>NC_143136.1:36612500-41947500 GCF_059928025.1 Delphinapterus leucas | reverse complement strand
CCATAGACGATTTTCCTATCATTACTTGGAAGATGAATAAGGAGTTAATTTTCGTTTTTGACAGATTATATTGAGATTTTGAATCCATTCTCTGCAAGTGCAGTTTGAAGGAGTCTAATCTCACGGTATCATTTGAGGACAGCTCTATGAATATTTGTGACAAATGAATCTTTTATTTGCCTTGAAAATTATGATTCAATTTGATGAAATGAAAAAATTTATGGATAATGTTTAATCACTACTGTCATATAAGAGCTACGCTGTCAGCAGGATGCTATGACACCTAGAGTTA
This sequence comes from Delphinapterus leucas, assembly GCF_059928025.1. Classification (NCBI taxonomy): domain Eukaryota; kingdom Metazoa; phylum Chordata; class Mammalia; order Artiodactyla; family Monodontidae; genus Delphinapterus; species Delphinapterus leucas. Next base: position 41,947,208 of record NC_143136.1, on the reverse strand, counting down.
GTTACTTTCAGCTGAGAGAGGATCCACACAGTTTCTAATAGCTTAGGAAGCTGTGACTTGATATTCTGGCTTATTTAACAGATTTGTTCTCTTTCATGTTCTATATGGGATTCAATATTTGAAACTAGCCTAAGTAATATTTTGACCATCTTATGCTGTTATAGCCTTTCTCTTTCTAAAAATGAATGCAGAAATATATTGCCAAAATTTTAAAAGGCTTTAACTGCTGATGGACATGAACATAATTTTAACTATAATGTTTAACGAGATATTTTGTTAAATCAATCAATATGTGATTATTTGCAGAGGCTATTTGCCCAGTTTTGTCCTGGGTACTGTGGTGTTATCAGTAACAAGTAGGTGGAGCTGTAGGAGGCAGTTTATGTACAACAAATGGAGTAGATTTAACTAGGTGTCCAGGCCTTTCTGTGGACTGGCTAATTTGAATAATTTCCTGGGCTCTGGCATATAAGGGCTGTCCCTAATTGTCTGATAACCGGGCTGAGGGTGATAAGAGCAGATACATAGTGGCCCTGAGTGTCAGAGCACAAAAGGGAAGTAGTTAATCAGCTGTTCAAGAAGGGGATCTGACTGGTACCTCGTCAAAACCACAAAACGAGGTCAAGGCAGCATAAAAACAACTATATTACATAGGAGTAGGAGCGTTAAACACAGGTGACATTACATCTAAAATTATTTATATCTATTACCTTATGATCTAGGCTGAAGTGTGTGTGTGTGTGTGTGTGTGTGTGTGAAATTAATGTTATTGAATAGCTACTATGTAATAGGAACTATGTGAGATATTGAGCTAAAAATGAAGACTGCATCACATTGAGATCTCTCTTGTTTTAAATAGATCTTTTGAAAATATTTTATTATTAAATTTTGTACACTCCATCAATTGAATAAGTCTTTAAATATATGTATTTATAGCCATGTTAAAAATGACAGCTCAATTGACAATAGTAATATGCTTTCAAAACTACATTTTTTTGGCCATTCTTTTTTACATTTTTAAGTTTTTAAACTATTCAGTTTTTCATTCCATGCACTATTATCCTTGCAATCAGATAGGTTTTCATCTTGTAATTTCATAAAGTTCTAAGTTTTTGGCAATTATTTGGACAAACATCATCTGTTTTATTAATTTACATTGAGACACTTAACATGAATTTGTTTACTTTTTATAAAATATCAAAATGGCCTTGTTACCCTTTTCCATTAATAATTTTTATTTTATTACTTTTTCTTTACTAGGTCTACATTAAAATTCTAGGTATTTACTGAACATAGTTTGAAGACTATATTATTACATGTATCTATGTTCATTTGTTTCTTATTAAAAATCACATGTTTGTAGGATTCGTTTATTTTATTTTTTGAAGTAGGAAGCATGGGAAAAGACAAGTCTTTACTTTCTTTATCATATTCTATTGCACCATGTTCCAGGAATCATATATTCCTTCAGTTCTACCAAGGACAAAATACTATAGTTCTATTCATGTATCAGAATTACTAGTAATTCTGGCAAGTTCTCCAAGATATCTACCAATTCTCGATATCTCACCTATCTATTTTTAAATAAAATATTGAGTATATTTCAACCCAAATGAAGTGCTATGTATGCACTGTGAAGAAGGAAAATGATGACATACTTGGAAGTCTAGTTACTCTTCACTATCTGGGACTAAGACAACTAGCAATACATGCATACAGCTGTAGAAATAAGGATGTGGTGCCAAGATCCCCATTAAAGGCAGGACTTGCTACCCAGCTGATGCCCTTGAAGCTCCTTCATGGTCTCCTTCAATCACAGAGAACCAACTTGCTCCAGGTCACACACTTACCTGAGCAGCTCCATTTTGTAAATGAATGAGGATACAAAGGCTTTGCTATTTTGGCCTTATGTGGGACACTCCCACAGGCAGTGCACAGTTCATAATTCCCTGTAGTTTGCCTGAGGTTTTTTCAGGGCTGCATCTCAATGTGACTTCTTTCTTAGCCTGATACTGCTTTCTGATATCTCTCTTCAAATGTGGGGATACCTAATAAGCCTCATATATCCCAAACTCTGCTTCTGCTTCTGGAGAGAACAGTCTATGACAAATATCGAGTATTAATTAGGAAAATTCCAGAGATTATGGTTATAGTCCTAATTCATATTTTACTTCAAATATTTGCAATCTTAGGAAACTCAAGTGGGTCATAATATTTTCACGACAAATTAAATATGTAGAATCCATGTAGAACCATTGGTCCTTATCAGAATTAATTTGAAAGTCCAAAGTCTTCTATAAACCAGAACATTTATCTGTGGCTCTTCATTCCTTATATTAAATCACTCACTCATTGATTCATTCATTCATCTAAAAACACATTATTCTTTACAATGTGCTAGCTGTCCCATTAGGTTTAGGGATACAGAGATATATACATGATTTTTTTCGTCCAGGCATTTAATGGTAAGAGAGATTTTAAAACAGCATGTAAATTAGTTTTTTGCTGTAACAAATTACCACAAACTTAGTGTCTTAAAATAACAAAAATTTATTATCTTACACTTCGGGAAATCAGAAGTCCAAAATCAGTCACACTGGACTAAAGTTAAGGATTTTGCAAGGGCCGATTTTTTTTTTTTTTTCCAAAAGCTCCAAGGGGAGAATCTGTTTCCTTGCCTTTTTCAGTATCCAGTGGTTGTAATCTTTGGTTTGTGTCCCCTTCTTCTCATTCATCCAATGTCCTTTTTCCCTTACCACATCTCCTACTACTTTGATACTCTTAGTTTTTGCTTATAAGAACCCTTGTCATTATATTGGGCCCATCTCAGTAATTCAACATAATCTCCTCATCTCAAATTCCTTAACTTAATCATATTGGCAATGTCCTTTTTACCATATAAGGTGAAATGTGTAGGTTCTGGGTATTAGGACATTGACGTCGTTGGGGCCATTAGTCAGCCTAACACAGCATTTAATTAGGTAGGCAGAAGCAACAACGGGTACTAAATGAGAATATTATAATGTTACTGAGTGTGTCCTAAGGTATTGAGGAGGCTGCTAAATGGTTGGTCAATAAAAGACTTCATAAAAACATAACTTTTTTTTTTGTTGTTTGTTTTTGTTTTCTTTTTTTTTTAACATTTTTATTGGAGTATAATTGCTTTAAAATGGTGTGTTAGTTTTTACTTTATAACAAAGTGAATCAGCTATACATACACATAATTCCCCATGTCTCTTCCCTCTTACGTCTCCCTCCCTCGCACCCTCCCTATCCCACCCTTCTAGCTGGTCACAAAGCACCAGGCTGTTCTCCCTGTGCTATGTGACTGCTTCCCACTAGCTATGTATTTTACATTTGGTAGTGTATATATGTCCATATATACACTACCACTCTCTCACTTTGTCCCAGCTTACCCTTCCCCCTCCCCATGTCCTCAAGTCCATTCTCTAGTAGGTCTGCGTCTTTATTCCCGACTTGCCCCTAGGTTCTTCATGACCAAGTTGTTTTCTTTTTTTTTTTTTTTTTAGATTCCATATATATGTGTTAGCATATGGCATTTGTTTTTCTCTTTCTGATTGACTTACTTCACTCTGTATGACAGACTCTAGGTCCATCCACCTCACTACAAATAACTCAATTTTGTTTCTTTTTATGGCTGAGTAATATTCCATTGTATATATGTGCCACATCTTCTTTATCCATTCCTCTGTCAATGGACACTTAGGTTGCTTCCATGTCCTGGCTATTGTAAATAGAGCTACAATGAACATTGTGGTACATAACTCTTTTTGAATTATGGTTTTCTCAGGGTATATGCCCAGTAGTGGGATTGCCGGGTCGTATGGTAGTTCTATTTGTAGTTTTTTAAGGAACCTCCATACTGTTCTCCGTAGTGGCTGTATCAATTTTCATTCCCACCAACAGTGTTTGAGGGTTCCCTTTTCTCCACACCCACTCCAGCATTTATTGTTTGTAGATTTTTTATGATGGGCATCCTGATCTGTGTGAGATGATATCGCATTGTAGTTTTGATTTGCATTTCGCTAATGATTAATGATGTTGAGCATTCTTTTATGTGTTTGTTGGCAATCTGTATATCTTCTTTGGAGAAATGTCTATTTAGGTCTTCTGTCCATTTTTGGATTGGGATTCTGTTTTCTTGATATTGAGCTACATGAGCTTCTTGTAAATTTTGGAGATTAATCCTTTGTCAGTTGCTTCATTTGCAAATATTTTCTCCCATTCTGAGGGTTCCATTTTCGTCTTCTTTATGGTTTCCTTTGCTGTGCAAAAGCTTTTAAGTTTCATTAGGTCACATTTGTTTATTTTTGTCTTTATTTCCATTTCTCGAGGAGGTAAGTCAAAAAGGATCTTGCTGTGATGTATGTCATAGAGTGTTCTGCCTGTGTTTTCCTCTAAGAGTTTGATAGTGTCTGGTCTTACATTTAGGTCTTTAATCCATTTTGAGTTTATTTTTGTGTATGGTGTTAGGGAGTGTTCTAATTTCATTCTTTTACGTGTAGCTGTCCAGTTTTCCCAGCACCACTTATTAAAGAGTCTGTCTTTTCTCCACTGTATATTCTTGCCTCATTTATCAACAATGAGGTGACCATATGTGCGTGCGTTTATCTCTGGCTTTCTCTCCTGTTGCATTGATCTATATTTCTGTTTTTGTGCCAGTACCATACTGTCTTGATTACCATAGCTTTGTAGTATAGTCTGAATACCAGGAGCCTGATTTCTCCAGCTCTGTGTTTCTTTCTCAAGATTGCTTTGGCTATTCAGGGCCTTTTGTGTTTCCATACTAATTGTGAAATTTTTTGTTCTAGTTCTGTGAAAAAATGCCAGTGGTAGTTTGATGGGGACTGCATTGAATCTGTAGATTGCTTTGCGTAGTATAGTCATTTTCACAATGTTGCTCATTCCAATCAAAGAACATGGTATATCTCTCCATCTGTTTTTATCATCTTTAATTTTTTTCATCAGTGTCTTATAATTTTCTGCATACACGTCTTTTGTCTCCTTAGGTAGGTTTATTCCTAGGTATTTTATTCTTTTTGTTGCAATGGTAAATGGGAGTGTTTCCTTAATTTCACTTTCAGATTTTTTCATCATTAGTGTATAGGAATACAAGAGATTTCTGTTCATTAATTTTGTATCCTGCTATTTTACCAAATTCAGTGATTAGCTCTAGTAGTTTTCTGGTAGAGTCTAGGATTCTCTATGTATAGCATCATGTCCTCCGCAAACAGTGACAGCTTTACTTCTTCTTTTCTGATTTGGATTCCTTTTATTTCTTTTTCTTCTCTGATTGCTGTGGCTAAAACTTCCAAAACTTTGTTGAATAACAGTGGTGAGGGTTTGCAACCTTATCTTGTTCCTGATCTTAGTGGAAATGGTTTCAGTTTTTCACCATTGAGTATGAGGTTCGCTGTGGGTTTGTCATATATGGCCTTTATTATGTTGAGGTAAGTTCCCTCTATGCCTCCTTTCTGCAGGGTTCTTATTTTAAATGGGTGTTGAATTTTGTCGAAAGCTTTCTCTGCATCTATTGAGATGATCATATTGTTTTTCTCCTTCAGTTTGTTAATATGGTGTATCACATTGATTGATTTGCGTAAATTGAAGAATCCTTGGATTCCTGGGATAAACCTCACTTGATCATGGTGCATGATCCTTTTAATGTTCTGTTGAATTCTACTTGCTAGTATTTTGTTGAGGATTTTTGCATCTATGTTCATCAGTGATATTGGTCTGTAGTTTTCTTTTTCTGTGACATCTTTGTCTGGTTTTGGTATCAGGGTGATGGTGGCCCGTAGAATGAATTTGGGAGTGTTCCTCCCTCTGCTATATTTTGGAAGAGTTTGAGAAGGATAGGTGTTAGCTCTTCTCTAAATGTTTGATAGAATTCACCTGTGAAGCCATCTGGTCCTGGGCTTTTGTCTGTTGGGAGATTTTTAATGACAGTTTCAATTTCAGTGCTTGTGATTGGTCTGTTCATATTTTCTTTTTCTTCCTGGTTCAGTCTCGGAAGGTTGTGCGTTTCTAAGAATTTGTCCATTTCTTCCAGGTTGTCCATTTTATTGGCATAGAGTTGCTTGTAATAATCTCTCATGATCCTCTGTATTTCTGCAGTGTCATTTGTTACTTTCCCTTTTTCATTTCTAATTCTATTGATTTGAGTCTTCTCCCTTTTTTCTTGATGAGTCTGGCTAATGGTTTATCAATTTTGTTTATCTTCTCAAAGAACCAGCTTTTAGTTTTATTGATCTTTACTATCGTTTCCTTCATTCCTTTTTCATTTATTTCTGATCTGATCTTTATGATTTCTTTCCTTCTGGTAACTTTGGGGTTTTTTTGTTCTTCTTTCTCTAATTGCTTTCGGTGTAAGTATTGTTTATTTGAGATATTTCTTTTTCTTAAGGTATGATTGTATTGCTATAAACTTCCCTCTTAGAACTGCTTTTGCTCCATCCCATAGGTTTTGGGACATTGTGTTTTCATTGTCATTTGTTTCTAGGTATTTTTTGATTTCCCCTTTGATTTCTTCAGTGATCTCTTGGTTATTAAATTGTGTATTGTTTAGCCTCCATGTGTTCGTATTTTTTACAGATTTTTTTCCTGTAATTGATATCTAGTCTCATAACGTTGTGGTCAGAAAAGATACTTGATACCAAGGCTTGATTTGTGACCCAAGATATGATCTATCCTGTAGAATGTTCCATGAGCACTTGGGAAAAAAGTGTATTCTGTTGTTTTTGGATGGAAAGTCCTATAAATATCAATTAAGTCCATCTTGTTTAATGTATCATTTAGAGCTGTGTTTCCTTGTTTATTTTCAATTTGGATCATCCGTCCATTGGTGAAAGTGGGATGTTAAAGTCCCCTACTATGAATGTGTTACTGTTGATTTCCCCTTTTTGGCTGTTAGTATTTGCCTTATGTATTGAGGTGCTCCTATGTTGGGTGCATAAATTTTTACAATTGTTATATCTTCTTCTTGGGTTGATCCCTTGATCATTTTGTAGTGTCCTTCTTTGTCTCTTGTAATAGTCTTTGTTTTAAAATCTATTTTGTCTGATATGAGAATTGCTACTCCAGCTTTCTTTTGATTTCCATTTGCATGGCATATCTTTTTGCATCCCCTCACTTTCAGTCTGTATGTGTCCCTATGTCTGAAGTGGGTCTCTTGTAGACAGTATATATAGAGGTCTTATTTTTGTATCCATTCAGCCAGTCTTTGTGTTTTGGTTGGAGCATTTGATCCATTTACATTTAAGGTAAATACCGATATGTATGTTCCTGTTACCATTTTCTTAATTGTTTTGTGTTTGTTATTGTAGGTCTCTTCCTTCTCTTGTGTTTCTTGCCTAGAGAAGTTCCTTTAGCATTTGTTGTAAAGCTGGTTTGGTGGTGCTGAATTCTCTTAGCTTTTGCTTGTCTCTAAAGGTTTTAATTCCTCCGTCAAATCTGAATGAGATCCTTGCTGGGTAGAGTAATCTTCATTGTAGGTTTTTCCCTTTCATCCCTTTAAATATGTCCTGCCACTCCTTTCTGGCTTGCAGAATTTCTGCTGAAAGATCAGCTGTTAACCTTATGGGGATTCCCTTGTGTGTTATTTGTTGTCTTTCCCTTGCTGTTCTTTTTTTTTTTTTTTTTTTTGAGGTATGCAGGCCTCTCACTGTTGTGGCCTCTCCCGTTGTGGAGCACAAGCTCCGGACGCACAGGCTCAGTGGCCATGGCTCACGGGCCCAGCCGCCCCGTGGCACGTGGGATCCTCCCAGACCGGGGCACAAACCCGTGTTCCCTGCATCAGCAGGCTGACTCTCAACCACTGCGCCACCAGGGAAGCCCTCCCTTGCTGCTTTTAATATTTTTCCTTTGTATTTAATTTTTGATAGTTTGATTAATATATGTCTTGGTGTGTTTCTCCTTGGATTTATCCTGTATGGGACTCTCTATGCTTCCTGGACTTGATTAACTATTTCCTTTCCCATATTAGGGAAGTTTTCAACTATAATCTCTTCAAATATTTTCTCAGTCCCTTTCTTTTTCTCTTCCTCTTCTGGGACCCCTATAATTCGAATGTTGGTGTGTTTAATATTGTCCCAGAATTCTCTGAGACTGTTCTCAATTCTCTTCATTCTTTTTTCTTTATTCTGCTCTGCAGTAATTATTTCCACTATTTTATCTTTCAGGTCATTTATCTGTTTTTCTGCCTCAGTTCTTCTGCTATTGATCCCATCTAGAGAATTTTTCAATTTCATTTATTGTGTTGCTCATGATTGTTTGTTTGCTTTTTAGTTCTTCTAGGTCCTTGTTAAATGTTTCTTGCATTTTGTCTATTCTATTTCCAAGATTTTGGATCATCTTTACTATCATTATTCTGAATACTTTTTCAGGTAGACTGCCTATTTCCTCTTCATTTTTAGGTCTGGTGGGTTTTTAACCTTGCTCCTTCATCTCCTATGTGTTTCTGCGTCTTCTCATTTTGCTTAACTTACTGTGTTTGGGGTCTCCTCTTCGCAGGCTGCAGGTTCGTAGTTCCCGTTGTTTTTGTTTTCTGCCCCCAGTGGCTAAGGTTGGTTCAGTGGGTTGTGTAGGCTTCCTGGTGGAGGGGACTAGTGCCTGTGTTCTGGTGGATGAGGCTGGATCTTGTCTTTCTGGTGGCAGGTCCACATCTGGTGGTGTGTTTTGGGGTGTCTGTGACCTTATTATGATTTTAGGCAGCTTCTCTGTTAATGGGTGGGGTTGTGTTCCTGTCTTGGTAGTTGTTTGGCATAGGGTATCCAGCGGTGTAACTTGTTGGTCCTTGAGTGGAGCTGGGTGTTGGTGTTGAGACGGAGATCTATGGGAAATTTTCTCCTTTTGATATTATGTAGAGCTGGGAGGTCCCTGGTGGACCAATATCCTGACCTTGGCTCTCCCATCTCAGAGGCACAGCCCTGATGCCTGGCTGGAGCACCAAGAGCCTGTTATCCACACGGCTCAGAATAAAAGGGATTAAAAAGAAAGAAGAAAAAGATAAAAGTTATTAAAATAAAAAACAAAAAATAATTATTAAAAATTTTTTTTCAGTTACTAAAAAAAAAGAAAGGAAGAAAGCAGAGAATAACCAAACCAAAAAACAAATTCACCAATGATAACAAGTGCTGAAAAGTATACTAAAGAAACCCCAAACAAACAAACAAAAAACCGGACAGACAGAACCCTAAGACAAATGGTAAAAGCAAAGCTATACAGACCAAATCACACACAGAAGCATACGTATACACACTCAGAAAAAGAGAAAAAGGGGCAAAAAAATATATATATATCGTTGCTCCCAAAGTCCACCTCCTTAATTTGGGATGATTCGTTGTCTATTCTGGTATTACACAGATGCAGGGTACATGAAGTTGAGTGTGGAGATTTAATCTGCTGCTCCTGAGGCTGCTGGGAGAGATTTCCCTTTCTCTTCTTTGTTCGCACAGCTCCCGGGGTTCAGCTTTGGATTTGGCCCCGCCTCTGCGTGTAGGTCGCCTGGAGGGCGCCTGTTCTTTGCTCAGACAGGATGAGTTTAAAAGAGCAGCTGATTCTTGGGCTCTGGCTCACTCAGGCCGGGGGGGAGGCGCAGGGAGTGTGGGGCGATCCTGCTGTGGTAGAGGCCAGCGTGACATTGCAACAGCCTGAGGCGTGCCGTGTGTTCTCCCGGGGAAGTTGTCCCTGGATCACGGGACCCTGGCAGTAGTGGGCTGCAAGGCTCCCAGGAGGGAAGGTGTGGATAGTGACCTGTGCTTGCACACAGGCTTCTTGGTGGCGGCAGCAGTGGCCTTAGCATCTCATGCCCATCTCTGTGGTCTGCACTTATAGCCGTGGCTTGCACCCATCTCTGGAACTCCTCTAAGTGGCATTCTTAATCCCCTCTCCTTGCGCACCAGGAAACAAAGAGGGAAGAAAAAATCTCTTGCCTCTTCGGCAGTTCCATACCTTTTCCTGGACTCCCTCCCGGCCAGCCATGGTGAACTAGCCCCTTTCAGGCTGTGTTCACACAGCCAACCTCAGTCCTCTCCCTGGGATCCGACCAAAGCCGGAGCCTCAGCTCCCAGCCGCCGCCCGTCCTGGCGGGTGAGCAGACAAGCCTCTTGGGCTGGTGAGTGCTGGTTGGCACCGATCCTCTATGCGGGGATCTCTCCGCTTTGCCCTCCGCACCCCTGTTGCTGTGCTCTCCTCCGTGGCTCCGAAACCTCCCCCCTCTGCCACCCACAGTCTCTGCCCACGAAGGGGCTTTCTAGTGTGTGGAAACCTTTCCTCCTTCACAGCTCCCTCGCACTGGTGCAGGTCCCGGCCCTATTCTTTTGTCTCTGTTTTTTGGTTTTTCTTTTGCCCTACCCAGGTACTTGGGGAGTTTCTTGCCTTTTGGGAGGTCTGAGGTCTTCTGCCAGTGTTCAGTAGGTGTTCTGTAGGAGTTGTTTCACATATAGATGTATTTCTGATGTATTTGTGGGGAGGAAGTTGATCTCTGCGTCTTACTCTTCCGCCATCTTGAAGCTCCTCTCCAAAACATAACTTTTAAGTAGAGTTTTGAAAGATGATTAAAAGTTAGCTGGCGAAGAGTGGAGCAAAGGTGATTTGACCATCTAGGAAAACAGAGTAGCTCATGCCAAGACATGGAAGCTACAGGAAATTCAAGTGTTCATGGAATTCCAGATATTGGCAATTTTGGGCTACAAAGCACATATTTTTCTTACATTTTGATATTTCTGAAAAATGACGTATTTGTTACGATTAATGAGCACATTAAATGCAGTCATTCATTTATTTTTTCTTAATATCCTGTTATTAAGAGATTAAAACAGACAATTAAAAATATAAATGCAATGTGATTTTATAAGTTTGGTTTATAGGATGCTAAGAAAATAGTGAGAAGCGAGCCTGAAGAACAAAGCATGTGTCAAATTCACTACAGGCTGTAACCTTTAAAATGAGTTTGTAAGCTATAATGAAAGTCACAGGAAGTTTTTGAAGCCCTTTAAGAAGGTATTTGCATGATCTGATTTTAGTTTTAGAACGATCACATTGATTGTATGGGAGAGGAGTGATAACTACAGGCAAAGAAAACAGGAGTTTTCCACAATTGAATTGGCAAGTGTTGAAGGCCAGAATGAAAGAAGTGATGTCAACTGATTGATAATATATGTAGAAATGGCCAATTTTGCTAAATGATTCCAATTTGGTAAATGATTTTATGTAGTGGGAAGGTAAGAGAGGGGACAGTTTTTAGGATAACGCCCTGATTTTGGCAATTAGGAGAATATTTGAATTTTTTCCTGAGTAAAGAAATGAGGAACAGTCTTTTTTTGGGAGGTGAATGAGGGGGGGTCAATGAGCAATGATATGTGTATATCATATTGAGTTTTTGAGATGTATGGAAACATATAAGTATAAATATCCATCAGCATTTGAATATAAGAATCTGAAGCCTGGGAATGGGTTTTCAGATAGAGACACAAATTCAGTAGTTATTCAGTAATAACTGAAATCTTAGGCAAAGATGAGACAGTATGGAAGAAGACCATGGGCCTTTCAGTTTGTTTATTTTGATTGTTCTTAGTTCAGCTTTCTTTCTTGTTTTGGAATACTCTTCAATTTGTGTATTATCATGAGATGTACTGCTTCTCACAATGGTAGTGAAAATAAGACTAAGTTCCATTTTTCTGCCCCTGATGACCAAAGGTTTGGGCATGTGACATGGGTTCAGCCAAATAGCTGCTCCCACAAAAAACTTTGAATATGGAATTTGAGGCATGAGTGGTTAGGGTTCGTTTATAGCAAATGAAGGGGTTTTCAGTGAATGCAGCACCAAGGCCCAATGGGGGCCTTCTATAGTGGTAGGGGCAGAGTCCTAGCCAAACTGTTTGTATTAAGCATGGTTAGTAATGTTTCCTGACCAGCTTTTGCTTTTTTACCTGTTTTCAAAGCCTGGTCTATTAAGTTTGCCATCAGTTCTTGAGTTCCTAACCATTTTCCAATAAAAACTTTTGCTGCCTAGTCTAGCTAGAGTTGACTGTCCTTCTTATGATTGTTTGATACAGAAGATATATAGAATGAGAAAATAAATGGGAGGAGAAATAGAAACATTTGACAGTTACTGTCAGTTTGAGCCTTTTATATTTCACAGTAAGAATTCTTCACTTTTAACCTAAAAGTTTTGTATTGCCATACTCCCTTTAAACAATACAGTCTCAGAGGTAAAGGAAAAAACACTGATAGTTTTGGAATTTTTCAAGCTCATTTGATGAAAAAGTGTGGCTCACAATGCTGATTTTGTTGTCTAGGAATGAATGAATCTCTTTTTAAGTCTGCTTATAGTAAGAAAATAAGAAAATTTGAGCAAGAAGTTCTAATAAAATGGTAAAAATTAAATGGTAAAATGAATATCATTAGGCTATAGAGGTCTATGAAGTCAAGAATTTTGTCGAGGAAAGGAAGAGGCTATGGGTTTCTCAATATTTTCCTACTTTAAGTTCAAAATAATTCACCTTTATTTGAATTAAAATATATTAGCACAAAGGAAGCTTAACATGAAGAAAAATTCTTAAGAATTATAAAGTATTATGAATTGCAAACTTAAATAAGCTAAAAATGAAGTACAGAGAACTTAAAAGGTAGGTGACCTGGAAGGTAATAATACTTAGGGGAAATATTCCATCAATTTGTAAGTGCCCTTCAATACTCATTCTTATGTTTTTGCCATGAGCAATAATCGAGAGACTCTACTTTTTGTTTTTTCTGTCAAAACAAGACTGATTCCTATTACCTTACAGTTTCATTACTTGAACTATAGCAGATAAGTAATTCTTTTAATTATAGCATAAAATGTTCTAGTTACAATAGTTTAGGGAATACATTAATCACTCATTTACATATACATATTTAAATGTATCATGCACTACACAGAATTCTTAAAAGAAAAAAGTTTTTTTTGACATTTGTTAACTGAGTTATTTTAAATAAGGGAATTTTAATAGCAGTAGCTACCTATATCAAGCATCAAAACATATTGGTTTTAACAAGTAATAAAAGTATATCTAGGACTAAGGTTAATTACTGATCTTACTGTCTTAGAAATTTGAGTAGATTTTAAGGAGAAAAAAAATTATTTTATAAATAAAGCCATGTATTTTCAGAATCTATTTAAAATGTCGGCTTATAGTATATATTGGCATAGAGAACTAAATACTTAGATTTCACAGTATTTCTCTTCCTACTAGATTATGCTTCATACGAGACTCTTGATTCCATCCAGTAACATTTAAATATAATATTAGAAATGTATAAGTAATTTTTATTTAAATAATGAAGCAAGTGAAATTAAGTAGTGTATGTGAATGTATACTTATGTGCATTTTTGTTGCTTTTTATTTTGTTTTGTTGTTCCTCTAAAGTTTCAGATTCACAGGTATTATCAAGTGCTCCCTTATCTATTTCATTTTTTTAATATCTTTATTGGAGTATAATTGCTTTACAATGTTGTGTTAGTTTCTGCTGTAAAACAAAATGAATCAGCTATATGTATACATATATCCCCATATCCTGCCCGTCTTGAGTCTCCTTCCCACCACCCTCCTCTCCCACCCCTCTATTTCATTTTTATGTATAAATAGTTTGACTGCAAATCTATAAGTGTGTTTTGTTTTCTAAATTAAAAAAAAATTCTTGCTGGACCAAAAATATTACCAAGCTTTGTCACAAGGTTTTTACTTTCCATTTTAATACAGAACCTACAAAAGTCCTAAAGAAAAGAGGCTCATATTTTGTGGGGTAGTTGGAAGAAAGGGAGTTTTATAAATAACCTCAAAACAGCTATGGAGAAAAAAGGTATAAAATAATATAGTCCTAAGAAGTTTGATTTAAATATCTAATCTTAATAATAGCTACTTTTGTGAAAATCAGAATATTGAAATACATAAATATGGATTTCCATTATTGACTGGCATAATGTATTGTTGTTATTATCATTTTTATTTTATCAGCTAACTAATCTTGACTGAGTATTTTGTATATCCCAATCACTATTCTAAACACTCAACCAGTATTACTTCATAATAAATCATAATAAATCCATGAGATGTTTATTATCTCACTTTTCATATGAAGAAATTAAAGCATAGAGAGATGAAGACATTATCTTAAATCACTTACCTATTGATTATCAGCACTAGGATTTGAACCTAAGCTCTGATTCCAGGGGAACTTCTCTGTGAAGTTTAATATGTTGGGGAAAAATAATTATAGTACTTCTACTCACTTGTATCAATAAGGCATATTAGTAGATGAGGCTGGCTGATTAAACAGAAAAGTTTATTGAAAAGGTATTGTAGGGTATCACAATAGTTAGGAAAATGGAGGAAAGAGTGCTGCAGGGTAAGTGCTGACAAACATCCAAAACCACTGCAGAAGTGGCAGTGAGGACAGCAACACAAATTTATTTGTTGCCACTAGTGGCTAGATGCTCATGTTTACAGCCCAGAGATTGACTTAGTCACACTGCCATTAATGCCAGCGCCAATGTCTTCTGTGCATTTGGGAGCGGAGCTTGTGACCATTGATGAAATCAAAAGCCAGATATTTCTGCTCCTCTTCTTGCCACCAGATGGATACCTAACACAAAACCGGCTTCTTCATTCACTGCCTTTCAGATTATATGCTTAAATGGTTTATATTAGCTGTGTGATGACCAGGGCTTTCTGTTTCTCCTTAATGGAGGCAGAATTTATGAATCTTGCTATTCCCCCAAAGGTTAGAAGGATATTCATAAGGTATTAGACAGTCATAAAGGTTGAACAATTCAACAGTCAAATTCAAGAACTCAGTATTGTTTTGTTCTGGGATAATTTCTGCAACTGTTTAAATCCTGTTTCTACTCTTGGATGTCCAAGTTTACAATTACTGCAGTTTCTCCACTGACTGCTTTGATCTATTTTCTATAGACATATTTAGTACTGTGCTTAATAGATAATAAAATAAAAGGTTATGTAATAGAATCTCAGTACTAGTGATTGTGAATTGTGATGGTGTTAATACAGCACACTGATATCTAGGAACTAAATTATTACAAGACAAGTAATTAGAAACAGTAAATGATGACATTATTTGAGTACATCCAAATAACCATGGACAAAGAGGTGATGAAAAAGGCTGTTTTTCATAAAATTCTAGATATATTGTGTAATTTTTCTGGCCAGAGTACACCCAGAAATAGATCCATTTATTAGAAAGATTAATAAAAGAAGCCAAGATAATTTAATTGTTCTTTTCTTTATTTATTGTTATATTTAGGCAAGTTCCAATTCATGATTTGACCTGCATCAGAAATTTGATATTCAGCATGGTGATGAAGTAGGTTTTTATGGAGGCGAAGTACACAGAGCACATATATTTTCCATCCTCTATTTTAAATAAGTTTTATATTATTCATAGATATTTGATCAGTGGGGATTCCTGTAGGCAGTCATAGGAAGTAGATTTTCTTCAGAATAGAGTAGCCCTAAAGCTAACTATATTTTATAAAATGAGTTGCATTTAAGTGTGTGAACTTTTTAGGTCATAGCCTAGGTTAGGCAAGCAATAGACACTCAGGATTTGTCTTACCAGTTTCAAAAAATTTACTTTAAACTTTATTAAGAACTAGTTAGAATGACAAAGTATTGATTGCAGGAGGAATTCCATGTTCATTTAGGGCCTTTTAAACATGCTACAGTTAAGGAAACTGAAAACAGAAGTTAAATGCCTTGGCTGAGTTATTCAAGACCTACAATGGAGAAGAAAGCCAAGCCAAGTCTCTTGGCTCACAGAATAGCCCCTTAATTCACCATGGTGCCTGTCTCAGTGCCCAGTAGGGGTGATAGGCAAAACAATGTTCACACCTGTGATTCATTTCTCTGTGTGTATTGTGCCTCAGTCTTAAAATATGGTATCCTAAGGATCTGTCTCTACAGATAAAGAACACTGAAGCACTGAAGGAACTCACTTGCTCTGGGTTATCTAAGTCTTTAAGAAAATACAAGAAAATCATAGTAACTTAGCCCATTGCTTCCAATTTTAGCTTCATGTTATCTCTTGAAACATAGCTGATTGCTGTAAACTCAGTTATCCCCTATTGACAATTCTCATCTTAGA
This sequence comes from Delphinapterus leucas, assembly GCF_059928025.1. Classification (NCBI taxonomy): domain Eukaryota; kingdom Metazoa; phylum Chordata; class Mammalia; order Artiodactyla; family Monodontidae; genus Delphinapterus; species Delphinapterus leucas. Next base: position 41,931,044 of record NC_143136.1, on the reverse strand, counting down.
ATGAACTATTAGACTGAAGAATTACATAAAATGGAGGGGTTTTCCTATGTGTTTTGTGTAAAGAGCAAAGTAGAGACGACTATAAATAGATCTTCATTGATGATTCATATGTGAAATAAATACTCCTAATTATGATTGGTGACTCTTGTCAACCATTCCATATATCATGAACAAAATGTTTGTCCTAGGGAGGCTGTTTTTCCACTACATCTTTTGTAATAAACATGGAGCTAGTTCTGTTAAAGTACCCTTAGGGAAGACAGTTCAGTGCTTGCAGAGTGATGCTCTGTAAGAAAACCCAGCGACCATTTGCTTCTCTCTTTATGCCAGAGCAAACAGTGGCCAAGGCTGCTGGATTCCAGAGTTCTGAACAGACTTTTTGCCTTCTATGGCCTGCTGATCTTCACAGAGGGTTCCAGTGTTTTGGATCAAGCCAAGATAGGCCTGTCAGAAAAATATTGGTTGGAATAGTTTTTAATAAGAAGACAGAATAAATGTGGTTATTTGGACTCATTTTAATAGCATTTAAGTCATTTTACTACTGCTGCCTTGAGGGCTGATGTCTGAATGTCAGGCCACCAAACAACCCCAGAAAATAAGTTTTACATTTCCAATGTTGCATAATAAACCTGGAGACACTCCAAGCCTCATTAATAAAAACCTAATGGTAAAACAGTAACACGGAGGAAATGCCAATGAAGCACAAATTTATTAAGACTAAATTATTTCTCACCCCAGCAGGCCTGTTGCATTTGACATTTTATGAAATCAGCCAAAGTGGAACTAAAAACAGCTCCTGGAGAGGAGTTTGATGTCAGACTGTTGGGAGTCTCCAGGGACAGCTGACACTACTGAAAAGGCCTGAAACTGTGAATTAGGGTAGCAGTTCTTATGATCAGTCTTTGTGATGAACTTCCTGTTCTCCATAAGTGTATTTCATGCTCATGAGGCACAGGCTTACCCCTATAGCAGGAAAAAGTGGCAGCAAGCAGGCAGAGAAAAAAAGATCATCAGGCATTCTAGAATACCATCTTTTCATATATCTCTTAGTGCCGTATGTTTGCTTTTGCTTTGGCTAAGCACAACAATCTGCTTGGGAAAAAAAAAATCTGGAAAAAACAACGGTACCTTTGCCAATATTATGTTTTACTTTGACAAGCTCTGAGATTTCTGAGGGAAATCCTTTATAAATGGGATCAGGTCATTCATTTATGTTGTGTAGAAATACAATCTAAAGATACAACCTCCACAGCAAATATGCTTTCCTAGGGGTAGGCATTTGGAGGATTAAGGGTGAAGCATTCTTTAAGATTAACTAATCAAGTAAGGTGTTCTTAGCATTCTGAAATGCCATTGTTGCAAATATTGGGTATGTTGATTAAATTTACACTTTATGGATACACACTGGAAAGTACAACCTTTAATTTATGGATGGACAAACTCCACAGAGCAAAATCCAGACCTCTGGCTAAGTTTTTATATTTTCCATGTGATTGCACTAAAGGAGTCCTGCTTGCTTTTTGGCATAAACAATTTTAGAATATTTCCAAGTCTTGTTTAGAATGAGAGCCAAGCTACAAATTCTTAGCTATACTTTAGACAACTCAAAAATTCAGGTGGATGTTGTCTAATTGGTCTTTATATACTCTGTACATATCTTTCCCAGAATTTCAAACTTAAAGTATGCGAATTTAATTAATTAGTATATGCTGATCAATTTAGATGCGGGGTCCCTAGCCCCTGGGCTGAGGACTGGTACCAGTCTGCGGCCTGTTAGGAACCGGGCCACACAGTAGGTGGTGAGTGGCAGGCAAGTGAGCGAAGCTTTGTCTGCCACTCCCCATCGCTCCCCATTGTGCACATTACCACATAAACCATGGCCCACATTACTGCCTGAACCATACCCCTCCCCACGCTGTCCCCCGTCCGTGGAAAAATTGTCTTCCATGAAACCGGTCCCTGGTGCCAAAAATGTTGGGGACTGCTGATTTAGATAGAATCCCTCAAAAACACTAGTCTCCTAAATTTTGGATGGTTAAGGTCATATATTCAACAAATTTATCCACACATATAATTTTATATTATTTCTCAATATAGTAACTCATCTTAACAGAATCACTTTGTGATTTTTTTCAATAGACTGAGCTATAATTCAGTTATTCTGTAACAAAATAGAGTTAACAATCCAGCATTAATTGTGTAATGTGGTCATTTTTATGTATCTAAGGAGAGTTAACTTGAAGAATTAATGTTGGCTCCTTGCATGTGTTCTGTACTTAGTCCATGATTATAATTATTATTTTATATCTAAAAAGTATTAATATTTTTCTGTTTAATTTCTATGATGTACAATTAATTATGGTAGCTATAGCAAGACTTAAGATATTTAAGCAGCAGATACAAGAGTTGGCTCACTTATATAGAGATGAAATGTCCATTTCATAAGGCAAGGTGCTGAGTAAGATAGTGTTTTTCACTGAATGAGTACTGGGTTGGTAGAGAACAAGGTTTCTAGTCTCTAGTCTACCCTTAAAAGCCATGTGGCTCTGTATAAGTCAGTTATCTGTTTTATTCTGTGGCTCTGTATAAGTCAGTTATCTATTTTATTCTCCTGTGTTTTTTCATCTTTAAAATGAGGTTGTAATATTAGCTTTTCTTTTTTAAAAAGGCTAAAGGAATCAAAAGCATAGGTATGAAAAAATTTAAAAACTATACAGTACCATTTATGTATAACAGGTTATTACTGTGATCACTGGGTAGAATAGAAAAAAAAGAATAGATCCTTATCATATACCTTTTTTTTTCAGGGTACATAAAATCCCACAAGAATGGCTCTCTTCCTTTTTTTATGGTGTTAGGAGAATTGAATGACAGATATGTTTGCTGACTGTCTAGACCACAAAAGAATGTATCTGAAATGGTTTGCACAGGTTGATAAATTATATCTTAGTTTTTGCTTTATGGATTACGTGTTAGGTTTAGTATCTGTAAATCAGAAAGGAGGAGTATATCAACAGAGAACGGGGAAAGGCAGTAAAGTTAAACCTTTTCCAATACATGTGCACGTGTAGACTTATTAGATACCCTGCTACCCTTCATAAATAGCATAGGTAGAGAAGAATACTCCAAGGAAGATCATAGTTTGAATCAGAAGAGTAAACCTAGAGCATAGTCTTTATTCTATAATAAGATTAAAGAGCCTGGTTTATATTAAATCATAGCAGATTCATGAAGATTTAAAAATCCCACTTAAATCTTGCTGTCCTCTTGTATGCAGTTTTTCAAGTAGTAATACAATGATGTATGAGGTTAGGGTCATTGCCCTTCATAGCTTTGTTAAATTACATGAACATTGTTGGGATAATGAGAAATACATGCAGTCTTCAGCAACTTCACTTTTCTTTCTGTCATTTATTTGTTTTCCCACAACTCCTTAAACACTGCCCCTAAATGTTCTCTGAACCCAATAATGTTAGCAGAGTGTAGGTGTCTCCTTTCTCTGCTAGGAAACTGATGGATTAATTTGTACACAGACAACTGATCCATCCACCCATTAGTAGGCCTACTAAAAACACCACAGAACAGACGGGTTTATTCAATTTCTTGTAGTGATTTAACCTGTTCTTTTACAGTTGAGTATATATAAATAATTTGGAGTAATTCTAGTGAATAATTTCTTAAAATTGATAGAAAAGTATTGTAAACTTTAGCTTATGTCCCTTATACTATATGCCTCACTGTCACACATTTATTTATGGGTCCATGACTTGTCACACATTTATGCTGTTTAAAGCTTTAGTTTGAGATTTTTAGGTGAAAAAGATTATCCTTGGTGGAATGCCAAGTCCAATTCCAATTAGAATACATTCAGTATTATTTGGCAAAGTATGCTGGTGTATACCTGCCTATATAGAACAATGCTGGTGATCCAAACTAAATTTGTCCTTTAAATATTTATACATAGGGAACTTGAAAGGAGGGCCTCTAGACTATGATAAAGGTTCAGTGTGTCACTTAGGATGAGTGAGTGGCCAGGACTTATATTAGAGATAAGAAGACATTTGTCAAAATTGATATCACCTGAAAGAAAATATACATACATATATGAAATATACATATGTGTACAAACGGACACATATGCATGTATGTATATATACACACACCCTTAAAATTTGCTTTAATCTTATTTAAAGCCTGGAGAGAATAACCTGGAAAACAACAGGGGTGTCCAGCCAGTTCCCCACCCAAAGAGTTGTCTTGTTAGGAAAGTCTACTCAGCCCTATTCTTCAGAGATGTTAGGTGCTGACCCTAGGCAAGACCCTACTTAGGAATTCAGTTAGTACTGGTAAATCTTTGGTACCATTGGGCATAGGATACAGTTATTAACTTATGGATTTTAATTTAAATGGTCTCAGCTGTAGGGCAGCCCATCCTTCCTGGGTTCTTCCTCCATATGCCCTTCTTGGCATGTCAGATTAAGCGTTACTAAAAACCATGCTCTTCAAGTCTGTTCAGTGGGATTCACTGGTAAAACAGGAAATTTTAGCCCTGCTTCACTTTCCTCAAGATCGAATTCATGTGGTCCATATAATGAAAAAGGATTGGCTGTTTTTCATGTGTTCTTCTCTGGAAGAGAAGATTGGTTGGTTTTAAAATATAAATCATTTCAGAGAAGATAAGCTGGATCCTTTCTGAAACTCCATTCCTGGAATGACTAAGAGACACCAAACACACAAACTTCACTCATTTGAAATAGGTCCTATGCCTTAGATTCCCTTTTTTAAAATTAGCAGATTAATCCTATGGAAATATAGATTCAAAAAATTTTTCTGAGACTGGAAATAACTCACTTCATTAAAGCAATGTATGCTTGAAAAGAGAATAAAATGTAGGACAATATTTCTGAGAATAAAAGTAATAAAAGTAGATATGCATTAGCACTTAATAAGTCAGGGACCGTGCAAATCATGTTACAAGCTGTTAATCCACAAACTGGTAAACTGGTACTATTATCTTCACTGCATATATGAAGGAACAAAGGCAGTTCCTTCCCTCATATATTAACATAATACAGCTAATAAATAGTAGAGGGCTTCCCTGGTGGCGCAGTGGCCACGGAGCGGCTGCACCCGTGAGCCATGGCCGCTGAGCCAGCGCTTCCGGAGCCTGTGCTCCGCAACGGGAGAGGCTCCAACAGTGAGAGGCCCGCGTACCGCAAAAATAAATAAATAAATAAATAAAATTTAAAAAATAACTAAATAGTAGAGCCAAAAGTTGGCCCGCATATTACATTGCCTAATTCCCACAGAGATCTCTGCTATCAAAGGCTAAATACTTAGATCTATGACATAGTAATGAAATTGTGAGACACTAGAATTGTGTGACAGGGAGTGGAGGAAACAAATATTTATTTACTCTTACAGTGAACCCAGCATTTTATAGGTACTTATCTTCAACTATGAAGTAAGTATTGTTATTTATATCTGCCATTTGAAGATACTGATGAAACAAACAAGTTTTAAAGTGTCCAAATCACATACTTTCCCATTGACAACAGAGGGATTCATACTCATGTATCTGACTTCAAGACCCTGCTACTGTTAATGACAATACTCTGTGACTTCATGATCCTGTGATGTATGAAAGACACCATGTGTATAGTGTTTTCTTGATTTCATACTAAACATATATATTTTTTAGAACTCACCATTAATTTATTATAAATATATTTGTCAAACTTCCTTTAGAATCACAATGACTGTCTGCCTCCAAATTGGGCTTTTGATATAGGATTATTACACTGCTTGGTAGAGAGGTTTTCCCAGAATTCTGAGTAGATATAAGAGGAAGTAGCACATTTCTAAAACTGCACCCTCTTTTTTATGTCACAAGCACCTCTCTTCCGTGGCTTACAAGGCTGGATCAAAATATGTGTAGTTTAGAATTTAAAGTAAATTGTCATAGAGATCAAAGCTTCAACTAAAAGCTTATATTATATCAACTAAAGTGTAGAATAACTGGGGCATCTCCTAGGCATCCTTGTTATTTATTTGTCTCCCTCCCCCTGCTTGCCTACCTTGAAAGTCATATGGTGTAGTAACTAGAATTGTCCTGCCAAAGAGCTTGTCAATATAAATATGGCTTTTTTTGGTAAATACTCTATCTTGTGGCTTTATTTATAATCAAAAGAAACATCATAACCTGTCAAATAAAACTTAAAAGGCTATCTCTGACAATATATTATCTGTTAATAATCTGAGGTAAAATGATGGCAATAAATAATCAATCAATGAATGAAACAGAGCAGAACTGTAATGAAAATGGTGAGAATTCACTCTATTTGAAGAATATGGCTAAAAAAGAATAATAATAAACAACCATTCAATCCAAAATATCAGTGGGTGACTTACTGTCACATGCATAATCACTTGAGATGGGGTTTAAGCAGGCTTGAGTGAATGTCTAGACAGCTAATTGATTCATTTTTATGGAAATTTTACTTATTTTAAATGTCATCCTCAACCATCCTGATTTTTGAATTGAATATCTATTTTTTCAAATAACACTGCAGATTAGATTTGGGTATTGGTATAAGCAATGTACTGCTTATATTATGTGGTTTTTATTCTTTCACTCAGTCTTCTTAACCTTCATCTTTGAGCAAAAATGTATTAAAATTCATTCATTCATCTCTACCCTAATTTAGTGATTCTTACAATATTCATTGTTTCTCTCTCTTATTTTTTAAATTAAATAACATTTCATTTTTTCCCTAAAAGGCGGTAGCATTATTAGATTTCATTACTAAACAATATTACTGTACCTTGTTCATTTTGACAAAATAATTATTTATTAGTTTGTAGAAATGGTAAAAGTGAAACAAAAATGATTTTTGTTCCTTAGCAAAATTCTTCCTATTGATAACTATAGTTATACTGTTAAATATTTTTTAATTGGTCACTTCCCCCCTTTCTTCTAGTTAGGTCTTGATTTCAGTATCCATATCTAAACCTGATTCATCTTTACCTTAGCATACTATTATTACATATAACCTATAATGAGTCTCAGCATTTTTCAGATGAGTTAAGTATCATATATTTAAACATTCTGTAAGAAACTAATCTAGAGAATTAGGGTAGGTGATGAACTTAATGATGTGATCTAGGAATACAGAAATTGTAACTTAGAGGAAGAAACTACTCTAAATCAGTGCAAAAGCAGGAATCTATTAAAAAAGGAAAGACATCATGAAATTGGAAACTGTAGGGATGACCAAAAAGTTCATTCAGGTTTTTTCCTCAACTTCCTCCCAAAAACCCAAACGAACTTTTTGGCCAAACAAATATAAATGCTAGATTTATAATTTGAGTAATTTTTATTTTAGTAGATGTATTTAATGTGCGTGTGAGCTAACCTCAAATCAATAAATGATAAAGGCTGTGATTTTATAAACAGCATAATTCAGATAAAAATATCTTGAAATTCCATGTATACACTAGCCAGAATTTTAAAAAGATGTTGCAGTATTTAAACAAATGAGAGTATAACTCAAGAATAACTCTACCTCAAACTTGCATCGGCAGCTTTATGTCTTCTCTTGATAACTACACTTTCTCACAGCTTAGTTCTCATTTACTGTCTTCATTTTTATTGTTTCCCTTATTCTATTAAAAAAACACATTCATGTTTTTCATTATTACAATAACAAGAATTGTTCTATGTGGACAATTTTGAATATTACATGGCAAAGTATAAAGAAAAATTATCAATCTAATGATCATTTATCATACTGTCTGGTGATAAACACTCTAGGATATATGACAGATTTTGTCACATACAGAAATCTAACTTACTTCTGGATATCTTCCATTTGATACTTGGCAGATTTTTCAAATGACAATATTCAGTGCTAAACTTATTATTAGATCTGTCAAAATTAGAAAGGTATTGTAATACATTGGTGAGGAGATAGTGATTCAAACCAGAGTGGTAGAAAGGAGGTGAAGAGGAAAGATGAAATTCTGGATATAATGTAAATGTAGAACCTATAGAAATCGATGGTCAATTGGATATGGATTGGTGGAAAAAGGAAGGAAAAAGGATAACTCTAGTATTTTTAGCCTTAGCAACTGAAGGGTATTGTTTCTATTTATTTACATTTTGGAAGGATCAGCTTTGAATAAAGTCGTATCAAGTTTTTAATTTTGGACATATTTAGTTTGAGAATGCTTATCAGATCCCCCAGACACCAAAGTAAGGATACTGAGAATACAGTTAAAAATACAGGGGAGAAGACTTCCCTGGTGGCGCAATGGTTGAGAGTCTGCCTGCTGATTCAGGGGACACAGGTTCTTGCCCCGATCCGGGAAGATCCCACATGCCGTGGAGCGGCTGGGCCCATGAGCCATGGCCACTGAGCCTGCGCGTCCGGAGCCTGTGCTCCGTCCGCAACAGGAGAGGCCACAACAGTGAGAGGCCTGCGTACCGCAAAAAAAAAAAAAAAAAAAAAAAAATACGGGGGAGACACCTGGATGAAAGGCATGACTTTGAGAGATTTCAATACATAGTTGAATAAATAAAGCCATGAGAAAGTAAAAGAAATGATATGAATAAAATAGAGTAGAACGAAATGTATAGGGTCTAGGGCAAGCATTGGCAAACCACAGGCCATTGGCAAAATCCAACATCTATTTGTATAAATAGTTTTATTGGAATACGGACGTGCCAATTTGTTTCCATATTGCTTGTAGCTGATTTCACACTATATTTCCTGAGTGGAATAGTTGCAAAAAAGATTTTATTACCCACCATGCCATTTATTATCTAGCCCTTTACAGAAAAAGTTTACTGACCCTTGGTATAGAGGAAAGTAGTTAGCAGAGACTAAAAGTTGTATTGCTTTTCACTGCACTTTTCCGAGGAGAGCCCTGGTGTATACCCATTGTCACAGCATCCAGAAAATTAAGTAACAGACTTTTTCGGTTGACAGGTCTTTGGGAAATATATTATGTAATCACCCAAACTGAGATTAAAATAGAAAAATTGCATCTAGAACACAATAGCTAATACCATGTCATTACATTTTATTTTGGCTAAATGGCCCCAAAGTGTGAAACCATGTGCAATAATTATTTTAATAGCCTCCAAATTAACTTATTCTCTTATTAAATTTAGTCAAATGCTGACATTGTCTATGTGTGGTATATTATAATGGAAAAGAGGGAAATGGCACCACAAAATAAGTTATACAAAAAAGAAAAGCAATAATCCTAATATTTTTCTACCCTGGAAAGCTCCTATCATTTTAATACTGAGAGTTAGCAATAGAGAATAAAATCAAGGAGATTGTGAATCCATTAGTTGGGCTGCAGTTATTCTATTTCAACTTAGAATAACTTAAACAATATGAACTAGCATCCATTTTAATAGAATTCAAGATCGAGGCTTTCTATTTCAAATTGTCCTGGTTGTCTTACATATGACAAGTACAGAATGTAGTGTGTTATTTGGATTTTCTTTATAAATTTTCCTCCAGATTACTACCCTAGACAATGATTTTCACTTTCAATGTGAGTATATGTGTATTGATTACTATTATATTTTAAGACAGAAATGTGTCATAAGCTAAGTAAAAATGGGAAGTTTTAAAATATTTGTTTCATGCCTTTTGATTTTTTATAAGACTTTTATTCTTTAAATTTTTGATGTTGTTTGGAATGAAAAATATATTAAGATGGTCATGTGACTGTAATAGTCTAACTCTTCTTAGTTCAGGTTGCTATAACAGAATGCTGTAGACTGGGTGGCTTAAACAACAAACATTTATTTCTCACAGTGCTAGAGGCTGGGAAGTCCAAAATCAAGATGGCAGCAGATCTGGTGTCTGGTGAGTATTCCCTTACTGCTTCACATACTGCAGTCTACTCGCTGTATCCTCACGTGGGAGGATCATCTTTCTCCTATTCCTTCTTATAATGACACTAATCCCATTCATAAGGGCTCCACCCTCATGACCTAATCACCTTCTAAAGGTCCCATCTCCAGATACCGTCACATTGGGGGTTTAGGCTTCAACACATACGTTTTTTGGGGGACACAAACATTCAGTCCATAGCAAGATCTAAAGATAAAATGATCAATGTGTTTTTTAGAAAATCATGAGTACTTGCAAAGTGTCGTGAACTAAATAATATAAAATCTCAGTCTATCAAAGGCAGTCAAATCTATAGCAAATGAATTGACGGTCAGCTATGATTTTCCAAAAGATATTTATAAACCAATTCATAATATGAACTAGTTTATTTATTTATTTATATTGAAGTATATTTGATTTACAATATTAAATTAGTTTCAGGTGTAAAGCAGAGTAATTCAGTATTTTTGTAGGTTATACTTGTAAGTTATTACAAGGTAATGGCTATAATTCCCTGTGCTATAAAATATATCCTTGTTACTTATCTCTTTTATACATAGTAGTTTGTATCTGTTAATCCCATACCCCTTATTTGTCCCTCCCCCCTTCCCTCTCCCCTTTTATAACCACAAGTTTGTTTTCTGTATCTGTGAGTCTTTTTCTGTTTTTCATTTACATTCATTTGTATTATTTTTTAGATTCCACGTATAAGTGATATCATACAGTATTTGTCCTTTTCTGAGTTATTTCATTAATGAACTAGTTTAGACATTAACAAAATGTTAGATTTTAATTATTCCATTAAATACTGTATTATTCAAGATGAATAGTGAGACTTTGGTAAGTCAAACAAGTCAGATCAATGCTGTGGCATCATTTTATACAGTATTGCCTGATGAACCCTGTGGTGTAGGAGCTCTACAGGAGAGCTAGAGGATAAGCTATTTAATTTTATGAAATCCTGAGTTTATATTAAATTCTTAAATTACTTGGCAAGATGCAGAAAGAAAAAAATGACAGTGTTGGTCTGAAAGTACAACTAAATGTGGAGGGATCATAGAAAACAGTGAGTATGGAAACAAGGAGAGTAATCTTTCATGGATCACTTTGTTGATAAGATACAGTAATTTTAAAGTAATTAAATATTATAAGATAAAAATTCTCACAGAACAATTACTTTTTTCTATGTTGTAAAATTTTCCATATAATTCAGATTTCAATTTCAAGAAAATAGAACAAAGTTTTGAAAGCATTAAGGTTAAATTAAAATTTATATGCAACAGCAGTATGACTGCATTATAGCTTTGTACATTTCTATTAAATTTGTTGACATTCATAATAAATCTAAGCATATGTATGATTGCAATTTTTTTCTCCAACTGTATTCACTCTCCAATTTTCATATTCTGTTTTCTATCTTGTTGCATAAATTTAGTCTCCATTTTGGCAATGGGTATTCCTTCAATACAACAAGGTGAGTTGAAAATGGATATCAGAGTTAGTAAAGAATCCAGTAATAAATTAAGTATATAAAAATTTGCTCTCATATGTAACATAAATAATCATATAAAACACACAATAGAAAAAATATATTTAAAGTAAACTGTCACTGTTTGCAGATGACATGATACTATACATAGAGAATCCTAAAGACTCTACCAGAAAACTACTAGAGTTAATCAATGAAATTGGTAAAGTAGCAGGATACAAAACTAATGCACAGAAATCCCTTGCATTCCTATACACTAATGATGAAAAATCTGAAAGAGAAATTAAGGAAACACTCCCATTTACCATTGCAACAAAAAGAATAAAATACCTAGGAATAAACCTACCTAGGGAGACAAAAGATCTGTATGCAGAAAACTATAAGACACTAATGAAATAAATTAAAGATAATACAAACAGATGGAGAGATATACCATGTTCTTTGATTGGAATAAGCAACATTGTGAAAATGACTATACTACGCAAAGCAATCTACAGATTCAATGCAGTTCCTATCACACTACCACTGGCATTTTTCACAGAACTAGAACAAAAAATTTCACAATTTGTATGGAAACACAGAAGACCCCAAATAGCCAAAGCAATCTTGAGAAAGAAACATGGAGCTGGAGAAATCAGGCTCCCAGACTTCAGACTATAGTACAAAGCTACCTTAATCAAGACAGTATGGTGCTGGCACAAAAACAGAAATATAGATCAATGGAACAGGAGAGAAAGCCAGAGATAAACCCACGCACATATGGTCACCTCATTGTTGATAAATGAGGCAAGAATATACAGTGGAGAAAAGCCAGACTCTTTAATAAGTGGTGCTGGGAAAACTGGACAGCTACATGTAAAAGAATGAAATTAGAACACTCCCTAACACCATACACAAAAATAAACTCAAAATGGATTAAAGACCTAAATGTAAGGCCAGACACTATCAAGCTCTTAGAGGAAAACATAAGCAGAACACTCTATGACATACATTATAGCAAGATCCTTTTTGACCCACCTCCTCGAGAAATGGAAATAAAGACAAAAATAAACAAATGTGACCTAATGAAACTTAAAAGCTTTTGCACAGCAAAGGAAACCATAAACAAGATGAAAATGGAACCCTCAGGATGGGAGAAAATATTTGCAAATGAAGCAACTGACAAAGGATTAATCTCCAAAATTTACAAGAAGCTCATGCAGCTCAATATCAAGAAAACAAAAAACCCAATCCAAAAATGGGCAGAAGACCTAAATAGACGTTTCTCCAAAGAATATATACAGATTGCCAACAAACACATGAAAGAATTCTCAACTTCATTAATCATTAGAGAAATGCAAATCAAAACTACAATGAGGTATCACCTCACACTAGTCAGAATGGCCATCATCAAAAAATCTACAAACAATAAATGCTGGAGTGGGTGTGGAGAAAAGGGAACCCTTTTGCACTGTTGATGGGAATGTAAATTGATACAGCTACTATGGAGAACAGTATGGAGGTTCCTTAAAAAACTATAAATAGAACTACCATATGACCCAGCAATCCCACTACTGGGCATATACCCTGAGAAAACCATAATTCAAAAAAAGTCATTTACCGCAATGTTTATTGCAGCTCTGTTTACAATAGCCAGGACATGGAAGCAACCTAAGTGTCCATTGACAGATGAATGGATAAAGAAGATGTGGCACATATATACAATGGAATATTACTCAGCCATAAAAAGAAATGAAATTGAGTTATTTGTAGTGAGGTGGATGGACCTAGAGTCTGTCATACAGAGTGAAGTAAGTCAGAAAGAGTAAAACAAACACCGTATGCTAACGCATATGTATGAAATTTTAAAAATATATGGTTCTGAAGAACTTAGGGGCAAGACAGGAATAAAGATGCAGACATAGAGAATGGACTTGAGGACACGGGGAGTGGGAAGGGTAAGCTGGGATGAAGTGAGAGAGTGTCATGGACATATATACACTACCAAATGTAAAATAGATAACTATTGGGAAGCAGCTGCATAGCACAGGGAGATCAGCTCGGTGTTTTATGATCACCTAGAGGGGTGGGATAGGGAGGGTGGGAGGGAGGCGCAAGTGGGAGGAGATATGGGGATATATGCATATGTATAGCTGAATCACTTTGTTATAAAGCAGAAACTAACACACCATTGTAAAGCAATTAAACTCCAATAAAGATGTTTAAAAAAAACTTAAAAAAAATAATAGGTTTCTTAGAAGAAAGCTTTATAAAAAAATAGATAAAAGTGCTTTTTGATTGGAAAAAAATTATGAAGAATAATTCAAAAATAAATGTGCAGAATTATAATGATTATTTGAAAAATTATTCAGATATATAGAATATTTCTTGAATTAAATAAAGTAATATAACATGATCTTATATTTACCTCAAAGGCTTTCTGAGAGGTTAATTTTCAAGATGGTGGTAAATTATTTTTTAAAAAAACCGATAAGATTTTTAGCAAAAAGTAATGAAAACTTTCCACATTACTTCTTAAAACTATTTATAAAAGTTACAATAATTAAACACATATAGTATTGAGGAAAGGTAGGAAAAAAGATTAATGAAAGATAGTTGATGAACTACGCCATTGCTCTCCTGAATCTCCAGCTTACCTACTACACATCTTGGAACTTATCAGCCTCCAAAATCGTGTGAGCCAATTCCTTATAAGAAATCTTAAATCTCTTTCTTTATACATATATATCCTCTTTATTCTGTTTCTCTGGGGAACCCTGACTTATACAGAGGGCGTGGCTCAAAAAGGGACAAAAATGCATCATAGCCAATACAGAAATTAATCTTTAAAAAAGAAATGAAAAGAAAGATATTTGATAGTTCAGAAAGAAAACTTAGAAGCTGCTTAATGCCTTATAAGCTCTTCAGACATTAAAGCAGCAATTTTGACAAATTAGTCGAAGTAGAGTGTAGACTAGTGTGAGAGTGAGAAGCTTTCCTGGGGACCACACTGATGGGGGTTCCTCATACTTTGTAGGCTTTTCCTCCAGGAATCTCAGTAGGTTCTCACAGGAGAATGGAAAGAATCCAGAAAGTTCTTCTATGGTACTGGCTGGGGAGGGGAAGAACAACCACCATGAAATCCACCCAGATCCCTCCTCTTGTTAAACAAAAGCCTTACTTTGTAGGGGAAGGACATCATCAAAAGGCAGTGATAAAATATTACAGCTAGGGGAAAGGAATTCCACCCAGCTGCAGCCTCCCTATCTCACTAGGGGGAGAGGAGAGCCTTAGTCTGCTTTTTTCCTGGAAATAGGCCAGGAAAAGTGGAGGATAACTGCTGTAGCTGGGGAAAGTAATAGGAAGAAAAAGGAAAAAAAGCTCTATCTCTGGAGGAGGGAGAGAAACACTCCCCCTGTGTTTCTTCCCAGACAACACAGGTCCCTTCCAAGACAAGGCCATCTATCCCAAGACACAGGTCCGATGTGCACTGCAAAGACTAGAACTTAATCAGAAGTTTAGAGAATACCCTCCCCAACACTCTACCACTCTAACAAGCCTCCAGTAATAATAATGCATGGTCCTCAGCACAGTCTTTTAAACAGAATAGGCATTAAGAATATCTTATGAAAGAGACGGGAAAAAAAGAGGAAAAACAAAACACTCTAATGTTATGATTGCAGGGAATTTTTAAGATGTTGAATTTATTCCAGGTAACAATGTACATATGTCAAACACAAGTGTAAGAAGTGGGATTCCTCTGGAATCATAAGTGGATAGGGAAAGAACATATGTGCCCTGAGTAAAATAATATTATAGAAAATTAAGAGTTTGGAGTTTGTATACTGTCACAAATATCCACTGGGGGCACTTCGTGGGATAGTTTGAGTGTAATGGCTTACCCACAGGATATAGAAGAATTGTATCAGAGAAAGCTGGCTGTCCATTTTATATAGTATAAATTTGTTGTTGGGAAGTGGTTGCCCAAACAGGAACTACAGATGGGTGCAAGTTATGAGATTTCAACAACCCAATATGAGTGAAACTGAGTCGGTAGGCAGAATAATGGCCCTACAAAGATATCTACATCCTAATTTCTAGGACTTGTGGATATGTTAGGTTGCATGGCAAAGAGCAAATTAAGGTTACAGGTGGAAGTAAGATCACTAATCAGCTGATCTTAAGGAGAGTATCCTGGAATAACTACGTGGGGACCAATGTAATCACAAGCATTCTTTTTTTTTTTTTTTAGCAGTACGCGGGCCTCTCCCTGTTGTGGCCTCTCCCGTTGCGGCGCACAGGCTCCGGACGCGCAGGCTCAGCGGCCATGGCTCACGGGCCCAGCTGCTCCGCGGCATGTGGGATCTTCCTGGACCGGGGCACGAACTCGCGTCCCCTGCATCGGCAGGCGGACTCCCAACCACTGCGCCACTAGGAAAGCCCCACAAGCATTCTTAAATGGGGAGGAAGGAGGCTGAAAAGTCAGAACCAGAAAGAAGGTATCTTGACAAAGGTTTGGCCAAAAGTTGCTGGCTTTGAAAATGGAGTGGAACCATGATACAAGGAATACCGGCAGCCTTTAGAAAAAGGAAAGGGTTAGAAAACTGATTTTATTCTGTGGCCTCCAGAAAGGAATGCAGCCCCACTCGGGTTGTGGGACTTCTGACTTTCGGTACTGTAAGATAAATTTGTGTTGTTTTAAGTCAAAAGTTTGTAATAATTTGATACAGGAGCAATATGAAACGAATATGCTGAGTTATGCCACTATGAAACGAAAATAATTTTAAAAGTGGGGCTTCCCTGGTGGCGCAGTGGTTGAGAGTCCACCTGCCGATGTAGGGGATGCGAGTTCGTGCCCCGGTCCGGGAAGATCCCACATGCTGCGGAGTGGCTGGGCCCATGAGCCATGGCTGCTGAGCCTGCGCGTCCGGAGCCTGTGCTCCGCAACGGGAGAGGCCACAACAGTGAGAGGCCTGCGTACTGCAAAAAAAAAAAAAAAAAAAAAAAAAAAAGTATTGGAAGTGTTGGATCCATGGGCTGGTGCCTGAAGGTATCCTTTTGAGTATTCACTTGCACTTAGTCACAAGTGGGAAACACACATCTATTTTAAGCTACTAAGATTAATTAATTAATTAAATGAAACCTCCAGTATTGTGATGGCTCAGCTAATTTCAGTCAGGAAAATAATACTGGAAAGGAATAAATTTAAATACAAACATCCCAGTAAAAATGTTTTTAATTAGTAAAAGAATACCATCTGCATATGAAATAGTTTTCAAGTTAAACTTTTTGGGGCTCACAAGCTTAAGTAAACATAAAGTCTTCAGTAGAAGTCACATGAGCGAGAAAGATAAAGATCACAGTGACGTTAAACCTAATAAGAAATAAAAGCAATTGGTTATATAATACAATTAGTTATAAATAAAGCAATTAGTGATGCATACTCCTGAAGTACTAATAGTTAACACATTTTAAGATTAGGCATTTTATCACGATTGTGTGGCTTATTTATTTTTTTCTAAAAGTTAATTTTATCTGGATTACTAAAGTTTAGTAATAAGGTTATTTTAATGATACTTACATTTTCTAGAATCAAACTTTATTAGTATTACATGTTAGTGTTGTTAAGGACAGACTGGTCCTCAGGCAGTATTAGATAACCCAACTTTAACTGTATTGTTGTAAACAGTACAGGACCCTATATTATATCCAAAATAGCTTTAAGCTTAACAGGCACTATCAGGTGTGTCTGGGGACAGATTTTATTTGCAATAATTTTGGTATGTAAGTATGAATATTTCGTATCTCATTCCTTTTTGCTGTCTGGTATATAAA
This sequence comes from Delphinapterus leucas, assembly GCF_059928025.1. Lineage (NCBI taxonomy): Eukaryota > Metazoa > Chordata > Mammalia > Artiodactyla > Monodontidae > Delphinapterus > Delphinapterus leucas. Next base: position 41,913,827 of record NC_143136.1, on the reverse strand, counting down.
ATAAATGTTCACGTTTCCTACTCTGCTCTCATTTCCGCAAAAAGAAGATCATTGCAGACAACAGATGACCAATCAATGAAAAGACTTTAACTTACCCTTTGCTATAGAATAATACTAACCCAACATTAAAACTTTGGCTATCACTACATCACTCTCTCAAATAAATAAGACCAAAATTCACAACCAGTTTTCTTTTTTCTTTTTTAACCAAACACAGTGAACCCAAGAGTCCCTGCCTTTTTCCAGTTTTGACAGGCAGCATAATATATTGAAGAGATGTGTTTAGGCATCCTTTGATGCCTGAGGGAGGAGGAAATAAAATGTAATGTGACAAAAGGAAAAAAAGTGAGTTTGCAGTGGGAACACACAGCCAAGTGTCATGCTCTGGTGTCGCCATTACAGGACCAGAAAATTCACATCAGCATGGAAACATGTCATTTGTAAAAGATAGACAATGTCTGCAAAACACTTTTGTCAGGGGGTTCCTTAAGTTTTAACTTACATATACAGAGTTTAAAGCTAGCTGATGTAAAATACCTTAGACAAAAAGCTTATGGAGTTAAACTAAAAGGTCCAAATTTGTAAAGAAAAATGTTAAAATTCATTGTGAAGATTTTCTAGTGTCATAAAAACGGACAGAATATGCCACAGTTCCTTCATCTCTAATCGTTTAATTGTAGAGTAAATTATGTTGTTCTGTTTTCAGCATTTAATTTTTAAATTAGCTCTTGGCTGCAGTGTCCTTGATTACAGAACTTAATTAGCGGTGCCTGTTGGAGAGAATTATGCTGTATACAGGATACATGATCACATGGAAAAGCTTAATACAAGCAATCAGAATCATAGTGAAGCCTGGTTGACTGTTTCTAAAAGGTAAAAGAAGAGTTGCAAAACAGGCTGTATTTAAGGACAGAAGATTCAAAGGAAAAGAGCTACAATAAAATAAAATTAGATGGGTCTGTGTTCTATCTAGGTAAATACGTTGATTGAATGATTATAAGTACTGAGTTATAGAAAAATGAATTATTCACTTTTTTTTGTATTAGTTCACCAATAGAGTGATCGACAGCATAATTCCTTAAAACCAGGTTAAAAAGAAACATTCTGATTTTTGAGTTTTTGGTCTACTGGCTTTTTTTTTTAAAGCACCGTATTACCTACAACTGTGTAAATATGTTCTTTGTGTTTCCACTAGTCAGTTATGATAGCTTCTGATTTTCTTATACCATGCAAATTATATAAATACATACAGATTATAGTAGTGAATGACAGCTAAGCCAAAAATGACTTTTCAACCATATCTTATAAAGTGAATGAGTTCACAGAACTAATTACATCTATGGAAAAAATTTGTTCTCCAACAAGTTTATGAAAACTTTGTATTTAATCTTAGCCAGACACAAATATTCAACATAAACTTCCAAAAGAACTTCAGAAATCTAAAGCAATCAAAAGATTACATAATGTTAAAATATTTCTTTTGGGTAGCTCAAGTGAAATAAAAGGGCATTTACAACATATAGTAAAAGAGCAGACATATGTATATGTATAACTGAATCACTTTACACCTGAAACTAACACAACATTGTAAATCAACTATACTCCAATACAATTTTTTTTTTAATTTTAGAACAGAAATATCAATATTTAAAAAAATTTTGAGCTCAATTAGAGTATAGGGTTGGTACCTCAGTAGTTATATCTCCAGATTACTTTTCAGGTTGTTATTTATGTTATGTGAAATAGTCAACTTTTTTTTTTTTTTTTTGGCGGTACGTGGGCCTCTCACTGTTGTGGCCTCTCCCGTTGCGGAGCACAGGCTCCGGACACGCAGGCTCAGCGGCCATGGCTCACGGGCCCAGCTGCTCCGCGTCATGTGGGATCTTCCCAGACCGGGGCACGAACCCGTGTCCCCTGCATCGGCAGGTGGAATCTCAACCACTGCCCCACCGGGGAAGCCCTGAAATAGTCAACTTTTGATGCAGAAGTAAATAACTCTTTGACTTCCCTGGTGGCACAGTGGTTGAGAATCCACCTGCTGATGCAGGGGACACGGGTTTGAGCCCTGGTCCGGGAAGATCCCACATGCCGTGGAGCAACTAAGCCTGTGCACCACAACTACTGAAGCCCGTGCGCCTAGAACCCATGCTCCACAGCAAGGGAAGCCACCACAATGAGAAGCCTGCACACCGCAACGAAGAGTAGCCCCCGTTCGCCACAACTAGAGAAAGCCTGTGTGCAGCAATGAAGACCCAATGCAGCCAAATAAATAAACTTATAAAAAGAAAAAGTAGATAACTCTTTACTTGGCATGCAACAAAAACATTTGTTGCTCACATGCTCACATTACGTGAGGTATTGTGGGTCACCTGCATGGCAGGTCAACAGAGCTTAGTTATGCTTAACTGGATTCTGTTGAGCTGGACTTAACTCCATGATCATTTTTTTCAACATTGAAGGGAGTAATAACCATTATCTAGGAAACATGTTTTCATATTGGGAACAAGAAAAGTGAAGCCTAACCATGCAGTTGTATTTAATGCTTCTACTGGGATGAAGCAAACTGTATTTACTTACATACTATTAGCCAAAACATGTTACACTGACCAAGCCCAGAGTTTAAGGAGGTAGGAAGAATTAACTTTTCCACAGAAAGCTTAGGCAATTGACATCACATTAGTCATGGATGTATTATCCTATTACAGAGGGAGAATAGAGTTGGGACCAATAACCCAATATGCCACAGGGATAGATGCTATAGCATTTCAGAAGCAAGAAGATAATCTGCTTCTAATAATCTTCATTCTGTAAGAAGGAGAGAAGAAGAATGTTAAGGCTATGAAAAAGTCACATCTTGATTGTGTTGCCATACTTATTGGATCTATTTCACTCACTAGAATGTGAGCACAGTGAAGGCAAGTCTTTTTATCTGTCTGTTCCTAGAAAAATGCCTGGCATGTCAGAGGCACTAAAACATTTATGACTGACTTAATAAAGTATAGAGCATATTTGGAGGGAGATGCGATTACGTTAATAAAGATGATTTTTCTGGAGAAACAATGATGGAAGAATCTAAATCAAGAAAAAACAGTGAAAACTTCCAAATGTGAAAGTAGGGTTAAACACTAGCAGAGCTTATTGAGGTATAAAAAGTATTTTTATGGTCTAAATTTCTAGAATGTGGTTTACAAATGATACTTTCTTAAATCAATAACACATTATAGGAGAATTATTATACTAAGATGAAACTTTATCTTTCTAATAAACTGAGTCTCACTAGATTCTCTTCAAGTGCACAAATTGTAAGAGCACATTTCAATAATTTTTCTAAAGGGAATCTATGGAAACAGCCATTACATGAAGAGAGAGAATGTTACCAGAATCACAGAAACCCCTTCATGATCCATTCATATCACACTAATTTTTCCTATAAGCCCTATCCTGACTTCTAAATAACTGGGTTAGTTTTGATTTTTTTAAATTAATTAATTTGGCTGTGCCGGGTCTTGTTGCAGCACATGGGATCTAGTTCCCCGACTAGGTATTGAACCTGGGCCCCCTGCATAGGGAGCATGGAGTCTTAACCACCGGACCACCAGGGAAGCCCCTGATTATCTTTAGAAACTTATGTAAGTACAGAATAACTTCTCTTGTCCACTTTTTTCAAAATCATGTATATGGGAGAAATATATTGTGTTTTGATAGCTGTAGATCATTTATTTTCTTGTACGGTATTATAATATGTGACTCCATAATTTATGATGAACATTTGGGTTGCCTTTATGAACATTTTGGTGCATAGTATTTGGTGCACATGTGTACATTTTTGGAGCTATACATCTAAGTGGCATTGTCAGGTCATACAGGAATGCATATATATGTATTCAAATTTAGTAGTGCCATAATGTGTATGAATATATGCATATATCTAGTAAAACACGTCCAAAACTTTTCCAAAGTTCTACCAATTTATATTCTAGTATCAGTGAATAAGAGGTACTGTTGTTTTATATCCTAAACTTACACCTTTAAAAAAAAACAATCTGATGAATGTTTAATATTATTAGTTAGCTTTTACTGCATAGCAAATCAAATTGATCTTAAACAGCAACCATTTATTTGTCTTGAAACTTTGAGTGCCATAACTTTGGGCATAGTGATTCTTCTGGTCTCAGTTAGGCTAACTAATGCTTCTGCAGATAGCTGCCAGTTTGAGCTGGTTGATACAGGATGCCTGTAGCTGGGACAGTGCATCTTGATTTCCTGTGGTCTCGCATTATCTAATAGGTTAGACTGGGTTTTTCACATGGTAACTATATAGGCTCTTGAGAGATAACAATAACATACAAAACTCACCTGCAAGTGATTTTGTGTATGCTGTGAGGTAATGGTCTAACTTCTTTTAAATTTTTTATAGTGATATTACAATTAACTCAGAATATTTTATTGAAAAGATTTCTATCTGGACACTGCTATGAAGGTCCATCTTTGTCATAAATCAAGTGTTGAGATTGCATGAGTCTTTCTTTGGATTCTCTACAGTATTCCCTTGGTGTATATGTCTAGTCTTGTAGCAAGACTAAACTGTCTCCACTACTGTAATGTTATAGTACATCTCCTTACTCAGTGTAGCAAGTCCTTTCTTCTCCTTCTCTGTTTCTTTTTTAATATTTTCTTTGCTATTCTGGGTCCTTTGCCTTCTTATATAAACTTCAGAATTGGCTTAATTGCCAAAAAATAATTTCCTGGAATTTTAATTCAGAATGCATTCAAACTGAACAATTTGGAGAAAATGGTATCTTTACTTTTGTCAGACTTTTCATCTATGAATTTGCTTCATCTATCTACTTAGTATTTTTTTAAAGTTTTAATAATGTTACGTAGTTTTCTGTGGACAACTCTAGGTATGTGTATTCCATTGTACTTGGTACTTTTAGTTGCTACTTAAATGATATGTGTTCTTTTAATAAATATATGTTGTAGGATATATAAATACACTTGATTTTTGTATATTGAATTTATCTACCCAACTTAAGTTTGCTTTTACATTCTAATTATCTATATGGATGTTATTTTTTATATACTCAATTGCTACCTGAAGACATTGAGAGTTGTTTCTTTTTTTCAGTTCACTAAATATTTTAAGCTGCCTTTAAACCAATCTATTGAATCATAGATTTCAGTTCTAAAATTACTATATGTATAACATATTTTTGTTTTCTGAAAATATTGTCAATCATATTTTTGTTCTATTTTTATGTCATAAAAAAGCATTGCTATTTTAAAGTAAAATTTGATAACCCTTTTACATGGGTCTCCTGTGTTTCTGTTTCTGTTAACCTTCTATTTCTCTTGGTTGTTTCCTTGTGTTTTCTTATTTCTTTTCATGACTGATTATTTTTAAAAAATTTTCTTTTATACATTATATATGAAAAAGTTTTGTGATAATATAAGGTGATGCCTGATAGTCTCTTTTTCCAGTTTTATTGAGATGTTATTGACATTAACATTGTATTAGTTTTGAGTATACAAAGTAAGGATTATATATATATATTTATATATATATTTATGTATATATAAAGCATAAGTGTTTAGGCCAACATCCATCACTTCACAGTATGACACCTTTTTTCTCTTGTGATGAAAACTTTTAAGATCTACTCTTACTAACTTTCAAATATACCATAGAGTACTGTTAACTATAGTAACCATGCTGTATGTTACATCCCCAGAACTTATTTATCTTATAACTGGAAACTTGTACTTTTTGACCACCTTCACCCACTTCACTACCCACCCCCATTTCTGGTAACCACCAATCTGTTCTGTTCTCTGAATCAATGAGTTTGCTTGTGTTGTGTGTGTGTGTGTGTGTGTGTGTGTGTTTGTGTGCATGTGAGTTTAAGTGAGGTCATACAGTATTTGTCTTTCTCCAGCTAACTTATTTCACTTAGCATAATAGTCTCAAGGTCCATTCATGTTGTTGCAAAAGGCAGGATTTCCTTTTTTATGGCTGAATAATTTCCATTTTATGTATTTATATATGTGTGCATGTATACATACACAAAATATATCAATTTTGTGTATGTACACATACATATCAATCACATTTTCTTATTTCATCTGGTGATAAACAGGTTGTTTCCATGTGTTAACTCTCATTAATAATGCTGCAATGATCATGGAAATGTATGTTCAGTTCCTCCACCCAATTTTTATATCCGATTTTTTTTTTTTTTTGATATTGGGTTGTGTGAATTCTTTTTTTTTTGGAGGGGGGTACGCAGGCCTCTCACTCCTGTGGCCTCTCCCGTTGCGGAGCACGCAGGCTCAGTGGCCATGGCTCACGGGCCCAGCTGCTCCGCGGCATGTGGGATCCTCCCGGACCGGGGCACAAACCCGTGTCCCCTGCAGTGGCAGGCGGACTCTCAACCACTGCGCTACCATGGAAGCCCCCGAATTCTTTATATATTTAAAATATAAGCCCCTTATCATATATATGTTTTGTAAAATTTTTCTCCCATTCTTTAGTTACCTTTTCATTTTTTGATGGTTTCTGTTGCTGCACAGAAGCTTTTCATTTTGATATAGTTCTACTTGCTTATTTTTGCTTTTGTTGCCTTTGCTTTTGGTGTCACATCCAAAAAATCATTATTGCGACCAATGTCAAGAGATTACCTCTTTGTTTTCTTCTAGGGGATTTATGGTTTCAGGTCTTAAATTTAAGTCTTTAATCCATTTTGAGTTGATTTTGTGTATGGTGTAAGATAGGGGTCCAGTTTTACTATTTTTCCATGTGGCTGTCCAGTTTTCCCAACACCACTTATTGGACAGACTATTATTTCTCCATTATATGTTCTTGGCTCCTTTGTCATAAGTTAATTGACATATAAGCATGTGTTTATTTCTGGGCTCTCATTCTATTCCACTGTTTCTGGAATTGTTTCTATGCTAATACCATACTTTTTCGATTACAGTAGCATTGTAACATAGTTTGAAATCAGGAATTGTGATGCCTCCATCTTTGCTCTTCTTTCTCAAGATTGCTTTGGGTATTTGTGATTTTTTCTTTTTTTTTTTGTTCCATATGAATTATGGGGGTTCTCTTGTATGTAACCTTTTCTATTTATGGTTTTAAGATTCTCTCCTTGTATTTTACTTTTGACAATTTAATTATATAGCTGACCCTTGATCAACATGGGAGTTAAGGGTGCTGACCCCCTGCAGAGTTGAAAATCTGTGTATAATTTTACAGTTAGCCCTCTGTATGAGGTTTTACATTGCAGATTCAACTGATTGCAGATTGTGTAGTACTTTAGTATGTATTTATTGGGAAAAAGAAAACAAAGCCCTACGTATAAGTAGACTCTCACAGTTCAAACCTATGTTGTTCTAGAGTCAACTGTAGAATGTCACAGTGTGGATCTGTTTGGATTCATCTTAGTTGGAACATGGAGGCTTTCTGGATTTTGATGTCTGTGTTTTTTCCCAGGTTAGGGAAACTTTCAGCCGTTATTTCTTCAAAAAAGCTTTCTATCCCTTCCCTTTTCTCTTTCTGGGACCTCTGTAATGTGAATATCAGTCTTCTTGGTAGTGTCCCATAAATCCCTCAAGCTAGCTTCTCCTTTTCATTCCTTTTTCTCTTTTTGCTCCTCTGATTTAATGAATTCTACTGCCGTGTCTTTGAGTTCACTGATCCTTTCCTTTGCTTCATTTAGTCTGCTGTCAAACCCCTCTATTGAAATTTTCAGTTCTATTATTTTATCCTCAGCTCTGTGCTTTGTTTGGTACTTTGGTATTTTTCAACTCTTTGTTGAAAGTCTCATTTTGTTCTTGTGTGATTCCCCTGACCTCAGTGAATCTCTATGACCATAATTTTAAACTCTTTATCACGTAAGTCCTTTATCTCCATTTCATTAAGTTCTTTTTCAGGGGTTTTATCTTGTTCTTTTACTTGAAGCATATTCCTCTGTTTCTTTTCCCTTGATTCTCTGTGTTGGTTCTGTGCATTAGCTAAAGCATCTACCTCTTCCAAGGTGAAAGAAGTGGTCTTGTGTAGGAGTGAAGGAGTGATCTTATGTAAGAGATAAACCTTATCATTCAGTAGGCCTGAGCTCCTAACTGCCTCTCAAACCTTTGTGATTATCCAAGCAGCCTTCTTTGTTATTAGTGATTCCTTATTATTGAGGGTATGCCAAGACCTATTAGTGCCCCAAAGGGGAGGATCTCAGTCACCACCTAGATGCAGGCTGGTTGGTAGCTGGTTGCTCAAGAATCAGCTTCTAAAGTATGATAATAGACCTCTTTCAGGAAAAGACTGGGAGATGAGCTTCTTTGTCTGTTCTCTCTGCTCTGATTCCTGGGGGGATAGCCAGTTAAAAACTATTTCTTTGTTTGCTACAGTCCCATTGACCTAGTGAACACAAGTCCTTCTGGCCACCAAAGCCAGGCTATCAAGGAGTGTTTCCTCTGCGTGGCAGCCACAAAAGCTAAGGCACCAGATGTGTGAACAAGTTTTTTTTTTTCAGGGAATTAGCAACCTGGAATGGGTCAGAGGGAGAGCTCAAAGATGGTGTTGGCCAGCCTCCCCATCTCTGGAGACTATTGCAGTTTGCTGCTAAATTTGTATTAAATAAGAATACAAATTTAGCAGCCCTCAGGCTATAGCTTTTAAGATATGCAAATAGTCCTCTTTCAGGGAAAGACTGAGTGTTTTGGCCTGCTGCCTCTGTGCCAAGCCTGCTGGGGTGGGGTGGCATGGTGATTGCTCAGGATCCTGTTAAGTACTCTATCTTTGTTTATTATAATATTGTGGGCCTTGTGGACTCAAGTCCCATTGGCTTTCAGAACTAGGTGTTTTGAGGAGCTGTCTCAGGTGGAAGTTTTAAAAGTTGAGGCACTAAATGTAGGGGTTCTTCACTCCTCAATTAGAAGCTTGGAGTTATGATTTCCCTCCCAATTGTATGTCACTGTTCAGGGAGTAGAGCTTATGGTGAGTTGGTGTCGCAGTCTCTCCTACCTATTTTGATCTGGGTTTTTTTCTCATTTGCCAAATGTGTTGAAGTCACTCAGCTAGTTTCTAGATTTATTTCAAAAGGAATTATTCTGAATGTAGCTGTAGTTTTGGTGTGTCCATCTGAAGAGGTGAGTTTAAGAGCCTCTTTTCTCACCAATTTGAATTGGAACCCAACTGATAGTTTCTTCATGAGAGAAAATTTACTCTCACTCCTGAAAAGTGGCCAGGCTAGAAGTGTCAGAAATCCAAGATCACCTTAATCTGAACAGATTGAGATGATTCTGAGTTATGCTTTAGCCCCTTATGGGCTGATATTATTTCCAATTTATTGTCGCTAGTACAATGTAACCCTTTAGGGTGCCAATTCAAAGTCTGGTAGACTATTTAGGCCCCAAATCATCTCTGAACCCTGAGCTCCAAACATTTATCTCTCTAATCCTGTGAGTTTATCAAAGCTTCTACTTGATTTTCTAGATTCTCACCTATGGTTTTGAAAGGGCAAGTTTCTTCAGGTAAAAGCAACTCCCAAAGCCCTGTTCATCTCTCTGGAATTCTCTCATCTTCTAGATCAGATTGTGGTCTCACAATTCATCACTAACTAATATTGAAACCGTGCACGTCAGATTGGGACTTGAACCAATGTACCAGGACCCAAACCCAGATTGGGACTTGAACCCACAGTCTTTTAATTAGAATCACTCACCTGGCGTCTGGACTTACTGAGGCTCAGGTTCTTTGTGTCTCAGCACAGAAGAAATTCAGTGAGAGGCAAAGTGATAGGCAAGAAGTAGATTTATTAATATAGGATGCTGTGAGAGATGCAAGCGGACAGGCGAGGAGACTCTGCCCCGAGGATTAAGTGGTCTACAGTTTTATAATCAAAGGAAATTGGGGGAGGGGAAAAGACCACCTTCTTCGAGTAGATGTCAGGCTTACATCACTAGCTCGTCTCCTGTTGGGTAGGAGAGTGTCTGACCCTATGAAATCAAACTAGGACTGTCTTAGCACTTATTCAAATCAGTAGAAGGGTGGTAACATTTTTCTTTCACCTAATGACCTGGGACATATCTCGTGCTTTTATTTATGGCTTTATAGTTAAGCAAGCCTGCTTGTTCCACAACGTTCCGATAGCTTTCTTGAGCGATCATTAACTTACAGTGGTCTCCCAAAGTTTCCTAGGTTTCCCTCTCTACCTCTAATCCCCTACTGGGTCTTCTACAACTACCTGTATAACTATGCTATTTTATCCCTATCATTATCTCTGTAGTACCCTGGAACATATGTAAGTGTATGTGTCTCTGTGTACTTGAACATTTCTAGTTGTTCTCTGTGGGCTGGTTGTACAAAAACCACTCAACCTGCCACTTAATTGTCAAGACTATATTTGAATTAGGTTATTTATTCTTTATTCCAGACGAAGAAGTAGATTCAAAAAGGTTTTGTAACCTGTCTAAAGTTATGAAAAATGGAAACGACTTGAACCCAAGTTTACTGTGTTATAAACTTCATATACTAAGCATTCTGGTTACTGTCTGGCTTATAGAACACCACATCATGGTAGGTCATAAACACATTTCATTTAAGTGTTCCCATTTACTACCTTAAAATGAACTCAGTTGAAATTTCATGCAAGTGTACAAATATTTGCTCTCTAGATTAGATGTAACTTGGCTACTGGGAGAGAAGACATATTTCTAGAAGAATTATATCCTTGTGACTTTGAGTTTCTGTTATATAGTAATATTACATAGATTTTGGTAGGAGCATATGCTATACTCTTCTCATTAGACTATGTGCATATCTCTTGTATCTGACAAGGCAGCCCCAGATAATTCTCTACTAAATAGTATTAGGCCTTCTTATTTACTTTACTAAGAAAGTGTGTGTGTGTGTGTGTGTGTGTGTGTGTGTGAGAGAGAGTGAAAGGAAGAGAGATACACACGTATATTTTACATATAATACTTTTGTTAATAGATATGTCTTATTTCAAGAATTTTGTGTTTTTAGAGTTTTATACTCTGAACTGGTAAGCTTATTTTATAAAGTGCAGGTCACATTTGTTATCAATTTTATCTGTAGTTCATTTGTCTACCTATATTTCTATAATGTAGTGAAAAATACCTCAAATATTTTTCTTATTCTAAAAATATTCCACAAATGGAATCACCTTAAATTCTAAAAACTAAGTTTATTTGATTTAAAAACAAAACCAATTTTTCTAGATATATAATCAATCTTTTTCTATCACATAGCAGATAAAGAATTACATTTGTATAGTGAGAAGAATTCAGTGGTCTAGAGAGCATCAGGGACTGAGAGTTAGTACAAGTATAGATTTAAGTTAGCAGATCTATAGATATGACACCATACAGGGATTATTATGAACTCATTGTGATGAAAACTTGTTTTATGTTTTATACAGTTTTATTTTTCTTAAAAGAATGTAGTACCTAGTTCAGTGAAACCTTTTATTTGAAGGTAAGGTGATTACTCTCCACAAATATATTAAGACATGTGGATTATTTCTAATTAGGCCACTAATCCTAGACAGGATGAATGATGTAGTTCCATATCACTTCACACACAGAATAAGTAGAACACAGTAAACATTGCACTAGGTATATTTGCCTCTGTAAACAGATGTAAGTTTGTGAGCTCACTGAGGTCAAGGGTCATGATTTATTTCTTACCATTGTCTAGCAAATTATAGTTCAGTAATAGTTCATGTTTATTAATATGAAAGAGCATGTTCACATTGAATTTTACTCGAAATAATATACTGGAGTACATATCACTTTCTACGTTCCACAGCCTAGAAAGGAAATTTCGTATACAATCACACTGACTGGGTTTGGGTCTAACTTTCAGATACAAAATCTGTTTCTTTTCTACTATTAATGACTTTTTAAAAAATTAAATTTTGTTTTGACTGCCAAGAGAGATTATGGGAAGTCGTGTTACTATGTACATTTTCGTTTCAAAAAATTAATAGAATCACCATATATCTAATGATATTGAAGCAGAGGCTATCCCAGAAATATAAAAAAACAGATATTGGTTTACTAAAGACAAACCATACACTGGTTACATTCTTATTTAGAAAGCCATAGATACATATATTTTTGAGGCCTAATATTTTCTATTTTGTCACAATCCTGATTTTTTTTCTTCATCTGTTTGTGACTGAGCTGGCCAAAATATGCAGACTTCTCAATACTAGGTGTTTATAGCTAATATGGCAGTTGATTCAGCATTTGGCTGTTATGGCTGTAGTTTTATTTCTTAGTATTTTATTAAAAGAAGGTAATGATTTTATTTTTGTGTTATATCTCTGGACTGAAAGTTGCTGCATCAGTAATATTGCAAATATTATTAAACAACTTATGAGTTTACCTAAATCCAAATCTGTACAACACAGTGTAAAGTCATCACCAAAAGACCATATGAGAGAATTCTCCTGTAGCTAATACGCTATTTCCATCAGGGATGTTCTTTTCTGGCCCTCTTTCTCAACATTCTTCAAACACTGTAAGCCTGAGAACTGTAAAGTATGTCTACATCATGTGCCAGTTTCGATCAGAGGACTATAGAATCAGTCCATAATAATAATGTGCCTAAACATAGAGAAATTAGATATTGGCAAGCTTGAGTGAATGTACCAAGCATTTAGAAGCCAAGTTGTAATCATAGCCCACACACTTTTCATCAATGCATGTAAAGCACACCTGTGGTTTATTAATTTTCTTAGTCATGAAAATTGAGCACAAAACAATGCATTTTTCCATAAATGCACAGCCCGTATATCTTCCTGTGTTTATTATTCTGAATAGTAAATTTTTAGACAACTCAGATAGATTTAAAATAAACACCATTTTCTTATTTTAAATATATCTAGAAGTAAAATAAGATAAAGTATTGATATAACCCCTATAAGAAATGCTTTCCAGTTTGTTTGCAATTTTAAATATTTTATAAAGTCTAGAAAAATTGATGAAAATTTCTTTACCTACGAAAGAATATGGTCAGTTGAGTGCCATTTGAAAGCTAAGATTAACAAATGTCAATATTTAGACCCTTTTAAAAGTACTGATAATTTAATATACATATTTACTGTGGAAATTTACAGTTTGCCAGTATATGATTACTAAACACTTAAGTGCCAATAAACAAGTCAAAAATTAATGTCTTTTTTAGAAGGGTTATAAACATTCAGTCATATTTTAAAAAAATTGTGTAAGCACATTATGCTGATATTTAAAATTCTTATTTTGTCTTCTAGGATGTTTTTAAAATGATAAAACTTAGTATTCATTTCATTAGGTTATGGGGCAAACACTTCTATACTTGCTCATATCACAGAGTATCTATAATTGTGTTCTTTGCAAGACAATGTAAAGTGTTAATGGTTAAATACTAAATTATATAGTTATTTTTAATTAAAGTTAATCTTTTGCTAGAGCCTAGATCAGAGATCTCAAAGATATAGGTTGAGGCAGGAAAGAATAAAATATAAAACTTCATGATTTTCAAAAAGCTTCCAGGAAGGCATAAGAGTAATAAAGATCAAACTTAACATTATATCATAAACAACCATAAAACTAGATAAACTATACAAAATACTTTCAAACATTGGAAATCAGCCAGTGCAGGACTGTGGTCTCTTGGAGAAGGGAAACAAATAGGGTGAGTTTTCTAATCATTTCAATTCTTTAAGAAATTTTGGGATCACTCTGCAGAGAAAGAAATCATTCACAGAAGCTGGAACTCTTATTTGGGAGATGGAGATTAGACTTTGGCAAGGCTGAAATGAAAATTGAGGGACAGGATCTAAGAAAGAAGGAGGCTACGTGAAAAAAGAACTGCAGGATCCGCATCAGGAATCCTGAATATTTGCTGAGGAAAGGGGTGTATATATGGAATAAAACTCCAAAAGTCAAGGGAAAAAAGAAATGGAAGATGGCTGCTGAAAAGTGCTGAGAGCATTTGCAAACAGTGTAGTCATTTGAGCTCTGACCAGCCAAAGAGTGGAGGCCTCAGCGATTATTCCCCTGGGACGTTTAGTAGAAATTGGAAGGGAGGGACACAGCTTGCTGAATTAGAGTAAAGCCGACTCTAGGCCCAGGGTAGCAAAGCTTAAATCAGGCCTTGAACTGGTCAGAATGACCTGAATTTAACTGTATGTCAGAACAAATCTAAAGGGAAACACATTTCAGATGTTCAGCAGGTAACATCATAATGTCCAATACCTAACAAAAAATTATTAGGCATGCCAAGAAGCATACAAATAGTCCCATAACCAACAAAGAAAGCAGTCAATAGACACAAAGCAAGAAGTGGCAGTGATGATGTAACTAGAAGACAAATGTTAAACAAACTGTTATAGCACTCAGATCTCAGATATGTAAAAAGATAGGACTAGCATCACAATTGCCTATTTTATTTTTCTTTAAAGGTTCAAGAAAAGTCATTAATATGAAATCTGGCTACCTATCAGGGAATTGAAATTTCAGGACAAGCAACTAACCTGAAATCTAGAAAGAAAAAGAAGTATGCAAATAGAAACAAGACTCAAGCATTTGCTGACTTAAACATCAACAAATGCCATATAAACCAATAAGGAGATTAAACTAGATATTTTTAATGTTTTGCTGAAGACCACATGTGGGTCTTTCTCCCCTGTAGAACAAAGGTTTAACTTTCAAGGACAAGGCCTCACAAGTATAAACTGAGAGTACTATTGGGAACCATGGTAGGGAAACAGGGAGGGAAAAGCTCTACCAGTGTCACCTAAGAATGAGGCTTACACACTGCACCACAGAACACCCCCATCTATGCAAACCTAAGATTTAACAGTGGAATACAGCTGGGAGACATGCAAGAGAGTATACCTAGGGAGCAGGACGAAGGGAAGACCAATCCAAATGGGGAGAAACAAAGTTTCAATCAAAGAATGTGACATTTCTAGTTGCACTGAAGGTAACCATAAAAACAGTAAATTTTAATCCAAGCCCAATTCCTGACAAGATTAGCAAAACCACCACACTAAAGACTTTGAAGAAGGAAAGATGTGCTTATCACCAGGCATAAAACATTTACCTTAGTGTCTACTGCCCTAAAATAACAACTTTCACCAAAGAATAGAGACATAGAAAGAAGAAAAATACAGTTTGAACAGACAAAGTGATTATCAGAACCAAACTCAGATATGACACAAAGTATCTCATCAGATTTATCAGACTTGACACATTCAAGAAAAGAATCTGTGAACTTGATTTTATATGTCAGCATGACTGGGTTAAAGGATGCCCAGATACCTGGTAAAACGTTATTTCTGGGTAGGTCTGTGACATTGTTTCCAGAAGAGATTAGCATTTGAATCAGAAGGCTGAGTAAAGATCCGTCCTCATCATAGTGGGCAGGCATCATCCAGTCCATTGACGGCCCCAATAGAACAAAAAGGCAGAGGAAGGGCACATTCCCTTTCTTGTAGTCACATACTCTGCCCCCGTCTTCCTCACCTCCTGTATATAATTAGAAGCAACTGAGCTTTTTTTCAAGAGGGAATCAAACAAACTGTACAACCATACAATAGGATTCAATCCAGTGATTAAAAAAGAACAAGTTGATTTACGCATCAACATGGAAGCATCTTAAATATATACATACACACATATATATATATATATATATATATACACACACATGTGTATAGTAAGAATCCAGACCAAAAAGCTTTATACTATGTTTCTATTGATATGACATTCTGGATAAGGCAAGACTAAAGCGAAGGAAATCCAATTAGCTATTGCCAAAGATTTTTGGTGATGAGTGGTGCTTTACTACAAAGGAAACAGACAGGAGAACTTTTAGTGTATTGGAACTGTCTGTATAGCATTGGGGTGTAAATACATGTCTATGATGTTTTTTGAGTGAATTAGTTTTTATACTCTTTCCTTATCCTGGATAGTTTTCTAATATTCAAATTATAGTTTATAGAATTGTATTGTTCTCTGTTCCATTTCTGTAGCATCATGCTCAGGAAAAGTTAAATCTACATTATTCATTACTCTGGTTCTGGGGTTCCACTAATTACATCAAATAACCTGAACTACAGCCCACCTCATGCAGCCAGCAGCACATTTAATTGTGGAGTTTTTCTGTTATCTCAAAATGATCATAGATATCACAAAATGTATGATGTTGATAGACTGTTCTGTATATGCTGAGGTTCCATGGTGATGTTAATAATTGCAAAGGGCTGTATAGTACATACTATGAGCGAGAATCTAAGTGCTTTATATATGTCATTTAATTCACACAAAAACATCATGAGATAAATACTATTAATTCCCATTTACAAATAGACATACCAAGGCCAAGAGAGATGGAATGATTCCCCAGGATCACTAAGTTAACAAGTGGTAGAGCTAGTATTATGAACCCAAAACTCATGCTCTTAATCATTACCATACTTCCTTTCAAAGGCTCACCTTGATTTTTCCTCATGTTATTTAATCATCATTTTGTGTATGTATTTCTCCAAAGCAGAACATGAGGGAAGGAAGAAGTATATCACTGACCTTTTTTCACTATTTAGTCTAATCTTATTTTTCAGAACTTTGAAGATTAAGTTAAAATGTATACACCAAGTTGTTTTTATTCCTTCTTTCACTCCAACTTAAACTCATGTTTAGTATTATTTAATGCAAACAGAAATGTAAGAAACAGTATGTGCCTAACAAAACATACTAAAATCATTATTTGTTATTCAACTACACAATACATGAA
This sequence comes from Delphinapterus leucas, assembly GCF_059928025.1. Lineage (NCBI taxonomy): Eukaryota > Metazoa > Chordata > Mammalia > Artiodactyla > Monodontidae > Delphinapterus > Delphinapterus leucas. The sequence continues at coordinate 41,897,023 of NC_143136.1, read as the reverse complement.
ATAGAATATCATGAAACCGTTGATGCATTTTGTGCCCCATGTGGATTCTGTTCCCTGCCAATCACAAAAGTAATCAATATGTGAAATTTGAGCAAATCAAAATATCTTACATATTTTAGATACATATGTGTATAGAAAACTTTACATAGAATTTGTGATCATTTTGGTTACTTAAATGATAGTATATTATATCATATAATAAGTATTGTTTTGATATTTGATTATTTTAATGTCCCAAATTATGAGATTTAAACCATAATAATATTGTTTTATGTATGGTAAAGCACATATCTCAATGCTTTAAAATAGTTTATATTTTAAATTTATCAGTTTCTTCCTCCCCTTGTTAAAGAACAGTGCTTGCTCTTTGTTGGCAAAAATTTGTCTGTAGTATGAGAAGGTAGTGCCAAATTGTTTTCTAGATTGGTTATACCAGTGCTTCTACCAGCAATGATAAGAATGAGCTTGCTTCACTTTCTTTGCAACACTTTATATCTTCAGAATTCTTAGTTAGTACCAATTGCATGGTGTTCAATTTGTATTTTCTTGCAATTAAGCAGATTTTCATATGCATTTCTTTTTTTTCTGTAAAGTTCAAGACTGTTGCCAACTTTCCTTTTAGATTGTCTTGATTTATAGGACTTTGTTAGATATTTTGGATACAATTGCCTTTAAGGTTATACTGACTATGAATATTTCGTCCCACTCTTTCACTTGAAGATATATCACTTGAGGGTATACTCCGGCCCAACAAAACAGGAATTTAAGAAATGGAGTCAAAGAACAAACTAATAGTTACCAGAGCTTGAGAGAAGGGCAGAATAGGTGAAGAGGATTAAGAGGTACAAGCTATTAGTTATAAAATAAGTTACGAGGATGTAAGGTACAGCACAGGGAATATAGTCAATATTTTATAATAGCTTTGTATCGTGTGTAATCTATAAAAATATTGAATCACTGTGCTGTACACCTGAAACTGATATATTGTAAGGCAGCTATAGTTTAAGAAAGAGAAAAAAATGGAGTTAAAGTTACCATTAAGCCCTAGTAATTTTGCTGATATTGCTTTCCAATTTATGGCAATAATTAGGAGACATTGGAATAAAATGAAATATAATTAAACATAATTAGTAATCAAACAATTTTGAATTATATAAGTATAATAGGATAAAGATACTAACTCTGGAAATTGGTTGAAATTTATCTTTTAATACATTTATTTAAAACTCAAGGGCAACCAGTAATGAAGATACATGGAATATAGTTTCTAAATCTGTCAGAAAACTTTTAAAAGGTAGAATAAAAATGTATTAATTCTAATCAAGCTTTTGGGATGGGGGAGAGCATGTGGAGGGGAAGAAATACACAATTTAAAAAGTTAGAAAATTATAAGATCTAGCATAAATCTGATAATGAAAAACTAAATATGAAAGAAGCAATATTCAAAGAAAGGACAAATTATTTTTTAAAATTTGTCAAAGACATGAATTCTTAAGGTGAGAAAGCACAACAAAAAGAATAAAAAAGCAATGTAAATTCACACATACATTATAGTGAATATGTACAGCACAGATTTCTCTGGACCAAGAATATAATGCAATACATAATTAGAATGCTGAGAGAAGTCACTATTAACCTAGATTCTGTGCACTGTTAAACTCAGTCAAGAATAAGGGTAGGGCTTCCCTGGTGGTGCAGTGCTTGGGAATCCGCCTGCCAATGCAGGGGACACGGGTTCAAGCCCTGGTCTGGGAGGATCCCACATGCCACGGAGCAACTAAACCCATGCACCACAGCTACTGAGCCTACGCTCTAGAGCCTGTGAGCCACAACTACTGAGCCTGTGTGCCACAGCTACTGAAGCCCGCACGCCTAGAGCCCATGCTCTGCAACAAAAGAAGCCACCACAGTGAAGCCTGTGCACTGGAACGAAGAGTGGCCCCCACTCACCGCAACTAGAGAAAGCCTGTGCACAGCAATGAGGACCCAACACAGCCAAAAATAAATAAAAATAAAATTAATTAATAAAAAAAGAATAAGGGTGAATTAACATTATTTTGAGACAACGATTAAAGAACTTTACCACTGAAAAACTTTTACCAAAATAACTAGAGAATGGAGAGAGATACAGTAGTTAAATAAAGAGAACAGTGGGGTAAATATATAGAGGTAAATATATAGATCTTAAAAGCCATTGGCTATACTAAAAATATTAATTTTGAAGTTAAACTAAAACATTGGGCAAAAGTGACATGGAAGACAAGAGAAGCCTGGTTGGATTGAAACAGTTGTCATTTTTAATAATTGTGTAGGTTTCTCAATCTAAATTATTATTAAAATTTTGTCATCACCAATAGAATAGGAGTAAAATAAATAATGATCAGTAGAAGGAAAACATGGCTATACCCATACAGTAAAATGCCTTGCATCTGGCAAAAACAACAATCTATATTTTTTACAAATAAAAAATAATCTAAGGTATACTGATAAATGAATAAAACAAGGCATGGAATAATAAAACATTGTATAATTATAATTTATATGAAAAGATGCCCAAGCTATACATGTTTAAGATATAGATATAAATATGGATATATACTGTTACTTTAAAATATGGACAAATATTTCAAATAGGTTTGGGGTGTCATTTTTTTCTACTTTGTTTTATGTGTTTACTTTCTAGCAATCATCTATAAACATGAGATTCATGTAAGTAATAATTAAAAGGAACACAAAATAGCATTAGCAAAACAGATGAACTAAACTATAAAATAGCTTTGGAGATTATATTCTTCAGTCTTTGTCCAGGTATAGAACCTATTCTTAAGAAGAATTAATAATTTTTCTGTAGTTGCATAGGTGATTAATAGCAGAATAAACAAGAACTAGATGTAGGGCTCCTTAAATCCAGATTAGCAATATTTTTCCTTGAGAAAATAAATTTTTCTACAAAGAGTCATACATACACACATACAAATACCCTCCCCTCCACCACCAAAAATAGATTAGACTAAAAGATTTAGGTTATGTTGGTAAAAATATAAGTATTTACTACAGATATACATGTATATCTATAAACAGGATATACAGAGTATATTGTGTATATATCAAGATAGAAAATTTTAAAAGAATATGTGAAAAAAACATTTTTGTTGTTAATTGCTAGTTAACTAGGCTTCTACAATTAAAAGTCTTGTAAGAAAGAATCATTCAGTGACTGGGAGAGTTTGATGCTTATATGTGGAATCTAAAAAAAAAAATGATACAAATGAACTTATTTACAGAACAGAAAAGCAGACTCACAGTCTTAGAGAATGAATTTATGGTTACCGGGGGGAAGGGTGGGGGGGAGGGATAGATTGGGAGTTTGGGATTTACATGTACACACTGCTATACTTAAAATAGATAAAATAAATAACTATCAAGGACCTACTGTAGGATGGGGGTGGTGGGAGGAGGTCCAAGAGGGAGGGGATATATGTATACATATAGCTGATTCACTTTGTTGTACAGCAGAAACTAACACAACATTGTAAAGCAACTATACTCCAATAAAAAAATAAATAAATATTAAAAAATAAAATAAGTAACCAACGAAGACCTACTAAAAAAAATAAATAAATTTTAAAAAAGGAAAAAAAAGCCTTGTAATACATACACCATCATTACCTTTGTAAGTAGAATAGCTATTCCATTAAAACAGACTCTAAAGACACAACTATGTTGAAATGTCAGCATTCAGCAAACAAAATTCTAAAGTTCTTAACCTATATATTAATTCTTTCAATATTGATCATTGCTTCATTTTTTTTTAAATAATGTGAATATCACACTGTAGAAATAATTCTTTAGTAATAATATACAATGGTACAATTGTATAATTATACTCTAATAACACGTTTTTAATAATATATGTGAAATCTACATACTGTTACAGGAATGTGGTAAATAGAGCAATATGGAGTGTTTGTGCTCTGGCTTTGTCTCTACTTATTAGAGAAAATGTGCAGATGAATCAGATAAAAGGTTCATAGCGAAAGGGGACAATGGAGTTTTATTTTTTTCATGTAGAATCACTCAGTGACTGGGAGAGTTTGATGGTACGGTATTTTGAAGATTAAGAAGGAGTTGTTTTAATGAAAAGGCCTAAGAACTGAATTTGAATCCAAGCTCTGCCATTTATTAACTGTGTAATTTGGGGGAAGATATATTCTTCTGTCTCTCAATTTCCTTCTCCAAAGAAAGTATATTAATACCCACATCTAGAATTGCTGAGCAAACACCATGAGAGCAGTCTCATTTTGTTCAACTTTGTGTAAATGATTTTACCTGCAGAAGTTTACAGGTATTCTTTTGCTAACATTTTACATTATGTAATTTGAAAGTTTACTACCTTGTTCCAGTTGAACAAAAGTTTCTAATTTTACAAAATGTTTAGAGATTTGGGATGAACAAAGTATATAAATATGATTTAATGTCATAATTATTACCAGTATTATATCAATTTTCTGCTAACATTTCTGAAACATAAATGTCAAATACATGATTCATCTTGATGAAGATTTAGCTTTTAGTAAGCAAAGTTATAAAGGCTAAATATCAATCTTAATAGGAGAGCTGAGGCACTAATTCTTAGCAATTTTTAAACTCACTGAAACAGCCTATGTACAAGTACTAAAGACATTAAGAAAAAAAAATCTTTAGTAGACTCCAAGTAGAACAAGAAAAACAATTGGGGCCTAATTAAAGCAAGAAACCTAGTTCATTTTGTTCAAGGACTTCCCTTCACCACCATCTTATGACATTTAGAATAATGTTTTTATATTCTCTCACATTATACCTTATTTCTGTGTCTCTAAACATTAAGGAAAGAGAACGTGTTTACCCCCAAAGTTAGATTTCTGCTTCTAGAATTTAAAAAGATAATTTCATTTCTATTCATTGAATATTTAGTAACTACTAGTAAAAGATTTTGTGCGATTATAAACCCCAATTAAACAACAAGCTCCATGAGGAGCTTGTTACTTCATAAAACAATAGTTATTTCATAATAGATGATCAAAAATACTGAAGGCATGAATAAACTAATTTATTTCATAAAGAATTGTGAGCATAAACTGGCTATCAAAATCTCAGTGTGCTGAAGTTATAGATCTAATTTAATCATGTTACAGTCACTAAGTTCTTTAATAACATAAAAGTTGTTCTTCTGACCCAGTGGACTACCATGTAAGAAGGCCAGAGGGGTGATTGTACAAAACGTGTAGGAGCAAGTAGACACCATAAAGACATATAACTCAAGACTTTATAAACATGAGTAAAAGCCATTCTAATGTAAAAAGCATCTGAAGTCCAGCATCTTGATGAATGCTTGGAAAAATGGTTGAGCCAAGGACTCGTATGTTTCAGCCCTGTGTAACCACACAAAAAGACAGAAGTGAAATTATTTTTATACTGTGTTAAAGACAGAAGTAGATGCTACAGTGCAGGATTGCTTGGGAAAATAGTCATACACTCAAGAAAGAGAAGATAAGAAGTAGGATTAATAAACTAGGAAAAGTTTTAATAATTCCTGGGAAAGATGAACTAGATGAATTGAATAAAACAAAATTTAGAGTTTAATGTTTTTGTGCTGCAATCTGGCAATATATTTTACCTATGAATTATGCATTCCAGCTGATCTTGACAAGCCATCTAAAATTATATATGAACATAATAGGTTTACAAAAGATATAAAAGAATGGCAATGTTACTAAGAGCAGAAACAACCCAAATAATGGCTAAATAAACTTGGCATTTGACAGTTTTCTGTCTATTTCAGTTATGTTCATCTGGTTGACAGTGTTCAAGTGTTCTATATATTTCAGATATTTTGCATTTTTCTATAAATTACTGCAAGTAGAATGATAAAGTATCCAAATATAATTGTGGATTTCTCTTTCTCCTTAAGTTATGTCAGTTTAGGCTTATATATTAGAAATCTTTGTTCATTGCATAGAATTTAGGGTTGTTATATCTTTTATGTACTTAATCTGTACAAACTTCATGAAATTTCTATTTATATTTCTGATAAAAATTCCCTGGGCTAAAGTTACTGCATGTGATAGTAAAATATCGTCTCAACCTCTCTTATGCTTAGTGTTTTATGTGCTGTATGTATTTCTATCCTTTTACTTTTGACCTCTTTGTCTTTACATTTAAAACAACTTTCTTTTAAAGGGCATATATAAGCATACCTAGTTTTATTGTTTATTTATTTATTTTTTAATGGTAAAACATTAAAAGTTTTATTTTCATCTCTAGAATAAGAATTAGATAGTAATGCCTACCATCTCCACTATTAATATTATTCTAGAAATAGCACATGAAATTTGACATGAGAAGTGATATTTTAAGGGGTAAATATTGCTAAGGCTGAGACAAACATTATTATTAATTGCTGCTTATATTATTGTATTTCTATCAAATCCAATATAATCAACTGAAAAATTTTTGAAACAATTAACATATAAAATGTCACTAGGAATAAAATAATCAGTTTTGGCTTTTCATCTGTTCTTTTTTTTAAATTTTATTTTATTTATTTTTTTATACAGCAGGTTCTTATTAGTCATCAATTTTATACACATCCGTGTATACATGTCAATCCCAATCACCCAATTCATCACACAACCACCTCCAACCAACTGCGTCTTTCCCGCCTTGGTGTCCATACATTTGTCCTCTACATCTGTGTCTCAATTTCTGCCCTGCAAACCGGTTCATCTGTACCATTTTTCTAGGTTCCACATATATGCGTTAATATACGATATTTGTTTTTCTCTTTCTGACTTACTTCACTCTGTATGACAGTCTCTAGATCCATCCATGTCTCAACAAATGACCCAATTTCGTTCCTTTTTATGGATGAGTAATATTCCATTATATATATACACAACACTTCTTTATGCATTCGTCTGTCGATGGACATTTAGGTTGCTTCCATGACCTGGCTATTATAAATAGTGCTGCAATGAACATTGGGGTGAATGTGTCTTTTTGAATTGTGGTTTTCTCTGGGTATATGCCCAGTAGTGGGATGCTGGATCATATGGTAATTCTATTTTTAGTTTTTTAAGGAACCTCCATACTGTTCTCCATGGTGGCTGTATCAATTTACATTCCCACCAACCGTGCAAGAGGGTTCCCTTTTCTCCACACCCTCTCGAGCATTTGTTGTTTGTAGATTTTCTGATGATACCCATTCTAATTGGTGTGAGGTGATACCTCATTGTAGTTTTGATTTGCATTTCTCTAATAATTAGTGACGTTGACCAGCTTTTCATGTGCTTCTTGGACATCTGTATGTCTTCTTTGGGGAAATGTCTATTTATGTCTTCTGCCCATTTTTGGATTGGATTGTTTGTTTTTTAATATTGAGCTGCATGAGCTGTTTATATATTTTGGAGATTAATCCTTTGTCTGTTGATTCATTTGCAGATATTTTCTCCCATTCTGAGTGTCGTCTTTTCGTCTTGTTTATGGTTTCCTTTGCTGTGCAAACGCGTCGAAGTTTCATTAGGTTCCATTTGTTTATTTTTGTTTTTATTTCCATTACTCTAGGAGGTGGATCAAAAAGATGTTGCTGTCAAATATGTCAAAGAGTGTACTTCCTATATTTTCCTCTTAGAGTTTTATAGTGTCTGGGCTTAAATTTAGGCCTTGAATCCATTTTGAGATTATTTTTCTGTATGGTGTTAGGGAGTGCTCTAATTTCATTCTTTTACATGTAGCTGTCCAGTTTTCCCAGCACCACTTGTTGAAGAGACTGTCTTTTCTCCATTGTATATCCTTGCCTCCTTTGTCATAGATTAGTTCACCATAGGTGCGTGGGTTTACCTCCGGGCTTTCTATCTTGTTCCATTGATCTATGTTTCTGTTTTTGTGCCAGTACCATACTGTCTTGATTACTGCAGCTTTGTAGGACTGTAAGTCAGGGAGTCTGTTTCCTCCAGCTCCGTTTTTTTCCCTCAAGACTGCTTTGACTATTCGGGATCTTTTGTGGCTCCATACAAATTTTAAGATTTTTTGTTCTAGTTCCATAAAAAATGCCATTGGTAATTTGATAGGGATTGCATTGAACCTGTACATTGCTTTGGGTAGTATAGTCATTTTCCCAATATTGATTCTTCCAATCCAAGAACATGGTGTATCTCTCCATCTGTTTGTATCATCTTTAATTTCTTTCATCAGTGTCTTATAGATTTCTGCATACAGGTCTTTTGACTCCCTAGGAAGGTTTATTCCTAGGTATTTTATTCTTTTCGTTGCAGTGGTAAATGGGCGTGTTTCCTTAATTTCTCTTTCAGATTTTTCACCATTAGTGTATCGGAATGCAAGAGATTTGTGTGCATTAATTTTGTATCCTGCAACTTTACCAAATTCATTGATTAGCTCTAGTAGTTTTCTGGTGGCATATTTAGGATTCTCTATGTATAGTATCATGTCATCTGCAAACAGTGAGAGTTTTACTTCTTCTTTTCCAATTTGTATTCCTTTTATTTCTTTTTCTTCTATGATTGCCATGGCTAGGACTTCCAAAACTATGTTGAATAATAGCGTGGAGAGTGGACATCCTTGTCTTGTTCCTGATCTTAGAGGAAATGCTTTCAGTTTTTCAACATTGAGAATGATGTTTGCTGTGGCTTTGTCATATATGGCCTTTATTATGTTGAGGTAGGTTCCCTCTATGCCCCCTTTCTGGAGAATTTTTATCATAAATGGGTGTTGAATTTTGTCAAAGGCTTTTTCTGCATCTATTGAGATGATCATATCGTTTTTATTCTTCAATTTGTTAATATGGAGTATCACATTGATTGAATTGCATATATTGAAGAATCCTTGCATCCCTGAGGTAAATCCCACTTGGCCATGGTGTATGATCCTTTTAATGTGTTGTTGGATTCTGTTTGCTAGTATTTTGTTGAGGATTTTTGTATCTATATTCATCAGTGATATTGGCCTGTAATTTTCTTTTTTTGTAGTATCTTTGTCTGGTTTTGTTATCAGGGTGATGGTGGGCTCATAGAATGAGTTTTGGAGTGTTCCTTCCTCCTCAAGTTTTTGGAAGAGTTTGAGGAGGATGGGTGTTAGCTCTTCTCTAAATATTTGATAGAATTCACCTGTGAAGCCATCTGGTCCTGGACTTTTGTTTGTTGAAGATTTTTAATGACAGTTTCAATTTCATTACTTGTGATTGGTCTGTTCATATTTTCTGTTTCTTCCTGGTTCAGTGTTGGAAGGTTATACCTTTCTACGAATTTGTCCATTTCTTCCAGGTTGTCCATTTTATTGGCATAAACTTGCTTGTAGTAGTCTCTTAGTTTGCTTTGTACTTCTGGAGTGTCTGTTGTAACTTCTCCTTTTTCATTTCTAATTTTATTGATTTGAGTCCTCTCCCTCTTTTTCTTGATGAGTCTTGCTAATGGTTTATCTATTTTGTTTATCTTCTCAAAGAACCAGCTTTTAGTTTTATTTATCCTTGCTATTTTCTTTGTTTCTATTTCATTTATTTCTGCTCTGATCTTTATGATTTCTTTCCTTCTTTGGGTTTTGTTTGTTCTTCTTTCTCTGGTTCCTTTAGGTGTCAGGTTAGATTGTTTATTTGAGATTTTTCTTGTTTTTTGAGGTAAGCTTGCATAGCTATAAACTTCCCTCTTAGAACTGCTTTTGCTGCATCCCATAGGTTTTGGATTGTCGTGTTGTCATTTGTCTCTAGGTATTTTTTGATTTTCTCTTTGATTTCTTCAGTGATCTCTTGGTTATTTAGTAACGTAGTGTTTAGCCTTCATGTGTTTATGTTTTTCATGTTTTTTCCCCTGTAATTCATTTCTATTCTCATAGCGTTGTGGTCAGAAAAGATGCTTGATTTGATTTCAATTTTCTTAAATTTACTGAGGCTTGATTTGTGACCCAAGATGTGATCTATCCTGGAGAATGTTCCATGCTCACATGAGAAGGAAGTGTAATCTGCTGTTTTCGGATGGACTGTCCTATAAATATCAATTAAATCTATCTTGTCTATTGTGTCATTTAAAGCTTCTGTTTTCTTATTCATTTTCATTTTGGATGATCTGTCCATTGGTGTAAGTGAGGTGTTAAATTCCCCCACTATTATTGTGTTACTGTCAGTTTCCTATTTTACAGCTGTTAGCAGTTGCCTTATGTATTGAGTTGCCCCTATGTTGGTTGCATATATATTTATAATTGTTATATATTCTTCTTGGATTGATCCCTTGATCATTATGTAGTGTCCTTCCTTGTCTCTTGTAACATTATTTTAAAGGCTATTTTATCTGATATGAATATTGCTACTGCAGCTTTCTTTTGATTTCCATTTGTATGGAATATCTTTTTCAATCCCCTCACTTTCTGTCTGTATGTGTCCCTAGGTCTGAGATGGGTCTCTTGTAGACAGCATATATGGGTCTTGTTTTTTTATCCATTCAGCAAGCCTGTGTCTTTTGGTTGGAGCATTTAATCCATTCACGTTTAAGGTAATTTTCAATATGTATGTTCCTATGACCATTTTCTTAATTGTTTTGGGTTTGTTTTTGTAGGTTCTTTTCTTCTCTTTGTGTTTCCCACTTAGAGAAGTTCCTTTAGCATTTGTTGTAGACCTGGTTGGTGGTACTGAATTCTGTTAAGTTTTGCTTGTCTGTAAAGCTTTTGATTCTCCATCGAATCTGAATGAGATTCTTGCCGGGTAGAGTAATCTTTGTTGTAGGATCTTCCCTTTCATCACTTTAAGTATATCATGCCACTCCCTTCTGGCTTGTACAGTTTCTGCTGAGAAATCAGCTGTTAACCTTATGGGAGTTCCCTTGTATGTTATTGGTCGTTTTTCCCTTTCTGCTTTCAATAATTTTTGTTTGTCTTTAAGTTTTACCAATTTGATTACTGTGTGTCCCGACATGTTTCTCCTTGGTTTTATCCTGTATGGGGCTCGCTGTGCTTCCTGGACTTGGATGGCTATTTCCTTTCCCATCTTAGGGAAGTTTTCGACTATAATCTCTGCAAATATATTCTCTGGTCCTTTCTCTCTCTCTTCTCCTTCTGCGAATCCTATAATGTGAATGTTATTGTGTTTAATGTTGTCCCACAGGTCTCTTAGGCTGTCTTCATTTCTTTTCATTCTTTTTTCTTTATTTTGTTCCACAGCAGTGAATTCCACCATTCTGTCTTCCAGGTCACTTAGCCGTTCTTCTGCCTCAGTTATTCTGCTATTGATTCCTGCTAGTATAGTTTTCATTTCAGTTATTGTATTGTTCATCTCTGTTTGTTCTTTAATTCTTCCAAGTCTTTGTTAAATATTTCTTGCATCTTCTCTATCTTTGCCTCCATTCTTTTTCTGAGGTCCTGGATCTTCTTCACTATCATTATTCTGAATTCTTTTTCTGGAAGGTTGCCTATTTCCACTTCATTTACTTGCTTTTCTGGGGTTTTATCTTGTTCCTTCATTTTGTACATAGCCCTCTGCCTTTTCTTCTTGTTTATCTTTCTGTGAATGTGGTTTTTGTTCTACAGGCTGCAGGATTTTAGTTCTTCTTGCTTCTGCTGTCTGCCCTCTGGTGGATGAGGCTATCTAAGAGGCTTGTGCAGGTTTCCTGATGGGAGGGACTGGTGGTGGGTAGAGCTGACTGTTGCTGTGGTGGGCAGAGGGCAGTAAAACTTTAATCCAGTTGACTGATGATGGGTGGGTCTGGGTTCCCTCCCTGTTGGTTGTTTGATCCGAGGCAACCCAACACTGGAGCCTACCTGGGCTCCTTGTTGGGGCTAATGGCAGATTCTGGGAGGGCTGACGCCCAGGAGTACTTCCCAGAACTTCTGCTGCCAGTGTCCTTGTCCCCACAGTGAGCCACAGCCACCCCCAGCCTCTGCAGGACACCCCCCAACACTAGCCGGTAGGTCTGTTTCAGTCTCCCCTGGGGTCACTGCTCCTTCCCCTGGGTCCCACTGGGCACACTACTTTGTGTGTGCCCTCCAAGGCTGGAGTGTCTGTTTCCCCCAGTCCTGTCGAAGTCCTGCAATCAAATCCCACTAGCCTTCAAAGTCTGATTCTCTAGGAATTCCTCTTCCCGTTGCCGGACCCCCAGGTTGGGAAGCCTGACGTGGGGCTCAGTACCTTTGCTCCAGTGGGTGGACTTCTGTGATATAAGTGTTCTCCATTCTGTGAGTCACCCACCCAGCTGTTATGGGATTAGATTTTGCTGTGATTGTGCCCCTCCTACCGTCTCATTGTGACTTCTCCTTTGTCTTTGGATATGGGGTATCTTTTATGGCGAGTTCCAGTGTCTTTCTGTCAAGGATTGTCCAGCTACTTGTGATTCTGATGTTCTCACAAAAGGGAGTGAGAGCATGTCCTTCTACTCTGCCATCTTGGTCCATTTATTTTCTTCAAGCAAACCTAGTTCTATTATGTTTTACTTTATTGCACTTGGCAGATGTGTTTTTTACGTATTGTGGCAGCCCTGCATCAAGAAAGTCTATTGGTGCCATTTTTCCAATAACATTTGCTTCTGTCTCTCTGTTTTGGTAGTTCTCTCAATATTTCAAACTTTTCTATTACTATTATATTTATTATGGTGATCTGTGATTAGTGATTTTTGATGTTACTATTGCAAAAATATGACTTGCTGAAGGCTCAGATGAACTTTTTTTTAGCAAGAAAGCATTTTAAATTAAGGTATGTATATTTTTTAATCATAATACTACCACATACTTAGTAGAATATAGTGTAAACATAACTTTTATATGCGCTGGGAAACCAAGAGATTTGTGCAACTTTCTTTGTTGCAATATTCACTTTGTTTTGATGGTCTGGAACCAAACCTGCAAAATGTCTGAGGTATGCCTTTATGTTGTTTTTTAATCCATTTTGACAATCTCTGGCTTCAGTTATGCTTTTTCTACTACATAGATTTATTATAGTTATTGGTGTGGTTGGATTTCAATCTACCATCTTTCTGTTTGTTTTATATTTTTTTCCCATTTTCTCTTTGTTCCTCTTTTTTCTTGTTTCCCTATTATTTGGGGATTAACTGGACTTTTATTTCCCTTTTTTTTTTTTGTGCGGTACACAGGCCTCTCACTGTTGTGGCCCCTCCCGTTGCAGAGCACAGGCTCTGGACGTGCAGGCTCAGCGGCCATGGCTCATGGGCCCAGCCGCTCCGCGGCATGTGGGATCCTCCCGGACCGGGGCACGAACCCGTGTCCCCTGCATCGGCAGGCGGACTCTCTACCAATGTGCCACCAGGGAAGCCCGATTTCCCATTTTTTATCTGTGTTCTTTTCTTAATTATACTACTTTTATTTTTTAGTGTTTTCTAGGCTATATACATCTTTTGCTTATCACAGTGTACCTTCAAATAATATGGCCCTTCATGTGTCATTTTCGAACCTTACAACATAATACTTCAATTTTCTTCCTCCCATCATTTATTCTTTTGTTTTATATAGTTTATCTCTATATTGGAATAAATCCTGATATATTGTTACCATTTTTCCTTAAGATAATTTTTAAAAGAAAAGGGAAGAAGAAAAATTTTATTCATTATAACTCTCACCATGCCTGCCCTTCATTTTGTTGAATTGATTTAAGTTTCTATATAGCACCATCTTTTGGCTGTTGAACTCCCTTTATTATTGACTTTACTCCAGGTCTACTACCAGTGATTTATCTCAGCTTTATCTGAAAATATCTTTATTTTATTTTTGTTTTTTAAAATATGTTTGCTAGATACAGGCTCCTAGGTTAGATTTTTTGTTTTTCCTATCAGTACTTGAATGATGTCACTCCATTGTTTTCTGACTTTCATGTTTCTGATAAGAAGTCTGTTAGTATTTGTATATTTTTTTGTATCCAGTGTTTCTTTTTTCTTTGCATTTTTATTTTAGTTTTAGTGGGGTTTTTTTGTGTGTGTCTATTTTAAAGTACTTATCTAGATAGTTCAGTATCTGGAGAACTTCTGGTATGGCCCTACTGATAGATTTATCTATCTCTGACAATGAAGAGTTTTTTCTTTTTTGTGGGCTCTCTCTCTATGTCTTTGAATGCAGAACAAAGTGTGTAGAAGAATTTGGAGGTAAGAATAAATAGTATTTACATAAAAGGCATACCTTTTTTGTTGTTGTTTAGGCTATTATGATACATTGTTGAGTCAATCTAAGCAATAGTTGAGATGCCTTTGGGGTTTTGTTGTATCTATAGTTATCTTCAATTCACCACAGATTTTAACTCATAGTAGTGGTTAAAATCTGTTGTAATCTTGATCTTATCCATGGTCTTGAATTTTTTCAGAGTTTTTCTCAGGGTTACTTCTCCAATAAATTCAGGTCTTGCATGCCTGTACTACAGAGGGATTTTTTTGTTGTTGCTTGTTTGTTTGTTTGCCATTCTCTTAGTGATGGACTGCTGTTGTTTATATTTTGTGTTAGGCTTAAAATGGGTTAGAGATGGGTTCTCTGCTCTACTAGTTTAACTTCCATCTTAGGCAGACCCTCTGTGCCTAAACCTCAGCACTGGGGCTTTCTTAGTGTCCTGACTGCTCTTTCACATAGTAAGGAAACTGCTTTTTTATCAGTGGTTGATCTTGGGTGGGATAATTTCCTTTCTCTCCTCTGTATTAGCAGATCTGTAGTTTGTATCAGTGCAAGTTCCTGGCACAAGCAGGTTTCCTTCCCCTCTCCCATGGACAGACAACTTTTGTTGAACCCTTCCCTCAATGGCAGTTATTTTTGCCTGGGACCAGGGACAGGAGAGGGGGAGCAAATGGGTGTCCTGCCTCTCCATGGGTGACTTAAAATTCTGTTTTACATTTGAGAAGGACCTGGGTAGTGGTTTGTTCTTTCCAAAGCAGATCTCTCTCAAGTCTCCTGCCTCATTCTCAATCTCCTATTGAGCACTCACTTGAGGCCTGTGGAAAACCACTTTTAGTTGAGTATGGACTCCCCTTGTGTTTTAAGGATCCCAGGGATTTTAAGCTGAAATGTTAACTAACACTTAGCCTTTATGAAATTTTAAAGATTATAGTTACTTTCTTCTTACACAGTTTTTTATTCACTGCCTCTTCCTCCTATGTTCTTCCCATTTTCTATCAAAAGAGAAGGTGTGTATATCCATCTCTATCACAGGGAGTCATCACAAATTGGAATTCGGTTCACCTAGTTGCTCAATGTCAACCCTCTGTTGGGCTCAAGAAAAACGTGTGCTTTCACAGATTGTCCAGCTTGTGTTTGTTGTTACAGCAGAAGTGATGTTCTCCTGTGGCTTTCTACAACCTAGGTGGTAATGAAACCTCTCTTCCTACATTTCTAAGTTCACCTTTATCACATACCAAGTTTCCATATATGGATTTGTGTTTGGGATCTCTATTCTGATATAGTGTTCTACTTCTTTATTCTTACCACTAATACCCCAGGCTCATATTTTAGCTCAATTGCTGATAAGGAAATTTTCCATATATGCTTGATTTATTATCCTCTGACATTTATTTGTTCTTCCATATAAATTTTAGATTTTTCCAATTCAGAAACGAAAAAAAACTCTTAGCTGGGATACTTATTGGATTTACATTACATTTATTTATTAATTTGTGAATGATAATAAACTTTCCCATCTACAAAATTTGTATCACTTTCTCACTGTATTGATGCCTCTTAAAAAATGTGTTTTCTACATAAAATTTCCTCATTTGAAAAAAAGTCTTACACAGTTTATCACTGGATACCCCATAGGTTTTGCTTATCTAAGCTCGCAACACATTTGTTTCTATCCTTTGGAACTTCAGAAATTCAGCTGCCTCCTACCACTCTTTCTAGATCATACTGAACTTACTTTCTTATTTTTGACCTCAACCATGGATTTTTAGTCTTTTAAAAATTAGTGAAACTGAAGTTTCATATTGTTTACATAAAAGTCACATCTCATGGTCACCTTTCCCAATAAGATGCTATATAAGACTAAGAAATGAGGGAGGAAGACCAGATCTTTCATTGCTTTATGTATTCTTAAAACTCTATCAAAGCGTTTTTCATGTGCATTCCACAGATATAACAAGGTAGGCAAGTAATTAATATATAAAATACCATATTTTTCTGCCCTGGTATATTGTCCTGGACTAGGTTAATCTTGATTCATTATACATTTGAAGTAAAAACATACCTGAGATATTTGTTTGACTTTTATGTTTATTTTCCTCTAGAAAATAAACAGATGTTCATGTCTGGCTTACTTTCTTTATTCCATTCTTCATAATTTGACAATCACAAAAATAAATTTAGGAAATATCCTGTAAAGGCAATATTGGTATCTTCTAACCGATGTGCACAAGGATAAAGTAAACCTTAACATCAAACAAAGAAGGAATTCCCTAAATGCTTTAATAAGTACTTTATCATTATTTTAATTGATCTCTTATCAATTTCACTCTTGAAAAGCTGAGGGGGGTGCCACTTTTCAAAAAAGTAATTAGATGAACTAATATGCCTGAAAGAAATTTATAATCCCCAAACTATAGATAATTGCTATTTTTAGAAGCTGTTATAAGCTTAATATGAAAACGGTAAAACCATGCTTTATTTATTTTTGCCCCACATGTGTATGTTGATAGTTCTATATTCATATTCAATCACTTATAATAAGGTGTCTTTAAGAGAAATAGGAAAAACTGCATTTATAGAATCGTACTTAAATGGCCAGCTACGTAAAAGATATGCCAAAAATTTTCAGAAAATAGGATAGAAACAGAACTGAACAAGTATTCAAACATGTGTTTTTGTTAAAAAATTATTCATAACTTGAATTGTTAAGGTCTTCTACTCTATAGTTTATTTTAATATAAATTGTTGATAGGTGGTGGTGAATATTAAGGTACAGGAAAAAGAAGCCAGTGGAAAATATTTTTTTCAGTTCTCTAATTGGAGGTTTTATCAAAAACAAAGAATTTTTTGAAAGGCAGTCCTCTATTAGCAACAGATCTACTAATAAGTTGTGTTAATAGAATAAGCAAATGGAATAAAAGTGATGTTTTAACTGTAAAACCAGAAAAATGTCAAGAGTGCTTGAGTATTCTGTCTTTCATGCATGCCTTAGGCAAGGGCACTAACTTCACTAACATCTATGAATAAGTCAATTCCCTGTAATTTTTTTCTTTAAAATGATCTGTAATGATGTATTCCTTTTTTACCATATAGTTATATTCTGCATTGACCTTTAAGACACCAGAAAAAATCCCATAGTAATATTTGTATAGATATTGTATCACAGTTAAGGGATGAAAAACAGCAGGAATCTTTGCCAAACTGGAATAATTCTTAAAATGTGGTGTCATGCTCACATGCATGTATAAAAAAATTGTTAGTTACAACATTCTATAAAATGCCATTTTTTAAAAACAATCTGCTCCCTGTAGGTATTCACTTCTAATAAGCTGTCATTTCTTGGCAGCAGTTGTGTCACTTGAAGTACTAGATATTCCAGCATTTTATCTTCAAATAAGAATCATTGGATATGTTCCTGTGAAGATAATAGATAGCCAGTATTCATTTCCTAATAGCTCTCATGACTCACAATATTTTCCTGCAATCTAGCCCACAACACAACATTTTTTACTAAAATTATTCACTCGAAGTATCACCACCCCGTCTTCACATCATTGTAATCAAACATCTCCTATCCTTTCTTGGCTAAATTATGTGTAACATTTGGTCTGATCAGAAAACATCTCTATCTTTCTCCATGGTTCCCAAGAAGTTCTCATTTCCACATTTTCTGTAAATGTAAGCGTTCAACATGTTTCTAGCTTCAGAACCGTTTAATTTCAAACTCCTACCCTGGACTACACTATGCTCTTTCATTTTAAGTGACAGTGACTTAAATCTACATTCACATTCCAAAATCTAATGCCTTTCTAGCTAAAAGCCTAAATTTATATCTAATTGCCATAATTTCTCATTGATAAACTATAGAAATCCAAATGTATTATATTCCTCAGTATACCTGACCATCCTTCTCATAGTCCCTACATGGTATCACAAGGATTACAGTTACTAAATATAGAACCATTGGAGGCAAATTCAGTGTCTTTCCCATGCTAGATTTATGTTTGCTTCTAACTTAATAAGGCCTCATTTTGAAACCCTAAACTTTTTAGGAATAAATACCAAGCAAGTTATAAACAAAGTTAATATAAATAATAAGTAGTAAATAATAAGTTTAAAAGTAACTCACATCTAACGTTTAGCCCACATTTGCTAAATCAAAGAAGAAACTAGGATTGCTAGAACGTCCAATGATACTTCCAGATGGACATGTCTCTGGAGGCTGAGAGGCCTGTAGTCCTCCTCCACTGACCCTTTGAGATTAGTAGACCTGTGGTGGAGAAAGGAATTGCACATGGATTACAGTGAATAATTTCAATCTGACACTCTCATATCTTCAAAAACCCACCATACCACTAAGATTTCCTCACTACCGTTTCGTTAGGCATTACACTTACAAAAATACAGTGATTTACTACATAAAATTTATTTTTCTGTTATTCAAATACGTTATTCTTCCTGGTAACAGTAGTTGATTTTAAATATTTGTTTTCCTCACAGATTTTAAGCCTCTTGAGAGGATGATTATTTATTTATTCACTAGTTTAGCTTCAATTAATATTCACTCCATTCAGTTAACATTTATACTTAGCAGTAAATGTTGCCAAAGTAGGTTCTTAGCAGATATCTAATGAATTCAAGGATATACTTTGAGCTAATTTTCTTCAATAATGTAGTTTTCATAGACATAATTTCAAGGACTAAATAAGAAGTGACAAATAACCTTCATTTCCTTTTGAATCATTAAGATCACTTGTTTCTGCATTGTATTAATTGCTAGAACAGCTCCTGGAATTTGTTCTAATGATTTTACATCTTTAAATCTGAGAGCAAACTGTTGAGTCAATGCATATCTTGCAAATTTTCTTTCAGGTTTTTTTGTATGTGGCATAAGGATATAATCATAAAACAAAAATTGCTTTTTTTTCTTCAGCGTATCTTTCTTACAAAATACTAGGAAGTTTATGAAACAAATTAATACATAAAATCTTTTTTCTTTTTTATCATGTTCTAAGCATACAACTTACAGTGTCATTTGTGCACCTAAGTATACATATATCTGTCCAAAAATAGACAAGCTGAACAAGCAGAACATGACTATATATGAGGTTGGTTTGTGTGACATTCACAAAATGGACCCTTCCATTTGCCTTAAAAAGCACATAGATAAAATGACGTTTTTTTGTAGTTCAGTTAAATGACTAAATAATGTTAGTTATCTTAAGAGGTAAAGTGATGCAATTGATAATAAATTTTAAAATAACCCCTGAAGTAATCACATTTGCAAGTTCAGAATATATTTATGCAAAATATTCAACTTTCTCAGGTTCCTGACCTGGGACTGGGTAGAATGCTCATACATAGAGAAGTAAATACTCAAATGACTAAACAAAGAAGTGGTACTTTTCATAAATCAATCGAGCTAGATGTTTGCTTTCTCAGTTTTTACTATATTCTTATTTTCCTCTGGTGGCTCATGTGATTGAATAGGGAGAAATGGTCCCCTGTAATATTAGGTTTAGGGCTAAGCTAATGAAACAAAAAATTCCAAGAAATACTGGTTACATAAGACATATATGTATTTCTTAACATTTCTGTTTCATAAATTCAATCAGTGACCTAGGTTCTTGCATCATCTCCTAGAACATTTTGCCTGTCTTCAAGATTGGTTGGAGTGGAGCCATATTTCCATTTGCATTCAGCCTCCAACAAGAGGAAATAGAGGGTTAGCTAAAGGAATGTTTTAAATTTAAATTGGAGGTGACCAAAAGTTGAACACATGAAGCCTCTGCTCACATAACCATATGCATGGCTACAACTGTTTTCCTATGAAAAAAGGCAGAATTTTTTTCTTTTTTTTTGGTTGACAACCAATAGTTTTTGCCCTTTTGGTTACTGAGGATTGTGTGTTATAAAAGCAAAAGAAACTTTTATTGCTATGTTATTAAAGGAGTAAAGGGAATACAGTAACTTCAGTTAAAAGTGATGAAGCAAAAATAGAATTGCTCCCCTTTCTTTAATAAAATCAATCAAAAAATGAGATCAGTGAAAAATTTGAGGCATTTATTTGTTAAATCTTGGAAATATCCCATCGGAAAACTCAATTTTAAAAGAAGGTCTGTGGATTTCAGCAAAGTTTTGGAAATTGAGTGAGGACACTGAGATAAAGGTCCAGAGATCACAGCTTTTTGCCAAGAGTATTGAAAGGAGGAGGTTTACTGGATCTTATCTGAAACTGTGCTAGCAGAGGAGACAAAGATAAGTGTAAACATGAATATTTCACTTCTTTTCAAGATTCAGACATTTGTTGTTGCAGGGTAGATGATAAATTGAAGGCAGTAAGCCATGGTGGATTCAGGGACAATTTTGCATGGGTCTCTTATGTTTCTGAATATTTTATGAACAGTGGCACTGACTGACTTTGTTTCAGAAAGTTTGAAAGGTAGGGATAATGTCACTGTCTAAAGCAAAGGGCAGATTTTTTTTACTGTCCAATATTGTCTGATATTAGCAAAGATCAGGCAGGGTATTTGCTCATAATAAAAGATTGTGGTTCCCTACGCTTGGAGTTCCTCTCCTGGAAAGCAACCTATTGTTGTATGTGCAGGTGTTGTCTAGCCTTCTTATTACTGCCTTGTGGGATATGGGTTTTGAGGAGTCAGCACCAGTCCTGATAGTTTGCATACCTCTGTTGCCATGAGTAATCCCCTTTGTCTCTAATCTAGGAGTTCCAGGTCTTCTGCCAACCTTCATGAAACTGTGACAGATTAAGATGTTAGGCAAAAGTTTGGAACACTCTCTGCACCTTCATAGTTCTTGACACTCTGAAACTGGTGATTCTAGTCAGAAGGAATGCTGAATTAGAAAAATACCCTTTGGCAACCAGCATAGTAAAAATTAATTTAGCCAATGAATACAATGGATGCTCAAAATAGTGGTGAAAGTTGAAGCAGAAGAAAGGTATTTACATATTCTCAAACGACCATGACACAAAATATTTATTATTACAAAGTGATCAAAATTAACATCAGAATAACTGAACAAGTCAAAAGAAGGCACAATGTAATTGTATGCAATAAGAAGAACAAAGCATCATTTATGTGATATTTCTGCAAAATATCAATAAAATGTGTATAATTATGAGAAAACGTCAGGAAAACCCAATTGAGTGATGTTCTACACAAGAGAAGTTCAAAAGTGTGAAGGTCTGAAAGTCAAGAGAAGACTAAAAAAACTGTTCCACATTGAACGAGTCTGAAGGGACACGACAACCAAATGCAATGTAGGGCACTAAACTGAATTAGTTTCCTACTAAAAAAAAATAAAATACAATACTATACGTGTTCAATAAGACATACATGTATTTCTCTCTTACTTTGACTTTTCGAAATGCAAGGATGGAGACTGATATAGATGGCATTAATGTATCAATATTAACGTCTGGAGTTTGGTGGTTTTAATGTGATTAGGTAGCACAATGTTCATGGTTTTAAAAATTACACACCAACGTTTTTCATAATAGTAACCTACTCTCAAATAATTCAAGGGAAAAAGTTTTTTGTCACACTGTAAAACAATCCACATACATAGCAATTTAGAGAACAAGAAAATAGAAATATAAGATCTGAAAAACATTAGTAACCACCTTGACCTGATACTTACAGAACATTATATCAAACAACCTCATGATAAATAACATACTTCTAAATGATCCTTGAGTCAAAGTATAATTCACAAGTGAAATTAAGAAATATTTCTAACTGAATGGTAATGAAAGATGTCAGAATCAGTAGGATCCAGTGTAAGAAGTACTTAGAAGAAAATGTATACCTTTATGCTTATATTAGGAAAAAAGTGGGGTCAGTCTAAAATCAATAATTTAAGAGGTCAGCTTAATAAGCTAAAAGAGCAAAGTAAACCCAAAGAAAGTAAAAGGATAAAATAATAAAAGTGCATTAATTAGTGAATTGGAAAAAAGACAAGTTAGAGTAAATTGTCAATGCCCCAAAGCCTTAAAATCCAGCTAAACTGATAAAAAAGGGAGAGAATACAAATTACCAATATCACAGATGAAAAAGAGATTATCACTACAGATCTCACACAAATAAAGAATAATTAGGTAATATTATGAATTTTTTTGTCAAGCAATTTGACAGTGTAAGTGAAATAAAGACATTTCACACTTAGATGAACACACAAGCTCACAACGTGAAAGAGAAAAAATGTTCTAAATTTATTAAATTTTATTAAAAATAAATTCCTTACAAATAAACTTCAGGCACTAGTTATTTCACTGGAAATTTCCATCAGACATTTTAGGAATAAAAAACAATTCTGTACAAGCTTTTCAGGAAAATATTGGAGGAGTGAATACTTCTAGCGAGTTTTAGAAGGTCAGTATAATCCCAATACTAAAATCTGAGAAATCATTACCAAAAAGGAAGGAAAGAAGAAAGAATATTACAGATCAATTTCCATCATGAACATAAATGCAAGCATCCTTAACAAATAGCAAGTGGAATCCAGCAATAGATAAAAGGATAATTTATCATGACCAAGTGGGATTCATTGCAAAAATACAAGTTTGCTTTAATGCTAAAAGCATTCTAAAAGAAAAGCAGCCAATATAATTCACCAGATTCACAGAGTAAAGGCAAGAAACCATATGATTTTTCAAAAGTTGCAGAGAAAGCATTTGACAAAATTCAACACCCATTCATGAAAAAACTCATCAAACTTTGAATAGAACTTTCTTAATTTCATAAAAGATCTGCAAAAACCTACATCTATCTTCAAACTTAATAGTAAAATACAAGCCAATTTCTCACTAGCATTAGGGTAAAGGCAGGATGTATACTTTTACCATTTCTATTAAGTATAGTATTGTGTGTTTTAGCCATTAAAACAAGGCAAGAAAAAGAAAAAGCATATTAAGAGGAAAGGAGGAATTAAACTTTTTGCAGATCGTAATTGTTTATATAGATTATCTTAATAAATCTACCAAATGAAATTGCAACTAGCAAGTGAGTTTAGCAAGGTTTCAGGATACAACAGTAATAACACAGAATCAATTTTCCTTTTTATGTTGACAGCAAACAACTGGAATATTAAATTGATAAAATCCATTTATAATACTATTAAAACATAAAATAAAAAGGGATAAATTAACCAAAATTTATGCAAGCCTTCAAAAGTGAATGTGACGTGTGAGTTACTGTCTAACCAACCAAGTTATAGTTAATGCAGATACTACAATGTGACATTAATGAATTCTTTACTGGTTCTATTCCAGTGACATCCAGAGCCAGATTTTTCCTGTATCATATGTTATAATTAGAAATAGAATTTATTTATTGAAAGACATACCTTATTTTAAGCTCATTTAAATTTAGTAAAACATCCAAAACCACATATAAAATTCTAGAATTAGTCTAACATTGTAGTAGTCTTTGAGCCATGATGGTTTGATATGTCATTACTGAAAACCTTCAAAAGTGATGATGTGGAAAAATTGGAGAAACCTCAAAGGTGGCATTTGCAGCTGTTAGTTACCAACACAGTGCAACATGGAGGACTAATTTGTCTCCTTGAAATATTGTTGACGGGATTTTCAAAATAAAATTATTAATTTATCAAGAAATATAAAATTCAACTAAAAATACATACATGGTAATCATTCTGTTATTCTTTCTTTGGAAACAAGTGACTGTAATTAGAGTGTCTGTAATGGAAAAAAAAATAGAAGCAGCAACTGGAAATAAATACTAGTTTGAAGTGTACGTGGAAGAAAGACAGTATTGTTATGACATGTTTATCATAGCATGAAATAACAATAAAACTATACTGCAGATGTTTGAATTTGAGACTGCAATAGAGGCAGGCATAATTTGATGATAATTTAATGTAGTAATTAGATGAAACTAAGTATATTAAATGCAAAAATAATTGTATAACACAAAAGTGTGAATATTTAAACCAAATTATTGCACATATGCAATATTGGCATTCTTTGTATTCAGTAGCTTCATTAGGAACATGTATTAATATCATAATATCAAATTTAATATGACATTCTGGAGAACAGAGGCTGTGCGATTTTTATCTGTATAGCCACTTCAGCACCAAGCAGTGTTCTATTGTATTATTGACAATGAGTACATGTTCACAGATTCAAATATAAAATACAGTTTATCATGGCACAGGTTTCACAGGGTATATAGGAGAAACTGAAGGTTTTAAAAATAAATGCACCATGTTCTATCTTGAAATCAATTTTTTTGTAGGAAAAGATGAGACATTTGTAGTGATATCCCCATGCCCTGTTCATTTACTTCCCTCCCCTATTAAAATATCTAGCCTTAATTAAATGTGTCATATGTTAGCTGAGAAAGGAAAGAATTATCTCTGGAAGCAGGTTGGAGTTGGGGCAGGGTCTCAGAAAACTTCACTTAATAGGAAGACTACTAAAAGAACCTAACTAGGTTTACAGTTTCTGTTAGGGATGTAAAAACCTGAAAAGAACATCACTCCCACCCTCTCAACAAAAGCAGACAGAACAATTTACACATTCACAAGCTTTCCTGAATCCATTACAGATGGAGGTAAAAGACCAACTAACTAACCTGAAGTCAAGAAGAAAGAGACATTAGCACTTGTTTACTTGGGACAGATGCTGCCAGACATCTGCAAGAAGTCAGCTAATATTGTCAACAAATTGGAAAAGGCTTGAAAGAGAACAGGAATCCCTAGGATCACAGATATTAAGAAAACTTGACACCCACATATAGAGTTGAAATAGTCCATAGTGGGAGTATCTACACCAAGAACGTTGTCAAATGTACACATCAGAGCTTGATTTATTGTTTGTTTCAACTTAAGAAAATGTTACTTACAGATTAAAGTGAAAACTATATTGTGCCAGTAGCCATTACTTCGTGAATAGCATAAAAAATTTGAGTAAATATACTTCCAGTATTTTTAAAACACATGGTTGTTTCAATGTTATGTAACATAAACAACATACCAATGTTTCAATTTTAACTTGTTAGTGTAAACAAAAACATCAACATTTATGTAGGAACTACTTATTCATGGATTGCAACCAAGTTTGCATACTGATAGAAAAAAAAGTATGGTCAAAACTAAAGACAGCATTCTGTGAGACTCAATTGGCTCTATGAAAATTATAATAAATTGTATCATATATTTTATTATTAATTACAAATTGTGATATATATACTCTTTATATCAGTAAAATGTGTAATGAAGTTTTATACACACATATACGTTTATTTTGGGGAAGGGAGGTAGTTATTAATAATTTCTGAGAACAGCAGTGGATATACACCATAGTTTACCTATCCATTCTATTGTCAGTGAAATTTAGGTTACTATAATTATTTTGTTGTTTTCTAGAACACAGAATATTGCACATGCTCCTATTTTCAAGATTTTCTGAAAGGTCAAGAAAGTAAGCATTTTCAGCTTTGCCAGACATAGGGTCTCACTTCTGTCACTACTACTCAATCCTGTCATTGGTAGAAAGAGACATAGACAATAATGGTGAGTGAGTGCCTATTTGGCCCATGAGACTCAATGTTCTGACTCTTGCTCTTGGGTAATACATATAGGGAAGAATTGCTGGGTATGTGTATTAGTTTTCTGGGGCTGCTGTACCAAAGTACTGCAAACTGCGTGTCTTGAACAATATAAATTTGTTTTCTCACTGTTCTGGAGAGAGATTAGAAGTAAGGTGTAGATAGATTTGATTCCTTCTGAGGGCTGTGAGGGAAGCATAAGTTCTAGGTCTCTTTCCTTGGCTTGTAAATAGCTTTTTCCTATGTCTCTTTACATTGTCTTCTATCTGTATCTGAGTCCAAGTTTCCCCTTCTTATAAGGATACCAGTTATATTGGATTAGGGCATATCCTAATTATCTCATTTTAACTTGATTACCTCTGTAAGGACCCTGTCTCCAAATTAGATCACATTCTCAGGTAATTGGGTCTGGGGTTTCAACATATGAATTTTGGGGACACATTCAATTCATAACAGTATTAATACGTTTAAACTTACAAGAAAAAGTTCTTTACCAAAATGGCAATCAATATTTGTACTCCTACTAGAAATTTATAATTCCTTGCCAAACACTTAATATTTTCAGACTTCTCAAGTGTTTTCCTAGACAGTGGATATAGATGGTAACTTATCAAAGTTTTAATTTGTATAATCCCAATTAATAAAGAAAATGAACTTATATAACATGTTTATGGACAATTCAGGGTTTTTTTTTTTCTGTTTTGAAGTTCCTGCTATTGAGTTGGGCGGAAGGTTTGTAAGTGTTAATAAAAGAAATAGAAGGATGTGCAGACTAGTTACATTATCCTTACCTCTTTTATCCACTGTGTGATTGAAACTTTTACTCTGCTTTTGAATTTAATAGTGATTTCATTCTGAACCCTGATAATAAAATTTTAAAAAATATATTTTTTAATATGTAAGTATTAAATAACAAATATTTCATTCTATGAGGGCAATATTTGCTCATTTTTATTTCTTGATACCAATACAGGACAACAGAAACATTTTGCTTTTCGAATTCCACAACTGCTTCCCTTTCAGTTACTGGCTTTTTCTTAAAATAGTTTACATATTTTAATCACAGGCTATGATTGGATTTTTCTACACATACTTCAAAATTTATATTTAATAATTCTGATTATATAGTCACATAGTATGCAATAAAATTAATCGTATTTATATGTTTGATTGCTTGCATGAATGTACTATAGCTGTACAACTAGTTCATGAAAACCTCCTATACTCCTTATATTACCTATATTGAAATATTTGTTAAAAATTACTACTGTGTAAAATTACTGTGTAATTTTAATTTAAGTAAGAATATGGGCCCAACAGCTAGGCATAAGCCTAACAGAAATTTTATTCTGTATCTAAATTATTAGTATGTAACCAAAGATAATGTTGGGATTAAATAAGATATTTTAAAAAAAAAACTACTTGGGTGCCTAACAGATAGTAAACATCCGAATCATCTGTTGTTATTATTTATTATTATTACATTATCATTATTAATTTCATTTGCTTTCTTTAAATAGAAATCACTGGTTTTAAAGTTTCTGAATCGTTAAATATCTTTTTTAAAACACTGTCAGATGAATATCTTGAGTGATCATAGGATTTTTTAATTACTATAAATTTCTTTTTCTATGTTATATATGTTATTCCAGAAGTATACTTTAGCAGTTGAGGAGCACAATGCTTGCTTAATCCTTTTTTCTTTAACCTATATTTTATCTGTATCATATTCTAGTTTTAAGTTTGATTTGTCTTCTTTAGTTTCTTTAAACAGTTGTTATTCATTTATATACTAGTTTATTTGCTTGTTTTTCTTTCTTTTTTTTTTTTTAGTTTTTTATTTACTTGTTTGATCTAGTCCCCTCACCTTTACAGCTTTTGAGATATCTCCAAGTACTTGCAAATTTGCAGGATGTAGAAATAGGATGTTTAAGTTTTATTCAAATGGACTGAGGAGAATGTGTCCAATGCCAAGAAAGGCTGAGGAACTCTTCCTGTTCTTACTTCTCTCTAAGACCCTTCAGGGCAGACGTTCTCCCTTCATAATAACTAAGATGGGTCATAATTCAGGTCATCTTTGTAATCCTTTACAAAGATCATATACCACGGAGGGACAATAAGGTCTTCATCAAAGCCTCAGATTTCATATTTTGAAAGTTAATGGTTTTTATTGTTGCTATAAAATATTTTTCTCCTTAGGATTCTAATCTATTTTAGATAATAAATCTCAAGTGTTTCAGATACCAGACAACTAATTTGTACTTAATTACTATTGACTTACAAACAGAAGAAGACAAATTATTCAAATGTCAGATATTTTTTTAGAATACAGGTTAACCCAAGGCAGTGGACATCTGTTTATGAGAAATATTCCATGAAAGATAAAATGTTATAATCCTTCATCTTAACAAGACTACAGTTAGTAATTAGCAATTTTAACTTATGACCATTCTTTGCTTTACTTTATGAGTAATGATTTTCTACTACAGTATAACTTATTTACAAATGTTATTTATAGCAGCTTATAATATAGAAATTGCTGAGAGTGAGAAATAATGCTATTGAGTATAGTGGTCATTTGTGAATGAAAAGAATATGGATTGCTTGTACTTTGAAGAGGTTAACATAATGGTTATAAAACAAAAACATTTTAAAGACCAAATTCATCCAGTCCCATATTGTCTCTAACAGAAGACTCAAAATATATTTATTTGTTTGATTTTGTGAAGGAGTAGTTACCTTACTGGCTACTGATGCCAAGAATTAAGGGCTGTAGCAGATACATTTAAATTCTTACTACTGAATGGGAAGAAGGTGTTAAAGCAGCTGGCTTACAACTTATTTATTTCTTTTATGGATGCATTTACTCCCTTGACTTGGGGGACACCTCCAAGGAAAGAAAAGAAGACAGGTGACTCAGTCTAATCGCTTTGTCAACTGAACTAATGGGTAATTTATGGGTAAATTAACAATGAACTTTTTTAGGAAGAAGACATCTTGTCTATTGAATGCACTCAACAGAACTATACCCAGCTAAGAATTACTAGTAACAAAAAAACCCAACAACAAAACTCAGAATCTGAGTCATGACTTTTTGGAGAATGCCATAGAAGCTATTGCAAAGAATTTAGTCAAACAACAAAATTTTAGGGTACAGTCTCTGTACAAGTTTTCCCTCACTTCTGACATCAGCTGCAAGTTCTAGGGGTTCTTAAAACCACCCTCAGGTTCAATAATTTGTTAGATGGACTCACAGAATTCAATGAAAGCTGTTATACTCCTAGTTACAGTTTATCATAGGAAGAAGATACACATTAAAATTAACCAAAGGAAGAAGCACATGGGGCAGAGTCCGGGAGGGGTCCAAACGTCCAGTTGTCTTCTCCATGAATCATGGACAGCATTCACTCCTGTTAGCTACAGAGT
The DNA here is from genome assembly GCF_059928025.1 of Delphinapterus leucas. Lineage (NCBI taxonomy): Eukaryota > Metazoa > Chordata > Mammalia > Artiodactyla > Monodontidae > Delphinapterus > Delphinapterus leucas. The sequence continues at coordinate 41,867,861 of NC_143136.1, read as the reverse complement.
GTGACAGTATGTCCAGAGTGTTGCCAGCAGGGAAGCTCATTTAAGCCTTTGGTGTCTAGAGTTTCATTGGGACTCAATCACATACCCCCATGTGACTGACATTTAGTCTCCAGCCCCACCCAGAAGTCAGGCTAATACTGTTAGTCTTCCAATTCCTCCAGAGATCAGGAATGACACCACGTGGTCCAAAGCCCCCATCATAAATCACATAGTTAGACTACTCAGTAGCTAGATCCTCAGGCAAACATGAGATTTCATGACTAACACTTTGAAACTTTAAGATAAAGCTGTTTTCTTGTCTATTGCCCTATGTGTCAAAATATTTGTCTGGCCAAAAAGTTCGTTCGGCTTTTTCTATAAGATGTTTTGGCCAACCAATAAAACTTAACTGCATGGTTTATGGGCTGGACTGCTACTACCACAAGAGACAGACATTGCTTCTGAGTGTAGGGAGGATCTGAGCAGCAGATGTGATTAAGTTAAGGAAAAGACAACTAACTGTCAAATCCTTTTGTTTAGATGGTGGTAATGTGGTGCATTCCCAATAGTTTTGAACAACCATGCTCTTTTCATCATGTTCCAATTTGTGATTCCAGAAGTACTTATGATTTAGTGTGGTATTTGCAAAAGTTATGTATGGCAACTAATGAATATTCTGTGATATTAGAAAGATATTTCCAAGATAAGAGACTAACATATATTTTATTGAACAGTTTGTTATCTTGGAAATATTTAAGACATATGGTAATTTGGCCTCCATTTTTACTCTTGGTCCAGGCCCTTCAAATGTTAGAGACCAGGATTGTTCCTAATTATGTACACCGAAGAAACATTTGCACATATAAATGGAGACCTGTAGTAGAGGCAAATCAAAAACCCAGGAAATAATCCAAATTTTCATTTAGAGTTTAATGGGTTAAAAAAAATCTTTGGTATGTTCTTACAATTACATACTGTATCAGTGAAAATGACTTCTTGAGTTTATTGAATTTATTACTTTCACTAAATGAGCTCAAAAACATAATAGAAGCAAAAATATCAAGTCCCAAGTGGGAAATCTATAGTCTGCCTAGATGTGTGACCTGTGCAGACTCACAAGTCTCCATTCTTGGTTTAAGGTTCTGCTGTCACCGTCTTAGAATTCTTATGAATAAAGACCCACACCATTTTCATTTTCACTGGGTCTTAAAAATTATGTAGCTTGTCCTAGTTCCACTTATGTTATATTTTAAAGACAAGCATTGTATTATTTAGAAAACTTTCATATGTAGAAAAGCTATATGGAAAGTGAGGTAATGATTAAGATGGTTGCCATATGATTTATGTCTTATATCTTATGATTTTCTTAGATATGTCAATGATTCTGAATAGTGTTTACACCTGTGAGGGATGGACAAAAATGCAAATAGGGAAGGGTACACAATGAGTTTCAAAACTATTGATAATATTCTATTTCTCTAGCTGAGTACAAAGATTTGTCTTTGATTATAAAATGTATGAGATATATGTATATGTAAATATACATATTTCACACAAAATGAAATTAAAACTAAAACTATAAACAAATCATACATATGATTATAGAAACAGTAAAATGCCAGGCAAAATAGAAAAGACAAATTGAGAAAAGATAATTACAAAGTACATACAAAAGAGGGATTACTTATATCACCATATGAACAAATCTTATATAAGAAAAAAAAAGCCTTCTAAATGAAATAAAGGGGCAGAATATAGGCAGATCATTTCAAGAGGAGAACTATAATTGAACAAGACACAGACATTCATCATCATGAAAAATCAGTGATATAAATTTAAATAACAGGATTTTATTTTTTGCCTATATAATGAAAAATTTCCCATTAAATAAATACTCGATATTTGTAAAGGTGCAAGAGAGGCACACTCTTATATGCTATCAATGTAAATTGGAACAGTGTTTTTAAAGCCTTGCAGTATGTGTCAAAACTCTTAAAATGTGATCAACGTTTGATCATGTCCAGAAATATGTTTTCAAAAAATAAATGTAGATGTGTATAAAGATTTTTTTAATGAAACTTCTCATTCCATTAATTAAGTAAAAAACGAACATAACTTGATTGCCTAATAATGCGATACAGGGTAAAAAACTGATTAAATAATACTTGTATGGGATAGTAAGCAGCTAGTAATATTTCACTGTAGAGACAAATGATAAATTGAGAGTCAATGCACAAAATTGCTAGTGGCTGATATCTCTGGAAAAAAGCTAGATGGAGATATTATTTGGTTTTCAGTGCATTCATATAATTTTCAAATTTTTAACAATGGACAGGTATTGTGCTTATAGAAAATACGTTTTACAAATAATATATTGTGATTGTAAATTTTTCTTGCCTTTTTTTCCCTGCAAGTCTTTATTTTTTAAGCTTAAAGTAAATATTTCAGAGACCTTTTCAATGACTTTCAAGTGTTTTCAGTTTTCTCGTTTCATAGTTTCTAGAGGCTCATGTACATTGAAGGGTTTCTTCTTCTGACTTGTCAAATGAAGCATCCTGTTTGCTATTCTGCAAAGCACTGATAGGAAACATTCAGAGCAGCTGTCCATCCTACATAACCCAGCAAACATAAAATCCAAATGATTAGAGAATACACAGAATCATTAGCTTACTTAATCATTACATCCTTTAAAATTATGCTCTTTTCAAAATTATATTTAATTTGACATCATTCTCCCTGGTAGATGACACTGTTAACCATGTGTGAAGAGAAGAAAGACAATTTTTTTTATTTGCCGGTTAAGGAGAAAAAATCAATACTACTAAGCCAATATAAACATGGCCCTGTTTCTTCTCTAAAATTATATAGGGAATGAAGGGTACTAGATTTGTAGATTCCAGATATATGTGTCTTAGTTGATGATAGTGTATATAGGAAGTTGTAGATTTGGAATTCTGAAGAGTTATGTAGGGGTGTTAGCACCGAAACAAAATTGAATTCTCACATAGTTTTATCTCTTTCTGTCTTTCTCTTTCCTCTCTCCCTCAAATAGAATTAGGATTTCTGGAGTCTTTTATTTACATCCCAAGGTAGATAGAGATATGTAGCTAGCTAGATAGATGGATATTGATATATAGAATATTGTGCTGGAATATGTCATATATATAATTTATATGTATATATTTAACTAAAATCTCTTATTAAAAGATATTTACCCTATATTATATCTTTATATTGTTTTGTTGGTCCATGGCCACACCCTGAAATTTCAGTAGACTATCTGCAAATAGGTATTACCATAGTATTGAACATATTTAAAGTGTTGATCCTTAGCAATTGAAATGGAGAAAATATTATAATAGATATTTTTTTTTTTTTTTTTTTTTTTTTTTTTGCGGTACGCGGGCCTCTCACTGCTGTGGCCTCTCCCGTTGTGGAGCACAGGCTCCGGACGCGCAGACTCAGCGGCCATGGCTCACGGACACAGCCGCTCCGCGGCATGTGGGATCTTCCCGGACCGGGGCACGAACCCGTGTCCCCTGCATCGGCAGGCGGACTGTCAACCACTGCGCCACCAGGGAAGCCTTATAATAGATATTTGACTATATTGAGAACCATAGAATTCCATGCTAGTGATTCATATATTTTTATTTTTTTGACATGTATTGAACCCTAGTCTTAGTAGAGAATATGCAGTTCATCTTTCATGAGCGCTGACCCCCAGTAGTCCTTTTCTAGAGACTACCAACACTCAGAAGTTGACAGAAAGTTTGATTCACTATTAATTGTGTTTTAGTCAGTGGGAGCTTGTTAGGAAAAAACGTTTCACCATTCAAAAGCAATCTGTTTTCATCCTGAATAACCTTTAAAGAGGTTTGCACCTGAAGCATTTTAGAGTTTCTCCATATTCCATTTGTGTTCTCTTTGTTTGACTACTTATTTTTTCAGGTGTCAGCTATGTTCATCTGATGAATATATCTATTTTTATTCTTAACCAGTCGACCTTGAATTAAATCTGTATTTGGCAATGATGTATTAGATTTTCCATGTGTGCAGTAATTAGGCAGAAGTGTGTTCAAGAACTCAGAGAAAGGTTTTAAAAATTGGGGAGTTCAAATATTGCAGTTAATGTACATATTTATTTTATATTTCACTTGTTTTATTCCTTAAAAGTATTGATATGCATATCTAAACAAAGTTAAGTAATGTGATAAATTCCTAACAGTTGGACCAGTTTTTCTTCAGGCTAGAATATTCCTAAAGATAGTATCAGTGTGTTAGTAAACGTCATTCCCAGGCCAGAATTTATTGTTATTGATTTTGGCCAGTCTGTTGGCATTAAGGTAACTTTCATTCTTTTAAATCCCACATGCCCTTGTTTAATCTACTGTGACGTTTAGGCTAGGGTTATTTTGTTCAATGAACTCTCAAAATGCCTAACACATACACCTCATTTTAGATTGGTAATAAATGTTGTTGGTGATGTACACAAAATATAAAAATATTTTCAATTAAACAATTCATCCATAATATTGATTTGATGTTTTGTTCACCTTCTGGAATATTAACCAGTCTTGGAGATAAAAATAAGTTGTACCTTTACCTGAGCAATCTATACAGAGCCTTTCTAAATAAGGGCTTTTCAGTGAAGCAGCATATTCATGAGAGTGTCTTGTACATTGGAATACACATTCCACACTATTTAGCTGTAGTTCAGTAGTACCTAAAGGAAATCTGTCAAAGATAAACCACTTAAACAGAGATAAATCAACTTGGAAGAAGCTAATTATAAGACATGAGTTTATTTAAGGTACTTTTTTCCCCTCATGTACAAGGATACTAGATTTCTAAATATGCTCCATAGGTAGGTTGACCATGTGTCAAGGTTTGCTTGGGGCAATCCTGTGTTGAGTTTGTTTTCTCTGTTTAATTATTCATTGTGCTTCCTTTTAGTCTCAAATGTTTTCCTGTTTGGATGATAAGTTGTGTGGTCACCCTAGCTACATGCAATGGGGAATGGCAGAAATGAAGTGAATGAAGTATCAGCCAAAATACAGCAGAGGGACTAGAAAGTGGAAAGATAAAGGACATGTCTGGGAACAGAGCAGATAGTGTGCTTTCACAAATCTACCTGGAGCAAAATTCCTTTGTGAAAGAAAATTGGCTAATATGTCATACCAAATTAACCTTTGGAAAAAAGAATCACAATGTAGAGTATCATAGTAAATTCTCAGAGAATACCTTTAAAAAATAAAAAGTAAATTATTCAAATTTCATTAAGCCAGCATTCCTTGAATGTTTTATGACCATCAACTGTTTTTTTATGTAAATCTATTAACATCTAAAATAAATAAGATGCTGTAAATATGGTTATCATATATACTTTATTATCTAAACCTGGGACTCCTGAAAGTGAGAGGGGACTGTAGCACTGTTAACAATTAAACTGGAAGAAGTGTGTAAATGGTCATTGTCCTGGGTAAGCCAGAACAGTTTGGGGTGATCCTGGAATTAAGATCACCCTGCACATTGTTCATGTAAATTACAGACCTTTGAATCTTTTAAAAAATTACTATCAATATTGAATATAATGCCCAAACCAATAAATAAACTCTACAATGATAGTTAAACAGTATGTACCAGGTTCCCCCCACTTGCATACAATATTGTGTAGATAAGAGATTGGGATCACCATTCCTGTTGCAGAGTGTTGGAAAAATGGGAGAGATAAAATCCTAAGGCATTTTTTTTCCAGCAAGCAGCTGGTCTAGACAGTGTCACTTGGGGAAGACATGTGATAACAGTCTAATAAAACAGAACACTTAGTAGTCAGGAATATTTTAATGCCATATGAAATATGAGTGGTTGTTGAAGTACAAAAGGAAGTTTCAGATAATGAGAAATTAATTCAGGAATTTGAAAGATAAGCTGTTATCCGCAGATGTAACTAAATTTCACATTCTGAATATGAACATGTAGCACATATATGTTTATACATGTATTCAAAATCATTTCTTAAATAGATAAGCAACAATTTTATTGTATAAAGTATCACAAAATACATAAATTTCATAAAAACCTAACATGCCTAAAATATTCATGAAGGGATTTGAAGGTGAAAGTCTAAGAAAACTACTAAAATTCAGAGAATTTTCAGATTATGCACCTTCTTTAATTCATAGCCCTAACTTAATCTAAGCTTCATCATCAAATTTAACTGTTAAGATAGTCTGAAAACTACTTTTTAACTTCATAGCTGATTACTTCAATCCAAGCCAGAAAACAAATAAATAAAAAATAAATCAGAAAACAGAAAATTAGCCATAGAGACATTTGGAGTCACAACACAGCATAAGAAGCCATGAGAAAATAGAGAAAAAATATAAAAGAAAAGTGAAGTAGAAAAGGGAAAAGAAAACACTATTCTTACACTTAAGGGGATTACAGAATGATGGAATTCAAAGTAATTTTCCTTGGTTCATTTAATTGAACATGTGATGAATTTTAAAGGAGACTGACTAATCGTTGTAGGTTATCTTTCATTGGTCCCTTTAGTTTTACCCTTACCTGGCTCTTTACTGTAGGTAACAGATGTTAATGGACAATTGCCCCCTAGCTTCCCATTGGGTTCTTCCAAGGGAATCTCCTATGTGAGACGAGGGGAAGGAATGAGTAAGGTTAGGGTCTTTATTTCCATAGTAACATCCATGTCATGTCACCTAAACTGGATATTAGGGCTGCATTGCCTAAGCATTTCATGTGCCTTTCAAAGTGGTCTTATTTTCTCCTTTATTTTAATAACTATACTCTCCCTGTCCCTCTGGGCCTAGGGGTGAGAAAGCCTTAACATTCATAAGTCTAAGTGACTGCATTATCCCTATATCCACCTATACTTTTTTTTTTTTTTTTTTTTTTTTTTGCGTTACGTGGGCCTCTCACTGTTGTGGCCTCTCCCGTCGCGGAACACAGGCTCCGGACGCACAGGCCCAGCGGCCATGGCTCACGGGCCCAGCCGCTCTGCGGCATGCGGGATCCCCCCGGACCAGGGCACGAACCCGCGTCCCTTGCACTGGCAGGTGGACTCTCAACCACTGCACCACAAGGGAAGCCCTCCACCTATACTTTTTAAAGTAGTCCATTTATTAAACATTTCTTGAATTTTCTTAATTTGAGTATGCCATCTGTTTCCTGTTTGGACCTTGTTCAATTCTAGAAAAATAGTAAAACAAGTACGCAGTAGGGCTATATTTCTGTGGCTGGCCTGTATATTTTTCTTGGGAAAACCTGTTTAATTCGTATCATTTTTTCTCCATTCTTCAGGTTAAGTTTTTGAAAGGTGAGATAAGTAGATGTGATCAAATCTTAGCTGTTATTTGGTATATCAAATCTTTAGTCTTGGTGACCTGGCTCAGAAAGGAGCAGTAACATAAATAGTATTTCGTCAGTTTTCTGTCTCAGCCAAAACTCACCTGCATTTTAGGGCAATGATCCAATCAGTTTATAGAAAAATGTCATGCTTTCCAACAGGAACCTTTTGGCATATTTGTTTGAAAAGTCATGTATGTATATGAAAACATCTAAATTGTTGTTTTTTTGAGTATTTGTAGTCTGTGCTTAACTGTCCAGCTTTCCTGTTGTGTTTAATAATATAAAACACAGATTTTATGTGTAATTTGGTTTTTTCAAACACATGAAATGTTCTTCCCTTACCGCTAGTCTATTATAGAAAAAAAAAAAAAAAAGACTAGTGATCTAATGGCATTTTGGTTATTTAGACTCTTTTTGTAGGTATGCAGATGATGTTTCTTTTATTTAACAAGGCATTTAGCATCAGTTCAATACACAAGAGCTATCTGCCTTCCCATTTAAGATAAATATAATAAGATTATATAGTTTTATTTTAAATTCTCAACTACACACCTTTAGAAAGTATCAAATGAGACTAATTCTGAAAAATATCTTTGAGAAATTTTTAAAAAGCATAATGCTATCAAGTAATTCCAGGAGATACTTTATAACATATCTCAGACATCAGATTAACAATACATATTAAGAGCTCTGAGCAGTACTGCATTAAAGAAACCCAGGGACTTCCCTGGTGGTGCAGCGGTTAAGAATCCACCTCCAATGCAGGGGACATGGGTTCGAGCCCTGATCCAGGACCATCCCACATGCCTTGTAGCAACTAAGCCCATGCACCACAACTACTGAAACCCACGTGCTTAGAGCCCGTGCTCTGCAACAAGAGAAGCCACCGCAATGAGAAGCCCGTGCACCACAAGGAAGAGTAGCCCCTGCTCACCACAATTAAAGAAAGCCTGTGCGCAGCAATGAGGACCCAACACAGTTTTAAATAAATAAATAAATTTATTAAAGAAAAAAGAAAAGAGACCCATTTCAATACAGAATTATATTTTATGTGAAACAATATTTAAATTATTTTTTCAAATAATACATTTTATATAAATTGACTTCTAGAAGTCATAATGATGCTAATTGGCAAGATTTTAAAGTCCCTTTTAAAATATTTTATTCATTTCTCACAATGAGATTTCTTATTTCCTAAAGGACAGCACATTTATCATCCTTGTTTAATACATTCCAAAAATCTTTAAAAATAGAATAGAAACGGTCAATGAAACTTAGATGTGGTTCTTTGAAAAGATAAAAATATTGATAAAACTTTATACTGACTCAAAACAAAAAAAGGGAGAAGACACAAATAAATATGAAAGAGAAGTTACAACTGACACCACAGAAATAAAAAAGTTCATAAGAGATTACTGTAAAAAATTGTATGCCAGTGAAATAGACAACCTAGAGAAATGAATAAATTCCTAAAAGTGTATAATTTCCCATGACTCAGTCAGAAAATATGGACAGACCATTTACCAGTAATGAAATTGAATCAGCAATAATAATAATAAACCCCCAACAAACAATAGTCCAGGACCAGACAGCTTCACAGGTGAATTCCACCAAACATTTAAAGAAAAGTTAACACCTATCCTTCTCAAACTATTCCAAAAATTTAAGAGGATGGAATACTTTTGAACTCATTCTATGAGATCATCATCACCCTGCTACCAAAACAAAAGACACCACATAAAAGAAAATTATAGTCCATATCACTGATGAACATAGATGTAAAAATCCTGAAACAAAATATCAGTAAACCAAATTCAATAATACACTAAAAGGATCATACACCATGATCAAGTGAGATTTATCCCAGGGATGCAAATATGTTTGTAGATACATAAATCCATTAATGTGGTACACCACATTAACAAAATGAAGAATAAAATTCATATGATCATCTCAAAAGATGCAGAAGAACGTTTTGACAAAATTCAATATCCATTTATAATAATAAAAGAAGCCCTCTCAACAAAATGGGCATAGAAGAAATATACCTCAACATAAGTAAGTCCGTACATGACAAAGCTACAGCCAACATCATAGTCAATGATAAAAAGCTGAAAGCATTTCCTCTAAGATTAGGAACAGGCTGAGGATGCTCACTCTCACCATTTCTATTTAACATAGTATTGGAAGTCCTAGCCACAGCAACCAAATAAGAGAAGTGAAAGGAATCCAAATTGGAAAGGAAGAAGTAAAACTGTCACTGTGGATTACATAATACTTTATATAGAAAATCCTAAAGATGCCACCAAAACCTATTATAACTAATAATAAAGTTTCAGGATATGAAATTAATATACAGAAATGTATTGCATTTCTATACATGAACAACAAACTATCAGAAAGGAAAATTTTAAAAATCCTGTTTACAATTGCATATAAGAGGATAAAATACTTAGGAGTAAATCTAACCAAAGAGGTAAAATACCTGTACTTGGAAAACTATAACACTGATGAAAGAAATTTAGGATGACACAAACAAATGGAAAGATATAGTGCTCTTGGATTGGAAGAATTAGTCTATATTACCCAAGGCAACCTACAGATTTAATGTGATCCCTATCAAAATACCAATGACATTTTTCACAGAACTGGAAGAAATACTTTTAAAATTTGTAGGGAATCACAAAAGACCCCAAGTAACCAAAACAATCTTGAGAAAGAACAAAGCTGGAGGTATCACACTTCCTGGTTTCAAACTATACTACAAAGCCACAGTAATCAAAAAAGTATGGTCCTGGGACAAAAACAGACTCATAGATCAGTGGAACAGAATAAAGAGCCCAGAATTACACCCACACTTATATGATCAATTAACCTAGGACAAGGGAGGCAAGATTATACAATGTGGAAAAAGCCTCTTCAGTAAATGATGCTGGGAAAACTAGACAGCTACATGAAAATAATTAAACTGGCCTACTTTCTCATTCCATATATAATATAAAATAGGCTTATTAATTATAATAGTTTTATGTATATTATTTTAGATATTCTTTACACAAAATAATGCCATGTCCAATGTGTTATTCTTGCCTTTCCTATAACTTTTTATTTCCTTTTATTTTATAATTTTTATTGATATATATTTGACATATAATATATAAATTTAAGGTGTACAACATGTCCAGTTGATACATTTATATATTGTATTATGATTGCCATTGTAGTGATAATTAACACCTCTATCACTTTACATAGTTATCATATCTTTTATAGTGGTTCAATGACTAAGTTCTAGTCTCTTTGCAGGTTTGAGCATTATAATATAATAGTGATGTCTGTATTCACTATTCTTTGTACTCACTATTCATATTCTTTGTATTCACTATTTTTTGTATTCACTATTCTCTACTACTAATTCACCATGCACTGCAATTTGCTCCTTAACCAATGTCTGTCCTATCCCCCGTGTATCATCCCCTGCTAGCTATTATTTTGCTCTGATTTTATGAGTTTGGCTTTTTTACATTCCACATATGTGATATCATACACTACTTGTATTTGTCTGACTTATTTCGGTTAGCATAATGTGCTCAGGATCCATCCATGTTGTTGCAAATGGCAGAATACTCTCATGATTGACTAATATTCCATTTCATATATATACCAAAACTTCTTTACCCATTTATTCATTGATGGGCACTTAAGTTGTTTCTATATCTTGGTTGTTGTGAATAATGCTGTAATAAACATGGTAATGCATGTATTGCTTTGATATTCTGTTTTCATTTTCTTTGTGTACATATTCAGAAGATGAATCACTGGATGGCATGGTAGATCTATTTTTAATTTTTTGAGGAATCTCCATATTGTTTTGCATAGTGACTGAATGTATTTATATACCCACCAATGGTGTACAGGTATTCCCTATTTTCCAAATCCTCACTAACACTTGTTATCTTTTGTCTTCTTCATGATAGCCATTCTGACTTGTGTGAGGTGATATCTTATTGTGGTTTTGATTTGCATTTCCCTAATGATTAGTGGTTTTGAGCATCTTTCACCAATCCTGTTGGCCCTTAGGATGTCTTCTTTGGAAAATTCTCTTAGTTCCTCTAATATTTGGATTTGGATTGTTTTTTGTTTGTTTGTTTGTTTTGAGCTGTATGAGTTTTTTAAAAATATATTTTGCATATTAACTACTTATCCTATTAATCCCTTATCCAATATATTGTTTCCAAAAATTTTCTCCCATTCCGTAGGTTGCCTTTTCTTTTTATTAATTGTTTCTTTTGCTGTGCAGAAGCTTTTAAGTTTGGCATGGCCCCATTTGATGATTTTGCTTTTGTTGTTTGTACTTTTGGTGTCATATCCAAGAAAGCCTTGCCAAGGCCAATATCAGGGAGCTTCTTTCCTGTTCTCTTCTAGGATTTTTATAATAACAAGTCTTATGTTTCAGTTTTTGATCAATTTTTAGTTAATTTTTATGAGTGCTTTAAGATAGGGGTCCAATTTCATTGTTTTGCCTGTGTTTAGTTTTCCCAGACCATTTGCTGAAAAGACAATTTTTCTTTGTTGGGTGTTCTTGGCTCCCTTGTTAAATAATTGACTGTATTATTGGAGGTTTAATAGTGGGCTCTCTATTCTGTTCCTTTGGTTTTATGTGTTTGATATGTTTCTTTTTATGCCTATTTTTATTACTATAGTATGTAGTATAATTTGAAATCAGGAAGTATGAAACCTTTGGCTTTGGTCTTCTTTCTCAGGGTTGCTTTGGCTATTCAGGGTATTTTATGGTTCCATACAATTTTGGAATTGTTTCTTTCTACTTCTGAAAGAAATGCCATTGGACTTTTTCTAGGGGTTGTCATGAATCTATAGATGGTGTTGGGTAGTGTGGACATTTTAACAATATTCATTCTTTTTTTAAAAATTTTTTAATTTAATGTTACTTATTTTTTATACAGCAGGTTCTTATTAGTCATCAATTTTATACACATCAGTGTATACATGTCAATACCAATCACATAACTCAGCACACCACCATCCCCACCACCCCATGGCTTTCCCCCCTTGGTGTCCATACATTTGTTCTCTACATCTGTGTCTCAACTTCTGCCCTGCAAACCGTTTCATCTGTATGATCTTTCTAGGTTCCACGTACATGCGTTAATATACAATATTTGTTTTTCTCTTTCCAACTTATTTCACTCTGTATTACAGTCTCTAGATCCATCCACGGGTCAACAAATGACTCAATTTCATTCCTTTTTATGGGTGAGTAATATTCCATTGGATATATGTACCACATCTTCTTCATCCATTCGTCTGTCAGTGGGCATTTAGGTTGCTTCCATGACCTGGCTATTGTAAATAGTGCTGCAATGAACATTGCGGGGGTGCATGTGTCTTTTTGAATTATGGTTTTCTCTTGGTATATGCCCAGTAGTGGGATTGCTGGATCATATGGTAATCCTATTTTTACATTTTTAAGGAACCTCCATACTGTTCTCCTTAGTGGCTGTATCAATTTACATTCCCACCAACAGTGCAAGAGGGTTCCCTTTTCTCCACACCCTCTCGAGCATTTGTTGTTTGTAGATTTTCTGATGATGCCCATTCTAACTGGTGTGAGGTGATACCTCATTGTAGTTTTGATTTGCATTTCTCTAATAGTGATGTTGACCAGCTTTTCATGTGCTTCTTGGACATCTGTATGTCTTCTTTGGAGAAATGTCTATTTAGGTCTTCTGCACAGTTTTGGATTGGGTTGTTTGTTTTTTTAATATAGAGCTGCATGAGCTGTTTATATATTTTGGAGATTAATCCTTTGTCTGTTGATTCGTTTGCAAATATTTTCTCCCATTCTGAGGGTTGTCTTTTTGTCTTGTTTATGGTTTCCTTTGCTGTGCAAAAGCTTTGAAGTTTCATTAGGTCCCATGTGTTTATTTTTGTTTTTATTTCCATTACTCTAGGAGGTGGGTCAAAAAGGATCTTGCTGTGATTTATGTCATAGAGTGTTCTGCCTATGATTTTCTCTAAGAGTTTTATAGTGTCTAGCCTTACATTTAGGCCTTTAATCCATTTTGAGTTTATTTTTGTGTATGGTTTTAGGGAGTGTTCTATTTTCATTCTTTTACATGTAGCTGTCCAGTTTTCCCAGCACCACTTATTGAAGAGGCTGTCTTTTCTCCATTGTATATTCTTGCCTCCTTTATCAAAAATAAGGTGACCATATGTGCGTGGGTTTATCTCTGGGCTTTCTATTCTGTTCTCTTGATCTGTATTTCTGTTTTTGTGCCAGTACCATACTGTCTTGATTACTGTATCTTTGTAGTATACTCTGAAGTCCGGGAGGCTGATTCTTCCAATTCCATTGTTCTTTCTCAATGTTGCTTTAGCTATTTGGGTTCTTTTGTGTTTCCATACAAATTGTGAAATTCTTCGTTCTAGTTATGTGAAAAATGCCATTGGTAGTTTCATAGGGATTGCGTTAAATCTGTAGATTGCTTTGGGTAATAGAGTCATTTTCAAAATGTTGATTCTTCCAATCCAAGAACATGGTATATCTCTCCATCTCTTTGTATCATCTTTAATTTTTTTCATCACTGTCTTATAATTTTCTGCATACAGGTCTTTTGTCCCCTTAGGTAGGTTTATTCCGGGGTATTTTATTCTTTTTGTTGAAATGGTAAATGGGAGTGTTTCCTTAATTTCTCTTTCAGATTTTTCATCATTAGTGTATAGGAATGCAAGAGATTTCTGTGCATTAATTATGCATCCTGCTACTTTACAAATTCATTGATTAGCTCTAGTAGCTTTCTGGTAGCATCTTTAGGATTCTCTATGTATAGTATCATGTCATCTGCAAACAGTGACAGCTTTACTTTTTCTTTTCCAATTTGGATTCCTTTTATTTCTTTTTCTTCTCTCATTGCTGTGGCTAAAACTTCCTAAACAATTTCACATAATAGTGGTGAGAGTGGACAAACTTGTCTTGTTCCTGATCTTAGAGGAAATGCTTTCAGTTTTTCACCACTGAGAATGGTGTTGACTATGGGTTTCTCATATATATGGCCCTTATTATGTTGAGGTAAGTTCCTTCTATGCCTACTTTCTGGAGTGTTTTCATCATAAATCATTGTTGAGTTTTGTCAAAAGCTTTTTCTGCATCTATTGAGATGATCATGTTGTTTTTCTCCTTAAATTTGTTAATATAATGTATCACATTGATTGATTTGCGTATTTTGAATAATCCTAGGATTCCTGGATAAACCCCACTTGATCATGGTGTATGATCCTTTTAATGTGTTGTTCGATTCTGTTTCCTAGTATTTTGTTGAAGATTTTTGCATCTGTGTTCATCAGTGATATTGGCCTTTATTTTTCTTTCTTTGTGACATCTTTGTCTGGCTTTGGTATCAGGGTGATGGTGGTCTTATAGAATGAGTTTTGGAGTGTTCCTCCCTGTGCTATATTTTGGAAAATTTTGAGAATGATAGGTGTTAGCTCTACTCTAAGTGTTTGATAGAATTTGTCTGTGAGGCCATCTGGTCCCGGCCTTTTGTTTGTTGGAAAACTTTCTTTTTTTTTTTTACATCTTTATTGGAGTATAATTGGTTTACAGTGGTGTGTCAGTTTCTGCTTTATAACAAAGTGAATCAGTTATACATATACATATGTTCCCATATCTCTTCACTCTTGCGTCTCCCTCCCTCCCATCCTCCCTATCCCACCCCTGTAGGTGGTCATAAAGCACCGAGCTGATCTCCCTGTGCTGTGTGGCTGCTTCCCACTAGCTATCTATTTTACATTTGGTAGTGTATATGCCACTCTCTCACTTTGTCACAGCTTACCATTCCCCCTCCCCATATCCTCAAGTCCATTCTCTAGTAGGTCTGTGTCTTTATTCCTGTCTTACCCCTAGGTTCTTCATGACATTTTTTTTTCTTAAACTCCATATATATGCGTTAGTATACGGCATTTGTCTTTCTCTTTCTGACTTACTTCACTCTGTATGACAGACTCTAGGTCCATGCACCTCATTACAAATAGCTCAATTTCATTTCTTTTTATGGTGGAGTAATATTCCATTGTATATATGTGCCACATTTTCTTTATCCATTCATCCAATGATGGAAACTTAGGTTGTTTCCATCTCCGGGCTATTGTAAATAGAGCTGCAATGAACATTTTGGTACATGACTCTTTTTGAATTATGGTTTTCTCAGGGTATAGGCCCAGTAGTGGGATAGCTGGGTTATATGGTAGTTCTATTTGTAGTATTTAAGGAACCTACATACTGTTCTCCATAGTGGCTGTACCAATTCACATTCCCACCAGCAGTGCAAGGGTGTTCCCTTTTCTCCACACTCTCTCCAGCATTTTTTGTTTCTAGATTTTTTGATGATGGCCATTCTGACTGGTATGAGGTGATATCTCATTGTAGTTTTGATTTGCATTACTCTAATGATTAATGATGTTGAGCATTCTTTCATGTGTTTGTTGGCAATCTGTATATCTTCTTTGGAGAAATGTCTATTTAGATCTTCTGCTCATTTTTGGTTTGGGTTGTTTGTTTTTTTCTAATTGAGCTGCATGAGCTGCTTATAAATTTTGGAGATTAATCCTTTGTCAGTTGCTTCATTTGCAAATATTTTCTCCCATTCTGAGGGTTGTCCTTAGGTCTTGATTATGGTTTCCTTTGCTGGGCAAAAACTTTGAAGTTTCATTAGGTCACATTTGTTTATTTTTGGTTTTTTTTCCATTTCTCTAGGAGGTTGGGTCAAAAAGGATCTTGCTGTGATTTATGTCATAGAGTGTTCTGCCTATGTTTTCCTCTAAGAGTTTGATAGTTTCTGGCCTTACATTTAGGTCTTTAATCCATTTTGAGCTTATTTTTGTGTATGGTGTCAGGGAGTGATCTAATCTCATACTCTTACATGTACCTGTCCAGTTTTCCCAGCACCAATTATTGAAGAGGCTGTCCTTTCTCCACTGTACATTCCTGCCACCTTTATCAAAGATAAGGTGTCCATATGTGCATGGGTTTATCTCTGGGCTTTCTATCCTGTTCCATTGATCTATCTTTCTGTTTTTGTGCCAGTACCATACTGTCTTGATTACTGTAGCTTTCTAGTATAGTCTGAAGTCAGGGAGCCTGATTCCTCCAGCTCCATTTCTCGTGCTCAAGTTTGCTTTGGCTATTCGGGGTCTTTTCTGTTTCCATACAAATTGTGAAATTCTTTGTTCTAGTTCTGTGAAAAATGCCAGTGGTAGTTTGATAGGGATTGCATTGAATCTATAGATTGCTTTGGGTAGTAGAGTCATTTTCACAATGTTGATTCTTCCAATCCAAGAACATGGTCTATCTCTCCATCTATTTGTATCATCTTTAATTTATTTCATCAGTGTCTTATAATTTTCTGCATACAGGTCTTTTGTCTCCTTAGGTAGGTTTATTCCTAGATACTTTATTCTTTTTGTTGCAATGGTAAATGGGAGTGTTTTCTTGATTTCACTTTTAGATTTTTCATCAGTAGTGTTTAGGAATGCAAGAGATTTCTGTGCATTAGTTCTGTAGCCTGCTACTTTACAAATTCATTGATTCGCTCTAGTAGCTTTCTGGTAGCATCTTTAGGATTCTCTATGTATAGTATCATGTCATCTGCAAACAATGACAGATATACTTCTTCTTTTACAATTTGGATTCCTTTTATTTCCTTTTCTTCTCTGATTGCTGTGGCTAAAACTTCCAAAACTATGTTGAATAAGAGTGATGAGAGTGGGCAACCTTGTCTTGTTCCTGATCTTAGTGGAAATGCTTTCATTTTTTCACCATTGAGGACGATGCTGGCTGTGGGTTTGTCATATGTGGCCTTTATTATATTGAGGAAATTTCCCTCCATGCCTACTTTCTGCAGGGTTTTTATCATAAATGGGTGTTGAATTTTGTCAAAAGCTTTCTCTGCATCTATTGAGATGATCATATGGTTTTTCTCCTCAATTTGTTAATATGGTGTATCACGTTGATTGATTTGCATATATTGAAGAATCCTGGAATAAACCCACTTGATCATGGTGTATGATTCTTTTAATGTGCTGTTGGATTCTGTTTGCTAGTATTTTGTTGAGGATTTTTGCATCTGTGTTCATCAGTGATATTGGCCTGTAGTTTTCTTTCTTTGTGACATCCTTGTCTGGTTTTGGTATCAAGGTGATGGTGGCCTTGTAGAAGGAATTTGGGAGTGTTCCTCCCTCTGCTATATTTTGGAAGAGTTTTAGAAGGATAGGTGTTAGCTCTTCTCTAAATGTTTGATAGAATTCGCCTGTGAAGCCATCTGGTCCTGGGCTTTTGTTTGTTGGAAGATTTTTAATCACAGTTTCAATTTCAGTGCTTGTGATTGGTCTGTTCATATTTTCTATTTCTTCCTGATTCAGTCTTGGCAGGTTGTGCATTTCTAAGAATTTGTCCATTTGTTCCAGGCTGTCAATTTTATTGGCATAGAGTTACTTGTAGTAATCTCTCATGATCCTTTGTATTTCTGCAGTGTCGTTGTTACTTCTCTTTTTTCACTTCTAATTCTATTGATTTGAGACTTCATCCTTTTTTTCTTGATGAGTCTGGCTATTGTTTATTAATTTTGTTTAACTTCTCAAAGAATAAGCTTTTAGTTTTATTGATCTTTGCTATTGTTTCCTTCATTTCTTTTTCATTTATTGCTGATCAGATCTTTATGATTTCTTTTCTCCCATTAAGTTTGGGGGTTTTTTGTTCTTCTTCCTCTAATTCCTTTAGGTATAAGGTTAAGTTTTTTTAAATTTAATTTTATTATATTTTTATACAGCAGGCTCTTATTTGTCATCAATTTTATACACATCAGTGTATAGATGTCAATCCCAATCGCCCAATTCATCACAACACCATCCCAACCCCTCCACCCCCCACCCCGTGGCTTTCCACCCTTGGTGTCCATACGTTTGTTCTCTACATCTGTGTCTCAGCTTCTGCCCTGCAAACGGTTTTATCTGTACCATTTTTCTAGGTTCCACATACATGCGTTAATATACGATATTTGTTTTTCTCTTTTCGATTTACTTCACTCTGTAAGACAGTCTCTAGATCCATCCATTTCTCAACAAATGACCCAATTTCATTCCTTTTTATGGATGTGTAATATTCCATCATATATACGTACCACATCTTCTTTATCCATTCATCTGTCAATGGGCATATAGGTTGCTTCCATGACCTGGCTATTGTAAATAGTGCTGCAATGAACATTGGGGTGCATGTGTCTTTTTGAATTATGGTTTTCTCTGGGTATATGCCCAGTAGTGGGATCACTGGATCATATGGTAATCCTATTTTTACATTTTTAAGGAACCTCCATACTGTTCTCCATAGTGGCTGTATCAATTTACATTCCCACCAACAGTGCAAGAGGATTCCCTTTTCTCCACACCCTCTCGAGCATTTGTTGTTTGTAGATTTTCTGATGAAGCCCATTCTAACTGGTGTGAGGTGATACCTCATTGTAGTTTTGATTTACATTTCTCTAATAATTAGTGACGTTGACCAGCTTTTCATGTGCTTCTTGGACATCTGTGTGTCTTCTTTGGAGAAATGTCTATTTAGGTCTTCTGCCCATTTTTGGATTGGGTTGTTTGTTTTTTTAATATTGAGCTGCATGAGCTGTTTATATATTTTGGAGATTAATCCTTTTTTGATTCATTTGCAGATATTTTCTCCCATTCTGAGGGTTGTCTTTTCGTCTTGTTTATGGTTTCCTTTGCTGTGCAAAAACTTTGAAGTTTCATTAGGTTCCATTTGTTTATTTTTGTTTTTATTTCCATTACTCTAGGAGGTAGATCAAAAAAGATGTTGCTGTGATTTATGCCTCCTTTGTCCTAGATTAGTTGACCATAGTTGTGTGGGTTTGTCTCTGGGCTTTCTATCTTTTTTCCGTTGATCTGTGTTTCTGTTTTTGTGCCAGTACCATATTGTCTTGATTACTGTAGCTTTGTAGTGTAGTCTGAAGTTACAGAGTCTGATTCCTTCAGCTCCTTTTTTTTCCCTCAACATTGCTTTGGCTATTCGGGGTCTTTTGTGTCTCCATAGAAAGTTTAAGACTTTTTGTTTTAGTTCCATGAAAAATGCCATTGGTAATTTGATAGAGATGGTATTGAATCTGTAGATTACTTTGGGTAATATAGTCATTTTCAGAATATTGATTCTTCCAATCCAGGAACATGGTATATCTCTCCATCTGTTGGTATCATCTTTAATTTCTTTCATCAGTGTCTTATAGTTTTTTGCATACAGGTCTTTTGTCTCCCTAGGTAGGTTTATTCCTAGGTAGTTTATTCTTTTTGTTGCAATTGTAAATGGGAGTGTTTTCTTAATTTCTCTTTCAGATTGTTCATCATTAGTGTAAAGAATGCAAATGATTTGTATGCATTTTGTATCCTGCAACTTTACCAAATTCATTGATTAACTCTAGTAGTTTTCTGGTGGCATCTTTAGGATTTTCTATGTATAGTTTCATGTCATGTGCAAACAGTGACAGTTTTACTTCTTTTCCAATTTCCAATTTCTAAATGTTTGATAGAATTCACCTGTGAAGCCATCTCGTCCTCGGCTTTTTTTTGTTGGAAGATTTTTAACCACAGTTTCAATTTCATTACTTGTGATTGGTCTGTTCATATTTTCAACTTCTCTCTGGTTCAGTCTTGGAAGGTTAGACCTTTCTAAGAATTTGTCTATTTCTTCCAGGTTGTCCATTCAATTGGCATAAAGTTGCTTGTTGTAGTCTCTTAGGATGCTTTGTATTTCTGGGTTGTCTTTTATAACTTCTCCTTTTTCATTTCTAATTTTATTTATTTGAGCCCTCTCCCTCTTTTTCTTTATGAGTCTGGCTAATTGTTTATCAATTTTTTTTTATATGCTCAAAGAACCAGCTTTTAGTTTTATTGATCTTTGCTGTTGTTTTCTTTGTTTCTATTTCATTTATTTTTGCTCTGATCTTTATGGTTTCTTTCTTTCTCCTAAACTTGCGTTTTGATTGTTCTTCTTTCTCTATTTCCTTTAGGTGTAAGGTTAGATTGTTCATTTGAGATTTTTCTTGTTTCTTCAGGTAGGCTTTTATAGCTATAAACTTTCCTCCTCGAACTGCTTTTGCTGCATCCCATAGGTTTTTGGATCATCGTGTTTTCAGATCGTCATATTTTCATTATCATTTTTCTGTAGGTATTTTTTGATTTCTTCAGTGATCTCTTGGTTATTTAGTAACGTATTGTTTAACCTCCATGTGTTTTTTTTTTTTACATTTTTTTCCCTGTAGTTGATTTCTAATCTCATAGCGTTGTGGTCAGAAAAGTTGCTTGATATGCTTTCAGTTTTCTTAAATTTACTGACGCTTGATTTGTGACCCAGGGTGTGATCTGTCCTGGAGAATGTTCCATGCGCACTTGAGAAGAATGTGTAATCTGCTGTTTTTGGATGGAATGTCCTATAAATATCAATTAAATCTATCTGGTCTATTGTGTCATTTAAAGCTTGTGTTTCCTTATTTATTTTCATTTTGGATGATCTGTCCATTGGTGTAAGTGAGGTGTTAAAGTCCCCCAATATTACTGTGTTACTGTTGATTTTCTGTTTTATGGCTGTTAGCAGTTGCCTTATGTATTGAGGTGCTCCTGTGTTCGGTGCATATATATTTATAATTGTTATATCTTCTTCTTGGATTGATCCCGTGATTATTATGTAGTGTCCTTCCTTGTCTCTTGTAACATTCTTTATTTTAAAGTATATTTTGTCTGATATGAGAATTGCTACTCCAGCTTTCGTTTGATTTCCATTTGCATGGAATATCTTTTTCCATCCCCTCACTTTCAGTCTGTATGTGTCCCTAGGTCTGAAGTGGGTCTCTTGTAGACAGCATATATATGGGTCTTGTTTTTGTATCCATTCATCAATCCTGTGTCTTTTGGTTGGAGCATTTATTCCTTTCACGTTTAAGGTAGTTATCGATATGTATGTTCCTTTGACCATTTTCTTAATTGTTTTGTATTTCTTTTTGTAGGTTCTTTTCTTCTCTTGCGTTTCCCACTTAGAGAAGTTCCTTTAGCATTTGTTGTAGAGCTGGTTTGGTGGTGCTGAATTCTCTTAGCTGCTGCTTGTCTGTAAAGCTTTTGATGTCTTCATCGAATCTGAATGAGATCCTTGCCATGTAATCTTGGTTGTAGGTTGTTCCCTTTCATCACATTAAGTATATCATGCCACTCCATTCTGGCTTGTAGAATTTCTTCTGAGAAATCAGCTCTTAACGTTACGGGAGTTCCCTTGTGCGTTATTTGTCATTTTTCCCTTGCTGCTTTTAATACTTTTTCTTTGTCTTTATTTTTTACCAGTTTGATTACTGTGTGTCTCGGCATGTTTCTTCTTGGATTTATCCTATATGAGACTCGCTGCGCTTCCTTGACTTGGGTGGCTATTTCCTTTCCCATGTTAGGGAAGTTTTCGACTGTAACCTCTTCAAATATTTTCTTGGGCCCTTTTTGTCTTCTTCTTCTGGGACGCCTATAATTCGAATGTTGGTGTTTATAATGTTGGACCAGAGGTCTCTCAGGCTGTCCTCAATTCTTTTCATTCTTTTTTCTTTATTGTGCTCTGTGGTAGTTATTTCCACTCTTTTATATTCCAGGTCACTTATCCATTCTTCTGCCTCAGTTATTCTGCTATTGATTCCTTCTAGTGAATTTTAAATTTCATCTATTGTGTTGTTCATCATTGTTTGTATGCTCTTTAGTTCTTCTAGGTCCTTGTTAAACAGTTCTTGTATTTTCTCCATTCTATTTCCAAGATTTTGGATCACCTTTACTATCATTACTCTGAATTATTTTTCAGGTATACTGCCTATTTCCTCTTCATTTGTTTGTTCTGGTTTGATTTTACCTTGCTCCTTCATCTTCTGCATGTTTCTCTGTCTTCCCATTTTCCTTAACTTACTATATTTGGGGTCTCCTTTACCCAGGCTGGAGGTTTGTAGTTCCCGTTGTTTTAGGGGTCTGCCCTCAGTGGGTAAGGTGGTTCAGTGGCTTGTGTAGGCTTCCTGGTGGAGGGGACTGGTGTCTGTGTTCTGGTGGATGAGGCTGTATCTTGTCTTTCTGGTGGGCAGGATCACATCCGGTGGTGTGTTTTGGGGTGTATGTGACCTTATTATGATTTTAGGCAACCTCTCTGGTAATGGGTATGGTTGTGTTCCTGTCTTGTTAGTTGCTTTGCATAGGGTGTCCAGCACTGTAGCTTGCACATCATTGAGTGTAGCTGGGTCTTAGTGTTGAAATGGAGATCTCTGGGAGAACTTTCACCGTTTGGTATTATGTGGAGCCAGAGGTGTCTGGTGGACCACTGTCCTGAACTGAGCTGTCCCATCTCAGAGGCATGGGCGTGACACCTGGTTGGAGCACCAAGATCCTGTCAGCCACATGGCTCAGAAAAAAGGGTGAGAAAAAGAAAGAAAGAAAGAAGAAAATAAGATAAAATAAAGTTTTTGTAATGAAATATATAAAAATTGTTAAAAAAATTTTTAAATAATTTAAAAAAAGGAAAAAAGAAAGAACATAAGAAGAGAGCAACCAAATAAAAAAACAAATCCACCAGTGATAACCAGTGCTGAATACTATACTTAAAAAAACACACAAAAAACAAACAAAAAAAACGGACACACAGAACACTAGGACAAATGGTAAAAGCAAAGCTATATAGACAAACTCACACAAAGAAGCATACACATACACACTCACAAAAAGAGAAAAAGGAAAAGTATACATATATGTGTGTGTATATATATATATATATATATATATATATACGGGAAGATAGCAGCGAAATGAAAAAACAAATCTACCAATAATAAACTCTAAATTTTAAACTAAGATAAACATAAAACCAAAAACAAATTAGTTACAGAAAGCAAACCCCAAGTTTACATTTGCTGTGAAAGTCCACCACCTCAATTTTGGGATGATTCATTGTCTATTCCGTTATTTCAGAGTTGCAGGGTAGATCAAGTTGATTGTGGGGATCTAATATGCTGCTCCTGAGGCTGCTGGGAGAGATTTCCCTTTCTCTCCTTTGTTCGCACAGCTCCTGAGCTTCAGCTTTGGATTTGGCCCTGCCCCTGCCTGTAGGTCACCTGAGGGAGTCTGTTCTCTCAGACAGGATGGGATTAAAGTAGCAGCTGAGTAGGGGGCTCTGGCTCACTCAGGCCAGGGGGAGGGAGGGTTATGGAATATGGGGTGAACCTGCGGTGGCAGAGGCCGGTGTGACATTGCAACAGCCTGAGGCATGCCATGTGTTCTCCTGGGGAACATGTCCCTGGATCACAGGACCTTGGCAGTGGCAGGCTGCACAGGCTCCTGGGAGGGGAGGTATGGATAGTGACCTGTGCTTGCACACAGGCTTCTTGGTGGCTGTAGCAGCAGCCTTAATATTTCATGCCCGTCTCCAGTGTCTGTGCTGATAGCCACAGGTCCAGCCTGTCTCTGGAGCTCATTTAGGTGGTGCTCTGAATCCCCTCTCCTTGTGCACCCCGAAACAGTGGTCTCTTGCCTCTTAGGCAGGTCCACAGGCAGTTCCAGATTTTTCCCAGACTCCCTCCTGGCTAGCTGTGGCATACTAGCCCCATTCAGACTGTGTTCACACAGCCAACCCCCGTCCTCGCCCTGGGATCTGACCTCCAAAGCCTGAGCCTCAGCTCCCAGCCCCAACCTGCCCCGGCAATTGAGCAGACAAGCCTCTCAGGCTGGTGAGTGCTGGTTGGTGCTGATCCTCTGTGTGGGAATCTCTCCCCTTTGCCCTCTGCACCCTTACCGCTATGCTCTTCTCCATGGCTCTGAAGCTTCCCCCAATCACCTCCAGTCTCCACCAGTGAAGGGGCTTCCTAGTATGTGGAAACTTTTCCTCCTTCACAGCTCCCTCCCAGAGGTGCAGGTCCTGTCCCTATTCTTTTGTCTCTGTGTTTTCTCTTTTCTTTTGCACTACCCAGGTACGTGGGGAGTTTCTTGCCTTTGGGAAGTCTGAGGTCTTCTGCCAGCTTTCAGTAGGTGTTCTGTAGGAGTTATTCCACATGTAGATATATTTTATGTATTTGTGGGGAGGAGGGTGATCTCCACGTCTTACCCCTCCAGCATCTTGAAGGTCTCTCAGTGTTAATTTTTCTTTCAGTGTTTGGTAGAATTCACCAGTGAAGTCATCTGATCCTGGGTTTTTCTGTGTTGTGAGATTTTTGGTTCCTTATTCAATCTATTTATTTATTATTGGTCTGTTCATATTTTCTGTTTCATCCTGAATAAGTCTTGGCAAGATTGTGCATCTCTAGGAATTCATCCATTTCTTTTAGGCTATGTAATTTGTTGGCGTATAGTACTCTTTTATCCTATGTGTGTTTGTTGTATCAATTGTAAGATCTCTTTTATTTTTATTTGAATCTTTTCTCTCGTTCTCTCTTTTATTAGAGCTAGAGATTTATTTTTTTAACATCTTTATTGGGGTATAATTGCTTTACAATGGTGTGTTAGTTTCTGCTTTGTAACAAAGTGAATCAGTTATACATATACATATGTTCCCATATGTCTTCCCTCTTGCGTCTCCCTCCCTCCCACCCTCCCTATCCCACCCCTGTAGGTGGTCATAAAGCACCGAGCTGATCTCCCTGTGCTATGTGGCTGCTTCCCACTAGCTATCTATTTTACATTTGGTAGTGTATATGCCACTCTCTCACTTTGTCACAGCTTACCATTCCCCCTCCCCATATCCTCAAGTCCGTTCTCCAGTAGGTCTGCGTCTTTATTCCTGTCTTATCCCTAGGTTCTTCATGACATTTTTTTTTCTTAAATTCCATATATATGTGTTAGCATACGGTATTTGTCCTTTTCTTTCTGACTTACTTCACTCTGTATGACAGACTCTAGGTCTATCCACCTCATTACAAATAGCTCAATTTCGTTTCTTTTTATGGCTGAGTAATATTCCATTGTATATATGTGCCACATCTTCTTTATCCATTCATCCGATGATGGGCACTTAGGTTGTTTCCATCTCTGGGTTATTGTAAATAGAGCTGCAATGAACATTTTGGTACATGACTCTTTTTGAATTTTGGTTTTCTCAGGGTATATGCCCAGTAGTGGGATTGCTGGGTCATATGGTAATTCTATTTGTAGTTTTTTAAGGAACCTCCATACTGTTCTCCATAGTGGCTGAACCAATTCACATTCCCACCAACAGTGCAAGAGTGTTCCCTTTTCTCCACACCCTCTCCAGCATTTATTGTTTCTAGATTTTTTGATGATGGCCATTCTGACTGGTGTGAGATGATATCTCATTGTAGTTTTGATTTGCATTTCTCTAATGATGAATGATGTTGAGCATTTTTTCATGTGTTTGTTGGCAGTCTGTATATCTTCTTTGGAGAAATGTCTATTTAGGTCTTCTGCCCATTTTTGGATTGGGTTGTTTGCTTTTTTGTTATTGAGCTGCATGAGCTGCTCGTAAATTTTGGAGATTAATCGTTTGTCAGTTGCTTCATTTGCAAATATTTTCTCCCATTCTGAGGGTTGTCTTTTGGTCTTGTTAATGGTTTCCTATGCTGTGCAAAAGCTTTGAAGTTTCATTAGGTCCCATTTGTTTATTTTTGTTTTTATTTCCATTACTCTAGGAGGTGGGTCAAAAAACATCTTGCTGTGATTTATGTCATAGAGTGTTCTGCCTATGTTTTCCTCTAAGAGTTTGATAGTTTCTGGCCTTACATTTAGGTCTTTAATCCATTTTGAGCTTATTTTTGTGTATGGTGTCAGGGAGTGATCTAATCTCATACTTTTACATGTACCTGTCCAGTTTTCCCAGCACCACTTATTGAAGAGGCTGTCCTTTCTCCACTGTACATTCCTGCCACCTTTATCAAAGATAAGGTGTCCATATGTGCATGGGTTTATCTCTGGGCTTTCTATCCTATTCCATTGATCTATCTTTCTGTTTTTGTGCCAGTACCATACTGTCTTGATTACTGTAGCTTTGTAGTATAGTCTGAAGTCAGGGAGCCTGATTCCTCCAGCTCCTTTTTTCGTTCTCAAGATTGCTTTGACTATTTGGGGTCTTTTGTGTTTCCATACAAATTGTGAAATTTTTTGTTCTAGTTCTGTGAAAAATGCCAGTGGTAGTTTGATAGGGATTGCATTGAATCTATAGATTGCTTTGGGTAGTAGAGTCATTTTCACAATGTTGATTCTTCCAATCCAAGAACATGGTCTATCTCTCCATCTATTTGTATGATCTTTAATTTCTTTCATCAGTGTCTTATAATTTTCTGCATACAGGTCTTTTTTCTCCTTAGGTAGGTTTATTCCTAGATATTTTATTCTTTTTGTTGCAATGGTAAATGGGAGTGTTTTCTTGATTTCACTTTCAGATTTTTCATCATTAGTATATAGAAATGCCAGAGATTTCTGTGCATTAATTTTGTATCCTGCTGCTTTACCACATTCATTGATTAGCTCTAGTAGTTTTCTGGTAGCATCTTTAGGATTCTCTATGTATAGTATCATGTTATCTGCAAACAGTGACAGCTTTACTTCTTCTTTTCCGATTTGGATTCCTTTTATTTCCTTTTCTTCTCTGATTGCTGTGGCTAAAACTTCCAAAACTATGTTGAATAAGAGTGGTGAGAGTGGGCAACCTTGTCTTGTTCCTGATCTTAGTGGAAATGCTTTCAGTTTTTCACCATTGAGGATGATGTTTGCTGTGGGCTTGTCATATATGGCCTTTATTATGTTGAGGAAGGTTCCCTCTATGCCTACTTTCTGCAGGGTTTTTATCATAAATTGGTGTTGAATTTTGTCAAAAGCTTTCTCTGCATCTATTGAGATGATCATATGGTTTTTCTCTTCAATTTGTTAATATGGTTTATCACATTGATAGATTTGCGTATATTGAAGAATCCTTGCATTCCTGGAATAAACCCTACTTGATCATGGTGTATGATCCTTTTAATGTGCTGTTGGATTCTGTTTGCTAGGATTTTGTTGAGGATCTATGTTCATCAGTGATATTGGCCTGTAGTTTTCTTTCTTTGTGACATCCTTGTCTGGTTTTGGTATCAAGGTGATGGTGGCCTTGTTGAAGGAATTTGGGAGTGTTCCTCCCTCTGCTATATTTTGGAAGAGTTTTAGAAGGATAGGTGTTAGCTCTTCTCTAAATGTTTGATAGAATTCGCCTGTGAAGCCATCTGGTCCTGGGCTTTTGTTTGTTGGAAGATATTTAATCACAGTTTCAATTTCAGTGCTTGTGATTGGCCTGTTCATATTTTCTATTTCTTCCTGATTCAGTCTTGGCAGGTTGTGCATTTCTAAGAATTTGTCCATTTGTTCCAGGTTGTCCATTTTATTGGCGTAGAGTTGCTTGTAGTAATCTCTCACGATCTTTTGTATTTCTGCAGTGTCAGTTGTTACTTCTCCTTTTTCATTTCTAATTCTATTGATTTGAGTCTTCTCCCTTTTTTTCTTGATGAGTCTGGCTAGTGGTTTATCTATTTTGTTTATCTTCTCAAAGAACCAGCATTTAGTTTTATTGATCTTTGCTATTGTTTCCTTCATTTCTTTTTCATTTATTTCTGATCTGATTTTTATGATTTCTTTCCTTCTGCTAGCTTTGGGGTTTTTTGTTTTTCTTTCTCTAATTGCTTGAGGTGCAAGGTTAGGTTGTTTATTCGAGATGTTTCCTGCTTCTTAAGGTGGGCTTGTATTGCTATAAACTTCCCCCTTAGAACTGCTTTTGCTGCATCCCATAGGTTTTGGGTCGTCGTTTCTCCATTGTCATTTGTTTCTAGGTATTTTTTTATTTCCTCTTTGATTTCTTCAGTGATCACTTCATTATTAAGTAGTGTATTGTTTAGCCTCCATGTGTTTGTATTTTTTACAGATATTTTCCTGTAATTGATATCTAGTCTCATGGCGTTGTGGTCAGAAAAAATACTTGATACAATTTCAATTTTCTTAAATTTACCAAGGCTTGATTTGTGATCCAAGATATGATCTATCCTGGAGAATGTTCCATTAGCACTTGAGAAAAATGTGTATTCTGTTGTTTTTGGATGGAGTGTCCTATAAATATCAATTAAGTCCATCTTGTTTAATGTATCATTTAAAGCTTGTGTTTCCTTATTTATTTTCACTTTGGATGATCTGTCCATGGGTGAAAGTGGGGTGTTAAAGTCCCCTACTATGAATGTGTTACTGTCGATTTCCCCTTTTATGGCTGTTAGTATTTGCCTTATGTATTGAGGTGCTCCTATGTTGGGTGCATAAATATTTACAATTGTTATATCTTCTTCTTGGATCAATCCCTTGATCATTATGTAGTGTCCTTCTTTGTCTCTTGTAATAGTCCTTATTTTAAAGTCTATTTTGTCTGATATGAGAATTGCTACTCCAGCTTTCTTTTGGTTTCCATTTGAATGGAATATCTTTTTCCATCCCCTTACTTTCAGTCTGTATGTGTCTCTAGGTCTGAAGTGGGTCTCTTGTAGACAGCATATATAAGGGTCTTTTTTTTGTATCCATTCAGCCAATCTGTGTCTTTCGGTGAGAGCATTTAGTCCATTTACATTTAAGTTAATTATCGATATGTATGTTCCTATTCCCATTTTCTAAATTGTTTTGGGTCCATTATTATAGGTCTTTTCCTTCTCTTGTGTTTCTTGTCTAGAGAAGTTCCTTTAGCCTTTGTTGTAAAGCTGGTTTGGTGGTGCTGAACTCTCTCAGCTTTTGCTTGTCTGTAAAGGTTTTAATTTTTCCATCAAATCTGAATGAGATCCTTGCTGGGTAGAGTAGTCTTGGTTGCAGGTTTTTCTCCTTCATCACTTTCAGTATGTCCTGCCACTCCCTTCTGGCTTGTAGGGTTTCTGCTGAGAGATCAGCTGTTAACCTTACGGGGATTCCCTTATGTGTTATTTGTTGTTTTTCCCTTGCTGCTTTTAATATGCTTTCTTTGTATTTAATTTTTGACAGTTTGATTAATATGTGTCTTGGCATATTTCTCCTTGGATTTATCCTGTATGGGACTCTCTGTGCTTCCTGGACTTGATTAACTATTTCCTTTCCCATATTAGGGAAGTTTTCAACTATAATCTCTTCAAATATTTTCTCAGTCCCTTTCTTTTTCTCTTCTTCTTCTGGAACCTCTATAATTCGAATGTTGGTGCGTTTAATGTTGTCCCAGAGGTCTCTGAAACTGTTCTCAGTTCTTTTCATTCTTTTTTCTTTATTCTTCTCTGCAGTAGTTATTTCCACTATTTTATCTTCCAGGTCACTTATCCGTTCTTCTGCCTCAGTTATTCTGCTATTGATCCCATCTAGAGTACTTTTAATTTCATTTATTGTGTTGTTCATCGTTGCTTGTTTCATCTTTATTTCTTCTAGGTCCTTGTTAACTGTTTCTTGCATTTTGTCTATTCTATTTCCAAGATTTCGGATCATCCTTACTATCATTATTCTGAATTCTTTTTCAGGTAGACTGCCTATTTCCTCTTCATTTGTTAGGTCTGGTGCATTTTTATCTTGCTCCTTTATCTGCTGTGTGTTTTTCTGTCTTCTCATTTTGCTTATCTTACTGTGTTTGGGGTCTCCTTTTTGCAGGCTGCAGGTTTGTAGTTCCCACTGTTTTTGATGTCTGTCTCCAGTGGCTAAGGTTGGTTCAGTGGGTTGTGTAGGCTTCCTGGTGGAGGGGACTAATGCCTGTGTTGTGGTGGATGAGGCTGGATCTTGTCTCTCTAGTGGGCAGGTTCACGTCTGGTGGTGTGTTTTGGGTTGTCTGTGGCCTTATTATGATTTTAGGCAGCCTCTCTGCTAATGGGTGGGGTTGTGTTCCTGTTTTGCTAGTTGTGTGGCATAGGTTGTCCAGCACTGTGGCTTGCCGTTCGTTGAGTGAAGCTGGGTGCTGGTGTTAAGATGGAGGTCTCTGGGAGATTTTTGCTGTTTGATATTATGTGGAGCTGGGATGTCTCTTTTTGACCAGTGTCCTGAAGTTGGCTCTCCTACCTCAGAGGCAGAGCCCTGACTCCTGGCTGGAGCCCCAAGAGTCTTTCATCCACACGGCTCAGAATAAAAGGGAGAAAAAGTAGAGAGAATTAGTAGAAGTATGAGGAAAGGAAGAAGGAAAGGAGGGAAGGAAGGAAGGAAGAAAGAAAGAAAGAAGCAAAGAAGGAAAGAAGGCAAGAAGGAAAGAAAGGAGGGAGGGAGGGAGGGAGGAAGGAAGGAAGGAGGGAAAGAAGGAAAAAAGAAAGAAGATACAGTAAAAATAAAATAAAGTATAATAAAATTATTGAATTAAAAAATACTTATTTAGAAAAAAAAAAAGAGACGGATAGAACCTTAGGAGAAATGTTGGAAGCAAAGCTATACAGACAAAATCTTACACAGAAGCATACACATACACCCTCACAAAAAGGGGTAACGGGGGAAAAATCATAAATCTTGCTCTCAGAGACCACCTTCTCAATTTGGGATGATTCGTTGTCTAAAGGAGGGAAGGAAGGAAGGAAAAGAAAGAAAGAAAGAACGAAGGTAAAGTATAATAAAGTTATTAAAATTAATTATTAATAAAAACATTTTTTAAGAAAAACCATGGACGGATAGAACCCTAGGACAAATGGTGGAAGCAAGACTGTACAGACAAGATCTCACACAGAAGCATACACATACACTTTCACAAAAAGAGGAAAAGGGAAAAAAATCATAGATCTTGCTCCTAAAGTCCACCTCCTCAATTTGGGATCATTCCTTGTCTATTCAGGTATTCCACAGATGCAGGGTATATCAAGTTGATTGTGGAGCTTTAATCCGCTGCTTCTGAGGCTGCTGGGAGAGATTTCCCTTTCTCTTCTTTGTTCTCACAGCTCACAGGGGCTCAGCTTTGGATTTGGCCCTGCCTCTGCATGTAGGTCGCTGGAGGGCATCTGTTTTTTGCTCAGACAGGACGGGGTTAAAGGAGCCGCTGATTCGGGGGCTCTGGCGCACTCAGGCCGGGGGGGGCGGGAGGGAAGGGCACTGTGTGCGGGGCGGGCCTGCGGCGGCAGAGGCCAGCATGACGTTGCAGCAGCCTGAGGCCCGCCGTGCGTTCTCCCGGGGAAGTTGTCCCTGGATCCCGGGAACCTGTCAGTGGCAGGCTGCACAGGCTCTGCGGAAGAGGGGTGTGGAGAGTGACCTGTGCTCGCACACAGGCCCCTTGGAGGCGGCAGCAGCAGCCTTAGCGTCTCCCGCCCGTCTTTGGGGTCCGTGCTTTTAGCCGCGGCTAGCGCCTGTCTCTGGGGTCCGCGCTTTTAGCCGCGGCTAGCGCCCATCTCTGGGGTTCGCGCTTTTAGCCGCGACTTGCGCCCGTCTCTGGAGTTACTTTAAGCAGCGCTCTTAAACCCCTCTCCTCGCGCACCAGGAAACAAAGAGGGAAGAAAAAGTCTCTTGCCTCTTCGGCAGGTGCAGACTTTTCCCCAGACTCCCTCCTGGCTAGCCGTGGTGCACTAACCCCTTCAGGCTATGTTCGAGCCGCCAACCCCAGTCCTCTCCCTGCGCTCCGTCCGAAACCGAAACCCGAGCCTCAGCTCGCAGCCCCGCCCGCCCCGGCGGGTGAGCAGACAAGCCTCTCGGGCTGGTGAGTGCCAGTCGGCACCGATCCTCTGTGCGGGAATCTCCCCACTTTGCCCTCCGCACCCGTTGCTGTGCACTCCTCTGTGGCCCCGAAGCTCCCCCCTCTGCCTCCCGCAGTCTCCGCCCGTGAAGGGGCTTCCTAGTGTGTGGAAACTTTTCCTCCTTCACAGCTCCCTCCCACTGGTGCAGGTGCCGTCCCTATTGTTTTGTCTCTGTTTTTTCTTTTTTTCTTTTGCCCTACCCAGGTACATGGGGCGTTTCTTGCCTTTTGGGAGGTCTGAGGTCTTCTGCCAGCTTTCAGTAGGTGTTCTGTAGGAGTTGTTCCACATGTAGATGTATTTCTGGTGTATCTGTTGGGAGGAAGGTGATCTCCGCGTCTTACTCTTCCGCCATCTTCAAGCCCAGCTAGAGATTTATCTCTTTTGTTTATCTTTCTGAAAAACTTGAACTTAGTTTTGTTGATCCTTTTTTTTTGGTACTCAGGCCTCTCACTGTTGTGGCCTCTCCCTTTGCTGAGCACAGGCTCTGGACGCGCAGGCTCAGCGGCCATGGCTTATGGGCCGAGCCACTCTGCAGCATATGGGATCTTCCCGGACCGGGGCATGGACCCATGTCCCCTGCATCGGCAGCCGGACTCTCAACCACTGTGCCACCAGGGAAGCCCTGTTGATCCTTTTTAATAGTTGTATTTCTGGTCTCTAATTTATTTTCACTTTAATCTTTATTATTTCCTTCTTTCTGATACTTTTGGGCTTATTTTTCTTTTTTCTAGTTCCTTCAGGTATAGTTAGGTTGTTTACTTGAGACCTTTGTAATTTTTTAATATATGTATTTATCACTATAAACTCCTTTTAGAACTGTTTTTGCAGCATCCCATAGGATATGATATGTGTGCTTTCATTTTCATTTGTTTCAAGATAATTTTTTATTTCCCTTTTAATTTCATCTTTGAAACATTGGTTGTTCAGAAATGTGTTGTTTAATTTCCACATATCCATAGATTTTTCTGCTTCCTTTTTTTAATATTTTTTACTTTTTGACTTCTAGTTTCATACCATTGTGGTCAGAAAAGATTTTGGTATGATTTCAGTCTTCTTAAATTTGTTTTGTCTTATTTTGTGTCCTGTCTTATTATCTATCCTGGAGAATGTTTCACATGCACTGGAAAAGAGTGCGTAGTCTTCTGCTGTTGGATAGGATGTTCTGTATATATCTGTTACGTCCATTTGCTGTAAAGAGTGGTTCAATCTCAATGTTTCTTTGTGGATTTTCTGTTTGGATGATCTATCCTTTGCTGATAATGGGGTGTGAGTTTCCCTACCATTATGGTATTGTCTATTTCTCGCTTCAGATCTGTTAGTATTTGCTTAATATATTCGGGTGCTTCAATGTTGGGTGCATATAGATTTACAATTATATCTTCTTGATATATTGACCCCTTTATCATCATATAATGACCTAGCTTGTCTCTCGTTACCAGTTTTGGTTTAAAGTCTATTTTGACCAATATAAGTATGGCCAGCCCTGCTTTCAGTTGATTTCCATTTGCCTGGAATACCATCTTCCATCCCTTCACTTTGAGCCTATGTGTGTCTTTATAGCTGAAATGAGTCCCCTGTAGGCAGCATATAGTTGGGTCTTATTTATTTATCTTTTGTCTATCTAATTACTCTATGCCTGTTGATTCATGAATTTTGTTTTATTTTATTTTATTTTTTCCTTTTGGCACTGGCCAGTTCCCCAGGATACAATATTGAGTACAGCCAGTAAGAGCCAGTAGTCTTGTCTTCTTCCCAATAGCAGTGAGGTTGGGAGGTGTGAGAATTACTAATATTTCATCACTGTGTGTTATGTTTCTGTAGGTTCTTGTTTTTGAAACTCAGTGTCAGTAAATGAAGTGTCTTTCTATTTAAAGTTTTTAT
Source organism: Delphinapterus leucas (assembly GCF_059928025.1). Classification (NCBI taxonomy): domain Eukaryota; kingdom Metazoa; phylum Chordata; class Mammalia; order Artiodactyla; family Monodontidae; genus Delphinapterus; species Delphinapterus leucas. Next base: position 41,833,896 of record NC_143136.1, on the reverse strand, counting down.
GAGATTCTTTTCATTGATAGATTTTTAATTTTATCATATGTTTTTGCATTTCCTCAAATCATACGATTTTTCTAATTTTCTTGTGTGTTTTCATGTGGTAAATTTCATTGGTTGATTTCCAAATGTTGTATTCTTGGAGTCCTGAATGTTTAGCCTCTGATTTATTCCCAGAAGTAGTTTAAGTCCCCCTGGAAAATACCAGCCAAACCCATAAAGTTTTCCCTCTAAAAGCTTCTTTCCTCTCTGGAATGTTAGTACCTTTAATTTGGTTTGCTTACACAATTCTTTCTACCTTTAAAATTTATTTTAAAATAATTTATTTGGATTTTTAAAGCTGTTCTGTGTGGAAGTTTTGGACTGTGGTGAATGATGTGTCGGCCTGTTGTGAACTGCTTGATCCTATCCAGAAGCACAGTGTCTGTTTATTTAATTTTAACAAACACTTATGTATTTTTAACATATAGGTTGATAATTAGGCTTTTTATTTTTCATGGAATGCCTAGTCTAATGATCATATATTACCTTTTAGAACTTTGAAAGAATACTATCCAGGTAATTAACAATAAAGATAACATATCTACTATTCTCAACAATTTTATTAATTGTAATTTTTATAGTCATTTTCCAAAAGGGAGAACTAAATACAAGAATATAAGTGACGTGTACAATAATTCAAACAATGAGTAGCAAAAGTGTGACAATTTCTTAAAATAGGACAACAGTGAAGTTTTCTGCATTGATTGACTTTCATGAATTATTTCTCTGTAGCATGTAATGCTGTTTGACAGCATTTTGCCCACAGTAAAACTTCTTTTAAAATTGGAGTCAGTTATCTCAAACTCTGCCACTGCTTTATCAACTAAGTTTATATAATATTTTAAATTCTTTGTCAACAGTCTTAACAATTTCTTCACCAAGAGGAGATTCCATCTCAAGAAACTACTTTCTTTGCTCAGCTATAAGAAGTAACTTCTCATCCACTGAAGTTTTATCATGTGATTGCAGCTGTTCAGTTACACCTTTGGGCTCTACATCTATTTCTCATTCTCTTACTGTTTCCACCACCTCTGCAGTTACTTCCTCCACTGCAGTCTTGAACCCTTCAAAATCATCCATGAAGTTTAGAATCAAATTAGTCCGAATTCTGCTAATGTTCATATTTTGACCTCTTCCCATGAATCAGGAATTTTCTTAATAGCATCTAAAATGGTAAATCCTTTCCAGAAGGTTTTGAATTTACTTTTCCCATATTCATCAGAGGAATCACCCATCTATTGCAATTATAGCATTATGAGATGTATTCTTTAAATAATAAGACTTGAAAGACAAAATTACTCCTTGATCCATGGGCTGCAGAATGGATGTTGTATTAGCAGGCATGAAAACAACATTAATTTCATTATACATCTCCATCAGAGATTTTGGGTGACCAGGTGCCTTGTTGATGAGTAGTAATATTTTGAAAGGATTTTTTTTTTTTTTTTCTGAGCAGTAGACCTGAACAGTCGGCTTAAAATACTCAGTAAACTATATTGTAAACAGATGTGCTGTCATCCTGGCTTTGTTGTTCCATTTATAGAGCACAGGCAGAGTGGATTTAGCATAATTTAGGGCTCTTGGATTTTCAGATTGGCAGATGAGCATTGGCTTCAACATAAAGTCACCAGCCCCTAACAAGAATCAGCCTGTAGTTTGAATCTTTGAAGCCATGCATTGACTTCTCCTCTCTAGCTATGAAAGTCATAAATGTCATCTTTTTCCAATATAAGGCCATTTCATCTACACTGAAAATCTGTTGTTTAGCCACCTTAATTAATTACCTTAGCTAGATCTTCTGGATAACTTATTGTAGCTTCTACATCAGCACTTGCTACTTTACCTTGCACTTTTATATTATGGAGATGGCTTCTTTCCTTAAATCTCATGAACCAACCTCTGCTAGCTTCAGAGTTTTTTTCTGCAGTTTCCTCAACTCTCTCAGACTCCACAGAATTGAAGAGAGTTAAGGCCTTGCTCTGGATTAGGCTTTGGCTTAATTGAATGTTGTGGTTAGTTTGATCTACCCAGACCACTAAAACTTTCTTTATATCAGCAATAAGACTGTTTCTCTTTCTTATCATTCATGTATTCACTGGAGTAGCACTTTTAATTTCCTTCAAGAACTTTTCATTTGCATTTATAACTTGGCTTAACTGTTTAGTGCAAGAGGCCTAGCTTTCAGACTATCTCGACTTTTTAAAAAAATATTTATTTATTTATTTGGCTGTGCTGGGTCTTAGTTGTGGCACATGCAATCTTTGATCTTCATTGCGACATGAAAGAGCTTTAGTTGTGACATGCAGGATCTTTTAGTTGCAGCATGCGAACTCTTAGTTGTGGCATGTGGGATCTAGTTCCCTGACCAGAGATTGAACCTCAGCCTCCTGCATTGGGAGCATGGAGTCTTAATCACTGGACCACCAGGGAAGTCCCAGACTATCTCAACTTTTGACTTGCTTTCCTCACTACGCTTAATCATTTCTAGCTTTTCATTCAAAGTGAAAGATGTGTGACTCTTCCTTTCACTTGAACACTTGGAGGCCATTGTAGGATTATTAATTGGTCTAATTTCAATATTCTTGTGTCTTAGGGAATAGGGAGTCTTAAAGAGAGGGAGAGAGATGGGGATAGGGAGTGACCAGTCAGTGGAGCAATCAGAATATATACAACATTTATTGATTAATAATAATGGGCATGGTTTGGGGTGCCCCCAAGCAATTACAATAGTAACATCAAAGATCACTGATCTCAGATCACCATAAAAAATATAATAATAATTTAAAAGTTGGAAATATTGTGAGAAGTACCAAAATATGACACAGACACAAAATGAGCAAATGCTATTGGAAAAATGGCAATGATAGACTTGCTTTATGCATGTTTGCCACAAACCTTCAATTTGTAAAAAATGCAAAATCGGTGAAGTGCCATAAAGTGAAGTACAATTAAAAAGGTGTACTTGTAGTAGGTTTTCAGTAAGTATGGGTTGAATGAATAAACACTAGAAACTTAATTCAACATAGCCAAAATTAAGAGCCCACTGTGATTCAAACAAGTTAAAAAGTTATAGCCCTTAATTTCAAAGAGCTGGAGAGATAGACAACTAATTATAATATGCTTTCACGTTATATATTGGCTGAGAAGAAGCAAAAGTATCATGATCTACTAATGAAAAGAAATTATTACTGAAAAATTGAGAAAGTCTTAAATGTTACAGGCATTGAGATCAAACCAAGATTTCTGACTTGTATTCTATTCCTCTGTCTAGTATATACCTTTCATTTTGTTTCTAAATAGTTAAATAGGATTTTATATATGTATATAAAATAGGATTTTATATATATAAATATATATTTAAATATATAAATATATATAAACATATAAATATATATAAATAGGATCTTATACATATATATATATATATATATATATTATCCTATTTGTATATACATAGTCTAGTCCTAGTCTGATGGTATTTGTCTCTTAGAGTATTTAGAATATTACTTTTTAAAATTTAGATTTTAGGGGCTTCCCTGGTGTTGTAGTGGTTAAGAATCCACCTGCCAGTGTAGGGGAGAAGGGTTCGAGCCCTGGTCCAGGAAGATCCCACATGCCGGGGAGCAACTAATCCCGTGCACCACAACTACTGATCCTGCGCTCTAGAGCCTGCGAGCCACAACTACTGAGCCCTTGCACCACAACTACTGAAGCCCACATGCCTAGAGCCTGTGCTTTGCAACAAGAGAAGCCACTGCAATGAGAAGCCTGTGCACTGCAATGAAGAGTAGCCCCTGCTCGCCGCAACTAGAGAAAGCCTACGCACAGCAATGAAGACCCAATGCAGCCAAAAAATAAAATCAATTAAATTAAAAAAAAATAAAATTTAGATTTTAGTTTTTTAGAGCAGTTTAAAGTTCACAGAAAAATTGAAGGAAAAGTTCAGAGGTTTCCTATATGCCTTCCCCCTCCTACACATGCATAGCCTCTCCCATTAGTCTGTTTACACTTAATTTAATTTTTGACATACTAAAGTTTGGCAGTTATATTCATTGAGCAGTTAAAAGTTTTTAATTCCATTTTATTTCTGGCTTTCATTGTTTATGTTGAGAAGACATTTGTCAATATTATTTTTTTCCTTTGAAGGTGATGATAATTTTTCTTCTGTGATTGGTTTTTTTAATTGTCCTTGTATTATAGCATTATTTGAATTCCCTGTTGCTTCTTTGTATTTATATTGCTAATAATCCTTAAATCTGTGATTTAATTTTTCCCGTTTTGAAAAAAAATTTGGCTTTTGCCTCTTAATATATTGCTCACATCCTGTTCATTTTTTATGATAATCCAGTTACTCATATGCTAGATATTTTTATTACACCCCACATGTCTCCTATGTTCTTTTAATTTTTTTTCTATTTATTGTTTCATTATCTTCATGTTTCAGTTCATGAATTATCTTCTTATCTATTTTGCACTACATTAATTTCCTTTTCAGATCTAGAATTTGAGTTTGGGTCTTTTTTTTATAATTTCTATTTCTCTTTTGAGAATTCCTGTTTGTTCAGTTATTGCAAACATATCTTCCTTTGTATTCTTGAGCCAAGTTATTGTATATAATATACTTTAAAATATTTGTCTTTTGATTAAAATGTCTGGGTAATCTCAGAATTGTTTCTTATGTAACTTTTCCCTGAGTTGTGTTTGACATTTTCCCCATTTTTTTTCTTATCTTTAGTGACATTTGTGTTTTATGTTCAATATTTTGAGTGATATCTTTCTCCAAAGACTTTTTTATTTTTATTTTTTGTAGTCATTTAACCTGGTTGAACTCAGTTTGAAGTCTGTCTCCCTTGCAACTCAAAGAGGTCTCTGATCTGTTTCTCTAGACTTAGCTTGGCTTTTTGGAGTTTATTCATGCACGTAGTTCAGGGATCAGCCAGAGATTTACATCCAATTTAAATGCAGAATTTGGGGATAAGAAGGAGATATAAGCAGAGTTTTAAACCCAAATTTGCTCTTTATTTTTATTATTTATTTTTTTCTACTTTTATTTCTATTTATTTTTATTCTACTTTATTTTTTGTTTTCCTCTTGTACCATCTACTTTGCCTGGCTTTTATATTCCCAATACTCAGTTCTCCCTGTCTTCTAATTATGATTTATAATTTTGATATAGAGGAATTGAAATTCTGGTGCAGTCTTTCAAATACTACTTTTATACTTATTGGGAATTCAAAATTTAGATTTCTGAGTATTTAAACTCATTCATATTTCTATTTATTCGACAAACATAAAATGAAACCTCCCATGTACCAGACAACTTATTAGTTATTATGAACGCAGTGATAAATAGGAAACTAATCTTCATCCTTAAGGATTGGGTCACATGCAAAAACCATCACAATGCAATCTATATAGTGCATCATATCCCACACTATTTATGACTGATAGGTAAAATGTCCTAGTGCCCCCCTCAAATTTTATCTTATAGAAAATAGTTTGTTATTATTTTTGTTGTTGTTTTTAACTGTGGATTCAATCACAAATCCTTTAAGATAGACTTAGCATTTCCCATGGATCTTTTCTTTCTCTTTCTAAAAGAATCCCTGCGGATATCTCTCATTAAAACCTTTTTACAAGGATTTTGCACATCACATAATATATACTCCCATTGTCAGCCTTTAACCCAATTCTGTTTTTATACTCACAAAATCACCTTATGTTGTTCTCACATAATGCTGAAGTGATTGAAATGTTGGCAGTTCATTTATTATGATTTTAACACTTTGAAAGGATTTATAAAAGATGTTAGAAGCTCTAGAATGTTAACACTCAAATCTCACTCTGCTTCTAACTAAGCTAATACGTGTACACATTTCTGCAAGGTCGACTACAGGAGACTATCTAGTCAGTGAGAAGGGAATTGAAAATTGTCTCAAAGATAGCAAAAACCACAGCAACAATACCCTAAGGCCAGTACTTCAAATAGAAGCAATCATCAACTAGTCCCAATGAATCCATTCATCATTTCTTTCACCAAGGAGTGCAGGGGCTGTTTCTTACATGTCTTTATGCTCTCGGTCCCTAGCTAAGTTTTACTTTCAGAGCAGGAGTTAGGAAGTATGTTTTGCCCTAAAAATGACAGCCTACTATGTGTATCAAACTGAGATTGGTAGGTGAGAGTTATGAGTAAATGATATTATTCTTTCCTCAAGGAATTCACACAATTGAGAAAGACAGGCAAATAAGCTAAACATTAAGTGTGATTATATAATTGTAATTGCATAAATGTGATTGTGATCTGATAAACAGGGTACTGTGGGAAAAGAGTGAAGGATCAACCTTGGTCTTTTAAAAAGTGGTTCCAACAAATATAAGTCATGAATGAGAAAGGAGGAAATTTTCAACTGAACTAGGGAGAAGGAAGTCCTTGATTACAACCCAAACCAATGTATAAATAGCACAGAAGCAAGAAAGAGCAGGACCTTTTAAGGGAACTTTCAGCAATTCTGTATGTTGGGAAATCAGCCAGCATCAGGTAAAAATGATTTATAGATTTTATTCTTCAGGTGATATGGAATGATATGCCTACTTTATGAAGGAAAAAATTTCTGAAAGTGTGATGACACTTCTTTTTGCTTACTCAGCACTTATTCTCACCATACCCCTAGTTACATCCTTATACAGCTCTTATTTTATTCAGTTACCTACTTTTTAAAACATTGTCATTTTGGTTGAGGGAGGTAAATCTGATTCTAGCAGGGATAAATCTCAATTGTTCTAAATATCCAGGACTTCCCAAATTTTATTTTTTAATCATCACACACATGCAATAAGATAGAATTTCAGGATACATTAGGGTAAATGGTTGAAGCTTCTTTCAGTAGGAAGCTCCATTGACTAGGCTCTGTTCAGCCCCTCTGAGCTTGGAAGACCCAGTAGATCATCGCACCTATAATGCAGTCACAGCATTTCATTTGGGAATGATTCCTCTAAACAGTTTACATTAATTGTGTCTCTCTGAGTCATGAGCCCATGACTGAAGTCATTTAACACAAGCATTACCTTACTGTCCGTTATTCTTTCAGAAGTAGACGCATGGCCCATGCTTGGCAATATTACACTAAAGGTATCAATTGGAGGAAAGACTTATGCTTTCTTTTGTGCATCAAGGAATTCTATAGCCCTTGTTGATATGCACAGCCATCTCATAATCATGAAGGGCACCAAAAACGAAGAAGTTAACATATAGAAGACAGAAAGGAGAAGCAGGTTCTTTGAGCAAATAGCAAAGCAGCTGAATTAGCCACCCTGAAACCTAACTTCATATCAAATAAAATGCTTTAAACCTACGATGTTCAAGTCCAAAAGCACATGCAGTGGCCACCAGAGCCTCTTTATATTAATGCCAAGTTTTTACATCAAATGTTGTAAGGAGGGGTGTAGAGAATGCTCAAGATCTTAGCTCTCCTTATTTTCATCCATTTGAGAATTGCAATGGCTAAAGCAGATAGATGTTTAAACATCATCTTTGTTAATAAGTCTAATATTTGGGAATGTATGTCATTTATAACTATGGCAGGTGGACTTCATAATACTAACTCCAGGATTAGGCAGTGCAGGACCTGGACAGGCCTTTCTCCACAAGAGCAAGTCCTCTTTTTGTATGTAGAATGGGTCCCCTTGTGGGCACCTCTCCCAATAGAGGAAGGAGAGAGGAAGGGCCCTGAGTATATATGCTAAGTTTCTCCTTTTCAAATTTTCCAGTCAGGCAAGTGAGTGAGGAGAAAAGCCAGAAGTGCTAATATAATGAGATATCTTTTCACACAGAAGAAAATATCAGGATATAAACATACCTCCTCCCCAGTAGATATGTGTTTGGAATCATCAAATAAATTCAGTTGAAATGGATGACATGGTAAGAATAAGAATGAGTGGAGGGAAGAGAAAAGAAAGGCCAGTAATAGGTCTGTGAGGAATACTCACATTTAAGATGCTGGTGGAGGCAGATATTTTGCAAAGGGAATTGAGAAGTGACAAATGTTTAGATAGACCCTATAGAAAATAAATATAGGTAAGGTAAATTTTATGAAGAAACACTTAGCTAAGTCAACTGCTAAAATGGGTAGGGGTCAAAAGCATAGAAGTGCCTATATGAAAGCTGGCAGTGATGAAGCCATTACAAGTTTCACGGAAGCAACCTGTAATGGTGAATGGCGAATGAAAGAAAATAGACTGTGAAAAGAAATTATTGTGTAGCTTAGTGTTAAGCGACAAGGGTGTTTTTTGTTTTTTGGTTTTTTTTTTGCTGTACGCGGGCCTCTCACTGTTGGGGCCTCTCCCGTTGCAGAGCACAGGCTCTGGACGCGGAGACTCAGCGGCCATGGCTCACAGGCCCAGCCACTCCGCGGCATGTGGGATCTTCCCGGACCGGGGCACGAACCCATGTCCCCTACATCGGCAGGCGGACTCTGAACCACTGCACCACCAGGGAAGCCCAGGGCTGTTTTTTAAGACAAGAAAAATATGAGCAATCTTATAAGCAGCAAGGAGAGAGTAGATAGGTATGGAGACAGTGAAGATATGGAAGAATAGAGACACAGGCTATGTCCATTGCAAAGATAGGAGGACAACAGTTTTGAGTAGGTAAAATAAAAAGCCCTGAGTAGGGGAAAGAAGAGGCAAATAAATTAATGTATCAGAATAGAGAGCCCAGAAATAAACTCACATAAATATTGTGATCTTTGGCAAAAAAGCAAAAGGTGATATAATAGAACAAGGATAGTATTTTCAATGAATGGTACTGGAATGACTGGAAATCCACATGTAAAACATAAAAAGTCTGTGAATAGATTTATTTATTTAACTTTTACAAAAAGTAAGAAAATGGATTATAGACCTGAATGTAAACACAAAAATATAAAAATCCTATAACATAGGAAAAAATCTATTTGACCTTGTGTTTGGTGATGATTTTTTAGATATGACATCAAAGGCAAGATCCTGAGGGCAGCTTACTTCCAATAGGCAAAGGGGTGAGGTACCCTTGAATACACAGGCTAAGAGACATGTATACACATGCTAGAAAAAATTGACAAGCTTGACTTCATTAAAATTAAAAACTTCTGCTCTATGAAAGTCAATATCAAGAGAATAATAGGATAAACCACAGACTGGGAGGAAACGTTTGCAAAATAAATATCTGATAAAAGACTGTTATTCAAAATATACCAAAAAACTCTTAAAACTCAACAATATAAAAACAAACAACCTAATTTAAACGTGGACCAAAGACCTTAGCAGATACCTCATTGAAGAAGATATACAGATGGCAAGTAAGTACATGAAAAGATGCTTCACATCATATGTCCTCAGGGAAATGCAAATTAAAACAAGATATTACTACACACCTATTAGAATGGCATAAAACCAGACCATTTACATCAAAAATCCAGAACACTGACAACACCAAATACTGGAGAGGATTTGGAGCAGTAGGAACTCTCATTCATTGCTGGCAGAAATGCAAAATGGTACAGTCACTTTGGAAGTGATTTGGCAATTTCTTACAAAACTAAATATACTCTTACCGTATGTTCCAGCAATCACATTTCTTGGTATTTACCCAAAGGAGTTCAAAACTTACGTTTACACAAAACCTGCAAGTGGATGTTTATATTAGCTTTATTAATATTGTCAAAAGTTGGATGCAACAAAGATGTCTTCAGTAGGTAAATGGTTGAATAAACTGTGGTATGAAATATTATTCAGCAGTAAAAAGAAATGATATATCAAATCATGAAAGTCATGGGGAGACCTTCAATGAATGTTACTAAGTAAAAGAAACCCAATTTGAAAAGGCTACGTACTTTATGATTCCAACTATATGACATTATGGAAAAGGCAAAACTATGGACACAGTAAAAAGATCAATAGTTATGAGAGCTTAGGGAGGAAGAAGAGATAAATAGGCTAAGCACAGGGAATTTTTAGGGCAGTAAAACTGCTCTGTATGGTACTATAATAATGGATACATGTCACTAAACTTTTGTCCAAATGCATAGAATGTATAACACCAAGAGTGAACCATAATGTAATCTGTGGAATTTGGGTGATAATGATGAGTCAATTAATGTAGTTTCATCAATTGTAAAAAATGTGCTACCCTGGTGGGGGATGTTGGTAGTGTGAAAATCTATGCATTTGTGTGGCCAGGGAGTATATGGGAAATCTTTGTACCTTCCTTTCAATTTTGATGTGAACCTAAAACTGCTTTAAAAAATAAAGTCTACTAAAAGAAAGAATAAGCCCTGGGCATGGGTGGGGTATTGGATGCTAAACCTCTTCCTAGACTTTAGTTGAAAGAAATAAAAATGGTTATAGATAGGTTTCTAAGTGCTAGAACAAGATTAGGGCTTTTTTATCCAGAAAACCTCCTTTCAAAAATTAAGTGAAAAGCAAGTGAGGAGGCATTAAAAGGGTCATAAGGGTTAGGAACAACTTCCCTGGCAAAAGGGAATAATTACTATTGTTATAGACTATAGATTCTTGTTGGTATTTACCACCCTTGCTATAAAATTTTCTCCTTTGTACTATTCAGCTGCATAAGTTTAAGAGGACTCATTTGTTTGACTTAGTAGAGAGTTGGAGATTTGCCAAACAGGACAGTCAAAAGACAGGGAAGCAAGTGAATTAAAGGTTATGAGAAAGGCACTGAACAACTCATCAGTGCTCTAACTTCACAGGAAAAGTAGAACAGAGAGTGTCTAGTAAGATGCTTCATTTCATCAGTAGTCACAGGATTAAATGTAGGTCAATATATTATCTTTGTTTTTTATTCTTTTTTCTGTCTTTTGGATAGAAAAAACATAATAGAAATATAATGTCTGCTACAAAATATATTTAGATATAATCTCTTATTAACAATTTTCTGTTGGTGGTATTAATTGATGAAATCAAAAGCCTCCAACTTTGATCAACTTTCTTAAGCTCTTTTGAAAGAGCAATCAGTTTAGGAGGACGATCTTTCATCCAGTTTTATGTAATAGAATATTTTTATTACTGGTCACATGTAAATAAGTGGAAATGGGATATTGGTTTTTGTAAGTGCATATATTGTAGCAAATGGCAATGAAAATTTACTTTGAGCTTGTTCCTGGTTTATAATTGCACAAATATTCAAACTAGGTAAGTTTAAGGAGTCCTTTTAAGAGCACCCCCCTTTGGATGTCTGTTAATGTCTTACAGAAGTATGTTTTATAGAATTATAAAACTTGTCTCATAGAAATATAGTTTTTTTTCATATACTCAAGAATAATATCCTTGATTTTATTTAGACTTACATGTTATTATGGAATATGAAGATGGAGCACTAAATAGTACTAGTGATAAGTCCAAACTAAATCCTATCTTGCGCTTTGTAATAACTCATTGGGGAATTTAGAAACAACTATCTAATGTTCCAACATCATGTGGTTGAGATCTCAGAGCCCATTTTTAAAAATTAAAATTAATATCAAGAATAAAAAATTATCAGAAGTAACTCTAAACACAATATCAGGTAGTAGATGTCTTAATTCACCTCTGTTCTACAATTTTTACCTCACTCTGAGACTACAGTGGCATGGGTCATACACAAACTATCTTCTCAAGTTTATAATGACTTTTCTTCACTTAACATCAGCATTGATCCAAATATTTCTGTTTCACAGCTGAGTTATATATTCCGATAAAATACATGAAACATTGAGAGTTTTTATCAAAACTTTATTAAATGTTAAGGTTTTTTATATTTCACAATGTACTTTTTACTTACAAATTATATAAAACTTAGACATTTAAGTGTGGACCAATCAAGAAATAAAGATAATTAGCATTTTTCACACATTTTGTAAACATGCACCCTTATAGTTTGTCAAATATTTCACATTTGTGTCAGACTTTATTAACTACCAGATTACATAAACATTTCCAAATAATAAGATTCCTTACCTACATTGATGGGGTTGTTCCTATTTAACACATTTTACATTCTTCAGCTTCTCATTGACTCATTTATCACTTAAGCTTTGTAAGTTTTTTGACATTATTGTACTCACCAATCATGATTCTTAAATTTTTAAAATTTATTGCACTCCTTAATATTCATTCAAGGAGCTAGAAAAAATCAATCATAAATACATTTAGGAAAAAATTGACCTATATATTATTTGCATTTATCAATGTTTTTATTAGGTCATGATTTATTTTATTGGAATATGCACTATAACCTCTTTAAGTTTGTAGTCTAATAGAGGTTATATGGTATCCATGTCATGCACAAGGAGTCATGGAAACAGCATTAAAGTTATTTTGAGCTGGATCCCAGAAGACTCCATGAAGAGCATTTGGGTTGACCTCTGTAAAACCTATAGGATCAATCTATTTTCAATATCTATTTACACTGCGTTTTGAATTCAACAAGTTGTTACTTCCATGTGATAACACTCCTTAGAGTCTATAGGTTATTTTTTCACTTCCCTCTTCATATTCTTGTATTTTATTTCTAATCCTTTTCATCTATTATTGTAATTTTCTTTTTTGGACATGAAATATTTAATAGAGTCAGGTAAGCATACTACCTGCCTAGAGGTAGCACATAAACTCTAAGAATAGTCAACAGTGCATTGCTTTAAATATTTGCTCAGCAAACTGGCAATATAGCACCTTAGATGCCTTAACCCTCTGCTCCTTCTTATTTCAGTTTAATCTCATTTAATAAATACACACATATATATAGTTATAGTTATATTCACACACATGCATTCACTGAACCACCAAGAGACACTTCATATTTTGCTTCCTAAATTCTAATTTTAAAAATCCTAAATGCCAGATGTATACATTAAATGTTAGGAGAGTTGGAGAGTGGCTAAGACCTTACCCAAGACCTCTTCTCTCATCTGATTTTGACCCAATTGAGAATTAGAACAAATAAAGCAGGTAGATATTTAAATATCACTGTTATTAGTGGTACATCTAATATTTGGGACTGAATGTAGTTTATAGCTGTGGCAAGTGGATTCCATAATACTAACTCTAGGATTAGGCAGTGCAAGGCCTGGGCAGGCTTTCCTCTACAGGAACAAATGCTGTCTCCTCCTAGTAGGTAGAATGGGTCCCCTTGTGGGCATCTTTCTTCCAATAGGGGAAAGGGAGAGGAAAGGCCGTGAATACAAATGCTAAGTTTCTCCTTTTCTAATTCTTCAGCTGGGCAGGTGAGTGAGGAGAGAGGACAGAAATGTGTGTGTGTGTGTGTGTGTGTGTGTGTGTGTGTGTATATATATAATTCTCCGTATATATAATTCATGTATATATACATATTAATATGTATTAAAGGATACAGTTAAATAGATTTGATTTTACTCTGCTATTGAATTTTTTTAAAAATAGCACAATCATGTTACAGAACATTTCCATCATCATTTATAGTAAATTCTCTTCTTCTACCTCTAGTCCTAGGTAACATCTGATGAACTCTCTGTTGCTATAGTTTTGACTTTTCTCAGTATCATACAATATCTGGCCTTTTTGTCTACCTTCTTCCACTGAACATAATGCTTTTGAGATTCATCAAAGCTGGTGTATGTGTCAGTAATTTGCCCTTCTTAATTGCTGACTATTCTATGGTATGGATGTAACAACGTTTGCTTTTCCATGTATAATTTGATGAATATTGGATTGTATCTAGTTTTTTGACTGATTTAAATGAAGCCGATATGAACATTTGAGTAGAAATCTTTGCATTGACATAAATTTTTCATATCACTTTTGCAAACACTGAGGAGTGGTATTCGTGGTTCATATGGTAAGTATACGCTTAACTTTATAAGAAATTGCCAAAGTGTTTTTCAAGGTGGTTATACCATTTTACATTTCACCAACAGTGCACACAGATTCAACCTCCATGTCCTCAAGTCTTTTAAACTATCTAGTTCTCTGTATTGCCCAGATATTTATTTTCAAACTTGTTTTCTAATAATTTCAAGTGTCTGTCCTTGAGAAATGCTTAACAATACACAATTTCCCCCCAAATGATCAATTTTGTCTTTTATTATGGAAATTCGACTTCTTTACTTATGGAGTAACACACTCAAACAGTGATTTATTCGTTCAGTTTACATTATGTTTAATTTAATCTTTATTTTACATCACTGTTTCATTCTCTTTTGTAATCTTAACTTGTCTTGTTTGGTGAAGTTGCTGTTTTTTCCTCATAGTTATTTTCCCCTCATGGATACTGATAATCAAGATTTCACTCCTCTAATTTTAGGCTGTTTTATTGGTCCACTAACCCTCATAATAGTACAACTAAAAGTACTTTGAGTTTTCTGACACTAGGAGAAAAGAACGATTGCAACTTTTGCTTAGGTATTGGAAGCTGTTCTTGGAAGTTTCCCTCTTGGAATGCAGTCATCATGATGGGAGAAACCAAAACTGAGAAATAGGCAAATCAGATAACTATCCCCACTGAGCTCTCAGTAGTATTCAGAAGACTGATGAAGTGAGAGAGACAAGCGAGAATCTACTTAGCTGAGTCCAGTAAACCATAGAACTGTGAGAGATAAAATATAAAAAATAATTTTGAAGCCAGTAAGTTTTGGAGGGTTTTAATACACAGAGATAAATAATTGGAACACATGAAAATTTATTTTATATTCACTAATCTTCAACTAAAATGTACATTTGGCAGGTATATGTATAAACAAAAAGACATAGTAGTATTAGCAATACTTTTGATTTGTCACCAATAGAAAACACAGGTGATTTTATAACACATACAGGTGGAATATATATTTTTAAATGCTTTTTACAGATATCACTACTTTGAAATTGTTGTGTTTCTAAGCATGCAATAGATCTTGTTATTATTGTGTTAATAAAGAAGCACATGATAATACACATTTGTTTTTAAAATTTGGTAACTTTAGTTCAATGTAATTGTAATCCTAATCTAATTCTATATAATTCTCTTTGTAATCCTAAAATTTTAACTGTAGGCATTTAAAAACATTATTCTGAAAGAGGGTTCTTAGGCGTCAAATGGCCTCAAAGAAGCCCATGACGCAAATATTGTTAAAAAACCTGCTTTGTAGCAAGTCTCTTTTTTCCAAAAAAATCTTTACTTAGCACTTCTATTACAAATGTCCATTCCTTTAGACTTAATAATATGGTTTAAAGTATGGGAGGAAAATATGTTTAGGTAGATTGTTAGATTAAAAATTAGAGTGTTTGGGGCTTCCCTGGTGGCGCAGTGGTTGAGAGTCCGCCTGCCGATGCAGGGGACACGGGTTTGTGCCCCGGTCCGGGAAGATCCCACATGCCTTGGAGCGGCTGGGCCCATGAGCCATGGCCGCTGAGCCTGCGCGTCCAGAGCCTGTGCTCCACAATGGGAGAGGCCACAACAGTGAGAGGCCCGCATACTGCAAAAAAAAAAAAAAATTAGAGTGTTTGAATATTTGTGTATGTTTGTGTCTGTGTGTGTATGGGTGTGTGTCTATAGCTATCAGTTTATTTCTTGTAGAAGTTACCAAATTTCACAATTGTGTGTAGATCAGATATATCCAGTGGTATCTCTTTATTTTCGATGCCAGTAGTAGCATAAATGATCACTACTCTGAACTGCTATTTCCCTAATTCCCTGCTCAGAGGTTTTTAAACAAAGTTTATGTTGAGAGAACGTAGGAGACAAAGACATTTTTTAAATCACTAGAGACATCATCTTCAAGTTAAATGAATAACAGGATGCATTTTTCTTAAAATAACATTCTTTCTAACAATAAATATTTTCATAGCTTGAGGAAATTCTATAAAATATTCTACAAGTGAGGATAGACAGTTAAACTGCTATGACAACCTCAGAACTCAGTGGTTTAAATAACAAAAGTGTATTTATTGCTTATATATAGATAGTTGCAATTCCATGTGACATTCAGGTTAGCCATCTGCCTCAGGAGGATGCCGTTTCACTTTCTTATCAGTGCAGGCTTCCTCTGTGGCTGCAGCAGGAAAGAGGGCGCTAGACACACTCGTATCAGAATTAAATGCTTGTGCCCAGCCAGGGTGACACATGTCGTATCATCTCACTTTAACAGAGGAAGACTCTTGCAAATGCCTCATGTGTCAAGAAAGGGGAGAACTGGAATTCTTGCTGAGCAGCTTTATCTTCCATAAACATGTTTCCAAACAGTTAAAGTTAACACAATTCTTAGGGTTAAATGTTATATACAAATGTTTAAAGACAGGCTCTGAAGCAAAGGAGTTGACAAAAAACATCCTTATACCTTTACATTGATTACTAGAAAGACAAAACAGATCTGCAACTGATTGTAAATGATAGAGCATGGTAAATTTAATTTTTGTGAACCTTCACCTAAGTGTGATTAGTAATTTAACAGGCAGGTTCTCTTAGCTCACAGGATTATCAATATTCTGTGTCCTTCATCTGTCTTAATCTCACAAAGAGAAGCAATTTACTGTATGACATTTGAATGAGCAAAGTATTTTTATGCCCAAAGCATATGTGCGAAACTCTTGATCTATGTCAAAATCGTGAATTTTCATAAAGATTGAATGATAAGATATATATTATTTTATTCTTAATGTTTCTTGCCAAAAAGGAGCCCTAAACCTTCTTATCCAATTATCTATTTCTCTTACCACCACCCCTACACACACACACACACACAGCCAAAAGAAGGCAAAGACAAAAAAAAAGAATCAGAAAACATTGAAGCAAACAAACATCATCAACAAAGAGTACAGATGAGTTAAAGTTCAAAAGAATTGGCTTTCTAAATTAAAAATATTTTTTAAATTGCCATATTAAAAGGAAAAAAAAATGCCAAACTTAACCAGATTTTCATCACTCTCTTCATAGCAGGAAAAGAGCACCTTTCACAGATGTTTATTATATTTATAAATATACATAAACAGAGATATAACAAAATCAGGAATAAAGTTGTCATTCCTAAGAGGTCCAATTCTGTGAGACAAGGTCAAGGATTTATTATTCTGGGGAAAAGAACCAGACTAGATGACCTTATTATTATTTATTTATCTTAATGTGGAAATGTTTATTTTCTTCTTGGACTGTAACAGTACCTAACATGATGAAAGCTGAGCAAAGTGTCAGTTTCTGCTTCTAAAGCAAGTATTGTGAATGTACATAATAGAAGAACTTCTGTGTTACAATAAGTATCTGTATATCACAGTGATTAAGAATGAGGGTGAGATCTTTAGAGCCAGGCTGCCTGAGGTGATATCTTATCTTAACCCTGCCATTTTGCATGATGTGTTGCCTCTGAGCATGTTACCTGAGCTCACTGTGCCTCTCAGCCTCTTAGATAATCTGTATGTGCCTTAATTTCCTCATCAGTAACATGGAGATAATAATATTATCTAACTTACTAAAATTTTTGATAATTAAATGGGTCACTTCATATAAAGTATTCACATCCAATAAATGTTTCCTATTCATATTTAACCGTTATTATTGTCATGATCCTCCTTCTCATCATGAAAGCCTCTCCTCTGATGGTCTTATTGTTATTTACCTGTGATATCCCTTCCCTCCACATTGACTGTCCATCCTACAGTCATTCCATCCTGCTTGACACACACTAAAGTTGTTCTATATCTATATCACAGTACCTAGGTTATTTAAAAGTCAGTTCATTTTGTGCATGGTATTTTCAAACATTTGGTAAGATTTCAGTATCTTTTGTATGATGTTGATTTATCATATTTCGTTGGGGTCAGAATACAGCTTTTTCCCCATTGTTATACACATTTGGTTGACAAAACTTTATATTGTACCTTTTATTATGCCTTATATATAAAAAATTAAGTACTGTACATATATTTATGCACACAAAAGCATATATATACATATACGTAAGTGCTGAAAAGAAAACTTGACAAATAAGCTTATTAACTGTTCATCATGGAGATAATCCTTATTCTAACAACTTTAAGTATATTATCTTATTTGATCTGTTTGACTTTACAATTGCTCTGTGAGGTCAATACCATAACAAATCCTATTTTATGTATGGGACATTATACCTCAAGGAGAGTAAGTTACCAACTTTTACATTGTAACAAGGGATCCCAGAATAACTGACTTCACAGCCTTATGCCACTGCACATACAGCTTTATAATGTCTGCCTCACCCAGTGGGGTGTTCATCTTGGTCTCTGTTATCTCCACAGTGTTACAATGCTATCTAGTATACAGTAGGTGCTCAATAAATATTTTTTAGCATAAATTAGAAAATTTAATGGAAAAGAATTCTATTCAGTAGCAAAAACAAAACAAAAACAAAACCCACAAAAACCACAAAACACAAAGTTTTTAGGAATAAGCATAACAGTAAATAGGTTACTTATGTTACCTGTAAAGGAAAGAACTTTTTATTTTTTGAATTTTATTTTATTTTATTTTTTATACAGCAGGTTCTTATTAGTCATCAATTTTATACATATTAGTGTATATATATCAATTCCAATCTCCCAGTTCATCATACCACAACCACAGCCCCGCCACTGTCCCCCCTTTGTGTCCATACGTTTGTTCTCTACATCTGTGTTGCTATTTCTGCCCTGCAAACCAGTTCATCTGTACCATTTTTCTAGGTTCCACATGTATACATTAATATACAATATTTGTTTTTCTCTTTATGACTTACTTCACTCTGTATGACAGTCTCTAGATCCATCCACATCTCTACAAATGACCTAATTTCGTTCCTTTTTATGGCTGTGTAATATTCCATGTATATATGTACCACATTTTCTTTATCCATTCATCTGTTGATGGGCATTTAGGTTGCATCCATGATGTGGCTATTGTAAATAGTGCTGCAATGAACATTGGGGTGCATGTGTCTTTTTGAATTATGGCTTTCTCAGGGTATATACCCAGTAGTGGGATGCTGGGTCATATGGTAGTTCTATTTTTAGTTTTTTAAGGAACCTCCATACTGTTCTCCATAGTGGCTGTATCAATTTACATCCCCACCAACAGTGCAAGAGGGTTCCCTTTTCTCCACACCCTCTCCAGCATTTATTTTTTGTAGATTTTCTGATGATGCCCATTCTAACTGGCGTGAGGTGATACCTCATGGTAGTTTTGATTTGCATTTCTCTAATAATTAGTGATGTTGAGCAGCTTTTCATGTGCTTCTTGGCCATCTGTATATCTTCTTTGGAGAAATGTCTATTTAGGTCTTCTGCCCATTTTTGGATTGGGTTTGATTGTTCTTTTAATATTAAGCTGTGTGAGCTGTTTATATATTTTGAAGATTAATCTTTTATCCGTTCATTCATTTGCAAATATTTTCTCCCATTCTGAGGGTTGTCATTTTGCCTTGTTTGTAGTGTCCTTTGCTTTACAAAAGCTTTTAAGTTTCATTAAGTCCCATTTTTCTATTTTTGTTTTTATTTCCATTACTCTAGGAGGTGGATCAAAAAATATCTTGTGATTTATGTCAGTGTTCTTCCTATGCTTTCCTCTAAGAGTTTTATACTATCTGGTCTTACATTTAGGTCTCTAATCCATTTTGCTTTTATTTTTGTGTATGCTGTTAGGGAGTGTTCTAGTTTCATTCTTTTACATGGAGCTGTCCAGTTTTCCCAGCACCACTTATTGAAGAGACTGTCTTTCTCCATTGTATATCCTTGCATCCTTTGTCATAGATTAGTTGACCATAGGTGCATGAGTTTATCTCTGGACTTTCTATCCTGTTCCATTGATCTATATTTCTGTTTTTGTGCAAGTATCATACTGTCCTTATTACAGTAGCTTTGCAGTATAGTCTGAAGTCAGGGAGTCTGATTCCTCCAGTTCTGTTTTTTTCCCTCAAGACTGTTTTGGCTATTCATGGTGTTTTGTGTCTCCATACAAATTTTAAGATTTTTTGTTCTAGTTCTGTAAAAATTTCCATTGGTAATTTGATAGGGATTGCATTTGAATCTGTAGATTGCTTTGGGTAGTATAGTCATTTTCACAATATTGATTATTCCAATCCAAGAACATGGTATTTCTCTCCATCTGTTTATATCATCTTTAATTACTTTCATCAGTGTCTTATAGATTTCTGCATACAGGTCTTTTATCTCCCTAGGTAGGTTTATTCCTAGGTATTTTATTCTTTTTGTTGCAATGGTAGATGGGAGTGTTTCCTTAATTTCTCTTCCAGATTTTTCATCATTAGTGTATAGTAATGCAAGAGATTTGTGTGCATTAATTTTGTATCCTGCAACTTTACCAAATTCACTGATTAGCTCTAGTAGTTTTCTGGTGGCCTCTTTAGGATTCTCTATGTATAGTATCGTGTCATCTGAAAACAGTGAGAGTTTTACTTCTTCTTTTCCAATTTGTATTCCTTTTATTTCCTTTTCTTCTCTGATTGCCATGACTAGGACTTCCAAAACTATGCTGAATAATAGTGGTGAGAGTGGACAACCTTATCTTGTTCCTGGTCTTAGAGGAAATGCTTTCAGTTTTTCACTATTGAGAATGATATTTGCTGTGTGTTTGTCATATATGGCCTTTATTATGTTGAGGTAGGTTCCCTCTATGGCCACTTTATAGAGAGTTTTTTATCATAAATGGGTGTTGAATTTTGTCAAAAGCTTTTTCTGCATCTATTGAGATGATCATATGGTTTTTATTCAATTTGTTAATATGGTGTATCACATTGATTGATTTGCATATATTGAAGAATCCTTGCATCCCTGGGATAAATCCCACTTGATCATGGTGTATGATCATTTTAATGTGCTGTTGATTCTGTTTGCTAGGATTTTGTTGAGGATTTTTGCATCTATGTTCATCAGTGATATTGGTCTGTAATTATCATTTTTTGCAGTATCTTTGTCTGGTTTTGGCATCAGGGTGAAGGTGGCCTCATAGAATGAGTTTGGGAGTGTTCCTTCCTCTGCAGTTTTTTGGAAGAGTTTGAGAAGAATGGGTGTTAGCTCTTCTCTAAATGTTTGATAGAATTCACCTGTGAAGCCATCTGGTCCTGGACTTTTGTTTGTTGGATAATTTTTAATCACAGTTTCAATTTCAGTGTTTGTGATTGGTCTGTTCATATTTTCTATTTCTTCCTGGTTCAGTCTTTGAAGGTTATACCTTTCTACGAATTTGTCCATTTCTTCCAGGTTGTCCATTTTATTGGCAGAGAGTCACTTGTAGTAGTCTCTTAGGATGCTTTGTATTTCTGTGGTGTCTGTTGTAACTTCTCCTTTTCATTTCTAATTTTATTGATTTGAGTCCTCTCCCACTTTTTCTTGTTGAGTCTGGCTAATGGTTTATCAGTTTTGTTTATCTTCTCAAACAACCAGCTTTTAGTTTTATTGACCTTTGCTATTGTTTTCTTTGTTTCTATTTCATTTATTTCTGCTCTGATCTTTATGATTTCTTTCCTTCTCTAACTTTGGGTTTTGTTTGTTCTTCTTTTTCTAGTCCCTTTAGGTGTAAGGTTAGATTGTTTATTTGAGATGTTTCTTCTTTCTTGAGGTAGGCTTGTATTGCTATAAACTTCCATCTTAGAACTG
Source organism: Delphinapterus leucas (assembly GCF_059928025.1). Classification (NCBI taxonomy): domain Eukaryota; kingdom Metazoa; phylum Chordata; class Mammalia; order Artiodactyla; family Monodontidae; genus Delphinapterus; species Delphinapterus leucas. The sequence continues at coordinate 41,812,257 of NC_143136.1, read as the reverse complement.
CTTTTGCTGCATTCCATAGGTTTTGAATCATCGTGTTTTCATTGTCATTTGTCTTAGGTATTTTTTAATTTCCTCTTTGATTTCTTCAGTGATCTCTTGGTTATTTAGTAACATGCTGTTTAGCCTCCATGTGTTTGTGTTTTTTACATTTTTTTCCCTGTAATTGATTTCTAATCTTGTAGTGTTGTGGTTAGAAAAAATGCTTGATATGATGTGATCTATCCTGGAGAATGTTCCATGTGCACTTGAGAAGAAAGTGTAATCTGCTGTTTTTGGATGGAATGTCCTATAAATATCAATTAAATCTCTCTGGTCTTTTGTGTCATTTAAAGCTTGTGTTTCATTATTAATTTCCTGTTTGGATGATCTGTCCATTGGTGTAAGTGAGGTGTTAAAGCACCCCAGTATTATTGTGTTACTGTCGATTTCCTTTTTATAGCTGTTAGCAGTTGCCTTGTGTATTGAGGTGCTGCTCTGTTGGGTGCATATATATTTATAATTGTTGTATCTTCTTCTTGGATTGATCCCTTGATCATTATGTAGTGTCCTTCCTTGTCTCTTGTAACATTCTTTATTTTAAAGTCTACTTTATATGATATGAGTATTGCTACTCCAGCTTTCTTTTGATTTCCATTTGCATGGAATATCTTTTTCCATCCCCTCACTTTCAGTCTGTATGTGTCCCTAGGTCTGAAGAGGGTTTCTTGTAGACGGCATATATATGGGACTTGTTTTTGTATCCATTCAGTAAGCCTGTGTCTTTTGGTTGGAGCATTTAATCCATTCATGTTTAAGGTAATTATTGATATGTATGTTCCTGGTATCATTTTCTTAATTGTTATGGGTTTGTTTTTGTAAGTCTTTTATTCTCTTGTGTTTCACACTTAGAGAAGTTCCTTTAGCATTTGTTGTAGAGCTGGTTTTGTGGTGCTGAATTCTCTTAGCTTTTGCTGTCTGTAAAGCTTTTGATTTCTCCATCGAATCTGAATGAGATCCTTGCAGGGTAGAGTCATCTTGTTTGTAGGTTCTTCCATTTCATTACTTTAAATATATTATGCCACTCCCTTCTGGCTTATAGAATTTCTGCCGAGAAATCAGCTGTTAACCTTGTGGGAGTTCCCTTGTATATTATTTGTCATTTTACGTTGTTTCTTTCAATAATTTTTCTTTGTTTTTACTTTTTGTCAATTTGATTACTATGTGTCTTGGTGTGTTTCTCCTTGGATTTATCCTGCCTGGGACTCTCTGCACTTCCTGGAGTTGGGTGGCTATTTCCTTTCCCATGTTAGCGAAGTTTTTGACTATAATCTCTTCAAATATTTTCTTGGGTCCTTTCTCTCTGTCTTCTCCTTCTGGGACCCCTATAATGCGAATGTTGTTGCGTTTAATGTTGTCCCAGAGGTCTCTTAGGCTGCCTTTGTTTCTTCTCATCCTTTTTTCTTTGTTCTGTCCCACAGCAGTGAATTCCACCATTCTGTCTTCCAGGTCACTTAACCATTCTTCTTCCTCACTTATTGTGCTATTGATTCCTTCCGGTGTATTTTTCATTTCAGTTATTGTATTGTTCATCTCTGTTTGTTTGTTCTTTAATTCTTCTACGTATTTTTTCTTTAATTCTTCTTGGTGTTTGTTAAACATTTCTCGCATCTTCTCGATCTTTGCCTCCATTCTTTTTCCGAGTTCCTGGATCATCTTCACTATCATTATTCTGAAAGATTTTTTGAAAGGTTGCCTATCTCCACTTCATTATTTGTTCTTCTGGGGTTTTATCTTGTTCCTTCATCTGGTACATAGCCCTCTCCCTTTTCATCTTGTCTTTCTTTCTGTGAATGTGGCTTTTGTCCCACAGGCTGCAGGATTGTAGTTCTTCTTGCTTCTGCTGTCTGCCCTCTGGTGGATGAGGCTATCTAAGAGGCTTGTGCAAGTTTCCTGATGGGAGGGATGGTGGTCGGTAGAGCTTGGTGTTGCTCTGGTGGGCAGAGCTCAGTATAACTTTAATCTGCTTGTCTGCTGATGTGTGGGTCTGGGTTCCCTCCCTGTTGGTTGTTTGGCCTGAGGTGACCGAACACTGGAGCCTACCCGGCTCTTTGGTGGGGCTAATGGCAGACTCTGGGAGGGCTCATGCCAAGGAGTACTTCCCAGAACTTCTGCTGCCAGTGTCGTTGTCCTCCCAGTGAGCCACAGCCACCCCTCGCCTCTGCAGGACACCCTCCAACACTAGCAAGTAGGTCTGGTTCAGTCTCCCCTGGGGTCACTGCTCCTTCCCCTGGGTCCCAATGTGCACACGACTTTGTGTGTGCCCTCCAAGAGTGAAGTCTCCGTTTCCCCCAGTCCTGTCAAAGTCCTGCAATCAAATCCCACTAGGCTTCAAAATCTGATTCTCTAGGAATTCCTCTTCGTGTTGCTGGACTCCCAGGTTGGGAAGCCTGATGTGGGACTCAGAACCTTCACTCCAGTGGGTGGACTTCTGTGGTATAAGTGTTTTCCAGTTTGTGAGTCACCCACCCAGCAGTTATGGGATTTGATTTTATTGTGATTGCGCCCCTCCTACTGTCTCACTGTGGCTTCTCCTTTGTCTTTGGTTGTGGGGTACCTTTTTGGTGAGTTCCAGTGTCTTCCTCTTGATGATTGTTCACCAGTTAGTTGTGATTTTGGTTCTCTTGCAAGAGGGAGTGAGTGCACATCCTTCTACTCCGCCATCTTGAACCAATCTCCTAAAGGAATGCTCTTAAACTTACTCAAGAACATGCAGAATGCCATTACTGTGTGTTACTGAATTGGCATGAGGTCTTGCAGGAACCATGCACAGGTAAATCTTCATCAGCAAACAGATGTTCTATTTCTTTCAAGGAACTTCTACCTTTCAGTCGGGCAAGGAGCTCTGCCCCAGACTCAGCCCTATGGAAGTCACTACACATCGCCCCAGAGGCTCAGCGCACCAGCCACATCAATAAATATTTTTGAATGAATCAGTTAATCTATTACCTTGCACCTGTTCATCATTATTATTAAGTTGATCAAACACTATTTACTTCTTGTCTTGATTTGTTTATTTGAGAGAGAGGGAGCTGTGTTAATATCTCTCACTATGGTTGTGGATTTGTGATATTTTTCTCAAAAATTTAATCATATTGTATTGTGTTATTTTAATATGTTGTGTTAAATTGTATTAAAATCATTATAGTCTGTATTTATGGTTGGCTTGTCTTTTTACCATCATTAAATGCATAGATTCTTTTCCTCATGTTGTTTTGTTTGATATTACTATTGCTCAGTTGCTGCTGTCTTCCTTGTCTTTACCCATCGAATAGGCACTGCTTGTGCCTTAGACAGGGTCTCCTTAGGGAGTTGCCTTGCTTCAGTAGAGAGTCAGCCTGTGCAAACCTGATTTTGCTTTTCCAAGGGGTCCTCTGCCTATGTCCTCTTTGCTTCTTCTGCTCTTAGCTCCCACCACCCCAGGGGCTAAGCTGTCTCTGTGTTGTGCCCATCTTGGGCCATGGTTTCTCTCACAGGCTCTGGACTGTCATTCTCAGGGCTGTTTCACTCTACCCTGCTTGCTTTCATCTCCACTGGAATTCCACACTGTCTGACCACCTGATAATTTTCCTGGTTTGGGAGTGGATAGTCACTTAGGCTAAACTTATTTTTGTTCACTTCTATGTTTGGCACAGCGTAATGTGATGGCAGCTTGTGCTCATTGGACTGTCTTGAAACCTGGAACTTAGCATGTACTTGAAAAGGGATCTACTTTTCTATTTCTGGACAACACTATTAGTTATTACTTACATATGGAAGGAAGAACTGAGTTGTTTGTCACTAAATCATGTTTCTTTCTGAAATCAAAATAGATATTGGGACTTATTCTGTTAATTAATTTCACAAAAGTGTTTTAGTAAGTGGTACCAATCCTGTAACAATCAGACATGAAATATCACTTCCACCATTTTGACTATGGAAAAAATTGAGATTTAGCTCAGAGAACTTCATCACAATATGTGAGAAAACCTCCGTATCTTAAAATAGGTTTCTTTACAGTCTGCCACAAAAATGAGCCTACCTATAAATAGTGACTGGCATCCATGTATGTGGACATATAAGATGCAATATCTGTATTAATATGACTTTTAAATTTTGATATGTTTATTGTTTTATTCCAATTTTATTTCATATCTAAACTTTTATATTTTCAGGGATATATACAGATTTTTAAATATTCTTCTTCAACTGGGTAAATGAAGGGTATTTTCATATTAATATACTTAAGAGGACCATGTCTTTTACTCTGGTTCCTAATGGAAATGATATATTACACTCTAAATTCAAAAAAAAAGAGAGAGAATTAAATCAGGATTTCCCCCTTTTCCTCCTCTTAACAAGGGTTCCAAAAGCAGACTTCAAAATTGATTGCTTTTTTAATGAATTCTAGTCAACCATCTTTAATTTGGTCTTTTCACTAATATAATTATTAACTTGTTTCTTCTGAATTAGAAATCAGTAAGTAATTCAGATAAGCATTTAAGGATTCTGTCTCCTGAGCCCAAGAAGTCAAAATCCTTTTGATTTTAGTATGTTTTAGCCTGTACCTTATCAAGGAGATTTGCCATGGGTACTAACTAGAACATCCTAATGTCAAATGTTTTAACCAAATGCAAGTCTCTTAACCAACTTCCTGCCTTGGCTTAAGGCTACCTCTGAGTTCTCCTGCCAAGGATAAATTTAACACAATTTGTGATGTGGAAATATTATACTTTAGCTGTTTATATAACTGTGACTTCTTCCTTGGAGACTTACTGAAGAAATTTTCTGTCCTTACTTCTGTCTTTGATCTAAGGCTGTCAGAACTTCATTTACATTTCAGACTCTCTGATTAAATACATGTCCTTTGGGTTCTGAAAAACTGTCAGATGACAGAATTGGACATAAAGCTTATAAATGTCATGATCTATTGAAGTATTAGGTACTACATTTCATCCTCTTTGTATAGTGCTTGTCTGATATGTGTTTGTATATATATTTGTGTATGCGTACACATATAATACCTATGCATGTACACACACATATACACAAACTTCAGATTCCATTTTTTAAAAAACTGCATATGATGCAATTACTAATATTTTATTTTGAAGAATAGTTTTAATTTTGGTTTTGCAGTCACTCTGACTTTGCAAAACAAAATACTGTTGTTGCATCAGTTTTGGCATTTCTTTTAAGAAGCACTTGTGTTACTAGAATTGTATTTTAAAATCAGCTTTCTTGACATGTTTACATTATTTTACCTGATAATTTTTTTGTTAATTGGGTTTTTTTGAGGTTACTGCTAACATGCTACTTCTTCTGATTTGTTTTACTTAATATGCTACAGAAGAGTTGATATAAATATACTTGTCTTTCTTTTGATAATAATCTAAACTGTTGGTAATATGTTTCCCATTTTAGGTAGCTATGGCCTCAGACAATTAGTATCCATTATTTTTAAACTCACTGGTTTTGTAAATATAATTAAAATGCTTTCAGTTTGAAAAAAGTAAATAAAATCTAATGAGAGCAGCTATAAAAATAGTATTGCTGTTTAATCTAAAACTTTCCCAAAGCTCAATGTTAAATTAGTTGGATCTACCAGGTTGTGAAAAATACAAATTCTGTGTTTTAAACAGGGGCAGCAAGTAGCATTTCTTAAATATAAATGTTATTGGAATATCTTGTGTAATTTCTAATTTAAAAAATAGTTTAATATTAGCTTATTTTAGACAATATAAACCAGGTGATTTTCTTAATTATTCACTATCTTTACTGTTGTTTATAAAGCACTCGTCTCAGCCTACACCTTGAGAAGGTTAAAGAATGAGCAACAAAAATTCAGTCAATTGTTCAAATAGTTTGTGTGAAGTTTTTTCCTCCATGAATTTAGTGAAGAAAATTACTAACACAAATAAACTGTTAGACAATAAGAAAAATAATAAAAATCTATTAAAAAAATGGAAAAAGCAACATGGTAATGTAGAGTAATAGGCAGTAGAAGAAATAGGAATTAAGCCAGGGTTAAATAACCAAACCAAAATTTTCATAAAAATTTCATTGCAGAGGTCAACTTTTAATAAATATAGTACATTTTAGACAAAAAAGAAAATGTGAAAAATTGGAACTTGGTATATAAAATTTAAAGCATTATCTACTAACATTGACTTCAAGTATAACTTTGTGTTGTGTTACTATTAAGTTCTAAAAAAATTGTGGTTTTAAGCATTTATGAACATTAATAACCTTAACATGTTTAGATGTAATAATAGCTTTAAAATAAAATACAAAAATAAATGGTTTTCATTTTTTTAAAAGTTATCTTTCTTACCCTCATCACAATTTATTGAAATGTAATTTTTAAACTTTCTGTTTAAAACAAATAAACACAAACTAAAAGCAAATATAGTGAAGAGAAAGAAGAGTCTAGTAGACATCATTTTTCATGCTTTTCAACACTTTATCCTTCAGTATGCCAACAAAATACAGTTATCCTTTCTGGGAGAGTACGAAAAGAACATACCTGAGGAGACTCTCAAACACATGGTACTTCCTTCTGTTCTATTGGGCACTGAGAGTGCTCAATAAGGAATCGTCTCATTTATTTATCAAGTAGTTGTCACATGATTCAAGCCAGGGCAACCAGAAGCCTTCTCTAAGGCTAGTTACTCTTCTTTGAGTTATAGATTTTCCCCCTATCTTTGGGATCTTCGGCTGAAGGAACAGTAACTAATTTAAACCAAAGTTATATTCCTATCCCTTTTAATTATAAAAACACCCTGAATAGAAATCTGGAAGAATTGCATTGCAAGTGACATACCCTAAATGATGGAATTTTCCATGTCATTGTGTAGTTGACACAGTGAGTCTTTCCCATTTATTTCCTGAGAGATCATTGATCATTGCAATGTGGTGGAAAAGCTGTTCTGAGACCATGTATTCTGTAAATGCAAATTCAATAGGTATCTCCTAAAACTTTAAGGGGATTTTTTGGTCTGTTTTGGCTTGGTTTTAGTTTTGGTTTTGGTTTGTTTTGCAAAATAATGTCAGGCCTGGCGAAGAAAGCCAAAGAATGTTTTTGTTATCATTAAGGCTATCTCCTGGCCATTAAACCTGCACACTTATAGAAAGCAGCTTGTTCAAGTGGTCAGTCTTTAAAAGAGAAATCATCTGTATAACTCTTTCAGATATTGCCATTAGGACATAAACAATGGGGGTCCCAGAATTCCATATCTTCTGTTGGATTTGCTCAGATATTTCCTTCTGATTTTACTAAAAACCCTCCAGGGAGATCATTTAGCACCAACTTGCTCTCTTGAAGATCGCACTGGGCAGGTTTCGATAATCACTGGAGGGATGATTTGAGTGCACTTTCTCTCTTTGGCTAAGGCCATACTCTTATCTTCTTGCACCTGTTTGGCTACCTAGACCCTCTGCAGTAACTGCTTTTTGTTCTTCATGACTCCTAGGATATGCCTTTTAAAATCATATGAAAACAGATTCACATCTAGTTAAAATAAATTGGAGGCTACTGGAAATTGAAATGATAGTGTGCTGAGTTTTAGAAATAGTTGGAAGTTACCAGGCAAATTCTCAATTTTATTTTTCTCTTTTTTTTCAAGTTTAATGGGACAGTTGATGTTATTTTAAGTAATTTTTAAAATAAAATCATCTCATTTATCACATGACAGAGAAAATTTAATATCTTTTGTTATTCATGACTCTACATTTTGACAAAGAGTAACCCACTTTTTTTTAACATCTTTACTGGAGTATAATTGCTTTACATTGTTGTGTTAGTTGCTGTTGTATAACAAAGTGAATCAGTGATACGTACACATATATCCCCATATCCCCTCCCTCTTGCGTTGAAAGCATATAAAATAAAGTCTAAAAGCAATTCATATAAAAGAGGATTCATCTTTATGTGTATGTGCACAGATTCTTGTAGTTTCTACCCAGAATTTATATGACTAGTTGGATAATCGATTCAGGTGGCAGCACACACAAATGTTAAATGTATCCTGCCATACCGCCTCTCCTCCTAGATTAATATCAAGTTAAAACTGGCATAATTATAAAGAAGTATATCAATTTTATATAGATATAAAAGTTATAAGGATGGCATAATTCTTCATAAGCACTCATTTGATATAAATTTTTCCTCACTCTTCACTTACTCTCTATGCTGAAGAGGAAAATAAAATCTCTGGCTCTTTTATCAAAGTCATTTCTTTCTAATTTAAATTTTTATTCTCCAAAATTTTATAGTATACTCCTTCCAGGAGAACACAAGTCAGTATCAGAACCTGGAAGAAATTTTTAATCATTATTATTTACATTATTTTAAACATCTGTGATAGGTAGAAAACACACAAAATATACACAAGCTTTCTTTTTTTTTAATTTTTATTTTGTATTGGGGTATAGTTGATTTACAATGTTATGTTAGTTTCTAGTGTACACCAGAGTGGTTCAGTTATGCATATGCATATATCCAATTTTTTTCAGATTCTTTTCCCATATAGGTTATTACAGAATATTGAGTAGAGTTCCCTGTGCTATACAGTAGGTTCGTGTTGATTATCTATTTTATATATAGTAGTGTGTATATGTTAATCCCAAACTCCTAATTTATCCCTCCCCCGACCTTTCCCCTTTGTTAACCACAAGTTTGTTTTTGAAGTCTGTGAGTCTGTTTCTGTTTTGTAAATAAGTTCATTTCTATCATCTTTTTAGATTCCACATACTAAGATTTTCTCATTAATATTTTCCCCATTTATTTATATTCCTTGTTGAACATTATCTTAAATTTTATGTGGAAATGCTGTCCAAATAAAAATATACTAAAATATATTAAAGTTTACTTATTTTATTGATGTTTCAACCAATATTTTTAAAAGTTTAACAAGGGTGAAAAATATATAACTGCAGCCCAAATCAGTAAAAGGGATATCTATGAAATGTTAAAAAGTATATTCTATGTCTCAAATTATGCATTTCTATTCATACTCCTAAATGAGCTTGAAAATTATCTTTGTGGAATTTTTAAGAACTATTTATAGAAGCCCGTACAATAGTATCAGTAGAAGAAGTTACTAAAATTTTATCAGTGCAGCTCCCTGGTTTTGAAGGAAGATTTTTTTTTAGACAACTCGTATATGACCCTGTACGTCCTCCTGATTTTGGATTTATGAGTTTCCTGATGGTTTTCTTTTTATACAGTTTATCCTATTATGTTTCCGTATACATAATGAGCTATAAGAAAAGATTCATTATAATGGGAAAAGTTAGAGTTATGTCATGTGAAATAACACTTATTTCAAGTTTGCACTTAGAAGACAAAGAGCAAAACATAAGTAGACTGAATTTCAATTAAGTACCTGGAAAAAGATTAATCCTATCAGTTTACATGATTAAAATAATTTTTTCTATCTACCTATCTATCATCTTTCTATCTATCTATAATGGATCTACTAGGTAGAATAATCTAGGTTATTCTGCAGTAATAAGCCAAGATCTTTGTGGCTTATAACAATAAATGTTTGATTCTCAGTTAGGCTACTTGTTGACTGCAGATCATTTAGAGATTCTTCTCTACGGCTGTTTCCCATGGACTCAGGCTGACAGAGCAATTGCTATCTGAAGCACATCAGGGCAGTAGAATGCAAGAGTGAGTTACGTCAACAAATTTCCTGTTGGTTGAACAGATATAGTCATATGACCCATTCAAGAAGACCAGGAACTGCATTCTTACCCTGTGTCTAAAAGGAAGAAAAATGGAAATATGTGATGTAAACAGTACTGGCTATATTACAGTGAAATCAGTTTCCTATGACTGCTGTAACGACCTCCTCATTTAACTTTCTGTTTTATTTGTTTTTAATTTTAATCTATAAAGGAACTGTTAGTTTTTAACCCCTAGGTGCAAAGAAAATATTTAAAATGAGTGACTAAAAAAAAATCAACAAATAGAAAATACCCTATTGATCCTAGGTAACAGTGTTTAAGTTTTGAAATAAATCTTCAATAAATAACTGTCAAAAGTAAGTTTAAATTAATAGATTTCTAAGTGATAAACATTTTTTTCAAAGCAAAAAACAAAGAGCAGGAAAATAAAAATCAAAAAACAATAACAAAACAAATCATATGATATGGTATTGCCCAAAAGACCAGGGCAAAAACTGATTTATAAGAGAATGAAAAGAAGTCATCCTAATAGTAAGGAGTAAGGCAATTATACTTCTAGTGCCATACAACTGGCTACTTATGAAACATTAAAATCAAATCACTTCAGGCAAGTGCTTTGTAATGGACTAACTTGTTCACAATGTAATCAGACTTTAGAATAATATTACAAATGCCAAACAGGACTTTCCAACAGCAACATTAAGACCCTTTGCCAGCTGAATCTATTACTGTAGAGAGAAATCCTTCAGGCAATGTTAGGTCACTGATTATAGTAATTTATTTCTCATTAGCTTATAACAACCTGACCTCTTCATCTGTTTCTGCTCTATGAAGTTGCACTTCAGAATTTATATATACAAACTCATAGGGAATCATTTTATTGCTTTCATTCAGAAATGAATTCAATTCTCTAGAATTCTAGTCAGGAATGCTGACCAGTTGGCTCTTCTAGTTGGAATTTCACAAGATATTCATATTCTATATAATAAAGAAAATCAGAATCACACCCTGTAGAGGTGCATAATTGTAACACTCATCAAATTATATTCAAAATAGTTAATATTGGTAGAATAATTGAAAATTTAACCTCATTCAATAAAATTCTAAAGACATAGAGCAAAATTCAAGGAATAGAAAATCCTTACGTCATTATAAAACAAAAGTTTCAAAAGTATAGAAAGTTACGTGAAACATTCTAATTCATCATTAAAATTTAGCATAACTTTTTCATTAAAACTAAATAAGTGTTCTATCTACCCTGTCTGTCTGTCTATCTATCTATCTATCTATCTATCTATCTACCTATCTACCTATCTTACAGTTCTGGAGACTAGAACTCTGAAATCAGTTTCACTGAGCTAAAGTCAAGGTGTCAGGAGGAGTACCTCCCTCTGGAGGCTCCAGAGGATAATCCATTTTATTGCCATTTTTAATTTTCTCCAAATGCATTCCTTGGATCATGCACCTTCTTCCATCTTCAAAGCCGTCGGCATAGTATCTTCTTTGTCATCACATTGCCACATTTTTCACTCTATTTATGACTTTTTTCTCCTTCCTTCTTCCTATTTTTGGGGGATTTTCTCTAAGCATTGAAAAAATGAGAACCCTGGACTGGAGAAACATAAGAAATTTAAAGGATTACTCAAAGAGAAAGCAGTCTCTGGATCTGGTTTAAAATTTCCAGTAAAATATTCTAATAGTCTCTGTATTATGTAACTACCATTTTGTCCAAATCCTATGGGCAGGAAGATGTTTAAACATACTTAACCACTACTTGGTCATATGCTCACCACTATATCAAGCAGTAGGGTACTATGATTGCCAATCCTAGAAATATATAAACTGGGGGTTTATAAAAGGAAAGTGGAATTCCTATTATAAGAATAAGAAATGCTCAGTACAGAGCCAGTTCGTTCTAAGCTGATGTACAAACAAATCTTAAGTCTATTTATCAACAGTTGATTTGCCAGATTTCTGCAACATTATGCTGGTTTCAAGAATACTAAGAGTGAAATTCCAAAACAGGCATTGCCATTCTTACAATAAGTTCCAGTGTCTTAAAATGTAGACTGTCTGCGTTAGCTCTTAACATTAGGCATCTTGTGTCTAATATTAATAATTAATGATAATGCCTAAAAATTGTGTCTAATAATAGAGCTTTTGACTTATGAATGGATTAATCAGTCAAACACAGTGATTCTTTCATTTCTTTTTATCCTGGATACTGCCAATCTAATTTAAAATGTCATTTCTCTCACCTGAATAACGACAACAACATCTTATCTGTACAGTTTCACATCATGGTCTATCTACTGCAAAATATTCTCCATATCAAATAAAGCTTTCAGATTAATGTTTCTTTTTTCTTTTCATGAAATTACTAAATAATGTTCTTTCAGTTTGAAAAGGTCAGAGGCACTCTTATGTATATTAAGGAATGGGAGGTTGTTGTAAGTTAAAAGAGTAAATTAAGAAAGAGTAGTGGTAAACAGGCTTGGTAAACAACCAGAAAATAGGAAGATGCACTTCAGCTTTGGTGACACAATTATCTTCCTGCCTCTTCAGAAATGGTATTTATTTTTGTGATTTTTGACTTTGTTGACTGTCTTATTGATGAGAGTCTTTGGATCAAGTACTCCTTGACCATAATCTTCATAAGGACAGCGACTGTCAATCCTGTACAGCATTATATATCTCTAATATATGATTAGCTATATACCTAGTTTCAACTAGAAAAGAAGGATGAAGGATAGATTTAGAGAAAAATATATAAATTATTTTATTTTGTATAAATGATTCTTCTTACTCAAAAGGCCAAACAGAATCAAGAGTAAAAAGAAGAGGAGCAGCAACCATAATTAAAACTATTAATCACAGTCACCTGTTCTGCAATACATGCCAAGTCATCACACAATACTTGTGTTATAGTGGAATTCATTGGGAGCTATGAATGGTAAAGAAGATCCAGCTAAACATAATTACTAGCCCTGAGAAGAGAATAGGATCAGTTGAAGATAGTGTATATTCACAGATATATTAGGGAAAGAAAAACACATTTTTGAAATGAAGAACTGAAATTATAGGTGAAAAAGTACATGATGTTCTAGAATAAATAGAGAACAAGGTATATATTGGTGAATTTATTCAACTGGTAAACCATTTATTCAACTGGTAAACCATTCAACTATTTATTCATGGTGAAGAAAATTTTCTGCTATAATTAAAACAGGAAGAACACAAGTAAAATGGACTAAGATAAACTTGGAATGAAAAAATATGAATGCTATAAATGGAGAAAAGTCAAAATATTCTAAGAAAAATAAAAGGGAATTTTATACCCCAATAAGTTGTAATTCAATTAAAAAGTAAACGGGGAAACATTCTTGAATATGAAGGCTCTTACTCCATTGAGTAGTGATTAATGAATTGAAAATAAAATACATTTTAAATGAATAGATTTCTAAAAAAAAGAGGCAAGATAAACAAATAGAAGTATAAATGCAGCAGGTTAATAATATCAGAGAAAAGATAAAAGTATTATTCTAAAAATTTAGTCCATAAAATAAAAAATAATAATAATACATCACATGTAGTATTTTAGTTTCCTAGGGCTGCAGTAACATTACCACAGATTTGGTAGCTTAAAAACAACAGTAATTTATTCACCCACAGAAGGACTGAGTACTGAAATCTGAAATAGGTGGTGGCAGGGCTAGACTCCTTTGGAAGACTTTAGAGAAAAATCCTTCATTGTGTTTTTCTAGCTTCTGGTGTGTCCCAGCAATCCTAGGTTATAGTCTTTTTGTTCCAGTCTGCCTCTATGTTCACATGGCCTTCTTCTCTGTGTACATCTCAGTATTTGTTCCCTTCTTATAAGGACACCCATTACTCTTATAGGAGCCACCCTAATCCAGTATAACCTCAGCTTAACAACATCTGTAAAGATCTTATTTCCATCTAAGGTCGAATCCTGAAGTTCTGGATGGCATGAATTTGTGGAGAACAATATTGAATCTACTACATGTAGAATACGAAAGTTCATCAAATTTACAAGACTTAAGAGAAAATAAGGTGAGACAAGAGGAGATGACATATGGACTGGCAGAATTCAGGAAAGAAAAAGAAGTCCCAGAACAGAGGGCCTTTTTGTAACAAGCACAAATTAGAATAGACAGTGTTAGAACATAGTCACAGACATCAAATAAGAGATGAGAAAATAGAAAATAAAAAAGTAAAAAAAATAGTAAAGCACTGAGTGAAAAAAAGTGTGGCTGAAATTTTCCATATTGCCAAACATTTCTGACATGCAAGAACTCATGGAATTTTGTTTCTCTGAGCCCTTCATTATGAAACTACAACTGGACTAACTTCAGTCAACCAAGAAATAAATGGAGAAACTCGTGGTAAGTTATCAGTGATAAAATTGGACCACGCAGTTTCAGGGAAACCAGTCATCAGGTGGTGAGGAAAACTCAAGTAGCCCTGTCTAGAGGCCCAGGAGAATAAACCAACATCTAGCACCAACTTGGCAAAACATGTGAATGAGTTACCTTGGAAGGAGATCGTCCAGCTCCAGGGAAGGCTTCAAAGGACTGCATCCTGGCTGACATGAGTGCAACCTCTTAAGAAACCTGGAGTCGAATTATCCAACCAAGATAGTCATGAATTCCTGATCTACAGTAACTGTTAGAGAGTTGTGGATCTTAGAATAAACAACTGCTGTAGTTCTGATTTGGCAAAAGATTATGAATGTTATGAATCATTAAAATGTAGACATTATACAAATAGGAATAGTAGCGAGTAGATAAAAACACCACCTATTTGCTTGACCTTTCTCTAATAAGAAAGCTTTGAGCCTTTGGATAAGAGGCTGGAACCCCCTTGCCCTCAATGACTCTGGCAAAAATCCACTTCTTCTGAGGGAGTAGTAGAAATAAAAGGTATTTTTTGGCGGGAGAAGGGTAAGAAGCATTCGTAGATACAGTATTGACACTGATTCAGATCAGAAGTCAGCCCCCACCGGAGGTATGGAAGGATCTGTTTCTCTCCCCAGGACACTTTAAATATACGAGGCACATTTTTGCTTTCGTGAAGGAGATGTCACTGAGAAGGTCACATTACTGAGGCCAGTGCAGGACCAGGAGACGCAAGTCCTGCTCCCCCCCCCCCCACATTAATACAGTAACAAGGAAATCTGATATATCTGAAAAAAATACAAAAAATGTTCCTAGAATTTTCCTAAAGCATGAAACTGTAATAGCTACAAAGGAAACCTATACAAGTAACACTGATTACAAATTGTATCAATTTGCATTAACCGGTATAACAAAGTAAGAAAGTAATTACAATCTCAAAAATTTGTTCTAATTTGGTTTTAAAATTCTAGATGATTCTTGGGAATAGATCAAATTAAAACTAAAAATATTGAATAACAATTAAATAATTCATATCTATAAAATTAAATCAATGGTCAGAAAGATTGTTTAGGTTAAAATACATTAATAAACAAAAAGCACAGAAATAAATTATTGTGAAAATATAAAATGTATAAAAATAGTATTTCTACTCTAATTTTAATTATTTCTTTTACACTGTTTGCTTTAGGTTTATATTGCTTTTTTCTCTAGTTTTCTAAAGTGGGGGTTTAGATTACTGATTTTAGATCTTCCTTTTTTTCTAATATATGCATTCGATCCCTGTAAACACTGCTTTTACTGCATCTCACAAAGTTTGTTTTCTTTTTAATTTTCATGTAGCTCAAAATATTTTTTCATTTCTCTTGAGACTTCCTCTTTGACCCACATGCCGTTTAGAAATGCATTGTTTAATTTCCCAATATTTTGGGATTTTCCAGCTATCTTTCTGTTATTAATCTCTAGTTTAATACCACTGTGGTCTTAGAGCATGCTTTTTATGATATATACTTTTTAAAAATTTTAGGTGCTCTTTATGGCCCAGATCATGGCCTGTCTTCATGCATGTTCCACGTGAACTTAAAAATAATGTGTATTCTGCTATTGTTGGATGAAGTATCCTATAAATGCCAATTAGCTCCAGTTAATTGAGGTGCTGTGCAGCTCAACTATGTCCTTACTGGTTTTTTTGCCTGTTGGATATGTCAATTACTGATAGAGAGGTGTTGAAATCTCCAGCTAATATAAATATCAGTTTTTGCCTTTTATATTTCATATTTTGACTCTCTGTTGTTAGGTGTTTGTAGATTAAACATATGTCTCTTTGGAGTATTGACCCCCCATATGATTATGTAATGCTCCTTTTTATCCCTGATAATTGCTCTTGCTCTGTAGTCTTTCTATGAAATTAATATAGCTACCTGAGGTTATTTTTTGTTCTGTTTTTTGTTAGTGTTATCATGGTATATTTTTCTCCATCCCCTTACTTTTAATCTATCAGTTTCGTTGTGTTTAAAGTAGTCCTTTTTTAGACAATATGTAGTTGGGTCATTTTTTTTTTTTATCAGTTCTGACAGTCTCTGTATTTTAATTGGTATATTTAGACCATTTATATTTTAATTGATCATTGATGCAGTTGGATTAATGTCTACTGTATTTGTAACTATTTCCTACTCCTTGCAATTCTTCCTTGTTTCTATTTTTCCTCTTCTTTTTCTGCCTTCTCAGGTTTTAACTGAGAATTTTACATGATTCCGTTTTCTCTCATTTTTTACCATATCAATTAAGCTTATATTTTAATCTAGTTGTTGCCCTATAGTTTGCAGTATACATTTACAACTAAGCTAAGTCCATTTTCAAATAATACTATACTGTTTTATGAGTATTTCAGGTGGCTTATAACAGGAAATACCCAATTCCTGGAAATTAATAAAGAAAACCAATGAAACCACAAACTTGTTCTGTGGAAATATCAATAAAATTGGTAAACCTCTAGCTAGGGTAAGCATGAAAAAAAGAGTAGATGCAAGTTACTAATACTAGAAATGAAAGAGGGATAATCAGTACTGATCTCACAGACATTAAAAAAGGTGATAAAGGAATGTTATGAACCATTTTCTGCCTACAGCTTTGATAACCTAGAGCAAATGGAGGAATTCCTTAAAAGATATAATCTACAAAACTCACACATGTAGAAATAGATAATCTGAATAAATCTATAGCTATTAAAAGAATTTAGACCAATAATCAACCAAAAAAGGATGCACTAGCAAAGACGGGTTTTTTTTTTGTTTTTTTTTTTTTTTTGCGGTACTTGGGCCTCTCACTGTTGTGGCCTCTCCTGTTGTGGAACACAGGCTCCAGACGTGCAGGTTCAGCAGCCATGGGTCACGGGCCCAGCTGCTCCGCAGCATGTGGGATCTTCCCGGATTTGGGCACGAACCCGTGTCCCCTGCATTGGCAGGCGGACTCTCAACCACTGCACCACCAGGGAAGCCCCGCAAAGATGGTTTTACTACTGAATTCTACATACTATTTAAGAAAGAAATGATTCCAAATCTATGCAATCTCTTCCAGGAAATAAAAGCAGAGGGAATGCTTCCTAACTCATTCTGTGAGTCCAGGATTATGCTAATAACAAGACCAAATAAAGACATTAAAATAAAGGACAACTATATGTAAATATCTCTCACAAACATAGATGCAATCTTTTTAAACAAAGTATTAGTGGAATAAATAAATATAAAATAATTATACACCACAACCAAGTGTGATTTATTCCAAATATATGAGTGCTTCAGCATTTGAAACTCAATTAATGTATTCTATCACATCAATAGGCTAGAGATAAAACATCTCTTGATTATATCAATAGGAAAAGAAAAAATACTTGACAAAAACAAACATGTATTCAAGTAAAACTCTTAGCAAACTAGGAATAGGTGAGAAATTCCTCAACTTAATAGATCTACAAAAAATCTACAGCTAACATCATACTTAATGGTGAGAAACTATGCTTTCTCTTTAACATTGGGAATAAGACAAGTCCCTTTTACAATCCCTATTCAGTATGAGCTGGAAGTCATTCTTGAAGTCATACTTGAAGTAGCTAATTCAATAAGATAAGAAACAAAAACTAAAACATATAGAGAGTGGGGAAGAAGAAATAAACTTGTCTATGTTCATAGTGACATGATTTTCTATGTAGGAATTCACAAAGAATTCACTAGGGGCTTCCCTGGTGGTGCAGTGGTTGAGAGTCTGCCTGCCAATGCAGTGGACACGGGTTTGTGCCCCGGTCCGGAAAGATCCCACATGCCGTGGAGCGGCTGGGCCCATGAGCCATGGCCGCTGAGCCTGCGCATCCAGAGCCTGTGCTCCGCAACGGGAGAGGCCACAACAGTGAGAGGCCCGTATACTGCAAAAAAAAAAAAAAAAGAATTCACTAAAAACCTCTTAGAACTAATAAGTGATTATAACAAGATTGCAATATATAGGTTTACTAAACAAAGCTTAATTATAAGTTCAGTATATAAGTTTTATTTAAATTGGAAGGGGAGAGATGAATAGGTTGAGCCCAGAGGTCTTTTAGGGTGGTGAAAATACTCCGTGTTATTATAATCATGAATATATGTCTTTATATATTTGTCCAAACCCATTGAATGTACAACACCAAGAATGAACTATAGCATAAACTATGGACTTGGGGTGATTATGATGTGTCAATGTAGGTTCATCCTTGGTGAAAAATGTACCATTTTGGTGGGTGATGTTGATAATGGGGGAGGCTATGCATATGTGAAGGCAGAAGTTATGTGGGAATTCTCTTTACCTTCCTCTGAATTTTACTGTGAACTTTAACTGCACTTAAAAAAAATTCTTTAATTAAAAACAACAACAAACAACTAGGTGACCTTGGGTTTGGGTATGAGTTTATATATAACACCAAAAGCATGATCAATGAAAGAAAATAATGGAAATTTGGACTATATTAAAATTAAGAAAAATTTCTGTATAAAACACTTTTAAGAAGATAAAGAGACAAGCCACCATCTTCAAGAAAATATTTGCAAAACACATATATAATAAGGAACTTATATCCAAAATATACAAGGAACTCTTAAAACTCAATAATAGGAAGACAAGCAGCATAATTTTTTTAAACGAGCAAGCTATTTAAACACTTCACCAAAAAATATATACAGATGTGAAACAAGCATGTGAAAAGATTCTCAACACTATTTATCATTAGGAAGTCGTAAATTAAAACAATAACAAGATATCATGACACAAAAGTACTAAAATCAGAAAAATTGAAAATACCAAATTCTGGTAATGATATGGAGAAATATGAATATTCATCCATTGCTGCTGGGTGTGAAAAATATAATTTCGAAGTGAATTCTACAATAATTTTTAGGAAGAAGTAGGTTCAGTGCTTTATTAATAATGTCAATAGAGAAAAAAGAAAGAATTCCAATACATTCTGTGATGCAAAAAGACCACTCAGTTAATCATAGACACACACAAATAAGACACAAACAGAAGTTAAGGCAAATATGAGTTATGATAGAGCATAAAAATCTAGTATTCATGAGTATAATCCAACAGTATATTAAAAAATAATGGACCATATTCATGCAGTGCCCCTACTAGGAATCCAATCATAGTTTAGGGTAAATATTACACTGAGCACACAAATATATAAAATGTCAAAATATCATATGATAATCTCCTTTTCTCTCTTTCTCTCTTGTGTATGTGTGTGTGTGTGTATGTATGTATACTAGGTCTCTGTCTTTCTATGAACTTATTTACTTATGTATCTACCTATCTCTATCTTTACTCAAAAGCCAGTATTATGCTTAATAACAAAACCCATGGGGTATTTAAATTAGTATTAGTAGTGTTATACTCTTTTTGGTGGAACACCCAAGAAATACTCTTCCTAAAGAATCAAATTAAAAATAATGTGGTGGAAAACATCCCATTTATTATTGGAATGAATATATAACAAGTAAGTGCAACGAGAAATGTTCAATATATATAAAGAAATGTTTTAAATGTTACTGAAAGGAGATTTAAATAAATAGGAGATGAAGCATGGCACCTATCTCATTATTTATTCTAAAATTAATTCTTGACTGATCAAAAATTTAAATTTAATACAGTCATTAAAATGGAAGAAGAAAACTTGAGAGACTTCAGTTATAATGTTTTAGTGAGGGAAGGCATTGCAAGCAAAAAAAGTATCCATAAGCTTAAAATAAGTCCATGCCTTAAAAGTCAGTAACACAAAGTCAAACAACAAATGAGAAAGTTGGAGAAATATTTTATGTCATATATATACACACACATATACATACAGTTGTTAAGTCATTAACATTTAGCAATTCTATATTTTCCACTAGATAATATTGTAAAATTAAACACACCATATTACATTGTTTATACCTTGTTTCTTCTACAAGTAATTTGAAACCCTGATGATAGGTAAATATAAAAATAAGTTTTTCAGGTATTGTATTTTAAATTGTTTCTGGTAAAAATTTTTAAGACCATATGCATTTCCCCATTAATGTAAATATGCTGTCACTATGTCATAAGCTGATGTGTTTTGTTTCTCTGTTCACCTTTAAATGAAATGTGTTTTGAAGGATGAAATCTAATGTAGTGAATATAAGTCTGAGGTAAAATTACTGAAGTAGCAAAAAAACACAGAATATATAAATACCTCAGAGTTCTAAAATTTGGAATTAATGCTGACAATATACTCTGCAGTGTACTTATAGTATCTTTATCATTGTCATCTATATTCTGGAGGTTCTCTTGGGATAGCCTTTTCTTGCTCATGGAATTTTGTTAACACATTAGATGTCAGTTTCTAAAAAAATTATGGAGTGGAACAGAAGGGTGTTTCCTTCTTAAAGTTTTATATACCCAAGCTTTCTTCTTCTGATGTGACAGCTGGGATTATCTTTGGATCACACATTGGGATTTTTGCCAGAATACCTTTGAACAGGAAAATAAAGAAAGGAGAAGAATACCAAAGTTTGACATGGACAGCAAATCTTCAAGTGAGAAATCTAAGTAATACAAATACTGAGTTGATGATTTTAGCATTAAGTATATCTTTATATTTTACATATTTAATTTGCATAGTTTACCTATTTAGTTTTGCATAGTTTACCTATTTAATTATCTTATTTTGATTTTTTTGTACTTCTGCAATAAGGTATTCCTATGACAGTGTTTTACATATAGTGCTTTAAAGCTAATTCATTGTTTTTGATCCTAGAAACTGGGGAAGGCATCTCTTCTGTTCATCAGATATCACTGGCTTAGCCTACCCAGATTACAGAAACCAGGCCAAATTACCTCCCCACTTGGGCCCTTCTTTCTCTGCACCCTTTCTTTTTGTTTAGTCTTCTGATTGTGAGGGTAGCTAAGTTAGTAGGACAAAGCCCAAAATTCACCATGCTGCATTTTACTAAATGGCAGAGTCACTGTATGCACCCTTGATGCTTTCTGTTACCTACTATATTATGGCTAAGTGATATAGACCTTAAATTATTGTGTACAGGCCTAGGTCAATACAAATGAATATTATATATATATACATATATACACACATATATAAACATATATATATATATAATATATACAGAAAACAGTATTTCTGATGGACGTAGGAATCATGAATAGGTAGGAAGATCTTAGAATATAGAATTTCAGGAAGAGAAAGTTATAAAATGTGGCAAATTTATTGTATGTATTAAATATTTTATTCACTAATTATGTTAATGGAAGAATAAACTTCTTCAAATTATCCAGGAATAAATTATTTTCACATTAGAAAGAGCCAGTAGCAGGGAAAATAGTTTCCACTATTGTTCAGCAGAGCCTTATATGAAACTTAACGGCTCTGCAGCAAAATTTGCCCAGTGTTTCTACCTATCGAACAACCTTGTGGATTAATTTCCAAGACAATAAGGAATAAAAAGGAGAATACAGTATCTTTTGGGGGAGAATGTTTTTACTCAAGAATATGTTATTGTGTCCCCCAATATTGACATTCACAGATAACCCTATGGGTTTACTTCAAATATTTTGTAGTATAAAAGGAGATAAGCATTGCACTGAAGATTCAGAGATTAGTCCTACTTTGACAATTTTTCTATAGAAAACAGGTAATTTTGAAAAGAATATGTTATATGTGATTTATAAAATTTCTGAAAATGATTAACAACATAGAACAAAACGTTAAAATGAGAGAAAAAGACAAAAGGAAGCTGGTTGAAAAGCTGAAGAGAATTTAAGGGAAAAGTTATAGGGCACTAGAATAAATGACCAATATTATTATCTATGAAAAAATAATCAAGGGTTAAGAAAAGTGACTTTACACAATCTCTCTTAGCTCTCAAACTACATTTAGAGTGAGATAGACAAACAACAAATAAGGATGGAAGAAAATCCATCTATGAAATCCTTCATAGGATTAATAAAGACAGTCTTAAAATTACAGATATCAGAGTAGTAGGCAAAATAATTTTCTATAGGTAATCTGTTTTTAAAATGCACTTTCCTTTGCATGAGTTTCTTTTAACAAATTGTTATTTTTCTGAAACATTGTCAGAACTTCCCTTTTATTTTTAATGAACAGTTTAGGCTCATGTTTTTAAATATATTTTCTGGATAGTAGTCTTCTGAAAATCACTTTTCATCAATGAATCAAAGGAAAAAACCCCACAAAATTTGAAACACCTTTTATAAAATAAATTGAAAATGAGTGGTATCTTTATGTTTAACTCCTCTTGTAAGTATTTTGCCTTGAAACATTCAATGTACCTCTACATGATAGAATTTTTATTGTTACTCCTGTTTCATTATTAAATTTCTGTAAAGAGTCTACTATATTTAAAGATCTTGATTTTAGGATTTCAGCTATGTTGATGGCATCCTAGAGTTAGCTTTAGCTTTGTTATTGAAATAGTCCTTGTGAATAATGTAGTGCTTTCATTCATACTAGTGGATCATCCATATTCCAAATGCCTATTCCAAAAATATTTGCAAGATTCTAGGTGCTGCAATTCATATTGTTAGTGTTCTTTGCCACTGTAATGTAGCTGTTGAAGAGCATATACTAGGGTAAAGATAAATAGTAAATTGATCCATTTTTGTTTCCTCATGTTTGCATATTTACTGTAATATTCACTCTGTGGTTTTATTGAAGAATTTTTTAAGCTGCATGACCATTTTGTTAGAATTATTTTACTTAAAATTAGGAAAAATTATCCTTAAACACACTTCCCTAGGCATATACATATGAAAATCTTGCAATACTCCTGGAGCAAATGGAGGAGTGAGGATGCTTCACATCGTGGAACTTATACTTAAGGATTCCTGTGAATTGTGGTACATAATGGCCAGTCACCTGGAGCCAATAAGGGTAGTGGTGGCAAGCCATGTGTTAAATATTAGTACTGCTTAATAGCTGTGCTAGTTTTAGATGAAATCTAAATAAATAGAAGTTCTAATATTTTCCCCAGAACTCAAATAATTTTTTCGTGCATACACTGGAGTCCATGGCTGTTGGGGGTACAGCCCTTGATCAGAACAGCAGTATAAGGTAGAGGTTACAATCTCTATGTAAACCTGCTTGAATTCTAATCCTGGCTCAGGCATTGGCTGTGTTTTCGTTTCCTGAATCTAAAATGTTTATATTTGGCAAAATCTTATGTAACATTCATAACACTTGCAAGAAGTATTACCTCCTTTAC
Source organism: Delphinapterus leucas (assembly GCF_059928025.1). Classification (NCBI taxonomy): domain Eukaryota; kingdom Metazoa; phylum Chordata; class Mammalia; order Artiodactyla; family Monodontidae; genus Delphinapterus; species Delphinapterus leucas. The sequence goes on along the minus strand of NC_143136.1, from coordinate 41,788,856 downwards.
AGAAGAGGAAAGCCAGGTACCAAGATGCAGTGTAACTGCATAAGATAACACAGCTAGTAAGCAGCAGGGATGGAATTTGAGCCAAAGCAATCTATTTCTAACTTCCACAATATGCTGCTGCTCAAAATCCAGATCACATTAATACTTACCTCATAGGCTTATTGTTAGGATTCAAGTACATGTGAAACATTAAGAACACAGTTTAACACGTGATTTGCACTCATTGTATTTTAGTTATTGTAATAGACCTTTGAGTACCATGTGGTTGAGACTACATGTGGGAAGGAGATGAGAAGAAGGGCAATGATATTCAGAGAGAACTGGAACAAGAGACTGAGAAAAAGCTTGAAAGTACACCGAGGTATTAACCATCCTATCTCTAATTGCTCTTGAGGTTTGGCTGCTTCTCTGCTTGCATTTTCATTCTTAGTAAAGGCGATTCTCAGATTAGAAGTTGACAATTTAATTTTAGTATCCTATTCACCATGCTTTACGTTTACTATAATGACTCTGTGTTACTAATTTTATTGAATAAAATGCCTAAATAGTGAAAAGAAAAAAAGAAAGAAAAACTGAAAAGGGAAGAAAGGAAGAAAGCAAGTTCAGTTCTGACCATAGAGTAAAATTTTATAGGTAAAAAGAACAGGCAGTATTTATTTAACATAAAAAATGACATATAAAAAGAAAAATATGAGCAGTTTTACTGACAACACATATCCGGATATTTCCATTTACTTTAATATTTAGAACCAGAAATATTACATGAAACACCATTGCCAAATATCACACAAAACATTTGGATCACTTATTATATGTGTGTGTATATATGTGTGTGCATATTTTCCAACCTTTTGCTTTTCAAAAGTTTTGGCATTTTGTACATACATTCTGAAAGAATAAAGGAAGAATCCTCATCCCATAATGGAAACAACCATAACCAAATCACATGGAAAATCTCACACAGCTCACCTACTTGCTCTGGACATCTGTTACTTCATAAATTAGGTAAATTGTTAGCATTAGCATTACTCAAAGCAAATCAAAGCAGATTGTAAGAGGTTGTTCCAGTTCATTCTCCCTCATGTTGCCTACAGATGTTTGACTTAAGGTGTTTGAAGTGAAAACCAATCTCGCTTTTCTTAAATACCAATATTTAGAGAAAAATCTTTCAGTAACAGACAAAATAACAACTTATCCATTCTGCTGTGACTAATATTGGTGTGCTTTATACCAGTGGGAAAGCTTTAGAAATTGACATTTGAGATATTTTTCTAATGTCAAATATTTACCCAATGGTTGAATGGGACTATATAATTAAAAGGAAATTCTCTCAGAAAATGACAGGCAGTAACCACTATTGGGTAATACATTATATGTTCAGTTTTAAAAATTTATTTTATTTTATTTTTTTTCTCTTTATTGGAGTATAATTGCTTTACAATGGTGTGTTAGTTTCTGCTTTACAACAAAATGAATCAATTATATATATACATATGTTCCCATATCTCTTCCCTCTTGCGTCTCCCTCCCTCCCACCCTGCCTATCCCACCCCTCCAGGCGATCACAAATCACCGAGCTGATCTCCCTGTGCTATGCGGCTGCTTCCCACTAGCTATCTATTTTACATTTGGTAGTGTATATATGTCCATGCCTCTCTCTCGCTTTGTCATAGCTTACCCTTCACCCTCCCCATATCCTCAAGTCCATTCTCTAGTAGGTCTGTGTCTTTATTCCTGTCTTACTCCTAGGTTCTTCATGACTTTTTTTTTCTTAAATTCCATATATATGTGTTAGCATACGGCATTTGTCTTTCTCTTTCTGACTTACTTCACTCTGTATGATAGACTCTTTGTCCATCCACCTCATTACAAATAGCTCAATTTCGTTTCTTTTTATGGCTGAGTAATATTCCATTGTATATATGTGCCACATCTTCTTTATCCATTCATCTGATGATGGACACTTAGGTTGCTTCCATCTCCGGGCTATTGTAAATAGAGCTGCAATGAACATTTTGGTACATGACTCTTTTTGAATTATGGTTTTCTCAGGGTATATACCCAGTAGTGGGATTGCTGGGTCATATGGTAGTTCTATTTTTAGTTTTTTAAGGAACCTCCATACTGTTCTCCACAGTGGCTGTATCAATTTACATTCCCACCAACAGTGCAAGAGTGTTCCCTTTTCTCCACACCCTCTCCAGCATTTATTGTTTCTAGATTTTTTGATGATGGCCATTCTGACTGGTGTGAGATGATATCTCATTGTAGTTTTGATTTGCATTTCTCTAATGATTAATGAAGCTGAACATTCTTTCATGTGTTTGTTGGCAGTCTGTATATCTTCTTTGGAGAAATGTCTATTTAGGTCTTCTGCCCATTTTTGGATAAACCCACGCACATATGGTCACCTTATCTTTAATTTTTTTTTTTTTTATCCTATAACACCAGCACACCAACATGGCATAAAACAGCTACTTATTTGAAACTAAACAATGGTTTTTCTGTATAGAACTGGTGGAAGAGAAATAAACAAACCCTTTTTTTGTATTATCTGGATTAATATTTCTGTTTTTTCTTTTATACCTAGCGGTAGAACTTGATACATAGCAGGATACATATATTTTTTCCTGAAATACAGTGGCAAATTAATTCTGAACTCAGCTATAGGTATCCTCTTTGCTGATTAAGTTACTTCATTAGAGCAGTGGCAGATTTCTTCATAAGGCAATTTGCTGAAAACTTTATAGTCTTGTACCTCATGTCTAATAATACAAAAAGGAATCTAGTATGATCATAGTAATATAATTAATGTCATATGAATTAATAATATTTGGCCACTTCTTGAAGTTTTAATGGCACCATCTTTTAGTTCATTTAAAATAATTGATATTCTCCTGTTCTTTTGTATGACAGTGACTCACATATTCTAGCCTCTGATGGATATATAGATCCCCGATAATGCACCTAACTATTTGAGTTAAGAGAGGATGTGGGGATTGCATCCTTCTTTTTAACTACTTTAAGAAAAGACAGCCCCGCATTTGCCAGGTGGATTTTTATTTATGAAATTCAGCCTCAAGTTTGCCAAGATAGCACAAAGAAGGAAATAAATGCAATGCTTGTGACAAGCACATAATTATTGCTACTGCAGTAAAGAAAACAAAGTGAAATAAGTCAAAAAACTTTTATCATGTATTCATCTGGATTACATGTTCTCAAAATAGCCTGTAGATTGGCATGTCTTTACAGAATGCAATGGTTCTTCAATTGTCTACTAGCTGACATTTTCTTATATTTTGCTTTACTTATTTACATTTACCTAAAGCAGAGTGCTCACTTGAAAGCTAAGCCTATGAATAATGAATTAAAGGAAACGCTTTAGGAAATAGTTTGAAACTGTACTTTCATAGAGAAAATGTTAAGAAAGTTAAAAGAATAATAACAAAAACTGAATCACAACTTTGTTTCAGCTGGTATTAGCACAGATAGAGGGATTATTACAAAATAAATTAGGGATATTTTTTAAAAAGGTGGAGAGAACTTCCAGCTGTATGACTACACTATACGGGGACTTGGTAGTCTGTGCCAGACATCATAGCGGAGGTTGTACAGAAAGTTGCTAACCTGACATCTGAAATACGACTTTATTGATTGTGAAGAGTGTGAGATGTCTGGCATATTAGTCTTTAGCATCAAGGGATTCATACCAACAGAGCTGTCATTTTAAGGATAATTACTAATTGAGACACACTGAAGAATGGCCTTATAAAAAATTCTAGCCTTTTAAAATACACACAAAAATATTTAATAAACAGTAATAAAAATAACAAATTTTATACTTACATCTTAAGCTAAACCAAAATGTTTGGGGGTAAGACAGAGAATTCCAACGTCTATGACTAGTCAATCATATGGGTGAAATACATGTGTAGATTTATTTTCTTTCTTAAAGCTGTTAATGAACATTTTATTTTCAAACTTAAAAAGCAAAAGTTTGTTTGTAATATATATAAGTGCAAACACATTTACAAACTACATTAAATAAACTGAATCTAAAAGAGAATACTAAACAATACCTGAGTTATAAGACTGCATAATTGAGGAATTGATGAACTGATGAATTTATGATGAAATCTTGGACTGATGAATCTTATGGGTAGATGAAAAATAGGAACACAATTTAAAAAACATGTAGCTAATCAAACAAACTTAAAATTTTATAAAAATTGGTTAATGAATAGCAATACTGTTTGATCAATATCAAATATACCACTTTTAAAGACTACATATTGAATTAACACTAATTTCACTAGTGCATTCTTTAATTTATTCATGGGCATGTAAAATATTTACCTAGTGCCTTATTTATACACTGGCTATGGTAAGATCAAGAGATCTCTCATCTTGACAAAAGCTCTGTTCCTGTCCTAAGTATAACTTAGCTTACGTTTTTAAAAAGCAATCTGTTTAAACAACTAAAAAGAAAGAAATCATAAAGATCAGAGCAGAAATAAATGAAATAGAGACTAAAAAACAATAGAAAAGATCAATGAAACCAAAAGCTGGCTCTTTGAAATGACAAAATTGATAAACCTTTAGCCAGAATTATCAAGAAAAAAAGGGAGAGGGCCTAAATTAATACAATCAGAAATGAAAAAGATGTTAGAACTGATACCACGGAAATACACAGGATTGTAAGAGACTACTATGAGGAATTATATGCCAATAAAATGGACAACCTAGAAGAAATGGACAAATTCTTAAAAAGGTACAATCTCCCAAGACTGAATTAGAAAGAAATAGAAAATATGAACAGACCAGTTACCAGTAATGAAACTGATCAGTAATTTAAAAACTCCCAACATAGCAAAAGTCCAAGACCAGAAGGCTTCACAAGTGAATTCTATGAAACATTTAAAGAAGAGTTAACAACCTATCCTCTGAAACTATTCCAAACAATTGCAGAGGAAAGAACACTTCCAAACTCATTCTATGAGGCTACCATCACCCTGATACAAAAACCAGAGATATATCACAAAAAAGAAAATTACGGACCAATATCACTGAAGAATATAGATGCAAAAATCCTCAACAAAATACTAGCAGAGCGACTCTGACAATACTTTAAAACAATCATACACCATGATCAAGTCTCTTTTATCCCAGGGATGCAAGGATTTTTCAGTATATGCAAATAAAACAGTGTGATACACCACATTAACAAATTGAAGAATAAAAACCATATGATCATCTCAATAAAGGCAGAAAAAGCTTTCAATAAAATTCAACATCCATTTATGACAAAAACTCTCCAGAGGGCTTCCCTGGTGGTGCAGTGGTTGAGAGTCCACCTGCCGATGCAGGGAACGCGGGTTCGTGCCCTGGTCCGGGAAGATCCCACGTGCCACGGAGCGGCTGGGCCCATGAGCCATGGCCGCTGAGCCTGCGCGTCTGGAGCCTGTGCTCCGCAATGGGAGAGGCCACAACAGTGAGAGGCCCGCATACTGCAAAAACAAAAAAAAACTCTCCAGAGAGTAGGCATAGAGAGAACATACCTCAACATAATAAAGCCCATATATGACAAACTTATAGCTACCATTATACTGAATGCTGAAAGCATTCCCTCTATGATCAGGAACAAGACAAGGTTGTCCAGTCTCACCACTTTTATTCAACATAGCTTTGGAAGTTCTAGCCACAGCAATCAGAGAAGAAAAAGAAATAAAAGGAATCAAAATTGGAAAGGAAAAATCAAAACTGTCCACTATTTGCAGATGACATGATACTATACATAGAAGATACTAAAGATGCCACCAGAAAGCTACTAGATCTCATCAATAAATTTGGCAAAATTGCAGGGTACAAAATTAATACACAGAAATCTGTTTGTGTTTCTGCACACTAAAAGTGAAGTATCAGAAAGAGAAATTAAAGAAATGATCCCATTTACCATCACATCAAAAAGAATAAAATACTTAGGAATAAACCTACCTAAGGAGGCAAAAGACCTATACTCTGAAAGCTATAAGATGTTGATGAAAGAAATTGAAGACTATGCAAATAGATGGAAAGTTATACTGTGTTCTTGGTTAGGAAGGATCAATATTATTAAAACGACCATAATATGCAAGGCAATCTACAGATTCAGTGCAATCCCTGTCAAATTACGAGTGGCAGTTTTCACAGGACTAAAACAAAAATTCTTTAATTTGTATGGAAACACAAAAGACCCTAATTGCCAAAACAATCTTGAGAAAGAACAGAGCTGGAAGAATTAAGCTCCCTGACTTCAGACTATACTACAAAGCTATAGTCATCAACACAGTATGGTACTGGCACAAAAACAGATTATGTAGATCGATAGAACAGCATAGAAAGCCCAGAAATAACCTCATTTATGGTCAATTAATCTATGACAAAGGAAGCAAGAATATACAATGGAGAAAAATTCTTTTCAATAAGTGGTGCTGGGAAAACTGGACAGCTACATATAAAAAATGAAATTAGAACATTATCTAACACCGTACGCAAAAATAAACTCAAAATGGATTAAAGACATAAATGTAAGACCAGACACTATAAAACTCCTAGAGGAAAACATAGGCAGAACACTCTTTGACATAAATCACAGCAATGTTTTTTTGGATTCATCTCCTAGAATAATGAAATCAAAAGCAAAAATAAACAAATGCGACCTAATTAAATTTGAAAGCTTTTGCACAAGAAAGGAAACTACAAACAAAATAAAAAGACAACCTATAGAATGGGAGAAAATATTTGTAAACAATGTGATTGACAAGGGATTAATTTCTGAAATACAGGAACAGCTCATACAGCTCAAGTAAAAATAAAATTCAGGGCTTCCCTGGTGGCGCAGTGCTTGAGAGTCTGCCTGCCGATGCAGGGGACATGGGTTCATGCCCTGGCCTGGGAAGATCCCACATGCCATGGAGCGGCTGGGCCTGTGAGCCATGGCCGCTGGGCCTGCGCGTCCGGAGCCTGTGCTCCGCAACGGGAGAGACCACAACAGTGAGAGGCCCGCGTACCGCAAAAAAGAAAAAAAGAAAATTCAAAAAATGTATTGAAGATCTAAACAGAGATGTCTCTAAAGAAGACATACAGATGGCCAACAGGCACATGAAAAGGTGCTCATCAATGCTAATTATTACATTCACACAGGTCAGAATGGCTATCATGAAAAAATCTACAAATAATAAGTGCTGGAGAGGGTATGGAGAAAGGGGAACCCTCCTACACTGTTGATGGGAATGTAAATTGGTGCAGCCACTATGGAGAACAGTATGGAAGTTCTTAAAAAATTAAAAATAGAGTTACCATATGATCTAGAAATCCCACTTCTGGGCATATATCTGGAAAAGATGAAAACTCTAATTCAAAAAGATATAGCACCCTAATGTTTATAGCAGCACTATTTACAAGTCAAGATTTGGAAGCAACCTAACTGTCCATTGACAGATGAATGGATAAAGAAGATGCGGTATGTGTGTGTGCGTGTATATATATATACACATATATGTGTGTGTGTGTGTGTGTGTGTGTATAATGGAATATTGCTCAGTCATTAAAAAGAATGAGATAATGCCATTTGCAGCAATATGAATGGACCTAGAGATTATCATAAGTGAGGTAAGTCAGACAGAAAAAGACAAATATATGATATCACTTATATGTGGAATCTAAAAAAAAAATGATACAAATGAACTTATTTACAAAACAGACTCACAGACTTAGAAAACAAACATGTTTACCAAAGGAGAAAGGTGGGAAGGGATAAATTAGGAATTTGTGATTAACAGGTACACACTGTTATATATAAAACAGATAAACAACAAGGCCTCCTGTATGGCACAGGGAACTATGTTCAGTATCTTGTAATAGCTTATAATGGAAAAGAATCTGAAAAAGAATACATGTATGTATGTATTTATATATATATATATATGTACACACACACATATATAAATGGAATCACTTTGCTGTACAACTGAAACGTTATAAATCAACTGTCCTTCAATTAAAAAATACAGAAAAAAGAACAATGCAAAAAAAAAGCAACCTGTTTAAATCAAAATGCCACCTTTGAAGACATATTGCATACAGGATAATTCTATTATTATTATGCTTTTCTTCCAAACATTATTTTGCTCTCTATAAAGTGATTTCAAAAGGCATTCTTCTCTAATGAGTGGCATAGCAGCCTCTTCTACACAGGTCTCATAGGGAGTGGAGTGAGTGACATAAGTGTACTTCCTTTTCCACGTAAGGAGTTATGATGAATTTGGTAACAACTCTATCCATTTGTAGAGTGAGCATTAGTATAGAAAGTGGATACCATCAATAAAGTGGAGAAAAAGGGAGAAGAAGACAGCTAAATCTCCATTTTTCTGTAAGGGGAAGTCAAAGTTAATAGTTAAATCTGAAAAATCAAGATTTGAACATTTAAGTATATTATTTAAATACATGGAGGTAAATATCGAATTTTTCAGTTAAAAGACATGAAAGTAGTTTCTTCTGGAAGAGGGAGATGGGATAGAGGAACAAGACACTGCTTTTTTCCATAGTGGGTCTCATCTATCTCATTGACCATATTGTGTGCAAATACACCTAAGGTAAAAGTTAAAAATTTAAAAAAAGAATTAAAAGTAAAAACATTGAATTAAAGCTTAGTTACTAAACCAGAATCAAAACATTTACATGTGTTTTCCACACCTGTTAAAAGTAAAATAGAGGAAATTTTAGAGCCTTTCAGGTAAGGTGCCATCTTTGAGTCTTAGTTTTCTTTGATCCCTTAATTTAAATTTTTAGGTAACATTTTACACCAATTAATATTTCTATTCTAAAAGAAAATTAACTTTTTTCCACAATTAATTTTATAAGCTTATATCTATATAATACTAATCTTCAAAAAATCATAGAAATATTTTGTTCCAAATATTAACCCATTTTCTTTGTATTTTAATATATGAAGTCACACTAGTTTAAAATAATGGACAATAAAGCTGTACTTCACAATGAATTAGTGTATTAATTATGAGACAAATCAGGACAGCCAGTGTTTCTTCTTCAGTTTCCTTGAAATTTCAATGAATACAATTTTACTCTAAAATAAAGAACATTTTCACATATCAAATAATGAATAAATGTCCTAATTATGTGTGATAAATACACTTTATTGAAATTTGAATGTCTACTTTTGCCAGTTGCTCTCAAAATGCTTTATGCAATTGAATTGCATATTTCCCATGCCATTAATTATACAGTTTTCTTTTTACTAATTTAAAAATAACAGATACAAATGATTAAAGGTTATTGGAGGGAGAATGATCTGTAAGAACCTAAAATCAAATATACTGAAAGTCAATGGAAAGATATGCCATAAGTCTGACCTCAGTAAAACATATATGTAAAATCCTGCTTATAAAACATTGTCTTTAAATTTCTAGGACTTAAAGGATATGCATACAAATAAAAGAAACTCTCCATTTTATTTACAATTCATTCACATTACTCACAGTAACTAGGTACTAGTATAAAGTTGCTGCCAACTCTTAATTAGCAAATACTGAATCATTGCCACGAGAGGAAATACAGGATTATATTCTAAGCCTCTGGCCACAATATTTTTTGTCAATTGAGCAATACATAACCTTGTTCCATAGGTATTTCTGTTTAAAGATACCTTGTTTAAGATATACTGTTGTTTCATTAATATTGAATTCATGGCCAGCAGCACTGTAACTCCTGCCTGAACAAATCTTAACCTACCACGTATTTTCTCTCTAAGGCACATTGCAGATATCTTAGCCAGTAGGAACACTAAACATAACTTCAGCACTATGCTTGGGGGAATTTTAAGCAATGAAATCACCATCAGAAAACACAGAAATGTCAAAAATATTTCACTGAATGGACCATGAAAAGTACACTTGTTTACAGTATCAGAGCTGAAACAAGAAGGCAGAATATCGCCTTGTGCCACCTCAGCTAGGAACTTGAGAGTCAAGACAGTCAATTTTTTCTTGCCATGCCCATGTCCAGGAAAGCACCAGTGTGTATTGATTTGGGAGTTACAAACACATTGTAGTGAGTAGGTGAATTTACAAGTACAGAATACATGAAAAGTGATTAACTGTGCTTTTATTCTTATCATCTGTATATCAATGACTAGAAAACAGACATGACCTGCTCAAATCTTGACTGAGTCCTTGGATCCAGATTGTGCACTCCTTGAAAATTCCCACTTAAATGTCTTAAAGAAATGACAATCCCAACTTGCCCCAAACTGAATTATTCTTCTTAAAGAGCAAACTCTAATTTTCTGTATTCTGAATAGTATTTTAAATTTTAAAAAATCACAATCAGCTTGCAATTTGTTATAATTCCCTATCTTTAATGTGAGCCTCTAAGATCTGACCTCCTCTTTCCATCCTCTCTCCTTATCCTTTAAACTCCAGCCATCAGGATGCATTTCATTTCTTCAATATGCAATGTTATTTCTTGTTTCTGGGTCATTAAGCAACTTGTTTTCTCTGTGTTTGGAACACATTTCACCCACAACCTCTTTATCTAGATAATTACCATTCTGCCTTTAGGTTTCATTTTAAATATCATTTCTTCACAGAGACTTTTCTTGACTCTAAGGACTGTTTACATCTCCCTTCTTACACCCTAATCTTTGTGTTTGACGTTGTTCATTATATTTGTAAAGTATAGAAGATTTAATTTTCACTGTTACACACTCAGGGTGAAAAAATATAACTGTATTTACTGATATATTCAGTTATATAAGATATATTCTGCCTTTTTACTACAAGCCTGATGTCATACAACTTAATCCTGTCACTCTTCCAATAAGATAGGCTACTTTAAGATTATACTGATTCTATTAATTAAGTTTAGTGTACTGTAAGAGATTGCAAAATATAGAGAGGATTTACTAATATAGCAGTAAATGATCTCTCAATAACAGAAGATTAGGCTCACAGTTTATATCTGCTTTGAAGAGATAATGCTGTGATCCAGGTTCCTATTATCCTACAGCTCTAACATTTCTGAGTGATCATCCTACACTGCATGTTTGAAGCTGGGTTACCTCCGTATTTACATTAAAGCCTATGAGAGGAGAAAAAATTGAATTTTAGGAAAAAGATCTAAGAGATGGCCTGGAGTTACAGGCATAATCTGTTTTATTCAATATTTCAAATTGGATTCTTGTTCACAATTCTTCTCTCCTTCCTTTAATGGAGTTATATATCCACACCTTTTGCCACATGATATTGCAATGCCTATGGGTAGTTTAGGTAGAGAAGACATCCCTGATGTGTTGATTTGGGGTTTGGCCACTTAACTATTGGAATGTGAATGGAAATAACTATGCTAGTTCCAATCAGAGGCTTGAAGAGGTTTTTGTTTGTTTGTTCCTTCTTGTTTCTCTTCATTCTACCTTCCTGAAAGAGAAAAAAATGTACATAGACAGAGACTGCTTCCTAAGGCTTCCCCAAATAAGAAGTTATTATAACCCATTGAATGGATATATCACATTTTGTTAATCTATTTTTCAGTTGATGAACACTGGTTTGTCTCTACTTTTGGCTAGTATGAATAATGCTGCTATGGACATTTGCATAAAAGTTTTTGTGAGGGCATGTTTTCATTTCTCTTGTGTATATATACCTAATAGGGAAGTGACTTGTTCATATAGTAACTTTATGTTTAATGGTCTGATAAACTGCCAGACTATTCCAAAGTGGCTGTACCATTTTATATTCCCACCAGCAGTTTTTAAGTGTTCCAGTTTCTTCATATCCTAATATTTATTATCTGACTTTTTGGTTCTCTCCAGTTGGAACTAGCACACTGTTATTTCCATTCGCATTTTCTTGTGATGTCTTTGGTTTTGGTATTGGGGCAATGGTGCCTTCACAGAATGAGTTGGGAAGTGTTTTCTCACTGTTTTTTAGTAAACTTTGTAAAGATTTGGTATTAGTTCTTAAAATGCTTGGTAGAAGTTCATCCTGTAAATAATATATAGTTGGATCATGTATTTTGCCTAGTCTGACAATATTTGCATTTGGTTGGACTATTTAATCCATTGCTTTTAGTGTTGTTATTGATATACTTGGATTTATGTCTTCCATTTCACTTTTTAAAGTTTCTATAGCTTTCATGGTTTTTTTGTTCCTCTATTTCTTCTTTTCTTTCTTTCACATTAAGTAAATATATTCTAATGTAGTACTTCAATTTATTTAATAATTGTTTTCACTATATATGTTATATATATATATATATTTTTGGCTGCATTGGGTCTTCATTGCTGCATGCAGGCTTTCTCTAGTTGCGGCGAGCGGGGGCTACTCTTCATTGTGGTGCGCGGGCTTCTCATTGCGGTGGCTTCTCTTGTTGCAGAGCATGGGCTCTAGGCATGCGGGCTTCAGTAGTTGTGGCACATGGGCTCAGTAGTTGTGATGCACAGACTCTACAGCACAGGCTTAGTAGTTGAGGCACATGGACTTAGTTGCTCCGTGGCATGTGGGATCTTCCCAGACCAGGGACCGGACCAGGGATTGAACCCCTGTCCCCTGCATTGGCAGGTGGATTATTAACCACTGTGCCACCAGGAAGTCCCATATATGTTATATTCTAAGTAATGCTTTAGGGTTTACCGTATACATCTGAACTTATCTGAATCAGCTTCTGATTTATAATAGCTTAATTCCAGTGATATATAGAAATGTTACTCCTATATAACTCTATTTCCTTTTCCCCTTTTTGTGGTATTATAATTGTACATATTACATCCACTAGTTTTTTTAAACCCAAGAATGTATAATTACTGCATTTTTATCTGTAGTTATTTCCTTGCTTCCATTCACCCCCTTTCCACTATTGTTAACAAATATATTACAAATAAATTATATTTCAATGTTTTATATGCCTGTTTATATATATATATGTGTATATATATATATATATATATATATATAGGTATTCTTCTGCCATTTCAAATCTACTATCGAGCCACTCTAGTAAATGTTTTATTTCAGTTGATACACTTTTCAACTCCATAATTTCCATTTGGTTCTTGTTTATGCTCTCTATTGATATTCTCTGTGTGATGTGACATTGTCACTATATTATCAGTTTACTTTTTAAATCATGATTTCTTTAGTTCTGTAAACATGTTTATAATGGCTACTTTAAAATCTTCTGATAAATCTAACATTTGGTTCTCTTACAGGAGTTTCTTTTTTTTTTTAATGTGCTTTTATCCTGCTCTATGTACCATATTTTTCTCTCTTTGTATGCCTTATAATTTTTTGTTGGAAACTGGACATTTTAGATAATGTATTGTGCCAATTTTGGAGCAATTTTGGTTACTTGCTCCCTCCTCCCTTTGGGCTTGTTATTGTCATTTGCTTATTTATATGTTTAGAGACTGGTTTACTGGAATATCTAGTGAAGTCTATCCCCCACCCCCTCAATGTGTAGACACACACACACAAACACACACGTAGTGTTCAGCCTTGAATGTTTTTACTCACAAAAGTATACCAGCCACCCAAGGATGACAGTGATTTAGGTAGAACTCTCTTACCTGACCATATGCAGCTGTTAAACTGCACTAGCTGATTACGCTATTGTTCTCAATAATTCCTTGGAGCATAAATTAATCCAATAAATTCTACAAACAAATCTAGTCAAATTCTGGCTCCTTTCAAGGAATAGTTGAGATTACTGTTTTATTTTTGTTTTGACCCTAAGAAGATTCCTTTCAGATGTCTTATTCCAAGTTTATAGGAATAGCTGGAAACCAGCTGGCCTTCAGTTTAGCCTGTTTGGGATCTCCTCTTAAATTTCTTTCACCACAACTTCCACTGCTCTTGAGAGTGACTTTAGTCTTGAAATTTTTCACTCTCTGTTGCAAATGAACTCAGTTCGTGTGGGAAGAGATCAAGAGCTTTCACTTTTATGATCCCTTTCTCCTTATATATACCTGGGAAAATCTCTGAGCTTGGGCTTTGGAGCCAAGCATAAGGACAATACCAAGCTTCTCTGTGAATGGCACCTCTATGCTAGGGGCTGAACATTTGTTGGGGTGGGCAGCAGCCTGGAGTCCTTTTGACTTGCCTCTCCTGGCATGAAATTACTGTCTCAGAAGCTAGGACAATAGTGATCAGTATTCTCAACATTGCTGTACCCAAAGTAGACCCTCCGTTTCACAAATGGGGGTTCGGGATAAGAAGAAATTCTCTACCTCTCTACCACAGTTTCTGAAGCTTTGCTTTAGCAATAGGGAACTGGGGACAGGATGAGAAATGCCGGCATCCTTTTCTTCCCAGACGAAAGCCCTCCATCTGGCTTCTGAGGAAGGGATCCTAGTTTTCTTGACTTTAGCAACTCAGAATGAAGTCTCTGCCATGCTGATCTGGGAGGAGAAAGGGAGGGAAAATTATTGGTTCAAATATCACAGACTCTTACCTTTCTAACCGAATTTTTGTAGACTTACAGATGTTTCTTTATTTGTTATTACCCCCTTAGGACCATTTATAGAGGCTTTGAAATATCTATGTATAGTTTTCCTCAGTTTCACTGGGAAGCAGGTCAGAGGAGTTCTTCATACTCTCATGTTGGAAGTAAATCTGTTGAGTTGAGTTGTTTTAAAGTGGAGTCCTATCTTTTTTTTTTTTTTTTTTTTTTTTTGCGGTACGCGGGCCTCTCACTGCTGTGGCCTCTCCCGTTGCGGGGCACAGGCTCCGGACACGCAGGCTCAGCGGCCATGGCTCACGGGCCCAGCCGCTCCGCGGCATGTGGGATCCTCCCGGACCGGGGCACGAACCCACATCCCCTGCATTGGCAGGCGGAATCTCAACCACTGCGCCACCAGGGAAGCCCGGAGTCCTATCTTAAGTGCTATATCTTGGCTTCACAGGCCCCATCCAGTGCAATTATTCTGTCTCCTTTTCTTTGTTCCTTACATTGTTTTATTTTTAATATTTCAGATTTAAAGTCTAATGACCACAATCTTCTTTTCCAAATTATTCATATTATTTTTATTTATAAAGAACCCTATTAACTGGCTTGCTCTTAAATGGTAAGATGATTTAACTTCCTCCTTCATTCTTGTGCAGGAACATTAAAACATGTTCAGACTTAGAAAAATAACTGGAAAAACGTGAAAATTCTTTTCTCGCATAATTATCATGTTTTTTAAAATTAAATTAAATTTATTTATTTATTTATGGCTGTGTTGGGTCTTCGTTTCTGTGCGAGGGCTTTCTCTAGTTGCGGCAAGTGGGGACCACTCCTCATCGCGGTGCGCGGGCCTCTCACTGTCGCAGCCTCTCTTGTTGCGGAGCACGAGCGCCAGACGCGCAGGCTCAGTAATTGTGGCTTACGGGGCTAGTCGCTCCGCGGCATGTGGGATCTTCCCAGACCAAGGCTCGAACCCATGTCCCCTGCATTGGCAGGCAGATTCTCAACCACTGTGCCGCCAGGGAAGCCCAATTATTATGTTTGACGTTTATATGATATATTAGATATGCATGACCTAGAAACATGAATAATGTCAGATGATGCACCACAAGACACTCAAATATTTTTAAAAAGTGAGATATCTCCTTAGATAAACATTATGCAAGTGTCAGACACCAAACACAAAGACTATGGTAGGCCCACCTATTTGATTACTCTTAAACGCATAGAAGTTGACTTCAGTGTTGCTGAAATATCATGAAAACTTAAACCTGTGTCTATATATAGTACTGTTAATTTATAGGTAGATTTTAAGAATGATTCAGACATTACAAAAGTGAAAATGAATAAATTATAATAGCTCAAGAGTCAGTTTATATGCCATTTTAGAAACACACATTAGTTTTATTTTACATCCTTCCAGAAGACAGATGGTTATTAGCTAGGTTTTAAAATGAAACTTGTATACTAACCAAGTAACAAGCAAAATGCTCAAGATTACATTGGCATAATTTAACAACTGCAATTATTGGGCAAAGCAATCTGTGAAATTAATGATTTCTGCATGCATTAATGATCTCTTCTAAACATATACGATAGTGATTGGTAGAGGTGTGTTAAGCTGAATGCCACAATAGTATCTAATAGATTCTGTCCCCAAGGTACTAACTCAATCTCTGGTGTAAAATGAGATTACTATCACTTCAAGAGTTAAGAAAGTTACTAAGTACCTCATTTTCTACTAGTAGATTTTTAATCACCAGGAGAATTAAGCTTGTGAAATAATGGACATGCTAGTTTTCTGTTTCAAAAAATAATTGTCATATAAACAGTTTAATTCTTAATTGTTGTTAAGCTAGGTAATTGTGACATTGGTGTTGACTTTAGAAAATTTTTTGATCAACTGAAATTGGATGGATATTCACAAGTATTAGTTATATAAATTATCTTTTGAAAAGTAACTCTTGTACATAAGCACTGTTCTAATTGCAAAATAATAAAATGTTATGGAAATAACGCAGTTGGCATTTATAAAGTTATATCTTTCAACTGAGTTTGAAATGCTTTACAAACACAATTTCTTTAATCCTTACATTGTATTTCTTATGCAACCTGTTATAAAAACTGTTCTAGTTGGAAACAATAATATCTGTATTTCAGTTTTAGTAGATTACCTTAGTATCATACAACTTCAGTATCCCAGTAGGACTCCTGTTTGTCATGCCTAATGAGTGCCCCCTGGAAGCAGAGTGTTACCATTATTCAAATTTACATGATCAGCCTATCCTATCTATACTCATTTGCAGTGATAGATTAATAATACTTCCCTGTACTTGTGTTCTTCTTTTTAAAACAAAATAGCTGAATCTTCTAAACATTTGTAAAAATGATCCTATAAATTATTTTGGTTCATTCTGAAATGACAACCTCATTCTTAGCTCCCACCAGAAACTGTCAGCATCTTCAGAGTGAAAAACAGAATATAACTTCAAAATCAAATTAGACTTAGAGGAGGGAAAAAAAATAACTGGATATAAGACAGATAGCTTAAAGCATCAGAGGAAAAACAGCTGAAAAATAATAAAATTTGAAATGCATTATTATGAATAATAAATTATTAAGCATAATTTAAAAACAATAGTTATTAGTAGGTTATATAAGTACTATAAAATTATTATTATGGTTATATATTATTATAAGTATAATTATTATTATAGGAGGCAATAGAAGAGATCATAATGGGATTAGTTCCCCACACTGACCCCAACACATATTTTTGTCCCACGAGAAGAAAAATGTGTAATCAGAAAGCTAAAGAATGATATAATAGCAAAGCACAAAAGATTTATGGTGATAAGAGAATCAAGCAGAATGACACAGAAGGATCCTTGAATGATGGGGTTAAGATGGATTACAGTGTGATCTCAAAGGTTTTGTGCTTTTGAAATCCAGAGAAATAGGAATCTGCTCAGAGTTACATTATCACCTAAGACTTTTACAGCATTGACATCATTGACATTCAGGTGTTTCTTTCTGTGACTTCATGGGCTGCAGGCATTTATGAGTAGACTAGAGTACATTACTCATGAGCATAGATGGAGTGCCCTGATATAATGAACAGTGATATTTTTGGATGACAAACAATTTTTGCTAGGTAGGAGTTAGAGACATTCCTTTTTTTGAGAATGAAATCTAGACAGTGATTTATGCCCATAATCTGATGAAGTATGAGGATATGAGATTTCAGTAGTGTATTAGTTAAAAAATGTAATATTCAAAAGTATAATCTATTTGGAAGGGGGAAGATTATGGAAAACTAATTATAGTTCAAGCCTGGGAGTTACTTAAGTCAGTTCTGCCTTCATTCCATTGGGTAGAGATGATTGACAAGAACCCAACTAACTGCAAAAGAAAAAGCGAATGGACTCAGCCACACATCTCAAGATATGCATTGACAAAAAACTAAGATATCAACTCAGTGTTCAACAAAAATACAAATAGTTACTAAGCATATAATGATGTTCAAATTCACTAGTAATCTAATAAAACAAATTCAAACAAAATATGTTGAAGAAATTACTCTTATTCACTCTTAGTAAACGTGTATGAAATTCACTTCAACAGGAAAATTTTGACGTTTTGATTTGAGTCTTAAAAATCTTTTAACATAGTTATTTGATTTCAACAACTCTGTTCATAAAATAATAAGAAATGTAGGCAAATATTTATGAGTAAATATGCCATTATAATGTCATCTGAATACTGATTAGATTGAATTTTTAATAATGTTATTTCTAAATATATGAGTTATGGTAAGTTTTTCTTTCTTTTTTGTATTTGTCTATGCTTTGCAAATTCACTGATATTAGATTATGTTATTTTGACATTTTTAAAGAAGGGACAAAAAACAATTTCTTCAGTGAGGAATAAGTTCCACTTTGAATAAAAGAAACTCAAAATAAAAATGACTTCAACAGAGCAAAATTTGTGTTCTCAGTTAACAGTTAGGAGATAAGTAGCCCGGACTGATATGGTAGCTCAGTTTTACGAGATTCTCAGGGGCCTAGCCTCATTTTATCATACCATTTCACCAGGCATCTAATATAAACCTCATCTTCATGGTGTCTTCACATCCATATTTGAGAGGAAGATGGTATTGGGTGATAATTCTCCTTGGTCTGGCATTTGTTTTTGCACATGTTCTGAGGCTAGAAGCCAATTTAAGAGTGGTTGTAAAAGCAGGCATCCCTGGAAAGATAAAATAGTCACTCCCTCCACAGAGCTTTATAGACATGTCTCCTCTTTGAAAATATCTCTCCTCCCCAGAGACATCCCAGGATAGAAAAGTATACCTTCCTTTTGCAAGGAAGATTTGCTTACATTCAGGACAATCAGGTAATGTCTTCCTAATGGGTGAACATTGGAAAGGTTTGCCAACAATTCCCTTACAAACTTAGGAGTTTCTATGAACTGAGTGTTCCTCAGCTGTGAAACAGAGCTGAGTGCATAGCATTTGCCTGGGTGTACTCTGCACCCTCAGAGACTTGAGGGTAGGGCAAGGGGCAGTGATATGAGAATGAGCTTATATTGCCTGCTGTGGCCTGAGTAGAGCCCAACTGTCTAAATCCATTTGGACGCGTTGGACTCTACCAACGGGTGTGGCAAGTTAGCCTAGGAGCTATGCTGCTGCTTAGGAACTGCTTGACTGCTTGACTTAACAAATGGAAAAAAGAAGAAAAGGGGCAAAGCACAGATAAAAGCTGTTCTTGAAGACAGCTTCATGGAACCTAACATGGAACACTTGGTAAGAATTAGCCATGGAACCATATAAAATTCTAAGAGTGGCTGGGAATTGCAGTCTTTATCATTGCTATGTGTCCAGCAAAATTATCAGCAGTTCTATTATGCATGAAGTGGAAAACATATTATAGGACAACAACCTGTTGTCCTATTGCAGGAATTGTGATAAAACAGGAAACAGATGATTGGCAAGAAAGCAATGCAGAGTGAAATAAAACTCATTTATGAATGCTTTTACTATGTATATTCACATACAAACAAATATCAAGATATCTGAATAATTCATATCACTCTGTTGATGAAAAATATAAATTTTAACATTTAAAATAAAGTGTTTTAAATCACAAGCAGATTTTAAGAATTTTTGAAAGAGAAAATGAAGATAAATGCTGAAAGAAAGTTTTATAGTAAGAGATAAAAGAAGGTAAACTTTTAGCTGTATGTCATCAGGGAAATATCCAGTTGAAAATCAGGACAGAGGGCATTGTTAGAATATACATGAATGGGATATAAGGAAGAAAATATTGAGAATCTGCAGGCATTAAGGCACTACCTAAGAACTTCACCACTAGTTTAGTCCAATTTATTACTATTGTTTAGTAACAAAAACTAAAATTAGATTGTCTAGATGGCAAGAAATAAGTCAGGATCTCATGAAACGACTTTTTCCCATTTGAGGTTATTGTAATTGTAAATCAACTATCCAGTAGAGAGAGAGAGAGAGAGAGAGAGAGAGAGAGAGAGAAACAGCCAGAGTGAGCGAGAGCCAGTCATCTTGTAGCTCAATGGAAGATACATTTAAATACTCTAAGTAATTTCTCAATCCATTTTGAGGAGGAAGTGAAATAACTAAAACTATCAAGGATCAGATTTAGACCTTTGGTGGTAGTGATTTTGTTTTATTTTCTGTAATTAAACCTGTTCATTCATTTCCTGGGATTTTTCAGCAGGTATTAAAGTGGTTTAAGAAAACCTAATTGTATTGAATATTTTTAGAAGGATGTGATTTTGTTATTGTCGCATATTATGATGACCTTTGTTTTATTGTTTTATTCGCATATTATGATGGCCTTATCTATTTTCCAATTAGCTTCCTCTGTTTTTAGATATCAAGTGATTCTAACAGAAAACTCTCAATGTATTTTATTATAGGTTTCGTAAAAATGCCGGAGCAGATAATTACACATTCTAAGACAATTTTTATAGGCTTTTATTTCATAGCCCATGAAACTCAATATTTCGTGAATTTTATAGTCCATGAAATAAAGAACTGGTGTAGCAATAAGTTAAACCATTTAGATTTCAAAAATAAGTGTTAATTCTGAGATTCATTATGCTATAGGCCAGTTGTCTAATGAGTTTGAGAGTAATTTTACTTTTATGTATTTAGGGCAGACTGCTTATCACACAAATTTTTACTGAAGAAAAAATCTGAGACCAAAGAAGTTAGATAAAAGGAGTAATAAATTTTCATCTGTAATTTCAATCCCGATGTAGATAGGCACATTTCTGTACCCTACAGGGTTCATTTGAGACTTATGTAACCCATGGTGAGGTTTGAAGAAAATCTTGATATACTATCAAATACTGACAAATGCATGACATTTCAAAATTAAAAGCAGTAAAAAAAAGTATCAACTTGAGTCTATGAAATCATGGAGTAGTCAATAGAATGGCTCTTAATTTGAATGAATCCTAAATATTTCTTCTTACCTGTATGAAAGGAATGAGTACCTGTGGAAAATATAAATTTATTTTAACATTGACATGGGTATTATAATACTGCCCATGGCTTGAGTATGTTCTAATGTGTGTTTCATGAGATACTAGTTTTGTTACAAATTAACAAGAAATCTCTGAAAGAGAACTCTAGTTTTTTTAAAAAGTGAAACACTTCGTTAAACCAATTTAAATATTTTTGTTCGCTTTAATTTTACTGAAGTGTAGTTGATTTACAGTGTTGTGTTAACTTCTTCTGTACAGCAAAGTGACTCAGTTATACATGTATATGTTATTTTTCATATTCTCTTCCATTATGGTTTGTCACAGAATATTGAATATAGTTCCCTGTGCTATACAGTATGACCTTGTTGTTTATCCATCCTATATATAATAGTTTGCCTCTGTAAACTATTTAGGCAGGATTTCTGAGAGATCTAAATGTCCAATGTGCAGGGCAAAGCTCCAAGAGGGTGACAGATGTTGTACTATGCATCACCCAAGAGGGTGACACATGTTGAGTCCTATTGCATGGGACTCACTTTTCGAAGAGCTTCACCTAAGAGTAGTATTCCACAGAACACATTAAATTAAATGGTGACAAGGATTCTATGAATTCACTTACTTTCTGAGTATTCAGACAAGGATCCTTCACAGACAAAAATGATTCTCCCTTAGCCTCATATAATTTAGGTTTAAAGGAGTAATTTGGGCATATATTAAGAAAGGCTTTTTTTCTCTGCTCTTTCTATTCCATATTATTCTTCATATTATATCAGTCCATTATTAAAAGGTGTTTATTTGTTGTTGTTGTTGTTGTTGTTTTGTGGTACGCGGGCCTCTCACTGTTGTGGCCTCTCCCGTTGCGGAGCACAGGCTCCGGACGCACAGGCTCAGCGGCCATGGCTCACGGGCAGCCTCTCCGCGGCATGTGGGATCTTCCCAGACCGGGACACGAACCCGTGTCCCCTGCATTGGCAGGCGGACTCTCAACCACTGCGCCACCAGGGAAGCCCAAAAGGTGTTTTATTGTGAACATACTGTATACATAGAAGTATACTGGGTGCTCAGAGAGAAATAAAATGAATTTATGGTCTGGTATCGGTTTTTCTGAGACTTACGATATAGCTGTACTGCAGTTCAGGTACCTCTGACATCATCCGTTTGAACCACTCCAAGGCAACCAGCAGAGCTAGGCTGGGCCCTGAGCACCTCTTGAGTGACTTCACATACATAGGTTTATTTAAAATTTCCGGGACCCCTAAGAAGTAAGCCCTCTAAATATCCTGCTTTGCAGAGAGAAAGCAGGATCACGGGGGTCACAGAGCAAGGAAATGGCAAAGTCTGGATTCAAACCCAGGTTTCTGACTGGAGTTCTGCCTCTTTATCATCATATTTTCAGTTTGTACATGGTTCTAAAAACTGATAGAGTTAGACAAGCACTAGGACTGAAGTTAGTGATCTACGTTTCGTAGATAATTTTTCCATTAAATAATTGTGTGACTATGTTCACATTACCTAACTTCGTTGGCTTCAGGTTATTCATCTATGTAATTATATTAGTTATACCTTTTTATATGTCTATCTCAAAACATAGTAGATTTTAAACTTTTTAAAGAAGTTTTTTTTTAAAACAAAGTGTTATTCAGAATTCCAGTTAATGAGAGATAAACAAAAAAGTTTATTTTGAATGAAAAGGCGATGGCAGGAAGCATTGAAGAAGAAGTAAGTCCTCAAAATTTGCTTCCTTCCTCTTGCCCAGTCTGAATGCAGGCTACCTTAATAACAACTTTACATATCAATAACAACTTTGCTTAAAAAAATTCTCTTTCAAATACTTTGTCATTTTAATATTCTCATATATCTAAATTTGCTTTGTATAAATCCAGTATTAAATAAATTAGTGGTACTATGTTGCTAAATTAGTGAGTCATATCTGTTCCCCCCCATTTTCTGGAATGCAGAACCTTTCAAATATTATATCAATAATATCTAATGCCTATGACAGAAGACAAATACATTTTTCATTACATTCTTAAAATTTATAGCTTTAATCATGCATGAGAATCATCTTCAGAATTCTAAACTGCCTTAAACACAATTCCTTTTTCATATTTACTGAATTTTTGAAATAAGATAACAAATATGGTAATACAGCTGAGATCTAAAAGGACAGAGATTTATTGATTATAAATCTTTGTTTCATTTAGTACAAATATCAAAAGTGTTCCTGAAAGGAAGTTCTAATGTATTGCTGAAGTAGATTTAATCTAATTTTTAATGTTTATATTTCTGACATATTCAACACAAAGCAAATAAATTCCAACAAAAATTAAGAATTTCAGTTGGAAAATAAAATTAGTGGCTACCAGATCTCCTGTGTGTATTGGGGGAGAAAGTGTGGGGTTCACTATTAGTTTTATTGAAATTGTTACTTAGATGATAATGTAAACTTTATTTTTATTACATTTTCAAATAAATAAAATAACATGCTTATCACTGAATATAAAAGTAAATCTATTTCAGAAAGAGTGAACTATAGTATTACTTAAAATTAGGGTATGGAAGTTTTTAAAATACATGTATAATTTACATTATTCTTGAAAGCTTTCTTTGAATTCTTTAGTCCACATTTATTTCTCCCTTCTGTTAATGCTTATATACAAATAACACTTATAGGAGCTCATTTAGTATATGAAATGCTGAGAGAATGCAATAGCATGTACAGACTTTAATCTAAAAGACACGTGGGCATGTGGATTGTGAAAGAATGGCTCATCCATACATCTAATCAGGCCTTCATCTGTAGTCCTACAGTTGCAACTATGAAAGAAGGCAAGTTTTAGCACATGATATAAACACTCACCCAGACACTACCATGGGCTTAAAGAGGACTAATTACCAGGAGCTCAGTTTGAAGAAAAACAATGTTTAAGGACTATCCATAAAGAAAGAGGACAAAAGCAACAAATGACATATACTATAAACTTCAATTTTCTTTCATATGCAAACACATATATGTTTCCAGCTCAAAGCAGTGGTTTGTAAAAAATCTTCAAACCTCTTAGCTCTATGGAAGTTCTACCTTTTGTCTTTTGCCTTTTAAGTTAATTCTGTGGGTTAATAAGCCAAGAGTATGACAGGTTTTATTTTTAAACTCAGTCCTGGTGTGGTTATGGTACATAACTTTCACTAATATGTCTGATTATGTGTATTTCATATAATTTTTGAGTTGTTTCCTATGAAGCTGATGTTAAAACTTATAACGTCTTCCGGAAGAAACATTGTTTATTTTAAATTAGTATATCCAAAACTCTTCACGTACTTCTAGAGATTTTTCCAAGGTATATGCCAAGGTAACTCCAGGCCTACTGAATTAGAAGCTTCATGGGTGGGATTCAAGAATATCTATCTTTATTTTTATTTTTTTTGGTGTAGTTTATGCAGTATTTTTGTACTGGGGTTGGAGTTTTGTCAATATTGATCTATATAAGTATTATTTCTGAAATATGAACAATTTGTCTTGTTTATTGTAGCATTACCAGTATCCTGTACAAAGTTTGGAATACTGAAGATATTCTGATAGGCAAATGGTTTTAAAAATAGCTTAAAATTAACAGATATATAACCAAATTTTAAAATTGAGAGTAATTGTTGATTTTATTTTAAATGTTTTTGATATTTACTTTGCCCTTATTTCCTCCTCAGGTAACTACTTTAAATTTTGTAATTTTGGATTATTGGCTGGCTTTTCATTTAATGAACTTGGTTGTTTATAGTCAGCCATCTGAAGCTTTGGCTATCTCTGTTAAAATAGTTCACTGCTCTAAAGTCTTCTTTCTTTTTTGTTTGTTTGTTTAGTGGCTCCTTTTGATTCAATTTATGCAGAATTCTAGAAAATCCAAACAGATTTCTTATGACAGAAGTATATCAATGATTGCCTAGGAATAGAGGTGGCTTATGGGAGGGAGGGATTGTAGAGGGCATGAGGAAACTTCAGACGATACATATGGTCCTAAGGTTTTTACATATGTAGAAACCTACTATACTTTTAAATGCATGCAGTTTAGTTTATGTCAGTATTTTTCTTCCAGTTTTATTGAGATAGAATTGACATACAGAACTGTATAAATTTAGGTATACAGCATAATGATTTGATTTACATACTCATGAAGTGATTATCACAATAAGTTTAGTGAATCATCATCTCATATAGGTACACAATTAAAGAAACAGGAAAAAAAATGTGTCGTGATGAGAACTCAACATTTACTCTCTTAACAACTTTCATATAACATACAGCAGTGTGAACTATATTTATCATGTTGTATTTTACATTCCTAGTACTTATTTACCTTATAACTGGAAGTTTGTACCTTTTGACTGCTTTCTTCCAATTCCTCATCCTCCTACCTTCACCTTCCCCCCACCCCACCCCCGTCTCTGGTAACCGCATCTGATCTCTTGTTTTATGAGTTTGTTTATTTGTTTTTGAGGTATAGTTGATTCTCAACACTATGTTAGTTTCTGTTACACAACATAGTGATTTGATACCTCTATACATTTCAAACTGATAACCATGATAAGTCTAGTTATGATATGTCACCATACAAAAATATTGCATAGTTATTAACTATGTTCTCCACACTGTACACTTCATACCCATAACTCACTCATTTTGCAACTGGAAGTTTTGTACCTTTGACTCTCCCTCTCCTATTTCTTAATATCTTTATTCTTGATAAGCCAGAACATACATGTCTTTTAGGAATACAATCATTTTTTACTAATACATTATCCATTCAAATTTCATGAATTGTGCAGGTCCCAGTTAAATGGCTGGTTCTATTCCCAGTAGCAATCAGGAAATCTCTTTCCATAATCCAGTTTTATTAATTGAGAAAGTAGGGTTTAGAGAAAAAGATTAGGTTCCCAAACAGACGAATAAGTAAAGAACTATGATTAAAATCAAAGTCTGCATAGCTGCAAACCCTTGTTCTTAAACAGGGCAGCATGGTATTACCTTTATTATTAACTTTTTTGTTTTCTTATTTGTCAAATCAGGAAAAATCTAAATGATTACCTTACTTCAGTACTCAGATTTGATTTCTCCTAGGGTCAATACTTTTATTTTAAACAGCCATATTATGATATAATTGAAATACATAAACTGAACATACTTAAAGTGTTCAATTTATATGTATTGACATAGTTATACCCCTGTAAAATCATTACAACAATCAAGATAATGAACCTATCCATTACCCCCCCACAAATTTTTTTGTGCCTGTTTGTAATGCCTCCATCCAGCCTTATCCAGTCTTCTTTCTTACCCTCCCACGGTAATCACTGATCTTTCTGTCAATGTTAGCTTACATTTTCTAAAATTTTACAAAGAATCATACAGAATGTCCTGTTTTTGGTCTTGACTCTTGCACTCAGCATAGTTATTTTGAAAGTTGTATATGTTGATAAGTCGTATAAATAGTATATGCTTTTTTATGTTGATAAGTAGTATTTCATTGCACAGATATTTTGGTTATTCCAAATATAGCTGCCATAAACAACTGTGTTCAAGTCTTTGTATGGAATTATCCTTTATTTCACTTGGGGAAATACCTAGGAGTAGAATGGCTGGATCATATGGTAAGTGTATGTTTATCTTTGAGAAACTGCAAAACTGTTTTTACAAAGTGATTGTGTCAGTTTATATTGCCACAAGCAGTGTATGAAAGCTCTAATCCCCCACATCCTAGTCAGCATTTGAAATAGTCAATTGTTTGTTTTCTCTTATTGTTGTTATTTTTTTTTTGTTTTAAGCTTTAGCCATTTTAACAAGTGTGCAGTGATATCTTATTGTAGTTTTAATTTATATTTCTCTAATGACTAACAATGTGTAGCATCATTTCATGTGTTTGTTTGCCATTCATATATCTACTCTGGTGGACTTTTGAAATCTTTTGCTCATTTTTAATTGGGTTTGCTGTGTATTATTGCATCTTGAGAGTGCTTTATGTATTTGTAGACTTTAGTTTTTTGATTTGCAAATATTTTACCAAGTCTTGTGTTTTCATTTGTTTAACAGTTTCTTTTTAAGAGTAGGTATGCTTACTTTCATTGAAGTACAATTTATCAATTATTTTCTCTCAAGGACCATATTTTTAGTGTGTATCTAGGAAATTTTTGCATAACTAGTGTTCACAATGGTTTTGTATTATATTTTATTCCAGGCATCGCAGTTTTAGGTTTTCCCATTTAAATTTATGATTTATTTTGAGTTAATGGTTTATCTGATGCAAGTTGTGGATCAAATATCTTATATTATTTGCATATGGTATCCAGTTGTTTTGGCACCACTTGTTGAAAAGACTATCCTTTTTCCACTTAATTGTTTTGCACCTTTGTTAAAATTCAGCTACCCATATGTATATGGGTCTCTTTCTGAATGCTCTATTATGTTCCATATTTCTATTTTGAAACTAGCACCACATTGTCCTAGTTAATGTAACTTTATAGTAAGTCTACAAACATAGTTGTTTTACAATGTTTCTTTGACCTGTGGGTCATTTGAATGGTTATATGAATTTTAGAATCAGATTTCAAGCTTCTATGAAAGAGCCATCTAGGGGCTTCCCTGGTGGCGCGGTGGTTGGGAGTCCGCCTGCCGATGGATGCAGGGGACATGGGTTCGTGCCCCGGAGCGGCTGGGCCCGTGAGCCATGGCCGCTGAGCCTGCGCGTCCGGAGCCTGTGCTCTGCAACGGGAGAGGCTACAACAGTGAGAGGCCCGCGTACTGAAAAAAAAAAAAAAAAAAAAAGAATGGTGATTTAGAATAAATCTTTTGAGCACTAATTTTTAGAATGTCCACAAATTAGTATCTGTGGTCAAATTCTCAAGATTATTGATGTTTAGATAACTTTTATATATGTATATACAAATTACTTAATTTAGTAAGGCCCATTGCCTATCCAGTGCATCCTCCCAGCTCTTACCATGCTAATGGATGTGTTCGACTACAAGCATCTGTTTTCTTCTGAAGCTCACCATTTATCACCCACATAAACTAAAAAAGTACATTTTGGATTTACATTCTTAAATGTATTTTGATTCCTAGTATTTTACTGTATATTAAAATTGTCTTTGCTTTTGTTTGTCCATAATTTTTTAAGCTTCAATATGATATTGTTCTATCATTCCAAGGACCTCTGAATTCCACCCAAGGCTTTCATGATTTTACAGATTACAAGAATACTTGTTCTAGCTTCTCCCAGGTTAAAATTTTAAAGTATTCTATTATTTTTCCTTCATTTCTTTGGTTTTGATCTCTGTTAATTTCTCCTCCTGAATATTTTTTTCTCTTTATTTATATCTTTATTTATTTTCTTTGGAGAATATGAACTGTATCCCGGCTTCTTCTCAAAATAAGTTAATATTTTGTTTGGGACCTTGACATTTTTCATGAAATATTCCATTAACCTTTTAATTACAGCAGCATAATGTCCACCTTCTCTTAGTTTGCATTATGTTGAAATTTTTCTTAATTCACCATTTCAGTTTGAATATATGGACTCTGTTTAGGCATATAATATGTTGTATTTATTATACTTTTAATTTGTTATAAAATTTTAAGTGCTAGGTTTCATAAATAATATAATGGACACTACACATGCCTGATTGCCCTATCTTAGTAAATTTCTTTATGTTTTAGTAAGTATGTATGCTGCAATTTGCATTCTGGTTGCAGTAAAGGAGGAAAGGCAAAAGACATAGTTTTACACAACATTTAACAAGACTATGTTTTATTACAGAAGCTGTGGAACTGACCTCTGGTATTAAGTTCTCTGAGGAATACTAAAAGTAAGAGAAACACATTAATATTAAAGCCATTTATGCAATTTTCAGACAGCTGCAAAAGGTCTAAATCCTTTTTCTTTCTTTGCTGAAGGACTGGGATAGTAGATTTGTGACCTTCGTTATTAACAACAAAAAGATTCCTTCTTCTACAGCCTACTAAATTTACCAAAAATCATGAACTTGTACTAACCAGATCCAACCTCTCTGTAAATAAATTAATCACAGTTTACTAAATAGTGAAGCTAATATAGAATATTTTATTTAGAAATAGTTTCTCATGTAGAAGAAAATTTTAGAAATAGAGTTAAATGGAAGTGAATAACATTCAAAATGCATTTTTCTTTTTCTATCTTATATTCAGTACATTTCTTAGAACTTATGATGTATACTGATGTGACAAGTTATATATTAGAAGTATCTTTAAGCAGTGGAATAATCAATTTGAAGTAGGATATACACTCAAGAGATCTAAAGTCTACTTTTCTCTAACAATAGAAATATGTGTAAACCATTTTATAAACACATTTTGGTCATTCTCAATTTGCAGTAAAATAATTTGGGGGGACACTTAGGCAATTTAATTGGATTTTAGATGTAGCATTTTGACGCTTACATAACCAAGGCACATATTCATAGAATGATGTAATTGTCTGGAAGTATTCCTTTAATAAAGAATTTAGGCTCTGGCAGGACATACTAATAAGATATACTTAGGCATGATTGATTCATCCACTGATTATGCTTCCCTCAGATTCTGTGTATGTGTACATTAAGTATATTTTTGATATTATTTTTCAAGAATGTTTACATTATTTATAAAACTTCTATAATGTCTGCATTTTTCCTTGTGATATTCATACCATAGATAGAAATGTACTGTACATCTACTTTTGTGTACAAATGTAAATTCAAAGGAAGTTATTTTGAGTATAAAATTAATTTTAAGCAACAAATGGATTTAGAGATTATACACTTAAAATATATATGATGAAACTTTAATTCTCCAAAGTATTAAGTATAAAAAGCATATTTTTTAAAGCTATTTACTTATAATTTTATTGATTGCTTCCCCAGAAATAGGAAGTCCCATGGAGCATCTGAACATGCTAATGGATAATTATATAAAATACTTACTCATTATTTCAAAAAGATATAATCAAATTTCTGAGAAAAACAAAAAAGAAAAATATCTAATTTTTAATAGAATGTACAGCTAATTTAGTAATATTTGTGTCTTCATAATTTATAAACCAAAAGAAATATTTTATTGCTAGCTTTAAAACATACTCTAAAGGAGCTTATCATTTAACTGGGGACTCAATTTAACTATGGTGCATTTGTTGGTTAAGGAGGTAAAAGAAAAAAAAATATTTACCATATTCAGTAAAATTTTAAAGGATTTTTGAGAGAGGGGTCAGTTTACCAAGACAGCTCACAAAATATCCAAAAGAAAGTTATCTAGAAAAATGAAGCTAGTTTATGAACCGCCCCCTGTAAAAAAAGGTTAAGGAGGATGACGGTTCCAGAAAAAGAAAACACACACACAAAGAAAACGACTGGTATGTATTCTGAGAGTTTGGGTAGCAAATGTAGCAGCCTGGCCACAGAAGCATTCATTTGAGAAGAAAATGCAATCAGAATATTTCCACAAACGAAAATTCTACCAAAAAAAAAAAAGCTACATTAATCAAGTTAAATTGTTAAATATCATGTACTTCTAATCATAAGCCTCATTTTTCTTTATAGTACCCTAACAGGGAGACTTTTTCTGGTGATTTTGAGCCATTGATTCACCAGTCCTTTTCACTGAAATGACCTACCTGGATCATTCTACTTAGAGATACACAATAGTCCAAAACTCTCATCCCTAAATTTACCCTGTCCCCACCAAAAGAACATATCTGCTTATCTCCCATTCTCCTATTGTCCAATTACCTTTATCTCCCAACACACACTAGTAGCTCAATGTGTTAAGCCTTATAGTATAGTTATGTTAAACAGCAATAATAATAATAATAAAAACCTTCTAGAAACACAGTACTTTAAATCATAAACAAGAGAAATGTGGACATTGTTAGCAATTTGAGAATTAGTGGGAATCAAGGGGTCTTTTAAAGTTATTTTCTAGTTCCAAACCTACCCTCGAATACTCAGGTCAATGAGATTTCTTGTGATTTTTAATAGTACTATAATCTACAGTCATCAACCATTAAAACAGCAGTCATTTGATCAGAACACTCCTCTGAATGTTTAAGTGGATATTCTTTGAAAGCACTTTTTAAAAAATTTTATTAGATTAATTTGGACTTGTCTTTTATTGACTTATGAACTCCAGATACCCACAGTGATTCTCAATGCTCAATCATGTTTACTCTATTTGTTAACTCTGATGTCATAGTTTATAAGATGTGTTAGAAATTTTTTTATTAATTGGACAGGATAATGAGATTATAACTCAAAGAACCTCAAATTCTCAGAACTGTGAAAAATATCAAAGTGTATATTGATGATGATAATATGTTAACAAAGATATTTTGTTAATTGTTTAAAATTCTCTCATTGTCAGTGTTTACTTCTGAATTTGGGTGAGTTTTTTTTCCCTTTCCCTCTACTAACATTGTAACAGCTTAGCCAAGTCTCTAAAAGTGTTTTATTCCTGGCGGGGGGGGAAGCATGAAACTATATTCACCATATTTTGGCAGCATATTCATGAAAAAAATGTATTTACTTTCAAAGATAATTTATTTTTCCTTTATAACTAAGGGAATTAAAATGATCCTTCATTTAGTATATCCACTAGGGACAGAGCAAAATGTTCTTAGTTTATCATAATTATTCTGCAGAAAATTTAGCTTTCCTTTAAGAAATCCAGTGAGAAGAAGCACTGCTTAAAATGGCTGAATCACACTTCTCAGGAGGCTATCCCAAGAAGCAGCTGTTTTCGATCTTCATCCACTCCTGAAGTGCTATCATTAACAGTTTTACCAATCACATGCTGTAAATTACAAGCATGCTCCATCTAGTTCATTTTTTGGATAGGTATTGCAATTTAAAAAGGTGATTTCCACATGATTTTTAATTTGACTTCAGCTCCCTGGGACCACTCTCCATTGCATGTATGTGACTACTTTCCCTGAAAATAAATGAAATGTAGCTATGAATATCAGTAAATAAGTAGGATATAGTAAATGGTGATAGATAAATAGATATATAATTTTTTTGCTAAAATATTTTAAAGTGTTATTAGAAAGAATATTATTCACCATCCTGAGTTATTTTCTGCCTTAGGTTATTTGACCAACCCTGGGATTAGTATTAGAATGTTCTCAAAGCCTGGTTTTTTTATGATTTTTAAGTATGACAGTCTCATTGAGTACAAAGCATATATGTTCAGTAAGTACATAGGACTTATACCATCGGTTAACAAAATTCTCCAGCATGCACATGGTTACTAATGTAATAGGACAACATCATTCACCTGCATATGTTCATGTGATGTAGAATGTTTCTGAGGCCTTCTTAATAAAATGTGTGTATACTCATGTCATTTCCTCTAGATCCTGCCTAAGGGCAAAGAACTGAAAAAATTTATTCTCCTTAAAAAGAAGAAAGGGATAACTATAATCAGGCTATGAACTAATTGGTATTCCCAAATGACAATGTAGCACAAGACTTTTTGTTTCAACTTTATGAAGAAGTCTTGATTATCAAGTAGAGTACAAATAAAAGAAATTACAATTTTAAATCATAGGCATATAATTTTGAAAAAAATACATATTTTTACATTTAAATTTTATTTTCTGGAGATTGGAGTAATGGGGAAAGTCAAACTGAAAAATATAATTAAAATAATAAACCTTTCAAGTACTCAAAACAATTGAGCAAAGATCATGTAATATAGAGTCTTAAAGGGAATGGTGTTGACAAACAAGAATGACTTATAATCACCCTATGAAATCCTATTAGTAAAGTTCTGGAGAAGAGGATATTAATATTTTACTTTAAAACTCTCCATACTTATATATCTCTGGATGATCTTTTATAGAATAAAACACAGGAGTCAAATCTTTGTGAATAAACACTTTTAACTCAATATTATCTGATGTCTCCTGATACTCCTACTTAATTTCTATAGGTGTGTGGAATTTTATGATAATACCATTCTGTACCTCTGAAACTCTGGCATACCTATGCAACTTCTTGATCTAATTAAATAAGATATTAGTAATAGTTGGATCTACTTATTTTGACCATAATTTCAAATTAATGGTCGTACATTGCATATACTTACTTACAAGTTTGTTGTCTTAAAATGTCCCTGTGTTGTGTTGTCTTAAAACATTTCATGTGGAACCAAGATGTATTTAGACTGCATTTATGGGCTGTCGTCTTCTTATGTTTTTCACTGCTCTTTCTCTATTAATCTTCATAAATTATTCATCAGGGAAAGCAGGGGTAATTGTGTGACTCGGAGTCTAGACCTGATGAACAATAGTAGTGATAGAGTAGTAGTAAAAAAGAAATTGATAATTTCTATATTGCAAAAGCTACTGTACTTTATAAATTCAAAATGATTTTAATAGAGTTAAACATGGTGTTTTTTTCTGATATTTTCCTATTAACTGAAATAACTGAAGAATACATGTGAAAATTACATAACAATAATTTGCTTCTGATACAGAATAAAACTTGGTTATTCAGTTGCTTCTTGGCTTTAAATTTCTGTTTCATTTAAATTTCCTTGTATAATTTGCTTCCCCACAGTTGATAAGCAAAGATTAGACAACTTTAAGAACTTACTTCTGATCTACTGGGTCCTTCTATATTTGCATAAGATGACAAGAAATCCTGTCTTATAATCACTTATGCAAATTAAAGTAATTATATAGCATTTTATATAAGTAGATTAAAAAGTTATGATAATACAGGGGTTAATACTAACCTGTTGAGGATAAAAATTCAAAATATGAAAATCAGTTGCATTTCTATGCAGTAAGAACAAACTATCAAAAAAAGAAATAACAATCCAGTTGCAGTAGCATCAGGGAAACAAACCAACCAAAAAGCCTTAGGAATTACTTTAACCAATGAGGTGAAAGAAGCTGAAGCAAACACAAATAAATGGAAAGGCATGTTCATAATTGGAGGAATTAATACTGTTAAAATGTCCATACTACCCAAAAACATCTATAGATTCAATGCAATTCCTATCAAAATTCCAATGACATTTTTCACAGAAATATCAATGTGTGTATATGTTAATCCCAAACTCTTAATTTATCTCTCCCCTTCCCTCCCCCACCCCAGCTATCCCTTTTGGTAACCATAAGTTTGTTTTCTATGTCTGTGAGTCTATTTCTGGTTTGGAAACAAGTTCATTTGTATTGTTTTTTTTAGATTCCATGTATAATCGATACCATATATTTGATTTTCTCTGTCTGATTTACTTCACTTAGTATGATATCTCTAGTTCCATCCACATTGCTGCAAATGACATTATTTTATTCTTTTCATGGCTGAGTAATAGTCCATTGTATATATATACCAAATCTTCTTTATCCATTCATCTGTTGTGGACATTTAGGTTACTTCCATGCCTTGGCTATTATAAATAGTGCTGCTCTGAAAATTGAGGTAAAAAAAAAACATAATAAGAGGGGATGAAGGTGTTAGGTGTTAACTGATTTTGTAGTAATCATTTTGCAATATATACATTGCACATTTTAAACTTACATATGCTAATGTCAATATTATCTCAATAAAGCTGGAAAAATGAAGAAAGGCAAAACAAAACAAAAAACCTTAGGAGAACCACCACTGGGTTGTTCCTTGGTTCTTGAGGTCCCTAGCCAATCTGCCTTCTCTCCACTTTTCACAGTCTTCTTATGTTTGTTTTATACATCATATTCAGGGTTTTTAGTTTACTTAGTGGGAGGACTAAGGAAAAGCATGTCTAGTCCATCTTCCCAGGAGAACTCTACCCTCTTGTTTTATAACATGCTTTCAATGGAATATATTTTCATGCAAATGTATATCTCACAGTATGATTTTAAAAAAACAGACCTGCTTATGTAAGACGAGGATACATTGATTAACACCCTTCTGAGTGTAATTTAAAAATATGTATAAAAGCCTTGAAAATATCATATAGTTAAGTTAGTGATGTCTGTCAGCCAGGTCTGAGCATCTCAATTCTGCTCTTTGACTTGATTAATCAATATCAGCCACCTTTGGAGGTGAAAAATATCATGGGAAGGAAGATGAAAAATTAGTGAGTAGAAAGATGAAGCAAATTGTTTAAATTACAAAGCTGTGATTCAAAGTTCAGATCATCTGATTCTAAGCCAGGTCTTTTTAATTTAGATGGGATAAAAGAAGAAACACATGAAGCAATGAACAATTTTAAAAAATTAAAGTATAGAATAAGAAGGTGGCAATCCACATGAAAAATATAATTTAGGATATTTGTAGAAAAATAGTTAACATGAATAAATGCATTTTGATTATTTTAAAGATTAATGCATGATTTCTTCAGCATCAGTCATTAATTAGAACTTCCAAAATATAGCAACTTATTACTATATAAATGGTTGGGAGTTACTGATTTGGTAATAGTTTGTTTTCTTCATTACTGTCTAGTCCTCAGGATGAGGTCTCCCTATTTATAAAGGATATTTCTCGTTTTGTCTTCCTCAAATACATCTTTTGATAAATATCTTTATTTAAACATATGCTTGTAGATGATGGTGGGAAGCATATCACGCCATCCCCTGGCCACATGAACAATTAACAATGGTGCCAATCATAATGTTACATTCTCTTCTACACAGCCCTTGTTCCAAGGATATGTTCATGATCGAAGCCAGCTAATCAGAATAGTTTCTTTGTGGTTACAGAGGAGCCATGTAACTTCAAAGAGGTGAGACTAAAGATGTCTAGGGCCAGATGTCCAATCTTTGGAGAAGTTGCTCAGAGAGAATTATGCTGACAGTTTTGAGAGTATGAAAGCAAAGGAGTGATGGCATTTGTGTCATTGTTTCTATTTATCTTGAAGGCCAGTCCCACCTGCTTCACAAATTGCCCATTTTCAATGTCTTAATTCAATTTATTTCTTTCATGTGCACACAAGGAGTCCTGATTGACTGCATACTCCTCAAATATCTCCGATAAGGGGAAAATATGTATACATGATGATATGTCATTCTTTCGGAACATTATTTTTTGGTATGTTTTAGTTTGTCAGGAATATCTAGATTTGAAAACTGGAAGAATGTTTCTGTCCTTCAAATGTTCTTCTCCCAATCAACCTCAGTAGGCTGATCTGCCTGCTCAAGGACCTCATGTATTAGAAGTGCTAAAATTTTATAACATGCTGTGACTATATTTTCTATGATTATGGAATATATCTATTATGTGCTTCATGCCACTGATTGCCACTTTAAACAGATTTGTTAGAAAAGAATTTACATATTAATTCATATCAAATATTACTAATAATATTACTAATATATTACTAATATGACCTGAAGTCTTTATTGTCCCCATCAAAATGCCAAAATCTCTCTTTCTGCATCTCTGTCTCTGAATCTCTCTTGTAGTTATTATTGTGGTGGCCATGGTCCTTGGAATTTAGACATTTGGTTTGAAGGAAATCTGAAAATATGTTACATCATAATGTTAAAATAAAAGATGACAGCTTAAGATGATCTCTCAGTGAAATTTGTTCTTTAAGAGCAGACTTAAAACCTATATTAAGTACTATAGACTAAAGATGAGATTTTTTGACACCATTGTAAACTGGATGGGTGAGACATTTTTAGCTCTAGGAACTACAAAGAAAACTATTTGTCCCACCACCCCAGGACAAAGCAAGTCTAAAGCTTTTGTATACATCTCAGATATGATTTAAACAGATTCCTGGAGTCTTAGAGTTAAAAAAACAAACAAACAACAACAACAACAAAAAAAACTCCAGAGACTATATATCCTACACATTTACTATAACGATAAAAAATCTGACAAGCAGAGAGGATATTTAACAAAGCCATACAAGGATTCTGAGTTCTGGCTTGGGACTTTCCCCTTCTGTAGTACTGTTGTGTTTGGAGTAATATAAATAGACTTGGACTGGGATTGTATGGCAAAGGGCCATATTGTTTAGAGCACCTTCATGGTGACCTAGATCTTAATAACCTTCATTTATGTGTGTTTGTGAAATTACTATCCATCTACGCTACACTCAGCAGTAGTATGTAGCTTAAGTTTAAATTGTTTATGATTGTATTGGCATTATCATTTGTTTACATTTTAAGATGAATAGTGACTTCATTTTTATTTTTCAGATATCCAAGTCAGCAATTCACATTTGAATATCTACCAATATGTATATTTTATTTGGCAAAACTGATACAACAGCCTTCTTACTTTCCAGATGATTTTGTTTATATTTTATTTTGAAGTCTAAATTTCTACTTAATCAATTTGTATAAATAACATTGTTTGTACCAGTAAAAGCTCTCAAACAATACAAGGAGGTAAGTGCCACAAAGACAAAAGTCAATTGATTGTGAAGAGAAATCAAGAACAGTAATATTTTGAATAATAAATGCAGTTACTTGCATAACGTATGCTGTCCCTGAGCAGAAAATAAACTGATTAATTCATTTTAAATGCCACATAAAGATAGGTATATTTTTCTCATTTTAATATAATAATAATGTATTGAAAATATAAACCAGACATTCAGAGTCCAATTATAAATTAATTTTTATGTTGAAGTGAGTAAATAAGAGTAAGAGACCATAGAAAACAGTTCAAAAGAATTCTTTCATCTCAATTTGCTACTTTACCAGCCCAGAAACTGTAAATGAAGAGGGAAAAATTACAAATAAAAGTGTGTGTACCTCCTGGGGAGATAGACTTTTTTGGTAGAACTCTTCTGTGAAACCATATCTTTTAGCTTAAAACTATGAGAAGAAATACATTGTATTTCAAGTTGTAAGTGTTTTAACAACAAAGATGAATTATATGATAATATACTGGGAATCAGTGGGTATTCTGTACAAGTTGTGCTATCACCCTTAAAAGTGTGTCCTAGGAGTGTGCAGATGTGTACAGTGTACCACAACACTGTTGTGTGAGTAGCACACTGGTGTAGTCGTTGGTTTCACACCTGGAGAAGGATCAGAGTCCTTTGGATTTTCAGTTCCCTTGACCTTAATTGCTACTAGCACTCACCCACCCACCCCTCTAGCTACTGGATCAGGAGTTTGTAGAGGCCTCAAACTAGGGGAAGGTGACCAAAGGGGAAACATGCATAGTGAATGCAGAGTCAAAATCAACCTTAAAAGTAATCATAAGTAAATAGAACTTATACTAAATAATTTTTTTTTTAAATTGAACACTTCTGGTAAATATTTTTTTACCACACAGTAAACTAGTCTTACTTGAAACCATCATGATGGATAGAATATCAGAGCAATAGAAAAAAGTGTGGTCCCTGATAACAGGAACTGCTAAATCAGGGGCTGATAAATCAAGAAATTTGAGGCCTGTCATATCACTGAGCTCTCAAGTAAGATAAAAAAATACTTTTACTTTTAAAGCCATCTGGATTCAAGATTATTTTACATGTAGTTGAAACATATTTACAGGATCATGACTGTAATTATACCTTTATATATTCTGATATTTCTGACTGAAACCTCTTTTGTTTTTGGATTGTAGTGGTTTTAATTTCTTGTTTCTTTTTGTTTTTTTTAAATATTTTAATTGAGATATAATTGATTTAAAATATTAGTTTCAGGTGTACAATATAGTGATTTATAGTTATTATAAAATATTGGATATATTCCCTGTTCTGTACACTATATCCTTGTAGCTCATTTATTTTATAAGTAATAGTTTGCACCTCTTACCTCCTCCTTTCCTCTCTCTACTGGGAACCACTAGTTTGTTCTCTATATCTGTGAATCTGTTTCTTTTTTGTTATATTGAATAGTTTATTTGCTTTTTTAGATTCCACACATAAGTTATAACATACAGTATTTGTCTTTCTCTGTCTAACTTATTTCACTAAGCATGATAACTTCCAGGTCCATCCATGTTGTTACAAATGGCAAAATTTCATTATTTTTCATGGTTGAGTAGTATTCTATGGTATGTATGCACACTACATCTTCTTTATCCATTTGTCTGTTGATGGACACAAATTGCTTCTACATCTTGGCTATTGTAAATAATGCTTCTATGAACACTGGGGTGCATGTATCTTTTTGAATTAGTGTTTTCATTTTCTTCAGATATATACACGGCTGGAATTACTGGATCATATGGTTGTTCTATTTTTAGTTTTTTTGAGGAAACACCATAATGTTTTCCAAAGTAGCTGTACCAATTTATATTTCCACTGACAATGTACAAGGTTTCCCTTTTCTCTAAATTCTTGCCAACATTTGTTTGTGGTTTTTTTGATGACAGACATTCTGACAGCTGTGAGGTGATATCTCACTGTGGTTTTGTTTGTTTGTTTTGGTGGTACGCAGGCCTCTCACTGTTGTGGCCTCTCCCATTGTGGAGCACAGGCTCCAGACGCGCAGGCTCAGTGGCCATGGCTCACGGGCCCAGCCGCTCTGCGGCATGTGGGATCTTCCCGGACCGGGGCACGAGCCTGTGTCCCCTGCATCGGCAGGTGGACTCTCAACCACTGCACCACCAGGGAAGCCCCTCACTGTGGTTTTGATTTGAATTTCTCTGATGATTAACAGTGTTGCGCATCTTTTCTTGTGCCTCCTAACTATCTCTATGTCTTGTTTGGAAAAATGTTTATTCAGCTCTTCTGCCCATTATTTAACTGGGTTGTTTAGTTTTTTGATACTAAGTTGTATATTCTTTATATATATTAACCCCTTATCGGTCATATAATTTGCAAATATTTTCTCCCATTCAGTAGGTTAAGTTTTCATTCTGTTGATGGTTTCCTTTGTTGTGCAAAAGCTTTTAAGTTTAACTAGGTCCCATTTGTTTTTTGTGTTTTTTATTTTTTTGCTTTTGTTTTCTTTGCCTTAGGAAACAGATCCCCTCAAATATTGTTGCGATCTATATCAAAGAACGTTCTGCCTATGTTTTCTTCTAGGACTTTTATGGTTTCTGGTCTTACATTTAGGTCTTTAATCCATTCTGAGTTTACTTTTGTATATGGTGAGAGAAAATGTTCTAATTTCATTCTTTTACATGTAGTTGTCCAGTTTTCCAAGCACCACATAATGAAGAGACTGTCTTTGTTTTTCTGTTGCTTCCTTTGTCATAGATTAATTGACCATAAATGCATGAGTTTATCTCTGAGCTCTCTATTCTTTTCCATTGCTCTATGTGTCTGTTTTTGTGCCAGTACCATACTGTTTTGATGACTGTAGCTTTGTAGTATAGTCTGAAATCAGGACACATGATACTTCCAGCTCTGTTCTTCTTAAGATTGTTTTGGCTATTTGGGGTCTGTCTTGTTCCCATACTAATTTTAAAATTATTTGTTCTAGTTCTGTGAAAAATGCTGTTGGTATCGGGATGGGGATTGCTTTGGCTATTATGGTTATTTTAACAATATTAATTCTTCCAATCCATGAACAAGGTATATCTTTCCATCTCTTTGTGTCCTCTAAAATTTCTTTTATCAGTATTCTATAGTTTTCCAAGTACAGGTA
Source organism: Delphinapterus leucas (assembly GCF_059928025.1). NCBI lineage: Eukaryota > Metazoa > Chordata > Mammalia > Artiodactyla > Monodontidae > Delphinapterus > Delphinapterus leucas. The sequence continues at coordinate 41,748,288 of NC_143136.1, read as the reverse complement.
TTTTACCTCCTTATGTAGGTTTATTCCTAGGTATTTTATTCTTTTTGATGTGATGGTAAATGGGATTATTTCCTTAATTTCTGTTTCTTATAGTTTTTTGTTAGTGCATAGAAATGCAACAGGTTTCCATATATTAATTTTGTATCCTGCAACTCTACCAAGCTCTTGATAAGCTCTAGAAATTTTCTGGTGGCATCTTTAGGCTTTTCTATGTACAGTATTGTGTCATCTATAAACAATGACACTTTTACTTCCTCCTTTCCAATTTGGGTTTCTTTTATTTCTTTTTCTTCTCTGATTGCTGCATCAAGGACTTCCAATAGTATACTGAGTAAAAATGGCAGGAGTGGACATCCTTGTCTTGTTCCTGACCTTAGAGGAAATGCTTTCACCTTTTCACCTTTGAGTATGAGGTTAGCTGTGTGCTTTCATATACGGCTTTTATTATGCTGAGGTATGTTCCCTCTATGACCACTTTCTGGAGTTTTGCCATAAATGGATGTTGAAATTTATCAATAGCTTTTTCTGCACCTATGGAGATGATCATATGGTTTTTAATTCTTCAGTTTGTTAATGTGGTCTATCACATTGATTGATTTTTGGATATTGAACCATCCTTGCATCCCTTGGGTAAATCTCACTTGATCATGCTGTGTAATTCTTTTAACATATAGTTGGATTCAGTTTGCCAATGTTTTGTTGGGGATTTTTACATCTATGTTCATTAGTGATAGTGGCCAATAATTTCCTTTTTTGTGTGATATCTTTTTCTGGGTTTGATATCAGGATGATGCTGGCCTCATAGAATGAGTTTAGAAATGTTCCTTCCTCTTCAGCATTTTGGAATAGTTTGAGAAGGTTAGGCATTATCTCTTCTTTAAATGATTGCTAGAATTCACCTGTGAAGCCATCTGGTCCTGGACTTTGTTTTTTGGGAGTTTTAAAATTACTGATTCAATTTCAGTGCTGGCTATTGGTCTGTTCATATTTTCTATTTATTCCTGGTACAGTCTTGGGAGTTTGTATACTTATAGGAATTTGTCCATTACTTCTAGGTTGTCCATTTTATTGGCATCTAGCTGTTTGTAGTATTCTCTTATGATTCTTTATATTTCTGTGGTGTCACTTGTAACTTCTCCTTTTTCATTTCTGATATTACTGATTTTGGACCTCTGTATTTCTTGATGAGTCTGGCTAAAGCTTTGTCAATTTTGTTTTTCTTTTCAAAGAGCCAACTCTTAGTTTCATTGATCTTTTCCATTTCTTGTAGGTCTCTATTTCATTTATTTCAGATCTGATTTTTATGATTTATTTTTTTCTACTAAGTTTGGATTTTGTTTGTTCCTCTTTTTCTAATTCCTCTAAGTGTAAGTTTAGGTTGTTTATTTGAGATTTTTCCTATTTCCTGAGGTAAGCTTGTATCTCTATAAACTTCCCTCTTAGAACTGCTGTTGCTGAATTCCATAGATTTTGTATCATCATGTCTTTATTGTCATTTGTTTCCAGGTATTTTTAAATTTCTTTTTGGATTTCTTCAGTGAGCCACTGGTTGTTTGGTAGCATATTGTTTAGCCTCCACATGTTTGTTTTTCTGCGTTTTTTTTTTCAATTAGTTGATTTCTAGTCTCATAGTGTTGTGGTTCAAAAAAGGTACTTGATATGATTTCAGTTTTCTTAAATTTACTGAGGCTTATTTTGTGGCCTAGCATGTGATCTGTTCTGGAGACTTCCATATGCACTTGAAAAGAATGTGTATTCTGCTGCTTTTGGATGGTATGTTCTTTATATATCTGCTAAGGCCATATGATATAATGTATCATTTAAGGCCAGTGTTTCCTTATTGATTCTTTGTCTGGATAATCTGTCCATTGATGTAAGTGGGGTACTAAAGTCTCCTGCTATTATTGTGTTTCTGTCAATTTTTTTCCTTTATGTCTGTTAATATTTTCTTTATGTATTTAGGTGGTCCTATTTTGTGTGCATATATATTTACAGTGCTACATCATCATGGATTAATCTCTTGATCATTGTGTAATGTCCTTCTTTGTCTCTTATAGTAGTTATTTTTAAAAATTTATTTTGACTGATAAAGTATTGCTACTCCTGCTTTCTTTTGATTTCCATTTGTATGGGATACCTTTTTCCATCCCCTGCATTTCAGCCTGTGTGTGTCTTTGTACTTGAAGTGAGACTCTTGTAAGCAGCATGTTTACAGCTCTTGTTTTTTATCCATTCAGCCACTCTGTGTTTTTATGTCTTTTGATTGGAGCATTTAGTACATTTACATTTAAAGAGTTATAGATAGGTATTTACTTATTGACATGTTTTCAGTTGTTTTAGGGTTGTTTTGTATATCTTTTTTCTTTCTTCTTTTGTTCTCTTCCCTTGTGATTTGATGAGTATCTTTAGTGTCATGTTTGGATTCCTTTCTGTCTTTTGTGTGTGTATCTAACATAGATTTTTTGTTTATGGTTACCATTAGGTTGGCTACTGCTTGCTTACTGCTGGCTGGAGTCTGGATCAGGAGATCCCAGGCTGGTACCCACCTACTGGTCAGTGAAACTAGGTCCTGCGTCTAGTGCCAGCCCACTGGCAGGTAGAGCTAGATCCTGAGCTCTTGCTGCAGGGTGCAGGGGTCCCAGAGCTAGTGTGAGACTGTTGGTGACATAGCTGTTTCCTGACATAGCTGTTTGTGAGGTCTGGTTCCTGACATAGCTGGTTGTGAGGTCCTGAAGTTTGTGTCAGCCTTCTGATGGGTAGGGCTGAGCCCCAGCTTGTCCCATGGCTGGTGGTAGCCTACTGGTGAGTCAGCTGGGTCTGTAGGCTGCAAGGCTGCAGTTTTCCTGAGGCTGGTGTCCTTCCACTGGTGGGTGAGCTGGCCTGAGGCTAGAGCAGGTTGGGAGGGGTTGGGGATTCTGGAGCTGGTGCTTGTCCACTGTTGGATGGACCTGGGTCCTGGGGACCCTGGCTTTGTACCCCATATATAGTGCCTGTGCACCAGTTTTGGGGCCTGGACCTAAACCCTCTGGTGGGTAGAGCCATGTCGAGGGATTGCTGTGGGCTCAGCAGATCTTAAGGCAGCCTGTCTGCCGGTGGTTGGGGCTGTGTCTCCAACCAGTTAGTTGCTTGGCCTGGGTAGTCCTAGTACTGATGCCAAGAAACTGGTGGGCATGGGTGGGGCTGGGTCCTGAGGCTAATAAGCTAGAGGGTGGATTCCAAAATGGTGCTTGCCAGCATCAGTGTCCACATGCTAGAACGAGTTCCTCCAAATGGCTGCTACCAGTTTCTATGTCTATGGAGGGTGAGCTCTAATTGCCTCCTGCCTCTTCAGTAGATTCTCCAAGATCAGCTGATAGGAATCACCCAGGTACCTTTCAAATTACTGCTTTTGCCCTGGGTCCCAGAACCTGTGAGGTTTTGTGTGCACCTTTTAGAAGTGGAGTCCTATTTCCCATAGTCCTCTGGGTCTCCTGAAATTAAGCCCTGCTGGCCTTCAAAGCCAAATGCTCTAGGGGCTTGTATTTCTGGCACAGGACCCCTAGGCTTCAAAGCCTGATGTAGGGCTCAGATCCCTCACTGGGGAGAAACTCTGAAATTGTAATTATTCTACCATTTGTGGATAGACCGAGGGGTATGGATCTTGACTATAGCATGACTCAGTCTCTCCTACCCATCTCATGTGGTTTCTTCTTTATATCTTCAGTTGTAGAAGATCTTTTTTGGTAGGTCTTGCTCTTTTTCATCTATAGGTGCTCTGCAAATCATTGTAATTTTGGTGTGCCCATGAGAGGAGGTGAGAATAAAAAACTCATGGTCTTCATTCTGCTGTTTTGGCCTAAATCTAACTGAAACATCTTTACTCCTTGGACTGCCAAACTGGGTTTTTCTATTTTTCTAAGATCCTGTGCAACTTATTCTTTCGATCTCCTACTTTCTTCAGCCCCTCAAACAGAAGCTTTTCTGTTACTAACACTCCAATGAAGTCCTCCATTTAGACCCCACCCCAATGTATTGTAATTGCTCATATGTAAGCTCTGCCTCTGTAGCTTAGATTGTGAGACCCCACAGGGAAGTGATCCCACAGATCACTTTTTATTCATCATCATCACTTCAATTTTCAGCAAAGTACTTAATTCAAGACATATACTTAATAACCAGTTGAATGAACATATAGTACAGTTACAATTAGACTTGAAATCATCACCCAAATTTAATATACCAGCATAGAGGTTGAGGTTTTGAAATTGGAACATGTCCAATATTTTATGTGAAATATAATAACGTGAGTGTGCATACCATTTTTGGCTAGGATCATGTTGAAAAAGACTATAAAAACTACAAAAGAGTCCATGAAGAAAATATGATTTCCTAACAGCTATATTTTTCACATTCTTGAAACAACAATGATCCTAAAGTTTATCAATATATGACTGACCTTGTCACTTCATTGCCATCCACAAGGAAGAGAAGTGCAGGTGAAAAGTAGCATTTAGACCTAACACATTTATCCAGTAACTTGCCAATTCAATTCAATTTACCAAGTTTGTCTAACCCTCCCTATATACCATATTCCTTGTTAGGCATTGTACAATACAATGTTAAAGGAAAGTCGTAGCATTTACTCTGAAATGGTTAACGAGTAAGCAAGTAATGAATGAATTAAAGCACAATAAGAGGTAGATTTAAGCAAGTCCTAAAATTAGGATTGGAGAAGGGATAAAACCAATACTTATAAATTACTTGCTATTTGTCAAATGGCATTTTACCTAAGGGGAATAAAGTAAAGAAGAACTTTTAGCTGATAGTATGAGGCTGGGAATGGTGGGTCAGAGAAAAGATAATATAGAGGAGACATCTGAGAAGGTAGATAAATGAATATGAACAGAATGAACAGAAGTATGAAAATAGTAAAATCTGTGATATGCTCAAAAACAGTAAATTATTTACTTGGAGCAAAATGTTCATATAAGGAAGAAGTGCCAGATAAAGCTAGACAGATACAAATCATACCAAGAAAGGTGAGTATCTGGGAAGACCTTTAATTAACACTGTATGAAATGGGATCTACCACAAGTTTTTGAGGAGGATTAAGATTTAGAAAATGCACTCCAGAACTCCTACCAGAATAGAGTAGGGTAGGGAAGGAAAGGAGTAGTATCATAACACCTTTAAAGCCATAATTTAGGGAAGGTTTTAGCAGGAGCAACAGTAAATAAAAGGAAACAACAGATAACATGAATTCCTCTTGATTTTTTTCTGAAAGTATACATATGTTTCCATCCTTTACATAATAAAATGATGGATGATTATTTATCTATTTTTTTTGTTCTGGAGGGACAATGAAAATGGATATCCTGGCTGCTGTCTTTTCTACATTAAATGCACGTGTTGCGTGGTCTCTGGCAATCATCCAAATATCATGTCAGGAAGAAATAAATTATATGTCAAAAATGAGTCTCAGGTTGTGCTATTGGAAATTGTCACATGGCCTTTCCCCTCACTATATAAGACTTGTTTTACCAATGGGATAATTTAAGAGCAACGCTGTACAAGAGCAATTTATTGAAAAAAGAGTGATTGCTTCATGATCCATGATACTATGCTCCACCTGGGACTAGCTAGCTCTTAAATGCACAGCTGCCTAAGCATCGCTAGTACTCCCTGTTCCCTGTGCTTCTTGACTGTCTTCAGAAAGGAACTCAATATGAAATCAAAGGTCTTTCCAACATTCCCAATTTAGATAAACTGAAGATGTATAGTTCAGTGTCAAAACTCCTTTGGCCTATTTTGTCCCAGAATTTTTATTACAAGAACCATTCTACTACTTGGACCAATGATGTTAATGCAAGCAATAGATGGATTAGTAATATTTTAGGAACTTATTAACATTTTTAATATTTTTGGTCCCTGAAAATATTTCATAGTAAGAAGATTTTGTCTTAGCCCCATGAACTTCTCCTTCCGAATCCTTAAGTGCCTGAATTTTTTTCTTTATTTTGCCTCCAAATATTTAAATTGTCATAGTGCTTTCTGGCCACTACGATTCACCTTCCTTTCTTGCCTCTCCTAGCCCTCTGGCTTGATATTTCTTTCCATGTAATTTTCTCCAGCTTCCCAGCCTCTATGACTAAGTGATTATTCTTATATTTTCTGTGAACGCAGTTAATTGTTAAGAGAAAATAAAACTGATTAATTAATATACAGTTAGGCATGCATCATACTTAAGCCTGAGAAGAATACTAGTTGCATCAAATTCAGTTTTGATAAAGTTTTAGAGCAAAGTAAGGAATTACAAAATGGTGGGGATATATTAAAGCCACATAGCAGTAAATATGTGACTAAAAACACCTTCTAGATGACTGACAAGTCATTGAGCCTGTCAATCTGAGAAAACATAAAAAACAGTGTTGTACATGAGTGGTCCTTATGCTAAATCAATGTTTCTTAACCTCTTTTTTTTTTTATTATCATCCTCTAAGGGAAAGTTTTAGATTTTAACCTAATCAACCCCTAAGAAAATTTAATACCACAGATCTGATATGTGCTGTATGAATATCTGTGCTTATACATAAATGAGTCAGATTATTTTCATGCGTAAAACCAATTCTTGTCCCCATGGTGGTGATGTCTCCTCTAATCAGAATTCATGCTCTAATGTAACCTTAGGATATGATATTATGTGAAGTCATATCTCCAAATCTAGAGATGCGACAGAGTCAGAGAGCTGTGTTAAAGCATATATATATGATTTGTGGGCGATGTAACAGTTATTCAGGTGAGAGAGGCAGATGGTACTGTAAGAACTATCAGGCCATGGCACTGAAATTATAAATTATAGGGAGACAATGTTAAAAAATCAACAAAATTAACACCAGTGTAAATCCTACTAGACTATAGGACACATAAGTAGTCTTCTATCAAAGCATATCTGTAGAGTTTTTTTTTTCTTTTAATAAAGGAAAACCCTATGGCATCTCTGGGTATACTAATCAAATTATTTCAGCAAGCAGAAAACAGTAATCTATGAAATTAAGTTCACACTCTATGAACAAGAAAATATTTGATTTATTACCTTGGACTTTATTGCACAGGGGATAAGTGGAGATCAGATCCTGTCAAAGTGTAATTTTAGTGTCCTGAATAAAGACAGAAATATTAACTGAGACAGAAGCTGGAAAGCCAACTTGGCCAGAATCCATTAGTATTCATCTGTTTTGCCTTTACCCTTTTATCAGCAGGGATTTGGTTTGGGAAATGCTTACACACTTAGCCAGAGTGTCTGCCAACATGTAGAGAACTACTCTCTTAAACTTAGAGTTTCACTGAGGAATAGGGAAAGTGATGTCACTTTCAGAAAAAAAAAAAAAAAAGCAATACTGAGCTAAAAGAACATTGTGCAAGAAAACTCATAAGAATCATGCTTTTTAGTTAAGAGGAAATTCTCAAAATTTTAAAAGTCTGTTTTAATCATTTTATCTCTTCTAATTTGGTTTCATAATGTCAATGTGTCCTTATTAATGAAAAGTCATTGAACACCTAAACATTAGTTGTTTCCTCTTAAGAAGAAATTTAAGATGTTAGTTCAGAAGCTGCTTAGATTTTGCCATCAGGGAATTAAAATGTTTCAGTATGTAATTGAAAGATGTGTTATTTCATCAAGAAGAAAGCAAAAGCCCGTATGCAGCCTTTATTTAATCAGAAGAGAAATAGACCAAATGAAGATAATTCTGCATTTTTCTAACTATAAGAAAGAAAAGTTGTGAGCATTATATATGTAGTAAATAAATATATTAATTAATCTCCATTTATTTTGAGTATCTGAATAATGAGTCACATAAAAGAACATAGCTAATTTATCAAAATCATTTTGAGGTTTTATTAATCGCATGTGTAATCATTGGTATATTTGTATTTTTTCTGATAATTGTGATATGTTCTTTAGTTCAATGTATATTTCTTTTTATATCTTATTAAAATTTGAAATAATGAATGGTCTGGAACACTCAGATAATGAATGACTACAGAAACATAAATATGAATATAAAGGAAGATAGGATTAAACAAGTAAAGGATGCAAATTCAGCTTTATGCTTTTTAGAAAAAAAATAGAAAAATCAGTACCTAAAAATAAAAAATATATAAAAATTATACACTAAAAGAGACCTTCAAGATGTCAGAGTAGTAAATGTGGAGATCACCTTCCTCCCCACAAATACATCTACATGTGGAACAACGCCTACAGAACACCTACTGAATGCTGGCAGAAGACCTCAGACTTCCCAAAAGGCAAGAAAATCCCAACATACCTGGGTAGGGAAAAAGAAAAAAAAATAACAGACAAAAGAATAGGGATGGACCTGCGCCTCTGGGAGGGAGCTGTGAAGGAAGAAAAGTTTCCACACACTAGGAAGCCCCTTCATTGGCAGGGACATTGCGGGGGAAGCTTTGGAGCCACAGAGGAGAGTGCAGCAACAGGGGTGCAAAGGGCAAAGTGGAGAGATTCCTGCACAGAGGATCAGTGCTGACCAGCACTCACCAGCCTGAGACACTTGTCTGCTCACCCACCAAGGGCGCGTGGGGGCTGGGAGCTGAGGCTTGGGCTTCGGATGTCAAACCCCAGGGAGAAGACTGGGATTGGTTGTGTGAAGACAGCCTGAAAGGGGCTAGTGTGCCACAGCTAGTTGGGAGGGAGTCTGGGGAAAAATCTGGACTTGCCAGAGAGGCAAGAGACCATTGTTTTGGGGTGTGTGAGGAGAGGGGCTTCCTGCTCCATGTGCCCACAAACGGCAGAGCACTGCCTAAGTGAGCTCCAGAGATGGGTGCAAGATGTGGATATCATCTTGGACCTAAAGGTGAGCACAGACTGCTACCGCAGCTGAAACCAAGAATCCTGTGTGCAAGCACAGGTCACTACCCATACCCCCCTGGCAGCCTGTGCAGCATGCCATGCCAGAGTTCCGTGATGCAGGGCCAACTCCCTGGGGGAACACACTGCGCACCTCAGGCTGTTGCAATGTCATGCCAGCCTCTGCCACCACAGGCTTACCCCACGTTCCAATTAACACTACTGTACATTTCCCTTTCCCTAGCTTGAGTGAACAAGGGAGCCCTAATCAGCCACTGCTTTAACCACCTCCTCTCTGGGCAGGGAACAGATGCCATCAGGTGGCCTACACGCAGAGGCAGGGCCAAAACCAAAGCTGAACCCCAGGAGCTGTGCGAACAAACAAGAGAAAGGGAAATTTCTCTGTGCAGCCTCAGGTGATTAAATCCCTGCCATCACCTTGATAAACCCTGCATCTGTGGAATGCCTGAATAGACAACGAATGTTCCCAAAATTGAAGTGGTGGATTTGAGAGCAAATGTAGATTTGGGGTTTGCTTTCTGCGTTTGATTTGTTTTTGGTTTCATGTTTATCTTAGTTTAGTTTTTAGTGCTTGTTTTCATTGGTGGGATTGTTTATTGGTTTCGTTGCTCTCTTCCTTTTTTTTTCTCTTCTTGTGAGTGTGTGTGTGTATGTTTCTTTGTGTGATTTTGTCTGTTTAGTTTTGCTTTAAGCATTTGTCTTGGGGTTCTGTCCGTTTTTTGTTTCTTGGTTTTTGTTTGTTTGCTTGCTTTTTTCTTTTTACGAGCGTGTTTGTTTCTTTGTGTGATTTTTGTTCAATTTTGCTTTTACCATTTGGGGGCTCTGTCTGTTGTTTTCTTTTTCTTTTTTTCTTCTTTTTCTCCTGTGCCATGCAGCTGGCAAGGTCTTTGTGCTCCAGCCAGGTGTTGGGCCTAGGCCTCCAAGGTTGGAGACCTGAGTCCAGTACATTGGACCAACAGAGACCTCCCAGCCCCATGTAATATTAATCGGAGAGAGCTGTCCCAGAGATATCTATCTCAACACTAAGACCCAGCTCCACCCAATGTCCAGCAAGCTTCAATCGTGGACGCCCCATGCCAAACATCTAGCAAGATACAAACACAACCCTACACGTTAGCTGAGAGGTTGCCTAAAATCATACTAAGTTCACAGACACCCCAAAACACACCACCAGTCACAGCCCTACCCACCAGAGAGGCAACATCCAGCTCCACGTGCCAGAACACAGGCACCCGTCCCCCCGCCCCCACCAGGAAGCCTACAGAAGCCACTGAAACAACCTCACACACTGGGGGAAGGCACCAAAAATAAGAGGAACTACAAACCAGCAGCCTGCAAAAAGGATAACACAAACAGTAATTTAAACAAAATGAGAAGACAGAGAATTATCCAGCAGATGAAGGAGCAAGGTAAAACCCACCATACCAAACAAATGAAGAGGAAATAGGCAGTCCACCTGAAAAGGAATTCAGAGTAATGATAGTAAAGATGATCCAAAATCTTGGAAATAGAATGGAGAAAATATAAGAAATGCTTAACAAGGAGCTAGAAGAACTAAAGAGCAAACAAACAATGATGGGCAACACAATAAATGAAATTAAAAATACTCTAGAAGGAATCAATAGCAGAGTAATGGAGGCAGAACAATGCAAAAGTGACCTGGAAGATAGAATAATGGAAATAACTACCACAGATCAGAATAAAGAAAAAAGAATGAAAAGAATTGAGAACAGTCTCAGAGACCTCTGGGAAAATATGAAATGTACCAACATTTGAATTATAGGGGTCCCAGAAGAAGAAGAGAAAAAGAGAGGGTCTGAGAAAATATTTGAATGGATTATAGTCGAAAACTTCCCTAACATGGGAAAGGAAATAATCAGTCCAGTAAAGGTAGAGAGTCCCATACAGGATAAATCCAAGGAGAAACATGCCAAGACACATATTAATCAAACTATCAAAAATTAAATACAAAGAAAATATATTAAAAGCAGCAAGGGAAAAGCAACAAATAACATGCAAGAGAATCCCCATAAGGTTAACAGCTGATCTTTCAACAGAAACTCCGCAAGCCAGAAGGGAGTGGCAGGACCTATTTAAAGTGATGAAGGGAAAAACCTACAACCAAGTTTACTCTACCCAGCAAGGATCTCATTCAGATGTGATGGAGAAATTAAAACCTTCCTAGACAAGCAAAAGTTAAGAGAATTCAGCACTACATATCCAGATTTACCACAACTTCTAAATGAACTTCTCTAGGTGGGAAACACAAGAGAAAGAAAAGTCCTATAAAAACAAACACCCCCAAAATGAAAATAGTAATGGGAACATACATATTGACAATTACCTTAAAAGTAAATGGGTTAAATGCTCCTACCAAAGACACAGACTACCTGAATGGATACAAAAACAAGACCCATATATATGCTGTCTACAGGAGACCCACTTCAGACCTAGGGAAACATACAGACTGAAAGTGAGGGGATGGAAAAAGGTATTACATGCAAGTTGAAATCAAAAGAAAGCTGGAGTAACAATTCTCATATCAGACAAAATAGACTATAAAATAAAGACTATTACAAGAGATAAAGAAGGAGAGTACATAATGATCAAGGGATCAATCCAAGAAAAAGATATAACAATTGTAAATATTTATGTACCAAACACAGGAGCACCTCAATACATAAGACAAATGCTAACAGCCACAAAAGGGGAAGTCAACAGTAGCACAATAATAGTAGGGGAATTTAACATTCCACTTTCACCAATGGACATTTCATCCAAAACGAAAATAAATAAGGAAACACAAGCTTTAAATGACACATTAGATCAGATGGACTTATTCATATTTATAGGACATTCCATCTAAAAACAGCAGAATGCACTTTCTTTACAGGTGCACGTGGAACATTCTCTAGGATAGATCATATCTTGGGTCACAAATCAAGCCTCAGTAAATTTAAGAAAATTGAGATCATATCAAGTATCTTTTCTGACCACAATACTATGAGACTAGATATCAATTACAGGAAATAATCTGTAAACAATAAAAACACATGGAGGCTAAACAATACGCTACTAAATAACCAAGAGATCACTGAGGAAATTAAAGAGGGAATCAAAAAATACCTAGAAACAATTGCCAATGAAAACACGACGACTGAAAATCTATGGGATGCAGCTAAAGCAGTTCTAAGAGGGAAGTTTATAGCAATACAATCCTACCTCAAGAAGTAAGAAAAATCTCAAATAAACAACCTAACCTAACACCTAAAGCAATTAGAGAAAGAAGAACAAAAAATAACCCAAAGTTAGCAGACGGAAAGAAATCATAAAGATCAGATCAGAAATAAATGAATAAGAAGTGAAGGAAACTATAAAAAAAGATCAATAATTCTAAAAGCTGTTTTTTTGAGAAGATAAACAAAATTGATAAACAATTAGCTAGACTCATCAAGAAAATAAGGGAGAAAACTCAAATCAACAGAATTAGAAATGAAAAAGGAGAAGTAACAACTGACACTGCAGAAATACAAAGGATCATGAGAGATTACTACAAGCAACTATACGCCAATAAAATGGACAAACTGGAAAAAATGGGCAAATTCTTAGAAAAGTACAGCCTTACAAACCTGAATCAGGAAGAAATAGAAAATATGAACAGACCAATCATAAGCACTGAAATTGAAACTGTGATTAAACGTCTTCCAACAAACAAAAGCCAGGACCAGAAGGCTTCACAGGCCAATTCTATCAAACATTTAGAGAAGGGCCAACACCTATCCTTCTCAAACTCTTCCAAAATATAGCAGAGGAAGGAACACTACCAAACTCATTGTATGAGGCCACAATCACCTGATATCAAAACCAGGCAAAAATGTCACAAAAAAAGAAAACTACCGGCCAATATCACTGATGAAAATAGATGCAAAACTCCTCAATAAAATTCTGTCAAACAGAATCCAACAGCTCATTAAAAGGATCATACACCTTTATCAAAACGGGGTTTATCACAGGAATGCAAGGATTCTTCAATATATGCAAATCAATCAATGTGCTACACCATATTAACACATTGAAGTATAAAAGCCAATTGATAATCTCAATAGATGCAGAAAAAGCTTTTGAGAAACTTCAACACCAATTTATGATAAAAACTCTCCAGAAAGTGGGGATAGAAGGAACCTACCTCCACACAATAAAGGCCATATGTGACAAACCCACAGCCAGCATCATTCTCAATGGTGACAAATTGAAAACATTTCCTCTAAGATCAGGGAGAAGACAAGGGTGCCCACTCTCACCACTATTATTCAACATAGTTTTGGAAGTCTTAGCCACAGCAATCAGAGAAGAAAAAGAAATAAAAGAATCCAAATTGGAAAAGAAAAAGTAAAGCTGTCACTCTTTCCAGATGACATGATACTATACATAGAGAATCCTAAAGGTGCTACCGGAAAGCTACTAGAGCTAATCAGTGAATTTGGTAAAGTAGCAGGATACAAAATTACTGCACAGAAATCTCTTGCATTCCCATACACTAATGACAAAAAATCAGAAAGAGAAAGTAAGGAAACACTCCCAATTACCAATGCAACAGAAGGAATAAAATACCAAGGAATAAACCTACTTAAGGAGACAAAAGACCTGCAGAAAACTATAAAACACTGATGAAAGAAAGTAAAGATGGTACAAACAGATGGAGAAATATACCATGTTCTTAGATTGGAAGGATCAACTTTGTGAAAATGACTCTACTACCCAAAGCAATGTATAGATTCAATGCAATCCGCATCAAACTACCAATGGCCTTTTTCACAGAACCAGAACAAAAAACATTACACAATTTGTATGGAAACACAAAAGACCCCAAATAGCCCAAGCAATCTTGAGAAAGAAAAATTTAGCTGGATGAATCAAGCTCCCTGACTTCAGACTATACTACAAAGCTACAGTAATCAGGACAGAACGGTAGTGGCACAAGAACAGATATATAAATCAGTGGAACAGGATAGAAAGCCCAGACATAAACCCACACACATATGGTCATCTTATCTTTGACAAAGGAGGCAAGAATATACAATGGAGAAAATTCAGCCCCTTCAATAAATGGTGCTAGGACCACCAGACAGCTACATGTAAAAGAATCAAATTAGAACACTTCCTAGTACTGTACACAAAAATAAACTCAAAATGGATTAAAGACCTAAATGTAAGACCAGACACTATAAAACTCTTAGAGGAAAATATAGGCAGAACACTCTTCGACATAAATCACAGCAATATCTTTTTTAACCAACCTCCTAGAGAAATGGAAATAAAAACAAAAATAAACAAATGGGACCTAATGAAACTTAAAAGCTTTTGCATAGTAAAGGAAACCATAAATAAGATGAAAGACATCCCTCACAGTGGGAGAAAATATTTGCAAATGAAGCAACTGACAAAGGATTTATCTCCAAAATGTACAAGCAGGTCATTCAGCTCAATATCAAAAAAACAAAAAACCTGGTCCAAAAGTGGTCAGAAGACCTAAATAGACATTTCTCCAGAGAAAATATACAGATTGCCAACAAACTCATGAAAGGATGCTCAACATCAGTAATCATTAGAGAAATGCAAATCAAAACTACAATAAGGTATCACCTCACACCGGTCAGAAGGGCCATCATCAAAAAATCTACAAACAATAAATGCTGGAGAGGGTGTGGAGAAAAGGGAAGCCTCTTGCACTGTTGGTGAAATGTAAATTGATACAGCCACTATGGAGAACAGTATGGAGGTTCCTTAAAAAACTAAAAATAGAACTGCCATATGACCCAGCAATCCCCCTACTGGGCATATACCCTGAGAAAACCATATTTCTAAAGGAGACATGCACCGCAATGTTCACTGCAGCACTGTTTACAATAGCCAGGACATTGAAACAACCTGTGTCCATTGATAGATGAATGGATAAAGAAGATGTGTCACATATATACAATGGAATATTACTCAGCCTTAAAGAAACAGAATTGAGTTATTTGTAATGAGGTGGCTGGACCTAGAACCTGTCATACAGTGTGAAGTGAGTCAGAAAGAGAAAAACAAATACCGTATACTAACACATATGTATGGAATCTAAAAAGAAAATGGTTCTGATGAACCTAGGGATGGGACAGGATAGAGACACAGATGTAGAGAATGGACTTGAGGACACAGTGGGGCAGGGAAGGGTAAGCTGGGACAAAGTGAGAGAGTAGCACTGACATATGTACACTACCAAATGTAAAACAGATATCTATTGGGAAGCAGCTGCATAGCACAGGGAGATCAGCTTCGTGCTTTGTGACCACCTAGAGTGGTGGGATAGGGAGGGTGAGAGGGAGACGCAAGAGAGAAGGGATATGGGGATATATGTATACCTATACCTGATTCACTTTGTTATACAGCAGAAACTAACAGAACATTGTAAAGCAATTATACTCCAATAAAGATATAAAAAATAAATAAATTAGGCACTAAATAATGTGTAGTACTTTATTTTAAAGCTATAATTAACTTCAGTTTCTTTACAGTCTAAAATATAATGTCTGATAAGTAACATTTTCAGAATTGATTATTGGGAATTGCATTTGTACATAATGTCATTAATCAAAAAAATTTTAAGAATTAATTAAATATGCAAAGCATTTTATGACAGTAGTTGTGTTTCTTATATATTTATACATGTTTATTTATATATTCTAAATAAAAGAGTAAAGGATTGTCAGTGTAATAAATTTTATTTGCATCCAGAGAATTTAAGATACTATTAATGGCTGTTTAATCCTAGAGTCCCTTACCAATCTCCTAACTTTGAATGAAATATCATAATCATGATATTGATGATTCACCAACGTATCGAATCATACGTTCAGGTGACAAGACTGAAAAATATATGTACTAGATGGATCAAAAGATAGGCACAATAAACAGATATTTAGATAGATGATAGATAGAAAAATAGATAGATAGATGAGAGATAATAGGTAGATATACATTTACAAAGAAAGCAAAAGTGATTAGCCAAGAAGGTAGAAAATCACTTTTCTCGAGATGTTTATTGTTATTCATTTGAAGAGTTTTAAGTATGTTTTCTTCTGTGGGAATGGCGATTTACTCAACATCAACCTCCTACATATTTTTGGCTGTCCAACTCAATCGTTCATTCCAGAATCTTCTGTCACTTTCTCCCCCTAAGACCGTCACTCTAGTTTACTTCTTTTTATAAAGAAACAGCTGCTCATGCATTTTTATCAAGACATTTATTAAATGACTTTTCTGATTGTGGTATTAGGCTAAGTCAGTGACTTGCCCTAGGAGCAAAGAGGTCTATGTTCATGAAGAAAAGGCTTTTTGTTGTGAGGCTGATAGTCTAAGAGTCAGATGGAACAGAAGGTGAAAGGAAGCATAAATCCCTAGTTTTCTTCAGTGAGGATGAGGAACATTAAGGTTTTGAGAAAAATACTTTTTGCCAAATTACTAGCTACATAAATACCAAGTGTACTAGATCTATATTCGGTTATTTTAACTACATATGGATTACTTAAATTCAGTTACTTAAATTACTTAAATTCAATTACTTAAATTCAGGCAAACATACAAATTGTGAGTCTGTATTACGGGAAATCAAGTTTTAATACCATTTAAAATGTGACTTAGGCATGCAATTTGCTATGTAGAGACTTAATACTGAAATTAGAAAGAGTAATAGAATATACAAAATTTGATGAAAGCTATATGATACAAAATAAAATAGGTAATCTTTGCAGTAACAAAATATTTTACAAAATTAAATGCATCATATCAAAATTATCAAGTAATTTACAAGTAAATGGAGCTCCAAAGTAAGAAATTCATTAAAAATTATCCGATCTCTAGCTTTAATATTCCATTTTTCTCCTTTTTGTCATTCTTTTTATACGCTGGCATTTAGTACAATTATACATAAAATGTGCACGGTAAGTTTTAGACCATCTGTTATTGGTATCTGTTTTGTTTCTCTTTATTTTTTTTTGAAATTATAATAACTGTCATGAATTCTGAAATGGTGTATTCTTTTGGCCTTCTGGTTAAGATCATTCATACATCTGCTCCCAGGAAAACTGAAGTGAATGTGGTATAGAATGAGCTCTGTGATCTACTATGGCTCATTTATTTCTAACTGTTATGAGTAGAGGTGTGTCTGAAATCTTGGTGACATAAAAATGTTCTAAAGATAGACCTTGATTTGAATGTGCAATATTAATAACACTCCTCTTTCCACATGAGTGACCAGGAAAAATTGAATCTCTTTTTTCTTTTCACACTCTTAAATCATTGATACTTGTGGTGTTTTGCCCCTTCCTACATCTTCCATCAATTATACATACTAGCAAAAATGTCCCCTTTACTTTTTCAAGACTAGGTACATTCTATGAAATGTGTCACTTCTCCTGGGGATTTGTAAGGTCTCCCTGGTATTTCCCTTTTGTCTTAGCAAAAAGAGAATAGGCTTTAAAGGTCAAGGACTTGGATGTTAATATTGCTTTGTTCCTTACTAAGGACCCATATAAATAAAGAAATAAACTAACAAAATTATGCTAATTGTGATAAATAAATCCATCAGTTTTTGATGAGTAAGGCACATGTTTTTGCAAGCAACTTAATTTGGTATAGTGCTTCCTTGGTTTAGAAGTGAATAACATGTGACAAAATGGTTTGACTTTGTCAAGATTCCAAACCACTATCACTATAGAACTGTTGCCATACACTAGAAATAAGTTGTAGTTTAATGGTGGAAGTGTAGGTGCACAGTACATTGACTCTTCTTTTTGTTTTATTTTGTTTTTATTTGTCAGACATGCTCTGTGCCCTGGAGCACTGGGATTTGATTATGACTGTAGACTAAACCAGGATGTTAATTTACACTCCCATTGTTTAGCAGTAAAGTGCAGTTTCACAGCACAGTAAAGGGGATGACATATTAAATACAATATAGTTTCAGTTTTGAAATATACACGCTGCTTCTCATGCTGAAAGAAATCATGTCAACAGTTAAGGTTCCTCAAGGTGTTTTTCTACCAAACCTTCAACTTCTCCAATTTACTCAGATGTCACTTTGATAACCAAACCCCTCTCCAGCTCCAAAGAGTTTCATATTTTCAAATATCAATGTTTTCATTACTCAACTTATAGAAAAATAAATGAGAATAGAAAAACTACATAGACAAAGAGTTGTTAGTCCTATAAAAATGCTTCAAAGGGATTCAAAACAATTTTTGTATAATGCAATTTACACATTTTAAACATATTTTCAACTGTGAGTTCCTCTTTAAAGAAAATAATTTTGATATATACTGGTTCTAGGTGAGGGTTCTGAGACAACGTGAGTCTTGAGACTAATGAATGTCTATGGATTCTGATTTCATTATCTGTAATATCAAATTCAGTACCTATGCTTGTGGTGGATAGTAATTGAGATTTAAAAGTGAATGCCTATGTTAAAAACAAAGGACTGTATCATGTTATTCATGACTCTGACATCCGTTCTCATGTTATCACTATATTGTTTGCAAATTTATTGCATATATGATTACAATTAAATGCTCATGATAGGTTTGTAATGTTCAAGTTTTGACACATGTATCTCCAATCAAGATATAGAATATTTTCTTCGCCCCAGAATATTCTCTTATGCCCCTTTGCAGCCAACTTTTTCTTCACTCCAGGAAAGCTCTGATATGATTTCTGTCACTATAAATTAAGTTTTGCTGTCTCTAAAATTCTATATACATGGTGTGTTACAGTATCTGCATTTTGTTTCCAGCATAGGCGCTTCCTTCACTCAGCATAAACTTTTTGAGAGTCTTCCATGTAGTCCGTATTGGTAGTTTGTTGGTTTTTATTGCTAAATAATGTTCCAGTGTTTATTTTTAAATTTTTCTATTGACTAATGATGCTGATACTGTTTTCATATGTGTTTTGGTCTTTTCTACATATTTTTGAGATACATGTTCTAGTATTTGACCATTTTTTTGGATTATTTGTCCTTGTATTATTGAATTATTAGAGTTCTTTATAAATATATTCTGGATACAAGTTCTTTGATAGATATTTTTATGCAAACAGTTTCTCCCAGCTGTTTGCCCTTTAATTTTTTTCAATTATATTTTGAAGAGTAAAATTCTTAATATACATGAAATCCAATTTAACCACGATATTCCATAATATTACCTTTCAAATATGAGTGTTGTGTGTGTGTGTGTGTGTGTGTACTATGAGAGAAATAATTGCTTTCTTGTGAAGATATTCTATGTATTTTTTTTTAAAAATTAGAATGTTAGATTTAGTATTTATATTTATGAACAGATGTTGGTATATGCTGTGAGGTAGGTAGGGATAGACATGTTATTTAACAGATTTTTAAAAATGGTTTACTGAAGATAAAATTATTTCTCCCATGAGTTACTTTTGTAGAAAATTAAATAATATTTGTGTGTGTGTGTATTTTCTATTTCTGTACTCTCTATACTTTTCCATTGATTTATATGTCGTTTTCTTAAACCAATATCACACTTTTTTGATTAATAATAGTTTTGAAGTCAAGTAGTTTTTATTCTTCAAATTTCTTCTTTTAATTTCTCTTTCTCAATATCTCATTCTCTCTCTCTCTCTCTCTCTCTCTTTCTCCCTCCCTCCCTTCCTCTCTCTTTCCCTCTCTGGCTGTTCTAGATCCTTTGCATTACAATATAAATTTTAGAAAATCTCATCAATTGAGATTTTGGAAATGGATTTTGGTGACTCTAAATTTGAGGAGTATTTTAAAATATATTTTTCCCAATATTAAATGGCATATGTCCACATTTATTTAAATCTTTATTTTTTCCCTCAGCTTATTTTGTAATTTTCTATGTAGAAGTCTTACAAATCCTTTCTTAAATGTAATTTCATATATTTCATGATTTTGATGCTATACTAAATGGTATTTTAAAATATTTTCCATATTTTTGTTATTACTTTATTTACATTATAACGTCTTGCTATAACCACTAATTAATTCTAATAGTTTTTTGGGGTAGATTCTTCATGATTTTTTAGGCAAAAACTCGGCAAATAGAGACATTTTTTTCATTGCCCTCTCTTTTTCACCTTTTGTTTTTATTACATATTACATTGACTAGGAATCTAGTACAAAATTGAATAAAATTATGAGATCAATCATTCCTGAATTGTGGCTATTTTAAAAGAGAAAGCAATTAGTCTTTGGTCATTAACTATGATGTTAGCTGTAGGGTTTTAATAGATGCTCTTTATAAGGTTGAGAAAGGTTAACTCTGCTCTGAGTTTGTTGAAGGTTTTTATGATAAACATGTGGCATATTTATTCAAATATTTTTTCTACTCTTTCTATTGAGATAATTGTGTGCTTTTCTTTCTTTTTTCCTGTTAATATGGTGAACTCTGTTGATTGATTTTTTATTTTTTAAAGAAATTTATTTATTTATTTTTGGCTGTGTTGGGTCTTCGTTTCTGTGTGAGGGTTTTCTCCAGTTGCGGCAAGCGGGGGCCACTCTTCATTGCGGTGCACGGGCCTCTCACTGTCGCAGCCTCTCGTTGCGGAGCACAGGCTCCAGACGCGCAGGCTTCAGTAGTTGTGGCTCATGGGCCTAGTTGCTCTGCGGCATGTGGGATCCTCCCAGACCAGGGCTTGAACGCGCGTCCCCTGCACTGCCAGGCAGATTCTCAACCACTGCGCCACCAGGGAAGCCCCGAATTTTGATTGTTGAATGAACCTTTCATTCTTGGGGTAAATCTTGCTGGTCATGATAGATTATCCTTTTTATATAGTGCTGACTTCAGTTTACTAATATTTTGTTAAATGCATTTGCATATATGTTCTAGGAGGATATATAATTTTTCCTTAAATATCTTTGCCAGATTATTGTATCAGTGTTATACTGGCCTCATAAAGTAAATTGGGAAATGTTCCCTTACTAAAAGAGTTTATCTAAATTTTGTATGATTACTTCCTTATAATTTTTGTAGAATTCAATAGTGTGAACATCTGGGCTTGATATTTTTCATACGTATTTCGATTTTAAATTCAAATAGTAATTTACTATTAATTGAATAGTAAATAGCTCTTCATATTTTTTCTGATGTAAGTTTTGGTAAATTGTTTCCAAATACTGTCTACGTTGTCAACTTTATTGGCATGAGTTTTTCTTAATACTTCATTTTAATATTTAATTTCTAATTGACTTGCAGTCGTATACAATTTTGTTCCTAATATTTGTAAGATATGTGTTCCCTCTCTTTTCATTTCTAGACAATCTTATTATGGACTTAAAATTTTTATTAATTTGTGCTAAAAATGACTTTTGAATTTATTAATTTTCTGTATTATCTTTTAAATTTCTTTGATTTATGTTCTAACATTTATTATTTTTCCTACTTTCTCCAAAAGAAATATTATTTTTGATCTTCTTAATGTAATATGTCTTTTTCTCTGTATGATTTCCATATTTGCTCTTTATAATAGCATTCCAGCAGTTTGATGTGCATAGGTTTTTTTTTTTTTTTCCTAAATTAGGATTTTTGAGCTTAGATCTGTAAGTCACTGTTTTTCATTGAATTTGGGATAGTTTCTCTTATAGTGTATTCAAAAAATATTTCTCCCATTCTCAATATTTTCTTCTTCTAAATATTTGACCATTTCTTATTTTTCCAGAGATGCCTCATGTTTTGTGCATTTTATTAAACTTTTCTTTCTTTTAAAAAAAATTATTTATTTAATTTATTTATTTTTGGCTATGTTGGGTCTTTGTTGCTGTGCACGGACTTTCTCTAGTTGCGGCGAGCAAGGGCTACTCTTTGTTGTGGTGTGCAGGCTTCTCATTGCAGTGTCTTCTCCTGTTGCAGAGCACAGGATATAGGTGCATGGGCTTCAGTAGTTGTGGCATGTGGGCTCAGTAGTTGTGTTGCACAGGCTTTAGAGCACAGGCTCAATAGTTGTAGCACACAGGCTTAGTTGTTCTGCAGCATGTGGGATCTTCCCAGACCACAGCTCAAACCCCTGTTCCCTGCATTGGCAGGTGGATTCTTAACCACTATACCACCAGGAAAGCCCTAAACTGTTTTCTTTCTGTACCTTATATTAAATATTTTCTGTTGATTTCTCATCAGGTTTATGGACTATTCTGCTATTTTAAATTCTTTATTAAATCTAACCAGTGAATTTTTCTATTTAGTTATTGCAGCTTTCAATTCTAGATTTTACATTTGGTTTATTTTCTTATTTTTCTCTTTTCTCTACTTAGAATTCCTAAATGTTCACTCGTTATGATCATACTATTCTTTAATTATTTCAGCACATATTCCTTTAGTTCTTTGGATATAATAGCTGCCTTAAAATATTTTTGCTAGAACCAACATGTGAACCATCTTGGCATTGATTTGTTTCTACAGGCAATGTCTAACTTCCTGACTAGGAATCCTGTTTTCTTATTTCTTTGCCTATTTAGTAATTTTTGCATACTGGACATTGTTCATGATTAGTTATAGAGATTAGGAGTATGTTTTTTCTTCTGAAAATATGTATTTTTGTTCTAGTAAGTAGTCTAATTAGTGGTTGATCATCTTGAATATTTTAGTAGGCTTTGTTTTACATTTTATTTTAGAGAAGATCCAAGATGTTACACAAGCCCCTCAACTTCCAAACTCTGTCTACTGTATGTTTTGTTGGTTTGTTTAAGATCTAGTGAATAAATCTAGAGAAAGACTTTATAAAGTTTTTTGTTTGTTTGTTTTTGTTTCTGTATGCGGGCCTCTCACTGTTGTGGCCTCTGCCATTGCGGAGCACAGGTTCCAGACACGCAGGCTCAGCGGCCATGGCTCATGGGCCCAGCCGCTCCATGGCATGTGGGATCTTCCTGGACCGGGGCACGAACCCGTGTCCCCTGCATCGGCAGGCGGACTCTCAACGACTGCGCCACCAGGGAAGCCCCTAAAGTGTGTTTTTTTATTGTAATATGAGACATTCCTAATGTCTCAGCTGGATTCTCAAAGTGTTAATGACTTGTTAACTTTGTATGTACACTATGGATGGATCGGTATTCCACTGTTTCCCACACTACTTGAATTCTAGTACTTCTCTTCACTTTTCAATTTTAGAGTAACCATTCTCTGTTTATCCATGTGTATCCTGCCTTGCATGTGCACAGTCCAGTCTTCAGCCAAGAACTCATGGCAAACCTCAACACAGAGGTTTGGAGACCCCCTCAATATAGCTCCTTCTCTAGAGCCAGGCATCACGAGTTCCAACTGATTCAGCTCCTCTTAACTCAGATCTCTGCTACCTCTACTTCAAAGTAGAGCCGTACTCTGACTGGGTGCTTACAACCTATGCCACAAACAGGAAATTGCACCCAGACCTACAACTAAGACCATTTGCAGCTCACTTAATTCAATTTCTATTCTCTCAGTTCTGCAGAATTTCTTTGCTTGTTTTATAATACCTGAGAACACTGCTATATATTTTTGTCCATTTGTAACTTTTTAAGGCAGGAGGACTAGCTTGGTGCCAGCTACTCTATCATAACTGGAAGCACAAGTCTTAAATTACTTTAAATATCTTTGACTATAATGGCACCTCATTCCCAGTCTTCAATAGTATTATTTCAAAAGATAAAGCTTTCTTAAAATCCAAAATTTTCTATTAAACTACTGTGAATAGGCCAGTAAAAGAAAAGTTGAATTTTTCTCTTTGATGTATTTCCTATGGCCATGTGGAAAACAGATAAGAAGTAACTAAACTTTTGTGAGATTAGTTTTCTTATTTGTAGAACTGGGCTCAAAATTCTAACATATTTTCATTTTTAAATTCAAATTATGCCCACATAAACACATACACATATATTAAAAGATAGTATAGTACCTGACACATATTATGTATTTAATGAAAGCAATCTTCTCTTTAGCAGCAGAATTCTAAATCAGGAATCCTTTAAGATTCGTTATGTTCCTCAGAATAATGATTCCTAAAGCATTAATTTTATAACATTTACTATTTTCTATGTATTATAAATATTGCTACTTTATTTTCAAGCAATTTTATGTTGTAAATTTGTTTGACACACTATAAAATTGATGGGATGGATGTTCAAAGTTTAAGAAATTTGTCCCAAATTTCATAGCCAGAAAGCAATTTCATAATACCAAAATCAAGTTCCTTTGATTACTACTGCCTTTTCTACCCCTTCATCCAGATATAAAATTCCAATATAATAGGAGTAGAATTAGTAAATATTTCCTAACACAGTATAAATGGTTTACTGTTAGATGAAATTATAAATATAAAAGTTATTATGATTATAATGTGACCTTTCTCCTTACATCAGAGAGTAATAGAAAATACATCCTCCTCCACCTGGCATGGAGCAGTTGAAAGCATTTCAAATTATCTTTCTCTCTGAAGCTAAAATATCAACTGGTTACTCTTTAAGACAGTTAACCATGATCTTTTTATGAGAAAAAAAAAGCCTGTTTTCAATGACACAAGAATACATGAAAGCAACATCTAAAGGTTTCTGAATGAACATGGTAGTCATCTATTCTCCTGTAGTATCATTAATTCTGATTTATTTTAGCAACACTAGAGCCTAGACAGACATTGCCATTTTTATGTATATCTCTGAGGAGAAGTCCTTCCTCAAGTATGTAATTGCATGGGTTAGTAAACTGAGGAAATATATTTTGATTTTAAAAACCAACCCCAAAATTTGTCTAAACATGCAGTAAAATACTTGGCATAGGAGTGTTCAACACTAACGTTCTAGACTATTATGACTTTATTTATTTATTTTTTTTTGCGGTACGCGGGCCTCTCACTGTTGTGGCCTCTCCCATTGTGGAGCACAGGCTCCGGATGCGCAGGCTCAGCGGCCATGGCTCACGGGCCCAGCTGCTCCGTGGCATGTGGGATCCTCCCGGACTGGGGCAAGAACCCGTGTCCCCTGCACTGGCAGGCAGACTCTCAACCACTGTGCCACCAGGAAAGCCCCATGACTTTATTTTTATTCTGATTCAGCTGTCTAAAGTTGTATACAAAACAGAATATAAAGTTTTTTAATTGGTTAACGTGTAAAACCAACAAAGGAGACTCATCAATTATTTGGGCATTATTAGAATTCTCATTAAAATGTAAGCAAACTGTTTGAAAATTCATAAGATAATTAGATAAATTTGAACACACTGGATATAGGTTAGTTGATCTGCTTCAATATAAGTGGTTTGCTTCAATATAAGTGGTTTGGATAAGTATTGGGTGGAGATAAAGATAAAGCATGAGTTGTTAATTGTTGAATCTGGGCTGTAGATTCACTGCTGTTTATTACAGTATTCTTTTTATATACTTGTTATTTTCAACAATAAAAAGTTATCAAATTGTTATATAATAACTTTTATTCCTCTCTATTAGCTACTTTTGCTAAAACTCAGGAGATAAAGTTGTATTAGGGAATGAATATGGAGATTTAAATAAGATATAGCTAAGAATGGATAGGATAAGTAGTAATGTGAGGGTAACCATGGCTTAGCACAGATATAACAATAATATTCAAATAAGTAAGACCAAACAGAGGAAAGTAAAACAAAGAAAATAACGATTTAAAGAAGCTGGGTGAAAGGAGAAAAATAAAGTTCAAATAGCTGTAAACAAACATGTTAGTGGTTTGGAGTAGAACACAGAAGAATATTTTTCTAAATTCCTGCTGAGACCATTTGGTTACATCTCAAAATCATGAAATCGAGACTGATGGGATCATTTCCTCATTGAGGCAGGTTGCAGGTGGCCTGCTCTTGATAGGCTCATATTTGGACAGAATAGGGGGTAAAAATAAAGCTTCTTGTTGGTGTGGGCTTTTATCCATTTTATGACAATCTCTTTACAGTGCATCTCTTTCTCTCAGTTAATCTGTGTACCATAATTCCATGTATCCTTGACATTAATGTCTTCTAAAATATCTTCTCCACACTGAGTATTTATATTTTGATTATTTCTTGTTAATGTGCATTTTACTAAACATGACTTTGATTATCTTTACTGAATCTCATTTTCTTAAAATGCTTATTTTTAGCCACATAGGATGACTAGATATTATTAATTCATCCCTGATAATATTCACATCTCATTCCATTTGCTATATTTGTATTTTTATATTATATAACTTTGTCCTTCAGAAAGTCAAATATACTTGGTGATGCTTTTCTTTTCATGAATCACTGCCAAGTACCATGGATTTGAGTTGAATTGTTCAAGGGACTAAGTAATAATGCAGAAAATTATTCCTTATTGTGCCAGACAAATAGTGCTTTTATTAATCAATTTTGCAAAACATTATTAGAATTAAATAAAATATGGCATTTGTAGTTTTGTAATTAAATTTCCTTACTGAATTACACAATGAAAACATTTGCTGATGCTGATTTTTTTTTAACATCTTTATTGGAGTATAATTGCTTTACTATGTTGTGTTACTTTCTCCTGTATAAAAAAGTAAATCAGCTATATGTATACATATATCCCCATATCCCCTCCCTCTTGCATCACCCTCCCACCCTCCCTATCCCACCCCTCTAGGTGGTCACAAAGCACCGAGCTGATCTCCCCTAGCTGATATCCTCTAGCGATGCAGCTGCTTCCCACTGGCTATTTTACATTTGGTAGTGTATATATGTAAATGCCACTCTCTCATTTCGTCCCAGCTTACACTTCCCACTCCCCCTGTACTCAAGTCCGTTCTCTATGTCTGCGTCTTTATTCCTATCCTGCCCCTAGGTTCATGAGAACCATTTTTTTCTTTTTTTTAGATTCCATATATATGTGTTAGCATACGGTATTTGTTTTTCTCTTTCTGACGTACTTCACTGTGTATGACAGAATCTAGGTCCATCCACCTCACGTACAAATAACTCAATTTCATTTCTTTTCATGGCTATTATTCCATTGTATATATGTGACACATCTTTATCCATTCATCTGTTGGTTGACACTTAGATTTCTTCCATGTCCTGTCTATTGTAAATAGTGCTGCAATGAACATTGTGGTACATGACTTTTTTGAATTATGGTTTTCTCAGAGTCTATGCCCAGTAGTGGATTGCTGGGTCATATGGTAGTTCTATTTCTAGTTTTTTAAGGAACCTCCATACTGTTCTCCACAGTGGCTGTATCAGTTTACATTCCCACCAACAGTACAACAGGGTTGCCTTTGCTCCACACCCTCTCTAGCATTTATTGTCTGTAGATTTTTTGATGATGGCCATTCTGACTGGTGTGAGGTGATACCTCATTGTAGTTTTGATTTGCATTTCTCTAATGATTAGTAATATTAACCATCCATTCATGAGTTTGTTGGCAATCTGTATATCTTCTTTGGAGAAATGTCTATTTAGATATTCTGCCCATTTTTGGGTTAGGTTTTTTGTTTCCTTGATATTGAGCTGCATGAGCTGCTTGTAAATTTTGGAGATTAGTCCTTTGTCAGTTGCTTCATTTGCAAATATTTTCTCCCATTCTGAGGGCTGTCTTTTCATCTAGTTTATGGTTTCCTTTCCTGTGCAACAGTTTCATTAGTTCCCATTTGTTTATTTTTGTTTTTATTTCCATTTCTCTAGGAGGTGGGTCGAAAAGGATCTTGTGTGATTTATGTCATAGAGTGTTCTGCCTATGTTTTCCTCTAAGAGTTTTATAGTGTCTGGCCTTACATTTAGGTCTTTAATCCATTATGAGTTTATTTTTGTGTATGGTGCTAGGAAGTGTTCTAATTTCATTCTTTTATATGTAGCTGTCCAGTTTTCCAAGCACCACTTATTGAAGAGGCTGTCTTTTCTCTACTGTATATTCTTGCCTCCTTTATCAAAGATAAGGTTGCCATATGTGCGTGGGTTTATCTCTGGGCTTTCTCTCCTGTTTATTGAGCTATATTTCTGTTTTTGTGCCAGTACCATACTGTCTTGATTACTGTAGCTTTGTAGTATAGTCTGAAGTCAGGGACTCTGATTCCTCCACCTCCATTTTTCTTTCTCAAGATTGCTTTGGCTATTCAGAGCCTTTTGTCTTTCCATACAAATTGTGAAATTTTTTGTTCTAGTTCTGTGAAAAATGCCATTAGTATTTTGACAGAGATTACATTGAATCTGTAGATTGCTTTGAATAGTAGAGTCATTTTCACAATATTGATTCTTCCAATCCAAGAACACGGTATATCTCTCCATCTGTTTGTATCATCTTTAATTTCTTTCAACCCTTTCTTATAGTTTTCTGCATACAGGTCTTTTATCTCCTGAGGTAGGTTTATTCCTAGGTATTGTATTCTTTTTGTTGAAATGGTAAATGGGAGTGTTTCCTTAATTTCTGTTTCAGATTTTTCATTGTTAGTGTATAGGAATGCAAGAGATTTCTGTGCATTAATTTGTATCCTGCAACTTTAACAAATTCACTGATTAGCTCTAGTTGCTTTCTGGTGGCATATTTAGGATTCTCTATGTATAGTATCGTGTCATCTTCAAATACTGACAGCTTTACTTCTTCTTTTTCAAGTTGGATTCTTTTATTTCTTTTTCTTCTCTGATTGCTGTGGCTAAAACTTCCACAACTATGTTGAATAATAGTGGTGAGAATAGGCATCCTTATCTTGCTCCTGATTTTAAAGGAAATGGTTTCAGTTTTTCACCATTGAGAACGATGTTGTCTGTGGGTTTGTCATATATGGCCTTTATTATGTTGAGGTAAGTTCCCTCTATGCTTACTTTCTGGGCGTTTTTATCATAAATGGGTGTTGAATTTTGTCAAAAGATTTTTCTGCATCTATTAAGATTATCATATGGTTTTTATCCTTCAGTTTGTTAATATGGTGTATCACATTGTTTGATTTGCATATATTGAAGAATCCTTTCATTCCTGGGATAAACCCCACTTGATCATGGTGTATGATATGATCCTTTTAACATGCCTTTGGATTCTGTTTGCTAGTATTTTGCTGAGGATTTTTGCATATATGTTCATCAGTGATATTGGTCTGTAGTTTTCTTTTCTTGTGACACCTTTGTCTAGTTTTGGTATCAGGGAGATGGTGGTTAGGTTCTTTATTTGAGATGTTTCTTGTTTCTTGAGGTAAGATTGTATTGCTATAAATTTCCCTCTTAGAACTGCTTTTGCTGCATCCCATAGGTTTTTGGTTGTCATGTTTTCATTGTCATTTGTTTATAGGTAGTTTTTGATTCCCTCTTTGATTTCATCAGTGTTCTATTGGTTATTTAATAGCCTACTGTTTAGCTTCTATTTGTTTGTATTTTTTACTGTCTTTTTTCCTGTAATTGATATCTTGTCTCATAGCATTGTAGTCGGAAAGGATACTTGATATGATTTTAATTTTCTTATATTTACCAAGGCTTGTTTTGTGACTCAAGACATGTTCTATCCTGCAAAATGTTCCATGAACAATTGAGAAGAAAATGTATTCTGTTTTTTTTTTTTTGGATGGAATGTCCTATAAATATCAATTAAGTCCATCTTGTTTAATGTATCATTTAATGTTTGTGTTTCCTTATTTATTTTCATTTAGGTTGATTTGTCCATTAGTGAATGTGGGGTGTTAAAGTCCCCTACTATTGTTGTATTACTGTAGATTTCCCCTTTTATGGCTGTTAGCATTTGCCTTATGCACTGAGGTGCTCCTATGTTGTGTGCATAAATATTTACAATTGTTGTATCTTCTTCTTGGCTTGATCCCTTGATCATTATGTAGCATCCCCTCTTTGTCTCCTGTAATAGTCTTTATTTTAAAGTCTATTTTGTCTGATATGAGAATTGCTACTCCATCTTTTTTTGATTTCCATTTGCATGGAATATCTTCTTCCATCCACTCACTTTCAGTCTGTTTGTGTCCCTAGGTCTGAAGTGGTCTCTTGTAGACAGCATATATATGGGTCTTGTTTTTGTATCCCTTCAGCAAGCCTGTGTCTTTTGGTTGGAGCATTTAATCAATTCACACTTAAGGTAATTACTGATATGTGTGTTCCTATGACCATTTTCTTAATTGTTTTAGGTTTGTCTTTGTAGGTCTTTCCTTCTCTTTTGTTTCCTTCCTAGAGAAGTTCCTTTAGCATTTGTTGTAAAGCTGGTTTGGTGGTGCTGAATTCTCTTAACTTTTGCTTGTTTGTAAAGGTTTTAATTTCTCCATCGAATGTGAGTGAGATCCTTGCTGAGCAGAGTAATCTTGGTTGTAGTTTTTTCCCTTTCATCACTTTAAATATGTCCTGCCTCTCCCTTCTGGCTTGCAGAGTTTCTGCTGAAAGATCAGCTGTTAACCTTATGGGAATTCCCCTGTGTGTTATTTGTTGTTCTTCCCTTGCTGCTTTTAATATTTTTTCTCTGTATTTAATTTTTGATAGTTTGATTAACGTGTCTTGGCGTATTTCTCCTTGGATTTATCCTGTATGGGACTCTCTGTGCTTCCCGGACTTGATTGACTATTTCCTTTCCCATGTTAGGGATGTTTTCAACTATAATCTCTTCAAATATTTTCTCAAACCCTTTCTTTTTCTCTTCCTCTTCAGGGACCCCTATAATTCGAATGTAGGTGCATTTAGTGTTGTCCCAGAGGTGTCTGAGACTGTCCTCAATTCTTTTGATTCTTTTTTCTTTATTCTGGTCTGTGGTAGTTATTTCCACTATTTTATCTTCCAGGTCACGTATCCATTCTTCTGCATCAGTTATTCTGCTATTGATTCCTTCTTGAGAATTTTTAATTTCATTTATTTTGTTTTTCATCATTGTTTGTTTGCTCTTTAGTTCTTCTAGGTCCTTGTTATACATTTCTTGTATTTTCTGCATTCTATTTCCAAGATTTTGGATCATCTTTACTATCACTACTCTGAATTCTTTTTCAGGTAGACTACCTGTTTCCTCTTCATTTCTTTGTTCTGGTGAGTT
Organism: Delphinapterus leucas; assembly: GCF_059928025.1. NCBI lineage: Eukaryota > Metazoa > Chordata > Mammalia > Artiodactyla > Monodontidae > Delphinapterus > Delphinapterus leucas. Next base: position 41,717,429 of record NC_143136.1, on the reverse strand, counting down.
TTTCCCTTGCTCCTTCATCTGCTGTATATTTCTCTGTCTTCTTATTTTGCTTAACTTACTGTGTTCAGTGTCTCGTTTCCACAGGCTGCAGGTTTGTAGTTCCTGTTGTTTTGGGGATCTGCCCCCGTGGGTAAGTTTGGTTCAGTGGCTTGTGTAGACTTCCTGGTAAAGGGGACAGGTGCCTGTGTTCTGGTGGGTGGGGCTCTATGTTGTCTTTCTGGTGGGAAGCACTGCGTCCGGTGGTGCATTTTGGGGTGTTTGTGAACTTAGTATGATTTTAGACAATCTCTCTACTAATCAGTGGGGTTGTGTTCCTGTCTTGCTAGTTGTTTGGCATGGGGCATCCAGCACTGGATCTTGCTGGCCTTTGGGTGGAGCTAGGTCTTTGCATTGTTATGGAGATCTCTGGGAGAGCTCTTGCTGATTGATATTACATGTGGCCAGGAGGTCTCTGGTGGTCCAATATCCTGAAGTCAGTTCTCCCACTTCAGAGGCTCAGGCCTGTAATCATGCTGGAGCAGCAAGACCTTGTCAGCCACATGGCTCAGGAGAAAAGAGAGAAAAAAAAATTTTTTTAAGAGAAATAAAAATAAAAAAGTAATTAAAAAAAAGAAGAGAGCAACCAAACCAATATACAAATACACCAATGACAACAAGCACTAAAAACTATACTAAGGTAAACATAAAAATCAGAAAGAAGTCAGTTGCAGACAGCAATCCCCAAGTCTACATTTGCTCCCAAAAGCCACTTCTTCAATTTTTGGTTGATTCTTTGTCTATTCAAGTATTACACAGATGCAGAGTACATCAAGTTGATTGTGGAGATTTAATCTGCTACTCCTGAGGCTGCTGGGAGAAATATTCCTTTCTCTCCTTTGTTCACACAGCTCCTGGGGCTCAGCTTTGGTTATGGCCCCTCCTCTGCATGTAAGTTGCCCTCAGGCTTCTGCTCCCGCCCAGACAGGATGGAGTTAAATTGGTGGCTGTTTAAGGACCTCTGGCTCATTCAGGCCAGGAGGAAGGAGGGGGAAGGTAGTTATAATTGGAATGTGGAGTGAGTCTGCAGCAGCAGAGGCCACCGTAACATTGTAACAGCCTGAGGTGCGCCGTGTATTCTCCCAGGGACGTTGTCCCTGGATCATGGTACTCTGGCAGTGGTGGGCTACACAGTCTCCTGGGTGGGTGGAGAGGTGTGTGTGGATAGTGACCTGTGCTTGCACACAGCCTTCTTGGTAGCTGCAGCAGCAGCTTTAGCATTTCATGCCCATCTCTGGGGTCTAAGCTCATAGCTGCGGCTTGCGCCCATGTCTGGGGCTCATTTAGGCAGTGCTCTGCCTTCTGTGGGCAGACAGGGAAGGAGTCCCTCGCATACCCCCAAACAATGGTCTCCTGCCTTTTAGGCCGGTCCAGAGTTTTTCCCAGACTCCCTGCTGGCTAGCTGTGGCACACTAGCCCCCTTCAGGCTGTGTTCACGCAGCCAACCCCAGTACTGTCCCTGGGATCTGACCTCCAAAGCCCGAGCCTCAGCTCCCATCTCCCATCCACTGTGGCAGGTGAGCAGACAAGCCTCTCACGCTGGTGAGTGCTGGTCAGCAGCAATCCTCTGTGCGGGAATCTCTCCACTTTGCCCTCTGAACCCCTGTTGCTGCACTCTCCTCCATGGCTCTGAAGCTTTCCCCCTGTCCACCAACCCCAGCACTGCCACCCCCACCACCCCATCTCTACCAGTGAAGGGGCTTCCTAGTGTGTGGAAACTTTTCTTCTTTCACAGCTCCTTCCCAGAGATGTGGGTCCCATCCCTGTGCTTTTGTCTCTGTTTTTTTTTTTCCTTTGGCCCTACCCAGCTACGTGGGGATTTTCTTGCCTTTTGGGAAGTCTGAGGTCTTCTGCCAGCATTCAGTAGGTGTTCTGTAGGAGTTGTTCCACATGTAGATGTATTTTTGGTGTATTTGTGGGGAGGAAGATGATCTCCACATCTTACTCCTCTGCCATCTTGAAGGTCTCCTACCGATACTGTTGACTATACTTTTTCTTTTCTGTAGGTTTTGTAAAAAACAAAGTCAGTAAAAAAGTACAGTCTTTTTTTTAAGACTGGAGTTTCAGTTATTTTAATAGTATGTTCTTATATATAGTTTTAGCATGTACTTATAAGCCCTTGGTATTTTAAAACTATCTGTATTTAAAGTATTTAGTTTCAGATTTACCTCAAAACTGTTCATATTCATTTATTTTCTTAACTGAATATGGTGAACTGTAGTCTTCCTAAAATCTAACTGTTGGATCAGAGAGAATAAAGATGCCTCAATAACTAAGCAATGTTAGTTGTTAGAATTGGTTAGAACTATAATGTTAGAATTGGTATTGAACTAAAAAACTTGGAAAATGCAAGTGTATTTAATAGAGTCTATCCATTTCTCCCTTTATTGACTTAAAATTTATGTCAGGCATAACAAACAATACGTGGCACAACAAAAATCTATTGGAACTAAGAAAGTATGAGCTCAAAATCTGACTCAGGAAATGTTTTCCTTGTCTTAATTTTCTAATTCGTGAGATTAATTTTGAGCAAGACCTTCAGGGGTAGCCTGTGATTAAGAGATCGGGCATTGAAAAAAGTTCAGTGTCTGAATCTTATTTTTCCACTTATTAGTTTGTGACTCTGGATTATTTTCTTAACCTCTTTTAACATCAATGCATCTGTAACATACAAATAATTATAATGCATAACAGATACAAGTTTTTGATGAAAATCTATCAAAACAATATCTAATACAATGTGAGCACATGATATTTTCAGGTAATTATTATCATATCACATATACTGAGACTCTAAAGAACTTTAAGATATTCATTAAAATTCCATGTGTAGCTATATCTATACTTTTACAGACAGTATTTGCATAAGCTACCACCAAAATGATTTTGTAGCATCTTATGGAACATTCACACACACACACACACCATGGCAATTTTGCTAGAAAAAATTTTAAAGAATTATATAATAACAAAGTTTTAAAAGCTATTCAACTCTATTTTGGTATTCTCACTTGTGAAGGTCTCCTCTGCTTCTCAGAGTGGAAAACTCTTGGAGAGGTGACAACACAGGAAAAATTATCCTTTCCATTGCACTTAAAATATAATTCTCTGAGAGGTGTAAAAACAATAAAAAATCTTAGAAGAATTTGGAGGGTTTTAATTTTTAATACCTCCTGGTGGTAAAAATAATATATTTTTATTAGTCAACAAGAGAAATATACATTGACTTTGGGGATGAAATATTCACAATGCACCTGTCTTCAAATTCTGAGAATAATTTCCCATTAGAATTTTAAGATGAAGAAAGCCTCAAAAACCCTCTGATACAATTAAAATATCAACATTAAATGTGAAGCTTTTAATAGCTACATTATTTTAATTCCTTTTTCTTTTGTTCCAATTTTTACCCTTCTTATGTAAAGGTGGGGTTATCTTTGTGTATCATTGGGTATTTATTATTTGCCATTAGTGGAGGTAGGATAAAGCAAGTAATCAATCTTTCAACTTTTGGTGATGAACCAATGGAAAAAATAGAAGTAGGAAGATATTTTCTGGAATGGGTCTAAGACCAGGAATATTGACATTTAGGTAAACTTTAGTATATATTCTTATGTTGTTTTAAATTAAATAAAATGAATCTGTGTTTATAAATCATCCCAGAAGGATATCCTATGTTTTATAAACTTACCCTTTGTTAGATGAAACAAAGGATTTAAGTCAAAAAGGAAAAAAAAACTTGGAAATTTTAATCAGTCGTAATGTATTGTTCAGCTTTCTCTTTGGAGGTTGTACAACTGTAAACAAGTAAATATGGATAGCTACATGATAGTTATTTATGATTTGGGGCTATCGTTAAGGATACTTCTGATATGAAAACTAATGGGAGCAACTCCTGATGGAGATGTTTGTGTTTTTGGTAATGGGGAAAAGAACTGGAGGCAAGATAGTCAAATATGAGTTTGTGTCTGTTTTTGTTGAGTGAGAGAAAAGGAGAAATAAAGGGAGATGACATCCATTAAGGAAACACTTGCTATGTGTCTACATGATAGGCAGTCAAGAAGAGTGGCGATAATGGGCAACCGTACCGACATAACCTAAGCATTGAAAAAAGTATTTGGAATATAAGCTGGAAAACCAATACTACACATATGTATTTGTGAGTTTTATGTGTATAGTTTACATAAATAGTTCATGGTTACAAGTACTCTTTGTACAATAACAGATAAAGAACATCCTGAGATTACTGCTTCAACAGATGATAAGTATACAAATAACCCTTGAGGAAATTTTTATCGAGATAAAAGTGAAGTTTACTCTAATTACCTACTTTGCAAGCACTTTGGTTAGAAACCTTCACACACTAGGATTTTGCAGATAATTTAATTTTTCTTTGAAATAGAAAATTGTCATGATATAGTAAACGTATATAACTGAACTTTAATCTTTCCCTCTGCTCCAAAACTTTATTAAAACATGTAAAAAGGAAATATGCTATTAAGATATAATCATCTTTATTTTTGCAGTATCCTGTTGAGAAACAGATAACAAATCATCATACATAGTCATTTCTCTCTCAGTACAAAATATCACCTATTACAAACTTTAGCAATTTACTCATTAGTCATAACAGCAGTGTTCTCATTTGAAGTGATCAATTACTAATGATTTTAAAATTCAGAAGTTCTGAGCTTCCTCTAATTATTAAGAAAACGATTGCATCCTGATGAAACACAATGCACAAGTATAAACTTAGCATATCGTCCCTAAAGAATAATGTTTCTACAGTAACTTGCTATTTAAATATTAATGATAGCAGGAAAGATTTAAATATTGCCATACAGGTATTCCTAAGCATCTTTGCATAATCATTTACTGACATATACCTTAAATAAGCTTTAACTTAAGAATTTTGTATCAATAGAAGCATCAAGATTTCAAAGCAAAACACACATTTGTGTAAGATAGACATTTTAGTTACCTTAGCAAGAAAAGAAAAATAGAATTTACACATTTTTATTTCACCTTTTGGGATTTTTTTAAAATTAAAGCATATTACAATTGGAAAAAATCTTTGATTTTCATTACTTTATTATATCAAACATCTGTAAAATAGCATGGTAATATTATTTAGAATAGGCTATAATTTGTTCTCTTTGTCATTATCAGAGTATCAAAGATAACATTATACAAACAAATGCTTAAGTGATACTGGTATAATTGAACACATTTTCATTTAGTAAACATTCTTTTTTAGGGGAGGCAATACATAGAAGACACTGAAGAAATACAGATGAAAGACATAACCCAAGCTCTCTAGAGCTATCAGCTAATCAATATTTGGAGTTCAGATATTTATTTTGATGCCATATAATGTTAAACCACGAAACTTTGGGGACCATTTCATTTCTCAGTCCAGGGTTACCTTTTCAATATTCTCTTTTGATTGTCTGCTTTTTTGCCTCATTCTAAATTCTTAGCCAATTTATTTGAAATCTTGGTTTCAACTACCATCTGTTTTAAGATGACTCTCTACTCTTCCAATTTTACTTTCTCTAAAATTAGGTAATAAACATGATGAATTAAGCACAGGGCTTGAGGCATAATTTGTTAGTTCCCTCTTCCTATTCCCTCTACCAAAGGTGTTTCTAACTCTCTGAACCTTCAGTTTTGTCTAATTCTTGCACTAAATATTTTATATTTTACCAATTTAAGATTATTCTGCATTTCAATACAATAGCCAATAACTAAAATGCCCACAGCCCCATCTTCTCCTCAAAGGAGAGTTTATGTAAACTTCTGTAAACTTGAACTTTTATACACATGCCCACTAACCAGGGGTGAAGCAAACTGTTCTCAATATCCCTGAGGATTATTCTCTAATAATAGTGTTGCTATACTTTGAGGAAAAAGAAATTCTACAAAGAGGGATTAATGCATACTTAGTAAAAAAAAAAAAAAGTTAGTTTTCAGAGATTTGGTGTTGCTTCAACATGGCTTATTTAGAAACTTCTGGACACATCTTAATGTACCATTATCAAATGTCAAACTAGGTATTAACTTCAATGAACAGCTGTTAAACTTGTGTTGAACACTGATCTTTTCTAGTGATGTGATAATGAACTTTTGGATTGTAGAAAATAATTTAAGTAAGTTTGGTTAAGGTCTGTCACATGAGGATTTTACGACTTTAACTTGAAGCATAAATAATGTATCAGGCAAAAAGTAGACAATGGAGAAATATTCTTGATTTGTTCTTTGCAGATGCTGTGTTAATGCATTTCCACAAGAAATTATAGGTTGGATATCATCAAGGTTTCACAGATGAAAAAAAAAAAGTGTCATAAAAAGTAAATAATTTCTCCAAGATCACACAGCTAGTAAAATCATAATTTGAATGAAAACTCAGGTCTGCATGACTATAAGAAACCAGTGCTAAGAAAGCAGAGATAAAGATCTAAACATTCTGTCTGCTTGCATTTTAGGTTTTATCATGGGAAATCTTTCATCAGAGCCACAATAAGCAACAGAATCTCCTGATCCTTATTCATGGGGATGACATAAGGAAAAGGTAGGGAGATCAAGCAAGTAAATATGCTGTTATAGCAAGAAGCCCCCCTGTTCCAAAGATGTGATTAATATGTTCACCTTATCAAAACAAATGAAATAACTAACTGTGACTTTTCATGGAGACATTTTCTTCCCACTTGGCGAACTAGTTGTCAGAATTTACATTTGTTCTCAAGTTTTGAGAAAAGTATACAGGAAAGTGTTTCAATCAGGTGAGGAGGCTGCTTTCTTTCAGAATTAAGATGACTATAATATTAAATGCATCCTACACTTAAAACATAAATATCAAATGGAATGTTTTCTATTTGCATTTTTTATTAGGGAAATTTTTCAGGGCATTTCAACATTCTTATTGGAAGAGATTTTGTTTAAATGATACTGGGATTTTTTTTTTTTTTGCGGTATGCGGGCCTCTCACTGCTGTGGCCTCTCCCATTGCGGAACACAGGCTCCGGACGCGCAGGCTCAGCGGCCATGGCTCACGGGCCCAGCCGCTCCGCGGCATGTGGGATCCTCCCGGACCGGGGCACAAGCCCGTGTCCCTTGCATTGGCAGGCGGACTCTCAACCACTGCGCCACCAGGGAAGCCCGATACTGGGATTTTTAATTAATTTTATTTTGCACAAAATTTGTTTCCAACCAAATTCCCGAAACTGTAATTTGGTTTTCTGTGTATGAGGCACTCAGTTACTTGGTGCATGATCTTACTGAAGCTAAGACAAACTTTGATTGCTACAATACCCAGTTAACATTACAGAAAATATATCCTTGGCCAGGGACAGTGCTTCTAATTCTGCTTTATGATTAGCTTCAAGAAGGACAAAATTAAAACAGCAGTTAAAGTTCCATCTGCTATAGGAAAAATAACTCAAAACACATGTTGCATTTATAGCACAGGAGTAGCAAAATAGTCACAAAGAGATGTTTATTTTAATGTTACACAAAATGGGATTTTTCAATAATTGACTCTCTAACAGTGAATCCAAGGCAAGAGTGAAAAGAATGTTTAAGGCTGTTCAATGAATTAGGTATATAATTCTATAAATCCAGAAGGGTAGGGCATAATCTTGTTTTTCACCTGTCAGCCTGAATATCAGAGAAAGCTTCAGCTGGGCCATTCTTTCTTTCTAAAGTTTCAAAATATTTTTATGAGAAAGCTTTTATGATAATCAAAATATGAGATAACCTTTTTCACATAAATAAGATTTCCAGTGCAACAAATGGGCACTATTCCAAATACATCAGTACATTCTTGCAATCCTGCACTTTTAAATCAGATGTTCTTTTGGCTCCAATTTTCTCTTGTATATTCAAGTACTTTCAGTAGGAAGTATTATTTCCACAATTGCACTTCCATGGTATAATGGAGCTTGAGGAAATGTATATGGGAAAACTACTAGCCTTTCTAAACCCACAATTAATTGTTATCAGACTTAAGTAGAGTGTATGCAAAATTATATAACCTGATACTCAGAAAGCAGTGGGCACATAATAAATAATAATATCTCTGCTTATTTATACCTAATATTAAACCCTTAGAAAATTATATTAATTGAAAAATTATACTTTTATATTTAATTTCAGAATATATGAAACAAAAGAACATTAACAAAATGATGTTGGAATCATGTTATCACAAAATATTTTATCAATAGTAAACTAAACAAATGAATGCATATGTCCATAATAGTTACTCTGTTTCACTATTTTAACAAGTTGAATAATCTATTTTTAAGTAATTTACTTTTTAGTGTCTAAGAAGTTGCCTAACATATTGGAAACTATTCTTCAGATTATTTATTGGGAAAGATTATAATCTTATTTTCTATTTTGCATACACTTTATATTAAATTTAATAAAGCTCTAATTTGGTGATCATTTTTTGCTAAACTGAAAAAGTTAGAATGCTGTTTTCTAACTCTTAAAGGGAGAAGACTAGAACCTGGGAAATTAAAAATCAAGAAACAGTACATATTTGAAACTTACAAGAATCAATAAAAGTTTCATTTGTACACAAAATAAGTTATGTTTTCCAAGACAAATAAAAGATTTTATAGGAAAGAATATTTGATGAAAATGCTTATATGGAAAGTTTAAGAAATAAGGCACTACTTCTCCAAAGATCACTAGATAGCTGTTTATAAATGACAAAATAATTATTTATCATGTCCCCTTCTTTTACCCTTGGGTTAACTAATTTAGGAATATCTGATAAGTCATAATGCATTATTTACTACTATATATATTACATTTTAATATGACATATAAATCATTATTTATTTATAGGAATGCTTCACACACCTTTTGTAAGAATCCAAAAGAAGCTTAACTTCTTTTTAAATAATTAAACTGAGCAAATGGGTATATGGACACATTACAATGAATGGATATAACATATGTGAGTATCCAAGTAGTAGACCCAGATTCTCAGTATTTTTGCTGATCTTTCAGCTGTAATTATATCTCCTCATAACTTTCTAATGTTATAGTACTTAAAACACTTAAAGTTATTAATGCAAAATTTCCAAATTCCATTTTGAAAGGTAAATTCCTTGAAGAGAGAGACATTTACTTCTTTATATTCTCTGTACCTGCTCAGTATTCTCCACTTAATAAATGTTGAATGAATGAGTGGATTGAATGAATAAATTAGAACTTACTGACAGTGTTATATATTCCTACTTTGGAATGCCATAATGATTATTTTTTTAAAGAAAGGATAAAACCTCCAAGGCATTTTTATAGTTCTTTCTACTGAATTAGCATGGAATGTTCAGTGTTGCAAGTTTGATACCCTAACTATAGATAAGTATTCCATGAACTCCCTGCAAATCCACTTTTTTTTTTTTTGAGGAGATTATTTTAGAGTAATCACCAACACAGGAAAATTTCCTAAGTCATTTCAAAAGTATTTCACATGAGCATTTCTATATATCCTTGTAATCTCAAAAACTTCAATAGCTATTGTTTTATTTCTTAGAGCAACAAGTATCAAATATTTAGCATAGAGCACACATTTGATCCCCTAAAGATGACAAGTAGGGTAGGACATCTGTGTAATGGAAACACTTATAGGTTAGAATCGTGGAAACCTGTGTCTATGGAATAATTTTAGCATGTAAAAATCTCGGTCACACTCACTAGAATAGAAACTGGATTAAATTAAAAGAGTTGACATTTCACAGGATTGCAAAAATCACACATGTTGGTCCAAAAAAAATAAAAAGCTACAAAATTACTTTTTGGGGAAAAAATACAAAGAATCCCATGTGAGAGAAAGATCTGAGAATTTAATAAGCTCAGTATAAAGAAGCAGTGAGCAGTGGTTGTCCCCCAAATTACCTTAATTGCAGAAACATTGATGTAAGTATGGAACACAGGCATAATATATAATGTTTTATTATTGTATATGTGATATATTTAAGGTTTTTAAATAATTGGCATATTTTAGTTACTGAAAACAATATAATTTGATATTTTATTCTAATACATTTTATATTTCCCTTTTCAGTGAAACAATCTTGTGGCTTTTATGATGTTGCTTTTTATTCTCATTTTACAAAAACAAACTTCTTTGCATTAGTCAGCAACAATTAATTAAAAGCTATTAATTTTAATAGCTTTCTGTCTAGCTATTAAAATTGTTAGGTATACATGGTAAACTTATGAATATAATTTTGTATTTTTTCCAAGTACTTGTTTTACTATGGCCAAAAATTACCTTTCTTTCAATATTTTGTTGAATTTTTGAAATATAATTATTTGGGAATGATACTTGATTTAGCTTTTAGCTTTCAAATATAAGTATCATTCTAGAACTTATATAAATTCACTTACTAGAATGATTATAGATTTAGAAACCTCAGATAAGCATCTTCAAATCTTTTGAACTTATTACTTTGTATGTTTGAAAAACTGTAATCAGTAGACTAGATCATTGATGCTATATTATTTTGTACAGTTAAAAGTGAATGCACAATTCAAAAATTTAGCATGAATTTTGCATTCTTCTGAGGGCAAATAATTATTTTCTTCAGAACAATTTAAAAATCTTGCTTAGTTTTTTATAGTTTGCAAAGGGAATATGTTCTCTGTCTTAGTTTGGGCTGCTACAATGAAATACTATAGACTTGGTGGCTTAACAACACCAGAAATTTGTTCCTTATAGTTCTGGGTGCTGGACATGCAAGATCAGGGTGCCAGTATGGTCAAGTTCTGGTGAGAGCCCTCTTCTGGGTTGCAGACTGCCAACTTCTCTTTGTATCCTCACAGGGTAGAAAGAAAGTGATCTGTTCTTTACCCTCTTCTTATAAGGGCATTAATCCCATTCATAAGGCCTCCACCCTCATGACCTAGTTAAATCCTATAGGCCCCATCTTCAAATACCATCATATTGGGGATTAGATTTTAAAGTATGAATTTTTCAGGGACACAAACATTCAGTCCATAACATTTTCTTAGCACTAATCATATGTGAAGTTTTATATATATATATATATATATGTGTGTGTGTCCTTAAGACTGTGATAAAACAAATAAAATAATATCAATATTAATACTTGCTTGAAATGTCACAAATAGAATACTTACGTTAAAAATTTCTAAAATATATTTCCATAGAGAACTAATCCTAAGCTCTCTGCATCAGGAAGCAGTTTAACAAGATGATTTTCTAAGTTTGAGGAGGAAGTTGTTCTTTCCTAAACATTCCCTGTGATCCTTTCTAAGCTATACCGCTAGATTCTCCTCAGGCCAGTTGGAAGCAATGGCAACCTTGGCAAGGTTGTGACTGTTGGCATAATGCAGGTACCTGCTTCTGAAGAGTGCCCACACTGCTCAAGTCACAGCATGTGGAGTTCTGCCAGATTCACTGAATGTTTTGGATGGGGGGGGAATGGAGCTAAGAAGGAGGAAACAAAAATAACAAAAAACCATCACCTCTATCATTCAGTTCAATGTATTTTTTTTAATACATTGAGAATTTGTCTTTGACCCATGTATTATTTAGAAGTATACCCTTTAGTTTCCAAATGTTTGGAAATTTTCCTTTTAAATTTATGTTACTGATTTTTAGTTGGATTGCACTGTGGTCAGAGACATGCTCTATGTAATTAAAATTCTTTTACTTTTTATAAGATTTGTTTTGTGGCCCAAGATATGCTGTATCTTGTTATATGTCTGTGACCACTTGAAAACTGTATATATTCTGCTGTTTCTTTGTGGAGTGTTCTATAAAAGTCAATTAGAACATGTTGATAGATGGTGTTGTTGAGTTCTCCTTGAATCTGTGGGTTTCTGTCTTTTGCCAATTGGGGGATTTTCAGCTATTATTTCAAGTACGTTTTCAACCTTGCCCATTTTCTCCTCTCCTTCTGGGCTTCAGATGGCATAAATATCACCTCTTTTAAAATAATATCCCATTCCTGAGGGTCTGTGCATTTTAATTTTTTTCAGTTTACTTTCAGGCAAGTAATTTCTATTGTTCTAACTTCAAAGTTCATTGATTCTTCTGACCCTTCCATTTTAATGTTTATGTGCTGAAAAAGTGACCCACTTGTTATCTTGATATATATTTAAGTGACAAATATCCAAATTCTAAAGTGCAAGGAGCCAAACCTGTAGTAGCTTATGTTGGTGATAGCCTCCTTACAATCACTGAGGAATATTGGGAAGGAAGCTGATTTGTCTCATAAAATATCTTCTGTTATTCTTCACACTTCCCGTGCCTCACTTACCTTCCATAGGAAATATCCTCATTTCTTTAATAATGGTAGGAGTATTATATTATCAGGGCTAGAATGGAATATTAGTATTTCCAAGGTATGATGTTTTAGATCTTAATTCATTAAGAATAATATAGCACTAAACTTAGGCTTCACTTGACATAGGTTAACAAAGTAAGACAGATACATAAAGGTGTCATTAATGATATTTACCAAATAAATGTAACCATTATATTTTTGGAGCAAAAAATAGAAACACACACACACACACACACACACACACACACACACACACACACATTTCAGGGAAGACTAAAGAAAACTTTCCCTACATAACAATTTTGTTTTAGAGCTAGAACAAAGATGAAATGTAACGTTTACATTTGATGATCACCTATGTTAATTACCATAAATTTGGGAAATCAGTATAGTTTTGTTAGTAGATCAAATATAGGAAATATACATATATTCGCCAGGGTTGTTTTTCTTTCTAAACTTATTACAGTTATATTGTAATCAAAAAAAAATTGATGCATCCTCTGAAGAAGTCCAACTTTAAATGATATAAACATTTGAGAAAATAGACTTCATGAATTTTTTCTTTGATTTACCTGAAATATATGATCAAAAATACTTGAATTCAAACTTTCCAAATACCTTTTAATATTTGACACTTCAATTTACACTATTTTTAAAACCTGAAATTTGTGAAGGATGCAAATATTAGATCTGTTCAATCTGTGTGTTTAAGCTCTTACCACAGAACTATGTATTTAAAAACAAATCTTACAAAAGAGCAAAATAGACAACAGGTGGGAAGCAGTTTTTGAAACTTAACATATTGATATTGCAAATGTTGTGCACTGTAGCTACCTGTAAATAGTAGAGCTGTTTCTGTAACATTTGCATATTGACTTACCATTAATAGTCTGTGATGCTTTGCATTTCATAAAAATTCTTTTCAAGATGTTTTTAATCAGATGTTGGATTTCAGAATTTAAAATATTGTTTCAAGTTGATCATTTTAAAATATGCTATATAAATTGAACTCAGATGCCAATGAATACAATTTGTTGGGAAGAGATCTTTTCATTCTATTCTACACAATTAAAAGAGAATTATCCTAGGGTTTATGGTCAGTTCCCTTCAGTCATTAGATTGTGCCATTTATAGGTTGTATTAAATTTCCAATCTGCAGATATATTGACTTTAGCAAACTGAGTCTAAACTTATTCTAAAAGGCAAAATCCTTGCCTTTGCTGTATTGCCACCTCACACTGTTCTATGAACCATTATCAGCTACTGTTAGAAATGATTGTTTTGTTTCTTTTCTCCCTCTTTTTAAAATCAACTTTCAAAAGTCATGGGATTCAGAAGCATTCTCCTGAAACATTATATACAGATAGTTGAAGCTCACCATGTAAGACTATTTAATGACAAAACTTCAATATTTGTGTACAGTTGCTATACTTCAAATAGTTGAAGACTAATAATACTGTAATGGGAAATAATACAGATTCAACAAATTGAGGTGTGTGACACTATATTTATTAATTTTAATGAAATTAAAATTGTTCTGCTAATGATCAGGTCTAAAGTGGCAAAGTGAAGCAAGAACTTTTAAGATTTTTACGTGAATTGTTTAGATAAAAAAGCACTCAAGAAAGAACTCTTAATACTTGCCTCACTGTCACTCTAACTGAAAACACTTTCTGCTTAATTATCCAGTAAACAAATCACATTAATGTAGAAAATAATTTTAATTTCCTATTTGTTTCTTTTATAAATATTTTCTCAAATTTTGAAATTAGTTTACTGTGAGTGTTTTTCATGCATACAGGAAATTTAAGATGTCATTAAACATGCCAAAAAGATAATTCCTTAACAAGATACCAAAAGAAGCTCTTTAGTGATGTTAGAAACACAAATTAAGTTTAGAAAGCTAATTCCAAAGGGTCAGAATTGCATAAATCACTAGAGATTATGGAATGGGATTTCTATAAGTATAAATCTATAACAGCATATGTTTAAAGTAGCTGATCTCAGAGCTATAAATGACCTTAATTACACAAAATGTTTTTCTTTTGATAAATTCAGTGAATCTATTCTTCCAATTTTTGCTTTAATAGAAACAACATTTTTCTTTGTAAAAAAGCATTTATGACTGTCTCAAGGCTATGGCCTTGGAACTGGCTGCTGGTATGGGAAGAGAAGGCAGGAGGAATGTTCTAAGGATAGTGGAAAGGGTCCAGCTCTGAGGTCTACTGGCAATCACATGCTCTCTATGACCTCCTTCAGCAGAGAACTTCATATATTTAAAGGATTGACCCATGAGAAAGAAGGAGCTCCTATTCTGGGAGCATGACTAGGGCCGAGGGGAGGAAGACGTGGAAGCAGTTTTCTGCTGAAGAATCTCTGGAGAGAAGTGGTGAGAGTGACCATCAGTGTCTTGCTAATGAACTTACCAGTAACACTGTAGGTTCAAAGTTTTCTGAAGTTCCCTGGTGAAAGCTGAAATTGGCCCCTGTATACAGAAGGCAAGGAGAGACCAAAGAAGGAGGCAGACCACAGCAGACTGCCATGTGGCTGACAGGGTCTTGGTGATCTGGCCTGGTGTCAGGCCTGAGCCTCTGAGGTGGGAGAGCCAAGTTCAGGACACTGGATGACCAGAAACCTCTCAGCCCCACATAATATAAATCAGCAAGGGCTCTCCCAGAGATCTCCATCTCAATGCTAAGACCCAGCTCCAGTCAACAAACAGCAAGTTCCAGTGCTGGACACCCCATGCCAATCAACTAGCAAGACAGGAACACAACCCCACCCACTAGCAGAGAGGCTGTCTAAAACCATAATAAGTTCACAGAAACCCCAAAACACACTGCTAGACGTGGTCCTGCCCACCAGAAAGACAAGATCCGGCCACACAAACCAGAACAGAGGCACCAGTCCTCTCTACCAGGAAGCCTACACAACCCACTGAACCAACTTTACCCACTGGGGACAGACACACAAAACAATGGGAACAACGAACCTGCAGCCTGCAAAAAGGAGATCCCAAGACAGAGAAACACACAGCAGATGAAGGAGCAAGGTAAAAACCCACCAGACCACACAAATGAAGAAGAAATAGGCAGTCTACCTGAAAAATAATTCAGAATAATGATAGTAAAGATGATCTAAAATCTTGGAAATAGGGCTTCTCTGGTGGCGCAGTGGTTGAGAGTCTGCCCGCCGTTGCAGGGGACACGGGTTCGTGCCCCGGTCCGGGAAGATCCCACGTGCCACGGAGTGGCTGGGCCCATAAGCCATGGCCACTGGGCCTGCGCATCCGGAGCCTGTGCTCCACAATGGGAGAGGCCACAACAGTGAGAGGCCCGCGTACCGCAAAAAAAAAATAAAAATAAAAAAAAAGTAAAATCTTGGAAATAGAATGGAGAAAATATAAGAAATATTTAACAAGGACCTAGAAGAACTAAAGAGCAAACAAACAATGATGAACAAGAAAATAAATGAAATTAAAAATTCTCTAGAAGGAATCGATAGCAGAATAACTGAGGCAGAAGAACAGGTAAGTGACCTGGAAGATAAAATAGTGGAAATAACTACCACAGAGCAGAATAAAGAAAAAAGAATCAAAAGAACTGAGGACAGTCTCAGAGACCTCTGGGGCAATATTAAAGGCATGAACATTCGAATTATAGGGGTCCCAGAAGAAGAAGAGAAAGAGAAAGGGACTGAGAAAATATTTGAAGAGACTATAGTTGAAAACTTCCCTAACGTGGGAAAAGAAATAGTCAATCAATTCCAGGAAGCACCTAGAGTCCCATACAGGATAAATCCAAGGAGAAATACACCAAGACACATATTAATCAAACTATCAAAAAATAAATATAAAGACAAAATATTAAAAGCAACGAGGGAAAAGAAACAAATGACATACAAGGGAATCCCCATAAGGTTAACAGCTGATTTTTCAACAGAAACTCTGCAAGCCAGAAGGGAGAGGCAGGACATATTTAAAGTGATGAAAGGAAGGACCTACCACCACGATTACTCTAACCAGCAAGGATCTCATTCAGATTCAATGGAGAAATCAAAAGCTGCACAGATAAGCAAAAGTTAAGGGAATTCAGCACCACCACACCAGCTTTACAACAAATGCTAAAGAAACTTCTCTAGGCAGGAAAGACA
Source organism: Delphinapterus leucas (assembly GCF_059928025.1). Classification (NCBI taxonomy): domain Eukaryota; kingdom Metazoa; phylum Chordata; class Mammalia; order Artiodactyla; family Monodontidae; genus Delphinapterus; species Delphinapterus leucas. The sequence continues at coordinate 41,700,912 of NC_143136.1, read as the reverse complement.
AGAGAAGGAAAAGACCTACAGTAACAAACCCAAAACAATTAAGAAAATGGTAATAGGAACATACATATCGATAACTACCTTAAATGTAAATGGATTAAACGCTGCACCCAAAAGACATAGACTGGCTGAATGGATACAAAAACAAGACCCACATATATGCTGTCTATAAGAGACCCACTTCAGACCTAGGGACACATACAGACTGAAAGTGAGGGGATGGAAAAAGATATTCCATGCACATGGAAATCAAAAGAAAGCGGGAGAAGCAGTTCTCATATCAGACAAAATAGACTTTAAAATAAAGACTATTACAAGGCACGGAGAAGGAGAGTACATAATGATCAAGGGAGTGATCCAAGAAGAAGATATAACAATTCTAAATATTTATGCACCCAACATAGGAGCACCTCAATACATGAGGCAAAAGCTAACAGCCATAAAAGGGGAAATCTACAGTAACACAGTAGGGGACTTTAACACCCCACTTTCACCAATGGACAGATCATCCAAAATGGAAATAAATAAGGAAACCCAAGCTTTAAATGACACAATAAACAAGATGGGCTTAATTGATATTTGTAGGACATTCCATCCAAAAACAACAGAATACATTTTCTTCTCAAGTGCTCATGGAACATTCTCCAGGATAGATCATACCTTGGGTCACAAATCAAGCCTTGGTAAATTTAAGAAAATTGAAACACTATGAGATTAGATATCAAAGGAAAAAAAGTATAAAAAATACAAACACATGGAGGCTAAACAATACACTACTAAATAAGCAAGAGATCACTGAAGAAATCAAAGAGGAAATAAAAAGATACATAGAAACAAATGACAATGTAAACACAATGACTGAAAACCTATGGGGTGGAGCAAAAGCAATTCTAAGATGAAAGTGTATAGCAATACAATCCTACCAGAAGAAACAAGGAAAAGCCCAAATAAACAACTTAACCTTACACCTAAAGCAATTAGAGAAAGAACAACAAAAAACCCCACAAAGTTAGCAGAAGGAAATAAATCATAAAAATCAGATCAGAAATAAATGAAAAAGAAATGAAGGACACAATAGCAAAGATCAATAAAACTAAAAGCTGGCTCTTTGAGAAGATAAACAAAATTGATAAACCATTAGCTAGACTCATCAAGAAAACAAGGGAGAAGACTCAAATCAACAGAATTAGAAATGAAAAAGGAGAAGTAACAACTGACACTGCAGAAATACAAAGGATCATGAGAGATTACTACAAGCAACTATATTCCAATAAATGGACAGCTAGGAAGAAATGGACAAATTCTTAGAAAAGCACAACCTTCCAAGACTGAACCAGGAAGAAACAGATAATATATACAGACCAATCACAAGTACTGAAATTGAAACTGTGATTAAAAATCTTCCAACAAACAAAAGTCCAGGACCAGATGGCTTCAATGGTGAAATCTATCAAACATTTAGAGAAGAGCTAACACCTATCCTTCTCAAACTCTTTCAAAATATAGCAGAGGGAGGAACACTCCCAAACTCATTCTACGGGCCACCATCACCCTGATACCAAAACCAGACAAAGATGTCACAGAAAAAGAAAACTACAGACCAATATCACTGATGAACATAGATGCAAAAATCCTCAACAAAATACTAGCAAGCAGAATCCAACAGCACATTAAAAGGATCATACACCATCATCAAGTGGGGTTTAACCCAGGAATGCAAGGATTCTTCAATATACACAAATCAATGTGATACACTTTATTGACAGACTGAAGGATGAAAACCATATGATAAACTCAATAGATGCAGAAAAAGCTTTCAACACCCATTGAAAATTCAACACCCATTTCTGAAAAAAACCCTCCAGAAAGCAGACATAGAGGGAACCTCAACATATTAAAGGCCATATTTGACAAACCCACAGCCAACATCGTTTTCAATAGTGTAAAACTGAAACCATTTCCACTAAGATTAGGAAGAAGACAAGGTTGCCCACTGTCACCACTATTATTCAACATAGTTTGAAAGTTTTAACCACAGCAATCAGAGAAAGAAAAGCAATTAAAGGAATCCAAATTGGAAAAGAAGAAGTACAACGGTCACTGTTTGTAGATGCCATGATCCCATACATAGAGAATTCTGAAGATGCTACGAGAAAACTACTAGAGCTAATCAATGAATTTGGTAAAGTAGCAGGATACAAAATTAATGCACAGAAATCTCTTGCATTCCTACACACTGACGACTAAAAATCTGAAAGAGAAACTAAGGAAACACTCCCATTTACCATTGCAACTAAAAAGAATACAATACCTAGGAATAAACCTACCTAAGGAGACAAAAGACCTGTGTGCAGAAAACTATAAGAAACTGATGAAAGAAATCAAAGATGATATAAACAGATGGAGAGATATACCATGTTCTTAGAGTGGAAGAATCAACATTGTGAAGATGACTCTACTACCCAAAGCAATCTACAGATTCAGTGGAATCCCTATCAAACTACCAATGTCATTTTTCACACAACTAGAACAAAAAATTACACAATTTGTGTGGAAACCCAAAAGACCCCGAATAGCCAAGGAATCTTGAGAAAGAAAAACAGAGCTGGAGGAATCAGGCTCCCTGACTTCAGACTATACTACAAAGCTACAGTAATCGGGCTTCCCTGGTGGCGCAGTGGTTGAGAGTCCGCCTGCCGATGCAGGGGACACGGGTTCGTGCCCCGGTCCGGGAGGATCCCACATGCCGCGGATTGGCTGGCCCTGTGAGCCATGGCCGCTGAGCCTACACCTCCGGAGCCTGTGCTCCACAACGGGAGAGGCCACAGCAGTGAGAGGCCCACATACAGCAAAAAAAAAAAAAAGCTACAGTAATCAAGTCAACATGGTACTGGCACCAAAACAGAAATATAGGTCAATCGAACAGGTTAGAAATCCCATAGATAAACTCACACACATATGGTCACCTTACCTTTGATAAAGGAGTCAAGAATATACAATGGAGAAAAGACAGCCTCTTCAATAAGTGGTGCTGGGGAAAGTGGACAGCTCATGTAAAAGAATGAAATTAGAACACTCTGTAACACTGTATACAAAAATAAACTCAAATTGTTTAAAGATCTAATGCAAGGCCTACACTACAAAACTCTTAGAGAAAACATAGGCAGAACACTCTATAACATAAATCACACCAAGATCCTTTTTGACCCACCTCCTAGAAAAAATGGAAATAAAAGCAAAGATAAACAAATGGGACCAATGAAGCTCAAAAGCTTTTGCACAGTAAAGGAAACCATAATCAGGATGAAAAGACAACCCTCAGAATGGGAGAAAATATTTGTAAATGAAGCAACTAGCAAAGGATTAATCACCAAAATATACAAGGAGCTCATGCAGCTCAGCATCAAAAACACTAACAACCCAATCCAAAAATGGGCAGAAGACCTAAATAGACATTTCTCCAAAGAAGTTATACAGATTGTGAACAAACACATGAAAGGATGCTCAACATCACTAATCATTAGAGAAATGCAAATCAAAACTACAATGAGGTATCACCTCACACCAGTCACAATGGCCATCATCAAAAAATCTACACAACATTAAATGCTGGAGAGGGTGTGCAGTAAAGTGAACCCTCTTGCACTGTTGGTTGGAATGTAAATTAATACAGCCACTATGGAGAACAGTATGAAGGTTCCTTCAAAAACTAAACATAGAATTAGCATATGAGCCAGCAATCCCACTCCTGGCCATATACCCTGAGAAAACCATAATTCAAAAAGAGTCATGTACCACAATGTTCATTGCAGCACTATTTACAATAGCTAGGACATAGAAGCAACCTAAATGTCCATCAACAGATGAATGGATAATGAAGATGTGGCACATATATACAATGGAATATTACTCAGCCATAAAGAGAAATGAAATTGAACTACTTGTAATGAGGTGGATAGACCTAGAGTCTGTCATACAGACTGAAGTAAGTTATAAAGAGAAAAAAAATACCATATGCTAACACATATATAGGGAATCTTAAAAAAAAAAAAGGTTCTGATGAACCTAGGGGCAGGACAGGAATAAAGACACAGACGTAGAGAATGGACTTGAGGACATGAGGAGGGGGAAGGGTAAGCTGGGACAAAGTGAGAGAGTGGCATGGACATATATACACTACCAAACGTAAAATAGATAGCTAGTGGGAAGCCACCGCATAGCACAGGGAGATCAGCTCAGTTCTTTGTGACCACCTAGAGGGGTGGGATATGGATGGTGAGAGGGAGGGGGTATGGGGATATATGTATACACATAGCTGATTCACTTTGTTATACAGCAGAAACTAACAGAACATTGTAAAGCAATTATACTCCAATAAATTTGTTTAAAAATATTTAAAAAAATGAAAAAGCGTGTTTGCATATCAGTTAATCATCTTTGCTAATATTGTCATTATCTGTCTCAAAAGTCATTTTTTATGCCAGCAGAAAATTGCCATCAACAACGCCTTATGTGAAAACTAATAAATATAAAATATATCCTCTTTCTTTCAACTGTACTGCTTTAGCTTACAGAAATTTTATTTTTTCAGCAAAGACCACTTTTTCTTTTGTTTCATAATTTATTTACTTTTTGTCCAAAGTGCAATTTTTATAAATCTTCACAGGCCGAATAACCCCCTAATATCTGTAATAAGCAAACAATATTTTGCCTCCCAATCTCACCCACTTGCATGAACCTCACTTCCTTAGTGTGGCTGAGTTCTAATTTTAGTATTTCACAGTGAGCTATTCAAAACTAATTATCTGTAGATTATTTTATTTCTTGCATTATTTTTGCAAAAGTTTTAACCAAGAAACCCTTGCTTGTGTCCTGCTGCTACAAGTCATTAGAAGTCAGATGCTTTTTAAATGTTATCAGTATTGGGACTTCCCTGGCCTTCCAATGGTTAAGACTTTGCCTTCCCATGCCATGGGTGTGTGTTCAATCCCTTGTCAGTGAGCTAAGATTCCCACATCCCTCGCGGCCAAAAAACCAAAACATAAAACAGAAGCCGTATTGCAGCAAATTCAGTAAAAGACTTTAAGAATGGTCCTCATCAAAAAAATCTTAAAAAGGAAGGTTATCAGTATCTAAGAACATTAAACATTTTATACTTTTTTGATGCTCCATCTAACAATGCCTTAAGTTTCATATATTGTATTATATAATGTGTTCCATCCTTTAGAAAGATATTAAAAATACTGTATGTGCCAAAAGCTGACTATATCTGAAAAATACTTGCCCTCCTAAGTATACCTAATAGTGGCAGAGAAAATGAGATTTTCAGTGCAAACTGGTGCTTACATAAACAACCATATCCATGAGGCAAACGTCTCATTTACCTACTTTTGTTTTGTAACTCATTTATTGAGATAACTTACATATGGTAATATTCACTCAATGTGTGCAACAAAATGGTTTTTACTATAATCACAGAGTTGTGCAACCATTACTATATCAATTTTAGATTATTTTCCTCACCCCTAAAATAAACTGCATATTCTTTAGCTATCATACTCAATTTCCCATTCCCCACAGTGCTGTATCAATTTGCCTATTCTGGACATTTCATATAAATAGAATTATATAATATATAGTTATTTCACTTATTGTAATGTTTTCAAGGTCCATCTGTGTTGTAGCATGTATCAGTACTTCATTTATTTTATGACAGACTGTTATTACATGTGTGGATGTACCACATTTTATTTATGCATTCATCAGTTGATGGACATTTGATTGTATCTAACTCTTAACTTTTATGAATAATGGTTCTGTGAATATTCATATATGTTTTTGTGTGGACATGTGTTTTCATTTATCAAGGGTTTATAGTTAGAAATGGAATTATTCAGTCAGAAAATAACCATTTTTAACATTTTGAGTTCCTGCCAGACTCTTTGGAAAAAAGTGTCTGAACCATTTTAGTATCACCTGCAGTGGATGAGAGTTCTGATATTTCCACACCCTTGCCTACTCTTATTAATATCTGTACTTTTACAGTAGCCATCCTAGTCGGTGTGAAGTGGTATTTAATTATGGTTTGATCTGCATTTCCCTGATGGTTAATGATGTCTAGTATCTTCTCTTGTGCTTAGTGCCATTTGTACATTTCTTCTAGAGATGCCAACTTAGTTCCTTTGTCCATTTCTTAATTAGATTATTTGTCTTTTTATTATTCAATTATGTGAATCCATTATATATGCTAGGTACAAGTCCATTATGAGCTATATGATTTGAAAATATTTTCTCCCATTTCATGTTTTTTTTTTTTACATAACTGTAATGTCCCTTAAGTCACAAAAGTTTTTGATTGTGATGAAGTAGTTTTTTTTGATTACTTGTGCTTTTGATGTAAGAACACATTGCCACATCCAAAGTCGCCCTTATGTTTCTTCTAACAATTTTGTAATTTTAGTTCTAATGTTTATGCTTTAATCGTTTTTGAGTTAATTTCTGTATATGTTGTGAGGTAGGCATCCAACTTTATTCTTTTACATGTGGCTACCCAGCTGTCCTACCATTTGTTAGAGTAATTTCCCCCATCAATTATATTGGCATACTTTTTAGAATTCAGTTGACCATACAGAAGGGTTCAGAAGGGTTTTTCTGAATTCTCAATTTTATTCCATTGATCTATATGTTTATCCTTATACCAGCCCCACACTGTTTTGATTACTGTTGCTTTGTGGTAAGTTTTGAAATCTGAACGTGTGTCACACAACTTTGTTTTCATCAAGGTTTTTACTTTTCTAGTTTCCTTGAGTAAATCCATATGATTTTTAGAATCAGCTTGTCAATTTCTTTAAAGAAACCAGCTGGGAAAATAATAGGGATTGCACTGAATTTGCTGATAAATTTAGGGATTTTTGTCATTTTAACAATTTCAGTATTATGTCTTCCAATTTATAAACATGTTGCAGATTTCTTTTAACTTAGGTCTCCTTTAATTTACATCAATGATATTTTATAGTTTTCAGAGTATAACTTTTACACTTCTTTTGTTGAGTTTAATTCTTGTCCTTTTTGATGCTATTATAATTGGAATTATTAATATCATTTTTGTATTGCTCATTAAAAGTGACTAATTTTTGTATATTCTTCTTGGGTGTGCTTAATATGTGCTAAATGGTGTCACATATTTCTCTGAGCCTTGCTTTTTTTTTTTTTTTTTCATTTTTTCCTCTCTGTTCTTCAGATTCCATAATCTCTATTACACTGGTCTTTCTTTAAGTTTGCTAATTCTTACTTCTGTTGATCCCATCTGGTGCTTCAACTCTCAGATTTCCATTTGGTTCATTTTTTTAAACATGGTTTCTTCTCTTTATTTATATTATCTGTTTGAGGAAACATTGCCTTCATAGCATCATTCACTTCTTTAACCATGGTTTCCTTTACTGTTTGAAAATATTTATAATGGCTACTTAGTTCTATTCAGTCTTTTTTGTGTTAAATCTGACATCTGGTTGATCTCCCAGCCTCTTGCTATTGCCTGTCTTCTTCCCTCTCTATGGGTCGTATTTTCCCAATTCATTGCATAATATTTTTTTCGAAAATTGGATATTTATTATAGCAACTCTTGGTACCCCTCATATTGTAATTTTTGCCTGTTTATTTGTTTAGTGACTAGGTGGATTATTTTAGGAAGTCCATTTCCCCTGCAGTGCCAAGATCCTGACATTGTAACTCAGGGTGCTCCCTTGGCATGTGCACAGGCAGGTGGTATGGCAATGGTTTAGTAGTGTTCTCTTTGTCTCTTTTTTCTGACCACATACAGCTCTACTGTAAAGCTCTACTAATTGTTTGCTTATTGCTATATTTCTGTCAACAATTTTCCAGAGCATAAATTGTCCCACAGACTGATTCAATTAAATTTGAAGTGCTTTGTAGGGTTAGTTTAGGAATTCAGTGTTTGAGGTTTGCTCTGCTCCCAGGAGAACTCTTCTTGGTTGTCTCTTTCTGGTTCTTCTGGTAAAATGTATCGGCCTATTCTTTAGCTTATATCTTTAATAAGCTGCCAGTCTTCTTTTAATTGCTTTGTTATTTTTCAGAGCACCCTTAGGCATGAAGTTTACCATACTCTGTTTCAAAGAAAGTCCTTCAGGAAGAGCTTTGGAGCTCTCTGTTTTATAGACTACCTATACCCTGAAAAAAAATCTGTTAACCATGTCTCTAGAGGTGGGGCTTGGGACAGTGCACATCTCTCCCTGAATGATTTTCCCACCTTAGAAGCTGAGCACTAGGCTGGTGGTGGTAGCCTCTGATCTTCTTGGCGTGTATCCTCTAACATGGAAACTCTGCCCTATGAATAGGCCAGGGAGAAAGCAATCAGAGCCCTAGCATTTTCAGTATCCTGTGAGGGCAATAGAGCATCTTACTCTCAACTTCTCAGCTGTACTTTGGAATTTAGCCTCTACACAATGTAATAAGGCAGAGAATGGTGGGGTGGGGGGAGATAGGATGAGAATTGCTTATATCCATCCCCTCCCAGGGAAATACCATATTCCATGACTAGGAGTTTTAGGCATAAGGAACACTGTGTTCTTGGCTACACTTACCTGGAATAAAGTTTTTGTTATATTGGTCTTAGATGGGGAAAGGGGATCATGATTCATGTGCCTCAGATTATCACTGTTCTTACCAAGTTTGAATAAGTGTTTCTTCACTTACTGTATGCTCTTAGAACCATTTCCATAGATTAAAAACAATTTTTTTTTCCATTTTCAGCAGTTTCTCTGAGTATTTAGCTCCACAGAGCTCCTTACATTGCCATTTGAGCAGTGGAACTCACATGTGCCTACATTTACATCAGTGATGATGATGATAATATTATATGATGTTATAATTATCAACAGTAATAATAAATATTATCATTATATGCACAGTGACCATCAAAACAGATGTTTAAAAAAAGAAAATATATTTTCCCCAGATAATTAAGCATCTGATAAAACATATTTAATTGTGGTTCCTCTATGGCTAACGGTAAGCTGTGTATTTTCAGTAAACTGGAACATTGCACTATTCCACCTTCCCTACATATATATGTGTGTTTGGGTTTTTCTTCCCCACAAATCTGGAGTTTCTTGAGGATATGATAGTGCTTATTAATATTCATATTATCTGACACATATAGCCCACTTGTAGGCATTTACTATGCTGGTTAGTTGATTCCTTGGTAAATGATAACTGTCTTGCTAGATATTTGGAAATATAACTAGATTTTGTTTTGTGTAACCACAGACTGTTGCATTTTGACAGAGTGTAGAATAATTTGGGTGGGAAGTCAAGAGTCTTCTTTGATTCATTGTGAGCTGGAGGCACAAAAATCCTACTACATACTTTAAAATCCCCTCATCTACTTTTCCTAAATCAAGGTTTATATAACTATCATGATAGTTAAATAATAACTGGAGCTGAACTGAAAATACCAATTTAAAAATTTTTATTTTTACAAGTTCCAGAGGAACACAGAGTTCCATGGACACCTTTGCAAGTGAAAGAGTTTCTTGGTAAAGAACTAGGTGGCTGAGGAAATAAGTTGCCCAATTATCAAAACCTTGGTAAGTTGATGTAATTTCTAGGTAATACCTATTGTGGACTAACACATTCTCAGTATACTAGACTAGTTTTTAGAAAGGTGTTCTTCAATTGACAGCTTGTCTCTTGGAATCACCACTTAATAAAATAAGTAGAATTGCAAAAATGTGACTGGAAAACTGGTAATCTAGTGGATCTAATGAAAAATTGTTCCAGGCTGCGAGTTAACTTGATCCAAGAGAGGATTTTAGTAGAACACAGGAATCACCAGTGCAATTCTGCACATGGCAGGAGTTTAACAAATACTTATTTGAATGAATGTACTTGATCCAGGTTATAAATGCTTTTTAAAAAGCTCATTCTTCCTTTCTTTTTGTGAAAATCTGGGAATAATTGGTAGTTTGGTATTCTCAAAATATGTTAATTGTCCCAGAAAACATACAAGTTAGTCAAGGGTTAGTAAGTGAGAATCTCTATTTTAGTATAAAAATGGGGACAAGCCCCATGTGGGAGATTTTAAGTAAAGTAAAGCAATCTTCTATCAACATAAGTAATTTTTTTTCTCTTTTATATACACAAGAATAAGTCTAAATATTTAAGGGTACTATTTAAATTATGGTGCAGTATTTTAATGCTTGAAGTTATTTATTAAATAATTTTTGTAATTATTTAGAATTATCACTCTCACTCAATTACATCCAAACATTGTGAGTTAAAATAACAAAAATTTCTATGTCTTCTAGACATAAACTATATACTTCATAATATTGTATAAAAATCACTGATAAAATTATTTACAAATTGCATTTACTTTAATTTAAACTTACATATAAGTACAAGTCTTTCTTTTGCTCTGTGTATGTGTGTGTGTGTGTGTGTGTATTCAAATGTACACCCTTATAAAGAACCACTATGAAACTGGAAAGAAAACAAGCAGAATAAAGAGCATATACACCTAAATGCCAGCTATAAAACATATACTTACAAAGTCATACATTAATTTTCAATTTACTGAACAATCATCCTTGCCTCTAAATTATCACAGAATTAAGTATACCTATATTAGAAAAGTTTATTTTCTTCAAAATAATTCTGAATATAAAAAATATATATGTACTATCAGGACTTTTATGCAAGCCCAGTGTTGTGCTCATTAGATAACTTCAGTTAAATAAAGAATCAAGTATTGATATCTTAAAAAAAAGATTCCTCCTCTTATATTCCTTTACTTGTTTTTTAAAGTGGAATTATAGAATTATAGCTTAACTTCTCCTTCTGTGCTTGAATGAAAGGATAGACTAAATGGTCTGTATTCTTTGTATGTTGCCTTGAAAGGAAAATAAACATAAAGATAAGATGAAATTCTAATGTAGGACACAGACAAGCAAATAAGAATGGTCCATCCATGTTGCTGCAAATGACATTATTTCACTCATTTTTTATGGCCAAGTAATATTCCTTTGTGTGTATATATATATATATATATATATATATATATATATATATATATACGAGATCTTCCTTATTCATTCATCTGTTGATGGACACTCAGGTTGCTTCCATATCTTGGATACTGTAAATAGTGCTGCTATGAACATTGGGGTGCATGTATGTTTTCAAATTAGAGTTTTCATCTTTTCCAGATCTATGCCCAGGAGTGAGACTGCTGGATCATATAGTAACTCTACTTTTAGTTTTTTAGGGAAATTCCATACTGTTCTCCATAGTGGCTGCACCAACTTACATTGCCACCAACAGTGTAGGAGGGTTTCCTTTTCTCCACACCTTATCTAGCATTTATTATTTGTAGACTTTTTGATGATGACCATTCTGACCCGTGTGAGGTGATACCTCATTGTATGTTTGAGTTGTATTTATCTAATAATTAGCAATGTTGAGCATCTTTTCATGTGCCTGTTGGCCATCTGTATGTCTTCTTTAGAGAAATTTCTATTTAGGTCTTCTGCCCATTTTTGGATCTTTTTTTTAATATTGAGCTGTATAAGCTATTTGTATAATTTGGAAATTAATCCTTTGTTGGTCACATCATTTACAAATATTTTCTCCCATTCTGTAGGTTGTCTTTTCATTTTGCTTATGGTTTCCTTTGCTGTGCAAAACTTTTAAGTTTAATTAGGTTCCATTTGTTTATATTTTGCTTTTGTTTCTAGGAGACAGATCCAAAAAAATATTGCTGCAATTTATGTCAAATAGTGTTCTGCCTGTGTTTTCCTTTAAGAGTTTTACAGTATCTGGTCTTACCATTTAGGTCTCTAATCCACTTTGAGTTTATTTTTGTAAATGATGTTAGAGAATGTCCTAATTTCATTCTTTTATATATAGGTGTCCAATTTTCCAGCACCACTTACTGAAGAGACTGTCCTTTCTCCATTGTATATTCTTGCCTCCTTTGTAGTAGATTAATTGACCATAAGTCTGTGGGTTTATTTTAGTCTCTCTATCCTGTTCCATTGATCTATATGTCTGTTTTTGTGCCAGGATTATGCTGTTTTGATTACTGTAGCTTTGTAGTATAGTCTGAAGTCAGGGAGCGTGATTCCTCCAGCTCTATTCTTCTTTCTCAAGATCGTTTTGGCTATTTGGGGTCTTTTGTGTTTCCATGCAAATTAAAAAAAAATTTGTTCTAGTTCTGTGAAAAATGCCATTGATAATCTGATAGGGATTGCACTGAATCTATAGATTGCCTTGGGTATTATGGTCATTTTAACAATATTGATTCTCCCTATCCAAGAACATGATTTATCTTTCCAACTGTGTTGTCTTTAATTTCTTTCAACAGTGTCTTATAGGTTTTGGAGTACAGGTCTTTTGCCTCTTTAGGTAGTTTTATTCCTAGGTATTTTATTTTTTTGATGCAATGATAAATTGGATTGTTTTATTAATTTCCCTTTCTGATATTTCGTTAAGAGGATAGAAAAGCAACAGATTTCTGTATGTTAATTTTGTATTCTGCAACATTACTGAACTCAGTGATGAGCTCTAGTAGTGTTCTGGTGGCATCTTTAGGATTTTCTATGTATAGTATCATGTCATCTGCAAACGGTGACAGTTTACTTCTTTCTTTCCAATTTGTATTCTTTTTATTTGTTTTTCTTCTCTGATTGCTGTGGCTAGAACTTCCAAAACTATATTGAATAAAAGTGGTGAGAGTGGTATTAACTTGCTTTTTGCTGATGACAAGTACTGTTTAGCCTCTTCCATCTGCTAATTTATGATTTATTTTCATTTATGAAGTCTGTGTTCAAATATGTTGTTAATTTGTGGTTAATTTTTGCTATATTATTAATAAATTGTAAAAGTTCCTTATATTTCTGAATGCAGCCTTTTGATTTTTTTTTTTGCATTTCTAAACATTTTATGTAAAAGGAATCATAAAACATATATTCTCTATGTCTGACTTCCTTAGCATAATGTTTTTGAGATTCAGCCATATCATATCACAAAACATATCACATATTTCATTGCTTTTAAATCTTAAATAATATTCAATTACTCCATATTTTTGTTTATCCATTCAACAATGGGGAGATATTTGGATTGTTTCCAGTTTGGGACTGTTATGAATAATGATTCTCTGCACATTCACAAATGTGTGTTTTTATTTTTCTCAGATAGATTCCTAAGACTGCAAATGCTGAATTATATAATAAGTTTATGTTTAAATTTTAAGGAAATGACCAAATTCTTTCCAAATTGGCTGCACCATTTACATTCCTACTAGCTATATATGATTCTAGTTTCCCACTTCCTTACCAACACCCCTTATTTTCTGTATTTTGTCTGTATTAGATGCATATTCTAGTATATGTATGGTAATACTTTATTGTTACTTTAATTTGTGTTTCTCTAATGACTAATGAAATTTAACATCTTTTCATGTCTGCATCTTGTTTGGTGAAATAGCTATTCAAATATATTCTCATTTTATATTTGTGTTATTATTGAGTTGTGTTTTTTGTAAACTTAGGAGAAGTCCTTTATAAAATATGTTATTTTCAAGTATTTTCTCCCAACCTGCAGCTTACTTTTTTTCTTTTTAATTAATGGAATCATTTGAAGCACACATTTTTAAAATTTTGATAAAATTCAAATTGTATGTTGTTTTTTCTCTTTATGGAGTTTATTTTGATGTTGTATCTAAAAACTCTTTGCCCAAATCCACCTCCTCATGATTTTCTCCTCTACTTTCTTCTAGAAATTTTATGATTTTAGCTTTTACAGTTAGCAATATGATTCATTTTGAGCTAACTTTTGTGTATACTGAGGAAAATGTCTAAGTTAATTGTTATGCTTCTGAATATCCAATTGTTCCATAATTATTTGTTGAAATACTATTCTTTCCCCATTTTGTCTTGGCACCTTTATAAAAAAAACCTATATTCGAAGACTCAATGCTCTTCCTTCTAGTGTACTGATATGTTTCTATTTTGTTTCAACACCCTACCATCTTGATTATTATAGCTTTATAGTTTGTTTTGATTTTGGCTAGTGTAAGTCCTCTAAGTCTGTATTTTTGTTTAAAAACTATATCTTTGCATCTCCATATATACTTTAGGATAAGTTTTTTTCAATTTCTACAGAAAAAATAAAGCCTTTGGGATTAAATTTTGAATCAGCTGGGAGAGATTGACCATCTTGATAATATTGAGTCTTTCGCTCCATGACTGAAAAATCTCTATTTATTTATATCTTCTTTAATTTTTCTTAGCAATCCTTTCTAATTTCCATTATATAAGAATCACATTTCCATTGTTAAATATATCTTTGAGAATTGTGTACTTTTTGATTCTATAGTAAATTAAGTTGCTTTAAAATTTTCATTTTCAGATCGTTTATTGTGAGTATATTGAAATATAACTGATTTTTTATATATTTCACTAGCATCCTGAAACCTTGCTATAGTCAATGGTTAGTTATATCAGTTTTATTATAGTTTACTGGAAGTTTTCAACAATACAAGAATATGATCTGATAATAATACTGTCTCTTTACTGTCTCTTTCTGATATGGATACTTTTAATTTCTTTCTCTTATCATATTGAATTTGTGGGCATAAAGTTGCTCATAGTATTCCTTTATTATCCCTTTAATTTCCATTGGTCTGTTGTGATGTCCCTTTTTTCATTTCTGATCTTATTAATTGTGTCATTTCTTATCATTTATAATTAGCCTGGCTAGATGTTTATCAATTTTAGTAGTCTTTTCAAAGAACCATCTTTTGGTCTTGTTGAATATCTCTATTTCCTTTTTTTCAATTTCATTGATTTCTGCACTAATTCTAATTTCTTTTATTCTGCTTAGTTGGAATTTAATTTGCACTTTTTTTTCTAGCTTCCTAAGGTGGAAACTTAGATTATTGATTTTACATCTTTCTTTCTAATATATGCATTCATTGCTCTCAGTTTTCCTCTAAGTACTGCTTTTACTCCACCCCACCAATATTGATAAGTTGTGTTTATATTTTTATTTCCAAAACTCTTTTAATTTGTCTTGAGATTTTAGATTAGTTCCACTGTGATCTGAAAGCAGACATTGTACGATTTCTATACTTTTAAATTTATTTGTGTTTTATGGCCCAGAGTGTTGTCTATCTTAGTGAATTGTCCATGTGAGTTTGAGAAGAATGTGTATTCTGCTGGTTTTGCATGAAGTAGTCTACAGATGCCAATTGTTTCTGTTTGGTTGATTGTGTTTTGAGGTTAGCTATGTCCTTACTGATTTTTTTCTGCCTGATCTGTCCATTTCTGATACAGACATGTTTATGCCCCCATCTGTAATAGTGAATTCATCTCTTTCTTTTTGCAGTTCTATTAGTTTTTCCTTCAAGAAGTTTGATGCTCTGTTGTTAGGTACAAACACTTTAAGGATTGTTTTGTCTTCTTAGACAAAAACAAGAAAAATGGGAATTAAGTGGATTGAATATATTTTTTAAAATCTTATATTTACCTTTTGGTGGTGTTAATGATAGTAACTGAAATTTCACATGGAAGAGAATTTACTTAGCCAACACTGTGTATGGTAGGTAAAGTAAGTAAAACAATTCCCAAAGTGTGGTCTTCAGAATACTAGATTGAGAAATATTAATAGATACTTTATGGAAAAAGTGTTTTTGAAGGCAGCCATGGTCAGGATGCACAAATATTTAACCCTTGTCACTCAATGCCTTCTTCCTCGAAACATACTGCATGCTAACATAGTAAAAGTTTCAAGAAGTCCTGCAGTAATAAAGAATATATGACTGTTAATTATATCTCAGAGAAGCTGGAAAAAGAAATAATATACAACTCTGTTCAATAGTTCACCAAATTAGAACGTGCGTATAGGTACTTCATTAGCAGAATTCTTACATCTCAAGAAATTCAGATGTATGACTCAATATATTAATATACTAATGAACAAAAACATTTTAATTAGCTAATCACATGTAGATTATTATTCAATTCACCTGCTCTTAACTTTTTAAAATCTATATTTATTAATATTATCTTGAATGTTCACATAAGTTGCTAGAGCAGAGTAGATCATTGTTCTTTATTTACAGCAAACAATTAACTACTGGTTTCCTCTTCCCCAATTCTTACCCATGGGGTGATACGGTAGGAACCAAATGTCATGCAACATATATGGAGTCTGTATTGCCAGTGAGGAACCCTGAATAAAATGAATATGGACATTTATTTACATGCTGTATCCCTCCCATCCAGAAAGAGTCTCCTTGGAAATATAATGGAAAACATACAGGCTTCTTACTCCATCTCCATGGAATACAAATAAATCTCTCCATGGCAAAGATAAGTAAGTTCACTATCTCCTGATTTACAAGTCAGAGGATTTTTAAGGTCCTAGGTTTCAGCCTACCTTGAAATGTAAATACACAACTCAGGAGATAAATCTCTCTGGAGCTATCTAATTAGTCATAAATTACCTTTCAAGACGCGTTTTTTGCCCAGACCTCAAGATTCAGTAAAATTTGTTCAGCATGTCCAAACTGTGCATAAACAGAAACAGGGTCACATCCACAATGCAGTAATTAATGCAACTCTGATTAAAATAAGAATAATGCTTTTCTTTTAATATAAACACACATAAACAGTAATTTAGTCACTGTTAGTAACTCAGTATAATTTGTAGTGTTATTTCCTTAGTCTTTATAAATATAAGAGAATGTCATGGTAACAATACTTATGTATACTTAATATCAAAATGTAATGTTGTGGAAAATATTTGAAATTATGACTGACCTTCCCTGCTAAAAAATATCTTGGGGTAGATACTGGCCTTTACCAAATGTATGGAACTGTTTGAAGCCTACTTTTAGAGCTAAGAGGAAAGAAATCTTTAGTCTTAAAAGTTGGTCAAAGGATCTTTATAAAAATCAGTTAAACTTTATTGAAAAACTAGTTACAGCAGAATATATTTTCTCCCCTCATCTGCAATATTCTATGGCATAAGTTCATCTGATGAAAAAAAATCAAACAATTCCCACCTAATTATTTAAACAGTCAAATGTATATAATAATATGTGTATCAATTTATGTGATATGACATGAACCTTGAGGTTAGTTTCTATGAATATGTAGCTGTGCATTACACAGATGGATATCAGAAGTTGATCTAGAGTTTAAGCGCACCATTGAACCCCCCAGTTTATTATAACAATAAAGTCTCTTTTTATATACTAACTGCTAAGATGGGCATATCATTTACCTTTCCGTATATTACATTGATACATGGTCATGAAAATAACTAATATACAACATTCAAAATTTTACTAAGGTTCAATATCTCAGAATTATACGGTCATTATTTATTTGAAAACAAGAATCATAGTTTATTCTTTTAGTAAAGTTGTTAAATTTCAACTTTTACTCTGTGTATAATAAATTAATGTTTCAAAAAATTAAAGACACTTTCTAGGTGAATTTTATTCAGTTATTCATTCACTCGCAGATTTCTTTTTATGTGTACTATTAAACATCCAGAAAAAACATAATGATACAATGAGTAATGCAATACACACCCAAGTACTCACCTCACAGCAAGCACCATGAGTGTTCCTCCTTGATTCCATCCCCAGAGATACGATTATCTCATATTGGGTGTTTATCATTTCCATGTGTTTCTTTAAAATTTTTCTACAGACATAAGTATTGCAAAGCAATATATATTTTTGCCTATGCTAACTGTAAATACATGGAATTGTACTATATTTTCTGTGACTTGCCTTTTTTGCTAATACATTCCATGTAGGGATATGGCACAATTTATCTTTTCTATTGTCATTTTCATTGTCTTGCTTAAAAAAAAATTAACAATATTGCTATAAAGATTCTTTTTAATGTCTCTTTATGTATGTGGTTTCTGCTGAATCTCACTTTGGGGCCTAGTTACCTTATATATTTGATTATCTTTGAATGTTTTCTGTCTAACCATTTAAAAAATGTATCTATGTGAATTCTTTGAAAACTGGGATAATGATCCCTCATCCTTCATCCTTTGCATAAGTTTCTTTAAGTGCCTGGGAACATGCCAGGTCTGGAATACTTTAAAGTAAATTATTCACTTAATGTTGTTTGGAGCTCTCAGGTGAGATAAATCAGGGTTGAAATTTGCCCAAGAACACATCATTCTCCTTGCTTCAAACCAACTCAACTTTTATAACAACATCCTGAGTGAAGGGGCAGGGGAAGATTTACCTCCAAATCTCTCTACTCTGAAACTGTGTCCCTTGAAGGTACAACTATTATGAAAAGGGCCCCTGAGTAGAGTTTCCAGTTTGTACATAACTGGGGCTTTGTTTCTGTTGCACTCATTACAACAAACTATTAAAACCAAATCTCAAATGTGCCAGAATAGGAAACTGCCTGTAGGAAAAAAAGGAGGCTTTGAAACTGTGAATTCCTTTTTACCTAAATTCCCATCCTGTTTATTGTTTTGGTCACTTTTTAATTTTTTAAGATTATTTTTAAAAGGCTTTGTCTAACTGTCCAGCAATATAAAATCGTTCAAAATTACATAGTGTATTAAAGGTAGCATATCCAGTGTGATCATTCTAAATATAAAGATGATCATTTTGTATTAACTTAAAACATTTTCACATCTCTACCTTACAATGTATTAAGTCTAGATTCCTTGGTGACATACTTGGTGACAAATTTCTTTAGTGTTTTGCTGTTTAACCATTTTAATCGAAATTATTATAGTTGATATTATTCCCTCTCATTGTCTTGTTCATTTATGTGTATTACAATTATTGATATATATTTAATTTTTATCATCTATTTAATACTTTCTACTTATAGTACTTTTCTTTAAAAATATAACAATACCTAATTTAAGTCAGTATATTTATGCTTTTCCAGAATATTGTGGCCTTAAAATATGCTTATTCCAATCACTGCCTTCCAACTTACATCTTATTTTGTGCCATAGTCTATATGTGTGATCTTCCAAATTGGATACAATTGTACATAATCAATGTTTATTTAGGTTCAACCAGATGCATCTCATTTTCCTTGCTTATCATTACTTCTTTCATCTGGAATCTTCATTTTGGGTTCATTGTCTCTTTTCCTGAAGCACATCCTTTGATGAGGGTGAATTTGTGGTAAAATCTTCCAGCTTTTGTTTATTTGAAAAATGCTATTTCATTTGTGAAAGAAATTTTAATTACATATAAAGTATTTGACATAATTGTACCTTAAAACAATACTAAGATATCATTCTGTTGTCTTCTGACATCCAAGGTTGACAATAAGAATCAACTATTAGTTAAACTGTAATTTGACATATGTAGGCTTACTTTCTATCAGCCTGCTCTTTGTTGTTTTTCAGTTTTAATGTATGTCTAAGTGTGGATTCCTTGTAGTATTCTCCTTGGAATTTTTTTTTTTCAAATCTGAAATACACTCATTTTTCACTTCTTCTAAAATTTTCTTCTATCTGTCTATTATCTCCTTCTGAATCACTGAATAGAAAGATACTCTCCCTTTTCTTTCTTTTTCCATTGTACTTATCCTCCATTATTATAATTATCTGTTTATCTATCCTTGTCAATGAAAGATATTACACTTGAAGATTTTTTTTTTTGTATCTCCAAGTACCTTTCATTGGAGGCCAAATATTCTAATCTGACTTTTAAAAATGTGCATAGCATGTCCAAAGATGTACAGGCTAAGTAGACACAGGCTCTGAAAATTACTCCTAAGTAGTATAGATTATCCTTTACATCTTCACTGTTTATTCATTTCTATATAATTTTATTTGGTTTATATTGACAACTTTTTATTTTCTTAACATATTTTTCT
This sequence comes from Delphinapterus leucas, assembly GCF_059928025.1. Taxonomy (NCBI): domain Eukaryota; kingdom Metazoa; phylum Chordata; class Mammalia; order Artiodactyla; family Monodontidae; genus Delphinapterus; species Delphinapterus leucas. The sequence goes on along the minus strand of NC_143136.1, from coordinate 41,681,005 downwards.
TGAGGAGCAGGTATAGGTTTCTTCCTAACTTTTATATCAGAATCAACTGAAAATAAATATCTGACATTTATTACAATGCCCCATTCACCAGGTCCATGAGTAAGAGAGGTCTTACTTCCAGAGCCCTCACCTATTCTTTTACCCAGACATCGACATAAGAAAAGGAAGATGAGAGAAAGTCTAGCACAAAGTATTAAAATATGTTTATTAAATGAATGAATAAATAAATGGATATAATACACCAAATGTGTGAAGAGCAAAACTTTTAATGAGTTGCAGAAGATAGTGCTGTTCATATTTCAAGTAAGTCTCCTAGCTCTTCCAGTAGAGGTAGACATAAGTCCATTCTTGTATATGCACTCATACATACTCACACATATACATACAAATATACGTACATGTAGATAGATCACATCTCCAATGCCATCTTTGTTTACCACAATTTTTATCCCCAATAAGTATAAATAAAATAGAGTCAGTGTTCTAAGAAGTGAAATGATTTTTATACCATAACTTGGAAGAATAAGTCACGTGCATAGGATGGATAATGGAAAATATCTGAAGCATTACTGTCTCTGGCCTGAAATATATTAAAGCAAAAGGAACTAGTAAAAGTTAAAAGGAGTTTTAAAAAATATTTGGCATAATATTACACTGCTAATTGATATTCAGATAAAGGTAGAATTCTTCCATGGAGAATTTACTGTAGGTTTCCTTAACTTATGGCACAGAAATTAGAGCTGAACCTTAGCTAATAACTGGCATGGCAAAGAAACGATGAGTTATAGGCAAAAGCACAGTCCATGTATATTCATTTAAAATCTACAGCTAATAATTCAAACAGTCTGTTAAAAAATTACTGCCACCTTTGTACACTGAAGTTCCAAAAGTATTTTTGGTGGGAATATTGTGTAATATGAGAATTTCACTGTTTGCACCATAGGCCATTGTAATCAGTGGTCCTGTTTTACTGGGTTTGGTACACCTTTTGAAACTAGGAAAAAAAACCCAAACTGTAACATTGGAAATGTATCATTTAATTATATAAATGTTGAAATGGAACACTGATATTATCATTACTGTCAAATAAGGTTTTAATAATATGGACTTACTTTAGGAGTTATGGGTTGAACAATATTTAGGTTATATATAAGATTATACTATCAACTAAAACAATAAATGTATCATATGATTGATACTAATGAAAAATGACTTAATCAAAAATATATATTTCAAATATTGCTTATGACTTTTTAATAATGTATTTATTATTCACTTCTCACCTTAGACAGTTTAGTGTAATGAAGAAAATGTACCTTTATTGAACAACATGCACATTTGCAGTGTTTTGGACTGTCATTCTCAACCTAAACAATTTTATGTCACTGTAATTTTAGCTGTAGAAGGATAATAATGCTCTTTAATGTGAACTGGAGTACAATGTATTGTTAAGAAAATTATTGAGACTGTAAAGTCTCACCTTTAACATTTGGTGTTTATGCAGGCTACCTCTTCATCAGTGGGATATAAACAGTCCACAGGACCCAAGAAGTGCTAACAAGCCAAGTATAATTTTCTTCTATTTACAACCTTAATATACCCCTTCTTGCTATCATCCTTTTTTGTACCGCAAACTTCTACCAAACTCTTTTTTGACTTTCTCCCAAGATTGAGATAGCTAGATAATTCATTTGTTGGTCTTTGCTGTTTACTTCATTTGTGGATGGCTTTTCTCAGCATAATATCATTAAGCCAATGAAAATTCATTCTTGACTATGGGGCTTGCTTAGTCCAGTCTCAGCCAGCTGTCTGTTCCACTGGCGAATTATGTTCTGGGCTCGCCTCTTCCCAAGACTTAACACTGCAGCTTTCTTCTTACTATGTTATGTACTGCCCCCAGCGCCTCCCATAAAGTTGTTCATTTAACATATTTTATTTTTAACTGTTAACTTCTTCAATAAAATATATTTCCTTTCTGAGCAATGTTACCAAAGAGGAAACATATTCTTTCCGGGTGCTATATTTAATTTAGTTTTCTGGTCTTGGGCAATTCACTAATTTTCTTTTCCTTGAGTTTACTTACTTGTAAACTGATGGGTTTGGGTGAGAATCCTTCAGTAATGGCATTAATCAAGAGTAGAGGCAGTGTAAATGACTCTTCATTTGGTCAGTTAGGGCTCTGTAGTTAGAGCTTGTATGATTCATATTTTTCTTTCAGAGTTTTCATTTATTAGGTATTGCTACAACTCTCAGACATATTTAAATTCATATTTAGATGTTTCTAAAACTTGCTTACCAAAAAATTTAATTATTAAAGTGTATTAAAGATATAAAGCAACAGAAGCTCATGGAATACTGGGAACACATACATACACACATGCAGAAAGTGATTTTACCAATGAATCAACCCTGAAATAAATATTCAAAATAGATTTTATATATTTAGCATGCAACACTTTTAGTAATATCACAACATTGCAGAAGCTATAAGAGAAGATGTATTACCTTCTAGCATGTCATTTTCAAAGGCAGATTATTATATAATAATATAAAACATTGTGATATGTTACCATGTGAAGTATCACAATAAGTATTAGATGAAATGTATCATTGTGACTGTTACTTTTTTCCCCCTAGAACCTATGAATGTGTTAATATATTAAGGAAAATGCATTATATTAAAGAATGTCATTAAACATGTCATTACACATAAAATAGAATCATCCAATAAATTTTAAATTGCTTGTCATATCAGTATTTAAAATATTTTATCTAATTAACATGTAGACTGGTACATTATCCAGAACACTGATCCAGTGGCTCCCTATCAGATATCTAAATTCAAGTCAAGAAAGTCTTCATCAGTTGTTAGCTTGCTTAGTCATTTAATCAGATTTCTCCAAATGTTTAGTTGTAATGTATTGAGATGATTTTCTAATATAATTAGATGTTATACTGAACACTGAATATTAGTAATATATTTCATGATAAAATTGTCTTATTCTCAGAAAAATGTATTATTTTTAATATGTAGTTTGTTTTAATGCAACATAATTTTAACTCTTATTTTTATTCTCATATCTGTTGATTGCTTTTGGACCGAGTGTGTTTGCATGAGTATATGGGTGCCTACTTTTATTTTAGTGTGTTTCCTTTTCGGGCTTGATAGCAGAGTTAAGCCAACCTAATAGAAGTGACTGAGGAGTTCATATTGTCTCTCATGTTCAGACCTATAATGCCTTGAATTTATTTTTAAAATTTTATCCAAATTTTCTCATTGTTGTCTTAAGAGGATTGGTCTGAAGCAAGCCAATCCACCACAGCCAGAAGCAAAAATCAACCTTTCAATTTAGTTTACTTCTACTTTTGGCGTAGCACTGACCTTTATTCCCCTCTCAATTTATTCCAATATATTTTATTAAGTGATATCTACTCCTTAAAACTGATTTTCTATTTTTCAGTCGTAAATTAGCTTTGCTATAGTGTATTCCATAAATAAGAAAATGGATTCTAGTGTCAGAGGAGAACCAAGTTCAAATCCTAATTTGGCCCCTTCCTGTTTGAATTATTTAGCCAACCATAGTTTTCAAAATTGCTAATTACCTAATGGAGGTAATAACTGCATCAATCCTCTGGCTTGTTGTGAATATTAAATAATTGAATGCATGCAAAGTTTTCTGGGACTTAGTAAATATTAAATATATTTTAGCTAGTATCATGCATATAAACTTTCTAATTTATTCTATGAAATATAGCTTACATGGATGATGTTTAACATGACGTTTTGCAATTGTATGCTATGAATAATAATTTAGAAATATGAAAACTTGTGACAGAACTTTAAGAAGTATGATCAGCTACTTCTCATTGTGTATCATGGTACTTATCAAATATACAGAGAATTGAGATCGGACACTGAGACATAATATGGAAATGTGATTAAGGCCATAAAACTGCTCATGAACAGAGGTATAGAAAACATATGTACATATAGTTTAATTAAAATTGACAATAGGAAACATTCTACAGGAAGCCTCTTATAATTCTTTACATGCATCCCATTCTGTTAGCATAAATAAGTCATTATTTTGGGCCTAACCAAATTGTCCTTTGCCTATATGCAGAACAATAATGTGTGTGAATCATGGTACAAGAGAGTTAAGAAAGTGTTCCTCTATAAGTAATTTTACATAATATAAATATTGTAATTACTGATTTTTCTTGTTACCACCTATGCTTAATATTTTATTTACATTTTCATGTATACATTTATCTGTGTCAGTTTGTCATAGAGGAAGTCTATGTCAGACCAGTTATAAACAAAAAATATATAAAACACAATTATTTGTACACTATTAAATTTAGGATTACCAAATTACTTCCATTAGTGTCTTAAAAGTTACGTTGTAAATACTCAGTATTGAAAACCAAAAAATATAGATTTATATACACACATAGAGTATAAATCATACATAAGAATAATTTTCTGTTTGCAGTTATCAAAATCATTACATGTAAGTTATATATTACAAAGATTGAACACATAACTTTTAGAAAACACCTGTTTTCTATAGTAAGTTCTACAAATATGAGGTATATATGAAAAATATAACATGATCATTATACAAATAAATCAAAATAAGTTGCTTTGAAAGGAACATTTTTTTAAATGCAGTTTGTAAAAGCAATTACATTCTCTGGACTTAAAATAGTTTCACTCTTGTCTCACTGAACTTATGCTCTATGATGACCTTTAAGCTGCCATAATATTCCTCTCCCTTAACTGTATACAAGTTACTTTTTTTCTTCTATGTAAATAATATCCTATTTTACTTTTTTACATGTTTTAGTGTAAATCAGAAAACTAAAAATGCATAAAGTACAAAGTGTACAGCCTCATGAATTTTATTAAATTATTACCACAACCCACTCAAGTTAAGAGGTACATACAAACACTAGCAAATCAGAAGCTCACCCATAGTCCTTCCCAAATTAATAGCCTTCCTTCTTTCCACTTTTACTTTTCTGATAATCACTTTCTTTTCCTTAACTAGACATTTAGTGCCAAAGGTATGTAGATTTTTTTAATATCAATCCATAGTTGGTTGAATCCGTGGATGCAGAACTCTTGGATATGGAACCCATGGATACAGAGGGCTGACTGTGTATCTACCTCTAAATGACATGATTTTTATATAGAAAATCCATTACACAAACAGACACACATACACAAATTATGAGAGCTAATAAATTTAACAAAATTACGGAGTACAAGATCAACACACAAAAATCAGGCATACATCAGCAATAAACAATCCAAAAAGAAATTTAAGAAAACCAATTACACTTAAAATAGCATCCAAAAGAGTAAAATGCATAAGAATATAGGTAACAAAGGAAGTGAAAGTCTTGTACACCAACACCTATCTAACAATGCTGAAATAAATTATAGAATACCTAAATAAATAGAATCACATTCCATATGCATGGACTGGAAGACTTGATATTGTTAATATGTCAGTACTCTCCAAAAGTATCTACAGATTCAGTTCAATCCCTATCAAAATCCCCATGGCTTTTCTTACAGAAATTGAAAGTACCATGAATTGCAAAGTAATCTTGAAAAAGAAAAAGTTGAAGGAATCACACTTCCCAATTTCAAAACTTACTACAAACTTACAGTAATCAAAACAGTGTGGTACTACTATTAGGATAAACATATATATCAATGGAATAGAATCAGTGTCCAGAAAAAATCTGTACATCTATAACCAACTGATTTTTTGACAAAGTTGTCAAGACTATTCCATGAGGAAAGAATAGTCTCTTCAACAAGTGGTTCTGGGACAAACTATATACTCATATGGAGAAGAATGAAATTTGATCCCTACTTAAAACCTTATATAAAAATTAACTCCAAATGGATTAGTGAACTAAATGTAAGGGCTAAAACTATAAATATCTTAGAAGAAAACATAGGGATAAATTATGACTGTGAATTTGGTAACAGATTCTTAAATATGATAACATGTTACTCATGTAGCAGGGGTAAGAACAAAAAAATTTAAAAAATAGAAAAATTGGACTTCATCATAATTGAAGCCTTTTGTTTATTAAAGAGCATTATCAAAAAATTGTAAATGCAATCTACAGCATGGGAGAAAGTATTTGCAAATGATATATCTGATAAGGTTCTAGTATATGTATAAATAAAATTATAATTCAAGAAAAAGACAAATTAAAAATGAGCAAAGGACATGAATAGACATTACTCTAAAGAAAATATGCAAATGCTCAATAAGCACGTGTAATGATTCTCAACATAATTATTCATGTAAATCAAAGCCTGTTTTAAGATATAACCTCACATTCACTGGCTATAAACTGGCTATATTCATTGGCTATAAACAAAAACAAACAAACAAATATGGAGAATAGTAAGCATCAGAAAGGATGTGGATAAATAAGAACTATCATAAATTGCTAGTGGAAATGTAAAATGGTTTAGCCACTGTGGAAAACAGTTTGGCAGCTCCTCAGAAAGTTAAAAATAAGATTACCAGATGACCCAGCAATTGTACTCACACAGGTACTCAAATACTTATACATAAATGTGCATAGCAGCACTATTCATGAAAGCCAAAAGGTGGAAACAACCCAAATGTGCATCAATAGATGAGTGAGTAAACAAATTTTGTGATATATGATATATATCATATATATATATTATTCAGCCATAAAGAGAATAATACCCATGATACATTTAACAAATTCACATAGGTAATAAGAACTTTATCATATTTACTTATAAAGTTTACTAACAATTATAATGGATATAAAGTCAGAGCATATGAGACGTGGGACCTCTCACTCTCTCTTGCTTCCAGTTTTCTTCTCTTGTACCTTCAGTTTCTTCTCTAGTATCCAGTTCCAGTCTTCATGCCTTTCCATCTTCCCTTCTCACTATCCTATCTCCCTCCTCCATAGTCCACCTTCTAGCTTTCAACTCCCATGTCCTCTCTGCTCCAAGCGTTGTCCATATTTCTCAGACCATCTGAGTCAACATTTTCTGCCCATGCACACCCCCATTTTGAGGACAGGTACCAAGACTCTGCTATGTCATGACTCATCTTCTTCAAACCAGGAAAACACTTTCCTTCTCAAGCCAGTAAAGTGAGACGGAGAAAAGCAAAAACTTCACAGACATCTTCAAACCTACAGTTAACCCTCAAATAACATGGTTTTTAACTGGGTGGGTCCACTTATACATGGATTCTTTTCAATAAATACTGCAGTACTACACGAGCTGAGTTTGGTAGAATTTGTGGATGCAGAACTACAGATACAGGGGGCACACTATGAGACTTTAGTATCCTTGGATTTTGGTATCCTTAGGGGGTCCTGGAACCAATCCCCCACAGTATCTGCAGGACAACTGTATAAAGAAATCCCATCCTATGCAAACTGTTAAATTACCACAGACCTTATACCAACTAAATATAGTTTTTGTAAAGTAAATTAATCATTTTCAAAAATTAATCATTCAGAAAAGTTGTGTTCAGTCAAACTTTTCAGCCTGAGAAATATCAAATTTCCTGGAAGTAAGATATACTTAGGAAACATGTAGAAGAGAAACAGTGTTTGGCAAGCAGCACTATAGCTATTGATCATTGCCACTGAAAAGAATGATTTAAATTATTAGAGACACAAACACACAAAAATCCATGAGTTAAACTCTAAGTGATGAAGAGAAATTATTGAATTAACAGTACAATTGAAAACTAAATCCCAGAGCTGGCTCATTTAAAAACAGTAATAAACAACCGTAAAATAAATTTAGCTGATCTCCTCAAAAAGATAAAAATAAGCAAATGACATAAAACTATATGTGAGAATAAGGTTATAACAATAAATAAAAAGTAAATAAAATAATTATATGAAATTGATGTCCTCCACTTTATGAAAATTATTTTAAAATCTTTGATGAAAATATTTTAACAAATATATAAATCATGAAGTAGATACCAGAAAATAAAACAATTTACAAATCAAATTATATAAAGGGAACTATGAAAGTAATGAATTTACTTTTCCTCATTAAAACACTGGCACAGCTATTTTCACAGATGTATTCAATAATATATTTGTGTTAATAGTAATTCCAATGGTATTTAAATCCTTTCAGAAGATATAAAAGGAAAGATTCCACATTATTTTGACATAATCAGAATAAGTGATAAGAAATCTTTGCAAGGGCTTCCCTGGTGACACAGTGGTTGAGATTCCGCCTGCCGATGCAGGGGACACGGGTTCGTGCCCCGGTCCGGGAAGATCCCACATGCTGCAGAGCGGCTGGACCCGTGAGCCATGGCCGCTGAGCCTGCGCGTCCGGAGCCTGTGCCGTAATGGGAGAGGCCGCAACAGTGAGAGACCCGCGTACAGCAAAAAAAAGAAAAAAAAAAGAAATCTTGGCAAAAACAGCACAGAGAAAACTACAGATCATTTTAAAATTGATGCAAAAGATCTACAATAAAATTGTATCTAGCTATAATGACTTAAAATATTTAAATCTGGGGAATTCCCTGGTGGCCCAGTGGTTAGGACTCTGTGCTTCCACTGAAGGGGGCAGGAGGAACTAAGATCCCTGCTTGCTGTGAGGCCAAAATAAATAAATAAAATATTTAAATCTGACCAAGTGAAGTTTGTCCCAAGAATGGAAAATTATCCAAAATTAGAAAATATTTTAATATAATTAATCAAAGTAATAAGTCGATGAGGGAAAATGTGATTGTCCACTTAGACTTAAAAAATTGTGGAATCCAATATCTATTTCTTAAAAAACTTTTTTTATAAAAATAAAGCAGAAAATGAAAGATACTTTATTTACATAAGGAAAAAAGGGAAGAATGGAAACCTATCAAATATGTATCCCCTAAACAAAATTTACTACTTTTTTCCTATTTTCCAACTCTTCAGTCTTAAGTATAAATATAAGGCTCAACGTAGTTTTACTGATACTAAAAATGTACAATCTCTAATTATCAACAATAAATATATTATTTTCATCTCCATTTTCTATCAGTATTTCCGTATTGGCATTGACTAAAATGACATGAAATTGGCATTCATTAAAACGCCAATGACATTGATTGAAAATGTCCATCTTCATATGTGACCCTGGAGAGCTGAGAGGCAGAATGCCTAAAAAGCTGCGTTGTGACTATAACTCCATTTTATTATTTTAAACTATTAAGATATGAAACATGAATAAATGACCATTTTCTATTTGATTGATGATTATATCAAGCAATATAAATCATTAGTTTCATTCATTTGATACAATTTATTTAGCATCTGCAGAGCAATTCTGGCCTTACTGGAGTTTTTATTCTAATAGGAAAACATGAAGAGTACACGGAGTGTTATTTTTAGATGCGATGATCTGGGGAGGTGTTGTAGGAGGTGATAGGGAGGACATGACTGCAGGTTAACCCAAGGGTTGGACCCAGGTGGGACATCCCTGGTGGTCCAGTGGTTAAGATTCTGCCCCTCCAGTTCAGGGGACACTGGTTCCATCCGTAAGATCCCTCATGCAGTGCGGGGCTGCCACAATTTTTTTTTTAATTAAAAAAAAGAAGAGTTGGACCCAGGCAATTGGAGGCTCCTCACCCAATCCCCTGTCTTTTGAATGTACACTCTGCCCAGCATTCCCACACTAGGAGCCTTTTTAAGGATGTAGACTTAAGAAAGTAAGACGGTGGTGAGACCATCTGGACAGTATAAGTGACTGAACCCATTTAAGCCCTCTGTGTAAACTTTTAAGATTCTGGCAGGAGGGTGCAGAGATCTACTCATCTTTCAGTCGCCCAAGACAAGTCTCCTTTGTAAGTTCCCTTACTTATTAAACGTGTAGCCTACCAATCTCGAGTAGTCAGCCTTGTTCTTTGATTTCTCTTTGCCCCCCATGTATGGGGCCAGTTTGCAAAGCAACAGAAGGCTTCCCTAAAGAGGTAACATTTGAAAACAAACAAAGAGAATACATATTGACGGAAAGAGCTGAGTGAAAAAAAAATTTGGGAAAGAGGGAGGAACACGGCAGAACTGTTCTTGGAAGTTTTAACTAATAGCAAGAAAGCTAATGTAACTTGAGCACATATAGAGAGAATTATAAGTGTTAAAGTCTGATAGGTATCCAGGGGTCAATTAATGTAGGTCTCATTAGACCATAGTTAAAGTTATTTGGATTTATTCCAAATGTGGTAAGTCCAAATGTATTGGAGGTGACCAAACATGTAAATAACATGTGATTTGTATTTAAAAAGTATCACTCTGGATGTAGGATAGACCCTTGACATTGAGGGGCAAAATTAGGACCATGGAATACAGTTGGATTTTTTAGAATTCACAGTGAAAGAAAATAATGGCTGTCATAGGGTGATGATGCATGTCATGCAAAGTAGTTGGATGTGGGTTTTATCTTGAAGCTAAGAAACTAAAAGCTGCCTTTATAGAATTGTTGTGAGATGAGAAAAAGAGTCAAGTTTGAGTCTGAAGACAGCCTAATTAGCTAAATGAATGCTGATGCTATTTCCTGATATATGGGTAAGGAGGGAGAAAGACATTTCTGCAGAAAATGAAAATTTTGGTTTTGGACAAATTCACTTTGAGATGACTTAAGTGAAACATAAAGAAGGTAGCTTCGTAAATGACCCTAGGCTTCAGGGATATTATGTTCTGGTGATAGCACAGCAAAAATTAAGACCTATTGCAAGGAGATTTCTGAATGACATTTCTGCATTTTTGCTGTACAAAAGTAAGCCTATATTTTCTTTATAATTATAGTAGTTTATAATTCACTGTCTCTAGAATTAATATTTAAATTGGAACTAAAGCAGAAAGGTACACTTAACAATGCTCGCTAAAGTTGTAGATTGTACTAAGTATGGATGATGATTCAGTTTGGGATATAGCTGAAGATACAAGGAATAAGGGATAAACGTTTGGGTTTTTGGTTTGTTTGCTTGTTTTTGTTTATGTTTTTCAGAGATCAGGAAAGAGTTATCACAGATGCCACTGAAAAAATAGAAAAAAATAAAAAATTTTTAAACCACTATTTTTTTAACTATGTAAAAGGTAAATCACTTTGAAAAATTGAAATGTCACTGGGACAAGAAAATAACTGTGATATAATAGGAATATTACTTATGTTAAATACACAAGGCTCCATTTCCTTCTCTTTCACATCCTTTTATCAAGTGATATATTAATTGATGTTTTATTCTTTTGGTTGTTATTGTTTTTAGCTGTCACATATAATTACTATTATGTGCCAAGTCACTTAATCCTAATCGCCATTTTACAGACAAATGTCTTAGGGCACTGAAAGATTAAGTGATTTGCCCAGAATCACACAATGAGTTAGTGGTGGAGCCAGGATTTAAACTGTGGTAGTCTAGCTCCACTTCATGCTCTGATTTATATATGGTACTGGCTCTGTGTTTTTATGTGATTTGTATATGCATTTATTATAAAACATGGTGCATTGTTTTGCACTGGATCATGTTTCCACCACTAGACCATGAGTTACTTAGTCCCTGGATTTGTCCACCTATATAATCCTAGTCTCCAGCCAGGATCCAGTGCCAACACTGGCACTGAAATTATGAGAATTAGGTCATGCATATATAATGAGTGAATGAAATTTGAGAATTGTAGAATCTCAGAAATAAGAAAGGAAAAAAGATTTTCTGCTTGGGAAGCAAAGGTTAAAATAAAACCATAACTTTTTGTTTTTAAAATATGAATTTTACTCTCTATGTTGGCAAAGTAAAAGAATAGTAGCTAATTGAAAGTTTTGAGAAAATTTCAAGCCATCCTTTAAATAATTCGGTTTGCAATGTTACCTTTAATAACACACCATATGCATAGCATTAATGAGCAGCTCAGCAACTTCAACTTGATATGGTCTCAAGTGTTAGGATACTTCTAGATTTTACTAAAAAAATTGTGCTAGGTGGAGCATCTGCTATGCTTCCAAATGGACTTACCCCTCCGTTTTCATTTCTCACTCAGGATTTTAAAAATGCTTCCTTAAAAATCTTTTTGAAAATAATCTGTCCACATAGTTTCTTTTTTATTTAATCAAGAATTTAAAATGTTAACCTCTGCCCACTTATCTCCATGCCCCCGTGTTATACTGTTGACAAAAATATATTTATTTCTATACTGTTCAGAGATATCTGAGAAATATCTTTATGTTTTACATGTGAATTTCCTTTGAATGAATGTGGGTTAAACCTTGTTGCAGGACTATAAGTATAGTTTCTCTCATTCCTTTAATTAGTTTTATGATTCCTTTGTAAGAGTGAAACATACTCTACTTAACCATTTCATAATGATAAGATTTCAGAATGTCCCCAATTTTTATTACAAATTATTTGGCAATAGATAATATCATATCCACATCTATATTTAAATCTATATCATCAATTGTATCCATATATGAATATACATTGATATGTATATCACTGATATCACTCTAGATATATCTCTATGTGCCTAAACTATTTCTATTGAACAGTTTTCTATAAGGGAGAATGCTAGGTAAGTGGCCAAATTTATTTTACTATTTGAATGTTACTCAAATTATTTATTAAAAGTGTTATAGATAATCATACTAGCACGAATAGCATTTGAGATTTCACCACTCTTCATGGACTCATAATTAATAAATGTTTTATTATTATTTTATTTTGTGGTGGTCTTATAATTGAGAAATGGTATTTTAATTTCAATTTGATTATTCAAAATTCTGTATATTAGAACATTTAATATTTTGTAAATTGTTCATATTATTTACTCATTTATATATTAGATGACTTTTTATAGTTATTGTTAGAAAACAAAATATTAAACTTTGGACATATGTGTTATAAACATTTTCTTTCAGTCTCTTTTAAAGTTTTGCTTGCTTATTTATGTTATCATTCTATTTATACAAACAAATTTTTTAATTAAATTTGTTTTGGAAATTGGAAAATATAACAGACATGAAACAAAATAAGCACTAAAATTATTTTAAAGGAGGTAAAGATAATGCAGCATAATACTATTACACACACACAAATGATACTTGAAGAATTAAAAAATGTTAATGAATGCTTAGAATTAATATTTATTCTTAATGTATTTTTTAAACATCTCTATTGGAGTATAATTGCTTTACAATGGTGTGTTAGTTTCTGCTGCATAACAAACTGAATCAGCTATATATATACATATATCCCCATATCCCCTCCCTTTTGCATTTCCTCCTACCCTCCCTACCCCACCCCTCCAGGTGGTCACAAAGCATCGAGCTGATCACCTTGTGCTATGCAGCTGCTTCTCACTATCCATCTATTTTACATTTTGTAGTGTATATATGTCACTGCTACTCTCTCACCTCGTCCCAGCTTACCATTCCCCCTCCCCATGTCCTCAAGTCCATTCTCTATGTCTGCGTCTTTATTCCTGTCCTGCCCCTAGGTTCATCAGAGCCATTTTGTTTTTCTTTAAGATTCCATGTGTATGTGTTAGCATACGGTATTTGTTTTTCTCTTTCTTACTTCATGCTGTATGACAGACTCTAGGTCCATCCACCTCACTACAAATAACTCAATTTCATTTCATTTTATGGCTGAGTAATATTCCATTGTATATATGTGCCACGTCTTCATTATCCATTCATCTGTTGATGGACACTTAGGGTGTTTCCATGTCTTGGCTATTGTAAATAGTGCTGCAATGAACATTGTGCTACATGTATCTTTTTGAATTATGGTTTTCTCAGGGTATATGAGCAGTAGTAGGATTGCTGGGTGATATGGTAGTCCTATTTTTAGTTTTTGAAGGAACCCCCATATTGTTCTCCACAGTGGCTGTATCAGTTTACATTCCCACCAACAGTGCAAGAGGGTTGCCTTTTCTCCACACCCTCTCCAGCATTTATTGTCTGTAGATTTTTTGATGATGGCCATTCTGACTGGTGTGAGGTGATACCTCATTGTAGTTTTGATTTGCATTTCTCTAATTATTAGTGATGTTGAGCATCCTTTCATGTGTTTGTTGGCAAACTGTATACCTTCTTTGGAGAAATGTCTATTTAGGTCTTCTGCCCATTTTTGGATTGGGTTGTTGGTTTTTTTGATATTGAGCTACATGAGCTGCTTATATATTTTGGAGATTAATCCTTTCTTAGTTGATTCGTTTACAAAATTTTCTTCCATTCTGAGGGTTGTCTTTTTGTCTTGTTTATGGTTTCCTTTGCTGTGCAAAAGCTTTTAAGTTTCATTAGGTCACATTGGTTTTTGTTCTGACTTCCATTTCTCTAGGAGGTGGGTCAAAAAACATCTTGCTGTGATTTATGTCATAGAGTGTTCTGCCTATGTTTTCCTCTAAGAGTTTTGTAGTGTCTGGTCTCACATTTTGGTCTTTAACCCATTTGGAGTTTATTTTTGTATATGGTGTTAGGGAGTGCTCTAATTTCATTCTTTACATGTAGCTGTCCCGTTTTCCCAGACCACTTATTGAAGAGGATATCTTTTCTCCATTGTATATTCTTGGCTCTTTTATCAAAGGTAAAGTGACCATATGTGCATGGGTTTATCTCTGGGCTTTCTATCCTGTTCCATTGATCTATATTTCTGTTTTTCTGCCAGTACATTACTGTCTTGCTTACTGTAGCTTTGTAGTATAGTCTGAAGTCTGGAAGGCTGATCCCTCCTGCTCCGTTTTTCTTTCTCAAGATTGCTTTGGCTATTCAAGGTCTTTTGTGTTTCCATACAAATTGTGAAATTTTTTGTTCTAGTTCTGTGAAAAATGCCATTGGTAGTTTGATGGAGATTGCATTGAATTTGTAGATTGCTTTGGGTAGTAGGGTGATTTTCACAATGTTGATTCTTCCAATCCAAGAACATGGTATATCTCTCCATCTATTTGTATCATCTTTAATTTCTTTCATCAGTGTCTTACAGTTTTTTGCACACAGGTCTTTTGTCCCCTTAGATAGGTTTATCCCTACGTATTTTATTCTTTTTGTTGCAATGGTAAATGGGAGTGTTTCCTTAATTTTTCAGAATTTTCATACTTTAGTGTATAAGAATGCAAGAGATTTCTGTGCATTAATTTGTATCCTGCTACTTTACCAAATTCATTGATTAGCTCTAGTAGTTTTCTGTTAGCATCTTTTGGATTCTCTATGTATAGTGCCATGTCATCTGCAAACAGTGACAGTTTTACTTCTTTTCTGATTTGGATTCCTTTTCTTCTCTGATTGCTACGCCTGTAGTTCCCAAAATTATGTTGAATAATAGTGGTGAGAGTGGGCAACCTTGTCTTGTTCCTGATCTTAGAGAAAATGGTTTCAGTTTTTCACCATTGAGGATGATGTTGGCTGTGGGTTTGTCACATATAGCCTTTATTATGTTGAGGTAGGTTCTCTCTATGTCTACTTTCTGGAGAGTTTTTATTGGGTGTTGAATTTTGTTGAAAGCTTTTTCTGCATCTATTGCAGTGATCATATCGTTTTTATCCTTCAGTTTCTTAATATGGTGTATCACATTGATTGATTTGCATATATTGAAGAATCCTTGCATTCCTTGGATAAACCCTACTTTATTATGCCGATGATCCTTTAATGTGCTGTTGGATTCTCTTTGCTAGTATTTTGTTGAGGATTTTTGCATCTAGGTTCATCAGTGATATTGGCCTGGAGTTTTTTCTTTGTGACGTCTTTGCCTGCTTTTGCTATCAGGGTGATGGTGGCCTCATAGAATGAGTTTGAGAGTGTTCCTCCCTCTGCTATGTTTTGGAAGAGTTTGAGAAGGATTGGTGTTAGCTCTTCTCTAAATGTTTGATAGAATTCGCCTGTGAAGCCATCTGGTCCTGGGCTTTTGTTTGTTGGAAAATTTTTAATCACAGTTTCAATTTCAGAGCTTGTGATTGGTCTGTATATATTATCTGTTTCTTCCTGGTTCAGTCTCAGAAGGTTGTGCTTTTCTAAGAATTTGTCCATTTCTTCCTAGTTGTTCATTTTATTGTCATATAGTTTACTGTAGTAATCTCTCATGATCTTTTGTATTTCTACAGTATCAGTTGTTACCTCTCCTTTTTCATTTCTAAGTCTATTGATTTGAGTCTTCTCCCTTTTTTTCTTGATGAGTCTGACTAGTGGCTTATCAATTTTGTTTATCTTCTCAAAGAACCAGCTTTTAGTTTTACTGATCTGTGCTATTTGTCCTTCATTTCTTTCTCATTTATTTCTGATCTGATATTTATGATTTATTTTCTTCTGCTAACATTGTGGGTTTTTTTGTTCTTTCTCTAATTGCTTAAGGTGTAAGGTTAAGTTGTTTACTTGGGCTTCTTCTTGTTTCTTGTGGTAGGATTGAGTTGCTATAAACTTCCCTCTTAGAACTGCTTTTGCTTCATCCCATAGGTTTTTGGTTATCGTGTTTTCATTGTCATTTCTTTCTAGTTATTTTTTGATTTCCTCTTTGATTTCTTCAGTGATGTATTGGTTATTTAGTAGTGTACTGTTTAGCATCCATATGTTTGTATTTTTTATAGGTTTTTTTTCCTGTAATTGCTATCTAGTCTCATAGCATGTGGTCAGAGAAGATACTTGATATGATTTCAATTTTCTTAAATTTACCAAGGCTTGATTTGTGACCCAAGATATGATCTATCCTGGAGAATGTTCCATGAGCATTTGAGAAGAAAATGTATTCTGTTGTTTTTGGATAGAATGTCCTGTAAGTATTAATTAAGTCCATTTTGTTTAACGTGTCATTTAAAGCTTGTGTTTCCTTATATTTTTTCATTTTGGATGATCTGTCCTTTGGTGAAAGTGGGGTGTTAAAGTCCCTTACTATTATTGTGTTACTGCTGATTTCCCCTCTTATGGCTGTTAGTATTTGCCTTATGTATTGAGGTGTTCCTATGTTGGGTGCATAAATATTTAGAATTGTTATATCTTATTCTTGGATTGATCCCTTGATCATTATGTTGCGTCCTTCTTTGTCTCTTCTAATAATCTTTGTTTTAAAGTCTATTTTGTCTGATATGAGAATTTCTACTCCAGCTTTGTTTTGATTTCCATTTGCATGGAATATCTCTTTCCATCCCCTTGCTTCCAGTCTGTATGTGTCCCTAGGTCTGAAATGGGTCTTTTGTAGTCAGCATATATATGGGTCTTGTTTTTGTATCCGTTCAACCAGTCTATGTAATTTGGTTGAGTATTTATTCCATTTACATTTAAGTTAATTATCAATATGTACATTCCTATTACCATTTTCTAATTGTTTTGTGTTTGTTTTTGTGGGTCTTTTCCTTCTCCTGTGTTCCCTGCCTAGAGAAGTTCCTTTAGTATTTGTTGTAAGGCTGGTTGTTGGTGCTGAATTCTCTTAACTTTTGATTGTCTGTAAAGCTTTTAATTTCTCCATCAAATTTGAATGGGATCCTTGTTGGGTTGAGTAATCGTTGTTGTAGGTTTTTCCCTTTCATCACTTTAAATATGTCCTGCCAGTCCCTTCTGGCTTACAGAGTTTCTGCTGAAAGATCAGCTGTTAACCTCATGGGGATTCCCCTGTATGTTACTTTTGCTTTTCCCTTCCTGCTTTTAATATTTTTTTCTATGTATTTAATTTTTGATAATTTGATTAATATGTGTCTGAGCATATTTCTCCTTGGATTTATTCTGTATGGGACTCTAGGCACTTTCTGGACTTGACTGAATATTTCCTTTCCCACGTTAGGGACATTTTCAACTATAATCTCTTCAAGTATTTTCTCAGTCCCTTTCTTTTTCTCTTCTTCTTCTGAGACCCCTATAATTTGAATGTTGGTGCATTTAATGTTGTCCCAGACGTCTCTGAGACTGTCCTCAATTCTTTTGATTCTTTTTTCTTTATTCTGCTCTGCAGTAGTTATTTCCACTATTTTATCTTCCACGTCATATATCCATTTTTCTGCCTGTTATTCTGGTATTGATTCCTTCTAGAGAGTTTTTAATTTCATTTATTGTGCTGTTCATCACTTTTTGTTTGCTCTTTAGTTCTTCTAGGTCCTTGTTAAACATTTCTTGTATTTTCTCCATTCTATTTCCAAGATTTTGGATCACGTTTACTATCATTACTCTGAATTCTTTTTCAGTTAGACTGCCTATTTCCTCTTCATTTGTTTGTTCTGGTTTGTTCTTACCTTGCTCCTTCATCTACTGCATATTTCTCTGTCTTCCTATTTTGCTTATCTTACTGTGTTTGGGGTCTCCTTTACCCAGGATGAAGGTTTGTAGTTCCCATTGTTTTGGGGGTCTGCCCTCAGTGGGTAAGGTGGTTCAGTGGCTTGTGTAGGCTTCCTGGTGGAGGGGACTGGTGCCTGGTTGGGGCTGGATCTTGTCTTTGTGGTGGGCAGGGCTGCATCCGGTGGTGTGTTTTGGGGTGTCTTTGAATTTAGTATTATTTTAGGCAGCCTCTCTGCTAGTGGGTGGGGTTGTGTTCATGTCTTTCTGGTTGTTTGGCATAGGGCGTCCAGCTCTGGAACTTACTGGCCATAGGTTGGAGCTGGGTCTTAGCCTTGAGACGGAGGTCTCTGGGAGAGCTCTTGCTGATTGATATTATGTGGCGCCGGGAGGTCTCTGGCACTTCCATATCCTGAATTCGGCTCTCCCATCTAAGAGGCTCAGGCCTGACACCCAGCTGCAGCACCAAGACACTGTCAGCCACACGGCTCAGAAGAAAAGAGAGAAAAAAAGAAAAAAATAAGAATACTTAAAAAAATAAATTAATTAAAATAATTAAAATAAAAACGTAATTAAAAAAAGAAGAGAGCAACCAAACCAATAAACAAATCCACCAGTGATAACAAGTGCTAAATACTATATTAATATAAACATAAAAATCAGAAAAGGGTAGTCTCAGACAGCAATCCCCAAGTCTACAGTTGCTCCCAAAGTCCCCCACCTCAATTTTGGCTTGATTCGTTGTCTATTCTAGTATTCCACAGATGCAATGTACCTCAAGTTGGCTGTGGGGATTTAATCTGCTGCTCCTGAGGCTGCATGGAGAAATTTCCCTTTCTCTTCTTTGTTTGCACAGCTCTGGGGGTTCAGATTTGGTTTTGGCCCTGCCTCTGTGTGTAGGTTGCCCTCAGAGACAGGATAGGGTTAAAGCATCAGCTGATTAGGGGACTCTGGCTCACTCATGCCGGGATCAGGGGAGGGAAGGGTACGGTAGTTTTAATTAGAATGCGGAGTGAGTCTGTGGCAGCAGAGGCCAGTGAGTTGTTCTAACAGCCTGAGGCGTGCCAGTGTGTTCTCCTGGGGAAGTTGCCCCTGGATCACGGGACCCTGGCAGTGGTGGGCTGCACAGGCTCCAGGGGGCATGCGGAGGCGTGTGGATAGTGACCTGTGCTTGCACATGGGATTCTTGATGGCTGCAGCAGCAGTGTTAGTGTTTCATGCCTGTCTCTGGGGTCGGAGCTGAAAGCCATGGCTCATGCCCACCTCTGGAGCTCGTTTAGGTGGTGTTCTGAATCCCCTCTCCATGTGCACCCTGAAACAATGGTCTCTTGCCTGTTAGGCAGGTCCAGAGTTTTTCCCAGACCTCCTCCTGGCTAGCTATGGTGCACTAGCCCCCTTCAGGCTGTGTTCATGCAGCCAACCCCAGTCTTCTCCCTGGGATCTGACCTCTGAAGTCTGAGCCTCAGCTCCCAGCCCTGACCCACCCTGGCAGGTGAGCAGACAGGCCTCTTAGGCTGGTGAGTGCTGGTCAGCAGTGGTCCTCTGTGTGGGAGTCTCTTTGCTCTGTCCTCTGCACCCCTGTTGCTGTGCTCTCCTCCATGGCTCCGAAGCTTTCCCCCCATACACCCCCCATCTCTGCCAGTGAAGGGGCTTCTAGTGTGTGGAAACTTTTCTTCCTTCACAGCTCCCTCCCAGAGGTGCAGGTCACATCCCTATGCTTTTGTCTCTGTTTTTTTTTCTTTTTCTTTTGTCCTACCTAGCTACGTGGGGATTTTCTTGCCTTTTGGGACGTCTGAGGTCTTCTGCCAGCGTTCAGTAGGTGTTCTGTAGGAGTTGTTCCACATATAGATGTATTTTTGATGTATTTGTGGGGAGGACGGTGATCTCCATGTCTTACTCCTCTGCCATCTTGAAGGTCTCCCTCTCTTAATGTATTTTATAATGCAATGTACCAGGGTGTGAATTTTAGTCCTGCAACTTACTAGGCAATAGACCTTAGGTAAATTATTTCACCTCTGAACTTTCTTTTCTTCATCTTCACCAAGGTGGTAATTATAGCCCCAATCTCAAGACCAAAGGAGACAGTAAATAACCAAAAATGTGAGCAGTGTTTATTCTATAAATGGAAGCATAGAGAGCTCAAACTCTCTGTTTAAGATTCATGACCAGGCAAAAAAAAATACAATGGAGTAAAAAACAAATCCTGTTAACAAAATCAACATACATTTATACATGCATATATAAAATGAACTATCCATAAGAATTAATCAGTATAAAAATCTGTCCTAGGTCGGGAAGTAAAACATAAATAAATCAATAAATAAATATACTATGCTCCTTATCAGGAATACTGAATATTACTAAGAAACCAATTTTTAACAAATCGAATGAAATTTAAACCAAAATATTAATGAAAATTTTAAAAGGCTTAGAAATTTGAGAAATATTTATATTTCTTGTGAGAGAATAACTAAAAGAGTAGAACCCCAAAATAAAATTTTGCAGTTGGAGAAACTGAATAGGTGCATAGGTTAGGTATGTTTGTTTTATATCTTACAACAATTTAAAAATAAACAAAGGAGATTATTATTATTCATTTGTCCCCAAAATGTCTTAGGAAATAGAGAAATACAACAATATTATAAAAATCAGTAGAATCAAAATAAATTGAAATGAATATTTTTAAAAAGAAAAATCAGCAGAAGAAATAACAAATAGTAACAGATCAAATATGGTAGAGAAAAGATAAATGTGAGCAAGAATCCTCAAGAGTAAGAAGCATAGAATTAAGCTTAAAAATGAGAGAACATATTTCTCCATGAATTTTAAATATGCTGCTAATCCATGTCCTATCATGTAATTATTATAATGCATATAAATAATTTGTTCTTACTTCTTTTGCCTCTCCCTTGTCTGCCTGGTCAATATTCTATTCTGAATTACTTGGGAGTATTCATCATATCAGTTGTATTTATCTCCATTTAATTTCACTGCATGCAAATCTGTATTCACAA
Organism: Delphinapterus leucas; assembly: GCF_059928025.1. Lineage (NCBI taxonomy): Eukaryota > Metazoa > Chordata > Mammalia > Artiodactyla > Monodontidae > Delphinapterus > Delphinapterus leucas. The sequence continues at coordinate 41,659,711 of NC_143136.1, read as the reverse complement.
CAGTGAAATGGGCAATAGTCTGAGGAGAAAAGCAATTGAGGAAAACAAAGGTATTCTGCTTGGAACAATTGGAAAAGGGCTCTGCCTTCAATGTTCACTTAGCTTAACTGAGAGCCCTGCTAGAGAATCAGAGTGATCTCTTTAGTGTAGAAAGGGCCTAATTTATAGTATATAGTTCTTGAAAATAAGATTTTTACTTGTTTTGTCAATAGATTTTCCTTTGATATTACAAAATATCTTAAATACATTAGGTAAAATTATGACTAGGATTTTCTTTTCAAATATTTAATTTCTAACCAAATTATTATTTCTATTAAGTTTTGAAAAATAATTCACAATACATGAAACTATATGTCTTTGGGATTCAATAAAACCCAAGTCAGATCAGTGACATTTTACTGGCTCCCATAACTTGTATTTTCTTCTAGGAAAACTGGGATGCTGCCAATTTAAGTTTTTCAGTAAAAAGTCAGCAAAACAACAAATAAGAATTTGAGAGTTTGCTGTAAATATATTATCCTGCTATGAATTGGCTCACTTTGCCATTTGCTTTAAATTTTTTAAAAGATTACTTTATTAATAAAATCAACAATATAGTGAACTAAACATTGCAAATAATAACCATGTACTTATTGATTTGAAAATTTATACGATGTCATTAACCTGATTCAGACTTAGGTTGTTTGGGCTAAGATAATATTCTAAATAAGTTTCGGCTAGATAATATTCTAATTCCTTACTACTCTAGCTCTCTATGATTCTTAAGGAAAATTAAGTGAGTAGGTGACATCTTCCTATCAGACATGTATTTTACTTGTCAAATAATATGTAATTATTTTAGAAAATTATTTTAATCATTCCAACATTGTATTTCTGAAAAATTATAATGGTCTCTAATCTTGTAATGTTTTCTGTGAAGAAGAGACTCAAATAAATTTGAGAAATAGAGTTTAAATGCCTTTTATATTTTATAGGCTTAGAGAAATTCTGAAATATAAAAAAGACAACTTAGTCAATTTACTATAGTCTAAATATTTTGGAAGGAGACATAAGGCCTATGTCACAGACCCAATGTCCCTTGAGGCAAATGCTGTGACTTGCAGTTACACTCCCAGAACCAAATAGCTCGGATTTGTCTCAGTGATTGTGTTTACTTTTCAAGACATTTGATATTCTACTTTTCCCAATTTATAGTTTCTTACACATGCTTAAAAATATCAATGGTTATTTTTAAAATAATTCATAAGATTGAAGAAAAATGATATCTAAAATTGATAGCAGTAGCACAGATTAAAAAGAAATTTTGATTTTAGCCATAGTCCTATTCATTGATATAAATTCAGTTGAAAATCTGAAAATGTATACTATTTCAGATGAAGTATACTATTCACAAGCCTAATAATTTAGAATTAAGATCAATGTAGCACTATTTGGGGTTCAGTTAAAATATTAAAATTTTACAATCATTGAAAAATGTCACATTTCTAAATTCACTTGATCTTTGAAAACATATTGCTATACTCAAAATATCTGATTTTTTTGACCATCTTTTCTAAGACATTTCCCCACATGCAATTAGTTACCTAAATAAACATTTTTCTCAAGTACAACTAATCTCTTCATAAATGTTTCATTTCATTTGTACCAGATGGACATATTATTTTTCTTCTTATTCCCAAGGCATAGCACAGCCTCTGGTACTGGGTAGGTACTAAATATTGTTAAGTTAATCAATGTTATTGATCAAAATAGTTAAATTGATTTCTACAAATGCCTACTTACAGATTGCCAAGGGATGAGTAGACTCCACTACCTGACTCAATGTTTATAGCCGTATATAAGTATCTAAATTAAGCTCTCAGTCAAGGTTAGTCAGATTTCTTCTCCCTCTAGATAGTCTCATAGAAAATTAAAACCACCTGTACTAATACTGGTCAGCATTGTTGGTTTTCTTAAATAGTGAGGCAATGTGAATTACACATTTCTCATGTGTTTCAAACTTTCCAAAAGATATTAGATAGTAAAAGAAAATTTTTTAATTAGAAATTCCTATAAAGCCTTGACAGCAACAACAAAAATACTTATTTGTCGTGATATTATTGGAGAAAGTAGGGTAGAGAAATTGGAATAAGAACATAAATGAATTTATTTTTCTCTATTAGCGTAGGTAAGACACAATAAATAAAACTATAATTTATCCATGGGATCAAAAAACTTTTGTTTCAAATAGTTTTTTTTTTAAATTGGAGTATAATTGCCTTACAATGTTGTGTTAGTTTCTGCTGTACAATGAAGTGAATCAGCTATATGTATACAGATATCCCCTCCCTCTGGGACCTCCCTCCCACCTACCCCCATCCACTTTACCTCAACGATGGAAAAAAAAAGTTTAATTTAAACAAATAGCAGCAAATGGGTTAGAATTCTCATTTGAAGTGCCACGTGCAATACTCAAAGGAACTTCACATTTGGCTGAAGATGCACACACTATCATTCAACCAGAGTGCTGTATAACTTCTGGCAGACAAAAAAGGCATTATTACTACTGTTATCATCATCATCATCACCATTGCCATCATCACCATTATTATGAAAAAGGGCGCTTATCTTCCCCCTAGGAATTCTAACTTGGGTACAGTCCAGCTTGTATGAATTGTGCTGCACATGAAAAAAAAATGAATAAATGAAAGGATGAGAAAATAGCTCTGATGTTTTATTACCTTGGAATCTGGAACTATAAAGAGACCTGAATTCTACAATGTAAAATTATGGGAGAATAAAATGGCACAATGTGCAGTAATTTACAATCAATTTAGTATGTGTCAAGTCATAAATCTGCTCTTCAAATAGATTTCTCACTATTGAAATGAGTGTTTAATTTTAATGTTTATGTTTGTTCCCTTATGCTGGTCCTTTAGTTGTTTTAATAAAATTTCACAATACTCAAAGATATATTTGACCTGGTCAAATCAGCACTTTACATTTGTGAAAAACTTCACAATTTGTCAATATATTCAGGATGAAATTTTCAAAACCTGGCATCTAAAAGGTGTAAGTAAATTGCACATTTGAGTCCCCTTGTTGACACTTAGCTAAGCAAATACCCATTTTCATGCTTATGGGCCTACTGCAGTGAAATAATTGTGCATTTAGGTGCCAAATTTGGTGTCTGAGTTGAAAGAATGGCCTCTATTTTGGAGAATATTCACTGTTTTCTACAGTTGTCTTCAGCATTTCTCAAGGTTATTTGAAGAGTAGAAAGAAATCCTTGAACTAAGGTATTTATTTGATTACGCTAGAACGTTAGCTAGAATGCAGTATCTAGTGTCATGTGTATTACATGGACCTCTAGCATATGTGTTTTTACATAGTTTATCTCCTCAGAACACAGTTAAGTTTCACATAGTTTCTAGACTGTTAATATTTTTCTTTGGCAACATTATTTCAGAAATGTTTGAAGCATTCTCAAGCAATGCACTGAACAGAGTGCATTCAATTAGATATTTATGGCAGGTAGAGAAGAATAATGAAAACTGAAATGTTTTACCTCCACTACAAAGAATACTCCCTCTAGTTGAATGATATATAAATTCAGTAAAGAAGTATTCTACCTGATATTGTGAGAAGATCCACTGGGACATTTTAAAGAGGGGAAAGCAAATGAAAGTATCTTTTGCTCCAGGAAAGGAGTTAGTTGCCTGAAAAATACCATAGTGCTTAAAATATACATATTTTTTATTTTAAGTGAATAAAATGAATTTTTCTTTTGAGCAAAGCATTTATGAGACTCTTCCCATAGAAATCAGCCAAGTCTGAGTCTGACTATTTGAAACCTGTATGGAAAACTTTGAGAAGACAAGGTAGAGGCCAAAAACAAAAAAAAAAAACAATCAAACTTTGGTTGAAAAAAAAAAAAGTGGCAATATGTTAGCCGACAGAAAAGAAGGGAAAGGGTGAGATAACTGTGTGTCTGTCTATTCATATTTATGTGAAGGGATATACAGCTACTAAACATTTGCTAAACTGCTACTTTGTTGTTTTTTTTAAGTATTTCTGCTTTCAGTGTGAGATGAACATCTTATTCTTGATATATTCTTTGACATTTAAAGCATTTTCTCATGGGAAGTAAAATACTTCGACTAATGTCCAATTTGTTAATTATTAAACAATTAACACTGATCTCATTAATCACATACTACCAAAAGTAATAAAAAAAATCATGAATTTGACAAATTATATTTCCCCAAATCTTAAAAATGTTGATTTACTTAATCAAAAAATACTTCTGAATATTTGATGGCAATTTCAATGCTATTAAATTACACATTTTAATGTTTTGAACACCTTAAATAGCAACACAATGTAATTGCAATTAATATTTTTACATGCAATACAGTTACAAAGGTACAAATGTTAGGGATGTAAAGTTTCTTCAGTATACTTAAAATTTGTATTCTTATTTATATTATTATATTTCAAATTCTGATTTTTCTTTTTATTTTATTTTCTGCTTGTTTAAGAGAGTTACCATTAAGATTATATAGCTGATGAAACTGGAAAGAAGGTCGAAAATCTGTAGCCAGGGCTAGAGAATTTTATAAACCTTTTACCAGTTCTAATCAAGTACTTTATGCCAAGGTAAGGACTTGTTACCAACCCTTTCAAGTAGGCCCCCAAAAAGGGTCCTTCTGCCAGGTGTCCTCCTAACAACAGAACGAGACCGAGTTTGGTCAGAAGCAAAGGAAAGTTTTATTCTTCGATCAAAGAATGGAGAGGTGTCGGGCTTCCCTGGTGGTGCAGTGGTTGAGAGTGCCTGCCGATGCAGGGGACACAGTCCGGGAAGATCCCACATGCCACGGAGCGGCTGGGCCTGTGAGCCATGGCTGCTGAACCTGCGCGTCCGGAGCCTGTGCTCCGCAACGCGAGAGGCCACAACAGTGAGAGGTCCGCGTACCGCAAAAAAAAAAAAAAAAAAAGAATGGAGAGGTGTGAGCTCAGGCTCTAGTGTACACACTCTCCTCTACAGGCCATGGTGGGGCTGTTTTACAAGGTTCTGGTCAGTGGAGGGAGGGGCGGAGTACGTGCCGTTCAGCGCAGGCTGTTGCTCATGGCAACTCAGGCTGAAGTTGGCTCTGCGCAGTCTCTCCGCACACGGCACGCAGTCGCCATCTTGACTTGAGGTGTGCTGCGCGGCCGCGATTCTGCCAGCAGTCGGCCAATTTGGGGTGTCAGGCGCAGTGGTTCTGTACTGGGAACTCTAATCTGACATGTTAGGTGCGAGGCCTCTGTACATGGCCCCCTATATGCAAGTGAAACTAGACTAAGGACAAAAGAAGATGTGAGACCTTATCACCTAGTTTCCATCTTATTTCCCCCCGCCACCCAGAGATCCCAGTGGGCTTTCCTGGGATCTCTCCTTGATATACTTAGACATTGCCCATTGCTTGTGGAGATGTCAAGTTGTTTACCTTATACAGGAAGAGTGTGATTGCTGGATTGTATGGTAAGTCTATGTTTAACTTTGCAAGAAATTCTAAAGTGTCTTCTAAAGTGACCATATCATTTAACATTCCCACTAGGAATCAGTGAGTGGTCCTGTTGCTCTGCATCCCGATTAGCACTTGGTATTGTTCTTTGTTTGGATTTTAGACATTCTATTAGGTGTGTAGTGGTATCACATTAATGTTTTAATTTGCATGTAACTAATAACATACTGAGCATCATTTCATGTCTTTTTTGACATCTGAATATCTTTTCTGGTGAGGTGTCTTCAGTTATTTTTTGATTCTGTGATCCTATTCTTCAGGTTTTTTTTTTTCTTTTTTGGGGGCTGTAATTTCTTTATTGTGCATCCTTATATGAGTAACATGCAATTGATATTCATCCTTTGCAAGTGTGTCTGTCCTAAAAGGTTCAGGTTTGGTTAAACCTTAAAGGCCTTATTCAATCGTGAATGAAGAAACGACAACTTTTTTTTTCTTCTCAGGAGACATTTAAATCCACGCTTAATGTTCGCATTCTTCCTCCCACCTCCTAGGTTTAATTTCCTAGCAAATTCCTCAAATAAGATGGCACACACCTCCACAAGAACAAGAAACACTTTGTAGGCATAACACAACCTAAATTTTTATTTGTTCAAGAAAGATTTCTCCAGTGAAGGCACTGAAATCAGAAATACAACTGTTCTGTGTAGTGGACGTCACACCATCACCCAGAGTGAGCAAGTTCTTTGGAGTCTTTCTGAGATGACTCCTTTTCAATTCAGTCACTGTTTTAAAATTCCTAGCTAAATGGCTGTTTCCCAAGATCATAACAGGTGAGAAAGTGGGGATTAACCCAGGAATGCTTTTAAGTACACTTTAATTGCAAGGCAGAAAACTACTTGCATCTTTGAAATAATGTATTTTTTTCTTCAAATATTATCATTTTTAAAATTTAGGTTTCAAATACATGAGGATGATAGCTTGTTCAGGCTTAAGGATTTATTTGCTTTAGAATAACCAGATCATTTCTGCAAAAAGGAAAAGAGAATATTTTCCCAATATTTTTAAAGGAAATTTAACCTCCAGGTGGTGGTGGATTTTTTGAATGAAATTTTGAGGTTTCAGTGATATGAGTAAAAGTGAAAATATTTTTCTGTACTTCTAAAAATGAAAATTGAGTACGTATTTTATAGATTCTCAAATTGATTTTTGATTATCTAAATTTCTTAGGGAAATATCCTGTTTGTTTTGTCACTTCCCATTCATTTTCCTGGACTAGCAAGATGAGTCGTTAGTTTATCTTTTACTGGCTTTCTTAGTTTCTGTTTTCCCAGAACAAGATACTGAGACAGGAATTCAAGTGAAAGGAATTTATTTGACCATTGCAGGAAATGCAGGTAGAGGTCATAGGAAAGACAAAGCAGCACATACAGGAATGCATTTTCAAGCTATGGTCCAATGGAACTTGATTCTGCCAGGAAATGAGGAATGGTGTTGCCCCAACTCTAAGAAACAGTGTTATCCCACCTGAGGATCAGGGGAGCTAAGTATATTTGTGTGTGTGTGTGTGTGTGTGTGTGTGTATACATATATATATATATATATATATACATATATATATATATATATATACACACATATATATATCAGTTCTGTATTGAGGGCTAATCCCAGGAACTGGTCATTTCCTCACACTTGGGCCTGTGGGTTTTGGAAGAGCACTTTAAAGCTTCAAAAAAACAGAAAAGATCTAAGCCAGAGATATAGATCTAGGCAGTAGGAAATTATTAGGATTGCTTACAATTAGGTGGTAAGACTATGACATTAGACATGTTTCATTTAAAACTCAGACAAATGATATGGACCAAAGACTTTTTTGTACTGTCTTTGAGGACATTATATCCCAAACGTTGGTATGATAATATCCCCAGAACCAGCGCTGTATAAATTTATGTGCCCACGTCTCTGCTTATCTGTGCAAATTCCCTTTGGTTTTTTATAGCTAGGAATTTTTCTTTCTTTCTTGGGAAGGCAGCCAAATTTCTTATTATTCTTCTTTTATTTTTATTTGGCTTTATTTCTAATTACTTCTAGAAGGGGAGTTTGAGAACTTTCTCATCTATACTTTTGCTGGAACAAGAAAGTCCCCATAGTGAATTAATTTTACTTACTGGAAGAACTCCTCACTGTAAATATATTATTTGATTGGTTAGTGATTTATATGCTTATAATTCTTCTCTCCTACTAGGTATAAATTCCATGAAGATAGAGACATTATCTGTCAATCACAGGGAGTTTAAATGAAAGAAGTTGAATCTGAACCCCAGCAGTCTGACTTCAGGACCTGTATGCTTAAATGGTAAGTTACATTGCCTCATAATTTTTGCTTATAATTTCCTTTTAATAAAATAGTTTTCAGTGTTTATTATGGAAAGGACAGCATGGAAAGTTTTTGCATGTGTTAGTTCATTTAATACTTGCAATAAAATTAAGTAGGTGTATTATTGCCTCTGCTGTACAGATGAGGGAATTGATCATTTCAATTGAGTTAACAGGTAATTAGTATCAGAATTCAAACCTAGGGCTGCCCAAAACAAAAATCCTGTTATGTCCTTCATTCTCTCCTTCCTTCCTTTCTCTGGTCTTTCCTTCTTTCCTTCCATCTTTCTTCTTTCCTTACTTCTTACCCTCCTTCATTCCTTTCCTCTCCTTCCTTGTCCTTCTTCTTTCTTTTTAAACATTTATTGTGATTTACTGAGCTCTAATCACTTCATATTCAAGACACGGGGTAAAATGATGAACAGAACCAGTATGGTTTATGTTCTATTGAAATGTACATCCTAGTGAGGGATAAAAACAACAACAAAAAAGTAATTAAACAAATGAGATATTACACAATTTGGTAAGTATTATGAAAGGACCTAAATGAATGACTAAAGCAGGGAATAACAGAGCCCTGGGATCCTCTTCTCTAAGTAAATGATATTAGCTGAAATGTAGAGAATGAGAAGGATCTAGCTCTACCAACAGTGTAGAGAAACAGTATTTCAGACATAAGAGCAGCATCTAAAAGCACCCTAATTTGAGAAAGAGTTTCTGTGACCTTATAGAAGACCATGATGTATGTAGGCTAGTAAGCAACAGTAAGTGAGTACAAGATAAATTAGAATCAGTTAAAATCTTGAAACTTTATTATCAAATAACTATTCTCAATCATTCCCACTACCACTTCTGGCCAAGTATAATTTGCTCAGAACTTAAAGATATGTTTAAATAACTACTATTATCAATTACTAGTAATTAACTTATTAATAATAAATTAATAATATTAATATTATTAATTAACAGTAATTAATAATAATAGTAATTATTTAAACATATCTTTCAAAAGAGGGTTTGCTGTCCTTGCAAATTCTATTCCCTCTACCTATGTTTCTCTTACATTTTTTCCTCTTGAAAAAACACCTAAGGCCTGTTTTCTCTTTTAAAGATTTTCCCCATGTTTCTCCAAACAAATGTAATTACATCCTCTTCTAAATAGCTCTTATACTTTTATTGTGGTATTTACCACATTATAGTTCAAATAATCCATTTATAGCTGTGTGTCTGAGATCTTCTAAGGTAATGATCTTTTATTCACTGTTTACTGAATTTTATTTAAAATATCAGGTTTATTGTGTTTTAATTTACATAGAGTGAATGTCAACTTTACACAGAGTGAATGTCAACTTTTCACTTCAAAAAATACATTTTGACAAAAAAAGCAGTCATGTTGCAACCACAGTCATGATGTAGAATACTTTCATAAGCCAAAAACGTTCTCTTAAGCCCTTTGCATTCAGACCCTCTATTATTCCATTCCCTTGCAATTAGTGATTTGTTTTCTATTTCTATAGTTTTGCTTGTTCCAAATGTCATATAATTAGGATCATACATCATAAATGTTTTGGTCCTGTTCTTTTACATAGCATGATGCTTTTGGTTACAACGATTTGGTTGTACATATCAGTAGCACATCTATTTCTATTGCTGAGTAGTATTCCATAATATGAGTGAACTATAGTTTGTTTACATATTTACAAGTTCCAGGACATATAGGTTGTTTCAGGTCTGGAGTTTATAAATAAAGCTGCTACTGATGTTTTTGTGGACATATGTTTTCATTTACCTTTGGCAAATATCTAAGATATTTGAGACTCCTACGTCATTTAAGCAAGTTTAAATTTATAGGAAACTGCCAAACTGTTTTCTAAAGTAGCTATACTATTTTTCATTTTCAGTATTAATGGAGGAGAGTTTATGTTGTTCCCCAATTGGTATCGTCAAATTGCCTTTATCTTTTTTTCTCCTTCCAGTCTTTCTATTAGTTGTGTCATGGTTTTAATTTCTCTAGTGACAAATGACGATGAGCATTTTTCATTTGCTTATTTGCCATTCATATATCTTTGATCAAGAATTTATGAAAGCCATCTGTTATTTAAAAGTATTATTACTGAGTTTTGAGTTTTTATATGCACTGAATATAACTATTTTATCTGACAAATGTTTTGAAAATTATTGAAAATACTTTTTCTTTGTGCCTTTCCTTTCGTTTTTTTTACAGTGACTTTGGAAAAGTAGAAGTTTCTATTTTGAAGTCTAGTTTATGAATATTTTAATTTTGCCTAACCCAAAGTCACAATGAATCTCTTCAGTGTTTTCTTGTAGAAGGTATATATTTGAGGTTTTACATTTTGGTCTATGATCAACTTTTAGTTTAGTTTTTTTTTTTTTAATGTAGCACAGTGTATACGTTTGAAGTTCACTTGACTGTATATGATATCAAATTATTCCATTACCATTAGCTGACTAAAATGTCCTTTTTTTCATGGAGTTGCTTGGCACATTTGTATCAAATCAGTTGACCATTTATGTAAGGGTCTATAAGTCCACAATGTACAATTCAAGTCTATTCATTCACCAATACTATACTGTGTTGATAACACTAGCTTTATTTAGGTTGTGAATTCAGATAGTATTCGGTCTTCTGCCTTTGTTTTGTCTACTCTAGTTTATTTACTTTTCTACATAATATAATCACTTTTTGAATTCTACTGTATTTTAAAAAAACTTGCTGGGAATGTATTGTTCCATAAAGTGTTAAGGAAAAAACCCAAACTTTTTGGCCAGCCCAATATAATTGGCTTATGATGAATATATAAACTCTAATCTCTGTAACAGATCCTTGTATAATAGCATTCTGATGGGACTCTAACTTATAAAAGTAGTTAAGAGAGTAACATGGCTGTAGCCAACAGTGATAGCCATGGCCTGGAGCTGGGAGTGTAGCAAGTCTTATCTAAATCATATTACTGGACATGTAGGAGTAATGATCCCTTTCAGAAAAATTTAAATACTGATATTAGAGGAAAAGTGAATACATGGTGAGCAGAAAATAAAAGTAAAATAAATAAATAAATAAAATTCCTCAGTAAAGATAAAGAAAATTTTATATCATATTTTTTTCAAAAGTAAATATTTCCCTTTGTACACATTACTTTTAATTTAGAATAATTAAAAGCCTATGAATGCAGAAGTGGGTAAGTACAGTTTGGAGAGGAGACAATTATATTAGTCAATATCACAATATTATAAACTGTAGAAATCTTTATTTAAAAAAATCAGTTTTTTTCTTGTTTTAAGAAACAACCTGCAATGTTTTTCATACAGTCTAACATCATTACTGGTGATTTGTTTCTAAGTTAATAGGAATGCATTCTCTGGGTAGCTTCAAATTCATGTCATATACAAATGCTTTTAGCTCTTTCCTTTCTTGTCATCATGTTAATGTACCTTCATCATCCTGTGGCACTTTGTGCTTATTTAGTTTTCTTAAGTGGCCCTTAATTAACAAATGGCTTGATATCTCTTCCGTAAAGTGAGATTTAAACTATATTTTTAATGAATTTATGTTTGAAAATGGCACTTCACAGGGGAATATTATAAACCTATTATTATTCAATACAATGATTGATGAGTTTCTAAATAGAGTTTTGAATGTTACCAATGCATATTTTCATGATCAGAAAGGTTAATACATAATAGGAAACTTTGAGAAGCAGAATAATTGGAATAAAAGAACATGATGATGTAATGTGATATTGGAAGGAGATCATGTGTTACTCAAAAACAGAATTAAAATGTTTTCTGTAAGCAAATAAATATCAGCTGTATTCATGAGGAAGAGACTCATATAGTATGTAATTGTTATCTAGACTATCCTCTCCTTGCTTGAAGAAAAAGAATTAAGCCACTGTATAGACACTGCTATTTACAGGGAAAACATCTTTTTTGCCCTGTCAGAATCTGTTGTTGTAGATGGAACCATCTTTCATCACCCAAAAACAAAAGGCTTCAAAAACAACTTAGTTCAATCTCCTGGTCCTTTGAACAGAGTGTTTCTCTGGACTTTCGATAACTGTAGCCATGAAACAGTTGATTCCTGGAATTTGGGGAGCAAAACATCTGGATGGTGGGGTGACTATCTTAATTTACCCTGAAAAATACAAATTTTCCTATTGTAGATATATTCAATTTTGTTTCTTTATGCCCTGATATTTCTTGTACTTCTGTCTTTAAAATCCTGATGTAGTTTTGCACCTTTGGTTGTAGGGCTAATAAAACAAGATTCCAGACAGATTAATTAATTTATTTTATTAAATAGACTAGATAATTTACCATCATAAATACAGAGCCTGAGACTAAAACTACAAAGTAATATTTACATCTTTATTAGATACCACGTGGAGAATACCTTTATCATAAAATGTACTTTTACCCTTCATTCATTAGTCTCTTAAAATTCATTATAAAAAGTAGGTAATCAATTTAGAATAAATAAAAATTACAATATTTTACTCTAAAGCTATAAAATAGTTATAATTCCATGTTGATTTTTTTAGTATTCATCATATTTTTCAAATAAATTTAATAAGATAGAGCCATAAATTTAATCAAACACGGTATCATGGATTACAATGTCAAATGGTAAAATTTTACTTCTGAAGTCTTACAGAAAAAGAAAAATCCACAAAAACATTAGGTTTGTCAGGTCTCAGATTAGATTTTAGCCTATTTACAAGCCATTAATTTAGCCTGTTAGTATTTTATAGATGCTGACAGAAGAAAAAGACTCCTGGTTCAGAGACAAAATATTCTTAATATTAACAGTACAGCATAAGTAACAGGTAAATCCCCATGGTTTTAATAGTTTGGTTGCCCCAGAGTACCATAGGGATGAAGCAGTATTGGTCCAAATGGCAGCTGAGGAATACTGACCTTTGAGGATCCACCACCTAAGAAGCAAGCTTCCTCTTTGTCCCAAACCCAGATATTACCTTATTCCTCAAGTTTATTCTCTGAAAATCCAGACCTGAGAAATATGCCAGGTAAAGAGTCGTCAGAACCTTACATTCTAGGCACATTCAGCAAGATATGCAGGAGCACAAGAGATCCATGAAGGAGTGTCTCTCCTCAAAAGGTTTTACTATAAATATGAAATAGATTCCTTCCATGATATAGATAGATAGATAATACATATATATGATATATGTATATCTTACTCAGATTCATGAAATCAATCACACATATTAAGTAAATAATTTTATTTTTCTTCCACATGGAAACGAATCCTACCAAATAGTCAACATGAAACTAATTTGTTATCATACCTCCACTCATTTATTGGGTTCATTCTGTGCTCCACAATCTATCTATAGATAGATAGATAATACATATATATGATATATGTATATCTTACTCAGATTCATGAAATCAATCACACATATTAAGTAAATAATTTTATTTTTCTTCCACATGGAAACGAATCCTACCAAATAGTCAACATGAAACTAATTTGTTATCATACCTCCACTCATTTATTGGGTTCATTCTGTGCTCCACAATGGTAATAACATAGATGAGATTTGTTCTCTCATTCAGGTAGTTGGGAGGAAGAACGTACTCCCAACGTTGCAAATGTTAACATTGCAAATTTTAACAGCTTATATCAGTGTTGTCACTGACATCAATCTTGGGTTTTTTCTTCCTTTTCTTGGGAATAATCTTTTGGAATTGCTTTGAGTCAGATACACACATATACACATGCACATACACACAGTATTGCTTGTTTTGGTCAGCACACATTGTTTTCAATTAGGCAACCTCTATATACTTGATTACCCTCATTATTTACAATGTATGTCTTATAATCTCTCTAAAAGAAAAAAATGTTACAAGAAAAATTAATTTATACCACTAATGAATTGTGTTTTTAACATAATTTAAAAGTTGAAATCCAAAGACATTTTGAGGAGACTATATTAACCAAGAGTTTGGTCTTTAATGTATTCATAGGTGTGGTAATAAACAGTAAAATGTACAGAATCTCCTATGCTTAAAATTTTTCATCCGTATTATTGCAAACATAAAAATGATTTAAAGGGCTTCCCTGGTGGTGCAGTGGTTGGGAGTCCGCCTGCCGATGCAGGGGACGCGGGTTTGTGCCCCGGTGCAGGAGGATCCCACATGCCACAGAGCAGCTGGGCCCGTGGGCCGTGGCCGCTGGGCCTGTGCGTCCGGGGCCTGTGCTCCGCGACGGGAGAGGCCACAGCAGTGAGAGGCCCACGTACCGCAAAAAAAAAAAAAGATTCAAAAAATCAATACGACTATTTTATGATGCAAATTAGGTGGTCAATTTGCAGATTATTTCAGAAGGCAAAATTTGACTGGAGATATTCAAACCTCTGGTCATTTGTAACCCAAAGTTACGCCTTGACTGGTAAATTTTAGACTGGAACGACTTATGAAAAACACAGTTTATGTTCATATATTTTCAGCTGAATAAACCAGAAGGTTAAAGTGGACTCTTTATGGTAAAGTAGTAAATTAGAAGCAAAACTAGAAAACAGTTCTTTCATTTTCCAATCTGGAGCTTTACCCAGGAATGAAATTTGGATAACTTGTGAAAATGTATCAAAATCTCAACTAGAAGAAACAGGAAAATACCGGTTTAATAAGATTAAGTTAATTAAAATAATATTACTAATAATATTGGCTAATGTTTATTGAGAACTTTCTATATGTGGAACACTACTCTAAATAATTTATGTATAAAACCTCATTTAATCTGCACAAGAAATGTATGTGCTTATTATTATCACATTTTTCAAATGAGTAATGAGGAACCCAGAGGATTTAATTTTTCCATGATTAAAAATGAGGAAACATAATTGTATGTAAGTAGTATGACTTTAGAGCAATATTCTCAACTACTAAAGTGTATATTTGAGGCACAACCTAAGACACATGCAAAATGTCAGAAAAATAGAATATGGGAAAGGGAATAAAATTAATTTTATATTTGTTATGCATGTTAGGTCTGATCTATTCTAACACAAGTGGGGAAGGCAGACAGAAATTGAGTGCTACTAATTGATGGCAAAGCTCCTACACACTGCAACTGTTCCTAAACCTGGTAGACCCAAAGGAGGGGATGTGACTATGGAAAATTGTGAGTGTAGATCCAAAATAATTTGCCCAAAATACATAATCTATCTTTGGAAGTCTCAAATAAATTATTAGGAACCATGATGTGAAAGTAGGTGATCAGAGAAAAAAAAGGATAATATAATATGGTGATAATGATCCTAAACTAATTCATGTTTTGTTAAGTCTCAAACCCTAGATGATTACGAGGGTCCCTTTGATCAATGTCAGCAAAAATCACTAAGTATTCCTTCCAGGGAAAAATATAGGTCATTTTCACCAGGCACATTAAACTAATTTTTCATCTCTAGATAAGCTCTGGTGCCTACTTTTCAATTTCCAACTATTCTTATTGATCATAGAGAAGAGGCATGATGAAATGTTACTGAGAAATGATGTATCATTTCTAATGACCAAGTCAAGCATTTCTTTAGACTTCCTCCCACCTTCACTGCCAGGCCCTCCCCCTTGGCCTCTATCAGTAACTCTCTTGTGTACATCACTTTGGGAAACATGAGTCTAGTCATCTTAATCATATCATAGACATCGGATACTTCTAGTTTGGTGTTACGCTGACTTAATGGTGCCGACCTGTGAAAACCACTTACTCTCCTACTTTTGGTTGTGTAAAAAGGTATAACAACTTAAGTTTTTGATTGTAATGATTAGTTAATGCCTTTAAAGCACTAAAGAAGTTCTAAAATGTACCGAATGATGGAGGGACAGAAATTTGTGGATGCAGCAGTTCAATTCTCTTCAGCACTTTAGGTAATAAAAACAATATTACAGATCTAATTCCTTTCTAGCATGTGGTGTTCCCAGGAAATAATGCTTTACTTACATGTAAACTATTAAGGGTAAGTCATGCATTTACACTTATGTCAATAGTTTTATCGGAAGAATCTTTAAACTGTATTTGCATTTTGGATATAATGGAATTTTAACTTTGCTCTAAACTTATATGGGGTAATCTTTGTAGAACACTGTTTAATGAAAAAGATAGTTAAATTAGAACAACTGCACACTGCTATGAGATTTTCTTTATTATTATTATTGAAGAAGAAATGGGTAGACTCTCAAATATTATTTCTTTAAATTTTATTTAACCAAACAACTCTTTCTTAATTCATATAGAAAATATTTTTAACTTAGAAGTCTTAGTTGAGTAGCAACTAAATACTAGCAAGTGGGGGTGCCAGTTTATTATACACTTGAACATTGCAGTACTTTACTTAAGGATTATTGTTTATTTACAAACGTAACACTTTATGGAATATGGTAATCTTAGATTGTTGAGATAAAGTAGTTTTATATCTTACCCTAGAGTTATGGAAATTATGATGTATATTTTACTGCAGCTTAACCTACAATATGTGTCACTAAAAACTGCAGAATTTTTAAACGACGTAGATTACTTTTTATTTATTTTTATTTTTTTTAAACATC
Source organism: Delphinapterus leucas (assembly GCF_059928025.1). NCBI lineage: Eukaryota > Metazoa > Chordata > Mammalia > Artiodactyla > Monodontidae > Delphinapterus > Delphinapterus leucas. The sequence goes on along the minus strand of NC_143136.1, from coordinate 41,643,257 downwards.
TTTATTGGGGTATAATTGCTTTACAATGGTGTGTTAGTTTCTGCTTTATAACAAAGTGAATCAGTTATACATATACATATGTTCCCATATGTCTTCCCTCTTGCATCTCCCTCCCTCCCACTCTCCCTATCCCACCCCTCCAGGCTGTCACAAAGCACTGAGCTAGTATCCCTGTGCCTTGCGGCTGCTTCCCCCTAGCTATCTACCTTACTACGTTTGTTAGTGTGTATATGTCCATGACTCTCTCTCGCCCTGTCAAAGCTCACCCTTCCCCCTCCCCATATCCTCAAGTCCGTTCTCCAGTAGGTCTGCGTCTTTATTCCTGTCTTACCCCTAGGTTCTTCATGACATTTTTTTTTCCCTTAAATTCCATATATATGTGTTAGCATACGGTATTTGTCTTTTTCTTTCTGACTTACTTCACTCTGTATGACAGACTCTAGGCCTATCCATCTCATTACAAGTAGATCAATTTCATTTCTTTTTAAGGCTGAGTAATATTCCATTGTATATATGTGCCACATCTTCTTTATCCATTCATCCGATGATGGGTGCTTAGGTTGTTTCCATCTCCGGGCTATTGTAAATAGAGCTGCAATGAACATTTCGGTACATGACTCTCTTTGAATTTTGGTTTTCTCAGGGTATATGCCCAGTAGTGGGATTGCTGGGTCATATGGTCGTTCTATTTGTAGTTTTTTAAGGAACCTCCATACTGTTCTCCATAGTGGCCGAAGCAATTCACATTCCCACCAGCAGTGCAAGAGTGTTCCCTTTTTTCCACACCCTCTCCAGCATTTATTGTTTCTAGATTTTTTTGATGATGGCCATTCTGACTGGTGTGAGATGATATCTCATTGTAGTTTTGATTTGCATTTCTCTAATGATTAATGATGCTGAGCATTCTTTCATGTGTTTGTTGGCATTCTGTATATCTTTTTTGGAGAAATGTCTATTTAGGTCTTCTGCCCATTTTTGGATTAGGTTGTTTGTTTTTTTGTTATTGAACTGCATGAGCTGCTTGTAAATTTTGGAGATTAATCCTTTGTCAGTTGCTTCATTTGCAAATATTTTCTCCCATTCTGAGGGTTGTCTTTTGGTCTTCATTATGGTTTCCTTTGCTGTGCAAAAGCTTTGAAGTTTCATTAGATCCCATTTGTTTATTTTTGTTTTTATTTCCATTACTCTAGGAGGTGGGTCAGAAAGGATCTTGCTGTGATTTATGTCATAGAGTGTTCTGCCTATGTTTTCCTCTAAGAGTCTGATAGTTTCTGGCCTTACATTTAGGTCTTTAATCCATTTTGATCTTATTTTTGTGTATGGTGTTAGGGAGTGATCGAATCTCATACTTTTACATGTACCTGTCCAGTTTTCCCAGCACCATTTATTGAAGAGGCTGTCCTTTCTCCACTGTACATTCCTGCCACCTTTATCAAAGATAAGGTGTCCATATGTGCGTGGGTTTATCTCTGGGCTTTCTATCCTGTTCCATTGATCTATCTTTCTGTTTTTGTGCCAGTACCATATTGTCTTGATTACTGTAGCTTTGTAGTATAGTCTGAAGTCAGGGAGCCTGATTCCTCCAGCTCCTTTTTTCGTTCTCAAGATTGCTTTGGCTATTCGGGGTCTTTTCTGTTTCCATACAAATTGTGAAATTTTTTGTTCTAGTTCTGTGAAAAATGCCAGTGGTAGTTTGATAGGGATTGCATTGAATCTGTAGATTGCTTTGGGTAGTAGAGTCATTTTCACAATGTTGATTCTTCCCATCCAAGAACATGGTATATCTCTCCATCTATTTGTATCATCTTTAATTCTTTCATCAGTGTCTTATAATTTTCTGCATACAGGTCTTTTGTCTCCTTAGGTAGGTTTATTCCTAGATATTTTATTCTTTTTGTTGCAATGGTAAATGGGAGTGTTTTCTTGATTTCACTTTCAGATTTTTCATCATTAGTATATAGGAATGCCAGAGATTTCTGTGCATTAATTTTGTATCCTGCTACTTTACCAAATTCATTGATTAGCTCTTGTAGTTTTCTGGTAGCATCTTTAGGATTCTCTATGTATAGTATCAAGTCATCTGCAAACAGTGACAGCTTTACTTCTCCTTTTCCGATTTGGATTCCTTTTATTTCCTTTTCTTCTCTGATTGCTGTGGCTAAAACTTCCAAAACTATGTTGAATAAGAGTGGTGAGAGTGGGCAACCTTGTCTTGTTCCTGATCTTAGTGGAAATGCTTTCAGTTTTTCACCATTGAGGATGATGTTTGCTGTGGGCTTGTCATATATGGCCTTTATTATGTTGAGGAAAGTTCCCTCTATGCCTACTTTCTGCAGGGTTTTTATCATAAATGGGTGTTGAATTTTGTCAAAAGCTTTCTCTGCATCTATTGAGATGATCATATGGTTTTTCTCTTCAATTTGTTAATATGGTTTATCACATTGATAGATTTGCGTATATTGAAGAATCCTTGCATTCCTGGAATCAACCCCACTTGATCATGGTGTATGATCCTTTTAATGTGCTGTTGGATTCTGTTTGCTAGTATTTTGTTGGGGATTTTTGCATCTAGGTTCATCAGTGTTATTGGCCTGTAGTTTTCTTTCTTTGTGACATCCTTGTCTGGTTTTGGTATCAAGGTGATGGTGGCCTTCTAGAAGGAATTTGGGAGTGTTCCTCCCTCTGCTATATTTTGGAAGAGTTCGAGAAGGATAGGTGTTAGCTCTTGTCTAAACGTTTGATAGAATTCACCTGTGAAGCCATCTGGTCCTGGGCTTTTGTTTGTTGGAAGATTTTTAATCACAGTTTCAATTTCAGTGCTTGTGATTGGTCTGTTCATATTTTCTATTTCTTCCTGATTCAGTCTTGGCAGGTTGTGCATTTCTAAGAATTTGTCCATTTCTTCCAGATTGTCCATTTTATTGGCATAGAGTTGCTTGTAGTAATCTCTCATGATTTTTTTTATTTCTGCAGTGTCAGTTGTTACTTCTCCTTTTTCATTTCTATATCTATTGATTTGAGTCTTCTCCCTTTTTTTCTTGATGAGTCTGGCTAGTGGTTTATCTATTTTGTTTATCTTCTCAAAGAACCAGCTTTTAGTTTTATTGATCTTTGCTATCATTTCCTTCATTTCTTTTTCATTTATTTCTGATCTGATTTTTATGATTTCTTTCCTTCTGCTAGCTTTGGGGTTTTTTTCTTTTTCTTTCTCTAATTGCTTGAGGTGCAAGGTTAGGTTGTTTATTCGGATGTTTCCTGGTTCTTAAGGTGGGCTTGTATTGCTATAAACTTCCCCCTTAGAACTGCTTTTGCTGCATCCCATAGGTTTTGAGTCATTGTGTCTCCATTGTCATTTGTTTCTAGGTATTTTTTTATTTCCTCTTTGATTTCTTCAGTGATCACTTAATTATTAAGTAGTGTATTGTTTAGCCTCCAGATCTTTTCCTGTAATTGATATCTAGTCTCATGGCGTTGTGGTCAGAAAAGATACTTGATACAATTTCAATTTTCTTAAATTTACCAAGGCTTGATTTGTGACCCAAGATATGATCTATCCTGGAGAATGTTCCATGAGCACTTGAGAAAATGTGTATTCTGTTGTTTTTGGATGGAGTGTCCTATAAATATCAATTAAGTCCATCTTGTTTAATGTATCATTTAAAGCTTGTGTTTCCTTATTTATTTTCATTTTGGATGATCTGTCCATGGGTGAAAGTGGGGTGTTAAAGTCCCCTACTATGAATGTGTTATTGTCAATCTCCCCTTTTATGGCTGTTAGTATTTGCCTTATGTATTGAGGTGCTCCTATGTTGGGTGCATAAATATTTACAATTGTTATATCTTCTTCTTGGATCACTCCCTTGATCATTATGTAGTGTCCTTCTTTGTCTCTTGTAATAGTCCTTATTTTAAAGTCTATTTTGTCTGATATGAGAATTGCTACTCCAGCTTTCTTTTGGTTTCCATTTGCATGGAATATCTTTTTCCATCCCCTTACTTTCAGTCTGTATGTGTCTCTAGGTCTGAAGTGGGTCTCTTGTAGACAGCATATATAAGGGTCTTGTTTTTGTATCCATTCAGCCAATCTGTATCTTTTGGTGGGAGCATTTAGTCCATTTACATTTAAGGTAATTATCGATATGTATGTTCCTATTCCCATTTTCTATATTGTTTTGGGTTCGTTATTATAGGTCTTTTCCTTCTCTTGTGTTTCTTGTCTAGAGAAGTTCCTTTAGCATTTGTTGTAAAGCTGGTTTGGTGGTGCTGAACTCTCAGCTTTTGCTTGTCTGTAAAGGTTTTAATTTCTCCATGAAATCTGAATGAGATCCTTGCTGGGTAGAGTAGTCTTGGTTGCAGGTTTTTCTCCTTCATCACTTTCAGTTTGTCCTGCCACTCCCTTCTGGCTTGTAGGGTTTCTGCTGAGAGATCAGCTGTTAACCTTATGGGGATTCCCTTGTGTGTTATTTGTTGTTTTTCCCTTGCTGCTTTTAATATGTTTTCTTTGTATTTAATTTTTGACAGTTTGATTAATATGTGTCTTGGCGTATTTCTCCTTGGATTTATCCTGTATGGGACTCTCTGTGCTTCCTGGACTTGATTAACTATTTCCTTTCCCATATTAGGGAAGTTTTCAACTATAATCTCTTCAAATATTTTCTCAGTCCCTTTCTTTTTCTCTTCTTCTTCTGGAACCCCTATAATTCGAACGTTGGTGCGTTTAATGTTGTCCCAGAGTTCTCTGAGACTGTCCTCAGTTCTTTTCATTCTTTTTTCTTTATTCTGCTCTGCAGTAGTTATTTCCACTATTTTATCTTCCGGGTCACTTATCCATTCTTCTGCCTCAGTTATTCTGCTATTGATCCCATCTAGAGTACTTTTAATTTCATTTATTGCGTTGTTCATCATTGCTTGTTTCATCTTTATTTCTTCTAGGTCCTTGTTAACTGTTTCTTGCATTTTGTCCATTCTACTTCCAAGATTTCGGATCATCCTTACTATCATTATTCTGAATTCTTTTTCAGATAGACTGCCTATTTCCTCTTCATTTGTTAGGTCTGGTGCATTTTTATCTTGCTCCTTCATCTGCTGTGTGTTTTTCTGTCTTCTCATTTTGCTTATCTTACTGTGTTTGGGGTCTCCTTTTTGCAGGCTGCACGTTCGTAGTTCCCGTTGTTTTTGATGTCTGTCTCCAGTGGCTAAGGTTGTTTCAGTGGGTTGTGTAGGCTTCCTGGTGGAGGGGACTAGTGCCTGTGTTGCGGTGGATGAGGCTGGATCTTGTCTCTCTAGTGGGCAGGTTCACGTCTGGTGGTGTGTTTTGGGGTGTCTGTGGCCTTATTATGATTTTAGGCAGCCTCTCTGCTAATGGGTGGGGTTGTGTTCCTGTTTTGCTAGTTGTTTGGCATAGGTTGTCCAGCACTGTGGCTTGCTGGTCGTTGAGTGAAGCTGGGTGCTGGTGTTAAGATGGAGGTCTCTGGGAGATTTCCGCCGTTTAATATTATGTGGAGCTGGGAGGTCTCTTGTTGACCAGTGTCCTGAAGTTGGCTCTCCTACCTCAGAGGCAGAGCCCTGACTCCTGGCTGGAGCCCCAAGAGTCTTTCATCCACACGGCTCAGAATAAAAGGGAGAAAAAGTAGAGAGAATTAGTAGAAGTATGAGGAAAGAAAGAAGGAAAGGAGGAAAGGAAGGAAGGAAGAAAGAAGCAAAGAAGGAAAGAAAGGAGGGAGGGAGGGAGGGAGGGAGGAAGGAAGGAAGGAAGGAGGCAAAGAAGGAAAAAAGACAAAGAAAGAAGATACAGTAAAAATAAAATAAAATATAATATAATTATTGAATTAAAAAATATTTAGGAAAAAAAAAAAGGGACGGATAGAACCTTAGCACAAATGTTGGAAGCAAAGCTATACAGAGAAAATCTTACACAGAAGCATAGACATACACCTTCACAAAAAGAGGTAAAGGGGGAAAAATCATAAATCTTGCTCTCAGAGACCACCTCCTCAATTTGGGGTGATTCGTTGCCTAAAGGAGGGAAGGAAGGAAGGAAAGAAAGAAAGAAAGAATGAAGGTAAAGTATAATAAAGTTATTACAATTAAAATTAATTATTAAGAAAAAAATTTTTTTTAAAAAACCATGGACAGATAGAGCCCTAGGATAAATGGTGGAAGCAAGAGTATACAGACAAGATCTCACACAGAAGCATACACGTACACATTCACAAAAAGAGGAAAAGGGAAAAAAATCATAGATCTCGCTCCTAAAGTCCACCTCTTCAATTTGGGATCATTCCTTGTCTATTCAGGTATTCCACAGATGCAGGGTATATCAAGTTGATTGTGGAGCTTTAATCCGCTGCTTCTGAGGCTGCTGGGAGAGATTTCCCCCTCTCTTCTTTGTTCTCACAGCTCACAGGAGCTCAGCTTTGGATTTGGCCCTGCCTCTGCGTGTAGGTCGCTGGAGGGCGTCTGTTTTTTGCTCAGACAGGACGGGGTTAAAGGAGCCGCTGATTCGGGAGCTCCGGCTCACCCAGGCCGGGGGTGGGGGGGGAAAGGAGGGGCACTGCGTGCGGGGCGGGCCTGCGGCGTCAGAGGCGGCGTGACGTTGCGGCAGAGGCCGGCGTGACATTGCAGCAGCCTGAGGCCCGCCGTGCGTTCTCCCGGGGAAGTTGTCCCTGGATCCCGGGAACCTGGCAGTGGCGGGCTGCACAGGCTCCGCGGAAGAGGGGTGTGGAGAGTGACCTGTGCTCGCACACAGGCCCCTTGGTGGTGGCAGCAGCAGCCTTAGCGTCTCCCGCCCGTCTCTGGGGTCCGCGCTTTTAGCCGCGGCTCGCGCCCGTCTCTGGAGTTCCTTTAAGCAGCGCTCTTAAACCCCTCTCCTCGCGCACCAGGAAACAAAGAGGGAAGAAAAAGTCTCTTGCCTCTTCGGCAGGTGCAGGCTTTTCCCCGAACTCCCTCCCGGCTAGTCGTGGTGCACTAACCCCTTCAGGCTATGTTCAAGCCGCCAACCCCAGTCCTCTCCCTGCGCTCCGTCCAAAACCGAAACCCGAGCCTCAGCTCGCAGCCCCGCCCGCCCCGGCGGGTGAGCAGACAAGCCTCTCGGGCTGGTGAGTGCCGGTCGGCACCGATCCTCTGTGCGGGAATCTCCCCGCTTTGCCCTACGCACCCGTCACTGTGCACTACTCCGCGGTCCCGAAGCTCCCCCCTTCGCCTCCCGCAGTCTCCGCCCGCAGAGGGGCTTCCTAGTGTGTGGAAACTTTTCCTCCTTCACAGCTCCCTCCCACTGGTGCAGGTACCGTCCTTATTCTTTTGTCTCTGTTTTTTCTTTTTTTCTTTTGCCCTACCCAGGTACGTAGGGAGTTTCTTGCCTTTTGGGAGGTCTGACTTCTTCTGCCAGCCTTCAGTAGGTTTTCTGTAGGAGTTGTTCCACGTGTAGATGTATTTCTGGTGTATCCGTGGGGAGGAAGGCGATCTCCGCGTCTTACTCTTCCGCCATCTTCAAGGTCCCCCGTAGATTACTTTTTAAATACCAGTTATTTTATGCTCTTGCTGGTAGAAAACACAACATATCTTGACTATGTTGTGTTAATTTCTTATTTCACCACTTTCTCTCAGACCTATTTTTCCCTTAATTTTAGCTTTCTGAATTCCTCTGTTTTGCACAAAGTATACAGGCCACACATGACCTTAAAGTTATTCAGATGATATGCTAATTCTTAATAAAATATTTAATTTATTCCAGTATTTATGCCTTCTTCTTGGTTTATATAAAGTGTGATTCCAATAAATTTTTATACTTACACAGTTAACATATCTATACATTCTCCACATAGAATATTCACCACTGAAAATACATTCTACCAATCTGTCAGGATTCATGTATGATTATGATCTCAGAATTAATTAACCATTTAATTAATTATATACTTGCTAAGATTCTTCATATTATGTTATAGAGAATTCATTTGTATTCACATTATCTCTTTTTTTATCATTAAATTTTGTGAAGATTTGGGCCACATGTAGAAAAAGTGCTTTTAATGTTTTCTAAACATGACAAGTTATAAAGTAACAATACATTTCATTAAATAATTACTTCTGAATTTAATAAAATAAAAAGCATTAACTAAAAGCTGAAAAAAGTTAATTTAATTTCTCTATCGAGATAGTAAAAACATGATTGGTTGCCAGGGGGTTAAGGGTATAGGAAGGGGGGGGAAGAATAGATGGAACACAGGGAAATTTTAGGGCAATAAAACAAGTCTGTACAATACTGTAATGGTTCATAAATTCCATTACACATTTGTCAAAATCCATAGGATGTATAACACAAAGAATGAACCCTAAACTATGAGCCTTAGTTAATAATAATGTATTAATATTGGCTTTTTAAAAAAAATAAATTTATTTATTTTAGGCTGTGTTCGGTCTTCGTTGCTGCGCGCGGGCTTTCTCTAGTTGCCGCGAGGGGGGTTACTCTTCATTGTGGCGAGCGAGCTTCTCGTTGTGGTGGCTTCTCTTATTGCAAAGCACGGGCTCTAGGCATGCTGGCTTCAGTAGTTGTGGTTTGCGGGCTCTAGAGCGCAGGCTCAGTAGTTGTGGTGCACGGCCTTAGTTGCTCCACGGCATGTGGGATCTTCCAGGACCAGGGCTTGAACCCGTGTCCCCTGCATTGGCAGGTGAATTCTTAACCACTGCACCACCAGGGAAGCCCTAATATTCGCTTATCAATTGTAACAAATATATCACATCAATGATGTTAACAATAGGAAAAACTGGGCAGGTTGAGGGTTGCTGAGATGATATATGGGAACTGTATTTTATACTCAATTATTCTACTCAGTTAGTTTTAAACCTAAAACTACCCTAAAAAATAAAAGTCTTTTAATTTAGGGAAAAGCTAATTTAGAGTCAGCAAGAAACACTGGAAAAAGCAAGACTTTTGGCTTCATTCATATTTTAATTTTCTAACAATGTGGCCTTAGAATCATTTAAGTTACCTGTGCTTTGGTTTGATCATCTATAAATGAAATTAACAGTAACTACCTTAAACATTTATTTTGAGTGCTAAGCCAGATAATGTTCATAAAGCAACTAGCACGGTACTGACACTAAGCAGGTGACCCACAATTAACAGGTAGTATCAGATCTCATATAGCCACATGTTCATTCAACAAATATTTGGTGAGTGCTTTCTGCATACCAGGCACCACTTCCTGAAATCCCTGTCTTCATGGTAAGTATGGCTTTCGTGCTCAAGAGTATTTCATAATCTCTCATTTCTAAATAGATAAAACCCTTTACTTAAAATACGTAGAGGAAGTTTTGTTTCTTACATTGAGACTTGACTGATAGACATAGAATGGAAGTTTATGTAAATTCAGGCAGGAGAGCTGCTCTGCATTCAAGTCTGTAAATAAGTATGATATTTACATATCTGTAAATATGTGGATTTATATTTAATCCTATCAATATAGAAATTATAACATGTGTTATTATCTCACAAAGCTGTGGGGTTAATTTGTAAATGATAATGTAAATAAGATCATGACATTATTACCATAACTTTGTATGTGTTACATGGCTAATTTGTCAGTTGCTCTGCTAGAGAAATAATTATGACATCATTGTTAGAGGGCATACACATAACAATCTAGGGAGCTCTAGTATTCGTTCAATAAGATACACATAAATATAGGTATTGCTTAAAATTCATCCAGTATTGAAAATACATCAATTTTCAGACATTTTAACTATGTGTCAAGCAAAAGCTGGGAGACAGTGTCAAAGATGCTGATATGCAAAGTCAAATTTAAGAAAGAATAATTTAACTTCTGCCTCTAATTTTTTAAAAATATTGTGCAAAAGAACTAAATCGATATTACATACCATACAGAAGACTCATATGTAGTCCTAACTAATAGTTCAAGGTCAAACTTTGGATCTCCAAAGCTGGGACAGTGCAGTATTTAATGCCCTTTGTGTCAGTGACATCTAGAGTTATGTTTAGTAAGAATTAGAATATCAGCAGTAGGACTTGAGATGTGGGCATTAGCACAGAGCTACTGCTGTCTGGATTAGGGAAGTATATAATATAAAGTAAGTGGTTTGATAGAAAATTTAAAAAATAGTGACAAAAATTCCCATTTTTATGGATATATTCAGATATGTATACACAGTGTGTGTATGTGATATATTTGACACATACAGAGAGTTTAGAAAGATGGTCCGACCTGCACTCAAGAAACTTACAACAAAATTAGAGATATACTATTGAAGGTAAATCAGTATTAATTCAAAGTGTCTTGTTATTAATTTAAGATGTCAAGTGACCACTAAGAAAATAATAAAAATACCTATATAGAAAAGGAAATTGGGAGGAAATCAATTAAAAAGTAAACAAAAAGATTAACACGTATACGTGGAATCTAGAAAAATGGTATAGATGATCTTATTTGCAAAGCAGAAATAGAGACATAGATGTAGAGAACAAATGTATGGATACCAAGGGGGAAAGGTGGAGGTGGAAGGAATTGGGAGATTGGGATTGACACATATAAACTATTGATACTATGTGTAAAACAGATAACTAGTGAGAACATACTGTATAGCACAGGGAACTCTAATTAATGCACTGTGATGACCTGAATGGGAAGGAAGTCCAAAAGGGAGGGGATATATGTATATGTATGGCTGATTCATTTTTCTGTACAGTAGAAACTAACACAGCATTGTAAAGCAACTATACTCCAATAAAAATTAATTTAAAAAAAATACAGCAATCCTAGCCACGCCAACAGGTCAGGTTCTGAAAGCCATTTGTAAGTTTTTAAAATTTCTTCTAATGTTTTGGGAATTCCCTGGTTTCCCAGTGGTTAGGACTTGGCACTTTCACTGCTAAGGGCCTGGGTTCAATCCCTGGTCTGGGAGCTAAGATCCCATACACCATGTGGTGAGGCCAAAATAAATAAAATAAAATAAAATTTCTTCTAATTTTTTTTCTAAAAGAGACCTCCTAGTGATTTGAATATTGGAATTTTGTTGGTGCCCGTGAAGGTATTCATATCACTTGCAAATATGTCCAAAATCTGGGGCAGGTTTTCCTTATGTACTGTGGTATCTTAGAGGCTATGTCACCCCCTCATCAGGACTGACAAGATAAAACAGATTAAGAAGGAAATAATCTCTGTCACTGGATTAGAACTCATTGACCTTGTTTCTTAGTAGTATTTTGTGGAATCTCTTACCTGCTAGACCCGTTGAATTGCCAGTCTACCTATACTGTGTATATGGTATCTGAGGACTATTGGGCACTATCAGTGTGTGTATTATCTCCAGACTCCTCCTTTTAAATGGATAAAAGTTTTCACTCTTATTAGTTCAATTTGCTAATCAACCCACACATTGTGTTGTGACAATTTGTGATATTTTTTTCCACTGACAATATCTAAGCAATAAATTTAAAATAATTGAAAAAAAATTTTTTTTAAGTAAACCAAAAGAAAATGAGGAAATTAAAGAACAAAAAGTATATAAGACAGGTAGAAAAAAATAACAAAATGACATAAATAGGAACTTTCATATTAGTAATTGCTTTAAAAAAATGGGATAATCCTTATCAAAATGCAAAAGTTGGCTGAAAGGGGTTAAAAAAAATCTTGATCAAGTTATTAGCTCTCTAAAAGAAACTTACTTTATATGCAAAGGTAGAAATAGGTAGAAATTGAACAAATGAAAAAGTCCATGAAAATATTAACCCAAAGTGACCTCGGATGAATATACTAATATCAGACAAAATAGATTCTAAGTCAAATATAGTTACAAAAACCAAAAGGATATTATATACTGCTAAAAGAGCCAGTCCATAAAGAAGATATAACAGTTCTAAACATGTACCCACTTAATAAAAGACCACCAAAGTATATGAAGCAGAAATTGACAGAATTGAAGGGAGAAATGGACCATTCTAAAATAATAATTGGAGACTGCAATGTCCCACTTTCAATAATGGACTGAACCAGTAGACTGAATATCAGTAAGAAACATGAGGACATGAAAACACTACCAACTAACTAGTCCTACCAAATACTTACATAACACTCTACCTAACAACAGCATACATATTCTTCTTAAGCATACATAGAACATTCTCCAGGATATGCCATATGTTATCTCTCTGTCTCTCACACACACATGAATGGAATGAAACTCAAAATCTATAACAGTAGAAACACTTGAAAAGTTCACAAATATGTCAATATTAAACAATACACTTTTAAACAATTAATGTGTCAAAGCATGAATAAAAAGAGAAATTAGAAAATCATGTAAAATGAATGAAAATTAAAGCATATGCCAAATCTTATGGAACATAGCAAAAGAAGTGTTTAGAGATAAATCCATAGCTGTAAACGCCAACATTCAAAAAAAAAGAATGATCTTAAATCAGCAACCTAACTTTATACCTTAAGAATCTATAAAAAGAAGGGTGAAATTAAAACCAAAGCCTATAGCAAAAAATTAAATAATCAAGTTAGATATAAATGAAATGGAGACTGGAACAATAGAGACAATCAATGAAAGCAAAATTTGGTTCTCTGAAAAGGTCAACAAATTGATGTGCCTTTAGCTAGATTGACTAAGAAAGAGTGAAGATTCAATTCCCTAAAATCAGAAATGAATTTATAGACATTACTACCAACTTACAGAAATTAAAAGGATTATAAGAGAATTCTATAAAGAACTGTACACCAACAAATTAGATATCTAGATGAAAAAGAAAAAAATATACAGAAAACACAAACTACCAGAAGTGATTCAAGAAGAAATAGAAAATGTAAACAGACCTACAACAAGTAAAACAATTGAATCAGTATTCAAAATTCCCAGCAAAGAAAATTCCAAATTCCAGGAATACATGGCTTCATTGGTCAGTTTTTTCAAACATTTAAAGAAGAATTTATACAAGTATTTCTCAAACATTTCCAATAAATGGAAGAGGCCAGCATTACCCTGATATCAAAGCCAAACAAAGACCACAAAAACAAAAATTACAGACCAGTATCTTTATGAATATAGAAACAGAATTCCACAGTATAATACTAGAAAACTGAGTTTAGAAGCATGTTAAAAGGATTGTACACCACAATCAAATGGCATTTATCCCAGGAATACAAGAATGATTCATTGTAAGACATATAATCAGTGCAATACATCACACCAATAGAATAAAAGATTAAACACAAACACACAATTACTCCCATTGAAGCAAAAAAAGAAAAAAAAAGTTGACAAAAATCTAATACCTATTATGAGAAAAACGCACAGTACGTTAAGAATAGAAGAGAACTTTCTCAACTTGATAACATCAAGGAAAAACTCACAGCTAACGTAGTCTGATGAAAAACTGAAAGTTTTTCTTTTGTGGGTTGCATTATGCTCCTGAAAAAGATGTGTTGAAATCAGAACCCCTTATACCTGGAATGTAATCTTACTTGGAAACAACATATTTGCAGATGTAATTAAGATGTAAGTAAGTAAGGATGAGGTTATAATGGAGGAGGGTGTGCTTGTTTCTTCTGATAATTGAAGTATAGTTGATTTACAATTTGTGCTAGTTTCTGGTGTACAGCAAAGTGATTCAATTATGTATATATATATTTTTTTCAGATAATACAATCTTTTTCAGATTCTTTTCCATTATAGTTTATTAAAAGATATCGAATATAGTTCACTGTGCTATACAGTAGATCCTTGTTGTTTATCTATTTTATATATAGTAGTTTGGATCTGCTAATCCCAAATTCCTAATTTACCCCTCCCCACCCTTTTTCCCTTTGGTAACCATAAGTTTGTTTTCTATATCTGTGAGTCTGTTTCTGTTTTGTAAATACGTTCATTTGTATCATTTTTTAGATTCCACACATAAGTGATATCATATGATATTTGTCTTTTTTCTGTCTGACTTACTTCACTTAGTATGATAATCTCTAGATCCATCCATGTTGCTGCATATGGCATTATTTCATTCTTTTTTTGGCTGAGTAATATTCCATTGTATATATATGCTGCTTTTTCTTTATCCATCCGTCGATGGACACTTAGGTTCTTTCCATGTCTTGGATATTGTAAATATTGCTGCTGTGAACATTAGGGTGCATGTATCTTTTCAAATTAGAGTTTTCTCTGGATATATATCCAGGAGTGGGATTGCTGGGTCATATCGTAACTCTATTTTTAGTTTTTTAAAGAACCTCCATGTTGTTCTCCAAAGGGGCTGTACCAATTTACATTCCCACCAACAGTGTAGGAGGTTCCTTTTTCTCCACACCCTCTCCAGCATTTATTGTTTGTAGACTTTTTATTATAGCTATTCTGACTGGTGTGAGGTGATACCTCATTGTAGTTTTGATTTGCATTTCTCTAATAATTAGCGAGGTTGAGCATCTTTTCATGTGCCTGTTGGCCATCTGTATGTCTTGTTCGGAGTAATGTCTATTTAGGTCTTCTGCCCATTTTTTGATTGTATTGTTTGTTTGTTTGTTTTGATATTGAGCTATGTGAGCTGTTTGTATATTTTGGAAATTAGTCCTTTGTTGGTTGCACTGTTTGCAAATATTTTCTCTCATTCTGTAGGTTGTCTTTTCATTTTGTTTATGGTTTCCTTTGCTGTATAAAAACCTTTAAGTTTAATTAGGTCCCATTTATTTATTTTTGCTTTTATTTATTTTGCCTTGGGAGACTTACCTAAGAAAACATCACTACAATTTATGTCAAGAATGTTTTGTCTATGTTCTCTTCTAGGGGTTTTATGGTGTCATGTCTTATATTTAAGTCTTTGTAGCCATTTTTATTTTATTTTTGTGCATGGTGTGAGGGAGTGTTCTAACTTCATTGATTTTCATGCAGCTGTCCAGCTTTCCCAACACCACTTGCTGATGAGACTATCTTTTCTCCATTGCATATTCTCACCTCCTTTGTTGAAGATTAATTGGCTGTAGATGTGTGAATTTATTTTTGGGCTCTCTATTCTGTTCCATTGATTTATATGTCTGTTTCTTTGCCAGTACCATGCTGTTTTGAGTACTGTCACTTTGTAGTATTGTCTGAAGTTTGGAGAGGTTATGCTTCTAGTTTTAGTCTTTGAGTAGGGTGTACTCTTAATCTAATAAGACTAGTAATCTTATAAGAAGAGTGGAAGAGACACAGATACACAGAGAGAAGAGAATGACGTGTAAAGACACACACAATCAGAGGGAAGACAGCCATTCAGCAATAGAGGAAGAGATTGGAGTTACTTTGTTGCATCCAAGGAACATCAAGGATTGCCTTTAACCATCAGGAGGTAGAGCAGAGAACATGGCCCTGCCATGATACCTTGATTTGGACTTCTAGCCTCTGGATATGTGTGAGACTACATTTCTGTTGTGTCAAGCCACTCAGTTTGTGGTGACTTGTTATAGCAGACCTAGGAAATGAAGACAACCCTTAAGATCAAGAAAAAGACAAAATTTCTCATTCTTATCAATTCTATTTAATATAGCACCAGAAATTCTTACCAGAACAATTAGGCAAGAAAATAAGAAATAAAAGGCATCCTAATTGGAAAGAAAGAAGTAAAACTACATCTAATTTTATATGACATGATCCTAAAAATCCTAAAAAGTTCACAGAAAGAAACCATTAGAGCTAAAAAATGAATTCAGCAAATTTCTAGGTTTAATATCAATATGCAAAAATCAGTTGTATTTTTTAACACCGGCAATAAACAATCTGAAAAAGAAATAAAAGAAATGATTCCATTTGCAATAACAATAAAAAGAATAAAATACTTAGGAATTAGTTTAACCAAGGAGCCGTTAAGACTTATACACTGAAAACTACAATATGTTCCTGAAAGATACTTAACAAAATCTAATAAGTGAAAAGATGTCTCATGTTCAAGAATTGGAGAACTTAATATTTTAAGATAGAAATTCTGCCCAGATTGATCTACAGGTTTAATACAATCCCCATAAAAAAAAAAAAGATGGCTTTTGTTTCAGAATTTAAAAAGCTGACCCTCAAATTCATAAAATTTAAAATAAATTAAAATAGCCAAAAAATAACCTCTTGAAAACAAAAGTACAAAGTTAGAAGATTCACACATCTACATCCTGATTCCTAAAGTTACTACAAAGTGACATTGCTCAAAACAGCATGGCTCTGGTATAAGGACAGACATATAGAGCAATGGAATAGAATCAAAAGAATGGAAATAAATTCATATGTCTGTGGTCATTTCATTTTCAGCAAATGGACAACACTATTTAATGGGAGAATAGACTCTTCAATAGATAGTACTGGAAAAACTTCACATCCACTTGCAAAAGAAATAAAGAGGGACCCTATCTCAGATCATGTATAAAATTAACTAAAAAAGAATCAAGACTTAAATATGAGATAAAACTTGAAGGTTTAGAAGAAAACATGGGGGTAAGTCTGTGTAACCTTGGATTCAGCAACAGTCTTAGATATGACACCGAAGCACAAACAACAAAAGAGAAAATAGCTAAACTGGACTTCATCAAAATTAAAAACATGTATAAACAGACACTGTCGAGAGAGGGAAGAAAATCTGCAGAAAGAGAGAAACTATTTGAAGATCATATAGCTGATAAGGTCTAGTATCCAGACTACATGAAGAACCCATATAACTCAATAATAAAAAGACAATAAATGGGTAAAGCTCTTATATAGAACTCTCTCCAAAGAAGATAAACAAATGGCCGACATGAAAATATGAAAAGATATTAAACATCGTTGGACATTAGGGAAATGCATATCAAAACCACAATGAAATACCACTCCATACCCACTAGAATGGCTATAATTTAAAACAAAACAGGGCTTCCCTGGTGGCGCAGTGGTTGAGAGTCCGCCTGCCGATGCAGGGGACACGGGTTCGTGACCCGGTCCGGGAAGATCCCACATGCCGCGGAGCGGCTGGGCCCGTGAGCCATGGCCACTGAGCCTGTGCGTCCAGAGCCTGTGCTCCACAATGGGAGAGGCCACAATAGTGAGAGGCCCGCGTAATGCAAAAAATAAAATAAAATAAAATAATAATAAATAAATAAAACAAAACAACAGAAACTAAGATATGTTTGTGGAAATGTTGAGTAATTAGAAACTTCTTACATTGTTAATAATAATGTAAAATAGTGCAGCCACTCTAGAAAAGTTTGATTTCTCAATAAATGAGACATAGAATTACTGTACAACACAGCAATTTTTCTTCTAGTATATACTTTAAAGAATTGTAAGCTTTTGTTGATACATTTATACAACAATGTTCAAAGCTACACTATTCACAATAGCCAAAAGGTAGAAACAACACAAATATTAATCAACTGACAAATGGATAAACAAAATGTAGCATAGTATATAATGGAATATTATTCAACAATAAAAAGGGGTGAAATACTCCTACTTCCTACAACATAATGACCCCTGAAAACATTATGCTAAGTAAAAGAAAATAAACATCAAAGGCCAAATATTGTATGCTTCCGTTTATATGAAATATGTATAAAAGGTAAATTCATAAAGACAGAAAGCATATTAGTAGTTATCAACGGGTAGTGGTAGGGAGGAGTAGTGAATAATTGCTTAATGGGGTTGAGGTTTCTATTTCGTGTGATGAAATGCTTTGGAAATAGGAACTATAGTAATTTCAGAGCACCCTTCCTGATAAAAAAATATGACAGAGTTTCTAAACTGTAATCATCCAGTTCTTCTTCTCTCAAAACGGCTACATTAGACTGCATGTTTTTTAATCTTACAGGCCATCTTATTTTTAACAAACTTTCTATGAATAATTTGCTCTTCTATCACATTGTCACCGTAATTTTTTTAAATTTAGCTGGATGTTTAGTAACTCCATTTTTCATTCATCCTAGTTAATTGATTTCAACTATTCTAACTATAAATTCCTTTGTTAACCTTTGACACATGTAATTTATTTTCTTAAATATAATCTGTGAATTATCATCATAATTCCTCAATATTGAATTATATCAAATATTATTGGGATAAACTATAAATTTTAAATATTGAAAAATCAGAGTCATCAGTTTTAAAACTGTCTTGTGAAAGAGTCATAATTAATATTCTATTTCAAAGGCACATAGAGGGGTAAATGGTAAAAAAGAGATATTTTGTTTTATGAAGTCTAAATATATTACTCATGTGGATAAAGATATAGACTCTTCAAGAAAACAGTCACAGATGGAAAGCAGAATAAATATTCTCTAATATTAACATACAGCCCTCTTTGCATTTCTCTGAGAGCATATTCACTTACCATATCAATTAATGTGTTTGCTGTCTTTGAAATATATTTAGATATATGGTACTATCAACCTGGGAGAGCGTTCAGTGAACAGCTGAATCTACCTTCTCAAATTACTATATTATGAAAGTGTACAACATATTTTACTGTAATTTCTTTGAAGCAGTTATTATTATTATGGTGTAGTCAAGAAATAACAACTAATCACCAATGTAGAGAATGATCTTAAACTAGTAAATAGTGGTATGTCTCTCTTTCCTGAAGGAGTATGTGATTTATGTAACTAGGAAAGCATATTTTTTTCATTACCACAAAAGCTTCATGATCTGTATTCACTTGTGGAGAGTAGAAAAGTTTTCCTATATTAATATTTTCTTGGTCTTCCATTCTTTTGAATAAAAGGTTAAATTTATTAAAGGTGTAAGACAGTACAGGGGATTGATTTTTTCCACACTGAGCTACTTGAAAAATAATATATAAATATATATTGTTTCTTCTACTCCTACATATAGTAGGTACTTGGTCATTTAAACTAGCATTTTAAGATTACTCTCCAAGTAGATAATTGTTCCACTAACTGTTCTTTTAAATGTGCTCATATGGATTGAAAGACTGAAGGTAACAAATTACACTTTTAAATAAGGTTTATACCTGATATACATTCAAATATATATATTCAGGAAAATTATGACTCCTTTAGTTATTGGAAATGTAACCCAAATTAAGTTATGTTAAAAAAATAATCAATAAACTTTAAAAACTGATTTGTTTTCATTATATCATGGAAGAACAAAGGTTGATACCATTGTTTTCAAGCAAAACTGGATCCGGGGCTTAAAAGTGATTATCAGAACCATCTTTGTTGTCCCTTCTTCCAGCTCTTCTCTTTTGTTGTTCTCATTCTTTAACACTCCACAAATGTCCTGTCAGAAACAGCAACCTGAGCAATGAATAGAAAACAGAGTCATGTTTTTTCGATATCACAATTTCAGAGTCCAGAAGTTTTCTCTCATTGATTTTAGCAGAAAATTTTTTGGAAGGAGTTGTCTGACATCTTTTGTTTTGTTGCCCCCAGGATACTGCTTTGTGGAGGTAGTTAGGAGAAAACTGGTGGGCTGAGGTCTGTTATTTGAAGAAGGAGTAAGGGTAAAAATTTTGCAAAATATTATTCTGCATAAAAATTAATATAAGGATATATAAAAATAGAATATATACACACACATACAAAACCCACTTAGATTGATGAGTCCTATTGTCTTTTTTTTCTCATATACAAGATGAGCTAGTATACATATACTAAAAGTCCCTAAGAGAATTGAGGAAAGGAAATGTGAATATGGGTAATAATTTACTATGCACTGAACTTGCATGTTCATTCCCTATGAAAAACTGAACAACTATTAGTGAGGCTCAAGAATTATTTTTTATATAAGTATTTCTTAGAATAGGACCAAAGAAACCAATGAGCATATTAGGGCATAAGAGCAGCCCTTTAATCCATTCTTTAAATTCATAAAACTTCGGATCTAGAAAAGAATATACAGATCATTTATCCCAAATTACTTCATTTACAGATGAGAATGTTGATTCTTATATAGGTTAAATAATTGTCCAAAGTCACACAAGAGATGATAAGCAGTCACAACTAAAATCCTGTTAGTTTCTTTATTTAGGAAGCTGCCATCAAGACTTGCAGAAATTATATGATTTACCCTAAGAAGGAAATAATGCCTTAAGGAACCAGGTACAGTCCTCATCTAATTGTGCACATTTCAGGCATGAACAAGTATAGGCTGTTTCTCTGTCAACTGTTATCTCTCTATCCACACCAGTTCGAGCTCCAATCTTTTGCCCCAGAGATCTGCCAAAGGAAAAGTTGATTGTTAACAAGAAAAAAATCCTCCAACTGGCCGAAAGACAGGATAAGGAAATCATATAAATATTGCCGGCATTAAAACCAAAGCCAGATCAAGAGCCAAATAACACTGATATGGTTGAGAGATGAGCAAAATGATATCTCTGTTTTATAAATAAAACTTTTATCCAACATCATACTTTTCAATAATCTCCCAGGTGACTAGCAAAATGGTAGCTATTTAATTGTCCTTGCTGCTATGCTAAGTGTTTGTTTCTCATTCTAACCCTAGTCATGTAAACATTTAGAAATTCTGAAGGAAAATGAAAGACAGTGTCTCATCTGATCTAGATAGATTAAAAACAAGCAATGAAGCACAATTCTAATGGTTTTCCTTGCATATCCTACAGTATTTTTGTTAAATAATTGTTTTTAAAAGTAGTCATTCAGCGCTTCCTATACTCTAAATAATGTCACTTTTGTCTTTACCTTAACGTAACCACTAATTAGGTATACATGTAGCATGAATAACTCATTATAGAGAAAAATATCAATTTTAAGTGAAAATTATACTCATGGATTAAAAGTAATATCAATATTAGCATTGATTGCATGCTTACTGAAACTGATGTTTTATATTAAATATCTCACAGGAATTATTTAATTATCACAATGTCTTTTAAAGATTACATAGTTATTAATAGGCAGAAGCAAGATTTGAATGATTGTTTAATTCAAGAACCCAAACTATTAGCCATTACACTATAACTTATACAAAACAATAGGTTCTATAGGGAAAAATCATTAAAATTCTTAAGAAACAAAATAATAGAAAAAATTATAAAAATTGAAATGACAGAGATATAACTAAGTACAGCATTCATGGCTTATTCTACTTCGAGTAAGTACATAGATGAAAATGCTTTAATTCATATATATTTGAATAAAAATATGCATCAGTAAAATTATATCATATCAAATCTTTAGAATCAAAAGAACATGAGAAATAAGAAAGTGTACATTTTAATATAGGTTTAGTGATTTATTTGAACAGGATTTATGATTATTAGAGACAATATTGTTGATCAAATTCATGATATTATAAAATGTATTACTATTTTCAGTCTTATTTTGATGAAAATCAATATGTAATATAAAGAAATTTTGGAATTTGAGATTAAGGAATTGTGTAATAATTTACTGCAAAGCCCCAAAATAATGAGTTTTCATGGATATGGTTTCAGAAAACAGTGATTCAAAATTAACTGAAAAGTCAGTGATTTAATGAGAGTAAAATATAGTTTGTAAATTCCTTCCATATTAAATTGATGTCATGTTAAAATCAAAATGAGATATTTGGTCATATTTCATGTAAAATTACATCCCTTTAAGAGTATATTATATTAGACCTGTTACTCTTGTATAAAATAAAACTTGATTCTCAGATACATACTACTTAAATTTGATTAAAAGAAAATATGTAATTTAAAATTTTGTTTTTTACTTAGAGACTCTAAAAGAATATATTTATATATAAACTTTGAAATATTAAATTGTAATTTTTAATTTTGACAAAGCATCATTTGTTCCTCACCCCATGTCATTTCTATCAGTCACACACCAAAGTCCACCACTGTCAAGTTTTCTCTATATTTTCAGTTTAAGGCCTTTTATTACAAATATGTCATTTTAGTTGATTATATTTTAAATTAACATACATATACTTTTTATATAATTCCATGCCAAAGCATACACTTTGTATTTTTCTCATTACAGTGCAATATTATATATAAAAACACTATGGTCAAATCTTCTTTAGGTATAATATAGTCTGTGCTATTCCAAATAGAATGATAATTGTGTTTGTTTTTATATATCATTATATATAGTTATGACTAACTTCCAATGCCATCAAGGAAGTTGCTATTTTAAGATAGGAGCCACTTGGAACTTTGCATCCAAGCTTAATGACAAAATGTTCCTGGAAAATTTCCAAATCACATCTTTCCTCACAGAACACACCTTATGTGATTTTTAAGTTCAAAATTTCCGGCACTAATTTGTCTAACAAAAAGAAAACATATAGATTTTTAAAAACTATTATTGAAATGTTGCTTAGACTATATCCTGTATAATAGGGATCCAGTGTGAAAAAATAAGAAATTTATGAAAGGATATTTGAATGCACAATAAAGAATACTTATTCCTGTGCTTTTATAACTAAGAATGGAACTCCAGGTACATTAGAAAATGTCCAAGTAAAGCATCTAAAATACAGTAAGCATGCCAAATTAAAAACATATTGAGATGTTAACGACTAAGAATTCCAAGTATTCTGATCAAGGCATAGAAGTTGCATATATGATTATCACCATTAAAAGTATACAAGACTGGAAGAAAACATAAACAAAAACTGGAAGCTTTTTAATTAAAAGCTTGGCAGGACAATTTTAGTGAAATGAAAAGAATAAGACATTCAATACACCAGAACATCAAAGTTTCTAAGAGAAATAACCTAGAGAAAGTTCTCAGGCTCAACAGAAGAAACTGAAAACAATAATAAAATTATAAGATCCAAAGTTCAGACTACTTTCCACTTACTCATTCCTCTATCAACATTCTGACTCATGAGAGATTCAGTAACCAGAAAAAGTGAGTCATTCCTTTCTGTCAGAATAGTCTGTATTACATTGAAACACAAAAAGTGATAGAAATGTCTTTGAAGTATACAGTGATGAACTCTAAATGAGGTTAAATAAATCTTGACATGCTAGATTATTAGAAATATCAGTGCTAGAGGTAGCATTACATAAAAATTTTGCATTAGGTGCTTTTAAAGAAACCTTCAATTAATTTGACCAACCTAATCAATTTCCTTTATTTCTCAATAACAGGTTTCTAAAGTTCGAAAACAAATAGAATGCAAAAGACTTCAGAATTTATTTTGAGGGGCATACTACTGGTTCTAAAATTGAGTAACTATTATTTTCAATACTTGGCTGTCTTGTTCCAGCATTTCTCAGTCTATGCTCTCTTTAATATAATTTTATGTTTTAAACTATCTCATTCTTGGGACAGATTTCTGCATTTCTTTACAATTCCTTCTCATTCTTGTGATTGCAAACACTAAATCATTTCTACATTCTCATGTGACTTTTTAAACTTAGACACTGGAGATGAGCTTTGGTTTCTCTTCCCCACCCCCCAATCTCCAAAATCCAGTCCGTTATAAAATCTCATAGTCCATCCATTCATTGCCCCTGAAACCAACATCCTTCCTTTGATTTCCACTCTCCTAGTTTAGGGTCTCATTGACACTTGCCTAAAGTCTAAAAGGCTGCCCAAATAGACTCCCAGGTTTCAGTTTCCTCCATTATATTCAAGAAATCTGATCCATCTTAATTAAATCAGCTCTGCTTATATTCCACCCTTCTAACCAAGCTCCATATTTTCCTTTATATAATTATTAGAATGTATTTAGCATTCTCTGCAATCTAACCAAGATTAGCTAAATTTACTCCTTCCCGTATCCTGAAAACACAGTCTATATTTCAAACCTGCAATATTCCTACAGATAACTTTGTACTTTTCTATATCCATGCCCAAGTTGTTTTCCGCACATATATTTTTCCTTATTTTGTGTGTGTGTGTGAGGGTGTATCCTCTATTTCTTAATTAAATGTTATTTCAATCATGATGTCTTTCAAAACCTTAGAATGAATCAACATAGGTCTGGCTTATTCTTCTTTGAATTCTGATTTCCTTTTGGTTTGGTAAAGTAAGTACAGCATGTATTAAATAAAAGAATGTTTTGTGAATTGATATAAACATAAGTTAACATCAGCTATTTGGTACTCAAATCACCAACTCAGGATGGAATACAAATAATTTTCTATTAACTCTCATCAAAGTTTAATTTTCATAGAGCAAACCATTATTAAGCTCAACTATTAACGATACTAACCTACACAGCCAATATTTTTAAGTAGTATTCTAACTTTTCTTTGTTAAAAAATGACATTAGCTTTAAAAAGTGAAGTTAATTAAAATGGAAAATGCATATTGATAAAAAGCCCTTATTTTTAAAATAATTCTACCATTAATTATCCACAGTTTTTACTTTTAAAAAGATAATCTAGACATGTTTTATATCCATATAAACATGCACATTTAAAAGATAATTTAGCCTATATTACTATTTTCTTTATGACACAATATAGCTATTTTAGTAGCTACTTTGAATTACTCTGAAGGTGTTATCAACATTTTCTGAACCAAGACTCTCTGTTTGGACATTAAAGTGATTTTGGATTTTAAAAGCATTATTATAAATAAGGTAGCCATGGAAATTATAGTGCAAACTGAGATACTTTTGAAAATAAAAATGGTGTATATTCATATTCACTTTAATTATAAACAATATTATAATGAATAACATAACAAACATTTTTCAGGTAAACCACACCTATTTTTATTGTCACTTCCTAAAGTTTGAACTGCTATGTCAGAGTATAAATATTTTTTTAAGTCTTCAAACTGCATGTACCTCTAAAGGAGTGTCAGTATGCTATATTCTGTTACCAGCAATAAAAGATAGTAAATGTTCCCTGTACTCTCAACAGGCTGGGGGTAGTTTTCTACAATGTTACAAGTTTTAAAAAGGGATTATGTCACAATGTAAACTTGATTTTCATTTCTTTGTATACTAGTCAGGGAGAACATCCTTTCACATATTATCTTGGCCATTTGTATTTCTTCTGTAAATTTTTAAAAGCCTAGGAAAGTCATGGTTTGTTTTTTATTTAATTTTTTGTTTTGTTTTTTATGGATGATTTCTGGCACATGAGTGCTTGAAGACAATTGAGAACTACTATAAAGTAGTCACAAACTAATGTGGTTTGAGATTTAT
Organism: Delphinapterus leucas; assembly: GCF_059928025.1. Lineage (NCBI taxonomy): Eukaryota > Metazoa > Chordata > Mammalia > Artiodactyla > Monodontidae > Delphinapterus > Delphinapterus leucas. Next base: position 41,618,174 of record NC_143136.1, on the reverse strand, counting down.
CTTCAGCAGTACTTAACGTTGGAAACATAAAAAATATAAAAATTCTTGAAAATATAACATTTAATAACTTACTGATGATAGGATAATTAAGGGTTATAAGATAAATATAGGATAATGGGGAAATTTATTTTTTAATTTACTGTTATATAATTTAAATAAAAATAATAAATGCATTAACAAAAGTTTTTCTGTATACATATTATATATGGTCAGATTGATTCAGTATTTTATATGTCAGAATATATGCTAATATAATTTTGAGTCAGGTTACAGTAGCTGCATTTGTAAAGAACATTGGTTGATTTACTTTATAATTTGTTCTTTGTTATATTTTTTGTAAGAATGTGAGTCAGGAAGTCATCTGCCTTCTGATAAACAAGAATAGAACAGAAAATGTCAATTTTGTGAGCAAGAATGAGTACCAAGCTGTTCCTTAAAGGACAATTGAATTATTTTCAAAAATTATTTGTTGATAGTATGAAATGAATAGATTGTACTCTGACCAAAGAAGCATTTTAAACTGGAAAAACTGAGCTGAGTTATTGGTAGGAATATCTGTGAGGATTCAGTCAAACTGAGAAACAAATTAATTATAACTTCTCATTATATCAGTGGCTAAACTCTAAAGTTTACTCTGTCTCTTGTATGATATGGATGTCAAAGTCAAAGGTGAATCAACTAGTTGTAATTATAATTAGGTTTTTACATATTTACATTTTTTAGTATTTGACCTAAATATTATTTGGAGACTAACAGTCTATCTCAAACAGTCCTTTTCCCCTATAATTAGATTAATATTGAGATTCTGTAGTCAGATCGAGTTAAATAATTACAACAGGTTTTTTTTTTTAATGCAGCTGAATTGCTGTTCAAATCATTGTGATGACTACTAATTGCTTGGGGACAGATATCTAAATAAATGTCAAATTAACCATATAATTACTCTAGCTGAATATGTAATGGAGAGAAACTGAATATATTTTAAATTGAACTATCTTAATTATGTATATTTGTGCCCCATGCCTTTGCAACAATGCAAAGAAAAGGCAAATATAAACATTCCTAAATTGTTTGTGGTCGAGTGTTATATTTTGCCCATGATCTTGTTCTCAAAATATTCTGAGAGGTAATGGAAAAAAGTATTGTCATGGAATATCACATTTTGTTCAACATTGCATTTGCTATAAAATGTCTTGCTGTCATGGACAGTAAAACCAAACTTGATATTCAGAACTATAGCTTTATGAGAGGTAATCAATCAATTAATTCAAATATGATTGAGTTCAATTAAACATGGTTGACACAATTGTGTTAAATACACACATCACTTCTGAGGACATATTACAGTGAGTCTGTTCTTAGTCCTCCTATGTCAAAATATTTTCACATATTCTGTAAATTCAGTAACTTAATGATTAAGTTGCTATTTGTTTTAATTGTTCTACCTGAAGCATTTAGAAAATATCAAATTTTCTCTTTCTGTGGATGTCTTCTTCATCTTTCTAGTGTAATCTGTAAATCTATGTAAGTAATATTTTCTTTTATCCTCGGTATATATTTCAGAATACAATAACCTTAATTATCTTTCTAACATTATTTAGTTACAATGAGAACAGTCAGCTGTCTTATGGATCATCTGTTGGTAACTCAGCTATTTAACTATCATGTATGACATGTATGACATTGTATGACATCAAAATTTTAGATGGAATCTTAAATTTCTTGTAATACAATAAAGGATAAGGACATACTTAGAAAGTTTTATTCAGAAATGTATTTTGGATAAATTTTGATAAATGTATATTGAGGTAAATGAAGATGATATAAATATAGAAACAAAATATTGTTTGGTATTTAAAATGTTGGGAAATGTGCATGTCATATGTATCTTCTGATCATGTGACGTTCATCCTCATTGGAATATTAGTTTCAAATTTCAAATAAGAAACCAAACCATCCAGAACAATAGTTAAATTTCAGAGTGTTATATTTTGCCCATGATCTTGTTCTCTAATAAATTGGGATATAATCATTCATCTATTGTTTACCATACTGTGTTGACCAACTAATATGAGCCAGGCTCTTTTTAAGTACTGAGGACACAGCCGTGTACAGAACAGGAACATCATACCTCTTCTCATAGCATTTTTTTGCAGAATGATGATGTCACAGTAAAAAAAATGTATACAGAGTAATGTCACAGCAAGAAAAAACAAAAACAAAACCCCTAAATTACATTAAAAGCTACAAAAGAATAGCAACAAAAAAGCTACCTCTCAATTAGTTAGGGGTTCTCTGTTGATTAATGACCATTAATAACAAGAATGAGAAGAAATTGTGTGCAAGTCGTTTGCCTCATTGGTTTCAGGTATTTTTCTTATCCTTTCTTGGTTCCACTGTGTTTAACAAGTGGATCACTGCAGGTTCCACCTGGAACCAGTGAGTCTGTCATACAGAGTGAAGTGAGTCAGAAAGAGAAAAACAAATACGGTATGCTAACACATATATATGGAATCTAAAAAAAAGGTCATGAAGAACCTAGGGGCAGGACGGGAATAAAGATGCAGACCTACTAGAGAATGGACTTGAGCACACTTGAGGACACTGGGACAAAGTGGGAGAGTGGCATGGACATATATACACTACCAAATGTAAAACCTATAGCTAGTGGGAAGCAGCCGCATAGCACAGGGAGATCAGTTCGGTGCTTTGTGACCACCTAGAGGGGTGGAATAGGGAGGGCGGGAGGAAGGGTGATGCAAGAGGGAAGAGATATGGGGATATATGTATATGTATAGCTGATTCATTTTGTTATAAAGCAAAAACTAACACACCATTATAAAGCAATTATACTCCAATAAAGATCTTAAAAAAAAAAAAAGGCATTGGTTTGTAGGAGATTGGGAGATGGAAGAATGGAAAATCACAGGTATTCTCTTTGTCCCTGTATCTCCAGGAGTTGCTCTATGCTCTGTGTTTCTAGCTGCCAATGGAGAACACATTCCTACAGAGTTCCAGCTCTCTCTAAGCAGCTTCTCATATAGCTGGGGTACATCAGCCCCCAAAAGGTCCAGGCTTCTTGGTCCAGTTTCCACATATTTCTCCCATTGTTCCTTTAGCCCATGATTAGTCACTGTCTCCTTGCCAGTATAGGAGTGTTCAAGCCATTCTCTGTCTTGTTAGCTATTCCATCCCACATTACCAATTTCTTATATTGATGTTCTTATTTTAAAATCCTATCGTTTTTTTTTTCTGTTTTTCTGAATTAAACCTAAATTTATATTAGTTAAAATGCTGATTCTTAGGAAAACCTGTAGAGTAAAAGTGATTCTTAATTTTGTTCAGTGTTAGAGTTTTAATATTTTGCTTCATTTTGTTTTAAAAGTGTAAGTAAGAATTCCTAATTTCTTTTGAAATGCCTTTGGTTATAGTAAAGGTTACTAGACTTGCTCCACATTAAAATAACCCTGTGTAAATGGGTGAGTGAAATTTTCATTAAATGGGACCTTGTGGTGGAAATCTCAAGAACTTCTTTCAGACAGAGACACTATATTATATAACCATAAAATGATAATGAAAAACTTAAAACATGAGGACATATTATAACTTGAAATGCATGCCAATTATAATTTTATAGGTTTTCTATGGTACAAATTCTGTCTAGACCCTCTTATTTATTGTTTACACTTTTGGCATCTAGTATATTTTTCTCTTTGTGACAAAATGAATAAAGGAAAAGGTAAGTGAGGTAATAGATGAGTCCAAAATGAATTGTATGCTCTATATTTTTTGTCTGTTTTAAAGCTACAATTGGGAGATGCAGTTGGTATGAGTACTTTTTATTTTGTTCAGTTTGCCTAATGGCTTTATTTTTTTGTCTGTAGAACTAAACTTTCTTATTTTAGCATTAATATAGACTCTAACAATATATTTTCAGTAATTAGCTATAAATTAAAATACTACATCAATGAGAATACCAAAATATGGAAATAAACAATATACTCACCAAAGTGTGACAAGAAAGAAAGGGAGTTAATCAGGATGAAGGATGACTGTTTTCAGTCAAGTAGCAAATAGGTGATTGTTTTCTCAGTAAAGGTATATCATTCAAAATTTATTGACCCATACATGATTGGTGGGAATGTAAATTAAGGGTACTTTGGCAACATCTAGTGACATTACACAGTTACATTTTTTTTTAATTTAGTAGTCTTACTTCTAAAAATCAATTCTAAAAACACCTTAAAATATGATAAGCTATTATGAACTGTAGAACTATTAGCAATAACAAAGATGGGAAGCGACCCAAAACGTTCACCAATAAGGGACTAGTTAACAAATGGTGGTGCATCCTCAAGAATGAGTGCTATAAAAAGAAATGAGAGATATCTTTTACATATTACTTTCTCAGTGGTTTTCAACTGGTAGTAATTTTGCCCATGCCCAAAACATGTCTGAAAACATTTTTGTTTGTTACAACTTGGGGTTCCTACTGACATTTAGTTGGTAGAGGCCAGAGATGTTGTTAATCATCTCACCATGTACAGGACAGCCCCGCAAAACAAAGAATTATCCAGCGCCAAATGTCAGTAGCGCCAAGGTTGAAAAATCCTTTATTATGGTATTAACACTGGGATAAAACTTTTAAGTAAAAACTATTGTGGGGGAGAATAATATAGTATTTTATCACATACACATATACACACTTTCAAAGTAAAAAAAAATTGACGAACAATTTATAAATTAAAAACATAAAAGCTTTGTTTGGAGGGAGGGCATAGGAAGGGGAAAATAGGCACAAAGCTAGAATTCTCTGAATAGTACTTTATTTCATTTATGTGTAAAAGAGCAATCCCCTAAAAATTGAAATAAAAATTCAAGGTCAAATAGTTGTATGATATTTTAGATTTTGCTTATCAGAAATAATTTAGGAAGAGTATGTCTGATGGATTGGGAGAAAATAGAGAAACCATTGGATACCATTATCAAGGAGAGTGTATTATTTTGTTATAGTGTGCTATTGTTGTTTCTATAAAGATTAAATCCAAGTGAAGGCATTATAGACACAGAGCTTGATGCTATAAAGTGCATTGGGAAATTTGACAGAGCTAAGATTCTGAGAAATATGGAGGGAATAGAATTAAGAAAGATAGTAACTTTGGGAAGGGAAGAGGAGGAAGTATGCTTCCTCCTCATGTTACAGTGGAGACAAAGAATAAAGACACAAAGGCATTTTGAGGTGGAAAGGCTGGGAATTGAGTAATCAACCGTGTGAGACGAACCCGATTTTTTAGATAATATATTGAAAATGAGGAAATGGGGATTGGATTGTGAATTTGAGGAATGTGAAATGTATGTGGATCCAGAGATATTTTATAAGTCAGGTTGAAAAAAAAGAAAAAGGAATTTTTAAGTTATGGAAGTTTTTGAAAGATGATAAGGAAATCTGAATAGTATCACTATGTATTTCTGGCAATCAGTGTAGAGTATCTACTTAAACTGTATAAAAAGAAAGCTGGAAGTAAGAAGACATTAAATTGTCTTATTTTCCACACTATTCCAATTATGTTTTTAATGTCAACCTCTCTCCGCTCCTTTCTATTTGTTTAGAACACATTTTATCCAGTTTATATTTATAAGAAACAGAAACCCAAGAGCATGAGTATATCAAATATATATTTATATATAGTATAATTATATAGGAATCATGAAAGATAATGTTTATTTCTAGGTGATGAAAATGAGCATATGTTATAGCATTTATACAAGTGTTTCTCATAAATAGCAAAGTCACAGGAGTTCACAGTACTCCTCCGTTTTTTGAGTTCACCTTATTTGTTAAGGTGCAAGTTAATAATAACTGTTTGAAAAATTTCCCAGAAAGTTGTTTTTCCAAAGTAAGATGTTCAGTTTAAACTTTAAGTTGTTTTTTGTTGTCGTTGCTGTTTATCACAGCCTGATAATGATGATGCTTGCAAAAAAACACTGAATTAAAGCTTGTAATTTTGCCACTAGATAACTAGATGGTATATTTTAAGGAAATTTGAATTAGGGAATGTGTGCAAGAATAACTTTATTATCCAATAGTAATGATAACTTTATTCATTAAATTGTTTTATTTCTCCCCAAATTAGCATATTACTACTATGGAATATTTTTAACAAAGATTATTAAATCATCTTCTTATTGTTATATAGTAAAATAACTATTTTCAGATTTTTCATTAAATATTAAACCATACTATTTTGGTTTATAATTTATAGTATATTACCAGGTCTACCCTGGTATATAATTAATAAAAATATTATATGCTAAATACCTATAAAAGCATAAATTTCAGATTTACTAGTTCTTCAAATACTACAAGATATAATTAGATTAATAGTGAAAAATGATTTCCAACCTGATATTATACTTTTAATAATAAGTATTCTCCAGGATAAGTAATTTCAGATTATCATAATAAGAGTCCCTGACCATTTGACATTTATTAACTGAACTGTGTTGCTTAATGTTTTAAGCCTACTAAAATACTAAGGAAATTAGATAATCAGTAATATCTGGGGATATGAAAAATGAAAAAGTTATATAACTGAGTAGTTGTGAAATTTATTAAATATATTACAAACTATAAAATATTAAATGAATTAGCTCAACTAAATTTTAAAGTGTTTTTCAAAATATCTTTATAGAGGTAGAATATTTCTGTTCTTATTCAATATCTACTGTGCAGATGTGAGCCATTTGCATAGATACTTTTTACTGTAAAATTGTAGAAAATGCCTTGATATGCAGAAAAAATGATTTGGTATTTAATATCTAGGAAAATATAAACTACAAGTTATAATACTAACTTGAAAGTATTAATTTTAAAAGAAAATATGGTGTTGGTATTAATCTTTAAAATGGATTTTAAAAAATTTGTTCCTCATTAATCTACATAACCCGGTGTGGATTTCAGCCAAGGTGTGGCCACATTTTTTCCAGTTCCACTCCTTTACAACTGACAAAATGAAATAAAAGTGCTGGGTATAACACAACAAATAAACATAGAGAGACTATGAAGGGTAGAAGTTAAAGAGGGACAGCCTGGAGACTGGTATTGGAGGAATGTCATGAGGGTGAATGTCACTGAATGGGCTTCTGCAGAAGCTTCCAATCCAGATTTTCCAACAGGTAGACACAAAAAGAGCTCCAAGAAAAGTCAGTTCCTCTTAACCATAAGACTGGGAAAAGGGTGTCCTAACAACAACAAACTCTTCTGTCAGTACTCATCCTACTCCAATAAAACACCAATGAAAAAACCAACCCTCCTCTCCCAGTGGTTTCAGTGGGGCTGAGAGGGGAAGTGATCTTTCATCCCAATCAGATGGCTAATGAAGCAGGGGGCCTTGCAGCTATACCCCCATTCTGTGGTATCAGTGGAGCCAAGCAGGAATCTAATCTTCTGTCCTTTCCTGGCAGAAGCAGACAGCACTCCAATTCCCCTGTCAAGATAGTGTCAGTATTGCTGAAGACAGTTGTTCTTCCAACACTTCTTAGTGGAAGCAGGCAATTCTTCAGATTCCCTTGCCAGGATAGTACCAGTGGGGTCCACTGGAGATCTTAGCCTCTGTGCCACCCATCCTCAACTTGGAAACAGTAAAACTTAATGATCCAGGATGAGGTAGGGCCAGGCACCACTGTACTTCACCAGTCCCCCACTGGTGTCAGGAGGCTCCAGTGGGGAGCTGAGACTCCACATTCATTTGGCATCAAAAAAGAATGAAGTGGTGGGATGTGGGGCTAGTTGGACTGCAGTTATATCCCTGTCTTCCCCTCATGTCAAAGGGGCCCAGTGGGGAGCTGAGCTACTGCCCCAATCCTATAGCAATAAAGCATTGTGTACAGGTGGCAAATAAGTACATGAAAGATGTTTATCATCTTTAGTCATTAAAGAAACACAAATTAAAACCACAATGTGATATCACTAAAAACCTATCATGATGGCTAAATATAAGAAATGCTGACAACAGCAAATGCTGGCAAGGATGTGGAGAAACTGGATCACTCCTACATTGTTGCTAGGGAAATGCAAAATATTATAGTCACTCTGGAAAAGAGTATGACAGTATCTTACAAAACTAAAAATGCACTTACTGTACAATCAAGTAATTGCACCCTGGGTCATTTATTCCAAAGAAATGAAAACTTATGTTCATACAAAATCCTGTACACAAATGTTCATAGAAGCTTTATTTGTAGTGGATAAAAACTAAATGTTTAAATGTCCTTCAATTGATGAATGTATAAACAATCTGTCATACATCTCTACCATGAGAAACAATTCAGAAATAAAAACTATTGCTGCAAGATGCTATTTGGATGGATCCAAAGAGAAATATCCTGAGTGAAAAAGAATCTCAAAAGTTTAGCTGTATGTGATTACATTCATATACCCTTCTTAAAATAACAAGACTGTAAAGATCGAGAACAGATTAGTGATTGCTAGGGATTAGGGAGGGAGGGCAGAAGTGATGTGGCTGTGACTGTGAAAGTACAGCGCAAACCATCGTTGTAGTGGAATTATTCTGTATGTTGACTGTGATGGTGGTCACACAAATACCCATGTGTTAAAACTACATAGAGCTAAATACAAACACACTCACACGTTTGCATGTAAAACTGATGAAAACTGTGTAAGGTGGATGGATTGTATCAACCTCAGTTTCTTGGTTGTGATGTTTTACTAAACTAATGCAAGATGTTACAGTGGGGGACACTGAGTAAGGGATATATGGAATCTCTCTTGCAATTATATTTCTTATAAGAGCATGTGAATCTACAGTAAAACAAAAACAGAAACAAGAAAACTTGTGCTTGATTATACATTTAATTTTATTGATTTAAAATTAGATTTTTTATTCTTTAAACATGGTAGCCAGACTTTGCCAGCTTCTAAATAACTTTCTACTACTTTATTTTCCTCATTTGTAAAATGTAGCTAATAGTAATAAGATATATTGAGTAGTATCTCATAAATAAAAAACATACAAAAAAGTTAGCTATCATTGTTTTTTCTATATGTCAAGAGTTATAACGTGGCATTGGTTTTACAAAACTTTAATGCTTTATACTTTGCATTATCACCATTCAGAGTAATGCCTAATATATAATAGACATTGAGTGTGCTTGCATAAACAACAAATGTCTGAATGAAAAACATGTTACTTCATTTTTTCTTTTTTGTGTCCTCTAGTATAAATCCTTAGAGCCTCTGATTTAACCCCTTTGGGTTATGACTTTCTGCTAAATTACAAAATATATTTTTATTATGTTGTTGAATACTATGCACTGGGTTCATTTTAGACCAGTACTTAGAATTGTAGCAATATATACACATGTGTATATACTGTACAGCTGTATCTTTAGTATCGATTTATGAATTAAATCCTGCTGTGTTTTTTCTCTCAGTATGTTGTGCTTGATATTCTTAAGATTGAACAATGACTTCTGAATTCTGTGTGGTTAAAGGACTTTTAAATTTACATATCAACTCATTTTGAGCATCTAATGAATATCAGGTGATTTAAAAAATGCACCAACAGGGGCTTCCCTGGTGGTGCAGTGGTTGAGAGTCTGCCTGCCGATGCAGGGGACACGGGTTCGTGCCCCCTTCCGGGAAGATCCCACATGCCGCGGAGCGGCTAGGCCGATGAACCATGGCTGCTGAGCCTGCGAGTCCGGAGCCTGTGCTCCGCAACGGGAGAGGCCACAACAGTGAGAGGCACACGTACCACCAAAAAAAAAAAAAAAAATGCACCAACTTTAGTTGTCCCCAAATTGCTTTAAGATAAATACTGCTATTTCCACTTGACAATTGAGAAATGTGAGGTAGAGAACAGTAAAATAATTAGTGCAATTTCCATACTAAAAAAAGAGGCTGGATTAAACCACTGGTGTGCTGGTAAATGTTTAACAACCAGCTGTCTGGGGTGAGTGAGATGTAGCAGGGAAAGATCCCTGATTTTACAGCATTTGCTGACTTCCCTGCTGCAGATACTCTCATGACAGATTTCAAGCTACCTCACTGAACACTGAGATGGGAAGAGATGAGAACAATTAGTTCTTACAAAATGATACAAGCCAGCTCTAGCACACTAATGAATCAGACCTGCTTCTTTATATCTTGCACCCTTAATTTTGATATGTACAGTTTTTTTTTTAATTTTGCCTAAGTCAGCATCCTAAATTCTACATATCTGTTCCTAATAAGTCCAGTCTATCTATCTATCTATCTATGTGTTTAGGTGCACATACATACATGTACTTATACATGCACATATGTCTACTTTTGTGACTGCATAATAGGGAAAAAATCTCTAAATATATTTCTTTGGAATCAGAATACATACTTAGGGATTATGCCAAAATACCTTTAACATAATTCACTTCAGAACAGTGAGTGGTGTACTTAAAATGACCCATTAATTTCTTCATTACACTTTTCTTGAGTAATGTTTGCCAGTATGAGGTAATTCTTTGACAAGAACTGTGAAGAGTCTAATAAAAATATTTAGTAAATCAATAATAATGCTTTTAAGTTATTTGTTATTGCCACCCATTGGCAGTAATTTTCTGTTAATGTGATATTTAATTCAACTCATGGTTATTTTTAGAGTTGATTTTTTACCCTGAGAAAAATGCTTCCAAATATTTTGCTAACTTTTCAGCTGATTTTTTTGAAGAAAAAAGTCAATACAACCGTTTCTAGCTCTCCCCAAACTGTCTTGCTCTCTACAAATGTGTGGTTTAATTGTTCTGTCTGTCTCTGAGGACTTTTTGTTTCCTGTGAAAAAATAGTGAGAAGTTTTTGTTTTAAATTCTTTAACTGTTTAAACAGCTGATTAAACAGCTCTTATTAGCTGTTTAATCACAATAAAAATAAAAAGTTAACCAACTCTTATTAGCTGTTTAATCACAATGCTTTCCAAGTAATTCTTGGAGTCCAGATATTCCTGTGGTTCCGTGGAGTATGGAGAGACTTGCCACATGATGCATTCTGCTTTATTTATTTTTAAATACACCTGAGCCCACTTGAAAATAAATTTGGGTTGCTGACATATAAGTGGTTTAGAGAGTCAAATGAAACTTTTCAGTTTTATTTTCCTTTTTATTTCATGCTTAATTTCCAACACGAGACTGATTAAATATATATTTTTTTATGAAGAAAACATCACTCTGAGGTTCCAAGAAAACACCAATGAAACAAGGGCATCAACCTTTTCCATTAGTCAATCTTAGTGTAGTAATTTAATATTTACCCCTTTTAAAATGGTCTATAAAAATTTGTTACTATTAAGGTGTCTTCTTTTAAAATGATTGCCAAGGAGTATATAAAAGACATAAAACCAATGGGGCATTTATTTATACTGAACGTAATCTCAGCTAAATAATTAGCCCCTTGTTTCACACTCTGCAGACAAAATTTGCCTACTTATTTTATGACATTTAAAAAATTACAAAATATTGTAGGCATTTGTATGTAAGAATAAATTTTTTCTTGAGGAGGGCTTAGTATTTTTTCAACTAAGGAAACTTTTTTGGAGTAGGGACACTTCCATCCCCTTAACTCAACTGTGATTTGCTGTCAACATTGTATGGGATTCCGAGAAAGAAAGATAAAGTCAAAAGTAAATGTAGCAAAATTGGGAATCTAGGTGAAGAATTCTTAGGGCTCCGTTATACTATATTTGCAACTTTCCTAAGTATAATTTTTTCAAAGTACAGTTCCCTTCAAAATGGAACAGAAATGATATTACAACATGATTCTGCTGTTTGTGTGGCCCTAGCTCTAGCCTTTTGTGGGTGTTGGTAGTAGGTTCAGGTCAGGCATGAGAGGCATGGGCAAAAGAAGAGAGATGTGGACATAGCTAATCCATCAATTTATTGACACAATTCAGAGGAGAAGTTTCTGGGTCAGACATATGAGTAATTTATCAGTTTAACATGTGTGATAAATTGGGGAATTAATATGGAATTGACAAGAACTAATGAATCCAGGCAAACCTAGTTGTGAAATAGACCAGAGAGAACTAGGCTTCTCACAGAGCAAGCAGAAACCCCTGGAAGGACATCACAGGGCTCAGGAGCTCTGAATTCCAGTCATTACGCTACCCCTGTGCCCAGTTACAATTTTGTTACTTGGGGATATCTTTTTAGAATGTAAGAGCGATTAACTTCTCTAAACATCAATTTCACATCAGTTAAATAAGAATAGCAATACTTAATTAAATGAATTCTGGGAGGATTAAAATAAATAGGTATGCTCATGACCTACCAGAGTCTGTAGGCTCCTAGAAGAGTACTTGTTATATTGAGATAATCTCTAAAAGTCTCAGCATTGCATATGGGAAAACCACAGTGGGTCTTATGTTTCCAAATTCCTTAAATATAAGACGCTTTCAAAGGATGTTTTATAGTTTAGCATCTGAACTATTGTTTTATGTTGTCTAAATTTTTGTTTCTTGTTTTTATTTTTGGAAACATTCAGAAGCAAAATCATGGAGTTTAAAAATAAGTCAATGTTTATGGAAGATTTAGGGGAAACCATCATGTCTTTAACCTTTAAATATCTATTTTCAATATGAGATGATAGATGATCTGTCAGCATATGCTCAAGGACTTTCATTTTATAATATTAGTTTTTAAAAATACTTTGCATATTCAAACTCAGATATTAATATATCTTGAATATATTAACTTTTCTCTTGGGCTTATCATACTAAACTGTTGCCAAGTTGGAAAATAAAAAGTAACCACTTATAATAATCTATGCACTACAAAGGAAACAGTAGGATTTATTTTAATCAATACTTTATCATATCCTTAATTCATGTTTGCCCTTATAGATTATATTTTATTAAAAATAGTATGTTTACAAAATTTGTCTACTTTCTTTTCTCTCTCTGGTCATTGTTATGAAGACTAGATTCATCACAGTTTTAGAGTCTTCTCCTCTAAACATTTCTCTGTATCAGGATAACTAGGAATAATATAAGACATTAGAAAAATAAAAATATAATAACAATACATTTTATGGTTTTATAATTGTACTTATTTTCTGATAGATTCGTTGTAACTATAATTATTTAAAACAAGTCAACTTAAATCTGACTCTTCAGGCTCCTATGTGAGTGTAATATTCATATCAAAGATGTTGACAATTAACTCTCCCCACATGAGGACACTTAGGCATACTGATTTTATTATGTGACAACTATACCCAAATGTTTCTTTTTTTCAATAAAGACGAGGAATTATTACAGAAATAGATACAGCTCTGTCGTTAACACAGATTTCTGTGTATAATTACCACCTATTATCATGACGGTATTTTATGCAGTGAAAAATCTGTGCACAGAATAGACTTGGTTTACCTACTGTCTCAACTGGCAGAAAGGGACACCTACCTGAATAGAAGGGGTATTTGCTCAGAATGTGGTAGAGCTGAATAATTTTTCAAAGGTAGGCAAACAAAACAAAGTAGAGCAAAACTCATATTTCAATTGGTCATGTAATTTATCTTATTAAATATTTGCTGAACTTACTGGGCTAATTGAAATAAACTGATAAGGTAAGAAGTATTACTATCTCCTTTAACTTCACTTAAAATATGTAAGTTAAGGTTAGATTTGCCTAAGAAGGTTAAACTATGATAGTAGTCTTCACTGGGTAATAACATGGAGTGAAAATGTATTGTGTAGCAAAATTTATTTATCATCATTTTACCTGACTTTTATCTATACATTAAAAATACTTAGGTGATCCTATTCTGAAACTATTAACATTTTCTGAATACCAAAATAATTTTAAAATAACAATGATTCCTGAAGGCTTTATAAAAGTTTCATTGTTTAATAAAAATCTGGAATAGATTTCAAGTAAGGAAATAGGAAGAAAGAATGTAATTCTTTTAGAAAATTGTAGTTTATAACAAGAAATCCCACAGAGTATATTCAGTGAAACTTTCAAGGCGTTTAAAGAGTATGACTAACTTAAATATTCTGAGGGCTATCATATTATCAATGAATTTTTATTTTTTTTAATGGCTTCATTTTGTCAGCAATTCAATGTGTAAACACTGTGTTTTCTAGAGAAAAAGATATATTGAACTACTTAAGGATGTAGTATATTAAATGGAAATCAACATCAATGAAAAGAAATGACATATTTTGTCAGAAGTCAAAACTGAATGAGATGAAGAAGTATAGAAGTCCAATTTGGGAAATGGAATAGAGAAACTTATAAAAAAATCTTTTAATGTATGATCTTTTTTTGATACAGATGGACCCTCCTTACAAGATTGATTCTGGATAATGTCACACATGCACTAAGAGAGTATGAAGTGATTTGTTACCCATATAATGGGGTGTTCTATGGAGAGATGGGCAGGATCCCAAGCAGATCTGAAAAATATCTTGAAAGAGTAGGGAAGAGATACTGGCTTGGGTTTTATTGTGCTTACTTTGTGCAACTGGGGTGAAGATTTCCACACTGGCTAGGGATGAGTGATTTGAACTTTATGTCAGTGGAACATGGAGCTTTCTTATTGGTTTGCCCAGATCTGGGGCAAGAGGAGAAGCTGGAGGGGAGGTGCTTGAAATTTGTCAGAAAATATCAAATATAGTCAAACTTTTTATTAAAATCTACTTTTGAAATTAGACTGATGACTGAAATGGAGCATGTTTAATTAGATTGAATTCAAACTTGTTTAAGTAAGCCATTCTACTGCTCTATAAGGCCTGTAGCCTGAGACTGGTAAAGGAGGTGGAAGTTGAGCCCAGCATTATGTAACTTGTAAAGTGAAATGGGTATCTTGATGACCATCAGTAGTGTTTGGAATGTCAAAGGGGATCAGAAATGTCCTATTGAGTTCTTTCAATGTACAGGGACGTGTGTGACCTTGATTTATATTTTGGGTGTCTGTGAGACAAAAAGTTCCCAGAGTTCTTTACCTCAGAGTTGATAAGGAATTGTTGTTGTCCTCTCAGTGGTTCACTTGGCTCCATTAGGTCTCTAATCAAAGATCACTTTCTCAGAGTGTTCATCCATGATAGCCCTATCCAGAAAAGCATTCTTTATGCTTGTTACTTTAAAATACATCCTATTTGTTTTCTCTCCCTCTTTATTGCACCTATCACTATCTAGTATTATATTATACATATTTTAAATTATTTGATTTCCCCAAACAGTAAACTCCATGAACCGAGAAATTTTATTTTGTCACTTTTATATTCTTGGCTTATAGACTCTGGAGATTAATGAATGCCATTTAATTAATAAATCTGCGAGGGATGGATGGGCCTAATTCATTTGAGCAGAGAGAATTGAGTATTGCAGAGGGTTTCAGAGAAAGAAGACATGGGAAGTGATTGTCTCTTTCTGATTGGACATCAACAGGGAACTATATTAACCTAACTGCCACTGGCATCTATTTTATGAATAAAAGGGGAAAGAAACATCCTCCAATATAATGGGTACTAGTCAGGCAGGCAAATGAATAAAAAGAACCTTGTTCCATACGTCATCATTGAGCCTAAGGGTCAGTTCAAACACCTTCCCTTCAACATAAATGGGGTAATTATAACATATTTCTTTTTAGTAGCTGAAATCATCCTAATAGGAGATAGTAACACCTCAGTAACATATAGAAAAAGAATGTTGTAAGAAGCAATAATTGATACAAATTATTTTACTAACTTGCATGTTATAATATATATAATATATATTATAACATGCAAGTTAGCAATATATATTAATATATAAATAATCATGTATTAAGAGCCTGTACAACAGAACAAAAAAATACAAGTATAGGAAAATGTACCATATTTATAACTTTAGAAATTTATATAAATTTTTCTATAAACTTATTCTGCTGCATAAGTGCTTATTCGTTTCATCATCAGGAGCATGTTTTATGATTGAGAAAAATTTATCATTTAAATACTATTTTTCTATAGTCAGTCATTATTATTATATTATATCTAATATACTTTATAGAGGTTTATTGTATAGCTCCAGATTTCATCTACTTTTATTTTAAATAAGTGTACCTTTGGCTATATAAGTGGAATTTAAATTAATGTAGATTATCTAAAACACCAGTCATGATAGATCTAAATTTTTTGATATAATAGCTTATACAAATTCAAATTGTAGCCTATTTGTTGCACAAAGGGACTATAAATATACTGATGGAAGTAAGCTACCAATTTCTTCCTTTCATAAGTTTTTTTTCAGATTTTTAGTTAAATATTTCAACCAAAAGAATCTAGGCATTTCTGTATGCTTAGGGGTATCCCTATAGTGAAGGGGAAAAGTTGAATACATATATTTAGTGTTCATAGTTCTTTTCTAGACCAAATTTTACTTATTTGTTTTTTACTAAATTAACTAGATATTTTCCAATGGTCTCTACAAGAAAATTTTGAAATTCTTTTTTATATCCTACTACTTTACCTACTGAGACTTTTTTCTTAATCATTCAGAAATGATTGTGGTCAGCATCTTCTAACTGTGTTTCTGGCATTTGATTAAAAAAGCAAACCTAATTAATATTAAACTGATTTATCTTAGGATAAAGAGGAACATATAGTGAAATTAATATTCTACCTCTGATATTTTAAAAAAAATTATAATTGAAAACTTGCCTTCACATTTACTTGCATAGAAAAGTACTATGGCATATGTTAATAACATTTTTTTTTACATCTTTATTGGAGTATAATTTCTTTACAGTGGTGTGTTAGTTTCTGCTTTATAACAAAGTGAATCAGTTATACATATACATATGTTCCCATATCTCTTCCCTCTTGCATCTCTCTCCCTCCCACCCTCCCTATCCCACCCATCTAGGTGGTCACAAAGCACTGAGCTGATCTCCCTTTGCTATATGGCTGCTTCCCACTAGCTATCTATTTTACGTTTGGTAGTGTATATATGTCCATGCCACTCTCTCACTTTGTCACAGCTTCCCCTTCCCCTTCCCCATATCCTCAAGTCCATTCTCTAGTAGGTCTGCGTCTTTATTCCCGTCTTACCCCTAGGTTCTTCATGACATTTTTTTTTCTTAGATTCCATATATATGTGTTAGCATATGGTATTTGTCTTTCTCTTTCTGACTTACTTCACTCTGTATGACAGACTCTAGGTCCATCCACCACACTACAAATAACTCAATTTCATTTCTTTTTATGGCTGAGTAATATTCCATTGAATATATGTGCCACATCTTCTTTATCCATTTATCCGATGATGGACACTTAGGTTATTTCCATCTCCTGGCTATTGTAAATAGAGCTGCAATGAACATTGTGGTACATGACTCTTTTTGAATTATGGTATTCTCAGGGTATATGCCCAGTAATGGGATTGCAGGGTCATATGGTAGTTCTATTTGTAGTTTTTTAAGGAACCTCCATACTGTTCTCCATAGTGGCTGTACCAATTCAAATTCCCACCAGCAGTGCAAGGGTGTTCCCTTTTCTCCACACCTTCTCCAGCATTTATTGTTTCTAGATTTTTTGATGATGGCCATTCTGACTGGTGTGAGATGATATCTCATTGTAGTTTTGATTTGCATTTCTCTAATGATTAATGTTGTTGAGCATTCTTTCATGTGTTTGTTGGCAATCTGTATATCTTCTTTGGAGAAATGTCCATTTAGGTCTTCTGCCCATTTTTGGATTGGGTTGTTTGTTTTTTGGTTATTGAGCTGCATGAGCAGTTTGTAAATTTTGGAGATTAATCTTTATCAGTTGCTTCATTTGCAAATATTTTCTCCCATTCTGAGGGTTGTCTTTTGGTCTTGTTTATGGTTTCCTTTGTTGTGCAAAAGCTTTTAAGTTTCATTAGGTCCAATTTGTTTATTTTTGTTTTTATTTCCATTTCTCTAGGAGGTGGGTCAAAAAGGATCTTGCTGTGATTTATGTCATAGAGTGTTCTGCCTACATTTTCCTGTAAGAGTTTGATAGCTTCTGGCCTTACATTTAGTTCTTTAGTCCATTTTGAGCTTATTTTTGTGTACGGTGTTAGGGAGTGATCTATTCTCATACTTTTACATGTACCTGTCCAGGTTTCCCAGCACCATTTATTGAAGAGACTGTCCTTTCTCCATTGTACATTCCTGCCTCCTTTATCAAAGATAAGGTGACCATATGTGCGTGGGTTTATCTCTGGGCTTTCTACCCTCTTCCATTGATCTATCTTTCTCTTTTTGTGCCAGTACCATACTGTCTTGATTACTGTAGCTTTGTAGTATAGTCTGAAGTCAGGGAGTCTGATTCCTCCAGCTCCGTTTTTTTCCCTCAAGACTGCTTTGGCTATTCGGGATCTTTGGTGTCACCATACAAATTTTAAGATGATTTGTTCTAGTTCTGTAAAAAATATGCCATTGGTAATTTGATAGGGATTGCACTGAATCTGTAGATTGCTTTGGATAGTAGAGTCATTTTCACAATATTGATTCTTCCAATCCAAGAACATGGTATATCTCTCCATCTATTTGTATCATCTTTAATTTCTTTCATCAGTGTCTTATAATTTTCTGCATACAGGTCTTTTGTCCCCTTAGGTAGGTTTATTCCTAGATATTTTATTCTTTTTGTTGCAATGGTAAATGGGAGTGTTTTCTTGATTTCACTTTCAGATTTTTCATCATTAGTATATAGGAATGCCAGTGATTTCTGTGCATTAATTTTGTATCCTGCTACTTTACCAAATTCATTGATTAGCTCTAGTAGTTTTCTGGTAGCTTCTGTAGGATTCTCTTTGTATAGTATCATGTCATCTGCAAACAGTGACAGCTTTACTTCTTCTTTTCCGATTTGGATTCCTTTTATTTCCTTTTCTTCTCTGATTGCTGTGGCTAAAACTTCCAAAACTATGTTGAATAAGAGTGGTGAGCGTGGGCAACCTTGTCTTGTTCCTGATCTTAGTGGAAGTGCTTTCAGTTTTTCACCATTGAGGACGATATTGGCTGTGGGTTTGTCATATATGGCCTTTATTGTGTTGAGGAAAGTTCCCTCTATGCCTACTTTCTGCAGGGTTTTTATCATAAATGGGTGTTGAATTTTGTCAAAAGCTTTCTCTGCATCTATTGAGATGATCATATGGTTTTTCTCCTTCAATTTGTTAATATGGTATATCACGTTGATTGATTTGCATATATTGAAGAATCCTTGCATTCCTGGAATAAACCCCACTTGATCGTGGTGTATGATCCTTTTAATGTGCTGTTGGATTCTGTTTGCTAGTATTTTGTTGAGGATTTTTGCATTTATGTTCATCAGTGATATTGGCCTGTCGTTTTCTTTCTTTGTGACATCCTTGTCTGGTTTTGGTATCAGGGTGATGGTGGCCTCGTAGAATGAGTTTGGGAGTGTTCCTCCCTCTGCTATATTTTGGAAGAGTTTGAGAAGAATTGGTGTTAGCTCTTCTCTAAATGTTTGATAGAATTCGCCTGTGAAGCCATCTGGTCCTGGGCTTCTGTTTGTTACAAGATTTTTAATCACAGTTAAATGTCAGTGCTTGTGATTGTTCTGTTCATCTTTTCTATTTCTTCCTGATTCAGTCTTGGCAGGTTGTGCATTTCTAAGAATTTGTCCATTTCTTCCAGGTTGTCCATTTTATTGGCATAGAGTTGCTTGTAGTAATCTCTCATGATCTTTTGTATTTCTGCAGTGTCAGTTGTTACTTCTTCTTTTTCATTTCTAATTCTATTGATTTGAGCCTTCTCCCTTTTTTTCTTAATGAGTCTTGCTAATGGTTTATCAATTTTGTTTATCTTCTCAAAGAACCAGCGTTTCGTTTTATTGATCTTTGCTATCGTTTCCTTCATTTCTTTTTCATTGATTTCTGATCTGAACTTTATGATATCTTTCCTTCTGCTAACTTTGGGGATTTTTTGTTCTTCTTTCTCTAATTGCTTTAGGTGCAAGGTTAGGTTGTTTATTCGAGATGCTTCCTGTTTCTTAAGGTAGGATTGTATTGCTATAATCTTCCCTCTTAGAACTGCTTTTGCTGCATCCCATAGGTTTTGGGTCATTGTGTCTCCATTGTCATTTGTTTCTAGGTATTTTTTGATTTCTTCTTTGATTTCTTCAGTGATTACTTCGTTATTAAGTAGTGTATTGTTTAGCCTCCATGTGTTTGTATTTTTTACAGATCTTTTCCTGTAATTGATATCTAGTCTCATGACGTTGTGGTTGGAAAAGATACTTGATACAATTTCAGTTTTCTTAAATTTACCAAGGCTTGATTTGTAACCCTAGATATGATCTATCCTAGAGAATGGTCTATGAGCACTTGAGAAAAATGTGTATTCTGTTGTTTTGGGATGGAATGTCCTATAAATATCAATTAAGTCCATCTTGTTTAATGTATCATTTAAAGCTTGTGTTTCCTTATTTATTTTCATTTTGAATGATCTGTCCATTGGTGAAAGTGGGGTGTTAAAGTCCCCTACTATGAATGTGTTACTGTTGATTTCCCCTTTTATGGCTGTTAGTATTTGCCTTATGTATTGAGGTGCTCCTATGTTGCATTAATAAATATTTACAATTGTTATATCTTCTTCTTGGATCAATCCCTTGATCATTATGTAGTGTCCTTCTTTGTCTCTTGCAATTGTCTTTATTTTAAAGTCTATTTTGTCTGATATGAGAATTGCTACTCCAGCTTTCTTTGGGTTTCCATTTGCATGGAATATCTTTTTCCATCCCCTTACTTTCAGTCTGTATGTGTCTCTAGGTCTGAAGTGGGTCTCTTGTAGACAGCATATATATGGGTCTTGTTTTTGTATCCATTCAGCCAGTCTGTGTCTTTTGGTGGGAGCATTTAATCCATTTACATTTAAGGTAATTATCAATATGTATGTTACTATTCCCATTTTCTTAATTGTTTTGGGTTTGTTATTGTAGGTCTTTTCCTTCTTTTGTGTTTCTTGCCTAGAGAAGTTCCTTTAGCATTTGTTGTAAAGCTGGTTTGGTGATACTGAACTCTCTCAGCTTTTGCTTGTCTGTAAAGATTTTAATTTCTCCATCAAATCTGAATGAGATCCTTGCTGGTAGAGTAATCTTGGTTGTAGGTTCTTCTCCTTCATCACTTTAAATATGTCCTGCCAGTCCCTTCTGGCTTGCAGAGTTTCTGCTGAAAGATCAGCTGTTAACCTTATGGGAATTCCCCTGTGTGTTATTTGTTGTTCTTCCCTTGCTGCTTTTAATATGTTTTCTTTGTATTTAATTTTTGACAGTTTGAAGAATATGTGTCTTGGCGCGTTTCTCCTTGGATTTATCCTGTATGGGACTCTGTGCTTCCTGGACTTGATTAATTATTTACTTTCCCATATTAGGGAGGTTTTCAACTATAATCTCTTCAAATATTTTCTCAGTCCCTTTCTTTTTCTATTCTTCTTCTGGGACCCCTATAATTCGAATGCTGGTGCATTTAGTGTTGTCCCAGAGGTCTCTGAGACTGTCCTCAATTCTTTTCATTCTTTTTTCTTTATTCTGCTCTGCAGTGGTTATTTCCACTATTTTATCATCCAGGTCACTTATCCGTTCTTCTGCCTCAGTTATTCTGCTATTGATTCCATCTAGAGTATTTTTAATTTCATTTATTGTGTTGTTCATCATTGCTTGTTTCATCTTTAGTTCTAGGTCCTTGTTAAATGTTTCTTGCATTTTCTCAATTCTATTTCCAAGATTTTGGATCATCTTTACTATCATTATTCTGAATTCTTTTTCAGGTAGACTGCCTATTTCCTCTTCATTTGTTAGGTCTGGTGGGTTTTTATCTTGCTCCTTCTTATGCTGTGTGTTTTTCTGTCTTCTCATTTTGCTTATCTTACTGTGTTTGTGGTCTCCTCTTCGCAGGCTGCAGGTTCGTAGTTCCCGTTGTTTTTGTTTTCTGCCCCCAGTGGCTAAGGTTGGTTCAGTGGGTTGTGTAGGCTTCCTGGTGGAGGGGACTAGTGCCTGTGTTATGGTGGATGAGGCTGGATCTTGTCTTTCTGGTGGGGAGGTCCACGTCTGGTGGTATGTTTTGGGGTGTCTGTGGACTTACTATGATTTCAGGCAGCCTCTCTGCTAATGGGTGGTGTTGTGTTCCTGTCTTGCTAGTTGTTTGGCATAGGGTGTCCAGCACTGTAGCTTGCTGGTCGTTGAGTGAAGCTGGGTGTTGGTGTTGAGATGGAGATCTCTGGGAGATTTTCGCCATTTGACATTACGTGGAGATTGGAGGTCTCTTGTGGACCAGTGTCCTGGAGTTGGCTCTCCCACCTCAGAAGCACAGCATTGACTCCTGGCTGGAGCACCAAGAGCCTTTCATCCACACGGCTCAGAATAAAAGGGAGAAAAAGTAGAAAGAAAGAGAGAAAGGGAGAAAGAGAGGAAGAGAGAGAGAGAGAAAGAAAAAGAAAGAAGATAAAATAAAATAAAGTACACATGCACACTCACAAAAAGAGGAAAAGGGGGAAAAAATAATAAATCTTGCTCTCGAAGTCCACCTCCTCAATTTGGGATGATTCGTTGTCTATTCATGTATTCCACAGATGCAGGGTACATCAAGTTGATTGTGGAGATTTAATCCGCTGTTTCTGAGGCAGCTGGGAGAGATTTCCCTTTCTCTTCTTTGTTCGCACAGTTCCCGGGGCTCAGCTTTGGATTTGGCCCTGCCTCTGCTTGTAGGTCGCTGGAAGGCGTCTCTTCTTAGCACAGACAGGACAGGGTTAAAGGAGCAGCTGACTCGGGGGCTCTGGCTCACTCAGGCCGTGGTAGGGAGGGGTACGGATGTGGGGCGAGCCTGAGGCAGCAGAGGCCAGCGTGACGTTGCACCAGCCTGCAGCGCACCGTGCGTTCTCCCGGGGAAGTTGTCCCTGATTCCCTGGACCCTGGCAGATGGCAGGCTGCACAGCCTCCCCGGAAAGGAGGTGTGGATAGTGACCTGTGCTCGCACACAGGCTTCTTGGTGGCGGCAGCAGCAGCCTTAGCGTCTCATGGCCATCTCTGGGGTCCGCGCTGTTAGCCGCAGCTCGCGCCCGTCTCTGGAGCTCCTTTAAGCAGCACTCTTAATCCCCTCTCCTCACGCACCAGGAAACAAAGAGGGAAGAAAAGTCTCTTGCCTCTTAGGCAGGCCCAGACTTTTCCCCGGACTCCCTCCTGGCTAGCCGTGGTGCACTAACCCCTTCAGGCTGTGTTCACGCCGCCAGTCCTCTCCCTGCGCTCAGACCAAAGCCTGAGCCTCAGCTCCCAGCTCCACCCTCCCCAGCGGGTGAGCAGGCAATCCTCTTGGGCTGGTGAGTGCCGGTCGGCACCGATCCTCTGTGTGGGAATCTCTCCGCTTTGCCCTCCGCATCCCTGTTGCTGCGCTCTCCTCCGCGGCTCCGAACCTTCCCCCCTCCACCACCCGCAGTCTCCGCCCGCAAAGGGGCTTCCTAGTGTATGGAAACCTTTCCTCCTTCACAGCTCCCTCCCACTGGTGCAGGTCCTGTCCCTATTCTTTTGTCTCTGTTTATTCTTTTTTCTTTTGCCCTACCCAGATACGTGGGGAGTTTCTTGCCTTTTGGGAGGTCTGAGGTCTTCTGCCAGCCTTTAGTAGGTGTTCTGTAGGAGTTGTTCCACGTGTAGATGTATTTCTGGTGTATCTGTGGGGAGGAAGGTGATCTCCGCCTCTTACTCTTTCGCCATCTTCCCCCTCTCCTGAAGCACAGGTACAATAGTGCTATAGTCTTTCTGATAGCTTTTCTATCTTCACCAAGTCTCTGGAAATTTTCCTGTGCTACTCTGTGTCATAGGCAACTGCATTTCCAGAGCAACCTTGCCCTCTGGCTTCTGGGAAGATTTGGCCAGTGGAGAGGCACTGTGGCGCAGGAGGGTTCCCCAGCTCCTACGCCCTGAATCCTCCTCCTCCTCCTCCTCCCCACCTCCTCTTTCTCTCTCCCTCAGTCTCTGCTGGGCGCTCGTGGTGCCAGCCGGGCCGGACCCGACCAGAGAGAGAACAGGGTCTAATAACATTTTTAAATGGTGTAAGATTTTTCAATCATTTTGAACATGTTAGTTGAATTTAAAAATAAGAGGAAAAAAATAAGTGTAATATCTTATGTAAATTCTAACTTAAGTACTTATCTAAAAATTAGTTTTAAATGTTTTACGTTCAAAATTAGATTATATTAAACTTTAAAGATTAGTTTCACCTGTAACTAATTTTATTTCATATAAGGGATTGATGTTGCTAACAAATATATTGTAAGTATGTATTATATATTATTATATGTTATATATAATAATAATATGCAATATATTATATGTAAATGGTTTATTTTTAAATTAAAGCCAATTTTCAATTCTCCAAAATATCTAGATCTAATATATATACACTTACCCTCAAAATAAACTTAAAAAAATACTAAGTATAATAGGAAGTACAAAGAAACAATTTTTTTTCCTTTTACTTATATAAACCAGGATTTTTAGATCACTTAAATGTTAGCTTGATAGATATCAATGACTACTATATATTTATGATGGCTATTAATAATTATGGCACAGAATATACCATTATATTAATTTTCCAATGAAAGAACTGAGCAAAATTTTTTTTAAATGTGTAGAAGATATATTCACAATTTTCTCATATTTTATGTTGTTTTCCAAAACAAAATTACAAGCACTGAATGTCAATTATGCTTAACATATATTCAACACTTGATATTTTTGTGGTTGTTGTTTTAGATATTCAGCATTTGGTTAAAAATGTATGTCTTTCAGGACCTCTACTAGGTCTAGGGAAAGCAAAAATGAATAATAAAATATTTGCTTTCAATTTTCTTAGTTAAGTAACAACAGACTATTGCATGTTATACAGATTTAGCTGTATCCTGCATACTTTCATAGTTAACATTTCATTATCATTTTTGCTAAAATATTTTAAAATTTCCCTTGAAATTTTTTGACACATTGTTTATGTAGAAATTAGTTATTGAGTTTCTAAACATTAGAGGATTTTCTAGATATCTTTGTGTGACTGATTTCTAATTTAATTATATTATGGCTTCAGATTATGCATTATATAAATCATATTTAAAAAAATGTTTTGAAGATTCTATTGTAACTCAGAGTATGACATCTTGATGAACGTTCCATGTGTTCTTGAGATGAATGTGTATTCTGCAGTTGTTGGGTAGAACATTCTATAAATACCAGTTAGGTCAAAGTTGTTAATAATGTTGTTCCCATCATCTATATCTTCACTGACTTTCTCCTTAATTTTTCTATCAATTACTGAGAGATGAGTGTTGAAGTCTCAAACTATCAGGTTTTACTTCCTGTATTTTGAACCTCTGTTTTTTGGTGTATGCACATCAAGCCTTTCGTTTTTTGTTTTTTGGTTTTTTTTTTTTTGGAAAAATGAACCTTTTAATATCATGTACTGTTCCTCTATATCCTTGTATTAGTCCTTGTTCTGATGTCTGTGTTGTCTGAAATTAATATACCTAACCTAGCTTTGTTTTGGTTAGTGTATGTTTTATTCCATGTCATTTCTTTTCACATATTGAAGTATTTATAGTTAAACTGTTTCCTTATAGATAGCAGATCACGTCTTACCTTTTTATTCAATCTATTATTGGCTTTTAATTTTTTAATGATGTGTTTAAAACATTCACAAAAATGGTTATGGATATGTTTTGATTAAAATCTATTATCTCATTATATTTGTGTTGTTTCTGTTTTTCTTCTTTGTGCATTTTTTATAATTCCACTTATGTTCTCCATTAACAATATATAATTACAAAATATAATTTAAATAATGTTGACTGACTACTCAAATAATATTGTATCACTTCATGTGTGATATAAGAAACTTAGATTATTTCCAGTTTATCTCTTTTGTAATCTGTGGCATTTTGTCAAAATTTTCTCATTTGCATATTCTATAAACACATAATATATTAATTTTTTGCTTTTAGAAGAGTTACAATGAGAAAACATATTTATACTTTTTCTTAATTTAATTTCCAGTGCTCTTCATTTTCTTTGTATAGATTTACATTTCCTACTGTATTATATTCCTATTGTCTAAAAATTTTTCTTTAACATTCTTGAAATGTAGGAGTGCTGGAAAAGAATTCCTTCAGTCTTTAGATGTCCTTCACTAACAAAAGTATTATTGTTGAGTATAGAATGTTGAGTTGGCTTTTTTTTTCTTTCAGCACTTTAAAAATGTCACTTCATTGTCTTCTTACTTTCATGGTTTCTGATAAGAAGACTTCTGTAATTCATATCCTTGTTTTTTTCATATTAATGTGTCTTACTCTGCCAGCCTTCAGGATTTTTGCTTTCTCTTTAGCATTCTGAAATTTGAACATGACATGCCTGGGTTATTTTTTATTTTTAAAATTTATTTATTGTTTATTTTAGTATTTATT
Organism: Delphinapterus leucas; assembly: GCF_059928025.1. NCBI lineage: Eukaryota > Metazoa > Chordata > Mammalia > Artiodactyla > Monodontidae > Delphinapterus > Delphinapterus leucas. The sequence goes on along the minus strand of NC_143136.1, from coordinate 41,591,710 downwards.
CATTCTCTTGTTTCCTGAGCTCTTAAATTTGTGGTTTGGTTTCTGTTACTACTTTTAGAAAATTATTAGCTATTATATATTTAAAGTTTACTTTTCCATGAACCCAGAAAGTTCTCTTTCTGGATTTCCAATAACACATATGTTAGACCATTATGTATATTTTTACATATCTTGTATTTTCTTTTCCATATTTTTCACTCTTTTAGTGTTTTAGTTTCAGTGATTTTTCTTGATGTATATTATAGCTTAATGCTACTCTTTTCAGCTATATTGAGTCTACTGATAAGCACTTCAGAAGGCATCTTCATCTATGTTTACTGTACTTTTGTTCTTAGCACTTCATTGGAATCCTTCTTAGAGTTATTATCTATTTGCCGAAACTACCTATTGGATCTTGCAAGTTATCTACCATTTCAATCACAGTCTTTAACATTGCTATTTAAAATTCTGTGTCACAGAGGTCCACTTTTGTCCATATCTATGTCAGTTCTGATGATTCCTTTGTCTCTCCACACTGTGATTTGTGTTTCTTTTTCATATGTATTGTAAACATCTTGTTGAAAGGTAGACTTGCTTTATTGGACAGTAAATAAAGAAAATATGTTTATGCTTGGATGTCAGTATATCTTTCCTGAGATCTTTAGTGTGAATTTGTGTTACTCTCTTAAGAATTGGAGTGTTGAAAATTTGCTTCCTATTTGAGTCTCCCTACTTATCTTAGAGATTCCCCTTTATGGTGTTCTCAAGGGAGAACTTTTTCTTGCGGCTCGCCCACCAGACACATGTTAGGCTGGTAGTGAGGGACAAAGGAGGGGGCATTCTTTGACATTCTTATTAAACCTCAATTTTATTTAAGTCACTAGAACTTAGTTCTGGAGAGTGTAGCCTTCACAAGATTTCCTGCCCCTCCTCCACAAGTAATGCTGGGACTAGCTCCTAATACAGCCCTTCCCGCAGTGTTAGAGCCTGTTCTCATCAACTAGCTGCAGATTTTCACTAGTGAACTCAGGTTAAACCTTTTGACTGCTCCTTTTCTCCTTCCTCAGCCTGCACCATATAGGAAGCTTTCTTGGGATTCTCTTTGAACTTCCCTGTGAGTGCCTCATGGGGAAGGGAGGAAGTCCCTCATGGAATTCATGGAGGAAAAGCCTATTTAGAGGTTAAAAACTCCCTTAAGTTTGTATACTTCACACTTTCATGCTAGCCCATACTCACTCAGCCTTTCGCAATTCTTTATAAAATCCCTAGCTGGATATTCTTACTGGCTTATATATTGTCCGTCCAGGTGTGTCTATCCTTTGGAAGTAAATGCTTAGATCCTGTTTTTTCTGTAGATGCCTGTATCTCTCCAGATTTTGGATTACTTGTTTTTCCTTTGATCTTGGTTTTCTGCTGGCTTGAGGAAAAGTTGTTAATTTGCAGGCTTTAAATTTTTTTCATATGTCTAACCTGGATGACTTGGCAAAAGACAAAGGAAAATTGTGTGTGTGTGTGGCTGCTGTTCTATGGGTTTTATTATATTCCTTTAAGTGAATGCTGCCCTCATATCAATAAATTTAACTAAGTTAATGATAATGTTATTCTAATAGAAACATGTGATACTATATACAATCATCTGAATCAGTAAGCTGTTACATATATATAGGCTTTTTTAACAATGTCACCATACAAGTTCTTAATAATTCAGTGAATTAAATTCAAATACATTTAAGCATATAACCTCATCAATTAATGTGACTTTAAAAAAATATATTGTTTTATATTTATTTCACTTTTAGTTATTCTTTTAAAAAATCAATAATCATTTAAAAATGAATTTGCTCCATTTATTTAAAATATTCATATTTTAAATCCAGTTAAATTCATTTACCCATTTACTTTAAAGTTATATTATTACTAGCAGATATAGGTTAATGATACATTAGCACATTTGATTTGTTGATTTCAATAAAGTAACATCTTTCATATATTTCAGCCAAATATCTAAAAACGTTTATTTGTTTTTATACACACAATGCAGAGAGTAACTGTACCTTGTAGATCCTGTGAATTCAAAGCTAAATTTGATTTTGTGGAAATGCAAAAGTTGGTAATGAAATTTGAACTTCCTGAGAGAAAGTTGATATATTATTATTACTAAATAAAATATTTTTATCAAAATTGTATTACTTTCAAATTTTCAAACAAACAAAAACATCTTTTTCTAATGACCATTTTTCTTTAAGCTAAGCAAATCATATCCCCCTCCCCTGTTTATCCCAATTCTCTTTTCTGTATCATTCATAGTTTTTGTTTCACCTCCCACTTCTCTCTTTATATCAAGTAAGAAATGGTTTTCCCATAGTGATTTTTAGTTTTTTTAATTAATTTATTCTTCAGCAGTGTTAGTATTATTCTTTTACAGTTATTTTTTCTGTCCTGCTATCTTATAGAAATACTAAGAGTGTTCTTTCATCATTTCTCTTCTCTAAGCATGTTTTTATTATTTTAATTTCTTGAAAGAGCTGCAATTTTAAAATCACCAAATCATCTTATTCTTTGTCTGACCTATAAGTATCTCATGCTGAGTTGCTCAAATTAAGAAACATCATGAATTTTTCCATCTCTTAAATCATTTATTTATTTATTTTTGGTAACTATGTAAACTGTGAATCCCGATAATATGAGTTTCTCATAATACATGAAACTTACTTGTGAGACTGGAAAAGGATAAAATGCTTTTCTTATATTGGTCAATTTGAAAAGCTTTATGAGTGAGTGACTATTACCGGATCTCCATGACATAAGGGATAAATTGATGCCTTAATCATGATTTTACTATTATTATTTGCCATGTGTCATATACTGAGAAGGACACTGAAGTATCTGAGACATCCGCACTTAGGCTGGAATAATTTTATTTGATACACTATTTTCTAGAGATTCTAGACAGACGTTATTGAAACATGGCATATTTTATGAATGGTTACTTAGAGAATTATCCCAATGATTACATGAAAAGCATAGTTTTTAGATGTCAAAATAAACCAGTTTCACATAAAAATCTAATTAAAATTCTTTTACTGAGCTAAGGATAGAAATGTCTATGAGATACAGTTCCACTGGCAACATGGTTAATTTTACTCAATTTTCAGACACTGAAATAACACATTTATAACACTGAGATAATTTCAAAGTGATTATAGTAATTTTTATTTGGCAACAGGTAGTTCACCATCATATGTAAATAAATGTCAATAAATCTCTATAAATAATAAATTCAACAGTTAGAATATTTCTTTATAGAATATTTATTTTATAACAATCTATATAAACTGTACTTAATTGGGGATGTGAACTAATATTGATTGAGCCCTTCAAGATGGAAGGCATTTAAAAAAAATGAATTTTTGTATGTGTTATTCAAACTGTTCAAAACTATCTTGCACATATCATATTATTATGTATATTTAAAGACAGTTCTATTACCTCCAAAAATATAAAGTCATTTACCCAAGCCACATAAGAAACAGGATTATGATTCACAGGTTTACTTGGGAATAAAGATCACTAAACCAAGCTAACTTTCATCAATAACTCTCAATCTTGACTGAATATTTTTATCACAGGGGGAGGAGTTAAAATGCCCAAGTTTTGGCCCTGATAGTATGATTTTTTTTGTATGGGATGGGATGTATTGGATATCTATGTTTTTTAATATCTCTGCTGGATGATTCTAAAGGAGAGCCACATTATATATTTAATGCTTTATGCTGTATTCACAAATTAAATACTGATTTTTAAATGCAAACAATTGAATTTTTACAAATTGAAAATCATGTGGATTTCTAATTTTATACACACTAATCGTCAGAAGTTTGATTAGTACTTTGTATTCCTCACCTAAAATTAATAATTATCTCTGATATCAGAAACTTGATTCTAGAGTGCTGAGAAATCTCCCCAAGTTGACCATATCCTTTAGGGTTATCAGTTTATCTTTCTAATAAAATCTGAAGGTCACTAGTACTTACCTTCCTATATTTCTATTGACAAAGTATTTGCATAAGTACAGTAAATAAAAGTAAGTGAAAAAATAACAGCTTATTCATGCCTATGTTTTTGCTTAGTAGATTTTGTTTAACAATTTTGTTAGATCTTTGATTGCCTAACCAAAGATTTATATATGTATGGTTCTATTTCTGAAATCTCTATTTTATTCCATTGATCTATTTGATCTATTTGTCTAGCATTAGAAATGGTAAATTGGGTAAAAATATAAGATCATTTTATTACTTAAATCTCTTTAAAGTATAATTGATTTAAATGAAAACACAGCAATGTGTTTTGTGGTCTATACAAAAATATAATAAAAATGTCTGACATTTATCTTAATATCATAAAGTCTGGAGGATTGAAATGGAAGTATACTGTTTTAAGGTTCTTATGCTATTTGTGAAGCAGTGTAATATCATTTGAAGATATACTTTAATAAAGTTACATACGCTAAACCAAAAATGAACCCTAAAATAAAATGAGTTATATAGCTAATTACTTAAAAATGAGATTAAATATAATAAAAATACTCAAGTGTTGAAGGTAGAATACTTTGAAAAGGAAAGAATGGCAGGGGCAGGTATGAAGCAAATGCCAAAATGATAAATATAACCCTAACCATATCATTAAATAATCTAAATAGTCCCATTTAAAAATCACATTTTCAGAATGAATATAAAGCAAGACTTAATTACATGCTGTGTGTAGATAGTATATGCATTTTAAGTATAAATTCATATACAGTTTAAAAGTAACAATTGACAAAGTAATAGCATGCTAACAATACTAAAAGAAGAGCTGGAATAGCTTTACTTATACCAGATAGTATAGATTTCAGAGCAAAGAATACTACCAGGGTTAAGAATGGTCATTTCATAACAATAATGGGCTCAATTTATCAGGAGAATGTAAGAATTTTTAAAGTTTATGAACGTAATAAAAGAGCTCCAAAATAAATGAAGCAAACGCTGATATAACTGCAATGATAGACAGATCTGCAAAGATAGACAAATCCATAAATATAGGCAGAATTTTTAACATCCATCTCTCAAAAATTGATAGAAAGAGTAGAACGACATTATTCACAAACTTGTCTTCATTTTTAGAACTGGCAAGAGCAGTAGAATACACATTCTTTTCAAGTGTGCTTTCAACATTGTCCAACTTAGGACATATTTTAGGCCACATAACAAGCTTTAATAATTTTAAAGTATGTCTCTAACCCTAGTGGAATTAATTTGGAAATCAATAATAGAATTCTGGAAAATTCCCCAAATATTTAGATCTAAAACACTTGTGAATAACCCCTGGGTCAGATAATAAATCAAAAGAGAAATTAAAAAGTATTTTAGCTATATCAAAAAATCATACTATATCAGAATTTGTGGGATGCCATAAACATATATGACATAAACATATTAGTTTATAGCAATGTCTCTGATTCTAATCCATCACCACAATTCTAATCTTCCATTCTTCTGTATCTTTTAACTTCTCTCTGTGACAGTTTGAAGCCTGGCTCCCACCATCCACCATGTATTTACTTATATGTTCAATCCCAGTATACAGATAAAGAATTGTTAGAATTGCTAACCATATCCCCTTGAGAAATGAATTTAACTTGAGTACACTATTTATAGTTCCTTTTTCTTTAGCCTTGCAATATGTAATCAAAACACCATTGTTGCAAAGTTGCTTTGGTCAGTTCCTACCTTACTTTAAGAGATGAAGATTAACATTACCAATGATGTCATTAAGATAGCAATTTCCCTTGCTATATGATATGAAAAGACAAGAAAGGCACTTTCCCTCTGAGTATTTTTTTTCTGAAAACTCATAAACTCAACTTAAACATGAGAAAAAAATAAACAAACCTAAATTAAAGCACATTGTACAGAATACCTGGCCAGTACTCCTCAAGACTATGAAGAGTATGAAAAGCAAGGAAAGACTGAGAAACAGTCACAGACAAGAGGATACTGGAGAGACATGACCACTAAATATTTAATATCGTGGATCCTGGAACAGAACGAGGATATAATGGAAAGCTGTGAAATCCAAATAGAGTCTGGAATTTAGTTAATAGTAATATAGCAATGTCGGTTACTCAGTTTTGATGAATGTACAACGGTAACGTAAGATGATAAGGGGGAAACTGGGTGAGTGGTATACAGAAACATTCACTGTACTATCTTTGTACATTTTCTATAAGTCTAAAACTAGATTGTAAAAGATCTTAAATGATAAAGCCATGCAGATTGGCTTTCCTTTATCTTTACTCTTAACATTTTTGTTTGTTTGTTTGTTTCTTTGTCAGATGTGTTGCATGCATTTTTGGGGGGTCTATTATGTTTTTATAGTGAGCTTATGATTTTTAAGTTATTTTTGCCAAGTCATATTCATTTTTACAATCTCATAGTCTCATTTTCAGCTTTCATAGCAAATTCTCAACTCACTTCTTGTGGCTTAAGTTTTTTCTTTCTGATTTCTGGGAAATGTCACATAAGGGTTTATGTAAAGCTTATATTTTCTTAGTAAGACAATGTAATAATTTTATTTGGGGAGACTGGTATTTTTTAAAGTCTAAATCTATCTATAATCTTTGACTCTCTCAACGTTTATTTCTAATTAGGTTCCTAGCAGAGTAATTCCATTTGTCTCAAGCAAAATTTCAATAAAATTCTATCATACAAAGTATGTATCTATATATTTTGTGTCAGTTAAACTTATTATTTTGTAGACTGTAAGAGAAAGTACCCATATTTTTCCTAGATGGGTATCACACTTCCACATGGTCTTTTAGGGTTTTGCATGGATGTGTTATTTCAGACAGTACTGACCTAGAGAAGGCTGTCCTGCAACTTTTACCTGGTCTTTGAGACTTGTCATGTATTTATTTTTTCACTGTACAAATGAGAAAGACAGTGATTCCATCAGTGCAGATTACCATTTGTAATGAAATGAGAATTAGAGTTTTATCTTAATTAACAGGGCAATCGCAACAAAAAATACTTTCTCTTTACTTTCTCTGTTTCTTGCTTTATTTGTGTGTACTGAAAGAATATGTCTACACGTTCTGGGTTTTAATAAGGTCCACCACTTGAAAATTTATCTAGATCACTTACAATTATTTATTAAGTTTCTGAGCTTAAAATCACTTCCTCAAGGAAAGCTTTCCCTAACCTCCACCTAAGGGTTTGTCTGTATATTGAACTTCCAGAGCATTGTGCATTTTTATTTTCTTGTAATTATCACATTTGTTATTGCTTGTTTAATGCCATACCCTGCTAAACTGTGACTTTTGTGAAGGGAGGTCATTTAATTGTTCTCTATTGCATTCAAAGCACCTAATAATACCAAATATTTGATAAATATTTATTATATAAATCAATACATTAATGCATGAACTTTCTTTTTAAACATATTAATCCTCAAAGCACAGGTTCTTAATGTAGAAATTACTTGAAAATGAGAGATGAAAGAAAGTAGTTATTACATTTATGTGAATATTTTCCATAGAAAAATGAGATATCTATTAGATTCTGAGTTTCTGTATCTAGGCTTCCTTTCAGAAAGCTTTTCTTGTTACTGTTTTCAATTTATATAGAAGATTAATCTATGAGCAACTGACTCATGTAATTAAAATACCTAAATAAAATGACTTAGACACCAAAAGGAAAATTTATTATTTTTAAACAAATATGCTGCAGACTGAATATTTCCTGCAAAATTCACATGTTGAAATCTAATGCCCAATGTGATGGTATTAGAAAGTGGGCATTTGGGAGGTGCTTAAGCCATGAGGGTGGAGACCTCATGAATGGGATTAGTGTTCTTATTAAAAAGACCCTATAGTGCTAGCTTACCCCTTCTGACATATGAGGTTACATGGAAAAGACAGCTATCTATGAACCACAAAACAGACCCTCACCAGAACCCACTATACTGGATTTTTGTTTTAGCACATGTTAGACTCTAAAGTTACAGTACTAATATATTATTAAAGTTATATTAGGTCTTTATGAAGTATCTATAAATTATTTTTTAATATCATAAGAGAATACAAGACTACATTCATTATTGGCCATATGAAAATTTTTCCTCTCATGTTTTCCTTACGTCAGAGAAACCAAAACATACATTGACTATTCATTTTCCTATAGGTTACAATTTTAATTGGTTCTCACATTTTATCTGTTCCATTATGACCATTAACTGGAATAATTGTATTATCCTCTTTGTTACCCTTCTACAGAAAGCCCAACCAACTTTCACCTGTCCTATTAAATGGCTCCAAGAGTGACTCATCTCCCATCAGCATTATCCCACTGTTATCAGCTTTCTACAGTGATCACAATAAACATTATAACATGTAAATCTGACAATATTATGCCTTAGAACTTTTTACAAAAGCTCCTCATTGACTTCTTACATACTGTGGACAGTTCTTAACTATTTGGTTCCTGATATGTTTATAATTTCCCTCTAACCTTTCATTATCTTGCCCTGCCCTGACAAATTCTTATTCATAGCAGTACCGTTCCCTCTACCCTCTACTACTTTGCATAAATTACTCTGTTTATCTGAAACATTTCATTACATTCTGTTATTGAACAGTTGATTAACTGTTCTTTGTTCCCTCTCTGCTAAGCCCACCCTAGGTTTGGGTCTTCATCCATACACTCACATGATTGCCCTGTCTACACTCCTTCCACATGTTTGAATATATTTAATAGAATCTGTACTCTGAAATCACAGACTATTGCTTTATTTGTCTTGATATATGCAATTCTATATTAAACAAATATTAGATACTCCATAAAATGCATTTAAAGAATGAATAGATGAACACTGAATAATAATAGAAATCTTGTTAGTGGTCTTTATGCTGTGTATGTACCAATAAAAACAAAATACATTCAAATTATATATATATATATATATATATATATATATATATATAACTTCTCAGCACTGTGATTTTTTACCTCAGTTATTATATTACTGCAGATGGAGACTGGTCAGTGATTATGTCCACTTGATAAGGGCTTAACATATTTTATAGAGATTGCTTAAGAAACATATCTTGGCCTAGTTTGTTTTTCATCTATAAATTAGAATGAAAAAATTCAGTTGTATAATTTCAGCCTAGGAGATATTTATATTTGGATTTCAGGCTGATAAAATGCCATATAATCTGCCTGATTCCTCCCAAATAGGCATTATAGTTTACCAAATAAGTAGCATAGACATAAAGTTGATTTTAAAAAGTGAAATTAACAATTTCTCAAAATCATGCCAATTCTATTTACAGGTTATTTTTAGATTAGAGGATTTTTAGATGAACACATATTACCTATGTGTTACTCTGGTCAGACTGCCATAACAAAATACCACAGATTGGGTGACTTAAATAACAGAATTATTTTTTCACAATTTTCAAGGCAGAGAAGTCCAAGATTAAGGGGACGGCCAGTTCAGTTCCTGATGAGGAATTTCTTCCTGGCTTATAGATGGCTACCTTCCAGCTGTGTCCTCACATGGTGGAAAGAAAACTGTGATTATCTCTTTTTCTTCTTATAAGGACACCAGCCCTGTTAGGTTAGGGCCCCACTATTATGGGGCCTTTAACCTTTATCACCTCATATATCATATCTCCAAATAGAGTCACGTTTGGAGTTAGGGCTTCTATATATGAATTTGGGGGGTCACAATTTAGTCCATAAAAACTTTATATATTTGAAAATGTGTTTTTTGAAAAACGTCAGGTTATCAGAATAATTTTTTTTTACTCTATCATCTGCACATGTGAACTATCTAGTCTAAGCTGAGAATAGAGTCTGGCTCATTCTCTATGCCATGATCCATAAATGGGCATGGGAGTGAGTAGACTAACCCTTGGATATAAGATAAAAGTTCAGTTTCGAGGCATATAGATCCTGGAAAGCAATGGGTGGTCAGAAGTATCCACCCAAGATCACAGGTAGAAGGCAAGAACAGGATTAAAGTAAACACTCAGCAAAATAAAAGAGAGAAGACAAGACTGAAGAGTGGAAATAGGAACAAGTACCTGGAAACATTCACCACAGCAACAGTATATGGGGGTGAGAGGCTTTCATGAATCTGGCAAGTCTGAAGAGTGAGGGGATAGAGCTGAAACAGCATTGTGGTACAGAAATTACCAAGTCTCACTGCTAATTACAATTCTTCTGGGGAATTAAAACTATCTGGAGTGAATGTTGGGTCCAAAATACATGCATCAAAGTAACTACCACAAAAAAAGAAAAAAAGATTACAGTGCAGGTATTCCTGGGCATCAGGTAGATTTTGAGAACCTGTGTCTTAGGATACCTAGAATTTTATGTTTGATTGAATAAATAAATAAATAATTGAATAAATGTATATTAAGAAAAGGCAGTTTTTGTTAATAGCTATTTTTATCTCATTTTTGCTTCTGACATGCATACCTTTAAAAACCATTCGCTTTAATCACAGTTTTGTAGCTAAAGGAAATTACATAACATTTTAAATACCATTATCAATACAATACAATAATTTAATTTAATGCAAAATTAAAACAATTAGCTATTTTTTCGTCTTACAAAGATAAAATATTTTGAGCAATTCCTCTGAATTTTAATTTAGTTAAATAGTTCTTAAATAATTAGCTTTAAATAATTTTTCATGTTTGAAAACTTCTATTTAAAGTCAATGGAGGAATTCTCTGGTGGTCCAGTGCTTAGGACTCCATGTTTCCACTGCAGGGGGCACGGGTTCAATCCCTGGTCGGGGAACTAAGATCCCCTGAGCAGCACAATGTGGCCAAAAAATAAAAATAAAAAATAAAGTCAATGGAAATATTCAAAATTGAAAGTAAGAATTAGTAACAAGCAACATGAATCCTTATAAACTATTCATAATCTCTGATATTAGGTTAAAAATTGTGATATGCCATGTTGAAGATTAATGTATAAAATAAATAGTAAATACATGAGTATGAATAATCTACATATATGACCGATCAAATACATAAAGTAGAATGATGAACACCACATGTTTAATCCTTAACTCATGTATGTAGCAGGTGGTATACAATTCTGTCTAGGATGTGTGTGTGTATGTGTGTGTGTGTGTGTGTGTGTGTGTGTATTTACAGCCACCCTCTTCCATTTATGATTTTATTCTGCTCTCAGGTGAGAAACAGTGGAGAATGGCAAAAACTTTATGTTTGCCCATTAATCCACAGGAGAAATCTCTGAAGAATACTAAGGAATTTAAGGAAAATAAATTTGGGAGATGAGGAGAGAGTAATGAGAAAATCAAAGGAACAGGGAAAATTAAGTTGAGCAGCTGTTGTAGGAAATCTCTTTTTTTGTAGCAGTAAGCGTTTTCAGGATCTCTTGTGTGTTTTAGGTATAATGTCCCCTTCACCAGCCCCTTAAGAGACCATCTGAAAAGACATACTGTTTTTAAAGGGTTAAGGTGATCTATTTCATTCTTTTCATATGACTCAACGCAGCCTTTTTGTTTTCAGGTATTTAAATAAGTCAAGGACTTTGGAACCATTCTGCATGAAAGTAACATTTAACCATCCTTTGAAACTCATACGTACCATTGTTCTGCTAAGAAAAAGCAGGTGCGAGTGTTGGTTAAAGATCCTTTTTAGAAGTGCCTTTCAGACACATTAGTTACACGTCAAAGACAAAACTTTACCTATTCAAAAAGTGAAATATCTTTACAAAGTCTTTCAAGTTCCAAAATTCTTAATATATAAAAGGCTGTAAGAATCATGTTACGAACAATATGTCAGTAACTCTAATTGCCTGAAAAATTAGGTCACTGACTTAGCTTAATTCTGTATTACTACCTAAAGCAGATATCTGAGTGTTCAAGCATGTAAACAGTCAGGAAGACATCAACCAGAGTAATTTCATGATTAGTAAACACAAAGGAGCCATCTTCTTGTGTGATATAGAGAATGCTGAGCTGCATAATCAGAAATTGGAGACTGGTAATGGAGGTCAGAAAGTTTTTCAGCCTTGAAGTGAGAATCAGAATCAATATCCACTTTTGGAGATAGAATATTTTGTTAGGAATATGTTCAAGAAGCAAGAGGAACGGAACTTTAAAAAAACCTGAGATCACAAGAAAAGAAGGGGTATAGAAAATAGTCTTCAACAAGTGAGAAAATAGCCTAAAGGATAGTAATTAATTATACATGATAGGTTTGACCTATAAAAGAAAATTCATGACTATAATATTTACATTAATTTTGCTTAATATTATTAATATGAGAAAATGCCATTTGATACTAATTTTAATGCTAAAGCAAATATTGCAATTTCTAAATAATGTAATATTAGTTACTTCTTTAGCTCCTGAGGTTTTAGAATCAACACGTTGAAACATTTAATAACTCCAATATTTGTATTCTATCATACCTCTGAAAAGCTGACAACTTCCTGTAGCCCTCTGCACGCTTTGAAATGTCAGATCACTATGCCTGGCCGTTCATCTTTTTTATTCTCTTTTTTTCGGGTAAATGCCAGCATTTCTCTTGAAACTTGCTAGGTGAGAGACAAACTGTCATATCTTTAAGGTTCTTTCTGTAATCATCTCCAAATTACTAGGTCCTCCAAGAGACACTTGCTGCAATTGTCTAATGCAACCACCTAACACCCCGTACACATCTCTACCTGTTCCCTTACCACTTTGTATCTACCTCAAGGTTGTGCTTACTTATTTCAGGGTATTTGGAACATTTGGAGTCACTAAAACTCTTTCAATTCCCTTCCTGTGATTTGGGTTTTACAATTCAAAGGTAGAAACCAGAAAAATCTTTTTGCCAAACTACCCTACGTCTAATAAGTGCAGGTTTAACCAATCAGACACATTAATGTGAAACTTTGACTCAGGAAAGAAAAATGTGAGAAGAAAGCCTCAAGATGGGCCATCAATCTTCTGACCAGTGCAGTCAGAAGAGAGATGCATATTTATTCTGGTGCAGCATTGGAAGGGTTCTGGTGTCCTCTGCCAAGATGGATCACTTGTGCAGCCTGTGAGGGGTGCTTGGGTGCCATTCCAGAGAGCTTTAGGGTCTCTCTGGCCCTTGTGGAAGGATACTTAATATTCTTTAATAAAGTTATTTTCTGTGGTATTCTGATTTTGAAAATAAGAAATGTGATAGAAAATGTAGCAATGGTCATCAGTTGTTTTCTCCCTGATTGTGTCCTGAAAGAGCATTCTCTTTGCTAATTGATTCCAATTTTCCGGTAAAAATATTCATTCTGAAGACAAAACTTTATTATATGAAGGGTTGTGTAATGATCCTTGACCAGTCTCCGAAAAATGACCGGAATTACTGCAGAAAAATTACATAGATTTATATTAACTTTCAAAATAAGGATGTTAGATAAGATACTTGTTCAGTTTTACATGGTGAATTCCTCTGTAGACATAAAACTGTGAAGATAAAGATTGGTAAATGAAGATGCTTCTGACACAAGTGTGAGTTCCAAAATTCTTACTATATTAAAGCTGTAAGAACTTGTTGAGAACAACATGCCAGTAACTCTAATTGCCTAAAAATTTAGGTAACTGACTTGGTTTAATTCTTGGCAGTCATTGTACATTGGCATTTTTCTATACATTTCCTCATAAAATGAGAATTTTCTCAAATATTTTTGAAAGTATAGAGTATTCCTACATTTTAAAATTATAAGAATAATTGAATGGTAAATGGAGCTACTATAGATATATGTGAGTTTAACATTAAACTAATGTCTGGTTAATAAGATAAAGCTTATTAAATATATTCATTGGAAGCTAACAAATACCAATAATATTTAGTAACTAAAATAAACATTTGCCATACTAAATGTTTGTACTACACATCACTGGAGTAATTCAATGTGAAAAGGAAATTTAATTCAGTATGTCTGAATAGCCAATTTAAAAAATATATAATATGCTCTAATAGCTCATCTTATTTCAGATACTAACTTTCATGTCATTAGTTCTTATTAATATCCTACCCTCATTTATCCTTCCTTTCCGGATCTTGTTTTCATAATCTGTTTTTGTAAGTTTTTGGATAGTCCTATGAGACTATTAGTTTAAGGCTTTTTTCTCTCTTTTTAGTTATTATTATAGTATATATGGTAGTGTTTTCTGGACGACATAATAAGAATGTTTACCAATATCTACCAGCAATAATGCATGTAATCTTTATGTTCATAATAGCTTCTTTAATTTATAAATCACTTAATACATATAAAAAATCTATGCATTGATATGTATGTTCAAACTCAAAATAGTATCAAGTAATTTGCATGGACACATGTCACTGAATCTTGACAACACACACAAAACAGCATGCTGCTATCTTCTCTTTAGTATAAACAAAATATATTAGTAATTATAGTCTTACCATAAAGTATAATACAATATAATATAATACATATAATACCATAAAATATAATACATCCTGCAATAGATGAAACATTGCAAATAGAAAGAGTAAGGGATTTATAATAAGTGATTATTTTTGTAGTGGGTTTATTTCTTGATTGTGTAGCTTTATTTTTATGTCTTAACTTAGGTAAATATATTTCATATGCATAGTTTATATATCTTAATCCATTTCTGCAAAATTATGTATCTCACAGTACATAATTACTATAAGTCAACAACTTCTATCAAGAAATCATTGTATGCTTGAAGGGGAAACTTCTGATTAACTGAAGAACACATAATTCTTATTTTTCAGGAATATAAAATAATCTGATATTACCTATCACATAAAGTGAGCTAAGAAGCATGTCTTCTAAAACAGTGAATGGGTTTAATTAATCTAGTGAAGGCAATACATACATTTTAAAATTTAGGTTTTTTTTAAAGATTAAATAAAATATTTAAACACACAGTCCTCTCTCTTTTGCTTCCCTTGTAAAGGTATAAATCTAAATAAAAGACAAGAAAATCTAAATTTTGGTAAGGCTAGTTGAAGCTTTAGAGAGTATTTTAACAAAAGGCATTTGCTTATCTGCTTTAGTCTACTACTACGTAGTGGAAATTTATCTGGGGATTGTTTGATTTCAACCCTTCCACAAGGAATGCATTTTGTTGACAGCTGCTGTAGCCTTGAGAACAATTTTCATTGTGCTGGGCCTACTGTTAACCCGTTCAGATGATCAATGGGAAAACAGCAGCACTAGTTAAACTATTACTTTAGTAGCGGGAACACAAAAAGTAATGGCAATTGGAGGCTCAGAGTGTTTCCAATTTCAGATTGCAGATTAATTTCAGATTGTTCTAATTTTTTATAACACTCTCTGGCATGATGAACTGAGAAGAGTGTAACATTGTTTCTGTGTTATTTTTGCCAAGAATACATAACCTAAGTATAATCATGGGTAAATATCAGTCAAAAATAAATTTAGGGACATTCCACCAGTGCTCTGTAAAACTTGCAATGTCTCAAAAATAAAACAAAACAAACAAACAAAAATTGAAAATATGTAAAGAGAGGACACTGGGGAGACATGACAATGTTAGTATGATATGAAATCCTGGATTGGACTCTGGACCAGAAAAACAAACAAAAATATTAGTAAGAAAACTGCTACAGTTATAATAAGATCTGTAGATTAATTATAATATTATGTTGATGTTAATTTCCTAGTTTTAATAATTGTGCAGTGGTTATGTAAGGTGTTAACATTAGTGGAAGGTGGGTGAAAGAACCCTGTACTATTTTTAATATTTTTGCAGCTCTTCTGTGAGTCTACACTTATTTCAAAAAACTTTTTTTGGTGTTTTCAAATCCAGAAACTTTCTGGCTTTGAAGTTTCTCCTTCAATGTTTCAAACAGAGGTCTTCAGTTTTGGATTCTCTAACTTTTGGTCCTCCAACTCTACCAAGTCTTGGATCCTAAAACATATGTGAAACTTTTTTACCTTTAGTACTTAATACCCTTATAGAGGCTTCTGTGTTCCTGAATAACCAATGAATGATATGGTTTGGATATTAAAAATAGTTTCAAGGAAATACAGTATTTGTTTTTCTCTTTCTGCCTTACTTCACTCTGTATGACAGACTCTAGGTCCATCCACCTCATTACAAATAACTCAATTTTGTTCCTTTTTATGGCTGAATAATATTCCATTGTATATATGTACCACATCTTCTTTATCCATTCACCTGTCGATGGACACTTAGATTGCTTCCATGTCCTCGCAATGGTAAATAGTGCTGAAATGGACATTGTGGTACATGTATCTTTTTGAATTATGGTCATCTCAGGGTATATGCCCAGTAGTGTGATTGCTGGGTCATATGGTAGTTCTATTTTTAGTTTTTTAAGGAACCTCCATACTGTTCTCCATAGTGGCTGTATCAATTTACATTCCCACCAACAGTGTAGGAGGGTTCACTTTTCTCCACACCCATTCCAGTATTTATTGTTTGTAGATTTTTTGGCCATTCTGACTGATGTTAGGTGATACCATTCTGACTGGTGTCAGGTGATACTTCATTATGGTTTCGATTTGCATTGTTCTAATGATTAGTGATGTTGAGCATCTTTTCATGTGTTTGTTGGCAATCTGTATATATTCTTTGGAGAAACGTCTATTTAGGTCTTCTGCCCATTTTTGGATTGGGTTGTTTGTTTTTCTGATCTTGAGCTGCATGAGCTGCTTGTATATTTTGGAGATTAATCCTTTGTCAGTTGCTTCATTTGCAAATATTTTCTCTCATTCTGAGGGTTGTCTTTTTGTCTTGTTTATGGTTTCCTTTGCTGTGCAAAAGCTTTGAAGTTTCATTAGGTCCCATTTATTTTTTATTTTATTTCCATTATTCTAGGAGTGTGTCAAAAAACATCTTGCTGTGATTTATGTCAAAGAGTGTTCTGCCTATGTTTTCCTCTAAGAGTTTTGTAGTGTCTTGCCTTACATTTAGGTCTTTAATCCATTTTGACTTTATTTTTGTGTATGGTGCTAGGAATTGTTCTAATTTCATTCTTTTACATAAATCTGTCCAGTTTTCCCAGCACCACTTATTGAAGAGGCTGTCTTTTCTCCATTGTATATTCTTGCCTCCTTTGTCAAAGATAAGGTGACCATTATGTGTGTGGGTTTATCTCTGGGCTTTCTATCCTGTTCCATTGATCTCTGTTTCTGTTTTTTTGTGCCAGTACCATACTGTCTTGATTACTGTAGCTTATAAAATTTGGGAATATTAAAAATAGGATTCTAGAATTGTTTCTCTGATTTAATTTGTATATGTGAAGTTATATTAATATTTTTTAAGGATTAAAGGGAATACAGTACTTATTCTTTGATTAGAACCCTAGAGAAACGGAAATGATATTAAAATAGGTAAAATTTGACAGATAATCACAGTTCTCCAATGAAATCAATGTAATCGATCATCTAATCACTAAGCTCTAATGCCTTGTAGCATGTGTTTGCTGCTGTTATAATTTAAAAACTATAATTATGTATTAATATTAATTTAAAAACATGTTTACTGTAGAATGTAGCATATAACTGTTTCTTAAAAAGCTTTATTCTAAGTGACACATTAAAGTATTGTTCCTCTAGATATTATTGACAATGAAACTCATTGAAAATCTCATTAACTATAAATACAATTGTGAAAAAGCCTTGGTAATTCTCTCTTTTAGTGAAAAGTGAATATCAATTTATGTAGCCAATGAGTGCTGGATCTGTAATTTCAACCCAGTAAAATTACATGTTACATGTAATGAATCTGCCAGCAAACACTATCCACTAAGTGAATTAAAAAACAAACATATACAGGCTTTTGAAAGGTTATTACACATATATCTTTCTAATTCTGTGCTCTGTGATATCATATGAAACACACCACAGAAATCAGCAAACACTTCCAATTAAGGATTTTAAGTTATTAAAATTATTTTGGGAAACGAGTCATTAAAAATTTATCAGCACTGGATTCACTGAGGGCCAATTTTGGATACTAGCCATCATAAACACCTTTTATTTTACAGGAGTACTCTTTAAAGTAAAAAAGGACTTATAAGTTTGCCAAGTTTATATTATGCATGAACATTATTAAAATATCATTTTTGGTAATTTGATACATTGGCTGATTGAAGTTTACATTGAGATGTGTTTG
The DNA here is from genome assembly GCF_059928025.1 of Delphinapterus leucas. Taxonomy (NCBI): domain Eukaryota; kingdom Metazoa; phylum Chordata; class Mammalia; order Artiodactyla; family Monodontidae; genus Delphinapterus; species Delphinapterus leucas. Next base: position 41,573,512 of record NC_143136.1, on the reverse strand, counting down.
GCATTTGAAAATATGATATATGACTAGTATTTTAGTCTGTTAACCAATGAAATTTAATGGTAGCTGCTCATATATAATATGAAGAATTTGCACACTTTTCCTAAAGTCAGAATTTATTTGTTTCCAGGCTGTTCAAGTCTAGTGTTCATATTGGATAAAAAATTCAAATTGGATGAATTTAATAAGCAACAATTATCTGAGGAACAAAATTTCTAATTAGAATTTTCCAGTAACAGAAGTGTATAATTAAATATTTCTTTGCTTTTCTGTTTAGATTAAACTCCTGATTATAATCAAATTAATGGATTAAAAATAATGGGAACATATTCCTAACAGCAATTTTCTTATTAATCTAGGAGTTTTTAATACTGTTTCCTGTTTGAAAACTGAAAAATAGCTTCCAAATATGAGTGGTTTCTGAAGAAAATATAGTTAAATAATTGCACACAGAGAATATATAATTTTCATGAATGATATATATTAGTGATACAAAAAGTAGATATTTTAGCTTGATATTACCAGTGGGATCTTCTTCAAGACCCTTGTGTAAATTGATTGTATATTTGGTCTGAACAAAGGGTAACATTAGCTGTTTTCTCTGAGCAGGGTTATTAACATTTGTTCTGATTTTTTAAAAAATAAATTTATTTAATTAATTAATTTATCTATTTATTTGGCTGTGTTGGGTCTTCGTTTCCGTGCGAGGGCTTTCTCTAGTTGTGGCAAGCGGGGGCCACTCTTCATCGCGGTGCACGGGCCTCTCACTGTCGCGGCCTCTCTTGTTGCGGAGCACAGGCTCCAGATGCGCAGGCTCCAGTAGTTGTGGCTCACAGGCCCAGTTGCTCCGCGGCATGTGGGATCTTCCCAGACCAGGGCTCAAAACCGTGTCCCCTGCATTGGCAGGCAGATTCTCAACCACTGCACCACCAGGGAAGCCGTTTGTTCTGATTTTAATGCTTTCCAGTCCATTTAATTCAGTAAAGAGTTTCCCAGCATAACATAGTGAATAAAAATCTAAATAGAACAAGAAAATCAAAATATTATTTAAGGTGGGTTTAATTTCCTTTAAGTTTATTCTTGCAATATATGTATAAACTAAATAACACAGAACAAGTTAAAAGAAAGAAGAAAAATAGATGTGACATCATTATGACTTAGCCTTTTAGAATATGGAAAAAATGAGAAGCTGAATACCATGTGACAAAAACGCCATAGTAACATAAATAGAAGAGAGATTTGTTCAGTGCCCACACTTCTCTTCAGCTCTTTACAAAGTTTGGCCTAATTAAGTATTGTAACAACCTGAATAATTAGTTTTCATTGTATGTATTTTAAAGCACAGGTACACAAGTCATTTAAAAAGTCAGTTAATGTATCAACATCACATAGTTTGGAATAGCGCTGGAATGGCCAAGTCATTTAAAAAGTCAGTTAATGTATCAACATCACATAGTTTGAATTAGTGCTGGAATTTTCATATGTATTTCATATATATATATTTATATATTATATATATATATTATATATATATATAGCAAGTCCTGTGGGGAATGTGTTGAATGCCTCTTTAGAATATTATGATGTGTATTACTGAATGTCACTGTCTTTAGTATTTAGCGTTTGCTAAACATGAAGCAACTGAAGAAACTTTGGACATTATGTTTTATATATTTTTCAGCTTTATTGAGGTATAAATGACAAATGAAACTAAGATATTTAAAGTGTACAACATAATGATTTGATATACATATCCATGTTGAAAAGATTCCCATTATTGAGTTAGTTAACAATCCGTTGCCTCACATGTTTAACTTATTTTTTCTTTTTTGGGTGAGACCACTTAAGTTCTACACTCTTAGTAACTTTCCATTTTACAGTACAGTATTATCAACTATAGTCACCATATTATGTATTAGATCATCAGGCCTTAATCATTTATAATTGAAAGTCTGTACCATTTTACAAGTCTCTCCTTATTTCCCTTATCCTGCAGCCCTAGGCAAACATTTTACTCTGTTTCCATGAGCTCATTTTGCTTTTTTTAACATTTCTTCATATAAATGATAACATGCAGTACTTGTCTTCATCTTATTTCACTTCCACAATGCCTTTCAGGTTCATCCATGTTTTCACAAATGGCAGGATTTCCATCTTTTTCAAGGTTGAATTAGATACATAGATACATAGACAGATAGGGATATAAAACATTTTATATATCCATTTATCCATCAGTGGTTACTTAGGTTGTTTCTGTATCTTGGCTATTGTGAACAATGCTGCAATTAACACGGGAGTACAAATATCTCTTCAAGATAGTGATTTTATTTCACTTGGATGTATACCCAGAAATTGGATTGGTGGGTCACATGTAGTTCTATTTCTGATTTCTTGAGGAATCTCCATACTGTTTTCCATGGTCGCTATACCAGTTTCCATTCTCAACAGTGTACAAAGGTCCCCTTTTTTCCACGTATTGCTACCATTTATTATCTCTTATCTGTCTGATAATAGACATTCTTACATGTGTAAGATGAAAAATCATTGTGTTTTTTGATTTTCATTTCCCTGATGATTAATGATGTTATGTACTTTTTCTTGTGTCTTTTTGTCATTTGTATGTCTTCTTTGGAAAAATGTCAAATCCAAAAAGATTCTTGCTAAGACCAATGTCAAGGAGCTAACCTCCTACACTTTCCTTTAGGAGTATTATGGTTTCAGGTCTTATGTTCAAATCTTCAGCACATTCTGAGTTGATTTTTGTGTATGATATAATATAGGGATCAAGTTTCATTCTTTTGTATGTGGCTATCCTGTTTTCCCAACACCATTTATTAAAGAGACTATTCTTTTCCCTTTGTATATTCTTGGCTCCTCTGTCTTAAATTAATTAAATCTATTCTGTCCCCTTGATCTATGTATCTGTTTTTATGTCTGTATCATAGGGTTATGATTGCCATAGCTTTGTAATATAGTTTGAAATCAGGGCATGTGAGGCCTCCAGCTGTGTTCTTTTTCAAGATTTCTTTGGCTATGAGAGGTCTTTTGTGGTTCCATATGAATTTTAAGATTGTTTTTCTATTTCTGCGAAAAACGCTATTGGAATTTCAATAGGGATGCATTGAATCTGTAGATAGTTTGGGTAGTATGGACATTCTAACAATATTATCTTCCAATACATGAACGTGGAATATCAATCCATTTGTTTGTATCTTCTTTAATTACTTTCTCCAGTGTCTTTAAATTTTCAAGTGTACAGGTTTTTTACTTCCTTGGTTAAATTTATTCCTAAGTATTTTATTGCTTTTGATGCTATTATAAATGGGATTGTTAATTTTTCTTACCAATAGTCCATTGTTAGTATATAGACACACCACTGATTTTTATATATTGATTTTGTATCCTGCAAATTTACTGAATTCATTTATTATATCTATTTTTGGTGGAGTCTTTAGGGTTTTCAACATAAAATATTATGTCATCTGCAAATAGAGACAATTTTGCTTCTTTCTCATTTTTATGTCTTTATTTCATTTTCTTTCCTGGTTGCTTTGCTTGGGAGTGTCAGTGCTGTGTTGAACAAAAGTGGTGAGAATGTACATCCTTATCTTATTCCTGACCTTAAAGGAAAAGCTTTCACGTTTTTATCCTTGAGTTTGATGTTAACAGTGACTTGTTATATATGCCCTATATTTGCCCTTTATTGTGCTGAGGTACAGTCATTCTATATACAGGTGGTTGAGAGTTTTATCATGAAGCAGTGTTAAATTTTGTCTAATGCTTTTTCTGCACCTATTGAGATAATCATGTGTTTTTTTATCCTTCATTTTATTAATGTGGTGTATCACTTTTATTTATTTGTCTATATTGAACCATCCTTGCATCCGAGGGATAAATCTCACTTGATCATGATGTATGATTCTCTTTTAAGTTTCTGTTAAATTCGGTTTGCTGGTATTTTGTCAAGGATTTTTACATCTATGTTTATGAGGGATATTGGCCTGTGATTATCTTTTTTTTCTAATGTCCTTGTCTGGCTTCAAAGAAATGAATTTGGAAATATTTCCTCTTCTTCAGTTTTTGGAAGAGTTTGAGGAGGATTGATATTAATTTTTTTTAACAAATTCTTTTTTTAAAATTAATTTATCTTATTTTTGGCTGTGTTGGGTCTTTGTTGCTGTGCACGGGCTTTCTCTAGTTGCGGCGTGTGGGGTCTACTCTTCGTTGCATTGCGTGAACTTCTCATTGCGGTGGCTTCTCTTTGTTTTGGAACACAGGCTCTAGGCACACGGGCTTCAGTAGTTGTGGCACACAGGCTTAGTTGCTCTGCAGCATGTGGGATCTTCCCAGACCATGCCTCGAACCTGTGTCCCCTGCGTTGGCAGGCAGATTCTTAACCACTGTGCCACCAGGGAAGCCCGGTATTAATTCTTCTTTAAACATTTCATTGTATTCCCTAGAGAAAGGTATTTAGTTCTGGCCTGTTTTTGGTTGGGAGATGTTTGATTACTGATTCAGTCAACTTATTCATTATTGATCTGTTCAGATTTTCTTTATCTTCATGATTCAGTCTTGGTAAGTTGTATGTATCTAGGAATTTATCCATTTCTACTATATTATCTAAATTTTTGATATATGCTTTTTCATGGTAGTTCATTATATTCCTTAGTATTTCTGTGGCTTAAGTTGTGTTGTCTTCTGTTTCATTTCCCATTTTACATATTTGAGTCTTTTTTCTTGGTAGGCCTAGCTAATGGTTTGTCAATTTTATCTTTTAAAAAATAGCTTTTAGTTTCACTGGTCTTTTCTATCGTCTTTTTAGTTTTTATTTCATTTATTTCTGCTCTGATCTTTATTGCCTTCCTTCTACTAACTGTGGGCTTTGTTATTATTTTTCTAGTTCCTTGAGGTATAAAATTAGGTTATTTCAGATCTTTCTTTTTTCTTGATGTAGATGTTTATCACTATCTACTTCCCTCTTAGAACAGCTTTTGCTGCATTTCATAATTTTGGTATGTGTGTTTCCATTTTTATTTATCTCAAGATATATATTTTTTTCTTTTTGATTTCTTTGAAGAAGCACTGTTTGTTCAGGAGCAGGTTGTTTAATCTCCACCTTTTTGTGAATTTCCCAGTTTTCTTCTTATAATTGATTTCTAGTTTCACACCATTGTCTTTTAAAAAGCTGATTTACATGATTTCGGTCTTCTTAAATTTACTGAGATGTGTTTTGTGGCCTAACATATGATTTATCCTGAGACTGTTCCATATGTACTTGAGAAGAATATGTATTATGCTGCTATTGCATAGAATGTTCGTTCTATATATGTTAGGCTCATATGGTGTAAGATGTAGGTTGAGTCCACTATTTCTTCATTGATTTTCTGTCTGGATGATAATATCCATTGTTGAAAGTGAGGTATTGAAGTTCCCTGCTTTTACTATTTCTCCCTTTCTATCTATTACTTGCACTAAGTTAGCACACCTTTCTTTATTAATATATCTAAATGGCACAGTTGCTCACTGTCTTAGGCTTAGGGGGAAAGCTGTAGGGACACCTGAGCAAGGCAGAGTGTCACTCTGGGAACATTATGTTTAGAATTGATTATGAAAGTTAGGGTAAGAGAACCTTAGTTATCTCAGAAATTAATTTCTCTTGATTCCTATGATGCAAAGGCAGACATCTTTGAATCTTCACTTGGACTGTTTAAATTTAACAATAAAGTTTTTACAATTAATGGAAATTCTTCCCATATTCTTGCCATCTTATAAATAATTTTATTTCACATCTTTTATGTTTTTTTCCTGTCTTTCTTAGACTCTTTCCTAAATAGATGTGAGATATAAATAAGCTATTATTAGCTTGACAGTATTTTAAACCAAGAACCAGTCATTATTTAAAATATGTCATTCTTTAATATGATTTTAAAAGAAAATGAGCTTTGTAAAATATATGAGAGGGAAAGTGGTAGATCTTCTGTTTATTATATATAAGATAATATAGCTTTAAAAATTACTATTGATTAGGCTCCACTGGATTTCTCAAAATTATCTTTAAATTTTATTGTGCCACTATAGGAATAATTTGGGAGAATTTAAGAGAGCTCACTTAATTATAGTTCTACTTAATTTTAGGATATAACTTATTAATACAATGGGGAATAGTTTCATAAAATTCCATTTATATAATTTGATTAATGTGAAAGGGGCATCACTACTGTAAAATAGGTAGATATAATATTTCCCAATCTGTATATGTGGAAGCTATAGTTAATAGTTGTTCAAAGTCTATAGGCTAATGAATGATTAAAGGAGGGTTTAGATATAGAGTTTCTCACCAAGACACTATTGACAAATTGGGTGGGTCTTTGACAAGGACTGACTTAATTCCACAGGATGTTCATTATTCATGGTTCTTCCCACTAAATTTCAGAAGTAACTCCCCCAGTCCTCATCATTATTCTATCAACTGTACATGGGAAATATACCTCTCTTTGGCTTGAGAATAGTTATATCCATGGCAGAGGATTCCTTCTGGTCCCTAAAACGTATTTAGAATTTATAACTAGAAGTCCAGTAAGAAACAGTTTCTTCTTTTATGTATTAAATATGTAGACATTTTAAAAAATGTGTTTGATGCTTTGCATAGTGTCTTCTCTATGGAATCATGTGATGGGAATTTTTGGGGGGCATTATTATCAGGAAGTTATTCTCCACCAGAGTAATTTGAAAATCTTTTAGATTTTAGGAATTGTGTACATTATCAGCTATTCCTTTCACTAGATTTATAAGACTTAAATTCACCTATTCTTTACAAGTACATAGTTTAAAAAATACATTTTGCTTAACTTCAAATCTATCTTATTTTTTAGAGTCTTGCTGTCATAAGTTACCTCTGTGACATGTATGTATTACTTTCTTATACTGAAGTTTAGGTTGCTCTATTTTCTGATTCCATCTCAGCAACCTTATTTTATTTAAAGGTAGGGATATAAATACAGACGTCCTACATGTGTTTATAAAGAAAATAGATTATATAACAAAGAAAATGAGGCATATTACACATATTTTTCTATTTATATTTGCCAGAAAAATGGGATGGAGGAATATTTTAGTAAAACATTTTTACTATTTCAGTAAACTGCACTACCTTGTGGTAGAAGGCTTACTATTTTTCAGTGTTATTTTATTGCTATCTTTCATTCTAAGCTGAATAAAAACTACTCTGTAAATTAGCTTTCATTTATTAAAATATATTTCATCACATAGTACATTTAAGCACTACTTATTCTGACAGTAACATAGAGTTATGTGTATAAAATAAAACCACATCAATTAGATTGAATCTTTTGAATTGTGGTTGAATGATTTATTAATAAGTGTAATAAGTGTTTCTGGCATTCAAGTGTTCGTGTTTAAATAAACACATTTAATGAAATTCTAGCAGAGCTTAGAAGGTTTCTTGTACTTAAAAAAAGCACATTTATTTTGAAAAGTCATTGTTTATTTCTAAAATCAAGTTATTCTCTTGGCAGTACAAGCAATGCTGTTTTTCTGTAAATTATAATTGATTCTTCTATATCATGGAAAATTATGGCTATGCTATATTGAAGCCAAAGAAATATGGCTTCAGAAACATTGTAGGAAGTTATAATGTGGTGATATGACAATTTAAAATAACTTATTTAGAGTGTTTAACCAAGTAGCCCTATGTCTTATCTTATTCCTACACACTTAGACAGCAAAGCTCACTTACTTTTAATGAATAAATATAAATTCTTCAGTGCATTTATTTCACTTTCCTGAACATGCATGACTTCAAAATACAATTCTAATAACTCTATCCCAACATATATCTACTTTTCTTTCTGGGCAACTTACATAATTAGCAATACTCTGTATCAATATACTTCAAGTGAAATTTTTGTTGTTATCTCCTTTACCTGTCTTAATTGTAAGCTAATTGCCTTCAGATCGCCCTATAGATTAATTTTGTAAATACATATATAATATAGGTTTATAGAATATGCCAGCTTTTATTACAGAGGTGGAAGGTTTTATACTTAGAAACAGTTTTAGTTTTGCAAATCTAACAGAAAAAAGTAATAATCCATGGTTTTTTAGCTTCCAATTTTACTTGGTAGATATGGTATTATATACCACCATTCCTAACATGGTTTTCAAACACTGTTCATGTTTCTGTTTCCTTCTCTGCTGACTGTGCTATAACAGTAAGAGACATTTTCCATCTTCATTTTCTTTTCTCATCTGCCTCCCAAATCTATCCTGAAAGTATATTGTTTTTCTCTCTATTCTCCAAATACTTTACTTTCTTCTTCATTTTACTATAGACTTTGCATTAATTGCTTATAATTTCTTCCTAATTTCCATTTACCCTTGAAATATGATTTTTACTCTCCACGCACATTCGAATCACCACAGAATATAAATGAACGCTCCCAAACATCATAACCATCTTCTAATCCTCTCTGACTACACTTTGATCCCACTGGTTCTAGCCTTTTCTTTTTATTCTCATCAAAATTTTTTCCCATTACTTTTTCAGGTCATTCATTAGCATATAGTAATTATCTTTGTAGTGACTCTTAATGTATCTTTGCATCTAATTCTATTTCAAAACCCTTTTAACCATGCTTAAATTATATGTTATATAAATGCCTTATGGATTCAACAGGTCAAAGATCAAAAAGTTTTATATCAAGCTAAAACACAGTTCTTCATTTTTGACAAAGATTCTTTGACCTACCTTTAGCCAGACTACTGAACCTTCTCCTAGGCCCACTGTACACTTCCTTATAAAATCCAGTGTTAGCAAGAAACATGCTAATTCAGTTTAACCAGAATCCCCAAACCCTGAATACCTGATCATCGTAAACATTTCGTCCTCATCCTCCTCCATCCCCCAGGTCAGCAGTCCCCAAACTTTTTGGCACCAGGGACCACTTTCGTGGAAGACAATTTTTTCATGGACCAGGGGTTGTGGGGGATGGTTTTGGGATGATTCAAGTGCATTACATTTATTGTGCACTTTATTTATATTATTATTACATTGTAATATATAATGAAACAATTATATAACTCACCATAATGCAGAATCAGTGGGAGCCCTGAGCTTGTTTTCACTTGCCACCCACTGATAGGGTTTTGATATGAGTCTGCAAGCAATTGATTTATTATGGTCTCTGTGCAGTCAAACCTCTCTATTAATGATAATCTGTATTTGCAGCCGCTCCCCAGTGCTAGCATCACTTCCTCAGCTCCACCTCAGGTCATCAGGCGTGAGATTCTCATAAGGAGTGCACAACCTAGATCCCTTGCATGTGCAGTTCACAGTAGGGTTCACGCTCCTATGAGAATCTAATGCCGCCGCTGATCTGATAAGAGGCAGAGTTCAGGTGGTAATGTGAGCGATGCGGAGTGGCTGTAAATACAGAGGAAGCTTTGCTTACTTGCCTGCCACTCACCTCCTGCTGTGTGGCACGGTTCCTAACTAATGGTAGTTGTCCGTGGCCTGGGGGTTGGGAACCCCTGCCCCAGGTGATATCTGATTACCCTGGCCTGCCTTCAGTAAGAATCCTGTTAGGTTGGTTTAGCCAGAATCAACCTTACTCTTATGTTTCCTCTTAATAATTTTTCATCCACTGACCCTCACCCCTCCTTGGCTATAAATCCCCACAGGCACATGCTGTTTTTCGAGTTGAGCCCAATCTCCCCCACTGTAAAATCCCATTGCAGTAGTCCCTTTAACTAGTACGATGGTCCTGAATTAAGTCTGCCTTATCATCTTTAACAACTGTCATTGAATATTTTTTTTCTTTAATAATTCGGAATTCAGAGTCTATTTGAAAAATATGTAATATTTACTTTTACATACACATAGAACTTTATGAAGTCTATATAATTAAAAAATAATTTTTATGCTGTCACAATACAAGATTTCCTTATTTGAAGATGGTTCTGTGACGTTGTGACTTAACATTCTGAAATATATAAATTATATTATTATATTATAAATGAAGATGCTTGGGTAATAGCACCTTGCTAGCTCTAATATCTGGCATCCAACTTTTAAAACTTAAGTGTCAGTTATTTATTGTGGGTGCTCCAGAAAGGAGTTCAGGAGTAGGAGGTGATACAAAGGAAAACCAAAACCACCTTTTCCTTATTATCTTTTAAAATTATTTTTAACGGGGGTTCCGCAGTGGTTGAGAGTCCGTCTGCCGATGCAGGGGACACGGGTTCGTGCCCCGGTCCGGGAAGATCCCACATGCCGCGGAGTGGCTGGGCCCGTGAGCCATGGCCGCTGAGCCTGCGCGTCCGGAGCCTGTGCTCCGCAACGGGAGAGGCCACAACTGTGAGAGGCCCGCGCACCACAAAAAAAAAAAAAAAAAAAAATTATTATTAACTATCAATTGAGTCAAGAATAAGTCAAGTTTTATGGTTACACTGATAAGGACCAGGAAAGACCAGCATAGTTGCACTACAATTTGGATTTCTAGGTATATTGCCCTAAGCATAGTTTGCAGAGGCATTTAATGACTAACATCTCTCCTGAAATGTGATCATGTTTGCTTCTTTATAAAAAGTTCTAACTTGGGAACTGTAAATAGATTATTCTTAGCTGGGTGGTGGCACATTAAATATTTGCTGATATTCAGAGTAAATTGATAATTACATTCCCTAGGAATCAGGTTTGATGATCACCCTCTCTTTTTTCAAAAGGAAATGTTTTTGTCTATAATTTAAAATAATAACTATTTGACTTTAGACTTAAAAATAATCATTCAAATCACAGGCCAATTTTTTCTAACTTGGAATGTGCATATTCTAGTTTGTTGTTTTTTTTAAGTTTTTTTTTTGACACTGTACATTGTAATATTATCTAATTTGTATTCAGTTTTTTATTAGTATTAGAATTTTTTGATATTATGGATTTTATTTTAAAATGCATTTAATACTTTTAAGCTGTATATTTGTTTGTTTTGTTTTCCCTTCTAAGTTATTGATTATTCTCTAAAAATTTGTTCAAACCAAGAACACATTCTAGAAAGTTATCAGATCATGCCCTTTCTTTTCACTTGCCTCCTTAAAAACATTTTTTAGCTATTGGTAAAAATAGAAATCAATTTAAAGTCAACATTAAATTCCATAACAAGGGGAAAAACAGAGAAATTGGCACCCAAAAGCTGACAGTCAAATTATAAGTAGTTTTAAGAATCAGAAATATCACTCTAATTTCATGTTATTTATCATCTAGACACTTTTTTGGAGCACTGTCAAAATAAATAGATTTGTATTTTCTAAATAATTATCACTCAGTGCATAAAAACAGACTATTGAAAATCAATGCAACCTTTTCTTTCTAATTTTTTTCAACTTGGCCCATGCCTCTTTTCAATTCTTCAATTAGGTAGATACAATAACTCATAATTTGTTAGCCACAGTTTTCCCCAAGGCAGTCAATATCCCAAATAAGAGCAAATAAATAAATAAAAATCCCTTAATTTGAGAGTTTACTGCATTTTGTAGGTACACTTCCTCACTTTATTCTCTCTCCTGGTTTAATAATATTTTCAAATCTGCCATATCTTTTTAACTTTTTTTTTACCTTCCTTCAAATAGCATGTGAAAACAGGTTATATACACCTCCAGAGAACACAGATTAACATTTCTAATTTACTTCTTTTATTATCATTTTAAAAGGGTACATGAAAACTGATTTTCAAAATCAAAATATTTCCATAGGCAGCTATGCTACCTTAGGCATCTGGGGAGTGTCAACTTTTTTATTTCCTTCAAGATACCTAGACACTTATTAGGATAAATGCTGTATTAATCAGAGTAAAAATGTTTCTCTCTATAATAAGCCACAAGAAAATCACAGTGTATTCACACAAGAACAATTTAGTTCTTGTTCTTGCAAAATCCAGTGTAGATATTTCTTGTAGGCGAGATTTCTACAAGAACTGATTCAAAGATACTGGCATCAATTGCTCCAATTACTTAATTTACTGGTGGTCAACAAACTGTCCACGAAAAGAGAGAGAGAGAAGAAAAATTGCATATGGGAGATTTTTGCAGACAGTTCAGAAAGTGTATTTTCTAACTTTTAAATATTCCTTTAGAGAGAACTGTAAGAATGACTAGGAAATGTAGTCTTAAACTTACACTTTAGTAAGGCATGGAATTGTCTGGTGAAGCTATAGAATTGTCTCTGCTGCACTTATTGAAAATGTAAATAATGTATCTATGGATATGTATAGGCAATTCAGTATGGAATAATTTTGTTATAAAAAGCAATAATAATATCTTCTTTTTCATGTCTCATTCTTAGAAGCAAAATTTTATTTTTACTACTGAAACATCAGTTGTCGGTATTACAATTTTGAATTAAACAACAGCAATATATAAAGTAGAAATTTATTTTTATATCTTTATTGCAGTATAATTGTCTTACAATGTTGTGTTAGTTTCTGCTGTACAACAAAGTGAATCAGCTATATGTACACATATATCCCCATATTCCCTCTCTTTTGAGCCTCCCTCCCACTTGCCCTATCCCACCCCTCTAGATTGTCACAAAGCATCAAGGTGATCTCCCTGTGCTATGCAGCAGCTTCCCACTAGCCATCCATTTCACATTTGGTAGTGTATATATGTCAATGCTACTCTCTCACTTCATCCCAGCTTCCCATTCCCCTCTGTGTCCTCAAGTCCTTTCTGTACATCTGCGTCTTTATTCCTGCCCTGCCACTATATGTGCATTAGCATATGGCATTTGTTTTTCTCTTTCTGACTTCACTCTGTATGACAAACTCTAGGTCCATCCACCTCATTACAAATAACTCAATTTTGTTCCTTTTTATGAGAAATATTCCATTGTATATATGTGCCACATCTTCTTTATCTATTCATCTGCTGATGGACATTTAGGATGCTTCCATGTCCTGACTATTGTAAATAGTGCTGCAATGATTATCGTGGTACATGTATCTTTTTGAATTATGGTTTTCTCAGGGTATATGCCCAGTAGTGGGATTGCTGGGTCATCTTGTAGTTCTATTTTTAGTTTTTTAAGGAACCTCCATACTGTGCTCCATAGTGGCTGTATCAATTTACATTCTTACCAACAGTGCAGTTTTTCTCCACACCCATGCCATCATTTATTGTTTGTAGATTTTTTGATGATGACCATTCTGACCAGTGTGAGGTGATACCTCACTGTGGTTTTGATTTGCATTTCTCTAATGATTAGTGATGTTGAGCATCTTTTCATGTGTTTGTTGGCAATCTGTATGTCTTCTTTGGAGAAAAGTCTATTTAGATCTTTCACCCAATTTTGGATTCGGTTGTTTGTTTTTTTTTTGATATTGACCTGCATGAGCTGCTTGTATATTTTGGAGATTAATCCTTTGTCAGCTGCTTCATTTGCAATTTTTTTTCTCCCATTCTGAGGGTCGTCTTTTCATCTTGTTTATGGTTTCCTTTGCTGTGCAAAAGCTTTGAAGTTTCATTAGGTCCTATTTATTTTTTATTTTATTTCCATTATTCTAGGAGTGTGTCAAAAAACATCTTGCTGTTATTTATGTCAAAGAGTGTTCTGCCTATGTTTTCCTCTAAGAGTTTTATAGTGTCTGGCCTTACATTTAGGTCTTTAATCCATTTTGAGTTTATTTTTGTGTACAGTGCTAGGAATTGTTCTAATTTCATTCTTTTACATTTAGCTATCCAGTTTTCCCAGCACCACTTATTGAAGAGGCTGTCTTTTCTCCATTGTATATTCTTGCCTCCTTTGTCAAAGATAAGGTGACCATATGTGCATAGGTTTATCTCTGGGCTTTCTGTCCTGTTCCATTGATCTATATTTCTGTTTTTGTGTCAGTAACTTATTGTCTTGATGACTGTAGCTTTGTAGTATAGTCTGAAGTCAGGGAACCTGATTCCTCCAGCTCCTTTTTTCTTTCTCAAGATTGTTTGGCTATTCAGGGTCTTTTGTGTTTCCATACAAATTGTGAAATTTTTTGTTCTAGTTCTGTGAAAAATGCCATTGGTAATTTGATGGGGATTGCATAGAATCTGTAGATTGCTTTGGGCAGTATAGTCATTTCCAAAATGTTGATTCTTCCAATCCAAGAACGTGGTATATCTTTCCATCTGGTTGTATCCTCTTTGACTTCTTTCATCATTGTCTTATAGTTTTCTGCTACAGGTCTTTTGCCTCCTTAGGTAGGTTTATTCCTAGGTATTTTATTCTTTTTGTTGCCATGGTAAATAGGAATGTTTCCTTAATTTCGCTTTCTGATGTTTTTTTGTTAGTGGATAGGAATGCAAGAGATTTCTGTGCATTAATTTTGTATCCTGCTACTTTACCAAGTTCGTTGATTAGCTCTAATAGTTTTCTGGTGGCGTCATTAGGATATTCTATGTATAGTATCATGTCATCTGCAAACAGTGACAGTTTTACTTCTTCTTTTCTGATTTGGATTCCTTTTATTTCTTTCTCTTCTCTGATTGCCATGGCTAAAACTTCCAAAACTATGTTGAATAAGAGTGGTGAGCGTGGGCATCTCTGTCTTGTTCATGATTTTAGAGGAAATGCTTTCATTTTTCACCATTGAAGATGATGTTGGCTGTGGGTTTGTCATATATGTCTTTTATTATGTTGAGGTAGGTTCTCTCTATGCTCACTTTCTGGAGAGTTTTATCATAAATGGGTATTGAATTTTGTCAAAAGCTTTTTCTGCATCTATTGAGATTATCATATGGTTTTTATCCTTCAATTTGTTAAGATGGTGTATCACAATGATTGATTTGCATATATTGAAGAATTCTTGCATTCCCAGGATAAACCCCACTTGATTGTGGTGTATGATCCTTTTAATGTACTGTTGGGTTGGGTTTGCTAGTATTTTGTTGAGGATTTTGCATCTATGTTCATCAGTGATATTGGCCTGTAGTTTTCTTTTTTTGTGACATCTTGTCTAGTTTTGGTATCAGGGTGATGGGGGCCTCGTAGAATGTGTTTGGGAGTGTTCCTTCATCTGTTATATTTTGGCAGAGTTTGAGAAGGATAGATGTTACCTCTTCTCTTAATATTTGATAGAGTTTGCCTGTGAAGCCATCTGGCCCTGAGCTTTCATTTGTTGGAGGATTTTTAATCACAATTTCAATTCCAGTGCTGTTGATTGGTCTGTTCATGTTTTCTGTTTCTTCCTGGTTCAGTCTTGGAAGGTTGTACTCTTCTAAGAATTTGTCCATTTCTTCCAGGTTTTCCATTTTATTGGCATATAGTTGCTTGTAGTAGTCTCTCATGATCCTTTGTATTTCTGCTGTGGCAGTTGTTACTTCTCCTTTTTCTTTTCTAATTCTGTTGATTTGAGTCTTCTCCCTTTTTTCCTGATGAGTCTGGCTAATGGCTTATCAATTTTGTTTACCTTCTCAAAGAACCAACTTTTACTTTTATTGATCTTTGCTATCATTTCCTTCATTTCTTTTTCATTTATTTCTGATCTGATCTTTATGATTTCTTTCCTTCTGCTAACTTTGGGTTTTTTTTGTTGTTGTTGTCGTTCTTTTTCCTCTGATTGCTTTAGGTGTAAGGTTAGGTTGCTTATTTGAAATTTTTCTTGTTTCTTGAGGTAGGATTGTATTTCTATAAACTTCCCTCTTAGAACTAACTGCTTTTCCTGCATCCCATAGGTTTTGTGTTGTTGTGTTTTCATTGTCATTTGCTTCTGGTTTAGGTATTTTTTGATTTCCTCTTTGATTTTTTCAGTGATCTCTTAGTAGTAGTGTACTGTTTAGCCTCCATGTGTTTGTATTTTTTACAGATTTTTTTTCCTGTAATTGATATCTAGTCTCATAGGGTTGTGGGTGGAAATGATACTTGATACAATTTCAATTTTCTTAAATTTGCCAAGGCTTGATTTGTGACCCAAGATATGATGTATCCTCGAGACTGTTCCATGAGAACTCAAGAGGAAAGTGTATTCTGTTGTTTTGGATGGAATGTCCTATAAATATCAATTATATCCATCTTGTTTAATGGGTCATTTAAAGCTTGTGTTTCCTTGTTTATTTTCATTTTGGTTGATTTGGATCAAATCAAACAAATTTCGTGAAAGTGGGGTGTTAAAGTCCCCTACTATGATTGTTTTACTGTTGATTTCCCCTTTTATGGCTGTTAGCTTTTGCCTTATGTATTGAGGTGCTCCTATGTTGGGTGCATAGATCTTTACAACTGTTAGATCTCCTTCTTGGATTGAACCCTTGATCAGTATGTAGTGTCCTTCCTTGTCTCTTATAATAGTTTTTATTTTGAAGTCTATTTTGTCTGTTATGGGTATTGCTACTCCAGCTTTATTTGATTCCCATTTGCATGAAATAGCTTTTTCCATCCCCTCACTTCTAGTCTCTTTGTGTCCATAAGTCTGAAGTGGGTCTCTTGTAGCCAGCATATATATGGGTCTTGTTTTTCTACCCATTCAGCCAGACTGTGTCTTTTGGTTGGGGTATTTAATCCATTTACATTTAAGGTAATTATTGATACATAGTTTCCTACTGACATTTTCTTAATTGTTTTGGGTTTGGTTTTGTAAGTCTTTTCCTTCTCTTGTGTTTCTCACCTAGAGAAGTTCCTTTAGCATTTGTTGTAAAGCTGGTTTGGTGGTGCTGATTTCTCTTAACTTTTGCTTATCTGTAAAGCTTTTGATTTCTCCATGAAATCTGAATGAGATCCTTGGTGGTTAGAGTAATCTTGGTTGTAGGTTTTTCCCTTTCATCACTTTAAATATATCTTGCCACTCACTTCTCGCCTGTAGTTTCTCCTGAAAGATCAGCTGTTAACCTTGTGGGGATTCCCTTGTATGTTATTTGTTGCTTTTCCCTCGCTGCTTTTAACACTTTTTCTTTGTACTTAATTTTTGACAGTTTAATTAATATGTGTCTTGGCATGTTTCTCCTTGGATTTATCCTGTATGGAACTCTCTGCACTGCCTGGATTTGATTGACTATTTCCTTTCCCATATTAAGGAAGTTTCAACTATAATCTCTTCAAATATTTTCTCAGTCCCTTTTTATTTGTGTTCTTCTCCTGGGACCCCTATAATTCATATGTTCATGTGTTTAATGTTGTCCCAGAGGTCTCTGAAGCTGTCCTCAATTCTTTTCATTCTTTATTCTGCTCTGTGGTAGTTATTTCCACTATTTTATCTTCCATGTCACTTATCCGTTCTTCTACCTCAGTTATTCTGCTCTTGATTCCTTCTACAGAATTTTTAACTTCATTTATTGTGTTGTTCATCATAGTTTTTCTGCTGTTTAGTTCTTTAATTCCTTGTTAAATGTTTCTTGTATTTTCTCCATTCTATTTCCAAGATTTTGGATCATCTTTACTATCATTACTCTGAATTCTTTTTCAGGTAGACTGCCTATTTCCTCTTCATTTATTTGGTCTGGTGGGTTCTTACTTTGCTCCTTCATCTGCTGCATATTTCTCTGTCTTCTCATTTTGCTTAACTTACTGTGTTTGGTGTCTCCTTTTTGCAGGCTGCAGGTTAGTAGTTCCGGTTTTTTGGTGTCTTCCCCCAGTGGGTAAGGTTGGTTCAGTGGGTTGTGTAGGCTTCCTGGTGGAGGGGCTGACACCTGTGTTATGGTGGGTGAGGCTGGATCTTGTCTTTGTGGTGGGCAGGACAATGTCCATGGTGTGTTTTGGGGTGTCTGTGAGCTTAGTAAGACTTTAGGTAGTCAGTGTGCTGATCTGTGGGTTTGTGTTCCTATCTTGTTTGTTGTTCGGTGTGAGGTGTCCAGCACTGGGAGCTGCTGACCATTGGGTGGAGCTGTGTCTTGGATCAAATAGAGGCCTCCATAAGAGCTCTTGGCAGTTAATCTTCCCTGGGTCTTGGAATTCTCTAGTGGTCCGGCATCCTGGACTCGGTGCTTCCATCCCAGAGCCTCAGGCCTGACTTCTTATTTAGGGGCCATGGCCCTGCAAGTTGCTCGTCCTAGCAAAAAAAGGTGATTAAAAAAAAAAAGACTAACAAAACCCCAGACAAATGGTAAAAAGTAAAACACTTGATGTGGCCAGTCTTTTAAATTTTAGACGTCATAGGTGAGTTTCACAATGTGGTTTCACAATGTGGTTTTAAGGTGTAAATCTGTAATTATCATAATGGTGACGTCTTTTTAGTGCTTAACTTCCTTGCATACATCTGATTTAGTGAAGTATCCATTTAGAGTTTTACCTACCTTTACAAAATATTTTTCTTATTGTTGAGTTCTGGGAGTTCTTTATATGTTCTGAATACAAGTCCTGCATCAGAAATGTGAATTGCAAATATTTTATTACAGTCTCTGGCTTGTCTTTTCATTCACTTAACTGTGTCTTACAAAAGGTAGATATTTTTAGTTTGGATAAATTGGATTTATAATTTTTTCCTCTTTGATACCATTTTTTAAGTTTATATCTAAGACATCTTTTCCTAACCAAAGTCAAAAGTAACTTTTCTCATGTAACATTCTAAAAGTTTTATATTTTTAAATTTTATATGTAACTCAGTGAACATTTTAAGTTATTTTTGTATATAATGTGAGTTATTGATTGAATATAATTTTTGCATATAGATATTAAATTGTTCCAGCACCATTTATTGAAGAGAATATCTTTCTTCACTAAATTGAACTTACACCTTTGTTGAAAAACAATTGGCTCTATATGTCTTCTTTTTCTGGACTCTCTTCTGTTCAATTGACACATTCATGTATCATGAGTCATAGATTATTTCGATTGATGTAGCTTTACAATGAATCTGGAAGTCAGAATATGCAAGTCTTCCAAATCTATTCATCTTTTTTGAATGTTGTTTTGGCTAGTCTAAGTCCTTTGAATTTTCATATGAATTTTAGCATTAATTTTTCAATTTCTAAAAGAATTAGTTGAAACATGATGAATTTAAAAGTCAGTTTGGGGAGAGTTGATATCAGAATACTTTTTGGTTTTCTAACCTAGGAATACAGAAAAAGTAGCCATTTATTTAGATATTATTTAATTCCTGTCAGCAATGGTTTGTAATTTTCAGGACAGAGGTTTTTCACATAATTTATCAGATTTATTCCTAAGTACTTCACAATTTTTATTCTATTATAAAGGATGACATTGATGATATTAAAATATTTTTACTTTCCAATTACTAGCTTTTAATATAATGAAATACAGTTGATTTAAGTATATTGATCTTGCACTTTGAAACCCTGCTAAACTCATTCATAAGTTCTAGTAGATTTTTGTAAATTCCATTAGCTTTTCTATGTAAAAGAACTTGTCATCTGTCAATAAAAACCATTTTAATTTATATATATAAATTATTATTATATTGATTAGACCTCCAAGACAATGTTTAATAAAAATATTGAAATTAGACATCCTTGTCTTCTTTCTGTTCTTTGAGAGAAGAATTCAGTCTTTTACCATTAAGTATGATGTCAGTGTAAGGGTTTTGTTTTTAATAGGCTTTATTTTTATAGCAGTTTTAGGTTCACAAAAATTGAGCAGAAAGTATAGTGTTTTCCCATATGCCCTCTGACCCCACATATGCATAACCTCCCCCATGAACAGTATCCTACACCGGACTGATACATTTCTTACATTTGATGAACCTGTATTGACAAATCATCATTACCAGGGTCCATAGTTTACATCAGGGTTCACTTTTGGTGTTGTGCCTTCTATGTGTTTGGACAAATGTGTGACATGTCTCTAGCATTATAGTATGATATAGAGTAGTTTCATTGCCTGAGGGATCTTCTGTGCTCCACTTATTTACCCCTGTCTCATTACTAACCCCTGGAAACCACTGTCTTTTTACTGTTTCCATAGTTTTCCCTTTTCCAGAATGTCATATAGTTGAATCATACAGGATGTAGCCTTTTCAGATTGGCTTCTTTCACTTAGTAAAATGCATTTAATGTTCCTCTAAGTCTTTTCAGAGTTTGATAGTGCATTTCTTGTTAGTGCTGAATAATATTCCATTGTCTGGATGTAACACAGTTGATTTATCCATTCACCTACTAAAGGATACCTTGGTTGCTTCCAAGTTTTAGTAATTGTAAGCAAAGCTGCTATAAACATACATGTGCAGATTTTGTTGTGGACATGTGTTTTCAACTTTTTTATGTAAATACCAAGGAGCACAATTGCTGGAGCATACAGTAAGGGTATGTTTAGTCTTATAAGAAACTACCAAATTCTTCCAGAGTGGCCATACCATTTTGCATTCCCATCAGCAATGAACAAGAGCTCCTGTTACTCCACATCCTCACCAGCATTCAGCATAGTAAGTGTTCCAGATTTGGGACATTCTAATAGATATGTAGTAATATCTCCTTGTTGTTTTAACTTGCATTTCCCTGATTACATATAATGTGGAGCATTATTTAAGCCATCTTAAATAAGATAGCTTATTTGCCATCTGTATATTTTTGATGAAGTGTCTCCTAAGGTCTTTGGTCCAATTTTAATTGGGTTGTTTGCTTTCATAGTGTTGGGTTGTAAAAGTTCTTTGCATATTTTCAATAACAGTCCTTTATCAGATATGTCTTTTGGAATTTTTTTTTTCCCTACTGTGGCTTGTCTTCTCATTCTCTTAACATCATCTTTCACAGAACAGAAATTTTTAATTTTAATTAAGATTAATTTATTTCATGAATTGTGCCTTTAGTGTTGTGTCTAAAATGTCACTGCCAAATCCAAGGTCATCTGGATTTTCTCCTGTGTTACCTTCTAGCAGCTTTATAGTTTGTGTTTTGCATTTAGGTCTGTGATCCATTTTGAGTTAACTTTGGTGAAGAGTATAAGGTCTGTGTCTAGATTCATTTTTTACACGTGGAAGTCAAATTGTTTCAATACCATTTGTTGAAAAACGGGAAGTTTTTCTTAGATGCTCTGTATTAACTTAGAGAAATTCACTTCTATCCTAAGTTTGCTAATAGCTTTTATCAGGAATGGAATATCAATTTTGTAAAATGCCTTAAAAAAACTGAAATGATAAGGTTTTACAAATCTACTATGTTAGTATTGTGAATTACATTAACTGATTTTAAATAAACTATTTCAGAATTTTTTAAAAATACACAAAAGTTGCAAAGACAGTATGGAGAGTTCTGTCATACCATTTACCAGTTTCCCCTAATGTTAACATCTTATATAACAGTGGTAAATTTGTGAAAATGAAAACATTTACTTTGGTACATTACAATTACCTAAGCTACAAATTTTATTCAGATTTCTCTTGTTTTTTCACTGTTTCAAGATAATGCAGATATCCCATAGAATTTAGCATTAACTGATTTTTTAAATGTTATACCAAGATTGTATTCCTGGGATTAATTCCATTGGCTATGATAACAGTATCAATGTAATATTTTGTTGGATTCTGTTTACTAAAAGTTTGTTACGAATTTTTACATTTATGTACATGAAAGATAGTCATTCTTTAGTGTTTTTCCCTTGAAATTTATTTTTTGGGTTTCTATATCAGAGGAAACTATTTCCTCTGCTTTAATTTTCTAGAATATTTTAAGCATAATTCATAGTATTTTTTCCTTAAAGATTTAATATGTGTGATGAATTGGGAGATTGGGATTGACATATATACATAATATGTATAAAATGGATAACTAATAAGAACCTGCTGTATAAAAAAATAAATAAAATAAAATTTAAAAAACTTAAAAAAATAAATGCAGGATAATTAAAAAAATGATTTAATATAATTTCCCAGTAAATATATCTATATATCAGTAGTGTGTCTTTTTCTACCTAATCACTATGATTAGAGGTTTATCAATTTTATTTATCTAAAAAAAAAATCTTCTGTTTCTATTGATTTATTCTATTATTTTCCACTCTGATCTTTATTATTTCCTTTCTCCTGCTTATTTTGGGTTTGTTTGGCTTTTCTTTTTTTTGTTGTTGTTCTTAAAATAATTTCTAATTTCCCCTTTTATTTCTTGTTTTACCCATGGATTACTTAGAAGTGTGCTATTTGTATCCAATATTTTGAGACTTTGTCAATGCCTTTCTGCTATTCATTTTTAATTAACTTATGCTGTGGTCAGAAAACTTACTCCGTATCACTTGAATCCTATTATGTTCATTCAAACTTGTTTTTTGGTTCTGAATACAGTCAATCTTGGTAAATGTTCTAGGCACATATGAAAAGAATGTGCATTCTGTTGCTGAGTGTATGCTTTTAAGTTCAACAACATTATTGTTTGATAGTTTTGTTTAAACTTTCAGTATACTTAATGCTTTCAGGATCTCATCCATCAGTTGTTGACAGTGGGTGTTAAAACCTCTGCTCATAATTTTGATGTTGTTATTCTTTTTTGTAGTTCTATTAGTTTTTGTTTCATGTAATTTAAATCTCTGTGTTTACATACAAAAATTTTATGATTGTAATGTCCCCTTAATGAATTAAGAACGTTAAAGTTATGAAATTCCTCCACTCTATTAATACAGCTGCATCGTCTTTATTTGATTGGTGAATATCTTTTTGCATCCTTTTACTTATGTCCTGTTTATACTATGATTTTTAAAATATGTCTCTTTTAGGCGGCATCTATTTGGATCTTGCCTTTTAGTACAATCTTATAATTTCTGCTTTTTAACTGGGTTATTTAGATCACTATTTACATTTTATATGATTACTGATGTGGTTGTGTTTAAAACTGCCATCTTGCAAAATGCTTTTTACTGATATCATCTCTTCTTTTTCACTTTTTCCTCTTTTTTTTGATTACTAGAGTACTATTATGATTCCAATTCATCACCATTGTTGACTTAATTATCAACAATTTATTAGCTGTATGAATATAATAAGTAATTATATTTGCCACCTTTGGTTCATAGTACACATCTTTAACTTATTAATGTCTATCCTCAAATGATATTGTAGTACTTCATATAAAGTATAAGAACCTTATTGTCATTCCTCCTATCAGTCTTTATGCTCTTGTCATACATTTGTTTTCACATATATATTAAGACTCATAAATAATGTTATTATTTGTTTAAAAGCACATTATGTTTTTTGTTTTTTTTAATTTATTATATTTTTACTTTTGGTTGTGTTGGGTCTTTGTTGTGGTGTGCGGTCTTCTCATTGTGGTGGCTTCTCTTGTTGTGGTGCACAGGTTTAGGTGCTCCGCGGTATGTGGGATCTTCCCAGACCAGGGCTCGAACCTGTGTCCCCTGCATTGGCAGGCAAATTCTTAACCACTGTGCCACCAGGGAAGTCCTAAAAGCACATTATGTTTTAACAAGATTTAAATAATAAGAGAAAATCATATATTTTTCTATATAGGAATGATCTCTTGTCCTCTGTTTTTTTGTTTGATCCATATTTCCATCTGGTACCATTTTTATCTCTGCCAAAAAGACTTTAACATTTTTTATGAAGAGATTCTGGTTATGTTAAATTAGCATTTGTTTTACAGAAAACTTTTTATTTGCCTTTACTTTTGGAAGATGTTCCTGATGAAAGTTTGCTATTTTCCTTAACTATGTTCCCCCAATTTTTAAAAATCTGGCTCTTTTTAAGTTTTTCTTCTTTTCACTGATTTTGATCAATTTGATTATTATATGCTGTGCTATGCTTTTCTTCATGATTCTCTTGTATAGTGTTTGTTAATCTTTTTGGAACTGTAGATTTTTAATATTTATTAAATTTGGAAACATTCTGGCCATTCTTCCTCTCTCTCCTCTCCTTTGAGAAGTAATTATGTATATATATTAGACCATTTAAAATTTCACACATCTCACTGATACACTTTTCTTATGTTGTTATTATTTTTCCCTCTGTATTTCATTTGGATATTTTCTATTCCTTTGTCCCCAAGTTAACTTTTTTCTTCAATATCTTTTCTACCATTAATATCATACAGCATATTTTTTCATCTCAGAAATTGTATTTTTTATCTCTAGAAGTTTGCTCTGTATCTTTCTTTAAACATGTTCTAAGTCTCTACTTAATATCTTACATATAGAATACCAGCTAAAGAACTATACTGTTCTTTTCTGCTAATTCTAAATATCTGCATTATTTAAGTCCATTTCAATTGATAGAAAATTCTCCTCATTATAATTTGTTTTTCTGCTTCTTTGGATACCTAATAATATTGGATTGGATGCCATACCTTGTTGGGTTCTGGATATTTTTGTATATCTATAACTATTCTTAAGCTTTTCTCTAGTATGTAGCTACAGTTGATCCTTGAACAATGTTGGGGTTTGGGGCACGAATGCCTGTACAGCCGAAAATCCACATATAACTTTACAGTCGGCTTTCCATTTCCAGAGTTCTACATCCTCAGATTCAACCAACTGTGGGTTGTATGGTACCATAATATGTATTTATTGAAAAAAATCCATGTATAAGTGGACCTGCACAATTCAAACCTGTGTTGTTGAAGGGTCAGCTGTACTTGTGAAAAGTTTAAAGCTCCAGGATAACAAGGGTTGCAGAAAACATCTATATTTTAGAAGATTATGATTTCATAGTAAAATATACATTTCAGACTTGTTATGGTACAGGTAGTTAAGTTACAACTTGATCCACTCCTAATTATAAAAATCATAAAATTTGTAGTATTTTAGGTCTGGCTTCTTTCATCGAGGATAATGTTTTTTGAGATTTATTGATGTTGTCTACTGTGTTAATAGATTTATTTATTTATTTTTATTGCTGAGTAGTATACCATTATATGCATACCCTACTTTGTGTTTATCTATTCATTAGTCATTGGGAGTTTGATTTGTTTCCGGTTTTTGGATATTACGTATAATGCTGATATGAACTTACACATGTCTTTATGTGGACATAGGTTTTTATTTTTCTTTGGTAGATAGCTTGAGCCTAAGGGAAAA
The DNA here is from genome assembly GCF_059928025.1 of Delphinapterus leucas. Lineage (NCBI taxonomy): Eukaryota > Metazoa > Chordata > Mammalia > Artiodactyla > Monodontidae > Delphinapterus > Delphinapterus leucas. The sequence continues at coordinate 41,548,572 of NC_143136.1, read as the reverse complement.
TTACTAAATCATATAGTAAATATATGTTTAACTTTTTAAGAAATTATTTTTCAAAATGATTTTAATATTTTTATATCCCTACCAATAATGTATGAAATCTTGGCTTCTCTAAATTGTTGATAATATTTGGTATTGTCAGTTTTTTAGATTATCACCATTCCAGTAGGTATTAGTGATATTTCACAGTGATTTAATTTATGCTTCCCTAGTGACTAAAAATGTAGAACTTCTTTTCATGTGCTTAATAGATATTTGTATGTCTTCACTGGGGAATTATCAATTCAAACGTTTTGCCCATTTCCTATTTAGATTGACTGGTCCTCTTATGATTGACTGGTCCTCTTATATTGTAGATATATGTACTTTATCAGCCATATGATTTGCAAATATGTGCTTTATCTGTGACTTGACTTTTCATTTTCTGAATGGTGCCATTGGAAGAATCAAAGTGTAGGTTTGTTAGCATACTCAAACAAAGTTCAGCCACTTCTCAAGACTGACTTCTTTCACTCTATGCCAAGCTCCTTCAAGTCCTCTCTGGGCATGCACACAGCTTTTTCATTAACCAGGGATGTGTGGATGGCTTTATATAGCCATTCTGCTGAGCTCTCAATTCCAAAATCTTTTTAATCTTTTAAATTTGGACTCATTCTATTTAAAATTTTTTTTTCCAAAAAGCAAATTTAAATTTTGTTTCTTATTATTCCTACATCTCATACTTATCTTACTTTTAATAATCTAATCATTTCGTTATTACTTTTATATAGTGTCAATTTGTTCCATCTATGATAGATGACATAATCTATATGCTTCCTTCTCACTCTTCCTACTATACCTTTCTCCCCGTTCTTGTTCATTATTATTATTTTTGGTATTACAGTAGCTTATAATGTTTATGTTATGTATTGGAAATTAGTTCTACGTTTAAATGAATTAAAAAGACTTTTAATCATGTTTTCACTTTTCATATCTTGTTTGGTAAATCTGATCCTTTATTATTATTATTATTTATTTTATTAATTTTTTTGTGACAGGATTATTGGAACTATGTTCTCTGTGAGTGTCTGTATGCTTGAAAATATGTCTCTTTCCTTTATACATGGGTGATGGTTTATATGCTTTGCACGGCATTTGGGTCCCATTTTTTCCCCAGAAGATTTGTAGACTTCAAAATGTCCATATATTAAATGTTGCTTTATAAAAGTTTTAAACCAGTTCAATTATATTATCCTTTTGTAGGTTATTTCTTCTGTTGGGAGGGGAGATAGAGGGTTTAGAAATCTGTATAATTACTAACCTTTGAACTGCCTTTGTTCAGCTACCATCAGTATTAATGGGTCAATATTCGTTTTTTTTCTCATGAATTCTTTCCTTTCAAATTTTAGACTGAAAGTTATTTTTAATATTAATGTAGTTTTATTAAATTACATTTTGAAAACACTTCTCTTTCACTTGTTTTTTCTCTTGTTTAGGGAATTAGTTATTGTATTGAATCTTCTTTTTCTACTTTCTATTTTTCATTTCTCACTAATTATTAATATTTTTAATTTTTATGTTCCACAGTATTTTTAATGAAACATATGCAAACCAATGGTTTTAAACTTCATAGAATTCTTTCATGTTTTTCATCAATATTTTCTTATTTCAATAAAACTGTGTTGATCAAAAGTTTCACTTTGAATGCCACATTTTAATTATGATATTTGTTGTTTCTCACATACTATTTTTTTGTTTATTTTGCCTAGTTAACATTTTTGAATAATATATTCATCCTTGAAAATCAGAATTTTTCTTTATTGTCCAACCATTTGATGATGGATACAGTGGTATAGTGACCAAAGGAATGTGCATTAGTAGTATTAAGCTCAAGATTTGGTCTGTTGCCCACTTCGAAATTTTTAAAGTCTCTCTTCATCCTTAGTGAAATAAAGTGGAGTACTAGAAAGATTAAAAATGATAATATAAATTATTTAAAAGACAAATTAAATTTAAACAAGTTAGTGATGACTTCAGCAAAGGTATCTGCCTACTACAATGGAAAGAATAGAGAATATATGAGCCATATTTTGGTAGCATCTTTTTTTTTTTTTTTTTGTGGTACGCGGCCTTTCACTGTTGTGGCCTATCCCGTTGTGGAGCACAGGCTCCGGATGCACAGGCTCAGCGGCCATGGCTCACGGGCCCAGCCGCTCCATGGCATGTGGGATCCTCCCAGACCGGGGCACGAACCCGTGTCCCCTGCATCACCAGGCAGACTCTCAACCACTGCGCCACCAGGGAAGCCCTGGTAGCATCTTTTAGATGAGATATTTAAGACAATTTTTGAAACAATGAGAAATATCTGTTAGAGAAAGTTGGAAGTTGCAGAGGAATGACTAATGTTATAGAAGAGTAAAAGGATATGAAGGGTTCAGAGTCAGCAAGAATTGTACTTAGTTTCCCAAGTTGCAAATCAAATTGTTTGGACAAATAAAATCAAAACACAATAAAATAATGACAGTTACAAATAAAATACCATTGCATCCTGTTGTTTCCATAGACTTTTTTACAAAAATTTAAGTAAAATAAATGTGTGTGGGTAAAATGAAATTTTGAATGCACTTCAATAGTTAGAGCATTTCTGAACTATGTGTGTAGAGGTGAAACAATCTATGCAAATTTATATGCAAATTTGTATGCTTACATTTTAAAATGCTAATTAATTGCAAACAAGAGCTCAGTAATTACCTAAACTAATGTTGTAAATTCTGTACACATATAAATGCTTGGAAATGACAAGGAGGGCTATTCTCCAAATAATTGGTATGTTGACAGTCCCTAATCCAAATATCATTTTTTATTGATCAAAAATTAATATTAATTGAAACAAGTTTGATGGCAATATGTAAAAATAGAGAACTTGTTTTAACATTTTTAAAAAACAAATATGTGCCTGAATTGGTCAGAAAATCTATGAATTGGATACAGAGGATTTGGGATTTTCTAGGAGCCACACACATATCTTGTAAATATGAAATAAATTAAACTCGACTAGTGAGTTATATTGCATGACAGAACCCTTTCATGTATAAATGTGAAGGATAAAGCCGAAAAGTAAAACTGCATTGCTGACTCCTTTGCTTTTGGGTATATAATTACTTACTGCTCTATTATTCCAAATTCATTAGCTATTCATAGGTAGATTGCTTATTGAAATGAATTCATTTGTTATTGATTAGTATCATATATCTTGTAATTTTTTTGTCTCTGAAATTTACTACCAGGTAATGAATAAGAAAATTTCTTTTCCTGTCTCACTTTCTTCTAATAGTTTTAAGACTAAAGTATTTTTGCTGAACACATACATATCCCTGTACATTCCCCTACAGAATAAATATAAAACATTTGACATTTTGTTAATTTCCACTCTTTGTGCTATGTGGATAGCTGATATTAATATGATGAATATCTAAACATACACTTCCACTGAAATTACTCTAAATGTTTTTAAGTGAACTCAAAATTGGAAATACAATGTTTATAAAGCTATTCCATGACACATTTTATATCAGAAGAAACTAGGTAGAAAACATTATCACTGTAAATCTGTTCAGTTTTGCTATATTATTTTAAAGTTTTAGACAGTTGCAATTATTGTTTCTATATTTTGAAAGCATCAATAATTTTGTGTGAGTTTTCTTGAGTACACAAGCATCACATCCTACATTGGCTTACCATAAGTTTTAATATAAATTAGGCAAAAAGGAAAGAATAAACTGCTGAAGCATTTGGTGGTGGTCATAATCATATTGAGAATATATAGAGACAAAGACAGTCTCTCATTTGAATGCATAAAAACGTGTATAGTAGTTTATTTTTTTAATGGAAATCCAGTTTTATATAGGGGATTCCAGAAATATTGGGAAAACATCAGAGTTATAGAATCTAATCTATAATATAACCCTACTCTACAGGTAAGAAAATGCAATTTATCTGAAATAATATACTACCTACTTCCTCCTATTCCCCCATAAAGAAAACGATGAAATTGAGAGCCATTGGATATTTATTAAGCCAAATCCTTTGATGTCTAGGATTATAAGTGTTTGCTCAGAGGATTCATATTTATGTGTACTGCAGATGAAACATTTAATGATGAAAATTTGGGAGAAGCAGTTTTAAATGCCCCTGGAAATGGTGTTCAGGATACTGGTAGCCTTGGCCAACTCTAATAAATCTGGTAAATATTTATGCATATTCCTCCAGATTGAACAGAGACACAGTTTTAGAGAACTATATTTATGAGGAAAAAAAGATGATTATTCCTAGTGTGAAAACAGTGAAGATTCTCTTGGGACTTACTATAGATCCTCATAAATATGTTCAGTATAGACTCACAATTTTAAGGCAATAGAGATAGCTTAGTAACTAAGGATCTTCCTAGAAAAGACCTCCATCTGGAAGCTTAAATTTTGGTGATTTCCTCTTATATTTAATTTTTCAACAGTCCCAAAGTAAAATGGAGTAATCTACAGTATTACTCCATTCAGCATTCAGCCTTCTGAAGTGACATTATAGAGACCTGAAGATCATAGTGTTCTTCATACTACTGGCATAAACCTGAAAGAACCATATCATATGGAGGAATTCCAGGTGGGGCAAAGGGAACATCTTTAACATTGCTGGAAGTGACAGAGGTGGGCATACTATGCTGTGGAGCAAGTTGTAAGTGGAAATCCCTGGAAGCCAGATGATCAAAATTGTCCTCTTACCTCTGTTTATATGAAGAAGCAAACCTAAAAGGGAAGTTGGAGGAGGGAGAGAGGGTGAAAGCTAATGGTTCTAAGGCACATTAATAAAGAAAGATATCTTGAGAACCTATACTGTGGAGAGCTTTAAACATGACACTATTTGGGGAGAATATAGAAGAAAGAATTTGACTTAGTTTGTCATTTTATTAACATGAGACTATTAGTTGTCATTTTCTTGCTTCACCATCATAATATTAATATTCACATGAAGACTTTGAATAACTGCAATATCATGAAGTGCTTTGGCACAATCAAAGGGAGACTAGATCATGCTCAGTATAATTCTAGTGCTACATTATCAATTTTTATTTTTTTGAAAAAAATAAATGCATTTTATTATTTGTTATTCAAAATTTTTATTTAAGATGATTACATTATATCTTAATTATGTGTTATTTATAATCAGAATCTTGTAAACAGGAATTTAACAGAAAATCTGCATATTATGTAAGTAATACTAAATGTAATTGTCATTGCAGAATTTTCTGCAAAAGAGTCAGTCAGTTTGGTGAAAAATCAGTTAAGCAAGTACTTTTAGTTGCCTATTTAATGAGCCAATAGTGTAACTCATTTGTGTAGTATAGACTTAGAATTAAATATTTGGAGACTAATATGTAAAGAGATGAGAAGCATGTATGTTTGAATTTTAGTACATTCACTTAAGAATATTTATAATTTTTCTTTTTTTTCTTCTACATACATATAATGGAACATATCTCTCAATTTTATTGTAAAATTACATTAAAATATGCATATGAAGTTTGACACATACTAGTTGTTTAAAACTTTTTCTTCCTTATTCCTCTTTATCCCTAAACAAGCATTTAGACAAGATATTTAACCACAAAGAAAGTGCTGCCATTGTTGGTAACACATTATTCAGTGAAGTCTTCTCCCTCATTTTTTCCCTTACATATACTTATATCACTTATCTCATCACAGGCATAGCTCAGAAATAGTGAGGTTTTTGTTCCAGACCACTGAAATGAGGCAAATATCAATAAAGTGAGTCTCAAATTTTTTGGTTTCTCAGTGCATATAAAAGTTATATTTATAGTATACTGTAATCTATTAAGTAGGTAATAGCATTATGTCTAAAAAATGTATATACCTTAATTCAAAAATGCTTTATTGCTAAAAAATGCTAACCATGATCTGACAACACAGAGTTGCCACAAACCTTCAATTAGTAAAAAATGCAATATCTGCTAAGCACAATAAAGTAAAGCACAATGAAACACTCAAAAATTATTGATGCTTTCAAAATATAGAAACACTCATTCTCCATTGAGATGCCTTTTGCAACTTACTCTTCCTCTACTGTTTGACCACTGAAACTCATTGTTTGAAGAAAATATGGAGATAGGGCAGTATAATTAAAATATCTGATTACCTTTTCATTGATTACAGACTATATAAGGAGAATTTAAGTAATGAAAAATAAGGAATAAAATGCAGACCATCTTGACAGAAGAATTGGGAGAATTTTGGTATTATGTGAAAAAAAGAGAACAGTCAGCTATTATTTCAATGAAATGAATTTGTATTGTTAGTAAAAAAATATCATCCAGAGTTCTAGAGTCTTAAACTACTAACTTTGGAATTCAGTGCCTTTATTATAAAGAAGCAATAAGTTGTAGGAATTTCGTTCAGATTCTGTCATATTATTTTGATTATCCTCAGTAATGGTAATGTCTTAATTCTTTTGATAGTAATTTATAATTGTAAATATCTCAAACTCATTCAAATTTTCACCTAACGAAAAAAATAAAAATTCTCACCTAACAATCAAGGTACATGGTTTCTGGTGAAATTTGTGGTATGATTAAAAATAATGGGATTGTTTTACAGAAGGCAATACCAAAAGAGTTGTTTCAATCTATACAAATGTTATTCAGTATTTATGGATCTCCCCACATACACTGACTGGTTCTTATGACAACACAGTTTAGATATATGAAACTTATCAAAATTATTGAAAATTATAGTCCTGTATTTATGTACATATTATTGGAAATCAAAAGGCATGCAAGTCTTTGTGTAATTGACTGTGTTATATTAATGCTTACAAAATAACTGAGTTACTTGCCTAAGTATTAGCTAATCTAATCAAAGTTTAAACCATTTCCTTGAATTTTTAACATGATTTTTTCTCCATGTCTTAGAAAATACTTGTTATATGCCTTCAACATAAACATATTTCTTTCCAGAAAAAATCCTCTGGCCCCCTGATTTGGTTTAAGAGACAAATATGTGCAGTCATAACATACTCTAATTCTCCTTCATAGTCATATTATATATGACAACTTTTGCAGTTGATTCTTTAAATAACTTGTAACTCTATAGGGCCTGGTATGGTGCACCATCTTGATCTTCTGCTAATAACCCAATTGCTAGGGTATTGAGTATTGATGACCTATGCTTGCACTCCTTTGTTGAAGGTAGCTGCCTCACACATGTTTTCATCTGGTCAGTAAGGCAATATAAAACATGTTCCCCTTGCGTCTATGGGGAACATTTCTAAAGGGCTGTTTCAGCTTCACCACTCTCTGTGGGACTGATTGAGTCCACTATAGCAGCTGCATCACAGTTCAGCATCTCTCTCTGACCAATTCTGCTTCAAATGAGAGCACTTCTCATGAAACCTCCTGCATGCAAATCTCAGAGTCTGTTTTCTAAGAACACGAACCTAAGGCATTTCTTTCAGCAGGGTCCTAGGAAGCAAACACTGATATATAATTGTGCAGTTGGACCACTCACCACCAGCTGGCAATGAGGGCCACATCACTGGTAGTATGGTGAATGTGGATAAATCCTGGAATTATCTAGCAGTGTCATTATAATTTTCATGAGTATAATATGGTGAATTAAAATAGGATACCAGTAGAGGTTAATTCACTGATGAGTGCAACATATCAGGCCTTTGAGAGGTATAGAAAAAGTAATTATAAGTAAAATTATAATAAAGATGACATTTGATAGTTGTTGTGGGGACAATCAGTGCATTGGAGGATGACAGAGAAAGTCTGAGGGTAATCAACCACCAATTTAGGTGAAGTGTAACAGCTATAGGATGCCTTTAGCAGCATATGAAACATTTCACACCTCAACTATAGGGTACTAAAAGCTGTGAGTTGAGCCGAATACTTAATTGGGGAGAAGCAGAGCTCTAAGAAGAGGTTAATATTTTATTAATTTAAGTCTGTTATGCCAGTGTCAGAGGACTGTTTGTATAGAATTGTAAACTTGCAATATCAGATGGACATCCTGAATTAAAGCACTTGAGAATCTCAAATCATAGATCCTACTACATCTTCTTGGCCTATAAAAATTACCCAGTCCTTTCAGTTGACGGCTGACTCTTGCTGAGGACAATATAACCACCTTTGCCTTGTCAAACAATAAAAATACTTACTAGGGTTTATCCCCATCTCTCTTCCTAGCTATGAAACTAGTAGTTCAATTCATACCATTGCCTAAGAGATAAAAAGCACTATACTCCGTTGGAGTTGCAGGAGCCTGACAAGTATATAGGAGAATGGATATTAAGTTTCCTGGATTAAGAGTAGGATGTAACATAAAGTTTGATAAGGGACCGATTATCATTATGGGAGCACTGTCTTTGGATACGAAACTTAAAACTTTGTCAGGGATCCAGAGGTGGAAGTAGAATCAAGAGAGAGATCTGCTTACATACAGCTGTTTTGACTCTTGAAAGCCTGGAAATAGTAAAGATCTATACTAATTGAAGTAGAAATTCCAGGACTTCCATGGAAGCCAGTGAAAAATTTCAATAAAAAGCTCAGAAAAATGGGCAGGATATCTCAGAAGGCTGAAAACATACAAGCCAAATATGTTCTGTTGGATGGTATAGAAATCTCTCTATTTACCAGAGTGAGAAGAAATGTGCTGGTGAGATATATTATTCCTATATAACAACATCCATATAGTGACCTTTAACCATCAGTAACAAGGTAGAGGCTATTATTTTAATAAGTGGCAATGACAGAATGGCAGCCAGAGGGTTTGTCTTGTACAGAGCTATCAAGATAGCTACTAGGATATGGTGTCCCTAGGGAAAAGACAGAAGGGTAGCAACAAAGGAATTTTTTAACCTACACAAGAAAAATAAATCAAAGATGACTCAATTTATAAAATAAACCAGGATAGTAAGAACAGTGGCAACAGTGAAAAGTTACAATATCTTGCCTACTTTCTAGTCCTGAATATATTTTCAGTTCTGGAACCCATCATCAGATGGAAAGTCTGAGTCCCTAGGAAGGAGGACCCTGCATCACTATAGAAAATGTATATAATAACTCCTTCCCAATGCTTTCTCAGAGAGACTTATGTTCATTAACGAGTAATATAGTGGGGACAAGAAAAAAGTTGTATTTTGTGGAATATTGGATAATGGGTCTAATCTATCTTTAATGTCCAGGGACTTAACACATCACTGTGACCTCCTGTTAGAATGGGTCATGTAGTGGGTACATAATAAATTGACTCCTGGACAAGGTCTAGCTCATAGTTGTTCTGCTGTATCTTCAAATCAAACCAATGATAATGTGCCTGGTCTAAAATACTTGACTGAGCCCACACATTGTTTTCTTGGCTTGTCAGATAATAACTACTATAGTGGGGAAACTCAAGAATAAACCTCTAAAATTGTCCACCTTATAGGCCAAGATATTAAATAAAAAATTATATCAAGACTTCTGCTTCAAACTATGAAGGCTCTTTTTTAGGGAGATTGTCCTCTTTTCATAAACAATTAGAAAACTAGAAAAAAAGTATGTGAAACAACAGTGTTCAAATATTGAACTAGAGTCAGCGCAGGACTTTGTCCCCTAGAGAAAGAAACCAATAATGTGAGCCCTAAATTTTTCCTAGCATACTGCCTGGAGATAGCTTCATGGTTGCAATGAAGGGAGAAGAAACCCAAACAGCACCCAAAGACCTGAGTTGGGTAGACGGAGAGAGGCCAAAGCAGTTAGGATCTGTGGAACAGAATATCAGTGATTAGAGACCTGTACACAGAAAATTTGGAGCTCTGAAGAGGAATCGCCTAGGTTATTTTTCTGTGTATTGATTTGCTCTTGTATATGGTGATACTTCTTGAGGCTGGAAAAGACCTACTAGAAAACAACAGCGTGAATAATTGCCCAAGCTCATATAAAACTAAAATTATTATAAAGAAGATGTGGCACATATATAAAATGGAATATTACTCAGCCATAAAAAGAAATGAACTTGAGTTATTTGTAGTGAGGGGTGTGGACCTAGAGTCTGTCATACAGAGTGAAGTAAGTTAGAAAGAGAAAAACAAATATCGTATGCTAACACATATATATGTAATCTAAAAAAAAAAAAGGTTCTGAAGAACCTAGGGGCAGGACAGGAAATAAAGACGCAAATGTAGAGAATGGACATGAGGACACGGGGAAGGGGAAGGGTAAGCTGGGACAAAGTGAGAGAGTGGCATTGACATATATACACTACCAAACGTAAAATAGATAGCTAGTGGGAAGCAGCAGCATAGCACAGGGAGACCAGCTCGGTGCTTTGTGACCACCTAGAGGGGTGGGATAGGGAGGGTGGGAGGGAGACGCAAGAGGGAAGAGATATGGGATATATGCATAGGTATAGCTGATTCACTTTGTTATATGGCAGAAACTAATACAACAATGTAAAGCAATTATACTCCAATAAAGATGTTAAAAATAAATATAAATAAAAATAGAAAAAAATAAAATAAACTTTATATATGTCATTATAAAAAAAAAACTAAAATTATTCATGTTTCCAAGAGTCAGAGTAGAAAGTCCTTGTAATAAAAAGGGATTAGGTAGAGTACTCAGATTTATGCCTTCATTGAGGAGACCTAAAGTAGTCTATTCTGTGTACTAACAAAGCTTAAAAATAAAATCATAGAGGATCAAATTAATCTGTAAGTGAACTGCATACCAAAACAAAGGCCAGTACTCTTAAAAATGCTACAAATTTCAGTAATTACAATATAAAATTCACAATTTCAGACATCCAATAAAAAAATGAGAAGGCAGGCAAAAAAATCAGAGACATATGACCCGTAACCAGGAAAAGCATATTCAGTAGAAGTAGAACTAGAGATGGCAAAGACAAATGAATTAGGAAAACATTTTTATACAGCTATTATGTCTATTACAAATGTGTTCAGAGATGAAAGGGAAAGGGCAAACATAATAAAAAGAAAAATGGAATGTATAAAATCTCTAAATGGATCATCTAGAGATAAACAAAATATCTGAAATGAAAATACAGTTGGTGGAATTAACATGCTGGGCACTAGGAAAAAGCAGTGAATGTGAAGCTAAGGAAATAGAAACTATGCAAAATGAAAGCAGAGAAAGAGAGAATAATTGAAATTGAACAGAGCATTACTAACTAGTGGGAAAATATCAAGATGTCTAATAAATAAGCAGTTGGGGTTCCAGAAGGAGTCAAGACAGAAAAGAAAAAAGATTGATGAAATCATTCCCTTGGATTTTCCAAAGTATGAGAAAGTTATAAACCACAGATCCAATAAGCTCAGCTAAACTCAAGAAGAATCAACAGAGAAGCACAAGGCATGTCTTAATTGATTTACTGCAAACTATTAATAAAGAGAAAATATTAAAAGTAACCAATTAAAAAGGAACTTATATAGATAGATACAAAATATGAATATTCTCAATGAAACTACAATCTGGAAGGCAATGAAACAGCATCTTTAAAGCACCAAAGGGGAACAAGCAAGCAAACAAAATGTGGATAATTTGAAATGTTATACCCTGAAATAATATTTTTCAAAACTTAAGGCAAAATACTTTTCAGACAAACCAAACATGAAAGTATTCATCGCCAGAAGAACTGCACTGCAGGAAATGGCAAAGGAAGTTCTTTAGGCAAAATTCAAAGTTAAACAAATGGAAATATGGCTGTAGATGAAAAAAAAATGGAGAAGGCCAGAAATAGTAAATTCTGAGTAAATATAACATACATTATTTCTTATTTTGCATCTCCTTAAATATTTAACTATTCAAAGTAAAAATAACAGTGCAACTATGCACTCTTGAATGTATAAGGTTTGTAGAAGGAGGATGGAACTATAGTAAAATTACTAAACTATTTGGAAAATTAGTATAATATTATTTAAAGATAGAGTATAATAAATTTAACTTGCATGTTGTAAAATCTAGACTAAGGGTCAACAAACTATGACCTGGGGGCCAAGTCTGGCCCACCCCTATTTGCTAGGAATGTTGTTTATTTTTAAAGAAATATTAAAGAAAAAAAGGTAGATGAAGGAGAAATAAGAAAAGGATAAAAGGTAAAAAGTAGTGAAAGGTAGAGGTGAAAGAGGAGGACGAGGAAGATAAAAGCAGGTGATTATATGTGACCCTTTAGTGTCTGGCGAATCTTTTTTCTAAAAAGTCAGATAAAAATATTTTAAAATTTGTAGACCACATATGATATAAGGATACAAATATTAGGATATGTAAGTAACATATTTTTCTGGCCCCTGCTCTAGAGCATAATCAAAGAAGTAAAAAAGATAAAGTCAATAAAACAATAGTGGAGATAAAATGGAGTCATAAAATGACTTTTATAATAACAATTGTGGCTTCCATTAATAGCCCTACTATTATCTTTCATGCTGGAGTTGTATGTTTTAATAATGAAACTAAAATATATCCTAATGGATAATAAAAAAGAAATGCATTTAACATATCAGACTTCTATGAAAGTAAAATACTTGATTGTTGGTAAAATATAAATTGGCGACATTGTTTAGAGGTATTCATGAGTCAAATACAATTAAACGTAAGTAAACTTCTTTATTACCTAAATATAATCAACCTCTAAATTTTAAAACATCATTAGAAATACAAAAGGAAATTAAATTTCAGCAAGTAATAATTACTTGATTCAATTATTATAAGTAATAATAATTACTTATTCAATTTTTATTATGTGCCACTGTACAAAACACTGTAAATAATTTATTTATAGTCACTCATTTATTGTTTATAGCCTTATAAGAATGGTGCTATTATTATCACCATTTTAATGATAAGAAAACTGAGGCATAGAAAGTGCATCTTGATATTAGCAGTATGTTTGATAAGGTGTTTTTCAGCTTCTTTTTAAAGTATTTCTGCAAGCACAGAATTTGTTCAGCGAATTTGATCAATAGAAAGAGCACATATATAATTAAAAGTCAAAGTTATTACCTTGTTCACACTGATTTGATTAAATTAAAATGCTCAAACTATGTGTAGCCCATGGTGAATACATAGTAATTTTTCTATTAGTAGACTGTTTAGTACTGTAGCATCTGGCAAGGTTTGGTGACAGAGTGGTGGCTACTACTTCAGACAGGATGGTGAGTAAAAGCCTCTGATGGGGTGGTATTTTAGATGTGAGCAATCCTCAACAAGTCATTACACAAGCATTTATTAAATCCTTCCTGTGTGTCACTGTTTTAGGCTACAGAGATACGGCCCCAAAAACAAGGGAGATGAGGCCCCTGCCTCTGAGGAGCTAGAATGACGGAGACAGAGCCAGAGGAAACAAGTAAGTTAATTTTATACATTATGTGCTACAAACAAACAAAATAACACGTTTTTTGTTTTAAAGAAGCAAGTGGTATGGGTGAGGAGAAGTCACTGTTTTTAAGTGGCCTGGATATCTTTTAAAGGTTTGATACTTAATCTGAGACCTGAATGTGCTGATCTGTGAACAAAGTGCTCAAGGAAAAGGATGACCAGGGGCAAAGGCTCAGAACCAGAGACAAAGCCAAGGAGAAGGCCTAACTCTTCAAATAACCAACTGTGTAAATTTGAGCAAATTCATTGACTTCTCTGTATTGAGTCTTCCTTCTCTATAGTAAGTTGGTCTAGATGTCCACAGACTATTATTCTAGCATCAACAGTCTTTATGTTTCTTAATCCTTTTACATTTGTTAAGACTTTGTTAAATTAACATTTGTTAAGTGGTACACAGTGTGCTGGATGGTAAGCACAAGCAACAGTAGACCACAAGAGAAATTGAAACAGAGAAGTTTATTACTCACAGGTCCTGGAGGAAGTACAAGGCATACCTCAAGGGACCACATGGGGAAGTAAATTCAGAGAGCAGAGAGAGAGTGATAGGGCCCGGGCCATGTCCTTCTATTAGGGTCTGTGAGTGGAGTGCTTTGGGGTTCCTGGGTTAAGGCCAGATTAGTCAATTCAAACTAAATGACCAGGATTTTGGTAAGTTCCATGGGGTCTTATCTAAGTGTTATCACAAGGGGAAGGCACTGGGAGGCAGGGGAACCTGTTGAGCACGAGGGTTGTTAGACATCAGAAACTTACATTTGCTTGTGACTCTGTGGGCTGTTATGGAGGGTATGCACTTGTGTGAGGGCGCTAGCATCAGTTTAAAGTTCCTGCAGCCCTCTGGGTCAAACAAAATGACTGCTCAGGCAGCAAGATCATGGAGTAGCTTACCTACACTCTTAACAACATTATATTTGATGTAACTAGTTTTGCAATTCTACCTTGTATTTATAAGCAGATAATCGTTAAAATAAATCTGAGTGCTCCGTTTGGAGGGAAACATAACAAAACAAATTCAGCTTCTACTTTAGGTGTTAAGTCTCCTCTTTCTTCCTTACTCTTTATCCTATTTATGAGACTATTATATTGGCACATTAACAGATTTCCGTGATATAAGTTCATATATTTTATGGTAAATTTTAAACAAACTTTCTTTGTATACTTTGAAATATTTATAGATAAGATACATGATTATAGGGTTATATTTTTATTTAGAGTGTTATTCCACTTTATCATATTTACATCTGCCCTGTTACTCTGGTTATGTATTACATATCCCCACAAAAATGAGTAATTTATAAAATTATAGTTTCCTAATAGTCAATTTTAAGGCATTATTTTTACTATAACATGTTTTAGGGCAAGTGCTCTAAATTCTGTCATTTAAAACTGGGAATTAATAAATAAAATTTCTTTATCTCCAGAGGTATTGGTAAACAAAACTTTCATCAAGAGCAACATTGACGGAATAGATTATACCTCTATCTCTATCTCTACATCTACATCTACCTCTATATCTATATCTATCTTTAAACTGTATTTATTTGTATGTTACTAATTCATTCATACCTTTACTAAGCTAAGTATATTTACTACTTTTTGTGTGGTAATTAGAGATGAAAACTGTGATTTACTTGAAACAAAAGGGATTGTGATCATTGTAAACCTATCTAGCAAGAAACATTTGAAGATGATAATTCCCTCAACAGAAATCTACCTCATACCTATAGTGTGACATACATTATTTAAGGCACTGGAGTAATATTCCAGGAATTGCAGGCTGCAATCACATATGCAAACAATCTCAGATATAATCCATGAGTTTAATGACTCATCAAATGTTTTTCTCTTCAAGCAAAAAAGATAGGTGATGAAATCTGGTCATGGTCAACTTCCTCAAATACAAAGTCACATATTGAAATCCTACATTGATATTCTTATAAAATAAGAATCCTGGTTTGGATAAACTCTGTCTAATTCAGACTAGGCAAGTTTTGTGGTGTGACATTCCATGACTCCCAAATTCTAAAACAAAACTCATGAAGTGCTTATAACAATCATGAAAGTAGTTAATTGGAATTAGGGAAGATGCCAGTGTAGCAGAGGTGGCAAAAAAAATAATTATCCAGCTTTCCTGTTAGAATCAAATAATCAAATAGGCAATTTCACATGTTATTTCATTCAATTAAAATAATTCTCACAATAACTCTGAACCACTAAATTGGTTAGAATTCTTTTGTCTCAAGGAATAGAAATCTACTCAGGCTAACTTAACTTAAAAAGGAAATTAGCTTAACAAATAGTTATAACTTTAAAAAAGAGAGAGGAGGGAAGAAGGAAAAAGTAAATAACCATTTCTAATGAAGGTCAGGAATTTTCAGTCCTAGAAATTTCCATCAGGAGCATATGGATTGCATATTGGGGATTGCATGGACTTTAGCCTTACCTCAACTTGACATTGCACTCAGGATTTAATTTATGAGGAGTTAAAGGTTGATGGCTTTGATTGGATCACCTGCCCACCACCCTCCCATAGCAGGTAATAGTAAGTAAGAGGTGAGTGAGTTTCTGTGAACAGAATCTTCCCCAGAACCACATAGAATGAAGTGTGAAAATTCCCTTTAGGAAATACAGAGTGATTTTACCAAACGAAGGGGAAAAGGATGCCATATGGAAAAAGAAGAAAATATTCACAACATGTGTAAGTCTAATTGGTTTCACAGAGATGGAGATACATTAATTTTGGCCAAGGCAAAAGAGCTTGTAAACAGGAATTTTCCAAATTTCACTCTCTTTTCCTTTTCACAATACTTGTATGGCAAAGTTTAGGCCATAGTTCACAATTTAACATTTTACTGAATAGTGAGCTTTGGATAGATGTCTGAAACTTGGGAAATTACATATTCATGCCCATGTGATTACAAAGATGAATATAGATACATAGAAATTAGGAAAACAAATATTTTATAGATATCTTTTATAATTAAATGGGTGTGCTTCTGATTCTTCTGTATTCTTCTTGGGATACCCAATTTCAAAGTGAAAGTCACTACTATAATTTTAGTCTCAATGGTCAGCCAAAAATTTTAAAAATAACCTGAAAAATGAAAATTTATTTTATCAAAGCTTCAGTTTTAAATACAAGGCATACATTTAAAATTATGGCCTAAAACCGATGTTCAACATGTGCCACAGATACAGAGATCATTTTCATCATTATTAATCATGTTCACTGGCGGATATAATAGGTATTGTAAGGAAAGTGTCAGAAGCTGTAAATCTTAAAGCACATTGAAGAGGGCAAGGTAAAAGTTTAAGTTGTAATGTGGAGTAACATGTTTTCTTGCTGTTTTTATTTCTATGAAAAATTAAAAAGTTTTATTAGCACAGCTTTTTATCAAGATTATTAAAGTGCATTCTCAATTGCCCCAGAATATTTCACCATTTTAATGTTGGAGGAAACAAAACCTTTATATATTCCATATATATATATATATATAACATTAATTGGGAAAACTTTTGTTCATGGAAATATTTTTCATCATTTCCATTAAAAAAAATAAAACAATTGAAATGACAAAGTATAATTGGTAAAAATAAAATTCATGGAATTATGTAACCTTATTTAAATACTTCGTAGGTATATAGGACAATACAGATCTAAAAAGATCTATTATCAGTAAATGAAATTGGCTTTTTTATCATAACAGGAAAGACATTAGATTACTTTTACATAAAACATGCATCTGTCAGGCATTATGCTGTATGCTTTGCATTCATTTCTTTTTAATAAGAGAACATTATGACTGTGAAGTTTAAGAAATTTCTCACAGACAAAATCCAAAATCCATAAGGAAAACTTAGCGATGTTTCTGGACAAAGACGTAGCTCTTTGGCTACTGGAACATTCTTTGAAGTTCATCTCAAGGTAGTATTGTGAAGAAAACCATTTGAGAGCTCTTACAATGTAAAGCGGTAAGTGGTAGCAGATTACACAGAAGAACAGTCTAACGTAGAGGTTCAGCTAAGACCTTTCAGGAGTGATGAATTTGAGAAGAATTATTTAATACAAGCAGGAATTCGTCAAATGAAGTATGATAAAGTGTATACACATCTGGAAGAGGAAGTCACACGTGTCAAGGTCCAGAAGGAGCAAATCACATTGTTAGAATGTCTGTGTAGCACCATGAAAGGGAATGGACATATATGTTTCTGTAGGGGAGATATATTTGAGGAAAAGCTGAAGTTTAGATATATTAATCAGATGTAGCTGTGAGATTTCCAAGTAGAAAAGCCCAATGGAAAATTGAATACAATTATTTGGAGCTCAGTGAGAATTCTAGACTTATTTGTTTAAGTTTTATAACCATTAAAAAAAAAAACACCTGTTGAAAATCTGTGTAGTGTACTAAGAACTGGAATATCTATATTAAATCAGATCATTCTCTGACCCCATAGATGTTAGTCTCTTGGGTAGTACAAAAATAGATTTAGAGGAAATCTGTGAGAAAGTATATAATTTGCAAAAGGCAACAACTAAAGGATTAGCCCTTGAGAATATTTAAGGCATTATCAGAACAATATGCATACATAAATAAGACTTTAAAATATAGCCAATAAGGAAACACAAAAATCCAAAGAATAAATTAACACAGCAAATTAGAAGAGTGAGACTGTTAAGAAAACAGAGTGACCAGTTCTAATACTACAGAAAGTTTACCAGTTAATTCTTCATTTTCTTGGGCTGAAGGAAGGTCATCGATGATGTTAGGGTTATTTCAAGGTGCATGTAATTACCTAAGAAGTTAATAGTATGTGGGAGTTACAGATTATGAGTGGAAACATAAATGTGTTGATAGGTAAGTAGATAGAGGAATATATTATTCAATTATTGTATTTATTTATTATTTATCTTTTTTGCGGTACGCCACCTCTCACTGTTGTGGCCTCTCCTGCTGCGGAGCACAGCCTCCGGACACGCAGGCTCAGCAGCCATAGCTCACGGGCCCAGCCGCTCCGCGGCATGTGGGATCCTCCTGGACCAGGGCATGAACCCGTGTCCCCTGCATCGGCAGGCAGACTCTCAACCACTGCGCCACCAGGGAAGCCCAATTGTATTTATTTTTAATTTGAGAGGGATGCCAAGCAAATAAAGAGAGAGAAAAAAAGTAGAAGTGAACCCCAGGATAACCATGATCAACAATGTAGGATTATTTAAATGGAAATCATTGGCAGGAGACATGGAAATAAATAAAGGAATGTCTTGTCAGAAGGCCTCAATTTTCATAGTGAAGAAAGACACAAAGAAAGTTCTGAAAGTGATAGATGAAGATACATTAAAAGTTAGATTAGATATTAAGATAGTCACTGAGAAAATGAGGAAGAAAATGACTAGAGTCTTCTGGAAAGACTGTTGGGTATACAAAAGTCACATGAAGATTTAACTGTGTTTGAAGACCAGGATCAGTGTTACTTATGTGGTATCTAGCCTTTGTTGTTGTTTTGTTGCCATCATCTTTGAGGTTATTTTAGACTATTTTAATATGTTTGAATGATTTGAATTATTCTAGAGTTCTTGTTTGATAGGGGTTGTTAGGAATGAAAAAAAAAGTAGAGGTTTGAAGAGTAATAGCTAAAAGTTTTCATCATGGAATCTTGGATACATTGAGATGCAGGTAGAATAATAAGCTGGTTGCTCATACTAGATCTTAAGGTTCTAATATTTGAAAAATAAGAAATTGAGAAAGAAGGAAAAAGGAGATTGTAACCAGGAAACAGAGCATACAATATTAAATTTCAGTATGTGTGTGGTTTCAGGTTATGCCAGCTTATGACAAAGTCTGGTGTGTAACACTGGATGAGAGTTACAAAAAGGAAATAGAAGCAAATTCTTCTTCATCTGTAAATTTACATATTATTTCATGAAGTTAGGAAAATGACTGAATAATAATAAAATCCAAAAAGTTAAGCATAGTGGCTAGCATGCAGTATATATGTAATAAATATTAACTTTTTTATATCTATAATTATTTTTAAGGTCTCTGTTACCATCTATCTAGTAATTGTTAGTTTTGATGAGTGTCTACATTTTCAAAGGTAGCTTCAAGTAAATACAGCAAGGTTAGAGGTAATCTGTAATACAAGACTGTTCACTCAGTCTTCTGGAAAGGAGAAGATGATAAAAGAGAAATATGCCTCTATAAAACTTTTTCCCAGAAGAAGGTAATGGCAAGGTTGTACCTGAGTCATCAGGAAAGCTACTATTCTTCTGGAAAGTCACAGAGTCATAGAAAAAAATCATGTGGTCAAAGGAAAGAATAAATGCATCACATATAGTCTGTTATTAATGCTAAAAGCAAATACTATATCTTCCAAATATTTATTTAGCATCTTGTGCAAATCAATATCTAAGTGCCTAGTAGGTGTTCATACATGATAGATAGATAGATAGATAGATAGATAGATAGATAGAGGGAAATGACTGGCTGATAGAATAAATGGCATAAAAAATCAAAAAACACATGAATAAAAATCAGAGAGGGAGTTCCCTGGAGGTCCAGTGGTTAAGACTCCATGCTCCCAATGCAGGGGGCCCACGTTCGATCCTGGTCGGGGATCCAGGTCGGCCCACGTTCGATCCTGATCCTGATCCTAGTCCTGCATGCACAACTAAGAGATCCCGCGTGCCGCAACTAAAAACATCCTGCATGCAGCAACCAAGATCCTGCGTGCCTCAACTAAGACCCAGCCAAATAGATAAAAATAAATAAATATTAAAACAAACAAAGAGATATTTATTCCACTGACTTTAAGTTAACAGAATACCTATAGCCTCTTTTGGTTTTATGCTGGAAAAATAACATTTTGTTTTATACCTTGAAAAATACAGTGGTTTTTTTCTTTGCTATGCAAGGTAATAAGGTTAATATTAATTAATATAGCAAACTAAATTCAAGTAAACATATTCAGTTTTTATAATCCTGGCATATATACTATATATACTCTTATACATATAAAAACACATTTTTGCTCTCTTCCATGATTTTGTAAACTTACTACTTATTTCTTAATTATGAGCAAAGAAGATGGTGTTTCTCATCATCCTAAATATGAATAATAAATTTTCAATCTATATGAAGCAAAGATGATGAATGTGAACATAACTAGTACAGCAAAGCTATATCCATCATTTTAGTTCGGAGCTTGTTATAATAAAATCTTAGTTATTACTAGTAAACAGAATCAATGTATTATTACGATTTTTTTAATGTAAAGTGTATGTTTTCTTTCCTCAAAAGGCTTTTGGGTGTCGTACTTTTACTACTTAACACTTTGTATAATTTATTGTATGATTACCCAAAAATTATAATGACTGCCAGTATAACTGAGAGTTTTTAATGAAAAATCATCATGAGATATACATACTTGGAAAAAGCAATTTATGCCATATGATAATTTCTTTGACACAGGAACATCTCAATAAATGAACACAGCCACTAGTAAAATAAATTCATACTAAATCCTGAAATGCAAACACACAGAGACACAGACACATACAGGATATTTTTCTTAAGTAAAATGGATTGATAAGTGGCTTAAATATCTCTGCCTTTACATATTCAGTGTCTCTCTAAAAATTCTTTCCTAATTGATTGGCTTCAGCACTTATTTTTCTTTTAAGTGTGATCCATGTGTTATAGTTTAGTGATGAATTAAATATTCACATAATGTGGAAACATACAAATGATAATTTGCCATCCTACATTTTGGACCCTTATTCCATGACCTATTTTTAAACAGCTTTATTAAGTTATGACACATTCACCATAAAATGTACCATTTAATGTGTTCAATTCAATGTTTTTTAATATATTCACAAATTTGTGCAACCAACCCTGCAATCTAAATCTAGACTTAATCACCCAAAAAGGAACCCTGTGCCCATTGACCATAACTCTCCACATATTGCCCTGCCAGCCAGCCATATACAACCACTAATCTACTTTCTGTCTCAGTAGATTTGCCTATTTTCACTTCTATATAGGAAGTCTTGCAACATGTAATCTTTTGTGACTGGATTCTTTCACTTTGTATAATGTTTTCAAGGTTCATCCATGCTGAGCATATGTTAATACTTCATTTTATTTATTGTCAAATAATATTCAATTATATAGGTGTATCATATTTATTTATCCACTTAAAAGTTGATGGACATTTGGATCATTTCTACGTTCTGACTATTATGAATAATGCTGCTATGTTCAAGTTTTTGAGTGAGCATATATTTTTATTTCTCTTGAGTATTACATAAGAGTGAAATTGTTAGGTCATGTGATAACTATATTTACCATTTTGAAGAACTGCCAGATTATTTCTGAACTATTTTTCATTTGCACCAGGAGTGTATGCAGGTTCCAATATCTTCACATTCTTGCCAACATTTTTAATTGTCTGACTTTTGATATCACATGCTCGTATGTGTGAAGCAGTAGATGGTTGTGATTTGACATTGCATTTTCCTAGTGATTATTGATGTTACACATATTCTCATGTGCTTGCTGACTATTTGTATATTTTCTTTGGAGAAAAATCTGTAGAGATCATTTGCCCATTTTTGAATCAGATTAGTTGTCATTTTATTTTTGAGTTGTAAGAGATCTTTATGTATTCTGTATACAAGTCCGTTACCAGCTGTGTAATTTACAAACACATTCTCCCTTTCTGTGGATTGTCTTTTCACTTGATGGTATTGTTTACTGCACAAACATTTCTAACTTTGGTAAATTCAATTCATCTAATGTTTTCTTTTATCATTTATGCTTTCAGTGTCATATCTAAGAAGTGATTGTCTAACCAGGTTCAAAAATATTTCCTCTGTTTTCTTCTAAGAGTTTTATAGTTTTAGCTTTTACATGTAAGCCTATGATTTATTTTAAGATAATTTTTACATATAGTGTGATTAGATGCCTAAATTCATTCTTGTGCATTTAGATTGCAGTTGTCCAAATCCCAATTTTTCCATTGAACTGTTTTGGCACATGGCACTGTGATTGTGCCAGTATTACGCTGTCTATTAAACTTACTTTGTAGAAAGCCTTTAAATCAGAAAGTATGAGTCCTCCAATTTTTTTCTTCTCTTTCAATATGTTAATATTGTTTTGGCTATTCTGGTTCCCTTTTGTGTGTTTATGAATTTTAGGATCAGCTTGTCAGTTTCATCAAGAAGCCAACTGTGATTCTTATAGAGAGGGATTGCATTAAATCTGAAGATCAATGTGAGGATTATTGCCAGTTTAACAACGTCTTGTGATCCATGAACATAGGATGTATTTCCTTTAGTTTAGGCCTCTTTACATTTATTTAACAATATTTTGAAGTTTTCAGGGTATACATTCTACACAATTTTTGTTAAATTTATTATAAGAATTTTGCTAATTCTTATAATTATCAAACACCAGAGCACCAATTATATGAATGAGCCATCTGGACCTGGGCATTTTTTGTGGGGAGCTTTTAACTACTAATTCAATTTCTTTAGTGATCTATTCAGATTTTTTAATTTCTTCTTGAGTCAATTTTGGTAGTTTATATCTCTCTAAGCATTGGTCTATTTCATATAAGTGATCTATTTTGGTGGCATACAATTGTTCATGTGTGGTATGTTTTATTATGTCATTGGAAAATACATATTTAGTTATTTCTTTCTAATCTACTTTATCCCTCCCACCCCCCATTTTCCCTAATTTCCTTCATCAGAACCTCTAGAACATGTTGAATATAAGTGACAAAATTGGACTTCCTTGTTTTCTTCCTGAATTTAGGGGGGAGGGGTTGCATCTTTCACAATCAATTATGATGTCAATTGTGGGTTTTTTTGTAGACACCCTTGATCAGGTCGAAGGTATTTCTTTTCCTTTTCATTCTTAGTTTGTCGAGGTGTTCTTTTTTGTTCTGTTTTGTTTTGTTTTCTAACTATGGAAATGGTATTGAATTTTATCAAATTCTATTTCTACCTCTATTGAGATAATAAGTTATGCACTTTATTCTAGTAATATGATGCATTACATTTATTGATTTGATATATTAAACTATTCTTATACTCCTCAGATAAATCTCATTAAGTTATGATACATAATATTTTACATAATTTGCTTGTTTCACTTTGCTAGTTATCTTCCTAAGTGTTTTTGCACTTATATTCATAAAGGATAGTGGTATGCAGTTTAATTTCCTAGTGATAACTTTATCTGGCTTTCATATCAGTGTAATGAAAATATTGGGGAATTAAGATAGATAATATTTTATTGAAATTATAGAATATCTGAACATAAAAAACACAGATAATATTATAACAGACACGTATTACTCATGATCATATTTTAATAAATATCTTTTTTGGCCTATTTGCTACACATTGATCTCTCTCTAAAGAATTATGTATTACAACTGTTACCTCACTTTTGCCTCCCCAAATTATCCGCCACCTCAAATATTAAAATTATATTTGCCATGAATGGTTATATAGTTTCCTACTTGTGAGCATACCTATGTATTATATATTAAAATGATCTATCTTTATATGGGCCAAACTTATAAAAACTGCTTATTTTCTCTCTTCATTATATTGATCAAATTTTTAAATTCTTTTTCATTCTTTAATAGATTAGAATATTTACATTGTACTCTATTCTTTTAGTGAATAATTTTATGTTTTTCACATGTATACTTGTTTTAACAGTCTTAATTGAATCAGTACTTCTACAGACTTCCTAAACAATACAAGAGTATTAGGCCATTTAAAATTGAATCACTCTTGGGAATTCCTTGGCAGTCCAGTGGTTAGGACTCAGTGCTTTCACTGCTGTTGCCTGGTTTCTATCCCTGGTTGGCCAACTAAGATCCTGCAAGCCAAGTGGTGTGGCCAAAAAAAAAAAAAAAATTGGATTACTCTTTAGTTCATTGCATGTTGTTTTATATGATCAGTATTTCAGCTTTGTTTATTTTATCCTGCTATATTATTTGTTGAGTTAATTTCAAGGAAAGTATTTTTTTATTTTTACAAGTTTTATTTGCTTCTTTAAAAACACTACTCTTATTTTTCTAAGGGGACTTATTTTTACTTAAGTTTCTAAATGAACAAATTTGTATTTCTTTACATTGTAATACTATTTTCTCAAGTCCTTTTTGATCTATTCTGCTGATTGTTGTAATTGTCTTTTTTGTATTTTAATTATGGCATTATAGTCTGCATGGGTTCTTTCTCCGTAAGAAAACCTTGAGGTTTGACTGTGAAGCTGCCTTTCCAGACCAGTTTTGCATTAGTTTCTGCTAGACACCTGAAATATACTCTAGGCCTTTGACCAATTTTTAATAAAATTTCAAAACTCGAGATTTCCCTGAATACTTGAGTAGTATAAATTTGAATCCCAAATTTGCATGAGTTTTAAACCTACAGCTTCAGATTCTTAGGGGAGATATTTTTCCTTTCTTTCGGACTCATACATAATCAAACACATTTCCCTATCATCTCCCTTGCCTGCTAGGTGTCTTTAAAACACTACTCCACTATGACTCTGAGAATCCCAAATTTTTTCAGAAATGGTAGTTTCAATCCCCTAAGACCTTGCTTCCTATGCCTGTGTGGGAGGGTGGAGTGAGGGGGGTAATAACACTTTTGCCACTAGATTACATCTCTTACCCAAACCCTACCCCATTCCCAGCCCTAGGAGACAGCAACCACTCATGATTTTACCCCTCTGAGATTCTTTTTTTTTTTTTTTGCAATTTCATCTTTTTTTGAGCATTTGGGACATATTTCTTTCTTGGCCACTCAGCCATGCAAATAATTTTTGTTCTCTTTTATGCAGAGTTTCAGGTTTTTTAAGTGAAAAGTATTTTAAAAATTTAACTCCAAACCTTCTTTAAAAAGAATAATTGTACTTATTTATTCGTACCTCTTTATTTGCTGGAAAAATTTAAGTGTAAGTTTCAGGCAGTCACGTGTTGTGGAGCAGGTGTGTGCCCAACGGGCTCAGGAGGTGCAGCTGTTGGGCAAGCTCTGAGAGGCAGAAGATGGCAGAATTCATAAGGTGGTTTTGTGAGCTATGTGGGTGGTGGCACAGGCTCTAACTGGAGATTGGAGCTAATTATTACACTGTCCTTTCCAATAAAATATCATTTTAATAAATTTTATTTAGCTATTATTATTTTACCTATATATTGCATCCCTTTAATCTCTTTGTGATACATGAAAGCTGGAGAATGACAAAAGTTAGAATAAACAGCTAATAAATATAGGATTGTTAATTTAATAAAAGTGTGAAAAAATGGATTAAACTCAGGGCTCTTCGTGCTGAGGATTTCTAAGACAAAGTAAATATTTTAGTGAACTCAGAGCCTTATTAAAAATAGGAATCTAATTTTTAGAGCCACACATGGCTATATGTAAAGAGAATATAGAGAAAAATTACCTGTTTGAACTGTACTAGGATCCATGTCATAAAATCAGTACTCTTTTAGAAGCTAGAAACTCTGAACTTCAGGTGGGGATGATGAGCGTTATTTATATTTGATCCTCTCTTGCTCTTTCAAACTGAGAATATCAGCACTGCATTAAACAAGAATTCCTTCAATATTTTAGGCTGTAGAAAAATAGTTCTGAGCAATAACCCTATGCTTATTATTTATTTAGTAGGTAGACTGGTAAAGCAAATACCTGATTTCCTTATACCATTTTACATAAAAACTTCATCAGAGGATATGTATATATTTTTAAATAAATTTAAATTAATTCTATTGAACTATTTGATGTCTGTCATTAATAGATTTAAGATTATTACAATAAAATGGCTGATACCCACTGTTCTCTAAAAAAAGTTAATCAATTGCAATATCGGTAATATTAATTTTTTGACTCCTCACACTTTTAAATAATTTTACTGGCATGATATGTTGTTACAAATGTTAGTAAAGGGAGGAGGAATAAAAACTCTACTGAAGTCCAGTTAGGTAATATGTTCTAGTTGTCTGAGAAGCCTATAACCTTACTATATAGACATTGTTTTTGACATGGAGATTTCAAATCCCAGAAAATTGTAAAATAGCATTCTGCTAAATGTTACACAGTGTCAGCATTTGTAGAACCCTAAAAAACTAAAATATTAGAATACGTTTTATTTTATGATATTTGAAATACTAATGGCATCATTCAGAATTTTTTGTCAGATTAAATACATACACCATGCAAGAGTTAGCTTATTGTTATCCTTTTTATATATTTTCAAATGAAGAGCTATTTGAAATTGCAATAAAAAATAAAAGAAATAATCTGATGACCAAAATTTATCAGTCAGCTAAGTTTTCAAGTGAAATAAGGGGAAGTAAGAATACAGAATAATAACTAAAATGACTATAGTAAATAAAATAGCAAGGCAAAATGATGTGTTTAATTACACATTTATTTGATTAATATCTTAAACATATGAAATGCTGATTCAGACATTATAGGTAAAGTGAAACAAAAGTTTTCCAATAAAGCTATGTGTCATTTGAAATTATGTACTAAACTACAAAATAATAGGAACTTAAATATTAGCATTCCTCAGATTACAACATAAACACACTCTCATTCATATCAAAAATTATATAGGAAAATGATTGCAGGAAATATCAGCCTGACAGAAAAACTTTTTCTGATTAAGAACAAGTTATTCAATTGAATAATCTTCTATGATATACTAGAGATTTCTAATATTTAAACTGTATGTAATGTTAATAATATAATTATTCCTCTCTTATTTAAGCATTATATTATTAGAAAAAGTTTTATTTCGTGTCAATGGAATGCATTGTGAAGAAATATAGTTTTGAATGTTCACTTTTATTTAGGAAGCATCAAAATGTTAATTTTCAAAGTATAAATAAAATATACATAGGAACTCATGTTCATTATACTAAGGTATAATCCTCAAAATTATAAGAAACAATGCACACACACACTTTCCATGACAAGTTGTTCAGGAAAGTAAGGGATATAAACTTAGAAACAAAAAATTATAGCTAACAACATAGAAATAATTAAAATTAGCATAGAGTACTACTTCTACTCAACATTAAAATATTATGTATATATAAAGATATAGATAAAACCTTGGTAAATATGAATTACCAAATAAAAATTAAATGACCAATACTCATGGATCATCTAAGTTAATTTTTTTCTTTCTACTTGAATGGGAAAATTTGGAAATTGCTTCCTTTGAATAAAATAACACAAACATGTGGAGGAATTATTTAAACAAATAGTAATCTAACTGGTTTCTGTTAATATAATGATAGCATTTACTTATCTTAATTTGAATGATAAGAATTTTTACTCTTGAATTTAGTTATTGTTGCCATAACAATGTACCACAAACTGGTGCCTTAAAAAACAGAAATTAATTCTCTCGCAATTTTGGAGCCTTGAAGTCTGAAATCAGGGTGATGAGAGAATTGGTTCCTTCATAGGAACTATGAAGGAAAGATATGTTCTAGGTCTATCTTCTTGGCTCTGTAGATGGCCCCTTTCTTCACATCATCTTCCTTCTATGTGTGCCTCTCTGTGTCCAAATTTCCCCCTTTTCTGTGAAGACACCAGTCACATTGGTCATTGGCCCACCCTAATGATCCCATTTTAACTTTATTATCTCTGCAAAGACCCTATTTGCAAATAAGGTCACATTCTGAAATGTTAGAGGTTAGGACTCCAACATATCTTTTTGATTGGGAAACGATTCAACCCAAATACCTATAATTTTAGTTATTTTATTTGATGAGGGTGTGAAACTATATTATACTGAAAAATAGAGGACATATGCTTGGATATTTATCTTTGAAATAGTTTTAATATTTTGTACCTAGTGCATAATGGCATTTACCTAAATATACTTTTTCCTATGCTTTTCCATCATTTATTTTTTTAAGAGGAGGTGGGTGAGGTAGGATGATATATTCTTTCCAATAGTGACTGAAAATTAGCTATAATATTATTAGTTTATACTTTAAATTTTGTGAATATGGAATTACATATAGAATATACTGGAGTCAGAATGGGTTGTTTTACAGTCCCGTAATTACACATTATTGCTATGCAAAGTTTCTTCACTTTTCATTTACTTTTGTACTCTGGTTGTTATAGGACCTGGCACTGACATGAAGCATTCACAGATTTATATGAAAAGCATTGAACTCAGTGGGTAAATATAATTCCAATGATTATTATTGGAATCATTTACCTATTTTTTTATTTGGTTTGTTATGTTCTGATAAAGATTATTTTAAAGATTTGATGATATCAAACAAAATAAGATATATTTAATATACCCAAGATCTGTTAAAAGAAAGACAAGATAGAAAATAATCCAGAAAACTCAGCATTAGAAAGCATTATTTTTTCACTATTTTTTACCTAAAATATTTGGCTGTAAAAAACAATGATTAGAACAAAGCAGCTGGTTTGGTTTTGTTTGACTTTTGATTTTACACATGAGAATTGAAAGAAATAAACTTCTAGGGGCTTTCTGTGCCAGGAATTTAGATATTTACAATATTTCTCTTTAATAGGCCCCAGATTCCCTGAACAGAAGGCACTTCCTTTTCCTGGGATAAGGAAGGACACAGCAACCAGAAAATGCAGATACTATTAACTGTATCTTGAGAGCTTTTAAACGCAGCTTGTTGAGGATTCTAAAAGCCAAGCCTAAAGACCAAAAAAAATTAAACAGTAATTTGTAACTTAAGAAAAATGGGCAATCATACACAAGTCAAAATATTAGAGCACTAGCATTCAGTCTAAGCAAAAAACATATTTTGATTCATGAAAAAGAAAATTAGGCTAAAAATTTGGTCACAGTCAAGGCCAATATATTTTTTTAACTTAGCTTGAATGATGTTTGGAAATTCTCTGCCCAAAACATATTTAACTATATTGTTAATTATGTCTTCCTGCCCAGTAATATTTATATAGAATTGGTCCCAAATCCCAGGTCATGCTTTGTAAAGATTGGTGCCTTATATAAGACTACAAAACATCCCCAAGAGCTCTAGGATTTCATGCTTACCTATTACTTTAATTTGCTACTTTAATGAATTAATTTGTTTTGAATCATTCTACTTCCTTCTATATATTGTGTTTTCTTCACTCTGCTAGCCTGAATTTGTAAAATATCTCTTAATTTCCTCATTAATACATCCCTCCTCAGACACACACACCCTCACACTAAATTAAGAAAAGACATCGAAGTACAGTGTATGTGTTGGGGAAGAGGTGGGGGAATGCAAGATAATTAAAAAAAAATAGGCACAACTTTTCTTAAATTCCTTTAGATCCTTTTGCCATACTGCCCTCATATTCATTCTTATCTCTTTCACCCTCCCCCAAGTTCCTGTAAATTTCCTTTCAATAATATTGTTTCTACAATCTAGTGTTATCAATCTTTTGATTCCCCATGTTATCTTGGTCCTAGCCATCAGCCTACAAAGATTGTCAGTATAATTTCTTATGCAAAGATTTTTGTTTCTAATAGGATTTCTATTCCAAAATATTAAAATGCAATATATCCCTCCCAGAACAGAAGGACATGACTATATAATTTCTAAATTGTGATCTGGCTACAAAATTTAAAATCCCATAAAGCATGAATTAGGTAGATGTTCTTCTTTGGAGAACGAAGTTCCAAAAATTAGTCCTTCCAACAAAACATCTATTGGGTTGGTAAGAACTGTCAAAATAAGTTCTGAACTCCTGTTGAACTCTAGATACTAGCCAAATTTTGCAGCTTTGAGGGAGCGCTTGATAAAGAAAAGGGTACATTTTGGTAAATTTTGTTGTTTTGCATAGCAGTTACTATCCCACTTCTCAAGACCAGCAGTAGACAGTGATAGGACAGTGGCCTGTGTTCCTGGTGTGTCTTGCTAGTAGCAGTATAGGCAATAAGATCTTTGATCTCCAAAAACTGGGTTTGTTGCTTTGATCTACCTGGTAGTTCACTGAGGAACTGGCAAAGGGGTAGGCCATTGTTTCAATCCCTGGATCTCAAGTGGGTTCTGAGGCAGAATCTGTTGAAATAATTTAAAGAGAAAGGACACATTTATTATTTTACTTTCTTATTGGATCCAAGAATTCAAGGAAATTTCTGTGAGGTCACTCACTGACTGCAGAGATAAGTAAACAGAGAATTCAGTGACTACACCTAACAAAGAATATAGACTTTGCAAAAATAATCTTGTTAACTCTTGAAACAGACAACTGAATCCCCAAACAAGTAATAGAAATTTTCCTGGAAAGGGGTGAGAATCTGATTTCCAGAATTATCACATTATGATATTCAATATATCCGGTTCTCAATTAAAAATTACAAAGTATACATAGAAAGAGGAAAGTATAGTCCATTCAAAGGAAAAAAAGAAATCAACAGAAATGTCCTTGAAAAAGACCTGATGGCAGATATATTAGACAAATACTTTAAAATGACTATTTTAAGGATGCTCAAAGAACTAAGAGAAAACATGGAGAAAGTGGAAAAAAAGTATGGACAAGATAAAAATATGAATAAAGATGTAGATAACCTAAAAAGAAGACAAAAAGAAACCTTGAGCTAAAAAGTACAATAACAAACAAAGTCACTGCAAGGATTCAAAGGCAGATTTGAGCAGGTGGAAGAGAGAATCAGTAAAATTGAAAATAGGACAATGGGAATGACCAAGTTTAAACAATAGAAAGAAAAAAGATTGAAGGAAAGTGAACATAGCCTAAGGAATTATGGAACATTATTAAGTGGATAAAAATATGTATTATGGGAATCCCAGAAGGAGAAGAGAAAAAGAAAAGATTAGAGAGAATATTCAGAGAAACTAATGACTGAACAAGTTTCTAAATTTGATGAAATGCATAAGTGTAAGCATCCAATAAACTTAATAACTCCAAGTAATATGTACTTGAAGGTACCTATAGTCAGACATCCTATAATCAAATTTTAAAGTCAAAAACAAAGAAAATTTTGAAAGCAGCAATAGGGGAGTGACATGTCATATACAATAGTTTCTCAATGTGATTACTAGCACATTTCTCATCAGAAACTTTGGGAGACCAGAAGGCAGTGAGCCTATATATTTAAAGTACTAAAAGAAAAAAACCTCTGAATTGACTGATAATCCTATATTCTACAAAACTGACCATCAAAAGCAAGGGAGAATTTAAGACATTCCCAGGTAAACAAAAGCTGAAGTTCAATAACACTAGACCTGCCCTGCAAGAAATGCTAAAAGGAGTTTTGCAGGGTGAAATGAAAGGACACTAGACAATAATTTAAAGCTGTATGAAGAAATAAAATTAGCAGTAAAGGTAAATACATGGGCAGTTATAAAAGCTAGTATTATTGTAAGTTTGGCTTATAACTTCATATTTTGTTTACAACATAATTTAAGAAATGAATCAATTTAAAGGATTATTAGTTTATCTTTTGGGGCACACAATATATATATAAAGATGTAATTTTATTATATCAACAATGGAAAAAGGTGTGAATTGAGCTGTAAAGGAGCAGAGTTTTGTGTTATTGAGATTAAGCTGCTATAAATTCAAGTTAAAACTTTAGGGCATTAAATGTAATCCCCATGGAAACAACAAAAAATAGTGATGGAATATACACAAAGGACAATGGAAAGGAATTCAAACATTTCACTGTTTTAAAAAATCAATTAAATTTAAAAGAAGACAGTAATGGAGAAAATAAGGGACAAAAAAGCTGTAAGACATATAGAAAACAAATAGCACAATGAAAGAAATAAGTCCTTTTTTATTAGTGATTACTTTAAACGTAAATAGATTAAACTTTCCAAAGTCAGACATTAGCAGACTGACTTTAAAAACCATGATCGAAATTCCATGCTATTTACAAGACACTTGGTTCCATTGAAACAAGTAGATTGAAAGTGAAAAGACGGGAGAGGATAGTCTACACAAATAATAACAAAAGAGCAGAGGTGCCTATACTAATGTCAGACAAAATAGACCTTAAATAAATAAAGGTTTCATGAAACAAAGAAAGAGATTATATAAAGATTAATAAAAGAGTCAATTCAATACAGCAAGAAGATATAAAAATTGAACTGTACAACTTAAGGAACTAGAAACAGAACAAACTAAAACCAAAGCTAACAGAAAGAAGAAAACAATAAAGATAGAGCAGAGATAAATTAAATAGAGGATATGCAAACAATAGAGAAACTCAATGAAACCTGAAGTTGGTTCTTTGAAAGGATTAACAAAATTGACAAAGTTTTGATGGACTAAGATAGAAAGAGAGAAGACTCAAAATAGTAAAATCAGATCTAAGAGTGAGGGCATTACTATCACTTCAACAGAAAAAGAAAAATGATTAAAAGAGAGTACTAAAACAATTATACAACAACAAATTGCGTAAGCTAGATGAAATGGACAAAATTTCTAGAAACATTCCAAGACTAAAGCATGATGAAATAGAAAATCTGAATAGGCCTAATGAGCAAGGAAATTGAATCAATATTCAAAAAACTGACAACAAACAAAAGGTATAGAAGTGATGACTTCACTGATGAATTCTACCACACATTTAATGAAGAACATCAATGCTTCTCAAACTTTTCCAAAAAAAGAGTTGGAAATACTTCTTAACTCATTATTTGAGGCCAACATTACCTTGATTGATACCAAAGCTAGAAAGACACACTCTAAGAAACCAAACTATAGGCCATTATCCTTTCTGAACATGGATGCAAGAATCCTCAAGAAAATAATTGGGAACCAAATTCAGCAACATATTACATGTATTATACAACATGAACAAGTGGGTTTTTTTCTGGGAATGCAAGGATGATTCAATATATGAATATTCATCAAAGTAATATGCCACATTAACAAAATGAAGGAGGAAAAATCTCTTGATTAATTCAGGAAAGGCATTTGACTAAATTCAACTTTCAAGATAAAAACACTCAACAGATGAATAGAAGGAAAATACCTTAACATAATAAAATCCATATATGAAAATCCATAACAAGCATCATACTCAATGGTTAATGATTGAAAGCTTTGCCTCTAAGATCAGGAGTAAGACACTGATACCCACTTTCACCACTTCTGTTCAGCATTGTACTGGAAGTTCTAGTCAGAGAAGTTAGGCAGGAAAGAAAAATAAAAGGCATCCAAGTTGGAAAAGAAGAAGTAAATTTCTCTCTGTTCACATGAGATATGATCTTCTATGTAGAAAACCCTAATGTTTCCACACACAGAAAACTGTTAGAAGTAATAAATGAATTCAGCAAAGTAACCAGATACAAAGTGAATACAGAAAAATTAGTTGCTTTTTTTTTTTTTTTTTGCTGTATGTGGGCCTCTCACTGTTGTGGCCTCTCCCGTTGCAGAGCACAGGCTCCAGATGTGCAGGCTCAGCGGCCATGGCTCACGGTCCCAGCCGCTCCATGGCATGTGGGATCTTCCCAGACCGAGGCACGAACCCGCGTCCCCTGCATTGGCAGGCAGACTCTCAACCACTGTGCCACCAGGGAAGCCCCTAGTTGCATTTTTATACAGTAACAAGAAACAATCAAAACAGGAAATTATTAAAACTATTTGATCTACAATAACATTAAAAAAGAATAAAATACTTAGCAATTAATTAAGGGTAAACAAACAATCAAACAGAAAAAACTTGTACAATGAAAACTATGACACATCTGAAAGCAATTAAAGACATAAATGAATGGACAAATATTTATGGGATGGAAAACTTTATATTGTTCAGATGTCAATACTACCCAAAGTGATCCACTGAATTCAATGTAATCCCTATGAAAATCCCAATTACAGTTTTACAGAAATAGAAAAACCCATCCTAAAATTCATATGGTATCTCAAGGGATCTCAAGTAATCAAAACAATTTTGAACAGGAAACACAAAGCTGGAAGACTCAACTTCCTGATTTTAAAACTTAGTATAAGGAGATAGAGTAATCAAAACAGTATTGCCCGACATAAATAAAGACATATAGACCAGTGAGATAGAATAGAGAGACTAGACCTAAACACTAGCATCTAAAGATAACTGGTTTTCAACAAGAGTAACAAAGCCATTTAATGGGGAAGCTACAATCTTTTGAACATACAATACTGAGAAAACTGGACATCTACATGCAAAAAAAATGAAGTTGGACCTTTACCAAACACCATATTCAAAAATTAGCTCAAAATGGATTGAAAACCTATATTTAAGAGTTAAAACTATAACTCTTAGAAGAAAACATAGAGCAAAAGCTTCACAATCTTGGATTTGGCAGTCCAACTTTGAGCATCAAAAGACATTATCAACAGAATAAAAAAGCAACACACTGAATGACAGAAAAATATTTATAAATCATATATATGATAAGGTATTAATATCCAGATTAAATAGAGAACTTCTAAAACTCAACAACAAAAACAAACAACATAAATAAAAAATGAGCAAAGTACTTGAGTAGATATCTCTCCAAAGAAGATATACAAATGGCCAGTAAGTATATGAAAAGATGCTCAACATCACTAATTTTTAGGAAAACACAAATCAAAACTACAATGAAATATCACCTCATATGCATTAGAATGGCTATTATAAAAATAAATAAATAACAAAGGATGAGGATATGAAGAAACTGGAAGCCTATTTAACCATTGGTAGAAATGTAAGTTGGCACAGGCATTGTGGGAAACACTATGGTCACTCTTAATAGACTTAAAAATAGAGTTACCATATGATCTAGCAATTCTACTTCTGGGTGTAAACCCAAAAGAAATGAAAGCATAGTCTCAAATAGATATTTGTGCAGCCATGCTCATAGCAGCAGCATTCACAATAGCTAAAATGTGGAAGCAACCAAAGTGTCCACTGATGGATGAATGGATAAGCAAAATGTGGTATATACATACAATAAAATATTATTCAACTTTGAAAAGGAAGGAAATTCTTAATACTACAACACAGGTGAACTTTGAGGATATTATGCTTAGTCAGTCTTACACACACACAGAAAAAATAGTCAAAAATCATAGGGACAGAAAGTAAAATGGTGGTTGTTGGGGGTGGGAGGGAGAGGAGAACGGAGAGTTATTGTTTAATGGGTATAGAATTGCAGTTTTACAAGAGGAAAAGTGTTCTAGAGATGGATGGTTGTTATGAAAGCAATTCCATTTACAATAAACTTCATACAAAAAATACAATACCTAGGAATAAATTTAATCAAGGAGATGAAAGACATGCTCACTGAAAAGTACAAAATATTATTAAAAATTATAGAAGACTCTGCTTGAATGGAAAGATATCCCATGTTAATGGATTGGAAGACTTAATATTGTTAAAATGACAATACTCCCCAAAGTGATTTACAGATTTAATACAATCACTATTAAAATTCCAATAGCCTTTTTTGCAGAACTGGAAAGTTGATCCTCAAATTGCTATGGGTTCTGAGGTCCTCAAGCATCTAAAACAATATTGAAAATGAGAGACAAAGTTGAAAGATTCACACCTCCTGATTTCAAAACTTAATCTAAGCAACATGGTTAATCCAAACAATATGGTACTGGCATACAGATAGACATATAGACCAACGGCATAAAATTTAGAATGCAGAAATAACCCCAAATATCTATGGCAGATTGATTTTAACATTGGTCCAAGACCATTCAATGGGGGGAAAATTGTCTCTTCAATAAGTGGTGCTGGTACAACTAGATAACCACATTGTATTAATCACCTTCTATTTGCTCCATTTAAGATGGAGGGATCCCCACCCTAGAGTTTTGGGTATGAGTGAACATATCTTGAACTGACGCTGGGCATATGACACTGACAGCAGTTCATTAATCACACAGAGCACTTCTGTGGGGGGAAGGACACTGCATCCCATGCAAGGTCACACTGGAGTTACACTTAGGAACAGAGAGAACAACGAAGCGAGACAGGCTTTGCATTATCAAGAAGGTGGGGTTGTCCCTGATGCCTTCAGCAGGATGTAATGGTTTGTTTGAAAAATTCTGTGGGCTAGCAAGAAACTGAAACCCACTGCTCAGGGATAAAACGGAGGTTCACCTGGTCCAAGTGATAAGGAACGTTGCTTGGATAGGGGACCTTATCTGTTGGAGCAGAGTAGGGAGTGGAACTTGCAGTTAGGCCATTCAAAGCCCCCCCTATTTTATCAGATATCAAGTCAGTACATAATATTATGCCATAATAATAGGCCTTTTGCCACAATATGCAAAAGAATGAAGTTGGACCTCTAATTCACTACATATACAGAAATTAACACAAAATGGGGAATTCCCTGTAGTCCAGTGGTTAGGACTCAGTGGTTTCACTGCCATGGCTTGGGTTCAATCCCTGGTCAGGGAACTAAGATCCTGCTAAACCTCACGGTGTGGCCAAAACCTCCCCCACCCACACACACACACAAAATGGATCAATGCTCTAAATATAAAAGCTAATGTTATAAAACAATAGAAGAAACCATAACAGTAAATCTTCATGACATCAGATTTGTCAAGAGATTTTTAGATTAGACAGCAAAAGCATGAGCAACATAAGGAAAAAAGAAATATCTGAACTTCCATATTCATTGCAGCATTATTCACAATAGCCAGGATGTAAAGGCAGCCTAAATATCCATCCACAGATGAATGGAGAGAATATGGTATATACATATAATGAGATGTTACTTAGCCTTAAAAAGGAAGGAGACCCTGCCATATACAGAAACATGGATGAATGTGGGGGACATCATACTAGTGATGCAAGACAGTTACAGAAGGACAGATGCTACACAACTTCACTTGTATGAGGTATCTAGAATAGCCAAACTCAAGGAAGCAGAGAGTAGAGGGGTGGTTTCCAGGAGCCGGGGTGGGGGTGGGAATAGGGAGTTGTTTTTGAACAGGTATAGAATTTCAGTTATGCAAGATGAATAAGTTTCTAGAGATCGTCTGTAAAACATAGTGCTTGTATTTAACAATACTGTATTGTGTGTTTAAAATTTTAAGACATTGGATATAAAGTAACCTTACCACAATAAAACTTTTAAAAAGATAAATTTGATTTCATAAAAATTTAAACACAGTTTTGTACATCAAACAAATTTATCAAATAAGTGAAAAGACAACCTACAAAATGGGAAAAATATTTGAAAATCATATATCTAATAAGGGTTAATATCCAGAATGTATCAAGAGCTCTTACAACTCGACAACAAAAAGACAAGCAACATTATTTTTAAATGGGCCAAATATTTGAATAGAAATTTCTCCAAAGACAGTTTAAAAATGCCCAGTCAGCACTTCAAAAGATATTTAACATCATTAATAATTAACAAAATGCATTTCAAAACCACAGTGAGATACCACTTAACACCCACTAGAATGACTATACTGAAAAGGATGGAAATAAGTGTTGGTGTGGATGTGGAGAAATAAGAACACTTATTCATTGCTAATGGGAATGTAAAAAGGTACAGCCACTGAATCAGAAAACAGTTTGGCAGTTCTTGGAGTTAAAAATAGCATCACCATATAATCTGGCAATTCTACTCCTAGGTATATACCAAGAGAAATGAAAACATAAATCCACAAAGAAACTTGTACGGGAATGCTTATAGCAGCATTATTCATAATACCAAAAGGTTGAAACAAATGTCTGTCAGGAGAATGTAAAAATGAATTTTGGTGTATACGTACAGTGGAATATTATTCAACCATAAAACAGAATGAAGTACTGACATATGTTACCACTTGGATGAACCTTTTAAACATGCTAAGTGAAATAAGCCAGACACAGAAGGTCACATGTTGTACAATTCCCTTTAAACAAAATATCCAAAATAGGCAAATCCATAGAGTCAGTAGGCAGATTAGTGGTTATCAGGATGTGGGGGAGAAGAGGAACATAAAATGACTTTTTAATGGGTATGGAGTTGATTATTTAATGGATATTTTTCTGGAGTGATGAAAAATTGTCGAAACTAGAGAGAGAGAGTGGTTATACACTATTGAAAATGAACTAAATGCCATTGAATCATATACTTTAAAGTGATTATTTGTGTGTTATGTGCATTTTACCTTCATTAAACACACACACATTCACACACACATATACACACAAAGTCACTCACACACATACAAATGTGAATTAGACTCTCAATTCTTCAATTTGAAGTTTTAGCCATTTTCATCCTCCAGGAAAAAATAGTGTTGAAAAATAGGCTTGCCTTTCTAAAATTATGAATTGAAAGTATAAGTTTAATCTGGTTTTTATTTTGGGATTTATAAAAGAAAAATATAGATCCAACACTAATGTGACTATGATATATGCTTATATTTCCTGAAATTTTTCAACTAGAAGTTTACTGTATTGCTGATGGAAACTCAGGTATATGTAATGAGTGATACCTTTATTTAAAATTCCTAGGATTAGTTAGTAAGCTATTTTCTAACTTCCACATCCAGTTTCTCAAAATATTCATGCTTTCTTTGGCTACAGAGAGCCAAATAATTTCTTTGTATCTTTCTATTTTTCTATTATCAATAATTCAAGCAGACATAGCCTTAAAAACAATTTGCCATGTTCTCTGACTTATACACACCTATTTGAAGGTTAATATAAGTGATCTATTTAATGCTATTTTTTGAAATATTATCTTTATATACTATGTCAGGCTTCTTCTCAGGAATAGTATGGCACTTCAAGGAGTTACCTGCTCTATGTGAAATGAGCATGAAACTATTGCTCTGTCTTCTCTGTCTTGTTAGCCCATAGGGAGCTAAAGAATAAACACCAGATTCATCCTCTGGTAAGTTTTTGAGTAAGTTTTGGAACAATATGACAAACTTGAAATGTACTAAACATTTTATGACAGATACTGACTGAAATCACTGATTTTTTTCCTGAAGAAAAGGGAAATAGTGTAAGGAGAAATAATTTACAATGGTTAGCTGAAATGCATTGGAGGAGAGAACGTTAACCATGATCTTGATATTTTTTCCAAGGGATTTCCCACACTTAAGTAACTTTCCCTCAAGATTCTTTAAGGAAAGTCTAGTATTTGTGACATAACACAAGTCAGGGCAAGGGTCACACGTAACAGGATGCTTGAAGAACTACCAGTGGACTGGGGAATATAGATTTTAATACCAACAGGTTCAAGTTGCTGACAGATTGGATATACTTGCTAAGACATCTGATCCCATAGGAAAAGTGCATTTCAGGATCTGATAGCTGATCTGACTGTTACAGTATACTGGGAAAAGGAAAAGAAAAATGTGTTAAGTCTGAATGAACTTGTAGTTTTCTGATTAAATTTTGTGATTCTGCCAGATTTTAATTATTCAAAAATGTATTATAAACTAAGATGAGAATTAAAACAGTTATTTTTCATGAAACTTGAGTATATTTTATTTGTGAAGATGCTGCCGTAGAAATGAGTACACAATGTGTTAGTTGAAATTTTGTCCTATGAAAGAATAATTCTGTGCAGACCCTTAAAATACTTGTGTGTGTGTGTATATATATATATATAAAATAAAAGTATATATTTCCATGATTATGTCCAATAATAGTGTCAGAGTCACCATTACAAGGAAAAGATATTGACAAAATATGTTAATAATTTTTCTCTTATGTAGTAAAACTTAAATTAGATAATGTCATGTCTCTTAGTAGATTTTCCAGTATATGCCTGAAGATATTTCTAATAGCAAGAAAAACTTCCTCTAGAGGCAGCAAAGATGAGAGCTGTCTGTCACTGGAAATTAGTACAAAGACAAGGTTTCAAGTGAGGGTATTGATTAACGTACAAGAGGAAGGAAGCTACTTTTAGAAGATGTGACAGGATATTTAGAGATCTCTTTGAGTCTTTATGTTCAAGACCTAAATGTTTTTCTCTCCTTTCTCTGGAACTTAAAAAAATCCAAAAATAAAGCATATAATAATAACAAATCAATATATTTTCATAAATTCAAATGACAAAGTATTAAACATTTATATTCAAGTGTTATAGTTTGTCCTTGTCCCTTTATAACAAGATATAGATATATATGTGTGTATATACACACATACATATATACATATGTATAAACACATACATATATATACACATACACATAAAATTTTAAATATATGGTAAATTTTAATTAGAATGAATAAAAACAGTCTTAAAGCTAAAATATAAACTCTAATTTTCTCAAGATTTTAGATCAAATTGCTTTGTTAAGATACTATTTAAAACAATATGTTTCAATGACTAAGAGAAAAAAAAAACTTTGGGCACTGTTGGTATATGGTACAGCACATAGAAAACTATATTATAAAATCAATAATTTTAGCAATCTCCATGATTCAAAGAGATTGTTGTCTGGACTGTACTGTTGTGCTTCTTACAGACAGAAAATTAGAATAAAACTTAAGGTCTGGGTTTAACTTTACTGATTCTGGTTACACATCTTATATAATCAAGGTCTTCATTTTC
The DNA here is from genome assembly GCF_059928025.1 of Delphinapterus leucas. NCBI lineage: Eukaryota > Metazoa > Chordata > Mammalia > Artiodactyla > Monodontidae > Delphinapterus > Delphinapterus leucas. Next base: position 41,507,594 of record NC_143136.1, on the reverse strand, counting down.
ATTTAACTTGCTGAAATTTCTTAAGGACAACTATTACCTTACCTTCCACATAGATATATTCCCCATTTCAAAAATCTGCTTGTCCCTTCAACCGTGCTTCAATTGTTTTGGTCCCTCTATACTTGAACCTAGATACAGAATAGGAAACTGTGTAGTATGGAAATGGGAATACATGGATAGTTAATATAGACAGCTGTGTCTTAATTCTTCCTTTAGCTGTCACAAACAATTTTGGGAAAAAATTAGAAAAAGATTTTAACCAATTTGGATATTTGCGCACTGTTCTCAAAATTTCTTTTGGGAACCTGCCAAAGCAGAGCCACAATAAACATCTACCTCTGTAGCTATCAACTATTCCAATAGCTTCTCATGTTATTTAAAAAAATATAAGATATAATTACAAAGACCATTTTCAATTTCAAAATAGTGAGGACAAAAACAAACTATTTTCTTTCTTAAACTATGGCCAGATTTGTAACACTACCTTGGAGCTATATATAAACCATTCATTCTAGACATAACAAAAGACTTTTCAAAGAGTTCTTAAAAAATAAAATGTGTTTTTATTTGTATGTTCTTTGTCCCTTGATCATCCCTATTTACTTTGATGTTACATCCCTATTTACTTTGTTTTTTATATCTTTCCTAAAAATATTTTACATGGTAAGAGAGAGGAATTTAAATAACTTTATTGAGTAAAATATAAAGGCCAATATATTTAATTTATATATTTATGCATAATATAATTTCAGTAAAATTTATAAATAAATCTAGGGAAAACCTAATTATAAAGTCAGGAGTTTGGTTTTATATCTTAGATAATAAAAATAAATGTTCAAAGAGGAATTAATTTATGTATTTCTCCATTTTTTACCCTACTGTCTCTCTGCTTCCTAAATATCAACCAGAAATAACAACAAATCAATATATTAAAATAGCCTATTGCTGATGCTGAATTCTGAAAATAAGCTTCTTAGCACTTTCTTCCATGTTTCCCAGTATACTAATCTACTTATCTAATGATTTCTTTAAAACTTTTCTGGACTTTTAGTGACATCTGATCTGCTTTTATTATCTTCAGTTCCCTTGTCACTATGGAGGGAAGAGGGGGAAAAATGAATTCCAGGATTGAATCTACCATGATTAATAACAGGCATGCCTTGGAGATATTGTGGGTTGAGTTTCAGACCACTGCAATAAAGCAAATATTGCAATAAAGCAAGTCACGCAAACTTTTTGGTTTTCCAGTGCTTAGAAAAGTTATGTTTACACTATACTGTAGTCTATTAAATGTGCAATAGCATTATGTCAGAAGAGTGTACATACTTTTTAATTAAAAAAATACTTTATGGCTAAAAAATGCTAACCATAATCTGACTCTTCAACAAATCATAATCATTTTGCAATAGTAACATCAAAGATCACTGATCACACATCATCATAACAAATATAACAATAATGAAAAAGTTTGAAATATTACAAGAATTACCAAAATGTGACACAGAGACATGAAGTGAGTAAATGCTTTTGGAAAAAATGACACCAATAGACTGGCTCAAAGCAGGGTTGCCACAAACTTTCAATTTACAAAAACTGCAACATCTGCAAAGTGCAATAAAGCCAAGTGCAATAAAATGAGGTTTGCCTGTAACTCTTCTTAACTAGTGTCTAAATTTCTAATAACAGGTCATAAACAGGTTTCATATGTTTTGTAGTGCATGCCCATAGTTAGTTATTAAATGAACATCCAACATTAGAGTCGACATAAGCATGTGTAGTTTATTTTACTTTTATTTTTATATATAATGTGTTCTTTTTTATTTTAAAGGCAAAATAAGTTCAATTCTCTATTTTATATAAATTTAAGAACTCCAAAGAGTTACATAAAAAGAAACCAGGAATGATCTAAAATGTAGTGAATTTTTTAATTGGAAATCCATAAAAATTATTTGAACATTTGTCTAAAAGTTAAAGTAAGGATCATTTTTACAATTATAATTTTAGGCAAAGAACATTTTTTGTAGTGTTTGTTCATATTGTTCTCCTCAAGATTACTTCCATTCCTTCTCAATTGCCTTAAAAGATCCTTCAATAATAAAAGATCATCTGCATTTCTAGGCTATATTTTCACTCACTTAGTGATTATGCCTCTAGTTCATCAAGGAAAAGAATGCATAAGACATCTTCTTAACCCTAGAGTTACATATACTCATTTTTTTAAAATTAGTTTATTTTTGGCTGTGTTGGGTCTTCGTTTCTGTGTGAGGGCTTTCTCTAGTTGCGGCGAGCGGGGACCACTCTTCATCGCGGTGCGCGGGCCTCTCACCGTCGCCGCCTCTTGTTGCGGAGCACAGGCTCCAGACACGCAGGCTCAGTAGTTGTGGCTCACGGGCCCAGTTGCTCCGCGGCATGTGGGATCTTCCCAGACCAGGGCTCGAACCCGTGTCCCCTGCATTGGCAGGCAGATTCTCAACCACTGCACCACCAGGGAAGCCCCATATACTCATTTTTATGTTGGTAATTATTAAATTTATATGTTAATCATTTGTTTCAGAAGTGACTTTGGGATACACTATATATAGATTATAAAATTAAAAGAAATGTAGATTTCTAAAAATATTCATATACAAAAAATTAAGCAAAATAAAATTATTATGTTTAAAATATCTGGCAATTCAAAAGAGCATCTTATTTTCTGAAATTGATCATGGGTAATTCTTGAGATGTTGATTCCACCATCCTCTTTTAAAGGCCCTGTTTTGTTTAAATATTAGGAAAAAATTAGCACAAATAGAATGTGACCTGTAGATGCTGGCAGTACCTGCAAGGGACAAATTCATATATTACTAGACTCATCTCTTAACAGCAGATCCTTTTCTAAATGGTAAGACTTAAGAGCTACAGGAATTTACAAGACTCAAAAGAGTGCCACAAATGTCCATGTGGCATTGAAACATTATTTATTTTGAGTAACAAATTATTTACTGAATTTCTAACATGTGAGAAGAATCCAGGGAAAATGGAATTCTTTGACCTGGGAAGCTTCACTGAGGATTGCTTGATGTTTAATATGTCTCCTCAGCAAGCTCAGACATAAACCTCAGAGTTTATTTGTGAAAAAGCATTAATACCGTTGCAGTTTTACTCTGTAGAGAATAATTTAAGGAACTAAAATGTTAATCCAGCTATTTGGGAATTTTTTTTTTAGTTTTTGAGTTTATTAAGACAAAAAATGAAAAAGAAAGCATGTAACCTTATATTTTATACCAGTAGAAAATATAACATAAAGATTGAGAAATATGTTTTGGTCTACATACTAACTGAATAGTGCAATGCACTGAATCTGCTTTCTGTCCCATCACTAAGATTCATTGGTTGCTTTCCTAAGACAAAGGCTATTTTAAAAAATATTTTTCTATTTATGCATGTCTTGGTTATAGATGCTAAATAATACTTATGGGAAATTTTTCATTCATCTCAATGTTAATAATATTGAATGTATTGAACCTCTGGTCATACATTTTAATAATAATGATTAAGCATACATATGATGCTATTATTTATTAATAACAGAATTGATGAAATTTAAATATAGGATCAATAGAAGTGTAAGGCAAATAAAGACCAATGAACCACAAAAGCATGTGGAGTTGGGTGAGGATACTTATTCCACATCTGTTACTTAGCAGTAACTCCTTCCTGAGGCTGATGCTGATTCTGGGAAGCAATTAATGCTGACATGACTGGAAAATGTACATGAGAAGTCAATGAATCATGTCTAGAAAAAATGCCCCACTTTTAAAGATGCTTGGTAGGATACATAATTTACTCTAAACCTGGAGCAATATCAAAATAATCATTAATTCCATAAACAGAAGTTTCCAAGTACTTACAAGAAGCTTCAAAAATGATTTTAAATGCACAACATAGCTGTGTCATTCTTCACAAAATGATAATAAAGTTATAATAAAGTTATAACTTTGCATCCATCCATGACAAAGTAGTTTTATTTTAATATGAAGATAATATATTTCAAAATACAATCATGAGTGAAATGTGAGCTTAAATTACATTTCAGCAATAGTACCATGTTTCATCTAAATTAGTAATTCAGGAATATTTCATAAATTTAATTAATATTGTATACAGTAGTACCTCAGTTATGTAAACATAAGATTAAAAACTATAAAATTGAGCTTTCCTTTTTTATAAGACAGGAAAATGATTGATCATAACATAGTGCAAAAGGAATTTATAGATTCTTCAGTTCAGTCTAACAGTGCCCAAAGCCAATAACTGAAGCAGTATATTCTGAGAAGCATGAACTTCCTAGAGTGAATTAGACATTGGTATTGCTCAAACAATGCTATTACAAATAAATACTAAATAACAAACAGAGCTAAATTACAATAGCCAGGTCATGGAAGCAACCTAAATGCCCAATGAGAGACAAATGGTTAAAGATGTGTTACATATATACAATGGGATATTCCTCAGCCATAAAGAGGAAAAAAATTGGTTCATTTATAGAGATGTGGATGGACCTAGAGACTGTCATATGGAGTGAAGTAAGTCAGAGAAAAACAAATATTGTATATTAATGCATATATGTGAAATCTAGAAAAATGATACAGAGGAACAAGTTTGCAGGCACAAATTGAGACACAGATGTACAGAACAAATGTATGGACACCAAGGAGGGAAAGCAGAGGTAGGTGCTGGTGGGATGAATTGGGAGATTGGGATTGACACATATACACTAATATGTATAAAATAGTTAACTAATAAGAACCTGCTGTATAAAATAATAAAAAAACAGAAATAGACCCACAGACATAAAAAACAAATATATAGTTACCAAAGGGGAAAGAGGGGAGGGATAAATTAGGGGGTTGGGATTAACATAGACACACTACTGTGTATAAAATAGAAAACCAATAAGGACCTAATGTGTAGCATGGGGAACTATAATCAATATTTTGTAGTAATAAGGTAAAGAAAAAATATGTCTTTATATATGTGTGTATAACTGAATCACAGTGCTTGTACACCTGAAACCCAACATTGTAAGTCAACTATACTTCAATAAAAGAAGAATACATTTAATCCTCAACAAAATACTAGCACAGAATTTAAGAGCACATTAAAAGGATACATACATCATGTTCAACTGGAATTTATTCCAGCCATACAAGTATGGATCAAAATTTACAAAAGAATAGATGTGATACATTACATTGACAGAATGAAGAAGAAAACTCATATGATCGTCTTAATAGATGCAGAAAATGCATTTGACAAAATTCAACATTCTTTCATGATAAAAACTCTTAACAAACTGGGTAGAGAGGGAATGTACCTCAGCATAATAAAGGCTGTTTATGACAAGCCCACAGCTAACATCATACTCAAGGTGAAAAGCTGAAACTTTTACCCTAAGATCAGAAACAAGACAAGCATGCCCACTTTAGCCACTTTTATTGAACATTGTACTGGAAGTCCTAAACAGAGCTATTAGGCAAGACAAAGAAATAAATTACATCCACATCAGAGCAGAAGTAAAACTGTCTCTAATTGCAGATTATATGGACTTATATATAGAAAACCCTAAAGACTGCTCCAAAAACTGTTAGAACTAAGAAATGAATTTACTAAGGTGGCAAGATACAAAATCAGCATACAAAAAACAGTTGCATTTTATACACTAAAAATGAACTATCTGTAAGAGAAAATAAGAAAGGAACCTTACGTACAATAGCATCAAGAAGAATAAAATACTTAAGAATAATTTAACCAAGGAGGTGAAATATCTGTACACTGAAAACTGTAAGGCATTAATGAAATAAATTGAAGAAGACACAAATAAATAGAATGATATACTGTGCTCATGGAATGGAATCATTAATATTATTAAATGTTTATTCTACCCAAAGCAATCTACAGATTCAATGCAACCCCTATCAAAATTCCAATGACATTTTCAGAGAAATAGTAACCTTAAAATTTGTAGGGAACCACAAATGACCCTAAACAGCCAAAGAAATCATGAGAAAGGGAAACAAACCTGGAGGCATCACATGTCCTGTTTTCAAAGTATCTTACAAAGCTATAGTAATCAACACCCTATGGCTCTGACCTGAAAACAAACAGGTAAACCAACGAAATAGAATTAAAAGCCCAGAAATAAACCCCTGTGTATACAGCCAACTAATGTTTGACACATTTCCAAGAACACACAATGAGGAAAGGATAGTCTCTTCAATAAATAGTGTTGGAAATATCAATAGTCACATGCAAAAGAATGAAGATGGACTCCTATCTTGCATCACTCACAAAAATTAACTCAAAATGGATTAAGCACTTAAACTTAAGGTTTGAAACTCTAAAACTCCTACAAGAAAACATGAGAAAAATATTAACATTGGTCTTAGTATTTTTTGGGTATGACACTCAGAGCACAGCAACAAAAACTAAACAAACAAGTGTGACCACATCAAACTAAAAAAACTTCTTCTCAGCAAACAAAACAATGAACAAACTGAAAAGGTGACTTATGGAATGGGAGAAGATATTTGCAAACCATATATTACATAAGAAGTTAATATCTAAAATATGTAAGAAACTCAAAGAACCCAAGAAGAAAAATAATAGTAATAATCCAATTAAAAATTGCAGAGGACCTGAGTACACATTTTTCCAAAGAAGGCATACAGATGGCCCACAGGTACTTAAAAAGATGTTCAACATCACTAATAATCAGTGAAATGCAAATCAACACCACAATGAGATATCTCTTCACACCTGTTTGTATTGCTGTCATAAAAAGGACAAACAATAATAAATGTTGACAAGGATGTGGAGGAAAGGGAACCTTATACACTATAATGGGAACCTAAATTGATACAGCCATTATGGAAAACACTAGGGAAGCTTCTCAAAAAATTAAAAATAGAACTATGATATGATCCAGCAATCCTACTCCTGGGTATATAACTGAAGGAAATGAAATAAGTATCTCAAAGAGATATCTGCACTTCCCATGTTTATTGCAGCATTATTCACAAAAGCCAAGACATGGAAACATGTGTCCATCAGCAGATGAATGCATACAGAAAAATTGGCAGGCATATATACATACATACATATATATATACATATATATATATATATATATATAGTAGGGACTATATATATATATATAACATACATATATATCCCACATAAATACAATGAATTATTAATCAGCAATAAAATAGGAATTGTCACCATTTGTAACAACATGGATGAACATCGAAGACATTATGCTAAATGAAATAGACAGACAGATGGAGTATCATGTCACTTTATGGAATCTGAAAAAAAAAGCCAATGTCAAAAAAAACCCAGAGAATATAAAGGTGGTGCCAGGAGCACTTTCTTTTGTTTCCTTATCAATTAGCAGCAAATCTGATCAGTTTATATGATAGTTTTAAAAGATTCTCATTCTCAGTCCCACTGAGGTTATTGTGTACTGTGTATGCTTAGAGACTTTGCTACCTCCACTTTGGTTAATTGTCAGGTTTATAGTCTTGGACAACCTACCTAATTTAACTGCATTAATTCTATCCTTTGTAAATTAAACATGATAATAGTATCTACCTTATAGGGATGTTATTAGTATTAAGTATGTTGATAATTGTAAAGTGATTAGAAACAGACTGGCCTATGGTAAGATTTAATAATGTTGTTAAGTAGGGAAATAAAACATAAGGACCAATGTCAATGTTAAAAAAAAAAAGAACTAAATCTTAGTGAATGAAACCAATCCTACATATACTTTACGTATGTTGTTTCTTATGATAATGTTTACCATTATAATTAACACACTAGATATATTTGAGAATTATTTTATACATAGCTTTGTGAAAAAATAACATCAATTCATAAGAAGGAACTTATGAAGTTGTAGTTTTACTTCAGTTAAATATTAGATTATATCATTTGATAAACTGACAGTTAAGTAATTTTATAATATAGAATATATTCTATCCTAAAATTATAAGAATAATAAATGATCCTATAGATATACTAAGAAATATAAAATAGGTAATGTAATATTACAAAATCACACAAATAGTATTTAATATGTATACAACAAAATACAGGGGAGTGCCGATTTATGTTAACTGCCTTATTTCAGGGACTCTAAGATGGCAGTGATTGTAAAATGCCAAACTGCTAGATGTTACATATTGTAATATTTAAAATTTTAAAGATAAAGACAACAAAATGACACTGTGAATCTTAGGGTTTTTGTGTAAGTCCTACTGTTAATCAACAAGTGAATCAGGATTTAATCTCAGATCTTTTGGCTTCCAAAGATGGTAATAATTCTATTAGATAACTTAGAAAAGCTTAATTCAGGCAGCCTTAATATTGGAAATATAAAACCATATTTATCTCTGATATAGTCACAGCATTAACTGAAAGAAAAGAAATTAAACATACTTTTATTAAATTTATACAATATATAGGATATTATGGGAAGAAAGTAAGATGAATAAGATCTAATCTTGGAAGTGGTGAAGGATGGAGGGTGGAAAGAAGAGGGGCCAGCAGGAACTTAGAGATAAATGGAGTTAAAAGGAGAAGGCAACAATTACTATACTTGGGGTTTCTTGAATAGAAATAAATCCGAGGTGTGAAATGCTTAGAGTGGGAGTAAACCACGTTATCAGGAGGTTAAGACTCACAAAAATTAGTTTTAGTCTCTTTAAAGTCACTTCATGCCAGTTGCTTAGCTTTCTTAACCTCAATATTTTCCCAGCATAACTCAGAGTTTTTGTGGTGAACCTGTGAATTGCATGTTCAGTATTAAATGAATATATATTATTGTTAATGATTCCTAAAAGAAGATTGTGTAGGCTTATGTGAAGTCCTTAACCTAAGTTCAATAAGGACATTGATTGATGAAAGAGTAATGAAGACAATATCCCCCATTAAATGAAGAACACGTCCTAGCCATAAATATGTAAACAGATAACAGCGAAAAGGGAAGTGGAATAGAGAAAGTTTTTGAAATAAACTTTCCTTCCTTAAACATATCTTTTCTCTGGTCACTAAAAAGACTTAGAAGTGCTGATAGCCCATTAGTAATGAATAGCCTGAGTACCCAGATTGTGGTCTCTAAATACCATTTCCCACTAAAATGAACAAAGTAAAGGGTGATTCCAAATCTGGGACAGGAAATATGAAAGATGAGGCATGAAGTTATCAAAAGATGCCAGTATCATGTAAAAAGATACAGGAGCCAAGTTAAAGGAAACTTCACTGTTCTAAGATGGAAAAAGGGGTATTATAAAGAATAATCACTGCAATGGATTGAAATATCTAAAATGCATTAACGTCCATGACTTTATTAAAACTTCGTTGGTTACCTTTAGATTGCTAGAACATTAGATGATTTTTCTTCAAATTGTAAAAAAAAAAAAATTGAGAATTTATCCAGCCTTCCTTTTATGTATTATATTTCAGGGAATCCAAATAATGAACAAATCAGAGCTAATAAGTGTAGGACATGATTTAATTAGATTATCACACTTCTAAGTCTCTTATGAAGTAATGTATAATAGGCAAAGATCATCAATAGAAGTCAAAAATATTAGGTAAATTCTGGTGGAGAACTTTATGAATCATGCCGATCCTGGAATCCAATGATGAATCTTGGCAAAAGGTGAAGAAATCTGACAATATTTTTTGTAATAAAATGAGAAATATGCAGCCACATTTATGAGGTAATCATGGCCAAAATAAAAGCATCCTAATGAAACATCTAACACCAATTGCCAGTTTAAGGATATAAGAGGGTTAGAGGAACGTGTTAAATGAATTTAGGAATCAATAAAACCCTGAAAGTAAGAATATCTGTAAGACAAATGTCTTACTTTGGATTCTTCAGAAACTGGTCCTTGGACAATGATTATAATGCAGGGACCATGAATGGGGAGTGGCAAGTTGGAGCAGGCAAGGGAATACAACCATAAAGCCTGCATTGTAAACTAGCTACCACCGGGGGGAACCAAAGCCTAATCTCATCATGCTGGAAACTGCTAAGAAAAAGTGTACACAATACCATTCAGAGGCATTCCATCCAAGGGCCTAGGGAGATGGGGTGTTTCTGCATCAATAGCCCTCATTTTTTGGTTATAATTTTATTTCAAGGGCATTAATTCTAATTTTCCATCCAGGATTAGAGTGGTTTTCTGTAGTTTTAAAGGAAGCCCCCAGGCCAAAATATCAGATACTGGCTACGTTAAAAGGTAAAGGGCACTGACTTCACTAGTTTCTACCAGAGGTGACTCAATATATTCAACAAATATATGGCATGGGAGTTAGAGGAGGAAATGATTATAGATTCAAAGAAACTTCATAGATTACTGAGAACTACTATACATATTTATTATATTGATTTTGGTGATGGTTTTAGGGATATATATGTCAAATCTCATAAAAGTGTACAGTTTTAAATATGTGCAGCTTTTGGCATGTCAGTTATACCTCAGACAAATGGTTTTAAACAACAGTGGAAAAAGAGAACAACGTAAGAAATCATACCAGCCAAATATTTTTTTAAAAGATTTATTTGGATCTTAATTAGAACAGGGCAACTTAAACATATATGTGATCATTTTAAAAACATATGCACAACAGACTGGATTTAGATGATATTAAGGAATTACAATTAATTTTGCTGTGTACGATGTTTATTCTGTAATTAAGTTAAAATATCATCTGTTAGATATGATGTCCGGGGTTTATTTTTATTTTATTTATTTATTTATTAATAAATTTATTTTATTTATTTATTTTTGGCTGTGTTGGGTCTTCGTCGCTGCGTGGGAGCTTCCTCTTCGTTGCGGTGTGAAGGCTTCTCAATGCGGTGGCTTCTCTTGCTGCAGAGCACAGGCTCTAGGCACGTGGGCTTCAGTAGTTGTGGTATGCAGGCTCAGTAGTTGTGGCACACGGACTTAGTTGCTCTGTGGCATGTGGGATCTTTCCAGACCAGGGCTCGAACCCATGTCCCCTGCACTGGCAGGCGGAATCTTATCCACTGCGCCACCAGGGAAGCCCCTAGGATTTATTTTTAAATACATTTGTGAAGAGAAAAAAAGTTTGGGTGGGCATTAGAGAAAGCAAGAGTAGCCCATGATGGTTTACTTTGCTATTTCCGCCTTTCTCCTATTCCCTCTAATTCTGTTTGAAGTGTTCCATAATAGAACATTAAAGATAGCAATCTTAAAACCAAAACAAAGGGAAAACAAAAGACTTTGTGATTTTTGCAAGTAGATGAATAAAAAATCTATTTAATTACTATTACTTTCAACATAGCACAGCTTTTGTTTTGACTTTTTTTTTTTTAAAAGAAGACGGGGGTAGGAGTTTATTAATTAGTTTATTTATTTTTGCTGTGTTGGGTCTTCGTTTCTGTGCTAGGGCTTTCTCTAGTTGTGGCAAGCGGAGGCCACTCTTCATCGCAGTGCGCGGGCCTCTCACTATCGCGGCCTCTCTTGTTGCGGAGCACAGGCTCCAGACGTGCAGGCTCAGTAGTTGTGGCTCACGGGCCTAGTTGCTCTGTGGCATGTGGGATCCTCCCAGACCAGGGCTCGAACCCGTGTCCCCTGCATTAGCAGGCAGATTCTCAACCACTGGGCCACCAGGGAAGCCCTGTTTTGACTTTTATAAATGTCTGGGTTTTAAAAACTCTACCATGTACCATGATCTACCCCATAGTGGTGTTTTGTCATACAAACCAAAATTTTCAGCCGTCTATATAAAAATAAAATATGACAGTAATTTTACTACTTCCTTTGTTCTGTGTAAAACATAGAATTTGTTTTACCATGTGCCTTCATTTTAGAACATCTTCTCTATTTATTCATATAATAAACATAATTCTTGATAGTAATTTGAAGATCATATTCACTGAGTCCAGTTTCTGGTTTAACTGGACGTATAATAGGGCAGAACTTTGAAAGTAAAAATAGAATGGCACATATTTTTATATTTCCTAAAGTTAAAGAGAAAAAAATGGGATGAGGAAAAATATAACTTGAAAAATTTGGTTAATTTAATATGCGGTCACTTCAACATAGTGTGTTGAAAATCCAATCAGACATTGGCATTTTCTGTAACAAATGTACTTTTAACACAACCTAATAAGTAGAGAGGAAGACAGTCTGCTAAAAGAATAATTTCATTTTTTTACTCAAGATAACTGCTACATCATAATGATGAAAGATTTTTTGTATGTATAAGACAAAGCTGAGCTATAATGAGGTTATTGGTTTTTTCTAGACCAGCAAATAAGTGAACTATAAGTAATGGGTTCCAATTTAGAGTTCTTTTTGTTTTATGCTGAAAATAAGGACTTTGCAAGACTCGGATATATCCTTGAGTGCCTCTGCATGCTCTTCAGTCATTAGAAATGAATTTACAGGGGTTGAGGGGGAAGGGAGACTGAAGTTCTATTTATATTCTATAATGTAGTAACATTGTCATGAAACCCTGAGGCTAAACTTTCTAAGGAAAAAAATGTAAATAATAAATATTCTACAATGAATAAACTAGAAAAGAAACTAATCTCAAAAGAACCTAACTGACACTAAACCAAGTAAAGCAACTTCCTTAAAGAAAGACTTTTATAGGACATTTAAATAAAGCAATGAGACAAAATGAAAGCACAGTAAAAACACATTTGATAATCAAAAGAAATACGGATTGAATGAGTTACCAGCTGGTTGTTCTATGGGATGGGAAATATTAACTTGTGACGACTATACCCTGTTTGGCCATTTGAGATCTTTAGGTATATATTTCCAATGCCTGCAATTCATTTCTGTTGTCTTTAGTGCAGATGATATTTATACTCTCTAAATCAATTGCCTAATATAGTCTTATAGATTTAAAAATTTCATGTTTCAAAAGAGATTTGAAAGTGAGATTGGTTTTAACACCGTGTTATGAAAGACCGTTTTTAGAGATATTAGAGTGTTAACTATTCATATTCATATTAGAATTTGCCTGTGTTCTAACAAAAATTGATTTGAGGTAAAGGAATGTAAGGAAATACTGTGGGAGGTTTTCCATACGTGACATACTGCTTTATTTCTAGTATTAACATAGTTACTTGCAAACTGAAACTGAATGTTCTTCTGACATTTCTAACATCTGTTAGGAGGCAGTAGTGGTTATGGACTGGGGAAACAAATATTTATGGAATAATATCCAAATTTCTGAGAAGCACTAATATGTGCATACAGGAAAACGCTTAACTGAAATTTTCAGTAATTTTTAATAATAAAATATCAAGGTGGAATTTTTCTATTTTCAACTATGTATTTTCCTGAAAATCCAAGAGACCAAATGAGATTAAACTCAGCTTCGTACCTATTATTTAATTTATCTGCATGCTAGTCAATGAAAATTGGAAAAAAATCATGTTAAACAAAGCATGTTTCATCAAAAACTGTCAATGATAGAAAATGCCCATTACTTTTCTCTGTAGGTATGTGCTTATTTTATGATTACAGTTGCTTTTATTTCTATGAGTAAATTCATATTATTTTAAACTTTCCTATGTGTCTTTATCCACTGCAAGTATGAATTCTATATTTTATGAATGATATAGTCATCTTTTTCAATAGAAATATCTCTGCAAAAATTAAAATGTGTTCAGTAATAACTTATTGAATACTTACTATGTTTTAGGTATTATACCATGTGCCAGTAATAAAAATATTTAATAGAGTTAGTTGTGTAAACAATACAATGTAATATAGCCTGTGAAAATACGCATTAACAGAAATATAAAAATGACGAGGTCCTGTTAAACACACAGGGATTAAATATGATGGAGGAAGGGGAAGAAATATTGCAGAATTCCAGAGAGAAGCAACATTCACAGTATGGAATTTGGCAGTATGTGCAAGGCAAATCAGGTGTGAGACATGACTGGCTCATAGAGAATTCAGAGTGATTTCTAACCTACTGTCTAAGGGGAGTGGTAAAGTTAAAGCAAACATGATAATCTTTCTCAGTAGAGGGAGCTACAGGAACACTGTTAGGAGGAAGAGGCTTGATATCAGCAAGACATGTGAGAACAACTGGCAGAGCCCAAACCATGGGTCCAGAATATGGTCCCTTTGTGACCTTCCAGCTTCAGTCTGATGATAGCCTTTCCGCAGCCCTCTCCACAAGGAAATCAGAATCCTCATGGGCTGTGCCATCTGAAGGTATCCTGGCCCCACCAATTTCCTGGAATCCACTGCATGCCCGCACCAACAGTTGCTGATCCCCTTCTCCCCCAGATTCGCCCTGGAGGTGGCCGGTTGCTTGCCAGGTACTCAGATCAGCTCCTTTCCTGCCAAACCAGCTGCTATCCAGTGAGCTGATCTGGTGTGGTCTGAACCCCTTCCAAGTTTATCCTTCTTTAGATACTTTTCCTCAGCCCTGGGGTACCACACAGAGTTTCCTGATATCTAATAGTTTCTCTTTTACCATAGTTAATTATGCTTTTATAAAATATCCCATTTAGCCTTCTGTGTAGTTTTTTGTAGTCTTTTTCTCCTGATTAGACTCAGACTGACACATCGTTTTAATTTATTCTTCTCATTCACAAAGTATGGAAATTCACATGCTTCTCAAAGACAATTTATGAATGACCTCCTGTGTTCATAAGCAAGGCAAGTCATGGAAAATGCATTGAAATATTTTAAAATACCATTATTTACTTGATGTTATGGATGATTTTAATACTGTACAGAATGAATGTGTATTTTCAGGAAATTAGCATCCTAATTAAAATATTGCAGATGGGTTCCCAAAATAGAAGTTTATGTCTAATTTAATGGAGTTCTTTGAATATCCATTTGACATCAGGAGTTTGTGAATTTAAAATTTCTTTTAATTTGATGCTATGATCCTATATTTAAAATTGGTAGCTGCCTGCAGTTACACCTGACAAGAAAAATGAGGAAAATTGCATAAAAGAAAAACCATAAAAAATAGGTACATTGTCTTGAGACTTTGTCAAAAGAAACCTTAGTTAGCATTTCATTTTTTCTCTTAGTTCATAAATAAATGTGATAAATTAAAAACAAATTTCTAAGATTTGGCCTGTAATGTACTTAATACATTAAAAAATGAGTGTGGAATGTTTGAGTTCATGTGTATTATTCAGATTACATTGGAAATACTAAAAATTCAAGCCCCAAATGCATTAACTCAGAAAAATCAGATTTATAGATATATGAGCTGGGAAATTCCTAAACAATATTATAAGGCTATGAATTATATTTGAGGCCTACAAGGTTTAGCTCTATTTGCAATTAATTTAACTAATGATATGCCTTAGTAGTCCAATATGTTAGAAAACTGATAAATATGATCCCTATGTAAGGCAGTCACTTGCCGTTTCTTCATTTTGAAAACTTAGATCTGGGCTGAGGAGGGGTTTTTGGTTTTGGTGTTGTCATTATATTTTTATTTATTTACTGAGGAGCATACTTTATTATTTTTACTCTTTTAAATTTGCATGTGAGGGAAATTAATTTAACCAGGCTTATGAGAAAAATATAGTTTGCCAATTTTGTGGCACCAAGGTAACTAACACTGTGGATTTACTTTACTTCGGTGATACCTAAGTGATCATTATAGATTATATAGATATAGTCCTGGGCTCTCTCTTTTAGTTCATTCCTTTGTTTGTTTTGGCTCAGCCTAAAAAAGCTAGTGTCTAAGCTCTGGTTTGGAACAAATAACCCAGTCTTCCAGACACTCTAAAATTCTAACTCTTCGTCACTGTACACACATTAAATCATTGTTCTACTGATAAAATGATAGTTTGATAAATCAGTATTGGTGGGGAAACATTAACAAGGCCTCAAGCATGTCTACCTCAATTGTCCCACTTGTCTGAAATATAAGTGAACAAGAAAGCCTGTTCACACTGCTCCTGGACATTTTAAACTAATGGACCATTTGAAGTCTGGCAAATGGATTTTATACAACTTCCTTCATCTAATGGATATAAATAGGTTTTAGACATGGTCTGTATGTTTTCATATTGGACAGAAGACTTCCCTTGCAGGAAGCCTACTGCCTCTTCTCTGGCTAAAGTCCTTTTGGGAAAGATTATCCCTGCCTGGGGAACTCCTCTTAAACTTCATATTATTGAGGAACCCATTTTACTGGGCAGGTACTTTGACTTTATGTAAAAAGTACCTGAGAGTTCTCCCTCCTACCCCTCCTTCTTTCTCAGATGTGACCTTATTAGGTGCACTTCCCCTCTGATGTGAGACACTACAGCTAGGAAATGTCCCTTCTGGCTTTGAGGGGCAAAGAACTGCTGATACTAGAAAACCTGATTCTTGCTCAACGATGCTTTCAGAGAAGATCTTGATCAAAATGTGGAAATGTAAAAGGTTAATAAACAGAAACCTCAAATAATCACACTTTGCAACCTGGAAATTTCATCTATTGGAAAAGACACCTCAGAAGAACTCTCTTCAAATCTTGGTGGAGAGACCCTTATTGGGTACTGCTAACCACCTCTTGTGCCACCAGACTCCAATGAATAGACTTTTGGATTCATGTGACACACCTAAGTACCAAACACTGACTGGACCCGCACATCATCTGGTAACCTGAAAGTAAAGATTTCCCCAAACTGAAGCAGCTGATCGGACAGCTTTCCCAAGATGTCTGGACCATGACAGTTGGAAGTTTGCCAAACCTCTGATGATAACGTAATGCTTCAGATGATCTCTAATTTACTGCATCATTGACCCTTACATTTAATTCCTTCCTATATACATGTCATTGGCCATATCACTTTGATTTGCCCACTGCTTGACTCTGGGCTTGGTTATGTAATTTGCTTTGACCAATTGGATATTAGTAGACGTGATGCAAGGTTGAAATGTACCTACATGATTGGATTTTCCTTCTTTTTCTAGTACTTCTATCAACACTATAAAAATATGCCCAGTCTTGTCTGGTGGAGTATAGTAAGAGACATGTGAAGTATAACAGAGTCACTCTAGTCATCCCAGGTGTGGGCAGCATAGATAAGCTAATAAACTAGTTGATTCCCTAGACAAATATATGACCCCAGACAAGAATAACACATCATCAACTGACCAAAGACAGTTGGTGAGAGGATTGTAACTGGGTATTGCATATTTTTATTTTATTTTTTCTAGAGTTATTTAATTTTTTAGAATATGTTTTTATGGAATATTAATAGAAGTAAGTTCACTTTAAAAATTGAGATGTTGGTTGTATTTTTTGTTTTATTAAGATTTTTACCAATCTGCATCTATTCCAATTGATACTCTTAAAAAAATTTTTTAAATAGATTTAAAATAAAAAAACAATTACCTTTTGAGCTTTCTTCATTTCTATTTAATATTAACACTTCCATATAAAATAGAATTGTGCTTGATGATAGCAGAAGCTGCTTACTGATGAGTTTTGAATCCTGAGATATTTTGAAGGCTAAACCCCACTGGGAACTTTGTCAGTGTTAATACCTATTAATAATTGCTGACAAATTATCAACAGTCCAGGAGCAAGTTTTCTGTTGATGATTTGTGAAAAACAAACATATGGTAACTTTGACATTATCTTAATTTTCTTGCAGGAGGTATTTTATTTTGATATGAAAAAAAGACTAAGTCAATTTCAAAAAAGTTTATGTGATGTTGGTAGAGTATAAAGAGTTTCTCTCAATGTGTTTTTGCTGTTTCAATATGATTTTCTGAAATGGAGAAAGTGCATCTGGAAAAGCACTGGATAAACACCAGTATGACAATAAAGTAAAAAATTCCATTAGCAAAACAAGTTTTTAGGAACTTAAAAATGGCATTTTCAAGTGTGTTTTCATTTACAGCATTCTCATCTTCAGTTTTCTTTTGAAAAGTAGAAATGCCTAGTGTAGCAATGTGAGTGATCAGATGGAAGACACAAAAGAGATTACATATGAAAGGTTTTTTCCTACTTTTATTTTTCTCAAAAAGATGTTAGCTGTAACACAGTACAGCCAAGATAGTAAATCATTTTAAAAACAATTTTTTCTTTGGAATGGAAATTCCCCATAAAATCACAGAGTAGTCTTCTGTGTAGTTACAGGGCATCTGACTTTTCTTAGGAAGGGTGAGCATAACTCATAGATTTCATTCTCTTAAGAAAATTGCATATTAGGGCAATTTTTGAATGGTGAAATAAAAGCTGAATTCTACCTTCACTTAGGATATGAAAAGTTGCTATTGACTGTCATTCTATCCCTAACAAAGAAAATGAAGTCTCCTCTCAAAAATATATACATAGATAGAGACTTAAATCCTATAGTATCAATAAGAAACCTAACAACAGAAAGTAGACTTAAAAATAAATTTAGGAAAACAGGAGGAATGGTTCATATTGATAAGAGGGTCAATTAATCAGATAGCACAATAATCATAAATGTGTATGCCCTAATGGCAGAATTTTAAAATTCATGAAGAGAACAGAGAATTGATGGAAGAAAGAGACAAATCAATGATTATAATTGAAGACGTAAACACCTCTCTTTCTTTCAGTAATGATTAGAACAAATAGAAAAAAACTATAAAGAAGATTTGAGCACCATCAATCTGCTTCATCTTATTAATACTTATAGAACACTCCACCCAACAGCTGAAGGGTACACATATATTTGAAATATATGGAACATTAGCTATACATTGAAGAATAAATCTAGTCTCAATATATATCAAAAGATTGGAATCAAAGAGCATATTTTTGGAGCACAATATTAATAAGAAATCAGTAAAAAATAAGACATATAGATTTTTTTAAGTTAGGAAATTAAACAAAATAATTATAAATAGCCTATGGACTAAAGAATAAATTACAAGAAAAATTAGAAAATATTATGACTTTAACAATAATAAAAACACAGCCTACCAAAACCTGTGAAATGCAGCTAGAGCAGTTTTTTGAGTGAAATTAGCAGCTTACATTATTAAAAAAAAGAAAAGCCTGAAATTAATTTTTTAAGCTTCCAAATTTAGAGGAGTAAAATAAACCCAAAATAAGTAGAAGTAAAACAATAATAACAGAAATTATTGAAATATAAAATTAAAAATAGAGAAAAATTATAACATCAAAATCAGTTCTTTAAAACAATTAATAAGATTGATGAAGCTTTAGCAAGACTGATCATGAACAAAAATAAACAACAAATTACTAACATTAGTAAGTAATTTAAAAAAATCAATACAGATCATACAAAGAATAAAGAACATTTGTGGGGTAATATGAATGACTAATAATTCAACAAAATAGATAAAATAGAAAATTTTCTTGAAAAAATACTTGTTAAAGCTGATACTAAAAGAAACAAGAGTAAAGGTCTAAATAGCCTCATGTTTACTGTATATATGAATATGGAATTTTAAAATATTCTGACCACAAAGAAAATTCCAGACCCATATGGATTCACTGGTAAAGTCCATTAATAATTTCAGGAAAAATAATACCAGAATCACACAAATCTTTCAAAACATAGAAGATGGAATAATTCTAACATGTTTTATTATGCCTACATAAGCTTGATACTAAAAGCTAAGGCATTTAAAAGCAAAAATGATTTAAAAATTGTAGACCAATATTACTCATGAACGTAGGCACAAATATCTTAACAAGACATAGTCAAATTCAATCCAGCAATATATTAAAAAGGTAATACATCATGGCCACTCAGGTGTGGACTACCTAGGAAATAAGGTTGTTTAAAAATCAAAATCGTGGTAATTCACCACATTAACAGAATAAAAGAGAAAAACCATATGATTAACTCATTAGTTGTAGAAAAAGAGTATTTAAAAAATCCAGCATCCATTCCTGATTGGATAAAAAATGAACTGCAAATTAATAATACAAGGGAGCTTTCTTAACATGATATTGGGCATCTATGATAAACCTATAAAAACTTTTTAAACAAGGTAGGATTCAGTTCTCTCCACTTCTATGCATGATTGTACTAAAGGTGCTAGCCTGTGCAATAAGGGAGAAAATAAGTTAAAAATGCAGATAGAAAAGATGTAAAACTCCAGTACTCCTTATTTACAACACATATTATGTATAAGAAAACCGAATGGAAGTAACAAGAAAAAAAATTATCAGAATTAAAAAACAAATCATGCAAGTTTGCAAGATACAAGGTTATTATACAAAAAATTGAATTTCTAGCAATAAATCAATAAAAATGGAAGTAAGAAAAATAGCAAGAATCAATGTAAATTACCTAATATTAAATATAAGAATAAATGTTTAAGAAGTTTTCACCAAAATTACAAAACACTACTGAGGGAAATTAAAGAAGAGATAAAATAATTGGAGATACATACCATGATCATTGAAGCAGAAAGACTCAGTATTGTTAGGGTATCTTTTCTCCCCAAGGTCATTTTTTTGAAGAAATTGTTATGTTGATTCTAGAACATACATGGAAATACAACAGATATAGATTAGCCAAAAGAACCTTGAAAAAGAAAAATAGCTTTGCAGAATTTTACTACCTGACTTTGAGACTAAAGTATGGTTATAATAATCAGTATTAGTGGAAGGATGGAAAGAGAAATTAGGGGGACAAAAGAGTGAGTCCAAAAAGTGATGTGTGCATTTATGAATAATAGAATGTTGACCAAATGAATTCAAAGGGGAAGGAATATATTTTCAACAAATGCTTCTGGAACAACTGGATATATATGTCAGCAATTTTAAGCACCCTATATCACTTTTATGTCAACCCTTATATCACAAAAATCAATTAAGATTAATCATAGACTTAAACATAAATACCATTGCCATAAAGCTCCTAGAAGAACAAAGAGAATCTTCATGCCTTACATTAAGATGAATTTATTGGAAGGAATACAAGAAAACAATAATTATTAAAGATAATATGATAATGATTTCATAAAGAATAAACATTTCTTCTCATCAAAAGAGAAAATCAGTGGAGCGGGAAAACACTTTAAGAGCATATGTCAGACAATTGACTAATATATAAAATATGTAAAGGACTTCTATACATCAACAGTAAAAAGAAAACAAGCCAATTAAAATTAGCGAAAAACTTGAAAAAATGTGTTAAGAAGGAATAAATATACACCTTTTGTATACATGGCATATTTTTATATATGTGGCAAAAGAACATGTGAAAAGGCACAACAGCAATATCAGTCCACCTATATAGTAACCCTTCTCAAAAGGAGCCAAAAAATAAACACTAAAACCTATTCTTCTTTCTCACCCTAAATATAAGACACTGTGCCCATTAATCCAATTACAAACATAAGCCTAGGGTCAAAGTAATCCATTGATGTTCCACTAATGGGAGTGGGGACGGTTGAGGCACAGAGCAGGGTGGATATGAATGGAGTTTGGATCTGAAGGGAGAAAGGGAGGGCAACTAGCACAACTCCCTGATAACATCTTTTGTTCCAAAAAGAAAAATAGAACAAATATATTGAGGGCAGTAGAAGAAAGGAGGGCAGCGAGATAGATAATAACTGCCTCCAAATATAATGTCCTGTCTTTTTTTTTTATCTTCCTGAAAGTGTTTAAGTGAAAATATTTCTTCCACATCTTTTAGTACAGTATCCCTGTCAAGGATTTTGAAAAGTTTGAAATTTTTACCCTATATTCAATCTAACTAGTTAGCCTGCCACAGTTTCATGGATGATGGCCAAAGACCTAAGACTACTGGGTCAGAAATAAAGGAGATTTTGTTACTCACGGCAATAGCAATAGCCAGAAAATCTGCAATTGTGCTTGTTCCCTAAACCCCAGTTTTCACAAGGTATCACAAACACAGTAGAGTGTGTTATAAGAGGGGAACCCTGATGTTAGGAAATCTTAATCTTTTACAACAAGCTATAAGCCTGCAGGACCTTTGCCCTAAAGGGGGACATTATCTTTACTAAACTGGACAGTAAACAAGCTTGCCCTTACTTCAGAGGTAAACGTTGTATCTTCCAAGGCTTTTTGATATGCAGGCAGCATTGAAAAAAGTCATTCAGAACAAAGACAGTCGGTACCTCTAGTTGCAGGGTGGACAGACACTTGAGAGACCCACCTTTTTTTCTAGAACTCCATCTCTAACCAGCCGCAAACAAGCAAACAAAAATCTTCTCGAATTAAAAAAAAAAAGCACAGCATTTGTGACACCTCTGTACCTATATGAGAGTACAAACATTCCTTAAGTTTTTTAATCAAGACTCTTTCTAAGGAGGGACTTCCCTGGTTGCACAGTGGTTAAGACTCTGCGGTCCCAATGCAGGGGACCCGAGTTCCATCCCTGGTCAGGGAACTAGATGCCACATGCATGCAACAACTAAGAGTTTGCATGCTTCAACTAAGGAGCCTGCCTGCCACAACCAAAACCAAGCACAACCAAATAAATAAATAAATATATTTTTTAAACAAGACTCATTCTGAGGATAATTGGTAAATACATTGGTATTGAAAACAAAGGACTTTTGTTGACCAGTTTTAAATCTAGTCTTAATGCACATTGTTTTTCTGCATATTTTAAAGTTTTGTGGTGAGATATATGAAACAATCTAAGTAGTCTCTCCATCCATTTTCCCTTTATAGTAATGTCACAGGCAGGGTTATTATGTCACATCCCAGGGATATTGACAGGTTACAACAGATGTGGCTCAACATTTTTCTTTATTTAAAATGTTGATAATGGCCACTGCTGCATTGGAGGAGTGTAATGTGTTCATAAAATTAACTACTAAAAAATGCAAAATTTGTCATCTTCTTTCAAGGTGACCACTCATTATGTTCCTCTGAGGCTGCAAGGAAAGCTAGATATAAACTTCAGCTGTGACTAGCAAAGAGCACAGAATTCTTTGACATCTGTGCCAGCTGTTCCTCCATTTGAATTACATCTAGCTTCTGAACTGTTGAAAAATCTTATCTTTAAATAAAAAGATGTTTTGATGCTTGACTATTTTATAAACTAAAATATGCTGCTTCTCTTTCTATATATTGAGGTAACAAATAATATTAATTGACTCTAATAACAAGCAGTGTTTTTAGAACAATAAAATCTTGTAAAGTAGACCTCATTAAATTAGTGCCTATTATTGCATGCTGGGTAGGCAATTTCATAAATTCAAATGTGTTATCTCGAAGCATACAATATTCTCTCATACTTTGGAGTGGTTGTGTTTTCAGAATGCCTGCCAGTATTTGGCATTTGCTATGATTTCCTTGCAGGTGTTGCAGTGCAGCTCAAGCCTTTAGCTTAGATAGATAGAAAATAATTAATTTTTGTATAAGAATTTAATTGCATATTATATCAGGAAAAATTTGCTTTTTTAAATTTTTGCTTATTTTTTATTTCTAATATTTCAATATCAGTGCCTGATTAGAATCCTTGTATTGTTGAAGAGTATAAACATATTTCTGAATTAAGGAATCTTTTTTGTCCATGCACTCTCAGTAAGAATATCTATCGTGATTTGGGAAAGATAATATCCTGATTACATGTACAATTAATTGGGAAGATAGGCATTGAAATACACATAGAATGCATGCTTAGTGGGTCTAGCCTGGACACTGAAGGATGTTCATGCTATACCAGATATCTGAAAATAGAAAGGCTTTTCAATGCTATGAGGCAAGGGCATACAATGGTTTGAAGAAGGATAGATAGTGTCAAACTCAGGTCAGTCAGCTCTAAATGTTATCTTTCAAATAAATGTCATAGCAATTCCATTAAAATAGAAGGTAGATACTGTGTAAGAGGAAAAACAGTACTATCCATACAATACTAAGTTTGATGTAAGGAAAGTGATAAAAAAAATTACTTCAAGGGGTGGGAAATATAGAAATAAGCTTTAAAAAGTCTCAAATTTGAAGAAAGTATTGTTGAAGAATGTATTGTTGAGTTATGCATGAGTTCCAAAGCTATGGGATCTTGGGACTTTTTAAATCAAGAAAGGAAAATAATCATTGTTATTTCTTTATTCTACCCTTTACCTTGTATTGCATAACTTTTCATCCAACTGCAAATTTCACCCTCAGTACCAGTAGTATCTATACTGCACAGTGAGAGAATGCCTCATTGATTTTCATAACTATATTTAGCCAAGTAACATATGCCATATACATTTTCTTTCCATTCTTTTCTACATCCCTCTTTTCCCCCTGTCATTATTTGCTGTGGTGTCCTTCCATGTGATTCAGTCAAGGTTCCAAAGTGCTCCTGGATTGTGTGGAATCTTTAAGGTGCTAAGATTGCCCTGAGTTTCATTCATAACTGTATAGAATGCCTCCCTTTTCCCCCAGCCACTTGTGTTTGGCACTTTTACATGGGCACCGAAAGAGTAAAATTGTCCTAATACTATAGTACTACAGAGAACTTTTAATGAAAACAGTAGTTTCCATTGTGCTCTCATGTCTTCTACACCTCACTCTTTCTCTTGCATTCACTCTTTCATTCTTTCTTTTTTAAATTACCAATTGTGTGATAACTGAGCATGAGTCCAGGGCAAGAAAGCTTACCCAGGCTGCCTTAGTCTTTTCCAATCCTATACCCCCCCTTTTTTTCCCATGAAAATCTTATTGCTTGCTTTCATTTTCCAATTTATTGAAACTTCCCTTAATAAATTGCTTTTCTCAGGATTGTATTTCACTTCTGCTATACACTGTGGAAATCTTCATATTTGGAAGGTTATGATGAATCTAATAATCCATTAATGTGCCCTCACTCTGTTTATCACTGTATAGACTATTTTGGAAATGTAAGAGAAGCACTATGTCCCTGTTAACAAGCAGCTTATAATGAGGATTGGGAAAGAAATGGGAAACAGAACTAATAAATGATATAGAATTCAAGATCTGTATTATATAGAACAATTAGTGAATTACTATACATGACTTGAAAAGTGTTCATTATAAACAGTAATTTCAATATATTGCAAATATTGTACATGAAATAGAAATTTAAAATCATTTTATAAACTATTAGAAATAAAAATATAAAGGTTGAAAATATCAAGGTTGTTTTTGCAGAGGGAATAGCATTTAAGGAAATAGCATTCTATCTAGTGTGTAGACAAAACATACTTTCTATTTAGAGAGAGGGAAATTAAGCATAAACGAATATGGAAATATGTTATAATTGTGGAATGAATTCAGTAAGAATCTCTAGAATTCGTTACAAAAAAAGCTCTGATTTCTTGTTAATCAATCTAGGAAATAAAAAGACCCAAGATAGCCTTCCTTCTTTAGAAGGTCAAGAACAACAGTATATGCCAGTCATTTTGAGGAAACAGGCAAAATTTACCATGGTTGCGTCTGACAAACTTAATAGATGGTTACAGCAGCTAATGCTTTCTACAAGTGGCCTTTTATGAAATAAGAGTTTTTATATGACATGACAAGACTCCAACATGATACTAACTCATATTAACTGGATCAGTCTAATTATGATATAAAAACAAATTTGGTACAGTCCTGTACCACCATCTTAGAGATCTGAATTTACAATGTTTTAATTGTAAATTACACATGGTGGGAATTGTTCTTACTTTGAGTGGAAATAGAGTATCCCAGATTTAATATCATATTAGTTATTTTCTATTAGTTATTTTATATATGACATACAATCAATGTACTGGAATAAAGAGAGATTTGTTTTTTAAAAGTTAATTTTAAAATGTGCCCTCTTATTCAAATGGTTTACTCTCTTTGAAATATATTTCAAATGGTGAAATTGCTCTTCATATGAAAGTAAAATGATGAAAGCAAGTTCTACACAGAGAGTATAATTCTTATTTATACGTTTTAAAGATATGCTACCAGTAGTCCTGTGATTACAGCTCATAATATCTAAGGATTATATAGTCATAAATATAGATATTCATACATATTATAGCTCTTTTATGGTCACATTTAAAAATTATTACTTTAAAATTTTAAGTGATTGGTATTAGGGCAAAGGTAAGTTAGTGATTTTATTTTGATAAATGCTCAGTTAAAATAATTTGGTATATGTTAAAGTACTAATAGTTTATAAATGATAATTACATATGGTGGGGATTGTTAACTGTCCTGTGCAGTGTAGAATGTTTAGCAGCATCCTTGGCCTCTATCTACTAATGCCAGTACAACCTCCAGTTTGATACCCAAAAATGTCCTTAGATATTGTCAGATGTCTTCTGGTGTGCAAAAAGGGCCCCAGGTGAAGGCTACTGATAAAAAGATCATCTCAAAGTATATCTACTATTTGGGACAAAATTCTCAGTGACTTTATCTGTTGAAGATTTTATTATCCAAAAAAGACACAACAGCATCATCCATGTTTATGGTTTTATTTCAGTGTGACTGACATTCTTATCCTTGAGATATAGGGTCTACGTTACATCTTCTCGTATATGGGTAGATGGGTAGACTTGTGACTACAGTAGAAGTGACACTATGACTTCCAAAGCTCTATTATAGAAGTCAATACGTCTTCCTTCAGGGTTCTCCTAAAATGCCACCATGCCCTGAGGAAGTTCAGGAAAGCAGTAGAGATACTCACGTGGAGAGGAACCAAGGCCCTCATTCTACAGTCCTGAGCTTCCCCCAGCCCTACTTGCCAGCCATATGATTACATCATCATGAAAGTAGACCTTGAAGCCCCCAGTCAAAGACAGCAGATGATGCCATCTGTACCAGGCATGAACCTTCCCTGCCGTACCTTACCTGAATTGCAGATTTGTGAACAAAATAACTAATTTTTCTTATTTTAAGCTGCTAAACTTTGGGATGGATTTTTATGCAGCAGTAGCCAGATCATTACACCAGTACACTAATAAAAACATTAAAAGGAGAGGAGCAGTGGAGGAATATTTCTAGAATCTTCAGTTTCACTTCCTTCCCTTCCTTCCTTCTTTCCTTCTTTCCTTTCTTCATCCCTCCCATCCCTCCTCCCTCCCTTCTTTGCTTTCTAAATAGCTTTACATGTGTTTACCCATGCATTGTCAAATACTGATTACATTAATTTGCATATTTAACAATATTTACTAGCTTGACAATATAGATGACATGCTTGTTTTGCGTAACTGTAATGGAGCTGTTCATTCAAGCTGGAATGTATTTTCCTTAATGAAATACTCTGTGCATCACATCCTATCATCCTCCACTCTCCATTCAAAACCCAGGACAAGCAAAGTCCTCACTGGAATCACCAAGTATAGCAGATTATTCCACCTTTTGTACTTCTAAGACACAAATGTTATATCATACACTGCATGCTTACTGTCCTTCCCCCCTTGTACATATGCACACAACTTAGAGCAAGGACTATATTGTATTCTGTCTCCACATTCCAATTACTGTACAGTGACAGTTCTTTAATAAATGCTGAATAAATGACCCTGTGAGATGCCAAGTTGAACATTCGAAAACTATTCATAAAAAATTATGTGTTGGTATGAATGGGAATGAGTAAAATAATTACTTAATGTAACTCAATGTCATATAATTGGAAAGGTTATGATTACCAAGGAGTTTGGAGAATAAGATGAATGCATGACTAAATAGGCAAGACCTGAGCATGAGACTGCACATAGTTAAACCAGTAAGAAGTTTTGCACTTCAAGATAATTATTCATGGGATAAATAACCAGAGTAAATATAAAATTACATCTAAGTTTTAAATAAAATCATGTTTATGCAATAAACCACATATTACCAATTAACAAATACTACATTCAAAATATCATGAAAAATTTAGAGACATAGGTAGGAGTTTAGAGAATTCTAGAGGTAGATACAGCCAGGTGCTAAGACAAATAATATGAATAAAAAATCTAGGAAGATTTTGAAGAAATGTTTATTTTTTAAAAAGTGGTATATTTCAAAGCATTGATTTATCACCAATGGTATATAGCTTGAGTCTCAAAATATAAGAATAACTTTTTCCCTGGGAACTGTACGAAAAGATACAAAAATCTAGTCTTTTACTGAATAACAAAAAAAGTACAATTATGTTTATCTCAGGACTTGTTCCTGAAATCTTGTATTATTCAAGAATCTATAATTTTTCTTGCTTGCTTATTTAATTTTTATTTGATAATGGAATACTTAAAATTTTTAGAAACTCTCTTGAAATGAAACTGTTAATAAAACAACTAGTTAAAAAGCAACAAAAATATTAACTAAGCAGCCACTTTTTTTGCCTCTAGGAAAATAACTGGTCTTTATAAAAATGGTAAATTAGATTTTTATGTTAATGTATGATGTTATATTGAGATGACTTAAGTGGTCTCATACAATATATAACTTACAGATTAAGACAAAAATATAATTTGTAAATAGTACCTCATTAAATTTAACAAGTTTAATTATATGTTTTAAAAATAATATATACAAATATTTTTTATGTTATATATTACAGAGCTGAACAATGCTAAATTATTTTCCCCTTATCATAATGCCCATTAACCAAATTTAATTGGCTGGATGATTTTAAGCATATGTCTTTAAAAGACCGTTTCTCAGATCTTTCCCCCTCAAAATTAGCAGTTCTTACATGTTTGTGCTATTGCAATCTTTTTGTCTGATAAACTGTATCCTCTTCAAGAGACCCCATGCTGGATATAGTACTAAATATGTATCTTATTGATTTTCAAAGGATCACAGGTGGGAAGCCATTCATAAGTAAGCTGAAAGATACTACTACTCGATATTTTACAGTATTTTTCAGATTCACAATAATGTGTAGATTTTAAATAATTATTATTTATGATAATCATGGGCATGCTATTTTCTCTTTGTAGATAGATAAATCATCTCAGATTCTAAATTAATAAATCATTTACAATGAGTAACCTAAAATGCATCTTTGTTTATCACTACTTCCTTATATTTCAGGGACACTTACTTTAATAGGAAAGCAATTACACACCTGATTTCTACAAGAGTAAAGAAATCGAGTATCAGAATCTTTGATATCAACTTAACTATATTATTGTAATAGTACCAAATTTGTCCAGTTAATAATAAATAACATGGAATAAAGAAAAAATCATGTTCTAATTTTGATGTTCTGTTAGTTCCTTTAGAGGTCAGAAAATACCTTACCCACCACTCCATAGTTCGACATAGTTTGACATATGTTTACAAGAAGCAGAATTTTTTCTTGGCTTATGAAGGAACCAGAAAATAACTAATTGTGCATAGTATTATTTATTAAATATGTTGCACCCATCCCTGTATGTGCATTTTACATTACAATAAATATCATTTTACTTCAGCAAAAGTAATAAAAAGTGTTTGTAATCCTCTTTAAGATGTCTTCCCCAGCTTTCTATTTAACGTTATATGAAACAGGATGTCTGTACGTTGAAGGCTCTTCAAATGAGATCCTGAAATTATGACTGGATATTAACATTGCCAATCTATTCTGCCCCAGAAATTGACTAAAAGAAACAGATCTCCTCCATGCTTTGAGGTAGATTGCCTATTATGGAAAAAACAAACCAGACACCCATCCATAAAGATAGAGAGGAATTCATATCTGAAAAGTCATATGAAAAACCTCATAAGGTTTGAATATTGTATAATACTATTTTCCATAAAGAATAATGAGAAAACAATTTCCTCTTCTTTGACTGGTCTCTAAGTCTCTTGGTGTCTTGAAATTTTGCCTCTGAAAAAATATCTTTGAAAGGAAATTCATCCCTGACATTCAAAAACACTTAAAATGTTTGCTCACGAAAGAAATCCCAGGTTATATACAACCTACACAACAGGGAAAGCTCAAAAATTAAACGGAGAGAGGACCCAGCTTTCTTCAGCTTGTAGATTATATAATCTTCTGCTGATTCTTTTTTTTTTAACATCTTTATTGGAGTATAGTTGCTTGACAATGGTGTGTTAGTTTCTGCTTTATAACAAAGTGAATCAGCTATATATATACATACATCCCTATATCTCCTCCCTCTTGTGTCTCTCTCCCACCCTCCCTATCCCACCCCTCTAGGTGGTCACAAAGCACCGAGCTGATCTCCCTGTGCTATGCGGCTGCATCCCACTAGTTATTTTACATTTGGTAGTGTATATGTGTGCATGCCACTCTTTCACTTCGTCCCAGCTTACCCTTCCCTCTTCAATGACCTTAAGTCCATTCTCTATGTCTGCATCTTTATTCCTGTCCTGCCCCTAGGTTTTTCAGAGCCTTTTTTTTTTTTTTTTTTAGATTCCATATATATGTGTTAGCATACGGTATTAGTTTTTCTCTTTCTGACTTACTTCACTCTGTATGACAGACTCTAGGTCCATCCAACTTACTACAAATAACTCAATTTCATTTCTTTTTATGGCTGAGTAATATTTCATTGTATATATGTGCCACATCTTCTTAATCCATTCATCTGTTGATGGACAGTTAGGTTGCTTCTATGTCCTGGCTATTGTAAATAGAGCTGCAATGAACATTGTGGTACATGACTCTTTTTGAATTATGGTTTTCTCAGGGTATATGCCCAGTAGTGGGATTGCTGGGTCATATAGTAGTTCTTTTTTTGTTTTTTAAGGAACCTCCATACTGTTCTCCATAGTGGCTGTATCAATTTACATTCCCACCAACAGTGCAAGAGGGTTCCTTTTTCTCTATACCCTCTCCAGCATTTATTGTTTGTAGATTATTTGATGCTGGCCATTCTGACTGGTGTGAGGTGATACTTCATTGTAGTTTTGATCTGCTGATTCTTTAGTACTAAATATTCTGTTATATTTCTCTGAACACATCGTTTCAGCTGTGTCATAATGAGTAAGATTAAGGGCTGGCCACTTTAACTGCCAGTATATAGGAGTCTTAGAATAAAATAGTTTTTAAACCCTAGGTATTTTCATTCATGTTATCAAGGTGCAGGGATACAAGTCAGTAGGTCTCGAGAAGCAGAAATTTTCCCACTGCATATCAGCACTTCTCTTGTGTGTTGCTATTATACATCCTAATATCTTGGTATAAATATTTAAAAAGGAGTATTTACAAAAATAATTAATGTATTTTAGACACACAGATGAGAGACACTAATTTAGCTCTCAAATTTCATTATCCTTGGCTCTGAAGGTATTCTATCTCAATATATGTATATATTTACATGAACTTCTATGAAAATATATGTAAACCAACTTAATTTTTGGTTTTATGCCTCTTTTGTTTGTTTCCCTTGTTTCTATAACTAATTGTATTTTCTGTTATTCTTCATTATGCCTCTTTGGGGAAAAATAAACACCTTAATTTATATTGAACTTATCAAGAAAAACTAGATTTCAATAAAAGGTTATTTTTCTATATATATATATATATGTATGTGTGTATGGGGAGAAGATGTGTGCACTGTGTGTGTGTGTGTGTTTGTACACATACTGGGATGATTCTAGAGCTTCTACTTTCCAACTACAAGGAAATACTCAGGTGATTCATTTAGAGTAGGACAGCATTTCCTGAAAGTTGTTCTCTAGAATACTAGTTCCACAGGATATCAATATATTTTGCTGGTAAAAGAGAGAATTATTGATCAAAGAACAATGGGAAAGACTGTTTCTTTTTTAATATACAAGTTTCTTTATTGCAATACTTATCAGAGGTGTCCGTTGAATTATGATTCTGAATGGGATGTAATAAGACATATCTAAAATTAAAAAAAAGAAACAAAACATTTCCTAAGCTTTTTTGACCATGGAGTATGTTTCCACAGATCATCTCTTAGGGTCAATCTACTACAGAATGCACTTTGAAAAATGAGGAATTTGAGCATCAGAGAGGTTAATCATCTTATAATTCATAATACCTGAGACTCTAACTCAGAATTCTGAGTTGGCTTATATGGTCCATCAGCCAGATCAGTGTGACTTAGCCAAAATTTGAGAACATCAGGAAATAGTTTCCAAGAAGATTAAGGAGAGAATTCTTTAAAGTCCTAGAAGAAAAACAATAAATGTAAATTTACAAAATTACACCCATGTAAATATTCTACAAAATGAAGAAGAAATAATTTCTCAGAACAGCTAAAATAGAGAAGACTTTGCTAGCAGACCTACTCTAAAATAAATATTAAAGGAGGATCTTTAGTTAGAAGGAATATGATATAAGGCACAAACTTAAATCTACCAAAAAAAAAAAAAAGAAGATGAATTTTGGATACAGAATAAATAAAAGTAAAATAAACTTCTTAAATTTCCTTCTTTTTTAATTTCTCTGAAAAACTGTTTGAATCAAAAAGAGTAACAATTATTTTGTCTTTAGAGCATATTTAAGGCTAAAAACATACGATCATATATTAAACCATTTTTAAAAATGAATTAGGTTTTACTAGGTGATTAGAGAAAATTACATAAAGTACTTTTGAATAAATAAGGCAAGATGCAGAAACATGTAGTTACTTGTCTCTAGGAATTTCTAATAACCAGTTTGTGAGCTAAATGAAACAATAGCTATAATTAATTTGCTCTATATAGTTGCAACGTATTATATCTTTGACCTCTGGGAGTTAAGGAGAAAAAATAAAGTTAAAAATGTTTACGGTTGTTTTAGTAAATGAGCTACCATTACACTTCAGAAAGGGTGTATAAGTATATATCATTTCACATAAATGCCTATAAGTGATCATATCAATTTTAGGGTGGTCTTTACCCCCTTATTTCCTTGCTTCTACCCAATCTTTCTATTCATATCACTTTTTCCTCACTAATTAACTATACTTTCAACATAATTTATACTTTCCCATAGTTTTCTCCATCCCTGTATAATCATAGATAGAGACATAAGCTCATACAAATAATAATAACAAATACTCTATGCAAATTGCACCACATCCTGTTAGAAGTGTTTTAAAAATATTACCTCACTTAATATTTAGAATAACTCTATCAGTTAGGCAGTTACTATCATTTCTATTTTCCAGATGGGGAAACTGAGATACTAAAGGTGAATCAGCTTGCCCACAGCACACAGCTGGTAAACTGCATATTTAGAATTCAAATTTACATCATCAATATCGAGCATCCATGTTCTTAACTGCCATGGTATCTTGTCTTGCACTAGCTCCTAACCAGAGGAAACAAAGTATTCAATCTTCTGCCATGATACATTCACAGATACGATAGCATTCAAAATCATACGATATTACTTCTTATATGGTAATGTGGAAGAAATAACTAGAGAAATCCTTTAATTAAATTGTACATTATGTTAGGTTAATTAAATGCACCTTAAGACAGAAAGGAGGTATTATTTTGGTCGAAGAAGGGGAAATCGCTAATGAGCTAAATAAAATATTTATGAAGTTTTTATTAAACTGTCATTTAATTGTCTTCATGACTTGACTAATTTTGTCTCTGGTAAATTACACTCTAAATTGTTATTTTTAGTAGCTCTTAAATTAGACGTTCTAATTAATGAAATTTGGCAACCAGCAAGAATAAATAAACACATGTATCTCCATATATTTCAACTGTGTTGATGAGTTTCTGAGATATAAATTCAACTCTACATTTTGAGTAAATAACACAGTGACCTTACTCTTAATCCAAAAGTGTCTACACAGACATCACATATGTGGAATGGGGTCAAGAGACATTATGGGAATGTTAAGAGAATTGAATGATTTTAAATTAGATTTTTTAAGCAACTATGCCACAGACTCTTAGATTTGAAGTGGTTTTTAAGCAACATTCTAATGCACCTAGATTTTTATATTGGGCTGGCCAAAGAGTTCATTTGTTTTTTTCCATAAGATGGCTCTAGTAGTGCTTAGTTGTCTTTAACTTCATTCGAAACAAGTTTATTAAATGGTATTGTGACAGCTGTAATATCAGCATGCATTAATAAAAGCAACTTATCAAAATTGGTGAACTTTTGTGTAGCCATTTTAATATTGAAGATGGAAGGAAAAAAACAACATTTTTGGCATATTATGCTTTATTATTTCAAGAAAGGTAAAAATGCAACTGAAATGCAAAAAAGATTTGTGCAGTGTATGGAGAAGGTGCTGTGACTGATCGAACATGTCAAAAGTGGTTTGTGAAGTTTCGTGCTGGAGATTTCTCGCTGGACGATGTTCCATGGTTGGGTAGACCAGTTGAAGTTGAAAGTGATCAAATCGAGACATTAATTGAGAACAATCAATGTTATACCACACGGGAGATAGCCGACATACCCAAAATATCCAAATCAAGCGTTGAATATCACTTGCACCAGCTTGGTTATGTGAATCGTTTTGATGTTTGGGTTCCACGTAAGTTAAGTGAAAAAAACCTTCTTGACTCCATTTCCATATGTGATTCTCTACTGAAATGTAATGAAAACGTTCCATTTTTAAAACAAATTGTGACAGGTGATGAAAAGTAGATACTGTACAATAATGTGGAACAGAAGGGATCATGGGGCAAGCGAAATGAACCACCACCAACCACACCAAAGGCCAGTCTTCATCCAAAGAAGATGATGTGTATATGGTGGGATTGAAAGGGAGTCCTCTATTATGAGCTCCTTCCAGAAAACCAAACAATTAATTCCAACAAGTACTGCTCCCAATTAGACCAACTGAAAGCAGTGCTTGACGAAAAGTGGCCAGAATTAGTATACTAGCAGAAAACACATAATCTTCCATCAGGGTAATGCGAGACCACATGTTTCTTTGATGACCAGGCAAAAACTATTACAGCTTGGCTGGCAAGTTCTGTTTCATCCATCATATTCACCAGACATTGCACCTTCGGATTTCCATTTATTTCAGTCTTTACAAAACTGTCTTAATGGAAAAAATTTCCATTCCCTGGAAGATGGTAAAAGGCACCTGGAAGAGTTCTTTGCTCAAAAAGATAAAAAGGTTTGGGAAGATGTCATTATGAAGTTGCCTGAAAAA
Organism: Delphinapterus leucas; assembly: GCF_059928025.1. Taxonomy (NCBI): domain Eukaryota; kingdom Metazoa; phylum Chordata; class Mammalia; order Artiodactyla; family Monodontidae; genus Delphinapterus; species Delphinapterus leucas. Next base: position 41,472,627 of record NC_143136.1, on the reverse strand, counting down.
TGGCAGAAGGTAGTGGAACAAAAGGGTGAATACATTGTTCAATAAAGTTCTTGGTAAAAAAAATTAAAAAAAATAATAAAGTTCTTTGTGAAAATGAAAAATGTGTCTGTAATTTTTACTTAAAAACCAAAGACAATTTTTGGCCAACCCAATATTTGCAAATTATTGTGATTTTATTTGAAAATCTAAAGAAGTTCTTGGAAGCCAATTTATTTCTTTGTAATCTCACTTAAAACTTGTAATTTAAATCCAATCTCATATTCATGAGACGTTTTTCTTAAAAACAACTTCCAATATTAAGTTGGAAGATTTTAAATAAATACAAAATGTAAAATAAAGATTTTAAATAAATACAAAATATATCAAAATGCAAAATGTTATAAATGTTAACTAGCAGGATTAATTTATTTCTTAAATTTTGGCTTGAATTATGGTTCTATTACAAGCAGTCTTTTTGTCTTAGTCAAGAACATTTTAGATTTAAGAAATAGAAATTGATCTCTCTCTCTCTCTCTCTCACACACACACACACACACACACACACACACACACAAGCAAAGCAGAGGGGGAATTAGAGATACATTGCCACCTCATAGAAAGTAAAGGCAAATGGATTGAAATGCCATAGGGCCACCTGAGATGCTACAGGTAGGAAGCCACTGGAACCTATCATCAAATTTCTCAGGACTTCTCTGTGAAGTGTCTTATCTCATCTACATTCTGTCAACAAACTGGCAAATGGATTGAAATGCCATAGGGCCACCTGAGATTCTACAGGTAGGAAGCCACTGGAACCTGTCATCAAATTTCTCAGGACTTCTCTGTGAAGTGTCTTATCTCATCTACATTCTGTCAACAAACTGGATTTCTCTTCTCCGTAATCTCATCAGGAAATGTCTATTCCAATAAAATTCACGATTGTACTTTCTCTCAAGTTTAATACTGTTAGAGATTGACTACATTCTCAATCAGCAAACCAAATTCTCAGATGAGAACATCTGCCTGGTCAAGTTGATTCATTTATCCACTCATATTTCAGCTCTTACCAGAGCTGTCTCATTCACATGGTAATAATTTAACTACAGAGCCCCCACCTTATCGGGAATGGTGGCAGAAAACACACATGGGTTTTTTACTAATTATTAAACATATTTAAAATAGTTTTTTCATTGTTTTGCTATACGCAGTGAGATATATAAGGAGAAACAAATAAATCAAAAATGAATTTAAATCAGTTTTTAGAATAAGTAGAGGAAGAGCAATTATTTGATAGAGAGAAATTTTAAAATTTCAGTGGAAGTTCTTTGCAGAAGTTGGAAAAAAATTGAAATTTGAATACTACTTACAAATGAACAAGGCAAATTTGTAACAGTCACTGATGTCCAACTAACTTCAATGTGCATGTAAAGTGCTCAAGTATTTCTTGTGAAATCCGGTGTGAATGTAAGAGTCTTAATCCATTATTTGGACAAATCTATTATTTTTTATTTGTTTAAACAAATAATATATTATTCCAAATTAAAAATAATAACTGCTATGATATTTGTTCTTGCTATATCTAAACCTTTCAATTATACCCACTTCAATATTAGTTAAGTACTATTGTAAATTGTTACCAGATCACCTAATTTCTTTAATCCTCTTAAATTATAGTCTGTATTAATTTATATATGATGCAATTATAGTGGTTCTCTAATTTGGCTATGTAATAGAATCATTGCTGAGCTTTAATAAATCTTAGTGGCTGGTTCATACACCCAGAATTTTTCATTAATTGATCTTGCATGTTGCCTGACAGAGTTTAGTCAACACTCCTTAGGTGATTCTAATATGCAGCCAAGTATGAGAAATAACTTCAGTATGGGTATTGCCACTGAGCAATCCCCATATTTAAGCATTTAAAGCATATTTTAAATACTTACACTTAAAATATAAACTTTTAGGATTTAAACTTTTTAAAACTATTACTCTAAATTTCCTACTAATTAATATTCTTAACATATGAAACAGAATCATTTTAACTTACACACCATAAAATTCATTCTTTCAAAGTGTACAATTTAGTGGTTTTTAGTGTATTCACAAAGTTGGGCAACCATCACCTCTATGTAATTTCAGAATAGTTTCATCACCCCAAAAAGAAACCCCATACCTATTAGCAGGCACTTTGCATTCCTCTATCCTCTAGTAAATACCAATCCACTTTCTGTTTCAGTGGGTTTGCCTACTGTGGACAGTTCATATAAATTAAATCATACAACACATAGCTTCTTGTTATTAGGTTGTTTCATTTAGGGTGATGTTTTAAGATTAATCAATTTTTAAAACATCTGGACTTGCTATTTTTTATTGTTAAATAATATTTTATTATATAGAATACCACATTTTATTCATCCATTAATTGGTTGATGGGCATTTTGGTTATTTACACTTAGGCTGTTATGAATAATGTTATTATGAATATTAGTGTACAGATTTTTGTGTGGACCTACGTTTTTATTTATCTTAGATATGTAACTAGAATTATAATTGCTCAGTAACATGGTATTTCTATGTCCGATTTTTTTGAAGAAGCCCCAAGCTCTTTCCCACAACAACTAAACCATTTTATATTTCCAACAGCAATGTATGAAGGATCCATTCTCTCCACTTCATCTCTAACACTTCGTATTATCTATCTTTCTAATTTTATCCATTCTAGTAGTATCTCATTATAGTTTTGCTTTGCACTTACTAATTACTGATGACATTGAACATTATTTTATGTGCTGATTTGTTATTTCTGTGTATTCTTTGGCGAAATGTCTATTCACATCCTTGCCCATTTTTAAAATTGGGTTATTTCTCTTTATTTTTGAATGGAAAGAGTTCTTTATATAATCTTTTTGGGTTTTTTTGTTTTTTTTGCGGTACGCGGGCCTCTCACTGTTGTGGCCTCTCCCGTTGCGGAGCACAGGCTCCGGACGCGCAGGCTCAGAGGCCATGGCTTACGGGCCCCCAGCCGCTCCACGGCATGTGGGATGCTCCCAGACCAGGGCACGAACCCGTGTCCCCTGCATCGGCAGGCGGACTCTCAACCACTGCGCCATCAGGGAAGCCCTCTTTATATAATCTTGATAAAATTCTTATCAGATGTAGGATTTCAAATATTTTGTCTTGATCCATAAGTGATCTTTTCTTTATGATGTCTTTCAATCACAAACGTTTTTAAATTTTGATGAAGTCTAATTTATTTACATAGTTTGTGTCATTTGTGCTTTTTGTAATACACCTAAGAAATCAGTGCCCAATTTAAGTAATGAAGATTTACCTCTGGCTTCCCTGGTGGCACAGTGGTTAAGAATCCACCTGCCAGGGCTTCCCTGGTGGCGCAGTGGTTGAGAGTCCGCCTGCCGTTGCAGGGGACACGGGTTTGTGCCCTGGTCGGGGAAGATCTCACATGCTGTGGAGCGGCTGGGGACCCGTGAGCCATGGCCGCTGAGCCTGCGCGTCCGGAGCCTGTGCTCCGCAACGGGAGAGACCACAACAGTGAGAGGCCCGCGTACCGCCAAAAAAAAAAAAAAAAAGAATCCACCTGCCAATGCAGGGGACATGGGTTTGAGCCCTGGTCCGGGAAGATCCCATATGCCACAAAGCAACTAAGCCCGTGCACCACAACTACTGAGCCTGCCCTCTAGAGCCCGTGAGCCACAACTACTGAGCCCATGTGCCACAACTACTGAAGCCTGCGTGCCTAGAGCCCATGCTCTGCAACAAGAGAAAACACCACAGTGAGAAGCCCATCCACCGCAACAAAGAGCAGCCCCTGCTCACCACAACTAGAGAAAGCCTGTGTGCAGCAACGAAGACCCAATGCAGCCAAAAATAAATTAAAATAAATAAATTTCAAAAAAGATTTACTCCTACCTTTTCTAGTTTTAGTCCCCCCCCCACAGCTTTATTGATGTAAAATTGACATGTAACTTTGTGATAAATAAGTTCAAAGTGTACAACATTATGATTTGAAATATGTATATATTCTTAAATGATTACCACAATAAGGTTAGTAAACACATACATCATCTCAATAGCTACAATTTTCTTTGTAAGAACTTTTAAAATCTACTCTCTTAGCAACTTAAATATACAATATTCTTAACTCTAGTCCCCATGCTATACATTATATTACCTGAATTTATTCACCTTATAGCTGGAAATTTGTACCCCTTGATCACCTTCACCAAACTATCCCATCATCCACCCCATGCCCCTGGCAACCACTAATCTGTTCTCTGCTTCTATGAGTTAGTTTTTTTTAATATTCCACAAATAAGTGGGATCATACAGTATATGTCTTTCTCTGTCTGACATATTTCACTTACTATAATGTCCTCAAAATTCATTCATGTTGGCACAAATGACAGGGTTTCTTTTTTCCCCATGGCTGAATATATATATATATATATATATATATATATACACATATTCTTTATTCATTCATCCATTAATTGACACTTAGGTTGTTTCCTTGTCCTGGCAATTATAAATAGTGCTGCAATAAACATAGAGATGAAGATGTCTCTTTGGTATAGTGATTTCATTTACTTTGAATATATACCCATAAGTGGAATTTCTGGATCATATGGTAGTTCGATTTTTAATATTTTGAGGAAACTCTTACTGTTTTCCAGAGTATTTATACCAGTTTATATTCCCACCAACAGTGTGCAAATGTACAGGGTTTCTTTTCTCCTAATTTCACCAGCATTTATTATTTCTTATGTTTTGATGTTAAACATCCTAGCAAGCGTGAAGTGATATCTCATTGTGGTTTTGATTTTCATTTCCCTAATGATTAGTGATGTTGAGCACCTTTTTACATATTTGTTGGCCATCTACATATCTTCTTTGGAAAAATATCCATTCAGGTTCCGTGCCCATTTTTTAATTTGATTTTTTTTTGTTTTTTTTGCTATTGAGTTCTGAGTTCCTTATATATTTTGGATATCAATCACTTATCAGATATATGTGAGTATTTTTGGCTCCCTTTATAAAATATTAGTTGACCATAAATGCATGGGTTTAGTTCTGGTCTCTCAATTCTTTTCCATTCATGTATGTGTCTGTTTTTATGCCAGTACCCTAGGGTTTTGATTATGATGTCTTTGTAGTATACTTTGAAATCAAGAATTGTAATGCCTCCAGCTTTGTTCTTCTTTCTAGGGAATGCATTGGCTATTCAGGGTCTTTTGTGGTTCCCTGTGAATTTTAGGATTGCTTTTTCTATATCTGTAAAAGATGCCATTGGAGTTTTGATAGGGATTGCATTGGCTCTATAGATTATTTTAGGTAGTATAGACATTTTAACAATGTTACTTCTTCCTATCCAAGAATATGGGATCTTTTTCCATTTGTTTGCATCTTCAGTTTCTTCCGTCAGTGTCTTACACTTTTCCATTAAATTTATCCCTAGGTATTCTGTTCTTTTTGATTATATTGTAAATGAAATTGTTTTGTTAATCTCGCTTTCAGATATTTCATTGTTAAGGTAGAGACATGCAACTGAATTTTTTATGTTGATTTGTATCCTGAAAATTTACTGAATTTCTTTATTAGTCCAAACAGCTTTTGTTGTTATTAGGACTTTCTAAATATAAAATTGTGTCATTTGCAAATAGTGACAGCTTTACTTTTTTCCTTTCCAATTTGGATGCCATTTAAAAATTTACTTAGCCTAATTCTTCTGGCTGGGACTTCTAATACTATGGTGAATAAAAGTGATGAGAGTGGACATCCTAGTCTTGTTCCTGATCTTAGAGGAAAAACTTGAAACCTCTCATCATTGAGTATGATGGAAGTTCTGGGCTTGTCATATATGACTTTTATTATTTTGAAGTATGTTTTTTCTATGCCCAATTTATTATGAGGGTTTTTATCATGAATAGATGTTGAATTTTGTCAAATGTTTTTTCTTCGTCCATTGAGATAATCATGTGCTTTTTATATTCATTTCTATTATTGTGATGTATTACATTCATTGATTTTCATGTGTTGAACCATCCTGCATCACAAAGATGACTCCCACTTGATCATTGTATATGATCCTTTTAATATGCTGTTGAATTCATTTTTATAATAATTTGTTGAGAATATTTGCATCTTTATTCCTCAGAGATACTTTTTTGTAGTGTCCTTATATGGCTTTAGTATCAGAGTAATGCTGGTTTCGTAAAATGTATTTGATATTATTCCCTCCTATTCAATTTTCTGCAAGAGTTTGAGAATGATTGGTATTAATTCATCTTTAAATGTTTGGTAGAATTCACCAGTGAAACTATATGGTCCTGGACTTCTCTTTCTTGGAAAGTTTTTGATTACTGATTCAACCTTCTTATTTGTTATTTTTCTATTCAGATTTTCAATTTTTTTCAAGATTCATTCTTGATAGGTTGTATGTTTCTGGAAACTTATCTATTTATTCTAGGTTATCCAGTATGTTGATGTATAATTGATGATAGTTGTTTCTTTCATATAATCTTGATTTCTTCTGTGTTTCTGGCAGCTCAGTTAGATTTTCCAACTTATCTTTTCTGTCTTCCTACATTTATGTCTTTCAATGAAGTTCTACTCTTCCCTTCTCTGATTTCTTTATGTTCATTTAGCTCATTTGAAATGCTTTAATTATCTAATTTTATTTCACTCGTGTGACTACCACTGATTTTCACTCCTCAAAATATTACAGTGTTACTTTTCCTTGAACACTGACCAAAAACTTGATGATAACTTTAAATATTCCAGTATAGTTACTGCTTTCTTTTTTTGTTTTTGTTTGGCTTTTTGTTTTACTTTATGTGAGAACAGAATTTTACCTAATCTTAAAATATCTATGCTCAAATTTACTGATTGTACTGGTGGTTGGTACATATTTTCACCATTTTTTCTTGCAGTTTTATTCAGATATAATTGACATATAACACTGTATAAGTTTATGATGTACAGCATAATGATTTGATTTATACACATCATGAAATGATTATCACAATAGATTTGATGAACATCCATTATCTCATTGAAGAAATGGAAAACTTTCCTTGTGATTAGAACTCTTAGAATCATCACTATTTTTTAAAATATACCTCCCTTTATAAGGTGGAGCTTAGTTCACTACACTTTGAATATAGACTAGACTAAGTAAGCCACTTCCAAATAATAGCATATCAAAAGAGAAAAATGGCAAGTTTGAAGTGGAGAAACCTGGCAGACACTTAGCTAAGTGATCAAATTAACATCACCAGCGATGTCATGTCAATAATATATGCACACTACCTCTGTAGTATTTCTTTCCCAAACTCTATGACTTCAATATAATCATGAAAAAAAAAATCAGACAAACCAAAAATTGAGGAACATTCTACAAAATACATGACACAAATACCTGACCTTCAGAAGTATTAGGGCCATAAAAAACAAATAAAAACTGAGAAACTATCACAGATTGGAGGAGACTAAGGAAACATGATGATGAACTACAAGGTGATATCTTGGTTTGAATCCTGAAACAATAAAGATATTATTGAAAAACTGGTGAAATATTTTTAAAAAGTCTGTATTTAGTATAGCATACCAATGTTAATTGCTTAGTTTTGATGGATATCACATGCTTATGTTGATAATAATACCAAAGAAAGCTAGATGAAAAGTAAAATGGAGCACTCTACACTATCTTCGTAACATTTTGGTAAATCTAAAATTATTTAAATATAAAATAACAAACAAAAGAAAGTAATACCATATCCACAAGTGGATACTCTCAGAATTGTAGAGATTAAAATTTTACCGAAATATCTTATCAGTAAAAGAAATTTAATTTAATACATTATATATATATATAAAATATTTATGGCAGAATTTGAAAATTGGTTATAAAAATTATATGGAATAATAAATCCCAAGGCTTTGTTGAAAAAAGAATAGATATATATATGTGTGTGTATTTTGTACATATATTAATTCAATGTTATACATATATTACAATAATATATAACTATTACATAATTAATAATTGTATATAATAATGATATATATACAATAACATACATAATTAAGACACTAAAGTATTGTTCCAGGAAGGGTTAATTTTATGTTACTTGTCCCCTGCTGACTAATACAATTTTAGCTTGTGCAATTGTGCTCTCTATTTCTTACTTTTCTGGCACACTGATCTTAGAATTGGCCAGTGTCTTTCCCATCAGTCCTGTTTGATGTTCCTTCAATAATCCCCACTTCACCTTGTTAAGTCCAACCCACTTTTCTAGTCTAAAATAAAAACAATTTCTTAGGTCTTTTACTGGCTGGATAAGGACCGATAATCAATGTTATAAAAATACTTTTCCTCTGTAATACTTACTAAGATGGCAATTTTGTACTTATCTATATGAGTATCTTCTAAAGATATGACTTCTGATATTAGTTTACTAGGACTGCCAAAACAATACCACAAGCAAGATGGCTTAAACCACAGAAATGTATTTTTTCACAGTTCTGGAGGCTAACCAAGATCAAGGTGTTGCCATGTTTCATTTCACCTGAGGCTCATCTCCTTGGCTTACAGCCAGTTGACTTCTCCCTTTGTCCTAACACTGCCTTTCCTCAGTGCACACATTCCTGATATCTCTGTCTCTTCCTATAAGTACATCAGTTATATTTGATTAAGGCCCCACCTTGATGGATTCATTTTAACTTAGTCACTTCTTTAAAGACTTTATCTCCAAATATGATTACATTCTTAGATATTGGGGGTTGGGACTTCAACATATGAATGCTGGGTGGGACACATTTCAGCCCATGACATTCCCCATTTGATGGGCTTCATGAAGATGTGGCACATGCTTGTCTTGTCCATACCTTTATGTAGATTTTGATTGAATGAATGAAATATGTATAAATGACCATTGCCCCGTATAAGGAAGTAAGTTGTGAGTGCTTTTATTTACAATATAGTCTAAATTAAGATGACTGCCTCAACTTATAAGCAATTGAACATCTTAAATCAGGTAGAAATACATTCTCAAACTAAGGCAATGATAGTTATTTTGAAGCTAAGTATAATACTAATGTCACTAAGGTGACAATTCTGTCATTTCTCATTTTCTCTATTTCTCTATTAAAGTAATGTCATCAAAGCAAAAAAAAATTTTCAATGCCATTAGATTATTCCAACCCATATGTTCTTTTTTTTTTCTAACATCTTTATTGGAGTTTGATTGCTTTACATCGTTGTGTTAGTTTCTGCTGTATAACAAAGTGAATCAGCTATACATATACATATATCCCCATATCACATCCTTCTTGCATCTCCTTCCCAACCGCCCTATCCCACCCCTCTAGGGGGTCACAAAGCACGGAGCTGATCTCCCTGTGCTATGTAGCTGCTTAGTTATCTATTTTACATTTGGTAGTGCATATATGTCAGTGCCATTCTCTCACTTCGTCCCAGCTTACACTTCCCCCTCCCCGTATCCTCAAGTCCATTCTCTATGTCTGCATCTTTATTCCTGTCCTGCCCTTAGGTTCTTCAGGACCATTTTTGTTTTTAATTCCATATATATGTGTTAGCATACGGTATTTGTTTTTCTCTTTCTGACTTACTTCACTCTGTATGACAGACTCTAGGCCCATCCACCTCACTACAAATAACTCAATCTCGTTTCTTTTTATGGCTGAGTAATATTCCATTGTATATACGTGCCATATCTTCTTTATCCATTTACCTGTCAATAGACACTTAGGTTTCTTTCATGTCCTGGCTTTTGTAAATAGTGCTGCAATGAAATGGTACATAACTCTTTTTGAATTATGGTTTTCTCAAGGTATATGCCCAGTAGTGGGATTGCTGAGTCATATAGTAGTTTTAGTTTTTGGCTTTTAAGGAACCTCCATACTGTTCTCCATAGTGGCTGTATCAATTTACTTTCCCACCAACAGTGCAAGAGGGTTCCCTTTTACCCAAACCCTCTCCAGCATTTATTGTTTGTAGACTTTTTGAAGATGGCCATTATGACTGGTGTGAGGTGATACCTCATTGTAGTTTTGATTTACATTTCTCTAATGATTAGTGATGTTGAGCATCCTTTCATGTGTTTGTTGGCAATCTGTATATCTTCTTTGGAGAAATGTCTATTTAGGTCTTCTGCCCATTTTTGGATCGGGTTGTTTGTTTTTTTGTTATTGAGCTGCATGAACTGCTTATATACTTTGGAGATTAAACCTTTCACAGTTGCTTCATTTGCAAATATTTTCTCCCTTTCTGAGTGTTGTCTTTTCATCTTGTTTATGGTTTCCTTTGTTATGCAAAAGCTTTTAAGTTTCATTAGGTCCCATTTGTTTATTTTTGTTTTTATTTCCATTTCTGTAGGAGGTGGGTCAAAAAGGATCTTGCTGTGATTTATGTCATAGAGAGTTCTGCCTATGTTTTCCTCTAACAGTTTTATAGTGTCTGGCCTTACATTTAGGTCTTTAATCCATTTTGAGTTTATTTTTGTGTATGGTGTTAGGGATGTCCTAATTTTTTTCTTTTACATGTAACTATCCAGTTGTCCCAGCAACACTGATTGAAGTGGCTGTCTTTTTTCCACTGTGTGCTCTTGCCTGCTTTATCAAAGATAAGTGCACGGGTATATCTCGGGGCTTTCTATCCTGTTCTGTTGAGCTATATTTCTGTTTTTGTGCCAGTACCATACTGTCTTGATTACTGTAGCTTTGTAGTATAGTCTGAAATCAGGAAGCCTGATTCTTCCAGCTCCATTTTTCCTTCTCAAGATTGCTTTAGCTCCTAAGGTTTCTTTGTGTTTCCATACAAATTGTGAAATTTTTTGTTCTAGTTCTGTGAAAAATGCCATTGGTATTTGATAGGGATTGCATTGAAATTGTAGATTGCTTTGGGTAGTAGAGTCATTTTCACAGTGTTCATTCTTCCAGCCGAAGAACACAGTATACATCTCCATCTCTTTGTATTGTCTTTAATTTCATCAGTGTTTTATAGTTTTCTGCATACAGGTCTTTTGTCTCCTTATATAGGTTTATCCCTAGGTATTTTATTCTTTTTGTTGCAATGGTAAATGGGAGTGTTTCCTTAACTTCTCTTTGAGATTTTTCATCATTAGTATATAGGAATGCAATCGATTTCTGTGCATTAATTTTGTATCCTGCTACTGTACCAAATTCATTGATTAGCTCTAGTAGTTTTCTGGTAGCATCTTTAGGATTCTCTATGTATAGTATCATGATATCTGCAAACAGTGACAGTTTTACTTCTGCTTTTTCAATTTGGATTCCTTTATTTCTTTTCTTCTCTGATTGCTATGGTTAAAACTTCCAAAACTATGTTGAATAATAGTGGTGAGAGTGGACAACCTTGTCTTGTTCCTGATCTTAGTGGAAATGGTTTCAGTTTTTTACCATTGAGAACAATGTTGGCTGTGGGTTTGTCATATATGGCCTTTATTATGTTGAGGAAAGTTCCCTCTATGCCTACTTTCTGGAGAGTTTTTATCATATGTGGGTGTTTAATTTTGTCAAAAGGTTTTCCTGCATCTTTTGAGATTATCATATAGTTTTATCCTTCAATTTGTTAATATCATGTATCACATTGATTGATTGGCATATATTGAAGAATCCTTACATTCCTGGAATAAATCCACTTGATCATGATATTTGATCCTATTAATGTGATGTAGGATTCTGTTTGCTAGTACTTTGTTGAGGATTTTTGCATCTACGTTCATCAGTGATATTGGCCTATAGTGTTCTTTTTTTGTGACATCTTTATCTGGTTTTGGTATCAGGGTGATGGTGGCCTTGTAGAATGAGTTTGGGAGTGTTCTTCCCTCTTGCTATATTTTAGAAGAGTTTGATAAGGAGGGGTGTTAGCTCTTCTCTGAATGTTTGATAGATTTCGTCTGTGAAGCCATCTGGTCCTGGGCTTTTGTTTGTTGGAAGATTTTTAATCACAGTTTCAATTTCATTGCTTGCGATTGGTCTGTTCATATTTTCTATTTCTTCTTGGTTCAGTCTTGGAAGGTTGTGCTTTTCTAAGAATTTTTCCATTTCTTCCAGGATGTCCATTTTGTTGGCATATAGTTGCTTGTAGTTAATCTCTCATGATCCTTTGTATTTCTCAAGTGTCAGTTGTTACTTCTCTCCTTTTTCATTTCTAATTCTGTTGATTTGCATCTTTTCCATATTTTTCTTGATGAGTCTGGCGAATGTTTATCAATTTTTTGTATATTCTCAAAGAAACAGCTTTTAGTTTTATTGACCTTTGCTGTCATTTCCCTGATTTCTTTTTCATATGTTTCTGATCTGATCTTTATTATTTCTTTCTTTCTGCTAACTTGGGTTTTTTTTTGTTCTTGTTTCCCTAATTGCTTTAGGTGTAAGATTAGGTTGTTTATTTGAGATTTATCTAGTGTCTTGAGGTCGAATTGTATTGCTATAAACTTCCCTCTTAGAACTGCTTTTGCTGCATCCCATAGGTTTTGGGTTGTTGTGTTTACATTGTCATTTGTTTCTAGGTATTTTTTGATTTCCTCTTTGATTTCTTCAGTGATCTATTGGTTATTTAGTAGCACATTATTTAGCCTCAATGTGTTTGTATTTTTTACATTTTTTTCCTGTAATTGATATCTAGTTTCATAGTGTTGTGGTCGGAAAAGATACTTGATATGATTTCAGTTTTCTTAAATTTACCAAGGCTTAATTTGTGACCCAAGATATGATCTCTCCCGGAGAATATTCCATGAACACTTGAGAAGAAAGTGTATTCTGTTGTTTTTGGATGGAATGTCCTATAAATGTCAGTTAAATCCATCTTGTTTAATAGGTCATTTAAAGCTTGTGTTTCCTTATTTATTTTCATTTTGTTGATTTGTCCATTGGTGAAAATGGGGTGTTAAAGTCCCCTACTATAATTGTGTTACTGTCAATTTCCACTCTTATGCCTGCTAACATTTGCCTCATGTATTGAGATGCTGCTATCTTGGGTGCATAAATATTTACAATTGTTATATCTTCTTCTTGGATTGATCCCTTGATCATTATGTAGCATCCTTCTTTGTCTCTTGTAATAGTCTTTATTTTAAAGTCTATTTTGTCTGATATGAGAATTGCTACTCCAGCTTTCTTTTGATTTCTATTTGCATGGAATATTTTTTTCCATACCCTTACTTTCAGTCTGTATGTGTCCCTAGGTCTGAAGTGAGTTTCTTGTAGACAGCAGATACACAGGTCTTGGTTTTGTATCCATTCAGCCAGTCTATGTCTTTTGGTTGGAGCATTTAATTCATTTATATTTTAGATAATTATTGATATGTATGTTCCTATTACCATTTTCTTAATTGTTTTGGGTTTGTTATTGTAGGTCTTTTCCTTCTCTTATGTTTCCTGCCTATGGAAGTTCCTTTAGCATTTGCTGTAAAGCTGGTTAGGTGGTTCTGAATTCTCTTAGCTTTTGCTTGTCTGTAAAGGTTTTAATTTCTCCATGAAATCTGAATGAGATTCTTGCTGGGTAGAGTAATCTTTGTTGTAGGTTTTTCCCTTTCATCACTTTAAATATATCCTGCCACTCCCTTCTAGCTTGCAGAATTTCTGCTGAAAGAGCAGCTTTTAACCTTATGGGGATTCCCTTGTATGTTATTTGTTGCTTTTCCCTTGCTGCTTTTAATATTTTTTCTTTTTATTTAGTTTTTTATAGTTTGATTAATATGTGTCTAGGCATGTTTCTCCTTGGGTTTATCCTGTTTAGGACTCTTTGTGCTTCCTGGTGTTTATTGACTATTTCCTTTCCCATATTAAGGAAATTTTCAACTATAATCTCTTCAAATATTTTCTCAGTCCTTTTTTTTCTTCTTCTTCTTTTGGAACCCTTATAATTTGAATGTCAGTGCATTTAATGTTGTCCCAGAGGTCTCTGACAATGTCCTCCAGTCTTTTCATTCTTTTTTCTGCTCTGTGGTAATTATTTCCACTATTTTATCTTGCAGGGCATTTATCCATTCTTCCGCCTTGTTTATTCTGCTATTGATTCCTTCTAGAGAATTTTTAATTTTGGTTATTGTGTTGTTCTTCATTGTTTGTTTGGTCTTTAGTTCTTGTAGGTCCTTATTAAACGTTTCTTTTATTTTACCCATTCTATTTCCAAGATTTTGTATCATCTTTGCTATCATTACTCTGAGTTCTTTTCAGGTAGACTGCCTATTTCCTCTGCATTTGTTTGGCCTGGTGGGTTTTTACCTTGCTCATTCATCTGCTGCGTATTTCTCTGTTTTCTCATTTTGCTTAACTTACTGTGTTTGGGGTCTCCTTTTCGCAGGCTGCAGTTTCGTAGTTCCTGTTGTTTTTGGAGTTTGCCCCCAGTGGGTAAGGTTTGTCAGTGTGTTGTGTCGGTTTCCTGGTTGAGGTGACTGGTGCCTGTGTTCTGGTGGATGAGTCTGTATCTTGTTTTTCTGGTGGGCAGGACCACGTCAGTGGTGTGTTAGGGGGTGTCTGTGAATATTATGATTTTAGGCAGCCTCTCTCTTAATGGGTGTGGTTGTGTTCCTGTCTTGCTAGTTGTTTGGCATGGGGTGTCCAGCACTGGATCTTGCTTGTCATTGAGTGGAGCTGGGTCTTAGCATTGAGACAGAGATCTCTGGAAGACCTCTTGATTGATATTATGTGATATTACATAATCCGATATTATGTGAGTCCGGTAGGTCTCTGGTGGTCCAGTGTCCTGAACTCAGCTCTCCTACCTCAGTGCCTCAGGCCTGACAGCCAGCCAGCGCACCAAGACCCTGTCAAACACATGGCTGCTAGTGTTGGAGTGTATCTTGCAGAGGTGGGGCATGGCTGTGGCTCACCACAGTGACAAGGACACTGGCAGCAGAAGTTCTGGGAAGTACTCCTTGGCATGAACCCTCCTGGAGTCTGCCATTAGTCCCACCAAAGAGCCTGTGGCCTTCAGTACTGGGTCCAACCCATATGTTCTTGAACTAGGTTTCTGAAGCTCGTTCCTTAAGAGACTTTAGTTTATGCTCTTCTTGAGTTGTCTCCTTGTTAATAGGCAATCATTTTCCTGTCTGTATTTTTTTAACAGTCCTTATCTAAAAATTGGTTTCTTAAAAGTTTTATTTGTGTCTTGTTTTAAAAAACATAGAAAATTAATATGTAATTTGATTTTAATAACATACTGTCACGGAATTAAAACAATCCCAAAGGAACATAAAGTCAAGGAATATACAAATTACATGAAATGTTCATCTGTGCATGTATTTTCAGTAAAATTTTATTAAAGTAATATTTACACAGAAAATTGTTTGTGTTAAGTTCATAGATCAATTCCTTTTTATTAAGTAAAATCACTAATGTAATCAGCATCCAAATGAGAAATATAAGGAGCTTTCTCTAATGCCTCCCTCAAGTTGGTAACCTCCTTCCAATCTAATACCTATCATGACTTTTACCTCCACAGGCTTTTTTTAGAGGTTTCAAATTTTATGCAAATTGAATTATACTTTATATACTCTATTAAGTCTAGCTTCATTTGCAAACGTTCATTCAGGAGTATGCTTACAAATCCATCCATATTGTTGCACATAGCAATAGTTTATATAGTAAATATATTTTAATTTACCCATCCTATTGTCAATGAATATTTGGGGTGTTTCTATAGTTTATTTTTCCTTATTTGACATAGATGCTATTGGAATTCTTGTACATGTGTTTGGTATAAATATATACTTATGTTGGTCCTACACCTATTAGTAGAATTTCTGGGTCATGATATATACATATTTTCACTATTAGCAAATTCTGCCAAAGTGGCAATACAGTTTCCATTTTGCTCTTTCTTGGGATATTCACACTTAAAACCCACCACCATACTTTGAGAAAGTTAAGATACAACTCTAGTTGATATCTCACTTTACAGTGCACATCAACCACCCAACATGTGAGTGAGAAAATCCTTAGATTAATCCAATTCCCAACCTTCATGACACCCTGATTCATGCCAAGTGAAGAAGAGAAGAGCAGTCCCCACTGACCTGCCCAAATTGCAGATTTGCAAGCAAATATATACATTGCCATTGTTTTGATCCACTAAATTTTGGAGGGGTTTGTTATGCAGCAATCAATAATTGGAAAGGGGGAAATTTCTTTGACTAGCTTGTAGATGATGATAATGAAATAGTGAAAGATACATCTTCTACATTTGAGACATGTTTAGATAGTCATAGATTTGGTATATTTCCATGAATATCTATCTATTTTAGACTTTATTCTGATGTGACACAATGTAACACAATTAATTTCTCAAAGTATATTTGTCAATCATTTTTATCAGCAAAATGATTAGGACTATAAAATTTATTTTTACCTTATAACTTAAAGAAGAGAAAATACAATGAACATTTATATATTTATATTTTTAAATATTTTAAAAGCAGGAATTAATGCCACTAAGTATTTCTATATGAAAACTAGCAATTGCCTTAGTCATATATTTCATTTATTTATTTGTAAATGTGTTCTCCCCTTTCTGAACATGAACTGAACTTTTTATTTCTAAAAATAATTATCTTAATTGCAATCTTTTCAATTATTGGTTGAATAATTATATGGTTGAATAGCTTCAGGGTATCATAATAAAGTGCTATGAAAAAATTTCAAAATATATTACAGAAATATACTTGTTATGAGTTTTGTATGATATTTATCTGAAATTTTAGGCAAAAACTCTGTCTCTGTCTCTGTCTCTCTCTCAAACAGGCATCAAGCCAAAAAGAAAAAAATTTCTATTTTAAAAGAAGGTTATAATCTAGACTTTTTAAACAAAGCTTTGATGCAATATAATTCAAGCAATAAAATATGCCCATTTTAAAAGTGAGTTGACAAATGTATATGCTTATGTAACCAGCACTACAACCAAGA
Organism: Delphinapterus leucas; assembly: GCF_059928025.1. NCBI lineage: Eukaryota > Metazoa > Chordata > Mammalia > Artiodactyla > Monodontidae > Delphinapterus > Delphinapterus leucas. Next base: position 41,455,680 of record NC_143136.1, on the reverse strand, counting down.
TATAGAATGCATTCATAACAACGAAAATGTCCTTAGTGACCTTTTTCTTCATCTGCTGTCTACACACGGCAGATGATGTGTGTAGACGTCTATACACATCTACCTAGATCTAAGCAAGCACTGGTCTGTTATCACTACAGATTAGATTTGTTTTACCTAGAGATACTTATAAATGGAATCATACAGCATGAACTCTTGTATGTTTGGTTTTTTGCTCTTTATAAACTTGTTGAGATCTAGTCGTAATCTTTTTTAGAGTCATATATTTAGGAGTGTAATTAGTCATTTATAAAAGACATGTCATTGGCTTCCCTGGTGGCGTGGTGGTTGAGAGTCTGCCTGCCGATGTGGGGGACACGGGTTCGTGCACCGGTCTGGGGGGATCCCACGTGCCGCAGAACGGCTGGGCCCATGAGCCATGGCCGCTGAGCCTGCACCTCCGGAGCCTGTGCTCCACAACGGGAGAGGCAACGGCAGTGAGAGGCCCGCGTACTGCAAAAAAAAAACAAAAACCAAAAAAACATGTCAAACTTTGCAAGAAACTGCCATACTGGTTTTCCAGAGTGGTTTTAACCCTATTCATTCTCACTGGGAACATTCCTCCTGCTCCATGTCTTTGCCAACACTTGGTAGTGTCAGTGTTTTTAATATCAGCCACTATATTATTAGTGGGTGTACAGTGGTATCTCTTTGTGGTTTCAGTTAACATTTGCCTAATGACTAACATTGTTGAGTATGTTTTCTTGTCCTTATCAGTCAACTGTGTATCTTATTCCATTAAGTATCTGTTCAGATATTTTGCGCATTTTTATTGGGTTATTTTTCATTATTGAATTCTAAGAGTTTTATGCAATTTAGATACTAGTAATTTGCCAGATACATGTATTATTGTACTGTGGATATTTTCATCCACTCTATAGCTTCATTTAAAATTTTTGTTTTTTTTTTTTTTTGCGGTACACGGGCCTCTCACTGTTGTGGCCTCTCCCGTTGCGGAGCACAGGCTCCGGACGCGCAGGCTCAGCGACCGTGGCTCACGGGCCCAGCCGCTCCACGGCATGTGGGATCTTCCCGGACTGGGGCACGAACCCGTGTCCCCTGCATCGGCAGGCGGACTCTCAACCACTGTGCCACCAGGGAAGCCCTAAAAATTTTTTTAACTTTATAATTTTTCAGATCAGAATGTTTTAGTATTTGCGAACTCCAATTTTACATTTCTTCTTTTAGAGTTTGGACTTTGTTTTATGGTTTTCTGTTATTATTTTGCCTACTTCATGTTATGAAGATTTATTCCTGTGTTTTCTTCTACAAAGTTAATAGTTTTAGTTTTTACCATTTATGTTTCATTTTGAGTTTTTGTTGGAATATCTGGGGATTTCAGCACTATTTGTTGAAAATACTAACTTTTTGCCTTTAAATTGCCTGGGCCCTTTTGTAAAAAATCAGTTCACTTTATAGGTCTATTTCAGACTCTACGCTGTTCAATCAATTTATATTTCTATCCTTAATCCAGCAAACAGTATTGATTACTATAGCACAATAATATATTTTTAAGTCAGGAGTTTTTGACTAATGTTTTTGCATTCCTACATAAATTTAGTATTCATTTATCATTGTCTTCGTTAGACCCTAATGTGATTTTGACTGGGATTGTATTGAATCTATACTTCAATTCAGGGAGAATTTTCATCTTAAAAATATGGATTTTTGATAAATTTATTTAAATCTTTATTAATTTCTCTCAGCAATGTTTTATAATTTTCAAGTTTGAATCTTGCACAAGTTTTTAAATTCTTCTGAATTTGATTTTTAATGGTATTATGAGACACCTTTAAAATCTCTATTTCTGATTGTTTATTACTAATATATAGAAATGTAACTGATATTTTATATTTAACTTGTGTCTGGCGACCTTTTTTACTGATTAACTCACTGACTAAACTTTCTAATTAATTCTGGTAGGTTTTATTTTGTAGTTTCCTTAGAAGTTTCTATATACACATTTCTGCCTCTTGGCATGTCTAGAAACTTTTTTTTTTTTTTCCTGGCTGCATTGGATCTTCGTTGCTGCTTGCAGGCTTTCTCTAGTTGCAGCGAGCAGAGGCTACTTTTCATTGCGGTGCGCGGGCTTCTCATTATGGTGGCTACTCTTGTTGCAGAGCATGGGCTTTAGGCATGTGGGCTTCAGTAGTTGTGGCTCACAGGCTCTAGAGTGCAGGCTCAGTAGTTGTGGCACATGGGCTTAGTTGCTCTGCAGCATGTGGTATCCTCCCGGACCAGGGATTGAATCCGTGTCCCCTGCATTGACAGGCGGATTCTTAACCACTGTGCCATCAGGGAAGTCCCTAGAAACTTTTCTTTAATACCAAACACTGAAAATATTATAATTTTAAATGTTCAAATTTTATGTTTTCCATTATATAAGGAGATCTGAAGTTTTAATTTTAAGGCAGTTACATTATTTGCAGATCATTTTTATTCCTTTGAGACGTGTTTTTAAACTTTGTTAACACAGGACTAAAATAGATGTTACTCCATGTATATTTCAGGCTTATACTGAAATGTACCTTCTTGAGGTTTGTTTTTAAATATCCCATTTGCTGCCCAAGGATTCTCCATCCTGGCTGGTCAGAACTTGAAAGTCTCTCCAACCTGTGTGAGATCTGGGAATGGTTCAGTTTACAGCTTTCCATAGTGTTTGTGTGTGTGTGTGTGTGTGTGTGTGTGTGTGTGTAGGTGTGAAATTTCACCTTATGCTTGTGCAGTTCAACATAAAGCAAAGATCCTCTGCATATCTCTGAGGCTTTTTTCTATGTATTTCCTTGCTAGGACTCTGCCTTATAACTTCCAGCTACTTTAGCCTCCCCAAATGTCAATTATCTGTTTAAACTCAGTGAGATTATCAGGCTCTTTTTGAATTCATGCTCCTTTCCTTGAATTTCTGAAATTGCCTTCAGGCATAAAGCCAGGACAATCGGAGGGCTTGTTTCCTTTGTTTCCATCTCTCAGGGATAACAATCTGTTGCTTCCTCTTGTCCAAAGCCTAGTATATTTTCAAATATAAACTACAATATTTGATGTGACATTTAATCATAATACCTAAGCACTTTTTTGCTCATTTCTATACCTTGTGTCCTGAAGATTGTTACCTTTTTATAAAAAATTACATCTGGAACCAGACTTTGCCATTAACAATGATCAAAATTTTTCTGGCAATAGTTGGTCACAGTAATTGTCATGTTATCTTAGAATTTTTTTTAATAATTCAAGTAGCTTTTCTTCCAAAAACACGATAGACCATTTTCGTGAGATACTAGGCTATTATTATATTTCTTTAATGTGCTCATATTCTTTTAAGAGCATCATATTAAATATGAATGAATTATATTATTTATAGTGGGGGATTGATAGTTAACTAATGACATTCTGTGATAGCTATATTAAAAATCAGAAGTATTAAAACAAATGAAGGGCTTATTAAAAAACTAAAAATAGAACTACCATATGAACCAGAAATCCCACTATTGGGTAAATACCCAGAGAAAACCATAATTCAGAAAGACATATGCACCCCAATGTTCATTGCAGCACTATTTACAATAGCCAAGACATGGAAGCAACCTAAATGTCCATCAACAGAGGAATGGATAAAGAAGATGTGGTACGTATACACAATGGAATATTACTCAGCCATAAAGAGGAACGAAATTTGGTCATTTGTAGAGATGTGGATGGACCTAGAGACTGTCATACAGAGTGAAGTAAGTCAGAAAGAGAAAAAGAGAAAAACAAATATATTAACACATATATGTAGAATCTGGAAAATGGTATAGATGAACATATTTGCAAAGCAGAGACACGGATGTAGAGAACAAACATATGGATACCAAGGGGGAAAGGAGGGGTGGGATGAATTGGGAGATTGGGATTGACATATATACACTATTGATACTATGTATAAAATAGATAACTAATGAGAACCTACTGTATAGCTCAGGGAACTCTACTCAGTGCTCTGTGGTGACCTAAATAGGAAGGAAATCCAAAAAAGTGGGGATATATGTATATGTAAGGCTGATTCACTCTGCTGTACAGTAGAAACTAACACAACATTGTAAAGCAACTATACTCCAAAATTAAAAATTAATTTCAGTTAAAAATTCATTGAAAAATAAAACATCATATTAAGTAATAAATTTCATTACCTGAGCTTAGAAAATGTTGGTAGAAAAAAAAAAAGAATTACAAAACACATGAAACAGTTTACGTAAAATACTTACACCAAAGAAATGCTTAAAACTGCATTAGAATTAATCCAGAGTAAAACTTGCCAGTCCTGTTAACCACTCTTTGGATTTCAGGATCCCATGGCACTCTTTGAAATAGCATAGGTATTAACCTTGCAGTTCTGGCCTTACTCCAAATCTATTAATTAAATCCTCCCTACCTTATATTCCCCACATATTTACAATTAGGAAAATTATTCTTCATTTCTCTTTGATATTGCTATTGGGAAATGTTCTGGCACAAATCTCCTGTATCTGTTCTCCCTTGGAATTTAACTTCAGCACAGCTTGAAATTTGGGATGAATGACATCTTTATATTTAAGTTGTTCTGCCCTCTAATAAACTGTGGCAACAGGCACCACTGGACTTTTCATAAAACACGCTGTTCAGATAAAACATGGCATATTGCTTATACATATATATAATTAAGAAATATTATATAATTTAATTAATATTAAATTTCTTAATCATAAAACATCATAAGAGAAGGAAAGTAATGGCAACTTCCAGAATATTTTAACGAATAGGGAGGAATTTCCTGGCAAGAAAGCAGAAGTTATACTAATCAAAACAGATAGGGGGCTTCCCTGGTGGCGTAGTGGTTGAGAGTCCACCTGCCAATGCAGGGGACACGGGTTCGTGCCCCGGTCCGGGAAGATCCCACATGCCGCGGAGCGGCTGAGCCCATGAGCCATGGCCGCTGAGCCTGCGCGTCCGGAGCCTGTGCTCCACAACAGGAGAGGCCACAACAGTGAGAGGCCCGCGTACCGCAAAAAAAACAAACAAACATAAAAACAGAGATAGGAATTGCCAAATTTTTCCTTTTTTTCATTTGCAAACCTCTATGGCCGGCTATGTGAGGGGAAGAACAGATGGGATGAATTATATATTTAAACAGCCTTTGACATCATATCAAACACCTTGGCTTTTGCTCTGTAAATGGGGCTTGACTATTTTTCTACTTATTGCAGTCACAGCATTCTTTCCATTTTATTTAAATGTTATGGACTGGACAAGTAATAAAATATATATTAAATATATTAAAATATATTAAGTTGTGTATTACAATGCAAAGTGATATCAAACAGAATATTAAACATTCTATTTTAAATTAATGAACAACAAACAATTCATTTTTTACTCTCTGAAAAATGTTACCTGTTGTACTAGTTGAAAATTATCCTTTTTAATCTCTTAATGTTAAGAATATTTTTAAGTCAATATTTATTTCAGGAATGTATTCACTGTTTGAGAAGTGAACATGGTATAGAGGCTGTTGCCAGAAATAATCTTCTTGGATTTCTGACAGGCCTAAGTGATTTGCAAATGAAGTCATATATGTAAAGACAGAACTTAAGATGGATTAATTAATTCATTTATTAATCCAACAAATATTATTTGAGTACCTACCATGTGATAGATTTGGATCTAGGAATAAAACAAAGTCTTTAATCTTAAGAGGCTTAACATTTTACTGGGTGAGAAGACAGTAAACACCCAAACAAATAAATATATAGTGTCAAATAACATAAGAGCTGTGAAGAACAGAATAATAAAGAGAGAGTTGAGAAAAGAGTAGTATTTAAAGTGATCAGAGATATTATATTTGAGAAGGTGCTATTTGAACAGAAACATGAAAAAAGTGGAAGGGTGAGCAATGTGGAACCTATGGAGAATTTTTTTTCAAACGATGAAATAATAAGTGCAAAATACGTGAGAGAAGGGTGCTTGCTGTGTTGGAGGACCTGTGGGGAGACTGCCATTCCTGCATTAAAGTGAGTAAAGAAAGAAGAAATGCTTGGGAGGTAAAAGTAATGGCCCTATAGGTCATTTTAAAGACATTGACTTTTATCTGAGTGTGTTCAGCATAGAGTACAGGGGAAAGGTAGACAAGGAGTTTAGGAAGCTGTTGCAGTAATTCAGGTTTGAAACGATGGTAATTTGGACCAGAGTGTTAAGTGATAGTAATAATACATAGTGGTTAGATCCTGGAGGTAATTTGAAGGTAAAAACTATAAGTGATCTGATGAATCGTGTGTATACAAGAGAAAGAAAAGAAGGAATGAGTACTCTGAGGATTTTGTCCTTTCCAACTGAAAGTATAAAATTATAATTTAATGAAATGGGTAAAAGAGGGCATAGTCTGTTGAACAGACCTGCCCCCAAATTCATGTCCACCCAGAAGCTCAAACTGTGAACTTATTTGGAAAAAAGGTCTTTTCAGATTCTTAAGATAAGGACTGAAATGAGATAATACTAGATGATGGTGAGTCCTAAATCCAATGACAATGTCCTTATAAGAGACAAAGTACAGAGACACACAGAGAAGCAGGAAATGTAAAGATGGAGGCAGAGATTAGAGTGATGCATCCACAAGCCAAAGGACACAAAAGATCACTGGCAACCAACCAAACGTAGGGGAAAGACATGGAGTGGGTTTACCCTTGGAGCCTCTGAAAAGAACTAATCCTGCCAACACCTTGATTTCAGACTTCTAGCTTCCAGAGCTGTGAGAGAATAAATTTCTATTTTTAGCCACCAAGTTTGTGATAACTTGTTATGGCAGTCTTAGGAAATAAATCTACATGGGGAAAATAAATGAGGAGTTAGTGAAAAATTAGGAGTATGATTTTTTGCATACAAATTTGAGATGCTTATTATACATCTAAGGAGAGTTGTCAATTGGCAAGTTTGGTCATAAGAGTCTGGAGTTCAGAGGTGAAGTTAGACCAAATATAAGTATTTGTGAATCATTAAGGAACAGTTGATTTCTAAAGTTGTCAGTGAATAAAACCACCTGTGGCATGAGTGTAATTGTGAAGAAAATGTAGAAATACTGAGATGTTGGGAATTTAAAGAATGGAGGAACCAGAAAAGGAGAGTGAGGAGGAAGAGAAGTCAAGTGAAAGAGTCTGAAGCAGCTCCTTTGTCAAATGTTAATAAGTCAAGTACGATGAATGACAGGAATTGGGTATTGAATTTAGCAATGTGGAGATCACTGTTGACCTTTTCAACATTAATTTAACAGAGTAGGGGCAGGCAAGGCCTTAACTGTTTTTGGTGCCAAAGGAAATGAACAAGAGTGAACTAAAGTTCAAGTTTCGAAGTTTGGCAAGTTTGAGAGTTGGCTGGAAATAGGAACAGACAAATGGGACTGAAGCTTGAGGTAGATGCAGGTCCAAATACTTAAGGATTAAATTTCCTAGGTCACATTAATAAAACTAAATATTTTCTCTATTAAAAATGTTTAAGCCATGTTAGTATGCACAGTGAACTATAGATTTCTTGGGAAATTTACATGTTGACATAATTGCAAAGAGAAAAATCAGTCTCTCAACAGATTTGGCTATGAATAAATAACAGTATAACCATGTATTATAGTATTTTGTCCATTTGTGTTAATAAAAAAATGTAAAATAAAACGGAAAGTAAAAATGGAAAATATGAGGAGAAAATATTAAAATGTCTTTCTTTCTGGCTGTAAACAATGTAAAAGCTCAATCTCCAGAATTTGATGTAGAACGTTACAATAGGTAATTACTAGAATGCGAATTATGGAATTTCCAATGCTATCCAGAGCATCAAACAAATGTTAATATTTTTAATATAATAGTCTTCACATTATTTTATAGAAATACTTTGAAATATTTCATATTTTCTTCATTTATCTATTCTATGATTAAAACTAAAGATTTATATCATTTAACTTTGATGTTAATACTCAGATTTTAAACTCACAAAAGTAAGTCAAGTCCTTTTACCTATTTAAAAAATGAAAATATATCAAATATTATATTTTGGGGGGCTTCCCTGGTGGCGCAGTGGTTGGGAGTCCGCCTGCCGATGCAGGGGATGTGGTTTCGTGCCCTGGTCCGGGAAGATCCCACATGCCGTGGAGTGGCTGGGCCCGTGAGCCATGGCCGCTGAGCCTGCGCGTCTGGAGCCTGTGCTCCGCAACGGGAGAGGCCACAACAGTGAGAGGCTCGTGTACCGCAAAAAAAAAAAAAAAATTATATTTTTGGGCTTAAACCTACCTAGAAAGACAGACAATATCATTGTCATGCTCTATTTTAAGACTAATCATATTTGATTAATTTATTATGCTTCTAACTCCTATTTATATTTTCTATTATTCTTTCATATTTTATGTTCTTTTATTTATATTCAAATTACACAAAACCGTGCTTTTGGGAAATTGTTACAAATTTCCTAAGAAGATGATTTTATTAAACTATCTATTATGTAAAGGCTATAATGTAGTATTTTAATCATACAGTGTCAGGCCTCTCTGGTGGCGCAGGGGTTGAGAATCCACCTGCCAATGCAGGGGACATGGGTTCAATCCCTGGTCCAGGAAGATACCACATGCCACGGAGCAACTAAGCCTGCTTGTCACAACTACTGAGCCTGTGCTCTAGAGCCCGTGAGCCACAACTACTGAGCTCGTGTGCTGCAACTACTGAAGCCCGCGTGCCTGGAGCCCATGCTCCACAACGAGAAGCCACTGCAGTGAGAAGCCCACGCACTACAACAAAGAGTAGCCCCGGCTCACCACAACTAGAGAAAGCCTGTGCACAGAAATGAAGACACAACACAGCCAAAAATAAATAAATAAAATAAATAAATTTATTTTTAAAAAATCATACAGTGTGTAAAATTCTCATAGAGTTATGATATTTAAATAACATTATTTTTTTAATATCATCTCTCATAATTCTGCCTGGAATTCAGAGGATCTGATCTTCTTTCCATTCTTCTGACAAGCTGATATCTATGGAAAATTCCAATGTTCTTGAGGATTCTGTGTATTAATTTACCTTCTAGCCAAAGTCTTTACTTGCAACAGAGTTTTCTTTTTTCTTTTCTTTAAAAAGAAATATCCAAACTAAACTGTAATTATGATTCTATAATTAATTTTACCTGACTTCTATGTCTTCTAACATAAAATATATTTCCTAAAAAATGCATAAAAACGGGCTAATAAATATTCTGGAGGAATCTGTTACATGCCTTAATAGTCTTAGCAAGAATGAGTAGAATGAGCTATCTGTAATACTGGCACCTTATCTAAATCTTTACCTTTTGCACATAAATGCAAACACTTATATGATTTTTATTGTTGAATTTTCATAAAGTATTTTTCAGTGAAATTCCATTAAGCCAATTTACTTTTGATAAGTATTACAACATGCAATTAAATACTTTCTGTTTATTAAAATTGTCATGACATATTGACAGTGTGTTTTCATCTAGATCAAATTATTTGGAATAAAATGTTCAGTGATTTTACTCATCTTTTATCATTTGGCCATAGAAAATGTTATTGACTCTATTTTCTGCAACTGCCAATTTAGTATTTGTTACTATCATTTCTACCATGTCAAAATTCTGCATGCTACAGAGTGAAGTAAGTCAGAAAGAGAAAAACAAATACCGTATGCTAACACATATATACGGAATCTAAGAAAAAATAATAAAAATGGTCATGAAGAACCTAGGGGCAAGATGGGAATAAAGACACAGACCTACTAGAGAATGGACTTGAGAATATGGGCAGGGGGAAGGGTAAGCTGTGACAAAGTGAGAGAGTGGCATAGACATATATACACTACCAAACGTAAAATAGATAGCTAGTGGGAAGCAGCCACATAGCACAGGGAGATCAGCTTGGTGCTTTGTGACCACCTAGAGGGGTAGTAGAGAGAGGGTGGAAGGGAGGGAGACGCAAGAGGGAAGAGATATGGGAATGTATGTATATGTATAACAGATTCACTTTGTTATAAAGCAGAAACTAACACACCATTGTAAGGCAATTATACTCCAATAAAGATGTTAAAAAAAAACAAGTATGGTGGACCATGGCATATCAAATCCATATATCATTAGTAAAACCTATAAAAGTTATAGCAATTTTAAATTAATTTCCTTGACTCAATGTAAACTTTTATTATGTATAAGTAATGGGCTAATTCGTAAACATTCTGTGCCTCTGTTTTCTCATTTGTAAAATGAGGATAATAATTGTACCTATCTCCTGGGGTAGTTCTTAGGATTGAATGAAATAAATATATGTAAAACTCAAAAAAAAATTCTGCATGCTAAAGCTTTTAGCTTTAAATTCATCTAAAATATTTCTCTTTTTGTAAAGCTCATACAATGTTGCTTTTTATTGTATACATTCATTCATTATTTGGTTTTATTCTGCATTATTTCTAGAAAGTGTAATTTTCTTCAGTTCAATTTATTTCACTTTTTAATATTAGGAGAAATATTTTTACATTTTGTTCTTTTATTTATGAAAAATTACTCTGCATAAATTTAGCCAATATCAATTGTATTTTATGCTGATTTTGTGATAAGTACGTTAGAAATGAAAAATGGGTAGATTAGCTTCTTGGAAAATGCATAAGAAAATCATAGTATATCTTCTGAGATATTTTCAGAATTACATTATTATTTAAGAGCACATTAGTGTATTGCTAACCAATTGTTTCAAATCTTTAGTATCATTTTATGTACCATGTACTTCTGTGCTTGTGTTGACAGATCAGAGAACAGAGTAGAACAAACAATGAAGTAAAAATTGGTGGATAAAAATGGAGAGTTAACAGGGAAAATGTGTTTATGTCATTTTGCTGTTTGTAAAATAAACTTTGTTCAAGTCTATAAAATTATAATGTATAAGAATTTGAAACATTGATGTAACATGTACCAATGTTTTCCATCTTATTTGAATCTGTAATTGTAGAACACCATTATTATAATAATAGGGATAATTACATTATGAAAAAAATAACTTTCTTCATTTTTAATTAAAATTTTTTTAATTAAATTCATTTTTTACTTTTTTAGGAGAAGGAATTATTGGGTGGGCCAAAAGTTTCCCTTGTTTTTTTTCCATGAGATGGCTTGAGTGGCACTTAATTGTCTTTAACTTCATTCAAAACAATTTTGTTAGATTGTATGTGACAGCTGTCATATAGCATGCATTTAAAGAAAGACTTATCAAAATTGGTGAATTTTTATGTAGCCATTTTAATATTGAAGATGGAAGGAAAAAGCAACATTTTTGGCATATTATGCTTTATTATTTCAAGAAAGGTAAAAATGCAACTGAGGCGCAAAAAATTTGTGCAGTGTATGGAGAAGGTGCTGTCATTGATCGAACATGTCAAAAGTGGTTTGCAAAGTTTTGTGCTGGAGATTTCTCACTGGACGATGCTCCATGGTTGGGTAGACCAGTTGAAGTTGATAGTGATCAAATCGAATCAGTAATTGAGAACAATCAACGTTATACCACGCGGAGGATAGCCAACATACTCGAAATATCCAAATCAAGCTTTGAAAATCATTTGCACCAGCTTGGTTATGTGAGTCACTTTGATGTTTGGGTTCCAAGTAACTTAAGCAAAAAAAACCTTCTTGACTGTATTTCTGGATCTGATTCTTTACTAAAATGTAATAAAAATGTTCTGTCCTTAAAACAAATTGTGGGCTCCAGGATCGTGACGAGTTGCAGGGGGAATAAGGGAGAATGGGGGCATTGGCTACTTTTTCTAGACTCTCGGGGATGCAACTGGACCTGGATCTAAAGCAGGCTCTCCATATTGACGAGGCCAGGAGGACAGTGCCTGGCTGGAGGACTGAGTGCAGCACAGAAGGCTGGCCATCCTGTGTCTGTGGACTGGAGAATTTAACCCATTTACATGTAAGTCATGTGGCTAACAGGGTCTTGTTGCCCCGGCTGGGTGTCAGGCCTGAGTCTTTGTGATGGGACAGCCAAGTTCAGGACATTGGACTACCAGAAACCTCCCGGACCCACGTAATATCAATCGGAGAGAGGTCTCCCAGAGATCTCCATCTCAATGCTAAGACCTAGCTCCACTCAATGACCAGGAAGCTCCAGTGCTGGACACCCCATGCCAAACAACTAGAAGACAGGAACACAACCCCACCTATTAGCAGAGAGGCTGCCTAAAATCATAATAAGTTCACAGACACCCAAAACACATCACTGGACATGGTCCTGCCCACCAGAAAGAAAAGAGCCAGCATCATCCATCAGAACACAAGCACCAGTCCCCTCCACCAGGAAGCCTACACAACCCATTGAACCAACCTTACCCACTAGGGGCAGACACAAAAAAAACAGGAACTACGAACATGCAGGCTGCAAAAAGGAGAACCCAAACACAGTAAGTTAAGCAAAATGAGAAGACAGAGAAATATGCAGCAGATGAAAGAGCAAGTCCAAACAAATTATGAGGAAATAGGCAGTCTACCTGAAAAAGAATTCAGAATAATTGATAGTAAAAATAATCCAAAATCTTGGAAATAGAATGGGGGAAATACAAGAAACGTTTAAAAAGACCTAGAAGAACTAAAGAGCAAACAAACAATGGTGAACAACACAATAAATGAAATTAAGAATTCTCTAGAAGGAATCAATAGCAGAATAACTGAGGAAGAAGAATGGATAAGTGACTTGCAAGGTAAAATAGTGGAAATAACTACCACAGAGCAGAATAAAGAAAAAAGGATGAAAAGAATTGAGAACAGTTTCAGAGACCTCTGGGACAACATTAGATGCAACAACATTCAAATTATAGGAGTCCCAGAAGAAGAAGAGGAAAAAAAGTGTCTGAGAAAGTATTTGAAGGATTATAGTTGAAAATTTACCTAATATGGGGAAGGAAATAGTCAATAAAAACCAGAAAGAGCAGAGAGTCCCATACAGTATAAATACAAGGAGAAACACACCAAGACACATGTTAATCAAATGATCAAAAATTAAAAACAAAAAATATTAAAAGCAGCAAGGGAAAATCAACAAATAACAAACAAGGGAATCCCCATAAGGTTAACAGCTGATCTTTCAGCAGAAACTCTGCAAGCCAGATGGGAGTGGAAGGACATATTTAAAGTAATGAAAAGGAAAAACCTACAACCAAGATTACACTACCCAGCAAGGATCTCATTCAGATTCGATGGAGAAATTAAAACCTTTACAGACAAGCTAAGAAAATTCAGCACCACTGAACCAGCTTTACAACAACTTGTAATGGAACTTCTCTAGGCAGGAAACACAAGAGAAGGAAAAGACCTACAATAACAAACCTAAAACAATTAAGAAAATGGTAATAGGAATATTGCCTATTACAAAGTCTTAATTTAAGGTACCTAATTACCTTAAATGTAAGAGGATTAAATGCCCCAACCAGAAGACATAGACTGGCTGAATGGATACAAAACCAAGACCTGTGTATATGCTGTCTACAAGAAACTCACTTCAGACCTAGGGACACATACAGACTGAAAGTAAGGGTGTGGAAAAAGATATTCCATGCAAATGGAAATCAAAAGATAGCTGGAGTAGCAATTCTCATATCAGACAAAATAGACTTTAAAATAAAGACTATTGAAAGAGACAAAGAAGGCCACTACATAATGATCAAGGGACCAACCCAAGAAGAAGATATAACAATTGTAAATATTTATGCATCCAACATAGGAGCACTGCAATACATAAGGCAATAAAAGGGGAAATCAATAGTAACACAATCATAGTAGGGGGCGTTAACACCCCACATTCACCAAGGGACAGATGAACCATGATGAAAATAAATAAGGAAACACAAGCTTTAAATGACACATTAAACAAGATGGACTTAATTGATATTTATAGGAAGTTTCATCCCAAAACAACAGAATACACTTTCTTCTCAGGTGCTCATGGAACATTCTCTAGGATAGATCATATCTTGGGTCACAAATCAAGCCTTGGTAAATTTAAGAAAATTGAAATTGTATCAAGTATCTTTTCCAGCCACAACACTATGAGACTAGATATCAATTACAGGGAAAAAATGTACAAAATACAAACACATGGAGGCTTAACAATATGCTACTAAATAACTAAGAGATCACTGAAGAAATCAAAGAGGAAATCAGAAAATACCTAGAAAAAAATGAAAATGAAAATGCAATGACCAAACACCAATGGGATGCAGCAAAAGCAGTTCTAAGAGGGAAGTTTATAGCAATACAATCCTACCTCAAGAAACAAGAAAAACCTCAAATAAACAACCTAACCTTACACCTAAAGCAATTAGAGAAAGAAAATTAAAACCCCAAAGTTAGTAGAAGGAAAGAAATCATAAAGATCAGATCAGAAATAAATGAAAAAGAAATGAAGTAAATGACAGCAAAGATCAATAAAACTGAAAGCTGGTTCTTTGAAAAGATAAACAAATTGATAAAACATTAGCCAGACTCATCAAGAAAAAAAGGGAAAAGACTCAAATCAACAGAATTAGACGTGAAAAAGGAGAAGTAACGTCTGACACTGCAGAAATACAAAGGATCATGAGAGATATGGTACCAACAAACAATATGTAAAACAAAATGTTTAATTCTATTCCAGGCATAAGGCAATTAAAAGACTCCCATTCACAGACTTTCAAGCATCTGAATTATATGGGTAAACTTTTTAAATCCCTAAAATTATTCAAAGTATAAAACACTCAAATGGAAATTACAGTCTTCTCTGAAATATTCAATAAAAGGCATTAATAAATATCTAGAGAGATTCAGAGAGGAAAGTTTTGCATTCAGTAATTTCTGTTGATTTAAGCTGGAGTTCTTGCAAAAGATTTTAAGCTTTACAAAGCTTTAGAAGGTTTGATAGAATGTATTTTACTCATATCATTTGTTGAAAATATAAGTGATATAATTCACTAAGAAACAGATAAAATTAGAAATAGGGAAGACAATTAACACAAAATCCTGGTGAAGGGCCTGACATATACTATTAGGTAAATCAAAGTTTGTCCAACACACCTTTCTTTTAATCCTATTTCAATTATTTCATGATTTAAGGAAGTTCCTTAACCTCTTTACCTCTATTTCCTCTGTGGTTTCATAATAATCATTATTATTGTGAGAATTAAGCAAGTTTTCTTTTGAAGTAAAAATCTTTGGTCTATGACTAGGCAAGTAGTACATACCATTAGGATAATCAAAATGGTGGTGATGATAACAATGATGACACATCTACCTAATGGAATATTTCATATTTTTATTGATTTTATATAAAAGTGAAGTGTTCTTATCATATGACAGTTTATGAAAAGGAGAAGATAATCACATATGCAGTAAGATTCCAATTAATGGAAAAGAGTAAAACAAAACATAAATGCACAAAGCTGGAAAAAGTTACAATGTCATGTTTATAATGGTTGTTTTTGAATAGAAGGAGTGAGACGTTTTTCCCCTAATTGTCTGATAATAAACAAAATTTTAAAATAAACTTGTATTATTTTAAAATAAGGAAAATAAATATTATTTTAAAATATGGAAAATACCCAAACAGACAGGATGTCTACCTAAAGTAATCCTCCTTATCTTTATATCTGTACATCTTCCCCCCTTCCTTCTCTGTAATATCTGTGTCAAGGTCCATTTATCATCTTTTTGTACTAACAAAACACCATCATGAAAATGAATAAAGGAACTAATTGTTTTACCTTCTTTAATTATCTTGCAATTTTTCATTCTAGATTTTTTCATATAGTTTTTATGTAGGAGTATCCATATACTTTTTATTTTTACATGACTTGCACATTTATTTGTTTACTTATAATCTACTTATTCTTCCTACAAAACAATGAGATATTTTACAGATAATTGAAATCATAACCTGTCCTTAACCCAAAAAGAGAGAAATCGAGAGAGCAAATAACTAAGGAAAATATTAATTTGGCTTAGAAGTGAAGATCGTGGAAAGGAATTGAACAAAGCAAACAAATTTAAAAACAATTTCTATACAAAAGACATGTATTATACTCATGTTTCTATCTCTGTGTTGACCTTATAGTACTTCTCTTCCTGAAAAGCCCTGCCCTCTTCCATACATCAATCTAAATTCTACACTTTTTATCGGGACCTTAATTTCTTCCTCCCTATGAGTAGTTCCTGAAATTATCAGTCCCTGTGATCTACCTTTTCTGAATGCTTATAAATCTTGAAACAATACCAATCAATCTACCACCTGACTTCCTGTTACCTTGTATTATAGCTTAGTTTCTTATCTTGATTTTAAGTTATTTCTCTTTTTGTTTTTTAAGTAGATGTTGGGGGTAGGAGTTTATTAATTTATTTATTTTTGCTGTGTTGGGTCTTCGTTTCTGTGCTAGGGTTTTCTCTAGTTGTGGCAAGCGGGGGCCACTCTTCATCGCGGTGAGTGGGCCTCTCACTATCGCGGCCTCTCTTGTTGCGGAGCACAGGCTCCAGACGCGCAGGCTCAGTAGTTGTGGCTCATGGGCCTAGTTGCTCTGCGGCATGTGGGATCCTCCCAGACCAGGGCTCGAACCCGTGTCCCCTGCATTAGCAGGCAGATTCTCAACCACTGCGCCATGAGGGAAGCCCTTAAGTTATTTCTTGAATGTCTACTGTTAAATTGTTAGTGCTTGCAAGTGTCAGATTTGCAACAGGTGCTTAAAAATTCTCAGTGATTCCAGAATAACAAAACAAGTTGAATGAAAGACCACTTTCAATCAACAAAGATTTTGGTGAACAGAAAAACAATCAATTTACTGAACTATAAATTATATTTTTGAGTCAAAATCAAATCCTGAGGATTAAACTTAGGTAAGACTAAGAAAACAAAATATTTTGTCTTTGGCTATATCTGACTGTCCCTCTTCTACTTATTCCATCAGCTATTCAGAATCCCACTGAATGCTACCTTTTCCTGAAATGTCTCCCTATTAAGCTGTCACTACCCTTTCCTTTTAAACCATCAAATTCTCAATTAAATCACTAGAGATTAGTTTAGTTTCAAAGGAGAAAATAAATGAATTGTTTAAATGAGTTCAGATAATCGGAGTGGTTTTTGGGTTTATTCATTCTAGTTGTGCATTTGCCTCAGAAGTGATTATGTGCAGTGGTGTCACAATCACAATACAGCCATCTCAACTGCATGCATTTTCTCAGTGTGTTATGCTTTGTCTTCACCCAGGGTTTTTCCACTTTCAGTTCTTAATGTCTGGAATACTCTTCCCCTTCATTCTTCTCATAAGTGTTTTTGATCAAATGAATACATCTTGGTCTATGTCCTTATATATATAAAGATGGGTTTATATCTGATGAGGTTTAAGGTCTCTTTTAATTCTAAATTCTGTAATACAATAGCTACATTGTGGTGACTGTTGCTGTACTCCAGGAACTCTGCTAAGTACTTATTATACAAGGCAGGTGTTACTTACATTTGTGAGATGAGGAACCTGAAATTCAGGAAAGTAAATGGTAACTTCAAACCGTCTGTAGATTGAGAGCTATATTTTCACTAGATTACATTGAATTATTTTATCTTTCACTCCATTCAAATGTTTCATTCAATCCAGTACACACTGTGTTTCTCCAGTTTGACTGTGTGTGTGTGTGTGTGTGTGTGTGTGTGTGTCAAAATAAATTAAAGCCAGTTGGACTATAGCTAGTTCTACTTTTCTGAAGGGTGGCGTATATATTTGAGTATAAAACTAAATCTCCATAATGCTCCTTCTGCTGATACTAGAATGGAAAAAAATAACTGAAATTTTAAAGTCATTGTCAATCACTGCTAATTTCTTCTTTTATAGGATGAAAGTCTGTTATGACTGTATATTATGTGCGTATTTTTTTTTGCATAGCTGTAACAAATTAGGATTTCATAATGCACATATAAAACCCAGGATGTGGAATAGAAATGGAATTAATTTGCTCTGCATAATAATAAAAGATAATAATGCAAACAATTGAATCGCCCGGGAGCCTGAGGTTAGAAAGGAGAATGAGCCGAGTCTTAAGCAAGTAATGACACAAAACAACATCACTGGAAGTTGGAACTTTTTATCAGACCCAGGAGAAAGCCCATGTAAATCTGTTAGGTTGATTTTTAAAAATGGTTTAAAGCCAATTTTGTGAAACTAAACTGAAATATTTTGTGTTACATTTATAATTCACTTTTTGGAATCACTTGATAAAACAACTTTAATCTCGATTTATTTATATTTAAGGTTCACATTAGCTAATTATAAATAAATCTAAATCTCAAACCTTTTTAATAAGTAAGGATTAATGACATTCTACAATGTTTCCAGAAGGGTTTCCTATTAAAGAAAGACTATAAAGATACCAACTATTACATGTATGCTCTAAATCAACTAGACTTCAGACTATACTAAAAAGCTACAGTAATCAAAACACTATGTTACTGGCACAAAAACAGAAATATTGATCAATGGATCAGGATAAAATGTCCAGAGATAAACCCACACACCTATGGTCACCTAATCTATGACAAAGTATGCAAGAATATACAATGGAGAAAAGACAGTCTCTTCAATAAGTGGTACTGGGAAAACTGGACAGCTACATGTAAAAGAATGAAATTAGAACATCCTCTAACATGATACATAAAAATAAACTCAAAATGGATTAAAGACCTAAGCGTAAGACCGGACACTATTAAACTCTTAGAGGAAAACATAGAACACTCTCTGACAAATTGCAGCAAGCTCTTTTTTGTTTCACTTCCTAAATGGAAATAAAAATAAACAAATGGGACCTAATGAAACTTAAAATCTTTTGCATAGCAAAGGAAACTGTGAACAAAACAAAAAGACAACCCACAGAATGGTAGAAAATATTTGCAAATGAAGTGACCGACAAGGGATTAATCTCCAAAATATACAAACAGCTCATGCAGCTCAATATCAAAAAAACAAACAACCCAATCAAAAAATGGATGGAAGATCTAAATAGGCATTGCTCCAAAGACATACAGATGGCCAGGAGACAGATGAGAAGATGCTCAACTTCACTAATTATTAGAGAAATGCAAATCAAAACTACAATGAGGTATCACCTCACACCAGTCAGAATGGCCACCATCAAAACATCTACAAACAGCTTCCCTGGTGGTGCAGTGGTTGAGAGTCCACCTGCCGATGCAGGGGACATGGGTTCATGCCCCGGTGCGGGAAGATCCCACATGCCATGGAGTGGATGGGCCTGTGAGCCATGGCCACTGAGCCTGCGCATCCGGAGCCTGTGCTCCGCAACGGGAGAGGCCACAACAATGAGAGGCCCGCGTACGGCAAAAAAAAAAAAAAAAAATCTACAAGCAATAAATGCTGGAGAGTGTGTGGAGAAAATAGAAACCTCTTACACTGTTGGTGGGAATGTAAATTGGTATAGCCACTATGGAGAACAGTATGGAGGTTCCTTAGAAAACTAAAAATAGAACTACCATATGTCCCAGCAATCCCACTACCGGGCATATACACTGAGAAAACCATAATTCAAAAAGAGTCATGTACCACAATGTTCATTGCAGCACTATTTACAATAGTCAGGATATGGAAGAAATCTAAATGTATACTGATGGAGGAATGGATAAAGAAGAAGTGGTATATATATATATATATATATATATATATATATATATACAATGGAATATTACTCAGCCATAAAAAAGAATGAAATAATGCCATTTGCCTGCATGGATGGACCTAGAGATTGTCATACTGAGTGAAGTAACTCAGAAAGAGAAAGACAAATATCATATGATACTGCTTATGGAATGTCAAAAATGGTACAAATGAACCTATTTACAAAACAGATATAGAGTCACAGATGTAGAAAGCAAACTTATGGTTACCAAGGCAGGGGGAGGGATAAATTGGGGGATTGGGATTGACATATACATACTACTATATATAAAATAGATAACTAATAAGAGCCTACTGTATACTCTACTCAATACTTGGTAATGACCTATATGGGAATAGAGTCTAAAAAACAGTGAATATATGTATATGTATAATGGATTCATTCTGCTGTAGAGCAGAAACTAACACAACATTGTAAATCAACTATGCTGCAATAAAAATTAATTTAAAAAATAAAAAATAAATCAACTCACATCATTTGTTTTAAAATCATGAAAAGTTAGCACTGCATATATTTTAAATTAATTTAAAAACATTTACGCACGTCAGTTTATTCTGTGTGTGTTGTACCTAACAAGTGGTCTCTGTTATAAAATTATAGACTGCAGATTACACATCATTCCTTCTGGCCCTCAAAATATATTAATTTGTAGAAAAAAAGACATTTGAGTAAGTCAGTAGGATATGCTGCATGATCTGTGAGCAATTATTTGAAGAGATTCCAGATATTGGAGTGTTTGGAGTGTTTGAATGTTGAAATTATACAGCATGTATTTATTCCTTAGTATCTGCTGTTAAATATAAGAACAGTTTCATTGTATGGAAACGTGGAGACATTAAAAGAGGTTTATGTCTATATAATATCCAGATACATTGAGTTAGTATTCTCAATCTTCTGTTAGTTGAACAAGTTGTTCTAAAAGCAAATTTGAGAGTAAGACAAGAGTAAGAACTATAAATTTATTGTAATATCAGGTTATTAGGAATTGGCATAATGGCCTTGTAAACAGCACTATATTGAATTTTGTGCATAATGGCCTTGTAAGCAGCACCATATTGAATTCTGTTCATAAAGGAAAACAGAAAAATCCAAACACAGTGAGAAAGAAGGTAAATATGTCTTAGACATGGGGTGGACTAAGGGACTTATATATAAAATATATAACTAATAAGAACCTACTGTATAGCACAGGGAACTCTACATTTTATTTACAGAATTTATTGAAGAAAATGCTATTTTTTAGTTAAAAATGTGGATGAAATCTTCTCAAATTTAAGTATTTACGCAATAGCTTACTCCCACATACTTTTTTCGTTCTGTTGTTTTTTGTTTGCTTTTGTTTTTGCTTTTCTTTAAATAGATCTTTATTGGAGTATAATTGCTTCACAATACTGTGTTAGTTTCTGTTGTATTTTTAATTTTTAAAAATATAACTCAGTCTTTGCGTTTGAGAAAATAGGTAAGTTTATGTCTTTGTTTGTAATACAAGTTAATTAATCCTAATTACTTTCATGAATGAAGATACCCAAGTATAAAGCAGAAAAGTTTGTTTATAAATCTTAGACCTTCTGCATAAACCTATTTTCCCTTTTTGTGAGTGACATGCCTATAACTCTTACTACCAAAAGACTAATGTTTAGTGTCACTCAGACTTGAGAGCTGATAGAAGGCGTTTCTGAGGTTACATGAAATCATGGCAATATTTCCCACACTACTTGTTATATCCACAGTTAAAAAGACTTTATATGCGACTATCTGAAAATAGTTTAAAGATTTGAAGAATCAGATTTAGAGTAAGCTCTGATGTTGAATTCATATATGTCTGAAATAAAATAGGTCATATCTTTGGAATCAAATTTATAAATAAAAATTTTAAATGGCACACACATGTTGAACATTCACATAAGTAATTCAGAATTGATTGCTACAGTAAAGATGAAATTTATGTAGACTCTGTATTTATTGTATTGTTTTCCCCCAGTACTGAGTATCAGTTCTTCATATGCATTAAAAAAGGAAAATCAATCCAAAGTTTATTTTTAAATTACGCTTGAAATCAGAATATAGTAATGATCAGGACTTTTTTGGTAAAAGGTTCTCTCTCCAGGGTTATTTTCTTGAAGTCAGGCTCTTCTCATCATTCTATCTCCAGGGCTCACACAATGCCTGATACATATGGCATACTTTCAAAGATGAGTGAGACACTGTTTTCAAAATGAAGGAGCTCATGGTCTAGCAGGCGAAATATATATATAAGGAAAGAATTTTAATTAAATTAAAATTTAATCTTTACCCAGGTAAAGCTGGATAAAGATCTAAACAGAGTACAGGGGTAGAATAAAAGATGTAACCATATATTCCTCAATTTTTTAAGCTAATTATCTCAGAACATAGGTCAAAGTGATGGTTTTGTCCTCTCTGATTCTATGGAGCTTTTCATGTGCATTTCAAGAGATGGTTAATTGAATGATGATAAATATAATGCATTCAGATTATACATTTGGATTCAGAGATAATAGAGAGGGAAGATTGGTTACTCTATGTTTTAAAATAGGAAGAAAGCAAAAAAGCCATTCTTCCTAGAATCACTACCTTTTAAATCATGTAATATTATTGTCCTGAATTTCAAGACAATTCTATATTGGCTAGACATAATGGTAGGGGTGTTTGGTAGTCCCTCTTTCACCTATGAAGGCATTTAGAAGTTTTGTGTTCTTCTCTAATATTTAGAAAGACAAATCTATGAAGATTTTTCCTGGAGTAGGAATAAACTAAACAGGTCAGCTACAGTCTCACCCAGAACTTTCTTGTAATCCAAAGCCCCCAACAACTTTCACAAATAGTTATATAAGTGCACATCTTTTCAGCAAGACATTTTAGAGTAATAGAAGAATGGACAGCTGAACTGAAGAAACCCCTTCAAAGTTCCTGACAATTTATTCCTTTCAATTCAATTCTCTATTAGTCCTAGTAAGTATTATGTCTCTTTCAGAGAAAGGTATCTAACTTTTAATACATTTGAAAGCAGTCTGCCTTTGAGAAGGGATATATACGTATATATATACAGAGAGATAGATAGTGATCAAGACATAGACTTTAGAGATTCCAAGAGCTTAAGAAGAAGACTGACACTTTCAGTTATTAACTACAACAACAACTTTGTTATTTTCTTTTTCTTTTTTTTTTTTTTTTTGGCGGTACGCGGGCTTCTCACTGTTGTGGCCTCTCCTGTTGCGGAGCACAGGCTCCGGACGTGCAGGCTCCGGACACGCAGGCTCAGCGGCCATGGCTCATGGGCCCAGCCGCTCCGCGGCATGTGGGATCTTCCTGGACCGGGGCATAAACCCGTGTCCCCTGCATCGGCAGGCGGACTCTCAACCACTGCGCCACCAGGGAAGCCCAACTTTGTTATTTTCTAAAGTCAGGGTATTGGTGGTAGTACACAGTTTGCTTTCTGCAAACAAAAAGAAAAAAAAATTTAATTGTTTTAAAATGCTATTATGTGCATAAACACATTTAAATATATTTATATGTAAAAGTTTAAACACAATATGTGTTTATTTATGGAATGTATTTTCATTTTACAAATAGATTATTCAAGTAGTAAAAGCCTTTTCAGTATGCTTTTTCTGAATAGTGAATTACCCAGTTCACTTAAAATATCCTTTAAAAATATATACATGGGGCTTCCCTGGTGGCCTGTGCTTCACAATGGGAGAGGCCACAACAGTGAGAGGCCCGCCTGCCGTGCAGAAAAACAAACAAAAAAAACAAGTGTGTGTGAGTGTGTGCGCTTCTGGTGTAAATAAATTGGATGATTTCAGCTACTGATAAGTGCTAAGATGAAATTTAAATTATGTAATATAGTAGACAATTATAGGTGGTAGTTTATATTAGATTGGGTGTTCAAGGATGGTATGTCTTATGAGGTGGCATTTGAACTGGTGTTTTGCACTTGCCTACTTTCGTGTTGCTCCTCATTCCTCCCTCCTCAGATACAGCCATTTGGTTATTTTTTCTATGATTCAGCTACCATATTCATAGTCCTACCTGGAGAAAAGAATGAGCTGTTTTCTATGCGTCACTCAGGTAGACAGATATGATAAGTAAAAATAAGTAAAGTGATAAGTAAATATGTTATCTCAACAAGTTCCTGTAAATGTTCCCTTTGGCCATCAGTGTCTATCACCTACCTGTGTGACTCTGGAATTATGACTTTTTAAAAAAATCTTCAGTCCATGTCCATGAACATTTTAGGTTCCAATTTCTTCTTAAGCATGATTTCCTCCAATTGCCATCTTTCATGGAATAACCATAGTTTTTCATTCAAGTAGGGATGGATTATATATTATATTTATATAATATATAAGGTAATAATCTAATATATATTTAAAATATATACCACTCCTAAATTTTTAGAGCTTTAAAATGGAAGGGAGAGATAGCCATATGTGTTCAGTGTGCCTTCTCTATTTCATTTGTTCTTTGTTTAAATCTGCATTTTAATCCTTTAAAATAACCTTATTTTAATATGTTTTCTGGTCAAAAGAAGACCTCTGTAAAGAATAGACTCAATAATAAGCCTAATTTTATTTTCAAGTGTATTATCAGCTTTATTCAGAATGTTTGTGTCTTTAATAACCACAATAGACTTTTCACTGTACTCATGATGTGTTTCTTTTCTTTTATAATATCACAGAACCAACAATTGTCCTTCTTGAATTTGGTAAATTGTTTCTTCCCCGCAAGTGTTATTATATTGGCCTTCACTTTGTTAGTCATACCTTTTTTCTTCTATTTATAATGGACGCTGAATTCTAATTACCTTATTCAAGGTGAAACCTAGCCTCCTTAATGTGGCAAGATCTAAAGACAGAAATATTATACTTTCCAGTCCATCATTCTAGACAGCGATGAAAACATAAAACCCCGAATTTAAGATTAATCCTATAGGACACCAGTTGTTATATCCCCTGCCTCCAGACTGACCCCTGTTTATTGCTTTCTGATTACAATTTAGTCAGTTGCCTGCTGACATAATGGCTATATAATCTAAACTATATTTTCCAAGTACATCGATAAGGATATTAAGCTCAATATACTATGCACTAAAGACTCAAAAACCTCACTAATGCTACATTAATGCTAGTACATCACAGTGGTATTTATGAATACCCCAAATCCCTTGGAGTTATACTTGGCAGTAACTCAAGGTATAATAATAAGGAAGTCACCAACCATCTGTCAGTACAGCTGGGTGAGGATAACAAGTTCACAACAATGAGAAAACAAATTTAAAGTGATGGGTGATCATTGGTGACATTTCAAGAAAGGGTTTGGTTATAATGTACCATTTTAAAAAATCTAAACACTTGCTCTGCAATACCCCAAAATATTCATTTTTCTCTGTTGCCATTTAACGGTCTCAGTGAGTGATCCCAGAATACTACTATTGCAGCCAAATATTTTTGCTGTGCTTACCTTTCCAAGGGCAAAAAAGCAATCTTGACATTTGATAGGTATCCTAGTTGTCTCACAAGAATTGATAAGAATTTCCTCATGTGTGTACATAGAGTAATACTTGATAAACCAGCGTAAAACTATTTCCCTGGTTATCAATTTCCTGATTAAATGAGTTGATACTGATTAAAATGACAAGGAAAGAGTCTAGAAATAAGCTGTCAATTTTCCCACATGTTCACCAGTAGATCTTCCATACATCTATACCACTCAATAAAGTTAAATATGTTGCAACCTTTTATTTTTCATATGCTAAAATTATCATAATCCCTAATTGTATTAGAGCGCATTGCAGGAAACAGAAAATATTAGTAGAAAAATACATAATGAGAAGAAGTTGTTTCTTACAAATCATCAGAACTACAGGAATTGAAGTTATTGCTGAGTATTAATTTCAAGAACAAAATCATGGCTCCCAGTGAAAGGTCAAGAATATGCTTCTGCTCTCTCTACTTCACCACAAATATCTCTCACACAGCTGGTACCACCAACCAGAGCTTGACTACTTGATGCCTTGGAAGTGCTCATGTATTATGTCTTAGGTACATAGCTTCATGAAAGAAACAAACTCACAAAAAAATGCTGCTTCTTATTTACAAGAAAAATTAACATTCTGAGTTGCCAATAAGTACTTGATAAATATTTTGTGACAAGTTTGAGTTGATAAATATTCATGAAGTATGATGTCATATAAATTTATTATAGATGATAATGTTCTGAGCTTATTTTAGAATACTTGTGATAAAGCATATATTTTAAGTATATGTTGGGGAAGAAAATAAAATCTATCAAATGTATTTTGGTATTTTATTTATTTGTTTGCTACATATTTTCTGTAGAGTGTGTTTATGAGAGGAGCACATATTCATTTCTGTGAAAGGGCATTTTTTAAAAATCTCCTTTTGGTTTTAATTGTAGTTTTTGTCTTAAACAGTCATTAAATTAAAATTTATTAAAAACATCTTTTTCAAAAAAAATGAACAGAGCCTCCGGGACTTCTGGGACTGTAAAAACAAACAAAACCCATCTCTTTCATACTAATGAAATTCCTTGATATATGCTGAGAACACATTGAAGGTAGCATCTTTCCAACCACAGGAGACTGAAAGCTAAGGGACAGATTAACTTATTGCAGGAAGCTAGAACTGAAGACAATGGTAAGACTTAGAGTTGAAGTATGATTTCAGCATCTTCTGTTCTCTGTGCAGCTAACTTTGTGAACCAGAGAACAAAGTAGAGCTCAGGCAATGAGTGAGTCACTTCAGTTACAGAGATGGAGCATCATGAGGCCAAAGGGGATAGGGGGTCTACACATGGAAAGATAAGCGTGGCAGTCAGAATCCCATGTGTTTCTGCTTTTCAGTTTCTAAATCAGTTGGAAGGATTTGGAGGTGTGGGGAAAATGAGTCAGCAATCCAGTCGCTGAGGGTTAAATAGAATGAAGTTTTTGTTTGCTTGTTTAAACTGAATTTTAAGGATAAAATCTTTTGGAATATTTCAAAACTTTAGAAAATATCATGTGTAAACTTCCCCTTAAATTATTAGAATTGAGTCTGTCCAGGTGTTATTAAAGTTTTCTGACCTTAAAGTATATGTGTTTGAAATAAGTCTTCTATTTAGGAGGTCATAAGCCTATGGGCATTGCTATTTGGAAATAAGTTGACTTTGTTATGTTGAAAAGTTTTTGTAAATATTACTAATTCCCACAGATAAATACATTCACTTCTCTCAACCCCAACCAACCTCACATACACACTCCTCCAACTCTCCCCCTATATTTTATATACATTTACTCTTATCTGCAGGTCCAGAATCATTAATGGAACTGAGTCCACAAGGCTGGGCAAGACTGCCAGAATGGTCGATTTTTCCACAGACTCAAAAATCATAAGAGTAAAAAAATCTTAGAGATAATCTAGATGAGTTCCTTAATTTTAAACATGGAGAAACTGAGATTTGCTTATATTACTCCTTAATTTTTTCATGATACATATTTTGATGTGGGTAACTTTTTGAAGCCACTTGTCAATATTCTTTAAATGAGCATTATAGATACAAAATGTGAACAAAGAACAGTGACTTGGTGACATATTACTTACATTAACTATTGCACATGGATCACATTTTCCTGATTCTTTGTATACCTTGTAATCTATCTTCTGTTTGACATCCTGAGTGATACATTTGAGGGAGTCTAGATTATGTTTCCTTCCTTTAAAGGATATTAAATTTTGTAATGGCAGGCATTTAAAATAAGATCATCTTGATTTTCCCAGACTTGGTTTAGTGCTTTGTCAGGGATGCTTTATTTCTATCTCCTGAGTGCTAGGGAATGGTTTGTACTCTAGAGTTTGGTCTTTAATATTTGAGCTTTCTGGATTCTCAAGGAGAAACCCTAAAGGGCTGAGCAGCATTTCTACTCTGGGTTGGGGGGAACTCTGCCATATCCCAGTACAGCAAAATCTTGATACTTTTGATAATCTCTCTAACCCCTATATTAAGTATTCTCTGCTAGGCCTTTGGGGCCTTGCTCTTGGCATGCACAGATAGTCACTGCCAAGGACTCAAGGAGAACTCATAGGAAAACTTCTGGACATGCCTCCCAATGATGTCCTCTCTTTTCTTACATGGTCTGTCACACATATTCTAACTACTTCAGCAATATTGCACATTATCTCTGCCTCTTCAGCTCAGCAAGACCACATCTGACTACTTGAGTTTGACTTTCCTAAGCCATGGTGTGAAAAATGCTCCCAGGCAGATTGCCAGAGTGAAAGGGGTACTGAGCTCATTTGTTGCCTTTTGTTCAGCTATCATGGTCCTGTTCTGTTGTCCAGTGACTTCATATCAGATATGTTTCCTCATTAATGGAAGTCCATAATATTTATATGAGAGTTTATTTAGAAGTGAATCTAGTAAAGGTAGAGACATTGACAAAATCTGTGCAGTGATAGAGTAGTTCCTAAATATAATTGTTTCAAATATGCTTCTATTTGAAATTACAAAGAATTAACAAATTTACAAAGAATTAACAAATTATTTTGACAATTGTCTTTTTTATTCTTCCTTTATCTTTATGATAAGAAGCAGACTTGAATAATTTCATAATTTATACTACCTTCCCATTCTCTACCACATTCACTTATAGTTTTATCATTATGTCCTAACATTATTAGAAAACCCAAATGCATGGTCCTGTTGTGGATAAATCAGACATGAAATCACTTATTCTATGGAATGAACAATGGAATTGAGTACTATTTTTATTTTTCTGTAAATGCACTTAATATTATTTTCATATTTTTGAGATATAAGTATGTCATATACTCACAAACAGAAGTATTTTATTTAGATGAAGATATATTAAAAAGCTTACAATAAGACATTACAAATTTCCCCTTGGTTCTAGCAAGGGGAACTGTTCATACAATATTTCTAGCAAAATACCCACAGCTCACAAACGCTAATAAGAATGTCTCCAAATTTCTGAAGATGTCTCATTAGTCCTCAGGAGCAAATCCATTTCCACAGTATCCCTGCTACACCTCCATGTGCCACAATTACTCTATGTGGCTCCATCTGGCTTAGTTGTCCTAGCCTGCTACATTCACCACTACTTTGCCCATATGTTAGGTGCTAATGCTGTTAAACCTGGTACAAATTCAAATAATAACACATATTCTTCTTGGATTTCTCCCCCCTTAGATAAGTATAATATTCCTCACTAATCAAGCCTAATACTTCTAGATCCCTTTCCAACAGGATGGGTTCTCACTCAAGAAAATATCAGTATCTTTTCTTCCAGCACAAACACAACACAACCTCTCTTAGTTCCTTCTTCATGTTTACTGGGCATGTCAGGGGAGAATTATGTCAAAACTTCATTCCTATGTACAGATTGGGTTCATTCCCAGTACAAATAGACTATACAAATATAGACTTCTAAGGCCAATGAAATCATTTTTTTGAACCACTTTGTTGAACTTTGCAGAGAAGTGAGTGAAAACTAAGGCTCAAACGGAGTTCCTGCTACACTAATAATAAAACACTTTTAAATTACCATTTATAAAATGAATCTGATATGTTTACATTTATTGGGACTAATAAAAGAAATTAACAGAGCAATATATCATGATATTGAGGAGGATTTGGAGGTGTGGGAAAAATGAGATAAACCAAAATTCAATGCTTGATATAAACCAAAATTCAGTGCTTGGCTTGAGATAAACCAAAATTGACTTGAGATAAATCAAAACTTAATGCTTGGCTTTTTCATCTACTACAGTGTATCCTTTGGCAAATTATTTTCATTTCTAAATCTGTAATATTGTGATGTAATAAGAAATACATATTTTAGCCTTTACCTCTGGCTCCTGGCCAGAATTCCTAAAACCTTTGCAATTTTCTAAGCAATAAAGGTGCTAGGAGCATCTTTATTCTAATATTTGGTCTTTGACATGAGTTCTTGACACAGAGCTTCTTAATACCTTGGAATTTCCTGACAGGAACATATTCTGTTCTGACGAGGTGACTCTTGGTGGGCTCCTGGGCAGCATCAGGATGGGAACTGGCTGCCAGAAGGACCAAGAAATCCATGATTAGAAGTTTGGAACTTTTAGCCCCACTACTCATCCTCCCTGGGGAGGGGAGAGGGGCTGAAGATTGAGTTAATAATCAGTCATGCCTATACATTGAAACCTCCATAAAAATCCCTAATCTATGAAGTTCAGAGAGCTTCCAGGTTGGTGAACACACCCACATGCTGGGAGAGTGGTGTACCCTAACTCCATGGAGACAGAATTCCTGTGTTTGGAACCCTTCCAGACCTTACCCTATGTATCTCTTTATTTGGCTATTTATCTGTGTCTTTTATCATATCCTTTATTATGTAATAAACTTGTAAATGTAAGTAAGTGCTTCCCTGAATTCTGTGAGCCATTCTAGCAAGTTATTGAACTTGAGGAGGGGATTATGGGAACTCTATAGCAGTTGGTCAGAAGTATAGGTGACATCCTGAAACTTGCTATTGGCATCTGAAGTGGGGGCAGTCTTGTAGGACCAAGCCCTTAACTTGTGGGATCTGAGGCTAACTCCAAGTAGGTAGTGTCAGACTGAACTGAATTGTAGGACAGCCAGCTGATGTAACAGAATTGAACAATATGGGAAAAAAAACCCTACACATCAAGTTACGAAAATGTTCTATGTAGAAAATAAAAAACAAAAAACGAGTTGTTTTCCTTACAAAGGTTTAATTCCTCATCTGTAAAATAATAGCTTATAAAATTAATGTAAGCGATATACAAAATAATATCTTTAAGCATTTTGTGCATATCTAGAACGGAGTAGTGACTCTATCTATGTACGGGAGTTGGTGGTAATAGTGATGTTAGTATAGTAGAAATAATAGTAATAGCAATAATAGCAGTGATGTATTTTCTAGACCACAAGTATACAAGGAATGTCTATAATTCAGTATTAAGCATTAAAAAATTAAAGGTGTTCCTCTATACCTATGTATGCATTCTGTAAACTCTTATACTAACTAGAATAGGATTATGAGAAAATACAGATATGGGCAATCCATTCAAAGAAAAGGCAGTTTTGTACCTAAAGCTCTATCAAAAACACAGTTAAGGGGCTTCCCTGGTGGCGCTGCGGCTGAGAGTCCGCCTGCCAATGCAGGGGACACAGGTTCGTGCCTTGGTCCGGGAGGATCCCACATGCCGCAGAGAGGCTGGGCACGTGAGCCATGGCCGCTGAGCCTGCGCGTCCGGAGCCTGTGCTCCGCAGCAGGAGAGGCCACAGCAGTGGGGGGCCCGCATATAGAAAAGAAAAAAAAGTTAAAACGTTTTAAATTATTTTAAAAATCTACAGTAAACATAGGACTTCATCTTTAAATTATAAAAAGGTAAAGGTAGCTTGATAGGAGAGAGTGTAAGGGAGGACTGAGGCTACTAAGTAGTGGAAATAAAAGCAAGATTCTCAGCACTGGCTAGCCTATAGGAAGAACCGGCAAAATGTGGTGTTATGCGGAGCATTCTAGTTAGTACCTTGCTGACTCCCATTCTGCTACTTTGCATTTAGCGGCTAATGCTTGGTGGTCCACAACGCTAAATGTTAAGAGTGCTATGTATAAACTAGCAAAAATCAAGTAACATATTGATTTCATTTCCCCATTTATAAA
Source organism: Delphinapterus leucas (assembly GCF_059928025.1). NCBI lineage: Eukaryota > Metazoa > Chordata > Mammalia > Artiodactyla > Monodontidae > Delphinapterus > Delphinapterus leucas. The sequence continues at coordinate 41,424,197 of NC_143136.1, read as the reverse complement.
TCACAAATGAACTAAAGTTGCATTGTAGCACAACAAATTATATGTGGTGCTTTAAAGTCAGATAAGGCAATACATATACTGGCTTATAGTGAGTCCAGAACAGTTAGTGAGGTGTGCGCCTGCTTAGAAATCTACTAATAACAAAAATAGTTTTGTATTTTTCTTGCTGCACAGAGAAAAGGGTTTGCTAGGCCTAAAACTTAGTACCTTTATTATGCAGGGACCTTAAGAAATATTTCCTGGCCTTTGGTACATAATTCACATGCCCTTGAAAAATAAATAATAAATAACATACAGAATTAATTTTGACTTAAACATATGTCACAAAAATTTGGATTTAATGGATAAACAATAATGTTGAAAATTCTTTTTGATCTTGAATAATGTCTCTTTCCTAATCTTAGGACGTCACCACTGATAGATTGTTGCCCACAATACAATAGTATGAAGTTTTCTTGTTTTATTACTGAATGTCAAATATTTTTAGTAAGGTAAATTTTTTTTTCATATACAGGGAAAACCAATTTATAAGAGAATTATGAAGTGCTTCATTAGGTAATTTAATTTATTATTTGGCAAAATGCATTTATGTTCTGAAACTCTTAAGGCACTTCCTCAGAGACCCAGGATTCTAAGAAACAGAATATGAACATTAATCTTTTATTTCATAATTATGTTTCATCATTAATTACACAATATAAAAATGGAATAGTAGTGATCATATTATATCACTTGGATTATTTTATAAATTAGAAGAACAATAAAATAGAAACGGACATATTACATTTATTTATGTTCTTTCTACTCCAGTAAAGTATTTGAGGTGGCTGAACATTCAGGAATAAAACAGAGAACAAACTGACAAAATGAAGGGAAAGCATAAAATTGATACATAAGTAAACTACTTCTCTCTGATGTCCTTTACAGCCAAAACAGAATAAAAATGAGAGAGAAACATAATGGCCTCTATACCTCTCATTAAGTAACAAAAATAGTAACACATCTTTGTAAGATATTAATATTTTCCTGTCATATTAATTGGAACTCTTGGTCACAAACATAAAATAGTCACATATTTGATGATTTAAGGTAAAATACATATGTATAACAAGGCACAATGGGAACTTAGAGAATCAAAGGACAGGCAAGGAAGGATCTGGGCCTCTGGAACACAGGCATAAGTGGCAAGCTCTTCGAAATACTACAGGAAGTTTTCTCTTTGCCTTCTCTCTCTGCTTTACTGTTTACCTGTTATCTTTTTTCAAGACAAAAGATGAGGGAAATGGTAGGAATAATGATATAATACTATAATAGTAAAACAATATAAACTGAAATTGCATTAAGATAGTGTATTAGCTTTCCATTGCTTCATAAATAATTATCACAAACTCAATGACTTAAAACAACACAGACTTATTATTTTACATTTCTGTAGGGCAGAGCTCCAACACCGGGCTCAACAGGCGAAAAATAGTGTTGGTCACCTGCATTCCTTTCTGGAGGATTCATTTGCAGAATTTGCTTCTTTATGGTCCTATGATAGAAATGGCTACATCCTTGCTGGCTACCAGCTGAAGGCTATTCTTAGCTTCTAGAGGCCACCCTCATTCCTTGGCTCCTGTTTCCCTTCATCCTTCCAAAAGGCCAGCAAGGGCAGTTTGAGTCCTTTTTATTCTTTCAATTTCTCCTTCTTTCTTGTCTTTTCTCTGACCAAGCCTTCTGCTTGCCTCTTCCATTTTTAATGTGTTCTGTCATCTGGATAATCCAGGATATTTTAAGGTCCATAATCTCAATTACATCTGTACCTTTTGCCATAAGTTAACATATTCACAGGTTCCAGAAACTAGGGCGTGGATATCTTTGGGAGAGTATTATTCTACCTACCAGAAAGAGATAAATCTTTCTATTCTTTAGGAATTAACTCATTAAAGATAGACATTTACTTTTAAAAAGTAAATGCAAAGCTGTAATCAAAAGTATGAGAAGATAAACCCATGCACATATGGTCACCTTATTTTTGATAAAGGAGGCAAGAATATACAGTGGAGAAAAGACAGCCTCTTCAATAAGTGGTGCTGGGAAAACTGGACAGCTACATGTAACAGAATGAAATTAGAACACTCCCTAACACCATACACAAAAATAAACTCAAAATGGATTAAAGGCCTAACTGTAAGGCCAGATACTATAAAACTCTTAGAGGAAAACATAGGCAGAACACTCTATGACATACATCACAGCAAGATCCTTTTTGACCCACCTCCTAGAGAAATGGAAATAAAAACAAAAATAAACAAATGGGACCTAATGAAACTTAAAAGCTTTTGCACAGCAAAGGAAACCATAAACAAGATGAAAAGACAACCCTCAGAAAGGGAGAAAATATTTTCAAATGAAGTAACTGACAAAGGATTAATCTCCAACATTTACAAGCAGCTCATGCAGCTCAATATCAAAAAAACAAACAACCCAATCCAAAAATGGACAGAAGACCTAAATAGACACTTCTACAAAGAAGATATACAGATTGCCAAGAAACACATGAAAGCGTGCTCAACATCACTAATCATTAGAGAAATGCAAATCAAAACTACAATGAGGTATCACCTCACACCAGTCACAATGGCCATCATCAAAAAATCTACAAACAATAAATGATGGCATGGGTGTGGAGAAAAGGAAACCCTCTTGCACTATTGGTGGGAATGTAAATTGATACAGCCACTATGGAGAAGAGTATGGAGGTTCCTTAAAAAACTAAAAATAGAACTATAAGATGACCCAGCAATCCTACTCCTGGGCATATACCCTGAGAAAACCATAATTCAAAAAGGGTCATGTACCACAATGTTCATTGCAGCTCTGTTTACAATAGGCAGGACATGGAAGCAACCTAAGTGTCCATTGACAGATGGATGGATAAAGAAGATGTGGTACATATATACAATAGAATATTACTCAGCCATAGAAAGAAATGAAATTGAGTTATTTGTAGTGAGGTGGATGGACCTAGAGTCAGTCATACAGAGTGAAGTAAGTCAGAAAGAGAAAAGCAAATACCGTGTGCTAACACATATACATGGAATCTAAAAAAATAATTCTGAAGAACATAGGGGCAGGACAGGAATAAAGACGCAGACATAGAGAATGGACTTGAGAACATTGTGGGAGGGGGGAGGGTACGCTGGGACGAAGTGAGAGAGTAGCATTGACATATATACACTACCAAATGTAAAATAGATAGCTAGTTGGAAGCAGCTACATAGCACAGGGCGATCAGCCCTGTGCTTTAGGATGACCTAGAGGAGTGGGATAGGCAGGGTGGGAGGGAGATGCAAGAGGGAGGGGATATGGGGATATATGTATATATATATATATATATATATATATATAGCTGATTAACTTTGTTGTGCAGCAGAAACTAACACAACCTTATAAAGCAATTATACTCCAAAAAAGATGTTTAAAAAAAAAAGACCTTATGTGAATTATAAGTGTTTAATTTTCTGCTCTCCAGTGAGCAAATGTTTAAATATAGTAAAGAGAAATGACAAGCCATTTCTCTTTTATGTTTTAGCCAAGAGCTTTGGCCTGCATTTTAAGTTCAGCGTGGTTCATATATTTCTTATTGACTGTTATTTGTTGTGAGACAGAGGAACTTCATCTGCATTGTTCACTTTTGAATCATGACTTACAGTTTTGTAGAAAAATAGTTGTAAAACATCATAAAATAATATCCATAAAAATGATGTGTTGGAGAAAAAATATTTTTGATAATTTAAGAAAATATTCTTTTCAGGCAGAATCACATATATGCAAACTATTAACATCGCTTTACAAGCAAATATTAATTTTTATTAAAATTTCAATAAGCTTCAATAAATAAATAAAAAGTGAGGAAACCACTTAAAAATCTGTGGGTTTTGCTCACCTTTGATTTAAAAGTGCTATGTAAATAAATCACAATATGTAACCTTGGAAATTGGCTTTTTTTTTTCCCACTCAGTATCTTTCTCTGAAGATTCATCCAGGTTTCTGCATTTACCAATAATCCACTCCTATCTGCAGCTGAGTAGAATTTTACGATACACATGTACCACAATTTGCTTAACCATTCACCCAAGGACATCAGGGCTGGTTCCAGTTTTGTTCTATTATGGAAACATTTGTATATACATTTATGTGTGTATACGTTTTCATGTCTGGTTTAAATAACTGAGTACAGTTGCTGAGTTGTATAGTAGTTGTGTGCTTTTGTTTTTAACAAACTTCCAAAATGTTTCCTAGAGAAGCTATAACACTTTATATTCCCACAACAATGTATGAGTGATCCAGTTTTTCCACATCACCAACATTTAGTGCTGTCCCTCTTTTTTCTTTTAGCTTTTCTGATAGTTGTGTAGTGATCTTTCATTGTGGTTTTAATTTGCAGTTTCTAATGGCTGATGATGTGGAACATCTGTTCATGTGTTTATTTGCCATCTACATATTCTCTTCATATTATTTGTCCATTTTCTAATAGGATATTTTTCTGTTATGAGAGTTTTTTACATATTCTAAATAATAGTCCTTTGTCAGATATCTGGTTGGCAAATATTTTTGCCCACTCTATAGATTGTCTTTATATCCTCTTAAATCTTTCACAGAGCAAAAGTTTTGAAGTTGATGAAATCAATTTATTAATTTTTCCTTTTATGTATTGTGCTTTTGGTGTCAAGTCTAAAAAAGTTTTGCTTAATCCTAGATACCAGTGACTCATTATTTTTTCTATAAATTTCATAGTTTTATTTACATGTTAGTCTGTGATCCATTTTAGGTTTTTGTATAAGGTGTGAGAATTAGGTCACGTTTTGCATCTTGCTTATAAAATGGATGTCATATGTATGTCAAATTGCTATAACACCATTTGTTGAAAAGACTATCTTTCCTCCATTTAACTTCTTGTGCACCTGTGTTCCATTGATTTATGTCTATCCCTCTGCCAATACCACACTGTCCAGATTACTCTAGCTATACAAGTCATGAAATGGCTTTTTCAAAGTTGTTTCACCTATTCTAATTCCTTTATCTTTCCATACAAATTTTAGAATAATTTTGTCTGTATGCATAAAACTTCTTGCTAGGATATAGATAGAAATTGTGTTAAAATCTATATATCAATCTGGGGAGACTTGACATCTATACAGTGCTGAGTCTTCTAATCCATGAGACAGTTTATTTCTTCATTTATTTAGAAATTATTTGATTTCATCAGCATTTTGTAGTTTTAGCATACAAGCCCTGATGTGTTCTATTAGATTGGAACCTAAATGTTTCATTTATTTTGAGCAATTATAAATAGTTTTGTATTTCTAATTTTGCTGTCTGTGTCCATTGCTATTATAGAAATACAATTGATTTTAGTATGTTTATCTTGTCTACTCTGACCTTCCTGAACTCACTTATTAGGTCTAGGAACTTTGGGTTTTTTGTAGACTCCTTGTTCCTACCTGGACAATTATAGCATCTGCAAGTAGGGATATTTTTATTTTTTGCTTTACAATCTCTATGGTTTTTATTTTCATTTTTGCCGATTGTGCACTAGAATTTCTAGCACTGTGTTGAACAAGAGTGGCAAGAGCAGACATACTTGACTTGTTCATGATCTTGGGAAGAAGGCCTTCAGTCTTTCACCTCTAAGTATTATGGTGAGCTGTAGGTTTTTTGTAGATACCTTTATCAACTTGAGGCAGTTCTCCTCTATTCCTATTTTACTGAGAGATTTTATCATCAATAGATGTTGGATTTTGTTAAATGCTTTTTTGACATTGATTGTCATCATCATGTGATTTTTCTTATTTTTCCCATTAACATGTTAGGTTACATTGTTTGGTTTTCAAATATTGAACTAGACTTACACACCTGGAACAAACTCCACTGGTTATGCTTTATAAATCTTTGTATGTATTGCTGAATTCTATTTTCTAATATTTTAAGAATTTTTGCCTCTATTTTTATGAGAAGTATTAATCTGTATTTATCTTTTTTGAATATTTTTGTGGTCTAGTTTTCATATCAGGGTAAAACTACTTTTATGACCTAAAATGCAAAAAAAATCCCTATATTCTAGAAGAGATTTTATAGAATTAGCATTAATTCTTTTTTAAACATTTGGAAAAATTCTCTAGTCAAACTGTTTGCCTTTATCTTTTTATTTGGGGAATTTAAAAATACAAATTAAATTTGCTTAATTGTTGTAGGGTTATTCAAACTACTTTATGTTGGGTGGGTTTGGGTATGTTGTGTTTTTGAGGAATTGGTCCATTTCAACCAATTCCTCAAAATAAGTTGTGAAATTTATGTTGTTTGTAGGGCTTCTTTAACATCCTTTTGATATCTGCAAGATCTATGGTATCAGTAGTTTGTGTCTTGTCTCCTTTTTTCTTTCAATCTTGCAGAGGTTTGTCAATTTTATTGATTAAAAGAAAACAGCTCTTATTTCATTAATTTTTCTCCATTAGTTTTCTGTTTTCAATTTTATTGATTTATACAGCTATTTTGATTATTTTTTTTCTGCTTTTTTGTGTCTTTTTTTTTTTTTTTTTCTATACTCTTCGGGTAGAAACTTTGATAATTCACTTGAGTCATTTTCTATTTTAGTGCTATAAATTTCCCTCTCAGCACTGTTTACTGTGTCCCACAAATTTCTGCATGTTATATTTTCATTTTTATTCAGGTCAATGTTCTTTCTGATTTGTCTTGAAACTTCCTCAATGACTCATTGTTATTTAGAATGTGTTATTGAAAAGTGTTAGGAAATTTTCCTGTTATCTTTCTATTATAGAGTTCTAGTTTGAGTCTACACTTTTATTATTTCAATTCTTTAAATTAGTTGACATTTGTTTTAGCTCAGGATGTGGTCTATCTTGGTATATGTTCTGTGCACTTGAAAAGAATGCATATTCTGCTGTTTTAAGGTGGAGGGTTATTTAAATGTTGATTGGATGTGTTTTTCAGTTCTTCTATATATTTATTGAATTTATGTCTAATTGTTTTACCAGGTGTTGAGAGAGGGGCATTAATGTCTCCAAGTTAATTGTAGATTTGCCTAATTCTTTTCTGTTAGTATTTACCTCACATAGTTTGCAGTTCTGTTGCTTTGTGCATTTCCTTCTTGGAGTATTGATTCATTATTATGTAGTCTCCCCTTTTCTGATAATTTTCTTTGCTCTCATACATTAATATGTCACACCTGCTCTCTTTGTTTGCATGGTATAGCTTTTTCCATCTCTTTACTTACTACTGATCTATATCATTATATTTGAAGTGAGTTTCTTGTAGATAATGTAGAGTTGGGTCATATTTTTAATCCACTCTGCCCATCTCTCTTTTAATTGCTATATTCAGATGATTTACATTTAACTTAATTAGGGCTAAATCTGCTATTTTTATTTCCTGTTTTTTCTTTTTCTTTTCTGCCTTTCTGTGGGTTATTTGAGATTTTTTAGAGTTCCATTTTTATCTGCCTGTAGTATTGTTGAGTGTATCTCTATGTATAGATTTTTGTAGTTGTTCTAATTATTACTAGGTATGTATGTATTATGTATCTATCTATCTATCTATATAGATGCCTACTTTTTTCTATCCTTCCAAGTCTCCAGTGAAACAAATGTCATTGTCTATCTTCCAATTCACTGGTTCTTTCTTCTGTTTCCACGATTCTGCTCTGGAGCCTATCCATTTATTTTTCCGCAGTAAGTATATTCTTCACGTTTAAAATTTGCAGTTGGTTCTTTTTTATTTCTTCTATTTCTTTTTTTTTTCATTTTTTTAAGCATGTTTATTATTTCTCATTGAAGAACTTCCATCACTGAAGAATTTCCATAATGGATGGTTTCAAAACTTTGCCAAATATTCTAAATATCCTTTATCTCAGTGTTGGTGTCTGATGATTATCTTTTTCATTCAGTTTGAGTTCTACCTGGATCTTGGCATGATGAGTAACTTGAGTGAAACCTTGATATTTTGAATATTATAAGACTCTGGATTTTACTTAAATCTTCTGTTTTTGCTGGCTTTCTCTCACATGGCTGCAGCAGGGGATGTGCAGTCATCACCTTCTTACTGCCAGATGGGATTAAAAATCTAGATTTCCCACTTGGCCTTAGTTGACACCTAAGGTTGGGAGGTGGGCTCCTTGTTACTGCTGTGTTGGGGTGAGAGTTTGAGAACTGAAACTGCGCAGTAAGCCTTCAGTAAAATGTATTTGGTTGTGAAGGGTAAAAGTGACATTACTGCTCCCCACATGGTTTTCACTTCACAGAGGGGAGTGACCTTTTTTCCCTAGATAGTAGTGGAAGTTATATGACTTACCACTAGGACTCTGAGAAGGTAAAATAAATACATTTTTCCCTATTCCTTCCACTAAGTATAAATGAAAACCCTGGAAATTGTATATAAAACAAACCTAAGAAAACTATGAAAGGTGGCATGTGGGGATGACAAGGAGGTTAATCCCCTCAGTTTTCTTTTGCTTCATATTTGCCAAACTTGGAGTTAAAAAAGCAACCTCAAACACCAACAGGTATAGAAAAAAATACCATGACAAAACTCTCCTCTCTCTAGCCAAAGTACAAGAAAAGAAGTGGCCTAGCAATGCAGAAAACTTTTAGACATTTCTACTCTACCCCAGAAAAAACACCACACACACACACGCAAATGGCCTCCACCCATGCCAGTAAATGCCAACAGGACAGCCTAGACTTCCATTCTCAAAAATTGTAAGGAGGGCCTTCCAATCACCTCCACATTTCCATGCCCTTAATCCTCCACTCCAGATCCTTCTGTCGTGTCAGTGAAGATCATCTCCATCCAGAAGCAATGGAAGATCCCTCCCCATCCAAACAGGAAAATAATTTTATTTTAAAAAATATTCAAACATCTTAATTAATAGCATATGTAATTAGTGAATTTAAAACATGACAATAATTCCCAGTTTCTTGGGAAATAAATTATAAAAATAAATAATAGATAGCTATCTGAGAAAAGAAAATATAGCAGCCCTTCAGGAAAAATAAATCAATTAATCTCTCTCTCTCTAAATGAATATTTTATTATGTGTTTTTTGAAATATTATTATAATAGTACCATCACTTTGCAAAAAAATGGACTGGACATTATGTAAATTAATATAGGAGAATCAAATACATTTAGCAAAGGTAATATCTTGATCGGAAATACCTGGCCTTTATCTGTTGTATTTCCAACTTGGTATTTCTAAGAAGCAAGAGAAAAGTGTTGGGAAAGCCAGATTTTAAAATGGTCTGCACATTTCTCTATGATCTCATACTTATTGTATGCAGATGTGTTAGCTATCTATCATTCTAAGATCTGCACACATTTAAATCATGGCAGCTTTAGTTTTACTACTGTGAATTCAAAAATATCCATTTGAATGCTTCTTATGTCTGTAGGACACATTCTTAGCAAGAAAAGAGGGTATTTTAAAATTAAATGACATATTCGTGGGCCAGCATAATGATTTTTTCCAAATATAATAAAGTCTCTTTGGAATGTCTGTACAAACAGACTGAAATTACTTGAACTATGGGTATCACAAATATTCATATATTCTTATTTACAGAAAAATGCTTAATAATCCCATATAAAACATGTGAAAATATTTGTAACATGAGAATTCTTCTTTTTTATATAAATTAATTAAAAATATTAGTTTTCAATGTTATTGACAGTTATTGAATTCATTTAATAATATATAAAATGAAATTTCATAGAATTGAGATCTGCTTCTTTAATGTTTACATTATTTTTCCAGTTTATACAACTTGTCAGTTTTGAAAAATCATGGCCTTTCCATGTAATCACTTTCCAGCATCTAATAGGCAAGGGGAGCAAAAAACAAAAGTGCTAAATAAAATAATTTTTAATAGAGCACAGTTTCCCATTTTTGAACTTTAAGAAATTAAGACATAAAAAACATAATTTAAAGTATCTGAAAGATAACATTTTCTCTTCAAGGAACCCAGATTAATTTAAGCCTGAAGTAATTTATTTTTCTAAGATATAGAACTAGCTTAAAAATCTTAAACAAAGACTTTTATTTTCCAGACATTTTACTAGATGTGCACATGTTGACAAGGGATTTTCCAAACAACATATTATTGTTGTATTCTTACACAAGTTTTTAAAGAAGGAGTGTTCAGAGGAGTACATTCATATGCAAAAAACCTATATTTTTTCAGAACAAAAATATCATTTTGATATGAATCAACCGTAATGGAAACATAAGAGCCTCTATGAATGGGCAGATTCTGTGCAATAAATGTCCAGTATATAAGGATAATCTTGAGGAAATAAATAAATGTAATTTGGGACGCCACTGACCTATTGGCCAACGATAGAACAGAGACTGGGCATTGATTTACAAATATTTTTAAGGTAATTATGCATTAGCTAATTTGTTGCTGCTGTCATAAATATAAGAAAATATAATGGCAATAAATTTTTTAAGGATCACACTGTACAGGAAAGCCAAGAAACTTCTAAATCCTTTAATCATTGAGATGATACAGAAGGCTAAAGAAGTACATTAGTTCAAGAAAGTGATGCATATTTTCATAACTAATAATTCCCATAATTACCTACTAAAGAAAGCTAAAAAAACTTACCAAAATTAGCTATAAATGGCACATACACAGAGATACACACACAAACACACACACATACAATAAATGCTTAAGGTTTTTAACTCATTTTTCCCCAAAAATATCTTTTTGTAATTTGAAATTCATTAAAAAAGGATGCACCTGGCCTATCTCTATTTATGTAGTGCATCTTTTTAAATGGTTTCTTACCATATATACCAGTGTTTGACTACAAATAGGTGTGTACTGATTCACATGTATCTGAAGTGATTCTTTCATTGGAAAATGTTTTGAAAATAACCAAAACTTGAATTCTTTAAGTAATATATGCACAGTAAGTTGTACACTAATTTTCACTGTCAATTTACTTATGTATTCATTTTTATTTAATAGGTAAATACTGATATTGTACTATAATGTGCCCAATACTGTTCAAATGCTCTACAAATGTTAGTTCACTTCATCTTCACAACAACTCTGTGAGGTATCATAATTATCCCCATTTTAAAGATGAAGAAATTGAGATACAGAGGAGCTTAGTAAATTATCCAAGGTCACACAGCTAATATGTGAACCAGGATCTAACCTAGGCAGTCTGTCTCCAGGGCCCATGATTTATCATAAAAATCCTGTCCTGCCTGAAGGTGACAATTATCATGGATTTTTATGTTTAACATGAATAATATGACTATGTATTTAATTAATTTTATTTAATATGACTAAATACAAATACAGCAAACCCATTATTTGTGGATGGCTGTCCTAAAGAAAACTGTCTTTTTTGTTTTTGTGTGATTATTTTACTATTATCAATCTTTCCCAATGGACCACAAGCACCATGAGGCATGGACTATATTCATCTGTACCTATGATTGTATATTTAGTATATAGCGCAGTATGTGTTGGCTGAATGAATAAACAAGATAATCATTCAATAAATGAAGAAGATAATATTGTATATAATGTATGCCACACATAATACGTTTGGAATTGGATTAATTCTTCTGTATTTTCATATAGCGATTCTTAGGGTAAAACAGTTCTAAAATGTTCTAACAGAAGTATAACTTTAGATGCCAAACTAGTTTCTTGAAGGTGGTGATAAGTTTGGAATGAATGATTTAATCATCTTTATAAAGGACTATATGCCCACATGTGCAAATTTTTGTTAGAAGAAAAGGGGAAGAAAGTAATTGCATTTGGTTATGGAGGTAGAGTGAGCAGTATCTAAAGAAAGAACATTACAAACAAAACCTGTTCACTTTAGATGTAATTAACCTTCTTGTGCCATCTGCATTATTAATGTGATGGAATTATTATACTGTCCTAATGTATCTGAATTCCTATTCATGTTTTCTCCACTAAATAAATAAAAGTGGTTGAGTAGGATGACATTTGCTTTAACTGTTCATTATGGAATTTTTTCTAAAGCTGTGGTAGTCTGTTAAATACAAACTATTAAATGGATGGTATTTTATGAGAGGTTTTGAACCTAATTATACCAAATGTCATCATTTTATTTATTAAAGGGATTTGCAAAATTGCTCAGGAAAAAAGATGAATACCTGGATTCTTATGATATTTAAATTATTCTATTAGTTTAAAATAATTTTATAAGGTAAGTTCTATTGATGATACACTTAATTTATATTTATAATCAATTTGAGTTATTTATGGATAATTTGGAATCCTATGGGATATATTCCCATATAGCATTTTTTAATTATCTTCTTGAAATAGATGGTTATGGTAAATAATATAAGTTAAATTAGAATGAAGATATTGCTATTCATTTTCAATTGAGTGTGATACACCTAAAGTTAGACATTTAACAAAACATTTTTCTTAAAATAAAATGAATGTTGAAACACATTTCAACCACTTTTTAAAAATGTGTTCTGTATTAAATGTTCATTTATTGTTCCATTTTGGGAAATAATTTGGTTTGACTTCCATGGTAGTATCTAAAAGATTTGTATCAGAACTGATGTACATATACGTTCCTATACAGAAAATTATAGATACAGTATTTCCAGAGTTACAAAATCATTATCTATCTGTCTATCTATCTATCTATCTATCTATACCTCTTCAATTAAAAAATGTTACCATCTATTTGTATTATCTCCTCTGGTTTCAGACATGAGTACCATAAATCCAAATGTTTTTCAAATTAGAATTTTAAACACAATTTTTGCAATATAGTTGTATACTTTACTGAAAATATATTGAATCTAGAACATATGGACTAGACAACAAATTAAAAGTAATGTCACAATGGAGTAGAGAAACGTACCTCTGAAGTATATTTTGGAATATTACCAAGAATTAAAAGAGTTAATTGTAAACAAAAAATATGGGCATTAATCCTGTATCCAGATCACATTAAAGAAATCCATAAATACTGTAAAGAAGGGTTGCCTTTAAGTCTTCTGAGATGGTTCCTAACTAACTCTTTGAGTTCCTTTTTCCCCACTGAAAACAGCAAACTTAGATCCTAACATCTGTCTGAAATTGTCAACTCAAATAAAATACAGTGTGTGCTCTAACAAAGGCAGAAGCGTACATTTTATAGTGATATTAATGATACAGAACTTCTTTAAAATGAAGAAATTTACTCTTTTATAATAATTTTTCTACACATGGCTATTTACATACATATAGAAAACATTACACGTCTAATGTGAATAGGGTTATGTTTTGAGTCTTACAGGGTTTAAGGGAATATCTATTTTAAGAATCTTTATATCACTAGAGTTGTGTTTCTTGAAAAAGACATGAGCCCAACTAAAGTAACCATGTACTTGAATGCAACGTTTATATTATAGACGTATTCAGCTGTTTAACCAGTTCTTGCTTTTAATTTGGCTTCTTAAACCTTCAATAAAGGAAGGTACAAGCTGTGTTTGAAAAGGCAATGCTTACACCCCATTCATGTCTCTTTTACCAAGGCTGGCCTCTACATGCTATTGACCAATATAAATGAGATATTTCTTGCACTTAGACAACATTTTATGGACATTTTGTTGTTACTCAAGCTTCCCACTGGTGATTTCATCTCTCATCCTTATGTAGAGCTTACTCTTTGTGTATAATTACAGACCATACCTTCCATTTTTTGTAAACACACGACGTAATGGACCTTTCCCCAATTATTCTTTCTGACCTTGGATGTCATTAATTGAAAGCATAGGTTATAAATAATGTTTTTGTAACTTAGCAAAATACCTCTCCACAAAATTTGGAACTGAATTAATCAAAGAGAAAATCATAGCTTGAGTTTATTTTAGATAATCTGTAAATAGTAAAACCATGAATAATGAGGATAAACTATGCTTCAATGCTGTTCATTTGTTGTTATTGTAACTATTTTTGTTTATGGAAGTCATAAGAGTGAAACAGGTATTGACTCATTTTTCATGCTAATCAATAAAGAATTGCTTCCCTTCAAATTGATATATTGAGTCTCTTGTAATATTAGTATCAGTGTATTGCATTTCACGGTATCTGAATTTAACTTCTAAGTTTTAAGGATATAAGTCATGGCAAATACATCAAAGATACATATTAATAATCACAAATCATTAAATAGTACATATGTTCACATCCCTGTTTTCAAGCTAGTCTTGGAGAATGTCTAAACCATGACTTTTTCTTTTGTAAAATTGTACGTTTATTCATGTTGAGCTTTCTACAATTTGAAAAGTGTTAATTAATGTTTATATTTTACTTGAATTTCAAGATTAGTTATTGGTTTGTTTAAAACAAAACAAAACAAAGTAATACAGCTGTCTGATTGCTATAAGCCTATAAGGAGGACATCAGGGTCAACATGGAAGTACAGGGGCATAATCTGTTAATTTATGGTCCTTAAGGGACATCAGCCAGTTGAAGTGTTTTAGCTGTAAAATTCCTAGCAATTACCGTAACTATGGGTAAGGGAATGATATGAAGTCTAGCTTTATTACAGCTCTTTCATGGCACTGGAGCAGGATGTCATATGGATCCTGAAAATATTACATTCCAGGACTCTTAAATACATTTGGTTTTACATGATGATGAAACTTTGGCTCATTCAATTGTGATGAATCTCATATGTATAAAAACAATTACATACATAAAATAAGATTTAAAACAAACTATGAAGACTGCTCACCTTGTTCACATTTGGTGGTGGTGGTAAGTATAAGAATGGTTTCAAATAATAAACTAAACTTTAATTATTTTAAGTCTTTATAATGATTTTCTAATAAAGTTAATATCATTTTCATTTATTTTCCATGATTATGTGAGCCAATTGAGCATGGTTACAAAATTTTATATACACTTGCATATTCAATGTTGTTAATGCTTATATGTCATTATTTGACTTATAGATGCTTGATAAATAATATTCTGTGAACTGTGGCAAGTATAAAAAAAAACTATAATTCTTTGTGAAAATCACATTTTTATTGAGGGAAAGTCACACTTTGCATGGGTCTATGTAGTACTAATAGCTACATTTGGTTATGATAAAATACATTAAAATAGATATTTATAGTGCAAAAAATGTTCTATAGACTACTTACAACATGTTCTGCAAAATGAAGTTATATATTAGATTTTGAAAATTGGATGATCTGATGTGGACTTGTTAAAAAGAGGAATCTTAGAATGCATATCCCTTAAATTTTTCTCAGAAAAGTAATGCAGTATTTATATAATATATTAAAAGTTAACCAAGAAATAAAAGCAGATATGCTACTTGCACAAAACATTTAATCTTTATCATTATTAATTAACTCTCAATTTCCAAATGTGTTAATGAACTTCTCAAGTTACCTAGTATGCACTTCAAAAGAAATGTGTATTCATTATTTGGTCGTGATCATGATCATGATCAAGCTTACTGAAGTTATTACTCTATAATACCTTAATGACATTAAAAAGTAAGGATCAGAATAATACTTATTCACACTTTGACACATTGCTAAAGTGGTTAATTTACAACCAGGGAGTAATTTACAAATGGTGAGCCTCTAGATGGTTACATATTAAGCTCCCTCAGGTGAATGCTTTCATGCCTGGTGTTACTCAGCAACACTTTTAAAGACATGACACCTGCTCTATAACAGTTTGCAAAACTAAGGGCAAACACACGCTAATTTATATAATCAATGTTATAATGAACCACAAATAAATTAGAAGATCTGGCAATATCAAATTAGGAAATAAAGACATCACAGAATAGCAATTACATTTTATATATCATTTTAGTTTTATATATATACATATATTATATACACATATATTTATATATGTATAGATCTGAATATACTATAAAATCTTTTTTTAAAGAAGTGATTATACTCTTCATTCCAAGCTAAGAAAATTGAACAAAGGAGGAGTTGTGAGATCTGCACAAGAGCACTTTCTGGGCCTCTGGAGATATATTTTTCTTCCAGATTTCATGTGTATTTGACAAAAACATGAACTTCAAGCCTGCAATGTAATGAGATTATCTGAATCTCCTACCAAATGGCCGTAATTCCCATAGGCCCCTCGAAACAGCTACCAAAACACATACAGTGGGATATTCCCCAAATTTAATCTTCTGATATATATGCAATTACCCAGTAGTGTATCTATTTACATTTTACATACATCTCTCCAATTCAGAAAGTCATTTTATTCTTCTTTTCCTTTCCTCTCCTCACATTCAATTGATCCCAAAATGTAACTTCACTCCATGTTACTTGTAAGAATTTTTAAAATTATCTTTGTTTTTTTACAAAAACCTTTATTATGTGGCTCTTGCAAAACTGTACAGACTCATCACTGTGCCATTTCCCATTTCTGCATGATAGGCTCCTTGTGATCTTACCTTTGCCATTTTTCTTACTTTTGCACCTTACTGTTCACTCTCTTTGGACCAGCTAATTGTCATTTTCATCTGCCAAATTCGTGTTTTCCTTTAAAACATTACTTAAATACTTTCCATTCTGCAAAGCCCTCCTTGACACCTTCAAGCTCAATTTATTGCACATTCTCTAGGCTCTCTCAGTGATTAGTATATTACTTAATAGGGATATATTATTCTAAATATCAATTATTTTCCTGCATATTTACCTTTTTTATTATCTTGAGTGTTCCTTGAAGCAAGTTAACTGTCTTGTTTATTTTTAAGATACCAAAATCCTACAGGACTTCCCTGGCAGTCCAGTGGTTAAGACTCTGCACTTCCAATGAAAGGAGCGCGGGTTTGATCCCTGGTCAGGGAAGTAAGATCCCATATGCCGCGCAGCCAAAAAAAAAAAAAAGATACCCAAATCTTTGCATTTTTATAGTTTTTTTTAACGTCTTTATTGGAGTATAATTGCTTTACAATGGTGTGTTAGTTTCTGCTTTATAACAAAGTGAATCAGTTATACATAAACATATATCCCCATATCTCCTCCCTCTTGCATCTCCCTCCCACCCTCCCTATCCCACACCTCTAGGTGGTCACAAAGCACCAAGCTGTGCTATGTGGCTGCTTCCCACTAGCTATTTTACATTTGGTAGTGTATATATGTCCATGCCACTCTCTGGTTTTTATTAAATATGTGTTTGAATTAGGGATATTTTGAATCAAAAGTAAAGGACTCAACCTTGTTTTAAAAATGGACAAATTGAGGGACTTGTCTGGTTGTCCAGTGGTAAAGAATCCACCTCCCAGTGCAGCGGACACGGGTTTGATCTCTGGTGGGGAACTAAGCCCGCAGGTCTCAACAAGAGAGCCCGCGTGCTGCAAAAAACAAAAGAAAAAAAAATGGACAAATTGAATAGGATAGTTCAGTTTGTTGCAAGCCGCAGCCCAACTTTTCACTGTCTTGGATTTTATTATGGCAGCACAATACTACAAGATATTGGTCTGGGTAGGCTGCACTATGGTTACAGATATACCATACAGACCCCCAAATTGCAGTGATTTAGCACCACAGAAGATTATTTCTCACTCAGATAAAGTTAGATGTGGGTCTGCTGAGATTCTTCTCTGTGACTCAGGGTTGAGCCTTCCTCCATTTTGATGCTATCAACTCAGTGTTTGACTTCCCAGATCTCAGTGACAAGGTTATTATCCAATTTTATAGATAGCCTTTGACCATTCATTAGTAAGTAGTCAGTTTAGCTTCAGTTCAGATGTTTAAACACTATGTTATACTGCCAACCAAGATAATACATATTAAAAGATTTATATTTCCTGGCACATGGCAGGCTCTTCCCATTTTATCTACCAGACTGAAAGCCCTTTTAATATAGTTGTTTTTATTATTAGTCTTTTTCTTTTCAGTACTTAGCATAAGAACTGGCAAATAGTAGGCAGGCAATAAAATTAGTTTGACGACACTGTCATGGAAGAGCTATGGGATGCTAAATAAATGGGATAGGTATAGTTTTTTTTTTCTTTTTTTGCTTAGATTTCCTGACCTACTAAAATACACATTAAAACTATTACTTTATAGTGAAATCAGTTGAGCATTACATATTTCATTGCAAATAATTTTAATATATTTTAAACCTAGTGAATTATCTTTGTTTTAAACTCTTCTCCATTTTGTGATTGACAAAGTAGTCTCATATTTGAAGTCTGAAATTTTAACTGGGGGAAAAAAATAAAACATGTCTAGAGTCTGCAACTGAGGATTCAAGGAGCATTGTAATTAGAAAAACACTTTTAGAAGGCTGAAAATTAAATTCACATGCACAAACACACACATGCACACACACACAATGCTTAAGTGTAACTTAAAATGGCTTAGTTCTGCCCAAATTAATGGTCTCAGAAATGCCAACCAATTCAGCTTACATTGCAGACCAGAACTGTCTGGGCACTATATTTAATAATGTAAACTTTTAATTATATAAACCCTGCAGAGATTGTGTAACATTGAAGAAAAGGCAATATTTCCAATTAGATTTTTTGTTGTTACTTTTGTCTCTTTATAATCATATTCTTTTCCATTATGGTTTATCACAGGTATTGAATATAATTCCCTGTGCTATACAGTAGGACATTGTTTATCAATCCTATATATAATAGTTTACATCTGCTAATCCCACAGTCCCAGTCCTTCCCTCCTCCACACCCCGCCCCCCCTTGGCAACCACACATCTGTTCTCTATATCTGTGAGTCTGTTTTTGTTTCTTAGATATATTCATTTGTGTCATATTTTAGATTCCACATATAAGTGATATCATATGGTATTTGTCTTTTTCTTTCTGACTTATTTCATTTAGTATGATAATGTCTAGTTGCATCCATGTTGCTAAAATTTTTCATTATTTTTAATGGCTGAGTAATATTCATTGTGTGTGTGTGTATATATATATATATACACACATACACATTTATACATATATATGTATATATATTACATCTTCTTTATCCATTTTTCTGTCGATGGACACTTAGGTTGTTTTCATGTCTTGGCTATTGTAAATAGTGCTGCTATGAACATAAGGGTGCATGTATATTTTCAAGCTATAGTTTTGTCTGGGTATATGCCCAGGAATGGGATTGATGGATCATATGGTAGTTCTAGTTTTAGTTTTTTAAGGAGGCTGTATACCAGGGGTCCCCAACCCCTGGGGCACGGACCGGTTTCGGTCCACGGCCTATTAGGAACTGAGCCGCACAGCAGGAGGTGAGCCACGAGCGAGTGACGGAAACTTCATCTATCGCTCCCCATCACTCCCCATCATTCACATTACCACCTGAACCATACCCCCCGCATCCGTGGAAAAATTGTCTTCCATGAAACCGGTCCCTGGTGCCAAAAATGTTGGGGAACGCTGCTCTATACTCTTTTCCATATTGGCTGAACCTATTTACATTCCCACCAACAGCGTAAGAGGGTTACCTTTTCTCCACACCCTCTCCAATATTTATTATTTGTAGACTTTTTTAATAATGGACATTCTGACTAGTGTGAGGGGTACCTAGTTGGTTGTTTTGATTTGCATTTCTCTAATAATTAGCAATGATGAGCATCTTTTAATGTGCCTATGGGCCATCAATATGTCTTCTTTGGAAAAATGTCTGTTTAGGTCTTCTGCTCATTTTTTGATTGGGTTATTTGTTTTTTTGATATTGACCTGTATAAGCTGTTTGTATATTTTGGAAATTAATCCCTTTTTGGTCACATCATTTACAAATATTTTCTCCCAGTCCATAGATTGTCTTTGCATTTTATTTATGGTTTCCTTTGCTGTGCAAAAGCTTATGTTTGATTAGGTCCCATTTGTTTATTTTTTGCTTTTATTTCTATTGCCTTGGGAGACTGACCTAAGAAAACATTGGTATGATTTATGTCAGAGAATGTTTTGCCTATGTTCTATTCTAGGAATTTTATGGTGTCTTGTCTTTATTTAAGTCTTTAAGCCATTTTGAGTTTATTTTTGCGTATGGTGTGAGGGTGTGTTCTAGCTTCATTGATTTACATGTGACTGTCCAACTTTCCCAACACCACTTGCTGAAGAGACTGTCTTTGCCCCATTATATATTCTTGCCTCCTTTGTTGAAGATTAATTGTCCATGTGTGTGTGGGTTTATTTTTGGACTCTCTATTCCATTCCATTGATCCATGTGTCTGTTTTTGTGCCGGTACCATGCTGTTTTGATAGATGTAGCTTTATAGTATTGTCCTAAGTCTGGGAGGATTATGGCTCCTGCTTTTTTTTTCCCTCAGATTGCTTTGGATATTCTGGGTCTTTTATGGTTCCATATAAAATTTAGGATGATTTGTTTTAGTGCTGTGGAAAATGTCATGGGTATTTTGATAGGTATTGCATTAAATCTGTAGATTGCTTTGGGTAGTATAGCCATTTTAACAATATTAATTTTTCCAATCCAAGAACATGAGATATCTTTCCATTTCTTTGAATCATCTGCAATTCCCTTTATTAATGTTTTGTAGTTCTCAGCATATAAGTCTTTCACCTACTTGGTGAGGTTTATTCCTAAGTATTTTTAATGAGATTTTAAAAGGGATTGGTTGTTTACATTCTCATTCTAATATTTCATTGTTAGTGTCAAGAAATGCAACCAATTTCTGTATGTTAATCTTGTATCCTTCTACCTTGCTGAATTCGTTTATCAGTTCTAATAGTTTTGTGTGAAGTCTTTAGGGTTTTCTATATATAGTGTCATGTTATCTGTGTATAATGACAATTTTACCTCTTCCCTACCAATTTGAATACGTTTTATTTCTTTTCCTTGTCTGATTGCTGTGGCTAAGATTTCCAAAACTATGCTGAAGAGAAGTGGTGAGAGTGGGCATCTTTGTCTTGTTCCAGATTTTAGTGGAAAAGTTTTCAGCTCTTTACTGTTGAGTATTGTATTTGCTGTGGGTTTGCCATAAATAGCTTTATTATGTTGAGCTATGTTCCCTCTCTACCCACTTTCATAAGGATATGAAATACCCACTACTCTATTGGAGAAACCTTCCCAATAGAGTACAACAGAATGAGAATCTGAAATCACTTCCAATATCTCCTACTAGATATTGCCTGTTATATCAAGTAGTTAAGTGGTAAAACTTTTAACTGACAACTAGTTTAACTGTGGATGACTTCTGATTTTGTTTTTAATCCTGTAGTTTGTGTTTAAACAATTCAAAAGTATGTTCCTGATTTTGAGATACTAAATGGTTCGCACACTTGTCACTTTATTGAATTTGTACAGGAGTCCCATGGAATTTATTAAGTGTACCCTTGTATAGCTTCAGGTGCTAGAATTAAAATTGATATGTTATCAAAAAAAATGTATGCTTTCACAGCTTACCTTGTGTATATGTAAATATAAGTATTTAATTCTCACTGTTCACTTTTAACTGACAAATTTTTAAAAAGTGAGGGCTTCCCTGGTTGCGCAGTGGTTGAGAGTCTGCCTGCCGATGCAGGGGACACGGGTTCGTGCCCCAGTCCAGGAAGATCCCACATGCCGCAGAGCGGCTAGGCCCATGAGCCATGGCCGCTGTGCCTGCGCGTCCGGAGCCTGTGCTCTGCAACGGGAGAGGCCGCAACAGTGAGAGGCCCGCGTACCTCAAAAAAAAAAAAAATGTGAAAACTACAGACACTGTTGTAGAACCTTACATGGTGTTCTTGTCCTGGTTGTACCCACCTTTGGCCAGTCACATAGCTACTCAAATTATTAGAGCCTTAATTGAAGATATTTGTTTGTCTTCTATAGCTGACAAAAATGACCGTATCTTCATGCCACGAGCCTATATGAATAAGAAGATTTACAATTCTTTGAGACACAGTCAAGAATTTGCATATACACTCAAAACAGAAAGAAGAAAAGATACTGAAATAGAAATTTACATTGGATTCTATTTAAAAGTTTTTTTTCCATTTTTAAACATGAAATTTCAGGGCTGTATAGTAAAGTAATTTTTTATAATTTACTTAAGTGGTGACTAACTATAGGTTGCCAGATATGCAGTTTCTATGTAGAAAAAAATTGAGAAAGAGATAAAAGACTTTTATTGTAGGGAAAGGAAATTTACAGAATTATAGGCAAAATATTATTACTCAATTCAAAGTTGAAATAAAGACAATCTTTGAAATTGATTGTCATTCCAAGCAGTAAGAAAATACAACCCATACTTTTGAAATCGTTCTTAAATTCTGATTTCACATGAATATATATGAAAATAATAAACATATATGTGAACTTTTCAGTATTAATGAACTTGATTTGCCCTATGTAAAGTTTATCTGCAGATATATAGATCAGTGAGTTAATATATAAAAGTCTAGATTTAGAATTATTAATAGAACTTTGGGATCTTTATTTCCTTTTCAGTATATTTATTATATAAGCTTTCTGTGCATAATTGAAAACTAAATTATTTCATGGTGAAACTTGACATCTAAGAATCTGGCTCCTAGATTGGAAGAACATTAAAATGTTCAATAGTACAAAAGAAAAAAAATCAGTTTTTCTTTGGTATTTCACCATGAGGCTGTTTTTGGTATTTTGGTTTGGTTTGGTTTGGTTTGGTTTTTTAATCCACTGAAAACTTGACTTTTTGCAGAATGTGGCTCAAATAAGATTTTGTAGACCAAGGCTTCCTTGCCAAAAAAGAATTAATATCCTAGTCTGGTTTTAGAATCAAAGTAAAGGAGTCATATCTTTGACCTCATACTGTGGAAGAGTATTTAATTTTGTCTTACACCTGTTTGAGAGATGTAATAATAACAATGACACCAAGGGGATCCACTCAACCATTAAAAGACCAATGAACACAGCAACGAGAAAGATAATAAAGACAGTTTCATGTATAAAGAAGAATTTATTGGTTTTCTAAGTTGGGATCTGGGCCAGAAATGAAAACACTAAAGACTAGCTAGGGGCAGCAACTGTGATTTAATATATTCCTGGCAGAACACACATAAGAGAATACTCAGATGTAATTACAGGAGATGTCACCTCTTATGAATTATAGTTTGCAGAATCCATTTGTAAAGCACTACTGAGAATTTCTTTTCCTCATAAAAATAATGTTTCTGTTTGACGCTGTCATAAGGAACAAGTAAACATTAAGTAAAGATTAGGAATCATAAAAAATTAACCTTTGATGGCAAGACAATTTTTGAAATTTCAAACTTTGCTCAGGTTATTTATGTTTTCATCTGGAGAAGAATGGAGGAATGATTGTGGAAAAGAAATAATTTTTTTCTGAGAAATTAGTAACAGTCTTTCCATCAAAGATGTGGGCAGTTTATTCAACAGCATATTTGATATATTTCAAAATTCAATTCATTATAAACTATTTAGCTAATCTATTAATTAATTAACTAGTTAGACTGAAGTCTGAGTCTATACATGCTGAGCAAGGGAGGAATGTAGGTAATTTAAATGTGTGTTCTTTGGTTAAAACTTAAGTACTTTCACCTGACTAACCAGATTATTGAGTTTACACTATTTCTATATTGAACAGTTTGGCTGTTTTTTTTTAAGGAGGAAATCTAGTCAAGAAATTAGGGACACAATGGTGATCAAAAACATATTCAAATCCTGGAAAAGCATAAAGGTATAGAGAAATTTCAGTCCATTATGCAAATTTGTGAAGGGATTTCTTGGAAGCAAAAATTTGAATGAATAGTAAATAGTAAAAATATAAGAGTATTGTGTTTATAACTCAAATTATACAAAGTTAAGCAAAATGATATAATGTTATGAGAAACTAACCTCTTTCACATACTTTGATAGATGGGTAGAAATATTTTAATAAATTTCCCAGGAAAATATATGTAATCCCAACTAAATAGATAATAATTAAATTTAGTTTCTCAAAATGATAATGAAACTCTTTCTGAAATGCAACTAATTCTCAGCAGTTTCCTGAGTATTTAACACTAAGGGATTTATTGTAAATGATATTTATTATGAATTATATTAATATATGCCTTAGCTCAGGCTGCCATAAAAAAAAGTACCATAGATTAGATGGCTTAAACAACAGAAATTTGTTTCTCTCAGTTCTGGAAATTATACATTTGAGATCAGGGTGCCAGCATGGAAGGTTTTTGGTGAGAGTTCTTTTGGCTTGCACATGGCAGAGAGAGAGAGAGAGAGAGCAAGCTCTCTGGTATCTCCTATAAGGACACTAGTCCCACCATAAGGACTCCGCTGTCATGATCTCATATAACCTTAATTACCTCCCAAAGGCTCCATCTCCAAGTACCATCACCTTGTGGGTCAGTAGGGCGTAGGGCTTTAATATATGAATTTTGGTTAAACACAATTATTCAGTCCATAACAGTATAAATACACCCCTTTAAGAAATTGAATATTGAAAAAAGAGTCATTTACCTAATCTGTTCTTTGTCCACTTGCTAATAAGAGTCATTGAAATAACCCACTAGTTCATAGACAGAACTTTGTACTATAGTTGATCTGCAATGGAGAGGTCAGGGAGAGGCAAGTGCAAGGATAAGTGCGATTTTTCTCAAAGGAAGAAATGACATTTGGTTGGCTCCAATATAAAAATATGTATTTTTAAGCAGAAAACTGACTTCATAAAGCAACATATTAGACATTTGCTATTCATTATAAAAATAATTTCCCATTATTAAAAACATATTTTCCTTAGAATAGAATAGAAGTATACTCTTACTGGTATTGATAACATTTTATTTAAATAAAATAATCTCATCAGCAAATCCCATGAGTACACACTTTATAACAGGATTAAACCATAATTGTGAAAGAGATAATGCCAGTTTTGTTTTGAGCAGAAAAAATTATAAACCTGTTACATATTTAGTATTTTATTAACGGTAATTCAGATTTTTGTCTAATCATTAGAAAGGCATTTGTTTTAAACATTTACATAACAAATGCTTCAACTTTAGACCAGTACTGTCCAATAGAAAAGTAATGAAACCTCATATATAATTTTAAATTTTCTAAATATCATATTTTTAAAAGACAATGAAGAAGGTGAAATTTTAATAATACATTTTTTTTTTTTTTTTTTGCGGTACAGGGGCCTCTCACTGTTGTGGCCTCTACCGTTGTGGAACACAGGCTCCGGACGCGCAGGCTCAGCGGCCATGGCTCACGGGCCCAACCGCTCCGCGGCATGTGGGATCTTCCCTGACCGGGGCACGAACCCGTGTCCCCTGCATCGGCAGGCGGGCTCTCAACCACTGCACCACCAGGGAAGCCCAATAATACATTTTATTTAAACCAATATTTCTAAAATGTTATTTCATCATTAAATCAAAGATTATTGAGATTTTTTCATACTGTCTTCAAAATATAGTGTTTGTTTTACATTTATAGCATTTCATCAGACTAGCCACATTTCAAGTGCTTAATAGCCACATTTGACTACTAGCTACTGTATTAAATAATACTGCTCTAGACTTTCCATTTAAAGGAGATTACATAGATAGATGATAGAAGACAGATAGATAATAGATAGATATATTCACATAGATTACAGACTGGAGTGAAAATAGTCAAGTCTCAACTAAATACAGCATTTTCCTCAGATTTAATAATATAAAATAAAAGTCACAAAATTGAACTTACATGGAAAATGTGGAGAAAACAAGTTCTGAAAAGAAAAATCATAGGATACTATGGTCATATATTGTTTTGTGTGACTACCCACCAAGCTGTACAAATAGATTCTAAAATTAGTACCACATGCTGTTACCCCATTGTAAGGAGTGAGTTAATCCAAGAACCTTACTTGGCAGGTTTTGGGAGTTGAGCCTTCAGAGAGAATTTTGTTGCATTACACTAAACACACTGATATGGATGCCTCTAAAGGTAGAACATACTCAAAATCCATTAGGCAGAGCAAAACATTAGGAAATTATGTTAATTATGGTAAAACCTAGTGGGATTTGTCAGAAGATTGGGCAAAGAGTGGGTAAATTGAATGTTTATCTGTTCCAGTCATGAAAGAAAGTTATATTGTGCCTAGTTGCATAATTCCTGTCTAATGTTGAAAATACTTTATGGTAAATATGACTGAGATGTTAAGTAGTGATATAGAAAGGAATGCAATGCTTTAGATATTTTTGCTTTGAGCTTTCTCCTTTATAGTTTGCAAAAGCTATATGTCTCTAAACATACTATTTTTTATTATTCACCATATTTGTCATATTTCTTTCTTTTATGTTTGTAAATTCTTTGCAATCAATATAGATAATTCTTGTACTTGCTTTCTAGCTCATAACTGACTGCTGCCTGTTTTAGATTAGCCCCAAATACAGAGGCCATATGCCATGTAATCCTATTGACTGACTATTGGTGATTAACTCAGAGGTGGGTGGGTATCTTAGCAAATGGGCCATATGTAAAATTTTAAAATACATATTTAATATTTACCAGTAGAAAAAACAGAAATGAAATGTCACTGGATCTGAACTTCATTTCTGCAGATTTTGGAGAGAAGGTCCATGAATTTCTACTACTGAGTTCCTTTGGAGGGAACTGGTTTCATCACATCCTTAGCTATGATAATTCAGCTATTTCTTATAATATGCCTGATACCTCAGAGCCTACCAATAATTTGCTTCATTAATTTAACTATCCAGAATACGTTTCTGTTATCTGCACTTACAATAAATTTATCTAACTCATAAATTAAGACCAGTTGTATTAGCCAGGCTTCCACTGTTGTATCAAGCCAGATGCTTCAGGATGGTGAGGGAACATCAGGATTATTAGAAAATAGAACAAAAACTACAAGAAACGAATGAATTTAGAATTAGCTGTTGGGTCTATGTGGGCAAAAAACAATGTACTTCCCCTCCCAGTTACAAGATGGGACTCTTTTTATCAGTAAGGATACAGCAAATCACCTTGAAGCATGCACAATGAGGGGCAAACTAAAAAGAGAAAAATGGTACAGATGAACTTATTTGCAAAGCAGAAGTACAGTCACAAATGTAGAAAACAAACTCATGGTTACAACGGGGGCAAAGGGAGGGGTGGGATGAATTGGGAGATTGGGATTGACATATATACATTGACATATATACACTACTATATATAAAATAGATAACTGATGAGAACCTACTGTACAGCACAGGGAACTCTACTCAGTGCTCTGTGGTGACCTAAATGGGAAGGAAATCTAAAAAAGAGTGGATATATGTATATATGTACACATATATATACATATATGTATATGTATAACTGATTCACTTTGCTGTACAGCAGAAACTAACCCAACGTTGTAAAGAAACTATACTCCAATAAAACTTAATTAAAAAATAAAAAGACAGCAGGTTTTGGAGGTAGAGTGCTATGGACTGAATTGTTCCTTCCACAAATTTATATGTTGAGGTTTTAACCCCCAATGTGACTATATTTGGAGACAGGATTTTTAGGAAGATTAGGGCAGGATCCTAATCTGATAGGATTTATGAGTTTATAAGAAGAGGAAGAGAGAGATTGCTCCCTCTCTCCATGCACAGGCACCAGAGAAAGGACAAATGAACACACAGTAAGAAGGCAGTCATTTACAAGCCAGAAAGAGAGCTCCCACCACAAACCAAACCATGCTGGTACCTTGATCTCAGGCTTGCAGTTCCAGAAACTGTGAGAAATGTTTTTTTCATTTAAGCCATTTTATGACATTTTGTTATGGCAGCCCAAGTAGACTAAGACATGAAGTAGGATCAAAAGGCTCTGATACAAAGAAAGTGTAGACTTCTGACTGAGCAAAGCTGTGTTAATGTGAGAAATGAGTAATAGAAGACAGATAAAGACTTTACTTCATTACAGATGACCACTGAGGACTAAAAATATGCCCCAACAAAGAAAGATAGTGTAATATCTTATCGTAGCATATTTTTAGTTCCACTGATAATCAGACTTACTGTGTACTTCTTTTGGTCGTTTCACGGTAAGGTAAATGACTCTTAATATGTAAATCCCAAGAAGTATGCTAAGTGACGCTATCTTTCCATAGGCTTCATTGCAGAATTTTTTGGTACTGGCTTGTCTCCAGCTCCTAGGCAAAGACTGAATAAGGGTGCTAACCAGTTGTCTGTAAAAGTTTATTTGCCTTGCTGCTTTCTAAAATTCTTTTTCACAGAATATCATTTCCATAACTGGAAGATACTATATTGAGAGACCATAAATAAGCAAGGGTCGTTTTGATTCTGGACCAAAAACAAGTACTCTGGGCTAATCCCATAACAGATTAAATATAACTAGAGAAATTTTAAATATAGCAATTCTCACAATGAGTGATAAAAGCTACTTGCTGAACTTTAACAGCAGAGAATAGGAAAGAAAAAAAAAACCCACAGTGATGTGGAATGGGGGTAGATTAGGAAGATTTATAGTGGATATTCTTTGGTAAGAACCAGAAATATGTAATATTTAGAAATATAGACATAATTTAATATAACAATATAGCTAACTAAATAGTATGTTGTCAAGATATTTAATTGCTGTATAACAATCCTTGTTTGATAACATTTCCGCTGTCTTATTCATAAAATAATTCTCAGTTGTCCTTCTATTACAACCCTTTTCTTACCCTACTTACATTTTCAAAGTGCATCTAACTCACGTTTCAAAAACTTCTAAGCTAGATTATATGCCAAGAGTTAGAAGCTGTCACTATCAATAAAGATATAATATTGCTTAAGTCAATGTCCATTTTTATGATGATAGAAAATAAAATATGTGGAAGTGATAGAATTAATGGGCCATTGAAGATTATTTACAAAGGACATAAATCCACTAAGAGATGTTAAATACATAATTTTAAAGAACACCTGAAATGTGGAAGTTTGGAGACAGATATAAAGAAAAATAATCAAGACTCTGAATTAAGTCCACAATAAGTTATGAACCTAAAGGAATGGAAGTATAATTAATAAATTGCTGTATATGTACCCACAATTTATTTTTATACTAGATTTATTTATTTCATGAAAATATCATTTCTACTATTGTAAGATACTTCAATTATTTAACAGAGATGTATGTCTCTTCTGAAATTTATTTATTTTATTCCTATGTGGATAGGAATTTTAAGTTTTAGAATTTTCTGGTAATCAAATACATTAAAATATTTTCTAGGGTTTTATTGCCCTAAATGGTTATTTGTGATTGAGAATAAAACTTGAGTAAGTGTACTGTTTATTCTTTATTCCTAAAATTTACAGTGGTGGTTGGTGGTGGGGATTCATTGTCTAAGAGTCTGATGGTGGGCCAATCATCTAGAGTTATAAAAACCTGAATCTACAACTGATAACTTGTCTAAATCTCTTTTCCTCTTTTAGTTAGGGAAAATTTATGAATTTCAGTTTTGCCTGCCCTATCTGAGAAGGAAATAATAATAGAAGTAAAAGAACATTGAGTCTGAAAGAATGAATAACATGTAGATGATTTTTTTAAAAAAGGAAAGCATAAGACAGGCAGATGTAGAAGCAAACACAATGGACAGGAATGTCCATGGTGCATTCTAGATGGCAGTGAGCAAACTGTCCAGACCAGCACAAAGGGCACATAAAGTTGAACTGTAGAAGGTCTTGAAATACTAGGCAAACAACATTCATTTTTATCCTATGAGCATTGGCAAATTATTAAAAATTGGGGCACAGAGCTAAGGAAATAAAAGATTTAAGGTTAATTTTTAAAAATTACAACTATTATCTCAGGTACTAATTTTTCCTACATTGCTGTTCTCCAATTTCTCTGCCAACATTTGCATGGACTGGAACAAGGAGAAATTGATGGAGTAGAGACTAATTAAAAAGTCATTGCCCCAGCCCTGGTTGAGGAATTTGAAAAGCAAAACAACAGGGATTGGTACGGATAATTTGGATAGGAGGAAATCTCTCCAGAATGGGACTTGGATTTTATTTAGATGTAATACCTCAGTGACCACTTTGGATTGAAAGGCTTTACCTAAAAATGCAACACGATTTTTATGCAAAGTAATTGGTATGGAAGAGATCAATGCCACTGAAGACCATGAGTGAGGAGTCTCCTATGGCAAGAATAGTCAGAGGTTAGAACCACCATGGTAAAGTCTACAATTTAGCCATACGCTGTTTGTTCTGTTGTTTTACACTGTAATACCTCTCTGTATTCGCAAAATAACTAGCACACATTTTGGAAAAGTGCAATCCTCAAGGAGATGTTCAACATTGTGAAATCATATTTAAAAGGGTTGGGAAGAGGGGCACAATATAAAATATCCAGGATTAAAAACTCTATAGAGGCAAGAAATCTTAATCTGAGATGATTTGGACATATATAGATCCTCAGGAATCCTTAAAGAACCTGAGAGATGGGTGTGGGTTCAAAGAGCTTTAAATATGAACTGACCCCAGTACTTCAGAGAGCACTACAAACATTCTGACACTTGACCTTGGGGTTTAAGTGGTATCTTAGTCCTAGATGGCAGAAAATTGACAATAAAAATAATAATAAAGTGAATAATACGAAATGCTTGGGGAAAGTCAAGGACAAATGGCCTAACAACATTCTACAGGAGTTAAAATGAAGGAAAGAGATAGATATCCTATAAACCTGAAGTTTAAGTAAAGAAATGTGCTTAAGGGGAACAGTATAGGAAACCCAATACTCTGAGATGGGAGGGCAGGATGGTAATAAGAGCACGGAGACATCTAATGCATTTTATAATGAATATAAATAATAATATTGTAGTATAATTGCAATATGTAGTATATTATAACATGTATGTAATGTGATTTTATGTAATGTGATAAATATTGCTACATCACAATCATATTATGATGTATAAATGTATCAAAGTAACTCACTGTACACCTTAAACTTACACAATGTAACATGTCAAATTTATTCAATTAAAAAAAAACAGGGGGCTTCCCTGGTGGCGCAGTGGTTGGGAGTCTGCCTGCCGATGCAAGGGATGCGGGTTCGTGCCCCGGTCCGGGAGGATCCCATATGCCGCGGAGCGGCTGGGCCTGTGAACCATGGCTGCTGAGCCTGCGCGTCCAGAGTCTGTGCTCCGCAACAGAAGAGGCCACAACAGTGAGAGGCCCACATACCGCAAAAAAAAACCCAAAAAAAACAGTACTGAGTCAAATCTCTGGACCTATTTTATTATTCAGACTGAACAATTCTGCTCCTCCCCCCCATATAATTATTAGATTTATATACTTATGTTTTGAATCAAAAAGGTTTGGTTGATTTAAACCACCAGGATAGTGAAATCTTACAAAAGTGATCTTAGGGCATCGATAATTTTGAATTTGTGGCTGTGGACTAGACAGAATAATTCAACATAGGAATTTTGTTGTTGATTTGTTATTGTTGTTTTATTGTAGTAGTGGTTTAGAAGAGAAATAATTTGAACATAATTTTAAAAACATTCCTCAAATAATTTAAGGCATTTCTTTTCTATATGTTATTCCAGAAATTAGTTAAGATTGTTCTTTTCTTTATGGTACATGTAATTCCTAACCCAATAAAGAATACTTTGAGCTTTTGTTAAAGCAGATTAAACCCTAAAACACATCAGCTTTTATAACTTTTATATGCACTTTGTATATATTACAGTACTTTTATAAAGAATTGCACTAATATGTTCTCAGTTATAGTTTAATATTAATATGTCATAACTTAAATATATAATTCAGATGATAGCATATAAATGGAATGAATCATTGATATTCTAATAAAGTAAATTGCCACATTTTCAAAGATCAGTGGAATTTTTGTATATTATCCATGATTTGTTCCTGAAATTTTATGTGACTTTGTTGAAGATTTAATAACCTTGGACATATATTTTATTATCAGTTTCAACAAAGTAAATGAGGATATTATGTAAGTGAAAGAAATATTATAGATTCTCAAGTCTAACTACCAACCAGAATCTGCTGATGTGCTCTTTAAAATTACAGATTACAGTAGCTGAACCCAAATTTAGGAATATGAATTTCTAGATATTGTGGTCAGGAAACTGTATTTTTATAAATGTTGTCTGGTTGACTCTTCTGCTGCTTCCCAAATGACTGGTGTTTGTGACCCATGGTAAATACTAAGGAACTTGATGAAAAAGCAGCATATACATTTAGGCCATAAGCTATATTACTACTACCATATTTTGTCACTTTACACAATTATTGTAATTTTTGAAATATTTAAGCATATATTAAGCATATGGTTATAGAACTTTAAAATTGTAATAGTCTAATAAATTGAACATTTAAAATGAACTAGCCCTATGATCATTCTCAAGAAAAAAAAATCATAGGTATATTTAACTGAAAGTAATCTTGGCAAAACTAAACCGCAACACATTCACTCAGTATCTGGGAGAGAAGTTAACTTACTTATTCAAGGCAGTACAGCTAAATGAAATGTCTTCGCTCCCATGGCAAAACGTAGTCTTAAAACTAGATGGTGGGGGCTTCCCTGGTGGTGCAGTGGTTGAGAGTCCGCCTGCCGATGCAGGGGACGCGGGTTCGTGCCTCGGTCCGGGAAGATCCCACATGCTACGGAGCGGCTAGGCCCGTGAGCCATGGCCGCTGAGCCTGCGCGTCCGGAGCCTGTGCTCCGCAACGGTAGAGGCCACAACAGTGAGAGGCCGGCATACCGCAAAAAGAAAAAATAAACTTCTAAATAATGAATACAAATAACCTTAATTCCCATGAGCAATGTCATATAAAATGTATATTTTACATTCCTTATTAAAATATGACCTATTAAAATTAACTTACGTTCTATTAATAGTTTAAGCCTTTTTTCCTAAAATGCCAAAAACCTTTGTTCCTACAGTGTATTTAGCAGTGTAAATATTTTAATATTTGAATAGCACAGTATTTTATTTTTTATTTTAATTTTTTAAACATCTTTATTGGAGTATAATTGCTTTACAATGGTGTGTTAGTTTCTGCTGTATAACAAAGTGAATCAGCTATACATATACATATATCCCCATATCCCCTCCCTCTTGCGTCTCCCTCCCACCCTCCCTATACTACCCCTATAGGTGATCACAAAGAACCGAGCTGATCTCCCTGTAGCACAGTATTTTAAATTGCTAAAATATATGTTACTTAAAATTCAGTATATGTTACTTAAAATTCACAAATCATACAAATGTTCCTTACAAAGGGAGGGCTTTCCTTCCTTCTGTAGAGAACAAAATGGAAAAAGAAGGAGAAAAGATCTTAGAACTAACTAAACTATAAATATAGTAGTAGTACTACTCCTACTAATAAAAATAATAACAGAAAAGTGACTTTTTGACTGCTTACTGTTTTCAGGTGCTCTCTATTTTCAAGTTTGTATAACAAAACAACTGTAGGTTGTAGGCTCTATTTTATCATATTGGTAAGGAAATTAAATCTTAAAAGATTAAAAAATGTGTTGAACTCATATCTCAATGAGTCCAGCATTCTAACTTTGAACTTCAATACCACCTTGTTTTAAATAATATTTATTTATATAGAGCTTTTTCATTTGCAAATCACTTGCAATAAATTGCTTGACCATCACAACATAATCTTGAGCAAATATGAGAAGTATAATTATTTTTGTTTTACAAATGAGAAGCTTTAGTCCCAAAGAAATATTACACATCCTCTTTTCTGCAAAAATGCATGCCTTGTAAGTGGTACAGCCACCAATGTAAGACCCTAATACTGACTGTTTTGTTAGAATAATATTTTCAAAAGCATTTTTAAAATATAATAATCCACCATTTAGATTCCTAGGCTTCATATATTTTTTGTAGGGGTTCCTATAAACAGTTGAAATCAAATATTTATCTTAATATTTTTTGCAGAGTTTAGAATTGTAAAACTGAAGTGGGGTATGAAAAAAGAAACTTAAAGTTGAGACTTTTTAGCATAACCGTCAATCTCAGCACCTGATGCCCTATTGGTAAATGCATTTACTTAATTTTTGAACATCTCTGATGTTGCTATATTTATGCTGTCATGTAAATGACAATCACGTTCATTTCATATTTTAAGATAATTTTGTTTATTTTAATCAGCTTTATTGAGGTAGAATTTTATACATTATAAGTAACTAATTTTAAATGTGCAACTTGATAAGTTTTGAAAACTATATACAGTCATGTAACCACCACCTTTATCATTATATAGAGTGCTTTTTACCATAAAATATTCCTTCCGACTCTTTGCAATCAAAATATTTCCCCGACCCTTCCTTGACTACCAGCCTCTGAACACCACTGATCCATTTTATATCCCTTTAGTTTTGCCTTTATTAGAATAACATGTAAATGAAATCAAAGATTACATACTGTTTTGTGTTTGGTGTCTTTGACTTAGCACATGCTTTTGAGATTCATCTATGTTGCATGTTATCAGTCCATTTCTCTTTATTGCTTCATAATGGTCCATTATATCCATTATATGGCTATACCAAAATAATGTTAATCTATTCACCAAATGATGAACATGCATGTGTTTCTGATCTTTAGGTTTAACATAAAAAGTCTATAAACATCAGCCTGTAATTTTTTTATGAACATAAATTTTCATTTCCCTTAATAGATACCTAAGAGTGTGTTTGCTAGGACATGTTAAGTGATTATTTAACCTTATTATAAACTGCAAACCTCTTTTCCAAAGGGAATTTTACATTCCCACCAGAAATATACATATATATATACACATTTATATGTGTGTGTGTGTGTGTATATATATATATACCAGTTGCTTCCAATCCTTACCAATATTATTTATTGTCAGCCTTTTAAATTTTAGCTTTTCTAGGTGTTGCATAGCCATACTTCTGTGGTTTTAATTTGCCTCATTTTATATACTTAGTAGCCAACCATTCATCTTCTTCAGTGAAATGTTTATTCAAATTCTTTGTCCATATTTTTTGGAAGGAGGAGTCAAGTTGTTTTCTTTTTATTGAATTGTGAGTTCAAGTTGTTTTCTTTTTATTGAATTGTGAGTTCTTTATGTTTGTAAGAGTTCTTTATGTATTCTGAATAAAACCCATTATCTGATATATGTTTTGCAAATATTTTCCTCACAGCAAGTGGCTTGACAGTTTATTTCAACAATAGTGTTTTTAGAAGAATATTGTTTTATGAAGTGCAATTTACCATTTTGGATGGGTTATTTTTTTTTCTGTTTTGTCAATGAAAGTTTGACTTGAATAATTTATTAATAGTATTCTTTTTCCTCTGAACATAATATTAGTTTTCCTTTACTGCTTTTAAGAATTTCTTTTCATCTGACTGGTTTACAGCAATTTGATTGCGATGAACCTTGGGCTTTTTTATTTTTTACCATTTTTCTTCTGCTTGTGGTTCACTTAGTTTCAAAAAGTTGTGGCTCTAGTTTTCAGAAAATATGGATAGTTTGGACTATTATTTCTTCAAATACTGTTTTTCCTCTTTCTTACCTATTTCTGGGACACCATTTACATATATTTTAAGTTACGTGATATTTTCCCAAAGGCCATTGATACTCTATTATTTTTAAACTTGTTTTCCCTCTGTGCTTTATTTTGATAAGTTTCTTTTTCTCTATCTTCAAATATGCCAATTTTGTTTTCTGCACTGTCTAATCTGCTTTTTTTTTATATTGGATATTTATCTCTGAATGTCTCATTTGTGTCCTTCTATACCTTCCTTTTCTTCCTTTATCCTACTTATGTTCTCCTCTACTTTATTGAGCATGTGGAACATATTTATAATAGCTATTTTAACATTCTTGTATGGTATTTCCATCATTTCTGTCATTCCTAGGTCTGTTTCTATTGACTAATTTTTCTCCTGGCTGTGGGCCATACTTCCTGCTTTGTTGCATGCCAGGTAATTTTGCTTTGGATAACATATATTGTGAATTTTACTTTTTTGGGTGCTGTGTTTTGTATTCCTTGCACAATACTGAATTATATTTCTTTCTTGCAGTTAGGTTACCTTGAATAAATATAAGAATAAGAAGACATTTCCATCCTTGAAATCTTAGGATTCTACCCAGTGACATATGTTCTAGAAGGTATTTCCACTCTTGCTGGATACATGAACATTCTCCAGCCCTACTTGTGATCCTAGAATTGTTCTTCTCATTCCTTTTGAGAGTCTTTCTCTAAACTGGGTTATGTTCCTTTCACACATGTACAAATCAGTAGTGATGAGACTTACTGCATATTTCTGGAGACCTCTCTCTAGGCAGCTTCCTTCTCTTTGGTACCCTGTCTCACAAATAGCTCTTTTGACTTTTCTTACTGTTTGACTAAGACTTCTTAACCCATAAATTCCTTCAAACTCTGTTTGGGTTCCCCTCCCTGCACTGTACCTTAGAAAAGACCTTCTAGTCAATAAGCTATTGCAATTTTAGGGCTCATCTCATTTGTTTTCTTGTTTTCAGGAACTATAGTTTTGAACTACTTTTGTCTAGTACTAATAGTTATTGTCTTATGTGTTATACATAGTTTTCTAGTTTTTTAAGACAGAAGGAAAATCTAGTTGTATGCTAAATCTTGGCCATAAGTGGAAGGTTCCATAATTTGATTTTAAGTAAGTTTGAGTAAAAGATGAGCCACCAATGTCTAGGAATTCCTCAGTAGGACTTCTGGAGCCATGTCATAGTAATGCTATCAACTGATTTGTAAGTGACCCAAGTAATAGAATTCCATATTAAAATGTTTAGCAATGTTTGCAATACTTAAATACCCAATGATGATATTTTTTAGACTATGCTAGTCCTTATGAAATTATTTGTAAATTTGTTGTTACTTTCAAAAACGTTAAGAGCTCAAATCTGATCAAATGTTTTAGTATATTATTCATTTATAAACTTAAAAAAATGCAGCATAGCCATGATGAAAATAGTCTATTAGTGATGAAATTTTGAGTGGTATGTGGCTTTAGGCTAAAACTTATCCAGGGGTTTAATTGCATCACCATGGGCCTCAGCTATCCCTCCTCTCATTTCATTTGTTTCCTTTATTTTAACTTCATTCTCAGGCAAACTGTCCCAGTAAGTGACAGAAAAATTGTTGAATACCCCAGGTTATCAAGGCTATGGAAAAACAGAGCCTCACTTTCTTGATGGTTCTAGGGAAAATTTCAAGACTTCCTCTCATTAGACCATCGAATACCTAGTCACTCTAGACAGTGTAACAAGCTCCTCTTATTTTTTAGGTCTGGTCTGGCCTTATGCATAGAGCTAAGAGTTGGGTAAGCCCTATGAAAACCATATGAAATGAGTGAGAAAATAGTCAATTCAATTAAAAATATAGAATTCTGTTTGCATAAGTGGAATTGATGCTGGGCAGACAAAAATGCATCAAATATTTACTAAGCATACTGATAAGTATTATCAATTAATTTTCAGTAGATTTCATTCCATGTAAAATATTAAATATATCAATTTACACTATACCCCATGTTAAATGTAAATAATTTCTTCAACAACATGGATAATCTTCAGTGATGTTGTATCATTTACCCAGAGGATAAAATACCAGCAGTGCTGAATTTCATGTAAGGTTATTCACAGCCTGACCTCAGCTACTTTTCTGTCTTTGTCCACTGTTGCTTTCACAAATCTGCACTTCTTAAACATATTTTCACCTTATTCTGCAATCAAATTTTATTCATCTCTAAGGTTTCAGAAACTTCTCACTAGCCTGGAACTTTCTTTAAGATATAAGCATCATCTTAATAAGAAGAGTCTAGTAAATAGGTGACTGATATGATAGGAATCCTTACATTTCTATTTGAATTTATTCAGAGTCTTTGTCTATGCCTATAACAAGTGTGTAAAACAAAATATGTTTTTATTTGATTTAAGAAACTAATCTAGCTGAGTTCAGTAATAGATGATTGTACCTAATATGTAGTGGAATCATGGAAAGAAAAGACAGGAAGGGAAAAATCAATCAGAAGAACATTTGAAGCAGCAGAAATTGTAGGTTTAAAGGCATGGAGGTGTTAGTGATTCTGACAATAAATACTTTAGAATATTTAGTGTTTGGAAACTTGAAGGAGTTCAGACTAAGGAACAAAAAGACCAGAACTTGAGAGCACTTTATTTCATGCAAAATTCAGTGTTTATTCTGTAGATATGAATATCATTGAAATTTACTTATTTTATAAACACTGTATTAAAAAAAACACTCAATTATAAGGAACTATAAATACTGTAACACCTCCCTAAGAGAATGAAATAACATTATAAATAAAAATGAAACAAATTCTAGAAGAAGATATCCTTTCCAAAATATAGATCTTAATTAACACCTTATGAAGAAGTCTCTACACATGAAAATTGAGGGAATATATCCAACATTAGCTATAAACACATTACATTTTTATAATTATAGCTAGTTTTCATTCAAGCCTAGCAATTAACTCAAATGAAATTCAAGCATACTTGACTTCTGTGAATTATATGCTACAATAATTCTAGATACACCCTAGATGAAAGGTCAAGTATGTGCTGATTGTATTTTGGAAAACCAGTCAAATGTATGATTGAAAGGTTGCCGAACTAAGAAAATGATGAAATATCTAATAATTTAACCAATGATTTGTCTACATTTACATTATTAGATGAATTCTAGCACATAATTTAGAAGCACATTGAGATCATGCGATTTAATAAACCAAAATAATCTAGTATCAGATTTTTTTAATATAAAAGTGAGACTCAGATTATACCTAAAAGGCTTGGGAAAATCACATGGAATTAAATGTAAAGGTCTAAAATAGGACAAACATAAGAATAGCTGAAAATAGAATGTTTTACTCACTCTGGTGAATCGAAGAAATAATGTTCATTAGGAGACAAATTTTACTTCTCTAAGTGTCCTCTTGTTTTCTGATGTTTCAGAAACCAATTTTATGATTTAAAGATGAATACAAAATTACTATTATTTGCACATATCTTTTGTTAACTTCTTATAGCACTTAGCACAGTGCCCAACATATTCTAGGATGTCATTAAATTTTTATCTTGATACAGTTTTATATTTTTAAAAAATGTTTGTAGTTGGGTATCATCACGATGATATCTACATTTGCTTGAAAAATAGGAATACACACATCTAACTGACCTAAAAATTATTCAATCCACTAAGTATACTTGGTGCACACTTAAATGCATTAACTTCTCAGAATAATTTCACAAATTCGTCTACACTCCACCAATGACTCCTAATTCCCAAGACTCTGAAGTTTGATCTAATCCGGGGTCCTCATTTCAAAGATAAAGATATGAGTCTGATAACAGTTGATCAAACGGTTGTGTGGTATTAATCTGAACTAATACCAAGATCTTTTAACTTCTGATTCTTGCCCTTTCTCTTACACCATTACACTGTGATACTGTACTACATTTGGCACATACTTTAGAAGCATAACATTTACTAAACTTGATGACTAAGATTGAAGGTCCGAGTTTGGATTGTATCAACCAAAGATAATATTCATCAGTTTGAGCATTAGTATTGGGACACCTGTGAGACAAAGTGGCTAAGTTATTATAGAATCCAAATAAAATGGCATTTATTCTGTCATCCATTAATTTATTAATAAATATTTATTAAGTACTTGCTGTGTGTTAGATATTGTTCTAGGGACTGTGAATACAGCTGTTAATAAAATCCCTGCCCTCATTGAGATAGACAGGATAAGACAGACATTAAATAAATACGTAATAGTTTATTAGATGGTAATAAGTGCTATAGAAAAAATTAGAGCTGAAAAATGGGACAGGCAACATCAGAATGGTATTCATACAATTTTAATTAAGGAGGTCAGTAAAAGTCTCACTAAAATGTTCATATTTAAATAAAGGCTTGAATTAGGTAAGTAAGCCATGTGGTTATCTGGGGAAAGAGTATTCTAAAGAGATTATCAAGAGCACATGCCTTGAAGTAGGAATGATTTTGTAAGAAACAAGAAGGGTAACTTGACTGTAGTAAACCAAGTGAGGGAAGAAGGTGTAGGAGATGGGGCAGAGAGGTAAGATGGAGCCAGGCTCTTCAGGGCTCCTACACCAGATTTTTGACTCTGACTTTTCTCCTAACAGGACAGGAATGCATTGGAGGGTTTTGTGCAGAGAGTTGATATGGTGTGATGGACATTTCAATAGTATCATCCTATGTGTGCTATGCTGAAAATAGATTTAAGGGGGTAAGGGTCAAAAGAGGAAAACAGTTAAGAGGTAATGCTATAATCCTTCCTATCCAACTGCACAGTGAAGGATGATAGTCCTACAGATATCCAGGGAAATTGATAAGATGTGTTTGGATTGTGAGTTCAGAGTTCTGTAAATATTTTTATCATATACTACTTTCTGTAACAAAAAGAACTTTCATATTTAAAAACAATAGCATCTGAAAATATAATATGTCACATTGCTTACAAATTACATCAATGTAGGCAGATCTTAAAGATTTTTCAATGTAAATGCATGCTTATATCAGATGGTAAATTAATTGCAAAATGTCTTGTATCACTGATTTATGTATCCATAGATACCACATGAAGATATTTTTAAATTAGCAACTTAGTAATTCAAATACATTTTTCTTAATTACTCAGAATTATTTTCTATCTATTATTTTTGGTTTAGTACACAGAGTGAACACTTCATTTAGAGTGAAAATGCAGCAAACTCCTTAGTATACATTTTATTCCAAGTATAAACTGATATAAAATGAAAACTGTTAACTGAAAAATGACTTTTTATGACAAACAAAAATCATTTTGTTTAATACAATGATATTCTGAAACACTGAGTATACAAGGCACACCAAACATAAACATGGATTTTTCTGTCCCGTTCATAATTCCAAAACAGAATTTAGAAACTTCATCTGCTTGAGTGGAGGGGTTGTTCCTATACTACTGTGACAGCTATTGATATTTAGTAAAAGACCAGGCCTTCAGATCAATGCATTTTTTTTCTAGGTCCTCTATTTAACAGTAGCCTAGACTTGCATCCTCGGTAACAGAAAATAACAAATCAAAAAAACAACAATACATTCTCATCCCGGTTTGCATTTATAATTTTTTAAAATTTTATTATATCCAGTTGAAGATTCTGTCTCTGAATGTTTCTTGCCAGACTGAATCTTAAAACTGACACCTGGCTCAGGATGGTGTTTTAAACATGTCCAAAGATATTCAGAAGCAGCATGTTACAGCTTAAAAGTTTAGCATAGTCCTTGCCATGGGGGATTTTAATTCACCTGGATTCTAGGGAGAATAAAAGAGATTACTTGAAGAATCAGGCCTATCAGATGCTGGCTTATGTCATCATAGAGCTAAAATCATGGTTAAAACAGTAGAAGACTCAGGATTACCCCTATTGGGGCCTGTGCCAATCAGAGTGGCCAAAGTATCCAATGGTCTGATAGGCAGTAAAGAATAATGGTCTTAAACATATTTATGGGAGAGGCTTGTTAACTAATGGAATAAATTAAAAAAAAACAAAACAAGAATGAGAATGACTGATACGATACCACTGCAACGTATGTCTGTACAAATTGGTTGTGTTAGCTAAGTAATTTATCCTCTCAAAAGTGGCAGGTTTATCATGGAATGCCTTTATTCATTGCATCATATGTACTAAAATATATCAATACATACCTAAAATCATAGGCGATTTATTAGTAAAAGTTTGGTTATTGTATTTATCTTAAGTGCCGAAATATTACCCTATAGATTTCATTCATCTGGTCACTTTCCTGTCATCTCCCTATATCTATTAATAATTGTGTTCTTTCTATGATACTACATAAGTATTTTATTTTCTTGCCTTAACCAACCATCTCTTTATCCTACTAATCTACTTATTATTTAATGAAAGTAAAACAAATTCGAAAGTTAATGTGTATCCAGCTTCTTATAAGAAGCTGGTTCTTGTTAGTTATTAGAAAGATTTCAAAGAAATCTGAAATCTCTGAAAGATTTTAGAGAAAGTGAACATTTATATTGATGTCAATTACAGAATCATTTCAAATAAAATTAACAAAGAAACAAGTATTCTGCATCTGCTCATTTTAACACAAGTTTGTTTTAAGAGGAAATAATAGTTGTTTAAATGAGTACACTGAAAACAGGGATCAGTGGAGAACAAAAAACGATTCATTTTTAGAACAAGGTTCTAACACTAGGGAATGTTCCAAGAAGCATTTCATTTTCAAATGAATTCCTTCCTCTTGGAGCCAAAGGTCAGCGAGCTAGCATTAGTTAAAGAGGTCTCAGCTGAACCAAAGTTAAATAACAGACAAAAGTCACCCACAGCAGTGTCTCTCTAATCCATAGATGTGTCTCCAAGGGCGGCAGGCCAAAGCGGAAAACAGAGATTTGTTAAAGGTGCTAACAAGTGCTGTGATCAGCAAGCATCTTGGGCTGAGAGCTAAGGATTAGAAGCTTTTTTGTTCTCCACACGGAAGAAAAAATTTCTATTTATGCACAGCTGCCTATTGAGTAAATGTATATATTTGGAATTGATTAATCTTTTATAGCACAACATAGCCAATTATAGTACTACTTAGAATCCAGACATTCCAGAGTAAACACAAGAAATTTTATATTCTTTTAAAATGCTATAGTCATGATATAATAGTCAACCTAATGCACAGGTGAAATTTTTTAAAAAGTAAAAGTCTTTCAGTGAAAAGATTTTGCATCCTGTTGAAAACATCAATACCACAACCTGGTTTCATACTCTCAGAGAAATAAATATTGATTTCCCTGCTTCATCCCTTACCAATGGCCGGCAACTGCTTTCATTGCTCTGAATATTTTATTGTTTTACAACTGACAGATTCTGTTAGCATTGGATTTTTATTGTTTCATTGTTCTTTCTTCTCAAAAAGACATTTGTGTTAGTTTTTTGTGATATAGACAAGACAGAAAAGGGATGAAATTAACATAGCTCTCCTTATACCATAACTCCCTTGTCAATATGGTTTACCTAATTTTGGCCTTACTGTCACTGAATTTACAAGATTTTTTTGAAAACGATGCTGTTTTCCTATTACATTCTTTTTAGCAAATCAGACTACCAAATTATGCACATTTATGCAACGATTAATTGGAACCAGAAGCTGCTCAGAATATTTCATGTGAATGAAGTCTAAACATCCCATTCTTTACTTGATTACTGACAGTTGTTATCTGGTGCTTTGTGTAGGCAGGTGTTGTGACTATATTTAATGTTAAATATCTTTGGACAAATTAACCAGTGCAGTCCAATATGTGCATGGACACTGACTTGATCTACTACGTTTTATTTTATTGAAAACCTTGTATGCAAATCTGACTGAATAA
The DNA here is from genome assembly GCF_059928025.1 of Delphinapterus leucas. NCBI lineage: Eukaryota > Metazoa > Chordata > Mammalia > Artiodactyla > Monodontidae > Delphinapterus > Delphinapterus leucas. The sequence continues at coordinate 41,380,752 of NC_143136.1, read as the reverse complement.
TTCAGAATAAATATTAAAACAATATTGATCTAATTCACCAAACTTCAATTCGTTTGCATGTCAAATGGAAGAGTTCAGGAATTCATCCAATTGGAAAATGACCCAAGGAAATTATCTAAACACACACACACAAAAATCAATATCTTGTTATGAAAGTATTTTTTAAAATATACAGATTAAACAATTCTAAAGCAGAGACATGAAACTATTCATGAAAAAATATATTTATGTTACTGTTTATCTTACCCTTCTGTCAATAAAACTACTTGAAGAATACTCAAAAAAATACCCCCAGTAAAAATGTGTTTGCAGAGACTCCATTTAGATATTTCAGTACTTAATAATTCATGGATGATTTCTAAGACTTTATACTGGATTCCACTCAAGAAAAAAAATAATGCAATATCAAGGTTTTATTAATTTGCTTTACAAATTCTTGAGAACGTTACAAAATTTGGTTATAAATTTGATTGGGACTTTTTGCTAAACATGTACCAGTTTATCAGTTTTTAGAATGTACAATTAATATACAAATTAACTAGTTTAAGAATCACATAATCAGATTATTCTGTACCTTCAAAGTCCTCATAGAGCCCAGAATATAGTTAGTGATAATTTTGACTGAACAGAACAATGATGGCCATAGAAAATAAACAGGTAGTGACTGGGAGGGTAGAAAATGTTGATTTTGTGCATCAGTTGACCTGTGTAGAAAGAACAATATGGGAGAGAAGGAAAAAAAAACTTATTCTACATTTTTCTCTTGTGTAGATATATATGCATATATCTGTAAACAGAAGTTTTTCCAGGAGACCAAAATCTCAAAATAATTGCTGTGCTAATCCAGAGTGAGAACACTGCTTATGAATATTTTTATAACTATTATGCTATTTCAATAAAAATATTACCAAATATGTATTCTAGGAAATCTCTAAATGGTGACTAAGTTATTTATTAAATATTATACAACACTGGAAATAATAATTTATTTGTAAATATAAACTATGCGCTAGCATTTTTGTCTTTTCCTTATCATAAGTATACTCCTACTGTGAATTCATCTACAAGGCCAAAAAACGTGATCAACGACGCTTCTAATTACTTATTAATTTTGACAGCAACATTTTCTTTTAATCAAGGTTATTCATCAAATTATATTAATGATTGGATTTTCTAATCTATAGACTTTCAAATGTTCTTACAGTAAAATATACTCTGTGATTCAGGTTTAAAGAACCAATCTATGCAAAAGATGCAAAGTATCAAACAATATATCAAAAATTAAATACCAGCTAAAAGGAAAGGGAGATATAGAGATAGATACAGTAATATATTTCTTTTACAATCTGAGTTATCTAAAAACTCTATGATACACTAACAACATCAGTCCTATAACTTCTTTTAACTGGTGCTAAATTTTGTTTTTTTATTATTTATGTGGACATACAAATTCAACATTTCCCACCTATTCACATGTATTTGGTGTTTGGAAAGTAGTTAAATAATTGCATTATTTTAGCCAACTTTGATATAAATAAATATTGATATTTTAATATTTATAGATTCAAGTTAAGAAATTTAAAGTTATGTTCTCATGGCATTGATAAACCTAACTAGTAAACCTATAAAGTATGCATCTGTTGCTTGAATTTACTTACTCATTAAGCTTTTTAAGGGGTCTAAGAGTTTGGAATGGTGTTAAGTAAACATTACTGTATTTTAAAAGTCATCTCATCACTGTATAAGAGAAGTCTTTTTTAAGTCACACTCTTAAATGTGTGCAAACTACGTAGAATATTCTTTTTTATATTTGCATTTTACTTGTTTCATGAATATTTAGATTTTTGTTTTTTTATTTACTCTCTAAAGTACAACTTTTCAATATGTCTTTGTAAACACAGGATTTAGATTATAATTAGTAAATTATTTTATTAAATCACCTACACAAAAAAATTAAAACACTAAATGAAAAGCAAACTTGAAAGAATAGCAGCAGAATTTTTTATAGTCATTGTTCAGAAAATAAACACACATATGGAAAAATAATTGTACTCCCCAAAACAAAAGTTTCACTTTTAGGAGCTATCACAACTCAAACTAAAATCTCAATCCAAGCAAGAAGTTTCTAGGATATTTTGAAATATCTAATCATTGGTTTTCAGTGAGTTATGTAAACATTAGCTACGTTTTGCTTACCAGGCCATGAAAGCACATATCATATTTTTTAAATTTTACTAATATATTTTATTCAACCCACCATATCTCAAATATTATTATTTCAACATGTAATTAATGAAAAAAATCATTGAAAATTTTACATTCTTTATCATACCAAGTCTTTGAAATGAAATGTGTACTTTATTCTCAACTTGGGATAGCCACATTTCATGTGCTCAATGACCACATAGGGCTAATGGCTACTATACTGCACAGTGAAGGTATAGAGTTTATAGAAAGAAAGCAAGAAAGAAAGGGAGGAAGGAAGGAAGGAAGAAAGGGAGGAAGGAAGGAAGGAAGGAAGGAAGGAAGGAAGGAAGGAAGGAAAGAAGGAAGGAAGGAAGAAAGGGAGGGAGTGGGGGAGGAGAAAGAAGTTGGATATGATTCCTTCAAAGCAGTAACAATATTTTTTCAGTGGTGAAAAGTAAGCATTAATTGTAACTAACGACTCAAGGAAAAAAAGGAACTATGTAACTTTGGTTTCTTACCAGTGTTTTGAGTGTCTCCCATAGAATATGAAGAAAGCACACATCATAAAAACAGCACTTTAATTTTTGCCCATGCTTGACTTAATTGTTGCTTTTTTTTCATGTCTGTTTTCTTTCTTGTATATCATTATAAATGAACATACTGAGGATAACAGCAATGGTATATCATATAATAGGCAAGTGGAACACAGTGAATTATGTAAAAATAAAAGCAAATAGATTTCTCTCCCTCTGGAGAAAATAGCATCAGTGTTGCAAAACAGGAAAAGAATACTAATTAGATATAAAATGAGCTGTTAGTAGAAAGCTTTGAAGACAATTATGGGAAGAATTTATTTAATTTGTGAAGAGATTTATTGCCACTAAAGAGTTTGGAATTGGAAAGTTATCCATTCAATATTACATTATAATAGAAATCCTCACTTTTTCCCCCATGAAGAGTATATTATGGGAGGAATAGGAGGATTAGTGAGAAGTAATTTTAGAAGCATAATGCTTGAATGATACCTGTGGCTATTGGAATTGAGAGAAAAAGTAGGATGATACAAGTACTGTCTGCAACTACCAAATCATTTTCTTCATTTATTCCAGTGTGGGAATAGGATAGGCATAGAATAGATATTTCCATTCCAAAAGGGAATTTCCATTTCATGGACCTGGGCCCATGATGGCAGTGGCAGTCCTGCCAAATTCTAAGCTACCTTCTAGGTCATTCTTCCCTTTATTTGAAGGTTAATTCATGTTTGCAGCCAGATAGCTCTATTGGACATTCCTACAGAATCCCTTTCTTCATTTATTTCCTTTCAGGCCAAGTTGGCAGTGTTTCTACTTCTATAACATTACCAAAAACCTTGTTGGCCTTCCATGTAAATCACAGGCATCCAAACCATGGGACAACAGGATTTTCCAAAGACCTTTCCTGGATAATCCCATCTTTATTCCTGGCTTTTGCTGAGGTGATTGATTGGGTCCATGAGCCACACCTGTAACCTCTTTAGCAAATGAGCCAGGCCAACCACACACTTTTTGCAGTATGGATGGGCTGTAAATTTTCCAGATATTCAAGTTCTAGGTCTTTTTTTTTTTAATGGTTTGTTGTTGTTTTGTTTTGTTTTGTTTCTGCTTAGCAATTTCTTCTTCAGTTTATGTTTCACCTCTCACATTTTACTATAACCAACAGGACTCAACTTCCTGGTTCCAAAATCAACATTAGCTTGCTTCTCCCTGTGGCTTCACATTATCTTCCGTCTGTGCATGTTTGTATCCAAATCCCTCATCTTATAAAGACAATAGTCATATAAAGTAAAATATGTATTAGTGAGAGTTAGAGTTCTCCAGAGAAATAAGAAATAAGAGCAATAAAATGTATGTGTATATAATTGTGAATTAATACAATGTATAATTAAAATAACTGCTTCGTCAACAGGTAGTATTTTACTTGTTTTAAGAGTATGGAAGAAAAGAATGTGGAAAATAATATTACTTCTGGTAATAGTATTGCTAGTAATTGTCCTGGAAAATTTATATAGACAATCTCATTTATTTCTTATAATCAATCTGAAAATTAAATAGTTTTTTTCTTATTTTGAAGGTGAAGAAACTGAAGTTCCACAAGTATATTTTTCCCAATACCAAATAAGGTGATCAGAGATTTTTTATAAATTGTTGTTGCCATTTGTTATTGTTACAAATAACTCACAACTTTGGTAAACTTTAGCAAAAGGTATAAGAAAGATATAATTCATAGAATAAAAGGAAAGGTGAGAAATTTCTCCACTGAAGATGGGAGTCTAACATACACAGAGTCAGGTGGCCAGAATTAAATTTGTCTCCTAAAGACTCTACCTTTGAGGTAAAAAAGCTCTAAACATTTCCATCCTTTCTGTCACTCCAGATTTAAATTCCTAAGTGATAGGGATTGAGTCATCTTGTATTCATCATATATTCAACCATTGGCTAGGGGATGACAGAGGACTTTGAATAGCAATCCCACCAAAACTGAATTAATCAGAGAAGTCTGGCAAACTAGAACTTAACTGAAGTGCTGTTATAAAATGAAGGAGAAGAGGCATAGGTATTAGACAGATAAAACCCATTGATATTTGTCAGAGCTAGTAGGCGTGAAGATAAAACTCTAACCCAAGTTTGGATGAAAAGTCCATTAGATTGTCTTTGAGTTTTTCTCATAGACAACAACTATTAACAGCTTCCTTTCCAATTGAGAATCAAGAATTTTGTCTACTGTTTGCCAAAGCTCCACTGTTTTCCACAATGAAATTTTTTTAATTGAGGTATAGTTGACATATAACATTCTCTTAACTTCAGGTGTATAACATAAAGGTTCAGTAGTTGTATATATTACAAAATGATCACCACAAGTCTAGTTAACATCCATCACCGTGGATAGTTACATATTTTTTCTTGTGATGAGAACTTTTAAGATCTACCCTTTTAGCAATTTTCAAACATGCAATAGAGTATTATTGTCTATAATCACCATGCTGTACATTACATCACTATGACATTTATTTTATAACTGGAAATTTGTACCTTTTAATCCCCTTCACCCATTTAGGCCACACCCCCACCCCCACCTCTGGCAACCACCAATCTGTTCTTTGTATCTATGAGCTTTTGTGTGTGTGTGTTTGTCTTGGTTTTGTTTTAGATTTCACATATGTATAAGTTCATAATTGTGTCTGTCTTTTCCCATCTGTCCACAATGAAGATTTGGCATCAAAATATATCTGAATCTTCTTGACAGTAAGAATTTTCGTCTCTGCAGTAAATGAGATACCAATAGTCATGCATATATTTTTGATAAGAAAACTAATAGAGTAGTAAATCACTGTGAGAAGAAATTTTCTTTCTAAGAACCCTCTTGATGAAAACATTAACCTTAGTATGTCGTTAGGAAAGAATTCTGATGAAATCCTTAATCAATGAGTATAATATTTCATTTGAAAAACAGTCCTCAAGATGTCATTGAAAATGAATAACACAATTGTAATTTAATCACCCTATTTTCAATGTTATTCTATCTCCATAACTTCTACTTTAGGAATCTTCTTATAACTCATAAATAGAGATCTACCTTGACCTTACCCTGTCAGTATATCTCATGAATAGAGGTTATAAGATAATGTCATTTCCATTCCAAATTTCCAGAGCCAATATTATTCTTTCAACATTATGCCATCCATAATTTCTGTAAACTAGTTTAGTTTGATATTTACAATACCATTCACTTGTTGCCGTTTATTATATTTTATAATAATTTTCAAGAAATGCAGCATGACTGAGAGGGAGAAGGGATTAAAAATACAAACATTTTCTATACCACTTTGATTCATTGTTTCTAGTGATATTACAAATTATTATACTAGTTTGTAATATAAGGCATTCTTGCTTCTTTCCAAAGAGTGTTTCTAAAACCATAACTTGATATGTTTATATAATTGCTATTATATTCACAGTAAATCAAGAACAGCATGAATAGATATAATGGTCTTACTGTTATGGGTTGAATTTTGTCCCCTTAAAAAAGATATGTTGGAGTCCTAGTACAAAGTACCTCGACTTATTGAATGTGACCTATTTGAAATTAGGACCACTGAAGGTGTGATTAGTTAAGATGAGTTCACACTGGAGTAGGGAGGGTAGACACCAATCCAATATGACTGGTGTTTTTAAAAGAAGGTGGCCATTTAAAGACAAAGAGACACACAGGGAGAACACCATGTGATTATGAAGACAGAAATTGGAATTATGTGGCTATAAGCCAAGGAATAACAAAAATTGCTGAAAAATCACCAGAAGTGAGAAAGAGTTATGGAAATATTCCTCAACAGGTTTCACGTGGAACATGGCCCTGGTAACACCTTGATTTCAGACTTCTAGCCTCCAAAACTGTGGACAATAAATTTCTCTTTTTTAAGCTACCCAGTTTGTGGTACTTTGTTATAGCAGTCCTAGGAAACTAATACCTATTGTAGAGTGCATCAGAGATATTGGGGCTGAAACTCAAACGGACATGACTCTTTTTTTAAATGTGTATCTTGAAAGACAATGCCTAACATGACTTTTTATATTCTTAACCATTAACACTAAAAACTGTAGGAGCTGGATACAATCTTTGTACAATGGCAATGCCTATCAAAAAGCACAGGACATGTTTGAAACAAACGTGGCATTATATATAACTTTGCAGAAAGCCTTTCAATTTTTTGTTTTAGGATATATTTACAGCTTCTTAACATGACATAAAGTTATTCAACTTTTGACTCTTTTGGTATTCTCACTTCTTAATATTTTCCTGACTCTTTTTTGGTAAGTTCATCAAGTTCCCTTTCACTTCTGGCCTTTAAACATTTTATTCTCTGTGAAATAGTCTTTCCTCCTTCTTCACTTGGCTAATACCTGCTAAGAAAAAAAAAATGTATTGAATGACACTTGCTAAAGATGGTAAGGCAGAGAGGTCAGTGGATGGAAAATTACTAAGAGAAAACAGGGTAGTCATGTATAGAGAGTTGGGGGTTCTGGTTAAAATGATTTAGCAGGGGTCTGGTTAAAGTGGATTTTACAAGAAGGTGCACAGATGGGCCTAGGAGAAGGTTTAGGAACCAGACTAATGTTTGGTCAAGCAAAGAACTGCTGTTATACCTATGCATAAAACGAGTCTCTGTTTAATTTCTTTTTCCTCAGGGAGGACTTTCTTAACCCTAACCAGACTAGATTAAGTTCTCTTATTATATACTCTTGTTACATATCTCTCTTGTAACTCTGTTCATCACACTAATAATATTCACCACTCTTTTCACAACATAGTGTTCCCCTGAGAACACTTTTATTGGTCTTACTCATAGCTGAAAGTCCAATACAAAATTCTGGGCACATACTTATGTACTCATTATATATTTGTCAGTTTAATGAAAACTGTGGCTCTGGAAGAAGAGTTTCTTTGAATATTTTAGGTGAATGAAAATCCTTAAACAACTTTATAAAAAAGAGAGCATATGCACCAAAACATCAATTCTGGCACAGCAGTGTTATTAATTACATATTTCTATCTATTAACACAATAGCTCACATAGAGAAGTAAAATGATTCATAATTAGTTTACACTTATACAAATAATATAAATAATAATTACATACATTTTTTAAATTACAAAAAGTATCAGGATCAGAAATTGAGGATAATTATAAGCTTTTTCCTTTATTAATTTATATAGCAACATTATTTAACATATGCCGCAACATACCCAGTATTAACACGCTTGCAAAATGGACTTTTGGAGGCATGAAAAAAATTTAATGATAAGACTGTAGACACACTTCTGATTCTGACAGTTTGCATGCATATAGTTGTGCAATAAACTGCTAAAGGTTCGTTTTACAAAGATTACCCTAATTACTGTTACAAGTATTTTTACATATTGCCTATACTATATAATTCCATAGAATATCTTGAAATTATTATTTTAGTTTGGGATCCAGTATTTGTTTGGGAGCTAATATTTATTCTGTTTTCTTTACATACACATTTTATATGGGCTAAAATATTCATTAATTTATTTTAAAGAGTATTATCTTACTGATTTTATAATGCTCAAAGCTGAACCCAGATAATTAACTAAATCTTGGCATACTATATAATTCTCAAAACATAATTCATCTTATAGAAACAAACAACCTCCAAACATGAAATAGAAGTACAAATTAAAAAATCAACAAACCTCTCTGTTTTTCTTTTCTTAGAAAAAAAAATAGTAAAAGAACCTGCTGTTATCTTTCCTTAGGGGTTCATACAAACTGTAGAACAAAATCTAAAAATTAAATCTCAAAAATGTTTGAATTTATTTGATGACTTAATAATGAAAAGAACTAATAAGAACCTTCTGTATAGCACAGGGAACTCTACTCAGTACTCTGTAATGGCCTATATGGGAAAAGAATCTAAAAAAAAGGAGTGGATATATGTATATGTATGACTGATTCACTTTGCTGTACACCTGAAACTAACACAACATTGTAAGTCAACTATACTCCAAGAAAATTGTTTTTTAATAAAAGAACATTTACTTGTATATTGCCATCTTACTATAGCATTCCCATAATATATTTAAAGCAACAATTTGCTATTCAAGATACAGTTAAGCTTAACTTTTATGACTACCTGATCATGAATGTCCAACATTCTGATCACCATTAGTTGCTTACTCTGTTACTCTGAACCTTCTTATCAGACAAGGAAATATGCTCCACTCAAAGCCAATGGTAAATATTTAAGTTGGTACTGCACATGCATAAAACACAGTTATGGAAAATATATTTAAGTATTTTTTAATTAAAAAGAGCCATATGCATGAACACATCAATTCTGTTTTCAATAAAGTACAAAAAAAGCCTCAGTTTACTTCATTGCTTTAGTATCTGAGAAGGAACATAGTAAAATGGTAAACAGGGGAACACACTACATGTAGAGAATAATACTACACTAGGAATTGGGAAAACTTTCTTTCAGTTCTAACATTTGTCTAAAGTTATTTATAAATGTCTAAATTATGAGAGTCCATCAATTTTAAAGGATCTCAAAATATTGTGTGCATTAACAGAAGCTCTTCCCCAAATTAAGAGCGATAAAAGTCAAACCCAATATCTTTCCAATGTATCAAAAGTTTTTTCACTCATTTTACAAATTTGTTTTAGCTGGTTATTTTATTGAAAACATAGGGAATATATTTTCTAAGCAGTAAATTTCAGAAGAAAGCATCACAAACTTTCAATATTAAATGAAACCATCAGAACAGCTAATATAAAACAACAAACATTTCTGACACTTTCCTCTCTTTTCATGAATAAAATGGGCATAAAAGTCTTGTGAACTAAAACCTAGCAATGATAATTTTCAACACAATGATATCAAATCTGCAGGTCCATAGACTATTCTTTTCTTTTTTTAATTTTATTTATTTTTTTACACAGCAGGTTGTTATTAGTTATCTATTTTATACATATTAGTGTACATTTGTCAATCCCAATCTCCCAAATCATCCCACCACCACAACCCCCCCCCAGCTTACCCCCTTGGTGTTCATATGTTTGTTCTCTACATCTGTGTCTCTATTGCTGCCTTGCAAACTGGTTCATCTGTATCATTTTTCTAGATTCCACATATATGCGTTAGTAACCAATATTTGTTTTTCTCTTTCTGACTAACTTCACTCTGTATGACTGTCTCTAAGTCCATTCATGCCTCTGCAGATGACCCAATTTCGTTTCTTTTAATGTCTGAGTAATATTCCATTGTGTATATGTATCACATCTTCTTTATCCATTCGTCTGTCAATGGGCATTTAGGTTGCTTCCATGACCTGGCTATTGTAAATAGTGCTGCAATGAACATTGGGGTTGATGTCTTTTTTTTTTTTAATAGATCTTTATTGGAGTATAATTGCTTCACAATACTGTGTTAGTTTCTGTTGTACAATAAAGTGAATCAGCCATATGCATACATATATCCCCATATCCCCTCCTTCTTAAGCCTCCCTCCCACCCACCTTATCCCACCCATCTAGGTCGTTGCAAAGCAGGAAGCTGATCTCCCTGTGCTATGCAGCTGCTTCCACCTCACTATCTATTTTACATTTAGTAGTGTATATATATCAATGCTACTCTCTCACTTCGTGCTAGCTTACCCTACCCCCACCCCGTGTCCTCAAGTCCATTCTCTACATCTGCTTCTTTATTCCTGTCCTGCCCCTCAGAACCATTCTGAACCATTTTTTTTAGATTCCATATATGTGTGTTAGCATACGGTATTTGTTTTTCTCTTTCTGACTTACTTCACTCTGTATGACAGACTCTAGGTCCATTCACCTCACTACAAATAACTCAATTTCGTTTCCTTTTATGGCTGAGTAATATTGCATTGTATATATGTGCCACATCTTCTTTATTCATTTTTGAATTATGGTTTTCTCTTGGGATATGCCCAGGAGTGAGATTGCTGGGTCATATGGTAATTCTATTTTTAGTATTTTAAGGAACCTCCATACTGTTCTCCATAGTGGCTATATCAATTTACATTCCCACCAATAGTGCAAGAGGGTTCTTTTTTCTCCATGCCCTCTCCAGCATTTGTTGTTTGTAGATTTTCTGATGATTCCAATTCTAACCAGTGTAAGGTGATACCTCATTGTAGTTTTCATTCTTGTCCATCTGTATGTCTTCTTTGGAGAAATGTCTATTTAGGTCTTCTGCCCATTTTCTGATTGGGTTGTTTGTTTTTTTAATATTGAGCTGAATCAGCTGTTTATATATTTTGGAGATTAATCCTTTGCCTGCTGATTCGTTTGCAAATATTTTCTCCCATTCTGAGGGTTGCCTTTTCATCTTGTTTACAGTTTCCTTTGCTGTGCAAAAGCTTTTAAGTTTCATTAGGTCCCATTTGTTTATTTTTATTTCCATTTCTCTAGGAGGTGGGTCAAAAAAGATATTGTTGTGATATATGTCAAAGAGTGTTCTTCCTCTGTTTTCCTCTAAGTTTTACAATGTCTGGTCTTACCTTTAGGTCTTTAATCCATTTTGAGTTTATTTTCGTGTATGGTGTTAGAGAGTGTTCTAATTCCATTCTCTTGCATATAGCCACCCAGTTTTCCCAGCACCACTTATTGAAGAGACTGTCTTTCTCCATTGTATATTCTTGTCTCCTTTGTCATAGATTAGTTGACCATAGGTGCGTGGGTTTATCTTTGGGCTTTCTATCCTGTTCCATTGATCTATTTTTCCGTTTTTGTGCCAGTACCATATTGTTTTGATTATTGTAGCTTTGTAGTATAGTCTGAAGTCAGGGAGTCTGATTCCTCGAGCTCTGTTTTTCTCCCTCGAGTGCTTTTGCTATTCGGGATCTTTTGTGTTTCCATACAAATTTTAAGATTTTTTGTTCTAGTTCTGTAAAAAATGCCATTGGTAATTTGATAGGGGTTGCACTGAATCTGTAGATTGCTTTGGATATTATAGTCATTTTCACAATATTGATTCTTCCAATCCAAGAACATCTCTCCATCTGTTTGTGTCATCTTTGATTTCTTTCATCAGTGTCTTTTCTGAGTATAGGTATTTTACCTCCTTAGGTAGGTTTATTCCTAGGTATTTTATTCTTTGTGTTGCAATGGTGAATGGGGTTGTTTCCTTAATTTCTCTTTCTGATCTTTTGTGGTTAGTGTATAGGCATGCAAGTGATTTCTGAGCATTAATTTTGTACCTGCAACTTTACTACATTCATTGATTAGCTCTAGTAGTTTTCTGGTGGCATCTTTAGGATTCTCTATGTATAGTATCATGTCATCTGCAAACAGTGACAGTTTTACTTCTTCTTTTCCAATTTGTATTCCTTTTATTTCTTTTTCTTCTCTATTGATATGACTAGTACTTCCAAAACTATGTTGAATAATATTGGCAAGAGTGGACACCCTTGTCTTCTTTCTGATCTTAGAGGAAATGCTTTCAGTTTTTCACCATTGAGAATGATGTTTGCTGTGGTTTTGTCATATATGGCCTTTGTTATGTTGAGGTAGGTTCCCTCTATGCCCACTTCCTGGAGAGTTTTTATCATAAAGTGGTGTTGAATTTTGTCAAAAGTTTTTTCTGCATCTATTGAGATGATCATATGTATTTTATTCTTCAATTTGTTAATATGGTGTATCACATTGATTGATTTGGTATATTGAAAGATCCTTGCATCCCTGGGATAAATCTCACTTGATCATGGTATATGATCTTTTTAATGTGTTGTTAGATTCTGTTTGCTAGTATTTTGTTGAGGACATTTGCATCTATATTCATCAGTGATATTGGTCTGTAATTTTCATTTTTTGTAGTATCTTTTTCTGGTTTTGGTATCAGGGTGATGGTGGCCTCGTAGAATGAGTTTGGGAGTGTTCCTTCGTCTGCAATTTTTGGGAAGAGTTTGAGAAGAATGGGTGTTAGCTCTTTTCTAAATGTTTGATAGAATTCACCTGTGAAGGCTTCTCGTCCTGGACTTTTGTTTGTTGGGAGATTTTTAATCACAGTTTCAATTTCATTACTTGTGATTGTTCTGTTCATATTTTCTATTTCTTCTTGGTTCAGTCTTGGAAGGTTATACCTTTCTAAGAATTTGTAAGTGTAATCTACTGTTTTTGGATGGAATGTCCTACAGATATCAATTAAAACTATCTGGTTTGTTTTGTCATTTAAAGCTTGTGTTTCCTTATTAATTTTCTGTCTGGATGATCTGTCCGTTGGTGTAAGTGAGGTGCTAACATCCCCCACTATTGTGTTACTGTCAATTTCCTCTTTTATAGCTGTTAGTAGTTGCCTTATGTATTGAGGTGTTCCTATGTTGGGTGTATATATATTTATAATTGTTATATCTTCTTCTTGGATTGATCCCTTGATCATTATGTAGTGTCCTTCCTTGTCTCTTGTAACATTCCTTATTTTAAAGTCTATTTTATCTGATATGAGTATTGCTACTCCAGCTCTCTTCTGATTTCCATTTGCATGGAATATCTTTTTCCATCCCTTCACTTTCAGTCTGTATGTGTCCCTAGGTCTGAAGTGGGTCTCTTGTAGACAGCATATATATGGGTCTTGTTTTTGTATCCATTCACCTAGACTGTGTCTTTTCATTGGAGCACTTAATCCATTCACATTCAAGGTGATTATCGATATGTATATTCCTATTACCATTTTCTTATTTGTTTTGGGTTTGCTTTTGTCCTTTTCTTTTCTTGTGTTTCCCACTTAGAGAAGTTCCTTTTGCATTTGTTGTAGAGCTGGTTTGGTGATGCTGATTTCGCTTAGCTTTTGCTTGTCTGTAAAGCTTTTGATTTCTCTGTCGAATCTGAATGAGTTACTTGCTGGGTAGAGTACTGTTAGTTGTAGGTTCTTCCCTTTCATCACTTTAAATATATCATGCCACTCCCTTCTGGCTTGTAGAGTTTATGCTGAGAAATCAGCTGTTAACCTTATCGGTGTTCCCTTGTTATTTGTCGTTTTCCCCTTGTTGCTTTTAGTACTTTGTCTTTAATTTTTGTCAGTTTGATTACTATGTGTCTCAGTGAGTTTTCCCTTGGGTTTATCCTGCCTGGGACTCTCTGCACTTCCTGGACTTGGGTGACTATTTCCTTCCCCATGTTAAGGAAGTATTTGATTATAATCTCTTCAAATATTTTCTCGGGTCCTTTCTCTCTTCTCCTTCTTGGACCCCTATAATGTGAATGCTGGTGTGCTTAATGTTGTCCCAGAGGCCTCTTAGGCTGTCTTCATTTCTTTTCATTCTTTTTTCTTTATTCTCTTCCACAACAGTGAATTCCACCATTATGTCTTCCAAGTCACTTTTCCGTTCTCCTGCCTCAGTTATTCTGCTATTGATTTCTTCTAGTGTATTTTTCATTTCAGTTATTGTATTGTTCATCTCTGTTTGTTTGTTCTTTAATTCTCGTAGCTGTTTGTTCTTTAATTCTTCTAGGTCTTTGTTAAACATTTTTTGCATCTTCTCAATCTTTGTCTACTTTCTTTTTCTGAGGTCCTGGATCATCTTCACTCTCATTTTTCTGAATTCTCTTTTCTGGATGGTTGCCTCGCTCCACTTCATTTAGTTATTTTTCAGGGGTTTTATCCTGTTTCTTCATCTAGTACATTGTCCTCTGCCTTTTCATTTTGTCTGTCTTTCTGTGATTGTGGTTTTCTTTCCACAGGCTGCAGAATTGTAGTTCTTCGTGCTTTTGCTCTCTGCCCTCTGGTGGATGAGGCTATCTAAGAGGCTTGTGCAAGCTTCTTAATGGGAGGGAGTGCTGGTGGGTAGAGCTCAGTAAAACTTTAATCTGCTTGTCTGCTGATAGGTGGGGCTGAGTCCCCTCTCTTTTTGTTGTTTGACCTGAAGCAACCCAGCACTGGAGGCTACAGGCTTTTTGATGGGGCCTATCTCAGTACTCCAGGAGGGCTCACACCAAGGAGTATTTCCCAGAGCTTCTGCTCCCAGTGTCCTTGTCCTTGCCACAGCTGCCCCTTGCCTCTGCAGGAGACCCTCCAATACTAGCAGGTAAGTCTGGTTCAGTCTACCATGGGGTCACTGCTTCTTCCCCCTGGGTCCTGATGTGCACACTACTTTGTGTGTACCCTCCAAATGTGGAGTCTCTGTTTCCCGCAGTCCTGTCAGAGTCCTAAAATCAAATCCCACTACCTTACAAAGTCTGATTCCCTGGGCATTCCTCCTCCCATTGCCAGACCCCAGGTTGGGAAGCCTGACATGGGGCTCAGAACCTTCACTCCAGTGGGTGGACTCCTGTGGTATAATTGTTCTCAAGTTTGTGAGTCCCCCACCCAGCGGTTATGGGATTTGATTTTATTGTGATTAGGCTTCTGCCATCTCACTGGGGCTTCTCCTTTGTCTTTGGATGTGGTGTGTCTTTTTTGGTGAGTTCCAGTGTCTTCCTGTCGATGATTATTCAGCAGTTAGTTGTGATCCTGGTGCTCTTGCAAGAGGGAGTCAACTATTCTTTTCCTCTTTGCACCTCCTGCACCTGTCAGTACCATAAAAATAACTCCTATATTTTCTACAAAGCTTAGCATAAATATAATAAGGCAGAGTAGATTATTTTTTCTTACTGGAAATGAAACCCATGATTCTTCTCCAACATGCTAAAGTATGCTGGTTTATGATAAGCATGTTCTTTAAAAAGAGAAAATGAATCATTTTTATGGGAGTTGCCCTCATGTTTATTTCAGATGGCAAAATGCTGAAAAGAACCCCATGTGCATAATACAGTGTGGTTACATGGCTGAAATTGAGGAAAACTTCCCTTTGCTTGACAGCAAGTCACTATAATATGCATTACTGTAGGATTCTCTCTATTGTATTCCAGTATCAGGAGATTTGTGCAGTCAGTGTGGTGTGTTAACGAACTAAACTCTCACATTGAGATCAGAGTTCAAATTATTTGCACACTGTACGTTTTATGTATGAAATAAGTGGATAATTGTTCTGAGCTATTAAATTGCCTCTTTATCCTCAGTCCTCTTCAGGGGATGCCTAGTTCTTCAGACTGAAGTGTTTATACACATTAAGGTATAATTGAACTTTAACACTTTGAAATTTTCAGCCACATTTAAGTATTTGGAAACTTATACTAATGATATCTAGAGAAATGAGGCTTGAAAATTTAGAAAAAAAATATGTTTTAAAGGGGATTCTTATGGCTATAAAATGGTTCTGGAAAATAACATTTAGATAACATTCACATGAATACATGGGTGAGAAATAAGTAGCCTTCTTTTAATTTAAATTTGCTGACAAATGGTTTGGAAATGTTTGAAAATTTGCTTAACACAAGTGACTCAAAAAAATGTTTTGCTGATCATAAAATATAATATTTCTTTCACTGGGATAAAATTTTATTTGTATAAATATTCTTGAAACTAACAAAAATATTACTTCAGTTTGTTATTATTAACACTTTTAACAAGGGAAATTCCTGTCTATACTTTAATATAAAAAAATACTTATACAGAGTGTGGATGAAATGAAGACAAAGACAAATTGTAGATGAATTTCTTAAAAATAATAATCCTACTGTTCTACTTAGATATGCGGAATAAAGGAGATTCATAGTATTCAAAGGCTATTTTATAAACCCTAGAACTCTATGAAAGTTAATTTACCAGATTCTGTATACCTACATTATCGCAGCTACAATCTATGGTACTTGATTGGCAGAGGAAAATGGATTATAAGAGATACAATAAAAAAAGAAAGAAAGTATTCACTTTCATGAAGTGGATTACAGTTAATTTTTTTCATACTCAAATATATATACTTAAATTTAACAAGTAAAAACTTACACCTACTATGTACATAGTACTATATAAAAGATAAAAAATGAATGTCAAAGAAAATCTGAAAAATCTTCTAAGCAATTCACAATAAATTTGGAAATGAAAGATAAAAATAGCAATTCAAGATAATGAATGATTAAGGTTAAGTAAATATAGTAAGTGCTATATGTTTTCAAAAGAGGCAAATCAGATGAGGAAAGTCTTGTTAGAAGAGATGGTACAGACTTGATCTTGAAGACTATAGAACATTTGGGTAAAAAGTAAAGTAAAAAAAATTAAAATTACTTGAGTTTAGTGAACATTGAGATAGCTTGATAGGATAAATTTTCCTTAAGAGTTCAGATGAAATAAAGAAGGTATAATAAATTAGCATCCATGGTAGGCTAAGAGCTCCCCAAAGATGTCTACACCCTAATCTCTGAAAACTGTAAATATACTACCTTATATGTATGACAAAAGAAATACCAATGGTGTGATTAAAAGCATTTAGATGAGGAGATTACCCTGGATTACCCAGGTGAGCCAAATGTAATCACAGGGTCCTTACAGAAGGAAGGCAGGAGGGTCAGAATCAGAAAATGCAACATGAGGACAGGAGCAGAATCAGTGAAAGAGATGTGATTATAGCACTGAAGATGGAGGAAGGGGCCAAGAACCAAGGGATGCAGTTGGCCTCTAGAAACTGGAGAAGGCAAAAAGTGGATTCTTCTTTCAGAGCCTTCAGAATAAAATAGCCCTGGTGACCCTTTGACTTTAAGTCCAATAAGACAGATTTCAGACTTCTGGCCTCCAGAACTGTAAGGCAATAAATGTGTTGTTTTAAGCCACTGAGTTTGTGGTAATTTGTTACTACAGTAGGAAACTCATATAAGATTATTCACTTTCACTCAGCCCTGACTCCTAGATATTTTCCATTGATGTGAAGTGAGGGCTTTGAGAAAAAAACAGAATAATGGAAAGCACCTACATCTGATGGAATGTACTAATAATGAAGAAGAGTCACACTAAAATTAATTAGTTAGCTAACTCAAAATAAATTATAATTAATTAAAATATGGTGGTCTATCGCTAGATGAATGGATACAGAAGATATGGCACATATATACAATGGAATATTACTCAGCCATAAAAAGAAATGAAATTGAGTTATTTGTAGTGAGGTGGATGGACCTAGAGTCTGTCATACAGAGTGAAGTAAGTCAGAAAGAAAAACAAATACCGTATGCTAACACATAAATATTGAATCTAAAAAAAAAAAAGATTCTGAAGAACCTAGGGACAAGGCAGGAATAAATACATAGAGAATGGACTTGAGGACACAGAGAGGGGAAAGGGTAAGCTGGGACGAAGTGAGAGAGTGGCATGGACATTATACACTACCAAATGTGGAATAGATAGCTAGTGGGAAGCAACTGCATAGCACAGGGAGATCAGTGGTGCTTTGTGACCACCTAGAGGGGTGGGATAGGGAGGGTGGGAGGGAGACGCAAGAGAGAGGAGATATGGGGATATATGTATATGTATAGCTGATTCACTTTCTTATAAAGTAGAAACTAACACAACAATGTAAAGCAATTATACTCCAATAAAGATGTTAAAAAATGTGGTGGTCTATTAGTATTTCCCATTTTGTAATCTGTGTCCACTTTTTACTCTTTGACATCTCTCATCTCTATACACACATACACATTTTCACTTTATTATTATCTTAATATATGTATTCATTATATTAATGGTTCTATAACTTTTCTTTGTACATAAAGATACTGTGTTAATGTAGGTTTTATATTTTACTCCATTGGTAATATAACTTAGAATACTGAATAGTAAGTGAATAAGCCAAATAACCAGATTAGAACAAATCTGGTTAGATCATTATAGACCTTCACAGATAAAAGTAAGTCAGAGATTTATATAGAAAATATAATGAGGATCAGATCTATTTTGTAAGAAAGCGACTTTGGAACCCAGAGAAAATGTCTTTCAACTATGAAGGAATGTGTGTGCTATTTATTTATAACAGTCTCACATAAATCCTAAAACTTCTCCTTTTGTAAAATGAGTCATATTCATACCAGTTCATCATTTATCTATATATCTATATTTTTAATCTATCTGATTTTACTCTTGGTGATTCCTTCCTACCCAGAAAACCTTCCTCAATTAAATATAGTCTCTGAATCTGAGATTTGTTAAAGAAAAAGTTAAATTCTTGTGTCTATAATTTCCAAATAAGTGAAACTCATTTTAAAGACAGTGGTCTTGAAAACCAAGTCTTCAAGTGCAAGAGCCAGACTTCGTGAGAGAAATGAGTTTTTAAATTCCAAAGTTTGAGTCTGAAAATCTTCCATCACAAATGTTATACCATAAAAAAAAAAAACACATGTATGATGATACAATATCCAGCTTTTACTAAGCCTCAAAAGATAGTCACTAGTATCAGCATTATTCTTCAAAACTGTCTTAGAATCTGTCACTATACCATTTAGAAATTTTTCAGTTGAAAGTGTCAAAAAACCCACTCCAAACAGCCATAAACAATTTAACAAATTATTGGTGCACATATATGAAAAGTCTGGAAAAATGTGGGTTTTCATCAAGGATTCATTTAATCACTTTATCTCCTCATACAGAATGTATGCTTCATTTTAGGGCTAACTCTCTTTCTTGTTAGAGGCTGGTTGCCTGCACATTTCAAGAGCTCAGGTGCTTGTTTTTATTTAGCCATGTTTAAAGTATAATTTTTTTGTAGATTCTCAAAAGGGAGAAACTTCATTTCTAGAAGCCAATGTCTCCTCAAGTAGGATTAGGAGTGTGTATGATGAATTAATGTGATCGATAAGAATGTATGACCTGCTGTTTAGCTTGAATCAAACTGGGGCCATATAGAGCTGGAATTGGGGACCACTTTCATCTTAAACGCCTGGGCTGCAGTTGGAAGTATACATTGGTATGGTGAAGGCAACTACTACCAGCTTGAGAAAGCCAAGTATTCAGGAATTTTGCCAGCTAGTTGAAATCAGCCACATTGGGAGCATTTACAACATGAAAGTCAGCAAACACTATAAATCAAAGCCCTTTTAATTATTTTTTTTAATTCCAGGAGACCCAGTTTACCAACACATTGCTAGTTGTGTACCACCAACATATGAATTATAAACATGTTATAGTACAATTGTTCACTGGAAATCTACTTCATAATTTAAAAAATCAATAAATTCAACAATATTGATAATCTCAAAATAAATGTAATAAATGAAAGAAATCTGACTTTGCCTCTGCAAAAACAATATGTAGACACTCCACAATTCCATTTTTATAAAATGCTAGAAAATACCAAAGTTAGGTGGTGTATTAGAAAGCAGATCAATCTGCTTTCTTGTCTTGGGTTGTTGCAGGACCAAGGAGTGAGAGAATTACAAGGAATCTTTTGGGAAGTGATGCATAAGTTAAACATCTTGATTGTGGTGATGGTTTCATGGGTATTTACATATTCAGACTTATCAAATTATACATTTAAATAAGGCCATTTTATTATACAGTGATTAAAATTCAATAAAGCTGTTTAAAAAAAAACAGCAAAAACACTTAAACAGCAAAAAAGCTAACAAGAAAATGGCATCATTAAGAAAAAGAAAAGCCAGGGTACAGACGAAGAAAATAATTACAAATCATATATCTGATAAAAGACTTGTATCCCAAATATAAAAGGAATAAACCAATTCAGTAATAGGACAAACAGCCCAATTTTTAAATGGTCAAATATTTTAATGCACATTTCACTGAAGAATTATATGAGGCTAATATGTACATGAAAAGATTGTCAACATCATTAGTTACCAGGAGAATTCAAAGTGAAGCCACAATGAACTAACATCACAAACCCACTAGACTGTCTGTAATAAAAAAGACTGGTTACATTAGTTTGTGAGGGCTGCCATACCAAAATACCACAAACTGGGTAGTTAAGCAAAAGAAATTTATTGTCTAACAGTTCTGGAGGCTAGAAATCTGAAATCACTGTTTCAACAGGGTTGGTTTCCTTTGATTGGCTGTGAGGAAAGTTTCTGTTCTCAGTACCTCTCCTTGGCTTTCAGATCTCTGCCTTCATTTTCACATGGTATTCTCTTTGTATATGTCTGTTTCTGTGTCCAAATTTCCCTTTTTATAAAGATATCAGTAATATTGGGTTAGGACCCATTCCATAACCTCACTTTAAACTTGATTATCCCTGTAAAGACCCTATCTCGAAATTTGCTCACATTTTGAGGCACTGGGGGTTAGAGAACTCCAACAGTCTTTTTGTGGGGGGACACAATTCAACCCATAACAACACTAATATCAAATACAGGTGTAGAGGTGAACAATCTAGATCGTTCATGTAATTTTGGTTGGAATGTAAATTGTACAGCCACTTGGGAAACTACTTTGTCAATAAATTAAAAAGTTAAACATAATCTTCCCTTACTATCCAGCAATTTCATTCCTAGGAATCTATCTAAGATGAGTGGAAACACAAAGAAATTGTAGAGGAATATTTATACTAGAATTATTCAAATTATACATAGATTTTCATAGCAGCAAAAACTGGATACTGGATATTATTCAAATGTCCAACCAAAATGCAATATATCCATACAGTGGAATACTATTCACAATAAAAATGAACACAAAAAAACATGGAGGGACTTCAAAACAATATGATACATGAAATCAGTCACACACAAAACATATAATTCCATTTATTTTGAATATCAAAAAAACTAATTTTATAGAAACAGAAAGCAAATCAGTAGTTAGCTGGGGCTAGGATAGGAGTGGAAATTGATTTCTAGTAGACACAAGGGAACACTAAGGAGTGATGGAAATGTTTAAAACTGAATTGTGGTGATGGTTTCAGAACTCTATAAGTTTACTAAAAATCATTGAACTATACACTTAAAATGAGTGAATTTTATGCTATTTAAATTATAGCTTCATAAAACAGCCAAAAAGAAGTTTATTTTAGTACTCCAAACAAACAACACAAGTTGCTTGAAGAAGGATTTCAAAAAGAGAGATATTCAGAAGTGGATAGATTTAAAATATATTTTGGAGATAAATGTAGATTTCTGAAAGCTAGAGATTGGATGGTGATGAAACATGTGACACATAGGTATCTGACTTTAGAAAATGGGTGTATGGTGTTCCTTTTTCAGAGATAGGAAATAAATATGAAGAAACATTTCTGGGGAAAGAAAATCAAGAGTGCAGCAGTATAAATTCTAACTTTGATGAGATAATTGTGAGACATCCAAGTGAAGACAAGTTAGCGGCTTGAGCTCAATAGTGATGTCATGGCTGGAAATATAAATTTGTTATACATCAGCGTTTAGGTTCTGTTCAAAGCATGGAAAAATTTTACTTAAACAAAATAACAACAGAAGAAATATACATCTGGAAAAGAACAAGGAGGAATTCCAGGTAGAGAAGTAGGAAATGACAAGAGTCTGAGATGAACATCTACTCAAATATCAAGTGTAGAAATACAGAGAGTAAGAGATAGAGTTAGATACAGAGACCTGATAGAGTTAGAGATGGAGGTAGAGATAGAATACAGTAAGTGATAGAGATAAAAATAAAAATGAGCAAGAGCAAGATTTATCACAGGGATTATGGGGGGGTCACTATGTGGGAGCAAAGTGTTCATGCTGATAATTAATGGTAAATATTTTTAGAAAAGTAATTTTCCAGTGGCAGACCTTAAATGCCACAGTAAGTAATTTGAGCTTTTTCCTCTGCACAATTGAATTATTTAATGTTTCTGAGTAGGGAAATTGTATGCTGAGAATGGTGGTTTAAGAAAAAAAAATTCAATAGAATGATTTAGGGGATTGGACCTTAAAAAAAATCTGTATATGTATTCACTAAGGTCAAATAACTCAGGAAGATAATTCCAATACTGTTGATCATTTCATGCAAAATTCACTTAATATAATCTTTTTCTTCAAACTTGGAAGGATACAAGCAACATTCTCCTTGGATATGACAGAGTAATAAAGTATAGTTCTGCTATAAGAAAAATGCATTTTACTTGTGGAAAATGTAAATATAAATTTTAACAAAGTTGCACTACCACGGAATCTTTACCACATCATATAGCTACCAAGTGGATGTATAGCCAATACTTGAAACCCAATGGTAGGGCAAGGATTTTATCTATTTATGTCTCTTTGTTTCTATTAATTTCCTCACAAACATAAAGAGCAAGTTAAGTGGATCAGTGGTTTTAAAACTTTGTTCAACAGCCTTTCTCAAAATACGGAATTCAAATATATCAGACATTTGAAAGCAGTGATACTTTGAATAAGATACAAGCCTAGCAGTCATTCCCTAACATACGCCACAAGGATCCTTAGATTCTACTAATCATAGATTGAAAGTCATTTTGACTAGATGATCACAAAGTTAATTTGAAGTTCCAATATTATGTTTTTAATGATTACCTTCCTTTCACAATTATCTGTCATTCTGAAGCAGACAGATACCAATCCTCTCCATGACTTCTGATTAATGTAAACAGACCACTACTTGCAATGGCAATAGAAAGCTAAGAAACAATGTCTTTGCCAAAGAAAAAACTCTTTGATATTCCACTGAATGTTGTAGATATTACTAGGTAACATAAGCAAAAGAAGGGAGCTAGTATGAAGAGGCTTAAGAAATGGCTCCTACGGAGCCACAAACAGCTAACATCTATAGTGAAGCAGAGTGTGTCTAGACAAAAAGACCTGTGTCTTTTTAAACTATCCCAGCTCTTGATATGACCTTCTGTCTTATGTTCCAGGAGCATATTCTTGTGCACATATGCAGTACTTTTTCTACAGGATATATATAGGAGCAGAATTATAGAAAGTTGAGTATGTGCATCTTCAGTTTTACTAGATAATTCTATAATATCTTCAAGATTAATTGATTCAATTTATTTCTCATTAGCAGAATATAATTGTTCATCTTTCTCTATATATCTTCCAGCCTTTATATAATTGTCAAAGTATATATTTTTCCAGTTTATGGGTGAAATATGATATCTCATGGTTGTTTTTTCTAGTTTTTCAACTCTGATTACTAATAAAACAGAATATTTAAATATATTTATTGGTTATTCAAGCTTATTTTCTATGATTTGCTTGTTCATAGGTTTAACACATTCTATTAGGCACTTTGTTTAATTTCTTATTTTTTTAACATATTTATTGGAGTATAATTGCTTTACAATGGTGTGTTAATTTCTGCTTTATAACAAAGTTAATCGGCTATACATATACATATATCCCCATACCTTAATTTCTTATTTTTTTCAGAGTTTTATTTCATTATTGATATCAATTTTACCTAGGGTTTTGTGCTTTAATTATTTTCTCAAAATCTGTGACTGGTGTTTTGATTTTATTCACTCTACAGATATTTTTAGTTTCATCATAATCACATTTTTCAGTAATGTTCTTAATGATTTCATCTTTCTGCTTCTGTTTTAAATTCCTTTCATACTCTGAAGTCATAAACATAGGATTTATATTTTCTTCTGAAAATTTTCAAGGATTGTCTTTTATGTATATATTATATCTAATACATAAAAAGTTTTATTTTGTAATCTAGTTTGAATCAAATGTAGTTTTAATTTTTCTTCAGGGGGGAAAAATGTTCTAGCTAATTTAATAATCTCTTCCCCCAATAATTTATCTCTCTCTCAGAGTCGTTTCTTAATATTTGTGCATGTATACTGTCTCTTTCCTGTCCCATCTCTACTAACCTATCCATGAGCCAATATTAAGCTATCCTAATTATACTTTATTATATTTTTGTTGATTCTGAATTAGAAAATATTTGTACACTTTTTCTCTCCAATTATGTTATTAGTTCAAGGAAAGCAAACACTGTATCACTATTTTAAAATATTTGTAATTAACAAAATGAGAGAATTTAAAGAATGGAAAGATGATAGGAGGGAAAAATGAGGGAAGAAAGGAGAAGAAAGAAAGAAAGAGAAATGGAGAAAAGAAAGAAGGGAGGGAGGGAAATAGTAAGGAATGGAGAGTATTTTGTTTTTTTCTTGTTTCAATACTTTTCTAAATAAGTAGGTATGTTTCCAGAAAATTGATTGTAAAAATCACAGAGAATCGCCAAAAAAATCAAAAGCCAAGAAAAATAACAAGGGTGTATTTTATCCCATAAGTAATTATTTATAAATAAGTTAAAATATTATGTACTCTGGAGCACACTTAGTATATTTAGTATAGTTATAAGATTGATAAAAGAATTCGATTTGCTTAGGAAACAAACTGACCTGTCTCTATCACTTTCTAACTGTGCAAAATGAGCAATGTATCTATATGCCTCAATTTCCTCTCCTATTAAATAGTGTAATATTTGCCTTATAGGATGGTTAAAAAGATTAAATAAGAAATGAATGCAAAGTACTTTCCAGTGTCTAGCATACCTTATGAAATAAATATGTTTTAGTAATTACAAAAACAATTACTTAGCATTGTCAGGAAAAGGATCTCCACTGGTTAATTTTGAAATATATATGAGTTTGAATAGTACATATTAGCCAACCATTTGGGGGGCATGAATTTAAAATGAAAATGGTGATATTTGATAAGTACTCTTTTTTTTTACCAGTTAAAAATGAATGCAGCCAAATAAAATTCATTTTTATAGTGTATATGTGTTCTGGTAGAGTAAGAAATAAAAAGATAATTTCACTAGATAAACAAATCTACAAATCTATACTTATAATAATAATAATGTAATATTGAATTATAACCAGTGCATAAATTTTCTATGAGTCCATACTTATATAAATAAATGATTGAATGAACTAATGAGGTGGGAGGGGAATAGACAAATATCTTGTGCAGAAAGATTCCAAATAATTTATGTAAATACTCCTATCTCAAGGAGTGGATCACAATTTTGTGTATATATATAGGCTGTGCATAGTGACCAGATGTTTAAATATGAAAAAGAAGGAAAAGAGTAATTTTACCTGGCAAACACAATCTTATCCAGGTGATCAAGGATAATACCAACACTGATACACCATGCTGATAGTATGTATCATTGGTATGATGTGATGAGAATGGCACTTTATCCTCAAGCCCATAACTCCAGTCTAATCATGAGAAAAATATCACACTATCCAAATTAAATGATAGTCTACAAAATAACTGACTATTACTCCTCAAAACTGTCATGGTCTTCAGAAACTAGGAAAGTCTGAGAGACTGGTATAGTGGAGCCTAAGTAGACATGACAACTAAAAGTAATGTAGTATCCTGGATGGGATCCTTGTACAGAAAAAGGATATTAGGTAAAAGCTAATGACTTTACTTAATAATAACAAGCTAATATCAGTTTATTAGTTCTGACAAACATACCATACTAATGTAAAATGTTAATAACAGGGGAAACTGAATGTGGTGTGTACCCAAAATACCCAAAGATGCACTGTCTTTGCAGCTTTTCTGAAACTCTAAAACTATTCTAAAATAAAGTTTATTTTTAAAAATCTCGGTGGACAAAAGAAGAGTTAAATGGCTATGAACATGAATTATTTTCTTATATTGCACCAAAATGTAATTAACTGTATTTATCAAACACAGCTAGAAGTGTGAAATCATTGTAAAGAAAGGCCTGTCAAATTAAACACTAGATGAAGGAAAGCAAATGTGTTCCTGTTTTTCAATTGAGGGAAAATGGAATATTCAATGAGAAAGAAATTGGCAGTCAAGTAAATATATTATCTCAAAGTATAAATAAAGATTGATCTTTACTGGGAATTTTGGGTCAGTTTGTGAATATCAAGTCAACAGAGAGAAAAAAGAAATTAAAATAGAATATTGAGGCAGGTTAAATTGTAGTGTTTCAACATAATTAAGTTTTATAATGATCAACCATGGACCATAAAATAAATATGTTACTAAATATGCTCAAACCACAGTATACAACTAATTCACTTGTGATAACTGACTGAAGCAGATTTTTTTAAATTGAATATTAAAAATTTTTTCTAAAGTGTATAGTTTTAACTTTCACTAACTTCTATAGTTTGGAAAATTATTTTTGTTTGGGGTGAGATATAAAGAAACATTAAAGTACCAGTTTAGTTTAAGCAATAAACATATCTATTACTGAAAAAGTCTCAAAGAGAGAACTTAAAAATCCTTAAAAATCTTAAAACACCTTAACAATCTGTTATAAGGTGTCTTCTGTTTACTGTAGAGGCATTTTTAGATAAATTTGAGCGAACAAATCAATTCAAAGCATCTTATGTTGTGTAACATTTACTGGAAAGTCCTATTATTTCTCTATATAATAATGATTCCCCTACAATTTAAAATATGTGTAAAGTAACAGTAAAGTTGACATCAACAGCAAAGTGAGATTAATTGATATTGAGTGCAAAATGATTACTGAAGTCTTCAAAGTGCACAGATATGGAAGACTTTACTATTATAATCTTCTGCCTTTCTAATAAGCCACAAATGCACCAGACAGAATAAGCAAAAATCAATTGAATAACTCAAAATGAGTCAAATATTCTAACCACAGTTCTTATGGTTACATTAATGGATTTTTTTAAAAATGGCAAAAACGCAAACTTAAAGCATTAATCCAAAAGGATATGAGGTCATTTCCAAGTCAATGTGATAAATGATTTCAGGTTCATCAGTACTTAAACTTGGAAATTGGGAGTGTTGTGCTGCAAAACAAGAAATGCTAATGCTGGTCATGTTTCATCTGCAGTTTTCAGTCTTCATTTAGTGCATATCTGTTTTGTTCCTACCCTTTATTAAATAGTTCGGTGACTCCTCATCATCCATAGATTTATTTTTCAACTGTGGTTCAGAGACCTCTGTTGGTTCATGAAACTATTCTCAGAGTTGCAAGAATTATCAAAATTATTTCTATTTTGTCTTTGCATTTGAAGAAATATTACACATACTTCCACAGAGACATACTTTATAATTAAGTACTGTCATATGATTCATTTGCCTAAATTCACATTCATGTTTAAAATTAGGGTTTCCCTGGTGGCGCAGTAGTTGAGAGTCCGCCTGCTGATGCAGGGGACACGGGTTCATGCCCCAGTCCGGGAAGATCCCACATGCCGCAGAGCAGCTGGGCCTGTGAGCCATGGCCACTGAGCCTGCGCGTCTGGCAAAAAAAAAAAGAAAAAATCATATTGGCATCAAGTAGCATTTTTGTAACTGGCAAGGATGTTAAAAAATGAACATATATGAATTTAAATACATGAATGCCATATATATATAATGTTATTACATTTAGACTGAATAAAAATTGGTTCGAATTACATATGAATAAGGAAAAATGATAGTACAATTGAGGCATAATAAAAGAATGCAAAAATGTAGCCATTCCAAAAGCAAAATACTTGCATATTCTGTTGGATATTCATATTTTGCAAACATATGTCATAGACACAGTCTTTCTAATTTTGTAAGAGTTCATTAGTTCAGTAGCAAAGTCTCAATGAAAAATTTTCTAAAAATGTCTTTTTTAGTATATACCCCTTAGGGATTGCCCATTAAAACAATGGCTTAGTTGATAACAGCAATTTTGTCAGTGATAACTATAATGTGACTAATAAGAAACTAAATTGATAGTAATAAATACATACATTTCTACTTTAAATTCAACATCTGTAATTTAGTTTCCATAAATCAACATCAACTGTTATAATAAATCTATGTAGCTAAATTCTATTTTATTTGAAGCTTTCTTTGCCTTTAATTTAATGTTTTGTTTATAGTTATGGAAGGACTATCAGTGTAAAATTTTTAAATAAAAATTTAGGTGAGTGTATATTTATTTAAAATTGTAATACAGCATTATGGCAACATTAGAAGGCTGTGAAAAATACCATTTCACTCACTCAGTGATTAAAAATGGAATAACCTCGGTCTCTTTTGAGATGTTTGCTTGTTACTGGTAGTATTACCTTCTTTTATGGTTGGTGCAATGATCTTGAAAAGGAAACCAATGAATCCTATTTCCACTCTGCATTCAACAGCTTTTTCCTGGAGTCATCAAGTGCCTCATTTTCCATCTATAATTATTTTTCTTTTAAAAACGTTTCATTTTTGATTATAACTAAATGATGAAAATAATTGTTATACTTTGTTTCTACTTTGCTGGGGCCCAATAAGTAGGTTCTATTGACAAATGACTTCTTTGTTAGTCATATATGGAAAAAAATTATTATTTAGTTTGAAATCTAAGCTTCTGCTTCTGTCCATAATGGAATAACTAGAATCTACCTATACTTTTTCTTCTGCAAGCCACTAGAAAAACTGACAAACTATATGACAAGTGTTTTTAGGCATTTTATAATAGGTAGTACATATACATGGTAAATGAGAGAAGGAAAAGAAGACCCCTGAGGTGACCCCAACTTTCTGTCTAGAGGCAATTTCATTAACTAAGTTGATACATAGAAAACACAGGTGGTCTCATTCAGTTGAGGAAACAGAGATTGGAGCTAAAGGACCTTGATACACCTAGAATTTAAGGGATGAGAGCACTGGAGACAATGGATTCCAGAAAAGATCTCAAAAATTATTCCTGGAGTCCACTTGAGTATTTGGCTGACTACTAAACCAGTCATAAGGTAGAATTCTATATTTTGGGAAAGAATAACCAAATACCTATAAGTGGAACAAGTTCTAGAGATCCCAGTAAGAAGCGTTCACTAGAAAATGTTTGAATTCTGACCAATCAGAGGGGAGAATCTAGGACATTTAGTAAGAACTCAAAAATCGTATACCTTAATAGAAGGGATAAATCGGTCTTTGAATGAAACCATCATTAAATCTACCCTGTAGAAGCTTAAAAAACAAATCTTAAAAGGATCAAGCTGGGCTTCCCTGGTGGCGCAGTGGTTGAGAGTCTGCCTGCCGATGCAGGGGACACAGGTTCGTGCCCCGGTCCGGGAAGATCCCACATGCCGCGGAGCGGCTAGGCCTGTGAGCCATGGCCGCTGGGCCTGCGCATCCGGAGCCTGTGCTCCGCAACGGGAGAGGCCACAACAGTGAGAGGCCCGCGTACCGCAAAAAAAAAAAAAAAAAAAAGAAAAATCAAAGCTTTCAAAACTAACAATGTTTATTATCGTTCCTAATACGGTGGCAGTAAAATGATATTGCCATTCAACAGATAATTGCCATCTGAGACCATCTGCAGGTGTGAATCTGTTAATGTAAAATTTAAGCATAATAAGTTATTGTTATTCCAAAGGGAAGTTAGAGGTTAAGTTATTCTCTAACCATCATTTATTATCTTTGATAATAAACCTGTTAGTCATTAAGCTAAGTCATATTAGCTTAATAATAAACTAACTTGTAACTTACAAAGATATTATTATTTATGAGAATAATACATACTTGCAACATTTATGTATTTTATTTTCCTGATAAATAAACCCAAGTTGAGGACTATACAAATTAGGATATAAACATCAAAATATAAAACAAAAATGAATAAAAATTTTAGTAATATATTCTAATAGATTGATTTAACTGCTCATAACTACATTTTTTTCCCTATCACATGATTAGGAACAAAAAAGATAAATTATTTATGTGTACCTATTATGTCAGTTATCACTAATGTGTAAAATTCTGATAGCATTCTAGGGAACATAAATTTTCTTAAAGGAGGAAACTCACAGGAGGGTTGAAATCTGTATCTTACGAAAGCTTTGTCTGCCCCAAAAGACATATGAGTGAGTGGAAACTTGTTCTGATTTACTAAACCTATGGCTATGATCTTCTTATAGTTTCCAAATTCAGTTTCTTGCTGCAAAACTGCACATGGCTTCCTCCATAAAGTTTTTTTTAATACCTGACTTTCCTACCATTTTTGAAGCTGAATAATAATAGGTGATAGGCATTTTTTTTTTTATAGATGAGGAAATTGAGGCTTAGAGAGGTAAGCAACTTGAATGGGCCACACAGCCCACAACTGACTAAGGCAGGATTTTAAACTTTTTATTTACAATATTCTCACTGTTGTAAAATAAATAAAACATCATAATAAAAATTGCAAATATTCTATGAAAATTTAGGATCAAGATATTTACTTTTTTTTTTTTTTTTTTTTTTTGCGGTACGCGGGCCTCTCACTGCTGTGGCCTACTCCCGTTGCGGAGCACAGGCTCCGGACGCGCAGGCCCAGCGGCCATGGCCCACGGGCCCAGCCGCTCTGCGGCACATGGGATCCTCACGGACCAGGGCACGAACCCGCATCCCCTGCATCGGCAGGCGGACTCTCAACCACTGTGCCACCAAGGAAGTCCAAGATATTTACTTTTTAAAGTTAATTTTTCTAGAACTCAGATCATGCTGTGAAGGGGTAAAGAGTCATTGAAACAACGAAATTCTAAAGCTGGACATCCATCTTACAAATGTTAATTTTTGTCATAATCTTGGCTACAAGGGCACAGATTGGTGCAGACAAGGCCTATTGGCGTTTTTATTCTTGAACCTATATTTTGTTCAAGATACAAATATTTTAAATTCTTCAGTGAATACTTCATAAGATTAGTAATATTATATTAAAGGAGGATACTGTATGCAGTTGAGAAATACAAGAGCATTATACAAAGCCTGACTTTGTATGTATAATGAAGATAAAAGATCAGAGAAACTTTTGTGATAGAGAAAGTCTAGACTTTAGAAGTGTGAGCAGCATAGCTGGAGATCAGGAAGCCTACAGTGCAAGCACGCTATAGGTGTGAACGGGAAAAAAGCTGCCTCATGAGAAGATACTGTGGAAATAGACACTAGACTGGGTCTTATTTCTCTGGGCAAAGCTAAAAATAATGGGTAGGGTCTTGATCCACTTTACCTATATGTCCACCACTTCCTCACAAAAGACCCCAGAAACAATACTAAGAAGTCATAAACTGGTTTTAACTTCAAGGACCTTGGAAGAAGAAAACACCCTCTTTGGATAATTACACTTGAAGCCCAGTCTTCAAAACGTTATCTTAGGTGAAGCTTCAAAAAATATGAATTAATAATGAAAATAATTCTTAAATTTACAAGGGAAAACAAATTGCAGAATCAAAACTATGAAAACTGAAATATTGAAATATATAGATATAGAATATGATTTTTAAAATTTTAAAAATGAATAATGAAGGAACAAGCATACAGAGATGAGGTGCTGAGATCCTCTTTGAAGAAAGGATTCACTGCCCAGCAGTGGGGAATGATGTCAGCAGACAGCCTAGAGCTGGGGTCCGGTCAGCTGCAGAGAGGCCCTTCCCCTGAAGTTGCATTCTTCCACAGTTAACCTGCAGCTGCAGACTAAGCAAGGTCGGAGTGTAAAGCCTCAGCATTGCAGCTCCATGTGGATTACTCTGTCAGGCAGCACTTGCTCCAAAGTTCCCCAGGAAGGTTGGCTGAATCTTTGACAAACCTACAGCAGTTTCATTTCTTCCTCTGCCCATTTCTGCTTCCTTCCCCTTTCTTTCACACATGATGATACTTACTTAACATCTAAAATACTTAAAGTCTATCTCAGTAGTATTCACTTCTTGAAGACCCAACCTGGAACAGGAATCAAACAATTTTTTTAATGAAAATGAAACTATATATGTATATATTTGAAATTACAAATATAAAAAATGGGTCAAGCTGCAGATTAGACAGATCAAATAGGAAACACTAAATAAGATTTTGGAAACAAATTCAAACTGTTCTCTAATCACGAATTGTAAATAGACTAAACTCTCCAACTAAAAGACAAAAATTACCAGACTGAATTAAAAAGAAATTATTGGTAAATTCTGGGCCATATCAGTTAATAAGAATCATATTTAAAAATGATAAGGATACAGAAAGAGGAAAAGTAAAGGGAAGAGAATTTTGAGGTATTGGCTGTACCTACCAAACAAGAAAACAACAAAAACTTGTTACTACAACTACTACACTGAAGCAGCTCAACTGCTACACTTGCATCTTTTTTGAAGAAGGTATTATCCTGCCTCCCTCATGCATTTCCATAAAATCATTAGTGACCAAATTATTAACAAAAATGATTCTTATTTGAGAACATGAGCAGCCAGTTACATTACATTCTAAATAGTACTTTTAGACACATCTCTTAAAAAAAAAGCAAGAGATCTAAATTCTCTTGGTGGGAGTAGATGAGCTCTCTCTGAGTATTCCTAACATCGTTCTCAGCACTGGACCAACTACCATTGTGGTATCTCTTTGCTTTCCTCTATGCTTCATGTGTACTACATATTTAATGAAATGTTAGAAATAATGTACATGCATCTAGATTATTCAAGTAATAAAGAACAGTGAAAAAAAGTAAAAACCACTCTCAATTATTGTTAAAATAGGAAGGTAAAACTTAACGCTGAAAATTGAAAATGCTCAATTCTCCCAGATTTTATAAACATTACAGTTGTTCACCAATAATAGCAACAACAAAACATAATATTTTAAGAGAATTTATTATTATCTTTTTTTCCAAGTCAATTATATACATGATAATTTATGCTTGGCAGCAGGGGTAGGCTATGAGAAATATCAGTAAGCAGATCTTATTAGAAGTGGGTAGTGGTTTTCAGTTCAGAGTACTGAGCCTACTGAACAGAAAAAAAGTTCGTTATTTTTATTTTTTTTTTGAGTTTTTGAAAACTTTCATAAACATGGTCTGCTGTAGAAACCAGGAATATTTTGTTTGATTAAACTCCTTGGCTTCTAATTTTCAATATAATCCTGCTCTTTGTTTCTCTAAAAAAGTCATTTGATATATTGGTGTACAGTTTCTAATGTCAGAGGTACATTGTGCCAAGCTCAGTAGAGCAGTGAAATGTAATTAAGGCTGAACCCTAAATGTATAAAACTGCTAAAAGAAAATATTATTTTGGTTATGATGACCTTTTCCTTTTATTGGTAAAGTTTAAACTGAAGGGAAGAAAAAGAAAAATAATAACCAAAGCCAATATTATACTCAGACCAAATATAAACATTTTTCAATTCTCTGTGCAATATATAACATAATTATTAGGTGAGAATTGCTGCAGAGAAGCATCCTCTTCATAAATAAAAATTAATCTTTGTTTAACAACAACAGCAAAAAGCATAAAAATTCAATATTTTAAGCAGAAAGTAAGTATGAATATACAAAGAAATATATTTTTACAGTGCAGAATACTGGGGTATTTTGTGTCTGTCTGATGCTTTATGGATCAAACTACATAGTAATTGTTTCAGAAGTATCTTAAATGATTAATTTATTCACTCATTTAACAAATATTTAACAAATATTTTTCAATCACTTACATGGTGCCATGAATTTTCTATACTGGGCACTGAGACTATGGTGGTGAAGAAAACACACTGACTTCTTTCCCTTGTGAAATTTCCATTTAATGGAGATAGAACTTAATCAAGTTAATAAATTGTTTAAATAATATTTCCAGTCCGTGATAAGCTGCTATTCATTCCCACTCCCCTTAACAGGAAAAAATCCTCAAAATAGTTAAATATATTCCTTTCCTCCTCTTCATCAAATTCAATTTTTTTTTCAACCCGTGTCAGACAGGCTTTTACCCCTGCTTCCACTGAAATTGTTTAAATTTCACTCAGCACCTTTCATGAAACTATGTCTGCAAAACCTGCAAAGATTTTTCTAAGAGCTAGCTTTGTGTGTGTGATGGTTGCCTAAATTATAGGTTAGTTATGAGTTATAGGTTATAAGTTATATAGGTTATCTATTATACAAAATTAATTCCTGCTCTCCTCCAATTTTTGTTGTTGTTGTTATTTTTTCTTTAGCTACATATATAAATTGTCTATAGGGAAGTATCAGTGTTGCATGGAGAGAGGGAATTACCAGCAGGAAAATGAGAAGTGGACAATGTCAGAGTTGGGAGAAGCATGAAGGAGTGCGAACATCAGGATTGACTTCCAGGTGAACTATTGGGGAATGGATCTGAGAAAGCACTCAGTGGATATCAGGTGCTCTTAATTGAGGGTGGCTGCAAGGAGGTATAGGTGACTAATGCTTGAGTTATATATTATTTAAATGGGCTTATCTATGCTAAAGTCTAAAGATATTTAACAATTCTTCTCTAGAAGTCTCTTGCATAAAGTACTCACTTGTGTAACCTTAACTCCTTTAGTGGAAACTAACAACACTTTCTTTTGCTCACATAGCACTTTTTTTATACCCTGATCATAGTGTCCATCAATTGACAATACATATTTTAATCTTCTGTTCGTGTTTCTAAATTCTACACCAATTTGCAAGATTCATAGAGCAAGACAATTTTCACTTAGAGTTAAATTTCTTAGTAAAAATATCTTCATATGTCTATAAAGACAAACATAATCTTAACCAAGGTCAAACATTTCATTTTTGAATCCCAAGAGCTAATATACCACCTAGCACATAGTATTCACTAAATTCATGCTGAACAAAACAAAAGGCATCAACAGTTAATCACTAATGAAAATAAAATAATGAGATCATAGTCATTAATTTACAGTATCTTTAGTTAGAATCTCAGAAATCTTTGGCCCATAAGAATTTTAAACATTTGGTTACTGATACTAAGTTGTGCATTAGGCATCTAACAATGTTTTATCATCTCTTGTTACAGCAGATGATTTTATTTGAATCTTTTGTTTAGAAGTAGTTTACATCATCAGAAAGCAGGTACATCAATACAATGGAACATTATCTGTCTGTAATAAGGAATGAGGGAGATATTTATACGATAATATGGAATAATCTCAAGAATATGTTTGTATGTGTAGAAAGCAAATTACAGAACATATGTGTAATATTTTACCATTTTTAAGAACAGTAGTAGCACTATGAATGTATATGTTTATAGAAATATATGTGAGTGTTTATTTTACTTATGGAAAAACACTGGAGGGAAATAAACAAAAATGATTTTAAAAAATGTTTAGTTATCAGAGGAGAGGGAACAGGGCAGAAGGGAAAGGATGGAAGCTTAACATCTCCAAATGCATTCTGATACATATTTTGTCTTTGCAATCTTGTATTTAAAATTCAAAATGAGAGAATACTTTTTCAAATGACTTTAGATATTGTTTTAATTATATATCCTAATAAAATATGTTCTAAATACAAACACTACTGCAAGACAACTTAATTTATTAATCTAACCATTAAAGTTATATTAGTGTTAATATTTTGAAATTTTTTCACTAGGAAAAATATAAATAACAATGCTAATACTGGTAGGGACTAACTTTCAGTAAGAAATGAAAAGGTAAAAATATGAAATTAAGAGTTTTAAAAAATAGTTTACTGCGAAATTTGAATTATGAATATCACATATGACCTTTTTTAGTTGTTTTCTTCTCAAAAATATAAATTAAATATTAATTATATATTATTAATTAATTAAATAGAATAATTGAACTCTCCTAAGTGGCAAGCAGTGTGTTAGGCCCTGGGAATATAAAAATGTCTCTAACTTGGTTCCCATTGTTAGAAAAAGTGTAATCTAAAAGTTCCCATTGGGTCTAGAGATAGAGATTTAGAAGCCTTTATCATAGAAGTCATAATTAAGCACGTTCCAGTTATGATTTTTTGTTTGTTTTGTTTTGCTTTGACATTCCAATGAATATCTGAATAAATGATTGTTTCAATAATTACTCAAAATATTAAAACTATTTTCCACATTTGCCTTGTAATGCCACTTTATACAATTATTCACTTTATACGTTACCCTTTGATTATTTATTTATTTATTTATTTATGTTGCGGTATGCAGGCCTCTCACTGTTGTGGCCTCTCCCGTTGCAGAGCACAGGCTCCGGAAGCACAGGCTCAGCGGCCATGGCTCACGGGCCCAGCCGCTCCGCGGCATGTGGGATCTTCCCGGACCGGGGCACGAACCCGTGTCCCCTGCATCGGCAGGCGGACTCTCAACCACTGCGCCACCAGGGAAGCCCGATAATTTATTTTTTTATTCAATAGTCAAAGGATACTATTGAATAAAAATAATAAAAAATGCATGATGCGCTACTATTTTAATGATTATGATTTCATCACTCGCATCAGTTAAATATACAGATACAAGATGAGCTCATAGTTTTCTGGAACAGACTTCACAAACTTCTTATCAAACAGAATAAAAAGAAACGACATAAAAGCCTACCGTGGTAATGAGTGATCAAACTCATCCTTGCAGTTTACAGAATGCAGTTCATTGTACTTATAGATATGGAAATCTGTCTGCCATTTAAGTAACTAGTCAAGCTGACAATTATTTTCTTCAGAATCTGCATTGAGACCAAAATATACCCAGCATTGCATCAGCATTAAAATAGTTGCTGAAATTAGACCTCTGAGTGATAGTTTATAATGGACAGAGCTAGATTGCAGTGGAAGGTGAAAACCATAAAATTTATTGCGATCAATTTGTAAATACTGAAGTGATCTCAGAGAAATTATAATGGATAAAAAGGAATCAAATATTATTTTCATGTGTATTTAAGTTTCTTTAAAAATTTTAAATGAAACTATTGAAAATATAGGCAAATCTATGTACATTAATTGACAATGATAATCAACTGACAACAATTTTAAAATATTCTCTACCTCTCTTTCAAACTATTCTGTAATTTTTAAAAGCCATTAAATTTGTAACAAGAATTTTGTACTATGTAATATAATACTTTTAAAATACAATCGAAAGAAAGTAAATTTAGAAACACAAAAGGAAAATAAAATCTATTGTTGACATAATGAGTGCAAATTCTCACAGAAGTATAAAATTTTCTGTTATCAATTTAGTAAAAGGGAAGAGAAAATTTCATCCACTGAGGGATTATATTTTAAAAGTTATACATTTTAAGTCACTGAAAGTGTTAGCAATATTTATGACCAACTACATAGTGAGTTTTCCTGCCATAAAGTACACTGCATTTGAATTATATATGTTCTCCAGGGTAGTATTTTTTTTTTAATTCACCCTGTAAATTTTATACCCAATTCTGCAGTATACATACTCAAATCAAGCCTATTACTGCAAGATAATTAAGATTTTCATAAGCTGTTTAAGAGAATTGTATATGTTCATAAATCCTAGTTTACAAAATTTTACTTCCCATATTGACCTCTTTAGAGCAAAGATTGAAAAATTTTTCTGTTAAGGACCAGATAGCAAATATTTTAGGCTTTGTGGACCATGTGGTTTCTGTCACAATATTTATACTGGAGAAGCACTACCTAAAACACAATGTACACAGTTAAATACAACCAATAATTTCTACTAGGCAAAGAAATAAATCACATAAACTAATAAGAATGTTCTTTTTGTAAG
This sequence comes from Delphinapterus leucas, assembly GCF_059928025.1. Taxonomy (NCBI): domain Eukaryota; kingdom Metazoa; phylum Chordata; class Mammalia; order Artiodactyla; family Monodontidae; genus Delphinapterus; species Delphinapterus leucas. Next base: position 41,342,773 of record NC_143136.1, on the reverse strand, counting down.
TAATATGATATGTAATCAATTTTCTAAACTAATTCTGATGTCAGTATAATTTATATTGAAAATGTGTTCCATTCTAATCACAACATTTAAAATTTTTCCAACCCAGAATATATATATGCATATATATGTATGTATATATATATATATATATATACACATATTCCACAGCATTGTACACTTTTACTAGATTCAAAAAACAGAATAGAGAGCTTAAAATCAGACAGAACCATATTTGTCTATACAGAACCTTGTGTGTGTGTGTGTGTGTTGTGTTTGTTTGTGTGTATATATGCATGTTAAAAATTCTGTTGGGACCATATCATGATATTAGTGACATTTACTTTTTTTTTCGGATAGCCCATATACCTGCTTTAAATTTCCAATTTATTTGGCCAAATACATAGTATCTGGTGGACACATGGTGGCTCCACAGGGCAAGAGCAGCTGTAGCATATCTGGACACTACTTCATCTTGCCTCTTGATTCTCTGGCTGGAATCAGAGCTGTCAATGACATCTTCCTCAAAGACAGAGTTCTGCTAAGGTTGAGAAAAACAGCAGTCTCGCCATAATAGAAATCTCTTATCCTTAATGTTTTGTCACCACCAAAAAAAGCTAATGCTGTCATTGATACACTTATTCCTAAGGAAGTATGTATAAACATTGGGGTCTCCTGGTTCTCAACTGAAATTCATAGCCATAAGACACGTGCATCTGTGAGGAGATTTTTTTTTTTTTTTTGCGATACGCGGGCCTCTCACTGTTGTGGCCTCTCCCATTGCGGAGCACAGGCTCCGGACGCGCAGGGTCAGCGGCCATGGCTCACGGGCCCAGCCGCTCCGTGGCACGTGGGATCTTCCCGGGCCGGGGCACGAACCCGTGTCCCCTGCATCGGCAGGCGGACGCTCAACCACTGCGCCACCAGGGAAGCCCAGGAAATTCTTCTGATACCCTTCTCTCAGTAAACAATCTGTTTCTAGTTTTCTAGTGACCAGGAAAGCCTGTCACTTATACTAATTTAAAACAATTTTTATAACTGCAAAGAAAAAAATAAAATTTTGAAGGCAAAAATGCATAAAAACCAAGTGGTTTAAAGAGAGTCTGAGAAGGGAAAACCAAAAGGCAAGAGATGATAATATAATATTTACTGATCAAGTATTTATTGATACCTAAAAGGAAATGCATGAAGGAAATTAGAAGATGAACTACAGAAGTAGTCTATCACCCTCTATCTAATTCCACTATTTTATTTCTATTTCTCTTCAGTCAAGAGCTCCCATTTGTGGTCTCAGATTTGTTCTAATCTCTCAGCAAATTCTGACAAAAGTATGAAGTGTTTAGTGTCTCCTAGGACCTAATCCAATATGTCTTTGTATTAAGTAGACCCTTTGGGAAGAGAGCTTCCAGTAAGTCTCAGGTTATGCACAATTTCTCATCAAGAAGTCCATTGTTCTGATATTGAGTTTCTGTGTCCAAAATCTTTATCTTTCCAAATTGTGAACCCATATGCTTATCTAAACTTTACTTTTGTATACATTCTAGATATATGATCAACTAACTTGTCTAATATACCTGATTCTTGAAAGTGTTAGTTCCATATGTAATGGCTGGTGTCTACCCTCTGAACCACAAAACAATACCTTGTTCTGCCTTTTGTGATCAGCTATCTCATATGCCCACCTGGACTTAACCTATTGGATTTCTTTAAGCAAACCACTGCCTTATTACCTTAGACCCCAATGCTGACTCTCTTTGAGCTACCCTAGGCACTCTGTCATGTTTCTAATACTGACCTATAATGGCGTCAATCCTGTAATGTAGGAGCAAATCCTGGCTTAGGAGTCAGGCCAATGTCTGCTTTAACCCTTGCTTCACTACTCCCATGACAAGTTTACCAACATATTCTTAGATTGAACAGAGAAAGGCAAAACTTGTAATGGTGTCCTGTGGTGAGTCAAATTTATATTTTTAATCTGTTACTTACGGAGTTAAGAATAAGTTGACTAAAATAAATCCAATTTAAGCATATGAAAAAGGAACTACAGGAAGAAAATTGGTGGTGACCAAAGAATTAAAAAGAGAGCTGTAGGAATAAAGGAGAAAGAGGGTTATAGGTGCTTAGGTAAATATACAAATGACTATATTTCACACTATAATAAAAGGTCAGTGACACAACAGTATTTATGAGGATTGAGTCAAGAGCAATCATACCAAGAGGCAAATGGAAGAGAGATGCCTCAGATGAGATGGGCCTTCATGGGAATTTCACAGAAGATAATATTTTCATGATCTAGGTCCATAGTGTGTTTTGGGAAGGTAAAGATACAAATAGTCAAGTTTGTCTATAGCAAACAGATGAAAGGAATGCCTAGAATGTAGATTGGACCTTATGGAGGAGGACCATAAATACTAAACTGAAAATGTTCTTTTCAGTTTGCTAACTAATAAGGAACCAATGTTGCTTTTTATTCTGAAAGGTGATCTCATCAGACTATGTTTTAGGCCACTATAAGTGTAATGGTTTGTGATAGGAGAAATTGGTGACTAGGCAACCAGTTAGAAAGTTACTGAAATAATTTAAGCAAGAACTAATGCCAAACTTGGGTGTTATCACTGGAATTTTTAAGGTGCAAAGATAACCCAAGGTCTGACTGAAACTGACTGAGTAAAAAAGGAAAGAGAAAAAAAAGATCAAAGATGATTCTAAGCTGGATAAATGGGGGAACTGTGCTATAAATAGGAAATCGTGATGGATGAATTGTTTCTCTTAGAGAAATCTGATCAGTTTTGGAAAGCCTAGATAGAGTATCATTGGCAATTCACTTAAGGAAATTGGGAAGTATGGCATAGCTGGGACTACAAAGTTCATGTATAGTATTCTGAAATTCTGATATTGCAAAAAACCAAAGATGGGAGGAAGGGTGTAGAGGAACCATCATTTATGAATGGCTGATATTCTAATTAAATTTCACCACAAGCCACATCCCTCCCAAATTATTATTTGGGACTATAGAAGAAATATAAGAAGGAAAAGAAAAAAAATAATAAAAATCAAGCAAACAGGTCAAAAGGAATTTCGCTGCAAAGGGTTTTGAAATCCAAATATATAACATAATTATATTAAATTTGATTGTTAAATATGTAATGAAAGTGATCATTATATATTTATAAATATATAATGATGTATATATGATATATTTATATAACTCCTATATTTCCTATAGTACCTAATTTTGAGTCTTTATAATAAATAAGTACATCATAAGAAACCAATATATTAATAAAGTGCAATTACATGTACATTCATGAATAAATGCAGATGACGACAAATCAGCTTGCAATGGTGTAAAAAAAGAAATAATTATTTCTAAAGGAACAACAATATTTGCAAATCTGTTAATGACTTTTCTAATACATCATAAAATTTGAAGTTACTAATATAATAAAGCCCATAATATCCAACGCAATTAATACACATATTAATTAACTACTGATGCAATAAAATTCTAAGGAAGAGGCATAATTAAATTAAATGACATGCTATTATATTAAAAGATTTAAAAAATAAATACAAACTATATGAATAGCTTTATCAGATTAAACAAATACTTTCTCACATTCAACTTAAGATTAAATCATAGTCATTTCCATTTAGCAATTTTAAGGTCTTGTTTTCAAAGCAGCTTCAATTATTATTTTATATCTTCAGCACCTGGAACACTAATAGCACATCATAGACAGTACTCAACAAATTCTTTTGGAAAAAATGAATGAATAAATGACTATATAAATCAATTAACTGATTTCTCAATAATAAAAGTTATTTTCTACTATATATTTACAATCTGTAAGAATGTGTGCTGAATAAAAGCTACTTAATTATTGTATTAATCCTCATGTGATTCTATGAGACAAGGATCTCTCGAATAAGGAAACAAAGTTAAGAATGATTATGGAATTTTAAGGTCTTCCAGGTAGCATAGAAAGGAGGTGCTATGGGAACCCTGTCCATTTCTTCCCCAAACCATTGATTTTAAAGTGCCATCTTGTACCACATTTCCTTTCTTTCTCAAAGTCTTTCCTCCCTATTTATCATTCATTTATTTTTTGAAGAACCATCCTTACAGATATTGCTTTAAATTTTTGGTCTAATGTAACAGTTTCTACTCATGTTTTTATTTTTGCCAATGCTCATCAGAGGACTCTGATCAGCTAAACTTAGGTGGCTCATTGTCATTCAAGAGAGTAAGATTGGGCTTCCCTGGTGGCGCAGTAGTTGGGAGTCCACCTGCTGATGCAGGGGACATGGGTTCCTGCCCCGGTCTGGGAAGATCCCACATGCCGCGGAGCAGCTGGGCCCATGAGCCATGGCCGCTGGGCCTGCGTGTCCGGAGCCTGTGCTCTGCAGCGGGAAAGGCCGCAGCGGTGGGAGGCCCGCGTACCGCAAAAAGAGAGTAAGACTGCAAGTCAATGAAGTTTTCTGTGCGTGATCTTCTCCACTGGTAAATTTAAAATATACTTGTTCAGCCTATATTGCTGTTGCTCCAAGGATTCATAACAGTAACTACTATAATTCATCAATGTGAAAAATACCCTGAAAGACTAAATGTTTTTCCAAAGTATCCAACATGTTAATTTGAGTTTCACTACTCATAACTTAAGCTTACATATTATGATTATATATATATATATATATATATATATATATATATACTCACATATATACACACATGTTTCAGTTTATGGATTTTAACTTCCTTCTAGTTTTGTAAATATGCTTACCTATTCTTTTGTACTTTTTCATATTCCTTCTTGAATATGATTAAGTTTGCAAAGCTTACAGATTCTCACTATGGCTTTCCATTTAAAATCTCCAACATGTTTATCCTTGATTCTTATACTTGTTGGTTAGAAAGTGACTAATATTATCTTTTGAATGACCTAATGAATACAAACATGCTGATAAGTTTTGTTAGTATCTGGCAACCCTGCCATGACTGATAAGAAATAAATCATAGCCTACATCAGTGTGAGAGCAAAGCTCCATTGTAGAAGAAAACTCATTCTGGTGTGTTTATTGAGTTTCTGAGTACAGAACTAAATTATATCAGCAAAAAGTTTCAGAGTAGCAGTGTATTTAGATTGGTCTATGAAAGAAGGTATCTACTACCTAATAAAATTCTTAATAAGTCTTATAAAGATAAAGAAATTTAAAGAAAAGGGAAACAGTTTTTTTCATTTGTGCTGAAACTGTATGTGGCTGAGACAAATTGCAGTGTATTAGAAAGGGCTGGGCATATCAACTCTTCAAGTCTTTTCAGTGAATGTTAACTCCTCAGTAGTCTGTCATGTTAGTTAAATGGGGAAAAGCATGTGAAACACCTAAAAATATGTCTGCAGCCTCTTATCCTCAAACTGTAAGCATATACTTTTGTCTCAGGCTTCAAGGAAAATCCTTTCTCTCTGCATCACAGAGGAGTAATTATCATTATAAGTCCCATTCTAAATTTTGTACCCCCAAAACAACAAGGTCTCTTTGGACTAAGTCTCTATCATTCCACATTTCTTCATTAAGTGACTTTACCAGCAAAGTCTTTTTTGTAACACTTTTGGTAATACCATGGAATCCCCAGCACCCACAATCACCACAACCATTTCATTCTAAAAAACATTGTCTCAGTGACTACCCCAAAGCAATGAAGTTTACTAAAAGCTTAGTTTTCATTTCAGCTAAAAGGACTCTGTGTGTGTGTGTGTGTGTGTGTGTGTGTGTGTGTGTGTGTATGCATGTTTGGATTCCTGTATGTTCTTTTTTTTATTATTGGGGTATAGTTGCTGTACAATGTGGTGTTAGTTTCTGCTGTACAATGAAGTGAATCAGCTATATGTATACATACATCCCCTCCCTCTTGGACCTCCTTCTCACCCTCCCATCCCGCCCATATAGGTCACCACAGAGCCCTGAGCTGAGCTCCCTGCGCTATACAGCAAGTTCCCACTAGGTGTCTCTCTTACAAATGACAGCGCACCTACGTCAATCCCAATCTCCCAATTTATCCTGGCTCCTCCCCGCCATGTCCACACATCCATTGTCTACATCTGTGTCTCTATTCCTGCCCTTCAAATAGGTTCATCTGTTCCATTTTTCTAGATTCCACATATATGCATTAATATACGATACTAGTTTTTCTTTCTGACTTCACTCTGTATGACAGACTCTAGGTCTATCCACGTCTCTACAAATGACCCAATTTCATTCCTTTTTATAGCTGAGTAATATTCTATTGTATATATGTGCCACATCTTCTTTATCCATTCATCTGTCAATGGATATTTAGGTTGTTTCCATTTCCTGGCTATTGTAAATAGTGCTGCAATGAACATTGAGGTGCATGTGTCTTTTTGAATTATGGTTTTCTCAGAGTATATGCCCAGGAGTGGGATTGCTGGGTTATATGGTAGTTCTATTTTTAGTTTTTTAAGGAACCTCTGTACTGTTCTCCATAGTGGATGTATTGATTTACATTCCCACCAACAGTGCAAGAGGGTTCCCTTTTCTCCAAACCCTCTCCAGCATTTATTGTTTGTAGATTTTTTATGATGGCCATTCTGACTGGTGTGAGGTGATACCTCATTGTAGTTTTGGTCTGCATTTCCCTAATAATTAGTGATGATGAGCATCTTTTCTTTACTCACACAGCTAAAACAGAAAATCTCTCATATACAGTATTATGAAGGCTTTAAAGTAACTAACTATAAGTGACTTTGCCCTGTTGGCATGGCTTCCTGTCATCTAGGAGTAACATAAATATAAAGCAAAGATGTTAGTCTCAAGATATTTTTGGTTTTACTTGATGTCAGCTTTCCCCAAGGGAACCTACTAAAGAGCAAAACAAATTACCTTAAGGGACCTTGCTCACTCATAAATAACCTTGCAGTTGACCTTCTCACTCTCCACCAAAAGAGGTTCAGACACTTCAAGTGCTTAGTGAAATATATAGGTTTAACAGTTCCTCTATGTAACTTGTGTGTGTGTTTCTTTTTTTCCAATTTGCTTATTTGACAAGTCAATTTCCAAGAGAAGACTTAATTAGACCAAATTAGACTTCTGTTGCTACAGAAGAATCTCTTAAAACCAGCCTTTTTCTCCAATGCCTTGTGCCTGAGATTTAGGGGTTTTGTTATAAAAGGCAGGACTTTCTTACTAGAATACACAGACTAGATGATTGGGTCAGAGTAACAGTTACCAGCCTTGTAGAAACTAAAAAATGAAAGCAAAATCCCATTAATTGTTAGCAAAACTATGATTTATAGAAAGAGAAATAGATAAGATATAATCTTAAACAAAGACAATATTGAAAGTACTAATTTAACTATAATTATTTCAAAATAAAGTCACTTTTAAAAGTACTAAATAGAATGACTACTTCCATTATTTCCATGGTAAAATTTTTTCATTTTATTCAATTTACTATTTAGTTCTCTTATCTTGCTTTTTTTCCTCATGGAGTCTGAAATATATCCATAGCAATCATTAAATTGCTGTCATTTAATAATTGCTGAACTTGCAGCTTTGGTTGCTATGTCCCAGCATTTTCCTTGCTCATTTGATCTGAAAATAAACATGAATTAGTATGATGAATATATAGCTAATTGTTTTCTTCCTCACTCTAGTGTTTCTCAGTTTGTCTCATCTTTCATATAACTTAGATATCTTCCTTTATGGTGGATAGTAAACTCTCTTAGCATAATGTCTCTAGAAATGTCTGCATGCCAGAAAATCCAGAGGGTAAAAAATAGGAAAAAGTTAAAAAAAAAAAGCCCAGAAAGGCTAAAAGAAGCACAAAGGAAGTGGTTTTTGAATTTGGTTAGTAATGCAATCAGATTTAATCTTTAGGTAGATGATTCTATCAGCCAAGCATAGGAAGAATTAAAATCACTTTAAATGGATAAAGAGTACTAGCCTTTTTTCTCCCATCAAAGGTGTCCTAGATGATTTTCCCAATTAGTGTAATACAAGAAAAATTATTACTCTATAGAAATGAAGATGTTAATGTAACCTACTAAATTGCAAAATGTTTTGAAAAGTGTTTACAAAGATCAGAGTTGCAAGCCTTGCAAGTCTAAATTTGAAAAGCATATTAGTTGAATGCTTGAAAGTCATTTACACAAAGAATATTTATTTGAACTTAACTGTGTCCAGTGAAACCAAGCACAGCAGTGAAAAGTAAAGGTTGAATTAATGTCTGCAACTTGAACAAGAAAATGAGCAGTAACTCAGCAGTATGTATTTCTTTTTTCATGTGAATATTCATTTCACACTGCTACCCTGTTACGCATTATCTCACTTTTAGAACAGATGATTTTTATTGCAGGGTATGTTCCTAATTCCCCTGGAATACTGAGATATTGGATACATTTTTTAACATTCATTTTAATAAATTGTATGCATATGCATATTTTGATTGCCTAAATTTCAATCAATATCAAGAGATTATTAAAGAGAAATAAAAGGAAGCAGTAGAGTTTGTGTATTAATTATCTATTACCATAATAATACTATATAATGAATTACTCTAAAATCAATGGCTTGAAGCAATAAGTATTTATGTAGCACACAGGATAGTAGGTCAATCATTTAGACTAGACTCAGGGGTGCAGTTGTTTTAATCTCAAATGGACTCTCTCACACACCCTAATATTTGGATGTGTGTTGGCTGCCTGTTGTCTGGTTGTTGGCTAGATTGTCCAGGGTGACTAGGCATTCTCCAACAGGCCAGCCTGACCATGTTCTCATGCTGCAGCACAGGAGCATGTGCAAATAAGTGAAAACACAAAGCCTATGAGACCCAGTCTCAGAACCAGACACTGGCCACTTCTGATACATTCTAGTAACCAATGAAACTTACAAGGCCAGCACAGATCCAGGGGAAGGAGAAACAGACTCCATATCTTTAGTGAGATATGGTGCAAGTCTTATGGCAAAGGGTAGAGATTTACTGCAATCCATTAAATATATACATAATATATTCTATGAAAATATTGCAGTAAAATCAATTTCTTAGTGAAATATTTTATGACATTTAATACTTTCATGAGTTAAGACACTTTAATTTAGATTAAAATTGTTCTACTGTATGTGAATCTTCTTAGAATTACAGATGAAGGGAAACCTTTTTTTATTAAAATTGTTATTATTCATTTTAAGGTCATTTAATGGCCATTTATTAAACACTTATCATGTGCACATTGTGCTATGTGTTGGGGGAAAAATGATGACCAAACAGTCAAAGTAGTTCCTACCTGTGATGGTTAATTTTTACACTACCCTCATAGATTTTGCAATATAGTGAATCCAATAGCATCATTCAAAATCCTCAAAACATGGGTTAAGATTTTTACAAAATTAAAAATGAAAAGCTAGTTGATTACAGTGATCATTAATCCATTGTTAGAATTAGGAATACATTTAGAATGGGAAAGCAGGGTACTCAAGTTGATCATACCATTGGGGAAAAGAGCAGCAGATAAATGTCACAAGGAATATTTCAAATTTGTATATGTAAAAGATGTGATTCCTTAATATGAATATCCAGCATAATTTGCTGACAAATTAAACTTGAAAATCTGTTAAATTATATAATATTCTCCCACACTACTTGTCAACCTATATCAATTTATATCCTGAAGAATCCATTATAGAGTAAGTTACAATTTACAAATCACTTTCACACATTTCTTTTATGACTTGTAAAACAAATCTTTAGATAGGCAAAACAGTAATTATTAGACATATTTTAGTAGATAAACTTAATTTAGAGCAGTTATCTAATCTGTTCTTGTTCCTCAACTGGTGCATGTTGGAATTAGGACATTAAATCCATTGCACCTGATAGCTAGTCTAATGTTCTGTCTTTATAAAGTCTGGCTTAAGTTATCTTCTAAAAAATGGGATTCCTATTTATATATGATTGCCCACTACCATGCCACTGTGATAATTCATGAGACGTCTTTTCATTAATAACAGGTAACCTATGTTTTCTCTGGCATACATTTGAATTAGAAGGGTATATTTATGGCTCAAGTCCCAGCTGAAAAATTAAAAGTGACCTAATTTTCCTCAAAACTGTATGGAATTTAGGAAATGCCCAGTGATTTGCAAGAGGTAGTTCAAATATTTATTACTTCTGAAAATCATACAGTTCTTTGAGATATCAATCTCTCATTACTATGTCCCCATGTGTACTGTGAAACATCTCTAAAAACCATTCTTGTTGAATACTAAAGTGAGGTCCTAGACTGTAGTGCAGATACAGAATTCATAAAGGAAACAGTTATCTGACTCTGGCACCCCTCAGCTAGGTCAATGAAATAAAAATATAAAAGATGGATCAATGTGTAGAGGTCGGAGGACCCCAGAAGGAAAACTTCTTTGAAAGAAGCTGTGCTTCCCATGTCCAACCAAGGCAGAGAGTATAGAGGCATCTGCCTCTTGACTTGCCATTGGAGGTAAGACAGCCTGCAACTGGACCACCTGAAGAGCCTGATGTGTGTTATTTGCATTTGGAGAACCATCAAGATCTGAGAATGTTAAAGCAGCCACTGGTCGGTCAAAAAGAGAAAGAGTAGGACTCTATATTTTAAAAGTTATCTAGACTTATACCATCCTAGAAGGCAAGGAATGTGATCTGTGTGCCAGTGAAAGTTGGGAGTCATTTTAAAAACTGTTCTGTAATACAGACTGGAAGGAAAATAAGAGTCTAATACTGTGGGGCAGGTAGAGTCCAAAATACGTTTTATTTCATTGTATTCCATATATCATGTTTTCTGACATACTAGTTAAATTATTTATGCCAATTCCAATCATAGTATGGTTTCCTTTGTTTCTTGCTTTTTAAAAAGTCAACATGATATAGCTAATTTTTTTTCTACTGCCAGATTTTTATGTTTAGTATTTCAAATGGCTGCATAATAATACAAGTGATTGCGTTCCTGTGTCTGGAAATATAGGTTGGCTTCTATTGTTTTGGTTTTGGTTCTTTTTACTTATTAGGGTTTTTTTGGCCACTATATATATAATCCTGAAACTAACATGTTTGTTCATATTCCCTTCCTTTGACTAGTTCGTTCCCAAACTTCATGCCATATTTTTTTAATAAGTGCCAGTTGATATGACCTAATATTTTAAAACATGTACTTTGCTTATGTACGATAAGTATGGGGTTGCAAAGATTATCTTTACTCCTTCAATAAATGTAATGTAAATACTTCATGGTAGCGCCAGATTTCTTAGCAACTTCTTATTGAATCTAACTATGATTATTTTTCCATTAATGGTTTATGTTAAGACAAAATCGTTGCTCTACCGTTTAGTATGACGTGTAGCCAGACACACCAAATCATAGACTCAGTTTACTATAGCGCTCCCAACTTTTTTTTTCCCTCTGTAAAAGTGTTCTTCTTCCCCTGTTATGGGGGCACTTGCACGTGGTTCACCATGGTTGCAGAACCCAAACTGCAATTCTCTGCTGATACCAAATAACCCTTCTTTGTTGGAGAACTATCTGGCAATCTCTATGTTTTAAGTTAACATTTCAGATAATGCCATGTTGACTTGAAAAAATGTAGAAAGACTGTTAATTCAAATAATCTATGTATGTTGTATAAACAGAAGAAATTGTATCATACTTTCCTTTTTGACGCCATTTTAATTTCATTTTTATCTTCAATGCTAATATCTATAATTTATAGAAAATTCGTATATATGCATATAATTATACATACATTCTATCATTTATATGTATTAATATACATTATGTTATGCTGAGAGCATGCAATTTCTGATATTAAAATTCCTTTTTATCTAACTTTTTGTCACAGCACAACTGGATTTCTCTTCCCAAAAGAGAATAGGCTTGGAGAGGATAAAGAAAAAAAATCTACTAAAGTGTATATCAGAATTCTTACTATCAACACCATTTTTTATACAAATACATTCTTATTTACCAACAATTAACAAGTCAAAACCTAAGAAAGATGAACTATTCCCTATGTATTTTTGGTTTTGTGATGCTGTATAACAGATGGAATTTTATGTCATGTTACATTAGTATACTGTTAAATTTTAATTTCAATTAATAATCTTTACACTTTTATGCACACAGGGGATATTTTAGTCATTCATTTCCCTTCTAATTAGCTTTTACTGCTGAATTCATTCTGAATCAGGAAGTCATTAGATTCTCAAACATTCACTGCTGAATTTACTTATGTTCTAATAAAATTAATTAGTCCTTTAAACAAAACATTATGCAACTTTTATTTTGACCAATCGAGTGGTAAATTGGAGATATAGAACAATATATGTTAAATAGATAGATAAACAATATTCCTTTTAAAAATATCTCAGTTATATTGTCTAACAGTGATTATTTAGAATGTTACATAAAATTCATTGGAAACTCATTTTTTATTTCTCATTAGTCCTAAAATTCCCTGAAAAGTATAATGCTTTTTCATACCTTTGAGACTTTGCTCTCCAGTGGGAATTATTTCTTTTTTTTTTCTTTCTTTAGCAAACTCTTAACAACTCCTCAAAACCCAATTCTAATATTCTTCAGATGTGAAATATTGATATCAAAATAAAACTCTACATTAGAGATTTGATACTATAAATCTCTTAAGATTCTAAAATTCATTTGTAGGAAGTGAAAATATAGATAGAATAAATAAAAATCAAGTTAGTTTAAAAAGCAAATATATAGGGCTTCCCTGGTGGCGCAGTGGTTGAGAGTCCGCCTGCCGATGCGGGGGACACGGGTTCGTGCCCCGGTCCGGTAGGATCCCACATGCCGCAGAGCGGCTGCGCCCGTGGGCCATGGCCGCTGAGCCTGTGCGTCCGGAGCCTGTGCTCCGCAGCGTGAGAGGCCACAGCGGTGAGAGGCCTGCGCACTGAAAAAAAAAAAAAAAAAAAGCAAATATATAGAACAGTTTAAATAAAATAAAGTAACATTCTTTTCAAATAACCACTCCAACTATGGTGATAAAATTTTCCTATACAGGGTCTTTGGAAAAAAATACATTTTTTCCAAAAAGCAGGTCCATAGTTGAGAATAAATAGAAATATTGAGAAAAAATGGTTAATGTAATTTTTTAAATAAATAAATTTTTTTATTTTTGGCTGTGTTGGGTCTTCATTGCTGTGCGCGGGCTTTCTCTAGTTGGAGCAAGCGGGGGCTACTCTTCGTTGCGTGCGCAGGCTTCTCATTGTAGTGGCTTCTCTTGTTGAGGAGTATGGGCTCTAAGTGAGCAGTCTTCAGTAGTTGTGGCTTGCGGGCTCTAGAGCACAGGTTCTAGAGCGCAGGCTCAGAAGTTATGGCGCACAAGCTTAGTTGCTCCGTGGCATGTGAGATCTTCCCAGCCCAGGGCTCGAACCCGTGTCCCCTGCATTGGCAGGCAGATTCTTAACCACTGGGCGCCACCAGGGAAGCCCAATGTTTTTATTTTTTCTTTGTTTTTCCAATATTTAATTTCTTGGCTTGACACCTTGAAAGTTGAACTCCGTGGTCCCAGAATCTTCACTTGAAAATACTCCAAATGATTCTAATCCTGTCATATTTAGAAACAAGTTTCTCCAGACACTTTTTAATGAACAAGTAATGAACACATATGTTCATTAATAGGTAATCAGCCTGTAAATGAATTTCCAAAAAGTGCTTCAATACAATTTGGATTACTTAAGAGATTTCATTATCTTAATTTTTCTAAACATTGTTCCAATTTGCTACATATTTCCCTTTCTTTTTTAATTCTTTAAATATTCATTGAATATTTAGAATTCAAGGTTCTTAATACACAAAAATGAAACACAATTGTCTCTGGAATTTCATATTTTAGAGCAAGTGTGTAGAAGAATCAAAATAATATTTAAAATGATTTGTGATGAGTGAAATCATTAATTCAATATTATTCAACAATTAGTTCTTGAGTTTCTTCTAAGTTGTCTCTCTACTCAGCAACAGGTGCAGATAACAGATTCTGAGACAGTAGCAAGGCTCCTATCCCTAGCAGACTGCAGCAACGTGGTAATTTCAATGCCATGAGGTAAGCATAAATTACCATTATAAGTGAAAACAAAGGGCAAGGAAATCAAACTTAGAAGAGACCCGAGGTCCTAAATCCTGGCATCACATTGAATAACTCAGGGAATTTTCAGTAACTTCAATGTCCAGGTAGCCTCCCAAACCAATTAAATCAGAATCTCTTCTTTTAAGATCCAGACTTCAGTATTTTTTAAAATTCCAGGTTATTCCAATGTTCAGCAAAATATGAAATCTACTGGATAAGGATGGCATTCTGGAAGACAGCATATTTTGTCTGATTTATCTATGGATGAGTAGTAGTTAGCCAAAGAAAGGGAAAAAAATGAAGATGGGTGACAGAGTGGATCAGGATGTTTTCAAGAGGGAGGAAAAATATTGCATGGCTTATGGATTTAAAGATATCAGTAAAGTTGAATCCAACAGAGATGAGTCTGTTGTGGAGTGTAGGTAAAAGAAAACGCAGGATCTAGTAAAATCATTTAAGTGTTTGAATTTGTCCCAAAGATGGAGGTTCTTAAATGTTTGTGTGTTTAAGAATCACTTGAGAAGTTTTGTAAAAATCCATACCCCTGGATTGCCATCCCCAGAGAGTGATTCTTTAGGTCTGGAATGGGAACCAGGTGTATTGTTTTTAAATAAATATTCATAAATTAGTTTGATTTATGTAGTATAGTAACAAATTTCCAGAAAGAAGGAGAAGGACATAATTCAGATTTGCTATTTAGAAAGATCCTTATGAGAAAAGAAGGGGTTTGAGAAACTCAGCACTAGACTCTGGGACACAAATGTGTCCCTAGAGCTTGTTGCAAGACAGAAGGCAAGAGGTGACTGAAACTTGGATATGACTGGTGGCAATGGAGATGGATCATATTTCACTTTTAGTTATTACATTTTTTAAAAGTCTCTATTTTGCTTCTAATGAGAATTGACCTATTTTGTCCTTTCTTTATTTTTCTTTAATCAAAGCAATTTAAGTACTAAAAAAATTTCTTTGGTGTCATTTATTACTTGTTTTATTTTCTTTATTGCAAAGGAGATAGTAAGTCCTTTAGTTTTCCTTTAAGGTCAACTCTTAATTTTCTGGGGAACAATGGCCTTGTCAATTGATTACTAGGCCCTATGCTGCCTGTATATTAGTAGTCCTTAGAATTTCTGAAATTGGCTAAACAGCTAAGGAATGTGATATGAACTGCACATTAACAAAGCTTGATTTGCTGTCCCTATAACTTTACTTACACTATATAGAGATATAATACTAAATGATATTTATTAATTTTTTGTTTTAATTAGAATCAAAATGTTTTTTTGTCACATACAATTCATTCTAAGAAGTAATCTTTAATTAGGTTTTAATTTTATTCTGTCTACCCCAGCTTCCACTTAGTTCTTTATCAAGCATTTACTGTTCTTAAAATTAGCACTTAAGGGCTTCCCTGGTGGTGCAGTGGTTGAGAGTCCGCCTGCCGATGCAGGGGACATGGGTTCATGTCCCGGTCCGGGAGGATCCCACATGCCGCGGAGCGGCTGGGCCCGTGAGCCATGGCCGCTGAGCCTGCGTGTCCGGAGCCTGTGCTCCGCAACGGGAGAGGCCACAACAGTGAGAGGTCCGCGTACTGCAAAAAAAAAAAAAAAAATTAGCACTTAAATGTACAACAACACATGATGTGAGCACTTTTTTTGGTAAAGCTTAAATGATGATAAATAAATTATTAAATACTTCCTTTGTATGAGGTAATTTTCATGTGTCTGATCCTACGTATCATGAGATTTTAATATGGAGGAAGGATATTAGTTAAATGAAACTTTTAGCTTAGCTGTTTATATTCTAACTGCAATTCTTTTTTTCTAACACCATAGATAATTACCTATTTCTCCATGTCTAATTTAACTTTTTTTCATTACTTTTTCTTTTAAGATTTTGTGCTAGCAGCAATTTATTTTGACATTGATTCTCCCAGTGCCGTCCACAAATTCTTGTACTACACTGACATACTTATCTTTGTGATTTCCCCATATCTAATCCTCTTAGAAAAAATTCACACCTTATTCAAATCAACTACCAGGTTACTTTTTATATTTTATTTTCATGGTATAGTTTATTTCTTTGCCCTTATTATTGCATCTTAGAAACTGCCAGCTTCCAATTTTGCTATAGACTTTCTGTCAGTGTGTTCTTTCCAACCAGTTGTCTGAGCTTGCTGATGCATACATTTTTAAAGTCTCTTTTCTTGGTTCTTTCATTCCCTTCCAATTCATGATCATTATCTACTAAATTACCTTCCACTATTACATTTTCAGCATATGAAATATAGGTATTGAAAAACGTTGCTAGGATTTGGTCATCTATTTTGAAATTTAGTGTCTTTAGAAAAGTTTTAAAAGCTAAAAGTATTTTTCCTTTTGATACTTTGAAAATTTATTTTAAAACTAAGTAATCCGTGTTTCAAAATATGTTCAAGTAGTTTACAGGTGGTCCATTTACTTGGCAGAATGTCTCTTTGGATGCCTGAATTTGCTGAAATATCACCTTATTTGGAATTTTTTAGGAAAACTGCCCAACCTAGACTAATAGTATATTTTTAAAAACTGGTGTTAATTTTTACCAGTTTACTTTGGTTTACTTTGTTTCACTTCACTTTTATTCTTTTTTTCTGAAAGGAATCTTACTGTGCTTATCAATCAGTTGTATCACTTTTTAGTATTTAAATCCAATGGTTATTCACTATCATTTTTATAATTTACAGGATAACACTGCTTTGACAAAAATGATGTTGATCCAGCTATTTGTGTGACAAATTAACAAGTAACACCAGGTATTCATTTATAATATTTTGAAAAGTGAAACCAATTTTTACTAAAGTTTAGCTTTCAGACCTAAAAAATCTTTGAAAAATCACCTGCTAATAAACAAACAAAAAAAAATGTTCAGTAAGAACCTCATATTTTTTCTCCTACCTAAAACAGATCTGTACATCAGCATACATTTATCCTATCAGTAACCTTATTTTGACCTTGTTTTTTCAATAGGTGTTTCAACTCTAGATGACACATTCTTTTTTTTTCTGGCTGTGTTTGGTCTTCATCGCTGCCTGTGGGCTGTCTCTAGTTGCAGTGAGCAGGGGTCACTCCTCATTGCGGTGCACGGGCCCCTCATTGGGTGGCCTCTCTTGCTGCAGAGCACAGGCTCTAGGCGCACGGGCTTCAGCAGCTGTAGCACGCAGGTTCAGCAGCTGTGGCACGCGGGCTCAGTAGTTGTGGCACGCAGGCTCAGTTGCTCCTCGCACACCAGGGATCAAACCCCTGTTCCCTGCATTGGCAGGCAGACTCCTCACCACTGCACCACCAGGGAAGTCCTTAGATGACACATTCTTTTAATCACATATAAACATTTTTAAACTTCTCACATATCGGACTGTAAAATATTCACAATATCAAGTAATACATATTTTACAAACTATGTGCACCAATCACAATGCAATTAACAAACATATAACTTAAACCTCCATAATTTTGGGAAATAAACTTTTAATAACTTATATGTCAAAAAAACAGCCTAGAACTAAATGACAATGAAAATTCATAGGACAGATAATTCCTGGAACAGACAAATCCAATCTCTACAATTCTTCCCAAGAAAAGAAAGAGGGACCATTATTATGCAACTCATTTTGTAATGCTGGTTCCAAACCTGACAAGGACAATAAGAAAAAAGAAAATTATGTAACAATGTTGCTTATGAACACAGGTAAAAATGTCCAAAACTAAACAGTAAATCAAATTTAACCTTATGTTAAATAGTAACAGTAAAATAATTATACATCATGACAATTCCCACCGTAACAGTCTTCTCCACCTCTCACAACACAAAATATGTTACCTGGTGGGAAGAAAAAAATGCTTTTGAAATGTAGAGGGTTTTTTTGTTGTCATTGTTACATTTTTCAATATAACATCTGCTCATCATTTCAGAGGATTTTAAAGCTCAATAAATTCACTGTTTCACTAAGGACAGAGTCTCAGAGCCAGAGACACACATTCAGAGAAACAAATGTGATCAGGTTAGCTCTCTCTATTGCTGTTTAAATCTTGATCATACATTGGAAGCAATAATGTTACAGGGTCAACTGAATTGTTTCTTGTTTCCAGTTGCTTGTATTTGAGGCATCTGTCACAGTGTGATCTAAGGATTGACTAAAGCCTATTTGGGGAAAGTCTATGGTTGTGTTTTTTACTTGCAAAGCATGTTTCTTTGGAACCTTTGTTGTAAGAGAGTAAAGCATAGAGTGTGGTTTTCTGAGAGCACTAGAAACACAATGAACATGCGCTTTCAAGAATCTGCTGAATTTGCTATCTAGATAAAATGAGATATTGCCTAACAATTGAGGTAGATTAAGCAGTTGTTTCTTACTGTACTGTGCTAATGCTGCTTCAAAATGGTAAATTGTTGGTGGGAGATCAGAATGAGAAGGAAACAATATCATTTCACATTTCTATAGCAGTTCATTTTACGATTATCAAAAGAAGCAAGTGTTTTTACAGCTGGTAGTGACTAGAAATAAAATATGACAATCTAAGGAAGCTACTTAAACTGAATTTATTGAAAAAGTAATAGAATTAAACATGGCAGTTGACTATTTTTTTAAAAGTCAGACTCACTGAAAGCTTATGTGAAACTACTTGCAAGAGTTAGTTGACACCAATGGGCATGTCACCTTTCCCTTTGAAACTGAAAAATGTAAAAGAATAAGCTGAAAAATACACAGTACTCTTTAATATCTTAGAGACTAATGAGTACTCTGAAAACATTAAAAAGCTGACCTACAGAATTCACATATGGGTATTTAAGATTCAATATTGAAGAGCATCGAAAAGAAAAGGAATAACATGGGTTCAATTGGAACAGGTACTTTGTTACTATTTCATTCAGCTAGATATACTTTTTCATGTTATATGAAGGGCTTAAAAGAATTTCTGAGCTATATATATAGTCTAGAAATTAAAAAAAGAAGAAAGCTTTGGAAAAAACAAATGAGTTTTGCCATCATTGGCCTACCTCAAATGATTCCTGTCTTAGGCCTGTGCAATTTGTTTGCCTTTTCTTTTAGAGATATTTTTGAATTATCAAGAAAGAGAAAGATTACTATTTCCTTTTAAATATCTGAACACAATAAACAAATGTCCATGTTTAAACATATGTAACATTTCACTGAAAAACTTTTTTCCAGTTTTATTGAGGAATAATTGACATATATCACTGTATAAGTTTAAGGTATAGAGCATGATGGTTTTATTTACATGTACTGTGAAATGATTACAACAATAGGTTTAGTTAACATCCATTATCTCATATAGATACAGTAAAAAGAAGAAGATTTCCATACAGCAGTGTTACCTATAGTCATCATGTTGTGTATTACATATTACATCCCTAGTACCTCTTTATCTTATAACTGGAAGTGTGTACCCTTTGACCGCTTTTCCACAATTCTCCCTTCCACCACCCATTATTGAAATATTTTTATTTTTTCTTGAATATAGAAATGAAAATTTATTCTACATAATAAATATCTCACGTACATTTCTTTACACAGCATGGGTAATCAATAAGTACTGAGTAAGGACAGGAGAAACCCCATTCATTAAATGTGTCCTGGTACATTTTGGAAATATATTTTAGAACTTGCCAAGAATTCAAAAGTTTTGGTTTTGGTTTACTTTTACTACCTTTCTTTTACTAAAGTTTTTAAATGATACTATTTTAGTTTATCATATTATACTGTGCTACACACTGTCATTCTTTTAAGGAATTTCAGTGACGTTAAGGTTTCTGTATGGTGGTGATGCATTCCCTTCACAAAGGGATATAATGAAGCATGTAGAAGATGGAAAATAATTTTTCTTTACATTGTAGGATAACTCAGGGACAGAACTCGGTATAAATTCTCAAAATTCTGACTCTTGATTCTATGCTAGACTGAATTCCTCCACAGTAAGCTGTTCCCATGGTTTCCAATGCCCTGATCCCACTCCCAGGAGATGACCTACTCCCTGGAAAAGATCAGGGCCTGCTGATACAAACTCCCACACCTCAGCATGTCCCTACATTTTCGTCCATGCTCTCTTCTTCACATCCCTGAGCAATAACTACTTTCCCTTACCTGTGCTGTCCCCTCTCCCTGGTCCTCCCTCATTTCTGTGTGCTTCATCTTTCTTTCTCTCAGTCTTTTACATCATTCTCTCCCTTTCCAAGGAATTCTTCCCTCTGCCTTCAAACATACGCAGGTCACCTATTCCATTGCTAAAAGCACCTTTCTTTGACACAGCTGCCTCCTCAGACTAAACTCTGTATGTCTTTGCCTTCCATCAAACTCCCTGGAGGGAAAACTTGTCTCCCCCTCCCAACACCCCTATTCTTCTATGGCCCAAAAGAGAAAAACAAAACAAAACAAAACTGAAAACTAGACTGAGAGCTAGTCTTCAGTTTTAGACTGAAAACTAATATTTTCTATGCCTGTCTTGGTTCTTTCATTGTATTTATTTGACATTTGTCAAGTACTTTCTAGTCTAGTCTTTTAGTCTTTTCATTCTTTTCATAAGTAAGGAAATTGAAATTCAAGTTAAGTCTAATTAATTGAATTGACCAGACTGAATCTGTAATCATTAATTTTCATAAATTTATTCACAATATCAATAAAAATTCCCTAGCTTTCTGGCTTAACCTATTTCAAACTATTACAACCACAATCATTAATTAAGTTAGAATTTATGGTATAGCAGAGATTTTTAGGTAGATTTTGTTGTTATTATAGTGGTTGTTTCAACATCTGTACAACTTTTTAGAATTTAAAAGTACTTTTGAAAGTAGTTTTCATTTTGTCTTATTTCAACTTAGTAGAGTAACATGACTGGTATCAATAAGATATGCCTGTAGACAGATACAGAAAATCAAGAATTGGAAGGGTGATTTAATTATGTTTCTCCAGAGGTAAAATATGTAGTCTCTTGTTTATCAGGGAAGTACAATGAATCTAAGGGTTTTTTTAAGGATGTTTAGCACATATTAGAGCATGGAGTACTGTAAATACTCACTCTATCATCAAATATACACACAAACCAAAGGGCCAGGTGTTGTTTGATTGGGAACTGGTTTTATTAGAACTGTTAGATAGTGCTGGTCTATGAAGTATGAAAGTTGAAAAGTAGAAGTAAGGAGATTGCTGACGATTATTACTTGGCAAAGAAAAGAGAAAGTTGGAAGACTTCAAAGGGGAGCTACTTCTGCACTCATTTAAAATAATTTTTATTATTATATTTTCTTAAGTCAAGTATTAATTCTTACACTGATGACAGTAGAATAAACCATAGTTTATCTGTATATGAAAATTAAATCATTAAAGCAAAATAAAGCAAATTTAATAAGTGCTCTGTGTTTATCGCTATCCACACCCCCAGATCATCCAATTTAGATGAAAAGGGTAGATATCATGAATTAAATTTGGCACATGACAAAGACAGAAACATAGATTATTTTTAGCTCAAAAGAATCAGTCTTTACAAAATGTAAGGCAGAGCTGTAACCATTGGATTAAAATATTTTATTCAGTTACTTCCATGTAATATATGACCAAAAATTTATTATTTTTCTGTGTTTCCAGGTTATATGTATAATTCTGCTGATCAGGCATAGACATCACTGATCTTATCTTACTTGATCTTATCTCCTCATGCTAGTGGTTTGGCTAGGGCTGTCTGGTCTAAGGAAATTGTTACCTCAGACAACTTTGTTTCCTCCACATGCCTCTCACATTTTTACATCAGGGTTGCTTAGGCATGTTCTCATGATGACGTTAGGTTCTCCAGGAGAAGAAGCAGAAATACAGGGACACTTTTTTAAGTCTCTAGTGCCATCAGGTTTACTCCTTTTCCATTGTCTAAGACAAAACACAAAACTTCACTAAAATCAAAGGATAGAGAAGCCTATTCTCCCCTTTTGATAAGTCACATTACAAAAGTCCTTGACAGAGGAAGGGTTAAGAATTGTGGCCCATGTTATTTTTTGATGGACCAAATAAGTGTTATAAGCTTCTATAGTTAGCTATTGAACATCTATGGAATCTCAGGTAAATGTTATAGAAGCGGCTCCAATGATGCATAGGAGAGGAGAGGAATACCAGGTTCCAACAGGCTGAAAGAGAGAGCAGATTAACAGACTCTGAAGGTTATAGTCTTGGTAGATTAGAATTTTAGAAGATTCTTGAAGTTAAATTATGTGACCAAAGACAGGAGGAAAAAAGACCTTGGTTTTCACTCTGATGACAATGTTTCATGTAAGAATGATCAGTTGGAAGTTATAAGTTAAAAATATTATCTAACTTAGTACTTTTAAGAGATGAGCACTGAGATGCAGGAAAGACAACCAACCTTAAGATGTCCCCTATGATGGCTGTACCTTAACTTTCCATAGTTCAGTGTTTGGTCTCATGTTTTACAAGTTTCAGAATTTGCACTTGCATTTTTTTCTCATGTTAGATTAGAGCCAGAAAAACAGTTCAAATGAATCATTTTTCTATCCATGTGAATGATTTATAAAAAACAGAATGTCAAACATTGAAACTACTTCCCTTCTTCTTCTTCTTCTTCTTTTTCCTTCTTCTTCTTCTTCTCCTTCTTCTTCTTCTTCTTCTCCTTCTTCTTCTCCTTCTCCTTCTTCTCCTTCTTCATCATTTCTGTTTACAGTATAAAGAAAATTTATGTATGTTTTAATTTAAATACATATATCCTTACCCATTAAATATTGACTTCAGAGAATGTAACTTCCTGTAGTCTCCCTTGCTAATACCCAATCTGTATTGCATGGTAAATATTTTGGTAGCATGATTTTGGAGGAAAAAAAGGGAGAGTAAAGTGTGCCTGGACTGTACTAACCCACATTTCAAATTGTTGGGGAGACCAGCAAGAAAGGATAAAATGGAAAAATAAAATATTATGGAACCCCAGAGAGTCCTTATGGAAATTTAAGAAAATTGGCTGCATTTTACTGGTCATTCTTAGGACGAATAATGGTAACAAGAAGAACCATGTGTGATGTTTTGTGTGTGTGTCTTTAGGTCTCACTGAGGAGCATTAGACTTTGTCCACTGATAGAAACCTCCTGCCCAGACCTTTCATAGCAAAGGATAATAAAAATTCAAATAAAAAGAATTTTATTTTTCAGCTCTTTTCCTATGTTCTACTCTACATCTACCTGTATATCTAGAATTCAACACCTTTAGAGCCCTCAGAATGAATCCATTCACAGAACAACTTGATTGAGCAGTGCAGACTTTACCACAGATTGTTCTGGGAGGAAGAGGGGAAAGTTTGCATCAAGCCTATTGTAGCAAAGTGATTTTAAAAATGCACCTTAGATGTTTTGGCCTCTAAATTTCTTTTTTAGCCCACACCATGCTGGTGGGTTTTCTTTCTGACATTTTGCTCACAGAGCTCAAAGCCCATTCCTTTTGCCATTCCACATAGATTCTTCCCAATCAATCTAGACCCAAAAAAGAAAAAAAAATTTCTCACAATGTTAACATATAATTTAATTTTTGGCTCTTCTACATCTCCAAACTTCATTATCATATTTTGGTTTATCAGGATGGTCAGATAAACAACGGATCTCTTGGTTATTAAAACCCATATTATTGAATTCCCTTAGAACAAGGGTCAGTAAACTATGGCCCTGAGGGCCAAATCTGGCCCTCCTCTTGTTTTTGTAAGTAAAGTTTTATTGGAATGCAGTCAGAGTTATTCATTTAAAGCTTGTTTATGGGTGCTTTAATGCTACAATGACAGAGTTCAATAGTTGCAACAGAGATCTTATGGATCACAAAGATGAAAATATTTTGTATCTTGCTCTTTACAGAAAGGGTATACCAATTCCCACCTTAGAAGATTGAGATTGCAAGTAACAATTATTGGTTGTTTTTAGGCAACATTTATACACTCTGTGTTCCTATCCTCATTGGACAATGAAAACACATACACACACACACACACACACACACACACACACACACACACACACACAAACCTTTCTCTCTGTTTGGTTCTAAGAAGACCTGATTAGGGATACTGAGGGAGAGTCCTTTCTATCTTGCATAACTTAGATGTCAAACAGAGCTACAACCCTAACTTTGAATATTACTTTGTCTTAAATAATAATAAGAAATGCATTTAGTTTTTTTCAAAAATGAGGTCTTATAATAGAGTTTTAAATTTTAGCACTATAAAGCACAATTCTAAGTATGAATATATTAAATAGTTTGGTTTATAAAGAGTTAAATTTTTCATCTTTCTATTTTTAAGAGATTGTGGATGACAAATGGCAGAACTGTAGTCAAGATTAACATGTTAGCCTAAAGTAAGTTATCAGATACCAGAAAGGGATCTTTATTTCTATTTTAAGTGATTAAGTTACATTTATAATTTCTATGTGAGCATTCATTTATCAGAAGACATTTAGCTTATTTAATTCAACACTTGGTTCTGTATTTTTAGGACAGCTGGAAAGAATTTTCTTCTTATTTTTTTTTTTTTTTCTGTGGTACACGGGCCTCTCACCGCTGTGGCCTCTCCCGTTGCGGAGCACAGGCTCCGGACGCGCAGGCTCGGCGGCCATGGCTCACGGGCCCAGCCGCTCCGCGGCATGTGGGATCTTCCCGGACCGGGGCACGAACCCGTGTCCCCTGCATCGGCAGGCGGACTCTCAACCACTGCGCCACCAGGGAAGCCCCGGAAGATATACTTTTATTATTTAGACATTATTAAAGAGTATGATCGAAGTGAGAAGATTCTAATGGACAACTGTGGTAAAAATTTAGCGCTTAGATCATGCAAAATACATTATATTATTTCTATTATGTAATAGTGCCTGAAAAATATAAAGTTGCTTCTATCTCAAAGAAAGTTTGAAATTAAGAGTAAGATCAACAGATAAACTTTGATTTAGGGAATGTATTTCTGGAACAAGTGGATATATGCAGTGGGAAAGAGAATAAAGATCAAAAGTACATTTGAATTCACAAAATTGCAAACTAGAGTTAAGGTTAAAATAAAACAAAGCTTATAAAGATGATGTGATTAGCCATACAGAAAGCATATATAGCTATACATGAAGCAACAAAATCAGAATAAACTTAAAAGGACTGTAATATTTAAAAAGCTGTAAGCATTATTTTAAATAAGCAATAAAAAATTAATTTTTAACTAATTTGTAATTGTACTTGTATTATTACATAGTTTAAAGTATGTTTTTATATGGATAGAAACATTCATAAAGGATTGCAGAAATCGTCATAAAAAATACATGAGGGATATAGGAAATAAACCAATTTATTTAGTAAGCGATGAAGAAAAATGATGAACCATGATAGATCACTTTTGGATTTCCACCAGATTAAAAACACTTAGGGAATTCACCATGTATATTTATAAAGGAGTGTTTGGTATATATATTATTTGTGTTGTGTGTGTGCATTCTTAGAGAGAGAGAGTATAAAAATGGCACACCTGCTTTTAGCTGCCTTGGCCTAAGAAAGCCACCTCTCACTACCATTCACATTCAGATGGAAAACATTAATTTTATGGCCTCCCTAAATGCTAATTGAAGGACTGAGATATGTAATACATTAGCATGTTTTGCATGAATTGGAGAATATTTTTGAACAGTACAATCTCTATTACAGGTCTAATTCTCAGGGGCTGACTCATGACATCCAAACTCATGAGAGACATCTAAAGTAGGATGCTAATTAGTTGGCACTGAAAATATCTTGCCACATGTACCAGATAAAGTGTCCCCATAATCACAATTTGAATGGATAATGAGACCATGTTATTTTAGCCTGGTAAATCCTGATGACCTTATCTCACAGTAGAGATAAAACTACCTCTAATGCCTAAATATTTATGTTCTTGGACAAGGACTTCAGTGACTGATGAAGACCACTTTTGAGGGATAGGTTTTTTCCCTTAATATATTTGGACGCTCAGTCACGTAGCAAAAACATCTGGCTGGCCTGATGATAGCTATTCTACATCTTAATATTTTTCTCCTTTAATCCATTACATATTGATTACAAAAACAAACTTTCATATTTTTATTATTTTCAGCTTTGGGGGGTAAGTAGTTTACTTGATGACCATCAAAAAAAGTTAATCCAAATAGTTATTGTTTGAAAATTCTGTTATATTCCTTCCTTCAGATAAATATTTTCAGAACTATTATATTTTTCAGTAATTTTATATGATTTAGCTATTTTCAGTTCCTCATATATTATTTATAGCAACTATAAAAAACACTAACAGGAAAAATAACAAAAATAAAACCCTGGTATTCTCACTCTCTAAAGTGAACTTCAATAACTCTAGTTTTCAATAAATGATTGACAATGGCATCTTCTTCAATTTCCTTTTAGATAGCGTCATCAAGAACATCTTTATCTCCAGCATGATTCATTTAAAACCTCAATATATTAGATTTCACTTCAGATATAAATTTTAGTGCCAATAAAATATACTAAGAATATATCTCTTTTACAGAAAAGGCAAATATTACATTTCCTATTTCAACTTAGAAGAACTCAAAAGGAAAATGAAATAGATTTTAAAGGATTGATGATATAGGAGAATACATCAAATACTTTCTAGTCTATTGATTTTAATAATTCACAGTTTTCCCTAAGCTCTCATTCAATGACTGTAATACCACTTTCAGAATAAAAAACATTTTTCCATCTATTCATATTTACTACTAATACTTTTAAATTAACCATCTGTATAGGAAAGACCATAGAGTGTTCTCACTCTGTTTCTCTCTACATATAAATATATGTTATATATTTATATGTATATTATGTATAGTATATATTAAGCAGATTTCAGAATTAGTTTAGT
This sequence comes from Delphinapterus leucas, assembly GCF_059928025.1. Taxonomy (NCBI): domain Eukaryota; kingdom Metazoa; phylum Chordata; class Mammalia; order Artiodactyla; family Monodontidae; genus Delphinapterus; species Delphinapterus leucas. Next base: position 41,315,736 of record NC_143136.1, on the reverse strand, counting down.
TCATCTAGTTTCTATATACAAAGTTGCTAAGAAAAGGCACTTTTGTATTAAAGTAATATTATTTATTCTAGTTTCTGTTCTTAATAATTTGATGCTTTTAAGGTCATATGAATTCACATTTAGTATCTGTAAGTACAAAAAGCTGATAATCTCAAATGATGTTCTGCACACATCAAAAATGTATTACCTAATCTAAAATGATTGACAATGAACAATAAAATATTTTATGTTTAATGAGCTAAATACTATTTCCTAAGTAGAAATGTATCATATGATTGTCTGTTAATCTACTTCAATTCCACTTTTCCAATGAAGAAATCTATTCTTCAGCTCTTTGAGAAGCATCTACCTACCATGCGTTTATAAATTAAATTTATTTTCTATTAATTGCTTGAAGGTGCTTAGCTTAAAGCTTTAAATTTTTCATGTGTGTAAATTATATGTTATCACCAAATTTTCCTAAGGGAAAATAAGTTAATAAGCAATGATATGTCTATAGCATTCATTAAAAATGCATTTTATATATTAAACTGAAATATATAACACAGCAAAGTTTTAAAATAGATATTTAGCATGAAAAAATGAAATAAATCCCTACATATTAAAGTAGCATGAAATTATCTGTCAAAATTTCAATAGAACTTAAATGGAGAACTATTTTCCCAAGTCAATGTGTGGCCAGCAGTTATGTTTAAAATATGCAAATATTATTTGAAACCTATGTGACCATAATGAACATTTTAATTTTTGTGCTAATTTCTGTCATCTCAGTCAAGAGTATTTAACATGGGAAAAAAGGAGCAAAAATATTAACTGTAATTAGTATCTTTTCTTTAGGAATTTTTCTCTTTCACAAAGTAAAAAGTATATTCAAATGGTTCTAAAGCAACTTTAGCAATTGTGCTGTAGTGGCCTTTCCCGTTGCGGAGCACAGGCTCCGGACGCGCAGGCTCAGCGGCCATGGCTCACGGGCCCAGCCGCTCCGCGGCATGTGGGATCTTCCCGGACCGGGGCACGAACCTGTGTCCCCTGCATTGGCAGGTGGATTCTCAACCACTGTGCCACCAGGGAAGCCCCTGTGCTGCATTCTTGATTTCAGAATACTTTTAGGAAGTGCTAATCTAACAGGTCATTGCAAAATATTTTCCAGTCATTAGCTTGGTTTGTGCTACTTCAAAATCATGTAAAATATACATCTTCCGTGATTGGTACAAAGTTTTATGTCCTTATTTTTAAATGAGAAACTTATTTCTATTGCATTGCCTGTTAGGATATTAAAAGAAAAAGAGGTGGTGTTTATCTTTTTTTACAGGTGGCTCCCAGTTATTGATAAGTTGTAAATGCATGACTCTTCCCTGAAACCCGTTTGGCCAGTTTAGAGTTTTAATACATTGAATACTGAGCAAAGTTCAAATTAGTTTAATTCAAGTTTCTATTTAGCTTTAAATCACATTTTGAAAATTAAGCTACCAGCACCTTGCTTATAGAATATTTAACAACTGTCTCCTGATCTTCACTTCCTACAGTATAATTATGACTATACTTTTCCCCTCCACCTCCTTCTTACTGAAACTTTCTCATTTAAAATTCAGTAAGCTGTTGTTTTTATAACAGTTTCTTTTCCCTTTCTCAGAAGAAATTAATACTTCTTTTTTCATGTATAATTCTATAAATTCTACTTTATTCTATCTTCAATAATGGAGTCTCAGTTTGTAACTAAGGAGTGCCACATGTTCTAACATCTTAGGTGACATGTCAATGAAGAAGGAAAAGAAAAATATAAGACATAGAATGTAATTATAGTTCTGTCAGCCTTGGGCAGATAAAACTAAGAAAATAATCATAAGATGAGAAATATATAACTACATTACTCAGCTGTGCATATTTACAGGCAAGGAAGATAATGTTGACTTTCATCTCAGTTTCTCATTTTAAGGAAGGAAACTAAAAATCTAAAATAAAAGTGTTTTGGAATATTGATGTTCTACATTGATTCTATATAAGCTGTTTTCCTTCTTATTTAAGGATTTCACCATCTACACAAAAGTAATAGAAAAGAGATATTTGAAGGACAACATGGGACTCATTATTTTAAAAGTACATCATGAGATAGGACTTCAGGAATGGTAGAGTGAAGAGCTCTATAAATTTACTCCTCCATAGAAGCAACAAAACACTGGCAAATTTTTTCAAAGTCAGCTTTTGTAGACTCCGTAAAATTAACCTGACTTGCAAAAACTGAGGCAATTGTTTATTCAGTAAAAACTGTGGAACCTCCAAAAGAACAATAGGATTTGTCACATTGTAACTTGATGTATTGTACTCCCATTCCTCTCTCCTCAGCTCCATGGTACTCTTGTAAAAACCAATAGACATGCAACCATGGTGGATGTAAAAAAATAGCAGCCTTCTAACTTCTAGATGGAGCAGATAGGATTGGGAGTTCCTCAAAGTGTCCCATCTACAGATCATTCTGATTCTTTGGCATGTGTTGTAGCTTTCATGAAGAGCTTCATGTGCAGACTGTTGCTATAATTTAACCTCACTCTGAGCTCACTCTCCTCAGGCCATTTGCAAAGAGTGAATTTTCAAAGCAGTAAGAAAAAGTTTAGTCATCATGTACAAAGTTTCTTCAGTAAGATCAACAGCTGAATTTGCAGCAGAGATCATAGAAGACAGAAGGCAACCAGATGACATATACAAAGAGTTTAAAGAAATAGAATATCAACCAAATATTCTATATCCAGAAAAAATGTCCTTCAAAATGGAGACTTTAAGACATTCCCAGATTAAAAAACAAAGCAACAAATGAAAAAAATGTGTCTCTAGCCAACTTAGTAACTTAGTCTACAGGAAATATTATAAGGAATTATATAGGCTGAAATGAAAAGATTACAAGTGGCAACCTGAATCCATATGAAGAAATTAAGTGATTGACATAATAAGTCCATAGGTTAAATAAAATATAAAAACAGTATATTTTATAGTTGTAACTCTTTTCTTCTAATCTGATTTAAAGGATAATTGCAGAAAGAAGTGACTATAAAACTGTGTTGATGCACTTATAATTCACAAATATTTAATTTGTATGAAAATAACAGTACAAAGGAATGGTGGAGCAACAAAACAATATTAGAATACAATTTCTGTATATTATTAAAATTAGGTTAATATTAATATTAACTAGATTGTTTTAAAAGAAGATGCTGGTTGTAATTCCCAGGACAACAACTAAGAAAATAACTAGGAAAATAATAAGAGAATGAAAAGGGTATGTTAGAAAAAATATGTTTAACACAATGAAGCAGTAATGAAGAAATAGAGAAACAAAGACATGTTATTATGAAAACAAATAGTAACATGGCAGATATAAAATCCTACCAAATCAGTAATTTTATTAAATGAAAGCGAATTAAATGTCCCACTTTCAGTATCAGATAGAACAACTATGCAAAAGATAACCAAAAATATAGAGGACTTGAAGAATGCTATAAGCCAAACAAGTTCAGCAATTTTGCAGGATACATGATTGGCATACAAAAATTAATTGTACAATTCATAGCAATGAACAATTTGAAAATGAAATTAGAAAACAATTTCATTTATAATAGCATCAAAAAGAATAAAATATTTAACAAATGAAGTTCAAGAGTTCTACACTTAAAACTACAAAAAATATTGAATAAATTAACGAAGATCCAAATAAATGGAAATACATCTCATTTCATGGATTGGAAGACTTACTATTGTTCAGATGGCAACACTCACTGAATTGATCTATAGATTCAACACAAATAAAATTCCAGCTGGTTTCTTTGTAGGAATTGGCAAGCAGATCCCAAAAGTCATATTGAAATACAAGGGACCCAGAAGAGTCAAAACAATACTGAAACTTTAAAACAAAGTTTTACAAATCTTCAATAATCATGACAGTGAGATACTGATATAAAGATATATACAGGGACTTCCTTGGCAGTCCACTGGCTAAGACTTCACCTTTCTAATGCAGGGGGTGCATGTTCGATCCCTGGTTGGGGAGCTAAGATCCCACATGCCTAGTGGCCAAAAGAAAAAAAAAAAACATAAAACAGAAACAATATTGTGACAAATTCAATAAAGACTTTGAAAGAATGGTCCACATCAAAAAACAAATCTTTAAAAAATAATAAAAAAAAAGATACACACATAGTTTAAAAGAATGGAATTGAGAGTCCTGAAATAAAATGTTAAATTTATGGTGAGTTGATTTTTGACAAGAGTGCCAAGATAATTATATGAGTGAAAACTCCTGGAAATATATCCAAAGAAAATGAAAGCACTAATTAGAAAATATTTCTGCACCTCCAGTTTTACAGCATTATTTACAACAGCCAAGAAGTGTCCACAGATGGATGAATAGATAAAGAAATTGTGGTATACATACATACAACGGAATACTAAATTCAGCCATAAAAAATCCTCCCATTTATGACAACATGGATGAATCTTGAAGGCATTATGCTAAGTAAAATCAGTGAAACAGAGAAAGACAAAAACTATATGATCTCACTAGTATGTGGACTCCAAAACAATGAAAACAACACCCAACTCATAGAAAAAGAGATCAGATTTGTGATTAATGGAGGTGAGTCTGGAGTGAGGGGGAGGAAGAAATGGAGGAAGTGGTCAAAAGGTGTAAACTTCCAGTTAAAAGATAAATAAGTACTAAGGATGTAATGTACAACATGATGACTATAGGTAATATTGCTATATGATATATAGGAGAGTTAAGAGAGTAGATCCTAAGAATTCTCATCACAAGAAGATTTTTCAACTTTCTTTTATCATATCTATATGGATATTAACTAAGCATATTGTGGTAAACTTTTCACAATATATGTAAATCAAACCATCATGCTGTGTACCTTAAGCTTATATGGTGATGTATATCAGTTATTTCTTGGTAATACTGGGAAAAAATGGGTAAAAGAGTAGTATTTTCCACAAATGGGATGGGCACAACTGCATTATCCACATGCAAAAAAAATGAATTTGGACCTGTACCTCAAAACGTACACAAAAATGAAGTGTAAATTAATTGTAGATCTAATTTAAGAGATAATATATAAAACTCTTAGAGAAAACTTAGAGATAAATCTTAGTGACTTTGAAGTAAACAATAATTTATTAGATATGATATTAAAAGCATAGTTGACAAAAGAGAGAAGAGATAAATCAGACTACATTAAATTAGAGATTTTTCTACAAATGGTATCGTCAAGAAAGAAAAAAGACCTCACACCGGTTAGAATGGGCATCATCAGAAAATCTACAAACAACAAATGTTAGAGAAGGTGTGGAGAAAAGGGGACCCTCTTGCATTGTTGGTGGGAATGTAAATTGATACAGGCACTATGGAGAACAGTATGGAGGTTCCTTAAAAAAACTAAAAATAGAATTACCATATGACCCAGCAATCCCACTACTGGACATACACCCAGAGAAAACCGTAATTCAATAAGACACATGCACACCAATGTTCATTGCAGCGCTGTTTACAATAGCCAGGTCATAGAAGCAACCTAAATGCCTGCTGACAGATGAATGGATAAAGAAGATGTGATACATATACACAATGGAATATTACTCAGCCATAAAAAGAACGAAACTGGGTCATTTGTAGAGATGTGGATGGACCTAGAGACTGTCATACAGAGTGAAGTAAGTCAGAAAGAGAAAAACAAATATTGTATATTAACGCATATATGTGGAATCTAGAAAAATGGTAAAGATGAACCAGTTTGCAAGGCAGAAACAGAGACACAGATGTAGAGAATAAACGTATGGACACCAACAGGGGAAAGCAGAGCAGAGAGTGTGGTGATGGGATGAACTGGGAGATTGGGATTGACATATATACACTAACATTGTACAAAATAGGTAACTAATAAGAACCTTCTGTATAAAAAATAAACAAACAAACAAACAAACAAATAAATAAAAGAAAAAAGACAATCTACAAAGTGGGAGAAAATATTTACAATTCATATATCTGATACGGAACTTGCATCTACAATGCATAAAGAACACTTAAAGCAATAATAAAATAAGACAAAAAACCCAATTTAAAAATGAGCAAATGAACTGAATAGACATTTCACTGAAGAAGATATACAAATGGCCAATAATCACATGTAAATATGTTCAACATTATTAGTCATTAGGGAATGAGAAATCAACACCACTGTATAATATTACTTGGCTCCCACTAGTATGACTAAAGTGTTTAAAAGACAGTAACAAGTGTTGTCCAGGATATAGAGGAATGGGAATCTTCACTCCATGTCAGTAAGTATGTAACGGTGCAATCTCTTTGGAAAACTGGAAATTCCACAAAATGTTAAACACAGAGTTACCTTATGACCCAACAATCCCACGTGTAGGTACGTACCCAAGATAAACTTATACAGAAATGTTCCCGATAACGTTACTCATAGTAGCCAAAAAGTGGAAACAGCTGATAAATGGATTAACATTAGCTGATAAATGGATAAACAAAAATGTTGTGTATCAACACATGGAATACTTGCCATCATCTGTCAAGGTTAACCCTGAGTTAAACATATGTTAAACAATGTAGAAACAACAGAAAAGCATTCCTCACAAAAAACAATATTTTTGAACAAGCTGTATACAGTAGGCAATAGAAGAAAGCAGCTTTATTTTTTCTACCATTTTTCTCTTTAAACCCTTTTTCTTGACTTGTTTTTCCCCAAGATCCTACTTTCTTTCCACATGAAATTTCATATGTACTATGTAACTTTTAAAGTCCCTTTCATATTAAAATATATTGCAGACATTCTAATTATTATACCATACCAACTACATAGTAAAGCTTATTTCCCTCTTAGGCTTAAAAAGTTCACAAAGTATGGGATGGTGAGGTGGCAGGAAATGACCATGGTCTGCTATATGCTTCCTTTGTCTATCTGCTTGATTTGTGTCAAACTGGGGTCCTCCAGGATGAGTGAGAAAGGTAGGAGAGGTATAATGCAGAATGATATGGCAACATTTTCATTCTCCTTATATCATACTTGTCCTTTCAACATCTTCTCACTCCCTGATCTCCTTATAGAAATGGGCAAGAGGAAAATGGAAAAAAGAAACTACCCTTTCTTCCATTCTTTCTCTCTCTCTCTCTGTCTGTCTGTCTCTCTAATCTTTGGAATTTTCTGCGTAGTAGAATATAGCTTTATTATTTTGTCTTTATTATACTTTATTTTCCATTTTGGAGACTGATAAAGTTAAAATGGAAATAGTCCAGCTTTAACATCCTGAATAAAAATTTTCTACAACAAAAGAGATACACACACACATCTCTAAACACAGATTTACAACTCTCTCTGTAATTCACCATGACAAGGTAGATCTATCAGCATGATCACCACCAGTTTAAAAAATGGCCTAAGATTCTGGTGGGGGGGAACCCACAAATGTAGAATCAATATTGATTTATTTAGAATGGTGTTGACTGTTCCATGAGGCAAAGACAACATGAGGACTCAGCAATGGTTGTTTTAAATATGATGTTGGAACCAGATGAAGTAACTACCCATTAATAAAGTAAAGCTGCCAGAGAGAAAAGAATGGCATTGCAATCAATAAAAATGCTTAATTAAAAAAAACCCCAGGGCTTCCCTGGTGGCGCAGTGGTTGAGAGTCCGCCTGCCGATGCAGGGGACACGGGTTCGTGCCCTGGCCCGGGAAGATCCCACATGCCGCGGAGCGGCTGGGCCAATGAGCCATGGCCGCTGAGCCTGAGCGTCCAGAGCCTGTGCTCCGCAACGGGAGAGGCCACAACAGTGAGAGGCCCGCGTACCGCAAAAAACAAACAAACAAAAAAAAAACGCCAAACAAGCAGGGTGGTAAAACTTCAGGAGTATTTAAGAGTGTAGACATTCATTCTCTTTACTATATCCTTCCCCCTCTTTGCCCTTCAACTAACATAAAAGTAGCAGTTTTTTCTAGGCTTTAATTTGGTATATATCAATAAATATACGTGACTAGCAACAACATCATAAGGCTAGAATAATCCCTGTTTTCTTTTTTAAATCTGAAAATCCATTGCCTGACATGAACAATAGCAACAGAGGAAAATCAATTGGCCTGTGAACCTGTACACCCAGGATCAGCATTATGAATGCTGTGTAGTATGTGTCATTTCAAATGAAGCCTGTCTGATTAGATGATTCATGACCCCCATTTACAAATTAGAAGACAGTGCCTGGAATATGTGAAAGGTTATTCTTGGTCTCTAATTTGTGGCTGTGCGAAGTGAAAGTCATTGTTTTGTTTTTCCTCCAAGCAAAAGAGGTTATTAGAGAAAGTACAATTATTACAATGCCTGTAATTAGGATATAAGCAATACACAATTCTAGAATGATTCACAATGCATTAGCTTTGTTTAATTCTGATTATGTAGGAAGAAATTTTAAGTAAAACCCAACAAGTTGGAAAACTGACAGTATGAAGGAGTTAGGAGCCAATTAGCTTTTAGCTCACTGTGCGAAGGAGACGATTCTTACAGAAAAAAAAAAAGTTTCCTTTAGTTACATACAGGAAGGCCAATGCAAATATTTAAGTGAAATATATCATTTTAGAAAATGTTGGCATTCAGTTATTTGACCATCGATGGTAATTTGACTCCAATCAAATTATCATGTTTGGCAGTGTTCATTTCATTTAAAAATACTTTTTATAACTTATATGCTCATGACAAAAGCCAAGTTTTTATCTACATATGCCAAAATATGTATTAAGTATATACAATAAGCATTTGTTCTCTATACAATAAATTAAAAATTACATATATATATAAAATTATATTTAGGCATAATGAAACTTCAAAACTAAATATATATAAATGCTATTTTTATTTTTTGAAGGTTCCAAATAGAAAAGTAAAGAAAGAAATGTTGAAGACCAAATTGAATCTCAATATGAAAGATAGAACTGAATGTAGAGATCTAAAAATCTTTGAATGAAAACCATTAAAACATGCTGTTTTAGTTTAGTCTCAAGGGCCAATAAATCACAGTGGATTAAAGAGAGTTTAGTTTTGGAGTGAAACCTTCCTGAGTTTGAATTCATTCCCCATACGCTGTATAACAATGGGAAAATTAACCTGAGTTTCAATGTATTAATCAACTAAATGAATATTAGAATTCTAATGTCATAAAGTTATTGTGAGGGATAGACAATATACTTTGTCAATCCATACCAAAACTCAAGGCACCTAATAAATACGAAGCACTGCATAAATGTTTATTGCCATTATTATAGAGTTTTATTTTGCTTTGTTTTCTAACTATGCTCAAATCCAGCAAGCATATAGTGATGGACTAAATGCTTACTTGGGTCAAAATTTTGTACTGTGCTAGGCATATATTGAATGTTTTAGAATTTTGTTAAACTAGTAAAGCACATTTAAAGGACACATTTCAAATGTGAAAGTCATATATTCATTTATTCACCAAGAATTTTTTTAACATCTCTCATATACTAGGCATAGTGTGAGGTACTGAAGATAAAATAGTCATAAAATATAGTCCTTACCTTAATAGAGTTTATAATCTGGGATAGCAGAGAGATATTAATCAAACAATTATAAAAATGATGTAAATTTTCTGGTGTAATAAATGTACAGAAAAGTACATGATACTATATCGGGAGGTCAGGAAGTTTTCTGGGAATATTATAGTTAAAATACTATTTTAGATACTTATGATTAAAATAATTAGTGCTCAACATATGGCAAAGCAGTAAAATAAGGAATATGGCAAAAAAAATGTTTCCTAATAACATCTGAGGACATTTTGGTTTAATTTGGAAAGCAAAATAAATCCAACTATAATTTTAAGTATATATTAATACATGCAAACAATGTTGTAGGAAATAACACCTACATAAGGCTTTTAGAGGACAAAAGTTTAATTCAATTTTCTTTCTCTTTCTAACCAGTTTTCCTGTGAAGAACTTTTAACATGTTCACTTTCATAACAACGTAATTATTTTCAAATTGAAGTATTGCTTGGGTACTCTGAGAAATAAACTTGAATGATTATGTCTTATCCAGATTTTTTGAAAAAAACACTTTAGAATGTAATTTCATTTAAGGGAAGTGAGGTAATTATAAAACTAACATGTGAAAAATGGACCTGTGTAATTATTTGCCTTCCCAATACATAAATTTGTAGCATTATACTTGACTAAAATGAGATAAATCATAAAATCATATAGCATGCTGAGTGGCTACATTGTATTGGTAAGCAGGGATGTACTATGTTAAGTATTTCTGTCCAGTGAAGATAAGCAAGCACTTTTTCTATCTCTGAAGGCCAACTATTCTCCTTCTCTACAGAGAGAGAGCTTGGATTTTGAATTTAAGACCTAAAGGAATATGATGCATTATCTACTTTCTAAGTTTCCTTCATATGGAGACTTTAAAAACTGATAATGCTTCTTAACTTTCTGAATAACATTACTGCATTTATATCAGGAAATTGGCCCCGATAAATGCTTTCATTCCTCATGAATATATGCAACAAAAATATATTAAAAGACACTTGTAAAGGTGGGATAAGCACATAGGTATAATTCTTCTAGCTCCTCAAAATCCAGGCTACCTAAAATAAGTGTTTTATGTGATTCACTTGTATATAGGCTGACAGATGTGCTGTATTTTGTCACTTGGGATTAAAAATCTTTGGTCAAAATGATGGAAGTGAAGTGTGACTGCAAACAGTCCTTTCCCTCTTGCCCAAGTCTTACCAGCAACTCTGTGGCAGCCTCTCTACTGTACCTCAGTCAGTAAGTAGCTGGTGAAAACACACACAAAAAATGAGCTAAATGGAAAAATGATCTCCTTTTTTTCCCTTTATGAAAACATCTTGTGGAGTGTTGGTGAAGATAAAGGATAAAATGCTTTCTTAGTAAACTGAAAGCACAAGGATTATTACCCCAGCAGGACTTATACATCTGGAAGCTCCTCAAACTTCATTAAAATAATGAACTCTAATTCTGGAATTTTAAGCATAAATGGTATGAGAAATCAAAATTGAATTTTAAAGAGAATATGTCTTCCCAATTTTTTTCTGCTTTGCTTTGGATCTGAAGGAGCTAGTACATGATGCCTCTAGTCTACATCTGAGTGTGGAATCTAGTATGAGATAGATAGAAGGAATCTGGCAGATGGAAACGTGTCACCTATTGTACTGTTACACTCCATTCTGGAGTGTTAGCCAAGTAGACTTGGGACAGGCTGCCACAAAAATAACTTGAAATTCCAGGGTAAATATAGCAGGAGACTTGCCACAAAATTGCCCAAGGGAGGGGCTTCCCTAGTGGCACAGTGGTTGAGAGTCCACCTGCCGATGCAGGGGACACGGGTTTATGCCCCGGTCCGGGAAGATCCCACATGCCACAGAGCGACTGGGCCCATGAGCCATGGCCGCTGAGCCTGCGCGTCCGGAGCCTATGCTCCGCAACAGTGAGACGCCTGTGTACCGCAAAAAAAAAAAAAATTGCCCAAGTGAAGAAAACAGAAAGAAAGGAAATCTCTATGCCTTAATTAGATGCCATCAAGCTATAAATACAAATCACTTCTTGTCCACCAATTGAGTAATTCAGTAAACCTCTTATATGGAGAGGAGTAAGAATACTTAGCAAGGAATTGGCAAGGAATACTTAGGTCAAATCCATCCTCAAGGAAATCTACCTGATCCACACTTGTCTCCTTTTGTTATAGTTCTGAACTGTTACTTCCATATGCACTCTGGCCTTTTTTTATGTGTAAAGTTTTTTTTAATAAACATTTTATTTGTGGGTAATTTTGGATTTACAGAAGAGTTGAGATGAGTCCCTGAATATCCTGCAGCCAGATTTCTCTAATTTAACAGCCCTCAGAATGGCACATTTGTAAAACTAACAAATTAACATTAAACCGTACTATTAACTAAACAAGGACTTTATGCAGCTTTCACTGTTTTTCATTAATATCCTTGTTGTTGTTGTTCTAGGATCTAATACTGTTTTGAAATGTAGATTTGTGTATTATTTGGATATAGTGAGACCAACATATCAATAGATAATTGCCCTTGAAAAGACAGTTTTACTCACAGTTCCCAAGAGGAGGGGGCATGCCACCCCATCTAGGACTACATGGGGAACATCAGGATTGGTCAGGAAGCAGATGGAACCAGAGGAAAATTTGGACAAGTGGCCTTATTTGGGTTTTTACAGGAAGGAATGGGAGAGGTAGCGTAAACAGGCTAAGTAAGTTTCGGATTAGATAGTTTGAATAATTTCAGTGGGCTCTGGAGTGTAGGGGATGTCAGGTTGTCTGGTTTTGGGCACTGGGGTGATTAGGGCAAAGAAGAGCAGACTGAGTGTGATAGCCTGTGAGAGTTTGACAAAGTTGGTAGTTGGGGTATGTGCTTCCCATTGGTTGGAAAGGCATGCTCCTGGGTGAGTTGTTTGTGACCTCTAGGAATTAGCTAACACTGAGTCACTCTAGTGTAAGCAAGGCCCCAAAGTGTCAAAATATCAGAATAAAAAGATATGCTTATATGCACATAGATACTTAATTTCATTTAGCCCTCTGGCTATTTTTGGTTTTGCTTTGCAATATTGTTTATTTATTTATATTTTATTTGTATAACATGTCTTTTGTTGTTTTGGGTATGCTGTGCAGCTTGTGGGATCTTAGTTCCCCGACTAGGGATTGTATCCGCACCCTCGGCAGTGAAAGCTCAGAGTCCTAACCACTGGACCACCAGGGAATTCCCCTAACATCTCTTTTTAATTGAAATTTATTTGACTTACAATATCATGTTAGTTGTTTCAGGTGTACAGCACAGCAATTCAGTTTTTTTATATAAAAAATACCATTTTTCTTTTTCAGATTCTTTTCCATTATAGGTTATTACAAAATATTGAGTATAGTTCCCTGTGCTATGCAGTAGGTCCTTGTTGGTTACCTATTTTATATATAGTAGTACATATTTGTTAATCCCTTCCTCCTAATTTATCCCTTCCCCCTGCCCCCTTCCCCTTTGGTAACCATAAGTTTGTTTTCTAAGACTGTGGCTCTATCTCTGTTTTGTAAATAAGTTCATTTGTATCTTTTATTTTCAGATTCCATGTATAAGTGATATGTGATATTTGTATTTCCCTGTCTGGCTTACTTCATTTAGTATGATAATCTCTATGTCCATCCATGTTGCTGCAAATGGCATTATTTCATTCTTTCTCATGGCTGAGTAATATTCCATTGTATATATGTACCACATCTTCTTTATCCATTTATCTGTCGATGGACGTTTAGGTTGCTTCTCCGTCTTGGCTATTGTTAATTGTGCTGCAATGAACTTTGGGGTGAATGTATCTTTTCGAATTATAGTTTTCTCCAGATATATGCCTGGAGTAGGACCACAAGATCATATGGTAGAGCTATGTTTAGTTTTTTAAACTAAACATAGAGCTATGTTTAGTTTTTTAAAGAACCTCCAAACTATTCTCCATAGAGGCTGTACCAATTTACAGTCCCACCAACAGTGGAGGAGAGTTCCTTTTTCTCCATATTATTTGTAGACTTTTTGATGATGATCATTCTGACTGGAGTGAGGTGATACCTCACTGTAGTTTTGACTTGCATCTCTCTAATAATTAATGATGTTGAGCATTTTTTCATGTGCCTGTTGGCCTACTGTAAGCCTTCTTTGGAGAAATATCTATTTAGATCTTCTGCCCATTTTTTGACTGGGTTGTTTGTTTGGTTTTTTCTTTTGATATTGACTTGTATGAGCTGTTTGTATATTTTGGAAATTAATCCCTTGTTGGTCACATCATTTGCAAATATTTTCTCCCAGTCCATAGGTGGTCTTTTTATTTTGTTTACGGCCTTCTTTGCTGTGCAAAAGCTTTTAAGATTAATTAGGTCCCATTTGCTTATTTTTGCTTTTATTTCCATTACTTTAGGAGACAGATCCAAAAAGATATTGCTGTGATTTATGTCAAAGAGTATTCTGCCTATGTTTTCCTCTAGGAGTTTTATAAGTATCCGGTCTTACATTTAGGTCTTTAATCCATTTTGAGTTTATTTTTGTATATGGTGTCAGAGAATGTTCTAATTTCATTCTTTTACATGTAGATATCCACTTTTCTCAGCACACTTGTTGAAGAGACTGTCTTTTCTCCATTGTATATTTTTGCTTCCTTTGTTGTAGATTGACCGTAAGTGCATGAGTGGGTTTATTTCTGGGCTTTCTGTCCTGTTCCATTTGTCTATATGTCTATTTTTGTGCCAGTATCATTCTGTTTTGATTATTGTAGCTTTGTATCAGAGTCTGAAGTCAGGGAGTGTGATTCCTCCAGCTCTGTTCTTCTTTCTCAAGATAGTTTTGGCTATTCAGAGTCTTTGTATTTCCACACAAATTTAAAAACATTTTTTCTAGTTCCGTGACATACGTGATTGGTAATTTGATAGCGATTGCATTGAATCTGTAGATTGCCTTGTGTAGTATAATCACAGCCCTCTGGCTGTTTTGCACATTGCAGTTAGAGTGATATGCAACATGGTCTAAAAGGCACTCTTTGACTTACAATCTGTGCTCTGCCTTCTTCATGAGACTTACCTTGCACTTTTTCCTACATTTTTCCTCCTTTTTTTTCCTGGACTTCAGTCACACTGACCATTTTTTACCCTCATAAAAATACTTGTCTCCTTCCTCACTTGAAGTCTTTGTAAACAAAATGATTTCTGCTTCTGTGCACATGTTTTCTCTCTCGCTCTCGACACACACACACACACACACACACACACATGCATGCATGCATAAACAACAAGCTAAGATCTACACTCCCTCAACTACCAGCTGAAATGTTGATTCTGCAAAGAAATCTCCGCAAACCCACTGATAAAGCCACTTCCCCCACATTTGTGTATGTTAGCACCCTGAACTTATCTTTCATTGAACTTACTATAACTCTAGTTAAATAATGCAATCTGTAATTATTAGTTTAAGGGATGGCTCCTCCAGTATATTATATACTGTGTGACATTAGGGGCTAAATGTCTCATTGTCTTTTGTCCTGGTACAATATACAGTGCTGTACAATACATAGAGCTGTGCAAAAATAGTATGCAATATACAATGCATAACAACTTTTCTAAAGGTGAGTAAAGGTATATCTGCATTAACATTATTACTGCAGGCTCTCTTTTTAATGAAAGCTTTGTTATATAATTTGTTGATGTATAAATCAAATACTATTAGAATTTTGCCATGTTTGCTTAATTTATCTTTGTATGTATGTGTTTCTATAATTAATTTATTTACTTAGATTGTTAGTTATCTTTCTGGATCAATTTTATCAAGAAAAAGTCCCTGTCTTAGATTGGGTTTTCCCAGAAATAGACCAGAATATGATTCAAGGTCAAATAATTTGTTAGGAAGGGGAAAGAAACACAGAAAGAGAGAAAATAAGTGAGATAGGAAAGGCAGCCAATAAAGGGTGCATTACCAAGCCAGCTACTCCTTGACTTGCTGACACCTGATCCCTCCAGGGAAACTCCTGATTCAGAGTACAACACACACCTCGCCTACAAATCATCCAAAAGGGTGAGAGAGTATTTATGTCAAACCCTAATCAATTATTGTTTGAGGATTTCTCAAATCATTAATTCCCTGATGCTCATGCCTTACTCACATGAAAGGCAGCAAAGTATGTCCTGGTGGCAAGAAAAACTCTTATGACTCTAATAAGGTGTTCACACATGCAGTCACACTGACACATAAGAAAGTAGTAAAGGCAAAAGGGTAGGGTTATGCACTGACCACTGTTATATTTCCCGACCATTTTTTTTTCTAGTGCTCTTGGCTTTTTGAAGGGAATAGGCTAGTTTTATTAAAATAAAATATGCCACAGTATGAATTTGTCTAATTATTGCCTCATGATGTCATCTAACTTGTTTTTCCACATTCTAATATTTCCTATAAATTAAAAATTAGTTATAAAGGCTTGCAACAGGTTCAAATTGAAATTTTCACAAGGATGTTCCATAGAGGCTGATGTAGTTCTTCATACTGCATTATAGCATGTTATACAGAATGTCAAATGTTCACCTTTTTATGATGTGATCTTTAATCACCCAGTTATAGTTGTAACCTCTAGATGTTACCATTGTAAAGGTCAATTTTGTCCCCTTCACAACTAGCAAGTAAACTAATGATGATATTCTGATACCCTTCAATTAGCCAGTCATCAGCACCTTTTCAAATTCTTGTTTTAGCATCCAAGGATGATTCTATACTGAATCAATTATTTTGGAGGAATGACAAGGGTGATTTTATTTATTTAATTTTTTTTTTTTTTGCGGTACGTGGGCATCTCACTGCTGGGGCCTCTCCCGTTGTGGAGCACAGGCTCCGGACACGCAGGCTCAGGGGCCATTGCTCACGGGCCCAGCCGCTCCGCGGCATGTGGGATCTTCCCGGACCGGGGCACGAACCCGTGTCCCCTGCATCGGCAGGCGGACTCTCAACCACTGCGCCACCAGGGAAGCCCAGACAAGGGAGATTTTAAACTATTGTTTCTTTTATGATTATTACCTGAAAATTTCCTGTTTAAAAGAGGAGGAAAAAGGAGAAGGAGGTAGTGGAGGATGAGGAAGGTGAGAAGAAGGAAAAGGCAATGGAGAAGGCAAAGGGAAAAAAAGAGCTCTTTTTCATCAAGTGGGAATAAGTTATAACTTCTTCTAACAAAGCAGGCTAAATACTTGCAAACATATTTTTCTTTTTAATTACCAAATTTTACTGTAAGAATTTGTTGTAATGATGATCTCCAGTGGCGGTAAATTACTTTTTCTCTCACAAAAAAATTCACAGATTTTTATTTACTTAATATTTAACATTCAGTTATAATCAGTGTTATACTTAGTGCACATATTATCATATTGTCCCAAATTTCATCGGGAAATTTACCCTTCTTTGAGGGTTGTAATGCCTTGAGGAAGAATAATACCTTTTGCTTGGATCATAGTAAGTTATGCAATGTTAAGAATTTGTTTGTGAATATATGTCTTTAATGTATTGGAGATATTTGCAAAAATCTTCATTTTATATCTTTGTGACTTCCAAATGCATTTCCCCACAATAAGCTTTTTTAAAGGATACATTTTCTTTGGTATCCTTAAAAGTGATGACATCATTTTTTTAAAGCTAGAAGGAATGATTAAAATGTACTGACTTTAAAGACCCATACTCTGAGTGTAAATTCCCTTTTTCGCCTCAAAGATTCATTCTGCAAGTTTCTTTTTATTCTAGTATTTTGGAACCCTAAGAACAATTCTTAATTTTATGTACTAAGTCAGCATTAATTTTGTATTTTATAACTTTGCAGTTGGAGTATGTAACACACACTTAAGTATCTAAGGTGTGCTCTCTAAATGATTTATTTTTTAAAAAGTAATTTATATACATATGATCTCTTCCAGGAAACAGAAAGGGTTTTCCCTCGAGGGCTGTAGAAGCAGAAAAGATGCCAGCATACAATTTTCACAAATGAACTTGTAATAAGAATACACTGCCAAATCACAACGATTTATATGCAATTGTAAAATATAAATATTTAATGTGGTTTTTAAGGCACTGACTTGTATTGAATCAGTCACCTCCGTAAGTCATAGGTGTTGATTTTTTTAAAACATTATTGATTTGTTAAAGAGAAAGGTATCTTGGGTCCATAATTTTTCTCATTATGAAACACTAAGTAGCTAGAGGTTTTTAAAATAGTGGTTCAGCTAAGAGAATCTATTTTTGAAAGATTAGCTTTGAACTTCTCTTTTAGTGCATCTGTTTACATTCTCTAGGATCATTTGCAATATAATTGAAAAGATGTCTTTTATTTAGCCAGCCTTTATTAAATTGATTCTTGTATGTTGATGAGGGTTGGCAAAGCTTCATCTCTCAGGACACTAAAAATAATGTGGCCTTATTAATGATACCATAAAACATTTTTTGTAGCTTCAGGTAGAGAGAATTTAGCAAAGCATACTTCCCTGCTGATGTTGCATTATACCCCACTGTAGTGTAGGGTTATCATTTTACTTTCTCATTCACCATTGATCCTTGTTTTCACTCTCTCTTTTCTACCTCCACTTCATCAACTATAATATTATTAAGAACATTACAATCATCATAGGGAAAATGTAAATAATTATATGTAACAGTATAGGATATCTGCATTTATCACTGGTAGTGTGGATATGGTTAATGATTGTCTATCTTGTGATTCATCATATTTAAGATTCTGTACCAGATAGTATGTTATGGGTTGAACTGATCCCTTTCACACCATGAAAAAAAATTATATGTTGAAGTTTTAACTCCCAGTACCTCAGAATGTGAGCTTACTTGGAAATCGGGTTGACACTGATGTAATTAGTTAAGATGAGGTCATTCTGGAGTAGGATGGGCCCCACTCCCTTATGACTGGTGTCTTGGTAAAAGGGGGAACTTTGGAGACAGCCATATAGACAGGGAGAATGTCATCTGTAAGCCAAGACCTGCAATAGATCCTTCTCTCATAGAACTCAGAAGGAGCCAAATCTTCCCACACCTTGAGTTTGGACTTTTAACCTCCAGAACTGTGAGGCAAGAGGTTTCAGTTGTTTAAGCCACCTGGTTTGTGGCTTTTTTGTGGCTTTTTACGGCAGACCTAGCAAACTAGCACACGTGATTACTGCATTTTTACAAGTGTGGCTGAAGTGATAAGTCAACATGCTATAGAAGTATACAAATAACGAATATGTTATCTTCTATTCAGCCTAGTGGAGAACATAATACACTTGTTTGCAACATGGTGACTCCAATTTAGATTGACACTTACTAGTATGACATATCTATTTTTATTTTATTATAGACTATAGCTATAGATGTCTTCAAGTCATTGAGTCTAATTGTACTTTGAAGTGTCTGAAGCAAATTTGATGACATTTCCCCGGGGCGAGAGAAAGTGTGTGTATTGTGTTCAGGAAACTCTCTCTATGGTGCTCAGAAGCATTATCTGCAGATAAAAGATAGAACTGCCAACTCGATGGATCATCTCAGAAAAGCTTTCTTTTCACTCTTCCCATCTCTGTCCAAACAGCTTGAAAGATAGTGGATATTTATCTTCTTTACATGATCGGCCAATGTAATTAAATGGAAGTAATGACAGTTCCATTGTATTAGGTAGAATGTTAAATCAATATTACACTGTCACTTCACTTGATTCTTAAGCTGACAAAAAAACTTAGTTTTATGAAACCATTTTTGGGGATTTTCTTTTACTTGAATTCTAGAATGCAGATTTATACCCCAATTATTTAAACTTCACTTTATTACTACACTGACAAAAGATGTTGGATGTATGCCAGTTTCACATTTTAAAACAAATTTACAGATAATATAACATTACTACTCAAATTCAAAACAGATATTCAAAGTTATGAATTTTTATATTTCTACCAATGGAATATGCATAAGTTAAAACTGTTACATTTACAAAACTTTAGACTCTAATTATTTTAAAACCAATAAATTATACATGTGTTTGCTAATTCTTAATTTGAAACAAAAATTATTTCTAGCCTTCTGTTAATCCAGTTTCAAAATTATACAATGTCTCTTTCAATTATTAAAACCTTTTTGCTCTCTAATTTTATCTCAGAAGATTGTTCTCAGTAATCCAAGACACAAGCATCAAAATGTCACCTCAGGCCTCCTCCTTTCTCAGCATATAGAAAACAATGGGTATAAAGAAACGATCTTCCTTTTTGTCCGCGATAATGATTTATAAGCTTTCCTTTTTTTTTCTATCAGGAAAGATGACAGATTTCTATTTATTAAGTGCTATGTAATATTTCTATTCATTAAAATCAAAATAAGTAATATTTCTATTTACTTTGTTTCCGGACAGTGGAATTTTATATCTCCTTGCTCTTTGCCTTCCTTTCCTCAGGCTTCTGGGTGTTTTTGAGCAGATGAGTGGTAAAATTAAAGGCATGTTTATCAATGTCATGTTTCAGAGTTTGGTCAGGAAAACATATGTGTACAAGGTATTTTAACAAAGATGATTTAATATAAAGAATTGACTTTGTAGGCATGAGCAAATTTAGAAAGAAAAGAAAGAAAAGCAAAGGAAAGGAGAAGAAAAAAAAAGAAAAGGAAAACTATGGCAGCATACAAATAGCGTAGGAAGCAACTAAATCCCTAGGACTAGGACAGGTGTCAAACTATGGCCTATGGGCCAAATCCAGTGTGCCACCTAATTTTTTTTTTAAAGAAGATGTTGGGAGTAGAAGTTTATTAATTAATTAATTTATTTTTTTGTTGTGTTGGGTCTTCGTTTCTGTGTGAGGGCTTTCTCTAGTTGTGGCAAGCGGGGGCCACTCTTCATCACGGTGTGCGGGCCTCTCACTATCGCGGCCTCTCTTTTTGCGGAGCACAGGCTCCAGACGCTCAGGCTCATTGTTGTGGCTCACGGGCCTAGTTGCTCCGCGGCATGTGGGATCCTCTCAGACCAGGGCTCGAACCCGTATCCCCTGCATTAGCGGGCAGATTCTCAACCACTGCGCTACCAGGGAAGCCCAAGTGTGCCACCTAATTTTTAAGGCAAACTAAGAATGGTTTTTATATTTTAAATTTTTCTGTAAGTACCTACATACTATCACCAATGTTACCTCTTAGCCTTCAAAACTCAAAATATATAAAAAGTTTGTTGACCCCTGAACTAGAGGAGCAAAGGGAAGAGGTCTTGTGATAAAGTCCAAGGAGCTGGGTCTCTCATACCTCTGCTAAAATCTCTGAGGATTTTGCCTTCAGGCTGGTTCTAAGATTGCCAAAAGAAGTCGAAGACTAGAAACAACTGTGTCTGCCAGGCTGAAGGGGCAACACTGAGAGGGATAGTATACAATTAGGAGTGGTAGGTCTCACTCCCTTCCTTCTGCCTCAGTAGCCCTCTATTCCTCCCTATGGTGGTTTGCAGAGCCCTAGCCCCAGCTTCATAATGCTTGGAGCTTTGACTATATGGCACTGAAAGACTACTGCTTATTAGCCAGGGTGGTGTACTAGATAGCTCTGAAATGTCTGACAAGAGATTTGTTTTTGATTTAGATGACGTAACTTTCAAGACAGAGAGGCACAATAAAGTACTCCTAAAGAAAACACTCAAAAACACCTGAATCTATCTATGCTTTACTTGCTCTCTGCTTTCATTCCAGGCCGTGTGTTTATTCTCATATACAAATATTGGCACCTTATAGGTTACTCAGATTCTCTGTGGTCTCTTTCTTTTATTCAGAGTAAGAATCTATTGTTTCCACATAGCCTCTTTGCACAGGTGCAATGTTAGAATGGTAACAAACTTAAGTCAATGCTAACCGCCCCTGTGTGAGAAAGAAATAATCTCCATTTTCTTCTCCCCCAGGTCATTCATGCAGGTCAATCAAATTAAGCATTGATCATTACCTTAACCCAGGGTTTTACTTTTAGAGGTGTAGTGCAGAAATATCAATTAATAGAACCAACCACTAATTTCTCTCCACCCAGCCCCTGTCATGAATTAACATAGATTCATGGTCTTGTTCTCTATATTTCACTGGATGGATAGGGTATATAAGGGATAAAATCATAATAAATATTTTTGGATTATTATTTGACTACTGCATCCATATTTCCAGGGAAAATCAAAAAGTCAAGCTGAATCTTAGAGCACTATCTCAATTAGCAGAATGTATGAATTTTAAGGAGAAGATTGTGACCACAACTCAATCATATTATGTTCGCTTCTAACTCCTCTTGTCTGAAGTAGAGACCTACTTCTCCATGAGTGGTTCTGTAAGAACAAAGGTTTGTTTTGCATTTGATAATTTGTTTCAATCTTACTATGTACAGTGACCTCTGAACTGAACTGATTATCCTTTGTAAATTTTTACACAATATGAATATTATACACATTGTAGTAAGGAAAATTTCTTGGTAAATGAGAAAAAACAGACATAATGTTAATGAGTTAAAATTTGAAGGTTAGAGTGTTTGGAAAATCTAACACAAAAAAGTCAATAGACATGTACTAGTCTTCTAGGCTGCCATAACAAAATACCACAGACTGAGTGGCTTAAGAAACAGAGATTTATTTTCTCACAATTCTGGAGACTGGAAGTTTAAGATCAAAGTGCCAGGTGGGTTGGTGTCTGGTGAGAGCTGACAAAGATTCTTTCATTGACCAAACCCTACTCAGGTTCCTCTGAACTCTTTCAACCAAGCCCAATCTTTGGACTTCCATGTTTATCTCTGTGTTCAGTTTTAGCAAGAATCCTACTAAGTCAGTTTAACCAGATGCCCACCCCTACCCTCCATATCTGATCACCCTCAATATCCAATCTGGTTCCTTATCCTTGATTATACCCCAGGAGATGTCTGATCACCCTGGCCTGCCTTCAACAAGAATCCTGTTAGGTCAGTCAAGCCAAAATCTCCTTTATTCTTGATGTTTCTCTTAGTAATTTTTCATCTCTGACCCCCACCACTTTGTGCATGCTATATTTGGAGTTGACTTCAAAATTCCATTGCAGCGGTCCCTACATCTATGGCATTAGTGCCTCCTTGAATAAAGTCTGCCTTGCCAATTTGAACAAGTGTCATGAATAGTTTTTTCTTTAACAGGGCTCTCCCCTTGGGTTGCAAATGTCCACCTTCCCTGTGTGCTCATATGACCTCTTTGTGTGTGTGTAGGGAGAGTGAGAAAGTGAGCACTCTGGTGTCTGTTCTCATAAGGACAGTAATCCCATTGGATCAGAGACCCACCTTTATTACCTCATTTAACATCAGTTACCTCTGTAGAGGTCCCATGGCCAAATACAGCCACACTGGAGGTTAGGATTTCAATGAATTTTGGGGGGACACAAACATTCAGTCTATAATAAAATGGATAGCTGTGGAGACTTATATGGTGAGTCTAGTATACAGTCACGTGTCTGAGCTTTATTAAAATTAAAGCATCTCTTCTTTCTCAGCTTAGGCTGCTTCTTATAAAGAAGTCTAAAACAGGAAGAGAAAGTGTAATCACTTTTATTCTGGTCAATAAATGTTGCTTTTCTTCTACATCCAACTTCATTCTTGGTATTTCAGCCTTATTTTCTTATTTCTCCAGGGCTGGAGTGAGGAGGAACTGGGAGAAAAAGTAAAAGTCAGGAGATGTTTTATTTAATTGACAGTGATATCAACCTGTGTTGTTTTCTTACAGTCAAGGGAGATATTTACAGCTAAATTTCCTTTTGGTTGAATTTGTGGACTTTTCAGAGACTATCACTATAGATCATTGCTCTGTAGATTCCTTAACATGTCTCTCCCTCTCCTGGCTGCTTAGCACTCTGTTCTCAATGTCTGGTTTATGATAGTAGACCTCACAGAGATGTTCTTTTTTGGAGTTTCACCAGATAACTGTCTTGGAAAAATCCCTTTAAGACAGTTCTCTTTGTTGCCTATTTCTAAAGGGAATATACCCTGATATCCTTTGTCCAGCTAAACTCTGCATGTGAAGATTGTCTCCTACACAGCCATCTCAGTCAATTAGATGGTCATTCAGTATCTTCTTAGGCTTTCAGGCGTTTCTAGGTCTGTCTACAGAATCAGCCATTGTATTCTTCTTCTCTCCAGATATTAAGGGAAATAGGTCAAACTCTCTGAATGGTCACCTGAAACTCCTTTTATTGGGTTGCAGAAGAGGTGGGAGAATCATTCTCTATTACAGCTGCTGTGAAAGGGGTCACACACTGTACTAATAATTCCCTCCAAAGCACTTCTCTGCCTATTTGACTGTTCCACTTTTCCACTTTTCCACATTCAAAGATGAGAGCCTAAAGGTTGCAGAACTAACATTTGAACACCTTTTTGCTCATCCTTTCGCAAGTGGTCTGGAAACACACAAACCTCAAGGTCCTGTTCTCTTGGGACATCCAGAATTAAGTCAGTAATAATCCCATTTGGTGTCCTAGTACAATATATAAAGGATTATAAGCAAAGTGGCAAAATACCACAGATAATGCAGAGAAAGTTCTTTAAATCATTTAGAGTGCTTTCTTAAATTAGCTCATTATTAATTACCTGCCAGGAAACCATTGCCCTAAACAATGTATATAATTTTGAAATAAGTCACTATCAAGTGTTTTATACTGACAGCTGAATGAATGGAAGACTTTTTTTCTCATTTCAGGGCATAGAGAATTATGTTAAGCATTTATTTTGAAATAAAATGCACTGTGTAATTAATTGCATATGAAACACATCATTGCAGAATTAGTTTATACTTTCAAAAGTTTTCTTGGGC
Organism: Delphinapterus leucas; assembly: GCF_059928025.1. NCBI lineage: Eukaryota > Metazoa > Chordata > Mammalia > Artiodactyla > Monodontidae > Delphinapterus > Delphinapterus leucas. The sequence continues at coordinate 41,291,328 of NC_143136.1, read as the reverse complement.
TGCAATTGATCATACATATTTCATACTATTTTAGATTTGTACACCTTTGCATTTGGTATAACTTAGTTCCAACTGTGTTATAAAATGAATACCAAATACTCTCTGGAGGCAAACTGAGGGAAAAGTGCTTTATCTGGTAAACTGAAATGTTAAGTCATTAATCATGTTCTTCCTTATCATTTTCTTTTTAAAGACAGATGGTTTGCATTCAAGTCATACCGGAAGGCTTATAAGTCGTAGCCATATTTAAAGTGGGAAAGCTGGACATATTTAATATTTGTTTAAATTCTCTCAGTCTTCATTCTATCCTCCTTCTACCTTGGCTTCATGTACTCTAGAGGCTATAAAGTTAGCAAAAACAAACAAAATGACTCTCCCAAACTCCTTTAAAGCTAAGGTTCTACATGTAGATGCACTTACATGAGACTTACAGGCAGAAGAGAGAAATGTGATCAGATCAACCAGTGTGGGGAGTTTGTGTCTTTTGGTTCTTCGTCTTCTGAAAGAGCCATGGTGGATATTCTTGAACTTGGGTCTTTATTATCATAGGCAACTACTGTCTGGTGCTGCAGCACAGGAGTTATAACAATGCCACCTAGTGTTTCTTCTGGCTATTTCTTGTGGTGTATAATCTAAGTCTTGTTCTCTGGTATATATCTTTAAATAAATACTTGTCATCTTAAACTAGCTAGGATGGATTTTCCTTTCTGCAGCTAAGAACTCATGCAACAATTAAGACATTAGAGTCCATAGGCAATGTGAATGAGGAATTGGTTTTCTAACCTGAATGGGTTTAGAGGCAGTGAAGTCCTGATTAGAATTAGAAGAGGAAACATTGTGTCACAATTCTTGTCTAAAATTGTTTTTGAAGTCACCTGGAAAGATGGGTGGAGAGAAGGCAAATCTTCTGAAGAGAAAGTAGATACTATCATAGGACAGTTTAGAGGTCATAAGAAATTCAAGACTATGGAGTGGCCGATTCCTTCTAACTGGGAAAGATAGTGAAATGAGAGTCTTAAGATTTTAAATTATAAGTTCAAATCTTTGTCAGAGAATCAAAAAGCTCCTATGACTCCTTTAAATGTACCTTATATCTCGTAGTTGCAGATCTGATTTAATAATAATTTAGGTTTAAAATTCTCATCCTTGCCAAGCAAAGGTAAAACTTAGGTTTAAAAATGTGGGAAACTTGGGAGAGCTGGGGTAACTCCAGGTAATAAAAACTCTCAAATCTCACTGAGACTTCCTGCCAGCAAAAGCAGTAAATTTTTCCACCTCTTGAAATATGGAGGCTGTGTTTACCTTTTATAAAATTACACCAGAAATGTTTCCATGCAAAGTAATGTACTTTCTCCTGATACCTCTCCCCTTTCACTCTTCATAGACTCCAGATCAATACCTAGAATCAGTTTCCTTTATGCTTTAGGGTATCAGAAACTTGAACGATAAAGATTATACAATAAGATAAATAAGTACTAGGGATGTAATGCACAACATGATAATTATAATCAACACTGCTACATGTTATACATGCAAGTTGCTAAGAGAGGAAATCTTGAGTTCTCATCACAAGGAAAACTGTTTTTTCTCTATTTCTTTAATGTTCATTTGAGATGATGGATGTTCACTAAACTTATTGTGATAATTATTTGATGATGTATGTAAGTAGAATCATTATGACGTACATCTTAAACGCATACAGTACTGTATGTCAATTATGTCTCAAAAAAACTGGAAGAAAAAGATTATACAATAGAAGTGTTCAAATATTCTGCTAACTTATAACAGTAAGAATTTAAGAATGTGTATGAGAACGTATACTTATTGTGTTAGATACGTAAGGGGAGATGCTTTTATACTGGCTAAACATATTGATTCGGGTAAACTGAGTAGAGATTTGTTTCAATCAATATACTAACTCAAACAGCCATAAATGGCTATAACTGTAGTTTGTTTTTGATTAGTAACCTATAACCTGGATTCAGTGATGTCTATTTAAATGAAGTTGAGATGCCAGAAATTCCTTGGCTTCATAATAAATTATCAAAATAACTATGGAAATAGTATAAATAATATAAAGACTCCTCATAACCTGCTTACCTACTATTCAAATGCATAAAAGAAGAAGACATAGAACATAGTTGCTTAACCCAAGGCATTTGGAAAACACTTTTGAAGACAGATTCAGCATATTTGAAAAGTGCTATGGTGTTTTTCTCTGTAGTCTGGCAATGAAGGTAGAATATGTTGCCTTTGAGGTGGGATTTTTTATTTTATTGGTGCTGTGGCATCCTGCAGTGCCAAAGCCAGGTAACAACGTGTCAACTACAAAGAGCAGTTGTCTTTAAAGTCAGGTTAGGCCTAAGAATGGTGTGACCAGCAGGGATGTTTTTGCAGGGACTAAATGAAATTATAGCTTTTAACAATCCAAAATGTTGGTTAGACCATTTACTCCTATTTTAATCTATATAACAGAAAAGGAAACTGTAGATCTGGTGAATGAAGGCCTGGTGTGAGCCGCAATGAGAGTCTTGGTCCCTCACTAAATTCTAATATTTGAATCTTATACAATAACCACGACTCCACCAGCATCATGTCGTATTGTACAAGAAGTCCCTGTGTGATGAAATGGAGCCCATGAAGGCACTTAGAACAAGGCTCAAAATTTCGTCAAAAATATGATTACTAGGAAAAAATTTATCAGATCCATTTAACTGTTCTCTGTTTTTCTGTTTCCCATTAAATTAGCTGTTGCCACTGATGCTGCTTGACGTTTCTTGTAGATGGCACTTATGCTGTGGAATTATTTACTTTTATATTTTTCCTCTGATGGCTATAAAATGTTTCAGATTAATTGCTGCATCCACCGAGATGATCATAAGCTTTCATCGTTTAATCTGTTAATATGATCACCTTTCTTATTTCCTAATGTTAACCCTTCCATTCTTAAAGTATACCTCAGTTGATTACATTGCAATTTAAAGATGTTGGTGGATTTTAAAATTTATGAATGCATCATATTCATTAGATCAGCCTAAAATTACATCTTGGTTGTCATTGGTTAGGTTTGATTTCAAGATTACACCATCATTTTAAATGGCTAGAAGAATTCCTTTTTAATTATATTTTTTCTTAAGGATAGTTTATATAAGATAGATAGATATAGATATAGATATAGGTAGCACTACAGATATATAGAGATAAAAACTGTTCTGGAAAGTTGAGAAGAGCTGAACACTAAAACTAAAGGGCCTTGTGTGTGTGTATTAGTTTCTACTTTTGCAAATTTTTACAAGTTATTTTAGTTCTAATTATGTATTCTATTTCTTTTCAGACCCGTTTGATAGGCTGTATTTTTCTAGAAAATTATTCAAGTTTTCTATTTTGCCATATTTTTTTATTTTAAAATTTAAATGTTTTATATATCTGCAGTCATTACCAATTTTTTATATTTTGCATTCTCATAATTCTTTATACTTTTTTCTCTGTCAATCTTAATAGAAGCTTATTATTGTTGATTCTCTTTACAATACCTTTGTTTTGTGTTTCTTTTTAGAATTTTTGTACTTGTCTTTATTACTTCTTTAATTTCCTTTCTTTCAGTTTGACCTGTAGTTATTTTTCCAACTTTTTAAGTTGTATCCTCAGACCATCACTCTAGGCGTTTTAGTGAGATAAAGTTTAATTTGAGTGTGAGTGCTATTTTACCATATTAATTTCAGTTTTCTTTTAATCTCTGTTCTCATAAGTTTTTCCCTTACATTCTTCAAAGTTCAGCAATGGATTTAATTGATGTTTGATTTAATAGATATAGAATTTTAGGTCATTAGTAGTGAATGCAATTGATTTTTTAGTCCATTCGGCTTACATATTACCAGGGATGTCAGTCTCAATTTATAATTCAACCCTTTTCAATTATGCTTCTACCATTACAACTCAGCCAACATGCTCATGTGTAACGGGCATGTTATTTCCTTAATAGAACCTTAAAACACTCTATTTTCATGTCTTAGAACACTTACTCCATTGGTTTCCATGACACCACAATTTTTGTTTTTGTTGTATGGAACTATCCTCTCCTTTTTCAGCCTCCCTGCTGCCTCTTCTGTCTATATTTATGTGTAACTGCTCTTCAGTAGTTGATCTGAGGCCTTTGTCCACCTCTTGCTGTGCATATTTTTAATTTAGGTTACCTATTCAAATGGCTCAAAATATATCTGTTAATGATTCCTAAATTTCTTCTTTTTGACAGCTCTTATCTTCTGAATTGCAGACTCTTCAAGCTGATGCCTCCCTTGACATTATCCTTTGGATGCCTACAGTATCACTGCCTGTTCCAGGTGACTTAATATTTTTCTTATTTTCCCTTAAAAACCCTTGTATCCATTCTTTATTCTTGAAGTTTAGCAAATTTGCCAAAGTATATATGGTTTTGTTACTTATGTTTCTTTTTTCTTCCTCAAAATCCCTGCCTCTGGTCCACATATTCTGGTATTGAGTCAGTCATCTCAGAAAAAAATCCTTCATTTATTAAGCAATTGGCTTTAAAGCTGCATGTAAATTTCTGTAACTTTACTCAAAGGTGTTTAAGTAACATGTGTGGTTAATTGCTTTGTAGGAAAAACCCAAATTATTTGCTCTCATAGTTTCAGGGCAGGGATTTATGCCCATTTTCAGAGTACATGGGCTACTATGGTAGAACTACAGGAATGTTCAGTCACAGTTTTCTGTTGATGGAGACTTCCAGAATACTATGAGAGGGATAATCCTCATTCCAAAGTACAGTGCTATATATGGAGAAAATATCATTAGTCTGCAGTACCAGAATATTAAAAATTGTATTCTACTCATTTTAAAGCTGAATTGGTTCCTAAGATTAGACTTTCAATCAAATTTGCACAATATAATCACAGAACTTTTACAAAAGTGTCATTTGAACTAATCCATTAGCCCCATCCAAATTAGCCCTGTTGTTTATAAGGTATTAAATGCACTACAAAGCCTAACATGTTTGTTATGCTCCATTATCATAGCACCTGTTAAACAGCCCACAGCAGCTGTACTTTTAACAGATTACAGACCATTAGGCAAGTTATACAATACCTTCCTTTTATAACCTAATTTACTTTCTTTTGCATGAGACTCTCTGGATCATAAAATGAGAACTTTTTCATAGCCTTTCACTGACTGAGATGAGGAGAGTGATTTTTAAATTATTAGGGTGCTCAGATAAAACTTGCAAATGCTATGGTAAAATGCAGTAGTAAAATATTTCATTAACTTTTAATCCAATTTAAGATTTTTTTTCCCTTTGGGACTAGATAGCTTTAGATTCATCATGATCATTTTGGAACAATTTTTGAAGAAAAGTTAAGAGTAAAACTATAGAGTAAGGAAACACAAAGCCCTTTATTAAAAGATTTTTTTCAGAGTCCAGACAGTTGCCAAATGGAAGAAACATCTGGCATCTATTTTATTCCTTCATTAATTTTTTAAGCATTTGCAGGTTGTCTAAATCATCAAAACCCTCCTGTGTATGCAGGCACATACATAGGAAATTACCTTTAGAGTAATAAAGAAGATAAAATAGATGAGGCAATTTATTCACTTATTCAAGATTCAATAGGAGTCCAGAAGCTTTGGGCATTCTGCTAGGTACTGGCAATTAAAACAGTGAGAAAATCTAACTTACCTAACTTGGTCCTTGCTCTCATGGAGCTTACAGTTGTCTGGGGAAGGCAGGCTTTAATCAAATGTACCAGAACAACAAAAAATAAACAAAAGCAGCAATGCTATACATACATATATGTATGTGTATATATCTTTTATTATGTATATACATTATCTGTGAAGTAGAAATACTCATGTGTACACACACACACACACACACACACACACACCAAGAAACAAGAGGATCACAGTGTGCTGTGGCTTACCATAACCCTCAGGAAGTAATATTTTCATCAAAAGCTAGTGTTAAGTAGGTGATATTGGAGAAGGGCATGTGGAGGAGGGAGGAAATATTAGATTATTCTGGGGAAAAGAACCACACACAGTTGCAGAAATTCTGTGGTAAGGATTGCATGGGAAACACTTGGAACTTTGAAAGAATGCTGGTATGGCTGGAATACAGAACCAAGGGGGAAGATTGCAATGGCTCAGTCTGCAGAGTTTCACAGGGACCAACTTACTTAGCACTTTGTAGCCAATGTTGTTTTTCGGTCTTTATCCTAGATTCAGGGGGGAAAACAGCATGTGTTTTTAAGCAAGGAATTTGTCTTAAAAACTTCTATGGTTGCTGTATAGAGAATGGAAGTAGAAAAGGGAAAGCAGTGTGTAATAAATATATACAGTCATAGAACTAGGTCAAAGAAGATCTCATTCTGCTACAAATTTCAAATAAATGAATTAAATCCTAATTCATCCTTCCTGGAATTTTCAGACTATTTTTAAGGTACATTCATGTAACCCTTACATGTAACCCTTCTTTAAAAAGAAACAACAAAGACCCATTGGAAAATGGCACTGTAGGAGTGAACAAGAATTTAAATTATCAGAGAACATTTACAACATACTATACCATTTAGAGTATTAGAGGTGCTGGTAATTGACAGCTGTGTTCCTTGACTGGGTTTGTAACTAAAAGAGAGATTAGCAAAGGAGACTGGCAGAAGGTGATCAAGATATCACCTCTGTTAATGGTAAAGCCATAGGGATGGTAATGGCTTAGCTTTGGCCAAATGGCTTCGGAAAACTGCACTCAAAAGTGAATAACCATAATTACTGTGCTAAAGGCAAAGCTGGATATCACCAAGGGAGATAGGAGGTGGGTTGGACTTGTAAAAGTTAAACTAGTGAAGTAGCAACAACATACGCTCTCTGCAGACAGTCATATACCAAAACAGAAGAAGAAATAGGAAGGGGTTCAACCATGTTTGCTTAGTGTTTCTCTTTCAGACTCACCCATAAGATGAGATAGTCCTCTTTCCTTGGAGTGAATTGGTGGAGAGAGGATTGCTACTCTAATGGAGGATTCTCCGCATTTAAAAACATAAGTAGAAATTTAAGGTTCTATTTAATATTTTGTCTTTTTTTGACCCATTACTCTTAACTATTAACTGGGGTCTGGCTCTTTCTCTCTGTAAAGGAGCTCAGTAGTTTCTTAAGGAAGTCTTTGCCCACTTTCCTAAGGTCAGTTCCTAATAACAATAAACCCTCCTTTGGGTATGGTAGTAGGCATGAGCAGTATAACTTTTGCACTCAGAAGCTAAGAAGCGGTTCTAAAGGATAATTCAATAAACTTCAAAGAGCTTTCAACATAAATATGAAATATTATTCACATTCTATTTTTGCCCAAATCATACCCAATCCAGTTGTCTAGTATAGCTCATCAAAAATTCTAGAATGACACTGAAAAGCAACATAAAAATGCCAATAAAAAGTGCCAGTAATATGAAGATAAACAAAATCTGACTATTTCTTTATAAAATTTTCTGGGGAAAATTAAAACTGAAAAGATCAAATCCCTTTAAAGTCCAAAGAAGAAAGAAATTATGCTGAAAATAAAATTATTTTCTTATTTGTTTTATTTATGGTTTCCTTTGCTATGCAAAAACTTTTAAGTTTAATTAGGTCCCATTTGTTTATTTTTGTTCTTATTTCCATTACTCTAGGAGACATCTAAAAAGATATTGCTGCAATTTATGTCAAAGAGTGTTCTGCCTATGTTTTCCTCTAGGAGTTTTATAGTATCTGGTCTTACATTTAGATCTTTAATCCATTTTGAGTTTATTTTTGTGTATGGTGTTAGAGAATATTCTAATTTCATTTTTCTATGTGTAATTGTCCAGTTTTTCCAGCACCACTTATTGAAGAGTGTCTTTTCTGCATTGTATATTCTTGGCTCCTTGTCATAGATTAATTGACTATAGTTGTGTGAGTTTATTTCTGGGCTTTCTATCATGTTCCATTGATCTATATGTCTGTTTTTGTGCCAGTACCATATTGTTTTGATGGCTGTAGCTTCGTAGTATAATCTGAAGTCAGGGAGCCCAATTCCTCCAGCTCCATTTTTCTTTCTCAAGATTGCTTTGGTTATTTGAGGTCTTTTGTGTTTCCATACAAATTTTAAATTTTTTGTTCTAGTTCTGTGAAAAATGCCATTGATAGGGATTGCACTGAATCTGTAGACTGCCTTGTGTAGTATATCATTTTGACAATATTGATTCTTTCAATTCAAGAACGTGGTATATCTTTCCATCTGTTTGTGTCATCTTCGATTTCTTTCATCAGCATCTTATGCTTTTCGGGGTACAGGTCTTTTGCCTCCTTAGGTAGATTTATTCCTAGGCATTTTATTTTTTTTGATGCCATGGTAAATGGAATTATTTCCTTATTTTTTCTTTCTGATCTTTCATTGTTAGTGCCTAGAAATGCAAATAAATATAAAATCCAAATAAATTAAACAGTTTTTAATTTCTTATTATGTTAAGTTTTGTCAAGAATACTATCTGGATGGAATTGGGTATGCTTTAACTAATATGACCTAGGCTCAATGATAAACAAAAACACAATAAATGAGGAGAATGCTTGAAATGACACAATCACAGGGGGTTAAAAATTTTATGAATGATCAATGAGATGTAGATAAATAAACAGGTAAGTAGTCATCATGGAAATGCATATTAAAACAAATTTTTATGATCCCCGCTCTTAAAAATCTCAAAGAGTTAAAAGAACAAATATAATTTTTAGAAGATAAGTCCCCTCAGCAACTAATTTTATTTTCTAAGTGTTATTCTTTAGCTTACAATCCACTTAACTCCAGGCAAATTTATTTTTCCAAAACAGTATTTAACATTGTCAAACACCATACCAAAGATCCAGTTGTACCTGAATAATGAAGGTTAGACAATGCCAATCTACCAGTCTCAACACAATGCCAGATAACCAACCTCTGTCCAGATGCTTCTGTTGATGTTTCTAAGCCTTAAGACTAAGAACTTACTAGAGATCAATATTTCTGCCATGCACTAAGACATTGCTTTTTAAAGCATTGTCCTAGAGAATTTCCATAGAATATACAAATAAAATTAAATTAAACAAATTATGAAACAATAATAGCAATGAAAATAAGAGGTTAATTTATGCTTGCTAAGGAGTTGTTTACTAGTTTTAAAATAACTCATGTTACAGAGGTAAATCAAGTAGTTTTATTACAATTTTCAAAATAAAACTGTTCTACTTGTCTTGGAAAATATTTATCCACCCTGCCTCCACCTTCTGTAGATAGAGAGTAAATAAGTATTATTTTCAAGAAAACCCAAGTGTTAACTGATTTGGAAGTGAATGGAATTTAATAGCATAAATAGCATTTTTTTATTTTTCTGTGTTGATAGTATGTACCCTCCATATGATGTGATGAGAATAACATTTTACCTCTTTTGTCCTCCTCTCAAAACCCATAACCACTGTCTAATCATGACAACAACTTCAGACTAAATAAAATGTGAAATACTAGATGAGATCCTGGGACAGAAAAAGTTCCTTCGGTAAAAACTAAAAAATATCCAAATAAAGTATGCACTTTGGTTAATAATAACATCAATATGGGTTTATTAGTTGGTACATATGCATCAAATTAATTTAAAATATTAGTAATAGGGAAAACTGCACATGGTGGGTAGATGGGAACTCTCTGTACTATCTCTGCAACTTTTCTGTAAATCTAAAACTATTCTAATATAAACATTTATATAAAAATCTTATAGTGATTTGAATTGTTTGCTTCTATTCTAAGTATATGCTCAAAGGAACCTAGATATACTTCGCCAAATGGAATTCTTTTGTAAGAGTAATCCTAGAAGTAGCATAGTAAGCTTATGCTTATAATTGCCACTTTGTTCTATTTGCCCCTTTGAAGCAGTTCATTTGGCTCCTTGAGTTATAATTAGATCTATTTGTCATTTTTGGTTCTTACAATTTTTTTATAGCTGTTTTTCTTACACATGTTAATAAAGACAATATAAAACTAGACTATTAAAATATTAAAGCAATTATCCTTTGTTTATTATTGCTGTAGTTAGAATACTTTGAGGTAACTTGTCCTCCTTGGCAGTCATTCCAATACTCAAAACATAGAACTCTACTAGCTTCACAAGCACCAAAATCTAATTAAGAAAGAAGCAACATTATGAGCCTGATTTTTCTTCATGTGATGGAGAAAAAGTACTAACAAACAAAAAGCATTTTCAAAAGTTTGGAGCAAACGTCCCCTCCAAAACTCCATATGCACCTAAAGATATATCTCATATGTATGTCTGTCCACTGTTCTCTAAATAAACATTATCCATTATTTTATGGGTAACTTCTTAAACAGCTTTATTGAGGTTTAGTAATATTAATAGTGTTTCTTGTACTGTCAAGGCTAAAGACAGTGATGATACAACTGTAAATTAAAGAAAGAAACTTTCAACATAAAATTCTAGCCTAGCGAAATGAACACATTCTCAGTTAAAGAAAAAAAAGAAAAATCTTCACCAGCAGTGCTGAACTATAAAAAATGTTGACAAATTTATGTGGATTAAAATAAAATGATAGCAGTTGCAAACTTGTATTAACACAGAAAATGAAGAATGTTAGAAAAGTTAAACATATATTAAAGAATATTTCAGTTGGCATGGAATTGTATGTTGAGTTTCTTTCTTTAATTTAAAGATGTCTCTTCATTGGTTTCTGCCTTGACAAGACAAGAGGTATACTACTATGGTTAAGAATGCTTTATCTAGGGAGTGCAAAATTGGTTCAACATTGAAAAATTAGTCGATGTAATTAACCATTTTTTAAAGAGATGGAAAAATAATCTTTTTTTATAAATGCAGAAAAACTCAGCAACTATTCAAGATAAATAATCTCAGCAAAGTAGTAATAGAAGACAACTTCCTCAATCTGATTAATGACACTTACAAGCAAAGAAACAAAGTTTTTTGAAAAAACCCTCATTTTAAATACCATACTTAAAGGAGCAAGATTAAAAACTTCCCCATGCTGAAAAAACATATCAGAAAGAAATAAGAATGCCCACTTTCCCTACTTCATTTCAACATTTTATTGGAGTGTAAGAGGAAAAAAAAAAGCCATTACTTTAGGAAAGAAAGAAAGAAAATTATCTGTATTTTCAGAGGATATGAGCCATTATTTAGAAAATCCTAAAGAAGCTACAAGAAAACTACTAGAAATAATAAATGCATTTTAAAACATTGTGGGGTTAAGGTCATTACACAAAACCCAATCATATTTCTAGATACTTAAAACATTTGTAAATTAAATTAAAATAATCAGACCAGTTATAAGATAAGGATGTAATTAATGTACATGATTAACATAATTAACAACACTATGTTATATAGGAAAGTTGTTAAGAGAATAAATCCTAAGACTTCTCATCACAAGGAAAGAATATTTTTTTCTTTTATTTTGTATCTGTATGAGATGATGGATGTTCACTAAATTTATTGCGGTAATCATTTCATGATGTATGTCAATCAAATCATTATGCTATGCACCTTAAACTTATACAGTGCTGTACATCAGTTATATCTCAATAGAACTGGAAGAAAAAAATAAAACCATTATAATAGAATCCAAATTATCAAATACTCAGGAATAAATTAAAGGATGTGTACACAAGTTGAAATTTGTGAGACTAGAAATATAGAACAATAGAAAAGATTCCAGTCCAGAAATAGACCTATACATATATGGGCAATTGAATTCTTTACTCAAGTGCCAATATAATTCAGTGGAGAAAAGATAGTCTCCTCAGAATTTTATAAATATTTCCTTATTTATGTGGAAAATCAAAATGAACCTTAAACTTTGCTTTAGACACAAAAAATAACAACATAGATAATAAGCATTAAAATAAAACTATGAAAAAAGTAAGAAAAGATGGAAGAAAATCTTCATGTTATCATACATAAAGCTTTCTTAGGTAGAAAACAGAACACAAAACATTTTGAAAAATTGGTAAATGACTCTTTAAGTAAAAAAAGTGTTGCTCTTCTAAAGACACTATTGGGATTTTGAAAAGGCAAGCTATAGGCTAAGGGAATATATTAATAAAATATATAAAGAACTCCTGTAACTCAGCAAAAAAAATTAGCAACATATTTTGAACATACATCTGCCCACGTTTGCCTCATTTGGGTACCAGCAACAGAATTGGAACACTACAGGTTACCTTCTGGATTATCTACCACTAGTAATTAAAGGCATTGGCATAGAAGTAACATACCTCACTTTTGCTCACAACTCATTGGCCAGAGTTGTCATGTGGACACACCAAACCACCAGGGAGCTACGCCATTCCTCCATGTGGCTGGAATGGGAAAATAATGGCTGAACAGTAAACACATTACTCAACAAGTCAAACTGGGTGTTTACTTTTTTTATCCTTAATTTGCATTTTTGATTTTTCTTTGCATACAATATTTCTTTTGTTCTGAATACAAATGATTTTTTTAACATCTATATTGGAGTATAATTGCTTTACAATGGTGTGTTAGTTTCTGTTAGTTTCACTTATAACAAAGTGAATCAGCTATACATACATAAACATATATCCCCATATCTCCTCCCTCTTGCATCTCCCTCCCAACCTCCGTATCTGACCCCTCTAGGTGGACAGAAAGCACCAAGCTGATTTCCCTGTGCTATGTGGCTGCTTCCCACTAGCTATCTATTTTACATTTGGTAGTGTATATATGTCCATGCCACTCTCTCATTTCATCCCAGCTTACCCTTTCTCCATCCCATGTCCTTAACTCCATTCTCTACGTCGACATCTTTGTTCCTGTGCTGCCCCTAGTTTCTTCAGAACTTTTTTTTTTTTTTAGATTCCATATATATGTGTTAGTATACGGTATTTGTTTTTCTCTTTCTGACTTACTTCAGTTTGGCTGACAGACTATAAGCCCATCCACCTCATTACAAATAACTCAATTTCATTTCTTTTTATGGCTGAGTAATATTCCATTGTATATATGTGCCACACCTTCTTTACCCATTCATCTGTCGATGGACACATAGGTTGCTTCCATGTCCTGGGTATTGTAAGTAGAGCTGCAATGAACATTGTGGTACATGACTCTTTTTGAATTATAGTTTTCTCAGGGTATATGCCCAGTAGTGGGATTGCTGGGTCGTATGGTAGTTCTATGTTTAGTTTTTTAAGGAACCTCCATACTGTTCTCCATAGTAGCTGTATCAATTTACATTCCCATCAACAGTGCAAGAGGGTATCCTTTTCTCCCTCTCCAGCATTTATTGTTTGTAGGTTTTTTGATGATGGCCATTCTGACTGGTGTGAAGTGATACCTCACTGTAGTGGTTTTTTTTTTTTTTTTTTTTTTTTGTGGTACGCAGGCCGCTCACTGCTGCAGCCTCTTCTGCTGTGGAGCACAGGCTCCAGACACGCAAGCCCAGCGGCCACGGTTCACGGGCCCAGCCGATCCGCGACATGTGGGATCCTCCCGGACAGGGACACAAACCAGTGTCCGCTGCATCGACAGGCGGACCCTCAACCACTGCGCCACCAGAGATGCCCCTCACTGTAGTTTTGATTTGTATTTCTGTAATGATTAGTGATGTTGAGCATCCTTTCATATGTTTGTTGTCAATCTGTATATCTTCTTTGGAGAAATGTCTGTTTAGGTCCTCTGCCCATTTTAGGATTGGATTGTTTGTTTTTTTGATATTGAGCTGCATGAGCCACTTGTAAATTTGGGAGATTAATCCTTTGTCAGTTGCTTCGTTTGCAAATATTTTCTCCCATTCTGAGGGTTGTCTTTTCGTCTTGTTTATGGCTTCCTTTGCTGTGCAAAAGCTTTTAAGTTTCATTAGGTCCACATTGTTTGTTTTGTTTTTATTTCCATATCTCTAGGAAGTGGGTCAAAAAGGATCTTGCTGTGATGTATGTCATAGAGTGTTCTGCCTATGTTTTCCTCTAAGAGTTTTATAGTGCCTGGCCTTACATTTAGGTCTTTAATGCATTTTGAGTTTATTTTTGTGTATGGTATTAGGGAGTGTTCCAATTTCATTCTTTTACATGAAGCTGTCCAGTTTTCCCAGCACCACTATTGAAGAGGCTGTCTTTTCTCCATTGTATATTCTTGCCTTCTTTATCAAAAATAAGGTGACCATATGTGTGTGGGTTTATCTCTGGGCTTTCTATCCTGTTCCATTGATCTATATTTCTGTTTTTGTTCCAGTACCGTACTGTCTTGATTACTGTAGCTTTGTAGTATAGTCTAAAGTCAGTGAGCCTGATTCCTCCAGCTCTGTTTTTCTTTCTCAAGTTTGCTTTGGCTGTTTGGGGTCATTTGTATATCCATACAAATTGTGAAATTTTTTGTTCTAGTTCTGTGAAAAATGCCATTGGTAGTTTGATAGGGATTGCATTAAATCTGTAGATTGCTTTGTGTAGTATAGCCATTTTCACAATGCTGATTATTCCAATTCAGGAACATGGTATACCTTCCCATCTGTTTGTATCATCTTTAATTTCTTTCATCAGTGTCTTATAGTTTTCTGCATACAAGTCTTTTTTCTCCTTAGGTAGGTTTTCTCCTAAGTATTTTATTCTTTTTCTTGCAATGGTAAATGGGAGTGCTTCCTTAATTTCTCTTTCAGATTGTTCATCATTAGTGTATAGAAGTGCAAGAGATTTCTGTACATTCATTTTATATCCTGCTACTTTACCAAATTCGTTGATTAGCTATAGTAGTTTTCTGGTAGCATCTTTGGGATTCTCTTTGTATAGTATCATGTCATCTGCAAACAGTGACAGTTTTATTCTTCTTTTCTGATTTGTATTCCTTTCATTTCTTTTTCTTCTCTGATTGCTGTGGCTAAAACTTCCAAAACTATGTTGAATAATAGTGGTGAGCATGGATAATCTTGTCTCATTCCTGATCTTAGTGAAAATGGTTTCAGTTTTTCACCATTGAGAACGATGTTAGCTGTGGGTTTGTCATATATGGCCTTTGTTATGTTGAGGTAAGTTCCCTCTATGCCTACTTTCTGGAGAGCTTTTATCATAAATCAGTGTTGAATTTTGTCAAAAGCTTTTCTGCATCTATTGAGATGATCATATGGTTTTTCCCCTTCAATTTGTTAATATGGTGTATCACATTGATTTGCATATATTGAAGAATCCTTGCATTCCTGGGATAAAGCCCACTTGATCATGGTGTATGATCCTTTTAATGTGCTGTTGGATTCTGTTTGCTAGTATTTTGTTGAGGATTTTTGCATATATGTTCATCAGTGATATTGGTCTGTACTTTTCTTTTCTTGTGACATCTTTGTCTGATTTTGGTATCAAGGTAATGGTGGCCTGGTGGAATGAGTTTGGTAGTGTTCCTTCCTCTGCTATATTTTGGAAGAGTTTGAGAAGGATAGGTTTTAGCTCTTCTCTACATGTTTGATAGAATTCACCTGTGAAGCCATCTGTTCCTGGGCTTTTGTTTGTTGGAAGGTTTTTAATCACAGTTTCAATTTCAGTGCTTGTGATTGATCTGTTTATATTTTATATTTCTTCCTGGTTCAGTCTCAGGAGGTTGTGCTTTTCTAGGAATTTGTCCATTTCTTCCAGGTTGTCCATTTTATTAACATATATTGCTTGTAGTATTCTCTCATGATCCTTTGTATTTCTGCAATGTCAGTTGTTACTTCCCCTTTTTCATTTCTAATTCTATTGATTTGAGTCTTCTCCCTTTTTGTCTTGATGAGTCTGGCTAGTGGTTTATCAATTTTGTTTATCTTCTCAGAGAACCACCTTTTAGTTTTACTGATCTTAGCTATTGATTCCTTCATTTCTTTTTCATTTCTTTCTGATCTGATCTTTATGATTTCTTTCCTTTTGCTAACTTTGGGTTTTTTTGTTGTTGTTCTTCTTCTTCCTCTAATTGCTTTAGGTGTAAGGTTAGGTTGCTTATTTGAGATGTTTCTTGTTTCTTGAGGTAGGATTGCATCTACTAAGTTATATAGCTTGATGAATTTTTAAAATCCATTCTAGGATTTATTCTTATAATATGTTCTTACTTGGAAGGTTTTGGAAGGTGCCTTGTGTTATACATCTTCACCAGGTTCTACAAACTGAGATTTATGGACATGATCAATGTCATCAGATTTATAGTATAAGCAGTATACTCTGCCAAAGTTCAGAGCTAGCTGTTTCAACTCAGGAAGATAAACAGGCAAAATACATTTAAAGACATTGCCAGAAGTCAGTCTCACACACATTTCTATATCTGAACAGAAGTGAATGACCTTCCAATCTCTGCCCTGCTCCCTGTGGCCCCTGCACTGCAGTCTCACCTGTTCTGCATTAACTGAATCACTGTTGATTTTTACCAAGGCAAGTCTCTGCACTTGCTAATTGCTCTCTTTGGGACATATTTACCCACTTTCACTGACTGAGAAACTTATTCTCCTAGGCTCAGTTTCAACATCACTTCTCACATCCTGATTTTCCTACTCCTCAGTTAAATGTATCTGTTCCTTCCTTCATGTTGTTAGAACCTTCATATATAACTAGTACATGGTACATCTCTCATTATATTAAAACTGTATCTCTACCAATATCCTTGTTCATTTTTATATGAACTGCCCTAAACCTTTCAGCTTTACAAGATTCATGTGTTTTGTCTGTAGCTCATCCACATCAAACATTGTGTTTATTCAGTAATTATTTGTTCAATCAATAAATTAAGAAATGACTGCCAAGCAGAATGAAGATACATCAGTTGAAAAGTATTTTTTATTTTAAGAAAAATCATGTCACAAAATATGCAATGTAATATTAAAAAAAATTTCATAACCAAATGGTATAGTAATAAGATATATTTAAAAACTAAGCTATTAGTGAAAAGAACTCCAGATTATTTAAAACTGTTAATTTACAAGGCTTCAGCTACACTGATGTGAGGAATGGATTAAACTTCAAAACTTATAGGTATCCTAACTGTATTAATAAATAATTTTGTAGATCATTTGGGGTAAGTATATAATGAGATAACTGATCAAATTAAATTCCTAAAGCATGTTTTCAGAATTCAGATTTATTAGCAATCCCTACCTAATTCAGAACCACATCTCAATCATTTTGTTTTCATAACCTGTTTCACACTTTCACTTTGGACAAGGTTAAACTTTTTCTTACATGGAATAACACTTAGGACTTCCATAAGATTAAATACAATGAGGAATTTTCCCATTTCAGAGGAGGAAGTGCACATAAAGAAGTTGAGGAAAGGGGCTTCCCTGGTGGTGCAGTGGTTGAGAGTCTGCCTGCCGATGCAGGGGACACGGGTTCGTGCCCCGGTCCGGGAAGATCCCACATGCTGCGGAGCGGCTGGGCGCGTGAGCCATGGCCGCTGAGCCTACGCGTCCGGAGCCTGTGCTCCGCAGTGGGAGAGGCCACAGCAGTGAGAGGCCCGCGTACCGCAAAAAAAAGAAGTTGAGGAAAAATAGGATAACAATCTAAAAGGAACAAAAAGCAAGGTCATTTTGCTAGAAATGCAGAATGATTCTGATATCTCTGTCTTCCTATAGGTGAGAGTGGACAAGTTCTTCTATATCTAACATTCAGGTCAATTCAGGTTTTTTCTGAAGAGTTTGGAAAATCATCTGGGCTGAGGCAGGAAAGAAGCAAACTGAAGGTCAGAAGTGTGATAAGAACGATGGGAAGTGTTTCATGCTATACACATTTGTGGAGCTTGAGGACCTAAGAGACTTTAAAAGTGTTAGCAAGTGGTACAATTACTATTCAGGAAGTTCTGTCAAATACATGTGAATTCCCTTGGCTCAAACAAGGATATCCTAAATTGAGACTAAGTCCTTTCAAGCCACTTACAAACACATTCTGAAATGCTTCAAAGAACAACCTTTGAAAAAGTAATTTGTAGACAGAAAAATGTAGTATCTTCTGTACATAAATTATCTTCTAGGCGGTTGCTTATCCTGTAGACAAGCTCTCATTATTGGGGCACAGGATTTTGTATGATATAAAAAGATATAACACTGTTTATATTGAATAAGTCACCATTGTAATTATTAATATGTTCTGACAGACGTTTTGGGCAACATAATTAAAGATTTATAATGTCCTCCTCCTCACAGATAGTAAGCTTTGCTACTAAAAATTAATTTTCTGTCTAAATGCTGAAATTCAGAGTTATACTTCTCTTTTGGGGAAAAGAGGAACATGAAAATTAGCACTTAACTTTTTGCTACATTTCATTTTTAAGGTACTGTTTTTTACCTTTATTATGCCAGAAGAAATTATGAAAGATTGCTTTAAAAGTCTACTCTTGGGGCTTCCCTGGTGGCGCAGTGGTTGAGAGTCTGCCTGCTGATGCAGGGGACACGGGTTCGTGCCCCGGTCCGGGAAGATCACACATGCTGCGGAGCGGCTGGGCGCGTGAGCCATGGCCTCTGAGCCTGCGCGTCCGGAGCCTGTGCTCCGCAACGGGAGAGGCCACAACAGTGAGAGGCCCGCGTACAGCAGGAAAAAAAAAAAAAAAAAGTCTACTCTTAAAATTTAATAATATCATATGATTTTTCTTTGACTTTATCTGTCAAAGACTCTCTTTATAAGTTAATGATTAATCTTGCCCAGGTGTTGACTATCTAAATTCTTTCATCTTTAACACTCTATGTTTAAATAATTATTTAGTATCCCATTGTGCTTTTCAACCAATTTTACATCCCCAAATTAATAAAAGTTAATAAAGTTGTCTTTAATACTTTCTTTACTATAGGCAGCAATTTTATGTTTCAGTCAATGAAGTTTCAAGTTAGTTAAAAATAAATTAATTAATAAAAGTAAACCTCTACCAAACAGTTTAGCAAATAAGGTGAACAGAGTTCCTCAATAGTTCACAAGTGCAACCTTAGCCTTACTAATTAAACTCAGGAGACCTGACCTTGGCCCCCAAATGTATAGTGTCTGTTGACATTTTTGTTTCATTCTGAATACATCTTTGGAAACCTCCTGTCTTTTTAACTTCAAGATACAAGCAAAAATTTCGACACACAAGTCCAGTGGCTAAAATTCAGCTTAGTGTCCTGGCCCATGTGTTCCTCTCACCCCCAAGTTGTATCTTTAGCTCTCATACCTTCTCCCTGCTTTGCCATTAATTAAGCACATCTGCTGGAGCGAATTAAAAAATGTGATAGGATTGTAATTTTTCCACCAATCTGAAATAAAAATCTAGGGAAAAGTACTAGGAGAAAGCTTAATTCCATGAATGTGGGTACTCACATAAATTTTCTTAATAATCAAGAACTTTAAAAATAAAAAATTATAGTCAGAGAAAATGATTTTCACGTTTTTAGGTCTCTCTTTGTATCCTCCCACCAATCCTGTGAAGCTGGGATTCCTCATCAGTTCCTAGCACCAAAAGATGAGGGAGGAGTGAACTTGTGTAGGGTGTTCTTTAAATTTTCTATTCTTCATAAAGTGCTTAGCATATTTTCTGCCACAAACTTAAGTACTGAAAAAATTAGTTATTAAAATTATTTTAAGCTTTTTGTGGAGGTGAAAAGTATGCTTTCTTCATGTTTAATAAAAATTACTGAACATCTCTAGCTGTTTACATGTCACAGAGAAGTTAAGCAATGGTAGGACAGCTTACTATAAAATTGGAAAGTGTTAAGTAGTTACAATACATGCAACCAAAGAATGGATGCAAAGCTTACTTTGTTTCTACTTGTTTTATTTAAAAGGTAAGGACACTATCAGGAAAACTATCATTCTCATCTAGTTCCTTTTCCACCTCTTCAACTGTACTTTTAAACATTGCTGAAAGCTCTGATCAGGGTGTGCATGACCAGGTATTTGACAGATGCTTGCCTTTTCCAAGGTGAATCGCTTTTATTAAAACATATTGTGAATGGCATTCTACCTTTAAAGCATGGCATTTTGAGGTCAGACTAGTACTTCTGCTGCTAAAAATAATATTAGAAAATGACTCTTACCAAATAATAAGCACCTGCCATTGCACATATAGAAAACGGAAGTGAAATACTTCTCATGCCAGAGATTCAATTCTCTTTTTTTCTGTTTTATGATCAAAACCACTAAGCACCTTACATGTCCAATAAATGGAATAATACTTCATTGTCATGCTTCAGATTGCAAACCTTGTATCACTCGAGCTCAAACCATCCCAAGCAGTTGCTGAACACATCATTAGTTTCCCTTCCCTAAAGGGACATTGGAGATATTTTCATAATGATGTGCAGGCATATTTTGAAAGAAGATTATTATTTAATAAAGATAAAAAATCATCAGTTTAGGCCAAACAAAAGAAACACAAATACAACATAAGGAAGAATGATAAGTGAAAAATAGAAGATGCTATGCCAGTGATTGAGCATGAAAATATCATTCTTTTATAAAATTAATTTGATATCAAATAAATAATAATCATTCATTTTAGGAAGATTTGTCCATATAACAGAAATATATCTCTGCATATCAAAAGGAAGAATAATAACTTTTCTATAAAATCACTGTAGTTCCCATATTCATGTACACACATACCTTTATTTTCATATATATCTCATTCTTTGTGTTTGGGGGAATTGAATGGTGAAAGGGAATTGAAAGGGAAAGGAAGAAAAAAATAATGGGAAATGATAATATAGATTTTTGCTTTAATTACTCAGAATTCATCCACTAACAAGAGAAAAAATCAAACTCAGAGGCCACAAGTGCTAGCCAAAACCTTGATAATAGACATATATTTTACTGGTCACATACATGCATTAATTACAGAACATTCATTGAGCATCCATTACATATAGACCTTGTCCTTGTCCCTGACAACTTAAATGAGTAAATCATAGTTCTTGATATCAAATGTTAATGGTTGGGCTTCCCTGGTGGTGCAGTGGTTAAATAACTGCCTGCCAATGCAGGGGACATGGGTTCGAGCCCTGGCCCAGGAAGATCCCACATGCCATGGAGTAACTAAGCCCAGGCACCACAGCTACTGAACCTGCGTTCTAGAGCCCACGAGCCACAACTACTGAGCCTGCGTGCCACAACTACTGAAGTCCGTGCCCCTAGAGCCCGTGCTCCACAACAAGAGGCCACCACAATGAGAAGCCCGTGCACTGCAGTGAAGAGTAGCCCCTGCTCGCCGCAACTGGAGAAAACCCATGCGCAGCAACGAAGACCCAACAAAGCCAAAGATAAATAAAATAAATAAATAAATTTATTAAAAAAATGTTAATGGTCTAATAGGAAAGATAGACTTGCAGCCAGATAAATGTATTAAAATAAGTTAGAATCAGAATATAAAAGTGCACATGGATTAACAACCGGAAAATGGAGGGAGATTCATTATTCCCTCACAACATGGAGGAAGGGAGGAGTCCTCATTCAGTATTGGTCTATTGTGGAGGTAATGGGTGATTTGCGATTTTAAAGAAGACTATAAATATTTGATAGACAGAGAATCTGACAAGGTCATCTAGACCAGAAAGCCTGTCCAGAGGAAGAGAGGTGCAACTTATTACACCTTCGCTGCAACACAATGTGTAAAGGAACAAGAGTTTAGGAGATGAATCTAAAGTGAGCCAGAACATAAAGGGCCCTTGCACAGAATGCAAGGCATCCTGAGCTTTAGTCCTTGGCAGTATGGAGTCTTTAATCTGAAAAGCAGCATGGTATAAAAAGTTGAAAGAGCAGTTTGGTAGATACTGCAACTATAAGAGGAAGGAGCTTGTAGGGATATATTGATAAGTGTAGGACTTAGTAAATATTATCTACTGAATGCTATTCTTATATTTGAAAAAACTGCAAGTAGGCATCTGAAAATTGGATTTCTATTTAGAACTCACAAAACTTACTTGAGGCCAAAATCAAAGTGAGCTCTAATTTCCAGTCTTTCCAACAAACCATTTTTATTGTCTTTTTGCATCAGAGCAACATTTAACCATATGTTGCCAACTAACTTCTCTCTCAAGAGAAAGGCGCAACTTTTAATATGCAAATTAGTTGCACTTTTAATAGGAGATTATCAGTATTCAAAAATAATAGTTGGTTTGAAATTTAAATATCATATAATTGGTTAACATAAACATTTGGTTTTATTTTCTTGCTGCCTTAGGATAACTTTAGATGCTCTCTTTTACTTCATTTTTTGAATTCATCTCATATTTATCTTTTATTTCATAAAAATGTATAATTCTTATCTTTCTGTATGATTTTCTTTAAAGGCATTAAAAGTTTGTGCAATATTTACATACATAAATCAAAAGATAATAATTGTCTAAATTGTGTCTACCATCATTCTGGGCATGGGATAACCAAGAAGCAAGTTTTCAAATGCCCTGGAGAGGGGAGGAAATGTATTCTTTGCTTTATAAAAAAAGGATAAATATACCTGAAAAAACTAGGGATTAAGTAAGTGTCACATTACCTAGTTCTGAGGATGAATGTGACCTTGGGATCCTACTCCATACATAATAGACAGCTTCTGACAATGATTTAAATTTGTTATCAGAGATGAATCTTAACTGCTAACTTTTTAAAAGATCTTTAATTTAACATTTTTAGAATTAAACTAAAAACCTCTCGCTTCTCCTTGGCTTATATAAGTACTACTTTTACCTTGAGTCTCCTTTCAATATGAATTATTCCAATTATTGTTGATGCTATCGTTTTCTCCACTGTTGTGCACAGGCCTCCTGAATTATTGACCTAGTGGTCTTTCCCGTCTGGGACAATATCATTTCAATGATTCCAGGGATGTTGCATTTTCTACTTTACTGGAGCTGTTTTCTGAATTACCCCTATCTGACCAATAAATGGTGTGGCATTCCTTCCTTTGGAGCCAGTCACTGCTAAGAAGTGAAGAATCCACCTAAATCACTAATATCAGAAGTAAATGATTTGCATGGAAGACAAAGGAAAGAGTGAGCAAGATACTTTTGTGCCTTCTCTTCATAAAACAAGATCTAGAGAGATGGGAAGTGAATCAGGGTTGAAGATAAGCAGAACATTTTCAGAAGTCATTTGGAGTCTTTGATCATTAAATGCTCATAATGAATGCAGAAGAGTGCAAAGAAAGAAAAAAGTTTTCCCTATGAAGTTTTTGGATACTGGTGAATATGAAAGATAGGAATTCTGCTTCCCAACTCTAGTTTTAGTGTAAGTAATTAGCAAATGCTATCCATGCCACTAGGCTCAGAAGAATAGTTCAAGTGGCAGTATGGTCCCTCTTTGTGTGAAGATTATTTCCTGCCATTACTACAGCACAAACATGGCAGGGCAGATTTTTCCCAGATATTATATGGCCTCAATTTGGGGGATGTGTCCAGTGGTGGTGGGCAGGCTTGCCAGAGTCTGTAATATGAAAGCTTGATCCTCTACTTAGAGATTAGAGAAAAATTTTAAAAGACATTATTTGTTACCAACAGGGAACTAAAAGAAAGGGAGAGCTGAATCTCGCGGTTTCAACATTTAAGGAAATGAATGACTGAATATGTGCCCAAAGCAGCCATGATCTCAGACAGGGTGAGCCCGAAAAAGATGTTGTCTGTATAAATGATTGAATGACATAGATATATAGTCATTTTTCCTCATATTTCTATTTTCAGAGAATTTAAAGTGTGATAGGTAGTGAAAAAGTTTAAGGACAGTAATTTAACCTGCACTTTGGCTAGCATAATTTATTGTGAATTTGACAACAAAAAATTACTACTTTGAACATAATATATCTATAAAAAGAATTTTAAAATTGCCTGCTAAAATGTAAAAGAACATTGTTTCACTTTTGAAACACATGTTTATAAAAAGTAAATCTCATTATTTAATTTTACAAAGCATGAATTATAGGATCCACTCTATGAATGGTCAGTTAGCTCACTAAACATTATATGTGGTTAAAACTGGTAGTAGAGCAAAGACAAGTCTTGTAGAAAAAAATATTTTAGTCATTTCAAGATCACAGATGTCAAATTTTTGGCTTCCTGGTGAAAAATTATTAGCTTTTCCATTATACAAAAATTAAAGAAGTATTTTAATAAAACATTAAATTTTAATGAAAGACAAATTTGATTTAAAAGTTAAAGTTCAGAAATTCAGAATTTGTGAATTTGTGAAAATCTAAACATGTATCAAAATGGGTTTTATTCTTGCATAAGTCTAATAAAAAGAGTTTATTAAAAAAAAATTCTTCAATATATAAAAAATTATGAGACATGATTATCCACTTTAGAAATTGACATTTTATCAAATATTTTTTCAAGCATTCATAAAATTTTATTGTATAATTTACACTTTGATTAAAATGATACCCAAAGCTCCAACTATATCTGTGTGTATATATAAAAATCTAGAAACAGTAAGCGCTGGAGAGGGTGTGGAGAAAAGGGAACACTCTTGCACTGTTGGTGGGAATGTAAATTGATACAGCCACTATGGAGAAGAGTATGGAGGTTCCTTAAAAAATCACTGGCCACTTTTAACATGGGAAAGACTTTGCTTACTTTGGGAAAACTTCCATTCTTCTCAGCTAAAATATTTACTTATTTAAGTTGTTTTTAAGAGACTGACTCTTGTTTGTTTTATTATCTCTTGGTAATCTTGAATAGCTCTAATTTATTCAAGGTTATCTATTTAAAAGCCCCGTGCTCTTTATTAACAACAATAATTAAAACCCCCAAACCTCAAAATACAACAGCCACAGTAAGTGAATAATACCAATTATACTGATAACCTACAGATATGTATCATTTATTTCTCAGGATTGATATGACTCACAGAAGTGCAAAATCATTAATCCCTTCATTTTATACCTGTTCTATACTACTTAAATTTAAACTATATTAAATTAAAAATTTAATTTTCCTCAAACTAGCGATCATTAATGTGCTCAGTTGTCACATGTGGTTAGTAGCTATTGTATTGATCAGTGCAGATATGGAATATTTTCATTATCTCAGAAAGTTTTATTAGCTCCTGCTGCTAGTCATTAACAACTACAATGAACATATAAAAGGAAGTTCAAATAATTTAATAAGAGAAACCAGAGTTTAAAAATGCCTTATTACTGGTATTTATTTCCCATAAAAACTTTAAAGTATTCATAAAATTATATCCATGCTTAATTATGAGAATATGAAATATACACAGTTCTCCGTATAAATAAGTATTACAAAGTAGAGTTTTCTTTTTTTATAATAAAGTTGAAGATATGTCAGTAAACTTGGCTTCATTTCCTTTTTGATAATCATGGAAGTAGATAATTAAATGATGTTTATTAAAACTCCCTCTGACACTCAATATTTCAAAATAATGTGCTTCCCATCATTGGTTATCAAAGAAGAAGAAGAAGAAGAAAATGAATAGTTGAAAGACCATTCAAATTAATTTATCCTATTAAAATGCCTATCCATGGATATCAGTTTTTATTACATTCTGAAGCCTACAGGATTACAATGATATTAGAGAAGTATCTCATCTAGTTCAAAGTAAATGAGAATGGATACTTAGGATAATCAGGAAGAACCATTGCTAAAAAGAAATGCTCTGCAATGCTGTTTCCTTTCATTTTTTAACTGACACATAAAAAGTAAAATGATATATCAAACCAGAACTGTTATTATTTCTTTCTAGGACTGTAATAATTGTACGTTAGATTTAGTTACAGAAAACATTTAGAATATTTTATTAATGAGTGTTATTATAAAGTATATTTTATTAATGAGTGTTATTATAAAGTAGTATAAATTTATTTTTTGTGATCTATCAGATTTTTAAATTAATAGTTTATTTATTGAGCAGTTTTAGATTTACAGAAAAGTCGAACAGAAAGCAAAGGGGGTTACCATATCCCCTTCACTCTTCCACACCAGTTTTCATTATTATTTACATCTTGCATTAATGTGGTACATATGTTATAATTGATAAGCCAATATTGATACATTATTACTTGCTAAAGTCAACAGTATACATTAAGGCTCCCTTCATGCTGTGCATTCTATGAGTTTTGACAGAATGTGGAATGACATGTATCGACCATTACAGTATTACACAGAATATTTTTACTGACCTAAAAATCCCCTGTGCTCTACCTACTCATCCCTCCATCTTTCCCCCTATTCCCCCGGCAACCACTGATATTTTTTACTCTCTCTGTAGTTTTTCCTTTTCCAGACTGTTACACAGTCAGCATTACACAGTATGTAGCCTTTCAGACTGGCTTCTTTCACTCTGCAATATTTATTTAAGTGCCTCCATGACTTTATGTAGCTGCATAGCTCATTTTTTTAATATTTTACTTAATTTTTTAAATTTGTTTTTGGAAGTCTATCAGAAGTTTTATTAATTATGTTTTGAAATAATTGAAGACGTAAAAGTACTATAGGAAGTTCTCATACACTCTTCACTGAGCCTCCCCAATGTTAATTCTAACCAGAGTACAATTATCAAAACTACAAAATTATCATGGGTATGCTACTATTTTTTGAATTACACATTTGATTCCAGTTTCATCAGTTTTCCCATTAATGTCCCTTCTTGGTTCAGATAAATAATCCTCTTGGATCTGGCATACAACATGGGGTTCAATCAAGAAAGGGAACTAGATAATTCTGCTGTAGTAGTAAGAAAAACATTAATCCATCTTATTCTACAGAACATGCACCCAAACTTTTGGTAACTGAGTTACAAAGAATATATATACTGATTTTTTTTTTTTTTTTTTACTCTTTTGGGCTTATTTGACTCTAATCTTAGACTATTAGTAGTTGATAATTGCAATTCTTTTCTTCAGATAACTTAAAGTTTCTGAAAAAAATTAAGTCCAAATGTTAAAATTTTGAATTAGGTCTTTTGGGAATTTGCCACTGCTGTTCCTCATCTTACCCTTCTTTTCATTTTCATCAACACACTTTACTCCCACTACAGTGACATTCTCATTGTTTTCTAATTAAACAGGCAACTTTAATCTTTTGTTTTGATTGGCTTTGATTTTATTCTCCAGTTTTCTCCCATTTAATTACTAGGTGTTCTAACAACTTGAGCTATGATAGGGGCCTCTGTCAGATAGAAGAAGGGGATTGGATCCTATTTACCTTAAACACAGAAGTGTTTGGGTTAGCATCTAATGACAGCAAAAAAGTTAATTGTCACTCTCCCTATGAAAAGAGGAGCTAAGAAGTAAGCAAACCAAATTGTCAAGAAGCCTTGGAAATTGTGAACTCAAAATATTTTATCAGAATGGGTGAGATAGAACAGGGCCTGAGTTTGCTGGGAGCAAATTTTGTTTGATAGAGTACAGAAACTGTAAGAAGTAGGTGTGCATTTATATATATATCTTTAAAAAGCAACTGTTAACAAATGTTGAGCACCAACATTTTGTCCACTTTGTTTTCTTTAATTATGTGAAAAAAATTTTTTTTGAAAATTTCAAAAACATTGAAAACCAAAGAAGTGCTCATCCTTTGTAGATGTGATTTTCATTAGAGTGGTGATAAGAAGGGTGACATTTTCACAACTGCATCCACCATCCTAGGAGAGCCCATCAACAATTCAAGATGAAGGCATGTTGTTTGAAAAAAAGAGATTTATATGAATACCTCAAACTCATTAAAGACAGTAATCACATTCATCTGATTTTAAAGTTTTCAAGTAACATTTAATAAGGATAAGTAGTTTTTACATTAATTTAACAGTGTTGAGAAACGCTTTATCTTCTGTCTAAAACCATTTTTTCCCCAACTCTTGCTCACAACAGTAAATTACATCATCAGTTGCCCAGTTGCTCAAACTAGTAATATAGTGGTCATTCTTGATTTCCTCTCTTCCCCTGTTATTCCTCTACTGACATACATTAAATCTTCAACTTCAGCTAGCAAAAACTCTATATATCTCAGTTCTGTTCTCCTATCTTTATTGGCACTGCTACCTACCCCCAGTCCAAACCATTACTCTTCTTCACATGGACTAGTGGAATAATTCCCTCTCTTTCAATCTTGCTTGTGACTCCCTTCTAAATTGAATCTTACAGTAGTGATCTGTGTCCTGTTAAAAATATACATTGGTCAAATTACTCCCTTGATTAAATACATTACAGAGTCCTGATTAAATGGAATAAAATATTGATTCCCTTCAATGACCTACTGTGAGTATCTATAGGCCCCACACCCATCACTACTGTTCACACTAAAGCTTCACTGCTTCTGATCATTTCTTGAACACACCACATTTTTTCTCAGCTTTGCCAAGAAGTATATTTTTTAAAAAGGCTCTCAATGCAAATGTATCCTGTTCAGATAAACAAAACCCAAAGTAAAAACCTGTATCTCATAGTACACATAGCATTCTTTATCTCAATGATATATCCCACACAATAAAATTCAGCAATCTTTCACAATAAAACAATAATAAAACATATCTTATTCTACTTTAAACCATTTTCCAAGGTGCATTACTATTAAAGAATAATCCAAGGAATGATTAAAGAATTTATCCAAAGAATTTTAAAGAGGCAAAATCTTGAAAAAAACCAATTTATTTTATACTATCAGCCACTCAATGATATTTTAGTCTGTCAATGAAATAAAATTGTCTAACTTATTCTGCTATAAATTTCAGTTCTGAGTTTGAACAAAAAATAAACATATTCAATACTAGCCAAAGTTCATAGAAAATAATAAAGTGTCTTTTTCTATCTTTATTCATATCATATATTTTCTAGAATAGTTTTAAATTTTCTGCAGAGATTGTAAACAGTTATGGACAAACTTCTGGGGTTGGTTTAATTATAACAAGATATATTTTTTAAGGGTACTGTTTTTTAAACTATTCATGAAAATAAATATTTTTCTTTTAAAAAAAGTATATTTACCTTATAATAGTACTGACAAACATTGCCCAAATGCAGTAAGTTATTGGATTCACATGCTTTTTAAATTGTTTACCTCCTTATAAATAACATACATACTAAAAGATTATCCAGAATTTGTCCTGGATAGGATATATTATTTTCTGTTTGAAATATATATTATGCATATGAACATATTTTAATTATTATTTTTGTTATTATTAGTTGTCAATACAGTAATTGAATATAATTAAACTTTATTGAATAGGTTTGATATAAAAAAAAAAGACTAACAACCATAGGTGAGAAGCCATGTTTTTGACGTTGACGTAGTTAATATAAATATCAGCACAGGGCGCGTGGAGAAAAGACACAACTAGATCGGTCTATTTAGTTATATAAAAAAAGGATTTAAAAAATCGGTTTTGCACATTTGTGTTGGCATTTGAGTTAAAGAAATTGGATTTAAGATGGCAATTCATAATTCCTCAGCAGATCAAGCAAAACTAGAAGAGGGAGCAGAATTCTATTTAAACAAATGGACTTTGGAGTCAAGTAGGTGGAGTTTGGAATCCTGGTTTGCGTCTTATATTTGCCTTACGACCTTAGGGAAAGCATGTGTCATCTCTAAGTTTTGGTTTGGTCGTCTGAAAAACGAAGAAAACAGATCTACCTTAAAGGATGGTTTGAGAGATTAATGAAGTAAATCCATGTAAACTGACTCATATATTTAGTGAAATATATTCTAAACTCTTAGTAAATGCTAGATATTGCATTGTCGTGAATAAATCAATATCATCATGCCATGTAGTGAATCTTCCTAAGTTAGATATGATATTATGTCCCACAGAACAAAGGATGTGTGACAAAACTGTGGTTTTATCAGTGGGACAATTTTCTAAGTCTTGAAAATGTTGTAAATTGTTCAACCTATTAAAGATTTGAAAGATTCATTTAACCCAGGTTATTCCCACTGAAAGGAGTACACATGAACACATAAATTAGAATAAGAAATAACATAAAAACACAGAAACAGGTATCTGTGACAAAATATATCACCTTATTTGCACTTTCCTTCCTACTATGGATACCTGATTTAGAAGAAAATAGCAGCCATAATACAATTGTGAAGAAAGTAAGATGCTAATGGCAAAGGAGGATGGAAAAGCAGTGTGAAGACTAAGGATGAGGGAGTAGCAACAAGAAAGCAAGTTTTATTGTGTAAAATTAATAAACTACAAAATGTGAAGATACTGTCTTACTGCTAATCATCAAAAAGAGTACTATTTACTAAATCAAAATACCAGGTAATTTTTTGGTAGTATCTAATAGTTACTAAAGCCTGAAATGATTTCAAATGGGGAGAGAAATATGGAATAACCTAAATAGGCTAAATGAATGATGGTTTAAAATAACATGATAAATTGATTCCACAAATATTTATACGGGGTGAAAAAAGTAACTGAAGAAAATTAAATTGTAAAATATTTGTTAAACATTAAGCAGAAAGAAAGAGAATTCAAAATTTTATGTTTAGTGTTCATATAAAACTTTTGTGTTTTACTGATTTTTGAGAGATCTATGTGAAATAATGTTATTAGAAAACATTTTTAATTGCCTTTATGTCTCCATTACTATGGTTAAATAAATACAATTTAGGAAGAAAAGACAGAAAAAAATTTGTAAATCAAATGTCAAACTGTATATTTTTTTCCCTTTCTAACTTTCAAGAAATATTTTAAGTATTTGTTTAAAACAGGGAGACCAATACAAGTTAGATATGAGTTTATTAACCACTATTACACTCTATTATGAAAGAGACTTTAATCTTGAATGATTCTGAACTTTATAAATTCAGACTATATAGCTTAATGACAAACATGTGAATTCTAGATCCAGACTTCTGTGTTTAAATCCTGGCTACCACTTACTGAGCGATCTTGGGCAAGTTGATTAATTTATATAAAAAGTGAGTCTGTTAATGGAAACTACCTCATAGTCTTATTAGTAGAATACACGAGTTAGTACATGTAAAGCATTTAGTATCTTGAGCATAAAGAGTGAGAGAGGTATTAGCCAATTACTTTGCTTTTTATTATGTCAGTGACATAATATAATATTAAAAAGTACATCATTTCTGCAGAAATATGGGTTTCCAAGGGAGTATTAATATAAGAATGTAGAAATAATAATTTAAGTGAATGCATTTAGAGACAATGGCATTCATACTCACAGAGACTCAGTATTTTTGTTTTGCTACTTAAAGACCTTAAGTTGAAGTGATTTAAAATTGCTTTTTGTTTGGAAGGATGTCCCAATTTCCACATGCATATAGATAATTATCTCAGTGGACTAAAGGAACATATTTTGCTTAAGAGCTTTCAAAATGAGTTACTTTCAAATCCCTGCTAAACATCTCATTGAAGCTTAGGGAACCAGCACATCTGCCAAAAATCTCTGAAATTGTAAATGCCTCAAAAACTAATATTAGATTGTTTGAGTGTTGTTATTTTCATTCTTCTAACAGTTGTGAAATAGAAAGGTGATAATGTTCCTAATATCCATGATCAGTTTCAGTTTATCTTACATTACAAAGGGATTACTCAGCATAGGGTGAAAAATACTTACCTGGAGAGATGCATTGCATTAAACATTGAATGAAATACCTCTGACTATTTTTTTTTAATGTTTGAATTCTTAGTATAATAACTACTACCAATAGGTTATGACATTTATGCAATAAAAAGATAAAAATCCTATCTTGCATGAGTGTACTCTAGAAATATTTTGAAAGTTGAAACTCTAATTCTTAGAGCAATTATTGTATAGATGAGCCACACTTTACAGAGAGGCTCCAGAAAAAAAAAAAATATATATATATATATATATATATATATATATATATATTTTTAACCAAGATGACCTTAACATACCCCTTACCTTGATTAAATTTTAGACAGGTTTTTTTCCAAACTCTAGGTCCCTGACCTCGCTTTTCTTAGAGCATTTACTTTAGAAAAAGTTCAATTGTAAATTCTTTATCTGCCCCCTTTGAGATGTAAATCTTCTCTCAGGTTCTTTCCCACTTTTCAACCCAGGTATGTTTTTGTCAAGGACCTGGGAGCCATCTCTTTGAAATGTAAACATCAAGAAAGGCAGTGTTCATCCACCTCACTACAAATAACTCAATTTTGTTTCTTTTTATGGCTGAGTAATATTCCAGAGTCTGTCATACAGAGTGAAGTAATTCAGAAAGAGAAGAACAAATACTGTATGCTAACACATACATATGGAATCTAAAACAAACAAACAAAAGGTTCTGACGAACCTAGGGGCAGGACAGGAATAAAGATGCAGACATAGAGAATGGACTTGAGGACACGGGGAGGGGGAAGGGTAAGCTGGGACGAAGTGAGAGAGAGGCATGGACATATATACACTACCAAACGTAAAATAGATAGCTAGTGGGAAGCAGCCGCATAGCACGGGGAGGGGGAACGGTAAGCTGGGACGAAGTGAGAGAGAGGCATGGACATATATACACTACCAAACGTAAAATAGATAGCTAGTGGGAAGCAGCCGCATAGCACAGGGAGGTGACCACCTAGAGGGGTGGGATAGGGAAGGTGGGAGGGAGACGCAAGAGGGAGGGTATATGGGGACATATATATATGTATAGCTGATTCACTTTGTTATAAAGCTGATTCACTTTGCTAACACAACATTGTGAAGCAATTATACTCCAGTAAAGATGTTAAAAAGAAAGAAAGTGTCTTACCTCCCAGTCTCTATTGGAGGCTAGAAGGTAGCAACCATTAGCAAACACAGGTGGCCTGATTATATGGACTCCTCCCTAATGTCCTCCAATAATTTTCTACCAGGTCACCCCAACATGTAAAAACTCTTTTTCTTTTTTTTTAGTAGTTTATTCTGTCTCCCCTTTTGCACTAGTCTTCAATACAGTCTCCCTTGTCCGTTTAATTTGTCTGGCACAATTTCTCTTTGATTGTTTATTTGGATATTTGTTTAAAGTAACATTTCATTCATATATGAAGAGTCAGATCTCACATTAATGAACTGAAAGGATGTATCTTCATTTGTTTCACCAAATTTTTGATGCATGTTTTTTCGTTGGTAAAATTGATGAAAGATACTACCCAGGTCAGATTCATAAAAGGGACACAGCTTACAATATTCTCTTTGCACAAAATTTCTTTCATGATTCAAATGAAAAATTGTGTGCTTTGTAACACATCTTCAAACAATCTTATACAGAATAATTTAATGCTTATTTGGAAAGTAGCCCTAGTTGGAAAAGCTCTAAAGTAGGATGATTACATGTCCCATACTAGTTAGACTTCCAACAACTTTCTATAATTTTCAAGTAAGAATATTTGTTTTATTATTATGAGAGTGAAGAGACCACATGCACATACAAAAAAGTAGAATTCCACACTTATTTCATTGTCGTAAATTGACTTCTTATGTGTTACCTATCATTAGACAGGGGAGAAAACATGCGTGCAGTTTTATTTTAGCGAGAGTCCATTCAGAAATTCAGTCTGTCAAAAATGATAGATGTTTGAGAGAGATAGAAAACTAAAGAGCAATTAAGGATAATTGACACCTAATTGTCTTTGAAAGGCATCTTTTCTGAACAGTTAAGGAGCACAATACCTTGAAATTCTTACTTTGCAAAAAGCCAACGCCTACACAGGAAATATGAAACACTTGGCTAAATTTCTAAATTTTGCTAATTATGTCAAATAATTGCAAGAGGGAAAGGTCAGTTGGATTTGCGTGAATAGAACCTGTAGTAGAGAGTAGCCAAAACAGCCTGGAGAAGTTTACACAACAATCTGGGGCAAGAAAGCCAACATATTCATCTTAGGTCCCTTATATTGACTTGTTCCACTCTAGATTTATGCCCTACTTAGCATAATCTCTCATATACATTTCACAGATACTGTTGCCTGTATATAAAGGAACAATTCTCTTTCCTGTTGGTCTCATAGATAGATATTAAATTAAGAAAACTAATGGGAAATTAAGCTTTGATAAGCATTAGTGAGATGGAATAATATCATCAATTAGTTTTAACAGTTGAGTAAAGCAGGCAGTCATCATAATTTATGGGCTCCACAAACCCTCAGGGACCAAACACAGCTTCCCCCACAGGACTACTGGCTCGCTGTTCTCGCCCATTTCTTTCTCTTTTTTTTTTAACATCTTTATTGGAATATAATTGCTTTACAATGGCGTGTTCGTTTCTGCTTTATAACAAAGTGAATCAGCTATACATATACATATGTTCCCATATCTCTTCCCTCTTGCATCTCTCTCCCTCCCTATCCCACCCCTCTAGATGGTCACAAAGCACCGAGCTGATCTCCCTGTGCTATGCAGCTGCTTCCCACTAGCTATCTATTTTACATTTGGTAGTGTATATATATCCATGCCGCTCTCTCATTTTGTCCCAGCTTACCCTTCCCCCTCCCTGTGTCCTCAGGTCCATTCTCTACATCTGTGTCTTTATTGCTGTCCTGCCCCTAAGTTCTTCAGAACCTTTTTGTTTTTTAGATTCCATATATATGTGTTAGCATACAGTATTTGTTTTTCTTTTTCTGGCTTACTTCACTCTGTATGACAGAGTCTAGGTCCCTCCACCTCACTGCAAATAACTCAATTTCATTTCATTTTATAGCTGAGTAATAGTCCATTGTATATATGTGCCACATCTTCTTTATCCATTCATCTGTCAGTGGACACTTAGGTTGCTTCCATGTCCCGGCTATTGTAAATAGAGCTGCAATGAACATTGTGGTACATGACTCTTTTCGAATTATGGTTTTCTCAGGTTATATCCCCAGTAGTGGGATTGCTGGGTCGTATGGTAGTTCTATTTTTAGTTTTTTAAGGGACCTCCATACTGTTCTCCATAGTAGCTGTATCAATTTACATTCCCACCAACAGTGCAGGAGGGTTCCCTTTTCTCCACACCCTCTCCAGCATTTATTGTGTGTAGATTTTTTGATGATGGCCGTTCTGACTGGTGAGAGGTGATACCTCATTGTAGTTTTGATTTGTATTTCTCTAATGATTAATGATGTTGAGCATTCTTTCATGTGTTTGTTGGCAATCTGTATATCCTCTCTGGAGAAATGTCTATTTAGTTCTTCTGCCCATTTTTGGATTGGGTTGTTTGTTTTTTTGATATTGAGCTGCATGAGCTGCTTGTAAATTTTGGAGATTAATCCTTTGTCAGTTGCTTCATTTGCAAATATTTTTTCCCATTCTTAGGGTTGTCTTTTTGTCTTGTTTATGGTTTCCTTTGCTGTGCAAATGCGTTTGAGTTTCATTAGGTCCCACTTGTTTATTTTTGTTTTTATTTCCATTTCTCTAGGAGGGGGGTCAAAAAGGATCCTGTTGTGATTTATGTCATAGAGTGTTCTGCCTATGTTTTCCTCTAAGAGTAATATAGTGCCTGGCCTTACATTTAGGTCTTTAATCCATTTTGAGTTTGTTTATTTGCATGGTGTTAGGGAGTGTTCTAATTTCATTCTTTTACATGAAGCTGTCCAGTTTTCCCAGTACCACTTATTGAAGAGGCTGTCTTTTCTCCATTGTATATTCTGACTAATATACCCATCACTAGAAAAAAGCTCCAAGTTAGGGGACAAATGAAAGTCATTATTTAGTAAACAGTAGTGTCAAAATCACATTTGTTGCTTGGTTGGAACGCAAATAGCAATCTCTTTTAAGAGTGTTGATTAATTAATCAGGTAAAATTGTGATTGTCTCAGAAGAAATAGAAGCAATGTTTGAGTATATATGTTAAGATTATGCCATAATGGGGGTAGGGAGAGCAGAGATGGACCCTTTGAGGACATGGTTACAACAGTCCTTAGCGTTGATACACTTTTTTTTTTAACATCTTTATTGCAGTATAATTGCTTTACAGTGTTGTATTAGTTTCTGCTGTATAACAAAGTGAATCAGCTATATGCATATGTTTATCCTCATATCCCCTCCCTCTTGCGTCTCCCTCCCACCCCTCTAGGTGGTCGCAAAGCACCGAGCTGATCTTCCTGTGCCATGCAGCTGCTTCCCACTAGCTATCTGTTTTACATTTGGTAGTGTGTATATGTCCATGCCACCCTCTTGCTTCGTCCCAGCTTACCCTTCCCCCTCCCCATGTCCTCACTTTTGAAAATGTCAGCCAGGTAAAGAAATCTGGGGGAAATCTTTTAACATGTGGAGAAAAAAAAAAACATTAGGGTTAAGAGGAAGTGACTAACAGAGCAAGCTCAAATGCAGAATAGGAACAATATCCCTGCTCATTCTATATTTAACCCAGGCCTATTTATCTTCCTTTGATGTTCAATCATAGCGAATTCTCCTCTCCTCATTCATGTTGGTTTTCCTTATTTTTTCTAATTTACAAAAGAGCTGCAGGGAGATAGCACTTAAACAGGATGATTTCTGTTTCAGAGAATTAAAATTAATTAAGATAGTCAGAAACTGTTTAAATTTCTATAAGGATATTGAGCCAATGACATTTGCTTCAACAAATTTGTACAAAATTCAATTTTAAACTTCATGTAAACTCATAACTGTAAATATGGTTAATATAGTACCAGCAGGATAAGTCAGATATGCTCACTAATTCGCAAATCCCTACTTCTAATTTTTCATATATTTTTCTCTCACTCCTACACACGTTATTTTTTTCTCAACTTACATTTTAAGGTGATAAAAATGGAAAGATAATAACAATGTCATCTATTATGGCAAATGTCTGAAACCAATACTCTGGACCAGTGAGTGAAAGACTGCTAATAGGGCTGTGAAGGATTAAATAATACAGTTCTAAGTTGGCAAATCTTCAGGAAAATCAAAGAAATAAAAAGCTCTAGTAGGGAATTAAAAACCCCTCCTTTCCTACAATACACATCATCTGGGCTTCCCTGGTGGCGCAGCTGTTGAGAGTCCGCTTGCCGATGCAGGGGACACAGGTTCCTGCCCCGGTCCGGGAAGATCCCACATGCCACGGAGCGGCTGGGTCCGTGCACCATGGCTGCTGAGCCTGCGCGTGCGGAGCCTGTGCTCCGCAACGAGAGAGTCCACAACAGTGAGAGGCCCGCGTACCGCAAAAAAAAAAAAAATACGCATCATCAGATTTTTCTCCAACAACATTCAGTAATAGACAAAATGGTAAGTTTTGAAAAAGTTGTAGAAGGAGAATTAGCACAACTTAGAGCAGACGGTCAACTAAACCAATCTGTCCTTTATGAAAAATCTTCAGCAGCTCTTTTATCTAATTACTGAACAACTGACGGATATCATCACAAAACTTTTAGTTGCAACTACTGTAGCAAAGGGCACTCAGTGGTCAGAACTGGCTTACTTCAATGAGGGATTTAAGTGACAGTAAAAGAAAAAAGTGAGTTTAATATTAAAGTTTGATGTCTATGACAGAATATGAAAAATATGCTTGTTTTCATGGGTTGAAAGAACAACTGAAGGAAATGATTAAGAGACTTTTGCTATATATCTACATCTAGATATAGACATAGATATATCTATTGAGATCTAGATCTATGCAAAGAGAGAGAATTTCTCAGTCATTTCTATATATATGGAGAGAGATGTCTTGGCACACATATGTCATGGGGGATGGAGGAAAATTTCTAATGATAGGTAACACATTCTGAGTGTGACAGTTTTTCAGCAAAATCTCTTCAAAGGCCCTCGTGCAAACTTGCTATTATCAAAGTGTTGAACACAAAATATGTTTTAATACTCATAATATCAAAATCAACATTTTATAATATTTCAAAGAGAAGGCGAAGGTGTTTTTTGATGCTCCTTAAGGGGATGGAGACTCACGTTTACGTGGCATGGAGATGTCTGTCACCATGCCTACTGCCACCCTCACAGTCCCTTTCCACAGGAATCTGCTCTTAGTCTATAGCCCCCACCTGAGAAAGTATCTCTAAGAAATATGTCCTTGCCCTTTGCTACAAGTGATTAAATCAAGGTTACGTAGCCTACCTTTGGGTAACCAAGCCATTCTGTGTAATGGTTAATGGTGATGCTTAGTGTAGAAGGACATTTTCAATTAGTGACTTACAGTCTTTCAGTCAATCATACATTGTTAGGACTTAGAAGATATTTGCAGAAAACCATGTCATTTTGTTAATAGTAGTAAAAAGAGCTGAAATAATTTATAGAAATTGGCCATGTATTACCATAGTTCATAAGATACCTAAACATACAAATAACTAAGAACTATAAATCGCCAGAAACCTGGGGGCAGGAACACATCTACTGTACAGAACAGTTGTTTTTATTATAATCACTTTGTAAAGCTTTTAAAAAAATGATGTCTAATTCCCACCTTCAGAGTTTTGTGAGTTCATTGACATGGATTGTGACTTGGTCATCATGGTCTTAACAATATCCTAAAGTAATTCTAATGCCCAGGCAAGGCCGAAAACACCTGGAATAGAGAATTGTGATTGTCTGGTTGCAGCAAGAGAAGTATAAGTACTGATAGAAAGTGATATTTGGAGTTGCATTGGATTTTTCCATCTCCAGTTTCTCTGAGGTCTGCTTGGAGATACTCACACTTCTTATTGGTACTTTTATGTCCTCTTTGGAAGCATTGGATCGTGTGAGATAATCATAATAAATTTGTTTTCCATGTATATAAGACAGAGACTCACTTGAATATCTAATATATATTATGCTATGGATTCTACATGAATTTGCTTGTTTCATTAAAAAAATGAGGTACAAACAATGTGTATCCTTGTTTTAAAGAACAGGAAGCAGCCAAGGAGAGGTAAAATACTTTTCCCAAATTCACACGGATAATAAACAAATGGTGAAACCAGGATTCAAATCCATGTACTCTGGCTTAAATTTTTATATAATTCTGAACTATATTGATTTTCAGAGCAAGTTATTTAAATTAATAGAAAGATTGCTTTAAAATCTAAAAACCACTCACTTCAAAATAAGCGTCTTTTATAGAATGGCAGAAGAAAATTTTAATTGATTCCATTTGATACACACACGTTGAGTGCTTACTACTCAACAGCCATTGAAATAGGCACTGGTGATACATGGAGCACGAGAACTCAATGTGTCCATATTCAAAGAAACTCAGGAACTTGGTCAGTTACTTTTAAATTTAAACTAAGTTGAAAATATATGACTACTATTGTTTGTCCTGGCTCTCTTGAACAAATACTTTTCATACATTATCATAGGAATGTTATGTATTGAAATGTTAAATAGTACAACACTTCAAAGCAGGTACTAGTAATCCTTTATATAAAAATGAGAAAAGAGGATTTTATAGATAGAATAACTTACCCATTTGTGTGAAGATAATAAAGATTCCTAGATTTAA
The DNA here is from genome assembly GCF_059928025.1 of Delphinapterus leucas. NCBI lineage: Eukaryota > Metazoa > Chordata > Mammalia > Artiodactyla > Monodontidae > Delphinapterus > Delphinapterus leucas. Next base: position 41,252,001 of record NC_143136.1, on the reverse strand, counting down.
ATGCATCTCTTACTCTCAAGCCTTTACTCTTTCCACGGTCTCCCATTAACTCATTGCTACTGAGACCAAAAGAAAAAGAAAAACACAAATTGATCAATCAATAAATCAATAAAATAAAATGGTGATGAATTATTAATGTTTATACTTAACATACATCAAATGCTGTATTAGGTTTATATTGCTGTTATAGCAAATGATCAAAAACATAGTGCTTAAAACAACTTAAATTCATTACCTTACAGTTCTAGAGCTCAGAAGTCCAAAATGGGTCTTATGGGGCTAAAGTCAATTAGAAACGCTCTGTGCCTTCCAGAGGCTCTAGAAGGGAATATGTTCCTTGCCTTTTCCAGCTTCTAGGGGCTTCATACACTGTGCTACTCATGGAAGCATTACTGTGGCCTGTTTCCCTTGTCACAGCTTCTTTGACACTGACATTTATATCCCCCTCTTACAGGAAACTTTTAAATTATATTTGGCCCACTTTGATAATCCAGGATAATCTTTTTCACATAATCATATATGCCAAGTACTTTTGTCAAGTAAGGTAACATATTCACAGGTTTTGGAGATTAGGTTGTAGACATCTTTGTGGGGCCTTTATTCTACCACATGGTGTGAACATTATTTCCTTTAGTGCTCACAACTTAATACAGTGGGTGTTGTATAGAGCTGAAGTTTAGAGTACAAGTGATTTTCCCAGTTCCCAGTAGAGCAGAATCAAACACAAAGATAATAATTAGAGGGGCTTCCCTGGTAGCGCAGTGGTTGGGGGTCCGCCTGCCAATGCAGGGGACACGGGTTCGTGTCCCGGTCCAGGAACATCCCACATGCCGCGGAGCGGCTGGGCCCGTGAGCCATGGCCGCTGAGCCTGCGCGCCTGGAGCCTGTGCTCCGCGGCGGGAGAAGCCACAGTGGTGAGAGGCCCGCGTGCCGCAAAAAAAAAAAAAAAAAAAGATAATAATTAGATTTCTGTATAACTCCCTTTTGCTGCCTCTGCCATTTTATGTTGTGTCCACAAGAGATGCTAAAGTTTGCCGTGTTCTTATAAAAGACAGATAATGAATCATTACCATTATATTCAGTGAGCTTATACTACTAAAAGAAATCTAATATTATCCTACAAAATTTGTGATTTGAAATGCATAATGAAACTCTATTATTCTCTCATTTAAAAATACTATAATCCCTGCAAAATTTAGAAGGGAATATTCTGGATAAGAAAATATTCCTTAGTCTTACTTTTCATCAGAAGCAGCACCTGAGACAAAGGGTTGCATGCAGTATTTCATTTTAGGAAGTGATCCTAAGGAACAATAGTGAGAAACTTGGAAACACGAAACAAGAGAGGTTGAAAAGGCAATGTAAATGTATGCTGTTGGACTGCTCACTTATGCGGGCAACTATACCTAAATCCTGTTGACTACCCTTGGGCAAACTTGCAGAATGCACTGCAGACTTGTGCCCTTGAAACAACAAAGGGTGGATATATCTACACATGCTCTTTCTTCCCACTGATGGAAGGCTGTTTTAGGTTTTGTTTAACTTTGCAGTTTCAGGTTTGTGCCTTAATCAAAATGACTGAGCTGATTCCTCTAGGAGTCCCATGTTCCCAGAGATGCCCTGGGGGAGAAAGCAAGTGAAGCATAGTTCAGCCCAGGTTAAGTGCTTACAGCTTACACCTAAGGTAGCAGTTCACCATAGCAACCAGTAAAAATTGAAGTTAAGTGAAGGCAAAGAGCATGTGTGACAAAGGACTAGATATGTCCACTACAGAATGTAAATTTTCTTTTAGGATACAATAATCTTTTGTCCTTCCCACAGTTTAAAGAAAATGACCAAAGTTTACATATAATATAATAAATCTGACCAAAGTTTACAAATAATGTGATAAATCTGATTAATTCTTTTGAAAGTTTTATTTCTGCATGAGTATATGCACAAAAAAATATATGAATTGAATTCTACTCTTTCATTTGAGTTTCAAAAGTTCACTAGACATGCTCTGTTTTTGTTTGTTGATTGATTGTATTTTTACCAGATGTATCAGCCAGTGGAAGTTTGAGGTTTTCTTTAGATACAAGAATTCGAAGATAGTGCTGAATTGTGTGTCTGCAAATATTAAGAGAATCTCTTTTTTCATCAACTGTCATTCATGTTTATCTCTTTATGAGTAGGATGGATTTAGACCTATTTACAGTTTTCATGAAATAGAATTTATGTAGCTAAAATTGTAAATGTGCCAGAGTTTCTTTGGTGTCATATCCTTCCAACAGAGAATGACAAAATAAAATACAGTCCCTTAGACTGAGACATTCCTCAATTTCCCAGTTTCCAACCTGTACTGCGGTTTTTGGTTACTTCTCGCTTAGTGTTTCTTCAGGTATCAAAGCCTAAAATTTTTCCTTCTTCTGACTACTCAGTATTTACTTAGCAAACTCTGCTTCTCTCTTCCTTGCAGATCCTAATCGAGCTAAAAACTCAGCAATGCATTCACGCTGCAAGATGCACAGTCCTTTGCATAAACCTTGTCAATGTTGGCTGAGGTAGTTCACAGATACTATTTGTGACACATTGTGGTGTATTTGTTTTCTGAAAGAGTCTCCTGTCCCTACTCCTTCTTACCTGCTAATGGTTTTCATTCTGATCATAATATTTGACCTATTCCTTCCCATTCAGACCAATGTTGATTTCTTTATTTTATGTGTATAGCAAACACAAAAGTAAGATTTATAACTTCCTGCTTGCAAGTAAAGATAAGCTCCAGCTGCAAGCTCAGCGCACTATCAATATCCTCCAGGACTTTCTGTTTCTTTTCTTGTTTATTTGTTAACTCAATAGTCATCATAGAACCAGCTTTGTGCCTCAATAGTGCAGCAAAGACAGAAAATCAGAGGCTGCTTTTCTGTTGATGTGATAGAATATGCATCAACAGTCTCACTCACTGGTGACTGTATCTGATTTCTTTGTTTTTCTCAATTGTATAGATTTTGGCTCAAACAGCACTTTCAGTTTCTGTCTGTATGACCATGGGCCTGTTGCTGTAAGACTTTTTTCCTTAGATGTATAAAATTATTACCTATGTATAGAATTCTGATGAGAAGTAAATGAGTTAAGGCATGGAATATTTTTTAAAGAGTTGCGCAAATATTAAGTGCATTATAAGTGTCAGTAATTATTATATGGAACTTGAAGGCTACCTTTTAAATGTGCCCTCCTCCCAAGTACCCGCTTTTTCAATGATCACTCTGAGCACATAATGAAAATCCAATCCGCTTTCAAAATCTAGAAAGAAAGGAGTAGTACCTGTGAATCATAGCATTGGGGAAAGGAGTAAAACTTATATACAGCATCCAAAAATAGAGGCATCGGGGGAATAGTTATCCCTGTCATTTTCCTCTGAGTTACTTCCCCAAAGTCTTTTTTAATGGATCATCAAGTTCATTGTTATGGTTCAGAGTCAGTTAGCTGGGAAAAAGGTTGAAGATGTAAGCCATATTTAGAATTTATGAAAGGGAGGGAAGAAGAGAAGGAGGGAGAGGAGAGAGACAGAGATAGAGAAACAGATATATGGAGACAGAGATACAGAGGGAGAAACTGTCACCTTTTGCCTTGCTTTTATTTATATTTTCTTCTAATTTATATTTTCATCTAATTGTTTAAGCTTGCTGAATTTTAGCAACATGGAGGCAAATGTTTCTTCTAATTTCTCCTTTCTTGCCTCATATTAACAGATCTTGAATGCTTTTAAACTTTCTAACTCCAATAATTTCACTTTTTTCCACTAGTAAATCAATGTTAACTCTCCTTGAAATACTTAAATTCTTGAGAGACTATTATGAATAAATAAAATAATAAAATTTCCAGTAGAATTTTGCATTTTAGACAAGGGGTTCCTTTATCCCTTATTGAAGTAAATGATTTTGCAAAATAGACATTCCAAGCTCAAGAGCAGCTCAGAGGCAGTAAGAGGAAGTTTGGAATAGAAGCCTTTTACTGTATAACTACCAGATTTTGTCTCATGATTGATTGCTAGTCCAGACTAACCTCAACTCTATTGGAAGATATTCTTTTTTGTTTCATAAACCCACAAAGAGGTGGTATGTACTCATCTAAGCATTATCTAACTTTCCTGTTCAGATTGAGATATGCTAGCATGAAGAAATCATCCTGCTAGCATGAAAGAGAGAAGATGGCATTCTTATTCAATCAAAATGTGTCACACTGTTCCTGCTTCTACCCTTTTTGCTTCTGTACTTCATCTAAATAATATTGATGGCTATGAAATTTTATAGTAAAATATTAAGAAAATATTTTAAAAATTTAATATTTAGACAAACATTCATAAATTTGAAATTACACTGGAAATACATTTTTTTTTTGGCCCTCACTGTAAGCTTGCTCAATTTCAGCATCATGGAAAGTTTTGTGTCTCTTATGCTTATTTTGGTTCAGAAGGCTGTAAGTGTGACCGTTGCCACCAGAGAGCGCTCTGTACTGGCAAAGCCACGTTGTAATGCCCACTCACTTTACTCAACTCCTCCCACATGGTTTAATTATTACTTGTTGCAATTAAGTTATTTCAGAAAATTCTCTGTATCTTTTATGCATAGAAATTACTTCCTTTACATTTGATTAATTTTTTCTCTTTTTCAAATATAAATTGTTATATAATTATTACAAAATATATTTCTAAATAAAATACAATTTGATAAATTTTAAATTTATTAATAGATTATTAAGTTTGGATAAACTAAAGTTCATGGTGGAATTTCATAAAGTATTACTATTTTGTTTCTTAAACAAAAACCATGCTGTGTCTAAATTTAAATAATAATTTAACATAACACATTTTAATATGAGAATGGTAGACTTTTCAATTTTAACAATGAACAATGTAGTTAGCAAAATATTTCAATGGAAAATATATACATTGTTAAATGAACACAAATATTTCAATACGTTCTCATTTTCAAATTATCGATATAAATTATTTTCAAATATTCTAAAAGATGCAAAAAGGAAATATAGACATATATATACACATATATATGGTGTATAAAATATATATCAAATCATATCATATATCATAGAGATGTAAAAGCTGCTAGACATGTACTAGTAGTTAGTGTTCCACTAGAGAAACATAACCAGCAAAAACAGAATCTCCCTCTCTCCCTCTTTCTCTGTCTCTCTCTCTCCCTCTCTCTCTCTATATATAATGTGCCATATATAATCATATATGCATATAGTATATGTATATGTATATATATGATATATCACACATAATTGTATGGTCAGGGCACTCCAGGTGGCTGTTCTCTTGCTCTCTGCACATCCCCTGCTCGACCTGTGCCTACTTCACCTACACCCTTACTCACATGACTGACCTTCCTACGTACTTGCCCCAGGCCCCAGCTAGCGATTTTTCTTATCAAAGGGCCAGTGAGGGGTATGCCCATCTGCTAGTTTCCCTGGTAATGAGCCAGTCTGAGCTTAATCCCCCCTATAACAGCATTCTCCCTGTCCACCCCCATCCCCTCTCCCCCAAGCAAAGACTGCTGCCACGTTCTGCCCAAACATGGTGGGGGGTCTGCTCTAGGACCTTGCTTCAGACATGTAAGATCCCTCATCCATTAAACCACTGATGTCTCTGTTGCTGACTGCAGGCTCTTTCTTCAATCTTGAAGCTGGGAAAGTACAGGCCTTGTAGGCCTGCGTGGTGCAGCCCAACAATAATATGCATCAATGATGACATATATATGACACATGATTTCTATATGGAGAGAGAGAGCCAGAGACAGAGAGACAGAGAGGGACTCATTGTGAGGAATTGGCTTACAGGATTTGGGGCTGGCTAAGCAAGTTTGAAATTCATGGGGTAAGCTATCAAGGATAGGTTGAAAACTCTCTGGTCGGAACTGATGCAGGCTACAGGCAGAATTTCTTTTTCGGGGATCGGGTCTTTCAACTGATTGAATCGAGCCCACACAGATTATCTAGGATAACATCTTTTACTTAAAGTCAAGTGATTACTGATGTTAATCACATCTACAAAATACATCACAGCAACATCTAGATTAGTGTTTGATTAAAGAATTGGGACTATAGCTTAGCCAAGCTGACATGTAAGACTATCACTATCACTGATCATTAAGTATTATGTTTTAATATATTTCATTGTATTGATATATATTTCCTATCATTATGAAACAATTGCATTATATCTGTAATGTCATTAGATTCAGAAAACAAACAGTAGTCAAACATACAATTTAAGTCACTACTTAGGCAGTATCATAAGAATCATCCAGAAGTTGATTTGTATTTCTCAGTCTAAATATCTTAAAGCCATGACAAATATCCTAATGATGTAATGATGTTGGTCAAACTGCTCAGCAATGTACTGCAAAATATTCACACATATTAAAACAAAAAGACTTGAAATTGCATTAAATGTACATAAGCCCAAACGAGAACCAAAATTCTTTTATGAAATGTTACAATAGTATTTTTTAATTGAAGTATAGTTAATTTACAATGTTGTGTTAGCTTTGGGTGTACAGCAAAGTGATTCAGATATATATATATATATATAGATATATATATATATATTCTTTTTCAGATATTTTCCATTATAAGTTATAGGTTATTACAAGACATTGAATATAGTTCCCTGTGCTATACAGTAGGTCCTTGTTGTTTATCTATTTTATACATAGTAGTGTGAATACGTTAATCCCAAATGCCGAATTTACTTCCCCCCCCCCACTATACCCTTTGGTAACCGTAAGTTTGTTTTCTATGTCTGTGAATCTACTTCTATTTTGTAAATAAGTTCATTTATATCATTTTTTTTAGATTCCATATATAAGTGATATATGATATTTGTCTTTCTCTGTCAGACTTACTTTACATAATATGATACTCTCCAGGTCCACCCATATTGCTGCAAATAGCATTATTTTATTCTTTTTTATGGTTGAATAATATTCCATTGTGTATATATACCATGTCTTCTTTATCCACTCATCTGTTAATGGACACTTAGGTTGCATCCATGTCTTGGCTATTTACAAAATAGTGCTGCTATGAACATTGGGATGCATGTATCTTTTTGAATAGAGTTTTTTCCCAGATATATGCCCAGGAGTGGGATTGCAAGATCATATAGTAACTCTATTTTTAGCTTTTTAAGGAACCTCCATACTGTTCTCCACAGTGGCTACATCAAATTACACTGCTGCACCTACCAACAGTGTAGGCAGTTTTCTCCACGCCCTCTCCAGCATTTATTTATTTATTTATTTTTTTTTTTGCGGTACGCGGGCCTCTCACTGTTGTGGCTTCTCCCGCTGCGGAGCACAGGCTCCGGACACGCAGGCTCAGAGGCCATGGCTCAGGGGCCCAGCCGCTCCGTGGCATGTGGGATCCTCCTGGACCGGGGAACGAACCCGTGTCCCCTGCATAGGCAGGCGGACTCTCAACCACTGCGCCACCAGGGAAGCCCCAGCATTTATTATTTATAGACTTTAATGATGGCCATTCTGATTGGTGTGAGGTGATATCTCATTGTAGTTTTGATTTGAATTTCTCTAATAATTAGCAATATTGAACATCTTTTCATGTGCCTATTGGCCATCTGTATGTCTTTTTGGAGAAATGTCTATTTAGAAATTAGAACATTCTCTAACACCATATACAAAATTAAACTCAAAATAGATTAAAGACCTAAATGTAAGACCTGATACTCTAAAACTCCTAGAGGAAAACATAGGCAGAACACTCTGACATAAATCGCAGCAGTAATTTTTTGGACCCATCTCCTAGAGCAATGCAAAAAAAAAACAAAGGACCTAATTAAACTTAAAAGCTTTTGCACAGCAAAGGAAACCATAAACAAAAAGACAACTACAAACTGGGAGAAAACATTTGCAAATGATGCTACTGACAAAGGATTAATTTCCAAAATATACAAACAGCTCATACAGCTCAATATCAAAAAAGCAAACAACCCAATCCAAAAATGGGCAGAAGACCTAAATAAGCATTTTTCCAAAGATGCAATGTTACAATAGTATCAAAATGAGCTCAGTACATTTTTTAAAAGGATATACAACCAATAGCCAAAACACAAGTACCTCACAAATTGGTAATACTAGGCTTAAGACCAAGAAGTAAAGGAGGACAAAGGTAAGGTTTTAAGCCACACTACCAGTATAATAATTGAAGACATTCAATTACAGATTAACACTAATGAAGAAGATTGTTAAATCAAAATGTTCATGACAGAGTAATAAATCTGTAGATATGGGTGACTGTGCTCAGGCAAGAGCACAGATTAGATTATCTGAAGAAAGATGCTTAGAAAAAATTTATTCTGTGAAGAAATGCCAAAACAAACTATGAAGGATGCATGAGTCAAATACCTAAATAAATCCTTGGAAACACATAAACCTTATGGCAACACTTCATAAATGTGTGTAGTGATGGATCCTAAGTCGAATCCTAATCTTTTTGCTAACCCTTTCTAGAGTACTACTAAGAGAGGAAAATGTAAAGGATATGTCAAGAGTTTGTTCTAAAAATAATAACATTGAAGTTACACTTTTTCTTAATTCACACAGAAGTTCTTGCATGCAAATACTTGTCAATTGGTCTAAATTCTGACTTTCAGTGATATTATCTATGTGGAAAACCTAATAGCATTCTGATCACTACGGCCCTATTTGAGGCTTCATAGGTATAAATTGAACCAGAGTGGGGGCCCTTTGGTCCTTTTATGACTCTGTATGTTGGTTGCAGAAACAAAATTTTGTTAAATGATTATGAACTAAAAGAAAATTATTCAATACACTTTTACATCTAATTCAGTAACTTATAGCTCAATATTGTTCTGTATATTTGAGCTCTAAGAAACATTTTTTACTTATTTAATTCAGTGACATATATTATGTCCTTTGGGCATTTCTGTATCACTGCTACCTTCTACTTCTCTTTTCATATGTCTTTCCCTCGTCAGTACTCAGTACTCTCATTTATTCTTTAGAGTTCCTTTCTTAGGTTAAAGGCTGATTTTAGCTTCATCGGGCTATCTCCTACTCTAAAATATCTCTGATTTCCCTCTTTGTATCATATATGATGTAAGGCTCATTCTCTTAGGATTTTCTAAAAAATTAATTCACACCAAATGAATGGTTGATAATGACACAAAATGTTGTTGTTCCTAGGAGGAAGAATTTACTAGTTAATCAAGGACTTCTGGAGTGAGTATGATGAAGTCAAAAGCATGGAATGGCAAGGATAGGACTGAGCCCCTGAGGCCATTTGGGTCACTCTACCTCTGCATGAGGACTACACTGAGTCAGAGAAGACTCCAGTATCCAGAGGTTGAACACTGAGCTGTCTCATCTTGAAAAATGGAGCAGAATACTGGGACTGAAAAATATCAAGGCATTTAGATTCAGGAAGATTTCAGCAAATGAAGTAGATAGAGGTCTAATAATGAGTGAAATAAGTAGCATAGACTGGATATAACTGGAATTTTCCTCTCATTAGTTATTATTTCTACTTTCCTTCTCTTTCGAGTACTTATACAAATACCTCTTTTTAATCTGAGACACATATTCTTAAATTGAATATCAACAGAGGAAGTGTTAAGAGGTACATGTGTCAGCATGAAAATTTTCATAGCACCTCATGCCCTGAGCTATTTGGGGGTACTAAGTACACGCAGTTCTATTAGAGAATAACTTGCATACAATTTGTGTTCTGAGTTCTTATTACATTTCAGTTCTAAGCTAGGAGTTGTATTTGAGAGGCACTTTGTAAAAGAGAAGTTTTATGTTATTATTTTCCCAGGAGTTTAACATTTCATTTATTTTCATTTTCTTTTTGATTAATATCTGAAAAATAAAATTTATGTACAGTAGCTTACAGATGGTTGTGTTTTTCTCTTCTAGAGTACTACAGATCAAGTTCATGTTAACTGTAAATTTCCTGGGAAAAAGAATATGGTATCTCCTTTAAAAAACTTCATGTTATATATGCTTGGCAAAGAAGACTCAAATATTATTTAAAATAATGAGAGCACCAGATTCTTCTTTTTTAAATTGTGCTCTGATAAAGCTAGAATATGCAAAGAGATGTTTTCTTTATTGGAAAAATGTAGCTGTTGTGAAAGATTGATGTCCACAGGAAACAATTTTACAAGGAAGGAAATAGTGCTCATCATTGGATTAACAGTAAATTGATCAATCTGAAAAAATGTACATCCTCTATTGAAATTATTAATGTGTGTTGAAATGCATGTGGGAAGATAAGCTTCAGTAAGCCCACATAATAACTCATTTGACATGAATAATATTTTTGTTTAAAAAAAAGCTGCATATAGAAAGAATGATGACTTTTTTTCACTCTGAATGAATTTATCTTACCCAAAACTTATCCCTTAGAATATATGGATATAGTATATATATATATATATATATATATATATATATATACATATTTCGTATTTACATTTTTTTCTAGCATATTTTGTGACAACAGAAAATATCAGTGGCTTTTAGGCCTGTGGAGCCAAGGTAAGATAGCATGCATAGGGCATGATTAGAGGTGACCTTCTTTAGAATTGGGGCTAAAGAAATAGTTAAATTGTTTGACAGAATATCCAGGGTTGATAAGTACATGTATCTTGCTCCATTTCAGAATACAAGACACAAATAAGAATCTTTCAACCATTCTTTTCTACCAAGTAAAGTGGTTTTGTTTGTTTGCTTGTTCTTTGATTGTTTCATCCATTTCCTTGTTAAGGTTTTGTTTCCTTTTGCATTTCAGTTATTTATAGTTAGAAGTTTGTTATTTTTCATCAGGGTAATTCAATACCATATATGTATTGGTATGAAATATAAGGAAGCTGGTTAATATGACAAACAGTCTAGGCCTATTTTGATAACAATTAAAAAAACAGAAATCTCTTTTAACATGAACTTTACTGATAGATTAGTTTTGAAATCTCAGTCTGTGTGATGGCTCCCTAGAATTTTAAGTAGGATTGTGTATACATGGAGTAATAGGTAGAGAATCATATAATTTGTCTTTTAAACAGGGACACTTTCAGTAATGAAAAGGGCACACAAAATAATTATCAGGTGTCAGTTGATCTATAAAAGGCATAAACTTAGACTTGGCTTTGGAAGAATCAGGAATAGTGATAGGACACTATGCAGTAAGATTTACAGAATTCTTCCAGATTCCCTCATATAAACAAATATCTTTTCTTACATCATACTTCCTTAAAGACTTTGAATAAACATAAGTATAGCTATTCCAAATGGCTGAAAAATAAAGGTGGAATTATTTTATTTAGGAAGTCAAACTGTGATGAATAAACATCATTAGAGTGTGAGTGGTCTAGGCTACATTCATTAATATATATTCTTAGATTAATGTATCAAATTGGAGAAAGGACACTTTTGAAAGCACAAGAAGTCTTGCCTCAAGGAGAAGTGTGAAATATAGGATGGTTCCAGGGCACAGGAGTACAAATTATCCCCAGGCGTTTGTGGAGGCTAGTCTCACTGCCCAGACTACTGGGTTGGCTCTAGGATTTGTGATTTCTTCAAAGGGAATGAATAACTTGGGCAAAGAGACAGACATCACAAAAAGATGGCACAAATATCCACCTATTATCTCACAAGCTGATTTCATGAGTATTGCAGGCTTACTTTAGAAATAAAAGATGTTAAGAGTTTCAGAGTTGTAAAGGGTAGTAGAGATAACTTACTTAAAATTGCTAATTTTGCAGATAAAGTTACTGAGACTTATAGAAAGTGAGAGATTTGGCCAAGGTTAAACAATTTTAAGGAATTTTACTATTGTCTTCTCAAATGAAAAATGTAGATAAAAAGAAATTTTAAAAAGTATTTACCATTCGATTTTGAGATAATAAGAGTATAATAGAAGTGAGAACAAATATGAGTAAGAAAGAGTATTCCTAAAGGATTTGTATAGTTTAATGAAAATTTACAGATTTAGAAGAATAAGATACCCATTGATTACTTGTCATTTGAATAGTTAGGACAAGGATTAACTACTTTTACTATTTTTAACATTTGGATATTCAGCAGTAACAGAGTTAAGTACCTAAAGTATTCTTAGAAATTTAGTAGAGTTTTTTACAGCTTTGACCTTTCACTATTTCACATTAGGATTGGTTGGCAATTCTTTCTATCCCCACAGGTTACTGAGGCTATAAAAAGAGAAGGAAATTGAATAACTAGAAAATTAAATGCATTATATGAAAAGGCCAAAGAAGAAGTCTATGGCTTCATAATTCATGGAAAGTATAAGATATCAAAAAATCTGGATGACAAGATATGTACTATGTGGGAAGGTAGGGGATGTTTTTGATCCTTGCTAATAACAGTAGATTTGCTAAACTCTTAGAATTCAACCTTGAAATAGTGTTTTACATTCCAATAATCTAGGATTAGAAACAAAGATGAATGCTATTCAGGAGATTGCTGATAATGCTCCTATCCATTTGGATGCCAAGTAGACAGCTCTGATGAATGCTGCCCTGTAAAGATTGTTCAGTACCAGTGACAGAAACTAACTTTAGGTGACATAAAGCAGGAGGGACTGTATTGGGGCATATATTAACTCTGATTTCTTCTGACTAAAGGGAGTAATTTTTGTTCCTACTTTCTCATATATAAAATAAAAAAAAAACCCTCCTATATTAATCATTGCCCCCTCATCAACATCTCCGGCTCACCCTATATCAGTGTGAAAGGACAGCATGAAGGACTTAAAATTTTTTGCTTACATGGAAGCATTTCGCCAACTTCTTAGTAGGTGACTTGACTTTAACATATTCACGTGGCTAAGGTATTTGAGTCATATTTGTAAAAAAAGTTTACATAACAGTATAAAACAAAATATAAGAAATATCAATATGATATTTAGCTGATAAAATTGATAAAGCTTTATGTGTAAGAAAATTTGTACATTCTTTATATGTCAAGAACAACAGGAAACTACTAACCAAATAGTTCAAAACAGACCTTCTCTCTTAGATCACATATTCTGGCAGGGGAAAGAATTATTACACAGTAATTATACAACTAGATATGTAAGTATAAATGTATCTGTAAATATTCTCTAAAGAAAAACAGTACGTTGCTAATAGGGAAAAATATAAAACATGAATTCATGCAACAGTTATTCAGTGAAATCCATATACTGACAACCTACTTTTGAGTGTCAGCAATTAAAAAATTGGAGTGTCATTTAACATCAACGGTAAGGCAATAGAAATTACAAATATTAACAAATATACGAAATTTTATAAATTTGTAAATGTATATGTATTCCATATCTATATCTATATCCATATCTATATCTATACATAGATATAGAAACATCTATGAAATAACAGATATAGTACATTTATTTCACTAAGCATAATCAATAACACCAAATATATGCTAAAAGATGTTGGCCTTACCTTATCATCTTAAAGACGTTTAGGTTAAATAGTAAATTTAATAGATCTTATACATTGAATTATATATGTCATCTATATTTGTTCTTAATTGTATGATTGCATTAAATATCGACATAATTATAATATAAGCTGGCCCAGAAAAGAATGTTATATAGTCTAAGATATATTATGAACAAGAAAAGTAATATGAAGTTATTTCTAAAACATAAGGAAACAGCATATGATGTTTTTATAAATTCTGCTTTTACAAGATGAATAGTAAACTTAGCTGTTTGGGAATGCTTATTTATATCATGAGGAAAGTAAAACGTACAACTATGAGAAATGGAATATATTACAAGTTAATGCTTATGTTATGATCCAGCAAAATCAAGAAGAAAATTGATTAAGGAAAAAAGAGAAGAAAAAGCAGAGCAATCACACTCCCACACACATATATACACATAATGTATCATGTACAGTACAAGGGCTGGATACAAAGATGCATAAAATATGGACCTGTCCTTTCACTCACTAGACAAATAACTTTTAAATGTAAATGTACTGCTTTGTAATGTGATTCTTGAAATATAGCTTCAAATGTAATTTTAAAACCATGTTTTTAGTTTGCTTATTTGATATGTTTGGTGTATATATACACATACACACATACACATAAACACACACTTAAGATTCCCTCACTAAATTGAAATTTCTCACTCATAAATAAGTGTACTGTTAACTTTTCAAAGTCAGGGATTGTCTTTTGTCTCTGAATGCTATCACCTAAACACAGTAATACAACACATGTCACACAGAAGGAAATCAATTGTACTTTGGAGATTAATTGATTTATTAATTAATATATGTATAAATAATAAATTAATGACAGAAAATCTAAATTCTAAACAAATTTTGTTTGCCTTTGATTAAACTGCTTTAACTCTGTTTATAATTTTTCCTCAAACCTCACTGTTGAGCATTACAAGGCCGAGAACTCTGATTCTTCATCTCTGAGACACACATTCTTAAAAAATTTTTAAACTTAAAAATTAATTTCAGTTTTAAAAGCCTCAAATATGACTCGATCATTTTAATTTAGAAAAAAATCAAAGCAATGTCTGCTTCCCTCATTTTACATATTTGAATTAAGTTGCATCTAAATAAGTTTTCACATTCTAATAGAATATCTTCCATTTGTAGATTTCAAATGCAAAATATAGAAGACTTCACATCTAGAAAATAGGCCTTTGGGATCTAAACTCATTATCATCAAAGTGTTAACTTCTAATTGTATTACTTTTAATAATGTATCTTCTACATAGATATTACTCAATGCCTGCAATTCCGGAAGTAGGAAATTTAGAGGTTATAATGCAGGGGAGATTTATGCTAAGAAGATTCTGAGTTGTCACGATTAAAAATTTTCCACCCATTATGTGAATCCTATTGATCATTGCAGGAAGCAGAAAAGTGTGCTGTTCATTGATTTTCTTTGGCTACTGAATGCATTAGTCCTGACACATTTGACGGGTAGGCAAGTTTTCAAAGGAAGCTCAGTTAAGCTAATCTTAGTTCAGAGGAATATTCACAATGGAATAAGAAACTTTGTAATTGCAAGAGCAAATAGAAGAGTCAGAGGACTATATTATGAGCTGTATCAGCATAAAAATTAGACATGAGCCTTCCCAAGAGACCACAGTAAAACACATCAAGGCTTTGATGCTGTTTTCACAAATGTAGCAATTACTGGATAAATTGGGTTTTAGCTTTTCACCCTTCAGCCAAGATAGTGAATGCAAAGCAATGAGTTGTTCTGTCTTCTTGGCTAAGGGAGAGTATCAGAATTCCATCAAGTTCATAAAGATACAAATGAAGACATTAGATAATTGTATCCCACAAGTGAGACTAACAGTAATGCTACAGCCTATAAATTCAATATTTTTCTAATGATTATTTCTTTAAAGTCCATATTCATCCATAAGTTGTATTATAGACTACTAAAGTAGAAAGAACAATAGCAAATGCAAATTGTAAAGACTATTCTACCCTGGGAATTAAATTCCATTTAAAAAAAGCTGGAAAGTATGATCTTGTATCTCTGTTGGAAGCTGTTTACTGACTTATTAATACAATGACAGAGTACAATGTTACCTCTCAGTAGTATAGGATGGTGTCAAAATGCTATGTATATTTTTCCAGTACATTAAGTACCAGGGCATTGTGTATGTTTTAGGTGAAGATTAATTAAATTAGCATAAACCAAATGGTCTTTTATGCCCACAAACAAACATTGTATATTTGGCAATCACCTTTCTCATTTTTCCAGGCCATTTAACATACAAGCATACAATTCAAATTGGTAAGAATAAATGAAGACATATAGAATATTAATATCATATTCCAATTTAATGAAATCCAAAAAGAAAACCCCCATCCCCTGGGCACACTAACATGCCTTTCAATGTCTTTGGAAATATGTCCTTCAATACAGAAAAAACTATTGTAAATTATCAATCATGTGTGAGATATTTGAATTTTAATAAATATTTTGCTTTTTGATATATTATCAAAATGTTACAAAAATTAAGTATTTAAAAATATTACAACAACTATGTGTTGGTTTGCAAACTGGCACAAAGGGCGGTGAGAGACGAAAGAAAGAAACAGGCCACTCCAGATTGGTAGGTGGCAAGTGTAATAAGCAAGGGAACTTACATATTAAGCTTGTCTCAGATGACCCCAAGGTGAGTAGATCTCTGTTCATGCCCACCAGAATCTTAAAATTTTATATAGAGGCTTTACTGGGTTCAGTTACATATACCATCCAGGTGGTCTGAACAACACATTGCTCTCTGAAAGCTTCATCCTTGAAAATGGTTCTCACTGTGGAAATGGTGAGCACAGCACATGTGACAGGGACAGGGGACAGTGTGAGAAGCCTCTAATTGCCCAGGTCCAGCTCAAGGGTAAACCGGCAGTGGTTCTCTGCGTCTGGTCTTTACAGGCTCTTACAATCTTCCTTCCCCTCCCCCCACCCCCATCTTGTCTTCCTGTCTTCTGAAATGTGCCCCTAGACATCAGCAAGGGGTTTCATTAGCATGGCAGTGGCTCTTTGGCAGCTATCTAGTTGCACTGGAGGCAGATACAACACCAACAATATAGGCACATGCAAGAAAAAACACAGATTAATATGATGCCCAAAATAAGTAACTTTTTTCACCAAAAATCCCATGATCCAAACTATTCTTTATTAAGTCCCCTAAGCTGGGGATCAGATCACTTGGGTTCTTCACTTGTGCCCTCATGTGATGATACATTAGCAGACTCATCAGCTATGAACATACATCCTGTTTGGATCATGGCACAGGTGCCTCCTTGCAGGGCAGTAATAATGACCAAGACTATTCTATTTTGGAGGACAGTTTTTCTCATTAAAGATATTTTAGTGTTCAGTAAAGACAGGCTTTGTTGACTATCATTTAAGTCTTGTTGGGTGAATTTAGTAAGGGCTATAATGTCCTCCAGGCCAACAGAGGGAAAAAAGATGGCAGCCAAATGATCGTACCACTGGAAAATGGAATGTGCCAATCTGGCCTTGAGGAGAGGGAAGTTGGCAGCTTTAGTAACTTAACTTGGTTGTGAATATTATACCTGTTGTTGGTTGGGGTGGGGGATGCAGTACGGTCAGGCATGAGGAGATGGACTAGGGGTGAGATAGGCCAGCCTAGGACCTCCATGTTCTCCCCTTTTTCAACTGCATGTGTATAGTGTGTTTCGGCAGGTCCAGCTTGCAGCAGAACAAAGGGATCCCAGTGGAAATTGAGTAGTTCCCCTTCACCCAGGGGTGTGAAATAACTCACCATTCCCACTGGGACATCCCATTGCAAATTCCAGTAGACAATGCCTTTCCCAAGCATGATGGGACTTGGTATTCTCAGCAGCATAGCACTTTGATCGAAGGTAGAGTTGGGGCAATGGCTTTCCACAACTTCCATACTTTTACAATATTGGATATCTTGCCAGGGGTCCCCAGTCTGGCGTATGCCTTACAATTCAAATGTATTAAAGCCTGGGATAGTATATACTTTATTCCCCTTGGCCAAGGTGGTTTTACTTGTTAGCAGTTTAATCTGCTGCTTTACTATTCCATTTTTTCTTTCTATCAACCCTGTTGCTTGCCAGTTCTAGGGGAGCTGGAACTTCCAATGTCATGTTCTTTTGCCCAGGCTTACATATCATGACCTTTGATATATAACCCCGATCACTGTCTATTCAATGAGGGTATCTCTACATGGTACTCAACTTCTCTAATCTTCTAATGGTGGCAGCCTGGCTTGCACAGTAACAGGGAAAAGCTTGGGTTAGGCCAGATATAATGTCCGTAGGCATACATATTTGGAACTCCTCATTCAGAGGGAGGGGACCAATCTCATCAATTTGTCAGTCCCTCACCCGTTGGGAAGTCTGATAGGTAGTCTCAGACTCCTTTGGTTTTGGGTATGGTTTAGAACTCACAGGACATGTTATTACTGCATTAACCAAGTCACTGTATTTCAAGGGCAATTCAGCAACCTTGGCTATAGACCATCCTTCATGGATGTTCTGGTGGCTGCTCTTTCTGTGCACCCAATCTGCTGTACCTATTAAAGCGTTGGTTGCTAGGGTTTGTACTCAATCAGTTTTCTGATTGCCAGTGGGTGTCAGCAGCTTATGAGCCAGGACATGGAAAATAGTGAGGACTGCATCAGGCTCTTACAGGTGAACCCAAATATCTTTCCACATTTCTTGATCCCACGAGGGCTTATTGGTGATCATCCACCCCTAGGATTCTCATTGTCTAAGACACAAGGTTAATTCCTTTAGAGCAGCCCAACTGTCTTGCAAAGAGTTAATGGCCAGGGTTCATGAGTGACCACCAGCCAAACCACCCTGAGTTTAGCCCACTTGCTGCTGTGGTTCATTCCTGTGTCCATCCGGATAGTGTCAGTGTTGGGCTGAATGGCAATTTCAGTCCATGTGGGCAGGTTGCTCTGACTAGACCCACCTGTATACCAGGCATCAGCGAGAATTTCCTTACTGCCTATCTACGGGCCACAGGGACCACTACAGGAATAGGGCCTGGGACATCTGGAGGATGTACGTAATCTACAAGGCCTAGTTGAACCCACACTTCTGGAGGACAGGGTGTTCCTCTGCTACAAATAGGCAAGTCACTTAGTCATAATGGGAGCTGGAGCCATGGAAGGATGTATCAGTGGAACATATTCTCAACCTATCCCTAGATAGGAAGGGAAGTGTTTACCATGGTGTGCAGTTCCTTCATCAGATGCTCTACCTGAAGGAGCATTGTGTACTCTGCCAGGAGCTGTTGTTCTGTGGGGATATATCAGGTTTCTGCCCCTTCCAAAGTCTCTCCTTCTGTTTTCTCTGCCGCAATGCCCAATCCATTCCTGCCGAAGTCACAATTACATTTAACTTAAATGGTGGCCTTTCCTGGGAGATGCCCAGAGCTTTAATCTGCTTCACTGGAATTTTTGCCTTCACAAAGGAGGCTTGCTGCCCCAGTCCCACACATACCCTTTATTTACCAGGAGGTATAAGGAAAAGAGACACTGTGCCAGGTGAGGAATAGAAGTCCTTCAAAACCCCCAAATCCCTACAAAGGTTTGTACCTCTTTCACATTCTTAAGGGTTAGATAGGCTTGCATCTTATCAATCACAGCTTCTGGAACAATGCAAGCCTTACCCGAACAAACAATCCCAAAACTTTATGGTGGTACAGAATGTCCTGCAGCAGAGGCAAGTCTTCACATATTAACACTATACCATCAGTGTAATGGGCCCATTTTACTGATGTGGGGAAGGAGAACAGGGACAGGTCTCGGGCTACCATCCCATAACATATTGTGGGACGGTACAGGTAGCCTTGGAGAAACAGTCAAAAGATCTATTGATGCCCCTCCCACATGAAAGCAAATTGACCATGTGACTCACAGAGTCTAGAGGTATACTGACAAAAGCATTTGCTAAGTCCAGTACAGAATGGTACATTCCTAGGACCCTGGCCAAGGTACCTAAGATGGTGATAATATTGGGCACAGCTGTGTGGTTGGGACACTACTATTTTTTAATTTTCAGTCCTCCACCATGAGCCATTTGGCTTTTTTTACTGGCCATACTGGGCTGTAGAAAGCATTATGGGCAGACTGTACAATATCCACCAGGTGCAGTTCTTGGATAGTTTCTCTTATTTCTTTATACCCCCAGGTAATTTATATCATTTGGCAGTAACCACTCTTTAGTGTTTCCCCTCAGCACTGATCTGATTATTCTAACTTGGAGGCGAAATTCACCAAAAGAGGTTTGCAGAGTTTGACCTTGTAGGATTTCAATGTCTAATATGTACTCTAGTATTGGAGAGATAAAAACCTCATATTCTCATGGGAGAGAACACCAATTTGCAGTGCCAAAGGGACCATAACAGGTTGCCCTCCGTAACCATCAATGGTACTGAGAGGGGCAGAAACCTCCTGAGGGTGACCGTGTATAAGAGTACATTCAGCTCCAGTGTTAACCTGAGCAGTTACCTGTTGTTTATTTCTGTAGGAACAGTGAATAGTGAGCTTAATATGAAGCCTCTGAATGCCTCTAACAGTCCCCACTTAGAGGAAATCTTGACCTTCATCCTATACCCTAGGCATGGGAGGCACCCACCCTGAATAGGACTTTATCACTGAGTCCTCTTCTAGAGCAGGTGGGGGCATCAAGCACAGTAGAGACAGGTGAATTAGGTCTGAACTGTTGTCCAGATTTTAAGATTTTATAGGCTGTCAAACAGAGCATCAAGTTGCCAGTCTATCCTTTTTTGTGGGATCCTGGCAGCAATGAGGTTAAACCACATTAGCTTCTGGCTTACTTTTACTGGACCCTTTATAGTTGATTGGGACAGTATTTTGTCTTCTGGAGTTCCCTGTCTGTTTCTGGTTTTTCCCACAGACTGTATTTATTCCCGGGCTTTGTCAGTTTCTCCTAGGTCAGCAATGGATTGCGCAACACCATAAATGCCTTGTCTCATGACTGGGCACAGCATAGATATCAATGCCCGATACCAGGTGCTGGGGGTGAACTGGAGTATCTAGGCTTTCTTTCCTGCAGTGAATGTGGTTCAATGAGGGCCTTCAGACACAGGGGTATAAATGGCCTGTCTCATTCCCAACTCCCTAAGGATTTGTTGTACCTCATCTATAGATTTCCAGGGTCCCACATACCCAGGGAGATCCCCGTTATTGGCCCAAGGCTCATTGAAGGCTACAGTAACCCAGCCTATAGGGGAGTGAATACCTTGAACCCTCTGAGTACCAGGCAGACACTGCTGGAGGGCACGGTGTGGTGATGTTGCTCATTTTTTCTTCCTCCTGCCCAGTCAGAGAAATGCCATCACTCCCCGCTTCCATACTCTATCCCATATTGGCACTATCCATGCCTGGATACTTTCCTTGGACTTTGCTGGAACTTGGCAGCTATATCGGTAAGCTCATTGGGAGTGTATTCTCTCATCAGGAATATTTCCTGACTTGGAGGCTGCCCCACTGGCTGAGGTCGCTGTTACTATACTTTTGCTTTCCTGTGTATTAGGTGTCTGATGGCAAGGGGCGTTTCATCTGTGTCACTGTCAATCACCACAACGTTCTCCTCTTTCTCCTTCTCACTTTCCCAGGGATTTCACCTTTTACCATCCTAATCAGACTTTGTCATAAGCACTCAAATGTTAATCCAGGGCAGCTTGTGTCCTCCTATCTCTGCAAAACATCACGCTGAGGCCTCCAATTTATCCTTCAGCTCTCCTACCTGGTCTGCCAGCCCCAAATCTAGCAGAGCAGTGGACACCCACACATCCTTCTCTAACCTCAGTTCTTCTTCCAATTTTCTAACTGAAGCTTCAGCCTCTAGTTGGGCATCAGTGGCCAGTTGACCTGCCCAGAGTAGAGACCAGCCCACTGCAGCAGCCATTCATTTCCCTTCTTTGTCCCAGTGTGCTACACACAATTCCTCAAACAAACACATTAGGCCAGCTGGCATTCTGGGGGTGTCCCCAGGCACAAGCATTTAACATAGAGATTACCCATCCATACCTAGAGGTCGATGGCTAACTTGGAATTTCCCCTGTGGATACCTCTTTTTCAAGGCTCATTGCTCTAGTCTCCTGGCTGGCTAGCTAACTCTTGGTTCACAAACTGGCCCCTGTACATGGAGGGAAAGAAAAGACTGAAAAAGAGGCAAACTACTTCATATTGGCAGGTAGCAGGTTTATAAGCAAAGGAACTTACAGAGGAGGCTTGTCTTGGATGGCCATAGGGTGAGTAGATCTCTGCACCCACCAGTCAGAAACTTTAAAAGGCCTTAAGGGGGTTCAGTCACATACCATCCAGATGGTCTTAGCAACACCTTGCTCTCTCAAGGCCACATCCTCAAAAACGGCTCCCACTGTGAGAAGGGTGGGCAGAATGTACATTCCAAGGACAGGGGAGGGGGTAAGAAACATCTTAATGTCTGGGTCCAGCTCATGGGTCAGGTGGCAGTCGTGTTTCTTGATGACCTCTAACATTGTATTATCTCATTACTATTACTTACAACATGGCTTTTGGGGGCATGACATCTGTGCAGGGCAAGACCAGGTCAAGAAAGAAGCTCAACACACATTTCTTAGGCTTTGCTTTTGGGGAAAGTGAAGCTCATGGAATTTCATTTATTTGCTTGCTTTTTCTGAGCAAACGAATTACAAGATCAGGATTTGAATCTAGAACTTCACATTATATAAGTCTAATGTTCTTTGTCCCTGCTCCAAATGTTTCTGGTTATTCTTTTTTTTTTAAATTAAAACTCCAAGAAACAGCTCGAAGAGTGATGTGCTATAATAAAGAAAATGGCCCTTGATTATGGAACCCAATTAGCTTTAAAAGGTATATAATTTTACCTCTTTGGATCAATTTTACTTCCCTTTTTACAACACTCTACCTGCCTCTGAAAAAATAACTCCTATAACATTTTATTTTTCTCCATGACCCTTATATATTTTATTTTAAAGGGACAGGCTCCATTTTCTTATGGAGTGTTTCAAAATACACAATTTAAAATTCAGACAGAAATGGTGACATTATATAAATACAACTGCTATAAGGAAAACTAAAAAGTTTGAATAATAGAAGTTCCTCTGGGGAGTATATGTTTTGTAAGTGAAAGATCATATAATGCTATACTGAACATGACCAAAAACTTACCAAGAAGCCAATATTATACTCGACAACTACATGCAGAATATTTAGGTAAAGAAAGTTATAGTACAACTTCACAGTGTTTTCCAGTCTGGAAATTGGAGAGACATGGAGATAATGTGGAGCCTTATTTAGAGGATGAAGACCAAAGTGGACATGGAGATGTTGAATTTAGAGAAGACATTAAACCAGAGAGTTTGATAGTTTTCTCTAAATATTTAAGAGACTATCTCATAAAAATAGCTTTAATCATGATTTGGCATGTTTCCAAGGTATAGATAGTGAAACAAAGGGTAAAAAGTTACAGAGACAGACTTTGGTTCAAAAAAGAATGAACATTTTATTTTAAGAGTTAGAGATTCACAAAGAGGGAACGATCTGACCCATTAATATTGGAGGCACCAAAATATTAAGCCTCAAAGAATCTTTCCTGATAAGGTGGCATTGGTTTCTTAGGCTTATCATAAGAATACAATGACTTGAAACAGTGTTGAAGATTTCTTAATATTGTCTATTTAATACAGAAAAAACTAAATGAGCTCTAAAAGTTGAGGGTTTGTTGAAATTTCAACCTACTCTTTGTATTTCCATCTGAAGTTCCTGTATATTCTTAGATGATTCTGACAAAAAAATAATTTAAAAAAATCTAAAACTGCCATTGATATGTCAACTTAAAACGGCACCGTTAGTAGAATTTATGTCTTTATCAGCACTCCAACACCCTTCTTTCCTCTCCTTCCTGTAGGTGCCAAAAATCATTACAAGACAATTATGGTGCTAAGTACTAAAACAGAATGGCAGAAATGAGATAAAATGTAAATGAAGAAAGATGACTCAAACAGTAAGGTATAATCTAAATGACCTACTGACAGGCTTGTAAACACATGTATCAAGAGCTCCATAACCCTGCTGCTTTGAACTTTTTCATTTTAAAATTTATTTTGTTTTCTTAAACATTGCCAGCACCCCAAAGACAAATTCCTAGAAACAATATGCTATGGCTACAGATTTTTGCCTCTGTAGAATATGAACAAATTCAATGAGTGGCCATTGAAGATATAAACTGTGGTCTTTCTTTTTAGCTGTACAGAAACAAAACTTTAAAATTATTTTTCTCTATTTTAATATGTGAGGTATTTCACTCTCCAGCAAACCAAAAAGTCAGTCTATCTATGGATTTTGCCAGCATAACTCTAAGCAGCAAGATGTGACAGGTAATAACCACTGTTTTTTAAATCATGTGAAAATAGTAAGTAAATATAGCAAGAATATAGTAAAAAAGTTACTATATGCCTGTTACAGAAGCCATCTTCATTTATATTAATGATCTGTTATATCTGAAATCTGTGTATATTAGAATGGATAAGGTTAAAGCTTTAGCAATAAATTAGTAAAATAATATAATTTGGGGTTAAAACAAAGGATGGAATGAAGGTCCTAACTGTGTTGCTCATTCACAAGCATTACCTGTCATTTCACTGCTTACCATACAAAATGAAATGATACATATATATATTTAATAAAGAACTTAGTGAAGACATATGTTAAAATTAAGTATTGGTGTTTCCTTTCAAGTCAGATATAATTCACCCCCATCATATAGCAGACCAGTGAATTGTAGAATTCCTCTAGCAGGAATATGAGGAATAGCATAATTTCTGAAAGATAAAATTCTGAAATATTTACACATCTCACATCACAGTGATCTGGAATCTAAATAGAAGAGTTAAGGAGTAATTATACTTTCTATACATGTCCCCAAGCAATAATATACATGAAAACAATTATAATTTCATTTTCCTAAAACCAGAAATAATACCTATCAATTGGAATATCAACCTATGCACAATGAAAGTGATTCTCTGAACTTGAGTTCAGAATACCTTATCCAGTGTTCCTTGAATACAAGAAAGTGTACCAAAAAGGCTCCAAAGTATATGTGAAATAAATTTATTATATATTATTAAGTATATAAATTAAATATATATTACTTTTCAAAAAATATATTTCAATTAACTATTTTTTTTCAAATTTTGATATTAAAGAGTATTTTAGTCCAAAGGAGTATAGATGGAATATTTGTATATATAGGCAAGAAATGCACTAAGATGATGCATTTCTTGGACAAATGGACCCAAATAAGGAGGAGATTTTGCTTAGTTCAGAGTGTTTAAGTTTTGTTGTATTAAAATAGATAGATATATAGATAGATAAATGGATATAAAATATATTTTAGACACATTAAGGGAGGTAAAGCAAGCAAAGTACAGAAAAGTACTCTAGATTTCCTTGTTCAGAAAACTATATATGTATATATTTATACTCACATAAAAATTTTGCACTAATACAAAGAGACTATTATATGTTACAATGAAGATCTGTAGAGTAGGTATGGGAAAGAAGAGATTTAATTTTATTTCCTCTTGTGTTTGAATTATGTTGTGGCTATGCATCATTTTTATTATGGCAGATGAAGAATCATAATAATTGCTAAGTTATGCTTTCTAGGATAATTCCTCATTAATATAAATTAAATGAAATTTACTTTGTCATAATTGTAGACAATTTTTTTTATAATTTTGGCCTATAGTAAAATGAAACAAAACAAAGACAAGAAACTCTGATTATTAATTAACATTTTTATTTGTTTATTATCCTGGATCATAACAAGATGTAATAGGTGTAATATATCTTTTTCAATGAAGTGTCTCACCAATATATATTTGCAGACAACAGAGCTGGCTATTTTCTGGAATCTGACATAAATTTGGTTTTGTTCCAATCAAAAAGTCTTGTTTTAAAGTATATTACAAAGGTTGTCATTGTTGTTTCTGTTCTTATATTACAAGCAAAAGAAACCACATATACTTAAAGATATTTAAGTAAGAACATTTGATATATACTTCAGAAATGGTCTAGTTTGTTGTTAACTTGGAACAGAAAATAAACAATAATTTTATGATTTGGATAAACGATATCAATTACTTCAAAATACCTGACATTTCTTCCAAAATTTAAAGTTGCTTATAAATTAATCAGTAGAAATGGCACTTCCTTTTTACCTGCTGGCAAAATTGTAGAAGAATTCCAAAATTGTGAATATATTTTTAAAACTGAAAATGTTAAATTATGCTGTAAGCACACATTTTTAGCTTGCGTCTAAATTTCATGAAATATCCCTGTGAAGTCCTTATAATTGTAAACTTTCATTTTGATGATTTCATTCTGGATCAGTATTTTTACTTCCTGGCAAAGAAAAAAATCTGTTTGCTTTCTGACTCTTTGTAATATTTCTGCTAAGTGTAGTGAGGAAAAAAATTTTTAATTTAAATTCGTTTTAATTTCATTACTAAATACCCTTTAGGGAAAACATTTTTTCTGTCAAGATAATTAATAATCTTAAAGGGTCTTTTCAATAAGCATTTGCCTGCAAGAAAATATATAACACAGAGACTTGGGAAAACAGAAATCATATATTTCTAGATGTGATATGATCCATGTACCTACTGGGAATGTGGCAACGTTAATATCCAATATTAAGCATAAAAGATACATATTCTTTTTGCAAAGTCAGTTGCTGAGATAATAACCTATTAATATCAAAAATAAATAAAACATTTTGCCTCTATTTGCTTACCTGGTTTTTTCTAATTTGTTTTCAGAATTGTAGCAAGATACTTCCTGACACAAAGATTTTACTTCGTGAGCCCCTTCTCTTATATCTTCTCTCATTTACAAAATGTATATTGACTATTCTCTGTAATTAATTACTTTTTACCTCTGTTGGAAAACATAGTGTTTGTGGAACGGGAGCCAAACATTGCTAAGTAAAATGCATACTGTGGAAAGTGCAAGCACTAAGCATATATTATCATTTTTATTTACAGCCAATAGCACAAGGTGGGTGGCAGGTTTCTTTCAATTTTATTTTTTGTTTTGTTATGTTTTTTGACTCAAGTGGAGGAATGTCTTTGCTGACTGGGGGTTGGGTATTAATTGTGAACTTTTATTTTTAGCTGATTAAAATAGTCCAGATGTCAAAGGGTAGTTGAATGGGTGATGGGTGATGAGATGGGGAAGAGAATGGCCAAGCAAGACCTTGATACAAAGACATCTGAGAAAACATGGAAGCAATTTATTCATGAAACATGATTTAATGTTAGGTAGAAAGCAACATTTTAATGAAAATATAAGGCTAATATTAGAATAAAACTGAGTTGTAATGTGTAAAACTTTCTCTATAGCTATTGTATTTGAATAAATTTGTTGAGAATTAGTGTGACATGATAGAGGAAAAAAAACACTAAAATGTTAATATAACTGAATTTGAATCTTGATTTTGCCACTTAGGAAGTAGTAATTGAATTTATCTGAACTCTACATAATCTGCTATTCCTCTTCACACATTGAATGTGTATACTAAACATTCTTCAGGTATGTTCTAATAATTAAATGAGAATAAAAATATAACGTTCAAATAGGTGAGTTGGTCCATAGAAAGTGCTCCCTATCATTATTGTTCTTAATAATTTATATTTTAATAAAATTAAAATATAAATTACTAGCATAATTACTTTGTTATAGAAGGGAATTCTCCTTCAATATGTAAACACTGTGTCTATGGATAACCTTTAAGTTCTAGCCATACAGTCATGACTAAAAGGTGGATGTAGGAAAAAAAATAACATGACATTTATTGCTGTACTTGTAAAATTAAAGTTCTCTGAAGCCAAACTTTGTAGTCCATTAATTTCATGTCTTTCCAAAGACAATTGCAGAATGCCTGCAAGTTCAATGGCCAACTACATACTTAAATGCAATGCCTTTTGTACTTAATAAGAATTCAGAAATATTCTAACCAGTGACTTAAACAATGGGCACTGTTATATTGCTTTGGTTAAAGTGGCTCAGAAATTATTGCCACTAAATGAAATTTTTTGTTTGTTTCTGTTTATAATACTATTCAAGAATGTAGATTGCTACAATGCCATTGGGAAGCAGTAGAAATATTTTTATATTTTGTTATCATTCCTTGCTTCATTAAATTCTGTAACTTGCCTGAGAATTGCATGGCATTGATGGTAATGCTGCAGCAGATCCTAAAGTTGGAGCTGTGGTTGGAAGCTCTCAGATAACTGTACTTCTCACGGCTGCAAGTCAAATGAGGGCGATCTGAGCAGTACAGTTTTACTGCTGCCACAGGATTATCCCACATAGCGAATTATTACAGTATAGTGGTTAACTGTTGGATTTCTCACTTCTTCAACTAACTAGTAATCCTTGCACCTTAAGGTAGGAGTAAATAAAACCACCTCTTTGAGCATTACACTGCATTAACATACACTAATTAAATTTTATAATGATATTTGAAAAACCAAAAGTTATTAATTTATATCCCCTATACTCCATTAATGAATATTAACTCCCTTTTTGGAAAGGGTTTTACCACATCCCAGCCTGATAACACCAGCATCAAAGTTTATCGACCAGTTGACAAAAATTTGTAGAATAATTTAGTATCTAAAAGATTATGTCTAAAAAACTTGTTTAAATTATATTCAAAATAGGCTATTCTATGTGAAAGATACATACTGTTTATCAGAACATTTTATTGTTAATATTTATATTCCTCAGTGCAAAGAAGTTATTTGATACTTAGGAAAAAATTAGTGAATGTTTGCTGAAATAGGTACTGACTTATTAACTGATTTCTTGTAAGTCAATATCTAAAGTCATTAATTTTTAGGTTATTCCAGAACTAAAGAACATGTATAAGTTAAAGCAGTTTTCAAATAGAATGTAGAATCACTGGAATACACATTATGTGGTTCAAAATTTTATTAAAATGTATGACAAGTTATATTCTAAATTATCTGTCCACCTCATTATTTGTTCTATCTCCTCTTATGGTTATTTTTATTCTAAGCCTCTGTTAGTGCCTTACATATGGCAATTAATGTTTGCTGAATACGTCAGTGCTGATGGGTAGAGTAAAACACAAGAATGCAAAGAGAAGACAAGCTCTTTCTCTTTGGACAAAGGGCTCACAAAGGGATTACTGGGACTTTTTCCTTATCTGAATGACACATGTAACAGATGGTATTTCACTCTCTATATTTGCAAGACAGTTGAATATTCAGAGTTAAAATATGACTTTGGAGAAAATATCAGGACAAAACCCAAAATGAAATGGTATGAATTTTATAATTTTTAAGAATAAAAGAGAAAGTTTGCTCAAGAAGAGTATGACCTCCACTATTCCTTAAAAAAAAATTCATAGAAAATAAAACTTCCAATAATTAAGAAAAAGGTGAATTCCCAATACTTAATACAATATTTTGAGACTCCTTATCTACTATTTTGTTGTCCTCTGGCTTAAGGGCACTTTTCATTGGTGACTTGAATATGTAACGTATTTCTTGCATTAAGGACCTTACAATCTGAGTAGTAGATTTTATTATTTTATCTATTTATTATCTCTGTAGTGGAAAAATCCTAGGCCCTAGGTTTATGCATCAGGTGTATGCTCTAACAGAAACTCTATTGCGTGGAAACATATTTCCCTCTGTCTAAAAGTTCCCTGCAGGTAATTGCAGCAGCAGAAGCAACCACCCTGGTTTACATTGACTTTCAATGATATTTCCGGCAGGCATGCAAGACTCTAAATGCAGTTTCTCTCATCTAAGAATATGAAAGTTACAGACATTTGTGTACTGATCTTTTTCTGCCACTGGGAAGATATTACTGACCTGTAACTAACAATCTTTCATAATGTTCTCCCATTGAGTACATCTAGACTCAGAGTGAAAATACACCATGGGACTTCCTTGATACACAATTTTCATTTTAAAGATGCCAAAATTGAAGCATATTGAGATGTTAAGTGTATTGGATAAAATTACATATAGAATCAATATTACAAATTAAAATTGAGTTCCAAAAGAATTAAAAATCAAACACAGCAATAAAATACATATAGCTACAATGAAACTTGTAGCTCATACATTTAAGCAGTTTCAAGTTCTTTATCTGTTTCCTTTTGCTGCTATAATTACCATAAACATGGTGACTTAACACAAATGCATTCTCTTACACTCTGGAGTTCAGAAATCCTAAAGCAGTTTCACTGGCTAATGGCAAAGCTGTTTCCTTGTGGAAGCTCTGAGGGGAGAATTCTTTTATTTGCCTTTTCTGGCTTGTAGAGCTGCATTGCTTACATTCTTTGGCCTTCCATTTCCTCAGTCTTCAAAGTCACATCTTCAAATCTCTCTCTGCTTCTGTTTTCACATCTCCTTCTATCTCTGTGGACAATTGCTTCCCTCTTATAAGGATTCCTATGTTTCAGACCCACGCATATAATTCAGGATAGTGTCCTCATCTCAAAATCCTTAATTCATTAACATCCAAAATTATTTTTTGCCATATAAGGTAACATTCATAGCTTGTGTGGATTAGGACATAGACATCTTGGGTGAAGTGAAGGTCATTATTCAGCCTACCATAAGGTCTAAATATTGGAATTAAAGTGTTAATACTCAGTAAAATTGTACTTATTTGGATTGTATAATGGAACATTATGATTGAAATTCTTTCTACTCAATAATATTTGAATTTCACTCATCTTGACTTTTACTTATTAGTTGTTTATTTTAATAATACCATTAATTATTATGAATAATATTAGTATTTCATTATATTGCATAAATTCAAGCCTTATTTTAAAAAAGTGTTTGAGACATTAAGTACTTATATTTAGATGACTGAGCAAAATTTTCTTTCTCAACCTGAAATCATGATATTAGAGGAAACAAATAACTATGTTAACTGTCATTGAACTAAACAAATCAATGTACAAATTCTAAATGCATCAGTTATGAAAAAATGTATAAAATACAAGTGAACATGCCCCCAGATTTAGAAGAGTGTGTCACAAGTGATTTAGTAATTCCTTCATTTGAAGTCAGTCAAAGCCTGGTTATCAGAGAAACTAATATTTCAGAAAATCTGAGAAAAAAATTGATAAATATCAGTAAGCCTTGAAAAAATAAAACCAACTAGTAATACATAACGTTGGTATTGGATACAGAAGAATTGCATTTAAATCTTGGTTTTGTTGGTTAGTTTTGTTGAAGACTGACCTTATTAATGGACAGCTTTCCTGATAAGCAATTATTAACTTCTCTCAGATGTTAACATATGTTTCAGGAGTATGGCAGTATGTTTACATGTCAGAAGTTTTATTTAATTCTATGATATTTCTAAATTGATTTGTTTAAATAAATTCAGCAAATGGAAAAAAAAAGATGTCCAAAAGTCAATTATTATTAAACATTCAAACAGTAAAATATGTGGAAAGAAGCCCGTAAATGTTAACTCTTCTAAGTTACATCTGGTGGGACAACTTGGGATAAAGGCTGGTCATCTAGGTTTATGAAGGGAACTGCTCTCCTCTGAAACAGGCAATATTTACTTTATCCCACACGTTTGGAAGGTTGATTTTATTGTTTCTCTTGTTTACTAGTCATACAGCACTGTCTACTTCGAAGCTTGATATTCATAGATTGAACGTTGGATCCTATATATGAAAAAAAGTGTAAGGACTTACAATTTTATGTTCCATCAGAAAGAACCAACTAATTCCTCTGCTAAGCTGACGGAGTAAAGGAATGATGATCTTAACTGAATCATGGACTGAATTTTATCAAAAATCATTGCAGTTTTACTAAAACTGAATCTATCTTTGGTTCATTCCCACTTCTAGGGCAGATGCCAGTCTGGTGGATCTTCTCCTCAGACCAGAGGGTCTGAGAATTTTCACTATATTTTTCTTTCTTGTTTATTATTATTATTATAGAAGTATAGTTGACATACAGTATACAGTTTTGCCTAACTCTCTGTGTCTGTGTTCGTTTAAATGTATTAAGTATATAAGCTATAAGTTATGTCTCCCACTATTGAAAGACAAGCCTTGTGTAGGAAGTGTATTGTGGGGCCCAGTGGCACAATGTCCCCTATGCACCAGAGCCATATGACCCAGAGGTATCCCTTGTGTGGGCTGAGTGTGCCCCCCTGTTGTGGTTGGGCCATGATTGCTTGTTGGCATGCTGGTGGGCAGAGCTGGCCCCCAGACCAGTTGCCTATCAGGCCCAGCTGCTACTGCTATGGATGCACTCATGCATAAGACTGATCCCCGGCCCATCCATCTTCAAGGCCTGGTTGCAACTGCTGTGGGTGTGCTGGTGGACAAGCCTGGCCCCCAGTCTGACTGTCTTCGAGGCCTGCTTGAGACTGCTGCAAGTGTGCTGAGAGATGGGGCTGACCCCCGGCCTGCTTGACTGAGAGGTCTGGCCCTGACTGCTGGCGGCTTGCTCACATGCAGGGCTGTCCTTCAGTGCAGCTGGCCATGAAACCCAGCTACGACTCTTGTGGGCACACTGGTATGCAGTGCTGGCCTCCCAGAGAGGGAGGTCGTATGAAGGGGTATTGGGGCTGGCCAGGGTTGTCCACTGGTTGGGTTGGGGCGGGAGCCGCTTTGGAGGATTGATGGTGCTGGGCTGGGCTCTCTGCCAGATAGGGAGGGATATGAACTGCTTTTGAAGGGTGCCAGTGCTGACCAGGACTGCCCACCAAGGGGGGCAGTGCAGGAGTTGCTTTTGATCCCTGGACTGGCAGGAAGGGGAGGATGGGTCTTCAAGGGAGCACCAGAACTAGGTACATGATGTTAGCTAGGTTGATGGAGAGTGACAGAAATGGTGCCCACTACTGTTGAAACAGCTAGATGAGAGAGTTAAAAAGCAAAAAAATGGCACCCACCATCATTTCTGTCTCTGTCAAAAGTTCCACCAGATCCTTGTTCCTCCAGCATATGCCCTAAATTAGTCAATGAATCTCCCTCTTGTGCAACTCGAGTGCTTTTCGAGCTGCTGCTTTTGGGCTGGGACTCAGAGCAAGTGAGTTTGTAGGTGAGCCCTTCAAGATAGAAGTCTAGTTTTCCCACAGTCCTCTGGTTCTCCCAGTCATATACGCCACTGGTTCTCAAAGCCAGACATTAAGGGGACTTGTCTTCTCAACTCAGGTCCCCTGAGCTGGGGGGTCCAACATGGGGCTCAGACCTCTTGCTCCTCGGGGTAGACCTCTGTGGTTGAGATACCCCTTCTGCTTGTGGGTCACTGCTCTGGGGGTTTGACTTCTGAGTAGGCTGCATATCTGTTTCTTCTACCCATCTCAATGTGGCCTTTCTTTATATCCTTAGTTGTAGAAAGTCTGTTCTGCCAGGCTTCAGGTCATTCTCAGAGATATTTGTTCTACATGCAGTATAATTGATGTGTCTGTGGGAGGGGGTGAACTCAGGATCTCCCTACTCCACAATCTTGATCCATAACTCTTTCTTTATGTTTCTCAAAGGTTTTTGGCATAGTTTTTTAGCTCACACCTTCATACAATTCCATATTTTGGCAAACATTTTGTAGTGAACACTTAGCTATGTGTCTGAAAACCTCATATCTCCAATTTTTTTTCACTCAAGCTGAAGCATCCATGAAAAGTTCTGATGATTTATTTTCCCCAAGTAGAGGTATTCTGATAGAGGCCAAGCATAGATGTTCAGGGTCTAGCTCTCCCCAGGTCACATGTTTCCTCAGAGTCATTGTATCAGTTACCACACTTTTTTCTGCAAGTGGAGAAGATCAAACAACAGTAAACTAAACAATAGAGTATATATATTTATTTTAACACAAAAAATGAAGTCTAGAGGTAAAGTGGCTCCTGAATCAGTTAATTTATTGATCCAACAATGTAACATCATCAAGGACCCACATTTCTTTATTATTCTACTCTTCTCTGCTCAAAATATCAACTGTTTTCTCACACCATTATAGTTACTTCAAGTATTATTCCCTTATATAGTTGTGTCCAAAGGCAAAAAGGAATGAGAAAAATTTTTCAGCCTGCCAGCCGACCTCCCCTTATTTCATCTTAGTATGAAGATTATATAATGTATCAGTTAGCCTTTGCTGTGATTTTTTTAAATTTCCCAAAATTTATTTGCTCACAAATAAGTGGAATTGCAACTTGGGCTGGACTAAACCTGCTTGATTCGTGTCTAACTCACTTTGTTGTAAGCAGAGCTTGTATCTCTAGTCAGCTGGTAGTTTATAGTCATATGCATATATGTGGTGATTGCCTGGTTCTCAGAAGGGTTGATGAAAGTCACTGGGCCACTTATCTCCAGCAGGTTATTATGGGATTTCACATAAAGGTGATCACAGAGTTGTTTCAAAAATAGCAAAAAAAGAAAAAAATGGCAAGGCCCAGCACACAGGTATGTTTCATGTGTCTGCTTGCATCATGAATACTAATATACCATTTTCCTCAGCAAATTCCATAGCCAAGCCCAGATTCAAGAGATTCAGAGGTAGACACTTGAGGGAAGGTGCTGCAAAGTCAAATTACAAGAAAAGGTGTGCATACTGGGATGTAGCCATTTTTACAATCTACCATATTTAGCAAGTCTATGCCTAAACCAATTATGTCAAAGGTAATTAAATTACCATTATTGGCTTAGAAAAATATAAGGGTCTTTCTAATACTTGAACAGAGTTGGCATTATTTTACCAAAGGAAAAAGACTGGGAGCTAGCAAAAGATTTGAATTGGCAAAAGTGTCTAATCTATTCATCCTTCCCTGAACATGCAAGGGGTATGTGACCCAAGAAATCATTTAGAAACTCTTATTCAGAAATTTTAGTCTTAGGCATGGAAACAAGCACTATAGTTGGATGTGAAAATTTTCTACGCTAACTTCTAAAAATATTGTCAATTCTTTCCTGCTACCTTGAGTCCACCTCTTCCTATTATACCAACGTCAGTTGCTTTCCCTAAGGAATCTTTCTGAGACATTTCTTAATCGAAATACTTTATCTTTATTTTTATCAGTAGCTATTAAATCTTAGAGCTCACACTCTTTTAATTGAACGTTTATCAAAAATCTGGAATATTTACAAATTCTCTTCTTTGAGGAGCACATAGACATGTATTTTACAGATAATATTCTAATTATTGGAAGTTTATGAAAGTTCCCTTGGTGTTAACAAGAAATAAATATATAAAAGGGCATGTATAGACTGCTGATGTTAATCTGTTAAATAACAAGAATCAAGATCAATTTAATTTTGTGTGCCAAGGTCGATAAGACAAAGCAAAATGTACTTTTTCTTTTTACCTATTTTACATAATATTCAAAACAGTGGCTGGGGTTTCAGCTAAAATCATTACTATTGAAGCTGTATGCTCCCTAAAGCTGCACTGGTTTATTTATGAAAGACATCATGGTTTCAAAAATACTACTTCAGAAGACTATTTCAACCCTATTTACAGGACTACTACTCTGACTAGATAATTAAAATTTATACAATAATTAAAATGATCAGATTGGTTTTATTCTCTGATAGATTGTAATGAAGCTTTATGGTAGCTATAATTAACCTCTACTGATATTAATTATGCACAATCAGGGATCTTGAAATTGCTGAACATGCAGTTCTCTTAAACATGCATCAGGCGGCATGGCTTCAAGACCATACACAGCAGGATGTGCAGCCATAGTATATGAGGTGAGAGAAGAAGTAGATAATTGCTAGAAGTGACATTAAGAAGTCATTCATTTCATGTTTATTGTAATTTATTTCATTTGTTCCCCTGTTAGCTATATATATGTGTTGTCACACAGTTTTCTCCAAACCAGTACTGGCTCTCAGTCGCTCAAGCTACCCTGACAACCTGTAAAATGTGGATGACATTAGTCAGTTTTCTCTCTATCAGGCACACTTCTGTCCTCTCCAAGGTTAGTCAACGCGATCCAGCAAGATTCTGCTCTGAATGAGAACATAATGGGGGCTAGACATTTATGCAGTCATAATGTTTAAAATATCATAGCATATGTACATCTGTCTCATATCTCTTTCATTAGTCTCTTTGTTACATCTATTCCTAGAGTGCTTTCTTCTTGTGGTTCCAGTAATATTCCTAAGTTTGTGTTCAGTCACATCAAGGACAGAACCACAATAGGAGGTGTGGATGCATAATTCAACCTAGAACTTGCTTAAAATATAACAGCACTATTATTTTAGTATTCACATAAGAGCCACAGTTACCCACTTACTTTTGAATATGAACACTAAAGTGTTTTGCTTGTATTCCTTCCCTATCCTCCTTCCTCACTACCTCTTATACTTATTTCACTCAACTCATTTAGCCACCACAGATGGGCTACAATCCACCACCTTCAGGAGTGGCACTAAGACCAGGAAACGTCTATAGGAAGTATGAGTATACAAACTTCACTGTGAAAAATTTAATTCAACTCAAAGTACCTTCAACCTTAACCCTAATCCATCTAAAGGAAATTTAAAACTTCATCTTTTTTCAAAACTAGCAACTCTAGTAGCCACAGGGCCTTAATTAGTTAACCAAATATTGGAGAATTTCCTAGTTATGGGTCAAGAATTCACATTTACTTCCTTAACTGATTCTTCCAGTAGCCTCTGTTGTATTCTTTCTATATTACAGAGCCTGCAATTTTTTTCTTTCCTCAGACAGTTCTTGATACCAACCGTTAAGCCTGAAACTATGCAGAATCTTAGGAGCTACCCTATTAATATGACAGCCTGCTGCAGTATTATATGCACATATATGCATACACACATATATACATATACATGGATGCACCCATATATGAATATATACACATTCTTATATATGGATACATATATATATATGTATGTATGAGATACGTGTATATATGTG
The DNA here is from genome assembly GCF_059928025.1 of Delphinapterus leucas. Classification (NCBI taxonomy): domain Eukaryota; kingdom Metazoa; phylum Chordata; class Mammalia; order Artiodactyla; family Monodontidae; genus Delphinapterus; species Delphinapterus leucas. The sequence continues at coordinate 41,215,435 of NC_143136.1, read as the reverse complement.
TGTGTATATATATATACACAGAGTGTGTGAGTGTGTGTATCTATATATATATTTATCTATATCCATATATATTAACAGGAACACCATACTCTGGATCAAAGAGCAAACTTTATATTTATTCACAGAGCAATCTTTTGCCGCATTGGTTTCCCATGCCCAAATTCTCCACAGGGCAATGTACTGAGAGCAGAATGTCCCCTGTGCATGTAGGGTTGCATCAGAAGAGAGGAAGCCTGGATTTATGAAACCTGGAGCTTATACAGGCAGTTGTGACATCTGACAATTCTCCCTCTGGGAATAGAGGGAGGGAGACCTTTGCTCTGGAATATAAATAAATCCCCTGGGGCTGAGAGGTGGGAAGAAGTTCTCTAGCTCTTTTTCACTAGCCTGAAATGTAAACAATTGACTCAGGATTCATCATCCTTAAAAAGTAAGCAAATAGATCAGCGTAGAAGATACTTTGCATTCCTTTTAAACCCAGTACCAGTGTTCTTTGCTCTGAAAGCTCTGACCTTGCAGAAACAAACAGATACTCATGGAGCATTTTTTCCCCAACATAAACATGGGGTGCTTCCACTGAGATTTAGTAATATAGAATCTAAACTTCAAGACACCACTCCCTTATTCCAAAGTATTTCCCTTAAATTAACAACATTCTCTTCCCTCCTATTTTCCTGGGTACCTAGCATAATTTTTTCAATAATCTTAAATGATTCAGAAAAGATAACAGTCAACATCTCACAATAATTCAACAGTGGAGACTACAAATATGAGGACATAACTAAATTAACAGCTCAATAATTTGTGGTGCCATAGGTCCCTTAGTTTAACCTTGCCTGATCTCAGTTTCTGTTTTTACCCACTGGTTTTTATTACTTAGGAATATAATTTTTGCATCACACAATACACAAAAGTTCTTATATGGAGATCCTTAAGTGTTTGTCTAAGTGTTTAAACCATATTCTGTCATTAAGGGAGACCATCAGAAATTTTTGAGCAAGGGCTTCCCTGGTGGCGCAGTGGTTGAGAGTCTGCCTGCCGATTCAGGGGACACGGGTTCGTGCCCCGGTCCGGGAGGATCCCACATGCCGCGGAGCGGCTGGGCCCTTGAGCCATGGCCGCTGAGCCTGAGCATCCGGAGCCTGTGCTCTGCAGCGGGAGAGGCCACAACAGTGAGAAGCCCACGTACCGCAAAAAAAAAAAAAAATTTGAGCAAGAGTGTGTCCACAGTGATAATTTATGCTGATTATTTCAGTAGCAATTGGTTTGAAATATTAATGTAGAGAAACAGGAGACTGGGAAAATACAGTAGAGATTATTGCAATAATCCAGGTATGAGATGATACATTTATGAGCCAGAGTAGCAATGAAGGTAATAAAAAGGAGGTATTTAAAGCAGGAGACAGTTGAAGGGAAGAGTTGATGCCTGAGTTTGGAAGTGTGGGTATAACGAAAAATTGAAATCACCAATACTTAAGTGGTGGGAAATTTTTTTTTAAAACCTTTAAGTATAATTAAGGTCAAAGAGAATGTTAGATTAGGTGGGAATAGAAAACTCATTAGGAAATGTTTGATAGAAGAGTCAAGGAGAAAGGTACAATACACTATAGAGTGTCACTACCAGAACACTGGGCTGCATTGATCATGGGTATGGCAAATGCAATTAGGTTTATATCCTTTCCATTAGAACAGCTAGTTTATCCCTGGTCTTATTCACTTAATGATGCTATTTTTCTGGTGGTAACTTAGTCTCATAGACAAGTATGACAAGCTTTTCTTATGAAGTCATGTATTTCTAGCTGTGTCATTATTTTTAGGAACGTTAACTGTTACAGGTGGCATCAAAACTTCACAGCCACTTGTCCTCTGAAATCTTTGTAATATGTTTTGAGTGTGTGTTCCAGAGTATATCTTTTTGTCTTAAAAACTAAATTCCACACAGCTCAGCCTCATTCCATTAAGAATATTATATACGGGCACTTGCTACCTCTGTAAATTAGTTGTATATTCAAGTTAAGTGAATCAGTATAATTGCAATTTTAATCATGTCTCTTTTCCTGTGCAATTTTAATGCATTTAATGGATGAATAGAAAATGTGCTTCCAATATTAATTAATGACCAATTGTTCCTCTTAAGTGTTATTCCCCAAAATGCTTTCAGGAATCATTTGCTGTTCCTCTTTTCTGTAACACGTGGGTCATAATATGTAAACACAGACTCCTACAGTATTTACCTCCTTTAGGTGCCATTTCATGTGAATTATAGGCATTGAAACTTTAAAAAAAAATTTAAGTTATCTAAGATTATACAGCTAATATTTTGTTATAATTCAAAAGCAAAAATATCCAGAGCCTTGAACTAATCTAATTTTATAATTTATTTTATAAAAAATAAAACAATTATACTCATGTTATTGCATAAGCCTGTCATTAGAACTCTCTTGGTACATTACAACTTAAGGTGTGATACATACTGCATGTCATATCAGAAGCTGATAGCCGTGCTCAGGAAACCAAGCCCTTAATTTCTTGTCTAGTGTCTATACTTTGTTGAACAGACAAATGTAACAGAGATGAACACATACTAGTAAGTAGTAAGTTTAATTTTTCATATAAGGTAATATACAAATGGCTAAGCAGGTAAAATCAACAAGCTGTCATATCTTTCAAGCTATAGGCCACATAGACCAGGTAAAATGCCTATGACAAATGATTTAGCCTGGGAATGCACATATTCTGCCATAGAAGAAAAGAGTGAACACAAGAACTTCATGTGTCTGGATAAAATCATTAATATAGCTCTTTTAATGGTACGCTTTTTGTGATTTTTATTGTAGGTTTAAATATGCACTAGGAAAAAAAAAGGCTCTTAGAATAATACGCATTTTACCATGGCTAGTGTTGAGATACAACAATAATCCTCCCTGGCTCAGATTTAGAGAGACACTGATTTAAAAGAAGAGCATTTTAATGAGCAGTAGTCTGGATGTTGCAAATTTGCAAACAATAGAAACTGGATCATAATGATGAATAAATTCATAGTAGAATTAGTGCAAAATCAAATCCTATCAATTTATATCTTTGAGACAGAAAAGTAGTTTAATCAAGTTAAAGTGTATTTTTTAAGAATTTTTTACCCTATGTTTCAATTGTGTGCCCTTTTCTTTACAAATAGTAAACTGAATGAGCTCAGAGATTATTAAATACCAATATATTTGTAGGAATACCTACTACTTTTGAAATGCTTTATTTGTAGAAATGACTTTAGGGGACAAATATGAAAAATGCTGTGGAAGCAACCTTATGATACATCATTTGTTTTTCTGTAATCTGCCTTATTGTTTACCTTGTTAAGAAACTTGTTGAGCAGTCCTGCTGGATCTTCTGGCACCTGACAGAAGCATCATCAGTCATTGCACAGGCTTTGGTCTGCAAACTCTTTTAGGAGATTCAGGAGGGATATGGATTTAAATTTTAAACTGGTTTCTGTCAGTGTGACAAATGAACACCAGAAAATTGTAAGACAATGGTAGAATGTTGAAATGCATGCCAAAAGTAATGGGCCAATCTTCAAGTAGAATCAACAAAAACAGCCTTAAAATGTCTCCAGGTTACACCATTACTATCCTTCTATGCCTGAGGCATGAGGACAGCATATAATTATTGAAGTTTCCAACCCTGTATTATATTCAGAGGTAATATAATTGATTACTCAGAGTAAATAAACCCATGGAAGTTTTTTTTAATCTTATTAATAATGCACTGATTCTTAGCATTTTCTTTTGAAGAGTCAAAATAAGAAAGAATAACTGATCAAAGTCTTAAAATAATGACATATAAAATTTTCTCCCAACTTATTTTTCCCGAATTCATTTTGTTGGCAAATTGAATGTTGCTTTATTCTTTTAGGAGTTATATACAATGGTGATATTCCAAAGTGTGTTATTTTATGCAGATTTTTAAAACATATTTCTGCCATAAAGAAGTAGAAAAGACTACTATATTTTGATGAAGCGCATTTTAATAGATCTAAGGACGTGTAATAAAAATAATTGAAGCAGTGACTGGTCTGTTATCAGATGCAGCACAGTGAGGCCTGCCTCAGGATTTAGATTCCACACTTTAGAAGTCTACACTAGAAAAATGCTGGGCTTCAATCACTTCCAGTTTCCTGTAGTTTTTATTTGTTCCCCTGTAAAGTTGCTTAGCTGTTATCTAGTAATGGAATCAACTGAAAAGTAATTCAATGTTGATATTTTAAGACAAGTAACTTTAAGATGCTGCTGGAAGCATCCATTTAAAAATATTAAAATTAATATTTTAATTTTATAACATGAGCATAATATCTATTTTATTTTATATATAATAAGTGATGAATTATATCAGATAGGGAAAAATACATGTTTGATTTTATTAACTCCTTTTAGTCATTAAGTTAATGAATACAGTAAATAAAAGTAAGTGTTCAAATTATGATAGCACAATTTAATATTTGGCTGAAAATACAGGATTGTTTATTTTTTATCTGTTACACAAAAATGTATTTCTTATCTGAATTCTTTCTAAGCTAGAAAATATACTTAATCAAAGAATATACTAAATTATTTGTCATCAAATATTTGAATGATATTAAATGCTATTTTATTGATATTGTACAGTATAAGGAGCTTTAAGTTGCTCCAGAATTTATCATTATGTTTATGTTATTGATATTCTTGAACATACCAAAATGAAAACTACTGTAATCAACAATAACGTAGGCCAGTGAACTAATTTTTACTGTCACATCTGTAGTCAGTTCAATTCTGTATGACCCACAGGTCAACCTGATCCTTTGGGTAGTCTGATGGAATATCAGACTACCCCATCATAATCATTATAGTAGCTATAGAATATATTTATGTATTGCTAAAATAGCATAAGGGCTACAAAATATATCACATAGAAGAATATGGATAATGGTGAATAGCCAGGATGAACTTTATTTGAAAAAATGCACATACTACAGAAATCTGTGTTAGCAGAGCTATGTGTTGATACACTGAAGTAATTACATTTGAAATATGTTGCTTACTTTTTCTTTAGAGTATGTAAACGTATGTAAATGTGAAATATAAACACATGAAAAAATAAGGGGAAAAGGTTTGGGCAATGAACAAAGTCAAATATTAAGGACACTGGAATACAACAATATAACACAGGCTTAAAAATTGTCACCAGAAATATAGGCTCAAGTAAGACAAATAAATAAAGGTAATCAAGTGAAATGAAATATGCTTTAGTTTTCCTTCAATAACTTGAGGTTCTGAGCAGATTTATAGCACTTACTCTACAAGCTTGTTTAGCAAGTATTCATTAAAATGAAATATAATGATTATAGTTGTAATTTTATAGAGTTGCTCTTCTTTCTAAATACTGTGGACTTGACTTTTTTTGAAAAGTCAGGACTTAAAGGCAAAATTTCTCTAGACAATCAAATATTTAAGGCAAAATTATCCTTGGAAATCTTTAGTCTAAAAATCAATGTATAAATCACCTAATGCCAAATTATCCCTCAAACTTTCTTAGAAAGTCACCAGTTGAAGATCTACATACTTTTTCTCCTACACTTGGCTGTAACTCACCAAAGTTTTCTTCTAACATTGGAAGAGATAGCTCTTTTCTTTTGTTTTGCAACAGATGAAGTAGTTGACTTACATTGGGGGGCTCTATATTGAATACAAATTTTCCTTCAATACTAGAATCACATTCAGCATTAGGACATACCTATCCAATTCTGGGCCAAGGAGTTCTGAGCCAAAGGGAACAAGCATATCTAATTTCAAGCTCCCTTTTGGGTATAAACTCAGTGAGTGGATTGAGCATAAGAATTGTTCCAGGCCATTTAATTGGTTATTTTCTATCTTTCAAATTATTCCACTCTGTCTTTTTTCTAAGTCCCTGTATATACAGTCAAGAATACTATATACCATTCATTGAAAGTACATATTATGTGCTCTCACAACATAATTTTTACAGTATATTGTCCTTGCATAGGTTTCCTTGATTTCTCAAAAAAAGGGTTAGGAAAATTATTTTACTCTTTTCACCCTTACAAAAATATAGGTGTGTATTTCTTGCCTAAATTGACCCTAATGATTACTTTGAATGAGATCAAGAGAGAGTGCTTGTTTCTGTATCTTATATTCTAATTAATCATGACATAATAAATAAAGTGTTGAAAAAATAAGGAAGTTTTTCAAGGGGATTATAGTTTTAGTTAAGTGAATAGAGATGTGTAAAAATAATTTTATTTTTGTTTGGGACAATGCAGTTTATTTTCAAGATGTCAGATGGATTTGTATGGATTTATTTGAAATATTTCCTAGACTATATCACTGGTTATGATTCCTTCTGTTTTCTACTAGAGTCATTTACAATAGAATTTTCTATTTGCTTTGCACTTATGAGTATTAAAAAAATTCATCTTTTACAAACCTGGGATATTTTATATCTTCTTTCATGAAAAATAAGACATATGTAACAGATATACATGTAAAATTCCATCACGTTTCAATTAAAGACTACAGAAAAATTGATGAGTAGTAGAGAGACACATGGGACCTTTGAAACATTTTAAATGCTGATATCAATTTTTCTCTGGCATTTCACAGAGTGTGATCCTGATAATATTCTTTCTTGACAAGGACGTTGGCTTGCGAACCGTGACTCTTCCACCTTGCTTCTCCTGGTAAGCCTCCAGCAATGCTGCTGTGGAGGGATTTTTGTGTGGTGTTGAAGAGGGAGGGCTTTGCAATGGGGATAAGGGTGAAAACTACTTTGGATAGAGGGGTCAACATAAACTGAGACCTGGTGGATGAGAAGAAGGCAAATATGAGAAGAACTGGGGAGAAAGCATTCTGGTCTGAGGAACCAGGGCAAGAGAAGGGTTAGGCTCTGTGAAGAACATAAAAACCAAAGTGACTAGAAAATAGCAACTAAGAGGGCAACAAAAAGAGACCAGTTGAAAATATATGCAGGGTTTTGAAAGTTCTAGTCTACTAGGAGTAGTAGTTTGGGTTTCATTTTAAAGGCTAATTCCCTGAAGACTGTCCTCATTTATAAATTGAGGATAAAGCTATTACATATTTCATAAGGTTGTTCTATTCGTAGCTAATAGTTACATAATACAATGTGCCAGACACTATTTAAAAGTGTTTAATATTTAAGACTCCTTTTGATATGGATATTATCATCATCCCCACTTTAAAGATGAAAATATTGAGGCAGAGAAAATACACTTTGGACATGCATGCACTTCTTAAATGTCAGAACCAGGATTTAAACTGAGGCCGTCCACCTTCAGCAGCTGAGCTCTTAAATGTAATAGACTGTTATCAGAACTAAATGAGATTATATATATGATGAAGGAACTTCACCACTCTGATACTTTTTGTCTAGGCTGCTCTAAAATCAAGAGTCCTCCTTCCAAGTCTTAAACATTTTGAATCCTGTACAATAATCTTTTACAAACTTGGTTCAAGCGGTGTATGCCCTTGTTTCACTTTCTCAGCCTCTATAATTTCTAACACCTCAGAGTTGAACCCATGGTTACCTTCCCCCCAATCTCAACATCCAGCCCCTCTTCTCGCTCATTCCAGTATAAAGTAAAACAAAACAAAATAACAGAAATGTATAAATAACTTCAATTTCCTATCTGTTGGTACTAAAATTCTGCCCTCCCTACCTACAATAGGGTGTTTCATTTCATATTCTAAGAGTGTTTAATTTCTATGACTGGATTTTCTGACCAGTCTGATTTATCACCCAACACAATTTGCTTACAGAAAGTGTTATCATTAGAGTTTATAGAAAGTTAAAGACATGTATCAAGTGACTTTGACAATGAAGTAGTAAGTTCATCACAAGTTAGGAAATGTAAAGATGCTTACATCTCCTTTAAATATTTGAAGGAATTATTTGTAGTGTTAAGCATTCATTTAAAAGAGACAAACAAACTTAAACCGTACTCTTCGAATCATTATAAAAATGCAATTGTTTAAAATGTTTTTCCTTTATATCTTTTTCTATGAAACAATCTCCTAGGCAAAGGAGAGGATGGGATTTTTTTTTCTTGTTTCAGTTTTGTCCCTCTTAAGCTGTTTATTCCATTGTTTTTTAAGTGCCCAGGGGCACTTAGTAGAGTTGGGGCAGGAACTGCCAGGTTGAAGCTTGTCGCTGCACCATGAGTTCGGTCAGTTATGCTGTGTCCAGCCCCACCCTCTTTCCCTGTGCTCATACTGTGACCCCATATGCCCAGGCTCCAGTTTGCTGCATCTTGGGCGTGTGCCCATTTGGGACATATTTATCCTAAAAAATTGTTTACCTAAAATTGAAAAAAGAAAACTTAACCTTGTTCAATAAACTATTCAAAGCTACTTGTCTATAATGATGACAACAACAATAATAGTATCAATAATAACAGTAATAATAAGTACCAATAGTAGTATTAAAAGTAGACGGAACAGAAGCAAGAGGCACAGACATAACACTCATAGTAGAGAAAACCTTCTTAATTTGAACAACTTCACCATGAGTTATTGCAAGCTCTTGGCAATCAGTGCTATTCTATTGCAGTAGAACTATCTTAAACATTTATAAACAAGCCCTGTCTTAGCATTAAGAAATATTGAGCACTAAAATGGGTTGCCGAACATCTATTGAAAGACAAGCAACCAAGAAATAAGTAAATTATTTTATAAGAAAAGCACACACAAAAGAAAATGGACAGAAAATCTTCTTATTGTCTCTACTAATCTTTCAACTCTTTTTACTTAACCCTTTGAATGTATTGTACTGCACTCCAAAAATACATATTACTTAATCATTATAGTAATTATAACGATCAAAATTTGCTCTTTAAGATTATGACCTTCTTCACTTCTCTTCTGTGTAACAAAATACTGTAATCACTGAATAATAATAATGCTTTAGAAATGGGAACTTCTTTTCAGTTTAAGGATATATTACTAGATTATTTCAATTTTATTTCTCTTGCATAGCCAATGTTTCTCCTTGCAATATTTGTAAGATATTTTTAAAATGTAAATAATCACAACAAAGTAGAATGGCAGTGTTTTTTTTAATTTTAGATTTTGTAGAGAAATCAAATAATTCAGGGATACAAATAAAATAAGGGATCTGTGTGAAAAGTTATATATGTATATATATATATAGCTATATATATGTATATATCATGCACAAAATTTGTTCAGTATCTACTAAACAGAATTCACAGTAGTTTATAGAATTTAAAAAATCCGTAGGACCTATTGATGGAGCATGAGATCCTGAATAATTCAGATTTGACTTAACAGAATTTCTGTTTAGGCATGCTTATACATCTTATATTGTAAAAAACTTTTAAGACTACAATCAATTATCTTATTCAGTATTTCCCACTTTCATAAAATATGTTTAGCATTTATATACCTTGTTAAATATAGATTTATAATAATAATTAATTTAAGGACTTCTTGCACACATTTTTAAAACTTTAAAGTTCCTTGATGAAGCAAGTGCATTTTGATTCCTGTTATAGGCATTTTATACCATGATATTGACTTTGGTTGTGAGCCGTTCTCCTGGTAGAATTGATTTATGATACACTCCATTGCTATCCAGACAGTTTCCTCTGAAGTGACAAAGAAGTTCTGCCTCCATACCCATCTAATCAATGGAAAACAAAGCAAGACCAGACAAAACAAAACCCTTTATACAAGGTGACTGGATACTAAATGTCATGTTGTGTATGTTATGTGAGAAAATAAATAGTAGACAATATATACTTTGTTAATTGACATTGTTATGTACCTCCCAAAAGATCAATTTATACCTGGTACACAGACTATAAAAACTGTTGTTGCATTAAATTGTTTGTTAAAAAAAAAGTAAACATCCATACATTTTATGTGAAAGTTAATACCTCAATTTATAATCTTTGTGCCTTTTTATTTGTGAGAATATAGATATTCAAACATTCAAGGAGCAAACAGTAATTGACTGAGAGAAAACAAGTATTCAGGTAGGAAGATGACTTTCACAACATTATTTTGCCAAATTTAAGAAAACCATGAAATGCTCTTGAGTCTCCTTGTTTGATGGATAATTGCTGATCCTCATTTAATCCTTGCAGATTAAATAAACCTATTATTTTACTTTACCTTCAAATTACATTTATATACACATGACTGCATTTGTTCTGAAGTATAATAAAAATTATAATGCATAGAACAGAATGCCAGAAGTATATTATATATTATCTTTATAGTCTTAAACACGAAATATTGTAGTGCATTGAGGTTAGAACACAAAACCTATGGGGTGGGGACAAATAGATGACAAGGAGTGAAGGAAAGGTAGGGTGCTGGCAGATTTTAATGGGTTTTGTATGCCATGATGACCCCTAAGGAAGACTGAATTAATTAAAAAGAAAATAAGTGATATATTTGTATTTTTAGAAATATGTTTGAGGGCAGTGTGGAGAGGAAAGGGACTGGAAACAGGGTAGACACAGAGGAGACTATTCTTGTGGTGCAAAGAGTATTAGGAAAGTTTCTGGGATGGGCTGTGATATAGAGAATGAAGACGAAAACGCATATTTGTGGGGAATTTTGAATAGAATTTTTAAAACTTGATTACTGAGAGAACATGGATGGTAAAGTAGAAGAATGAGCTAAGAGTGTTTCTAAGACTTCTAGCTCAAGTATTTAAGTAGATTGAAATGCCATTGATTAGGATATGGACTGAAAGAGGAAGACCATCTGACAGATGGATAAAAGATTAAGATGTATTTAATCATAGATTTCTTGACTTCTGAATGAATGAAGGTTATCTCTGTAGAAATATCAAATAAACCTTCACCATGCCACCATTCCCATAGAGTATAAAATGGTATCATCATGGCAGATTAATTACATTAGAACACTTCTATTATGGCAACAATCATTTTCATAGAGACAGACTTATGTTTTGGGTATAGAATTGCCGTTTTTGCATATAGCTCTTTTGCCAGAACTATTACTCATAGATTTATAGAATACTCTATTCATCACCATGGTATGCCACATAAAACTGATTACCAGAAGAGTTATGGCAGAGGAAGTGTAGCAGTATACACCCTGCATGGAATTCACTGGTTTTTTCGTGTGTTCCATCAGTCGGCAGCACTTGGCTTGGAGGAACAGCATAATGACCTTCAGAAGGCTCAGTTATGTAACAGGTGATTTATATGAACCTATTGCATTGGGATCTCAGCCTATTGAATGAGACATTTGCCTAAAATCAGCAGTCAATATATGATGCAGTCTCCCTCATAGTCCGAAATATAAATCCTGAAACCAACAGCAGAGATAGGAGTGGCTTCTCTCATTATTATTCCTAATAACGTATTTGAAGAATATTTGTCTCTGGTTCTATGATCTTGAACTTGTGCTTGTAGGTCATTGTGCCCAAGGGAAGTCTGCTTCCATCAGGGAACTCAAAAATGGTTCCAGTGAATTGGAAACTGAAAGATGCCCTCATAATTTGACATTCATCATTTAGGTTAAATAACAAATCATCAGGGAACCTACAATGTTGGTTGATCCTGATTACTAGGGAAAATTTTGTTGTTGATACCTAGCAGGGGACAAGAAGACTATTTGGAAATAAGAAGGATTCTTCCTAGATCTATCTTTCCTAATAATTGTGGTCAATGAGAAACTGTTGTTTCTACTAAAAAATGGTCATCAATAACTCAAGTTCTGCAGGGATAACACTTTGAGTTATTTCACCTGGCCAAGAACCCAGTATATCTGTGATGTATAAAAGGGTAAGAGATGTATGATATGATTAGTGTCTATCTTTATTTAGACACATAAAGGTGTCTATTTTTACTAACTTATACTTTATGACCAGCTAGGAAGCCCAGGACTACAGCAGCTATATATGTTATATTATGTATTTTTTCTCCCTGTTTCTCCCCAACAAATTGATAGCACCCATGATGATACCTTTACTAGCAGATGGTTGTACTTTGTGTGTACTCTAAAATACAGACAAAAACTTTTACCTGAAGGAAGGACAAAAATGAAAAGCTGAGAGAGCAAAGTGGTGCACTTTGCCTGATCTTCCATTTGTGGCTCTGAGTCCATTCTCCATCATTCTTATCCTACTTCTGCCCTGGGAAGCTGAGCATCTTGGCTTTTGGCTCATGTAAGTAATACACAGTCCTGGCAGGAAATCAAGGGGAGGAATTATATTGATGTAAATATATTTATTTTATTTATTTATGTTTTTGTCCCAGGGAGATATTTCATCTGTGTGGGTCCCTCACATGGATGCCATTACTTCTTTCAATACAACTTTCTCTATTCACATCTCTTTCCAGATTATGCTAGCCACTTCCTCCCTATACCCTTTCTTGACTGGGATATTTAGAATTCCTCTGCTATCGGATGAATAAAAGCTCTTCCACTGTAACTTATTGTGGATTCCTGCACCATTCCTTGTAGTTTGAACCATCCTCATACCTTGTGAATATTCTCACTGTAAAGAATACACAATGAAATTTCCTAGTTTGAGTGTGCCATATATTTCCTTTTAGGACCATGAAGCTGATATATGTGAGAGCCAAGACAGGTCACAAAGGAAACCATGAAAGTGCTACAGGGAAGATTTGAAACTTTTGAGGTGATCAGTGCAAGCAAATCTCATAAATCTTCAACATATTTCTTGAGAAGCAACTGCTGTGAGCAAGAATGACTGACCAAAGCAGAATTGCTGGTAGAGGCAGGGAAAGTTGCTTTGAAGTAATCTGTGATCTCAAAGGCTGCAGATCTCATAGATCACCGATGAGATACAACTCATAAAAATGAGTAGAAGTTGGGTCCAGGAAAAGCTCAAGAAAATGCAAAGAGCCTTCTTTTTTTTAAGTCCTTTTTAAAACCACAATAAAAAATAAGAAAGTTTTTGCAAGACATATATAGATCTTTAAAAATTGCCTAATATTGCTAGAGAATAAAAAAGTTAATGAAGCTAGTGTAGCCTTGAAAGAGCAACATAAAGAATGCACACATACACACACACACACACACACACACACACAAAGACTCATAAAGCAAACAGACAACAATATATGATGGTAGAAAAAAGAATGATTTGTAAAGGAACTGGTAAAATTTATAAAACAATTTTTAAAGTCTAAATAACTTCAGTAAAGGTAAACAATAGTTTGGGTATCTATTTAAAAATACTAAAAGTCAAGTTGGCCTCAAACTTCTCAAGAGCAGTATTTCTTGTCAGAAAGCAGCTGAACGACAGTGGCAAGATACTTAAGGAAAGGTCATGGGAGCCAAGAGTATTACATCCTGACAAGTTTTCCTTCAAGTAAAAGGACAAAGACAAATCTTTGAGTTTAGAAGACAATCACTTTAGTTTAGAAGTACAGAGATTCACATTATTAACCTGTAAGTGGTCACAGTACAACTTCAAATGATTTTATACCCATCCTCATTTAGTGGAAGAAGCTGACCACAGTATCTTTCCATCTTCACTTTCCCAGTCTTTGTGCCATTGCTGCCATACATTTCACTTCCACATAGGTTATAAACCCTAAAATGAATTGTTGTTGTTTTTCATTGTTGTTATTTTCAATTCACTTTTGAAGTGTTGAAAAATTAGAAAAAGTACTTTGTATTTAATCATTCATTTACCATTTTCAGCACTCCTCATTTACTATTATAGACCCAAACTTCTCTTGAGTATCATTTCCTTCTCCCTGAAGGACTTCCTTTAACATTTTTGTAGTCTGCTGACCATAGATTCTCTCCAATTTTTATGTTGAAAAAGTCTTTTTTTTTTCGCTTTTTGTAGAGAAGATATTTTCTCTTGGTATAGAATCCTGATTTACTGTCTGGTGTTTTCTGTGAATTAATACAATTGTTTTTATTCCTTCAGTATTTAAAGATATATGCCTATTCAATGAATAGCTAAGTTAATAAAACTATGTGGTATGTTTATATGGAATAACTAAACTTTCAATTGGAGTGTTTTGCCCTGGTGTTATAACACCTGCAGTGTTGTGTTGAGGAACAGAGACAATAAGCATAATAACAAAAAAGTAAAGGCTATAAGGACAAGCAGTGATACATGTTTTACAAAAAGAGAAAAGATGAGTAAGGTGATAAAGTGGTAATGGGGAGCTGTTATTTTGCGTAGAATGTTCAGGAAATGTTTCTCTAAATCTCTAAGTGTCTGAGTGTAAAAGAGTAAGCTAGAGAATACTAGACAGCAAAAAACATCGACATGAGCTGGAGTAGTGAACACTCGGGTTATTCCAGTTGATTTTCAGAAGTCTGCTCTACTTATACCTATAAATTGTAAAATAAAAAATGTGGATTTAATCCATAGAGTACAGAGGTAAAGGGAATGTATCAACCATTTAGTGTTTGTTTGTCTTTTAGGTTGACAAAGCACAATTTTAACCCATGAAATATTGTGTTTTTATGATCTATCTTAATTATATTTTAATTGTACAGAGTGTGAAAAGTCACTAATTTAGCGGTTATTTTTTATTACAAGGTATTGATTAATCATATTCTCTTATTAAAAATTATCACAAGCTGTTCCTCTTTAACATCTTTAATTAAAAAAACATTTCCTTTCTGCATAGTTTTTCTATTACCACCATGAGGAAAATAAATTATATTTTAATTTAATAAATTTTTGTCAGCAAGCATGTTATGTTGATGATGGACCTGCTATATGATTAGACCTTGGATGTGATTAGATGTCATACTGGAACTCAGTAAGAGTCAACTGAATCATACTCCAAAATTGCTAGCTTGCTAAACTCTCATTTCATTCCATATTTGGAAAATGGAAAGGAGAATACTTCCTCCCCAGAGTAAGCCTTTCTAAATAATTTTTTAAATTGCTATTATTCTTTTGCCAAGGAAAAATAATAAATGTGGTTAAATTATGCAGAAACTTTTATAACTATGATAATTTTTTAGAATTTCAGAGTAGACTAAAAAGCTACCACTCATATGCCACCTTTAAGAAAAACTAAACCACATAGTTCTCTGGAAACTAAATGTTCACTCAAATTAAACAATCAAGCACACACACATATACAGATATAAAATATATGTGCCTAAATATATATGCATAAATTTATATATTGTATAATGTGTGTGTTTATATGGGTTTATAAATACAGTTGATCCTTGAACAACGTAGGTTTGAACTGTGTGGGTCCACTTATATGGGGATTTTTTTCAATAATTATAGAATAAGTCCTCCATATCCAGGGATGTGAAACCCATGGATACTCAGGGCTGACTGTACTACACCATTTTATATAAGGGACTTGAGTATCTGCAGATTTTGGTATACTTGGGAAGTGGGGGGTCCTGGAACCAATCCCCTGAAGTACTGAGGGATGAATGTACATGCATATGTATATATGTATATATATGTGTGTGTATATTTTTTCACCTTTCAATCTATGACATCTTTCTGCTATGCAGATACATAAATTACGGAATGTCAACTATAGCAAATTCTTGAATTAGAGTGGATCCAGAATCACTTCCCACAAAATCAGTAGACTGGAAAGGGATTAACTTAAAATATACTTCTTGGGAACAAGGCAAAAACGTATAGAATTCTTTAAATATAGGTACGCCATATTTGTCAATGAACCAGATTCTCCTACATGACTTCTGAAAAGAGAGAAAAGATTATAACTCGGGTATTCTTTATGTTACAGTCAGCTGTATTAGTTTTCTGTTGCTATGTAATGAATTTATTATCTCATAGTTTCCATGGAATGAGAGTCTAGCTATAGGATAGTTGGGTCCTTTGCTCAGTATCCCAGTTGAGGTGTTACTTGGGCCTATCATCTCACCTGAGGCAAAGTAACATGCTGGTTTTGACAAAGTAATTGCCTTCAGTTTCTCTGAGTAGACAGAACACAAACAATTAATGTATGAATGTTATGTGAGGGAGCCTGTAACTAGCCCCAAGATGGGAAGCATATGGATTTTAATAATTTTAAGAATTTGTTTGATTATCTAATTTTGATTGTTATATAAAAAGTTTAAAAGATACAGTAGCTTTTTGTTTTGTTTTGTTTTTTTGTTTTCTGCTGTACGCGGGCCTCTCACTGTGTGGCCTCTCCTGTTTGCGGAGCACAGGCTCTGGACACGCAGGCTCAGTGGCCATGGCTCACAGGCCTAGCTGCTCCGTGGCATGTGGGATCTTCCCAGACCAGGGCATGAACCTGTGTCCCCTGCATCGGCAGGCGGACTCTCAACCACTGCGCCACCAGGGAAGCCCCAGTAGCTTTTTTTTTTTACTAGATATTATTTTCTGCAGATAATTTGATTTTTTTTCCTCCCAGGTATCAAGGGACAATTAGTAAGAAAGTAGGTTCTATCTTGATATTTGGTTCCCAAGATATCTTATTTTAACGAACTATGTTATGATGTATCCTTATTAAAAAAAGGTAATTAAACAATATCAAAAACAGAAAATCTCAAGAAAAACATTTTAGAATGTGAACAATATGAAAAAATAGCCCAGATAATTAAACTGTAAATATAAGTTGCCAAGCTTATGTCTGATGTATATTTGTAAACAATGAAAATCTTCACCTCATTTAAGTTATGTTTAGAGCATAATTATAGGAAATTATATAAAATAATATTCACATGTTTTTAAACTATTTATTTTACAAAAAAAGCTGTAATAAGCTAAAAAATCATATGTAGTATAAAAATTAATTTCTTGTCCATTTTTATGTTTCCTAGAGTCATAACAAATGTACATCAAATGATTATATTTAAATTTGCTATATTTAAAAATTAACTGTGATTTTAAAATGCCCAGTATTATTTATCTTTATGTTAATGTGTGTATATCTTTAATACTATTAAATTGTATTTATTTCAGTGTGAAAAAAATATAGCCAGATATCTTATGTGAAATGTAAAACACAGCATATTTGTTAGTTCTATTATCATTTTCTTAATATCTTAATTAATATCTTATTAAATGCTTAATATCTTATTAAATGCTCTCTTCATTATATTGCATTCTTCCTAAATATTTATTGCAATGTTTTTAGTCACTGATATTTCATATTAAACATTCAGATTGATTAATTCAGTGGTAAAATAATACTAAATTTGCTTATCCACGTGATTTTATTTTTATCTTTTATTCTCTCTTATCTTCTCTCAGAGAACAAGGGGAAGAGCTATCTATGGAATACTCTGGTTTTCTATGAAATGCCTGTTCTTGAAAAATAATTTATTTAAGCCTGTTTAAGCTATAATGCAGGACTTTTTGACAGCTCTAGGTTAATGTAACCTTGGAGAGTTTGGACAGAACAAGAGTTCAACTAGGAAGAAACATTGTTTGCTCCCATAACTTTTCCACTACAAGACCGACCTAGCTAATTAAATTTACTTCATCTCTAATGAGACCATTCTGCTAACTCCCTCTCCTCAGCCAGCAATTTCTTTCTAGTATTAATCTGAAAACTGCATGTTTTTCCTTCCATTAAAGCTATTGTGATACAGTATTTCTTGCAAAAACAAGAATTTATAATCATAAATGTTTTCCTTCTAGAAACTAGGAATAGGCAGTACTAATGAATTTACATAATTAAGATAAATAATTTTCCAGTCTGATTTAGGTAAATATTTAAGAAAAGTAGAATGTATTGATATGTTTTAAGCATAAAATAAATAAAAAGCATAATTAATATAAAATATATACCCTTATATACATATATAATTTTTTCTCTCTTTGGATTTTAATATTTTATTTTGAAATTATTTTCTATGGTTAAATGACACAAAGAACAATAAAAAGGAGCTGATTCACAACTCAAGATACTAGTACATGACAGAAAAAATTTCAGTGCCCCTCAAAATATTAGAACATGGTAGGCGATCAAAATAATGTGTTTTTAATAAAGGAAAGAAGGTGAAAAGCACATTTGAAACTGGATCCTCAATGGGAATTCCAGGCATTCCCCTTTTTCCTGCAAATTGGGACATTGACCACAGATCCAGAGATCTCAAGTAGGGACAAATGGTCTAAGCCAATCATATTTCCATTTTCTTTCACACTGAGTGGTTCAGAGTCTAGCTGAAAAGTTAGTTTCCTTTGATAAGGAAACATTTACTATTTAAAAACAAAGCAACAGGAAGCAAAATTAACTCTGTTTTTCTCTCTTTTACTTGAAATGAGTAATAAGTATTGACATCCCTCTTGCTTTCAGCTGTCATGATATAACCACATGAGGAATCAGTGATAGGATGGGGTCAACACAGAAGATGGCTGAATAGAGACAACGAAAGAGTTTGGTTTTTGACAGCACTGTTGCTCTCTTGGACCAACACTGAATTTCTGTTTTTTGCAGACAAAAGAATTCTATTTGAAAGGAAAGCAAGTATAATAATATTGGAAGAAGAAGAAAAAATTATGACAATTTTTAAACCAAATATAAGCATTTTTTTTTTTTTTTTTTTTTTTGCGGTACATGGGCCTCTCACTGTTGTGGCCTCTCCTGTTGCGGAGCACAGGCTCCAGACGCGCAGGCTCAGCAGCCATGGCTCATGGGCCCAGCCGCTCTGCGGCGTGTGGGATCTTCCTGGACTGGGGCACGAACCCGTGTCCCCTGCATCGGCAGGCGGACTCTCAACCACTGCACCACCAGGGAAGCCCTATATTTTTTATTCTTAATAAATCATTTTTGTTTTATTTATTATGGTCAGTTGTACTCATCTATGTTTTCCAGTTACTATTACTTTTATTGGAATGTTCAGTATTTGTTTACTTTGATAGTTTTTACCTATACTTATAAGTGTTTTTTTTATCAAAGTTGGCTTATTATATCATTTTTTCCAATAGCTACTTTCTACTAAAATTATGTTTTCACCATGATGTTTATGATCTCATGAATTCTGTTTTTGAAAATGCTCATTATAAAACCTTTCAATGAATATTTATTATATGTTTTAATAAAATCCTAATAAGTAATTTTAGGCAATTATGTCTTCAAGTACTGGGCTGAGAGTTTATAAGACATTGCCCCAAAAAAGTCATGAAAAAAATTATTTGCCCTTCAATTGAGTTCCATATCAAGGTCCTTTCTAAAACAGCTTCAGATTTTTGATGGAGCCAATTAATGACACCAGGCACTGGGGACAAAAATGATCTCAGGGCTTCCCTGGTGGCACAGTGGTTGAGAGTCCGCCTGCCGATGCAGGGGACGCGGGTTCGTGCCCCGGTCCGGGAAGATCCCACATGCCGTGGAGCGGCTGGGCCTGTGAGCCATGGCCGCTGGGTCTGCGCATCCAGAGAGGGCCTCCGCAACGGGAGAGGCCACAACAGTGAGAGGCCTGAGTACCGCAAAAAAAAAAAAAAAAAAAATCTCAAATACAAAATTACCCAATGTTAATTTAACATATATATAAGGCTTCCCGGGATATCAACTGCCATTTGCTAAGTGAGAACTCAGATCCCAGCTGATATCCTTGCTACTCTATCAAAATAGCAGCTGATATATTTAATGACATGAAATCAGAGTCTGAAGGAAATCTTAAGATTTGTCGTCTATATTTCCTATATGGCTAGACCATGGAAACTAATTTAATATTTGTACAAACGGTTAAGGCTTATCCAGCCATATTTTTTAAAAGAATAGGCATTATATAATCCTTTTTCTTTCTGACTGGGACACGTAAAAGCAAACTCTGTTTTCTTACTTCCACAGAATAATTTCTGGAATTTTACTTCTGCCAAAAAATTTTATTTATTCTATTCAAATATATCTTTGATTATTCTATCTTTTTGTCTTTCCAACTATTCAGCAGTTTAGTCTTCACCCCTGCATATATGCTATGTACACCAATCCTGAAATACAAAACAAAATAAAATAAAACAAAGACTTCCTAGAAGCATTTCCCTCTTTCCATTCTCTTTCCTTCTATTCCATCATCAATTACATTTCCTATTCTAACTAGGCAGCATCATACTTTAAGCTTGCATACTTATTTTTGTGTTTAGGGAAGCCAGGTTTTCCTTTCATTCACAATCACACTATGGATTGAATCTTAAATTGTATAGATGCTGAAGAATTCCAAATTAGCAAATAATTAAATCACATGATTACAAATACATAACCCATTATTTAACAGACATAACTCATCATTTAACATAGTAAACATAACTCATTCTTTTGGTGTTATTAGTTATCAGCACTTGATCATTAATGATAGTAGCAACTATAGTCATATGTAATGATCACTTATAAAATGTTATATATTTGAATTTTTTTTTGCTCTTGGAAATTCTGATTCTACTGCCTAATGTGATGGGACTTGGCTAAACAGAGTAGGGTAAATGGATAGGAATGTCAGGTAAAACAGGAATATGGTCTGTTGTGAATAGAAAATGATTCAAAAAAAAAAAAAGGCATCTGATGTTCCCAGAAGGATCAAGAAATTAGAATTTTATGATGACTCAAGAGGAGAAAAAGGTACAAAACATACAAATGATAGTAAAGTCCAGGGGAAATACCAAATTTAATACAAAAGTGTAGTACAGATTTATAAATAAGATATGGTGAGAAATTGATGAGTACTGCAGTTTATGTGATGAAAGTTCCCAGTGGTTTTATTGGCCCATCCTCCCACAGGTGTCAAATATTCAGTAAAAATCTGAAAAAGACTTTCCAAAGCCAGTGCCTCACAGATCCCCCTTTTTATGAATTCAATGGATTCAGTTATGTTCCTTTATATTAGTATGTTTTTATCATGGACTTTTTTCAGGATGAACTTCCAGAATTACTTTTGACATTTTGAGATTATTTTGATACTTAAGCACATAAAAATTAAAAAATATATATATGCTTTACAAGTCTTGCATGTCGTCTTTTAAAACAAACAGATCCTTTTTACTGATTCTCATCCAAACTATGTCTACTGAAAAAAGAGCCTACAGCAGACATTTCAATTTGTACTATATCTTTTATAAAATGAGCAAACAAACAACAACAAAAATAAATAAATAGAAATAATACCTCACAGGGCAAGGCCCATTCAGAGAGACTAATTTGCAATTCTAATACCACTCATCTCACTACACAGGGATTTAAGGTTAAGCTGATTAATTTACTCTCCCCTCTCCTTACTGGTCAACATTTACAAGATCATGTCTTTATGTATTACTTGCTTTTAAGATTTCCTTTCCTCTTGCATTAAACTTACTTTTTCATGTCTTCCTAATTAGTACAGAGAGAATAAAACAGTCACTTTACTTTATGTTTTATGTACAGTAAAACATACATATTAACTCAGATAAAAGAATAAGACTTATATAATGTGTTTTGCTTTTTTTATATTACTACATCACAATTGCACAGTACGGAAAACAGAGCTAGGATAGACTTAGATAGCATATAAGCTCTTGTTGTCTATGTTGAGGTAAACTAATGTTTAAAGTGTCCAATAGATGGTTGTCTCTTTTTCCTTAAAAAATTAATTAGAGACATTTGAGTCGTGAGTTTGGGCTGCTTAGTCATCCTAAAGATTGGGGTTTATCTTTCATGAACATAAATAATATGACAAAATTACAAAGAATAGTAAGACAGCTCATTTAACTGAGACTATGTATCAAAGTACTTTGAAAATGCTACTTTTTAATCCCATACACACATGGATTTCATGATGTTGATTTACAAAAATTTGTGGTACATTTTGTAATGTATGATGATACATTGTTCTTAACCTTGGCCAAGATACATGACAGATGAGGAACAATATAGTGAAAAATAAATACATAAAACCAGGCATACCATTAAGAAAGACCTTTACCATC
Source organism: Delphinapterus leucas (assembly GCF_059928025.1). Classification (NCBI taxonomy): domain Eukaryota; kingdom Metazoa; phylum Chordata; class Mammalia; order Artiodactyla; family Monodontidae; genus Delphinapterus; species Delphinapterus leucas. The sequence continues at coordinate 41,193,517 of NC_143136.1, read as the reverse complement.
AGAAGCAATAGACTTCAAAATGGAAGTTCTGCATCAGTGTATGAAAGCAGGGTTCATATTTCCTTCCTGACTTATCCTTCTAACCTTACACTATAAAATTAGATTCATATAAAATCAGAGCTTTAAAACTTCCCATTTTCCACTGTTCATCTTTTCTCATTTTTGGTCTTTGCATCTAAAATGATCTGTGAAAGAATAAAGTCATACTTCGGCTGCTGTTGTGTTTAATCTATCAGCATTCAGACGTTTCTCCAATGACATTATTCACAGAGTCAAGAAAAAAGTGTAACTTCAAAGTATTAAATCTGGTCTCTTTCTTTTTAAATATGATAACATTTTCAAAGGTGAAAAGGGTTTTCCTTGAAACTAGCAACTGACTTCATGCTGTAAGTTTCTCATTTTATTTGAATTTGATATTAAATAGAAGAGCACACAACCATGTCACAAATGACTGCCCTACTTTGTTAAAGTCAGACGTATTAGACACCAAGAGACCTGTGCAATCGTTATTGATCAGAAGATGACAGTGTGTCATAACATTTATTGAGTGCCTGTATTACTGAACATTATTGCCTAATATACTATACATAATTTTTCAATATGAATAAAATTATAGTATATGAAAAAAGACAGGTCTTGGACATGGAAAATTTAATATTTGATTCATGGAAGTTTCTAGTCAAATGGTTTTAGGCAAACTAGTCATATATCTCTTTCAGTTTTCTGACTTTTAAAATGAGGATATTAATCTACTTCATAGTAGTCCATGGGCATTCAAAGACATAGTTATTGTATGATAATTTTTATAAACCATAAGATATTAAACAACTATAAATCAGGTGTAGAGATCCTATGATAAGATGGAAAATTTTAGATTTTCAGAAAGCATGGCTATTTTTCAAGGTAAAGAAAAATCTGGTCAGGTATCTTTTTTACCTGAAATCATCTTTCTAGTAGAATCATGAATATCAGGGCACTATTTGCCCCTTCCCCAGCTTATTCATAGACCAGAGGTCCCATTCTAGAAAGTGCAAGCCAAGAAAACTACAGGCTACACCTGCCACTCTACCCCCAGTGCCCAGTCATAGAGCAAGAGTGTCACTCCAGGAAAGCAGTAGCCAACCTCCAGCTCCAGTGCAGTGACACAAGGGTACTGACCAGGGAGAAAGCAGGCTATAATGGTACAAACTATTCAGCTCTACCTGAAGGGACTTACTTGATTTAAAACAGAGAATGGGGAACTTCAGGCTTAGGGTGTATCAATGCAAATAATTAATAAACAATCTATAATAGGAACAGAAAGAATTTTACCTGAGAACTGTAGCCCCAGAGACACAGATTAGAGAAGCCCTTGAATTATGTTCTGCCTGGCTGCAAAATGGGAGAGGCTTATATAGGCAAAACCCACAAAGTCACAAAAGTTGTTTGTCAAGAATTAGGGTTGGAGCTGGCAAGAAATAAGGGTGCTTGTTAAGCAGGATTTGGTTGGGGTGTGATGTGGTTGCATAGTTACAAGGGAATACCTTGAAACTCTAAGGTTGCAGCTGGCAGCTGCGAGCAGACGTTGTTTGAAAATGGCTGGTGGTGCCTTGAGTTTTATACAGTTCAGAAAATTCAAGTTCTCAGTGATACGGGAATGTATCTGAATCCATATCCACAAGGGTTACCCAGCTCCATTTTCAATGCCTGAACCACAGTTTTATATCTTGCCAGAACAAAGAACAAACATCAAACATGGGAGGGGTACCTTCCTTCAAGATTTCAAAGGAGACAAATTAGCACACACGTAGCTAGTCAGCATGACCTTGGTGTCTGGGAAGGTGACCTCATCTTTGAAGGAGTACTAGCATTGGCATCATAGGAAAGGGAGGCATTTATATCTATATTCAAAGTGGACAGTCGAAATCTGGTAAATGCATTCTTTTTTTTAAAAGTTAAGGCAGATGTACAATGTATGTTTGACAGAGTTTTCTAGTTAGCATAAAATTCAAGCCAAATCACGTATAAGACAGAATGGCTTCCCTATACCTCTGTATGTAAAAATTTCTTCTAGCAGGTGTTGTCTAAAGCAATGGAGATCTTGGTGGAGAGCAATTAGTCAGAGGCTGGTAGCTCCATGATATAAGCAAAATGGCAGAGCAGCCAGAAGTTTAATAGAGAGAACCAGAGAAAGAGATAGCCAAGAAGAGCCTTCCTGGGATCACAGTCAATCCTGGGGATCTGGAAGGCTGTGCAAATGTTATAAGCTGAACCCCTTTAGGAACAGTCGGAAAAGGATGTGGGGGCAGAATTGAAAGCACAAAAACCCACCAACAAAGACGAGAAGCCTCATTGGCTTAACGGCTTAAAACAATCTCTGATCAAACACTGTCTGAACAATAAGCCACTCTGAACCAGGGGCAACTCCTACGAAGGCAGGCTTAGAAATAATATCATACATGGCCCTGGCAGTTTGGAAGATTGTTTAAGTGACCAAGGCTAGACCCATTCAGATATCAAGAGAGAATGTCCAAGCTGAGTGTCCCTGGATGATGATGGGACCAAAAAATAATAAACTGCCTGAATTGTGATAACAGCATAAAAGACGATAAAAAGGGAGGGGAATCTGATCAGGGACATCAGAGACTGCACAGTGATGTGATGGAAATTGTGATGGAAATTGACTTCACAGAATTAATTCAATCAAGTTACTCAAGAAATAAACAAATGACAAAGCAAACAACAAAAACAACCACAACTCTTGAGTGGGATCAATCAGGGTCCAGAGTTACCATATGACACATCAATTCAACTCCTAAGTATATACCCCCTAATATGAAAAGATATATCAACCCAAAACTTGTACACAAATAGATCAGAGAAATATCATTCATGTTAGCTAAAAAATGGAAACAAGTTAAATGCCTATCCATCAATAAACTGATAAATAAAATGTGGTGTATCCATACAATGAAATGTTATTCAGCAATGAAAAGACATGAAGTAGTAAAACATGCTATGACATGGATGCAGCTTGAAGGTAACCCTGTGTTCAAGTTATCTTTTTCTTAAAATTGAAGTATAGTTGACTTATAATATTATGTTAGTTTCAGGTATACAACATAGTGATCCAACAATCAAATACATTAAAAAATGACCACCACCATAAGCCTAGTGACCATCTATCACCATACAAAATTATTACAGCGTTATTGACTATATTCCTTATGTTATATATTACAACCCAGTGACATTTGTTTTATAAATGGAAGTTTGTATTTCTTAATCCCCTTCACTTATTTCAACTAACCCCCCGCCACCCAATCCTTTTCTCTCTGGCAACAGCCAGTTTGCTCACTGTATCTATGTTTGCTTCTGTTTGGTTTTGTTTGTTTGATTTTTAGATTCCACGTATAAGTAAGAAGATTACACAGTATTTGTCTTTCTCTGTCTGACTTATTTTACTTAGCATAATGTCCTCTAGGTCCATCCATGTTGTTGCAGATGGCACAATGTCATTCTTTTTTATGGCTGAGTAGTATTTCACTGTTTATATGTACCACACAAGGAACTGCCAAACTGTGGTGTGGAATTTTATTCAGTGGGAGCAAAATGTTCAAAATTAGATTGTGGTGACCATTTCAGAGCTCTGCAAACATACTGAAAATCACTATTTGTACACTTTAAATGGGTGAGTTGTATGGCATAAGAATTATATCTCAGCAATACAATTTTCAAGAAATTTGAGCATGTAGTAACGTTAATGCTAAAAGCTGACAGGAGTGAACACTGAATATCAGATCAGTGGAATTAGCATTGAAATATCTATATAAGTAAAGCTGGAATAGACATATATTGCAGCTTCTGTCAGTTCATGTCTCATTCCTTAAAACAACTTTTCCAGCTAAGACTCATACCAAAAAATGCCATTGAGTTATTTCAACTTGGTGCCTCTGTCCCTAGATGCCATTGATTGATTAGATCAGGGATTGATAATCTATGGAGAGTTCATTGATGGAAAAACAGGCAGAGTAGTTTTCTTGAAAATTTCAACTGATTTCCAATAATTTCCAATTAAGTATAGGACCTTAAATTGTAAGTTCATGTTGAATTGGAGCTAGAAAAGCCATTTTTTAAGACAAGTTCAAACTGACTATTATGCAAAGAAAACAGTTTGCCAAAAAGAAGCACAAGTATAGAGTAGATGTGAAGACATAAGCAGAGATGATAAGCCAGTGGTTGGGGGGGTGGGGGACAGAGAGGATGACAGAAAGAGAAAGAATAAATGAATCAGTGCTTAGGTTACTGGTGACTTCCTACTTCCAACTTCTACTCACTTTGTCTCAAATCTGCTTTTTTCCATGAGAGGCCCCACATGCTTCCATTAAAATGACACAGTGTTGGGAAGTGCTGGTTCTTACCAACAAAGGAATTCTGTAAGTAAACCAAAATTGATGGTAGAAATCTAGTTTAATGTAAAAGGCTGTCAGCAAAATGAAGATCTGACTGTGGAGGTGCTCTGGGCTGGAGATAGTGCATAGTCTAGGATGGAAAGTAAACAGTCTCTGACAAGTTGTGCAATAAAGGTATTTAAGCCTAGGGAGGTTTGGGAACCCATGCCTGTTACGATGAGAGACTTGGTAACCAAAAGAAAAAAATAAAATATTTTAGTATTAGTAGTCTTAAACAATTACCGAAAGTAAAAGATAAATTCAGATACAGGTATGCCAGCAGTAAATATAAACTGAAGAGTGATTATATAATTTGTTTATGGAAGCCTTTTCTGCAGTATTGATTGCTCTGTGAGGGGGGAATAAAGCTAGACAATAACATCTCATCAAGATATTCTAATCTACAACCATAGATATTGAAACTTGTATTACACACAAGAGCATGTGTGATGCTAGTGAAAAATTTGGTCCTTAATGATTTCTAAATGATGAAAGCTTCAATGATTTAAAGAATGCTTATTGTAACTAAAAACAGAGATGATATTTTTCCAGAGTTAGGTTTTGACAATACATGTTGTCAGCAAAGTGGATTCAGTCTAGAAATACAAGCGTAGAGTCATATTCTTAGAATTTCCTAAAGGGTAGATATAATTGTTTTGAATTAAGAATATGTTATTTCAATGACAATGTTTACTTTCTGAATATTGATTTATCAAAAGGGCTAGTGACATGTAACACAGTGTTAAATAGAGCTTTAGCCTTGATTTCAAACTTCACAAAAGATCCATTCATTGAGTGTTTTGGCAATTAATCTTTTAACATTTTAAATAAAGGTAAAGGCAAACTTATCTTCGAAATCTCTAACAGATTATAGTCCTTAGTCACTCTTAATGAGAGTAGAATCTATAGCCTGTGAATTAATTTTTACAAGGGTTTTTCTCCTTGTGCCATGACATCAGAAAGACCTGGAGAAAGGCTTTATGAAATAATAACAAAACATTATTTAAGGAATGGAAAGTATGAGCTTTGAATCGGAATTTACAGAATCTGTGCAATGTCAAAGAAATTTTCAAGAGAATAGAAGATGAAATTAAACAAGCACTTCTGTAACATAAAAATTCCACGTGAGATGCTATCATTAGGCAGATTACCAGATTTTTTTACTTTTCTCTGCATATGAAATAAAAAAATTAACATTTACTGGGTTAATGTCTTATGCAATAAACTATAAAATAAGAATTTGTGGTAACAGCAGAAGCTACATTAAATTTGTTTGCGATGCTGTATACTATGTGGGCTCTGGAGACGTGTGAACTTTGGTCTCTCCAGAATTCTTTGTGAAAAAAGAGCAGTGTTAAGATTGAAACACTAACACTGAATGCACAGGCTTCTTCTTCTTCTTTTTTTTTTTAGCACATTTTGTCTAGTGTGATGACAGTTTTTAATCAGCTTCAAAAGCTATACAGCTTTTTAACATATGAGAACATTTTACAGTTAAATTAGTAATTCAGAATTCGAAGTAAATTTTGACTGAAACATTGTGTCTACTTAATTAATTTGTATATATATATGCACACATCTTTTAAGTCTCATGTTTTATCCAGTAAGTCAGTTATTCTATTTTTAAGTCTCATGTTTTATCCAGTAAATCAGTTATTCTAAACTGGCATTTGGATTAAGTGGTTCATGAATGCTTTGAAATTATATACAAAATTATGTATGCATATGTATATGTGTCTTTAATTGTTATGCAGGTCTTTTACATTCCCAAATAGTCCTAATTCAAGAAAGTTGGAGAACCAGTACTTTAAATGTTGCTAAAAAATGTAAGATAAAATGAACTTGAGAAAATACTTTTCAAACTTTATCAAGGTTGTAAAAAAAATAGTTCCCTGTGTACTTTGTCTAAATGCCACATGTTCCAAATATTAAATCTATGAATACAATTTATCATTGGCGTTTTGACATTGGTATACTGATGATGGCCTTTAAAAATATTTTGCTTTACTAAATTCATCCTGTTAGAGAAATGCTTAGTCAAATTATAATGTCCTTGTGCACTGAGAAGAGACAGCCATAAATCATCTCTAGTAAAGCAAACATTTCTCAGTGACAATTTCATTTTAATTAATAATGAAGAAGTTAATTCTGCTCAGAGGAAAACATGATAACTTTGTCTCTGGAGCCCATGAAAATCTTTTTATAAAGGTCCTTTTGAAAGAAATCCATCCATTTGTTCATCCATCCATTGACCCTCTGAACATTTATTCTACTTGTGTATATCATGTTCAAGTCTTTATATTTATTTATTTAAAAATAATGTTGAGCTTTTATGTTGTGGCAGCATTGGGGATTTAATGGTAACAAAACTATACCATACTTATCCACTTGAAACTTACATTCTAGTGAAAACCATAAATATTTATTCAATAGTTACACAAGTATATGATTACGAATTGTCATAAGAACTCTGAGGAAAATACAGGATGCTCTAGGACTGTGTAAGAAGAGAACTTTACCTATTCTAGAGGCAGATTTTATAATAGATTTATCAAATAAAGGATAATCCATTGGCAAAGTTTACCCAAGAGAGTTACATGATCAAAAATTCAATGCTACAGAACTCAGTCTCTTTTTGTGTCCCTTCTCTGCTTTCTGCAGCCTTGTTTCACACTTGGTTGTTCTGAACAATAACAATAAGATTCATTTTTAATGAACTGGCTTAGGACACATGTAATTTCTGAACTGGGTGTTGAAGGCAAGGAGTTTTCTAAGCAGACTCTCAGGACTCTTGTCTGTCAATAATATTCAGTACATGATGTCAACTTTCACTTAAAAAAGGCAAAATATAAAAATAAAGTCCAAAAAGGAAAATCAGCAAGTATAAAGGAATAGAGAATAAGATGGTCATACATGCAGGTTTTGAAATTTTGAGTATAGGAAGCTAATGATACCCTTGAGTGGAGATTCTGAGTAGGCAGCTGCCTATAGATGTGTAAAATTCAATGGAACAGAATCAGTAAGAGATTTTTGGTGTTCATAAACCTACACATGAAACTATGAAATGTGGGCATTATGAAATCATCTGAGCAAAAATTGGAGCATGGTAGGCACCCAAGACTGAGTCTTAAATCCAATATATAAAAGCCGACAGAGGTGGTAGTCAAGAGATTAAAGATATTGACAACAGAAGTACTAAAATTTTGGCTATACACTGTGCACAGGGTAAAGGGGGAGGAAAGAAAGGCAGGGGTCATGAATATGCAAACTTAGAGAGATGAAACAATTGAAATTCCAGTTTACATTGAGGAATGGTCATGATGAAAGTAGTTAGAGGATAGTTAGGAGGCTATAGTCAGAAGGCTATGTCTTTGATATCAAAATATATGCATACGACTTTTAGTATGTAAATGCACACATACAGAGGGGTGACTGTCAAAATATTTAACAGCTGGTGCCACATCAGGGTAGAACAGGGTCTTCAAGGCCACCTGCTGTGTAGACATCTATACTTTATTTGTTGGGTTGAAGTGTTACTTTAAGGGTAGGGGCCAAAACAACTCCTTACTAATAGATGTGAAAATATTTAAATATGTCAATAGCTAATCCATAAGATTTTAGCAACATGCAAAATTGTATCTGCATACACATATAAAATTTCTATAAAATTAGAACTATTTTGATTATGATCACTGTTTAAAAAACCACTTTTGAAAACAGCTATTTGATTCTTACCTGATACTGCTGAATGTGTTAATAATACCTACAATGCCATAACAAAATATTTTGCAAAAATCTACTATTATTCCAGACTTGTTTGTGGTCCTTATTATATAATCAATAAATATTCAGGTCTTTAAGCATGGTCATGTTTTACTGCTTTCATCATTTTCATTTAGCAACCTCCAAATCATTTTTTTACAGATACTAGTGATTTTGACACTATGTTTTGGTTATAACCTTTTGCAGTTCAAATGTGTCCATTATTCCAGTAAATTCAATATCCACAAAAACATTTTTTCATTACAGTAATTTGATTCCTTAATTCCAATTAACTTTTCTTCTATTCAACTTCAGCCATTCATATATCTACATGTATCCTTGAAATATTATCTCGGACACTATTCAACCTCTAAAGTATTAATGAATTCTTATGCTTTTTTGACAAAAGTATCTTTTTAGTCCTTTCATTTAATTTCTTCCATTAAACCGTTCCTTGTACCTTTATTTGTCTCCTTATTTCTACCTGTCTCATCCTGGTTTTCTGTTCTTAATTACCCTAGACTCCTCCTTTCATACTTTGTCTTTTTATCAGCCTCATACCTTTCCCATCCCCCATCCTATGTCCTCTGCCTCACCTGCTCTGTAAAACCACAACCCTAAATCATACAAAGAGTATGTCTTTCCCACTCTTATTCTTTTGAGTTCTTCATGAAAACAAACAAACACACTTGAAGATATTCATGTAATGAAAAGGTTTAGAGTCATTAATAGACTCTAAACCCTCCATGATCTTTGCCTTTCTTTGAAATATTTTCTTCAATTTTTTGACCACTAAAAATTTTTAAAGTCTACTTTTTTTCTTTTATGTATTTATTTCAATTTTTTCATTTTTACTTATTTATTTATATTTTTTGGCTGTGTTGGGTCTTCATTGTTGCGTGTGGGCTTTTTCTAGTTTCCGTGAGCAGGGGCTACTCTTCGTTGCAGTGTGCGGGCTTCTCACTGTGGCGGCTTCTCTTGTTGCAGAGCACAGGCTCTAGGTGCGCAGGCTTCAGTAGTTGTGGCACGTGGGCTCAGTAGTTGTTTGCTCGCGGTCTTAGTTGCTCTGTGGTATGTGGGATCTTCCTGGACCAGGGATCAAACCCGTGTCCCCTGCACTGGCAGGAGGATTCTTAACCACTACGCTGCCAGGGAAGTCCGTGCACAATTTTTTTTTTTTTTGGCGGTACGCGGGCCTCTCACTGTTGTGGCCTCTCCCGTTACGGAGCACAGGCTCTGGACGCGCAGGCTCAGCGGCCATGGCTCACGGGCCCAGCTGCTCCGCGACATGTGGGATCTTCCCGGACCGGGGCACGAACCCGTGTCCCCTGCATCGGCAGGCGGACTCTCAACCACTGCACCACCAGGGAAGCCCCCGGCACATTCTTGATAATATCATTTGATTCCCTATATCCAACTATGCCTTGGATTTTCCGACTACATACTGTTTAGCCAGTTTGGATTGGGTTTATGCCACCTGACACTCAGATACTACTAACTACGGAATCTTCCTCCACTTTTTTTTTTTTCACGGAACATGTAACATTCCAGGAACAATTTTAAGGAAAACATTCATAAGAAAGGATATCTTTTGACCTGGAATATATTTGTAGGTTGAATAATCTGCAAAGTGTTTTAAAACATGCTAGATTATCTAGAATATGTTACCAAAGTTTTCCCCATCCTAATTAGCTGATAGAAAACTGTGAAATGTTAGTTTCAATTTTGCAAAACAGCTTCCAACAGTTTCTGATTGTGTAATATTTCTTTTCAAGTGTTTCAGATCACTGTTAGATTAATCTCAATTCTATGTTGCAAACATCAATGTTTTGGCAACTCTTTTAAGTCACACGTTGCTTTTCTATACATTCTGCCAAACACTCTACATTACCTTTCAAGTTTGGAGACTCTGTTAATTAAGTTTAACAAAATTATTTCATCACCACCAGCCATTTGGGAAAACTGTAAAGATAGGCAAAAGACTACAGCAAATTGTTGGAAAAAGTGGATGAAAAAAAAAATACAAAATTTAATTGCTTACCATGTTCTGATCTATTGACAGGAGGAATTCTTGTTAAATTATAAATGAGGTAATATTTGAAACTATATATATATATATATATATACAATAAAATATATTTTCTGATGAATTATAAAAACAACAAAAGTATTTGAATGACAGTTAATCTACATATACACCTATACATGTTTTTGTACAATGCTTATTTTTTCTAGGAATAAAGAACCAAGATGGATTTCTTCCAAATTGAATTTTGAGGTCCCTAGGTTTGGTTCACAGTATAGATGGACTGATCTTGTTTGGCCATGTTGATCATCTTTGAAAGACATCTCCCAGGTGACTCTAAAACAGTGAAACCATTAGAAACATCTCCTCTAGAGCTGTCTGGTATTGATTTTTCTGCTTCAGCTGAGACATGAATCAATAACACTTCTTTGACAATCATCACTACTAAAGTGGGGTCACACTGTATTCCAGCACTTCCTAGTATAAATCAGAGATATCATTGTAAAAAGCTATCTCTTAACTCATCACAAGTTTTTTTTTTTTAACATTGATAAGAAGTACTAATATGTATGACACAGCATATTCCTTTGAAGTGTAGTTTTACTCAATCAAGGACTTCTGTTGAAGGCCTTCTAATTTCTTTCAGACTTACTGCTACCTTGAAAAAAAGAAAAACAGCTACAGAGTAATCAGTATGTAGAAATTAAGAGCAATCAAGGTGTATTTATACCTTAAATATATACCTTATGTATATACCTTAAATTTCATGGAAACATGCACATGTTTGTATTCCTCATGTCATAAGCAAGAATAACCATAATAACATGATAATATTAATAATTTAGAGATATGGAGAGTGATGATTAAAGATAATGGCTGGACTCAAGGGAAAATAACTGATCATAAAAGTTGTTGGAAGCCAATTCAATCGAGCCATTGCAAATTTTGCCTAAAATTTCAATTCTTATCATATCCCTTGATAAGTTGCTTAGTGCATTTTATTCCACACTATACCTCAGTTCTGATATAAATACAATAATTGTATCTTCACTGGGAGTATTAAAAATTATTCTATAAGGATGTGCACTTAGTTGAAAAGCCTCAAATTTGTGTTTTATTAATTTGTTGTTGTAATAGATAAAGGCTTGATTTTATAAAATTAAATTTTTGCATATGGAAAATTATTTGTGCTTTCTCAGGTTAGAGCACAGGAAGCTTAAGTTTCTCTACTATTGATTAAATTAATGTGCAATATTTTTTACTAGAGTAAATAACATTGAGTCAGTACTCTAATTTATAAGTGAATTCTGAATGTTTGACTTTTTGTTATTATAAGCTGTATTTAATACTCTAAAGAATAGAAGAATTCACACAAACACATACAAGGGAACACATATTTAGGATAGTGTTTGTATCTACTATATTATATGTATTATAGGTATATTGCCTTGGATTTTCTGTTTGAGAGAACTCAAAAATTCTTAGTGAAATAACAAGAAGCAAATGCATGTGCATTTATATAAACATAGTGAATTTCTAAGTTATCTGTATTAATTGGTTAAATCACCTTCCCCCTCTCCACATGTAAACTTTTACATATGCCTTTTTGAGATGACAGTTTTTGCTATTCCTCTGCAAGTATCTGTTATAAATGTGTATTATGTACATTAAAACAAATTTAATGGGTAAATCTGGGGAATATTAGGATTCATATTTTCATATATATTTATTACCTGTGTTAGATACATATATAGTAAAATAGGAATGCTAACAATATTTATATTTATATATACACACTACATAAACACACACATATATTCCAAATAGGAATAGGAGCATTTGCACTATCAATTACTATTTTTTGTGTGTGTTTTATAATTGTGATTATTTTTATGTGCAATATATTCAGTTTTATTATCAACGAATTTTTTTGTTAAAGTGCTAAGATGTATTTTAAATATTGTTTCAATGTTTATGCTGTGTTTTACATCTTTACCTTTCATATGTATACACATATATATTATGTGTACATTATAATGTGTTAAATTACTCACAAAAATCATTTTTGTGTTTCTATTTTAAATATTTTCTCATTCTACTCTCTACTAATAAGTGTAGATGTTATATAAGACTGGTAATAAGTATTCAATAAGATTGTTCAATTTAAGTGGAAATAATATTAGATGCATGTACATATACATACAAAATAATATAAATACATTTGGAAAACATATAATTTATTCTATTCCTAAAACCTCACCAGATCTCAAAATGGTCATTATAGTACTGCAGAAAGCTATGTCCTATTTGTCTAATATAATTTAAATAAGAAAGCACACAATGAATAATTTTTAAAAAATAAGTCATATAACAGAAACATTGTCCATTAAGGTGCTCTCCATGAAGCAGAAAAGGTGCTATTATTTTCCTTATTGTCCCTCTTTATTAGTTTAGCCTAAAAATAGCCATTGACTTGTTTTTCGTTATGTGCAATGTCAAAGTGAACTGCCGATTTTGCAGGTGAAATGAATAGCTGCTTTGTTCAAAAATACTCCAGCAGTCAGCTATGCATTCTGTCAAACCAGCATGCTGACCACCTACTTGGCTTGAGTCAGATGGCTATTCGGAAAGCTTTTAGTAGTTATCTCTTTATGTGATGTAACTGCCCACTTTTCAGCGTGACTCATTTATCATTTTATGCCAAAGAAGTGGATTATCTTGTATTTTTTCTTGTTATCTTTCTGGAAAGTCTGACATGAATTTAATGTCAGTGTATTTCTTACTAGAAAAGAACATATGCGATATTTTGAAAACTGGCTGAACTTGACAGCATGTGAATTGACACTCAGAATATGTAATTTTCTAACATTGCCTTGTGGGACATACGTGTGTTTACTTATAGCATGTGGAAACTTAACGCGTTCTATATAACGCCCCCTAAGATTGCTTTTAAGATTCTTCAAAGTAAAATATAGAAAAATTAGGTCCATCTGGAGCTATTGGATATGGAAAAAACTTGGTAAGCACGGTTACTGTAAGCACTACAGAGGCATGTCCTTTGCAATGTTAAATAAACCCCAGTAATTAGTATTAATATTACATGGAAATTTGGAAACTGAAAGTCCAGTGATTAACTCTAAAGAAAATGTAGTTAGAGCAAAAATAAAATTATACTCTGGAAAGCCATGCAGTGAGGAGGAGAAATACCATGATAATTAACCTACTCATAAATAGATAGCATCTCCCACTCCATCCACTGTGCACCCATCCTGTTTTTCCCCCTGCCATTCTACTACTCTCTCCTAGCAACATCTTTCTCTCTTTTAAATTTCTCTGTGTTAACTTAATTAGCAAAGAAGAGACCTAGCATCTAACTCAAGGTGTGATTGACTATTTCCTTGCCAGCACCTGGTGTAAGGATCTCACTGACAAGAGTGATACAGAGGAGGAGAGAAATGACTAGTAGATGTGAAGAAAATACATCTGCTTATGTCAGTAAAACTTGAGTCAAGAAATCTTCTCCAAGAGATCTGGAGGACAGAAATCAAAAAAGAATCAGTCTCAAGATCTATGTAAGGCAGGACAACGTGTCCAGAAGTTCAGGTAGTTCTTTTATCCATATGCTGATTAAAGGGTACTTTGAAGTCAGCATTAAGCCCATACCTTGATATTTGTTTTTTTTAAGAATTGAATTCACTGTGGTCTTAATTGTCCTTTCCACAACCCTTATTTTGAAAGACAAAGACATGACATCTTATGTTGAAGCCAGTAATGTATGTTATTGGATAAGAAAGTGAATTGGATTGAAAGAAAGGCCCTGCCTGCTTGGCTTCTAACCTTAGCTTTCCTTCCTACTGACCATATGGCTTGGACAAATAATTTAGACTGAGTTTTAATTTATCCTTTGCTAACTTAAAGATTATAATGCCTAACTCACAGGGTTGACATGATGGTTAATAAGACAATGTATATAAAGTACTTAACATACTACCTGGCTCATAGTGAAATACTCAGTGAGTAATATCTATTTAAAGATTTAATAAAAAAACTTTATCAATTTAATTAATGTTAATATTAATATCAGTATGAAATCTTTTTCTCTTAGTTTTCTAAGTTAAAGGTTTTTTTGTCAACTTATTCAGAATATTTTTGACCAACATGAGTATACAATAAAGGTTAGCAAAAAGAAAAGTTCTACAAACGCAGAATTGTGGTCTAGCCCAAGATTTAACATACAAGAATAAAAATCCTATTTTAATAATTTGGGATATCTTGAACAGGACAACTCTATACATTCTTTATAAATTTGAGTTGGTGAATATGGGGGAAGTAATTAAAGAACATATGTTGTAAATATTATATATGGATTTGTAGTCTAAATTCAGTACTTGGAACTTGTCGTAGGAAGGTGTGTGATCTAGTGAACAACTAGAGCTTTATCAGTGATATCAGAGAAATGATAGTGAATTGCAAGAAAACAAAGAAAATAAATGCTATAGATGTCCTCAAGTGTCAGGTGGTTTTATACTTGTCAAATAGAATTTTGCAATGCACAGAATGTCCAATTTGAGTCAAAATAAAGTTTTTTAAGTCATCTCTGTAACACTTATTAAACTGTACTTTACAACATCATGTAACAGCTAAGATTATGATCATAAACAATAAGAAAAGAGGGAGATTCCAAAAGGAATGGTATAAATGAGTAGGAGAATGGAGTTGTGTACAGTAGCCAATCAGGTTTCTCTGGTTATCTCTTCTATTCATATTGTCTGTCCAAATACCTTTTGAGAAAATTGAGAGCTATAGGGGAAATCATATCCAGGTTCTATATCCTTGGAACTGCAGCTTCTGGATGTATCTATGAAGCACACACATACATGCACATGCACCCACACACACATATTACACATTTATACACACAAACATCATTAAAATAAAATCAAGCCTGGGACCCACTGTACCCTCTGTTATACAAACCTTCAGGTGAAATTATAAAAGAGAAGCAGATTTTATACATTCAAGTGGACTGCATTTTTGTATTGTCTGCCTGCTTATTTCTGCTCACCAACTTTGCTTCTTTGCAGTGTCATAAGTTAATGTAGAACTCCAAGGTCTTCCCTAATCTGTATATTAGTTTTAATACAATTGAGACATTTTCCAGAATGACCAAGGAATATACCTCTTTTGTATAAGTTCTTTTATTACTCTATATTGTTCTTGCACACTTGTCAAGAAACAAGCTTAGAACAGAGTGCATTTTTCAACATATTAGTAGGTGGTTAGGGAACATAAAATCCCCATGAAGCCATTCCTATAATCATGGCATTAGCAAACTAGCTTCTAGAAGCCATTAAGCTCATATCATAAATCTGGCCATAGAAAATCTATACGGGAATTGATGTGACACAGAGAATAAATTATGTATCACAGAACTGCTGAATGGCAAAGAAAGAATGCTCACTCAGATGTACATGGTATAGAGGAGAAATATACATTTTTATGTTAGCTGTGTATCCTCAATACTAAGTAACTGAAATTGTCACAGAATATAAAAGATTGTGTAATGTTATGGTTTAATCAATTCAAGGGAAGCATTAGGATTCATAATTGTAGAAATATCTACTTTTTTGTTTGGGCAAAAATTGTATGGTAATTTTATAAATATATATTATTGGAAATATACAAAGTATACTAATATTTGTATTGTATACAACTAATTAAAGTGATTACTATTGAAGTATTAGAAATAAAACTTGGCTTATAGTTATGATTAGCTCAGATCAGCTCAGCTAGTGAGTTTTAGTTAGAAAAACATGCATCTTTAATTGCAGATGTGAATACACATATTTGGATTAACATTAAAATTGCAATTAATAGTCTTATAATGAGAATGATGCTAATTATTCTTTTTTAAAGTTTCAGAAGATATATATTTTAGATGTATTCACTTATTATAAAAATTTCCTAAATTAAAGCACACATTTTATATAAAATTCTTATGGGAATTAGAGATCCTGATGAAGGAATTAGCCTGGTGGATATGCCGATCACTTCTAGACTGCCTAGAGACCTGCAAAATTAATCACAATTATTAAATATATTTTAACTGTGTATTCTTTGATGAACATGCCAGGATACCATTTAAAGAGGTTTCATTCTGAAAGATAGGAAAGTTTGCCTACAAGATACTGTTTGAGCAGAGTCAGAAATGTCCAAGCTTTCACAAGCAGTAGAACTTTTCTATTTTTTTTTTTTTAAAATTTTAATTGGAGTATAGTTGATTTACAATGTCGTGTTAGTTTGGGGAATACAGCAAAGTGAATCAGTTACACATATACATATATCCACTCTTTTAGATTCTTTTCCCATGTAGGTCATTATAGAGTATCGAGTCTAGTTCCCTGTGCTATATAGTAGGTCCTTATTCATTATCTATTTTATATATAGTAGTGTGTATATGTCAATCCCAATCTCCCAAATTATCCCTCCCTGCCCCCTTACGCTTTGGTAGCCATAAGATTGTTTTCTACATCTGTAACTCTATGTCTGCTTTGTAGATAAGTTCATTTGTACCCATTTTTTAGATTCCACGTATAAGTGGTATCATATGATATTTGTCTTTCTCTGTCTGACTTAATTCACTCAGTATGACAATCTGTAGGTCCATCCATGTCATTGCAAATGACATTATTTTGTTCTTTTTTATGGCTGAGCAATATTCCATTGTATTGATATATAGGTACCACATCTTTATTCATTCCTCTGTTGATGGACATTTAGGTTAATTCCTTGTCCTGGCTATTGTAAATAGCGCTGCAATGAACATTAGGGTGCATGTATCTTTTCGAATTATGGTTTTCTCTGGGAAAGAAGACATACAGATGGCTAAAAAGCACATGAAAAGATGCTCAACATCACTAATTATTAGAGAAATGCAAATCAAAACTACAATGAGGTATCAACTCATACTGGTCAGAATGGCCATCATCAAAAAATCTACAGAAAATAAATGCTGGAGAGGGCGTGGAGAAAAGGTAACCCTCCTACACTGCTGGTGGGAATGTAAATTGGTACAGCTACTATGGAGAACAGTATGGAGGTTCCTTAAAAAACTAAAAATAGAGCTACCATATGATTCAGCACTCCTACTCCTGGGCATATATCCAGAGAATTTTTCTATTAATGAATTGATATATCCTTACAGAGAGGAAAGAGAAAATCATCTGCTAGTCATTTTAAGTGAATTAATTCAGATTCTTAAGGTGCTGATGAGAAAGATAATACATTCCTTTGATTATTAGAGCCTAAAGAATAAGAAAAGTGTTATTTAAGGGATATTCAGATAACACATAATAGACAAACTTTATCTAGTTAAATTGAGCTGGTCTCTACTGTTGGGGAGAATAAAGAGGAGAATTAAAAAATTCCTGTTCTGGAAGCAGGGGGAGCTTAGTAAAATAAGTAATTGATTAAATGCTTAAATTAGAGTTAGGACCAAACAATCACTCTGTATAAATTTGAGTTTCAAATATGATATGACACTGTGGCACATTTTTCTTTGTGTAAGAAATTACATATTTTTAAAGTCTTTGTTTTTAAATTAAAAATTCAAGTGAAAAAGTAGCCCAACTACACTCTCTTCATTTCTGATATATGTAAATAAGAATAAAAGGGAGTATGTTTAGATACAATGCCACTGGGATAGAATGGAGCTTTGATGGGGATTTTAGGGATCCCATGTACATGCTGGCCAATGGCCCTAGCAGTAGAGATCATTTTAGCTCCTTAGCATTGTAGCACTTAAGAATCTTTTCTCTCTTGCCCAGAAAACATTTAGCTCCCACCCCCACCCAGCAAATGCTTATTAATGTAAATTGACCGTTACTGAAGTACATGGGTCTCAGAAATGTTTTGCAGCTAAATTTGTGTGATGAGTTGTACTCAAATGTTCTAAAAGTAAACAGATATTCTTGATCATAAGCTGTTTAAATAACACCATAGTGAATATCAGTTAATCATACACAAATAATTTTTTTTCTAAGACCAAGAAATAGTATTGGTTATGGACCTTGAGGACATAATGAAAAGTGAAATAAGTCAGCCAGAGAAAGACAAATACTGTATGATCTCACATATTTGTGTACTCTAAAGAAAAACAAACATAAAACAAACTCATAGATACAGAGAATAGATTATATATATGTACACATACATGTCAAACATATATACACATAAGTATGTATTTAATTTTGATTTTTATGTCATTTGTTTTTAACTTACAAAATTAAATGTTTTTATAATTTAAAATTAAGACACGTTCAAGAAAAGATGATTTTTTAAGTTAGTTTTCCTCAAACTTGGAATTGAGATGTAACATTGAGGATCTGCAATTTACCTTTTAAATATGATTCAAAAATTACTCTGGGTTACTAAACATTTATGAAATGGAAAAGCAGAACAATGTTGGAGGAGCCGGGATTTCAGAGACAAGAAGAACTCAACTAAAGTCACGATTTACCACTTAATGTCAGGGTAGATACTAATTTCAGTTTCCTCAACTATTAGATGGAAATGGTAATACATAATGACTTATAAAAGGGAATTGGCAGGCTATACATTTTTTGTGGTCTTTCTTCAATGTCCATTCCTTTATCATTAGAGAAATGACAAAATGTATATCCAGGAGAAGCTGAGGAGTCGTGGGAGGAGTCAGTAACGTTTCCTTCTCTGTTCTAGTTCTCAGTCCCTCATCAGTTTTGTCCACCTCTGCTTCTCAGGATGATTGAATTGTTTGTAAGCTTAGGGCAGAATGCTCTCAATCTCATGGTCTATACTTGCTTGCTCAGACTTCAGGATCCAGAAAGATGTCCAGCACTGACAACCTTTGTTATTTAAAATTGCTATGATCAAATGCCTTCAAATGTCTGTGAATTCTTTCTATTCTGTACTATTTCATTGAAATAGAAGTATGATTTTATGTGGCTCTAGAAGAGAAAACACATCTCTCCAGTTTGACTCTTTCTCTCCCAATGTTTTCCCTTTATGCTTGTTTAATCTTTCACAGTTACTACTTTCTCTTTAATAGAATTATCTGCTGAGGGAGATAGAATTGGAAAATCTATAGTTTTTGCATAGGTCACAAAGGTAAGGGAAAGGAGTGACTCCATGTTTCCAAATAAATGCTTTCCTTATGTCACTTCAAAGGGAAATTTTATATATATAGACATACATGTATACATATGTGTACACATACATATGTATACATGTATTTTTGGCAATAAATATTTTATGAAAGCCTACACATCAAGACTGTTGTAATGAATTTAAACATGAAATGTGGCAAGGTTCAAGTATCTTTATTTTACATTTTCATTATGATTATTTGAAAAAATTACCCCGAAGTGTGTTGCTAAATGTGCCTTTAAATAGAGTGTGAGTGCATTTTTGCTGAAGCATTTGTGCTTTGGTTAATTTTCATAAGCCTCACAAGAGTGAGAGGGACAGGCTGGAAAGCTCTGGTGGCAGGTGCTTTGCCACCTGCCTCACTGTAATATATGGCTAGCAATAAAGCTAATGCTTTCCTCACTTACTGATCACCATTCACAGAATGACTGAAACTTTGGATGTGGTACAATGTTTAAGAGGATGGCATTTCAGATTCATGAATGCTTATTCTGAGAATCTAACAGTTTTTGAAACTATCATTTCTCAGTTCCTATATATCAGAAAAGGGAAACATTTCTCAGTGGGCAATAGCAATCATTTAAATATATTGTGTTAAAATAATATCTCTATATCTTATATGCCGTTATTACACACACACATACACACATGTCCATGCACACATGGTAAAATTTGCCAGACGGTATTCCTAAGGCTTGTGATACATCAATGAATAAGATGAAAAAGAATCACATAGTGACTTTTTATTTAGAATAGCTGTCATTAAATAATCCTCATTTTATATTTGAGAACACTGTCATAGGCCAATAAGGAACCAGAGCCAGATCAGATGGTAAATGGCAGAGCTGTGATTCAGACACAGTTATATTTGACTCTAGAACCTGACAATTAACTGCTTATATCACAAATTATAGATTTACATGAATCAAACTAATCATGAGTTATCTAACCTTTCCTTACTTAAGGTTCCTCATTCATAAATTGAGGAGGAAAGTATACTGCAGAATTATTTTGAAAGTTTCAAGTTATATGCAAATTATCTGGCACAATAGAGTGCCCAATGAATTTTAGCCATTATTTTTTCTCTTTGGATTCTAAGCGATCATAATAGATAGCAAAGAGATTTCATCTTGAGTGCTAACCTGCATCAATAGGAGTTGCTGGGATTACCAGCTGAACCTTCTGTACAGGCAAGAGTGTACAGATAAAGTATTGATGCTTTCTATGATCAAAGATAAGGGAAGATATTTTTCATTCCTCTGATAAATGCTAAGATCCACGAATGTAAATTCAATTACTTATTGTGCCTTGAATTTCCCATTACTTGCTTTGGGACCCTGAGAAAATTAATGACTTCTCTGAGCCCCCTTTCCTTTCATATGTAAAGGGGAATGAAAATAGTACCAATATCATAAGGTTATTATGAAGTATAAATGAGATTACAGTCATAAAATTACAGCTTGAACCCTCATATTTTATTTCGTTATCTCTCCAACTGAGGTAAAAATGTAGCAAACTAAAAGCACAACCTGGATAGCACAAAGAGAAGAGCAAAAGAGACCATAGCAAAGTTTTGGAAATTGGAAGGGCAAAGGGTGAGTTCTAACTGATTCAAAATCATGGGTATTGAATCTATGGGCCATACAGTTAAAAGTCAAGGGAAAAACAACATCAGCATTTACTCAATGGATTCCCCCAGAAAACTTAGATATTTTCATACAGCTCTGCTGGTGGATGTGAATTACAACTAAAAAATAAGGGAGATACATAAAATATTTTATTTACTAGCAAGGTTTTGATCTCTTTTATTCAATGCAACATCAGAAAAGGGAATTACTAGAGGTAAAATCGGAGATTGTCAGACCTGGGAACCCTGAGGTTAATGGGTGGCAGAAGAAATGTATGGAAAATAAGGAGACTAAGTGAATATACACATTATAAATGTTAAGACTTTTAATATTCTTCCCTGTGAAGCTCCCGGATCCTCAGTTAGAAATGTAGTCTTCTAAAAGGAGAATGAATGGTTCTTCTCTAGTGCATCTGATATTGGGGTTTCCCCAATAAAAAAACCCCAGTGAGCTTATTCTCAGTGAAGTGCACAGATAACTAACTTAATGAGAGTTTTCAATGAGATTCTTAGTAATACACCATGAAACATGATCAGGAAGCCAAGGATCACCAGATTTTGATGGAAGATTTTATCATAAAAAATAGAGAAAAACTGTGATAGGCAGGAAAGATTTTTGCAGGAACAAAAAATTAGAACTATCATTAATATCCTCAGAAAGAAAAATAATGCAGATGAAATCAAACTGATAATTACAAAAGTGAATTATTCCAAGAACAAAATTCATTTTGGATATTTAAAAAGACCATGGTAAAATCTATACCAAACAACAAGAAAATTTGAATAATGTTTAGAATTTGAGGAAATATTCTGCAAAATAGAGTGATAAGACAATGAATGCAACACAAAAGTTAAAAGAAATAAAATTAAAAGACTAGTCCAGCTGAACTAATATCTGAAGAAAATCACTTTCTTTAAAAACAAAAAACAAAACACAGAACCTGAAGGCAAGAAATTAGCAAAGAAATAATTCAAGAAAATTTTCCAGGTCCAAAAAATGGAATATCCAGATTAAAAGAGTTCACACAACACAAAACGTTTTAAAATTGACTGACTGTCTTCGGTACCTGAGTGTATTGCCACATTTTAAAAATCTATGCAAAGTTTTCAGTCATATTAGTGACAATTTTATGGAAAAGTGAGAAGAAATAAATTTTTATTTGCAAGGAAATTAATGTTTTACATGGATGACTTATAAGGAGCATATACAAAGTCATAGTAATATAACTACGGGACATTAATGTAAACAAAAATGACAATAATTATATCAGGAATTTACAAGGATGGAGAGTTTTCTCTGTATAATAGAGGTAGAAGATACACAGAGATACATTTTTATATCCTAGTGTTGATTTCATGTCTAAAGCTAAACACTGAAAAAGTAAGCAGTATAAGCACAAGCATATAATTCTTAAAAATGAAGTTAAATACATATATGCAGCTAAGGAGTTAAAATTTCTTGCCCTGGGGAAGAGGAAATATAGGCAGGATTGGGGGACCCAGCATAACTATTTGAAACTTGGAATTATTTGCACATATGTTTTTACTCCTTTTTTTTTTTTTAGATTACATAGATATGTGTTAGCATATGGCATTTGTTTTTCTCTTTCTGACTTTCTTCACTCTGTATGACAAACTCTAGGTCCATCCACCTCACTACAATTAACAATTTCGTTTCTTTTTATGGCTGAGTAATATCCCATTACATGTATGTGCCACATCTTCTTTATCCACTCATCTGTCGATGGACACTTAGGCTTCTTCCATGTCCTGGCTATTGTAACTAGAGCTGGAATGAACATTGTGGTACATGATTCTTTTTTTTTTTTCTCTTTTTTTTTTGCAGTACATGGGCCTCTCACTGCTGTGGCCTCTCCCGTTGCGGAGCACAGGCTCCAGACGCTCAGGCTCAGCAGCCAAGGCTCATGGGCCCAGCTGTTCTGCGGCACGTGGGATCTTCCTGGACTGGGGCATGAACCCATGTCCCCTGCCTCTGCAAGCGGACTCTCAACCACTGCGCCACCAGGGAAGCACCATGACTCTTTTTGAATTACAGTTTTTTCAGGATACATGCACAGTAGTGGGATTGCTAGGTCGCATGGTAGTTCTATTTTTAGTTTTTTAAAGAACGTCCATACTGTTCTCCATAGTGACTATAACAATTTACACTCCCACCAACAGTGCAAGAGACTTCCCTTTTCTCCACACCCTCTCCAGCATTTATTGTTTGTAGATTTTTTGATGATAGCCATTCTGATTGGTGTGAGGTGATACCTCATATAGTTTTGATTTGCATTTCTCTGATGATTAGTGATGTTGAGCATCCTTTTATGTGTTTGTTGGCAACCTGTATATCTTCTTTGGAGAAATGACTATTTAGGTCTTCTCATTTTTGGATTGGGTTTTTTGTTTTTTTTACGTTGAGCTGCATGAGCTGCTTTAATATTTTGGAGATTAATCCTTTGTCAGCTGGTTTGTTTGCAAATACTTTCTCCCATTCTGAGGATTGTCTTTTCGTCTCGTTTATGGTTTCTTTTGCTTTACGAAACTTTTAAGTTTCATTAGATCACATTTGTTTATTTTTGTTTTTCTTTCCATTTCTCTAGGAGGTGGGTCAAAAAGGATCTTACTGTGATTTATGTCATAGAGTGTTCTGCCTATGTTTTCCTCTAAGAGTTTTATAGTGTATGGCCTTACATTTACCTCTTTAATGCATTTTGAGTTTATTTTTGTGTATGGTGTTAGGGACTGTTCTAATTTCATTCTTTTACATGTAGCTGTCCAGTTTTCCCAACACCACTTATTGAAGAGGCTGTCTTTTCTCCATTGTATACTCTGACCTCCTTTATCAAAGGTAAGGTGACCATATGTGTGTGGGTTTATCTCTGGGCTTTTTATCCTGTTCCATTGATCTATGCTCCTGTTTTTGTGCCAATATCATACTGTCTCGATTACTGTAGCTTTGTAGTATAGTCTGAAGTCAGGGAGCCTGATTCCTCAGCTGTTTTTCTTTCTCAAGATTGCTTTGGGTATTCGGTGTCTTTTGTGCTTCCATACAAATTGTGAAATTTTTTGTTCTAGTTCTGTGAAAAATGCCATTGGTAGTTTGCTAGGGTTTGCATTGAATCTGTAGATTGCTTTGGGTAGTATAGTCATTTTCACAGTGTTGATTCTTCCAATCCAAGCACATAGTATATCTCTCCATCTGTTTGGATAATCTTTAATTTCTTTCATCAATGTCTTATAGTTTTTGCATACAGGTCTTTTGTCTCCTTAAGTAGGTTTATTTCTAGGTATTTTATTCTTTTTGTTGCAATGGTAAATGGGAGTGTTTCCTTAATTTCTCTTTCAGATTTTTCATCATTAGTGTATAGGAATGCAAGAGATTTCTGTGCGTTAATTTTGTATCCTGGTACTTTACCAAATTCATTGATTAGCTCTAGTAGTTTTCTGGTAACGTCTTTAAGATTCTCTATGTATAGTATCATGTCATCTGCAAACAGTGACAGTTTTACTTCTTCTTTTCCAATTTGTATTCCTTTTATTGCTTTTTCTTCTCTGATTACTATGGCTAAAACTTCCAAAACTATGTTGAATAATAGTGGTGAGAGTGGGCAACCTTGTCTTGTTCCTGATCTTAGTGGAAATGCTTTCAGTTTTTCACCACATGAAATGATGTTGGCTGTGGGTTGGTCACATATGACCTTTATTATGTTGAGGTATGTTCCCTCTATGCCTACTTTCTGGAGGGTTTTTATCATAACTGGGTGTAAATATTGTCAAAAGCTTTTTCTGCAACTATTGAGATGATCATATGGTTTTTCTCCTTCAATTTGTTAATATGGTGTATCACATTGATTAATTACCATATATTGAAGAATCCTTGCCTTCCTGGGATAAACCCCACTTTATCATGGTGTATGATCATTTTAATGTGATGTTGGATTCTGTTTGCTAGTATTTTGTTGAGGATTTTTGCATCTATGTTCATCAGTGATATTGGCCTGTAGTTTTCTTTCTTTGTGACATCTTTGTCTGGTTTTGGTATCAGGGAGATGGTGGCCTCCTCGAATGAGTTTGGGACTGTTCCTCCTTCTGATATATTTTGGAAGAATTTGAGAAGGATAGGTGTTAGCTCTTCTCTAAATGTTTGATAGAATTCACCTGTGAAGCCATCTGGTCCTGGGCTTTTGTTTGTTGGGAGGTTTTTTAATCACATTCTCAATTTTCAGTGCTTATGATTGTTTTGTTTATACTTTCTATTTCTTCCTGGTTCACTCTCAGAAGGTTGTGTTTTTCTAAGAATTTGTCCATTTCTTCCAGGTTGTCTATTTTATTGGCATATAGTTGCTTGTAGTAATCTCTCATGATCCTTTGTATTTCTGCCATGTCAGTTGATACTTCTTTTTCATTTCTAGTTCTATTGATTAGAGTCTTCTCCCTTCCTTTTTTTTTTGTTGAGTCTGACTAATGGTTTATCAATTTTGTTTATGTTCTCAAAAAACCAGGTTTTAGTTTTACTGATCTTTGCTATTGTTTCCTTCATTTCTTTTTCATTTATTTCTGATCTGATCTTATGATTTCTTTCCTTCTGCTAAAATTGGGGGTTATTTGTTCTTCTTTCTATAATTGCTTTAGGTGTAAGGTTAAGTTGTTTTTTGAGATGTTTCTTGTTTCTTGAGGTAGGATTGTACTGCTATAAACTTCCCTGTTAGAAATGCTTTTACTGCATCCCATAGGTTTTAGGTCATCGTGTTTTCATTGTCATTTGTTTCTAGGTATTTTTTTATTTCCTCTTTGATTTCTTCGGTGATCTTTTGGCTATTTAGTAGTATATTGTTTAGCCTCCAGGTGTTTGTATTTTTTACAGACTTTTTTCCTGTAATTGATATCTAGTCTTATAGCATTGTGGTTGGAAAAGATACTTGATATGATTTCAATTTTCTTAAATTTACCAAGGCTTGATTTGTGACCCAAGGTATGATCTACCCTGGAGAATGTTCCATGAGCACTTGAGAAGAAAGTGTTTTCTGTTGTTTTTGGATGGAATGTCCTATAAATATCAATTAAGTCCATCTTGTTTAATGTATAATTTAAAGCTTGTGTTTCCTTATTTATTTTCATTTTGGATAATCTTTCCATTGGTGAAAGTGGGGTGTTAAAATCTCTACTATGATTGTATTACTGTCAATTTCCCCTTTTATGGCTGTTAGCATTTGCCTTATGTATTGAGGTGCTCCTATGTTGGGTGCATAAATATTTACAATTGTTATATCTTCTTCTTGGATTGATCCTTTGATCATTATGTCATGTCCTTCTTCATCTCTTGTAATAGTCTTTATTTTAAAGTCTATTTTGTCTGCTATGAGAATTGCTCCTCCAGTTTTCTTTTGATATCCATTTGCATGGAATATCTTTTTCCATCCCCTCACTTTCAGTCTGTATGTGTCCCTAGGACTGAAGTGGGTCTCTCATAGACAACATGTATATGGGTCTTGTTTTTGTATCCATTCAGCCAGTCTATGCTTTTAGTTGGAGCATTTAATCCATTTACATTTAAGATAAATACCAATATGTATGTTCCTATTACCATTTTCTTAATTGTTTTGGGTTTGTTATTGTAAGTCTTTTCCTTCTCTTGTGTTTCCTGCTTAGAGAAGTTTCTTTAACTTTTTTTGTAAAGCTGGTTTGGTGGTGCTGAATTCTCTTAGCTTTTACTTGTCTGTAAATGTTTTCATTTCTCCATCAAATTGGAATGAGATCCTTGAC
This sequence comes from Delphinapterus leucas, assembly GCF_059928025.1. NCBI lineage: Eukaryota > Metazoa > Chordata > Mammalia > Artiodactyla > Monodontidae > Delphinapterus > Delphinapterus leucas. The sequence continues at coordinate 41,166,720 of NC_143136.1, read as the reverse complement.
AGGTAGAGAAATCTTGGTTGTAGGTTTTTCCCTTTCCTCACTTTAAATATGTCCTGCCACTCCCTTCTGGCTTGCAGAGTTTCTGCTAAAAGATCAGCTGTTAACCTTATGGGGATTCCCTTGTATATTATTTGTTGTTTTTCCCTTGCTGCTTTTAATATTTTTCTTTGTATTTAATTTTTGATAGTTTAATATGTGTCTTGGCGTGTTTCTCCTTGGATTTATCCTGTATGGGACTCTCTGCGCTTCCTGCACTTGGTTAACTATTTCGTTTCCTATATTAGGGAGCTTTTAAACTATAATCTATTCAAGCATTTTCTTAGTCCCTTTCTTTTCCTCTTCTTCTTCTGGGACCTCTATAATTCGAATGTTGGTGCATTTAATGTCATCCCAGAGATCTCTGAGATTGTCCTCAATTCTTTTCATTCTTTTTTCTTTATTCTGCTCTGCAGTAGTTATTTCCATTATTTTATCTTCCAGGCCACTTATCCGTTCTTCTGCCTCAGTTATTCTGCTATTGATTCCTTCTAGAAAATTTTTAATTTCATTTATTGTTTGGTCATTATTGTTTGCTTGCTCTTTAGTTCTAGGTCCTTCTTAAACTTTTCTTGCATTTTCTCCATTCTATTTCTAAGAATTTGGATCATCTTAACTATCATTACTGTGAATTCTTTTTCAGGTAGACCACCTATTTACTCTTCATTTGTTTGGTCTGGTGGGTTTTTACCTTCCTCCTTCATCTGCTGTGTGTTTCTCTGTCTTCTCATTTTGCTTAACTTACTGTGTTTGGTGTCTCCTTTTCGCAGACTGCAGGTCCATAGTTCCCGTTGTTTTTGGCGTCTACCCCAGTGGCTAAGGTTGGTTCAGTGGGTTGTGTAGACTTCTTGATGGAGGGGAGTAGTGCCTGTGTTCTGGTGGATGAGGCTAGATCTTGTCTTTCTTTTGGGCAGGACAACATCCGGTGGTGTGTTTTGGGGTGTCTGTGACCTTATTATGATTTTAAGCAGCCTCTCTGCTAATGGTTGGGTTTTTTTCCTGTCTTCCTAGTTGTTTGGCATAGGGTGTCCAGCATTGTAGCTTACTGGTCGTTGAGTGGAGCTGGGTCTTAGCGTTAAGATGGAGATCTCTGGGAGAGCTTTTGCTGTTTGATATTATGTGGAGCCAGGAAGTCTCTGGTGGACCAATGTCCTGAACTTGGCTCTCCCACCTCAGAGGCTCAGGCCTGATACCCGGCTGGAGCACCAAGACCCTGTCAGCCATGCAGTCAGAAGAAAAGGGAGAAAAAAAGAAAGAAAGATAAAAAAACAATAAAATTATTAAAATAAAAAATAATTATTAATAATAAAGAAATTAAAAAGTAATAAAAAATAAATAAAAAGGAGAGAAAGAAAGAAGAGAGCAACCAAACCAAAGAACACATCCACCAATGATAACAAGCCCTAAAAACTATACTGAAAACAACAACAACAACAAAAATCGGACATGCAGAACCCCAGGACAAATGGTAAAACAAAGCTATAAAGACAAAATCACACAAAGAAGCATACATATACACACTCACAAAAAGAGAAAAAGGAATATATATATACATTATTGCTCCCAAAGTCCACCTCCTCAATTTGGGATGATTCGTTGTCTATTCAGGTATTCCACCGATGCAGGGTACATCAAGTTGATTGTGGAGATTTAATCCGCTTCTGCTGAGGCTGCTGGGAGAGATTTCCCTTTCTCTTTGTTCACACAGCTCCCAGGGTTCAGCTTTGGATTTGACCCCGCCTCTGCATGTAGGCTGCCTGAGGGCGTCTGTTCTTCGCTCAGACAGGACGGGGTTAAAGGAGCTGATTCGGGGGCTCTGGCTCACTCAGGCCTGGGGGAGGGAGGGGTACGGAATGTGGGGAGAGCCTACGGCGGCAGAGGCCAACATGACATTGTAACAGCCTGAGGCATGCCATGTGTTCTCCCAGGGAAGTTGCCCCTGGATCCTGGGACCCTGGCAGTGGCGGGCTGCACAGGCTCCCCAGAAGAGGGGTGTGGATAGTGACCTGTGCTCGCACACAGGCTTCTTGGTGGTGGCAGCAGCAGCCTTAGCATCCCATGCCCGTCTCTGGGGTCCACGCTGATAGCCATGGCTCGCGCCTGTCTCTGGAATTTGTTTAGGTGGTGCTCTGAATCCCCTCTTCTCGTGCACCCCAAAACAATGGTCTCTTGCCTCTTAAGCAATTGCGGACTTTTTCCCGGACTCCCTCCTGGCTAGCTGTGGCACACTAGCCCCCTTCAGGCTGTGTTCACGCAGCCAACCCCAGTCTTCTCCCCGGGATCCGACCTCCAAAGCCCGAGCCTCAGCTCCCAGCCCCAGCCTGCCCCAGCAGGTGCGCAGACAAGCCTCTCGGGCTGGTGAGTGCTCGTCGACACCGATCCTCTGTGGGAATCTCTCCTCTTTGCCCTCTGCACCCCTGTTGCTGTGCTCTCCTCTGTGGCTCTGAAGCTTCCCCCCTCTGCTGCCCGCAGTCTCCGCCTGCAAAGGGGCTTCCTAGTGTGTGGAAACCTTTCCTCCTTCACAGCTCCCTCCCACTGGTGCAGGCCCCATCCCTATTCTTTTGTTTCTGATTTTTCTTTTTCTTTTGCCCTACCCAGGTACGTGGGGGGTTTCTTGCCTTTTGGGAGGTCTGAGGTCTTCTGCCAGCATTTAGCAGGCATTCAATAAGTTGTTCCACATGTAGATGTATTTCTGATGTATTTGTGGGGAGGAAGGTGATCTCCACATCTTACTCTTCTGCCATCTTGAATGTCTCCCCCACATATGCTTTTAATCAAAGTACAACATATAAAATGAAGTAACAAATGGCTTTCAATAATATCTCACAAATATAATCTCCAATTTATCAGATGTTATTATTATTATTGTTACCATTATCCTCACCATGGGCCAATATTCTCAAATAAATATGACATCAGAGTAGAAACATATGAGAAGAGAAATACTGGACACAAATATAGGGAGCACATGACTAAACAGGGGTGGAGGGCAAATTTCCTAGAGGAAGTCATGTTTTAGTTGAAAACTGAATGATACGTAAAAAGTTCTTCAAATAAGGGTTGAGAAGGTAAGATAAGGTTATATTATTTACAGAAACTGGAAAGAGTATGACCCCCTTGAGAATTTTTTTTAAAATAGTATGGCTAGATCATAAAATATAAAATGAGGAAATAGAAGAAACCATAGGGGAGAGGAAGACAGTAGCCAGGTGTTACATACAGAGCATCATAAACCATTTCCATCAGGAGCTGGGAAGTTATTGTAGCAAGATATATGAGGATAGTGACTTTTTTTTACAAATACACTAAGAAAGTCTAATGTGGTATGATTAATAAATTAGAGGAAAATATTGAAACCAATTAGAACATTTTTTTCTGAAAATCTATGGAGAGATGATTGTAGTCCCAGCTGGCATAGCAGCAGTGGGAATGGAGATAAAGCGACCACTTCAAGAAAGAGGTTTCAAGAGTACATAGATCTTATTTGACATGAGAGGGCTTCAAGGATGTGAGAAAGAGAGGGAAGGAGGGTTTCAGAGTTTCTGGCATCGACACCTAGGTGGGTTGTGATATTATTCACAGAATGGGAAATGCCATGAAAAGAGCATATATGGGCTGTGGGAGAAGGGAGGGGAAAATTAAATTTTGATTTAATTGTGCTATGCTTGCAATGTGTCCAGGTAACCCAAATAAAAATTAAATTTCTCCAACTAAAACTCCCGAAAACTTTCACATCCATATTCTAAAAATACAGTCCCTAAATCTATACTAACTTATCATAAACATGGAAGCCTTTATCTTCTTGGCATAGTGTAAAAGGCAGTCATCTCATGAGACACTGTTGTTTTTACATCTCAATGTTTTTTCAAGTGATAAACCAAAACTGTGACTTTTTATCTGGCACTGAGCTAACAGTGTGAGTCTCAGGAGAGAAAAACTATAGGTGCTTATGACAGGAAGAGACATGAAATGAATTTACTGACAGAACTTAATATTATAAGAAATCATGTTACAAGTAGTAATTTTTTAAATTTATTTTTTGATATTTTCCCCTGATACTCCCACCCATATGGTGAGGCCCTTACCACTAGCATACAAATGTACAAATATCAATATGACTTTGTAATCTAAAAATTCTTCATTTTCAAAACAATAGCATCATCTGTTTAAGTAAAATTCAGCTATATAAATAAGTAATCCATGTCCTTTTGAAATTCTTAAAATTAGGCAGGGAGGGCTAGCTTAGTAAGTTCATAAACTGTGTGTTTATGATCTGATTTCTTGATTAAGGTTGAGAAAAACATATTTTAATAATATATATTGAGTGCTTATTTTGTGTCTGGCAGCAAAGAACTAAGAACTTTACAAAACTGATTGATTTAATCATATCAACATTCACATGATTTATCACAGGTGAAAAAATTGAAACAAAAATAAATTACATATCTCCTTATCTAACCAATGATGATCAATAAGTGATACAGTCAAAAGCTGAACGTAGATAGTTTGACTCAGGATCCCAGGTCTTAGGCCCTACACTCTACAGCCTCTTTAAAAAAGATATATGAGCAACTTTTATAACAGCTCTAAGAACTGAAAATGTAAGTAAAATAAACTTTTATGCAATAATGAGAGTAGGTGATATGAGAAAAAGAAATGACTTGAATATTTCTTCATGCTGGCAAATTATTACAACATGGGTTATAGCAATATGTCATGTAATTATCAAAATTTTCTTTCACCTTGTATCCCCACTGGCTTTCTTTGTTTTGAAGTGTTTGTATTGTAAACTATAAGACCTGAAGTAGCTGAAATGATTCAGGCCACAGAGAATAATGTTTTTATTTTAGTCTTTAAAAGGTCACTAAAGCTGAACAGTGCTAAATTACATTGCTGAAATCACAGTGTCTGTCAACACAATGCACTTTCACAGCTGGTTTTCTCAATCGGAGTTAGATTTCCATTTTGGAACTCATATTAAGGTGCTGGTAAGGGGTAAATTGGGCTTCTATTTTGATTGAAAATTTTGGAACATAGAAGGAGTACTTTGTTTTTTAAGTATACTTTCAAAAAATTGTTTTAAAAATTATTATAATCTCCAAAAACATTTACTGATCAAAAACAATATAATGAGTTTCAGATAGTAAAAGCATTACTGTTTATTTTTCTCATAAGTTCTAATAAAAATATAAAATAATGAAGAAGTTTAAATCTCAATTTAGCAAACCGATAAATAAATACAAATCACTTGATGGATTCTTATTTGTTTCTTCCTGTAGGGGGAGAAAATATCTCCTGTGTTTTTCCCAGTTTCTGATTATCTTCTACCTAATCCAATACAAAGAGAACAGCTTCCCTGTGGTGAAAGAAATTGAGGCCAGTCCTTGTGATTATACAATGGAAGCTACAGGTATTTGGGAAAATGATTTGTTGTCAATAGAAGAATGCCATAAGGATTTTACATTCCTCTGTATTGGGACAACACATTGGCTTCCTTTGCTATTTAAAGTTTAAAGACTTTCAATTCAATACCACATTTTTTGTTTTGCTTTGTTTTGTTTTAATTCTATTTCATTAGGGTTGAATAAGAAGATTAGGAAATCCAAAAACGTATTTAGAACTATACCTTTCTGCAGTGCTTCAGGTCACAAACAGAAATCTACCAGAAACATCTCAGGACTAGATGACAGGAATTTGAGGTGTAACAAATGATATTACTAAAAATGTATCCAATACCCTAAATGTGTTATCTATTGCCAGATCTTAACATTTTCACCAATAGATTTCCTGTTGGCTAAAGCATTGTCTTTGAAAAGAAAAAAAAAAATGAGAATATTAATATCACTCAAGTCAAGTACATCTTGATGGTATTATGGAAAGAAAAGCCTGAAATGATGGTGAGGACAGACTCAGCTTGGATGGCACAGACGCTGGGTGATGCACAGACATATATACATGGTAAGGTGGAGGTTGAGTTAGTTGGGCATTCATCTTTTTGCGGTTGGCCTGAAATCTATGTATTTTAGAGACTATAATTTCTTTATTAACACTGACTCATTGTTTTGATAATCATAATAAATTGCCATGGAGATAAGTATTAGTTTCAGAATTGGCCAAGAAAGCCATGTATTTATATATTGTTTTTTGGAAGGAGACCCTTTGTCTGGCCAGACAAATTGAGTATTGGAGAGTAATGCTTTGATTGGTTGGTTATTTCAGTTTCAAAAAGGCTATAAATTAAGCTTTAAAATTTGTACGTACATCTCCCAATAGATGTTTACCTGACAGTGATAGGAAATTAGTTCATTTGGACATAATGTCTAACCCTATTGTTTTAAGGATCAGTAAGGAAGTCAAATTTAAAATGAAACCACCAATTTGAAAATAAGAAATCAAATTTCTTTATTTTTTAAGCAAATTTATATAGGCTCGTTATAATTGTTCTCTTCTTGATACTTTTCTATCAGTATAGTTGGAAAATAATGGTACTGACATTAAGATTTGAGAAGATTAAATGAATCAATTCTTGGTAAGTAATTAGAACTCTTTCTGGCATATAGAAAATGCTTAATAAATGTCAGTTACTATTTTTATATTTTTCTATATGTAAAAGATTTAAGTTAAGTATCACAGCTCATGGTGAAAAGTACAAAGAAAAAAACTTTGGAACTATATTCAAGATCAAAGCTTAATATTATGGGAACACCCTTGTAAAGATTATGCATTCATTCATGTATAAAATTCATTTATTCATTTATCAAAGGGAATTTACTTAGGGACAGTAAAAATCAAAAGTGAGGGGAGTTTCCTGATGGTCTAGTGGTTAGGATTTGGAGCTTTCACTGCCTGTGGCCCAGGATCTATCCCTGGTTAGGGAACTGAGACCCCACAAGTCTCACGGCACAACCAAAAAATGAAAAAGTAAAATAAAATTAAAAAACAAAAAGTGATTTATGATTGGGGGAATAAGTTTTTTCTTTCCAATTAAGACAAATGTTATATTAATTTAAACTACTTTTATTTAAGTATTAACTAAGATTCTTTAGTTGAAAACCCCTAGAGAAAAACAGTGATGGAAAATTTTCTTTTGAAAATGAGATAAAGTGCTGAAAATTACTGTTCCAGAAACTGGTAGATTTGAAAATAAAGTTGTATTTCACTAGAAAATAAACATTAGGTAGAAAACAGCCTTTGTATAGTATTTTCACCTACAGGTAGTCCTTGCATTAATATTTAACTAAGACTGTTGAGTAGCTTCCTCAGTCAATGAAAGATATGGACTTATAGTAACATATTCACCATATTTATTTTGGTTTTTCTCTCACCATTTAGAAATTGTGGACCATATTAAATATGTAACTTCAAGTCTTTATTTGCTATGGAAACTGCAGATCTGTCCTTATTTAACGTTCTTGAAATAAACATTTTGGCAAGGGGCTAGTGTCTGCACAACAACCTCATATATTTAACAACAAATGATTTTTTTTTAAAATTTACTCTTGTATCCAGGGAAATATAGCCAGTCACCAAAGAACATTGAATATTTGAGGCTTGTTGGATCTTATTTTAGTGGTATGAGAATATTACTCATTTGAAAATAAGAAAACTCAAACCATAACACAGTCAATAAAGGAAAATGGAATAGCAGGAGATTGTTATGGGAATCAAGATACAAAACAATACAACATTTTATGAAACAGAACAAGAGATAGTAAGCAGAGAGATAAGAAACACTGTGTCTTCCAGATGCCTGTCCTACTTACGCTAAATATTCAAGAATGTACATTGAGTTGGATGGTTTCTTAACAAAAACAGAAAAGCGAAAGAAGAATCAAAACTGAAGCAGGCTATTAAAAGTGTACAGGTTCATAACTGGGAACATATAGGCTGATTTGTTATGAGAAAATGTTCTTCCCTTTTTCTCTGTAGTTTCTCTTACCTCCTGCCAGGACAGTCATTATTGCCTAGCATTTTCGCTGCATACTTGTGTGTTCATGTTAGTCCCCAGTCTTCCACATGACATTAGCCCACTATATGACTCCAAATCCCAGCAAATCTTGTGACAGTGTTAGCTTTTCATTTTAAAAGCTAAAAGGATAGCTCACTTCACTCCTTGACATGAACAGTTGTTAGCATTTAACACATTTTTTTCCTTAGTACTTCAAGGCAAGAAAGATCATGGCTTGTTTTTTTTATGTTTAGAGCTGACAATCATAAGTATAAGGAACATCTGAGAGAAAAAAAAACAAAAACGATCCTGAGGCTTTTTTACATTGTCAAAAATGCGTTGATATCTCTGTAGTTTCTAGTCACGAGAGCTATCAGATATTTCTTTTTGTACTGTTTGTAGTGTATAGGTTTGTAGTGTATAGCTCAACAGTAGTTAAGAAAATGCAATGCATTTTCAAGTGGTCATTAAAGTCCATCCATTTCCAGGAGGATAAAAACATTCTAGAAAAGTAATAGATAACACTTGCATATTTCTATATTCCTCAAGGTAACAGTAGATTTTAAACTAAAGAAATGGAGTTTAGCCAAAGTAGAAAAGCGAAAGAGAATCCTTAAGCATTTTCTTGAATAAAAGTCGAGAGAAAATAAATAGTAGCATCGTTTCTAGAATTGTTTTGTAAAAATACTTTTTTATTTGACTTTAAAATACACGTGACTTTTTGTGCAGTATGTACAAAAAGCTAACTATAATAAAATGTAAGTCTCTGTCAAACATAAATATGTTAAAATTGTAGTTGCATACTTTATATTGTAATTAATATATGCAATCAAATTTATAACTTATTTTCTTGAAAATATTAATCTGTGATTATTGCCACTAGATTATTTACTGACATATGTGAAAGACCTAATACTTTAAATAATAAATACATTTACTTTATTCATGAATGCCAAGTATTACTCCAGTCACTTGAAAGCATACATATACCATAAGACATGATATAAGTATATACACATACATTTATATACATATATATAACAAACAGCATCAATTATCAACATTTAAAAGCTAAAACTCTTAAGAAGATGAAGTTAGAACCCTATATAGATAAAGAGTATTATTCCAAAATTTTAAAAAATTTTTAAAAATCTGTATATATACTCTTTTTGGTAGTACAAATTATTTAACATTTTAGATTATGTATATCTTTTATGATTTAAATTAAATTAATAGGTAAACAAAAGTAACTAAACTGTCACATTACTTTTTTTCATGTTTAAGTTAAGATTGTATTTTATGTGAAAATACAGGTTTGTGACATAAAATGTAAAACTCTGGAGCTGCTCCAGAGCCACAGAAGGATATTTATTATTTTTAGAGATATCTATTTTTTTCTTGAACATTAAAATACTTTCCAGCTAGATCTAAATTGTGGAGTCATTCTTTTAGACAAAATCGCACAGAATAAAGCCTTTCTAATTTCAGAAGGGTGCATGCCCGCGTGCATGTATGTGTGTTTTGGACAGGAGTTAGGGGATGTACAATGGGCTTAGGGAATGATCCACAGAGACAGAGTAATTTCAGAGACACAAAGCAGAATGCTGCAGAGTTACACACAGAAGGAGAAAAGCCATTTCTGGTTAATCAGTAAGGAGGAGCAATAGTAATTTTCAGAATATGTTTGAGAAAACAATTTTCATTATCAATTCATTAGATAAAGATACTTCTATAAAGTGGGTCTTGATCAATGGAGGATTTTCTGTGGTGAATGGTAAGAATAGTGGTAAAGAGGAAAAGACCATGCTGGCACATATAATACATACAAAGAGTGTAGCTCTCATAGAAGAAGCTCATCAGACACAAGATTGCAAGAATGAAAAACTAGTGCAAATAAATATCGAAGGATCCATGAAAAGAAATTCCAATACAGGGAAGTATTGGAAATTATTACCAACATAGCTATCTTTTAGAACTTGCTATACTCATGTCTGTAATTGAATATCATTTCTATTCCACTGTATTGTTTAGTAATCTTTATGTAATTATTTTTATTTCCATTGTAAAGTACTTCTTTACATTAGGAATGCCTCTCCTCACAAAGTATCACAGGTATATGCACCTTATTCACTAATGTCCAGGTATGTGTCTCAGAATGGACTTTGTATTCTGCTCTTGCCTCCCTCCAGTTATGTTTCTTGCCCAAAATATCACATAAATTGATACTGTCAAGGCTCGTGGCTCCTATGACAACTTAGTGTCCTGATTTTACTTCTCCCTCGCCCATCTTTCTTAGGACTACTGTGAAAGTCTTACACGTATTTTCCTCTATTGTCCCTCCTGTAATCCATTCTCCATACTGCAGCCAGGAGTGTACTCTTTAAAACATACAATATAATGTATTGATATATTTAGAATAAAATTCAAACTCCTTACTCTGAAAGCAAAATTATAGCATTTGTGTTCCAGTACTCACATTTCACTTACTTATCAATACATCGTTCCTACCCTCTAAAAAGAAGTCAATTTATTTGGAAATAGGGCTTATAAACATTATCAGGGCATAATAAGTTGTATGACTCCAATCTGATCTCCACCACTGTGGAAGATTCAGTCACTTATTTAAGACTTCTGCTGTCTGTAATATGTCAATAATGTAGTAATATCTTGGTAGGTTGTAAAGAACAAATTTGTAAATCTGAAAAATGTAAAGCTCAATGTATCAAAACTATACATTTATATATGTAAAGATTATAAATGTAAAGATCAAATATTTAAACTATTTTAAGATTAAATGTGTTTTATGATGTTAGTATCCTAAGGATTATACCGTCCTGATTGGAAGTAAAACCAAAACTGTGTTAACAGAATCTTTTAAAATATTCTGGTCTTATAACTAGGTTATAAACAAATCTTACTGCTAGGTTGGTGGCATATGTATTGAGTCCCTAATACAGTGTTTTTTCAAAACTTTTTTGCAAGGAAATAATATCTAAATCTTTCGAAATTTGAGAATTTCGGATTACAGATTTTGAATTTTTTTTTTTTTTTTGCGGTATGCGGGCCTCTCACTGTTGTGGCCTCTCCCGTTGCAGAGCACAGGCTCCGGACGCGCAGGCTCAGTGGCCATGGCTCACGCGCACAGCCGCTCCGCGGCATGTGGAATCTTCCCGGACCGGGGCACGAACCCGTGTCCCCTGCATTGGCAGGTGGACTCTCAACCACTGCGCCACCAGGGAAGCCCCAGATTTTGATTTTAATTCATTTAGCACAACAATATTTTGCCGTATGACTTGAAGAATTTTTCCTCAAATACCACTCACCAAATGTGGTTCACATAGGCAGTTAACACCTAGATGTGGCCCCAGCCTGCTAAGAAGTCATTAGAAACAGGCTATAAGAACTGGCTCCAGGCGGTCAAAGCAAAGAGAAGTAGAAATGTAAAGTACACGTAGCTTCCTTTTTTATATACTTACTAGGACCAATGAATGCTGAGTTAAGTCTCTGTGATAAAAATAAAAAAATGAAAATCACACTTAATGCTTATAACAACCCCATGAAATAGGTGATAATGTGATCATTGAAAAAAAAAAATGGAGCATTGATATAACTGGACCAAGGGTCAGGTACTAAATAAGAAGCCGTATCAGAATTCAATTCCAAGTCTGTTTGATTCTATTTAATAACCTTTACATAGTCTTGTCCGATACCTTATACCGAATGAGTCATGCCAAAATCCAAATGGAGAGTTTAAATGGAAGTAGATTGCCACATTCTCTTTTGAAAACCATGAGGAGGAGCAAGAAAAGGCAAGTTTTAACAGAGCTATAGGTAGGTTTGCAATTGTTTGGTCATGTCTTTAGGACTGCCATTCACTTTTGTGTAAAAGGCTTTTTATTTTCAGGAGTCCGGTCATAAACTGGGGATATCAATATGGAGATTTATGTCAAAATTTGTCAAGTATGATCCCAGCAGAGATTAGTTTATTATCTGATGTTTAAGAGCAAGACCTCAGAAATAAGGGAGTGGTGAGAGCTAATGGGTTAGCAGTTGTGGGATCTGGGAGTTAAGGGGTAGGTATGTGGAGGGGAGCAAAAGCATGATAAGAAAAAAAAAAATCTTTTCTAGGACATGTATATAAAGTTATAAAAACTTTTCACAAGCCCCATTTATTTTCTAAAACATAAAATGCTACTCTACTTACCATGGCTGTTAGTACACCAAAATTTTTAATGTTTCTCATCCATATTTACTAATGTTTCAGTTTTTGTTTGTTGTGGGGTTTTTTTGGTTGTTTTGTTTTATTTGTTTGTAGTTTGGTTATCAGAAATATACTTGTATCTACATTTAGCTTTCATGACACAATCTCATTTAAAAAATCAATTTTGTCAAAATTAAGTTGACCTATACTTATACACTTACTGTGTACTGTGTTAGATTCTTTGAAATTGTATTCACATTTTTCTTAGCATGGTTTACTATAAACATAACAGAGTTCCAAATCCAATGCCAAATCAAAAAACATAAAATGTGTTCTCTTTATATTATCTGTAAATTCATGAATCAATGAGACCATATAGTTTATATGAAAATCAATATATTGAGAGCCAGCAACACTTCCAGAGTTACAGGAATAAGTATTTTACTCCTGTAAAGAGACCTGGGCAGCACAACACAGCTTTCAGTTTAGCCCACTCATTACACTGACTGGACGTACAACTTCATGCAAGTTTTGGAAGCATCTTTTCCAAGATTCTGGAGGATCTTTTTTCTTGAGGGTAACATAGAAGAAGGAAGTGCAGTGAGCCCTTTCCACTGAAACTGATCTTTCTCTCTTTTTCCACCTTGGTTGTAATGTTTAAGCACCATCATTTCTCTTTCCTTTAAAGAGGAAAGGTTTAAAGGTTTTGTCATCCCACTTGCTGTGTGCTCCCAGCACTGTCATAGCATCTGGTACATTTAGTTCTTGGCTGCAGAGAAGCACTTCACTGGACTTCTTAGGAATGAGAATGCCTCCAGCAGTGCATTCCTTACACCTTTAGGAAATGGTATATTCTCTGGGATCTCTAGTAAAATATAAATTTCTGGTGGATTTTCTGCCTCATTTAGTATATTCACTCTAGCGTGCCCAATTTTTGAAGCTTTTAATCCTCTCTTTCATGGCACTCTGTCATATCTGCCTCATTCAGTATAAATCTTCACTTCTGCATGCTTCTTCCTAGAAACATGTTTACACAACGTATTGGGGTCTTTGCCAGATAGTCGATTTTTTAATTGATGCCAGGAAACTTCTCCCAAATCAATATACTCTCCCTTGTCCGAGGTTTTTTTCCACCCCTCCCTGACCCATCTTCCTCACAATTTAGTCCCACGAGTATTCTGGTGACTCATATATGCCAGTGCACGTTGACTAGCTTTGCAGTTGCTTTGGGGTGTAGTCCCTGTTCTCTCTTCCAGGCTCAGCATGTTCCCTGCCAGTTTATTTGCTAAAAGAATGAATGAATAATCAAACATTTGTAACTAATATATTTTGGGGCAAAACATATACTTTCTAGCCAGGATAAAATACACATTAAAAAATTCTCAATGCAGCCTGTGTGTGTGTGTGTGTGTGTGTGTGTGTGTGTCCTTTTCCTAATTTTTCGGAATTTTGTATAATAGCCTTCATTTTAAAAGCCCATACTTTTTAATAGAGGTTGTAGTTGCATAGTCTAATCTGGCATTCAGACCTGCTTTGCACATTACACATCAGGCTTAAAAGTGAGTTTGAGTTTCAGTTTGCTAAAATTAAAGGTATTGAGACATCACAAACACATCTGCATGTTATCTTCTTACAAAGTAGGTGATCTGGTAACACAATGGCCACCTTTCTCCATGGCAACCATCGCTGGAGCAAAGTTGTTGCCCTTTCTTTTGTAGCAACATTACCCCCAGCCGGCTTCATTCATTCATTTTACTTGCCTAGTCGCTATAAATTTTGAGTTTGTGGCTATGGCTTCATCACAAAATTCACTTTCATTACATTTTATCATTATAATCAAGAATTCCAATCACTTTCATTGATCTAAAAGCATTTCTTTCTTTATATTATTTACTTTAGTAATTTGTTTAGAAACTTTCTAATTTCATTTTGTCCTTTCATTAAAGTGTTAATCAAAACTGTGTGTATATGGTCTTGTATTTTCTAGTAACTGCTCTCATAATATTTAATTCTTTATATGAAAATGTGATCCACTGTTTTTCCTTGAACTAGGATATTTTAAAGGTAGGCTTTCAGGAGATAGATGTGGGTAGGGAGATAGGCAGCAAAATCTTAGAATCATCTTCTCTGCATATTTAATATAATAGTGTTAATCATGGACATAATTCTAAAAAAATACAATCATCCAAGATTGAGAAATACTGGCAATTCGCTCCACCAGGAGAATCATTTTTGTCATAGAATACATACAATTTTGTACATGTAAACATACAAGTAAATTTTTTGTATCTATTTTTTTTGGAATAAACATACTTCAATGTATTTCAGAGAACCAATTTTGGAAAGTAAGTACATTACTAGTCCCCCGAAGTAATATTTACAACTTCCAAATTTGGAAGCAAAAGGTACAAAAATATACTTATAAATAAAACACATAGAGTGTAGTAACCTCATAATTAGTAACATGAGTGTTTTGCTCTACTTAAAAATTTGAATATAATTATAGTTTTGTGAAAATAAATGCTTTTTGCTTTGTTCAGACAAGGAAAAGGAAGTGTGTTGGGGTGTCCAAACCACCCCTGGGTTCAGTGACTTGCTGGAAGGACTAACAGGACTTAGTATATTGTTATATTCATGACCATGGTTTACTACAGAGAAGAATACACAGCAAAATCAACAAAAGAATGTACACAGGGTGAAGTCTGGAGGAAACCAGGAGCAAACTTCTAAGGGTCCTCTCCCCGTGGAGTCACACAAGATGTACTTGATTTCTTCCAGCATAGAACTGTGACAACATGTGTGAAATGTCTACCAGGGAAGCTAATTAAAGACTCGGGACCCAAGGATTTTACTGGGGGCTGGTCAGTTGGCAACATCTGCCCAGCACATACCAAGATTCCAAAGTCCCAGAAGGAAAGCAGGTGTTCAGCATAAAGCGTATTCTTTGCAGAAACAGTTTAGGCACTAGGAGATCCTCTTAGCACTTAGGAAATGGTGGGAACCCTCCCAAAATTCAAGTTCCCAGGCATCAGTCAACGGACCTTGCAAGCAGTCCTTTCTAAGAATTGTAGTCTTGGATCTGCTACATGAACTATTTTCTGTACAGGAATCTTTTAGAATTGGCATCTATAATCGATTTAATTGTTTAATGTGTGATGTTATCTGTGATGGCAATCTGACGTCTATTTCGCTCAGAATCTTTACTATAAGCTACAGTGTGATTGTAGGTATCAACTGAGAAGTAAAGATAGAAAAAAGCATATTTCTACTGCATTTAAATAATTGGTTAATGTTGATTGCTTGCCATCTGACCTCTGATTTAGAGAAATCAAATTTTTTTTTTGATTCTTACTTTTAAATTGCTAAACATGAACAGTCTCCCTGTGGCATGAACATTGCATTTCCAATCTCATGTGCTATAGAAGTCTGCACAGCACTTGAAGGATCTTTCCTATCTGATGGTGCTCAACAGCGCAGGTGTACGCTAGAGACACTACATATCTCATTGTGAGAGAGCCTCTTCATTTTCTCATACAGTTGAAAATCTCTTTTTCATCACTCATGTGCATATCTCTGAAGTAAAGAAACATTTCTCCTTTTCTGGAGATGAATAAAGCATTACTACTATATGCACCAGTAATAGCAACTTAACATTTATAATAATTACACAGAAATCAATACCTCTGCTGCTCAGGCTACAGCTATGCTCTCAACAGAGTAGACAGAAGAGATTTATTTAAAAGATGATAACGATCAGGAGAGTCAAGGAAAATGACACGACTGCCTTGGTTTGATTGAGGGAGATATGATCACTGTGGTGGTATTATTATCATAATCATTATTTATTTTAGGCCATCTACTTTGGCAGAGTATATTGTACAGCATGTGAATGTATGTGAATGTAAGGATAGTAAATCTCAATGGGATTCTTAAATTTTTATCACTCCTTTCCAAGTGCTGTTTTAATTGTTCTTTCTTATATGTTTCTCATGTATTTTAATGTAAACATTTAAAATAAACAGTTGAAAGCTAGGTGTATAACTTTTGAGTAATATAAGTACACTCCTCTTTCATAACTACTTATGCACAACTCTCTAAAGCAAGTTATGGTCATCTCCCTTCAATTTTTAAAATATTTTTCGAAATGCTTATTTAGTGTCTTGGCCTCTGGTTGGTGAATTCTTTTTTTTTTTTTCTTATCAAATCAGGGTATAGTTTGTTCAAGTATGATAATTATCCAGGAAAGACGATGATTAAAACACAATCACATTGAGATAATCAAGCTTATTTGATACAGATGTATAGTCTGAAAAACTTTATGTCAATTGAAGACTTTTAGAACATAGAGAATAATAAATTATGAAGTCTGTACAAGAATCTGTCTAGAAGAAAAAGTAAATTAAAATAGTGAAAACTACTGTCTGAAAGTGTTATCTTTTGTGTAACATGAAAACCATGCATAGTGAGGATATTTTAGTCTCTTTAATTATATTTAAAAATTAGCAGATTAATTTGGATTAAATTTAAGAAAATCTTCCCTTTAGCAGGCATTCAATCAAGTGGAAATCTAACTCCTACATAATCAAACACATTTTAATCTTAATGAGTAACTAAAAAATACTGAACCACATCACAGAAAAATGCTACTCAGGTCATAGGAGTGTCCTTATTCTTGGTCAGTTATTGAATTTGTAAAGGCTTTGATGCTTCAATTTCTTCACACACACACAAAAGGATTAATTGAAGTAAAGCAATTAAACTTCATTAAAGCCTTTTAGTTTTGGTCAGTGTTATAACTTCTAACATTTTTATCAGTCTTTGGAGTATTCAAAAACGGCCTTTATGAACATTATCTCATTTGATCATCACCACTGTAAGGGGGACTAAAAAGATGTTACTATGCATATTTTAGAGAAAAGAAAACTAAAGTTTTGAAAAGCCAACAGAAGTTTTTATAGGTTAGGAATCACATTCACTGTTAGTAGGCAAGTAAGTAGAAACACTAAGAAAGAAGTTTGGGTCTTAGAATCTTGTAGATCAGAGTTATTTCCTTGAAATGTTGGTAGTGTATGTGTGTCCATGTGTACAACAAATTCAAGTAATAGAAATAGACACTGTGTAGACCAGGATTTTTCATTTTTCAAAATTCTATCCTGATTCTTTATACCTTCTAATTAAAGTTACTTATGTTCACTAACATTTCAAGTTTCTTGATAAAATATTGCTCCTATTTTATATAACCTATAAGCCATATATGTTTCACTATTTAGCTGAAGAATTTGGGTGACAACGTAATTTAATGTTTAAAGCACAGTGTTCATCTTCTAGGGCTGCCATAACAAAATACCACAGACTGGGTGGCTTAAGGAACAAATATGTATTTCTTATAGTTACAGAGGCTGGAAGTTGAACATAAATGTGTCTGCAGGTTTGGTTTCTCCTGAGGCTTCTCTCCTAGGCTATGGGACAGTGACCTTCTTGCTGCATATTCACAAGGCCTTTCCTCTGTGTGTGCACATCCCTGCTATCTCTTCCTCTTCCTATAAGGACACCAGTCAGATTGTATTAAGGCCCCACCCTTAAGACCTCATTCAACTTTAATTACCTCTTTAAAGGCCATATCTCCTAGTACAGTGACATTATAAGCTACTGGGAATTAGTACTTCAATATATGAATTATTTTGGGGGAGTGGGAACAATTCAGTCCATAAGAGGTGCCTAATCTGAAAAATGGTTTCATACCTGGCACTTACATTCCCAAATTTAAAAAGATTAAACATAGGTCATGATTTGATTTTTTTCTAGGAAAAAATAGTTATATTAAGTAAAAAAGGACAATAAACTTATAGTGATATGTTATATTAGTGTTTACAAAGTTATTTTATAAGGTTGATTAATAAGTATTTTGAATTATTATTTCTCATTTCAGTAAACATTAGTTCATATAATCATACTAGTGAACCACATCTTAGAGTTAGCTACTAATGATTATTTTGCAGTTTCCATGGACAATCATTTTTAAAATTCTTTGGGCAATACCCTAACTTCCCTCCACCCTTTCCCTATGTATTTTGCTGACTAGCCAATAGTCCTAAATGGGCACCACTCTACTTTCTTTGAACTTTGTTCTCTCTGAGCACTTCATATGAGCATGATCTCAATTTCCTCCTTGTAATCTCCATAAAATTTGTCCCTGTCCTTTGGTTCTCAAGTAACAAAAAATAAAATTAGTCCCTTTACAAAGGTTCTGTGTTCCATTGTCTTTCAACTTTTCAGGAAGATTGTAGAAATTTATTCTACTCTGGCCTATATCTTCAAAATCTAATTCTTGATTACCCATTCCTATTAATACTGTAATGTGTTCAGTCTTCCCTATATTAAAAATTAACAAGAACAACAACAAAGTAACCAACAAAGCCAAATAATTCTGAAGTGTTATTATCTTTGTGCAGTACTCAAAGTGTACAACTCTATACAGAGCTCTGTCTCAAAAGGGCATGTGATACAGCCACTCCGGCGTCAGGGACTCTTGAGAAATTTCTAATGCAGTTTGGACCCACGCCAAATTTCTGATGCAATGATAACATTTCATAATCTCCAAGCTCTGGGGTTCCAGAACCCCAGAGGGTTTGATGGCAGAGAAAGGAAATGGTTTAGGTCCTCAATGCTTTGTGAAATTCACAAGATGGACTATACCCCAAGTCCCCAAATTCCTGTACTAAATAGTTTTGATATTTGGGGATGTCATATTCCTAACAATAAGACTTTACCCCAGGTTGGGTACAGGATGGAGGATGGATGCCACTATGAGCTCCCTTCTTCTCTACTATTTAATTTAAGCCCTTCTCCATCACCCTAAATTCTCCTCCTTCTCTGTATAATGTCATCATCAACTACATCCAGGACTCACTTCAGAAAGCAAAACATTCCATGCTACTCTATAGTCCTAGTTGAATTTTTAAAACATATAGTCCAAAAGTATACTCAAGTTTTCCACATGCTCTTTAATAAAATTCTAGGTACTCTGGAATACCTGTTTACCAGTTCCTCACCAGACACTATTTTAATTCAAAACCCATGAATCATCTAATGGTACTTTTTTTTTTTGGATGGATTTTTATTTTTATATTTTTCTTTTTCTTTTTTTTTTAACATCTTTACTGGGGTATAATTGCTTTACAATGGTGTGTTAGTTTCTGCTTTATAACAAAGTGAATCAGTTATACATATAAATATGTTCCCATATCTCTTCCCTCTTGCATCTCCCTCCCTCCCCATCTAATCGTACTTTTATAACCTGAGCATATAAATGTCTACCTATGAGTCATAATAACAAAGGATGTTCTATCCATACTAGTAAACAAAATTAGCTCACTTTAATCCAGATTTGCAAGAGAGGAAACTGACTTTTCCTTTATTTTCTCATTAGTAATATGCTGAGCATCAATACTTGTTCAGGCTTCAGTGCATGACCATTCAACCTTTAGACACTGTTGAAAGCAGAACTTTTAAAAATGCTCAATTCAATGGATGTTTTCTTTCAAGTTATTCTTAAAGGTGTTATCCTGAAGAGTAACTTTCCCTCTTAGGTAGAGAGCAAACTCTATATGAGAAAGCATCAAAGGATAGTCAATTATGTTACTCAATTTTACTTATATATAACAAGTATTTCCAGGGGACAGACAGGTAACCTTTATTTGTCCTCATAGATGGGGCTGTTAGTTGGAATAATGTACCTCTTCTCATTTTATTTCTTTTCATGATGCTATAAGGCAGCCTATTTGCTTTCCCATGAAGCTTTTGAATATGATAAAAATGCAAATATTTGTGAGGTTAGAGCTATTGATGGCTTGCCCTTTATCGTTTCAAAGAATACTTTTTAGTCAGTAAGACTAAATGCTAATTATATTTTGAAAACATCATATTAGTTGTAAGGTTTTTGTTGTGTCCTGATTTGTTTTCTACAATGGTATTTTGATATTTAGTATAGTGGTTGAGGGCATAGACTCCTAAACAAGACTAGACCCGAGTACAAGTAAGTTAATACAAGTAAGGTGCTTAGAATAGTTTGGGGCACATTATAAGCACTAGGCAAGAATAAATCAATTGTTAGTATTGTTCTAGACAGAGAACAATAAAATTTGAAGTCATTATATATTTGCGTGTATGTTTGAATATAGATACATGCCATGGGATGCAAAGTCACTAACTAAAGTTTTCTTAGTATTTTCTTCATTTAATACCCAGTAGTTTTATATGACTGCTTATTAGCTTATAGATTACATAAAATTTTATTAATATTATGATTTTTATGTTCGATAAAGAAAAGAGGGTGAAGATGTATTTTTTTTAAATGTGAGGAAACAAACCATTCTACTATTTCTGTAAATTGCTGTTTCATCCATTTACACATCACCCAGGTAAAGGTAAAACTGAACATTCTCAGCAGCACTCCACTGTAAAGTGACAATAGCATTTACCTACCAACTGGGCCTGACAGGTCAAGAAGGCCCCAGTAGGGCTTCCCTGGCGGCGCAGTGGTTGGGAGTCCGCCTGCCGATGCAGGGGATGCGGGTTCGTGCCCCGGTCCGGGAAGATCCCACATGCCGCGGAGCGGCTGGGCCTGTGAGCCATGGCCGCTGAGCCTGCTCGTCCGGAGCCTGTGCTCCGCAACGGGAGAGACCACAACAGTGAGAGGCCCGCGTACCGCAAAAAATAAAAAAAAATAAGGCCCCAGTAAATTGCAATATAGGTGGCTAAGTTTTCCATGATACCTGCTCCTACTGTTTTACCACATTATTCCAAACAGTTCCTTTATTGAACTTTCCTCAGTTACCCAAATTTGAACGTGTTATCCATGTTCTGCCAGAACCCTGATCAGAATGGTGACTTTTTTTCCAGAATAGACCTAGGAAACGCCCCCTTGTGGTTCTGGGATTAGGTTGCTCACATATTTGAAGATTATTAAAATAACCTCCCTTGCTAGAGAAAAAGGGTCATAGGAAATTTGTGGCCTCTGGTGGTATCATAATTACACAAATTATCAAGATTGCTGGGATGAGAAGTATTGCAGGTGGAGGAAGAGACAAGGGAACAATTAGATATCTGATTTAACAAAATAACAACAGAGTGCTAAATGCAAAGGAAAATTTCTTTCCCACCAACCCTTCCTTCCCCTCCCTTATCCAGACTGATCTACTCCAGAAGTTTGTGTATGTGTGTGTGTGTATATATATATATATTATATATATACACACACACAAACACACACCAAATTAACAAATAATTTTGTTTTGTGCTTGTTGAAAATGTAAACAAAATATCAATGAAAGTCTGTATTCTTTCCCACTTCCTTTCTCACTCAACTTAGCATCTAAAAAGAAGAGTTCATTTCAGAAGAAAAAACCAAAATATAATTCATTTAGACAAAATAACAGCAGCATTTGCCTGAATTATAATATATTATGAAATAGAGGAAAACATCAATGAGGTTTTTTTCTAACTCTATCTTCTTTTACGTGATTTGTATTTCATGAACCTCATAAATGCATATAAATCACAAGGGAACATTACAAGAGCTTTTCTTTTGAATTGTAATCAGAATTATTAAGTAAAGACCACATAGTTATATTCAATATTCATTGAATTATAAAGTAAGTCTGTCTCTAAAATCTTAGAGGCACATGAAAAGATGTTCAACATTATTAGCCTTTAGGGGAATGCAAATTAAAACCACAATGAGGGCTTCGCTGGTGGCGCAGTGGTTGAGAGTCTGCCTGCCGATGCAGGGGACGCGGGTTCGTGCCCCAGTCCGGGAGGATCCCACGTGCCGCGGAGTGGCTGGGCCCGTGAGCCATGGCCGCTGGGCCTGCGCGTCCGGAGCCTGTGCTCCGCAGCGGGAGAGGCCACAACAGTGAGAGAGGCCCGTGTGCTGGAAAAAAAAAAAAAAAAAAACACAATGAGTTATTACTACATTCATATTAGAGTGACTAAGTTTAAAAAAAATAATGAAAATGTCAAATGCTGGCAAGAATGAAGAGAAACTGTACCTCATGCACGTCGCTTCTGGGATGTAAAATGGTACAAGCACCATGGAAAATAGTTTGGCAGTTTCTTATAAAATTAAACATGTACTTATCATATAACCTAGAAATCATATTCTTGGGCATTTATCCCAGAAAAATGGAACTTATGTTTGCACAAAAACTTGAACACTAAGGTTCTTAGCGGCTTTATTTTGAATAGCTCAAAACTGGAAACATCCCTAATTTCCTTCAACAGACAGATGTTAAGCAAATGCTGGCACATCCATATGATGAAATGTTACTCAGTAATAAAAAGGAACCAATTAATGATGCACATAACAACTTGAATGTACTTCAAGGACATTATACTTAGGAAAAAAAAGCATCCAATCTCAAAGGCTTACATATTGTACCATTTCATTTACATAATACCCTTGAAATGATAAAATTATAGAAATGGAAGACAGATTAGAAATTGCCAAAGGATAAGGACAGTGGTGGGGCAGGTGAAGACAACTGGAAAGGGGTAGCACAGGGAGTTTTTCTGTGGTGATGGAACAATTCTGTATTTTGACTGTTGGTCGTCACATGCATATGTACATGGGATCAAATTAGATAGAGCTATGCACACACACAGACACACACACAGACGAGTGCATGTAAACACTGACAAAAACTAGATAAGGTCTGTAGTCTATAAATGGAATTGTATCAATGTCAATTTTCTGGTTTTGATGTTGATCTACAGCTATAAGGCGTCACCATTGAAGGGAGCTGGATGAAGTGTTCATCAGACTCTCTATATATACTCTTTTTGTAACTTCCAGTGAGTCTATAAAACTCTTAAAATAAATGGTTAAAAACTATAATGAAAAACAAAACACTTAAGAGATATACCTCTGATAAACAGAATAAATCCCCCCTTCCAAAATATTGACACCCTAGTCCTCAGAAGCTGTGAAAGTACCCAGCAAGTGTATCTTGGGAGAGGTGATTGAAGTTACAAACCTTATGATAAGGAGATTATCCTGGAATATCTGGGTGGGTCTGATCTAATCATATAAGTCCTTAAAAGTGGAGAACTTTCCTAGGCTGTAGCCAGAGAGTTGTGAAGTCAGAGATGCTTTGCTGCTGGCTTTGAAGATAAAGGAAGAAGACCATGATCCAAAGGATAGAGACAACCTTTAGAAACTGAAAAACAAAGAAACAGGTTTCTCTGAGAGCTTCCAGAAAGAAAGCTCACAGCTTGATTTTAGCCTGATAAGCCCCCTGTCAGACTTCTACAGAATTGTAAGATAATAAACGTGGGTCATTTTAAGCCAAATTTCTAGTAATTGTTACAGCAGAAATATTAAAAATAACTACATTTTATTAGAAAACCAGTAGCCTGTATAAGTTTATTGGAAAATGAATATAACAATGAGGTGCATTATGTGAACTTTGGATCCTGACTCAAAACATAATAAAAAGACATTTTGGAGCTAATTGGGGAAAATTGGATATGACAAATATTTCATATAATATTAAGGAGTTGTTATTAATTTTGCTGGTTATGATAATGGTATTGTGGTGCATTTTTAAAAGGGACCCATCTCTTAGAGAACATTTATAAGTGAATTTGTTTATCTGGGTTTTATTTTAAACACTCTGGGAAAAAAATATGGTGGGGCTGGGGATAGATGGCACAAGATTGGAAGAGTGTTGATTACTATTGAATCTTGGGAATGGATACATGGGGGATTATTATATTATTCTTGTATTTGAAGATATCTTTAAGAAAAATTTTAAAGTTTGTTAATTTATATGAACAAATCATTGATAGTTGTAACTTAATATAATGCCATATGAACACATATGTTGCTTTTTATTAAAAATATCTAAGAGAATATATTATACCTTTTGAAAAGTTCTAAGCCTTGGCACATATTGGAAATTTTGGCTTTAGTGAAACTTTCAAGTGCTTGAACAAACCAGTCAGTAGCTGATTGAGATCTTAGCTGTTTTTTGATTGGCATTTGTCCTGTCACTATTAAAATAATGCAAATCATTTTAATGTATTGAAACTGTGTTTTAAAATTGGCCATGAGTGTTCTGACGGTGAGGTTTCATAAAAATTAGAAGATAATTTTAGAGGTGGGATGGACATTTCATTAGGATATCATCTTCTTGATAACCTATCAATATAATATGATTTTCTTTTAATGTCTAGCCTCCTTTAGACTTCACACTCCTCAATCCTTTCATTTAAGTCTCAGTGCATTAGTTGGGATTTGGTTGCAGATAACAGAAATCACTTTAACTATTTCAAAAAGAAAGATTTAATGAAAGAAAATAAATGCTTACAATGAGGTTGTAAGTGATGGAAGAGTAGCCTCTAATCTGGATCTCCAAGAAATAAAACCAACACAACACTACAGAATTTGTCCATGTGGGGATCTCCTACTTCTGCCAATATTAGGAAGCTGGCAAATCAGCAAGAAACTGCAGGGATTGTTGACTGAAGGAATATATTTTTTTTACCTTTGATCCAGAGATTTGAAAGTTGCCACTACTGCACCTGTTGGCTCTAAAAACATGCTATTTCTGATAGGTTTTCACTTCCAAAACATGAATGGCTCACACTTGCATCTCAAAACCTAAATAGTGAATGGTTATCAGACATTGTTATAGAAAATCCCATTTTCCATGAATGTGATTTCTAGTAGAAGGATAGAAATAGTAAAATTATGATTTTTATCTTACTTCATATATCAAATCTGTCAGAATATTGATAAATAATAGTTATTTCTGTACAAGTCACAAGAATGACAAGACTACAATTGATATTTATAATTTTATTTTTACATTTTTTCCGTGTTTCCTTTGCCCTCAACCAGTACTTCATTGGTTATGGTTATTTACTAGTGTATTGACTAAAACATCATTCATGAGAAACCTTCAATAATTCTGCCCCTTTAGGATTCCCACGATATTATATTAACTTTTATCACTGCAAATGTCAATTGTAGTAGACAGTCTCAAAAATGTTTCCCAAAGACTCCCCTTCCATTATTTACTACACCCTTGTGTAATCTCCTTCCCTTGAGTGTTGGCTGGACTTAGTGAATCATTACTAACAAAGAGAACATATAAAAAATTATGGCATGCCATATCCAAGTTTAGGTTACAAGAAGGCTGTGACTTTCATATCTCTCTCTCTCTCTCTCTCTCTCTCTCTCTCTCTCCCACCCTCCCCCTTCACTTTCCAGGAGAATTCAGCTGCCACTTTGGAAGTAGTGTTATGGAGAGGACCACATGGTAAGGACATGATATCTCCAGTCAACAACACAGTCAACAGCATCCAGTGAGCACCTGAGGTCAGCCAATAACCAACCATATGACGGGATTTGGAAGTGAAGTGCCTAGTGAAACTGAGATAACTACACCTTTAGTTGGGAACTTGATTGCAGCCTTGATGAAAGACTCTGAGCCAGAAGATTTCTTTAAGTCATGTTTGGATGCCTGACATAAAATTGTGAGTTTTTTACTTCAGGTTTAATTCCAATAGAGTGGTGGTAACTTGACAGAGTAAATTTGGTGCCTCCAATCATTCTCAGAGTTTATTTTTAAGTTCTGTTAATATATTTGGTGTCAAGACATTAGCCAATGGGACCATCTGATTCTCTAATCATTATTTAAATATGTATTAGTATCTCTCATTCGGTCTCACACATAAAAATACATTTGCATATATGTGTGTATAAATGTTGATATCATATATATGTGGTTCTTTCTTGCAAACAGAGTCCTAAATATAGAATATTGGTCATCATGTTTCTTCATGTCAGAATATCCCTTGAAGGTTTTCCATGTCAACAGGCATAAATCCAACACACCCACTTTAGCAGCTGCACATTATTCACTTGTACATGTGGATCACAATTTAGTAATTGATCCCCTATACATGGATACCGAAGTTGTTTACAGTTCCTTGCTATGTCTGCTAGAAGCAAAGTATTATACACATTTATATTTGCATATATAAAATATATATGACATATATATTTGAAAAATTGTGCAAAAAGTTTTTTTCAGATAAATTCTAGTATTAGCACTGCTAGGCAAAGATATGCACCTATAGAACTTTTTTCTAAATTTTTTAAAAATTTATTTATTTTATTTATTTATTTTTGGCTGTGTTGGGTCTTCGTTGCTGTGCACGGGCTTTCTCTAGTTGTGGTGAGCGGGGTGCTACTCTTCGTTGAGGTGCGCAGGCTTCTCATTGTGGTGGCTTCTCTTGTTGTGGAGCACTGGCTCTAGGTGCATGTGGTTCAGTAGTTGTGGCACGCACGTTCAGTAGTTGTGGCTTGTGGGCTCTAGAGTGCAGGCACAATAGTTGTGGTGCACTGGCTTTGTTGCTCTGCTGCATGTGGGATCTTCCCAGACCAGGGCTCAAACCTGTGTTCCCTGCATTAGCAGGCGGATTCTTAACCACTGAGCCTCCAGGGAAGCTCTGCACCTATAGAACTTTGATAGATACTGTCAAACCATTTTCAAACAGAGGAGTATCAATGAACACTTCTCCCAAGGAAATCTAGTGCCTTTGATCATCTTTAATTGGATTATCTGTCTTATTATTTTGTAGAAAGATTTCTTTATATAGTCAATTTATAAGTCCCGTATGAAATACATGATTTGCTAGTATTTTCCTTATTTCATGGATTGTCTTTTCACTTTCTTGATATTGTCCATTGAAAGATATATACCTTAAATTTTGATTAAGTCAACTTATCTATTTTCTTATTACTCATGTTTTTGATGTCATATCTAACAATCGATTGAGAAATCCAATATCATGCAGATGCATTCTTATATTTTCTCCTACAAAATTTAGTTTTAGCTTTTACATTTAGGTTTTTGATTCATTTTCAGTTAATTTTTTTATATGGTGTGAGATAAGAATCTAATTTTATTCTTTGGCATGTGGCCTACCTAATTATCCCACCATCATTTCTTGAGAAGACTATTTTTTCTTGTTGAATGCTCTTAACACCTTTGTCAAAAATCAGTTGACAATAGATATATGGGCTTATTTCTGGACTCTCAATTCTATTTTATTGATCCGTATGTCTACTTCCCTCTGTTGCTCAGACCTATTCTCTGGCTTTTGCTGACAGTCTCAGAAGAATTTAACATAATCTTCATAAATGCTCTAATGTTCTGGAAAACAAAGTAAGTAATTCTCCTTTTTTTCCTGCATAATCTTTAAAATAATAAGAACATACTATATTCTATAGTGAGTGTGTGTTTGTATGACAGTGGGCACTGAGGAGGTAGGCAATTGAATGCCATTTCAAAAATAACACCCTGCTACTTTATCTATAAATCTTTATTTGGTGATTAGGTATTCTTTTCTCAAATGACAAAAGAAGAAAGCAAAGTTACTACTGTTTATCTTGACAAATATTTTCAGCTTTTTTAGAAAATGAAAGAAAGCTTCTTTCAAGTATTGACTGCTTTCACTGGACACTAGCAAAGTTTAGACACCAGCTGTGGCACACTAGCACTTTCATGTGAACTTCTTGGCTATGTAATAGGCAGTTCCTATGGACAATCTGGCCCACCTGCATCTTTTGCAACTTTCTCAGCCATACGGTGGCTGCTGCTCCTGCAGTCTAGCTCTGTTTTGCACACATGGCAAGTTTCTTTGCCATACGTATGCTTGCTCATGTGGCGGCCACACCCTCTCCAATAATGTCTGTCTCAGCCTGGGAAGCAGTGTGTTATTTTACATTCTAGGTTTCTCTCATGTTTACCCTTATGCATCCCATAAGTTAAAGCTACTTCTCTCATTTGCTATTTCTTTATTTTTTTAGAAGCTCCCTTCCCCCCTTTTAGTAGTTAGTCACCTTTTACTAGTCAAAAACTCTATATTTTTCCTATTTGAATCACTGACATGGCTTTTATCTCTTGACTAGAACCTGACTGATACCTCCACTGAAGTAAGTTGTAGCTTGCACCAAATTTGCTGAACACTTCTGCTTTTACCAAAAACTAGGAAGTGCACATTTTAATACTTAAAAGATAATAATAATTATATAATAATAATGAATTATAAGGGACATAAAATATCCTACAGAATTAAGTACTGATATCAAATTTTGTTTCTAGCTCTTCTATTAAACAAATCTGTGTTACATTTAGATGCCGGATATTTATTTGCGGTTTTTTTCTTTGTTGGTCAAAACGAAGAAACATGCTGACTTATTTGTTTCTCTATTTATGATGATTTGCCTTTTCCCCCATTTTAGCTAGTGAATACTTAGTAAAGTAAATGAAGAAACACACAAAATTTTGATTCAAGATTCATTATATAATTTCCAATGTAAGCACAAGATATTTGTTTGCAGGCTCAACCAAAACAAATTGGCCTAATAAAAGTTATACATTTACTAGGCATTCTAATTAACATTGAAATCAGGACAGGGTAAACTATTCTTTATCTTTTCTAGACAAATACTTCTATTTTGAGGTTTTACAGAATTTAACACCTTTTTCGGATAGCAAAATGGTAACTTTGTGCAAAGGAGGAATTGACTTTCTTTTGGAAGCATCTTAGTGCTGGGATATTCTATATGAGCATAAAGTTTTCCATGCCAATATCCTTCTGTTGAGTTTTATATAATCAGTATATGTTTTGCTTGTGAGCAGTGTTCATGTTTCTTTAATGATATTTATGTACTGCTTTGCGATGAGTATATATATATATATATATATATATACTCATCGCAAAGCAGTACATAAATTAGATTATGTACTATATATATATATATATATATATATATATATACACATACACACATACACAATGTTTGTGATTGGCCCACTTAAATAGATTCTGTTTCAAAAAAAAAAAACTTTGACACAGACCATAGTCTGATTAACATATTCTGAGAATAATACATGGATTTGGTTCTGTGTTATATTGACTTTTGTTTTCTATGGCTTCTCAGAATATTTTCAAGTCATGTAAACACTAGACAATAAAAATATTCCTGAGAGAATAGATTCCAGACTGACTCCTTCTGGGTCTTTAGACAAATCTAAATTGTTCTTTCAGGAGCTTTGGAATTCATCTGTAAAACATATTATCTCATCGAAGAGCCCCACTTTTCCCCCACCCCCATACAGCTGCAAACTTAAGATGATGACCAAAGTTTTGTACAAAATATTAAGAATGCTCCTGGAAACTAAAAACTCCTAGACTCTGAAAATCTAGAAATCTTTACCATTAATTTTACACAATATGGCACACTCTAAATAAATCCCTGGAACATTTAATAATACAACTCATACCTTCTAGCAACAAATGTAAAAATGAAATAACATTTATCAAGAATAAAAAATATTGGGCTTCCCTGGTGGCACAGTGGTTAAGAATCCACCTGCCAATTCAGGGGACATGGGTTCGAGCCCTGGTCTGGGAAGATCCCACATGCCGTGGAGCAACTAAGCCTGTGCGCTGCAACTACTGATCCTGCGCTCTAGAGCCCGCAAGCCACAACTACTGAAGCCCACACACCTAGAGCCTGTGTTCCACAACAAGAGAAGCCACTGCAATGAGGAGCCCGCACGCTGCAACAAAGAGTAGTGCCCGCTCGCCACAACTAGAGAAAAGCCTGCATGCAGCAATGAAGACCCAACACAGCAAAAAAAAAAAAAAAAAAAAAAAAAAGAATAAAAAATATTGTGTAACTTAAAAGGAATGTTAGAGGCTTACATTGAAATCCAAGGTATATCCTGTTCTCACTCTTGTACTGTAGTGAAAATTATATGAATATATCCCCGTTCTTCCTTTGATAATGTAGAATGAAATAATGCTCCTCCCCTCAAATAAAGTCTTTGAAAAACTGGTTATTCTTCCTGTAGGATTAAACTTTTAGAAATATTGTATGCCAAATATAAGGTGATGGCCTAGGTTGCAACCTATGGATAATCTATACTAACAATATAATTATACTATTATTTTTTTACCATATTTTCTCCTTTGTGTTGTAAATTAATCATGAAATGTTTATCAATTATACAGTCAAAATGAAAAAGGGGAAAAGAAAACTCTCAAGAGCATTTTTAATGAGAATGATTTGATTAAATAAGAAGTACTATAAAGAAGGTAATGAATCAAACCTAAATAGCAAAATGGGACAACTCTTCTGGGATTCATATAGAAGTATTTATAGATGTGCTTTGTACATTTTGTAATATAGAAGAGTAAATTAAAATAGCATTTCAATAGATTTGTAACAAGAACATGGTGCAATAAAAGCAAAGTGTGTGTGTGTTTGTTTAATATGAATTCACAGTTAACTGTTTTTTAACCTGTTTTTTAACACTTGCTTAGTAACACATTTCACTTCATAATAAAATAAAATCATCAAAATGAATTTAACCCATTAATTCCCCCATGCCCCCACACACACAGTTTCCCTAATAGTAACACCTTTCATTAGTGTGTTTCATTTGTTGAAATCATGAGCCAATATTGATACACTGTATTAACTAAAGTCCATAGTTTACATTAGTGTTTACACTATGTGTTTTACATTCTGTGGGTTTTCGCAAATGTAAAATGACACATATGTCATACAGAATAGTTTCACTTCCTGGGCTAAATCTATTTATCTCTCCTTCCCTCCCCTCAAGCCCCTGACAACCACTGATCTTTTTGCCTTTTCCAGAGTACTACATAGTTGTAATCATACATTATGTAGCCTTTTCAGACTAACTTCTTCCACTGAACAATACATATCTGAGGTTCTTCCATGTCTTTTCATGGCTTGATAGTTCATTTTTTTATTGCTGAATAATATCCAACTGTGCATATGTATCATAGTTTGTTTATCCACACACCTATCTTGTTTGTTTCCAAGTTCCAGCAATTATGAATAAAGCTGTGATGAACACTTTTATGCAGCTTTTGTATGGACCTAAATTTTCAATTAATTTGGATAAATATCAAGGAGCACAATTGTTAGATTGTATGGTAAGAATATCTTTACTTGTGTAACAAACTGCCAAAATGTCTTCCAAAGTGGTTTTTCCATTTTGCATTCCTACCAGCAATTAATCAGAGATCCTCCTGCTTCACATCCTCACTGACATCTTGACAATACTGTCTTCCTATCTATGTACATGGGATATCTCCATTTATTTGGTCTTCTTTGATTTCTTTCATCAGAGTTGTATAGTTTTCTTCATATAGATCTTTACATGTTTTGTAACATTTATACCTAAGTGTTTTATTTTTTGGTGCTAATTTAAATGGTATTGAGTTTTTAGTTTCAAATTCCAGTGTTCATTGATGGTATATAAAAAAAGCAATTGACTTTTGTATATAAACTTTTTGTCCTGATACAATCAGTTGTTAGTTCCAGGAGATATTTTGTTGTTGTTGAATTTTTGTAATTTCCTATGAAGACAATCATGACCTCTGTAAACAAAGACAATTTCACTCCTTCTTTCCCTATCTAGTACTTTTATTTCCTTTTCTTGTCTTGTTGCATTAGCTAGAACTTCCTGTAGAATGTTGAATAGGAGTGGTGATGGCAGACATCCTTGTTTTGTTCCTTATCTTAGCAAAAAATCCATCTAGTTCCTTGCCATTAAGTATAAGATTGATGTAGGTATTTTTGTAGATGTTCTTTATCAAGTTGAAGAAGTTCCCCTCTATTTCTAGTTTGTTGAGAGTTTTTATCATGAGTAGGTGTTGATTTTTGTCAAGTATTTTTCTACATTTATTGATAAGAGCATATGATTTTTAAAAATATTTGGCCTGTTGGTGTGATGGATTACATTAACTAATTTTCCAATGTTGAACCAGCCACATATCTAGAGTAAATCTTACTTCATTGTGGTGTATAATGCTTTTTATACATTGTTGTTTTTATTTGCTAATATTCTGTAAAGGAATTTTGTACTCTAGTTGGTGATACATCTGCCTTGTCACCATGACTCAACCTGTTCCTCAGTCTTCTCTCCATTGTGATAACTCATTTCAGTTTGGGTACACAACTAGAGTTATATATTGCTTTAGCTATCAACAAGTCCTCACTAATTTTATTAGTGGCAATTAAAGAAATCTGTTTGGTATTGAAAAGATCAATACCTCCTTCCAGAGGACAAATATTCCAGAAGTTTGAACTTATGGGCATTTGCATTTTATGAGAGAATTTCACTGAATTTTAAAATAGTACAGTAACCAGTGGAAACATTCATAGTTCTAAATGGCTTATTATTTACAACTTATAAATAACTGAATAACAACACTATGAGACTAGATATCAATTACAGGAAAAAATCTGTAAAAAATACAAACACATGGAGGCTAAACAATACACTACTTAATAACCAAGAGATCACTGAAGAAATCAAAGAGGAAATCAAAAAATACCTAGAAACAAACGACAGTGAAAACACGATGACCCAAAACCTATGGGATTCAGCAAAAGCAGTTCTAAGAGGGAAGTTTATAGCAATACAATCCTATCTTAAGAAACAAGAAACATCTCAAATAAACAACCTAACCTGTTGGAAGATTTTTAATCACACACAAAATAAATAAATAAATAACTGAATAAATATACAGACTGGAGGGTGTTTAAAGAAATAAATCTACCTTATAATTACATTTTAGTATCTTAATGAATATTTAATTCATTATGAAAATTGATATTATTTAATCTCCTTTATTTTGTTTCTTGTCATGGGAGTGAAATGAGTGAAAATCAACAAATTATTTCTTCAAATGCTTTGAATAAGTTGGCATCAGTAGAAGTACCAAATCAAACAGGCATAACAAAGAATTAAATATTTAGACAGTTCCACACAATTATTTGAAATGAAATGACACATTTCTATGCTTGAAACTTAATGCAAATTCTTACATAATTACAGAAGATACTATAGCTTCTTCCATCAACTTAAATTATTTTCTTTAATGATGAAATGTAATTGTAGCCCTTCAGATACTCACGTATAATAAAATTAGATAACTGACATTATTAACTAGAAATTCCTATTAAGACACTCTGAAATAGATCTTGGATAAAATAATTGAAAGTCACAATAGTGTTGAGAAACAACACAAACTTAAAATGACTTCTTATGTGTAATTTAAATATTAGATTTTAATTTTATAACTTTAATATATAAAATTACAAAATATATAGTGTTTTCTACATTATTATTTTAAAATAATGTTATACACCTTGCTTATTTAAAAATTTTATATTAGCCAGGGGACTCAGTGATCTGGCCATGCTATATAAAATAGAGTATTTACAGAACATTTTATCAAAGTTTTTGCTTGATTTCAGTATAAATCAATGAGAAGAAAGGCAACATACAGTATAGTTTGGGTGAGGTTAAGAGTGGAGATGGAGAGTATGACATGCAGTTTTTACCAATGAAACTTCTAGCAGTAGGGCTTTTGATCAGTGTATGTACCAAAGGTGCAAATTTATTTTTCAGAAGACAGATCTCAACAGAGATGTATTTTGTTAGACTAATGATATTAAAAATACTGCCCTCCTGTAGAAATTGAGATATTTCACATTTTGGGCTTCTTGTAAAATACCTGTAAACAATAGACAGTAGCTGAGTAACAGCTGTCATAATTAGAAAAGCTCTCAGGTCTTCTGTACACCACAGTTCCCATTCAAATCTTTCTTCTTATTGACATTTTTTCCTGGAACTGAAGCTATTTTAGTTTTGACTCCTATTTTAACATCTTCAAACCTTGATTCCTTTTTTTGAAAAATTGGCATTATAATAAAAAAAAACTTTTTTCACAGGTCGTTTTATAGATAAAGTGAGGTGAAGATTTTGCTGTAAGCTATTGTCCTTTATGTAAACTCTATACAGTTTTTCTAAACTACCAGTATCCCAAGGAGAAAGGTAATAGCCAGATGGCAATGTGGCATAGGCACAGCCTATATATATATATATGTATGTATATTTCATCTCTAAAATGATTCATCATGATTCTTGTTCTCCTGGAAAAAAAATCCCATTCTATAAAATTGCATTCAAAGTTATGTGAAAAATGGGATTGGAGCAGATACCAAAATATATGCCACAGCGTTGCAATAGAACATAAACAATAGTTGGTACCTGAGTAAATAACATCTTGGACCACCTAAGCAGGTAGTTCAGAGTGGCTTAAAGTGCTACAGCAGATATTAAAGATGCAAAGATTCAAAGAAAAGAAACCAGTACAGTGGTTCAGTAGCACTTTAAATAAAGCAGGGTTGGTTAATGTTGAGGCAATGCTGGGCTTGGAGATTTGAGGAAGTGAGAGTGTTAAGGTAGAAAGAAGAGGTGGTAAAACCTGTCAAAACCTAACAGCTATACAAAGCTGGGGTGCACCTATCTGGTTAGGCAGTCCCCGAAACCAAGTGTTT
Source organism: Delphinapterus leucas (assembly GCF_059928025.1). Taxonomy (NCBI): domain Eukaryota; kingdom Metazoa; phylum Chordata; class Mammalia; order Artiodactyla; family Monodontidae; genus Delphinapterus; species Delphinapterus leucas. The sequence continues at coordinate 41,132,070 of NC_143136.1, read as the reverse complement.
ACATTTACATTTTTTAGGTAAAAGCTAAAAGAGCTCCTGTTTCAGAGTAGCCGTTATGCTGCAGATATTTTCCTTTCTGTCTAAAGAATGTAATTCTCTTTCTATTATTTCATTTCCTCTTGGATTAAAAAAAAATTTGAATGAGCCAAAACCATGTTTACATTACATGGATACCATTGTCCTAATTGTATAATTTTTATGATCTAATCCAGATTGTAGACATGCACGTTTGTTGTGGCTGAACAGACTGATCACACGCACACACATGTACACACACACACCCCCTAGTGTGATGCAGGAGGTGCTGTGATGTTGGGGACTGTAACAGTCCTCCTCCTTCCCGCAGTGTTAGATCTTTGTATATGGAGCTATGTTTCTTAGAATCCCCTTCCTTGTACGTTTCTGGGTTAATGTTGGTCAAAAATTGAAACGTCGTATGATATGTTTTGGAGGTGGAAGTGAAGTAGCAGCCATTATACTCTGTAAATTATCTCTGCTTAGATAGGGTGAGATACCATGGCCAAGGTGTGGTCAGATTCCAGCTTGCCTTTGCTGCTGGCAATTCTATGTCCAGCTCTCTTTCCTAATTGCTAGTTTTGCTGTACAGCGGAGACTCCATGTTCATCATCAGATGCTTCATTGTGAACTCACAGAGGTGGTACTATCTCTGGAGACCATTAACCTTCCAGAGACTTCTACACCAGTTTCTTTTTTGTAGTCCTCTTCCTGCATTTGGATACGCCTAACTTCTAGACTTTTTTGTAAGCTCCAACTCACTTATCTCCTCCAGGAAGTCAGTGCCCCTCATTTTAGATATTAACTACACTAGCACCTCACAAAGTTGTTTAAGGTCTCATTCCTATAACAAATCTCTCAGTCCACAAAATCCACAGTGGTTTCTCTTCTGAATGCACCTTGCCTGAGACAGAATGTTCCAAAGATGGCCACAGAATATCTCTCATTCCATGTGATCTTTGCCGTGTGACCTTGCCTATCTCCCTCCTCTTAGACATTGAGGCTGGATGGATCTTTTCATTGTATAACCTTTAGCTGGCACAGCAGCCTTCTGCTTTCTGTTTTAGGAAGCAAGTTCCTATGGAAGAATTGGAGCCATAATAAAGCTAGCATGCTGTGAGAAACCCAAGCTACACTGAGACCCCCTGGAAGATGAGGTGCCATGTGGAGAGAAAAAGAAGCCAATGAGAATCCAGGCACCAGACATGTGAGGGAAGATGTCATCTTGGAAGTGGATCCTAGCCATCCCAACCCCAGCCATCCCATTTATGTCAGAGGTGAACCACTCAGACAAGCACTTCTCAAAACACAGACTCAAAATTGTGAGCAAAATAAAATAGTTGTTTTAGGAAACTTAGTTTTGAGATACTTTGAAATGCATCAGTAGGTAAAACCAGAACCTCTCCTCACCCCCAGGGGACATCCTTGATGCACCAAATGGCTTTGTTAGAAAGGTCTCTGTGCTCATATCATGAATCAGGAATATTAAAAATTGTTTTAAATATTATGACTACCAAACTATAATAAGAGAGTTATCTATAATCTTAGTTGTACAATTTACCTGAGCATTACCTAGCCTCATACTTATGTGGGACTTTATTTCTCACATTGACAGACTACTGAGGTTGAAGTTTCTGACCCTAAGTACTTGGCTTTCTTCAAGATTAATTTCGTTCATTTATAGGTTTGCCTTTTGTAACAACAACCTATAAATCACCATGCTTCTAAGTACAAGGAATTATTATAATCCTTTAAGAGTAAGAGTTTATACCATTGTTCAAAAACTACTCTGACAGTATATATTTGATATATTGAGACTGTTCTTGCCAAAAAGTCACAACAAAAGGTGAAGTGTTCATGATAAAACAATTTATCACTCCAAATATGTATAGGAAACTATAACTTTTAAAAGTATTCCTAGAGTGAATTGTAGGTTTATATTTTATTAACTATGTTTCGGTCTATGCTGGTGATATCCCTCCAAGATTTACCTTTTTAACTAACCAAAACGTATTTTGATAAGTGGTGTTCCTGCCAAAAATGCATGAATTGAATTTATTTATGAGGAAACAAGAAAACTCAAATTGAGAAATATACTACGCAATGACTGTCCTATGTACTTCTAAAATATCAAGGTCAAAAAAGGAAAAGGAGCTGAGACAGTGTTCCAGATTAAAAGAAACTAAATGTAGTTTGAAATTTGGGAGCATCTTATGAACTATAAAGATAGGCGGTTTGTGCAGATGACTAAGGATCTATCTATCTATCTATCTATCTATCTTATTTATCTATTTATCTACACATCCATCCATCCATCTACACATAGGTATATTTTTTTATTGAGACAATTTACATACAATAGAGTACATAATCTTAAGTGCACAGCTAGATAATTTTTTTACATGTTTGTATTTATGTACTGAGAATTCATATTAAGATATAGAGTATTTCCTGCACTGCTTAAGATTTTCTCTTTCTTCTTTTAGTCACTTTCACCCTAAAGGTACCCAATCGCCACAGAGTAGTCTTGCCTCAAAATAAGATCATATTAAAACAGTATGGCTGTGGCCAACTTTAGGGCAAGAAACATTTGCTGAAATATAGAGGATTTAGGCTGGCAAAGAAATCACTCACTGAGAAGCTGGAGGGGAACTAGCTAGGATATTTCCTTTTGGAGTACCAGTGATACTCACTACAGCTTTTGTATCATGAGTGTCTCCAGCACAGATGTTACCTGTCAGTGACCCAGCTCTTGCAAGAAAAAAGTAACAACAATAAAAAGTGCCAGAATCAGAAAGAGTTGTTTTCATCTTGCAATGTCCTTTCATCACCTCTACCAACAAGGCCTAATGGTGTGCCAGCTGAAGAAGAAATATTTATAGAATTCACCTCAAACCTTATAAATCAGGGCAAAAAACATAGATTGGAACTAAAAGTTAAAAAAATTTATAAATGCACATGCGATGTATATTAAGCTTCCAGCAAGTTTTCCCAGGCTTTACCGTATAATTGACCAATGATCGCAGAGAATGAAAAGAGAGGGTAAGCCCCAATGTTCAGGCACTTTTTTAAGCCACTGCTGAACACATGTTGTTATCATATTATCATATGGGCCCACGCACTTTCCATGGCCAGCCTAGAGTCACTGTGTTACAAGACTACACAACAGCATGAACAAATTAAAGCCATTACTGCTACTGCAACTACATCATTCTTCAGTAAGTGACCATTTGCATTGTTTCCAGTTTTGTTCATCATGAATAAAACTACTACAAACATTCTTATATATGTTTTTGGTAGACATAAGCAGTCATTTCTCTTACATATATACCTAGGAGTGGAATTGCTAGATCATTGGGTAAACATACATTTAGCTTTAATAGAAAATGTCTAAAATATTTCCAAGTAATTGTAATAATTTTAGCCTTCCACCAGATTAATGAGGGTTCCAGCTGTTTCACATTGTCACCAAAGTTGTATTGTCAGTTGTTTTAATTTTACTTGTTCTAGTGGGAGTGTAGTTTTTTGTCATTATGGTGTGAATGTGCATTTCCATGATGACAAAAGTACTGGGTACCTTTTCATTTGGTTATTTGGATTTACTCTTTTTGAAGTACTTGCCAAGTCTTTTAATCACTTTTTAATATTTGGTCATCTTATATGTTTCTTTTTGATTTCTAGGAATTCATTATGTGTTTCACGTACTAGTCTTTTATTATATATACATGCATTACAGATTTATTCCTTCCATCTGGTCTATCTTTTAATTCTCTTATATGTATCTTTTGATAAACAGAAGTTCTTATATTTAATGAGGTCCTATTTTGTAAGTTTTTCTTTTATGGTTAGTGCTTTTCATGTGTTTCTTGTCTATTCTAGCTTCATGAGGATAATCTCATTTTCTTTTATTTTAGAATTTTCTTGCTCATTTTTCACTATTCTATAATCCATCCTTTTTATACAGTGTACGGCACAAAATATGGGACAAGATTATTTTCTAAAGATATCCAATTAACAGCATCATTTATTGAACAGACAATGCTGTATCCTAGCATACTTTCAAGGGCAGCTCCCTTGGAGAGAAGGAGTCCTTTTTTATTCTCCTTGCTCTGTATCAGGTAGAGGCAGTGGTAGCTATGCATGTTCTTTTCTCTTGCTGCTCTGCAAGAAGCATTACCAGTTGCAGGAAGTACATGACAGCCAGGTATGTGTAAGGCCCTGACTGTTTGGCCAGAACACCAGAAAAAGACATCCTTAGGAATCTGAGAATGGAGAGAGAACATCAGAAGGGATAGAGATGAATAAAGGCAACCGTTAAATCACCACATCATTTTTTGGCTCATCTTCAAGCTACATATGCATGAAGTTGTCAGGAATCAGTACATCAAAGATTTTGAGAACTGAATAATGGTGTGTAGCATTGCCTAGGTCCCAGAGTGAATTTCATGCCCACAGAATCCAGGTTGGAACTTGAAATCTAAACCCTACCAGGTGGACTGCCTTCTAAAACATAACAAAACTAAACTATATTAACATTTCCTGGAAGATTTTACAGCTCTCTGAGTTTCATAATATAGTATTCAAAATGCCCTTGATTCAATCCAAGATTACCTGACATACATGGAACAAGGAAAATCTAAACAACTCTCAATGAAAAAGTAAATCAACAGACACCAACACCAAGATGATGCAAATGTTTGACTTATCAGAAAAAGTTTGTAAAACAGCTATAATCACCATGGTTTGAGAGGTAAGGGCACACCTTCTTGAAAAAAATCAATACATAAGAGGTGTTCTAAGACAAGAGGTCATAAAGAAGAATCAAATGAAAATTCTAAAACTGGAAAACACAATAACAGAAATAAAAAATAACTGGAATGGAAGAAGGGCTCACTATTAGAGATAATAGAGGAAAAAGTTAGTAAACTTAAAGATTGATCATAGAAACTTCTCATTCTGAACACCAGATAAAAAATAAATTAAAAATATAAAGGGAACAGAACCTCAGTGACCTATGGGATTATATCAAAAGGTCAATATTCATGCCTTATAAGGAGAGGAAAAAGTGAGTGGTGCAGGAAAAATATTTGAAGAAATAATAGCTGACGACTTCCCAAATTTAATGAGATATAAATAGAGAGATCCAAGAAGTTCACTGAACCGCAAACAGATAAATTAACCTGCTTTCAGACACATAATAATCAAATTGCTGAAAATCAAAAGAAGAGAAAAGGTCTTGAAAGCAACCAAAGAAAAACATCACATTATATAAAAAATAATTCTTTAAATGAATGTAAATATCTCATCAGGAATGATAAGAAGCCAGAAGAAAGTGGAGAACCAAATTTAAAGGCTGAAAGAAAAGAACTGTCAACCCACAATCATTTGTTCAACAAAAATATCTTTCAGGAATAAAGGAGAAAAAGTAATTCTTGGATGAAGGAAAACCAAGAAAATTTGATTTAAAAAGAATGTTAACAGAAGTTCTTCAAGTGAAAAAAGTGATAGTAGAAGGGATATTGGAACATCAGGAATAAAGGAAGAGCTATTTAAGCAATACCTTTTAAAATTTATAATTGCGGGGCTTCCCTGGTGGCGCAGTGGTTGAGAGTCTGCCTGCCGAGGCAGGGGAACAGGTTCGTGCCCCGATCTGGGAAGATCCCACATGCCGCAGAGCGGCTGGGCCCGTGAGCCATGGCCACTGAGCCTGCGCATCCGGAGCCTGTGCTCCGCAACGGGAGAGGCCACAACAGTGAGAGGCCCGCGTACCAAAAAAAAAAAAAAAAAAAATTTGCATATGCTTTGCAATAAAAATATTATTATGTTTGTACAATTTTTTAAAATACCTAAAAATAATTTATGTTGACATGACTACCTAGGCACAGGAAGTAGGGAAAAAACTAGCAATTCAAAAACAACAAAAAAGACTTTCCAAAATAGTAAAATATGAAATAGAGGACAGAACTGAAAATGTACAGGAAAACAGAGATTCAAAATAGTGATCAAATGGGAAACAAACGGGGTTTTAGTACACTGTGGTTCATATTATGCTAAAAGGTTTCATTCTTTTAACTTCATTAAGAAAAAAATATTGTTGATGAGAAGACTTTGCAAACTAAATTTCTTTTAAAGCAAAAATTACTATTGTTATTTGTATGCTTTTAAATTCAATTCTCTCCATTTTTTTATGTTTTTGCTTTTTAATGGAAACTGTGAATGGGGAATAAAATTAGTCTATCACTACATTTCAAATTCACTTGCATTATGGTAACAAAATAGCACAATAGTCACTGAAACTCTATTTATAGCATTTCCTTATCTGAGAGGAAAAAATACAGATTTGATATAGCATTAGTGCATTAAAAATGAATAAATTCTCTTTTTATTCAGAGCTGTGTTTGCTTTTTTGAAAGGCAAAACACTACTTTATTTAAAAACTAGGATGTGTATTCCACTTGATTAGCAGGTAAATTGCAATATTTCTTGCTTTAAAATTTAACTGGAATGTTTAGAATGAGGACTGAGAATAAATATTTAAAGATTTGCTCTCACTTATCAAGTTGGGCTCATAATGCCAATGCTCAGAATTCCATTCATTTTCTCATTTTCTTTTTAATTCTACAATTAGGGCATGATGCCTACAAGTAAGTAATAGGTACTTAGTAAAAGTCTCATGTTTTGAATAGCCTGACTCCCCATAGGCATGTTTAATTAAACCAAAGAATAAATCATAGTTTCCTATTTAGTTTTGTTGCTTTTCATTAAAGTAAATAATTTTATTAAAACTATTGGAAACAAAAATTAAATACTATACACTAAATCATCTATAAAAATCATAAGATTATAGATACAATTAATATATCTATTATTAGTGTGATACCAATCAGTTTATTCACATGTTTTGGATGACATTTGGGCTAGTTTTCACCTTTATGAGCGGCAGATCATATTATATAATTCTTTCTAGATAATTATAGAAGTTGTAAATGGTGTCAATCCACCAAATGACTTAGTAACTGCCATGTTAGACCTTGTTAGCATCAATGGTTAATAAGTGGAAGCACTTCCCTATTTTCTGGCCACTTGGTTATAACCAAGAACAAAAATCAATGCTAATACTAACACCTGTAACCCTGCATATCTGAAGCAATTAATACTTTTGAAACATTTTCTGCCACTATCTTCCATGATTTTACCTAGTCTGGAGAGCAACATTGCTATCAAAATTATCTTAAATTTTAATATTTTGACCTTATATCTATCTGAGACCTACAAAATATACACAAGCTTTAGCTAAAATATAAAACAATAGAAAAATTAAAATCTAATAGGAATTTTTCACACTAGTCTGCCAAAATGTGTTTTTCATGAACATATTATTTATATACTTAGAAAAGGAAGAAGTTATTTATGGTTTCTTGATTTTGTGTATTTGTATAAAAATCCTGTTGTTTCTTGTTGAATCTGTTCTCCTTCTCTCACCTTCATGTCAAGCAGCGAAAGAAATGACAAAAGTAATTATAAGGTGAATTAAACTTAAATCTACATAGGCCTATTCATGAATGTTTTCTTCTAACTACCAAGTGTCTTTTTTACTGAGTAACAAGTTAGTATTTTGACCTAATTACTCATGGTAGTAATGGTTATCATCAGCCTATTTTTAATATTTAAAAACATTACACAAAAATTGTGCTTTATTACTAATGTGGATATGATCGGCAAACAGGTAAAATAATTATATTTTCAACATTTCTTTTTCCTTTAAGAAAGTTTCTAGTAGCCTTCCATTTCACATCCAAATATGATCATATATCAGTATGCTTGTATTGAATTTTCCATTTGTAATTGAAAACACCAAGTTTTAAACAAAGAAAATAAAATTGTACAACAAAGATCTAAGTTTTTGTCCTCATATATAATAATAAATTTCTGTGCCTGTGCTATATTCAGAGTTTTTATTTAAAGATAACTGCATAGACTCTGTGTTCTTCATATGGCTCCTCCTCTCCTCCAACATAAATATGCAATAGCATCACAAGCATGATTTGATAGAAAATATCCTTATTAGGTATGGGGCATAAGAAAATCGTGGGATTTTAGATTTTTGAGAGAAATGTAGAGAACACCTAGTCCCATAACCCTTAACTTTTTTGGCTAATATATTATTTTATGAATCTGAAGAACGTTTGGACCCACTGTATAGAGCAATGCAAACATGGATGTTCTTTCAGCTGGTATTAATTAACTAACTATGTACTAGGGACTCTACTAGGCACCGGCAAGCAAACAAACATAGACTTTCCTAGTGGAATGTATAATCTTGTGAGAAAGAAATGTATTTATCAGATAATCACACACATATAATTTAACAAACAATAAGTACTCTCAACTAAACGCTATAAGAAGCTTCAACATCTGTTAAACCCATCCAGTTCAATCTTAATAGATGTGATGTAAACTCTCAGTAGTTTTATGAAAATCCAGGCAGATGTGGTGCTAAGGACTATGTCCCCCCAAAATTCATGTGTTGAAGCCCCAGTCCTCAATGTGAATTATTTGTAGGAGAGACCTTGGGAGGTAGTTAGGTCATGAGGATGGAACCCTCATGAATAGGATTAGTGCCTTTATAAGAGACATGAGAGAGATTATATTTTACTCTCCACCATGTGAGGATATAATGAAAAGACAACTGTTTGGAAACCAGGGCTAGGGCTACTCACCTGACACTGAGTCTGCTGGCACCTTGAATTTGGACTTCCCAACCTCCAGAACTGTGAGAAATAAATGTTTAAGCCACCCAGTCTTTGGTATTTAGCTATAGCAGCCTGGGAAGACTGAGATAGGTGGCTAAGAAGTTAATCAAGGAAAGAAGTTGTAGAGCTTTTCAGACAAAAGAAAGAAAATTTGCAGAAGTACTAAGGTAATGGGAAGCATGTAAATGGCAAGAAATGAAAGAAGTTCAGTGTGATGCAGATGCTGGCCTCAAAGAGAAAATGGCATGAAGAGAAGTTGAAAAACTGTGTGGGGGTTACTGCTAGAAAATGCACATCCTTAAGAGCCATTTTAAGTATTTTCAGCTAATTCTAATTACAATGGGAAACTAATTAATTTTTTTGTTTAGAGATGTAAAATGATCAATTTAATGTTAAAATACTACTGTGGCAAGAACAGTTTTGAAAGGTCAAGAGAACACACTTGCACAAAAGTTTTTATATTCCTTTCCACATAAACTCTGTTACAAACACATAGCATTTTATAGATCTCATTTACAGTTAAGGAAACTAAAGAAAGCAATGAATAAGGGCAAGCCTGGTTCTTGCTGAGGCTGAGTAGGCAAGTGCAGGTTAAATTAGGAAAAGCTTTGTATGTCAAGTTAAGGAGTTGGGCTTTATTCAGAAAGGAAAAGGGAAGGATAAAAACTGGTGAGTCAGATTCACTAAACTTATTCAGTATTTTCATTTGGTGCCTACTATGTAACAGACACTATGTTAGATTAGTGGACATATTTATGACTAAGATAGGTAAGAACTGAAAAAATAACCAGAATGCATTAGAGAAAGATCACTCTGTCATCATCATGAAGAATGAATTATATTTCAATCCTCCAGATGAAGAATGTTGAGGGCCAGAATTAAACAGAGGACAAAAGATATTTAAAATTTATTAAGGATAAAAAACTACTATTTCCTATTTGATTGATGCTCACACTAAAAACAAATAAAATTTCTGGATAAAAACATTTAAAGTGAAATATATATATAATTATAATATGAACATATATGTGGGATAGGAATATATATGAGATATTATATATATGTGTGTGTGTGTGTGTGTGTGTATAAGTAAGGAACCTAAGAGTCCAAAAAGTATAAAAGAGGGAAGCTAAAGAGATAAGCAGATTGTTGATTTCAAAACATTTGACAAGCATATCGAACTTAAGCACATTATAACCTTTTTTTTGAAAATCAAGGTAAAGGAAGGAAAAAGCTCAGGAAAGGCAGAAGACCACCTAAAGGTGGAGACTTAATAGGAGACTTTCTACTTAGATATAGAACCACCAAATCTATGAAATTTAACATAGCATACAAAGATAAATGATATATAAATCCATCCCTTGCCACTCCCACAGTTCATGGAGAATTGTAAAATTAGAAAGAAAAAGCCTCCCCAGATATCTTGCAAGCAGAGCTAGCCTCACACAGGTTTGCAGTATGGAATGATTCCATTTCATGGTGTGAAAAACTCAAGGCAGATGTGTAGTTAAAATGACTCCTTCCTAGCAGTGGACACAGGCATGTGAGAGAGATAAATGCAAATATTCTCCAAAAGAAGCCTCAAAGCATTCTCACTGGTAAATTTTAGGAAATACAGGCTTATAGCAAATTACCAGAAAATGAAAAATAAAGAAGATCCCATATGCAATACAGAGCAGAACCTGCAAAGTCTTCAAATATTGGAATTATTGCACATGGAATATAAAATAAGTATATGTAATAAAAATTTTAAGAAGATGGATTGATAATGTAAGAAAAAATCAAAAGACAATAAAAAGGACTAAGCTAATTTTAAGAAGAAACAGCTACAAATACAAAATATAATAAATTAAAAATACATATTGGACTAATAGATAAATACAAATATCAGGATAATGGCTACTTCTGAGGGGGAAAAGAATGTGATTAGGTAGGGAGAGACAATAGATATATTTTTTAAGACTCAGGAGACAGTAGTGTTTATAGATTTTCAAATATATATAAAACATTATTTTGTATTGGTATTTAATGAAAACAGTTTAACAAGTTTTTAGGGATACCAATGGAATTTGGTGGCAATTGGAGGGAAAGAGATGACGTAGAATGACTCCTAGGTTTCCAGCTCAGCCAATATGGTGAATTGGGTTGTTATTTAGGAAAATAGCAAAGATGGGAGAGGGAGTGACTTTGAAGGAAATGCTTTTAAAACAGTGCATTTGAAGTGTCTGTGAAGTATAAAGGTGAAGATATAGAGAGAGTACTTAGAAATATTGGTTGAAAATTCAGTAAAGATGCAGATGAAAATCAAGAAAGTTAGAGATATACTGACTGAGATGCAAATCTAGGAAATACAGAAAGGAAAAAGAACCAATATTTGTGAGTCACTCAGAGTCCTGACAATCTCATATTGTCCCAATCCCATGAACCACAATTTTGAAGAGGGTTTTATGTTACAAGTATGGGCAGGGTCATAGAATCAATGAGGGATGTGGAGGCACCAGGAGAATCACAACAGTGTGAAGCTCTTAGCAGCACTAGGGGTTGAAAGGCTGAGGGTTACTGGAGGGCAGGCAGTACCAAGGCCATGGAAATGAAGGTGTGCCTGACTGACCTTGTAGTGAGGAGAGGTAGGGGCCCTGCAAGTGAGCCTGGGTGATGCAGGCTCAGTGGTCAGTTCAGCCCCAGCAGGCAAGTGCAGGACAGAGGACAGTGAAAAGGTTTAGAGTGAGGGGCAAACTGACACCTACACACGTTGAGAATAGAAGCCCTTGGAACTTTAACACTTAAAACTGTCAAAGGATTAAGGAATGGAAACCACTTACTACTGAGGTAGGAGAAATACCAAAATAATCTTTCTTTGGCAGTAAGTAGAAGGTAATCTTTAAGCAGAAGAGTTGGGACTTGTGCCAAATGCTGAAAAGGAGTTAAATGAGATGACAATTGCCTAGATGAAATGAAATGGATGGGGCTTGGGAAATATTGGAAGCAGTATAATACTGGAAGGAGTTCAAAGTCGAGAGTATGAACCAGGCAGGAATTAAAGTGGAGAGTTTAGGGTACATTCTAGAGGTTTTTCTTGGTTATAATCTGTAAGATTTGGTAACAATTTTGATATACAATAAGGAAAAGGTGACAAGGAGTGGAAGATATCTCCTAGGATTTTAGTTCAGAAGTATAACAAAATAAGAAACACTGAAAGAGGATCATGTTTATGAAGGGAAATATAATTTTCTTCATTTTTCATTTATAAATACACACCACACTTACCGAATATGCAAACTGGCTTTGCAGGCAAGCAGAGGAAACTCAGATCTAGAATGCAATAGAGGTTCGACTACGCCAATAATAGAGAGTAGGAAGGCATTATTATATTGGACTATATTTGGAAAATATAGCACTTATTAGCAATTAGCTGGATCTACTGTAAAACACTGAGAAAAAGAAAAGCAACCTCTGTTATCCAGGTGCTTGCCAGCAATGTAACCTAGACCTTGCTGCTACAAGCTGGCCTGGCACTCATGGCATGGTACTCTCCTGATGAACATAAATACTTTCACAGAGCATCAACATTAGACAAGGCCAATCTGTGGCCATGATGGATTAACACAAAATCCAGACCACTACATAATCATGTCTGAACACAGACCAAATAGGATCATTGTCCGAACCACAGAAATGACCAAACATCCTCTTTCCTACTAGTAAGAATGCTGCTTTTTTCTCAATTACAGCTTTAGCTCAGAGCTAGTCTTCACTTTAGATAAGATCTATTAAGATACCCAATCATAGAGTTACCCCTGCCTCCAGTGCAAAGTCTGGCTTCTTTAAACTTTTCCCAACTCACCTAACAGAAGCCCAAATCCTACAAGTTATTTCTAACACCTTCTTAATGAAATATCCACAGATCCTGGAGGTATGCATTCTCTTTGCTTCAAAGAGTATTAAATCCAACTTGTTTAATTGGTGCCGCTTGTGGTCTTTGGCCAGAGAGAACTGACAAAACTTTGATACCCTCCATGTCTCCCAATCCCCACTCCTACCTCACACCCCAACACACATACAGTAAGAAAAAGCAAAAATACAGTGTGGGGAATGGAGGCATGGGGAAAACTTTCTAATAGAATTTTGATTTTATCAGTTGAAAATGAAATTGACAAGTTTGGATCTTTCTAAAACTCCTTCATGCAATTTTATTTATTTGTTTTTCTGTTTTTAGGTGATTTTTTGGGGGGTGTGTGGCTAAGGCTTCAGATATTATCCAAATTCATAATACTGTAAGGTATTTAATCCTCATGCTTTCTGGATCACTGCTAGATGTACGTTCAGTGTCTGGAAATGTGATGACCTACGTTATTACAATCAAGTTATCTTTCTAAATCATTATAAGCTCTTTCAATCTGCACTCAATGGTCTAAATACCTTTGTAATCAGTGAAATCCAAGAAGAAAATCTGATTGGGCTATCTGACCAGATAACAGAAATATTATTCATTCTCTCTTTCTCTCTCTCTCTCTCTCAACTTCTTCTCTGATCCCCAGGTTGCCTCTCTTTGTAGGCGGTTTCCAAAGTGTGGCAGCCTAACATTTCCACCTGAGAACGATGATCCTCAGCAACTCTTGCTCTCTTTCATGTCTGGCTGGTTAGGGGAAGTGTTATGTGGATTGATTTGCACTGATACTTGGCCAGTCCCTTGTTTCCCATTTGCCCACTGACAGGTTTTATGAAGGACACTTAGTGCATAGTTGCCAGCTCGTATATGAGTTCATCTGTAACGTTGTACCATGCACCTTTCCCAGTTTGAACTTGTTTACTGCAGTTTCCTTCTCTGCCAGGAAAGGTGAAGGTTATTTTATGGCTGTGCAGATGATTGCCTCACACTTGGTACCATCTATATGGTCCCTTGGTACCTCATATAGCTTCTTAAATTATACTTTCCAGTTGTTTTGGATGTCTCCCTGTGCTTGTTAGCACTTTGCCATCTGCTGTCCTGATGCCACTGCAGTCTTTGAGTAAAGTTCAATGTTTACCAATTCCTTTGTAGTGTTTCTAGCTATCTCTTGTCTCCAATACTTTTTACTACATTGATTGTTATTTTTTTTTATCTCTCATACTTGGGTTTTAATTTTTCTCAAGCATTTTCTTGCATCTCACAGGAAAAAAAAATCATTTTGCTAAATGCATCATGCTAACATATGTAGCCAATGTTCTAATTGGTGATGTTCAAAGGTATTGCAAATATTTACTGAAATGAAAGTAGTAGCCAATTTATATACACGTGTTTTCAAAGTTCATCAGTCTTAAAATTTTATATAATCAGCTCATAAGTAAGCTTTGTGCATCTAAGTTTTCAAGGTTTAAGACCTTTTTAAAAATGCTTTATTTTTCAAATCTTGAATTCATCCTAGGGTATGTTGACCACTTTACTTTTCTGTTGTTCTTTTTATTTAGAATGATTTTCAATGGGCATATAATATCAATATTCTGTACATATTAAAGTGTTTAATCATTAAATTACTGTTAAAGGAACATAAATATCTACAAATCTTTGAAAGCAATTATCACTTTATTTACAGTTCTTTCTCTCAAGCTATCACTACTGACAGCTCCCTGGAACATATTTAGACATGCCTGTCACTTTCATCAAAAACAAACAAAAAAAATCTATTGCTTCAAAATTGAACAAAAAAATTTTCTGCTCCTGACAAGATGAATTTATGTGCTACCCTTCCCCACACTGGAGTTACACAAAATAAATGCCTTCATGGTTTTTATTACCATCACCTTTATGCATTCTTCTCTTCCACCAGCAGAAACTAGTTGTAATGGTGAAAATTCACAGTCATAAATAAAAGTGATGTGGTGACACATGTTACCAAGTATTGTAGAAGTATTTCTCAGAACCCAAGGGAAATTTTCTAAAATGCTCTAAAACTTGCAAGTGATGACAAAACCATCTGGAGTAAAATAATTATATATTCACTATAAAGTAATTTTTTTGTTGCTAAAGAAAATCACTAATTTATGAGAACCATTCAATCAACTTCACATTCTCCATTTTTCCAAAATGAGGATTTCCTACACATCTTGTTTATTACTTACTAGACTTTTCTGTCTTGCTTAAAGGTATAAGAAAAATAGGGAGTCAGAAATGATATACCTGAGTCATTTGGAGGTACCATAGTTTGTGTTAGTTCAGTTATCCTTTTCAAGGAATACAAAACAAAACTAAAAATAAGTAAGCACTGAACCAAAAGCTGATAAATCAGTATCTCTTCTCTCTGTTTCCACACACCTCCAGTTTCAGTTATAGTTGACTAGAAGTTCAGATAATATAAAAATATGTTACGTTTTTGTTTTTGTTTTGTCTTCTAATTGACACAGTTAGTATAAGCATCTTTAAATAAGAGAGCTAGAGCTTAGTATCATCATTAGAAAAGTTAAAGTGTAACAGGATCAGTACTCTTTAGGTGTCCAGAACTCTAAGACTGCTGGTACTAAAACATCCCAATAAACTCATAAATGCCACAATCTCATTCCTCTGAGAATCAAGTAAACTTCCTTTAAGGCCTCATTTTTTTCCTCACTGCTCCCTTCACCCCAGAACAGTCATATACTTTTGTGAAATTTGTATAGAAGTAGCAGTCCAAGTAGAACTAAACCAAACAGTTGCGGTCCAAAGAGTTCATTATTATAGCTTAATACCCAAATAATACTAATAATATGGCAATATCATTACACGTACACTAGAAACATGGACATACTATGGACTCTTGAATTTTAGTTAAGGACAGAAATAGCCCTTGTGAATTCAAATTTTAAGTGAAGCAAACTTTCAATTTATACTAAAACAGACAACTCTTTAGTGATTTAGCCAAATAAAAAAGTAGTTTGGTGTGTCTATCTGATAAAGATAATTAAAAGTAGTGAAACTACTAGCTAGTAAAGACATTTTATTGGTTGTTTTTAATGCGGTCTATTCATGCTAGATCATGTCCATTTGAAAAGGCTTCAGGTCTAAGTGTTGGTACAGAGCATATGGCAAACTACACCCTTTGATTAGTTCCCTAATAGTTAGGGGCAAACCAAATAGCATTTTTTATTAAGTGATGTTTCTCATTCACTTTTCTTTCATAGGCAATTTCTTTTGCTAACTCTTACTTATCTAAAGTATATATTTGTCTTATAATGTTGAATCATTTCAAAAGCAAAATGCAAATGCCTGTACTCCTAGATAGAAACTTGAAAGTTATTGGACATGCTTTTATCTCCATCACTCTTAGCCTTTAACTCCTGCTCCCCCCCTTTTTTTTTGATATCTCCCAAATTGCTCCCAAAGGCTAACTCTACTTTATTTCCATACCCATCCTCTGTCTAAGATCTCATCACTTTTTCCCTCCCTGAAATTTTGTGATCACATTGCCTCCTGGACTCCTCTAAACTACAGATTCGGTTATGACATACTTTAGTTTAATACTTCCATGACTGAAAAATAATACATAAATGAATAAAAATCTTTAAGCTGTGAGATCTTTCACTGCCTATTCCTTATCAATATCTTTCGCTCCTTCTCTCTCCACATTCCCATATCCACCCTGTGATTCTGCATACTTATGTTATACATAACAGTATGCCCAGGTGTCCCTCAGCTGCATCTGTAGATTTACATAATGCACCTTTTATCTTGGTTTTCTTTTTCCTTTTTCTTTGCTACTTGTCTTATCTCTTATTTGTTTAGATATTCCTTGTGGCCTAAAGATGTAATTTTTTAGCAAATATCTAAACAACTCAATATATTCTTGACACTGAGGCTTATTTTTCAGCTTTACTATTTTCACAGCTGGGAATATTGCTCTACAGAAATATTTATCAGTAAAGTAAACCTTTTCTCTCTGATGTTACATCTTAAAGGTAAAATCATACTGCTGTTGCCATTAAGCTCTTCAGCTCATGTATAAACATTCTGTTAACTCCAAAGAGCATATTTAAAGTATGTTAGTTCATAGTTGTGGAATGGTTGCACATTTTCAGTATTTCTAAAGATTAAGTTCCACATTGAATCATTTAATGCACTACGGAAAACATTAAACTGTTTAATTCATTATTGGAACACTTTCATTACAGTAATAACCGTTTAACACCCTGCAGTGGCAATTCTGAATGGAAAATTAAGTATATATTTGCATTAGCTTAGGTTATTTATGTGTTAGATGATACAATCTTGGCATACCGGATATGTTCTTCAGAGAGAGGGATGCACTTTCAAGTAATTAGTTTAAATGCATCAGATCAATACAGGATATTGTTAGGTTAATTTCCTATTTTTATGTTGAATTGATTGAAGTTTCTTCAGAACATTTTTCCCATGGAATTTTAGTGTAACCTATATTGGAATGAACTATGAAAATAATGCAAGAAGCCAATAAAAATTTCCCACCCATTCTAATTTTGCAAGATCTAACCTGCAAGAAAAAAATCCTGAAGATGTGATAATCAATTAAAAGTAGATATGCCAATAAAACCAGAAATGAAACAGTCATTTAAATTTTTTCTGTCATGAATTTAAAGAAAAGAAGAAAGTCTTTGTGTGTGTGTTTTTTTAACTTATACGTTTCATTTAATGCCTTAGGGTTTCAAAAATTAATTTAAATTGAAATCTATATATCATCCATCTCTATATATCTACGTCTATATATAATCTACATATACTAAATACTCAAATCTATGTCTAAATCTTCTGATTTTTGAAATTATGGTGCTTAACACATATTATAAAGCTTATTTTTTATTACATGGCAAGACTAAAGCTTAGTTGTGATGGGAATTTAAGATATGCTTTATTTGTAAACAGGTTAAACCCTGAGAGGTATATCTGCTCATATCCCTCTAACATAGACTTGCTATCTGATTGACTATAGAAATTGATCAAAACGCTTTTTTAAAAACACATTCCTTTGTTCATTGCTGATCTTACACCAGTTGGACATATTATGTATTTGTATTTAATTGATTTGAATTTCCTGGGAGGAAACTCTTTGTTCTTGAGCTGTGAGTCAATATACATGTATTCTTTAACTGAATGGCTCCCTTTGGGGAGAATAGAATCAAAAGAATCAACATAATCTTTACACAGTTATATTCTCACCCATATTCTAACAATGGATTCACAGGTTAGGCTATGGAATGGTACAGAATAATTCCTTAATATTCTGTTTGTGATTATCTAAACGTGAGAGAGGAAAAGAAGAAGATTAAGTCTGTTTATGAACTGCAAGTGTCATGACAAGCAAAAAATAACTTCATCTTAGATACAGCAGTCCTAATTTTTTTGCTGGTGTAATAAGTGTCATCTCCCTTATTAAGATCAAGCAGTTAAGCAAATGATATGTTGTCTCCACTGCTAATGGATGAGTTGTTATACTAAATAGGCCAGGAAGGGGGCTTTCCTGGTGGCACAGTGGTTGAGAGTCCACCTGCCGATGCAGGGGACATGGGTTCGTGTCCCGGTCCGGGAAGATCCCACATGCCACGGAGCGGCTGGGCCCGTGAGCCATGGCTGCTGAGCCTGCGCGTCTGGAGCCTGTGCTCCGCAATGGGAGAGACCACAGCAGTGAGAGGCCCGCGTATCGCAAAAAAAATAATAATAAATAAATAAAAATAAATAAATAGGCCAGGGAGTGGCCAGTGAAGTGCATTCCCTGCTTCTAATGCCAGGAGCTGAGGCCACAAAAGACTGAAACTTGTCTTCATAAGGAACGTCTGTGAACATCAGTCTGTTTTTCAGAGGCTACATTAAGATACCATTTTAACTGTTTAGCTTCCTTGGAACAAGGGCTTCTGATTATGATCTAGAGCTATGCTGTCAAGTAGGGTAGTGATTATACGTGTCTATTTATATTTAAACAAAGTCCTAAAATTCTGTTTCTCAGGCTCACCAGTACATTTCACGTGCTAACTAGCCATGTGTGACTAATGACAGAATGGTTAATAGAACATTTCCATTATTGCAAAAATTGGTAGTGAATAGCCTTCTCTAGGAATACACTAACATCTCATCCACTTACATAGAGAGATTATCACAGGGACTTGAAGTGTAACCAATAATAATGACCCTGCGACTACTACTGTGTGCCTAAGGATAAAATAAGATAATTTTTAAAAATTATGTGCCTAAAATTGTTTACTTTTTTATAATATTCTATCTTACCTTTATCTATTTATTTTAATTTAAATTTATTGGAGTATAATTGCTTTACAATGTTGTGTTAGTTTCTGCTTTATAACAAAGTGAATCAGCTATATGTATACATATATCCCTGTATCACCTCGTTCTTACATCTCCCTCCCACCCTCCTTATCCCACTCCTTTAGGTGGTCACAAAGCATGGAGCTGATCTCCCTGTGCTATGCGGCTACTTCCTAGTAGCTATCTATTTTACATTTGGTAGTGTACATATGTCCATGCCACTCTCTCACTTTGTGACAGCTTACCCTTCCCCCTCCCCATGTCCTCAAGTTCATTCTCTATACGTCTGCATCTTTATTCCTGTCCTGCCCCTAGGTTCTTCAGAACTTTTTTTTTTTAGATTCCATATATATGTGTTAGCATATGGTATTTGTTTTTCTCTTTCTGACTTAATTCACTCTGTATGACAGACTCTAGGTCCATCCACCTCACTACAAATAACTCAGTTTCATTTCTTTTTATGGCTGAGTAATATTCCACTGTATATATGTGCCACATCTTCTTTACCCATTCATCTGTCGATGGACACTTGAATTAGGTTGCTTCCATGTCCTGGCTACTGTAAATAGTGCTGCATTGAACATTGTGGTACATGACTCGTTTTGAATTATGGTTTTCTCAGGGTATATGCCCAGTAGTGGGATTGCTGGGTCATATGGTAGTTCTATTTGTAGTTTTTTAAGAAACCTCCATAATGTTCTCCATAGTGGCTGTATCAATTTACATTCCCACCAACAGTGCAGGAGGGTTCCCTTTTCTCCAAACCCTCTCCAGCATTATTGTTTGTAGAATTTTTGATGATGGCCATTCTGACTGGTGTGAGGTGATACCTCATTGTAGTTTTGATTTGCATTTCTCTTATAATTAGTGATGTTGAGCAACCTTTCATGTGTCTGTTGGCAATCTGTATATCTTCTTTGGAGAAAGATCGATTTAGGTCTTCTGCCCATTTTTGGATTGGGTTGTTTGTTTTTTTGATATTGAGCTGCATGAGCTGCTTGTAAATTTTGGAGATTAATCCTTTCTCAGCTGCTTCATTTACAAATGTTTTTCTCCCATTCTATGGGTTGTCTTTTCGTCCTGTTTATGGTTTCCTGTGCTGTGCAAAATCTTTTAAGATTCATTAGGTCCCATTTGTTTATTTTTGCTTTTATTTCCATTTCTCTAGGAGGTGGGTCAAAAAGGATCTTACTGTGAATTATGTCAAAGAGTGTTCTTCCTATGTTTTCCTCTAAGAGTTTCAGAGTGTCTGCCCTTACATTTAGTTTGTTAATCCATTTTGAGTTTATTTTTGTGTATGGTGTTAGGAAGTGTTCTAATTTCATTCTGTTACATGTAGCTGTCCAGTTTTCCCAGCACAACTTATTGAAGAGGCTGTCTTTTCTCTATTGTATATTCTTGCCTCCTTTATTAAAATAAGATGACCATATATGTATGGGTTTATCTCTGGGCTTTCTATCCTGTTCCATTGATCTATATTTCTGTCTTTGTGTCAGAACCATAATGTCTTAATTACTGTACCTTTGTAGTACAGTCTGCAGTCCAGGGGACTGATTCCTGCAGCTCCATTTTTCTTTCTCAAGATTGCTTTGGCTATTCGGGGTCTTTTGTGTTTCCATACAAATTGTGAAATTTTTTGTTCTACTTCTGTGAAAAATGCCATTGGTAGTTTGATAGAGATTTCATTGAATCTGTAGATTGCTTTGGGTAGCATAGTCATTTTCACAATGTTGATTCTTCCCATCCAAGCACATGGTATATCTCTCCATCGTTTGGATCATCTTTAATTTCTTTCATCAGTGTCTTACAGTTTTTGCATACAGGTATTTTGTCTCCTAAGTTTATTTCTAGGTATTTTATTTTTTTTGTTGCAATGGTAAATGGGAGTGTTTCCTTAATTACTCTTTCAGATTTTTCATCATTAGTGTATAGGATTGCAAAAGGTTTCTGTGCATTAATATTGTATCCTGCTCCTTTACCAAATTCAGTGATTAGCTCTAGTAGTTTTCTGGTAGTATGTTTAGGATTCTCTATGTATAGTATCATGTCATCTGCAAACAGTGACAGCTTTATTTCTTCTTTTCAGATTTGGATTCCTTTTATTTCTTTTTCTTCTCTGATTGCTGTTGTTATAACTTCCAAAACTATGTTGAATAATTTTGGTGAGAGTAAGGATCCTTGTCTAGTTCCTGATTTTAGAAAAAATGGTTTCAGTTTTTCACCATTGAGAACAATGTTGGCTGTGGGTTTGTCATATACGGCCTTTATTATGTTGAGGTAAGTTCCCTCTATGCCTACATTGTGGAGAGTTTTTATCATTAATGGGTGTTGAATTTTGTCAAAAGCTTTTTCTGCATCTATTGAGATGATCATATGGTTTTTCTCCTTCAGTTTGTTAATATGGTGCATCACATTGATTAATTACCATATATTGAAGAATCCTTGCCTTCCTGGGATAAACCCCACTTGATCCTGGTGTATGATCCTTTTAATGTGCTGTTGGATTCTGTTTGCTAGTATTTTATTGAGGATTTTTGCATCTATGTTCGTCAGTGATATTGGCCTGTAGTTTTGTTCTTTTGTGACATCTTTGTCTGGTTTTGGTATCAGGGTGATGGTGGCCTTGTCAAATGAGTTTGGGAATGTTCCTCCCTCTGCTATCTTTTGGAAGAGTTTGAGAAGGATAGGTCTTAGCTCTTCTCAAAATGTTTGATAGAATTAGCCTGTGATGCCATCTGGTGCTACACTTTTGTTTGTTGGAAGATTTTTAACCACAGTTTCAATTTCAGTGCTTGTGATTGGTCTGTTTAAATTTTCTATTATTTCCTGGTGAACCAGGAAGGGTTGTGCTTTTCTAAGAATTTGTCCATTTCTTCCAGGTTGTCCATTTTATTGGCATATATTTGCTTGTAGTAATCTCTCATAATCCTTTGTATTTCTGCAGTGTCAGTTGTTACTTCTCCTTTTTCATTTCTAATTCTGTTGATTGAGTCTTCTCCCTGTTTTTCTGATGGGTCTGGCTAATGGTTTATCAATTTTGTTTACCTTCTCAAAGAACAAACTTTTAGTTTTATTGATCTTTCCTCTTCTTTCCTTCCTTTCTTTTTTACTTATTTCTGATCTGATCTTGTGATTTCTTTCCTTCTGCTAACTTTGGGGGTTTTTTGTTCTTCTTTCTCTAACTGCATTAGGTGTAAGGTTAGGTTGTTTATTTGAGATTTTTCTTTTTTCTTGAAGATTTTTCCTGTTTCTTGTTTCTTGAGGTAGGATTGTATTGCTATAAACTTCCCTCTTAGAACTGCTTTTGCTACATCCCAAAGGTTTGAGGTCGTCGTGTTTTCGTTGTCATTTGTTCCTAGGTATTTTTTGTTTTCCTCTTTGATTTCTTCAGTGATCTCTTGGTTATTTAGTAGCGTACTGTTTACCTTCCATGTGTTTGTGTTTTTTACAGATTTTTTCCTGTAATTGATATCTAGTCTCATAGCATTGTGGTTGGAAAAGATACTTGATATGATTTCAATTTTCTTAAATTTACTGAGGCTTGATTTCTGGCCTAAGATGTGATCTATCCTGGAGAATATTCCATGAGCTTTTGAGAAAAAAGTGGATTCTGTTGCTTTTGGATGGAATGTCCTATAAATATCAATTAAGTCCATCTTTTTAAATGTGTCATTTAAAGCTTGTGTTTCCTTATTTATTTTCATTTTGGATGATCTGTTTGTTGGTGAAAGTAGGGTGTCAAAATCCCCTACTATTATTGTGTTACTGTCAATTTCCCCTTTTATGGCTGTTAGCATTTCCCTTATGGATTGAGGTGCTCCTATTTTGGGTGCATAAATATTTACAATTGTTATATCTTCTTCTTGGATTGACCCCTTGTTCATTATTTGGTGTCCTTCCTTGTTTCTTATAACAGTCTTTATGTTATAGTCTATTTTATCTGATATGAGCATTGCTACTCCAGCTGCCTTTTGATTTCCATTTGCATGGAATATCTTTTTCCATCCCCTCACTTTCAGTCTGTATGTGTCCCTAGCTGTGTAGTGGGTCTCTTGTAGACAGCATATATGCAGGTCTTGTTTTTGTATCTATTCAGCCAGTCTGTGTCTTTTGGTTGGAGCGTTTAATCCATTTATGTTTATGGTAATTAATAATATGTATGTTCCTATTACCATTTTCTTTATTGTTTTGGGTTTGTTATTGTAGGTCTTTTCCTTCTCTTGTGTTTCCTGCCTAGAGAATTTCCTTTAGCATTTGTTGTAAAGCTGGTTTAGTGGTGCTGAATTCTCTTAGCGTTTGCTTGTCTGTAAAGGTTTTAATTTCTCTGTCAAATCCAAATGAGATCTTTGCTGGGTAGAGTAATCTTGGTTGTAGGTTTTTCTCTCTCCTAACTTTAAATATGTCCTGCCACTCCCTTCTGGCTTGCAGAGTTTCTGCTGAAAGATCAGCTGTTAACCTTATGGGGATTCCCTTGTATGTTATTTGTTGTTTTTCCATTGCTGATTTTAATATTTTTTCTTTGAATTTAATTTTTGATAGTTTGATTAATATGTGCCTTGGCATGTTTCACCTTGGATTTATCCTGTATGGGACTCTCTGTGCTTCCTGGAATTGATTGACTATTTCCTTTCCCATTTGGGGAAGTTTTCAACTATAATCACTTCAAATATTTTCTCAGACCCTTTCTTTTTCTCTTCTTCTTCTGGGACCCCTATGATGCAAATGTTGGTGTGTTTAATGTTGTCCCAGAGATCTCTGAGACAGTCCTCAATTCTTTTCATTCTTCTTTCTTTATTCTGTTCTGCAGTAGTTATTTCCACTATTTTATCATCCAGGTCACTTATCCGTTCTTCTGCCTCAGGTATTGTGCTATTGATTCCTTCTAGAGAATTTTTAATTTCATTTATTTTGTTGTCCATCTTTTCCTGTTTGCTCTTTAGTTCTTCTAGGTCCTTGTTAAGCGTTTATTGTATTTTCTCCATTCTATTTCTAAGATTTTGGATCATCTTTACTATCGTTACTCTGAATTCTTTTTCAGGTAGACTGCCTATTTCCTCTTCATTTGTTTGGTCTGGTGTGTTTTTACCTTGCTCCTTCATCTGCTGCACATTTCTCTGTCTTCTCATTTTGTTTAATTTACTGTGTTTGGGGTTTCCTTTCGCAGGCTGCAGGTTCATAGTTCCTGTTGTTTTTAATGTTTGCCCCTAACAGGTAATGTTGTTTCAGTGGGTTGTATAGGCTTCCTGGTGGAGGGCATTTGTGCCTTTTTTCTGGTGGGTGGGGCTAAATATTGTCTTTCTGGTGGGCTGGGTCGTGTCCAGTGGTGTGTTTTGGGGTGTCTGTGAACTTAGTATGATTTTAGGCAGCCTCTCTGCTAATGGGTTGGGTTGTGTTCCTGTCTTGCTAGTTGTTTGGCATGGGGCATCCAGCACTGGAGCTTGCTGGCTGTTGGGTGGAGCTGGGTCTTAGCGTTGAAATGGACATCTCTGGGAGAGCTCTAGCCAATTGATATTATATAGAGCCGAGAGGTCTTTGGTGTTTCAGTGTCCTGAACTCAGCTCTCTCACCTCAGAGTCTTGGGCCTGACACCAGGCCAGAGCACCAAAACCCTGTCACCCACATGGCTTAGAAGAAAAGGGAGAAAAAAACTAAACTAAATAAATAAATAAGTATTTAAAGAGTAAAATTATTAAAATAAAAAAATTATAAAATAAAAAGATTAAAAAAATAATAAAAAAGAGAGCAAAGAAACCAATAAACAAATCCACCAATGGTAACAAGCGCTAGAAACTATACAAAGATAAACATAAAAATCAGAAACAAGTCAGTCACAGCCAGCAAACCCCAAGTCTACAGTTGCTCCCAAAGTCCACCACATCAATTTGGGGATGATTTGTTGTCTATTCAGGTATTCCACAGATTCAGGGTACCTCAAGTTGATTGTGGGTGTTTAATCTGCTGCTCCTGAGGTTGCACAGAGAAATTTCCCTTTCTCTTCTTTGTTTGCATAACTCCTGGGGTTCAGCTTTGGTTTTGGCCACACCTCTGCGTGTAGGTCACCCTCAGGGGTCTGTTACCTGTCCAGACAGGAGAGGGTTAAAGCAGGAGCTGATTAGAGGGCTCTTGCTCACTCATGCTTGGGGGAGGGAGTTGTACGGTAGTTATAATTGGAATGTGGGGTGAGCCTGTGGCAGCAGAGATCAACATGATGTTGCAACAGCCTGAGCCACGCCGTGTGTTCTCCCGGGGAAGTTGTCTCTGGATCACAGGACCCTGGCGGGCTGCACAAGCTCCCGGGAGGGAGGTGTGGATAGTGACCTGTGCTGTACACAAAATTCTTGGTAGCTACAGCAGTAGCTTTAGTGTTTCATGCCCATCTCTGGGCTCTGAGCTGAAAGCCATGGCTCACACCCCTCTCTGGAGCTCTTTTAGGCAGTGCTCTGAACCCCCTCTCCTTGTGCACCCTGAAACAATGGTCTCCTGCCTCTTAGGCAGGTCCAGACTTTTTCCCGGACTCCCTCCTGACTAGCTGTGGCACACTAGCCCCCTTCAGGCTGTATTCACGCCGCCAACCCCAGTCCTCTCCCTGGGATCCGACCTCCGAAGCCCCAGCCTCAGCTCCCAGCCCCGCCTGTCCTGGTGGGTGAGCAGACAAGCCTCTCAGGCTGATGAGTGCTGGTTGGCACCAATCTTCTGTGCAGGAATCTCTCCGCTTTGCCCTCTGCACCCCTGTTGCTGTGCTCTCCTCTGTGGCTCCAAAGCTTCCCCCCTGCCCACCCCTTGTCTTCGCCATTGAAGGGGCTTTCTAGTGTGCGGAAATTTTTCCTCCTTCACAGCTCCCTCCCAGAGGTGTAGGTCCCATCCCTATTCTTTTGTCTCTGTTATTTCTTTTTTCTTTTGCCCTACGCAGGTACGTGGGGATTTTCTTGCATTTGGGGAAGTCTGAGGGCTTCTGTCAGTGTTCAGTAGGAGTTGTTCCACATGTAGATGTATTTTTGATGTATTTGTGGGGACGAAGTTGATTTCCACATCCTACTCTTCTGCCATCTTGAAGGTCCCCCAATTGTTCATTTCTAATGGCAATTTTAAATTTCCAAAGTTTAAAAAAAAAAACCAAAAACATGTTCACTGTGAGAAAGAAACAGGCAAAAAGAAAATCAAAGTGAAATAACCAATTGAGGAAAGTAAAAGTAAAAGATTTTGTGTCCCCTTTCTTATTTCCACTCCTTGTTTGGAAGTTTTGCTAAATGTTTGGCATCAGTCATTTCAGACCTCCATTTACCTATCTAGCTACTATCTATGCATGCACATATTAAAAATAATTGAAAGTGAAATAAAGCGTGCATTTTCTCCCATGGAGATCTGTTTCAGAAGCCAAATTTTTTTGGAAGATATCTGTTCTTAGAAAAAGAAGTTAGATAAATATCAGATTTATGTTACCATTTAAAAATAGTTTTATACATATACCTCAAATCCTAGTAACTAAGTGCTCCCATAACTGAACAGTACTTTGATCTGAAATGATTCCATAAGAAAGTAGCAAACATCTCTTTGCTCAGAATATGCAAATGTTTGGATCAAATTTCAGGTTTTCAACTTCATATACATCAATTAAAGCAAACGCATTTTCAATAATGTAAGAAAAACATTTTATCATGATCTATTATCAGAAAATATGACTACTGCTACCATATCCTTAAATTTTAAACAAGGCCAGTGATGGGATAGTTAATTGCACTTCAGGCTGAGAACTGCTAAGTGTTCATCAGAGTTTGTCCTCAGGGTATATTTGGCATCAGGCTTTTGCCATTCAATAACCACAGCTGGGGACATTATAAACAAAAGCAACCATAGGTGGGGGGAGGACTAAAATAATCTATTTTAAGCTTTGAGGTTCTTATATTCTCTATCAATATAATTTTTTGATCTCCTGTTTCATATGTTGAGAGAGCTATAGATTACACAGGCAGCTACTCAAATACCTATGTATCAGGCTATTCATATCGTAAAGAAATTACATCTTCATATCTCTTCTTATACTCCAAAATTCAGTCTCTCAGAAATATAACTTAAGTCTAATTAAATTGGAAATTTGAAATCCCCAACGAATCAAGAATCTTCCCAACCAAGCTGCAGGTTTTATGAGTTTCAAAAATGAACATATTTTCAATTAGAATGGGTAATATGTGTTATTTTTTCGTTTTGGCCAATGGCCTGAATATATGCATTTCCCATTACACATGCATGACTCATAGAGGAGGAAGTAAATTTAATGGAACTGATGCCTTTTTAATGGTGTGTGGATCCCATAGGATTTCCCTATTGTGTAAGCCGTTGGGTGAGTGAGTGATTAGATGGTAATTTGGGGGTAACACTGTGCTGCTGAATACAGGACTGTTGACAATAATGATAAATAGAGAAAAATCTAAATCCTTGTTAAAAAAAAGTTAAAGAGATGATAAAAACCACTGTTGATAACAGTGTGAGAAAAGAAGCACTATTACACTTTTGATGGGAATTTCAATGGGTACAATTTTTTTGGACTAAGTGGATAATACAAAAAATGGCAAAAAAAATAGCATTACTCTTTGACCTGGAAATCCCTCTTCCAGGAATATATTTTAAGATACATTAATACAAGTATAAAGAGAAATTATTGCAGTTTTTTCTGCCATAGCAAGATCTTAGAAATAGCCTGACATCTACCACGTGCACAACTGGTAGAAAATTAAATCCTAGCTTTATAAAGAGGT
Source organism: Delphinapterus leucas (assembly GCF_059928025.1). Lineage (NCBI taxonomy): Eukaryota > Metazoa > Chordata > Mammalia > Artiodactyla > Monodontidae > Delphinapterus > Delphinapterus leucas. The sequence continues at coordinate 41,104,306 of NC_143136.1, read as the reverse complement.
TCTTAAATAGGAGCATCACATCAAAATCAACCAATGTGAGATACATTGAAGCATATTATATAACCATGCCATATATGTGTATTAAATGTCTATAATTGCCTAATTTTATGAGATCACCCAAATACATTACTTTACAAAGAAAAAGAAAGATAAAGAACAACATTTCTCTTACGAACAACAGGGGCATATGCACTGAATTGTATACTTTTATTTTTATTCTGTAAATTTACTCTAGAAACTGTTAACTTCCTAGTTAACTATAGGAATTGAGAGTATGAGTTGGTAAGAAAAATAATACTTCCATTGTTTGATTTTTTTATCATGTGCCTTTATTATTTTTTACTAAGGTTATTTATTTTATTATGAAAACAGAATTCCAGCAGCCAGATTTTTCAATCATGTCCTGGGATTTTATTGACTCTGTGGACTACACAAAGTCTTTATCTCACAAAGTACTGTGACCTGAGGATGCCGATAATTCTCTAATCTTACATCCCTCACTCATCCTCCCTGGCTCAGCACAATGACAGTTCCTACTGAGGATCAGTACTTAGGAGTCAGGAGGTCAATAAAAATCTTCTTGTAAAGGCCATGGTTCCTGAAAAACTGAGGACAAGTTTTACAGATTGATATTTTACTATAGGTTCACATTAGAATCACCAGTAGAACATTTTAAAGATAGATGTTCATTGGCCTCATCTCTGGAAACTCTGATTTAGTATGCCTGGGGGAAAGCCCAGTCATTGGTACATTGAAGACCCATTTCTGATTCTAACCTACAGTCCCAATTCTTATAAGGGGTAAAATATAATTTCAGCATTCTATGGACTATTTGTGTACACATTAACTCTTAAAAATGTCATTCCATCTCCTTTAAACACAGAAAGAGGGAGAGAGGGAAGTGTTTAAAGTGATACTGAGGCGTGGTAGTTCTTAAGGACAGACATTTCTTATTTCTTTCTGTGTGCTGCTCTTCTGGCTCTGCTCTGGAGCCCACTGCTTTGTGAAAGGAAATACCTGTTTTTCTCCTTGTTAGTTAGTCATCTCAGTCAAGCTGTGTACCCACTATCTACATCTGGGTTGGTAGCATGCTAAATTTGTATCAGAATCTCAGTTAACTCCATAATAATATTCCTACAAATACTTTTAGTATAAGAACAATGAAGAGAAGGAATCATGAATTCAGTTTCTGTAATTTTCAAGCTGTGCTTCAGAAACAGTGCAACTTTTGAGAGTTTTAGTCAGCCAGCATCATAAGTGCATGTGAGATAAGGTGTGCTTTTGGCTGTGCTTTGGCCAATATCAGGAAACAAGACGAGATAACAATAGGAGAAAGATAGGGTAGGAGATGTGGCATAGCTCTCAATTCTGTTAAGGAACACCACAGATAAGGACAAGAATGGCAGATCTTAAGTAAGGTCAACTACAGGCTCTTATTGCCAAAGAATATTCCCAGTTGGGCAGCAGATCCTCATTGTGATAATACTTTTGGTGTACTCCTTCCTTTGTATTGGGTAAGGAACATCCTAGATTTCAGAGGTCTTCCTGCTTAGTGAAAGAATAAAGGCAACTTTTCTGCATTCAATCAGGGGGGTATGAAAAGAAAAATCTCTTTGAAAAGCCAGTGAGTCTATTAACAAACTAAATAATTACAGAAAGGGGAAACACTTCATAGGGAATCCTATCAAGCATTACTGAAACCTCTTGGTACAATTACATTTCATTATGAAATTTTTCCCTCCTTGAAATATAGCCCTCTAAACTTATCCTGTGGAATTTTGATTATTTCTGGATGAATAATATGCAATAAAATTTATTTTATTAGAAGGAACTGGGTATGGTAATGTCCAAAGGCACAGAACATTAGAGGATATATCTACTTTAGTCTTTGATTTAAAATATATATTTGGGCTTCCCTGGTGGCGCAGTGGTTGAGAGTCCGCCTGCCGATGCAAGGGACACGGGTTCGTGCCCCGGTCCGGGAAGATCCCACATGCCGCGGGGCGGCTGGGCCCGTGAGCCATGGCCACTGAGCCTGCGCGTCCGGAGCCTGTGCTCCACAACGGGAGAAGCCACAACAGTGGCCTATAAATAAATAAATAAATAATAAAATAAAATATATATATGATGATAGTGTATCATATTTTTGTAGTTATCAACATGTATAATGTCACCATTAATACTTCTTTTAATTCTCAAAAATATTTTATGAACTAGTAAGCATTCTTATTACCTCCATTTTACAGATGAGTGCAGCTCAAATAATCAACTACCTTGCTCAAATCCAAATGGCATACACATTTTTCCCTACCTCTAAATTCAGGGCTCTTCAGGCAAAGCACATCAGACTCATTTTCTATAATGAATAAGGAGTATTTGATTTTCTGGGTTTCTATGAATAGTAGGTAATTTTTATTGCTTGTCAAAGCTTTCTGGCCTTGCTACTTCATTCAATCAAAGTTTAATAATGTGACCTCCTTGAGGTATACTATTAGAAAATAAAATTAATTAGTTGAAGCCCAGTGGTGCAGATAACCTCACTACTGAAACAACTGGTTCTCCCTCAGGACATGGACTCTATACAGGGCTAATTTTGAAGCACAGATTTCTTTTATTCTTGTGGGAAAATAATTTATATTCTTGTCATAGACAACTGCACAAGAAACTTATTTTTAAATATGCTCTTTAGAGGTTAAATTGATGTTAAGCTGGTTTTCTAAACTAATACACCAGATAAGTCTTCAAGGTTGAGGACAGCTGTCTGTTCTTTTGCATCACACTCTCAACAGTGCTATCTCTAAGACATCCTGGCAAGAAACAGGAAATCGGTTTCAGCCAAATTTCTACATTTCAGAGGCTTGCTGATGAGATCAGGAAAAGAGTATCTTGACAAGAAGTGTGGGTGGGTGATCAAGCCCATGTATACAGTGCATCACAAACTCACACTTATTCTAGAGAACAACTATTTTTATGTCTAGTGTTTATGTTTTAGATAAATACCAACTATTTTAAAAGCTAGAATGGAAACAAGTTTACTAAACAGTGAGTTGTGATTTGAAAATTCAGCAATCACATTCAAAACTTTCCTAAGCTCAACTGGTCTTTAAAACTACAAAGGCCACAAAAAACACACATATGTTTTAAATGTAAGGACTTAAGCATTTTGTGCAGTTCAAACATATGTTTCACAGTACTTTGCAAGTCCTAAAATGTCTTAGTTCAATAAAGAGCTCTTAACAAATGATACTTATGATACATAGACAAAAATGTGTCTTGCATAGTTAATGTCTCATTCAAATTTGATCTAAATACTGATAATTTAAATTATGCTATATATTATCATTGGTGTGTATACACTGAAGGAATATTAGTTTGTTTTTGCAGTTCAAACTTTGATAAATACAATGTTCCCAATGGCATTGCAAACCTATAAAACATTATTAGATATATTTATCCATTATGCTTTTTTAAAAGCCAACCCCTACCCCTGACAAAATTTGTTTTCTTTATGACCATTTATTGTTTTGGCATGTATTATTTCCTCTTCAGCAGGGATTTATTTATTTTTTAATTATAGCACAATATTCATTAATTGATTTTTTAAAATCTTTGACTTAATCCATCTTTGTGTTTCCATCCTTGTGATAATCCATCTTTGTGTTTCCATCCTTGTGAACATTGAGAGAAATGACTGAAGGGGAAAGCTTTAGAGACTTCAATATTTTCTAAATTATATTTCATATACTCCCTAGCCTATGGTTAAGAGTAAATAAACATTTTGAGATGCCTCATTAAAATTAATACATGTGCTGATATTTGTCACCTTTATTTTGATTTACTGCCTCATTTCTTAAGATATTTTTTTCTCATCTGACATATTGTAATCCCATTCATTTTCTCACAAAGATGTCTGTGCTTTATAAGAATACTACCTGTGTCCAATGTGTTCCAAAATTACTTTGTACTTCCCTTATTATATTGGAAAAACTATCAATACTTTGTCTATTTCATCACCAGATATAGTCAGCTTTGGATGAAGACCCTAGAGTTGCTTTATCCATGTACTATTTTTCCTTTTTTTTTTCCATTCAGACTATCCTGGGGATTATGCACTCTATCCTGCCTGCTTGTGTCAAAGTTATAATCAGGTAGGCAGCAGGATTTGTACAATACCTTGAGAGAGGGACCTATAGATGTAAAGTTAGATTTTTCAAATTCTTTAAAGAAGAATATCTAGAGATATAGCCTATAAAAACCAAAAACAAAAATGAAAACAAACAAGCAAACAAAAAAACTATAAGGTCTGGAAAGATAGGATTAAGAAAAGTAGACTGTAACACATTATCTCTAGTTATGGGGGAGAGGGTGTCTCTATGAAAGAATGAAGACAGGTGATCCAATCACATTTTCTTCTAAACATGTTAATGACAGATCTGGCAAGCAAAGGAAATTTCATATGGAATTCTTCAATAGAATGCACTTAGTTGCCTAGAATATTTTTTATTGAGATATAATTGATATATAGCATTAGTAATGATTCTATATGTGTATATATTATGAAATGATCACCACAGTAAATCTAGTTAACATTCATCACTACACATAGTTACAATTTTTTTCTTGTGATGAGAACTTTTAATATCAACTCTCTTAACTTTCAAATATTCAATATAGTAAACTATAGTGACTATACTGTACATTACATCGCTACAGTTAATTATTTTATAACTGAAAGTTTTGTACCTTTTGACCACCTTCACCCATTTCAACCACCCTCCAATCCCAGCCTCTGGCAGCCACCAATCTGTTGCTGAGAATGTCTTATGGAAAAAAAAGGAAAACCCCAGGATTTATAGATTTATGGTACCTGGTTCCTCAGAAAATGTCATATAAGCTATGAAATAAGCTGAATGTAAAACAGAGATGTTTCATGACGAGGTGGTTCTCTTGCATACAAGTGAAGTGAATTGCGTATGTGACTTGAGATCTTAGGTATCAGTATTCTATTGCTGCTCTAAAAATTTACCACCACTGAGCGGCCCAGTGAAGCAAAGATTTTAATATTACATTCCTTTGGTCAGAAATCTGATATAGGTCTCACTGGGTTAAAATCAAGGTGTCAGCAGGGCTGCATTCCTTTCTGAAAGTTCTAGGAGAGAATCTGTTTCATTGCCTATTCCAGCTTCTGGCAGCTACCCATGTTAGCTCATAGCCCCCTTTCTCCATATTCTCTCTCACTTCTGTATCCTCCTTCTTCCACTTTTAAAGACCTTTTCTTTCTACATCCTCTTCTTTCCAACCTATTCCACCTGTCACAGGACAGTCTTTAAAAAGTAATATCTTTTTTCCCCAGTTTTCTTGAGATATAATTGACATACAGCACTGCATAAGTTAAAAAAAATTTCTGTGACGGTACTCCATGGACATAAGCTGTATATATTCTTCCACCATTGTAGCTCCAGCCAAAGTGAGAAGCCATAAAGAAAAATTAAATCCTAAGATAACCAGAAATATCAATTTAGCCAATCATTTTACATCATTTACTATGGAAGATATTAAGTAGCAAATTGTCAAATTAAATTTTCACTTTCTGTTTCTTACTACTTTTTGGTATAGGTGCTAATAAGCAGCAAAAAGGATAAATGGCAGACATATATAGAAAGAAGGCAAAATGAAATAATTCACAGGTGTGATTATTAGCCTCTAAATAACTGATAAGTGAATTAAATGGCTAAAATTTCAATCAAGGGGATAGTAAATGACATTTGAAGATAAATGACCTTTCTTTTCATGTAATAATCTTTAACAACATATTTTTTTCTTATGAATCATCAAATGAATCTAAGATTTCCCCCAAAGCCCATTATACACACAATCACACCACATCACATATGTATACATACATACACATATGCACATACACGTCTACACATATGGACATAGGGATCAGTAGCTTTTCTGACTTATGAGTGTCTCTAATAAAATCATGTACAAGAGCACAATGAGTATTCCCTCTATGGAGTGAAAAATTTATAAGCATCATCCCCTTAGGCGCTAAGCTGTGACTCTTAAAAATTAACTCTTTATTCTAGCTAGAATAATGAATAAAATATGGCTCTTTTAAGCCTAGAGAATGGGTTCAAGCATAATTCTCTTTTAATTAAGTAATAAGGTCATAGCTTATGAGATCTTTTCACAGAGTTCCATAAAATATTACAATTGCTCTGCCTCTGCTTAACAGCTTATACTTCCTGGGAGACCTATGAGAATAACAAGGAGTAGAGATCAATTAAAACATAGTCTCAGAAACTACATTTGTGCTAGTATTTTAAAAACATGAGAACAGGACTGGCCCAAGAAAAGATGGTGAGTAAGAGTTTTTTCTTCATCACCATTTTAAGTCTTACTTTCTGCATGTTTTCTGTACTACAGCAGTTTAAATATGTATCTTATAAAGTGTAAATATATACACGTGTGTGTATAAAACTATTTTGCACATTTTATTTATAGACTGTTTTTTTTTTTTTTCTTTTTTGCGGTACGCGGGCCTCTCACTGTTGTGGCCTCTCCCGTTGTGGAGCACAGGCTCCGGACGCGCAGGCTCAGGGGCCATGACTCACGGGCCCAGCTGCTCCGCGGCATGTGGGATCTCCCTGGACCAGGGCACGAACCCGTGTCCCCTGCATCAGCAGGCGGACTCTCAACCACTGCGCCATCAGGGAAGCCCTATAGACTGTATTTTTAAGAAGATCTATCTACCACTTTTACCTGAGTGAACCATCCTTTTTACAAAGTCCCATAACTCTGCCCATAACTACTATACCATTCAGTCTATTACTCTGTAAATGTATACTTCTACACATCTCTCCAGCAACGCATTGTGTGTTTCATGAGAGCAGGGAACGTTTTATGTAGCTCATCTCCAAATTCTAATATGGTACTTATTATATAATTAGTAAATAGTATATGCTATTTCTAAAAAAGAAATAGACAACTATAATTATATAAAAAGCCATCATATATATAAAACAAAATGGAGTACATCAAATACAAAGTAAGTTACTTTTCTGATCTTTTCTATGAAGTATAATAAAGTAAAATCAGTCTAGTCATTAATGAGTATTTTATTCTACAATTATTACTTATAAATTTTTATTATAAAAATAAAGTTTGCTTTTCATTGTTTACTCACAATATCTTCAAATGAAATCCAATGTTATCTAAAATTCATGAAAAATCTAATTTTCCATTTCTAACATACCAGTATAGTCGGCTTTTTAAAAAAATTGTGGTAAGAACAGTTAGCTTGAGATTTATCCTCTTAACAAATTTTCAAGAGCACAATACAGTGTCATTATGTATAAGCACAATATTGTACAGAAGATATCTACAATTTATTTGTTCTCATATGAGGTATCTAAAATAGTCAAACTCATACAAACAGAGAATAGAATTTTATACTATGTAATACTTCGCCCAGATAGCTTCAAAACCTTGGATGATATTTGGTCCCTCTTCCTTGTAAATGTCCATTACATCACTGATCCTCCCTGAAATACACATGCAGTTCCCTAGATTTGCCCTTTATAATGGCTTTCTCAATATTCCCTTCATAACAGTCCATCATAACCATTATGAAGCAAAAAAAAGGGGAACTAGATATACATTTACTACACTACATATATCCATTTCTATCTACCACTTTACACTAAGTCCACGTTACTTTATGCTTTCTAATTAGACTCTTAACCCAATGTCTCTTGAACACTGCTTACAAATTCTTTAATTATTATCATCTCTCTATAAAAAGTATGTTAATGAATAGGCATCACAATAAAATAAAGTTCAAATTACCATGTAGGTTTTAAGGCCTCCATGCTCTCACCTCTACTACTTCTCAGCTCTGTTCCCCATTTATCCATAATAATAGCCCTTTCCAACACTTCCTGTGAAAGCACTACTTCCTCCTTTATGACTATGTAAATAATAGCCATTCTTTAAGACCTTTCTCCATTAAAGATTTTCCTGGAAGCCCCACACATTTATGGCATTTAATGCCAGTCTCCACTATATGGAATTTTTACATGCTTCTTTGTATTAGATTATTTTTTTTTAACTACCATGGTTTCCAATCCAGATTGTGAGACCTTCAAAAGTGAAAATAATATTGCATATTTCCTTATATTCTCAAGAAGAGAGTACTGAACACACATTGCTCATCTAATAAACCACTGGTGAGGATTTAATCTAGAATTTGCATACTATTTGCGAGCGTTTACCGTGACTATTATATAACTAAAGTAAGCCTGCAAAGAACAGAGGTAGACTTTGAAGCCAGATAAACTTAGATTCAAATCACACTATTAATATATATTTATCTGACTTTGGAATAATAAGATCCCTGAGGGTTTTTTTTCCATCTTAAAATGGAGATAATTAATATCAACTTTTTCAAGTCATTGTGAAGTTGAAAGTAAGCAGTAAAACTAGATCACCTACAAGAGTTTCTGTATACTCCCTTGCGTGGTTGAAACAACCGCCAGAAAAGTATTGTTATAGTTACATCTTGACATATTTACAAGATAGAAATGAAGGGCTTTTTAATATAACAGTATCAAAATTTACATTAAGCAATAATCTCTTAAAGTTTTACATTCAGTGACTGATAGCTAATATGAAAAAGAAATCCTATGAAATGATTATAGTTATTTAACGTGGTGGCTTTCATTGCTGCAAAAGATTAGACTTTATTATACAGGAAAGCTAAAATCCTAATTGCTCTGTAGCACTTGAGAAGCTAGTCTAAAAATAGATTAACCCAGAATGACTAAAAGCCACCCTTGTGTAGAATTTATCTCACTCGAACTTATATCTACTCTATGTATGTGGCTTCTCAACTATCACACACATTGTGCAAAAAGCAATAACTTGCATTGACATTATCTACACCATGTAGGTCTTTATTCAATTACTTCCCACCTCAAGCAATTTTTTTTCTGCACTGCATCGATTTGGTTGTTTTTTAACCTTTCCTCATTTCTTCCCTTCAGTCGTCTTTAATTCCAGATGGCACATCAAGATGTCTTTACTGATTGCTTTGTAATAAAATCTCTCACAGCAAAAGAGCATATACCTTTGCATTTAAAGGAGAAAAATCCAGCAATAAACCAGGATGCCAGAGGAACAATTCTTTAAATATACTCAAAACACTAGTGTTGGCAATTTTTTGGTAATCTGTACCTTACACGAAGATACTTTAATGCTGATGTGGATGAATTTTGGGTCACATTTTCAGTTCTGAGGGGCAGGTTCATGGGAGAAGATTAAAAATTTAGAAATCAGCAGACCTTGATTTGGAACCTGATTCTGTCATTCACTAGTTTTGTGATTTTGAACAGCCTGCTTAATCTTTTAACCCTCAGACTGTGCATCTATTAAAAAGTGAGATGTAATTACAATAGCATTGTGTGGAATTTAAAAGATTGTGCATGATACCACTGCATTGTCTGGGAATAATTCTCAAAAGACAGATTGAAATAACTTTCTCAGAAATCAAAACTACAGGATTTGTTTTATTAAATTTGGCTGAGATTATATATACATATATATGTTTAGACTTATGAACACATTTTTTCACCAACTTATTTATAATTTTCAATAAAATATAAGTAAGACCCATGGAGTAAATTTATGGCTTATAAGAAAATGTACCTTGGTGACAAATATGCCAACTTAAAACAGAAGACTTGAAGTAACAAAAACAAGTATTTTTGTAGTGTATATAGGGTTTAAGTCAGTTTATTCTCAAACATCTTTAGCTCAGAGTTACTGTAATTAGTGGCACCACACAAGGAATTTGTACTAGCCCATCACCCACATTTGACAAACGGTGATGGTTTGTAGCTAGAATAAGCACAGTTGCTTTATAGTTGTCGTACATGAGTTTAATGGTTGGTTTATCTTCCTTTATTGGAAATCCATTGTAATCTATATATAATGGATATAAAGTGCATCCAGGAAATGTCTTCCAATTATAAGTGCTAAGAAGCTGTACCCTAAGGATTTAAATATATTACAATGCAAAGTAAGCTGCAGTTTAATCATTCAATGGGATAGGAAGCTTCCAGAAACAATATCTCACAAGACATCAATGCTGAGGTAAGAAAGCAGACTGTGGTAAATACATATATGACTCTCAATGTTTGATTCTCAATGTATGTAAAACTAAGGATACAATGAATTTATGTAGAATTCTGTCGTGTCTGTTATCACTTTTACCAAGTGTAAATTCCACATAGAACTGGATGAAATATACAAATACAGATATTTCACTGAGAGTGCAGATGTAGAAAAGGCAACATTAAAATAATGCAACACCAATATATATGCAGTGATATTATTTATAAAGGTAAAATAGTGGAAAAGACAATAATATATTTTGTTGTAATTGTAGGCACTACAATCATCAGATAGTCTCCCAATTATCTAGTTAAATATCCATAGTTATTATCTTAAAGGAGTTATGTTACATTGTAATTGGAAAGATCCATATAGTTATTTAGACATTAGCTATGTCTTATCTATACATGTTCTTAATTTTTATTTTTTGATCCAACTGTGAGTTTGGATTCTTCAAGTAACTGGAAAGATTTTGGCTCTATCAATTAGGTAGATATCCTATTCTATTATTCCTCATCCATGCTGTCACCTGGTAGCACATTTGAGTGCATCTCTTAATGTTCCTTCCAATCAACTTCAGTGAAGTTTGTACTGCAGAGAAATCCATGTATTGAAAACAATGGTACAGGTGAATGTTATGTACTAGGGAAAGTATTTTAGAAAAAAAAAATCCACATCTGGTGAATTGATGATTTGTAAAGAGAAATTTTTCAAGCAGATCAGAATTCATAAAATTATTTAAAGTTAAACACAGTTATTGATTCTTTGAAGGATAAGGAGGTAGAGACTAATTATAAAGCTACTTTGGGATTAGCAGTCTTTTTTTATGAGCACACACATCACAAAAATTGTCTTGACTATAGACTTTTCCCAAATGCTGGGTTACCTAACTACTGACATCTTTAGATTTCTTACTTAAGAATGATGATGAAAATGTCATTAACTGCTTTTGCTCTTTAATGGCTCCCCTTTGCCAAACTTTCTTAAAATGATCTATGATGTTGCATGACCAGCCTAACTTCTAACCCTCCAGCCTCTCTGTATCTGACACTTTAGACTCAAATTATGAAACTCTGTTCCTTGTACACAAACCTGCTTTGTGCCTCCAAGATTTTATTCATTCAAGTGCTTATTTTTGTACACTCCACTTGTTCACTTTGTTGTACCATGGACACAAAATAAAACCTGGTTCAGATGTTATCATTTCTATTGCAAGATTCCTTCCTTTCTCCTCTCTAGTCCCTGAAAACATAAGTATACCTGCAATTGTGATACTGTTCTTACTTTACACATTGACATTTTAAGATTATGCCCTGGTATCCTCTAGGCCATGGAGTCCTTAAAGTACAGAGTATGCTTATTGATCTTTATCTCACATAGTACCTGACATCTGGAAGGTGCTCATTTATTATTTATTAAACTTTTGAAAGGAATGTATCTTTATTTATATTAGCTTACCTTTTTTCTTCAATGAGATTTTTCTCCTCAATTTTGTGGTCATTTTTAATTTTCTTTATCACTTGCTCTACTTATCTTAATATTATTTAATTATTTAATCTTCTTTTCTCACAATAACATTTAGAAATAATACTTTAGACAATGACTTTATAATAATAGCAGTAAAGATGAATCCTGAAAATAAACAGCTACTAAAAATTTGAAGAAAATTTTATTTAAAAATATTTTGGTCATATGCATGATATTAACACAGCATTATAAAATATATTCTTTAAATATATATTTTAGTTATCAATCTACTTCTATTAACTATATTAGTTTATATGTGTATAATTTTAATATATTTCAAAATGCTTTATTTCCCTAAACAGAGGAAGCATTTCCTCTATGCTAGTGTTTTTTCAACAATAAAAGCACATAGGTATAAGGGCAAATTTTAGCTAATCTCACATAATAGCTGTCTTCAATTATAAACTTATGAATCCAGATTTGAGATTTTGCTATTGGGCATATATTACTTGTATGATGTCTTGGGGATATTTGTGAAGAATAATGTAGCTCTAAGAACTATAAAATCATTTAGAATGAATCACAGGCATAGAAAATTAAGGAGGTTGCTTTTGAAGAGGAATCTGTGTTATACAATGTGTCAATACTAAAGATAGGCTCCTGGAAACGCAGTTTTATTGAGTTGGAGTCTGGAAGAGAATAGATGATGATAGAGCCTGTGTGGAGAACTGAGGCAGACTACAATCAGGAAGAGAAGAAAAATATACTGCAGATAAACACTGAAGCAAAATATAGATGAATACCCATAGTCATCAACTCTGGGAAAAGGCAGCAGCAGACCTATCATGCTGTCGTACGGTCATCTCAAATGCAATAGTTCCTTTGGAGCCCATGAATCACTCAGTCTGTGAGGCAAAATGCTGCTTCTAAAGCAGCAATTGGTCATGGTCTTGCAGCAGTGGCTATGGTAGCTGATTACAGACTACATGTGTACACTGGGTGGAAGAAGCCTCAGGTAACAAATCAGTCCTATATCAGCACACGTAAACAGGATGGCAGCACTGACAGCTCTTGTAGTTACACCTACGTATAAAGGATAGCATTGTGTGAAATATAAAAAAGGTACTTCTGAAATTCCTAAATGAGGTAATATTAAGTTTGCATACCTATCACACAATCGCCCTATAAGGTTTTTTTTCATATTTCTATATTTCAAGACAAAATTTCTAAGAATTTTATATTTTAGAGGATCGCAAAAGTTTTGAGGTAGTTTTTACTAGTAAACTTCCACAAAATTCAATTGTATCACAAACTACATTTTCCCCTAAAGAATTCTGGCTCATTTTTATACACAAGGTGATGTGTGCACATAAAATGACATTGACCGTTTCCCTATATACGAGCTCATCAAGGGAAGGGAGTTTGTATTAGGGACTCTGAACTCCAGAGACTGTAATCACATAGTCTACAAATAGTATTTCTGTTATCAATTTTAAGCTATGAAAGCAATTGTGCATGGAAAGGCAATGAGATTTATGGAAAAATAATTGTTTCTCATGTAGTTTAAAGTTGGACTTAGATTTAGGATATGGTCACAATGTGTTTTGGAAAACTCAGGAAGTGTACAAAATGTTTATGAGAAAGTGATTATTTAGATTTAGTATATAGTCAACACTTTAAAATGCAAATACATTAAACTATTTGCAATTACATTTGTGTGTAATTATCCATAATTAATATAGCTACTTTCTTACAGACTGTTAAATACTTGACAGAGAGTTTGAAGCAGAAAACTGAAATTTTAACAGTCTCTGTTAATCGAGAAATGAAGTCATATCTTTTGAGTTATGCACTTTCACTGTAAAATGTGACTCAATTTACAAAAATTTATTTATATCTGCAATTTTTATGTGTTTCATGCAAAAAGGGCTATCACTTCTCTGTATCAAGCAAAGGAGAAAATGTACCCTAAACATTTAATAAAGGTATATTCAATACAAATATATTGAGTGTCTATGAAATAGAAGGTATCTGATGGCCACGGTAGTAAATTCAGACATAAAAATACATAGTTAATACTTTATAGAAGTTGCTTTCTAGTAGGACAAGTAAAACATTTTACCCAAATTATTGTAATGTAAGACAAAGTAGAGAAGTTCTATTAAGATGAATCAAAGAAAGGGTTATAAAATTAAAGTGTTGGAAGACACTTTATTATCTACCAAAAGTTATCTCTTTTGGTAGAATTGAAGGAACTATAATAAATTAGGAAGCAAAACTTTAATCTTTATTATGGGAAAAAGGTATTCCTGTCTCCAAAACAGTTTAATTCCAGAAGACAGTGACAACTCTGGGGAAATACAGTCACTCAAGTATTGTTAAGCACAGGGTCATAGGAAAGGAATTTGGTGACAAACCTGGGGATAGCCAAGCTATATTTTTGATCATTGGTAATGGAGAACTATTGTTTTTGTTTGTTTGCTTGTTTGGTTTGGTTTGGTTTGGTTTTTATAAGTGGAAATTATTATTCAGTTCTAGACTTTGGAAGAAATGTCTTTGCATTGTAATTTGAAGATGAAAAATCTGGAAACATCAAGTGCAGTCAGAATTTCATTACAACTATCCAGGTAATAAAGTAAATAGAAAGTGACAGATGTGAGTTGGTGGAAGGAAACTATAGAACTTGTTAACGAAGGGATAAGGAGGAAGAATTATTCAAGTATGACTTGATATTTCACCGTGAATATTAAATGATTTAGGGGGAAGAGAAAGAGGATAGAATTCCAGAGCAAATGTAAATACAGATCTTGGTCATTTAAATGGTTGCAAGGACAGGATCAGACTCAGACAGGATACAGATTTGTGTCATCTACATGGAAAAAAGAGCCAGGAAGATTTAATTTTGCCACTTGTGAAGTCAAAATGGGTGCCTGGAGAGAATGAATAATTTCAGCAGTTTTGACTCCATTTATTAGTATTTTCCTCTTGAAACATTTTCTTCATATGGCTTATGGGAACACATTTACCTCCAGAAATCTTTTGTACCTCTCTGCAGCTACTTCAGAGCATCCTTGATTGCTTCCTCCTTGTAAGAAATTCCAAGGTACACATTACCAAATAATTCCCTTTGTCCAGCAGAAGAAAAGCTGCCTGGAAAATGTTTAGAAGATGCCCTGCCTCCGCACCCCAAACCTGTGAGTTATTGAAACTCTACTTTTTAAAACAGTGCTGACAATAGCATGGCCTCTTTGGCTTTTCTCCTGCCACTCGTTTCACCCTTAGTTTCATCTGAGCAGACCTGGTCTGGTTCCAATCCATCACAGATGGCCAGGTCCTGAGCTCCAGTCACAGTGACCCTTCAGTTGTTCCTTTTGTCCGAGACTTGGTAGAGATCCTGTTGTTGATGACAAAGACCCTGTTTGGATTTCTTATCGATTGAATAATAAATTTTCTCTATTAAATGACTTTCATTAAAAATAGGTTGAGTGGTTTCTGAAATTTTTCCAAAATATGTAAAACTATTTTCATCAAGGGCTATGCCACCTGTCATGAGTAAAAAACAGTTGATACTTACAGGGAACCAACATAAATTTGATGGACTGTTTAGAATTGAAGAAGCGTGAACATTTGATATCCAATCTGCTTATTTTACAAATGATGAAACTGAGATAATGAGAGTTCTGTTTGCAATTATAGGATAGATCTATGCCATCTGTCAGAGAGAGAATTTTTCTTCATTTAAGGTGTATTGACTGACTTAGTAGTAGAATCCAAAATTTTAGGAGGACATTTCTCAAAAGGCAGCTACATTTCTAGAGGTTGGGGTGGGGATGCAACAAATATTGGTAAAAAGAAATTGTTCACTAAAAAGTGTCATTTTTTGTGCAGTGGTGTGTTAAGAAAAATTAAGGCCTCAATTTTAATATTTCCAGAATATAATTAGTTAAACAAACAAACTAAAAGGGTTACTTAAACAGCCACAACCTTGAATATACTGCAGAAATGTATAATTGATGGCTATATATAGTTTCGATATCTGGGGATTTCATTGGATCTCATTAAATTTATGTTATAGAATAACTTGGCTGGAAGTGAAGACCAGCAGGTACTACTACAGTCATTATTCCCCACAAAATTACATCCTATGTATAATGGCAGCTCATTCAGAGGGAGTGTATTGACTCTATAACCAAAAGTTCCATTAAAAACATTATGAGAGGTTGTAATTTTGTATTCAGAGATTCTTTAATAGTGATTATTGACCCATGTGAACGTAGTCATTATAAACTTTAAAGATGTCTTTGTCATTATAGTTACGGGTTCTTAAAAGGAAGAAAATACTGGACAAGGAATCAGAGGAACTGGTATTGACTATAGATACAAAAATTAGCCGAGATAAGCAGCCTGAGTAATGCACTTAACTCCTCTGACCACCACCATCTTATCTATGAATTGGGGTTGACATCTATTCTGATAACCTCATGGAGCTGCTACAAATATAAGTAAAGACAATTTTCTATATTATATATAGAATTGTACATGGAGATTGTATGTAGTTGTATGTATATTATATATTAGTTATATAAATTATATAGATATTTTGGAGATCCCATTATTAGCATTATTATTTTTTAACAGTTTCCATTGTATTTACTGAATAGTTTTGGCATTATTATTGGCATTATTATTAGTTTTGGTAAGCATAAGGTTGAAGTAGAAACTTTATTTAGCTACTAGTTATAAATTTCTATGCTGTATTTGAGCCTGCTCTATGGAAGAACTTTGACTTACGTTGAATATTTTTCCTTTATTTCCTTTATTAACACAAGTAAACAAATAGAATTATGAAAAGACAGGCAATAAAAAGGATGAGTGAATATCTAAATGAATTATTTTCAAAATAGTAAATCAGTGAGAGATTTATGAGTAGTTGACTGGATTACACTCACATACTCACTGGTTTTATCCGAATCTGCTGTTGCATGATTTGAGGAGTCACAGCTTGTGAAGCATAGACCTAGTATCTCAGTGTTAAGTGATTTTGGTTGCACATTCTTTAATGTGGTATTGAGGGAAAGTGAGGTATATGAATTCATACTTTTAAAAAATTAATTAATTCATTTATGTTTGGCTGCATTGGGTCTTCGTTGCTGCACGCGGGCTTTCTCTAGTTGCGGCGAGAGGGGGCTACTCTTTGTTGCGGTGCATTGGCTTCTCATTGCGGTGGCTTCTCTTGCTGTGGAGCACGGGCCCTAGGCGCACAGGACTTCAGTATTTGTGACACATGGGCTCAGTAGTTGTAGCACACAGAATTAGTTGCTCTGCAGCATGTGGGATCTTCCCAGACTAGAGCTCAAACCCATATCCCCTGCATTGGCAAGCAGATTCTTAACCACTGCGCCACCAGGGAAGTCTCCTGAATCTATATGTTTTAAGCTAGTTACACACAATTATTATTACTCATTTTATATTAGTTTTATACTGACACCTTAAACATCTCTTATATTCTCCTTAACCTCTTTTATACTTTTCTCATTGATTTAAGCACCATAAAATTTAAATAAGGTGTCATGAAGAATTATAGGGCACCCAATTCCTTTTCATATCTGAGCTGAAGATGAAGTTGACATTTCAAGGTAATTGTGTAAGGAACATATTGGAGAAAATTGTTCCTCTTTCTATACAATGAAACTACAGTGTGGAAATTTAGTGGATATTCAGAAAAATGTCAGATCATCATATGGTATCACATTATATCCTCTGACATTATGGCTTTATGAGACTATGGATTGGGAAGGGGTTCAAAGTGATGACCAATATAAAGCCCCAAATTAGAACATCTGCCCTACTTGTGTACTTTTGCTCTGAGAATATACAAACTGCTTGCCAACTTTCTTCTCCAAAAATAAGAAGGAAGGAAGGAAAGAAGGAAGGAAGGAAGGAAGGAAGGAAGGAAGGAAGGAAGGAAGGGAGGGAGGGAGAAGGAAGGTCGATTAACAGAAAAAAATCATTTGTTTAGCTACATAATTGGCGATATATATATATATATATATATATATATATATATATATATATAATTTTCAATGGACTCTGGTATTCCCCAAAAGAAAGAAAAGGAGGTTCTGTTTTCAAGTAGATAATGAGATTAAGTAACTGGTCTGACCTTAGCATCCTGATATAGATTCAGAAGTCCCTAAGATACAACTCCAAAATAATTTATGTCCTGGGAAACTAAATAACATGTGATCCCATGAATTTAGCATAGCAAACCAAAACAAAGTTTTAAGTTTTAGTACGTTACTCTTTCAAAACTTTGGATATTAACTGTTTGCCAACTTTGAAAATAGAGTTGAAATTTAAGCCATTTTCTTTTCCTTTTATAAATTTGAAATTACTAATCATCTATCCTTTAGGCTTAAAAAATAACATTTCATTTGTATATTTTTTGTGAAAACTATTGATAAATAATAGATCCTGAAAACCTAAGAATTATGTTGCATTTAAGACTATTCCATTTCTTGGGCATAACAAATAGTTTGAAAATACAACAAAGACTTGTTGGTTATAACTTCAGGTATAATAACAGTGAATCCAAAAAAACATAGAATATAACAGTTTTAGTTTGCATTTTGTTTGGACTCTTTTAAATAACAAAAGCAATTTTAAGTGATATTGGTAATTTTTTAAAAAGTTAATATCTAACCAGCTCCTGCAGAAACAATGGAGATATTGGATATTATCTGTTTACCAAATTAATCTTATTAATTTATTATTTCTTCTTTTTAAAATTTGTTCACATAACAAATACATATTAAGTTCTTACATGCTTACTCAGGCCACACGTTGTCCTTGGTAGTGGGAATGCAACTTGAATAAAGGACAAACATCCCTGTCCTCATGGATAACAGGTCTTCTCATCAGAAAGCAGGCAGTAGGGAATGGCACTCTGAAGAAAAACAAAGTAGAGGGAAAGAGTGTGTTGGGAGTGCTTTCTTAGTGTTTAGGTGGAGAATTTTGAGGAGATGACAATATAAAGACTTATCAGAACAAATTATGGCAGACAATTTTCATTATCATTGCTAACGGAAGTAACAAACTGTTACCACCAACAACAGTCATCCAAACCTATTCAGGCAATCGTTGTAAGGAATTGATAGCTGTACTTGCTCTAATTTTGAGCACCTAATCTTATCTGTGCATATGGGAGCAATTTCATTAAAATCTAAGTGTCATGGATTATGATTTCTTGTTTATAAAATCAGGAATTTTCCCTTGAAATATTTATTTTGACCACCATTGAGATAGTAAAATACAGAATCTTCCTAAAAAGAACTTCCTTCATTTTACTCATCCTTTTAAAAATATATATTATATGTAATATATACAATATCATTTAAATAACATATGATATTATAGCTTCATGACATTTTGACTAAATCAAAATCACTTATTCCTTATGATAAATTGAAATCATGAACAGCTGTATCATCGATTTCCCAGTCAAAACCTTAAGGTACTTTCAACTTTCCATATCCCAAAATAAATGTGATAGATTAATTTTGTTAATTATTCCTTTCTAAATTTCTGGTTCCCAGGTGTACTTCTTTACCTTCCTTCAAACTTCATGAGAAAACTGGTGGAGAAAATGTAGCTATTAGATAGGGGGCAACTTGGATAAATATAAAAAAAAAATCCTCACTTATCTGGACACCTAGTTTCTGTACTAAGATAGTTGTGTCATTTTGGGGGAAAATGTAATCATTTTGGTCCATAGTTTCTTTATTTTTTGAAATGAGGAGAATGTATTAGATCAGAAATTTTACAAATATTTTTCTAAAATTAAATTGAACAAATTGCATTATTTCTTGATATTATCTCAGTAAAAGGAATAAGGCATATACAATCAAATTTAAAAATATGTTATAATAAATACATTAGTAGGCAATAAACACAGTCAAAATACAAATATAAATATTTAAGAATTATATAATAAAAGAACCTGTTTTACTGTATTTGATCATGTGCAAGATATGTATTTTAATGAGTAAACACTTTTGAAATATGTTGAATTACAGACTAGAAAACTAAGTAAAAGTACAGATATAAAATTCCCACATAAAGACAATTTTTGTAGGCATAATTTTCATTTCTGAAAAACAAATAAAGGACATTTTTATACCTTTAAAATTTTCTCCAGGATAATATTTTGAGACAATGAATCATTATCAGAGTAACATAAACAGCATTTATATTGATTAAACCATTTTACAGTCTTAGCAGAGCTAATAATTTTAATGTCAAATGAATAAAGCATAGCAGTTTCCAGTGAGGAAATGGCCTTAACTGCTATTGCAATATGGAGAAGCAATTACTAGACACCCACCATCACAGTGACCAAATTGTTTTTGTTGATAAAACTGATGATCCAATGGACTGTCTACCAAAGTATGACTGCATTAAATGCTGTATGTTGATCGATTTATACATAGGCTGTCATTTTTAAATTAGAAAAATAATGATTAAAATACCAATGAAAATCCTTGTTTTTCCCTGTAAGTTTAAATGTTAATGTTAGTCTAAAATTGGGTAGTCATAAACCTTAATTAATGCATTGTCATATTTATGTTTTATGTACTGTATTTTGTATAAAAATCAATTCTATATTATTCTGCTTTTTAAAGCTATTTCTTGAATCCATGTAAGATTACTGAACTATCGTTTTCAGCATGCTTTTAAATATACTAAACTGCAAATAATTAATAGTAATCAATTTTTTGCTAGAAATGTAATTTATTACTCATCATATTTAAGTAAAAAAAAGTTAAGTGAAACATAACAAAAATCATGGAATTTCCAAGATTGCATATGCATATGCATGTGTCCCAGGAGCAATAAAGATAACTATGGACTCCAGACACCTGATCCAAAATGTCTCTGATGGCGTATATTGCCTCAGAAGTACATAAAGCTACTTTATGTCTTCTTTTATGAGTCATATGCAATTACATTGAATTTCAATATTTTGTATTGATAATATATTCCATTAAAATGGGTTCGAATAAACTCATTAACTTAAATGTCAGTTTGGTTATGATGACTTTTAGAACATTTATAGTTTACAATCTGTATGTTGATTATAAAATAAAACAGAAAAAATGGTCTTCCTTATTATGTATCTATTGCTATTTATAGGTAATACAGTTGTCTGCAGAAGCTTAGAGCTATAAAAGTAGGTTATTTTTTAATGCCACTTTTTCCTTTGAATTTGAATGTCTTGAGAAGGAAACTAATTGACCAAAAGGATTGAGTATTGTACAAATGTTTGACAGTTTCCAGTCATGCTCCAGAATATGGAGAATTTCTACTTTTAAGCAGCCTAAACTGTTTGTCATTAATGCACCAAATTTTTCATTTAGTTTATTAGTTTAACAATTATTCTTTACCTATTCAAAGGCTAGTACTATTCTAGCACCTAAGAGGGATATGAGAGACCCAATGAAAGGTCTCAGTTTACTCATTTATAAATGAACATTATATCACTCCTAGAGTATTTCCTGTAGTGACATGTCAAAAATACAGTTTCTTATGACATTCCAGTATTGAACTATCTTAGCATATTTTTTCCTGGAGGAAAATGTCCAACATATTGTGGCGTTTTAAGATTGTGGCCCTCCAGGAGTTCCTGCCTCTCATGCTAGGCCAAATTAACCCTTAGTAATTTGTTTAAATTACCTCTTAATGTTCCTACCAGTTTATGGCTTCAGCAGCTTTTGTTCTTTCTAAGCAAATCTCAGTTGCAGTATCTCTCTAAGATGAGCTTGTCTCTAGGTGATCTTGATGAACTTGTCTCCAGATTTCATGGTGATCATTTACCCTGCAACTTGGTTCTCTGATGGGTCCAAGAAAAATCATTGATTTTCAGTTTCTCCAGATTTTTTCTTATTGTAAGATCAGGTATGAGGAATTTGGAGCCCTTATATGTCTGAGTTGAAACTGGAAATCCCACCTATTGTATATTTTTATATTTAGCATGTTATACTGAATTAATATGCTTATGGATCTACACCTCCAACAAGGTTACAGGCCCCTCAAGGATACCATATATTTATCTTTGTATATATAATACAAAAGCTTAGAATAGAAGCAGACGTATATTTTGTACTCTAATTCTGTTTGATGGGAAGTTCTAAACACTGACTTTAAGATATATGGCATTGGATTTGACTGAATGTTTTCAGCAATGAAATAACGCTGGTGGAAATTGTGTTTAACAACGATCATTCTGAAGTGTGGATATATGTATATGTATAGCTGATTCAATTTGCTGTACACCAGAAACTAACACAACATTGTAAATCAACTATACTCCAATTAAAAAAAATTTTTTAAAAGGGGAAAAAACACCCAAAGATCATTCTGGCCATAATACCTACCACACCTTTAAAAAAAGGGGCACTATTGTAGCAATCGAGAGGTGACTGGTGCCTGAACAAAAATAGACACATTGGAAATGCAGAAGAAATGATTGGTTCAAGAGTTACACTTAAAGGTTAAAAAAATGACAATAATGTACTTATTTAATTAATGAATATTTATTGCACATAGTCTATATCAGGATTTTAGAACTTCTAAAGAGATACATGAGATTATACATTAGTTATCAACAAACTGATCAAAGAACCAAAGTTGAATAAAGAGAATTGGAAGGACCTCAGTAAAGACTGGGGTGAATGAAAAAGTATCTGTATGTTATAGATGTGTTGTTGTTTTTGATATTTTGTATGACTTGATATAAAGGGAAAATAGTTTCAGGTTGTTAAAGATGTACACACCATGATATGCCTTATTCATTCTTTGTCAGTTTACCAAATCCATTTACCAGTGTTCCACAAACATTTATTGAGCATCTAATATGTAGAAGACTCTGTACTATCTGAAGTGATTTAAGAAGAAGGAGGCATTGAAAGAGAAGAAGAGGAGGAACACACAAGGAAAGGAGATGGGAAGAGAAAGAAAAAACTAGGTTCAGGGCCTGCCATAAAAATCTCGTATCCCAATCCATAAGAACACACTTTAAAATAATTATAAAACAGATTAAATGCTCCTGGCTTTACTTTAGACTGTCACAGAAGATGTTTTGAGGAGTTGATGTTTAAAGCAAGTCTCAAAGGTTGAGTGGAATGAACACAGTAGCATCCAAGCTAGGTGAATTGAATGAAGAGTCTCAAAGGCTAGACGTTCTTTCAAATGCAGAGAATTATACATCATTTGAAGTAGCTGAAATGTAGACATCCAGGTTGCTTATGGAGGAAATTGAGGCTGGAACCCTGAGCATGAACTGGATTATGGAAAGCATCTTGTGTCACAATAAGAATCTTGGATTTACTTCTTAGGCAAGAAAAGAAAAACATTGTAATGTTTTAAAAAAGGGAGTGACATGATCAAGTTTGAGTTTTAGATGGATCATTGTGATAATTGTATGGTGATATATTGAAGGAAACAAGGCTGATGGTAGGGAAAATAAAAAACACACTTGATATTAGTTGTCCAAGTGAGAGGTAACAGGGGCCAGAACCATCTGTTTCTTGAAGATTTCTTTAATTCTCTCCATTCATTCTCATGCAATATGTAACTTCTAGTAGATTTATTATTATGTTAGTTCCATTTCAAGAATTCTGAAACAACTGAGTTAGTACTTATTAATTTTGTATAACTTGACATTACTCCTTCAAAAAATGCTATATTAAAACAACATGAAAGTATATGTTTTCTTTGTTTTTCCATATATCTTTGTTTACTAATTTATTGGAGAACACTCTAAGCACTGTATCACTTTAAATTCAATTATTTTTAATGGTTCTTGCATGTTTCCATAAGTATCTTTTACAATTTAGCATTAATGGACATTCAAAATCCTTTCAGCAAGCGGCATCAAAGTGCCATTTTGATGTTAAAAGTATATAGTATATTGAATATTATAATTTATTTTACCAAGAACATCAACATTATATGCATAAAGTAAAAATGGTTGCCTTATATTTAGAGATTGATACATAACTCATATTTTATCTGAAACCTATAGGTGTAAACAATACCTTGAATTGTGTTGATCAGTACAACCATAAATAACATGTGCTTATACATTTTCTGAGAGCAGATTTTTCTGAATAAAATGTGATTAACATTTAGTTTCTGCTTGAAAATTTATACTGTATTATGTTAATTTATCTTATAAAAATATACTGAAATAGTGAAAATAATAAAAGAATCGTATTTCTTTTTTTTCCCCAAAGTTGAAAACAAGTAGCACAGACAAGATACTTAGCACATTTACTCTCTGTCCTTCCATATATATAAGTAATGCATAAATTTGTATATTTTAATCTGTATGACAAGTTTGTGAGAAAGATGCAATCTTGCATATAATGAACTGGCCTTTTGATATTTGGATTTTCTTGTTTTATTTTATTATATTGTATATGCTTTTTAGAAGGAAAAAGATAGCCTCATACACATTCAATACGAAGTTAAGTCTTTTAATACCTATCATCAAAGACTTGGACACTAGTTAGTGTGAAGAGACTTCAATATGCTTCCTCTTTGATCTCTAAATCCTTCACTGACTTATATTAACTTTTCTCTCCACTTCTATTCCACATTAAATAGTGTTTCATTATTCAACAATAAGTCTTTTGAATGTCGCTGTAAATCAGATACACATGCTTTTGATAGTGCCATCATTAATAGGGATATTACTCACTGACATCTATGAACTTGAATTTATACAGTGCCCCAGAATATCATTATAGCAGCCATGCAAATCATTATGTACTCAAGGCCTGAGGGAAATAAATCTGAGTCTTAAGAAAATTAGTCAGCAATTTGAAGTCCTTCAATGGTTGCAGACAGCATTCATAATGAAATCCGGACTCTTTACAGAAGGCCCCTCATGATTTCAACACTGTCTAACTTCGTCTCTTTCACTTTCCTTCCCTTTTGTCTAGTCTTAAATCAAATTCCCTAATAATCTTGGAAATCCATGCTTTGCACAGTCCTTTCCTCGCCTAGAATGTCTCTCCCAACTTTTATTCCATTTGGATAATTTTTGCTCTCCTTTCAAAAGTCCACACAGAAGTAAATTCATTGCAAGATAATAATAATAGGGCTTATGTAAATAATCGCACAGCACTAGGGATATGACAATGAATAAAAATACTCTCTGTCCTCAAGTGACTATTCACTGGTAAATCTTTTGACTCTTCAGTCTGTGACAGATGCCCTTCTTCTGTTCCTTCAGAATAATCTTTGCATATTTCTATGACAGCACTTAAGTACTTAATTATAATATTCATCTACTTTTAAGAATCTCCATTAATTTCTGAGGTGCATTACTGTAGAGAGAGTAACTCTCTCATATCCCAGAATCTAGCACAGGCACTGGCAAGCAGTAGGTCAACTCCAAATATTTATCAAAAAGATTAATGCACAAATTGAATGAATGGAGAGTCACAATAAGTAACTGGCATCTAAAGGAGATGAATATATATACGTGAATTTTTTAAAACTGACCTTATTTACATGCAAACATTTTTATATTTAACCTTTTTAGATGTATTTATAATTTCTTACCAACATAAGTGTAGTGCTTTCACTATAATGTAACCATGTTTTCATGTCATTATCATTTGTGATGATAGTTTCTGTATTTGAACAGTGAAGTCCTTAAGGTCATTGGAGTTAGTAGGTTATTTATATTTCCATTTATAATTCCAGAATGTCTTTATTTCTTCTGAGATATTGATTTGAGATTTTTAAAAAACAATCCTTGCTATTTCCACAATTACAGTATGAATGTGGCACTTGCTAAACATGCTGATGAGCACCTAAAAATTTTCTATGAACTCAAATATATATATTTTCAAGGTGGAAATTTTGCTGACTGAGAAAGCACAAAGGAAAGTACTAAATGAAGTCTTGAAAGGAACTCCCGTTAACACATGGAGAAGGCTCTACTGTCTAGAGAGATTGTTTTTGATTTCTATATTCTCCCATGCTATCTGACATGCGATGTTCTAGAACGACACTTTATCATAAGATAGTTGCTAGCCACATGTAGCTATTTAGATTAAAATTAATTAAAAGCAATCAAAATTTAAAAGTCAGCTCTTCAGTTGCACAAATAACATTCCAAGTACTCAATAGCCACCATGTTTTGAAAACATGTCATGTGTATTATATAGTATATTTTTTATGTATCCATATGGTTATTTAATTTTCAGGTTTGATTTTCCAGAAATTTCCAATAAGTGATGTAAAAATGAGGATGCATCCTTCTAAAATACAATTTTATTATTTCAATTACATTGGACATATCAAAATATGTATGACATTATATCATTCAAGTTCCTCAGAGCTGCTGGGTTATGTAGTAAAGGCAAACATTGATCTGGTTTTCAGATGATTGAGAGACAGAAGTTTTGAGAAGCTTATTCATGCACTTCTGTTTATTCATTTAAGAAATACTTATTAATGTGGTAGGCTTTTGTTGCTGTTTGTTTTGGAGTCAGTAATGAAATAATCAACATTCTCTCCTGTGAGGTTTCAATCATCTGAGACACAATCTCCTCCTCTTTCATTGTCTTCATGAAAATTTGACATGCAAATGAAAGCTCAGAAAAAAGAATCACTTTCCTCCTAATCTAAGGATTTTTTAAAGCTTAAGTTTGTTCAATTTAAGGTATGATATTAGAAAGAATGTGAAACATAAAAATTCTTTACACGCTTTGTATTTGGTAAGCAAAAATCCACCCCTACACAATTAATATGGTAGTGTGAATACATTATGATGAAATATTCTCCTTTAGTCTCTTACATCATTCCTTTATATTTGGAGGAGAAATGAAATGAAAGAAAGAGGGAGTAATTCTCATCTCTGGGTCTCAGCCTCACCCTCTGTGCTAGCTCCACATAATGTCTGTGACTATTATTTAGTTAACATTTTTCTTTAAAGTGACTCTTTTAAAAAAAGCTTATATATAATGAAACCTTATGTCTCTACCACACGTGGAAAACTAGTATCGTCTCTAATTTTGGATTAAAACAAATCTGTATATAAAAAAGAAAGAGGGAATAAGATGAAGAAAGGAGGAAGAAAGAGAAATGAAGGAAAGAATGAAAAAAGGAAAGAAAGAAATAAGGGAGAGAAGGGAGAGGGAGGAGGCAAGGTGGAGGGTTGCAGAGAGAAATGGACAAAGTGTTTCTGAGAGTGATAAACTGCCTTCATCTGAATTTGAACCATTTTGCTGGTGATCACGATAAATTCACAAGTCCTTCCTAAATACACACTTTAAACTACTTGACAATATATGACAGATTGGATCCTCCCACTTGCTACATAGGTATCTGCAGTGAGAGAAGTGATGCCACTAGTTTAAACTGTACTTATACAAACTGAAGAAAAGTAGCAGCTTGGCGTAGTCAGACAGGGTTAATGATAGTGAAACTGGTGGGCTGACAAATGTGGGCGATCTTTAAGCAGCTCTTTGAAAGACTGGCTGCTGAAATGGTAGGCAAAGTGATTCACTTGCTAAAAAGGAAAATAAAGTATAATTATTGATACTAAATTATAATTAAGAAAAGAAAACAGCCTTTAGAAGATAGATTCTATCTTAATTTGCAAATCCCTAGCTTTCAGAAGCAAAATAAACTCCAAAGTAAATTTTCATTTTATGGGTTTAGCATTGCCACACTAGGATAATTAGATCCAGTTTTTTTCTCTGTTCTATAAATTATATGGTCTTTACTTTGACCTTTAGCTGACTTTGCTACTCAAAATACTACATAGAAAACAATAAGAAAAAATAGCTTGGTGTTTTACATAAAGTGATGAATATTTTATTGTCTGTTTAAACCAGTACACGGTAATTTTTACAGTGCTTCATATTTTAAAGTAATCAGACAGTTCTACCCAGATGAAATTGGTTATACAAGCATACCAATACAGAACACTGTTGCTAACTGTGCTCCAATCATCCCTAAGTGGGTTAGTTGGGTTTATTCAGTTATGAATCACATGTTATTGCTCCATTTTTATAATATAGGGGAAACATATTCACAAATATTCAAACCATGCAAACTAAGAGAAATTCATGTGAAATGTAAAAGAGGGAAAAGCAGGATGGTACCTCATAAATTAGCCCACTTAACATTTGGAAGTAATTGTTCATATATTCAAAGGTGTTGTTTCCTAAATTTTAGCTTTTGAGTGGTACCTTCTACTAAAAGAAGGTCAGCATTAATTGTGAAATAACAGTGACAACTCATTAATAAGAAAACTATATCTTTAAGGAAATGCCTTTTTTTGTGTCACTCTGCCTCACATGAAAATTAGCAAGCATAATTTTCCACTTTATGACTATCATGAATGACAATCATTTTGCCTAACAAATTTTATTTTGCCACTGCCAACTAAGCCCTGTGTTACTAATCCTGTTAAAACTTTCAACTATATTAAAAGGGAGACAGAGATAGGAATAGAAGTTACAGCACTGTATCCCTTACTATTTCTAAACTTTGAATTGATAAGTTATTTCCAGTTATCCTCAGTGTAGCAAAATTTGTCAGAAGGACTTGATAGGACAGTGATTTAAATAGCTTTTGAAGCATATTTTCTCTACAAATAGGAATAACCACTTTGGGAATTCCAAGAAGCTCTTTAGTGACTAGAGCTGAGAAATAAATTAGTGTGATTAATATTTTTCAGAAAGGTCTAATGCTGAATACCAGTAGGTTGGTTAACTTCCAACTTGATTTGAGCAAGAAATTCTAAAATACACAAATACCAAATCTTCAAGTTCATATCCTGGTGGGAATATATTTTTACCAGGTTTTGCAAATTCTTAAGGGAACTGATGTTCTGTATGCTAAAGAGCAGAAAACTTGAACTTCAGAATTCTTTCTGGATGATTCAATAGAATGTATTACCTATTCCATTTCATTCTAATCCTTACATTCAGTGTCATTTGATTTTCAACAAGGATTCTAAGACAATTTAGTGGAGAAATGATGCCTGATTTAATAAATGGTGCCTGGACAAGTAGATATCCACATGCAAAATAATGCTGTGGCATCTATTCCTCACACCATACATAAAAATTAACTCAGAATTGACTATTGGTCTAAATGAAAATATAAAACTCTTAGAAGAAAACTTAGATGTAAATCTCATGACCTTGGCTGAGGCAATGTTTTTATAGATATGACATCCAAAACCCAATAAATTGTGTTCCATCAAAATTAAAAAGTTGTGTTTCAAAGGATAAATACGAAGACATTGAAACAACTTATAAGATTATTGGAGGAAATATTTGCAAATTACATATCTGATAAGAGATTTGTATCTAGAATATGTAAAGAATTCTTGCAACTCAATAATAAAAGGAGAAATAGCTAAATTGAAAGTGATCAGAGGATTCGAATGTACATATTTCCAAAGAAGGTATAAAAATGTCAGACAAGCACATGAAAAGATACTCAATATTTTTAGACATTTGAGAAATGCAATCAAAATAACAATGAGATATAACTTCTTACCTACTAAGATAGCTATCATCAAAAAGAGAGACAATAACAAGTGAGGAGATTGGAATCCTACTACATTTATTTGGAAATGTAAAATGGCATACCTGCATTGGAAAACAGTTTGGCAGTTCCTCAAAAAGTCGAACATAGAGTTACAAGGTGACACAGCAGTTTGACTCCTAGGTATTTATCCAATAGAAATGAAAATATATATCCACACAAAAACTTGTGTAAGAATGTTCATAACAGCATTATTCATAATAGCCAACCAGTGGTAACCCTACAAAAATGTCCATCAACTGATGAATAATAAAGAAAATGTAGTATATTCACACAATGGAATATTATTATGTGATAAAAAGTGACAAAGTACTGATAGTTGCTACAACATGAATGAACCTTGATAACATTATGTTAAATAAAAGAATCCAGCCCAATAGAACACACATTGTATGATTCCAAATATACTGTATACCAGAATAGGAAAATCTTTATGTAAAGGAAGTAAAATAGTGATTATCTAGGGTGGAAGGAGGGAATAATAGAAAGTGATTGCTAATGGGTACAGAATTTTTGGGAGGTTACCAATTAAAATATTTTAAAATTGGAGTTGTGTGATGGTTGCACAACTATGTGATATATTTGAAAATACTAAACAGTTAATTTTAAATTGGTGGATTTTTTTAGGATCCATTTAAATAATAAGAAGGAGTAAAATGAAAACAAAAATTTTATACATATATTTTCTCATCCTCACAGCCATGGAGGAAGTGGAGAAAAATATTTATTACAGTAACACAATGTACTATACAAATCCATTCAAAATTATATCATTTATGGTTTTTAAAGATTATAAAGAAGATTCACTATAACAAGAATCTTTAAAATGTTCGTGAGAAATATACATAATATTTACTTTGCCAAAAAACAATATTTTAATATGCTGATTTTATTTCACTGACTCTGAATGTGTAAATTGAAGTGCATTTTCTCTAAAGAACTTCTTGATTAAATAAGCCTTAATTGTTTCTTTTTGTTGCAAATCTGATATTTTCTTTATTAACAACAATGAATATGAATCTAAATTGTCCATACTCTTGAACGTTTAATTTTCTTTTTCCAATGAATATATAAAGAAAGAAAAATGTGTATTATTACTTGTATTCACATATATTTAATTGTAATTGATCTTAGTAACTACAGGAAGTAACTGACACATGAATAAGATAGTCAAACATACACATACAAAGTGAGAGGAATAAAGATATTCCATTACATTATCCTTCCTATTTTAATATCCCTTAAAATGTTGTTTCTGAAGTTACCTATTATAAATAAAATATAATATTCTAATTAATAGATAAGACTTGGTGGATTAAAAATTTGAAATATAATTTTCCTTTTATCTGCTTGGTACAGGCTTGACAAATGATGAACAGTGCTCAACCATCCTAATTAACTGTCTCTTACTATCCATACGGAAAAGAATTTCTCAAGTTGCTTTTCTCAGTTAAATAAAGAAAATGTTGGGAATACTAAGAACAGTATATTGATTCATCATTATTTATTCCAGATTATGTATAATCTCCCCTTTCAGTTTCTTTTCATGGTAGAGTATGGATTTCATTAATATTGAATTTCAATGAAAGTAAAAATGTGGGTTTTATACCATCCTTTTCAATTGGGAAAATTTTATTGCCTAATCTATTCTCTCTGTCCCTACCTTCCCCCATCTCTCTCATGAAGGTAAAATTTAAAATATTTTTTCTTTCACCCAACATCTTTATTTTGCCTCTTATATCACTTGCCCATAAATTTTTTGCAAAGTTTCAAAATGTCTGATTTTTCTATTCAAGGTTTAGTTTCTATTCAAGGTTTAGTTCATGACTTCCATTTCTCTCATCAGCAGCGAATACATTTTTATTTTCATGATTGGTAGTCCTCAAGGAGGACTATATCTTCTGAAGGGTGAATCTGTCAGCTCAGATTTCTACTTGATGATTTCCCAGCAGGCTGACAAATTTACCCATTTTGTCTTTTTACTTTTTTCATTTCTCAGCTTTTTGTTTCAAGTTCCTGTCTTACTGGTCATTAACAACATTAGTAACATATGCTACTGAATGGGTAAGCAGAAGACAAAGAATTTGTATTCTTCTTTTACTTTCTGCCAATGACTGACATGTTTGATGGTAGAGATGCTTATAGTTTTATTTTACTATGATTTGCAATCTGCTGTGACATGATATTCTGCTGTGAAATCTATTCAAGACAGTAACACATTCTTGCTACAGTTATACATAAATTAATCTTGGAATAAATATTTATAAAGATTTTGTTATACTTAAATATAATCTGCACAATGTTCATTTTGTTAAATGAAATAACAACCACACCTGTGAACTCTTAATGAACTGGAATATGGAAAGTTGATTCTCGTTTTTTGTGATGTATTTACACTTTTATGATATTTTCAACAATTTTTTAATGAGTTCCTACTATGTTCAGTAAAACAAAAAAGGTCCATGCCCACATATAACTTTCATTAGTTGAGAGTGATTAAAAAATAAAGAAGCAAAATGTGTAGGATATTATTATAATAATAATCAGAATGATAATATGTCATACATCTAAGCATGAAAGAGTACATTATTTAAAACCACAACAATATAAAATGAATTTGTGTATAAACAAGTGTGGAATGTATCTGTGAGTGTGAGAGGGATAGGGGAGAAGGGTGGGGGTGAAGAGGTTTGTTGGGGAAAGGGATTTCAGAGGCAGTCATCGTTTATTGAGCTCCTATTCATACATGAAAGATTTCCCGGCAAACAAAGCAGCCCAACTTTTTAGAGAAAATGAATAATATTGATTCTTTTTTTAAAAATGTATATTTCAGTGGTGTTTCTAAGTACAAAAAAATATTGAATATAATTTGAAACTCTATAAAAATCCTCCTTTTTTACTCATGTAATAGTGTCTAAATATGTGCCATAATTGCATTGTTCTCATAATTCTCATGACTTTACTTTTCACATGTCAGTCATCTCCTGGGATTTTCTTCAATTTTCCTCTTTTAAAATGTTATCTTACCATATTGCCTTGTTGACTGTGACCTTGTTATCAACTCCACTGCCACAAGAAAAGATATGATTTAACCTCCAAGTGAAATGCAGGTTAATTCCCAAGCTCTTTCAAACGTGTTCTCTTCTAGGCCTGCTAAAAATATAAAATTATTTATTTCTAGTTCATAAAGTTAATAGTGAACTTACTTCCAGACCTTTGAAACTTTTCTTGAGAATTGTCCCCCTAAAATATTTAGAATATTTTACACCTCATAGAAATCATAATAAATTTAGGTAAGTTCATAATATTTGTTTAACTAAAAGTAATTGTTTGGAGAGCTTTAAATGCACTCAAAGTAAAGGAATAGTACATTCTGTGTTTTTTAAAATTAAATCCCTGCTCATTTTGAGTTCAACTTGGAAATATTAATTCAAGACGAATAATAGGCTCTGATATGATGATAGTTCAAGCTGTAGGCAAAATAGAAAGTAGGTGACATTTATTTCCCTTTTGGTACTCTACTTCTCCGTGAGACATTTCCCCTATTAAAACTTACTAAATTTGTTCTGTATCACCTAACTCTGTAAGACATCAAATAGCTAACTTATACATGAACCATGATAATATATGAATGAAATAAGTCTAGAGATCTGCTTCCCAAACTGCATTAATTGTTTATTTTAAAATACTATATTTTCCTTATTATGAAAGTGATATGTGTTCATTATAAAATATTTAGAAAGCAAAGAAAAACTATAAGAAAAATTTAAATGATTTATCATTCAACCAGCTGTCATAACCTCAGTTGGAGTTTCCAAATGAATAATTTTCATACGCCTATGTAGGAACATTTTATTCAGAATACCTGCATAGCACTGAATATACTCCTATATAACATTGCATTGGCATGTTTCCATTTAATATTATCTAATATTATTATTTTTAGTACTTGGTAACATTAAATTATATGGATCTTAAAAACTTTATATAATTAGTAACATTAGATTGTTTTATTCTAATGTGACAATAAATATGCCATACAATTAATAACACTGATGTTTGTTCTAATTATTTCTCCTCACAAATTTCTCAGAGATGAGTGCACTATATATTGACAGTATATGTTGATTTCATCCAAGAAATAGAATTGCAAAACTGAATAATCTAGGGGTTTTATTTTTTATATAAAATTCTACAGTGTGTTCAGATACTTCTATATTAGAATGAGCCGTAAATGACACTAAATAATACACTTCATTTTAATCTTTGACAATCTGGAGACAAAATTATTTCTTTGCTTTTCTAATATTAAAATCAAACATTTTTATTACTTTATTTTTATTGTTTATTTTCTTTTGTGAATTGCCTATGCATCTAGTTTGCCCATATTTCATTTAGGTGTCATTTATTTATTGATCTTGAAAATTCTTTTATTTCATATTTTAATATCATACATATTTTAAATTTATTCCCAATTTAATGTCTCAGTTTACATATGCATCAAGCATAGCATAATTGCTTTTGAAAAATTATGTATCAAAATAGTCATGAGCATGACTACAAAACAATCAAGTTGTATCAGACCAAAAAAAATCCTCTTACTTAATGACATGATTATAGCTATGAATACACCTAAAAATCACTATCTTTATCTATTTAGTTATAATCTATTTTTCTATGTTTCTTGTTTCAATTATCTAAGATATTTGTCTTGAAAAGAATATTTGGAAGACATGACCAGCTAAAGCCATATAGGTTAGAAGACAAAAAGCTCTGAAGTGTTCATAACAGTGATAATTCTTATTCACAGTACCTCCCCAGAACATTTATAAAAATATTGAATTACTAAGAATTAATATATATTTAGAAATAAGTCATCATCACTTTTGCTATTTGTTTTAATGAAATGATTTTCAGTTATCGGGAAGATGAATTCATATGATATATCTCATTGCTTGTTAACCTTCACTGGAATAATCAATATTAAAAAACTAAAGAAAATTGTTTTCTTTTATATCATTTCTGAAATAATGGAATAAACTTCCTACAAATAAAACATGAGTTTGAAAATATAGTTTCTAATGTTTTTAATGTTAATCATCACTCTACATTGGATATTTAGGTTAATTACAAACTTCATTTTATTTTGCTTTTTAGACTTTAATAATCATAACAACAACAAAGAAATAGATCTATACTGAATTTTTTAGCTCTCTGGCTCATTATAACACTTATGTCACCTACAAACTAGAGGTGAAGTTAATTAGACATTTGTGCCCTCATATGTATTCTTACAGTTTTTGTATGTACCCTATATCATTAATTCATTCAATAAATATTTCATGGGTATTTTTAAATATCCATTATTTTGTACACTTCTGGGAACAATAGAGAACAAGAGTGAAGTCTTGTACTCATGGAATGTATGGTTCAAAACTGGTAGTAATTAGATAATCATGTTAACAAATTTATAGTTGTCAGATGCTCTGAAGAAAACACACAGAATCTACGTGAGCTCATAAGAAAGCAGCATTACCTAGACTGTGCACTGGCTTTGTGTGAGGCACAGATGATGCTGTTCTCTCAATGCTAAGCTCCTCATACTCAAGTGTTACATTATATTTATCTTTGTATTTCCAATGACAAGCACTGTAACTAGGCATATATTGAGTAATCAAAACATTCAATCAACTGACTTTCTGTAACAATAAAATTTTAAATGACTTTATGTAGTTGGCACTATAAGAAGACTCCTATTATTAAAATTAATTAATAATCCAAAATAAGCTATCAAAAGAAAATATTTAGTTCATTGTTGGTAAAATATCTTTTATTTTATAAAGAGACTGTTTAAAATGAGATAACATACTCTGTCTCCAAAATGTCAAGAAAATATTTTTCTCACCTAACAAGCATAAAACATATAATTTTTGAAGCATGACCAGAAAAAAAATCGTATTTAGCATTTTTCTGCCCAAACTTAAGTAGCAAACTTCATTGCACTCACGAGAACACTAATCTCTACATATGAAGATTAGTTAGAGCTGAAATTTCTTCTGTGCTAATCTCATGTTATTCCTGTAAACAGTTATGGGATAGATTAATGAATGAGGATCACTGGTTACCATATAAAATATGATAAATAATAGTGCTTCACCCCACTCCATTTCAGTATACAATCTTGGGTCAATGTTTTCCCATCTGTAAAGGCTAACAAAATAGAAGATAGTCAGAGAAAGGCAACTGTATTGTTGTGGATTGATTTGTTCCTTTTATTTTGTTTGAATAGATAAGTGGTAGAAACTGATTACTATAGATTGGATAACTAGGAGTTTACTGTGATAGGCTGGCTTCCTTTACATCATTTTGCTATTACCCTCAGTCACTTATGGAAATATAGCCACAGTCAGGGAAGTTAGGAATCACTTAGCTTTAATGGAAAGAATACTCCCTTTGGGGAAAGGAGTTGAGAGGAGTGGGAGGGAGTAGGAAGGATCTAGGGGAAAAAGATTTCCTTTATGTTGTTAGATGAATGAATATCTCCTGCAGGCCTCAGGCCTGGAATCCAAAGCTAATGGACTAAAAGTGGGAGTAATTGGTTCAAATGTTAATAAACCTAGAAGGTTGCAGACATATTCAGGGGTGCATTTGTGGTATTGCATATTGGCCTTTTGCGTCATTTAAAAATATATGTTAGTTGTTGAAAGATGTGCTGTTCATACACTTTTAAGATGTTTACAATTGTTCAATATCTCATCAACATCTTTAATAGCCATGCAAGTATATTTTCTTACAAGATATATTTCAATATTAGTCACAGTTTAATATCTGTGGTTTCCTATTTCAAGTGCTGCTAATAGGGTGTTAATCCACATTGCATAAATTGTGTTCAGTAAAATCACTAAGGCGATTTTTTTAAAACTTAATTGAAAAGGAAACACTCAAATAGAACAAAAAGCAATCATAAATTCAAGGAATAGTTAATTTTTCTACTCATTGTTGAGCCAGTGCTGCTAATTGTGATGATTGATTTTGAGTTACTTTCTTGATT
This sequence comes from Delphinapterus leucas, assembly GCF_059928025.1. Lineage (NCBI taxonomy): Eukaryota > Metazoa > Chordata > Mammalia > Artiodactyla > Monodontidae > Delphinapterus > Delphinapterus leucas. The sequence continues at coordinate 41,067,969 of NC_143136.1, read as the reverse complement.
TTGGGAAATATTAGTAACGTGAAATATATGACTTGTATTTATGCAAAAATTCCAAACTTCAGTTGCCATTTACATGTTTCTGTGTCTATAAAGATAGGTTTTGTTAGATCTTTAAAATAAAAGGAATTTTTATTTAGACATGTTTATGTTAACTGTTTGATAATATTCCATAATTAAGCTCTACAGGAGGTACTTTTTCAGAGTTTTTTGCTGTATAAATTTATGAAAAATATTTATGAAGTCCTAAAATTGCTGGTGACTCTTGGATGGTTGCATATTATCTATGGGAGCCAAATGAAACCAGCAGTTTTGTCTGCTTAAAGTGCAGAGGAAGTTAAACTTCAGACTTGGTTTGTATAGATGGGCCTTTCAGTTTAAGTGTAAACAATAACATTAGGTTATATAAGGTTAAGAAATATACATGGAAACAGTAACAATGTTTACCTGTCTTTCTTCTTTTGATGAGATTTTCTTTCAGAAAAGGTTGAAAGAATACTTTCTAGTTCCTTTCATATTTGATACTGTCACATAGAGATAATCTTGCTGGAACAATGTTATTTTACACTGTTTTCTTGTATCCAAAGCAAATACTAGTTCCCAGTCCTTTGCATTTTTTCAAATAGGACTGTTAGAGTTCTCAATTATGAACTGTATTTATTCTGCTATAGTTAGAAGGTTTGGCAAATGTCTTCTAATGAAACTTTGTAATATACCTTATTAGGTTTCTACCTAAAAAAAAAAAAGTTGGAGATCTGGAAGAATAAGTCAAAGAAATGCCTTATAAACATTTTACCTTAATTTTCTAATAAGGGAAATGTATCAGACTTATCACACGGATGTCCTTTTTAAAATATATAAGGATGGGGATTGAATATCATTTTAATAAAACTAATTTCTCTATAACAGAAATTCCCTCTTCATGTTAATTGCTCCCATTAAAATCAGCTGTGAAAAAATTAACAGTGCATGATACAATTCATTTTCTCACTAGAATATACTGAGTTTCCATATTTTACATCAATTTGTACTATTTAAATAAAATAAAATTTGCATTTATTTTACCCGTGAATACTTTAGGATTCTTGGTGGGGAATCTACCCAGACAAATTTCTCTGGGATGTCCACAGGGACATCCACCACAGGAATATCTCCTACCCTAAGAGTCTGATTTCCATGAGGAGGACCACTTCTCAAGTACTCAACTGATTGGACCAGGGTTGGAGCCCTCCTTGCCTCCCCAACTTGAGCTGAGTCAATCAAACTTTCTCTCCCAGGAACTTAGAGCTCTGAGACTGGAGTTTGCTCTTCATCTGTGACTGAGCCTATTGCTTGTTACCTTGATGCTGGTGATACAGCCTGCCTTCAGGAAAGAAGAACTGGCTTATTCCTAACATTAATGGGACCAGGAACAAGCCTATTACTTTTTTGTTTTGTTTTGTTTTTCTTGGCTCTGCTTTTATTGGATTGATGTAAACTTTTGACCATTTTCTTGAGTTATTACAAATTTCATTCTGACAGATTTTGCTTCATTCTTCAGTGATTTTATGGAGGGTCAGATCTTCGGATTTATCTACTCTGCCATTTTCACTAATGTCATACGATCTGCTTTTGTAGTTTAAAACTATATTATTAGTTGCACATGAATTGAGAACTGAAATATTTTCCTGTCTAATTGACATTTTTATCATTTTAGAATATATATCCTCATCTCTAGTAGGACTTCATAAATTAAAGTCTGGTTACTCTATGATATATTCATCAGAGTTTTCTTTGGCTCATGTTTGCAGAGTATAGCCTTTTCCAGCCTTTTACCACCAAACTGTCTTTATATTTAATATGTGAATTATGTATGCATCATATTATTTGTAGTATATCTTACTCAATTTACAAAAAATGCATTGGGCTTCCCTGGTGGCACAGTGGTTGAGAGTGCCTGCCGATGCAGGGGACACAGTCCGGGAAGATCCCATATGCCGCGGAGCGGCTGGGCCCGTGAGCCATGGCCGCTGAGCCTGCGCGTCCGGAGCCTGTGCTCCGCAACGGGAAAGGCCACAACAGTGAGAAGCCCGCATACCACAAAAAAAAAATAAATAAATAAATGCATTGAAGAGAAATTAAAGATCTGCATGAATAGTAGGATCTATTATATAAGTGGATTGGAAGACCCAAAATTGTAAAGTTATTGTGACTTTCCAAACTGGTTTTTATGTTCAATGCTATTTCATTAAAAATCTGAGCATGAGAAGAGGAAGGAGTTTAACAAAATTATTTTTAAAAATTAGTGTTTTTCTTTGGTTCTTAGGAATTTTGCTATGTACGTGGCAAAATTTGTGTTTATCTGTGTTTATCCTGCTTGGGGTTCACAGAACTTGCATCTCTGGATTTATGCCCTTCATTATCTTTATTTTTGTTTTTATTTTTTTTGGCCACACTGCATGGCTTGTGGGATCTCAGTTCCCCGACCAGGGATCAAACCAGGCCCTCGGCAGAGAAAGGGTGGAGTCCTAACAACTGAACCTCTAGGGAATTCCCTATACCCTTCATTATCTTTAGAAAATCTTGTCCTGGATGACTTCAAGTGTTTTGCTGCCAAATTCACACTCTTCTCAACTTCTAGTACTCCAATAATGCACATGTTATGCCTTTTCACTGGTTCCCATGTATCTGTTAGAGTATTATGTTATATGTTATCATTTTTTTCACTATGATTCAGAACAAATATTTTTCACTGAATTGTTTTTGAGTTCACACATCTTTTCTTCTCCTGTTAGTCTATTATTAAAACTCAATACTTGCCTTTACTAATGAAACTTTTTGTTTCTGACATTTCCATTTTATTTCATATTCTATCTTCCATTTAATATACAATCTTTGTGACTGAGCATTTTGTATGATTCCATTTTCTCTCCATTTTTAGCATATGATTTATCTTAATTTTTCCACTTTTTTAGAAGAGGTTGCCCTAGAGTTTGCAATATACTTTATGACCAACTCAGGTTGACTTTCAGGTAATACTATGCCATTCCACAAGCTAGTGCAAGTACCATATAATAACAAATTATGGCTATTCCTCCCTCTCATCCCTTGTATCATCGCTATTGTTTATTTTATTTATTTGTAACTATAGAGATGTAATCATCAATACATTATTACTATTATTTTAAACAAACTGCTATCTGTTAGAATATTTAAGAAGAGGAAAAATAAAAGTTTTTATTTTGCCTTCATTTATTACTCTTCCTATGCTCTTCCTTTCTCGTGTATATCCATATATAAATTACCCTATGTCTCACTCTATGTCTCAGCAATGATCCTGTAGATAAATTTACAGAAGTTAAAAGCTGAAATATTTGACTCTACTGTGTATATGCATTATTTTTTTATAATTTAATATTCAAAATATTGAGAAATGATTCACTTTTTCTACTACTCAGTTACCTCTAGGGAAGTGAACACAATTCTATAATGTATTTGTTTTTTAATACAACATATGCCCAACTGTGTCAGAAAAGGTTTAGGCAAGATTCTGGTTGGTTTACTTTCAGTGTCTGTGATATTAGTATGATGGATTGTTTTTTTTTTTACTCTGTTGTTAGGTTGAAATAGTCTCTGCTACTTACTGACAATCTCTGCATCTTTAAATAATTTTAATACCTCTTTAAGCCTGTTTTGTACTCCACAAAATGGTGATAATATTACCTATCTTACTTGGTTTTGTTAGTATTTACCTAGATATACTGCATACTGTATTTAGCACACTGCTTAATGTACTTACTATACTGCTTTGCAAATATTAAACACTTAATACATGACAAATTTATGAACAGTACTGTAATTACATTCATTGCTAATAGTAGACAAGTTTTAGAATCATTTTCATATCATACCTTAGAGAAAAAATTAAACATGACATCTAAATAGAGTTGATCATTCAGTTTTACTAACTTAAAATAAGGGGTACCACTCATTTTTTATAAAAAGATGGATAAAATTACTCTGAAATTGTCTGCATCTGAGAACATCAGGGGTTTTAATATCATAACTTGTGTTTTATGCCAGCTTGGATTACCATAACTAAGCAGTAACAAATATATAAATCCTTTATTATATTGTTTGCTTCTTCTTTTTATTCTCTTTACTTTTTTATACAATGCCAGATTGAATGAGCTATTTCTGTCTAATTGACAAATGTAACAGTTTATTGGGCTAAGTGCTTAGAGGATTGCATGAGAGGTTTAAACTTCAGTGTCAAGATCCTGTTGCTGCTGTAGGCTATTCACCTCTTTTCAATAGCAAGTTCACTCCAAGTGTCACCTGCTTTCTTGGATGTGCAAACTTTGTGGCAGAAAAGGGGTTTGGAATCCTCACAGCTGGTCAAGAGGGACAACATATTTCAGTATTCTCACGTAACACTCACACACGATTTTTTGTTTTTTTCTATCCAGCTGACTTACATCTTCATTTTAACATCTTGTTACATCTGCCTCTGCCAATATTTGTCCCTTGGCTGATTGGCATCCCTCTCTATGTTTCAGCCATTCCCAAGCAGGGCACATACACAATATAATTTCAGCAATGAATTTGAACAAAATTTATATGTTCCTTGTTCTTATATTGGCTTACAAGGTTTTCTTGTTTTTACTCATCTCTCTGTTGTCTTTTAACTTTCTGCCATACAATTTTTTTCTAAGCAAATATGTGTGTAATCTGTCTACAAAATACACTTTCTCACTTGTCAAATTATTACCCCTTGTTTATTATTTATGTTATAAATATTTCCCAGATGTGATTTTCATTTTTGAACGTGTTTTTTTAAATTAATGGCATTATGATTAATAAAAAAAAAACCCAAACATTTAGGAAATGCACTAAACTAGACAGCTTAGAGATCAAAGAAGTATGATTTTTAGCTGGCCCTTTCCTCATTTTTACATATGACGGAACTAGTACCTTTAGTCCTCAGGCTTCATTAACTGTCTGACGTACAATGCAAGCATCAACCAACGCAAAGTTAAATAACAGCTTCAGCCTCATCTGCTTATGAAGATTGGGATACGCCTTGGTGGCTGAAGACCCCATATTTCGTAGGTCAAGTGTAAACTATATGGCAGATCCTTAGCCTTTGGTTTCCAATAACCTCCCTCTTTAACGCTTTTGCTATATTGACTCAGGTTATCACCTGATATTTCTACTTCATTTTTCTGTTCCTTAGCATGATAATTCCTCTTTAAAACTGCAACTTCCTATGAACCTCAGTGGGAAGAAAAGTAAATCTCTCTTCCTCTTTGACAGTAGTTTAGGATTTTCTTCACTCTTGAGTGGTTTTAATTTTCTTGAGAGAGCCTCCTAGAGTTGTGGGGAAGAGCAAGTTTGGGCTGCAGGCTCAGGATGTGACAGGAGAGGACAGTGGAAATAAAGGCTATAAGCTAGGAAATGTTTCAAGAAATTCCCAACCTGGAAACTGATTCAGACTGTTTGACACAGAGAGGGAGGCTGGGTACAGCCAAGGCTGCAAGACCCACTCTAGTGGCACGCTTACTAAGTCTCATCTTCCCAGTGCTTTCCACATGTGAACTTTTTCACTCCTTACAATTACAATAGATACTATTGTTCTCCCTGTTTTACAGTGAGTAAACCAAGTCACAGAGGGGTTAAGTAACTTATTTAAGGTTATGCAACTAACAAGTCATCAAGGTAGAATGTGAACCCTGGCAGTTGTCTGCCTTACAGTACATGCTGTTAACTACCTTTTAAGTCGATATATTGGGAGTAGTGGCAAAAATCAGATGCTATAGCAAGAGACAGCAGGAAGGAGAAAACTGTGTGTGGCACAGCAGTGCTCAGGCTGAAAAGTTACTTTAGATGATAATTGCGATGGTTAAGACACAGAGGGCTGCATCACAAACCTTTGAAAAGGCGAGCGGGCTGACAATACAATTTATCATCCAAATTTAGGCAATTTTAAGGATAAAAAGAGGGCTATTAATAATTATGCTGAGATTCAGGCTTAATTCAGGACCATCCTAGGCAATCTGAACATATAATCACTAAATGTATACTGTATAAATGTCTTCCCCAATATTTCAGGTGGTCAGAATAGGGCCAACGTAGAAAATTGCTATGTTGATCTAGCCAGCAGTAATGAGCCAAGAAATCACTGTTTTGTACCAATTTTTATGTAAACATTTTGTGCCATAGGTGGGTTACCTACTACATCTATTACAGGTTCTCAGACAATAATATTACACTTTCCAGAATATCTCTTCCAAAATTTCACTTTAACGCTGCTCCCTTGATTTCTGTGTCAGGATATGACAAGAAATAACCATATGAAATTTCTTATTGAGCCTGTTTAAAGATGAGTTTGTGACAAGTGTATATTATATCACCCAGTATCCTTTCTAAAAATGTCACACCTGAAATATTACATTTAGAAATCGATATTAGAAAAATTATTTTCTCTAAAATGTAGATAGGTTTACTTTTCTCATGAATATTATTTAACTCTTTGTTTTAATTTGTCCTGTAAAATATGCTGACCTTCTAACCTTCATAGTTGTATTCTCATGTACTTGGTCTTCACTTTCTGTGTATATTTATATTTCTTTTTGTCTGGATTTTCTACTTCTATTTTATATTTTTTAAATATAAGTGCTTTTTTGCTCACAGCTTTAGTTCTTTCCTGAAGTGAGATTAAATAAAGTATCATAAGTGCCTTTTCAGTTGTAGCAAACCAGTAGAATCTGGATACACCTTTCATAATTATCATTCTGGAGACAACTGTTGATAATGTTCTTATTTTTTAAAATTTCTTTTCAGGGAATTATCTGAAATAATACCCACTGATTATATCATTAGTGTTTCTGTATGGGTAATTTACCTATACTCTGTCCTCTAAATCAAAATAAGGGCAGCCTTGCTCAGAAATGCTTCAATTCTTGTCACTAACTCCCCTAAGTGGGGAAGGGTGGCATAACACTGATCAGAAAATCAGATGTCAAATCATCTGTAGCACAAAAGTCAGCAAGAGTCATCCCTACCCAAGAGATCTCTTTTTATACCTCTGTATAAATGTTAGTAACCTCCACTATAAATGCAATCTATATGAAAACATGCTGGACACAGGACAGAATAAGTCTTAGTGTATTTAATGTAAAAGTTCATAGTTTGTGTCAGAAAAGGAATTTTGTGAAAGTTGAAATTTGGAAGAGCATAGACCTGTGTCTGAGGGAATGCATTATATATTAAACAGAAGTGAACAAAGAATTGTCAACTGCACCTGATTCCAGAACACCCACAACTTGAGAAGAGCCTGCTCCAGTGTGTCCCTGCCCAACATGCTGAATGATTTCAGACACAGAAATTTAGTTGGTGAAGGTCACCAACACTTATACCATGCTAAGACATGAATATAAAGAGCATGACTTCAAACATAATTACACAGAAAAGGATTGGAGGGCAGAGAAGAGATTAAGGCACTCCTCAAACACTGACGAAAACTTTGCGTGTGTGTGTGTAGAGGGGGGAGCTTAATTGATCTATTATTTGAAGGAACATAGATATAAAAAGACAAGCATGGATCTCATAAATAATTTTGCAACCACTGGAAAAGAAAAGTGGCCCTGAAGATCCAGAGAAAAAGCACAAATTTTTAAAAAATGCTGGGCTTCCCTGGTGGCGCAGTGGTTGAGAGTCCGCCTGCCGATGCAGAGGACACAGGTTCGTGTCCCGGTTCCAGGAAGATCCCACATGCCGCGGAGTGGCTGGGCCCGTGAGCCATGGCCGCTGAGCCTGCGCGGCCGGAGCCTGTGCTCCGCAATGGGAGAGGCCACAACAGTGAGAGGCCGGCGTACTACAAAAAAAAAAAAAAAAAATGCTTTCTGTGGCAAACATAAAAATATTATGATAGCAATATTTTCTTTAAAGATCCTGAGGACCAGGATAAGTGAATAAACTTAAAGAGAAGTAAAATGAGAACTATAGGGTCCAAAACAAGTAGATTTAAAATATAGATAAAAGGAATGTAAGTGGTAGTTTATTCAGAATAAATGGAGAAGTAACAACAATCAAGGACATAATAGAATATTATTATCTTCTAACATGCTTTAAAGATATTTTTATCAAGGTATTTAAACTAATTGAAACAGTAATGATCATACTCATCTTAATTGAAAAGCCAATTCTCATTGCAAAATGAACCATTCATATCAGATTTATGGTAAGAAAATATTTGTCCTCATTTTTCAATTTCAATAAACATGCTAATATGTGTCCCTGAGACACTCATTTTTTTTTTTATTTCTAACTCTAATATTAGGTAGATTAGGTAAAGACGGATAGATAGTAAGATAGGTAGTTGGATGGATGGTTGTATAAATGACAGATAGATAGAGTTGCGGCTTGAGTTGTGTTCCCCCAAAAGTAACTGTGAATGTAAACTTATTTTGAAATAAAGTCTTTGCAGACTTAATCCAAGTTAAAATGAGGTCACGTTGGATTAGGGTGGACCTCATTTATAAGTTTATAAGAAACTGCCAATCTGTTTTCCAGAGTGTCTCTGCCTTTTTATATTCCCCACCAGTAGTGTAGGAGTATTCCACTTTCTTCACACCCTTGTTATCACTATTTTTTAAAATTTTAGCTATGATAGCTGTATAGCCATATTTGATGGTAGTTTTAATTTACATTCCCCTAATGGCTAGTGATGTTGACTATCTTTTTATATACTTATGTGCCATCTGCATACCCTCATTGGTGAAATACCTGTTCATGTCATTTGCCCAGTTTGTAATTGGACTGCTTGTCTTTTTATGGTTGATCTTTGAGAATTTTAAAATATAGATACTTGTTCTTTGTTTGATATGTGATTTGCATACATTTTATCCCAGTCTGTTGCTAGTATTGTTATCATCTTTAATGGTCTTGTTCGAGAGAAAAGTTGTTAATTTTGGGTGCGATATATCAAATTTTCTTATATAGATCATGCTTTTGGAGTTAATTCTAAGAATTGTTTGGATATCCTTAGATCCTAGAGATTTCCTCCTAAATGTTTTTATAAAATTAGCAGCCCCTGAGATAATTTTATTTTGTTTTGTTTTTAATTAAATCCTATTGCTCTGTCCTTGAGCTCACTGATTCTATCCTATTTTCTCCATTTTATTTTTGAGCCCACTGAACAAGTTTCTTACTTATTGTATTTTTTTCAGTTCCATGGTTTTTACTTCATTCTTTTTATAACTCCTCTTTCTCTGCTTAGATTTTCTATTTTTCATTTGTTTGAAGATCATTTGAAATTACTTATTGAAGCGTTTTTATGATGGCTGCTTTAAAATCCTTGCCAGATGACTCCAAAGTCTTACTTACCTTGGCACTGATTTCAGCTGATTATTTTTACTCAATCCATTTGTGATTTTCATGATGTTGTTTTTGTGGATACTTCTTACTAGACATCTTGGGTATTATGTTAGGAGACTGTTGCCCTCATTTAAACAATTTATTCAGCAAGCAGTCCACTGTATACGTTTAGCATGCAGGTCTAGGTCTACATTCATGAGCTGTGATTCCAATGAAACCTAATTTTCAGAGCCTTTGTGGTGCTATTTTCATCTGCTTGGTTTATCTCTTGCTGGTGGAGTTCCCATTGTTTCTTGCTGGTACTATTTGCAGAGATGGATTTTGCTTCAGGCTGGGCTGCCTGGTGCCTCTTGCTGGGGAAAAGGTGTCACCAGCCCAGAGGACTTAAGAGCTCTTCCCAGATCTGGTGCTAGTTGTAGCATGATCTCTCCTGCTTTGGGGGGATAAAAAGTACTTCCTAGGCTGTGTACTTGTGACTAGGTTAAGCTTGCTGGTACTGCTTGCTTGCCTGATACCTCTAATTGAGAAAAAGAGTCTCAGGTTTATGGAGACAAAGAGAATTCCTGGACTGGGCACTCATTGTGGCTGGATCTTTCTTGCCTGCCTATCCCACCACCACTACTGCTCTTGGTCGGGGAGGGGATTCTCAAGATCAGCAGAAAGCAAGAGTGCTTCAAGAGCTGGATTTGCTTATTGTAGTGGGAGGTCCTCTGTTGGTGCTCCAGGGCCACGTGCTGCCTCTGAGTGTGGGAGGGGAATTTCAGTCCCCGAAGTGAAGAAATGCACTTTTCCTAGCTTCTTATTGTCAGCATGGGTTTCCACTCTATCTCCCTTGCTGGTTCTTGAGTATTAAATACTCGTTAGGGAGGTAAAATATACACTTTAGAAAATATGTAATTAGGAAAATCTGCTGAGGCACATGCATAGCAAATAAACAGTGTACTGACTCCTGCTAAGTAAAAGTTAGAAATATAAGAACATTTGTGTCATTGGATATATGTCTTCATATAGTTCAGTAGACTCCACTCCAGTTCTTTCTTAGTGCATGTAGACTTAACCAGATATATTAGAGCTCACAAACAAGTCCAGTTTGATACAATTCAAACTATATATGATGTGGGAGCATTGAGGAAATTTTCTAATAAATCAATTTGTAGAGTACTTCATTTTGAAATTTTTAGTTTCTTTCTTAGTAAGTACCAACATTTAAGATTATTCCCTAAAAAGGTGTAAATGCTTGACATAACAACACTTTTAGGTACCCTTCTCAACACAGTAACTGAGAGCTACATGTATTACATATTGTTCTAAAAATATTATAGTAAATAATAACAGTAAAAATAGTTATTGAGCTCTTATGGTGTCAGTCAATCTTCTAAGTATTTTATATGAACTTATTACTTTAATTCTTATAGCTGTCTTATGAATTAAATGCTTATTATCACTCTGTATATGAGAAACCTGAGGTACAGGAGTTAAATAAATACCTTGCCTAAGGTCACATAGCTGGCAACAGAGCTAGGATCCAAACACAGGGATTCTGTCTCATATGCCTGTGCATATTGCTAGTAATAAACAAACAAACAAAAAAACAAAACAAAAACCACACTTTAGACAGTAATTACCAAATTCAGGCAATTTCTGGGGCAAATAGAATAATCTGTGAATAATATGGCATACCATATTTAAGAAAAAATTATACATTTTGACATAACTAGTTTGTTACATCTCCTCCTTAATACATGAAAAAGGAAACACATATATTGGTTTGCCATGTTAAGGCAATTTTTCTTGTTAACGTGAGCACAATTATTCTGTTTTGTCAATGCCAAGAGTGTTTTTGCATTTTGAGACATTTTTATATAGGAAAGAGGAATACTTCAAGGGAGCTCTGATTTCCTATTTTACAGTAGTTATTGTTTCCTCAGACATCCTGTGCTCCCTCACAGTCAACATCTGAGTATAGTGCAGTGTTTGTTTCTTTTTAGTTATACATTTAATCTTTGGTCTCTTGAAATAACTCATATGCCTATTAAAAAATGGTAAGAGAGACTTTTAAAATGATCCTATGCACTTTAATAACATTACTCTAAACCTTTCCAAGACCTTATGATGTTCTATTTTTGCATTGAAACTGCATGAGAATTTAAAAGGAGATTTAAAGATATTAAAATTATTGCCACATTTTAATTTTGTTTATTTTCTATTTTCTCATGTTAATTTTACAATCCAGTGTAAAACAATTTTTTGTTGCTGATTACTAGTAACTGAAAATATTATCAAATCATACTGAATCACAGAAATGTTCTAGCCAAGCTGAAATCACTTGTGATTATTTGGACTAATCTATGTGTTCACTGATGTATGTAAAACATTTGTAAGGAAATAATAAATGCTGTGAGTTTGTGATTATTACTGTGTCAAGGGGCAGTGCATAAATTAGTAAAATTCTGCCCTGAAGAAAAATAATCTAGCTAGAAAAATACATAGTTAAATGTAAAATGATAACCACAGTCTTATTAACAACACAGTTTCTTAGAAAACGTTTTACCAAGAAAAAGTCATTTAAAGTTTAAAAATTATTTTGCATTAATGAAATTTGGAAAGATAAATTAATAAAATGGATCTTGGATTTTATTAACTAAACAACAGTACTATACAATTAATTGTTCTCAATGAGAATACTTTTGCAGGCATGTATTTTTGGCACTTCCTCATAAATTTCAAAGAGAAGTATGGAGAAAACATTTTAGGTTAGTAAATACCATGATATCTGTTTTTTTCAAACATTGCCTTCTATTCTTGATGAACCTGTGACTAATTGTGTTCTCTTCCATGTAGGAAGAGAATGGCAGAGCACAAATGATGTAATTTAACAGCACTTATATACTAAATAAACATTTAAAAAGTGTAACAGATTACTGAAATAAAGAGGGCCATTTTCATACCTGTAATGTCCCCACCTTTAATAGAACTTCATTTTTCTTCCAGTTGTGGACTTGAAATCATAAGTATTTTTAATGAAAATAACTTTACAAGCCTGTTTCATTTATTTTAAGTCAGTTTGTGAAATACTTTTATTGTTTCATCTAAAAACAGCAGGTTCATAATATACTATCATCACAGGACAGGAGAAATTTTTCTTTGCTCATCCAAGTTGTATTGTACTATGCTCCATTATCACGGTAAATAATTCCAGTATTTGAAATTTAGACTTTGCTTTAAGAAGGACAGTTATTTCAAGTTATCAGTACAGCCACAGTTTAAATAGTAGGAACTATAAAAAATTAATTAAATGCCATTATCCTAATATAAAACTTAGGATTTTTTTTTTTTTTTTTTTTTGCGGCACGCGGGCCTCTCACTGTTGTGGCCTCTCCCATTGCGGAGCACAGGCTCCGGACGCGCAGGCTCAGCGGCCATGGCTCACGGGCCCAGCCGCTCCGCGGCATGTGGGATCTTCCTGAAACCGGGACACGAACCTGTGTCCTCTGCATCGGCAGGCGGACTCTCAACCACTGTGCCACCAGGGAAGCCCTAAATTTATAATTTAAGTACAATTTTGATTGTAGTACTAAACCAAGGGCAACTTATATTTAAAATTACGCAATTCAAAAATGTAGGAAGAAGGTAATTGATGTGAGCCAATGTAATAATAGTCAAATGGAGCTGTATCTGGTATATTTGTGGAAAACAGTCTATCTTTCAAATAGTCAAAAGTAAAGTATGTGTACTGCACAATTTATGGCAAGTCCTTATATTTTTTGTTGCTCCAATCATCATTCTTTATGTGAAAGTTTGATTAAAGACAAATAATTGATAGATGGAAGTTTATTATGCCACCCCAGCTAACTCATAGTTATCTTTTAAAAAGTGTGGTTATTTCTGGTATGGACCAAAAGGCATATAGTGCTCAGTAAAACTATAAACCACAGAAATAACACAAAAGACAAGCAAAGGAGGACTCTGAAAGGTGATAAGGCAGGGCACTCCAGGACTGGAAGAACAATGGTGCCAGAATGTCTTCACATTCCTTGCACAACAGAGAAAGAAACCCTGACTTGGCATTTACTGTCCCCCAACCTCCTCCCTAGAACAGAAAGCAGCACAGGTAGGATCATTGCTCCTATGATTCAACCAGGAGTCCCTCTGACAACACTAGGAGAATCAGAATATATATATAGACACACACTGGAGCTACCGTAATCAAGACAGTGTGCTCTTGGTGGAAAGATGAACTCATACATCAGTGGAACAGGGTGGAGAACTCTAAAATAGACCCACACAAATATATCCAACTAAATTTTGGCACACAGGTACTAAAACAATTCGGTGGAAGGAGGTAAACCTTTTCAACAAATGGTGTTGGAGCAGCTGAGCATCTGTAGGCAAAAATATGTACCTCAATGTAAATCTCAGACCTCATACAAAAATTACATATTTTTTACACCTGGACTTAGATGTAAAATGTTAAACTATAAGTTTTTTATAAGAATAATAAGACAGGACTTCCCTGGTGATGCAGTGGTTAAGAATCCACCTGCCAATGCAGGGGACATGGGTTCGATCCCTGGTCTGGGAAGATCCCACATGCCGCAGAGCAACTAAGCCCGTGTGCCACAACTACTGATAATGCGGCCACAAGTACTGAAGCCCACATACTCTGGGGCCCACAGGCTGCAACTACTGAGCCCGCATGCTGCAACCACTGAAGCCTGTGAGCCTAGAGCCTGTGCTCCGCAACAAGAGAAGCCACCGCAATGAGAAGCCCGTGCACCACGACAAAGCGTAGCCCCTGCTCACCCCAACTAGAGAAAGCCTCCACGCAGCAACAGACCCAGCACAGCCAAAAAAAAAAAAAAAAGAATAATTGGAGAATATAATTGAGATATAGGGATAGGCAAATAAGTCTTACATACTCCTGTATTATTCAGAATATTATTCAACCTTGAGAAAGAAGGAAACCCTGCCATTTGTGACAACATGAGTGAAACTTGAGGATATCATGTTAAGTGCAATAAGTCAAAGATAGATAAATACTAAATGATATCATTTATATTTAGAATCTTAAAAAAAGTCAAACTCAAGAAACAGAGAGTAGAGAAGTGGTTGCCAGAAGCTGGGGGAAGGTGGGGTGAATAGAAAGGCATGCATTTCTTGACCACTTATAGACTTCAGAGTTAGTGACTGAAATAAAAATGTCTCTAGATATTTCAAGAAGAAAGGACTTAATACAAGAAATTAGGTCATGAAAAAATCTAGGGGAGGGTGAGAGGAGAAGTTAAAGAAACTGTTGGAATATTGGTTTTGACATCAATTACCATTGCCACAAGCCAGTGGCCAGGATGTTGCTGCTGCTGGTGGTGCATTGGACACGACCATGACTTCCTCCCATCATGAAGGTAGTGATTAGGCATTGGAGTGTGGAGTTGAGCCACCAAATACTTTGAGTCTGTCAGAATCTGTCACCAATCAACACAGCAGGAATATGGCCACTGTCTCACTTCTGCCTTCTAAATCTATTATGGATTTATGTCCTTCTCCAAACCTTAATCTCATTTAGGACTCAAAAAGCAGTCTTCTGAGAAATACATTTTGAGCCTGATAGCACCTGCAATTCATGGGTAATATACAAGGTGTGAAGAATGTCACCTTATTTAATGTCTTGCCTTAACCTAGTCTCTCTTATACCATTATTTTGTATAGTATATATTTGTATCATATTTTTTCTTTGTCCATTATAATTTGTTACATTAGCTATCAATTTCCACTAATATGCCGCATGAAAACAAAGATCTTTTTCACTTGATCATTACTTTATTATCAGAAACCAAAACAGACATATGATAGTTGCTCAGTATATGTTAAATAAGTACATGATTTTTTATTAATAACCTCAAATTCCCTTGTCACTTCACATTCAAGCATCAAGGAAGCTTGCTAAGAGATTAGTAACAAGAATCTGTTTTCCCCAGTATTGCTACATTCTGCCCTTCCATTTAGCTCCTTTTCTTCTTAATCAGGAAATGTTAGTAAGATTTCACTGACTCCCAAGAAGTCTGCTCTTTTGTGAACCATGAGAGTAGTTTGGTTTTCTTTCAATCCAAACTTGCCAGTGCTATAATCAGGACATGACTGTCAAAGTTTCTGGGTTGTGTGCACCAACATTGCTGGTTCAGAGCATCTCCGCATGTTCTGTCCACATTTCAGGTTTTTATGACTTATAAGAGTAGGGCCATATTAGCCTCTTAAGGGCATCTCTTTTTTCTCCCAGAGCATAATTCATTATGTGCTCAGTACCAAAAACTGTTCTCATGTGTAGAAAGTAAATAAATATCGGTCAATGAATGAATGAACCAATCGATATATGGGAGAATCCTACTTCCTTGGTTAGGTGGCTAATCTTTCCAAGAAGCCTACTCCTCTGTTGAAAACCTTAAAGCCGTTTGTCTACAGAAAAGTAAAATAGAAGTTTTAAATTTTTAAATATTTTCCTTTCTGCTCATTATCTATGTGATATTTATAAGGGATTATTTATGGTGAGTGATTGCTTGCTTGACTTACTTAAAAATAAAACAAAACAGAAAATGAAATGAATTGTATAGGGTATTTACAATGAAATACAAATTAATTTTAAATATTATTTTGTAGACTAATATTCTTTAATAAAATTAATGATTAAAATCTATATTTTAGGCTATATTTAATTATTATGAAATCATTGTTCACCCAAGCCCAATGTATAATATGAAGTAAAATGGAAAAAGTTTGCTTTACTCACTTTATCTCAGTTAAAAACCTAGAAGTCAGGGGTGGCAGATGGCAGTGCAAGGCGTTTGTGAGGTTTGGTTGCCACTGAGACTGGCTGGGCAATGTCAAAGGCAGAGAGAACCACACTTGCCAGATTTCAGCTTATCATTGCCTCACATATCAATTGTCTTTCTTTTTTCCTGGAATAAAAGACACAATGTGGTCTTTTAATAATAACCCGAAAAAGTAAATTAAAGTTATATATAATTCTTCTAATGCTTCTTGGCTTAGTTACAACTTACCTATCATTGTTGAGACTTGAGAATAAAATCATTCTTGCTAGTCCAGATGATGTTTTATGTTTTTATCTTCCAAAATAAAAAAATAAACTACCTTCTTATAATTACATTCAAAATGGCTTATTCTGTGGGTTAAGAGATTTCCACTGTAAAATTGGTGGCCTCACAGTACAAACAGATAAATTAGAGTGTAGTAAAATGCCAGCCTCAGACATATATTCAGAGCTTGTGATTATTTTAATGAAAGGAGTTTCTTTGTGCTACTTGTAAAGCCCAAAAGTTTAGCTTATTTTCAGCCATTTTTTCACTGCCATAGAAACAAAATCAAGGTAACCAGAGTTAAGGATCTCTCATTTATTCTATCTAAGATATTGAATTATAACAACCATAAGCTTTTTCAAAAATATACAATAAAAATCTTAGCTAACTTTCAGAACATAGAACTTTTGATTATACTTCTATAGTCTAAAACTGTGTTTTCATTGCATATATGTAATGTATATGCCAAGTAAATATTACCTTTTGAAATTAGTCATCATTGTCTTTTTAACTAATTAAAACAAAGATATGAGATCAAATTGTTTTCCTTACATTTTAGAATTTATCCATAAAAAGACTCAATTCCATCAAATTTTATTACTCTCAGTGAGATTTGTAGAAATTATATTATTGGTGATTGTCCTCTTACACTCTTACTAGCAGAAGAGAGTCACCAAATGACATCTTATAAATTTATTTATTTTACTTATTTATTTTGACTGCAGTTGGGTCATCGTTGCTGCGCGTGGGCTTTCTCTAGTTGCGGCGAGTGGGGGCTACTCTTCGTTGCGGTGTGCGGTCTTCTCATTGAGGTGGCTTCTCTTGTTGCAGAGCACAGGCTCTAGGCACGTGGGCTTCAGTAGTTGTGGCATGTGGGCTCAGTAGTTGTGGCTCACGGGCTCTAGAGCGCAGGCTCAGTAGTTGTGGCACATGGGCTTAGTTGCTCCCTGTCATGTGGGATCTTCCCGGACCAGGGCTCGAACCTGTGCCCCCCTCATTGGCAGGCGATTCTTAACTACTGAGCCCCCAGGGAAGCCCCCAAATGACATTTTAAATGTCTCCCATTTTATTATAGATGAATTTTTCTTTAAGTTTTATTTGAAATGTCACTGAAAAGTGTAACAAGTGAAAGTGAAAGAGAAACAGCTATTTCTAACAACACTAAAATAACATCCAACTGTGGAGTCAGGGGGTCACAGTTCAAGAAGACACAAAGAATTATTTTATATAATCAAAATTTCCGGCATCATTTTTTTTAAAGTTCCTTTTCATATAGAATATCCTATTATCAAGTCCTTATAAAAATAATTCTAATAGAGTAGGAAAATCATCCCCACTCATGACTTTATACTTTCTACAAATGATTTCTTGTGTAGCATGCAGAAATAGAATTCCACATGTGTTGCAACCACAAATTACAAATGTGGAAATATAGTAGTTCCTACAGTTTAACTGCAGTGAACCTGACATCTGGCAGCTACACTGCTGTGAGTCTCCACTTGAGGGCAATTTTCTGATCATTTTTAACTTAGTGTAACTTTTTCTCTGTGCAGTAACTTGTTGTGTCCATAGTATAAATTACTCTGCGGTAGAAAAGAAAAGCCAAGCATGAACTGATGGCAAGGTGAGGGAGCTCACAAATAAAGCCATTCTTCCTTATTCTTTCCATCTCTCCAGAGAAGCATATGTTATGTATAGCATATCACTGATAAATGGCAGGGGGTGAGAAGGATTGCAGAGTTTTTCTCATTTATTATAGGTTATAATTTTTTTCTAGAATTTACTACTCTTTTGATTTATCCTATATTTTTATAGTTTAATTATCATAAGTTGTTTTAAATAATTCCAGAAAGCTATAAATTAGTAAACCAACATTCAAAGTTTCTAGTTGCAAAAGGTACTGCCTGAGTTAGTTTTACCAAGACGAAATAACCTCGGAATATGCTGTATTTTATAGCTCTTTTTCAAAATGCACAATGGCTATTAACATAACAAAAGCTATGAGAATATATAAGTTAAATTTTCACTTAAGTTTTGTTCACCAGAATTTTTTAAATTCAATGGCCCTTTTGACATAGATTAGTTCCACATAGAAGAAGTTGGAAAACACTGGAATGAATGATTTGGTTAATTGATAATCAAACAAATATATACCTATAGAAATAAACTTTAACATGATCTATTCAATTCCTATTGAAATTTGATACAAGTTTAATAAGGGTAGTAAATAATAACAAGTGACTTCAGTCCATCTGCTTTATATGACATAGCCATGGGAAATGTTGGAAGGCAGGCTGGTATTTTTACTTCCCATGAATGTTCTCTACAGGTATGGTCATTATAGTCCATATTAAACCAGATGGAGTTATAAGATAAATAATACTAGCTAATTTTTTAGTATTTTGATTACAGTACTCTAATGTGGGTGTAGATTTTAAAAAATAATCGTCAATATTATGGAGCTGTGTGATGTGTTATTCTCAAGATTCAGAGGCAAAAATCTTGACTTTCTCAGTATTGGGATGCACACATGCAATTTTAAATCACAAGAACGTCTTTCAGTAAATTGTGTGTTCCATCTGTCACAGTCTCCACATTTTACCATTGACAACATTTGTGATGTGATCTAAGAAATTGTTCCCAGCAGGTCCCATCATATTGAAAAATAGTCTCTTTTATATGGGCAGGTGGTTAAATCAGCAACACTCCCAATTTCAGAATAGAAATGAAAATCAACATTAAACTTAACACATGAATGAAACTGATGGTTTCCTATAGAGAAATACATGAGTCAATTTAGAAATGTAGTTAAAGCAATACAAATCACTTAAAGAAAAATAATAAAATAAGGAGCCATTCTTCAGATTATCTATTAAAATCTGATTCTACTGTAGAAAGTAAAAATGCGACTTCCTCCTATGCATCTTACTAATTTTGATAATTAAATCAATACATTTTTTGGTTGGTTCAAGCTCACCCCAATCTCTAAGGTAAATATAAGAAATGTTGCAACTGGTGTTTTGTTTTGGTTATCTCTTGCTTCACAACAAGCTACCCCAAAATGTGGTGGTTGAAAATAATAATTTTGTTTTAACTGTATTTTTGTAGGTGAGTAATTCAGGTCTCACCAGGTCTATTCTACTGCAGTGGAACCTATAGGGGTCACTCAGTAGATTTCGGCTAACAGCTGAGTGGTGTAAAAGGTCTAAGATAGCATCACTCATATGCCTGATGTCATGGTGCGAAGTCTGGAAGGCCGTGCTCAGCTAGACCTGTTTCCATCTCCTTATCGTATCACTGCCTCTCTAAATGGTCTATCCAGCAGGATAGTCTCACTTCTTACATGGACTCCAAAGTGAAAAAGAAGAGGTTTCTAGTCCTCTAAAGGGCTAGGTCTGGAACAGATTTATTCAAAGTAGTCTCTGAACAAGCCCAGATACACAGGGAGGGAAATTAGACCTTAATTTTTGATGGAGGAAGTATCAAAGAATTCTTGGACTTTTAAAATCTACCACAGTCTACTATCCAGTAACAAAATATTTACATTTCTCCCATATGCAAAATATACTCAGCCATTCCAAAGACTCTTGAAGATTCATCTCATTAGGGGGTTGATGCAAATTCCAAGATATTGTCTTCTAAATCACGTTCAGATGAAGATCAATTGCCTTGGTTGGGGCTCCTCAAGTACAATTTCTCTCGTTCAGAAAATGGAAGAAAGGTAGCACTCATTGGTCCGTATCAATTCTGAAATCAAGCAGAGCACATGATAACGGTTCCTTGATTAGGGCCTTGTTCTATTTTGTAAAGTGGTTCTTCAATACTTTTAGTTCACCTTCTGTGATCTTGGCTGCAATCTTTGAACCACCTTTTGCATAAGGATGGTCTGTGTTTTTGGATGGTCTGAGTACTTTCTTAGTCTATTTCCTGCCTATGGAAGGGTTGAGGCATTCAGGGTTATTCTGAGTGATCTTTCAAGCCAAACTAATAATACTTTTGCAAGGAAAATTCTCCTAAGAATCTGTGGGTTTCCTATGGATGGTATTGAGAGCTATTACATTAGACAAAAGCTATATACACAAATCTCTTCAGACAGGCCCAGTTTTGCTTGGATCTGAGTTACATACTGTGGGACAATAACCTTAAGATTCTTCAAAATCCTAATGGACATTTTCTTATTTTTTTCTCAAGTGTCCATAAGGTGCCTTGGACCCATACCCTTGGAATATTTATCTTTATGCTATACTATACTGCAGTGTCCTGGATTTTATCTTTTTCTTGAATCTTTCTTTCTTTGCAAGTCTTTTGCCATCTAGAAGGATTGGGACTTAGGTACAGTTTTATTTTAAACAATCTGGCAAATTCTGGCTCCCTTATATTTTCTCTAGATTTTGCTCAACAACTGAGTATTCCTTCCTTAGCACAGGTCCTGTTTCTCATATTTTATCACGGGAAGTTAGGAGAAGCCAGTTGGCACTTTGTACATACTCTGTGGGAATTTCTACAGCCAATCCATGAGTTAAGTACCTTTTCTATTCTTCATGTTACTGAAAATCACAGTGTTTACTAATTGTCTGCTACTACATAGCAAATGTCTATTATACTTTCCAGCTTCCAATAACAATTTTTCTCTTTGTCTCCTCAAGGCTCTTATTGCCTTTATAAAGCTTCCTAAAGGTCCTTGCACCTCTTTCCCATCAACCCATCCCAAAGTCACTGTCATATGCTTTAGGTTTTTGATCCAGTAACAAATCACGCATTACCTGGTCCCAAAATCATACCACATGCTCACTGACTCAACAGTGAATCCACTTGGCTTTGACATATTCCCAGTAACCACTTTCCTGCTGCTCTGACAAATGTAGTTTTGAGTTAGGTAGAGTTCTTTACAGAATAAAGCCACATGAGCTGGTCTAGGGATATAATTATGATTATGATAACACATAATAAACTGTGAAAGATAAGAATGGGTATAATATCACAGATTATAGATGAGACTGCTTATCTTTGGTATTTCCTTCCTTTAAATATGTTTTCTTTCTTTCTCCTTCTAATCCTTAAGTCATAGGAAGGAAGAATAAGATGTTGGTACTATTTGTTTCTAGTACATGACATAACACATTTCACTAATTTCTTCTCTGTCTCTACTACATTCACTATAAAAAATGACTAGGGTCCAATAATTGTATATAATGACTAAACAAGGAATTTTATTTAGATATGTTGAGGGGTGCTGTTATGGAGTGAATGTTTGTATCTCCCCATAATTTGTATGTTGAAGTCCTAACGTCCAATGTAACTGTATTTGGATATGGGAATTTGGGGAGACAATTAAGGTTAGATGAGATCATAAAAGTGGGGTCCTTATGTTAGGATTAGTGCCCTTATAAAAAGACCTGCCAGAGGCTTCACCCTCTCTCTCTCTCTTCCTGTGCACATTATAAGGAAGGTCATGTGAGAAGGTTGGCACCCTGATCTCAGACTTCTCTGACTTCTCGAGAACTGTGAGAAATAAATGGTTTTTGTTTAAGCCACCCAACCTATGTCATTTTTCAATGGCAGCCTGAACTGACTAGTATAAGAAAGTTTGGTTTATCGCATGGGTATTTGCAAATTAAGTTGTATTGTGCAGTAAATCTAAGGAATATTTTTGTGACTTGTTTTCAATTATTTTTCACTGATCCTAATTTATGGGAATCCTATTTATGCTATTCCTATGATTATCATATAATATTGCCATGGCTCTCAAATGGCAAAGATCTTGAATATGTACTTTATCCCTCAACTCCAGAAGAAATTTTGGTTTGGTAAATAAGGAAGAATAATTCTAATTACAGGGACCAAATGTATAGAGCATTTGGATATCATTCTCTTAGAAGACATTACAGAATGTATACGTTTTTGCATTTGAAAGAAGCTTGAAATGTACCAGTTTCCAGATATATGTGCAAATGATGGAGGGTCTGTAGCTTTTTTCCATCAAATAGAACAATTGCACTCTAAGGGAATAATTTTTTAGGATAACTTAAACCATGGTTTTCACTAAAAATAATTATTTTGTGAAATGTTCTGAGCTTAAGATTTATAACTTCTAGGGCTTCCCTGGTGGCGCACTGGTTAAGAATCTGCCTGCCAATGCAGGGGACACGGGTTCGAGCCCTGGTCTGGGAAGATCCCACATGCCGCGGAGCAACTAAGCCTGTGAGGCACAACTACTGAGCCTGCGCGTCTAGAGCCTGTGCTCCGCAACAAGAAAAGCCACGACAATGAGAAGCCCGCGCACCGCGATGAAGAGTGGCCCCCCTTGCCGCAACTAGAGAAAGCCCACGCACAGAAACGAAAACCCAACACAGCCAAAAATAAATAAATTTATTAAAAAACAAACAAAAACAAACAAACAAAAAGATTTATAACTTCTATTTGATGTTTTAAGGAAATCCTTTCTTTTTTGTTAGCACTTCACTTTTGGGGAAATATATGGTACCCCTCCCTCTCCAGGAACTTAGCAATAATGAAAAAAAGAAGTAACTCTCAATGTTAAACCACAATATTGATATGTAAAATCTATATAAAACACTTTTTTAAGTTTAATTTTTTTTCTAATACAAGACAGGGCATCAATCAATTAAACAAAAAAACAAGGTATGCAAACTTGCATTGAATGTTTATTAGTTTAGATAAAATTCACTAAAGGCAAGAATATTTTTATAGAAATAATTTATTACTTAGAATTATGTTTGATAAACTATTAGAACCATAGAAAAGTAAGGATTTCAAAACATATATTGTTAGAGAATTCTCCAGTAAGAACAAAATACAGCACAATCATCTTCAAGAACTGCAGTCTCATATGCAAGACTATATACTTGAAAATGTTGAGGCATCAATACATTTCAGTAAAATTACATTTATAGTCACAAAAATAAGAACTATACTTCACTTTTTTGTTTTGTTTTCTATTTTACTACCAATTAATCTTCTGATACAACTTGACTTCTCAGGGATGTCAAGTTAGAATAAGTCAAGCTGACCTTATTATTCCAGTTAATTGATAGCAATATTTCATATTGAAAAATAAGAAGTTGGCATTCTTGTGCATGTCCTAGTTTCTATGAGCTTGCTTAATGTACTTCTCCCATGGAATCATTTTTGTTTTGCTTAACAGAGCTAGTTTTGAAGCCACTTTAGTGGCTAAATGTCAGCAGTGCCTCTCTACAAGTTCCTTGGCACATGCACAGAAGCCAACTATTTTCCTCATAATTTTCTGATAAGTTCTTGCATTCAAAAAAAAGAGCCATGATTTTATTAATTTTCTTTACATGGGGAAAAAAAATACACGTTCCAGTTTTGGAACTTTCTGAGTATATGTTTATTTCATAGAAAAAAGGACTAAAAGAGTTAAATAGATAAAAGAGGGAAAGCAACAAAAGATATTTTTCTGTTATTTTTCTCTTAGCATTTAATAGAAAACAAAAGTGAGTTCATTGTTTTTATTACAAGAGAGTCATATTTATCACCTAATTTATCACTTAATACATACTTATGTTTTTACAGCAGGTATAAATAAGGAAAACACAAAGTAACATGCACAAACTTATATTTTTATAAATAACTACCATGATATATAAGTATTTCTACATACTGTACATATGTGGATTAACATGGTTGCATTATATTCCAGAAAGAAGGTAAAACAAATTAATTACACAATCCATTTATTTTAATGCAGGATTATTTTAATGAAGGATTTTTATGTAAAATTATAAATTTACTTCCATTATCTAACTCCAAATATCAATGATATTTTAAGGATTGTGATACACATAGTAGAAAGTTTTCTAATTGTCTTTCACCTAACTTGACAGATTAGTGATTTCAGTTATCTTAAATACTGAATACTTAAACTGAATGTTTATGGCTAATTGGTCACCCTCTAGTCTGCATGTGTACTTACATTTCCAGGAATTGAGTTAATTACATTTGTGTCCAAATCAGTTATCCCAGTTATACATGTTTACTACATAATTGTATTTACAATTAACAAAACTGATGAAATAAGTGTAAAAGATTTATCTGTGAGAATACTGTTGAGTATTTGGAAATAGTAAGTTAAATCATCAATAGAAAATTTCTATGTAATTATTGGTAGGCAAGACATCTATAAAAGATTGATAAAAATTTGAAAAGTGTCCTGAGGTTTCACTGAGTGTAGCTTTAGGACACTTTTAAGTGTTTGGTATGAGATTTTGTAGCCTATGTATATAAGTGCATTTTGTGAGACAAAAGAAAACAAAGCAGAGGTAGGCTCTAATTAGAGTTTCACATACAAAGAATTTTATGTACCAAAAAAAAAAAGTCTTGTTCCTACAACTAGGAGTTGATGAATAAACACATTATTTGTTTTTGCCTAAAACTGTTAATGTAGGAATGTCAAATTCTTAATTAACCTACTGATCACTGATCCAATCATGTCAAGACAAGAGGGCTTCTAGTGTTGCCAAATTGTCCTCCAGAAAGTTTGAACAGATGTACACTCCCAGGAGCAGTACAGGAAAGTGGGTTTCCCAATCCACTGCCAACACCCAGTACTGGTATAGTTGAATATTTGTGGACTGGATGAATGAAAGATATCTACCTGCTTTATTATAAATTTTATTTATTTCTAATAAAAATTTGCATTAACATATGTGTGCATAGACAATCATAGTTTGAATTGCTTATTCATTAACTCTAGCAGTATTTTTTAAATTATTTTGATTTTTCCTAATATTTATGAGCTCATTTTATATTAAACCTTTACAATAAAATATCTCAGGAGTAGTTTATTATTTTTTACAGTTTTACTGAGACAGCACTGACATGTTACACTGTGTAAGTTTAAGATATACTGTGAAGTAATTTGAAATATGTATTTATTACAAAATGATTACTACAATCAGGTTAGTTAATACATCCATCACCCCCTGTAGTTACATTTTTTTGCATGTGATGAGAAGTTTTACAATCTACTCTATTATCAACTTTCAAATATATATGATACAGTAGTGTTAACTATAGTTACCATGCTATACATTACTACCCCAGAATACGTTCATTTCATAACTGGAAGTTTGTACCATTGAACTACCTTCACGCATTTCCCCCACACCCTGCCCCGGCAACCACCAATCTGTTTCTATGAGTTCGGGTTTTTTAGATTCCACATACAAGTGAAATCATATATTATTTTTCTTTCTCTGTCTGACTTATTTCACTTAGTATAATGGTGTCAAGGATCATCAGTGTTGTTAAAACGGCAAAATTTGCTTTGTAATATATTTTGAAATCAGGAAGTATGATGCCTCCAGCTTTATTTTTCTCTCTCAGGATAGCTTTGGCTATTTGCAGTTACTTCTAATTCAATACAAATTTTAATTTTTTTTTCTATTTCTGTAAAATTGCCATTGGAATCTTGATAAGGATTGCATTGAACCTATAGATGATTTTGGGTGGTATGGACATTTTAACAATGTTAATTCTTCCAACCCATGACCACAGGATAACTCTCCATTTTTGTGTGTATTCTTCAATTTCTTTCATGCAAGTTTTATTGTTTTAAGTGTACAGATCTTTTCCCTCCCTGGTTAAATTTATTTCTAAATATTTTATAGTTTTTGATGATATTATAATGGGATTTCTTAAAATTTCTTTTTCAGATAATTCATTGTTATTGTATACAAACACAACAGATTTTTGTACATTGATTTTGTACCTTGCAATTTACTGAATTTCTTTATTAGGTCTAACTGTTGTTCCTTTTTTTGTTTGTTTTGTTTTTGGTAGAGTCTTTAGGATTTTCTAAATGTTAAGATCCTGTCATTGCAAACATAGAAAATTTTACTTTTCCTTTCTGATTTGGATGTATTTTATTTATTTATTTAACATCTTTATTGGAATATAATTGCTTTACAATGGTGTCTTAGTTTCTGCTTTATAACAAAGTGAATCAGTTATACATACACATATGTTCCCATATCTCTTCCCTCTTGAGTCTCCCTCCCTCCCACACTCCCTATCTCACCCCTCTAGGTGGTCACAAACCACCTAGCTGATCTCCCTGTGCTATGAGGCTGCTTCCCACTAGCTATCTATTCTATGTTTGATAGTGTATATTCATACTCGTGCTACTCGTCAGCGTGCTTGAGTCTTTTGTCTTTTATTTTTTAATTGCATTGAATTGAGTTTATATTTTATACTTTTGCCTGAATGCTCTGGTTAGACCATCCAGTATTTTGCTGAACAGGAATGATGAGAATGGGCACTTTAGTCTTGTCCTAATCAAAGAAAAAACTTTTAACCTTTCAACATTGAATGTGGTATTAGATGTCATATATGAGCTTGTCATATATGAGCTTTTATGTTGAGGTGCATTTCTTTTATACCCAATTTGTTGAGAGGTTTTATCATGAAAGGATGTGGAATATTTTTCAAAGCTTTTCCTTCATTTATTGAGATGATCATGTGATTCTCATCTTTTTTTCTATTAATGTGATGTGCCACATTGATTTATTTGTATATGTTGAATCCTGCTTGCACCTCAGGAGTGAATCCAACTTGATCATGGTGCATGATTTTTTGATGTCCTGTTGAATTCAGTTTTCTAGTTTTTTGTTGAGAATTTTTGTCTATATTCACCAGGGCTGTCGGTCTGTAGTTTACTTTTCCTGTATCCTTATCTATCTTTAGTATCAAGGTAATATTGGTCTCATAAATGATTGGAGGAGTCCCCTTCTCTTCAATTTTTTGGAAAAATTTGAGAAGGATTGAAGATAATTCTTTTAAACATTTGGTAGAATTGACAGTAAAACAATTTGGTCCTGGGAATTTCTTTGGTATGTTTTTGATCACTGATTCAATCTTGTTAACATTATTGGTCTGTTCAGATTTTTATTTCTTCATGATTTGATCTTGGTAAGTTGTATGTTTCTAGGAATTTATCCATTTCTTCTTTGCTATCCAAGTTGTTATTGTACAGTTATTCATAGTGCTCTCTTACAGTTCTTTGTATTTCTGTGATATCAATTGTAATGTCTTTCATTTATAATTTTTATTTGGTTTCTCTCTTTTTTTTTTCTTGGTTTGTCTAGCTAAAAATTTGTCAATTTTGTTTATCTTTTCTAAAAACTAAGAGTTGATTTCGTTAATCTTTTCCATTGTTTTCCTAGTCTCTATTTTATTCATTTCTGCTCTAGTCTTTATTATTTTTATTCTTTTGCTCACTTCAGGCTTAGTTTATTTTTATATTCTAATTCCTTTGAGGTGTAAAATTAGGTTGTTTATTTGTGATCCTTTTGTTGTTGTTGTTTGTATTTAGGCATTTATCGCTATAAACTTCCCTAATAGAACTGCTTTTGCTCCATCCCGTAAGTTCTGGAAAGTTGTGTTTTCCTTTTTGTTGGTCTCAAAATATTTGAGTAATGGTATGGATGTACCACAATTTGTTTAATCTTTCACTCATTGCAGTATATTTGTGCTGTTCCCAGTTTGGGGCTATTATAAATCAATTACTGTAAACATTCATAGCTTTCTCTGAGCTGGTAGGGTTTTTCTGGTCTCCAGTTAAGGTGTAGTAATACTTTGTGACTCCCAGCTTTCTTTGGTAGGTAATGTCTTGCATCCAGTGAACACAAGGCACACAGTTATAATTTCCCCCCCCCGAAACATTAAAACTCCATTTCCAGCTAATAAGTATTAAACATATCCCTAATTCTCTGATGAACTTCAGCAAGCACACACTTCTTTGATGTTATATCTTTATATTTGTTAATTGGCAGATTTCTATTTCCTTCATCTCATTCTACTGGGAACTTCTATTTTATTAATTTCATCTAGCATTTCTATGTCGTTGAAGCAAATGAAGTTTAATATTCCATAATGACCAAATGCCTCACATTTGTTTCCTTTACAACAGTTATCACTATCTGATATTCATGTTTATTAATCTGTTACTATTTTGTGTGTATGCATCTTTTCCACTAGAAAGTAAGATTCATAAATGCTGCGACTTTATATACCTGGTTCTCAAATATATATATATAAATATATATATATATATATATACTCACCATTTAGAAAAGTTTCTGATACATAGTAGGTACTTAATGAATATTTGCTGTTACTTTGGTTATTATTCATTGTTAATTTTATCAATAACTTTATAAAAATCATTATTTTTGCCTTAAAAAATGCAAGTTGAAAATTAATTTCTCTACCTTGTCTTTCTTTATCATTTAGAACCATTAGTTTCATATCAGATACCTCTTCTCTTGGATTCCTTTCTGGAAAATTAATCAAATAAATATTTTTATTGTCATTATAATTAATGTTAAACTTATAATTAATGTATATAAATTTATTAGTTGGATCACAGATCATATTTATATTTTACTGATGTTTGCAGATTTATACATATATTATTATAATCAATTTACCCTAGGTAAAGTAAAAATATGTTCTTAAATTATTTTTATTACATATAAGGTGAGTATTACTAATCATTGATATCTTTCAAAGTAAAATCAAATTTTTATAATGTTACCACAAATATATTTCATCCAAATAGTTTTGTAGAGGAAAATATTTTGAAAAAAATCACAGTGTAGGAAAATCTTTACTAACTATAATGATATGAGAGAGTAAAAACTAGAGGGTGTATTATCTTTGCATTATTAATCTTATAAATTTACTGACTGTAAAACACAGGAAAAGGCAAATAAAGCTATAAAGTGGTTTCTTAAAAAGGAATTTCAAGAGCAACAGCCATGAAAACTTGAAGGAACTATTTTTTTACCCTGTTTCAAATGCCATAAATGATCGTGACTTGCTTGTCAATTTTAGGTCACCTGGAAAGGATATGGTAACTATGAAGTCATAAATTCCTGGAGTGAAATTCCTACCGAATAATTGAGGAACGTGCTTCAAGTGAATTGGCTCTAGTCCTAAGAACTATCTATTCAAATATAGGAGCGAGCAAGCTGAAATATTTCATATGTATCTATTATTGTTTTTTACAAGCAGCTTTCACAATCATCCATTCTTATCCAAATTTATGAAATCTAATACAACATTCTATATAAATAGGGTTCAAAATATTTATGAGGATACTGAATATCACTGTATGGTGATAAATTTTATGTGGTACATATAAAAAGTAATATGGATAATTGGAAGTTAGAGCTAATCAACCATTTTTCCCAGGACTAATCCCTTTTCTTTTATGTATTACTTGCAATATATGTCAAGGCAATAAAGATAAAATGATGTTTCATTACTCTTTTTTTTTAATTTATTTATTATTTATTTATTTTTGACTGCGTTGGGTCTTTATTGCTGTGCGCGGACTTTCTCTAGCTGCGGCGAGAGGGGGCTACTATTTGCTGCGGTGCGTGGGCTTCTCTTATTGCAGAGCATGGGCTCTAGGTGTGAGGGCTTCAGTAGTTGTGGCATGCAGGCTCTGGAGTGCAGGCTCAGTAGTTGTTGCACACAGGCTTAGTTGCTCCACAGCATGTGGGATCTTCCCGGATCAGGGCTCGAACCCATGTCCCCTGCATTGGCAGGTGGATTCTTAACCACTGTGCCACCAGGGAAGCCCCATTACTTTTTGTTCTTATAAAATTTTTACACGTCACCTAACTTAGATTTAAGAATTTTAAATTGCACCAAACTTGCTACATAATTACTGCAATTCTTGGAATAAAAAATAGAAATTGATGGCAATAAACAATTAAAATTTTAACACTTTCCAGGTTATTTGGGAAAAATAAATATAATAGGCAAAAAGCAACCCAAGTTTCTATGATTTCTATCAAGACTGTTCTTCCTATCTTCTCCTCTAGGAATTTTATGGTTTCTGGTCTTACATTTATGCCTTTAATCCATTTTGAGTTTATTTTTGTATATGGTATGAGAAAATCTTTTAATTTCATTGCAGAGACTTTTCATGATTACCTTTGTTGATTCTGACCAGCTGTACCATCAGAGCAGATTCATGAATTGTATCAAATGTCCCACTGCTGTGGAGGATTTTGATAATGTGAGAAGCTGTGCTTGGGTAAAGCAGGGGGTATACGGGATACCTTCCCCTCCGTTTTGGCTGTTCATCAAAAAATGCTCCAAACAGTAGTCTTCATGTTTAAAAAAAAAATAAAAAATAACGGGATAAGGAGCATGTACATAACGAACCTGTAGTGTTGGGTGAATACATTTTGTGGCCAAATATTAAAACAGAAACTGGTTTTATCTACCAGGAAAACAGGAAGTGAAAAACACCAAAAGGAATGGCCAGTTTACAAGCAGGATTTAGAGGAAATAAGGATAGACTTAACATTTCAGAGGTGGAAAATAATCAAACTGTGGCCATGAAGAGAAAGCTTTATAGAAAGATGGAATCAAGAGTGTGGTTGTAACACTCTCTTCTAAGACCTCTGAAGGTGTCTAATGGATCTTTCTGGCTCAAAAAATAGCTCCCAGAAAACTTAAAGACATTGTGCCACAGAACTTCAGGTACCAAAATTACTCATAATTAAAACTAGAGATAAAAAACTAAACTATCTCTTAAGAAAAAAACTATGTGTGTGGTTCTGGGACATGAAGTTCACTTCAATGTTGCACTCTTTTCTTTTTTTTTTTTGAAGATGTTGGGGTTAAGAGTTTATTTATTTATTTTTGCTGTGTTGGGTCTTCGTTTCTGCGCAAGGGCTTTCTCTAGTTGTGGCAAGCGGGGGCCACTCTTCATCGCGGTGCGTGGTCCTCTCACTATCGCGGCCTCTCTTGTTGCGGAGCACAGGCTCCAGGCGCGCAGGCTCAGTAGTTGTGGCTCACGGGCCCAGTTGCTCCACGGCACGTGACATCCTCCCAGACCAGGGCTCGAACCCGTGTCCCCTGCATTAGCAGGCAGATTCTCAACCACTGCACCACCAGGGAAGCCCCAATGTTGCACTCTTATACTCCTGGGTTTTGCCACAAGAAGATGACTTGGGGAGATTTTGTTTCAAGGAAGATAAGATCCATGGAGAGAAAACCCAAATTTCATCTGAACTTTTGAGCCAAGCCCAGGCATGCCCAGCTAGATTAAGTGACTCCAATCTAACTTGAAAGTAGGAGAGCAAGAAATAAATGCTTGCTGCTATAAGGCAGTGAGTTTCAAGTTTGTGTAATCTAGCAATTGCTTCCTGGCATAACAGCACAAATCAAATTTATTAAATGACTGTAATACACCAAGTTTGTGTTCGATAATGTGGATATAACAATGTGTGAAAAATTCTCCTTGCCTTTGAGGAGATTGTAATCAAATAACTAGTGATATCGAAATAGTATAACATTCATTTTCACAGTAGGATTTTTGAGAAGAAGGTGACCAAAGAACTAGATTCCTTAATGCAAGTTTTTTCTTCCCTCAGACTATTTTCTGAATGTGTTTGTCTCAATGCTTGTCCCTTTCTCTAAACCTGTGATTTAGCAACCCCACTCTGAATAACATGGTTTTAGGAATGTTAAGAGTTTACGTCTGGTTACAGTTGAATCTTGATGAACGAGTAGACATACTTATGAAAATGATTTTTGTATAGCAAAGTTCTCATGTGTTATGAGCAAATGTATAATTTGCCGCTGGTGTGAGGATTATCTTTTTTCTAAATCCTTGACTGAGCAGGACCTCAGTGTTCTTTGGGGGTACATAAACATGTTTCTGTAAATATGAATACATAAATAAAAATGAAGAGTAACTAAATTTATGTATGCTCAAAATTTAAATCCCGTTTATTTGCTTATTTGTTCAGTGCCCTTTGTATGGGGTTTTAGGTTCTCAAAATGGTTTTTAATAGTATAAATCCTAAAAGAAAAGAGAAGAATCAACAAAGGTAATATATTTCTTATTGCAATGATGAAAAAACCTTAATAGACTTTGAAATAAGTAGCTCTTGTATAATAAGTGCATTAAGAATATAGATATGTATATATTTGTGTTTTGTTACATTTTTGTCACCTTCATTAATATATATATTACATAAATATCATATCATATATTACTATATATATCTTTATCACTCCTTCAATAAATGATTTTCATATTGTGACTAAAACATAAAATCCAAATGTTCTTTCATTTCAAGAGTTTTATTCTTCTTTTAAAACTTATTTTCTTTAATTTTTTGTTCAGCCTTCATTGGCAATGGCTATCTATTTGAATAAATAGATGAAAATATTTCCTGAAAATTATTTTGGTGAGTTATGATGGAGCATGTAATAGGATATTCTTCCATTTTTTTAAATAGGATAAGAAAAAAATCATAATTTATACTTTATTTTAGACTTTAACAATTGTGTTAGAAAATGCATCATGTTTAATGTACTAAATCATATGGATAGCTATAGAACATTAAGTGCAAATGAGAATGAAGTTATTTAACAATTATTTCAACCCTCTAATCTCCAAGTTTTTAATACTTTTTTTTAAAGACAGGATAATCAAGATACTAATATATCAGTGTCACTTGCACAATTAATTCAGTCTTAAGTTTCTAATATATTACTCTTCATTATTTGTCATATATGGTACAGATTTACTAACTTTCTTTTGTTACTAATTTTGCACTATATTCTTAGTCATTTACAGTTAAATATTAATAATACTTTCACATAGTTAATAATACATTATAAATTATTAAATAAAAGCCATGTTTAATACCCCTAAATTTCAATAAATTAATTAACAATTATAGATAGAATTTTCCAAAGAATAGAATGACAGTTTAAAAGTAAGACTATATTGGGGTAGTGGAGGAATCTATGGAAAATGAGATTTCTCATGACTTTAAAAATTACTATAATTAATGTCCCACTCTCTTGAGTGGACAGTTTATTTGCTATCTGGATTCAGGTTGACTGACGTCTTTACTGATTAATTTTATTTTGTCAAAATACATATGTCCTTAAGCTGTAAAACCTTTTGTATCAGTTAGTCTGAATTACTATCTGAAAACATCTGCAGGGTAGAATGTTTAAAACAAAATCAATATTAAATTGCCTGCTGTTGATAAATAATACTTTGCTGACCTCCACCACTCTGAATGCCTTTTTTTTTTCCTGCTTGGCAAATAAGGCACAGGGGCTAAGGATACTCACTGTCAAATACTCCTTGGCTGCCGGAGGTCCACAGAAAAATGAAGGTAGTCAAAGAGATGCCACCAGCTTATGTGCCAGACTAGCAAGATTCCAGATTTAGGTTATGTTTATGTGACATTTATCTAATAAGGAAGGCCAAGCAGAATGATAAATGCTTTTCACTGTGTCTGTGCAGAAATGGGTTTATAAACAAGCACCTGCCATAAATCACAAAAACAGCTTTGTCAAAAGTAACTAGAGACTAGATGCATCTTTATAATTACTCGAGACATCTTGTGTCCTGCTTTCACATCTTCTACTGTTCTCTTAGATCAACTATTTAGCCCTGCTTTAAACCCAACTTGTTTTCATTCTATTTACTACATGTGTTATGGCCAGAACACTTTTAGGGTACCTCCTTGATTATTTTATTAGAATCTATAAATATGTCTGGGTATAATGCTTATACACCAATAATAAAATATCACAGATGAACCTACCATCTTCTGCCAATTTTCCAGGTCTTTCTTCCTCACTAGACAGCAGTCTTTCCTTTAACATAACATGTTATCTTTTCACATGTGTATAGTAAGTTAGTCATTTCCAGATTTGAAAAGAGAAGTGTTCAAAGAAATCAATACCTTATTCAGGATAGTGGCCAAAAGGTTTTATTTGGAAGTTTTAATCATGTTGAACAACATGTAGAATAGAATAAATAAACACTTAATAATAGAAATGACACCAAAAGGGTCAAAAAAAATTTTTTGGAAAAGTGTGATACATTGAAAAGTAGTATATCTAGTCCTAGCAATTTTTCACTGTACAGTATTATCAACCATCAAGAAATGGTCTGAGTGCAAGAAAATACTCAATTCATAATAGACATTCACAGCACAAAGAATAAAAAATTAGAGAGGACGACAGCTTGAACAGATAAGAGCAGATTGAATTTGACTTCCTTTAAAAATTGACTTATCTTTCTTCCTGTGGCTACAATACTTAATTGATGCACAATTGTTCTAATAGTGTTTCTTCATATTAGCTTACAAGAGAGCTTTGCAGTAATCACAGAACAGAAAGTGCAGAGCTACACAATAAATGTCTTAGCACTTGGGTCAGCCCATTTAATTTCTCTTTCAAATTCAATTGTTCACCTGCTGTGCTTATTAAATACAACCATACTGTCTGTATTTGAATGCACTGGCTGTGTCGTTTTGGCACTGTCTACCTACTGCCTTTGCCATTTCTAATGAGAGCTGCCTCTGTCAGAGCAAATCCCCAGAATTTAAATTAGGTATACTTTTCCACATGCATTTTTTAGTTATTCAAATTACCTTATAACTAATTTATAATCATGGCATTGCTACTGACTAATCAACTTATTATTTTTATAGTAGCTTGAGGAACAACATACACTGCCAAAGGGAACATATTAAATTAGTCAGGTTAGTGAGTTATGTGAGTTGCTTGGTTATTATGACTAATTAGGAATGCTTTTGGATTTCAATACATTTAATGTTTGAACACTCAGATATTTGCTGATAGACTGATGGAAATAGTATATAAAAAAGAAATATTTTTTATTTTAGGCTGGTCAGAAACAACAAAGACAATCATTAAAGTTCTCTGGAGATTAATAATAAAATTTAAATCAGATTTGGGAAATACTTATTTAACAAAAACTACTGAAACTTAGTAAGAACAGTGAGAGGTTGTAGCATTCAAGCTAGAGACTGCACACATTCCTCCTCCCACCCCACCTGCCAACACACCTGTGCCTTGTAGAAGGACTGTTCTAGAGGTCTCAGAAGCCAAGTGATAATTACTTTCTCCCTCAGCTCCCTGAAATGGAAGAGACACTCTAGATGGATTCAGCAACCATTCAACAGGGACATATCTTTTTTTCCACAGTTAAAAAGGAAAAGAAGATTTTCAACAAATGACATGGGGATAATTGGATATCTATATGCAAAAGAATAAAACTAGGTCCCTACTACACATCATGCATAAAAATTAACTCCAAATTGTTCCTAGACTGAAATCTAAGAGCTAAAGCCAAAGCTATAAAACTCTTACAAGAAGAGGTGGGAGTAAATCTTTGTAACTTTGCATTAGGCAGTGATTTCTTAGATACAACAACAAAAGCACAAGTGACAAGAGAAAACAAAATAGATAAATTGGACTTCATCAAAATTTTAAAATTGCTCTGAAAATAATACAAACAAGAAGGAAAAATTTAAAACACAGAAAGTGAGAAAACACTTCCAAATCATTTGTTATGATGGAATTGTATAAAGAATACAGAAAAAATCTTACAATAATAAAAGAACAAATAATCCAACTTATAGATGGGCAAAAAGTGCAAATAGACATTTCTCCAAGAAGATATACAAATGTCCAATAAGCACATTAAAAGTTGCATATCATTAGTTATTAAAGAATGCAAATCAAAACCATAATGAGATGCCAAGTCACATCCACTAAGATTCTTACAATAAGATAGACAATAGGGACTTGCCTCGTGGTGCAGTTGTTAAGCATCTGCCTGCCAATGCAGGGGACATGGGTTTTTCTGGTCCAGGAAGTTCCCACATGCCACAGATCAACTAAGCCTGTGTGCCACAACTACTGAGCCTGTGCTCTACAGCCCATGAGCCATAACTACTGAGCCCATGTACCACAACTACTGAAGCCCACACACCTAGAGCCCATGCTCCACAACAAAGAGAAGCCACCGCAATGAGAATCCTGTGCACTGCAACGAAGAGTAGCCCCCATTCGCCACGACTAGAGAAAGCCTGTGCACAGCAATGAAGACCAAACACAGCCAAAAATAAGTAAAATTAAAAAAAAGACAATAACCACAGTTGGTGTTATGAGATTAATGTGTCCCTCCTAAACTCATATGTTGGAGCCCTAATCCCCAGCATCTTCAACTACAACTTATTTGTAGATAGAGTTTTTAAAGAGTTAATTGAGTTAAAATGTGGCCATTCTGGGGGTCCCTAATTTGGTATAACTGTTGTTCTTATAAGAAATAGAGGTAAGGATACAGACAACAAAGACTGAGAGACACCAGGTGCATATGTAAAGAGGGGCAACCACAAGAAGAGGCTGCAAGACGGTGTCCACCAGCAAGCCAAGAAGAGAAGCCTCAGAGGAAATCAACCCTGCTGGCACTTTGATCTTGTGTTCCGACATCAAGAACTATGAGAAAATAAATTTCCACTGTTTTAACCACCCAGTCTGTGGTATTTTTTTTATGAAAATCTTGTGAAACTATCACAGTTGGCAAGGATGTAGAGAACTCTCACATACTATTATAGTGAATGTACAATGGTGCAGGCAGTTTGGAAAACATTCTACAATATAAAAAACTCTTAAATAAACATTATTATTTGACACACAATTTCACTCCTAGACATACACTCAACATAAATGAAAACATATGTCCATGCCCAAACATATTCACCATTGTCCATAGCAGCCTTATTCATAATAGTCAAAGGTAGAAACAACCCAAGTGTTCATCAACTGATGAATAAGGAAACAAAATGTGGTGCATTCACCTCATGGAATATTATCCAGGAATGGATTAAATGAAATCCTGTTACATTCAATAACATGGATGAACCTAAAAATGTTATACTAAGTGAAAGAAGCCAGTCACAAAATACCCATGGAGTATAAATCCATCTTTATGTAATTTTTAGAATTACAGAAACAGAAATTAGATTAGTGATTGCATTGGGGTGGGAATGTTGGCTGGGAATGAAGAATGATTGCTAACAAATACAGGGGTTTTGGGGAGGTTTGGAGTGGTTGATGAATATATTCTAAAATTAAATGCTTATAATGGTTGTACAACCCTGTGAATATACTAAAAAAAAACTAAAAAAAAACATTGATTGCACATTTTAAAAGAGTAACATAAAGTGATGGAAAATTACAATATTTGTCAAAGTTCTGTTTGAAGCTTCAAAAAGCAATTCATTCATATTTAAAATATTGACAAAACTTTATTTTCTCTGAATCAGTGAGAAATTATTAGAATAAGATCTGAAAGGAGAAGAAACCTAGAGACTTGAGCCCATTACGTGAGACTAAGAAGCTGAGCTTTTAAATACCACATGATTAAGAAAAGAAAATGCATGTCATGGCCTGCAAGGCAGATGAGGAAAAGTAAACATTCCTCCACTTGAGACCACATGGCTATACAAGACATGTACTTATAAAGCTGTACTGAAAATAGATCAGCTCTCATAGGGACTAAAATTCTTGTTCAAATCATGTCAATCCTTGATAAGATTAAAAGGATTTGGGGATCCTGTGATCTTAGACTATCCATCTTGCAGAGCAAATTTAAATCCTCTCTCAAGTGACACTTCACCATTCAGAACATTAAATTGTATGCAATTTGTCATACACAGTGCACTGACCAAAAGGAAAGAACACACAACAGAAACAATTAAAGGGGATCCAGAGGATGCAATTACCAAACAAGGACTTTGATATAACTATTCTTTTTATGTTCATTTAACTAAAAGACAAGGATATATATTTTTAGCATAGAATTAGGGCGCTATAAAATAAGAAAAATAATTAAAATGTAGAAGTCACGTGTTAAACTCAGTGGATGACTTAGTATTTTAGTCACAGCTTGTGAGAAAATTAATGATCTGGATGGTATCAGAAGAAAATGCCTGGACAGACACACAAAAAAATGGATAATACAGAAAAAAGCATAGAAGTGTTTTTTGCAATATCATGAAACAGACAATATACATTTTATTTGGATTTCCAAAAGAAAGGGAATAAAGGAGGGGGTTGATGGAAATCATAAAGAAATAAAGGCAGTGATGCCAGCATCATGGTGGCATTAGATGCTTTCTTTGTCTCTCCCCTTCAATCCACCACTAGCAAAACATCCATAACTCAGAAAGTTCCCTCTGCCCAGGATGCCAAAGAGATCCACACATCTGTACATTTGAAGGTGGATAGATTGTAACATATTGGGGGGGGGGGCAGAACCTAAGGAACATCAGAAGCAGTACTCACAATCCCAGGCCCCTAGTTGCAGCAGCTGAGCCCACAGTCCTAATGAACCCGGTAGTAGCAGCAGAGGGGCTGTACACAACCACAGCCTCCTGGTCACAGTGGTACACATGGCTGAAGGGAACCAGGCAGCAGGTCTCCTAACCGGTCCCTTCAGGTGTGGCAATGCCTGTGACTCCAGCCCCCCACCTCTGGCGGCGGTGCCTGTGAACCCAACAACCCCAGACATGGTGAAGGCATCCATGACTCCAGCTCTGCCCCTATCCTCTTTCTCCCCCAACAGCAACAGCAGTACCTGCAACCCAGGTGACTTCAGATGCAACAGAGGTGCCCACCATTCTGGTGCTCATGGTGGCAAGGCCAGTGACAGCAGCAATACTGGCAACAGTGAGGCACAGGTGACTCTGGAATCACAAGCAGTGACGATGAAGGCACTGGAGACAGCTCTGACAGAGGCAGTGAGGGAAGAAAGTGCCAATTCTCAACCATAGCCAGTCAACTCAGGCAAAAACAAACAAAAACTTGTGCTATAGTGCCATCTACTGAAAAATAAAAGAAAGGCCTCTAATTATCAATATTAAATTGTTAGAATCAAAGTAAACAAAGCTTTACCTAAGTAAGAAAGGTGTTTGTTATTTCAAATGTGTCAGCAGAGCAACAACTCATCAAGTACCATGAAATACCATGGTAACATGGTATCAAACTTAAATTCATAGAAGACTGCGAACTAACTGACAGAGGAATCAAAATAGCTGTCATGAAGAAACTCTATGAGCTACAAGAAAAATCAGAAAGGCAGTTCAATGAATTCAGGAATAAAATTAATGAACAGAAGCAATACCTTACCAAAGAGATTGAAACTATATAAAAGAACCAAACAGAAATTCTGGAGCTGAAGAACTCAATACATGAGATTAAGATTGCATTAGAAAGCACTGGAAATAGAGCATATGGAAGAGAGAATTAGCAATCTCAAAGACAGAAATGTAGAAGGGATTCAGGAAGAAAACTAAGATTTAAAAAAATGAAGAAACTCTGTGAGAACTATTTGACTCCATTAGAAAAGCAACATAAAGATAATGGGTGTCTCAGAAGAAGAAGAGCAGTAGAAGGGAGCAGAAAACTGATATAAAGAAGTAATACCTGAGAACTAGAAAGGAACAGGATATACAAGTCCATAAAGTAATAGAACACCTAATTATCTCAAGGCAAAAGATCTTTCACAAGACATGTTATACTAAAACTGTCAAAAGTCAAAGATAGGGCTTCCCTGGTGGCGCAGTGGCTGAGAGTCTGCCTGCCGATGCAGGGGACACGGGTTCATGCTCCGGTCCGGGAAGATCCCACATGCCACGGAGCGGCTGGGCCCGTGAGCCATGGCCGCTGAGCCTGCGCATCGGGAGCCTGTGCTCCACAACGGGAGAGGCCACAACAGTGAGAGGCCCGTGTACCACAAAAAAAAAAAAAAGTCAAAGATAAAGAATTTTAAAGGAAGCCAGGGAAAAAAAACAACTTTAACCTACAAAGTTACCCTCATTAGGCTATCAGCAGATTTCTCAGCTGAAACTCTGCAAGCCAGGAGACAGTGTAATGATATACTCAGAACACTGAAAAATAAAAACTGTCAGCTAAGAACATTCTATCCAGCAAAGTTATTTTTCAGATATAAAAAAGAAATAAAGGCTTTCCCAGACAAACAAAAGCTAAAGGAGTTCATCACCCCTATACCTGCCATACAAGAAATGTTGAAAGGAGCCCTTCAGCCTGAAATGAAAAGGCAGAGTTACAAAAAACTTTGAGTAAAATGATAGAATCAAAAAATTGAAATTGTATATTAGAATAGATTTTTAAACATTTAATTAAAGTATAAAGGTTAAAGGGAAAAAGCATTAAAAATAATTACAGCTACTTCAATTGGTAACAAACTCACAACATAAAAAGATACAACAAAAACATTAACGAGGAAGAGGAAAAGGACAGAAACTATATAGGTAAATGAAGCCAAGATGTTATCAGCAGAAAAGGACTACTTCATCTGTGAATGTTTTATATAAACATCATGGTCACCACAAAGCAATAATCTAGAGCAGACACAAAACAAAAAAGAGGAGACTGAGTAAAACATAACAGAAAACCATGAAACTAAAACGGCAGATAGAAACACAAGGAAAATGCAAATCAAAACCACATGTGATATCATCTCATACCCAGTAGAATGGCTATCATCAAAAAGACAAAAACAAAACAAATAAAAAAAGAACAAGTATAGGTGAGAATGTGTAGAAAAAGGAACCAGCTGTTGGTGGGAATATAAACTGGTGCAGTCACTATGGAAAACAGTATGGAGATTCCTCAAAAAGTTAAGAATAGAATTACCATAGTATCTAGCTATTTTAATTCTGGTTATTTATCCAGTGGATACAAAAATACTAATTCAAAACTATATGAGCACCCCTATGTTCATTGCAGCATTATTTATGATAATCAAGATATGAAAACAACTTAAGTGCCATTGACAGATGAATGAATAAAGAAAATGTGGAATACATATGCAGTGGAATATTACTCAGCCATAAAAACAATGAAATCTTGCCATTTGTAACATATGGGTGGACCTTGGCTGTTTTATATGCTATATATGCTAAGTGAAGTAAGTCAGATGGAGAAAGACAAATACAGTATGACTTCACTCATGTGGAATATAAAATACAGACACAAAATAAACAAACAAAGCAAAACAAAACCACACACATAGATACAGAGAAGAGATTTGTGGTTATTAGAGGGAAAAGGGGTTGGAGTGAGGACAAAATGGGTAAAGAAGGTCAATTGTATGATGATGGATAGCAATTAGACTTTTGGTGTGGAGCATGATGTAGTGTATACAGAAGAGTAATGTACACGTGAAACTTATAATGTTATAAACCAATGTTATCTCAATTTTAAAAAAGTGAGAGATAATGGCTGCAATTTTTACAAAATGAAAAAGTCATCAAACTACATATTTAAAAGCACTAGGAACTCTAAAGATTATATATAGCTCTTAGTGGAGAAAGATTATGTATATGTATAATCATCAAAGAAACAACAATGATAGATGACTCAGTAGAAACAATGAAGTCCAGGAAAAAAAATGGAACTTTTACATGAAAAATAGAGTTGCCAAAATAGGAAAAATAAGAACATTTTCTAGCAAACAAAACTAAATTAATTCATCACCATTAGAACCATGTTAGATAAAATACTGAAAAAAAAAGATTGTTGACAGAAGAAAAGATACTAGAAGAAAGCTCAGGAATGAAGAAAATAATAGTAATAGAAAGAAAAAATATGTGAGAAATTTTAATGTATATTTATTGTATGAAACAGTAATGATGTTTTTGATGTCTAAAAAATGTAGAGTTAAAATATAAGATGACATAAACCAGAGTGGCATAAATAGAATCTATGTGTTCTGAGGTCTATCACTAAATGGGAATTTATGAAAGAATAATTTATATTAACAAGAATGCATTATGTAAATTACTCAGTACTCTCTAAAAATGGCAAAAGTAAGTATAACTGAAAGAATAGTAAACAAATATAAGGAAAGGGAAGATATAACAATATAAAATAAATCAGTTGAATGAAGGCAAGAAAATAGAGCTAAAGGAAAACAAAGCAGCTGGGATATATAGAAAGCAAATAGTAATATGGAAGTTTAAATTCAAATATATGTTATGTAATAGATTGGATGCTCCAAGTAAAGGATGAAGACTTTCACTGGCTTAAAAATTAAGTTACACTTTCAAATAATGTTTAATATAACATATTCAGAAAGTTTCATAACTATAGAAAGATTTAAAGGAAACTTTGATACAAGAAGGAACCAATCCACCACAAATATGTAATACTTCCAATGTATATATATATATATATATACACAATAATATAGTCTAATTAACATGAAGCAAAAGTGGACAGGACTGAAAAGTTAGAGAAAATTATATGGAAATATTTTTAACACAGCCCCATCAATACCTAATAAAAGAAGGCAACATTATATAACAACGCATTCAAAAACTAAAGAAC
Organism: Delphinapterus leucas; assembly: GCF_059928025.1. Lineage (NCBI taxonomy): Eukaryota > Metazoa > Chordata > Mammalia > Artiodactyla > Monodontidae > Delphinapterus > Delphinapterus leucas. The sequence goes on along the minus strand of NC_143136.1, from coordinate 41,025,262 downwards.
GTATATTATAAATATATATTTAATTTGCTGATGTCTCTATTTTTTTTATTTTACAATGGTGTGTTAGTTTCTGCTTTATAACAAAGTGAATCAGCTCTACATAAACATATATCCCCATATTTCCTCCCTCTTGTGTCTCCCTACCATCTTCCAGATTCCACCCCTCTAGGTGATCACAAAGCACCAAGCTGATATCCCTGTGCTATGCAGTTACTTCCCACTACCTATCTATTTTACATTTGGTAGTGTATATAAGTCCATGCCACTCTCTCACTTCATCCCAGCTTACACTTACCCCTCCCCATGTCCTCGAGTCCACTCTCTACATCTCTGTCTTTATTCCGGCCCTGACCCTAGGTCCTTCAGGAACATTTGTTGTTGTTGTTAGATTCCATATATATGTGTTAGCATATGGTATTTGTTTTTCTCTTTCTGACTTACTTCATTCTGTATGACAGTCTCTAGGTCCAACCACCTCACTACAAATAACTCAATTTCGTTTCTTTTCATGGCTGAGTAATATTCCATTGTATATATGTGCCATATCTTGTTTATCCATTCATCTCTTGAAGGACACATAGGTTGCTTCCATGTCCTGGCTATTGTAAATAGAGCTTCAATGAACATTGTGGTACATAACCCTTTTGAATTATGGTTTTCTCAGGGCATATACCCAGCAGTGGGATTGCTGGGTCGTATGGTAGTTCTATTTTTAGTTTTTTAAGGAACGGCCATACTGTTCTACAGAGTGGCTGTATCAATTTACATTCCCACCAACAGTGCAAGAGGGTTCCCTTTTCTCCACACCCTCTCCAGCATTTATTGTTTGTAGAATTTTGGATGATGGCCATTCTGACCTGTGTGGTAATACCTCACTGTAGTTTTGGTTTGCATTTCTCTAATGATTAGTGATGTTGAGCATCCTTTCATGTGTTTGTTGGCAATCTGTATATCTTCTTTGGAGAAATGTCTAGTTAGGTTTTCGGCACATTTTTGGATTGGGTTATTTGTTTCTTTGATATTGAGCTGCATGAGTTGCTTGTATATTTTAGAGATTAATACTTTCTTGGTTGCTTCATTGGCAAAAATTTTCTCCCATCATGAGGGTTGCCTTTTCATCTTGTTTATGGTTTCCTTTGCTGTGCAAAAGCTTTTAAGTTACATTAGGTCCCATTTGTTTATTTTTGTTTTTATTTCCATTTCTCTAGGAGCTGTGTGAAAAAGGATCTTGCTGTGCTTTATGTCATAGAGTGTTCTGGCTATGTTTTCCTCTAAGAGTTTTATAGTGTCTGGCCTTACATTTAGGTCTTTAATCCTTTTTGAGTTTATTTTTGTGTACGGTGTTAGGGAGTGTTCTAATTTCATTCTTTTACATGTAGCTGTCCAGTTTTCCCAGCACCACTTATTGAAGAGACTGTCTTTTCTCCATTGTATATTCTTGCTGCCTTTATCAAAGATAAGGTGGCCACATGTGCATGGGTTAATCTCTGGGCTTTCTATCCTGTTCCATTGATCTATATTACTGTTTTTGTGCCAGTACCATACTGTCTTGATTACTGTAGCTTTGTAGTATAGTCTGACATCTGGGACCCTGATTCCTGCAGCTCCATATTTCTTTCTCAATATTGCTTTGGCTATTCGGGGTCTTTTGTGTTTCCATACAAATTGTGACAGTTCCTTCTATGCCTACTTTCTGGAGGGTTTTTATCATAGATGGGTGTTGAACTTTGTCAAAAGCTTTTTCTGCACCTATTTAGATGATCATATGGTTTTTCTTCTTCAACTTGTTAATATGTTTTATCAGATCGATTGATTTGCATATATTGAGGAATCCATGCATTCCTGGGGTAAACCCCACTTGATCATGGTGTATGATCCTTTTAATGTGCTGTTGTATTCTGTTTGCTAGTATTTTGCTGAGGATTTTTGCATCTGTGTTCATCAGTGATATTGGCCTGTAGTTCTCTTTCTTTGTGACATCTTTGTCTGGTTTTGGTAACAGGGTGATAGTGGCCTCATGGAATGAGTTTGGGAGTGTTCCTCCTTCTGCTATGTATTGGAAGAGTTTGAGAAGGATAGGTGTTAGCTCTTCTCTAAATGTTTTATAGAACTTGCCTGTGAAACCATCTGGTCCTGGGCTTTTGTTTGTTGGAAGATTTTTAATAACAGTCTCAGTTTCAGTTCTTGTGATTGGTTTGTTTATATTTTCTGTTTCTTCCTGGGTCAGTCTCGGAAGGTTGTGCTTTTCTGAGAATTTGTCCATTTCTTCCAGGTTGTCCAATTTATTGGCATATAGTTGCTTATAGTAATCTCTCATGATCCTTTGTATTTCTGCAGTGTCAGTTGTTGCTTCTCCTTTTTCACGTCTAAGTGTATGGATTTGAGTCTTCTCCCTTTTTTTCTTGTTGAGTCTGTCTAATGTTGTATCAATTTTGTTTATCTTCTCAAAGAGCCAGCTTTTAGTTTTATTGATCATTGCTATTGTCTCCTTCATTTCTTTTTCATTTATTTCTGATCTGACCTTTATGATTTCTTTCCTTCTGCTAGCCTTGGGGAGTTTTTTTCTTCTTTCTCTAATTGCTTTAGGTATAAGGTTAAGTTGTTTATTTGAGATGTTTCTTGTTTCTTTGGTAGGATTGCATTGCTATAAACTTCTCTCTTAGAACTGCTTTTGCTGCATCCCATAGCTTTTGGTATTTTTTGATTTCCTCTTTCTTTCTTTAATGATCTCTTGGTTACTTAGTAGTGTACTGCTTAGCCTCCATGTGTTTGTATTTTTTACATTTTTTTCCTGTAATTGATATCTAGTCTCATAGCATTTTGTTCAGAAAAGGCACTTGATATGATTTAAATTTTCTTAAAATTACCAAGGTTTGATTTGTGACCCAAGATATGATCTATCCTGGACAATGTTCCATGAGCACTTCAGAAGAAAGTGTATTGTGTTGTTATTGGATGGAATGTCCTATAAATATAAATTAAGTCCATGTTGTTTAATGTATCATTTAAAGTGTGTATTTCCTTATTTATTTTCATTTTGGATGATCTGTCCATTGGTGAAAGTGGGGTGTTAAAGTCCCCTACTATAATTGTGTTTCTGTCTATTTCACCTTTTATGGCTGTTAGTATTTCCCTTATGTATTGGGGTGGTCCTCTGTTGGGTTATATCTTCTTCTTGGATTGATCCCTTGATCATTATGTAGTGTCCTTCTTTGTCTCTTGTAATAGTCTTTATTTTAAAGTTTATTTTGTCTGCAATGAGAATTGGTACTCCAGCTTTCTTTCTTTTTTTTTTTTTGGCGGTACACAGGCCTCTCACTGTTGTGGCCTCTCCCATTGCAGAGCACAGGCTCCGGACATGCAGGCTCAGCAGCCATGGCTTACGGGCCCAGCCGCTCCACAGCATGTGGGATCTTCCCGGACTGGGGCACAAACCCATGTCCCTTGCATCGGCAGGTGGACTCTCAACCACTGCGCCACCAGGGAAGCCCTGTATTTAATTTTTGATAGCTTGATTAATATGTGTTTTGGTGTGTTTCTCCTTGGATTTATCCTGTATGGGACTCTTTCTGCTTCCTGGACTTGATTGACTATTTCCTTCCCCATATTATGGAACGTTTCAAATATAATCTCTTCAAATATTTTCTCAGTCCCTTTCTTTTTCTCTTCTTCTTCTGAGACCCCTATAATTCGAATGTTGGTGCATTTAATGTTGTCCTAGAGGTCTCTGAGACTGTCCTCAATTCTTTTCATTCTTTATTCTGCTCTGCAGTAATTATTTCTTCCATTTTATCTTCCAGGTCACTTATCCGTTCTTCTGCCTCAGTTATTCTGCTATTGATTCCTTCTAGAGAATATTTAATTTCATTTATTGTGTTGTTCATCATTGTTTGTTTGCTCTTTAGGTCTTCTAGGTCCTTCTTAAACGTTTCTTGTATTTTCTCCATTCTATTTCCAAGATTTTGGATCATCTTTACTATCACTACCTTGAATTCTTTTTCAGGTAGACTGCCTATTTCTTATTCATTTTTTTGTTCTGGTGGGTTTTCACCTTTCTCCTTCACCTGCTGTGTGTTTCTCTGTCTTCTCATTTTGCTTAATTTACTGTGTTTGGGTCTCCTTTCACAAGCTGCAGGTTCATAGTTCCCGTTGTTTTTTGTGTGTGCCCCCCAATGGCTAAGGTTGGTTCAGTGGGTTGTGTAGACTTCCTGGTGGAGGAGACTGTTGCCTCTGTTCTGGTGGATGGGGCTGGATCTTGTTTTTCTGGTGGACAGGACCACATCAGGTGGTCTCTTGTGGTTTCTGTGACCTTATTATGATTTTAGGCAGCCTCTCTGCTAATGGCTAGGGTTGTGTTCCTGTCTTGCTAGTTGCTTGGCATGGGGTGTTCAGCACTGTTGCTTGCTGGTCATTGAGTGGAGCTGGGTCTTAGCTTTGAGATGGAGATCTCTGGGAGACTTTCACCTTTTGATATTACATGGACCAGGGAGGTCTCTGTTGGACCAATATCCTGAATTCGGCTCTCCGAACTCAGAGGCACAGGCCTGACACCTGGCTGGAGCACGAAGACACTGTCAGTCACATGGCTCAGAATAAAAGGGAGAAAGAGAAAGAAAGAGAAAGAAAGAAGGAAGGAAGGAAGGAAGAAAGAAAAGAAAATAGTTATTAAAATAAAAAATAAAAGAAATTATTAAGAATTAAAAAATTAAAAATAATCAAGAAAAAGAAAGAAAGAAGAGATCAGCCAACCCCCCATAAAAACCCAACCAATGATAAGAAGCACTAAAAACTATACTGAAAAAAATAAAAAAGACAGACAGAACCCAAGGACAAATGGTAAAGGCAAAATTATACAGACAAAATCACACAAAGGAGGATACACTTATACAGTCACAAAAAGAGAAAAAGGAAAAAATATATTTTTTTGAAAAGGAAGAAAGCAGCCAATCAATTAAAAAATCTACCAATGATAATAAACTCTAAATACTAAAGTATGATAAACATAAGACCAGAAACAAATTAGATGCAGAAAGCAAACCCCAAGTCTACAGTTGCTCCCAAAGTCCACCGCCTGAATTTTGGGATTATTTGTTGTCTATTCAGGTATTCCACAGATGCAGGGTACATCAAGTTGATTGTGGAGGTTTAATCCGCTGCTCCTGAGGCTGCTGGGAGAAATTTTCCTTTTTCTTCTTTGTTCGCACAGCTCCTGGGACTCAGCTTTGGATTTGGCCCTGCCTCTGCATGTAGGTCCCCTGAGGGCGTCTGTTCTTTGCTGAGACAGGACGGGGTTAAAGGAGCAACTGATTAAGGGCTCTGGCTCACTCAGGCTGGGGGAAGGGAGGGCTATGGAATGCAGGGCGAGCCTGCAGCGACAGAGGACAGCGTGATTTTGCACAAGCCTTAGGCGCGCCATGTGTTCTCCTAGGGAAGTTGTCCCTGGACCGTGGGACCCTGGGAGTGGCAGGCTGCACAGGCTTCCAGGAGGGGAGGTGTGGATAGTGACCTGTGCTTGCACACAGGCTTCTTGGTGGCTGCAGCAAGCGTTTCATGCCCGTCTCTGGTGTCCGCACTGATAGCCACAGCTCACGCCCATCTCTGGAGCTCGTTTAGGCGGTGATCTGAATCCCCTCTCATTGCACACCCCAAAACAGTGGTCTCTTGCCTGTTAGGCACTTCCAGACTTTTTCCTGGACTCCCTCCCAGCTAACTGTGGCTCACTAACCCCCTTCAGGCTGTGTTCACGCAGCTAACCCCAGTCCTTTCCCTGAGATCTGACCTCTGAAGCTGGAGACTCAGCTCCCAGCCCCCACCCATCCCAGTGGGTGAGCAGACAAGCCTCTCGGGCTGGTGAGTGCTGGTCAGCACCGATCCTCTGTGTGGGGATCTCTCCGCTTTGCCCTCCGCACTCCTGTTGCTGTGCTCTCCTCTGTGGCTCTGAAGCTCCCCCTCTCCACCACCCGCAGTCTCCGCCTGTGAAGGGGCTTCCTAGTGTGTGGAAACCTTTCCTCCTTCACAGCTCCCTCCCACTGGTGCAGGTCCCGTCCCTATTCTTTGTCTCTGTTTTTTCTTTTTTCTTTTGCCCTACCCAGGTTCGTGGGGAGTTTCTTGCCTTTTGGGAGGTCTGAGGTCTTCTGCCAGCGTTCAGTGGGTGTTCTATAGGAGCAGTTCCACCTGTAGATGTATTTCTGATGTATCTGTGGGGAGGAAGGTGATCTCCAAGTCTTAGTCCTCCACCATCTCAAAGGTCTCACCACCTACATTATTTTTTGATTTATGTAAAACCAATTCAAAATGTAAAATGACAATAACCTGTGCCACAAAGCAAGTTTCACTAAATTCAAGTGATTATTATCATAAAGTATATGTTCTCTGACCATATAATTAAGCTAAAATTAACAGCATAAAAGAGAACTAGGATCCCCTGAACATGTTAAGACTAAGAAGTACATTGTTAAATAACTCCTGGGGCTTCTAGAAGACAATAAAAAATAATAACTTCAGGAATTTTACATAGGCAACTATTTCTTAAACAGGAAACCAAAAGCACTAAGCAAATGGAAAAATGTTTTAATTAGAGAGCATTGAAGAAACTGTCTTCGTAAAAATAAACCATTAACAAATAATGATCATAAGGATCATAGATATAATGAATTGAAACACTTCAAATTTGTTTTAAAAATACTAATTAGGCATTATTGGAGAGTGTCACTGAACTACTGAAATAGATCAATATTTTAAAAACAGAAAGATGGAAGTGTTAAGTATCTTTCTACATTTCTTTAAGAAAAATTCTATTTTGTAATGAAAGTGTAAATGACAGTAATTTTCTCTTTATAAAATAATTTCAGCTAAAAAGTGAAGGTATTAGAAAATCACCAATTTGTAATCCCTAATAAAATAATTAACCTTGACATTGGCCATTAAAATTCCCTAAGATAATAAAAAGAGAGACAAGCATACATTTATTCCTGTAAGCACAGCTTGATGTGTAAAGCACAATAGTTGATATGTCATATTTTTAGTTTGATAACATTAAATTTCGATATATCATATTTTTATAATGTTCAATGTACCATTATTTGTAGTCAACTGAAAAAAATTTAGATGTTTGTTAACAATAGAATGAACATACATTTTCTATTATATTCATATAATAGTACACTATTCAAAAATATACATGACTAAAACATAATTGATGATATTTAGAAATAAAAATCAGATACAAAATAATATGATGTGTAATTCATTCACATAAAGCTCAAAAAAGGGAAAAAATAATAAAAGATAATGGTTATCTTTGTGTTGAAATAAAAGACAATGATTGGTCAAGTGTATGAGTAAAATGGAGAATTGCATCTTTCAATAATCCATAGTTTATTTTTAATTTGTACAACTTTCTTAACATATTTTATACTTCCATAAAATTACAGAAAAAATACTTTTTTTGTTAAATTAATTTTCATCCATACATATTTTTGTTTTGGTTTTGAATTACACAATCTTATTTGCATTTCATTTTTTAATTTTGACATATCCAATTCTTTTCACTAACAGAATTTAATTTCATATTTAATCCATATTTCAACCATTTGCTAATAATTTGAGGAAATTTTGAAACCTCTTAATATCATATTTTCTATTTTACAATGTATCTATTCTTATAGAATTTAAAGTCATTTCCCCAATTTAAAAAATGGAAAATAAGTGATAAATAAATATACTTGGCATTTTTTTTGAGTTTTGACATGGCTTGATAAATGAAGTCATCATAATACAACTGACTAAGATTTTTTTAAAAATAGTAGCTTTCCTCTGTCCAGTTCCAAAGATGCATCAATAAACTTCGACTGAGAAAACAATCCACCCATGTGTTGTATGTCTTGTATATGCTATAATTATCTGAATAATGTATTTATCTAAACAATTGTTGTAATTTATTTTTAGACCACTTCAATTCTCTACAGCTGTTGCAATAATTGTATTTAATAGCCATCATACAAATAATTTTTCAAGAGAAAGGCTATGAGAATGGGAGCAGTAATATTCTTACTCTGTGCTTTCATTTAATTCTGTACTGAGATTAGTGCCAGAATTTGAGAAAATTAAATATATTTTTGGCAGTAATCTTAATTCGAGTAGTTTCATTTAGGCCTAAACAACCCTTTGAATGCCCATGATTAGTCTTATAGCCATAAAGCCTTATAATAATCATTATAACAAATATTACTAATAATTATAACATATATAGTACTCACTCTGAACCAGGCAGAGTTTTAAAGGTTTTCATATCATCTCATCCTCACAGACACCCCACACCTGTGATGATGCTCATTTTACAAATGAGGAGACTGAGGCACAGGAAAGTTAAGTAACGCCCCTATAGCACACAGCTACTTAATGTCTAAGTGAGATTCTAATTTAGGAAGTCCCAGTTCAAAATACACTGCTTTTAGTTTCTAATCTCTCTCTAACATTTAAGCAGTGGTAGACACTGGCCTTTTAGAGATAGTGTTAAAATGCCAATGTGTGGTCTGGCAGAAAGAGCAGTCCTTTAGCACCGCCCACCCCTAACCCCATTTCAAATTAGTGGATGGAGAGTAGTTTATAACATTTTAGTTGTAGTCTTGGCAGTCATAGAGACTCTGGCTTTTGTAGAAGACACCAAGAATACATCAGTTTCCAGGAGGCATGTGAAAAGTTAAAAGGTGGCTTATAAATTGCAAAAGAAATGCCCAAGTGAGTTTGGCACATGCATTATTGGATTTATGAATCACCAAGGCTCAGCTCTGGAGTTGAGAATCCTTAGATTTAAGGATATTGGGCAGAATTTAGCAGTCCAAAATTTCGTGGAACAGGTTTATCCTCTGCTGCCTATTGAATGTCTAATTGTTCTCTTTTCTGTTATCTGCTATTCATTTATTCTACCCTTCTGTGACTAAAACCTTTAGATTTCCAAAATATTGGGGGGGGGAGAGGTTTTTAATCTCTCTGAAATAATTCTGAAGACAGCATATAATATAGAATAGAAGGACATTACACTCCTTCTCAAATGGAAGTTGTCTCACTATCTCCTGGGATGTGTCTTAAAATTAAGATTAATGGAAGTAGTAAATTTTAAAACCTAAATTAAAAAGAAACAGTGAAATGGACATTAACGTATACAGACTAAAGATAGATATAATGGAGACATTATTTAAACACTGATTCAGCTTGTGTTCAAAGCACAAGTAAATTACAAACACACTTCTACCACCTCTATTGTGTAGTGCAATCTTAAGGAAGTAGAACTAAAAGGTGTGGGGTGGGGATTGAGGCAGGAAAAGCATGAGAGCAAATGTGATGGGGCATTTTCCTGCTCCTGCTGTAGGTACAGTGGATTGCTTAGTCTTGGGGGACTACATAGAGATAGATTTTACGAACTGCTGCCAAGTCCTTCTAGATGGAAGAAGGGAGAAAACAACCCACCAGTGTCCTACCTTTCCCTGCCTCCCATGAGTTCAAATTTACTCTACAGACATCTACTCCCCACACTTCCAGATTGTATCACCTGGACTCTCCAGATAGCAGCAACTGGTACAGCCAGGGGATAGCAGGCAAGAGCAACAGCACATGATTGACTCTGCTACAATGAGAACATGCACAAAAGCTATTTTGGGGCCACGTCAAGCCACAAAGCAAGTGACATGCACGCATCTGTGGTAGTAATTACTGAATATCATACAGTAGGTACAGCCCTCCAAGAAAGGAAAAAGGATAGAGTAGTCCTCCAACAAAGGAAAAGGTAGAGAAAGGAATACAACCTATCTGTCTACAGGTCTACTGGGGAACAGTCAACTATTAAGACACAGATTTTCATCTTGTATGCAGTGTAGACCCAAGACACAGTGCTCCCAGACAACTACTAACAGGATCAACTTTCAGCCTCTGGTATTAATCTGCCTTGCAATAATCCACTTTTCAATTCATCCACCTAAATCCTGACTACATTCCATCTTCTTATTTATCTGTCCACACAAATATCAGACTCTACTCTTTGACTTTAACTTAATTTGACCGTGATAGTCCAATGAAACAGATCCCCCCAAATTTACAGCTAAATAAGAAAATCAGCTTTTCTTTTTCCTTACAAAGCCTGAAGGGGGTGGTGGGTACAGCCATAATTCTTCTTTGAGGCTTAGAAAATTATGAAATGGAAAAATTACAAAACAATTATAAATAGCTAGTACATTTATGGAAATATATTCAATCTCAGAAGTAATAAAGGATATGCAAATGCAAAAAATCTATATTTTTGCCCAAAAGTTTGTTAACAATTATGTCAGGAAGCATATGATAAAACAGACATACTTATTTGTGAGGATACAAAATATTAAAGCATTTTTAGAAGAATCTGTCAGCATATATCAAATTTACAGAGACAAATCCAAGACCATAACCTAAAATAGGCATGTGTATTTGTGTGTGTGTGTATATATGTTATATGTGGTATTGAATCATTATGTGATATCGATAAAAAAATTAAATGATAAATTATATAGCCATTAATAGGTGTATGATTGTAAGTATCATACTTTGGAAAACTAAGCATGCAGCTATTCATAATAATGGGAGACATCTATATGACTTTGACATGGAAAATCGCCAAGAGAAATGGTGAAGTGCTAAAAGCAATTAAAGTAAATTTAGAACTTCATTTGGGTTTTTAAAAATGCAGAACTTCATTTAGAAAAAAAATACAAGCTAAAACTTCCATTTGCTTTGGTGATTAAAGACATATGATTGTATGTACAGTATTTGGATAGAAAGTTACAGAGGAATTCACATTATGCATTATATACTTTTATATCCTTTTTTACAGTAAATATAAATTCATGTCTTATTTATAGAATATTAAAACTGATTAAAATGCAAAAATACTAGAATAAAAATAATGCCTTTTACACTCCTGACAGCTATACAGAATTATAACGCCACATTTGACATTCTGTCCCTTTGTAAGTCTATGAAAATAATAGATTATTGAGGTAACCAATTGTTGATACTCAGTGCTCTGTATTTATGAGGGGAAATAAACCCTCCAGGTGAATTTCCTGGGAAGCAGTAAGCTTAACCAAACAAATATAGTCTATTAATTTTCATCATATTATTAAATATATGCTACTAAAATTAATGTTTTATTGAACTTTAAAATAAATATTAAGTACACAAATGCACAGTTAAACAACCCTGTATTTCTGGAATAATGGCAACTTGGTCATAAGATATAATCCATTTTATATATCACTGGGTTTGATTGATTAATATGCTATTTAAGATATTTATTTCTATGTTTGAGAGAAATTGGCCAAAAATTGCTTTCTTGAAATATCCCTGTTGGTTTCAAGGTTACTCTGGCCTCAAAATGCAAGTTGCCATATTTTCCATCTTTTCCCAACTTCTGCAAGTGTTTGTATAAGCTTCCTATTATTTCCCTCTTAATGTCTGGTGATGTCATCAACAAAGTCATACTAGTTTGAAGCTTTCATTTTGTAAGGTTTTAAATTGCTGATTTTTTAAAAATAGATGAATTAGCTTTCAGTTTTTTTTCTTTCTGTGTCTTTATTTTGTTAGGCTTTTTAAAGGAATTTTTTTATGTCATGTTAATTTTTAAATATGCTGGCATGAAGCTGTTCATATACATTATCATCTATTTAATGTCTGTAAAGTGTGGTAGAATTCTGTTTTTCATTCCTCACATTGTGATTTGTACCTTCTCTCCCATCCTTTTTTTTTTTTGCGGTACGCGGGCCTCTCACCGCTGCGGCCTCTCCCACTGCGGAGCACAGGCTCCGGACGCGGAGACTCAGCGGCCATGGCTTATGGGCCCAGCCACTCCGCGGCACGTGGGATCCTCCCACACCAGGGCACGAGCCCGCATCCCCCGCATCGGCAGGCGGACCCCCAACCACTGCGCCACCAGGGAAGCTCCCCATCCTTTTTTATATCATCAATTGTTGTCATCTTTTAATGATAATTTCTCATTGAATTTCTGTATTCTACAATATATGTTTTCAATGTCATTACTTTCTGCTCTTGTTATTCCTTCCTTTTATCTTCTATAATTTTAATCTGCTCCATTTTCTCACTTCTTGGAATAGATACTTCATTGATTTCAGCATTTTTCTTTTATATTTCCATAAGACTATGTATTTCCTTTTAAGGACAGCTTTAACAAGATTTCCTAGGGACATTCCTTTATTAACATTCACTTCAAAATATTTTGAAATTTCTGTTGTAATTTTTCAGGAATTTTCTAGCATTTGGCATTTTGTGGTTCTCCTAGCTATCCTAATTCCACAATGATCAGAAAATGTATTTGTTATTATCTTTTAGATATTTGTTGGCCCAGTATTTGAACATGGTAAATGTTTTATATGAATTTGAAAAGTCTGTGTTTTACCATAGTCTACTTGTTGATTATTTACTGAGAGAAGCTATAAAATCTTCAACAATATGTATGTATTTTAATGTCTCTTACATATTTATTGAAGCTGTGTTATTAAGTGTATAATTTTAAAATATATTCCTCTTGAATTGACTCTTTATAATTACAAATATTCTTAACATCTAGTAATATTTCTTGAGTTAAGGACTTTATCACCCTTTTTTGATAAGTGTAGACTTATAGTAATATATCATCCTTTTATACTTCTTACCTTCAATATCTTTGTATCTTTATATTTAATGTACATCTCTTATAAACAGCATATAGTGGGTTTTTCAAAAATTCATAAAGAGAAAATATTAACCCACTGTCTAGAAGGTAAGTGTTCCATAAAATAATTAGATCAAAATCTACACAATAACATTCTTTTATTTTATTGTGAAATTAACACAAACAGTTAATATGAAGTTTAATAAAAACCTATAACCCTAAGGTAAAGATTCCAGTTCTGGGAAAGATGAATTAAGCTCTGTGCAGTCTTTCTTTCCCAGTGATTATAACTAAAACCTCTGGCCAAATGAAACCCACTACACACACACACACATACACACAATGCCTGAAGAGTCTGAAAAGTAAATAATAGCAGGGAAATCAGGAAGGAAAGTAAAAATTTGAAGAAAGATAAAGAAAGTGAAGGAGGTGAGTTTTCTTTATTTTTATTTCTTTTTTGCCTTCTTTTATTTTCCAGCAGTGCCCCAAAGGAGGCCAGTCTTTCTGGACCATGGGCAAGGAGAAAAGATGCCCATGGCCAGAGTGTGAAGAGAGAATCACATTATTGTTATTATTATTTTTTCTTTTTTTCTGTCCTGAGCCATCTCTGACATCTGTTTCAGTCCCAGATATGTACTGCCATTGCCATCCTGTGGGTGCAAGCACGTTAGAGAAAATCTGTGCCTCTGGATCAAAGAATCAGAAAAAGGGCCCTGATTGTGTAAAAAATATGAGGAAATAGTCCTGTTATTGGTTGATTGATTTAATGGTTGGATGAATATCTTTCTCTCATTGTTTTGCCCTAAATATAGCCTCAATCATGAGGAACTGTGGGACAGCGTTAAATGCTAAAACTTAAAACTCTAAGAAATATCAGTATTTCCGGCCATAGCAACTGGTGAAAGATATCCCTTGCATGTGCAGAGTGTGGAGGAAATCCCACAGAGGAGGACCCTGGAAAAGGAGGTCCCCTGGTCTGTGTATGAATGAAAACATATATTGGGATCAGTCCCAAGCTTGCACGTGTGCAGAAATAACCCAAAGAACTATAGCAATCCCCAAGCTTGCACGTGTGCAGAAGTAACCCAAAGAACTATAGCAAAGGCTTTGAGAATTGAATTGCAGTAGAAACACTGCAGACTCCTAAATGGACCCTTGAGTGGAGCATGGAGGGGCAAATTCAAATAGCACCTGCAAACACTTTCAAAACTCAATCACTGTTGGAATCACCACCACCACAGAAAGTCAGATGGTACTTGCATTCAGAAAATAATCAGCCTGCCTGCCCACTAAAATGAAACTATAACATCCCCAGAAGATTCTAACAGAACCCAGAGTCTCAAAACAACTATTCACAATGTCCCAGTAAGAGGCAATAAGCATATCTCACCTATGTTTCCCACTGGAAAAAAAAAAAAACAAAACAAACTATAATACTAGGACAGAAGGTGTTGGAAGAAGCTTATTTGAGGAAACTCTGAAGTGAGCACTGTGGTGCTGACAGGGAGAGCTCATGGACAGGGTTTTTAGTTCTGGCTCGAGGAGTGGAAAAGGGAGCTCCTAAAGTTCAGAGAGAAAGTGTGGAAATCGACTCCTCTTTCTAATTTCTTCTCTTATTTTCTTTATTGTCTTACATCTCATCGCAGGCAACCCTCACATTCCATGGTGGTGGCCATTAAAAGGGGCAGGAAGAGCCATAATTCTGACAGAGGGAAGTATGATCCTCCATTTGGTTGAATTGTAGGAACAAAAAACAAAATGGGCAAAATCACAAAAGCACAAAAATGCTTAGTTTGTCTTGAAAAGACAGAAAAGCTCAGCATGGTGACAAAGTCAGGCTGATTAAAATGAAAAATAAACCTCAAAAGCAAATGACCCTATGTATCAGGAAATGGGATAGAGACATTATTCTGTAATAATTCTGTAATGAACTCATGGCACTATCTGAAAGCTCCAGGTTAATTCAAGAATCACATGCACAAAGTCAATATCTGTGTGAAGAGAGAAGACAGAATAAAGGGCATTTAGTGGGACAAATAACATTTGCATGCAAGGATGAGAGAAAAAGGTGTAAAATTTGGTAAAAGCCCCAAAGTAAGTTTTAGTCCTATGAGAAGCAGATGCCAAAATACAGTGAGATGTGTGGGAGACTTATTGGAAGGAGTAAAGGTAAAGGATAAAATGGGAGGGAATAGGTGTGGGTAAGGAGAGCTTTTACACCATAAGGAGGCTTGATAACAGAAAAAGGAGAAAAGGAGTGAAGAACTGGTAGAAAGATACTCAGATCACAGTTTAGTTCTGAAAAATTCTCAACTAGCTTGTACTAGAATTTAGAAAAAGGAGGTTAGTAAAACTAACCACAACCCACATAACTGAAATCAGCCTCAGGGTTACAACTTGTACTTATCTCTCCTTCCTGAAAAATCCATTTGAAACTCTCCTCAGCTGTCAACTTGGCAGGTCCTGATGGTATGACCCAAAACATTATTCTTGAAGGCACTGAGATCTTGGTGATTATACTTATGTCATGGTGGTCTCTGGACACAGAGTCCAACATGGCCTGGTGGCAGATGTATCTTGTAGGTCCATAGGACAATTACTGTATTTCCTGACAAGAGGACACCACATTTGGGCATCCTGACCTCCAACTAGGCAGAGTGCAAAATTGCAGGGACAGGAAGCACAAAGGTCTCTAGTAGGTCATTGGAAAATGATCTAGGTAATTATAATAATGTAGGTCAAAATAATGAAGGAGGTCATTCTTATTTTCACCCTTGGTTCCCAGTCCCAAGTATTCTTCCTATTAGGGACAAAGCTCATAAAAAGATATCTAATTCAGTGCCTATACTGTGTCTGCAGGTTGGCACTCCATCCTTGTGGGGTACTGCCTATGAAGCCAATGCTTCAGCGTTCTTTCAGTAGTTCTTTTTATCCATTTGTTAGGCTAGCTGTCCCTTGATGGAGAAGGGACATAACTTTGAGTTCATTTTTGTTTTTAAAATTTGTGACTGTATAGAATTTGCTTATATTCTTTTACATGCATAGCCCATGTTTCAAAGCAGATACAAAAACATTGTATAATTATAACATCTGTAGACCAGATGAAGAACAAGTTATTTGGTCCATCTATCAATGAAGCGCATGATTTATTATTCAGCAAAAAATTTAGTAAAATGGAGTACTGTATCTTCCATTGGGTAACTCATGACACCTCCAAAAATTAGATTCTTAGTAAATTTTTATGAAAATGCTTTTTCTACTATAAGTCATTACATATATCAGTAATTTTAACACTACTAATATATAATTTATCAACTACAACATAGGTGAAATATAAAAGCATAATTACCTTTACAGAACAGTGTAAAGAGCTTTATATTGATTTCCTTATTGATTCTACAAAGAGGTCAGTTTCCTTTTTGTTTCTATATTTCTAAAGAAGGCAACACAGAGATTGCCTAAGGAATACATGCAATTTGAATGGAAGACTATTACAATAACAACTATAATAGCAGCTCTACATGGATATTTATGTTAAACATTAGCTGTATGGATATCTATATCTAGTCACTCACTGAAAGCATAAGTCTACAAGTTCTAGAGAGAGACTTTTAGAAGGACAAGGTCAACAAAAGCACTACCTGGATGTTGTTTGTGTCCTCGTTTTTGTCTGCTGATGATCTAGGCTGGATCACCTAGATCACCTAGATCACCTAAAGCATGTCTAAGGCCAACCACACTCTAACTCAAAGCAAATTAACCTTTCATCCCATGCCCAGAGCTTGTATTAATTCTCTAAATATTGTTATCTTTCTCAGAAAGAGAGCTAAGAAAAATAAACTCAAAGAAAGGTGCACTGAAAGAAAGATCCAGAAGGAACATTTTTTCTTAAGGCAACAGCAGCAGAGCTGAGACATCTACTACAAGATCCTTTTCCCTTGTACTTTGCTCTTGTTTTTACAATATGTACATTAACTCAAAAGGGTCTATCAGTGTTTCTCAGTCCTGGACACCATTAGAATATTTTGAGGAAATATTTAAAATTCCAATGCACAGACCACACCGAAGGCTGACAATTTGAGGATACAATATCCTGTACACTGATAGCCTTCATTCAATTGCTTTGACACGTATTGGTAATATTTGTTTGAGTTAATAATTCACTTAGGAATTGAAAAATGATGTTTTTCTAATTTTATTATTTTTCCTACATTTATTATGTGAACTTCAGTTGCAAAGAAGACTTTTCCCCACCTTCTATTTTTTCATGTCATTATGTACCACCAAATTCTTTTTTATTGTTCAATATAATTCATTATCATCACTGTTGTATTGATGTTCAAATTATACCAAATTTGGCCAGTGAATTCCCTTAAATTTAGCTCCTGTGTCCCTTTGACATATTCAATAGGATCAGAAACAAGATAATGCCCACTATTTCTATGACCACTTAACATTGTATTGGCATTATTAACCAATTCAGTTAAATGAAAGAAAGCAATTACAGGCACAAGAACTGAAAAGGAGAATTTAAATAACTTCCATTTGCAGAAAATACTGAAAATAATTGCATTTACAGTTAAATTTAAGAAGTAGACATAAAATAGATTAAAACTAAAGAATTTAAAGAGAAAGTAATAGTAAAATTCAAAAGTAAAAATTAATAAATAGAAAAAAAGCAGGAAAAGAGTTCAATAATACATAAGCTATCTTTAAGAAGATCAATAAGAATGGCAAACTCTAAAATATATCTTAGGCAGGTATGACTTTGAACCTGCTGTAAGGATGTGTTATGGAAAATTGTTGTTCTTCCCTACTCCCGTCTCTTCCTAACCCCTCAGGAATGTGCTGAGTTTCTTGCCTACCCTTGGCAATAATGATGTAGCCAAAAACTTCAGAAGTAATTGGATGGATCAAAAGGATAAGACAAACCTCAAGAAAATGAATATATGTGATCCTTACCAGGATCAAGCTACCAGGAGTCTTCATGGGGGTTTTATCAAGATGTGATTGTTACTCTGTAGCAGAAATTGTTGCTAAGTCTTGAGTGTCCTCCTTCAAACAGTTAAACTGCACACTTTACCTACAATAGGGTAACTTTCAGTCTTTCTTTCCTCACTTACCATCATTCTTGTGCATCCTTTCAAACACTTAGTAGAGCTTATCAAGAAAAAATATTTAGAGAATAATTAGATAAACAATCCTAAGACAGGTAAAGGTGCTTGTTAAACAATACATTGAACAAATGTATGCTAGTACTTTTTAAAGTGAAATAAGTAAAAAATATAAATTTATAAAGACTGAAAGATAAAATCTGAATATATTAATGAACATTAAAATAAAATTCCATACCACTAGGAAGGTTATACATCTTATTTCTTTTGAGGATGTGTAAATTTTGATATCAAAACTCAACATGGGGAGGAAGTACAAGAGAATTAAATTTCAGACTAATCTCACATATAAACAGAGATGCAAACATTTTAAATAACACATTAGCAAATCAAATATAGTAGTTTTTAAAAAAAAGTAAATAGTGAATAAGTATGACATAGAATGCAGAATCATTTTACTATCTATATGATAGCAAAGGTAATATTGATGTGTACAGAAAAAAATATATATATATATTTTCTTTTTTGCGGTACACTGGCCTCTCACTGTTGTGGCCTCTCCCGTTGCGGAGCGCAGGCTCAGCGGCCATGGCTCACGGGCCCAGCTGCTCCGCGGCATGTGGGATCTTCCGGGACCGGGGCACGAACCTGTGTCCCCTGCATCAGCAGGTGGACTCTCAACCACTGTGCCACCAGGGAAGCCCAGAAAAAAAACAATATTTGATAAAATTGTACCTTAGTTCACATATCTGAAATAAAACAAATTTTAGCAATCTAAAATTTCAGCAATCTAAAATTTTAAGGGAACTTCCTTAAAATGATAAATATCTTCAGCAAAAAGTTATGGCAAACAGCATAGAGACAGGAACAGGACAAGTAAGTCAGCTATAGTGAAAGGGAAAGATAAACTATCCATATTTGTAGATTATATGATTGTTTAAGTAGTTTAACATAGAAAGTATAGAGACAAAATATTTAATTTACTAAGAGTGTAGTAATGTTCCTGGGTGTAAGATAAAAATGATAGTAATAATTGATATCAATTTTATTCCTCATAAGGGAAGGTAACTCCAGATGGCACTGGAGGCTCCCTTCCTCTCCAATTTAAACTACTTCATCAGTTTTCAGTTGTCTCAATCATGTCTAGGCTGTACCTGCACCTAAACTTTGTAGGCTCCTTCTTCCTAAGAAGGCCATATCCTAGATGAGGAAGTTTCTAATGTGTTCCCCTTTGCAGAACTGTTAGAGTGAGCCCCTCTCCTGGCGTAGTCTCTGTGGTGCATCTTGATAGGATGGCCTAAACACAACTCTTTTGGGGTAATGAGAGTCTGTGGAATTGTGAGTGCTTTGTTGCTTCTCTGCCTGGATATTTACCTAATAAATATTATTTAGGTACACACACTAACTCCACTTTTAAACTGTGGAGTTAGTATATGTCAGTGATCCTATGTATGGTACCATAATTATGCATTTATAAAATAAAATAGGGAAAAACTATATACATATCATTATAAGAGCAATTCTATAAATTATCTAGGAATAAATCTACAAAAAGATATGCAAAATCACTAAAGAAAATTACAAATTATTTTGAAGAATAAAAATGAGGCATGAATAGATATTCATGGATACTAACGTTCAAACTGTAAATTATAAAAATGTTCCCACAGAAATCTATAACTCTATAAATAAATTAACTAGAAATTAATCTAAAAATTCAAAAGCAAATTCTACAGGCTTCATGGATATGTTAATGTATAGTAAAAATTAAAAGTATAGCAATGTGATTTAGAATGGTAAACATACATTTCAGACAAGTGGTTACTTCTGTGGGAGGAACACATCATTGGAGAGGCACACATAGGCGATGAAATAAACCTAAGATATTTTTTTCTAAAATGAATAAGATTTGAGCTTAAAAGTCAAATATCAATTTTTAAAAACTTGGTCATTGGTATATGGATGTTCATTATATGCTTACGAAGATTTCTGTACATTTGTAATATTTCACAATAAAACATTTAAAATAGTGGTGGTGCAAGGCTGTATCAGCTGAGCACAAATTTTATATCTGCGGTTTAAAACCGAGAAAAGAGAAAACTAAATGACTCTAGTGGTCTTTTGTTGTAAAGATGTCATTATTTTAGGACAAATGTAGTAGCAAAATCAAGGGGAACATATAGAGATCGCCCCTCTGCCCTGCTGTCCCCACACATGCATGACCTCCTCCATCATCAGCATATCCCACCAGAGTAGTTTGTTACAACTGATGAGTCTACACTGACACATCATTATCGCCCAAAGTCCATAGTTCACATTAGAGTTCACCCTTGGTGTTGTACATTCTATGGGTTTGACAAATGTATAATGATGTATATCCACTCTGGTGGTCTCTTACACTCAACAGGAAATCATGTTTTTTTCCTGACCTAGATGTCTTTACTTCTTTGAGGACTATAGAAGACACACTGAATAATATGATATATAACAATATAATATAGCAGTGAATGAGAACAAAATCTGTATTTGAGATTTAAAATAAGGCAAAAGGAGGAACGGAAAGAACTACATGAATCTCATGGCCTTAATACTATGAATAGAGTTTGAATAGTAAATCAAGATTTTCCTTACTGAATTTCCTTGAAGACTCCAGAAGACACATTGAATACCATAACAAATAATATTCTCAACAGGAGATATAACCTACACACAAATTTTGCAGAGGTGAACCATTTATGGCTGTATCATATTTCACCCATAATCTGATTGTGTAATTTTCTTAAAGTACACTTTTATAAAACAGGATTTAAATGTTAGAATAATTGTTAGCTTTGGATGTGACTTTTTTGTTGATCTTTTTAACTAAAGGATAAAGTTTGCAGAATCTTGAGAAATATATGTTTAATAAGTCTTGCAAGCTCTCCTCAAATCCCAGCCATCTTTACAGACTTGACGGCTGCTGGAATGTAGCCAGGCTGACAGAAATGAAGTAATGGAAAGTACCACTGAACACACTGGAGGAGTACAGACACTACATGAAAAAGGGTACCCAAAAAAGTTACTTTGTGGGGATAATTCCACACCTTTGCATATAGGGGTGATAGAGAAACTAATTTATAGATACACAGACATGTGTAAAGCCCAGTGAAATAATCTTATTATTAATATTGGATGCATCATTTTAATGGGAAACAAAAGACCTTTGCTTTCTCTTCTCAATACTATCACTGGCAATTGTTTAAAATTAAACCGGTGATTTTTTTTACTTCCTATTATTCAAAAGAATATTAGATCCTAATTACTTAGGAGTGCTATGGCCAGAATTATTTCTGCTTTAGTTTATTCTTTAATAATACTCCATACAAGTTTCTTAGATTAATAAATTCATTCACCTATGGCCACAGTAACAATAATAACAAATATAACATTTTAATTCTCATCCAGTATGTGTACTTCCCAGTGATAAAATCAAGCTAATTTGAAGAGAGTAATTTGTTTACTTTCATTATTAGCATTTTTGAAAAGTTACCAAATTCTGTTTTGTAGAAAAGTTACTTTTTTTTTTAAGTTACTTTTTTAAGCCATTATTCTATGAGCTGGCATGTCACCTAATCAAGAAAAAAAAAAATTGGAGGAGTCTGCCATGTATGTTGATGTATAAGATTTTGATTACTCTTTCTAGAAGCAAATACACAATGACATTATTGAAATGTGAGGAAAATTGTAAATACACTGATAGTAATTTCTGCCTTATTTATGACATTCTTTCTTCTAATGAAAGATTTAAAAGCTTTTTTTTGTCTCTACATAAAAAGGTGCATGTTGGTTTATGAAAGGGCAGCAAGTGTGCTTGTTAGAATGTAGCTTTTGGGGTAATTAATGACTAAGGATGTACGCAACAAAAGAAATTTTTTGTGTGTTATTGCTAAGGCAGCAAATTCAGCCTGACATTTCCACAGCGCATCCTCCAATTAAGAAGGCAGCTGTCATATTGACCAAGTTGATCATCTGTTTCTATGTCACCAGAGAATGAGAGGGTTCAAGTTTAAAAATTAATGTTTCCTTGGATTTTTGTCACTGACAACAAGAAAAATATTCATCTTGATTGTCTTTCTGGCTTTGCAGAGTTAGACTTGTTTTCTGTAAGTCTGAATTATTAATATTGGTATAGGGCAGGAGTCTTTTTAAAAAATACAATAAAAGTAAGGATTATTTACTTGTCTTCTGCCCTCTGTGAAAAGAAAAAAAAAAGACTGCGATGTCTGATAAAATGGTATAGTTGAATGAAAATGTCTATATGAAGGCTTGTGAAGTTTTAGTCATACCAAAATTGATTTTAGAAAACAAGCTAAAGAATTAATGTAGTAGTAAATTTACAAATCCTTCTATTATGGATAGCACATATCTTCTCTGCGTTGGTCCCTAAATACTTTTAGTCTGTGTCTCCAGGTTCTTCACAATACCTTTGATACTAAACATCATGTCGTATAACAGAAACACATGCCCACAGGCATAGAGACTGAAGAAAAAAATCAAGTTGGCTGTTTTTGTGTGTTTTGTAGTATGTACAACATTAATTTTTTTACCTTTCTGTCCCTTTTTAAAAAAACTTGTTGGTTTCAAAGACAAATGTTGATCTGATGACAGAAGGCATCAGATAGAATAAAATATAAATGATGGGGAAATCAAGTGAGAATGTGAAAAGGAAAGGTGAGAGAGAAGTACAAAACTGGATAAAAGAGGAGGAAAGAGAAAAGTAAGCAGATAAAGAATGAGGTAAGAGAAAAGGAGAGAACAGAAAACAAGAAACATTGAAAATCTGCATGCTTCTAAGCCCCTCAGTTGAGGAATGTAATTTAGAAGACAGTTGAAAAACTTTAAAACTAAATTTTAATTGGTTTAGAAAATTCATATTGCTCCTAGCTAATCCCTTAAAATATCACTTCTCTTCATATCGGTTTCTACCATTACATTTCTCCATACTCTGCCTATCACTCATTTGAGCTATATCAGTCTAATATAAAACATTTTAGATCTTGGCAAATACCAGAATTGCAAATGAAAATCAATTAAAATGTCAATTCTAAAATTAAGGTATATGTCTATTTCTGGGATAATGTAAGAGTGAAATAAAGTATTAATTTATACAAAAAAAAGCACTTTTATATTAAGTGAATAAAGAAGTTTACAAAACTAAAAAATATGGTTCCAAAAGTATAAGCAGAACTGGAAAGACATCCTTGCCTATGGAGACTAGAGGTTGGACCAGTCATGATGAGGTGAGTTTGAAGTTGAGTATAATGCTTCCCTGCTGCTATAGTTGAATTCAGAGGTGAGCAGAAGGAATGTGACACAAGACACCAAAAGCATCTGCTACAGGAGTTAAGAATGACTGCAAAGATGGTTAGCCTGAGTAGCTGGAAAAATGAAACTTCCAACAATTGAAATGAGAAAAGCAACATGTGGGACAGATTTTTGGACAGATTGACTTTAAAGGGTCTACTTTTGTTCAAGTGGAGATATCAAAGAGTCAAATAAATTTGGAGTTCAGGATCTATTCTGAATATATGCATTTAAATGTCATCAGCAGGTTAATGATATTTAAACACATTACTATGTTTTGGTAAATAATTTGTTTCTTTTTCCTCGATGCTATCCTTCCATTCCCCAGCTCTTCAAATTTTACCATTCTACTGACAAATGATGGCATCGTTTATATTTGAGCTCCATTCTAGCCTACCTTGAACTCATCTCCATTCCTTGATTGATTTTAAGTTTTGGTTTCAAAATCTCTCATGTTCTCTAGTGAAAAATTCCTGGCCTTAAAGAACCCTATTCTTTGAGTTAGTCCTGCTAGATAGTATGAAATTCAGGTAGATACAGGCTCATGCTTTGAGACTCCACATATCTATCACTACTGCAGAATACATGTCCAATTTTTGAGCTCCACTTCTGCTTAAAATTTAGATCCCTGTCCTCAATCTAGCTGGGCCTCCTCTCATTGTCAGACGTGAACCCCTACTTTTATTTTATTTTGCCTATTCTCAGCTCTTTGCCAATGGATCTGACCAATGCTATCTATATACCTGGTAGTACATTATGTACCATTGGTCACAGACTTCAGGATGATCAAAGTTACCTAATGTTTAAAAGAAACTCATTTTTAGCCATTTTAAATGCACCTTTTGTTCTATACAAATAGTTTATAAATTCATACTTCACTTTGAGCTTGTCACTAAATGATTAAAATCTTATAATTATGTAAAATAAATAAAGTTTTATAAACTCAAAATGTTCTGGTGCTTGCATAATTAAATCCATCTCAATACTTACACATAATAAATTCTGCATTCACAACTCTAAATAATTATTAATATAACATTAAAGTTTAAAAACCTTAGCTGTAAAAATTTTCATTCCATTGGCCATTTTACTTCAATCACTTGTCATCTCTTAATTGGACTAAATGAATAACACAACCTAAGTAGAATATCAAATAATAAAATTTCTTTCAAAATGTTACAGTATCCTATTGCAAGAAACTAGAAATTGAAGACCAAAATACACCCAAAGCAATTGGAAAGAAGGACATAATAAAGATAGTAGCAGAAACCACTTTTGTTGAAATTAGGAATACAATAGAGAAAAACCAATGAAACAAGAAGATGATTTGTTGAAAGGATCAATAAAATTGATAAACCTCTAGTAAAACTGACAACAGTATGAAGAGAGACGACACAAATCACCAATATCAGGAGTGAGATAGGGCATATCACCACAAAGACTGAAGCCATTTAAAATGATATGGAACTACTACTAGCAGTCTTACACTAATTAGTTAAGCAACGTAGATGAAATTGACAAATTCCTCAAAAACCAGACTACTAAAACTCAACGAATTTTAAAGGGATCATGGAGTAGCCCTATAATTAGTAATTTATTTCAAACTTTCAAAAGCTCCCATAAAATAATCACCAGTTCCAGATAATTTCATTCAAAAATTCTATCAAACATTTAAATAATAATTAACACCAATTGTGCACAATGTCTTCCAGAAAATAGAAGAGAAAGGAACATGTATTACTTTCTCATTGATTCTGTAACCAATTTTTATAAATTTAGTGGCTTCAAACCACACAGATTTATTCTCTTATAATTCTGTGTCTTATGTGGCTAATATCTAGGTCATCAGGATGAGTTCCTTTTGAAGACTCCAGGGAAGGCTCCTTGACTCTTAAGGCTTCTGGTGACTGCCAGCAGTCCTTAGGTTATGGTCAGGTCACTCTAATCTCTGCCTCTATCTTCACATCACCTTCTCCTCCAAGTGTATCTAATTTCCCTGTACCTTCCTCTTATAAGAACTCTTGTGATTACAAAATAGTTAGGTATATACTTAACAAAACATGGGCAGACTCTGTACATTGGAAATTACAAAATGTTCATGAAAGAAATCAAAGAAGATGTAAATAAATAGAAAGACATGCCATGTTTATGTATTGAAGACTTCATATAAGAAAGATGTTAATTCTCACAAACTGATCTATAATTTTAAAGCAACTGCTATTAAAATCCCTGAAAGTCGGGCTTCCCTGGTGGCACAGTAGTTGAGAGTCCGCCTGCCAATGCAGGGGACACGGGTTTGTGCCCCGGTCCGGGAAGATCCCACATGCCGCGGAGCGGCTAGGCCCGTGAGCCATGGCCGCTGAGCCTGCGAGTCCGGAGCCTGTGCTCTGCAACAGGAGAGGCCACAGCAGTGAGAGGCCCGCGTACCGCAAAAAAAAAAAAAAAAAAAAAAAATCCCTGAAAGTTTTATTTTATTTTATAAGTAGACAAGCATACTCTAATATTTATATGGAGAAACACTGGTCCTAGAATACCTAAAACGATCTTAACAACAACAACAAAATAGTGAAAAATATCACTCTACCAAATATTAAGGCTTATAATCATCATAATAACAGTGTGGTTGTGGAAGAGGATTAGAAATATAGAACACTGGAATAGAATGAAGGATACATAAATAGACCCTTAAAATATGCTCAACTAATTTTTGACAAAGGTGTAAAAGGAATTAAATGGAGACAGAAGAGGTGTTTTTAATAAATGACACTGGAACAAATGAACATCCATAGGCAAAAACAGCAACAAACAAAAAACAGAACCACATAAACCTCACATCTTATACAAAAATGGCTCAAAATTTTTCATGGAGTTCAATGTAAAATTGTAAACCTTAGGGCAAAAAAGAAAAGAAATAACTTTAGAAAAAACCTTCAGGATAGCTAAGCAAAGAGTTCTTAGATTTGACACCAAAACCATGATCAACAAAAGGAAACACTGATAAGTTGGACCCCATGAAAATTCATCACATTTACTCTGTAAAAGCCCATGTAAAAAGGAAGGAGACAAGATAGAGACTGAGAGAAAATATTTACAAACCACACATATGACCAAGGACTAGTACGTAGAATATACAAAGAACTCCCAAAATGTAACCAAAAAACAACAAAAAATCAAATTAGAAAATGGGCAAAGGACATGAACAGACAGTTTACTTATGAAGATACATAGATAACAATAAGAACATAAGAAGGTGTTTAACATTACTAGCCACAAGGGAAATGCAAATTGAAACACCCATGAGATATTCCTACAAACCTATTGGAATATCTAATACCAAAAACAAAAACAGCAACACCAAATGATGTAGAAAACTTGGATTGCTCATACTTGTTGATGGAAAACAGTTTGACAGTTTCTTTTAAAACTTATCATGTAATTAGCATATGACCCAGTGGTTTCACCCTTGGACATTTATCCCAGAGAAATAAAAACTTGTGTTCGCACATCAAAAAATATCCCAAAACTAAAACAAAACAAAAATTAAAGTAAAAAGACCTGTAAAATAATATTTATACAAACTTTATTTGTAATAGCCCAAAACTGGAAACAACCTAGATGTCCTTCAACAAGTGAATGGTTAACCAAACTGTGGTACATACATACCATGGGGTACTTCACAACAATAAAAAGAAACAAACTGTTGATATTCAAAAACTTGGATGAATCTCCAGGGAATTATACTTAATGGAAATTTTGGTGGGTGGTGGTGCTGGTGGTGGCAGTGGCAGTGGTAGAATGAGGCCAGAGAGAAGTGAGTGTGGTTATAAAAGGACAATAGGAGGAATGCAGAGGAATCCTTGTAGTGTTGGAACTGTACAGTATTGGAACAGTTGGAACACTACATTATTGTAGTGCTGGAGACTCAAATCTACAAAGGTGATAAATTGTATAAAACTTAATATAGACACACACACACACAAGTACAAGTAAAACTGAGGAAATCAGAATAAGATTAATGGATTGTATCAATATCATTATTCTGATTGACTAATATAATTTTGCAAAATATTACCAGTGGAGGAAACTTGGCAAATTATACAAGGAATTTCTCTGTCTCATTTTACAACAGCACAGTAATCTACAACTATTGCAATAAAATTTTTAATTTAAAAATGCTGCAGTACCTGGAATAAATATTTAGTGAAGAGATTTAAGAATCTGTGTCTCTCTTAGCACCCTACTCTAAAATCATCTTTATTTTTTACATGTAAATTTCTCAATGACTATCAGAGTGAAGTTACTGCTGTACAAATTAGATTGTATCCATCTTTGATAGGGCAATCGTTTAACCTAATGCTTTCTTATACTGTAAATTCTTACTGGTAGAATGATAGAAAATGACTAGTTTCTATATTGGTATCTGTTCTTTCTGTTATAAAGCTTTATATTATTCATTTACAGCATATTCTCGGGATTACATTATTTGAAAATGTAGTCAACATGTAACGTATATGACACCTAGATCATCTCTCTGAAATATACTTTATTTTTTTGCATTTGTTTTTTCAGAATGCACATACTTCATAAATGATTTGGTATTTCTTGCACTTAATTTTTTCATAGTTTCTTCAGAATTAAAAAATAAGATATAGAACATAAGGGAATTTATTTTCACCTATTAAAGGTAGACAAATATCAATGGAAGAGGAGAGAGAGAGCAGAAATCACCCAAATTTATAAGACCATTTGCTTTTGTATAATGATGTCAAAACCATCTAATAGAGAAAGGAAAGCCTTTCCAAAATATTTCTGGAAGAACTGGATAACTGTAGGAAAAAATAACCTTGATTTTCCCTCACATTATATTCAAAAATTAACTTGAACAGATCTAAATTTACAAGCTAAAATCATAAATAATTAAAGAAAAATAAAAGATAAACCATATTGCATTAAATATATAGTATTAAGGAATTCAGCCTTATAAAGTAAAAATTACCCAGAGGTTTCCTAGAGTAGTACTACTAAAATATGGACTGTGTATTTGTACTGATTCATAAACTGCTTTTACCTTATATCTGTGACAAAATAAGTTCAAAATTTGAGAATAAGTGTTTTGAAATTTTATAGCAGTATGACATTACCAGGATATTATCCACGATTCTCCTAGAAGATATTCCTGAGAGTTGCCAGCAAATTTATCCTAGGGTCTTATAGGACAGCACCTCAAAAAGTGTGGGCTGTGGACAGACGCCAATTCATGAACTTTTTTTTAAACTTCTCCATGATGACAGAAGCCTAGACATTGAAAGTAAATGCTATAAATTTTTTTAATATCTTTATTACAGTATAATTGCTTTACAATGGTGTGTTAGTTTCTGCTTTATAACAAACTGAATCAGTTATACATATACGTATGTTCCCATATCTCTTCCCTCTTGCGTCTCCCTCCCTCCCACCCTCCCTATCCCACCCCTCTAGGTGGTCACAAACCACCTAGCTGATCTCCCTGTGCTATGGAGCTACTTCCCACTAGCTATCTGTTTGGTAGTGTATATATGTCCATGCCACTCTCTCACTTTGTCACAGCTTCCCCTTCCCCCTCCCCATATCCTCAAGTCCATGCTCTAGTAGGTCTGTGTCTTTATTCCCGTCTTACCCCTAGGTTCTTCATGACCTGTTTTTTTTTCTTAGATTCCATATATATGTGTTAGCATATGGTATTTGTTTTTCTCTTTCTGACTTACTTCACTCTGTATGACAGACTCTAGGTCCATCCACCTCACTACAAATAACTCAGTTTCATTTCTTTTTATGGCTGAGTAATATTCCATTGTATATATGTGCCACATCTTCTTTATCCATTCATCTGTTTATGGACACTTAGGTTGCTTCCATGTCCTGGCTATTGTAAATAGAGACGCAATGAACATTTTGGTACGTGACTCTTTGAATTATGGTTTTCTCAGCGTATCCAATCCAAAAATGGGCAGAAGACCTAAATAGACATTTCTCCAAAGAAGATATACAGATTGCCAACAAACACATGAAAGAATGCTCAACATCATTAATCATTAGAGAAATGCAAATCAAAACTACAATGAGATATCATCTCACACCGGTCAGAATGGCCATCATCAAAAAATCTAGAAACAATAAAGGCTGGAGAGGGTATGGAGAAAAGGGAACACTCTTGCACTGTTGGTGGGAATGTAATTTGATACAGCCACTATGGAGAACAGTATGAAGGTTCCTTAAAAAACTACAAATAGGACTACCATACAACCCTGCTATAAAATTTTGAAAGCAATTTGGTATTGCCAGGATATTGACTGGTGTGTAGATCAGTTTGGGTTTGTTGAATTTGCATGATGAGTCAAATGCGGGGCAACGTGCTTATTAGTAAGAAACAAAAGGATTACATCACAGCATTGGTTATTTTAAGGGTAGTCTGTTAGATGTTTCCCCAAAGCATGTGAAAAGTGAGAAAATGTATTTATTTTTAATATAATTGTTTATTTTATGATCATTCTAAATTTAGAAGCTTTATTTATAGTTAAAAACTTAATAGATAATTCAGGGAAGTAAAACATTATATAATTTAAATTCTAACTTAAAAAAAGCCCAACTACAATCCACTTGTGTTATTTGTCAAAAGATTAAAGAAGAAAAAAGAAATGCATTTCTGAGTGTGACAGTAGCAGTAAACCGAAAGACCATGATGGCAGTGATTTTGAAAATATGAAAACCAAAGTGCACTAGTTTTATACAGAATGTGATAACTAACATATTGTTCCATGTTGTAAGCATAAATAAAATGCTAAAACCAATACATGTTTTCTGGCAGACATGTACTAGTTAATGATGTAATGAAGCAATCAAAACTTCAGCAAAATTTAGAGACAAATCATAAAGAATTAAGTTCAAAACAAAGGAACAAAATTTTTTTAAATAGTTTTGAATTTAAATGCTATAGTAGCATACATGCTAAGTACTTTACTGGCCTGTGAAAATATTAGTAGAAGGCTGTACCAAAGATGTTTACCTGATTGTTTGGTGATGGATGCTGTGACAGCGTGGAACAAGCCCAGTCATTTTATAACTTTCATTTACTCTTCTTTTTGTCAAATCTCCAAGAAAACAACCAATAATGGTTGTTTAGATTAAAAAAAATTTTAATGCATGCCTTTCCATATAAAATGAAGCATTTATGAAAAAAAATCTAATAGTACTTGTCATACGTTGATCATTTACTACCTATAAATTTGGGGATCAGCAGTCTACAAGTATTATCGCTTAATTTTCCTATTATGCTCATAACAACTCTGCAATCTCACTCTTCTCTCTCTCCAGCTCTGTCTCTCTCTGTCTATATATATACATGTTAGACTATTATAATATATATTATATATAATCAGTATATATTAATAGAAATATGCAATCATAAAATACATCTATGTCATTATTTGAAATGTATCTATGCCTATACTTACATCTCAAGCTACACCTATATCTATTTACAATTATTTATAACTACAGTATATCTAGTTCTTTATGAAAGATTAAGTTCTACAACAATCACACCCAAGACTGTTTAATTTCACTGCTAGCGATTCTACCACCATTCTCTTTTATCTCGTGGTCAGAAATATTTAAACATATCCAATAAACCACATGACTGGGAAGTAAATACTTTCAATGCCAAGAACAGGTATCCCTCACTTTTTAAAAGCTTGCTTTACACTATTTTGCTTTTACAAAAGACCTACATTAGTACCTCTTTTCACTAACTGAAAGAAATTGAAAGAGGATTTTTGCTTTTACAAAAAAGGTGAAAAGTTAAAATAGCATTCAGCTCTTGTTTTGCAGCAGCTGTTACAGAGGTAGCAGGTACCTTGAGGAGAGTGAGTGGCACCACCAAGGCCCTTCCCCAGGAGTTATACTCAGCATCTCAGTATTAAGCCACCATAACTTTGAACTGTGTCTGAGCATCTGTGCTTTATCTCGATTTATTTTGTGCATTTGTTAGCAAGATGTATATAAGGTAATTGTTTCTCCACTTTATACCATTTCATAGGAATGCTCTGCTTTCAGATAGCAGGGGGAAACTGTACTGCCTTTCTAGCCATTTTGTGTATATTTTAAAAACATACTAGGAATGATATATAGCTGAGCTGCAAATGCTTCATATACTCATTGTAAAAATAAACAGATCCCAATAGCATTTCACCACCCAGTGTGTGTCTACCGTACTGTGGATATTTGTCTTTATTACGCTTTTGACACAACTAAAGAATGGAAATATAACAATCCCTAAAGCTCTTGCCTTAAAGACTTCAGGGTTTATTCAACAAGCCCTCATAAAATTCAGCCTCTCAGTAGGTGAGACTGATGTACAGTAACTTAGGAAGAAAAATAAGGACACACTTATGTCAGATGCAGCATCTGAAAGCCAATCCTGGGATATTCTTTGCATTCTACAGTTTCAGTCTGTGTTATGCTAATACATTAAGCTGTTAAAACTTCATGAGTTCTTTTGTTACTTTTAGGTGTTTGGCTATTTCTGCTGTTTTATATTCAATAAGATGAGTGGTTATAGTTGTAAGATCAATGAAAAAAAGTTGAATTTCTAAAAAGAACAGAAAAAAATAAGTAAAATATAGTTTTTAAAATATATTTTGTCTAGATATAGTACTTGTAAAAATAATAAATGTTAAAATGCTAGGATATTGGGACTTCCCTGGAGGCATAGTGTTTAAGAATCCGCCTGCCAATGCAGGGGACACACGGGTTTGAGCCCTGGTCCGGGAAGAACCCACATGCCGCAGAGCAACTAAGCCCATGCGCCACAGCTACTGAGCCTGAGCTCTAGACGCTGCAAGCCACAACTACTGAGCCCGTATGCCACAACTACTGAAGTCTGCATTCCTAGAGCCTGTGCTCCACAACAAGAGAAGCCACTGAAGTGAGAAGCCTGTGCACCTCGACGAAGAGTAGCCCCTGATGATTGCAACTAGAGAAAGCCTGTACGCAGTAACAAAGACTCGACACAGCCAAAAATAAATAAATAAATAAAATTTTAAACAATAAATAAATAAATAATAAAATAAAATGATAGGACAAAAATTGAGTTTACTATTTTTATTAGCCAATTATACCTGGCTGCAAATTAAGTCCCCATGATTTTAATATAATCTTATTATTGACCTTCATTATAAAATTGCAGAAGTATCTCACCAGACTAAAATTCTTTATCAGAATTAAATGTCATAATAAAGTCAATTAAAGATATTTTCTTGAGGAGTGAAAGTATAAAGTGTTGCTATATGTAAATTTTTGTGCCCTGCCACCCCAATCCATATGTTGAAGTCCTAACCACCCAGTGTGTCTGTGTTGTGTTGTAAGGCTAAATGAGGTTGTAAGGGTGGGGCTCTGATCTTATGAGATTAGTGTCCTTATATCAAGAAAAGAAGACACATCCCAGAGAGCTTGCTCTCTGTCTCTGCCTGCGAGACCTTGTGAGAACAAAGAGGTCATGTGAGAACACATCTTGCTGGCAGCCACCCACAAGCCATGAGAAGAGGCCTCAGAATGAAAACCACCTTGCTGGCACTCTAATCTTAGAACTCTCAGCTTCTAGAACTATGAGAAATAAATATCTATTGTTTAAGTCACCTAGTCTATTGTATTTTGTTACATCAGCTCAAGCTGACTAATATACTATATCTGCCAGAAGTAATAGTTTACTTTACCTTTTAAATATTTTCAGCATTTAGTGTATTTTTAAGAATTTGTCCTCCACTTTCTGACTTTGCACTCTATTAGGGGTTCTTAACTGATAACAATTTTCACACTTAGAAGAATATATATACATATCATCCCTCCAAAAGCAAATGGATTACCTCATACAAATTGGTGTTAAGAACCATCAACGACATATTCCTATAAACAGACTAAAATGATTATTGTTCTGAAATTCACCACTTAGGCTTAAACTTGAACCCTTTACTATAATAGTGTAGACTCAATTTTATATTTTGTTATGTTAACACTTTATCATGTGTTTAACATTTTTTTTTTTTTTTTTTTGTGGTACACGGGCCTCTCACTGCTGTGGCCTCTCCCACTGCGGAGCACAGGTTCTGGACATGCAGGCCCAGCGGCCATGGCTCACAGGCCCAGCCGCTCTGCGGCATGTGGGATACCCCCAGACCGGGGCACGAACCCACATCCCCTGCATGGGCAGGTGGATTCCCAACCACTGCACCACCAGGGAAGCCCCAATATTTTAATACTGTTTTTCACTGTTGTTATTTAGGGTTATTATATAAAAACTAATATTCAATGACTATAACTTTTCTTAAGGCTTCTCTTAAGGTTAAATATTTAGAAATTTAATATTTTTATTATTAGAAATGATACTGCAATAAAATTTTCCTGCATTTAGCTTTTCCTTCTTTTGAATTATTGTTTTAAGGGAATGCCCAGAATTGTGGTACAAAGTATTGTATTTCCATATGATTCTGAGCAAATTTGGAACCCACCAGCAGTACATGAAATAGTTGATTTGATTTTAAATCACCAAAATTTGGTATTATTTTCTTTAAAATATGTACATACAGTGTCATACATATAAGACAGAATGAGAGAAAAATAACACATTTTCTGATTTATAAGAACTTCACAATACAAAACAAATAAAAATATAAGCAACTAAGGGGCTTCCCTGGTGGCACAGTGGTTGAGAGTCCGCCTGCCGATGCAGGGGACACGGGATCGTGCCCCGGTCTGGGAAGATCCCACATGCCGCGGAGCGGCTGGGCCTGTGAGCCGTGGCTGCTGAACCTGCGCATCCAGAGCCTGTGCTCCGCAACGGGAGAGACCACAACAGTGAGAGGCCCGCGTACCACAAAAAAAAAAATATATATATATACATATGTATATATATATATATGCAACTAAATACATCTAAAAGCTATATTGCAATACAGAACACACATTGGAGAGGTAAACATTTTTAAAAAGCTTGAAGATCAATGAAGAAAATGTATACATCCACAGAGAACATGACAAGGATTGGATTTTTTGTTTTTGTGTTTGTTTGATAGAACAGGATGAAAAAATTCATGGGAGTAAAATGGTACAAGTCATACTTAGAGAGAATTGAATTGTCCAAAGCTAAGTATTATGGGAAGTTTAGAATCATCCAAAGTTAGGCGTTTTTGCAATGAATCAGGCCATAACAGGGTTGAAGTTGATAGATTGAAATTTTAAAATAAAACTTATACAGCATCATGTTTTTCCGAATCCAAATAACAGTTCAGTTTCATTTTTCTAATATTTTTATTATAAAATTTTTCAAGCAGTGTAAAATTGATACTATGAAACAATATATGTGCTAACTAAATCTAGATTATTAACATTTTTCCATAATTGCTTTATATATATACATTTTAACTAATAAAAATTACATTGTAGACATCAGGACAATTCATCCCTAATTCAGTATGCATCTTCAAAAAGAGGGACTTTCTTTTTCATAATCACAAGATATTATTTTTAGCCGTGCTTTTCAAACAGGATTCTGTCA
Source organism: Delphinapterus leucas (assembly GCF_059928025.1). Taxonomy (NCBI): domain Eukaryota; kingdom Metazoa; phylum Chordata; class Mammalia; order Artiodactyla; family Monodontidae; genus Delphinapterus; species Delphinapterus leucas. The sequence goes on along the minus strand of NC_143136.1, from coordinate 40,990,521 downwards.
TAGTGGATGCACTGCATTTGTTTTCTGAGACTCTTAGCTCTCTTTTAATAGAGAACAATACCACTTTATTTTTTATGACCCTGGCTTTTTAAAATAACTTGACTGATAGTGTCTATTATATAATTTAAATTGTTCCCCTCATCTAGATTTTGCTATATAAACTGAAAGTTATGTCCAAAAGCATAATCAGATTCAGGTTAACAGTTTTTTGGCATGAACACTTCATAATAAAGTATTCCACATTTTATACCCCATCACATCAGTGGGTGCATAAGGTCATGATTGACCATTAATAATAATGATCATTTGCTTGAGATAACGACAAGAGACTCTTCATTGTAAAGATATGGTTTCCCTTTAAAATTAGCAAGTACCTGGGGGTAATATTTTGGCAATGTTGGAATATCTTATTTTTTTCAAAATCTTTCACAGAATGACTGTAACATCTATTGATTCTTCTTGCCTTAATCAATTACGGTTGCTTCTGCTATTAACACCTTTTATGTGTTCATGAAAAATCTCACGATCTGAAAAATAATTCATAAAATATAATAGCTTCATGTTTATTATTTTTAAGCTCTTTGGAATGTTCTCACCAAATATCTAAAAGGCAATTGTAATAGGGTAATTGAAACAGATGTATGTCAGCCAGCATTTGCACTTAGCCATTTTCATTTTTATTAGTTTGGTGGATATCACACTGTGGTTTCAATTTTCACTTCCTTTATGGTTTATTAGGCTGAGTTCCTTTTCATGTATTTACTGCTCATTTGGCTACCTTCATTTTTTAACATTTGATTATTTATGTCTCAGAGAGGTCTGTTCTAAGCTGACTTCCCTATATATACAATGTATCTTTTTTATGTATCAATATATATCTTCTTTTATTTCAGGTAGAATTATTGAATTTGATGTTTTAAGATATCAGAATGACAATTTTGTTGCATTGCTTTACAGTTTTTCTTCAGACATTTCGATTATACTTATGTTGGACTTTTTTGCCTGGTTATATATTATAATTTTAATGCTGAACATTTTTAAAATATCCTACATTTTCTTGGGTCTTTTTATTCTTATTTTATACATTCTTTGATTATGTCTATGGTTTCAGCTAATATCCCTGTTGAATTTTATAATTAGTCTTCATGTTATATAAGAACTGTGATCCAGGTCCAAAAAATAATTTATTAAAGTAGAAGAGTGTGTAAGGATTCAATAATACTAAATTTAAATATAAAATTTTAGTTTCAAAAATAAGTTATTTATAAATCATGATGCATGAAAGTGGTTTGAAATTAGCTATAGAGAGCAGCTTCCCCTTTATCTCTTGCATGCAAGTTAGGCAAATAATGGGAGGAATAATTTTCAATGAGCATATAAGAAATACTAATGGAAAATTAAAGAAAAATCAAGTTCATATATTTATGAAAAGGAGGAGGTTATTGTAAAGGAAGTAGTGATAAAATGATTTTCTGTTGCCACATAATATAGAAAGGAATCAGATAATATACACTGATAGGAGGACTGTAGTGAATTAAAACAAAAAAAGAGAAGGATATGGTTTGTACCCAAGATATACTGTCCACTGGGTGTCTGGATATTTCTTCATCCCATTGTTTTAGATCTCTGCTTTTTCTAAAATGCACTGAGACATAAAGAATGATTCTAGAAACTGTTAATTGTCAGTTACATTATAATGTGATTTTACTTCATATTGTTTTTGAGAAAAAAGTTTAGACATAGAGAAAAATAAGCCACAACCAATGATGGGAAGTTGTCCAAGACTTGAATCCTAGACTAACCTTTATCTTTCATTCACTCAAATATTTCCAAATTCTATAATAAAATATACACAATCCATTTTTCATTTAAAACAACATTATCAATTGATTTTTTGCTATATCTCCTTTTCTTTTCTTTCTTTCTTTTTTATTTCTGAAAGACTATTTGGAACAAAAATGAGCAATAGCATTCAATTAAATGTGTGTACAATTTGAGCATTTGTGGATTCCCACCAAGTGATTATTACTTGGTTTAAGCAACTGTGATGTGTTCAGGTAAATCACTCAGTTTGTGCCCCTGGGAAAGTTGACAAATGTCAACATTAAACCTATCAATTCTAATTTACCTCCTTTGAGACAGCACTCTCTTGGCTAGGGTGGATTGGAAAACACTGCAAAGGGACCAGCATTTCATCTTCTAGAAAGGGATGACAGCTAAAGTCACCCAAGGACACATAAACAAACACAGAGCTGTCTTAACAACTTGACATAAGTTAATCATATATCCCCTTCCCTTATTCAAAGACCAAAGTATCCAAAAGTAGCCTTGTGGAGAAATATTGAGAAGAGGTAAGTATATAGAGGGCCATTTGGAAAATATTTATCCTCAGTAGGCTATGTAAGAGTATTTCTCCATATAATTGGAACTAATGCTTCAATTACCTGGGTGTCCAAACAGTGAAGGTTAAGGTAATATACCTTATCACCAATAAGAACCTCACTTTGTAGCCATTCTTCAACATAACATTTCTATGTCATTGGAGAAATTTCTAAGTTACTTTTGCCAAAACTGTAAAATATGAAGAAATAAAATATCTTGATATAATATTTAAGGATTAAGTGACATGTGAGAGCACCAATTACATAACTGGCACACAATAGGTTTTCAATCAAGGTGAGTTTCTTTCCTGAATGTATTTTCAAGTGACCTGTTGTTCACATCTTGTGATGTGACTTGTTCATGTCTTGTGAAACTTAGCTATGTGCAATGAAGAAAACCAATCCCAGACACAATTATAAGGAAACATCACTTTAATAGTAAGCAATGAGGTACACACATTTAATGCCACACTTTAAATGGCAGGACAGGAAAATAAACCACACCATATCTTCATGTGTATATGTGTTTGTATTCTGTTAAGTTTTCTCTTTTGAATGTTTGTCTTATAATACCTTTATATTAGTAGATAACTGCATATAAGTTATAAATAAATGTATGTATACTGTGAGTGTGTGCTAATATTTTATTTTACTGTGAATAATAAAAATGTAAAGATCACTAGTTTAGTTAGTATAAGCAAACACAAACTTTGGGAGTATTTGTGAGGTCCTGCATAGAAGTCCATTGTAAAGTAAATTGAAATTAATTGCCAAATTTCTTTGTGTTAATAGAAATTTATTTCAAAAATGACTGAGGAAATCATTTATGAAAAGAGAACAATTTATAACACCACACACATACACACATACACACACACACACACACACACACACACATGCATACACACACAGAAAACAAACACCAAAATATCCCTGCTTGAATCTGGTTAAATTGCTGACAAAAAGAATGCAAAGTAGATTGCTCCAGGGCTGGAATGAGAGGCATATTCTGAAGAATAGTAAACCTGTCTACAAATGAGCATTTTTCCACTTGACCTCCTTGCCATATAAATTAAATATAGCAAGGAAAATGGCTAAACTGCAGGCTAACATTTAGAGATTATCTAACATCAATATTGGACGCCCTTCTCACTTTGAATCCTATTTAACAAATTATTAACTTCTGTGAAGTTGCTTTTTGCAATGCCAGATTGTGTTTTCTTGCATTATCTCTAGTAGTGAAAATAATCTTTTTGTATTCCTCATGTTTAATTCCCATTGGAATTAAAAATGGCCAAATGGACACACCTTTCTGTGTTCTGTGGAATGTTTTTGGTACTCTTAGAACTTTTCCTTCTACCAATTATATTTCAGCAAGATAGGTAGATGTCTTTCTTAAGAAATGCTGTGCTCTTCTGTTTTGAACAGTATTAAATACAAACTGAAATAATATGATTTGCATATCTGAAGATAGTTAAAAGATAGGACAAATTCTAACAATGCCATAATTATTTATGTTGGCAAATTTCTGTTTAGCTTACTATATGTTAGTGATTTTAATACCAGTATAGTGCCAAGTGCATAGACTCAGATATCACCTCACTGAAAACATGTATTATAAAAGTGAAAGTGCCATTATTGGAGGAAAAAAACTCATACAGTGAGTAGCAGAGCACATATGATGCTCCAACACTTATTATATCGGAGAAGGTTGCTCAGTCCACACATATCAAAATGTATGCATCTTAGAATTGGCTTTAGAAGAGGGTGCCTGACCCATGAAGCTCCCATAGTTGTTACAAAGAACGTTGAAGGTTGACTATGTACCAGAAGGATAAACCTTTTTGGTCAAGAAAACACACTGGTTAAAAAGGGGAGCCTCCTGGGCACAGTGAGGCCTCATCCTGTTTTTCACTTGATTTAATGAGATGGAGGCTTCAGGGTATGTCTCTCTTAAAACAGCTGCTCTTAAATAACTAGAACTATCCTCGTAATGCTGCTATCTTAAATTTAAACTCCAGGAATCGAGTTGGAAGTGGCTTCCAGTTCCATGTTCCAGCTAACGATTACCAATGCTATGAAGACAATTTTAGCAATTTACAGGATATTCTAACGTTTCTTTAATTAGGAGTGACAGGAAGTTTTATAGACAACTTTATCTCCTTGATTTTACATCAAACTGCATTGTACATTTGGGGGTTTATAAATTTATCTTCTAATTCCTTCAGTCTAAACCTCTGTAGTGTGCTCAGATATCTTAAGAACATGATTTAAATCTTATAAACTGTTACTTAAATTTGAGAACAAACACAATGTGAATTGCTTAAAGCTTGTAAGTTGCGATGCATTTCATATTAATTTGCTGATTAGTAATGCCATGTTTTGAAGATCTGTGAATTCAACTGGCTTTACTTTCTTTGTTTGATTAATTTGTTATAAATGTATGTGATTAAATAAGTAATGTTAAGCTTCATGAAATATTTATTGAGATGAAAATAACTTTTTATATCATTTTTATTACAAGATTGCAAAACTTTTAGAATTCAAAAGTGTTGACAAGTAAAAGGAAACCATTCAATATTATAGAGATGAATGTTATATTACAAAAAATAAATAAGTAAACACAGATATTCATGAACTCAGACTTTTCTACATATTTTTGCAATATCAGCACTTAAGTGGTCATTAAAAAATCAGAAGCACAGGTAGATTTTTACTTTTGTCATGTCTTGAATCTAAGCATTAAAAAAATTTAAAAAATTAAAGTTTTAAAAACTAAAAAAATACTTGTTAATGTTAGTTTTCATGGTTTTAATAATCTATTACTGTAGTAGATTAAATGATTTCCCCCTAAATTCACATCCACCTGACACCTAAGAATGTGACCTTATTTGGAAATAGGGTCTTTACACATGTAAATAGTTAAAGAGATATTGAGATGAAATCATATGATTGCTGTCTTATAGGAGAAAAGAGGAGGAACTTTAGAAACAGAGACACAGATACACAGAGAAGAAAATAATGTGAAGATACAGGCAGAGACTGGAGTGATGCATCTACAAAGCAAGGAACACCAAAGATTGCCAGCAGCTACCAGAAGCTAGGAGAGAATAATGGAACAGATTCTCCCCCAGAGCTTCCAGAAGGAACCAACCTTGATTTCACCTTGATTTTGGACTTCTGGCTTCCTGAACTGTGAAAGGATATACTTGTATTATTTTAAACAACCCAGTTTGTTGTAATTTGTGTAATTGTGTTAAGGCAGCCCTAGAAAACAAATACAGTTGCCTGATATACCTGATATACCATGCCCTTATTACTTTTCTGCTTGATGCCTGTTCTTGACTTGTCACTTCTGCAACATATTAAATATCTACTATATTCACCACTGTCATAAGGATTTTCTACTGCCAAATTACTGTTTTCTGGTAGTTGAGATATAATTGCTCACCTTAAGGTTAACAGTTCCACAGTGAAAATAAAATCTATGATTTAACTAGTCCAATCTTTTTCTGTATAAAGATTCTAATATTATTTGTTTGATATTGTTATTCTTTAAAATATGTAAAAGAGAGTTACTCATATTTTAAAAGATGAAATATTTAAAATATAAAGAATTAAATAAAAATCTCCCGTAATGAGAGAAAGAAAGAAAAATGATAGATGGTTAGGTCGACAGATAGATAGACATATATGTAGACAGGTAGGTAGACAGATAATTTTATTTTCCATATATATTCTTTCAAAACTGGGATCACCTTGTGTACATAGTTTTATATCCTGACTGTTGAAAACACATTGTATTGAGAACATTTTTCTTGTAATTAGATTAACATTTTATGGTTCCACAATACTTCCATCGTGTAGCTAAATCTTAACACTCTAATTACTGTATTCATTTTTAGGATAAATACATTTCATAGAAAGCATTATTCCTGTCTGATTATTTTCAAAGATAACTACCAAGAATTAGAATTACTTAATCAAATGGTAAAAAACCCAGTAACATTTTTAAAAGTTGTTTTGTTTATGAAATATTTTATTTTTCACTGATAGAATGGTCAATTGCAAAGGAAGTCTTCCTAATGTGATCTTCAGCCAAAACACTAAACAATCTTACAATTGATGTTATATAGGCCAATTTAATTTTGTTATATAATCTATCTTTCAACATTTATTCTATGATAGCTATTTCTAGCAACAAGGTGATAACCAAGGTGACATGTCTCTTTAGATATCCTTTGGTGTTCACAAAGGTGCACAGTTTGTTCATATCCCTTCCATATTCATCCTGGCCCCCAGTTCCCTCCAGGTTTGCCAACTCTCACTTAGCTAATTTGAATACCCTCCTTTGAGGCAGAGACTAATATGGCTCTTTCCCACGACTGTCCACAATCTCAGGATACAAAGTATGGTTTCCATGGGTTTTCTATATCCCTATGCATAGATATTTTTGGTTATGGGCTTTTTTTCTTTGTATATTTTAATACCATGTTGTCACATCAAACTTTCAACAACTTTGCGTTCTTAATGGTAAAAATTTATTGTATCACGGTTTTGCTTTTAGGGGTCACTAATTACTCATTCTCACACCATCTACTTTGGAAAAAAAACTAACATCACCCTTAGCACAAGGTATGGTCGTGTCTAGTGGAAAGCAATCAGCTTATGTTATTTTTCTGGAGGTAATGATTAGTTCAGAGAGTGGCTGATCAGTCCAAAAAAAGCCGAGGAATCCCATTTTACTACTTTTGAAAACGCTATTTGGAAATGTATATTCTTTTAATCACAAGGCCTGAATCGAAATATAAAGTTAATGCTGCTATAGTTACCTTGAAATCAACAGAAGAGATTTGTTTTTGAAAACAAAGCTAATACGGTTATTTTTTTCTAAAGCCTGGTAGAATACTTCCTTTATTAGCCCTATGGTTTACAAATTTAACAAGAATTTATCTACCTTTTTATCTGACCTGACACTTAGAATTACTTCCAAGCTGTGAAGAAAGCCTGAAAAACAATAAAACAAAATGAAATATTGTATGTTAATGTTTCTTTCTTCCTTGCTCAACCGGGATCTGTGCCATACAGGAATTTGTCCTGCGGATCTAACTTCAGTGTCTACTCTTCCATAGTTTGTACTTTTGCTCTGTGACATTATTTAATTCTTCAGGACTGTTATCCCCAGTTTCACCAATGTTCATTCTATTCTTTATCTTCTCAATGCACTTTTAATTTCAAAACATCCCCTTTTTCAAAAATTTGATCATGTGCTTAGAACATTTCATTTATATGAGTAACATCTTAAATGTCATTAAATGTGTATGTCTGTGTATGTGTTGCTGTTTTTAAAATGAAATTTGCTTTAATATGGTTCCTTTTTCATAACAGTTTTGCTAAGTATCTTTCCATCACTTTAAATCAGAGTGGTTTGCAACATTGGCTGTTTACTGGAATCAACAGAAGTGTTTTCAACAATTCAGGGACTGGCTGTGCTCTGACTAATTGAGTTAGAATCTCTGGGTGTGGGTTCCAGGTGCCACTATTTCTTTAATTCTACTAGATGATTCAGTGCTTAATAAAGTAGAGAACCACTGTGCTAAATGGTTAGTAATCTTTCTTTGACCACATATTTACTTATTCTCTCCTGAAAACTACCATCACATAAAGCTAGTGACCAAGCCGTTGGATTTTTCTGGGTGTTTGTAGTTCAGCAGGTGTGAGAAGGATAATTTTCTTCCCCCATAGACTAGCATTGAGCATGCTTGTGCTCAATTATAGATTTATTTAAAAGAAGTCCTTACATCTGTGGGCACCATGTATAAATTAAGGAAGGTCATGCTCTGCGATGCTCCATGTCAATGGGATTATTGTGTTATAAGATTGTGGGAACAAGTCTTCCCCATGTTCTGTGGAATTCAATCCATTTTATTTCATTAGATCCCTCTAAAAGCAGCCATGAAACTGGTGGTTTTTTCCACAAACTTCCCACAAAGAATAGAGAAGTTGTCCTTCCACTGGCTAGTGACTCTATCATTACTTCTAGTTACGCATCAAGATAGAGTGACATTTGGCATTGTTCATTATTCCTGTGGATAGTTGATAGGGAGAAGTAGTCATAAACATGTACCTCTCACTTGCCAACTTTCCTGCCTTTCAGCTTTAACATATATATACCATTTTTTCTTAGTTTTGTATCTTAGAAACAATATATATTTGGTCCTTAGCAGTGGTTATTATAACGTTAAATCATGAATAAAATGATAATTTGATAAAAATTATAGTTTATTACTATCTGTAATTTAAGAACAGATTATATTAATTCAATACTATTATAGAGCTTTCATTCTAAGAATTTATTTTAATATTTGCATTTATTTTAGTAATCACAGCTATAGAAATCATTTAACTCATTTTAATAATCACCGTGAAATTTCCTATTCTATAATCTCCTGATTCATAAATTATAATCCATTTTTATGTACTCAGAAAATGTTTTCAAATATTCCATCAAGGGCATTAAAACTGGTTATTTTCTTCTCTTTTACTAGCTAAAAATGTGGTAATAATATGAGAATAGTAAATAAGCTGCTTCTTTTCAAAACTAAGATATTGTTCCATTGTCTTTAAGCATTGACTATAGGAAGTCAGTGTGGCTTCTTTTGAAGTGATAAGGTACTAATCACTCCTCCCTGATGCTTAGGTTTTTTAAATATTATGCTTTTATTTTTTCCATTTTACTAGCATGAAATTTTACACGAGACTGATCTCATTCATCTTATATGGAATGTAGCAAATTCTATTGACATATATTCCAATTATTTTAGCACCTAAATGTTTTCCTCCTCTTTAATTACATCTTTAATTCTACTGTTTTTATTTTCCTGTACACTTTAAATTCAATCTCCATATATTATTATCTCATCATTTTCATCAATATTACTGTGATATAACTTATGTACAATTAAAAGTACCCCTTCAAAGAGTCCAAAAAATTGTGCCAAATATATATATCTGTGTAAACATTACACAGTGAAAATATGGAATATTTTTTCACTACCAAAAAGTTCTCTCATACCTATCTGCTGTCGATCCCTGCCACCGGAGGCCAATGTAATAGCTGTTATGCTTCTGGTACTTTTGATTAGCTCTTCCTATTCTGCAATTTTTATGTAAATGAATCATGTAGTAAGTTCTGTATTTTGTCTGGCTTTTCTTGCCCAACATACAGCTGCTATTTCAATTTCCCTAAAATTTTTCTTTATTCATTTTTTGTTCTTATTTCAGCTTATTCTCTGCATTACATGATGTTGCCATGTATACTCATCATGTTATTTTATCTCACTCTTTCCTACTCCTTTTTATCTTCTTAATCCTTTCTAAGTGTCTCAAAATACATTTTTTTGGTTGATTTTCTGCTTCTGTAACAAATATGTATTTCAGAAATGTTACACTATTTTATCTCTCAGGATCATATTCATGTTTTATATTGCTTATTTGTTTATTTTCGCCTAGAACTAATGTTAGTTGACATCACATTAACCTTTTGAATATTAGTTCAAAATAAGACATAGTTATATTTGGTAATTTTTAATACATAGACTAAATTTCAATTGGAAAAGCTCTGCTAAATCACAGAGGAAATTTGTATCCCCACAAATACATCTAGCATTACTCTTACCTTTGTTTCAATAGTTAACAATTAAATTTCAGAAACTATGCTTCCCACAGAACTATATTACTATCTGTCTTCTCATACCTGATTTCTTCTAGCTTTCCGTCTGATAAAGTCTCTAAATCTAGAAAACAAGAACTTGTTAGATAATACAGTATTTGGCTCAATAAAAAAACAAACACATTGAGAGATGGAGAATATCTGTATTTCTACAGATAATGGAAGAAAGATGTGGTACTTTTTACTTTTTCAGGATTCAAAATTATTTTATGGAGATAAAATATATTTTTTCCTTCAAGTCTTATTACCCTCCAAGTTGTCAGATATTCCTTTCAATATATTACTTATACTGAGCAGGACCATGTGGGGTTCCTGGGCAAGCCTTTCTGTGTCCCCCATTTCTTTCTTTCTTTTTTTTTTTTTTGTGGTACACGGGCCTCTCACTGTTGTGGTCTCTCCTGTTGTGGAGAACAGGCTCCAGACACGCAGGCTCCATGGCTCACGAGCCTAGCCACTTCGTGGCATGCAGGATCTTCCCGGACTGGGGCACGAACCCGTGTCCCCTGCATCGGTGGGTGGACTCTTAACCACTGTGCCACCAGGGAAGCCCCCCCATTTCTTGATTACAGGAAATAGGCTTCATTCAGCCTCCATGACCTAGGTGAGTTCCAATGGACAGGTTCAAGCAGATGCTAATTAGGGAAGGGAAGGGATGAGGAGACAAAGGAGGAACAGTCAAAAGAAACAATAACACAGCCTTGGAGCAGGGTCCTGGTTCTCCCTCAAGGGATATACATAACAGTGTCTTTGAACTGTTGTGCAGGTACTTAAACCCCCACCAAGTATGGTGCCCACAAGCACATAGCCCCCAGGCCAACTGGAAGCACAAAATTTATGATGCTGACTCCCACTTACCTCACCACCAACCAATCAGAAGAATGTCCACAAGCTGATCATGCCCTCTTTGAACCATTACTATAAAACTTTTCACTACCACCTCCAGGTCAGGACACAGTTTTTGAGGGCATTAGCCACTGTAGCCCCCTTTGCCTGGCAAAGCAATAAAGCTATTCTTTTCTACCTCACCCCAAACTCTGTCTCCAAGATTTAATTCGGTGTTGGGGTACAGAGGCCGTATTCAGCTTCATTACCTGTTTACTTTTTGTGATGATAAGAATTTTATTCTTTTATTTTTTAAGGTAATTTGTGATGATTTGAGATAAACTGTGACATGAGTTGATATTTGGATTGTATTTTTGAAAGCAAGCCATAGGATATTTTTTAAAATATATTAAATTCATTAGTTACTGAAATTCAATAATCTTACTGTTACCGAGTCCAAGCTCACTCTGCTCGCCGCACAACAGGCCAATAAATCAGGAGATGAGGTGTTGAGGCAAGGAATAGTGGCTTTATTTGGAAAGCCAGGGGACCATGAAGATGGCAGACTAATGTCTCAAATTAACCATCTTATTGGGGTCTGGATGCCAGTTTCTTTTCTAGAACAAAGAGGGGGAGGAGGTGAGGAAGTAAAGTAAAAAGACCATTAGTTTTGCCTGGTTTGGCCAGCATCAGGGAGGGGATGTGTTAATTTCTTCTTTTCGGCAGCCATTCACAGGTAGGCAGGGTCAAATTGTTTCCCTGTGAGCTGAACAGAAGTACTTTAACATTCAGGCAGAAGGGCAGGGTTCCCTGAGGCAGGCAATTATGTATGATTATAATAACAAAAGCAATGAAAAGCAAAGGTTAAAGTCAAAGAAGCAGATCCACTATGGAGTCAAAATTGGCTCTTTCCTGTTACATTACTACAATAATCTTAAAACAGTATTCTTGATTCATAGTTTCTGCTACACATTAGCAGTAATCAAAATGAGGTTAAAATCATTCAAAACTTATGCTATATTTTACATAGGTAAAGAGTACTATAGGTAACTCAAAAATATTTATCTGTACATATTTAATAACGCATTAAATATTTTAAACACAGCCATGCTTTATAAAGAAGTTGGAGCTCATCTCTCTCTCTCTCTGTTTTGTTTTTTTTTTTGGCAACTGATGTGTTTTTTTTTCCTAAATTGTTTTTCTTCCCTCATATTTCTCTAATGAACTAAGTTATTTTTCCAAATAAGTCTTGGAAATATTTTGAACTGACAAAACATGCCCCCTCTAATTTTTTTAATGCGTATATGCAAAAAACCTAATTATATCTAGCAATTCTAGATAAAACAGATTATTTTAAAATTTCCATTTAAATGTCTAATATAGTTGTTATTTCTTGATAATGGAGTTGAATTATGAGCAACACTTAAGTTATTTCTATTTCCAAATAGCAAATTGAAATTAAATATTATCCCAAACACCACAATTTGTTCATGCTTAAAATATAAATTTTAAAAGGAAATAATAAAAGGCCTTTTAAAATAATAGGGTTCAGGGCTTCCCTGGTGGCACAGTGGTTGAGAGTCCGCCTGCCGATGCAGGGGACATGGGTTCGTGTCCCGGTCGGGGAAGATCCCACATGCCGCGGAGCGGCTGGGCCCGTGAGCCATGGCCGCTGAGCCTGCGCATCCGGAGCCTGTGCTCTGCAACAGGAAAGGCCACAGCAGTGAGAGGCCCGCATATGGCAATAAATAAATAAATAAATAAACAAAATAAAATAAAATAATAGGGTTCAGTCAATATTCTGCTTCTACTTGTATTAGCATAGACCCTGTGAATGAAATAACGCAAACTCAAGTACTCATTTGTATGTACAAAATGATTTGTATGCAAACACCACTCCTCTATGAGAGTGATTTCTTAAGGAGTAGAATTCAAAGCAATTTCCAATTAGCCTTTAGTTAGAAAAATAGTGAAACTCAAACTTTTATAGCATATCAAGAAAATATAGGGGCTTCCCTGGTGGCACAGTGGTTCAGAGTCTGACTGCCAATGCAGGGGACACAGGTTCGTGCCCCAGTCCGGAGGATCCCACACGCTGCGGAGTGGCTGGGCCCATGAGCCATGGCCGCTGAGCCTGTGCGTCCAGAGCCTGTGCTCCGCAACGGGAGAGGCCACAACAGTGAGAGGCACACGTAGCGCAAAAAAAAAAAAAAAGAAAAAGAAAATATAGTTACTAATTTGAAATAGAAGTACTGTGGTAGTGAAAAATTTTAAAACATGAAGTAAATTTTGAATGTATTTTTTTTAAAGAACAGCATGTAAAAGAAATTAAATTTTGATTTATTTAGCAATAAGTATTTTTTGCTTGTGAAGTAATTCCCTTTTTTGCCCAACGATGGAAATATTAAAGAATAAATACATGGTATATATTAGAGAGTCAATATACAGCATTATGAGATGAAATTTTACACTGTATTTAAGAATTTTATAACTACATTATGAGAAGGAAAATATTTAAGGGCCAGAAAGAATTTTCATTTACCTTGAAAAATTTCACAGTAGATATAATCAGTTGTCATTTTTTATATTTCCACAGTGACTTAAATGTCTTCTTCAGAGACACACTACTTTTTAAAATTATCGGTTTAATTGTTACCAGACTATAAGGTCTACAATAGAAATTGTTATTTTTCTATTTTTCATTTACAATGGCCCAATGAGTTTGGTGTATATTTAGTCCCATTTTACCTGTGAAGAAGTTGAGACACAAAAAGTTTAGTAATTTGCCCAAGTTAATGTAGCTTGGTAAATGACACAATCAAACCAAAGCAGTTTTATCTTCTGTCTAGGAGTCTCTAATATAGTATCTGATGACTAGTGGATCTCTCTGTAGTGATCCAATGATAAAAAATAGTCATTAGCTACTTTATCCTACTGTTAGAATAAAGTATAATATCCTATAGTTAATACCAGTTATCATATTATGTTTGTCCTTCTGATCAAAACTCTTTATTGAAACTTAATTTCTTATATGGCTTTTAAGCATAAAAAGCACCTAAGCTATTTTTTCTTTGTTGAGTTTAAATTCCAAACTTGTACCAGAAGAGAAAAATAAAAGACATGCAAAAGAATTCCAACCTAGGTCTCAGTTTTAACAGAGCTGTGCAAGTCCAGGTACTGGGGTGAAGATGTGCAGTAAAAGGGGTGTGTTATAAGGCCACTGAGTCTTTGAAAGGAAATGTAAATTTTTGAAAAAACAAGCAGCAATATCTAGAGAAATCAGACAAAACTAAAGTCCTTCAGGTTGGGTTATTTTCTTTAATTTTCTATAGCATGAGTTTTTTTCCTTGTTCCCCTTGGGTGTTTGTGGTTACAATGTTTATAGGCACAGTGGCTTAATCAAGAACACTGATTAAACTTCAAGAGGTCCAAGTACTCCTTAATCCACTATGACCTAGAAGTGAGATTTTAGGCAATCAAGTTAAAGACTCTGGGGCAACATTCCTTCAGATTCATAGGCTGCTCCTTCTTTGGCATTTATCAGTTTTTTTCTTTGAAGAAGATTTTCTTGAATAATAGCAACTAAATAAGAAATACATGAAAACGTATCTCTTTAAAAAGCAGAATATCAAGAAATTTCATCTACAAAACTAGCATGTACAATGCCTATGATATTGTTTTGTTCTTAGTCCTAGTAGTTAGCTAGGTCATGGTTGATATGGTTTGAGTAATGTTAGAAAAGGTTGCCATTTCTCACAAATTATTTTTCCAAAGCATTTCTTTTGCCCCTGAAATCCATAAAGATTTACTTAGATTTATTACTGGCACAGATATCTAGTGGCTAGTCATTAAAAGTTGAGTGAATGAATCAGGCAACACATTACTATACTACTGATTATTAATTCAATTCAAGAGACTTTATCAGATATCTATGAGAAGAAATTATATATCAGATTGTCATGATTTTCTGGGAGGAGGTGAGTAGATTAAAGGAACTGAAACACTAGAATAATGGTGGGAACAAGAAGTCTTTTCAAGCTTGGAGTATGAATAAGAAGGATTGACATTTTCAAAAGTAAAGGAAGGGGTTTAAAAACAAATAGATTAATACTGAGATAAATTTAGGTACTTATAAATTTTAACATGAGCTAATATTTACCATCCACAAGTATTTGGAGACCAATCTATACAAAAAATAATCCCAAAAGTTCCAGCTCAGTGCTAAATTTCAGAAAAATTCATAATAGAAAAGTAATTTGATAGATTCTGAAAATGAAGAATTCTATGGGTAGCATTGCAATCCACATCTCTGCATATATCTTATCTAAACAGAATCTGCTCTGGAATAATTCTTCCTGGGAATCTTTAAAGGTGAGAAATTTGCCTAAGCCCAGAGTGGAAGATTCAAGGCCATTTTGTGTATCTTTAGTCACAATTATGTGAACGGCCTTCTCCAAAGTCACCCATAGAAGATCTTGAGGTGATCAATTGCCTTATCACTTCATGGCCTTGAAAATGGCAATAAAAAGAAAAGAAAAAATAATAAAAGAAAATAAAAGAATAAAATCAGTCTATTCTATCATCTATCTAGCTAGCTATCAATAATCTATATCTGTATAGATAATAGATATTTAGCTATCTATTGCTGAGCAAAAAATTATCCCCGAATTTAGCAACTGAAAACAACAAATATTTATTATATCACAGTTTCTATGAGTCAAGAATTCTCCTATGGCATGGATTAGCTGGGAGCTTCTGGTTCAAGAACTCTTATGAATTGCATCCAAGCCATTGGTTGGGGCTGTAGTCTAACCTGAAAGCTCAGCTCGGGGCGATCCACTTTCCAACTCACTCACATGGAAGTTGGGAGGTCCCTGGTATTGGCCGTAGACATCAACTCTTTGCCAAATCAGTCTCTCCAAAGGGCTGCACATAATATGGTAGTTTGCTTCCCCAAGAATGAAGAATTCAGAGAGACAGAAAAAGATATCCCTCAAGGCAGAAGCCACAGCCTTTTGTATAACCTAATCTGAAAATTAACGTTCCATAATATCTGTCATATTCTATTCACTAGAAATGAGTTAATAAACCCAGATCCAACCCACAATCAGGAGGAGGAGATAACACAAGGGCATAAATATCAGGAAAGGGAGATCACTGAGGGCTATCTTAGAATCTGCCTACCATACTCACACACAATGACACAAAATGAGCTGTTGGGCTTATTATTTAAATCATACCTTTGATAGATGGGCTTTGATGTTTTGAAGACTTAAGGAGAAAAAAGATAGATTTTTAAAAACATTGCTTTTGTGGTCTAGAAATAATTTCACCTTTTTTCTCTGCTAATTTCTAGGCTTCCTTGAAAAAACTTGCACATGTGAAGAGCTCCACACTGCAATCAGAGCATTTTATCATGGCTTTCAGAAAGAAATTACCTCTAAATTATGCAAATTGCCTTAATCAACTAGATAAATATGAGTGTGAATAAAACGCAAAGTGTTGTTGGAGATTCACTGATATGCATGTTATCATATTCATCATTCTTATTGTTAGTGAATGGCCTGTGAGAGCCCCAGGAAAATATGGGTTTCCTGTTTCAGTTTCTGTTCTCTGCTATTTATCTATGCTTTGTTGTTTTATTATTGTTACTGTTAGTCAATTTGACAACAATGTACATAAAGTCATAAAAAAAATAAGTGGGTGTAATATTTGTTGACTGATTATGTGAAAGAGCAGTTTGATAATATTTGGAGTTTTTTCAGTTTTACTGACAAAGGAATAACTTTCTGTTTTTTGTATTAAAAGCGGAAATACACATACACAAACATTTTCTAAAAAGGAAAAAAATACACTGTAAATTAGCAATCTAAATATTAGTAAAAAAATTACTTTCGAAATCATGAAAAATATACTGACTAAAGACACAGATTAGAAAAAGAATATTGTTTGGTCTTATGATTGTACAAAAATAATCATTGGAATTGAAAAGGATGTTGGCTTAGTTTTATTCATTGTTATTTCTAATTGAACAAGAATGTGAAGTTCTTCAGATTAAGATTGCAGGATTGGGCTTCCCTGGTGGCACAGTGGTTGAGAGTCCGCCTGCCGATGCAGGGGACGTGGGTTTGTGCCCCGGTCCGGGAAGATCCCACATGCCGCAGAGCGGCTAGGCCCGTGAGCCATGGCCACTAAGCCTGCGCATCCGGAGCTTGTGCTCCGCAACGGGAGAGGCCACAACAGTGAGAGGCCCGTGTACCGCAAAAAAAAAAAAAAGTTGCAGGATTATTTATGGAATGTCTTCTCTCCCATCTTACAGACAGTGTATTACCCAAAAATATGCCCTGAAATGATGGTTGATTCTAACATTTATTTTTAAATACTCTCTCTCATGCATATAGCTAAAATTCTATGAAAAAATTTTATTTTTTTCTGAATTTCACATGTTGATCTTTTCCAACTTTTTAACTTAAAAGCTAATGTTTTTTATACAAAAGCCTTTTATTTTACACAAAAATTTGTTTTCTACAAAAAGAAAATTTCACAAGTATATATTTTCCTCCAAAACTCAAAATTTCCAAATATTAAGTCATTTTTCATGGAGACTGTTCCACAATTTCTTTTGTTTCCCTATAGTTCCTATCTAATTACCCCACAGCACATCATTAGGATTAACACATTTTGAATATCCACAGGGAAACATAGTACTCAATAAGGACTTTGAAGTTTAAAAGTTAGCATGCATTCTTGACCCTGAAAGAGATGGCTAACTGCATTTAGAATTCTAATAGACTGTAGTCTGATATAATGTTAGCATGCCAACAATATTCCTACATGTTGCAGTAAGGAAGGAATAGGACGAATACAGGGTCAAGAGGTAGAACTTGAAACAGAGAAAAAGAATGCATTTGGAGAGGATTTATTAATTGCTCTCAGGTTTCTATGTGGCTGGCTTAAAAATCATTTTACTTCTACCAGGGTCATATACTGCATACATAACAAAATCATTTCTCCTTTTGGCAAGAGCTCTCAAATATGTGTCTTTCATGAAGTAACCATCATATGCTACTATTGCAACTTATGTATTACGCAGACTGACAGTATATTCAAAGACAGGCCCATTGTTCAGCAAATTTTGCCCAGACCTCAGTACTGTATAAATTACTGTGCATCTAAAAATTATTAGTATTGGGTCTACTTCTTGGGAGTGTGTTCTTTAGATAGTTTTTGATAAAGTATTCTCTCTGGGAATAGTATTGTCTTTCCTAGTTTGAGGCTTAAATTGAGTATTTCAATTACTAATGTAATAAAGCAAATAATAAAGTAGATGAGTTTTTTTAAATCATCTTTTTACATTGTAAAATATAATCATACACATAAATATTTCTCTCTCTGAAATTTTATCAGACATAATGCAATAATTTAGAAAGAGAAAAAATAGCAGTGTAAGATGAAAAGAGCAGCAAACTTATAAAGCAGAATTTATGAAATACTACGTACTTTCACAGTAAAACATACTTTCTGTTAAAGATCAATTTGGATATTGAATAATTTAAAAATTGAATCTGAAGAGACATGAAGAAAACACTGTTATTGATTTATTCATTTAGCAATTTGCAATTATGCAGCAGCATTTAGCAAGCTCTTCCTATTTTTCTGGGTTGTCTCAAGCTAACTAGTGGAATAAGAGTGTTTACAGGCTTGTGAGATAAAGAGCCAATAAAATTGTTGATGTTGTTGTTGTTGTGCATACGCGGGCCTCTCACTGTTGTGGCCTCTCCCATTGCGGAGCACAGGCTCCGGACGCGCAGGCTCAGCGGCCATGGCTCACGGCCCTAGCTGCTCCGCGGCATGTGGGATCTTCCCGGACAAGGGCATGAACCCGTATCCCCTGCATCGGCAGGTGAACTCTAAACCACTGCGCCACCAGGGAAGCCCTGCTTTATGTTGTTTTACTAACAATAAATAAAAGACTGAAAACCAATAATGAGCATTTTTAGATCTACTTTCTTAACTCAATAATATATTCAAAACTAAATATTTTAAAATTTTGCAGCATTTCACTTGCCTGAAGTATATATAGCTTTGTTGTTTTGAAGTATCCTTTATCTGAGTTCTAAGTAATGACTCAGGAGATAGTTTATCCTGGCATGTTTTCATCTGAATTTGGAGTTAATTTCTTATATGGTTGATAAGTTAAATGAGATAATGTAGATACAATGCTTAGCACAATGACTGGTGCATAGAAAATACTCATTGCATGTTTGGTTTGATTATAAATGATAAGCAAAGAAGACAATTTAAGGAATCTCTCTAGACATACTCTGGTATTAATTTTAATATATGTGTGCATGAAAAGCCCACATATTTTAACTCTCTAAAAAATTCTGAACTTCATGCTTAATAAAATAGTTGACAGTTTTTGCTTCAAGAAAGTTGGCAATCCTGAGAGTATAGTTGGGCTAATGTGGTGCCCGATTGTCTGTGCCCTCTGCAAGTGAAGGAAGAGTGAAGAGCATTTTTCACTTCTCCAAACCTCAGGAAACTCTGACTGGACTTTCAGAATGGTCTTTCATAAAAGCAAAGTGGCAGGATGGTGTACATATAGCCTAACAGAGCACTTTATCTTACAACACTAAAAGTGCTTAACAATAGATCCTTTCCCACCCATACATCAGCAAACCTACATAAGTTTCCTTTAGTTCAGCAAGGAGAAGCTAAATAAATAATTTATTTTTATAAACTTCAGTTTCAATCTGGTAGGACCTGCCACCTATAAGAAACTCATCGTTGATAAACCTGACCAGAGACCAGAACTGCTTGTAATCTTTTTTTTTTTTTTTTTGAGGCTTTCTTTCACATTTATCTGAATAATTTTCCTCTTGTTGATGTCATTGACTTTAGGATGAAACCATTTTATATGTTTATAAAATCTTACTATGCATGATATAAATAGTTTATATTTATTATAAGTATTTATTTATATGCCCTTTAAAAGTTTCATTCCTAGAGCTAAGATTTACAAAACCTCAAACTTCATCAGAAGCAAAATTATTTTTGAAACTCCTGGGCATTACAGCTCTTTGGGGTACGTTAGTAAACTTTTAGTGAAAAAGAAACAAAAACCTCGTGATTTCTAAAGGAGCATAGTTAAGATTGACAGGAAAATTACAGGCATGCCTCAGAGATATTGTGGGTTTGGTTCCAGACCACCGAGATAAAATGAGTCACAAGAAATTTTTGGTTTCTCAGTGCATATAAAGGTTATGTTTACACTGTACTGTAGTCAATTAACTATGTAATAGAATTATGTCTAAAGTAAAAATGTACATACCTTAATTAAAAAATACTTTATTGCTAAAAAATGCTAACTATTGTCCAAGCCATCAGGGAGTCATAATCCTCTTGCTGCTAGAGGGTCTTGCCTCGATGTCGATGACTGCTGACTGACCAGGGTGGTGGTTGCTGAAGCTTGGAGCAGCTGTGGCAATTTATTAAAATAAAGCAATGAAGTTTGTCGCATTCACTAACTCTTCCTTTCACAAACGATTTCTCTGTAGCATGCAATGCTGTTTGATAACATTTTGCCTACAGAGAACTTCTTTCAAAACTGGAGTCAGTCCTCTCAAACCCTGCTGCTGCTTTATGAACTAGGTTTCTGTAATATTCTAAATTCTTTGTTGTCGTTTCAACAATCTGCACAGCATCTCCACCAGGAGTAGATTCCTTGTCAAGAAACGACTCTGTTTTCTCATCCATAAGAAACAACTCCTCATCTGTACAAGTTTTATCCTGATATTGCAGCAATTCAGTCCCATCTTCAGGCTCCATTTGCAATGTTAGTTCTCTTGCTATTTCCACTGCATCTGCAGTTACTTCCTCCACTGAACTCGAGCCCTTCAAAGTCATCCATGACAGCTGGAATCAACTTCTTCCAAACTCCTGTTAAGGTTGATACTTTGACCTCTTCCTATGAATCACAAATATTCTTAATGGCATCTAAAATAGTGAATCCTTTCCAGAAGGTTTCCAATTTACTTCGTCCAGATCCATCAGGGGAATCACTATCCATGGCAGCTATAGCCTTATGAAATGTATATCTTAAAGAATAAGACTTGAGGGCTTCCCTGGTGGCAGAGTGGTTGAGAGTCCGCCTGCTGATGCAGGGGACACGGGTTCGTGCCCCGGTCCGGGAAGATCCCGCATGCCGCGGAGCGGCTGGGCCCGTGAGCCATGGCCACTGAGCCTGCGCGTCCGGAGCCTGTGCTCCGCAACGGGAGAGGCCACAACAGTGAGAGTCCCGCATACCGCAAAAAATAAATAAATAAAATAAGACTTGAAACCCAAAATTATTCCTTGATCCATGGGCTGCAGAATGGATGTGGTGTTAGCAGGCATGAAAATAACATTAATTTCTTTGTACATCTCCATCAGAGCTCTTGGTTGACCAGGTGCACTGTCAATGAGCAGCAATATTTTGAATGGAATCTTTTTTTCTGAGTAGAGTAGGTTTCAACAGTGGGATGAAAATATTCAGTAAACCATGTTGTAAACACATGTGCTGTCATCCAGGCTTTGTTGTTCTATTTATAGAGCACAGTCAAGGTAGATTTATCATAATTCTTAAGGACTCTAGGATTTTCAGAATGGTAAATGAACACTGGCTTCAACTTAAAGTCACCAGCTGCATTAGTCCCTAACAAGAGAGTCAGCCTGTCCTTCAAAGATTTGAAGCCAGTCATTGACTTCTCTCTAGCAGTGAAAGCGCTAGATGGCATCTTCTTCCAATATAAGAGGCTGTTTTGTCCACACTGAAAATCTGTTGTTTAGTGTAGCCACATTCATTAATTGGCTAGCTGTTTGGCACAAGAAGCCAATTATAAATAAAGCTGTTATGGGAAAATTCCTGTACAAGTCTTAATGCACATATGTATATATTTTTATTTTTGGGGGTCAATATCTAGAAATGGATTTGGTGGGTCAATTCCACTCAAAGATATATGTTTAGCTTTATAAAAACTGACAAACTGTTTTCCAAAGTGGTTTTACCATTTAACATCCCTTCCAGCAATATGTGAGAATCCCAATTGCTTCACATCTTAACCAATAGTTGTATTCACAGTCTTATAAAATTTTACCTATTTAGTTAAATAGGTGTGTTAACTTAGTTAAATAGGTGTGTAATATTATCCTATTTTTGCTTTTATTTTCATTTTACTGATACTGATAATGTTGAGCTTATTCTAATTACTTTCAGTTCATACATAATTTTTGTGAATTGTCTGATTTTCAATTGCTCTGCCCAATTTTACTGAATTGTCATTCTACTGTTAAGATATAAGATCTCTTTATATATTCTGCACATAAATGTTTATCTTTTAAAAGATCATCTTAATTTTTAATTTAATGAACTCTATCTTTTTATTTTAATTTTATGGATGTGCTTTTGGTATCAAGTCTAAGTACTCTGTATGCTCTCCATTTCCTTTTCTTAACTTATTAAGCTGGCTAAAACTCCTAGGACAATATTAAAAAGGAGTCGTGAGAGAGGACATACTTGTCTTGCTTCTGATCTTGGGGAGAAAGCATTCTGTCTTTCATCATTAATTATGACCTTTGTGTAGGTAGTTTGTGTATGTTCTTTATCAAGTTAAGAAAGTTTCCCTCTGTTCCTAGTTTGCTAAGAGTGTTTATTATGAATCAGTTTTGGATTTGGTTAAATAATTTTTCTGCATCAGTTGATATGATCATATTAGTTTTCTTCTTTAGCTGGTTCATGTGACGATTACATTGATTCATTTTTGAATGTTAAACAATTTTAACAAATTTTAAAATAAATCCCCCTTGGTCCAGTATATAATTCTTTTCATACATCCTTGGGCTCCATTGCTAATATTTTGTTGAGGATATTTACATCTATGTTCATGAGACATAGTGGTCTGAAGTTTTTCTTTCTTGTAACACCTCAATCTGGTTTTAGTATTAAGATTATTCTAGCCTTGTTAAAATAGTTAAGAATACAGACTGTGACAAGAGATTCTAATTGTATAAAAAATGTATGAAATAATCTCACTAAAGGTGGTGGGGAAAAATGTGCTGACTTAAGTGATTTTGGAAATGAATGGAGACTGGAGTCTGTACAGTGAAAAGGAACAGTTTATAAATAGAGTATACTAGTAGGTAAAGTTTTCCCACAGGGTTTAGTGCTAGCAATTCTGATGCTGCTGTACATGTATACAGGAATTTAATAATTGACTAGATGGATGGTGGATCAGATTTCTCACTATTTCTCACTGTTGGAGTGGAAATTTATAGATCAGCAAAGGGAGGAGGCTAGAATGATCCATGTGGTAATAGGTCAGAGTTGGAAACATCAGTAAGAACTCATGTTTAATTTAATATACATATTGATATATATGTGTATATATATATGATGGCTACATATACAAATAGTTATAGATATGTGTATATACATGGGTTAATATATGCACATATATTTATTTCCTCTGTTAGCTGAGAGCACTAAAAAATGATACTCCACTACCAACAAGCACACCTAGCACCCAGGTCTTTGTTTCTAGTACCAATCTCCAATAAAAGAAACCAGGGCTCCTTGGAGAAATGGACAATTCTAGGAGTGTGGCAGGAAATATATATAAGATGAGCCTAGAGCATCTTGTAGTGCCAGAGAAAGTAAGAAAGTGCACCAAAAACCAAAACAAACAAAAACAAACATTGTTGGGGTATGTCAAATGGATGCAGGAGCCAACTAAAAGAGTTTCCAAGGTTCAAAGCTAGAATAATTTGAGCAAAATAAATAATATAGTATTGAATTATAACCCAAATTATAAAATACATATTCATGATATATATTTATATAATTAAATGATATATAAAAATAAATGAATGGGGTAAAACTTCCCATGCAGAAGAATTGCAAACAAATTATGTAGACACTCCATGCTAAAGAGGGAGGGCATAATTCCTCACATCTTAAATGTGGGATGTGACTTCCTTCTAAAGCACAGCATGGAAAGCAGAAAAAACAAGAGTAACTTTGTGAGAAAAACCTGGCAAGCACCATTTTAGCCAGATATTTAAGACCAATTTTAACAGTCAGAAAAGACATTGATAAGAAGCACCCTTGATACAATGTGATGAAAAAGCACTTTAACCCTATGATTTTCCTCCCCCAAACTCATACCCCAGTCTATCAATAAGAAAAACATCAGATAAATTATAATAAAATGAAGTCCTACAACATACCTGACCAGTACTTCTCAAAACTGTCAAAGTTAATGTAAACAAGGAAAGTCTGAGAAACTGTTACAGCCATATGGAGCCTAAAAAGTCATGACAAGTAAATATGAGTGAGATCCTGGGACAGAAAAGGATAAAACTAAGGCAATATGAATAAACTCTGCAGTTTAGGCAATAATATATCAATATTGCTTCATTAATTACAAGAAAAGTACCATGCTAATATGAGATATTAATAATAGTGCAAATTGATTTCAGAGGTATATACAGGAATTGACTATACTCTCTGCTCAGTTTTTCTAATCATAAAAAATATCATGGGATTGCTAACTTTTAAGTCAAATCGTATCAGCATGAATTGACACAATGTAGGACAGTAAATTTTAAAATGATACATATGTTAAATACTATAAAATCATTTTGCTTAATGTATTGAAATATTTATCAAGATATATTTTTTCTTATTGGTTGGTGGTTACTATCAATATAGTTAATTCTTACGACATCAGCATATTTCACTTTCTGTATCCAGTCAGCTTTTCCTCTCAAGCCTATAGTATTTCCAGACTAAAACTTTAATCAGTGCCTTAGGTAAGCTTAGCATTCAGGATTGTTTCTGCAAGTTAAGTAAAAAGAAATTAACAATAAAATTGTATTTAACACTTTGTTAAAATTAATCACTCTTTGTAATTAAAATATGATTTGCTGAAAGAATTTTTAAAATGAGGCTTTAAAGATAGCTAAAGATAAATCTAATTGCTTCTACACCTAATGCAACTGCTTTTGTCAAAAGTATAAATGTGGCATGATATTTTTGTTGTTGTTTCACTTAAATAAACCTCTGGGTATACCTTCCTTCTAAAATATTACCATATAACCTGAATATATTTTTATGAGGAATCAGGCCACTTTTCAGATAGTTATTAGCACTCTGCGATTATTAGGCTACTTTTCTTAGAAAGTAACAGAAGCTAACTTTTAGTTCTCAAGACACAATAGATTTTAGTGTGCAAGTTTAATTTACAGCAGAAGATATCACATAAAGCAGAACAAAATTTAATTTAAAAAAGTTATTGTTATTGTATTAGTTTACTAGCGCTGCCTTATCAAAACGCCACAGACTGGGTGGCTTATACAATAGAAATTTATTTTCTCATGATTCTGGAGAAATCCAAGATCAAGGAGTTAGCAAGTTTGGTTTCTCCTGAGACCATTCTCCTTGACTTGCTAGTGGCTGGCCTCCAAATACAGTCATGTTGGGGATTAGGGTTTCAATATATGAATTATGGGGGGGGGCACGATTACATTCATAACAATTAACAAAATAAAAATAAAAGTTTTAACACTTTATAAATTAAACTGGTTTGATGAGTAGATTTATCAAGAAATTAAATGAGTCCCATTTCATTTTATTTTCTGGTAAGATTTTCTTTTCATCCAGCATCAAATGTTCAATCACAAAATAATTTCTCACATATCCACTCAAGGTAAATCTCTCTGCTTCTCTACCCACCATTCTAAGCTTTTCTATGTCTTTACTTCTTATTCTAAAATGTCCATGGTCTAAGATAAAGAATATAGATATTTTACCAGCTCAACACATTTTTTAAAAATTAGAGGATACTTTATTTTTAAAAGAGGATCCACAGTTTTAGATTCAAAAATCAAAATAGATCAGTTAGTCAACTTTGCTTGTATGGCCACAGACAATGCAGCATCATCAATAACAACAATGTTTTTTGTTTCTTATTCCTATGTTTTTGGCTACATATCTTTTTAATGTCTCTGTGTATACCAATAATTTTCTACTATTATTTTCAAAATAGAGACTAGAAAAGAATCAATCTTTATTCTTGCATAGTCAATAGAATATTATTTTATCATTATCATTATTACTTTAGAAAAATTTCTTTCAACTTTAAAACTCATTATTGTATTAGCCTATGATTGTGCTATAATTTTGGAAAGTCTCTATAGGTGCTATAGGCTGAAATTTGTGCAATTTTGTGTTTTGCACCAAAATTTGTGAAAATTGTGATTTATAGGAAACAATATATATTTGGTCAATCAGATGATATATGAGAAATATATGCTTGGTCTTCATCCACAGTTCCTGCCTCACAGCTCCCAAAACACTTGAAATTTCCTGAGCAATAAAAGCAATGGGTTAATATTTGGACTCTTGTCCTTAGTTTCTGAAAATGCTTCAGGGAAGAAACTTTTGGATCCCACCCAAGGGTGGGAGCTGGTTGCCAGGAGAACCAACCACGTGATTAAACGATTGGAACTTTCAGTCCCACCCCTGATTTGGGGGGGTGAGGGCATGGAGAGGGGCTGGAGATTGAATTAATCACAGTTGACTAATGATTTAGTCAATCATGACTATGTACTGAAGCCTCCATAAAACCCAAAAAGGACAGCTTTTTGGCCCTTTTTCAAAGAGCTTCCATTTTGGGGAACCACTAGCTTCCAAGGGCCACCATTCCAGGCCCCATGCTCCAGGAGGACAGAAGCTTCTTTCTTTGGGACCTCACTCTATGTATCTCTTCATCTGGTTGTTAATTCCTTCAACATCATTTTACAATAAATCTTTAATCGCGTGAACAAATGGATTTTCCTGAGCTCTGTGAGCCATTCCAGCAAATTAATTGAAACTAATGAGGGGGTTGTGTGAGCCTTTGATTTATAGCCAGTCGGCCAGAAGCACAGGTAACAACCTTGTGAATGTAGGCTGAGGCGGAGGGACTTCTTGTGGGACTGAGACCTTTATCTGTTGAATCTGATTCTATCTCCAGGTAGATAGTGTCAGCACTGAGGTGACTTCTCTGACACTCTGCTGGGGGCTGAGAATTGCTTGTCGGTTTGGGGAAGCCTCCACACACATACTGGAATTTATCCAGGAAACCTTTGCTATTTGTGTCCCTCATAAAATTTATATGTTAAAATCCTAATGCCCAATGTGATGGTACTGGAGGTGGGGACTTTGGGAGGTGCTTAGGTCGTGAAGGCAGAGTCCTCATAAATAAATTTAATGCCCTTTTAAAAGAGGCCCAAGAGAGATCTTTCATCCCTTTCCATCTGAGGACACAACAAAGCTGCTGGCTATGAAAAAGGAAGAGGGCTCTCACCACATTCTGACCATGCTGGCACCTTGATCTTAGATTTCCAGCTTCCAGAACTGTGAAAATAAATTTCTGTTGCTTATAAGTCACCCAGTCTGTGGTACTTTGTTATAGCAGCCTGAGGGACTAAGACTGCCTCTATCCAGTTATTTTAAATATATAAACTGCATTCTGTATCTCAGACTTTTGGGGGTTAGAAACTTAAATCTTTCAGGAATTGGCAACTCTCTTTATCCAGTTTGTTTCTGATGTTATGTTCATTGATGCTAGTATCTTGTGTCAAATTAGCAGGAAACAATATTTTTCTAATGTTTACATATAATCCAATATTCATTCTGCAAATGTATCTCTTGTCTTTAATGAATTACTACTTTTTGTCTAATATAAAAATGATTTGTTTCCATTTGATCCTCGAAGTCAAAATAATCCCTGTTTATATTTTTGTTGATTTTTATCACTTGTTTCATATTTTCCCATTACATGTTTTTCATTACATTTTTATTTGAAATTTTCTCTCAGTTCTTTCACAAATAAGTGTAATAATGAAAATGCTACCACTTATAAATACACAAATCAGAATTTAATTTCTCACTTATTTTATTGAAATATTCCAAAGTTCTTACCAAATTGATTTAAAATTTTTTTGAGTTTAATCAGCGTCTTGAATAAACATTTTGTATCTCATTTGAATTTGAGTTGCTCTTCCAAATCTTTAAAAATAAAAGTCAGAGTCTTTAAACTGTTGCTTTATGCATATTGTAAGACTTAGAGAATGTTCTAATGTGCAAACTGTATCATTACAATTACCCACTAAAAATTCAACTTCAAGTGTGTTTAAAATACTCCATCTATCACTGAAGTGAAAATAACACAAATTATTTCAAAATACCAACTAGTCAACAACTTCAGGAGCTGTGCATTTTCCTCAATAAGGTTAAAGCAATGAGCTGTGCACAACACATTATGCATAGTTAAGGTTTTAAAAAGTGCATCAATCCTTTTTCCTCACCTTTCAAAACAGCTTTGTTGTCATGTGACTGGCATTGAATATTGTTCAAAAGCAGGATACAGTCATCCAGAACTCCTTTCACTTGGTTGAATCAAGTCACAGATAGATTGTTTTCTTTAATGAAAAATTTTAATACCACTCAGAAATTTCTGTTATAATAAAAGGGCACAATATTCTCTAACTGGTCAGTATTTTGTGTCCAAGTTCATTTTATTTTCTATTTTATCTTCTATATTAATTTGTTTTATAGCTTTCCATTAATTTGATTACTTCTTCACTATTTTCAGGAAAACAAGTCACTTTTTTTCATTTTAATAGGTTTTGAAATATTCATGCAACAATTCATCAGGTTTGGCCTTTATTTAGATTAAATTTCTATTAATTTGAAAACTACCACTTTTGGGAAAATCTCACTATTAGAAGTGAAAAAATAATCATCTCAACAACTATTTTTTTCAGGCTTTCAAAAAATATTGAATATTTTGTTTTATTTGTCCTTAAAGATATTGATCTACTGAACTCTATTTGATTAACATAAAATCCAAATCAGCACAACATTCTGTGCTCTAAGGAATCTTCATGCTTTTTGGAGGTTCTTACCATACTTATTCAGTCTGAAAAATCACCTGAAATACTTTCTGTTTTGTTAAAATCAGTTTACAAGCTCATTAAAGTTTGGAAATTGTATTTTTTTATTTTATTATTTTTTAACTTCATGTGTTTGAAAAGCATCTATTGTTTTCATTGAATATCCTGTTTCAGGATCCTTGTTATAATCCTTATTATAATCACTAATTTTAAACAAGATATCTTTCATTAGATGGTATTGTATAAATTATTATTCATTATAATGGCCATCATGAAAGAACATGCTATTTTTCAGTCATTACAGTTATCAAAATGAGGCTATAACTAACATTTGTACATTCTCTATCAATTTTGCTTTTCTTTACTATTTTTTAAATTTTTTAATATAGTCTTAGAGAGTATCCTCATTATTACAAATTTTTGAAAATTTCTTCTATTATCGTTTACATTATGTGTATTTCTTCATACTTTTTATCTTCATGAATTTAGCATTTATAGTCAATTGTGATAAATAATGGTTTTTGACATTTTCAGGGACTATTAGTTCTCTTTTAAGCTTACATTCTTATATCTTCCATTGAGATAGTTCTGTCATAATAAAAAGTAAACTAAAATTTAGTCATACACATAGGCAATTTAAATGAATTTTAAAAATTGACACTACATATGTATGTATATCAGCTCACTAATGAATATGTGCAGTTTTTCAAATGTGACAATTGTTTCTTTAGGTGATTTTTACTGTGTTTATCACAGTTTTGTTGATTGTTTCATCTAGAACTCCAGATTACTTTAAGAGAGGATTCATCAAATACTAAAGACCAATCTAGTATGCTGGGATGCATAAAACGAACCTCCACAGACAGACTTAATTCCCAATTATATATCACTGCATATTTTCCTTTTATAGACACCAGGGTATTGATAACTTATCCTTTGCATGATCCCAACAAAATTTTAAGATATTTGTATATGATACTATATATTACATTATTAAGTATATTCCTGTGAGGAGAAAACCTCTATTTTAATTAAGTGTACAGCATCTGCTTACAATTTAATATGTCTGTTGATGAAAAGCATTTTCCACACACTAGGGTTACTCTTCTTTCTCCTCCACCATCCACATATTTCCCATACTAGGTGCCATAAGACATGTAATATTGAGAAAAGACCAAAGGTCCTGCTTGTGTCAGGATGCTGGTGAGTCTGGATGAGTCTGTATTGTGTGCGAAGTATTTATGTCATTCCTACTCAGGATGCTTACCAGTAAACCAAATATACATGGAAGGTATTGGGAACCACACCAATATATCCTATTAAATCAACTAAACATATTCAAAACCCCAGATCTACCTAAACATATCAAGTGAGGGTGGCCATATCTGATACAAAAAGGAAATGTGACAGAAGTCAGGATGAAAAGGGACAGCACTCTAACCAAGCCATTTCATTAAATTTACAAAAACTAACACATGGACACATTTTTATGATCCCTCCCAGGTCTTTACAAAACTGGTATGGGACACAAAAATAAGTAAAAGAGAGTAAATGAAACTTAAGCTTCATTATTTACAATGTAAATTCACCTCAACAAACAGTGTTGTCATAAAAGTGTTTATTTCTAAGGAGAGAAATAAAATGTTGTAAATGACAAAAACTGATTGGATAAGCAGAAAAGACCTCTCTGAGTAGGAGATATTTTAACTGCTCTCTAAAAGATGAAGCAATGTCAGTGATGGCTGATATCTGTGGAAGCAGATGGAGCAGGTAGTGAAGATACCCAGAGATTGTCCTCAAATCTAAAGGGGTCTAAAGTCTAGAGAGTCTAGGAGGGAGAGAAGAGAGTAAAAGATGGATCACAGTGATAGACTGGGGCCAGCATATGTCAGGTTTGGTGACCCATGTGAAGGAGTTTAGGAGAGAAAGACAAAAGTGACAGGGTCAGAGAGCTGAGGGGCTTTATAAAAGTGTGATAATAATGAGGGACCACAGAATCCCAGCCACATTTATCTTAAAGATAAATTAAAGTTACTAATTTTCTAATTTAGTTCTGAATTACTTTCAACTGGAGTTGTGCATATAATATAAATGAAAAAATAAAAATAAAATTGAATATATATTTTTGCTGTTAATATTGTTACTTTATATGCTTACAAAGTTTTTTTCAACCACTTAAGCATGATTTTATTCACTTAAAGTTTTGATTTATTCCAAATCTATATTTATGTAATCTCAGACCCAATATCTGGGAAAAGTGAGAGATGTATTATGAACTTAAACATTCAATAGCTAATTATAGATGGCATCTAGTCTTTTGCTATAAGATATTTAAATAAAGTAGGCAAATTAAATTTGAAAAGAAAATGCATAAGGGACAAATAATATTAACTTGCATACTTTCACTGAACGAACACCATATTCTCCAAGGTAATCATGTGAGATAAACATAAAAACTGGTACAGCTTTATCAGCGAATTTCTCACAGGTAGAAGGTCTGTGAGCAGACACCTGGAAAAAGTGTAGGAATGATATATGAGGATCGTTGGGAAAGACCTCTCAGACAGAGGGATCAGCATGCATAAAATATCTAAGGTAAAAGCCCACTTACCATGTTCAAGGAACAATTAAGAGATGTGTATAACTAAGTCAGAAGGAAAGAAAACCATGAGATGAGCAAAAGGGAATAACTGCATATTGCACCAGTAGAGACACCATCACAAATACTCTACTATATTTACACATTAGAACAAATTGGAGGTCAGATAATGTTTATTCTTATGAAATATTTTAAGGACATTAGTTCTTACTTTAAGAAAAGCGAGATGTTATTGAGGATTATGAGCAAAAGAACAATGTTACACTTTAAAAGTATAACTCTGGCATGAGGTTGAAAATAGACTCTAGAGGAATCTCAAATAATTTATGTTACTATCAGAAAAAACAATAGACGGAATTCTTTGGGGTAAACCACGAATTTTTGTTTTTTTAACATCGTTAATGGAGTATAATTGCTTTACAATGGTGTGTTACTTTCTGCTTTATAACAAAGTGAATAAGTTATACATATGCATATATCCCCATATTTCCTCCCTCTTGTTTCTCCCTCCCACTCTCCCTATCCCACCCCTGTAGGTGGGCACAAAGCACCAAGCTGATCTCCCTGTGCTATGAGGCTGCTTCCCACTAGCTATCTATTTTACATTTGGTAGTATATATATGTCCATACACACTCTCTCACTTCATCCCAGCTTACCCCTCCCCCTCCCTGTGTCCTCAAGTCCATTCTCTATATGTGCGTATTTATTCCTGTCCTGGCATAGGTTTCCTCAGAAACATTCCTTTTTTTAGATTCTATATATATGTGTTAGCATATGGCATTTGTTTTTCTCTTTCTGACTTACTTCACTCTGAATGACAGACTCTAGGTACAACCACATCACTACAAGTAACTCAATTTCATTTCTTTTCGTGGCTGAGTAATATTCCATTGTATATATGTGCCACATCTTCTTTATCCATTCATCTGTCAGTGGACACTTAGGTTGCTTCCATGTCCTGGCTATTGTAAATAGAGCTGCAATGAACATTGTGGTACATGACTCTTTTTAAATTATGGTTTTCTCAGGATATATGCCCAGTAGTGGGATTGCTGGGTTGTATGGTAGTTCTATTTTTAGTTTTTTAAGGAACCTCCATACTGCTCTCCATAGTGGCTGTATCAATCTACATTCCCACCAACAGTGCAAGAGGGTTCTCTTTTCACCAAACCAACTCCAGCATTTATTGTTTGTAGGTTTTTTGATGATGGCCATTCTGACTGGTGTGAAGTGATACCTCACGGTAGTTTTGATTTGTATTTCTGTAATGATTAGTGATGTTGAGCATCCTTTCATGAGTTTGTTGGCAATCTGTATATCTTCTTTGGAGAAATGTCTATTTAGATATTCTGCCCATTTTTGGATTGGGTTGTTTGTATTTTGGACATTGAGCTGCATGAGCTGCTTGTAAATTTTGGAGATTAATCCTTTGTCAGTTGCATCATTTGCAAATATTTTCTCCCTTTCTGAAGGTTGTCTTTTCATCTTGTTTATGGTTTCCTTTGCTGTGCAAAAGCTTTTAAGTTTCAGGAGGTCCCATTTGTTTATTTTTGTTTTTATTTCCATTTCTCTAGGAGGTGGGTCAAAAAGGATCTTGCTGTGATTTATGTCATAGAGAGTTCTGCCTATGTTTTCCTCTAAGAGTTTTATACTGTCTGGCCTTACATTTAGGTCTTTAATGCATTTTGAGTTTATTTTTGTGTATGGTGTTAGGGAAAGTTCTAATTTCATTCTTTTACATGTAGCTGTCCAGTTTTCCCAGAACAACTTACTGAAGAAGCTGTCTTTTCTCCATTGTATATTCCTGCCTCCTTTATCAAAGATAAGGTGACCATAGGTGTGTGGGTTTATCTCTGGAATTTCTATCCTGTTCCATTGATCTATATTAATGTTTTTTTTTGGGCCAGTACCTTACTGTCTTGATTACTGTAGCTTTGTAGTATAGTCTGAAGTCCAGGAGTCTGATTCCTTCAGCTCCATTTTTCTTTCTCAAGATTGCTTTGGCTATTCAGGGTCTTTTGTGTTTCCATACAAATTGTGAAATATTTTGTTCTAGTTCTGTGGAAAATGCCATGGGTTGTTTGATAGGATTGCATTGAATCTGTAGATTGCTTTGCATAGTACATTCATTTTCACAATGTTGATTCTTCCAATCCAAGAACATGGTATATCTCTCCATCTGTTTGTATCATCTTTAATTTCTTTCATCAGTGTCTTATAGTTTTCTGCATACAGGTCTTTTGTCTCCTTAGGTAGGTTTAGTCCTAGGTATTTTATTCTTTTTGTTGCAGTGGTAAATGGGAGTGTTTCCTTATTTTCTCTTTCAGATTTTTCATCATTGGTGTATAGGAATGCAAGAGATTTCTGTGAATTAATTTTGTATCCTGCTATTTTACCAAATTTGTTGATTAGCTCTAGTAGTTTTCTGGTAGAGTCTTTAGGATTTTCTATTTATAGTATCATGTCATCTGCAAACAGTGATAGCTTTATTTCTTCTTTTCTGATTTGGGTTCGTTTTATTTCTTTTTCTTCTCTGATTGCTGTGGCTAAAACTTCCAAAACTATGTTGAATAATAGTGGTGAGAGTGGACAACCTTGTCTTTTTCCTGATATTAGTGGAAATGGTTTCAGATTTTCACCATTGAGTATGATGTTGGCTGTGGGTTTGTTATATATGGTCTTTATTATGTTGAGGTAAGGTCCCTCTTTGCCTACTTTCTGGAGGGTTTTTATCACAAATAGGTGTTGAATTTTGTCGAAAGCTTTCTCTGCCTCTATTGAGATGATCATATGGTTTTTCTCCTTCAATTTGTTAATATGGTGTATCACGTTGATTGATTTGCGTATACTGAAAATTGTTGCCTTCCTGGGATAAACCCCACTTTATCATGGTGTATGATCCTTTTAATGTGCTATTGGATTCTGTTTGCTAGTATTTTGTTGAGGATATTGGCATCTATGTTCATCAGTGATATTGGCCTGTAATTTTCGTTCTGTGTGACATCTTTGTCTGGTTTTGGTATCAGGGTGATGCTGGCCTCGTAGACTGAATTTGGGAGTGTTCCTCCCTCTGCTATATTTTGGAAGAGTTTGAGAAGGATAGGTGTTAACTATTCTCTAAATGTTTGATAGAATTCCCCTGGGAAGCTATCTGGTCCTAGGCTTTTGTTTGTTGGAAGATATTAAATCACAGTTTCAACTTCAGTGCTTGTGATTGGTCTGTTTATATTTTATATTTCTTCCTGGTTCAGTCTCGGAAGGCTGTGCTTTTCTAAGAATTTGTCCATTTTTTCCAGGTTATCCATTTTGTTGGCATATACTTGCTTGTAGTAATCTCTCATGATCCTCTGTATTTCTGCAGTGTCAAGTGTTACTTCTCCTTTTTCATTTCTAATTCTATTGATTTGAGTCTTCTGCCTTTTTTTCTTGATGAGTCTGGCTAATTATTTATCAATTTTATTTATCTCCTCAAAGAACAAGTTTTTAGTTTTATTGATCCTTGCTATTGTTTCCTTCATTTCTTTTTCATTTATTGAAGATCTGATCTTTAAGATTTCTTTCCTTCTGGTAACGTTAGGGTTTTTTTGTTCCTCTTTCTCTAATTGCTTTAGGTGTAAGGCTAGTTTGTTTATTTGGGATGTTTCTTGTTTCTTGTGGCAGAATTGTATTGCTATAAACTTCCCTCTTAGAACTGTTTTGCTGCATCCCATAGGTTTTGGGTCATTGTGTTTTCATTGTTGTTTCCTTCTAAGTATTTTTAAATTCCCTCTTTGATTTCTTCTGTGATCTCTTGGTTATTAAGTAGTGTATTGTTTAGCCTCCATGTGTTTGTATTTTTTTACAGATTTTTTCTAGTAATTGATATCTAGTCTCATAGCATTGTGTTCTGAAAAGATACTTGATATGATTTCAATTTTATTAAATTTACCAAGGCTTGAGTTGTAACCCAAGATATGATCTATCCTGGAGAATGTTCCATGAGCAGTTGAGAAGAAAGTGTGTTCTGTTGTTTTTGGATGGAATGTCTTATAAATATCAATTAAGTCCATTTTGTTTAATGTGTCATTTAAAGCTTGTGTTTCCTTATTTATTTTCATTTTGGATGATCTGTCCATTGGTGAAACTGAGGTGTTACAAGTCCCCTACTATGATTGTGTTACTGTCAATTTCCCCTTTTATGGCTGTTAGCATTTGCCTTATGTAATGTGGTGCTCCTATTATGGGTGCATAAATATTTACAATTGTTATATCTTCTTCTAGGATTGATCCCTTGATCATTATGCAGTGTCCTTCTTTGCCTCTTGTAACAGTTTTTATTTTAAAGTCTATTTTGTCTGATATGGGAATTGCTACTCCAGCTTTCTTTTGATTTCCATTTGCTTAGAATATCTTTTCCATCCCCTCACTTTCAGTGTGTATGTGTCCCAGGTCTGAAGTGGATCTCTTGCAGACAGCATATGTACAGGTTTTGTTTTTGTATCCATTCAGCCAGTCTATGTCTTATGGCTGGAGCATTTAATCCATTTATATTTAAGGTAGTTATCAATATGTATGTTCCTATTACTATTTTTAAAACTGTTTTGGGTTTGTTATTGTAGGTCTTTTCCTCTTGTGTTCCCTGCCTAGAGAAGTTACTTTAGCATTTGTTGTAAAGTGTTTTGATGGTTCTGAGTTCTCTCAGCTTTTGCTTGTCTGTAAAGGTTTTTATTTCCCCATCAAATCTGAATGAGAACCTTGCTGGGTAGAGTAATCTTGGTTGTAGGTTTTTCCCTTTCATCCTTTTAAATATGTCCTGAGACTCCCTTCTGGCTTGCAGAGTTTCTGCTGAAAGATCAGCTGTTAACCTTATGGGGATTCCCTTGTATGTTATTTGTTGTTTTTCCCTTGCTGCTTTTAATATTCTTTCTTTGTATTCAATTTTTGATAGCTTGATTAATATGTATCTTGGTGTGTTTCTCCTTGGACTTATCCTGTATGGGACTCTCTGCACTTCCTAGAGTTGATTGACTGATTCCTTTCCCATATTAGGGAAGTTTTCAACTATAATCTCTTCAAATATTTTCTCAGTCCCTTTCTTTTTCTCTTCTTCTTCTCAGACGCTTATATTTTGCATATTGTGTGTTTAGTGTTGTCCCAGAGGTCTCTAAGACTGTGCTCAATTCTTTTCATTTTTTTTCTTTATTCTACTCTGCAGTACTTATTTCCACTATTTTATCTTCCAGGCCACTTATCCATTCTTCTGCCTCAGTTATTCTGCTATTGATCCCTTCTAGAGAATTTTTAATTTCATTTATTGTGTTGTTCATCATTGTTTGTTTGCTCTGTAGTTCTTCTAAGTCCTTGTTAAACGTTTCTTGTATTTTCTCCATTCTGTTTCCAAGATTTTAGATCATCTTTACTATCATTACTCTGAATTCTTTTTCAGGTAGACTGCCTGTTTCCTCTACATTTGTTTCACCTGGTGGGTTTTTACCTTGTTCTTTCATTTGCTGTGTGTTTATCTGTCTTCTCATTTTGCTTAACTTACTGTGTTTGGGGTTCTCCTTTTTGCAGACTGCAGGTTCATAGTTCCCGTTGTTTTTGGTGTCTGCCCCCAGTGGCTAATATTTGTTCAGTGGGTTATGAAGCTTTCTGGTGGATGAGGCTGGATCCTGCCTTTCTTGTGGACAGGACCACGTCTTGTGGTGTGTCTTGGGGTGTCTGTGACCTTACTATGATTTTAGGCAGCCTCTCTGCTAATGGGTGGGGTTGTGTTCCTGTCTTGCTAATTGTTTGGCATGGGGTGTCCAGCCATGTAGCTTGCTGGTCGTTGAGTGGAGCTGCATCTTAGCATTGAGTTGGAGATCTCTGGGTGAGCTTTCGCTGTTTGATATTACATGGACCCAGAAGGTCTCTGGTGGACCAATGTCCTGAAATTGGCTCTCCCACATCAGAGGCACCGGCCTGACACCTGGCCAGAGCACCAAGACCCTGTCAGTCACATGGCTGAGAAGAAAGAAAGAAAGAAAAGAAAAGAAATAAAATAAAGTTATTAAAATTAAAAATTAAAAAATTATTAAAAATTAAAAAATTTAAAAAAAAAAGGAAAGAAAGAAAGAAGAGACATCCAAGCCAAAAAACGAATCCATCAATGTTAACATGTGCTAGAAGCTATCCTAAGGAAAAAAAGCAAAACAAAAAAATATGGACAGACTGAACCCTAGGACAAATGGTAAAAGCAAAACTATACAGACAAAATCACAGAAAGAAGCATACACGTACACACTCACAAAAAGAGAAAAAAGAAAAAATATATATAAAAAATTTATATATATAAAATATATATATATAATTTATATAAAAAAAGAAAAGGAAGAGAGCAACCAAATCAATAAACAAATCTACCAATGATAATAAACTCTGAATACTAAACTAAGATAAACATAAAACCAGAAACACTTTAGATGCAGAAAGCTAACCCAAAGTCTACAGTTGATCCCAAAGTCCACCGCCCCAATTTTGGGATGATTCATTTTCTATTCAGGTATTCCACAGATGCAGGGTACATCAAGTTGATTTTGGAGATTTAATCCGCTGCTCCTGAGGCTACTAGGAGAAATTTCCCTTTCTCTTCTTTGCTCACACAGCTCCTGGGGTTCAGCATTGGATTGGCCCTGCCTCTGCATGTAGGTCACTTGAGGGCGTCTGTTCCCACCCAGACGGGACAGGGTTAAAATAGCAGCTGATTAGGGAGCTCTGGCTCACCCAGGCTGGGGGGAGGGAGGATTTTGGAATGCGGGATGAGCCTGCAGGCGGCAGAAGCCGGAGTGACATTGCAACAGCCTGGGGTGTGCTGTGTGTTCTCCTGGGGAAATTGTCCCTGGATCACAGGACCCTGGCAGCGGCGGGCTACACAGGCTCCTGGGAGCGGAGGTGTGGATAGTGACCTGTGATGGCACACAGTTTTCTTGGTGGCTGCAGTTGTAGCCTTAGTGTCTCATTCCCGTCTCCGGTGTCCGTGCTGATAGCCACAGGTCCAGCCTGTCTCTGGAGCTCATTTAGGTGGTGCTCTGAATCCCCTCTCCTTGCGCACCCTGAAACAGTTGTCTCTTGCCTCTTAGGCAGGTCCACAGGCAGGTCCAGACTTTTTCCCAGACTCCCTCCTGGCTAGCTGTGGCACACTAGCCCCCTTCAGGCTGTGTTCACGCCGCCAACACCAGTCCTCTCCCCGCGCTCCGACTGAAGCCCGAGCCTCAACTCCCAGCCCCGCCCGCCCCAGCGGGTTAACAGGCAAGCCTCTCGGGCTGGTGAGTGCTGGTTGGCACCAATCCTCTGTGAGGGAATCTCTCCGCTTTGCCCTCTGCACCCCTGTTGCTGTGCTCTCCTCCATGGCTCTGAAGCTTCCCCCCCACCCACTCCCCATCCCTGCCAGTGAAGGGGCTTTCTAGTGTGTGGAAACTTTTCCTCCTTCACAGCTCCCTCCCAGAGGTGCAGGTCCCATCCCTATTCTTTTGTATCTGTTTTTTCTTTTTTCTTTTGCTCTACCCAGTTATGTGGGGGAGTTTCTTGCCTTCTGGGAAGTCTGAGGTCTTCTGTCAGCATTCAGTAGGTGTTCTATAGGAGTTGTTCCACATGTAGTTGTATTTCTGATGTACTTGTGGGGAGGAAGGTGATCTCCACATCTTATTCCTTGAAGATCTTGAAGATCTCCCCCGACCATGAATTTTTGTAAAAACAAAATTACAGTAGTTCTAAACTACCTATTTGATTATAGAGTTCAAAT
Source organism: Delphinapterus leucas (assembly GCF_059928025.1). NCBI lineage: Eukaryota > Metazoa > Chordata > Mammalia > Artiodactyla > Monodontidae > Delphinapterus > Delphinapterus leucas. Next base: position 40,951,245 of record NC_143136.1, on the reverse strand, counting down.
ATATTAGTAGCATTCTAGTAATGTATTTTGTAGATGCTTGTTTATTATATTATTAACTTTTATAACTTGCATTTCTGCAATCTATAATTTCATATTGATTAAATATCTCAAATAGAACTATTATTAAAATAAGTAAGAAATTATATACTAAAATAAATATTTGATATGAGAATGTGCTAAATGATATTTTTTTAGTTGTACTGACAAAAATTGAGGTTGCATACTTCTTTTCATATTTTAAAAAGCAGAGTATTACTTTAGAGATATAAAGATAAATAAATGTGTTAAAACAAAAACATCAAGGAAAGCATGAACTTTCATTTAATCACATGAAGTATTTTGTTATTTGACAGTGCTTTCCACTATGGCTAAATTTAGAATATTGCAGAAGGTCACACAACTATTCTTTGCAAACACATTTGCTACCAAAAACTAAGAAGAAGAACAAAAAACATTTAAAAAGAAAAGTTTTAAAATATATTATATACATAATTGAATGAAATCATTTATACATATAATATAATACACATATATATCATATATGTACTTTCACAGTTCATGCTTATATCCTAAAATTTTGCAATTTTCATTTTTTTTGCAATGCAATGTTCTGGTTGAAGGTAGTATTATTTTAAAAGTGTTAGAAACCCAGTAGTAAAATTTAGAGCTTGAAGTTAAAGTATTATTGAATATTTACTGGACATAAAATAGAGGACAAACAGGTATTCTTCATCTATTAGAAGATGTCACTAAATCAATCCCACAATCAAAGGGAGGAGATTACACAAAAGCAAAAACACCAGGAAGAAAAGATCTTTGCAAGGCACCGTAGAGGCTCAATTTAATGGGAATGTTTTTAGAACCTTCAGGACAATATATTTAACAACTCAGAAGGGCAGACAAAATTTTTGAAAAATTCCAAATCCTTTATGAATTAAATACACAATCAAAAATTTCCCTTGAGGGGCTTCCCTGGTGGCACAGTGGTTAGGAATCTGCCTGCCAATGCAGGGGACACAGGTTTGAGCCCTGGTTCAGGAAGATCCCACGTGCTGAGGAGCAGCTGGGCCCATGTGCTGCATCTACTGAGCCTATGCTCTAGAGCCCATGCACCTAGAGCCGGTGCTCCAAGACAAGAGAGGCCACCTCAGTGAGAGGCCCATGCAAGGCAATGAGGAGTGGCCCCTGCTCACTGCAACTAAAAAGAAAGGCCACGCACAGCAATGGAGACCCAACACAGCCCAAAATAAATTAATTAAAAAAAAAGTATTTCCAATAAAATTTAACTTTAAAAAAAATTTTTTTTTCCTTGAGAAATTCTGGTACTAGATGGCATCATTGGTGAATTCTTTCAAACATTTAAAGATGAAATGATAAAAATTTTACATGAATTATTTTCAACTTTTCAATTCATTTTTTAATATTGCATATCCCTGATACCCCTGATTTTGGGGAAAAAAATTATAAGAAAAGAAAAGGAGCAATATGTCTCATTAATGATGTTTCAACAGAATAATAACAAAATTTAACCAGTAAAACATGATCAAATTATACCAGTGATCCAAGGTTGCTTTAACAGTTAAGAAACAATCTTTGGGAGAAGAGATACATCTCCTTGGCAGAAGAGTTCCAAATAATTCAAGTAGATCCTTTGACCTCAAGGAAGTGAAACATCATTCCTCACTCTTTAAGTGTGGGTTGCACATAGTGACTTCCTTCTAAGACTGCAATATGGAAGGGTACAAATAGGTAGCTTTTCAGTGGAGAAACATCACAAAACTACCTTAGCCAAGTACTCAAGGTCAACATCCATAGTGCTACGTCATGTTGATAGTGTGTACCCTTGTCATTATGGGATATAAATGGCACTTTACCTATGCGGTCTTCCTCCAAAACCCAAGTGTCAACTAATTATGAGAGAAACATTGGACAAATCCTAATTGGTGTCATTTTACAAAATACCTCACAAGTAGACCTCAAAACCGTCAAAGTCATAAACAATGGAAATCTGAGAAAATGTTCTAAGAAAAGGTAGCCTAAGAAGACATGACAACTAAATGTAATATGGTATCTTGGATGGGATTCTGGAAAAGAAAGTGATGTTGGATACAAACTAAGGAAATCTGCATAAAGTATGTATTTTAATTAATATAATATATCAACATTTGTTCATTAAATGTAAGAAATTTACCGTAGTAATTTGAGATGTTAATAATATGGGAAGCTGGGTATGGGGTACAAGTTGTCTCTATACTATCTTCATATTATTTAAGGAAAAAACTGTTCTAAAAATAAAGTTTATTTAAGAACAGATGTAATTTACCAATTAAAGGAATAAAAATTAAAAGTTGTGAAAATGGATTTAACAACATTTAAAACATATTCTAATAATGCTAAGATAAATCTAATGCTAAATGAAGTATCCTTTTCACCTAAGACCAGGAAAAGGGCAAATATGCCCACTTGCCACAAGTAATATTCAATATTTTACTGAAGTGTTTGTCTAGTATAATAAGAAAAAAAAATAGAGATAATGAATAGGAATTCAGAAGTAAAACTCTTCTTATTCATGGATGGCATCCCTTGTATGTAGAAAATTCAAAGAAATTAAAACAAACAAATGAAGAAACCTACTAATTCTAATGAATGAATTCAGCAAGATTGTAGAATACAAAGTCAATTTTAAAATATCAGTTGTGTTTTATACACTTGAAATAAAAAATTGGAAAATATCAATACAATTAAAATACCCTTTACTAGAGCTTCCAAAAATGTACTATGACTAAGAGTAAATTTAGCCACTGATATGCAAGACTTCTACCCTCAAAAACTATAAAATTTAGGTGAAAGAAATTGAAGATTTTTAAAATTTTGAGATGTGTTATTTTCAAGGATTAGAAATATAATATTGTTAACACACAATTTACCCCAAATTGCAATCCCAAACAAAATTCCAAGAGATTTTTTAAATTGAGTAGCCAAATTATATATTTTATATATGAAGGAAAAGGGTATTGAATAAACAAGTATCAAAAAAAAAAAAAAGATTCAGTAAAAATAGGAAACTTCTTTTCACCAAAAGATTCTGGCAAAACTGGGTAACTGTGTAAATAAAAAATTAACTCCTTACACAAATATTATTTTCAGGTGGAAAATAGACACAAGTTGTAATAGATATAATCATATAATTTATAGCATAAACAAAAGAAAATAATCACCCTAATCTTTAGGAAAGCAAATGTTTCTCTGGACAGAATAAGTACTCTGGTAGATGGAACAATGGCCCTTCAAAGATGTATATGCACTAATCCCTCAAACTGTGAAAATGTTACTTTACATGGAAAAGGGGATTCTGCAGATGTGATTAAAGATCTTGCTGGCTTATCTGGCTGGGCCCAAAGTAATCAAAGTAAGGGTCCTAATGAAAGGGATGGGGAAAGGTCTGAGTCAGAGTAGGAGATGTGAAAAGACAAGGTTAGAGTGATTCAAGGAAGATGTCACCAGTTATAGAATGCAGGTAACCTCTAGAAGCTGGAAAAGTCAAGGAAACGGATCTCCTCATAGAACCTCCAGAAGGAAAGTAGTTCTACCCACACATTTTAATTATGACTTACAAACATGTAAAATAATAAATTAGTGCTGCTTTAAGCCAGTAAATTTGTAGTATTTTGTTATAGCAGCGATAGGAAACTAATATAAGTACTAACCAAAAAGAAACACAGATGGATACATTTCATATAAAAAAAATCTGCTCATTGAGAGACATCAATAAGAATATGAATAAGTAAGTTACAGACAGGGATAAGATAATCACTACATACCTTTTTATGTGTATAAAATCAGACAAAGAACTCTCATTCAGAACATAAAGCTCCTATAATTCAATAATAAAAAGACAAACCAATAAAAAATGAACACTATAACAAAGGGGATATTTAATGGTCAATATACACATGATAATATTTTCAGTATTATTCATGAAAAGAAACATACAACTTTGAAACCATAATGTGATACCACTATCAACTCACACATTTGGCTAAATTTAAAAGCTGCCGACAACCAAATGATGATGAAAATGTGGAGCTACTGGAAATCTAATTCATTGCTGATGCAGGTATAAAAAGTACAACTTCTTTGGAACACTGGCAGTTTTTCCACACCTAGATATTTAACCCAGAGAAAGAAAAACATATGTCCTCAAAAACCACTTAAATACAAAACCAAACAACACCTTTTTATAGCATCTTTATCTATAACAGCCCCAAGTTAGAAACTAGCCAAATTATATACTTACAATAAAATATTACACACCATTAAAAAGTAGTGAAATACCAACACATACGGCAACAAGAATTAATCTCAAAAGCATTATACTGAGTGAAAGGAATAACATAATTTATGATTCAACTCAGATGAATTTTAAGAACAGAGGCAGAAGTATGTTGTGATAGAAATCAGAGCAGTGTTTGCTTCTAGAATGTAGGTAATCAACTGTGTAAGGGAGGAAAAATAATTCTCCCTTTACCCTTCTAGGTTCTTGGCTGAGACCATCCTGTAATAAAAGGATGATTAACAGGACAAAAACAAGTAGAAGTTTAATAACATATATACCTCCTGTATACATACGAGATACCCAGGAAAACTGAGTTACTAACCAAAATGGCCTAAGCCACCCCATTAAATACTATCTCCCTCAAAAGGCAAAAGGAGATGTAAGTGGGTGGGGAAACAATTTACAGGAGGTTATTAGATAAAACACAGTAAAAAAAAAAGGTTAAAGTTGTTAATCAGATTTAGTCCACTGCCTTTTCCTTTGATAAGAGTTTCTACAGATTTAGTCATTCTTTTCTTCCTAGTACAAAGAGGGAGACACCCTTACATATGGAGATTTCCCTTATAAATGCAACTGTCTCTTACAAAAGGGTATCTTCTACTCAGTTTTCAGAGCTTATCCATTGTCTGCTGTTTCTTAAAAATAATCCTCATGCTAAAAAGGCGTATTTTGAACTGGCAAATTCTGATCCTGTTCAACTGTAAGGGAAATGTAAGGGAATTCTCCCAGGTTGATGAAATATTCTACATCATGACCAAGGAGTGGGTTCAATGGGTGTGTGCATTTGTCAAAACTCACTCAAATGAACTTAAGATTGATACATTTATCATAATTATTTAAAGACAGAAAAAGTAGGTACTTCTTGGAAAAGTGTTTTTAGAATTGTTTAGGTTAGAGGAGTGAAGCGATGCATTTTATAAATGATTTAATTTAATAAATCTTTTATTATTCTTATTTGTAAAATATTTATTATTTTTAATTAAAAAAGATTAACAGATATGTACAAAGTGTAGTATTAAAGTAAATTAAACAAGAAGAATAAAGTTTTCTAGGCAGATATGGTGAGCCTTTAAATAAACTACTCTAATAGGAGTAATTGATTTTAAAATTACATGTTTTCATCCTTTTGCTTTCCTGAGTATCTTGGCCTTTGCCCTGGACTACCCTATGCATCCATCTGCTTAGAAGAAGATTAAAATTTGTTACAGCTGGGATGAAAAGAGAAATGCCCAAGCAATATTAATTTTTTGACATTCAAATTGGATTATGCACAAGGCAATAGCTTTGCAAGACAGTCTATTATCTTGGGAATGGATTTTCCAAATTCCTTTATTCTGTCTCATATCAACAACTGTACTCCAGAGAACTCAAAGACTTGAATTTCCTTGTGGTGAGGAGAGGATTCAGGATTCACCTGTATTAGCTAAGCAAAAAGAACAGGGGAAGAGTGAAAACATATTCAACGGTTTTCCCAGCTTGAAGATACTGGGGAATAATAGGCAGAGAGATAAGTGACTATATAAAGTAGATACTAATTTCACTGTTGACTAAAAAAAAAGCACAATGTGAGAGTTGTAAGTTAAGTTTTATCTGGGGCAAAATGAGGACTATAGCCTCTCAGATAGCTCTAAGGAACCGCTCAGAAGAAGTAGTGGGGGAAGTCAGTACATGTGATTTTGGTGAAGGGGAATACGTGCAATCAAGCACACATTTTGGCAGAAGGCTGCCGCTAGTCACGAGGAGCAGATGTATCCAGTAATGATTTTAAGTGCTTTTCTAGATATAAGAAGATGCAAGAATTTGGGCTCATAAACTCTTCTGAATACATCTAACTGACAGACTGTCCTGCCAGTTTTTCCCAGAGCACAGAGTGCCTCATTCTTGATCTCCACCCTGAACTCCTTTCAGGGTGCATTGAAGGTCAGCAACTACAGTGGCTAGTGAGTTAATAGGTGTGTAGTGGTATCTCAATGTTTAACTTGAGATTCCCTAATGATACATGATGTTGAACATCTTTTCATCTGTTTATTTGCCATCTTTATATCTTATTTAGTGAGGTCTCATTTAGATATTTTGCTCAGCCCTGTTCTTAAGTAGTCACACAAAAAAACTCAACCAACATTTGTTATCAAGAGCAAAGTTGTTTCTCTGGAGTTTTTGATTAGTTTTATTTTAATCACTTATGACAATTATATTTATTGGAAAGAAAAAAAAAGGCCACTTAAAGAATAACTTGCTGCCATCTCTTTTTCATATTAGGAGATAGAGCAATAGACTCTTAGTAGTGAAGATGATAGTTTATAAGGAGTTGACAATGGACCTTGAGTGATAAAAGGTGAGTAGGCTACTGCCTTCCAGAGATAACGTTCTCAAAGGAAACTGAAACAAAGAGTGAGCTGAATCTCTTTACGATAGTTAAAACAGATGTTGAATTTCTGAGGCAACATAAAGGCTGATGGATAGTAATATTAGAGAAAAAAATATATATGGGGAGAGAGAGAGAGAGGAGGGAGAGGCAGAAAATAAACTCTACAGAAAGGCTGGGTCATGGTGTTTTACCTGTGGTATGCAAAGACTATGGTTTTATCTAATACTAAAATGTAAGCTTTTTGGTAATATGTTAATTTTTATTAATGCTATTTCAATAAATATCCAATAAAACCAACAATTCCTGGGGTTCTGTATTGTAAGCTAATAAAAGGAATGAGGTAGTACAGTGCAAAAGTGGCCAAAAAGAGAAAATAGTGGACACAGGAACTGAAAATAGATGACAGTGAGAAAATAGGCTGCAATATATGTGACAAGAGAACAGAAATCCCTTAGAATAAAAAGGGAAATCCTGACCAGCAGAGTAAAACTCTCTTAGAATTGTGAAGGAATATTTTTTGAGACTTCCCAAAGTTATAATATGGGGCATACCTTTGGATAATAAAAATTATTCCAAAGCTGGAAGATTTGTTTTATGTGGATTGGAGGTGTAAGTTATTTCCTCCCTTAATTCTTAGCTCTAGGAAGTTTCCAGTTAAATTATTCATATATTTAGTTTCAGTATTTGACCTATTTAACCCCATGACTTTTGTTTTCTTTTTTATCTGATATTCTTAATAACCTACATATGAACAAAAATATAAATTATAAATTATAATAAAATGTACATAATAGTTTAAAATATATTATAAAACAATTTCCCTTTGCAGCTTTCTTCTTTGCATAACTATATTTAAAGACAAGTTTAGCTTACTTTTGCCTTATATTTTGCCTGTATGAAATGTACGTTATTTTTTGATTTGAACAATGAAGCAAATGCACATATGTTTACCAAATTTAAAATTCTTTTAATTTTCAATGTTTTTGCTTTCTACTTTTTAATTTTTCTTCTTCACATATTTACTTCCACAAATAGAGGAATTTTATATTAGTGAAGAATACTGATTTCCTTGCTAGGAAATATTTAAACTTTTTCTCTCCAAAGCATCAGAAAAAAAGCAGATCATGCAAATATTACCTCCTAGGAAAAATAAACATATAGTCACCCAAATAAGTGAGCACTAATGATTTGTCCCCAGTGACTCTCTCAATGAAAGTAACTAAGGGGTTGAATATTGTAGTCAAGAAAAAGAAATACAATATATTTATAAAAATACTGTCCACAATGAAAAGAGATCTTGTACATGATCATACTGTCCCTGAATTGTTATTAAAAATGTGGAAAAGAGATAAAATTAACATCTTCCTCCACATTCCACATGTGATATTTTTGGAACATAATGGACTTTTATACACAGTGTTCATGTTCCTTCTTAAACCTTGAATCATACTTGATTACTATCTCATCACATTCAATCAGTCATAAAGTTTCCTTGATTCCACTAATGAAATATCTATCTCTCCCTCCCCAGTCAGTTCCTACTTCTTTTGCTCCATTTGAAGTTCTTATTATATTTTATCACAGTTGAAATAATAACTTCTTTACTAATCTCCAGATCCCTTGTATTACCAAATCCCAATCTTTCATATAATGAAAAAAAGCCACGTAAATTCCAAATATATACTATTATCATTTAATTCTCAAATAGATTCAGTTGTTTATAAACATCTACCAGAAAACAGCCTAATTCATTTTTCATTCTACCATAGCTAGGATTACATCATCATCATCAACGTCATCATCATCATCAAATATTCTGTAAGTCCACTTTCTTAAGTCCTGAATCACTTTCAGACCATGAGACTTTAAGTCCTCCTTCCATTTAATCATTTATTAACAAGTCTTCTGCACTGTGTTGTGTTTTATGCTCTGTGTTGAATCCTGCAACCACAATGGTAAACAAAATATCAACTCTGTCATTGAGGATCATGCAGTCATGAGACATACATGTAAATAGAAATTTAACAATGCAGTTGATGGCGGAGGGGTATAGACACCAATAGCTCTGAGCTTGGAGAGCCAAGTCAGGAGAAGTACTACAAAAAAGAACACAATTCAAGTGCCCAGGAATTGTACTGAATCAGGATTCTGGTAAGTCAGCAATCCCAAATTGGTTGCATCTGTGACTTGGCCAGCAAATTTTCTAGTCTTTGTAATTAGGATCTTAGCGCCATTTGACTACAGACTAGCCGATGAACATGAGAAGAGTCTAGTCTGTGGTTTGATGCCCTGATCCACCATCGTCTATATATTTAGTTTGTTACAATTATAACAATGTCATTCAATATAAAAAGTTTTTAAAAAATTCCCAAAGGGACTCCTGTACACTCAACTCAGTAGTGCTTAAAACTCCTGTAACTATATTACATAATCAAATATAAAAGAAAACAAAACCTTCAAAGCTGGGACAAATGACTGAGCAATGCACTCACAAATAAAAAGCAATACATATTTGCACCCGATTTTCAGAAAAAATGTGTCATGGGCATCCTCTAAACTCATATTTGCAGATACTTACTTAAAAAAGCATTAACATTTAATGTCTAAAGACTTAATGTGAATAATTTTGATAAGAAAGTAATTTCATTGTTAAATGAGAAAGAATGATGTAATAATAATATAATATGAAATATTTTAAAAGTGTCTCCCAAGATTATGCAAATGTCACATACATAAACTTGCTTTGTCAAGTAATCAACAATATATGGACTGTTTGTTTTTACTAAATAGAAATTTGAATAGCCTGGCGAACTCTCTTTTTAAATAAACACACAGTCAATATCCTTGACTACAATTTGAGGTCATGGCCTTTAGATCTGAAATGTTAAGTAACAGATGAAAATCATTTCATTTAGCCAGTCATTAGTTTATTCACTCAGCAGATGGGACAATTAGAATGGAAATGATTATTAGTCCATCACATCTGGTTTCCTCTAGAAAATTATAACATCGTACTAAGCAGCATGTATAAAATGATGCCCAGTGAGGTCATACAAAAAATAAAGTTTCCCAGCCACTTCTATATAAAGGATGAAGGGAGCAAATCACTTTGGAGCACTTTTTTTTTACTATTGTGGGGCAAAAATCCTCTGAATGTCTTTTGTTTTTAAGCCAGGAGGAGACCAATGCCATTAAACCAATGGCTTGATAAAGAGTCATCATTCACCTTCTTTTTAAAGCTGAGAGCTAATCATTTTGGAAGAGATGAATAAATTTACATAAGAGCCAAAGAGCTTCTTTTGAGGAAAATGGGATAGCTTTTGAATCTTGCTTCTGTTGGGATCAAAATTAATAGAAAATTAGTGATGGACCAATGATGGTATAAAGAATCACTGATAGGAAAACACATGGAGACATAAAAAGGTAACATCATGAGAGGAGATGGGAGTTAGGTCATGGCCCGAAGATTCATCAAGTAAGACTAGCACCAATACATTAGGTCCTGAAGCTTGGAGCCTCCCCAGTCCCAGCTACCTTAGCAAATTTGGACATTAGGAATAGTCTGAGCCTGTGAACATAAATGTCAAGAGTACAAACCACAGAAAACCCTATATTTTCAATATAATTTGAACAATGCACAGATAATTTGAAGACATTTAGACAGTTTACCCAATATGTTGAATAAGTTGTTTTAAAAAAAAATCTTTTTTTCTTTTTAACTGGTTAGGTTACCCATTCTAACCAGTTTATGTTTATATATATTACCATAGGAAAACTAATGCCTGATGAGACAGTAAGGCAATAATGGATTCCTTCATAATAGAATAGAAGTGTCCCACTATATGGCTATTTCTAACCCAAACAACAATTCACTGTGTTACATGAATGTTATTACTGAAATAAACGGAGGATCTGAGGATTAAAAGAGAAATGTATCTATATACATTTCTAAAGTGTACACTTTATATGTTCTTTTTTTTTTTTACATCTTTATTGGAGTATAATTGCATTACATTATTGTGTTAGTTTCTGCTGTATAACAAAGTGAATCAGCTATAACTGTTTCTAAATTTACATGTTTTTGTTTGTTTCTTGACCCAGTAATGCTTTTAATACATGACTTAATCACTTGGGTTATGGATACCTAACAACTTAAAACTTATTGAGGGACTAGTAGTGGATTATGATTCTTTTAAGAGACGCATGAGACATACATACATAAGAAAGATACTTTTCAGAATGTTCTATAATTTTAGATAATAAAACTCAAAATATCATCGGTGTTAATTAGTAGTTCTTGCAAAAATACTGTAACATATAAAACTGGCACTTTTAATTAAGACAGCCTTGGATTTACCCTGATATATCTTAAATGGCTAGGAACATTAACTCAAAATATAAAGGACAGAAAGGGATTGTATGATATATTTTATTAAAAATATAATACTATTGAATCAACCAATTGAGATATATACATTGTATTGAATTATGTGTATTCTTTTAACTACATTAAAACTTACTCGAAGAGATTTTATAGTACAGCATGTGAATAGGAAGATGCCATTCAAAGTACATGGTTTTGGTCGTTCATGGTACTGATTTGAAAATAGATTTGAAGAAGAAAGCATGATCAGATGTCTTCCTAACTAGTAACATAAAATATGTTAGAAAAATCTCAAAGTTTAAATGTAGAGAAATTTAGCACAATAACTATCACACTGTTCCTTAGAAAAACAGAGGAATCAGATTTTTTCTGTTTTTACAGGACTTCTAAAAACCATCAACCAAAGCAGTGCATTAATTTACCATATGCACTTCAGATTTATGGCTTAGATATTTCAAAGGTCTAGTGAAGAATCAGAGCATATTGCTGATTCCACAAGACTCCCACTCCTAGAGTTTGTTGCTTACTCTAATGAGTCCAAAATTCCCTCCATGTTTTACTTAGGGAAGCATCTAGCCACTGGGAGACATACATCTTGTACAGGACTAAACTGAGGAAGCTCACCTGTCTTTTTATAAAAATATGCAAATTTAAAATAAGGTAAGTATGAGAGTATGAAGGAACAGTAAGTAAAAATAATGAAATAATGGAATCACTATTAATTCTCAGTAATATTTTGTCTTACTATGCATTCCAAAATCATGCGAGTTATATATACTTTAATACCAATGAAATTAAGAGCTTTAATTTCCTTTGCCTGGTTCAAAAATTTAACTTAATCAATGTTGTATTTCTCATGAAAATTTCTTTACTGGAATAAAGTCAGAAAAATCAACGAAGTAAACACAATTTTTCATGATATTTCATTTTATTGCATATGCTAAAAGGTGATCAGATTGAAATAAGAAAACCTTTTTGAAGGTAATAGAGAATGTGACAATATTAAGGTAATCTTTGTAACAACCTAAGAGGGATATGTTATTACACCTAGATGAAGGGGGAAAAATGTAAGTTCAGAATATGTTATTTTCCCCAAATCTGACACTGAATAGTTGAGTATGGATTTAGTGTTTTGCCCATGTTGTTTGACAGGGTTGCCACCTACGTGTAAGATTTTTTTTTTTAATGAAAATTGTAAAAAGTTGCCTCCTCTGAGTGAAAAATTATAATTTTTTTGGTGGGGGGAGGAAATTTTTCAGAGCTGATGCAACTCTGTGGTGTAGACTGGATTTCAGTCCCCAACTGCCCACCTATCTAGAGATTTCATGCCCTGAGTTACCATAACCAGTGGTCCCCATTATTCCACTACACTATGCTGCTCTTGTAAAGAGTTTATCATTATGATTCTGAAAAAAATTTTTAAAGAAAAGCAAAACAAATAATATTAAAGAGAAACCTGTGCATCTACCATTCTGAGGTAATAAACATTAATTTTTGCATAAGAACGTTTTTTTAAAAAGCAAAACATTATTACAGATAAATTTGAGGTCTCTTTGAGGTCCTTCCTTGGTACAATTTCCTTTCTATAGGAAACTCTTATTGTACATTTGGTGTAAGTTTTTCTATTTCAGTTTTTATGGTCTCAACCATATAAGTATTCATAGTTGTATACATATATGCACATAGTTCATGGAGACATATGTATACATGTGTCTTATGTATTGTTGATAGACAAATATATGTATGGATATATATTTACACATACATACTGTGAATACAAATATGTATCTATGTATCCATAAATAATCATAAAATTATTTATGTTGGAAAAATTATATAAATTGTACTGTGTACATTACTTTTAAATTGCCTTTTGTTTTAGAGATCTATGTTTATGCATGAAGAATTAGTTGATTTTTTTCTAACTACTGCATAGTATTTTAATCATATTTTTATTGAATAACTTATTTTCTATTCCCTTGTTAGTAGAAATTTACTGTATTACCACTTTGTCATTTTTACAAATAATAATTCTGGTACTTGTGTACGTTTCTTGAATAAAAAGTGTATCTTTCTATTTAGTAGAGCTCAGTTTCTTCAATGTATTTTATAATTTATTGGATAAATTATAAATCTACCACATCAATCATGATACTTCTGAGCTTTCTTCCTTGTCAAGTGCCCAGAATGCTGTCAGGCAGAAGGAGGTAAGAGATTGTAAAATTTCTCTGAAGAATATGATCTTCAAGAGAAAGAAGACTAGGAGGATAGTACAACTTGATTTCCAATTAAATTACAATATCATGTAATTCTTGCAGAAGGTCAGCAGCTAATAACCATATTTACATACAGTGCTTCCAATTGGTATTGTAGTGCCACACCTTTATGTATGAAGAGAGAGCTAAAGATTTTCAACAAACATTTGAGGGAAACTTCAAGATAAAATTAAGTTGCAAAAAGAAGAAAGGAAGGGAGAGTGGAAGGGAGGGCGGGAGGGAGGAAGGAAAAGGTAAAGAAAGAAAGAAAAGAGAGGGAGGAAGGAAGGAAGGAAGGAGAAAGGAAAGAAGAAAGGGGAAGGAAGGAAGGAAGAAAGAAAGAAAAAGAAAACAAAATATAAACTTCGAGAAAATGGGACAAAACATGGAAGAATAAACTTCCAAAAATATTTCATTGATATCCTGAAAGATAAAAATTATATATCACCTGTATGAAACAAAATATGATTAAAGGAACATTAAGAAAGCAAAGCAAAAATATCCTTTGGAAATTAAAATTATGATATTAGAAATAAAAATCTCAATATAGCTATTGAAATATATGGTAAAGAATTTCCCCCAGGAATTTAAGAGGAAAAAAAAGCATAGAGACAGAAATCAGAGAGAAATACTAGGAACATTAGGGGATTTGTTCAGGAGGGGAAATGTCATAATAAGTATTCTAAGAAAGAGAGTGAGAGGGAGTGAGCGAGAGAGAAAGGAGAAATGGAGGGAGAGGATGTGGCACAAGGAATTATGAAAAAGACATTGTGAAATATTCTCCAGTACCCAATGTCATAAACTTCCAGATTTAAACACACCAAGTACCAAAAACATCCTATAGCAAAAGACTCACATGCATCCTGAAACCACAGAACATAGAAAAATAAGATGATATAGAAGTTTCTATAAAGTAAAAATTCAGTCAAATGCAGAGTCAAAAATAGAATGGCATAGTATTTCATAATTGCAATATTAAACATTAGAAATAGTGAAGAAAATTTTGAGCTGCAAAATACTTAGGAAAAACGATTTCAAAAATAGAATATTCTACTGAAGCAAACTTTCAATTGAGAGTGTGAGTTCAATAAAGATGTTTTCAGACATGCAAACTTTTTAAAAAAAGAAACACTTATCTCTGTGCACTCTTTCCAGGGCAGCTAATGGAGAATTTGCAGCAGCACAACAAGGAAGCAAACTTCATCTAATTGAGCTCTAGGTACAGACACAGATCTTAAACTGATTCAAAAGGAGTTGCATATAATTCTCTCCTACACGTTTGGCCATTCAAAGTCCTCTTTTGTAGTAGCCATTTTAGATTCCTTACAATCATCCAGCCAATCCTACTTTGGCAGCCTTTGTCCATGTGTCACCTTCTGATGGACTGACCAGCATGCAGATATTGAAATAAATTGGTAGAGGTTTGATTGATGTCTAATAAAATTTTAAATATTCAATGAATTCCTGCTAGTCTTCCTTAGGTGTTAAAAGTCCTTAACTGTACCAATTCTTCCATGAACTATTCACGCTTCTGGAAATTTTAACACCTTTTTAAAGTGAACTGAGGGGAAGTCCTTTTAAGTAGATCTGCAGTTGAGGTATGTATTGGGAATGTAGGGAGACAAGGATAGAGATATCCTTATCAAGGATATCTTTTAGTCAAGATATCTTTTAAGAAGTTCAAATTTGATTATGTGTTTTTCTTGGAGGTTTCAGTATAATGATCAAAGAAAGCAGATCATAGAATGTTTGGAATTTTTCCTCCTTTGTTTTATAAGGCTCTTGTATTGGTCAGGATTTTTCAAAGAAAGAGAATCAATAGGAGATAGAGATGGAGATAGAGATGATAGAGATAGAGATATAGGAAGATATAGATAGGGAATATCTTTATCTAGCTATCTAGCTATCTATCATCTATCTATGTAGCAAGGATTGACTCTCATGGGATTGTTGGGGCTGGCAAGTCGGAAATCCATAGGGCAAGCTGGCCGGCTGCAGCTTCAGGTAAGAGTTGATGTTGCAGTCTTGACTCCAAAGGTTGAAAATTCAGGCAGAATTTCTATGTTGCAATCTGGAAGTGGAATTCCTTTTTCAGGAAACCTCAATCTTTGCTCTTAAGATCTTCAGCTGTTTGGATGAAACTCACCTGTGTTATAGAGGATAATGTGCTTTGTTAAAGCCATTGAAAATTTGATAGGAATTACACTGAATTTGTAGGGTTTTGGGGTAGTATGAACGTTTTCAAATATTAATTCTTCCAATCCAAGAACAGAGGATGTCTTTCCATGTAGTTTTGTCTTTTTCAATATCTTTTAGTTTTCACTCTACAGGTTTTTCATCACCTTTGTTAAATTTATTCCAAAGTATTTTATTGTTTTTGATGCTATTGTGCATGAGATACCTTTCTTAATGTCTGTTTCAGATAGTTTATTGTTAGTGTATAGAAACACACACACACATACACACACTTACTGTTTTAAATGTTAATCTCACCTAAAAAATACATTCATAGCAATATCCTGATTGATGTTTGACTAAACAACTGTGCACCATAGCATAGCCAGGTTTAGACATAAAATTAATCATCACAGCTCACCTTAAATGTACTAATTTAGTAATATTACACAATATCTGTAGGAACCAATGCAATTCTAAGTCATTCTTTGCAGAACTTTGTCATTTACAAAAATAGGCACATCTATTTAGATTATAGTGAGGAAACATGTAAAAGGCAGGAACTCTCTTAGGAAAATTTGTAGACAAACTCATGACAGATACAAAAGAAGATGCATTATGTTTGGAATAAATTGGAAGTGTATATGATATTTTAGGGAATAGGGCTTATTGTATTTGGGCTCTTTCCAGACTTTGGAGTTAGGACCACAATGCACAGAGCTTAATAACTGAGCCAACCTATTACAAGAAATCAAGGATAGTCTCAGGTGAAATAAGCAAGGAAATTGACATAGAGACATTTAATAAAGCAGTCATTCCCTTAAAAGATTTGTTTTTGAGCATCCAAAGTAATGAATCAGTAACATGAAGTTTACAGTGAAAATTTACATTCATAGAGGAAGATGCTGCCACTTTATAGGGCATATAACCCCAAAGTCCTGGAACAGACTTGGGCAGTAAGTTAGGGAGTCTGGTAAACATCTGTTTCCTATGAGCAATTCTTAAGACACTAGGACAGCAGGTGACAAAAAACAAATGAGGGAAGCATGGAATATCACAGAGTAGTTTTTGATTTAAATGTGTACAAGTTTGTTGCTTGTTTTACTATTTAGATACATTGCAAATTATTTCTTCTAATTTATTTTGTGTTTATTTTTAGCATATTTCTCTTATGTCTCCTTTTTACTCCATTCTTGTCTTCTTTTGTGATCATAAGGTGAGCTCATTTTTCTGTTTTCTCCTAGTTTGGGAATTAAGAGCTTTTATTTATGTTGTATTTCAGATAATTTTAATTGTTAAACCTATATATCAAGTTTTTACATTTCTTATAAAATATTATCCTATTCCTTATGTCCATCACCTAAAGTATTTTCCTACCTCATATTTTATTATTTAAAATTTTAAATCACTCTCTAGCCAAAATAAAACTAGCTATATTATTATTATTACTAGTATGGTTACTATTGCCATTTTTATACTACTAATAGATAATAAACTTGCAAACTAGTTTAGTAATTTTTTTGGACACAATTTCTTCTTCCACTCCACCTCTTCTGGGCTCCCTCCTTGATGGTAAATATTCTCTAGCATTTATTTTACTTAATTTCTACAGTGATAAGTTATTGATCTGGGTGTTCATTTTACCACTGCCTTTGAAAAAATTACATGTAAAATTCTAGATTCAAAATTATGTACTTCTGGCTGTTTCTGTTGTTGTCTTTTCACCACTATTATTGTTGATGCAAAATCTGCTGTCAATTAAAAAACACAATAAATAAAATACAATTTTAAAGCATCCATTCAATATAATACATTATAAGATGATGCCATTTTCATGGTGAAACATAAGGGAAAAAATATTGCTCTATCAGTGGTAAATTAAAGCCCCACAAATGTATTATTAGGCAGATGTAGGACTAAATCAAGAGATTAATGTATGAAATAATAATCTTAGACCACTGAAAGCCCTCAATCAAAACGATCTGGCTAGGAGTAGTTCTGTGAGAAAAAAAATGGCATTATACTGTGTGTATAGAATTTTAAAATAATGATAAACTAACTAAAATATGGCCTGCTTTTTATTATGATTATGTGCCTTCAATTCTAAACAGCATCACTCGTAAAATATTTCTCTTGGAAAATGTTTTTATTGTTCTCTGTTCTAAACAATCTTTGTGGTTACTATTAATTTTTAATAACACATAAGTATCAAATTAGCACATTTTATTACTTTTTCTTTCATAAATATTATATTCTACATGGAATTAAATTATAATAACTGTCAGTTATACAGCTAGCCCCAAATGCACCCAAACTCAGCGACATGTATTTGTTTTGAGATTAAGTTCAAAGAAGTTGAGAATTGTTGAGCTTGCTCTTAGAGAAATGTGGATATCCAGGCTCTCATCGTTCTTCATATTCCTGATTTTAAGCAGTAGTTTCCAAATAAACAATGATAGCCCAGTGGTTGTAAATGTAGAGGACAGAACTTGATTCACTTAAATGCTGTCATAGTGTGGAGCCACTCAAATTTTTTACTTGTGTTTATAATTTAAAGCTGAAACAATGTATGAACTATAAGGCTTAATCTTTGTTTTTGGTATTGGCAGATTTTAGTCTGTATGTGAATATTAAATAATAGTTTTAAAAGCAAAATCTACTCTTTTAAATAATTATTTTAAAATAATGAATCAAGAGCATATTTATTATTATTATAAGATTTTTCTGAAGATAATTTGCTGTACTGAGAAAGGGGAGTGTTAAAAAAATATCTACGTCATGCTAGGCAGCCACTGAAACTGGCATTCTGAGACACACACACACAATATCTATCATATATTAAGTTTCTTGGACTAAAAACCTGTGAATCACACATGAACCGTGGCTAATTCTTCAAAGCAAAAATCAACATGTAAGATACGTTGGTAAATAAGCAGCTGACTCCCCTGGGCAGCTGCCTGACCTCACCTTGTCCCTTTCCTTCACAGACCACCAATTAAAAGATGGGCAAAAGATCTAAACAGGCATCTACCACATGAAAGAAGATATACAGATAAACATATGAAAAGATGTTCACCATCATATGTCATTAAGGAATTTCTAATTAAAATAACGAGATACCACTACACACCTATTAGAATGGCCAAAGTCCAAAACACTGACCACAGTGTTTGGACTATCCTCAAATGCTGGTGAGGATGTGGAGAAACAGGAACTCTCATTCATTGCTGATGGAAACACCCAATGGAACAGTCACTATCTGGGACTACAGTCACACATAGGCAGTTTCTTAGAAAACTACACGTACTCTTACGAGGAACTGTACTCCTTGGTATCCACCCAAATGAATTGAAAACTTAACGTCTACACAAAAACCTTCACAACTGATTCAAAATTGCTAAAACGTGGAAGTCTTAGCCTTTCAGTTGATGAATGGACAAATAAACTGTGGTTCATCCAGACAATGGAACATTATTCAGCACTAAAAATAAATGAACTACCAAGCCACAAAAAGACATGGAAGAGCTTTAAATGCGTATTACTAAATGAAAGAAGGCAACCTGAAACGTCTATATAATGTATGGTTCCAACTATATGACATTCCGGAAAAAGCAAAACATTGGAGACAGTAAAAAGATCAGTGGTTTGCAGGTGTTAGAGAGGAGGAAAGGATGAATAGGCTGAGCCAGAGGATGTTTAGGAGAATGAAACTATTCTGTATCACACTGTAATGGTGGATACGTGTCAGTGTACACTTGTCAAACCTATAAAATATACAACACCAAGGGTGAACTTCAGTGGATTTTGTGTAATAAAGATGTGTCAACACATTTTCATTGACTGTAACAAATGTACTGCTTTGGTGAGGGATACTCACAAAGGGAGAGGTAATACCTGTGTGAGGACAAAGGCTGCATGGGAACTCTGTACTTTCTGTTTAATTTTGCTGTGAACCTAAAACTTCTCTAAGAGAAGTTTATTAATTTTAAAAATATATAAATAAGAGTAAAAAATGCTCACAAAAAGATATTTTTCAAATGTCATATAAAATTATGAGCAACATTTGGTTTCAGCATTTTAGAGAACCAAGCTCGCTTATGGTGAATATAGTGATTTAGAAAATGAGAAGAAATAAGACTGAGGTGTTTTCAAAAACACTAAGGTGGTGCTCAGATTTGAGCGGCCCGTGTTGAGACTCCATGGAGTCTGCACACCAATGTCGTCCTGCTGTGCTCTGCATCCAGCCCCTCTTCTCTCTGATCACAGAGTTTCATACACACATGAATTTTTCTGTCATAAAATGGGAACCGCAGCAGGCCTGTCGTCAGGGATAAAATGCTCTAAAAGTCTTTTGGATCTGGTTTAAAGAAAAATATTGGACACATATGGTTTTGTAAAGGAAAAATAAAAAGAGTCAAGGGAAGAATAGATTCAGGGAAACAGTTGTAACTGCTAACAGATTTAGATTATGTGCCCTAAGAAAGAAAAAAAAAGATTTTCTCATGGAATAAGAAAGCTAGTAAATACATTTTTATGGAATTGTTAGAAATTGACATTGTTACTGTCCGTAAAAGATGGAGACCTCATTTTTTCTTTATAAAAATGTAACAGGAATGCACCCCTTTTTTCCCCTCCTCATAGCATAATGATAATTCATCTAGTTCTGTTGGGACTTAGTTATCTGACATAAACTAATTCCTTCTAAAATAAATTTTAGTATTAAAATATCTCTACTTGTTATCTCTTTAATAACTTGATTTTTTTAAGTTACCAGTTCGAAATATTCGACAGGTTATGTTGAAATTATTTTTTCTGTACTGGTACTCTGAAATTCTTTCATGAATCTCTCTCAAAATGAGTAATTTAAAAACTAATGGCTGACACTGATTTCAATATATTCATTCAAAACCAGACATAGACACACACATTCACACACACACAGAGCTGTGGACTTTGTCCTTTAAAAATATTTCCCCAAGTTTTATTTTACAGTTTCCTCCCTTTTACTTAGTATCTTCTGTTTTTAGATTTCAGGAAGTCATATCTTTATATTTGAATTTATGAACTTCTCATTTTCTAAACATCTTAAGTCATTTTACATAATTTCCTATCCTCACTGGCATACGCAAACACCTAGCAATTTATTTCATTTGGAAATTGTTATCACTTCTGTCAGAATATAAATAGACACTTTAAATAAAAATTGTGTTGCCACAAACTCACTCTCCTTCCAAATTATCTGCCTTGATTGCCTTGCAAAAGTTGCAGTCATTACAACAATGCTCACATCCACTCAAATATAAATGTGTGTATATGTGTGTGAATACTAACCTGTATTTTTTAGTTTAATGGGTACACACTTCTCTTCTGTTCTACGGGAGGAACAAAACAACCAGGATACAATTCATAGGACACAGGACCTTTGGAATACAGCAGATGGTTGTGGATGTATACTCTGGATCCTGACGACCTAGGTTTTCATCCTGGCTCCTGCCTTTACCAGTAACCTTGTATAAGTTTCTTAACTTATCTGTATTTTAATTTCCTCATCTGAAATAGGGGTAATTTAGGATGAATACTTTGCTCCCTATAAAATACTTTGAATACTTATGGGGGGGTGAGTTGAAGATGGCAACATAGAAAGGTCCTGAACTCATTTCTTCCCATGAACACAACAAATCTACAACTACATATGGAATAGTTGCCTCTGAAAAAGACCTGAAAACTAGATGAACAAGGGGGAAAAGGGCAACATCAAGATGGGTAGGAGAGGCAGAGACACAATCTTGCCCTCAAATACCCCCTTTCCACATATGGTGATATACAATAGGGAGAGATCTCAAAAATACACAATTTTTCTTAAGCAGCAAGAGGTTTGGGCTCCTCCTCAGGCATCCCAACCCTTAGATCCTGCTCAGGAGAGACAAGCCCCCAAAATGTCTGGCTTTGAATATCAACAGGGATTACATCCTGAAAAACCCTAAAACTATAGGGAATAAGGAACTTGCTCCACTCTTAAAGGGCTCATGCCCAGGCTCACTCATCCTGGTGTTTCAAAAAAAAAACAGTTTGAAAAACACCAGCATGGCTCAGACCACACACAAAGGAGACCACTTACTAATCTTGAAGTGTATGTCATAGATACAGGAACCTGCTGGGACTCCGTCCGGGGATGGAGACAGTGGAGGGTGCCATTTTTGCAATCTCATTCTACCTTGCTAATGCCAGCACTGGCGGGTACCATTGTGGAACTCTTCCTCTAACCTGCTAGTACCAGGAGACATGCCCCATTGAGATCCCTGCCCATTCCCATGCCGCAGTTTCATGCCACGGCTGGGCCAGGCAAGAGCCCCACCCACTCCTGTGTCACAGCAGGTAGGTGTGCCCAGCCCAAATAGGGGACACCCCTTGAACACCTATCTTTAATGCCTGGTTGCAGGGGGGGATTATGCTTCTGGGTCCCATGGGTCATTTCTTACACAGACCACTCCTTCGAGATTGGGAAAGGTAGCTGATTGGCCTAATGCATAGAAACAAACACAGAGAGTCAGGCAAAATGAGGAGACAGAAGAATATCTTCCAAACAAAAGAACAAAACAAAGCTTCAGTAAAAGACCTTAATGAAATGGAGGTAAGCAATCCACCTAATAGAGTTCAAAGTAATGGTCATAAAGATGCAAACCAGATTCAGAAGAATGGATGAACACAGTGAGAACTTTAACAAAGAGATAGAAAATATAAGAAAGTATCATACAGATGTTATAGAGCCAAAGGATACAATAACTAAACTGAAAAAAACTACAGGGGTTCAATGCAGACTGGATGAAGTGGAGCCGAAAAATGGATCAGCAAGCTGGAAGACAAAGCAATGGAAATCACACAGATGGAGCAGCAAAAAGAAAAAAAGTATTTCAAAAAGTGTAGGTACCTTAAGGGACCTTTGCGACAGCGTCAAGCAGAATAACAACATTTGCATTATAGGGGTTCCAGAAGCAGAAGAGAAAGAGAAAGGGTCAGAAAACTTACTTGAAGAAATAATGGGAAGAAAAACTTCCCTAATCTGGGGAAAGAAACAGACATCCAGGTCCAGAAAGCCCAGAGGGTTCCAAATAAGAGGAACCCAAAGTGATCTACACCAAGACACATTATAATTAAAATGGTGAAAGTTAAAGAGAGCGTCTTAAAAGGAATAAGAGAAAAACAATTTGTTGTGTACAGGGAATCCCCACATGGCTATCAGCAGATTTTTCAGGAGAAAGTTTTCAGGCCAGAAGGGAGTGGCATGACATATTCAATGTGCTGAAAGGAAAAGAAATTCCAACCAAGAATTCTCTACCTGGCAAGGCTGTCATTCAGAATTGAAGGAAAGATTAAGAGTTTTCCAGATAGGCAAAAGCTAAAGGAGTTTATCACCACTAAACTGGCCTTACAAGCAATGTTAAATAAACTCTTTAAGCGTAAAAGAAATGGCACTAATTAATAACAAGAAAACCTACCAAAGTAAAAATCTCACTGGAAAAGGTCAATATATAGTAAAGGTAATGGAAAAATCACTTATAAAACATGTATGATGGTTAAAAGATAAAAGTAAAATTAACTAAAACTATAATGATTAGTTAAGGGATGCATAAATTAAAAAGATGTAAATTGTGACATAAAAATATAAAATATGGTGGGGTGAATAAAAATGTAAAGTTGGGGAATGTGTTCAAATTCAAGTTGCTACCAACTTAAAAACAGACATTTAAATACACAGGAGGTTATATGTGAACCTCAGGGTAACCACAAAGCAAAACCTTATAGTAAATACACAGAAGAAAATGAGAACTGAATCTAAACATAGCACTAAGAAAAACCATTGAGCCACAAGGTAAGAGTGAATACTTACTCAGGACATAGTACATTCAATAAATGTTAGTTCCCATTATTAATTATTATTAAGTATGGATTAGAAAAAAATAATCTAGGCGTGAACTTAAGAACATGATCAGATTGCTGGTAATAAACACTTTACTTTTTCAGTTAGTCAGAGAACAATTCACTTTAGCACTATGTCTCTCAGGGAAGGAGGCATCTTTGCAAATGCATCAGCTCCTTGGTGTTCAGGGGCTCTGACTCTGTTCAACCTAACTCTGATTATGTTCAGAGGTAAAGAAACAGCACTAAAGCCCCAAGTGTCATAGCAGAGTCTTTGTCAAAAGAATTGTACAGAAAGAAGTAGGTAGAGATATCACAAATTCCCTTTCATAGAGACACTGCATGTCTTAGGGAAGGCTGAAGACAGGCAGATTGAAAAGCAGAAGATCCGCTGTGGAGAGAAATGGAGTGAGTGATTTCAAACAAGAAGTGCTATGTTGTTGATGCCCTTGATATCAGAATTATCCAGCACTAATGATAGAGGATTCAAAAGTTTGCTGTATTTTTAGGATATTGTCCTTGTAAGTAGAAGGATGCTTGCTTATCCGGAAAAGTGGAATCCCCGTTTTTTAGACAGATATTTCAATAAGCTGACGCATAAAAGTTCTTACAAATGACCATGAGACTATTCAGGCATTTCAACTTATTAAATGAATATAACATATAGAATTAAGCTTCTGTACTTCAAATTTATTTTTCACATTAAATAATTTTTTATAATCTTATGTTTATGTGTAATAATTACTGCTCCTGGATGAACTAAACAACACTGAAGGTCAAAACTAAAAATTCTGCTAAAACTAGAAATGAATTTTAAATATTATCATTTATATAATTGTAACGTCTTCTATCAGAGTAACTACAACAGAATAGAAATCTGATTTCATGTTTTTCTTTTATTGAAGGAGCTCTATACATCAACTCTTGCCTGTTGCTGATCACAAAGAAGCAAAATATTGCTACATATTAAGTATGATTTAGAAGTAAACAAAAAGTAGATTCTCTTTTATAGCAGGGAAACAAGTTTAAGGAAAATATATTGATTGAAAATTTTCCTTGTCTGAAGTATTTCAAACATGAATTCACTTGTCTTTTTATTTCCCTGTCAAGCTGATTTTCACTTACTTAAAATCAGCTTCTCAATTTCCAGCTCCCAGAAGAACTTAACGTTCTGGTTGAGAGAGCTCAACTCAAAATCTAACTCTTTTCCAGTTTCAAAATATGTTTTTAAGAAAGTCCAATGCCATCACAGTGTGGATGACAATAAGGAAGGAAGGACAAGTTACTATTGGACCTGCCATCCAGAAGATTGATGAAAATTTGCAATTCATTCATGGTCATGGGAGGATGTTATGGCCATCACAACACACAATTTCTCAAATATGAACTTATCTATAAATCTTAAGGGTAAATCAGGGTAAATGTGAATATATGTTTTCATTAGAAGGAAAAATATATAAAATGGATAAAATTTTCAAAATATTTTAAGGTTGATATATTCTCCCTAAATGTTTTGTTCTTTCCATCCTGTTTTTTAATCTTTAGAATTCAGTGCTCTTAACACAGGGCCTAAATCATAGTTTAATAATTATATTTTAATAAATATATTTAGCTATAAGTGTATTTTAATTAAATAGTTTAATAAATATTTTAATTAAATGTTCCATAGAATTGACTATACATATATACCTCTGCAAGTCGCACACAAACTTTTTTTTTGCAGTACGCGGGCCTCTCACTGTTGTGGCCCCTCCCGTTGGGGAGCACAGGCTCTGGACGCGCAGGCTCAGCGGCCATGGCTCACGGGCCTAGCCGCTCCGCGGCATGGGGGATCTTCCTGGACTGGGGCACGAACCTGTGTCCCCTGCATCGGCAGGCAGACTCTCAACCACTGCGCCATCAGGGAAGCCCCGCACACTATCTTGATTACTGTAGCTTTGTACTAAATATTGAAATTGGAAAGTGTGAGCTGCTCAACTTTGTTCTTCTTTTCAAGATTGTTTTTGGCAAATCTCAGTAGTTGGCATTCCCATATAAATTTTAGGATCAGTTTGTCACTTTCTTTAATAGAAATTGTGTAGAATCTATGGACCATTTGGGGGATTATTGCCCTCTTAACAACATTTAGTCTTCCTATCCATGGACATGGATATTATTTAATTTATTTAGGCCTTTGTTTTCTTTGAATATTGTTTTATAATTTTCAGAGTACAAAATTTGCACTTTTTCTTGTTAAATTTGCTCCCAATTATTTTATTCATTTTGAAATTTTTATTAAAAGTGTGTAAAATACATTTTTATACTGACCCTTTATCATGAAATTTCATTGAATTCATTTACTAGTTCTGAGGGGTTTTTGTTTGTATTTTTAAGTTATTCTCTATATGAGAATATTTCATCTGCAAACAAATATAATTTTATTTCTTCCTTTACAATCTGGGTGATTTTTTATTTCTTTTTCCTTGCCTAATTACCATTGCTTGAACTTTCAGTACAATAGTAAGCATAAATGGCAAGAGCAGGTACCTTTGTCTGTTCCTAACCTTAGGGGAAAAGCAATCAATCTTTCACTATTAAGTATGACGTTAGCTATTGGTTTTTAATAGATGCTCCTTATCAGGATGAAGAAGTTTCTTTCTATTCCTAGTTTTTTTTAGTGTTTTTATCATGAAAGAGTGTTGAATTTTGTCAAATGCTCTTCCTGCATCATTTCTGGGATAAATATTTCTCCATTTATTGCATGATCTTAAGACAATTTCTAGAGGGGTGTGTGTGTGTTGTGTGTATGTTTAAATTTTTCATCTGTTATGATTGTTTTCTGGGGAGAAGATCCAGGAAGTTCATCACATCACCATTCAGAGTCTCTCCCCCCTTGTATGCCACTTCTTTTTATGATATCATTATGCATTTCTTTGCATAATTATCTAAATCTTTCATTAATGTATGCCTTCTTTTACAGGTAGGTCAACATTATGGATCTACCAAGTTACACTATTGGAACAGCATTTGACCTTGAATAGTTAGTTTCTTTGAACATTCATAATTTGATCAACAAAGATGATAATTACACTATTTCCTGAACAGAGATTTTACTAGAATTAAATCACTTTGTTCTCCTCTATAATCCACTGGCTTTCCCAGCTTTCTTGTAAAGTTCATACTTCTTGGTTTAGAATATAATTGTAAATGATCTCTGGTCCAGGCCTGTATCTTCAGTGGCATTTTTAGCCTCTAGCTTTCTTTTTTGAATGTATGTGCAATTTTTCATAGCTTAGTGCTTCTGGAGGTTTCATTCCATTGCCTGGCATGCATATCCTCTATGTATCTTTAATCCCCATCAACTTTCAGACTTCAGCATAAGTATAAACTTCCTGGAAGCCTGACTAAGACTTCCAGTCTATCACCATCTGATTAACTCTCTCTCCTCTGAGACTTTACAATATGCTATTGAGGAACAGCTCCATCACTTTTCATAGTTTATCAAAATCTTTGATTCATTTTGTGTCTCATTACTACACTATAGTCAAGAACATTTTAATCTTCCAACTCTACATAACTCTTCCTTCGACCTCAGAGTTTGGGTCATTGTAGGTGCAAAAAACAAACAAACAAAACAAAACCTTATTCTCCCCAACAAACCCTTCTATACACAGAGTGCCTAATGGCTCTCGGCGCTTATTTTAGTGCAGTACTTTTCCTTCAGTACAGGAGATCAGATACTGAAAAGTTACGGAAACATAATTCCTTTTTTTTTGGTTGTTCAAGCTGATCCCTGGTTCCTCTGCACCTGCAGATTTAACTAACCATGGACTGTGTAGTAATGTATTTATTCTTGAAAAATATCTGCTTATAAGTGGATCCATGCAGTTCAAACCCGTGTTGTTCAACTGTCAACTATATAAGTATAGACTTTTATAATTTATAAATAAATTTATCTTAAGCCACCTCATTTGATCCTGCACTAGACCTGAAGGGTTATTGTTATGGTCTAAATATTTGTGTCCTCCCAAAATACATATGTTGCAATCCTTACCCCCCAAAGTGATGGTATTAGTAGGTGAGGCCTTTGGGCAGTGTTTAAGTCATTAGAGTAGAACTCCCTTGAAAGGGATTAATACCCTATAAAGGAGTCACCAGAGAAATCCCCAGCTCCCTCCACCACATGAGGATACAAGGAGAATTCAGCAAACCAGAAGAGGTCCCTCACCTGACCATGCTGGCACCCTGATCTCGAACTTTCAGTCTCCAGAACTGTGAGAAATAAATTTTCATTTATAAATTGCTTATAAGCTACCCCGTTTTTGTTGTTTCATTATAGCAGTCCAAATGGACTGAGACAGTTATAATTTTTTAGTAATTATTAACCAATTTTATATGTAAGGATATCAACAATGTTAGGGATTAAATGCCTTTTCTAAAGTTTATGATACCACCTGCCACAGTACTACTCCATTATAATCTATGCACCAAAGCATATCCCAACCTTTCTTCTCCAATATTGAAAATACCTATTTTCTTCAAGCTGTATCTTTTACATTGCAAAACAAGATAACAGGGAGAAATGACAAATTAGAGCAGTGGTTAACTGATAATAAATCTTATTTTTCACCTAAAGGGCTTTCTAGCATGGAGAGAGTCCACTTGACTTAGGTTTGTTTGACACACTTAATGTCATCTTTACATCTTTCAAAAGCCAGCAAGAGTTTGTTACTAGGAAAGGGACAGCATCTCCCCTTCATAGCAAGAGACATTCTTTTAGATAATCCTTAGAACAAGCTAATGCTGAAAAACCTGAAGGCATGAGGGAAGAGACCCATGTTGGAAAGGGAATAGGGGTTGTTTACTAAGGGAAGAAATGCCAGTATCATGTGCAACACTCATCTAACAGTAGGGATACTTGTTATATTAGCAAGATTTACTGACAGACTACATCTGTGTCTTCTCACCAAACAAGGTCACTCAGTCAGATACTATGGAGCCTAATGAGGAAAATGCCAAGTCCCTGGAGTGATAATGGAGGTTCGCTCTGACTTACGCCTCAGGCACTGGCAATATTTTTAGGTCTAGAAAATAAAATAAGGTACAGAAAAAGGTCATAATTTTTATCGAGCTGACCCACCTTGAAAAATAGCTGTGCATGTAACTGAGTATGTTTAGTGTTTTCTTTTTCTCTTTCCTGAGACTCAAGGTTACTTTTCTATTCTTCTTCAAAGAGGTCCTTAAGGGTTTCAATACTTTACCTGAACATTAAATTTATATATGTTATTGGGCTAAAGGGTCTCTTCCACAGTTTTTAAAATTTTTTATGTCTAAGAAAGGGAACTATCTCCAAAATGCTAAGGGACTGGTTGTGTTCTGGGAGGGTTTTTTTTTGGGGGGGAGGTGCATATAAAATATTATTAGCTCATTTTTTTGTAGAAAAATTCTCAAAAAAATTTTCTGTGCTTTGGACATCACAATATTTTTTAAACTTGGGAATTAGATACGTGGATTCATGTCATAGCAATGGCTTTTAAATAGCTTTTTGACTTGGGCAAATAGCTTATCCTCCCAGAGCCTTCGTGTTCTTAATGGAAAAATAATGGATTTAGAATAAACAATAGTGGAGGTCCCTTCCAATGTAAATATTCTCCAGACTCATTAGGTATACATGACTTTATGTACTCTCAAAAGAATTTCACTTCACCTCTCCAATTATACATTTTATTTAGCCCTGGTTTGTTCACAATAACTTCATGATGTTAGGACATAACCAACTTCTTGATCTGTTTTTATCATCCTTGCACTTTATCCCCATGCCACTTACTAATTTATTGTTTCATATATATTTATAAAACCTTGAAGCATTTACTTCATCTTTCTTCATTAATTTCAAATTTCATTATAAAACTAAAGATAAATACAACTTTTCTTGATCTTCCATTTATTTCAACTCTTCTCATATGAGTCCTTCATTAAAAGCAAACCAAACAAGCAGAAACCCACTGTGATATTACTGTCACAAAGCAATCAGTTACCTCATTTGCTATGTATCTGATCTTACACTTAATGGAAAGAAAGAATTTTCACAAAGACTAGGTTATAGATGATCCAGATTGCTCAAAAACAAATCTAGACTCATGAATTTGCTGACCTACAGCAGTTTAACTGTGTAGAGAGCTCCCTAGAACAATTTGAAACTTTTTTATTCAGCCAATATTTCTGAGAAGCTACTGTATGTCAGATGTTGTGTCAGGGGAATCAAAAGACAATTATTGGTTTGGTCAAAAAGTTTGTTCGTTTTTCTTCCGTAAGATGGCTCTAGTAGTGCTTAGTTGTCTTTAACTTCATTCAAACAATTCTGTTAGATTGTATTGTGACAGCTGTCATATCAGCGTACATTTAAAAAAAAATCAAAATTGGTGAATTTTTTGTAGCAATTTTAATATTGACGATGGAAGAAAAAAAGCAACATTTTTTGGCATATTATGCTTTTTTATTTCAAGAAAGGTAAAAACGCAAAAAAAAGATTTGTGCAGTGTATGGAGAAGGTGCTGTGACTGAGCGAACGTGTCAAAAGTGGTTTGCGAAGTTTCATGCTGGAGATTTCTCACTGGATGATGTTCCACAGTCGCGTAGACCCGTTGAAGTTGATAGCAATCAAATGGAGACATTAATTGATAACAATCAATGTTATACTATGCGGGTGATAGCCGACACACTCAAAATAACCAAATCAAGCATTGAAAACCGTTTGCACCAGTTTGGTTACGTTACTTGCTTTGACGTTTGGGTTCCACATAAATTAAGTGAGAAAAACTTTCTTGACCATATTTCCTCATGCGATTCTCTATTTAAACATAACAAAAACGTTCCATTTTTAAAACAAATTGTGATGGGCAATGAAAAGTGGATACTGTACAATAATGTGGAATGGAAGAGATCGCGGGGCAAGAAAAATGAACCATCACCAACCACACCAAAGGACGGCCTTCATCCAAAGAAGATGATGTTGTGTCTATGGTGGGATTGGAAGGGAGTCCTCTATTATGAGCTCCTTCCAGAAAAGCAAACGATCAACTACAACAAGTAGTGCTCCCAGTTAGACCAAATGAAAGCAGCACTTGACAAAAAGCATTCAGAATTAGTCAACAGAAAATGCACAATCTTCCATCAGGATAACGTGAGACCATGTGTTTCTTTGATGACCAGGCAAAAACTGTTACAGCCTGGCTGGGAAGTTCTGATTCAACTGCCGTATTCACCGGACATTGCATCTTCGTATTTCCATTTATTTCAGTCTTTACAAATTCTCTTAATGGAAAAAAAATAATTTCAATTCCTTGGAAGACTGTAAAAGGCACCTGGAAGAGTTCTTTGCTCAAAAAGATAAAATGTTTTGGGAAATTGCCTGAAAAATGGCAGAAGGTACTGGAACAAAAGGGTGAATACGTTCTTCAATAAAGTTCTTGATGAAAATGAAAAATGTGTCTTTTATTTTTACTTAAAAACCAAAGGAACGTTTTGGCCAGCCCAATAATTTAAGACATTTTGAATCTGAATTATCTTTGATCTAGAAGACACCACAGAGTTTGAATGAGAAGTGATAGATTAATTGTATTTTAAATTTTTTTTGGACCATTTCCTTGAAATTGTGGAGCTAATAATGTTGGCTAAAGAATATGCCTGAAGATAAAATATGAGAATACTTATTAACTGTTAAATATTATGAAGGAAACAAAATGATCAGTGATAGAGAATAAGTGGATAATGAGAGGGGACAGGCATTAGGCCCTACTGACAGAGGGTGGTCAGAAAAGCCTGCCTAAATAGGTGAGAATATACCAAAACATAAAGGTTGAGTAGGAGTCAGTCATGTGAAAAATAGTGAGGAGTGACCTCTGCAGAAGTGAATGTGAAAGTCTAGGTCAGGAAACAGCAGAGTAGGGACTCCTTTCCAACTCAAGGACTTTTTTAAAATGTCACATAACAAATTAAACGTTTTGATAGAATGAATTTATAATTTCTTTAATTTGTGAAAACTCTCCCTGAATATCTCCAATTGTGTCATATAAAAGTTAAACTCTGTATTTCTTATGTCCATAAAAATTATTATTCTTACAAGAAGCATCTCAAAAGTCAGTACTTTGGGACAGATTTTCATGGACTTCTTTTTTGTCTCCATGCCTTAGGCAAAAATATTGCATTCTCTGTACTCTTCAGATTTCATGATGCAGTTATCTGATATTTTACTAATTTTCTCCAACCTTCCCACTCCCAGCTTCTCCATATATAGACTCACATATTCTAAGTTATTATCGTCTTCAAGGAATGACTATTTCTGGAATATGCTGTTAATTTCAAGGCTCTATCCTACCCTTGTTTTCTAAAGAGTACATTCTTCATTCTACTCTTGATTCTTTATCCTTCAACACTAAAATAGGGTCAGTCCCTCCTTTCTCTTAGCATGCTGACAATAATTCTATTGTCCACAACATATTTTGTCATAATTATTTTCCAAAATAATTTGCCCAATGTTGAGCAAACCATGCATGACCCAAATATCAACCTGTAAAATGAGGGCACCACAGAATCATAAAGTATCTCATTCACCTTTTTCCACATAGTATTTATTCCATTCATCTCTTTATTCTAGAACCTCATCAACAGAGGTTGTTAGTAAAAGCTTGTTGAGTGAATTTATCTAAAAATGTGAAGAAATATGAGATAAATATCTTGTTTACTGTTTATGTGTCATTTTGATTTGACCATGCTTTCTGAAAATGAAGCATTCAAATCACCCTAGATGGCTCAGAAGGCATTATATTCTTATAAAGCCCAAGGAGAAAGAATGTCTAATCCTACGTAGAGAATTTTTTAAATTTCTGTTTAGTCACAAAGTATTTCAAATTTAACGAAGGAATTTCTTCAAAAAACAATCCCTCACTAGGGAAATATGATTAATGCATAAAGTACAAAAGCACTAGCACCCACATAGAGTATAAGTATAAAATATTTAGGGATCAGATTTAGCTTTTAAAATTCTAAGGTCACTTTTAACTGTAACACTCTATTTCCTCAAGTATGTGGCTGTCACTTTAATCTTTTTCTCCAACTGCAAATGCACACAATTAATTAAGAAAAGCTTGGAATAAAATAACAGGAACTGATACAAAACTTAAGTATAAATAATTATAAACATATATACAATCATAGAAAGCTGTTTGGTCA
This sequence comes from Delphinapterus leucas, assembly GCF_059928025.1. Lineage (NCBI taxonomy): Eukaryota > Metazoa > Chordata > Mammalia > Artiodactyla > Monodontidae > Delphinapterus > Delphinapterus leucas. The sequence continues at coordinate 40,918,600 of NC_143136.1, read as the reverse complement.
TGCACAATTTGCTCAACATTGCATGAGTCTAACACTGATTGAGTTTTCTAGTTCTTATGAAAAGTATAAGGGTTTTGAGAAAATTCGGTACTCCACTTCAGCAAATATTTATTGAACAAGAAGTCTGGAACTGAAAATATTTTCCAGAATTGTTTTCTGTAAATTGATACATAATGTGAACAGAGATAAATATTTTAGATTTTTATTGTTTTGTTCTATAGTTATTCTTCAGAGTAAAGCTGTAAAAAAACTTTTAAAAATCTACTGTTTACAGGAAGAATTGGATATGAAAATTTCCACTTGGATTTATTCAATCTAAAATATAGAGAAATACTAAATGTTTTTATTTTATTTATAATTCAAGTTTCTATTTCATAAGGTTATAGGCTATTGCATAGTTAAGAGAGAGTTCCAAAAACCATATAATTAGTTTTATAACTCTAAATGTATCAAATGATGAAAGTTTGAAAATACTTTAACTTTCCAGATTTCTAATTGGAATTAACTACGTACATATTAACTACATAATATTTAAAGTATAAAAATTAACTTAAATTAATTGAAAATCTGTGTAATCTTTTATTTTTTCACACTTCGGGAAAGGTATTGTTTGCACATTGTTTTTAGAATGGAGAAATAAATGGTGCCCAAATCAATCATTACAATCAAGGTTATTCCTAGACCAAATTGTAAAAATGAAGTTTATTTTCACATTTAATGCCTCATTTTGGTCTGCCTGGCAATTGTTTCTTCTTGTACAGGCCTTTCTAAAACAAAATTTCCAACTTTTGTTTGTATAAATTATTCTAAGAGTATTTTGCCACTATATCACGTAATGTGTTTAGAGATGATATCAGTATTAGTAATCCAGATATAATTTACCCTTTAAATGGGTCTTTCTTCGGGTAAAGGCTTTATCCAAAAGTAAAATGCAAAGCTTATGGTATAGACTACTTTTCAGGGACTCAAGTTAAAAAGAATAATTTAAGAGTAGTTGATTTACAATGTTGTGTTAGCTTCAGGTGTACAGGAAAGTGATTCAGTTATACATATGTATAAATGTTTATATATTCTTTTCTGAGTATATTTCTTATTCTTGGTTCATTAAGAAAATTTTTTAGAATTTTTATTTTCATAAGTAAACTGGGTTTTGGAAAAGGACAGATTATCTTTTGAGGAATGTTTGTTTGTCCTTCAGTGCAGAAACTACCTGTTTCAACAAAATGTCATATTAAAAAAATCTCATGTAAATTATTGTGATTTAAAATAAATACAATTTGACATTTAAAATTTTCCTTTCTAACTGCTAAATTATGAAGACAGAAGAGATTCTGGTTAAATAGCATTGATATTTGCAGTCCATTATTTAATCAGTAAATTTTTGAATGTCATCTAAATAAAGCTGGACATCTTTTTAATTAAATATTTTACTTTCATTCTGTTTTTCATTTTGGTGTATAAAAGATAATAAAAATAGAGACAGTTTAAATCTTCTTTAAAGTGAATAAGAGAAAAAGAGAGTTCTCCATAAGAATGAGATAGGAACCAGATTAAAATTTTGTCCATAAGTTTATCTAGATTGCACAATGGTCATTAGGATTATGCACAGAACTTGGAAGATTAAATATAAATATATTTCCATTATGGATTGAATGTATATACACACACACACATATATATACACACATACATGTATATAATGTCATGCAATTCATTTTTAATAATCAGGGTTCATTTAATCTAAGATAATTCTTATACCATACACATTCTGTTAAAACAAACAAACAAAACTCCAGGAAACCAGTTTTGGAGAAAGGAGGAGCAAGGAAGTGGAAAATAACACCTGTCACAATAAGACTGTGTTAGAAGATTTGTAGATTTGCTGGTTTATAAACTCTACACCACTTAAAATCTGTAAATAAAAAAAAATTCACTTTGATTCTTAATTCTCATTTATAAAAGCACAATACACAGATTAAGCTTTGACCTGGCCATACAGAATTTTAACAGGATGGCTCTTCCTCAAGCCAACTAACTTTGGAAATCAAGTTAGTCAACCTCTTGGTGCAATTAGCAGAGTGTTGATTATATTTATATATTTTGGGCCTCTCCAGGTTTGTATGTATGGTTTCCCACTTGTGATATCCCTAGTCAAGGATATTGATGCAAGGAATTGATATCTCTAACTCATCATGAGAACTATACTGAAAATAAAACTATTTTAAACTGTAAGATACATGCTCATAATGAGGCAGCTCAATGTCTTTACTAACACACACCTATACTTGTGTGTATAAATGTAATATACAGTTTATCTGAGACATAATTATTATTAGTGTGAGACTGGAAATACTCTTATTAAGATGCACTGTAATCGTGTCAAGGCACGGTCCTAGACCTTGCAAAGAAGTCTTAAACCAGCAACGTGTTTAGTGATGGAATTCAGTGATTAAGTTACTCAACTCTGCTTTTCTCCCTTGATTCCTCTTGTTTAGCTCTGATGATTCTTAAATTTGGCTTTCACTCCAAACCTTAATTCTTGAACTGGCCACATCAGATTTGGCAGATTTGCCCTACAAGGGCAGAGTTGAGGAGCAAAGCTTATTAGCAAAACCCATTCACACAATTATGTTCTCTCAAGTCATTTAAATAGCATTTCATGCTTGATATTCAAAGCACTAAGTATTACACCTAGTAATTGCATCGTTAAGTACAATAAAAGTCTTATGCCTGGGTTAAATGTCATAATAGTATATAATGATTAGGGCAGCTTATTGTCTCTATAATCACAATCCATTTATATTGTTAAAAACTATACCCTTCCAACTTTCCCCCATGGTCATATTTTAAGACTACGTCAAATTTTTTGTGTTATTTTCACTCAAATCTATTTGTTATTGTCCTAATGACCTCAGTCTTGGCCTGGATCGACTATGATCCTGACCTCAGTACTCTATGCGAGTTTACCGAGGGCCATCATAATTACTTATACAGCAATTACATACTGTCAGTGCATTTTTTTCATGGCAGCCATTTGTTTCATGTAACTCAATAACCATGAACCCTGTGAGACTCACTAAACAAAAGTTAGGGTAGACCATTTTGATTATGTAGGGTTTTAATGATTTATTTCTAATTATGGTAATAATATGTGTTTTAAACATATGACATTTAGAAAAGTATAAAGAGTAGGCAAAGATGATCCTTCTGGATATTTTTGTTTCTTTCTTTTAAGGGAAATGATAAAAAATTAGCCAATACTAGTACTATAATAACTATATCATTTAATGAGAAATTTTGTATGTCTGGCATTTTCCTCAGTTTTCTATATATTTACTTCTTTAAACTTCCAAACAATACTACAGTTAAGTATTGTTTATCTCATTTTACAGATAAGCTAATGATCAGAAAATTTAATCAGATTATCATAGGGCACAGAATTATTTAATATAGTAGTCAAGATTCAAACCAATATCTCTTTGACTCCCAAAACGAATATGTTGATCATGATATTTTAGCAAAATAATGGAATGATTAATGATATACACTTTTTAAAATTATTATAAAGATGTGAGGAAAGTTGGAATGAGGATTTAAAAAAGACAACAAAGAGTACTGCTTTAGGCAAATGAGATTAAACCTGCGGAGGACTTTCTGGGCACATATGTAAGCACTAAGTGGCTTAGGATACAAGTTGGTCGATATGCAAGGGACAAGTTATCCAGTATACAACTACCCCCTCTGTAGGGGAGGCTTTCTGATGAACATTGATATGAGTCTCCAATTATCTAAACACTCTGTGCTCAGTAAAATAGGAATAGCCATATGGCTGGTAGACAGAATAATAGCTCCCCCAAAGAGGTTCAAGCTCTAATTCCTAGATCCTGTGAATATGTTAGGTTATACATCAAAGGAGAATTAAGGTTGCTCTTCAGAAGACCTTGAGGTGAGGAGATTATCCTGGATTATCTGGGTGAGCCCAGTGTAATCACAGGGTCCACATATAAGTGGAAGAAGAAGGCAGGAGAGAGTGTCAGAGTGAAGCAATGTGGGAAAGACTGGAATGGCTGTTGCTGGTTTTGAAGATGGAAGGGGGCAACAAGCCAAGGAATGGAGGCAGTCTCTAGCAGTAGAAGAGTCAAGAAAAACAGTTCTCCTTTAAAGCCTCTAGAAGGGAAGGTAGCCCTGCTAATATTTTGATTTTAGACCAGTCATATCCATTTCAGACATCTGACCTCCCCAAAACGTGATACTTTTGTGTTGAATTAAACCACAGTTTGTGTACTTTGATAGAGCAACAACAGAAAACTAATACAATGTGACTTTCCCTCAGATCTCCTTTTTTCCCAATCATCTAATCATATTTCCTTTAGACCCTTGACACACATCTAAGCTATCAGCCAATTCCCAAGCAGACCACAATTTCCTCCATACCAAGGAGATAGCCACATGTATTACTCCACTGCTATTTTGGTCCACTCTTGGATTAGACTGTAGCGAGGCAACAGTCTATATTCAACTCAGCATCATATCAAGGTGAATCCATGAACTGGGTTTGATTTTGCCTTCTTCTACCAGCATGCCATAGGAAAATTCTCCACAAGGGCATAGGTTTGAGCTGAGTAAAAGGGGTTAGTGCAATAGAAGCAAATGGCATGATATTGGAACCACTTGTTTGTATAATTTATTTAAACCCTCTGGACATGCTCAGGCCAAATCCTGAATAAGCTTTTGCCATCATATTATGAACTTTTGACTTGACTAATTTAAAAAATCCAGCTCACGATCGTTAGTTCCTATTATGTGGTCACCCGAAGTTTCATGATTAGCTACTCTCTCTGTCTGGGCCTAGTATCCCAGGAGAAACTTTTCTAGATCTAAGTAGTTCACTGCTGTTCAAGAAATTTGTCATGAACTACATAAACATCTGTATCTAGAATCCTGGGATCAGCGCGGCCTGAGTGGCAAAGCAGATTGTGGGAGAGTCCCAACCTGCTACAGAGCCCTCTCTTCTAAGGGCACAACTCAAAACTGCAAGCCTTTTAGGCCATAAAATATATACTTAAAAATGATATTTCTAATAGTGATATACGCTGTATTTCAAAGTGTGGAATATGGTGTCTCCAAAACCTAAAAAGTTTCATTGGTGTTTGCCTTTATCTTAGAGGGGACATTCTGGCATAACAAAGATCATTGAACTTCTAAAAAGTGCATCAATTTGCACCCCAGAATCTTTCTCAGGTTTACAGCAAAGATTTTTTGATTCATTTCTCTTACAACGACATCCAAAGTACCTGCCCTTTTCTGCACATTAGGTCCAGCAAGCACAATGTCATCAAAAGAGTGATGTTTGCAGAATGTCAATCAAGTCAATCAAGGTCCCTTTAGACTTTACTGTAATAGCAGAATTAACATAGCTCTGGGATAACCTAGTAAATATGAACTGTTCCCTTTCCCATGTGAATGCAAACTATATTGATCTTTCCTGATGGGGATTAACAAAATGTGTTCACCAGATCAGCAGTCACATACCAAGTTCCAAAGGTGACGACAATTTGTTCCAGTGTAGAAATTACATCAGCACGGCAACTATGATTAGAATTATCACTTGATTACATTTTTAGGAGTCAACAGTCATTCTCTATTAACCATCTAGGTTTTCCAGAGGTCATCCTGGTGAACTAAACAGACAATTACGAGGACCACAGCACTTAGTAGGGTGTCAATTGTTTCTGCAATTCCAACCAGGATGCAGTGTTACTTTTGACTTAACTTGTCTAATGGTGGATGTGGGAGGGGGATTGTGAATATTTTCCAGAGCTTGCATTTGACCTTTCTACCAAGGTGGCTTTTGCTCTATAGACCAGAAAACTAATGTGAGTGTTCTACATATCAATTCTGATTATGCTCTCAGGACCAGGAAAATAATCATAGGGTGGTCCTTAGCTCCATTGGACCATTAGTAAATTTTTTTAAACCAGAAATCAATTTAGTATCTTATTATCTCAGACTCTGTATCCAATAGCTCTGAAAGGGTCTGAATATCCTTTTTCATTCCCGGTATACAGTTACTCTAGCAAATTGCCACGGGTCCATTCGAGAAATGAGAGAGAAATGCAGCAACTTTTCAGAGTCCTTGCTCAAAGGTAAAGGGGTTTCTCTTCATTTGATGGCCTCTAGGTCTAAAAAATGGCTCAGATCTAGAAAATTAGGTGAGAAATTTTCCATTTTGGTGGCTGACACCAGCCTTCTGTTCACCAGATTTTGATAGATTTTAGTCATATAAATCAAGGAATAACATTATTTGCTGTTAACATACCCTGTCTTTTGAACATCATGGTCTATAAGCCATTGCTACAGATTTCTGCAGGTCAGTGATCTCTGGTTGCCATTCTGGCCTTACTAGCTATTAGGGTAAATATGTCACTTTCTCACTCAGGTTTAAGTCATGCTTACTGCTCTATGCTCTTTCAGATTCCTACTACCATTATTAAATTTAAAGAACCCTTTTCTTGGCAACAACACCTAAATTCAACCCTGACAGAAAAGATGGTCATCACTGAGATTCTCAATGATGCCATTAATTCTTCAGTAGTACATACCTTAATGCTTTACTTAAAGAAGTATCCTTGGGTCATTTCTAGGAACCAGTCAAAAAAAAAATAATAATCTACTCTAATACATTCACATCCACCTCTCACAGGCACCAGACTTCTTTTTCAAAACTTTGTCAAAGTGGTTCTGACAAGTCCTTCTTATTTCCTCTCAGCCACTATTATGTCCAAGCTTCAAGGTACCATACCCACCATCTCATGGGAAAGAGTCCCCTTGCCATAGCAACTGTATCTAGCCTATACTTTGTTACTCCCCAGTGTATCACCCTCAAGGTCAACCCTCTTATTGTTTCCCTTGTTCTCACTATACATATTAGCCAGGTACTGCAGCTCTTTTGTTGAATAAGTTATTTATGTAGAGGGACTGGACTTCTCTACTCACATTATATTGTGACAACTATAGTTATTAGAGGCAATAAATGTAAGCATGAGTGGAACTTGAGGGAAACAAACATCATCTTGTGAGGCTTTTATCTCACAAAGCCTTTGAATCTTCTCCAAATAATGGGAGGCTGTTAAAATCTTATGAGATGGAAGCAGCAACTTTTACTGGTCTGGAGGGAACCATAATTTGGGGTCTCAAGTTTATCCGGTACCTCTATCCAAATGCCCTTAACCTCCTTCTCTGGGACCCACTCCTTTTCCCAAGGCCTTAGTTTAGCACAGAAGAACATCTAAGTTTGTACCTTCAGTACCGTTTATAACTCTGTAACTCTTAAAACCAAATTTTGGTTCTGATTTGTCATATAGTCTTCAGGTAGCCTGAACCTGACTGGTGCATTAGACCTATATTGTCATACTGGATGTTCAAAATCAGAAATTAATGAAGCCAAGTGCTTACATCACAAATTCCCTTAAACCTGTTCCAGATGGCCTGTAGGTACCTCTTAGTGAACATACCATGTAACTTAGATTTCAGGACATTTCTAACAGGTGACTGACATCTTTTCCCCCAGTCTTTTGCCTGACTCCATCCACTTTGTTCTCAATCCAAATGTCAACCACGCAAGGACACATTTCCTAACCTTTCCATCTAGAGAAAGACTCCTAAGTCTCCCTTTCTCTCTTTCACATTTAGTGCTTTTTTCAAATAAAACTTTTCATTAATTGAAATCCCCCTGTTTATATCTTATTTGCTTATATTAGTCTTCTTTCAATGAAGAATGATTTCACAAGATCAGTGATTTTTCCAGGTTCTTTTTTTCATTTCTGCATCTTGAATTCCTAGAACAGACTACAACATACTAGAACATGTCACTTGCTAAAAACAATTAAAAAATGCACCTCTCTGAGACTCAGAAAATCTGATTTCCCTGAAGGTTGCAGTTTTGTTAGTCATAAGGTTATCTATAGAAGAAGAGATGGTCAGCTGGAGATAAAAATATCAGCATTAGTCATGATTAGCTGACTGGAGGATACGCAGACAAAGGGTTTGCTAACATTCCCTGATTTAGAAAGATTCATTCACTAAGTCTCAGGAGCAACTGGACAAGCACAAAATTCCCCTCAGGTGCAAGCTTTTAATTTTGTAGCAGAGAGAAGTCTAGAATGAGCCCTCTTTATCTATAGGCTGAACTTAAGAATAAAAGAGAGACCAGAGGACCTTAGTCTTTCCTGATCATTTCTATGAGAACAACTGATTATATATGCTAATCTTCATCCAGTGCAGAGGTGAGAAAAAAGATAAGGAACTTCTACTTCAGTGTCCCCCATATGGAAACCTGATATCACATAGATGACATTCTGTCTCTTGTCATCCCCAGGACTGGTTTTGGCAAAGCTGTATGTTTCATATTTTATTAAAGACTATCAAAATTTGAGTAAAAGTATATTGGGGGAGAGATAAATTAGGATTTTGGGATTAACATATACACACTACTATATATAAAATAGATAAACAACAAGGACCTACTATATAGCACAGGGAACTATATTCAATATCTTGTAATAACCTATAATGGAAAATAATCTGAAAAAGAATAGATATATGTGTGTGTGTATATATACATATATATATAATCTGAATCACTTTGCTGTACACCTGAAACTAACACATTATAAATTAACTATACTTCAATTAAAAATGGTAAAAAGTAAAAGTAAATTTGGAAGTCGGTAGAGGAATGAGAGTTCTAATCAAATTATAGTTTTAGAACAGCTAAGACTTCATAATAAATTGAACACTGAAGTGCTTTATTGAATCCCCAGTATACTAATCACAATTATATTGTAAACTTGAACAGGTTCAGTAATAGTGCTGCCTGATTTTTCTTATGATAAAACCCCCATTTTTCTACCTCTAACTGTTGCTTCTTGATTTCCTTCTGCCAGAAAAAAATATCTGACATTCCATTCCTCCCCTACAACCTCACCCAGCTTCCTTGGTCAAATCAAAACTGAACTCAAAGATGACTTTCTGTACTCAAACTTTCTTAACCCTACTTGTGTTAGATTATTCCTGTGTATTGCCCTTATTTTGTATAAGAGCATTATACATTTTTGCCTGGGACCCTGTGATTTGCAGTGATACACACGTGGGAGTATACTTCCACTCTTCATTCCCCTTGGGCTTAGCTATTTGCTTTGGCCAATAGGATATGAGCAGACCTGATGTAAGCCATGTTTTAGCAGATACTTGGAGCTACTATATGGTTGGCTTTTGCTCTCTTTCCCTCTGTTTAGTGAAAATCATGTCTTAAATAGGGAAGGCTTCTTATCCTGCGTCTTAGAATGAGAAAACTCATGGAGTAAATCTATATTAGCTGATCCACAACCCCTCACATATAATGTGTCAAGAAATAAATATGTGTTGTTGTAAACCACTGAAATTTGAAGAGTTTTTTGATCCCATAGTAAAGCTGGCTAATAAAATTGCATATGGACATGTTTCATTTTATTTAAGCCTTAGAACAATCTGTTTGTGGATATGATAAATCATATATTCTGTATGATTTACCTATTTTCATCTGTTTGTGTGTGATCAATGTATTTATCCCAAATCCTTTGGGATATGGTTTCAGAAAAAGAGAAAACACATATATCTCTATTATAAGTCACCCATTTTTTAAATAAAGATTTGAAAATCAGTCCTAAAAGGAGGCCTCACATAAGCAGGTCCAGATGTAATGTATCTTTATGTGGCATTTTCCTATGCCTCTGTATTTCCTATGAAATTTGCTGCTGCTAAAGACACTCTATTTACAGGTAAGATGTTGGGAAGCTGATAAAAAAAAAAATTCTTCCTTGCTGTTGTTTTTAGTTTTCAAGCTTACATTTTCAATCAAGAAAGACACACTAACAAACAAGCAATGGTATAAAGAAATGTTTGATATTGGGCCTTTTTTGTTCTTGGGCCAAATTTAATTTCAGCAAAAGCACATCATTATCCAAGAAAAAGTATAAAAGGAAAAGTCAGTTTTCTAACGTCCCTGAATATTCCTGCCTTTTACCTTTGATTGGCCCAGAAAACCTGTATTTCTACAAAGACTATTTCATAAAAAGATTTGACCCAGCATAATATGCATTGTCTTAACCATTTCTGAATTTATATACTCCTTGAGGGAAAGAATCAAATCTTACTCTTCTCAGAATATCTACTTAGTGCCTAACTTGTTACTCCTAAAGCAGTGGGCATTTGGAAAATGCATGTGAAATAAATATATAATGTTAGTTTAATATTGTTTGTAAGCATAGTTAATATTTTGTAAGGAGGGCAATAATAACTAATATTTTACATATACCAAACTAAAAGGATGGTTAATGGAACAAAATTCTGCACTATGACATATATTAGTAAATGCTGCTTGAGTAGCCAAAAGGATGGGTCTAGAAATTATATAAAAATTATAGAATGGAATTTTTTCCAAATAATAACTATGAACTTTTAGAAAATATTCCAACGGTGAATAAATACAGCATGCTGACATGCAACAATTTTGTGGAACAACCTATGTAGACAAATCTTCAGCAAAACACTTTCCTGCAGTTCATAATTGCTGCCCTTAATCATGAATATTTCTCTCAATAGGGATATGGGTCATAAATTGGTTTTGTGGCCCTTGTGCGAATGTGCATTCAAACATTGTCAAGCTGACCTAGAGGGGTGGGATGGCGAGGGTGGGAGGGAGGCTCAAAAGGGAGGGGATATGGGGATATATGTATGGATGTGGCTGATTCACTCTGTTGTACAACAGAAACTAACACAGCATTGTGAAGCAAGTATACTCCAATAAAGATGTATAGAAACAAAAATAAACATTGCCAAGCGTGAAAGTCATCAACAGAGTGACATTTGGATATAGGAATATTTCTTTAGAAATCCTGTGTTCTCTATGATGAAATGGTGCTAAATTGGCATAAAAAAAACTAATAATATTTTCTTCAGTAACAGGATGATAGAAGGGAAAAGAAAGTCTTTCTTATTAGAAATGAGAAAGGATGGGCTGGATAGTTTGAAAATTAATACAAGAGCTGTTCATATTTTTAACCAAATGTAGAAGCCAAGGAAAGGTAAGTTAGAACTTTTTTGAATTTTTTTCCACAGATAACTCCATTGATACTATCCTTATTAAAGGAGAGTAAATTGCATGTCCCCAGACATTTTTGATTAAATAACCAATAAAACTGAGATTATTGGCTACTTCTCTGAGGCATTGGAATACTACTAACAGACTGAAAATTAACTCCCCAGTGGCAAGGATATTTTTGTTTTATTAAAGCTTTATATAAAATATTGCTGCCTGATATTTTATTTATTCATCTTTAGAGTCAACTTTATAATATTTTAAAATGCTAAAACAGCAATCTGAATTGCCATGGCATGTGGTAGAAAGTTTTGTTTATCACACACTGTAAAAATATTATTCTATTTTTTAATATCTGGTAGCACTAACTTCTGTTTTATTTAATTGTATCCTTTCTAGTATGCTTGCTTACAAACAGATTTGCCATTAGATAATGATTAATTTATGATGATAAACAGAAATTTAGTATACTTTGAAGGGAATACAAGCTATTGAATATCACATAATCTAATATTAACATCACTATTAGAAAGGGAAAATATGACTGAGAACTTCAAGTTATTTAAAGATAAGTTGCACTTACTCTGCTGTTATCACTACAATATATTGTAATATATAAAGAGATAGAAGGATACATAGATATAGATAGATAATTGCAATTTCTAAAAGTGTGTATGAAAACTACCTTATTTTTACTTTTATCTTTGATACCTTTTCATTGCTGTTATATTGTATTTTCAAAGATAACATCCAACCCCAAATAATTTAATGAATATTTAGAATTCTTTATAGAGGCCAATTATTATTTATATATTTTATACTTATATATTTGAATTCAAGTGTAAGGGAATAAAGTATGTCAACTTTCACAGCATAGTCTAAAACAGTGAATTTGGAGCTGATAAGAAATAAATAGATAGCTGGCATATATGCCTCTTTGATATTAAGAATGAATATTCATTTGTACTTTGATCACTTTTTGAAAATATATTTTGGTGTGACATACTTAACATCAGTATAAAATGAAAACATCTTAAGATGGCATGAATGATTACATAATATGACCCTCTTTTTTACAAACTTTTGTTTCTATTTTAATCTTTATTGTTTTATCAAATAAGCTACAGGGAACACAAGAAAACAAACACTCAGAATATTCCTATTTTCCCATTCTCTAGTCTGCTACAGTGGATAACTAGAATTTAGAAAAACTAAGCATATTTTAAGTACGTACTCAAGGCAAGTACCTTTATTATGTCCATGATAAAATGGCCCAGTCACATGTCTATTTTGCTGTTTCCTAAAAGGAAATCTATTATCTCCCCACTATAACTTCATCACCTTCAGCTTGTGTTTAATTTAATATTCTCCCTAATGATCTGTAAGGCAATATCTGCAGCACTTTATTCAAAAATATTTAGTTATACAAGTACACAGATACAGAACTTTTTTAAAAAGGTTAATATGAATAATGATTTCAAATTAAAAAAAGGAAATAAACAACTACTTCCCTATAATCTGTGTAGGTTGCTTCTTTTTTCTTTTTTTTTTTGAATAAGAGAGAAAATCATTCAGTGATTTCAATTTATCCTGTGAAAGTGAGTAGACTAAATTACACTTTATTACTTCCCTCAAGTAGTTAATTAAAGTAGGTTGCTCAGTGACTCATTATTGCAAAATGATGTTTTATTTAAATGTGAATGAGCAAGAATCTTTAAACTACAAAAACCAAATGAATTCAGCCTAAGGACTTGAACTGTGTTTTGATTCCTTCCACGAGACTTATAAAAGAGTGGGCAAGATAAGACATTTTGGAAAAAATCAAATCTTAATAACATCTATTACACTAGATGACTAAAATATATATAATCCTCTTTTCATCAATAGAAGATAAGGATTGGGTACTAGGGTTTCATCGATTAAGATGTGGCAGTTTTGATCTGTCTTTGGTGGTGATTGTGTGTGAGGGTTGGGAATTTGATGGGATTTGAAAATTCTAAAACTTGATAAATCAAAGCTACTGTCATTCAGAGAAAAAATATATTTTTCACAGGCCCCTCTCACTACATCAGAAGCCAGGGCAGATATATTTTAAAATAATTCCCTACAACAAAAATAGTGACAAAGGATAGATGTTTAATTCTCACTTAAGAAAAAGGCATATTCAGTATTCTTTATTGGTGGGTGGCTCTCGTACTCTCTTACAAGTGGTGATTCTGGGAACAAGGCCACTGCTATCATCGTCAGCATATGAATCCCAAAATCTCAGTTTGTCTGCAGTGAACCAATGGAAGAAGGAAAGAGCATGGAGGATTGTAAGTGGGAGATTTATTTTTGTCTAAATCCTCATAAGCTAAAACTTAAAAAGTAAAAGTCTGACTACTAATTGCTCAATTATTTTTCTATTTATTAAGGAAATAAATTTTAAAAATGAAAATGTTCCTTGTTTATTTACCACTAACAAACTATTCTCCTTTTTTATATATTTAGAGCCAAATTATACTTATTAAATAACTTTATGTCTCATTAAATGTTTGTTACTATTTTTATAAGATGAGAAATACATGAATAGCTAATTACTTCTACAAAGCTTACTATGTGTCAGACACTGTTCTAAGTGTTCTACAGGACTTAGATATTTAATCTTAACAGCAATACTCTGATGTAACATCTATGCCATCCAGTATACAGATGTGACAATGGCCCCAGAGAAGTTAAGTGATATCTAGTAAGTGGAAAATCTTGTATCTGAAGCCAGGACGTTTTGCTCCAGAGTCTATACTTTTAACCACCTTATTATAAGTTCAGGAAACTAACATTTTTCTTTTTTCTTTTTTCATTCTGACTTCCAAGATAGTAATGGTTCATAGATTGTTTCAAGTAGGAGACTTGTGAATCACTTAGAGACCACATTAGCTTCAAACACTACTACTTGTTAAAGATACTGCATGTTAAAAATGCTTAGAAGTAATTTGTAGATCGTTTCCCTATATATTTGTGGAACTAAATGCAAACTTTATCTTAAGATTGCTATTTGACTTCTTTACACAGTAGCGTTTTGTCATGTCCGAGAACATAACACATCATCAGCACAGCTGCGTGATCCCAGGAAGTTTTAGATGCATGAGCAATGTTAGCATATTGTAAGACCATACAGCTGGCAGGCCTCTCTGACCTGAGGAACCCACAGTTATTCATAACCAGGGTGTTAGTCCTATCATCTCTCCTATTGTCAGGGAAAGACACTTTGGAAGAAACAAGAGATGATCACTAATATTATTTTCAGGAATTGCAGAGGGAATTTTGTCAAGCTTCTTGTCTCATAAGAAATAAATACATTTTTCAGAGTGTTTTTTTGTTTGTTTTGGCTGCATTGGGTCTTCGTTGCTGCGCACAGGCTTTCTCTAGTTGTGGCGAGCGGGAGCTATTCGTTGTTGTGTACAGGCTCCCCTCTGCAGTGTTTTCTCTTGTTGCAGAGCATGGGCTCTAGGCACTCCAGCTTCAGTAGTTGTGCCGCCAGGGCTCAGTAGTTGTGGCGTGTGGGCTTAGTTGCTCCACGGCATGTGGGATGTTCCCAGGCCAGGGATCGAACTCGTGTCCCCTCCATTAGCAGGCAGGTTCATAACCACTGTGCCACCAGGGAAGTCCTTTCAGAGTGTTTTGATTCAGTCCCTGGTAAATTTTCTGTGATTTATATTGACACATGCATTTTTTTGCTAAGTTTTACATGGTATATATATATATATATATATATATATATATATATATATATATGGTCTTTTCTGCTCTCTTCATGCCAGTGGCAAAGCTTATTACTTGTGAAGTTACAAATTTAAGGATTAGGTCTATAGATGACTTGCTAGAAGTTTCTACTAAGGATGCTTACTTTAAATATTAGATTTATCCACAAATTCTTTAATAAATCAAATTTATTATTTGAAAGGTAGCATTCTGTATAAATACACAAAATGATTTACCCAGGTCTCTTTTTTGGAGCTCCTCCACAGCCTACCATTATTAATAACATTAACATTAATGACAAAATAATAATGATATTAATATAGGCACAATTACTGAGTTTTTAATATGTGTCATCCAGTACGTTAAGCAATTAAAAAATATAGATCCTGTATAGCTTTAGAATGGCTAGAATAGATTTGATGGAAAGTAGACATTTCTCTTGTTTGTTTTTACTTTGGACATCACTATAGCCCAATGTTTCCACACAAAAAATTCAACAAGAGAAAATTTATGTCAGAGAGAATAAGATGGATCAAACAATTCAAATGTTAGGAATTTTTTTTCTTCAGAGAAATAAGTAAATCCTTTCATTTCTGGCATTAAAGGTGAAAATTACTCTTGCTCTGCATAATGGCTACTTGAAAATAACTTAAAACTAGTTTTCACTTTAAAAAAATTTAAAATTTTCTCTGT
Organism: Delphinapterus leucas; assembly: GCF_059928025.1. Taxonomy (NCBI): domain Eukaryota; kingdom Metazoa; phylum Chordata; class Mammalia; order Artiodactyla; family Monodontidae; genus Delphinapterus; species Delphinapterus leucas. Next base: position 40,903,029 of record NC_143136.1, on the reverse strand, counting down.
CATAATTTGTACTTTGATCACTGTCATCTCTTTTTGGATAGCAACCCACCAGAATTTTTTTTAAGTTAAAGATAATACATATATGTATACTATATATATATATATATTACATGCACATATATTGCTAGTCACAATTACAATTGTGATCATTTTGAGTATAAATGCCTCTTGCATCTTCTCCCTCTTATAATTCCTAAATTGATGTAAGCTAGGAAATATGGTAAACATAGAGGTTAGAATTGTGTGTAAAACAAGAGTAAGATGGGTAAGGAATCTATATCCATATCCATGGAAGCAACTGGAATCTGAGAAACTTTTTCATGATGATTTTGTATGAGCTTTATCAGACAGGATTTTGCCTATTTAATTTCCTTGTCTGGAGAAATTCAGTTCCTTGAAGGTGCAGTAATTTAACATAAATGAATGAAGTGATCCTCAGTAAGACAAAAGATTTATGCCATAATTGTATTATGGCAAATAGCAATGCCTAATTATACTGCCTTTTAAAGCCATTTTTTTGGCAATGTACAATAAAACAACCAAACAACTCGCATCAAGTCACATCTTGTCAATAGTTTGCTACCTTGGGATAGATGCTTTGTTTTAGTTTCAATTTGTCACTTGTATTAGAGTAAGTGACATGGCCATAGACCACACCCTCCAGTTAAGAAGCTTAGAAGCTAGACCCTGAAGCCAGGCTCGTTGTTTCAAATCCTAGATCTACCATTTGCTTGGTGTAAGACTTTGGGCAAATTTATTGACTACCGTCTTCGAATGTTATTGTGAGGTCTGATTTACTATATATAAAGTATTTAGTACAGTACATGGAAAATAGTAGGTCTCGAGTGAATGGAAGTTGTTGTAAGTACATGCAATTATTTTTACTAATACTCCTTTTAGGGTGCTATATCTTTCTCTGGATTTTTACTTTCAAAATGACAAGTCTTTGATTTGTGCAGATATGCTGTATTTCCTTTATTATGAGGACTGTGAAAATATTTACTCCTGCCATTGAGGACATTCATGGTAACAAGCAAATTTTGAAAGAACAAATTACTATGCGTTCTTTAACTGTAGGCACCATAAATTGGTGCTTCTCATACACCATCAGACAAAGTTGTAAAAACATTTTTTATTTTCAAAAACATGAAGAGGGGATAGCGAGAGATGTTATTAGAGTTTACTACATAAGTGTATACCTGCATATGACCTTACACAGTACATGTATGTGTTCCTGTAACTGTGTCTGTGTTAACAGAAATTATTAGCCTTGAGGATATGGCCAAATGACAGAAAAAGGGTAGGTTTTTATTTTCATAACAATCTATTTGGCTACACGTCATCATCTTGCACATTTATTTCTTAACTCAAAAGAAGGAAGAAAACAAAAACATTGCTTACAACTTTGAAAAGAAGCATATTTTATTTAAAAATACGCAAAAAGTATTTTATTCAACTCAGTTCATTGTCATTAGAGGCCTAAATAAACTTAAAAAAATAACAGAACTATTGGTTCAGAGTGAAAATCTAAGAATGTCTCCTAGTGTGCATGATGAATTAAAATCATTTAATTTTAAACATGAGAGAAGATACTTATATGAGTTAGTGGGAAGGAACTGCTGCAAGACTTACTCTAAACATTACTGTCCTCATACATTTTCAGTATTTAGTCATAATGAGACCATTTCTATGGAAATGAGGCTATCACTTAGTAGTTTCTTACAATTGATTCATTCATAATAGTTCTTTGAGATCAATGATATATTTTAGTGCAACTTCCCAGGAACTTCCTTTGTCATAAGAACCAAAGGCAGCGAAGAAATATTTTATAGAGATATAATTCACCATGCTCACAAACCACCTTCACATTTTCAGATCGCAATAGAAAGTTTAAAGATGGAATTTTATGTAACTATTACAAGAATTAATAATAGTAAATACCTCTTGGGACTCAACATGTTTCTATCATAACTCTATATAGAGTGTACTCCATATGGTCTGGGTATCAAAATCAGAGCAAATAATAACAAAATTAATATTTTGTTTATGTGTTTCTGTATCAGTACAGAAAAATATTAATAAAATGGGTTTTAACCAGATAGAATTGGATTTGAATTTGGCTTTATCTCTTCACAGGAAAAAATTCTGAATGTCCTTTTACCTTATTATTATTATTATTTTTTTGCCTTTACCAGTGTGTTGTTTATTTATTTATTTATGTTTCTTTTTTTTTTTTTTGCGGTAAGCAGGCCTCTCACTGTTGTGGCCTCTCCCGTTGCGGAGCACAGGCTCCGGACGCACAGGCTCAGCGGCCATGGCTCCCAGGCCTAGCCGCTCCACGGCATGTGGGAGCTTACCGGACTGGGGCACGAACCCGTGTCCCCTGCATCGGCAGGCGGACTCTCAACCACTGCACCACCAGGGAAGTCCCTATTTTTTACAGCTTTAATGAGATATAATCAGCCTATAACATAAGGTGTATAACATAAGGTGTAAGTTTAAGGTGTACAACATGTATTTGGTAAACTTATATATTGCAAAATGATTACCACCACAGTGTTAGCTAATACCTCCGTCACGTCACATAATTATCACTTTTTGGTCATGGCAGTATTTAAGATCTATTTATTTAGCAACTTTCAACTATATAATACAGTGTTATTAGCTATAATAACCATGCTTTGAAATAGATCTATAGAACTTAGTCATCTTAATACTAGAAGTTTGCAATCTTTGACCAACATCTCCCCATTTCCCCTACCTCTCAGATCTTGGTAACCACCACTCTACTCTTTGTTTCTATGAGTTCACCTTTTCTAGATTCCATATATAAGTGATATCATACAGTATTTGTCTTTCTCTGAATTATTTCACTTAGCGTAATGCCCTCAAGTATTATACAAGTTATCACAAATGGCGGGACATGATTCTTTCTCATGACTCAATGATATTCCATTATATATACATACCAGATCTTCTTTATCAATTAATCCATTGAGGGAAACTTAGGTTTTGTATCAGGTTGCTTTTTATTTTCATATATTTTCATGTTACAGTTAGTGTGCTTTATTTTCACCTTGAAGAACTCCTTTCAGCAATTTTGTCAGGCAGGGCTCATGGTGATAAAATCTCTCAGTTTTTGTTTTGGAAAGTCTTATTTATTTATTTATTTATATCCTTTTACCTTATTAACCTTTGTTTCACATGTAAAATATGGTTGATAACACTCCTCCCATGGGTTTATTTATGGTAATATATGTCTGAAAATTCAATGAGATAATGAGTCCAAAGTACATACCAGAATGCCTAGAATATATTAAGTGCTTGATAAATAATGTTTTTATTAGTATTTATTAGTATACTAAGATGGTGTGTATATTCCTGTTTTCAATCCAGAAATATATTATAAAAATAAGAAAATTGTCACGCAGTTCAAATTGTCTCTTTTGTTCTAGAATAAATTTTCATTAAGGAAAAATACTTAAATCATCTAATTCTCCTACCAATAAAAAATACTTTCAAGGAACATGTTAATAAAATTAATTATTTAGCAAAATCCTGGGAGGGATCTTTTAACATGCAGTAATACATTCTCACCTTCTTTTTATCCACATCCTCTAATCATTGCAGGCCCTTTAGACATAGTAAAACTGATTTCAATGAGCATACCAAGTCGTTTCTTTCTCATAGCATTTGGAATTAAAATATAAAAATAAAATAGAAATATCCAGTTTATGTTAATACTCTATATCAATTTAATAAAACTGAAAAATGCATTTATTAAAATTGCTTAATGGAATTGCATGAAGGTTTTCAAAGGTATACCCTTCCAGTCACAAGATAAATAAGTGCTAGGGATGTAATATACAACTTGATAAATATAATTAACACTGTTGCATATTAAATATGAAAGTGGTTAAGAGAGTAATTCCTAAGAGTTCTAATTACAAGGAAAAAATATTTCTTTTTCTTTTATTTTGCATCTATATGAGATGATGGATGTTCACTAAACCTATTGTGGCAATCGTTTCATGATGTATGTAAGTCAAATCATTATGCTGTACAACTTAAGCTTCTACAGTGTATATGTCAATTATATCTCAATAAAACTGGAAGGAAAATTATTAATTAAGGCCAGTTAACATCTATTTAAGAAGATAGTTCATTGTCAAATTTAGTCAAGACTTCATTAATCCATTTAACCATAGTATTAGAAGTATTTTTCTATATTTCACATTAAATTATTTCACATTAAATTTATATCCAATATTTACATTAATTCCCTCAGAGTAATATAGAAAAGAAATGTTAAGCTGTAATACTGTGGAGCAAAATACTCCAAATCTAGAATTTGTGCAAAAATTTATATTATTATGAATAAAGTTGTGCAGAATTGGTTGAGTATTGCGTAGCATGACCTACAGTCACAGCAAGATCTTTTTTGATACACCTGCTAGAGAAATGGAAATAAAAGCAAAAATAAACAAATGGGACCTAATGAAACTTCAAAGCTTTTGCACAGCAAAGGAAACCATAAACAAGAACGAAAAGACAACTGTCAGAATGGGAGAAAATATTTGCAAACGAATCAACGGACAAAGGATTAATCTCCAAAGTATATAAACAGCTCACGCAGCTCAATATTAAAGAAACAAACAACCCAATCCAAAAATGGGCAGAAGACCTAAATAGACATTTCTCCAAAGAAGACATACAGATTGCCAACAAACACATGAAAGAATGCTCAACATCATTAATCATTAGAGAAATGCAAATCAAAACTACAATGAGGTACCACCTCACACCAGTTAGAATGGGCATCATCAGAAAATCTACAAACAACAAATGCTGGAATGGGTTTGGAGAAAAGGGAACCCTCTTGCACTGTTGGTGGGAATGTAAATTGATACAGCCACTATGGAGAACAGTATAGAGGTTCCTTAAAAAACGAAAAATAGAATTACCATATGATCCAGCAGTCCCACTACTGGGCATATACCCACAGAAAACCATAATTCAAATAGATGCATGCACCCCAATGTTCATTGCAGCACCACTTACAATAGCCAGGTCATGGAATCAACCTAAATGCCCATTGACAGACGAATGGATAAAGAAGATGTGGTACATATATACCGTGGAATATTACTCAGCCATAAAAAGGAACAAAATTGGGTCATTTGTTGAGATGTGGATGGATCTAGAGGCTGTCAAACAGAGTGAAGTAAGTCAGAAAGAGAAAAATAAATATCGTATATTAATGCATGTATGTGGAACGTAGAAAAATGGTACAGATGAACCAGTTTGCAGGGCAGAAGTTGAGACACAGATGTAGAGAACAAATGTATGGACACCAAGGGGGGAAAGCCGCAGCGGGGTGGGGATCATGGTGTGATGAATTGGGTGATTGCGATTGACATGTATACACTGATGTGTATAAAATTGATGACTAATAAGAACATGCTGTATAAAAAAATAAATACAATTAAATTTAAAAATTAAAAAAAGGTAGTTATAAATTATATATGCTCTGAGTGATAGCTTTTGTGAGATACATTTATGCACATTTATTATGTATGTGTATATGTATATATAGATTACATATTTTATATAATTTATCTACGTCTGTCATAGACATGGGCAAAAGTTTAGAAAGATTGACTCCAAAGACATGATTCTTCTTGGATATTGGTATTTTAGGTCTTTTGTGTTTTCTTTCACTGAGGTTTTCTGTTTTCTTTGCCTTCAGAATCAAGTAGAACTAGTTAATTAAATATAAAAATATTTACTCTAAATATTAATAAAAATCTCTATCCAAACAAAACAAAACAAAACAATTCCTCAATTTACACTGAACCATTCATGCAACTGTCTCATGTACAAGTATATCTATACCTTCTACTACAGAATTAGAATGTACATAAAACAAATATCTTATAAAGCTTATTTATTTGAATCACGGTTTTTCAACCTCCACACTATTGGCATTTTAAGCCAGACAATTATTTGTTATGGAGAGACTGGCCTGTGCATTGTAAATGTGCAGCTGCATCCCCGGCTTGTACCCAGTAGATGCCCTTTACAGGCTCCTCTCCCCTCCCCACACCCAGGGGTGACGATCAAAAATGCCTCCAGATATTTCCAAATGTCCCCTGGGTATAAAACTACCCCTAGTTGAGAACCACTAGTTGGAATTAAGTTCCAATATAGCCAATAGATAGTAATTGGTTGACAAATCTCATTTAATATATAGGTTCCTACTCACCCTCTCCATTCTCTTTTCTTGTAATTTACTTGTTAAGGAAACCAGTAGTTTATCTCAATAGCATTTTCCACAGTCTAATTTTTTGTGGTTGACCTGCCTATGGTGTAATAGAACACATTTCTTTGCCACTTCTATTTCCTATAAATGGGCAGTTAGACCTAGAGAACCCTGGTAAGATTCTGGGTCATTTTTCCAGTATGAGTACTTCAGAGTTGTTATTGCATGCTTCCATCAGAAGGCACATAATGTCAGGTTATTTCTACATTTATGATATTAGATCATTGCACAGAACCAGCATCTTACTCAAAGTTGCCAAATTGAGATATTTTAATGTTATGATTCCTTTTTAAAATATACGACCTTTATTTATAATACCGTAAGAATATATTTTCTCTCATCAACAACTTGGTCACCTTAAGGTACAACTCATATAGAAAGATGCAGAAGAAATTCTGGATTTTTACCCTTTATTTAATGATTTTCAAAATATTTAGTAACTTCATATAGCATTCTCCAAAAGTGAACAATAATTTTTTCCTATTTTAAATTATCTTTTAACTCAAGGAGTTAAACATATTTGATACATTTTAATCCATCACAGATATTATTCTTATTGATGTTCATGTTTTCTATTTCTGACTAGGAAGAGATTTTCCAAGTGGGAGCCTAAGTCCATTTGACATGATCACTGTAATATTTGTAACTTCCATACGTTGTAAACTGGCAAGATGTTTACACTACATATAAAATAGATCCTTGCATTATATGTATATTTATACAACATTATTGGAAGATAGACACTGTCTAATGAAAGATACATATTATAAACCCTAGGGCAACCACTAAAAATGGTAAGAGAATGAGGTCATATTGTATATACCCTCTACCCTCTCCAAACCATACTGAGTCCATTCTACCTACTAATAACACAGTTGCTATTAAGCAGTCTTTTCTTTTTTTTTTTAACATCTTTACTGGAGTGTAGTTGCTTACAATGGTGTGTTAGTATCTGCTTTATAACAAAATGAGTCAGCTATACATATACATACATCCCCATATCTCCTCCCTCTTGCTTCTCCCTCTCTCCCACCCTCCCTATACCACCTCTCTAGGTGGTCACAAAGCACTGAGCTGATCTCCCTGTGCTATGTGGTTGCTTCCCACTAGCTATTTTACATTTGGTAGTATATATAAGTCCATGCCACTCTCTCACCTCATCCCAGCTTACCTTCCCACTCCCCATGTCCTCAAGTCCATTCTCTATGTCTGCATCTTTATTCTTGTGCTGCCCCTAGGTTCTTCAGAACCTTTTTTTTTTTTTTTTAGATTCCATATATATGTGTTAGCATGTGGTATTTGTTTTTCTCTTTCTGACTTAATTCACTCTGAATGACAGACTCTAGGTCCATCCACCTCACCACAAATAACTCAATTTCATTTCTTTTTATGGCTGAGTAATATCCCATTGTATATATGTTCCACATCTTCTTTATCCATTCATCTCTCAATGGACACTTACGTTGCTTCCATGTCCTGGCTATTGTAAATAGTGCTGCAATGAACATTGTGGTACATGACTCTTTTTGAATTATGGTTTTCCCGGGGTATATGCCCACTAGTGGGATTGCTGGGTCATATGGTAGTTCTATTTGTAGTTTTTTAAGGAACCTCAATACTGTTCTCCATAGTGGCTCTATCAATTTACTTTCCCACCAACAGTGCAAGAGGGTTCCCTTTTCTCCATATCCTCTCCAGCATTTATTGTTTGTAGATTTTTTGATGATGGCCATTCTGACCAGTGTGAGGTAATACTTCATTGTAGCTTTGATTTGCATTTCTGTAATGATTAGTGATGTTGAGCATCCTTTCATGTGTTTGTTGGCTATCTGTATATCTTCTTTGGAGAAATGTCTATTTAGGTCTTCTACCCATTTTTAGATTGGGTTGTTTGTTTTTTTTGAAATTGAGCTGCATGCGCTGCTTGTAAATTTTGGAGATTAATCCTTTGTCAGTTGCTTCATTTGCAAATATTTTCTCCCATTCTGAGGGTTGTCTTTTCATCTTGTTTATGGTTTCCTTTGCTGTGCAAAACCTTTGAAGTTTCATTAGGTCCCATTTGTTTATTTTTGTTTCTGTTTCCATTTCTCTAGGAGGTGGGTCAAAAAGGATCTTGCTGTGATTTATGTCATAGAGTGTTCTGCCTACGTTTTCCTCTATGAGTTTTATAGTGTCTGGCCTTACATTTAGGTCTTTAATCCATTTTGAGTTTATTTTTGTGTATGGTGTTAAGGAGTGTTCTAATTTCATTCTTTTCCATGTAGCTGTCCAGTTTTCCCAGCACCACTTATTGAAGAGGCTGTCTTTTCTCCACTGTATATTCTTGCCTCCTTCAACAAAAATAAGGTGACCATATGTTAAGCAGTCTTTTCGGTAGAGCTAACTTTAAGTTTTGGTAGCTGCTCTCTCTCCTTGCCCTTTACTCAATTTGGAAACAGTCTTCTAATTAAATTCTTCTTATTAACCACTCTGAATATCATATTGTAATCAGGATATCAAATAATTCAAGGATTATCCAAGTATTTATTTGGAGAGGAAGTATTACCAAACCCAACTTGGATCTGCTTGCCCAACGCACAGCAAAGCCAATCTACTGACAGTGGGTTGTGGTGAAGGGAGTTACAGTGTTTATTGCAGGGCATCAAGCAAGGAGAATGGGCAGCTGATGCTCTAAAGAACTGAACTCCCTAATGGCTTTCAAGGGTAGGTTTTTCAAGATGGTGTGAGGGAGAGGGTCACAGGGTATGTGATCAGTTCCTGCACAATTCTCTGATGGTGAGATAACAGGGTGGTGTTTCAGGAATGTCAATCATCAACCTTCTGGTTTCAACTGGTCTGGGGTCTGTGTTCTTGTTTTCAGCATGCAGTTAACTTCCTCCACCTGGTGGGGGTTTTAGTATTTGCAAAACAAACTCAAGGATATGGCTCAGGATATTCTTTATAGCTTTTGAGAAGGAATGAAACTAAAAGGTCCTCGACTTTGCTTTATGGCTAAATTATTATTATTTTTTCTTTCTTGACTGCTTTCCTTTGTTTCTGTATTTTCTCACTTCTCTGATTAAATTTCTTCTTTGGAACTCAGGGAAGGCCTAGGAGGCTAAAGATTTTCTACAAACAAGAAGCAAGGGATATGGGGTTGGGCTGTGTGTGTGTGTTCCTGGGGAAGGTCCCACAGGGTCCCACTCGGTTTCAGAAGGTGGGCAGGTAAACTCAGTGATGGAGAAACCTAAATAGAAAAATTAAAAGCTAAACAGTTCAGATTAAAACATAATTCTAAAAGAAACAGAAAAGATGAAAGAGAAAGAAGGAATAAATATTAACTAAAAAAGAAAATGAATAGATTGAAATAAGAGGATGAAAAAACAAAAATTAAAGGGCAAAATAAAGATTAGTAAGGACTATTATAAAATAAGCATGAAAAATTATGCCAATAATTTTTAAAATATTTAATAACAAAACTGCTATTAGCTATCATACACAGTTAGATATTTTTCTATGATTGCATATAAACCTAGGAACAAAAGAAAACTAAGCTAATGATCCAGGGTGGTGTGTTACAGAAGGAAAAAATACATGGACCAGAAAAAAAAAAAGAAAAGAAAAAATCTAAAACAAAAGATAAAACGAAACAGGAGTTTCTCAGCAATTAAGCCTAGGGAAAGACTATAAAGGTATAAATCAAAGCCACAAAATTACTAAGTAAAAAAAACTAATCTTAAAAGTCTACAGGGCTTCCCTGGTGGCGCAGTGGTTGAGAGTCCGCCTGCCGATGCAGGGGACGCGGGTTCGTGCCCCGGTCCGGGAAGATTCCACGTGCCGCAGAGCGGCTGGGCCCGTGAGCCATGGCTGCTGAGCCTGCGTGTCCAGAGCCTGTGCTCCACAGAGGGAGAGGCCACAGCAGTGAGAGGCCCGTGTACCGCAGAAAACAAACAAACAAACAAACAAAAAAAACTGTGAAAAAAAAAGTCTACACACTATATGATTCTATTTATATGGCATTGTTGAAAAGACAAAATTGTAAGGATAATAAATATATCCCTGGCTGCAAGGGTTTTAGGGATGAGGGAGGGTTGAACAGATGACCAACAAAGGATTTTTAAAGGCAGTGAACTATTCTGAATGAAAATATAGTTGTGGACACAAGGCACTCTGCATTTGTCAAGACCCAGATAACTTTATAGCATAAAGAGTAAACCTTAATGCATGAGATTTAAAAAATAATTTAAGATGTCAGGGAATACCAAAATGAAATGTAGACTATGAGAAACTAATCTAATTGTATTACAAATGTACTAAGCTCATTAAATGGAATTAAGGGAAAAACAGCTGACCTAAGTAATTTTAGAAATAAGTGGAGACTGTAAGACTAAAGGCAAAAGGAACTGAACATAAGCACTGTACTGTAGTTGGCAAAGTTCTTGACCATGGGGGCATGGGTTAACAATTTGAACTCAATATTCCTGTGTACTGAAATTAAACAAGTTAATGGATGACAGATGCTAGGAGACAAGTTTCTCATTGTTGGTGTGGTGATTACAGAGAAGCAAAAGTGAACGTCGTGCATGATCCATTTGGTACTAGATAAGAGTTGGGGACACCAGCATGAACTCATGTGTAGCTTAATATAGGTCAAGATCTATATTATATACATGTCCAAATGTTTATAGCTATGTGTCTATACTACACGTTATTATGTACACACTTATCTCATTGCTCTCTCAGGTGAGAGGTCCTAGAAGCAAGGATACTGCAGTAGCAACAAGCACACTCATCACCCAGATCTTGATTTCTAACACTATTCTTCAATAAAAGGAGCCAGGCCCCTTTGGAGAAAAAAGAAACGGCTGATATTAAGGCTTAAGGGTGGTACAGGGAATACACAAGATAAGTTTAGAGAATCTTGCAGTACCAGAAAGCAAGGAAGTGTTAAAAAAGAAAACAAAATAAAAGCTGTCAACCAAAAGGACCATGAACTACAAAGAGGCAAAATGGCAGCTTATTTGAGGTCTTAGAATTACAATTCAGGGATAGAGCACAGATTCTGGAGGAACCCAGGAAAGTGTCCCACTGGAGGAAAATGGGCACAGGTTTTAATGAGAAAAGGGAGGCAGTTAATGCAGGCTACCGAGAATTTGGATTGGAGGGTAGAATTGTTCCATACATATGATTGGGTTATGGAAAGCATCTTCTCCGTTACTAGGAAAAGATTTGTTTTCCATTCCTTTTCCAGAAAAAGTCCAGTTCTCAGCATTATTCTTTCCTTTTGGCAACTGAGCAACGATTCAGCAGTTTTATTTCGGAGTGTTCAACAGAAATCCAGCACGGGCAACAAACCCGGTAGTCCTCAGATCATGTCTCAGTCATTGCAAACAAGACATAACTTGTTTCACAAAGGAAAACAAAACTATGGAGGCATGTCCAAGGGACACTCTCAGTAGCCAAGAGAGAACAGTTTGAGCAGTAAAATAAATAGTGTAGTTTTGGGTTATAATCAAAATGATAAATAAATATCCATGAGTCCATACTGATATAAATAAATGACCACAACAAATAAATGGAGAGAACAGTCAAAACCCATGCTACACATTAGTTTATTCTGTCTCCAACTATAAGCCAGTACCACATGGATCAGTGAAGAATTCCAAATAAAATTTATATCTTGTCCTTTCATAAAGGTGGAATATAACTCTCCACCTCATAAGTGTGGATTGTACATAGTGACTTCCTTCCAATGGGTATGGTATGGAAAGAATGAGGGTCGAAAGAGTAACTTTATGATAAAGAAACTCGACACAGTCTACCTCATTCTTATCAGTGATATGAAATAATTTGACATGAGAATGGCACTCTACCTCTGTGATCTTTTTCCCCCAAACCTTATCCCCAGTCTAATCATGAGAAAATCATGACCCAGTGAGGGTCATTGTACAATATATCTCAGCAGTACCCTGCAAAACAGTTGAGGTCATGAAAATCTGATAAACTGTCAGTCTAGAGAAGCCTAAGGAGATATGATGACTAAATGTAATGGGGTGTCCTGAATGGGATTCTGGAACAGAAAAGAGACATTAGGTAAAAACAAAGGAAATCTAAATAAAGGGTGGATTTTAGTTAATAATAATATGTCAATATTGCTTCATTTATTTTAAAAAATGTATTTCCTAATATAAGATGTTAATAATAGGAGAAACGAGATGTGAGTATATGGATACTCACTGTTCTATGAATCTACAAGTATTCTAAAATATAAAAGTTATTAAAACATACATACTGTATGTTAAACACTGTATAAATTTTGTCTGCACTCTTACCTCCTGGGTATATTTTTTCCCCAGATTTCTAGATGAGGAAACTGAAGTTCAAGTAAAAGTTCAGTGACATCCTCAACATCACACAGTCAGTATGTATCCCACCAGGATCCAAAATAAATTATCTACAAATCTAAAGTCTGGTCTCTTTTCACTAGTGTACGATAATTAATAAGCTTGTGCCTATGGAGACATCTTTATTTAAAAGGAGTTTTTATTTGCCCTGAATTTGACACTGTGGGTGGAACACGTAATCAGATTGTGAGACCATGTAATAAGGAAAATGATAACACTAAAAAGTTATAAATTAATAAGATAAATATGTCAGAGTTACCTTTCTTGTTTTATAGGATTATTACAGCTCATAGGAAAAAAAATGATAGGATTCCTAAATTTATCAGTTTTAAATGTTCCATGAGACATGAAGCAAGTAGTTGGTACTCATATTTTTAGAGTTGAAAATTCTGCAGTTTACTTAAGCTTTTAAACTATATTATCTGATCTATTCACCTTTATAATGTGAATGAAATTATGTTTGACAACTTTGAATTGTTATTTTTAAAATATTTTTAAGTGCTTACAAAATTTAGAAAACTTATACAATCAGATTATTCTCTACATCCTTATTTTTACATGAGAAAATGTAATTAAGGAAAGAACTGTGGATCATTATGACTTTTATGCACCTAACAGCATTGGTAAATTTAAATACATGCCTTTTACTTTGCCTTTTAAGGGAAAGCAATCCACTGATTAATGATGGTTGAAATTTCTTTTCTCCTTGTGTCACTCTAATTCCTGAAAGTTATAGCAGGTCAGAAAACATCTGAGTGGTTTGTTCAGGAGCCGATTACTTCTATGAATACATTAAGAAGGAAGAATGTTCGGTGTATCACCAGAATTTAGTGGAGCACTGAAGTGAGGTTTTCAAATGCTTCCTTCCCAAGTTGTCCTTATAAAAGCAAAATAAACACTTAAATATTTATATTCCTGGTGATAATTTTCTTCTGAATTTTGAGATATAGTATATATTTGAAACTAGTACCTCATAAACAATTTAATTGATGCATGGGTGTGTACATTAAGCTACAAAAGATGCCAACATGTTTGAGTTAGATCCTTCACATAAGCTCAAAATTATAAAAGATTTCATATAAATTTGTCATTCTTTGCTACTTCACTTGAACGTGATAGTAGTTAATTTACTTACTTTTATAGCCAATAAAATAGCTAATAATACAGAAACATATGAAGGGTAAACAGTTCAAATTTAAGGATTTTTAAAATAGTATTTTCCAATTGACTTAGGCAAAGATTTTTAATTTTAAAATTTCTGATGAATTCACAGGAAGCACAGGAACATAACACACATTTACAAAGTCTTCCAGTAAAACAGCTAAGAAAGTCATGTCCCTTCCTGAGGCTAATTCATTAGCACTTCACCTATGACAGTCACCAGCATTAACTTTCAAATGAACTTTCCTAACTGCTAAAAATAGTAGGAACGATTTATTATTCCTGGAATGGTTTTGGATGTTGAATATTCATTTTAATATCCAAAGTAATGCATTAAAGATACACATAGATATAAACGAGTATACCCTGATAGTTTTGTGTCCAGATATATTCAGAAATACTTGTTAAAGATTCTGAATAGAAAAATCAAATAATTAAAAACCAAGGTATGCTTATATGAATGATAATCTTCATAAACAGTGCTTCTAATTAATCACCATGTGAAGTTGCCATTAAATTTTGAAGAGGCAAAATCCATCATTTGTCCTGTCATTTAAGTCATTCATTAATTGTGACCTCCATCTCAACACAGTGATGTTCACAATGGCATGTACAATTAGTTACATATGAGTTTTGTTCAATATTTCCCCTGAAAGTGTTGTAATTTCCAACTGTACTAATAGCTTTCAATCTAGTGAACTCTTCATAGGATTGAATATCTAGAAAAAACTTATAGATGGACAGATTCAATATTTTATGGGAGTAAAGCATTGCCATTATATTACCTTTCATTTGTACAATGTAATAAGGCTTGCCAAACTGTTTTTACATTGTGTAATACATTTAAAATTGAGCTATGCAGTGGGAGGTATTGCTATTTCTATTTTAACAAATTGAACAAAATCATAAGGAAAGTGGTTGAAGAAAGAAGCAAAAAGTAAAAGAGTTGAATAAGCAGCATAATAGGCAACCTCTATTAATGAGGAAATATATGTGGAACCATAGTAACATTGGGGGAGCGGGATATTCTATAGAGACTAATAACTGATGTAGTCTTATTGAGATTAATCCAGTGGATATTGTTTTTCAAGACTTGATTTTTAGGTCCCAGCTTTTTGAAATTTCTCTTTCCCTTCCCTATCTTGTTTGTGAAGAAGCAAAGAAGCACCCTAGTGATCTCAAATGAGCAATATTTGCCATGTGTCCACAAGGAGTACAAAGGGGATCATGTGAAAAATGGGGATACAGTAATCTTGGATTATCATCCCTCAAGTTATAAATACAGGTAGTTGGCATTTATTAAGTTCTCTTTCTGCATAAAGCACTGCAGAACTAATGTAACCCTTTGTTCCATGCTGCAGTAAGGAGTTTACAATTTAAGATTACTAAGCTTTCAATTTGTTATGTAGTGAGAGATATTCATCCTAGTCGCTAAAACCAACTAATGGAAAGGCAATGCAGTTGTCATCAATCAGCATTAACAAAAACTTTTCATAAAAAGTACAGAATCTTGAGCAGAAGCAAGAAGAACTACAATTCTGCAGCCTGTGGAACGAAAATCACATTCACAGAATGATAGACAAAATCAAAAGGCAGATGAAGGAACAAGATAAAACCCCAGAAAAACAACTAAATGAAGTAGAGATAGGCAACCTTCCGGAAAAGAATTCAGAATAATGATAGTGAAGATGATCCAGGACCTCAAAAAAAGAATGGAGGCAAAGATCGAGAAGATGCAAGAAATGTTTAACAAAGACCTACAAGAATTTAAAAAAAAAAAGGGCTTCCCTGGTGGCGCAGTGGTTGAGAGTCTGCCTGCCTATGCAGGGGACACAGGTTCGTGCCCCGGTCCGGGAAGATCCCACATGCCACGAAGCGGCTAGTCCCGTGAGCCATGGCCGCTGAGCCTGCGGTCCGGAGCCTGTGCTCTGCAACGGGAGAGGCCACAGCAGTGAGAGGTCCACATACCGCAAAAAAAAAAAAAAACGAAAAACAAGACCCATATATATGCTGTCTACAAGAGACCCACTTCAGACCTAGGGACACATACAGACTGAAAGTGAGGGGATGGAAAAAGATATTCCATGCAAATGGTAATCAAAAGAAAGCTGGAGTAGCAATACTCATATCAGATAAAATAGACTTTAAAATAAAGAATGTTGCAAGAGACAAGGAAGGACACTACATAATGACCAAGGGATCAATCCAAGAAGAACATATAACAATTATAAATATAGGACTATGAGAAGACCAAGGAGAGCTCCAAGTACCTCAAGTGCCTGACCCAGCAGCCATGGCCTGCAGTGCACCATGAACGAGATCTACCACACAGCTCTAGTGCCAACATGCCACCCCTCAAGTTCACAGCCCCCAGCATGGCCAGTGTCTTGGAACAGCTGAACATTATCAACAGCATCCTTTTCATTCTTGTCAGCCAAAAAGATTTGGAGAATCTGAAAGCCAAGGTGGCACAGCAGCACCAGCTCCAGGAGGCCAGCAGGAACAGGGATAAGGCTGAGGAGCCCATGGCTACTGAACCAGAGCCAGAAGGGGCCTCAGAGGATGCGACCTCCCAGCCCCCAACTGCCAAGGACCCTTCTTCCCCGAGCTTTCAGTGGTAGACAGGGAGACACAGATGGACAGTCAGTCAGCTGCCCCATTACCCAGTGATCCAGACTCCAGGAGAAGGGGGCATGCCCTGCACATCAGGAGAGGAAACAAGTCCCTCTTTCTCCACGTTTCCAACCCCAAACCCACCCCAGCATCCTCCTGGGACCCTGGCACGGCCTGCCTGACCCTCTGAAAGATGTTCTGGCACTGGTGATTCAATGAATATAAAATGCAGAGGCCTAATTGAAGACATGCAAATGGAGTGCATGGGGATCAGTTCCCAGCTGGTGGACAGGTGTCCCCTAGGTTCCCCCATCATCAAGCAGGTGTGCACGAGTGTGTCTGTGCCTGCAAGTGTCCTGATCTGCCCTTCCTAACTTGTACATAGCCCCAAGCCAGTTCTGAGTGGGTGAGGTACAGATGAGATTTCTCAGGTCATTTGTATGTTTGACATTATGGCTGCTGCTTTTGCTGCCACTACCCCCAGGCCCGACCTGGCTGAAAGTCCAGTTTGAAGCTGAAAAGAGGGGAGCTTTCCTGTGTCTTGGGATGGGGAACTAGAGCTCTGTACCAGGGCTGGAGGGTTGGGGAGCACTTTAGCTTTGTGGCGGGTGAGGGCCGCAGCAGCTTTATTAACATGGTTGTGCTGGCCTGGCTGTGCTCAGCGTGGGGAAAGCGTTGGGCAGGGGTGGTTCTCCAGACACACCTGTGCCCAGCCCTGGCTTGTCGTCCCTTGGGTCCCAGCAGGAGGTGCTGCCTTCCCACTCCCTGCACCACAGCTGGGGTTAACCTTGGGGTATAGTCTGAATGTATCTTTCTCCTGGCTGAACCTCAGCTGCCTAATGCACAGTGGGGTGGGGGGGTGGCTAGGGGAACCCGAACTGAATCATGGATCCTGGGGGAGATGTTACAGATACAGGAGTGATTGTCACTTGTTTGTGGAGCCTAGCTCCCTACCTGGTCCTAGGACACACAAGCACCTTCTACAGAGAGGAGCTTTGGCAGTAGAAGGGAGGGGGCTGCAGAAGGTGGTGGCCCCCACATGCCCTGGCTGCCCCTCTGCCACCTGCCTGTGCCACTTCTCTGTGCCTGCTGTCAGAGCCCTGGCAGGTGGGGGGAGATGGCTCCCCCTTGTGAGCTGGAGGGAGCTGTCCTGCGGCTGGGGCCTCTGCATGGTGGCTTTGTGGGGAGCTGCTTCCAAGTATGGTCTGTCCGAACACCTTGTTTCAAAGGGAGTGGGTGTGAGCTAGCAAGTGAGGCATTCCCACAGCTGACCAAGAACTTTCTCTTCTTTTTAAACCATCAGTCTTCATTGCACTTTGGAATAAACTGAGTTTTTTAAAAAATAATAAATAAATAAATATGTGCCCAACATAGGAGCACCTCAATACATAAAGCAACTGCTAGTAGCTATAAGAGAGGAAATCAACAGTAACACAATAATAGTGGGGGACTTTAACACCTCACTTATACCAATGGAAAGATCATCCAGACAGAAAATTAATAAGGAAACACAAGTTTTAAATGACAAAACAGACCAGATAGATTTAATTGATATTTATAGGACATTCCATCCAAAAACAGTAGATTACACTTTCTTCTCAAGTGCACACAGAAAATTTTCCAGGATAGATTGCATCTTGGGTCACAAATCAAGCCTTGGTAAATTTAAGAAAATTGAGATCATATCAAGCATCTTTTCCAACTGTAATGCTATGAGATTAGAAATCAATTACAGGGAGAAAAATATAAAAAGCTCAAACACATGGAGGCTCAACAGTACGTTACTAAATAACCAAGAGATAACTGAAGAAATCAAAGAGGAAATCAAAAACTACCTAGAGACAAAAGACAAAGAAAACACAATGATATAAAAGCTATGGGATACAGCAAAAGCAGTTCTAAGAGGGACATTTATAGCAATACAATCCTACCTCAAGAAACAAGAAAAATATCAAATAAACAATCTGAACTTACACCTAAAGGAACTAAAGAAAGAGGAGCAAACAAAACCCAAAGTTAGTAGAAGGAAAGAAATCATAAAGATCAGAGTAGATATAAATGAAATAAAAACAAAGAAAACAATAGCAAAGATCAATAAAACTAAAAGCTCATTCTTTGAGAAGATAAACAAAGTTGATAAACCTTTAGCCTGACTCATCAAGAAAAAGAGGGAGAGGACTCAAATCAATAAAATTAGAAGTGAAAAAGAAGTTACAATTAACACTGCAGAAATACAAAGCATCATAAGAGACTACTACAAGCAACTCTGTGCCAATAAAATGGACAACCTGGAAGAAATGGACAAATTCTTAGAAAGGTATAACCTTCCAAAACTGAACTAGGAAGAAATAGAAAATATGAACAGACCAATTACAAGTAATGAAATTGAAACTGTGATTAAAATCTTCCAACAAACAAAAATAGAGGATGAGATGGCTTCACAGGTGAATTCTATCAAACATTTAGAGAAGAGCTAACACCCATCCTCTTTAAACTCTTCCAAAAAATTGCAGAGGAAGGAACACTCCCAAACTCATTCTAGGAGGCCATCATCACCCTGATACCAAAACCAGACAAAATACTACAAAAAGTGAAAATTACAGACCAGTATCACTGATGAATATAGATGCAAAAATCCTCAACGAAATACTAGTGAACAGAATCCAACAACACATTAAAAGGGTCATACACCATGATCAAGTGGGATTTATCCCAGGGATGCAAGGATTCTACAATATATGCAAATCAAACAATGTGATACACCATATTAACAAATTGAAGAATAAAAACCATATGATCATCTCAATAGATGCAGAAAAATCTTTTGACAAAATTCAACACCCATTTATGATAAAAACTCATCAGAAAGTGGGCATAGAGGGAACCTACCTCAACATAATAAAGGCCATATATGACAAACCCACAGCAAACATCATTCTCAATGTTGAAAAACTGAAAGGATTTCCTCTAAGATCAGGAACAAGACAAGGATGTCCACACCTGCCACTATTATTCAGCATAGTTTTGGAAGTCCTAACAATGGCAATCAGAGAAGAAAAAGAAATAAAATAAGTATAAATTGGAAACGAAGAAATAAAACTGTCACTGTTTGCCGATGACATGATACTATACATAGAGAATCCTAAAGATGAAACCAGAAAACTACTAGAGCTAATCAATGAATTTGTTAAAGTTGCAGGATACAAAATTAATGCACAGAAATCTCTTGCATTCCTATACATTAACAACAAAAGATTGGAAGGAGAAATTAAGGAAACAATCCCATTCACCATTGCAACATAAAGAATAATATACCTAGGAATAAACCTATACTCAGAAAACTATAAGACATTGATGAAAGGAATCAAAGATGACACAAACAGATGGAGAGATATACCATGTTCTTGGATTGGAAGAATCAACATTGTGAAAATGACTATACTACCCAAAGCAAACTACAGATTCAATGCAATCCCTATCAAATTACCAGTGGCATTTCTTTACAGAACTAGAAGAAAAAATCTTAGAATTTGTATGGAGACAAAAAGACCCTGAATAGCCAAAGCAAACTTGAGGGGAAAAAACAGAGCTGGAGGAATCAGACTCCCTGACTTCAGACTATACTACAAAGCTACAGTCATCAAGACAATATGATACTGGCACAAAAACAGAAATATAGATCAATGGAACAGGATAGAAAGCCCAGAGATAAACCCATGCACCTATGGTCAACTGATGTATGACAAAGGAGACATGGATAAACCATGGAGAAAAGACAGTCTCTTCAATAAGTGGTGCTGGGAAAACTGGACAGCTACATGTAAAAGAATGAAATTAGAACACTCCCTAACACCATTCACAAAAATAAACTCAAAATGGATTAAAGACCTAAATGTAAGACCGGACACTATAAAACTCTTAGAGGAAAACATAGGAAGAACACACTTTGACATAAATCACAGCAAGATCTTTTTTGACCCACCTCCTAGAGTAATGGGAATAAAAACAAAAATAAACAAATGAGACCTAATGAAACTTAAAAGCTTTTGCACAGCAAAAAAACTACAAACAAGTCGAAAAGACAGAATGGGAGAAAATATTTGCAAACAAATCAACAGACAAAGGATTAATCTCCAAAATATATAAACAGTTCATGCAGCTCAATATTATAAAAACCAACAACCCAATCCAAAAATGGGCAGAAGGGGCTTCCCTGGTGGTGCAGTGGTTAAGAATCTGCCTGCCAATGCAGGGGATGTGGGTTCGTGCCCCGGTCTAGGAATATCCCACATGCCGCAGAGTGGCTGGGCCCGTGAGCCATGGCCACTGGGCCTGTGTGTCCGGAGCCTGTGCTCTGCAACAGGAGAGGTCACAACAGTGAGAGGCCTGCATACCACAAAAAAAAAAAAAAAAATGGGCAGAAGACCTAAATAGACATCTCTCCAAGGAATACATACAGATGGCCAAGAGGCATATGAAAAGCTCCTCAATATCACTAATTATTAGAGAAATGTAAATCAAAACTACAATGAGGTATCACCTCACACTGGTTAGAATGGGCATTATCAGAAAATCTACAAACAACAAATGCTGGAGAGGGTGTGAAGAAAAGGGAACACTCTTGCACTGTTGGTGGGAATGTAAATTGATACAGCCACTATAAAGAACAGTATGGAGGTTCCTTAAAAAACAAAAAATAGAATTACCATATGATCCAGCAATCCCACTGCTGGGCATATACCTTGAGAAAACCATAATTCAAAAATACACATGCACCCCAATGTTCATTGCAGCACTATTTACAATTGGCAGGTCATGGAAGCAACCTAAATGACCATCGACAGATGCATAGATAAAGAAGGTGTGGTACATATATACCATGGAATATTACCCAGCCATAAAAAGGAATGAAATTGGGTTATTTGTAGAGACGTGGTTGGATCTAGAGTCTGTCATACAGAATAAATTAAGTCAGATAGAGAAAAACAAATATCATATATTAAGACATATATGTGGAATCTAGAAAAATGGTACAGATGAACTGCTCTGCAAGGCAGAAATAGAGACACAGATGTAGAGAACATACTTATGGACACCAAGGGGGGAAAGTGGCGGTGGTGGGTGGTGGTGGTGGTGGGATGAATTGGGAGATTGGGATTGACATATATACACTAATATGTATAAAATGGATAACTAATAAGAACCTGCTGTATAAATAAATAAATAAATAAAATTCAAAAAAAAGTACAGAATCTTGACTCTAGTACGTTTTTAACCTAATCCTGTCATTACTGGTTTTAAAGTTCTAATATCTTCCTTTTATTAATAATTTAACATTATGTACTTGTTATTCTACTATCCTTCCTGATTTCTGAAGCTAATGATTGACATATTAGAGTACTAGAAAGTGAATTCAGTCTTACCATTGTGAATTCTTGGCTGGAACTGCTGTATCATCAGTCAGAGAGTGTGTGTAGGTGTAAAACAAAGAAAGTTAAATAGTAACCTACAATTTATTTGCATTACAATTACTGATTTAATTTTTTTTTTTTAGAAAAAGAAGCCTATGAGTGAAATACATGACTCAAAGTCATAAATGCAAATTTGTGTTAACTCAAATCCATGTAACTCATTATAGGTAGCTATTTTATAAATCTGCTCCCAGAATTTGCTTATATTTTTATGGAAACTTTTGCATCCTCTCACACAAAGGTGTTGCAATTTTTATTGATTCTAAGGTACACACATTCCAGGGAGTAGTTAACTTCAAAAGAAGACTGTCTATGCCACAGTAATCAAAAGGAAAAAAAAAATTGAAGACCATCTACACTAAATACCTACATGTTAATCATTGTGACAGTCAACTAGCAAATTCAAATTCTGTATTACTAAAGTGCAGAGATATATGATAAGCTCTTTATTCTCTATACTTTTAGTTATAGATTTATTTTAGGAAGTGTTATCACTGGTTTTTCTATCTTTAACAGGAATAAATCAAATTTTCTCATGTTTAAAATGATGAGTATAGGACTTTTTGGAACATGGTGGCAGTGACAGAAGACTAATTTTGAATCTTCTTGAATCTGTACATAAAAACACATAGCACATTCATGGGAAATATTTAAAACAAACTTGACTGCAATGTATCTCTTCAAAACAGAAGGAAGTAGGGCCAAATCACAAAGATTTACAAGACCTGCCTGGTATCAACATCTGAGCAGAAGCAGCAGACGAAATTAATAGGACAAATGAAGGACCTGAGAACAGGAAAACCCCAAAAGAACCAACAGAGATTCATTGGAAAGTGAACAAAGGTGAGCTGAATAATTACAGACCTTATTCTTAGAAGAAGGACACATCTGCTTCCACAATGTGAGTAAATGAAGAAAAATGTATTTAGATTCAGTTAGCAAGAGGTTTTGTGTTCCTACATCACTGTTGATAAGGCAACCTAACAATAACTTTATCATTTTTCTCAACAATGCCTCAGTGAACATCCTTCTAAATAAAATTTTGTATATATACATCATTTTTTAAGACTAGGTTCTTAGATGCTATATTCCTGAATCAAAGATATTCAAAATTTTTGATACACTGTCTTTCAGGAAGTTTAAACCAATTTATACTTAATCCATCAGTGCATTGAAACTCCATGCTCCCAGAACACTCCAAAGAATTCTCAATACATATTAACTGACTAAATATATAGATAAGTGATAGATAGATAGATAGATAGATAGATAGATAAATTAGTTTCAGACCAGCATCTTTGGGAATCATTTCAGTCATAAAATTATACAACACTACCAATTCCAGAAACAATGCCAACACAAATATCCACTTTCCTTCTCTTTTATTTTCCACTCAATTAGCATATTTATTTATTTTATTTTTGTTGTTTTCTGATTTTTGATTTTTATTATATAAGTTTCAGGTGTATAGATTATAATTTGGCATCTATATTCACTACAATGATCACCACCACAAATCTAGTTACCATCCACTTCCTTCTTAATCATTGAAGATTAGAAATTGCAGATTTGGCAAATCTTTGCACAAAATGTTTGCTTTTTAGTATTTGTTATATTGAAGTTTTGATTTTGAAGTTACCACATTAATGAAATTGTTGTCATTTAATAGACCTATTTTAGCTTGAGATAAGAAATTCTGGAATTAAAATTGATGTTTTTCATAATCCAAATGAGTCAGTAATAGAAATGAAACCAAGATTTTGCAAGTACTAACATACTAACAGTAGAAGATTTTGAGACAAAGGTTTTAAGGATATCAGAACTGATATAATCAGATTTGAATAAAACATTTTTCAGTAGTAGATTTCTTAAAGTAATATTTCACAAGCCAACCTCAAACAAATTAAAACACGTTAAATTGCTTTTATAAAACAATTTTTATGGTTTTAGTACAAACATGAATACATATTTCTCTCTAGTTCTTTTAGATGGTTGATTAAGTTAAAGAACTAATATATTTCAGACAAGTAATGCAACATGCTGGATTTTGTAGATTTTCCTACTATTGATGAATGGCATAAAATGCTATATAAAATTAAGAATTACTGATAATCTATAAAACCTATAATATCAATCATTTTTATGGATTATTTCTCTTTCTCAGTATTAAATATAATACCTACCAATGTAATTTGAATAACAGAATTATTCCATCTCTAATTTAAACAATGCACTTGACATGATATATAACAAACCCATTTATAAATATTACTAGTTTTTAGTACTAGTTATGTGACAGTGTTAAAATGTTATTTCTATATGTCTTATCTGAAAAATTGTCCAGTCCATTTTTCTGTTCCTTCAGTGGTCAAGGATCTGTAGCTAGAAATTTTCCTCAAATTTTCCCTTTTGAAACATAATGGGTTGATTCTTTCAAAATGAATCATACCTTGATAGCTTAGGCCCTAGTATTGAAACTGGGATATCACTGGAGTTAAACTGGAATCTTACTAAACTGAAAATTCCTAGTGCCCTGCCTCATACTTCCAACTGATCTAATGGGACTGGAGTAAAGATAAGAAATCAAGCTAACAGAAATCCAAATGGTATTTGCTAGTCAAACAGATTTTGAAATCACAGACTTAAAAGACTACAGTAGTCCCCTCTATCTACGGGGGATATATTCCAAGACGTCCAGTGGATGCCTGAAACCTTGGGTAGTATTGAACCCTATATAAACTATTGGTTTTTTCCTATACATACAATGCATATGAATATAAATTAGGCACTCTAAGAGATTAATAACAATAACTAATGATAAAGCAATATATCAATACTATAATAAAAATTATGGAAATGTGGTGTCTCTCTCTCTCTCTCTCAAAATATCATATTGTGCAAGTTTAATGCCTTTTCCATCTTAACTAAGCACTTATCACATACTGTGGCCATAGCTTTTGCAGTTTGAGGCATCACAGAAAACTAGCACAAATTTCTTTTTCCTTGTTCACAATTTCATGGATATGAGATTCATTCATAATGTAGACCTTAGCATCCTCAGCATATGATTTTTTTCTTTCCTTATTAAGTCAAGAACTTTCATCGTTTCATTTAAAGGAAGTATTTTACGGATTCTCTTTGGCATATCCGAATTGCTGGCATTATTACTCTTGTGCTTTGGAGCCATTTTTAAGTTAAATAAGGGTTACTTGAACACAAGCACTGCGGTACTGTGACAGTTGATCTGGTAATCAAGAGGGCTACTAAGCAACTGAAGGGATACACTGGACAAAGGCACAATTCACATCTGGAGCACAACAGAGCTGAACGATGAGAGATTTCATCACGCTGTGCAGAATGGGTGTGCAATTTAGAACTTATGAATTGTTTATTTCTGGAATTTTCCAGTTACTATTTCCAGACCGCCATTGACCATGGGTAACTGAAACTGCACAAAGCAAAATCGCAGACAGGGGGAATTACTGTATATATAATAACACACGTGTGCCAAGTGTCTCTCTGTATTTTAAAAAAAGAAAAAGAAGGACCAATAAATCCTTTTGCTGATGCCATCCACCAAATCGAGGAAAAAGGAAGTAAGTAAAAAAAAGAACATTTGTCCAAAATAAAAGGTTGTTTGATATATAATTAAAATAAAGTACTAAACATAGAATATACTTCACAATGCTAACCATTTTATAGTAAATAAGTGACTAAGAAAGCAAAAAAAAATGTACAAAATAACTTGCTCTTGAGAAGTGATTTTGATTAAATGTTAAGTATCATAATTTGGTTTGATTACATACAAAATATTGCCAATAGTCAAAACACATTTCATGAGAAATACCCTGTTAATTATAATGACTTTCCTAATGATCAGTCCCAAATTCTGGAATGTCATCCTTTGACATGAGTTCTAAGTGTAAATTAAAAGTAACTGAAGGTGACAATCATGTAACAAGGTTACTTACCAATTTTCCTAATGATAATTAATCAATTAGGGACTTTAATCAAAGCATCTTGACATTTTTAGTGTGTATTTTTAGAAAGTAATCAAAATCATGTGATACTCTTTTTATATAGTCAGAATATTCAGGAAACATTTACTAAAAAGATTATTAGGTACAAGGTGACTTTCTAAGTGTGAATGGGAAAAAGAATTGTCCTAAGGCAACTTAAAATCTAGTCGTGGAGATTATGCAACAATATACAAGTTATTAGTAACAAACATAATGTAAAAAATGGTATACAAACTAAAAACATTTTAAAGATATTGATATGAGTGGATAAATACTTCCAGTCACAAAATCAGGGAAGATTCTGGGATAGTTTATATTTTTGATGATTAAAAGGCAAAGATTTGAACAAATTAGAAAAATG
The DNA here is from genome assembly GCF_059928025.1 of Delphinapterus leucas. Taxonomy (NCBI): domain Eukaryota; kingdom Metazoa; phylum Chordata; class Mammalia; order Artiodactyla; family Monodontidae; genus Delphinapterus; species Delphinapterus leucas. The sequence continues at coordinate 40,876,699 of NC_143136.1, read as the reverse complement.
TAAAATCTAATTGAAAGAAATGAGGCAGGAAGAATTGAGTACTTTCTAGAAAATGTCTATATAGATGGATGTATAATGATAAAAGAAATGGCATGAAAGATACTTTGTGGTTAGACTGTGGTCTTGGGATTATCTATCTAATATTATTTAATAGAGACTGTGGGACTATAAACATGGGAGAAGAGAAATGATAGTTTTTATTTAATAAAAAATTATTTTTGTTTAATTATCCTCATATCGTTAGCCTGTCTGTGACCTATACACAGAAACAAATTATTTCATGTTTACTTGCAGGGCAACTTCTGCCTACAACTTTTAAAGTCTGCTCTTTGCCAACAAATAGGCAGTGTTTCCAAGCATGATCATTTGCAGGGAATATTGAAACACATTGTTCAACAATTTACAAAACGCCATGGAGACTTTTTACTTTCTGCTTTCAAATTTTCATACTAAAAAACTGCAGGTTTGAAATGAGTTAAAGTAGCTTCATCCTTTGCTATAGATTTTTTAGCCAATAAAGAGATCCAGGGGCAATTCTGGATTACATTTTTATCACTACCTCTTTAAACTCGATTACTTTAACAAGTACTTTCAAATTTTACAATACTTTTCAAAACTACCTCTAGGTTCTTACATTTCTAATCAACTTTTATCCTGAAATATTTGTAATTTCTCTTGAACTTCTGAAGCTTTCCACATTGTGCCAGGAATGATATGTTAGAGAATATATTTCCTTTTTCCTTCTAGGTTTATTCAACTTAGGCTTATGAGAAGTAACCTGAATTTTGAGGTTTTATAAGGCTTCACACAAAATGCAGTGACGGCTATAATTCTGAGACATATTGGTTGGAAATTATATTACTGTAATTGCACAAATGTGTGATCAACAAGTAGAATGGCATATATGAATCCCTCTACACATTTTCTATTGATGTTTTACTGTAACAATCCTCTTAACCTTCCATTCCACTTCTACATATTTCAAACAACATAACAGTTTCAAGAGAGACTTTTATTTCTCAACAACACCCTATTTATATTTAATACTTCCTCTTGATAACTACTATAAGTATCTCTATTCTTATCTTTGTAGAACAAAAATTTAGCATGATTGCTTTACTCTGTAAAGCTATGGGTATAAGATTGAAGTTTAAAAGGGAACAAATGGGGGTATAAATTTGGCATGAAAAAAGCACAGGAAAGATATTCCATGTATTTGGGAACAACTAGTGTTACTGAAATGGATAGACCTGAAATTCAAGAATCAGCTGTTCTCTTTATTCTAGGCACTCAGCAATTACCGGAAACACAAACTCTTTATACCTAGAGGCTGTGCCATGCATGTCATTCAAATATGCATGGTCCACTTGCTGTGGACTGTTGGCTCTTCATGCCTTTTAAACCTCTAGGTCAATAATAAATTCTTCTATTTTTCCAAATTGTTATTTGATGTATGGAAAAGAAGAGTCCTTCTTAATATAACTTAAATGTTTACTAGATTCTCATGTAAGATTTCCACATGGTTGGTACTAACTACAAATGTTATAGGTTCACAACTCTCTAAACCAGGTTATTAGTGGTTTAAAAGAAAAAGACAATAAAATTAGAAGTAAGTATGTGTATATGAAATGATAAGAAAATACACACTTGTTTGTGGCAATGGGAGTTTAGTATTAAACCAAACAAAGTCCCAGCAATCCTCAAGGGGTTTAGATTCTAATGGAACACATTGAATTCAAGATAGATTAAGAAGAACGCTGTTCAGTCACATAGTGCTGATCTGCTTACTTCTTGAGTTAAAATGGTTATACAAGTCTATCCAGAAAATGTATTTTCTATTTTTATGGATTTTCCTAACACACAGCACTTCCAATGAATATTGTTCTGATAATTGCTTCCATTAAACCAATTTAGAAATCATATATTTTACGTATGAATAAGAAAAGGAGCAAATTAGATTCAAATGCATACTGTGTTAAGTTCTGTGGCTACATATGGAAATTAAGGAGTATTGAGAAATGCTACTTTCTTTTGGATGCCATTGTCAATTGCGTGGCTCTGCTAACAAAACAACAGTGAGAAAGATCTGGCTTCATATCTTGAACAACAGCAGCACAGTGGTCTTCTACTGAACAACATTGCAGGAACAACATTGTACTGTAAATATTTTCTGAAACCACAATTCATTTTCTTTCCCTGAAAGATGTTTGCAGCTTTTCTTGCGAGTCAATTCAGACTATTAAAGAGAAAATAAAGTTCAAACTTTGTAATATGACTGAACTAGGACAGTAATATATATATATTACACTGGTTAAATTGCTTAAGTCCCTACTTAAGAACTTTGGATTTAAATTTGAAGTTCAGTAATTTTGTAGGTATTCCTTTTTCTATTATTCCTTTGCTTTGGTCTTGATGGTCTTCCTTTCTGTTACTGTTTAAACAAAAAAGTGTGTTTTAGAAACCTAAACATTATCATGGCCTCAATTTGAAGAAAAGGTATTGTTTCATATAAATATGAGGTACTGTTTATAGATAATGTTCTCCCTCATTTCAAAAGAGCAAGTACAAAATAAGAGATAATCATGCTAATGTTTAGGGAAACTTAGAGAACAAAGGAGAGAGTATCTCAGTGGTGTTTCAGTCTCCTCATTCAGTTTACCTCTGCCTCTCCAGTAGTTTGATCATTGACTCCTTCCTTATTCCCATGAGACAATAAATTTCTTTTGTTTGCTCAAACTAATTTGCATTTGATTTTGTCACTTGTAACCAAAATTCTTAAGGAATAGACTAACACGTTTGTATTTTATGTTAAAGGCAGGTGAAACACTTGCTAATAAGGCATTTGATTGAGGATTAACACCATAATAAACTTTTAGCTTAAAAAGGAATCTAGGGCTTCCCTGGTGGTGCCGTGGTTGAGAGTCTGCCTACCGATGCAGGGGACACGGGTTCGTGCCCCGGTCCGGGAAGATTCCACATGCCGCGGAGTGGCTGGTCCCGTGAGCCATGGCCGCTGAGCCTGCGCGTCCGGAGCCTGTGCTCCGCAACGGGAGAGGCCACAACAGTGAGAGGCCCATGTACTGCAAAAAAAAAATCAAACAAAAAAAGGAACCTAGATGTACCATGAAGTGTGGCTCAAAGAGGACATTTAACTTGCGGTTAAATGTGATGCAGTGATGTAGCTGAGAGAAGCAAAGCAACAGAAGTAAGGCAATGACAGTCGGGATAGAGATGAGGAGGCAAAACCTGGAAATATTTAAGTGAGAGAGTCCACAGAAGTTGACAAGTTGACTGTGATGAGGCAGAGAATGGAAATGACAGAGAATGGGATACCTGTGATTTTCCAGGCTTTGGCATGCAGAAGAATGACAATAGTGTACATTAAGTTTTGGGTTGGGGAAGACTATTTGGAAGATTAGATGATGATTTTTATTTTGTTTAGGATGTTATGAGATTTCCAACTACTACTACTACTTCCAACTTCTATTATTAGAAATATCTAATAGATGATTATTTGATTCAGGAAGACAAGGAAAAGAGATAACCTTGGGATTTAAATTTTGGATCAACTATCATATATAAAATAGGTGAACAATATGAAGTATATGGAATCACCTGAATTGTTACAGAATATGAAAAGTGCAGGAGAACAAAAACAGAGCCTTGAATAATGGCTAGATTTCAGGAACAAGTAGAGAAAACCGAGTGGTCAGAGATGTAGAAAAATCAGCATTTAGTGGTATTTTTGAAATCAAAGAGTAGCTTCCTACAAAACTAAGTGATTAACTATAAAGACCTACAGATAGAAACATAATACCCACATTATTGAGAAAAGGGTAGAAGAAACGTACACAGTCATGGTAAGAAGACCCAAACTACCAATAGCACAGGCACTAGACTGGGAGGTAGAAAACCTTACTTTTTGTCCTTGTTTTGACTTTAACTAATGGCATGATATCTAACCTCTTATTCTTTCTGAGAATTGGTTGGTAATAAAAGGATGACCTAGGAGACTTTAAGATTTATTCCAACTTTAAATTCCCATGGTTTCTCTATTATTTCTCCAAAATGTACTACACTAGAGAATTGCAACAATATTTGAATGTTAAATCTTTAAACACATGCTAATGTTTAGCCCCCTACTAGTTTATTCAGCAATAATTTTCTTTCCTATTATGAGTTAGCCTAGTGCCAAATACTGGGAACAGAACAAGGAACAAATAAATTTTCTGGGTTTATAGTCCTTAAAATCTGGTCAGAGATAATGACTATAAGCTAATAATTACGCAAATAACACTAAAGTAAAAATGGTATAAATAAAAGTTACTCAGAACGGTGTGACATGCAGTCATAACAGGAAAAATAACCTGTAATAGGCAATTTAATATAACAGCACTTGATCAGACAATGGGTAAGAATTAATCATGTGAAGAGGCTGGGAAGAGAGAAGGTATGGGGATAGTAAGATACATGTGGTAGTGGTGGTGTGAAGGAAGCAGAGTGAACAAAAAGAATGTGGCTTGAAAAAGTTGGAGAGATATTCAGGGACAAGGACATGCAGAAATCTGTCAGTCATGTTTAAGATTCTTAATATTATCCTTAGTTTATTACAAAGCCATTGGAGGATTTTTAAAACCAAGAATAATGTGATCCAATTTGTATTTTTAAAAATTACTCTGGTTAGTTTAAGAAGGAAGGTCTGAGGAAGATAAGAGTAGATGTTGAAGGAGGTATTGTCAGGCTAGTGAAGTAGCAGAGATAAGAAGTGATGACAGCTTGGGCTAATGCGATAGCAGTAACAATGGGTAAAAGAAGACTACTTGACATACAATCAGAATTAAAGAAAATAGCACAGCTGGTGACAGGCTGGACATAGCCAGTGTGTGTGAGGGAGATGTAAATGATGACACCTAGATTTCTAGTCTGAACCACATGAGAAATGAAAATGTCATTTCCTATGATTGGGAGCATTAGGGGAGGATCACATTTAGAGAAGAAGATCATAAGTTCAGTTTTGAATACATTAAATTTGAGAAATTAATTGGATCTTGTCAATTCTGTTGCTTGTCTAGCTTTTGTAAATATATTGCCTTGCACCAACAGCATTGCACTTCATTCTTTTTGTATCTTTTCATTAATTTAATACCCTAAACTTTGGGAAATTAACCTTATCCAACCAGTGATTTAATGTGCATTTTCTTTAATTAAAGAAATTTTCTCTAAATTTCACAGATCAAAAAGATGATGTGTATCAAAATATAGTCTTGGGGGGCAGAGTCAAGATGGCAGTGTGGGAAGATGCTGAGTTAGCATCTCCTCACAACTAGGGCACCTGTCAGCCGCTGGTGGGGGACCGTGATGCCCAAGGAGATGAGAGGAACCCCCAAGTGAACCCGTAGGACGTTGGGGGAGTGAGGGGGGAGAAGTGGAGGCCAGACAGGATTGGCTCCCCTGTGGCTGGGGAGATCAGGAGAGGCAGTTGGGAGGGGCCCTCCAGGACAGGAGGAGCAGGAGAGGAGAGGAGGGCATTTGTCCCACCCACTGAAGCCCAGGCAGCCTGCTGTGCTCCCAGGTGAGGTCCCCCACTCTCTGAGATGGGGGCGGGGGGGCACACCTGGGCCCTTTCTCTTCCACTGAGCCTAAGCCCAACCCCCCACAGCACCCAGGGCCTTTTCCAGCCCTGTGAGTCCTAAGCATAGGCCCCACCCACCACCCAAACCTCACCCTTGCTTAGGCCCCACCCTCCACAACCAAGTCCTATTCCGTTTTATTTATTTATTTATTTATTTATTTTTATTTTTTTGCAGTACACGGGCCTCTCACTGTTGTGGCCTCTCCTGTTGTGGAGCACAGGCTCTGGATGCGCAGGCTCAGTGGCCACGGCTCACGGGCCCAGCCACTCCGTGGCATGTGGGATCATCCCAGACCGGGGCATGAACCCGTGTCCCCTGCATCGGCAGGCGGACTCTCAACCACTGCGCCAACCAGGGAAGCCCCCCATTCCGTTTTTTTGTTTTCTTTTCCCTCCTACTCATTTTTAGTACTATGGTACTGTTGTACCTTCCAGTTGTTTATTCATCTGTATTTTTATTTTTATATTTTTTTTAACATATCTGTTAGTTTCCTAGTCAAATTTTATTTTTTACTTTGTTATTGTTCTCTATTTATTTATTTTTGGCCCCCCTATGTGGCTTGTGGGATCTTGATTCACAAGCCAGGGATTGGGCTGAAGCTCCAGCAGTGGGAGCTCTGAGTCCGAACCACTGGACTAACAGAGAACCTCAGACCCCAGGGAATATTTATCGCAGCGAGGTCTCACAGAGGTCCTCATCACAGCAACAAGACCCAGCTCTACCCAACAGCCTACAATCTCCAGTGTTGGAAGCCTCAGATCAAACAACCAGTAAGACAGGAATGCAATATAACTCATAAAAGAAGAAAAAAAAAATGCGATGGCAAAAACATATGTCACACATGCAAGAGCAAGGTAAAACCTAAAAGAACAAATAAATGAAGATAAATAGGCAATCTACATGAAAAAGAATTCAGTGTAAAGATAGTAAAGATGATCCAGAATCTCAGAAATAGAATGGAGGCACAGATTGAGAAAATAAAAGAAATGTTTAACAAAGATCTAAAAGAACTAAAGGCAAACAAACAGAAGTGAACAACACAATAACTGAAATGAAAAATACAGTAGAAGGAATCAATAACAGAATAACTGAGGCAGAAGAATGAATAAGTGAGCTGGAAGACAAAATGGTGGAAATAACTGCCAAGGAGCAGAATAAAGAAAAAAGAATCTAAAGAATCGAAGACAATTTCAGAGACCTCTGGGATAACACTAAATGCACCAACATTCGAAATATGGGGGTCCCAGAAAAAGAAGAGAAAAAGAAAGGGTCTGAGGAAATATTTGAAGAGATTATAGTGGAAAACTTCCCTAACATGGGAAAGGAAAAAGTCACCCAAGTCCAGGAAGAGTCCCATACAGGATAAACTCTAGGAGAAACACACCAAGGCACATATTAATCAAACTAACAAAAATTAAGTTCAAAGAAAAAATATTAAAAGCAGCAAGGGAAAAGCAAAAAACAATATACAAAGGAATCCCCATAAGGTTATCAGCTGATTTTTCAGCAGAAACTCTGCAGTCTAGAAAGGAGTGGCAGGATATACTTAAAGTGATGAAAGAGAAAAACCTACCACCAAGATCACTCTACCCAGCAAGGATCTCATTCAGATTCAGTGGAGAAATCAAAAGCTTTTCAGACAAGCAAAAGCTAAAAGAATTCAATACCACGAAACCAGCTTTACAACAAATGGTAAAGAATTTCTCTAGGTGGGAAACACAAAAGAAAAAGACTCACAAAAACAAACCCAAACAATTAAGAAAATGGTAATAGGAACATACATACCAGTAAAAACCTTGAATGTAAATAGATTAAATGCCCCAACCAAAAGGCACTGACTGGCTGAATGGATACAAAAACAAGACCCCTATATATTCTGTCTGCAAGAGGCCCACTTCAGACCTAGGGATACATACAGACTGAAAGTGAAGGAATGGAAAAAGGTATTCCATGCAAATGGAAATCTAAAGAAAGCTGGAGTAGCAATGCTCATATCAGATAAAATAGGTTTTAAAATAAAGACAGTTACAAGGAAGGACACTACATAATGATCAAAGGATCAATACAAGAAGAAGATATAACAATTACAAATGTTTATACACCAAACATAGGAGCACCTCAATACATAAGGCAAATGCTAACAACCATGAAAGCAGAAATCAACAGTAACACAATAATAGTAGGGGACTTTAACACCCCACTTACACCAATGGACAGATCATCGAAACAGAAAAAAATAAGGAAACACAAGCTTTAAATGATACAATAGACCAGATATATGTATATATTTTTTATCTTTATTGCTTTACAATGGTGTGTTAGTTTCAGCTTTATTACAAAGTGAATCAGCTATACATATACATATATCCCCATATCTCCTCCCTCTTGCATCTCCCTTCCACTCTCCCTATCCCACCCCTCTAGGTGGTCACAAAGTGCCAAGCTGATCTCCCAGTGCTATGTTAGATCAGATAGATTTATCTGATATTTATAGAACATTCCACCCCAAAGTAGCAGAAAACACTTTCTTCTCATGTGCACATGGAACATTATCCAGGATAGATCATATCTTGGGTCACAAATCAAGCCTTTGAATATTTAAGAAAATTGAAATAGTATCAAGCATCTTTTCTGACCTCAATGCTATAAGATTGGAAGCCAATTATAGGATAAAACACTGTAAAAAACACAAATACATGAAGGCTAAACAGTGTGCTCCTAAATAACCAAGATATCACTGAAGAAATCAAAGAAGAAATAAAATAATACATAGAAACAAATGACAACGAAAACACGATGACCCAAAACCTATGGGATGCAGCAAAAGCACTTCTAAGAGGGAAGTTTATGGCAATTCAATCTCACCTAAAGAAACAAGAAAAATCTCAAAAAAACAATCTAACCTGACACTTAAAACAATTAGAGAAAGAAGAACAAAGAAAACCCAAAAGCAGTAGAAGGAAAGAAATCATAAAGATCAGAGCAGAAATAAATGAAATAGAAACAAAGAAAACAATAGCAAAGATTAATAAGCTAAAAGCTGGTTCTCTGAGAAGATAAACAAAATTGATAAACCTTTAGCCAGACGCATCAAGAAAAAAAGGGAGAGGATGCAACTCAATAAAATTAGAAATGAAAAGGGAGAAATCACAACTTACATTGAAGAAATACAAAGGATTATAAGAGACTACTACAAACAACTCTATGCCAATAAAATGGACAACCATAAAGACATGGACAAATTCTTGGAAAGGTACAATTTTCCAAGACTGAACCATGAAGAATTAGAAAATAAAAACAGACCTATCACAAGTAATGAAGTTGAAACCATAATTTAAAATCTTCTAACAAACAAAAGTCCAGGACCAGATGGCTTCACAGGTGAATTCTATCAAACATTTAGAGAAGAGCAAACACCCATCCTTCTCAAACTCTTCCAAAAAATTGCAGAGGAGAAGCGCTCCCAAATTCATTCTATGAAGCCACCATCACCCTGATACCAAAACCAGAAAAATATCACACACAAAAAAGAAAATTATAGACCAATATCCCTGATGAACATAGATGCAAAAATCCTGAACAAAATTCTAGTAAACAGAATCCAACAACACATTAAAAGGATCATACACCATGGTCAAGTGGGGTTTATCCCAGGGATGCAAAGATTCTTCAATATATGGAAATCAATCAATGTGATACATCACATTAACATATTAAGGAATAAAAAGCATATGATCATCTCAAAAGATGCAGAAAAAGCTTTTGACAAAATTCACACCCATTTATGATAAACACTCATCAGAAAATGGGCATAGAGGCAACCTACCTCAACACAATAAACGCCATATATGACAAACCTAAAGCAAGCATCATACTCAATGGTGAAAAACTGAAAGCATTTCCACTAAGATCAGGAACAAGACAAGGATTCTTGTTATGACAATTGTCATATCTTCTTCTTGGATTGTTCCCTTGATCAGTATGTAGTGTCCTTCTTTGTCTCTTGTAATAGTCTTTATTTTAAAGTCTATTTTGTGTGATATGAGAATTGCTACTCCAGCTTTCTTTTGATTTCCATTTGCATGGAATATCTTTTTCCATCCCGTGACTTTCAGTCTGTATGTGTCCCTAGGTCTGAAGTGGGTAGCAGCATATATACAGGTCTTGTTTTTTTATCAATTCAGCCAGTCTATGTGTTTTGGTTGGAGCATTTAAGCCATTTACATTTAAGGTAATTATTGATATGTATATTCCTATTACCATTTTCCTAATTGTTTTGGGTTTGGTATTGTAGGTCTTTTCCTTCTCTCGCATTTCCTGCCTAGAGAAGTTCCTTTAGCATTTGTTGTAATGCTGGTTTGGTGGTGCTGTATTCTCTTAGCTTTTGCCTGTCTGTAAAGGTTTTCATTTCTGCATCGAATCTGAATGAGATCCTTGCTGGGTAGAGTAATCTTGGTTGTAGGCTTTTTCCTTTCATCACTTTAAATATGTCCTGCCAGTCCCTTCTGGCTTGCAGAGTTTCTGCTGTAAGTTCAGCTGTTAACCTTATGGGGATTCCCTTGTAAATTATTTGTTATTTTTCCCTTGCTGCTTTTAATATTCTTTCTTTGTATTTAATTTTTGATAGTTTGATTAATATGTGTCTTGGCATATTTCTGCTTGGGTTTATCTTGTATGGGACTCTCTGCACTTCCTGGACTTGATTGACTATTTCCTTTCCCACGTTAGGGACGTTTTCGACTATAATCTCTTCAAATATTTTCTCAGACCTTTTCTTTTTCTCTTCTTCTTCTGGGTCTCCTATAATTCAAATGTTGGTGTGTTTAATGTTGTCCCAGAGGTCTCTGAGACTGTCCTCAATTCTTTTCATTCTTTTTTCTTTGTTCTGCTCTGTGGCAGTTATTTCCACCATTTTATCTTCCAGCTCACTTATCCATTTTTCTGCCTCAGTTATTCTGTTATTGATTCCTTCTAGAGTATTTTTTAATTTCAGTGATTGTGTTGTTCATCATTGTTTGTTTGCTCGTTAGTTCTTTTAGATCCTTGTTAAATGTTTCTTGTATTTTCTCCATTCCTTTTTCTGAGATTTTGGATCATCTTTACCATCATTACTCTGAATTCTTTTTCAGGTATATTGCCTATTTCATCTTCATTTATTTGGTCTTGTAGGTTTTTACCTTGCTCCTTCGTCTGTAACAGATTTTTTTGTCATTTCATTTTTTTTTTTTTTTAGATGTGTGGTACTGTATTCCTGTCTTACTGGTTGTTTGGCCTGAGACATCCAGCACTGGAGTTTGAAGGCAGTTGGATAGAGCTGGGTCTTGGTGCTTAGATGAGGACCTCCAGGAGGCCTCACTCTGACTGATATTCCCTGGGGTCTGAGGTTCTCTGTTAGTCCAGCAGTTTGGACTCAGAGCTCCCACTACCAGAGCTTGGGCCTGACCTCTGTCCTGGGATCCACAATCCCACAAGCTGGTTGCTAGAGGTTCCTCTCATCCCCTTTGGTGTCCGTGATCCCCCAGCAGTGCCTTGTAGATGCCTTAGTTTTGAGGAGCCACGAATTCTGCGTCCTCCTAGTACACCATCTTGACTTCACCCCAGCTAAATTAGTTTTAAAAGGCATTCTTCCAGTTCACACACTTGTACAGTAAGTCAAAATCCATACGTAAATTTGAATATATTTAGGATTTACCCTCACAAACAAAAGTAGCTTAGTTTCTCTACTGGCCTGTCAGTTTAGTTTCCATTTTAATTTTGTTGTTGTTGTCATTTTCCTTTGTATACTATCAAAATTTGTAATCCAAAACTGGACAAAATTTGTTTCAAATTTTTGCTTTATTTTCTCCATTAGGCAAGAAGCTGTTTATTCACTATAATACTGAAAGTTGCTGCTTGGTTGAGTACATTAGATACTGGCATGTACAAGCCTTAGGGTTTGTTTTGATTTCAACATTTGGTCTCTTGGTTGAAAGTCAAATAAAAATAAAATTAGATCCTTTTTTTTTTTATTGTTTTCAAGCTTCCTCAATCTACTTTATCCCAGACCCTATCCTACCTTGTCTGTAATATGAATTTGTTATTAGTTGACTGCCAGAAGCTAAATTAAAAAATGAAATAAAAATTTAATTGTTTTATTGTGTCTGTCTGTTTCAATTATCTTGAATCTCTACTTTGTGTTGTTAGTTGAAGGAAAGTGCTATCGTTTTTTTCTGTTCTTTTTCTCACTTTTCTACCTCACATGAGTATTGAGACTGAAATAAACACCAACCAAAAAGAAACTGAAACTCATGGTGTGCCCTGCCTTATTCAAGAAAATTGCTAATGCATGACATTGCTACACTGGGGCAGAAATAGTGAAAGTGCATAGGGAACAGAAAGCACTGGAATAAAAAGACAGAAAAAAAGAATAAAAATGAAAACTATCCAAGCAAATGAGTATAGTGCTTGAGAGATTTTGTTGAAAGTAGCATGATGAAATAAATTAAGATGATGCCAGTTATAAATTGATAATATGTGGGAAGCCATATCATTTAGAAAATATGCCATTAAACTTCAAGGTAAGTCACAAAGTCCTGATATCTTTCATTGCCAAACACAAGCCTTTGTGTTTTACTGATGACCTGATTTTGTGGACAAACAAACAAACAAAATGTGCTACTTAAGTTAAAAAAAAAAACACAAAACTTTAGACATCCATTTTTCTCAATAATTTAATTGGTAAATAAGACTTCACTTTTATTTTTCCAGTAGATAAAGTGTCAGAAAATGTCTCCAGCTTATTTTCCTTCATAGAATGAGAAAAAACGTGTTCCTTTAGAGTTTGAGAAAGATGGACCTTGGGATTTTTGTTAAATGGGAGAGGTTGAGATATTTTAGAGCTAATATACTATACAAATAGTTTTACTGTAAGAAATCGGTTTTCAATCTATCAACATTCAGTACTCACTTTTCTCCATGTTAGGGGAAATATCCTAGTACATATGGATATGGCACAAACATCACAATTTGACTCCCATTGATTGATGATCTTGTATAATTCCCTATTTTTGAGTTTTGGTTGTTCTTGTAACTTGCTTCTAACCAACCACATATGACAAAAGGGTAGAGATATCACTGCCTTGATTATGTTATGCTATATGGCAAAGGTGATGGTGTTAACTTTATATATGTGTATATGTGTGTGTGTGTGTCTATATATGTCTATCTCCACTAGAGACTCTCTCCTACTGGCCTTGAAAAAACAAACTGTCATACAGTAAACTGCCTTAAGGAGAGAGCAATGTGTGTGGCAGGAAAATACTGCATGAGTCATCTAGAAGCTCAGGGTGGCCTCCAGCCAATAGCCAGTAGGAAGATGGGCCCTTGGTCATACAACCACAAGGAAATGCATTTTGCCAATGGAATGAACTGGAAGTGGACTATTCCCCAGTACAGCCTCCAAATGAGAACACAGTCTGACCAACACCTGGATTTCAGCCTTGTGAAGCCAAGAGCAGAAGACCTATCTAAACCTTGATTGGAATTCTGACCACAGAAACTGTGAGATAATAAATGTGTTGTTTTAAACTGCTAAATGTGTGGTAAATTTGTTACATAACAATAAAAAATTAGTTCAGAGGACATTATAAAACTAGCATGGTTTTGTAAATAATCATATACTTTAAATATTATTTATATGCCAGAGTTTTTCATTAATATTTTTTCACTTGGAAAGCTATATATGCTCGTTTTAGTGTAAGCCAACATTGATTGATAAAATCTGTTGTTTGTATCTTCCACAAAGTTCTCATTAAGTAAATTAGTTTCCTATGATGTCCTTTGCACAAGCATTGGTTTTTAGTTCTAAGCCATTCTTCTTTTTTTCTCTCTCTATAGAAATCATGTTGATATTGTTTGCTAGGATTGTCCTATGATGACGTTTGGCCAGTTGACCTAAGAATAATGGAATCCTGATATAGAATACATGTATCACTAGCTGCAAAGTTTCAGTGAAAACAAAGATCATGTTTTATTGTTAACTTTGGCTTTGGTTGCAGAACCCTACACAGAGGATCCTGATAACTGGGCTGGGACATTTTAAGGATGGAGGTTCACTTAAAGAAAACTATGAATCATATTTCATAACTAATATTGACTTTAAAAAATACATGTTATGATTGTGACCGACCATTTCTGAATTTTAAAATGATTTCTGCTGATTTAATGGAGGATTTTCAAGATAGGTGTGTGCATGCCTCTTCCACTTAGTCTTCTTTTATGTTTTGTGGATAACTTACCACCCCTAATATATTGAAATATAATCTATTTGTTAATGAATAACCTTTATATACATGGTGCTATAGTACATTCTGTAAAGGTTAGTTCCTACCACCAATATATATGTATATATACATATACATAAATATATATAAGTATATATTTATAGATAACTACATGTAAGTACATATATATGCATATATACATAAAACAGATACACATACATACTTATTTAGATAACAAAGTGATAAAAATATGTATGACTCTGGGTAGAAGATTTCAATGAAATACAAATGTTTTTCTTTTTTCTTAGATTTGGTATATATTTTCTAAATAAGTCTGGATATTATCAGGTCCTAATTCTATTCCATGGGGCAGTATTATGAGGAAAGGAAATCTATTCAAGTGGTTTCATCTCAATGGTTCCTTCTTATGCAACACTCAGAGTCAAATATATACCAGCCACCTTGCTAGGATAGTACAATGAATAAATGAGTGAGAGAAAATGATTGCCCTCAATTAGTTCAATATGCATCTAAAAACAAATGGTTGAACTATAAAGTGCTAAGATTATTAACTAAGGTTATGTATATATATGGTCCCATGGAATTGCAGGTGGGCATTGAGGAGGCAGAAACTGATTTCTGGGAAGTATCTGCAGAGAAAATACACAGCTCAAAATGCACAACTCAAAAATCTAAAATTGAAACAAAAGCAAAGCAAAAACCAAAAATACCTCATCATAAGTAAAGGAAATCCCCCCCCAAACATAAACATAAATCACGATATGCACACTGTCTTGAATGTTCTGAAGATTTATGTAACTTCAAGCTACAATACTAACATCATCTTGGGTAACTGAGGCAAAGCCTTGGGAACGTGCCAGGAAGACAGATGAGAGACAGATCCGGCCTAGATCCATGTGCCTCAAAGGCCACACTCAGGGAATGAGCATTCTCTGAAAGTCAACCCCACAAAAGTGGGCAGTAAGGAAATGCATTTTTTCATATCTTGTCTCTGAGTAAAGGAGGAAAATGTCTCCACTGAGAAACTCAACCAGCCCTCAAGTGGACTGCTAGCCTGAATCTATACCAGTTGCATGGCACAAAATCCTTCAGGGATTTTTTAAGTCTATTTCTGCACTATTTTTGGTAATATATTTAACATGGAGAATCAGTAATATGTGAGATTACTGGAATAAATATGTCTAAGAAATTCCTTTGTAAAGTAGCATGCTGGAAACAGTCATCCATGCCTAAGGGTCATACAATTTCCTAAAAAGTTAGGTTATTTCCTTGAAGGGGGATAGGGGGTTCCTAAGAGATATCCTTTGGCTTCTACTGTGTTTTACTCACTGAGTGGAGATTGCCCTTACCATTATTTTACAGGATGGGCTGTGGACTAAGTAAATGAGAACTACCCAGGATAATTATTTTTAAATTGCATATCTCTGTGCCCTATTCCAGGCCTGAGGATATAAATTCTTAATATCAAGATTTGAGAAACTGGACCACAGAGTGGGGCTGCTCTTCAGAAAGCTTTGGAGAAGCCAATAAATATTATTTTTGTATGAAAAAGAGGCATTTATAAGAAGTGCAGTGCCAAAACTAAAGAAGAAAATTTAAACTGTGGTTAGAAAGTGTCCCTAATTTTAAGGTGGGAGCAAAAACAATTATTTAAAAGTTGCCTCCTAACAGAATGTCACAAGAGAAAGAGCTGCTGGCTCCTCTCAAACTTAACCCCTGGAGGTGGCAGGGAAGTGAGAGGGAGTGTGATAAACTCCAGTGGCAAATAACAACTATAAAATACACACACCGGCAAGGACCATAATGAAACCTTGGCAAACCCTCAAGAAGACAAAATGTATCAAGATCCTAGTGTGTGTGGGGTAAATGAGAGCCTAGTTAGACAAAGGACAAAGCACCATAAATGTAGGAGAGGTGGCATGCCAGATTTACAGTTCTGCTTCTCTCTCTCTCTCTCTCTCTCTCTCTCATACTCTAGGGGGTATAATGATACCTGGCACACTGCCACCAGTAAAGGAGCTGTATGAGACAGACTCTGAAGGCATTGCAACATTAGAGGAGTTGGGATGTGGCTTAGGTTAAGAGGCATTTTAACAAGTGCAGTTCAGCTTGCCATTATTGATGCTGATATTTCCTTTGCTACCCCAGTAGGATAGATTAGCTCAATAGGAGGTAGTCCTTGGAAAAGAGCAGGACGTGGGTTAAGTAATGGGAGGCTTCCTAAGATCAGAAAAGATAAACCCAGACTGCAACATGAAAGTTTATCTAACTCTGAGGAATTCACCCTCCTTAATTCACCAGTGGGGTCCAACCCCACTGGCACAGCGTGTCATAATTTTCAGGTGATATGAACTAACAAGAAAGCATGAGATCTTTGAGGAATGCAAGCACTAGAAAAAAATAAATGAATAAAACTAAACCTCATAATAAACTAAACAACTTAGAGGAATCAGAAGAAAAACTTCCAGAACAAGAACTCAAAATAAATATCCTTAGATGGGGAAAGAAACAAACACAAAAACAATATTGGAAGCTTAAGCAAAGGGAAGCCATTATAAAGAACCAATTGAAAACAATGTTTGGCTTGAACAACAAATGAAACACAAAGAATGAGACAGAGAACTAAAAAATCGGTAAATGTTCTATTCCAAAAGCCACCTAAAGTTGATAAAAATGTGGAAAACATAAAATAAAATGTAATATCTATGGAAGACAAAAGTAGTGTTCAATACTTACATGAGTTCCAGATGGAGAGGAAAAAAACAATATATGAGGAGAAACAGTTGAATAAATAATGGCTGGCTGTCACCTAGAATTAAAGAGATACAAATTATCAGATTGATGGGTTGCAGAGAGTCAAGAGACAAATAAATAAGGAAAACAAAACCTCACAATTCGGTATGGAAACAGAAAAATAAACCATTAGCAACAAACCCAAAAAACGTCAAATGTAGAATAAAAGAGCAGGTCAAACACAAAAGAACAAACATCAGATTGATGACAGATTTAATATAAATGCTATATTATAGAATAAAATGGACACATATTTTCAAAATGTTTAAAAATATTTTTAAATGCTTTAAACTTATGTAAAACATTATCTGGAATATGAAGCCTTTTAAAATTTACCAAAGAGTCTCTTTAACTGCTGTCTAGAATTCTGTCAAGAATTTTTTAAAGGTGAAGGTGGGAGATCCAAAAGGAATCAATGAAATATGGAAAGTAAAGTGAATGAATAATATAATAAAGTATATTCTCTAACATGGATGTTGGGTTGATTTAATAGAAATTCCTTTTTATTCTTTGCCTTTTCAATGTGACTTTGCAGCTTCACCCAACAAACTTTTCTTCATCTCTTGAGTTGGGCTAGCCTTGTGACTTGCTTTAGCCAAAAGAAGGGTGCAGAAATGGCAGCCTTCTTTCCTAGCCTAGGCTCAAAACACATCCCTACTTGCTCTCTTATCCTTTTAATGATGACACCAGCCTGCCAGAAAAAAAAAGACATGTGCCCTGGCCTTGAATGACCCATTGGTTGCCTGCTGACCTTATATTTTCTTTACATACTCCATCACATTCACAAATGGATGGCTCCAATTCCTTGAAGAGTCCATAACAGGATCATCTGCCATAGTTTATTCTCAACTACTCTTTAGGCTCAAGTTTTATACAGAACATTGTAGACTCTTAGAATTGAAAGAAAACTTAAAGGTCATCCTCCTGTCTAAGCTTTCAGATGCTCCTCTTAATCTAGGGTATTTATCAGTTTGCCTGTGAAAGATCACAATGTTTCCCAGGTCAGACCTTGGTTCCTGTTCAGAACTCTTTTCTTTACTTCCACTCAATCTATTGTTTATTTAGAAACAATAGATAGAGGCTTTTAAAAAAGAATAATTTGGTTGACCTTTTTTCCCCCCAATATGATATATATCAAATTCCTTGAGTACTGTTAAACAATATACCTACAGAAAAGACAAAATTATAGTGTTTCAATGTGCTTTAGGGAAATAACAGGTAATTAACTTGAAAATGTCCATTCTTTTCATAATTTGATGTTAATATGAATGTTTATGCACAAGAACAGAAAAGTATCAATAGCACAAATTTTCTTAGGCAACAAAAATAAGAGATAGTTGTTGACTTACAAACCCAAACTCCAGGAAGAGTAAAGATAAAACCAGCTGGTTGCCACTTTTTTTTTTTTAACTAATTTTTATTGGAGTATAGTTGCTTTACAGTGTTGTGTTAGCTTCTACTGTATAGCAAAATGAATCAGCTGTACATATACATATATCCCCTTTTTTTTGGATTTCCTTCCCATTTAGGTCACCATAGTGCATTAAGTAGAGTTTTGGGGGTTTTTTTGTTTTTTGTTGGTTATTTTTTTCAGTTGCCACTTTTTAAATAAAAGACTCACTGTTTCCTTTTAGTCAAAAATTAATTTATTTACTCAGAAACACCAACCTAATAGGACTATGACTGGGCCAAAATTCCCATAAATCAGTCCTGAAGGTAGAATCTTGTAAGGAGTTGGCATGGGTGGAAAACAAGCTCTATGCTTCCCCCAGGGTTCTATTTGTGGGTAACCACAGGGCATCAGGGTGTTGGTATCACTTTGCAGTAAGCTAATAGGGGTCTGTACTTTGGATATCATTTTCCAAAACACATTAAACAACCCTAATGCACTCTAGTGGGCCTTTTATTATCGTCTGTAACTATCTTAAAGCAAACAGAATCAGATCCCTGAAAATCATTGTTATTTATGTATTTACCAAAAATCTATGCTGCTATAAGTAAATGGAAGTTACTGGTAAAGCAAATATGACATGTTAAGGTATGACAGCTCTGAGAAATTCCACAGGAAAAGAGTGATTTTAAATTAATAAAGATTGAAAATCTTTATAGTGTTTGCACTTTTTTAAAGCCTGAGCACTTTTAAGTATTTCAATCTAAATTGATCTGTTAGTCTTGAGTGTTTCTTGCAGAAAATCTGGTGAAAGTTAACTATATTTTAAATATTAAATTTTACAGGAACAAATAGTACATTTGTTAACATTACCAGCATTAAAAAAAAGGAAAAAATATTAGGTAAAATGAAGCTTTTAAATTAGAACATCATTAATATAAAAGCAGAGTGTTTATTTAACAGCAGAACCATATTGTGATATTAAAAATAAAAATCATATTTCTAGACCATTACGTAAACTCGACATATTAGTGAAGACTTTAATTTGTCTTTGATAATTATATTATCTATCAAATTAATTTATTTAGATATATTTTAAGTAATAAGCAGATAACTAGTATAATAAAAATGTAGGTGTTGTGGCTTTAGACATTTCAATTTTAAACAAAGAGAATAAAAATGTTTAGACTTCTCTTGACACCACAGTAACTGAATTGTACCTTTCATGTGGCCTTCATAGGTATAAAACTCTTAGAAGTAGAATTTTAAAGTTTACCAAAAAAAGTGTACAGTCATGCTTTTAATTACATGACTAACTTTTCAAGGAATAGTCTGAATTCAATGACTAATCTATTAGGGATAGAAGGGGAAATCGTAGCATGAAAATCTTATCTGACGTGATAAAAAAAAGTATGCATATGTTCATTTTTATGTCTTTGAATATATATTATTCTAGGAGAATATCCCTTAAGGAGGGAAGTAGCAAAATATGCATATGATGATGCTATTGAAGCAAGCTACTCATCAACTAGCTTATCTTACTTTTTAAACAGATGCGTTACACACACACACACAGAGTTTTGTTACTTTTCATCGTTTACTTTGCAGAAGCTAAATATATTTCATTAATACTGTATTAAAAATTATCATACATCCCAAATCTTGGAAGGAATAAAGGTGCTTCGATTTAGGAAAAAAACTTTGCCAGTATTGATTCTTGAGAATAGTCAAGACCAAATCAAAAAATCCTAAATCGATGACTGATAATCTCTGACTTTCCTCTTTACTGTATGCATCCATGAAGGCTTACAAAATTATACTGGGAATTGTATAGTCACAAACAGCTTGTGTTAGCATTTTTTAAAGATAAACAAAAAAGGAAGCATGTTTTTTCATAAGAGTAATAACTTTGAAAGCTAACCCATCACACTTCTAAACCACTGATACTGCATTTAATTGAGCTATATTATACCCCAGGAGTGTTTATTTTCAAACATATGTTTATAAATGTTAATAAATAAATATTTATTGTTCAAATGACTCATTACTAGCAGTGAAAATAAGGATGAATTAAAAAATAGGGTTGCATTTTATACCCTCGACAGTAAGATAAGACAATGACTCTTGTCATTAAACAAGCTCTACTAGCTAGAGTGAAAGTAGAAGATGACTTTTTTTTTTTTTTTGCCTACTGACCATTGAAACCTGGCTGTTTCACACCTTTGGGGAGAAAAAACTAAATTTCAGTTAATTTCCCTAATTTTTTATTATTTTCAGTCCACCACTGATTATAAAACAACCAAATAAATATCTAACTGAAATCAGGATCTCAAAGAAATATCTGTACTCCTATGTTCTTTGGTGCAGCATTATTCATAATAACTGAGATATGAAAACAACCTAAATGTCCTTTGAGTGTGAATGGATAAAGAAAACGAGGTAGATGTATACCTGTACCCCGGCCAGGATTATATGAGAATTGAGATTTGTGTGACAGGTGGTGTGAGCCAGATGCCTTACGGACTGGCAGCCTCCAACACCCTAGTGTTTCTCATCCCAGGACTCCCTTGCTGGTCCTGTAGATCCCTCGAGATCCTGCGAGATCAGACTTCCTCTGGAGAGTGCTTGCAGCTATAGCTCCTTGGGCCCGATACCGCCATTCTCTGAGCCACCCTGACATTCAGCGCATCCCAGCCCGTCCTCTCCCCTCTCTCCAAAAGGACCTGCACTTAACTCCCTGCACGCTCCTGAAGCACGCAGCACACACTTCGGTTTCCAACTGCGCCTGGTTGGCCTTTCCGGGAATCCCCACCCTCCATCCACCCGGAGCAGACCCCTGGCTCTGGCACGCAGGTGTCCCCCTTGGTGTTAAAACAAACAAACAAAAACAATGCGATATTATTCGGTGGGCATCTGAGTTCAAGGGCATTGGGTAAAGGGACATATCATCTGAACATAGCACCAAAACCGAAGATCAGAACAACACAACCCAATTTAGTAATATAGAAGGGGGCACCAAGGAGACAAGTGAGGAAATGGAGGTGAAGAATTAGTGAGGAAAAGCCTGAAAATTTGTCTGAAGAAATTCTGTTTTCCTTGGTCACATTCGTTGTTGCTGTTGCTCCTGCTATATTATGGGGTAATTTGGAGTAGGGTTTTTTACTCGGATGTGATCAGCTAAGGTATTAGCTGTCTAATAAACCCAGTTTTAAAATGTATATTAAAGAAGCCATAATGGGATTTTAAAAAACATTACAAGATTGGACCATATGATTTTCTGTGTATTTTTTATAGTGCTAAAGGTTTCCTATGAGCTAAATTTAGCATTTATTTTGAGCACTACAGACTGTTTTGATTTTTTTTTTAAAGCAGTTGTTTCAAATTACTACTATCAAACAATCTGGAGTTATAGTACTAAAACAAAAAAGATTATTAAGAGAAGATTTGGTAACTCCTTAACATATTATGGGTAAGCCACTGGCTGGCTTTCCTTCTACAAACCTGTAAAGTGAAGGTCCTTGGTTACTGATATAGATCATTCTTCACTTTACAATTTTGTAAAACATTAAAACTTCTAATGCTAATTATATTTTACCGGTACTTAGATTTCTTACTCACAGAAATCTTCCACATCTTACGTTCAAAACAAAATTTAAATAGGATGTAAATTTTATGATATATCAGTTAAATTAACATTACTTTCAATTGGTTTGCATGGTAGCATTTTTTTTTTCTATTTTTGCGGTACGCGGGCCTCTCACCGTTGGGGCCCCTCCCGCTGCGGAGCACAGGCTCCGGACGTGCAGGCCCAGCAGCCACGGATCACGGGCCCAGCCGCTCCGCGGCATGTGGGATCCTCTCGGACCAGGGCACGAACCCGCATCCCCTGCACCGGCAGGTGGACTCTCAACCACTGCGCCATCAGGGAAGCCCTGCATGGTAGCATTTTGAAGGAGTGAAACATCATCTCAGTATCAAAAAGCACATGCATTTCACTGTTTTGATTTTCTGTTAGTAATTGTACAATCAGTTAAATTGATCACTCTGGCATTAATTCTGCCAAGGTATCCCAAAGAGTGCTCTGATAATTCTCATTCATGAAATTTTACAATGCTCTGATATAATGATAAAAATTTGTCGTAATTGCATTTTGCTGCTAAAAGACATATGTGGGTTTTGTGAGCTTTTAAAAAGCAATAGTCTGCCTCTTTATTGATACTGTAAATTGATGCACTAATTTTTCTCAGAACGTTACAAGTATTTCCCCAAATAATTAGAGGATAGACTAGGTAATTATTGTCTAGCACGTTGAGATACGTATGTGTAGCTGCACCAGCAACGACAGACTTTTTCAGCAACATAGGACTAAATAAAAACGTCAACTTACTAAGCATCCCTGATTTTATTTAGCTAAATTTCATTTATAGAAACTGAAAGTTACCTCGATTTATGTATAGACTAATTTGTTGAAGTAAGAAACAAATTCTGTATGTTTGGCAGAAAAGATTTATATTACAACTTCTTTTTACACAAGCTAAAATATTAGCAATGTCTTAAAAAATTTACTTTGTAAAACAGGAATATTTAATTCAACATGTTTTAAACATTTTCTCTTCCTAATAAATTTGATACGTTTTCTCAAAACACATTTTTGGGTCAGAGGTATCACAGCTCAAGTAAAATAATCAGGTATGCAATTCTTTAGTCAAGGGCAATTCTCCCATAAACTCTCTGAATCTTATTTTGATCTTTTGTAGCATATGCACTTGTTCTTAAACACACCCATAAATTATTGTTGTCACTATAATTTTTTAAATATTCCTGGATTTTTATTAAAATAGTGATAAAATGCCTACCTAAATATTTCTAGGACAACAAACACATAGAAACATTGATTTCTTACAGAAACATTTAATCCTCACATATTTCATAAAGCTATTTTGAAACTAGAAAATAGAAAAATGGATTTATCAGCTCAGGCTTAATTGGTGCTTCATTCAACATAGAGAAATTTTGGGGGGGGGCCAAAGGGTACCTGTGAAGCTTTAGCATATCACTAGGAAAATAAATAAAATGCACCTCTTTTTAAATTGGTTCCATCTTATAGCAAAATTGCAAGCTTTTCTGAATTTTGCTTATTCCACTTTCATATCACTCATGGTAACCCTGATAAGAAAAGGAACACACACACACACACACACACACACACACACACACACACGAGCTGGAAGAGTCTGAATGTCTGATTAAATGGAAGCATTTATTGATGTTTAGGTAATATTTCCAGAGATTCTCTTTTACTAGGCTCACCAATGTTTATGTTGCCTAATGAATAAACTTGTCCAGAAGTGACCCCATTTGCTCAGTCTGAATTCCCTGTGCTAAACGGGAACAGTGTGGTCTCTCCCAGCTGAAGGGGGCTGTGAGTGAACTCAGCCTCCCTTGGGTCAGGGTGGCTTCCTCACCCCTATAGGAGGGCACAGCAATTTACCAAAGACCCCAATTTCTTCAGGTACTTTAAGCACTAGGTCATTCAAATAGCATATATCTAAACTAAATGGCATGGTTCTCAAATAGTTCTTCAAGTAAAAAAGTATTTTCACACTTTAATGTAAAATGAAAGAAACAGCATGGTGGTCTCTTGTGTGGTGCACAGGCCCCCTGAATGTTTGATAGGACCTGGTCACAGCAGGTACCTTGCAAGCTGATGGAAGGATTGCAGGATCTGGTCCTTTCTTTCTTACCTGTACCTTGTAAGCGCTCTCAATAAATACTATTTCTTAAACCATACCATTAACACTGTGGATTTTGCACCAAGTTCTATGTTATTTTATTGGATGCATGATTGTTTTTTAAAAATACAAAAAAGTTATTTTCAAAAAGCTATAAATCTTTACAAAGATCAATAACACATGATTTTAAAACAAAGATATTTTTATCTGAGTCCTAGATACTCTTTGAATAGATCAGAATAATTCATAAAAATGAAAATAATTCTAAATGTGTTTGACCTTTTATCACTGTATAGGAAATAAAATATCAAATTTTCTTTGGTATAAAATTAATTAATCTTCAGAATTATGCCATCTATAAACCAAATTAACTATTTATTAGAGGTAAAATCTTTTCATTATTTTTCTATTTGTATGTGTGTGACATTCTAATTTATATATTATAGCCCTCTTTTGTACATGGAATTTTAAATAGTACATTAGTAGTTTTAACCTTTCCTTTTTTGTAGCAAAACTTTGTTTCAAATAAAGTCTTAACACACCATCACAACACATTAAGCATTAATCCAGTTTGAAATTTATTTTATAGAAATCATTTCCAACTTATGACCATATATTTATTTTGTACTCAAGTTTCTAGCTACAGTTTCTATAATATTTTTGGAGATAAATTATAAAACTTTCCTAACTGTACTGAATACTTATTTATTCATTGTTGCAAAAAACATCTGAAGACTTCTCTTGTCAATATTGGGGCACTAAGGCAGAGCCAGTGTAAAAGGGAGTCAGCTCTAAAGCCATGTGTCCTGGGCTCCTATTTCAGCTCACTTACATGCTCACCTGCTGAATGAGGCAAGAGATTTAGTTTCTCCGAGCCTCTGATTTATAATCTGTAGCAATAGTGTAATAATATAGGTTTCTTTATAAATTATACTTTTTATAGAAAAGCAATGTTACCAGTTTGAAAATAAACCACAAATATCTTTGAACTGTGATCATCTTTTTGTGTTACTGTTTATATTAGCATTTAGACATGCTCATCAATAAAATGTCGTTTGGGGCAAAGAGAACAGTAAATTGTGAATTTGGTTAAGAGCATTAGCCCTGGAGCTGTACCACCTGGGTTTAGATAAGAGGTGAAATGTGTATTAACTGTATCATCTAGGCAGGATACTTAAGCTAACTCTGTCTCAGTATCCTTACTTGTAGAATGAAAATACCAATAGTACTTACCTTGCAGAGCTGTTGTGAGTGTAATACAGGTTTACTTATGTGACCATTAGAAGCATGCTTGTGCTTAATAAGTGTTCTCTGAGGGTGGCTATTATTAATGTAAGTATGCAATCAATGATCCAAGTCATGACACTTTTGAGATGAAAGGGTGCTCCATTAAAATTATCCCTGAACATTAACCAAGACTCTCCCAGGCAAACCAGGATATATGATCAACTTAGCTAACAGACCCTTGCTGATCTGAAGATGTCTAAAATATCTAATAAAATAGAAATATAACATTAATCAATTATAGAGTTATTAGGAAAAATAGTTAAAATATAGGAATTTGTGATGAATTCTAATTAAATTTTTGTTACAGAAACGTTAGGATTAAAAGTAAAGTAATTGAAAATAAAGGTCTGAAAGAGTTGGACAAATAGCAATGAAGAATAGAAAATCTACAAAGAAAGTTATAAAATATACAAGCATGTATGTTTCAAGAAAACATACATTCTTGTTTGTCAAAATTGATAAAGCCCTTAAACATTTCTTACAGGAATTTTTTTGTAATTATACTGTGAAAGTAAAATGAGGTAATGAATGTCATGTTTTGTTGTATACTACTCTAAAGATTGTGCCAAATATTATTCAGTCTGGGAATTAGCATAGTGGCAATTGCAACCAACTTTTCATTAAATGAAAGGCAAAATAAACATTTTCATTGGCAATTATTTTTATTTTCAAGATAAATTCCCAATAGATTTTTGCCATTAAATATGAAACGTTGCTTTCAATTTAAGTGGATTTTCTTTAACTTTCCATTTTCCATTTTCCAATGCCAACTATCCTTAAAAAACCCTGGCCCTTCCTGAATAAGACCACTGGGAAGATTAAGTAATATGAGACAACAGCCATACTTATCAGAGTGCTTGGTGCATGCAATAAGTCTTAATACAGTTTAAAATTTATTATTTATACTTGCTCCCATGCTAAACAGTGAGATTAGAAAAGTGAATGAAATACAGATGCTACTCTCTGAATGTCTACTTTGTATAGGTGGAAATTTTGATATCCCAAATACATATTACTAAACCATCTAATAAGTACTATGATGGAGATTAGCTCAAAATTCTAGGAGTGTGAGGGCAGAGAATTTACAGAGCAATTTAAAACCACTGAAAACCATCCAAGTGTGATTACCGAAGAGCTGGTGAGAACTGCAAATCTCAACTTCGTCCAGACCACTGCACTAAAGACGTGACCAAACTCTAGCAAGATTTCTTTCATATCCTTAGAATGACCCCAGGTCTCCTTAAAATACCTGTCAGGAGGATTTACCATTCGTTCCAGCCAAAATCTGGTGATAGGTAGATAGCCTCTGAACCCCTTCTTAGAGCAGTTACTTTAGAAAGCTAGTAATTATAAATCCTTTCTCTGCCCTTTGAGATGTAAATCTACCACCACTAACTGTTTCCCCAAGGACTTGAGAACAGTTTTTTGAAATGTGAACATTCAGAGAGATAGCTCTCTCTCTCTCTCCCAGTCCCTGTGGAGGATAAAGGCCTGAATTAATGGGAGCCTTGCTCTAACTTAACAGGACTGCCTCCTGTCCTGAAGATAGGAAGTTTGTTCTCTTCTTTGGATGAGTGCCAATTAACAAACCCAGATGGTTTAGTCTGTTACATGAACCAATCCCCTTAATACACCTCAGTGCCTTTCCCTTCACACATTTCAGCCTTTAAAAAGTCTCTAGCCTTTTGTTTCAGCAAAATTGATTTTTGTACATGCTGGACCCTGTTCCCTGTTGTAAATTTATTGAATAAAATCTATCCTCACTACTTTTTTTTTTAATTGAAGTATAGTTGATTTACAGTGTTATGTTAGTTTCTGGTGTATAGCAAAGCGATTCAGTTATACATATATATACACATATTCTTTTTCATATTCTTTTCCATTATGGTTTATTACAGGGTACTAAATATACTTCCCTGTGCTATACCTAGTTTTTTATCTATTTTATATATAGTAGTTTGTATCTGCTAATCCCAAACTCCTAATTTATCCCTCCCCTTGCCCTTTTGGTAACCATAGATTTATTTTCTATGTATGTGAGTCTGTTTCATAAATAAGTTCATTTGTGTCATATCTTAGATTCCACATATAAGTGATATCATATGGTATTTGTCTTTGTCTGACTTACTTCATTTAGTATGATAATCTCTAGGTCCATCCACGTTGCTGCAAATGGCATTATTTCATTCTTTATGGCTTAGTAATATATCGTTGTATATATATACCAAATCTTCTTTACCCATTCATCTGTCAATGGACATTTAAGTTGCTTCCATGTCTTGGCTATTGTAAATAGCACTGCAATGAATATTGGGGTGCATGTATCTTTTTGGCTTATAGTTTTCTCTGGATATGTGCCCAGGAGTGGAATTGCTGGATCATATGGTAACTCTATTTTGAGTTTTTTGAGAAACCTCCATACTGTTTTCCATAGTGGCTGCACCAATTTACATTCCCACCATCAGTGTAAGATATCCTTGCTACTTTAACTAGTGCCCAGCTTTGTTTATCCTTTACACTGAGTTCCAAAGAGAATTTAAGAAAACTTCATATTCCTTAACTTCTCTGAATGGCTTTAAGAAAACCTATCACTTTATCTACTTATTATCTGTAGGCAACAGAACAGAAATATCTTGTGAGTATAACTAGGTCACTTGGACTTTCTTGTTGAAGTGATCTAATGATTCTGCTTAACGTTGTGTCATTAAGGAGAAAGAACATTAAGTACTCAGCTCATATACTATTATTTTTTAATTTCTTAGAAAAATATTGTCTTCAAGGTGGAAAGAACTGTACCTCTATGTCATTCTAAACATGAGCCTTTCTTTACAGAAGAGTTAGAGCAGAATTAGAGGCGTCTGCGCAGAGGGAAAGTGTAAGCGCACTGGGACATTGTGCACATCCCGGACCTTCTTGCCCTCCTTCGTCTGCTCTACCTCTCAGGGTAGCTGGTCCCTTTCTCATACACTGTCTGTTTACTTTCAACAAAGGCATTTAGCAAGATGAGAGGGTGGAACCTAGGCACAGCCAGGGTTTTTCTCCCCACTCCTCTCTTGCCCAGGCAGTGTCTCTCCAGGGTCTGGTTGTGGAGAGGAGTGCACCCTGGTTCCTTCCTCCCCACAAGACCCAGGCCCTGGCCTCCAGGAGCACTGTGTTCTCCTTGCTCTTCATCTGGGGAGAGGGTTGGCTTAATGGCTTCCTGCTCTTACTAATGTCAAGTGTGTGCTCAGCTTTTCCAAGACTGTGTAATCAATTGCCTGTATTACATTTTCACTCTTTTAAAAATGTAAAATTGTGTCTGTTTTTCTGCCTAAACCCTGATGGATACAAAACCCGCCACAGGAAAAATGCAGTTAATAATGTGAGCAATCAGCAGGAGATAGTCAGAGGATCTTAAACTGTAAAACAAGTCAATTCTTGTTCTAAAACAGCGATTTGTGTCTTACAGTTTCCTTATAATTATATGATAAATCTCCATTTCTGTGCCATTTTAATAAAATGAACACAGTTAATTTTAGAAGAGAAAAATATAGAGTGAATCCATGTTTCTGGGATCACAGTTCAGCTTATCATACATGTCATGTCATCTAAAATAGCAATGCTAATAATAACTATGATAAGATGCATTTAGTAGTTCTCCATCTGGGAGTTTCAGGAGTTCAAAAACAGCAACGACAACAACAACAACAATAAAACTATACATAGCTTAAACTTTCATTCCCCTACCCAGACCAGTTTCTAATTCAGCTTCTAATTAAAGCTAATTATTTTCAATTTTCCCCTCAGTACAAACACATTTATACAACCATTATTCATTCATAAATATGTATTGTCATCCAGAGCACTGTGGAAGAGCTACTTATCACTTAAAAAACATTATAATTTGTATCTTATAAACTACCAAATATAAAATCTATTGTCTTATAGAGAATTATTTTATTTATTTGTATTATTTAACAATTAGCCAAACTTATATAATGATTTCTAAAAACAAACCAAATAAACCTACGCCTTTTTTTGTGTCTGAAGCATCATTACCCAAAATCTATAGATTTCTTAAAGTATAGCCTGCTATTGACCTCATGTAACAGAATCACTTGAAGTGCTTGATAAAGTCACAGATTCCTAGGCCTGATCCTACAACTAATAAAACAGGGTATCTGGAAGTGGGCCTAAACAGATGCATGTTTAATAGGTTCCTCCAGACGTTCTGATACACATTCAAGTTTGAGAACACCGATATAGAGAAATGAAATAAACGGTTTCAGTTGTAGCTCATTTCACAAAATAGGCTATAAAATATTTGGGAAAAGCCAATATGCATATATCAATGTAGAAATTTAACTTAATAATAGTGAATAGTGAAGGACTTGTGGATGTAACAAATGCTTTGCATAGAAATATAAAAACCTTTGATATGCCTGTTTGTGAAATCAGATCAGAAATTTAAAAGATGGAAAATAAATAGCAAATGCAGGACACAAGACTGACACAGAAACTTCTATTCTCAAAAGGAAGCACAGTGTGTGAATGGACATATAATAAGCTAAACTGGGCAATAATCAGAGAGAATATTCTAACATAAGTGATTATATTAGAGAGGAAGTTGGAATATTTAGTGCTGGTATTATGTAGTGCCACATAAGGACTACACAAAACAAGTTTCAACAGAAATAGCTTCTGCTTTATGTCAGCTTTCAGTTTTAGACTGTTCCTGGCAATTCACCTATCCAAATGGTACTGAAAGTTTTAGTTTGGTCATTTGACCATGGAGCCTCCCTAAGGGATCAATATAAGGCAAAGCAAGACTTAAAAAATTGTAAATTAGATACACCACAGTTTGCAACTCAAACAAAGGTTTAGTCTATTTGTTAATGGCTTTAAAAATGAAGGTTTACTTCATAACCCTCTGTGCATGCCTCATCTTTGTCTGTCACACTCACCATTCTGTTTCCATACTAAACTCCAGTAACATGGTAGTAATTGCAATTCCTGAAAAAAGTACAATTCTTTCAAGTAACCATTCATTTCCACAGGCACTGTTCTAAGTGAAGTTCATTTCTCCCTTCCAGTTGGATTCCTCATGAATGCTACCTCTTCTATGATCACTTTACTAAGACACAAGACCACAACTAGCATTATTATATTTTATCATTTTTCTTGGGGTACTCAAAGTATCTTCTAAAAAAAAGAAGAAAAGAGTATTTTAAGCATAATTGAGCACACATTATAACTTTTTATTTGCTCTGTACTTGTTGAAGGATATGTCTTTTCATTTTCCTTTCTGCTTCATGGTACTTACAAATAAAGCATGGTGAAGAATTCACATTTGATAATGTCACCCAAAATAATGCTTCATGATCCCCAATGATATCTTCTATGCTGTAATAATTAATTTGGTTTAACACTTAAAAAAATGAAAAATAAGATACGCACATTTGATGAAATTAAGAATAAGAAGGACATCATAGAATTTGCGTATCATGAAGTCTCAATTTTTTTGCAAGATTTCCTGGTAAAAGTGAAGTTACAATAGTGTTCTAATTTATGTAAATGGAGTATATTTGTGAAACATGACAGAGATTAATAGTTATATATTAGTTGGAGAAGTGATATATTAAATATCTGAGCTAAGTTGATTTTGTTAAACTGATACAGATACTAAAGTTAATTTTATGATGAAAGCAGAGCAAAAAGCATAATTCCATTGACTTTTTCGAAAGAGAGACAAATATGTACATATTTTTTAATAAATAGGAATGATAATCAGATAGAGTTGAGTCCACCAGTGAAACATTATTTTTTTGTAGGCCTGAAGGGTGATCCCAGTGCTTCCCAGTGCACTGGGATTCCCAGATCCCAATGATCCCAGTGCAACAAGTACGTAAAACTAGATAGAGAGTTTTACCATTTAGGTCAATAACTTAGTCCATGAGACTGTATAGCATCTGAATTTTATTCAGAAATTTCTGGTCTATTTCCAGGCACAAAGTGGACCTGTGTAATTCATGTCCTTCTTAATTCCCTCAGGCAGTATTTAGATGGTGCTATTGAAATGAATCAATTTTTAAAAACAAGAAT
Organism: Delphinapterus leucas; assembly: GCF_059928025.1. Lineage (NCBI taxonomy): Eukaryota > Metazoa > Chordata > Mammalia > Artiodactyla > Monodontidae > Delphinapterus > Delphinapterus leucas. Next base: position 40,845,501 of record NC_143136.1, on the reverse strand, counting down.
TGTCATTAAGTATAACATGCAAATTTGCAACAAAATGGTTTGCCAGCATTTGGGATATTTAATAATATATATGTGAATATATATATACCATTTAACTTAGAAATTATTTTAAATAAGAATGTACAAAACAGTTATGATCACTGACTTCTCAAAACACCTACCATGTATCAATTAACTGTATTTCACTTGTTTTAAGTGCAGCAGTGAAATGTTTCCTTATAATATATACTTTCAGTTTGCAAAGACAGGACATTCTTAGAGAGTAATGATTTCTCACCCTATTTGTACTGATTCCTAAGAGCCTGATGTCACTCAGAAGTAGTGAGCTAAAGAATGTCAAAATATGTTGGGATAATATAGATAGTTCTGTCCAAGTAGTACTTTAAATCAGTTACTTTTTCTACTTTCTTGCAGAAAATCTGTCAAATATATATTCCTTTAGGAATCAAGAAACTTAAAGTATATTAAAAAGTATCAAATTCAAGTTTTATCAATGTGACGCTTAATACTTGAATTGTCCTTCAGGAAGTGTGAAATAAAGCAATTTTATATTCAGTTAGATATTTCATAGTACTATATAACTCTTCTAAAAGTGAAGTACCTTTAATTTTTAGCTAATTTAAGCAATTTTATTAAAAAAGAGAATAGAAAATTGTAAATCTTTTAAAATAATGAAAAGAATCTTCAAATTCTTACACAAACCTAATGAAACTTGTATTTAATTTTTACATGTTACAGTACATGTAGATGGAAAGTTTTATTTTGTTGCATTTCCTTAATATACTGGGCTCTTTAAGAGCTTAACAAATATAAATATTTGTGTATTTCTACAATGTCTAAACTATTTTAACTACTTCATATAGAATTAGTGGATCATTTTGTTTTGTTTTGTATTTCATGCATGGAAATCCCAACAAATAAGTGAGCAAAAGATATTACTAAACAATGTACATAAAGAAAAAATTCTTTTTACTGGTTTATTTAATGGACTGTACTTAACGGATCTCAAACAGAAAATGATTTCAATTTGTGTTCATAGTATATCCTTTCCCTTTTCTCGTCACATCTTTCTACCATGAACATGGTAGACTTTTGAAGCAGAGTCCATATACTTTCAGGTATGAGCAGTCTCATTTTAATGCCCAAAACTGAATGTGAAAACTTCAAATCACAGTATTAATCTGTAATCCATTTCAATGACCACACTACCAGCAGCAGCAGCAGTTTAAGCCACCTGGAGAATTCTGAAGACCAGCAATGAAGCAGTGAGTTGATGTCTGTTCTCTCATTCCTCTGGCTCCATACCCTCCCTTACTTACTAGGGGCTCTAGTACTCTCTCACTCCATCCTTCCTATCTTCTTCCCTTACTCAAATTTCTTCTTTTACAGAAATACTTAAGGAAGAAAGATGGGAGGAGAGGATGCAAGGCCTTTTACTTATATTATGCTGTGTGTTGATTCCTCTTAGCTTTTGAATGCCTGTTGTCATCCTATGAGATATTCTTACGGGTTCTTTAGTGGACTCCTATAGGTGTCCCAAACAAGTTTCATGCAGTACTGTTCCCACATAGGAAAGACAGCTATGCTTGCAAATGTTGAAATATGACCCTCATTAATCAAAAAATTATCATTATCAACTACATGATTGCTGGTTTACCACTGGGGCGGACTTTCTTCTATGTCTTTAGATAAGTAAACACTGACTATCTGAACAATGTGTATAGCTTTTCTTTCAGTCAATTTTTATCTATGGGGGCCATTTTTTCCATACTGTGGATGTACTGGTTAATTGCAGAAGTGGAATTGAGACAAAGAACTTGTTCCCTTTATGGGTAAATCTCTCTAGCAAAGTGCTGTATATGAACAGAAGAGGTATTATTATGATGGCTCAATGGTCTTCTTATCTCTGATTTGAGTGGTCTAAATCTGCACATGTGATTGGACATAAAACTTAGATATTGAGATTGGATGTCCCTGAAAATGCAAAAGAATATATCGAGCTTTGTAGATTGGTGGTAATGCTGGATCTGTGGGAAAAGGTCCATGTCCACTTGACACTCTTGGTAAATAAGGCAAAGAGGAGTCCCTCCAATGAGCCAAGTAATTCACAGTGTGTTTTTGACTCATCTGGCCTTACTTTCTGAATCCCTTTTTCAAGCATCCTTCAAATCCAATCCCAGCTGTATGATGCATTTGTATGGCCACCACAGCAAATGCAAATTCATTTGGAAGAGACAAAGAGTCTTACTTCACTCTAATAGAGTTTCAGTATGTACCACTGTCTATGATGCAAACTGCTATAACAGATAACCTAGCAAATGTCAGAGGCTTATGAGAATAAAAACAGATGTGATACCACAGAATAACACAATAGGAGAAAGATAAAGTTGATTCTAACCACGTGTAATGGTTCACTGCAAGGGTTTGGTGTTCGGCATTCCATGCTGTGATACTGGGTACCTGATTTCTCCCATTTTGCAGATCTGTAACATGAAGGGGCATTGGAGTTTCCTGCTTCTAGTCAGGCCATAGCAAAAGACAGTGGGAAAGGCATATCATCTTTACAACTATGGCTCTGAGGGGACAGAGGGTCTCTGCCCCTATGAGGAGGGGCTCTGCCTCCTTTCCATTAGTAATAATTAGTTACATGGCTCCTCTCACATGCTAAAAGTTCTGGAAAATGTATTTCTTGGATGGGCATCTGCTTTTTAGCAAAAAATCTACACTATGAAAGAGAAGGGAAACATGACTTCTTGTATACCCTTAACTTTCTATGGTCCCTAATAAATGTGCACTTAAAATAGCACGAAAACATAACAAATACAAATGTAGGTATAAAGAAAAAAACAAACTCTGTATTTGAATTCTTACTATATCACACAAAGAATTGATGTGAAATTAATGGTTGCACAAAAAATTGAGTATATATTACACATAAATATATATGCAAATGTTTTGAAAAGCGAGCTTTCTTATCTAATATTCATGAAATAATCATGAAAAGCAAAAAAATTCAGGTTATTCTGATAGATAACATTCTTAGATAAATTAAAATCGAATAATATTTATAACATTATTTTATGTGCTTTGCATACGACATGCTATAAAAATCTTAGAACAAATACATGAGATTCTGATATATTTCCATTTTACCAAAATGAAAAGTGAAGCCAAAGTGGATGACTTCCTTTTAAGTGATAAAGCTAAATTTGAATTCAACTTGTCTGATACCACAATCTTCACTTTATCCACAATACTGTGTTGTCTAATTTACATATGATGTTAAGTTAAAATCAAAAATTTTAGAACCACAGTTTGGAATTTAAACAAATGATATTTTGAGCAGACCAACTATTTTCAGATAGTGGTATATTAATGTTGCATACATATTTTGTTCTTTTCAACCCAAACTACACAATAAATGCCTGAGATCAAAGTAAGATACCACAAAGGACAGAGAAATCCTGATGACAATCAGAGCTCTTACCAAGACCACTAATAAAATCAAGAGGCAAGGAGAAGTCCAGATCCTCAGATGGGTTTCCAGGTTCTATTCTTTCACATCAGATGCATTAGGACTAGGCTCATGTTTTTAAGAGAGATGTGTAGTCACCTCATTCACATGAATGAATCTAAATATAAATGTCATTTTATACTTAGACTTTTACATAATTCGTGTGACATTTTCCAGGGAGCCATTCATCATAAACCATAGATCCCGAATATTTTTACCATAAGTAATCCTATATGCTGTAAGTAGTCCATTGATGAGCATTTTTCTGCCAGATTTTTTTTTTTTTTCTAGATGGTCAGCCATTAGCATGTCTTTAAGAAGACAAGACTGGTCTCCAGAATTCTTTCTTTCCCTGGAGCACTATTCTCACTCTTCCAGATAAAAAGAGTGAATGAATTGTATAGCTGCACTTTTAACAATTTTGTCCCACAAATTATACTGCTTACACATTCAAATTTTAGTTTTGAATGCACAGTTATTTAACAAATATGTGTTGACTTATCATTAAAGTTAAAAATGTTGAGATGGCATGAAAATCATTCTAATAACATTTTGCTAATTTGGAAACTCACAGTTAAAAATTGTTACATTAAGCACATTTTTAGAAACCTACATTAATAACAAGACTTTTCCCCATTATTCTGGCTTATTATATATCATAACTCAGTGTCATTACATCTGTACACTCTTCTGCAGTTGAAAAGTTCAGTATAATCAGTATGTGATTTTTAAAACAAATTTATAGAGCATAATAAAAATATAGAGCATATGACTATTTCAACACAGAATACCTAGCAATACTGATATTTAGTATTTAGTAGTTCTTATAAAATATAAATAGTTTGTGTAAACTAACATGATAAATGGGCCAAACAAATAATATTTGTTCAATTTATTTTACACAATATTCTTAGTTGTTTTATTCCTCAGAGATTGTAATTCAAATTGTGTTTGCTACACAAGACACCCAAATTATTGTAATTTTAAATATAACACAATATACATAATATATTAAGCATGTATTATATTAAAGTTATTTGTATAATTTCAGATGAATTTCTCTTTTTGTTTCTCTTAAATGTTCTGTTTGATGCATTTTTAATATTTTTTCATTTACGAGAAACTAATAGTGATTAAAGCCTCAGTTAATTCAATGATACTTTTGCCAAATGACTTCTTTTTATTTAGTGTGTATATACTAAACAGTGTACCATTTTTTTGTATATTGCCATCTTTTCTACTCTTTTCAGTGTTTGTTACTGGAATATAAATAAATGATTCAGAATAATCATTTTATATTTTCTTCTCATGATAATAATTAAAGGTCCCAAGTCATTCCCAAACAACTTCTTGTTTTCACAGTACCTTTGCAAAGTGTATAAAGGATCTAAGGGTAAAGGACCAAACATAGCATCTAGCTATTTTACTTTTTTGCATGCAAAACAGAAAAAAGATACAGTGGATAGAAATCAAAAGCATATTTTCTGACCCTCATAGTTACTCTTTTATTATTGCTGGTTATGTAGGGGAGTAAAACTTGCCACCCCAAAGTATTTCTTTGGCATGAGGATTATTTTAAGCTGAAAACAATCACGACCCAAAAGACTGAGGAAGAAACTTTGACCTGACCCCAAACTGCTAAAAGAATTTAGATAGAGGCCCTGTTCCCAGAATAAAGCTATCACCAGGGATATCAGCAAAGAATAAGGGGTAGGTGTGCTGGGGGAAACTCTAGGCATGGCCTAGGGATCAGAGTCCACTCTGTGACCCAATGTCTCTGTAAGACCCAGCAAGCCTTTATTTACCAAGCATTTGCTTTTCCATCTCCATGGGAATTGCCTTTTTCCCTTTGAAGTCCCAAACCACTACCTACACCCCCCCTGCCCAACATCCTCTTTTGTTTTTAGCTGAAGATGGTATTTAAGGTGAGGGTTTTAGCCCTTTTGGCAAGTTACTTAGTTTTGCTGGGTCTTCCCCATGTATACATGTTATTAAATTTTAGTTTGATTTTCTACTGTTAATCTGTCTCATATAATTTAATTTTTAGTCCAGCCAGAAAAACCTAGAAGGGTAAAGAAAAATTTCTTTCTCCCTAACAGACATTAGGGAACATAATACAGTTAAATTTTGAAAAATAAACTTTCATGTTATTCTATAATGGCAGATAGGTGCAACATTACTTGAATTGTTTTTGAAGGCAAGCAGAACTTCCCAACAATTTAGTCTTTTGTCTTTTAAATTGATAAGACCTGTTATTTCATATTATACTGCAAAATTCAACTAAATTTTTTAAAAAGTGTTTTGGCATAACTTAAAAAAATTCTAACTAAAATGTAAAATCGTACGGCTTACAATGTCTTCAAATAAATCGTATATTTTTTCTTTGTACTGTGTGTATAAAATGATGCATGTGATGACTCCAGGCAAATGCTCTCACGAAAGGAAGACATGTGCTGGCTTTTTATACACTGGAGCGTATTATTAACCAGGCCTGCAGCTACAGAACTGTGCTGGGGTTTAGAGATACCAAACTGAAGGACAACATGACTTTGAACGGCTCTTTGACTCATATAAAAGATATATGAATAAGTATACATGCACATACATATACAAACATAGATGCATACACACAAACTCACAGATATATATAAACACATGTACATACATAATATTTTAGTCAATAATTTTATTGACTTGTTCTTGTAACAAGAAACCTTCATTCCAATTTCTCTCCTGTACGATTCAACCATTGTTTTGCTAGGTGTACAATCCTCTTTGAACAGAAATTAACTTCTGCTCTCCAACCATCTATCTATTTCAATTTCAGATTTTACTACTGCGTCTAGTGAGTGTAACTAGATCTAAGTCTCATGGAAACTTTGGGTTGGTTCTGCACCTTGTGGGTTCATCTGTCAGAAAAGCAGAAGCTACCTCAGCTCCAGAGACCTGCCAGTTGCAGCCAATACTATCTGTTTCTGTACTAGAGGCTATAAATAGCAATTTCCTGTCCTCCATGCCCTGTGGTGCTGCCATATGTTGTTATACTCAGAGAAGGCCAAAACAACTATGACCCCTCTATTGTTTATCAACACCCAACTGGCAGAGATGAGACCATACCAGCAGTTACTGTGCAAAAATCCAATAGATTTGCAAGACACTAAACTGACCTAGGCAGCTTTTGCTACAGATGCCATTTATTGTTGTAAACTAGTTTCAGGGTTTGGATAGTATAGCAGCACTGTTAGTTGCCTATTCAACACCGACTTTCCTCTTCTTTCTTTTTAACTAAACCACAGACTTTTATAGACTTTGAGTAACTCTATTTCCAGCTCAGAGGTTAAAGTCAATCGTGGCCATCGCATTCTCCTTGCTAATGACAGCTTTAGCAATTAGAAAGTGAAGCAATTGCAATCAATTAGATAAAAGAGGACACTTGCTGGGTGCTTTTGGAGAAGGTCCCTCATAAAAAGGGACACACACAGGAAAATGGTCTCATTTTTCTCAATGAATGCTATTGTGTCAGCGAATGATGCCTGAAGCTGCAGCAGGAATTTTAGTACTTTAAGAGGGGGTAGCCTGGGGTCAAAGCTGATAGAGGCAGGACAGAAAGATCCTGGATCAATGATAAAAGAGTTCAGTCATCAAGTTAATCACCCTGCCTCTGGTCTCCTTCTTAAAGAAGATTAATAATACGTTTTTTTAAGATGATAAAAGAGGTGGTAGGAAAATTTCTGTTGTTTTTTGTTGTTGTTGTTTGATTTATTTATCTCCTTATCTCTTTCTTGTCTACTGTCTAATTGGGATATAAAACAATTGATCTTGCTACCCAGATGCCCTGAAGGTTCATGAATGTTATAAGATAATACAAATTCATAAATTAAATATTTGATACTCTACCTATAGGGTCTAATACCACAATCCATTGACTATGGCAGCTATCAGTCTTGTTATATATGCCTAATATTTGTATGCAAAAGTTGAGTGGAAAGAAACATTAAAACCAGTTCTGAAAAAAATTCAGGAGGCTGCTTTTTGATAAAATGATCAAGGAACTTAATTTCCTTACACTTCTTGAACAATTAGAAATTAGACAGAAACCAGAGATGCGGCTCCATAAATATCTACCCATTCCCTAATGCTCTAGTAAGACTGGAATCTGTGCTACTGCCATTGATTGATGATCCCACTTTATTTAGAAACCTCAGATTGGGCGGAGGCCAAAACTCATTTTATATTGTTCTTGTAAATTAAATGTAATAGGGTGCATATAGAATCTCTTTCCATAATTCTCACCATTCACCTCTTTAATATCCTCTCTATTTGCTCATTTACTGTGGCAAAAAGTCTCAAATTTCTTTGTATAAAGTCTTTTTTTGGGTGGGTTCGGTTAGAGTACTCGGGGTGTAAGCTGATGGAGTTCAGGTCAGGCCTCCACAGTATATGCCACTTTAGCTTATGGATTATTTTGAGCAGAAGACAATCAAGGCCCAATAGACCCAGGAAGAGCTTATTATTTCCCCCCTAAACTGGCTAGAAGAAATTTAGATAGGGAGCCTGTGCCAGGAAAAGAGCTATTACCAAAGATAACATTTTTTACATCAGAAAGACTTCTCCTCATGTCATGATAAACATCTGTTTACGAAATATTTGCTCTTCACCTCTTCCTGTGAAATGTCTTCCTCTCCTTTAAAGTCCCAGATCCCTACACCATTCTCCATAACAGGGATGGCATATAAACCTCAATTGCCTGACTGTCCAAAAGTCTCATATCTTTGGGGTTCCTGTATGTACAAAATTAAATATGTTTTTTTTCCTCCTTTTAATCTATGTCAATTTAATTATTAGGCTAGCCAAAGAACCTAGAAGGGAAGAAGGGAATAGTCTTCCCTCCTCACAAAGCTTTAGAATTTTTTTATATCTTTCTTTGAAACTTAGTTTTTTAAAAAATAACTTATCTCCTTTAATTAATTTCTATCTAGGACTCTATCTGAAGATTCATATATTCCTTCAAGATAGTTTCTTTCTATTAGTATTTAACATTTTAAATTATCACCTCTGTTCCATTCTATCATCTGTCTGCTTCTTATATATAGATAGAAACTCCTAGAAATGTTCTTCACTTATTCAAGTTTAACTTCCTGTGTTGTTTTTTTTTGAGTCCTAGCTAACATGTTCTACTTTTGTTCCTCAGTTTTATGCACTAATCAGTCTACTGTTTACTGCTTCAATCAAGGACTGCATTTACCAATCAAGTTTTCCATTTACATGTAATTACTCTTTATTTTAAATCGATTTTTCTCCATAACTGCTTTCTCTATTTTTATGGATAAAGCATCTTCTTATATCTTTTAGGGAATATAAAACAGAAATTTTCTATAACTGCCTCCTGTTTTCTTACATATGTTTGTTTGAGGGGAAAAAAGAGAGTGAAGGGGAGTAAAAGAATGAGAGATTAATTCTCTGAGATTTAAATGTTTACCTATGATCTGCAATATTATTAATGTCTTTAACTGTTCTTGTGCTCTTTTGCTATTTGCTCATTTGCAAAATAGCTCAGTTTCTTGTTCTTGGAGGAAGCTAAAATGTGCTGGATTTACTTAACAATCTATTCAACAAATACTAATGGAATACTTCCTGTGTGCCTGGAACTCTTTTAGACTCTACATATGACAGTGAAATAACTGGAAATATTTCATTTCTTCAAGCTAACATGAGATAGAGCAGCACTCTCCAATAGAACTTTCTGCAATGATAGAAATAGTCTGTTCAATATGGTACCCACTAGCCACATTTAGATATTGAGGTAGAAAAGTCTTAAATTTCTTCTTTTCTTTTATTTTATTTTTTTATTAGTTTTTATTGGAGTATAGTTGCTTTACAATGTTGTGTTAGTTTCTGCTGTACAGTAAAGTGGATCAGCTATATGTATACATATATCTCCTCTTTTTTGGATTTCCTTCCCATTTGGGTCACCACAGAGCAATGAGTAGAGTTCCCTGTGCTGTACAGTAAGTTCTCATTAGTTATCTGTTTTATACATAGTAGTGTATATATGTCAGTCCTAATCTGCCAATTCATCCCACCCCCCTTTCCTCCTCCTGGTATCCATATGTCTGTTCTCTATGTCTGTGTCTTTATTTCTGCTTTGCAAATAAGTTCATCTGTATCATTTTTCTTTAAATTTCTTCTTAATGTGGGTAATATGACAAGGAAATACACTTTAAATTTTATTTAATTTATATTTAAATTGAATAATCACAAGTAGCTACTGTCTATGGGTAAGACCATCCATATATAGAGAATGAGAGATAGATAATAAATAAGAAAAAAGAAAAAAAAGGTATTTTTAGATAAGGAGGAGTTTTGAGAGCAAGATTAAGCAGTGAAAGAAGGATAAGAATGACTTGGGTGAAACACACTGTCTTTAGATTGTGTAATAAGAAAAGCTAAGAAGTGAATTGACACCTGAATAATATGAAGGGGCCACCTATGCAAAGATTTACTGTAAAGATTTTAAAGCAGAGCAAAGAGGAAGAGCAAGAGCAGAGATCCTGAGGTAAAAGCAAACAGATATGCATATATACATGTATATATGTAGGCATAAGGGTGTGTGTATATATATATATATATATATATACCCTTCTTACACATATATTCTTACACACACACACACATATATATATTCTAACTATTCTAACAGCTAGCTTTCATTATAATCATGTCCAAGTGTGTTTATTGTAAATATACTCTGTTCCTCAACTATGGAGCCACATCTTAAACAAGTTTGCTACCTAATTATACAAGTATTTTATGAATTTCACCTCTTCATATAGGTGATCTTCCATAAGGGCAATACCCAAATATGGGTGTTATTTTTGCTAGGTACTAATGTTTATAGTTCTAGTAATAAATGACTCTTATTTTTTCCTACATATATTATCATATTCATCCTTCTTTTCCTACATGTATTATCAATTCATCCTTCTTTCCATTAAAATCTAGATACATGGGACCATAAGATTATATAATTTGGGGAACTTTTTTAAGAGAAATAATAAGAAATTATGGACAAAATTAACTGCATGAGTGAATATTTAAAATAAAAAATAAATTAAAACCAAATTACACACTTTTTAAAAGCTGGAAAACACCTTAAACATCAACAAAACACAAAATATATTAAACATTATTATAATTTATTACACTTGATATAACCTTAGAATATTTTTATCCTAAAATTGTTGGTTGTATGTATATTGTTTGCTTCTTCCTATGTTAACTATTTTGTAATTTCATATTCTGTTGAATAAATAGAAAATAATTCAAATGTTCTCCTCTAGCTTCGTTTATTTTTTTAGTTTTATTTATTTATTTACATTAAAGGCAGTATAGGAAAAACCAAGAGCATCATGATTTGTTTTTGGCAAAGCTACATTCTTAACTTACTCTTTCAGTTTTTACTCAGAATGTACTTCTTTTGGCCTGGCCCACAAATCCCCTTTTGAAGAAACTCTACCAGCTGGGCTAGGTCCTCACCACTCACACTACCCTTGTTACTTTTTCTCTGCCATGAGCTGGGTGTGGAAGTGAGGGTGACAGGTTAACAGGAAGCAGAGAGGTGGCTGTTGAGAGCCAGGCAAGTATGAAAGTAATTTGAACAACCTACCAGCCTCTTTCTTTGTCCAAGGCAACCACAAACCTCTGACACTTGCGTGGAGCTTCTGCCCTCTCCTGGAATCTGATGGAAGAGAACAGAACTATCCTTGCGAGTAATGTATGTCAAGTGAAGTTCCTCACAGCTAAAGTTTCATCAATTTCATGGTTTACTTTTTTCTAGTCATCAAAATCTGTTCCTTCTTGTCCTGAAAGATGATTTGGATACTTCCTTGATTTTGCATTTTCATCATTTTTTCACCATATTTTTTATTTCTCAAGAGATTAAAGGCAGGACTTCCCTGGTGATACAGTGGTTAAGAATCCACCTGCCAATGCAGGGGACACAGGTTCGATCCCTGGTCTGGGAAGATCTCACATGCTGCGGAGCAGCTAAGCCCGTGCTCCACAACTACTGAGCCTGTGTTCTAGAGCCCTCGAGCCACAACTACTGAAGCCCACGTGCCACAACTACTGAAGCCTAGAGCCCGTGCTCCACAAGAGAAGCCCGCACACCGCAACAAAGACCCAACGCAGCCAAAAATAAATAAATAATTTTAAAAAGAAGAGAGATTAAAGGTAATATTTTTCAAAGCTGATCAAAGCTATTTTATTCTTGTAAACATAAGAAGCATGGAATTCAATGCTGAATTTGTGGGCAGTGGTGGCATTTGCGTTTTGTTCAAAGTTTGTATAATTTTTCTTGATTTCTGATATCAAGAGGGGTAAAATGAATGATCAAAGTAATAATTTTGTGATCAGAGGAAAGATGGGTGGATCAGTGAAGAACTAAGAAGCGAGAACAATTTCCTTGATTGATTCTATTATGGTCTGGTGTTGACTCCCTCTGAGCATAGATGGTATCTAAAGCTAATGCTTTCTCCTGTGGGGTTGCTAGAGGAGGTTATCAAGAGGATATGGCCACCACTTGACCTGCTAGGTGGACCCAGGCAATCAGAGACTCCTTACCTTCTACACTGTCCTTGGAATGTACATTCTGCCCACTGTTACCATAGCTGGAGCTGTTTCAAGGACAAAGCCTTGAAGAAAGTAAAGTTTTGTTGAGACCATCTGGACTAAATACGTGACTGAACCATTTTAAGGCCTCTATATTAACTCAGGATTCCGGCAGGTGGGTACAGAGATCAATTCATCTTGTGGCCACCCAAGACAAGCCTAGTATATAAGTTACCTTGCTTATTTCACCAGCCATCTGACAATCTGGAGGGATTTGCCTTTTTTCTTTGGTCTCTCCTTGCCCTTTGTTTACTCAAGCTGGTTTTATATTTCACCTGGGAACTCTCGAGGTTGGAAACCAACAAGGGTGAGCTCACAATTTTCCTAAACATTTCCCCACTGGAAAGTCCCCAAGTACAGTGTACCTTGGGCTTTGTTTTTCATCTGGTTGCTTAATTCAGACAATTTCCACCTCTGATTCTATACACAGTAGTAACTTTCAGCTTCTTTCTGCTGATGTCACCTCTCACCCTTGGATGGGATTCTTTTAAAAAAAATTCAGTCTGATCCCTATTTGCAGGGTCCACTTCTAGTCCTCAGAAATGAAGTCACACACTCTTGTTCTAGGACTTTACCCCACTAATAAGGCCACTTCAGCCATGCTCTTTCCTGAATACTTTTTAGATATAAATTGGATATATTAGGCTCCTTTGTAACCTAAATTACATGGGAACTATATCAAATTCTCTCTGGTGTTATTGTAAAGTCAAATGCCATAACATTCTCATAACTCTCATAACAGCACTCTCCCAACTTATCTATAAGAAGTTAGCTGTCTGCATCTTCAGCCTTTTCTGTTTTCCCATCAAGGTGCAAGGTGTTGGTCTAAGAATCTCAAAAGTGATTTATTCATTAGTAAATTTGTTTGATAGTTATTCAGGTCTTCTATATCCTGATCGATTTTTTAATCTACTTGTTCTATCAATTATTAAGCTAGAATTGTTCAATATTTGAATAAAATTATGAATTTGTCTGTTTCTTTTTGCAGTTTTAACAAGTTTTGCTCCAGGTATTTTAAACTCTATTATTAAGTGCAAGAACAATTAGGATTGTTATCAAATGGATCAAATGTCTCCTTTATAAAAGAGAAATGAGCTTATTATCCCTGATAATATTAATATACCACAATAGCTTTCTTTTTAAAAATAAACTTTTTTTTGGAATAATTTTAGATTTACAGAAAAGTTGCAAGGACAGTGCAGACTCTTCCTCTACACTCTTGCTTCAGCTTCCCCTAATGTTAAGATCTTATATCATTGTGGTACATTTGCCAAAACTTGAGATCAACATTAGTACATTACTACTAACTAAACAACAAACATTTTTTGGGTTTCACCATTTTCACAAGTAATGTCATTTTTCTTTTCCAGGGTATAATCCAGTATATCATGTTGCATTTAGTCATAATTTAGTCTCCTCAGATCTGTGACAGTTTCTTGGTCTTCCCTTGTTTTCCATGATCTTGACTCTATTAAAGACAGTTCAGTCTTTTATTTTGTAAAAAATATCTGATGATTTCTTTGCATTTCTCTGATGATCTTTTTAATGTTTAGACAGGGGTATAGGTTTTGGGGAAGACGATCACAGAGGGAAAGTGCCCTCTTCATCATATAATATAAGAGGGATACAAAAATATCAACATGGTATCACCAATGATGTTACCTTTTACCATGTAAGGTAAGGTAGTGTTAAGGTGTATCTCCTAAGTCTATTCGCTTCAAAGTTACTATACTTTTCTTTTCCATACTCTACTCTTTGGAAGTGAATCACTTAGTCCTGCCAACACTCAGGTGAGGTGGGGAGTGGGATGGGTGATTAAGCTTATCTCGTGGGAAAGAAAATTATCAAGATATATTATTTGGAAATCTACTCTAAGGAAAACTTTTCTCTCTTTTTATTCTTTATTCTCTATTTTTATTCTTTCTTTCTTTATTTTGTTCTAATATTAGCCAATCATTTATTTATATCAGGATGGACTCATACATTTAAGTTGTACTTTGTGTTACAATCAATACTATGTTGTTTATTTTGTTGCTCAATTTATTTTTCTTTAAGCTCCTTTGGTAATTGGTTTCATGCCTTTCTTCCTAATATAGGCAGTTTATATAGTTATCTTTATCTTTTAAAGCAATGCTTTAGGTGTGCTTCACAGATTTTGATAAGATGGTTTTTCATAATTGTTGTTCTAATTATATCTCTAACATCTCTTGAGGTTTTTTTAACTAAAAGGACATCTTTTACTTTTGATTATTTGGGGGATTTTCCAGATAATTATTCATTATTGATTTGTAGTTTAATTCCATTGTAATCAGACATAATGCCCTCTATGATTTCAATCCTCTGAAATATATTGAGGCTTACTTTATGGTCCAGAATATGGTTTATCTTTGTAATAGTTTCACATATGCTTGAAAAGAATGTCAACTGGAGTATAATACAAGAGTCCTAAATATCAGTTAGGTTAAGTTGGTTTTTATTGTTCTTGAAGTCTTTCACACTCTTAACTGACTTTTTGTTTACTTCTACCAACTACTAAGAAAGGAGTATTCATAACTCTACACTGTGGGTTTATTTGTTTTCTTTTCAATGATGTCACGTTTCCTTGGTGTATTTTGAGCTCTGTTATTACACTCATACATGTTTAGTATTGTCTTCTTGATAAATTAGCCCTCTTTTCATTGTTTAATATACTTCTTCATCCCTATTAATCCAGGTTCTAAAGGCCACTTTCTCTGATATTAATATATCAACTTCAGCTTTCTTTAGATTAAGATTGAACTTAGTGCTTTTTATCTTTTAATTCATCATTGTCATGTTATAAAATTTCAACTCTTCTGTAGACAATACAGATACTGCATTTTAAATCTCTCAGATGATCTTTAGCTTTTCATTTGCATGTTTATATAAATATAATACCATTTAGTGTGATTATCGAATGATTAGGTTTAAATCTACAGTCTTGGTATTTGTTTTTTACTTGTTTCATGTATTTTTTTTAACCTCTTCATTGGAGTATAATTGTTTTACAATGGTCTGTTAGTTTCCGCTTTATAACAAAGTGAACCAGATATACGCATACGTATGTCCCCATTCCCCACCCCGCCTTGCGTTTCCCTCCCACCCTCCTTATCCCATACCTCTAGGTGGCTGCAAAGCATGAGCTGATCTCCCTGTGCCATGCAGCTGCTTCCAACTAGCTATTTTACATTTTGTAGTGCATATATGTCAATGCTACTCTCTTACTTCATCCCACCTTACCTTCCCCCTCCCCGTGTCCTCAAGTCCATTCTCTACGTGTGCGTCTTTGTTCCTGTCCTGCCCCTAAATTCTTCAGAAACTTTTTTTTTTTTAGACTCCACATATATGTGTTAGCATACAGTATTTGTTTTTCTCTTTCTGACTTACTTCACTATGTATGACAAACTCTAAGTCCATCCACCTCACTACAAATAACTCAATTTCGTTTCTTTTTATGGCTGAGTAATATCCCATTGTATATATGTGCCACAGCTTCTTTATCCATTCATCTGTCAATGGAAACTTAGGTTGCTTCCATGTCCTGGCTATTGTAAATAGTGCTGCAATGAACATTGTGATACATGACTCTTTTTGAATTATGGTTTTCTCAGGGTATATGCCCAGTAGTGGGATTGCTGCATCATATGGTAGCTCTAGTTGTAGTTTTTTAAGGAACCTCCATACTGTTCTCCATAGTGGCTGTATCAATTTATATTCCCACCAGCAGTGCAAGAGGGTTCCCTTTTCTCCACACCCTCTCCAGCATTTATTGTTTGTAGATTTTTTGATGATGGCCATTCTAAGTGGTGTGAGATGATACGTCACTGTAGTTTTGATTTGCATTTCTCTAATGATTAGTGATGTTGAGCATCCTTTCATGTGTTTGTTGGCAATCTGTATATCTTCTGTGGAGAAATGTCTATTTAGGTCGTCTGCCCATTTTTGGATTGGGTTGTTTGTTTTTTTGATATTGAGCTATTTGTATATTTTGGAGATTAATCCTTTGTCGTTGCTTAGTTTGCAAATATTTTCTCCCATTCTGAGACTTGTGTTTTCATCTTGTTTATGGTTTCCTTTGCTGTGCAAAAGTTTTTAAGTTTCATTAGGTCCCATTTGTTTATTTTTGTTTTTATTTCCATTTCTGAAGGAGGTGGGTCAAAAAGGATCTTGCTGTGATGTATGTCATAGAGTGTTCTGCCCATGTCTTCCTCTAAGAGTTTGATAATGTCTGGCCTTACATTTAGGTCTTTAATCCATTTTGAGTTTATTTTTGTGTATGGTGTTAGGAAGTGTTCTAATTTCATTCTTTTACATGTAGCTGCCCAGTTTTCCCAGCACCACTTATTGAAGAGGCTGTCTTTTCTCCATTGTATACTCTTGCCTCCTTTATCAAAGATAAGGTGACCATATGTGCGTGGGTTTATCTCTGGGCTTTCCATCCTGTTCCATTGATCTATATTTCTGTTTTTGTGCCAGTACTATAATCTCTTGATTACTGTACCTTTGTGGTATAATCTGAACTCCAGGAGCCTGATTCCTCCAGCTCTGTTTTTCTTTCTCAAGATTCTTATGGCTATTCGGGGTCTTCTGTGTTTCCATACAAATTGTGCAATTCTTTGTTCTAGTTCTGTGAAAAATGCCATTGGTAGTTTGATAGGGATTGCATTGAATCTGTAGATTGATTTGGGTAGTAGAGTCATTTTCACAATGTTGATTCTTCCAGCCCAAGAACATGGTACATCTCTCCATCTGTTTGTATCACCTTTAATTTCTTTCATCAGTGTCTTATAGTGTACTGCATACAGGACTTTTGTCTCCTTAGGTAGGCTTACTCCTAGGTATTTTATTTTTTGTTGTTGCAATGGTAAATGGGAGTGTTTCCTTAATTTCTCTTTCAGACTTTTCATCATTACTGTATAGGAATGCAGGAGATTTTTGTGCATTAATTTTGTATCCTGCTACTTTACCAACTTCATTGATTAGCTCTAGTAGTTTTCTGGTAGCATCTTTAGGATTCTCTATGTATAGTATCATGTCATCTGCAAACAGTGACAGCTTTACTTTTCTGATTTGGATTCCTTTTATTTTTTCTCCTCTGATTGCTGTGGCTAAAACTTCCAAAAGTATGTTGAATAATAGTGGTGAGAGTGGACAACCTTGTCTCATTCCTGATCTTAGAGGAAATGGTTTCAGTTTTTCACCATTGAGAAGGATGTTGGCTGTGGGTTTGTCATATATGGCCTTTATTATGTTGAGGTAGGTTCCCTCTATGCCTACTTTCTGGAGAGTTTTTACCATAAATGGGTGGTGAATTTTGTCAAAAGCTTTTTCTGCATCTATTGAGATGATCATATGGTTTTATCCTTCAATTTGTTAATATGGTGTATCACATTGATTGATTTGCATACATTGAAGAATCCTTGCATTCCTGGATAAACCCCACTTGATCATGGTGTATGATCCTTTTAGTGTGCTGTTGGATTCTGTTTACTAGTATTTAGTTGAGGATTTGTGCATCTATGTTCATCAGTGATATTGGCCTGTAGTTTTCTTTCTTTGTGACATCTTTGTCTGGTTTTGGTATCAGGGTGATGGTGGCCTCATAGAATGAGTTTGGGAGAGTTCCTCCCTCTGCTATATTTTGGAAGAGTTTGAGAAGTATAAGTTTTGGCTCTTCTCTAAGTATTTGATAGCATTCGCTGTGAGGCCATCTAGTCCTGGGCTTCTGTTTGTTGGAAGACTTTTAACCACAGTTTCAATTTCAGTGCTTGTGATTCGTCTGTTTATATTTTCTGTTTCTTCCTGGTTTAGTCTCGGAAGGTTGTGCTTTTCTAAGAATTTGTCCATTTCAGCCAGGTTGCCCATTTTATTGGCATAGAGTTGGCAGTAGTAACCTCTCACGATCCTTGTTATTTCTGCAGTGTCAGTTGCTACTTCTCCTTTTTCATTTTTAATTCTGTTGATTTGAGTCTTCTGATTTCTTTTCTTCATGAGTCTGGCTAATAATGGTTTATCAATTTTGTTTATCTTCTCAAAGAACCACCTTTTAGTTTTATTGGTCTTTGTTATTGTTTCTCTCATTTCTTTTTCATTTATTTCTGATCTGATCTTTATAATTTCTTTCCTTCTGCTAACTTTGGGGTTTTTTTGTTCTTCTTTCTCTAACTGCTTTAGGTGTAAGGTTAGGTTGTTTATTTGAGATATTTCTTGTTACTTGAGGTAGGATTGTATTGCTATAAACTTCCCTCTTAGAACTGCTTTTGCTGCATCCCATAGAATTTGGGTGGTCGTGTTTTCATTGTCATTTGTTTCTCGGTAATTTTTGATTTTTTCAGTGATCTCTTGATTATTTAGTAGCATATTGTTTAGCCTCCATGTGTTTGTATTTTTTACAATTTTTTTTCCTGCAATTGATATCTAGTCTCATAGCGCTGTGGTCCAAAAACATACTTGATACGATATCAATTTTCACAAATTTACCAAGGCTTGATTTGTGACCCAAGATATGATCTATCCTGGAGAATGTTCCATGAGCAGTTGAGAAGAAAGTGTATTCTGTTGTTTTTGGATGGAATGTCCTATAAATATCAATTAAGTCCATCTTGTTTAATGTGTCATTTAAAGCTTGTGCTTCCTTATTTATTTTCATTTTGGTTCATCTGTCCATTGGTGAAGGTGGGGTGTTAAAGTCCCCTACTATGATTGTGTTACTGTCAATTTCCCCTTTTATGGCTGTTAGCATTTGCCTTATGTAATGAGGTACTCCTATGTTGGGTGCATAAATATTTACAATTGTTATATTTTCTTCTTGGATTGCTCCCTTTATCATTATGTAGTGTCTTTCTTTGTCTCTTGTAATAGTCTTTATTTTAAAGTCTATTTTATCTAATATGAGTATTGCTACTCCAGCTTTCTTTAAATTTCTTTTGCATGGAATATCTTTTTGCATCCCCTTACAGTCTGTATGTGTCCCTAGGTCTGAAGTGGGTCTCTTGTACAGAGCATATGTATGGGTCTTGTTTTTGTATACATTCAGCCAGTCTATATGTTTTTGTTGGAGCATTTAATCCATTTACATTAAAGGTAATTTTCAATATGTATGTTCCTATTAGCATTTTGTTAATTATTTTGGGTTTGTGATTGTAGGTCTTTTCCTTCTGTTGTGTTTCTTGTCTAGAGAAGTTCCTTTAGCATTTGTTGTAAAGCTGGTTTGGTGGTGCTGAGTTCTCTTAACTTTTGCTTATCTGTAAAGTTTTTAATTTCTCCATTGAATCTGAATGAGATCTTTGATGGATAGAGTAATCTTGGTTGTAGGTTTTCCCCTTTCATCACTTTAAATATGTCTTGCCACTCCCTTCTGGCTTGCAGAATTTCTGCTGAAAAATCAGCTGTTAACTTTATGGGGATTCCCTTGTATGTTATTTGTTGTCTTTCCCTTGTTGCTTTCAATATTTTTTTCTTTGTACTTAATTTTTGATAGTTTGATTAATATGTGTCTTTCTCTTTGGGTTTATCCTGTATGGTACCCTCTTTGCTTCCCGGACTTGACTATTTCCTTTCCCATGTTAGGGAAGTTTTTGACTATAATCTCTTCAAATATTTTCTCAGACCCTTTCTTTTTCTCTTCTTGTTCTAGGACCCTTATAATTCAAATGTTGGTGCATTTAATATTGTCCCAGTGGTCTCTGAGACTGTCCTCAATTCTTTTCATTCTTTTTTCTTTATTCTACTCTCTGGCAGTTATTTCCACCATTTTATCTTCCAGCTCACTTATCCATTCTTCTCCCTCAGTTATTCTGTCATTGATTCCTTCTAGAGTATTTTTAATTTCAGTAATTGTGTTGTTCATCACTGTTTGTTTGCTCTTTAGTTCTTCTAGATCCTTGTTAAATGTTTCTTGTATTTTCTCCATTCTTTTTCAAAGATTTTGGGTCATCTTTACTATCATTACTCTGAATTCTTTTTCAGGTAGTTTGCCTATTTCTTCTTCATTTATTTGGTCTTGTAGGTTTTTATGTTGCTCCTTTTTCTGTAACAAAAGTTTTTGTCTTTTCATTTTTATTTTTTATTTTTTTGTGATAGGTGGTGCTGTATTCCTCTCTTACTGGTTGTCTGGCCTGAGACATCCAGCACTGGAGTTTCCAGGCAGTTGGATAGAGCTGGGTCTTGGTACTGATATAAGGACCTCCGGGAGGACTCACTCTGATTGATATTCCCTGGGGTCTGAGTTTCTCTGTTAGTCCAGCAGTTTGGACTAGGAGCTCCCACCACAGGAGCTCAGCCCAACCTCCAGCCTGGGAACCAAAATCCAACAAGCTTCGTGGCATGGTAAAAAAAATAAATAAATAAAACAGTAAAAAAGAAAGAGAAAAAGGAGGAGTACAATATCAAAGAATAAAAAACAAAATAAAATTAGAAGATAAAAAATATATTAGGAAAAATATAACTATAATTGAAACAACTGCCACAAGGTAAAACAAAACCACAACAGAAAAAAAAAAAAAAGGAACAAGGGGTTGGGAGGGGAACAAGACAAAAGGAGAGATCACTAACAAAGTTAAAGAGTAAAATAAAATTAGAAAAATAAAAGATTTATTAGGAAAAGTTAAAATATAAAAGAATCAACAACAATGAATCAACAAGGTAAAACAGAGCCCCAATCTAAAAGAGGAAAAAAGAAAAGAAAAAAAAAGGAAAGTCTTGGCTATGGGGGCGGAGTTTAGGCAGGGGTGGAACTCAGGCAGGGGCAGGGTTTTGGGTGGGGTGGGACCTAGGCTGCTGAGGAGGTGATGTTTCAGCATGCAGTGGGGCCTAAACAGGGAAACATTCAAGCGTGGGGCGGGTCCTCTGCTTAAGACCTGTGCAGAAGGGGAGAGGCAGCATGTGGAAAGGAGGGCCTCTGGAGTGTGGAGTTCTGGAGGTTGGAGGTAGGGCCTTGAGTGAGGGTGTGTGGGTGGTATTTAGGCCCAGCGTGTTGAAAAGGTTCTCCAAGTGTAGAGCTGGGGCCCTGGGTGGGGGTGTAGGGGTGGGGCTTGGGCTCTGCACAGCAGGAGAGAGGCTCCGAGGGCAGAGGATTAGGCCCGGGAGCCCAACAGGCTCCCCAGTGCCTAAGTGGACATGGAAAGCACTGACTCTGTTCCCTTCCATTCCTCTGTGCCCCTCCCCCACTGTCTCCCCCATTGCTGCTGTACCCCTAACTGTGGGTGGGTCCTGCTGGGTGAAGGAATTCTTCCCCTCCCCCAGCCACCCCTCAGGGGTGGCGGTCCCAGAGGTCCAGCCTTTACTTTTGCTCCCATTCCCTCCCTCCCACTGCCTCAGGACCCACTGACTGGAGAGGGCCTCGGTGGGCAGAGGATCAGGCCTGGGATCTCAGCAGGTTCTCCTAGGGGCCCAAGTGGGCAGGGGAAACCTGGCCATGCTCCCTTTTGATCCTCTGCTCTCCCAGTGGTTCCCCAATTTCCCCCTTCTGGTGTGGGATCCCTTTCCCTCCCCCAGCCACCCCTCAGGGGCACCAGTCCTGTCCCACCTCCACTTCTCCTCCCCCTTCACTACCCCACGCCCCATACCCGGTTGCTGGGGGTCCCTCTTAGACACCCCTTAGGTGTCCGTGGCCCCCCACTGGTACCTGGTAGTTGCCCTAGTTGTGAGGAGACACGAATTCCGCATCATCCTAGTATGCGTCTTGACTCCACCCCCCTGTTCCATGTATTTCTGTTCCTTGTTTCTCTTGCCTTGATCTGTTTTGAATTAATTGATTTTCTTTCTTTGGCTGCATTGGGTCTTTGTTGTTGTGCATGGGTTTTTCTCTAGTTGTGGGGAGCGGGGGCTGGTCTTTATTGTTGTGCATGGGTTTTTCTCTAGTTGTGGGGAGTGGGGGCTGCTCTTTGTTGTGGTGCACAGGCTTCTCAGTGTGGTGGCTTCTCTTGTTGCAAAGCACAGGCTCTAGGAGTGCAGCCTTCAGTAGTTGCAGCACATGGGCTCACTAGTTGTAGCACACGGGCAATAGGGTGTGCAGGCTCAGTAGTTGTGTCTCACGGGCTCCAGAGCACAGGCTCAGTAGTTGCGGGACAGGGGCTTAGTTGCTCCGCAGCATGTGGGATCTTCTGGAACAGGGATCAAACCCATGTCCCCTGTATTGGCAGGTGGATTCTTAACCACTGTGCCACCAGGGAAGTCCCTAATTGATTTTTTTTAATGATCAATTTCATCATCACCATTGACTTTTTTTTTTTTTTTTTTTTTTCTGTATGTGGGCCTCTCACTGTTGTGGTCTCTCCCGTTGCGGAGCACAGGCTCTGGACACGCAGGCTCAGCGGCCATGGCTCATGGGCCCAGCTGCTCCGCAGCATGTGGGATCTTCCTGCACCAGGGCACGAACCCACGTCCCCTGCATCGGCAGGCAGACTCTCAACCACTGTGCCACCAGGGAAGCCCACCGTTGACTTTTTAGTTTTTTTTTTTTAATGTTTGCTCTGGGGTTTATAATACATATCTGTAACTTTTCAGTCTACCCACAACTTCATGTATAGTATTAGAAATACAGAATATACTTACATTTTCCCCTCCAAGTATTCTGCATTTTCATTCTACACATGTTATAAACCACACATTTTATTATTCACTCAGTTATCCTTGAAAGAGATTTAGACATAAAATATGTTTATTATATTTACCCATGTGTTTTCCTTTTTGAAGCTTTTTTATTTCTTTGACCTCTGGCAATTTTTAAGATTATATTTTATCTTTATTTTTCAGCCATTTGCTTATGACATGCCTGGATATGATTTTCTTTATTTTTCCTCTGCTTAGATTTAGTTGACTTTCTTATGTCTGTGTTATATAGATTTCAACATATTTGGAAAATTTCTGACCATTATTTCTTTAAGTAATTTACTATTTTTTCCTCTCCCTTTTCTCCTTCTAATAGTCCAATTACATGCATACTTTACTGATTGATATTCCACTCATAATTAGAAGCCATATTTATTTGTATTCGGTTTTCTTCTTGTCATCCTTCATTTTGTATAAATCCTATTGCTATCTCTCTAGGTCCACTGGTCCTTTTTTCCTGCAATTTTTAATCTTCTTTTAATATCATATAATGTGTTTTTCCCAGAGATTATATTTTACATTTCTAGAACTTCATTTGGTCTTCTTAATATCTCTCATTTATCTCTAAATCATGTATATATTTTATTTTATGTTTTTGAATATATTTATGAGATTTATTATGTCTACTCATTTCATCATCCTCACCATTTCTGGGTTATTTCTATTAATTGCTATTATTTTTATTCCTGATCATCAGTCATATTTTCCTGCTTCTTTGCACATTGACAGTTCTTTTATTGGATTCCAGATATTGGAATTTTACATTGCTGGCTGCAGGAGTTTGTTGTATCCCTTTAAAGAATATTAAGTTTTATTCAAGTTCAGTTCAGTTACTTGCAGATGTATTTGATCCTTTTGAGGCCTGCTTTTAAAGTTTTTGTTTTTGTTTTAATAGTGGTTTCAGAGTAGCCTTTATTCCAAGTCTAATTTAACCTTATTCTAAAGTTATATTCCTGAGGAGTCTACCCAGTGCACCTTACATTTCAAGATCTCTACACTTTAGGAACACAGGTTATTCCTAGCCTTTTTTGATCTCTTAGAATTGTTCATCCTGCTACTTCTCATGGTTCTTTGCCCAGCTTTGAGGGTTTCCTCTTGCACATGTTCTCATCAATACTCAGCCAACATCTTCAGCAAGGAGAATTCTCTGGGAGAATTCTAGCACTTTTTCACTGTGTAGCACTGTCTTTTGTTACTTTGCCATGCAAATTCTAAGCACCCCTCAATTCTGATCTCTTTCTCGTCAACCCAGCTAACACTCCAGGGCTGTGTTTCAGTTCTCCTTACCTGTGCTGTGGCCTGGAAACCACCTTCAGGCCATAGACGGGCAAGAGTAGTGTCCATTTTATTCACTTCTCTTTTCTCAAGTTGCATACTGATGTAGTGTCTTCTGTCTATTTTGGCAAATCTTTACTTCATATATTTTATCTAGTTTTCTATTTGTTTATGGGGGGTACTAATTCCTATAGTAGTTAATGATTCATAGTAGAAGCAGAAGTTATATCCAGTTCATTAATTTCTAACAAGCAGTTTATTTAGAAATAAAGAATAATTTTTAAATTAAAACTTCATCTAACCAGCCAAATAGGCAAGACAACACAAAACTAAACTTCACAAAAATATTTGGATAAAATTAAATATTGTGTCATACTGTACCAAAGAGTATTTCATCACTTTTATTTATATTAAGTAAATATTTCTAGTTAACACCTTTTCACTGTAATTTGCTTAAAGCAAATTAACCATAATAAATGAATAACAGAGCCCATGTAGAGAGTTTTCGTAATACTTTAGTTAGCCTGCTTGTATTCTCTCAAAACTATTTTTGCACACAAGAACATAAGGGGAATTGCAAATATGTATATTTCTAGAAATTGCCCTCATCTTATAATATTTATCTTTATTTCTGGATGGCATACAACAAATTAATTTAGAAATGGAAGATTTTAAAAACTCAGTAGCATCCACTGATATTTTTTATTTGTGGCTTGTGTGTATGTGACCTTCAATATGTCCAAGGTTTTGATAAGGAGTTGTTATTTTTCCACATGCTCTCTGCATATTTAAAGACATTCACTTTCTAAATGATAATTTGCCCTTGTCTTAGTCTGTTCAGCTTGCTAAAATACCATAAAATCGGAGGCTTATAAACAACAAACATTTATTTCTCAGTCTGGAGGCTTGGAAATCAAGACCATGGTGCCTGCAGATTAAGTACATGGATTCTGTGTCTCCTGAGGGACCCCCACCTAGCAGGCTGTCTTTTCATTTCTTTAACCTCACAGCAATGGAGATTTTTCTGGTCTCTTTTATAAGGGCACAGATCTCGTTCATGAAGATTCTGCCCTCATGACCTAATCACCTCCCAAAGGCTCCACCTCCTACTACCATCACCTTGTGGGCTAGAATTTCAACATATGAATTTTGGGGGGGGACACAAACATTCAGACCATAGCAGTCTTTAAGAATATAACTTGAAACTAGCTCCTTTTTTTAAAATTGTTGTTGTAAGTTTAAGGTGTACAACCATTGATTTGATAAACATATATTGCAAAATGATTCCCACCACAGCATTAGCTAACCCATCTTTTTTGTGATGAGAACATTTAAGATTTACTCTCCTAAGAACTTTCAAGTATATAATACACTATTATTAGCTACAATCACCCTCCTGTACATTAGATCCCCAGAACTTGTTAATCTTATAGCTAGAAGTTTGTACCATTCGACTAATATCTCATTTCCCCCAACCTGCACCCAGCTCCTGGTAACCACCACTATATTCTCTGTTTCTCTGATAGCTCTTTTTCTAAATTAAAATAACAACAATTATTATTGAAAAACTTCCCTATTTTTTGTTTAAATAATGATTTATTTTTATTTAAAACTATCCAATGACATGGAGATGTATGATTGAATGTAATCTATTACATTCTAGTAGTTATGAAACTTTCTGTCTCCTCATTTACAAGGAAGAAATCCTGGGACACTATATTGTTAGCCATAGTACATTTCAAAGTTCAACATGATTTCTAAAAATTTCTGGGAGACCAGATTTCAAAAAGAGTTTCCTTAGAACTTATTTTTACCATTGTTATCTTTACCCCCAAGAAAGAGGGAAATAGGATCTTTCTGCTTCTCCAATACTAATGGAAGCGTCCCTGTGGCAGCCCGCCTGGAAGATTAGAGACAACACTTAACAGGTGTGAAATTTACAACCTCTGCCAGGACAGTGTGCTCCTGGAAGGAATCCTCTCTCTGTTCCATCATCAGGGATGACTGTTTACAATGTCACTTCTGTGACTAGTATTCTCACTCGCTCCTTCTAGTAATGAAGATACAATATATTATAGTGGCAGTTTCCAAATTATTTTCTTTGTCAGGATTAAGGAAAAAACAAATTGCCCCCATTAACCTCCTCCTCAT
Source organism: Delphinapterus leucas (assembly GCF_059928025.1). NCBI lineage: Eukaryota > Metazoa > Chordata > Mammalia > Artiodactyla > Monodontidae > Delphinapterus > Delphinapterus leucas. The sequence goes on along the minus strand of NC_143136.1, from coordinate 40,819,262 downwards.
GGCAGGCTAAAGAAACCTTTTCACAATGCCACAATGTGTGCTAATGGAATTCCATATTATTTCAGAAATGATTCCTAAGGTTTGGGGAAGGAATCATATATGCAAAAAAACCCTCAGTCTGTGAAGAAAAAGGAATGAAGCCTATACAAAAACATCTCACTCACAATAATTATAAGATTAACTTTATGCAGTCTCTGCATCTTATGAATAGGTAGACATACATCTCAGCATGGTTTTCTTTAGATATTTCAGCAAAGTAAAATGCTCAAAATAGGCTTCTTCTTTGGTTATCAGAAGTAAAATAGAGTGCTGACTTTGCAATCATTGGTGGAAATATACATGGATCAAAACTTGATGACTATTATGTAGAGTAATAATGTCAGATAATTTTATCCTTTATTTAACCAATAATTGCCTAGGAGAAAAGTGAGTTGAGATAGCTCTGGTCCCTTTACTCTGGGCCCCATCCCAAACAGGAAGCCAATAGTAATTGTGATATGAAAATTTTTTTCTATTGCTTACAAAGCGGGGACTTGAAAAAAAAAAACCAGAACGAAATGGTTACAACTCTGAAACAAGGAACATAGAATATGATATCATTAATTTTATTTGCTTTTCAGCTGTTGCTCATTACAAAATAGATGTTCTTATGGAAAAGAAATGCTCTCTGCAAAGTCAGTTGATGAAAATGAATTACTGCATTTCACAGATGTTTTCACTTTAAAATGGAATATTATGATGGCGCTAAAACTTTTTACCACCATTACTGTAATTTGCATACCATTACTAGGGATGTTTATATTTAAAGAAGTTGAAATGTTTTTGAGTTCATCATAACCTACTACTAATGATTCTCTGTACATCTGTGGAAAACCAACATCTAGGCAGTTTTCTCTAGCTCAATCATCTTTGATGAATTTGTACTGTCTTCTAAAATATTCAACTAGGATTTTGTATGTGCTTAAAGATTCTGCTGTATGTATACACAATCTGCAACTTAAACGGAAGGTAACAAATCAAAATTATGTGGCAACATATGCATATACTTGGATTCTGGCATCTGCTTTAATAAAAGTATTTTAGTGGACTTATGCTATATTTTCAGAATAGCCAGATCATTTTAATTCTGGATTCATAAAGACTGATGCTTTGCTTGCAAACAATGAAGTGAATTAGCCTTAATTTAGAGTCTGAGGTTTAGAAAAAATCTCAATGCTGCAGGTGCCAATAAAAAAAGGACTCAAAAGAAAATAATTTCAAATGTAAAATATTTCAGGAAAGAAATAATCAGTAAAATTGATGTAGAAATTCAACAGTGAAAACCAAAGGTAATAAATAATTAGCAGATGTATTTTTTTATAAATAACCATAAAGTGGAATGAGAGCTCTCAGTGCATAGTTTCATTATCCATTATCTTCAAAATAAGGATAATTTTCAAAGGCCTCTGAACCGTTCTGAGTGCAACTACATTTTCCAGTTTCATATTTTCCACATAATCATGAAAATATCTTACCATTAACCATGAAAATAATAGTAATGCTAAAATTATCCAAGGAGTAGCTTGCATTATGCAGAACTTCCTGTATAAACAAAATTTCAATTGCATGAACCTTCTACTTCAGTTCCATATGAGGGTGTATTTGATTAGCTTCAAGCAAAATACAAACTCTAGCTTAAATAAGTTAAATGGGAATTACTTTTCATGTAAGAAAATTCAGAAGAAGGCTGTCCAGGGCTAGTATGGCAGCTGCCCAATGGGTCCTTGGCATGAAGGACCCAAGCTCACATCTGCCCTATCCTCAGTATATTAATTTTTCTTAAGGTCACCTCATGGGTGAATAAGAAGCTGGTTGCAGTAGCAACCATGCTAGATTTTCAGAAAGAAAAAAAGGAAAGAGTACATACTCTCTTCTCTTTACCAGAATTTCCTAAAGTCCAACATAGCATTTTCCCTTACATTTTACAGGTCAAAATGTAATATCATCATCACGTTCAGCTGTATATGTTGTTGGAGAGAGTGCAAAAATAAAAATTGGAGTTCGCATATTAAAGATAAAGGGAAAAATGAATATGAGGATTGCACCTAATAATCTGTGTCACATACCATATTTGATCCTATTATTCTGGGTCAAAATTCTGTGGCTGGAATATTGGTATCCTGACTCTGTAGTGTCAGATCTAGGATCAAAATCTAGAGTTTTATAACAACAAAATAATTTTGACTCTAGACTTTCTAAAGTGCCAAAAGTATTTTACTGCATGATGCTATTTCTTTTATGTATGGGAAAGCCCAAAGCAGAGACACAGAAGAACTTAACCTTTTGACAGCCAGTATTCTCTGGTTTAAATATGGTTACTTTCTACCTAAATAAACTCATTTACTGTAAAACTACTACATGCACTTTCTGGTGTAGTCAAACCTGACTTCTCTAATCAGTCTTTCATGACTCCATTTTTTGTTATCCAACATGTTTTTTCCTTTCTTTAAGAGATTTTTCTCCTCTTGCATATTTTGAGGTTTAGTTCCTGTATTATTTCAAAGCCTTCTTGGAAAATATTCTTAAACTGCAGTTAAGAATAGGGTCTTGGAAATCAGGCATTCTTGGCTCAAGTTCTAAATCTATCCCAACCTAGCTATGTTATCTTTCATAAAAACTTCAAGTTTCAATTTCTGCATCTGTAAAATGCAATAATAATAGTACTTACAATTTAATATCATTACAAAGTTTCATCAAAATAATGCATTTAATGTATTTGGCACATTGTTAGTTACATAATAAGTTCTAAATAAATTTATGCTATTATCCTTAATGCTCCATCTTTCATTGATTTACCTCTATGATCCCCTATAGACTTTATAACTAGAATTATATAATTTTAGTGTACCTTTATTGTCTACTATGTATTTAGTACTCCCTCACATATTAATTTTATCTCCCCAGTAGTCTATGAAGTCTCTGTGAATAAATTTAAGGCATTATATCTTTTCAGCATCTGTCACAGTATCTAGCAAATCATTCAGTAGAATGAGATTTATTCTGTGAGAACATATGCTTTAGAACTTTTGATATGTATGAAATGTTTTATTTTGAGATTATATGAATGGATAGTACATGGTTTCTGATATCAATGAGCTCATAATATATGAAAGCAATGAGACACACTTAAATATAAAGAAATGTGATAGTGAATAGGTCACCCTCATGACCTAATCATCTCTCAAAGCCCCCACCTCCAAATTACAATCACATTAGGAATTGGGGCTTAACATATGAATTTTGAAAGGATACAAATATTCAGTCTATAGTAACCATTTAGTAATTATAAATAACTTTGGTCTTACTCATCAGAATAATACCCTACACATTGAAACCTGTATTGTTTTATTATTTGCCATTGAGCTGATTGCTGTGAAGCTTGTCATACATTCTTTTAAAGTACCCCAATAATTTTGTAGGATGCTGCTGCATCTTCAGCGCTTATTGTTATTTTTTTACCTAAAAATGAAAAACAATCCCTTGACTCTTTGTTTTTCTAATCCTAAGATTTATGGAATTTAGGAAACCAGTTCATACATAGAATAGGAACTGTGAAATTGGCAGAGTGAGTATCATAAAATTTATTTTTGTACTTTCTATCCTTAACTCACCACTTGTCTCATAGGAGACTCATAAACTATGCTTTTGTATTGAAATAATAAAGACAATCTTATCTCTTGTAATGGTAGTGCACAGTCTTGGATGCATATTGCATGACAAGCAATAGAAATGGGCCACGTCTCAGGGCTAGAAGTTGAGGGAAGGATACCAAGGATATCCATTTGGTGCTCAAAGTCGGACAGGTCCTACTTTGTAGGTCCAACTAAGAAAAGGTGAAGATATTTCACCAAAACAACCTCAGAATTTTATATATTTATTTATTGGCCGTGCCACCCAGCTTCTGGGATCTTAGTTCCCAGACCAGGGATTGAACCCAGGCAGTTAAAGCACCCAGTCCTACCCACTGTACTGCCAGGGAATTCCCATCAGAATTTTAAATTAAAGCAATTTTTAAATGGGAATACATTAAGTAAATGTTAGCAAATGCAGGCAGAAATAAAAATTCCTCAACATTTAGGGACTGTATTTTCATGAAATTTATAACTAGCCGATGTCACATCCATTTTGTCATTATTTCAACTTCCCATTAAAAATTTAAAATACCAACATAAGTACTTTCTATGTGATTATACAACAGCTGTTACATGAACATTAGCAAGGATTGACAGCTACTGTTATTTTTTTGATAACTGGGCTCATCATAAAGCAACCTGTCTGGGCTGCTTATTACATGCATCCTGACAGCTTTGGCTACATTATTTGTGTTTTTTTTGAAGTAAAACTGTCTTTATTTACACAACACACAACAATCTGTATAGAAAATCCAAAGAAATCTATAAAGAAGCCACTAGAACTAATAAGTGAGTTCAGCTAGGCTGCAAGACACAAGATTAATATACAAAAATCAAACTTATTTATTTGTTTTTAAGCTGTGAAGAAATTTCAAAAGTTGTACATAGCATGTACTACAAGTGTCTGTGAAGAATCCATTAACAACCACTGAAACCATGGTCATACCTGAATTTTATTTTCTTAAAGGGAAGTACACTTAACTGTAACATATTTTCCCCTGAACTATGTGTGCCTCATCTGTCAGTCAGACAGACATCTCACCACGGAATCTGATGAAATATATAAGGCTTTTTAAAAAAGTGTTTGGTTGACAGGAAAGTTTGTTATATGTAAATCTGACACTGCAGTTTAGTGTAACAAGGTTTTGACTGACAGGTTAACAACTAAGCTATCTACCGTTAGTCTGTGTTGCTTTATACCATTTCCAGAATTTAAAAATTAAAAAATTTCTAGGATTCTAATTCCTATAGGAAAAAGAAAAAGCAGGCTTTTTCTTTTCTGAGGAAAGCAGTAGAATAAATCAGAAGAAAAAGGAGATAAAATTATAAAGTTGAAAAGGAACTATTTTGATCACACTAGTTTGGAAAATTTATTTTATATTGTTTAACATTTTTAGAGTCAGAAAAATCACAAGAATTATTGTATTATAAAAGCTGAAAAAACAAAACAATAACAAAAGAACTGATAAATAAATTTAAAAAATAAACAGTCCTGATACTATTTAGATATTTATATAATTATTTATTTTTATGATTTATTAGTAATCACCTCCTTTTGGCTACAGTTCAGATTTTTGTTATAAAAAATTATAAAAATTTGCTGCAAAAAGTAAGTAGCAACTGCACATAGACTATTTCCACTATTTCCATAGACTATAAATTCAGTTTTGATGCAGGTGCTTACCTTTTTAATTTAGCTTTATTACAGATAGAATATGTTTTACTTTTATACTCAATTATGTGCCAAAAGAAGAGTAAATGTTATATATAGCAAAATAAATTTCATAATAATCATGCATTCTTTGTGTAAAAACTTCAGAACATAATGATTTCATTTTAATCAACAATTGTGCTTTTGTTTGGCATAACTGAACTGATTGATACAAATCACTTATAATAATAGATGTTAGGACAAAACTTGGAAGAATGAATGTGCTTAGAAAGAAAAATAACAACAAGAAATGAAGTTACTCTTCCGAATAAGAGGAAAAGGATAAAACTGCCTTGCAGAGTATTAAAATATAATTTTTAAAGTTATGTTTTAAAGAAAAATGAAAAAACATTTAATTGATTCTTTTGTTAAAGAAAAGGGAAAATTAAATTCAGCTTTTTTTCCTCCCATACGGCACTCATGTTTTCTATTGTTGCAAAAGTGGAGTTTATTGCAAAAGGATTGGGGCTTCTCAGATTCTGTGCATCACCTAACATGAAGTTCATCTGTGAGAAGTAGCAAGCCCTAAGTAACAGTGGCTTATAAAAAAAACAAAATCAAGGGTTGTCCTCTGCCCCTGAGAAACTTTTATCATTGGTTTACATAAAAACTATTTAAATACTTAAAAAAAAAAACCAACCTAATAGTATTTACTCAAATTTTCTTAACCCTCAGCTCTAAACATGCTTACCTCCAACAATCATACTGCCATCATTCTCATTCTTTTGCTCTGATGGACACGTGTTCATAAGTGCGCTTTCTAAATTTTGGTACTAAGAACTAGTAAATATAAACAAAAACAAGAATAAACTTCACTCAATTACATCCCTGTATAAGCAGGAAAAAAAGGACCAAAAATCTGAATATTCCCAGGAATACTGCAGTATCCCAAGGTATCCACCTCAGTTCTTTGCATAGGAAGAATTATTTAGCATTAAATACTTGCTAAGTGAATGAATGAGAGTTTGTGTCTTTTTTTTTGGCTGTGACGCTTGGGAGATCTTAGTTCCCCAACCAGGGATTGAACCCAGGCCCTCGGCACGGAAAGCACCCAGTTCTAACCACTGGACCACCAGGGAATTCCAAAGAGTTTGTATCTTAAGGGGATAAAACCACAAAAAAATTGACCAGAATTCTTAAAGGTCTTTAACCCCAGCTTGACACAAATCCCAAAGACCTGGAAATCCATGCCTAAGCCTTGGGAGAGGTGTCTGTACACAAATCCAAAATGCAGAGTGAAGGGTGGTGGGGCATTGGCAACAAGATGATGACTAAAATGAAGTGTTGGTCAAGCGTTTGAGAGAATACCCAATTGTACTTTAGAGTTTATCTTTAAAAAGTGTTTTCAGGCTTCCCTGGTGGCACAGTGGTTAAGAATCTGCCTACCATTGCAGGGGACACGGGTTTGAGCCCTGGCCTGGGAAGATCCCACATGCTGCGGAGCAACTGAGCCCGTGCGCCACAACTACTGAGCCTGTGCTCTAGAGCCCGTGCGCCACAACTACTGAAGCCCGCGTGCCTAGAGCTCGTGCTCTGCAACAAGAGAAGCCACCGCAGCGAGAAGCCCACGCACTGCAATGAAGAGTAGCCCCCGCTAGCCACAAATGGAGAAGGGCCGCACAGCAACGAAGATCCAATGCAGCCAAAAATAAATAAATAAAATAAATAAACTTTTAAAAAAAGAGTTTTCTCTAGGAGTGCTAATATATTAAAAAAAACAAAACAACCCACACACACAAAACAAAAAGTTAACAACTACAACAAAAGCTAGCACGTGACTGAAAAGCAGATGATGGGGGAGCAGGCACTACCAGCGAAATAAAGCAATAAAGAGCATCTGTCCTATTTATATACAAAGAATTTGCTCAGAAAACCCTGTCACACTACCCAGAAACAAGACAGATAAATTTTCTCTCTTGCTTTTTCCCTGATCCAAAGCTGTTCATCTTTTTTTCCTTAGCTTTCATTCCTTAAGAAATTCACCTAAATTTATATTTTTATCTGAATTTATGGATTAAAATATTTACACTTATCAGGAGATTAGGAAGAAATAGAGTGAGAACACATTATGACATGGTGCTCCAACAACCCCAGGGATGGTCAACATGCACTTCCAGGAACTCTGAGCAAAGAGAGGTTGAAATAGCTATTCCTTCTGCTTATTCCTCCTCTATGTTTCCATTGACAGGAAGGCATTGTGTTCTGTGGGTACAGCTGCAGGATGGAGGCTTATTCCAGGCTCTGTGGTCTCTCTGTCTCCTATAACACTGTTGGCAGCTGGTGGCACAAGCTTCCCTGTGCAATTAATCTCTGGATAGTTTGTCATCCCTTGCCTGTTCTCTTTCACTCTGCCCACACCTCTGTAAATAGACCCTTAATTAAGCTCTCCTCAATTAAACCCCTGGAGGCTGCCATCTACATCTCCCTAAGGCCAGTCGGAACAATTTTTGACATATACTTTCTTCAAAGCTTAATACTGATGCCATGATTTCTCACATGTGTCTCACTTCTTTCTCTAACAACTACAAAAATAGCACTTATTTTCCTGCATGCAATGAGATAATCAAATATGTGTTTTCGAAAGAAAGCTGGAACTGACAAAAAGAATAAACAACTTCCCTTGGGATTGATAGAAAAGAAAATCATGCACTATTTTTCTAAGAATAATGCCATAGTTGTCAAATGAATTATTCAGTAAAATATATTTACTATGTCGTAGTAAGTTTTACATGACTTAAACTCTCTCTAATTTCAGGGAAAAAAAGGCAAGAAGGTAGATATTTAGTGTTCCTGTGTATGGGGTATGAGTGAATATGTGTGAGAAAGATATGTGTATAGAAAGATCTTAATACTAATAATTTAATGTAATATGTTAAATAATTCTATTTTCATGAAAATCCCAAATCATCTGATTCTTAACAGAGGATAAAAGTTTGATATATTGCAGAACCATTAATGATGAATTGAGCGATTTAATTATTGAGATCTATTGGAACCTGTGATGAAGTGTATATTGAATTTTAATTTATGAGAAATAATAAAATAAAATTGTGTTTCTAGTGCCCCTCCATTGCATTTGTTTCCCAAATTTTGGTTATATGAGGGTGTCTAAGTTTCCTCTAAAATTTCATAGTGTTTTGAATTTCCATAGGTAAGAGATCTTCATTTTTGAAGAGACAAATTATGAAATAGAAAATTATAATTTTAGTATATATGCATATAAGTACTAATCACCAATCCTTTGAGGTTTATAGATTACATTTTCATTAATGTTATAACCTTTATAGTATTGTTCAATAAATTCTAAATCTTCTCTTTGGCACCATATATATGTACACAGATGACTTTTCCCTTAAAAGTAAACTATACCAACAGATGAAGAAATATATTTTGGGTTGATCTTATTTATTGAGTTCCCAGTTTTTCCACATAGATATTCCTGATAAGTAAGTTTTATGTCAATGAGAAATGTATTTTTAGGAGTTTTGGGAGGGTTAAAGAGGAATTTCAAATGGCAAATTTATATTTGGCAGGGACTGTCAAACATTGATACTGCTTATTAAATAATTGCAATAACTCAATTTTTTAAATTCCACTACTGTAAAATTTCAGTTTTAAGAAATATTGAAAATTCTGTAGTAAACAGGAATATATAATTATTAGATTAAATAAGTTAAATACTCACAAAGTGATATAGTAAGAGTTTTGAGAAGCAGAAATTAACAGATCATGTCTGCTAAGAGCATACACTTCAAGAATGCTGATGTTGGACAGCAGTTCATGGTTTAGCGGCTTTACATGCTTTGCTTTGATAAATCCTTTGGAATGAGACAGAGCAGAGAGCTCTTCTAACTTAAAAGGGACAGAAATCAATGGCTGGATTTCAGAATTACTTCTGTGAAAAATCACTTCCAGCTATTCTACCCACAGTCCCTAATGCTGCACTGTGGAGCTTCTAGAATCCAGTGTTTTCTACATCTGGCTGAGCATCAAAATCACCTAAAGTGCTGCATCTCAAATATAAGTGCACGGGAGTCACCTGTGGATCTTGTTAGGACGCAGACTCAGTAAGGCTAGAGAATCTTTATTTTAAAAACAAGCACACAGGTTTTTCTATTTCAGCCATCCTGCTTTCTATTTGAAAATTAAGGCCTCAGATCCCCTGAATACAAATTGGGGGTCTAGCTCCTTTTTGTCATCTGAATTGCAATCTCCTACTCAAAGGTCTAGTCATAGAATTGCCTCAGTGAGACCAGAACGCTTAAAAGTGTCACAAAAAGCACAACTTGCACACTTTTCCACACACAATTAATAACAGTTTCCAGGAATAAGACAGCATACATTTTAATACTGAAAAATCTCACACAGAGTTGTATGCAGTTTTAATACTCCTACATTTAGGTATATCTAAACATCAAGGTTTCCTTAGGGTTACATAAATGAAATAAATCCTGACTAGCTTTTTAGGGCTATAAATGACTATTTAAAATATTTCCATATACATACATATATATGGAAATACATACATACATACACACACACACACATTTTATATATATATATATATATATATATATGGCTCATTCCTTAATTACTGACAAAAATAATTTCCATATCGGAAAATTGCATATCATATAACCAATAATATGTTTTCCATCAGGTGTTATTCACATGCCTTTTGTTCTAGAAGATGTTCTAGAAGATCATCTAGAAGATGGTTTTTTTTTCATCAAAGCTGATTTTTATTAAAATCAAAGCACCAGTTGACTCCCCCAAATTGAAAAAAACAATGAAGACTACTGTCTCAGATATCCTTCACAATAAGCGAAATCTTCATGGGCAGAGAAATCTGTGATCTGATAGGCTAGCATTATTCCCACTCAAAAGCATGAGCCACCAACCTGTGAATTTTACTAAATTCACACCAAAGACGAAGGGGCAATATAAATAAAAAGACATGAACTCTTAACTTACATAAGGTGATACAATACTTAAAAAATATGTATGTGCATGGTTATTTAAAATGAGGGCCTCTATTTCAATAATTAGATGGTTGAATTCATGGTTATGTCCACAATTTTAATAGCCAATCAGATCACTCAATTTCTCTCATTCATAACAGATACAGATAAACAGAAAATAAACACATCTTCTATTTAGAACAAAAGGACACATTAAAAAAAAGGATTCATGGGGAAAAAAGCACAAGAAAATCTTTTAAATATTTTTTTAAATAATTAGTAACAATTGTGGTTGATAGGTGTGTTTGAATGTACAGACATCATTCATTTACCCATTCATTCAGCACAGAGTATGCGTTAACTATTTTGTGCCAGGCACTGTTTTAAGCAGTGGTGATTCATAGGCAAGTTAAGGCAAGCAAAATCTCTGCTACCATGAACCTTATATTCTACTGGAAGAAGCCAACTATAAACCAAAAAATGTGATATTATATTTAATTTTATATATATAATGAGAAATATTATAAAAATAAAAGTAGTGGAAGCAATTAGAAAAAATGCAATAGTTGGTATATTTTTGAACTGGCAATAATAGAGTAGAGAGAAGAATGAAGTGAGGGAGAGGGGTATGTGAGTATCTGGGAGAAGATCATTCTAGGTAGATAGAACAGCAAGCATGGAGGCTCCAGATCAGGAATATCCTTGAGGACTTGAAATTAGAAAAGAAAAGCCAGTGCATCTGTGTGTGTGTGTGTGTGGTTTGGGGAGTGTGGAGGTGTGGGGGGATGAGGGGAGTGGATTATATAAAGTCTTCAGGTCATGAGGAACATTTGGTTTCCACTCTAAGTGAAGCTATTGCAGGGTTTTGAGCCATATTTTTAAAAGACCAATTGGCTTCTTGTGTGGAAAATAAATGAGGAAGAAGAATAAGTAAAAGCAAGAAAACAAGTTAAAAGGCTGATGTATAAAAAATAAAGCAGGAGAGAGATGGTAGTGGTTTATAATAGAGTAGCAGCTGGAGGGGGATTGAGAAATATTCAGAATTAAGATATTTTGAAAAAAAATGGCAGATTTGATTTTTACCAAGAGAAATGGGAGATGACTACTCATCAGTAGTTTTTTCATAAATCTTCACCAGAAAATAACTTTTTAATAGCTGTCTGTTGCAAAAGCATGTAGTTTTAATAATTAAATATGACAGCATAGAATATGACAAGTTATACGGCCTTGCTATTTTAAAGCATCTTTGAGTAATTTAGGTATTTATTTTTCAGAAAATTATTAAAGAAAAATGGACTTTCTACATTGTTTTGATTGATAATGTTTCTAATATCTAATTTTATCCACACAACTTCTGTAGGTAGGAAAATAATTCCCCCCCTTAAACTTCGAGGATAAATGGGCAGGGTTTTTACCTGGTTGTTTAAATGATAATAAGATGAGTCAAGTGAAAATTAGTGAGTTAAATATCCTGAGATTAATGAGTGTTTTCAAATACAATTTCCTCTGACAAATACAGTTTCAATTCTAACTGAACACAAATACTATATCAAAAACATCTTTTCTAATCTAATTTCATATGATAAACATTTTAAGAAATTGATTTACAAAAAGAGCACTGAATATTATAAAAAGAGGACAGTCTTTTTTATTAAACAGCCTTAGAACAAAATTTGACATTATGATGACCAAGTTCAGAGCAACTATAGCTCTAACTTAAATTTTCTGGAAACAGACATCTAACTATTCACCAAGCTTGATTCTTATTTTTTCTGTAAACAAAGACAAAGGGATATCATGCTCTTGCAGTATAAAAGTCCTTCTCAACAGCTTTATTTAACTTTCTTTCTCAAGATTTTCTCATTTACTACTAGTTGAAACTTATTGCCCCTGAATTCCACATCATTTTAATTAAGGCTGAAATACAGAATCTGACTCATAATAATTTACTTCCACATCATGAATTCATCTCTGAGCTCAAAACCATAAAAAAATAGAGAAGAGGAAGCAGATATTAATCAAATAGAGGAAAGCAATGGAAACCAGAACCATGTTCTTAGTAGTCATATTCACCATTTTTTATAATTACTGAGAGATACTCAGGAATATGTTTCATATGAAGTCTCTCAAAAACACTTATGTTTAATATAGAAGACATAAATCTCGACCCACAAAGAAATAAAAGAAATAGAATATCTTTTAATTTTCAACATTTCTTTTTTTACTTTTATTTCAAGCCCCCATTTCAGTGGGATGGCAGAAACTTAATTTCAGTCAATGCAAAGTGTAAAGTCTTTACATTTTCCTGAGTATGTCTTTAAACTACTAGGACACCGATATCCTGCCAAAGAATTGGGTGAGAGCCTTTTTCATCCATCAACCATCTCTCCCTGTATGGGGGCATTGAGAAGACCCACATTCCAGTTTCTCTGGTTCCTTCAGAAAACTCTGTTACACACAAAATGAAATCTTAAATGATACATACAATTTTTGCATTTTCTTTCAATAATTCTTTAAATTTATGGCTCTCATTCTTTTGCTTAATCATGATTTCTTTATATTGACACCATGGAATCTTGTAACTGTGTCTAATTTTCTAATACAGCATAATGAAAAAAAAACTCACAAAATACCTTTTCTTTCACATATCCATAACTATGGGATAAACCTATAATGTCAGTTGCTATTATCTATTAAGGACACAACTTTAAGAAATTCCTTCTCAAATGATGACTGAAACTTTACCTGTTCATTAATTAATCAAGGACCACAAGGAGAGATTTTTCTCCATTTCTCCCACTGCTGTGTTTAGCTAGAACCTTTACTATCACAGCCATCAACTGATCTCTAAGACAGGACTTTGGCTACTCGATCACAATTTTCCTCCCCATTCTTATTCTCTAATTACTCCCTTGCCCCTGTTGATGGCCTTTACAACATCTCCAAATGAGTAGTTTATAGCCCATTGCTCAATTTCAACACCCCTAATCAATGGGCACAATTGAATCTGGCCATTGTTCAGAGCTACTTTAACCTCCAAGATTTTAAAGTCATCCTTGCTTGTTAAGTTTTCTTCCAAGGGAACATGATCTACCTTAAAATACTTAATTATAGTCTCCATATGAATAATTCTAAAACACACCTTTCTGTTCTTATCCTTTCTCCTCAATCATGACATCTCTTTTCTGGACTTATAAGGGATGGCACAAGTAATCTAAAACACAAGTGATTACCTTTCTTATCAAAATTCCTTCTCTATTTCTTTCCTATATTTAAGTTTCCTTCCATCTTTTCAGTCATAGGGGTAAGAACTTTAAAAAATATGTTTAACTTTCAGTGTACCTTTCATACTTTTCTCTATTCTATGTTTCCTGTGAAATGAACCAGATTTTTTCCCTATATTTTTCTAGTTCAGACCTCGTCTTCCCTAATCCAGCAGTTAGATATTTTTCTAACTTTTCACCTTATTTTCAGTCTCTTTTTGCCATACGTGATCTCGCACAGTGCTATCATGGTTGCTTTTCCAAACATAGCTACATCCCATCACACCACTCTCAAATTTAAAAAGCCAATAAATTCTTCCTCTTGCCATTAGAATAAATTCCAGTTCCTTATGAGCTTCAAAGCTGTCTCTGATCTATACCCTTCACTAGTGGGCTATAGCCTCAAACCTTTCAGAACATTTTTCTTAACATTTTATATAATTTCTAACCTTCATAAACCTTTTAGTGATCCTCACTTAGACTGCCATTCCCTTTCCTCACAGCACTGTCTGTCACAGATCATCTTACTTAGTAATTTTATCACGTTGTATTAGACGTACACATGAATATGCACACATACACTCACAATTTTGTATTTTCGAAAGGAGTGTGTGGAATGGCTTCTGCAGTAGTCTAAATTGCAGACTATCACATCCATCTGTATATGTTAAAATAACTGAAAAATTTTAGTGCAAGCTAATTAAGAAAGAGAAGTGACCTAATGATTTAGATGTTATGAAGAAAATACATTGTGTTGCATTCTTAATGTCACCACTCTCCAGCCTCTGGTCATATGGTGTGATACTTTCCAGTCACGCATCTGGACTCTAAAGATGGTTTTGGCCCCCCTCTCCTTTCCAAAGATGCAGTGCTGTGGTCCCTCCCGGAACAAGACCAAGTTCTGCAGTTCCCTCAAAGTCTGCTCTTGAGGGTGAGGTCTTAGGGACAGGAAGGTAAAGTGAGATTAACCTCCAGGAAACATCCTAACAAAATGCAGGTTTTGAAAAGTTTAGTGGTCTTGGTCATGACTAAAATGCGAACCTTTCTTAGAGTCCCCTCCCTTTTTCTACTTCTTCTGCACCAGCACAAGACTATCCATAAAGCTAGTACTTCCCATTGGTTTAATCCTTCCAAAATACCTGTCAGAAAAGTGTAAGTCAAATTATTGTTTCAAATGTTATATCATACTTACGGAGACATTTTATTAATCAAGATTTTCTTTTCTGTAGGTTTAGATGATTTATACAAGGCAAAAATAAATAAACTCTAAACATGGGCAGTTTTCAGAATGTATATTTTTGGGAGAAAATCACATCAATAGACCTTAGGACAAAAAACAACAACAACACACATTTCACTTACAGTGGCTAAAATAATAAACAAAGGAACAAACAAAAAATTAAAACTAAGAAATCTTACAAATATCAATACATTCATTGCTATTTACTTAGTGAAGCATAGATTAAAATGTTTGAATCATTAGATTATGTTGCAGTGAATTTTGAGAGAGAAAATCAAAATTTTTTAAAGTTCCACATCTTATGAAATGGAGGGTTCAAACTGAAACTAGATCAATACAGATTATATTTATCATTCAATGAGAAAGTAAATTGTTACTTATCTCTGACAGTAGGAGAAGCAAGGAGACAAAAAAATTGTGTGTGAATTAAAATTTAGCTGATCTTCTTGACTTTCTTCTCTCATTGAAGTAGGACTATATATGTATACCACTAGGAGAAAAATGTTGTATGGTATATAGACAGATAGAGAACAATAGATATACAGAAAGAAAGAAAATGAGAGAGAGAGAGCGCCTCTGGGGAGGATAATTGTTCTAATACATTTTTTAAATATATAAGAATAAAAAAGTAAATTGTTTTATTTCTTAGTTACAGTAGTACTTTACTTGAAGCTGCATTTCCAGTATATCATGTGGAACTTACAATTTGTAAGTTTTCTTACAAATGCCACCAGCCACATGTTACTATTTAAATTTAAATTGAATCAATTAAGATTAATTAAATTAAAAATTCAGTTCCTTCATTACATATTTTGAATTCTCAATAGCCACATATGACTAGTGGCTACAATATTGCACAGCTGTGGACAGCATTTGTAAAGACTATTAGATACTACTACAGAATTCCTGAAAGCACATTGAACTTTTTTGCATTTGAAACAAGTCCTTGTATTTTTTTTCTTAAAAAGACTTGTAATGAGAAATTTTCTAATTTAATTCTAGTAGGAAAAAAACAAACAATTAATTCAGTTAAAAAAAAGCTTCATTGATTTTCAGGTCTTCTCATACATTTGGTAACCATACCTCAGAGAATAGGTTAAGGTTAAAAGGGAAGAAATCCCTTGTTCAAAATTGAACATGTCATGAAAAAGCTCAAAGATAATAGAAAACAAGAAGACTGTGATGAGCACAAATATTCTTCACTAATTAAAACTTTTTAAAACGTGATTATGATTTTAAAATACCTGAAAATCTTCCATAATTTACAAATGGAACTACTAAGCAGCTTTCGCATGTTTATAAGATGTTGGTAAAATTGGCTCCTTTTGGATTTTTCAAATGGCATAGGACTGGGCCTCTTTAAGAGGCTTTTTAAAGACTTTAAAGACTTAACTAATTGGATAAATTGCTAAATTATTATGATCTATAACCTTCATTAACATCACAAATCACTGTCACATTCTCATTAATTCTAGTAATTGCACTTTGAGAACTAACAACTATATATTTATTGCATACTTACTATGTAGATTATCTCATTTAGACCTCATTACAACACCGTGTTTATTATCTCTATTTTCTGATGCAGAAATCAAGATTCAGCATTTAGTTACCTTGATGAAGGTATTTCTAGAAAGTAGTGCAGCTAGGTTTCTAAATCTGAAAGTTTACCACTATTACTCTACTATAAACTTTCCATGATAATACTGATACTTCATTTATTTATTCAACAAAGATTTTTCAGCATCTTTTGTGTACGTGTGTGTATGTGTATACACACATACATACTAAGCACTGTTATTTTCTTCCCTGGGGATATAATGAAAACACACATGCACACTTTTGAAACTAAATTAAAACTTTACATTATATATTTTAGTTTATGAGGATAATCTAGATATGAATTGTAAAATTTAATATTTTTCTGATGGTACTTTTTAAATAAAATGTTTTAGAGCCTGGAGTTATTTGAGTCCCAACAATTACACGGCTTGGTTATAGGGGAATTGCTTTGCTTGTATGTAATTTTGTTTTAAAAGGTAAATCAAAAATAAAATATTTCACTTTTCATAATAATAAAAATAAATGAAACTTTGAACAAAATTATTTTCAAAGACAATTAATTACAAATATCTAATTTCACAAAATGCCAGCTTTGCTAAAATTCTGTCACTTGAAAGTGACTCCAATCTGAAAGCCTAGTACCTAATATTTAGTATGCATGTGACATATTTGTGAACACTTAACTACCTGAATAATGTATTTAATCAAGAGACCTAAATACAACATGTTTTCCATGTCTGCTGATTAGAAAAAACATTATCACCTCCCTAAAAATTTAAAACTAAGTTCTAATAGTATGCATAATGGTCATTTAGAGTTTAGATTTTAAGTACTGAAATAAAAGTTAAATATAAAAGCTCCAGTATGCTTTCTGGTCTAACCCATTATGCATTTCTCCAACTCCATAAACCCCAGTGAATAAGAGATATCTCTAAATTAATGAAAACAATATGTAAATTTTTATCATAGTTCTTAGGCAAATAAAATCCTTTTTTGAAAGACCTGTTTCTTCTTCTTCTTTTCATCTGAACTGTTGAAAGAAGCCCTAATAAACATGAAAACTGCATATGGAACTGTTCTACAGTATAACATGATAAAAAGTTTCCCAGGACATTATATTTGGGAAAGAAAGAGGTCACAAATGTGAATTTTATGATATGCCCCTACCAGTTAGATTATCTGAACTCCATTTCATCCTTTTCTTATCCCTAGGACATTCTCCTCCTCCAAACAGTACAAAACATAAGGGACTGAAAATGCCGAATATCTTCAAAATAATTCAGAAAGTGCAATATTGCCCCTGTTCACTGACATAATTGCCTTGGCTGTTGTCAAGACGCCTAACATTTATTTCTCTCCAACACTGGTCATTCTTTCTGAGCGCTTCTGAATGCATCCTTCAGGAGGGAGCACTTCCTTTACAGTGTGAATTCTAGGAAATCCTAACACAAGCTACCCCACATAAATAACTCATTTGGTAGAGGTAGATATTTCCTAATCTTCACTCTAGAACTGCAAATTTCCAAGTTTAAGATTTCGGGCTTTATTTCTTTAGAGGCATCTAGAGTGAACCTCATACAAATAAAGAGGGAACCACACTCACTTCTCATCTGAATTTTCCAGGCAGCTTCTACTTCCCTCACCAGTATGAGTAGTCAATTAATTACTAATTAGTAAGCTAATAAATTAACTGACTTCAGTCAAGATTTACCATATGACTACCATATTCCAGGCACTGTGTTTGGAATGATAAATATAAAGGTGAACCAAATCTGCTTTGTCCCTACCCTACTGAAGCTTAGTCCAGTGGGACAGACACAATAATCAAATAAAGGCACTATTGACAGGGGGACTTCCTTGCTTAGAGGTTTTGCACATTCTCCTCTTCCAGGAAATCTTTGCAGCACTTGCAAAGTTCTGAACAATCTTCCTGCCATTGGATGGAAAACAGAGAACACAAAATTCCTAATGACACTTTTGACATTCATCTGAAATGTAACATGCTTCCTCCTTGTCTCTTACTGCTCAAACTGTACTGCTGTCAACATATTAAAAAGTATAGTTGAATCTTTGAGAATGTTAATCCCCTGTGAGTGGAAATGGATTGAATAAAGATTTTGGTGTGTTGGCCAACTAGAACAATCCACATAATAGCCAGTTCCCTCAATCCTTCCCATGTTTGGTGAATTCTGACTGGACATCCATATATGGAATCCTCTGCATATACAGTCATTGTGCAAAATCTTTTTCTCCCAGAGTACACAAGTAACTATTGGAACCTTATAAAATCATATATTATCATGTATGTGATATCAAGATTTCTGTTTTCTGAATTCAAAGGAAAAAATTCTTAATCACTACTCCCTAAAGAGGTAGTTCATCTAAGTGACTGCATATTCTTCAAAGTAAAAAGTACATGGATTTTATAATAATTTTCACAACAAACATATACAGTCAAGTCACCTGAACTCTCTATGCCTTCACTTTCTCATTTACAAAACAGGAATAACATTTTGTAAAATAACATAATTCATGTAAAACATTTGAAGCGGTATCTTGCACATAATGCATATGCAATTATATTGTATTATTTATATTAAGTACATATTAATTGATATGTAACAAATACTGTGTACACTAATTCCAAGGTTTTGCTTTTGTGATAGTTCCCGAATATGTTAAATAAATTAAATTCATTTTTATAGACATACACCTTTTAAAATTCCCAGAAAGTCCCCTTAAACACAGAAGATATTTAACAAGTAAGCAGTTAATACATCCTTGAAAATATCAACTGTATTATTGCAATATGATTGTCAGGATAGCATGTAAACCATTGCCTTTTATGCACACTCACAGCCATCATTTATGGGAAATAACTCTTCTATATTGTGAGCTCTACTTCATTTATCTTTCAGAATTTCTTAGAATAACTCCTTAAACATTTAAAAAAAGTAGCCCCATTCTGGCTTACCTTGGAGTTACTATGAAAAACATGAGTCAGCACAGTTTTCAGCATCTATACGCGTCCCTTCACACCAGTTTCATTTACATTTTTCTGTTGGCCACATTTTCCAGTCCTGTAATAAATATTAGAAATACAAATATGAATATATCCCCTCCCTGCCATAAGGACACATCATCCAACAGACAGATACCTATGAAAGAGCATCTAAAATAAAAAGAGGGAATTCTGGATTAGCATCACAAAATGTACACAGAATAAGTAGGATATATTTAATTAAACCCTACTGACTGAGCCAACCATAATGAAATATTGATAACATTGAAGATGTGCTCCAAAGGAGATAAGTTGAAGGGAGAGTATTTAAGGAAGAGGGAATAGCTCAGTTAAGGTAAGAAGATGTTAAAGTCTGTGCTGTGGTTGGGGGAGTAGTGAGTGCTTCCATCTGGCTCAGTGTTGAGCACCTTGGAGATGGGACAGGCAATAAAGCTGTAGTACAAACTGCAGTTGAGTATGAATCCTATAAGAAAATGCTAATATTTATGAAAAGTATTTTATGTAAATTAATGTGGAAATAGACTATAGCATAGACAGCATGAGGTGAGAATTTAAATATGGAAATTGCAAATGAAACAGTTAAAATTAGACATCGATAAACAAATAGTGGGAACAGACATTGGATTAATGGGATTAAGGAGAGAGAAAGGAAGAAAGATGTTACCAGATTTAGAGACTGATTGGACCTTGGAAGAGAAAGAAAAGGGAGAGAGAGAAACACGAGAGGATGAAAATTGTGACAGATTGAAATAATTTGGGATTTTTAGTTCTACATATCTTGTATAATATGTAATACCTAGTCACAGATCAGATAATATACACTAACACTATTTCTTTAAAAATCAATTTATATTATATGCTCCATTTTCATTCTGCTACAGAGATAAACTTTCATATATCTTAGTTAATTCTAAAATAATATATCCTTTAGTTCAATATTCAATTATATTCATGTATAATTATCTCAGGCAATGCCAGAATACATTCAATCTTTCTTCTTTATTCAAACATTTTTTGTTTTCCTGGTATATTAGTTACATTTCTATTTTCACCAGGGTTTATATGTGTTTGTATTCCTATGATATCAAGAAGAATAGGAAGGGTGAATTGGCATATGGTCATGTAGATTTTAGGGAGGTTTAAACACATGGTGCATTTTTCAGCACACAGGAAGCTCAGAAATTGGGCTCACATGAAAATCATCTTCGGGGGAAATCTGAAGTGAACACTTTCACCCCTCATCCAGCCAGTGGGTGCAGGAGCTCACACCAGCTTCTAAGGGCCAATTATATGCAACTCTTCCCATCTCCCTGTTTACTGGCTTCATGTCAGTAGCTTGAAATCAGCAATGGTGAGACTTTCATGCTGAGGAAATTTTAGCAACTGCTACATGTAAGAGTCCTCTTCCCTTACCACGACGGCTGTTTGCTAAACATTTCCTAGCCTCCCCTAGCTATTCTACTTAGCCATTTCTCCATTCTGCTTCCAGGACTCAACAGCAACAAGCATGATTGTGGGGTCTGTCACTCAGAAAACCTCCAGTGATAGGTGGGTATCAGTTCTCTCAATTCATAAGCAATTCCTAAATTTCCCTGAAGTGTTTTCTTACATACTCACCCCTAATCTTTCTACTGGAAATCATTTATGGGAGAAAGGATAAACTTTTCTTCAACTCTCTGTCACAAAACTACTCTGTTCATGAAAACTTCATGGCAAAAGCCAGAGTGCCAGTTCTGAATCTGCCAAATTCTGTTTGACCTAATGAGTTAGAATTTAGTGATGTCCACCCCTCCCCTCACCCATGCTTAATTACATGTAGATGAGAAGAAATATATTCCATGTCCCCAGTTTCTGCCTTACATGAGATTTAAGTTTAACCTGATGATGAGAAATGCCACAGAAATATAGAATTCAGTTCAGTATACATAATGTATTTTATTTCTTAATCTGTCATAAATGTCATTTCTTTATGTGTTACAGCACTTTATTTTTTTTAATTTTTATTTTATATTGGAGTATATTTGATTAACAATGTTGTGTTAGTTTCAGGTGTACAGCAAAGTGATTCAGTTATACATATACATGTATCTATTCTAAATGTTTTTTAAATTTTTATAAAAGCTAGTAAGAAAATCACCCAAATGTTCAACACTTTGAACATGTAAAAAATATTTAATATTTTAATTAAATATTTTAATTTATTTAATAATATAATTGCACTCAGTGAGTACATACTCTATGTCAACTATTTGTTACATGCTGTATATGATTAGTGACCTCAAATGCCTAACCATTTAGTAAAGAAGACAAAATTTAACTACCCAAAGTTTAAATAATCAAAGAACTTAAGTAAAAAAAAATCATTGAGAAGTTTAATAGATTAAGATACATATTTGGAAAATATAGGGCTTCAAATGGATCATGAATTATGTTTTATACAAGTAGAATGAGGAAGGGACTTCATAAATTAAGTCATTAGGTATACATGAAGACAATGAGGACCTTTGATGGACAAAAATAAGGGGAGATTAGAGAGGAATTGGGAAATAACAGCTGTCAAAAGAATGAGTGAAAACTTTATGAAGTGTCTTTAAATGGAGAGAATTTAAGGCTTGATATGAAATGCCAAAATGGTATATTATAAATTATTAAGTGGCAGTAGCACTGTGAAAAGTGTTGTTAGGGGAATATTTCTTCTCCACTCTTGATATTATTCTCTGTGTGGAGGCAGCCTCTTGCTGCCCCTAGCTCCTTTGTTCCAGGGGTGCTGGATTTTATCTGATTGAGAAATTGAAAGAGAACATTTCACATAAGTTCACCTCTCCTCTGTTCTCTCTTGGCAGTAGGTCTAATTTATTCTCTTTTGTCCTCTGGCTGAAGCTGCTACATTGGAGTCTGTGCCAATCTAGTGCTGCCTCTGTCTGGGTTGGTAAATCTGTCATGCTCTTGGGTTAAGTGTCAGGCACATTTGACTCTAATATTAACTAGATTCTCCAACATTGTCTGCATTATTATATTGATATTTTGCTCTCTAATTTGCGTTATGCTTTTGCCAAATTTTAAAATTTGTTGAGAATTTGAGAAGGGAAGAAGGATGCTCTTTTTTGGACCAGATAACAGACCCCAACATCAGGGTGTTAGGAAGAATAGTCTCATAAATTCATAAATTGAGCCAAGTAGGAAATGAAAGGCAAAAATGCAGCTAAGCAGCTAATTCATAAAGTATTTCAGTGTTCAGTGATAAGGAAAATTGGACATGGTAGTGGCTTTAAGAATAAAGATGAAAAAGCATATTTGGAAAAAGAAGCAGAAAAAGAAATTTTGTATGAAAGAATATGTAGAATTTGAGTAATAAGAAGGTGATTTTCCCAAATCAGATTGTTTCCTTCTTGTGTTACCTTCTGTAATGGGTGCTTAAATAAATCAGATAGGTTTTGTCATGTTAACAGGATAACTGAGACCATAAAAACATATAATGATAATAACGATATTTAATTATAACCTACTATGTGCCAGATTTTTTCCTAGGCAATATTGATAGTTTCATTATAGCTAGTTCAAATGTTTCCAACAACATGTATAAATTAATTACACATGTCTGTATGCACAGTAAGGGTAAGAAGCTCTTCTTCACCACTAGAATAATGCTAATAATAATTTTTTTTTAATTTGCAGAAACCACTAACAACATAATGTCTGGGTGGAAACGTGAATATAGTTATGAGAATACACTGGTGTTTAAATCTCTTCTTACCCTGGCACACTGTTTTCTAATAGATTCAGAGGAGATAGAAGTTTTAGTTTCATTAAGAAATACTCAGCTTCTCAGTTTCTGACACTGGCAGAATTGTAGTGGTTAGCAAATGAGATGAGTAAATAAATGAACTCTGTGAAGACGAGGAAAGGCCAGGATGAAATGGGAGAGACCGAGTTACATATTTACAAACTGAAAGAGACTATTGGGAGGCAGAGTCAAGATGATGGTGTGGAAAGACGTGGAGTTCACGTCTCCCCACAACTAGGGTACCTGCCGGACGCTGGTGGGGGACCTCGACACCCAAGGAGACAGGAGGAACCCCTGAGCGATAGGGTAGGATGTGGGGGGGGGAGAGAGGGGGGAGGAGAAGTGGAGGCTGAACAGGACTGGTGCCCCTGAGGGGTGGCTGGGAGAGGGGAGGGGTTCCCATGACTGGAGGGACCCTCAGGGGCATGGAGAATCAGGGGGCAGCATGCCTAGTGTTTCCCCTGCCCAATCGGACCCCAGGAAGCTTGCTGGACTCCCGGCCTGGGTTCTCCACCCTCCCAGGACCCTCTGGGCCTTGCTGACCCTAGTGGCATAGGAGGGAGGCAGGGGGAGAAGAGGAGAGGCTGTCAGGGAGGGGACCTCTGGGATTGGAGGATCAGGGGAGGCATGGAGGGCATTCTAATTTATAGAATTATTGAAAGAAAATGCAAAAATTGTATGTGTTAAGATTTCATTTTGTGTGTAACAGAGTTTTCTGAAGGAGCCAGAGAAACTGGAATGTGAGTCTTCTCAATGCCCACATACAGGGAGAGATTGTTGATGGATGAAAAAGGCTCTCACCCAGGGCTACCCTGGTGGCGCAGTGGTTGAGAGTCCTCCTGCGATGCAGGGGACACGGGTTCGTGCCCCGGTCCGGGAAGATCCCACATGCCGCGGAGCAGCTGGGCCTGTGAGCCATGGCCGCTGAGCCTGCGTGTCCGGAGCCTGTGCTCTGCAACGGGAGAGGCCACAACAGAGACAGGCCCGTGTACCGCAAAAAAAAAAAAAAAAAAAGGAAAAAGAAAAAGGCTGTCATGCAATTCTTTGGCAGGATATCAGTGTCCTAGTAGTTTAAAGACATACTCAGGAAAATGCAAAGACTTTACACTTTGCAATGGACAGAGGATTAATCTCCAGAATATATAAGTAGCTCATGCAGCTCAATATCAAAAAAACAAACAACCCAATCCAAAAATGGGTGGGAAACCTAAATAGACATTTCACCAAAGAAGACATACAGATGGCCAAGAGGCACATGAAAAGATGCTCAATGTCATTAATTATTAGAGAAATGCAAATCAAAACTACAGGGCTTCCCTGGTGGCGCAGTGGTTGAGAGTCCACCTGCCGATGCAGGGGACACAGGTTCGTGCCCCGGTCCGGGAAGATCCCACATGCCGCAGAGCGGCTGGGCCCGTGAGCCATGCCCACTGAGCCTGCGCATCCAGAGCCTGTGCTCCGCAACGGGAGAGGCCACAACAGTGAGAGGCCCGCGTACCACAAAAACAACAACAACAACAAAAAAAAAAACGACAGTGAGGTATCACCTCACACCAGTCAGAATGGCCATCATCAAAAAAATCTACAAACAATAAATGCTGGTAGGGTGCAGAGAAAAGGGAACCCTTTTGCGCTGTTGTTGGGAATGTAAATTGATACAGCCACTATGGAGAATGGTATGGAGGTTCCTTAAGAAACTAAAAATACAGCTGCCATATGACCCAGCAATCCTGGGCATATACCCTAAGAAAACCATAATTCAATAGGACACATGTACCCCAATGTTCACTGCAGCACTATTTACAATAGTCAGGACATGGAAACAACCTAAATGTCCAATGACAGATGAATGGATAAAGAAGATGTGGTACATATATACAATGGAATATTGCTCAGACATAAAAAGGAACAAAATTGGGTTATTTGTAGAGATGTGGATGGACCTAGAGTCTGTCATACAGAGTGAAGTAAGCCAGAAAGAGAAAAACAAATATTGTATATTAACGCCTATATGTGGAATCTAGAAAAATGGTACAGATGAACCTATTTGCAGGGCAGGAATAGAGATGCAGACATAGAGAATGGACATGTGGACATGGGGGGTGGAAGGGGAAGATGGGACGATTTGGGAGATTAGGTTTGACATAAATACCCTACCATATGTAAAATAGATAGCTAGTTGGAGCTATCTATATAGCACAGGGAGCTTAGCTCAGTGCTCTGTGATTACCTGAATGGGTGGGATGAAGGTTGTGGGAAGGAGGTCTCAGAGGGAGGGGATATAGTTGATTCACTTCATTGTACAGCAGAAACTAACATTATTGTAAAGCAATTATACTCCAATAAAAAAAAAAAACTGAAAGAAAAAGCAAGTTGGAAAAGGCTTTTAGTCTGTGACTACAGACACCATTAGCACCTCCTGGACACAGTCTATTTGCCCCTTTCACATCCTAGTGTTATCAAGAGAAAAACAGTTTGGCTGCAACATAAATCATCCTTTGATGGTATGTAAGCCAATTAAATATTCTGCCTTGTACCAGATTATATATCTCAGTCAAAATTGAAATCCATTTCCTGGAAATTTTTTGTTTATATTTTGTGAAATCACAAATTTAAAAATATAAGTTATCTTGGGCTTCCCTGGTGGCGCAGTGGTTGAGAGTCCGCCTGCCAATGCAGGGGACGTGGGTTCGTGCCCCGGTCTGGGAAGATCCCACATGCCGCAGAGCGGCTGGGCCCGTGAGCCATGGCCGCTGTGCCTGCGCGTCCGGAGCCTGTGCTCCGCAACGGGAGAGGCCACAACAGTGAGAGGCCCGCGTACCGCCAAAAAAAATTTAAAAAAAAATATATATATAAGTTATCTTAACCCAAAAGTCCCATAGACAAGGAAAAAAATGAATAAGACCTCGGTAAAATTAGGTTGTGAATAAAAACTGTTGCTGTATAATATTGATCAGGGGTACAGACTCTGCAGCTAGACTACCTGAGATTAAATCACAGCTCTGAACTACTTGGCTGTATAACCTTAGGCAATTTACCTCTCTGTTCCTTCATCTCCTCATCTAAAAAAGAAGGGTACCTGCATAGTTTTCTGTTTTGGGTGATTATCAGGAGTTGATTGGCAGCAAAATTCATGCCTCAACCTGAGGCCTGCAATACAGAATTTAAATCGAACCAAAAATCTTGTTACAATATTAAATTGATACACATGAAAGTTGAAATGCTGTTGGAATCAGCTCAAAATGATGATGATTTTTTCTGATCACTCTGCTTTCCTGATTTTAGATTTGTTACTTGAGATTTTAATAGGGATTTATAGCACAAACGTTTTTGTCCTTCTTATATTTTCACTATTTAAAGGCAATGATAAAATGAAAAAACATAGAAACTAAAATCAGTGATTATTAGTAGTACTTGGATCAATTATGGACACTAGGAAAGGAAATAAATTATAAAGGAAGCATTTGAATATGCATGCATACTGTATATATATGTACACATATGTACTTTAGTAAGCATTCTTATTCTTTTCATTGTAGGGAGTTGGGTCATTTCACTCACTGATGAGTGTACATGTCAGTACACTCATCAATGCAGAGTAGTCAGATTTAGTGTATAGATTATGCAACTCTTAAAGAATATTAGTATAATTGAAAAAGTCAAATAAAAAAATCCAAATTCTCAATTTTCCTCGTGATTCAAAAAGCAGAGAGGATTTATAAATAAATTACATAAAAATTAGGAAATGTTTCTGTGCTGCATAAGCACTTTAAGAAATTTTTTTAAAAAATTTACTTCATTGCTCATTGACATGTTTGGTAAATACAAAACTGGTGTTTTCTCAACCATCTTGGTCAAGACCTACGTAGGCACATATACAACTGACAAAAATGTTAATTTTCAGATAAAAGGTATTTATACAAGCAATAGCAAAGCATTTGTCCTTAAGTTTTTCCTGTTGAAATGTATATTTATAAATATACATTCTAAAGTTAAAACATACATCAGCAAACTTTATATTAATAGTTATGGGGAAAAAAGTGACTCTTCATGTTCTGCAGAGAGAACAGATTGATATCATAAACTTCTGATTATAATACTGGCAAAAACACTCTAAAATATCATAGTAAGTGAAAAAGTCATCTGATTATTTAGTGAACATATTCTATCTCATGTAACAGGGTAAATGGATATCACATTTGCTAGAATTTAAGAATTAATTGGAGGAAAGTGACTGTTCTTTTCTATTATTCTTTAACTGTATCTTTAGTAGTAGTTTGTGCTATAATTTGGGCAATTTGCATATGTTTTATTTTCCCTCCATCTCCTGCTTCCAGAGCACTATTTCCCTTTGATTGAGGAGTTGCCGTGACAGAAGATAATGAAGCTCATGGCATTCAGCGCGTAGCCTGTCACTGCTGACTCTGGCTGCTGCCTTTTTCTTTCTTTGCACTCCTCTGATTTTTCCAGGCACAATGAGAAACAATTATTAAAGCCATGCACCACTCTAAAATATTATACCACCAAATGGTTATTTTTAAGAGCCTTTCAATCTTGTAAGTCTCTTTGTTTATCCTTAGAAGTGGTAAATTTTATCATTATTTTCTATTCAATCTTCTGCATAAGGATGAGAGATTGTTTTGTGCCTTGGAGGAGGCAATCTTTTTTTTTTTTTTTTTTTTTTTTTTGTGGTACGCGGGCCTCTCACCGTTGTGGCCTCTCCCGTTGCGGAGCACAGGCTCCGGACGCGCAGGCTCAGCGGCCATGGCTCACGGGCCCAGCCGCTCCGCGGCATGTGGGATCTTCCCAGACCGGGGCACGAACCCGCGTCCCCTGCATCGGCAGGCGGACTCTCAACCACTGCGCCACCAGGGAAGCCCGGAGGAGGCAACCTTATACTGTGCACAATTTATATAACTTTTTATGTTGGTCCTCATCACATCAATCAAAAACCTTTTGCACCTTGTACCTTCTACCTGAAGTCTTCCTCTATTGACCTGGTATGTTGTGAATTCCTGTGTCAGGAACCACTAACCTTTTTGAGAGGATGATCTCGTAGACGTGATTAGTGTCTACCAGAATCCAGTTCTCATTCTCTTTCTGTCACAGGAAAGACTATACTTTTCAGGCCACTTGCGTATGAGAATGGTTCAGAAAATTACCCTGACCAATGAAATATGAGGGAATATGATATCTATCATTTCTAGACTATGAAAATTTCACAGATGATTCCCCACGTTTTCTCTCCTCCATGGCAACCAAGGAGGCCAGGTGTACTGACGATGCAACTATACATTTGATACTTCCATCAGCCTGTGTGAAGCTGAGACACATTGCCCCTCCCAGACACACATACCATTATTTACACGTGTAGGACATATAGTGTAAGTAAGCAATTATCTTTTGTTTGTTAAAGCCACTGAAATTTCAGCATAAGCGTATCTAATACAGAGTAGCTATTTTCCCTTTATCTAAAGAATTAAGGTCACTAGACAGTATAAATCTTATTGACAACCTAGAAATACTTAGCAAGACATATAGGTATGGTAGGACTAAAACGTCCCACTATTTGTTGCCCTTCCCCTCTCTACAAAGCAAATTCCTAGAGATAACCAAAGAACGAGGGAATAAAGTGTGTGTCAAAGAGGTATAAATAAGAACTTGACCTATCAATAGATTAAGAGGCAGTGGGAGAATTTGGAAAGAGGACAGGGTTTGGATTCTAACCCTACTAACTGAAGCCTGTGATCCATTCAACAAGTTTGACAAAAGTACCTGATCCATAGATTGTTGTAAACAATTAAGCATAATGAATGAAATGTAATCTGCAAAAGTACCTAGAAGATAGGGTTAGACATTCAAAACATGATAGCAATTATTATTACTATTATTGTTAGGCTAATAGTCCCATTTGTATGTTAAGATATACAGGCTAATTAGTATAAAATAACAATATATAAAAACTCTCATCCCTTCCCAATGGTAAGAAGTGTTCTTTTCCACTAGTTTAAGATTTTTTTTTAATGTAAAAGTTTAGAGTACTCCCAGGTTTGCTGTTTATTTTAATGCTTCCTTAAGGGTCAGCCAGCACATAGTTGAAAAAATGGTGACTTCTCATTAACTTATTTGAACTCTCCAACAAAATTTCAGCCTTGAGAAGAAACCCAGGGAGCCAAGGGACTGCTTGGAAATCAAACTGCTTGGCTTGCTTCTGGTCCTAACTTACCCTCTAATTTGTGCTGATTGTATACTAAAATGAGAAGAGGGGAAAAAAAATTTGCCCGATAGCAACTACAAATTCAGGAGACATAAAATCAGATTATGTATTCTTCGAGGATGGAGACCATATGTTATTAATCTTTGTCCCTTAACATATAACATTGCTCACACATTGTGATAAATAATAAAAATATTGTAAATAACGTGGCAAGTGCAGTACATCATTTATGATATATCTTTTAAGGTTTTATAGGTTCTTTTTCAAAGTCCCTCATTTTTTCCCTTTACATACTTTTTAAATTCCATAAAGTTAAGATGAATTTTATTAATTTCTTTTAAATGCTCTTGAGTTTAGTTTTGCAATACCTACATCACATAACCATCACACATAGGTAAACATATACAAAATTAAAGCATAATCTTTATGTCTTGTTTTCCAAAAATGCAGGATTTTCATTGTGTCATTCATTGTCTCTAGACTCACACTTCATTGACCAATTTCCATCCTGAGGCCTTTGCAAGAAAAATATAACTAACTCCTATATACAGCACAAATAGACATAAGAGAAACAAAAATTAAATATAATAATATATTTCACCATATGTTCTCTATAAGCAGTAATTCTTTAGGTAAGCTTTTTGTCAAGAAACAACAAAATTTTTTTGAAATTTAAAACAACAAAAATTTTATAAATCCCTCTGTATTCTTTGATTTTAACTTAGTAACAAATAACAACCCTGAGAATCAATCATGCAAGAAAATACTGTATAATCAGTGATTCAAAATTATGACCATTTAGTATCTGTTTGTCTTCTCTGGGAAATGTCAGCAAACATAATTTTACATTAAAGTGCCAAATTCACAACAACCTCACATAAAAAGTCACATTTACTGGTCCTATTTTGACAGTTTTAGCAAAAATTGATTGACTATATTGAAGTACATTTTTTTCCTCTCAACATAACTTTATTTGTATTTGAGATACTGCAGTAAAGCAATTCTTAAACCTGACAACTGCCTTGCAATAAGAGCTTGTTCCTGAGACTCTGAAAGGAACTCTTTGCAATCGTCTCAAATAGGATATGAAAGTAACGTGCTTAGTCATCTGACACAACATCCATAACTTACGAAGATGCAACTGCGACACGATAAATTCAGCTACTTCAAAATTTTTCTTACACAATTTATTTTTTGAAAGTTCACTTTGGAAGCCTAGAATTGATAATGACATTAATTTGATTGAAAAAGACTTTTTTGCCAAGAGGACCTCTGTTTCTTACTTGGAGATAGATAGATGATAGATAGATAGATAGATAGATAGATAGATAGAAAGATATAGGGATAATATATCTCAATTTTTATCACTTGGGTTTTCTTAAGAGTGTGGACCATAAAGTCATTACATCCAAAGGGTGAAGATTCAAAAGTATTATAAGTATCCTAAGCCATTTTCTGGTCCTAGTTAATCTTATTTTCATAAAAATTGATAAGCATGCTTTTTTGAGTTCTATATTTTCCAATCATAGCTTTTCTATTAAAATTCATGTGTGTGGGCTTCCCAGGTGGCGCAGTGGTTGAGAGTCCACCTGCCGATGCAGGGGACACAGGTTCGTGCCCCGGTCCGGGAAGATCCCACATGCCGCGGAGCGGCTGGGCCCGTGAACCATGGCCGCTGAGCCTGCACCTCCGGAGCCTGTGCTCCACAACGGGAGAGGCCACAACAGTGAGAGGCCCACGTACCGCAAAAAAAAAAAAATAAATTCATGTGTGTTATTTATGTGTGTGTGTGTGTGTGTGTGAGTACATAGTGTGTTGAATTTAATGGTAACTGCAACACTTGATTACTGATTTTCTGCAACTTGCTTGAACTCTATATGGCTCAGTATCTTCACCTATAAAATAGGGTTTGTGAAAGTCACTGATCCAAGGATTTTTCATGAAAATTAAATGAGATTATGAGCCAAAATACTTAATTCATTTCCTAGCAATTGGGAACAATGACTCTTTGCTATCACTATTACCACTATTTCATTTTCTCTAAGTTTCATAATGTATATACTGTTTTACAATGTATGACAGATGGTTGCTTTTTTTTCAAATGCTAACTCTACCTAGTGATTTAATTTCCTATTCTAAAATCTCCTCTGATCTTTCAGAGAGTTCCAACTTTTGTAATTTTAAAATTCTGAACAATTTTCTGGACCCAACAAAAGTATTTATATATTTTTATAGCTACATTGTTTATCTTTATTAGTTCTTGTTAGCTTAAATTTTACAAAATTATTATAACCATTTAAAACATATCTGAGGAAATCTATTGATATAGAAATATTTTTCTTATATTGAAATATGTTATTTACTCAATCTATTTAGGTAAGTTTTATGCAATTTTAGCTGTTAAACTTATCAACCAGTTTAGGTCTAAATTTCCAGAAAGTGCAGAAAGAAAAAAAAGAACTAATGACTAAGAATCTTATATTCACAAAAACTATCTTCCAAAACTGAAGGCAAAAATAAAGATTACCAGATAAACAAATAGAGAATTCACTGCTAGCAATTTACCTTACAAGAACCCCTACAGGATGTTCTTCAGGATAAAGAACTAATATCAGACAATCATCCAAATCTACAAAAATAAAGAGAGACACTAAAAGTATATATTTAGGTAATTATTAAAATGGCAGATATAAACACAACCCCTACCAATAATAACATTAAATGTGAATATATCTCTGGCTTTTGATTTAATTGCTTAATATATTTAATGTTATTATTTTTATGGGTTTATTTTTTTTTATGGGTTTATTATTTTTATGGGTTTATTTTTGTCTCCCATTTATTTGTCTCCCATTTATTTGTTTTAGACTGTTTAGACTGTTTAGACTGCCAAACTAATTAAATTTGGCACTAAATAGGTGAGTTATTATGGGAATTCTATCTTTATAAAGCTGTTAAGAATAAATATATGGAGAGAGAGGGGGAAGATGGCAGAAGGGTAAGACGCGGAGATCACCTTCCTACCCATAGATACACCAGAAATACATCTACACATGGAACAACTCCTACAGAATACCCACTGAACGCTGGCAAAAGGCCTCAGACCTCCCAAAAGGCAAAAAACTCCCCACGTACCTGGGGAGGGCAAAAGAAAAAAGAATAAACAGAGACAAAAGAATAGGGACGGGACCTGCTCCAGTGGGAGGGAGCCGTGAATGAGGAAAGGTTTCCACACACTAGAAGCCCCTTCGCGGGGGGAGACTACGGGTGGTGGAGTGGGGGTAGCTTCGGAGCCGCGGAGGAGAGCGCAGCAACAGGGGTGCAGAGGTCAAAGCGGAGAGATTCCCGCACAGAGGATCAGTGCCGACCAACACTCACCAGCCAGAGAGGCTTGTCTGCTCACACGCCGGGGGTGGGCAGGGCTGCGAGCTGAGGCTCGGGCTTCGGTCGGAGCGCAGGGAGAGGACTGGCGGCGTGAACAGAGCCTGAAGGGGTTAGTGCACCACGGCTAGCCGGGAGGGAGTCCGGTGAAAGGTCTGGACCTGCCAAAGAGGCAAGAGACTTTTTCTTCCCTCTTTGTTTCCTGGTGCGTGAGGAGAGGGGATTAAGAGCGCTGCTTAAAGGAGCTCCAGAAACAGGCACAAGCCGCGGCTAACAGCGCGGACCCCAGAGACGGGCATGAGACTCTAAGGCTGCTGCTGCTGCCACCAAGAAGCCTGTGTGCGAGCACAGGTCACTCTCCACACCTCCCTTCCGGGGAGCCTATGCAGCCCGCCACTGCCAGGGTCCCGAGATCCAGGGACAACTTCCCCTGGAGAACGCACGGCCCGCCGCAGGCTGGTGCAACGTCATGCTGGACTCTGCCACCGCAGGATCGCCCTGCACTCCATGCCCCTCCCTTCCCCCCCCCCCCCGGCCTGAGTGAGCCAGAGCCCGCGAATCAGCGGCTCCGTTAACCCCGTCCTGTCTGAACGTAGAACAGATGCCCTCCGGCAACGTACATGCAGAGGCGGGGCCAAATCCAAAGCTGAACCCGAGGAGCTGTGCGAACAAAGAAGAGAAATCTTCTGGGAAATCTCTCCCAGCAGCCTCAGGAGCAGCAGATTAAATTTCCACAATCAACTTGATGTACCCTGCATCTGTGAAATACCTGAATACACAACGAATCATTCCAAATTGAGGAGGTGGACTTTGGGAGCAAGATTTATTATTTTTTCCCCTTTTCCTCTTTTTGTGAGTGTGTATGTGTATGCTTCTGTGTGAAATTCTGTCTGTATACTTTGCTTTCACCATTTGTCCTAGGGTTCTATCCGTCCGTTTTTTTTTCTTAATTTTTTTCTTAATAATTATTTTTTTTAATTTTAATAACTTTATTTTATTTTCTTTTATCTTCTTTTTTTCTTTCTTTCTTTCTCTCCTTCTTTCTTTCTACTTTTTCTCCCTTTTATTCTGAGCCATGTGGATGAAAGACTCTTGGTGCTGCAGCCAGGAGTCAGTGCTGTGCCTCTGAGGTGGGAGAGCCAACTTCAGGACACTGGTCCACAAGAGACCTCCCAGCTCCATGTAATATCAAATGGCAAAACTCTCCCAGAGATCTCCATCTCAACACCAACACCCAGCTTCACTCAACGACCAGCAAGCTACAGTGCTGGACACCCTGTGCCAAACAACTAGCAAGACAGGAACACAGCCCCACCCATTAGCAGAGAGGCTGCCTAAAATCATAATAAGTCCACAGACACCCCAAAACACACCACCAGACGTGGACCTGCCCACCAGAAAGACAAGACTCATCCACCAGAACACAGGCACTAGTCCCCTCCACCAGGAAGCCTACACAACCCACTGAACCAACTTTAGCAACTGGGGACAGGTACCGAAAACAACAGGAACTACGAACCTGCAGCCTGCAAAAACGAGACCCCAAACACAGTAAGATAAGCAAAATGAGAAGACAGAAAAACACACAGCAGATGAAGGAGCAAGATAAAAACACACCAGACCTAACAAATGAAGAGGAAATAGGCAGTCTACCTGAAAAAGAATTCAGAATAATGATAGTAAAGATGATGCAAAATCTTGGAAATAGAATAGAGAAAATGCAAGAAACACTTAACAAGGACCTAGAAGAACTAAAGATGAAACAAGCAATAATGAACAACACAATAAATGAAATTAAAAATACTCTAGAAGGAATCAATAGCAGAATAACTGAGGAAGAAGAACGAATAAGTGACCTGGAAGATAAAACAGTGGAAGTAACTACTGCAGAGCAGAATAAAGAAAAAAGAATGAAAAGAACTAAGAACAGTCTCAGAGCCTTCTGCGACAACATCAAATGCACCAACATTCGAATTATAGGCGTTCCAGAAGAAGAAGAGAAAAAGAAAGGGACTGAGAAAATATTTGAAGAGATTATAGTTGAAAACGTCCCTAATATGGGAAAGGAAATAGTTAATCAAGTCCATGAAGCACAGAGAGTCCCAAACAGGATAAATCCAAGGAGAAACATGCCAAGACACATATTAATCAAACTGTCAAAAATTAAATACAAAGAAAACATATTAAAATCAGCAAGGGAAAAACAACAAATAACACACAGAGAACCCCCATAAGGTTAACAACTGATCTTTCAGCAGAAACTCTGAAAGCCAGAAGGGACTGGCAGGACACATTTAAAGTGATGAAGGAGAAAAAACTACAACCAAGATTACTCTACCCAGCAACGATCTCATTCAGATTTGATGGAGAAATTAAAACCTTTACAGACAAGCAAAAGCTGAGAGAGTTCAGCACCACCAAACCAGCTTTACAACAAATGCTAAAGGAACTTCTCTAGACAAGAAACACAAGAGAAGGAAAAGACCTACAATAACAAACCTAAAGCAATTAAGAAAATGGGAATAGGAACATACATATCAATAATTACCTTAAATGTAAATGGATTAAATGCTCACACCAAAAGACACAGACTGGCTAAATGGA
Organism: Delphinapterus leucas; assembly: GCF_059928025.1. NCBI lineage: Eukaryota > Metazoa > Chordata > Mammalia > Artiodactyla > Monodontidae > Delphinapterus > Delphinapterus leucas. The sequence goes on along the minus strand of NC_143136.1, from coordinate 40,783,845 downwards.
TACAAAAACAAGACCCATATATATGCTGTCTACAAGAGACCCACTTCAGACCTAGAGACACATACAGACTGAAAGTGAGGGGATGGAAAAAGATATTCCATGCAAATGGAAACCAAAAGAAAGCTGGAGTAGCCATTCTCATATCAGACAAAACAGACTTTAAAATAAAGACTATTAGAAGAGACAAAGAAGGACACTACATAATGATCAAGGGATTGATCCAAGAAGAAGATATCACAATTGTAAATATTTATGCCCCCAACATAGGAGCACCTCAATACATAAGGCAAATACTAACAGCCATAAAAGGGGAAATCAACAGTAACACATTCATAGCAGGGGACTTTAACACCCCACTTTCACCAATGGACAGATCATACAAAATGAAAATAAATACGGAAACACAAGCTTTAAATGATACATTAAACAAGATGGAGTTAATAGATATTTATAGGACATTCCATCCAAAAACAACAGAATACACTTTCTTCTCAAGTGCTCATGGAACATTCTCCAGGGTATATCATATCTTGGGTCACAAATGAATCCTTGGGAAATTTAAGAAAATTGAAATCCTATCAAGTATCTTTTCCAACTACAATGCTATGAGACTAGACATCAATTACAGGAAAAAAAATCTGTAAAAAATACAAACACCTGGAGGCTAAACAATACACTACTAAAGAACCAAGAGATCACTGAAGAAATCAAAGAGGAAATCAAAAAATACCTAGAAACAAATGACAATGGAGACACGACGACCCAAAACCTATGGGATGCAGCAAAAGCAGTTCTAAGAGGGAAGTTTATAGCAATACAATCCTACCTTAAGAAACAGGAAACATCTCAAATAAACAACCTAACCTTGCACCTAAAGCAATTCGAGAAAGAAGAACAAAAAAACCCCGAAGTTAGCAGAAGGAAAGAAATCATAAAGATCAGATCAGAAGTAAATGAATAAGAAATGAAGGAAACGATAGCAAAGACACATAAAAATAAAAGCTGGTACTTTGAGAAGATAAACAAAATTGATAAAACATTAGCCAGACTCATCAAGAAAAAAAGGCAGAAGAGGGCTTCCCTGGTGGCGCAGTGGTTGTGAATCTGCCTGCCGATGCAGGGGACACGGGTTTGTGCCCCGGTCCAGGAAGATCCCACATGCTGTGGAGCGGCTGGGCCCGTGAGCCATGGCCGCTGATCCTGTGCGTCTGGAGCCTATGCTCGTCATCGGGAGAGGCCACAACAGTGAGAGGCCCGTGTACCACAAAAAAAAAAAAAAATGCAGAAGACTGAAATTAACAGAATTAGAAATGAAAAAGAAGAAGTAACAACTGACACTGCAGAAATACAAAAAATCATGAGAGATTACTACAAGCAACACTATGCCAATAAAATGGACAACCTGGAATAAATGGACAAATTCTTAGAAATGCACAACCTGCCAAGACTGAATCAGGAAGAAATAGAAAATGTGAACAGACCAATCACAAGCACTGAAATTGAAACTGTGATTAAAAATCTTCCAACAAACAAAAGCCCAGGACCAGATGGCTTCACACTAGAATTCTATGAAACATTTAGAGAAGAGCTAAAACCTATCCTTCTCAAACTCTTCCAAAATATAGCAGAGGGAGGAACACTCCCAAACTCATTCTATGAGGCCACCATCACCCTGATACCAAAATCAGAGAAGGATGTCACAAAGAAAGAAAACTACAGGCCAGTATCACTGATGAACATAGATGCAAAAATCCTCAACAAAATACTAGCAAACAGAATCCAACAGCACATTAAAAGGATCATACACCATGATCAAGTGGGGTTCATTCCAGGAATGCAAGGATTCTTCAGTATGTGCAAATCAGTCAATGTGATACACCATATTAAAAAATTGGAGGAGAAAAACCATATGGGCATCTCAATAGATGCAGAGAAAGCTTTTGACAAAATTCAACACCTATTTATGATTAAAAAAACCCTCCAGAAAGTAGGCATAGAGGGAACTTTCCTCAACATAATAAAGGCCATATATGACAAACCCACAGCCAACATCATCCTCAATGGTGAAAAACTGAAAGCATTTCCACTAAGATCAGGAACAAGACAAGGTTGCCCACTCTCACCACTCTTATTCAACATAGTTTTGGAAGTTTTAGCCACAGCAATCAGAGAAGAAAAGGACATAAAAGGAATCCAAATTGGAAAAGAAGAAGTAAAGCTGTCACCGTTTGCAGAAGACATGATACTATACATAGAAAATCCTAAAGACTCTACCAGAAAACTACTAGAGCTAATCAATGAATTTGGTAAAGTAGCAGGATACAAAATTAATGCATAGAAATCTCTGGTATTCCTATACACTAATGATGAAAAATCTGAAAGTGAAATCAAGAAAATACTCCCATTTACCATTGCAACAAAAAGAATAAAATATCTAGGAATAAACCTACCTAAGGAGACAAAAGACCTGTATGCAGAAAATTATAAGACACTGATGAAAGAAATTAAAGATGATACAAATAGATGGAGAGATATACTATGTTCTTGGATTTGAAGAATGAACATTGTGAAAATGACTCTACTACCCAAAGCAATCTACAGATTCAATGCAATCCCTATCAAACTACCACTGGCATTTTTCACAGAACTAGAACAAAAAATTTCACAATTTGTATGGAAACACAAAAGACCCCAAATAGCCAAAGCAATCTTGAGAACGAAAAACGGAGTTGGAGGAATCAGGTTCCCTGACTTCAGACTATACTACAAAGCTACAGTAATCAAGACAGTATGGTACTGGCACAAAAACAGAAAGATAGATCAATGGATAGAAAGCCCAGAGATAAACCCAAGCACATATGGTCACCTTACCTTTGATAAAGGAGGCAGGAATGTACAGTGGAGAAAGGACAGCCTCTTCAATAAGTGGTGCTGGGAAAACTGGACAGGTACATGTAAAACTATGAGATTAGGTCACTCCCTAACACCATACACAAAAATAAGCTCAAAATGGATTAAAGACCTAAATGTAAGACCAGAAACTGTCAAACTCATAGAGGAAAACATAGGCAGAACACTCTATGACATAAATCACAGCAAGATCCTTTTTGACCCACCTCCTAGAGAGATGGAAATAAAAACAAAAATAAACAAATGGGACCTAATGAAACTTCAAAGCTTTTGCACAGCAAAGGAAACCATAAACAAGACCAAAAGACAACCCTCAGGATGGGAGAAAGTATTTGCAAATGAAGCAACTGACAAAGGATTAATCTCCAAAATTTACAAGCAGCTCAATAACAAAAAACAAACAACCCATTCCAAAATTGGGCAGAAGACCTAAATAGACATTTCTCCAAAGAAGGTATACAGACTGTCAACAAATACATGAAAGAATGCTCAACATCATTAATCATTAGAGAAATGCAAATCAAAACTACAATGAGATATCATCTCACACCAGTCAGAATGGCCATCATCAAAAAATCTAGAAACAATAAATGCTGGAGAGGGTGTGGAGAAAAGGGAACACTCTTGCACTGCTGGCGGGAATGTGAATTGGTACAGCCACTATGGAGAACAGTACGTAGGTTCCTTAAAAAACTACAAACAGAACTACCATATGACCCAGCAATCCCACTACTGGGCATATACCCTGAGAAAACCATAATTCAAAAAGAGTCATGTACCAAAATGTTCACTGCAGCTCTATTTACAATAGCCAGGAAATGGAAACAACCTAAATGTGCATCATCGGATGAATGGATAAAGAAGATGTGGCACATATATACAATGGAATATTACTCAGCCATAAAAAGAAACAAAATTGAGCTATTTGTAATGAGGTGGATGGACCTAGAGTCTGTCATACAGAGTGAAGTAAGTCAGAAAGAGAAAGACAAATACCGTATGCTAACACATATATATGGAATTTAAGAAAAAAAAATGTCATGAAGAACCTAGGGGTAAGACAGGAATAAAGACACAGACCTACTAGAGAATGGACTTGAGGATATGGGGAGTGGGAAGGGTAAGCTGTGACAAAGTGAGAGAGTGGCATGGACATATATATACACTACCAAACGTAAAATAGATAGCTAGTGGGAAGCAGCCACATAGCACAGGGAGATCAGCTCTGTGCTTTGTGACCACCTAGAGGGGTGGGATAGGGAGAGTGGGAAGGAGGGAGATGCAAGAGGGAAGAGAAATGGGGACATATGTATATGTATAACTGATTCACTTTGTTATAAAGCAGAAACTAACACACCATTGTAAAGCAATTATACTCCAATAAAGATGTAAAAAACAAATTGTGGTAAAATACAAAAAGAAAAAGAATATATGAATAAATGAAAGGGAACATATTAGTACTGGTAGGCATTGCTATCTTGTAATAATGTGGCATTATGCATTATGTTTAGAAATTATAATTACTAATTCAATTTCAGGCAATGTCTCACTTGCCATATAATGCCACTAAGTGTGGAACTGTATGTAACTGTGTGGAAGATGAAGTGGGTTCGGGGGGGGTTGTTGTATAGAAGTTTTTTGGGGTTTTTTTTCCAGATTTTTGGTTTTTACCTCTTAATACTCATTTTTCTAGCTTGTTCCAGTTTCTTCAATTCACTTTCTTTTTAATTCATCTGAGAATTCTAATTAAGACATTTTAAGTTGCATTCAAAGTTTAAATTAACTATGTGAAAGGGGGCATTTGCTCTCATATCTAATCTTGAAACCCTTCTTTCTAGATCTTCTTTATATAACAGAACTTTTAACATATTCAGACCTGTACAAAGAAATTTCTCCAATTTTCTATGTAAAAATTTTGTGCTATTTAACTGTTTCATGGTGCATCCTTGCCCTCAGTTTCTGCTGCTTTTATATTAGGAGGTGTCCTGGGTTCTAGCTGAACAATTAATTATTCTATTCATTTTCCAGGATTTCTTTCCCTCTTGTGCTTTTGAATTATGTCTCTTCCTCACTGTATATTTTTTTAAAATTTCTGATCAGTTAGTTGTCATCAGCAGCATTATCCTTATCATAATCTACTATAGAGATATTAATTAGTACGTTTCAGGCACTCTCCTTTATTTTATTTTTGCCTTCATAAACAATCTGAAGTCTTGGAACAGTCCAGTGAGAAAAGTACTTAAAATTCCATTTATAATTTGGGAAATCTGGGCTAGAGAAGTGAAGGATTCTGTCTAAGATGACACAGCTGTTAAGTGGTAGACGTGGTATTAAAATGTCACTCTGTCTGATTATTAAGTTCAAGCTATTTACCACCATGCTGCTCATGGCAGGGCAACAGAATTTTAAATATACAAATATTGTTCTTATTTTGTGTATTTTAATTCTTTTCATGGGCTTTTGTCTAAAAATAGAGTTTCATGAGTTCAACTCATCCTCTGGGATCTGATATTTTCCTGTTTCTTAAGCCTTTGGGGAAATAGCTTATCCATAATTTAGTGGGGAAATTTGTATATGAAGCTCAGCATACTACTTTCCACTAGAAAGGCTTTACTTTCTGAAATGTAAATCCTTGCCCAGATTTAATTCAATTCAAACTTCAAATTTAGATTAGCTGCACTGGCTGATTTGAGATTTGCCATACAAGAATGAATAAATGATTGAATGATTGAATGAATGAATGATTCCAAGGAGGGTCAAATTATTTATTGTGCATTTATGTAGAAATGAGTATGAATCACATAAGTCACTTGGGTTAAATTTAACATATATCCATACAGTATAGCCTTAAATTTATAGTGAAGATACTATGTTCAAGTTGTTGCTGCATTAAAGTATGACAGACCGTTCTTGTATAATTTTGTCAGCATAAATATTTTAATTTGAGTTAAGTCTTTGAAGGCAGAATTCAGCCTTTTTAAATTTGGAGAGAATAAAAAAGACTATTCTGCCATATTGTATGCATGAGTATAGATTTTGATTTTCTTGATTTTCTAACTTATCGCTCTCTAAACACTTAGCTGCCTTTGTCTGAGTGTCAGTTACTTTGGCTACTGTTGAACTTAATTTACTTTAATTCCTTCCAGTAGGTACACTGAGTACCTGAAATTGTGACTTTTAAAAACATTTGTTATTAAAGTGTTTATGCATCTTTAAAGTAACTACTTTAATCAGCCCCTTTGGAATACAAAATGAAGCTGCACATGATAATAGATATTTTCAAATCACATTTCATACTTCTAGAATTATATAAGCATATGTTCACCATAATGACAATCATCAAGTTAATATAGATATATAATTTGTTTTGGAAGTTAGTTACAGTCCTGCCTGCTCTGAACACAGAAACCCAGCTTTATGAATACATTATTCTACGTGGAGTCACAATCAGAACGGGCAGCGATTTTCACTAAATCTTAAAAAGCAAAAATAAAGACTAAAACAAACAAGCAAAAAACAGTGTTGAGGCCTTACATGTATCTCTAATTGAAATCAGATTCTTTTGTTTACTGTTATGTTTTATTTATGCTTTATTTATTAACTTATTCTTAATATCAGCTTTAGGACATAAATAAAAGAGATATCCAGTTAGGTTTCTTAAAATAAGCCTGAGGTAAACCATTTTTGAATCTTCTAAATGATGTCTAAAGTGACCTCACAGTCACATTCCAGAAATTTTTTGAGAAAAAAACTGACATGATCAATATTTAAAAGACTTTTTTTTGTAATTGTATATCACTGTGCAAAACATTTAATAACTGTATTTTAGATGTTAGAAAATATGAATATCTGGTGGGAAAGCCCTTAAAACAAATATAAGATGCAATATTCCTTCAAAAGAAGTCTGATTATCTTGGCAATTCTCTTATGGTTTGGTTTGATTTATTTCTATTCCTTATTTTCATTAAATTGCTATGGTTTTTGGACAAGTTTACAGCATTTGGCAGAAGAAAATCAGTGACAATGACTTAGTGGAACCTTAATCTCATGAAAGAAGTAAATGCTTGTCAATCAAGAAGTATTAACCTTTACCATTTCTTGACCTTTACATTTTCAAGGTAAGCCTATTATTTGGTAGGGAGTAACACAAAACTCCACAGGATGGTCTATGATCAATACAATCAACAGACCTTCACACTGTATGTTTAAAGGTATTAAGAAGATAAACAAACACATCAGAATTTTACCATTTGGAACAGTCCTGTATTGGATGCTTTCCTCATTTGGGGATTTACAATTGATCACTTCTGTATCCCAGACTCCACTGTGTTATAATTCTCAATGACTCCACAAAAGGAAAGGTGAGCTGTTGGCTAATTGTTGGCAAATATTTTGGAGTTTAAAGTTGAAGGTATATTTATCAATTATATCAACTGAAACATGAGGAATGCAAAATTATCATTTCTTTCAAAATCACATTTTATAATCATAATATGCTTTTCCTTTTATTCATCTTTTAAATATATTTTGAGTACCTACTATGTATAAGTGACTGTTCTATTCTCCAGCAACACCCCTTTAGAGCTTACATCCTAGTGTGAGATCAATTTTGAACACTTAAGAAAACATTAAAATGTGTAATCAAAACTGCAATAATTACCTGAAAGGAGAGGGATGTGACAAGAGCATCTGACAAGATGCCCTCATCTAGCATGGGTGAATATGAGAAAACTAATTTAAGGAAGAATCATTTGAGCTGTCTTTAAAAATGAAAAGAAACTAACCAGCATGGGAATGTGTGACTTAGGTGATCAGGTGGATTTAGAAGTGGAAGCAGAGAAGAGGAGAGATCCCAGAAAATGTATGACAAAATTCAATACCCCTGAGATGGGAAAGAATATGTCACATTTCAGAAACTAGGAGGGAAATTAAAAGAACACAGAGTGCAGGCAATGAGGGGTGTAATATTGCCAAATTTTACTCTGGAATGGCATTTGCCCTGGAAAGGCTCAGCCCACCAGGTACTTCTGTGTGAAAACTTTCTCTGCATTCTCAAAGAAGAACAAATTATAATAGCACATATTTCAATTTTATTTCCTACTTATTCCTGTCGATTTTTTCCTATTTATTTTATTTTTCCATTCTTTTAAATTAATAATTTAAATAATATTTTAAAAATGGAAAGTACTTTGAATATCAATATATATCATCATATACAGTGCCATGAATATCAGTATCCCACTGTCTAGATTCAACAAACGTTAAAGTTTTTCTCTTTGTTGTTATTATAAATTGTTATATCTCATCATTAGTTTCTTCATGGTGCATTTCTTATCAAAAATATTAGTTTCTTATATAACCATAATGCCATTATCACATCTGAGAAAATTAGTATTAGTTACTAATATTAACCAATATTCTACCCACATTTATATATTCTAAATTGTTCTCAAAATATATGTTACATACTTTTGTATTTTATTGTTTGCTTGAACCAGACTCCAGTAAAAGTCACATAATGCATTTATGCTTTAGTTTTTGAAAGATATTTATGACGAACGTAAAATTTGGGGCTATTTTTTCCCCTTTCTGTCCTTTAAAGATGTTCAACTCTCTTGTGCTTTGTTTTTTACATGTATGGTAGTTTTTGATTCGATACTGGACATCCAGCTGGATGCTAGATTCCATTATGGAGTGTTTGGATATCATTTGCTGCCTTTGATAATTTCAGGTTTATTTTATGCTTTATTAGCATAGATCTAGTGTACCCTAGTGCTAGTTTATACTTAATACTAAGGTGTAACTTTTTAGGTTTCTAAGGATCACTCAGGGGATGTCTTCAAGGTTTCTAAGGATCACTCAGTGTTTTATCAAGGTCTCTAAGGATCAGTTGATAGTTCATCAAGGTCTCTCAGTCTGGGTGGAATTTAAACATCTCTGAGCCCTGTGTATGTTCCAAGAATTGTTCAATCTATAGCTCCCTGGCATTTGATCTTTACTCATGTTATATCACCTAACTCATGTGGAAATCAATATTCAGACAAGACTGAGGGGAACGCAGCAGGCTTTTGAAGTTCCCTTTTTTGTTGTTTTATTTGTTTGTTTCTGTGCAACTCCATTCTCTCTAGTACTCCACCTCAAATATTTCAGCCACCTTGCTGTCTGTCTTCTTAAACCTCCAGTCTCTGCTTGAGTTCCTATCTCTTTTCCATGATCCGGAATTTTTCTATGAACCAAAAGCCAGAATGATCACTAGGGTCATCTGATTTATCTTCTTCCTTCTCCCAGAGACCACAGTTCTGCACAGCTTATTGCCCCAATGTCTGAAAATAGTTGTTTTGTATACATTGCCCTATGTTCTAGATTTTTAAGGCATGTTGCCTAATTCTATGCCACTAGCTCCTTCATCACCAGAAGGCTTACTCATCTTTTCTAAGTTGTTTTAGTGGTAATGTATCTACAGTTATAACTTGTTAAATCCTAATGGAAAGCAGAAATGTAATCTGTTTTTTCCTTGGTTTAATATTATTTAAGCTTCCTTCTTTAACAATGTCTCTAATAAACAATGTATAACTGTAAATAACAATACTTAAAAATTATGTTATGGTCAAAACGACCAAAGATGTTAGTGAGTTTCAGTTGACTAATATACCAACTATATAAATAAATTAATCAGTAACTACCAATATACTCTTCTTAATTTTTTATAGTTATATAATTTTAAGTATTATTTTTCTTTAGAAATAGAAACTGAAACATATGTCATAACCACATTGATCTACTTAGTCTTCTCTAATATCCACAGTCTGAGAAATCTGGACTTGCAAGGAATTTACAGCTCTAATATTGTATATATATAATTATATATGTTATATAATGTATAAATTATAGCATATACAATAAATTATATGATATATAACATTTATAATAAATTATATAATAATATATATTTTACATATGTGTAATTTTTTAAAGCATGGTGCTTCTGCTAACAACTGTGCCTTAGATCTTATATATACCAGTAAATTAGGTAAAATGATTCTCTGGGTAGAACAATGATGTTTCAATACTAGTATTCAGCTTTATTTTCAACAAGTTTCCATTGCATAAACTCATCTAAACTAGAAATTTCATAGCTTCTCTCACAAAAACATTAGAGTAGTGAAATGTAAAGTAAAAATATTGAGAAGAGAAACTAAGGAATAGAAAATAGAAGAAAATGTTGCACAGGTTCCCTTTTTAAAACTAACTTCTCATACAGAGTGACTACCTCTGTGGCTGAAATTGTGATTGCTTATATTCACACTGCTTATAAATGTGTCATAAAGATTTACCCAAAACTTAACACTGAGATTGAGATATGCAACCACATTAAAAGCTTTTTCTGAAGACACTTTTAACATGAAATGAATTTTAATTATGGGTGCCAAAGCAAAGTTCTAAGCGGAAATGGAAAGTCTGCTCAAACTCTTATAATTTTCCAAAGCTTAATTTCAAAATATACCAACATACTAAAATACTAAAATGACAAAATAAGAAGGTACAAAAAGAACTACTTTAACCCTCTCCTGTGTCATTTTCTGTCTCCTCTTTTCAAATAATTCTTTTCCAATAATCTCAGCTATGTAGGTAAGACCTCAACAAATATATACGCTATTTTAACACCTGTAGTGTGGTATGACTGTGTTCTCTGCTAGAAACATACCAGTGAATAATGCTAAAGTATTGCCAATCTGGTAAAGAATATACTGTCAGTGTGTTCTTATTGTTATCTGGCTTTTTAGTGTCTAATCTTCCAAATGGCATTATGTGCTTCATGGTATTTCTCCTTACTGTTGTTTTAATTAAAATGCCCATTCTCCCAGCCAGCAATTGATAGAGCATTGATTTTATTCAGTTACATAGCAATAAGGTATAAAAGACTCGGTCTGGATATAAAATATTAATACTTTAAAGAATGTTTGACTTTTTTTAAATACAAAAGAATGAAGAGGAGAAGCATTTCGTTCAAAGTGTAAAGTGAACTGGAGAATTGTGGACAGACATGATTGCACTCAGATGATTCCAAACAGGAGGAAGGAGACTTTTGAGACAGGTAATATGTCAGTTTATTCCTAAAAGAGGCTCGTCAAAATGATACTCAATGATCTACGCTAATTTTGCTGTTTGAAATTTGGGACTTATATTCATACATATGTGTAGCCTTGGTGATTAGAGACAATTGGGATTATAATTATCCTTTGCCACAATTTCCCAAACAGAAGGCTGCAATAAAAGCAAGGATCAGTAATAATTAGGTTAAATGTTCAATCATGTAATTACAAAATGGCACTGAAAAGAATCAAACAACAGGTGTTAGTAACTTTCTTCTCTGAAATTGATTTTGAAAGCATATATCATATGTTTAAGTACACAAAAGTAGCTTCCAATGAAGACAATACAGCACAAACATTTCATTAATCAACTCAACTCTTTTCTCCTTTAACATGTGCTATTGTTTTTGTTACGACATTTGTAAAAATAATCTAAACTCATTTTTATTTCTGTAACTATAATGCTTATTTCCTGGTCTTTTCTGTCACAGCTTTTCATTTCTCAATTTTTTTTCACACTCATTTCACTATTATATGTCTTTATGTATTGCTTTCAAGAAAATGACTTGAAGGATTTCTGAGTCCAAAAGACAAACCTGCATTTCTCTGACTTTCCAAAACAAATGACAATGTGGCTGAGTATACATTCTTGGTCCCTCTATAATCCTTTCAAAGGTTGTGTAAATAGTATTGAATTGTCTTCTGGCATTTAGTGTTATTGAGAAAATAGATAAGAAATTTAATTTTTGTTCTGTAGCTGGCAAACATTTTCAGCCTTTATATTTCTATTTGCTGGGAAACTTTATAATGTTATCTACATAACTGTCATTGGCCTATTTTCTTTCTTCTTTGATAAACAGGGATCCGTTCTCATCCATATTTTCACAATAGACAGGTTTGTGGTAGTTTTTGGCTTTGTCTATTAACCCATTTCTTAAAACTATAGGTGAAAAAAGCCATTTGTAACCCAATTTATTGTGTCTAACAGGCATTCATCTCATGTGGTCTTCCTCAGCTGAAGTAGAATCTTCTTTTTTTCCACCACCGCCACTATTTTAACTGATAAAGTGCAGCACATTTCTATTCTTCAGCATGTAAAGCTATTATGGACCTTAATGTCTATGTACCTTGCCTAGAATGTTTCATAAATGAAGTCAGTACATCACTTCCCCACCCCATCCACCCATTAACATTCTCCCAATTCGTATCTTCTTTGTTTTGTGATGAAGAATGGAAAAGAAAGTTTTGTACTGCATGGGACAGTGACACAAGAGATACCTCAGCATATCAGCTATCTAATGCTATGAAAAAGTTACTTCAAAACATAGTGGTTTAAACAATAATAAATGTTTATTGTCTCACAATTTCTCTGAGTCAGGAATTTGACAGAGGCTTAGTTGGTTGGTTCTGGTTCAGGTTCTCTCATGAGTTTGCAGTTAAGATGTTAACTGGGGATGCTGTCATCTAAAGGCTTAGTGAATCTGGAGGATCCAATTCCAGATTCATATATAACTGACTGGTAAATCCATGGTCCCTGTTGGCAGGAGGCCTCAGTCCCTTGACTTATAGATACATAGAGCTATTCTAGTGTTCAAATAATGGTTTTTGATGTCCTCAGTAGAGACAGCAAGATGGATGTAGCCATGTCTTTTATGATGTAAACCTGGAAGAAATACACTATAATTTCTACTACATCCTATTGATTACATAGGTGAGTCCTATATTCAGTATGGGAGGGGACTATATGTGGATATGATTACTAGGCAAAAGGGATCATTAGGGGCCATCGTGAAGGCCAGCATCACACAGAGCTTCCTCACAAACAGACAGCACAGTAGAAATTTTAGAACTCTAATTTTGTGTTTGGAGCAGGTCTTATGTTGCTAAGCCTCAGAGCAAAGAGTGCTAAAGATTAAATCACCTTGACTGATTTTTTTTTTCAGATATGTAACTGTTTTCTGTGGGAATGCTTGTTGTATCACTACTCTTGAATTTACTGAATATTTGGACCTGATTTCCTAAATGGCTTGTGTTTATTGAATATTTGGTCCTAATTCTGATAATGCAAATTCTAAATGTCAATCTTGTGAGTTTTCAACTTTTTGCCTTTATATGTGCTTAATTTTGGAGAAATTGATCCTGTGACTGATAGCCATATGCACTTCTTTATTTTGCAAATAAAAATCTACCCTTGGTAACTTGTTTATTAACTTACATCTCGAAAAACTAATGTAAGAACCTTAATGTTTGTAAGACTGACCAAATTGTTAACAAACCTAATGCACACAAGGAAAATCATCAGTAAACCTATTTATTGTCAGTATCTTTTACTTTTAATCATACTATACATTTTCACATCAGTTATATGAAAGAAGCACAAGCCAAGAACATCATCACAAAAATATAAACGTCTTTTCCTTTCAATTATATGAGAGAAGTAGAAACCGAGATAATCATCATAAAAGAATGTAAACTCCAGCTGAAAGGACAAAATATGTATAGTAAAAGAAAGTTACAAGATAGGATGTGCTAATTTTTCAAAGAATGGAAAGTTGAGGGTAGATTCATTAAGACTATAAAACTTTTAGATAATACATTAAGAAAAAAACAGTACTCAGAAAATGTTTTTTTAATTTGTTATTAAATTGACTTACTTTAAAATATATTGTATTAAGAAAGAGGAGATTTAAAAGGGGGGCTGCAAGTCATATTCATGAGTATTTCAAGTAAAGTACAAGGGCTAACCTTACATCTTTACTTACTGATTTTGATGATATAATGTTTGATAACAGAAATTTTTAGTACTGATCTAGCTTAGCTCTGTGGGCCAATGTGCCTCATTCTGTACTGCTCACATTCACGTCTGGAGAATCCTGAGAAATCTGAAGCATCTCTGTCAAAACACTAGACTCACAGCTTGCCAGTCTGTTTTCTTTGGCTCAACCTTTAATTACGTCTCATTGCCTGTTATTCCATAATTGCCAACAGCCCTCAATGTCCTGAGTTATCTGACAGCTGGGGAATACATGATGACTGAAGTATGTGGGCAGTGAAAGATCACTCAAGTAGTTTACAGAAGATAAGCCAAACTGAACAAAAATAAAATGAAATGCAAAGAAACTTAATTAGACAAAAAATATGCAATTACTGATTACAGAATAGATAAAAGAAACATAAATTGTAATTTCCACAATTTAAAAGTCAACAGAGAAACTGAAAAGAGGACACTGTTGAAAATTACATTCATGATTTCGAATAGCTAACAAAGAAAATATGACATAATAAAGAACAAAAACAAAAATTACTTGTAAGTATAAAAACAATGTCATGGAGACAAGAGCTAAGGGCATCATACACAAATAATAGGAGACACCAAGGAAAGAATGGCACAGATTGTAAAAATATATAGTCAGACAAATAATAGAAGTAATAACCTTATTTTTAAAATAATTAAATTACTAATTTTTAAAGAATGTCAGGCTCACTAAATAACTTCCCAGTTGGAACTATGGTTTTTCATAGAATACAACATGCCAACACTAATCAGCTCTTGCAGGGTTAATTAATTAGAAGAGGGGGAATTGCTAGAGATAGAGCAAGGAAGAGAGAAAGAGGAAGAAGGAAGAAAAATAAGAAGTGAAAAATAAAGAAGGAAGGTAATATGAATATAACTAAAAAAACTGCTAAAGTTGAAGACAAAAAAAAGTTACTAGCATTTCAATTGGAATGTTGCTTCAAAATGAATGAGAACCAGAGCAACATCTTTTTATTATTTGTATAATCATATGTCTTACTGAATGAAAAACTGAATGCCAGAAAGCAATGGAAACACCTTGGAGAGCTTTGAAAAAGGAGGCTGAGAGAGAAGAATTCTGTTTCTTGTCAAGATGTTATTTCAGATAAAGGTAAATAAAAAGAATTTTTTAATGCAAGGTCTCAGAAAATATGTACAATTTCTGAGAATATAGCTCAAGGAGGTACTTCAACCTAACAAAAATTAAATTAAAGCAATGATTTCCAGAAAGTGAAGGGAGAAACTTATGAGAAAGATTTTTCAAATAATTTATATTTTAAGTGAAAATTAAGATTTGCTTTTTTAAAGAGGCAAAAGTTAAATCCGCATAAAACTGGTTAAATTATTCATCAGCTAGAATATGGAAGTTGAGAAATTTCATCAATATCAAAATTGATTTTTTAGAATTAGATTGATGATGACTTTATAAATTGCTCAAATTTTCAGCTTATAAGTTAATTAATTGCAAGCCACACACCATTAATGTGTTAGGCTCTGTCCAAGTTAGTATTTCATATGTTCAAACCCTGGAGTAAAATATAAATCAGAACATTCAGTTGCTTTATTTTTTTGTGGAAGTATCAGCTCAAAATTATTTCGTACTACAAGTATGCCCTTGCCATGCCCATGTTGTAAAATTTCCTAAGTATTCCTGAAATCATTTCTGTTTCTGGAACTATTTCTTTAAAACTTTCATTAAGTATTGTTTTCCTTCTTTTTCTTTTAAGTGTCCTATTTTTAATTAAGGGGAATTGAGAGCTTTCATACTTGATTCCCAGTATAGAGCCTGTTTTGTTGTTGTTATTGTTTATCTCTTTGTTTCTTTATTTAGTTTCAGTTAGTTGACTGATTTATTGATTTTCATTCATGATGCTACTCTAATGTATTTCCTTCTATAGAAGCACCCTAAAGAGTTACATATTTATTAGATTGATATTCCTAACGCAGCTTTGTGATTTTGAGCTGAGGGAAAATAACTGAAGGCAGATTTAAGAACCACTTATGATTTACTGGCGCTCAGTGCTTTGAAATATTTCAGGCTCACTAAATAAACAATAGGAACTGTGGTTTTAATACAGGATATAATACTCCAATACTAATTTCATCTTGATGAAACAAAAGGAAATTTTCACAGGATAAATCAACATGATCTGAGGGGTACAAATATGACTACAACAGTAGTTTTAAGACTTTTCTTTAACATAAAAATAATCACTGTTATTTGATTATCTTCATTATCTTGTTATCTTAAAACAATAAATTTTATAATTTAAACTACATATTCTACAATAATATCACTAATAAATTAATAAAAATACTTTTCTAAATATTTTTCTATTACTTTCAAATACTAGATGCATCTTAAGCTTATTGAACAATGAAACAGTATAGAAATCTTTTGTTTTATTCTGCAGATAGCACCAGGCCACAAAAAAAATGTGCATTTTTTTTCTAGCTCTGATGATACTAACTGGTCTCAACTGTTTGTCAATATTCTATTTATAAAGTTGGCTTCTTTTAGTCTAAGCATGTTGAGACAGTGTAACTAAGCAAAATTCGTTTGCAACACCTGGCCTAGGATATTTAGCTCATGAGAAATCTTGTCCCCAAATTATAATAATTCAGAGTTTCATCTCATGGCCATGGTGTAAAAACAAAGCCACCTGAGAGTGTCTTCATGGCAGTAGGTATACTAAGAAAAAGTTTAGTGATTACAAAAATATATGTAATTCTCCAGTGAGTGGTGTCATTTCTGTTTGCAAGTCCAATTCAGCAAAAGATTATTTGAAAAGTAAATTGTTGCCAAAAGCCCTTGTGTTCCAGATCTGCTTTACATAGGCTAGTTTTTAAAGTACTAGCTAAAATAACATCACTAACCTGTAGAAATCAGCTGGCTAAATTACCTAAAAAAGGTTAAGAATTTAATCCATGTAATATTGGCGCTGTCTCCTACTTTCAAATATAAAATTAAATATTTTGTTTCTCAGAAATCAAGTCCCAAGTTGTTTTTTATAAAATTTCAATGTTTCCCTAATGGTGGTGCATGTAGTTATTTGTCAAAAGAGAAGATAATTTGAAGTTTTTATTCCGTATTTTTAACAGCTTTGAACTTCTTTTAACATTTCTGTTAGTGCAGATATGCTAGAGACAAATTCTCTTAGTTTTTATTGTCAGAAAATGATTTTATTTGACTATATTCTTGAGGGATATTTTTGCTGAATATAGAACACTGGTGGGATAGTTGTTTTTATTTTCTTTCAATGTTTTCAATATGTTTTTCATTGTTTTCTAGCAACCATTGTTTCCAAAGAGTATTCAGTAGTCTTTTTTTTTTTTTTTTTTTTTTTTTTTTTGCGGTACGCGGGCCTCTCACCGCTGCTGCCTCTCCCGTCGCGGAGCATAGGCTCCGGACGCTCAGGCCCAGCAGCCATGGCCCACGGGCCCAGCCGCTCCGCGGCATGTGGGATCCTCCCGGACCGGGGCACGAACCCGTGTCCCCTGCATCGGCAGGCGGACTCTCAAACACTGCGCCACCAGGGAAGCCCAGTAGTCATTTTAATCATTGTTCTGAATGAGATGTGCCTTTTATTTTTCCCTGACTGCTTTAAATTTTTCTATTTATATTTGGATTTTAGCCAAATGTGTCCAGGTGTCATTGTCTTTGTAATAATCCTGCTTGGTGTTTTCTGAACAAACACACCTCAAATAACAATTGAGTTCTGTTTCTGTTAGCCATTTGAAGACTACCCCATACACGCCCCACAGGCATGGTTCAGGGGTTAGTTTATATACAGAATTTAGGGCTTCCTTTCTCTGGCTCTCTCCTTTCATAGATACTGTCCCTTATTTTCTATCATTTGTGAGTGCCATAAAAAATGTCCTATAGATCTTCAGAACATCAGGATGATGGGTTTTCTATCAGAGATTTAACTGTCCAGCATGTTAAATTGCTCCGTTTAAAAAACTGGGGCCTGTTCTCAGACTAGACACCATGAAAATGAGAAACTCACTCAGTATCTGTTCTCCTAAATGTCGTCTGCTGATCACTTTTTCAACTTTGTTCACTCTCCAATGCTTTCTGGTAGTCCCTCACACCCTCCAGATTTTATAGTTATTTTCTCTGGGAGGTTTAGTTCTATGGGACCAAAGTGGGGCTATCATGACTCCTATTTAAATAGGGAAACAAAAATAAATATTTGGTGAGATGATTATTCATGCTTCTTACAGTAGAATAGCAAATATATATTAAAATATTTTCACGGCTCTGATTAATATTCGGGAAGTTTATCTTGTGGTGAGTGTGTGTATGCTGGGAAGATTTGAAGGTGAGGAGAGGAAGAAAAGAGAACTAGAGTAGAAAAATGAGAGATTTGAGGGGAAGAAAGATATGATCTTATGTTATATCATTAAGATCTCTATCTATGCGTGTGTTACATATTAAAATATGTATATATAATATATATAAAATATTACATCATTAAGAAAATCTAAGGTATCTAGTTTTAAAGAAAACTATCATAAAAGTGATTTGGCTGAATAAAGGGATGAAATTATAGTTATTAATACGAAATACTCATAATGTATGCATGATTACCAAGTAGCACTCTAAAGATTACATATATAATGTTTCAGAGTAATTTGTTATAAACCCTTATTTAAAAACACTACACAATACAGACTACATAAGGAATTAGAGTTGTTCAGACAAATGCCAACAATTCAGAAAGCAAAAAAGAAAAAAATAGAAGAATTTAATTTTCTTAACAGAAAAGTATAATCTATTCAAAATCTATATGACCCATTAGACTACATGAGTACCTGGACCTTGGTCCTAGACAATAAGTTGCAATTTACTTTATGACTGTCTTTCCTGTCTCATTATTTGTGTTCTGTGTACTTATGATTCAGTGATGCAAGCAACTAGCTGGAAAGCCAAATGCCTATTCTACTCTATCACCAGTCCTTAAAAGCTGGGTGCAAGACTTTTGATTACACAGATTCTAGAGAAAGTGTCAATTCAAGGAAGACATCAGATGCAAACACATTTAGTAAAATTATGCTAGCATCTGTCATGAACTAAATTTGCCCATCATTTTCATATAAAGTAATCTAACGCCTAGAGCAAGACCCCGTGTATGTTTAAATAATAAAAAAAGTAAAACAAATAAAATTCTAGTAGATAGAATTGCTCATTTTAAGCATCACACTTAAAATACATGTGTTTTCAGATAATAAGCTCAAATTAGTGCCCCTTCATCTAAATGTGTGAAATAAAAAGCCATGTTGTAACTGCTTATTTTAATTGTCTTTGTGCCACCAGCTGTGGTATTTTCTAATGGCTGTATCTGCCCCAATGGGTTCGTGATAGGTGTGTGTCTGTCAGAATGAAAGCGAAAGCAAGAGCCAGAGAGGTAGTGAGAGAAAGAGGATGTAGTCATGTGCAGAGATAGCTAGGGGTGGTGCTTGCCCTTCTGTGAGCAGTGAACCTCTACCAACATCTGTATTAAATTAAGTTTTTCAGGTTTTGACCATACCCTGAAATACAAGATTTCATGGCCCTGGGTTCCTGAAAGAGTTCAAATGTTGATTTCTGAGTGAAAATAAAAGTAAAACAAAGAAGGAATTACCCCAATACTGCCAATACTTTTACTTCTAGTGATTCAATTATTGCACCAAATATTCTGGTAATTAGCTATAATATTTATTATGATCCATTTAGAATAAAAGACAATGTCAAGAAAGGAACCAAGATTAGGACTTGTGGACAGAGATGAAAACCTTGGTAAGAAAGTTGCCCTGTGATAGTTTTTCTAATTCTCAAGCAGTTATTTTTTACTCAGAACTTAGAAAATGACTGAAAACGTCAAGTTGTACATAGCAACCTACTAATAAAATCACATTGGCACTATAATGATATTTATTTGACATATCTTGGACATTGATAATAAAATAAAAGGAATGTAGTTTAATGCAACCCTACTATATTTGAAATGTTTACAGTTGAGATCATTCTGATCCATTCTGTATCTTTTAGCTTTTGCCCAATCAAGACAAGCAAAAATTAGTAAAGCCACTTTGTTCTATAATATTCCACTATTACATTGAATTACAATGTTTCATTTTGCTTCAAGTACTTATGCCACAAATTTTAAAATGACAGTGCATAAATAGCTGATGTTTTATGTGATCAAATTTTGCTTTCCTATCCAAAACTTACCTTGCTATAATTTAAATCTTATGAATGGTCAGTATATGGGGTGTTAGAGCATTTTAGTACCATGTATATATCAACGACATTAAAATGTATAATTCTAGCACTTTTTTCCCTCTCATATATAATTGCCTACTCAACATAGCTAGTTGAATTGTAATAACAGTCCCAACTTAATATGTCCAAAATCAAACTCTTATTTCACCTATAAAACATACTCCTCCCATAGTCATCCCTACTTCATTAAGTATCAAAATTCACACACAATATCTTAGCAAATCATTCAGATTATTTCTCTAAAATGTGTCTAATGTGTGTTGATTTTTCACCATCTTCATTGTTACTATTCTGATCCAAGCAACCATCATATTTTACCTGGACTTTTTCCATTCTAACTGACCTCCATACTTCCTTTTACCCCTCTGCAGCAGCCAGAATGATTCTTTTAACCATAAATTGGATTATGTCATTCCTCTACTCTGTACCCCAATAGGCTTTTGACTTTATTGGATTTAACTTCAAACTTCTAACGATGTCCTACAGGACTTCTGTGATCGATGCCCTGTTACTTCCATGACCTCAACTCCTAGCATTCTTCTTCCTTGCTCTCAACCTAAGTAATTGATCTATCTCCTTGCTGTTCCTTGAACACACTAAACAATTGTTCACCCTCCATCCTCGAGTCATTGCAGATGCTGTTTTCTCTGAGCAGTACCTTCATTGGCTAGCATATATAAAATACTTCTTCATACCTTCCATCATTCCCTATATCTCTGACCTTCCTTTATTTTACTGTATAGAATTTACCATCACTTGATGAATTATAGATCTGCATATCGTATGCATCTTTCCATTAGAACATAAGGTCCCAGAGAGGAGAGACCTTTTTTTTTTAAGTGTTTTATTCTAAGTGCATGGAAAAGTGAGAAATACCACAAACTATGTGCTCAATAAATGATAACCTGAAAATGAATCTTTCTTATCAGCATAAGAACATATTATGTATCTTCCAACTTTAAAAGTATTTATTTAACCTGATAATTCCTCTAATTACTACCTCATTTATCTTTACAAGTTGAAAATAAAAAATTTTAAATATTGGTTATATTCACTGTTTCTATTTTCTAATATCCCATACTCTTCCGTCAGTGATAAAACTTTATCATACTGACCTATAACCATTGTTTGACACCCTTGATTATGCACTCTTTTTTTTTTTTTCACTTTTTCTCTAGGACAGAACTACCTCTGAATTTGCTGCCTACCATACTGGCCAGTTCTCAGTCTCTTTTGCTGGTTGTTTCTTCTCTCTTGATACGTAAATACTGAAGTAAACTAGTGGGGTTTTTTTTTTCACCCTTTCCATTCCCTCTCTCTCTCCTCTCTCTCTCTCTCTCTATATATATGTATATATATATGGATGTATATGTATATATACCCCTTCTTAAGTCATATCATCCTATCTCTCTTTAGAAATTATTTTACTAAAACTCTAAAATTTAAATCCTAACTCCTCTTTTGAATTGCAGGCTTACACACTTAACTGCCTACACTTCATCTTAACTTGTATGTCTAAGCATTAAATGGTTATTACACTTAAGTTTTAATTTTTTTCCCAAACATGATATATAACAAGCAATTCCAATCTCAATAATGAGTATCATTGCCCTTTCAGCTACTCAGGTCATACTTTAGTGCTATTGTTATCATGTTAAATATATCCCAAACCTAACCACTTCTTTTTTTTTTTTTTTTTTGATAAATTTATTTGTTTTTGGATGTGTTGGGTCTTTGTTGCTGCATGCGGGCTTTCTCTAGTTGCGATGAGCGGGGGCTACTTTTTGTTGCGGTGTGCGGGCTTCTCATTGCAGTGGCTTCTCTTGCTGTGGAGCATGGGCTTTAGGTGTGCAGGCTTCAGTAGTTGCAGTACGCGGGCTCAGTAGTTGTGGCTCACGGGCTTAGTTGCTCTGTGGCATGTGGGATCTTCCAGGACCAGGGCTCGAACCCACATCCCCTGCATTGGCAAGCGGATTCTTAACAACTGCACCACCAGGGAAGTCTCTAACCACTTCTTAACTCCACCACTAATACCAAACTAGCCAAGCCACCGTCACCTCTAATTTGTACTAGATCATTAGCACACTACCTGACCTTTCTGTTTCTTCTCTTGCCCTCTCCTAGGTAAATCTCCACATAGTCCCAGAAGAATTCTTTTAAAGCAGAAGTAAGATCATGTGACCCCCGAGCTCTTAAACATTTCAATGACTCTGACTTAACATCCTATCAGTTTCCGACGCATTCAATGTATTTCTGCCCCACTGAGCTTCTTTTCCTTCCTTGGGCATGGAAAGCACGTTTCCTATTTAGGATACAAGTTTTGCTTTTCCTGTTCACCCGTTCTGTACTAGTCCATATTTCCGTAGACTTCCCATGGCATACTCTTTCATTTCCTTTGTGCATCTGCTCATCTTTTACAGAAGTCCACCCTCTTCGAGTGATTTAATATGTGTTTCTTTCCCTCTCTAACCCTTACTCTTGCTGCACAGATAATTATATACTTAGTAATTTCTTTTTCATTTCTGTAACTGGAGTATCAGCTTCAGGACCACATAAGTTTGTGTAGCACACAGTAAACTCTCAATAAATATTTGTTAAATGAGTAAAAGAATGAAAAGATGGATGATTCAAAAGCTACAACCTTGGCCAAAAACAAAGAACAAATGGTTAAATTACTTTCAAAACATCACATATCTCCCAGAAAATATCACACCCACTTTTAAAATGATGTATGTATTCTTTCCCAATAGTACGTATTTCTGTGTCTCTACATATACATGACCTCATGACTTCAGAAGCCATCCCAGAATAGTTGTGGTGGTGGGAAGTGAGAGAAAGAAATAGTACTAGACTATAACCAAATATGTTTTCCCCTTATTCTAACAAGAACCTTTCTTTTTAAAATATCTTATTCTCAAGTTTCTAATTAAAGACTATTTTTCTTACAGATCACTACTATTCTTATTTAAATATGAATTATACCAGCTAGGTGAACAAACCATATTTTAATTAAGAAGATGTGACAAAGAGTGATAAGGTATAATACAGATCTAGAAAAAAATTAATCTGTATATTAGAAAATTTCTTCTCTACAGATCATATAAAGGGAGTGTTTGAAAGATGACACAGTTCATTACGGTTTATTGAGTATAGTTTGCAGAGAATGTAAGGAGCAAAGTAGTACATTAAGCTGTAACTCAGAAAATAGTGACTAGTTCAAACTGAGTCACTAATTAGTTTTGTGACCTGTGGCAAGTCATTTAACCTCTCTGGATCTCAGTTTTCTTATCTATAATATAAAAGTGTTAAATTCAATTATCTCTAAAATCCAGTCTATGTCTGAGATTATATAAGAATTTGAAAAGAAGTCTCTGGGGACTCAAAGTGATACATGCTATCCCTGTATATTAATAGGAAAAATATGAATTTATCAAATTGGTTCAGTTAACTTTAGACCTTAGTCAAGCTAAAAGTTTGAATAAATTGATTTGAAAAGTCTGAACAAATTGAATAGACATACTGACTAAAAACCAATTAGTCTATGTGAGTTTCAGTCAAATTTTGTTATATGATGCAGTGATAATATAATGATAATAAAAGAAAATCCAAATTTTATCCCTACTAAACAACTTCTTTATGAAATAGTTAAGAAGTTAAGTTCTGGGCTAAATTGTCCTTGAATATAAAATATATGGATGATATTCCTATAACATTCTTTCCTCTATCTGGTATTAAATAATATTAAATAGTCTTGAAAATATGAATTGAGAATTACTTTTCTGTATTGTCCTCCAGTAACAGCCTCAACCCCACTCTTTCAAAATCTCCTACTTTCTCTCATCATATCCCCCTCCTAACAGAATAAACGTCTTATTCATTTTACTTTTAATGTCATTCTGAGGATATTTTTGTTGTATCAAGCTACTAAAATCTTAATGATAAAGAAAAGTTTTCTTTATCTTAATGATAAAGAAAAGTAAATGATAAAGCAGAATTTTAAGAAAGGAAAAATATTAGTACTGATAAAATTATTACTAAAAAAAAAGTAAATAAGGTTTTGGCTCTGCAGACTATCTGCTAGAACTAGATGATCTTTTATGGTAGCTACAGGTGACTACTGAGCTCCAGAAATGTGACTAGTCCAAACTGTGTGATGTAAGTATACAATGTTCACTGGATATCAAGACTTAGCCACCCCCCAAATTATAAATATATCACTAATATTTAATATTGAATAAATATTAAAATGATAATATTTTAGATATTGGGTTAAAATAAAATATATTATTAAATTTCATTTACTTTTCTAATGCAGTTAGTAGAAAATCTAAATTAAAATGTGATTCATATTGTATTTCTATTGGAAAGCACTGACATAGAATGTTAAATCCTAGTATGTTCTTATTACAGTCATTTGAAGAGTTAGAGATAGTACTAAAGGTCATCAAAACAGTAAATTTTGTTTTCAACCAAAATATTTATCAGTAAACTGTTATGGCACTTACGCATAGGTTAACATAAAAAGATTTAAAAGAATACACTGTCATATACTTCGTGCTATACATGTGTCACAAGTCTAGTATTTTCACTATATAGAATGGATTAACC
This sequence comes from Delphinapterus leucas, assembly GCF_059928025.1. Taxonomy (NCBI): domain Eukaryota; kingdom Metazoa; phylum Chordata; class Mammalia; order Artiodactyla; family Monodontidae; genus Delphinapterus; species Delphinapterus leucas. The sequence goes on along the minus strand of NC_143136.1, from coordinate 40,759,172 downwards.
CAACTGAGAACGACTGTCTTTAAAATATTCCTATATATTGGGTTTTTAATTTTTAAAGTTTCAGAAAATGCTTTAATGCACCCTTCCATGTAGGTTTCTGTCACATAGAATTTTAGTAAGTTATGGTACTCTAAAATAGGACACTATAATATTTAGAATATTATATTACTTGCATAAAATAATCCAAAACAATAAAAAGAAGCAATTGCTAAAAATGAAATACATCTTATTCCTCCAAATTATGAGCACTGATGAAAATAAAATGTTTAATTTTGTAATTCCATTCAGTACCTTTCATTACTCACAGACTTACCAGATATCCTTTAATAGTTTAAAGTTATCATAAAGTGTGACTTTTTATTAGGTATATTTTAGACTTCATTATTTTATGAAAAAACATACTTTCATCATATATATGTATCCATTCTATTTCTTCATGAAAACTAACAAGATGTTTGAAAAATATATCTTCAAATATCAAAATATTTTTGAAGAGATCTGTGACAACAAAAATGACTTTTTCCAACAATGAGTAGAGATGCTGAATGTTTCTCTGAAGAAAATAGATATTTGATCACAATCAAATGGATGTTTTAGAAGTGGAGCAATTTGGGTTTTGGATATTTACATAGATTCTTTTTTATTTGACAAGCACGATGCTTGGTCAGGTTTACTTCAAAGTTGACATAAGTTTGCACAGTACTGCTAAGAGAAATCATTGTTGAAATAAAAAAGAAAAGAAAAGAAAAGAAAAGAAAACTAGAATGAAAGCACAGTCACTATGGAAGTCTCCTGAGTTTTGCTTTACAATTAATTGAATTCTTGAGAGCTATCACCCACCTATGAATTTATAAAAATTGTTACTCTGAAGTTTAATTCTTTATTCCATTACACTGATGGTTTCACCATCTGCAGATGGGTATTAATAACCTTACCTAGTGTTTCATTGAATTTCTGTGAGTGTTAAATGAGATAATGTCTATAAAGTACTTAGCATAATCTCCAGCACACATTTTAGCTTTCACAGTTTCAGCTTGCAACCTAACTCTTACAGTACAAAATACAAGTGTCTCTCATTTTATGAAGGCATTGATAGGATAATTTTATTTTTAGAAAATATCGCATATCTACTTTTATGCAGTTTGGTTTCATTGGAGTAACTATAGAGAAGTCATCCTAAAATCATTTATATATTCATGACTTGATTTTTATAGTAAGGCATATGAACAGTTGGTATAGCATCTCATTCCAATATATCTTGAAAACAAACAATATTTAGAATATAAAATAGAAGACTATGGATAGATTAATAAATCTAATAATAAATTTGGTGAGGGGGATGGATTTGACTCTCTTTTCTTGACATACTGTCTGCCACTGCTTGCTGAATGGGAGATGACTCTCTAATTTACCGGGGATCTCTAATTTAAAAATTTTCAAAAAAATTGTATGTCCCTGGAGAAACTAGCTTTCTGAGCACCATAAAGATGAGGTAATCTCACCCCTCAGAAAACCAAACCCTGCATTTTCATTTCAAGCTGTTCACTGGTACAGGAGAGATTAAAAGCTTTTGACTCACAGGAAATGCTTCATCTTACTCAACTAATTATTTGTTATCCGCTGTGGGTGTTATACAGTGTACATTAGAATATATATTTTGGCTGCTCAGACTTATTTTTCTTTCAATTATAATTTTACCTGTATTCTAGTGAGTTGAGTTTTCAATTAGCTAATGTATTGTTATTGATTTATGTGCACATTTTTCTTGGTATTTGCTTATTTGCTAATTTTTTTTCTTTTTAATAGATAGGGAAAGATAGCATTTATCACTTTGAGACACCAGAGAATTTTTTTTTTAAATCATAGCATTTCAGACATGAAATGGACTTAATATATAATTGAATCCAATATTTTTATAGTATAGATGAGAAAACTAAGATCTGGAGAGGTTAACTGTATTGCCACAGGTCACAAAGTAATTAGTGGCTAAGTTTGAGCCAGTTACTATTTTCTGACCTACATCATAAGTACAAAGTCCTACTAGTTTTGCTTCAATATATTTTTCAAACGGTTCTCCTCTTCATTGTCAATACTACTGCCACATATGAGACCATAATGTCCTCATATAAAAGTTTAATCAATTTCATCTCAAGAGGTTTTCCCACCTTCATTTGTGCTATTTCACAGCTGTTGAATATATTGAGGATATATTCCTTTCTCCTTCTTATTCCCCAAATTATAATCTTAGATTAGGCAAAAGCTTTTATTAAACAGGACCAAAGCCAGAAACAATATATGAAAGTTAATATGTCTAGTTATATATTATTTTTAAATCCACTAAGGAAATCTTTGCCATAACAAAAGCAAAAGATGAATGACATAATGGGAAAAAATGAATGCAGCACAGGTAGTATGTGACTAATATCCTTCATTTACAAATAATTCAGTGAAAGAAATAAAGAGGTGGTAGGAAAAAATGAGAAAAATATATTAAATAGATATCAAAGTGATGGGGATGTGAATGAAAGTCAATCCTTGTATTCTCTCCTTATCATGTAAAGTTTATCTGGTTGGGTTCAGTTTATGTTTATAAAACCCAGTTTACATTTCAGTAAAATGAGTCACAGAGAGGTTGAGTTGTTCAAAGTCAGCATGTTCCAGTTAGTTCATGCATGATCATCCAGGCCAGGCCAGGGTTCTGAGACATCTTTAGGTTAGAAGTGGTCAGTGAGATATTTTAGAGATGTTGGTGATATATATATATATATATATATATATATATATATATATATATTTTAGAGATATTGGTGATATATATATATACATTTTATGATACTAATCCTTGAAATTCATTGTCCCAAATTGAATTATTGGAGAGGGAGGTGAAATTGGGTGGCGGAAACACATCAATTTCTGGAAACCTCTAGGACTGCTTTTCCCTGGAGTCCTGTTGCAAAGCATATGACAAAAATTTTTGCCCCTCTTTATAACCAGAAGCCACAGAAAGACTGATGATAGGTAGATATAGATAGATTTTTTAATATGAAACAATTTATACATTTGGTGGGGAAATTCTCCTGGCTGGGATATATTGAATTGTTTTACTATATCTTATGATTCTTTTTGATATCAAAATATCTCTTCAAATTTTGAGAAACTAGTTCCTATGCTTTGGAAATTTCTAGCAGTCAGGAATTTAATGATTTATTGAAGTCTGCCATTATGGAATCATTATATACTGTGTGTTTTCTCACAACGATTTAAGTTAATGTTTCCAGATGACAACCATCAAAAAAAAAACAAACCCATAAATAAGCAAGTACATAAAAATGTGTCAAGAAGATTATTTGTTTTGGTATTTTACTCAGTCTTAATGCTGTCACAAGTGTTAACAGGTGACACTAACTTAATTTATATTATTTTAAAAAATTCTTTTGGAATTGGCTTCCATAGAGGTTATTAATCCATACAACCAAATGATTTCACTTAGTTTGCTACTAAATTTCATTCCCTTTCACATGGACACAAAAACATTTGTAACATCTATTTTAGCTCAGAATCTGATAACAAATATCAGTTCTACTCTCTAATTACAGGGGCTTCATTCAGTGCTCATCACCCATATTCTGAATGCACTCATAAAATCAGTTTGGTGTATATGAAAAGAAAACAACTTCATTAAGAAAAATATGAATTTAACTCTGAAGGCAAATAGAAACATTTTTTGATTTTTACAATAATCATTATTTTGAGTAAACAAAATAACCAATACAAATTATCTGACTTTTTGATGGATGGAGAGCTATAATTCTCTCAATGACATTCTTCAATAGTTTATTTTAGCATTTTGTTCTTTGATTCTTCAAATAACCATTTCTCATTCTAAAAAAAGAATTTCTAAAAGGATGTAAATGATCCTTTGATATATACTTGATTTTTTTTTACAAAGAGAATTGAAAATTTTTGGACTATATTTCCTCTAAAATTATATATATTACCTTAAAAAATTATTTCTAATCAATCCTAATTTCATTATATATAATAAAGCTAAAAACTTTAGAAACTTTTTCTAAAATTAAGTATCTTTAAGTAAGGCTTACAACTATTTGAGTCTTTAAAAAAAAAGTTCTTAGTTATTAAGCTATTATATCATATCTACTAGAGACCTGCAATTTATTCTAAAATTCCAACTAATAATCCAAAATGAAGAGAAAAATCAAAGTGTGATTTATTTTCTCTACGTCAGATATTTTAAAATTTAAACACATAATGAAGTGGCAATTTCATTTTATCAAATAAAATGCACTTTCAGTTTCATTACTAGATAAACCAGCCACTAACTTAGTATTACCACTGGCTCAGGCACGCAGAGGAAGTTTAATTTTCTCTTTGTATTCTGGTTGACTTCTCCCCCTCCTCCTTGCACACCTGGAGTATTATAAATGCAGGATTGCATTACATTTTCTCTTCTGTAACTTCTTCTCAATCAAAGCAAGTACAACAGAAAGAGAGTAAACATTTCCCACGGTAACATCCCTCCAACAGTTTATCAGCTCACTGTGGTATCATACCTTCCAATAATCTCAATGCAAGATATCTTTACAAATGGGTCCTGTATATTCTTTACACCATGAAAGTCATTAGCAAGGATAATTAACTGAGACTGCGGTGATGAATAGAGCTGCATTACTGATCAGTGTAATAAAGAACAGAAGCCACTAATTACAGATATAGAGCCTTGGAGCTACCGAGAAATGTAATTTAACATTGCTGCCCAGATTCCACACAGATTAATATACGTGCACAATTAAAACAATAAGGTCTTCCCACAGATAATGCTTTTGGGATCATTCCAGGTGTAAGAAAATGTGCCCATCTGCATGAAGTGGCTTGTGATCTAGTAAGTACAGTGCCTTAAGAAAAACTTCTAAAAAATTAAACATAACTAAATATTTTGCTAGGTACTCTCATCATAACCTTGGTCTTGTATCATGTACTTTAGTAATTTCTTTGGATTTTCAAAAGGTTAAAAATAGTTTCACCTTTATATGAGTATACAAACAGCATAAATATAATAAATCTTTGCATCCATAGAGTTAGTTAGAATTGTCTGTTCCTTAGATAAAAAGAAGGCATTTTTCAACTGCACAGAAAGTAGTAAGTTGTAGAGCAGTGTTTCCCCAAATTACTTGATGATAAGAATGATATGAGGCCCTTGTTAAAATTCAGACTACTGGAAAGTACCCTGGGCAATGAGAATAGGATCTCGAAGGGGAAGGCTTAGGATAGTGATTTCAATGAGAGCTCTGGATGATTTTTATCATTGGGCAACTTTGGTGCAGTAGAAAGAAATTGGTTTGGGGACTTTAATACTGGTTCTTTGAATCCTGAATCTACCTTTTCATAGATGTGTACCCTAGTGAGAGCCATTTCTTCTCTCTTAGTCTCAGATTCTTTATTTTTAAAATATGGAAATATATTATCAGTACATATATTAGAAATGTATATAACTTGCCTATTAATGTGTTTGTACATTGTACACATGTAGCAAATATCAGTTCCCTCACACTTTCTTCTTACCTTTAAGGGTTCTTTTTATTCAGTAAATATATATATAGTCTCACTAAGAGTAAGGAAACTATATATGTATGTTTCAAATCTATTATAAAGAAGAGGAAGTAAACTCAGGAAAACAGCCTTCTATTGGTCTTCCTGGCTTTTGTGTATGACAGCACCAAATGAACATATCTGCCTGGACAGTGCCCTTCTGTCATGCTTAGAATTTGGTAGCTGGTACATCCTCTAGTTTTAAGTCAAGAGAATTTTAACATAAAGCAGGGGTTTACATCCATTTATATAAAATCATTTGTGATAACATTCTACTGCTAGCAAAAAATTTTAATAACATCAGGTAACATATATAAATTTTAAAAAATTATCATTAAAAAGTTATCATACATAATATCAGCAACTATCCAAGTATTTAGAAACAGCTTCTCATTATTATTACTTTCATGGAATGCAAGAAAAATGTTTTGGAGTCTAGTAACATAATTTGGAGGCAGACTCAAAGTGATAATAATTTAAAAATGCTTATCACTGAGTTATTTTGCTATGATTATCTTTTTGCTTCTAATAAGATTATAACTGATATGGTAGCCTCTCAAAATTGTGTCAATAAGAAGCCTTGTGGAAAAGTTTCCTCTTAAAAAGGGAAAATGTGGTCTTTTTCTCCAAAAGTATAATCCTCATCCTTGACTGGTAATTATACACCTGTTTACTTGACAAATATTTCTTGATGACACACATATAGGCCAACTGGGGAACAGAAAAATTATTTCGACACAGAAGAGGTCATAAGAATCTTCAGTTCTACAAGTTATGCACATATATTTTTACAAAATGGCTCAATGATTGACAAAGAAAGGCACAACTGTGAATTCAGAGGAGGGCTAGATTACATACAGCCTGAATGACCAGCTAGGCACTATAACACTTCATAATTTATTTAATGGTGTAAGTCAGTTCATAGCTAACTGAGCTAATAATTAATAACAATTGGGCTAAATAAGAGCCAATAATACCAAAAAAGGTGTTTCCTAGCTTTTGTTTTATATTTATGTAATTTCCTGATATATATACCCACTGGTCAAATTAAGCCATCTCCAAAATAAAGTTAAATAAAAAATTAAAAACAACATTTTGAGTTACTCGTTAGCTCTTTTTTCTTTACTATTTTGCAATTTCAACACCAAAACATTTACATTTATTTGTATTTTGACAATAATAATTTCATACATACATGGAGTTGCTTTTCACTATTCATCATACTGTCCACCTTTTATCAAACTGGCTAGTTTAAACTCTCATGCAAAAAATATCTTCTTACCATAGACTTTACTATCCACATTGTTTTTAATCTCACTCCTCGTAAAGATGCACTAACTCAATGACAATGTCAGGCTAAGCTTTTGCAATAAATTAATGAACAAAACAGCCCATGGAGTTTACTTCTTAATGGAGAGACATAATAAATAACAACAACAACAAAATATTACCTTAGAAAGTAATACGAGTGATAGAAATGATAGAGCCACATAAAGCAGATGATGGCTGAGGGAGAGTAGAGTGTTAATTAAAATAATCATGATAGGCCTCCATAGGACTGTCGTACTTGAGTAAAATGTGGAAGAGGTGAGGGACAGAATAATCCAAGCAGAGACAAGGACTAGCGCAAGGGCCCTAAGGTAAGAGCATGTACAATGTATATTCAAAGGTGATATTTAATATCAAATAAGTTACTAATAGAGATAAAGCCTCTAAGTCATGATGCATGCAAGGTATGGCTACTGGGGTTCTGCATTGAATTTATTACTTCAGAGCTTTAGGCTTCTAGTCAAACCATAGATGTTCATATCTCTTTTCAATTAACTCTATTAATCCTCTTCTACTCTGGAAAAGAATCCAAAATTTTCAGCCACAGAAAAGCTATTCTGTCATGAACTCTTTCTGAAGATGGAAGACAAACAGAGAAAAATGACAGGATAGTCAAGGTGTATCCTGAATGTTTGAAGCAACAAAAGTAACAGAGTTGGAAAACACCAGTTCCAATTTAACAGTGATGATATCCTTTACCCAGAGACATTGATCTTCCCCATATCATTCTTTTTATGTAAATCCTAAAAATATAAATAAACAGCAAACAAAATGCAAATTTTATAATTATTTTGCCTCCCTCTCAGACTCAATGATTAGCATGGGTTCAATTTTTAAAGAGATGAAAAGAACAGAAAGAATAATAAAAGATTGGGAGTTGTAAACAATAGCAAAACTAGGTATCTGAGGCAAAATCATTGAATTAGACATAAAGGAAAGCTTTGAGTTTCCAAGAAGTCTGTAAATGGAAAGTTTTAGGCTCTATCATTCTCACAATAGAATAATAAGAGTATTCTCTGCTATTAGCTTCAGCTTTTTTCTAAAAGTACCACTTTATAGATCTTATTATTCTCCCACAGATAATTTCTATGTCTAGTAAAACAGAGAACATTACAGAGGTATGACAATATTTTATTGCTCTTCAAAGGCTAAGAAAAGTATTTTTAAAAGTTCAATATTATAAATCAGTGACTGGCATAGAGTAAATATTCAATAAATGTCAGCACCTTCTCAACGCCTTAATTTTCTTCACTTGTTCCCATTTTATATGTGCAACTAATTACACAGTTATTTAGAGATTTCTAATGAGGCTCTCCCTTGTGCATTAAAAAATGGGTTGAAATAACATTTGATAGAAATATATTCCGTAAGTGGTTCTGTTACTGTCAATAGTGTACTGCTTCTGCCCCTAGACACAGAGATGCAACACCTCTCAGAGGCTCACTTATTACCATATCTAATTAGTTTATTTACCTTAATTAAAATTTTGGCAGGTTTTATTCAAAACCTCACATTTTAACTACACAATAAGAAATTTATAGGTACTTATAGGAACACTGAAAAGCGTAGCTTGAGAAGAATATGAAACCACTAAGATAAAGACACCCCTTAAGGAGTAAGGAGATTAAGAAGTCTTAAAGCTAAAGGGTCTAGTCAAGGCTTCAATAGCTCACCATCAGCACCCCACCCTCCTCCACCAAGTAGTCCTTCACCCTGTCTGTGATAGGAAAAAAATGTTTAGATCAGTTATTTCAAGCAGTCATGAATTGTAGAGAAAGCACTGGAGTTTCAGTTATATGCCAAAAGATAAAACATCTTTTTAAATGTCCTTTCTTACTAATTGCTTTATGTGTTTACTATTTAAAATGCCTACAATATAAAAAAAGTTTAGTAAAGAAGAAAGCAAATCATAAGAAAGGAAATAATATACTCAGGGTTAAGATTAGCAGTCAGAAATGCCCACTGTAAAGTCCTGAGTAGATGTAGAGATGTACTAAAATGTTGACTCTAAAATTCCTGGTGGTCAAAGCAATCAGCATAAAATTCAGAGATATAGCCTCTATAAGATTAGAGAGGCAGGGACAGAGGGGAGCCGGTGTTCGAAAGAGATATACCTTCTACTGATAACAGAGGCCTAATAGAAATGTCTCCTTTGGGATACTGTAAAGAAGAAGCTGTTCCATATATTGACTGATGTCCTCAATAACATTCACACAAAAGGAAAGCTAACAAGTTTCTTTTGATTGTTTCTTTTAACATCCAGAACAAAAGCTGGTGGTAAATGCTTATGTGCAATTCAGAAAGCAATTCTATCAGGGGCTAAGACATTGCTATCCAAGTATATAGTTCCTTGGTTGTCTCAAATCCAGATTTAGTCCATTGGGATCTAAGAGAGAATAACCTTTTTAGGTGTAGAGAGTGCATTCATCATGATGGGAAGAATGTCTTTATTTCACTCTTTCAAAAGTTACAGGATTAAAAAAAAATTTTAAGGTAATTCCCCAAATTAAGCTCCAATAGAAGTAATATCATACTTCTGTAAAGTATGTCAAACAGTATGATGGTTTAATGATCAGTGTTCCAAAAAGGGAATCACCATGAGAAATTGCTGTTTTGAATTTTTTCTTCCTGAGGCCAAAGCAGTAGTAGCATTTTTATCTGGCCATATTCTCTATCAAGGTTCACTTTGAAAACTTCAAAGGCCATATTTGGAAAAAGAAAATATCTCTCATTTTCATTCCTCTTCCCTTTGAGCCAGCATGTAAAAATGGCAATCCTTTTAATCCCAGGGAAAAATACTTTTAGACAAACTATGTAGGTGTTCTTTTTTTTCCTGGGAATATATTAAAAGTAATGTAGAAGAACTATTATAAGTAATGCTTTGGCACAGTAAGGCATTAAAAACAGAACAGGTAGAAATCATCATAGTTCTCTACCAATTTAGACTTCTTACATTTAAGACATGACACATAAATGGAAGCCTTTAGGGCAACAATAAAGTTAAATAATATACTCAAAGATAAAATGATCTAATTTTTCCTTTTAATAACAATTACTCTACCTATTACTAGAGACTATAAAATAGTAATAGATTGATTTAGGATGCTGGCATCTTATATGAAATATATTCCCATTGTATATGAGTGCATTTTAGTTCCAATCTTTTTTTTTTTTCTTTTTCCAGCATCAAGGGACTGCTGCTTTGGGAATAAATGGGGCACCTACATGAGGACCATAAAACACCTAGTTTTGGCAACCAAAATTTTCCATTCATCTTATGATTTCAGTGGTTTCATTCAACATTCTACCACCTCACTGAAAAGCAGAGCAATGGTGAGGAAACTACCAAGTGTTATCTTTGAACTAAGGAGTAACCTACTTTAAAGTGTCCTGCCATTAGTTACAGATAACCTAATATATGTTCCTGTATATTTTTATTATTATTTTTCCTGTTACAAAATCTTCAGAGAAAGAATTTCTTAGAGTAAGTTTTTAATCTAAAATTCTCAAATTTGCTTTTTATTGCTACCAGTACCACCTTACAGATAATTTTTAGTAGATTACTATGTGAAGTTTTACAAGTTTATATATTCTTATATAAGACAGAAATTTCCCAGGATGGTATTAGTATTATTGATATATCATGGCAAAACTGATTAGACAACATAAATCTGAATAACCCTTTTATACATGAAGTAAATAGCCATGGATATAAAAATAATATTATTGGGCTTCCATAGATATTATCTTAAATATTCTTTATACTTATTAACAGATTTTTCTGAATACTTAACTCTATGTGCATTTTATATTAATATATAAACCAGATTAATCTAATTTCTCTAAATCCTAAGAAATTCTCCTAATAATATTCAAATTTTAGATTTTACAACTAGCCTGAATTTCAGATTCTGCAATTCCCAAATCACTGAAAATCAAAATGTTTTCTAACTTATGGCAAAATCTGATATGAATTGACTCTGATGCTGTATATGCGGTCTTTATTAATCACACTTAGTTTGAATATTCATATATCTTGCTGCCAAAATATGTGCTCAACCAGATTCCTCAATGGATATAACATGTGCAATTTATTACCTTTCTTAAATGCAAAATATTCAGGCTTCTGTTCCCAGGGGATACTGGGCCTGGATAGATATATCACTGTGGGCAGACAGATACATTAAATGGACAAGTTGAATGTAAAATAAATGGAGTAATCATTTTAACCCAGTGAATAAAATAATAATTTATGAAACCATACTGATATAAACAAATGCGTAAAGAGAGAGCTCTCCTTACAATAGGAAGCTAGTTCATATATGTATATATATTATAATATAGTATCATATATTGTATTGTATATATAATGTGTAGTTATAATTATATATATAAATAATATACATAATAATATATAATGAATGTATGTATTATAAAAATATATACATATATAATTATAAAATCATCAATGGTTGATAATACTGGTGACTGAAAATTTGATGAGCATCAAGATTTTTAAATAGTTTCAAAATATCTTCTTATGATTCCTAAATTGATCACATAGGAAAATATAGTAAATTTATAGTGAAGAAACCTAGTAGACATCACCTTAACCATGTGACCAAATTTAATATCACCAATACTGAGACAAACCAGAATCATTTTCCTCTTGATTTCATTTATTGAGAATAAAAGACAAAAAAAATCACTCAGAGTATTCTGCCACAAATGTATACAGTGAATTTGATTATGAAAAAAAATCATATCAGAGAAACTCATATTGAGGAATATTCTGCAAAATAACTGATCTTTATTTCTAAAAACAAAAAAGAAAAATTCAAGTCAGGAAAGACAAAGGCTGAAGAAATGTGCCAGGTTACAGAAGAGACATGACAAGAAAATGCCATTCCAGCTCCTATAACTGATAGAGATGATTGGCAATGGAATTTATTCCAATCAAAAAGAAAGAAATAGTCCTGAATATTATCAAGTATATGAAAATGGTGCTAATTTTGAAGCAAATGAAATGAACTTTTAAGGGAAATAATTTAATAAGACAAGTTAAAAAGTGCCCTTCTATGGCCACTAATGGCTGGAAACGGTAGAAGAAAAAGAAGCAAATATGTGAACATAATGGAAGAAAATGAGAGACAATAAAAGAAAATGAAATACAGGCAATTATGGTGAGGAAAATAAAAGTCATCTAGAAATACTGAGTCCTAGATATCCAGGAAACAATTAAGTGAGTTACTGTAGTATGGTATAAACATAATTGGTTTTAGCCAATAGAAAAAACAGTTTGAAATAGTTAACATTTAAGAAAATTTAAATGACTCATTAGGAAGCAGAATATATAAAGTTTCGAAAAGTAAAGCAACTTTAAGTAAAAAATGCATGTTTTGTGAGAAACAGATCAGATCCTTGAATAATTTAATGACTCAGAGTCCACATTTGGGTCTCAAGCACATTTTCCTGATAAGATACTTCAGTTGGGAAGGATTTTGCAATGTGCCCGTCATGTTAGTTTTATATATTTAAATAAATATAAATAAATAAATAAAGCATGAAAGAATGAAGGAGAAATTTTCTTCTGCAATGAAATATACATATATGCAATTAGCTATTACTTCTATATTTTTTGTCATTAATGATAATGACCATCCACCAAGCCAGAACTGGAGACTAACTCTTTTGTCTCTCAGAATCTCCTCATTAAATCAACCACTTGGACATGATTTTTCTTCTTTTCATTTATTGTTAAAATAATAATTCAAAATTTTATAGTTTATCTAGTAGATTAATTCCTTATTTTCTAAATTTCTTCTCTGATTCCTACTTGATTCTTATTAATTCATCATTTCATCATTCACATTCCAGAAAGTCTTGCTTTTTCTTTAAAAAAATGTACTGATGCCCTCCCATTGCAAAAATTTCTTTAGTGGCTTCCCATTGCATGTGGAATGAGGTTCAATTCATTATCATTACCTATAGTTTTGAATAAAAAAAAGTCAACACAGTTTTTAAAAAATTAAAATTCAGATGCTTGAAATTTTAGTTATCTTATAAACCTTATATTTATACATGATCAGTGAACAGAGTTACATACTACTACAAATAATAATAATAATAACAATTATTATTATTATAGTTATTCATCTTGGCTTCAGTAGAGGGTGCCATTTCTGTAAAAAAAATGTAATTGGATTATAGATATTAAAATCACCAGGTGGGGAACTGTGGTACTAGTAATGTTCTATCTTTTCTTTTTTTAACAGCTTTATTGGAGTATTATTGCTTTATAATTGTGTGTTAGTTTCTGCTTTATAACAAAGTGAATCAGCTATACATATACATATATCCCCATATCTCCTCCCTCTTGTGTCTCCCTCCCACCCTCCCTATCCCACTCCTCTAGGTGGTCACAGAGTACCGACCTGATCTCCCTGTGCTATGTGGCTGCTTTCCACTAGCTATCTATTTTACATTTGGTAGTATATATATGTCCATGCCACTCTCTCACTTCATTCCAGCTTACCCTTCCCTCTCCCCGTGTCCTCAAGCCCATTCTCTATGTCTGCATCTTTATTCCTGTCCTGTCCCTAGGTTCTTCATGTTCTATCTTTTGATCTGAGTGCTGGCTATATAGGTCAGTTCAGTTAGGGAAAAGCCATCAAGTGTAAAATTATGGTTTTTGCAATTTTTGGTATTATATAATAATAGTAAAAATGTAATAATAGTAATAATAGTAAAATAGTATTATAATAGTAAAAATAGTAATAATAGTAAAAATGTTAACAACAATTTAGGGTAAAAGGTACAATAAAGAGGAGGGAAAAGGGATGAAAGAAAATATATATTAATATATTCTCATTTTAATTAAAAATCCCATGAAAGGTCTAAATTTTCCATGTATGATTGTTAATTTAAGGTTAATTTATCTTAATGATTATCATGAGGTTCTTATAGTAGCACTTAAATTACACATAAAATATATAATCCTAATATAGCTATTTATTTTCTAATCAAGAGCATAAACCTTCCAAAAATTCCCTTCTACATCTTTATAGCTGAATTTATTTTTCGGATTTTTTTGTTTTTTTTCAAATCGTGTCCTTCAATACAGAAACGGATACTGCATTTATCCGTATTTATTTAGGTCTTTCCTCAGCCCTATTGCCAACCCATGTGTCTTATTCTTAGCTCAGTGAGCTGGCACTAGTTTTGTACCTCAGGATGTTTACTCTGGCTAATTTAGCTAGTGATCTTCTAATGTCTGGTGTTTGGCAATAAAGTCCCAGTTGGAGTTTTCAACCAACAGCAGTTTGTATTTAGTTTCTGAATCTCTGTTTTATAGTCTTAGTACCGTCCCTTCTACTGCATGAAGACAATTGCTCCTAGGGATACCTGAACCTGAAACAAACTGAAAATATTTTACAGCTTTCAAATTGCCAGCAGTAGAAGAAATATTCATACTAATCCCAGCACTCTGAACAGCTGTTGCTATAAGGTGATGTTGCTAAAGAATCCCAAAATAGAGCAAGGCAAATACCATCACTACAAGGTTTCCACTATGTTTTGGAGATATCCAGCTGGAAACTTAATTGTAATTTAAACAGAGAAGGCAGAAACAGCTTTCTTGCATCTATTCACCATACTTTTATTGAATTGGATAATTTAATCAATAAGTCACAATACTCTCTAGTGCTGTGCTATGTAAAATTCTGGGAGCAGAGAAATTTGATCTTTGCTGCCTATTTCTTCCATCTTCCTGTATTGCATTCCGCTAGGATTTAGGTAATATATCCCCCATCCTAATTAAGTCTTTAAACACATGCAATCTATTTTCTGTTCTTTGTGTTAGCACCCTACCTCCAAAAACCGCCAGGAACACCGCTGTGTTTATTCTTGTTTGCAGCATTAGGGCATACATACGGTGAAATGTGAGGTGTCTTGGTAAGAAGGTGTATTAGAGTTCTCCAGAGAAAAGAGAACCAAAAGACTATATATATATACGCAGGTATTCCTCACTTTTTGAACGTTTGCTTTATGCCACTTTGTTTTTATGAAAGACCTGTATTAGTACCTGTTTTCTCTAACCAACAGAAATCTAAAGAGGTTTTTAACTTTTAGGAAAAAATTCCTTCTTTGCTTTAGGCCATTTCAACTTACAAATATTTTCATAGGAACACTCTACTTTCAGAGAAAGAGAATGAGAGAGAGGGAGAGAGAAAGGGAGATATTTATTATAGGAACTGGCTCATGCAAGTTTTGAGGCCAAGACATCCTACAACCTACCATCTGCAAGCTGGAGAACCAGCAGAGCCAGTGGTGTAATGCAGTCCAAGTCCAAAGATCTGAGAACCAGGAGGTTTGATGACTGAGGACAGGAGGTGTCCCAGCTCAAGCAGAAAGAGCAAATTCATTCTTCCTCTGCCTTTGTGTTCTGTTCAGGGCCCTCAAAAGATTGGATAATGCCTTCCTACATTGGGAAGGGCCATCTGCTTTATTCAGTTCACCAATTCAAATGCTAATCTCTTCCAGAAACACCCTCACAGACACACCCAGAAGAATGTTTTACCAGCTAACTGGGCGTCCCTTAGCCTAGTCAAATTGACATGTAAAATTAATACCATCACAGTGGGTATTAAAAAGAAGCCTATTATACAATTTAGGCTTTGGTTGAGTTGTTTGGAGGAGTGTTTAAGGAAGCAGTACCTTGCACTGGATTGTATCCTATCAGGAGCAGGAAGCAATTCTATGATAGGGTATCTCAAAACATCTTATCCATGACAATGATACACCAGAGTGAGGCTAGTCCTGTAATTATTGAAGAAACAGCCATTGCTCATATTAACCAGGGAAGGGTTATACTTGTGAAGCTGTGGGTTGGGTAGTGCTTTGTCTATGCTCAGCCATGATTAAGGAATGGTCTTGTTTTTGTCTTTATCCATAAAGATCAAAGAATGGTCTTATCTGAATTTGAGGTTCTGTGAAAAAGTTTATTTTCAGCAGGAGATGCGGAAACCTAGCTGTGAGTGCCAGGACAGCTTGAAGCAACAGCAAGGCCTGGCTGAGAGTTATGAGGCCACAGCCTGCATGTCAGGGGCTTGCTCTTTCTCACTTGTCTCTATTAAAGAATGTTAATAGAATATTCCATTGTAAAGTATAAAATGTAAGAAGAAAATCATAAGAAAATTTAAGAATTCCTCATAAAGGTATTTATTCATGGATTCATTCATCTATTTATTTTTGGAAATTAAGGCAACACATTCAATTTCCTTGCAATCATATGATCTAAAGCATGTGTGGTGGTCATTGGCCAGAATACGATTTTTTTAAGGCCTTCTATAATTAAACTTCAGTTCAGAAATACATCATATTTAGTACAAATTTGAGAAAACTTATTTCTGGCCTGAGCTCTTAACTCATGATAAATACATCCTTACCTCATCAACCCTTGATCACACTCAATCACTGTTTCAGTGGCAGGGCATAACCAGTTTTAGCAGCTTCTCTAAAGGTCCCCTGTTCTAATGTGGCCTGGCCAAGTAAAGCAACTGTGGGCCGTGGTGGGCTCCTTTCTCTTCTCAGGCTGGGCTCTGCATGATGAGTGTCATAACTTGGCCAACTCCAATGCAAGCTTATGCCCCTGCACATTTTCCACCTCCACATCTTAATTCATGAACCATGTGTGCAATAATGCTTGATCCAGATCCTCCCAATGGCTGATCCCAAGTAATGGCTCTTCCATTTAAATTGGTTATACCTGGGTCGAGATCCAAGCTCTTCTCAACTGCCAAGTACTGGGGAGGAAAAGCTTCATTTACCTCTACCAAATCCACGTCCTTAAGACTCAGTCTTCTTTTCTTTAGTGCCCCATTGGAGGTAGGGACAAAACCAATATCTATGACAGAGAGATCACATCTAGATACAAAACAGCTCACAATTCTTGTCAATGTAATGTTATGCTTTTTAGCAGCATCTTTACTAGCTATGAAAGCATCAGATACTTCTGGTACATTCCTTACACTGATGGTCCCTTCGTCCTTGAAAATTGGAGGAAGTTTATTTAACTGCTCCAGGCTCATTGGGACCAAACTTGTTCGTGACTTGCATTGTTTTCCTGTCCTTGTCTTTACCTCAACTGGTACCATCTCATTATTAAAGTAGCCAGCATCTTTAGCAGCTTTCCATCTCTGCTCTGACTACAGAGTGTATTTGTTACATTTTTCTCTGCTAATTTTATGTTTTGCAGCAAGATTCTTTGCAGTAATTCCCATGGGGAGTTGGAGATGCTGCTCTGTTAATGCTGCTCGCAAAGAATCTTCCAGCTTGAGATCTGATCAAAACTTGGCTCTAAAATGCACGTTTCTGACACAGTAAGGAGCCATAATTTTGGCTGTTCCACACAAGACAACTTCAGCATCTTTAAAACACATTTCCTGATATCCATTCACAATGGACTGGAAACCAGAGCCACAGAGCCTATTAACAGTGAGAGCTGAGGTCTCTTTCGGAACTCCCACATCAAACTGACGTGCCTTGCCAAGTATGCAGCATCTGAAGAGCTATTTGCCAGTTTATTATAAAGGATACAACTAAAGAACAGACAAATAGAAGAGATGCATAGCGCAAGATATGGGGAGGTGGGGTGTGGACCTTCCACACCCTCTGGGCACCCACCTGTCCCAGCACTTTCATTTGTTCACCAACTTGAAGCTCTGATGGGTTTATTCTTCATTCGTAACAGAAGGATTTGCAAAAACAATGGAATTCATTTTTAATAGTAGAATTTTTGTTAATCAAATTCTGGAGAGGACAGTATCATTTGATGCAATGGGAGTTATAGGTAGAAGTTTTAATCTGCCTCTAAAAATTTGGCAAATATAAGGTTAATCTCCCCTGCCCTCCTAGTATTTGCACTTGAGATTTTCTTTATATTTAGTTTCTAAGTTAAAGGAATCCTGAATGAGAGGAATTGAAAACACGTGTTTAAAATATAAAATTATAATTTTCAGTGCCATCACTATATTATATTTTAAAAGTTCTATGTCTTATGCTGCATTCATAATACTTCTATAGTATATAGTTTAAGAGCCATCTTATCTTACTCGATTGGAACAATTATTTGGTAAGTTAATTGAAAAGTAGGTTAAAGTAGAAACCATATACAAACAAAAAATGTATGCATACCTTAAAAATTTTATTTCAAGTTAAAACATACGCATGCACCTTATGATGTAGGGACAAAGCCTTTCTTTGAAAGTAGTTTACTGATTTATTTTCCACATTTTGCATAAAAGACATCCTAAGGCCTCAAACAACATCTAGCAATGGTTTCATTAGGTAAAGTAAGAAGGGCAGAAGGTGTGGAGCAAAAGAGAGGCACTTATTAGCCACAGTTATTCAGTTGGTATATTTTCAAAAGGGAATTGAAACCTTCAATTAATCTCAAAGATTATATGAAGACATATTAAGAGAGTTTCTGTATGTTCTATAAATAAAGTGGATACAGTCCACTTAATGAATAAGGCTTTTATATATTATCTGCAAGGGATTATAATTATTTTTAAGTATTTTATAGCCTTATGTCATAAATCTTAGTGTCTATTCATTAGGTGGGTTTCTGTTGTTATTGTTTGTTTATATATATATATGTGTATATATGTCCCCTTTCCTTACTTAAAGTACTACTGCAAAGTATTTTGGGAAATTTAGAATAGAAAGCAGAATTCTCAAGAGCAGGTCCATTTAGTTGGTTAAAATATGTTTATTACTAATCTTTTAAAATATATACTTGTGGAAATATAATTTTTAGACAATGTTCATCTATTTTATATATATATATATATATATATATATTTCCCCCATAAACACCAATTATATGTTGACATCGATCCTACTTGTTAGCTATGCTGTCGGTCAAAACAGATCTGACTGCTCTCTAATGGCATTTGGCAGAAGTAAATGGAGATTAGGGGATAGAGAGATCAGTTCAGGCCTCCAGGACAATCTGTAGCTTTCAATTCCAGCCAATCAGTGACACCTGCATGTGGTAATCATTCTCCTTGGTTACAAGTGCTGGCAGAAACTAGAGACGTGTTTTTCAAGCTTAAGCAAAACGAGCTAAATATAAATGTGAAAATCCTCTTCATTGTAGAATTTTCATCTTCTTTTGAGGAAAAAAAAAGGACAAAAAACAGGGTTGTTTTATTCATATTTTCAATTATTTTGTAGTAAGGGCAATTAAGCTTAAACACACCAATGAAGGATAAGCATGTTGGGGATAATATTTATCTACTTGGGCCCATGACAAGAATTCAAACTGCAGTCCAGTATCCAACATGGGACTTTAAACGGCTGTGCTGGTGCCCACTACACCAGTCTCCTTTTTAGTTACTTGTTAGAGCTGTGTGAACCTTTCATCTTGTGAAACTTGCCAACTTCAGGAATATTTTATGAGTTACCAGCTTTGCAACTTTTGTAGAATACATTCAAACATCACTTTTACGGGCAGCAGAACTGTAAAATGTCTCTCCAAAGATTAAAGAAAAGTATATAAAAAGGAAACTATGGAAAGAAAACTAGTAGCATTCTCCCATCACTTCCCAGCAAACTCTTGTTTTCTCTAACTTTAAATGAAGTCAGGCCTCGACTTAGGGGTCAGCAGACCATCCTTCTGAGGTTATCATTCTCAATTGAATCTGTCTCCAGAAAAGCAAAAACACTATAGGCAATAAGCTTCTTCAATTTTTTTTTATTCAGGTATTTAACTGCCATTCTTGGGTAAAATAAGATATTACTTTATAATATAGTATTTTTCTTTTTCTTTTCTCCTCTTTTCCAACTAGCTATCCCTAATCTTTTAACAAATTCTCATATAAAAATGTAATATTTATTTAATAGATGATGAAATATGCCAAAGTTTTTTTTTTTAATAAAGTTCAAAGAGCTTGTAAGAAAGCCACACTATTCTTTTTCCAAATGTGAACAGTAGTGCATTGTTATAATGCCTGTGGAAACCCAGAAGGGCAGCTAGATGCTAGATCTGGTGAATAGGATAAGCCTGGATTTAGATCTTGAATTAAACCCTTTTGAAAATTTGACCTCAGAAAGATTAAAACTGATTTTGTAAGCAGATTTTGGGGAGCATACCTACACAGTTGGCCTTACTTATGGCAAAAAGAGGAAAACTAATAATTATAGAACACCTAGTACATTCCAGGGTCTCAGAGTCACAGATAGTTTTATTTGCTATCTTATATCCATTCTCCTTCTAGATATTATTTGAGGTCAGTTTTAGAGTCTTCATGGGAATTTGCCCTTGGATTCTTTCAGAAAAGGAGCATGCATGAGACAAATAAAGCAAATATTGAATGGTGAAAATTCAGAACCTGTCTATTGAATGAATGTCAGAAAATTTGGAGAATTTATAAGTAGTAGTTCTTTTTTCTCCTGAACTAGAAATTTAGGAGCTACTGCCATCTTGCTACCAGAAAGAGAGTCTGAGGGTAGTTGTTCCTACTCACTGAAAACAAAGTCAAGATAAGATCAGAGAAAAACCAAGACCTAGAATATTGTTTAAGCCACTGCATCAAGCTTGATCAGAAGTCACTTCTATCCACGGACTTTTCAAAGGATCAAGCACTAGATATGAAAGCCACGGCACAGCCAACTGCACCATATTTGTAAACTACGTGGCCAGCAGAAGCAACAGCACCCAACACTTCCTACTCTCCACATAGCAGAGAAAGTTAGCTCTCCCAACTTGCCTCTGTTAGAGTACACAAGATTTTATCAGCATGTTGTTCTTGAAAGGGAAGTGTCAGTTGTTTTCTTTAGAAGAAGATGGAAAGAGAGAAATGAGTAATTGCTGCTCATCTTTCAGATATAATAACCGGTTAACATGAGGACACGATTCACTGCAATATGTCTCACACACTATGAGTGGCTCAAACTGGATAAAACCATGGCTTAAAGCAGAAAGACAAACTGAAGGCCCACCCAATCTATCCAATTTACTTTAAAGTAATTATTAATAATCCCTTTAAAAATGATAAATCTGGAAAAAGCCTAAGCCAGACAGGATGCCAGGATAATAGGTATAAACCAGCACTGTCCAGCAAAGGAAATTATCAGCAAAACAAAAAAGACAACCTACTGAATGGGAGAAAATATTTGCTAATGATATGACCAATGAAGGGTTGATATCCAAAATATATGAACCACTCATACAAGTCAACATCAAGAAAACCCAGTCAACTCGATTAAAAAATGGGCAGAAGTCCTGAATTGACATTTTTTCAAAGAAAACCTACAGATGGCCAACAGGCACATGAAAAGATGCTCCACATTGTTACTAATCAGAGAAATGAAAATTAAAACCACAATGAGATATCACCTCACACCTGTCAGAATGGCAATCATCAAAAAGACCACAAATAACAAATGTTGGAAAGGATGTGGAGAAAACACTTGTACATTGTTGGTGGGAATGTAAATTGGCGTAGCCACTGTGAAAAACAGTATGGCAGTTTCTTAAAAAACTAAAAATAGAACTACCACATGACCCAGCAATTCCACTTCTGGGTATATATCTGAAAAATACAAAAACACTAATTTGAAAAGGTACATTCATCCCAGTGTTCATAGCAGCATTGTTTACAATCACCAAGGTATGGAAGCAACCTAAGTGTCAGCAGATAAATACGATGTGGTATATATGTATACAATGAATACTACTTAGCCATAAAAAAAGAATGAAATTTTGCCATTTGCAACAACATGAATGGACTTGGAGGATATTAGGCTAAGTGAAATAAGTCAAACAGAGAAAGCCAAATACTGTATGATATCACTTGTATGCAGATTCTAAAAAAGTAGAACTAGTGAATATAACAAAAAGGAAACATACAGATATAGAGAACAAACTAGTGATTACCAGTGGGGAGAGGGAAGGGGGTGAGGGAAAAGACAGGGGTAGGGGATTAAGGAGGTACAAACTATTATGTATAAAATAAGCCTCAAGGATGTATTGTACAACACAGGGAACATAGCCAACATTTTATAATAATACAAATGGAGTATAACCTTTAAAAATTGTGAATCACTATGTTGTACACCTGTAACTTATGTAAGAGTATACATCAACTCTATCTTAATTAAAAACAAAAAGCACAGGACTGTCCTGGGAAAACCAAGATGTACAAATCATCTAGCTACAGGGAATAACAAAACTCATGGGTGAGGTATGTACAATGACCTGTGACCTTTGGCTAATATGTAACGAAAACATGACTTTATTAATTCACTTAGTAAACATCGTTGTGTAGACTATCATGAAGCACTGTGATACATCATAAGAATAAAAAGATAACCAGAATAAAATTTCTTACCCTAAAATAACACGTGTTTATCAATGGAGAAAGACATATTTGCAGATAGTTATGACACAAACATTGCAAGTAAGGTATTGGCAGGGATAAAATAAGCACTCAGATTGAGTACTGAACTCTGTATGGGGAGGTGGGAGAAAAAGTAACCAGAAAAGCTTAAAAAAAGAAGTGAAATTTGAGCTGTATAACAGTGGAATAATATACATTTGGCAAGTAACTAAGAAAAAAAAGAGTTTAGTCTTGAGTAAGGGAATGAAAGACATGGAATCATGGGGTCTAAAATGGCTTAATAACTTTAGGTTAATTTTGTCATGAAAATATTAAATCTTTCTAAGACTTATTTTCACCAAGGTGAAATGACTAAGAATA
This sequence comes from Delphinapterus leucas, assembly GCF_059928025.1. Lineage (NCBI taxonomy): Eukaryota > Metazoa > Chordata > Mammalia > Artiodactyla > Monodontidae > Delphinapterus > Delphinapterus leucas. The sequence goes on along the minus strand of NC_143136.1, from coordinate 40,736,472 downwards.
ATACTGAGAGGCATTTTAGTTAATAAATATATTGCATCTTTTCAGAATCCATTCCTTGGTAGATTTTCAGCAAATTCATTGGCACTCTAGGATTTCTAAGATTGAAATAAATTTACAAAGGTCAGTTTTTATAAGTGAATTTAAGAAAATATTTCTTGTTTTCAACATAAAAAAGCTTTGATTTAAATCCTGGAAGCCAAAAGTGTTATATTTTATTGAAACTGGGAAAAAAATAAAAGAATAGGAAAGCAATTCCCTTAGGAATTAAAGAACATTTTTATTCCCCTTTTATACAGTATGGCAGTTTCTACTTTTAGTGTTCCTCTTTAAAATATAGAAGTAACCTCACCATGAAAATTTTATGTGTAGAACCAAAGAATAAACAGCTTTCACTGATTCCCACCTGTATGCACACAGAGCCAAAAGAGTCCTTTCACTTAATTAAACCAAATTAAAATTTAGAATAACTTTAGAAACACTTACCTTCAAAATAACTGAGGTGCGCACTTCTCTCTAAACCCTCTGCTTGCCAAGTTTTTCCCATTAGACAAGCTTTTACATTATGTAATTAAAATCCTTCTTCTTTACTTAGTATAAATTGTTCAACCCAGAGGTTGTTATTTTTACCTAAGTCCAATATGTTCTGTTTTCTCAAAATGACCTACTGTTCTAATCTCTTATTTAGTTTATGATGTACTTTGTTTTTATTCTAATACATGGTATTAATGTTTGGTATTTTAAATGTCTGGACCATTAAGTACATAATGAGTTACACAACTTTTTTTTTTTTATCTTTCACAAATGAGTTAAATAGGAAGAGAAAAATTTAACACTATTTATGATCTATATAGAAATATAGCATAATGTAGAAATTTAATAACACCTTACTTTTGTGATTCTATTAATTTGCTGGGCTGCCATAACAAAGCATCAAAAACTGTGTGGCTTAAACAACAGAAAGATATTGTTTCACAGTTCTGGAGACTAGAAGTCCGAGATCAAGGTGTCCGCAGGTTTAGTTCCTACTGAGGCCTGTGAGGGAGAATCTGTTTCTGGTGATTTGCATGCACTCTTTGGTGTTTCCTGGCTTGTATGTGCATCAACCTGGCCTCTGCCTTCATCTTCATATGGAGGTGTGTGTGTGTGTGTGTGTGTGTCTCTGTGTGTGTGTGTCTGTGTGTGTGTGTATGTCTGTCTCCATGTCCAAATCCCCTCCTTATTTTCAGGATGCAATCATATAGGATTAGAACTCCCCCTACTGAACTCGTCTTAAATTGATCATCTTCAAGGACCCTATTTATAAATAAGGCCACATTCACAAGCACTGGGATTTAGGACTCCAACATCTTTTTGTTATTAAACCCATAGGAGTGACTGGGTTTTGAAATGTTTTTCTTAAAGCAGACTGAGAAAATGCTTAACTGTGGGTCATCATGCCTGGGTTTAAATCCATCCCCTATCATTCATGAAGAAATCATATAATTTCTTCATGTTCTAAGCTTTTGCAAATATACCTGGCCATTTAGGCTCTGCTTTATCTTACCTGTATCAGGAATGAAGATAAGATGTCCAGGAAGAAAAAATTGGAATGGAAACTTTTAAAGGGTCTTAAAGAAAAGCAGGAATATTAAGAAGAGAATAGAAATAAAGTAAAGAAGTAAAAGGTGCCCAAGGAAAAGTGGTTGATATGGAAGAGTGACAAAGAAAATCCAATTTATAATTGGATTTGCTGAAGAAGATGAACAGTTCGAGATCTTACTTCTCGTTCTGTTGTCTGAGAGGTGCTAGAAGACAAGGCAATGAAGTAACAATCACAAACCCAGAGCCAGATCCTGGTTTCTAAATACTCTCTCTCCACTAATAGGAACTAGAATTATTTGGAGAAATGTCTGATTCCAGGCTGGAGCAGGAACAGTACAAGATGAACTTGGATGATCTTGTTTCTGAATGTAAGTACTCAAAATTGAGACACACGAAAAAGACACAGAAGCCAACTTGAGGAACTCCCATGGCTAAATATGATGCAATTCAGCATCGAATTAAATAATGATAGTAAAGGATTATAGCTTCTTAAATGAATTAACTTACTATTATTGCATATTTAATAGTTTATATATCTATATTTATATGGAAAGCCCTTTCTTATAGTAGAGGCTCAAGTAATAAATAAGAAAGGAATGAAGAGATCCAAAAAATCACCATTTAACAACTATCAACATTAATTGAGGCAAGATTCATCAATGGATACTAAAAGAAGTGAGTGATATTTTGAGGTGTCACAAAATATTTATACGATCTCAATATAACTCCTTACAAGATAGTGGAAAAAAATTGACAGGAACAACTTCATAAAATGATCAAGTTAACATAATGAATCATGAAACATTTCAATAATATATGCTAACTGACATAAGACATTGAGAATAGCACGATATTTCTTCTGTGGTGTTTCTGACAAAAAAAAAAATCTATAACCTGGACATATCAGAAATTCCAAAGAGAGATGCATTTTATGCAAAATTACTGTTCTCTAAAAAATAAAATTAAAAACAAAAAGTTAACCTCCCAAAATAAAAGAGACTCAAGAGACATGACAACTGAATGCAAGGCATGATTCAGGATTTTCGGCATTTTCTGTCATATAAATTGCATTATTGGGAAAATTGTCAAAATCTGAATAATGTCTTCAAATTAGAGAATAATGCTGTATCAGTGTTAATTTCCTAGTGTTGTTAAGTGTGCTATATTCAATGAAGTATTTACAGAGAAAGGGACATAATATCAGTAACTTATTCTCATGAGAAACAGAGAGAGAGAGATGAGGGAAGAATCTGGGTGAAGAGTATACGAGAATTTTTGTATTTATTCTTGCAACTTTCTGTATATCTGAAATGATGTTAGAATTAAAAAATAAAAAGTTAAAAGGTACTCATATAACCTCTTACATGGTAGAGAGTAAGACTTGAAGAAAGAGAAAAAGTGTTACTCTTGAATTAAGAGGAGAAAGAAATAGGTTGTAGCTTGTAAGAGTGAAAAACTATGACACAAGGGGGATAAAGGAGAATTTCAGCACCACTTGGACTTACAAGATTTGCAGAAATGGGTACACCAGGAAAGGGCAGCAGCAGATGCAATTGGGAAGTATTGCCTTTATGAAATTTTTCCAGGAGCAGAGAGCAAGAAACGTGAAGAGGTGTTTGCAAAGAAGAAAGTGAACATGTTAGAAAATACATGTAACCTGAAAATGTGGGCTGAGAAAAAGAGGGTTTTTCCAGTGGGCTGAAGTCTTGAATTATGCATACAAGGGCATGAGCTAGTGACATTTTTCTTATTATTTTTAATATAAGCATGATAGAATGATAGAATTGGCAAAGGCTAGAGAAAATGGGGATACAGAAAGTATACATGTGCCCAGAGGGTCAACATGTCCTGGACTCACAGTAGGCTCACACTGGTATTTCTAATGGTTGTTGTGTTGTCTTAATGACAGAAGATCTTGAATTTCTGCTCCCTCATTGCTGTCACCTACTTGAGCCTTTTATTTCTTCTGACACCAAGCTTACCAGATTTTCAGCTTGTTTCTAATTTTGGAAAACCGAAGTCATCTACTATCTTTCTGATGATCTAGGGTACAGAACGATTTTGCAGGACTCAATTACCAGATTATAGGTCTTCACTTTGACTCTTGGAGCTTGAGTATCTACCTAAATTACTGCCTCTGTTAATTGGATGGACTCTATATGTGACCACATTTGAAAAAATATTTACTCCAACTTAATTTCATGGCCTTCATTTCTGTTACATTTTAAAGAACTTCAGCGACTCTCTTATAGTATTTAGAGCTTCAGTTAAAATTATAGATAAAGGGCTTCCCTGGTGGTGCAGTGGTTGAGAGTCCGCCTGCCGATGCAGGGAAAACGGGTTCGTGCCCCAGTCCGGGAAGATCCCACATGCCGCGGAGCGGCTAGGCCCGTGAGCCATGGCCACTGAGCCTGCGCGTCCGGAGCCTGTGCTCCGCAACGGGAGAGGCCACAACAGTGGGAGGCCCGCGTACCACAAAAAAAAAAAAAAAAAAAAAAAATTATAGATATCTGCCTATTGTCACCATTACTTTTTTGGATATCCCTTTTTTGTTCACCCCGAACTTATCAGGCCTAACTTCTTACGTTTACTGACTTCGATGTATAAACATTATTTTATTATCCAAGGGAGAAAACTCCTTTCACCTTATTTTTCTAAAGAATATGTCAAAATATGATCTTTTGGTTCTTATAACAGAAAATAATGGAAGTATTTCTATTTAAATATATTTTCTGTGGTTCACTTAAGCTTAAATAGGCCAGTTATAATTTACATATTGTGTGAATATTTGTAAAATGTAGAATCTATGCATTTTATTATATAGACTGTTTTAGAGCTAAGTCAATTTACATATCTAAATCAAAATTTACTTATGTTTTATTTAAATTCAATCATGCTTTAAAATGCTCAGAACCATGACAAGGGTTAGATGATCTTATACAAATTTCCCTTTGCACTAACTATTTTGCAATCTATTAATGATATCCTAATATTCTAATTGAATATTGGAAATATACATAGATTGAATCTTAAAATGGTTATTTTGAAGAGACACATTTAAATATGATCAAAAGATGACATCTGTTATAAGGAATCAACGAAAAGTTATTGAACAGGTACCAACTTGTCTAGGTAATTGGTTTTCATCAAGTTTCAATACAGAATGACACAAGTGTAGGCAATGGCAGAATATTTGGAGCATTGGTCATCCAAAAGAACTTGAAAATAATTTTCAAAATCCATCAGGAGTTAAATCCACAGGGATGGTAACTGTGAATGATTATGTAAACATTCATCAGGGTAACTATCTTTCAGGATTTCACATCCCTTGAACCACTGAGAACACAATTCTTATTTCTAGTTGCTGACTATTTGCCGGGTTTTTCAATTAATATGCTTCAAAAATATGAATTTCTGATTGTGCCATAATTATGCATAACCCAAAAGCACCACATAAGGATAAAAGATTTCAACTGATTTTTTAAATAAGAATTTATTTATGTCACACATGCACCCCAATGTTCATTGCAGCAGTATTCACAATAGCCAGGTCATGGAAGCAACCTAAATGCCCATCAAAGATGAATGGATAAAGAAGATGTGGTATATATATACAATGGAATATTACTCAGCCATAAGAAGGAATGAAATTGGGTCATTTGTAGAGACACGGATGGACCTAGAGACTGTCATACAGAGTGAAGTAAGTCAGAAAGAGAAAAACAAATATCATATATTAACACATACATGTGGAATCTAGAAAAATGGTACAGATGAACTGGTTTGCAAGGCAGAAATAGAGACACAGATGTAGAGAACAAACGTATGGACACCAAGGGGGGAAAGTGAGGCGGGTGGTGGTGGTGGGATGAATTGGGAGATTGGGATTGACATATATACACTAATATGTATAAAATAGATAACTAATAAGAACCTGCTGTATAAAAATAAATAAAATAAAATTCAAATAAAAAAAGAATTTATTTATGTCATAGTTCTTTCTCAAAAATTGCATTATTGAATTTTACCTATTTATACATGGCATGCAGTTTAAATACCCAAAAATTCCAAAATGAAATATAGAATGTTTTGAATATTCAGATTAAAAATGTAGGTGAATAGGTAGGTTGATGAATGGATAGATGAATGAATGGATATTAGATTAATTGAAATATACATAGATAGCTAGATTGCTAGCTCCAGAGAAAAGTCATAGTGAAATGGTAATCTCAAGTGTCCTGGAGTCCAAGCATTTGCATTCAAGTACTACGTAAGTCGTTTACTACCAGCATGCACTGGGGGGATTTACTTAACATTTCTGTCTTGTTTTACTTATCTATATAATAGATAATTTTATCTGTGATTAATTTTAGTACATCCATTAATATGAATGCACTGAAGATTAAATCAATTAATCAAGATAAATGTACCTGTAGGTATTATTGCATTAGTTTGCTAGGGCTGCCATACAAAATACCACAGACTAGGAGGTTTAAACAACAGAAATTAATTTTCTCACAGTTCTGGAGGCTGAAAGTTTAAGGTCAAGATGTCAGCAGATTTGGTTTCTCCTAAGGCCTCTGTCCTTAGCTTGAAGATGCCATGTTCTCACTGAGTACTCACACAGCCTTTTCTCTATGTGTGAGCATCCCTAGTGTTTCTCCCTCTTCTTCTAAGGACATCCTATGACTTCATTTAACTGTATTGAAATTTTTAAAGGTCCTATTTACAAATACAATCACATTGAGGGTTAGGGCTCCTGCATACACACTTTGGAGCGACATAATTCAGTCCATAACAGGTATTAAATATTATTAATGATTGGTATATGATTATTTGGACCACGATTAAGCAATAGTGGCCAAAATGGCAAAACTGAATTTATGTTTCAATGAATAAAAGTTCTATTTATTGTACAGCTAAAGGTCTGAGAATAAATACATAATGAATAATATGCAGTTCCTTTGCCTAGAACCTAACTCCAGCATGGAGATGGCTCCTTCAAACTATAATCAAAACTTTGAAAGGTGGCCCCCAGTATCATTCAAACTAGTGCTGGGCTCAAGAATTCATATTGTTTCAATTGTGAGAAATCAAGTAAATATTGCCTCACCCACTTTTGTCTGGCTTCAAAATATAACATTATGTTTAAAGTTACCTGTGATGGCAAGAGAAATGATTGAACACTTCTTGTTCAATCTGTACTATTCAGTCAATAATACTGTTATCTAATTGCAATTGATATCCTGATGGAAATAAATGCATTAAAATATTTTTAATGGGACATTTTTAATATTTATATAGTAATTTCTTAATAGAAAGATGATTTTGATAGAGAGAGAATAAGATAGTTACACAGCTAGAAACCCCACGAGGGGGAGATAGATAGAGAGGGACTTCAGGAGATGACCATAAGCTAGACACCAACCAGAAAATGCCCAGAACATATGGCAGCTAAGCAACAATCAGAATACTCTGAAACTAAACACACTTACTTAGCCTACTACTGCAGAAAAATAGATACAAGAACTGCATTTGGCCTTGGCAGGTCTATAAGATAACAGACCCTAAGAAAAATTGCATTCTTGCATGTAGCCAAAACAGGATAATAGGTAAAAGGGGAAAGAAACTAGGTGAAAGGGTCCATTATGCTGAAACTTCAGATGAATTACCATATTTTAGTATATGCTACCACCTTTTACTAATACACATATGATTTAAATAGTTCCATAACAGTCCCTATTAGACTATATAGAGTTAAAGGAGGAACTAATGATGTAAGCCTTGACGTCTACCTAAGAGGGAGGAAGAAGGTGGTCTTCTCCCCTCCCCACTTTTTCTTTAATTATAAAAATGTAGCTCTCTTTGTTCTCAGGGCTTTGCTCCCTTGCCTGCCTGCTTGTATCTCTTACAAGCTTCCTATGCTAATAAATTCACTCTTTGCTTATCACTTTGTCTCACACTGAATTCTTTTTGTGCTGAGACAAAAGAACTTGAGCTTCAGTAAGTCCTGACACCAGGTGAGCAGTTTTAATTAAAAGACAGTGGGTTCGATTCCCTTCCTAAGTCAGGGATTGTGGGTTCAAGTCCAATCTGAGGTGTGGCTGGGTTCAAGTTCCAGCTGAGGAGGAGTGAGGTTTCCATTTTAAAAGGAATTACATTACCAAAATATTTTGATATCACTGTAGATTTAAAAAATTCAATAGTTTATTAAATTGCCAGAATATATAAAGAATTCTGCTCTTTCAAGTAAAATCAACGGTTAATAAAATTTGGGCAAAGATGAATGTGTGTACACACATATACTATATATATACACACACATACATATAATATGTATGTATATGTGTGTGTATGTGGGTGTGGGTGTGGGTGTATAGTCTTATGACAAAAAGAAAAGTTAATCACAGAATTCTTTATTTTTCTCAATTGAATAAAAAGTCGGTGATTATGTTCCCTGTATATCAAGTTTGTCATGTTTTAACCTTCTCAACTTTATCTTTAAATAATTCACAAGCAACCTTTTTATGCCTCACATATTAAAAGAGCGCATTTACTTTTTTTGTTCTCTATGATTTTTATTGTGTTTCCCATTTAGCCTTATCAGTTTTGAATACTTGGTTCATTTCCACCTCTATCTTTTCCCATTCCAATTATTTTCAACAAAACTGCCAGGCGTTTTTTGTCTGCTTAGTTTGACCCTTAACATAGTTAAATATCATCTTTGAAAACTGATGGTAACACAGTAAAAACATAAGGCATTGGGTTATTTTGGTGGGTTGAGTGTTTCAAAGAATGGCCACTGCTCCATTGTGGAATACAGACTAGACAATGATGAGAGGGCAAATGCCAATGACTGATAGTATGTAAAAGGCAACCCTCCAGGATATCATAGGAATCTTTGGAACCTATGTTTTGTCTTTAGTTCAGTTTTTCATAGAATGATCATGCTAAGATGCTTCTGTCTTCACAATGGTTTTCCTCATGTTTCCCTTTTAGTTTTTTAAATATTCACCTTGGGTTTCAAGGGAGGTTACATATTGATGCTCTACTATTTTCCAATACATTTGGTTAAAAGGGAAATTTGATTTGCTATATTTTTCTGTGTGTCTGGGGGAATCTTGCTGATATTATGCATGTTACACTCCAAATTAAATCTCGTCAAAATGCCACAGACACTTTACTGATTAATATACTAAAATGATTACTTTCCAAAGCATGCTCTGTTTATAGAAAGACTGTTACAAAAACTCCCAGTAGATATTTGCTTGAAAGACATTTTACTGACTCAACACGTGTACCTTTTTTTGAATATTTTATGGAAAAATAAAACATCTGTGATTGACATCTGTATTTTTAGATGGTGTTTCTAGCAGTTTATTTGAATTAGATATATTCAGAAATTTTTGAGGAATATTTTATTGTATAAACACAAATTGAGTATGGCAACCTGATTTGGGTTATTTAGCTAACTCCTAATACTAATTATCATATTTTAAAATATTTTGATAATGGAAAAGTGCTCCAATTTTGAGTGATATTTTAATGGTAAACATTTTGAAAAATCCATTCAAATAGAAAGTACATCACACTTATTGTTGATGTTTTCCTTCATGCTGATAAAGCTAATTAGTGTAACACTTCCAACCTCTTTCTGCCCCTTTTCTTAATTCTGTTTTAGGAAAGGTGTTATGGCTTGTCTGGCTTGCAAATTTGGCAACAGAAGAACAAGCTTGCTCACTCAGCTCTATTCTTATGCCTCGTGGAGACTATCTACTCACAGAAAACCCACATTTTGCTCTCTTCCCTCCAGGAGCAGATTTGTTTTTTGGTAGAGGGACATCTTCCCTAGCCTGACACTGCTGTTCTGTGGAGCTCTGTAAACAGTCCAATTTGGCTTTCTCACCAAGATCAACTCTTACCTTAGCCCTTCAACAGTAATAAAAGCAGTGTATTATATGTACTAGCTTCATGTGGCTTGTCATTTATTTCTCAACTGTTTCATAATATTGCAAACATGAAGATTCTAATAATTTAGAATGAGCTTAATAGAATTTGCTAAAATTAACTATAATTATATGTCTAAATTTTAATATTCTCCTTCCAAATTCAGCAGAAAAGACAACAATAAAGAAAATATAGATAAATAATATAAACATCAAATTTTATAGATATTATGTATAACATAACAGATAATTTCTAACAGGTAACCTTATTTCTCTTTTGCCCATGAAATAGTTTTAAAAATTAATGCACATGAGATAAAAATAGAAACAGAGAGGAATGTTGAAACCTCTGACTAAAGTTGTGAATGAGTCTATTTCTTCTTGTATTTCTATCAGTTTTTGTTTCATGTATTGTGGATTTCTTTAATTTGGTGTAAAAACATTTAGGATTGTTACGTCACCATAAAGAATTGACATTTTATCAGCATAAAATTTCCATTTTTATCCCAGCTAATGTGTTTTGGCTTTTTGTCTAATATTAATATATTCATTTTAGCATTTTGTTTAGTGTTAGAATGCTGTATCATATTTATCCTTATGTATGTATCTTATTTGTATATTTATGTTTAAAGTGGATTATGTATAGGCAGTATATCACGGAGTCTCGCTTTTTTATGTATAATCTGAAAATCTTTGCCATTTAATTGGGGTGTTTAGATAATTTACATTTAATAGAATTATGTAATTTTATATATCTCATATATAATATATAATTGAGCTTAAATTTATCATTTATTATTTGTCTTCTCTTATTCCATCTGTTCTTGTTCTCTTTTCCATATATTTCTGTCATCTTCCTTTGTTGGTTTTTAATTATTGAAAACAATAGTTGTTTTAGAGTTGACATTTATATGACTTTAACTTATCACACTCTGTTTTCAACTAATATATTACATATGCTGTAAGAACCTTATGTTCTGTTCTTATAGGACATTTATTTTGCCCTAGTGGCCTATTTGCTATTGTTGTCAGATGTTTTACTTCTACATATGTTATAAACCTCCCAATATATTGTTAATATTTGTTTTTTAATTGTCGACTTTGAAGATTGTTGTCTTTTTTATTTATTTTTGTTTTGGCTGCACCATGCAGCATTTGGGACCTTAGTTCCCCAACCAGGGATTGAACCCACGCTCACTGCAGTGGGAGCATGGAGTCTTAACCACTAGACTGTTAGGGAAGTCCCTGAAGATAATGTTCAAAATGGCAAGTCATTTATACTTGTCCACATATTTACCTTTTCTCAGTGAGTTTTACTCCTTTATGTAGATTCAGACTTCCATCTGAGTGAGTTTTTCTTTCTACTGAGGACTTTCTTTAACATCTCTTGTAGTTCAGGTCTTCTGGTGATTAATTGTTTCACTTTATATATGTCTGAAAAAGTCTATTTTTCCATCACTTTTTAAAGGTATTTTTGCTAGCTATAGAATTTAACAGTGATAAGGCTGTCCCTCTCTGTTTGTTTTTCCTTTTGGTAATTTAAATTTGTAACTGTCTTTTGCAGTTTTTGATGAAAAGTCTTCTGTAATTGTTCTTTGCTTTTCTCTGTGAAATGTTTAATTTACTTTAGCTGTTTTTTAAGATTTTCTCTAAATAATTTAAGAAATTAAATTATGATTTATTTGGTTGCAATATTCTTTTTATCACATGCTTAAAATATACACATAAAAATAATCAAAAAATAAATAAAAAACAAAAACAAGAAAAAAACCACAGAAACAACAAAAAAGTAAAGGTAGAAAAATAAAAAAATATATATATTTGGAATAGTGGAAAATATTTCCACTATTTTTGATGAGACTCTACTTATTTTTTTCTTTTTACCTAGAGTGTATTTGTGTCTATTTGTGATATCTAACAAAACTCTGTTATTGAAGAACCAGTATGATATATTCAAAAATATTATTCTAGATATGATATAGGTTTGACTTTTTATTTTTAGGTCTATGATCAATTCTTCTAACTATTTTGTCAAGGTGTAATTTACATGAAATAAAATTCACCAGTTTTGTTGTATAATTTGTTCAGTTGTAGCTAATGTAAACTGTTGTACAACAACGAACAAAGTGACACAGAACATGTTCATCTCCCTACAAAATTCTCTTGTATCCCTATGAAGCCAATCCTCTCCCTCTCCTCTAGCTATTGGCAAACAGTGATCTGATTTCCATATTACACATTAAAATTTCAAACCTGTGCTCCCTTTTAGGCAATGTATAAAATTAGTACTTTTTGTATATTTTGTCCATTTTTTAGTTGTTTATGGTGGAAGGGCTAATCCAGTGTTAGTTTCTCTACCAGTATGGAAGCAGAAATGTTTATATGATTTTTACTTCAAGATCAAACACTGAAACATATAATAACTCCTTTACTTGACAATTAACTAGATTAATTAACTCACAGCAAATGAAATGGTCTCAAAGCCTGAATTCAGCTTGACATTTATTTCAGTAGTTTTCACTGAGATAGAAGTATTCTCCTACTCTGAAGTTTTATGATCAGAAAGTCAAATGTGGTTATCAAAATATAATTTAAAATTTTTCCAAAATGCTTTGTAATTAATTTTTTAGATTAAAATGTTCCCTTATATTGTACCACCTATTTGCCATAACAGCAATTTTTATTGCAGATCCAAGCTCTTACATATATAGACACACAAACTAACGTTGCCATTTTAAACTTTTCATTTAAAGCTAACAACTGATTCCCACATTGTGGAGAATATAGAAAAACAACAAAAGTGCCCAAGGAAAGAGTATGTATAAGAAAGACATCTTATGGTAAGCATGCATGGATATCAGCAACTTACTTTTTAACAACAGAGAAGAATCACCAGAGAAAAGTATGCATTTCTTTTCATAAGAATGGACGTTACTTTCCACAGTCCTATATATTCTCCTTGATTTATTTGTTCTTTTGTGCACTTTCACTGCACTTCTGATTCTACCTCCAAGAACAATTCATACAATTCTTCATGGAAATAATAACAACAATCTACAATATTTTATCCATTTTTGCAAGCTAGTATATAGAGTTACCCACTCATAAGTAAAAGCACATACTGTAGGAAAAAAATCCATTAAGGAAATTTTGAATCAGTATTTCTATTGAAATTCACAGCACGATAAAAAGCAAAGCTAAAAAAAATTGTTACCACCATTATAGGATTGGACTTAATGGGAATCTAGGGTATTGCCCTGTCAATGTCAACAACAGAAATTGATTCACTTTGCATTCTTGTCCAGAAGAAAAATCAGTCTAATGTGACATTAAATTACACTTTATTTTGTGTTTTAAGAACTTAGAGAATTTTATTTTTAGGGTAGCATAAATCGTGGACTCCAAGGGCAGATGCATACACCTAACAAACTATACATGAAAGATGAAAGCACAAACAGCTCTCTGAATTCCAAAAGAAAGCATAGATAGATACAGTAAACCAGTGGCAACAATGCAATAAATTATATTAATCACAAAGTACTAGGAAAATTGTCTAATTCTACATAAATATGTCTGTATGTTGAGAGAGCCACTGAAGGTTATTTAATTTAGAAATTTAGGATTTCTAAATTTTTGTTGTTATCATTATTGCTATATATTACTGGTCTTCAAACCTTAAATTAGGGCTACTTTCCCTCAAAGTCTCTTAGATGTTCATATATATTTATAATTTATAAATTAACCAGAATTAAATGGTTTAATAATGATTACAGAACTACTATTCATTGTGTACATATAATATGCCATTCAGTTGTGTGCCATTAAAACTGCTTCTAGGCAGAGGGAGGTGATATGTCTTGGTGGTTTTCATGGTGTGAATACTACCACCAAGTCTGCTTTCAAGCTTTCAATGTGATGTCACTGAACAGGAGTTGAAAAAAGATGCATATGTGTGGCTTTTGCATGCCAGTGTGAGCTGGTTCCAGTACAAAATATGTTTGTTGGGAGGATATTCTGCAATGCTTTGAAGTAACGATCATCATCCTTTTTTAAAGATGTGGAAATTGTGGTTTTCAGTATTGTTGAATTTACCAAGTGCATGCAGCTAGAATGGGAGAGAAAGGATTCAAACTCCAGGTCTCTCTCCCTGCAAAACTTAATATCTGTATACATGCATGCTCAAACTCACACAGACACACACACACACATCTTAAGATTGGAATTTTACATAGATAGAGGAAGGCTCTAGTAATATTACTACAGTTATTATATATTTGTATTAGTTATTTGCCTTTCCACTCATTTAATCATATGGACCCACTGAAAGCAAACAAGAAGTAAATAATGAAACTTCATTGATTCTTACTTATGTTTACATCAGGCTTTGAATCTTTACTATATAAGGTTAAACAGGAGTTTTTAAATGATTAAGATGTATGATGCAATGGTATGTGGCTAGAACTAAGTTGCTTTGGTGTTTCTCAAGCATAACAGTGCTGTGCAGTGCCTTGGCATATGAAACTCTCTCCTAGTTCTGTTTCTGTCAAGTACCCAATTTATGTGACAATTACTAAGCCACCATTTTGGGTATATATTTATATATCTGTTTTTTTCTATAAAATCAATGGAACATGTATAATTTACTTCCATAACTCATTTGAATCTACGTAAGTCTAAATTTATATATAAGGACATATGTTACTGCCATTCATTTGATAAATAAATTAAGTCATAGAAAGTCATTTAATATTTGCATACAAAATAAGGCAACTTTGAAGAGTGCGTCTTCTATATAATAATTCACTGCATTAACACATAATTCTGCAAATGAATACTTACTAAAGCATTTTAGAGTCAGAATTAAGACTCTGAAATCTGTAGAGCAGTGGGCAAAAAGAGTGGTCTGACCAAATTGGAATTTCCATTTTCTTTTGATAATGTATTTGATATTCTTTCTAAAATCATGACTCTTGTTTTATCTCAAAGGAAGTTTTACAGACTTCATAATGCTACCTTTTATTTTGGTTTTAAAATTCTGGTGGAAGCAAAGCAATCTAATGATGGGTTTCAGATCTACTCTATCCTCTATAATCAAGTTGCTGAAGGCAGTTGCTTTGATAACTTTGATTTGTTGGAGAGACTCAGACCTTATTTTATTCTCGATAAATTCCATCTTTGGAAACATTATACCACAGTCATGAAAATGAATACCCTTTTAAAAAGTTGGCTTTTAGGTATGAGAGTGATTAATTTCTTCAAATTCTGAGTCTATGTTTCCTCATTAAAGAGGAAACATTTTACTGGGGAATGCATCTATGCTAAGCCCACTTAGGAAGGTTTTTTCCTATTCAAACCTGGTGCTAACAGTATTGTTCTCCTCAACAAGCCTTTTATATTTCTTATCCCTTGAAAAGGGGTTACAATATGTCTGCAATTTCTTATTGACTTGGAATTTGCCTAATTGTTTCCCTAAGTGTACTTCATGGAACTGATCTGAAGCATTAAAAGGATTTACATAAAGAAAAATGATGGTCAAATAAATTGCAGAAATGTAGAGCTGAAGAGAAGTTAAATGTTTTCTTAATCACATTTATTTACTCACATAAAGAATTTTCAAAAACAATACAAAATAAAGCTAACCAAAAAAAGTACATTCTCTGAAGATGATTTTAGGAAACTCTGCCATATGTGAACATGTAAAGGAAGTGAATGCAAATTTTAACTCCCAGGAACAAAGCCCAAACACACTTTGGGTCTTTTTTTTCCTAAGAGGAAATGGATCACAATCAAGCTAGATAATATTTGAAAGTAAACATAGAATCAAATTCTTATTATACATGCTTTTGTTCATAACTGCTCCAACCCTGGTAAGCAAAGCATGGCTGGTATCTTTAAAATATTTCTGTACCCAGCTTATTGCTCATAATTGAATCTAAATCCTAGACTAATTTTCCAAGCTAAACTCTCACCTCTCTCTGACCTGCTCATTCTGCTCTGGCCTATTTACTTCTCTCTGCCTCCTGAAAATACCAGCCTAGTTTCTGCATCAGTGTTTGGTATTTCTAATACATGATTAATATGTATACTAAGGTTGAACCAATTAGTAAATATATTGCAAATAATGAAAACCAGTATTTTCATGATTGGGAAAAGAAGTTACAAATAAGGAAAGATGGAATGAAACTTGGAATGTTGGATTGGAATTGTAGAACTCATAATTTAAAAAAAAATCAGATGATAAACATCCATTCTCTTCCCCCCCCAAAAAAAAGCAACCACAAAGCAAAAATAACCTTCCAAAATGAAAATGAGACTTAGTATTTATTTTAAATACTAAAATACAAATTTAGTATTTATTAGTATAGTATCCTATGCAAAAATTTCCAAATATGATACAAACGACTGAGTATCTTTTTTTATGTAACATTTTCTCTTGGATTATTTTTTCTTCTTTTTTTAAAAATTTTGTTCTTTTGGTTCTTTCTCTCTCTCCACACACACACATGTACATGTACACACACCCTTATATACAGACAGACATTTATGTATATTTTGGCATCTGTGAGAAATAAAATAAAATAAAACAGTGGAACAGAAAAGCATGTACACTATAATCTAAGAAGACATACTAAAAATAAAAGTATACCTGAATCTGTATATTGAAAGGGCTTATGTATCAGTGAACATTGACCTAGAAACTTCAAGACGGGTCCTATCAAAATTGTCAGGCAATAAAGATAAAAGAAGAAATGTTTAGGGCCTTCAGGCAAAAAGACCAAGTTTACTAATAAAGGACAAATCATCAGATTGGTGTCAGACTTCTTGATTTTTGACAGAACAGGGAATGTAAGTCAACAAAGAATTCAGAAAATAAAAATGATCCAAAGATTTTTCATCTAGCCAAGTTGCCGTTCAAGAATCAAGTCTATAGGAAGCTACTGAACATGCAAAAACACAAGGAGCACTTAGAATCCTCCTGAGAAATCTACTAGAAAATGAGCTTCTTCCAACCAAGAAATGATAATAAACATTTTAATAGAATGTATGCATTGAAAATATTTAATTATAGATCAAAGAGTAGAAGTTTGGAACAAAGGCTATAACCAATATAAAACTGAGAAACATATTGACAAGATGTAAATAATACAACTAAAAATGTGGAAGGAGGAGAGAGGGATGGCAAAAGTTATAATTAAGCTCATAGATTTTTATATAATCATATGAGAGTCTGTTTCTGTCAGCTTGGGCTGCCATAACAAAATACTATAGACAGGGTGGCTTAAGTAACAGAAATTCATTTTCTCACGGTTCCAGAGTCTGGAAATATGAGATCAAAGTGCCATCATAGTCAGATTCTAGTGAGAGTTCTCTTCCTAGCTTGCAGGTACTTGCTTCTTGCACGTCCTCACAGGGGAGAGAGAGAGAGAGCTCTCTGATGTCTCTTCTTATAAGAGTACTAATCCTATCGTGAAGACCCCACCGTCATGACCTCATCCAAACCTAATTATTTCCCAAAAGCTTCATCTCCAAATACCATTACACGGCGGTTTAGGGTTTTAGTATATGAGTTTGGGGAGGATGAAATTTAGTCCATAGCAGAGTCCAAAGATTTTTTGGTAGCTACAACACCCATATTAAAAGTTTAAGCAGGGAAAAAAAGGATAAGAGTACTACATATGTTATTAGTATAATCATAGCCATTAGAATAAAAACATGAGCTTCATAAATGCCAGAGCAATAATACTGGACAAAGAAAAAAAACACGCATAGAGGAATGGAATACAGTATATATAACATAAACAAAAAATATCATGATAGAATCAAAGCCAAACATATTTGTTATATCAAATAAATGTGAATGCAATTGACACTGATTAAACATACAAAAAAATTTAATTGGCTCATAAAGTGAAACTAATTTTAATACTGTATTCAAGAGGCATACCCAAAGCAAAGTGACTCTAAAGACTAAAATTTAAAGGATGAGAAAACTATACCATCCAAGAGAAAGTAAACAAAGAAATCAAGTATTGCTATTCTGATACTAGAGAAGGCAGAATTCAGACACCAAATATTAGATATAATCAATAAAGAACAACTTTAAATTCTAAGAGCCACACTCATAGTAAATATATAACAGTTATGACCATGTACGCAAGAAATGAGCGCAATCAACTTTATAAATAAAATATTATATGAGAGCCAAAAAATAGAAAGAAATTTATTCATAGAAGAAGAACTTAACACACCATTATCAGCTAAAGAAATGTTAAGTGGCAAAAGAGTAGGCAAAAATATAAAATACCTAAACAGTATTATAAAAAGATCATAGATCTTATAAAAATATACCAGCACTTAAAACCCCATATTAGAGAATATAATTTCATCTCAGGTAAACATAGGACTCACATAAATTGATCACACATTAGAACATAAAGAAAGCAGCAATAAATTCAGCAAAGAAATAATGCAAAAATATTTTTATCACAAGGCAATGAAACTTAAAAAATTTAAAAAAAGAAATTAATAACAAAAACAACAAATTTAATTATTTAAATAAAATGGGTGAATTTCATAAAAAATGCAACTTATCAAAACTGACAGAAGAAAAAATAGAAGACAGCATATACCAAATAAAGAAATTTAATTTGTCATCAATCCCACCAAAAGAAAACCCCAGGTCCAAATGGTTTGGTGAATTCTGTCAAACCTGAAAGAACAAATAGACCCAATTTGCATAAACTATTTCAGTGTATAGAGGAAGAGAGAGCATTGCCTAACTTGTATTATGAAGCTATTATAATTAAGAAAAATCTAGTAAAGACATTACAAAAAAAATTCTAGACCAATTTCCCTTATGAATATAGATACCATAATCCTAATTATAATATTAGCACATTAAATTCAATAATATTTAAAAGTGTAAGCCAAGGTCAAGGGGGATTTATCCAGTACTGCAAGATTGGATTAACATTTAAAAACAACCAATAGAATTCACTATATTAACAGGATAGAGAAGGGATTGTATTATCATTTCAGTAGGTGCAGAGAAAGGATTTGAAAACTTTTAAAAACATTTAACACCTATTAAAGATAAAAAATTGTCAGTATAATAATAATAGTAGGAAACCTCCTCAATCTGGTAAAGGGCATCTGTGAAAATCCCAGGGCTAATAATACACTATATAGTGAAGGACTGAATTATTTCCCCCTGAGTTTAGGGGCAAGTGATGACACCTGGTTTCACTACTACCATTCAGTATTGTACTGAATAAATAATACATCTAACTTTTATCATTGCTTCAATTTTCTCAGTGAAGTAGAAACCCAGGTTATTATTTGAAACAGTGAAGACTGAGGATGTTCTATTTGGGGTTTGAAGAGAAAGGAGAAGAGCGAGAAAAAGTGAACTCTGCATGTGGATAAATGAATTTGCAATGGAAGTACAATATTATGTCTGGTTTCAGCAGGGCCTGTTTTTGTTGTAGTCCTGGCATGATGTTCCCCATTGAGATAGATGAGGGTTTTTCTCCAGATGCCCAGTGATGAGAAACGGTTTCTACTTCAAAGTTGTGCTTCCTTTAACACATTTTCCAAATATGCTAATCATGCTATTTTAGAAAGGACAATTATTTCTTTAAATGGTTATTAAATTTTGTAGTAAACTGCTTTAGAATCTCTCAAGTCAAAATGAATGAGAATGTAAATATTTTACAACTGATAGTTTTTTAAAAGGTAGACACTCAAATTTAGTAACACACATGGAATTAAGTATAAAGTCTAACTTTAACTGAAAGGAGACCATTAAACAGAATTGATTTTCTGTGAATTACATGGATAAACATTTTTTCATGTATTTCTCTTTAAATTATTTAACTTCAATATATTTAAACAAAAAATTGTCATCAAAGAAATTACATCTTTTTTATAGAAATAGTAGATTAACACATGACTAGTTAATATTTGGCATTTTAGACCTCAGGAATGAGTCATATTTTGGTGAGTCTAAAGATATTCTTAGGAATCCTTATTACTTGAACACAAATGGAGTTGCTTTCATTATTATGACAACATTGTCAGCATATTGCTTTAAAACAGATTAATGTTTTAGAGAAGAAATGCATTAAAAGACCTTTTTAATTCAGGCCTGTTTCCAAGAAGTAGCAGTAATGTTATTTATGGTTTAATAATTGTAAATAAATTTATATTTAATTTTTGCATGTGAAATCATAGTTTACCAAAAAGTTAGGCAATTACAGCATGAACCACCCTCAATAAAATACACAGATTGAGATTCTATGACACAGAATATCAAGCAAGAGTAAGAGTATTAGAAGACAATGTACTTTAATAAAAAAGCATCTGATAGAATATGCTTTGCTTCCTATAAACTGCTGTCTCCAATTTCTTGGCAATGTAAATTAGTTCAGAAAATGTGTTCCACAGTGTGTGGTGTGACGTAGATCATAAAATAAAGGAACAAAGAGGGAGAGTGTGCTTAAGTGGACTCATTATAATAGTTCAATAAAGTGTGCATGCTTTTCAGAAAATCAGTTGTAATTTGTTAATAATTCAAGCCTTTTCTACATAAATAGTCTAGACTGATGCATTTCCTTCTTACTCTTTTTTTTTTTTTTGATAGGAAAAAAAAATCTTGTAGCAGCAGAACTCAAAATGAAAGCCAGTATGGCTAAACATAGGATACTGGGATACAAATCATGGTTCTTTATGTTGCATTTAATAGAGCTTTGTGTTGAGTGGATTTTCCTCTCTGATACATTTTATTGTAACAAGTCCAAAGTTTTAGTGAGACCAAGTCAGAACAGATTTGAATAATAAAGCATGTGAGACAAGTGACAAAGATCTCTCAAAACATGGAGGCTCAGGCTTGTCAAATGTCTCGTACCTTGCCAAACAAAAGAAGAAATAAATAGTTGTATGTAAGATAAAATTAGGTGAAATAGAGATAAGGAAACGGAAAGGAGGGGGTTTCCCTGGTGGCGCAGTGGTTGACAGTCCGCCTGCCGATGCAGGGGACACGGGTTCGTGCCCTGGTTTGGGAAGATCCCACATGCCGCGGAGCAGCTGGGCCCGTGAGCCATGGATGCTGAGCCTGTGCATCCAGAGCCTGTGCTCCGCAACGGGAGAGGCCACAGCAGTGAGAGGCCCGCGTACCGCAAAAAAAAAAAAGAAAAAAAAAGAAAAGGAAATGGAAAGGAGGAAGCCAAGACATAAGGAAGTAAAAATAAGCTGAATCCCTGGATCCTTCATAAGCAGATAAAAACAGTTTTTAAACTTTCTTATTTCATGTTATCCTTAGTGTCTGGGTAAGATTTTTTTCCTAATGTTCCTAAAACAAAAGAAATACACAGTATCCATGTTGCATTATTAAATAGTTAAGTACAAACAACTTCATCAGGATTTATGTTCTAACAACTTAGTAGTCATTTGAGAAAAATTGAACACAGAATATAAAACAAAATTATGTCATTAAATAATCACAATTATTTACTAATAAAATGCGTGTTTTAGCAGCTGCTCAAACCTTTCCCATTTATCTGCACATAGACCTCTGAATGCCATGCTGCCTATAATTCTTCTTTCTCCTGCTCTATTCACTCATTATTCCTTTCCAAAAGTCCCATCCTGAGATGGGGAGCTGTCAGCTCACATAACCTTGAGGACAGTGTAGTATAATGTCAGTTCTGATTATAGGTTTTGCCTGAGTCTGATGAACAGCCTTACTAGAATTCTCATGCAAAACTCTGTAAATCCTTACACAGGCATGTCAACAGTAGACTGCAATAAAAAAGTGATAAATTTTAAGGGGGAAACCACTGGAACCTACATGAATGTGTAACAGAAGCACACATGCAGATTTTTGTCATGAATCGAGTAGAAATTCCCAGAGATGATATCACATAATTTGATACCTGAAAAATGAATGAGAGTATAGCAGATAAAAGAGGGGGGTGAGGAAATATAGTGTGACTCTAGTATAAAGAGTGAGGTTTGGTATGTAATCGTCATATCATGAAGCGTTTATAAATCATACTATCGTAACACGCATGATGAGATCGGTATTAAAAGATGGTGGCTCTGGCTGCAGTATGGATTATGGTGTTCTAGCTAGGTTTTCTTGTTTGCAAGGAATAGAAAGTCCCTTAGACTAACTCAAGCAAGGGAAGGGAGTTATCTTGGTACCTGCAAAGCTAAATATCCAGCCGTAAAGGGAGAAAGTCTCATGAGTAACCCTAAATGAGAACAGTAATGAAGGAAGGTCTTATGGAGGCTGCAGAAGATGGGTAACTCTAAAAAGCTCAGTAGAAAGAGAATACAGATCTTCCCCAGTACACTAATTTTCTTTACCCTCTTGTTTCCTTTTTAATTTGCTGGATGATTGTTTTAATACCCTATGTCTTTTCTATACTATCATTTCTTTTTGCACGTAGCTTCTGATTTTATGCCATTGCTTTAATCGGGATCTTTTTGTGTCTCCTAGTGTATCTTATAGCTTCCTTCTATTTATGCATATTTCAGTTTCAGGTCCCAGGATTAATTGATCTAAGTATTTCCCAGATTAGAGTGCACAGAGAGAGAAAGATAAACAGACGTTGAGAAAGAGAGATTGCTAAATCTAACTTGCCTTTTAATGACAACAAAAATTATAGCTTAATTGCTTTCAAAGCAATGGTTATTCCTATTAGATAAACTATAACTATTTAGAGGGTAAACATTTATGGACACATATTTGCAACATGAATAAAGCCAAAAAGCGGGACAATTTCCCTTAGAAGCAGTTGTGAATAAGACAGAAGCCAGGGAGGAAATTTAATGGTCTCTAATATAGAAAAGGGATGGCAGTGATCTAGAGTTAGGGCCAACGGAAAGATCATTAGGTGGATTATAGAAAGGTTTGTTGGCCAATTAAACAATCTTGCTAACTGGCTAGGTATGAGGTTGAAGAGAGATAAAGGAGTTAAGCATCAGTGAGGAGAGAGTGGTAACTTTTGGTGACATACTGCATACAATAGTAACAGCATGTAAAAGCACCAGTGTTAAGCTTCTATACACACTTATCAAAAATTACTTTCTATGTTACGTGTTGATGGTTGATGACGATAATACATTAATTGTATTATTAACCATTGGAACTAATATTGATCTATCATTGATTTAGGACATGCACTCATAACATGAAAAAAAGCTATCTCTATAATAATTTATTGATGCTAAACTTGTATTACAGGTTTTTCTAAAAGGCCCTTGCAGCGTACAGAGAATGTGACTACTCTGGGCAATTAATAGAATCCTCTCAATAGTGGGGTTAACTAGCCAAGACATCAGAATATAAATCTTTATAATCAAAAAAGAAGAAGAAGAGTACAATTCCACTTTGAACATTTAATAAATTTTTTACACTAAGATAACATAAAGAAAACAGAAAAGGACTCTGAAAACATAATTTTGCCACAGCTTAGTTTTTGCCATTGTAAGAGAATGCTATTCTGGGATATCTATTTTATTATAGGCTGGAGAGAATTTGTTGATTTAGATATATTGCCTCCCTTTTTGTTACTGCCTAAAGGAAGCCTAGTTCTTTACTGTAGTATATGTCACTGTGAGAATTTATAAAAATCTTGAAAAAATATAGCCTTCTTCATGGTACACTGCAGTACTAATGAGTCTTACCAAATCAAAACATTGTTTTTCTCTCCATAAAGCTTCATAACTAAGTGTCAGAGATCATCTCTAACCCCATACCTTTTAAAACTTGCTCTTGAATGTAGATTCTGGTTAGCCTAGGACAGCCCAAATTTATACCTGTTGCTCCAGCTCAATTATTACCAGTGCCTCCTTTCACTCAAATATTTCCTGATTTGGAGAATATAGTGCAGTCAGCCCTCAGTATATGCAGAGCATTCACGGATAAGGAAGGCTGACTCTCCTATACCATTTCATATGAGGGACCCGAGCATCCCTAGATTTTGATACTCATGGGAGCTCCTGGAACCGATCTCTCATGGATACTAAGGGACACTATATGATTTTCCTGTTGATGACCATTACCTAGTGCTACATCAGTGCAGTTTTTAAATCTCTGGACTAGAAATATATTCTTCAAAACAGAAAAGGTTAATAGGACATCACAGAAATGTCAATTTAGATTTTTCTGGAAAGCTGAGGAAAAGTCAAAGAAGCTAAGATCTAAATATCTAGTACTTTTTATTTTACAAACATATTTTCAGTAATAAAATCATTTTACTTAATTAAAAACTTCTTAAAATATATATTGAACTTAAATATGTTCAACATTTGTGTAACAAGAAAAAATCATCAAAAATAAAGTGTATATAAAATGTAGTTAAAATAAGTTTGCTTTGAAAATGAGAATTCAGACATATATTTGTTTCTATGCCTTCTTTAAACTTCAAACTTCCAACACCTCTTCCCCCATCTTTACTGATGGTCTTATGTGTATATTGCATTGATAAAAATGAAAGTAATCAGAAGTAAACTATACAACTAGCTTCCTCTCCCCCATCCACACACACATCTTAACTACTTGCATCTGTGGCATGTCCTCTGCTTTGTACTTGTTCCTGTGCACAAGATGTCCACGGTTCTGGAGAAAGCCAGTCCCTCTATTCTGTAGTAGATCTTTTCCTCCTCTTACCTATTTAAGCATATCACTCCAGATTTCCTGCCTTTTAATGTTTGTAATTTCCCTCTTAACTGATTGGCCACTCCCTCCTATCATTCTTCAGCATTTCTTTCTGATCTCAAAGTAACCATTATTATAAGAAATAATTTGAATTATTTCTTAAAATCTTTTGAAAATAGATCACACACAATAATATGCTCTAGAAATAAAATACCTCTTTAATCTTATAATAAATTATTTTGATGTGCTCTTTTAAAAATAGATTCAAGTTATATAAGTCAAAGTGAAAGAAATATCAAGTCAGGAATAAATTTGTAATGTAATGGGATTTTACATTATTGAATTCCAAAATCCTTAATGGTTGTTACATGAGGGGTCTTTCTCGAATTACTATTTTGGTATCTTTTCCTAACTTTGCTTCTCCCACTTTTCATTATCAATATTGACCAGCAAAATAAGACCTCTAATATACTTCCTCTTAGAAAGGAGAAAGCTTTATATCTATTCTCTTTTGTACATGCAATATTCTTCTTAATAGATGAATGAATATTTCAATGAATCATTGTTATTCAAATTATCTTTTAAGCCAATCCACTTAAACAAAATTATATACCTGATATATAATAAGTGTTTATATTGCAAAACATCTTACTAAGTTAGCTCATATAATCCTTATAGCTACACATTTAATTTAACATTATCATTCTTATTTTATAGATAGTGAAAACAGAGGCTATAGAGGAAGGTAACCACTTGAGGTCACACTGCTAAGAAGGATGGAGAAAGAATTACTCAAGTCTGTACCTTTAACCACTGTGTCAATTACTTATACTTCTCTTTTTGTTCTTTGCCATCATACTACTCTAGACCACTGTTTTCCCTCTTTTGGACCAGGTCTCTAACTAGTTTTCCATTTCTGTCTTTTCTTCTGTATAATTTACTCTCCCTACAATAACCAAATGAGAATTTATGGCTGCCCTGCTTAAAACCCGGTAGTAACTTTCCATTGCCTGAGGATGAATTTCAAATCCTTAGTAACACTGACAAGTCACTGCATCGTCTGCATCATGCTGAAATCTACACCAGCGGCCTTCAGCTTTGTTTGTATAGAACAGACGCTTTTAAAAACTATTGATGTCAGGGCCACCCCCCAGGTCACTTAAATAGGATCTCTGAGCAGGGGGGCTCTCCAGGCAATCATTGTGTTCAGTCAGAGATGAGTACTCTGCCCTTATTGCCTCCTTTGGAGCCACTCTTCACTCTGTAAGTTCTATGTGCTCTTTTGTTGTGTTAATTGATAATATGTTTATTAATTAATCTCTTGTGTTAATTGATAATATATTAATTAATTTCTTTGGTGCATTTACAACTCAATCTACACTAATGTCTAATCAATATAGCCTTTGCTAATATCCTATTTGATTGTCATTCTTAGAAGTCATGATACATAATTGGTTTTATTGTAAGAAAGCCCAGTAGTTAGTCGAATGCAGATAATTTACTATGAAGTTTCTATGCATATGATAACAAATCACCAATTACAACTGTGAATGAAAAGTAAACAAAAATATTTTATATTATTTGTAAAATATAGATAGACCATCTTTTTATTGAAATTAAATATTTTGCATTATTCATATTTATCTAAATATAATATATATCCAATAAAATTTCATGATTATGAGAATTCATAATTGAATTCATATTATTTACTGACCATATATTAGGGCACTGAACCAAGAGTTTGGGGAATGTGTAGAGTCCAATCCCATATGAATCTTGCACGATGATTATAATTTATTAAGAAGATAAACTATATATGAACCTAAATGATTGTATCCTAATACAGGAAATCATGCAATATGAATGGTAGAGATAAAATGGTTGTAGGATGAGGACACATAGTAGCACAGCTCTAAAGCATAAAATATAGATTGTCTTAAGTCCCCAAAATATTCCAAAACAGTTGTAACAGTATTTCTCCTCTGAGGCAAAAAAAAAAAAAAAAAAAGTGCTTCATATGCTTCTATATTATACGCAAATAGAAAAACTTTTACTATTTCCTAGGACAATATTTGAGTTATAATTTAGTTTACAATTATTTTGATATGTTTAAAAATAACTAGGAAAAATAATTGGCAAAATATATTTCTTTATATAACAGTGGCATAAAATACGTATGTTAATCACCAACAAATTTAAGAAACTACTCCAGAAAAGAATTTGAAACACAGATCTCTCATACAGCTGGCAGTTATAGTGTGTTATCTCCCTAATGCAGTACCGTCATAGGTAAATGAAGAAAATGTCTTTTTATATTTTGGATTAGCCACAAGAGGGAACTCACAGAGAACTGTTAATGTAAGTGAAACATATTAACAATGATGAAAAGTGTTAGTCTGCAGAGTTCAAACACAGTTCATTCTCTCTTATGTTTTAGTCCTGTGATGCTTGAAAGGAAGTTTTGAAGATACCAATTACTTTTCTTACAATTCCTAAACTCATTTCACAAATTTTAAGGGTTTTTTGTGTGTCTTATTATAAGATTTGACTATTTGATTAATTTTTTTTTTAAGGCAAGTATTGGAGATCTTTAATAAACATAGTTTTGAACTGACTGAGCTACTTTCACTGCAGTGTCACTCTGGGATCTTGGAAGTCATCTAATCTCTTTGCACATGATCTTTTCACTGATACTAGGGGAATAACAACATAAATACACTAATATTCACACCTCTTTTCAAAATGTGTTTCAATGTCTGTAATATAAATCCAGAAGTAAATAGTGTAGTAATTGTATTATAGTATTGGCAATTTAAGTTTCACACCATATTTGGCCCTGGGAAGATACTGAAAGAAATCGTATGCCCTCCAAATTTGGCTACAATAATTATGAAGACTGAATTTGAAGGTGCCTCGCTTCTTGACATTTCTTTCTTCTAGGACAAGCATCACTTCAAATATTAATCGAGGAAGGGAGGTGGATAGTGCAAGCCTTTAGCACCCACAGTGAAATACAAGATATGCTGATCAGAGAATCTGTAGGTAAAGTGAGTTTGCTGGCTTTCTTACTTATTCGGTGACATTTTTGTCTCTGTAACTCCTGGTAAATATCTAAATATGTAATCACCTGATTAGGTTAATGCTACCAAAAAATTTGTGCTAGTTTTGTAGTTTAACTTATTGCTACTCAGGATTTCTTTTTTCCTTTTGATGAAAATGTATTTGGGGTAGAAAAAACATTTTTTACATCTGTATATAATATATTTGGTCATAGGTTTTAATAACAGAAAATAGCAATTGGTGATACTGTGACAAGTTTTAAGCAAGTACATGGACACTGAATCAAAAATAAGCAAGTGAACAAACACACTTTCCCTTATTACTCATTTAATGCAAGAAAGCTTTAAAGTAATGAATTTCAATGTATGGTCCTGAAATTGAATGCCCTTAGATCTAAGCTATTGACACCATAATTAAGTTGAGGTATTGTTATAGTTGAGAAAAGGGGATATTTAAAGCATAGTTTAAATATCTTTACCAAAATGCCAAAAAAACTTAATAAGAACAATGAAGCAGTGTCTAGTTTATAAAAGTTAGACTTAAAACTATCTCAGCATCTTTGTGGACATGTTGGAAGATCTAAATAAACACCATGGTAATCATTTTTGAAAAAAAAGTCCATGCTGTTAAATTTTGAACTTTGGTTGCTTAAAGATAGGAAAATATAATAATAAAAATTTAGCACACTTAAGTTAACAAAACACTTCCAATATAGTTGTCTCATCATATTTCCAAAGATTCTCCACATCCCAGAAAGTAAAATTTATGTTAGAGAAATCAAGGTCCTATATAGACCTCTGATGGCAGAAAACAACCTGAAACCTAGGTATCATGAGTAATGCTCAGATTATCTTTGCACACTTTTTCTTGCAACTGTTACAAGTTCTATGGAAGGATACATCACAATATATCTCAGAACAATTGAGACCTTGTTAAATTTTTTATTGCAAACTTGGCTGAAATATATATTTTTAATACCAATTTACTTGCCCTGCCCTAAAGTTACAGAATGGGAATCTCTGTGTTGGCGTTTGAAAAAATTTCTACATGTGATACCATTTTGCAGAAATGCCATGAGATATTTAGTAAGTGGATTTGCTACTTTCTGTAGCCAATATACCTTCAACTATAATGTCTACCTTAAACTTAATGTGGTAGGGAGAATAATAGCCTTTCACAGATGTCCATGTCCTAATTCCTGAAACCTGTGCATATGTTAGATTATACAACAAAGGGGAATTAAGGTTGCAGATGAAGTTATGGTTGCTAATCAAGTGACCTTAAAATGAGGGCGCTATCCTGGGTTATCTAGGTGGATCCAATGTAATCACAAAAGTCCTTAAAAGTATATGTGGGAGGTAGAAGAAGAGAATCAGAGGGAGATGTGATTGTGCAAGAATGGTCAGAGAAATACAATATTGCACACTTTGAAGATGGAGGAAGGGGGTCATGATCCAATAAATGCAGGTGGATTGTAGAAGCTTGACAAGATGAGGAAATGGATTCCCTTCCCTCACCTAACCAGAGCCTTCAAAAGGCAATGAAGTCCTGTCAACACCTTGAATTTAATCCAGTGAGAACCAAATCAGACTTCTGACCTACAGAAATGTAAGATGATAAATTCGTGTTGGTTTAAGCCACTAAATTTTGGTAAATTGTTACAAGGCTATAGAAAAATATTATAGATCAAAGAATTTCAAGGGTTTTGATAGAAAACATCTAGATTTCCTTGAATAAACTGTTAGTAGTAATATGGATGTTAACAGCTGTGCTAGGGAGGGCTCAAAACAAAGTCAGGAGCTTCCCTGGTGGTGCAGTGGTTAAGAATCTGCCTGCCAATGCAGGGGACAAGGGTTCGAGCCTTGGTCCGGGAAGATCCCACATGCTGCGGAGCAACTAAGCCCGTGAGCCACAACTATTGAGCCTGCACGCCTAGAGCCCGTGCTCCGCAACAAGAGAAGCCACCATGGTGAGAAGCCCTGCGCACCACAACAAAGAGTAGTCCCCACTCGCTGCAACTAGAGAAAGCCCGTGCACAGAATGAAGACCCAACACAGCTAAAAATAAAAGTTAAATTAAATTTAAAAATTAAAAAAACAAAAACAAAGTCAGGAGCATGGTAGAAAAAACATGCATTGCCTTAGAGAATACCTACTGTTCTGAATAGACTATAGAAATATGAACACTAAAGGCACTGCTGGTAAAAGTTCAGAGGGAAATGGGGAAGTGCTATTGGAAATCTGGGAAAGAGGCTCCTTGCTGTACAGTGAAAGAAAGCTTAGTGGAATGAGGTCCCACTATTATATGGAAAGCAGAACTTGTAAATGGAGAAAATGGACATTTATCTGAAAGAATTTCAAGCATAGTGTTAAAGGTATGACCTGGTTTCTTCTTACTGCTCACAGTAAAATGAGAGAGGAAAGAGATGGATTAATGGAAGAACTATTAAACAAAAATGAAACCGGAACTTGATGATTCAGAAATTTTTCAGCCTTCCTAGATAGCAAAGGACTCTACAGTTAAGAGATTCACTCTTCCTAGAGAAAATGCTAAGGACTCAGGAGTTGAGGTAGTCAATTAGAACAACAAGCTAAACGGAAAGTAGCAAATAAGCCTTCACTTACTTACAGCAACAGTGAACTCAAGGGGCAAAAAGAAGCACTCGCTCACTTATGTTCCATTTTTCCCCATGGAAGAGCACCAGGAAAGTCAAGTGGATACAGGGCAGACAAAGAGAATCACGTCACTGTCAAAGAGCCCTGATAAATATAGGCTTCTGTCTATTTATGAAACCTTGAGCTAGGAAGTAGGGAGATAGCCAAAGCCTCCAATAATGAGGTTTTAGTGTAGGAGCCTGGGAATTTTCTCAACTGAGGCCTCTGATTAAAAGGTGTCAGAATAGAGGCCCCTGGGTTAGGAATGCAGCTATGCATATGAACATGGCTGACCTATGGAAGCGAGCGGTGCTGAGCCTTTGAATGAAAGTCTAGAAAACTGCATGGCCTTGGATGTGCACCAAATCTGGTGTGTGGGGAACAGATTATTCTCATGAAGCCTGCCCTGTAATTGTCTATAGTTGGACCCAAAAGATCCCAATAGGTTTTCGGCTTGTAGCCAAATTCCTCACAATCTTTTTCAAATTTAGCACTTCAGAAAGAACAAAAGGTTTGAGTATTTAGTTGCAGAAAAAGCAATCAGAAGATATTAAGTATGTTATGAATAGATCCCCTGAGTCATCTCAGCAGAAGACAAAAATAGATATGAGGTTATTTAAGAAAAATCTGTGGAGGGATCTCTTCCCCAATGGAGTGAATTTCTCTGACATACACAGGAGACCCACAAAATTCTTGAGAATTTTAAACTAGAAGAAACACTGCATTTTGGACCTGAAAGGACAGAGAGAGTATGTGAAATAAAAAAAAGGCTGTTGAGGACTTCCCTGGTGGCACAGTGGTTAAGAATCCACCTGCCAATGCAAGGGACATGGGTTCAATCCCTGGTCCAGGAAGATCACACATGCTGCGAGGCAACTAAGCCCGTGTGCCACAACTACTGAGCCTGCGCTCTAGAGCCTGCAAGCCACAACTACTGAGCCTGCGTGATGCAACTACTGAAGCCCATGCGCCTAGAGCCTGTGCTCCGAAACAAGAGAAGCCACCGCAACGAGAAGCCCGCGCACCACAACAAAGAGTAGCCCCCACTCAACACAACTAGATAAAGCCTATGCACAGCAATGAAGACCCAACTCAGCCAACAATAAATAAATAAATACATTTATTAAAAAAAGAAAAAAAGGCTGTTGTACTTTCAGATGTCTAAAGGCGAGTCTGATAAAACTACTCAGCTGCAAACATGTGATCTTTAATGAAAATAAAAGGATGACTCAGTGAGTGGAGTCATGGGCCTGGAGTGCAGAGTGGCACCACCTATTCACAGGCCTTAAAACCTAATGGAGTTTACCCAGCTTGATTTTGATAATGCTTGGCACTAATGTTTCCTTTTTTCCTTCCATTTTCACCTTTTTAAATTATTATTATTATTTTTTTTTTTGCGGTACGCAGGCCTCTCACTGTTGCGGTCTCTCCCCTTGCGGAGCACAGGCCCTGGATGCGCAGGCTCAGCAGCCATGGCTCACGGGCCCAGCCGCTCCACGACATGTGGGATCCCCCTGGACCGGGGCACGAACCCGCGTCCCCTGCATCGGCAGGCGGACTCTCAACCACTGAGCCACCAGGGAAGCCCCATTTTCACCTTTTTTTGAACAGAAATATCTACCATTACTCCTATTTCTTTCTTCCTATTGTATTCTAGGAATAGATAGCTTATTTTCTTGTTTCCCAGGTCCACAGA
Source organism: Delphinapterus leucas (assembly GCF_059928025.1). NCBI lineage: Eukaryota > Metazoa > Chordata > Mammalia > Artiodactyla > Monodontidae > Delphinapterus > Delphinapterus leucas. The sequence continues at coordinate 40,704,867 of NC_143136.1, read as the reverse complement.
TGGAAAAGAATTTTGCTCCAGAATGAATTACACACAAAGCATCATCCAAATCTATCTAATTCAGATGATTTAGCTGATAAAATTTGGGACTTTTTTAACTGCTGTGATTAAATTGAGATTTTGCACTTTGAGTTGATGCTCTAATGTGTTGAGACTTTTTGGAGATCTTGATGAGAGGTGAATGTATTTGTCATGTAGAATAGACATGCAGTTTTGCAGCCAAGGGGGCACACTGTGATAAGTACAACAGTAACTACCTTTACAAAAAATGTTCACATACTAATCCATGGAACATATGAATATGCTAAATTACACAGTAAAGAGGAATTAAGATTGAAGATGGACATAAGGTTGCTTATCAGCTGGCTTTAAATTAGAGACATTTTCTTGGATTATCTAGGAAGGTCCAATGTAATCACAGGATACTTAAAACTGTAAGAGGGAAGCAGAAAAAGAGAGTCAGAGGCAGATGTGACTATAGAAGAACAATAAGAGAGATGTGAAGTTGCTGGCTTTGAAGATGGAGTTAGGGGGCACGATTTAACTAATTGGAGCAATCTCTAGAAGCTGGAAAAAGCAAGGAAATGGATTCTTTCCTAGAGCTCCCAGGAAAGAATGCAACTCCGCCAATATTTTGATTTTAGCCCAGTGAGATTTGTGTGCAACATCTAACCTTCAGAACCATAAGATAATAAATTTCTGTTATTTTCAACCCTTGTCTGTAGTGATTTGTTACTTCAGCCATAGGGAGAAAAACAAAAACAAAAACTAACACACCTGGGATGGTGAAATGCTTGATTTGCTATTCTTAATCAAATAGCTTGCAATTTAGTCAAAAAAAATTTAGTCAAAAATGCTACAACCTAACATTAACCCAACTTTTGACTTTTTTATGCATTAATTTATCCATTTTAAAAATCCCCCCAAGGAAAATATATTCTTAATATAAAAATCAGCTGATGCCTATTTTTTGAATAAAAGCCTAAAATAAATTGAAATTGCCATTTGCATTTTTACAATACAAAATAATTTTAGGGATTGTATGTAGTAGCATTTTGCTCTACTTAGTGTCTACAAAACTGTACAGGAGAAAAAAGTAATATAGTCTCTGAATCTCAAGACTGAATAAGTCTTTAAAGGCCAAGGTCTCTAACAATACCTTTAATGCTTTTATCCCTTTCTCAGCATCCCTTTCAATTTGTTTCTAGACTTTCCTTTGTAATGCTCTCTACTTTCTGAAGCATCTTACGCCATCCCTGGATTTATCAAATCAATGCAATTTTTGTTATTGTGGTTATTCATAATTGCCATAATGTTGAAGGTGTGATTAACTGGTAATCCTAAATGCCACAAAACTTAACTGAAGTAGCAATGTTTTATTTTTGATAGCAGAATAGATGAATTTTGAACATTTTCATTCTCTTGGCCTTCTAAGCAAGCCTTTTGTACATGATTCTGACACACTGAAAGTTGGCATTTACCACTTTTGTCCATCTGTCAAAATGGAATTTTGCCCATTTTAAAATGTGATGAGACAACTATACTTGAACATAAGTGCCAGCAAAACACAGACATAATTTTTAACTCTGCATAGCATTTCTAGCATTATCCTTTGGGCATTACGATGTCTGTGGCAAATTTGATTTTCAATGGGAAAAAAAAGATCTGTTTTAAACTCCATATCCTGCTGGATTACATGTTTTGTTCACGTCAAATTTTATTTTTATCTTATGCCATGTTCAGCCCTGGGAAGAAACTGAATCACTATTGTCTTTGTTAAAGAGCCATATGCCATTTAAAGATAATCAAATCAAATCAGATGATAACATGTGAAAGTGTAAAGCACTGCACAGGTATGAGAGGTTATTTTATAACTAAAAGTATTATTGAGCTTAGTTAACAATATCCTAAAATAATTTCCCTGCATAATCATTGTGAATAATTGTTTTTGAGTTATTTGGCATAGGAAGAAATAGTTTGCAGGCTAGAACACATTATTTAACATACGAAGACTAACCTGAGTATTTGGCACTTTTACCTTTCAAAAGCAATCTGATTACTACATGGATAAGCCATTTAACAGGAATAGAGCACTGGGTGTCTGCTGCTGAATAAACATGAACATGTTTAATATTTGTTTTTCTTAATTTTCTAAACTGTTAGAAAAACGTTGAATGCTGAATGAATATTTGTGCTAAAGATTAGACAAAAATAGGTTAAACACAAGACTCATTAAACATAAAGAACAAAGCAGGTAGTTACTATTTTATATAATAAGCACATTTTATATAGTAAAAATACTTTTGCCTAGTATTTTTATGCTTTTCAGGTAGTCTAACATATATTAAAAGTGAAAAGCAGGCAATTTTCAGTTGAATATGGTTTTTACTAACAATCAGTCTTAATACTTTAATCCTAAACCCAAATAAAAGGGACTAAATAGAGGAGATGAAAAAATATTTTTATAATCTAAATGATTTAACTTTATTCAGTGCTTACATATTTAAAACATAATGTCTTACCTGCTAAGACATTTTACCTATGTGTCAAATTTCTTTTACTTGTGGTCTCTCTAAAGACTCAGGAAGGATAGAGAAGGGGACATTTTATTTGGCTTTCAACATCATTTATTCATCTTTGTATTGGCTATACACTCCCATGGTTCATAACCAAAAGAGTATACAAAGGTATACAAAAAATTCTTTTTCTCATTCTTGGAAAATTCATTCAGTTCTTCTCCCCAGAGGCATCCAGCAACATCAATTTCTCATGTATTTTTCCAAAGCTAATTTTGTCATTTATTTAAACTGTCTTTTACAAAAAAAAAAATTGTGGTATTTTTAATATATTACCTCATATGATTTTAAATATCACTGTGGACTAATTATTCTTACTTTACACATACATATTTCAAGACTCATAAGTATTTTCTAAGCTCAGTCTCACATGGATAGGTCAGAGATTAAAACCCATTTCTGTCCAATTTCTATCCCGTTCAACTACCATTTCGACATCACATTGTGCCTTGCCTTTGTGAATTTTCATCAATATTTCCATAGTCATTTTATACTTTCTACAATTTTACAGTAAAACTAGAGGTTAAGCCATACAGTAAAACTAAACTGGTTGAGCTATTGCAAAATTTAAAGTAAGTAGTTTTTCCTCTATTGTACACTAAACTTTATGTAGCTATGCTGGGTAGGATATGGAGAAACTAATACTCTCAAACATTGGTGTCAAGAGTGTGTGAACTATTTCAGTTGAATAAACTTAAAAACAAAAAAACCTTCACATAGTTCTTCTAACTTATGAAATACATTTGATGTTGAACTTCTCATATTACCCTCTATTATCTAAAGCTGCTTTCTCTCTTTGTCTTTACAACAACAAGGTATACTAAAATATACAATCAATTCTTTTTTAACAATATTCACTTCCCTCAAATTTTTGATGTAATAAGACAATCTCAATTAATCCAAATAAATCGTGACTAAGCAATAAATGACTGATCTCCAAATCTTCCAGAATAAATATATATTAATAGAGAAATTGTTAAAATCATATCAAACTGAAAGATAAAGTATTTCATCACTAGAACATGAAAACTACTGTAAATACAGGAATTTTAAAAGTCCGTTTATTTCTTATGATTAGCATTAAGTGGTAGTTGTCTCCTTAGTTATCTGCTGAGCTCAAAACTTTCTCATCCCTGGGAATAGCAACAGTATATGAAACTGTATTATCAGTGACAGTGCCCATATTGTGTGACTGTGCCATGCTGGCTAGAGTGGTCTCATCCAGGTATAGTTACCTGATCTAAGGTTGAGCCAATCAGTTTCTTTATAATAGGAATTTGAAATCTCAAGTAGGGAGAAAGAAGCCATCTTGTGGCCTCAGAAAGAGGAGGCCTGGAGAAAGGGGTCTGTGCATTTGCTGTCTAGTTTTTATTTCCTAAATCTGGATTATTTAACTTTTCTCTATGTATATTTCCAAATAATTATCTTCTCCCCACATTTTTGGTATTATTATTTAATCTAAACATTGCTTTATCGATTTGTTCATTTATTCAACAAATATTTAATATGAATTTTGCATTTTGATATGCTCCATCCTATTCAAGGCACTGAAGAGCCTTCAGAAAAACTCACATAGTTCTACTCTTCTTTAACTTGTGTTCTAGCAAGAAAGACTGATAGTAATAAGAAAACAAGCATATGCTATAAGTTAACGTAGTTATAAGTCCTATGGAGAAAAAGATCAAAATAATAATACAGAAAGTGAGGAAGTTGAGCTGACATGCTAGTCCAGATAGGATGTTCAGAAAAGAGATGACATTTTCTCAGACTTAAATGAAATAAGAAATGAGAATAAGAAATTGTAAATATATATGCACCCAACATAGGAGCACCTCAATATATAAGGCAAATGTTAACAGACATAAAAGGAGAAACTGACAGTAACAAAATAATAGTGGGGGACCTTAACACCCTACTTACACCAATGTTCAGATCATCCAGACAGAAAATTAATAAAGAAATAGAGGTCTTAAATGACACATTAGAGCAGATGGACTTAACTGAAATTTTAGAGAATTCCATTTGAAAGTAGCAGAATACACACTCTTTTCTATTCTCCAGGATAGATCACATGCTGGGCCACAAAGCAAGCCTCAGTAACTTTAAGAAAATTGAAATCACATCAAGTATGTTTTCCAACCACAACACTATGAGATTAGAAATCAACTACAAGAAAAAAAACTGCAAAAACACAAACACCTGGAGGCTAAACAATATGCTACTAAACAACCAATGGATCACTGAAGAAATCAAACAGGAAATTAAAAAATACCTAGAGACAAATGAAAACAAAAACATGACGACCCAAAACTTATGGGAAGCAGTAAAGAGCAGTTCTAAGAGCGAAGCTTATAGTGATAGAAGCTTATATCAGGAAACAAGAAAAATCTCAGATAAACAACCTAACTTTACACCTAAAGCAACTAGAGAAAGAAGAACAAACAAAACTCAAAGTTAGTAAAAGGAAAGAAATCATAAAGATCAGTGCAGAAGTAAATGAAATAGAGACTAAAAAAAAAAGAAAAGAAATCAATGAAAGTAAAAGTTGGTACAAAATTGATGTAAATTTTGTACATCAAAAATTTACATCAATTTTGTACCAACTTTTACTTTCATTGATTTTTTTTTTTCTATTCTCCAGGATAGATCACATGCTGGGCCACAAAGCAAGCCTCAGTAACCAGACTCACCAAGAAAAAAATGAGAGGGCCCAAATCAATAACAGCAAAAATGAAAAAGAAGTTACAACTGACACCACAGAAATACAAAGGATTATGAGAGATTGCTATGAACAACTATATGCCAGTAAAATGGACAACTTAGAAGAAATGGACAAATTCTTAGAAAAGTACAATCTCCCAAGACTGAACCAGGAAGAAATAGAGAATATGAACATACCAGTTGCCAGTACTGAAATTGAATCAGTAATTTAAAAACTCCCAACAAACAAAAGTCCAGGACCAGATTGCTCCACAGGTGAATTCTACCAAACATTTAGAGAAGAGTTAAAACCTATCCTTCTGAAACTATTCCAAAAAATTTCAGATGAAGGAATGCTCCCAAATTCATTCTATGAGGTCACCATCAACCTGATACCAAAACTAAACAAAAATCACAAAAAAAGAAAACAACAGGCCAATATCACTGATGAACATAGATGCAAAAATCCTCAAAAAATACTATCAAACCCAATCCAACAATACATTAAAACAATCATACACCATGATCAAGAGGGATTCATCCCAGGGATGTGAGGACTTTCCAATATCCATAAATCAATCAATGTGATACACCACATTAACAAACAGAAGAATAAAAACCACATGGTCATTTCAACAGATGCAAAAAAAGCTTTTGATAAAATTCAACATCCATTTATGATAAAAATTCTCCAGAAAGTGGGCATAGAGGGAATATACCTCAACATAATAAAGGCCATAAATGACAAACCCACAGCTAGCATCATACTCAACAGTGAAAAGCTGAAAGGATTTCCTCTAAGATCAGATACAAGACTAGGATGCCAACTCTCACCACTTTTATTCAACATAGTTTTGGAAGTCCCTAGCCACAGCAATCAGAGAAGAAAAAATAAATAAAAGGAATCCAATTTGAAAAAGAAGTAGTAAAACTGTCACTTTTTGCAGATGACATGATACTATACTTAGAAAATCCTAAAGATGCCACCAAAAAATGACTAGACCTCATCAATGAATTTGGTAAAATTGCGGTATAAAAAATTAATATACAGAGATCTGTTGCATTTCTATACACTAACAATGAAATAGCAGCAAGAGAAATTAGAGAAACAATCCCATTTACCATAGCATCAAAAAGAATAAAATATTTCAGAATAAACCTACCTAAGGAGGCAAAAGACCTGTACTCTGAAAACTATAAGATGCTGATGAAAGAAACTGAAGATGACACAAACAGTTGGAAAATATACAATATTCTTGGATTGGAAGAATCAATATTCTCAAAATGACTTATACTATCCAAGACAATCTACAGATTCAATGCAATCCCCTTCAAATTACCAATGGCATTTTTCACAGAACTAGAACAAAAAAATTTTTAAATTTGTATGGAGACACAAATGACTCTGAAGAGCCAAAGCAATCTTGAAAAAGAAAAATTGAGCTGGAGGAATCAGAGTCCCTGACTTCAGACTATACTACAAAACTACAATAATGAAAACAATATGGTACTGGCACAAAAACAGAAATATAGATCAATGTAACAGGATAGAAAGCCCAGAAATAAACCCACACACTGATGGTCAATTAATCTATGACAAAGGAGGCAAGAATATAAAATGGAGAAAAGACAGTCTCTTCAACAAGTGGTACTGGTAAAACTGGACAGCTACATGTAAAAGAATGAAATTACAACATTCTCAACAATATACACAAAAATAAACTCAAAATGGATTAAAGACTTAAATGTAAGACCCGATACTATAAAACTCCTAGAAGAAAACTTAGGCAGAACACATTTTGACATAAATTGCAGCAATATCTTTTAGGATCCATCCCCTAGAGTAACAGAAATAAAAGCAAAACTAAACAAATGGGATCTAATTAAACTTAAAAGCTTTTGCACAGCAAAGGAAGCCATAAAGAAAATGTAAAGAAAACCTACAGACTGGGAGAAAATATTTGCAAAGGATGCAACTGACACTGGATTAATTTCCAAAATATACAAACAGCTCATACAGCTCAATGTTAAAAACACAAACAACCCAATACGAAAATGGGAAGATCTAAATAGACACTTCTCCAAAGAAGACATACAGATAGCCAAGAAGTACATGAAAAGGTGCTCAACATGGCTAATTATTAGAGAAATGCAAATCAAAACTACAGTGAGGTATTGCCTCACACTGGTCAGAATGGCCATCATCAAAAAGTCTACAAATAATATATGCTTGAGAGATTGTGAAGAAAAGGGAACCCTCCTACACTGTTGGTGGGAATGTAAATTGGTGCAGCCATTATGGAGAATAGTACAGAGGTTCCTTAAAAAACTAAAAATAGAGTTACCATATGATCCAGGGATCCCACTCCTGGGCATATATCTGGAGAAGACTCTAATTCAAAAAGATACATGTAGGGCTTCCCTGGTGGCGCAGTGGTTGAGAGTCCGCCTGCCAATGCAGGGGACACGGGTTTGTGCCCCGGTCCAGGAAGATCCCACATGCTGCAGAGCGGCTGGGCCCATGAGCCATGGCCGCTGAGCCTGCGTGTCTGGAGCCTGTGCTCTACAACAGGAGAGACCACAACAGTGAGAGGCCTGCATACTGCAAAAAAAGAAAAAAAAAAAAAAGATACATGTACCCCAATGTTCATAGCAGCACTATTATGCCAAGGCATGGAAGCAACCTAAGTGCCCATCAACAGATGAATGGATAAAGAAGATGTGGTATATGTACACAATGGAATATTACTCAGCCATAAAAAAGAATGAAATAATGCCATTTGCAGCAACATGGATAGACCTGGAGATTATCGCACTAAGTGAAGTAAGTCAGACAGAGAAAAATAAATCTCATGTGGTATGGCTTATAAGTGGAATCTAGAAAAAATGATACAAATGAACTTATTTACAAAACAGAAATTGACTCACAGACATAGAAAACAAACTTATGGTAACCAAATGGGAAAGGTGGGGAGGGAAAAATTAGGAATTTTGGATTAAAATATATACACTACTGTATATAAAATAGATAAAAAACAAGGACCTACTATATAGCACAGAGAACTATACTCAACATCCTGTAATAACCTATAATGGAACAGAATCTAAAAAAGAATAGATATATATGTATATGTATAACTGAATCATTCTGCTGTAAACTTGAAACCAATACAACATTGTATATCAACTATATTTTAATAAATTTTTTTAAAAAAGAAATGAGAGCATCAACCTTAGGACGATCTGGAGAAAGACTGTTCTAATCTGAAGGAACAGTATGTTCAAAAACCCTCCTGAACCACTACATTTTGGAACTTAGTGGTGGACAAGCAACAGTACCTGAAATAGTAATTGTAAATTTGTGCCAATTACTTTATTTTTTGGTGGTTCAGTTTTTTTATTTAAAAATAAAAACTCTTAATTAGTGAGTTTGCTGGCATGTTTATATGAAATGACATATTAAAACACATAGCATAGTGTTCCATGTAAAACATTTTCTTTTCTTTGCTTTGTTCATTATGTTCTCATTTAAACTTTAAAGTTGGGGAAAACTACTAGACTGTATTATTATGGATTTTAGAAGAGCTCTGATGAGGCTATTCAAAACAATAGAAAGACAAAAATAATGTATAATTACATTGAAATTGTTTGAAATAGTTCTTGCTCTTCCTTGTGCATAATGTGGAAATTTAAATGAATGAATAGATGAATGAATGAAACTAACAGGCATCAACTACCTCAAATATTTCTGGCATTAGGAAGGCAAAAAGCAAATATATACTTTTTAAAAGCATGATTTAGAAAGATGTAAAATGGCAAAATGAAAGTGTAGTGCACCGAATTCTAATACATTATATATAGTATTGCGTTCAAACATTTGGATACGTTTATCTTGCAAAGGGGAATTATTTATAAATCTTACTGTTTTACCATCTGGTGACATCATGTAAGGCTTATTTATATGATGGCATATTAGAGGAAAGTAATTCCTCTTTATGATGTTTAGGTTTCATTACTGCATTTGAGAGATGTTACGAGTAAATGTGTGTCATTTATTTGAAAATGGGTTTATCTTATATTTTATTCCTCACTGATACACAAAAAAACAATAGAAGAATATGTGTTTATCTCCTTTTACTTTCCTGTCTTGTATAGCTTGATTAGAAAATGAATAATTTTATGCCTGGCTGAAGATCAATGCTGTGCCTTCTCTCCATGGCTTTGCTGTAATTGTGGAATATTAAGGTAATCAGAAGTAGAACATGTTCATTTACATGAGGATGAAGGAAGGCTATTTTCAGTGATGGCTTATGAATCTCTCTGAACACAACTGGATGCTGTACCTCAGCTCAGGACTCCCTTTTCTCAGAAGATGTTGTATTTTCTGAGTTGCAACTTGACATCTGGCAAGTACACAGTGGATGTATTTCCTGGTCACTACAAATCCTGTCAAGAATAATTGGGTTTGTAGTTCTCTTAGCCTTGTATCAATATAATACATGGAAGTAGTGGGAATCTTTAAACAAATGAAAAAAAATACTAAAACAGGAGAGCAGTAATATGATGTACAGTATTCCTCCAAGCACATTGACAAGTAATATCCAGTTCTTTGTTCTTTGGAATATGAGTTTAACAAAAACAGAAAGCAGTGCTAGGTCTACATGTCTCCACGTATTCCCTGTATGAGTGTGTGCGCGCATGTGTGTGTGTATGTGTGAGTTAAAAAATGCTAGTTAGAAATGGTAATAAGCACTATTTTAATCCTGTTTTTCAGTTGCTGAAATATGAATGATTTTCTCAGTTTTGCTCCACTGCTTCAATTAAATGCTGCTTCCCTTTGCTGTGAGAAATCATTCTAAATCTTTGTAAGTGCTTTGCAATTATAGAATTTTTCATACTTTAGAGGCCAGAGCCAACTACAATTGACAGATAGCTTTGTAAAGAAGACACTTTTTAAAAAAAGGATAAATAATACGCCATGTCAATTCAGAATAGGTATCAGATCTTATAATTCTATGAGACTATCATGATAATAGATTGAATATTTGAAGTTCCCTGGAGGTTGTTCACTTTTATGCTTACTAAGTGTTTAAAGAATTTTCTTTTAAATTATTGAAATAGTGTAATGGTTGACAGAATTGGAATTGCTTGAGAAAGAATTTTATGTTATTTCTCAACCTCCCAAAATTTGTTCAATGCTTTTCTTGAGAAAAGCAATTTGGATTAATGTAAAGAGGGAAAGAGTAAAGGAGAGAATGAAAGAGGAAGGAAGAAAGGAAGTAAAGAAGACCACATCTTATAATTCTCAATTTTGGAATGGGCAGAGTCATGATCATGTCTTTGCAAATCTCAGTGGAGACTTTTCAATCCAGAATACAGATAGATCATAAAGTAATAAGTGGAAAATTGATGGGATATGTCTTACCTGCCCTTCATGCATCAGCCTAGACCAATTTGAAGTCTCTCTCTAATTATCAACCTCAGTCTCTATATTTGATTTCCAAAGCCAGATAATAAAATAATATACAGATGTTACATAAGTTGACCTATTCTTTGATATATATAATTCATTGGTGACAATGCATCCATACTTGGAAAATGTCAGAAGAACAATATTTTAACAGTTGTGAAATTTAAGTGAAATAATTCATATAAACTATCATATAAAATATTTAGTAGTCATTCAATAAATGGTTTCTATCCATTTTATTTATCTGACATTCTTTGAGTTAAGTCACCAGTTTCATAATGAAGTAAAGACAGTTTTTACACCATATATATATATATATATAGAGAGAGAGAGAGAGAGAGACATAATCTTTACAAAGTCCCTATGAAGTGTGTTCAGTATTCTTTCATGAAATGATCAGCTAAGTGTGGCCACAAGAAGGGCCACATGAGAAGCATAGGGAAACAATGTTTATTATGCTCACAGATTCTAGAGAGACAGAGTCACCCATGACCCCCTGGGAACACCAAAGAGTGGGCTTCAGAACCTGTGGACAAGTTCCTTAATAGAGGTCAGGTTGGAGAACACAAGCAAAAGATGTGAGGAGATTTCACTGGTGCATTTGAATGACACTAGGTCACAGTCAGATGAGGGCAAGAAGGGTAAGTTGTGACAGGGGCCAGCCTTATCATTCTGGTGTACCTGTCACCTGGGCGGGGTGCTCACAACTTGTTTGTGGGGATGTTGAGGTAGCAGGAAAATATGAAATTTTAAGATTTATAATATAAGGTTATATACTACTATTATCAGTATTTCACAGAGGGCAGGGGCAAACCACCATATAGGTATTCTTTTATTACACAGCAAGCAAGTGGTGAAACTGGGATTTGAACCTAAGCTATCTGATTTCAGATCCCTCAGATTTGATCACTTCCTGGCATTTCCTTGAAGCTAAATATTATATTTGGTCAGAAGAAATTCCTTATAAGCTTACATAAAGAAAAAAATAAATTTGAAGGGGACCAGAATGTGAGAGAACTACATTGTTTAATGTAATGGGAGAAGTGCCATGGCTTTTCTGGGAAAAGAAGATGAGAGAGAGGAGAGAAAGAAGCTGGGCAGGGAAGTGAGCAAGTCCTCATTATTTCTTGATCCTTCTAGGACCCCCAAATCTTCTATCAAAATATACGACTGTCATAAGTGATGAAAGAGGATTCTTGGGGAAATCACTAAAGATTAAAGATCCCTTAGCACCTAGATTTCTGTTAATTAGACATTTGTCTGCCTCCTCCCCACTGTCTTCTCAAGACTAAGAGCTAGGTCATGGTCAGTACACACTAGGAGTTTTGAACAAGGAATTAGAAGCTCTGGGATCTCCCCCCAGCTCTGTCACTCATGTAAGTGAGTTAAATCAACGGTCCCCAACCTTTCTGGCACCAGGGACTGGTTTCCTGGAAGATAATTTCTCCACGGACAGGGGTGGTGGGGGATGGTTCAGGTGGTAATGCCAGCGATGGGGGCATGGGGAGCGGCAGATGAAACTTTGCTCGCTGCTGCTCACCTCCTGCTGTGCGGCGGTGCGTGGTGATGAGGACCACATGATTAAGTAAATTGTTCACGGACTAAACCACAAATATAAAAATAATATTCTCTTCATGTAAATATAAAGTCATATTATCAATGAAAATAAATATTTTGGAATCATTTTTTGTTTCTCAACTATTTTTAGTATCATTACTGTAGTCTGTACTACTGTTTAGTTTAAGAATCCTGCAATTAGGATGCTTGTTTAAATGAGCATCTCTCACTACATAGTGCATAGAAATAGCCTAAATCTTATTAACTCTAGTGATTGCTCTCATAACCATTTCAATGGAAAAGGCATGTTGCTGCCAAATATTATCCAATATATTAAGTCTCTTTGGCTTCATAAAAAGATAAAGTAACCCTGCAATATAACATATTCCAAAAATCTGGTGGTTCATGAAGTCAGAAATTATGGGCTTGGATTTTTATAAAATTTGAAAGGTCAAGAGGGTAAGCAGATGGCTAACTGTAGAATATATTACACATTAAGCAATTGTTCTGATGTGCTAGGCAAAGTCCTGGAAGCTTATGAGATTGTAAAATCCAATGACCCTGAATTAGACTGAGGGTTCAGATCATGATACACATGCAATTTTAGAGAGCACATTTATTATTGGTTTATTAGCTGTCAGAAACACACAATTCAACACGATTAATACCCTGAACTGCAGTTTTTACTACTGCTCTTTTTTTAACCTCTTTTTCCCCCCATCTTACTATTTTATGCTTCTTTTACAATATTACTAAGTTCAGGATAATCAAGTGACAGCTCAGCACTGGTGAATGGTTTTCCAGTAACTTTTCAGTTACTCACAAGTAAAAAAATTTTATAAGGGATATAAAGAATTTAGATACTCAATCCAACATACTGTCCTCAATGTACATGAGTAATTTCATTGTCATCAGCTGGAGTTTTGAATGCAAAGAACAGCAGTATTTTTTTCACAACTATGTAAAATGCTCAAAACAAATTACCCTCCTAAAAAAAAGTTAATCCTAAGAAGGTGATCTGTAATATTATGGTTGCTGAACCTTTCTCATATCAAAACAAACAAAAAAGTCAAAGGCAAATAACTATCTTAGAGACTTAAGGAAATGCTTTTCTGGGGGTTGTTTTTAGTGTGATGCTAATAAAATTTATCAGTATGCTATGAAACAGCATGCCATGGTGCTCCATTTCAGGGGTTTCTAATAGATGATGTCTAATGACTTAATATTTACCCAAAGCCAGCTTCAAAAAATTTACCCTCCCTCCCGAGTTTCAGGAACTACAGTACTTCTAATTTTTAAGAATGTTATATGAGCAACCACAATTTCATTAAATGTACTATTAAAAATTCAAATGCTCAGAATTCTAAAGTACTGACCAGACTAAACCATAGTTTAACACTATGTTCATTTTATTAAAAGTTACTAATTTTAAATACATTTAATTTTGTTTAATGGCAGCTCAAACTTTTGGGCAAACTTAACCAAGAAGTATTTAATAAAATATAGATGACTTTTAAAATAATCAAGTGATAACATTTCTGCTCCACGTTTTTTACAGAAAACAACAACAACATAAATGCCAAGATATCACACCTAAAAGAATGCTAAGATAAACATTCATTCACTGTCCTCATTGCAGAGTTTATTTAGTGTAGAGGACTCTGTTATCAGAGGTTTTTAACTCCCCTTCAGTTCCCTGGGATATTCGTTAAGGATAGCTGTTATTTAATCTAGTAAGTATACCTATCTCTACTCCAAATTAAAATAATTTTAGGAGTTATTTATTTCAGATTGTGGGAGAAGCTACTATTGTTCAATTACAGGCTTTCTTGCTTAGTGAGTTCTTGTTTAAGAAAAGGTTTAAATACTTGCTGAACTATGTATCAAGGCAGGGACTCCCGTTATGTGAATCTTTTTAAAATTTAATACTAAAAAAACCCCCCAAAAAACTTACTGAGGGGGTGAAAGGGCCAATGTGATAGAAAGCAAAAAGTGTTACATGATTCCCAGAACACTGGGGTGTGCTCCTGATAGAAAATGAATCTGCACAAGACAGTTTACTTCTGTGGGACTAAGTTCAATTCTCTATTAAAAAAAAAAAAAAAAGTTGGGACTATAGATCATCTCTAAAGTGGTGCTGCAAAAGTTTGGCTCCAGTAGGGGAGCACTTTTCCTTGGAGACAAACTTAAGTTGTTTGTTTTTTTCATGTGAATCATCCATATCATCATAACCTCCATGAAGCACTGCTATGAAAATTAAGTGAGATAAATTTATTAAGAATCTAGTTTACTGCATGCCATATAGGAGATGTTATTTAAAAATATCTATTCCTTCAACTTTCTGCTTTTCTCCTCTAGCCCTTTCTTCTCATTCTAAGTTTCCATGATTTATCTCAAGATATTTTATACAAAAGTTCTTGCAGTTAGAGAATTACTGTAGTACAAAAATTCAATTGAGGAGCACATATTTGGCATCAAATCAGTGCAATGCAGAAAAATATCCCAAACTGTAAGTTATTGTTACAAACTTAAGAGAATGCATTTGATCTCAAAGTAAACTGCTGAAAATATTGCCTAGAGATAGAAACTGCTCAAATACAAAATACAGGGACAATGTTTTCACAACAAACAATATTCTGAGATTCAATGGAAATTTAAAATTTTCTCATAATCTGTAGAAATAACGCCTCATGTGTTAGTAGCATTATCTTTATAAATTGAACCACTGTTTGACAAAGCTATGTAAGATAGCCAAAACTCAAACTGATTACTTTTTAAATATCTGTAATAGTTGTATTTAATGAACAGGAAAGAATGCAAGAGTATATAAAGTTCAAAGTCTTTATCATTGGACAGAAAATATTCTTACATTTATTAAGATACCATCCAGTTCAAATGCTTTTTGAATATGAAGGCAAAAAAGAAAAAGTATGTATATATCTTAGCCAAAGAATTTCAAATTCCAGTTTAATAATCAAATTTGGTAGGAGTAGCTGATTCTACAGGTAAAAAAGGATCAAGTAATGTGTATATTCTGAATATCAGGAGTTAAACTACGTGAATCTCTCTTCTGTGCTATGGATTAATTAACAAGGAACTCTATAAATAAGATTTTATTTATAAAATAAAATGATGTCACCTACACAATTCTGGTAAGCATCCCAGTCAACATCCCTGGTCTGTATTAACTTCAAGCATACTGAAAAAGTCACTCCCATAATTACTCAGGCAGGTATAATAGCTTTCTTGATTGACAGTAAGAGAAGTTGCTCTGGATGTCTGCAGGTTCAAGTTTCATGCAAGGCCCAAAATATCTAGTCTTCAGGAACCTTAGATAATAAAGATGGTAAACTAAACATTTTTTCACTGAGGAAAATTCATAATTCAGTGTAGAGTTTAGTTTTAAAAAATGAATAACATAACATTAATATTTTGCTTAAGAAGCAATTAGTGGTTTTTTATGTGTGTGCAATAAATTTTGTCTATTGGAGTGACAACCTTATAGCTTCAGTTTAAAGAGTGTAATCAAGTAATTCATGCTTTTAACTTCAAATTGAAATACTACAAAGTTTGTACAGTATTAGAGCATTTGAGAATTTTAATTCTCTCATATTTACATATTTAAGTTATCAAACATTAAAGACTATTTATTATTCAGAAAACTTTTGTTTGATAAGTGAGACAATTGAAGTACTTATGGAGGGAATCAAATATATTCCATTTTAAAATGCAGTTAAAATATTTGGGGCTTCCCTGGTGGTGCAGTGGTTGAGAATCTGCCTGCTAATGCAAGGGACACAGGTTCGAGCCCTGGTCTGGGAGGATCCCACATGCCACGGAGCAACTAGGCCCGTGAGCCACAACTACTGAGCCTGCGCATCTGGAGCCCGTACTCCACAACAAGAGAGGCTGCAATAGTGAGAGGCCCACGCACCGCGATGAAGAGTGGCCCCCGCTTGCCACAACTAGAGAAAGCCCTCACACAGAAACGAAGACCCAACACAGCAAAAATAAATAAATTATTAATAAACTCCTACCCCCAACATCTTCTTTAAAAAAAAAAAATTGAAGATATTTAATTAAGTTTGTAAATGGGATCAGACATTGCTCAAAGCTTACAAAAAGTAATTGTTAATACTTTCTAAACGTATAAACAAAATAAAATCTGTATGCTTAACTTAGGCTTAAAATGTTTTTGCTATAATTTTAATAATTTACAAATTAATACTAAAAAAAGTGAATCTCTAAAGTCTTTTTTTGTGTGATAAGAACATGAGATGTACTCTCTTAAATTTTTAAGTGTGCAGTTCATTATTGTTGACTATAGTACAATGTTGTATAACAAATTGTTAGAATTTATTCATCTTGCTTAACTGAAACTTTATACCCAGGGATTACTAGCTCCCCTCTCCTCCTCCCCCTAGCCCCTGGCAACCACCGTTCAACTTTTTGATTCTATGAATCTGACTGCTTGGGATACCTTATACAAGGGAAATGCTGCAGCATTTGTCTTTATGACTGGCTTTTTTCACTTGGCATAATGTCCTCCAGGTTCATCCACGTTGTCACATATTGCAGAATTTCTTTCTCTTTTAGGCTGAGTAGTATTTCATGATATGTATATAGCACATTTTCTTTATCCACTCATCTAATGATGAATATTTCAGTTGTTTCCACATTTTAGTTTTAGTGAATACTGTTTCAATGAACATAGCAGTGCTAATATCTCTTTGTGATCATGATTCCAATTCTTTTTGATAAATACCCAGAAATGAGATTACTGGATTAAATTGTAGTTCTATTTTTAATTTTGGGGGGGAACCTCTATACTGTTTTCCATAGTGGCTACACCATTTCAAATTCCCACAAACAGTGTGCAAAGGTTTCAATTTCTCTACATCCTCACCAACACTTGTCAGCTGTTTTTTTGATATTAGCCATCCTGACAGGTGTGAGGTATACACCTGTATATATCTCATCATGGTTCTGATGAACAGTTTTTCAAACATACAAAAATCACTGTTGAGGGAATTCCCTGGCGATCCAGTGGTTAAGGCTCAGCACCTTCACTGCCGTGGCCCGGGTTCAATCTCTGGTCGCTGAACTAAGATTCCGTAAGCTGTGCAGAGTGACCAAAATAATAAAAATAAAATAAAAAGATCACTGTTGAGAAATCCACAGTGCTTACAGAAGTGCAGAGCCCAGTTTTACCACTTTGAATCTTAAAATCTCTAGGATATTAAGAATATAAGTTAATTTCACTCAGTCTTAGACATTTGACCTGTAAAATGGGGATAAAAGCTACTATTTAATACAATTGCTTTGAGGATTGACACAAATAACATATATAGAGTGCTGATAAAATGCTCAGCACATTAGTGCACAATAAGTATTGTTACTATTAAACTCCTTAGGGAACTTCTATGACAATAATTATTTTGCTCATAGTATTTAAAAATGCTTTTTTTGAAATATAAATCTGGCCATCTCAATGCCAATATGTGGAACAGCATTTAATGCATTCTCTATTACTGAATACCTGCACTGTAACTGACCTGTGTAAATGTGTGGAACATTTACTAAATTAAGCATTCAGAGAATCTCCAAATATACACATTGGAAGCATAGTTTGTCATATTTAT
Source organism: Delphinapterus leucas (assembly GCF_059928025.1). NCBI lineage: Eukaryota > Metazoa > Chordata > Mammalia > Artiodactyla > Monodontidae > Delphinapterus > Delphinapterus leucas. The sequence continues at coordinate 40,686,922 of NC_143136.1, read as the reverse complement.
GTCATGAGTGTGCTTTGCTAAAGAAGTCTTAAAACACATATATTTGTGCCTATACATTTTTAATTCTAGTAATAAACCCTAAATAAATATATGCTAGGGTTTGCCAAAGATTTTCTCCTTAGTTTTTTAATTCACTGGATGTTTTCTCTAAGAGTAAAATGTTGTCTTTGGTTTAAACAAAACATACAAAAACTTCACCAACAATAAAAATAAGAGTAAAACCTATGCTATATAAAAAATAAAAAGAATGCCATATCTCTACATATGCAGGATAAATCTATACCTCCTAAATGTAGCCATCTTTCCTACATAAAGAAATGTAAAACATTTAACTACTTCAGAAATGTGAAATTGAGAATCAATGGTTAGAGAATGTTAATGTTAGGTACATGCATTTTTAAGCTTAGGGATTTCCTACCAAATATCAAAGGTCAGCAAATTGACAGTACACATTATGAACTAAATGTCATTTAAAATTGGGCATGAATAAAATTTTTTAAGTTTCTTCTGCAATTAAAGGAAAACAATAATCTCAATATAACATTTGTTAGAATAATGCCAACTACTGAAAGAGAAATGAAAATTCATTGTGATGTTTCTGAATATCTAGGTAATGAGCCTATCTTAACATACAACATATTTCTTTGCAATTAAGTAATTCTGGGGTAAGAAGGAGACCATGCAATTAATCTTTGGTTTAGTCCATTATGGTGAAATGCCTTCTTCGTGTGTAAATAAAACTCCATGGTTGCCTTCACTATCAGATCACTTTAAGGGTAATTATATGAAGTCTTGCTTACTTAGCAAATATTTATTGAGCAATTACTAAAACTAGGCAGATGCTTTTAACATATCAACAATAAATTTTAAAAGATCCTAATCTATAGAATTTATATTACAGTAACAAAATTATAAGATTTTCTTTCTCCTATTTTGCTGTTTTCTATAACACAGTTATTTTGTTTTTAACGTTAATCTTAAAAATGTTAATTAGATAACTGGCAGCATTAGTTTTTTGAGGGACAAAGACCCAGTCTGAAACTAAGCCAAAGCACTGAAATCATTCTTGTGCTTTTCTTTCCTGACAATGTTAGGATACAGGCAGATTTCAGTAAACTGAAAAATAAAGGTAAAGAATGAAAAAAGTATCATGCCCTTCCTTTGTCAATTCCAATATGATCAAATAGTTGAGAAGAAAAGTTCTTTACAAAATAAGTCCAGTCAATAAGTACAAAAGGAATGATAAAGTCATCACTCTATAAGCCCTCATGAAATAATGTATCTATGCAATACTCATTAATAAATACTAAAACTGTATGTATAATTTAATAAAAGAAAACTATGATTGACATCTAATGAATGAACTGATCAATTTCAGCATTGCTGAAAATGGGATAACCATGAACCATGCCTCATGTCTTAGCACAATAGGGCATACACAGTACCATGTATGCATTATTCCCACATACTGAAATTGATTCTTTATGTAAACATCTGAATCTAAATATTAGTTTACAGGAAACACTTGGAGTAGAAGAACAAGTCTACAGCATAACAAGAAAGCAATCAGTCAAGCCCAGAATGAGCAATATTTTACAGGAAATTGGCCTGTTCTCTTTTTAAAAACAGTCAGTTGTATATAAAATGGAAGGAGGGTCATTATAGAATAAAACTAACATCATAAATAACTATCAAATGCTATGTGTGTACTTTGTTAAATCTGGATTGAAAGAAACCAACTGTAAAGCAATTTTTTGAGACAAATGGGATAATTTAAGTATAGAATGATTATAAGACAATTTTGTTAATCTGGTTAGATGTGAATGACCTGCTGGTAATTATTACTTACTGAAAGCATTATCAGATTCATAGATGCATTTTGAAATATATGCAAAAAACGTAAGGTTATATGATGACTGGGATTTGCTTCAAATATACCCTTGCCTTCTCTAACCAACACACACACACACACACACACACACACACAAGCACACACACACAGAGTTTTCAAAAGTGTATTTTGACTCTCCATGAATACTACGGATTTTTTCCATACTGGAATGCCTTCAGCTATATTTTAACTGTAAAACATACTTTAGATCCTAAATAGATACATAGATTTTTATTACATTTTACTTTTCATTATGAAATGTTGCATTGTGCCGTATACTGAATAAAAGTGTCCACTTTTAAAAATTTGATGGTTTTAACCCTTCTGTCTTACGATACATAATGTATCATGTTTTGCACATGGTTTCAATAATGTTACATTAAACTAAATAATTACTAACTGAAAAATGTAAACTTCATTTTAATAAACAATTCTATAATAGTATACATATATAATTAGTATTCATGTGTATTAGTATCCATGTGTAATTAGTGCCTAGAAGTTATTAATATGTTCACTTTCCATATATGAACCTAATACTGCTGAAAGTTTTAAGACATTACCTAGCAACTGAACAATAAAAATTACTGAATCTAATTCATAATGGTATGTCTTAAAAGACTAAGTGTCTCTGATTTAAACTGTCATCAGTATTGTAGGCTGTGATTGACAAATCTGACTACTAAATTATGAAATGTGATTAGTAAATTCATACTCTTTACTGATTAGTCTTCAAAAACAGGAGCACTGAGAGTTGGGAATAAGAAACTACTAAAGATAAGTCAGATGCTGATAAACAATGAATTTTGCATTAGATGAAGTATTCCCTCTGTTGTAGGAAAGAACTGAGCTGATGAAAGCCAAAAGTTTTCATCATTGCTTCTTGTTTGTCTCACTGACATAAGAGAAAATTGATACACTATTCATTTCATGACACCAACTGAAGTATTATTTTTGACATTTTGGTTACAAAATGATATATCAAATGAGTTTATATAAGCACTAGTCTGGTGCCTCTGTGTGTTTTAATTTGGTCAAATTAATATTTATTTTCTCAATGTTCTGAGAAATTAGTCATATAGTAGGTATTCGTCTAATACTTATTGAATATAATTAAAGATAAGAAAATTATAATTTAAAGAATATAATGAGGGTGTTGAATACAGTGATATTATATATATATGAAAATTATTTAAATATGTATCTTCCCAAAGGGAAACATAGATAAATTAAATGTAAACACACATTTCAGACTTGGATTGGTACTAAACATATGCTTGAGAATACATGTGGGAAGAAAAATATGGGTAAAGATATATTGCTTGGTTTGCTTTATTTTCCTTGGTCATTTTTTCATATCCTGAAGGTATAATTTTCTTTCAGCTCATATGTTACATTATTAAAAATTCATCCACATGCCTTTATTTTATTAATTATTATTATTTAAAAGTACTGCAGCTCAGTACTTATCTAGTCCACACAGATATGAATTGGATTTTTTAGACCACATTCTTTGAAAACCTGCTCAAAAATAATGACCTCTTGTTTTCTCTCTATATTTCCTTTCAGGGTGTGTTTAGCATTAAGCTTTACCCAATTAATGCTTCATACTGATTCCTCAGGTGTTCATAAGCAGAGAATTATAAGGGCTAATTCCCTTGAAAGTCAGAGAACAACAGTGAGTCACTGGTGATTGCAAGAACTTTTATTTGATTTTCCTCTAAACGTTAAATAGATTTTAAAGAAAGCATTGATAAGCTAATAGGTATAAAAAGTAAACCCTTTAATATGGATGATGGAGAACAAAGACTGGCAACTAAAACTTGCTGTAAATAGAACTACCTTGAGCAACTGTATAATTTATCATCTAAACTGATCATTTTGAAAGTGCACTATTAAACATTACATCGGAGAATATGTGTGACCTGTGTCAGTGCCAGGCAAACAGGGTGTGTGATCACCCTACTACTGGCTCTTCAGGAGTTTTCAATGTATATCATTACAAAGGTAACAGGGTAATTGTTATAACTATTTCTCAAAAGGAAGTAGCAGCAAGGGTATCAAGTTGTGTCTCTACAATCAAAATGCTTTTAAAAATATGAATTCAAATTTTAAATAATAATTACAAAATAGATGCTTTCTAAATCACTGGACAATTTTATGGTTAACAACTTGTTACTTTTCGAATGGCCACATTCTTGTGTATACATATATTTTATTTGAAACTGAAAGGAAAAAAGTTTGAGAAACAAGTTATTATAATTTTCTTCAGAGTAAGAAATATTCTAAATATGGTCTATTTACCAAAAGGAAATAGGGCTTCCCTGGTGGCACAGTGGTTAAGGATCCGCCTGCCAGTGCAGGGGACACGAGTTTGAGTCCTGGCCCGGGAAGATTCCATATGCTGCAGAGCAACTAAGCCCATGTGCCACAACTACTGAGCCTGCACTCTAGAGCCCGCAAGCCACGACTACTGAAGCCCGTGCGCCTAGAGCCTGTGCTCCGAAACAAGAGAAGCCACCGCAGTGAGAAGCCCGCGCACCACAACAAAGAGTAGCCCCCACTCGCCACAACTAGAGAAAGCTCACATGCAGCAATGAAGACCCAATGCAGCCAAAAATAAAAATAAATAAAATTTTTTTAAAAAGAGGAAATAGAATAAAATTCACTAAAATATTATCTATATTGTAAAAGTTATTTCATGGTTTTTAATGCTATTAAGATAGTTTTAAAGAATAAAACATAGGAGACAAACCTTAATCATAGTTTCAGTATGTGACATAAAATAATAATAGAGTGTGTAATTTTTATCCTTGGAATTCTGCTAGAAATATCACTCTTTTTAAGAAAAAATGTTTTAAGATTTAAATATATTCTAGCTTTAAATGGTTGTTATATGTAACCTACTTTTTTCATATTATTGCTTTTTAAAGAAGCAAAACATCATATATTTATTTACCTTTGAATTCAGTTATATTGAAAATCAATTGGGATTTTGTCATGAAGTCCATGCCACACTCAAAGTAACTGATAATTTAATGAAGGGACTATTTTCAAAGGTGTGGCCAAGGGTCAACAAGAGCTGGAAAACTTACTACCCCTATAGCTGAGCAGACAAGGGGAGGAAGTAATTACAGACACTCAGAGGTAATAGTTTTACCAATAGGAAGTTATCCTCCTACAATCTTCCTCTGACCAGGGCTACTAAACAACAGAGTTCTAAGAGGTTCCCTAGTGAATTACCTTGGATTCTTTTTTTTTTTGCAGTACGCGGGCCTCTCAATTCTGTGGCCTCTCCCGTTGCGGAGCACAGGCTCTGGACGCGCAGGCCCAGCGGCCTTGGCTCACGGGCTCAGCCGCCCCGCGGCACGTGGGATCTTCCTGGACCGGGGCACGAACCTGTGTCCCCTGCATCGGCAGGCGGACTCTCAACCACTGCGCCACCAGGGAAGCCCTACCTTGGATTCTTGACATCACTTATATGTGGCATCTAATAAAACCAAACTCATAGAAACAAAGAGTAGAATGGTGATTGCCAGGGGCTGGGGTGGGGTGGGGGAGAATGGGGAGATGTTGGTCAAAATGTACAAACCTCCAGTTATAAGACAAATAAGTTCTGGGTATCTAATATACAGTGTGGTGATTATAATTAACAACATCGTATTATGTTCTTGAAAGGTGCTAAGAAAATAGATTTTAAATGTTCTCAACATACACATACAGACAAAGATAATTACGTGAGGTGATGGAGGTGTTACCTACGGTGGTAATCATTTTGCAATATATATCAATTTGTCATGTTGTATATCTTAAACTAACACATTGTTATATGTCAATTATATCTCAATAAAGCTGGGGGGAAAACGCCTTGTAGTTACTGTGCGGCAACAACTGGGATTCGCTGCCTTGGCCAGTAGAGTAAACCTCTTTCCTCAGGAAAGGTCAGTGGCGTGAGGAGCATAAGATGATAAGGCAGGGTTCCACACCTAATGTCCTGCTTTTGCTTTCTTTAAATCTTAATAATTTTAACTTTGAACTTGTATATGTGAAGTCTGATGGGACATTGGAGTATGCCTGTGAGTAGAGGAAATATGTTCGAAATGCATGTTCACCACTGTTTCTTGTCTCTTTATTTGCATACAGTATTTGCAATACCCCATAAGCACAGAGTTCTTGTGGCTCTATTATGTGTGAGAGTTCAGTGAAACTCAAAGCAAATTCAAGGTCATCTTGCTGTGTCTACAACTGAGCAAGTGGGAACACTGACAACTTGCCATGATGGTCATTGAACCAGAACTTGCTTCAAAAGCAGAAAGAAAGCAGTGGAGCTATAAGAAACATGAAAGACCAAGAAACCCTGTCATATTCTTTCTAATTTGTGTTTATCCATGTATTAGCCATCCATTTATGCTGGAAATGATCACATAGAGGGAGAAAGAAAAGGCAACTATAGTTCTGTTTTTTTTTTTCAGTCCTTCCTTACTAATTAGTAAGCTAAAAGTAGAGAGTTTTGATAGAATGTGCACGTATCAAGAAGTGAAATAAAACCAGTTAAATTTGTTTTGCACAGCATTTCCACACTTCTGGTTAGAACAAAATACATATGTGCAAGCTATGAAAAACAAATTGTGTACTTTTTGTAATTCTGAGTTCAATGCTCTCATACTTTCATTTAAAACTGTCATTGCACAATATAAAGATAAAGATTAAAATCCATTTGCTAATAATTTATTTTTTAAATCTAGAGTGACATTAAATAGCAATGACAAGCTGAGACAGATTGTGACAGAAAAGAGAATGTTGTCTATTTTAGTACTGTTAAAGGCATTCTCTCGCCTTTTGAACATTTTCATTTTGTTCTTGGGCCCACAAATAGGAAGTCCATTTTTCCAATTGAAACAGGGATAACAATTAAATTACAATATCTTCCTTGACCATTTTCAGCCTACTAAAGAGCTTTGCAAGAATTCTGATGCTCTCTCTTCTCATAATACATTTTAAATGAACTTTGTGAAAGACATGGTAAGGAAGTATCTGACTAAATGGCACATAAAAAGTAAGTTCCAACATTTCCCAACTCTCTAGTCTTTCTTTTATAATCTGTACTTCTTTTCTAAAATTGTTTTCACTAAATGTTCAATACAAACTAAAATCCTAATCAAATATTGAGTTCTATAAATTCATAAGTATAGATATTATTTGTAACAATATTTAAATAGTTTAAATATTTTATATTATCATGTTTAACATAAAATTTTTGCTTAATACAAAGTACTTTTGAGTTTTTAGTTTATCTATTTTTAACTCTACAAAGCATATCTAAAAAGGTTATTTACAACCATCAGCAGAAAAACACAGAGAAAACCTCAATCAAGCCCTACAAATAATTCAGTTTATATCACTCTAATTTTAATTCTTCTAAGAATGCTGTATGATAAATGCAATCTGAGGTATAATAATACTAATATTTGCAAAGATGGTTATTACTATATCTTTCTAAAAGAGGTTTAAATACAGCTGTCTACACAATGATTAAAATCATATTTTATAGCAAAAAGTAAGTGGGTGGAAATGGTGTAATTAAAAACAGTTATGAATTAAGTAATTTTAAAAGAGAAAATGATATATAAACCTTTTGAAAATTAAGTGATTTAAGTTAATTTGAAAAGACATTGTTGACAGCTTAAGGATGTTAAAGATTTGATATAGGAAGGCTCCTTAATCAGAAGAGCAAGAAACAGAAATTTTAGAGAAAAGCATTTTTTTAAGCAATAAATAAATGATTATGTTCAGTTTTACACATTTTCCAACTCTTAACTTGTTATTTATTTATTTTCATTTAAGAAACCTCTTGAAGAGTTAACCTACTGATTAAGACAGAAAGAATCATAAAAGTGAATTCTTCATTGTGTTATCATCTTAAGACTAATGGTAATTACATTTTATTATTTACATATTTATTTTTCTTTTTAGCCTTTGACTCCCTTCACTCATTTCTCCCACCCCCACAAACCCTGCCTCTGGCAACCACCAATCTACTCTCAGTATCGATGAGCTTTTTTTTCTTTTTCTTTTTCTATTTTAAGATTCCATCTATAAGGGAGATAAAGAGATCATACACTATTTGTCTTTCTCTGTCTAACTTATTTCATTTAGCATAATGTCCTCAAGGTCCATCTATGTTGTTACAAATGACAAGATTTCATTTTTTATGAATGAATAATATTCCTTTATGTATATATATACACACACACACACACACACACACACACACACACACACCAGAGCTTCTTTATCCATACATTCATCAGTCAACACTTAAGTTGTTTCCATATCTTGGCTATTGTAAATAATGCTGCTATGAACATAGGAGTGTATATATATTTTCTAGTTACTGTTTTTGTGTTTCTGTTTTCTATAGGTAAATACCCAGAATTGGAATTTCTGGATTATATGGTAGTTTTATTTTTAATTTTTTCAGGAATTTCCATACTGTTTTTAATAGTGGATGCATCAATTTAAATTCCCACCAATAGTGTACTAAGGTTCCTTTTTCTCCACATTCTCACCAACACTTATTTCTTGTCCCTTTGATAATAGATATTCTAACAGTTGTGAGATGATATCTCATTGTGGTTTTGATTTACATTTCCTTGATGATTAGTGATGACCAGCATCTTTTAGTGTACTTTTGCCCATCTGTATATCTTCTTTGGAAAGACATCTATTCAGATCTGCTGCCAATTTTTAACTGGATTATTTTAGTTTTGCTTTTTGTGTTCTGTTTCATAGTTGTATGAGTTTTTTACATATTTTGGATGTTAGTGCCTTTTCAGATTTATGATTTGCATATATTTCTCCCATTCAGAAGGTTGTGTTTTCACTTGTTGATGGTTTCCTTTGCTGTGCAGGGCTTTTAGTATGATGTAGTCCTTCTTCTTTCTTTTTGCTTTTGTTGTTTTTGCTTTTGGCTTTTGGTGTTGGATTAAAAAAAATCATTGCCAAGACCTATGCCAAGGAGCTTACTGTTTATGTTTTCTTCTAGGAGTTTTATAGTTTCAGATGTTACACTCAAGTCTTAATTCAGTTTGAGTTAATTCTTCTGTATGGTGTAAGATGGTGGTAGAGTTACTTTTTCTTTTTTCCATGTGGATATCCGGTTATCCCAACACCATTTACTAAAGAGTGCTCTTCCTATGTTTTCCTCTAAGAGTTTTATAGAGTCCTTTCTCCACTGTATATTCTTGGCTCCTCTGTCATAAATTAATTGACCATATAATTGTAGGTTTATTTCTGGGCTACTTATTCTGTTCCATTGATCTATGTGTCTGTCTTTATGGCTATACCATATGGTTTTAATTATGATAGCTTTGTAATATAGTTTGAAATCAGGGCATGTGATGCCTCCAGGTTTCTTCTTCTTTCTCAAGATTGCTTTTGCTATTCAGGTTTGGTCCTGGTTTTATACCAATTTTAAAATTATCTGTTCTGTTTCTTTTAAAAAATGCCATTGTTATTTTATAAGTATTGCATTATATCTGTAGATTGCCTGAGGTAGTATGCACATTTTAACAATATTGGTTCTTACAGTTCATGGGCATAGAATATCTTTCCATTATTTGAGTTTTTTTCCATTAATGTGTTGAAGTTTTTAATATACAGGTCTTTCACCTCCTTGGTTAAATTTATTTCTAGTTATTTTATTCTTTTTGATGTAACTGTAAATGAGATTACTTTATTTCTCTTACTGATAATTTGATATTGGCATAGAGAAAGGCAACAGAATTTTGTGTATTAATTTTGTATCCTGTAACTTTACTGAATTTAATTATTAAGTCTAACAGTTTTTTAATGGAGTCCTTAGGGTTTTTAAAAAATGTATAATATGATAGCACTTGCAAATAGTGATAGTTTACTTCTTCTTCTTCAATTTGGATGCCTTTTATTTCATTTTCTTTCCTAATTGCTCTGGCTAAGATTTCCAATGCCATATTGAATAGAAGTGGTGAGAGTGGGCAACCTTGTCTTCTTCCTAATCTTAGATAAAATGCTTTCAGCTTTTCACCTTTGAGTATGATGTTAGCTGTGGGTTTGTCATATATGGCCTTTATTATGTTGAAGTATAACGACTTCCCTCTATAACGACTTTTTGAGAGTTTTATCATAAGTGGATGTTGAATATTGCCAAAAGCTTTTATTTTCATCTTTTAAGATAATCATATGATTTTACTCTTCATTTTATTAACAGGGTGTACCACATTGAGTAATTTGCCAAGGTTGAACCATTCTTGCATACCTGAAATAAATCCCACTTGATCATGGTGTTTAATTCTTTTAACGTATTGTTGAATTTAGTTTGCTAATATTTTATTGAGGATTTTGCACCTATGTTCATCAAGGATATTGACCTGTAATTTTTTTTCTTGTTGTGTCTTTGTCTGGTTTTTGTATCAGAGTAATTCTTGCCTTATAAAATGAATTTCAGAGACTTGCCTTCTTTTTTATATTTTTCGAAGAGTTTGAGAAGGATTGGTATTTTTTTTTGAATGTTTGGTAGAATTCACCAAAGAAATCATCTGGTTCTGGGCTTTTGTTTGTTGGAAGGTTTTCAATTGCCATTTCAATTTTCTTACTAGTAATCAGTCTGTTCAGATTTTCTATTTCGTCATATTTTAGTGTTGGGAGGTTGCATGTTTCTAGAATTTTATCCATCTCTTCTAGGTTGTCCAATTTGTTGTTGTATAATTGTTCATACTAGTCTCTTATGATCCTTTGTATTTTTGTGGTATCAGTTGTAAGAGCTCTTCTTTCATTTATGATTTTATTTATTTGAATTCTCATTCTTTTTTTCTTAGTGAGTCTAGCCAAAAGCTTACTGATTTCGTTTATTTTTTTAAAGAACGAACTCTTAGTTTCATTGATCTTCTGTACTGTCTTTTTAGTCTCTATTTTATTCACGTCTGTTCTATTCTTTGCTATGCCCTTCTTCCTACTAACTTTAGGCTTAATTTGTTGAGAAAAGGGTTTTTTTTCTTAAAATACATTAGAATATATGTATTTTCCAAAGGAACTCACAGAAAACAGATAGATATTTCTTAAACATTAAATAATTTGTTTGGAATTTTTATCAATGACATTTGATTATAAATATGTTCATCAGGAAATAGAACTGTTTTCTAATGAAAATGTAAGCCACATGTAGAAAGCTATAAAGTTTGGTGAACATAAGATACAGAAATAGAACTTTATGAATTATGGTTTTCTCTGGGTATATACCCAGTAGTGGGATTTCTGGGTCATATGGTAATTCTATTTTTAGTTTTTTAAGGAACCTCCATACTGTTCTCCATAGTGGCTGTATCAATTTACATTCCCACCAACAGTGTAAGAGGGTTCCCTTTTCTTCACACCCTCTCTAGCATTTGTTGTTTGTAGATTTCTGATGATGCCCATTCTAACCGGTGTGAGGTAATACCTCATTGTAGTTTTGATTTGTATTTCTTTAATAATTAGCAATGTTGAGCAGCTTTTCATGTGCCTCTTGGCCACCTGTATGTCTTCTTTGGAGAAGTGTCTATTTAGGTCTTCCACCCATTTTTTGATTGGGTTGATTCTTTTTTTAATATTGAGCCGCATGAGCTGTTTATATATTTTGGAGATTAATCCTTTGTCCATTGATTCATTTGCAAATATTTGCAAAAAAAAGTCCCATTTGTTTATTTTTGTTTTTATTTCCATTACTCTAGGTGGTGGGTCAAAAAAGATCTTGCTGTGATTTATGTCAAAGAGTGTTCTTCCTATGCTTTCCTCTAAGAGTTTTATAGTGTCCGGTCTTACATTTAGGTCTTTAATCCATTTTGAGTTTATTTTTGTGTATGGTGTTAGGGAGTGTTCTAATTTCATTCTTTTACATGTAATTGTCCAGTTTTCCCAGCACCACTTATTGAAAAGACTGTCTTTCCTCCATTGTGTATCCTTGCCTCCTTTGTCATAGATTAGTTGACCATATGTGCATGGGTTTATCTCTGGGCTTTCTATCCTGTTCCATTGATCTATATTTCTGTTTTTGTGCCAGTACCATATTGTCTTGATTACTGTAGCTTTGTAGTATAGTCTGAAGTCAGGGAGTCTGATTCTTCCTACTCCATTTTTTTCCCTCAAGACTTCTTTGGCTATTCAGGGTCTTTTGTGTCTCCATACAAATTTAAAGATTTTTTGTTCTAGTTCCATTTAAAATGCCATTGGTAATTTGATAGGGATTGCATTGCATCCCAATATTCATTGCAGCACTATTCACAATAGCCAGGACATGGAAACAGCCTAAATGCCTGTTGACAGATGAATGGGTAAAGAAGATGTGGTACTTATATACAATGGAATATTACTCAGCCATAAAAAGGAATGAAATTGGGTCATTTGTAGAGATGTGGATGGACATAGAGACTGTCATACAGAGTGAAGTCAGTCAGAAAGAGAAAAACAAATATCATATTTTAATGCATATATGTGCAATACAGAAGAATGGTACAGATGAACTGGTTTGCAAGGCAGAAATAGAGACACAGACGTAGAGAACAAACATATGGACAGCAAGCGAGGAAAGCGGGGGTGGTGGTGGTGGTGGTGGGATAAATTGGGAGATTGGGATTGACATATATAAACTAATATGTATAAAATAGATAATGAATAGGAACCTGTTATATAAATAATAATAAAATTAAAAAAAAGTATCCACCTGAAAAAAAAAAGAAACAGAAGTTTAGTTTCTTTACTAAATTGCCTTATATATGAGATCTTATTTCTCATCACCATTTAATGTAATGCCAGAAAAATGTAGTCTAAGTAAGAAATTAATATTATGTAATAATTAAATTTCACTGAAGGTAGTCCCTGTACCGATTCTTATATTTATCTTAGGATTAGATTGCTCAAGTTATTTTACTTTGTCTTCTTTGTGCATTTGATAACTTTCTTTCACTGAGGTAAGATGTATTTACTCCACTGTGCACTAAAACTGGAACAGAATTATATTAAAATTTTACGATAGTAGAAAACAGTGAAAGGCAAACATTAGCTCAGAGACTAATATGTTAGGTTAAACATTTCCACTTTTCCATGTCACTAAATACCCTGCAGTTTGAATTTTTAGCCTGGGTTTTAGCATAGGTGTTGTGGGGATCATGTTGAATGTGTCCTCTAATGAACACTTCCCTCACACTTTCCAATCCATGGCTTCCATAACTTGTTATTTGATTGTTGAAAATCCTAGGATAGTTAAGCCTCTTCAAATGAAAAGACTGTCAATTCCATCTCTATCATCTTCCTCTCCTCCTAACTTCTCAATGTACCTGTACTAAGCACACATGTTTGTCACAATGATTGTTTTAGTCATTGTGCTAAAATATTTGGCTTAAATCACCCCATTAAATCCTTACAACATTCATATGAATTATATATGAGTAACATGCCCATTTTACAGAGAAGGAACATGAGAACATGAAAGAACTTAATACATCTACCCAAAGTAACAGGAAATAGGAAAAGCTGTCAGATACCAACGTTCAAGATAACATGGGTAGAGTTCATTTTCTCAGTAAGCTTTTTCTCCTTCTTTTATGAGAAAAAAATTATGATTTCACAACTTTCTGTACATCTATGGGCTTATCTGTTCAAAATTGTATTCCATTTTTTCAATGGTGTTGGTGAGAAGAAACAGGGGATGAGATCCCTGTAAGTAGAACCAGTGGGATTTTTATGTAAAGCCTGTTCTGACATTCAAAAAAGGCAAAGGTTACCAACTGTCTTTCCTATCACAATTCACACTAAGTACACTTATTATAGTCTCACCCAAGACTGAACTCCAGGGAATTTATGATGATGTAGGAAAATCTTTTCTCCTAATGATTCACATTTCAAATTGAGTAGAAAAAAATGAAATGAGGGAATTAATGTAAACCACGTTGTCCAGTTTTAGAAAGAAGACTTAAAAAGCACTAACACATAAAATCTGGCTTTCTCAGTAATCCGGCTGTTATAGCTTTTGTGTTAAAGTTGCTTAATAAAAAATTAACATACTAAAGCTAATAAATTCTATGAGGATTATTTATGATGGACTCCAAAAGAGTCAGCAGTTTTTGCTTATAAAGATATTTTTAAAAGAATTTAGAATTTATATTTAATATAAAGCCAATAAATCATTGTGGATAATCAGTATTTTTAGTGTAAAAAAGAAAAGAAAAAATCATACACAAACTTCATTATAGTAATTTTGAATTTGAGATATGGAACATAAAGTATCTATATATCTATATATATATACACACACATATATATACCTATACATATATATGTCTAAAGTAGAAAAGTGATTAGTTTTACTATCACTCTACCAGATATTACATACCACCTGACATCTTCCAATATGAAGTCCATAGCACCACTGCTGTAATGTGTTTGTAAAAAATATTTAACCTGAATCTATTCTATCTCTTAGATCCAACTTCCTGGTTACAGTAATTCAGATGATTAATGAATAATTAATGTAAAAACATTCAAACAAATTCAGAAGGTAGGACATTCTAGGAGCTCTTCTACAAGTCAGTACCATTGAGGAAATAAAGGGCATGTGTGTCCATGAGTGATTTTTTTTCTGGGTGTTGTTTTTCAGATTGAAGTGAATTAAAAGATAAACCAATCAATGGGAATTCCCTAGCGGTCCAGTGATTAGGGTTTGGCACTTTCACTGCCGTGGCCCTGGGTTCGGCACTTTCACTGCCGTGGCCCTGAGTTCAGTCCTGGTCAGGGAGCTAAGATCCCGTAAGCTGCAAGGTATGGCCAAAAAAAAAAAAAAAAAAAAGATATACAAACCAATGGAATGCATAGCTCTTGATGAATACTGATTAAATGAAAGCAGCATAAAAGATATTTGGTGAACTAGGTAAATAAATGTGGCTAGAACCAGGTTTTAGATGATTAGGGGATTATTCATTTTGTTAGATCTGATGACACACTGGTAATGTTAGGAAAATTATTTTATTTTGTACAGATGCCAACTGAATTATTTATGTCTGATATGATATGTTTTATAATTATACCTTAGTTAAAATACTTCAGTGAAAGCATAACTAGATGGATCAAATGTAGCAAAATATAAACAGTTGCTAAATCTTATTGAAAGGGATGTAGGTGCTCTTTGCTTTTCTGTATATTTAAAATACGCATTACAAAAAAGAAAAAAATTACCAAAAAAAATTTGCACAAAATTTGTAGTCAACTTGGTAGTTACTTATGCCTCAATTTAAAATAGAACTTGAAATCTGATTGCTCATTTTATATGTGTATATATATATATATACATATATACACATATATACATGTGTGTATATATACATATATGATAGTTTGACAACAAGATTACCCTAAATTGTAGTGATAAAGCCAAATTTGTGGAAATGGGTACCTAAGGACAAACCCAGAAACTTTGCTGATTCTGCTAAGGTACCCTACCCACAGCTTAATATTAGGAAAAATCAAAGATTCTTGTAAACATTCTAATTACCTGTTTCTTAGTACAAGGGTGGAATGACTACATTTTTCTGGCTTTCTAAGTTAGAATAGATTGTCCTATAAAATTTAATATTTTGTCACTTTGAAAGGTTGATATGCTAACTTTGAAGAAGTAAGCTTGTGAAATCAAAAACAATATTATGAGATACATGGAGTATGGACTTCAGGCAAAAAAGTTAGAATACCTGTTCCGTTATCAATGCCTCTCTAAGGATAGTTTTGTATCCATAAAGAGGAAAGGTTAATAGGATGCAACAGTAAATGTCATATTTTGAAATTAAAACACCTGCTTTTGGTATGTGCCATGGAAGGGAGGAGAGAGAGTGCCAAATGGAAAAATAGTGTAAAAATGCATGGTATAAAGAAGATGAGTGAAAAAAAGAAAAAAAAAACAAAACAGAACAAACAAAAGTCCTTCCTATGATACAGTGCTGCTACAACCAGCTCTTTATGTCATAACAATATACAGTTTAAAGTATTCCAGAACATGTTTCCTATAATATTTTATTTTTGAAAGATAACAAAATCTGAAATTCTAGAATTTCTATTCACCTTTAGTTGGCTTACTTTAGTTATGTCTTATAGTTACCTGTGTCTGAATATATGTTGCATTTTGAAAAACCTCGTTATACATTCAGGGATAAAAAATGAATTCTGACATGATACCAAAACCGGTGGTTCAAGACTCACAAATATTCAGCGTAATGTATTATTTTTTGTCAGGAACATTTGAAGGCTTAGAAAACACCTTCAATTTGTTTTCTTAATTCTCTAACACCATCTTCACCCTGTCTATAACCTGCAATACTGGAACTGTTCCTCAGGGAATCTGACAATCTTAACAGGTAAACATGTAATTATAACCAGTATAAAAAGCAGATTTTCTAACTTCTCAAAAACTGATTTTTTTTAATGTCAGAGCTGAGGCACTAGCAGTTCTGTAGAATTTACAGATTTAAGTGTTAAGAGTGTTGACATTTTCAAGAGCATGCCACTATTTTTATTTCATCCTGGGTAATTATAGGTTCTTATAAAAATTCATATACATTCCTTGCTTGGAGAAAAGATAAATTATCTTCTCTTATTTTGTGTATTATTGGCAATAATAATAGCTTTTTCTGATAATGTTGATTTTATAAAAGATATATTCGTATATTAGAATTCATTTGTATTTGTGAAATTAATTAGTATTATTTCATAACTTAGAAATCATACTGGATTTTAAACTAGTAAAAAAAAAAAAAACCCATATAGACAGAAAGCTACTACTTTATAGCAGCTTTTTAACCATGCATCTACTGTCTTCAGAACTGAGAGAGTCACTGTAACTGAGGCAAAGTGGTACCCTGTGAAGGATTTGGGAGCTAAGACTAACTCTGAGGGATTCTGAAGCATAGATTTCCCCATGTTTCCCAGGTTTCAGTTCATTTCTCAGAAGGCTTGGGAGATAACATAATAAGAGTCAAGAACTTCTGCCTTCAAAATCCTGGCAATGTTAGCTAATAAGAGATATAGTCTTGTACTTCATCAAAAAGGAAGTTTCCCCAGACTCTTTTGTAAAGATTAGGCAGGTCTGTAACACTGGGTAATTATGAGTATGTGATTCTAATATAACTTCTGATCTTCAAACAATATGAATACTCCTGGTCATTGAGATAAAAAACAGTTTAGTCAATAGAAACTTAAAACCTGAAGGTCAATAAAGCCATATACAAGGTGTAAATATATACAAGATGTAAAACTAAGAAAATAAATGTAAACCCAGGATAATGAACAGGTATTTCAACAAATTAATCTGAGAGTCTAAGTGCTACATGCATACAATGATTAAAAACAGACCCTACAATTTAAGATTTTATTGCTCAGGGGAAACATACATTTGAAAATGTAATTTCAACAGAATGTATAAAATGCAAGAGTACAGCTAACCATGGGACTATAGTAATAAAAAGAGGGGTATCTAAATATTTGGGGGAGGAAGAAGGTGGGGAATGAGTTGATTCTTAGAAGAGAAGTAAAGGTGATTCATGTTAACAAAGGAAAGAAAATTCTAGAATCATTGTCATCAAAGTTAGAGGCCTCAAATAATATGATATATCTTCTGGATACTATCTATTATCTGGTACTGAAGAACAATAAATTATAAAGGGGAAAATAATAATAAGAAGTCTTAGGATAGGCTAAATTTCTGACATTGAAAGGCATGTCCTTTTAACCAACTTAAACTATCCTCTATGCAATAAAGGGATATTAAAGGACTGTAGACACTCGGTCACTCTGCCAGAAGTTGAGGAATATAAACTTCAGGAGAACAAAGCTGGATTCATGAAGAATAATGAAAGATAATTGTATTGAAAACAAGAGCTAGTAGTGCTTAAACGAGGGCACTGAGGGCAGAAGGAGTTTCTAAAGGCTTTGTGTGTGGGTGTGTGTGTGTGTGTGTGTGTATGGAAAAGATGTACAGATTATCTTCATAGTTACATATACATAATTACATATGTATATGTAATTCCTTATTTTCGCCTCTGGTAATCTATAATCTGCTTTCTGTTTCTATGGATTTACCTTTTCTAGATATACCATATAAAATAAATCATATAATATGTGAGCTTTTTTGTCCTTTCTTTCACTTCGCATAATACTTTCAAGGTTCATCCAAGCTGTAGTATGTATCAGTATTGTGTTTTTTATTGCTGAATAACAGTCTATTGTATGTATATATCAAAATTTGTTTATCCATTTATCCATTGATGGACATACAAGTTGTTTTGACGTTTCATTATTATAGATAGCGCTGCTATAAACATTTGTCTACAAATTTTTAGGTGGACATATGCTTGCATTTCTCTTGGATATATATCTAGAAGTGGAATTGTTGGGTCATATGGTAATTCCATGTTTAACTCTTTCAAGAACCACTAAACTAACTTTCATGGTGTCTGTATGTTTCATATTCCCACAAGCAATACTAATTAAATGTACAGGGGTTCTGAGGTCTCCACATCCTCACCAATACTTATTTTCTATTTTTTAAATTAAAGCCATCACAGTGAGTGTGAAGTGATATCTCATTGTGTTTTTGATTTGCATTTCTTTAATGACCAATGATGTTGAATATCTTTCATGTACAGATTGACCATTTTTTGAGTATATATGCAAATATATAATATTTATATGACAAAATATATATTGTATTTTTTGGAGGAAATGTCTATTTAAGACCTTTTCCATTGTTAATTGGGTTCTTTGTCTTTTTGTTGTTGGGTTGTAAGTGTTCATTATGAATTGAGGATATTAAATTGTTATCAGATATGATTTGCATATATTTTATGAATTATTTAGGTAATCACTTCAAATTCTTGATAATGTTCATTGATGCATGAATGTTTCCAATTTGAATGAAGTCCAATTTATCTAGCTTTTCTTTTGTAGCTCATGCCTGTAGCTCATCAAATCTAAGAATCCATTGCCAAATCTGAAGTCATGAAGAGTTACCGCTATGTTTTCTTCTGAAAGTTTTATAGTTATAGCTCTTATATTTAGGTCATTGATCTATTTTGTGTTAATTTTTGTATACGAAGTAAGATTGGGTTAACTTCTGAATTTTCAATTCTATTATATTAGTCTATATGATTCTCTTTATGCCAATAGTTCACTGTTGTATCAATAACTACTATAGCTTTGTAGTAAGTTTTAAAATTGGTAAATGTGAGTTCTACTATTGTTTTTATATTTTAATATTGTTTTGGATAATTTGAAGCTCCTTGCAATTCCATTTATTTTGAGAATGTTTTTCCATTTCTGCAAGAGATGTCATTGAAATTTTCATAAGATTGCATTGAATCTATAGAGCTCTTTGGGGTGTACTGTCAACATAATATTAAATCTTCCAATCTATGAATATAGGATATCTTTCCAAAAGGAAAATATTAGGTCTTCTTAATTTCTTTCAGAAATACCTTGTAGTTTTCAGTGAACAAATCTTTCAACCACTTGGTTAAATTTATTCCTAGGAATTTAATTACTTTGGATATCATGGTAAGTGAAATTGTTTCCTTTTCTTCTTAATCTTATTTAAATATATTTATATTTATATAGGTAGAAATAACTTTTTTTAAACAACTTTATTGGAGTATAATTGCTTTACATTGTTGTGTTAGTTTCTGCTGTGTAACAAAGTGAAACAGCTATCCGTATACTTATATACCCATATCCACTCCGTCTTGCATCTCCCTCCCAACCTCCCTATCCCACCCCTCTAGGTGGTCACAAAGCACCAAGCTGATATCCCTGTGCTATGCAGCTGCTTCCAATTAGCTATCGATTTTACATTTGGTAGTATATATATGTCACTGCCACTCTCTCACTTCGTCCCAGCTTCTCCTCCCCCTTCCCCGTGTCCTTAATCCATTCTTTATATCTACGTCTTTATTCCTGTCTTGCCCCTAGGTTCTTCAGAATCATTTTTCTTTTTCTTTTCTTTAGATTCCATATATATGTGTTAGCATATGGCATTTGTTTTTCTCTTTCTGACTTACTTCACTCTGTATGACAGATTCTAGGTCCTTCCACCTCACTACAAATAACTCAATTTCATTTCTTTTAATGGCTGAGTAATATTCCATTATATATATGTGCCACATCTTTATCCATTCATCTGTCAATGAACACTTGGGTTGCTTCCATGTCCTGGCTATTGTAAACAGTGCTTCAATGAACATTGTGGTACATGATTCTTTTTGAATTATGATTTTCTCAGGGTGTATGCCTAGGAGTGGGATTGCTGGGTCATATGGTAGTTCTATTTTTAGTTTTTTAAGGAACCTCCATACTGTTCTCCATAGTGGCAGTATCAATTTACTTTCCTACCAACAGTGTAGGAGGGTTATCTTTTCTCCACAGCCTCTCCAGCATTTACTGTTTGTAGATTTTTTGATGATGGCCATTCTGAGTGGTGTGAAATGATACCTCATTGTAGTTTTGATTTGAATTTCTCTAATGATTAGTGATGTTGAGCATCCTTTCATGTGTTGGCAATCTGTATATCTTCTTTGGGGAAATGTCTATTTAGGTCTTCTGCCGGTTTTTGTATTGGGTTGTTTGTGTTTTTGATATTGAGCTGCTTTTATATATTAGAGATTAATCCTTTGTCAGTTGCTTTGTTTGCAAATATTTTCTCCCATTCTGAGGGTTGTCTTTTTGTCTTGTTTATAGTTTCGTTTGCTGTGCAAAAGCTTTTAAGTTTCATTAGGTCCCATTTGTTTATTTTTCTTTTTATTTCCATTTCTCTAGGAGGTGGGTCAAAAAGGATCTTGCTGTAATTCATGCCATAAAGTGTTCTGCCTATGTTTTCCTCTAAGAGTTTTATAGTGTCTGGCCTTATATTTAGGTCTTTAATCCATTTTGAGTTTATTATTGTGTATGGTTTTACAGAATGTTCTAATTTCATTCTTTTACGTGTAGCTGTCCAGTTTTCCCAGCACCACTTATTGAAGAGGCTGTCTTTTCTCCATTGTATATTCTTGCCTCCCTTATCAAAGGTAAGGTTACCATATGTGCATGGGTTTATCTCTGGGCTTTCTATCCTGTTCCATTGATCTATATTTATGTTTTTGTGCCAGTACCATACTCTCTTGATTATTGTAGCTTTGTAGTATAGCCTGAAGTCAGGGAGCCTGATTCCTCCAGCTCCATTTTTTTTTTTTTTGAGGTACGTGGGCCTCTCAATTCTGTGGCCTCTCCTGTTGTGGATCACAGGCTCCGGACGTGCAGGCTCAGCGGCCATGGCTCACGGGCCCAGCCGCTCCGTGGCATGTGGGATCCTCCTGGATTGGGGCATGAACCCATGTCCCCTGCATCGGCAGGCAGACTCTCAACCACTGTGCCAACAGGGAAGCCCCTCCAGCTCCACTTTTCTTTCTCAAGATTGCTTTGGCTATTTGGGGTCTTTTGTTTTTCCGTACAACTTGTGAAATTTTTTGTTCTAGTTCTGTGAAAAATGCCAGTGGTAGTTTGATGGGGATTGCATTGAATCTGTAGATTGCTTTGGGTTGTATAGTCATTTTCACAATGTTGATTCTTCGAATCCAAGAACATGGTTTATCTATCCATCTGTTTGTATCATCTTTAATTTCTTTCATCAGTGTCTTATAGTTTTCTGCATACAGGTCTTTTGTCTCCTTAGGTAGGTTTATTCCTAGGTATTTTATTCTTTTTGTTGCAATGGTAAATGGGAGTGTTTCCTTAATTTCACTCTTGGATTTTTCGTCATTAGTGTACAGGAATGCAAAAGATTTCTGTGCATTAATTTTGTATCCTGCTACTTTACCAAATTCATTGATTAACTCTAGTAGTTTTCTGGTAGCATCTTTAGGATTCTTTATGAATACTATCATGTTATTTGAAAACAGTGACAGTTTTACTTCTCTTCCGATTTGGATTCCTTTTATTTCCTTTTCATCTCTGATTGCTGTGGCTAAAACTTCCAGAACTATGTTGAATAACAGTGGTGAGAGTGGGCAACCTTGTCTTATTCCTGATCTTAGTGGAAATGCTTTCGGTTTTCACCACTGAGAATGATGTTGGCTGTGGCTTTGTCATATATGGCCTTTATTATGTTGAAGTAAGTTCCCTCTATGCATACTGGAGGGTTTTTATCATAAATGGGTGTTGAATTTTGCATCTATTGAGAATATCATATGGTTTTTATCCTTCAATTTGTTAATATGGTGTATTACACTGATTGATTTGCATATACTGAAGAGTCCTTGCATTCATGGGATAAACCCCACTTGATCATGGTGTATGATCCTTTTAATGTTCTGTGGGATTCTGTTTCCTAGTATTTTGTTGAGGATTTTTGCATCTAACTTCATCAGTGATATTTGCCTGTATTTTTCTTTCTTTGTGACATCTTTGACTGGTTTTCATATCAGGGTACTAGTGGCCTTGTAGAATGAGTTTGGGAGTGTTCCTCCCTCTGCTATATTTTGGAAGAGTTTGAGAAGGATAGGTGTTAGCTCTTCTCCAAATGTTTTTTTAGAATCGCCTGTGAAGCCATGTGGTCTTCGGCTCTTGTTTGTTGGAAGATTTTTAATCACAGTTTCAATTTCAGTGCTTGTGAATGGTCTGTTCATATTCTCTATTTCTTCCTTGTTCAGTCTGGGCATGTTGTGCTTTTCTAAGAATTTGTCCATTTCTTCCAGGTTGTCCATTTTATTGGCATATAGTTGCTTGTAGTAATCTCTCATGATCGTTTGTATTTCTGCAGAGTCAATTGTTACTTCTCCGTTTTCATTTCTAATTCTGTTGATTTGAGTCTTCTCCCTTTTTTTCTTGATGAGCTGGCTAATGGTTTATCAATTCTGTTTATCTCCTCAAAGAACCAGTTTTTAGTTTTATTGATCTTTGGTATCGTTTCCTTCATTTATTTTTCATTTATTTCTGATCTGTTCCTTATGATTTCTTTCCTTCTGCTAACTTTGGGGGTTTTTTGTTCTTCTTTCTCTAATTGCTTTAGGTGTAAGGATAGTTTTTTTATTTGAGACTTTTCTTGTTTCTTGAGGTAGGATTGTATTGCTATAAACATCCCTCTTAGAACTGCTTTTGCTGCATCCCATAGGCTTTGGGTCGTCGTGTTTTCATTGTCATTTGTTTCTAGGTATTTTTTGATTTCTTCTTTGATTTCTTCGGTTATCGCTTGGTTATATAATAGCATACTGTGTAGCCTCCATGTATTTGTAGTTTTTACAGTTTTTTTCCTGTAATTGATATCTAGTCTCATAGCATTGTGATTGGAAAAGATACTTGATACGATTTCTATTTTCTTAAATTTACCAAGGCTTGATTTGTGACCCAAGATATGAACTAGCCTGGAGAACGTTTCATGAGCACTTGAGAAGAAAGTGTATTCTGTTGTTTTGGGATGGCATGTCCTATAAATATCAATTAAGTCCATCTTGTTTAATATGTCATTTAAAGCTTGTGCTTCCTTATTAATTTCCTTTTTTTTTTTCATTTTCGTTGATCTGTACATTGGTGAGAGTGTGGTTTTAAAGTCCTCTACTATGATTCTGTTTACTGTTGTTTTCGCCTTTTATGGCTGTTAGCATTTGCCTTATGTATTGAGGTGCTCCTATGTTGGGTGCATAAATATTTACAATTGTTATATCTTCTTGGATTGATCCCTTGATCCTCATGTAGTGTCCTTCTTTGTCTCTTGTAGTAGTCTTTATTTTAATGTCTATTTTGTCTGATATGAGAATTGCTCTTCCAGATTTCTTTTGATTTCCATTTGCATGGAATATACTCCATCCTCTCACTTTCAGTCCGAATTTGTTGCTAGGTTTGAAGTGGGTCTCTTGTAGACAGCATATATATGGGTCTTGTTTTTGTATCCATTCAGTCAGTCTATGTCTCTTGGTTGGATCATTTAATCCATTTACATTTAAGGTAATTACTGATATGTATGTTCCTATTTCATTTTCTTAATTGTTTTGGGTTTGTTATTTTAGGTCTTTTCCTTCACTTGTGTTTGTTGCCTAAAGAAGTTCCTTTAGCATTTGTGGTGCTGAATTCTCTTAGCTTTTGTTTGTGTGTAAAGGTTTTAATTTCTCCATTGGATCTGAATGAGATCCTTGCTGGGTAGTGTAATCTTGGTTGTAGGTTTTCTCCTTTCTTCACTTTAAATATGTCTTGCCACTCCCTTCTGGCTTGCATAGTTTCTCCTGAAAGAGCAGCTGTTAACCTTATGGAGATTCCCTTGTATGTTATTTGTTGCTTTTCCCTTGCTGCTTTCAAAATTTTTTCTTTGTATTTAATTTTTGATAGCTTGATTAATATATGTGTTGGCATGTTTCTCCTTGCATTCATCCTGTATGGGACTCTGAGCTTCCTGGACTTGATTGACTATTTCCTTTCCCATATTAGGCAAGTTTTCAACTATAATCTCTTCAAATATTTTCTCAGTCCCTTTCTTTTTCTCTTCTTCTTCTGGGACCCCTATAATTCGAATGTTGGTTTGTTTAATATCATCCCAGAGGTCTCTGAGACTGTCCTTAATTCTTTTCATTCTTTTTTCTTTATTCTGCTCTGCAGTAGTTATTTCCACTATTTTATCTTCCAGGTCAGGAATCTGTTCTTCTGCCTCAGTTATTCTGCTATTGATTCCTTCTAGAGAATTTTTAATTTCATTTAATGTGTTGTTCACCATTGTTTGTTTGCTCTTTCGTTCTTCTAGTTCCTTGTTAAACGTTTCTTGTACTTTCTCAATTCTATTTCCAAGATTTTGGATCATCTTTACTATCATTATTCTGAATTCTTTTTCAGGTAGACTGCCTATTTCCTCTTCATTGTTTGGCCTGGTGAGTTTTTACCTTTCTCCATCTGCTATGTGTTTCTCTGTCTTCTCATTTTGCTTAACTTACTGTGTTTGTTGTCTCCTTTTCACAGGCTGCAGGTTCGTAGTTCCCATTGATTTTGGTGTCTGCCCCCAGTTGCTATGGTTGTTTCAGTCGGTTGTGTAGGCTTCCTGTTGAAGGGGACTGTTGCCTGTGTTCTGGTGGATGAGGCTGGATCTTGTCTTTCTGATGGGCAGGACTGTGTCTGGTGGTGTGTTCTGTGAACTTATTATGATTTTAGGTAGTCTCTCTGCTAATGGGTAGGGTTGTGTTCCTGTCTTGCTAGTTGTTTGGCATTGGGTGTCCAGCACTGAAGCTTGCTGGTCATTGAGTGGAGCTGAGTCTTAGTGTTGAGATGGAGATCTCTGGGAGAGCTCTTTCTGATTGATATTACATGGGTCCAGGAGGTCCCTGCTGGACCAATGTCCTGAACTCAGCTCTCCCATCTCAGAGCCTCAGGCCTGACACCCGGACAGAATACCAAGCCCCTGTCAGCCACACGGCCAAGTACATGGGGAGTTTTTTGCCTTTTGGGAAGTCTGAGGTCTTCTGCCAGTGTTCAGTAGGTGTTCGGTAGGAGTTGTTCCATATGTAGATGTATTTCTGATGTATTTGTGGGGAGGAAGGTGATCTCCACGTCTTACTCCTCCACCATCTTGAAGGTCCTCCTGAAATTGTTTCCTTAAGTTCTTTTTTGGATTGCTTGTTGCTGGTTCATAGAAACACAACTGATCTTTATGTAAGGAGAGCTTTTTAAGATGTATATGTTAAGTACCTATTAGTTGGCAATATGGGGCTGGGTTTTAATGAACAATTTCTAGCCTTACCAGAGGGCACAAAGCTGACGGGGTTCCTGTGTATAAGCATTTGGGCCAGAGCAGCTGCCCCACCCCTGGCCAGGCTTCTGGGCTTTGGGTATTGTGTGATAGGTGGTGTGAGCCAAACTCCTTAGGGACCAGCCTGGGAAGAGAGGCCTTTGGAACCAGAACACCAGGTGTGTCTCATCCTAGGACACCTCTGCTGGGAAGAGTAGAACTCCTGAGGTCCTTCAAGATGGGACTTCCTCTGAGAAGTATAATCCCAGGTGCAGTGCCTAGGGCCTGATTTTACCATTCTCTGAGCTGCCTTTGACTCTGAGCACATCCTAGCCTATCCTCTCCCTGCCTCTCCAACAGGACTCGTGCTTTACTCCCCCCACATACCCGAGGTCACACTGCACACATAGGGGCTCCAACTGTGTTCTGGTTTTTTTTTTTATTTTTTGAAGGAAAAAATAAGAGTTACTGAATAATTTATATAAATATAATTCTCACAGCAACACTGGAGGCATTACCAGAATTCTCACATAAAGAACATCAAGGGTCAAGGTCACAGAGCTAGTAAAAGACAGGGCTTAGACACAAATTCAGATCTGCCAAATTCAAACTCTCTATTGTACCATGTGGCCTATTTGATTCTGTCATAATTAAATTGGTTTTATTCTATAAATATATGCCATTGATCTCATGTGGCTATGTGTAGATGACTCAACACAACCTAGAAGCTGGGGGCTGGAGGTTGATGTATGTGATGATGAGGAAGATAGATAGTGAGAATTAAACTGAAGGCTATATTAGGGAGAGTATATTTTATACTGTATGCAATGAAAAGGCATTGGGAAAATTTATACAGAGGAACTACATAATAGATATGAAATTTTAAAAAAAATCCAGTAGCAAGTAGAAGAAACAGTATTAGATGAGGGCAGCACTGGTAGAAACAGACTAGTTAGGAAGCTCATGTTTTCAAGGGGAAGAAGGATGTTGGCATGAAGTAGATATCAGTGGTGTCAATGTATGTTTCTATGCGGCTGAACTTAAAGCTATGATGAAGAATAAAGGGGAGAAGAATATGGAGGATGACATCCAAGGATTTTAGTTGGTTCATTCAGGGGAGAATATTGTTCACTCGACTGAAATATAGCAGATAGAGGATTACGTTTATGTTTTGTCTAAGACCTGGGGAAAAACATAGTTTCTCTTTTTGGATTTAGATAGAGGCATTGGTTGTCAATCCTGACTTGAGAAATCTACAGAACAAGCAAAGGCCTGCCTGCTTTTCTGGCAGACAGAAAAACACTGCAGCATCTGCTCCATTTCTTAGAGGCTGTGAGGTTAAGGGATAGTGAGTGTTGCCAGGAGGAGTTGTGGGCCACTGGGAGAAAGAGTTATAGTGGAGGAGCCTTGGGACACCCAATAGCAAAGCCAGCAGTGTGAGGACAGAGAAGATGGAGGGCATTGAGGAATTTCCAGGATGAAGGACAAAAACTGCAGCCAAAAACCTTTCTGGTAAAGAGTGGCAATGCTGGTGAGCAGATTGAGATGAAGAGCAGGATTCTCCAATCCTACTCTCTTTCTCGTTGGAAAGCAGCCTGCAGCAGTTATAGGCTTTGAATCAGAAGCAGCCTGAGCTTAGGAAAAGGAAACCATTTAACATTAGCCTAAATCTTGTGTTTTGAAAAAAATCTTGTATGTTGTCTAGTTATTAAACTGACATATTGATTGTGACATAACAAAATCAGAGGACTATCTCTTACCTAAGAATTAACAGAGTATGAATACTGGAGTTTTCAGCAAGGAAATGAGGTTACTCTAATCAAGGAAACTCTAAAGGAAAAGAGGGAGGATGACTCAATTTGAGCTCAGATATAATCTTACTCAGCACTTGTTTAACTTGCCTGATACAACCATGTAGCCCTTAGTTCTCCATTCTCACCTTTCAATATGCCTCAGACATATAGGAGGCCTTCTCTGGGTTCCTAAGATACACTAAACTCTTTCTTACAATAGAATATTCACACATATTGTTTCCATGACCAGGAATGTTCTTTCCCTGGTTTCTTGCACGTTGGCCCCTTTTGAAAATTCAGTATCAGCTAAAGCTTGAATCTTTCGAATATCTTTCCCTAGCTGCTGTCACATAGTCTGATGGACAGATGAAGAAAAAGATGAACAGAGAGAAAGAGAGACTACTTGGAACTCCATTCATTTTTATATAGCATGTGTCACAACTTATAATTATGTAATTATGTTTCTTTGCCTATTGCTCCAGTAGACTGTAAGTCTCATGAAGGCAGATGCTTTGTTCTTTTCATACACATTGTATTGGCTTGGCCAAAAATTTCGTTCGTGTTTTTCTGGAAATTAATGTTCTTTAAAAAAGATAAACCTAAATTTTTCTTATTAATATAAGGATACTGTTAGTTTCAAGATTTTTTTTCCTTTTTATAGTGATTGATCTTCTAAGTCTGATAGTATTAACACTTACTCAGCTATCTTAATTGTCTTACTTTGTCATTTCAATACCAATTTTAAAAGACTTTAGATATTTTTAGGAAATACTGTTCAAAGTTATCTTTAATTTATTATTATTATTTTTAATTTCAGAAGAGTTTAGATGTAAAAGACTATTAGGAAGTTTATCATAGGAAGCATAGTGTGAATCCAAACCATTAAGAATTAGCAAATGGGGACTTCCCTGGTGGCACAGTGGTTAAGAATCCGCCTGCCAAATCAGGGGACACGGGTTCGAGCCCTGGTATGGGAAGATCTCACATGCCGTAGAGCAATTAAGCCCGTGTGCCACAACTACTGAGCCTGCACTCTAGAGTCCACGAGCCACAACTACTGAGCCTACGTGCCACAACTACTGAAGCCTGCATGCCTAGAGCCCATGCTCTGCAACAAGAGAAGCCACTGCAATGAGAAGCCTGCACACCGCAACAAAAAGTAGCCCCCGCTCACCGCAAAACTACAGAAAATCCCGCGCGCAGCAACGAAGGCTCAATGCAGTCAAAAATAAATAAATAAATAAAAGACTTCATTAAAAAAAAAGAATTAGCAAATATATGCTTTTTCACATACTTGAAATATTCACTTTAAATGTCCAAGTTTGTCATTTAAATTTATATAAATGTACTTAATATAGAATTGTAGATGGATATTAATACTAGTAAGCAGGTTTGCTTGGTGCAGTGTTTTATGTTAGCAATGGTGAGACTATTTTCTATGTATTTTAGACTTAAGCAAACGAATAAATATATTGAGGATAGCAGGAGCCATATTTCATATGTTTGGAAAGAGTTGCAAACAGAAAGAGGGAAGATTAGAATGTATCCTCTGGTGTTGGGCTGGAGTTGAAGGTATTAATATGACATCTGTCTATCTACCTCTGTCTCCATCTGTATCTCTATCTCTATCTCCACAATTGACCTTTGACCAATGCAGAGGTTAATTTGAGTATTATTTGTAGTGGGTCTTCTGTATCTGAGGTTCCTCTGCATCTGTGGATTCAACCAACCACAGATAGTGTAGTATTGTAGTATATACTATAGAAAAATATCCATGTATAAGTGGACCAGTGCATTGTTCAAGGGTCAATTGTATTTAAATATATATGTATATTTATACATCTGTATCTATGGATTACCTATCTATATACATATATGGAAATTTGTAGAGAGAGAAATTTAGAGAGAAATATAAATATGAGTGTATGTATATGTGTGTGTGTATCACTCCAAATACATTATGTATGTTTTATATGATGTATATTATCAGTATAATTTTACTGTTTATATTAATATATTTTAAACTTTTATATTATATATTTATGCATTAAACATTAATATGCATATATTTTGTATATTTCATATATTTTATACTTTATAATATGGATCAATCAATTTTCATTATTCATGGATTCCATATTTGTCAATTCACCCACTTACAAAATATATTTTCAACACCAAAATCAATAGTCACAGTGCTTTTATAGTCATTTGCAGACATGTGCAGGGTGGTGAAACACTCAAGTTGCCTAGGGCACTTGTTCTCAGCTGAGGATGAGCAAGGGAACTCTGCCTTCTTGTTTCAGTTCTCATGCTGTATACAAGTGTTCCTTGCATGGAGTATTTGGTGCCATATTTTTTTTTTCACATTTGTATGTTCTTCATTGGTGATTTTTCTGTTTAGAATTGCTCCCATGCGTAGTGCTGTAGTGGTGTCTAGTGCACCGAAGCACAAGAAGGCTGTGATGTGCCTTATGGAGAAAATACATGTTAAATAAGTTTCATTCAGACATAGGTTATAGTGCCATTTGCTGTGGGTTCAATGTTAATGAACCAACAACAGGGTACACTCAAAAAAAAGGAAAGGAAATTTGCCCATCTGCACGTGAAGCAGCTCTGGAAAGTGCTAAAATAAAATAGGTAGTATGTCATGAACTTATGTAAAAGATAGAACAGTTAAATTTGTGGATTCATGAGATGACTGATAAAAGCACAGTGCAAGGCATTACTGTGAGGCCAAAAGCCAAAGAAACCATTACCCAGGGTTAGGAAAATGTTAACCTCTTCATGACTGGTGTTTTATTATAAACAAATACCATATAAAATTAGTTATTTGTAAGGAATATATATATATATATTAACATGCACATTAATGCATGTTATCTAAAAAGAACAACAACAACAAAAAAAAACCCCTGTGCCTTTCCTTTTTAGAATCTAGTCAAAATTAGTAAAATTAAAAAAAAAAATAAAATCTAGCACTTGCTGATGTGGATAACATTTAATTTAGAATAATTTATAAATGTTTTAAAAGGATCTAGTTCATTGCCAATGGGAATTATTGTTAGCAATGGACTATCATAAGAAAATAATCTGAAATGTCCATTTAAAATTCATTTATTCCAACTCATGTTAATATTTAATATTGCTTAATCTTTAAGCTTTGGGTATTTGTCACAGTAAAAAGTACTACATGCATTTCTCTGATTTTAGCCATGTAATATTCAAAATATAAAATATATATTTGAGGAGACAGCTGGTTATTTTAAATGTGGTAAAAAAACTAGTTAATTATTTTAAAATGATATAGTGACAAGAAAATTATAGATGTGTACTAATTACTGTTTCTTTAAATACAGCCTGTTATTTTAGGGTTATCATGGCATATGTGTTAAGAACATTGTCTCTGAAGTCAGATTGCTAGGGAAAACTCTGGCATAGATGTTTACAAGTTGTGTGCTTTTGGGCAAACTTAGTTAACTTGTCAAGACCTTAGTTTCCTCATCTGTAAGATGTGAATAATAGTGGTGTCTGCTTCATGGGATGGCTGTGATGAATACACACACTAAAATTTGAGCTATTAGGTAAGAAGCATATAAACAATGTCTATTCTACAAGTTATCATTAAGTGCTAACAATTGTTATTCTCAAAATTAAAGAAAATAATTTAACAATCAATTTAGTAGGATAAAAACAATAGCATGTAACACTGAAAATATTTCCCTGTATTCATACTAATTGCGAATAATTGAAAAGCAAAGGAGCTCCTCAAGTTAATGCAAAAATTAATGAATAATTTTCACCCATTCTTATTTTTAGTGCACAGTTTTTCATTATATTTCACAAAATTGCCACTTATTCTTATTTCTAATTCACACTTTCATTATAGCTCATGTTTTTATTTCTCTTGTCTTTACTAATTTCTTTGTCTAGCTTGTTAAATATTTTCTACTTTCATGTCCTTTGTTTACAATTCTTGGTCATTCTTGTATTTTCTTTCATGGAGTATATTTTCCATTCACTTTCCTAAAATATTTTCCCTGTCTTAGCTATCATTAGTCTAACTTCTACTGGAATCTGGTTTCTTCTGTGTTGTGCAGATTGTCCCTCAGAGATGAGAGATCTTTGGAGGCAGATGCTGCAGTGCTAATTTCTGAGGACTTCATTTCTTAGATTTTGCTCGGTGCTCAGTAATTATTACTCCCCAGCAGGAGTGGAGGCAAAGGCTAGAGGGTTAAGGGCCTGAGTCCTCACATGGCCTGTTGCAGACAAGCTTCGTGGAAGTTGGATGGAAAGAATCTCTGTGCCAAACTGTCCTTCCAAGCTGCCAGTTAAGAGCTACTGTGCAAGCAACTCATCCTCCACCCATGTAGCCTGCTGCTTCTTACCAAGGTAATGATTTCTTGTGAGTGCCACATCCCTTCATAACACATCTCTTAGAAAACATATATTTGAGCAAATACATGCTTTTTTACAGCTTATGTGAATAGAGATAATACTGACAGTTATGCTGAAAATCATAAAAACATTTTTCTCTTCAGAATGACTGGCTGAAAATTTTACTCAAAAACTCAGGAAAATAGTATATATCAACACATTGCTCCAGGCATGATTTTTAAAAGGAAAATGTTAAAAGGAAAAAATCAGATTTGTAAACTTCTTTACAATTTGGTTTGTATATGGTTTGTATAATCATACCAACTCACATATCAACTAGCAATAAATTATATGCTAATTATTTTCAGTATTAGTCAAAAGTAATCCACAGACTCATGTGAACTATCTTCATTAGATTATATGTAAATATATATTTTTAAATTAGTATAAGATGAATTGCATGAGTTTTTCAATATTAGTAGATATGACTTTAAATATCTTGAATATTCCCTTAAGAAATAAGCTACTTAGAGGATAGATTTCTAAATGATATATTCACCTATCATCAATTCCATTATTAGTTTTTTTAATAAAGTTTGGAATGATTTGATTATAATTAACAAGGCATAAGTTATAAGGTTTATGTTATAAGTATATAAAGTTATAGAATTTTGTTATGAGATAGTTACCTAACATATTCTCTTGAAAATATCTGTGATACTTCTGTGGATTTGATTCCATGGTAATAAATTATTGCTAAAGTCATCTTATAGTTTTTTCATTTTTAAATCATGATTTGGTTTTTAGCTTGTGAAGTTTTAGCAAACAGGGATCTTACATGTTAGAAATGCCAAAATTTACTAAAGCAATAGTAGGAAAAATTGATATCCCATCCTCCAAAGCCTTTCATTTGCTATTTGTATTGCTTTTCATCTATGAAGCATGAAACATGATTCTTACAAAATGGATCCTGCTAAAAAATATACTTTCCCATATTATTTCATAAGAATTTGAACTCAAGAAAAAAACTTTTTTTTCCTCCTTTCCCAGATCCACCTTTTTGTTTGTCTTTTTGGTTCAGAAAACAAAATGGAAACAGGAAGACAGGTTTTGGTTATGATAGGCATTTAAAACTTTGGATTTCAAATAAAACAAAATAAATAATAATGAAGGGCATTGAAATTGCAAGAAGGAAATGCACAAACGTTGTTTATCAAGGAAATTCTATGGTCAAGCAGTTGAAAACCCTGTCTATAATTTGAAGTTAATTCTTGCCTCAGTTACCCTTTCATGTTGTTGTAATTTCTTTCCTTTCAGTTAGATTTTTCAGTTGTCTCTGTAGTACTGAAAATCTCATTTTTTTTTACTTATTTTCTTCTTAAATTTAATTCCTCCACAGAAGCATTTGTGGTGCCAGTAGTGAAAGAAGATACTTACATTAATTAAATTACTTCTATATTGCAGAATATTAATCTTCATTGGTCAGTCTATATCAATCTAATCAGATATTCCCTTTCAGGTATTTTAACTTCGGTTTGAATAGACTTATTTGCACCACTGTAACATACTCCTGTGTTGTCAGACATAGAAGAGTCTTTTTTAGAACTCACAATAATTGGTCGTTAAGTTTTAGTGTGCGGGAGACTGCTATGAAGAATTGTGAACGTGAATGTGAATTGTGAATTGTGAATGGAATGTCTGGAATGTCTATTCCAGAGCCCTGTATTAATTGATAATGAAATACATTGCAATTTAATTATTCAAGAAGAAAAATTATTTTTAAACTCTAGTCATACACAAACTAGCTATGCCATACTGAATTTGTTACAAATCGACTTACAAGAAAAGTAAATTTGAAAACACAAAAAAGCTAATCAGGTAGAGAAGGGTCAATCCTGCATTTCCCTATTTGAGCATGAGCTGAACAAGTACAAGAGGATAAGGTGACATCTTTCTTGCTAGCTGGATACACAGAACTATTTCTTTACCTAAACTTGTTTAAGAAGCTGTTAAGAAAAAAACTGAGTAGAAAAATAATTGAAGCTTGAGACAGTAAAGTACTGAAGAGGAAAGTAATGTTTGTTTCTTAGTTATTTATTTATTTAATACAGCAGGTTCTTATTAGTTATCTATTTTATACATATTAGTGTATATATGTGTGTAATGTGTGTTTCTTTGACAAAAGAGATAAATGTCTGTCATCCCTAATAAAGGGGTGTTCTGAAAGAAAGAAAAATAACTGAATTATAATTGAAGTCATTCACCCTCAGAAGTTGTGAAAAGGTAATTCCTGTCTGTACCTATAGCAGCAGGGAGCAACTCTCCAGACACCGAGGTTTCACAGTACAGGGGATATAAATCAATTATTAGTATATTTCTGTTGTTATTGTTATCAACATTATTTGAATTTCAGGGGACTGTGGGTGTTGGCAGAGATAACATTTGGATTTCCTGAGTTCTCTCTGACTGAATCAAATTTAACTTCATCAGAAGGTACCCACCAGTGCTAAGGTGCTTTGGCACCTTATCTTTTCCCAGTTTATTCCATTCTTAGACAAATTAATTAATATTTGTATGAAAGCACAATATTCCTGAGTATCTCCCAGCATGTGGATTAAAGAGATGCTGATTTATTGGTTACAACTGAAGTGCAAGTCTGAGGCTGACATGACTTCTTAAAAATTTTTATTTCATTTAATATTTCTGTGGGAGTCCCATCCCCAAGAGCTATCCCTAAATGCTTGAAGGTCAGATGTGCATGCCTCTACACCAACTCCACCCTTGGAGCTTCTCCGTTTCTGTCCTTGTGTTTG
Source organism: Delphinapterus leucas (assembly GCF_059928025.1). Taxonomy (NCBI): domain Eukaryota; kingdom Metazoa; phylum Chordata; class Mammalia; order Artiodactyla; family Monodontidae; genus Delphinapterus; species Delphinapterus leucas. The sequence continues at coordinate 40,652,269 of NC_143136.1, read as the reverse complement.
TTCTGCTTTAATCCATGCTTAACCCATCAATGTCAGCCCCAGCCACTTGCACTGTCACCGTGTAGACATTTTGCTGTTAAAAGAAAATAGGTTAAAACAGAGAGTTTCATAAAGGACTATGAATGTTTTTATTTTTCAATTATGCTTGTATTTTCTAAATTTTATGTAATAAGTGTATATTATTTTATAATCAGAAAAAATGTTTAAGTATATGCTAATTGAGAAGTTGATTTGTGTCCTGTGTATAAAGGAGTTTTAAATTGGGGATATTTATTTTAAAGTTATAAATGCCAGAGCTTCTCTCGTGGCGCAGTGGTTGAGAGTCTGCCTGCCGATGCAGGGGACATGGGTTCATGACCCGGTCCGGGAAGATCCCACATGCCGCGGAGCGGCTTCGCCCGTGAGCCATGGCCGCTGAGCCTGTGCGTCCGGAGCCTGTGCTCCGCAACGGGAGAGGCCACAACAGGGAGAGGTCTGCGTACCGCAAAAAAAAAAAATTATAAATGCCAGAATAACAATTACTTTAAACTTTTACTGTGATGTTAAAAAATCAAAAACAGAAACTTCGTAAATATTTTAGAGTTTACCAATTCTATAGAAAACTCTATTACTTTAAACTTTTGATTTAGTTAAATATTTAAAGAATATTTACCAAGAAACATCCATCCTTGGAGACTAATCCAGAACAAAAATAGAAATTAATGGGAATACAGAAGAAATATAGCTCAAAGTAAAATTTATAACCTTAAATGAAACCCGGAAAAAATATTTTGAGGGATGGCCTCTCCCGTCGTGGAGCACAGGCTCCGGACGCGCAGGCTCAGCGGCCATGTCTCACGGGCCCAGCCGCTCCGCGGCATGTGGGATCTTCCCGGACTGGGTCATGAACCCATGTCCCCTGCATCGGCAGGCAGACGCTCAACCACTGCGCCACCAGGGAAGCCCCGGGAATTTGTATTTGGGAAATTTAGAACTCAAATTACAAAGATACATGTGTAAAGATAATTTCAGAACTCTCCACAGACTTTTAAAATGGAACTCTTTTAGAAAGTTTTAAATGTATCGTTTAGTTATAAGGCTTTGCATAATTTTTAAGTAGAAGCATGCTTAACTAGAAGAGAATTCTGAGCTCTAGCTACTGGTCCCTGGGCCCATTTAAGAGAACTGAAATTGGATTTGTAAAGGAAACAGGTTTGATGCTGCTGAAGAGGCAGTCTCCGCTGAGATTAGAGTAGCAATAACCATGCATATCCCTGAGATAACTTTCATTCTCCATGCTCTGCCAATGCCTGGGCAGCCACTTGAGAAGATTGTTAATAGATATTAGGTACAAAGAAATTAAATACGAAGTATGGTAACAATTTCTACCACCTAAATATTTCTCCAGCTCAACTTCTCTTCCATTTCCCAAATCCTATATTTTATTTCTGTCCTTTATCCTTTCTATTCTCAATTATGAGATTTCCAAGTGTTCTCCTAATTTCTTCTCTTTCTGATCCTCCACCATTCATCTTTATATTAGTCCCAAATTATTTTTCTAAAACATAAAATGTGATAAATCTCCTCTTTAAGATATTTTGATAAATCAGCAAAATATAGTTAAATAAGCAGCAGAAAAAAAATCCACCTTTATATGTTTCTACTACCATATACCAACAATAAAATATTTAGAGAGGAAACTCTTGCCAATCAAGTAGATAGCTTTTATTTCCCATTGATTTTGAGACTGAAAAATGAAAACACTTTCCTTGACTATATTTTTTAACAAAGTAGACCCTATATTCTATAGCAAACTATCCTATTTTATTTTCTTTGTTAGAGTCAAAAGTATTTGGATATCTATGTATATCTACATATAATTTAGATCTTTTATCTATCATCTATCTTTTGATATCTATCTACCTACCTATCTCCTCTCTATATCTACCTACACTATCCATAGTATGTTTAAATAGATTAGATAGATAGATAAAAAAGAAAGAGAGAAAGAGAGAGAGAAAAAAAGGTAGAAACAAAGAAAGAAAGAAAGAAAGAAAGAAAGAAAATCTATCAGTTATTATGTGCCCTGTTTATTATCGGTTTCCGTCCACTGTATTCACACCCCTTAAGAGCAGAAAATACACCCTTTACCTCTGTCCAAAACATTATTTAGCAAACAAATAATTCTTATTGAATAAGTTGATGATTACTGAATGCTGTCTGGTTGTGGTGTAGGGAAATGGCTAGACCCACTGATACACCACTAAAGGGAATGACAGTACTTTTCTCCTAAAAATCATTTTGCCCATACGTCTACAGTTGATTAGAAATATCCAGTAACTACTATTTTGAGAGTCTATGCAAATAACTACTCCTACTATTTCACAGAGAAAATGAAGTCACATTTGTTTTTAAACTGATGAACTTATCACATTGACACCCATATTTTCTTTTCTCTTTCTTTTTATGACAACAAAGATACCTCCGCTCATTTCTCAGGTTAATTATTTAACTTGTATAAAATTGCCTTCTTCAATACACTCAATGAAGTTGTTCTATTATTCCATTGATTTATTGATTTTCCACAGTCTCTCTAAACTCTCCTTCATTTAAACTCATCTGTCTTTAAAGAAATGGAACACCAAAAAGCAAACAACAAAATAACAACAGAAACCCTTTCAAGATGCACAACAACCAATGACAATACTTTCTACGATCTTTTTAAGTCATTTTGTATAAAAGGTTCTATAAAATAATTGCTTTCATTTCCCTCACTAGCTACTCTCACTCAATCTATTGTTTAGAAAAATCGATGACGCCCCCAATGTATTACTTAGAAACTTTCATTGTCCTGCATGTTACCAAAACACTAATAACAACAAAAACAGTAATAGTAGTAATAACTAGTGCTTGTACTCGTTCTGTTTAGGCAATGTTATATGTACGGTATGCACACATTCTCATTTAATCTTTATAGCAGTCCTATGAAATAGGTAATTACTGGTGACCCCCTACCTTGCACAGTTGATAAAACTATGTATTAAAGAAGCTAAATGGTTAGTTTAGATTTGCACAGCAAGCTATTGGCCAAGCTGGAACTTCAACTAGATCACATCTGACACCACTGCTCATGGTCCTCACAATTCTGTTACACTATTTCCACAATTCTTTAGAATATTTAACAGTTATCTATATTTTTAGGGATTTTTGTGTGCTATAATCTAAATTTTATGTTTTACTGGTGAGAAAGGGCCTATTAGCCACAAGAAATGTTAAATTCAATATCAGCTTTTCTATTGTTTAGTTTTTATCAGCCGAGTATTCAAGGAAATGCTAAACAAAGGCACTATTTACTTAGGACAGAGGTCTTAGTATACAGTCAACTTCCAAATTGATAATGCATATAGTGGAATAACTTCTAAGGTAATTTTGGTGGTTTATATTTAACTTTTAAATTTTACCCGTCTGGATAGTCAAAAAAAATTACCTTTTATTATAATACTCTACAAGTGGATGAGGGAAGGGACTGTATACTGAATGTAAAGATAAGTATAAAAGGGTTAAAATGATAGTAATTACCCATTACTCCATTCCCCTCTTTCCAACCATTTGATAGAAGATTCTTGAGGTTCTGAGACTCCTTTCCCTTTTAATATATGACTGGCTAACTTGCTAGATATTTTTATGACTTTTGATCTTGGCTCTGTTGCTTAGCTTTATTTCTCCAATTTCAGAGAAAGAAAAGGAAACAGAGAGAGAAGTTATCATTTTATTGAATGTAAATTAGGCCAGTCACAACACACATGGTTTATGGGACATTTAAAGCACAATTCTCTGGACACCCTGCATATGGTACTGTCCTTCAGAGGGGTAAGAGAGAAAAAGCTCTGTCTCTCATTACCTAGCAATGTGGACAGCCGAACGATGAATGGTTCAGCTGCTGTATCGGCTGTCAAATTTAATAAGTCTGTGCATTCCTCTAGCTGGTAGATGGATGTTTGTTCTCCCCACCTTGTTTTGCTTGCAGATTCAAGCCCCTTATCATTTTGTGGGAAACCACAATTGTCAGGTGAGCGTTTCAAAGGTAAGACACTGCTTTCAAACTTGAAGCCAAAGGTTTACACATTAGAATTGCATGAAGTTGTTAATTTAGATGAGCAAAAATTTGAGAGGTATGTGTGGCAATAGATTCTGAAAGAGCTTAATCTAGAAGAGGAACATAGTTTTTAATCAGTGTTGCTTTCATATACATGCACTTGCCAGAAATGCTGGATTCAGTATTTGAGCAATTCTAATAATTTCTCCTACTAGTTGACTAAAAGTATTCAAAGAAATTCCACGATAGAAGGAATTGAAGTGCCAGACACATCACTCAGGATTTTGGTAGAGATTGGATGGGTACTGAGGAGGTTTTAATAGGGTTATTATTTACTAAGCTGAAGGCTAGATGCAGGCAAACCACAAGGGATGATCCGATACTATCCCCTTTCATGAAGCTTAAATTATGAAGAAGAGAGACAGATACTATAAGAATATGCTAATGAACCCTATGAAGAAAAATAACATGTGAAAACAGGATGGGATTTTATAGAATAAGAAGTGATAGTTTATATAAGATGGTGAAGGAGTACCTCTCTGAAAAAGGAGTAAACGGCATATATATTTGAAGGAAATGCCATAGTGCCAGAGGTATTTACAAGTGCAAAGGCTCTGAGGTGCCAGTATTCTTGGTATGTTTCAGAAATCGCCAGAAGACAAGTGTGGCTTGTCTTCAAGAATAAATGAAAGAGGGAATAATACTATCCTGAATACCTAAAATGTTTACATAAGCCAACTGCTTTTCTCTGAATCTCAACCCCAAATCCTTTTTGTCAAGAAAATCTAACTTGTCCAACCTTAGTTATTTGACCACTGCAGCACAATCCACTCTGCTGTTATTTGTGAAAAGTCTGCCAAGATTGTCTCCTATAGATGTAAGAAGACTGAGTCTCTAGGGTGAAATCCTTAGAATATTGGATAGGGGCTTGGACCAAGATTATGTGACACCATGTAGAAGAGGCTGAGTATAAAGAAAATCTCATAGATTTACATAATACTCAGGTTGGAAAGGAATTAAACATTTTTATGTCCAGTCACTGTATTACAAATGAAGCCAGAAAGTTTCAGAGAGGTTTAATGACATTTTTTCCCCCCAAGTTTGAAATCACACAGCTAATTAGTGACAGTCCAGGGATCAGAACATATATCTTCTGATTCCTTATAATTGATGACCTAGAAAATAATGTGACTTAGTTCTAAGGAAGCACACTTTTCTAGAGAGTCCCTGAGAATACTTCCAAGCACAATTAATTAAAATGGAACTGGTGGCAATGTTAAAAGAAATCAGAAAACAGCACTAAAAACAGAATAAATTTAATGTACATCAAAGTGTGTCATCATGGGAATGGCTCTTGAACCAAACCCTGAAGGAGAATAATGTGGCCTCAGATCATTTCAGAGCCTAAAGCATAAATCTTCTATGAAAAATGCTGTTTGTCTGAAATCTTATAGTAAAAATATGGGCATTCATTAAAGCAAAATCTCAAAAGGAGAAAGAGAAACCCACCAAAAATTTTTGTGCAAAATTTCCTCACTGTGGTAATGCAGCTGTGAAAAATAGCAAGAAGTGTGAGTTTAAGCTTTCAAGTGTGAGTTATCTTTATTTGAATCTTTTCCTGGTCACATATTAAATATACAAAAGAGGGCAAGTTATTCAATCTCTCTGAATTGCAGTTTCCTTATTCATTTAAAAAATAATAAAACAAAGCAAAATGAAAAACTTGGATTCCACTTAATATCACCAGCAATATTTTGAGACTTACTTATATACGGCATGCAAAATATCTTACGCATTTGTTGACATATTTTATATGTGTGTAAACTGATTTTCAGAATAGCTAGATACAGATTCAACACAGAGGATTTCCAAAGAGATAACTTTGTGTTATTGATGTAGAGTATTTTTCTTCTATCTTGTTCGTTATTCTGTTTACTAACTAATATAGTATTTCAGATGTAGTTACTGGGAGTGAAATTTAGTGAAAACAGTTGTTGTTTCTAGTAATGAGCAATACTAGACTTCTTGAGGCACCCAAAGACTGACACCCTAATAAAGGCCATAGTAAGTAACTGACAAAGAAAAGTTAAATTGGAGAAGAAGAAATTTTGTGCTCTAGGGAGATGGTTCAAAAATTCAATGACCTAATTAAGAAATCAAAGGAAAAGATAAACAACTGATCGGTCTTGATGTTTTAAATAAAATAATAAGAGACACAGTTGTCATGGAGGTAACAGAAAGGCTTAAATGGTTTTCCAAGAAAGAATGAATTAGGGCACACAATGACAATGGCCTCAAGAAATGGAATGTACTGGAAAGACATTTGAATTACTGAGAATGATAAGAACCTTAGATCTTCCATTTTATTCCATGTAATTATAAATTATCTATTTCATTCCTTTGTTCTCAAATGAAGCTAGTAAACCTTAAAACTGGTAACGGAGTATTCCCAAATCCATTCAATAAGAGTCAAATAAATATTTGTCAAAGAAAAAGTTTTACACTGCAGTTCAAATGAAGAAAATTGGTGGAGTCTTGAGTCATCACAAAGTGTGCCCTAGTGAAGAATTCGTGCTTAACTCTAATGACCTGGGCAGTGACTGCCTTAGTGATGATGGACAGTTCCATCCGGTCACAGTCCTGGTTACAGCTGTCAGGCAAGTTCCTATTTATTTATTTATTTATTTAGTACTTCTTATTTTTACCTTTCTGTTGAGATATTATCAAGGAACACATGCACGTGTAACTTTTCAACATAAACATCAAAGTTTCTTTTTACTGCTGCCTCTTGTGTCTTAGGTGAGAGAAGCCGTAAACCAAAGGGAACAGACCATAGCCTCACTCACTGGAGGAATGTAGAGGACATTGATGGAGGGAAAGGACACCAAGAATTCACCTTGGAAGGCTATCAGTGCCCTGGGTGCTAGAGTAGTATTTCTAATTTCTTATGTTGTGACATATGAAGGATTGAACTATTACAATCAATATTTTTCTGTCAATGCAAAAGGAGTCATAAAAAGAGTTCACTGAACTTAAAAGAATTTCCCTTGGCATTTCCTTAAACTATGTAACCAAATTTGTGTTAGAGCAGCAGTTCAAAAACCCTATAAAGATATTTATATATATTCAGTTATTACGTATTAATATTTACTTGTCTTTACCTTTTGAAAACCTTACTTCTACCCCATCTGCTAATTTATTGACACCTTATATAATAATCGTGCACCATTCTGCATTTAGTCTCCTGTATGTATCATACCTTGCCTCATACTATTTCCTCAACTTGAAACATCTTGCCCAACCTCTTTCTAATTGATGAAATATTCTTACTCATCCTTAAACACAGTATAGTATTGTCCCTTCCAATAATTCTTCCCTACACACTCAGACTGAGTGATATTCCTTCTCTCTGGTCCCATCATGATCCTGTCTTGCCAGCACTCACCACGTTATCATACTTTTTTATAAACTGTCTACTCCACTCCCAGATTTTTGTAATTAGAGTGCAGCAACGGCATCATATTCATTGCTATACTTGCAGGGTCCACACAGTGCTTGTTATTAGAAGATGCTTAATAAGTGCTCATTAAGCAAAAGGAAAATATCAATAAATACAGTGTATAGCTTCCAGAGATGCCCACATATAAGCATATTCTGGGAATACTTATTTGAGGCATCACAATCTTTTTTGACATATACTTCAATCAGATTTTTAAGAAAATAGACAAAATTATAATTCCTCATCAGAGAACAGCTCATGGGAGAAGTGGGAAGAATCAATCATCAATCTTTCTCTCTCTCTCTCTCCTACAAACTAAAGCATTATTGTTAATGATATTTTGTGTATGTAAAAGGTACCTTAGGAAGAAACAGTTCTTACTGATGTTGAATATAAATTAATTGTAAAACCTGATCTGATTCTTTTCTTTCCAAGTGGATACAATATATTCATGATTTGAAGCTGTAAAAGCCTATTCTGAAACTATCTGCAGACAAGGTTGCTATGGAAACCACTTTTTAAAAATTGTACAATAAATAGTCATCTAAAAGAACACTGATCACAGTGCACCTTGATCTAGTAATTATAGGTGGTCTAGAATCGAAATATCTATGACATGTGCCACCAGAGTATATTTATTACCACAGTAGAATATTTTTGTAAAGAAGCAAGATGCAAAATGTTTACTTTCAGCAATAACTTGAGATATGGAATAAAAAGGACAAAGATTTTTGCTTCATAGTCCCCCAGGGTTCCCTCCACTCCCACCTTACCCACACATACACTCCACCTGTAAACCAATGAGAACAGACTCGAGACAACAAATTGCAAGATTAACTAGAGATCTAGCAATGTAGAAAACACAAGTATTTAAAGAGATGTGCAAGCCACGGGTAGTTCTACATCCTCTTTCCTTATACCGTCCAACTTCCTGTTGAGAGACTAGATAGCAAAATGGACAAGAGGAATGAGAGAGTAGAATTTGAAGACGTGTTAAAGAAAGAATAAAAATGGCATCTTCTCCCTAGGGGATGAGGGTGTGAAAGGCTGCCAAGAAGTTAGGGGATGGCTTCTGAACACAGAGACTAGTCTTGACTCTCAGGAGAAATTTTCTACCTGCAACATCTACAGAAGTACTTAGTGCTTCCAGAGTTGAGAGAGGACAGTCTTGAGTACTGGCACAGCTCAAAGTGAGCTTGCCTGTTGACGGGACTTAGTTTATCTAGGTAAGTCCTAGGCTGACCATGGGCTCAAGTAGCCACCCAGGGGCATAAACAGTGTAGAATATTTGCTAGCGTTAAGGATTAGGGGAAGAAGCCCTGCTTCTATACCTCACCAATGCACAGAAGCAGACGAGGTACATGATCATACCACACAGCAGAGTCAACATTTGTCACTGTCCCTGGTGAGAGAGAAGAGGAGAGATTTCAAAAAATAAGCTTTGAGCTAGACAGGGGCTAAATCTAAATGATTCTGGATTTGGCCAATATATTTCCTAGAGGCAGCAAGATTATGCTTTTTATTTTTGAGCTGAATGGGAAGTTCTAAGGAAATTTAGTTTTGAGGTCAAAAAGAGTTTTTAGTTTTATACGTATTATGTATACATATTATTACATTTCTGTCTATATACATATCAAGTTCTATATAGATAAGGTATGAATAGTGAATAGTTTGGTCCAGGATCCCAGAGAGATTGTACAAGGAAAAAATAAAATGGAGTATTAAATCCCAAGTAGTCTGAATTAAGAGCTTTTTCTGTTTTCACTCTTCTACTCATTGTTCTCATTGTAGTGAGCTCTCTTAATCCTTTCCTGATGGTAGGAGAGGGAGAGTAAAGAATGAGGATAGGAACATCAGTATTCTATGAGAAATAGATTTTCTCTTCCTCATTTTAATATGAAAAAATTAAAGTGCCCTGTGGAAAATAATCTTCCTATAAATGTCTCACAGTGTCAATGCAAGAAAATACAACCTTTCTAATGTGCTATGAAAATTGATTATGATAGTTACTTAGTATAAAAAAGAAATTACTTGAAAAGAATTGCACTCTATTATAAAGGGAGGGAGAAATGGAGGGGAGAGAGAGAGAGAGACTAGTCATGCTCATCAAGTCTTTTTCAAATGGATCTATATTTGTACTTCATTACTTTACTAAGAAACTCTTGTTACCCTTATTTACCGTATCAGTTAGAAGGTTGCCTTTAGGGGTTACCTGAAAGTCCTTATATATGTAGTTAGAAAAGATGCAAAACTAGGCATGTTATTTAATTTTCATAATGAAATAACAAGGCTAGCTAACATAACACACCACAATAATCCACCATAAAATACAGAAGCTAACAAAAGAAGCAGAACCATTTTAACTAAGATTCTTTCCTCAAAATGTATGAAATAAATAAATACATCCAAATTTCATTCAGCTGTGTTAGGTGTTTAACTTGAAACATCAGAAATTTCCTTTTCTTTGCAAAACTTTAATCTGTTGCAAATTCTATTCAATTTTCAAACATACCACAAGCATACCACAATTGTCAGTTGCCATCAACAGATATGAGCCTGTATACAGTTAAAATAAAGAAAAAAATTCTCTATCAGCAGTCTAATCATTTTAAGAAATTTTCTCTATACAGCCACTATGGAGAACAGTGTGGAGATTCCTTAAAAAACTAAAAATAGAACTACCATATAACCCAGCAATCTCACTCCTGGGCATATACCTGTAGCAAACCAGAATTCAAAAAGATACATGCTCCCCACTATTTACAATAACCAGGACATGGAAGCAACCTAAATGTCCATCAACAGAGGAATGGATAAAGAAGCTGTGATACATGTACACAATGGAATATTACTCAGCCATAAAAAGGAACAAAATTGTTCCATTTGCAGACACGTGGATGGACCTAGAGACTGTCATACAGAGTGAAGTAACTCAGAAAGAGAAAAAAAATATCATATAACATCGCTTGTATGTGGAATCTAGAAAAATGATACAGATGAACTTATTTGCAAAGCAGAAATAGAGACACAGATGTAGAGAACAAACATATGGACACCAAGGGGGGAAGGGGAGGGATGGGATGAATTGGGATATTGGGATTGACATATATACACTACTATGTATAAAATAGAGAACTTACTGTATAGCAAAGGGAACTCTACTCAGTGCTCTCTGGTGACCTAAATGGGAAAGAAATTCAAAAAGAGGAGATATGTGTATAGCTGATTCATTTTGCTGTACAGCAGAAACTAACACAACATTATAAAGCAACTATATGCCAATAAAAATTAATTATAAAAGGAATTTTTCTCACTTTTAATCATTGTTTTAAAAATATATGTCAAATAAGATAAATGATGTGAGGTGTGTGTGTGTGCACGTGTGTGTGTGTGTGTATAAACACAGAGACAGAGAGAGAAAAAAAAAGAAGGAGCTCTAAGAAGTGGATCATCACTACCTTAGAAAACAGAAAATCTTCTGTTTGAAAAGTGCCCTTGTTATTTTTGTTGTTGTTTTACTCTTACAACAATTAAAATAAAATCATTTCTTTTTCTTTTTTAAACATCTTTATTGGAGTATTATTGCTTTACAATGGACTGTTAGTTTCTGCTTCATAACAAAGTGAATCAGTTATACATATACATATGTCCCCCTATCTCTTCCCTCTTGTGTCTCCCTCCCTCCCACCCTCCCTATCCCACCCCTCTAGGTGGTCACAAAACACCTAGATGACCTCCCTGTGCTATGCAGCAGCTTCCCACTAGCTATCTAGTTTACGTTTGGTAGTGTATATATGTCCATGCCACTCTCTCACTTTGTCCCAGCTTACCCCTCCCCCGCCCCGTATCTTCAAGTCCATTCTCTAGTAGGTCTGTGTCTTTATTCCCATCTTGCTCCTAGGTTATTCATGACGATTATTATTTTTTTGATTCCATGTATATGTGTTAGCATACAGTATTTGTTTTTCTTTTTCTGACTTACTTCACTCTGTATGACAGACTCTAGGTCCATCCACCTCACTACAAATAACTGAATTTCATTATTTTATGGCTGAGTAACATTCCATTTTATATATGTGCCACATCATCTTTATCCATTCATTTGCTGATGGACACAATTTGCTTCCATGTCCTGTCTATTGTAAATAGAGCTGCAATGAACATTTTGGTACATGACTCTTCTCGAATTATGGTTTTCTCAGGGTATATGCCCACTAGTGGGATTCCTGGGTCATATGGTAGTTCTATTTGTAGCTTTTAAGGAACCTTCATACTATTCTCCATAGTGGCTGTATCAATTTACATTCCCACCAACATTGCAAGAGGGTTCCCTTTTCTCCACACCCTCTCCAGCATTTACTGATTGTAGATTTTTTGATGATGGCCATTCTGACCGGCGTGAGATGATATCTCATTGTAGTTTTGATTTTCATTTCTCTAATGATTAGTGATGTTGAGCATCCTTTCATGTGTTTGTTGGCAATCTGTATATCTTCTTGGAAGAAATGTATTGAGGTCTTCTGCCCATTTTTGGATTGGGTTGTTTGTGTTTTTGATATTGAGCTGCATGAGCTGCTTGTATATTTTGAAGATTAATCCTTTGTCAGTTGCTTCATTTGCAAACATTTTCTCCCATTCTGAGGGTTGTTTTTTCGTCTTGTTTACGGTTTCCTTTGGTGTGCAAAAGCTTTTAAGTTTCATCAGGTCCCATTTTTGTTTTTATTTCCATTTCTCGAGGAGGTGGGTCAAAAAGGATCTTGTTGTGATGTATGTCATAGAGTGTTATGCCTATGTTTTCCTCTAAGAGTTTGATAGTGTCTGGTCTTACGTTTAGGTCTTTAATCAATTTTGAGTTTATTTTTTGGTGTGGTGTTAGGAACTGTTCTAATTTCATTCTTTTATATGTAGCTATCCAGTTTTCCCAGCTCCACTTATGGAAGAGGCTCCCTTTTCTCCATTGTGTATTCTTGCCTCCTTTATCAAAGATAAGGTGACCTTATGTGCGTGGGTTTATCCCTGGGCTTTCTCTCCTGTTCCATTGATCTATATTTCTGTTTCTGTGGTTGTACCATACTGTCTTGAATACTGTAGTTTTGTATTATAGTCTGAAGTCAGGGACCCTGATTCCTCCAGCTCCGTATTTTGTTCTCAAGATTGCTTTGGCTATTTGGAGTCTTCTGTGTTTCCATACAAATTGTGAAATTTTTTGTTCTAGTTCTGTGAAAAATGCCAGTGGTAGTTTGATAGGGATTGCACTGAATTGTAGATTGCTTTGGAGAGTATAGTCATTTTCACAATGTTGATTCTTCCAATCCAAGAACATGGTATATTTCTCCATCTATTTGTATCACCTTTAATTTCTTTCATCAGTGTCTTATAGTTTTCTGCATACAGGTCTTTTGTCTCCTTAGGTAGGTTTATTCCTAGATATTTTATTCTTTTTGCTGCAATGGTAAATGGGAGTGATTTCTTGATTTCTCTTTCAGATTTTTCATTGTTAGTGTATAGGAATGCCAGAGATTTCTGTGCATTAATTTTGTATCCTGCTACTTTACCAAATTCATTGATTAGCTCTAGTAGTTTTCTGGTAGCATCTTTAGGATTCTCTATGCATAGTATCATGTCATCTGCAAACAGCGACAGCTTTACTTCTTCCTTTCCAATTTGGATCCCTTTTATTTCTTTTTCTTCTCTGATTGCTGTGGCTAAAACTTCCAAAACTATGTTGACTAATAGTGGTGAGAGTGGCAACCTTGTCTTGTTCCTGGTCTTAGTGGAAATGCTTTCAGTTTTTCACCATAGAGGATGATGTTGGCTAGGGGTTTGTCATATATGGCCTTTATTATGATCAGGAAAGTTCCCACTATGCCTACTTTCTGGAGGGTTTTTATCATAAATTGGTGTTGAATTTTGTCGAAAGCTTGCTCTGCATCTATTGAGATGATCATATGGTTTTCCTCCTTCAATTTGTTAATATGGTGTATCACATTGACTGATTTGCATATACTGAAGAATCCTTGCATTCCTGGGATAAAGCCCACTTGATCATGGTGTATGATCCTTTTAATGTGCTGTTGGAGTCTGTTTGCTAGTATTTTGTTGAGGATTTTTGCATATATGTTCATCAGTGATATTGGCCTGTAGTTTTCTTTCTCTGTGACATCTTTGTCTGGTTTTGGAATCAGGGTGTTGGTGGCCTCGTAGAATGAGTTTGGGAGTGTTCCTCCCTCTGTTATATTTTGGAAGATTTGAGAAGGATAGGTGTTAGCTCTTCTCTAAACGTTTGATAGAATTCACCTGTGAAGCCATCTGGTCCTGGGCTTTTGTTTGTTGGAAGATTTTAATCACAGTTTCAATTTCAGTGCTTGTGATTGGTCTGTTCATATTTTCTTTTTCTTCCTGGTTCAGTGTTGTAAGGTTGTGCTTTTCTAAGAATTTGTCCATTTCTTCCAGGTTGCCCATTTTATTGGCATATAGGTGCTTGTAGAAATCTCTCATGATCCTTTGTATTTCTGCAGTGTCATTTGTTACTTCTCCTTTTTCATTTCTAATTCTATTGATTTGAGTCTTCTCCCTTTTTTTCTTGATGAGTCTGGCTAATAGTTTATCAATTTTCTTTACCTTCTCATAGAACCAGCTTTTAGTTTTATTCATTTTTGCTATTGTTTCCTTCATTTCTTTTCCATTTATTTCTGATCTGATCTTTATGATTTCTTTCCTTCTTGTAACTTTGGGTTTTTTTTTGTTCTTCTTTTTCTAATTGCTTTAGGTGTAAGGTTGGGTTGTTTACTTGAGATGTTTCTTGTTTCTTAAGGTAGGATTGTATTACTATAAACTTCCCTCTTAGAACTGCTTTTGCTGCATCTCATAGGTTTTCTGTCATCGTGTTTTCATTGTCATTTCTTTCTAGGTATTTTTTGATTTCCACAGTGATCTCTTGGGTATTAAGTAGTGTATTATTTTGCCTCCATGTGTTTGTATTTTTTCCAGATTTTTTCCTGTAACTGATATCTAGTCTCAGAGCGTTGTGGTCAGAAAAGATACTTGATACAATTTCAATTTTCTTAAGTTTACCAAGCCTTGATTTGTGACCCAAGATATGATCTATCCTGGAGAATGTTCCATGAGCACTTGAGAAGAAAGTGTATTCTGTTGTTTTTGGATGGAATGTCCTATAAATATCAATTAAGTTCATCTTGTTTAATGTATCATTTAAAGCTTGTGTTTCCTTATTTATTTTCATTTTGTATGATCTGTCCATTGGTGAAAGTGGGGTGTTAAAGTCCCCTACTATGATTGTGTTACTGTCCATTTCCCCTTTTATGGCTGTTAGTATTTGCCTTATGTATTGAGCTGCACCTACGTTGGGTGCATAAATATTTACAATTGTTATATCTTCATCTTGGATTGATCCCTTGATCATTATGTAGTCTCCTTCTTTGTCTCTTGTAATAGTCTTTATTTTAAAGTCTATTTTGTCTGATATGAGAATTGCTACTCTAACTTTCTTTCGATTTCCATTTGCTTAGAATATCTTTTCCATCCCCTCACTTTCAGTGTGTATGTGTCCCAAGGTCTGAAATGGGTTTCTTGTAGACAGCATATATACGGGTCTTGTTTTTGTATCCATTCAGCCAGTCTATGTCTTTTGGTTGGAGCATTTAATCCATTGACATTTAAGGTAATTATCGATATGTATGTTCGTATTACCATATTCTTAATTGTTTTGGGTTTGTTATTGTAGGTCTTTTCCTTCACTTGTGTTTCCTGCCTAGAGAAGTTCCTTTAGCATTTGCTGTAAAGCTGGTTCGTGGTGCTGAATTCTCTTAGCCTTTGCTTGTCTGTAAAGCTTTTAATTTCTCCATCAAATCTGAATGAGATCCTTGCTGGATAGAGTGATCTTGGTTGTAGGATTTTCTTCTTCATCACTTTAAATATGTCTTGCCACTCCCTTCTGGCTTGCAGAGTTTCTGCTGAAAGATCAGCTGTTAACCTTATGTGGATTCCCTTGAGTGTTATTTGTTGTTTTTCCCTTGCTGCTTTTAATATTTTTTCTTTGTATTTAATTTTTGATAGTTCGATTAATATGTGTCTTGGCATGTTTCTCCTTGGATTTATCCTGTATGCGACTCTGTGTGCTTCCTGGACCTGATTAACTATTTCCTTTCCCATATTAGGAAGGTTTTCAACCATAATCTCTTCAAATATTTTCTCAGTCCCTTTCTTTTTCTCTTCTTTTTCTGGGACCCCCATCATTCGAATGTTGGTGCGTTTAATGTTGTCCCAGAGGTCTCTGAGACTGTCTTCAATTCTTTTTATTCTTTTTTCTTTATTCTGCTCTGCAGTAGTTATTTCCACTCTTTTGTCTTCCAGGTCACTTATCCGTTCTTCTGCCTCAGTTATTCTGCTATTGATCCCTTCTAGAGAATTTTAAATTTCATTTATTGTGTTGTTCATCACTGTTTGTTTGTTCTTTAGTTCTTCTAGGTCCTTGTTAAATATTTCTTTTATTTTCTCCATTCTATTTCCAAGATTTTGGATCATCTTTACTGTCATTATTCTGAATTCTTTTTCTGGTAGACTGCCTATTTCCTCTTCATTTGCTAGATCTGGTGTGTTTTTATCTTGCTCCTTCATCTGCTGTGTGTTTCTCTGTCTTCTCATTTTGCTTAACTTACTGTGTTTGGGGTCTCCTTTTTGCAGGCTGCAGGTTCGTAGTTCCCGTTGATTTTGGTGTCTGTCCCCAGTGGCTAAGGTTGGTTCAGTGGGTTATGTAGGTTTCCTGGTTGAGGGGACTAGTGCCTGTGTTCTGCTGGATCTTGTCTTTCTTGTGGGCAGGTCCACGTGTGGTTGTATGTTTTGGGGTGTCTGTGGCCTTATTATGATTTTTGGCAGCCTCTCTGCTAATGGACGGGGTTGTGTTCCTGTCTTGCTAGTTGTTTCGCATTGGGTGTCCAGCACTGTCGCTTGCTGTTCATTGAGTGGAGCTGGGTATTGGTGTTGAGAATGGTGGTCTCTGAGAGATTTTTGCCATTTAATATTACATGGAGCTTGGAGGTCTCTTGTGGACCAGTGTGCTGAACTTGGCTCTCCTACCTCAGAGGCACATCCCTGATGCCTGGCTGTAGCACCAAGAGCATCTCATCAACACGGCTTAGAATAAAAGGGAGAAAAAAAAGAAAGAAAGAAAGAAGATAAAATAAAATAAAGTAAAATAAAATAAAGTTATTAAAATTAAAATAAAAAATAATTTTAAAATATTTTTTAAGTAATTAAAAGAAAAGAAAGAAGAGAGAAAACAAACCAACAAACAAATCTACCAATGATAACAAGTGCTAAAAACTATACTAAAAACAAAAACAGACAGAGAGAACCCTAGGACAAATGGTAAAAGCAAACCTATACAGACAAAATCACACACAGAAGCATAGAGATACACACTCACAAAAAGAGAAAAAGGAAAAAAAAAATATATATCACTGCTCCCAAAGTCCACCTCCTCCATTTGGGATGATTCATTGTCTATTCAGGTATTCTACAGATGCCAGGTACATCAAGTTGATTGTGGAGATTTAATCCACTGCTCCTGAGGCTGATGGGAGAGATTTCCCTTTCTCTTCTTTGTTTGCACAGCTCCCGGGGTTCAGCTTTGGATTTGGCCCCACCTCTGTCTGTAGGTCGCCTGAGGGCGTGTGTTCTTTGCTCAGACAGACGGGGTTAAAGGAGCAGCTGATTCGGGGGCTCTGGCTCACTCAGGCCGGGGGGAGGGAGGGGTATGGAGTGCGAGGTGAGCCTGCGGTGGCAGAGACCAGCGTGACGTTGCACCAGCCTGAGGCGCGCTGTGCATTCTCCCGGGGGAGTTGTCCCTGGATCCCGGGACCCTGGCAGTGGCGGGCTGCACAGGCTCCCGGGAGGGGAGGTGTGGAGAGTGACCTGTGCTCGCACTTGGTGGCTGCAGCAGCAGCCTTAGTGTCCCATGCCCATCTCTGGTGTCTGCGCTGATCGCCGCCAGTGCCTTTGTTATTAGAAAATGTCTCTGGGCAGTCCATGGACTCCAATTATACATTTAAAATTCTCAAAGCTACATTTGATACAAATAATGTTCTTCCTATTTCTGGGTGTTACTGTCTCCTGAAATTCATGCTCTATTTTAGGGAAAAGAGCACTTCATCAGGGATGTCCCTTGGTTGTTATCAAGAGAACCCAGCGCAACCAACAAACAAACTGTGTGAACCTCCTATAGACATAGTGTGGGTCAGACTAATTGATCAGCATAGAAGTTGACACTCTTTGAGCAGAAACCCATTCACCATAAGTTTCCACATCCAGTAAGTGCCTAGGTTTTGGCAACGTGTGAGAGACAGCAAAATACATAGACAACTTCCTGGTTAGATATTCCTAACCTGTCCCACAAATGATTTGAAATGAATAGGAAACCAAAACAGAACTTCTTGGCACAGTTAAATTCATGATTTATCTGCTGAAGAGAATAGTTTAACAAATGCTTTATTCCTGAAAAATTTGTTGGCCATTATTTCAATGAATTTAAGTTGAACACAAAAATAATCGCCTTACTACTGCTATCATTTTAATATAATTTTGATTATTGATTTGTGCTTATTGTCTGCTGCAAAAACAACAACAAAAAATTGTTTGATGCTCTAGTTATCTGTTGTTTCGTAATAAATAACCCTAACTTAGGGCCTTAAAGCAACAATACATTATTATCTCTGATGACACTGTGGATTGACTGGGTTCAACTGGGCAGGTCTTGCTTTAGGTCAGCTCGGCAGTGAGATGTTGGCTGAGACTTCAGTCAGTGGAAGTCTCGACAGGGCTGACTGTTGATCATGATTCTGAAATTCATCTCCAGTGTTGGTTTCGATCACAAATCTACACAGATTTTTGATTATAGTTAAAACTGAATACTCATTGCAATTTGAACATTTCCTAGGCAAACTTATATTTTATCTTTATTATGACATCTCTGGAACATTGTTTTCATACCTCCGCCACTTAGAATAGTGATTTACACATAGCAAGGTCTCAATAACTATGTGTTACATTAGATTGAGTAAGTTACTTAGATTATTAACATACTTATGCATTTGATTATCACTTTTACACAGAAGCAGTTGCATAGTGTATGAGTTACATGAGATTAAACAATCCTGAAGTTAAGGATTCACAACTTATCTTGAGATTTCTGCCTAGCAGGCTTTCTTATGCTTTTATATTGTTTATTTTAGAAGATAGGAAGTGGTTTTTGAGGTTTTAGAAACAATTAATAATAATAATAAATAGTATGGAGTTTCCCCCCAAAATTTAAAAAAGAACTACCATATGATTCAGCAATGCCACTTCTGGATATATAGCTAAAGGGATTGAAAAACAGGATATCGAAGATAGATCTGCACTTCCATGTTCATTGCAGTATTATTCCCAATAGTCAAGAAATGGAAACAACGTGTCTGTCTACAGATGAATGGATAAAGAAGATGTGGTATGTATATATATACAATGGAATATTACTTAGCCTTGAGAAAGAAGGAAATCTTGCCATTTGTAACAACATGGATGGAACTTGAGGGCATTATGTAAAGTGAAATGTCAGATAGAAAAAGACAAACACTGCATGGTATAATTCTTATGTGGAAACTTCAAAAAGATTAAGTCAAACCCATAAAAACAGACAGTAGAAAAGTGGTTGCCAGAGGCTGGGAGGTGGGGGAAATGGGGAGAGTTCGGAAAAATGGTACAAATTTTCACCTATAAGTTGAATAAAGTCTGAGGATCTAATGTATAACACAGTGATTATAGTCCATAACACTGTATTGTATAATTGTAGAGTAGAAAAGTATTCTCACAGAAAGATAAATATAAAAATAGTTATATATTAAAGTCTTAATATTACCTAATACAATTTAAGTAATTACATGAATTATCTCACTTGATACTCATAATTATCCCATGAGGTTCATATTGTTACTGTCCTAATTTAAGGTCACACATATTAAATTGTGCAGCAAGGACTTGACAGTTCTTACTCCAGATTCAATGTTCTTAAGTACAGTGTTATATGCTTGGAAGTGTAAAGCAGTCCTCAAAGAAACTGGCTAGAAGCAACTAATTATACATTTATGCATTAAGAAGCACAATGCAATACACTGGAGTACTCAACAATGCCATCCTTCTAAACACAATGTCAGTTTGGAATTATCGAACTAAATCATATGAAATTGCCATTTTGTAGGTCATAAAATTTGAATATTGACAATTTCATTTGAATCAAACTAATATTAAGAGCACAAATTAAGCATTATATATAACATTGGCAGAATTCCAATTACCATTTCCCTATCTTTTAATACCACTGCACAAGAAAAGCAAATAAACTACTTTTAGGTCAAAAAGTTGCCAATATTACAATAAATATTACAGTGTCAGAAATAATTAGTGCAATATTCAGAAGGAGTGTCCTGTGAGTAATATCAAAACATCATAAAGTAGGAAACTTAGGCCAGTTTGATTATGTTTTTATAACAAGTGATAATAAATGATCTAGAAGAAGTTGAACATATTCCTTTATTGACGTAAACTAAATCTATTTTCACAAAATTGTCATAAAATATTTTTCTGAAATTTAATTTCTGCAATAAAGAATAAATCTTTAAAGTAAGTGTTTTTTTAATGTATTTCTATGTCTGTGTGTGCACAGGAGAATGTATGTCTATTCTGTATAATCACATTGATAAAAATGAGCTAGGAAAATGTGACTGGTAAACATGTGAAAGAAAGTCAGTCAGCTAGGGAAGGTCAGCTTGCTAACTGGCTTCCAATTGGCATTTGTCTTCGTAAATTTGTCTCATTGCAATATCTGGCACTTAATTTTGCAGGCTCAGAGACTTGAATTTATGAGCTTCTCAAAGTTGACAGGGCATGGTAATATCAATGCAAAACAACAAGCATTATAAGAAACAGTTTTATAAAAAGTATATCTATTAATTTATAAATTCACATATATACTTAGTAAACCAGACCAGCATATCACTTTTCAATATATTTTCTTCCAGTAGATAAGCTACATGGGGACACACATTACAATCAGAAGTTTGGAGGGAAAGCATGGAGTATAAATGAGAAGAATCAGTTTTAAGACTCACAAGCTTGATGGATGAGATTAAAGAAGACTGAGTCAGACTTCCAATATATATGAATTGTTCTTGCCTTCCAATCAGACAGACATGATTTTATTTTATTTTTTTTGGCTAGTGAACACTCTCCCCTGGACAAGGCTTGAATGGAAACTGAAGTGGAAAGGTTGATCTTTGTCTACCAGGCCCTTGTTAAGTCTTAAGGACATGTGTCTTGACCACATCTCCTGTTGCACAGTGGTTATGTCTCTGGATTCACCACTGGTCTCAGCTATTTTGGACCAAGAGTAAGCATCTGATCCCACACCACTGATCTCCATGCTGGCCAACCATCTCTGACCATGGTGTGTCTTGGTTCAAAATGATGAATTAGTCAGTTTTCTTTCTCAGGATTTTAAATGGGAGTGGGAATAAAGTCATTACTTTGGAATTATAAGGAAATTATAAAGAAACTGAAACAGTATACCTGCCAATGTTAGCAGAAGGGATAAAGAGTAGAGGGTGTGCTGCTTAGTACAGTAAGCACAAAGAAGTCATTCCACAAGGAGAAGCAAGGTAAGAGAGTTTGTGCTCATCACTAAGTACTTTAAACAAAATTATTTCCTCCATGCTACTGAAGTGACTTTGTTTCTTATAACTTAGATCCAAGTCAAAGAAGCACTGTCAAAATGTCCTCTATGAATTTTGTTTTTTCTGTTGTTTCTGCTTATGAAGGCACATTTTTGATCAACATATTATTTGTATATGTTAATATCAGTTTTTTTTCCACTTCAGTTACTCTTTCTCTTCCAAGAAGACAGGATGATTTTATCACAGATTATTTTACGAGTTAACTCAAAGGGCAACCCAATTTTTCTCATTTTCAACTTCTTCAGTGACTGCATCTCATGGTCTCATAATGATTATGCTATTTATAAAGTAACAAATGCAATTTCAATACAGCAATATTTAGACTTTGTAACTTGACATTACTTTAAGTCTAGCTTGTTATAATAATTAACGTTAGTAATGCATTTCCTTAAAAATAAAACTCATCAGGCACGAGAAATGTACCACCTGGATGTTTGAGGAACCAAAATGTAGTAGAGTTTAAATAATATTAATATATTATTTTAAATAATTTTATCTATATCATACCTTTCACAAATTACAAAGAAGTAATTTACTCTTTGGGTTTTTTTTAGAAGTAATTTACTCTTAAATAATTTTTAAGTATTTTATATTTATATGAACTTTGGAACTTTAACAAACAGTCCAATATTCAATATGTTATGAAAACTGAAGTTTAAAAAAATCAGTGTATCCATGGCAGCTTATCAAATGTAAATATAGGTACTTGAAAGTGTCGTTAATGCTTCCTCTATTATAATCTATTTTGTTTTTGCCAGAAAATTTTTTATTTTATCAAATTTAAGACTCGTGAAAGCATGACAACATAGATTTGACACAAAGTGGTTTTAGTTATTTTTACAGTGAATGGTATGAATTCAAGAATGGATTTCACTAGTCTTAAAAAATAAGTCCACTTTTTTCCATTAACTTGAGTCATATGTCATCTTTATCAGTCTTTTTTCCCTTTGAATTGGTGCTTTTATGTTCCCTAAGAACATACTGATGTATTTTCATTGCTTGAATTTGTTTCAAGGATGCTGGATGTGTAAAGATAAGCTACCATCTCAAATTCTCAGGCCAACATTGAAATTTCAATGACTTTTATTATTGTTGGTTGTTGTGCTCAATCTGAATTATATACCAAATCTGAAGTGGCAATCCAACCTATCAAAAGATATATATAGTAGCTTAGTACATGGTCTTAGTGAAGTGAAGATTAACAGGGAAATCTCAGATCTTATTTTCTAGATGTCAAACTATTTAGTTAAAGACTTTATTTTGATGTAATTAATAACTAAGGTTTAATTTCCAGAATACCACTAAGACTCCTAACAAAGTAATGTGTATATAATTTTGAAACTGTCATTAATTTATGTATTTCTTCTCCACTTCTGAAGGTGAGAAGAGATATTATTTATAAATGTGCACAAGTAGTTATCTATTTAAAATCTACTTAGGCTAATGATATATTTACCTTTCTGTCTACCACACCTACCGTTCAACACAATAATTTGATTTTGATCCAAAATAATGACTGAGTCTCATTGTCACCATATATTTAAATATAAGCTATCATGTTTTATTTCTTAAAATGATAATAAAAAGAAACGTTTATACACAATATGCATTTGTTTCTCATCATCTTTTTCCCTAGACAGCTTTTCTTAATTCTCTGCTAGTTTCAATTGATCACTTAGACTCAGTTAACTTTTTTCTTCTTGGTCTCTAAAATAATACTTTTGTGTAGCCTAGTCATGATTTATAACATTGGTCAGTGATAATTTCAATACCAAAAGACATTCCTTCTTGCCTACTCAATTTTATTGATGATTTTCACTTTAATAGTTGCTCATGAAATAATTGTAATTTTGAAATTCTTTTTAACTGGGCTTCCCTAAATTAAAATAATATATTAATATTATTTAAACTCTACTATATTTTGGTTCCTCAAACATCCAGGTGGTACATTTCTCGTGCCTGATGAATTTTTTTTAAGGAAATGCATTACTAATGTTAATTATTATAACAAGCTAGACTTAAAGTAAAAGCCAAGTTGGTCCTCCTAATTATTTCAATATAACTTTATCTCTCAGCAGGTAAATTATGAGGTGATGTTAGGTTAGAGCAAGTTTTATTTGATGTCCATCCCCATGCTTCTAAGTAATCACTTCCTGCAACTAGCAACAACAAGAGCAAGCATCAAAAATACCTTTGAGGGGCTTCCCTGGTGGCGCAGTGGTTGGGAGTCCGCCTGCCAATGCGGGGGACACGAGTTCGTGTCCCGGTCCGGGGGGATCCCACATGCCGCAGGGCGGCTGGGCCCGTGGGCCACGGCTGCTGGGCCTGCGCGTCTGGTGCCTGTGCTCCGCAGCGGGAGAGGCCACAGCAGTGGGAGGCCCGTGTACTGCAAAAGAAAAAAAAAAAAAAAATATATATATATATATATATATATATATATATATATATACCTTTGAGGGGTGCAAGTTAGAGTTCACAAATAAGGTTCAAAGGGCATTTGGTTCTAATAAATGATAATAAGTACTCTATGAAAAAAGATTAGAAAGCTGAAGTTTCTGGATTATTTTCCCAGAAAAATAAGTATTGAAATTCCCCCCCAAATACACTTAATTTAGGAGGCTTATAGATGTTAAAAACTGTGCTCAAGACATCAAGTGTTAGTAAGAGAATTAGGGGCTAGTCTCTTAAAACATCAGGAATTGGAAATTGTTTCTGCATTGTTAGAAGCTGCTGCCTGAGTATATATACAACACTATATTATAATATATGTTTGTATATAATACATAATAGAGATACAACATGTATTGTATATGTTATACATAATATATAAAATTAAAGGCTATGAAAAAAGATATCCATTTCATTTTGTTTATCCTAGCTTTCTCAAACTTTGTTTACCTTGGAATATTATTTTTGCATGAGACATTTTAGATTTTGTTGTAAGAAGTCCAAGAACACAGTTGAAAGATTACTATATATACTAACTTATCACTCTGATAAACCCAAAATATTCCATACCTGGAAAACATATTTTTCAAAAATTAAGATACATTTCAAGCATAATCCATACAGGCATTTTGAAAAACTTTGTATTTATTATAAATATATAACATTTTGAGCAAAAAGTAAATACTAACTTTGATATGACCTTATGAGCCAGACTGAATAGGACATGGTTTTATGACTCATGCATCCTTAAAAGCATGTCCTGACTCTTCTATTGCTAAAATGAAAGTAAATACTACGGGTAATAAAGCATCCCATTAGGATCTACCAAACAAACTTCTATAACTCTAAACTCTAAAGTGAAATGTGCACTTTTAAAACAACTTGCAGAATTTTCAAAGACTAAACAAAACATTTTCTTAAGTAAATGCATTTATCTCTTACACCATTTCAGCGACCCTCTTAAACATTTCAGTAAGACTATTCACATTCTGTGGTCTATGGTCCATAAGAACACTATTTAAGTCATGGGAAATAAACAGTTTCCAATGAACAGACTGATTCTTCAGAAAATTCAATTTAAGTTAGTTATTTCATACTTGGAATTGTAGTTTCCTTTGGAATCAATGCTGGCACTAGCTAGGGGATACAATACATCAAATAGTTAACCAGGCCACCTCATCACCTTTTATAAAATGGTTTCCTATTGTAAAAGTCAAGAAACAATAACAATAAAGGTAGCTTTCTTACTTTCTATTATGAATTGTTGTGTAATCAAGTTAAAATGTTTTAAGCAGGCATTCTACTTGCTGTGGTAAAAAGTCCTAACTCCTGAGTTAATGTGAAATAAATTCCTGTTGATTGAACCCTAAGCTATGTGCAGTAAACTAGACAATAAAAAATATGCTGGCTTGAGTATGAAAATTATACCAATAGACCTTAAATTAGTTTTTCATGTAGTTATGAACATCATCTTAGTGTTTCTTAATTTTTTCTGGTCCATTTACCCTTTGAAAATCTGTTGAAATCTGTAGAGCATTTTCCCAGAAAAATAAAAATTGAAATTCCAAAAAAAATTACATTTAGGCAGTTCATACGTGTTGAAAACTATGCTCAAGTTCTCTAGTGTTAGTGTGATTTTCACCAAAATTAGGAGCTACTCTCTTAAAACATAGGAATTGGAAATTGTTTCTGCATAGTTAGAAGTTCATGCCCGAATACCATTTTCTAATAGATGCTTATAACTACAACTATGTTTCCATGTAAAAAATCAAATAACATATAAATATAATTGTGTAAATAATTTGAAAATCTATTAATCCTTAACACAGAGGGATGAAATACTTGCTGAGATATCTAATAAAATCTGGTAGAGTTTATAGGTTAGTGGCTATAAGACACAAAGGATATCAAGGAAGTTACAGGAAGGAACTTGCCTGGAAAAATGATATATGTTTAAATGCAGAGATATGTCAAGATTTGTCCTGTCATTTCCTATTATTCCTTCCCCAGAAGTTCCATCCACAGCACACATAATGTGGGTAGTCTGAATTCAGATGAGACTGAAAGCAGATGAAGATTGAATTGTAGGGTATAGAGGAAAGTAATTTCTTATGGCCTATATGAGTCTTCATTGGAAATAGACACCCTTGTGTAAAGATTGAAGAGTTACTTTGCTGGTTTTCCATCTGATATTTTGACCTAATAGGAAAAATAGAGGATCCCAGTTTATTGATCTTTGTCTTCTTTTCAAATAAAAATGCAAAGTCCTTAAATACTCTGCTAAAAAGAGTGCCAAGACCCTGACAACAATGAAGTTAAATTTTCTTATTAAGAAAGCATGTTAGCTTTTGAGCAATGTTCATTACCTCACACAGAGATCCCATTAGTGAATTGGGCACTATCATCAACATCTTCTACCCAAATGAGCTGGCAATATATCATGCTGTCAATTTATGTGGGAATAGAGAGCACAGGAATGATGATTCACACTTCTTTGCACATAAATGCTATTCCCACAAAATTCCATCCCTTTGAACCTCCATTTAATTTCATGTAATGTTTAATTTTATGTATAAAAGGAAACAAAAACCAAGACATTTAGTTTTTCTAATCTTTTTCACAGATGCAAGCAATAATCTCTTAACTTATGGAGACAAATTTTTAAGTATAGATTTCTGTTCAGTTAACCAAGTTTAACTATTAGATTCAGATATTTTAAAAATAATTTGATTATGTAATCTTCATGATAAAAATGTTCAGCACTCTTTTTTGAATTAATATGCAATCCATATCACACATATAAATTTATTTATAGAGCACCTGACATGACTAAATTGTTCTCCTTTGCAGGTCTTTGCCTATTTATTTATAATATATGTAAAAATAAATGCAACTTTAGCACATAAATATTCATAGTTCCTATGTATCTGAATATTTATATAGCACCTGCCAACTACTTTGACAGGCATGATAGGTTAGAATGCATATTACAAGGAGGGGAAAGGATGTTTATTTGGCATTAAGTTTCAGATCACTTCTAAAACAAACGTGGTGTAAGTTTATACAGCACAAGCAAGCAAAAGACAACATTGCTGAGAAATGGACAAACCATGGTAGGTTTAATTGCTATAATACTTATAAATATTGGGTTAAAATAATCTCTATATGGCGAAATTTGGGGGTCCATTTTAATCTTTGTAGTTTTGCAGATGAAAAGTCTTTTCCTGAAAAAAATTCTGATTTGGGCCTTAAATATCCTGGCATCCCACCTACATGTAGAGATGAGATGCCCCTTTCAATAAGTATGTAGGGTAAGAGACGTAGTTTTCATAATAAAATTTCAATGTAACTACCCTGTTCTTTAGTTTCTAAAACTCTTAGAACTGCCTTAATGAGCAGGCTTACAATCCTACTGATTCCTGCTATATAATGCAATCTTACTGTTTTATTCACAACTCCCATGAAAAACTTGGCAAAGAGAAAAATGTAGAGAAGTTAACCCAAGAAAGATGCTATTTATACAATACTTAAACCTAAGAATTTAATCATGAGATCCTTGTTAAATTAGATTATCGGAAGACTATGTATTTTGAGCACATAATACTTGCCCTTTGCATTTGCAAGAATTGATTTTACTGCTATGTTTTCAACATATATCAAAAGTCACTACATGTCCTTTCCATATCCAATCATTTCCATTTCCATTAGTGTTCTGCAGACTTCTGGTCAGGGTCCCTCTCTAGAATTTGAAGTAGGACTATATTCTCCAGTGCCAGATTAGCTTAAATTGACTTTCAGGTCTGACATTTTGTAAGCAATGTGAACTTGCAAAACTTACTAAATTTCTTTGTAAAATAACGTAATGGTAAGTACCCATCTCATAGGATTGTTGTGAGTATCCAAGAATTAAAGTGAAACGTTTAGACCTACGCCTCCAACAGTAAACTACCCCCAGATTTTGGAATCACTGTGTAAACTCCACTCTTCTCACTGGAAACATTTCCCTGAGCAATCACATCCACTCATTTGGCTGAAATTGGTATCTGTTGGTCAAGATCAGACAATTGTTAACCATTTAGTTCTATTGACCTAATTAGGGACTGTTACCGAATTGCTCTTTGAGAAAGAAATTTTTGTCCAGCTTTAAGAGAATTAGAATCCTGATTCCCTCCAGTGTAGTCAATGCATTCTACTCTCTGATATTTTGTTTCATTTTATGTGTTAGGTGGAGACACTAATTCTGATCTAGCAACAACCAAACACTTCACCTTTTTCTATCATTATCTCTAAGAACATAGCCCTGGCTGCATATCCATTTCCTTTTTACCCTCATCTACCATGCCCTCGAGATCTTGTTTTTTCTTTCATAGCTCTCTACTTTGTTTAAGATCTAAATCTCTCTGAGAAGGAAAATTCTCACTTTCTCTAATGACTATTTCTGATATTTAGCACTGAAGTATTTTTTTTTCCCAAGAAGCTTTAGTTCCTCTTTGACTTTCTGAATAAATATAATCCCCAGAGACAGACTATTCAAGACATAGGATTATATAATGTCCTTCTCTGCCTTTGGATTTGCAGTAATTTAGGAATTTAATTATTTTGTTCCTCTAACAAAATTCATGAAAATGGAATACACTTTAAAGAATAATATAAGCCTTTATTTCTTTTTAAAAATTAACCACCTTTCTGTATATGAAGCTCTGACATGAAAACTCATAATCATGGCTTCTAAAGTTAACAAATCCAGAGCCAACTTTTCACCATATGGTTAAGGCTATCCTAATCAACCTGCAAGAAATTTGAAACATTAATAAGAATGGAATTTTACTGCTAATCTAGTACAACCTACTTATATGTTGAACTAACATTTTAATGCCAGAATATCCTTGTTTTTCCATAGATCATGTGTAACTCAGCTGTTTTTGAACTTTAGAGATGTAGCTTGCAAAGCTGGCCGAGCATCACAGTGAAAACAGGAAATAGTGTTATTAAAATACCTTTCATTTCAATAGTGTAGTTTCACTGGATCCAAAAGTTTCTCTTAAGGTTATCCCACCCCTGTTTCTCTCTCATCTGAGATTTTAGGAAAAAGCACATGGTTTGAAGTCTTCTGTTGCAGCCTACACAGTGAGGCTCCTGAGACTGTGTTTACCAAGGTTTCCATGGCATGTATTTACCTGTTCCCCCAAGCCTGTTATTTGTTAATTTCTCTGTAGCCAGTGATTGCTAAAGCTAATATAAGGCATAATGACCTGCCAAAGTAAAAAATCCATAATGGCTGTATTTACTCAAGTTTAAGGCCTAAAATCACTGATGGCCTTTAAATGGGTAGCATCAGTTTAAAGACAAACACAGAGGTGTGAGACCGCTAACATTCTTGCCACATCCTCTGTCTCATATTAAGTTATTTTTAGTTCCTAGGGCACAGCAAGAACCTGACTCTATAGCTGTGCTTGGCCAATATTTTCTCATCCTCAGGGCTCATCACTTCCTCCTGGATATTTTTCTTGACCCTCCTCACTAAATTAGTTGCCTGTGTTTATGTGTATTATATTTATCCTAGCAGGCCGCTTAACATATTTTTATGGTTTGTTTGTTTGTCTTGGTCTCTTTCATCTTATTAAAATTATATAAGTTTTTGAAAGTGAGACAAAGGAGATCCATGTGGACAATCAGATGTAGCGAATGAGTCCTGACCGACAATGGGGATTAGGTAAGCAAAATGCTCTGCCAGATGAGAACATTGTTCTGCTCATCTCTATATTCTTGTTACATGGCAGAATTCTTGACTTATAGTAGAAATGCACTGAATAATTTTAAATGACTAGAGTACAGAACAATGCCCTATAAGCATCCTCTTCCATTTCACTTTGAAACTGTTAAGTATGCTGCCTAAGAGTTTTCTGCTTTATCTCCAACACCTAAAAAATGCCTTGTACAAAATGAAAATGCAGTATTTGTAATTAATCAATTAATTAATCTTGCCAATTTTATTCATTCTTATATATGGAATATTTGCTTCTTTCATCTAACTAAAATCCTCCCCCCACTCTCTTGCTTCTCACTTGACTAATTCTGTTGCAGCTGTCAGATTTGTTGTTACCCAGCATATTCATTATATTAAACAGAGTAAAATAAATGGATGCATGGAGTCACTGCAAGAATGCATAAAACCCTATTCTAATACACAAAATTGATAACTATTCCTAGTGAGATTCAGCCATAACACTTAATTAGAAAAATAGAACCCCTGACTTTTTCTCAACTTTTTCTTTAAGAAGCTAATAAACATAAGAGCCTTACACAGTATAGGTAGTTGATTGTTTTCAATAAATCTCTTCCTGTTATTAATGATTTCATCATCTTCAAAAAATGGAGGAATAGATTGGTGTTTCTAGTAAGGCAAGAATGGTTACTTCTACCCTATATCCCATTCCCTTCAATTAAGCAAGCACTTAGATTTAGGAAAGGCATATGTGGTTTGTTGATGGACATAAAACTAGCCGTATGGTGAAACTAACTCTAAAAATCAATTGATGGTATGTTTTAAGTAGATTACTTTCACATTGTACTACACATGCTACTTAAGATGAAAGAATTTTAAATTAACATCTAAAATAAATTGGATGTATAACAACCTAAAAAAATCACCCAATACGAAAAACATTATTAAATGAGAAAGTCTTAATCCCCACAAAACACACTTATAGAGTTGAAAAGATAAAAGATGTCATCAAAATTTTGGTTGTGTTACTTTTATTATTTTATATAGATTTTATTCTATTAAAAGGACATTTCAAAATGAAAATATTCTTAAATCTTTTTCTCAAAAGTTAAACATGAAAATTCTGTTTAACAATGTTAGAAGAGTTGTAAAAAACTGAGAATATCTCAGATTTCATGATAGTAAAGCAAAGTGTAATTTTTCAAGTCACAGTAATTATGCTGGCTATCACCCCATTACTGATATAATGTGAAGCTAATAAGCCAAGTAATTAGTATGCTCTAGGTTAGAATTTTCACCTCAGTGACTGGAGGATAAATGAAGACAAAGCAATGTAATATTAAATATACAAGCAACAGAGCAGTAATATAGTGAAAATCTGAAAGCTAAGTTAAGAAATAGTATATTTTTGTTTGTTCACTGAAGAAAATATAAGCAACTGATTTAGTTTTTATGCTTAGTGAAAGTTAAGAATTCAATTGTGTTGCTAATGGATGTTATTAAATACATAAATGCTTAAATGGAATACATGTATATATGTATACATCATGCACTAGATAAATATGCTCATCTTACTTAGCTACTGTAGTGTCTTAACTGTAATTACAGTAAATTTTTTTGCTGTCTTGAAGAAGAAAAACAGATAAAACTTAAACTTGCATCTTAGAGCTGGTGCCCTCATAAGAAGAGAAAAGAGTCAAATGTAACCAGATGTTGAGAGGAGTTTTCCTATTGTCTAGTAATTGGGTCTAACTGCAATCTGAGGCCAAAAACACATTACTCCCCAATTCTATGTTCAGTGTAATACTAGAGATGAGAAACAACCTCCACTCTGTAAAACTTCTTAAGAGATATATAAGTGGTACTGAATTCACTAGCCCCTACTCCACCCCCATCCCAGAGAGAAGTTTATTTCTTTTGGGGGAGAACTGTGCTCCAAAAAGAAGATATTCCCTTCCCTCAAGAGTGGAGGGGTCCTTGCCATCTTCCTCAGGTTAAGTTTTGAAGGTAGAAGGACACTTATTAGGGAGCACCCTTGAGACCAACACCTGTGGAAGTGAGGGCAAAGAATTAAGAATGGGCAGAGGAAGGAATGAGTTGAGTTGTGGTATAATAATGCAGTTACCAGTTACGATACTCAGTCAACTCTATAGAGAGCTCTGGAGTTGATGGCTCTTCACAGTTTACCTGAATTAAGTTGAAGGGCTAGGCTGTCATACCCTCATATTGTGAGGTTACTGAATGTAGGCCGCACCTAGAGGAGGCATTTAACCTGAAAATTCCTGAGAAGACTGAGAACTAGGGGTCATTTTCTATTAATACTCTCAGCAGCTGCAGGAATAGCCCTTCATTCTTGAGGGTAATCTGGGGAGTATAACAGCATTCATTCTGCTAAACTTCTAAATTTTGGCAAGAGATACAATTGAGAACTTCCACATAGAAGAGGGGGAGAATTACCACCACTGATCCCAGTACCTTCTCAAGGTCCAAGTGATAAAAATGATGGGTCCTAGAGTTCAAGAACTTACTGAAGAGAGTAGATGAGATCAGGACTTCCATGTTGTTCAAACAACATTAGTATGGTTGTGTGGAGTTGTACAAAGCTGTTGTGAGGGTTGTCAGCTGAAAGTGGTTGCCAGATATCACCAATTTCTAGGGGGTTTGCACAAGAATGAGCCATTTTGTGTCCACATTTAGCCGCAGACATGGGTCAACCATGGAGGAGATTGTAACCTTACTTAATTAAATGGGTAGACATGACTTTCTCTTATTCTTTTCCCTGTCCCATGACCAGAGAGGAAGGCTAAGAAAGGAGAGAGGGAAGAGTGAAGAAAATATCATACTTAACTCACTACTCCGAACTGCTAGAGCCACAGACAAATCTAGATTAACCTAAAAGAGAGGATGTATGCACAATCCAGAAGTATTGAAGGTTTAAGGTCCTTGAGGCCACAGTTGACTTTTGAGGGACTGAAGCTAATGGATAAAAGCCTCTATATTTTGCCCTTCAGAGAATAACATTCTGAGATGTATTATAAAACTCCTTATAATCACCTAAAGGAAATCAGCACCAGTTGCCTTTAGTGTAACCAACTTAATAAAACTTTCTTGTATTTTCCTTCTTTTCTTTCTTGTTTCATTCTTCTCCTCTCCTTTAATTCTGTGTCCAGCTATCATATTTATAAGGCTTGTCTCAGGCTGTGCTTTCTAAGGGGAACCCAAGCGAATATACACAAAAGTGCACTTCTCTTTGTTACCATGTTTAATAGAAATCATTTTATTCCTAGTTTTACAGAAACCAAACACTCTACTAACAATACAAATTATAGAAGTAACATATGACAGTCAAAAGATAGTTTTGTCTTCAGTGCTTGTAGCACTTTTATTGAGGAAATCGGGATATTTCCTTTCAGGTGTCTTTGTATTGGAAGTATAATTTCATTCCTCCCTGAATTTGATCAAGGAGACCTGATTGTATATGTTTTCTCCCCATATCATAGATTTTTGTAAGCTTTATATTATGGTTTTAGAAATTTGACAGTCTTAGAAATATTTCTACTTATATTCTCAAGCATCAGAAAACTATAAAGATAATGTATTGTAACCTTGGGCTGGACTTGTATTTAAATAATCACAGAGACTATTCTAGGCTCTCTTTTTTGAGAAACTACAGTTGTAGGACTATCAAAGTCACTCTGAAATATTCATGTTATAACATATATAATATCAGACCTTCCAATAACACACACTTTTCCTTGCACTTTATGGTTTCTGTAATTTTTTTTCTCTCAGTAAAATGAATACACCTTGGACATTTATATAAATCATCAGTAGAGAAATGTTTGTACCTGTCAAGCTGAACAAATGTTCTACACCCCTTTCATTGCCATGAATCTACCAACTGACTGCTTATTTATTCATTGTGTTTACATGTTTGATTTATAAAGGAACAAAACTACATGAATGGATACATTAAGTATTACATCATTTTTTATAGTGAATAAATGAGTAGCATTGGTAGGTTTGAGGGAATTTTCAATTAGAATAAATGCTGAGGATTTTAACTTTAAATTAAAAGAAATTTGACCTAAAATATATTGAAACATTATTTGTAAAAAGTCAAGATAAACATTTGAAGCATATCTTCCAGAAACTGAAAGCGAGGGAGATGCCTTATATAAAACAGCTGCCAAACATGACACAGGAGAGGGGCGGAAGTCATGTATAACCACTACGCTTACTCAAAACTCTTTCGAAAATATGGATGCTATGGTGTGATTTATATGTTAACATAATATGTTATGATTCATTTGGAATCCATTATTTGTTATAGTCAAAAAATCCTTTTGCTTTTTTATAAGAAATTTCCTTTATCAGAAATAACGGTTGCATTTGGTTAGTGGTTACTATATAATACTGCCTTTTTCAAAGAATATACCTTAATAACAAGAGTAAAAGTTTGGCTATTCTCTTCTTCCTCTCCACATTACCCTAGTACTGACTAATCTTCTCTTTTTCCTTCATCTTGATCTTAGTTGTATATGAGAGCTAAAAAAGCAATGCTATTGTAAACTCTAGTTTCTTGATAATTCTTTTGATAGAATTTAATGGGAGAAGTAGATGAAAGGCTTGAGACCTAAGATGTTTGATAATACTTATCAAAAGCAGACCCAATTCAGAGTTTTCCATTTAAATTTCTCAACCAGCTCCACAAGGAAAAAGTTAAGGCTACTCCTTAATATTCAGCTCAACTGTTCTGGCCATGAGTGAAGAAAAGATCATTTTACCAAATGGCATTTCAAAATGGAGAACCTCCTACCCACATTTCAGAAATTGGTTCCAGCTGCTGAGTTTGTCAGGAACAGAAACAACGTCAAAGGAGACACCAGTACAAAATCCAAGCAATTAACAATTTGGTCTAAAAAAAATGTGAGCCAAAAATGAAGCCACTTCCTAAAGAAAAGGCCTCTTCATTATGAAGCACAAAGAAACAAGTAGTTGAAGTATAGACTGGTAGGTAGTATTTCGGGAACAGCCTTTTGGCTGTTCTATAAGCGTTTACATGAGAAGAGGTATGTGATAAGCCATTCATGTCAGGCCAGTAAGTAGGAAAATAACAAATAATCAGAAATAAATCTTTAAAGGTCTCTAACTTCAGAGCTAGTTGCCTGCTTCCCTCTCTATTGCTCATTTATTGTTCCAACAACCTTTTATTGAATGCCTGCTCCATGCCAGGCACTATTTTACTTATGAAATTCTTAGAACAAATCTATGAACTAAAACACATTATTTAACTTTTATGAAGGAAGGAACTGAGGTTTGAAAATATTATGAATATTGTACAAAATCTACAGTTGGTAAATATCAAAGTCAGGATTCTATCCTTGGTCTTTTTGTTGCAGGAATCCAGTGTGCTACTGCAACATACCTAAGGCACTCCAGGCCAATCAACAACAAGCCTTTAAATCTGTATCTGTGAAATGTTTCCATCCAGAACCACTAACAGTTCAGTTCACATCATCTGCCACTAGATTATTTTAACATATCTCCTTCCTTCCAATTTCTCCCCACTCCAATTCAATATCTAAATTGCTGCCAAAATTATCTTTATAAAATGCAAATCTGTCCCTGTCTCTCCCTCATATAACACCTCCAAATTATGACTTAGATCATGACTCCTAATTTTCACAGTTAGGCTACAGAGTAATATGGAGCATCCTTTATAATCACTTGTGCACATTTACCTTCCCTCCAGACTTAGAGAATAAATTGAAGAACTTTGAATCCAATATTGACTTTCAGGCTGATGTGCCATTATTTAGTCTAGGACAAACAACTCAGTGTATACTTATGTGCAGGCTGTGTTCTAATGATAATTTGTGCCTGCAGTCCTGTACTGATGAGAAAAGTGAGGAAACGTCTACCAGAGGGAACTAAGAGGAGAACGGTGGTGCCATGAAATCAGTGGACTTGCCATCCTATAACTTCTCTATTTGCCTGCAAAGTCTTTGCCCACACACTAAATCAAGCATTGCCTCCTCTTTGAAATCAATTCTTCTTTAAAGCACAGTTAAGCAGTTTTCTATGATTTTACATGACAATCCTTATAGCTCTTTACCTAGCTCTGATTACATTGGATTAGGCAAACGTTTATGTGTCTGTCTCTTCAATTTCAGAAGTCCTTAAGGGTAGGGACCATGCTTTTCTCAATTTTGTATTCCCAGTGCATAATACAGTGTCTGACTTTTTATAGGTAGTCACCATATATGTAATTAATTAGATTCTAATGATCAACCAAATGCTCTTATGATATTCCTAAAGTTTTCAATCTTGCATGATTTTTTTCTTGAGATAACTTAAGTAAACATTTCATATGAGAAAAGGACCACTTCCAAACAAAACAAATATTTATAACTTGAATTTAACATGTCTTAAAATACTAGGGGTTTTTCTAGAGTAGTGATGTGTAGAAATTTTAAAAAACCTTGGTGCAACATAATATAAAAACAAAATAAACCAACCAAAAATTGCTTAGTATATTAATAATAAGTTCACAATATAGCTGTATAAAATTATTATTTATTTGTATCATTGATGAAGAAGAAAAGCATTTTTCTTGAATTGTTACACATTAGCAGTAACATAATATTGCAAATTATATTCTAAAGTTATATTTTCAACTATGATTTTGGATAAAAATATTATTCATTATTTACTTAAAAATTTAGGCAGTCTATAACTTTCATCTTTTAGATCTCTTTCCTGAATCTCATGACTTCCTATAACTTTCCATAGCAGTTTCATGAAAAATAATATATAAGAAATAACCTTTAGAGTTTGTATGTGAGAAAATATTTGCATTTGGCCCTACCATTTAACTGATACCTTAGTTCAGGACTGAATTAAAGATTGGAAATTATTTTCCCCAAGGACTTTCCAGTCATGGCACCAGTATCTTCTAGACTTTCAGGAAGCTCTAATAACTGATGCTGTTCCAGTTTTTGATACTTTGATGGAAACCTTTTTGTTTGAGTTTGGTTTAGGTTTTACCCTCTACAAACTTATCATTTACTGCTGTTCCCATTGCTGTGACATTGCAAAGTGATGTGTGTTTTGGTTTGTGCTCTCCCAGAATCAGATAATAAGACAAGAATTTAAGTGCAAACACCTTGGATGGTTAACACAGGAAACACAAGACAGCGTTTTGGGTGAGGCAAGAGAAAGGAGGAAGTCAGTAAAGGGTTTATCATCAATCCAGTTACCACTGAGGGTAACTGGAGCTAATTTACCGGCGAGTTCTGGAGAAAATTATAGGAAATATCTCAGAGTTATCCTAACCAAGAAGTAAAAAGGCTGTGTATTTATCCATTAACTGCACATTAGTCATGGTTAAGGGCTGCTTCTGAAAGGTACTGACGCTTCCACCTTGCCCTGTGCACAGACAGATGTCAGGCTTCCATTGCCAGTGATAAAATCCCTCAGTGAGACAGCCACATGTGTTTGCAGTAAGCATTCTTTCATCTGACTCCCTAAAATTTATATCCTTTATTAATTTTGGAATTTTCCTGATTTTTAAAATAAGGTAATTTTCCCATTTTCTGTTTTGTAACTTTACCATTTGAAGAGCAAGTTTTTTAGACTGTGGAAGTTCATTCTTTCATAGTTTATGCATTTTGCTGAATTAAAAAGTCTTTGTCCAACTTAATGTCACAAAATTTTTCCTAATGTTTATTCTAAAAATTTTGTAGTTGTTCAATTTAAGTCTATAATCTATTTTTAGCTCATTTTAATGTTATATACAAAATTAATTATATATAAATTATATGTATAACATACATAATTTTTGTATTTGGTTATAATTGGTAGGGGCTGAGGGTTTTTTTTTCTGTACATATACTCAGTTGTTCTATCATCCAGTTGAAAGACTATATTTTATTTATTTAGTTCACTTGGTGTCTTTAAAAAAAATCAATTGACCATATATTGCAGATCTATTCCACTCTCTATTCCATTCTGTTTATCTATGTGTCTATCCATATGCCAAAACCATACTGATTTGATTGTTGTAGCTTTTTTTCCAGTTTTATTGAGATATAATTGACCTAGAACATTGTATAATTTAAAGGTGTACAATACACTGATTTGATATATGAATATATTGCAAAATGATTACCACAATAAGTTTAGATAACATTCATCAACTCACATAGTTACAATTTTTTCTTATAATGGGAACTTTTAAGCTCTACTCTTAGCAACTTTCAAAAACACGATACAGTATTGAAAATTATAGTTGCCATGCAATACATCACATTCTCAGAAATTTTTAATCTTATAACTAGAAGTTTGTGCATTTTGATCACCTTCATCCAATTCTTCCACCTCCTACCCCTCATGTCTGTCAACCACCAATCTGTTCTCTGTTTTTATAAGTTTGGTTGTTTTAGAGTCCACATATAAGAGAGATCATACAGTATTTGTCTTTCTTTGTTAAACTTACCTCATTTAACATAATGACCTCATGGCCTATCCATGTTGTCACAAATGGTAGGATTTCTTCCTTATGATTGAATAATATTCCATTCTACATATATACAACATTTTCTTTAACCATCCATCATTGAACACTTAGGTTTAAGAATTAGGATGGGGCACTTCTATTCTTGAAGCATATTTTCACTAGATGTAGAACTGTGGGTTGATAGATTTTTTTCATCACTTTAAAGATGTTGAATAGTACAGTTTGCTATTACTAAAGGAAAATCAGTGAGTCAGAGTGCATCCTAGAATATTTGTTTTAGTTCTAGTTTGGCCTTCTCTGCAGATTAACAAGGGGTCTCTTTAGAGTTCAAATCCTATATTGAGCTACTATAATTTTATTTCATTGATAGGGTGATATCCTTTTATCCTTTATTGGGGGATATGTCCATAAAAATGATTTATACTTATTCATAGATTCTCAAAGCATTCCACAATTAATGGGAAAAAATAAAATTATTCGGGGTCCATTTCTTTTCTATACTCATAGCCTCAGAATTTTCTGCGTGATGAAGAAATCTCTGTAAATTTTTTTCAGGTGAGCAGGAAATTTAATCCAGACAGACCTAAGGATAGATATATAGACATGACTGCTTGAAAAACGTCAGACCCCTTTTTCCTATGTTCTAGTCATCCTAATGGGTTTCTTTTTGAAACATTTCTGCTGACTAGTGTGTCAGTAACAGCTTTTTGGTAAACTAGTTTGTCTATGACATACCATGCCATACCACGTTATGTATATCTATGGTATATATGGTATCTCCATGATATGTATGGTATATACGTGGCATGTATGACATGTTATGTCACAGAAAAACTAATTTATAAAAAAACTGAGGGGAAAGTATCATAAATAAAATTGTTAAAGCACAGAAATTGCTTACTAAAATTATATTGCCTTTAAAGCAAATGAGTGTGTGATTTATATTTTTGAAATATAGCAAAATCATGTTTTACTTCATGATGATATACAGTTTAAAATTATTGTTACTTCTCACTTCCTAATCCTTGGTTAAATAGTCATTTATGTCTCTGTATTTTGAAAGTGTAAAGCTAAGTCAAAGCACAGACCTAAAAGTATGGTAAACAAAAAGGTAATGGAGAAGTAACGTAGAGATTTCTCTTAATAGCTGTTATATTTATTATAGTTTTAAAAAATGAAAACAGGGAAGTAATTAGGCAGGAACATCAAGTGTGCATTTTTTTCCATAGCTTTTTCTGGAAAAAAAATTCACTTTAAAAGATAAATTTTATAAATAGTTTGCAGAAAAAAATAGGAAGACCATGAAACATTTAAATACTCAACTATTATTAATTAATGAATTTCAAAATAGAAGCAATAACTAAGTTATATTTTTTATTGGCCATATAGTCAAAAATTTAAAAGCTTGGTAATGCTTAGTGCTTGTGAGAATTTGGAGACAGGCATCCTCATATTGCTGTAGAACTTGATGAAACATTTTATAGGATAACTTGGCAATTCCACTATTAATTTAATCAATGTATATAATGCAATTCATATTTATAACATAATCACAATGTATTTTATTTCTGTTTTCAATAGTAACAAAAATGTCAAAATAATGGGTAGAGGAAAGAATTTGTTATGGTCCTACCTACAATGGAAAACAATGCAGCTTAAAAAAATAGAGCCATATCTATATATGCTGACGTAGAAAAATCTTCAATATTAATTTTTAGTAAAAAACAAATGAAAGAAAAGTAAACAGTATAATAAGCATCTGTGTGTGTGTGTGTGTGTGTGTGTGTGTGTGAGAGAGAGAGAGAGAGAGATGGAGAGAGAGAATGTTAGCACATTAAGTTGCAAAAAGGCTCTTTTTCAACTCTGAAAAATGCACACTTAAAAAAATTTTCAACAATTTTCATGGTAAGAAGAATGAAATCCGATAAGAGAATAACAGTATAGGGAATATATCTCATTTAAGTCATTGAAAATGTTAACATCAGAGAATAGAAGAAATTTAACAAATAGCAAGATAAATTTTAAGAGCAACAAGCAAATGGGAAATCAAAAGAAATATACAATCTTGAAATTATTTACTAAAATATTGTAAACAATGTAAAAATTTTTAAATAATTTAAAACAGATTTTCAACTATAGAAACTATTATAAAAATTTACTCACCTCCCCCAAAAAAGCTCAATGAAAGGAAAAAACAGAGTTAAGAGCCAAAAACACCCAAATCTGGCATCTGAAAAATATAGTTTAATAAATACGATAGTCTTCTTGTAAGGCCAATGTGCGTGTGTGTGTGTGTGTGTGTGTGTGTGTGTGTATGTGCGTAAGAGAGAGGAGAGAGGGAGGGAGGGAGGGAGGGAGGGATGGAAGAAGAGATAATATTAGGAATACACACCAAAATGTCACATAAAGGAATTAATAGTCTAAAGAATATCAAAAATAATTGAATATCACTTGATGGCAATACCAGATTTATGCCCAAACTCGGCCTTTTGAAATTGCACCAACAGTGCCAGTCTCATATACTTCCTTTTGTTACAGATAGTTCCATAGCCCACAAGATTTTAGCCCATCAAGTATGGCTTAAAGTGATGCAGTCATCTTGTTACTTGCCAAAATGTCTGAATAACAGCTTACTCATTAGTAAGTTTTCATTAAGTATTAGGTGATGAATTAATGAATATATTAATGGCATTATATTGAATTTAAAGAAACAAAAGCCAAATGTATCTAACTTGTAGGCATAAGAATATTAGGACAGACTTTGATGCAAATATTTGGTCCAGAAATATAGATTTTGAATTCATCAATACAGCGTGAAAGAGTCTTGTGGATAAAACCTGAGCTAACTGCAATTTCTACTTTTGAACAGTATTAAATGCTATTTATATTATATGCATAAGATCAAAATAATTTGAGATGACCATTTAGAGGTTATTTGCTTCTTAAAATCATATTTTTCCAAATTGGTTATGATCAAATACCCACAGTATTGATAAAATGTATAGTGCTTCTCACCCAGCATGAAACTATCAAGGAAATGATTATATGAAACAGTATATTTCTTTGAATAGCTTTATTCACATCTGATTATGAGAAGATTTTCTACAGATCCTTTGAGAAACGTCTGAAAGCATTTCACTTGCTTTACCACTCTTCCCTACAGCCTTAGTCCAACCTTAAAATAAAACTGGAGAACGTACATCCTGTAATAACATCATGAAAAGCTGTATCTAAAGCTCTTATATATTTTTTTTAAATTTTTATTGGGGTATAGTTGATATACAATGTTGTGTTAGTTTCAGGTGTACAGCAAACTGAATCTGTTATACAAATACATATATCCACTCTTTTTTATATACTCTTCCCATATAGGCTATTAGAGTATTGAGTAGAGTCCCCTGTACTATACAGTAGGTCCTTATTAGTTATCTATTTTATATATAGTAGTGGGTATGTGTCAATCCCAATCTTCCAATTTATCTCTGCTCTCCCCTTTACCCCCCAGTAACCATCGGTTATTTTCTACATCTGTAACTCTATTT
Source organism: Delphinapterus leucas (assembly GCF_059928025.1). Classification (NCBI taxonomy): domain Eukaryota; kingdom Metazoa; phylum Chordata; class Mammalia; order Artiodactyla; family Monodontidae; genus Delphinapterus; species Delphinapterus leucas. The sequence continues at coordinate 40,610,675 of NC_143136.1, read as the reverse complement.
CATATTGTAGATAAGTTCATTTGTAACCTTTTTTTTAGATTCCACATAGAAGTGATATCATATGATATTTGTCTTTCTCTGTCTGACTTACTTTAAAACTCTTATACTTGTTAAATGAATGTGCAGCTCTTGAGCCTGCCTGCAAGAAAAACACTGTAAAAATGCATCTGTGGACAAGATGGAAGGGTAAGATAAAGAAAGAACACTTCTCTGTCTACCAATAGATTGTAATGGAAAACAAGTGAGAAGAGGAAAAAGTGATTTTATCTGGAAAAGTGATACAGGTACTACTTTGAACAATGTGAATCACATATTAGTCAAGTACCAAAGAATAAGTTTATTTTTACTATGTTATGATAAAGCAGGATAGAGCTTGATAATATACAATACAGACATATAATAATATATGATAATAATGTATAACAGTATGTATTACCACAATTATATTTCCCTTAATCTACACTTTTAGTGTAGTACATTTTAGTACATTTTTATATTATAGAAAGGTATAAAATGTAGGATCTCTGAATATGAATACTTTCTAGTGATTATATTTAAGTCATCCAAATATAGTCATTTTCTTTGGCAAAAACTACTTTTTACATGAAGGGAAAATTGGATGTGCCTGTGTTCCCGTTAAGAATTAGCCACTCACTTGAAAAAACACTATGGTTCATCTCTGTTTTATATTTTTGTTTGTGTAAGGTTGTCTATTTTCTCAAGTGTAAAGATATATATTTGCTTAAATGCAGGAATTTTTTTATGGCACTAAAAGCAATGAATGAAAGAACTTTCATTCATTTTTCCTATGATTACAAAAATGCTGTGACATAAAAGAAACACAAACACTCAGTATGTATCCTTTTAAATTGAAATATATACCAAAGAAATAAGAATATTACACAAAATTTATTTCACCACAAAGGTTAACATCCTTATTTGTTTAAAAAGATGAAAAGAGATGGAAGGAGGGACGAGGAGACAGAGAGAGAGAGAGACAGAGACAGACAGAGACACAGAGGATGAGAAAGAAAGAGAGAAAGAAAGTGTTTGGCATTAAATTGAAAACATAGACCAGAAAGAAAGATAAGACTCCAATAATACTGAAAAGACACAGAGAATTGAATCTGCTATAAATGATTTATGCTCCAGGATCATGAGGTTAAAAGGCAAAAGCTTTAATGCTCACCCATGCGAGAATGTCGTCACTGGCCTAGATAAAGAATTTGACAGTAATAAGATTTTAAAAGTGGATATTTTCTGGTAGCACTGTCTGCCATAATAAATAGAGGTCATAAAGCTTTGGTCTAAACATATTCAGGGGGGATTAATACTGCAAGCAGATCATTCATCTGAGCTTTGAAAATGTACTTATAAGCCAATTTAATAAATGGATAATGACATAAAGACTATTTGTGAGTCTTAGGGAAACGTATGTCTCTTCTGAGATTTTTTTTATTTCACTATAATTCTTGCAGTGGATAATTTTTTTATTGCAAATTTGAACAAAGCCATGCCTCTTTTAGACTCAAAAATATATAAATCACTTATATTAACCACAAAAACAGAAATGTCACCACCACCACCATTAATTCATACACATCCAAAAAAGTGCTGAGAAAAGTGAACCAAATAATAGAATTGGATTTATTTTTAAAAAGATAATTTGAATTTTAATGAATTGCTCATTTAAAAAATTGATTCATCTAGGGGCTTCCCTGGTGGCGCAGTGGTTGAGAGTCCGCCTGCCGATGCAGGGGACACGGGTTCGTGCCCTGGTCCGGGAAGATCCCACATGCCGCGGAGCGGCCGGGCCTGTGAGCGATGCCGCTGAGCCTGCGCGTCCGGAGCCTGTGCTCCACAACGGGAGAGGCCATGGCAGTGAGAGGCCCACGTACCGGAAAAAAAAAAAAAAAAAAAAAGATTCATCTTCTATGAGTTCACCTTTACAGAGATTGTTTACCTATGATATTTGACAAATAATCCCACTCATTTAAGCAACATATCAACTTAAAAGGTAAGTCAATTTGTTTCAAGGGATGTGAGTTAATGATTAAGAAAAATGAATTGAGTTTATCTGGACCACAATGCAAATATCTGACATTCATTTAGTACAGAAACAAAATTAAAGTTTCCCTTTGAGTTCCTTTTTTTTTTAATTTGAATTCTATTTAAATTTTTTATACAGCAGGTTCTTAATTAGTTATCTATTTTATACATATTAGTATATATATGTCAATCCCAATCTCCCAATTCATCCCACCACCACCCCACCTCCGCCACTTTCCCCACTTGGTGTCCATATGTTTTTTCTCTACATCTGTGTCTCTATTTCTGCCTTGCAAACTGGTCCATCTGTACCATTTTTCTAGATCCCACATATATGCATTAATATATGATATTTGTTCTAGTATTAATGTTCAACTAACAAACTAGCTGTATGTTTATAACTATGCTTTGTTCTCAATTAATTCACAGCATTTAGATGATTTTAATAATTTCCTTGCCTATAAAGATACAGTTGTCCAATACATTAACATATAACATTCTTTTAAAAGATTGTACAGGAAAATTTAAATGCTTTAGAAGCATGTCCTTGTCACTGATTCACAGATGAGCCTATTATTTTATTTCCTTTAGACATTGGTAGGTAGGAGAGATATAGTTCTTAGAATTGATATGTATGTGTGTCTGTGTTTGTGCGTGCTTGCTCATGAAATTATAAGGAATTTGGAATTTGTATGATACAAGAAGAAAATAGTATCACCACTAACAAGATACAAAAATAAATTATATTACAGTTTTAACACATATGTCATATTCCAAAGAATTCCATATACACAATTTCCCCTTTTAAAATAAAATCATAAATCGTCAATATTTTACCTTTTTGGTGGCTGCAAAATGTTATTTATCATTTCACTGTACCTGTATTTAATTAAATACTCTACTATTCTTTCCTCCATTGGATGGTTTTGGGAATTCAACTTGAATAGAGTATATATCTTTGTAACAGGAACATTTGACATAGTTTTTTAATCTCTCAAATATAGGTGATATATATATATATATTTTTTTTTTTTTTTTTTTTTTTTTTTTTTGCGGTACACGGGCTTCTCACTTTTGTGGCCTCTCCCATTGCGGAGCACAGGCTCCAGACACAAAGGCCCAGCGGCCATGGCTCACGGGCCCAGCCGCTCCGCGGCATGTGAGATCTTCCCAGACTGGGGCATGAACCCATGTCCTCTGCATCGGCAGGCGGACTCTCAACCACTGCGCCACCAGGGAAGCCCTAGGTGATATTTTTTGAGAGTCAAATGAAAAACTGATATCCTCCTCTGTAAGACAGATCTGTCTATGAGATTTTATATACTAAAATAAACTAAATCTTTACCACAAGTAATCATTAGGAACCACAACAGTTATTCTATTCACTTCATGTTTACACATTCGTTAAGTACTCACAAGAATCATATAGAGTGACTACAATTAATTACCCAGTTTTATAGACAAGAAAACCGAGGCAACGTTGTTGGTAACTACCAAAGCTAAGCTTAGTGAGCAGTTGAGACAGGATTTCAACCCATCCCACCTAACTCTGGACCCAAACTCTTAATGGCTACCTAATTATAGTGTAATTTCATTTAAAAGCCATAGTATGAAGACATTTTAGTCTTAGAGTGTTCTTGGATATTATTAAAACTGGTATTGGTGAGCATACTGCTCCTTAAGAGAGCTTTGAAAATGTTGCTTCCTTTCTGCAGTCCCTGGTGTCCAACAATCATTTGAATTTTGTTTCTCTTTGCAGATTATATCCTTCCCTCTCTCTTTAAAATGTTTTAATATTTTTCTTTATTACTGATATTTTGAAATTTTATTAATATAACTGTAGATGTGAGCCCTTTACTCATTTCTGCTCACCATTTGGCAGGTCATTTCCTTAGTTTGGGGGAATTTTCTGTTAGTGATTATTCCACTGTCATCTCTCTTGGCTCTCATCCTCTCTGCTCTCCCCTAATGGAACTCCTATCCAAGTTGGAACTTCCCAATCCCCCTCCTTAATACTTAATTTTTTCACAGTATCAGACTTTTACATTCACTTTTCCTTGTGCTAAGTTCCTAGAGAAATCTTTATAATGATTTATTTGAGAAGTCCTTGTAACAACTTTAAGCCTATACACATCTGTTTGTCATTTGCATAGTTCTTTGTATGTTCATTCAGTTGTTTCAAATAATGATCTTCTGAATTCCCAAGGTCTTAAATTAGTTGATATCCATAAAGAAATATGTCAACTATGTTTTGCCATAAGTATGTGATATCCTCTTTTAGAATTCTGAAGTTAAGCATTATATTTATTTTAAAGAATTAGGAAGATTACTCTATTACTTCTAATTAATCAAGTGTCAATGTTTTTAATGATTGTTTGATGACCTTTTTCCATTATGTTGTTTCCCTAATATATTCAATGTCTTTTTTCCTGTTTGAACTTTAGGGCTTTGCTTTTTTAAAAATTTGTTTATGTATTTATTTATCTATTTATTTAATGGGAGTATAGTTTATTTACAATGCTGTGCCAATCTCTGCTGTGCAGCAAAGTGACTCAGTTCTACACATATAGACATTCTTTTTTTAATATTCTTTTCCATTATGGTTTATCATATATTCAATATTTTTGATTGTGCAGTCAGTCACTTTTCAATTGCAATTTCTTGTTAGACATTGCTGTTTCTTTTTTTAGGGAAGCCTGCTTCTGAGAAGAGGTGCAGAAATATCTGTATCGTAATTTTATGCTTCACTATTTATAAAGGTGGGAATGGAGCAGAACCTGCCTTTTTGTGTGTTATTATACTGGCTGGTTTTCTGAGGGTAGTGCTCTGTTTATCTTCTGGTTTTTTTCTTTTTCTTTAATTTCACTGACATTTGTGTGTTACTAGTAGAGGTAATTTTTATTGTCGGGAGATTATTCTCCAGAAATCTCTAACTTTCTACAATCTAGGCATCAACAGCCCATTTGCTTTATGACTATCTTTTTAAGAATGTTTGTATAAACAGACATCTCTGGGAAAATGGAGAAGTGACTCCTTCTGGAGGAGGTTTATTTACAGTCTCAAGTATTGGAGATGGAGACATCCTCCTTACCTGTCATATACTAGGGTAATAAAGAAGAAAACTTCTCTCCCTTCCTTAGAGAGATTTGCTTACAACTCAGGGCCTTTCTTTCTCCAGAAAGACAGATGCCCACATTTGCCAGTAACACTTGTATAAGATAAGGGTCTTATGACTCCTGGGCCCCTCTTCTGTAACATATTTCCACTATATGAGCAGGCAACACTGGTCTCTCTGGGAATTGGGGTTTAGGAAACTAGCACCAATATGTTACTACTTCTGTGAGAAATGAACTATCTAAATTCATTTGAAGTCAGTTTCTTACCAGCTGAATCTTTGGAAGTGTGGCAAGACAAAGTAATAGCTGCCACCATGTTAATGCCTGAGAGCTGCTTAACCCCTTTATTTTGTAAAATCTCCATCCCCACTTGGGTATTTCTGATGTTTCCTCATGACTGGATTCAGGTTAAACATTTCTGGTAGGAATGCGATATAAGTAATATTTTGTCATTCTCAGCACCAAAACAAGAAGCATGTGAAGTTAGTTGGTACTATCATTGGTGATGTTAATTTTGATCACTTAAGATGGTATTTGACAGGTTTAACACTCTGAGGTTATTGTTTTTTTAAACTGTAATTAATATGTGGGGAGAAGTTTTGATTGTATGTAAATATTCTGTTCCTTACTAGTTTTAGTATCCATCAATGATTCTTTACTGAATTAATTATTACTATGATGACAGGAAAATGGTGATTTTCTATTCTTGTAATTCTTTTTATATGAATGAGTGGGCATCCTACTGTAAGGAAGAGCTTTTACTTTTTATATATGTATGTATTATCAATAGGGCCTTATGGATCCTCATATTATTCAGTGATGTATAGACTGTTGCTGTCGTTATTTTAATATCCTAAATTTGGCCAGTGGTGGTCTCTCGGGCTCTTTTTGCTTGTTCTTTTCTTACTATTTTGTTTTTGTTTTGTTTTAGCACTTAATTTATGGAAAATGAATTTTTAAGCTTTGTCTCAGCCCTACAATTGCTTTCCCAAGGTGTTCTAGATCCTTTAAATGGAAAATAATACTTAGAAATCAATATATGGGTGCTGGGTTTGCTCATTGCTACTGACATATTATTGCCTACAGGCATTTCAGGAGGTAGAGACACTGCATAAGTTCGAGATAAATTACAGGATATTCTGAGATTTGTTTCAAAACAATGCAACTGAAAAGAGGGAGAACAAAATGAGTCATAATCATTGAAGGTAGCTGATGAATAACTGGGTTATGAACTGGGTTCATTACACTATTTTATTTTTGTAAATGAAAAATTCCTTAATAGCACAAATCAACAAAAACCCAAACTCAAAAAACAAAAACAAAGTTTCTAGTACTAATGGTCTTTCCATTTGAAAAGCTATTCAAATGGATATGTAATTATTTGGCATTCAGTCACAATACCTAAAGTAAAAATAATTAATAAAAAAATAGCAAATTCCACAGTAATTGTAAACAATTTCATTTCATGTAATTTACTTTCTTATTTCCAAATTTTATTTCTAACTCCTGAAATTCCTCTAAGTGAGTCACCACTAATTACATTAAATTGTATATATTTAATGCTTTGGATTTTTCTTTTGTGTACAGTTTAAATAGGTGTTTAAATTCTGGATCTTATATAAAACTTTGTAAACTAATCACATAGCTATATTCTCCATCTGCATTTGGGACCTGTCTCCCACCACCAAGTAACTACTTTTCTTCATCATTACATGCTTTTTTACTTCTGTGATACCTAGGATACAAACATGGCCCCTATTCTCAAGTGTCTCAGGTGCCCTCAAGGCATTATTCTCTGTTTCGTCTCAATGTCTCCCTGTCTTATGGATTATATAATGGCTCACATCTAACAAACATTTCCTACAGGGAAAAAAAGACCCTATTCTCTTAACTCTTTCTATATTTTTAATACCAGGAAAGCACTCTAATTAGCTCAGTCTTTGTCAAATGTCCAAATTTGTTGTTGGATGTCAGGAAACTATGCTTGGCCATCCCCTCTAGAACCAAATGATTCTAAGTGAGTTATTTGGAGCCAAGAAAAAAAAAAATTGTATGTCCTAGAAAAAGATGATAGAAAAAATTACTGGGGATATAAGAAAAAAATTGATGCCTGCTGTCTTATTCTTTTCAATCAGCAATATGTTGTGGATCAATTTATATGCTTAACTTATCTCTATAAAACCTCTGTTTTATAAAAAGAATTATGAATTCATTATATTTTATTTAATTCTATTCCCCTTTAATGGACATTTTGTTCCTAAATTCTATAATCACTTTCAGTAAAAATATCACTGGGAATTTAAAATTAAGAATTATAAATTCTAGAATTTTTCAGTTAATTTAAGATAGAGTTTTCAGTCATTTTCATCATCATATTAAATGACGATTACTGGAAAATGATTACAATTATATAATAGATTATTTAATAAACACATATTAATGTAGTTTTTCTTAATGCAGTCATATAAAAAGAAAATAAACATTTATTGAACTAAGAGTCCCTTTGTTGAATACCTTTTCCTTATAAATAATATACTAATAAATCTATAAAAGAAAAGATTATTGGGTTATGACTGAGATACATTTGCAAAGTAATAGCAGAAGCCTACTTGCAGTTAGCTGGAGTGTGCTCCAATACATAGCTTCTTCCTGAAACACAGTACACAAACATTACCTTTGTTGTCTAATGGAGAAAAATGTAAAAATCACTGAGAAAAAGAACACCATACAAACTGATGAGGATGGAAAATTAGTAATGCTACAACTACAGAATATGTTGGTTTTAGGGTCTTTTAGGCTTTAGAGAATATGGTAATTTCTATCATAATTCTGATATCTGTCCTGTTAAATATATTTATACTGTCCTTTTAAATATATTTTTTCCATTGGTTTGTTGGAGGGCAAGACTCCCCTGCATCTGATTTCTTATTTTTCCCCCAAATTAAATTAAACATAAATATTATGTAGTATTTTAATTAACATCAAAATGCAGTTAGTACCTGTGTACATATATCATAAGCTCAGTTCTGATTTAAATAAGATTTCTTTTCCTTTTTTCCATTTTTTTCTTTTTTAAATAATGTTTCTGTGTATGTATTGTTTTAAGTACTGAAAATGTAAAACATGTTAGAAGATATCTTCTCATTTTATCAAAAATGTTTCTTCTTTGGCTATCTGTTTTTGTGTATTACCACATGGCTGTCCATTACTTTATGCCTCAGTTCATAAAGAATCATTCTGCCTTTGAAACCACATCTTGATAAGAAAGAATCATCTAGCCATGGCATATTCCTAAGCATCTGGTTTGGGAAAATAGAACACATAGTCTAAGCATCTCTACACATCTGTATGAAACACAGTGGAGCTAGTTTCATTTGTTTGTTTCCTTTATACAGTTTAGAAAATGAAAGCTGATGCATTTGAGGCTTACAATAATGATAGCAAATATTCCAAAGGCTTTCATATGCAAAATATTTTAATTGCCAAAGACTTGGAATAAATCTTGGCTCACTTGCATTGAAATTTCCCTTCTTGGGACTTTTGCTTCATTTTTCACAATTTGTATTATTAGTACTTTGTCAAATTTTGCATAAGATTTCTTTCTCTTGATCCCCTGAACAGTAGACAAAAAAAATTCTGGCTCACATTGAAACTGAATTTCATAATTAAGTTTCAGGCTATAGTAATGTTTTTAGAAATTTTACATACTAAATGATAAATCAGCAAATCAACTCTATTCCATTTTGAAGCATTAGGCTTCCGAAACTCTTAAGAAATTGTGATGGTGATATAAAACCTCAAGAGATGTAAGATTTAATTGAAACATTTCTCTCAGAAAAAATATTATTATGATAGCATCAATTGCTATGAACTCAAATGCTGGTGATTTCTAGTATTTGTGTTCTCCTTCTACTTAAGAGAGTTGAAATAGATCAGCTTTTTCAGTCTCATTTACAATTCAGTGAGGTCATGAGACCTATTTCTGGCCAGTATAAGGTAATCGGAAATAATGTCTATAATAAAAAGGCCCAGCTCATTAAAAAAATCATATCTGATTCTGTCTCTATCTTTTCCCATCTCCCAGCAGTTGAGGCAGAGGCACCAGCAGGGGATTCTCAGGCTCCATGGGATGACAATGCCACAAGAGGAAAGGCACCATAGTCCCTGAGATTCCTTGCATATTACTAAGTAAAAAATAAATATATATATTAATTTCACTTTGATTTTGGGGTTTGATAGCAATTATCCTATTCTGACTGCCTCTTCAGGACTACCTTGGCTATTTTTGGTCCTTTAAATCTCCATAAAATTTTTTTGGAATCAGCTAGTGAATTGTCACATACACATGCACACGTGTATACACACACACAAAACACCTTCTAGGATTGGAATTGCAATTGTCTTGAATCTATTTATAGGTTAATTTTAGGACAATTTACAGCCCCACAATATTAATACTTCTCACCCAAGGCCATCACATATCCCTTTATTAAGTTCTAGTTATTTTTTCAATATTGCAGTATAGTTTTCTATGTAGATGTACTTTTTTTGTTTGACATATTCCTAGGTATTTGCTCATTTTGGTATTTCTAAATTATGTTTTTTTGAAATTTCTCTGTTTTATTGTTCATTGCTAGTGTATAGAAAAACAATATTATTTTTAATTTTTTGAGGCATAACATACAGAAAAGTTCACTGATCTTAAATGTACAGCTTGTTGAAATGTTGCATATGTACACAGTAATGTAACCAACATAGAGATCAAGATAAAGAACTTTTCCAGAAGCCAGTAAGCTCTTTTATGTACCTTCCCAGTAAGTAACCATGAGATAACCCCTATTCTAACTTCTACCACCTTAGATTATGTACGTATATTTTAAATTTCAATAAAGGGAATCATATAATATGTACTCTTTCTGTTTCTGGCTTCTTGTGCTCAATATAAAGTTTGAGGTTTATCCATATTGTCGCATATAACAATAGTTTATCCAATTTCGTTGCTGTATATGATTACGTGAATATACTTCAATTTACTTATATATTCTCATGTTAATGAACATTTGGATCATTTCCAATTTTTGTCAATTAGGGGAAAAAACACTATTAACATATCTGTATGAATTCTGGTTCAAGATGGCGACATAGGGTGAACCCGAACTAACCTCTTCCCACGGACACACCAAATCTACAGTTACATATGGAAAAGTTCCTCTGAAAAAATCTAAAAACTGGTGAAGTAACCTCTTTACATCTGGCAAATGAGAGAGAAACCACACAGAAGCCATAGAAATAACTGAGACACGATCTCATTGTAAACCCCACCCCCAGTGCAGCAACCCATAATCGGGAGGAAACTCACAAACCCAGAGCTTTCCCCTAAGGAGTTAAGGGTTTATACCCCACACTGGGGATCCCAACTTTTAAAAGCAGCACCTGAGAGATGAGCCCCCAGAGCATCTGGCTTTGAAGACCAATGAGATTCACATCCATGAGAATTGCAGGGCTGTGGTGAACTGAGAAATGACTCTTAAAAGGCTCGTGCTCTTGGACTCCACAGCCCAAAGGCCCACTGCAGAAACAGCCCTTTGAAAAGCATCCAGACTTTATGTGAAAAAAATTCACTTGCTAATTTTAACGTGTTGGTCTGAGGGGAAAGGGCCTGCTGGGATACTCTCCAGGGACAAAGGCTCAGAAGCCATCTTCCTGATCTCTCTCCCCCGTTGTTAAAGCTGGTAGATGCCATCTTTTTTTCTTCTTCTTTCCTAGTAGGTGCCATCTTTATGCTCTAGCCACAGGCACCGTCTTTTACACTTGCCCTCTGTCTTGCTAAAGCCTGCAGATGCCATCTTTTTAAAAATTGTTTTCCTTTTCTCTTTTCCCTATTTTCTTTACTTTTTCTTTTCTTTTTTCAGGCAGTGCCATCTTTGCACTCCCCCTTTGCTATGCTTGACAGTGAGAGTTTCTCCCAGAGGGGAGCTTGTACACATATCTCGTACCACAGTGTTTACATCTGGTGACCCAGTTTTTGCAGCTTCCACCCAGGGGAAGTAATATATGTACAGTCACATTTACATTATTTAGGTAATGGGATTGAATCCAACCACAATATTTTGTACCATGCTCTTTAACAGCATTTTTATTGTGAAATATGACAAACAGAGAAAACTGCATAAAATATAAATCATTGTGAGGTGAGTTCCCTGTAATTCTCAAATAATTAAAAAAAAATAATGTATTCCAGAAGCCTTCATATGACTTCCTGATCATAACTTCCTCTAACCTTTGTAGTCACTAACCTTTGAGGAATTTACTTCCTTACTTTTCCTGTTTTATTAGTATCCAAACAAAGTTTGGATTTTGTTTAAATGTAATCACATTTAAATGTAATCAGTGCATATACTCTGTTGTGTCTTTCAACAGTATGTCCTTTAGATTCTTATTAGCTTTTTGCTTACTTATACAATTCTTTCATTTTCATGACTGTACAGTTTTCCATAACATCAATATATCATGATTTGTTCATATACTCTATAATTATTTGTGTTGTTTCCAGCTTTGATGTGTTACAAACAGTGTTATCATAATCCTTGTGCGTGTTTATGAATAAGCTTCCATTCTTATGGAATATATACCCAAGCATGGGACTGTTGAGTTACAGGTTATGTTTGTTTTTTGCTTTACTAGATACTGCCCATCCTTTTCCCAATGTATTCAATAGTTCCTACAATTACATATTGGCATTACACAAGAATTCCAGTTGCTCCATATTCTCCCAACATTTGTTCAGATTTTATAATTTCTTCAAATGTGCTGGAAGTGTGATGCTATCTAACTGTGGTTTTAATTAGCATTTGCCTGATTCCTAACAAGATTGAACATATGTTCATCTTTATCAGGCATTTGGGGTTTTTTTTGTTGTTGCGAAGTCACGTTTTATATTATTTATCAATATCTCTATTTATCTTTTATTATTTACTGGTGAGTATTTTTTGTATATTCTAGATACAAAGTATTTGCCTGGTATGTTCATTTTAAAATCTTTTCCCACTCTGTGACTTGTCTTTATACTTTGTGTAGTCTCAGGAGGAAAGGAAACTAGGAGTTTCATTACAAATAAGTCACTTTTGTGAAGTAATGATTATTTCTTTTAAAAAAACCTAAAATATAAAGAAAAGCATTAAAAGAATCAACTACATAAAAGTAAGAACTTCTGTCCATATAAAATTTGAAAGATGAAAGAAGGAAGGAAGCGAAAGAAAGAAAGGAAGAAAGAAAGAAAGTAAGGAGGGAAAGAAGGAGGAAGGGGTAGAGGAGAGGAGGGGAAGGGAAGGGGAGGAAGGAAAGAAAGAAAAAAGAACAAAGCCATAAGTAGGGAGAAGGTATTATAAAGCATATACCTGATAAAATAAAATAAATACAGATAGATGATAGACAGTGTTAAAAGTCAATAATAGAAAATAAAAACAAAGATAGACAAAACACATGACTAAGAATATTTAGAGAAGAAGAGACACAAATGATTTATAAATGTGAATTGAACTTTTAGCCTTCATATATATGTTATAAGAAATACTGAAAAGAGCACAATGTCACTGGCTTCTTTTCCTTGCCTGTTACCCTTTTGTCCCAATACCCAGCCATATGAAGATAAGATGAGCCAAACATTAATTAATCAATTAATATAAAAACAGAAAGAAAAGGAAGTGAAAAGTCTCCAAACTACTAGAAGATAGGTTTTATCATTTTGTGTTTTCTCTATCAAAATACTGCAAAGGGGAGGTGAAACTTTCCTATATCATAACAGAAGTCCAAAAAGCCAGAATTCATCCAGAGGAAGTCAACAGATTCTTGGTGAGTTAGTAGTACCATAGTTATCCATAGAGTGAGATAGTAGGTTCCCAGTTGGTATGATTTATTGACTCCTGAAAGTAAGAATACAAAATGCTGGTAATTGCAGCAATACTCTGCAGATCTCAACAGACTAGTATTAGAAACCAGGGGGCTGCAGACTCAATTGTGGCAACATGTAAGATAAGCCATGAGCTTTCAAGAATTACTTGGAGGGTACTCTGTAGGGTGTTTTGAGTTTCAGTATCACTAAATGGGTACCAAGACCAGAATAATTAGGAGCCTCATCTTTATTGCCAAGCTGATGAAGCCTAGTGGACCAGCACTTTGGTATCCCATCAAGGACTGTTGAGAGGAGGGTGCATCTGCACTATAGACCAATCACAACTGGGAAATAACCAGGAATGCATCCTCATTCAGATAATTAGATTAGCTGAATTGTGCTGTATCATACAGATGGACACTCACACAGGTTGTGCCAATCTTCATAATATAAACCAAAGAAAAAGGAAAGATGGTAACACTACTGTATTTTCTTACTGGTATTGGGGTTTCTAAGGGTAGGATATAGACAAGGGAAAATAATTCTAAATGATGTATGATAGATAGATGATAGATAAATAGATACATAGATAGATAATCCCTTCTCCAGAATGTAGAGTATAATTCTTTCCCTTTGACTATGGGGTTGACTTAGTGACTCATTTCCAAAAAATACTGTATGGAAAATGAAAATTAGTAATTTTAGAGTTAAGAAACTTAGCAGACAACAACTTAACCGAGTTAGTTAATCAGGTTAATATCATCAGTGATAGGTGATGTTGATATCATATGCTCCATGATATAATGCCATGAGAAAGGCACTTCATCTCTGTAATATTCTTTCCAAAAACTCATGACCTTAGTCAAATCATGATAAAACATCAGAGAAACCTAAATTTAAGGACACTCTTTAAAATACCTGACCAGTATATGTCAAAGCTGTCAAGGTCATCAAAAACAAGGAAACCCTGAGAAACTATCTCAGATTAGAGTATGGAGATATGCTGAGCAAATGCAATGTGGTAACCTGGACTGGATGTTGGAACAGAAAAAGAACATTAGTAGAAAAACTGGTGGAATCTGAATAGAATCTGTAGTTTGATTAGTAGTATTGTACCAATGCTAATTTCTTAATTTTGGCAAATATACTATGGTTATGAAAGATATTAACATTGGGGAAGTTGAGTGAAGGTATACAGCAACTCTCTGTACTATCTTTGCAAGTGTTCTATAAATCTAAAATTATCTCACAGGTAGCATTTTATTTAAATTTTCTTTTTAAAACTAACTAATATAATGAAACAGGTGATGAAGTAAGTTCTATAAACCATAACTGAAGTCACCACAGACAAAAATCTGTTGGAGTTTTCAGAACGCATTATATTAGCACTTGGGAGAGAAAGTTTTTGAGTTTTGGTTAATATATGGCTCAGAGGAGATAGAAAATGATATTAAATTCTCTAAGGCCCTATATTAAGATCATCTATGATTACAACGTAGCTTATCCTCAGTGCCTGTGTCTGATAACATAACATCACTTAAATAGGTTCTGTTCAACCTGATAGCTTTTGAATACATGTCATAGTTAAGAAAGAAAAAAATCTTCCATGTTAGTGAAGTTATTGTATAAGATTGAGCAGAAAAGGATAAATAACTAAATCTTCTGCAATGGGTTCAACTGTAGCAAGGGACAGCACGGGCTACATAGATTGCAATGGTACCAAAGAAGTTCAGAGTTCATGTGTTACCATGGAGATATCCCGAATTCTCATCTTAGCAAGGTTAACTATAGAGGAAAAGTAGATGGATGGTCAGCCAAGAGTTGGAACCCAGTTAGAAGTCTTTTAATTGTTTGCTTTGACCCTGGTTCAGGAATTCAAGGACAGAATTATACCACTTGAAGTCTTCTGAAATAGGGATTGTCCTGGGGCCTCCCCAGGATGAAGATCTCATAGGAAAGAATAAAAACATAGACATGTTTTAGGAATCAGCATGTACAATTTTGCTTCCAGCATAAGTGAAGTGAGCATAAGCCAGTCAGATATAACCACCTGGTATTTTGAGGAAAATCATGGCATCAGTCAAGAAACACTGGCAAGATGACCAGAGCAACATTGCAGCCATGACATCAAAGAGTAATAAACACAAAGTAATCACTGACCTGCCAAACCCAGATGTGCTCCTGAAGCAAAGTTCAACACATCATGAAGCCGGAACACTCACAATAGTTACTGGTTGCAAGAGATAGCAGCAAGAAAAAACAGCCTCTAGTGATTTGATGCTAAGAATTGCCTCAGAGGACACCAGAAAGTAACAGAGTTGTGAGCTGCATGGTGGTTTTTTTGTTTGTTTTTTTGTGGTAAGCGGGCCTCTCACTGTTGTGGCCTCTCCCGTTGCGGAGCACAGGCTCCAGACGCGCAGGCTCAGCAGCAATGGCTCACGGGCCCAGCTGCTCAGCGGCACGTGGGATCTTCCCGGACCGGGGCACGAACCCGTGTCCCCTGAATCGGCAGGCGGACTCTCAACCACTGTGCCACCAGGGAAGCCCCTGATTAGACTTTTTAATACTCTTTTGATACAGAGATTCTTACCCTAGCCAGCTGCAGCTGCTTGTGGGAATAGAACTTACTCTCCATACTGAAACTTGATAAAATAATGTTCTGTTCAACACCATATGGAACATTAGGCAATATTAATTTCCATTGCCTGACTCAGTATCACCAATTTCCACAGAAGCTTGCTGCCTTTCTCACCCCTAAATTAGAACAATGCCAAATTAAAATAACCTTGTTTCTTCACACTTGTGATTGGTATTGCTGACCCCTTGTTCAGAAGTTCAGTTCTGCAGTGCTAAAACCTAACCCTAGTCATTCTAGATTTCTCCTCATGTGCCTCACTAGCAAACCCATTTAGGTTGAACAGGAAATCACTGCACGGTTTATACTTTCTGATACGGATATCATCAAAAAACTTCAAATGTTTTCTTTATTTGATTGCCTATTTTTTTTTCTTCTTCATGTTTTTCTTTGTTGGATCTATTGTATATGTGCCACCTTAAAATACTTTTCAGAAGTAGGTGATGTATAAATAATGAGATAAATAAAAGAGATAAAATTTGTTAAAGAGAGCAAATTTATAATAGCCGAATCTGGACTAGAATACATTTTGTTCTTGTCAGTCTCAGTTTAGTTCTCTTTTCATTGTAGTACATTTGTTCTTAAACCTTTAAGAAGCATTTTTATCATTAAAATGGTATCTTGTGATAGTCATTCTATGGAAAAAATACCATTTTAATTATTTTTAAACATATCCAGAGGCGCAGAATTCTAAGATGGTCCCTAGGATTCTGTACCTGGTGTGCACTTCCTGTAGCATTCCCTCTCCTTGAGTGCAAGTATGACCTGTGAATATGACAGATGGTTTCTCCTGTGATTAAGTTATCCTATATGACAAAGATGAGGGATTTTAAAGATGTAATTAACATCCCAAATCATTTGATTTTGTGTTAATCAAAAGGAAGATTACTCTGTGTGGGCCTGACTTAATCTGGTGAAAGTCCTTAAAATAGGACTTTCCAAAGTCCTATTCCAAAGACAGAGATTCTCCTGCTGGCTTTGATATAAGTGTGATGTTGTGAGAGTGACAGTAAAAGGCCTGGTGCTAAGAAATTGTGGGGTCCTCTAGGATCAGAAAGCATCCTACAGTCATCCAGAAAGCAGAGACTTTATTGCCACAGTGACGAAAAACTGATTTCTGCCAACAACCTGAATGAACTTGGAAGACTTCTTCCAGCCTAAACCCTAATTGATATCCTAAGCAAGAAACTGAGATAATATGCACCTGGACTCACTCATGACCCACAGTAACTGTGAGATAATAAATATATAATGTTTTAAGCTACCAAGTCTGCAATAATTTGTTATATAATATTATGAAACTAATACAGTACCTCTTTGAAAATATCCTACACATATTTCACTTATATCATAGAACCCATTGAAGATTCTTTGCAGAGCTAGAAGAAGTATATCATCCTTAAACACTTTTTTAACATTTTAAAAGCTTCTGTAATTGTCACTGATTTTATAATATTTACATTTCTCCCTATCTCAAATTGATTTTATTATGTCGTATCTCTTATACTTTGTTGGTAATTCAGATTTGAATAATACTTCCTACCAGTCTATTCATTATTGGTCTTGTGCTATTCTCAAAAACAGTGAAGGATCTGGAATTTTAGCTTACTTGTAAGCTAAGTTGCTAGCCTGCCATGATTTCATAGATTCTGGCAGAGAGCAGAGACTCTGGGGCAAGAGACAATGGATTTTATTATTTATAGCACAGCAGCAAGCATGAGTTTCATGTTTGCATCACTTACCCTCAACTCTCAAGTGTCCTATGTATGTTGCTCACAGAATGAATCTGTGTCATAGCTGAGGAACTCTGATCTTTAGTTGGGCTGCTAGAAACCTGCCAGTCTTTCCCCAGTGAAAGACATTACATTTGTTATTTTTGAAAACAAATCTGCTTTTTGCTTCTGAAGTAGACATTTTCTCTGTCTTCCAAAGCTTTTTGTTCTACAAACATTCTTGGAAGGACATTCCTGAACAAAACCTGAAATACCTCTTCTCAGAAGACATACAGAAATGTGAGAGATATGGAGAATTTTCTCTCATCAGCTACTAAGTTCTGTACTTGCCTTTTTAAAATATTTTACTTTACAATGAAAATTTAGATTTTTAGTTACTTTAGTGAAGCATTTATAATTTTTGCCTATATTCTGCTGCTTTTTGAAATGCAACTCAATAATTTTAATACACTAAATTGACATTAAGATGCATCCATTTATATTCTCAGGTAGTATTCTCTTTACATTCCAACCCTGGCTCACAGAGAATAGCATGTTCCCTCACTATTCCTTCTCTCCTTTTCATCTGTTTAAACTGAAGATCAGCTGAGTAAGTGGATAAAAAATCTGCTCTACAGGGCTGGCCAAACCCAGAAGCTAAATCTTAGTAACAAGTTCTAGATTCAAGCTATGGAGAGAATGTACCTCAATGTAATAAAGGCCATATATGACAAGCCCACAGCTAACATCATACTCAATGGTAAAAAGCTAAAAGCATTTTCTCTAAGATCAGAAACAAGACAAAGATGCCCACTCTCACCACTTTTACTTAACATAGTATTGGAAGTCCTAGCCACAGCAATCAGACAAGCAAAAGAAATTTAAAAATCCGAATTGGAAAGGAAGAAGTAAAACTGCCACTGTTTGCAAATGACATGATACTACACATAGAAAATCCTAAAGACACCACTGAAAAACTACTAGAACTCATCAATGAATTCAGTAAAGTTTCAGGATACAAAATTAATATACAGAAAGCTGTTGCATTTCTATACACTAACAACAAATCAGAAAGAGAAATTAAGAAAGCAATCCAATTTACAGTTGCATCAAAAAGAATAAAATACATAGGAATAAATCTAACCAAGGAAGTAAAACACCTGTACTTGAAAAATTATAAGACACTGATGAAAGAAACTGAAGAAGACACCAACAAATGGAAAGATATACCATGTTCATAGATTGGAAAAATTAATATTGTTGAAATAAACATATTTAACAAGGCAATCTACAGATTCAATACAATAGCTATAAAAAAACCAATGACATTTTTGAACTAGAACAAATAATTCTAAATTTTGTACATAAACACACACACACACACACACACAAACCCAAAATCCAAAGCAATCTTGAGAAAGAAGAGCAAAACCATAGGTATCATGTGCCCTGATTTCAAACTATGCTACAGAGCTACAGTAATCAAAACAGTATGGTACTGGCACAAAAACAGACATGTAGATCAATGGAACATAATAGACAGCCCAGAAATGAACCTATGCTTATATGGTCAATTAGTCTACAACAAAGAAGGCAAGAATATACAATGGGGAAAAGACAGCTCTTCAATAAATTGTGTTGGGAAAGCTGGACAAATACATGCAAAAGAATCAAACTGGACTACTTTTTAACATCATATACAAAAATAAACTCAAAGGGGATTAAAAACTTAAATGTAAGACCTGAAACCATAAAACTCCTATAAGAAAACATAGCAGTATGTTCTTTGATATTGGTCTCAGCAATATTTTTTTTGGACACGTCTTCTAAGGCAAAGGAAACAAAAACAAAAATAAACAAATGGGACTATATCAAACTAAAAAGGTTTGCACAGCAAAGGAAACTATCAAAAAAAAAGAAAAGGCCTCATACTGAATTCAGAGAAGATATTTGCAAAGCATATATTGGATAAGGTGTTAATATCTAAAATATACAAAGAACTCAGCCTATCCACTAGAGGGTAGAGAGCAGAAGCGAGAAGAACTACAATCCTGCAGCCTGTGGAATGAAAACCACATTCACAGAAAGATAGACAAGATGAAAAAGGCAGAGGACTATGTATCAGATGAAGAAACAACATAAAACCAGAGAAAAACAACTAAATGAAGTAGAGATAGGCAATCTTCAAGAAAAAGAATTCAGAATAATGATAGTGAAGATGATCCAGGACCTCGGAAAAAGAATGGAGGCAAAGATCGACAAGATGCAAGAAATGTTTAACAAAGAACTAAAAGAATCAAAGGACAAACAAACAGAGATGAATGATACAATAACTGAAATGAAAAATACACTAGAATGGGGGCTTCTCTGGGGGCGCAGTGGTTGAGAATCTGCCTGCTAATGCAGGGGACACGGGTTCGAGCCCTGGTCTGGGAGGATCCCATATGCTGGAAAGCAACTAGGACCATGAGCCACAACTACTGAGCCTGCGTGTCTGGAGCCTGTGCTCCGCAACAAGAGGGGCCACGATAGTGAGAGGCCTGCGCACCGCAATGAAGAGTGGCCCCCCCTTGCCACAACTAGAGAAAGCCCTCACACAGAAACGAAGACCCAACACAGCAAAAATAAATTAATTAATTAATAAAATCCAACTCCCAACATTTTAAAAACAAACAAACAAAAAAACACTAGAAGGAATCAATAGCAGAATAACTGAGGCAGAAGAATGGATAAGTGAACTGGAAGACAGAATGGTAGACTTCACTGACATGAAACAGAATAAACAAAAAAAGAATGAAAAGAAATCAAAACAGGGGCTTCCTTGGTGACTAAGTGGTTAAGAATCTGCCTGCCAATGCAGGGGACACAGGTTCGAGCCCTGGTCTGGGGAGATCCCACACGCGTGGAGCAACTAGGCCCATGTGCCACAACTACTGAGCCTATGTGCCACAAATACTGAAACCCGTGTGCGTAGAGCCTGTGCTCTGCAACAAGAGGAGCCATCACAAAGAGAAGCCAGCACACCGCAACAAAGAGCAGCCTCTGCTCACCACAACTAGAGAAAGCCCACATGCAGTGATGAAGATCCAATGCAGCCAAAAATAAATAAATTTATATTTTAAAAAAAGAAATGAAGACAGCCTACGAGAACTCTGGGACAAATTAAATTCACCAACATTCGCATTATAGGGGTCCCAGAAGAAGAGAGAGAGAAAGGACCCGAGAAAATATCTGAAGAGACTATAGTTGAAAACTTCCCTCACGTGGGATAGGAAATAGCTCCCCAAATCCAGGAAGTGCAGAGAGTCCCAGGCAGGATAAACCCAAGGAGAAACACACCAAGACACACAGTAATCAAACTGACAAGAATTAAAGACAAAGAAAAATTATTAAAAGAAACAAGGGAAAATAACATACAAGGGAACTCCCATAAGGTTAACAGCTGATTTCTCAACAGAAACTCTACAAGCCAGAAGGGAGTGGCACGATATATTTAAAATGAGAAAAGGGAAGAACCTGCAACTTAGATTACTCTACCCAGCAAGGAGCTCATTCAGATTCAATGGAGAAATCAAAAACTTTACAGAGAAGCAAAAGCTAACAGAATTCAACACTACCACGCCAGCTCTACAACAAATGCTAAAGGAACTTCTCTAAGTGGGAAACACAAGAGATGAAAAGGACCTACAAAAACATCACCAAAACAATTCAGAAAACGGTAATAGGAACATACATATTGATAATTACCTTAAATGTGAATGGATTAAATGCTCCAACCAGAAGACAAAGGCTCACTGAATAGGTACAAAAACAAGACCCATATATATGCTGTCTACAAGAGACCCACTTCAGACCTAGGGACACATACAGACTGAAAGTGAGGGGATGGAAAAAGATATTCCATGCAAATGGAAATCACAAGAAAGATGGAGTAATCAAGAATAGGGCTTCCCTGGTGGTGCAGTGGTTGAGAGTCCGCTTGCCAGTGCAGGGGATGTGGGGTCGTGCCCCGGTCTGGGAGGATCCCACGTGCCGCGCAGCGGCTGGGCCCGTGGGACATGGCCGCTGGGCCTGCACGTCCGG
This sequence comes from Delphinapterus leucas, assembly GCF_059928025.1. Lineage (NCBI taxonomy): Eukaryota > Metazoa > Chordata > Mammalia > Artiodactyla > Monodontidae > Delphinapterus > Delphinapterus leucas. The sequence goes on along the minus strand of NC_143136.1, from coordinate 40,589,189 downwards.
AGCCTCTGCTCCACAGCGGGAGAGGCCACAGCAGTGAGAGGCTGCGTACAGCAAAAAAAATATCAAGAATGTTACAAGAGACAAGGAACGACACCAAATAATGACCAAGGGATGAATTCAAGAAGAAGATATAACAATTATAAATATTTATGTACCCAACATAGGAGCACCTCAATACATAAGGCAACTGCTAACAGCTCTAAAAGAGGAAATCGACAGTAACACAATGATAATGGGGGACATTAACACCTCACTTACACCAATGGACAGATCATCCAGACAGAAAATTAATAAGGAAGCACAAGTTTTAAATGACACAATAGACCAGATAGATTTAATTGATATTTATAGGACATTCCATCTGAAAACCGCAGATTACACTTTCTTCTCAAGTACACATGGAACATTCTCCAGAATAGATCACATCTTGGGTCACAAATCAAGTCTTGGTAATTTTAAGAAAACTGAAATCATATCAAGCATCTTTTCTGACCACAACACTATGAGATTAGAAATCAGTTACAGGGGATAAAAAGTAAAAAATACAAACAAATGGAGGCTAAACCATACGTTACTAAATAAGCAAGAGATCACTGAAGAAATCAAAGAGGAAATCGAAAAATACCTACAGACAAATGACAATGCAAACACAAGATCCAAAACCTATGGGATGCAGTAAAAGCAGTTCTAAGAGGGACATTTATAGCAATACAATCCTACCTCAAGAAACAAGAAAAATCTCAAGTAAACCATCTAACCTTACACCTAAAGGAACTAGAGAAAGAAGAAGAAACAAAACCCAATGTTAGTAGAAGGAAAGAAATCATAAAGATCAGATCAGAAATAAATGATATAGAAACAAAGAAAACAATAGCAAAGATCAATAAAACTAAGAGCTGGTGCTTTGAGAAGATAAACAAAATTGATAAACCTTTAGCCAGACTCACCATGTAAAGGAGGGAGAGGACTCATATCAATAAAATTAGAAACGAAAAGAGAGAAGTTACAATGGACACTGCAGAAAAACAAAGCATCCTAAGAGACTACTACAAGTAACTCTATGCCAATAAAGTGGACAACTTAGAAGAAATGAATAAATTCTTAGAAAGGTATAACCTTCCAAGACTGAACCAGGCAGGAAGCAATAGAAAATATGACCAGACCATTCACAAGTAATGAAATTGAAACTGGATTAAAAATCTTCCAACAAACAAAAGTCCAGGACCACACGGCTGCACAGGTGAATTCTATCAAGCATTTAGAGATGAGCTAACACCCATCCTTCTCAAACTCTTCCCAAAAATTGCAGAGGGAGGAACACTCCCAAACTCATTCTATGAGGCCACCATCACCCTGATACCAAAACAAGACAAAGATAGTACAAAAAAAGAAAATTACAGGCCAATATCACTGATGAATATAGATGTAAAAATTCTCAACAAAATACTAGCATCAGAATCCAACAACACATTAAAAGGATCATACAACATGATCTAGTAGGATTTATCCCAGGGATGCAAGGTTTCTTCAATAAAAAATAATAATAATAAAAAAATAAAATAAAATATACAAAGAACTCATACAATACAACAACACAAAAATAAATATCTTGATTGAAAAAGGGGCAGAATACCTGAATAGACATGTTTCCAAAGAAAACATACAGATGGCCAAAGGACACAGGAAAAGATGGTCAACATCACTAATCATGAGGAAAATGCAAACCCAAACCACAAGGAAATATCACCTCACACTCTTCAGAATGGGGGTGAACTAGAATAACAAATGTTATTTTGTTATTTAAAAGAACTAGAATTTCTTTAAATTCTAATAAATAAATATTATTTATTTGTTATTTAAAAGAACTAGAATAACAAATGTTGGTGAGTATTTGGAGAAAAGGGAAACACTGCACAGTTGGTAGAAATGTAAACTGATGCAGCCACTATGAAAAACAATATGAAGATTCCTCAAAAAAATTAAAAATAGAACTACCATATCATCCAGCAATTTCACTTCTGGGTATTTTTCCAGTATTTTTCCAAAGAAAACAAAAAGTCTAATTAGAAAAGATATATGCACATATTTTCAATCTTTAAAAAGTTTTCATGTAAAACTTTTGTTTCAGAAGCAATCTGTATTTGTCATTCTGTAAATATTGTTATTTAAAAACAAAACTGCATTTTTTACAACAGCCAAGACATGGAAAAAACTTAAGTATCTATCAATAGATAAATGGATAAAGAAAATGTGATATATATATATATATATATATACACACACACACACACACACACACAAAATGGAATATTAACCAGTGATAAAAAAGGAGATCCTTCTGTTTGCAACAACGTGGATATAACTTGAAAGCATTATGCTAAGTGAAATAAGTCAGTGAGAGGACAAATACTGTATGATCTCACTTACATGTGGAGTCTAACAAAACAAAACAACAAAGCTAAACTCACAGGTAGAACAGATTGGTAGTTGCCAGAGGCAGGGGATTGGGGGTGGGTGAAACGGGTGAAGGGGGTCAAACCTCCAGTTATAAAATAAATTAAGTCCTGGAGATATAATATACAGCATGGTTACTTATAATAATTATGTATGCTATAGTTGAAAGTTGCTAACAGAGTAGACCTTAAAAGTTCTCATAACAAGGAAAAAAGTTATAACTACTTGTGATGATATGTTGACTAGACTTATTGTGGTGATTATTTTGTGTTTTATATATATATATATATATATATATATATATATAAAATCATTATATTGTACACCTGAAACTAATATTATAATACTATGTATCAGTTATATTTTAATAAACTGAATAAACAAATACTATTATATCACTATATGGTCTCTAGAAAAAAATATATAAGCCTTATCTTCAACAATACTAATTTTACTTTATTCACAGTACTTGACATCTTCCAATATAGTTAACATATTTTGATTAGTCTTATTGTTTTTCTTTTTTTTCTGTTATTTTTAGTAGAATGTAAGCTGTATGAGAGTGTGCCTCTTTGTCTATTCACTGCCATATCGTCACCACTGAGAAAAGTGCCCATAAATATGTGTGAAGTAAATAAAAAGCCCAATTTTATTTTACTAAATTAGGTTATAGTTTTTAAAAATTCACAGTATCATAGTTAACTTATTGTTCTTTTCTTTTTTCCAAAAGTCCTTATAATTTGTACCTTCTTCTTAAGGTAATCATTTCTCCAATGAGAAAATAATAACTAAGAGTGGATTTTCTGTATGTGTTTTTAATTGAGTTCTCCTAGAGATATAAAGCTTACCCCAAGTGAAATGTTTTAATTCAATTAAATTAATAAAAGAATTTGGGAAGGTGAGATTTTACTGATGTTCTATAAGTCATGGATGGGAGATGGTTAATTATTTAAGCCATTCATAAGGTCAGGCACTGAGCACCTGTAACATTTTAATTACCTTGTCAATATTTTCCACATTTTTAAAAGGAATCCCCTTTTTTATATATCTTCAATTTTTTCCCTCTTAATTCTTGGGCAAATTTAATGCCATCATATTAGAAAGTTCTCTTTAAAATAAACACAATTCATATGTCAAAAGAAAGCTTTCTGCTGTTTTTAAATTGTTAAATTTTTGTGTAATGAGAAGGCTGTACAAAGAATAGCTTCTTATATAATAATTTGTATATTCAGCATCTCTGTAGAAGCAGGAAAACCAAACAAAAACCAGACAACTAAAAGGAAAAGAGGGACTTCCCTGGTGGTCCAGTGGCTAAGACTCTACACTCCCAATGCAGGGGGCCCAGGTTCAATCCCTGGTCAGGGAACTAGGTCCCACATGCCACATCTAAGAGTTTACATGCTGCAACTAAGAGTTCACATGTCACAACTAAGAGTTCGCATGCCACAACTAAAAGATCCCGCATGCCGCAACAAAGATCCCACGTGCTACAACTAAGACCGAAGCAGCCAAATAAATAAATAAATTTTTCTTTTTTTTAAAGGAAAAGAAACAATATGAGCCAATAACAAATGATAATTTGACTTTCATTAAAATTTAGTTTCAAGAAACCTTGCACTTTCATTTCTGCTTTATATAATGAGTGTTATGCCAAATTCAATTAAATCATGACATTAATTTGTGGAGTTGGACAAATTCAACTAGAAAATTTTACAATTCCTCAAACACATAATAAATAAACCTCTCAACATTGTAGAGCAAGTTGTCATATATTTACTATATTTGTTACTGTCTGAAATAAATTAACTTTTTATATCTTACAAAGTAATTATCTAGACAGAAAAATATACAATAGTGATTTTTCTTTCTAAAATTTTCAATAACTTGAGAAGGACCAGAATTCATGACACAAAAATACTAGATGAATCATACATTAATATTAATGCAGTCCTCTGGGAAGGGATGGAGTTAATAAAAGGCTCGCAAAACTTTTCTCCTAGCTTAATTTCAAATAAAAAAGTATTTAGAAGACTGTTTCTGTAATGCATACAAAATAGAAATGAAAAGACGAATTTTGTATTTTGTCTTCTTTCTCACAAGTCAGGTGTTCATTTTTGCTGAAAAAAACAATCACTTGGGGGAAATTAATTTATCGTTTTAATTCAGTGAATTGTGAATTCTACACTTCCTTGATTTCATCCAATAAGAAATTAGAAAGATGACCTGCACCACAAATTTTATTGAACTTAAGAAAAAGATAAGATTTGAACTAATTCAGAGATCATACCTACCCATATCCCACTGGATTAAGAAGGAAATGAAATGTGGATTCATGGTCTTTTAAATCACTAATATGAAACATTAGCAGAACTAACTTTAAATCCATAACCAGGATTGTGTTAAATGGGTGATATATTTCCATCCCAAAACATTCATCCAATAGCATATTAACCAAATCAAATTTGTTTAAAATGCATATTTTATATCTAGGATTTAGAATACTTACGCAGAACCAGCCAGATGAAAGGTGGTAACCAGAAAAAGAAAAGGAGATTAAGTGAAGACAAGACAATCATCTAATCCAGCAAATTATTTTTATAGAGGAGCAAAGCAAGACCTGGAGATTAAATGGTTCATACTTATCTTCATTAGACCCAATCTAGGACTCTGAATTCTCAATAAAGTCTTGAATTTTTAAAAAAAATTCTAATACACGAAATAAGAATTTAACACAAATATCTGAGATATAAGTGCTTAAAACTATATTATCTCTTCCCAGTGGTGTGCAGAAGCCCCGTTGTCCTGCCTTACAGGAGCTGATTTTAAAATTTTCAGAAATCTTGCAAGAGAGTTTTTAAATACAGCCATTGTTTAAAATTAAATTATCTAAATTTACAATTAAGTGGTATTAAAATAAAAATAATAATTACTTAAAACTCATCACTCCCTAATTATTTTATTACATTTTTGCTATCATCTATGGTCTTGACATTATTATATCTTTTAAATCTTGTGGTGGAACGATTGTATAATGGTGTGCTATGGCGCAACTCTTTCAACTCTGTATTCATTGGCATCATGTTGGTAGCTGAAAATTGGCCATGATGAGAGGATTTTTTCATGGAAATAAAAAGACACTCTAAATCAGGGCTTGATTTATTATCTTATTGATTGTCTAGACTTAAAAAAATGATTGAGAAAATGTTAATATTATAGGTTAAACTTAAAAGTGTGCCATCTCTATGGTTGTTGCATTATGAATTACACAAAAAATTGAGGAAATATCCTTCCATATTTCAAGAATTCTTGACAGATTCAGCAAATAAATGGCTCATTTCATTAACAAACAAGGAAAGTTCTGACACGCATCTTCATCATCTCACTTTCATCTATCTATCACCCTCCTTAAAATGAGAATCAAGCAACCAATCTTTATACAAAACAAACTTCAAAGACCCTAAAATCATTTTAATTTTATAAGACATATTATTTTTGTTTTGTTTTGTTTGTTTTGTTTCATTTCCTTTAGTAAAGACACACACAAAAAAGAGCCTGTATCTCTATTACTCTGTGTCCTCTAGGTTATAGCCCTTCACTGATCTTCTGGGTATTTGCCTTATTTCCCCTATCATCTTCCTTTCACTTCTCTTTCCACTGCTTCAGATTTTTTCCTCATTATCACCATAATTTACTGTCAAAACCATGGATATAATTGTGTAAATCCTCCCATCTCCCCTTGAGAGATGTCCCTTATTAAGATGTCTTTATTGACTTAATAAAGATGTCCCTTATTAAGTCAAAAAAAGGAAATAAAACTAACAAAAAGCAACTCTAACAATTTAACATGACATACTACACTGGGGTTGGCAAACTTTTCCTGTAAAAACATTGTAGGTTCTACAAGCCATACACTTTAAGGTCACAACGACTCTACTCTTGATGTAACACGAAAGCAGTCATAGACAACACATAGAAGTATGAGTGTGGCTGTGTTAAAATCCAATTTTATTTATGAAAACAAGCCGTGGGCCAGATTTGCCCTAGAGTCATAATCCGTTGTCCCCAGTACTAGACCTTTGTTACCTGGTCCCAACATATTAACCAGATTTATCTCCTATCAATTCTATCTGAGGATCCTAAGTACAAGAAATAATCAAATGCCAGTTAGCTCCTAAATCTATCACATACTTTTCCATTTTATTGCTCTATGCTATTTCCTTTGTTTTATTCATCTCTGCACCTGCACCCATTCTTCTCAAGGATAAGAGAAGGAAAACTGCATGAAAAGTGCTGTATATGTTTCTGTCTTGAAATCTTACTTAACAGCTGAATCATTTTTTAGGGAAAGTAATTAAGGAAGAGAAATAAGTAGGAGTCGAGGGAAAATAATAACATATGTTTGGAATATGTTCATTCTTTTAGAAATCTTTTAATCAGGTTTAGATGTCCAGAAGAAGTTAGATGACTCAGAAATCAAAGGAACTATCTTCAGTATTATCATAATGTAAATGCTAAAAAGCCATAGGATACTCCAAAATGTAAAGAACTTATAAGTTATCAGTTCTATTTTTACTACAAGAAAAGCTGGACAAACTGAAAATTAACTACTATTCTTGGACACATCAGGTTTCTGAGGTCACAAGGCTAACAACCACCCCAATATCTGGAGACACAGGTATTCAATGGGCTGAATTGTGTTCCCCACCCCCACAAAATATGTGTTGAAGTCTTAACTCCCAGTACCTCATAATGTGGCCTTATTTGAAAATAGAACCTTTACAGAGTTAATCAAGTTAAAATAAAATCATTAGAGTGGACCCTAATCCAAGAAAGTAATGTAGAGTGATAAAGTGAGACATTGAAAGCTAGAATAATATTTAAAAGAATCTGAAAAATGAATTATTGGTTAAAATCATGACTGACAAAACACACCATCTAAATAAAGTTCATTCCTATTCTAAGAAAGCAAGTCAATCCTAAAGATCTAGAGAAACCTCTGAACAATCTAAAGTGTTTCACCTAGTTTTTGAGTTGCAGTTTAAAGTAATTTTAAAAAGATTTATAGAAAATATTTGGTTATTACTGAGTAAGAAGTCAGAATTTGAAGTCCTTGTGTATTATACCAACTGCTTCAGATTTCTCACTGAAACTAATCTTTGTGTTATGTTCTAAAGTCATACTGCCATCTTGGTCCTGGAGGATAACGTATCTGTGAGAGTGACAGCTTACAGAAGTGGTACACTAAAGCAAGGTTGAATTTTTGGAAATTTGAGTTGTAGATGATTTTATATATATTATTGCTTAGTTGGAGAGTTGCAGTTTACTCATATCCCAGAATATTGACAACTGTATAGAGGCATTATCAAATGTTATCCAACTGAAGATCATATGTAGACTCATTTATTTGTCTTTGGAAAATAAAGAATTGTCATATGATCTATAATGGTTAGAAAAATATAAATATTTTAACAATCAATTTGACTTTAATCCAGCTAATAATAGGGATTTTAAGGAACACAACTAAATAAAAATTAGATGTTCCCTTGAGAAATGAATCAAAGGAAGGAAAAGAAGTAACAGAATTTATCACACAGTAGGGACTCAGTAAATTTTTCTGACTGGTGTGAAAATATGATAAAAGGACTTACTTGATATATACTATTGATAGAACTGAAATGAAATAATAAATAATTTAAACCAGGTATTTTTATGTAGTATGGATTATGAGCCAAATGGACTGGGATCAGTTCAAGAAAACCTAAAATTTTTGTGCCAGGTGAAATGCACTGGGCCTTGAAGCATTCTGGCAAATATCAGATTGAAAATGAATCATCCATTTTCAGGTGCAGTGGGTCTAGATTTGGTCAACCTATCATAATAAAGGACCTTCAGCCAGAGGAACTCTCAAAGAGTGCTTCAAGATCTTCAAGGTTTATGAATGGTTCCACAGATGCATCATAAGTTTGTGACGTGATACATTATGTGTATCATACAAGGAAAAAAAAAAAAAAGAAGATACATCTTGAACATTGGGTTACCAGAGGGAAGGATGGGGGGGTGGGAGGGATAGACTGGCAATTTGGGATTGACATGTACACTCTGCTATATTTAAAATAGATAACTAACAAGGACATACTGTACAGCACAGCGAACTCTGCTCAATACTCTGTAATAGCCCAAATCAGAAAAGAATTTGAAAAAGACTAGATTCATGTATATGTATAGCTGAATCACTTTGCTGTATATCTGAAACTAACACAACATTGTAAATCAACTACATCTCAATATAAAATAAAACAAACAACAACAACAAAAAACTTACTATAGGGCTTCCCTGGTGGCACAGTAGTTGAGAATCTGCCTGCCAATGCAGGTGACACGGGTTCGAGCCCTGGTCTGGGAAGATCCCACATGCCGCGGAGCAACTGGGCCCGTAAACCACAACTACTGAGCCTGAGCGTCTAGAGCCTGTGCTCCACAACAAGAGAGGCCGCGATAGTGAGAGGCCCGCGCACTGTGATAAAGAGTGGCCCCCGCTTGCCGCAACTAGAGAAAGCCCTCGCACAGAAACAAAGACCCAACACAGCCAAAAAAATAAAATAAATAAATAATAATAAAAAAAACAAAAACAAAAACAGTATAAAAAAATGAGGTACATCTCATTAAAAGTAACTAGACACTTGGAACCTTCTTAAATACTTTGAGAGTTTTAAGTAAAAGAGATCACCACTGCTCTAGGACATTTCTGGATTTTTGGGCATCGTTGTCTGAACATCTTTTTCTAGCAGAAAACAAAAGGAGTAAAAATTATGTTGTTTTTTTTAATCACATGAGTGAAATCCAAGCAAAAAAGAAAATCTATCTGTAAGGAGCTATGAATATGTAAGTGGCAATGAATAATACTGAATTCTTACACTTCAGGGCTATAAACCCATAAGAGGTAGCTTAGATCTCAAGATTACAGTGGGTGCTATGTTCATATGGTAAGATGTTAGAATAAGTTGATTTAATCACATCTGTTTAATGTAATTTGAAAACCTTTTTGAAACAATTTCAAAAATAAGTACTAATGTCAGGGTTTGAAGTTGAATTGGGACGACCTTGCACAGCTGTACTGATAAGATTAGTGCTAACACCAGCCTGCTCAAAATTTATACACATACCCAGGCTTTTATGAAAATTAATTTCTGAAGTTGCTGTGTTTATCAACTTTCTGGCCCAAGGTCAACTGAGGACCCAACTTAGTTCTTAAAGCATGAAGTGCTAATTATGTTTTTTCCCCAACTTTAATAAAGGTGAAAAATATTGGCAGTTACTAACAGTTTTATAAAATTTGATCTGTCTTTATGAAGATTTACATATTTTGGAGTATTCGGCTAAAACTTTACACTGTTAAATTTTTATACTCCTATTGTGAGTTTGAAGGCATGATACTTAGGGAAAACTTTTGAATAAAATTATGTATTACTATAAATGATGCTAGGGTAAATAAGCTGCATGATTTTAACAACTGTTTATAATTATCTCCTACTTTAATGAATGCAATTCTAATAGTGTCATTAATTATAAAATAAGTAAAAATATTGATGCTACCATAAAAATGCAGTTTCAGATTTTTATGTTTTAACTACTTGCAAACCAATAGTTGGAGGTGACACAGAGAAAGCATTTCTACTCTGCTCTCTATATTAGTTTCCTAGGGCGACCATAACAAAGTACCACAAACTGGGTGGCTGAAACAACAGAACTGTATCTCCCAGTTCTGGAGGCTAGCAGTCTGAAATCAAGATGTCAGCAGGACCATGTTCTCTCTGAAACCTGTAGGACAATCCTGCCTTGCTTCTTTCTAGCTTCTGGTGGTTTACCTGCAGTCTTTAGCATTTCTTGGATTACTGAAGCATCACTCCCGTTCACTCTTTTCTCATGGTTTGTTCCCTGTTTCTCTGTTTTCACATGGTACTCTGTTGAGAATAGCAATAGTCATGTCAAATTAAGGTCCCACCCCACTCCATCCCACCTATAACTTCATCTTAACTACACCTGCAAAAATCCTATTTCCAAATAAGGTTACATTCTGAGGTGCTGGGGGCTAGTGCTTCAATATAAATTTTGGGGGGGTACACAATTCAACCCGTAACATTCTCCCCTTGTAACAAGAGGAAAGAAATAAAAAGAGATACAGACAGACAGAAAGAGTGAGAAAGGGAAGGAGAAAGGGAGGGAGAAGAAAGGAAAAGAGACCTTCACAATTCAAACCACAAGTGACACATTTTAGTCATCATATAGAGTGATATCTGGTCTGAGTCCAGGGAGGATAGATGGACGGATGGTTAGGTAAGTAGATAGACAGATAGATAGATAGATAGATACATAGGTAGATAGATAGGCAGATAGAGAGACCTACATTAGGAAAACCAGAATTCCCTTATTTTGAAAGATATTCCTTGGGTAAATGAGAAGGACACAATCTGAGTATCACTAAGCCCATCTTTATACTAAAGATGAGCTGATCAACTGAATAAAAATCATTGTAAATATGCTGTCTGGCAGCAACCAGTCAGGAGAAATGCAGGGCAAGGTAAAAGAAATGAAAAGAATAATCACCAAACAACCATGGAAATATTTCACCACACATTGGATTTTACTGCTAGTTGGGCCGACCTCCTGCTCATAATTTAAGAGGAGAAAACAGATCAGTGAAAGAAGACATGACTCCAGCCCAAAAGGCACTGTGTATATAATAATAATGTTTTCTGAAACACTGTATGAAAAAAGCAATAAAGGTTCCTCCCCTGAGCCACACTCTGACCCCACAGAAATTTTTATAACTGGACTGATTTAGGACAACTTCTGTAAAAAAATCAGTACTTAAAAAAAGATGATTTTGTGTGATAGTACAAAATTAGTTGAAGAAAACTTAATATCATCAATCATTGCTTCATGACAATAAAAAGGACCATGTGCTTCTTTATGGGTCCAATGAAATTAAAGAAACCTGATCTTTTTAAATAAAATATTGAAGATGAGGTAGGGTAGATATTGAGATAACAAAAGCACAGTATGATAGATACTCTACGTGCCAAGCAATAATCTAAATTTATTGTTCAACCCTATGATGTAGTTAAATCCGAATCCACAGATGAGAAAACCAATAAACAGAGAATATAAATAACTTGTCCAGGTCAAACATCCAGCAAGTAAGAGATCTAGGATTCAAACTTGGGCAGTCTAAATAAGGTGGATGTGAAATGTTAACGTAATTTGCATTTCCTGATTCCTCATGAAGTTGAGAATCTTCATTAAGTTTATTGGCCTGACAGGTTTCCTTTTCTGTAAAATGCCTGTTCATGTACTTTGTCCATTGTTTTGATTGGGTTGCTTGCTTTATATCAATTAATTTTTCTAACTATGTTCTAAGTACTCACTGTTTTGTTAGTTAAATATGTTGCACACATCTCCCAGTCTGTAGCTTGCCTTTTCATTTTGGTTGAAGAGAGGGTTTGTTTGTTTTTGTGTTAATGTAGTAAAATGTATTTGTCTTTTCCAAAACAAAAAACAAACAAAAAAACACTTGGGCAATCTAGCTCCACAGTCCATCGTCTGTACCATCGTGTCATACTGTCTTTATTGATACCAAAATCAACTTCACCTCATTCAAGAAAGAAATGGAATGCAAAAAATAAAGTTAATAAAGAACTAAACATTACTTTAAAAGAATTATTTTCTTCATCTAATTAACCAAAATTGGCCTCTCCATACCTTCCTGAACCAATCACTGGTGAGAAGGATAAATTAATCATCTTGGGTGGAAAGAATATTTTAAGAGTGTAGGCCACAATATTTCCTAGTAATTCATTTTTTAATATATACTCCATTTCAAATTGGAGCAGTAAATAGTTAACATTAAAGAAGCTTAAATTTTTAGAGCAACATATACAGCAGCCTAAGAGGGAACGCGAAGGCAGAATACAGAGGATCACCAAGAGAGCTATAACATTAGATAAAGGTCAAGGAGAGCCACAGCTCCACAGGAGGATTCTTCTATGTATATATTCCTAATTCAACAGTGACCAAATATCTCTCCATTAATTATTTTTATCATCTTTTAAAAATCCAAATTTGAAGGAGCAAATTGAGATACAAATAGATAATAGAGTGGGTGGAATGTAACCTGACTTCCACAAGTAATAATTTATCAGTGGTCAGAGTGGGGAGAAAATAAATTTGGGGTACTCTGGACAGCATGTTGTCTTAACTGAGTTCTATGTCTGTATGTGTTACAGATGTTAAAATGATACTAAAATATAGAGAATAAAATGTAGCATTCGTGGAGAAATATTTCTAAAACAATGTAGAATCATTACTCCTTATTTTGGAAAATACAAACATTTCAATGTTTCCTTCTACTGTTCCCTTTACTTACTCTTTTTTTAATTAAAGTATAATTGATTTACAATATTATATTAGTTTCAGGTTACAGCACAGTGATTCGATATTTCTATATAATACGAAATGATGATCACAATAAATTTAGTTACCATCTGTCACCACACAAAGTTATTACTATATTATTGGCTATATTCCCCATGCTGTACGTTACATCCTGTGACATTTATTTTATAACTGGAAGTTTGTACCTCTTAATCCCGTTCACTTATTTCACCGATTTCACCCACCCCCTCCCCTAGGAACCACCAGTTTCTTCTCTATATCTACGAGTCTAATTCTGTTATGTTTGTTTGTTTTGTTTTTTTAGATTCCACATATAAGTGAAATCATATGGTATTTGTCTATCTCTGATTTATTTCACATAGCATAATGGCCTCAAGGGCCACCCATGTTGTTGCAAAGGGAAAGATTTCATTCTTTTTTGGCTGAGTTATATTCAATTGTGTGTGTGTGTGTGTGTGTGTGTGTGTGTGTATACCATATCTTCTTTACCCATTCATCTATCAATCTACACTTAGGTTGCTTCTGCTTCTGTATCTTGGCTATTGTAAATAATGAGGAAATGAACATAAGGGTACAAATATCTTTTTGAATTACCGTTTTCATTTGCTTTGAATAAATAACCAGAAGTGGAATTGCTGGATCTCATGGTAGTTCTATTTTTAATTTTTTGAGAAACCTTTTTACTGCTTTCCATAGTGGCTGCACCAATTTACATTCCTGCCAACAGTGCATGAGGGTTCCCTTTTCTCCACATCCCTGCCAACACTTGTTATTTCTTGTCCTTTTGATGAGAGCCATTCTGACAGATGTGAGGTGATATCTCAGTGTGGTTCTGATTTGCATTTTCCTGATGATTAGTGTTGCTGAGCATGTTTTAATGTGCCTGTTGGCCATCTATATCTTCCTTGGAAAAATATCTGTGCAGGTCTTTGGCATACTTTTATTCAGATTGTTTGTGTTTTTTGATATTGAACTGTGTGGGTTCTTTATATAATTCAGATATTAACCCTTTATTGGATATATCATTTGCAAATAACTCCTCCCATTCAGTAGACTGCCTTTTTGTTTTGTGGAGAGTTTATTTCACTGTGCAAAAGCTTTTAAGTTTGATGTTGTCCTATTTGTTTATTTTTGCTTTTGTTGCCCTTTCCTTAGGAGACACATCCAAAAAAAATATCGCTAAGATGGATGTCAAAGAGCATATTGCCTACGTCTTCTTCTAGTAATTTTATGGTTTCAGGTCTTACAAATGTAAGACCTTACAAATGTAAGTCTTTCATCCATTTTGAGTTTATTTCTGTATATAATATGAGAAAGTGGTCCAGTTTCCCTCTTACGTATTCTTATCTAAGCTTCTGAATATGAACCAAACTGCACTGATACAGATTTTCTTGTTATAAAATTATTTGATAAAGCATAACTAGAATGAACTAATTTACATTAGTATTTATCATATGTCAATTATCAACCTATTTTTAACATATTATCTACACATGAATATGCTGCTAAGACCTTTATAAAAGAGTTACATTATTTTGTACCCAATTACTTCTCTCAGACACTGGGCTCTGTGTGTGTTCCCAGACTCTTTACAGACAGTGAATCTGTCCAAATGCACATAGGAAGATGTCTATAGCATGTAAAACATAAAAGTATATTGACTATAATTGTATAAAAATGACAAGTAATACATTCAAAGGTACACAATATTTCATAGAGGACAGTCCATAAATATTATATACATTTATTGAATGGGCAATTACTTGAAAGAAGTAAGGAAATCCTGTTATCAGTCAGTTCAGGAGATAGAATTAACATTAGTAACTGAAGAGAAAATCTCACATAGAGAATAGTTAACTAGGTAAAAAGTTGTTAACAAGGCAGCATAAAAAGCAAGAATTAAAATTAAAATACCACACATTAAAATATCACAGAGGTAGAGATTTATGAACACAGTTACCAGGAATGTAGCTACCAAACCTAGGAATATGTATTTGTTTTCCATCACTGTATAACAAACTACCACTAATTTAGTGGCTTAAAACCACACACTTTCATTATTTCATGATTTCTGTCAGTCAGGAGTTAAGACATGACTTGTCTAAGTCCTCTGCTCAGGTCTCACAAAACTGCAATCAAGGTGTTGGGAGGATGGCCTTCCCAACTGGAACTCTTCAAGTACTTTCAGGTGGTTGACAGAGTTAGTTTCTCGCAGCTGTATGACTGAGGGCCTTGGGTCATAGAGGCCACCCCTCTCTATAGGAATTTTGCTACATGGTTGTTTGCTTCTTCTAGACTAGCAGAAGAGCAACTTTTAAGCACGTTCACCTGAATAACAGCTACCCAGGAGATTTTCCTTTTGATTAACTGAAAATAAACTGATTTTGGACCTTAGAAACTTAGAAGCTTGGAGGAGTGGCTCCATGGAGATGAAACTCAGACCCTAAAGTGGGAATGCCAGCTGCCTGGTTCTGGTATCTCAGAAATAAACATGATGAGGCTTTTCTCCAAGTTTCGGAAAATCTGTAAACAAAATTCAGCTGCTGCTTGGGGAAGCAGCTAACTCTGGTGCGGGTGAAGAAAAATTTTGAGGTAACACATAAAGGAGAAATAGGTAGCCCAAAGGAAGCAAAGAGAAAGGAATACATGACTTCTTCTTCCTCCAGCCTTGGCAGAGCCTATGGAGCCAGCTGGTATAGTATAGAATGCCTCACATGACAAAGTCTAGAAGGATGGGATTGGAGCTGAGAGATGACAGCTTACTAACTGACAGTCTACTCTTTTTGGCTTCTCTGCACCCATAGATCTCCTTCTACACATATTTGAACTTCCATAAAACACCAAAAACAACTCTTGTTTCTACTTAGCAAGACGCAGCTGATCTTCTTCATGCAAATAAGGGCATTCATATTCTCTCCTTAAAATAAGGGTTTCTGGTAACTATATTCAAATCTTGCAATAAACCATAATGGAAAAGAATATGAAAAAGAATATATATATACATATATATATAAATGAATCACTTTGCTGTACACCAGAAACTAACACAACAATGTAAATCAACTATAGTTCAATTTAAAAAAATGAGGGATGGAAACTTCCAACACTTACTGGATCCATCTCTGGAAGACAGTCATATTGTTCACTTCTAGTTTATATTAACTACTCCTCACATTCAGTTGCAGTCCAAAGAGAATATCCTGTTACCTGAAGACTAAATTGTATTGTTAACCTTCAACAAAATATATTAAGGGGAAAATGGAAAAAGAAGAAAGAAAACTAATATAATATACACAATATACATATACGCATACATACACACACACATACATACACACGAAGCAAGAAATAAATTATATATAGCTATAGCTGCCCTCAATTCTGTAGCTGGTTGTGCAGCCATAGTTAATAACTTCCTTTTTCATTGTCCATTCCATATTTTGTCTTCAGGCAGGACTTCAGCTCTTCAAAATTCTTTATTTGATGAATTGGGAATAATTAATGTATTACCTCTCAGATAATCCATTCATCCATCTTTGCCCTGATTTGTTATACTGGAGCTGGACCCTGTAAACATTTCTTCCTTGTCAGTTGGCACAGTGTTAAGCTCATAAGCTTAATCTGTAGTGGGTGCAAGAGGAACACTGCAGGGCGAAGGGCTTTCTCTTCCTAGTTCCAGACACTCTCTCTTGCTTGCTCCTGTGACTCATGGCATCCAGGGTCTTTTGAAACATCCTATGATTCTCTCCTCCCAGCAAGTGTCTGTGGAGACTCTGAAAGTGGTTCCTCAGTGAGTCCTGCTGGTATTCTCGATGGCTTCCTGTTGAGTTGTATAGGCACAATAATGGGATACTTTTCTCTGGAGTTTTGGCAGGACCTCTGAGGCAGCTTCCCAACAAAGTCTCAGGAAAATTCTAGTGGCTAGTTTCTAGTAAATTCTCTCTCCACCCCAACAGGAAGTTTCCCCTTTGCCAAGCTCAGCATACATGATCTCAATGAATTTATCCATCGTCCACTAGATCACAGCCACACTTGTTCTAATGAGGTCTGAATCTTAGACTTAGCAGGGCTCTTTTGCAAATATGTTTCTTCCTTTGGTACTCTGCCTGTCTTTGAGGTAGTGGCTGCTCACTATAGCTGCGATTTCTGCATTCTTTGGCGTTCTCTTAGCCCCTTAGCAGTTAATCCCTATTGGGGATTACTAGTTAATATATTCTTTATGTTAATTTTTTCCTATTCAAATTCCTGTGTTATTCCTGTTTACTGACTATGACTAATACAGAACTGGCATCAGGAATCATCTAAGAAAACGTGCACAGAGGTGAGATTCTGAGATTGGTTTGGTTGTGTCATTAGTCTTGAGTGCAATGCTGAGCTCTTTGTAAATGGAAAATGAGATGAGAATAATCCTTGGCATGCCATGGCATCACAATTAATCAATCTATTATCTGTGTTTGATTTTGATGAATTGCCTACTGAAGCAACTACCTTGGGATCCAAAGCAACAGCTGCACTTGACTGCTATGGCAGGAAGGTGACAACAGGTCTGGGGTGTGAATGGAATCTCCTGAGTGAACTGGGCTCTTAGGAAAAAAAAAAATGACAAGCTCAGGTAATTTAATGCTCATCTCTAGATGTGATCTGAGAACCAGGGAGTTTCTGTGACTACCTTAAAAGAATCTCTTATTTATTTATTTTTGTAGTCACAGGGCTGATGTTAAAATGAAATGCAAAATTAAATTGAGTGGGTTGAAGTCAGAGTTTCATCATGTTTCTTATGTGAAAGATAGGGCAATAAGTGGAAAAAAAAGAGATTCAAAAACTTTAAAGGGAGACATCTGTTTGGACCCGTATGAAACTAAAAATCTTGAACCCCAAGTCACTCTGAGCTTTCATTGTTAATGAAAATGTGTTGTCCTCCTAAGTCTACAAATATTAACCTACCTTTCTTGAAACCCTTGTGGTATCATAATTTAGGGTAGATGCCTTGCAAGAGTAAGCCATTCTCCTCTAGAACCAAAACAACTAACTCTTGTTGCCACTAGACCCTTAACTAAAGTCTCAGGCTGTTCCTGAGGGTCAGGCATATACCATGACCTGGAAGGAAATAGCTTACACATTAAAAAGCATTATAAAATATGTATATATGCATGTGTGTATATGTATGTATTTATATACACATATATGTGTGTATATTTATATTCATTACCCAGTGAAAGAATATAAGATGTACATATCAACAGAAACACTGGGAATGTATAGGAGAGTGGATTCTGAGAGTGTCAGTGCAAAGAGATAGGGTATATAATACTAGATGAACCCAAATGTATTAATTAGGGTGCATTTACTAAAGACTACTGGTTTAATGTGTTAGTTTGGACATTTGGAATTGCCTTTAACAAGTCACTTGGTTTGATGACTAAAACTTGAACTCAATAGAGACCAATGTTTAATGAAGTTATGTCAGAACTTCCCCAGCATGATATGGAGGAAGGAATCCAAATGCATCAAAAGTACGGACAGTTGGAATGGATTCATCACATGCAATCTACACATCTATTCACAAACTACATCCTCCTAGAAGATCTACAGACATTCCCTGCATTAAGGTGTTGAGAAGTACATTGTTGAGGGAATTCCTGCATCCTTGAAACAGTCTATGGTTTCTCTCCTTTATAGGCTAGACATAACTGTAGGGGATGCTATTCTTGAGATGGGTTCTTTGATGTCAGTGAGGATGATGGAATCCTGCTATGAACATTGGGGTACATGTATCTTTTTGAATTAAAGTTTTCTCCGAATACATGCCCAGGAGTGGGATTGTAGGATCATATGGTAACTCTATTTTTAGTTTTTTAAGGAACCTCCATACTGTTCTCCATAGTGGTGAACCAATTTACATGCACCAACAGTGTAGCAGGGTTCCTTTTTCTCCACACCCTCTCCAGCATTTATTATTTGTAGACTTTCTAATGATGGTCATTCTGACTGGTGTGAGTTGATACTTCATTGTAGTTTTGATTTGCATTTCTCTAATAATTAGCGATATTGAGCACCTTTTCACGTGCCTGTTGTCCATCTGTGTTCCTGATTTTTGTTGATATAAATTAGAAAATTCTTACAATTCTTTTGATGTATAAGTGATTTTTAACCAAATCAGACTCTGTAATTATCGTCCCTAGAGCATGGGGAATTCTCACCATAGTTTCTGGTCTATTGCAAACAAAAGGTGACTGGATGTGTCTGGAAGATAATGGACATCTCCTTTCAAGTCAGCTTTCTCAGGTGAGGTAATTACAAGCACAGAAGTGTTAGTCTTCTCAAAAACAGGATGACAGACTGCTTGGATTTCATGATTAATAGTGTGTCTGAGTCCAACCAGATATCCCCAAGCCTTGTTTCAGGCTTCCACTCCTTCTACTCAATGCTTTAACCTTCTCACATGAGAGACTTGGTGAGGCTATGAAAACTTACATTATAATTATGTAACCTGTACAATTTAATTCTGTATTTGATTTTCAGCGGTACCGACCTTACAGCTACAAGAAATAAACAATTTTTAATGGCTGCCTTAGACATTTTCTTATTATTTGACTATCACAGAGATAAGAATTTAAAGACGTGAGCTTGTCATCTTCTTCCTATAAGCACTACACTGTACTCAGAAGAATCCATTCAACACAACAGTGCTGTATTTGTAACTGTAATTAGCATCATAATAGTAAACTGTAGCAGCAACTTGGCTCTCAAAACATTTACTTCAGTAGACATTTTTTCAGAATCAACCACAGGTAATAATATGATTAATTATGATGCCAATAAATAACATGGATTGCTAGCACCCCATATTCCACTGTTGAAGACATCAGTACATTCAGGTTCAAGGACATGGGAAAATTAATAATATCAAAATCCCATCTTTGAGAGTCTATTTCCTAGAACTCCTTCCAATATCAATTTCAGTATCATTCAAGGACCGATCAGGAGACATAAGACACTCCTCTTGAACAGAGCAGATTTTATATGAGAAATTGTTAACTACGTATAAAATTGTTAACTAAATAACTGTAAAGCCCATAAGTGAACATTAAGGTTCAGAGATGTAGTAATCATTTCTATCAAGCAGCTATCATTTCTAGGGCTAGAACAAATATGAGAGAATGGAATCACTGAAAATTAGAAACATGCAAGGAAGGGAGGCTCTTCAGACCTGAAATTTAACCTTTGAGGAGGATGTTCTGGTTGACTGTTACTGATGTGTCTTGGATCACAGAGCAAGGGCATTATCGTGCTGGAACCCAGGCCATTCTCTGTGATGGGGATGGGGAGTGATGGCCAGCTTGTTCTGGAATCTCAGGAGGGGACAGGTGTTGCAGAGAGATGATCTGAAAGTGATGGAATAACTGAAAGTTGAATTCCACTGCTTTTCCAGGAAGAAACTGCCTCTGCTGGGCTGAAGAAGTACTAGTGAGGTGACACCCACAGGAACATCAAGTACATAGGCAGACCACAAGAAGCAAATGGAAAGTCCCTTCTTCTTCCCTCCGTTCAGCAGTCTCTCCCTAATGCCCTGTTGGCAAAAACTGATAGGGAGACCCCTGGCAAAGCAGAAATGCGTTTTCTGGATTCCCAAAGCATTACAAAGCAGAGTATGGTTTGGTGAATTTGGAGCTGAAAGGCAATCATGGAATACCCAAACAGAAGCCTTACACAGAATCTGTTGCAGCTCTGTTTCAGATCCGGTATCTCATTCTTGTGGATCTCATAGGAAGTAAGATTTCTGTGCTTGCGGTCTGGGCGTTAGAGTTGTGTCCATGTGTGTGCTGTTAACTAGAATGCATAAGAAAGAGTATATTTATGTTTTAATTATAGATCTTGGCTTGCAGGCAAACAAAAATGATTCTGGACAACTCAAGCAAAAAGAATGATTAGATAGATGTGGAATAGCACACATAACTTGAGAAACTTAAGAATCAAGAATTGAGAGGCAGAAACCCAAAACTTTTTGCCAAAATCAGAGATGAAATGTAACAGATAAAAATGGTAAACCGTGATCATTGTTTTGTAAGTCTCACAATTATTTTTTAAAGGCTAGCAAAATTAACAATCAGAAGCTCACACTTCTGTACTGCAAAAACATTTAGGTAAAATTGCCATTTTCTTGGTACACATAATTTGGAAGAATTCATACTAGTTTTGCAGAAATATGTGTATTATATATTTCATTTACTATAGGATTTAGTGTTGATAAGTTTACATTGTTGTTGACTAATATAGGTAGAGTTAGTTAGTACAGAGTAATTTTTACCACACTTAAGGACTATTGTTAGTTTGCTAATGTCTTGGCTCTCATTATTACCCAATATAATATAATTTAAAACAGTACCTAGTATTAATCTCTTAGTATCAATTACATGTTTTTCAAGCAGAGTTTAAAGGAAATAATAAAAAATAATCTAGCATATTTTGGATGCTTGACCACAAATACTATTAACTTAATTTTGTTCTAAAAGACATACAACGAATTTGATGTAAAAACATGTAGGTAATTGAAAATGATATACACAACTTTAATTTCAAAAGGAGAATCAGACACACATTAAATTATATTTTTGGCCAGTGAGAAATAAACTTAAATGAGGTGCTTTGGCACATCATGCCAAAGTTGTTAAGGGATTTAAAAGCTTGTTTACTGATCTCCAAATAAAATATAAGGGAATGATACAGCACAAGACAAAGAGATAAACAATATAATATTGTCCTCATAAAAATATTTAACTCAAAGGTCTAATTATTAATGAGAAAATTTAAATTCACTCTTTTTCAAAAGCAAGTAAGGATGTATAAGGCAGTATTAAAATCAGATCAATATGAACAACTACTACAGTTTTGCCTTACTTTCATTTCGTGCCTTAAATTGTGTTTTACATTATCAATTTAATTGCAAAAAGATAGAAAAGCACACTGAAACGTTAAGGTACATTTTGAAGCCATGGAGGATGTTTCCAAAGTAGAATATCCCTTTTCATCAAAGCTGTAAAGAATATATTGGCAATAAAATCATTGCTGCAAAGTTCAAAATTTTCCGTGACAGTTTCAGAAGATGGTGACTCTATTTTTTTGTATTTAATTCATAATACTGATAAGAAGCTTGCTTTAATATATTTTGCAAGTTTAGGAAGGGATGTAATGGCTTTAATCTTATGAAATTCACTTTATGAAGCTAGGTATTTTTATCACATTATTGAAATCATTAATTATGCATCTCTAGAGGAAGATAGGGAGGTATATAACATGGACAATCACCTCAGTAGCAAATTTCTAAGTTGAGCCACCAGCCTAGATTTAATTTCCCTTACTGTAACTTCTATTTCCCAACAATAAATGTGCAGATGAGAGTAGGGTTAAAGAAGAATTGAAAAAGCAAATAAGATATTTTAAATTTGAATAAAGATATTTTTCCATTTTGAAATTTATAATTAATTGTGTAGTTATTTCTTGATTTTTAAAAAAATATTTTATTGAATATAAAGAGGGGGATATTTATATCAAGCCGTATGTCTTATCATGTGTTTTCAGAGTAGATTTATCAAAAACAAGGTTGGAAGGAATTTTCTAGTAGCTAAATTGTGTTTTATCTTTAAGGACTATAATTGTAGACTTTACGTATATAAGGATAGCTTCTGGTCCAAATTACTCTATCATTTTTAATAAATTATGGCTTAGAGGGGTAATGGCATAACTGAAGACACATGACTAGTTATTAAAACAATAAACAATAAAAACTGCTACATTTCCATTCCAACATATTTAAGAATTATTCTGTGTCAAATACTGTGTAAGAGATACAAAAACAAAAAAAAAGAGCATCAATTACTTCAGATCTTACTTTCTTATGGATAGTAAAATAAATACATATATTCATAATAAAAGAAAAATAAGATAAAGTTAAATAAAAATAAAAAGCAACCAACCTGATAAGTGCTATAAGAAGTGGTATTAAGTTAGCACATAGAATGGGTACCTGTCTGAAACTATAGAATTGGGAAAAAGGGGAGGATACAAGGAAAGGTTTCCTGAAGCAGATTACAACCAGTACTGGAGTATGAATGAGTAGCTGCATTATCTTAGAAAATGAAGAAAAATAATTTCAAGTAGAAAACACTTTCTTCAAAGTTCTAAAGGTAAAAAGATACTGTATTTGGATATTAGCCATATAACAGCAGGAGTCTTTTGTCTGTTTTATTCATTGAGGTATCTAAAGGACTCGAAATAGTCTCTGGAATATAATGGGCACACTAATATTAGTTGATTAAATAAATAATTTATGAAGGAGGAAATGTAAGTAGAAGCCAAACAACGAAGGGGTGTCTATGCAATAATAACACTTTTGTAATTTATTGTAAAAACAATAGAAAGTCAATGAAGGAATTGAAAAAGAGAAATGGTAATCTTAGGATGGGTATTTTAAGAAAATTAACAACTAGGTGAAAAATGGAATCAACAGTTAAACAAAATGAAATGAAATGAAAATAAATAATAAAAAATATAAAGAAGAGAAATATCAATTAGGATTCTGTTGAAGTACTGGAGCATGGGATTGATAGTGGCAGTAGAATTGGAGATAAGTGAAAAAAAATCACCATATACCTATGAAATAGAAACTAAAGTTTTTGTAATTGTTTGTATGTGGTCATCTGGGGGAGAGGTAGAAGGTTGGCTTGTGGCTTGAGAAAGTAGTTGACTAGTGCTGTCATTTGATGAAATGGTTATAATAGGAGGAATAACAGTTTTGGTAGAAAGATGGTATATTATATCTTGGACACACTAAGTATGAGAGCCTCTTTGGACACCTACATGAGAATGTCCTTATGGATAACTGCATATAGTGATCTTTATCTCAGGAGAAATACAGGATTGGGTATTTAGATTTGATGATGTTAGTATATCAATGCTTGCTGAAATGGATGATATAGGGATGCTGCAACTTTCATCCCACTCTCCCAATATTTCTGTTTCTTCCCATTCATAGGGGACACTCCTGCCAACAATTCGAACTGTCAGCTCTGCTCCTCCCTAGCTTCTCAATTTTCAGAACCCCAGACTTCCATTGGTTTACGTTCAGTGTTAGGTGAGGTTACAGTGCTTACAGATTAGAATACAGAGATGTTCTGTTTTGTTCTTCACATTTCTGCTGCTGGCCAAGACATTCAGGTAGGCCTAAGCCACACAGTTCAGTATAAAAACTCCTACTTGAATAGCTATCAGGAGCTTCCCAAGATGTTAATAAAGCAGCATTCCATTTATCATTATACCATCTAATATCTATACCTCCCATAGGTAGAGTCACCTTTAAAAATCATGAAGGGGAAGTAAGAACAACAACAACAAAAACTTACCCTAAGTCCCAAACAGATGAAAGTCACCAATGAGAAAATATAGAAGTATTGCATAGTGGATCCAAATTCTGAGTTTTAAGTCAAAGAGACAGAAACAGAGGGGGCCATGGATTTTGGAATGCTCAGGGCAAAGGCTGATCAACACTTTATCACCAGGACACACACAACCTCACTAACACTATTTGCCTTGAGGCCATCAAGCTTAAACTCATTATGATGTTTATCCTTTTTTTAATGACAGGCCCTATCTTTGTTTATGCCCATAGGCAGATTTTCTAGACCATTTTCATCTCCTAAAATCTAAAATAGCTCATATCCATGATCTTTTTTGATTTTAACTCACACCCTTATCTGTTGCTCCTAAAGTATGTCCACTGTCTGTCATCAGCAAAATCATCTATATTTTCAATCTCTTATCAGAATACACTGCTCTTGTTCTGTCTTAAATCTGGCTTTCCCTTGGAGCTTAGACAAGTTAAGTAACTTACTTATGTGCACATGGCTAATAAAGCCTGAATCTGGCTTTCAGACTTAAGCTTGCTGCTTCCAGAGTGAGCCTGGAGCCATGCCTTACTGCCTCTTTCCTTGGAGATCACTACTCAACTTCCCAACACCATTTAGACTATACCGTAACTCAATGCCCTTTAGAAAAACATAATACAATATAAATTCTTCTTTCTTAAATTTCATTTCAAAATACCACTCCACCTTTGTCCTTATTCTCCCACTATAAACACCACAAGAATCTCAAACACATTATGTTTAAAATGTGGTATTTCATATTCTCCACCATCTTGGTCTCAGTAATTCATGCCATGGGGCTTCCCTGGTGGCGCAGTGGTTGGGAGTCCGCCTGCTGATGCAGGGGACACGGGTTCGCGCCTCAGTCCGGGAGGATCCCACATGCCGCGGAGCGGCTGGGCCCACGAGCCGTGGCCACTGGGCCTGCGCCTCTGGAGCCTGTGCTCCGCAGCGGGAGAGGCCACAGCAGTGAGAGGCCCGCGTACCGCAAAAAAAAAAAAAAAAAAGTAATTCATGCCATGTACTCATTCAAGCAAAGGAATTAGTCAATTTGCTTTCCCTTCTCACTCATCTCTCCACATTAATTAAGTGGAGTCGACCTACAAAATATATATGCCCAAAGTCATTTCCTAAATTTTGGCTCTCTGTCTTTCACACCAGTTTCTTGCAACACTCTTCCCATTCACCCTTCCACATTACCAAAGTTGAACACAATATATACACTTCCTTAGATTCACTTGGCCAAAGAGTTCTAATTTTTGCTACCGATATCCCCTGATATTAACCACATTCTTATAGGTGATAGAAGATTCTATTTCTTTGAAGAAACAGTTTGAGTTTCAACATCACTTTCATGAAAGGTCACATTGCTGTAGCGCTCATCTTGCTTGGAGAACCCAGTATGACAGCTGCTCCCATAATCATGGAATAACTCAATGGTGCCTGACCTCATGCTTTATATCACTCACATATTAACTGAATTCCACAGACTTCCTGGTCACTTGTGAAGAAAAGAATGAAATTCCATGAGATATTCTTGGTGCCCACATGCATGCACTGCTAGACTGAGCAGGTTACACAATTGAGTTATACCTTCTCACTGACTGCTCTGTGCTCATGACTTGTGTTGTAGAGGCCACTACGGTTGTCAAATGGGATCTAGCTTCCCTAGAAGCTACCAGAAAGGGCTGAATGAAGACAGCAAAGAATTGGCTGATGAAATTCATTTCTTTTTCCTCTCTGAGAACCTGTTTTAAGACTCAGTATTCTAATAAAGATTTTTTTTTTGCGGTACACGGGCCTCTCGTTGTGGCCTCTCCCATTGCAGAGCACAGGCTCCAGACGCACAGGCTCAGCGGCCATGGCTCATGGGCCCAGCCTCTCCGTGGCATGTGGGATCTTCCTGGACCGGGGCATGAACCCATGTCCCCTGCATCGGCAGGCGGACTCTCAACCACTGCGCCACCAGGGAAGCCCTTAATATAGATTTTGACATGAGATTTAATTTACGATTCTCTTTTTGTCTTAGATGGAAATGTGATCATAAGTTGACCAAGTCATGCTCAGGGGCAGCCTCTAGGAGAGCGTCCCTCAGGTGTTCTTGCCGGAACCAAAGGCAAATTCTGACAACTGATGCTCAGGAAGAGTAAATAAGTTATATATTACAGTTTCCTCTAGCTATACTCCAAGCAATGAATATAATCACAAAAACTAATGCCTGGACACAGTAGTCATAAGGCAGCATCACACAATGGTATATATATATCTCTCCATCCATAACATCACTCCAGAAAAGTGCCTCAAAAGACATCATTTCATAGACAAGACACAAATCCATTTCACAGAGTTGCAGTGTACTGCATCTTCAGATTCCCTATGTTTATACCATGGAGAAAGCCCTGAGCGTCATGGGTTTGTTTTTTTTTTTTTTAAACCAGAAAACAATTATTTACTGGATGGTATACATCAAGTTCTATTTCAAAATACAGATGCCTGAATAAATCAGTTAAGGAGAAAATCATTACAGATGACCGAGATAATATGCTTTGTTTGAGACATCAAAAGTTATCCTTGAGATGTTTCTATGAAAATATGTTTCACTTGATTTTATCTTTTCTCTGTTCTAAAATGATACCACGCTAACTTGTAATTTTGCTGTTGGTGGGGTACATAGCCAGAATAATTACATTTCATAGATAACTGAGTATAAAATAGTAACCTTTTCACATTAAATGAATTTATTAAAATTGAATACTGTATGATGAAATGTGCGCCAAGTCTACATTAGAGAAAAATTTGAACTCACAAAGAAATAAAAGATGGGATGAGAAAACTTAACCCAAGATCTGCTTTTAGTGGAAGGGTGCCAGATGCATGGCAGTTCTTTATAACTCAAAGGATAGAAATGGCAGTTATCCAGTGATTTGGGGGGAAAATATACAACGATTTATGTAACTACGTTCCGGTAGAAGTCAGAGATGAAATTACCTGCTTTGAAGAAAATTTTCTTTTCAAAAAAGGCATTAAAAGCTTCATGAGATGTAAGGAGGACAAAGTGCCAGCCAAAAAGAAAAAATCTAGCTATATTAGTAGGCGAGGGACGATATCAGATGACTGGAAGTTAAGTTTTATTAAGTTCTAATATCTTCCTCTAACTGTAGATTCTCCAGCAGCATGAAGACGCAGCATATTATTATACTTCTATTATTCCTCTGTGTACCCTTTATCAGATAGCTCATCAAATAGCATAGCCTTAATTTATAGAGAAAATTCACAAATAAGCTGGACTGTATCTTCAATTGAAGGGCCATCTGGTGATCCATTGTCACTCTAAACTCAATATAAGGGAAAACAAACGCAATTTTATTTTCTCACAACTTCTCTTCCAGACTTTACTACTTTTCTTCTATTTACCTATTTTGGAAAATTTTGAAATATTCATGGACATATCATTTAATGCTCCCTCCAATCCAATTAATAATGGATGTTGATTAGTCCATTTTTATGCCACTTGCATTCATCCTTTTCTTCTTTTCCATGCTTGCTGCTGCAGTCCTATTATAAGCACAGCTTCATATCCAGGCTATTGAATCACATCCGGAAAGATAGTATGACATTGTGGTTATGTAAGTTCTGCAATTAAATAGACCTAGTACAAAAATAGTTGCAGAATTTAATAATTTTGTAGTCTTGAGAACGTTCCTTAGCACTTCAAATCACAGTATGCTCATCTGTAAAATAAATTTAAGATAAAACAACAAACTCTCCAATTTATTGAGTTTAAATGCCACCTTCAAGAAAAGTTACATTACTTTGGTGCTCTGCCTGCTTGTCCAGCAGCATAATAAGTTTGGATGTTTTTTAATTATCCTCTGAAAATTTGTTTTTCTTTTCCATTATGTTTTATTATACGATATTGAATATAGTTCCCTGTGCTATACAGTAGGACCTTGTTGTTTATCCATTCTAAGTATACCAGTTTGTATCTGCTAATCCCAAACTCCCAATCCACCCATCTCCCAGCCCCCTCCCCACTGGCAACCACAAGTCTATTCTCTATGTCACTGATTCTGTTTCTGTATCATAGATGGGTTCATTTTTGTCATATTTTAGATTCCACATATAAGTGATATAATATGGTATTTCTCTTGTTCTTACTGACTTCACTTAGTATGATAATCTCTAATAGTTGCATCCATGTTGCTGCAAATGACATTATTTCATTTGTTCTTTTTATGGCTAAGTAGTATTCCATTTCATGACAGGAGGTGAGCTCAAGTCCTTCTACTTCACTGTCTTTTCCAGAATTGAGGGGTTGCTTTTAGTTTGGATGTTTGCTTTCTCTTTCCTCAGTGTGTGCTGGCTGTTATCCCCTTGATATGAGGTGTGCAGGTACAGTGGCCCTTGTGCACTCCCAGGATGGTGGGGACAGGGGCTATCGCCTGCTCTCGGGTCTCATAATGGCAGCCTGTGCCTGACTCTGAAGTCCCCATTGGGGGCAGCAACTTGCGCCTGCCCCCAGAGCTCATGCAAGCAGTGTCCTGTTGCCTGGGAGCATTCACAGAGAAAGAAGCTCTTATGGTGATCCTGCCCCTCTCCTCGTGCACCCCCCAATAACGGTGCATGCCTCTCAGGTAGGCCCAGGCTTCTTCCGAGCACACCCTCAGCTGCCACAGCCCAGCCTCCTTAGGCTGTTTCCGCGCAGCCAACCCCACTCCTCTCCCTGGGTCTGACCTCTGAAGTCTGAGTTTCAGCGCCAGCCGCCACCCACACCAACAGATGAGTGTTTCAGGCTGAGGAGTGCAGGGCAACAGTGCCCACCTACTGTGCAGGTTACTGCCCATTTTTCCTTCCACAAATCGGTTGTTACACTCTCCTCCTAGGCTACATACCTCCTCCTCCAACCAGGTTGATCTTCCTGCCAGTGAGAAGTCTTCCCAGGATGCAGGAACTTTTCCTCCTTCACATCTCGCTCCTTGGGACGCAGACCCTATTCTGATTCCTTCTTTTTCCTTTTCCTTTTATCCTACCCAGTTACGTGGAGGTTTCCTTGACCTGTCAGATGTCTGAGGTCTCCTGTTGGGGTTCAGTAGATGGTCTGTGTGAATCGTTCGACTTGTAGATGTATTTTTAATGTTTTTGTGGGAGAAGGGGAGCTCCATGTCCTAGTCCTCTGCCATCTTGCCCCCTCGCCATTATTATTCCTTTTTAAAAATTTTTAAATTTAATTTATTTTTTATGCAGCAGGTTCTTATTAGTCATCAATTTTATACACATGGGTGTATACATGTCAACACCAATTGCCCAATTCATCATACCACCACCCCCAGCCCCCCACGGATTTCCCCCCTTGGTGTCCATACATTTGTTCTCTACATCTGTGTCTCAATTTCTGCCCTGCAAACCAGTTCATCTGTACCACTTTTCTAGGTTCCACATATATGCGTTAATATACGATGTTTGTTTTTCTCTTTCTGACTTACTTCACTCTATAACAGTCTCTAGATCCATCCACGTCTCAACAAATGACCCAATTTCATTCCTTTTTATGGCTGAGTAATATTCCATTGTGTATATGTACCACATCTTCTTTATCCATTCATCTCTCGATGAGCATTTAGGTTGCTTCCATGACCTGGCTATTGTAAATAGTGCTGCAATGAACATTGGGATGCATGTGCCTTTTTGAATTATGGTTTTCTCTGGGTATATGCCCAGTAGTGGGATTGCTGGATCATATGGTAATTTTATTTTTAGATTTTTCAGTAACCTCCATGCTGTTCTCCATAGTGGCTGTATCAATTTACATTTCCACCAACACTGCAAGAGGGTTCCCTTTTCTCCACACCCTCTCCAGCATTAGTTGCTTGTAGATTTTCTGATGATGGCCATTCTAACTGGTGTGAGGTGATACCTCACTGTAGTTTTGATTTGCATTTCTCTAATAATTAGTGATGTTGAGCAGCCTTTCATGTGCTCCTTGGCCATCTGTGCCTTCTTTGTAGAAATGTCTATTTAGGTCTTCTGCCCATTTTTTGATTGGGTTGTTTGTTTTTTTAATATTGAGCTGCATGAGCTGTTTATATATTTTGGAGATTAATCCTTTGTCCGTTGATTCCTTGGCAAATATTTTCTCCTATTCTGAGGGTTGCCTTTTCATCTTGTTTATGGTTTCCTTTGCTATGCAAAAGCTTTGAAGTTTCATTACGCCCCATTTGTTTATTTTTGTTTTTATTTCCATTACTCTAGGAGGTGGATCAAAAACGATCTTGCCATGATTTATGTCAAAGAGTGTTCTCCCTCTGTTCTCCTCTAAGAGTTTTATAGTGTTGAGTCTTACATTTAGGTCATTAATCCATTTTGAGCTTGTTTTTGTGTTTGGTGTTATGGAATGTTCTAATTTCCTTCTTTTACATGTAGCTGTCCAGTTTTCCCAGCACCACTTATTGAAGAGACTGTCTTTTCTCCATTGTATATCCTTGCCTCCTATGTCATAGATTAGTTGGTCATAGATGTGTGGCTTTATCTCTGGGCTTTCTATCCAGTTCTATTGATCTATACTTCTGTTTTTGTGCCAGTACCATATTGTTTTGATTACTGTAGTTCTGAAGAATAGTCTGAAGTCAGGGAGTCTGACTCCTCCAGCTCCATTTTTTTTCCCTCAAGATTGCTTTGGCTATTCGGAGTCTTCTGTGTTTCCATACAAATTTAAAGATTTTTTGTTCTATTTCTGTAAAAAATTCCATTGGCAATTTGACAGGGATTGCACGGAATCTGTAGATTGCTTTGGGTAGTATAGTCATTTTCAAAATATTGACTCTTCCAATCTAAGAACATGGTATATCTCTCCATCTGTTTGTGTCACCTTTGATTTCTTTCATCAGTGTCCTATAGTTTTCTGAGTACATCTTTTACCTCTTTAGGTAGGTTTATCCCTAGGTATTTTTTTCTTTTTGTTTCAATGGTGAATGTGATAGTTTCCTTAATTTCTCTTTCTGATCTTTCATTGTTAGTGTATAGGAATGCAAGGGATTTCTGTACATTAATTTTGTATCCTGCAACCTTACCAATTCATTGATTAACTCTAGTAGTTTTATGGTGGCATCTATGTATAGTATTATGGAGTACCTATGTATAGTACCATGTCATCTGCAAACAGTGACAGTTTTACTTCTTCTTTTCCAACTTGTGTTCCTTTTCTTTCTCTTCACTGATTGCCGTGGCTAGGACTGCCAAAACTAACCTTAAATAACAGTGGCGAGAATGCACATCATTGTTTTTTTCCGAAAGTTAGAGGAAATGCTTTCAGTTCATCACCATTGAGAATGATGTTTGCTGTAGATGTGTTCTATATGGCCTTTATTATATTGAGGTGGGTTCCCTCTATGCCCACTTTCTGGAGAGTGTTTACCATAAAAGGGTATTGAATTTTGTCAAAGGCTTTTTCTGCATCTGTTGAGAGGGTCATATGGATTTTATTACTTAATTTGTTAATATGGTGTATCACATTGATTGATTTGCGTATACTGAAGAATCCTTGCATCCCTAGGATAAATCTCACTTGATCATGGTGTATGATCCTTTTAATGTGTTGTTGGATTGTTTGCTAATATTTTGTTGAGGATTTTTGCCTCTATATTCATCAGTGATATTGGTCTATAATTTTCTTTTTTTGTAGTATCTTTCTCTAGTTTTGGTATCAGGGTGATGGCAGCATTGTGGAATGAGTTTGGGAGTGTTCTTTCCTCTGCAATTTTTTGGAAGAGTTTGAGAAGGATGGGTGTTAGCGCTTCTCTAAATGTTTTATAGAATTCACCTGTGAAGCCATCTGGTCCTGGACTTTGTTTGTTGGAAGATTTTTAATCCAGTTTCAATTTTATTACTTGTGATTGGTCTGTTCACATATTCTCTTTCTCCCTGGTTCATTCTTGGAAGTTTATACCTTTCAAAGAATTTGTCCATTTCTTCCAGGTTGCCCATTTTATTGGCACAGAGCTGCTTGTAGTAGTCTCTTATGATGCTTGGTTTTTCTGTGGTGTCCATTGTAACTTCTCCTTTTTCATTTCTAATTTTATTAATTTGAGTCCTCTCCCTCTTTTTCTTGATGAGTCTGGCTAAAGGTTTGTCAATTTTGTTTATCTTCTCAAAGAACCAGCTTTTAGTTTTATTGATCTTTCCTATCGTTTACTTCATTTCTTTTTCATTTATTTGTGATCTGATCTTTATGATTTCCTTCCTTCTGCTAACTTTGGGTTTTGTTTCTTCTTCTTTCTCTAGGTTCTTTAGGTGTAAGGTTGGATAGTTTATTTGCGATTTTTCTTGTATCTTGAGGTAGGATTGTATTGCTATAAATGTCTCTCTTAGAACTGCTTTTACTGCATCTGATAGGTTTTGGATCGTCATTTTTTCATTGTCATTTGTCTCTAGGTATTTTGTTATTTCCTCTTTGATTTCTTCAATGATCTCTTGCTTATTTAGTAATGCATTGTTTAGACTCCATGTGTTTGGTTTTTTTACTTTTTTTTTCCCTGTAATTGATTTCTAATCTCCTAGCATTTGGGTCAGAAAAGATGGTTGATATAATTCCAATTTTCTTAAATTTATCAAGGCTTGATTTGTGACCCAAGATGTGATCTCTCCTGGAGAATGTTCTATGTGCACTTGAGAAGAAACTGTAACCTACTGTTTTCAAATGGAATGTCTTATAAATATGAATTAAATCTATCTGGTCTATTATGTCATTTAAAGCTTGTTTCCTTATTAATTTTCTGTCTGGATGATCTGTCCATTGGTGTAAGGGAGGTGTTAAAGTCCCCCACTATTACTGTGTTAATATCAATTTCCTCTTTTATAGTGGTTAGCGGTTGCCTTATGTATTGAGGTGTTCCTATGTTGGGTGCATATGTATTTATAATTGTTATATCTTCTTCTTGGAGTGATCCGTGATCATTATATAGTGTCCTTCCTTGACTCTTGTAACACTCTTTATTTTAAAGTCTATTTTATCTGATATGAGTATTGCTACTCCAGCTTTCTTTTGATTTCCATTCCCATGGAATATCTTCTTCCATCCCCTCACTTTCAGTCTGTATGTGTCCCTAGGTCTGAAGTGGGTCTCTTGTAGATAGCATATATATGGGTCTTGTTTTTGTATCCATTCAGCGAGCCTGTGTCTTTTGGTTGGAGCATTTAATCCATTCACATTTAAGGTAATTATCAATAGTATGTTCCTATTACCATTTTCTTAATTGTTTCGGGTATGTTTTTGTAGGTCTTTTTCTTCTCTTGTGTTTCCCACTTAAAAAAGTTCCTTCAGCATTTGCTGTAGAGCTGATTTGGTGGTGCTGAATTCTCACAGCTTTTGTTAATCTGTAAAGCATTTGATTTCTCCTTCGAATCTGAATGAGATCCTTGCTGGGTAGAGTAATCTTGGTTGTAGGTTCTTCCCTTTCATCACTTTAAATATATCATGCCACTCCCTTCTGGCTTGTAAAGTTTCTGCTGAGAAATCAGCTGTTAACCTTATGGGAATTCCCTTGTATATTATTTGTCATTTTTCCCTTGTTGCTTTTAATAATTTTTCTTTGTCTGAATCTTTGTCAATTTGATTACTATGTGTCTCAGCATGTTTCTCCTTGGGTTTATCCTGCCTGGGACTCTCCTTGCTTCCTTGAATTGGGTGGCCATTTCCTTTCCCATGTGAGGGAAATTTTCAACGATAATCTCTTCAAATATTTTCTCGGGTCCATTCTCTCTCTCTCTTCTCCTTCTGCGAGCCCTATAATGCGAATGCTGGTGTGTTTAATGTTGTCCCAGAGGCTTCTTAGGCTGTCCTCTTGTCTTTTCAATCCTTTTTCTTTATTCTGTTCTGCGACAGTAAAATCCACCATCTGTCTTCCAGGTCTCTTATTTGTTTTTCTGCCTCATTTATTCTGCTATTGATTCTTTATAATGTATTTTTCATTTCAGTTATTGTATTGCTCATCTCTGTTTGTTTGTTCTTTAATTCTTCTAGGTGCTTGTTCTTTCATTCTTATAGGTCTTTGTTAAACATTTCTTGCATCTTCTCGACCTTTGCCTCCATTCTTTTTCTGAGGTCCTGGATCATCTTCACTATCGTTATTCTGAATTCTTTTTCTGGAAGGTTGCCTATATCCACTTTGCTTAGTTGTTTTTTTTGGGGTTTTATATTGTTCCTTCATCTGGTCCTTTGCCTTTTCATTTTGCGTATCTTTCTGTGAATGTGGTTTCGCTCCACAGGCTGCAGTATTGTAGCTCTTCTTGCTTCTGCTCTCTGCCCTCTACCAGCAAAAATGCTAAGCAAAATATATTTTTCTTATTTATTCTTAAAATATTTTAAAATTATATATATACATACATATGTATATATATACATATGTAAACATATATACAGAAATTGAAATTTCTAAAGAATGAAACACAATGTAAATATAAGTAAAATCTAATATTTTAGTCTCACATTATTAGTGCCTCCTGGGGTGCCCTTCCCACCTTTAACTGTGGAAGGCACTGAGCTATGGTAAAAATTGTGCAAGCAAAATGTTGGCCAAGGAAAAGTTTCTAATAGAATAACATGTGAAGGAAAGGTTCCCCAGAGATAAGCTTTCTTATCTTCTTTAAGGATGTAGGGTTAATTATGGGTAGCACACACAATCACATAGACTGACTGGCTTCATGATTTAGTCAACTATTATGATAGGGAATCAATAAGGGTAGGAAGGTGGATGGGTGGGCCAAACTGGGATTGAGAGGTCATGTGATCTATATGTTCTCATCTTTGGGCAGTTTGACCTCTAAATTAAATGTCATCTATTCTCCTTAGTAATTATATATGTCATTGGTAAAATGCACAGAAACATAGAGTAAGATGGCAGGGGGGAATTCCTGATTTAAAGAAAAAAAAGAAATACCTTGTTTGAAAAATTATTTTGTAGATTTAGAGATACAAATATTTATTATACACTCATCAAAATTATCAATTGATGAAAAATGTGGGGGGGTCTTTTTAACAAGCTTTGCACAAATAACAGAATTAATTAAATATCATATAATAAAATTATTCACTATATAAAAATGGAAAAGAAAATTATAGAGGGTAGATGATACTAGTAATTTAAGAAAGACAGCACATATACTAATTTTACCTTTTTGTGATTATAAACTACATATCTATATATCTGTAAACTATATGCTTATATACCTACATCTATATATGAATACAGATTTATATTGACAGGTATACACTTTCAATATTTTCTTTAAATCTCAATTTGTTACGTGACTTTTAGTTTATATCATAAATCCCCATGGTTTTGCACACTGCATGAAAATGATTTAAAGATTAATATTTGTAATGCTTCCCTAGTATTAAAATAAGGTTTTTAAAAAGTTGCTACTTCAGAGGGCAGACAGCAGAAGCAAGAAGAACTACAATCCTGCAGCCTGTGGAACAAAAACCTCTTTCACAGAAAGATAAACAAGATGAAAAGGCAGAGGGCTATGTACCAGATGAAGGAACAAGATAAAACCCCAGAAAATAACTAAATGAAGTGGACATAGGCAACCTTCCAGACAAAATTCAGAATAATGGTAGTGAAGATGATCCAGGACCTCAGAAAAACAATGGAGGCAAAGATCGGGAAGATGCAAGAAATGTTTAACAAAGACCTAGAAGAATTAAAGAACAAACAGTGATGAACAATAAAATAACTGAAATGAAAACTACACTAGAAGTAATCAATAGCAGAATAACTGATGAAGAAGAACGGATAAGTGACCTGGAAGACACAATGGTGGAATTCACTGCTGCAGAACAGAATAAAGAAAAAAGAATGAAAAGAAATGAAGACAGCCTAAGAGACTTCTGGGACAACATTAAACGCAACAACATTCGCATTATAGGGGTCCCAGCAGGAGAAAAGAGAGAGAAAGAACCAGAGAAAATATTTGTAGAGATTATAGTGGAAAGCTTCGCTAATATGGAAAAGGAAATAGCCACCCAAGTCCAGGAAGCTCAGTGAGTCCCATGGAGGATAAACCCAAGGAAAAACACACCGAGACACATAGTAATCAAATTGGCAAAAATTAAAGACAAAGAAAAATTATTGAAAGCAACAAAGGAAAAATGACAAATAACATATAAGGGAACTCCCATAAGGTTAACAGCTGATTTCTCAGCAGAAACTCTACAAGCCAGAGGGGAGTGGCATGATATACTTAAAGTGATGAGAGGGAAGAACCTACAACCAATATTACTCTAGCCGGCAAGGGTCTCATTCAGATTTGATGGAGAAATCAAAAGCATTACAGACAAACAAAAGCTAAGAGAATTCAGCACCACCAAACCAGCTCTACAACAAATGCTAAAGGAAATTCTCTAAGTGGCAAACACAAGAGAAGAAAAGGACCTACAGAAACCAACCCAAAACAATTAAGAGAATGGTCATAGGCACATACATATCAATAATTACGTTAAACGTGAATGGATTAAATGCTCCAACCAAAAGACACAGGCTTGCTGAATGGATACAAAAACAAGACCCATATATATGCTGTCTACACGAGACCCACTTCAGACCTAAGGACACATTCAGACTTAAAGTGAGGGGATGGAAAAAGATATTGCATGCAAATGGAAATCAAAAGAAACCTAGAGTAGCAATACTCATATCATATAAAATAGACTTTAAAATAAAGAATGTTACAAGAGAGAAGGAAGTACATAATGATCACGGATCAATCTAATAAGACAATATAACAATTATAAATATATATGCACCCAACATAGGAGCACCTCAATACATAAGTCAACTGCTAACAGCTGTAAAAGAGGAAATCGACAGTAACACAGCAAGAGTGGAGGACTTTAACACCTCATTTACACCAATGGACACATCATCCAAAATGAAAATAAATAAGGAAACAGAAGCTTTAAATGACACAATAGACCAGATAGGTTTAATTGATATTCATAGGACATTCCATCCCAAAACAGCAGATTACACTTTCTTCTCAAACGCGCACAGAACATTTTCCAGGATAGATCATATCTTGGGTCACAAATCAAGCCTCAGTAAATTTAAGAAAATTGAAATCATATCAAGCATTTTTCTGACCATAACGCTATGAGATTAGAAATGAATTACAGGGGAAAAAGTGTAAAAAAACACAAATATATGGAAACTACGTTACTAAATAACCAAGAGATCACTGAAGAAATCGAAGAAGAAATCAAAAAATACCTAGAGACAGATGACAATGAAAACACGACAATCCAAAACCTATGGGATGCAGCAAAAACAGTTCTAAGAGAGAAGGTTATAGCTATACAAGCCTATCTCAAGAAAGAAGAAAAATCTCAAATAAATAATCTAATCTCACACCTAAAGGAACTAGAGAAAGAAGAAAAAACAATACCCAAAGTTAGTAGAAGGAAAGAGATCATAAAGATCACAGCAGAAATAAATGAAATAGAAACAAAGCAAACAATAGCAAAGATCCATAAAACTAAAAGCTGGTTCTTTAAGAAGATAAACAAAACTGATAAACCATTAGCCAGACTCATCAAGAAAAAGAGGGAGAGGACTCAAATCAATAAAATTAGAAATGAAAAAGGAGAAGTTACAACGGACACCGCCGAAATACAAAGCATCATAAGAGACTACTACAAACAACTCTATGCCAATAAAATGGACAACCTGGAAGAAATGGACAAATTTTTAGAAAGGTATAAACTTCCAAGACGGAATCAGGAAGAAATAGAAAATATGAACAGACCAATCACAACTAATGAAATTGAAACTGTGATTAAAAATCTTCCAACAAACAAAAGTCCAGGACCAGATGGCTTCACAGGTGAATTCTAGCAAACATTTAGAGAAGAGCTAACACCCATCCTTCTCAAACTCTTTCAAAAAATTGCAGAGGAAGGAACACTCCAAAACCCATTCTATGGGGCCCCCATCACCCTGATATCAAAACCAGACAAAGGTACTACAAGAAAAGAAAATTACAGACCAATATCACTGATGAATATAGATGCAAAAATTCTCAACAAAATACTAGCAAACAGAATCCAACAACACATTAAAAGGATCATACACCATGATCAAGTGGGATTTATCCCAGGGATGCAAGGATTCTTCAATATACACTAATCAATCAATGTGATACACCATATTAACAAACTGAAGAAGAAAACCATATGATCATCTTAGTAGATGCAGAAAAAGCTTTTGACAAAGTTCAACACGCATTTATGATAAAAACTCTCCAGAAGGTTGGCATAGAGGGAACCTACCTCAACATAATAAAGGCCATATACAACAAACCCACAGGAAACATCATTCTCAATGGTGAAAAACTGAAAGCATTTTCTCTAAGATCAGTAACAAGACAAGGATGGCCACTCTCACCGCTATTATTCAACATAGTTTTGGAAGTCCTAGACTCGGCAATCAGAGAAGAAAAAGAAATAAAAGGAATACAGATTGGAAAAGAAGAAGTAAAACTGTCAGTTTGCAGATGACATGATGCTATACATAGAGACTCCTAACATTGCCACCAGAAAACTACTAGAGCTAATCAACGAATTTGGTAAAGTTGTACCGCACAGAAATCTCTTGCATTCCTATAAACTAATGATGAAAAATCCGAAAGAGAAATTAAGGAAACACTCCCCTTTACCACTGCAACACATAGAATCAAATACCTTGGAATAAACCTACCTAGGGAGACAAAAGACCTGTATCTAGAAAACTATAAGAGACTGATGAAAGAAATTAATGATGATAGCAACAGATGGAGAGGTATTCCATGTTCTTGGATTGGAAGAATCAATATTTTGAAAATGACTATACTACCCAAAGCAATCTACAGATTCAATGCAGTCCCTATCAAATTACCAATGGCATTTTAAATGGAACTAGAACAAAAAATCTTTAAATTTGTATGGAGACACAAAAGACCCTGAATAGCCAAAGAAGTCTTGAGGGAAAAAAATGGAGTAGGAAGAATCAGACTCCCTGACTTCAGACTATACTACAAAGCTACAGTAATCAAGACAATATGGTACTGGCACAAAAACAGAAACATAGATCAATGGAACAAGATGGAAAGCCCAGAGGTAAACCCACGTACCTACGGTCAACTAATCTATGACAAAGGAGGCAAGGATATACAATGGAGAAAAGAAAGTCTCTTCAATAAGTGGTGCTGGGAATGCTGGACAGCTACATGTAAAAGAAGGATATTAGAACACTCCCTAACACCATACACAAAAATAAACTCAAAATGGATTCGAGCTCTAAATGTAAGACTGGATACTATAAAACTCTTAGAGGAAAACATAGGAAGAACACTCTTTGACATAAATCACAGCAAGATCTTTTTTGATCCACCTCCTAGAGTAATGGAAATAAAAACAAAAATAAACAAATGGGACCTAATGAAATTTCAAAGCTTTTGCATAGCAAAGGAAACCATAAACAAGACGAAAAGACAACCCTCAGAATGGGAGAAATATTTGCCAACGAATCAATGGACCAAGGATTAATCTCCAAAATATATAAACAGCTCATGCAGCTCAATATTAAAAAAATCAACCCAATCAAAAAATGGGCAGAAGACCTAAATAGACATTTCTCCAAAGAAGACATACAGATGGCCAAGAAGCACATGAAAAGCTGCTCAACATCACTAATTATTAGAGAAATGCAAATCAAAACTACAATGAGGTATCACCTCACACCAGTTAGAATGGGCATCATCAGAAAATCTACAAGCAACTAATGCTGGAGAGGGTGTGGAGGAAAGGGAACCCTCTTGCACTGTTGGTGGGCATGTAAACCTATACAGCCACTATGGAGATTCCTTAAAAAACTGAAAATACAATTACCATATGATCCAGCAATCCCACTACTGGGCATATACCCAGAGAAAACCACAATTCAAAAAGACACATGCACCCAATGTTCATTGCAACACTATTTACCATAGCCAGGTCATGGAAGCAACCTAAATGTCCATCGACAGACGAATGGATAAACATGTGGTACATATACACAATGGAATATTACTCTGTCGTAAAAAGGAAACTGGTTCATTTGTTGAGACGTGAACGGATCTAGAGACTGTCACACAGAGTGAAGTAAGTCAGAAAGAGAAAAACAAATATCGTATATTAACGCATATATGTGGAACCTAGAAAAATGGTACAGATGAACAGGTTTTCAGGGCAGAAACTGAGACACAGATGTAGAGAACAAACGTATGGACACCAAGGGGGGAAAGCCACAGGGGCATGAGGGTGGTGGTGTGATGAATTGGGCGACTGGTGCTGACATGCATACACATCAGTGTATGAAATTGATGTCTACCCGATGTATAAAAAAAAAAAAAGTTGCTACTCCAATGCTGTGAAAAACTGTCCTTAATGATTTTAAACAGTTGGTATTTTTGCATATATTATACTTTCCATATGCCTATTTCAGATTAATAGGGTCAATGGCAGTTACCTTTGGATAATGTATAAGATTTTATCCACATGTATTTAAGTCATTGATTAAAAAAAAGTAGGTCCAATCATAATCTTCAGTTCATCTCTGTCTTGACAGTGTTTTACTCATTGACTTCATTTCTACAACTAAGATTTGAGTGACATTTATGAAACGCTCCAGAAAATAACTTATTGTCTCCAACAGTTTCTCACGAATATGATTTTATTCACAACTCCTAACTCAAAATGTAGAGAAAGTAAAGACTTGGACAAAAGTGATATTTTTCCATGCTATCAAAGTTTCTGTAAACAAAAGAAAGAACGTTGGCAACCTTTTTCCCTGAATTCTATGTATCTGCTCTAGAGCCAAAGTTGGAATCCACATTGAGCCTGATATTGCCATAGTTTGAGTGAAAATTATGATCCCACAATTATAATATGCAGTTTTCAATCTCCTGAGAAATTTTCCATTTAAAAGAGATCAGTCTCCAAAGGGGCATTTGTATTAGATCAGGCCTGTATAGGTGGAATCTTCTCATAGGAAAATTTAATCGTGTGCATGACATGTTAAATATGGTAGTTTGGGGAGTTTTCATTATCAGTGTTAATGAGTATTTTTGTTGAGCACATAAATATTTGATTTTCCAAAACACAGTAAGAAAAATATATTAGTTTGTGAAAACTAGTATAGCTTCATACAACATTTTTTTCTCTCTCTTAAAAAATTTCTGTCAGAATAGTGCAAAAGGTATAAAAGATCCTATAAAGTCTGTCTTGATTTTAAAAATGAGATTTCTGTTGGAAATATGATATCTTGTATTAGTTTTCTATTGCTGCTGTAACAAATGACCACAAATTTAGTGACTTAAAACAACACAACTATATGTTACAGTTCTAGATGTCAGTAGTCTGACAAAGGTCTCACTGGGCTAAAATTAAGGGGTTAATAGGCTCTGGGGAAGAATCCATTTCCTTGCCTTTTTCAGTTTCTAGAGGCTGCCAGCATTCCTTGGTTCGTACCTCCCTTCCTCCATCTTTAAGGCCAGTAAAGTTGAATCTCTGACTTTTCTTTCTATGGTCATATCTCTTTCTGACTACATCCAAGAAAGGTTCCCTGCTTTAAAGGACTCACATGATTAGAGTGGTCCCACTGGAAAATCCAGGATAATCTTTCCATCTCAGTTCCTTAACATTTGTTGCATATGCGAAGTCTCTTTCACCATGTAAAGTAACATATTCAATTTCTAGTTCCAGGGATTAGAATACTCACATCTTGGGAGGGGTGGCTGTGAATCATTCTGCCTTTCACTTATGTTTAAAGCACTGTAGTTTATATGCATGCTTGGAAAATATTATTTATCAATGGCAGTATATAGCAGAAAAATAAAGTCTTGGTAGATCTACAGGTTTTAACTGACATGTGCGTGTGTGCGTGTGCACTCACCATGGAGGATGACATAGAATTTAACAAAGACACATGACTAATATGAATTAAATGAAAAAAAATTAACTTCCTATGATATTTTTAAGTTCATTCTCTCACTGCTTCCAACTTTAGATTATAATTGTAGGGTAACTATATCATCTAACTCAATTTTTTACCTCAAATTATTTTCATTTTTACTGCAATCCATTCATTTAGTACAATTTCTTTTCAATAACATTGATGACTGTAAACATGAAAGCCTTATTTGGTTTTATAAATGAAGCAAAACAAATATAAGTAACCTATCTTACTTGAAAGGATTTTCTCTTCTTAATTGAAAACAAATGGAACCTAAGCTAAATTAATGTTTAATCTTTCATTCCAATACAAATGTTATTAGTTAGTGCAAGTGTGTACATGGTTATAAAGAGAAGAAACAAGCAGTTGATTAACTTTGGAAAAGTCTAAGCTTGACAATTTGAAATAGCAATAAGAAGAAATAAAGAATTGCATTTTAAGCAGTTCAGAATATTTTTAAATGAATTTCTCAGTATCTGCTTATGGCTGTGTGGGTTTAGTAAAGAATGAGTATATCTACTTGTGAAGGGCTCCTTATCTGATGTTTTTCTAAGGGTTTTTCTAAGAACATAAAGTGACTTCCTATTTAAATGTAACCAAGTAATGAAAAGGATTTAGCAAACCCTTGTCAAGGACAATATATTCATGCTGTAATTCTTTTAAGAACTACCTTATTATTTGCTGTGACAAATTTCAGAAGCTATTACCTCTATTTTTCACAGTTGTAACTTTATTTTTCTCTCACTGGATACATTTATATCTTGAACCCCAATATTGCCAGATGGTTCAAACTTAACCCAAATCCAAGCTATTCACTTAAATTAAAATTTAAAATGTATTAGTGAAGACTGCATATGAGTCTTCCTGCACCGTATGAGTGTATATACATTTCAGGGTCTTATGAGCATCAGGGAGAGGTGAATGATCTTTGGTTGCCTGGTGCATACTAAGATCTGAGGCATCTTTCACACTCACAATTTGGACTCAACCAGACAACTCAAAGGATATGCTTTGAATTTGTCTCAGGTCCATCTCCTTAGGAACTCTGTGCAGCTGACTATTGCTACACTACTTTCTACAATGTGCTGGGAGTCTTCCACCTCCCAGAGCTCCAGGTGTGAAGGAAAGCCTATGTTTCCTCTCTTCTCAAATCCCCTACCGATCTGTGTATTTTTCACCCTGGGGATTTGTGTTCTCTTTTTAGCCTGTTTGTTTTTGAATTTATTTTTTATTGAGGTACATTGGTTTACAACATTATATTTTTACTTCTGTATACAATACAACATGCTCGCCACTAAAAAGTTAGTTTCCATGTTTCACCATACAGTCAATCTGCTTTACCCATTGCTCCCTCCCTGCCCGCCCCTTCCCCTCTGGTAGTACTACTTTGTACTCTGTATCTACATGCTTGCCTTTGCTTGGTTTGTTCACTTATTTTGTGTATTTGTTTGTTTGTTTTTTCTTTTGTGGTACGTGGACCTCTCACTATTGTGGCCTCTCCTGTTGAGGAGCACAGGCTCTGGACACGCAGGCTCAGCGGCCATGGCTCACAGGCCCAGCCGCTCTGCGGCATGTGGGATCTTCCAGGACTGGGGCACGAACCCGTGTCCCCTGCATTGGCAGGTGGACTCTCAACCACTGCACCACCAGGGAAGCCCTGTATGTTTGTTTTTTATATTCCACATATGAGTGACATCATATGGTAATCGTCTTTCCCCATCTGGCTTATTTCACTTAGCACAATGCCCTCGAGGTCCATCCAAGTTGTCCCAAATGGCAAGATTTCATTCTTTTTATGGCTGAGTAATATTCCATTGTATGCATGTATGTTTATACACACACACACACACACACACACACACACACACACTCCGCATCTTCATTCATTCATCTATCGATAGACACTAGGATTGCTTCCATATCTCGGCTATTGTAAATAATGCTGCTAAGAACTCTCGGGTGTATATATCTTTTAAGTTGTATTATCAAAAAGAATCAGTAAAATAATATGATTAATAAACTGTGATTAAAGCCAATACCTCAAAATGCTACAAACAACAGTCTGGGTTTATGACACAGACGAGTTGCAGAGTTGCTCTGAGAAAAGCTTTCTCTTAAGTGTGATTTTATTTTGTTAGTCTCATTTGCTGAATAATCTATCCAATTCCAGTGAAGAAGTGAGATTTTTTTCCAGTCTTAGAAGCACTTTGCCTTGATCTGACTCCAGCTGGAGTACTGGGTTCAGAGTTGTTCCATACAGCGCCACAAGACAAGTTGTAAATTTCAGGAAGGCAGTTGCTAGCTAAAATAAGGTGGAGTTTTTCTACTATTAGAGCTGATTTAAGTGGAGGGAACTACGTTACAAAATATTAAATGCTCTAAGCAAATGCCCAAAATCATCTATTAAAACATTAAAGAGGGAATATTTGCACTGATTAAAAACTGGAGTAGATGAGCTCAGGCCACTTTGAATTCTAAGATTCTACTTAGTCATTCTATAAAACTTCTCATAAGAATATTTAAATGGCCTTGTGTTGATATTCATTTATCTCATCAATGTTGGCCCAGGTACTCTTCACTTGATGGAAGCAGAGAAT
The DNA here is from genome assembly GCF_059928025.1 of Delphinapterus leucas. Taxonomy (NCBI): domain Eukaryota; kingdom Metazoa; phylum Chordata; class Mammalia; order Artiodactyla; family Monodontidae; genus Delphinapterus; species Delphinapterus leucas. The sequence goes on along the minus strand of NC_143136.1, from coordinate 40,544,246 downwards.
GGAGAATGAAAAAGAAATTTTATTTCCTGTACATCTCTAGACACCCTCACTAAACAAATTCTTTATACAGTGTAATAAAATCTTCAAATGTGTGGTTCAAAGAAAACAAGTATACACAAGTCAGGGATTTAGGAAGCTTATGCTTATAATCTGAACTCAAGTCTTCTGCAAATTTGTAGAATAAGCAATTAATTTTTGAGAAAGAACAAAGTTAGAAAATTTGCACTACCTAATTACAAGTATTACTATAAAGTTACAACAATCAACACAGTTTTCAATTAAAACAAGAGTAGATATATAGGTCAATAGAAAAAATCTAGAAATTAGCACAAATACATATATATATCAAATATATTTTTGATGAAATTGCCAAAGTAATTCAGTGAAAAAGATAGTCTAAATGGTGCCTGAACAATTGGGCATTTACACAGAAGAAAAAAAAAAACACTGTATCATTTACTTCACATAATAAACAGAAATTAACTTGAAATGGAACATAAACCTAAATTTATGAGCTACAACTATAAAGCTGCTAGAAGAAAGTATGGGATAAAATTTTGTGGCCTATAGTTAAGCAAAGATTTCCTAGATAGAGTACAAAAAACACAAACCATAAAAGAAAAAATTGGTAAATTGAATTTCATTAAAACTAAAATCTGCTCTTTATAAAACACTACTAAGAAAATGAAAAGACAAACCATAGACTGGAAGAAATATTTGCATAACACTTATGTAATAAAAAATTTGCATTTAGAATAGATAAAGCACTTTTACAACTCAACAAAAAAAGACAAACAACCTAATTGAATAATGGATGAAAGATCTAAACAGACTCTTTATAACAGAAACTGCACTATTAGCAAATAAGCCCACGAAAAGGTGCTCAAAATCGTTAATATTTAGGAAAAATGCAAACTGAAATCACAATAGGTCAGCACTCCATACCTACTGAATGGCAACAAACACACGCAGACACACACACATACACACACACGTGCATACATAATCCCTGACTCAATTAAGTTCTAGAAAGGATTCAAAGAAAGCAGAGCTCTAGTACATTGATATGGGGGTGCAAAATGATAAAGCCCCTTGAAAAATGTTTTGAAGTATCTTATCTAGTTAAACATACAGTTGTCATACAATCCACTTTCAGTATTTACCCAAGAAATATAAAAACATATCTACACACAGACTCTTAGGTGAATAATGTTTATAATAAGTTTATTCATATTTGTCATTGTTTACAACAATTCAAATGTCCATTACCCAGGGGACTGATAAACATACAGTGGTTTATCCATGCAATTGGAATACTACTAATAAAAAAATAAATGATATTGAGCTCCATGAACTGTTTGTATATTTTGGAGATTAACCCTTTGTCTGTTGCTTCATTTGCAAATATTTTCTCCCATTCTAAGGTTGTCTTTTCATCTTGTTTATGGTCTCCTTTGCTGTGCAAAAGCTTTTAAGTTTTAATAGGTCCCGTTTGTTTATTTCTGTTTTTATTTCCATTTCTCTAGGAGATGGGTCAAAAAAGATCTTGCTGTGGTTTATGTCAAAGAGTATTTTTCCTATGCTTTCCTCTAAGAGTTTTATAGTGTCCAGTCTTACATTTAGGTCTCGAATCCATTTTGAGTTTATTTTTGTGTATGGTGTTAGGGAGTGTTCTAATTTCATTCTTTTACATGTAGCTGTCCAGTTTTCCCAGCACCACCAATTGAAGAGGCTGTCTTTCTCACTGTATGTTCTTGCCTCCTTTGTCATAAATTAGGTGACCATATGTGTATGGGTTTATCTCTGAGCTTTCTATCCTGTACCATTGATCTGTATTTCTGTTTTTGTGCCAGTACCATACTGTCTTGATTACTGTAACTCTGTAGTATAGTTTGAAGTTGAGGAGCCTGATTCCTCCAGCTCCGTTTTTCTTTCTCAAGTTTTCTTTGGCTATTTGGAGTTCTTTGTGTTTCCAACAAGTTGTAAAATTTTTTGTTGTAATTCTGTGAAGAATGCCATTGGTGGTTTGATAGGGGTTGCACTGAATCTGTAGGTTGCTTTGGGTAGTATAGTCATTTTCACAATATTGATTCTTCCAATTCAAGAACATGGTATATTTCTCCATCTGTTTATGTCATCTTTGATTTCTTTCATCAGTGTTTTATAATTTTCTGAGTAGAGGACTTTTGCCTCCTTAGGTAGGTTTATTCCTAGGTATTTTATTCTTTTTGTTGTAGTGGTAAATGGGGGTGTTTCCTGAATTTCTCTTTCTGATCTTTTGTTGTTAGTGTATAGGAATGCAAGAGATTTATGGGCATTAATTTTGTATCCTGCATCTTACCAAATTCATTGCTTAGTTCTAGTAGTTTTCTGGTGGGCATCTTTAGGATTTTCTATGTATTGTATCATGTCATCTGCCAACAGTGACAGTTTTATTTATTCTTTTCCAATTGTATTCCTTTTATTTCTTTTTCTTCTCTGATTGCCGTGGCTCGGACTTCCAAAACTATGTGGAATAAGAGTGGTGAGAGTGGACATCCTTGTCTTGTTGCTGATCTTAGTGGAAATGGTTTCAGGTTTTCACCATTGAGAATGATGTTTGCTGTGGATTTGTCATATATGGCCTTTATTATGTTGAGGTAGGTTCCCTCTATGCCCATTTTCTGGAGAGTTTTTTTAATCATAAATGGGTGTTGTATTTTGTCAAAAGGTTTAAGGGTGGAAGACCTAAATAGACATCTCTCCAAGGAGGACATAAAGATGGCCAAGGGGCACATTAAAGGATTCCCAACATCACTAATTATTAGAGAAATGCAAATCAAAACTACAATTAGGTATCACCTCACACCAGTCAGAATGGCCAACAACAAAAAATCTACAAACAATAAATGCTGGAGAGGGTGTGGAGAAAAGGGAACCCTCTTGCACTGTTAGGGGAATGTAAACTGATACAGCCACTGTGGAGAACAGTATGGAGGTTCCTTAAAAAACTAAAACTAGAATTACAACATGACCCAGCAATCCCACTACTGGACATATACCCTGAGAAAACCATAATTCAAAAGGACACATGTACCCCAATGTTCATTGTAGCACTATTTACAATAGCCAGGACATGGAAACAACCTAAATGTCCAATGACAGATGAATAGGTAAAGAAGATGTGGAACGTATATACAATGGAATATTACTCAGCCATTAAAACGAACAAAATTGTATCATTTGTAGCCATGTGGAGGGACCTAGAGTCTGTCATACAGAGTGAAGTAAGCCAGAAAGAGAAAAACTAATATTGTATATTAATGCATATATGTGGGATCTAGAAAAATGGTACAGATGAACCTATTTGCCGGGCAGGAATAGAGATGCAGAAGTAGAGAACAGACATGTGGACACAGGTGGGGAAGGAAAGGGTGGGACAAATTGGGAGATTAGGATTGACATACATACACTACCATGTGTAAAATAGATAGCTAGTGGGAACATGCTATAAAGCACAGGAAGCTCAGCTCGGTGCTCTGTGATGACCTAGGTGGGTGGGATGGGGGGGTGGAAGGGAGATCCAAGAGGAAGGATATATACGTATACATATAGCTGACTTACTTCATTATACAGCAGAAACTAACACAACATTGTAAAGCAATTATACACCAATAAATAAATAAATGAACTACTGATACTTGCAACAGCATGAATGAATTTCAGAAATTTTCTGCTAAGTGAAAGAAGCCACACAAATAAGCTGTATAGTGATGATTCCGTTTATATGACATACTAGAAAAGGCAAAATAGAGGAAAAAAATATCAAATAATGCTTGGGGTAGGGGAAGGAAAGGGAAGAAGGAAATTGACCACACTGGACATGAAAAAACTTTTTGGATTAATAGACATATTCTCCATTTTGATTGTGTTGGTGTTTCCATAATTATATATGGTTCAAAGCTCATCAACCTAAGCTCCAAAAAATAAAAATTAAAAATAATTTTACTGTATGAAAATTATACCTCAATAAACTTGTCTTCAAAAAAGCAAGCATATAGAAGATTTATGCTATCTATACAAAAACAATAATTGATAGAAATCTTATTATGAGTAATGATAGGCTAGAAGCAATAGACTAATATCTTTAAGTACTGAGGGGAAATACGTATCAACCTATAATTTTAATAACCGCCTAAGCTATCATTTAAGAATGGGGGTAAAATATGAACATTATTAGATAAATAAAAATGATTACAAATAAAACCCCAAAGAGCTAATAAAGAACACGTCTTAATAAGAAGAAAATTAAATGCAAGAGAAAGGTGTCTGTTGCAAGATATACATAAACAGAACACAGAAGGTGATAACAGAAAGCAGGAAATGATATTAATATTATAAAGAGTAGAATTTTGAAATAAAAATTTAAATAAAGAAATATATCAATATTATAAATTGACATGACATAATTTCTGATGAAAAACTGTCAAAATTGCTATATGTGCCAAACACATGCAGCAGAAAAAAGTGAGAGTGTATTATCTCTTGCTGCATAACGATACTACCACAAATTTAGCACCTTGAAATGACACTTTTTATCTCACAGCTTCTGTGGGTCAGGAGTCTGGGCACAGATTAACTGAGTCATCTGTTTCCCAGTCTCAAAAAGCCATAATCAAGATGCTGACCAAGGATGGGTTCTCATCTGTAAGCTCAACTGAGATGAGATCACTTTCCAAGTTCATGTGGTTTTTGACAGCACTCAGTTTCCTATAGGTTGTCAGAATGAGGGCTTCACATTCTTGCCAGCTGTTGCTCTGAAGCCCCCCTCAGTCTCTGGCCATAGGAGCCTTTCCAACATGGTTACTTACTTCTTCAAAGCCAGCAATGAAGTGCACCGCATTGAAAGATGGGCATTACAGTTTTATATAACATAACCAATTACAAATAATCATACACATCCTATCATCTTTGACATATGCCATAGGTTAGAAGCAAGCCACAGATCCCACCCACACTTAAGAGGAGGGGATAACACAAAGACTTGGACAACTGAAGAGAAGGATCATGTGGACCATGTTAGTGTCTGTTTGCCACAAAGAGTAGAGATACTATAAACAAGTTGATGCATCTAAATAAACACTGACTAATTTGGGCGGGTTAAGTACAAAAGATAACACAACATTAAAAATGGTAGATCTATGATATATGCAAATGATTAGATTATGAATGATAAAAAGGAGATGGCAGAGGGTTGAACATGTTAAGATTCCCATATTTTTTTAGGAGTCAAAGGATATGCTGATTTATATGCGGATAACAACAAAATAGAGCAGAAAATAATATACAACTTCAAAATCATTAGAGAAAAAAATAATTTATCTCTGACCCATGAGTAGAATTAAAATTAAAATCAGATGCTATTTTATTGTAATAGATTAATAGTAAAGTGAGTAAAAGTGGGATTTTGAGAAAAATATTAAAAATGCTTCTAGTGGGCTTCCCTGGTGGCACAGTGGTTGAGAGTCCGCCTGCCGATGCAGGGGACACGGGTTCGTGCCTCGGTCTGGGAGGATCCCATGTGCCGCGGAGCGGCTGGGCCTGTGGGCCATGGCCGCTGAACCTGCGCGTCCGGAGCCTGTGCTCCACGGCGGGAGAGGCCACACCAGTGAGAGGCCCGCATACCGCAAAAAAAAAAAAATGCTTCTAGTGACTTTTAAAAATTATAGAATTTTAAACCTGGAAAAATTTACTACCCATAAAGTTGGTCTCCTTTATCTTGCACAAAAAGAATGTCAGAGACTACAGAAGCATGATTTGCCTGAGGTCAATATAACTTTTGTAATAATTCCATTTTTTCAAATAATTTATACCGTATGTTTGCTTAAAAAGAACAGTGTTTTATAACAGCATATATTTCTTACTTAAAAATGTTTTTCATTTTCCACAAATTATTTTTCACTGTCAATTTGATTTACCATTTAAATTATAAATTAAAATTCTAATTTAGCTAAAAATAGTTCTATTTTGTTTACCTGTGATTGTTGCCACAAGCTATATTATCATTAAAACTGTGGAAATATACTTGGTAGGCAAATGATATGTTCTCAATGCTTTCAATGTGGATAGCATTTGAAGTAGACCTCATTCCCAAAGAGGATAAAGTAGAATTTTTAAAAATCTGATTTGTGAGGTGTACAGTGTATAGAATACTGAAAGCAATGATTTGGAAAATACCCATATCAATATTCTGAGTGCAAATTTAAGAGTTATTAGAAAACCATCATATATTACCCAGTATTACCATGCTTCCAAAGATAATGAAAGGCTGCCTGAAAATTTTGACATTAGCTAGTAAAACACACAACAACAACAACAAAACTTCCAGGAACAATTAGTCCAATAAAATCCCTTTTTGTGCTTCAACTATTCAGTAATGAGATGTTCAAGTTTTAATCTTTTAAGCACAATGTTTGCTGATTCCACCTCACCCCCTTGTGAATAGGTAATGCTATTTATTCCCCATTACCAAATTAGAAAAGAAAAGCTGCCTGTAAAGTTTATGTTCTCCTCAAAGACCTAAGTGTCACGTAAGAAGGAAAACTTTAAAAATCTGGATTTGATAAGCATCTATCTAAAATAAGGAATTAAATGTAAAGTACATGTATTTAAGAAAAGGCTATTTCTGATATGAGTAGTACATAGGGAGGAATCAGAAGCAATTCAATTTTTATGACAAATCTGCATGATGCTTACATATTATGGACAATATTTAATGTCATTCCAGTTTCAAGAAAATGACATCAAAACTATCGTTGAAATGGTTGGACCTTAGAGGAGTTTCTTTAACTTTTGTGTCAATACACAACTTAATTTTTTTTATTATCTTGTTTCTGTATGGATGGGTTTTATAATATCTAAATACATTAATATTTTAATAAACCATTAGAAATACATTTATAGCAAAATTGGTAAACATCTATTATCATTAATATTATATATATATATATATATATATATATAATTGGCTAATGCTTTAATGGGCTTTTGCTCCAGAAAACTTCTGATAGCACTGCTTTACTCATTAGTTGGAAAATAGCAGGAGGCAAATTATTCATAACACATGGACCCTATTTCCAGGGCCATATCATACTTAGAAAGATGCTATAACATTAATAAAAGCAATATCTTACATTTTATGGAAATTTACTGTGAAAAAAATACTTACACACATACTTTATTTCTAATCGTCTATGTTTTTAATAACACAATACATGTTTGCTATCTTGTCAGAGAGATTTTTGGAAGACTCTAGTGGCAATGGATTCCTTGGGGATGATTACTTATTTCACTTTCTTTTCTGATTTTCCACATCTAATTAGAAATGAAGTTATCTATATTAAAATATGTATGTGCAAACAAATTACCCTCCTTACTTTATACGTTATTTGTGTAAATCAGACTGCTTGTGGACACAGCGTGACTACAAGCTGACTAGGAATGGGGAGGAAACAGCATCCTGAGGGTGAGGAATGCCTGGTGCCATAGTCAGTTAGGCAAAGCTTTGGAGTCATGCTCTTCTCTCTCCTTCAGCATGTCCAGACTGGATCATTGCCTCTTCAATTGCATCTGCAGGACAATGTGACAGCAAAGCCATCCCAGCATGTATAGTGATTGGCGTCTTAATATCAGGAATTCACCAGAGCCAGTACTGGGATAAATTTTGGATTACAACAGGTCCAGAGTCATCATCCCACCCCCATCTTCCTTCATACCTTGAATGCAAGGCAAATATAAAAGGAGGAAGGAAAGAACTCAAAGAGAATGTATAGAAGAATACATTAGAATAGAAGGCAATAGAAGGCAGAGAAACAGAATTGTTGCTGACAAGGCAATAAAGAATGGTGGTCAAGCACAATTATAGCACTCTACACTCTTTCACCTGCAGTGACAGCATCTGCTAGGCCCTAGGCTTTGTTCCCAGCATGCAATACACACTACCAGCCAACTGAATTGATTCCATTAGAGGAATACATCCTCGAAGGCAAAACTAACATAGATCTGAGGTGTTCTCTAGTGATTAAGGAAAGATAACAAGGAGACAGGAAGGAAAGGAGGAGAATTGAGACTGAGGAAAGAAGGGTTGGGAAAAGATAAAACAAAAGAGAAGAAAGGGAGAGAAGTGCATAGATGGTGGGAAGATGAATGAACGTGGGGACAGACTGAGAGAAGGGTAGATTAATGGAGGCATAAAAAGGGAGAGACATTGAGGAGGAACAGAAAAAGTAAAGATGGAGAAAGGTCGTGATTGCATCTAAGGTGAGAATATTACTACAATTAATGTTCTCTAATAATATCTTTCTGTTCACTAAGACATTGGGCATAAGCATATACTGTCCTCAGTTATCAGTACACATTAAAGTATTAATTTGCTCTTCAGTAATTTTAAAAAGGTAATATCTACTCAGAGAATTATATTGTATACTCATATTTAAAATGTATCATTTAATTTTAGGTAAAACTTCACTTTCTGTTGAAATTCTAAAAAGTTTACATTGATGTATGATTGACTAAGTATATGTTTTTAAAAATAAATGATTTTAAATGTGAAATTAACTTTTTAAACTTCACTATTTCTGTCATTTACAAACATAGACTAAAAGTGCTTTTGACATTTGAAAGTTGTCAGATTGTCTTATCCTGTTTTTTAGATAGATAAATGCTACTTAGTTCATAACTATTGGAGTCTACATTTAAAGTAAGTATTTATAGCATTGCACTAAACACTTTTTCTTTCTCAAACAAAAACAAGTTTTAAGTTCTAATAGGTTTCAAAGTCTAATAATATTCAATAAGAATATTGTGGCAAATTGCTTTAGAATTCCTCACATTTTTCTGTATCCAAGCCTTCTGCTTTGTCATTACTGTACAAAGTTCCTCCAGCTACAGGCAGAATATGTTTCCTGTCCTTGTTAATGTTGAGTTTGACCATGTCACTTACTCTAGCCAATGGGATATGAGCAGAAGTGTCCATTTCAAGCCTATGTCTTGGAGCTATCATATGTCTCTGCTGATCACTCCTGCACATCTGTCATGGCTAGTGCACTGGTTCAAGGAAGATGAGAATCATGTGAAGTGAATCTGAAATAAGCTGAAGCTTAGAATCAAATCTACCTAAACACAAACCCAACCCCAGCTGACTAGAAATTCAAAGAATTGTGTTAACTGTGATGAAGATGATCCATAAAATTTCTCCTTAATCATAAGTTGTTAAACCCATTTCCTTTAAGGTAAAGAGCAAGGGGAAGGTGGTCACTATCGTAACTTCTGTTCAAAAGGTATTTAATGCACTAGTTATAACTAGAAATAGTAGTTTATATACAACATTTTCTTAGAATTAAAAAAAATCTCTATATTCATGATCACTGATTTTTTTTATTTCTAATTTTTTAATCTGTTTCTCTCTCTTTCTCTTTCTCACCTTTGCACCTTCAATGTATTTCCCATAATTTTGTCTATTTTATTGGAATTTTCTAAGAAATAAATTTCAAGTTATTTATTAATTTATTTTACAGCTTTCCTGTATTATATTTCTTAATATTTGCTTATTTTTTACTTCTGTGTTTATAAAACTTATATGCTTAACATATAAAACAATTTTGTCAGGATAGTCCATGATCATTATTTTTGTCTGCTTACTTCTAAGTATCAAGTTTTACATTTACATAATAAATAGCATGCAATTGTGTTGTTTTATTTCTTGTTCTGAGGACTTATCAACATAGAATAGTATATAATGACATGTTTTCATGTAATAATTAATTGTTCAACACAATGCAGTATGTTCAGTTGTAAAAATATAGTACATATGGAACTAACACACCATTGTAAAGCAATTATACTCCAATAAATATGTTAAAAATATATATAGGACACAATACTAAATATATATATATATATATATATGATAGAAACATTTAAACTGTGGCAATTATAGCCAATTATCTTTCATTATTAATTCTGGTGAACTTAATATTTTAATTGGCTCATATTACATAAATAAATATAATCACATAGAAAAACTATATTTCTTAAAGAGAATCTGAATCAAATATGACCTCTGCAAAGCACTAAAAAAGTTACATCTAGTTATAATTCCCATTTATTAGTCTAAAGTCTTAAGGGGCTGAAGATATTTTATACGATGGTGTTATAACTCGTTCCCCACTTGTGAAACACAGTGTTTGAACTGGAATAATATCTAAGATCCCTTATAACTCTAATTCTAGGTACTTATTGGAGGTAGTTAAAAATATGTCTCTAAAAAAATGTGAAAGAATTTGGTTGATCTCAAATGGATTTTCTTAGTGTGAGCTTTTCAATCACAAAGATAGTGGATAGGGTAAGAGAGAGGAAGCAGTCTGAAGAATGAAGGTGTAAGCCATTTAGTGAGATTTCAGCAATTCACACCAGTTTATTTTAAGAGTATGAGATGTAAGACTCAATCTTTTGTCTTCACCAAGATAAAATGACTTCATTAAAATGCCTAGTATAATTCACATAAGACAAAATCTACAGTTTTGCATTGTTTTACTTAACTATGAGGATGCAGAAAAAGCCAGAAATTCTGTTTGATTTGTCCCAGTTCTGCACCAACCTATAATTTATTGATGGAATAGTAGGCATACAGAAAGTTCATGTCCAAGGTTGATGTCTTCAGTGGCTCATATATTACAAGAGAATACAGTGATGATTTCAAGCTATAACAGACGAAAGGGATATGACTAAAATAAAGAGCTTCTCTAAAGAAGTTTTTCAACTAAAATCTTTCATGTAAGATAGAATACTTCCAGAATCCAATGCCTTTGCGAGTACTATCATTTTCACTGTACAGGAATACAAATAAATTATATATTTTTTCAAGCTCTTACTACCTGTTCTGCTCAAGCAGAAAGAAAGTTTTCCAGTCTCTGAACATGACAACTATTGCCTACTGAAGCCAAACCCATTGGTTGGTGACTCTCAATTCTTATGTTTTCAAAGTGTCTTTTCTCTGAAAGTTAGAGATGGAAGCCAAGGGCAAGAGGGGAGAAAAGAATGTGGAATTGGGCTTTATAGAGATCAACATTCCTAGGGCAGGTGGCCACCTGTGGGTATGTAGGTAGGATTCTAAAAACCTTTCAATGAAATTGATAGAAAATAGAGATGCACATGATTTCATAAACTCTTTGATGCTGAGTCTATCAGAAGAAATAAAATGAAAATCTTCCACTGTGATATTTTATGCTTTCAGTGGCCTAACTTTATGACAAAATTAAAGTCATAGAAAAATATATCAAGTTAAATATAAATGGAACACCTGGATGGAAAAATGTTTATAAATGGCCTTACTGCCTTAACTCTAATAACATGAGCAGAACTAGTATAATCATGTTCAGTGGTAATATGGAACCATATGTGGTCAAGTAAAATACAGGACAAATATACAAATACATCTGCTGCTACAGATTTTTGGCCCTTTAACAATCGTAGATGGTTATTCAAATAATTCTGGAATTATCATATGCTCTCAGAATGATATATTATCTAACTAATAGAATTCATACTGAAAATATACATATTTAAACTTTTTTCCACTTGTTATACTTAAAACAAGCTGTTTTTTCATATTTCAAATCCTCTGATCAAATCATCCTTTTGCATAATGCATTTCTTTTCTACCTTCAGTTTAACATCAATTTTAATGCTTAATAACAAATAAGGCAAACAATACTCTCTAGCTCTACTAGAATCTTCATGGTATTTTGTGATAATTTGTGTGCTGCTGCAAAATCAAACAAAATATTCAGCAAAACTTAAAGTTTAAACAAACTGTATAAAAATAATGGAAAACAAAGCAATTTTGGAATAAAACTAAGTTATTTCAGGATATTAGTCTAAACAATTTACTTAAAATTTGAAGAATAATAATAACAAATCTCTTCAAATAAAAGACTCTAGAATTCAGAATTATACTGCTGTTATAATTCACAGGCAACATCAAAATAAATTAATTATTCAAACAATTTATTTCAATAAAAACAAAAATGTAAATGTTTGTGGCTTTTAGGTGGTTTTTGTTAACTGTGTTTGATGTTCTAACTTTGATTAAAGTTGCCAAGTATTTGAAGTAGTCACTAAAATCCCAAGACTTATAAAACATATTTTTGAAGAAAACTGTTGGGTTGGTAGAAAACAAAAAACTACTTTAATTACTTTAGTCATGCATGGCAATGTTCTCTGATATACACACATAAAACATAATACAAAAATTAAAAATGGATTGACTAGTAAAAGCTGTAGGTTTTAACATGATCTTGGACACTAAACAAAAATGAATTCAACTTAATTTGCATCATTTATTTTATGGTGACCATTATATTTCCTCATTCTAACCCAGATGGCAGCAGCAGCTTGGGAGATTACAAACCTACAACTTCTCATCTTAAATACCTGTGTTTGGGACTTCCCTGGTGGTGCAGCGGTTGGGAATCTGCCTACCAATGCAGGGGACACAGGTTCGAGCCCTGGTCCGGGAAGATCCCACATGCCACGGAGCAACTAAGCCTGTGCATCACAACTACTGAGCCTGCGTGCCACAACTACTAAAGCCCGCATGCCTAGAGCCCGTGCTCCGCAAAAAGAGAAGCCACCTTGGTGAGAAGCCTGCGCATCACTATGAAGAGTAGCCCCCGCTCACCACAACTGAAGAAGGCCCACGCGCAGCAATGAAGACCCAATGCGATGCAGCCAAAAAAAAAACCTGTGTTTCTCTGGCCATAGAAGCTAGCTCAAGTGGAGCTCAGAACAAGCCAAAATAGTGAGTTTATGTTCTCAGGAATAACTCTCAGAAAATAAAGGCACAGGAGTTAATGGATCAATACCTCAGCCTCTTTGTCCCTTGGTATAATAATTCTGAGGTGTGTTCTACACACAGACTCAGAAGTTTCTCATAAAGGTTTATCCCAGTTGCATATCCTGATAAGGAATGCAAACTTCCATTGTCTTCCCCCCCCCCCCCGCCCCGGCCTTGACTCACCTCCCCACTTCCTATTCACCTCCTTGACATAATCACTAGAATACATTCCTTGCACCCATCAGTATCTCTCATCCTAACACTCTCATCAGTGGTGCTTTGTGATGAGGTACAAGGGGAAGGAGAAGCACTGGCATGTACTAGCTCAACCACTTGGAAGACAGAGTAATTAAAATGTTTGTATATTCCATTCTCCTTTTCAACTGCTTTTGTAAAACAAAACAATGTTCAACGTTCAGCTTCGGCAAACAGTTAACTCAAGACACACTATGAAGCCAGGAAACCTTCACGGTAGCATTTAAACATATTTATTTCTTGCAGCTAGAGCACAGATTGGCAATAAAGCTGAAAGTTTAGTTGTAAGAGTGATGAAATTACATAGGAGACATTCACAACCTAACGACTGCTTATGCTAAATTCAGGGCCTTAAAAGTGAAGTGAATGACTTATGTCCTGAGGACTAGGATAGGGATTGAATGGATTCACTTGAGCAGCTTAAACCCCTCAGATTTCCCTAATACCTCCAGGCTGGCAATAGCATCCCCTTCCCTTGCCAATGGAGACTACCTACCACCACCATTGCCTGGAGATAGAGGAAATGCCTCACCTGATATGAAGGCATGCTTGCATCAAGAGTGTCCCTTCTTCCTCTCATTATTTCCAGACCAATAACTACTGTCAGCGTTTAGCATAGCCTAACTGGGGATCCTAGTTCAAAGAGAAATGGATTCTTAACCAAAAAGAGCTGCTGAGCCTGGCATATATCTACCAGCAGGAACCAAGAGAAGATATATAGGTATGAATGTTGAGGGTGCTGAACCAACAAAGGTAAAATTCAAGGCTGGTGAGCAGAGAGTTTATTGATAAGGAATCACTCTTTGAGTCTGAGTCTAACATCTTGGCAGGACTGGTGCAATGGTCCCTTTAAGTTTAGAGATGATGACATACTGTAGAGAATGAGGTAGAGTTGGGATTGCCTTGGCAGAGTATTAAGAATGAGATCAGAGGGCTTGATAAGTGAGAATACTAGAGGGGTGTTAATTATATAAGACTAGGGAATCATTTGGGTCACTATGTTTCCAGATGGCCCAGAATACCTTTTCTTTACTAAAATGATATCATATGCACTAGTAAGGACAGCGTCAGCAGTTCTGAGAATCTCAGTAGGACTTTCTTCCATAGACCAGGTAGAACATGCTTCCATGGAACCATTCATTTCTTTCAATGGGGTAATAGGATTCTGGAGTAGCATAGGCCAGATAGTGGTGCTTAACTATCAGAGGCAAGGCTGACATTCTTTGAATAAAAAACAGCAAGATAAGAAAAGGCAAAGTGTTTCATGACCTACAGGCAACTGTGGCAATGGCTAATATATGGTTGTTTCCCAGGGGCAGAATGCATGGGCATCCAATGAGGTATTTCCTGGCTTATAAAACTAGTGTGATCAACAGTGGGTAAGCTGAACAATGATGTCAGCTTTTACAATGGAAAACTATTATTCCTATCCTTATTTTTATATTTAAGCCTATCAATTGAAGCAGAAACCAGATGTCCTTGTGCAGGGATCCTATAATGCCACGGATAGGCTTAGCAAGAAAAACTCCAACAAGGAAATATTAGGAACTTTAAAAACTGGACAAATTTTAGATATAATAATAATTATTGTATATAAAAGAATACTCTGGATCAATCTATATCAATAAAAAACAGGAAAGAAAAGAAGTTAGAATATTAAAAGAACCTAGAGAATACCTGTATGGCTGAGGAAAGCCTGGAATAAGACGAAAAAGGTAGGGTTGAAATCATGCAGACCTTTCCATGGGATGACAAAGAGGTTTGTTGGTATTTTAAGAACAACTGGAAGGTAATCAGCAAATAAACAAATGACCCGAATTACATATTAAAATATTACTCACGGTGCTGAGAATATTTTGTACTTTTGGAACAGGGAAGATCTTCCTAAGGATAATAAAAAAACAATAAGCCCTAAATAAAGACAAAAAAATGTTTGTCTTATTATTTTTTAAATTTCTATATTCTACAAGCTAGAGAAAATTTTTTAAATGATTGATGGAAATCTGGGAGCTCTAGAAAACTAACTAAAGAGCAAGATTTATTTATCCTTCTTAGTGCACAATAGCTGTAATGAATGAGATTCTACTACTCTTTACAAAACTTTACTGACAAAAGTTTTGATTTTGTATTTTGGTGCCCCATTTTGGGAAGATGTTTTGGCATTAACTGTCAAAATAAAAACTAAGCTTTTCACTCATTCAGTTGGTTTCAATGAATAGTCTCTAGAAGTTTATTTCAGTTTTGGATATACCAATAAGGATTCAATTAGAGAAGCATAACTGCTATGAGTGATACAGAACTTCATGTAGATACAAAGGAATAATTATAGGATTAGACTTTAAACAATTATGGGAGCTGATGGAGTAGTCTGTGAGGCTGTTGGCTCTGGATCTAGTATGAAGCCTGAAGTGGCTACTGAACAGTTAGACTAGTAAACAGCAAGTATGGTTGGGAGAAGTGCAAAGAACCATAGTGTCCACTGGAATTTACTAGGAGTGGGATCCATGAGGACAGCAAGAACCTAAAATGAAAAACTGGAATCTGTGTTTCTTACAACCTCCAGACTTCATGCCATAATTAACCTGAAGAAGAAGCTGGCACTCTTTGCCACAGAGCTGCAGCACACTTAGCCCAGGTTTGTAGAAATTAAATTAGGAGAGCTGGTGGTAGTTCTAGAATCTTTCCCAGAGCCATTAGGTAAGCTGGCAGATCAGCGATAACATAAGCAAGATGCTAGTCATCAGATGCATAGCTCCTTGCTTCATTCTTGTCTTCCAAATCTTGCACAAGAAAAGGGATCCTGGAAACACCGTTCCAGATTAGCTAAGCAGACACAGCACAAAGCCGCTACAATGATCATTTGTTTTTATTGTTTCTGTTTTTGTGTGTTGTTTTTTTTTTGCTGGGGCGGGGCGGGGGTGGTGTTGGAGAAGGAAATTGCTGACCATTTTCCAATTCCCCTGACAGCATTGTATTGCCTTCCCTTGGCATAGAGTCTCTATCCAAGCTAAGCCAGTCAAATGCTCCCTTAAATGAATCTTTAGCACAGGGGGAAAAAAAGTGTTGGGGATTTATTTAGTTTTGTTAAAATTTCTTTCTAATACATTCTTGTTCTAGTTCCTGCTCTGGAATTGCACTGATTACTGCTTTTCCTCCAAGCAGCTGATTGGCTTTATGGGCCTTCAGTAAACTTCTAATAAATTCCCTTTTACTTATTGGAGCCATGGTAGTTTCTACTGATTGAAAATAAAAAATCTTTAATAAATACAAGCTCACATGTGCACAACTATGAAAGCACAAGAATATGTATTAATTTCAGTACAGTTTATAATAGTAGACAACATATATACCTAAAAAAAGAATGATTAATTATACTACACATATATTTAAGAATATATATTAGTTATATATATATATATGTATTAGCAAACACACTGTCTATGTGAAATACAAAAACATGCATTTATTTCTCCTTCACAGGTATGAGTTTGCCTGTATGAGGAAAATCTCTGTTTTAGTCGGAGGATCTGTGTGTGGGTTGTTGAGATTCACTTCAGCTGTGGATCTGTTCCGTGTGAGTCATACTGGGATAAGGCAAAAGAGGAAGTGGCTCCCTAGGGTTTGCTCTCGTCATCACATTGGCAATAATTTACTGGAGTGAGCCCTACCACAAAAACACTTTTCAAGACTCTGCTCTTATGCATTAACATCCCAATGGCCAAAGCAAATTACGTGGTCAAGAGACAAGAAAGTACATTTCATTCACCAGGAGGCCAGAGCAAGGTTTGCAAGCCTAAAATACTATTAGAGGAGAGTTAAGAATTAAGAATAATAGGGCTTCCCTGGTGGTGCAGTGGTTGAGAGTCCACCTGCCGATGCAGGGGACACGGGTTCGTGCCCCGGTCCGGGAGGATCCCACATGCCGCAGAGCGGCTGGGCCCGTGAGCCATGGCCGCTGAGCCTGCGCGTCCGGAGCCTGTGCTCCGCAACGGGAGAGGCCACAACAGTGAGAGGCCCGTGTACCGCAAAAAAAAAAAAAAAAAAAAAGAAGAAAAAAATAAAGAATAATAATTCATCTAGAGAACGCACTTGAGGATACGGGGAGGGGGAAGGGTAAGCTGGGACAAAGTGAGAGAGTGGCATGGACATATATACACTACCAAACGTAAAATAGCTAGTGGGAAGCAGCCGCATAGCACAGGGAGATCTGCTCGGTGCTTTGTGACCACCTAGAGGGGTGGGATAGGGAGGGTGGGAGGGAGGGAGACGCAACAGGGAAGAGATATGGTGACATATGTATATGTATAACTGATTCACTTTGTTATAAAGCAGAAACTGACACACCATTGTAAAGCAATTATACTCCAATAAAGATGTTAAAAAAAAAGGAAAAAAAATTCAAAAAAAAAGAATAATAATTCAGTCTAGCAGAGACTACAATGAAGCTTTTAAAAGTATAAAGTGTATTTACATATGCTGTCAGAGAAAGATCTCAAGGGTATGTAAAATGAAAGAAACAAGGTTCAGAAATACATGAATAAATTTATGTAATATATGTATATATTTCCTTTCAGAATTATATAGAAATATATACAAAATATGCATAGTTCTGTAAGTATGCCTCTTGACTGTAATTAGCTGTTACCTCTGCTGAGGACACAGGAGGGATTAGTGCTGCTTTGAAGGGGAGTTTAATTACATCCTTTGGTATTTGATTTGTACAAGTACAATTTTATAAGTGACTCTAAAAATTTTTAAATACAATGTCTCAAAAGTTACCCTTCAAATAGACTCTCTCTACTCTACTCTTATTTAACTAAGTCACAATGTCAATCAAGTGAGAATTGAGAGAAAATGATTATTCCGAAATCCTCAAGCTTTCTCGGTTCAAAATCACATTTATTAACTTGTGGCTCCCAAGAAACATTCTCTTGGTGGCCATATTCCTAGGCCCTAGAACAAACAAGCTCAGTCATCTTACTCATTGAGCCTTTTCATATATTCCCTATTTTCTCCTTATATAATATTTCTCATTTTACTCTTAATCCAGTTCCTAATTGTCATTCATCTGGATTTAAAAGGAAAAAAGAAAAATCCTTAACTGGATAGTTCATTCGCCTCTGTTCAGGCAAATGCTTTTTTTTTTTGCCGCGCAGGCTCCAGACGCGCAGGCTCAGCGGCCATGGCTCACGGACCTAGCTGCTTCGCGGCATGTGGGATCTTCCCGGACCGGGGCACGAATCCCCTGGCAAATGCTTTAAGAACAATCATTTAGGGCTTCCCTGGTGGCGCAGTGGTTGAGAGTCCGCCTGCCGATGCAGGGGACACGGGTTCGTGCCCCGGTCCGGGAAGATCCCACATGCCAGGGAGCAGCTAGGTCCGTGAGCCATGCCCGCTGAGCCTGCGCGTCTGGAGCCTGTGCTCTGCAACGGGAGAGGCCACAGCAGTGAGAGGCCCGCGTACCGGAAAAAAAAAGAACAATCATTTAATCATGTCAGATCATAACTGGAAGAAAAACACAATATGGCAAACTTTCATTTCTTCTATGTTATGCCTTTTTAAAATCAAATCTAATGGCTTAGTATTCAAACTGGTTAAAATTTGGTAGCTACATCTCTTTTCTACAAATTCGGTAATTATGCCTATTTTGTGCAAATCTGTTAAATAGACCCCTCTGCTCTTCTGCTCCTTAGCATACCCTCCTTTTTAACCAGATTTTTTTTTTTTTCTTATTGATGCATGAATATATCATGTGCCTTGCTTTAGATTAGGGTCCTTTTTGCAAATTTGCTTTTTCCTTTCATGTAACCCAAACCATCTTTTAAGGCTCAAATTACGTTTTATTTGTTCCAAGAGACACTCCCGAATTCCAATGGTGTTGTGCTCTGTGGAGTGCAGTTTGAGATTTGCCCTGCAATAACATGCTAGTCTTTGCTCTCAAATAAATTATAAACTCACTGCAAGCAAGAATCATGATTAAACCTCATCTATATTCCTCATGACGGTTTGAACAATGCTAAGTACTTAGTATATGCTTGATAAGATGTTATGGATCATCAATGGTCATAGTAATCATTTACCCTCTGTTAAACAAGGATTCAAGTTGTAAATTGCCCCTTTGATGTTTTCTTGGGAAAACATATTTATACTCATGCAATGGACCAAACATCTGTAAATCATTCTCTTATCGTAAATCAACGTTGCTGCCATTCATTCAATATAAGTTAAGCTACAATAAAAAGAATTCCTAATGAAAAAACCAAAAAAGTTGTTTTATATTCCTGACAAAAGAACAATTCCCTAGATTTCCAATAGCAAACAACTATTAAAGAAAGAAAAGATTTAGTGTAAAAGAAATCAATGCAATTAGTAAAATTTATGCAAGTCCTAATTATATGTTTCCTCTCTGAGAACTCTTCAACAAAGGGAATAAACTCAGAAGTATTTCTAGATTTATTGTGTTTATGTGAGTTATATGTCAAATTATTCAACTGTATTCTTCCTTGGAAGAATTAATTAATATTTTTAAACTTTCTCTTCTTTAGAAATGTTAAACATATTAGATAATCCAGGTTATTTTCAAATATGCCTGTTTCTGAAGAATTGTTTTCCCTTTTCTCACTTGCAGAGCACTCTTTGTGGAAACAATTCACTTTAATTTCTAAACCTTTTCTACCTGACTCTGCTTATTTCCTTTCACTGACTTTGCACTGTTGTTATTATTGAAGTTATCCTTTGCAGGATTGTTTTGTCTGTCTTACTTCATTCTCCTTGAATCAAATTGACATTTTCTTCCCAGATATTTTTCTGTCATTCTAGTTAAATTCCTTGACAGTGAACTAATCTATTTTGGTTTTAGTTTATATGATCTTTCCAGCAAATTGCAGTACTATTTATAGAAAAACAAGATAGTTGCAAACACCTTGCATTTTTTCCACAGGAACATACTCTGAGTATTGCTTTAGAGATAACTGCAAATGTGACCCAGTTTTTACCCATGTTTTCACTCCATCTCACATGTCATGAAATAATGAACAGTTTATTAGACATGCCTTTTTCTCCCAGTGATAGCATTAGTGAGAATGCCCCAAAATGTATAAAACCATACTGTCTTCACATTTAGCAACAATGACATGAAAAACATAAAGGAAAGATTAATCATGCACCTAAAAATGTATACCTAGCCAGAAAGTCATATGTACTTTTCTAATGGAGTATTCTGGAAAAAAGGAGGATACTATTTGATAATAATTCTGGGTTACCTTGGAAATGAAAAGACCGTTTTATTCATGATTATCATTCTATGGCAACTGTTGTATAAAGGTGAAAAGCAACCTGACAGATTCAGGCTGCCTCACAGCGTGTGGGCCCATTGGTGTAGCCTAACTTAACAAACCTGGATCAGGTCCTCAACTTTGTCAGCCTGGAAAGTCAATTTCACTTTTTCATCCAGGGGTATCTAGATACTATGAAACAAAACTATGCTAACAAAAACTGGTTTCTCTGGTCTTTTCTCCATTCTTCATGATCCAGTTACATGAACTTTCTCGTTGTTTACAAATGCCTAAGCACTTGTGATCCTGTGCCTTTTCTCATGCTGTTCCCTCTGTCTAAAATATCTCTCCCCATTTTTTCTGCTGAACAGACTCTTACTCGTACTTAAAAACCCAGCCCAAAATGTGAACCACTCTGAAATATTTTTCTTCTTCAGAAAGAGATATCCTCCCTATACTTGATTCTTCCCCAAAATGGTATCCATTACTTATTTACCATGTTGGATCATAACAGAGACTTGCTTCTGACACATGGCCTGGATATGTTCATTTATAAATAGAGTCTTATTATATTTACATTTTAACAATCAGAACAATAATTTTTCAATGACTTGAATTCTTCTCTCCTGTACTTAGCACACCAGTCTTTCTGGTATCAAGGTTCTGGCATATCAAATTAATTATCACGAGCATGCTTGGGCATTATGATCTATTGGGACTGGCACTAGATATGGGTAAGGCCCATAAAGGTCTACACAGAGTACCTAAAATGATTAATGATCAACCTGTAGAAATATTTACCGTATATTATTTGTAATGCAAAGGCGACAATCTGCTATTGGTCCATATGCCCCCAATACAGCAAATAACATAATCTATTGCTCTACAGTGGAAATTTCTGCAATGACAGAAATGTTCTATCAGTGCTATCATAGCCACTAACTATATGTAGCTATTGAATACTTGATATGTGTCTAGTGCAACTAAGCCAAATTTTCAATTTCATTTAATTTTAATTGATTTAAATCAAAATTTAAAAAGTCACATGTGGTTAGTAGCTAAAAAAGTGGACAGCAAAGATCTACAGATTCCACCTAATGTAGGTAATAACACAGGATAATACTAATTTGATACAAAATATCATATCTTCTCAAAAATATATTTTGTAAAACGAGGCATCATCAGTAGATGTGTAAAAGCAGGGATCCAAGTAAAATGATAAACCCTGATATTTAGAGAAGTGAGAGTGCAAATCATTTAGCAACTACTGAATGTGAGTTATGTGTTAATCATCATATTGGGTAAGATATATGAAATACAGTATTTAAAAATACATATGAATAGCAATAGGGTCTTTTAGTTTGAGACGTTCTCAATCTAAAAGAGAATAATTCTTTAGAAACAAATGCTGATTTTGAGGTTTTCTATATACTTATACACTATCCCCAATTTCTGTCAGGGCTCTTTGTTAATTTCTGTCCTGAATTTTTCCATTAGGAGATTCTTTTCATTATATGGTTATCAAAGAAAATTATTTGGAGAAAAAATCCCTCAGATTGTACACACTAGTAAAGTAACAAAATTATTATTAGGAAGGAAGTCCTGAATTGTATCATAAATGCTAACAGAAGAAGAAAGTGATTGTTCCCTTGCTAGTGTTACTACATCTGAACACTTTAGATTGTATGATCTTTTTGAGATACCAGACAAAATCACGTAGAATAACTTAATGGTTAATTCTCTGACAGTGGATCTAAATGTTTAGAATTTTAAAAAATTTTCTCTGGAACATAACATATGGATATATCTGAGTAATTGGGTATGTTCTAAATTATGTAAAAATTGTTTAAAGAACAAAATACATATTGTTAATGTTTTAATTTATGTATAACAGAAACAGGCATAACAATTTCAATAAATACTGTTTATTTAACTTTAAAAATCCAGAGTAAATACTTTTCTATATAATTACACATTTATAAGCTTCCTTTGATGAAAGTATGTGCATTTGCATATTTGGATCTTTTTTCTAATTCTATTTTATAGTCTGCTAGATAAATCCTCTTATTCATTTGTCTCGGTAGAGCTTAAATAAAGGTCATTTAACCTGGCTCACCTTTCTTATCCTCCTGTGCTTTCCCATAATCCCTACTTCCATTGTAAAAGGATCATAGCTTCCTTCTCAATATTACCTTTTCAGTATGAGAAGAAATGTTAACATTTTATTAAACAAACCCGAGCCTATTAGACTTTAATTCACACTCTCTTGTGTTTTATTTTGTTTTTGATTTTGTGTGTGTGAAAATTATTGAGTTTTCTTGTAAGCTTCAAACAATGTTACTGAACTTTCTGGCTATCAATTATTTGATAATTTTGATATACAACTAATACAGAGCATAAATGTTAAAGTTTGATATTATGGTGGAAAGTTCTTCCAAAGGCAATGTTTTTAATATAATAAACTGAGATTTTTAAGTCATGCCTTCATCCCCTGTTGAATGCCCTGACGTCCTTTACAAGACTAATTCTTGGTTAAATTGTTTTGCCAATATATAAAAGTTGAGTTGTTAACTTTTAAATATAATGTCCACAGGACACAAAAAATAATTAAGTCAATTTTTTTTCATTTTCATATAAGAAAGCAACATAATACATTTTATTTGTGATACCTATAATGAGTTTCTTACTTGCTATTGTTGTAAGAACAAATATATGCTCTTACTCGTTGTTATAGAGACCAATATATGTGCAACTTCATTCGTTGAGATAATTTATTCACCATCCACAGTGTGTACAATACTGCAATGAACTCTAATGAGGAATTTAAGCAGGACCAGAAAAAGTCACTATATCCCATCTCCTCACTCTTTACATTCAATTTCTGACTCTGGCCTACCGGTTCTAGGCTGTTTTCACCATGAGAAAAAATTCTTTTAGTTGAACTGTATAACAAATTCCCATGGGGTCAGAACTTTACTCAAATAAAAACTATCAGTGTCTGCTCACTCTATCATTATCTCTCAGTCCTTGAATGCTGTCTAGTTCCAACTTTCCTGAATGCCAAATCTTGCCCAGATGTCTTGTTATTTAGCTAAGGAGGTTGACATCAGACAATCCACTCCCATCTACCCAATAGTCATCCATTCCTCATCTTTGCTAACAGACCCCTGGTTTGTTCACTCTCCTCTAAATAGCCATGTCCTTCAGGGATAAATAATATCCTCAGAGAATGAAATATGAATCATCTAAGCAAAACATAGTTGGAACTTTTATCAAGCTCAGCATACAGGATAGCTGTGGTCAATGATACACACAGAGAAGACTTTTAGGCTGCTTCCTTTTTAAATGCTTTTGCTAATTATTGGATAAATGTGTGATCCTTGGAGCTGCTAAAGGCATCTTTTGATTCTAAGTAGCTAAAGTTAACATGCTGAGCATGAAAGAACAGAAAGTTGGGGGAAAATCTGTCATTTATGATTTTGTTAAGCTTATGAATTATGCGAATTAATACATTTTCCTTTACGTTTAATGGATATTTAATTGGCTTTAGTTTTATGGAGACAACAACACTCTGATTTATACAAGTGCCCACTTGTTGTACATTCATTCTTATTTTTAGCGGATGTGTGCCCTGAATATCCTGTCTAGGAATTCATCCATTTGCCAACATAGAATGTAGACAATCTGAACCAAATACCTCTGAATTTGCTTTGTGTTTCATAAACATTACCTCTACTAGAAATTGCCTATCAGAGTATTAAAATACTGACTAAGGAACTGTCCACATTTAAAGACATTTTAAAGTATTTCCAAATAAAATAAGGCAAGTTACCAATAGCTCTAAAGTTAGCACTGTCTTGAGTATCTCAGAACAATGCATAACCACCTTTAAATTCAGATAAGTTTCTCTTTACCTACATCCTACATACTCTAACACTGCATACATTTTCTTTCAATCTTAACACGAATGGCTACTCTTTAATCCCACATACATTAGCTGTTATAGACCTACTATATTATAATGAAAGATCTAAAATAAATCCTATTTGTTTATGACTACATCAATTTATATATTCTAGGAAGAAAATTAAGAAAGTCAGTGAGTCTAAAAATGATTTATTAAGTATATTCAAAAGCACAAAAAATGTCTTAGGCTTGAAACATTTAATAGCTAAAATTTCCCAATATGTGCAACATCTGGCACAGTGATTGCCCTTCATGACTCTGTATTCAAGTGTTGGTTAAAGATTTTACTGTTGTATTTACTGCACATGTGTGAGCTCACATCTGGAAATTCCAATTCAGAAGATGGAGCTTCGGTATCTGGATTCTAAAAATGCTTCTTAGGTAATTCTGATGTGCACTTCATTTGAAGACTACCTAGTAAGCCCATATGAACACTGAGGAATACTCTATGAGCCAGCAGTACTGAGTATCAAAAATAACTATTCAGAATTAACAGAAAGGGGAACAATGATATTCTCTAACTAGGTTCCTGAAACTGAATTCAGGGAAACTAGTTGTGACATTTTCTTGCTTAATTGTGGTTTGTTTCTTTTATAAATGATATGTACATTTCCATTTGTTAGGTATAATACATTTCATTGTTCTTTGTTCTTTGTTTCTTGGGAAAGAAATGATTGAAAATAACCACTAATAAAAGCCATAGTGTCCTAGGACCAAATATATATGCATTTATTTATATTTATATTTATACATTTTTTCTGCTAGCCCTATTGGCTGCAGGTTTGTTCTTGTTTTGTTGTTGCTCAGTTTTTGGTCAGGGTAACAATTAAACAAATAATTAGAGTATAATAAGTAACTTATATTTTGGGTTTAATTAAAATGACAGAGAGGTGGAAGTGTCTATGTTATATCCACATCTTTAGAAAAGAAAACATTATCTCAGAAATAGACCTTCGAGAGGATCCAGCCAACACCCTGTCTTATAACAATCTATGCTGCTAGGTGGAGAAGTGGCCCCATGCAGTGTCCAGGTCGCTGGTAATGCTTGCCAAAAGAATAGTGTTGTTCAGTCATTTTTAAAATATACCAAAATTTTCTTTAATAAATTAACTCTAGGAATATTTCCTCAAAATAGTGAGAAAAACAGAAAAGTAAGTTCAATGCCTAAGCTTATAATTACAAACAATGCTAAATACAATGAAGAAAAAACACAAAATGATGAGCTTACTATAGAAAACTTAATCTAGTCAGAAGAAGGCATTGTCTGGGAAAGCTTTCTATCAGGAACTGATATTTCAGCTGTGATCTGACGGATGAATAAGAGATAAGTAGGTGAAGATGGGGGGTGGAGAGTAGATTAAGAGCATCTAAAGGCAACAGATGAACCAGTTTGCAGGGCAGAAATTGAGACACAGATGTAGAGAACAAACTTATGGACACCAAGGGGGGAAAGTGGTGGGGGTGGTGGTGTGATGAATTGGGAGACTGGGATTGACATATATACACTAATATGTATAAAATGGATAACTAATAAGAAACTGCTGTATAAAAAAAATAAATAAAATTCAAAAATTCAAAAAAAAAGAATGGGAAAGACAAATCTTTAAAATGTAACATTCATAGTCAATATCAGAGAAATAAATACGCTGTATGTACAGATTTAATAAAAAAATAAAGGCAACAGAAAGTGCAAAGGTTCTGAGGTAGCAAGGAGTGTTATATATTTGAGAATATGAAGTATTGAGGGGAAAACAAAAATATTAGAGATAGAGAAATGGAGATGAATTTTGAAAACTGTTTATTCCAACAGTTTTTGGAACTCATATTGGCTGAGAGAGGCATTTGGACAGGGAGAGGAGTGGATTTGAGGAGACCAGATTGTAAGCTATTGTAGCATGAACTACGGTATTAACAAAGGAGAGACAACATACAACTTAAAATTGACAGTTTATTCAGACTTGATGTGAGGTAAAGGAGAAGGTTTCTTCCTTCTGTAATTAGATAAATGTGTGTGCCATTCAGTGAGATAGTGAACACAGGAAAAGGACCATATTTGGAAGAAAACCTTTTTTGAACACATTTGTTTTTGAGAGACCTTTGAAATATCCAAGTGGAAATGTCAGGCCAACTTTTGGGTACACATGTTTATGATTCAGAAAAGTCAAAGATCTGGCCAGGACTGGTATATCAAGAGTAAGTGAGGAAATGGTATGAGTGACATTGATAGAGTGCCTCGAAGAGGTCTTAGGATCAAGACTTGATGCAAAATCAAAACTTAGTAAAAGAAAGTTTGTAAAGGAAAAAAGTTATTATTTAAGGAGACTTAAATATTCTACATGCTGAATCCAAAACAGATTATTATATGGTTAACCTAAGCAAAATTACCAACAGATTGTCAAAATATTTATTCATAAATAAAAGGTGGATGTGGTATCAAATACCAGTATTTCTTTACTGCATTATTGGTAACTATGAGTAAGAAGTTGGCTACAATCTATTTCCATTATTCTTGTCAGTTCCACAAATACTTTTCCCAAATTGAAATACCTAATCTGTTTCTTTGCCCTGTACATGTCCATGTCTGCCTATGTCAGATGGTAACTTCTTTTTACCAGAGATGATATATTGATAGAAGAAAAATATCATTCTACATGTCTTCAAATGCTCTAAATTCAATCTTCAAAGTAAGATTTTCCCTTTACTACAGAAGTTTTTCCAATGATACTTTTATTGCTTTAGCTATTTCTATTCCAATGTGCAAATTCACAAATTTATGAAATACTGTAAATTCTGGAGGTGTGATTCTCCATCTATGTCTTCTACTTGAAAGAGACTATGAATATCACTCTAAAAATATCTTGCACCCAATGCCTACTAAAGTTTCGTTGATTTTAGGTGGGTACAAGTTTATTGTCTAGATTAAACATTATTGAAAGATACTTCCTCATTATTCAGAACCTTCTCTCTCTGCACAAATATTGAATAATTACGTTGTACACCTGAAACTAATATAATGTTATACGTCAATTATATCTCAATTTAAAAAAATCAGCATTCTGATTGCTTTTTTCTCATAGTACCAAATGACTCTTAAGTTCAGGAAATGGAGTTTAATCTCCTATTTGCTATTCCACAGACTGTGAGATGTTTTTCTATGTGAGTAGAACAATATGTGGCATATAGTCAGTGCTGAATAACTGTTTGAGAAGTGAATGAATAAACATTTTTCAGGCATTTTAGAGTTAGCTGTTGCATTACTGCTACCATCATGAGTTGTGGGTAAAAGTACAGAAACTGCAGTGTACCATGAGAACAGGATTTATCTGAATACATGTCAATTAGCACAAGGACTTTTTAGACTGCACCCACTCTAAAGTGTGTGCAAAATGAAATCATACAACTTTGTGAGTCTGTTTTTGGTTATTGTGAGTCCTAAGAGAGGCTATTAGAGATTTTATAACAAAGAAAAACTACTCCTCCCACTGTTTCTTCACAAAAGATAAACCTTTATCCATTACCCCAGTAAATCTAGATGTTAAACTTTCTTTTTCTTCTAGTACAGTTGATTTTCATTATTCACAATAGTTATGTTCTGTAAAATTGCCATAAACACTGAATTAGCTAATCTGAACCATTGTTCCTAGGATAAATATAGGGTTAGTTTTGCAACCTACTGGTTACAATATTTTTTCAATCAAACAATACACAACCTGGTTTCATGTGTATTTCTGTTTAAAGCACCTTATCTAACATATATTGTTGATTCACTAACAATGAACTC
The DNA here is from genome assembly GCF_059928025.1 of Delphinapterus leucas. NCBI lineage: Eukaryota > Metazoa > Chordata > Mammalia > Artiodactyla > Monodontidae > Delphinapterus > Delphinapterus leucas. The sequence continues at coordinate 40,516,096 of NC_143136.1, read as the reverse complement.
ACAGTCAGTAACACTAATAACACATGTCTGAATGAAGCCTACCTAACACATGAATTTTCTCTGAAGGCATATCACAGCCTTCTTACACTTAGGAACACTAGTCTGAACCTCAACAATACTGTTGGGGACCATCTTAAACAGCGAATTATCAACAAAAAGCACAAAAATGCCCCAAACATTAAAGGTCACACTAAAAAGATCAACACAAAAAGGACATGTGTTTATAACAAGAGGGACGAAACAAGAAGTCAGTGTCACTTGGTGCCTTGTTCCACCTCAGCTGGGAACATGTACATCAGCCAACTCAACTTTTCTGCTGCTCTGCACATCTGCCCATGTCCGCAAGTGACCTCAAAGGAGCCATGAGTATTGATTTTAAGGTTACAAATAAATGTCAACAAGCAAGCCAATTTGCAAATACAGAACTCACAAATAATGGGATCCACTGTATTTCAGTGGATCATAAAAGACGTACTTCCTTTAAAACATTTATTGGTGGTCATATTCAAAGATAGGAAGACAGTGACTAATGATTTACTTCTCTTGTAGTAATGAAAGAAAATATTTATTAAAAGTGGCAGAGTAAAACCCCAAGTAGAACTTAATTGTATGTTGACTCTCAGTAGCTTTATATCAAATTGAGTAAAAATCAATTACGACTTTATGGTTTTCCTGAAATAGTAAATGTAAGGCAAAGAAAAATTGCTGATTCTCTCCCAATCGGTTACTACCAACTAAATAACTTCTGGTTTCTGCCTTTTATCTGGCCTTATTTCCCAATATTTAAGTATTAAATTACAATGTTTCTAATTTTTTAAGAAATACGTTTGTTTGATATTTTACTAGAAAACATATTGTTCCTTTTGCATGTATTTAAATATCAAGCACAATATTGAATCCTATTGAATCTGGAAGGATGTTTTACAGTCAGCTGATCCTAGATTACATATTACACATATGGAAACTGGGGTCAGGAAAAGTTAAGTGATGAACATTTCCACATAGAACTTTTAAAATTAATGGCTAAATTGTACAATTCGTATAGAAACACAAAAGACCCCAAATAACCAAAGCAATCTTGGGAAAGAAAAATGGAGTTGGAGGAATCAGGCTCCCCGACTTAAAACTATACTACAAAGCTACAGTAATCAAGAGAGTGTGGTACTGGCACAAAAACAGAAATACAGATCAATGGTACAGGATAGAATGCCCAGAGATAAACCCAAGCACACATGGGTACCTAATTTATGACAAAGGAGGCAAGAATGTACAATGACAAAAAGACAGCCTCTCCAATAAGTGGTGCAGGGAAAACTGGACAGCTACATGTAAAACAATGAGATTAGAACATTACCTAACACCATACACAAAAATAAACTCCGAATGGATTAAAGATTTAAATGTAAGACCAGACACTGTAAAACTCTTAGAGGAAAACATATGAAAAACACTCTTTGACCTAAAAAGCAGCAAGATCTTTTTTGACCCACCTCCTAGAGTAACGGAAATAAAAACAAAAAACTAAAAAATGGGACTTAATTAAACTTAAAAGCTTTTACACAGCAAAGGAAACCATAAACAAGAAAAAAAGATAACCCTCAGAATGGGAGAAAATATTTTCAAATAAAATAACAGACAAAGGATTAATCTCCAAAATATATAAGCAGGTCATACAGCTCAATATCAAAAAAACAAACAATCCAGGTAAAAAATGGCAGAAGACCTAAATAGACATTTCACCAAGGAAGGCATACAGATGGCCAAGAGACACATGAAAAGATGCTCAACATCACTAATTATTAGAGAAATGCAAATCAGAACTACCATGAGCTATCACCTCACACCAATCAGAATGGCCATCATCAAATAATCTACAAACAATAAATGCTGGAAAGGGTGTGGTGAAAAGGGAACCCTCCTGCACTGTTGGTTAGAATGTAAATTGATATGACAACTATGGAAAACAGTATGGAGTTTCCTTAAAAAGCTAAAAATAGAACTATCATATGACTGAGCAATCCCACTACTGGGCATATACCCTGAGAAAACCATAATTCAAGAGAGACATGTACCACAATGTTCACTGCAGCACTATTTACAATAGCCAGGACATGGAACCAACCTAAATGTCCATCGACAGATGAATGGATAAAGAAGATGTGGCACATATATACAATGGAATATTACTCAGCCATAAAAAGAAATGAAATTGAGTTATTTGTAGTGAGTGGATGAACCTAGAGTCTGTCATACAGAGTGAAGTAAGTCAGAAAGAGAAAAACAAATACCGTATGCTAACACATATATATGGAATCTAAAAAAAAAAAAAAATGGTACTGATGAACCTAGTTGCAGGGCAGGAATAAAGATGTAGACATAGAGAATAGATTTGAGGACACGGGGTTCGGGGGAAAGCTGGGGCAAAGTGAGAGTAGCATCGACATATATACACCACCTTACGTAAAATAGTTAGCTAGCGGGAGGCAGCAGCACAGCACAGGGAGATCACCTCGGTGCTTTGTGGTGACCTAGAGGGGTGGGATAGGGAGGGTGGGAGGGAGGCTCAAGTGAGAGGGGATATGGGGACATATGCATGCATATGGCTGATTCACTTTATTGTACAACAGAAACCAACACAGTATTGTGAAGCAATTATATTCCAATAAAGATCTATTAAAAATAAATAAAATTTGGGCTTCCCTGGTGGCGCAGTGGTTGGGGGACCGCCTGCCGATGCAGGGGACACGGGTTCGTGCCCCGGTCCGGGAGGATCCCACGTGCCGCGGAGCAGCTGGGCCTGCGAGCCATGGCCGCTGAGCCTGTGTGTCCGGAGCCTGTGCTCCGCAACAGGAGAGGCCACAGCAGTGAGAGGCCCGCATACCGCAAAAAAATAAATAAATAAAATCAATGGCTAGATTAAATTTGTGGTTAGCATGAGAATAAAATATCTTATTTACACTGATTATTTTTCAATTTTTTTATAGAATACAGTAAATTATCCTTGGTTTAGAAACAGTGTCCAGATAATTAAGAAGCCAGAAGCAGCTCTAAACCTATCACTCAGCTTTTAGAGGTGCACTATGACTCAAATAATCCCCGTGATATTCTTTCTTGTTCCCAGGTTCTCCACCTGACATTTCTGCTTTTTTTCTTTTCAATGCACATTTTTCTCAGTTTATATATATATATTTTTTGCGGTACGCAGGCCTCTCAATGTTGTAGCTTCTCCCGTTGCAGAGCACAGGCTCCGGACGCGCAGGCTCAGTGGCCATGGCTCACGGGCCTAGCCGCTCCGCGGCATGTGGGATCTTCCCGGACAGGGGCACGAACCCGTGTTCCCTGCATCGGCAGGCGGACTCTCAACCACTGCGCCACCAGGGAAGCCCTCAGTCTTGTATTTTTAATGCAGAGCTTTTGCTTTGAAAAAGCACAGACTGGAACAAAGCAAGTTGATACTCCCTAAAAGATTGGATGTGAAAAATAATCATGGGTGACTGCTTGGTTTACCTTGAAAATATGCTGAGAATAGAGTTCTACTTTCTGTCCATTATTAGTTGCAAGGTGACTGTGAAATAAATACAGGTCTGTTACTTTCTCATACCGTCTGGTGGTGTTGCAAAGAAGTTTTTTGAACTTCTGATGCACAATACTAAGTTGCAGGCACATAGGAGTTATATAAAATATTTGTTAAATGATTGTTAAATGGCTGAATGGTGGCATTGATTTAAAGAACTTGAAGTACTTTTATAGGCACATCTGGTTTTTCCTTCTCCATCAGCTTTTTAATTCAAATTAACTACTTGAGCCACAACCTGCCCAAATTAGCAGAACACCCAGTTTCCCATTTGGTGGGGGTGGGGGGTGGGGGGTGCTAAAACTAAATAATGCTGGAGTTTTAATCAGCCTAAATCCAAATGTTTCCAAACACTACCAAAACATTTGCTTAGAGTGCCTTAATAATCTAAATGTGGACGCCAATTTTAAGCTGTCCTTGCATTTTTCGCTGGCACAGAGATAACATTTAAAACTAGTGTTACTCTTTTTGATATGTACCTATTCCTCAATACAGGAATTATTTCCTCAGAGTAGTTAGTGAGGAATGTGATGCCACTCCCTTGTTTGGCTAGGCGTTTTGTTTGATTGGCATCTCAAGTGAGAGCTCTCTAGTTTATATATTCACGCCCAGCCCACCCTTGAGTGGGGATGTCTGAACTAGCCCAGAGGAAGACTCTGGTGTCAGCCATATGCTGGGACAAAACCAGCCCTCCTGTGATGCTCGTCAGACCTTGATACTAAGTTGACAACAGCAGCCAGACTCTCCTTTCCTTCATGATGAGTTTCCTATTGAAGACTTGGGCACATTTACAGCCAATTTATGATCATCTCTAGTTATCAGAGAGATCATAAAAACACTGAGCCTCAAAAGGTAAAGAAGTAAATTCTATTTTCTTTCCTTCTAAGAAAAGTCCTTTGTATCAATAAAAAAAAATAATTTAAAAGACCATCACAAATAAAAGATCTATCACAAAAGATCCCTAGGGCAATGGGATGGATTGCTTTTAGATTTAGATAACAACTAGGAACATTCAAAATTACTCTTTAAATAAAAGGGATCTGTCCTCTGGATGACTTGCTGTGTCCATCTGACAGAAAAATTGTAGGAAACATTTAAGTGGCAATCTCTTGAAGTCCGGCCTACCTCGATGTCCTGCTTCATAAATATTATTTAAAAGTCAACTACTGGGCTTCCCTGGTGGTGCAGTGGTTGAGAGTCTGCCTGCCGATGCAGGGGACACGGGTTCGTGCCCCAGTCCAGGAAGATCCCACATGCCGCGAAGCGGCTGGGCCCGTGAGCCATGGCCGCTGAGCCTGAGCTCCGCAACGGGAGAGGCCACAACCGTGAGAGGCCTGCGTACCGCAAAAAAAAAAAGAAAAAAGTCAACTACTATACATGCAATGACACAGGTCCTAAATTATTCCAAATCTGATTTTTCTTCACAATATTCCCTCCTATTCTTCTCTTCTGTATTTTTCCTATCTTCACCCTAGACTGAGTCCTCATCAGCCTGTATCAAAATTTGTTGCTAATATTTCCATTGTTTCATGGTTAAAAAAACATTTTCACATGTTACCTCATCATAATCTTCACCACTAAATTGAGAAGACAAAAACAATGACACTGAAAATGTTTCTACTCCTACACAAAATCTGCACACCTAACTATGTGTGCAGCAACATATTCTAATCTTCTTATTTATAAAATTTCTAAAACCAAATATTTAATAAAGCTTGCCTAGAAATTGAAAAGTGTCGTGAATTATAAATTAACTATAATCTAAATGGAAAATGACACAGATTACTTCAATGATGAAGGAAAAAGTTGGATTATAATTTTTAAATGAATAATATTTTGAATTTTTATAGTGTACCTTGCACTACTACATTATTGTCTCTTTTGAAACGCACAAGAAATCCTAAAAGGTATATGTCATTATATCTATATACAGATCAGAAGACACAGATTTGAGAGTCAGGCCATTAGAGGCCTTCTTTGAGGTCAGAGAGATTCCCCTGCTGGCCTTAAAGAAGCAAGCACCCATGAGTTCTAGAGCAGAAAATAAATGATTCTGTCAACAACCATGTGAGCTTAGAATAACACCCTGAGCCTGGAATGAAACCCCCTAACCCTGCAGTCCACTTGAGATCCTGAACAGGGGACAAGGTTAGGTTATGCCTTAACTCCTGACCCACAAAAACTGTGTGATAATAAATGTGTACTGTTTTAAACCATCAAGTTTGTGGCAATTTGTTACACAGCAATAGATTTAATATTATCTGCCAGAGTTCATATAGCTGGCAGGTGTTAGAATCAGAATTGAAGCCATGGCTGTCAGATCCCAAAGACCAACTAGTCTTTCTAATGAATAATTGCTATAATGCATATGTAGTCGAAGGATGAAATGATGGATACACAGTTACATAGATGACAGGTAGATAGATAGATAAATAAATAGGTAGACAGATAAATAGATAGATAGATAGGGATGACTGGTATACAGAGGCATTTTTATTAAACTTTGCCACCTGAAAACTACTAGAGTTAATCAATGAATTTGGTAAAGTTGTAGGATACAAAAGTAATGCACAGAAATCTCTTGCATACACTAACAACGAAAGATCAGAATGAGAAATTAAGGAAACAATCCATTTACCATTGCAACAAAAAGAATAAAATACCTAGGAATAAACCTACCAAAGGAGGCAAAAGAACTCTACTCACAAAACTATAAGATACTGATGAAAGAAATCAAGGATGACACAAACAGATGGAGAAATATACCATGTTGTTGGATTGGAAGAATCAATATTGTGAAAATGACTATACTACACAAAGCAATTTACATATTCAGTGCAATTCCTATCAAATTACCAATGGCATTTTTCACAGAATTAGAACAGAAAATTTTACAGTTTGTATGGAAACACAGAAGGCCCTGAAGAGCCAAAGTAATCCTGAGAAAGAAAAATGGAGCTGGAGGAATCAGGCTCCCTGACTTCAGACTATACTACAAAGCTACAGTAATCAAAACAGTGCTGTACTGGCACAAAAACAGACACATTGATCAATGGAACAGGATATGAAGCCCAGAGATAAGCTCATGCACCCATGGTCACCTAATCTATGAAAAAGGAGGCAAGAACATACAATGGAGAGAAGACAGCCACTTCAATAGGTGGCCCTGGGAAAACTGGACAGCTCATGTAAAAGAATGAAATTAGAACATTCCCTAACACCATACACAAACATACACTCAAAATGGAGTAAAGACCTAAATGTAAGTCTGGACACTATAAAACTCTTAGAGGAAAACACAGGAAGAACACTCTGACATAAATCACAGCAAGATTCTTTTTGACCCACCTCCCAGAGTAATGAAAATAAAAACAAAAATAAACAAATGGGACCTAATTAAATTTAAAAGTTTTTGCATAGCAAAAGAAACCATAAACAAGACAAAAAAAATCCTCAGAATGGGAGAAAATATTTGCAAATGAAGCAACTGACAAGGGATTAATCTCCAAAGTTTACAAATAGCTCATGCAGCTCAATATCAAAAAAACAAACAACCCAATCAAAAAATGGGCAGAAGACCTAAATAGACATTTCTCCAAGGAAGACACATAGATGGCCAAGAGGCACATGAAAAGATGCTCAATATCACTAATTATTAGAGAAATGCAAATCAAAATTACAGTGAGGTATCACCTCACACCGGTCAGAATGGCCATCATCAAATAATCTACAAACAATAAATGCTGGAGAGGGTGTGAAGAAAAGGAACCCTCTTGCACTGTTGGTGGGAATGTAAATTGATACAGCCACTATGGAGAACAGTATGGAGGTTCCTTAAAAAGCTACAAATAGAACTACCATATGACCCAGCAATCCCACTACTGGGCATATACACTGAGAAAACTATTATTCAAAAAGACACATGCACCCCAATGTTCATTGCAGCACTATTACAATAGCCAGGATATGGAAGCAACCTAAATGTCCATCGACAGATGAATGGATAAAGAAAATGTGGTACATATACACAATGGAATATTACTTAGCCATTAAAAGGAACGAAATTGGATCATTTGTAGAGACATGGATGGACCTAGAGACTGTCATACAGAATGAAGTAAGTCAGAAAGAGAAAAACAAATATTGTATGTTAATGCATACATGTGGAATCTAGAAAAATGGTACAGATGAACCTATTTGCAGAGCAGAAATAGAGGCACAGACGTAGAGAACAAACATATGGACACCAAAGGGCAAAAGGGGGTGTGGGATAAACTGGGAGATTGAGATTGACATGTTTACACTGCTATGTATGCAATAGATAACTAGTGAGAGCCTGCTGTACAGCACAGGGAACTCTATTCGATGCTCTGTGGTGACCTAGATGGGAGGGAAATACAGGAGGGAGGGGGTATGTGTAAACATCTAGCTGATTCACTTCACTGTACAGCAGAAACTACCACAACACTGTAAAGCAACTATACCCCAATAAATTAAAAAATTTATTTTAATTTTTAAAAACTAGCTTTTTCTTTATTTGTTTCTGTTGTTTGCATACAGTGAACAGCAAGCCCTAAAATAAAATTAAGACTTCTTGTTAGCATCATTCCCAAAGCAGTGCTTCTCAAACTTGCAACACAAGCAAAGAACTTGAAGCTATTGCCAGGGTGCTGCGAAAAACGTGTTAGATCACTATTTTTCTGGCAAAGCTGAGCTACTTCTGTTCAGCACTCAGTTCATAGATACGAAGCTCTAGAAATTCCTAAATCAGGGCTAGGTTCTCAGGCCTTTAGGCTGATCCCACACTAGTGGTTTTGGACAATGTACAAAGTAGCCAAAAAGATGGCCTGTACAGTGATATCTAAATATGGTGACTTGAGATACAGAATTACACCAGTAATTGATATATAATACCTCACCCATCAAGCAGGAATGGATAATTGAAAGTTACGTTCATGTCACTTGTAGGCAGAATGGCTAAATTTATACTACCTGTATGTCCATAAATGCTCAGATAGACAATGGTCCAGGACTAATGGAATAATTGGAACCAGTGAATAATAGTTGAATGAGTGAATGTGAAATCATTTTAGAAACATAATTGAACCCATCTGTGTTATCATGGAGAGACAGAGAATGATGCAAGAAAAATGCTTACACCTGAGTATACCATGTACCATACTTTAGCAATACTGTACTTCATATAATTCTGAGATTGATGTGACTCATGCAATGCGGCCTATGACATACATACACACAACACTACATGCCAGACTATCCAAGACTTACATAACAGCTATAGTTATTCCAAAATGTCTGATATGACACTCACTCAGAACTTACTATTTGGAACTGTGTTCCCACTGCTGAGATTTGGGGGCTAGAAATCTTTTGCCACCCTTAAAAAGTGTTCATTCTTTCTTTACATCTTGGCTATAATAGCATACTTTTTAATTGTTTAGATGAGTAAATCTTGTTTGATTTATTCAAATGTTGTCTGTCTGCTCTTTCAACCCACATACTATTATTTGTCAAGAGAATCCTCATTCAGACATGTTGTCTTTAAAGTGGTTAATATTCTAATATCTGATGTTAATTTACAAGGGAGAATCACTGCATATTTTTCTCATATTTTTTAAATACTTAAATACAGACACAAATTGATTTTTCATTAACTATCTTAAGGAGCATGCATTTTGGAGAAGAAATTTACAATTTTGGCTTAACCTAATGATGTTCAAACTCTAGCTTTGGATCTCCATTCTGTTCAGTCTCATTTACAATTCATTTCTTAATGTGGGTTTTCTGTTATACTACAGTTGTCCCTTGGTATCCTTGGGGGTTTGGTTCCAAAAGCCCTCAGGTATAACCAAAATCCATGTATACTCAACTAATTTATATAAAATGGCTTAGTACAGTCTTCCCTCTGTACCTGCGTAGTTGCAGAGTCAACCATTTCAATCCCACATAGGTTGAATCTGTAGATGAGAAACCCCCAAATATAGAGGGCAGGCTTTATCTCTATTGAAAAAAAAATCTTCCTATAAGTGGATCTGTGCGGTTCAAACCCCTTTTGTCCAAGGGTCAGCTGTATGTTGTGGGACTTACACTGTAGTTATCCTTGAAAAATATGACATGCTTAATTTTTTTTAAAATGCTAACATTTAATTGAATAGGGTAGATGTAACTTGCTTTTGAAATTTACATCTTTTAAAAAAGTACTTAAAATCTTAATTTCCACTGAGTATTTTAAATGTTTCTTTGGATCTTTATTTAATATTTTCTATTCAATAAATAGATTTTCAATCATGAGGGGTTGAGTACTACTACTTAACAAAATTGGGGACTACTCTAATGATGTTACAATGAATGAATATGCATCAGAAAAATTTAAGAGTTAATATGCAAAACCTTTCAGAGTTGCAGTCCTCGATATAGCAAATATGTAATAATTTTGCTCCTTTCTCAGACTGAAAATTAGGTAAACTCTAGAGTCTTGAAATTATTGTCATGACTATTTCTTAGTTTCCTATGAAATACCTAATTGATTTTCTAACATAATAAATGTTTTTATCTTTAGAAAAAAGTGATGACAAACCTTTAAACACTAGGTATAAAAATAAAAAAGCAATTTAAGTATGACAAAACCACTATCAATAAAAGAAGAAAAATGTGTTCAGCTTTATTATTGAGTTTTATGGAATTTGAATTCATTTTTGAATTAGAGCACATTTAGTACTATACTAAGTGGATCATTTTCAATACAGTCATAATGAACATTACCATGTACTGCATAGCAAGGGAATAGAGCTGAGTTTGCCAAAATTTCATTCTTGGAAGAGCTGCCAATGCAAAAATAGTTTCCTCCCCTGGGTACAATATTTAAGAGGCTTTAAAATTCTACAGAGAATTATTGGAAATTGCTTTATAAAAGAAACAATCAGTTATGAGTTTGAAACTGCATCACATTGCTTGTTCCCATCTAAAAATTCTTTCTGCTCCCCCTGGCTGTCCTTTACTTTGCTTGGCCATTCTATATTATAAAGGAACTATTTTGTAACCATCTGCCACTTATATCTTTGGCCCCAATCTCCTCTGCTCTGATCACTATTGATTTTCCAAATGGACCCAACCATAAACTAAATGTAGAAATCATTATATTTAGGTTAGAAAGAGACTTTGGTACTGTACGTTGTATCTGGATTACTAAAGCATCAGTCAAAAACAACCAACAAAATGAAAGCATTTCCCAGAGGCATGGCTTTTTTAATTGCTACAATTAAATCTACCATTAAGTCTATATTATCATCATTAGCTCATATTTCCTGTTTTTTAAAAAATAAATTAGCCACACCAATTCACACATTTAAGTCCTAAGCAAATGTTTAACACAGCTGGTTCTCCTCATATAATTTTTTTAACTTTGTGCCATTTCTATTTAAAATTGAAATATCCTTCAGGAAAAAGAACCATTTAACATAAAGAGATACCTGAATTAAAATCCTTTTTCTCCCAAGGTAAAACTATTGAGAAATAAAAAGATCAGCAGTTGGCAGGAGCTGGGAGGCTGGGGGAAAGTGGAGCACAGTTGATTTTTAGTGCAGTGAAACTCTTCTGTATAATATCATAATGGTGGGTACATGACATTATACACTTGGCAAAACCCCTAGATATGTACAACACAAAGTAATGTAATGTAAACTATGGACTTTAGTTAATAATATATCAATAATGGTTCATCAACTGTAACAAATGTACCACACCAATGCAAGATGCTAATAACAGAGGAAACTGGAGTGGGGTTGGTGAATGTGGCAGTGGCTGGGCGAGGAGAGGGAATAAACAGAAACTCTATGTACTTTCCACTCAATTTTTCTCTAAACCTAAAAGTGCTCTAAGACATGAAACTTATTTATTTAAAAAACAATGACAAAAAATCCTCCCTCCCACTTCACTCTCTATATTTCACTCTGATTTTGTGTTTCTTCCCTAAAATTAATGTCAAGGTATATGGGGAAGAAAATTTTGAAAGTTGGCTATGGAGTGAAATGGCCCAAACTAAAATGCCATGAGAAATTCAAGTAGAATTTCTGTCAGTACAGATTATAACATACAATACATTGGCTTGCCCATTTAATTTCATTGTGGAACAGGGATGGTGAAGTTGAAATGTCCATTTATCCTTCCCTGAAGCAAACCAATCAATTGATGATCAGACAGATATTTAATAGCTGTCTTATATGGCTTTAAACAGTTGATATATGCAGACTACCAGTGCCCCTTTCATGCTCCCAGACTGTGCTTGTTTCCAGGCTGTGTATGACCAGGATCCCATTATGAGTTGTATTGGGTTTTCTGTTTTGTTTTTTTAGTCTTTTTATATTGTCTTCTCATTTCAAAGAAGGAAATAGACATGTTTTAAATTTCAGTATATATATATTATGGTGTTGGCCCTGTCTTTTGGGATTATTAGAAAGAAGAGGATAAGTATCTATTGATGGATGAATGGATAAAGAAAATACACACACACACACATACAATCAAATACTATTCAGCCACACACACACACAAAGATATCTTGCCATTTGCAAAACATGGATGGACCTAGAGAGCATCATGCTAAGTGAAATAAGTCAGAACAAGACAAACACCATACGATCTCACTTATATGTGGAATTTAAAACCAAAACCAAACCAAACAAAAAGCTTGTAGATACAGAGAAGAGATTGGCGGTTGCTAGAGGTGGAGGGTGGGGGGGTGAGTAAAATGAGTGAAGGGGGTCAAAAGGTACAAACTTCTAGTTATAAAATAAATGTCATGGGAATACAATATACAGAATGGTGACTGTAGTTAATAATAATGTATTGCCTTTTTGAACTTGTTAAGAGAATAATTTTTAAAAGTCCTCTCCACAAAATAAAGGAAAGAAAGGAAGATAAAGAGGTATGTAAGGATATAAAAAGTAGGAAGGAGAGAAGTAGAAAAGACAGTTGGGGCTCATAAATTAACTCTTCTTAATGCTACTTAAGTTATATAGCTGTTATAGCTTCTGTATGAGCCCTAATATAATGTACTTGTAGATCCAAATATCCACTAATAGTACTTTTTACCATATTGAAATCTAAGAGTTGGTATGATTTAATTGACATCATATAATAGAAACAATGCATATTTAATTATATAATTAAATACTATATTTACTGTGTGCTTTCTTTCACTTTTAAATACTCAGATGAATGAAAGTGCTAACAATTTCATTTGCTGGGCTTTAATTGATGGGGGCAACAGTAGGAGATAAGTAAGGAAAAAGATTTTAAGAATTAAGCCATATCTATTGACACATCTAGTCGAACATGTAATAAGCTGAGATTTGAAAGGAACTTATTTATGACACATTCATGAAGGATGCTACTGAACATTGGGAATCCCAGAAATGTGTGCCAAATGCGTTCCTAACTCACACCTGAATTCCCTATACTTGGAATAGCTATTGCTTTAACCAGGGGTCACACTATTTGTCTCATTTTCCAAATATTACTGTTTTTTTCTGATAAAGCATGCCTTAACTAAGTGATAAAGAATAATTTGTTTCCTTCATCACTTCATTTTTTTGAATGGAAGAAAAAGAATACTTTTAGTTTAATTAGGGACATCATGTGCAAATGGGAATGAACAAATCTATTATCTCTAACCCAAGAACATTAAAAAAAAGTTCTGCTATAGAGTCTCCCACATATTCATCATTCTCAGGCTGAATTGTGAAACTTGTTAAAGTATAGATATAAAAAGCATTGCCAATGTCAACCACCTTAATACCATCCAAACTTCCTGCAATCACTGCATTTTTTTCTGTAAGAAATGTCAAGATTTCATCAAAAAGTCTTTTAATTTGGATATTCTCCATACAGTTGTCTGGCTATTTTCACTCTCCAGTTCTCAACTTCTTTTATACCAGTTGTTATTTCTGTAACCTTTCCAACAGCAACTGTGCAGTCTTGGGACCACGATGCAGAATATCTCACTCAACAATCCTCCCACAAGCCATCTGTTCCTAGAGACATCAACAACTGTTGGCATTGGGAAACTCTATGCAAAATGGGGAAAAAAACTGTTCAAAATGATAAAGTGAAACTTTATCTCAGAGATCTTAAATCCCTAGCATAATAGGCAAATAAATGACATATAAAGACCAGTATTATTTGAGTAAAACACTTCAAGTCTGAAAAAATAAAAGAAACAAATAAAGCCAAAAAGATAAAAACTTCTTCACTTACTCTTCCATCACATTCACACAAAGTTGTGCATCAAAAAAATTAAATTATGATACTGAATCTCTCTAAATTCATGCAATATGCAAAACAAAACATCTACCAGAAAATGATATAGTGAAAACACTCTATATATTTTATATATGTATGTATATATATATATACACAAATATAAACATATACATAAAATATATATATGTATACATATATATGTATATTTGTTTCTGAACTCTTCACTCCCAAACCCATCAACTTTATTCACTGCCACAACTTTCTGTAAGTATTTATAGTTAAAACAAATAAAAAAACAAAAATTTCTTCCTCATTAATAGTAATGGCAAAAATGGATTTTCTTTTTTCTATCCTTTCTGGCATTAAAGGAAAAAAGATTAGCTTCCAGGACAAGTACTAGTAGAAAAACTGTGCGCCAGTCCCAAATGTGTACTACTGCTCCCTGAAAATATTTCTGGTCTTTCATTATAAAATGACCTACATCAACCCTTGTGTAAAAGCATGAATGGAAATTTACTATCTTCCTGAATCTTGATTTGGAAATCCTATTGCCCTTGAGTTGTGAATGATCACTAATAATTCATGGTTAATTCCACATACTTTCATGGGGCAACTGAATCATTTTGGACAGATTCTGAAAGAAGTAAATGCCCTAAAAAGACTGATTAGTTTTATTGTTGACAGTGTGATTTCTTATACTTTTAATATGATTTCCAAAATAACCTTGTGAAATATGTAGGCCAAATCTTATTATCACCAATTTACATAAAACTATTTGGTGAGTCAAAGTCATATACCTTAGAGGTAACAGAGACAGAGCAGAAACCATGTTTTACAATTGCAAAACCAGTTCAAATTCTATTCAAAAATTGTTTGATTTGATTTTTTTAAAATAAAATGTGCTTTTCTTCCTTAATTTTCTAAGATTACTCATCATCACATCATCTGGGTGCATAGAAAATAAATTGTTTGAATATAATATATAATTAAAAACAAAGATTTTTAAATGTCTAATAAAAATGCCAAGATCTTAAAACAGCAGGATTTTAAAGGTCAGGAACCACATCTGGTTAGTCTTACATAGGATATAATAGTAAAATGACATGTAAGTCTTATTTTAAAGACTGTTTCTAAAGATCTAAGTTGCCATGCAATATAAATTAATTCTGGAAAATTACTCATAGCCAAAATACCTTTCACATTAACTTCCTTCTTTTTTAATGAATTCTTTTGTCACTTTGTGTTGC
Organism: Delphinapterus leucas; assembly: GCF_059928025.1. NCBI lineage: Eukaryota > Metazoa > Chordata > Mammalia > Artiodactyla > Monodontidae > Delphinapterus > Delphinapterus leucas. The sequence goes on along the minus strand of NC_143136.1, from coordinate 40,500,994 downwards.
CTCTCAGCCTGCTAAATTGCATTTCATTAATGCCTAATAGTTATGTTTTGGTCTATTTAAGGCCTAAAGCTTAAATGATTTGGGTTTGATGATTAGCAAGTCTGTAATAGTACTGTGCCTCTCTTTGGATCTCAGGTCTGTGAACCAGAGTCAGAGCGTGTTTTATCTCGTATGTATTATTCATCACTCTCATACTCAGAGGGAATTTTCACATGACATGTGACATGAAAGTACTTCAATTTTTCTTTTTCTGATGAAACATTCATGTCCAATTGGACTAATTGCCACAGGCAGTTAACTCTCAATTATGTGAGCAAAACAAATTGTGTCATTTAAAAAGTTGTGATTGTCACTACAAGTGATCTTGTTGTAAATGGGTGAATGTGTCAGACTTACAGAGTTTTTGTCAGAAGACTGAGTATAAATATCCCACAGGTTAGCAGACTTCGCCAAAGTGATGCCACTGAGCAGTCCTCCAGTGTTTTAGACCATTGGTTCTCAGCCACAGGCAATTTTGCTTTCTAGGTAATACTTGGCAAAATCTGAAGACATTTTTGGATGTCACACTGGGGAGGGGTACTACTGACATCTAGAGGATAAAGACCCAGGATGTTGCTAAACATACTCCATTGCAAAAGACAGCCCCTCGCACAAATAATTATTTGGCTCAAAATGTCAATTATGCTCAGGTTGAAAAACCCTAGCTTACACGGAATCATACCTACAATGACTATTAAAAAAAAAAATCTGTCTAATCATAATCTTCATGGAGTTTTTTTTTAAAGTTTGAAAACTGAATGAATGATCAAGTTAATATCTCTCTTCCTATAATATCTGTCAGTTTTTAATTTTATTTTTCCCTATGTAATTCCATGTTACATATGGTTCTAAACTTGAAGTCAATTTCCTCTTCTGCAATCTTCAGTGCATAATAAGTTAGAGAAAGAGTCATTATAATTTCTTTTTTCAGCTTGGGAGAGGAGATCAGTAAAGGCTTAGTTTTAGATTCAGGTTATGTGAATTTCAGTGAACTCTACCACTCCTCTCCACTTACTTTGGTTTATATATATATATATATATATATATATACACACACATATACATATATATATATACACATATACATATACATATATATACACACACATACAGAGAGACAGAGAGAGAGAGAGAGAAAGAAATGGAGTAGATAAAAACAGAGTTTGGACCCTGCAGCCAAACTCCCTAAGTGTGCATCCTGGCTTCACTACCTACTAGTTGTGCGTCACTTGACAAATAACATCTTAGGACCCTATGATTTTAACTGTATAAAATTGGTACAATATAATATTACTCACTTCATTAAGTGTTGTCCTTAGAATGAAACACACAAAGCTCCTAGAACAGTTCCTCGCATATAATAAATGTTCAAAAATATCAACCCTCTGTATATTTATTTATACATTCATTTTTACCTCCAATAATAGTGCTTTAAAATAATAAATAAAAAATTTTATCACTTAAAACTATTTTATCTTTTCTGAAATAGTGAAAGCTCTGAAAATACATGATTGTTTTGAATAGCTTCAAAGGCTCAACAGATATATACAACCCTGTTCCTTTATAAAATCAATCCAATTCTCAATGTATTTCTGGTCATCATTGGAAAGAAGGAATAAAAAGGAAATGAGTCAGAAAATAACTAGATACAAATCCTAGTTTTTCATTTATATTTATTAAGGTATTTTTTGATCACCATTTGAAATGTAGAGTGAAAATAAGATGTCTGCATCATCAGAAAATACGTGGATTATCTGATGCTGCATTTTCATTTATATCTATTAGGGTTTTTATGCCTCTGATTCAAATTGCCCAGACTTTAGTAATTTATTTTTCCAAGCATATAAAGTGCTTTGGGTGGTTTTGATTGAAGATCCTCACTTTTTCATCACTGTCATTGATCAAAGTCTCCCTACACTTTTTCTACTACTTCACAGTGACTTAAAAATGTATCCTTGTCTTCAACTTCCTGCTTTAATCTTTCTTATCTTAAAATGTCTTATCTTCCCATGTTTGTGCTGGCTTGTTTCAATTGACTCTCACCTGAGAATTACTCTCTGCTATTCACTTCTAAGTGATTAAATTTGGTAGGTACAGGGATACCTATACATATGCATAGCTATTTTATTTTTATATATTTATATTCAAAGATATAGATATAAATATGTATTAATATATGTATATATAGTTGTATTTTAAATATATAGTTGTATAAATAATAGAAGAAATGGCTCAGTAAATCTTTAGGTTTTCCTTATATTAATTTTTATGTTTAACACAAGGGATACTAGGATTATGTAGTGGAGATTTATACAAAGGGAGGTTTGAAGTTTTCCCCTATTTAAACAAGGTATCTTCCAAATCATGTTGGTAAAATTAGTTCAAGTGTAAAATCCTCAATTATCTGGAGAGCTACCTTCTAATACTCTCAGTCCCTAAAATGGGATTGACTTTAAATGGGAAGGTTGCAGGAGAAGGAATCCTTGGTGCCCAAAGAGGACATTTCAATAGTGAGAAATGGTAGCTCTTATGTGAATGACAATAACACAATTAGTTTTGCTGGGAGGCATTAAGTCAGTTTTCAACATGAAATCTATAAGAAAATAGAACGGTATTTTTTAAACTCTCAAATTTACAGGAAAATAACCAGACACAAGAGAGATAACAAAGCCAATAAGCAAGGGAATGTTAGGCAAGCTGCTATTTTAATATATCAACACCAAAACAGAAAGCTTTCTAATACAGAATCTTTTATGCCATATGATGGGGGAGAAGTTTCATAAACCTTTCTTGAAATACCAGATGCAGTATTTTATGAAATAAGCAGGTTGAGCTTGACAATATCTAGTAATATACCTACTTCTAAAGTGGCATGCTCTTATCTTTATACGGATATAAACTGAGAACACAAAAGACGCAACACATTTGACTCATTATTATGAACTCTTCTTTTCTTTTGTATTACTTTTTTAATCACCATGAAATAAAAATGTATTATTAGCCTTTATTTTTCCTGGCTACTATCACTCTGATACCTGTCACATAATCTCAAAAAATGGCTACTCCTAGGATCCTAGATTAACCTTAAATGGTTTAACTACATGTCTAAAAATGCTTAGCATAACGTCTCTGCAAAGTGTCTTTGGAGCTTGAAATGAAAACTCACCTTTCTTTTCTCCATTTTCCTGTCCTGCCATTTCCATATAATCAGCTCAAGTGAACCCAGTACAGGAAACAAATCAAGATGCTGTTTCCTTCTTCAACATTAAGGCATGAGTTGGCCTTAAGTAAGTAAATCACTTATCTGGGTGCTTGTTCTTCCCCTCTCAAAATCGTATATTTCTTGGAAAGTAACACTACTCTTTCCCAGACCTATGTTATTGAGGATCTGTTAAATACTTTGTGTTTTTGTAAGAGAGTAAATAAACCACAGCATTATGAAGTAGAATTCAGTGTGACTCAGTCCATGTTTGATTCATGAAGTTTGGCAGTGGAGCACTTAATGCATTTTGGTAATACTTTGATTTGCATATCTTTTACGTAGAACAGACACTCAAATTCATGACAGTTTCTTTGGGGTTTATCTTGGTCAAGAATTCCTAGAAGATATAGCAGAGGCTCATGAAATAATCTTTGGGAATTCCAGAAAGATCAGTTAAAGCTTTGGACATCTTTTTGGAAATACAAGTTTGTTATTACTCATTATTTTTAGTCACTTGTAAGGTCAAACAAAACGTGTAGATGGGAAGAATCTTGTATACTTGAAGGCACAAACAAAATTATGACTGTAATAGGCAAATTAAGGATTGCTTGGTTTTTTTCCACATCTTCAGCAGCAACAACAGTAACAATTGTCCAGTGATGATTTCTATAAATTATTGAACCCAATAATATCAATGCTATGAGAAGAGTGTCAATATTCAATTAAAATAAATAGCAAAGTATTCTAAGGTTAAAAAAACATGGGTTGATGCTCATTTGACTTATCTTATGAAAGGGTCGTGGTAGGTTATGAGATTTGTGAGGCCAGAACAAAGCAAAGTAAGAACTGTATCACTGTCCTTAAGAAGTTCCCACTTTTTCTCTCTTTGCTGATTGAACTCTAATATGCTTTTGGTACCACATGAACAAACATTCTCTTAAATATTAAAATAGTTAGTGTATATAACAATTCAAATTTTATATAGAGAAAATGTTTTATTTATAGAGAAAATCGTTTTTATTTACAGAGAAAATGCATTTTTTAAAGAAATTAGCATTGGAAGCTATTGTATTACAGGTTTTTTAGTTTGTGATGTTTAGTTTGTGATGAGTACAACTGATTCCTCCATGTATAAGTCTTAAATCTTACCAAAGTTCCAGGAACCTTATTTTTCACACACTAGACTAAATGCTCCAGCTTGCCCATTCCTGTCTCTAATTTTTTCTCCATCTAGTTTTCTTCAGCTTATTTCATACAATTTTCATCTCTACTTTTAAATTACATTTTGGGAGACCCTAAAAATGATCCATCTCTTCTCTGCCCGATTCAGAACCTATTGAGAGACAGATGTAAACATCTGAGAGAGGGATTTCAGCATCTGACAATGATAAAGAACCTTTTTGCAAGTTATCCTGTTTACAAACAAACAAGCAACAATAAAATCTGGGCAAAATACTGACAAACGAATATGCAAATTTCTGTTTGAAGCCAGGACTTGAGGAGTAAGTACCCTGAAGAGAAAGAAGCTCTTTGAGGTCAGTCCAACACTACTTTTCCCTCATGGGAATAATTCATAAATGACAAGAGTTCAGAGGCTGAGAAGATGGAGCAAAGAATGGCAGAGAATGGCAGCTGAGATGAAGGTACTCTGAGTTTAGTTTTAGGCAGCCTTATGGGGATCAATCTCAAGAATTATGACTCTAAATCATCCCTTGCATATAAATATTGATGACCTACCAAACTTTAGTTTAGCTTTAGATCTTTCCCTTTATGCTAGATGCTTCTAGGGCCATCCATAAACCAATTCGCTTGACTTCTACCTTCTTACCCAAATACATTTGGACACTCCAAATGAAACCCCAAAGTAGTCATCAAATCGGGTAAATATCAAAACTTTAAATGTATTTCACTGATCTTTCTAATTTACAGCATGTATAAAAGAGGTGTTTTGCCACACTCCTCTGGTGTGTGATTACATACCACCTTGGTTCAGACTACAATAAACTGAAAGTAAAAATAAAATTCTGTACAGGTAGTTTTAGTCTATTAATATATTTAATCCAAAACAATTTACTTTTATGTAAATGTAAACCTTCTTCTTATATGCAGACAATTTAAGTGTAAACATCCTTCTGATAGGCTAAAAGTCTTCCACATATCTTCCAAGCCATCTCTTTCAAGTCTTATCACTTCTAACTATAGAATTCAGGTCAGTTTAGTATTTAGTTACAGTGACTAATTTGTCCACTTATACAGATGCTGTCAGTCAAAATTGCTGAAAAAAGGCAAAACTAAGTTCCTGCAGCCAGAAACTGTTTATTAAAAAGTTAAGGTTTCTTACAGGCATGTCCATACATGTTATGGTCTTAGCATATTTTCTTGTATTAACCAATTTAATAGTAAATATAAATTCTGTAATGAAAACTTTTGGGTAAAATTATTCTTAGAGTTTTATTTTATGCAAAAATGTAATTATTTCCTATTTTGTAAGTCATTTCTATCTATCATAGGATTCTCGAACCCTTGTTACTATACTACTAGAGGGACAATTGAAATGAAATGAAGTACTAAAACTGGTGTTTACATTTACTTTATCAAAAAATGAATAAAGAAATTTAGCTTTGCTAGTATTTAATAAATAAATATCAGGGTCCTTAGTCATATATCATATGCCAAATCGAGTAGAGTCAAAATATTTGAAAAGTCAAAACTGCTAAGGATTCATATGGCCACAGACAGTAAATATATTTGGAGTTAATCAAAATTTGAAAGAGACCAAGCATTCAAAATAAATCCAGTAGTAATTTTCAAAAGTATGAGTTTTTTTTTTTTTTTTTCACTTGATCAGCCTTTGCAAAGATTAGGTTCCTAGTTTCTGTATACATTCATAAAAATCGGCATTACAGTTTCTGTTTCTGGAAATAGGATGGAAACCAGAGAAATCTGCAGAGCATCTGATTAATGCTAAAGCACAATTAATTGGATGGCTAGTAGATTGGAATTTAGTCATTTCAGGAATTAAATCCTATGGGGCACAGCTACAAAAGTATCCTGTATTTCACGGATTAGACAATGCTTAATTAATAGATTAAAGATTAAACCGAGCAAATCATACCCAGCTTTATATTTTGACTAGTCAGATATAATGTACAGCAGGAAACTTATTATACTTATTTAATGGGGATTCACTCAATATCAAGCTAAAAAGCACTTGTTAGTTTTGGTCATAAATCATTCCCATTGAGTCATCATCAGTTTGGGTTTACATCCACTCTTCATTCATCTCATTATATAATACTATTCATGATACATAATAGAGGTCCTTATTACGTGCAAAAGTGTTCTGCCAAGGTATTTTTGGAAGATTTATTCAAAAATATTTGCTAAAGGAAAATAGAGGGTGTATTTATGGTTTTGACAAAGGGTGTGTACAATATTATGCTCCTTTTCTGTCTTAACCAATAGATGATTCCTTTTTAACAGTGGATTCTATAGTTCCATATGCTTGCATCCTATTTATTGGAGGGTATTGAGAAGTCCTGAAGATGAGAATTACATTGTAGAAGGAAACATACATATGTAACACCAGTCTAAATACTGATTAATGTGTCGACTCTTCATACTTGTCAGAGCTTGCTGTGCCCCACCATGTAAGCTCTGTTACTGACAGATAAGGGTGGTAACCAAGCACAGTCCCCAAAAAGCCTTAAAATGGAAGAATTAGCGTTAAAAGCCACAGTCTCAAAATCACAGTTAATACTCATCACCTTTCTTTTCCACCAGCCTTTCTAGATTCCCCTCACAATCAGCCAACACTTCCAGAGGTCTATATTTCTTTCTGGGAGATGTCATCAAACCTTCATCAGTGAGATGTGAGTCCCTACCTACCTTGCTCTTACCAGAATTTGACTGATGCAATAGCCTATGTATCTCTATTATCACATATGGAAGCACCAAGAGGCTCCTCAGTGAATCTCCTGAAAAAAGGGAAAACTAGCAAATTAAAGTAAAATGATAAAGAACTTACAGAAGGTTGTGAAAAAAAAAATAAGAGCAAGCATATGAGCAATAGCTGGCCCATTGTAAAGACAAATACAATCCATAAGACACTAGCTATGCTAACCAAGACCAAAAAAGAAGACAGGTAAGAACTGACACTGCAGAAATACAAAAGATCATGAGAGATTACTACAAGAAACTCTATGCCAATAAAATGGACAACCTGGAAGAAATTGACAAATTCTTAGAAATGTACAACCTGCCAAGACTGAATCAGGAAGAAATAGAAAATATGAACAGACCAATCACAAGCACTGAAAGTGAAACTGTGATGAAAAATCTTCCTACAAACAAAAGCCCAGGACCAGATGGCTTCACAGACGAATTCTATCAAACATTTAGAGAAGAGCTAACACCAATCCTTCTCAAACTCTTGCAAAGTATAGCAGAGGGAGGAACACTCCCAAACTCATTCTATGTGGCCACCATCACCCTGATACCCAAACCAGACAAGGATGTCACAAAGAAAGAAAACTACAGGCCAATATCACTGATGAACACAGATGCAAAAATCCTCAACAAAATACGAACGAACAGAATCCAACAGTACATTAAAAGGATCATACACCATGATCAAGTGGGGTTTCTTCCAGGAATGCAAGGATTCTTCAATGTACACAAATCAATCAATGTGATACACCATATTAACAAATTGAAGGAGAAAAATCATATGGTCAACTCAATAGATGCAGAGAAAGCTTTTGACAAAATTCAACACCCATTTATGATAAAATCCCTGCAGAAAGTAGGCATAGAGGGAACTTTCCTCAACATAATAAAGGCCATATATGACAAACTCACAGCCAACATCGTCCTCAATGGTGAAATACTGAAAGCATTTCCACTAAGATCAGGAACAAGACAAGGTTGCCCACTCTCACCACTCTTATTCAACATAGTTTTGGAAGTTTTAGCCACAGCAATCAGAGAAGAACAGGAAATAAAAGGAATCCAAATCGGAAAAGAAGAAGTAAAGCTGTCACTATTTGCAGATGACATGATACTATACATAGAGAATCCTAAAGATGCTACCAGAAAACTACTAGAGCTAATCAATGAATTTGGTAAAGTAGCAGGATACAAAATTAATGCACAGAAATCTCTGGCATTCCTATACACTAATGATGAAAAATCTGAAAGTGAAATCAAGAAAACACTCCCATTTAGCACTGCAACAAAAAGAATAAAATATCTAGGAATAAACCTACCTAAGGAGACAAAAGACCTGTATGCAGAAAACTATAAGACACTGATGAAAGAAATTAAGGATGACCCAAACAGATGGAGAGATATACCATGTTCTTGGATTGGAAGAATCAACATTGTGAAAATGACTCTACTACCCAAAGCAATCTACAGATTCAATGCAATCCCTATCAAACTACCACTGGCATTTTTCACAGAACTAGAACAAAACATTTCACAATTTGTATGGAAACACAAAAGACCCTGAATAGCCAAAGCAATCTTGAGAACGAAAAATGGAACTGGAGGAATCAGCCTCCCTGACTTCACACTATACTACAAAGCTACAGTAATCAAAACAGTATGGTACTGGCACAAAAACAGAAATATAGATCAATGGAACAGGATAGAAAGACCAGAGATAAACCCACACACATATGGTCACCTTATCTTTGATAAAGGAGGCAGGAATGTACAGTGGAGAAAGGACAGCCTCTTCAATAAGTGGAGCTGGGAAAACTGGACAGGTACATGTAAAACTATGAGATTAGATCACTCCCTAACACCATACACAAAAATAAGCTCAAGATGGATTAAAGACCTAAATGCAAGGCCAGAAACTATCAAACTCTTAGAGTAAAACATAGGCAGAACACTCTACGACATAAATCACAGCAAGATTCTTTTTGACCCACCTCCTAGAGAAAGGAGAATTAAAAAAAAATAAACAAATGGGACCTAATGAAACTTCAATGCTTTTGCACAGCAAACGAAACCATAAACAAGACCAAAAGACAACCCTCAGAATGGGAGAAAATATTTGCAAATGAAGCAAATGACAAAGGATTAATCTCCAAAATTTACAACCAGCTCATGCAGTTCAATAACAGAAAACCAAACAACCCAATCCAAAAATCGGCAGAAGATCTAAATAGACATTTCTCCAAAGATATACAGACTGCCAACAAACACTTGAAAGAATGCTCAACATCATTAATCATTAGAGAAATGCAAATCAAAACTACAATGAGATATCATCTCACACCAGTCAGAATGGCCATCATCAAATAATCTACAAACAATAAATGCTGGAGAGGATGTGGAGAAAAGGGAACCCTCTTGCACTGTTGGTGGGAATCTGAATTGGTACAGCCACTATGGAGAACAGTATGGAGGTTCCTTAAAAAACTACAAATAGAACTACCATATGACCCAGCAATCCCACTACTGGGCATATATCCTGAGAAAACCATAATTCAAAAAGAGTCGTGTACCAAAATGTTCATTGCAGCTCTATTTACAATAGCCAGGAAATGGAAACAACCTAAATGTGCATCATCGGATGAATGGATAAAGAGGATGTGGCACATATATACAATGGAATATTACTCAGCCATAAAAAGAAACAAAATTGAGCTATTTGTAGTGAGGTGGATGGACCTAGAGTCTGTCACACAGAGTGAAGTAAGTCAGAAAGAGAAAGACAAATACTGTATGCTAACACATATATATGGAATTTAAGGGAAAAAAATGTCATGAAGAACCTAGGGGTAAGACAGGAATAAAGACACAGACCTACTAGAGAATGGACTTGATGATATGGGGAGGGGGAAGGGTAAGCTGTGACAAAGTGAGAGAGTGGCATGGACATATATACACTACCAAACATAAAATAGATAGCTAGTGGGAAGCAGCCACATAGCATAGGGAGATGAGCTCGGTGCTTTGTGACCACCTAGAGGGGTGGGATAGGGAGGGTGGGAGGGAGGGAGATGCAAGAGGGAAGAGATATGGGAACATATGTATATGTATAACTGATTCACTTTGTTATAAAGCAGAAAGTAAAACACCATTGTAAAGCAATTATACTCCAATAAAGATGTAAAAGAAAAAAAGAAGGCAAAATTGCTAATATCATAAATGAAAGAGAAATCATCACTACTTAGCCTATGGACTTTAAAAGGATAATTAAAGGAATACTATGACTAACTCTATGACTACAAATTTGATCATTTAGATGAAAAAGACCAATTCCTTGAAAGACACAAATTAACAAAACTTATACAAGGAGAAATAGGTAACTGATAGCCCTATACATATTAAAGAAGTTGAATCAATAATTAATAACCTTAAAAACAATAAAATACTAGGCCCAGATGTTTTCAGTGGTAAGTTCTACCAAACATCTCAGGTAAAAATAATATCAATTGCCTCAGTCTCTTCCAGAAAATAGAAAAAAAGGGAACATTTCACAACTCATTCTGTGAGGTCAGCATTACCCTAACACAGATCAGAATGTCTCTTAAACATAGATACAAAAGTCCTCAACAAAATATTAGTAAATTGAATCTAACAATGTATAAGAAGAATTATATACCAAGACCTAATAAGATTTATTCAGGTAAGTAAGTCAGGGTCAACATTCAGAAATCATCCAATGCAACCCATATTAACCAGCTAAGGATGTAATAATCATATCGATTTATGCACAAAAAGCATCGATGTACTCCAATACCCATTCATGATAAAACTCTTGGAAAACCAGAAATAGAGGAATTCCCTCAACTTGATAAAGAACATTCACAAAAACAAGTAGCTAACATTATATTTAATGGTCAGAGATTGGATGCTTTCCCACTAAGATACTTGGAAACAAGACAGTGATGTCTTCCTTCACCACTTCTATCCAACACTGTACTAGAAGTCAAAGCTAGTACAATAATATAGTTTGACATTTTCATACAAAGCTAAACATACTCTTTCCATAGAATCTAGCAATCATGTTCTTAGATGTTTATCTAACTTATTAAAAAAATTATGTCCACATAAAAACCTGCACATGGATGTCTATAAGAAGCTTTATTTATAATTGTCAAAAACTGGAAGCAAGAAGACCTTCAAGATGGCGGAAGAGTAAGACGCGGAGAACACCTTCCTTCCCACAAATACATCTACATGTGGAACAACCCCTACAGAACACCTACTGAACGCTGGCAGAAGACCTCAGATTTCCCAAAAGGCAAGAAAATCCCCACGTACCTGGGTATGGCAAAAGAAAAAAGAAAAAAACAGACAAAGGAATAGGGATGGGACTTGCACCTCTAGGAGGGAGCTGTGAAGAAGGAAAAGTTTCTACACACTAGGAAGCCCCTTCACTGGTGGAGACGGGGGGTGGGTGGCGGGGGAGGCTTCAGAGCCATGGAGGAGAGCGCAGCAACAGGGGTGCAGAGGGCAAAGCAGAGAGATTCCCACACAGAGGATCGGTGCCGACCAGCACTCACCAACCTGAGAGGCTTGTTTGCTCACCCGCCGGGGCAGGTGTAGGCTGGAGGCTGAGGCTTGGGCCCCAGAGATCAGACCCCAGGGAGGGTACTGGGGTTGGCTGCGTGAAGACAGCCTGAAGGGGGCTACCATGCCACAGCTAGCCAGGAGGGGGTCCGGGAAAAAGTCTGGACCTGCCAGAGAGGCAAGAGACCTTTGTTTTGGGGTGTGCAAGGAGAGGGGATTCCTTCCCAGTGTGTCCACAGAAGGCAGAGCACTGATTAAATGAGCTCCAGAGTAGGTCGCAAGCCACAGCTATCGGCTCAGACCCCAGAGAGGTGGATGAACGGCTAAGGCTGCTGCCACTGCCACCAAGAATCCTGTGTGAAAGTACAGGTCACTATCCACACCACCCCCAGAAGCCTGTGCAGCATGCCACTGCCAGGGTCCCGTGATCCAGGGACAACTTCCCTGGGAGAGCACATGGCGTGCCTCAGGCTGTTACAACGTCAAGCTGGCCTCAGCCGCCTCAGGCTCACCCCACATTCCAATTATGACGACCATACTCATCCCGCCCCCTGGCCTGCGTGAGCAAGAGAGCCCTAATCAGCCGCTGCTTTAACCCCTCCTGTCTGGGCTGGTAACAGACCCCTGAAGGTGGCCTACACACAGAGGCAGGGCCAAAACCAAAGCTGAACCCCAGGAGCTATGCGAGCAGAGAAAGGGAAATTTCTCCGTGCAGCCTCAGGAGCAGCAGATTAAATCCCCACAATCAACTTGAAAAACCCTGCATCTGAAGAATACCTGTATACACAGCGAATGATCCCAAAATTGAGGCAGTAGACTTTGGGAGCAACTGTAGACTTAGGGTTTGCTTTATGCATCTAACTTGTTTCTGGTTTTATGTTTATCTTAGTTTAGTGTTTAGTGCTTACTATCATTGGTGGATTTGTTTATTGGTTTGGTTACACTCTTCCTATATTTTATATGTATATATATTTTTTTTCTCTCCTTTTTCTCTTTTTGTGAGTGTGTATGTGTATGCTTCTCTGTGTGATTTTGTCTGTATGGGTTTGCTTTTACCATTTGTCCTAGGGTTCTGTCCTTTTTTTGGTTTTGTTTTTCTTGGGTTTTTTGGGTTTTTTGTTTTTTGTTTTTTTCTTTCTTCCTTTTCTTCTAAGCCATGTGGCTGGCAGGGTCTTGGTGCTCAAGCCGGGTGTCGGGCCTGAGCTTCCGAGATAGGAGGGCTGAGTCCTGGACACTGGACCACCAGAACCTCCCAGGCCCATGTAAAATCAATCAGCGAGAGCTCTCCCAGACATTTCTGTCTCAACACTAAGACCCAGCTCCAACCAATGGCCAGCAAGCTCCATTGCTGGATGCTCCACACCAAACAACTAGCAAGAAAGGAACACAAACCCGCCATCAGCAGACAGGCTGCCTAAAGTCATACTAAGTACACAGACACTCCAAAACACACCACTGGACATGGCCCTGCCCACCAGAAGGACAAGCTACAGCCCCACCCACCAGAACACAGGAACAACTCCCCTCCACCAGGAAGCCTACACAAGCCATTGAACAACTACACCCACTGGGGATAGACACCAAAAATAACGGGAACTACGAACAGCCTGTGAAAAGGAAACCACAAACACAGTAAATTAAACAAAAGGAGAAAACAGAGAAATATGCAGCAGCTGAAAGAGCAAGGTAAACACCCACCAGAACAAACAAATAAAGAGGAAATAGGTAGTCTACCTGAAAAAGAATTCAGAGTAACGACAGTAAAGATGATCCAAAATCTTGGAAACAGAATGGAGAAAATACAAGAAACGTTTAACAAGGACCTAGAATAACAAAAGAGCAAACAAAAAGTAGTGAACAACACAATAAAGGACATTAAAAATACTTTAGTAGGAATTAACAGCAGAATAACTGAGGCAGAAGAACAGATAAGTGACCTAAGATAAAGTAGTGGAAATAACTACCACAGAGCAGAATAAAGAAAAAGGAATGAAAAGAATTGAGGACAGTCTGGGAGACCTTTGGGACAACATTAAATGCACCAACATTCGAATTAAAGGGGTCCCAGAAGAAGAACAGAAAAAGAAAGGGTCTGAGAAAATATTTGAAGAGATTATAGTTAAAAACTTCCCTAACATGGGAAGGAAAATAGTCAATCAAGTCCAGGAAGCACAGAAAGTCCCATACAGGATAAATCCAAGGAGAGACATGCCAAGACATACATTATTCAAACTATCAAAAATTAAATTCAAAGAAAAAATATTGAAAGCAGCAAGGGAAAAGCAACAAATAACATATAAGGAAACCCCATAAGGTTAACAGCTGATCTTTCAGCAGAAACTCTGCAAGTCAGAAGGGAGTGGCAGGACATATTTAAGGTGATGAAAGGGAAAAACCTACAACCAAGATTACTCTACCCATCAAGGATCTCATGCAGATTTGACAGAGAAATTAAAACCTTTAGAGACAAGCAAAACTTAAGAGAATTCAGTACCACCAAACCAGCTTTACAACAAACGCTAAAGGAACTACTCTAGGCAGGAAACACAGGAGAAGAAAAGGCCTACAAAAGCAAACCCAAAACAATTAAGAAAATGGTAATAGGAACATACATATTGATAATTACCTTAAATGCATATGGATTAAATGCTCCAACCAAAACACACAGACTGGCTGAATGGAAACAAAAACAAGACTCATATATATGGTGTCTACAAGAGACCCATTTCAGACCTAGAGACACATACAGACTGATAGTGAGTGGATGGAAAAAGATATTCCATGCAAATGGAACTCAAAACAAAGCTGGAGTAACAATACTCATAAAGACAAAAGAGACTTTAAAATAAAGACCGTTATAAGAGACAAAGAAGGACACTACATAATGATCATGGGATCAATCTAAAACGAAGGTATAACAATTGTAAATATTTATGCACCCAACATAGGAGAAACTCAATACATAAGGCAAATGCTAACAGCCATAAAAGGGGAAATCGACAGTAACAAAATAATAGTAGGAGACTTTAACACACACTTTCACCAATGGACAGATCATCCAAAATGAAAATAAATAAGGAAACACAAGCTTTAAAAGACACTTTAGACTAGATAGACTTAATTGATATTTATAGGACATTCCATCCAAAAACAACAGAATACACTTTCTTCTCAAGTGCTCATGAAACATTCTCCAGGATAGATCATATCTTGGGTCACAAATCAAGCCTCAGTAAATTTAAGAAAATTGAAATGGTATCAAGTATCTTTTCTGACCACAATGCTATGAGACTAGATATCAATTACAGGAATAAAAATCTGTAAAAAAATACAAACACATGGATGCTAAACAATGCACTACTGAATAACCAAGAGATCACTGAAGAATCAAAGAGGAAATCAAAAAATATCTAGGAACACATGACAATGAAAACACAACAATCCAAAACCTATGAAATGCAGCAAAAGCAGTTCTAAGAGGGAAGTTTATAGCAATACAATCCTAACTCAAGAAAGAAGAAAAATCTCAAATAAACAACTGAATCTTACACCGAAAGGAATTAGAGAAAGAAGAACAGAAAAATCCCGAAGTTATTAGAAGGGAAGAAATCATAAGGATCAGATCAGAAGTAAATGAAAAATAAATGAAGGAAACAATAGCAAAGTTCAATAAAACTAAAAGCTGGTTCTTTTAGTTTTGATAAACATTAGCCAGACTCATCAAGAAAAAAAAGAAGACTCAAATCAACAGAATTAGAAATGAAAAAGAAGTAACAACTGACACTGCAGAAATACAAAGAATTATGAGAGATTACTACAAGCAAATATATGCCAATAAAATGGACAACCTGGAAGAAATGGACAAATTCGTAGAAAAGCACAACCCTCCCAGACTGAACCAGGAAGAAATAGAAAATATAAACAGACAATCACTGAAATTGAAACCATGGTTAAAACTCTTGCAACAAACAAAAGCCTAGGACCAGATAGCTTCACAGGCAAATTCTATCAAACATTTAGAGAAGAGCTAACACCTATCCTTCTCAAACTCTTCCAAAATATAGCAGAGGGAGGAACCCTCCCCAACTCATTCTACGAGGCTACCATCACCCTGATACCAAAACCAGACAAAGATATCAATAAAAAATACAACTACAGGCCAATATCACTGATGAATATAGATGCAAAAGTCCTCAACAAAATAGTAGCAACCAGAATCCAACAGCACATTAAAAGGATCATACACCATGATCAAGTGGGGTTTATCCCAGGAATGCAAGGATTCTTCAATACAGGCAAATCAATCAATGTGATACACCATGTTAACAAAATGAAGGATAAATCCATATGATCTCAATAGATGCAGAAAAAGCTTTCGACAGAATTCAACGCCCATTAATGATAAAAATTCTCCAGAAAGTGGGCATAGAGGGAACCTACCTCAACATAATAAAGGCCATATATGACAAACCCACAGCCAACATCATTCTCAGTGGTGAAAACTGAAACCATTTCTTCTAAGATCAGGGACAAGAAAAGGTTGCCCACTCTCACTGTTATTATTCAACATAGTTTTGGAAGTATTAGCCACAGCAATCAGAGAAGAAAAAGAAATAAAAGGAATCCAAACTGGAAAAGAAGACGTAAAGCTGTCACTGTTTGCAGATGACATGATACTATACATAGAGAATCCTAAAGATGCTACCAGAAAACTACTAGAGCTAATCAATGAATCTGGTAAAGTAGCAGGATACAAAATTAATGCACAGAAATCTCTTGCATTCCTATACACTAACAATGAAATATCTGAAAGAGAAATTAAGGACACAATCCCACTTACCACTGCAACAAAAAGAATAAAATACTTAGGAGTAAAGCTACCTAAGGAGACAAAAGACCTGTATGTAGAAAACTATACAACACTGACGAAAGAAATTAAAGGCGATACAAACAGATGGAGAGATATACCATGTTCTTGGATTGGAAGGATCAACATTGTGAAAATGATTATACTACCCAAAGCAATCTACAGATTCAATGGAATCCCTATCAAGTTACCAGTGGCATTTTTCACAGAACAAGAACAAAAAATTTTACAATTTGTATGGAAACACAAAAGACCCCGAATAACCAAAACAATCTTGAGAAAGAGAAACGGAACGAAGGAATCAGGCTCCTTGACTTCAGACTATACTACAAAACTACAGTAATCAAGACAGTATGGTACTGGCACAAAAACAGAAATATAGATCAATGGAACAGGATAGAAAGCCCAGAGATAAACCCACACACAAATGGTCACCTTATCTTTGACAAATGAGGCAAGAATATACAGTGGAGAAAAGACAGCCTCTTCAATAAGTGGTGCTGTTAAAACTGGACAGCTACATGTAAAAGAATGAAATTAGAACACTTCCTTACATCATACACAAAAATAAACTCCAAATGGATCAGAGACCTAAATGTAAGACCAGACACTATAAAATTCTTAGAGGAAAACATAGGCAGAACACTCTATGACATAAATCACAGCAAGATCCCTTTTGAGCCACCTCCTAGAGAAATGGAAATAAAAACAAAAATAAACAAATGGGACCTAATGAAAGTTAAAAGCTTTTGCACAGCAAAGGAAACTATAAACAAGATGAAAAGACAACCATCAGAATGGTAGAAAATGTTTGGAAACAAAGCAACTGACAAAGGATTAATCTCCAAATATACAAGCAGCTCATGCAGCTCAATATCAAAGAAACAAACAACGCAATACAAAAATGGGTGCAAGACCTACATAGACATTTCTCCGAAGAAGATATACAGATTGCCACAAACACAAGAAAGGATGTTCAACATCACTAATCATTAGAGAAATGCAAATCAAAACCAAAATGAGGTATCACCTCACAGTGGTCAGAATGGCCACCATGATAATACCTACAAACAATAAATGCTGGCGAGAGTGTGGAGAAAAGGGAACACTCTTGCACTGTTGGTCAGAATATAAACTGTTCACTATGGAGAACAGTATGGATGTTCCTTAAAAAACCAAAAATAGAATTACCATATGACCCAGCAATCCCACTACTTGGTATATACCCTGAGAAAACCATAATTCAAAAAGAGACATATACCACAGTGTTCATTGTTGCAATATTTACAATAGTCAGGACATGGAAGCAGCCTAAGTTTCCATCAAGAGATGAATGGATAAAGAAGATGTGGCACATATATACAATGGAATATTACTCGGCCATGAAAGAAATGAAATGAAATTGAGTTATCTGTAGTGAGGTGGATGCACCTAGAGTCTGTCATACAGAGTGAAGTAAGTCAGAAAGAGAAAAACAAATACCATATGCTAACACATATATATGGAATCTAAAAAAAAGGAAAAAATGGTTCTGAAGAACCTAGGGGCAGGACAGGAATAAAAACACAGACATAGAGAATAGACTTGAAGACATGCGGAGGGGGAAGGGTAATTGGGATGAAATGAAAGGGTAAAATTGACATATATATACTACCAAATGTAAAATAGAAAGCCACTGGGAAGCAGCTGAATAGCACAGGGAGATCGGGTTGGTGCTTTGTCACCACCCATGGGGGTGGGATAAGGAGGGTGGGAGGGAGATGCAAGAGGAAGGAGTTATGGGGTATATGTATACATATAACTGATTCACTTTGTTATACAGCAGAAACTAACACAACATTGTAAAGCAATTATACTCCAATAAAGATGTTAACCAAAAAAAGACCTTCACTCAAATGGACTATTAAACTATTGGTATTAAAATTGACATAAATGTTGAATTAAATCTGGCCAAACCAAAAAAGAAACCCAACTGGAAGCAAACAATATTTCTTTAAGAGATGAATGGTTAAAGAAAATATGGTACAACTATGTAATGGGATACTATTTAGTGAAAAAAAGCAATGAACCATCAAGCCATGTGAATACATGCATGAATCGTAAGTGCATATCCATATTTTAAGTGAAAAAGCCAGTCTGAAACAGCTATACACTGTATGATTTCATTTATATGACATTCTGGAAAAGACAAAACTTCAGAGACTATAGTTAAACTATAAAAACTATAGTTTTAAAAATCAGTGATTCACAGAAGTTCAGAGGTGATGAGAGGGCTAAAAAGGTAAATAGATGAATCATACAGGATTTTTTAGTGTGGTGGAAACTATTCTGCATGAAACTGTAATAATGGAAACGTGAAACCATGAATTTGTCAAAACCAATAAGACTTTGAAGCACAAAGAGCAAACTTTAATTTATGAAAAAAATTTTTTTAATTTAGGAAGTTGGGGGATCCCAGGTTGAAATGAAGAATGAGACAAAATATTCTAACCCTATAACAAATGGATGAAACAATGGGGACTCTAAGATAAATGTAAAAGGAACTGTACATAAGAACTTTGCCCTAGTTGATAAAGATTATCCACATATAGATATGGACTAACAGTTCTGAAACCACTAAATATGTATATGGGGAATAAACAATTAAACAAATGGGTAATAAATGGCAGGAATCAGTTTTCTCACTTTTGGTGTGGGAAGTTACAGACTAGCAAGAGAACTCTAGAACCATCAATGTGGTAATAATTTACAGTTTGGGTCATCACTATGAACTCATGTGTAGCTTAATACAGATATAGATGGCTATACATAGAGATATTTATAGATATGTGTGTATGTACATTATACACACACACACATTTTCTCAACTGAGAGGACCCAGAAATAATGACAGATCAGTGGCAACAACCACACATAGTACTAAGATCTTAGTTCCTAATATTTTCTATAAAAGGAGCCAGTGGTCCTTGGAGAAATGCGTCCTTGTGGGCAGTGGCAGGAAACACACAAGATGAGTCTGGAGCATCTTACAGTGCCAAAAAGTAAAGAGGTACTAAAACAAACAATCAAACAAAGACACCAAAAGAACAAAACACAATATTGGAAGTATGTCAAAGAGACACAGGAGCCTACTGAAAGACCTACTAATGCCCACACCTGGAACAATTTGAGCAATGGAATAAATAAAGTGGCATCGGATTATAATCCAAAGTACAAAATAACTATCCAAATTTAAAATTAAAATCCAGTAAATACCCATGTTTATAAAAATTATTGAACAAAAAATAAGTGGAGGATAAAAGATAAACCTCCTATGTACATGAATTTCAAATAATTTAGGTAGATATGCCTGAACAGGGAACAAAATTCCCCATGTCTTAGGTGTGGGCTGGCATAGTGATTTCCTTCCAAGGTGTACAGTACAGCAAGAGGGGGGAAAGAGTAACTTTACAGTGGAGAAACTTAAAAATCACTAATTCAGCTAGGTGATCAAGGTCAACATCAACAATGCTAAGTCCTGTCAGTGACATGTGCCCCTGATGTGATGTGATGAGACTGTGTGGTCTTTACCTGTGTGGTCTTCCTCCCCTAAAACCTTAACCACAGTCTAATAATAAGAAAAACATCAGATAAATCCCAATTGAAGGATATTCTACAAACTATCTCACCAGTAATATTCAAAATTGTTAAGTCATAAAAAACAAGCCAGGTCTTAGAAACTGTCTCAGTCAAGAGGAGCTTAACAAGATGTAACAACTAAACATAATGTATTATCCTGAAAGGTCTCTTGGGACAGATAAAAAGGATATTAGGTGAAAACTAAGGAGATATGAATTAAGAGTGGATTTTAGTTAATAATGATGTGTGTATCTATATTAGTTCTTTAATTATGACAAATGTTGTCATACAAATGTAAGTTGTCAATAACAGGGAAAACTAGCTGTGAAATATATGTAAATTTTTGGTACTATTTTCACAATTATTCTCTAAATCTAAAACTGTTTGAAAATAAAAATGTTATTAAAATTAAGCATATTAGTTCAAAGATTAAAAGGCACACTACTA
Source organism: Delphinapterus leucas (assembly GCF_059928025.1). Lineage (NCBI taxonomy): Eukaryota > Metazoa > Chordata > Mammalia > Artiodactyla > Monodontidae > Delphinapterus > Delphinapterus leucas. The sequence goes on along the minus strand of NC_143136.1, from coordinate 40,480,289 downwards.
GAATGCATTTTACAAATAAGATAATTATAAATTCATTAAAGATAAGCTAATATTTCAGTATAATGAGAGATAGGAGATTAAGAAGAATAGAAATAAATAATTGACTTTATGCAAAATGTAAGATAAAAGCTCAAAAATGAAAAGTTGTTAAGATAAAAATTAGAACATAATAGAAACTCCAGAGAGACAAGATAGTCGTGGGAAGCTGAGAAGTTGAGAAGCTAAAAGCTTAATGTGGTGAAGGATATACTTAAGTAGAAAGAGAAAACAAATGAGAAGAGGCATAGATGAATGGATAGGGGAAAAAAAACATGTAGAGAGTAACCACATTTTCCAGTGACATCAGTTGTATGTAACAAGACTGCTGTGGATTGTGGTCCTGGATATGAAATCCATCCTGGCTGAGAACCTTGAAACAAAGAACTGGTTTTACATTTTTCTCTCTGCCTTCACTTTATGTCTGTTTCTCAAGTCCCTAGAGATGAGCTAAGCTTTCCAAAGTCCCTTGCTTCTGTACCTCAGATAAAGTTGAACAGTGACAAGGGCTTGTGAGTGATAGTGTCCAAAGAAGTTATGCATTTCCTTATACTATTAAAATAAAAAGTAAACTTTAAAAAGAAAAGCAAAAGAACTATAATGTGTGACTATGTGCTTAAACGTTTAGACGTGGCGTTTCTTGAAAATAAGATTGCACAAAAAAATTAGGTGACGATATATAATTTTCAATCACAGATGCTGGTATGCCATCTTGAAGATAATCAATTAGAAACATTAAAGACATACATGTTTTTAGTTGAAAGATATAATTATTCGAAATGAATATCAGTACATACATATTCTTTATGGTCTTTTTATAATTGAAAATATTCAGAGAGATATATTTATCATGCTGAATAACCTGATTCACTTTTCAGAAGTGCTTTTTTAGGTTTTACATCTGAACTATCTTCAACAGGTCTTAATAAACTTGTAGAAAAACCTAAAGTTTTTATAAAACAAGAACTTATTTTTTCCTGAGCTTCACCATCAATACAACTCCTTTCCTCAGAAATCCTTTCAAGTCATAATACCCCCAGAGGCAAAGCTCTAAATAAGGCAAATGGGAAATCAGGGTATCTGTTATGCATCTAAATACTTTAATAATTCATTAACTTAGAATTATTTTATCCTTTCCTTTACCATGTAATACAGCATTTGTTTTGGGAAGAGAGAATAAGAACTAAACATTATATGCAAATATGAAAATAATATTTTAAAATAAATGTTTTAAATGTTGTTATATAGGAGTTCAGTTTTATAGTGAATAATCAAAAATTCTGAAAGCTGTTTTCAAAGGCAGATCAAGATGGTGGAATAGGAGGATGTTGAGCTCACGAACACATCACATGAGCTCTCCCCATGAACACATCAAAAATACATCTATGCATGGAGCAACTCTCACTGAACACCAACTGGAGACTGGCAGAAAGACTCTTCTAGAACCAAGGCTGTAAAGAAAGATCCACACAGAATTGGGTAGGAAGTGAAGAGAAGCTATCAGGTTGTGATCTGTACCCCTAGCAGAGGACACAGAAGAGGAGGGGATATCATGGGCTTAGAGATGCTCCCTGGGGAGTACGGGGTTCAAGTAACATATTGGGTACCCCACCCCTGGAATCCAAAACTGGGAGGGCAAGTCCCCTTAGCTGGTTTGAAAATCAGTGGTACTTACTGGATGGCTGTAAGAAACAGACTCCACTCATGAAGAGCACACATACATGCTTGCTTACTTCCAGGAAAAAGTCAGAGGAAACACTGAAAATTCCCCAAGGCTCTGGCTAAGTTTCTCATGACAACCCCAGCACATGCCCTAGACTGCACCGGGAGTCTGCTCCAGCTCTTGCTCCAGTGCAACCCTACTAGGCCAAGTGCTGCCACTGCTGACGAGAGTGCACACTTGCGGGGGATGAAGCCAGCTTGGACCCGGCTCTGAATCTGAACAGGGTGAAGGTGACCAGTGCCAGCATGCATGGAGGTGGCAACTTGGGAGCATCCTGGGGCTGTGACTGGTATGTCAAGACCATCCCAACATGTGCCCTGGCTCATGTCAGGCAGCTACTGCAGCTCCTCTTGCTCTGGCATTCTTCCCCACTGGGGCAAAGGTGTCATTGCTAGGAGAGGTGCACACACTTGGAGGAAGCAGAGAGCTCAGACCTGATCCTACCTCTAAAGGGGGTGAGGGTGGCAATTGCCAGTGAGGATGTGGAGGCAGCAGATGGGAAATGGCATGGGACTCTGACTGGCTTGTCTCAGGATACACCCCAGCTTGCATTGGACCCCCAATCTAGCCCATCTTGCTTTAGCACTGCCCTCCACTAGGGTGGACGTGCCACTGCCAGGAAGAGAGCACACATTTAGAGAGAACAGAACCAGCTGGGACACAACCCTCAGGGTTTCTGCTCCAGCATCAGTGAGCCCACAAAAAGCCCTGGCTCATACCTGGCTCTGGCTCTAGATATGGAAGCAACCTAAGTGCCTATCAACAGATGAATGGATGAAGATGTGGTATATATATATATACACAAGGGAATATCAGTCATAAAAAATAAAATTTTGCCATTTGTGACAACAGGGATGGACCTGGAGGGTATTGTGCTTAGTGAAATAAGTCAGACAGAGAAAGACAAATACTGTATATCATCACTTACATGAGGAACCTAAAAAATAAAACAAATGAATGAACATAACAAAATAGTAACAGACTCACAGACACAGAGAACAAGCTAGTGGTTATAGATGGGGAGAGAGACAAGACATGAGTAGGGGATTAAGAGGTACAAACTACTATGTATAAAATAAATAAGACATAAGGATATATTGTATAGCACAGGGAATGTAGCCAGTATTTTATAATAACTTTAAATGGAGTATAATCTATAAAAATATTGAATAACTATGCTGTATACTTGAAGCTAATATTATAAATCAAATGTAATAAAAAAGTTGCTTTCCATAAGGAAGCAAATTATTCATTTGTGCATATTTCAAAATGCATATTAGTACTGTCATTTGACTAATTAAATTGTCCAAGTCTTTTCTCATATATTCTACTTTTTGTTAATATTGACTACTTTCAGTGTTTGGAGTAGAAATTATGACTGAAAATTGTTTGATAAACAAAGTAAATTAAGATTTGGAAAGAGATATGCTAGACATTTTTACACATGAGAGGTTTCCTCATTAGAGTTACATGTAAAATTTGCAACAATTGACTAACAGAAATAACATGTAAAAATTTGTTTTGGAAATGAATGTCTCTTGTTATTGAACACACTGAGTAGAACTGTAGTTTTCTGCAAGCATCTTACAGTTTCTTTTACTATCTCCTGTGTAGTAAATTTTATTTCACTTTGAACTAGGCTCTATTTCAGTCTTATAACATATTAAAGAATGTGTTAAGTCACAAAATTGTAGTTTTTTGAAACTGTAAGAAACATTCTGGTGTTCAAATAAATAAATTCCTATTTTTACATAAAAAAGGTCCAGTTCCACAAAGATAGCTAATAGCAAAATCAGAATCAAATATCTACATTGTTTTCTTTTAATTACATCAACAGAGATATACATTTGTACATCATATGATGATGAATGAGTATTTCCAGTTTACAAAAGTGCATTCTCCAGTAGAATTTTTAAATAATTACAAAGAAATTCTATTCATGATCAATATTAAGAAAAATATAACTATATATTTATGGTCTTCTAATACAGCACATAAAAATGATAGATGACAGGGCTTCCCTGGTGGTGCAGTGGTTGAGAGTCTGCCTGCCGGTGCAGGGGACACGGGTTCGTGCCCCAGTCTGGGGGGATCCCGCGTGCCACGGGGCGGCTGGGCCCATGGGCCATGGCCACTGAGCCTGCGCGTCCGGAGCCTGTGCTCCGCAACAAGAGAGGCCACAACAGTGAGAGGCCCGCGTACCACAAAAAAAAAAAAAAAAAAAAAAATGATAGATGACTATTGCGTGTTTATCTCACCAGCTGGCAACATATCTTAGGTCCCTCAAGCAGGAAGAGTAAGAATTCCACTGATCACATTTTTTTATACAAAAATTAAAAACTTAAAGCACACAGACAGACAGACATACACAAGTACAAATAATGTGTGTAAACTACAGTAAAATTTTAAGGTACAATTTTTACATAGATATTAAAGATGCATAGAAAATAAAAATATGTGGATAAAAATGATCAAATATTGATGAAAAGTTTAATGTGTGGTTTTAAGTTCCTTTCCCTTTTTTTATCTTAAACTCCTCTATATTTTCTAATTTTTCTAGGATAAACACATTTACCTAGTGAAATGTTTAAAAAATAAAAATTATTTTAAAATTCTAAGCATATTTAAACATTTCTTAATGAAAGTAAATTTAAATCATATGTTCTTCAAAAGCAAAGTAACTAATGGTATAAAGATTTGTTCAGAATAATACAAAAAATAGTAAAGAATTATTGACAAAATATCTAGGTTTCAACTTACTAGTGTTTAGTTTGTTAAACCCTGAAACATATCAAAGCATAGCAGTCCATTCCAAAATGCTTTTTTAAAAATCTTTTTCTACAATTCTTCACTAGCAGATAGATACTTGAAAGTTGGAGGTTAAAACAAAACTAAACAAAACTTATTTCCTAAATGAAAACAACTCATCACATGATTTTAATTTATTTAGGGCTTTTCCAGATGTTTTTAAAATCAGTTTATAAAATTCCTTGAACAAGAAAATATTTTAGTCATGGGGAAATAAATGATAAGTTACTTTTTTCTTTCTCAGATTCTGTACTTCCTTTAGTTTTATTTCAAAAGAATCATTGTCTATTAATGAAGTGACCTGAATTGGGAGTTAGAAAAAAAAATAAACAGAATTAAAATGGCAGATAACGTCCAAAAGGAAAAAAAAAAAGAGAGAGAAAGAGAGAATGAAGGAATGAAGGAGAGGGAAAAAAAAATGCAGGAAAGGACCTCATAAGAAGGTTAAAGAGTACAGCAAAATAGTATCTACACAAAGCACATGAGGAGAGGGTAAATTAATCTATATGATTAATCACATAGAAATGACCAATCACGATTTTTCTTTCTCAAGTGCCTTGCAAGTGAGATTCTCACTTCTTATAGTGCTAAAATTAAAAAAAAAAAGTTCCATCATAATTTTAGGTTTTATTCCATTTAACTTCGGGTAGTTATTGAGCAACTCTGAGCCATACTTTCCTTAAGTGTAGAATGAGGTATTAAAATAGTAAGTCTATTCTGAAAGGCTTGTCACGAGTGTAAATGCTTTTAGCTTACTACTTGAGCCCACTTAGGGAAGGTAGTCCGTCCTATTTGCCTGTCTGTTTCCAGCACCTAGCCCAGAGGCTGGTGTATGGTAAATGATTGATAAATTAATAAATAATTGATAAACCAATAAAGGAATGAAATTCTTTTTCATTCCTTTCTATATAAAGTTTTTCTAAGCAGACCCTTTTTTGATTTTGAGACATATTGGGGTCAAAAAATTTTACAATCCTATAGGCAGGAGTTTGAATTCCAGCTACACACTTCCTAGTTATAAAACATTAAGCATGTATTTAATCCTTATTTTCAGATGGAAATTTAAAAGGAAAAAATAATGAACAGAAACAAAAGATCTTTCTATCTTACAGCATTGTTGAAAATATGAAAAATAATATTTACTGTATGCCTAGCTCTTACTTTTTACTTGATCAAGTCAGATTTTGCTATTCATACCTTTGAATCTGATTACCATGCTGATTCAGTTTCCAGAGAAAAAGCAGCCCATTCCCTCCCCTGGCAGACCACAGAAGGTATTTTGGTTAAATAAGTGAATAGAGCTTTGTAGGTAATACACACCTTTGTAATATACACCTTTGTAATAGGTGTGAATTACACAATTCATACCTCTCCATGTCCTCTCCAAGCTTGTGAAACAGGCTATACATTCAAAGTCAAAAAAAGCAAAACCTGTTGTTTAAAAAAAAAGAAAACAACAACAGAACTGTCCATTTTCTCCTACAGGGCCGATATTAATTGGCTGTTGCTGTGCTCTCCATTTTGTCAACCCTATATAAAATTAGTCCTGGTGTAGTTTTGCACCTTTAGACAAATGGGCCTCAAAAAATGGCCTTCTTCCCTCTTCTCCCTAAATTACTTGATGTCAGATAGGACTATAAATTTCATTTCTTGGTTCTGGTTTCTCCATTACTCATGACAAATCTACATCGGTCTTTCAAACAGCACTGCCATAATGTACTGGAAAACAGAGACTCATTGAGAATTACTTGACAATTATTAGTCTAACTAAATCCAAGTCTCCTAGCACCTTCCTTCTCATTCGAGCAAATCTGTTCTGCTAGGAACAAAGGGAACCAGGTGCTTAGGTTCATGAGAAAAACACATTTGGAAACCTTTGAACTGGTGGCTGGATATTTTAAGAGAATGAAAGATGCATCTACAAGTGGGATTTTCTTTTCCTTTTAATTTATAGCTTTTCTGCTTTTGCATATTTGATCCAAAGGGAGAGGTACATGTATCCTCCCAATGCCCCTGCCTTGGGAATGAAGTGGAGTGGGGAGGATGGACGCTGAGTGGTTCTGCCATCCAGTCTAGTGTAGAGAGGAAACAGAGACAATGTGATAAAGAAAAGATGCTGTGCACTGAATAGCCTCAACTGAACTCTCTGTAGTCCTTTTATCTAACATCTGCATGCAAAGGATCAAACATAAGACATTTAGAGATGCATTTCAAAGAAAGGAGAAAATAAAACTATAAAACAAAGCAAATTAACATGGGAAAAATGTTATGTTAAATGTATTCTCAGAGTAGGAAAGGAAAACTGTAATAAATGGGTAAAATAAAAATACATATAAGAAAATGTGATTTTATAAAATTTCAGAATAAGCATATTAGCAAAAGTATATTGGTAGGCACGATGCTTCTACTCTTATTATCATGACCATGTTATGGCCATACAGTGAAACATAATAGGACTTATTATTATCACCAAGTCCTTCTAGCAATGATATTTACATTATTACCTTTTTTAGTGGCAATCTTTCTAATTACCTGGATGGGATGAATATTTATGTTTATTTGCCATATTCCAAGCAGAAAGAAATGATAGCACATTTTCTACTGTCAATGTTACTTTTTTGACCTCAAACTGTATAGAACATCCTGATGTAGAAAACAAAACAGTCTTTTATAAGGAACACAGAGCTTTATTAGGTAAAAAAGAAATTAAGATTAATGAGATAATAATGGCTGGTTTAGAAAATAGCATTTAAATTTTGTAGTTTAAATATGGCCTTATTTTGAGAAAAATATTATTTACCATAGAATCATTTTCCACACAACATGTTTTCGTCACCTATAGATCACTGGCAGCCTATCATCATGTGTTTCTTTTCTACTCAGATGAATGAACCTAATACGTAGTTGATTCTGCTTTCTTCTTCTGGCCTAGTCTTTTGTGTTTTTTTTTTTTTTTTTTTGGCCTAGTCTTAAATCAAGAGAAGTAAATACATATTTAGTCAAATAAAAAACATGCTAGATACATGGGCTTTTAAAATTCTACCCCATCCTAAATTTAAAATGTTATTTGGAACAGTCAGAATTGTAGATGAGACTATGGAAAAATAATCACATTTAAGAAACAATGGTTTTCCTAGAATATAGCAATATAATCATGACTTGGTCTTTCTGAGATGTGTTGTTGAAATTATTTATTTATTTTTTATTGAAGTATAGTTGATTTACAATGCTGTGCCAATTTCTGCTGTCCAGCAAAGTGACTCAGTTCTACACATATAGACATTTTTTTAAATATTATTTTCCATTATGGTTTATCCCAGGAGATTAGATATAGTTCCCTCTGCTATACAGTAGGACCTTGCTGTTTATCCATTCTAAAATGTAATAGTTTGTATCTACCAATCCCAAATTCCCAGTCCATCTCTCTCCCTCTCCGCCTCCCTCTTGGCAACCACAAGTCTGATCTCTATGTCTGTGAGTCTCTTTCTGTCTTGAAGATAGGTTTATTTATGCCATATTTTAGATTCCACATATAAATGATATCACATGGTGTTTGTCTTTCTCTTTCTGACTTACTTCACTTAGTATGATAATCTCTAGTTGCATCCATGTTGCTGAAAATGGCATTATTTTATGGCTGAGTATTCCACTGTATACATGTACCACATCTTCTTTATCCATTCATCTGTTGATGAACATTTAGATTATTTTCATGTTTGGGCTATTGTGAATAGTGTCGCTATGAACATAGGTGTGCATGTATCTTTTTGAATCTTTTTAACAAATATAAATTAGTGGGCTAAAGAGATATTAAATATTTGTGTGATGGAGGAGGAAAGAGAGTGGAGGAGCTAGTGATTCTCAACAAAAATGTCAAAATGGAGAATATGTGCAAGCTGGAGATTTTGATCAAAAATTAATCAGTTTGACTTCTATACGTTGTTCATGCTTACTAAATTAATTAATTCTCAAAGTTTCAGGGCAATGATATCATGGTTTCATAAGCTGGCTAAAATTACAGATATATATATATATATTTATATATATATATATATGTAAATCAGATGCCAGTTTCAGGCATTTTTTCTTAAAAGTTTAGATGTCTGCTGTAGATTTGAATCAGTCACTTCAAAACTAATTAATATTATATTTAAAAAAGTATTATGAGCACAGGATTAAAATGATGATTCTTCTTACCCTAAGGAACTGAAGAAGAGAGTCCTTGAGTTTACAGAGTTGTAGGATGATATTGCTGCCCTTGTGACAGCACACTGAAAAACTAGAAATACGTTTTTATAGTTTGCTTCTATTACTGTACAATGGTAGTAGTATATTTGGAAAGCAAGAAGAGACCAAAAACGACCACCATCTCCTTCCTCAGCCCCTCAAACTTCTTTTTCATAACTGCCTTGTTGATTTATACCATACCATTGTGGGTGAACAAACTTGCCACCCCAAAATGTCTCTTTGGCATGCAGATTATTTCAAGCTGAAAACAATCAAGGCCCAAAAGACTCAGGAAGAAACTCTGACTTGTCCCCAAACTGCCTAAAAATAATTTAGATAGAGCGCCTGTTCTTAGAATGGAAGAGAGCTATCACTAGGGATATCTGCAAAGAATATGGGCTAGGTGTGGGCCTAAAGATCAGAGTCCACTCTGTGTCCCAAAATTTCTGCAAGATCTAGCAAGCCTTTGTTTACCAAACTTTTGCTTTTCCATCTCCATGTGAATTGCCTTCCTCCCCTTTGAATCCCCAAACTACTGTCCCCAACATCCTTGTTTGTCTTTAGCTGAAGATGGTATTTAAGGTGAAATTTTCAGCCACTTTGGTGAATTACTCAGTTTTCCTGGGTCTCTCCTATGTATACACGTTATTGAACTTTTGTTAGATTAATCGTTTTGTATCAGCTAAGTCGCAAACCAGCCAGAAGAACATAGTAGGGAAGAGGCAAATTTCTTCCTCCCTAACAACACCCCTTCCATTCTCTCTTACAGGTATAAAGGGTAATGAATAACGTACATGTGTAAATAGATTCCCTTTCTTCTCATTTTGGGAAAATCATCTAGCTCTTGTGTGTGTGGGGGGGGGTTGTTTGTGGGTGTGTGTGGTGTGTGTTTGTTTTTCTTAGATTATCTTTAGATACTAGAGAAATTATCAAGCATGTGTCTTCTACAGAAATATTATTATTCCATTCATGTTTTCTCTCAGTTCAAAATTCAAATGGATACTAAAGTTCAAGAACAATCTAATTACTACCAAACATCTATGCTATGGTCTGTGTATCCCATCATTTTTCCCTTTACTCCCCAAAGGAACTTCATCCCTTTCCAAGCTAATGTCTTTCCTCAAAGTTTCACGAATGGTGCAGTGGTTAAGAAGCCACCTGCCAATGCAGGGGACACGGGTTCGAGCCCTGGTCTGGGAAGATCTCACATGCTGTGGAGCAACTAAGCCTCTGTGCTTCAACTACTGAGCCTGCACTCTAGAGCTTGCGAACCACAACTACTGAGCCCACATGCCACAACTACTGAAGCCCACGTGCCTAAAGCCTGTGCTAAGCAACAAAGAGAAACCCCTGCAATGAGAAGCCCGCACACCGCAACCAAGAGTAGCCCCCGCTCGCTGCAACTAGAGAGAAAGCCCATGCGCAGCAATGAAGACCCAGCACTACCAAAAACTTAAAAACAAATAAAAGTTTCATGAAAACCCCATGCACAGTTTTTTATGCATTTTCACATTCTATTTGCTGAGGGCTCTATCACTTGCATCCTACTCTGATCACTATTTAATTCATAATATCTTTTCTTTCCATTAAGATCTCAAGCCTACACATCACACTAATACCACAATCACTGTGGTATACACATTTTTTAAATTATTATTTCCTTGTCACTTTCCTACTCTGCAATTAGATCCAGCAGAGCCGTGTATTTTTTCACTTTTTAAAATTTCAGTATCAAGTAAAGAGTTTGCTAACAGGTATGTGTCCAATAACTGCTATTTTCACTGTTTTGAAAATGATGATGAATCACGTTGTTGATTATAAAGTAATGAGGTTCATTTTAATGTATGCTTAGTAAACTTTCCTTAAAGAAATTGAAAAATATACATCAAAAGATTTTCAGAAATAAGTATTAGTATCACTGAAAATAAACTAGTAGTCAAGAGGGCTACTTCGAAATAAAATGCTCACTTGGAGGTGTGAGCTTTCATTTCCTTTAAGTTTTCAATACGTAGTCCTCTCCTAACTCAAAAATGTTGGTGATTCCTTGACTCCGACTTCATATCTATTGGTAGTCCCATTTTATGTGTCCTCACCTGCCTCCTACAATGGGTCACCTTCAATCGCTGTATTATTGGGCCTAGGTCTGGTCAGCACATACATTTTGATTAGTTCACTAAGAATTTAAAAATGTTTGGATTAGTTGCTGGGCTTTGAACATGGAGACATTTTTCATAATCTGGATGTCATGCCTCTCTTGAACTTTGAAAAGATTTGGCTACAGTGAATCTACTTTTCTGCAGGTCAACAATTAGCTGAACCTCCCACATTTAAATAGGTACATTTCTTTGGTTTGCTACAGTCCCTACCTGATTCCTTTCCCTTCATTTCTGCTTCTGCCTGACCCTCATAAATATTGGAATTTCTAATCCTTGGACCACAACCTCTATTCTCTTATTCTCTACCTCCCCAAATAATACCATCTCTCAAATACAACACATCACGCAAACTCCAGTATATTTCTACTCCTGGCTTCCTCATCAATCTGTAGCTAAATCTAAGCAAAAGTACACCTTTTAAATTATTTCTTTTGTTATCTTATTAAATGATGTTTTAAGCTGAATATTTTGTGTTCTAAATTGCAGCAACTTAAACGTTGCTTTAAATCTTTTGATAACATGAGATACCAATTACATAAAGAATAAGTACACAAGAAAGTTAAATTTCAAATTCAAGGTCAATGTGCCTTATATAACATCAGACTTCAAGTTGAAATTGTTAGTTCTGAGGAAGTGACAGTTGAAAAAAGCAGAAGGGTCATCTTTTTCATAGATGGTAAAATGGTTATCACCTTGAACTTTAAAATGTATAAATGGTTTCACAAAAAATTCACAGCAGTGAAACAGAAGTCACTGGAATAGATTCAAGAGATATATTTCTCAGAAAGTCTCAAAAGCTGAAAAATAGGCAATGCCCTTAAATCTTCCAAAATGACTATTTGAAAATGTTGGTAACAATTGCCTCTGAAAAGTTCTTATAGTTTCAGACCTCTGAAGTTATTACTTTACTTTCTGACTTGTTATAATAAAGATAAGTGAACTATTAAATTGAGAACTTTGTACTGAATGTTATGATGCTCTAGCATATTAAAATTGACTCTGTGAGGCAGATTATCCAGTTGGACTACTAAAATGAACCACTTTAGAAAACTAAGACTATCAAAATTTCCTTTCACAGTTAAATTGGTCAAAAAGGAATTTAAAAATACCACTGGTTGTAAACTGATATTTCAGACAGGTAACTTGCCTAGGTGGACCCAAAAGTCTAAACAATTTCTTCTGAAAAGAGTTACTTTAATTTAGTAAATATGCTATTCTTACATTAAAAAGCTGAGTGTTAGAAGTATAGCCATGATTACATTTTTACTATAAGTTAGACTTACTTATTTGATTTTGATTTTTAGCATATTTAAAAGGACCAAAATATTAACAAATAAGCATGAAATTATTTCAGAGTAACTAAAGTTCTATCTGCCTGAAGAGAAGTGAAAAGATTTTTTTTTCTTCAGAGAAGCGGAACAGTAAATGTGGTTAAAAGTGTCAAGACAAACTGCCTGGGTTCAAAATCTGAATCTCCCATCTACAAACTGTGTAATCTTGGGTTGCTCATTCAACTTCTCTATGCTTCAGTTTTTTCATCCATAAAATGAAGATAAAAATAGTGCCAAACTTCTTGGACATAGGATTAGGTGAATAATGAATGCAAATTACTGAGATTAATGCAAGCACAAGTACTAAATAATAGTTAGCTGGCATTATTTTTTTCAAAAGGATTTAATAAATTTAGACTGAGTCCAAATAGTATAGTAGCTATAGATGATAGTCATAAAATCTCTGTGCAGTTTGAATTTTTAATAACTTTACTTCTGAATAATATGTAACAGTCTGAAAAATGCAACAGAGAAATCTACTCAAATGTAAATAAAATTGCTTATGATTTATTTGTCCTAATTACATTTATTTCTCCAGATAACACATTCACTACATAATAGTTATATTAAAACATATCCAAAAGCATAATGAATATTTTAATGTCTAAATTTCTGCATTGAAATGTTGAGTAAAAGCTCCTACTCATCTCATCCAGACACGGGGGGCTGTCAGTGGCTTCATTTCAGATAGTAGAATTGGGGAGGAGGAAAGTGGATGAAATTGTATTATGCAGATTATTCCCTCCTGATATATTTAGAAATAAATTGTACAAGGATGCTATGGACACACTATATAACAAATAAACTATGTAATATAATAAATATCAATGTGTTAACAATAAAATAGTGCTTGGCACCCTAAGCATCGTGAGTGAAAGGAAGAGGGAATGGACGGGTAATGATATTGATGATATTTGAGGATTAATGAAAATGATATTGAATTGTACTTAGGTGTTGTGTTTCTTTAAATCTTGCTATAAATTGTGTATTGCCTCTTTCTAAATAGAGATTAAATCATTATTAACAACAGCAAAAATAAAATAAAATAAAATAGTGTTTGGTAAGAATGAGAGTAAGAGCATTTGATAAACTTTTTTTATTATTTGATTTACTGTCTCATATAAAGTTATATTACAGTTTACATATGTTAGCATGATTTCAAGGCTTTGAAGGTAAATGTAATGGGCAGATAATTTTGTTGCTATTATTTCTCTCTGTAATTTTTTTGTTTATATCTTGATATCATATGAATGTTTAAATTTCATAATAGCAATTATATTTACAGGTAATTGCAGCCCAGATATTTTTAATAAAATAAAGATATTTGCATGGACACTCTTTTAGCGAGCAAAATGACTGTTCATTGGTTATTTCTGTACTGAAGATGACCCCAAGTTAATTCTAAATAGCCATTACTGAGCCAGCAGGATAGAGGAGGCCAAAAAAGCCACATTATAGTTTGCAGGAAAAGATGGGACAATTATTCATCATCAAGTATGGTTTTCTAGAGAGTGAGCTCATCTCAGTAATACAGAAAAGCAATCCATTCCACTATAACACAATAAATAGACTAAACCTTAGAATCTGTTATTCTCTTTGGAAAATGACAGATACATTTTAGAGAAAGTTGGGAATTTAAAATAAGTAATCAAAGATTTCTTCCTAAAATATGATTTAATTATTGCATTTGTTCAAAAAGTTGTGTGTGTGTGTGTGTGTGCGTGAGTGTGCCTACAATAAGCTAGACACAGTTCTAGATGTTGGAGATACAGCAGTGAGTTGGGTACAACTCCTGCTCCCAAGGAGCATACATTGGTTGAAGCAGGTAAATATGCTGTCAAACTCAGGTTCATGTGATAAAATGCTGGGTGAACGATTTGGGAGTCACTGTGGCATGCCATGGAAGGAAACTAGTCTGGTCTCAGGTGTCAGGAAACAGGCCCCAGAGTTAGGCAGATGTTGAAAAAAATCAAAAGAGCTCTGGACATAGGGAACAGTATATGGAATGGTCCCTGTGTGAGGAGAAGGATGGTGATGGTAACAGCACAAGTAATAGAGTTAGGGAGAAAAAAATGTAGATAGATTTGAGAGATATGTAGCATAGTGTGAAGGAAGATGCTCAGGCTTCTGGTAAGAATGAGGGTAATAACGACAGAGATAAAAAACACCAGTGTTGGGCTTCCCTGGTGGCACAGTGGTTGAGAGTCTGCGTGCCCCGGTCCGGGAAGATCCCACATGCCGCAGAGTGGCTGGGGCCGTGCGCCATGGCCGCTGAGCCTGCGCGTCCGGAGCCTGTGCTCCACAACGGGAGAGGCCACAACAGTGAGAGGCCCACGTACCACAAAAAAACAACAACAACAAAAACCCCACCAGTGCTAGAGCATGTTGATGAAGGTTATGTCTGATGTAGCTGAGGAACAGTAAAAGTCAGTAGGCATTAATCAAATAAAGAGGCTCTCAACCCTAATGATACTTATTTCTGTACTTCATATATTACACCTGCCCCAGGTTTCTGTTTATGCTGTTGAATAACAAACATCTCTATCATAAGGCATTTTTTCAACTCTAAGAAATTAAGATACTCTGAGATAGAAAGTATAAGTCTAAGAGCATGGCAGAGTACTAGAAGGAACTCTGAAATATTTGTCTAAAAAACCTCAATTCTAATCAAGACTTGAATATGATTAATTGTATGAGTTAAAGCAATTAATTAGTTAATTGCTACATGCCTCAATTTACTCATCTGCACAATGTAGGAATTGGGTTTGATGGCACTTAGTATCTCATCCTAGTCTAGCATTCTTTGACAACATGTACATATTTGATGAACTCATTAAAGTGATCATTCTTCCTGTTGGAAATGTTTCTAAGTTATCATTCATATATTAAACTGTTTTTTATACTTTATATTCAATTTGGACCAACAGATGTTTGATAGAATTCAAAGGAACAAGGACTGAACCACATGTGAATTTTAATATCACCTTCTTCTACAGCTCTTTCATTTGTGTTCAATGAGTTTCACTTAGTTATTATGAGGAAATTATAAAATATAGATTAATGGTTGCATTCTTATGCTTTTGATGTGTTGTTTAATGAGATATGTACTGTTTTATATCTTACACCAAAGAGACATCTGCTAGAAACCTTCTTATCATACACATCAAGTGATTTTTGCACTAATAAGCATAACCATCTGAATAATAGAATATGGTATGTCTTTTTTATACCAATGAACTTACCTTATAAATTTGGTTCCCATTTGAAACATAATTTTTAATTTTGAACTTTAAATTACATTTATTATTGGATATGGCTTTCCTGAAATAAACTTTAATGGTGTGCAAGATTAGAGAAACAAGCAAAAGATACAAACATTTAACACTCCCTCAAGGCCACAGAACATAATTCAGGAAATTGCCATAAAGGTGTGAACTGTATCATTAATATTTTTTATAGAAGCTATCGATCACTTTGGACTTAACGTGCATTTTCAGTCACTGAAAATCATTAATTTGCTGAAAGAGTCATCATATTCCAAACTTTGAGACATCAATTCAAATCAAATAATAGCTTAAATACAAACACCATAGAGATGATCATATTCCCTGAAGTCCACCTGCTCTGCCATTATCACAGCATCTTCCAATGTACACCTGCATGGTTTAAAGTCAAGTTGTCCTTTCAGTAAAATATTATGAACTGTGTGAACATTTTCTACATCTGTAAAATAAATCAGTGAGTCATAGGCAGAGTATTTGGCACTGCATTCTAGGTACCATTTATAGACAATAAAGAAGGTGATTATTTGTAGATTTAAGACCACAGAATAAACTAATATAGAAGAAATTGGACCAACACTATACAATTTACCATTCTGTTTTTTTATGTATGCATAAAGTTTTTATATAAACTAATCAAAAGAGACCAGGAACATAGTGTACAAATTCATAATATCCCTTAGTAAGCAAGGTAGGATGTAGTTACCAACAAATTTATTAGAAAATATTAAGGTTGGAGTACCAAATATTAAATAATTTCTCAAGGCAGATGAATGAACTATTCACTAGCATGTCGATTATTGCATTATACCTGTTATTCCCAAGGATAAAAATCCAAATAAAAGTATTTAGTGAGTTTTTAACATAAAATTGACAGTAAACATCATTTGGGTTTAGTGTGTGAAATAAAGGGCTCTGTTCAGAGAATGAAAAATACAAAAAAAATGCCCTTTAAAAATAGTTTGGCTTTATATATTTTAGAAAATTGATATGTTAATTGGTGTTCATAAAACTAGATTATATACTAAATGAATGGAAGTATTATATTAGATAAGAGAAGCTTTTCCAGAAAATGAAAATCAAATCAGTAACTGAGGTGGCATAAGAAAATAAGAACACAATAATGATGCTCCTTGAGACCTAGGCTCAAGCTTCAGTCTTTCCTTTAACTCACTTTCTGACACTGCTCAAACATAGCCTCTTTGGGCTTCATTTCCCTTGTCTTTAAGAATGAAAGAAATTGAGTGAAAGGATCCTGAGTTCTCTTTAAAACAACAAAGACTTTATTTTTTAATAATACGTTTCACTGTTAACTCATAGGCACAGCAATTTTAAAGATGTATCTTCAACAATATAGTAATGCACAATAGCTCATATTTTCCTGCTTTGTTAAGATTTACAAAGTCTGTTCAGTACTGGTCACACCTTCAGATAAAACTGCATGTTGTAAATAATATTTAGCTTTTAATTCTAACTAAGCAAATATATACCTCACTGTTAATCCACATGTGCTCTTTTAGTTATGAGGTAGTTCCATCAATTGCCTATAGCATGTTGCATTACTTTGTTGATTTTTTTTTTTTTTTCATCTGGGCATTTCAGGTAAATTACTAAGTCTCAGTTGACATTTGAATTAAAGTTTCTCCATATATATTTTTGGAAAAGGCTTGGAGAATAGAGGGAATAACAGTTTAATCTTACTTCTGTTTGACCTTGGTTACCTCAGCTCAGAAGAATATATAACATGTCATCGATCTCAATTCCTAAATTCAATGCCCTTTATCTCATTTCTTATGTAATAAATTGCTTTTTATACTTTTATATCTGAAAAATGACTTGGGGAGAAGAGAAAGATTAGGTTTTAGGACTAAGGATGGGAGCAAAATCTACTTTCAAACAAAAATTAAATGTCCTCCTACATGTAAGGGAGTAACTTGAGAATTTCTTATATTGAAGAGGTTTTTGCTGAAGCAGAATGTAGAAAGACAATAAAATAAAAATTTTAAAACCTTTTTTTTGAAATGGATAATTATAATTGGGATAGGTCAAGTAATATCTGTGTATAGCTTCATTGAGGAAGATGATTCCCCAAATATGTATGTTTACATGTGTGTGTATATTCTCACATTTTAAAGGCATTTCACTTTCAAATGCTGAATAAAACATTCATTTTAAAAATCATGTATACTCTTGTAATCCCCACGAAATATTCTTGACAAAAATTATCAGATTCGAATCAGAACAAGCCTCTAGACTTAATTACAGAAAATATATGGAGTGGAGGGACAATTTTTAAAAGGTATTACAGGTATACAATCAAAACAATTGATAATGTGGAAAACACTATATACAAAAAACAAAAAACACCCAGTTCATCAATTTAAACATTGTAAGGAGGGAAATGCAATCAACAGATTATGATAGAATTAAAGGACAGGTCAACTGCATTCAATTCAATGTGTGAACATTTGCATTCTGATTCAAATAAATCAACTGCAAAAAAATCATACATCAATCAAGGAAAACTGAAAATTCACTGACTGTTTAATAATACTAAGGATTATTGTCATTTTCTTAAGGAAAAAAAATATCAGTAAGCCTGATCTATTTCATTGGTCACTAAGGACCAGTCTTCTATATTATTGGTACATTGCCTAAAGAAGTAGATACACAATAAACTTTTGTTGAATGTTTTTTTTTAATTCATTAGTATTTTAATATATGGAATAGAAGTAAACAGTTCAAAGCCATAAATTGCAAGTACATAAAATTTTTAAAAATCATATGCAGTCTAAGATTCATGACAAAGAGTTCAGATGCATTAATTTATTCAAATTTGTATGCTACATCAAAATGGTTTAATTTCTCTCTTAGACCTTGTTCTTTATGGTGAAGGTCAAAGGTTGAAATTTATATGCTCATATCTCTTTTTGGATTCCAACATAGTCCTAATTGAAATTTGACGTATAAGCCTATTAGTTGAAATTATTCCTTTTCCATGCTTCATTAACAATGCACTTTACTATACTACAACAATTATGCTTATAATAAAAGTCTCCTATGCAATGTGGATTACATTGAAACATGATTGATTATCTTAAATGTAACATAGAACTCATATCATAAAATTTCACATGCTGAAATTGAGTCTGTGGCTAGAATTTAAATGTATACTGAAAGAAGCAAAATAAGTTTCATTGCATGAAAATTAACAAAATTTTGAGAAACAATTATCTTTTATTTAGCTATACACCAATTAGGGATAGATATGACATTCAGGACTTTTAGTGAAAACATTTTATTTTTAAGAATTATTTATTATTATCAATTATAAATAGTTTCTGTTTGTAAATTTTTTCTAGAGTGCACACATTTCTGTGTTATTATGACTTTATATTGAGTCCAAAATACTGTATTTTGCAAAGATACTGCTATTTACAAGGTATAACTCTTCAAAGTACATTTAACAAAACAACTATAAAATGAATATCTGCTGATTTCCTCTCCAGCAAAGATTTCATTTCTCTTTTGCCAAGGGTACCCTGGGTCTCCTTTGGTAGAGTTTGCCTTTTCCCTGTGCTCTAGCAGTCCTGATGTCCTCAACAGGCTTAAGCCAATCGGCAAAGGACTTGGTCACAGTGGGTAAAAACAAACATGAAGGATATATTTGCTGAAACTTTCTGGGAAAGAAGTTTCTATACCCTTCAAAATAAATTCTAAAAAGTGCTGTCTTTTCCTCTAGTCAGTGTAAAATAAAAATATGAATGATCCCTGTGAAAGTTAAAGGCATTTATCTACCCAAGGATGAATGTGATGCTGGAAGAGGCACAGGTGGAAGAATCTTCGAAAAACTGATGCTCAACCTTAACTGAACATTCCTAAAACCTTTCCTAGTTACCCAGATTATTTTTCTTCCATATATAAGAAAAACTGCATTTCTTTTAGTTAATTATTTGAAAGGTCAGGTCTGTGCTGTGCGCCATGTGGGATCTCAGTTCCCTGGCCAGGGATCAAACACGTGACCCCTGCAATGGAAGTGCTGAATCTTAACCACTGGACTGCCAGGGAAGTGGTTAAGAAAGGCCAGATTTTTTACAACAGCTTTAACAAGATTGTAGTTTAATTGTGGACTGTGAGGTAATAGATTGGGAATTTTCAAACAACTACCCTATTTTTAAAGAATACAAATCTCTGGAGAAAGAACCAGGAATGTGCATTTTCACAGGCACCCCTACATGATTCTGATGTCATCCACCAAATAATTTAAGCTTCTCACTGCATCAAAGTCATCTGGGAGCTTTCTAGAAATGCACAGGCTTAGTCCATCCTCTACCACCCAGATCTCCCGCTACCCAAATGTTCCATTTCAGTGGGATGGGATTCAGGTAAGAGTATTTAGAGCAACACAAGCATGTTGATATGCAGCATGGTAGAGAACAATTGCTCCAACGCAGGGTTTCTCAACTTTTAACGTGCAAATTACGCAGACATCTTACAAGACTGCAGATTCTGATGCAGTAGGTCTGGCCTAGGGTCTGAGATCCTGCATTTCTAAGAAGCTTTCTGGTGATGTCCAGTTTCCTGGTCCACAGACTACACATTGAGTAGCAATGAACTGTATTATTTTTAATCGTGAGTCAGACTTGACATAGCCAGGTATGTTACAAATGAAACAGATAAGAAACTGACACTAGAAACTATCTACTATATTAGGGCAGGTGTTAAGAAAACAGACCCTGTTAGATGTTCTAGGCAAAGTCCAGGCTACCTGCCAAAGATGATGTTTGAGGTTTATGACATATATGAGTTATGGTCAGTAACATAATCATCACTAGGGACCAAGGAAAAGGTAAATGCATTGTAGTGAGAGAAAATGATATTAATTCTGTAGCTAGTATGTTTGCAATAATAGCAATATTTGAAATTATTTTATAAGGCATATACAATGGAACCTGAACAATTTAATACCTTTTTTGTATCACTAATTTTTTTAAGAATAGGAAAGTCCATTTTAATGTTATGCATTTAAAAGAGAAGCCAGATATTAGAGAAATTAACATTTAGCAGTTGGAAAATATTGACTTGGCAGTAGGGAGTCTGTTATCCTTGCTGTTACCCTGAACATTTCAATTTCAGAAAGTTGCATGACTTTCGAATCTCCTCTATGTAAGACATGCTGCTTGACATAAGGATTTGTTTCTGACTTTCCATCAATTTCTAATTAATAGCACCACTGTGTGCTACATGATGTGAGAATTGAAAAATCTCTAAACAGTACCACAGGAACACCATGTTGCACTTCTACTTGAAAAAAACACCTGATCTTTTATCCAGCTGTTTCCTCCAGGTGTTGTCTATAAACTCAAAGGTCATTGTTTCACTAAAACTGAGATTAATTTGACTTAAAGTGTCTTACTCACTATTAAAAAAATACAACCATTAAAATCAAGTTTTTAAATAGTGACAAGTATATGCTTTAATAGCAGCAAGCATAAGAACTTATAAAATATGTTTCTTAAAATACTTTCTTCCCATTTACAAATCTAAATGCAAAAATATATAGTTTGTATGATTTATAAGAAAGTGTAGTGATACATTTTTTTCAGTTTTTAAAAAAAATATTTACTTGGTTGCACCGGGTCTTTGTTGCAGCAGGCAGGCTCCTTAGTTGCGGCTTGCCAGCTCCTTAGTTGCAGCACTTGGGCTCCTCAGTTGTGCAATGTGAACTCCCAGCTGCTGCATGCATGTGGGATCTAGTTCCCTGACTAGGGATCAAACCCGGGCCCCCTGCATTGGGAGCGTGGAGTCTTAACCACTGTGCCACCAGGGAAGTCCCTTTTTTTCAGTTTTAAGAAAAGGTACTGTCTTATCTCTGAGTGAGGTCTCATAAAGTAAAGGAATATATCATTATTAGTGCAGAATAATGACAGAGTTCAGTTTAAGATGAAAAACTCACCAAACGGTGACTGCTTTTAAAATGGGAAATAAAATAGAATATCAATATTAGTAGAATCTCTTCCTAATGCTAATCTGAAAAGCACAATATTAAAATTCAACCTAAAGGTAGAGTTTATAGCTGTATGTGTACGTGTTTTAGTTTATAGAGTTTTTTTATAACAACACAATTTTACTGCATTGCATGAGATTGTGTAATAACAGGATACTATTACAGTCATAGGCACCAAAATTTGTTCTTCATAAAGGGTGTTAGGGCATTTAATTATATGTGTACTCTTTATAATAAAATCAGAATGCAAACATCAATCCTGCAATAACTGTGCAATTGAATAGCTAAAAGCAAACCAAATATGCCTGTCATGTAATAATTTTTGTGTGGTTTTTAAAGATTCAAGATTTAAACTTGTATTACTGCTGTCTTTCTATCTCTGGGAATATATTTTTCCAGTAATTACATGTTGCATCTCTTTGCTCACCAAATTAAAAAAAATAAAAATCTCAGGGAAGACTATAGCAATAACATTTATTAAATGAGTATTTACAAGTCCACTGTGTATATGGCATTTGGTGTGTACTATTCTCTAAACCAACTGGCCCTCCATGTAATATTAACTGTGTGACATGTATACACCAATATTTATTTCTATGATGTATGTTCCCTATGACTAAAGCATAATTTGGTTTATGCATAAATATCCCTTGTCTTAAAAAATTATTGTATATTAAATGATTAGTCCTTCTTCCTTAAAAAGAAAATACTTTGAAATACTTTGAAAATACTTAGAGTTTTGAATATATTCATCTCATGACGAGATTAATATTACCAAACTAATAAACAAAAAATACAAGAAAAAACCAGCAGGTGGGGAACTGAAGACACAACTGCCAAAAAACAAAAAGGTGGAATGAAGGCATTTTGGTCTCAGCCTGAGAATAACAACAACAGCAACAGCAGTAGAAGTGGTACCGAACACTGTGTATCCAGTGTTTGCTATGTGTCAGGCACTGTGTTAAGTACTATACGTTTGTTATTTAACTCTCTGAATCCTATAAGATAGATAATTTTGTCACTCCCACTTTACACATGAGGAAACTGAGGCTTGAAAAAGGTCTAATTAACTAGTCAAATATCAGATCGCTAATACGTGGTACCACTAGGACTAAAAACCAGAACTGACTTCAAAGCCTATTGTCTTAACCAAGCTAACACTTTGCAACCAGAAAGCTGTGCAGCTAACAACATAGAAAGTAGATATATTTAACTGAATAAAATTACTCTGAGATCATTCTCCAGTCAAAAGAAATGGTCTTATGATAAAAAAGGTTTGCTAAAACTAAATCACGGTAATAATTTCACAATGTATACATATATCAAAACATCACATTGTACGTCTTAAATACATATAATTTTTATTTGTCGAGTATGTCTAAATAAAGCTGGGGGAAGAAAGAAGGCTGCTAAAATCATGCTGACTGTAATCTAGGAAACAACACGGCTGATAAAGAAATGCTTATTAATACGGCATGCAGTTTGTAATCACTTTTATCTGCTCCAAACAAAAAGAAATTATAAATAAAATATTTTAAAATATATTAAGACTATATGGCTACATTCTAACACAAAGAAAAAATTCCCTCTGGATCAGAAGTAAAATAGGGAACTCACATTGTCGAGCAGTGACTTAGGAGATAAGGCTGTAACAGAAGGGTCCAGAGCCCAAAAGCAAGCAGGGTAGACACAGAATTTTACTCCTATGTGACAATGACACTGATTACACTTCACGTGAAATGAAGACGTGTAACCAACTTCCCGACCTGAGGACTGAAATTAGGATCCTGTTCACCCTCTCATTAATGAATATAGAAAATAACTACCAACTACTGACGTAGGGTTTTCTTGGAATGGAGCATTAACTGGGAACTGGAAAGTATGCTGTTGTTTATGTGAGGTGGAGGGGATTAGAAGGCAATATCATCATGGAGTGAAAGTCTGAGCTGCTGATATAATACTGTCTCTGAAATCTGGAGGTCTCTGGATGAGATAATCATGGAACCACGAAACAGAAAAGGGAGAAAAGGGATGAAGGAAAATGAAAACTCCTTCAAATCCCATTTACACATGTATAAAAAAAACTAATGGTAATAAACTCATTAAATAAACCTGAAAGATGGAAGAATTTATGCCCAAAGAAATAGAAATAATACAGCAAACTGAAAGTGCTTTAAAATCATAGTTTAAAATCCTCAAATGCATAGAGTAGATACGAGTGTCTATGAAATTAAAACCTAAATCTATTAAACAGATAAGGAATCTCTGCACATGAGAATTAAGTACAAGTGAATACGACAGAACCAATTCACAATTTTAAAAACATGAAAGCTATAATTATTAAAATAAACACATGAAACACTAAATAAATTGAGATAAACAGATTTGACAAATCCAAAGAATGAATTAAAGATGTAGGTATCAGCACATACTTACAGTTTGAAATAAAAGGTTAATAAATGGAGCTTTACAAAAAGAGGGAGCATGTTCCTTGATGCTGAATTGAAGAGTAAGTCCGTCAAACTGAAGAAGCAGAGTGAGAATGCAGAAGCCTCATCACTACCTTAAAGAGGTTTTATGTTCACTTTGTAAAACTGCTCTAAAGTGGTCCTCTGATATCCCACTGTGGAAATAAATGAAGGCCAGTGAAATGAGAACAAGCACAGGCTATTTATTAAGAGCATGCTATAGCAAGGATGTCAGCCACTACCATTTGCATTTTGGCAGAGACTCAAAGGCAGGCAGAGTAGTGGGAAAGCTTTATAGTGGAGAAAAAGGAAGGCTTCCTGTCTGCCCTGATAGGAGACAGTTGATAGGGAGAAACTGTAAGCATGCAAATTAGAGGTGGGGCATCTTGTGTGATTGGTTAGGCGGGCATCTTTGGCTTTCTCTAGTTGGTCCAAAGTTAGAAGCAGGGACAAAAATAAGGAGGCTGTCAGTTATTAATTAATTTCTGGCAATTTGGGGCCAGTTGTTGCTGAGGACATTGTTTGGTTTCCAGTATTGTTAAGGTAGAGATAGTAGCATGACTTCCTACAACTCTGGCTTTATAGCAGGCTGGCTTCCTGGGTTTGTTACTGTAGAAAAGAGATTGGTTTCCTGAGCTGGTTGCAGGTTAGCATTCTATTTGCATATATGCTCTGGCCATTGGCCATTTGTATATTCAGTCTCTGAGTATTTTTGCAGCAGAATGTGCAAAAGCCTTCTTTACATTTTGACAAGATATTAATGCTGATCTCTCGATAAACTTAAATACGTAAGCTGCCAATTACATATGCTCACAGTATACATCAGAATCTAGGAAAAATGTAGAGTTCAGAAATTGTCAAAATTATTTGCAAAAGATCTCCAATTATAGCATTTATATCTTCATTCATACTTTCTCCAACGCAGAATCAACCACCCAAGCCATCATTTCCTGCCCAGGTGTCAGTTAAGTGATGG
This sequence comes from Delphinapterus leucas, assembly GCF_059928025.1. Classification (NCBI taxonomy): domain Eukaryota; kingdom Metazoa; phylum Chordata; class Mammalia; order Artiodactyla; family Monodontidae; genus Delphinapterus; species Delphinapterus leucas. The sequence continues at coordinate 40,455,276 of NC_143136.1, read as the reverse complement.
GATAATTAGCGACAACCACCCAACTTTTGTATGAGAAAATATTTGTAAATTAGCACTTTATGAAATAGTTACCTAAGAAGTGGTTATGTGTGTCACTCATGTGCAGCCAAGCCTAAAAGAGCCTTGGGTTGCTCTCTGGTGGGTATGATAATCTTTCTGGCATGAAAATCTAAGCACCCTTATTGTTAAGGTCTCTTAACAATACTGCAAGTGAAGGTGAATAGCCCCATGAACTTTCTGCCTCAAAGTAAAAGAATATGTCCCCATTTCCTTTACAGTGTGTGAAAGAGGTGAAAGAGAAATTCATCTGCTCCCCAGGATCAGAAACTCCTAATCCCATCCCTTACTTTATACAGCCTTTATCTCAGGATTTGGCTTCTAAGTGCTTGACCAAACGCAGCTGCCAGCTCACTCAGTAAGTGCCTTTATAAACACATTTGGCTGCTTATCTTTAGAACATCCTTAATCCCAGCAGGAAGGCTTTTAAATTTATTCCCAGAGCAGTTGCCCTCTATTTCTCTTCTCTTGACTGCTGCCATCCCCATTCCCACCCTCTCTGCCTCATCAGCTCATCACAGAAACTGAAGGCACAAGCAGCTTACCCTGGGCTACAAGTCCTAGCTGGAGTTCCCTCTGCAGTGAGAACACCATTATCCACCAAATGACATGGGTTACACTCAAACTGTGGACTAGAATGTAATGAATTCAAAGAAGACTTAACATGAACGTACACAACCAAATGTAAACATAACTCAAACGTGAGTTATCTGGGTGAAGGAACTATGGAGTCACCTAAGCATAACTGTTCAAAATTGATGTAAAGTCCTACCCTAAATCTGGCAGTGATGCAGATGACTAAACTATTGCCTGTTATTTCTCAGACTTTGTGTTTTTTGAGTTTGCGGTTTGGGAGGACTTGGAAGAAAACTGCTCAACTTTTGGAGTATTTTTAGATCCTTCTTGCAGCCTTCAGTGAGTTATTTCAAATGAGTTAAGATTCTATCAAAGCTAGTCTGTTAGAAAGGAAATAGCAAGATGAATATTCTACCCATGGCAAATAACTCAAGACCACACAAGTCAAGCAGGCATCTGCCAAAATGCAAATGCTCCAATTTCAAATCTACATGAAAGTTATGGAATGGAAATAGACAGTGACTGAGGAGCTAGAGGAAAGGTGGAAGCTGATTCCTCTGATCCTTCCTGAGGAGGATAATTATTCCTGCTGTTTGAAATTGTTAGTAGTGGAGACCAGGTGCAATGGGACTGATCATCTATGGTTATCAGAATAGCCTACTTTGTCTCAATGCAAAAGTCTAGAGAAATGCTATTAACATGTGCTTTAAGGAGATAAAGAATCTTCAACACTCAAGTTTGAATTCAAAGTTACAACCTGATTTTGTTTCACACTTTTTTTTTTACTTCCCAATGGTCATTTAGGATGAAATAAACAGTAAAATAACTGGATTTTAAAAAGATTGTCTAATTTCCAAATACTGAATATTTTTCATGACCAGTTATTTTTTATTACATTCTGTTTTGGTAAGAGAATATATTCTATATGAACTCAGAGAATACATTCTATATGGCTCAGAATATATATGTATTTGTACACTGAGTTTAATTTAAAAAGAATAGTATTCCACAGTTATTGGCTGAAAGTATTTTGTTGGCTGTTTACTTAGCAAAAATAAATTTGAAGAAGCAGAAGAAGATTGGAGTACTTAATACTCCTTGCTTTTAAGACTTATAAAGCTATGGTAATTAGAAGATTCCCCCTCACACACACACATAGAAAATTTGTGACAAACAAAAATATCTCCAGACATTACCAATTGTCTCATGGGGTGCAAAATTGACTCTGGTTTTGAACTACTAATCCAGCTACACCAGCTTTTTGTTTTCTTTTTTAGAACCTACAGGCTGCATCTTTTACCATAATTTTATTTTTCAACTTTCACTAATTTTATTTTTTAAACTTTCAGTACCCTTATGTTTTAGACAGGTACCATTTTTTTAAATTTAATTTTATTTGTTTTAATACAGCAGGTTCTTATTTAGTTATCTATTTTATACATATTAGTATATACATGTCAATCCCAATCTCCCAATTCATCCCACCACTCCCCGGCCCACTTTCCCCCCCTTGGTGTCCAAACGTTTGTTCTCTACTTCTGTGTCTCTATTTCTGCCCTGCAAACCAGGTAATCTGTACCAGTTTTCTAGATTCCACATATATGCATTAATATACGGTATTTGTTTTTCTCTTTCTGACTTACTTCACTCTGTATGACAATCTCTAGGTCCATCCATGTCTCTACAAATGACCCAATTTTGTTCCTTTTTATGGCTGAGTAATATTCCATTGTATATATGTACCACATCTTTATCCATTTGTCTGTCAATAAGCATTTATAGACATGTACCATTTTATTTTTAATTTTATCTAAATATATCTGTCCAAATACTGATTTTGTCTTTTACTAATGACATTTTTCAAACTTATCATCTTTTTCTACATTAATTTCTTTAGTATTCTTTCTTTCCTTTTTGAATGGGCTTAATCAATTTTTAAAATCCCCTTATTCCTTCCACTGGTTTTTATGATATACAATGCATTTTAACATGCGTACTTCTTAACAAACTTGATTTGCCAATGTTTAAAATTAATTCATATCTCTATTCTCTTCTCAAGGAATATAAGCAAAGATTTCAAGACATTTTACCTCATTTTGCTCTCTCCCATTTTACTTTTGTTGTTTGGATTTTAATATTTACTGCAGTAAGTAGAATAATGCCTCCCCCCGCAATGTCCAAATATGTTCACACAGTAATTCCTAGAACCTATGAATATGTTACCTTACATGGCAAAAAGGACCTTGCAGATGTGATTAAAAATGTATCACAAGGGTCCTTAGGAGTGAAAGAGCAAGGTAGGAGAGTGAGACAAGTAGGTGTCGATTGAACAAGAGGTCAGAGTGATGAGGGAAGGCAGGAACCAAGAAGCATAGGCAGTCTCTTTAAGAATCTTCTTCTGGAAACTCCAGAAGAAATGCAGCCCTACTGATACCTGGAGTTTAGCCCAATGATACCTAATTCATATTTTTGAACTCCAGAACTATAATGAATTTGTGTTCTTTTAAGCTACTGAGTTTGTAGTAATTTGTTACAGCACAAATAGGAAATAAATAAACCACATTTCGTTATACCAATTCCATTCCCATCCCAGCACTCATTATTATTATTTCAGTTAATTTTCATTTAGTGTTCTTGCTTACTGACTTATTTGCCATTGCTTCTTTCATCACACTACAGTCTTTTGGGTCCAACTTCATTTGTCATAAAGAATATCTTCGTCTAGCTCTTTGAGGGAAGGTCTTTGTGTGGTGCATTCTGTATATCTTTTTGTGAAACTATATTTATCATGCCTTAATCTTCAAAGGAGCAATTATTTGGGTAGAGAATTCTATTTCTCAGGGCACTACCAAGATATTATTCCACTGTCTTCTTGCCTTCAATGTGGCTTTGGGGAGACAATTAGCCATAGCATAGCTTTTACTTTTGTTCTCCCTAAATTGCTTCCTTTTACCTTTTTAGTTAATTATCTATTAATTCATCTATTTTCTTTTATAGTTAATTAGCTACTAAGGAAGCTAATTAACTATAAAAATCATTTTCTTACATACTTTTTTTTTTTTAAAGCAGGTTACTTTTGGGGTAGAATCACTTGTACTCATTTTTAAATTCTACTGTCTTCAGGGCCTCAGGCACAAGCATTTTTTTTTTTTCTTTTTGGGCATTTCCCTCTAATTCTTTATTCTTAGCTATACTACATTTGCTGTCGATCTACGTTCAGGTCCTGTGCCTCAAAAACTAACAGTGCCTCCTCAAATAAAGAAAATCCCCTTGAGGCTTCCCTGGTGGTGCAGTGGTTGAGAGTCAGCCTGCTGATGCAGGGGACACGGGTTCGTGCCCCGGTGCCGCGAAGATACCACATGCCGCAGAGCGGCTGGGCCCGTGAGCCATGGCCGCTGAGCCTGCACGTCCAGAGCCTGTGCTCCGCAACGGGAGAGGCCACAACAGTGAGAGGCCCGCGTACCTCTTTGGTTCTTCCGTTACTTCTTCTTCCCCTTATCTCTCTTTGTCCTTCCTTGGTGCTTGGTGCTTCTTAGCAGTTCCAGCTACGTGACCACTGCTTTTACGCTTGCTTCCCGACATCCTGGGCTTGAAATAAAGATACTGTACTACTGTACTCTATACAGTACTGTGTAGTAAAGTACACAAAAGCACAACCACTTGCAGAAGATGCACACACGTGACAATGTACACCAGAACTAACACGTGAACTAACTTACGTGATTGGACATGCAAACGCACGTTCTCATCTTTGAAAGTTCTCAACTTGAAGGCTAGTATGTAGGGGACTTACTGTAATACTCTAGACAAAATATACTATGTATTTTAATTCTTCACATTTATTTATAGAAACAAATAGGGAATAAACTAAGTTTCACCAGACTAGATGACCTGCAATAAGTAAGTTAAGAACCTCCCTGGAAATAATTGCATAGACATGAATTTTAGCTTCTTTGGTGCATAGTATTTATGTTTTTCTATAAATATACTTGAGATATTTTTTCTGGCATGCAGATGGAAACAATTTGGTGGCAAGGGTGGAAGGGAGCGTCCTTGTTTTTAAGATTTGTTCGATAGAACTGGAACAGTACTCAGTCTAAAGCTCATTTTTCTCTAAGACTGAGACTTTTTTTTCTCAGACTGTGCACTCTGAAAAATGGCCCATTTCCAGTCTGTCTGTGGAAACAAACTTTATTCTCAGCCCTCAGTGAACACTAGGAATGTTACCTCTAAACCTTTGAGATTGATCTTTCCCCGTCCTTGAGTAGTTTTCTCACATGCACATGCTGATCAGTACTCAACTGAATTGTCCAGGGGAACCTTCTGCACATCTCCAGAATTATAGTTTTGAGCAACACTCTCCTTTCCAGTACTCTGTCTTGTGAACTGTAGCTGCTTTAGTCTCCCTAGACTCTCAACTCTGTCTCCTCAATTCAGTGAGTCCACCAGGCTCTGTCTGCTTTCTCCCTTCTTGTGTCACTGGCTAAAATTTTCTCGAAGCTATAAGCTACAGTATCATAGGAATCACTTCATTAGTTTTATTGTTGTTGTTGTTCTATTCATTTGTTTTAGGTAGAAGGTTAAATTCAGTCCCTATTTTCGATACTTCATTTTAGCTAGGAGGTCCACTTTTAATAAATATCAAAATGCTTTACTTGAATCTAAAGTTTTATCTTTACATGTAAAATATGTTTGTAAAATAATCTTTGTACTTTTATCTATAATGCATAAATCTAATAATATGTGTTGCTTTATTCCTTTCTTGTATTTTAAATACTTTCTTTGAATGTTAAAGTTTTGAGCAAAATTTTTTGCCATTTAAAATGACTGAGAAAAGTATACGAGGAAAATATTATTTAATAACTGCAATTATATTTTATGCATGATCTCCTCTGTATAAATAGTCATACACTATAATTTACTGACAAAAATGTAGAGATAATAGGAGGAGAAAAAATAAAAAAAATAATTCAACAAAACTGTATTCTATAAGGTAATAGCATTAACTCATAAGACTATCAACCTGGCACTCTAATGGTTAAATATAGTTGTTGTTGGCATAAATAAAAATTATCTTTCTTTAACAAAACACAAATGCAGAGCCAGAGCCCACAGGACTTCTTATCTCCTTCCTGTTTTTTAGGATCTAAATTCCAGCATGATCAATTCTTAGAACCATAATATTTTGGCTTTCAAAATGGCTCTTAAGCATGTAAACTCCAATTTAAAGATTACATTTTAAGTCTTTGTCAGTTAACATTTAACAGTGATTATAAGGCTTTACAGCAATGGAACACCAGTTACCAAAGGGTCAGGAATTAGCTGTAAACCAAAGCCACTAAAGGGAGTGTAGGGCAATGGTAAATTTAATTCCTACCACAGTAACTTATAAAATTAGTCTCGTCTATCTCCTAATTAACTAGTGTGCTATAGAACTATTTTAACTTTTATCACATAAGCATTATTCACCTTGACACTTTAAAGTTCAAGGCTATTTTAGCCTCAGTACCTCTGTACAAAGGACATTTATCATCAAACTTTACTATAAGAAGAAAATGATCTGCTAATTTTCTGCCACCTGCCTTTAAGAGGTTTCAGCTATCAGAGAGATATTTGTTTTAGATAGGTTCTAACAAGCAGTATATTATCCACTGCAATACATTTGCTGTCCCCACCCAAACATCTCTTCTGCAGACAGTAACAGTGAAAGTCCTTATCTCAATAGAAGTGTGTCCTTCTAACATAGGTAGAAATTAAAGTCAAATTAAATGAGGGGAAAAAAGTATATAATTACAAACAGAATATAATTCGAAGCATAAATTTAGAGTAGAAAGTTAGCTTCTTTTCAATTCTGCCTAGGTTAGCTTTCCAATTCTCCAGTAGAGCATATAATTTCTGGACACATTTTATCAGTTGATTAAAACAAGAATTCTATTCTTTCTTGCAGTATATGATCAAGTGAGATCTCCACTAAAATTACGTTTCTGTGATATCAATCAGAACAAATGTTATTTTGTTTTGGATTCAGGTATTATTTATTTCCTCCACTTTAATATTGCTTTTATGCTTTGTAGTGCTAAAATATCACATTTTATCAAAAAAGAAAAATTTTAGGTGCCTTAAAAACGTGCTTTTTAATTTTTTAAGTTAACATGTCCTATTTTATTTTCTGCATGATGTGTTTTTCCCTACTCAGAATCTCTGAAGAATTATCTTAATGTGATGGGTGAAATGAGAAATCATCAATGCATACAAAACATAGTTATAATTTAAAACTTCAGAAGAACCTCAATATTTCTTTTAATTTAAGGCTCTGTGAAATGATATCGTAACATGTTAACGTTGAACACTAATTAACATTACTTGAAATAAAAGAGGGCTGGAGAGTGGATTAAATAAGTAGGGTATGTTGTGGAAAAAAAAAAGCTTGCGATAACTGCTCTCTTTCCCCTGATCCTCCACCCCAGGCAACTCCACCACTACAATCAAATCTTTTTGGGCATGGATCTCAAAGTGCAGCCCATAACCAAGAATCCGGCACTATTTTTTGCTCCTTTCTCAGTAACCTCCACTACACTCCATGTTCACTAAGGGTACAAATATGCAGCAAGAGTCTTTTAGTGAATATTAATGTAAAAATGCACTTGAGTATGATTTTCTAAATTATAAGCAATAATAAAACATGTGTGATAGCTAGCTAGCTAGATATACATATTTTACAGTCAATTTGTTATTCTTATGTAGCAAATAGGTTATATTCTATAAGCTATTATGACATAGAACTCCTAGCTGCAGGTGACAGAAGGACTAGTAAGATAATATTGATAAAGTCTAAGTACTGCCTTCACATCTCATGGAGGATCTCCTCAATAGTAAGATGTTAAATTATTCATTTCACAGAAAAATTTTCCTCTAAACAACCATTTATTACCTAATCCTTTCTAAAATAAACATTTTACAAATTTGGAAATTCTAAATAGCGATCTAAAAATACCATCATTACTTTAAGGTGCATTGAAAATTAACTGAAGAGATTGGCATCACTTCAATCTGATATTCACACTCTGCCTAAATAGTATTGTCTTCTGGATAGCATTATGTATTTACATAATCCAAATATCATATGTATACTAATTTCACCCATATTGCACCATGAGCTCTGAGACTGCTAATGAGCCCTGATGTACACCTGATTCACATATCCTACTTGGATATTACTTTGATTTGAATTTAGCTTGGTCATTTAAAATTTTCAAATGAGAATTTATTGAATGAAGTGATGATGAATATAGGCTCTGGAGTCAGACTGCCTGGATTCAAAGCCACGGTGTATCCCTTCTATGTGACCTCTACCAAGCTTCTTAACCTCTCTAACTCAGTTTCCTCATCTATAAAATAGTTCTAATAATAACAATAACATCTGTATTCTTAGTTTCTGTGAAGATTAATTGGGATGATGTTGATAAAGCTCTTTGAATTGTATCTGCCTAAGTTTTAGCTACTTATTTTATTTACTGATAGCACATTCCCAATATAAATGTCATGGTCATTCATCTCTACAACAAATGAATCACGAAGTCTTGTCAATTATGCCTCTATCATCCTTCTTCAATATATCCTACTCTTTTTATTTCCTTTGGGAGTGCTTTAGTTCAGTTTTTTTATGATCTCTTCTCTAGAGATCTGCAATAAATTGTCAACAGAGCTGCCAGTTTTCTAACAGCTAATCTCTCAATGTATCATTAACACTTTCAACAGATTTATCCACTGGCTCCCCATTGCTAACAAAAAAGAATAGTATTCAACGCCACCATTACTTGATTCTAAATTATTTTATATAACAATTTACTCTTTTGTATATTTAAAGGTTTAGTACTTTTCCTGAGCCTCCCACAAGTTTTTGCACATTTTCTTCTTATATTCTTTCTTCAGAATAACCTCTCCAACTTTTTAAACTTGAAAAAAAAATTTTAGGGTCCAGCATATCTGCCATTAACTCAGTAGAGACTTTCCTGCTCCCTACATTAGGCATTACACATTGCCACATTCTAAGTCACACAATTATGTCACTTACTACAGTGCTGTTTTTGTCATTAATTGACTACATATAGCTTGCTCTGGATAGAGCATAAAATACCTCAAAAGCAACGTCTTTGTCTTTATCTTTGCTTCCACCACAGCTTTTTGCACATGATGGATATGGAATTTTCCCTATCTTTAGCTCTGATTTGTGATTCATTACAAGAGAAGCCAAGATACATACTGAAGTGACATTTTAAGAGTCATATAAAAGTATATTTTCTGAGTCTTTGAATAATAAAGTATCCTTTTATTAATATTTGGATAAAACTTTTCCTCTTCACGTTCATTTTTCTTTTGCTTCATTCTTATCTGAGTGTTAGTGATGCTGAGAATCTGGAGGCCAGCTTAATATTTTTACTTCTTAAGTGAGTTTTTTTTTCTAATTTTTGTTTTATGTTTTAGTTTTAAAATGTCATCCAAAAATTGTATAATACTTTTTCCATCCATTTAATAATCAGATAAGGAAAGACAGAATTTGAATTGTTATGAATCTCTTTTAATCTTCCTTGCACCCCAGAGAAGCCTTTTCACTTTTCATACTCAAATTCGTTTCTTTTCTGCAGAAAGTTTTCTTTAAGTACTTTTGAATTAATGTTTTTATCCACATTCCTGTTTCTTTCTCATGAATAACTAAGGTTTACTCTTCATTATCATTTCTCCACATTCCTCAGATAACGTACCATCATTACTTGCTCCCTCTGATCAGCATTCTGGGAATATTATTCAGATTTTTACTCCATAACACTGCATCAGTTTTTATCAATGTCACTTTTGCTCTTAACCTCTCCTGTAGAGACTTCAGTTTATGGGGTTCAGGACATGCTATGCCAAAATACAGCACCTTCATATACTGAATATTTTAAGCTGAAGGAGTTTGGGGAAATGGCAGAAGCAGGAAGATCACTCTGACCTCCTATGCCCTAGCCCTTCTTCTCTGAAGCAGGGCATAAAATCCTCATGTGAGAGGCACCCTCCAACTACCCAAAGGACAAAAGCATCCTTATCTCCTAAAACAAAGGGACACCAAGAAGAATCCCAACAAACAGGCCTTGCTAAGTTCCCCCAGCTCGTTACAATTATCTCACACTCCTTAACTTATCATATTTCTCCACAACTGCCCACTCTTGGTCAACTCTGGCATGAAAATATACAAGTCTCTTTCTTTGGGTCTTTATTTCTTTATGAAGCCTCCAATGTCATGTAAAACTGACATTAAATAAATTTGAATACTTTTCTCTTGTTAATCTGTCTTTGTCAGTTTAATTTTCAAACCCAACCAGGGACCCTAAGAGAGTTGGGAACTTTTCTCTCCCCTACACTACAGTTACCACTAAAGATTCTTGGCAATTCTTTTCTATCTCACTCCATCCTTTTAGAAAATCTTAGCTTCTTATTTTTACTACTTATTCTTCTTTTCTTATTCCATCATCTTGTCTGTTTGTGTTACATACATACACATTTTCTTATATTCTACTGTTAGGGTGACAATACGTATCGGTTTGCCCAGTACAGTTTTGGTTTCTGGATGTTGTCCTGGTGTAATTACTGATAAGGCCCCTTTTGCTTCTCAAAAGTGTCACTTGATGTAATAAATTATATGGTTGTGCTAGGAATGTCAGATATGTCTTCTAAAAGGTTTTCTTTTTTCATCTTTTGACTAATGTGTCAACAATTTTCTGTTTTTCTGAATATTAATTGAGTTGGTGTTTTCTTTCCCACTGTTCCTTTTTTTGTTCTTCAGTATTGTTTGAAGGATCAACCTGTCCTAATGTTTACTCATTCATGAGTGACAAAAGATCTATAGAGAGTATTTGTGCACAGAATGTGTATTTGACCTTAGCTTCATTCATAGAATTCATTATCTCCCTGTTATTTTAACTATTTCTATACCTGTTTGACATAAATTGTTACAATGACTGTCGTAAGTTCCAGAAGTGTACGTACATTCTCTAATGGTTTTTGTCAAAATATGCTTCTACCTTTGTGCAACTGTGAAATGAATTCTTTCTGGAAAATACCAAGAATGATTTCTGTTTCATTGGGAGGGATTCTATCAACTCACCTTAGACAAATTTTATAGAGAAATATGTTACACACACACACACACACACACACACACACACTCATGCTCCCATATTTAGAATCAGATCCTCCTTCTTGCTGGCTATTCCTGTGGATTATGGATATGAGTCGTCTTCAACTGATCTCATGACTTAACTACACATTTTGAGGATTTAAGAAAATGATCAAAATAATAAAATAACCATTGGTAAAGGCAGGAAAGATGCCTCCAAGACTTTTCTAATGCCTGATAGCCTCAAACATTTTTTTATTATCTGCTTCAATGTAATAAAATGCTCAATAATTTTTAAATCTCTCTGAGACTTTTCCTTTGCAATAATAAAGAGGAAGCATTCAAAGATAACAAAGAGAAAGGAGGGGCACAATAAAATGTACCTAAAGTACACGTATGGACTAAGAATCTTCCTCAACAAAGGAAAACTTCATCTATGTCATTATATTCTTCAGGGTTTTCCTCCCAAATCATCTCTGGTATCTAGTCCATAGCTATTCAGTATTTCTAAGTTGATTGCTCACATCTATCAATCGGTCTTTAAGCACCCATGTCTCCTTCCTCTTCCTTATATCTCAGGAAACAAATGATCAGCATCAGTCCCAGGCACCCCAGGGGTCCACATCCAGTCATGCCAGGACCCAGCACCACAAAAAGGCAGGCTAGCAGTCACTGCACAAGGCAGGGCCTCACAGCCCATCAGGCCAGAGGCCAGCCCTACCTACTAGCATACTCACAGTAGTCAGCCCTGCCACACAGGAAAGGCCCACTGAGCCCACAAAAGGGGCACACCTAAAGCATATAGCTCTGGTAACAGGGGGTGGGGTGTATTGCTGGGCCTCTCTTACGGCATCCCTTACATAAGGTTATTTCTCCAAGATCAGGAAATGTAACCAAACTACCTAATATATAGAAATAAACACATATAACTAGGCAAAGTGAGGAGATGAAGGGACAAGACAAAAGCCCAGAAGAAAAACGAAGAGAGGAGGAGATAAGCAGTCTACTCAATAGAGTTCAAGGTAATGACTCTAAGGATGTTCAACAAACTCAGCAAAGGAATGGATGAACATGGTGAGAAGTTTAACAAAGAGTTAGAAATGTAAAGAAGAAGCAAACAGAGCTGAAGAATACAATAACTGAAATGAAAAATTATCTCAAAGGAAGGAAGAGATCAATGAACTGGAAGACAGAGTAGTTGAAATCACCTAAGCTAAACAAAAAAGAGAAAAACAAAAAGCTTAAAAAATGTGGATACTTCAAGATATCTCTGAAACAACATCAGGTGTACCAACATTCACATTATAGGAGTCCCAGAAGGAGAAGACAGAGAGAAATGGGCAGAGAATTAGCTGAAATAGCTGAAAACTTTCCTAACCTGGAAAGGGGAACAGACATCCAGATCCAGGAAGCACAGAAAGTTCCAAACAAAATGAACCCAAAGAGGTTCACACCAAGATATTGTAATTAAAATGGCAAAAATTAAAGATAAAGAGAGAATCTTAGAAGAAGCAAGTGAAAACAACTATTTATGTATAAAGGAACTCGCAAAAGATTACAAGCTGACTCTTCAGCTGAAACTTTGCAGGCCAAAAGAGAGTGGTACAATATATTCAAAATGATTAAAAACAACAACAGCAACAACAACAAAAAACCCTATAACCAAGAGTATGTTACTCAGCAAGGCCATGATTCAGATATGAAGAACAGATATAGAGTTTTACAGAGAAGTAAAAGACAAAAGAGCTCAGTACCACTAAACCAGCTTTACAAATAATGTTAAACGGACTTCTCTAAGCAGAAAACAAAAGACTACAACAAGAAATATGAAAATTATGAAAGGAAAAATTTCATTGGTAAAGGCAAACATACAGTAAAGGTAGTTGATCAACCATTTATAAAGATAGCAAGAAGGTTAAAAGACAAAAGTAGTAAAATCATCTATGTCTGCAATAAGTAGTTAAAGGACACACAAAACAAAAAGATTTAAAATATGATGTCAAAAACATTAAACAGGGAAGGGGGTAGTAAAAATACAGGTTTGTTAGAATGTGTTTGAACTTGAGACCAACTTACAACAGTCATAAATATATGTAGCTACACGTGCTTATGTATAAATATCAGGGTAACCACAAACCAAAAACCATGAGATATATACACAAAAAAGAGAAAGGAATCCAAACATAAAGCTAAAGATGGTCATCAAATCACAAAAGAACAGAGCAAAAAAGAAGAAACAAACAAAAAAGAACTACAAAAACAATCCCAAAACAATTAACAAAATGGTAATAAGTACATACACATGAATAATTACTTTAAATATAAATAGACTAAATGCTTCAATTAAAAGACATAGTGTTGCTGAGTGGATACAAAAACAAGACTCATACATATGCTGCCTACAAGAAGTTCACTTCAAATATAAAGACACACACAGACTTAAAGTGAGATGATAGAAAAAGTTATTCCACCCATGCACCTATAGTCACCTAATCTAAGACAAAGGAGGCAAGAATATACAATGGGAGAAAGACAGTCCCTTCAATAAGTGGTGCTGGCAAAACTGGACAGCTACATGTAAAAGAATGAAATTAGAACAGTCCCTAACACCATACACACAAATAAATTCAAAATGCGTTAAAGACCTAAATGTAAGGCCAGACACTATAAAACTCTTAGAGGAAAACCTAGGCAGAATGCTCTTTGACATAAATCACAGCAAGATCTTTTTTGACCCACCTCCTAGAGTAATGGAAATAAAAACAAAAATAAGCAAATGGGACCTAATTAAACTTAAAAGCTTTTTCACAGCAAAGGAAACCATAAACAAGGTAAAAAGACAACCCTCAGAATGGGAGAAAATATTTGCAAATGAAGCAACTGACAAAGGATTAATCTCCAAAATATGCAATAGGTCCAGTTTATTTATTTTGGCTTTTATTTCCTTTACTTAGGAGACGGATCCAAAAAATATTGCTGTGATGTATGTCAGAGTGTTCTGACACAACATTATAGACTAGAAATCAACTTTAAGAAAAAAGAAACTGCAAAAAAACACAAACACATGGAGATTAAACAATATCATAAAAATGCTACTATACAATGCAACATTAGCAATACAAAAGAATGAAATCTTGCCATTTGAGACAACATGGATGGACCTGGAGGATATTATGCTGGGTGAAATAAGTCAGACAAAGACAAATACCGTAAGATTTCACTTATATGTGGAATCTAAAAACAAATCAAAACAATGAACAAACAAAACAGAAACAGACTCATAGATACATAGAACAAACTGGCAGTTGTCAGAGGGAAGAGAGGTGGGGGAATGAGTGAAACAGGTGAAGGAGATTAAGGATATAAACTTTCAGTTATAAAATAAATAAGTCATGGAGATATACAGCATAGAGAATATAGTCAATAATATTGTAATAACTTTGGTGACAGACGGTTACTGGACTTATTGTGGTGATCATTTTGTAATGTATAAAATATCAAATCACCTGAAACTAATATAACATTGCAAGTCAATTATACTTTAATTTAAAAAAACTAATATATTATTGAATATCATCATTATGCAGACTTGTCCACCTACCCTCAGGAAATGCTAGAGGAAGGCAAGATTTTAAAGAGTGGACAAGCCCATTGAGGAAAGAGCACCCTGCATTCAGGCAGCTGCAAAGGAACAGGCAAAGAGGCAAAGAGAGAGCACAGAAGGTCCTGTTTTTCTCCCCAATTTTACCTACTGATAAGTGATTATACTTTCAGGTGGAGGAGAAACCCCAGGGTTCTGGGAAAATTTTATCCTAAGAAAAAACATCAGGAGTGGAGAAGAAGTTTTCTCCATTCAAATGTAATTTAATTTACATTTAAGTATGTATTTTGAGATTAAAAATTACTAATTGAATAATTTTATCAATATACATAGATTATAAATTTATTTATCTGAAAAGTAAAGCTTGAATTTCCTATTATCATTTATGCAGTATATTTAATAAAACATAATATTAAGAAAAAACAGAAAAATTTAAAACTAAGAGAAATTATATCATTACATATGTAATGGGAATGTTATTCTTCCCAGACTGTCAATTTGAAATTTTAGAACTTGATATTTATATTTATTGAAATATTATGGAAAGAAGCTTTATTAAACATTTACTACACTTACCACCATTCAAAATTTCAAATTTTATGTCAATTCTAAACGAGTGTATATTATTCATATCAAAGTTACAAATGGATCTAATTAATTTTACAATTAACCTTAATAACACAAAGAAAAATCTGTGACCATCATTAAATTTGTTTATTATTTAGTTTCACATTAGAATTTCTTTTAGTTAATAAGGCTTTCAGTCTCAAATGTTGATGATATAAAATAGTAATTAATTAGTACATGCAAATGAAATGCATTGACATAAAGCCACAACTCGTAACTTATGCTTTCTCTATAAGGTTCTATTTTATGTCCAATACATAAAGAAGTATTTTATTATTATTTTCAAATAAACATGATATATACTATAATTAAATATTAAACAATTTGTTCTAAATATCTTTCTTCAGAAAAAAATCATAAAAATTATTTATTATTCTTGTTTGTTTTATTTTTTTGAAAAGTGAGAGATAAGATTAGGGGAAACCCAGACATAGTAGTATAAGTTCATTTACAACTTTAAATAAAATGCTAACAGTTAGTTTTTAGTGAACACCACTACCAATGCCATGTAAGAGAAATATGAGAAAATGATGTACTGAAAATAAGAGTGATTTTACCACTATCATTGATCATTTATTGAGAATATTACATGTAAAAGATCAGTATAGATATGTGTTGTTCAATATGGCAGCCATTAGCCCATGTGGATATTTAAATTTGAATTAATAATAATTAAGTAAGATTTAAAAATCAGTTTGTAATTTGTACTAGTCACAATTCAAATACTCAATGGCCGCCTGTGGTTACTAGCTACCATATTTGGTATAGAATATTTCCATCATTGCTGAAAATTCTATTGAACTAAAAGCTGAAGATTCACAACATGTAAGACAAAGTACATGCACTCAAGGATCTTGAAACAGAGTATCAAATAAATGCTGTAGATAATATAAGGTAATCTGCCATGTCATTATGAACTGAAATAATAGCATGGAAGCATCAGCAATATGTAGGATTAAAGAGTGATAAAATCTTATCCTTGTTTTACCTATCTGGGAGAAATCTTCCCCATCTCTTTTTCTGGCCCACAGTTACTCCTCTCCTCTCTTTGGTTCTCAGGATCCTTAACATAATAACTTCAGTTATTGAAGGATTAAAAGAAGGAAGGAAGAGGGAAGAAACAAGAAAGAGAGAAAGGGAGGAAGGGCCGAAGGGCTGAGAAAGAACTTCATGCAAATTTAGCTTTTGTGCTAGCCTCTATAGACCTTCTACAAAACAGAGCAGCGCTGACATTAACTACCTGCTGAAATAAGAAGAGAGAAAAGTGCAGGAGACCAAGCAAATAAATATCTCAATAAAGACTTATTCTACAAGGAAAAACAAAAGATGCTTCTTTATTGTACTTATTCCCCTCCTTGATTTCCAATGCCTTCTTAGAGTGAAGAAATTTTCCTAGAAATGTTGATGATGGTAACATTTGTGTTATTCTTAGTAATCTCTTCATGGAAATAATGAAAAAGTCATAGGAACATCAACAATGAATTAATGTAAATGCAAATCACCATAAACTAGGCAGGCATGCAAGTGGAAGATCTTCCAACATTTTCCTCTTAATGTTATGGAGGAAATAGCAAATTGCAAACACATCTCTAGTGTCTAGTCTAAATTTTAACATGATTAAGAGATTTCATGCATTGTGACTCAAAGAGAAGGCAATCAGGAAAATAATTTTGCATGCTGTATATAAATGAATACCACCACATTAATACTAGTAAAGATACAAACTGCAATTACTTTTTCTTTTTCCAACTCTCATAGCGTTTCTATCTTAATAAAATAGACAAACAATTTCTGAAGAAAACAGTGACACAATGCTTCTGAAAATTCTCCTTTAGTATAAAAAACTTGTCCTCATTTATACTCTTAAAAGGTAAAATTTACATGATCATTTGAGAAGAAAATGTTAAGAATCTATTTGGAGTTGGTAAAATGATATGCAAACAAAGAAATATATTAGTACCATTGTGGTGAGGTCCATAATGGAGAACAGGGAGCAATTCAATAACACATAAGGATCTCAAGTGTGAATGTCCTAAAATCAATGCAGAAAATAGATAAATGCTTGGAATAAAGATTAAAGGATATAAAATCAAACCCTGATAGATTTAGTCAAATAATAAGTGAAAGCAAGCACAATAACTTGCTTCAATGGTGAAAAATTACAGAATATATTCTTCAGCAAAAATAGACACTAATGGCAATAACAGTTTATTTTATTTCTTTTTTTAAACATCTTTATGGAGTATAACTGCTTTACAATGGTGTATTAGTTTCTGCTTTATAACAAAGTGAATCACCTATACATATACATGTATCTCCATATCCCCTCCCTCTTGTGCCTCCCTCCCACCCTCCTTATCCCACCCCTCTAGGTGGTCACAAAGCATTGAGCTGATCTCCCTGTGCTATGCAGCTGCTTCCCACTAGCTATCTATTTTACGTTAGCTAGTGTATATATGTCCATGCCACTCTCTCACTTTGTCACAGCTTACCCTTCCCCCTCCCCGTGTTTTTACATGCCTATGCATTTGTGTTTTTCTCAGCCACTTAAGACAGAGGAATAAGTAATTGTATTTTGTGGCATAATGGACATAAAATGATAAGGTTTAGTGTGGTAGAATTGACTTTAGAAAAGTAAAAATGAAAATGCATTGTTTGTTGAAGAAAAAAATGATTAAATTCATTTACGAGATAAAGAGAACATGTCATAACTATTTTATACCTCCTAGAAAACTTTTGAAAAAGACTTTAATTTCACTCTTGAAATAGCTGAACAAGATAAAAGAAAGACATAGTGGGAAGGGATGACCTTGCATCTTCTTAAATAACTATGACATATGAAAAGACTTTTTGGATTGTTTGGCTCATTCCAGTTACAAAGAACAAAAATATGTGGCAGCTTTCTAAGCCAATTGTGGGTTATTATGAGGACAAACAAAAATGTAAGGAAGAATAGCAAAGTATTCTGGAAGAGGATCAGCCTGAATCCCCAGTGGATAGTTTTTCAAGACACATAACAAGTGATCTTATTGTCCTCTCTTCACAAAAGCAACAGCAACAGGCATATTTTGTTCTTTATTCAAACTTTGTTATGATGGCAACTCAGATATCTTTTCCTTTATTGATTTCTTCTGTTGTCATTATTAATAAACTCTAAGTAAGGTTTTTCTGCAAATTTCACAAGAGAATATATCTGATTGGTTGAAAATTCTTCATCCAGTATACAGTGATCTGTTTCTTAATCTGTGCACATCATTGTCCTCTGGCTAAGCCATAGATGACCTCCTTTTGATGGGTCATTGACTCAAACCTAAACAACTATAGTCAGGATAGTGAGTTCAATTTATGGCTTAGGAATGAAGACAGCTTGAAGAAGCTTTTCTTAAAAGGAGGTAGTATCAAAAGACATTAAGGAACTCAGTTTCTGCTGTATGACAAAAATGCAGACTGAGACAACCATAGGTATGAAAACTCGGGTAACTAATGTATTATGAGTCTAAATTTCCTCATCTGTTAAATGCGGATTCATCAAAATATTTTCTGAATCTCTACTGTGTACTAGGTACTCTTCTGGGCACTCAAAAAATAATTTTGTTCTCCAGTGAAAAATAGAGCCCTCATGGAACTTATATTCTGGTGTGGGAAATTATGGATGAAATAAATAAACAACACAGGAGGTTCAAAAGTGATTAAGTGCTATGGGGAAAAATGACATATACATAGAGAGAGAACAGGATAAGTAGGATTAGGGGTGCTTAGTGGGGGTGTTGCAAAGATTAATAGGATGATCATTTCAGTGAGAACATGTACAGTTGAGCAAAGACTTTTGAAGGAAGTGAGGTATTGTGATTTTTTAAAATATTGATTATTTCAAAAGTTAATGATGATTTTGGAAAGATGCTTCTACTGCACTGGTATTCTAAACATCAAACAATCTAGATTACTACTTATTCTCTGAATACCCTTAGAGGATACAGCCTCCATTCATTCACACATTCTTTTCTCTCTACTATGAGTAATTCCTACCCAGCAATGGTAAAGTATCAAAAATATTATTTTCTTGACTAGGTCCACATCAAGTGCTATCTGCTTTCATGAAGTCTTTCCTGACACCCAATGTACACATCCCTTTTTAAATTATTGACCCAACTGTCTAATCATTACTTCCACCTACAACATTGATGAAATTCTTGCTATGTGCCTAGTGAGTGTTACTTCTCAGAGTCACAAACGTGAGTAAAAAGAATACTTAAGCTCAAGTAGTCTAAAGTCTAGTTACTATCTCCTTTGACGCTGTTTTACAGTATTTCCAATATTTCATTTCACACTTCCATTATTTGTGTTATTCATATTCAGTTGTTAGATCATGGGCTTTCATGAGACCAACCTGAACTTGCGTCCTGGTTCCCAACTTTTTCTTTAGTTCAAGTGCAAAGTTTTTATTATTGTTTTTAATTTTAAAAGTAAAATCCATAACTTCCTTAATCTACTAAGAAAGCATTACAGTAATATATAAACTTTAAAATGATATAGAAAAAAGAGAAGGTTATGTATTTTCTCATTTGTGAATATTGATGTAAAAAACCTTAAAAATACTAGTAAATCAGTTCAAATTACAATAATAATTAATTAATTCCTAGGGCATATTACCCCAAGAACATGTGGATTATTGAGTTTTAAGGTATCATCTAATGTACTGCATTACACTAATGAATTAAAGAAACAAAAACAACTTGTAATTTTATTGGTAGATGAAGGAAAATACTTGATAAACAAACGGCTAACATATATTAACGGGGAAGAAGAGGAGAAGGGCGCAGGGGTGGAAGCTGTTGATGAAGCTACCACAGCAAAAGTTCCCCCCCTCCCCCCTTCCCCTCCTCTTAAGGCCCCTAGAAAGGTTGAAGCTGCCACCGCCTGCAGTCGGTGACCTCGGCACCCACCAGCAGATAGAGGGAGGAATCAACAGCTTGGAAATTCGGCCAAATGATCTGGCAGGATGGGCATTTGCCTGACGTATTTTGTAGAAGAACTGGATGGCATATGTGACTGAGGTGGTATTGAGGGTCTCTGAAGCCTATGAAAGGTAGAAACTCAACCATGATTTCTTTTTCAACTCTACAGCATTCCCTTCCTTGAAGTCTTCATTTTTACATTAGTCTCAGGCAGTTATACTTAAGCATGAACATTGACGATAAACTGGAAGGATTATTTAAATGTGGCAGCATAGTTGAAATGCAGTCTTCCAGGGCAATGGTTGTAATGGGTGGAGTGTCTGGCCAGTCTACCGTGTCTGGAGAGCTGCAGGAGTCAGTGCTTCAAGATTGGAGTGTGCCTCACCAGGAGATGCTTGCTGCAGATGAAGTGTTAACAAGAAAGTGAAATGAGACAACAGGATATGATATCACATGATGAGCTCATGGTCCATGAGGAGACAGTGAAAGATGATGAAGAGCAGATCGAAACACATGAAAGACTTCCTCAAGGTCTACAGTATGCACTTAATGTCCCTATAAGTGTAAAGCAGGAAATTACTTTTACTGATGTATCTGAGCAACTGATGAGAGACAAAAAACAGAGAGCCAGGACTTACAGAAAAAGAAGAAATGGAAACAATGTTCTCCTGCAAAAATCCTTACAATAAATGAAGATGGATCACTTGGTTGGAAACCCCCTAAATCGCATGTTTGTGAGCACTGCAATGCTGCCTTTAGAATCAACTATCACTTACAGAGATATGTCTTCATTCATACAGGTGAAAAACCATTTCAATGTGATGAATGTGGGATGAGATTCATTCAAAAATATTATATGGAAAGGCATGAGAGAACTCATAGTGGAGAAAAACCTTACCAGTGTGAATACTGTTTACAGGTGATGAGACAAACCATGCTTCTGCCACATCAACACAGGACTTTTTGGATCAAGTGACTTCTCAGAAGAAAGCTGAGGCTCAGCCTGTCCACCAAGCTTACCAAATGAGCTCTTTTCCGTGCTCCATATCATGGATCCAGAGCTGGAATGCTCCTCAGTTTAGCACTGCCAATGGACAGGTGAACCTTCGGGGACCAGGGACAAGTGCTGAACTTCCAGAATATTCCTTGGTAAATGTAAATGATAATAGAGCTTGGATGACATCCTCACCTGATGCCACAACTGGCCAGACTTTTGGCTTAAAAAAATGTGTAAATAATACTGGCACTTTAGAACAGATTAATCAAGAGTGGGGTTACTCTGTAAAATGGAGTGCTGTATGGATTTAAGAGCAATGTGTTAAAACAAGGTAAGCTGATATGAATAGCAAGATAATCCAATAACGGCATTTTGTTTGGTTAGTCAGCATTCTTTGAACTGCCTTACATGTTGTCACCTTTATAGAAGCAATGCATTATTTGTTTTAGATCAGAAACTTGTTATTCCACCTACACCCAACTTAAAAGGAAAAACAAAAGACTTTCGCACAATTGTTTCCTAACTGATAACACTGTACATTCTTAGGAGATTAGTAATTGTGTGAAATTTACTCATACTGTTGCTAAGTTTTTCAGCATAGTCATGGCACGTCAGCAGGGAATCTGAGTATACTTTATAGACAGAGTGAACTTAAAAGTTAAAATGTCAAGAGATTATGGCTTCAATAAATTAGTGTGTCTTATGGGGGAAAAAAGGAAACCACCTTTTAAAAAGAATGATAGGCCATAGACCCTTGATTTTCATTTTGCATTATATTGACATGTTTTTTTTGAGAAAAAAGTAATAAAAATCTGATAGTCTAAGAAAAAATACATATATTGAGTATTTACTGTGAAGCAGGTAATGTTCTAACTTTACATTTATCGATTCAATTAATCTCACCACAATCTGGTGTAATAAATACAATTGCTATTCCATCTGCAGAAGAGGAAATTGAGGCACAAGAAATTTAGATAACTTGCCCAAAGTCTCATACACATAAATAGCTGAGTATGGTGTGAACTTAGAGACTTTAGTTCTAGCCAAGGAAAAAAAAACTTCTTTAACATGATAAAATGTATCTACCAGAAATCCACAGGATTCATTTTAACGTACTGGAAGAACTTCCTTTCAAGTCAGGAATGAGGAAGGATATATGCAATAATCATTATTTTTTAACATTGTGTTAAGGATTGTAGCCAATGGATTAAAGGAAAAAAATATACATATATTTTGGGAAAAAAGAAACACATTGATTATTTAAAGACAGTATGTTATGTAATTAGAAAATCTTTATGAATCAACTGATAATTTCTAGAATAAGCACACAGAAATAAAATTATTATACAATAATAGTAACCTTACCAAAAGGTCAAAAATATTTACTAAAAATAACTACAAAATTTAACAGTAATGTAAAAATGTCCATAAAATGAGTTTGTATGTCATTTTTATATGAATATACTGAATATTGTGAATATACTGACTGATATAAAATTACTTGATAAATTCAAGATAGTGCAACTTTGGGCAGAAATTAACTAATTATAACCAGAAATATAAATGTACAAAAATAGCTAAATTTTTCTTAATAAGAAAAAAATGGGAAGTGGCTATCCATACCTATTATGCATATACAGACATATATATGTCTGAATGTATGTACACACACACACACACAAAGCTATGGATATAAGGATTATATAGTTATGGTACAAAAATAAATACATCTGTGGAACACAGAATTCTGAAAAGGACTTCATTTTGGGGTATCTGAAAGATGACAGGTATCTTTTTTAAAAGTCATTTAAATATAGTAAGAATGGAGACGACTTTTAAGTATAACAGAAAAACCAAAAAGTCAAAATAGAACAAAATGATGGATTTGTGTATGGCAGAGACATCTGTATTGCAAAATATACTGTGATCAAAGTTAATTGACAAATGATACACTATAAAGATATTAATAATCTCTTTTATAAAGAATAGTTCACTACTCAACATATAAAGAAAAAAGTGTTTTTTCACACATGCATCTTAACTAAATAAGAAAATGACCATTTCAAAAAAAAGTAGGCAAAGATTATGAACAATATACAAAGAAAAAATGAAAACATGTGAAAGAATGTTACTATCATTAATAATTAAATAAAATCAAATTAATATAACAACAAAAACATTAACCTATAAAACTACAATGGTTAGAGAGAGCAATCAATACCATGAAAACCTGACAAAAATATTGGTGAGAAAGTAATCTAGCCCAATTGCTTTGTAAGTTAATTTTGCACTATCTATAAATATTTAAGTATGCTGCCTTTTGTTTCAACAATTCCAATGCTAGAGATTTATCTTATGTAAAAGGTAAGCAACCATCATGTTCATTACAGTATTATTTATAATAGTTCCCCTACACTAGAAAAGTTGTAAAAAATATGTAAAGATATTTAAAAATTATTGTTTAATTAATGGAATACTCTCCAATGCAATTATGTAGTTTCACATGTATAGCACAGAATGCACTTTTAAGTCTTAAATAGCAATTCACATAACAGTCTGTATAGATTGATACTATTTTTGCCAACACAAAGTCTGATTTTCTGCTTATGTGTATACGTACACATGTTTGTATGTATTTAATGTTTGTTCATTAAAGTATACATACCAAATATTTATTGTGGTTAGTGCTGGGGAGTGGGATTTGTGGCAATGATGGATAAATACTTTTATTTACCTTTATAACATTTTCCACTGTGAATTATTTTATTTACAATTAGCATGAATCATTTTTTAATGAACAATTCCAATCTGCAAAAATATAAATAAAAAATAAAAAACAGTACAAATGATAAGCTGTTTGAATTTATCATTGAAAAAAATCTATGTAAATTATCCTGATTATCCTCTCATTTAGTAAAATATAAATGAAAAACACTATTCATAGATCAAAAACGTGTCAACCTATTAAATTTTAAAATTGGTGTATTACTATTAGATTATCTTTTTAATTGAAAAATTCTTCTCTACTTCAGGGTGCAATTCCAACATGGCTATTCTTTTCCCTTCACCTGTTTCCTTTTTCTATATTTATAAAGTTCAAGCAAGGTAGAAATGTTGAAAAGGAAGACTTTAAGACATTTCATTTTCAGATTTGACTATCAATCATCAGAGCAGCAGATTTCATAGGAGCTATAATTCCCTACAGCATTTGGTTCAAGCTAAAGGGCCCTTTCTATTTCTAAGTCTAGTTTAAACCAGACTTACCTATGTGAAGTTACACCTTGACAGCCTGCTTTCAATATTTACCCCCTCACCATTGGCTAAAAATCAAACTGCCAAGGAGTACTTCTCATTGTACTCTGACACACAACATGTTGATTTTTCTGCTTCACTACCAAATGAAAATGAAATGACCCACAGGGTTTCCCAGTCCAAACAGCATTCTGTCATTCCTGACACTAGAAATTCTGTCTTCCTGTTGCAAAGTACTGTAGGGATATTCTGTGTGAGCTCCTGAAGCATACGAAATGGTCTGAAATCCTTGTTTTAAGATTTGGTTGGCTCAAAAAATCATTTATAAGCTAAGGAACTTTAAATAATTCCATATTTTCAAATTTTAAAGATCTGGGAAAGGAGAAGTGATAGCATTCCAGTTATCCAGTTATCTGTAGTTATTCCATGTAATTTAAGGAAAAATGTTCAAGGCAATAAAAATTCCAGCTGACAATTCACCTTCTTTTCTTACTGAAAGATTAATTGGATCCCTTGGCAAAGGATTGTAAGAGTTTATATTTTTCCATTTCACCTACTTAGAAAATATCTGAATACTACATTTTCATGCTTTGAGATACTTCACCTTTTGAAATCACTTATTTGGTATCCAGTTAAGATATTAGAAAATGTTGTCTTTAAGTAAGAAGAATGAACATACAACTAGAAAATGACTATCATTTATGAAGTCCTTCCTGTATGGCAGACAGCACTTTAATTGCTTTAAAAATGTTAGCTGGGGGCTTCCCTGGTGGTGCAGTGGTTGAGAGTCTGCCTGCCGATGCAGGGGACACGGGTTCGTGCCCCGGTCCAGGAAGATCCCACATGCCGTGGAGCGGCTGGGCCGGTGAGCCATGGCCGGTGAGCCTGCGCATCCGGAGCCTGTGCTCCGCAACGGGAGAGGCCACAACAGTGAGAGGCCCGCGTACCGCAAAAAAAGAAAATGTTATCTGAGGCTTTCCTAATTTAAGTATCAAAACATCTCTCTATGTCTTAGGAGCTTTTCCAAATTTGAGGTACAGAGAGATTCAGTGATGTACCCCGAATCATACATCTTAAGTAGTGAAAGCAGAATGTGAACTCAAGCATTATGAGAGCCCAAAACTCTCTTTTTATTTATTTATTATTTTTTTTTTTGCGGGTTCTCATTACTATTTCTGGATTGCCGGCTTCCTCAGCTCTAAATCAGAGACATATGAGGCAAAAAAAAAAAAGAAAAAAATACTCAAGGAACTTGCCAGTATAACATTTTTTGGGTCCTAATGTTCCTAGCCAGTCTTCTCTACACCTTTCAATGTTTCCTTAAGTATGACTTATATATAATATCCAGAGGTTTTAGTTGTACTTAGTGGAAAGAATGCCCTTTTATATGTTTTATCCTTTATCCATACAAAGCAATTTAAACTTCCCCAAACACTGTAGGTTCTTTTATACATCTTTCCTTTCATCTAGTTCCAGGAACATTAATCGACTTGCTTCTTCCAGTTAACCCCATTTTATAGATTATGAGAACAAGATTCAAAGAAATTAGGTGAATTGTGCAATTAGGAATAGGCAAACTATAAATTTGAACACAAAACTGGATGACTATAAACTGATTTCCCCTTACAAAATGCTGCCTCATACCCCATGTTTTAATAGAGACCCTTTGTCACATATCATGCTTTGCATAAGCCTCAGAGGTATACAGGTACAATTGAAACCTCCCTATCTGAGAGCTTTGAGGTTTTAAGTAAGTCATCAGTCACTTAACTTTTCTGAGTCTCTGTATCCTCCTCTGTAAAATAATACTAATGATACCTATTTTGCAGGTTTGTTTTATAAGTAGTAATAATAAACATAAATCACTTATTATAACTCCTGCCCCAGTGTACTTTATTCAACACAGGCTGGATATGTTACCACTGCTACATCTATAAAGTATAAAGAATAAAATGTGTATAACAGCAAAGCTTAAAAAAATGGGAGACTTAAACACTGAATATGAGCTTGAGCCAACTCTAGACATTGAAAATTATTCCTAGTTTCAACATATTCAGCAGAGAGCACGAGCCTGAGCAGATTATTTGTATGCCTATTACTGAAGCATTATGGTTATTTATGTGTTTGCCTCCCTCATTATGTTACATACTTTTCAGGGATGGGGACATTCCTTGACTACCTGTGAATCTCCCTCAGGGTCTTACAGATGAAGGGTGTTTAATTAATAATTATCATATTAAATTGAATTGATATTTTGACCATCTACTCTTCATCTTCACACTTTATAAAATTATGACTTGACACTACACTGACTAGGATATTAATACACTTGAGTTCACGAGTAAGTATTGAAAAGATATACTTTACCCCACACAAAAGTTCCTGATTAAAGCTCTGAGTACAGGTTAACTAACACTTAACTTAATGTAAATGAGGAGTCAGAATGAGTTTTAAGCTCTGTCCTCTTTTAAAATCACTTCAGTTAATAAATTAACTAATTGATTAAAAGCAAAGTGGGAATCTGCTGTATAGCACAGGGAGCTCAGCTCAGTGCTCTGTGATGACCTAGATGGGTGGGATGGGGGCATGGGAGGGAGGTCCAAGAGGGAGGGAATATATGCATACATATAGGTGATTCATTTTGCTGTACAACAGAAACTAACACAACATTGTAAAGCAACTATACTCCAATAAAAAAAGTAAATGAATAAGCAATTAAGTATTATAAAACATTTTAAAATAGTTATAAATTATTTGTCTTTAGAATTTCCTCTTCATGTCAATATAGATAAGCTACTTAAGTCAGAGTTTATGAAACATTTATGCTGTATTCAATATGGGATTCTCTAACTCAAGCTTAATATTTTAATAAAATATAATGACAACATCAAGGATACTAACTATTGTCCTATTCAGAGAAAATGAGTCATAGGTCAGTAGGTAGAAGATTTGGGAGTTGAATCAAGGTAACCACTCTATTCTCTAACTGGTCATGGTACAACTTATGAAAATTCATACTTCTAATGAAACCGACAAAACAAATCACAAGACAAAGTCCAATAAATATGTGCAAGACACATGGAGGTAACTATTCAATGGTCTTATTAAATCATATGCATAAGTACTAATGAAATGCTTAAGTGAATGAATTGACTGAAGATGAATAGGGTTGATCAGGAAAAGCTTCACAAAGAAGGTGAGATCTAAGTAGTGCTTAAAGGCAGGCAAGGTAGAGGGATAGCTACCAAATATGTAGAGAGATAGCTACTAAAGACTGAAAAATAAACACGCATGGAGTGAAAAAAGAGAGTTGTTAAAACCCTGGCTGGAGATGAGAGTTTCATTAGGATTTTTTTTTTTAATAAGTACTATTAGAGTCTATATCTATTGGGGGATGGTATTTAGTCCTTGACCTTGAAATGCATTTCAAGTAGGTTAAACATAGTCTCCATAATCATTATTACCCTCCAAGAACTTCCAAGAATATGGAACAAATGATATCAAAATCAAGCTATAAGTATTATAGATGATATTTTAATATATAAAAGTTCTTGAGAAAGAACCATAAATAAAATACAAGTATCAACTAAACATGACCAGTAAAGTTTAATTAAATCTCTTTTCATAAAAGAGAAATTATTTTTATAAGGAATGGTATTTACTAAAAGTTAGTGCTTAAATAAAAATACATAACTTCAAATACAATTTATTCAAGCATCATATGGGGTAGGAATGGGGAGAAGCCAAATACTTATTTTCCTCAAAATCAAAAAAAATGCCCAGGACTGAACAGATATCAGAAGGAGATTCTATAAACATAGCAGCAGCAGTAAGAGCAGATGCTGCTACAGCATCAGATATAAACACAGAATTTTTCCTTTTTTTCCTACTCATGTCATAAAAAATAATAGTCATGTAAATATGCAACTTGCTGATATACTTATTTTAAACTTATTTTTGTTAAACTTATTTTAAACCAGTTTTTAAAATTTGATTTAATAAGACCGTTAAATAATTACCTCCATGTGTCCTGCACATATTTAAAATTTGTTTAAAATAAGTTTAACAAAATTTGTTTAATTGTATATAAATCAAGTTTTTTACTCTACCAGCACAAATAGTAGGGTTTTTATTACTCCTCCCTGGCAATGAACTGGTGATGTATAAGAAAGCATGCCAATCAAATACTGTTAGTATTTTTTCTTTTTCTTTTCAAGTTGTCATTTTGTTAGCAGTCTTGATTTAATGAGGAAGAGTATCACTGATACTACAAGCCTTAATCAGTATGTAAGTAAAAATAAATGTTTAACATGTTAATTTTTATGCCATTACCCAGAATGCTTTTCAGCTCTCAACTACTCCTTGTTATGGTTAGCATCTATGTTATTGCTAAGTAACAGAGTGTCTTTTAGTTTGTAAAGAACACTTTAGAAATTAAGAAGTCAGAGGCACAAAGAACATTTTGAGGATTTAGACATCTTTATACATAGAAAAGCTTTTCTCCTCTGAGGTATAGAGGGAAGAAATACGATCATGATTAAAAGAGAATTTTGCTTTTTTCAATAATACTGAAAGTTATATAGTTCAAGAAAACTTATGTGGAGTGTGACATTAAAACTAGAAGGAAAATATTTTACTTGAAATAAAGATTGAGAATGTCTTCTATGAAATTCTCTCATCATATCTTATACAATATAATAGCCTTCAATTTAATTAAGTTCCTCAAAGCATAGTGTGTTTACATATTCTTCCAGATTCACAGCTCAAGCAGAAGTCTATAACTTTTAAGGATACAGACCTCATCTATTGTTTACTCTCATTCCTTCAGTTCTTTTTTATATTGAAGTATAGTTGATTTACAATGTTGTGTCAATTTCGGCTGTACAGCAAAGTGACTCAGTTATACATATATATATTCTTTTTTATATTCTTTTCCATTATAGTTTATCCCAGGACATTGACTATAGTTCCCTGTGTTATACAGTAGGAGCTTCAGTTTTTATATAGCTTTTGTACTTCAGTCTACAAAGGCTTTGTGTTTTCAAAAAAAGCAAAACCCAAACCAACAAAAAACAGTGACTTTTTTACACTTATTTTTTCTTTCCACAAATATTTAAGAGCCAACAAAGAAAGTACATAAGTATACAGTTTGTTGTTTAGCTTCAAGAAATTTAAAAACTGAACAGGATAGCAACACATATAAATTATTATTTGAATGAATATGTTTTCAATGGGAAGGAAGTAGTGAAACGCCATGTCTAATATGTTTTGTTTGTTTGGTTAGCTGGATTGGTAGTTTGGTTGTAGGAGAAGGAAAATCAGTTGCTGAAGGAACTTAAATAGAAAGAAGACTCAGTGGGGGAATCCTTATACTATGGCTGTTCATTTTCAGGGGTTGGGTGGGGTATGGGGGCAGTGAGAGAGGACGTGGATCATCAGCTCAATTTTGTTGAGAGTCTAAAAGAAGAAACCATAAAATCCCTGGGAGAGGAAGAAGCAGAAAAAAACTAGGGATTGGGAAAACTCTAAAGTCTAATATCTGTACAGGTTGGAAGGGAGGACTGTCCATGCCAGAGCACTCAGCTCCTGAGCTGTAGGGAAAAGAAACTATACATGTCTTGTAAGTACTGCAGAGGTTTGAAAAGGGGCTTTCATGCGGGTGAGAGCATTCAACCCAAGACTCACATAGGAGAAGGGATTTAAAATTTGTTCTTGATATAGAAGATTTAAATGGACAGAGTGACAGTTTACATCCTAGCAAAAGCCCCTACAACTTTAAATGCTCCATAGCCACCAAACTTCCTGAGGGAATTACATCGACAAGTTTCCTCAGACCTTTTCTCTCTATGACCCTTTTAGGTATGTTAACCTTTACGGAAAATGGTAATGGAGGTGATTCTCCAAAGTTCTTCCATATATGTCCCTTAACTGTAACCAGTATAACTTTTTAAGCAGTTTGTTTTCTAATATAACAACCACAAGAGACTCCGATACCATTCCTTTCATTGTGTTTTGATAATGTGATCTCAGTTCTTGAATATGATATGCTGAAAATCTACCTCTTACATCACAGAATCCTGGTTTTATCCCAGAGGTACATCAAAATAACTACTTACTTCCATAATGCAAAAATATGTCATAAATTTAGCTAAACTGTTGAACTGCATTGAGATTTTTGGTGTACTCACTGATAAAATTGGAAGAACAAGAACATTTAACAAGAACATTTAATTGATATATAAACATAATGTTGAATTTGCATGCAGTCGAAACTTGTTAAATTTAGCAAAAGTCCCCAAAACTGCCTTGTTAAGATAGGATACAGAGAAAGAATAAGCATCTTACAATCCTGGACTAGAATATTTACCAAAAAATTACTCAAATCTTTCTGTAACAAAGTTAGCAATGCTAAACTCAAGCCAAGAGGTAGAAAATGTAACTACTGATTATTGAAAGTGAATTTTTTTTGTTAAATGTGATTTTTTTAAATTTATTTATTATTTATTTATTTATTTTTTGGCTGCATTGGATCTTCATTGCTGTGCACGGGCTTTCTCTAGTTGCAGTGAGCGGGGGCTACTCTTTGCTGCAGTGTGCGGGCTTCTCATTGCAGTGGCTTCTCTTGTTGCTGACCATGGGCTCTAGGTGTACAAGCTTCAGTAGTTGTGGCACATGGGCTTAGTTGCTCCACGGCACGTGGGACCTTCCCAGACCAGGGCTCAAACCCATGCCCCCTGCATTGGCAGGCAGATTCTTAACCACTGTGCCACCAGGGAAGTCCTTAAATGTGATTTTTTAAACTAATTAATGATATTTATTCTTCAACATAGTCAATGAGAATTGCCTTTTCATAATCAGAATATATATCAATCGGAACTTTTTGTAGATTTTAAAGGAAATTTGGAATATTTTCAAAAAGCACATTGTAATAAAATATGTAATAAAATGAAATAAATGATATGAAACAAATCCACAAATTAGCACAAAGCAATTTTTAAGTGTTCTTAAAATATATTTTTTAAAATATCATTGGGCTTCCCTGGTGGTGTAGTGGTTAAGAATCCGCCTGCCAAAAAAAAAAAGAATCTGCCTGCCAAAAAGAAAAAAAAGAATCCACCTGCCAATGCAGGGGACATAGGTTCGATCCCTGGTCCGGGAAGATCCCACATGCCGCCGTGGAGCAACTAAGCCCATGTGCCGCAACTACTGAGCCTGCGCTCTAGAGCCCATGAGCCACAACTACTGAGCCCATGTGCCACAGCTACTGAAGCCCTTGTGCCTAGAGCCCATGCTCTGCAACAAGAGAAGCCAGCTCAATGAGAGGCCTGTGCACCGCAATGAAGAGTAGCGCCCGCTCGCCACAACTAAAAAGAAAACCCACGCTCAGCAACGAAGACCCAATGCAGCCAAAAATAAATAAATTAATAAAATATACATCATTAAACAAATATAGCAAATGCATCTGTACAACTATCATTCATTTATAATATGTCAAGAACTTATCTGTGATATAAGGTGCTATTTTAGTAGCTCAGAGTAATACCTAACATTTATTACATTGTTATTGTGCCATTAAAATGCCCCTGGTTAAGCATTTTACATGTGTTATTTCATTTCATCTTCACAGCAATCCCACAAGCTAGGTACAAAACCCATTTTAAAGTAATTAAATTAAGGTTTTCATAGATTAAGAAACTGTTTAAAAATACTTAGCTGTAAAGTGTCAGAGCCTTGATTGAAATTTAGTTCTCTCTGAACCTAAATCTCATTTTCCTTAACACTAAGTATCAACAGACCTTAACTTCACTAGTTAAAGTTAAATGTCAATGAAGAAGAAATACTCTAAAAATTTTGCCAATCAATTTTAAACAATAATATATAGATGTCAAATTTATGTGTGTAATTTTTTAATATTATATATAATATATACATTATTTAATCTTCTCTAGCTTATTTGGCATTAATCTAATTGTCTTGAGGAAATTTTCACTTACCTTTCAGTTATTTGTCTCCCAAATTCCAAATATAATTTTTACAGCTTTTAAGAAATAATAATTTTGATCATAATGAAACTTTTAAAACTCTGAAATCTGGATTTATATGCAGTGCTATAGATATGTTTCATCTTGTCCAAATAATATATGTTCAATGATAATATAATAAAAGCAACCTATTTTAATCATATCAACATATAAGTTCATCTGTATAACTCTGATGTCCACAAATGTTTAAATTCTCTAAAAGATAAATTGTCTTATTTCTTTTGTACTTATAACAAAATATTTCCACTACAATTTCTTACACTGTAAATTGTTACCTTAGAAATGTATAAAATATAGTGAAAATCACAGAAATGGTTGGCCTTAATGAAAGGCAGGTTCCTCAACCATAAAACGGGTATCACCTCCCTCTTTCATAAGTCAGTTAATTTACTTGGGTTCTTATTTCTTTGCTTACATTCCTTTCTTTTAGGGTGCTACAGTGATAATTAAACTCATATCTATTAATTGCTCACTTTGCAACATATACACATATGTGAGAATGATAAATGTTGAAATCTAAAGATATTGTTTTTCGACTTTGTTAATACAAGCTTTGTTTGGGCTACAGTCACCCAAGAAATACTATGGAAATAAGCAAATTTATTCTTCTAACCTGAGACTGGTAAGACACTCGCAGTGTAAGACCACTAAATACCTTATGATGGGAAAAAACCCCACAAAAACACATAAAACATTATTTTTCTTATTGGAGGGCTTCTAATATAAGATAACTGTAACCCAAATATGACATTAAGAACATTAAGAAAATTAAAAGCAAGGCATTAGGAAATTAGAGATTACTCAAATGCAACTTTTTAAATACAGTGGGTTATTGTGAAATTCATGTTCAACTTGACATCAGTCAGCCACACTATTTCCATCCACCTGACTCTACCTTTCCCTCAACTTTTTTTTTAATAAATTAATTTATTTTATTTATTTATATTGGCTGTGTTGGGTCTTCGTTGCTGTGCGTGGGCTTTCTGTGGTTGCGGCAAGTGGGGGTTACTCTTCGTTGCGGTGCGTGAGCTTCTCATTGTGGTGGCTTCTCTTGTTACAGAGCACGGGCTCTAGGCACGTGGCCTTCAGTAGTTGTGGCTCGCGGGCTCTAGAGCGCAGGCTCAGTAGTTGTGGCGCACGGGCTTAGTTGCTCTGCGGCACGTGGGATCGTCCCCGACCAGGGCTCGAACCCGTGTCCCCTGCACTGGCAGGCAGATTCTTAACTACCACACCACCAGGGAAGCCCATACCCTTCCCTCAACTCTTAATTCTCCATGATTAAGGGCTCTGCTCTCCCTTTAGCATTTCACCATAAGCAGTCAACATTTTAGAAAGCATATAGCATAAACTCAGAAAAAAGATAATTTTGGATATGAGAATGAAAAGAGGAGTTAGAAAACACCTTAAAAAAACTAACATTTTTCTGTCTCCTTTTTCTATAATTTGTATTTGCAATCAATATATCAGTTCAAATTATAATTGGAACAATGTACTTTCTTCCTTTCCCTTCTCTCTAGACTGGGAAAGAGAAGAGCTTTATACTAAGAATCTGAGTACTTCCAAATGGAAATAAGAAACTTTAGTCAGTACTGTACTTCCAGTACAGTCAAGGAAGTGGTTTTTAACAGCATATAGATCAGCATGGGCCAAATCTTATCTTTTGTCGGCCTAAGAAGCACAGTTTGAAAGTGGGATTGATGTTCTGACTAATAAGGAAGTACTAATGCCATGGAAGCCAGGTAGCCTCAAAAGCTAGGGGGCAATTATAAGTATAGTCCTCTTGTTCTTAGAAAGTTTAGATGGTACCTGGAAGGTAGGGGTGTGTCTGTGTGTGCATATCTTAAGGTATGAACTAAAGAAATAGAAAACTACAAAGGCATGCCTGTACTCTCTGATGAAATAACCAAGAAAGAGAATGTACCTGGAAGTGTCTAGCCCACTGATGAGCGCTCTGTGGGCTACCTACAGGATTTTGTACTGAAGCCCCAGGTATGGTTTATTGGTTGGACATGGCAAAGTTAGTGAAATGCCCTTCTGGGGAAGTGAGGATGAATTTGAGTCCCATATTAACCACCACTGTTAGATTTTCTCAAAAGTTGGATGGAAGAAGACATTTTCATAGATAGCTAAAATCTTAAAATTAAATTAAATTTAATTTAATTTAAATTTAGAAACTAAGGATATATAAGTAAGAATTCCTCCAGAGGAACACTTAGGGAAAGATTCAACATATTTGGTATTTTTCCTTTGTATTATGTGAAAAATCTTATTTAGAATGTAGTTCTAAATCTTAGGCCCTATATTCATTAATTACCCTAACATCTATTTAAGTCTGATATCCTGTTTAGAATTGAGTAGCTATGTAGAAAAGAACAAAAAGATGAAGAAATTGAGAGAATCATGGCATATTGACCACTTCACTGCTCTCTGTTCAACAGAAACATCTTCCAATACCATGTCCAATACCTTCAGGTTCTAAACATCACCAAAGTTAGTGTCAATCACATTGGAGCCAGGGAGACCTGGGAAAACCCACGACATTAAGGCAAGCACATCCCAGGAAG
This sequence comes from Delphinapterus leucas, assembly GCF_059928025.1. Taxonomy (NCBI): domain Eukaryota; kingdom Metazoa; phylum Chordata; class Mammalia; order Artiodactyla; family Monodontidae; genus Delphinapterus; species Delphinapterus leucas. The sequence goes on along the minus strand of NC_143136.1, from coordinate 40,420,449 downwards.
ACCGTAAAACATCTTTTACAAAATATACTATAGGGCATGAAGGGGCCTATGAAAACTGCTTAACTTTCCTGAACTTATTTTTGACATCTGTCAAGGGGGAATAAAATGGGTGTTCTGCCTTGTTCGTAGATTTATAAATAATGTGAAGTAATATTTGAGAAAAAGTTCTGTAAGTTAAAAATAGCCGCTATAAATATAAGGCATAATTATGAAAAATAAATGCAAAACTAATGACAGAATTCTTTATTCACGAACCTAATGTAAAACTCTTTAATGTTAAATAATTTACTGCTGGAATTACAGTGCCACCTAAAGACTCCATACCAGAATTATAAAACAGTAATAATCATGTTTTTGGGGTGCTGTCTATATTGTGTCAACGTATATGGATATTTTGTTGGCAATATTCCATTACAAAGTGCTCTTTGTGATGGTCCAGAATTCAATTCAGTTTAGAATGTAAATCTTTCATCAAAGAGTTCAAAGAATTTTTAGGCCTAAAAGCAAATGTGACCAGGAAATGGAATAGACATAGCATTTATATAATAACTTTACATTATATTGCTCTCTAAAAGTAACAAGAATGACATTTCCAGGAAGCTTAGATAATTAGATCCTTATTAATTGAATCCATATATTCTATACTAAGAAAAACCTACAGTAACATAAATATATACATACACACAATAAAGAAATAGAGGAGATTGATATAATGCATTGTTAAGAAATGGCTTTGTGTCTTTATATTGACCAAGGACCAACACGGTTCCTTTCCTCAAAGAGTAAGAGTGATAAAAAAAAAAACAACTAATAAAATCAGTCTTACTGTAAACACAGGTGATCTAAAATAACAAATGAAACACATATGTTATGGCTAAATAGAGAAAACCAACTAGAAAAATACAATTAGCAAAGTCATTCCTTGCAATTCTGCTTAATTCCTTAAGTAAGGGTTCCTACCTTTGTTAGGCCCTTCGGTGATATATTTTTTATTTGTGGTCCCACATGCCTTCCATCACTTTACCCTATAAAAGCAGAAATGACATATATGTTATTCGGCTAAAGGTTATAGGTAAGTAGAAGTCCTTATCAAAAATTATAAAAAACACTTAATACAAGAAAAAATAAGTGCCTATCCTTCCCTAGAAAGGAGTCTCCCTGGCACATACATTAGTCTATGTAAGCTTATGAGAAACAGAAGTTCTATGTAAAGTTAGGATTTGGGGGCAAAATCCTTATTCAATAATCAGTGTGGGGAGACAAGGAGAATATGGCGGAAGAGTAAGACGCGGAGATCACCTTCCTCCCCACAGATACACCAGAAATACATCTACACGTGGAACAACTCCTACAGAACACCTACTGAACGCTGACAGAAGACCTCAGACCTCCCAAAAGCCAAGAAACTCCCCACGTACCTGGGCAGGGCAAAAGAAAAAACAGAGACAAAAGAATAGGAACGGGACCTGCACCAGTGGGAGGGAGCTGTGAAGGAGGAAAGGTTTTCACACACTAGGAAGCCCCTTCGCGGCCGGCCGGAGACTGCACGTGGCGGAGGGGGAAAGCTTCGGAGCCGCAGGCGCCGAGGGTAGCGCAGCCACAGGGGTGCGGAGGTCAAAGCGGCGAGATTCCCGCACAGAGGATCAGGGCCGACCAGCACTCACCAGCCCGAGAGGCTTGTCTGCTCACCCGCTGGGGCGGGCGGGGCTGGGAGCTGAGGCTCGGCTCCGGTCGGAGCACCAGGAGAGGACTGGGGTAGGTGGCGTGAACACAGCCTGCAGGGGATTAGTGCGCCACGGCTGGCCGGAAGGGAGTCCAGGGAAAAGTCTGAACCTGCCGAAGAGGCAAGGGACTTTTTCTTCCCTCTTTGTTTCCTGGTGCGCGAGGAGAGGGGATTCAGAGCGCTGCTTAAAGGAGCTCCAGAGACGGGCGCAAGCCGCGGCTAAAAGCGCGGACCCCAGAGACCTGCATGAGACGCTAAGGCTGCTGCTGCCGCCATGAAGAAGCCTGTGTGTGACCACAGGTTACTATCCACACCTCCGCTCCTGGGAGCCTGTGCAGCCCGCCACTGCCAGGGTCCTGGGATCCAGGAACAACTTCCCCGGGAGAACTCACGGCGCGCCTCAGGCTGGTGCAACGTCACGCTGGCCTCTGCCGCCGCAGGCCCGCCCCGCACTCCGTGCCCCTCCCTCCCCCACCCCCACCCTGCCTGAGTGAGCCAAAGCCCCGGAAGCAGCGGCTCCTTTAACCCCATCCTGTCTGAGCGAAGAACAGATGCCCTCTGGCGACCTACACGCAGAGGCGGGGCCAAATCCAAAGCTGAGCCCCTGGGAGCTATGAGAACAAAGAAGACAAAGGGAAATCTCTCCCAGCAGCCTCAGAAGCAGCGTATTAAAGCTCCACAATCAACTTGATGTACCCTGCATCTGTGGAATACATGAATAGACAACGAATCATCCCAAATTAAGGAGGTGGACTTTGAGAGCAAAATTTATGATTTTTTTCCCCTTTTCCTCTTTTTGTGAGTGTGTATGTGTATGCTTCTGTGTGAGATTTTGTCTGTATAGCTTTGCTTCCACCATATGTCCTCGGGTTCAATCCGTCCTTTTTTTTTCTTAATAATTATTTTTTATTTTAATAACTTTATTATATTTGATCTTACTTTATTTTACTTTATCTTTTTTCGTTCTTTTTTCCTTCCTTCCCTCCTTTCTTCCTTCCTCCCTCCCTCCCTCTTTTCTTTCCTTCTTTCTTTCTTGCTTGCTTGCTTGCTTTCTACTTCTACTAATTCTTTCTTTCTACTGTTTCTCCCTTTTATTCTGAGCCATGTGGATGAAACGCTCTTGGTACTGCCACCAGGAGTCAGTGCTGTGCCTCTGAGGTGGGAGAGCCAACTTAAGGACACTGGTCCACCAGAGACCTCCCAGCTCCACATAATATCAAATGGCGAAAATTTCCCAGAAATCTCCACCTCAACACCAGCACCAGCTTCACTCAATGGCCAGCAACCTACAGTGCTGGACACCCTATGCCAAACAACTAGCAAGACAGGAACACAACCCCAGCCATTAGCAGAGAAGCTGCCTAAGATCATAACAAGTCCACAGAAACCCCAAAACACACCACCAGACGTGGACCTGCCTACCAGAAAGACAAGATCCAACCTCATTCACCAGAACACAGGCACTAGTCCCCTCCACCAAGAAGTCTACACAACCCGCTGAACCAACCTTAGCCACTGGGGACAGATACCAAAAACAACAGGAACTACAAACTTGCAGCTGGCAAAAAGGAGACCCCAAACACAGTAAGATAAGCAAAATGAGAAGACAGAAAAACACAGCAGATGAAGGAGCAAGATAAAAACACACCAGACTAACAAATGAAGAGGAAATAGGCAGTCTACCTGAAAAAGAATTCAGAATAATGATAGTAAAGATGATCCAAAATCTTGGAAATAGAATAGAGAAAATGCAAGAAACATTTAACAAGGACCTAGAAGAACTAAATATGAAACAAACAACGACGAACAACACAATAAATGAAATTAAAAATACTCTAGATGAGATCAATAGCAGAATAACTGAGGCAGAAGAACGGATAAGTAACCTGGAAGATAAAATAGTGGAAATAACTACTGCAGAGCAGAATAAAGAAAAAAGAATGAAAACAACTGATGACAGTCTCAGAGACCTCTGGGACAACATTAAATGCACCAACATTCAAATTATACAGGTTCCAGAAGAAGAGAAAAAGGAAGGGACTGAGAAAATATTTGAAGAGATTATAGTTGAAAACTTCCCTAATATGGGAAAGGAAATAGTTAATCAAGTCCAGGAAGCACAGAGAGTCCCATACAGGATAAATCCAAGGAGAAATATGCCAAGACACATATTAATCAAACTGTCAAAAATTAAATCCAAAGAAAACATATTAAAAGCAGCAAGGGAAAAACAACAAATAACACACAAGGGAATCCCCATAAGGTTAACAGCTGATCTTTCAGCAGAAACTCTGCAAGCCAGAAGGGACTGGCAGGACATATTTAAAGTGATGAAGGAGAAAAACCTGCAACCAAGATTACTCTACAGCAAGGATCTCATTCAGATTTGATGGAGAAATTAAAACCTTTACAGACAAGCAAAAGCTAAGAGAGTTCAGCACCACCAAACCAGCTTTACAACAAATGCTAAAGGAACTTCTCTAGGCAAGATACACAAGTGAAGGAAAAGACCTACAATAACAAACCCAAAACAATTAAGAAAATGGGAATAGGAACATACATATCGATAATTACCTTAAATGTAAATGGACTAAATGCTCCCACCAAAAGACACAGATTGGCTGAATGGATACAAAAATAAGACCCATATATATGCTGTCTACAAAAGACCCACTTCAGACCTAGAGACATATACAGACTGAAAGTGAGGGGATGGAAAAAAGTATTCATGCAAATAGAAACCAAAAGAAAGCTAGAGTAGCAATTCTCATATCAGACAAAATAGACTTTAAAATAAAGACTATTACAAGAGACAAAGAAGGACACTACATAATGATCAAGGGATCGGTCCAAAAAGAAGATATAACAATTGTAAATATTTACGCACCCAACATAGGAGACCCTCAATACATAAGGCAAATACTAACAGCCATAAGGGGAAATCTCCAGTAACACATTCATAGTAGGAGACTTTAACACCCCACTTTCACCAATGGACAGATCATCCAAAATGAAAATAAATAAGGAAACACAAGCTTTAAATGATACATTAAACAAAATGGACTTAATTGATATTTATAGGAGAGTCCATCCAAAAACAACAGAATATACATTCTTCTGAAGTGCCCATGGAACATCCTCCAGGATAGATCATTTCTTGGGTCACAAATCAAGCCTTGGTAAATTTAACAAAATTGAAATGGTATCAAGTATCTTTTCCGACCACAATGCTATGAGACTACATATCAATTACAGGAAAAGATCTGTAAAAAATACAAACATATGGAGGCTAAACAATACACTACTTAATAACGAAGTGATCACTGAAGAAATCAAAGAGGAAATCAAAAAATACCTAGAAACAAATGACAATGGAGACACGACCCAAAACCTATGGGATGCAGCAAAAGCAGTTCAAGAGGGAAGTTTATAGCAATACAACCCTCCCTTAAGAAACAGGAAACATCTCGAATAAACAACCTAAACTTGCACCTAAAGCAATTAGAGAAAGAAGAATAAAAAACCCCCAAAGTTAGCAGAAGGAAAGAAATCATAAAAAAAAGATCAGAAATAAATGAAAAAGAAATGAAGGAAATGATAGCAAAGATCAATGAAAGTAAAAGCTGGTTCTTTGAGAAGATAAACAAAATTGATAAACCATTAGCCAGACTCATCAAGAAAAAAGGGAGAAGACTCAAATCAATAGAATTAGAAATGAAATAGGAGAAGTAACAACTGACACTGCAGAAATACAAAAGATCATGAGAGATTACTACAAGAAACTCTATGCCAATAAAATGGACAACCTGGAAGAAATTGTCAAATTCTTTGAAATGCACAACCTGCCAAGACTGAATCAGGAAGAAATAGAAAATATGAACAGACCAATCACAAGCACTGAAATTGAAACTGTGATTAAAAATCTTCCAACAAACAAAAGCCTATGACCAAATGGCTTCACAGGCGAATTCTATCAAACATTTAGAGAAGAGCTAATACCTATCCTTCTCAAACTCTTGCAAAATATAGCAGAGGGAGGAACACTCCCAAACTCATTCTACGAGGCCACCATCACCTTGATACCAAAACCAGAAAAGGATGTTACAAAGAAAGAAAACTACAGGCCAATATCACTGATGCACATAGATGCAAAAATCTTCAACAAAATACTAGCAAACACAATCCAACAGCACATTAAAAGGATCATACACCATGATCAAGTGGGGTTTATTCCAGGAATGCAAGGATTTTTCAATACGCAAATCAATCAATTTGATAAACCATATTGACAAATTGAAGGAGAAAAAGGATATGATCATCTCAATAGATGCAGAGAAAGCTTTCGACAAAATTCAACACCTATTTATGATAAAAACCCTGCAGAAAGTAGGCATAGAGGGAATTTTCCTCAACATAATAAGGGCCCTATATGACAAACTCACAGCCAACATCGTCCTCAATGGTGAAAAACTGAAACCATTTCCACTAAGATGAGGAACAAGACAAGGTTGCCCAATTTCACCACTCTTATTCAACATAGTTTTGGAAGTTTTAGCCACAGCAATCAGAGAAGAAAAGGAAATAAAAGGAATCCAAATCAGAAAAGAAGAAGTAAAGCTGTCACTGTTTGCAGATGACATGATACATACATAGAGAATCCTAAAGATGCTACCAGAAAACTACTAGAGCTAATCAATGAATCTGGAGAAGTAGCAGGATACAAAATTAATGCACAGAAATCTCTGGCATTCCTATACACTAATGATGAAAAATCTGAAAGTGAAATCAAGAAAACACTCCCATTTAGCACTGCAACAAAAAGAATAAAATATCTAGGAATAAACCTACCTAAAGAGACAAAAGACCTGTATGCAGAAAATTATAAGACACTGATGAAAGAAATTAAAGATGATACAAATAGATGGAGAGATATACCATGTTCTTGGATTGGAAGAATCAACATTGTGAAAATGACTCTACTACCCAAAGCAATCTACAGATTCAATGCAATCCCTATCAAACTACCACTGGCGTTTTTCACAGAACTAGAACAAAAAATTTCACAATTTGTATGGAAACACAAAAGACCCCGAAAAGCCCAAGCAATCTTGAGAACGAAAAATGGAGCTGGAGGAATCAGGCTCCCGGACTTCAGACTATACTACAAAGCTACAGTAATCAAGACACTATGGTACTGGCACAAAAACAGAAATATAGATCAATGGAACAGGATAGAAAGCCCAGAGATAAACCCATGCACATATGGTCACCTTATCTTTGATAAAGGAGGCAGGAATATACAGTGGAGAAAGGACAGCCTCTTCAATGCGTGGTGCTGGGAAAACTGGACAGGTACCTGTAAAAGTATGAGATTAGATCACTCCCTAACACCATACACAAAAATAAGCTCAAAATGGATTAAAGACCTAAATGCAAGGCCAGAAACGTTCAAACTCTTAGGGGAAAACATAGGCAGAACACTCTATGACATAAATCACAGCAAGATCCTTTTTGACCCACCTCCTAGAGAAATGGAAATAAAAACAAAAATAAACATATGGGATCTAATGAAACTTAAAAGCTTTTGCACAGCAAAGGAAACCATAAACAAGACCAAAAGACAACCCTCAGAATGGGAGAAAATATTTGCAAATGAAGCAACTGACAAAGGATTAATCTCCAAAATTTATAAGCAGCTCATGCAGCTCAATAACAAAAAAACGAACAACCCAATCAAAAAATGGGCAGAAGACCTAAATAGACATTTCTCCAAAGATATGCAGACTACCAACAAACACTTGAAAGAATGCTCAACATCATTAATCATTAGAGAAATGCAAATCAAAACTACAATAAGATATCATCTGACACCAGTCAGAATGGCCATCATCAAAAAATCTGGAAACAATAAATGCTGGAGAGGGTGTGGAGAAAAGGGAACACTCTTGCACTGCTGGTGGAAATGTGAATTGGTACAGCCACTGTGGAGAACAGTATGGAGGTTCCTTAAAAAACTACAAATAGAACTACCATATGACCCAGCATTCCCACTACTGGGCATATACCCTGAGAAAACTATAATTCAAAAAGAGTCATGTACCAAAATGTTCATTGCAGCTCTATTTACAATAGCCCAGAGATGGAAACAACCTAAGTGCCCATCTTTGGATGAATGGATAATGAAGATGTGGCACATATATACAATGGAATATTACTCAGCCGTAAAAAGAAACGAAACTGAGCTATTTGTAATGAGGTGGATAGACCTAGAATCTGTCATACAGAGTGAAGTAAGTCAGAAAGAGAAAGACAAATACTGTATGCTAACACATATATATGGAATTTAAGAAAAAAAATATCATGAAGAACCTAGGGGTAAGACAGGAATAAAGCCACAGACCTACTAGAGAACGGACTTGAGGATATGGGGAGGGGGAAGGGTGAGCTGTGACAAAGCAAGAGAGAGGCATGGACATATATACACTACGAAACGTAAGGTAGATAGCTAGTGGGAAGCAGGGAGATCAGCTCGGTGCTTTGTGACCGCCTGGAGGGGTGGGATAGGGAGGGTGGGAGGGAGGGATACGCAAGAGGGAAGAGATAATGGGAACATATGTATATGTATAACTGATTCACTTTGTTATAAAGCAGAAACTAACACACCATTGTAAAGCAATTATACTCTAATACAGATGTAAAAAAATAATAATAATCAGTGTGAACTGTGCTTTTCCTTTGTACATGATTACCTTTTTCCAGAATGGCAAGGGGTTGTCTATAGAGGCAACTAATAAGAAAAGCTGATGTTCAGGGACTTAGATATCATCTATCTCTCTAATTCTTTCCAAATCAGGCACGTGACAAACTCGTGTAATAGGCTTGCAGGAAATATTTGTTTAATAAATAAATAAATTGCAGGACCTACAAATTGATTGTCTCTGGGATAATGTCTTGAATAACATTTGAGAAATTCTGGAAACAAGTGCATTTAAGAAGTGTCTGGTTTCACTTTTATCTCTCATAAAAATGTCATTCAGTTCACAAGTTATCTTCTATATGAAAATATATATCTACCAAAGAAAGTAATGAAAGGTCTCTGTTCTTTGTTCTATACTTTTATAATCATGAGGAAAGTGATGAGGGTAAAAGATATATATATATATATATATCTTAATTTTATAGGACTGTGATATAGATTACTTAACTATAATTTAAAAGCTTACTTAGATTTTGTTAATGCTTAAAGTTGAATAAAACAGCTATTTAGAGAGGCATTTCTCCTAAATCAAGAAACTAACCAACAATATAAAACAAAACGTGTGATAATGAATATTTTCAGTAAGATAAGAGGATGTACTTTTTGTCACATAAGCTGAATCTAGGAGAGGACTATGACCTTTGTTCCTAATAAAGCAAGGGAGCACAACATATTTATTATGAACTAAATAATTCAAAATACCTATATTAATCAGTGGTCTCTAGAGAAAAAGAACCAGTAGGAGATGATAGAAAGATAGATGATAGGTATATATAGATATATATAAACATATAAAAATAGACTTATGAGAGATTGGCTCAAGCATTATGGAGGCTGCAAAGCCCCATGATCTGCTGTCTGCAATCTGAAGGCCCTGAAAGCCAGAGGTGGAGTTCCAGTCCAAACCTGGAGGCCTGAGAACCAGGGGAACCAATGATATAAGTTCCAATCTGATTCTGAAGACCCAAAAATCAGGAGGGCCAATATCCAAATTCAGGAGAAGATGAGTGTCCCAGCTCAAGCAGAGAGCAAATTTGGCCTTCCTCCACCTTTTCATTCTATTCAGACCTCCAATGGATTGGATGATACCCACCTGAACTGGTGAGCACAATCTTCTTTACTGTCTACTGATCCAAATGCTAATCTATTCCAGAAACACCCTCACAGACACATGCAGAAATAATGTTTTACCAGCTATCTGGGCATCCCTTAGCCCAGTCAAGGCAACATATAAAATTAACCATCACAATACTTTAGAATAAATATTCAATATTCTTTGAGCAAAGGTCAGTGTTCAAGGTTTGACTTGAGATGGTGCCTTAAAAATGCACAGATGATAAAACATAATAGATGTCATACATGAAGTTATTCTTATACTAGACTATTCTAGAATAATTTATAAAGCTAAAAGATTATCAAATAGTTAATATAGTTGAGTCCTGGTTTACAAAATTAAATGCAATGAAAGATGCAGTCATATGTTATAAAACATTATAAAATATCAAGTTTAAAAATTCTTAGTAATAATATAAAAATACATTGTATTTCAACATTACTGAAATGTTAGCAACATGGTAGGCTATTATGAAAATTATTGTGAGCCAAAGAATGGGAATAGAACTAGACAAAAATAGAAGACCATCGTCAAAGGCAAAGTAAATTATAACTGAAAAATTAAGTGCAAATTAGGAGCTGGCAATCTAAGGTTCAGGTGCCAAATATGCCTTTTGGGGGTATTTTCAAACACATGTATTGTCAACTGTGTTTCTGTCTGCCTTGTTTTAAAGAACCTGCAAAATATCCATTATCTGTTCTTAGCTTGCTGCTCTGAAGAGTGTGTGTGGTCATTATCAACACTCCAGTTGACTCATACTCTGACAAAATGACAGACAAGTTGGCACAAAGCTTTTAAAAAGTTACAACTTCTCTGAATTAACCTACTGTGGCCTAATTGACTCATTTAAAAAAAACAACAACTGAACAACAGCAATAACGAAGAATGAAAATCTAATGAAGCACAGCTTGGAGATACTCTAATAAACATGTGGTAGAATACGTTTTTCTTAAAAAGAAAACTCTAGGAATTTTATAATCCTAAATTGATCAACAGAGGCCTTTTATCTGATAACACAATTTCCTCAGATTGTAAGGCAGCAGGAGTCTAAGGAAATGTTGTACCCATAAAATTAGAGTCCAACAGCCTTAATTTGTACTCAGTTTGAAAGTGTTTATAAATTTTTATTAAGATTCCTTCATTAGCCTTTAATACTCAACATTCTACTTATTGTGGACATATTATTACAAGAGGTCCTAGCCTAGATGACAGCACAATCTAAATAGAATGTGTCACATTTGGTGTCACTTTTTCTACCTGAAGCTCGTCATGCCTCTGTGAACAGACACGGGCTTAACCTTGAGGAGAATTTGAAAATTCATCACAGGCGAGTCACAGAAGTGTGACCAAGTTTAGAGTGAAAAAATAATTATCAGATATAGCACTCTCAAATTCTTTGGCTTTAGAGATAACAAAATCTTGTTTAGCCAGAATGCCTGGGGAACAGGACAATCTGATTAAATTGATTTTCTACTTAAATTATGGTAAACTCATAAACTTTTTAAAATTCATTATAAAAAAAGACAGTCAGAGTTATTAATAAGAATCATGTTTGACATAATAGAGGAAGAGGTGGTAGTGACAGTTAAATATTTATGATTCTCAACCATTTGGAGGCACACACACATACACACACACTACATCTCTATAGATATGAACATAGAGATAGAGGAATAATGTACAATTACAAAGTATTATTCCATATGACATTAGATATAAATAAATTGACTTAAGGAAATATATCAGTGCTTCCATAATCTAAAAAGCACCACATACTCAGGTAACAAGAAGGCAGGATGGTTGGCCACTGGAGGTGGTCCTAGATATACATTTCAATACATGCTAAAACCTTTCTAAATGTGGTTAGAGTTATTCCTGGATTAGATGGAGAGTATACCAAATAAAATTGCTTTCTTGGTGGATGAGGATCCAATAAGTAAAGCATCATATGAATTATTTTTAAAAGATCAGTAATTACTGAAGAAGATATAAGTTGGCAAAGAAAAATCTTCCAAAAACAAGTATCAAGGGAAACTCCTGATTTCCCACATATGTAAAACATATCCTAGAGATCAGAATAAGTCAATTCTCTCTTTGCTTCTCCTTGCCCGATGAAGTTTTGGCAGAACAATTTTTCAAGTTCATAGATTTCAAAAAATCTCCAATCTCACAAACTAAACACCATCTGTAATTTTTGTAACTGATGATATGGAATATTTTAAGTCTTCATTTTCTTTTATTCCTTTCATTACTATTGATTTGTGTGTGTGTGTGTGTGTGTGTGTGTGTGGTGAGAACATTTAAGATCTACCTTCTTAGCAACTTTGAAGTATATAATACAGTATTGGTGACAATAATCACAGTGCTCTGCATTAGATCTCCAAAAACTATTCATCTTCTAACTGCAAGTGTGCCCTCTGACCAATGTTTCCCCAGTTCCCTCACTTCCCCAGACCCTGGTAACCACCATTCTACTCTCTGTCTACAAGTACAGCTTTTATAGATTCCACATATAAGGGATATCATGAAGTATTTGTCTTTGTTTGAATTATCTCACTTAGCATAGGCCTTCGATGTTCATCTCTGTTGTCACAAATGGCAGGATTTCGTTCTTTCTCATAGCTGAATAATATTCTATTGTATATATAAACACCACATCTTCTTTATCCATTCATCCATTGACAACACAGGTTGTTTCCATATTTTGGCTATTGTAATGTTACAAAGAACATGATATGCAGATATCTCTTCAATACCTTCTTGTCATTCTCTTTGGATATGTACCCAAAAGTGGGATTGCTGGATGATATGGTAGTCTTTTTTTTTTTTTTTTTTTTGCGGTACGCGGGCCTCTCACTGTTGTGGCTTCTCCCGTTGTGGAGCACAGGCTCCGGACGCGCAGGCTCAGCAGCCATGGCTTACGGGCCCAGCCACTCCGCAGCATGTGGGATCTTCCCAGACCGGGGTACGAACCCGTGTCCCCTGCATCGGCAGGCGGACTCTCAACCACTGCGCCACCAGGGAAGCCCGGTAGTCTTATTTTTTATGTTTTGAGGAACTCTATAATGTTATCAATAGTGGCTGTGCTAATTTACATTTCTACAAACAGTGCACAAGGGTTCCCTTTTCTCCACATCGTCTCCAGTACTTATAGCTTGACTTCTTGATGACAGCCATTCTAACAGGTGTGAAGTGATATCTCATAATTGTTTTGATTTGCATTTCCCTAATGATCAGTGATACTGAGCATCTTTTCCTATACCTGTTGGTCATTGGATATCTTCTTTGGAATAAATATCAATTCAGTTCCTCTGCACATTTTTTAATTTGTATTATTTGCTTACTTGTTTTTGAGTTGTATGATTTCTTTATGTATTTTAGGTATTAACCTTTTATCAGAAATATGATTTGAAAATATGTTCTCCCATTTGTAAGTTACCTTACCATTTTGTTGATTGTTTCTTTTGCTGTGCAGAAGCATTTTAGTTTTATGTAATCCCACTTATTTGCTTTTGTTGCTTGTGCTTCTGCTGTCATATCCAAAAATCATTGCCAAGACCAATGACAGGGAGCTTTTTCTCTATGTTTTCTTCTATGAGTTTTATGCTTACAAGTCTTATGTTTAGGTCTTTAATCCATTTTGAGTTAATTTTTGTGAGTGGTATAAGATAGGGGTCTAATTTCATTTTCCTGCCTGTGGTTATCAAGTTTTCACAACACCATTTATCGAAGAGGCTATCATTTCCCCATTGAGTATTCCTGGCTCCCTTGTCAAATATTAGTTGACCATATAAGAGGTGTTTACTTCTGGGCTTGCCATTCTGTTCTATTGGTCTATGTGTCCATTTTTATGTCAGTACCATATTTTTTTGATTACTATAGCTGTGTAGTATAACTTGAAATCAGAAAATGAGATGCCTAAAGTTTTGTTCATCTTTTTCAGAATTACTTTGGCTATTTGGGGTCTTTTGTGGCTCAGTACAAATTTTAGAATTGTTTTTACTATCTATGGAAAATACCATTGAAACTCTGATAGGAATTGCACTGAATCTATAGATGACTTTGGGTAGTATGGGCATTTTAACAAAATTACATTTTCCAATTTTTGAACATGGGATATTTTTACATTTGTTTCTGTCCTCTTCAATTTCTTTCATCAAAGTCCTGTTTTCATTGTACAGATCTTTCACTTTCTTGATTAAATTCACTTCCAAGTATTTTATTGTTTTTGATGCTTTTGTGAATGGGATTGTCTTCTTTATTTCTTTTCAGATATTTTGTTATTACTATATAGAAACATAACTGATTTCTGTATGTTGGTTTTATATCCTGTAAATTTACTAAATTTGTTGATTAGTTTCAACAGGTTCTTTGTTGAGTCTATAGGATATTTTATATATAATACTATCTACAAATAAAGACAATTTTATTTCTTCTTTTCTCATTTGAATGCCTTTTATTTCTTTTTCTCATCTGACTGCTCTAGTTAGGACTTTCAATACTATATTGAATAAGAGTGGTAAGAGTGGGCATCCTTTTCTTGTTCCTGATTTTAGAAGAAAGGTGTTCATCCTTTCACCTTTGCTTACAATGTTAGATGTAGGTTTGCAGTATACGGCCTTAATTATGTTGAGGTATACTCCTTCAATACCCAGTTTGTCCAAGTATTTCATCATGAAAAAATGTTGAATTTTGTTAGATGCTTTTTCTGTATCTTTTGAGATGATCATATGATCTTCATCTTTCAGCCTATGAAGTGGTATATCACATTTATCTATTTGTGTATGTTGAACAATTCTTGCATCCCAGGGATAAATCCCACTTGATCATGGTGGATGATTATTTTAATGTATTGTTGAATTGGGTTTGCTGATATTTTGTTGAATATTTTTGCATCTATATTTATCAAGGATATTGGCCTGTAGTATCTTTTTCTGGCTTTGGTATCAGGGTAATGTTGCACTCGTTAAATGAGTTTGAGAGTGTTGCCTTCTCTTCAGTTTTTTGGAAGAGCTTGAGAAGGACTGCCATTAATTCTTTTTTAAGTGCCTGGTATGATTCACCAATAAAACAATCTGGTCCTGGGTTTTTCTATGTTAGGAGGTTTTTGATTTATCAGATAAATTGCAGATCTCCAAGTCTTTGGGTTCAGTTACTGGAGGATTACTGTGATCTTTTGGTAATGTAATGTTTCCTTGATTCTTCATGTTCCCTGGAGTTTGCACTGATGTTTTCATGTTTAAAGTAGCAGTCACCTCCTCCAATCTATACTAGCTGCCTCAAGTGAAAGATACTTTTTATTGTTCCTGGTTATATCTGAGGCCTTCTCTGACCTTGTATGAATACACCTGCTCCACGCTTCTTACTCCCTCTTATGGCAGAGTTCTCAAGATTGTATGTCTTGATCTTACAGCTTACCAGGATGGCTGATGGTTATCTCTCTTGTTTCCCCAAAGGTGATGCTATGGCTCCAGTTTGTGGTTTCTCCCTTGCTCACAGAAACTGCCCTGTTTTCTGCACTTACTCTCTGTGTACTGGACCTCTCTTCTGCCACTGGCCATAGCGTAGCTTTGGCACTGGGACATTGGGGGTGCCCATGGGCCCATTCAGTGGTTCCTCAGGTGAGATTTTCCCAGTGGCTCATGGGCAGACCTCCTGCTAGAGTCCAGAACCACATCTGTTTTATGACCTCTGATATTGTTAACTGCCTCTTTCTCAATCTCCCCACTCCCCCCAGTCGTGGAAGTTCTGCCTCAATACTCCGAGTACTGTGGGAGAGAAAAGTGTTTCTCCATTAGCATCCTACACAACTGGGAAAGCTGGGTATTCATTCAATGTTTCCCTTATCCCCCATGGGACAGATCACCACAGGCTACTTCAGCCCTGTACTGTGCCACCTTAGTGGAGGAGCAATGCTGGCAAAGTTCCTCTTACCTTCTCCAACACAACCAAACTCATATTTCTGTTGTTACTGTTGTTCAACAGAGTGCTGGAATCTCTCCTCAGGAAACGTGGACTTCTACAAAGGCTCTTTTATCTGTTGGCGTTTGTCCAAAATAGAGCCCTCCAGGTGCTTCCCAACCACAGTGGAAAGGAACTAAAGTTTGTTCACAGGCTCCTGCCAGTTCCACTGCCTGTATTGAGGTCTGTCTGCCTATTACCTGATGCACAGGCGGAAAAGACTCCTCCTATGTGCTGTGGCATATGGTGCTGGATCCCACAAATCTCACAGAGACACTTTTGTTCACGGGTGAATGCCAAAGTTTAGTTGTTAAAAAGAGGAAAAAAGGAGGGATATCTTATGTAGCCATTATGCTGATGTCCAAGTCTTCATTTTCTTGATGCTTCCTGTCCAAGATGGGATAATGGCTTCTTATCCATCACAAATTCATGTATTTGACTGTATGTATATATATATATTTGATGGCTGGCTTCCATTAGTTTTCTTTCCAGTAAAGAAAAAAAGTGCTCCTGTTGACACTTCCATCATTCAAGATAAACTACCATCTATAGGCTGCCTAGACTTTGTTTCAGAGAATGAGTTGACATGGGTAAAGATACCACTAAAGATAGACTACACTGCCAAAGACAGAATAATATTAATTGGGTTTATGTATGATATGGGTGTTAATGCTGTTGCTCTGAAGAATGGGAATGAAGTGTTTCTCTAGAAAGCATGCTTGATCCCAAAACTCCTGTTGTAGAAACAGATCTATAAGGAACCACCTTTGTTTCTAACCTTCTAAAGTCATCTTGTAAATTCTGAACCCCCCAAAAATTAGTATAGGCTTTGCACTTGTGAACAGCATACCTTGTAACATAGGTTACAAAATATATTTGACTAGGCAATGAACTACATTTTCAGAAATGATAGTTATTACCATAATGTTTCCATGGCATATGCTGACTTTGCACTAACAGCCATAAATCAGTAATTTAAAATTTAAAGGCCATCTACTACTGTATTTTTAATTGTGATCTTCACACATGACCTTCATTTTTACCATGGTAATCCCTTAATTTTACACATCAAAAGTCTACAAAAAGTGTATGGGTTTCTATGTTGTCCAATCTGGTTCCTTTAGAAAGTTAACTAAGTTACTAGTACCTTATCTTATACTCCCTATGTCCGAAAGTCTCAGCCCAAAGCAACAGAGAAGCCAAGATCTTAGAAACTGAATTCAATTAGAAAAATTCTTATACATTCCTTAATAACAATAAAATATATTTACCTCAATAAAAGTAAATAATGCACTTTTCTAACATTTAATTATTTTTAAGGGCTGCTAAAGATCATTGTCCCAATTTTTTTACTGTTTTTTTTTTTTGGTTGAATTGCCTAAGTACTTAATTCTTCAGTGGTTCATCATGATTTATAATGTTCCTTACCTTTGTGTCAACCACAAGAACATCATTTTTAAAATAAATTTCTTCACATAATTGACTATTTCAGTTTTAAAGTCAGTGTAAAGGTATACAGGTTTCTCTTGTACTAACCTATTTGCTCATCATTCACCTTCTATATTCAGTATGAAAACTGGGTGAAAATTGACAATTCATGACTGGAATTGTCTCTAAGTAGAAGTAGATGGCTTTGCTAAAAAATAAAGCAAAATAGCAAAATGAAGAAGCAGGGAGAGATTTATTTTCTCCTGGAAATGTGCCTGTCTGATGCAGGTACATCATTTATGCTCTACTTTTTTTCTAAAGAAGACAAATAATATCCATTCCCTTATGAAAACCTCTCATTCCAAAAAAAATTGCTACTTTCTATAATGCCTTAAGTCTCAAAGTGGATTCCAGTTGTTTGTGTCATCCTGGGATATGAAATCAAATACTAAAAGGAGTGGACTAATCCAAATTATTAAACTTTAATTCCTTCAAAGTCGAATGATCAGGTTCTGGGATCAAGAGTAAAATGTACTTCAGTCTATCCGAACCATAGAAAATAATACATATTGGGTAATGCTGGTACATATAAATAATAATTTTACAATATCAAGTTGATTTCTAGTTGAGGAACCTGGAAGCCAATTCTGCAGCTCTCAGAAATTGGTGGAGTTTTCCAGTGTTTGCATATTCACTGTAGGCTATAATTCTTTGTAAATATCGTAACAGAAGAAATGCAGAGAAAAAGATGTGAATGTTGATTTGGAATACTCTAATATGAAACTGGAAATAAATCTAAAATCTTAATTACTGAAAGCAATGCATTAACGGCAAAACAAAATTCAGGGAGAGCAGAAAAAATATTTTTATCTTTATAAAAAGAAACTGAACTTATACAGAGCAACATGTTACCTAATGCCCAACCTGCAGAGGATTTTGTACGCCTGCTACAATTCAGTTGATGTGAACCAAAAAAATGAAAGAAATTTCTCTACATGTAGAATATTTGTCATGAAACAAATATCAGATAAGGTAAGTAATGCTTTGGGTATTCTAAAATTCCATTTTAAATATAATAACTTTAAAATATTAAGTGCATGTGATATTATCTTTCATCTTAAAATGATTTTTATTTTGTCTTAATACTTCATTTTGATGTTTCCTTTATTAAATGTCTAAATCAGGGGATAGTTTTATATGTTAATGAAATGTATAATCTTGTCACTACATATCAGCTCATACTATTATCATATAAATAGTTACATTATATCAGTTTGTTTTGCAGAAAACCTCTGAAACTTTTAGTATTGCCCTTTCAGAAAAATGATGCACTGTTTATTGCTATTCTTTATTTGAACATGTTTAAATAATAATGAATCAGCATAATTGGCAACATTTTTTTCTTAGTGATCCATATAATATATCTTACAGTCAATGGCATCTTAGATTCAATGAAATAAGAAGAGTGATAATACATAACTTTTATTGAGCTTTCCCTACATGCCACACACAAAATTTTGCATGTGTTAATTTCATTTAATCATTACAAAACTCTTAAGGTAGAACCTAATACTATTGCTATTTTATGCATTTGCAAATCAAGGTACAGTGGGTATATAATAATTACCCTAGATCAAACAGTAATGAAGCTTTGAACCCAGTATAACTATAGAGGCAGTCAACTTAAACACCTCATCACATTGTAACACTCAAGATATGCTATTTACTTGGAAGTAATCTTCTTCTTCAGGGGAAAATGAATAGCCTTAGATCTGAAACTAAAGTAGAAAATACTGTTCCTCCTAGAAAATCTCATCATTATCTCTCAACAATTTAATGGCATCCTGTCAAAGATACAGTTTTCAAAAGAGATTTTAAAGTTCTGTTGTGAAATACTTCAAAGTTATTGCTAAATAAGAAATATTGACCCAACTTGTAGCAGTCCTTTAAGAACTACACTTTTACGTATGAATGTGGGTTAAAAAGAGCTACATTCTGTAGAGCTAGAGATGGAAGCAAACAAATTAACCAACATTGCATCCAATTTTTTATGGGAAATTAGGTTTTTGTTCTCACTGGCCATACAATGTAGTGTTTACAGCCTTTAATTAAACTTAAACAGAACTTAAAACAGCAACAATTTCAATATTTAGGTGTAAACTGGTTCTGGACAACATTCCCCCCCCAAAATGAATTCTGTATATACATGTGCGATAATAATATCTTACACAGCATGCAGAGAATCTAAAAAGAATAGAAAAATTATATAGAAATAACGTGGAGAGTGCACAGTACAGGCAAGAAGTAAAGTGAAATTTGTATCTCTGAATCTCATTTATCAAAAGTGACCTCTTAAAATTTAGAAACATTTCCTGCAATGTATTATCATTTATGATTCATAAAAAACATTCTTAATCATGAAATATTACCTAACATATTCTGCATGAATACCTATTTCTTTTGTCAGAATTAATTGAAAATTCTGTTTTTGCCAGTTTGTACATCTGTCCCATAATATAACTAAAATGCTTTTGTGGTTCTGCAAGGTTGTTCCTAAGAACTCTTAGGCTGGAGTAATTGAAAACATTTGCCTTGTAAAACATATTATCTAGGTTTCTTCATCTATTAGATATTAAAGTGACGAGGTTTGAGCAGACCAATTTATCCCAGGTAGAGCATTGCTCTCAGTGCTTATGTAATTACAACTTCATTCATGCCTAAATGTAAAGACAATGGAAACATCAGCTAGGATTACATGGCTGTGATACCAGTTAGTTTTTTTCTACTGAATAGGTTGTATGCCTTAGGAACCCCACATCTTATGTTAACATGGCATATCAGTGGTGAAAAACATATCAGCATCCATACCAGTCAACCTGTATGAGAAGGGATCATGTTTTACATCTACACCCCAAGTGAGTACAGTAAGTTTGGAAAAGAATCATCCTTTAGAGCTATCAATACAGAACTTTTCAGTGAATAAATGGAATGGTATTATCAGACTTAGGAGTATTTATAGATAGCATAAAGTTTGATTCAGTTTATCTCAAAAAATATAATTCATAAACCACATAATATTTGTCAGGGGCTGTGCTAGATGATATACTGGAGTAGCAAAAAGCCACACTTCCTTCCCTCAGGAAAGCAATAACCAAGTGTGAGAGATAGACAAATATAGTCATTCAGGGTATCACCAAGTACAAGGTATACCTTGACATTTTCACTGATATCAAATGAGTTCTTCTTCTTGATATAATTTTGAAGAAGATAAAATATCAGAAGTAATTTTGAAGAATCAAATAATTTTAATACAAACTTATTTGCTGACATTTGGGTAACTAAGCATATGAATCTGCCTATAATATAAGAGTAGGGAATAATTTTATGAGCAGCTAAATCCTATACAGCTAGGTATTAGAATAGGTATCTAGACTCACCATTAAATAAAAGTTTGTTCCTTACTTCTATAAAATATTCAATATGAAATGTCAGGTGTAAAAATATACAAACATCACACAAGAAAAATCAATTTCTTTTTCAGAAATAAGAGTTCTTCCTCAAAATCTACAATTTGATTCTTTTTTAATTTTTACATTTGCAAAGGTCACTAAATCTCTGTCAAAACTTATATTTCATATATGTGTATATATATACATATATACGTATGTATATGCATATTAGACACACATACACACAGAAAGGAGATTATGTTTTCATGTAAATTCAAGGATCTTCAAACTAACCAGGAGCTATTAAAATTATATGTGTGTAACGTAGTCTCTCTAAGAGTTTCCTACTCAAGCTCTGGCTGAGATTTTTCTTTCCTCTTTGCTTCCAGGAACATACTGGAAAACAAAGATTAAAGAGAATTCTAAGTAAGTCATTTACTGAGAATTTAATTGTGAGTTTGCCAACCATGGTTTGATTTTTCATCGTCTTGTTCCAGGGTTATAAACCTTTCAATTCATTTATATTTATAAATAATTCCCACTACATTACGTGCATGGATTATTAGGAATGTCTCCCAACAGAATTTTGTCAACTTTCTGTACATAAATAATTAAAAGCCCTGGTTCACTTTTTATCAAACTTTCACAGTGGGTTAGAATATCTGAAATCTAAACTGAAAGTCTCTTTTAATCCAAATGACTACTCATTCCCTAGTTTGGAAGTCTCTTGATTTCATGGATTTGAAAAGGGAGATTAAAGCCATTGGAGAAATCACCCTGGGCAGAATGTGGTTTTGCTGATAACAGAATTATGTTTCACAGCAAAGGAAGCCAGACCCTGTATCTAATTAACAAACCAACTGTGATAAAAACGAGTCAAAGAAGAAAACTTCTGGCCTAAAACTATGATCCCACCTACAAAAGAATGGAGAGGGTATAACAGTTGACCTCTGTCCATACAATATTTACAATTCCCATTGTATTTCTAAGAGGAGCTCAAATAAGCACAGTCTTCATATGCCCTGTAGCAGAGTAAAATCCCTAATCCTACAACTTCACCTAACCCAGCTTCCTCGCAAAGGGACCTTTGAATCACCTAAGGAGATTTTAAAACCTACCATTGCCTGGGCTCTAGCACTCAGATTCTGTTTCAATTAGTCAAGATGGGAACAGAGAACAGTTTGTTTATGATATAATTATATGTATATATCATCAGGCGATATTACTATGCAAACAAGGTTGAAAATGCTGAAGCCCTAGTCTGTTAATTCTGAGGAATCTGGAGTCATGTAAAAATGTATGGATTGTGTTAATCTTCATAATATTCACTTTGTTTATCCTATCGTTTCCTCAGCATTACCTTAAATTTTGAAAGTGTGAATTTAGCATGAAGCAGTAGGTAATATACCAAAGATGCAGAAGGGTAAAATTGGCAATGATAATAAGTATACATTTAAAGTGGCACTTTACCAACTAAAGCACTTGAAATTTAAAAGATGTTTCATATCCGTTGTCTTATACACTTGCTGTCAGTGATGGTATTGTTGTTTTTAGACTCAGGTGCCCAGATTTGAGTTAATCATATTCCTCTATCTATGGCACATTTACATGTTAGGCGCATGCAACATTTCTTCCATTTATTTAATCTTCTATCTCTCTCCCATTTCCCCCACAACAGTAACAAAACAATCCAATTAGCAAATGGGCAAAAGACATGATGAGATATTTTACCCAAGAGATTACAGAGATGGAAAATAAGCTCATGAAACGATGTTCAACATCACTAGCCACTGTGCAAATACAAATTAAGATCACAATGAGTTATCACTATATGGGGACACACCTCATTTTATTGCATTTCACTTTTTTGTGCTTCACAGATGTTGCATTTTTTTACAAATTGAAGAAAACTGTCGAGCAAGTCTATTGGCACCATTTTTCCAACAGCACTATTGTTTAACTAAAGTATGTACATTTTTTTCTAGACATAATGCTATTACATACTTAATAGACTATACTATAGTGTAAATATTAAGTTTTATATGAGCTGAAAAACCAAAAAATTCATATGACTCGCTTTATGGTGATATTTGCTTTACTGCAGTGGTCTGGAACCGAACCTGAAATATTTCCATTACAGGTGTATAGATATGACTGTACTTATTAAAATGGACTGATGTTAATATGCTCTTTGGTGACCTGTGAGTCATTCAAAAAACCAAAGTCAAGTAATTTTTAAAACATTCTCTGTATTGCTGTAGCTTTATGGTAGGTCTTGAAATCATATAGTGTATTATCTCCAAAATTTTATTCTTCTTTTTCAAAATGGCTTTGATATTCTACATTATATGCATTTACAAGTGCATTTTAGAATGATCTATTATGCTTTAAAATGCCTGCAGGAAATTTTGTAGATCTATTTTTAGGGAATCTTAATATTGTCTTCCAATCCATAAACATGATACATCTATTTATATAGGTCTTTTTCGCAAAAAGACTTCATTGTTTAAACGTATAGATCTGGCTGAAATGTTATTAGATTTATGCTAAGGTATTTGATGTCATTTTTGATATTACTATATATATATATATATATATATATATATAAAAATATTTGCGTTACGCGGGCCTCTCACTGTTGTGGCCTTCCCATTGCGGAGCACAGGCTCCGGACGCGCAGGCTCAGCGGCCCTGGCTCACGGGCCTAGCTGCTCCATGGCATGTGGGATCTTCCCGGACCGGGGCACGAACCCGTGTCCCCTGCATCGGCAGGCGGACTCTCAACCACTGCGCCACCAGGAAAGCCCACTATATATTTTGAGATACTTAAAATTTTGTTTTCCAATTGTTCATTGTTAATATATAGAAAGTCAATTTTTATTGATATTGAATCTCGCATCTTGGCAAATTCAATGATTCTGATGATTTTGGAAATATAACGTTTAGTAAGTAAACAATTATGTTATTTGGAAAAATTATAGTTTTAAATTTTTCTTTCTAAATCGATTGCCTTTTAATTTCCCCCTAACCTTATAGAACTTCCTAGGACCTTTAGAATAATGGTGAATGGAATTGGTGAGAGCTAAGCTTGTTCTTTACCTTAAGAGAAAAAATGTTTAGTGTTTCTCCATTAGACTATGCACATGAATTACCTATAGTTTTGTTTTCTTTTTAATGGCCTTTAGCATCTTGAGGAAATTTCCTTTAAATCCTATTGAGATTAGAGTTTTCAAAGAAAAGAGACATAAAATTTTGTCAAATGCTTTTGCTGTGATTGAAATATATAATTTTTCATTGTTATTCTGCTAATGTGGTGTTTTACATTGTTTGATTTCAATTCTTGAATCAAACTTGCATTCCTGTGATAAGTCTGACTTAGTCACGATGATTTATCTTTTTTTAATGTATTGCTGATTTACTAGCATTATGTTGAGAATTTTTACATCTGTATTCATGCCAAATTTTAATATACAAATCTCTTTTGTTGTAGCATTTTTTCAGGTTTTGGTATAAAATTAATATTGACCCATAAAATACATTGGAAATTGTTCACTCCTATATTTCTCAAAGAGTGTGTGAAGTATTGATATTATGTCTTTATTAAATGTTTAGTACAATTCACTGATGAAGCCATCTGGGCCTGGAAATCTCTTTGTGAAAAAGTTTATGATTATGAATTATATTATTTTAATAAATAAGGGGCTCTTTGTATTTTCTTGTTTCTTCTATGTCAATGCTAGTAATGTATGTCTTACAAGGGTTTTGTGCATTTTATATAAATCATCAAACATGTTAATATAGAGTTGTTTGCAATATTTTTGTATTACCTTTTAATTTCTATCTTCACTTATGTTTTCTCTTGTATTATTTTTATGATAATGTGTGCTTTCTCAGTTTTTTTCTTAATCATTTTTTTCAGATTTAGCAATTTATCAGTCTTTTTAAATAACTAATTTTGGCATTGTCAATTTTCTCTACTGTGTCATTTTTTTGTTTTCTTGATTTCTGCTCTTATTTTATAATTTCTTTTATTTACTTAGGTTTTAATTTGCTCTTCTTTTACTAACTTCTTGAACTGACAGTGGAGACCATTAACTGTATATCTTTACTCTTTTCTAATATAAATGTTCAAAGTTACATAATTTCTTCTAAGTATTGCTTTTACTGCATTTCACAAACTTTAATGCTATGTTTCCTTACCATTCATTTCAGTTCTGAACCTTCGTTCTAGAGACTACAATGTTCATCTTTAATTGATCACAGTCTACTTTCAATATTATTACACTATTTTAAAAAAAGGGTAAGAGAATTCATACACTCTAATTCTATTTTCCCACTACTGCCCTTTACAGACTTGTCTTAAAATTTGATTTTCTAGGGCTTCCCTGGTGACGCAGTGGTTGAGAGTCCGCCTGCCAATGCAGGGGACACGGGTTCGGGCCCCAGTCCAGGAGGATCCCACATGCTGTGGAGCGGCTGGACCCGTGAGCCATGGCTGCTGAGCCTGTGCATCCGGAGCCTGTGCTCCGCAGCGGGAGAGGCCACAACAGTGAGAGGCCCGCATACCACAAAAAAATAAATAAATAAAAATAAAAAATAATTTATTTTCTATACACAAAAACACTATAATACATTACACTTTTAAAGTTATGTATTTTTATTTCTGCTTTAATTAATTAAGACTCACCTAAAGATACACACACACACAAACACACACATGATTTAACTATCTACCAAATATGCACAATTTCTTGTATACTTTCCTCTGCAGCTCTTGTGATCACGTATGATTTCCCTTCAACCTTAAGAAATTTTTTTTTTTTTTAGAATTTCTTGTAGTTCAGGTACGCCAGGGATGAATTATCTTAGTTTTAGTATCCCACTCCAAAAATGAATTCTGTCAGCTTTATTTTATCCCAGAATAGTTTTATGTTATCCTTATTTTTGAAAGATATTTTGCTGAATATAGATTTCTAGCTTGACAGTTCTCCCTCCCCTCCTCAACATTTTAAAAATGCCATCCCATTGTTTACTGCCTTCCACTGTTTCTGGTGAGAAACTAGCCTATTACCTTCTTGATAATATGTTTTATCTTCACTGGCTGCTCTTATAATTTATTCTTTATCTTTACTATTTTAGTAGTTGAACTACAAAGCACCTGGGTGTGTTTTAATTGTAGGTTTTTGCAATTATCATGTTTTCGGGTTTTGTTTTTCTTTTTAAATTTTTGAATTTTATTTTATTTATTTTTTTATACAGCAGGTTCGTATTAGTCATCCATTTTATACATATTACTGTATATATGTCAATCCTAATCACGGAATTCATCACACCACCATTCCCCCACCACTAATCCTCCTTAGTGTCCATACTTTTGTTCTCTTCATCTGTGTCTCTATTTCTGCCCCAGAAACCGGTTCATCCGTACCATTTTTCTAGGTTCCACATATATGCATTAATATACGATATTTGTTTTACTCTTTCTGACTTACTTCACTCTGTATGACAGTCTCTACATCCATCCACGTCTCTATAAATGACCCAATTTCGTTACTTTTTATGGCTGAGTGATGTTACATTGTATATATGTACCACATCTTCTTTATCCATTCGTCTGTTGATGGGCATTTAGGTTGCTTCCATGACCTGGCTACTGTAAATAGTGCTGCAATGAACATTGGGGTGCATGTGTCTTTTTGAATTATGGTTTTCTCTGGGTATATGCCCATTAGTGGGATTGTTGGGTCATATGGTAGTACTATTTTTTGTTTTTTAAGGAACCTCCATACGTTCTCCATAGTGGCTGTATCAATTTACATTCTCACCAACAGTGCAATAGGGTTCCCTTTTCTCCACACCCTCTCCAGCATTTGTTGTTTGTATATTTTCTGATGATGCCCACTCTAACTGGTGTGAGGTGATACGTCATGGTAGTTTTGATTTGCATTTCTCTCATAATTAGTGATGTTGAGCAGCTTTTCATGTGCTTCTTGGCCATCTGTATGTCTTCTTTGGAGAAATGTCTATTTAGGTCTTCTGCCCATTTTTTGACTGGGTTGTTTGTTTTTTTAATATTGAGCTGCATGAGATGCTTATATATTTTGGAGATTAATCCTTTGCTGATTTGCTTGCAAATATTTTCTCCCATTCTGACGGTTGTCTTTTCGTCTTCATTATGGTTGCCTTTGCTGTGCAAAAGCTTTTAAGTTTCATTAGGTCCCATTTGTTTATTTTTGTTCTTATTTCCATTACTCTAGAAAGTGGATCAAAAACGACCTTGCTGTGATTTATGTCAAAAAGTGTTCTTCCTATGTTTTCCTCTAAGAGTTTTATAGTGTCCAGTCTTACATTTAGGTCTCTAATCCATTTTCAGTTTACTTCTGCGTATGGTGTTAGGGAGTGTTCTAATTTCATTCTTTTACATGTAGCTGTCCAGTTTTCCCAGCACCACTTACTGAAGAGACTGTCTTTTCTCCATTGTATATCCTTGCCTCCTTCATCATAGCTTAGTTGAACACAGGTGTGTGGGTTTCTCTCTGGGCTTTCTATCCTGTTCCATTGATGTATATTTCCGTTTTTGTGCCAGCACCCTATTGTCTTGATTACTGTAGCTCTGTAGTATAGTCTGAAGTCAGGGAGTCTGGTTCCTGCAGCTCCGTTTTTCCCCTCAAGACTGATTTAGCTACTCGGGGTCTTTTGTGTCTCCATAAAAATTTTAAGATTTTTCGTTCTAGTTCTGTAAAAAATGCAATTGAAAATTTGATAGGGATTGTATTGAATCTGTAGATTGCTTTGGGTCGTATAGTCATTTTCACAATACTGATTCTTCCAATGCAAGAACATGGTATATCTCTACATCTGCTTCTATCATCTTTAATTTGTTTTATCAGTGTCTTATAATTTTCCATATACAAGTCTTTTGTCTCCCTAGGTAGGTTTATTCCTAGGTATTTTATTCTTTTCGTTGCAAGGGTAAATGGGAGTGTTTATTTAATTTCTCTTCCAGATATTTCATCATTAGTGTATAGGAATGCAAGAGATTTATGTGCATTAATTTTGTATCCTGTAACTTTACCAAATTCATTGATTAGCTCTAGTAGTTTTCTGGTGGCATCTTTAGGATTATCTGTGTATAGTGTCATGTCATTTGTAAACAGTGACAGTTTTACTTCTTAAATTCTAATTTGAATTCCTTTTTTTTCTTTTTCTTCTCTGATTGCTGTGGCTAGGACTTCCAAAACTATGTTGAATAACAGTGGTGAGAGTGGACATTCTTGTCTTCTTCCTGATCTTAGAGGAAATGCTTTCAGTTTTTCACGATGGAGAATGATGTTGGCTGAGGGTTTGTTGTATATACCTTTTATTATGTGGAGGTAGGTTCCCTCTATGCCCACTTTCTGGTGAGTTTTTATCATAAATGGGTGTTGAATTTTGTCAAAAGCTTTTTCTGCATCTATTGAGATGATCATATGGTTTTTATTCTTCAATTTGTTAATATCGTTTATCACATTGATTGATTTGCAAATATTGAACAATTCTTACATCTCTGAGATAAATCCCACTTGATCACGGTGTATGATCCTTATAATGTGTTGTTGGATTCTGTTTTCTAGTATTTTGTTGAGGATTTTTGAATCTATGTTCATCAGTGATATTGGTCTGTAATTTTGTTTTTTTGTAGTATCTTTGTCTGGTTTTGGTATCAGGGTAATGGTGGCCTCATAGAATGAGTTTGGGAGTGTTCCTTCCTCTGCAGTTTTCTGGAATAGTTTGAGAAGGATAGGTGTTAACTCTTCTCTAAATGCTTGATAGAATTCACCTGTGAAGCACTGGTCCTGGACTTTTGTTTGTTGGAAGATTTTTAATCACCATTTCAATTTCATTGCTTGTGATTGGTCTGTTCATATTTTCTATGTCTTCCTGGATCAGTCTTGGAAGGTTAAACCTTTCTAAGAATTTGTCCATTTCTTAAAGCTTGTCCATTTTGGCATAGAGTTGCTTGTAGTAGTCTCTTAGGATGCTCTGTATTTCTGTGGTGTCTGTTGTAACTTCTCCTTTTTCATTTATAATTCTTTTGACTTGAGTCCTCTCCCTGGTTTTCTTGATGAGTCTGACTAATGGTTTATCAATTTTGTTTATCTTCTTAAAGAACCAGCTTTTAGTTTTATTCATCTTTGTTATTGTTTTCTTTGTTTCTATTACATTTATTTCTGCTCTGATCTTTATGATTTCTTTCCTTCTACTAACTTTGGGTTTTGTTTGTTCTTCTTTTTCTAGCTCCTTTAGGTATAAGGTTAGATTGTTTATTTGGGATTTTTCTTGTTTCTTGAGGTAGGCTTGTATTGCTATAAACTTCCCCCTTAGAACTGCTTTTGCTGCATCGCTTAGGTTTTGGATTGTTGTGTTTTCATTGTCATTTGTCTCTAGGCATTTTTTGGTTTCCTGTTTGACTTCTTCAGTGATCTCTTGGTTATTTAGTAACGTATTGTTTAGCCTCCATCTGTTTGTGTTTTTTAACATTATTTCCCTGTAATTGATTTCTAATCTCATAGTGTTGTGGTCAGAAGAGATGTTTGATATGCTTTCAATTTTCTTAAATTTACTGAGGCTTGATTTGTGACCCAAGATTGATCAATCCTAGAGAATGTTCTGTGTGAACTTGAGAAGAAAGTGTAATCTGCTGTTTTGGGATAGAATGTCCTATAAATACCAATTAAATCTCTCTGGTTTATTGTCTCATTTAAAGCTTGTGTTTCCTTATTAATTTTCTGTCTGGATGATCTGTCCATTGGTGTAAGTGAGGTGATAAAGTCTCCCCACTATTACTGTGTTACTGTCGATTTCTTCTTTTATAGCTCTTAGCAGTTGCCTTATGTATTGAGGTGCTCCTGTGTTGGGTGCATATATATTTATAATTGTTATATCTTCTTCTTGCATTGATCCCTTGATCATTTTGTAGTGTCCTTCGTTGTCTCTTGTAACATTCTTTATTTTAAAATGTATTTTATCTGATATGAGTATTGCTACTCCAGCTTTCTCTTATTTCCATTTGCATGGAACATCTTTTTCCATCATCTCACTTTCAGTCTGTATATGTCCCTAGGTCTGAAGTGGGTCTCTTATAGACAGCATATATATGGGTCTTGTTTTTGTATCCATTCAGCAAACCTGTGTCTTTTGGTTGGAGCATTTATTCATTCATGTTTAAGGTAATTATCAATACATATGTTCCTATTACCATTTTCTTAATTGTTATGGGTTTGTTTGTGTAGGTCTTTTTCATCTCTTGTGTTTCCCACTTAGAGAAGTTCCTTTAGCATTTGTTGCAGAGCTGGTTTAGTGGTGCTGAATTCTCTTAGCTTTTGCTTGTCTGTTAAGCTTTTGATTTCTCCAACGAATCTGAATGAGATCCTTGCCGGGTAGAGTAATCTTGGTTGTAGGTTCTTCCCTTTCATCACTTTAAATATGTCCTGCCAGTCCCTTCTAGCTTGTAGAATTTCTGCTGAGAAATCAGCTGTTAACCTTATGGGAGTTCCCTTGTATGTTATTTGTCGTTTTTCCCTTGTTGCTTTTAATGCTTTTTCTTTGTCTTTAATTTTTGTCTATTTGATTACTATGTGTCTTGGCGTATTTCTCCTTGGGTTTATCATTCCTGGGACTCTCTGTGCTTCCTGGACATGGGTGACTATTTCCTTTCCTATGTTAGGAAAGTTTTCTACTATAATCTCTTCAAACATTTTCTCGGGTCCTTTCTCTCTCTCTTCTCCTTCTGGGACCCCTATAATGCAAATATTGTTGCATTTAATGCTGTCCCAGAGGTCTCTTAAGCTGTATTCATTCTTTTCATTCCTTTTTCTTTATTCTGTTATGCAGCAGTGAATTCCAACATTCTGTCTCCCAGGTCACTTATCTGTTCTTCTGCCTCAGTTATTCTGCTATTGATTCCTTCTAGTGTAGTTTTCATTTCAGTTATTGTATTGTTCATCTCTCTTTGTTTGTTCTTTAATTCTTCTAGGTGTTTGTTCTTTCATTCTTCTAGGTCTTTGTTAATCATTTCATGCATGTTCTTGATCTTTGCCTCCATTCTTTTTCCGAGGTCTTGGATCATCTTTACTATCATTATTCTGAATTCTTTTTCTGGAAGGTTCCCTATCTCCACTCCATTTAGTTGTTTTTCTGGGTTTTATCTTGTTCCTTCACCTGGTACATAGCCCTCTGCCTTTTCATCTTGTCTATCTTTTTGTGAATGTGGTTTTTGTTCCACAGGCTGCAGGATTGTAGTTCTTCTTGCTTCTGCTGTCTGCCCTCTGGTGGATGAGGCTATCTAAGAGGCTTGTGCAAGTTTCCTGATGGGAGGGAGTGGTGGTGGATAGAGCTGGGTGTTGCTCTGGTGGGCAGAGCTCAGTAAAACTTTAATCTGCATTTCTTCTGATGGGTGGAGCTGGGTTCCCTCAGTTGTTTGGCCTGAGGCGACCAACCCTGGCACCTACCAGGGCTCTTAGGTGGGGTTAATGATGGACTCTGGGAGGGCTCACACCACAGAGTACTTCCCAGAACTTCTTCTGCCAGTGTCCTTGTCCTCATGGTGAGCCACAGCCACCCCCCGCCTCTGCAGGAGACCCTCCAACACTAGCAGGTAAGTCTGGTTCAGTCTCCAATGGGCTCACTGCTCCTTTGCCTGGGTCCTGATGTGCACACTTCTTTGTGTAATGTGCCCTCCAAGAATGGAATCTCTGTTTCCCCCAGTTCTGTCAAAGTCCTGCAATCAAATCCTGGTATCCTTCAAAGTCTGATTCTCTAGGAATTCCTCCTCCCATTGCTGGATCCCCAGGTTGGGAAGCCTGATGTAGGGCTCAGAACCTTTACTCCAGTAGGTAGACTTCTGTGGTATAAGCGTTCTCTAGTTTGTGAGTCACCCACCCAGCAGTTATGGGATTTGATTTTACTGTGATTGCACCCCTCCTACTATCTCATTGTGGCTTCTCCTTTGTCTTTGGATGTGTGGTATCTTTTCTGGTGAGTTCTAGTGTCTTCCTGTCAATGATTGTCCAGCATTTAGTTGTGATTCTGGTGCTCTCACAAGAGGGAGTTAGCACATGTCCTTCTATTCTGCCATCTCGAACCAATCTCCTTTCCCTATAATAACTTTAAAAGGAGTATAACCTTTCACTGCTACCATTCTCACCCAAGCTGCCACATCTCTTGTCTGGACTGTTGTAATAGATTCTTAACTGAATTCCTGCTTCTGCCCTCACCCATGCTTTCATTTTGCTGAGGTTCTTTATTCTGTGGGTTGCTGTTCTCTTTAATTTGGAAAGATTCTAGCCATTATTTCTTCAAGTTTTATTTCTTCTTTCTCTCTTTTGAGCCTCCAATTACATTCTTAGATATTTTGGTATTATTCCACAAATCTTGGATACCTTATTTGTCTTTACTATTTGTAGTCATTTTTTTTCTCTTTGTACTTTGGTTTGGATTTTTTTCTACTTGTATTCAAGTTCATGATATGAACTATCATATTTCTAGTTTGTTTGCAGCCCACTTAAATAAATCCTTCATTTCTGAAATTATATTTTAAAAAACTCTAGAATTTTATTACATAGTTCCCATGGCTCTTGTGAAATTAAACATTTTTCATGAAACTGTTCTCCTTGATACTTTATCATATTCATTATAGTTAATTTAAAATCTTAAAATCCCTGTTTGATAATTCCAGCATCAAGCTCTCTCTGAGGTTAATTATATTATTTCCTCTCTTGACAATGGGCTATATAGACTCGACGTTTAATGTGTCTGGCAATTACTGACTGTATGTCAGGTATTTTGTGGAAACTGAAATAAATAATATTTATCTCAACAAATAGCCAAGCTCATTTTACTCTCAGGCTGGTAGTATCAGGCCTCAGTCAGTATAATCTATGATTGAGTTTGTTCTAGGCTCTGTTAAACCTATATAATTTGTTTCAACTTACCACTGCATTCAAATGTTTTGAAGAAAGGACCAGCACTTTCTTTTCAGTAGCCCCTGGTTTCTAAACATTGGTGAGGTACCAGAAATATACCTTTTCTTTATAGCCAGGCTCAGAGAATTTAATTGACCTGCTCAGGTTTACATCATTAATAATTTATAAATCAGCAACTCTGAACTTTCCTGTTTTCACAGCCAGCAAACATCTAATGCTTCAAATGAGTAAAGAAAATTGTATAGCTTGGAGGAGTACCTGAGGCTCTGTTATCAGTCCTATACATAAAACAGGTGGTTTAATTCCCAGACCAGGCAGAAAGAATGCAAAGAAAACAATGGATTTCAAAATGTGAAAAGTATGTGATATGTGAGCCTGAGGAGCAGGTCATATAGGTTATTAAAACGATGAAACCTAAATAATCATAAACTATATTTTATCTCGAATTTTCTATTCTTTGCCATAATATCTTCACAATTTTATTAGACCCAGGTTACTGACTTAGGATTAGTTTCCACTTCAGATTTAGGCAGATGCTGATCAGGAGGTAGAGTATGTCATTACTATCTTTCTAAATCCCCTTCAATTCCAGCTTTTTACTACTCTCAGGATTTCTCTTTTCACCTTCATTAGAATCTTCATTAATAAGTTTCTTTATTTGTTTTGTGACTGGTTGTTTCAACTTCTAGATGTGACTTGGTGTGCACTTTCCCCCACATTTTTTCTTTCTATCTTCCTTTAATCTTAGCCAATTCAACTAGTGCAATTAAGATTTCCAATATCTTGAGTAGAGAATACAAATATTTGTGTCAGGGAATTCATTGCCAATTTTGCTGTGAACTTTATAAAAATCCTTGACATAAAATCAATTTAATCCTTTGAGTAAGTGACTGGGCAATGGACTCAAGTTCACACTTAAAGAACAAATTCTTCTTTAAAAATCACAATCATATTTTATTGATTATATATACATATATTATTTATTGATTTAAAGTACTAGAAGAAACATATTTATATGATTTGTTTAATCCTTGGCTATATTTTCCTTAAATATGTTTTAAAACTAATCATATTTTAAGTTGAACTGTTACACAAAATTATAATTAAAAGCGTACTGTACTTCTATTAGGCACAATGTATCTAGTGCCACCATTTACCTTGCAACAATTTATTTAAACTCAGTTCTGCTAAACTTGCAACTCAATAGACTCACTTGAAAATATTTTAGATAATTCTGAAGTCCAAGCTTTACTCTGGACTAGTTAAATTATAATCATTGGGGGTGAGGATCAGGCCCTGATAAATTTTTTAAAGCTCAGATTATTCTAATATGCAAACTGGGTTGAGAACACTGCCCTGATTTAAGCAAGGGCATAACATTGGGAACAATGTCCTTACAGAATCAAACTTGTAAATTTATAATACTTATCATGTTTTTGCATTACTTGGTTTATTAGTGTTAGTGTTAAATGAGATTGATTAGTTTAAGCTAACTTTCAAGTTGAAAAGGATCTAACAAATTTACACTAATAAGAGCTTAACTGGTTACACATGGTAATATATTTTCCTAAAGACAATATCAATCCAAAAGAATGACACTCTGAGTGAAATTTAAAGAATCAGGGTGAGCCCAGTTGAAGATACCTGAGGGATCAGGACACTACAACAATATTCTATCATACCACCAAGTCATATTATATAATTGTTACCTTTTCACTATATTTATAACACATATAGTAATATTTTTCTGTTACCTTCCTTAATCTACATAATACTGAGTTATATATTATTATTACCAACATTTAGATTTGAAGAAACAGAGCCTCAAAGAGATGAAATCCATTATCCAAGATTTCACAGCAGGAAATGGCCAGGTAATTAGACTCCCAAAGGGTGATTTGGTAACCACTCTAATACACACCATCTAAAATGCAGTATAGTTTTCCAAGATACATAATTAAAATTATTCCATAATAAGCAAGAGTTGTTAGATAAAATATGTGTGGTGCAATGATAACTGCACAGTAAATAATTGATAAATACATTATGATTGGCTTATAAACATGTATATCATCACTAGAAAATGCCTAAATAAAAAGGAAGAATTAGCCTCACGTTTATGATAGCACTTAGCATGACAAAAAGATTTGTTTTGTTGGCTTTGTATTTCCTTTCTGTTGGGTTTTGTTTCTTCCCCCCTCAGAAAACTCTTTACAGCTTACTTTTTGTACATAGACTACACAATGTGTTATTTGGTAACTTGCAGACTTGGCTCTTAGCTTAGGTTGTATGCAACAGCAACACTTTTTTATGAAATAATGTAAGTAAAAGAATATATTTTCTCACTTAGTTAATGTAACTTTTACAGTGCTTTATAAAAGTAGTATTATGTATACAAGTCATGCTTATTCTTGCATTGATATCTAAGCCTTTAAAACTGTCCAAACCTATACAGCAGTTAAAAGAGTAACCATTGATATTTCTCAAAAGCCACATGATCCTTTTTTTTCTTATCTGCAATCTTTTCTACTTGTTTGCTATCAAATATTTTTATTAAGAAAGGTCACTAGTGTCATATATAACATGCCATCAAGCACCCAATCAGGGTGCTTATAACATCATGCAGTATAACAGTAACATATTGACTGATGTAAGAAGTGTGAGGATAAGCTCATTCTATTTCCTTTTGATATTTGTCAATACAGTTATTGTCATAGCTAATTTGTCATTATCTAAATTTGACCTTCCTCATTACCATTTCTTCACAAGTTATGAATTCCAACCTACATTATGTATATCTAGGTTATAATGAGAAAGCAAAAAATTAAGTATAATTTTTATTAATTCATTTTACTTATTTCATATGAAAGCACTTAGTTTACACATCATAGCAATGCAACTTTACTATCAACAGATTTACATTATATGTATACTTTCAAAGTGCATCTCTCTGTTGTATCTACTCTGATCCAACTCCATGTCAAGTCACATTCCTCACTCATATTCAACCTTCTGCAATATTTATTGTATGATTCAAGTATTTCATTTTATCTAGTGGTTCAGTTATTGTGGCAGGATAATGTATTAATATAATAATCTGAAGAATCCTATATTTACTTCTTTTCAGGATGGTAGCCAGGAATTTTGGACCTCCTTTTCTCAGAGAATCCAGCAAGTTGAGAGTGAAAAAAGCTGTAGTCATCAGCTTTTCCTAACTTTTGTACCAGTCAGTCTCTAGAAGGGTTGTCACAGATGAGGGAAGAAAAGATAAATGATTTTAGGAATAAGAATTAAGAGAGATTGTGGAAGGGAGAAAAGACTGTAGATCTTTCTAACAGAGGCCATGGGCCCTGTTAGCTGGCAGCAGCCTGAGGAACAGGAAAACATCAGAGAATAGCCATGTTATGCTCCAACGAAGCGGATATTGAGGTTTCTTTGCAGGGAACTCAAAGATGACACAAAAACAGCAGAGCTTCTGAACCTAAAGGGATCCTGAACACTGGGATAATGGGTGTTTCAGTGGATACCAGTGAGGGCTGATGAACGATGATTGATATCTCTTCAATGTAAGATGCTAGAGTAATTGTACAACACTGATGGAGTGGGAGAAGGGATCAAGTTGTAAAACTGAGTTTGACTTGTAGCTGACAGCTTGGACAGGTCGTAGAATTAGTTGATATAAAAAATAAAGATATGCATCAGTTGTGCACAACTGAATCTATGATCCATATTCTCTATCATATGTATTTTATAATTCCAATTTAATTATAAGTTCCTATAAGTAGTGTTCTCACTTTCTGCAGCCCTCTTAACACCTACCAAAAACACCTTACACATGATAGGTTGTCAAATACTCACTGGTTTGTCTCTTTATTTATCTATGGTTTTTAGGACGGAACTGAAAATTTCTGACTTACAAATGAAGTGTTTAGAATTTTTGAAGTTAAAAAGAAATGATGAATACTATTATACTGCTATTATATTATACAAAGGTCAAAAAACTGGAAATATGTCCTAGCACTAACATTTAATGAGTTCAGTGTCATTCTGTTTCTCAAATATTTGTATTTTAGTATTGCTGAGCAAAATGTACAAAAATTAAAGATTGGCAAAAATAATTTTAGAAGGATTAGTAGCTTCACAGATGGACATGAAAGCATTTGGAAAAATCATTTGTCTTTCCAAGAATAGCATCTTCACCTAAGAAATATATTTTAAAATTCTTCATAGAATAATTTCTTCATAATAAAATATAATATGCTTTATATATTTGTGCACAGATTGTGTTGATATATCTGTGATATAGATATATAAAACTATATACAATAGTAAAGTTTCTGAAAAGCATACATAAATAGAATTTATTCTTAGTCAAATAGCATGGTTGCAATCTCAATGAAACTTTCAATATATAGGAATTTCTTTGTGCTGCCAGTAAACATATCCTAATTAGAATATTTTTAAACATTGAAAATAATTATTTTTCTGTAGAGTTTAATTAAATTAGGCCACTCCTAAATAATAACAAATCAGCAATCATCAGACAAGACTCTCCTGAAAGTACCACATGAGCCCAGTATTACCAGCAATGGAGTATCATTTGGGACCTCACCTCACAATTAATGGCCAAGATGAGCATTCTTGCTGCCTAAGACTTTCCTTCTCCAACCAGTGATACCAGAGTGGCTGGACAATGAGGGAAAGGCAAGAGAGGCCATGCCACAACAAGCAGCCTGTATTAGGAAGTCTCTTTGTCCCAGGGAGCTTGAGCAGCCCAGCCTAGGAAAACTCCTTTTTCCCCCTTAAGCAGCACTAGCAGGGACCAGTGAAGTCCTAGAAGTACCAGATAAACTAAGTAGGCCAAAATAGAACAATTTTTCTATATTGCAAAATTTTAAATCATGTTTCCTAAAAATCAAAATAGAAACTCGAGTAATCCAAAGGATTTCCTTAAAGAAATCTGAGTGTAAAGTGAATTAATGAAAGAAGGCTTTGTCATAAGATGAGAATGGACAGTAAGGTCATGGCAGATGGTTTTCTGTAAGTACTTGTCATGTTCCGTAGTATCTGAAAGGGTGATTCATCATCAGTTATTACATCTAAGTCAGTTCTTAGTTCATTCTGCTCACAACCTGAGTTGAGATAGGTTACAATGATCTACTTTAGTTCAAAGACTATAAAAGAGTGATGACTTGGAAATTTAGGACAGAAAGTATTTTAATATACAGAATTAGGTGCTCTTGAAACCATTGGAGAGCTCTAGGAAAAGAATTCAAATATTTTAAACTCAAGAATATGAATGCTGTACTATCATTCAGATATTAGAAAGATGCTGCTATAGTCATCAGGCCTTCATTAAGAGGGCCTCTTACCTTCAGAAAGCTGATGGGTCTCTGGAATGGTAAGTATGGCCAATGTATTGGCTTGGCCAAAAAGTTCGTTCTGGTTTTCTATGTTACTGTATCTAACCACCCAAGGGTCTATGATCTTGCCTTCTAGCAGATGAGAAGAAATATGGTCTCCACTTTCTACTTTTCCAATATTAAGTGTATATAATAAAAAAAACCCTAAATTGCATCCAGAATTTTAGCTTCAAGAGAGTCTGGATTTTTAGCTTTCCTGCTTCTAAAATCAAGAAAAGTAGAAAAGAGGTTGAGAAAATCTATATATAACACCCAGTATAAATGTTAGTTCTTTATACTTATAAGCCTCTCCATTCCACCCAATGTCAGTATTCTTCCTGACCATGTCTCTTGAGCAAGGCACTATTTTGAAGCACAGAACCATCTGAATTCATCTCCTACTACTCCCTACCTTGAACAGAGAACTATACTCCTACTTGTTTGCTTCCTGTTCTTCAAACATAGCAAACTTGCCTATATTTGAGAGTAATTATTTTCATTGTCCCTCCCTTTTGAAAGTTCTTTCCTTGAGTTTTCCCATGGATTATTCCTCATCATTCAGGTATCTGTTCATATATCATCTCCTCAAAAATTCTTCCCTCACAACACTATATCTATATGAAATTTTAACCCTTTTTAATTATCATTTTGTTCTCTCAAACATTTTTCTTTTCTTTATAACATTTATAATTACCACTTATTTATTTAATAATAAGATATTCTCCCTTCCCCTCTCCTCCCTCCCTCTCTCTATTTATTTTATCTAAGATTTATTTGTGCCATCATCCAGATTAAAAACATCTGGGCAAACATAATTTGTTTAATAACAACTGAAATAATGTAATTTTTTCTTTTTGTAAGCTCTTACCATTTTGGAGATCTAAAGTGATTTCAAATATATATATATTTATGGCAGTTTTTAACATTTAAAAAGTACTAAGTACAGATAGTACTTAGCCATGGGCTATGTAAGTTTTTAAAGGTAGATTACTCTATTTTAAGGAAAAGTAATTTACAACAATCTCTAACTCCATTTAAGATCATACCCTTAAAGAAAACCCTTAAAAAGATGCCTGGTGGTGATGAAAGTAGGCAGGATAAAGTGAGAGCAGATGTTCTAGGATGATAAATGGGAAGAATAGGTAATAGAGGTTTGAAATCAGTAGTGCAGATTCAGATTTTATGAAAAGTTCCTCTACTGGTATGTGGAAATAAGATAGTGTTATTTTATTTGGAATATTTTATGCCCAAACTGTTTTTAAATAATTATTTTATAATTAGAATTGCAATGAATATCTTAAAGATTATTTTCCTTATATATCCATTCAGTTATTTATCCATTTATGTTTTCCACAAATATTTATTTAATATCCACTGTGTACCGGGTAATACAATTGAGATGGATGGCATTTTCGCATTTCTAAACCCCATTCTGTTGATCACTTACTGATAAATAATTAAGAAATTAAATACCCTTAGATCTTTTTCCCCTCATATGCCTTTTTTTTTTCCCTTTTAAATTAATTTTATTTTTTGTTTTTTAATTGAAGTATATTTGACTTACAATATTATATTAGTTTCAGGTGTACAACAGATTTGA
Source organism: Delphinapterus leucas (assembly GCF_059928025.1). NCBI lineage: Eukaryota > Metazoa > Chordata > Mammalia > Artiodactyla > Monodontidae > Delphinapterus > Delphinapterus leucas. The sequence goes on along the minus strand of NC_143136.1, from coordinate 40,381,052 downwards.
TACTGATTTGATATTCATTATACATTATAGTTAATGTTTGATATGTTGATAAGATTTGATATTCTTATACATTAAATAATGATCACTACAAAAAATTTAGTTACTATTTGTCACCATACAAAATTATTACAATATTATTGACTATATTCCCTATGCTGTACATTATATCCCTGTGATTTATTTATTTTATAACTGGAAGTTTATACTTCTTAATCCTCTTTTCCTATTTTTCCCAGTTCCCACAACCTTCCCCTCTAGCAACCATCAGTATGTTTTCTGTATCTGTGAATCTGTTTCTGTCTTGTTATGTTTGTGTGTTTTATTTTTTAAATTCAACATGTAAGTGAAATCATACAGTATTTGTCTTTCTCTGTTTATTTTGTTTCACTTAGCATAATACTCTCGAGGTCCATCTATGTTGTTACAAATGGCAAGATTTTATTCTTGTTTATGACTAAGTAATATTCCATTGTGTATATATATATGTGTGTGTGTGTATATATATATATATATATATACATACATACATATATATATATATATATAAAACACTGCTTTATCCATTCATCTGTCAATGAATACATATTGCTTCCATATCTTGGCTATTGTAAATAATGCTACAGTGAACATCAGGGTGCATATATCTACTGCAAAGGAAGCAAGAATATACAGTGGGGAAAAGACAGTCTCTTTGATAAATGGTTTTGGGGAAATTGGACAGATTTATGCAAAAGAATGAGACAAAGCCACTTTCTTGCACCATAAACAAAAATCTCAAACAGATTAAAGACTTAAATGTAAGACCTGAAACTATACTCACTGACATTGGTCTCAATATTTTTTTGGATCTGTCTCTTCAAGCAAGGGAATTAAAAGCAAAAATAAACAAATGGAACTACATCAAACTAAAAAGTGAAGGAAACCATCAACGAAATGAAAAGGCAACTTACCGAATGGGAGATGATATTTGCAAATGATATGACCAATAAGGGTTTAATATCCAAAATATATAAAGAATTCATACAACTCAATATCAAAACACAAACAATCCAGTTAAAAAAATGGGCAGAGGACCTGAATAGACATATTTCCAAAGAAGACATACAGATGGCCAATAGACACATGAAAAGATGCTGAACATCACTAATCATCAGGGAAATGCAAATCAAAACCACAATGAGATATCATATGCTGTTTCTATCAACTGCCTGAAAAAGATTTCACAGAACCAAAAAAGACTTTTGTTCAAATAATCATTGTTCACTAAACAAGTTTACTTCATCAAGGTAAGTCATGGCTGATGACTTTAACAGCAGAAATTTAGCAAAACAGATTCCCTTCAGATAAAGTTGCAAATTTCATATCCAAATACAAGATTCTAACTTGGAATTAATTTTTTTAAAGATATAGCTTAATTAAAAATTGCAAATTATTGACATAAAGCAGATGTTTAATTTTCTTTGCTATAAATAATCTATAAAAGTTAAATTTTAAAGCATTTGTTAAAAGATAAAGATAAGTGCATCACATTTATTATTAAACTTGATTATTTATATACATCCTAATACATACCCTAGATTTAATATGCACACAAATTGTGAACATAAATAGAAAATTAATTTCTTGAAATTCTAAATTATTTCTAAATTATGAATTTTTTTATTAGTTCATCTGATAATATTACAAGAATTAGCCTTCTCCAGGACTACTCATAATGTGCAGTTGTAATTAAAATGATGGAATCACTTACTCTGTGATTATTAAAAAAAAAAGAAAACAACAACACTACATGACAGAATACTTCCAGAGAAGCATATGACTCTTGACACATTCTAAATTGGTTGCAAATGATAGTGTATTAACATGCTACTCTCTTACATGACCTACTTCTCCCAAAGTTATAGCATTTCCTAGTAATATGGGATTTAATGTTTTCTAAGAGAAAATTATGCCATTAATAGAAGTATTGTATTAGTTCTATTGGACTGTATAGGTTAAAAGCATCATAATATATTAATAAAGTATATATACTTAATATGTATTAGACTTAATATGACATTTGTTGTTTCTGAAACACTTGAATCTGCTCTGTCCTCAAAATGTCTTCTAGTCCCCAGTGATATGCTTAGACATTTCAAAGAATGTCACAATAGAATACATACATACGCAATACATTATATATGTATATATAACGCCTAACAGAAGTTCAAGCATATTAGCTTAATAATCCACTTTCTACAATGTAATTTAATCCAAAATTGATACTATATAATTGTCATTAAAATAAGAATACAAGATATATGACAATATGATAAAGAATACAGTTTTAAACTTAAAGTTATTTATAACCCTATAATGCATGGTTCACACTTCAAAGTCTTTTAGAATATAGTTGATACAAAGCCATAAAGAAAATTTAATCTAAGTAACAATGTAAAAATCTCCTCTAAATATTCCTCAATTAAATATACACACTATTGGCCAGGTCTAGTTATGAGGGTAAACATATACTCACAACACTTGATTTTAGCCAACAGACAGAAGATATATATGCATATGTTCAACAGTTTCTCAAGTCTGTACTTACTTTTTCATATTTCTTTAGAAGCTACTTAAGAGTAAAGAGCATAACTCTGATAATCTAATCCTTCTGATAGTAAAGGTTTTATGACAGTAAAGATTCATGAAAGTCATAGTTCTGATCATATTAATTGCTTCTGACAGTATAGCCCCAAAAGTCAATCTGTCATTTGTGAAATAATTGTTGATAGTACTTCAGGGAAAGGCCTTGTGACTACCATAAAAAAGTAAAAATCATCTAACAGAAAGTGTGAAATCTATTCTTCTTCTCTACTCAGGATCATGTATTTTCCTAATGTTCCTAAAAGAAGAATCTCAGGTTGCCTAGATGGGCAGAGCTGTATATCTTACAGTTAGTGGATGAGCTTTTTGAGGGAAGATGAAATCTTCCTTCACAAGGTATCCGGAACACAACATAGTCCTAGTTTGCCTCCCACCTCTCTAGCCATTATCTAAATGACAATTTAATTTGCTGGTCCCACTGCATCTCTCCAACTTCAAAATGTTGGAGGGTCCCAGAATCTCAGTACTTGGACTTCTGCTACATCTCACACAGTCCTTTGGTCATCTTATCCAGTTTCAAGGATTTAAATGCAATCTATATGCTGACCATTCCAAAATACGTATCTCCAGACCAGTCCATTCCTCTTAATTCAAGACAAACACCTTCACTTGAATGGCTAATACATGTCTCACATTTAGTGCTCCAAACTGAATTCTTCAAATCTCCCCCAAACCACTCCTACATTCCCCACCTTCAATTTCAAGAACAGCAACTCTACCCTTCCAGTTGTTCAGACCAAAATGTTTGGAATTGTTCCTTACTTTTCTCCCTTATTCTCAATATTCAATCTGTTGGGACAGCTCAATATTCCCAATGTATCCTTATTTCAATCACTTCAATTTACCTTCCTGGCTACCACCCTGGTCTAAGTTTGGGTTACTACAATAACTTCCCAACTGGTCTCTATGAGTCCACCATGATCCCATAGAGTTAACAGGAAAAACACTTAAGTCAAATCATTCCAATCCCTTCTGCAAAACCCTTCAATTTTCTTTCTTTTTTTTTTTTTAACACTCAAAGTAGAAACCCAATTGCTTGCAGGGACAAACAAAGCCTCATATGTTTCTAGCTCTATAGCCACTCTAACAATCTTTGTTTCTATCACCTCCCTAGCTTACTCCATGCTAGCTATACTAGCCTCAATGATGCTCCATGAACAAATGATGGGGAGCAGTCCTGCCTCAGAGCTTCTGCTTTGAATCAATGCTTTTTCCTCAAATGTACTTTTCCTCAAATGTACATACTCATGTTCTCACATCCTTTGGGTCTTTAGGAGGCTTTCTTTGAAGACTGTCTTCACTAAAACACTTCAAAATTTAACTAGCACCCTGCATTCTTTGTCTCTTTTCTGGATTTATTATTTTCTCCATCATTCATTATGTCACCATGTGACATATTATACATTTTATCTTCAGTTTTCAATTTTTCCTCTTTCTACACTGTGTTGAATTTTCTTATATTCATATCCTAGAATATGATATATTCTCCAAAAATACTTATTAAATGTTGAATGAGCCTTTAGGTTCTCCTCAAAAGACATTGTGTAAATGTTTACATTCAGGGCCATAACTGAAGCCAGCCCTGAATCTATTTCAAATCGAAAATGTTCTTGCCCAATTTTTTTTAAGTCATGTGTACTATAAAAGTCAAGGAAAGGACATTGTTTTTCTTTTACTTGACATTTGCTGAATTTGAAACAATGTCAGAGTTGACAAAAATCTAGTCCAAGCTTTCCCAGAATAAGATTATCGGCAGGGTATTCTTAAAAACATTAATTTTTAATACAAAATACTGCGCTACCAATTTTTATTGACAATGAAGTCTGTGAAATATAGAATGGAATGCATGTCACGAAGGTACTATAATCAACTAATAAAATTAATACATTGGCAGAAGACCCAGAAGAGTCAACACAATATTAAAGGAGAAGAACAAAGTTGGAGGACTGACACTAACCAACTTCAAGACTTACTTTAAAGCTACAGTAAGCAAGAAAGTGTAGTACTGGCAAAAGAACAGATAAATAGATCAATGGAACAGAATGAAGAGTGCAGAAACAGACCCATGTAAATATAGTCAGCTGATCTTTGACAAAGGAGAAAATGTAATACAATGGAGTAAAGATAGTCTTTCAACAAATGGTGCTAGAACTAGACATCCACATTGAAGAAAAATGAATTTAGGCACAAAAATTAACTCAAAATGTATCATAGACCCAAGTGTAAAATGCAAAATTATAAAACTCCTAAAAAATAATGTAGTAGAAAACCTAGATGACCTTGAATATGGTGATGACTTTTTAGATACAAGACCAAGACACAATCCATGAAAGAAAGAATTGATTAGCAGGACTTCACTAAAATTAAAACCTTCTGCTTTACAAAAGACATTGTCAAGAGCAAGAGAAGAGAAGCCACAGACTTGGAGAAAATATTTGCAAAGAACACATCTGATAAAGGACTGTTATCCAAAAAATACAAAGAACTTTTAAAACTCAACAATAAGGGGAGACTTTCAAGATGGCGGAGGAGTAAGATGTGGAGGTCACCTTCCTCCCCACAAATACATCAGAAATACATCTACATGTGGAACAACATCTACAGAACACCTACTGAACGCTGGCAGAAGACCTCAGACTCCCCAAAAGGCTAGAAACTCTCCACGTAACTGGGTAGGGCAAAAAAAAAAGAAAAAACAGACACAAAAGAATAGGGATGGGACCTGCACCTCTGGGAGGGAGCTGTGAAGGAGGAAAAGTTTCCACACACTAGGAAGCACCTACACTGGCAGAGACGGGGGTAGCGGGGAGGAAGCTTCGGACCCACAGAGGAGAGAACAGCAATAGGGGTGCAGAGGGCAAAGTGGAGAGATTACCACACAGAGGATCGGTGCCGACCAGCAATCACCAGCCTGAGAGGCTTGCCTGCTCACCTGCCGGGACGGGTTGGGGCCGGGAGCTGAGATTTGGGTTTTGGAGGTCAGATCCCAGGAAGCGGACTGGGGTTGTCTGCATGAACACAGCCTGAAGGAGGCTAGTGTGCCACAGCCAGCCGAGAGGGAGTCCAGGAAAAAGTCTGGAACTGCCGAAGAGGCAAGAGACCATTGTTTTGGGGTGCACAAGGAGAGGGGATTCAGAGCACTGCCTAAAGAAGCTCCAGAGATGGACGCGAGCCGCGGCTACCAGAGCGGACACCAGAGACGGACAGGAAACGCTAAGGCTGCTGTTGCAAGCACAGGGCACTATCCATACCTCCCCTCCTGGAAGCCTGTGCAGCCCGCCACTGCCAGAGTCCCATGACCAGGGACAATTTCCCTGGGAGAACACACGGCGCGCCTCAGGTGTTGCAATGTCACATCAGCCTTTGCTGCCGCAGGCTCACCTTGCATTCTGTACCCCTCCCTCCCCCCAGCCTGAGTGAGTCAGAGCCCCCAAATCAGCTGCTACTTTAACCCTGTCCTGTCTGAGCAAAGAACAGACACCCTCAGGCAACCTACACACAGAGGCAGGGCCAAATCCAAAGCTGAACCCCAGGAGCTCTGCAAACAAAGACGAGAAAGGGAAATTTCTCCCAGCAGCCTCAGGAGCAGCGGATTAAATCATCACAATCAACTTGATGTACCCTGCATCTCTGGAATACCTGAATAGACAACGAATCATCCCAAAATTGAGGCGGCGGACTTTGGGAGCAACTGTAGACTATGGGTTTGCTTTCTGCATCTAATTTGTTTTTGGTTTTATGTTTGTCTTAATTTAGTATTTAGAGTTCATTATCATTGGTAGATTTGTTTATGATTTAGTTGTTGTCTTCCTTTTTTTTAAATATATATATATTTTTTTCCTTTTTCTCTTTTTGTGATTGTGTATGTGTATGCTTCTTTGTGTGATTTTGTCTGTATACCTTTGCTTTTACCATTTATTCTAGGGTTCTGTCTGTCCTTTTTTTTCTCTTTAATATAGTTTTTTGCACTGGTTATCATTGGTGGATTTGTTTTTTGGGATTGGTTTATCTCTTCTTTCTTTGTTTTATTTTTTTCTTCTTTTTTATTACTTTTAAATCTTTTATAATTTTTTATTATTCTTTATTTTAATAACTTTATTTTATTTTATTTTATTTTTCTTTCTTTCTCCTTTTTCTTCTGAGCCATGTGGCTGACAGGGTCTTGCTGCTCTGGCCGGGTGTCAGTCCTGTGCCTCTGACTTGGGAGAGCTGAGTTCAGGACATTGGTCCACCAGAGACCTCCCAGCTCCACGTTATATCAAACAGCGAAAGCTCTCCCAGAGATCTCCAACGCCATGCTAAAACCCAGCTCCACTCAACAAACAGTAAGCTACAGTGCTGGACACCCTAAGCCAAACAACTAGCAAGGCAGGAACACAACCCCACCCATTAGCAGAGAGGCTGCCTAAAAGCATAATAAGGTCATGGACACCACAAAAAACACCACCAGATGCAGTCCTGCACACCAGAATGACAAGACCCAGTGCCATACACCAGAACACAGGCATCAGTCTCCTCCACCAGGAAGCTACACAACCAACTGAACAAACCTTAGCCACTGGGGGCAGATACTAAAAACAATGGGAACTACGAACATGCAGCCTGTGTACAGGAGATCCCAAACACAGTAAGTTGAGGCATATGAGAAGACAGAGAAACACACAGCAGATGAAGCAGCAAGGTAAACACCCACCAGACCAAACAAATGAAGAGGAAACAGGCAGTCTCCCTGAAAAAGAATTCACAGTATTGATAGTAAAGATGATCCAAAATCTTGTAAAGAGATTGGAGAAAATACAAGAAACGTTTAACAAGGACCTAGCGAACAAGACAGAAAACAAAAAATGAAAACAACACAATAAATGAAATTAAAAATTCTTTAGAATGAATTAATAACTGAGGCAGAAGAAGAACGGATAAGTAACCTGGAAGATAAAAAACTGGAAATAACTACTGCAGAGCAGAATAAAGAAAAAAGAATGAAAAGAATTGTGGACAGTCTCAGAGACCTCTGGGACATTAAGCGCAACAACATTCGAATTATAGGGGTCCAAGAAGAAAAGGAGAAAAAGAAAGGGACTAAGAAAATATTTGAAGAGATTATAGTTTAAAACTTCCATAATATGGGAAACAAAAGAGTCAATCAAGTCCAGGAAGTGCACAGAGTCCCATACAGGATAAATCCAAGGAGAAACATGCCAAGACACATATTAATCAAACTATCAAAAATTAAATACATTGGGCTTCCCTGGTGGCGCAGTGGTTGAGAGTCCGCCTGCCGATGCAGGGGACACAGGTTCGCGCCCCGGACCGGGAGGATCCCACATGCCGTGGAGCGGCTGGGCCCGTGAGCCATGGCAGCTGAGCCTGCGCGTCCGGAGCCTGTGCTCCGCAATGGGAGAGGCCACAACAGTGAGAGGCGCGCGTACCGCAAAAAAAAAAAAATTAAATACAAAGAATATATTAAAAGCAGAAAGGGAAAGCCAACAAATAACACACAAGGGAATCCCCATAAGGTTAACAGCTGATCTTTCAGCAGAAACTCTGCAAGCCAGAAGGGAGTGGCAGGACATATTTAAGGTGAGGAAAGGGAAAAACCTACAACCAAGATTACTCTACCCAGCAAGGATCTCATTCAGATTTGACAGAGAAATTAAAACCTTTACAGACAAGCAAAAGCTAAGAGAACTCAGCACCACCAAACCAGCTTTACAACAAATGCTAAAAGAACTTCTCTAGGCAGGAAACACAAGAGAAGGAAAAGACCTACAATAACAAACCCAAAACAATTAAGAACATGGTAATAGGAACATATATATCGACAACTGCCTTAAATCTAAATGGATTAAATACTCCAACCAAAAGACATAGACTGGCTGAATGGACACAAAAACAAGACCCATATATATGCTGTCTAAAAGAGACCCACTTCAGACCTAGGGACACATCCAGACTGAAACTGAGGGGAAGGAAAAAGATATTCCATGCAAATGGAAATTGAAAGAAAGCTGGAGTAGCAATTCTCATAACAGACAAAAGAGACTTTAAAATAAAGACTATTACAACAGACAAAGAAGGACACTACATAATGATCAAGAGATCAATCCAAGAATAAGATATAACCATTACAAATATTTATGCACCCAACGTAGGAGCACCTCAATACATAAGGGAAATGCTAACAGCCATAAAAGGGGAAATCGACAGTAACACAATCATAGTAGGGGACTTTAACACCTCACTTTCACCTTTGGACAGATCATCCAAAGTGAAAATTAATAAGGAAGCACAAGCTTTAATAGACACATTAAACAAGATGGACTTAATTGATATTTATAGGACATGCCATCCAAAAACTACAGAATACACGTTCTACTCAAGGGCTCATGGAACATTCTCCAGGATAGATCACATCTTGGGTCACAAATCAAGCCTCAGTACATTTAAGAAAATTGAAGTCGTATCATATATCTTTTCCGACCATGTGCTATGAGATTAGATATCAATACAGGAAAAAAATCTGTAAAAAATATAAATACATGGAGGCTAAACAACAGAATACTAAATAAACAAGAGATCACTGAAGAAATCAAAAGAGAAAAATCACAAAATACCTGGAAACAACTGACAATGAAAACACAATGATCCAAAACCTATGGGATGCAGTAAAAGCAGTTCTAAGAAGAAAGTTTATAGCAATACAATCCTACTTCAAGAAACAAGAAATATTGCAAATAAACAACCTAAACTTACTCCTAAAGCAATTAGAGAAAGAAGAACAAAAAACCCCCAAATTTAGCAGAAGGAAAGAAATCATAAAAATCAGATCAGAAATAAATGAAAAAGAAATGAAGGAAACAATAGCAAAGATCACTAAAACTAAAAGCTGGTTCTTTGACAAGATAAACAAAATTGATAAACCATTAGCCAGACTCATCAAGAAAAAAAGGGAGAAGACTCAAATCAACAGAATTAGAAATGAAAGAAGAGAAGTAGCAACTGACACTGCAGAAATACAAAGGATCATGAGAGATTACTACAAGCCACACTATGCCAATAAAATGGACAACCTGGAAGAAATGGACAAATTCTTAGAAAAGCACAACCTTCGGAGACTGAACCAGGAAGAAATAGAAAATATAAACAGACTAATCACAAGCACTGAAGTTGACACTGTGATTAAAAGTCTTCCAACAAACAAAAGTCCGGGACCAGATAGCTTCACAGATGAATTCTATCAAGCATTTAGAGAAAAGCTAACATCTATCCTTCTCAAACTCTTCCAAAATATAGCCGAGGGAAGAACACTCCCAAACGCATTGTATGAGGCCACCATCACCCTGATACCAAAACCAGACAAAGATGTTACAAAGAAAGAAAACTACAGGTCAATTTCACTAATGAACATAGATGCAAAAACCAACAAAATACTAGCAAACAGAATCCAAAAGAACATTAAAAGTATCATACACCATGATCAAGTGGAGTTTATCCCAGCAATGCAAGGATTCTTCAATATACGCAAATCAATGTGATATACCATATTAACAAACTGAAGGAGAAAAACCATATGATCATCTCAATAGATGCAGAAAAACCTTTTGACAAAATTTAACACCAATTTATGATAAAAAAGAGAACTACAGAAAGTAGGCATAGAGGGAACCTACCTCAACATAATAAAGGGCATATATGACAAACCCATAGCCAACATCGTTCTCAATGGTGGAAAACTGAAACCATTTCCTCTAAGATCAGGAACAAGACAAGGTTGTCCACCCTTACCACTTTTATTCACCATAGTTTTGGAAGCTTTAGCCACAACAATCAGAGAAGAAAATTAAATAAAGGGAATCCAAATAGGAAAAGAAGAGGTAAAGCTGTCACTGTTTGCAGATGACATGATACTATACATAGAGAATCCTAAAGATGCTACCAGAAAACTACTAGAGCTAATCAATGAATTTGGTAAAGTAGCAGGATACAAAATTAATGCACAGAAATCTCTGGCATTCCTATACATTAATGATGAAAAACCTGACAGTGAAATCAAGAAAACACTCTCATTTACCACTGCAACAAAAAGAATAAAATATCTAGGAATAAACCTACCTGAGGAGACAAAAGACCTGTATGCAGAAAATTATAAGACACTGATGAAAGAAATTAAAGATGATACAAATAGATGGAGAGATATACCATGTTCTTGGGTTGGAAGAATCAACATTGTGAAAATGACTATACTATCCAAAGCAATCTAAAGATTCAATGCAATCCTTATCAAACTACCAATGGCCTTTTTTCACAGAACTAGAACAAAAAATTTTACAATTTGTATGGAAACACAAAAGACCCCGAAAAGCCCAAGCAATCTTGAGAAGGAAAGATGGAGCTGGAGGAATCAGGCTCCCTGACTTCAGACTATACTAGAAAGCTACAGTAATCAAGACAGTAAGGTACTGGCACAAAAACAGAAATATAGATCAATGGAACAGGATAGAAAGCCCAGAGATAAATCCATGCACATACGGTCACCTTATTTTTGATAAAGGAGGCAAGAATATACAATGGAGAAAAGACAGTCTCTTCAATAAGTGGTGCTGGGAAAACTGGACAGCTACATGTAAAAGAATGAAATTAGAACACTCCCTAATACCATACACAAAAATAAACTCAAAATGGATTAAAGACGTAAGTCCAGACACTATAAAACACTTAGAGGAAAACATAGGCAGAACACTGTATACCACAAATCACAGCAAGATCATTTTTGACCCACCTCCTAGAGAAATGGAAAAAAAAAAAGAAAAATAAACAAATGGGACCTAATGAATCTTAAAAGGTTTTGCACAGCAAAGGAAAACATAAAGAAGACGAAAAGACAAGCCTCAGAATGGGAGAAAATATTTGCAAATGAAGCAACTGAGAAAGGATTAATCTCAAAAATATATAAGCAGCTGATGCAGCTCCACATCAAAAAAACAAACAATCCAATCCAAAAGTGAGCAGAAGACCTAAATAGACATTTCTCCAAAGAAGATATACAGATTGCCAACAAACACGTGAAAGAATGCTCAACATCACTAATCGTTAGAGAAATGCAAATCAACACTACAATGAGGTATCACCTCACACCAGTCAGAAACACCATCATCAACAAACCTACAAACAATAAATGCTGGAGAGAGTGTGGAGATAAGGAAAACCCTATTGCACTGTTGGTGGGAATGTAAATTGATACAGCCACTATGGAGAACAGTATGCAGGTTCCTTAAAAAAATTAAAATAGAACTACCATACGACCCAGCAATCCTACTACTGGGCATATACCCTGAGAAATCCATAATTCAAAAAAGTCATGTACCACAATATTCATTGCAGCTCTATTTACAACAGCCAGGACATGGAAGCAACTTAAGTGTCCACTGACAGATGAATGGATAAAGAAGATGTGGCACATATTTACAAGAGAATATTACTCAGTTATAAAAAGAAATGAAATTGAGTTATTTGTAGTGAGGTGGATGGACCTAGAGTATGCCATACAGAGTGAAGTCAGAAAGAGGAAAAGAAATACTGTACACCAACACATATATATGGAATCTAAAAAAAAATGTTTCTGAAAAACCTAGGGGCAAGACAGGAATAAAGATGCAGACATAGCGAATGGACTTGATGACACGGGAAGGGGGAAGGGTAAGCTGGGATGAAGTGAGAGATTGGCGTGGACATATATACACTACCAAATGTAAAATAGATAGCTAGTAGGAAGCAGCCACATAGCACAGGGAGATCAGCTCCGTGCTCTTTGAACACCTAGAGGGGTGGGATAGGGAGGGTGGGAGGGAGACAAAAGAGGGAGGAGATATGGGAATATATGTATATGCATATGTATAGCTGATTCAGTTTGCTATAAAGCAGAAACTAACACACAATTGTAAAGCAATTATACTCCAATAAAGATGTTTAAAAAAAAAAAAGCTCAACAATAAGAAAACCAACGAGCTAGTTAAAAAATGGGCCAAAGATCTTCATGGATATGTCATCATAGAAGATATACAACTGGCATATAAGAATATGAAAAGATGCTCAACATCATATGTAATCAGGGAAATGAGAATTAAAACAATGAGGCACCATTACACTGACAACTGCAGGCACCAACAACACTGCAGATAACGATGTGGAGCAAGAGGAACTCTCATTCACTCCTGGTGGGAATGCAAAATTGTACAACCACCCTGGCAGAGTTTGGTGGTTTCTTACAGAATTAAACATACTCTTACCATACGATCCAGTGATCCCTCTCCTTGTCATTTACTCAAAGAAACTGAAGATTTACATCCATACAAAAATCTGCACATGGGTGTTTATAGCAGCGTTATTCATAATTGCCAAATCTTGGAAGTTACCAAAATGTCCTTCAGTAGGTGAATGTCTAAATAAAACTTCTGTATATGCAAATAATGTAATATTATTCTGCACTAAAAAGAAATGAGCTGTCAAGTCATGAAAAGACATGGAGGAAACAAATATATATTAGTGAGTGAAAGAAGCCAGTCTGAAAATCTACATAATGTATGATTCCAAGTATATGACTTTCTGGAAAAGGCAAAGCTATGGAGACAGTAAAAAAGATCAGTGGTTTACAGGACTAAGGGAGAAGGGTGTGATAAATAGGTAGAGCACAGAGGATTTTTAGGGCAGTGAAACTACTTTGTATGATACTATACATGGTGGCACAGGCAACCACTTCTCAACCTAACAATAAAAGATAAAATGAGAAAGTCTTTAAGAGATGAAATCTAATTAAAACTCTATGTTGCAGCTAGGGTAAAATTAATAGGATGGCTGTCACATACACCATGAACACCTCTGAATGGATGAGAATAATAACTAGATTGAATAAATCCATTACTCCTCATCATTAGAAACTAAAAATATCACTTACACTACTGTTTACAGTTTTCTTTCTCCCTGACTTTACCAGAAATATTTTATATTTAGTTCCATCAATTAACTATATAAATTTTCATAATATACAAACTTAGGATAATTTTCCCCAGAGATCCCTTTGACTTCTCTTGACATGTTGACTTTGATTTGGGGCATTCCCAGAGCCACTCTCCCATTGCAGCTGTCCTTAACTGTTCATGTATCAACCTTTCATTTCTCCAGTTTGTTTCTTCATCATTTTGATTCTGTCTTCTTTTATTCACTGTTAAAATTCTTACACCTTAAAAAAATTTAGGTGTTGTATACAGGTACTGTTATTAAATTATTATTTGAAAATATTTGGGAAAGAGAGAAGCCTAATGTAAACTATGGACTTTAGGAGGTTATGATGTGTCAATGTAAATTCATTAATTGTAACAAATGTACTACTCTGGTGGGGATGTTGATAATGGGGGAAGCTATGCATGTGTGGGGTAGGGAGTGTAAAGGAACTCTCTGTACCTTCCTCTCAATTTTGCTGTGAACCTAAAACTGCTATTTAAGAAATACACTACCAAACGTAAAATAGATAGCTAGTGGGAAGCAGCCGCATAGCACAGGGAGATCAGCTCAGTGGTTTGTGACCACTTAGAGGGGTTGGATAGGGAGGGTGGGAGGGAGACACAAGAGGGAAGAGATATGGGAACATATGTATATGTATAACATATGTATATGTATAACTGATTCACTTTGTTATAAAGCAGAAACTAACACACCATTGTAAAGCAATTATACTCCAATAAAGATGTTAAACAAAAAAAAAGAAAGAAATTCTTTAAGAAACAAACTAAATCAATATATTGGGCCCAGATTTAAGGAATTCAAATTGAATTTGATAAGTTCATGAGGTCAAATCTATCCCAAACTAATATGTAAATTATAGTTATTTTTTTTTCCTGGGGGGAGGGGAGGAGGGAAACTACTCAACCTAAGTGAAAATGCAAATAACTATGAGAAAAACACTCTACCAAATTCTAATTACCATCATGGATGGTAAAATTGTGATTATAAAATTGTGATTATCTCCTACAGATGGCCAATGAAATAAAGTGATTTACTTACAATAGATATTATTTCTCAATATGTGTAGAAGTTTCTTTATATGATATTTCACTGCTATCGGCATTTCTAATTCTTCAAGCTGAAACCAATGTCTAACCTAATATTTTCTAAGGCACTAACTTGCTTTTTGTATGAATGTTTAACTTCCATGTGTTTATTTTAATAACTATTAAAAAGTTTCATATCTACTAAAATTTGATGAGCACAAATGATCACCCAAGTGAAGCATTCCTACTATATTTGCCCTGGTTGAATTTCAGAAGGTCCCTGGACAATAATACAGAAGGAAAATACTTTCACTGCCCAATTCTTCAAAAGTTGGCTGTGTCCTTTACACATACAACGGACTGATACTTAACAGCCTTTAGCGTGCATCTGTTTCCTTGGAAAATCATTACTGTTGAGCTCTGCACCTCTATTTCTTAACCATATCCAAACAGTATAAATGTCTTTCGTAAGTCTTAAATCAGATTTTCGAATTCTGACTTACGCCAGTGGAAATGTATAATGTTCATCTCATTTTTTAATGTTTCTACTCAGTCTTATTCTACTTTCGATCCACAAATCTAAGCGTTCCTTGTTGAAAGGTCCAAGTTCTGGGCTTTTAAACATTATTGTTTATTATCTCAGAGAATTGATACGCTCTCCACTAAAATCCTCAGTATGTTACAGCAGCAAACTCTTTATGAATGTGTACTATATGCCAGCCCCTGCCTTGGGTTCTGGCATACACAGATGAATTAGTAATGGCTTTAACCTCAAGAAGTTTAATAATACCTTTGTTTGTAAAGCTCTTTCACACATATTATTTTTATTTAATCTTCATAATGTCTTTTGATATTTTACTAATAACTACATTATGGTTTATTGAATTATGGTCTACAGTGAATTAAAGTGCTGACGTATAAGATTTTTTGATGACATGTAATATAGTTATATGTACAGTATGATATCTGTTTAAAAATCTTACTATATGTACATATATAATCTAGAGGAGATTATCACAATTTCACCATCCTTGCTGGTAATTAGAATTTGATAGACTGTTTCATTCGCATGCATTAAAAAGAAGTTGTTATATAATGGCATATAGTTTCTAAAATAAATAATGGCTATTTTCTCTTTCATGTTTTCACTTATTGTTGAACTTTTTATAATGGCTATTTATCACATTCATGATCAGGATTTTTTATATATATATATATATATATATATATATACTCACACTCTTAGGTAGACACTTTATTCAGAAAAGCCAAATGAGGTTACGTATATCTATTTACTAGTGACTCTGCTGCCAACGAAAGTAATTGACAGATTTCCTGACCTCCTACAATCCAAGACAAATATTCCTCAATAAATTGATAAGCAAGTGCCAACCAAAATTTTCCCAGGTTGCTTTTCGAACACACTCAAAAAAACATTATTCTTTGTGTTTTACATACACTGTAGCACAATGAGCATTTCAATTACAATTATCTCTATAAGGTAACCCAAATAAAATATAATTTAATCATGCTTTCATATACATTTTCCATAATGAGCAATCTATTAATCTATCAGTTTATCAAACATTACCTGTAACCAATCTAGCAATCTTTTTTTGCAATTGATAACATTTAAATAAAAATAAGTGCCTGAAATTTAAACTCATTTTATTAGCAATTTTGCTTGGTTATGTAAGTAGAGATTGCAGTAGTGCCAAGTGTCAGATTCCAATGATTTCATAGATAATTATTTTGGGGTTAAGAGAAAGCAAATTTATACACCACAGAAAGAAACAGGATAATTATATTAAACTAAATGTGATTGAAAATGAGTTAATTTGAACTTGGTTTGACACTAAAAATGAAGAAAATTGACTGCAAACATTTTATTTTGCTATAAGTAAAAGCACATAGAATGTATGAGTATGTAGCTTTCCTTCCTTTTGATATATGTGTAAATGTGTGTGCATTTATGCATATGTTTATGTTTGCATGTAAATCTGCCTTTTTTTTCCTTTTTCTTTTTCTTCCTAAAAAGAACGCCTCTTGACTCCCTATAACCAAACCTGTGTCACCATGAAATGAAGGATTAGGCAATTGGTGGTGAGATTTTGATAATAGTGGTGAAATTCTATGATCTTAAAGAAGGACATGCTTTTTCAGGCTTAGTCAAGATAAACAATGGTTTTGAGAAGCTGGGGTTTCTATGTAAGAAAGGCTCCACAGGCCTGTTGTTACTAAATGCCAGGCAAATACAGATGCAGGTTGAATACACTCCATGGGTTTTTGAAAGTACCTTGATTCATAACAAAACAGTGCTTAAAATCATGAAACTTCCTTTTCTTTTCCTTTGTAAAAATTTCATGGAGCCTGCTGAGGCATTGTTATTGTTCAAAAGACTGTTTCATAAAGAAATGTGTTAGAATCAAACAAGTAGATCAACTGGTGTCATCATTTATATAAGAAAATGTTACCATAAAAATTCCCTTAGGCCTTTTTTGGCTCCATATTATAGGCTTCTAAAATTAAAGCATCGTTCAAAGTAATAAAAACTGAGCCCCCCTCAAAAAGCCTAGCCTTTATTAAGTCCCCTTCTCTTCATGACAAAATTATCTTTTCCTTCCTGCTTTCTAGAAAGCAATCTCCTCCTAGAATGTTT
Source organism: Delphinapterus leucas (assembly GCF_059928025.1). Lineage (NCBI taxonomy): Eukaryota > Metazoa > Chordata > Mammalia > Artiodactyla > Monodontidae > Delphinapterus > Delphinapterus leucas. The sequence continues at coordinate 40,363,706 of NC_143136.1, read as the reverse complement.
CTACAGATGCTAGCTTTCCTACCCCTGTTGGCTCTAAAAGACTGCCTCGTACTGAAATATATTTAAGGCTTACGCTGATATAAGACATCAGATTTTACACCTTCAAAATTCACTTTGTCTGTCAGTAATTCCAGGCTGATATTTAAGAGGTTTCTTTACTGGGAGTGAGAAATAGCAAATATCTAATATGAAATTGCCCCCTAGTGGAGTTAAAAGCTCTCCTGATAACCACCTCAAGGATATGGGTCAAATCAGTGTGGTAAATTTATTTCAGATCTCTCACATTCTGTGAGGTATAGGGTTGTATGGAGAACATAATAATAAATGTTAGTAATTAAATCTTGCCCTTTCTAAGAGAGAAGCAATCAAATTCTACTTCTCAATCAGAAGAATCTGCCAGGGCATGAACCAGCTACTTAACCTCCAGCCCTCTTATATTCCTTTATGTTTTGTTAAAATCATGTTCAATCTGACACATGGAACACACTATAGAGGAATAATAGTATATCTTTAAAGAATTCAGTATGCTCAAATTGGAGATTTTATCCATCTTTATTAACACACAATCAATAACACTCCTTTTGCAAAACTAACCCAATATGACAAATTTTTCCCTGAATCAAATGAGTGACATAACTTTTTAAGATGACAGAAATATAATCTCTTTCCACAATGCCTTAATGGATTATACTTACCAAAGAAAATTCCACCTAATATAAACAAGACTGTAAGAATGACTAGAAGGGCAATCTAGTTTTTTAATGAGCACATAATCATCAATTTTAAAATATTTTAAAATGAAGAATGTATAAATAATTTCTGCTCCTTTCAGTCCAGATAAAAACATAACTAATGTATATCCTTATTAACTAACAAAGAAGTAAAGACCAACAAGATAGTATGGCATCTCAATTTTAGTAATTATTAGACATAGTTGTGAGGACCTTGTAATCAATAATTAATAAAATTGATGTTCCATTAGCTTTCTTACCATATACCATTTTGTTTTCTTTCTTTCCCTCTTTTATTTTTACTTCTCTTCCTTCTGCTTTTTTCTTTTTCAACAATCTTTTTTTTTCCCATTCCTTTTGTCTACTAAACGTCTAGTAAAAGCCTTAGGTATTTTTTTTTAAACATTTTTTTTCAGACATCGATTATGTCATATCAAGCTGAAATTATAAACAGCAATAATACTGGATTCACATCTGTTTGCGATCATGAATATTCTTTCATTATTTCATCTGTGTCTTTCAATCATAATACCTATGAAGTATTTGCAATAATAGTGTTGTAGTCAGACTACAACATATACAAAATATAAAAATAGAAGAGTAGGTAATAAGATTTTAGATTTAGAGCAGATAATATGTTTCTACTAGTTTGGGTACCATGGGTATTGCTCACCCTACTGACCTGATCCATAAAGAGACAGGAGCTAGACATAGATGCGGTAATAAAGCATACTTACATACAGCATAATTATAGATAAAAATTATATAAAGGATAATTCTATATAATAATATATATATGTTTATTATGCATAGAAAGGATCTTTTCTATGGAGAAAGAATACAAAAATTAAAATTATCTTTCTAATTTTTAGAAGATGAATGAAGACCTATAGGAAAGCCATGTGAAGTGATTTCTCCTTGTATTTTTAGACACTTCTGTAAACTGAACATGGTTCAGTGCAGAAGAAGACAGTCCTAACAAAAGTTAACAGAGCTTAAACTTTTACTCATTAATTTTACCTGCTTATAGTCACAAGCACATAGGCATTCAGAATAGTGACTAAAATACACATTCGCTAGCATGAGTGTTAAATGAGCTGGTATAAGGCTTAAAACACAGAAAATAGAAAAAAGTTAAATGCACATTTTCATATAACTGAATCTGTAAGTACTAGGAATTTCTCTTCCCTCATATCTTGTTCCAAATATTTTACTTATGTTTATCCATTTCTCCTAGTGTGCTTGAGACAAAGTCTATTTTAAAATTTCATTTTATAGACCAGAAAATGAATTTTATACATAACTACTTCATTGGGTATCCAAGATAGCACTGCTCTTTGTCGACAATTCCCTGAAATTTAAGTGTCTTAATTACAGAGGGAGGGTCTAGCCAATACTCAGGACTGTGTCTAGCAAATTGTGTCTTTAGTAGTGAGACATATTAGACATGAACAATGGGTTTTACAATGTCTAGTTTTAGTGCAGTAACTCATTAACTCATTGGTGTGCTTACAATCAACGGTTAGTTCAAGAAGTGGCAATTAAATCCTAGAAATTGGTTATGAAAAAATGGGCTTATACTTGCACAATTCAAGTTGTATGGACATATTTAGCAAAAGGGAAGATATACTATCCAAAGTCTGCCATATTGAAGATTGTGAAACAATAAAAAATAGGATTAATGTGCAAACTATATGAAATCCAGAGCACAATTTTATTTTATTTATTTTTTTGTGTGTGTGTACGCGGGCCTCTCACTGTTGTGGCCTCTCCCGTTGCGGAGCACAGGCTCCGGATGCGCAGGCTCAGCTGACTCACAGGCCCAGCCGCTCCGCAGCATGTGGGATCTCCCCGGACCGGGGCACGAACCCGTGTCCCCTGCATCAGCAGGTGGGCTCTCAACCACTGTGCCACCAGGGAAGCCCTAGAGCACAATTTTAAATGATGTGAATAACCATAGATAATAACTTTAGATCAACCAGAAATGGGAAAAATAAGAAATTCTGTGAAAAGACTTAAATTGAGTTATAATGATTAGAATTAATTGAATTATAATAATTTGTTTAGAAACAGATTCCTATTAATAAATAGATGCATATGTCAGTCTGGATAGACAGAATTCTAGATTGTGTAAGATTTTTTGCACACGGGCACCATACTAGCTTAGAAAAGCAGTGTACTTACCATGATTAATGCCTTCAACACCAAATCTTTTACTAAAATTTAAAAAAATCTACAGAGATAAGGTAAAATAGTATACTGTAAAAGTATTTGGCAGGGGCTTCCCTGATGGCACAGTGGTTGAGAGTCCGTCTGCCGATGCAGGGGACATGGATTCGTGCCCCGGTCTGGGAAGATCCCACATGCCGCACAGCGGCTGGGCCCGTGAGCCATGGCCGCTGGGCCTGCACGTCCGGAGCCTGTGCTCCGCAACAGGAGAGGCCACAACAGTGAGAGGCCCGCGTAACGCAAAAAAAAAAAAAAAATTTAGGTATCTTTACTTCTCTATTCCCTTAATACTTTTATCTACATTTTGATTGAATTTTATTCCTCTATTTATTGATATTGGTACCAAACTTGCAATGTTTTAAAATTGTACTAATGTAATGTCAAATGTAGCAAAAATATGATTGTATTGTAACCTCAAATAATAAATTAAGGAAATGGAAATATTCTTATGAAGCAAATTAGAGGCAGTGTGGTTAGCAAGTGTATCCTCTGAAGCAAGACTCGCTCGGTTTGATTTAGTTCAGTCACTTACTAGCTCTGTGACACTGAAAAGAATACTAATCATTCTGTGCCTCAGTTTCCTTGTCTGTAAAATGGGGATGCAATCTATATCTCCTCCTTTGCAGCATTGTCATAAGACTTCAGTGAGTTAGTGGTCTAGAGCACTTAAAGTAGTTCTCGACACAAGGTGAATACTCAGTAAATGTTAGGTCTTACTATACAATTATATTATTCATCATTTCCCAATCACTGATGGTTATTATAAAATGCTTCGAGAATTATGATAAGCATAGAAATTTTAAAGAAAATTTATTGAAACAACTGCCATAACATTCTTCTAAAACCTTAATTAGAAGACATTGAATTACACAGGCTGGCACAGCCAATGAGCAAATAGTGTATTGCAATTCCAAATTAGCATACCTGAAATTCCTGTTTACTCAAACTGTTTAGAAACTTGGCACTTTTACTTTCTCTTGAAAGGGTCTCAGTTCTTATTGAATCTGTCAGATTGTTAGCAAGAAATTAACTTAATTCTTTCCTTCTGACTTTATATGAACTTTCCAATTGATGTTAGTGAGCCTCATTAGAACTCTCCACTTGAATACAGACAATCTTTTATAAAAACATTATAAATGCTGAATAAGCAATAAGGTTTATCACTAACATTACACAAAATTCAACATATTTTTGAGAAATCTCTAGAGATTACAGGAAAGAAAGCACAGCTGTCATGAATATACTGAAAGTAGAAATGTCTACATACCATCAAAACATCCAAAGTGAAAGTGAACATTTTAGTCAGATTTCCAGATGCTTGTTCCACATGGTAGTGAGCTCTTGTATGTTCATATAACATCCTGTGCTCTCCTCATGGCAACAGGTATCAAACTGGATTACAATTATTTGGAACAAGCCTACTAACAGTTCCATGGACCTGAGATTACATATTGTGTCCACCTTCATGTCTGTAGGGTCAGCTCTATTGCCAGAATAGGTACTTAACAAATAATTCAAGGTAATGAATAAATGACATCAATTAATTAAATATCTGACCACCTACAATAATTTGAAATAAATACAAAATATCTAACCACATCTAAAAATTTGCCTAAATAAATACAACTTTTACCTCCATCTTTATCTCATTCTACTCAATATTGTTTTTTTTCAGAGGTCTGACCCATGAAAAGTCAAGCAATAAAACTGCAAATATTCAGAAAGTTCATTAATTACTGATCTAGTGTTTATATTAATTTTAATAAAATAGTACAATATTGGCTGAAATAAAATACAGAAATATATTCTTATAATCTCAATCTGTGTTTGTGTGTATATGAACACTTGCAAAATATTTGCATCCCATGGAGGCAGAAGGACAAAATAGTTGATTTTACATTGTTTTGTTGTTTGATGCCAGAAAATAGTAACTGCAAAAATATTTTGCACAAAATACATGCTGTTCTGTATATGTGATGTTTGGGTCAAATTTAAACTTTGCACATGAATTTCAGGAGCAGTAACTAAAATAAAAAACCACAACTTTAAAATGAGATTCTCCCAAGAAAACTGGTGTAAATATGCCTATCATTCTGTAATGTGATGTGTTTCTAATTTTTCACACAGTCTTATTAAAAATTGTGAGTACATAATATAATTTAGAAGGGTTTTCTTTTCATATGCTTGTTATCTCCAAAGGAGTTAATATTTGTTCTGGGGATCAGTGCACTAGAGATAAAATTAAAGCTAATGCATAGATCTCTTTTTCATCTAAGAAATCCCTTCTAAGCCTCATTGACTGAAGGCCCAGTGTGTATGTCAGGATGTGAGGAACAAAGGAGGAAAATAAAAAGAAACAGTCTGAAAAAAATAGTCCTTAAATTCAATCTCCCACTTCCTATAATTTTATTTTATATACTAACTTGCTATTCCTGATAAGTATGTATTTTTTAGTTTTCCATAAAAACTAATTTAGAAAAATACCAATTTATTTGAATGTGTTTAAGCTGCTGTTCTACCATAAAAACAGAAATGAGAAGAATTATCAATTGAGATATTACATAGCACTGTAAATACTAGCAAATTTATTAAAGGAATATTCCATTCTCATTTTCATTTGAAATGAATTTAAGTAGTTACAGTAGTGTCTCTGAATTATGCTATTGAGTTTGCTTTTTTACCACAATTTATATGATAGTAAAATAGCACACAAGTTCAGTGAAATATGTTTTTATTCTTGTTTACTAAATTTCCTACTTACACAGTAGGAGAATTTCAAATTATATATTGTAACATTTCTGTGAGGATGAAAAGTTGGCTATTTGTACATAGGGTTTAAAAAATATGTTGGGCAAATCACTTTTGTGTGGATATACTTCCATAGAATAATAGGAGTTCTTATTTACATTTTTAAAAGATTTTTTCCTCAATTTTATAAAAAATGAATTAAAAAATCATGAATTTTGACACTTTTCCCCCTCCTAACCATGTAGAATCTAGATTTTTCTTTTCCAATCTATGCTCTAGTCACTTTAAATGCTTCAAATAAGTATTTTATAGCAGAATTTCAAAACACTATATGGTATAATAGTCTACATCTTGCAAAAGACTGCAATAGATGTTACATATGAGGTCTGTTCTTATTAATATTTTTTCAGTGATCAATATTGTGAGTATATAACATAGAATGCTGAAACTTCAGAAGTTTATGTTTAGAGATTCTTAAGTATTAGAATACAGACTATAATTTCTCTATATACATACAAATATACACACATATATATGTGTGTGTACATGTATAAAATGTTTAAATATGTATTAAATATCTATAATATATATTGCAAAGTAAAAACTTTTTATAACTGTTTAATGTGGTGTAACTATTTGAGGAGGTGGGCTGCCTACCTCTTGGAAATTAGTTGGAAGAATTCATGCCTGCGTCTCAAATATCTCCTTATAGGTTGATTAATCTATTATTTCAGGTTAATTTTTAATATTGGATATAAAAGGTAGAGCAATTTTAAATGAATGAAGCAAGGATATATTTGATATAATTTAAATATTCATATATTTAAATGAATGAGGCAAGGAAACCAATAAAACAAGGGCGTTCTAGCCTGTGTTACAAGGAAGGCAATGTCAGGCTATCTTAGATTAAGTGTTCACAGGAGACATAAAACTTAGAAAAAAGTAACGAACAACAACAAAAACCTAACAATGATAAAACTAGAGGCAGGCAAGGACAAACTCAACCATTATACAGTGGCGAACAGAGACACAGTGCTAATTTAGACAGTATTTATAACTTGCTAGACATACCATGCTCATCTATGTCAATATTTAAATCATATGGAAAAATATAGATATGTTGATTTACTTGAATCACTCATGTAAATCATGGCATGGTATTTTGTTAAACTTTTGTCTTTAAGAATATTTGTGTACCTGCTGCAAGAAATAAATGTGATGTATGGGATCTCATCAAAGTCCAATTTTATTTTTATCTCTATTGTCCATTTGTAATTCATTTTGTGGGGAAAGCTTTTCCCCTGCGACTAGATGAAAAACTCTTCAAGCTCCATGATTACTTCACGAACACTCTTAAACAACAGACAGTTCCATAGCCACTTTAAGATAGACAGTAAAAAGTAAATCAGCATTTAAAAGTCCAGTCCAATAAATAAGTCAATCTTCAGTCAATGGAAAGGCACACCCTCTGCCTTAGTAATGGTCAATAATTGGCTGGCATCCTGCTTTGGGGCAAGGAACTGTGTTTGGCTTCTTTAACTTTCAGCCTCCATTTTGTATCCAACACCTATTTAAGCTGCAGCTTTGATCCATGAGAGTGGCTAAAAATAGAGCATAAAAGTTCTCACATGGCTGGTGAATGGTACTCTGCTAGCCAGGAGATGTCTATCCTTCCATTGGTGCCGCCCATCATTCTCATGTTTCCCTGAATATGGTGATCCACTATACACTAGACTCTCCCTGTTGAAGACTCCTCACCCTTTTGGAGATCTCCTTGGCCAAGATTTAACATAGTACCAGGCCATCTTTCTCCCCAGAGAAGCCCACATTTCATCAATGGGAATAGCTTTTGCAGTCCTTGCCCAGCCTCTGGTGGGAATGCAGTTGCTTCCCAGCCCTCTGTTCAATCTCCTTATCATCCTCAGTAGTGAGTCAGACACAAGTCCACAATGTCCCCCAAAGTGGAGAACATTTCAAACTCTCTAAGTGATCCTATAGAAACCAATTTATCTATACCTAACATAAGAAAGCAGCACCCTCCATTCTTCTCCCTGTGGTGAGAACAGGGACTGACACAGGAAAAGAACTCACCTCAGGAAATCTGATCACAAATGCCCCTTCTACTCTATCAATTTATTATGCCCATCTGAATGAGGTTTAGTTTTGTTTGCTTGTTTTTAAGAGTTACTGAACTTTTTCTCAGGAAGTTATTTTGAAAATTTAATCCTTGTCTTTCTCAGTGAATGTCTGGGGCTTTACTAAATTAGATGATGCCCAGGTGGAGACCAGGGGACCAGAGATAGACTTGGGAGATTGTTTACTGAAAGTGGATAGAAATAATGAGTCAGATGAGTGCCAAGAGCCCACATGGGTCCCCCTTGCTTCAGTACTCCCCACCTCTAGGGCAAGGGTCATGGTCCTGGGAGAGGGGAAAACACACACTTAAAGGGAACAGATCTAGCTTCAGATGGATCTCAGGACTTCTGTCATAGCAACTTGGGATCAGATCCTGCCCCTGATAAGGTGGTGATAGCCACTGAGCAGAGGGGAAGCCCTGCTTCACACCTAGATCCAGCTCTAGCCCCTCCATCTCCAGCCCCAACTTCTATCAAAGTGATAGCTGACAGCACACCCTGAGGAAAGATGTGACTTGCATCCATGTCACATCCACCTTTCCCCCCAGAGACATTGGGAACACACAGTCTGCATAGGAATGCTCCCACATAAGGACACCCCTTTTCAAGACCACAATAGGTAACTTTCACCTAAATTCATAGAGGCAAAGAAAGTTAAGCAAAATGAAAAGTCAGAGGAATTGGTCTCAGTTGAAAGAGCAAGAGAAAATGCCTCCAAGAATAAACACACAATGAAACAGAAATAAACAATTTACCAGATACAGAATTCAAAGCATTAGTTATAAGGTTTACTGAATTAAGGAAAAGAATATGAACACGGTGAGAATTTTAACAAGTTATTAGAAAATATAAAAAGACCCACTCAGAAATAAAGAATTCAATAACTAAAATAAAAAGCACACTAGAAGGAATGAATAGCAGACCACAAGAATGCATGTGATATAAAGATACAATAATAGAACTCACTCAATCAGAACAGCAAAAAGAAAAACAAATTTAAAAACATGAGAACAGTTTAAGAGCTCTCTGAGATAACATTAAGAGTACCAACATTAGCATTATAGGGGACCCAGTAGGAGAAAAGAGAGAGAACGGGATCAAAAATGTATTTGATGAAATATGGCTGTAAAATTCCCAAACCTGAAGAAGAATATAGATATCCAGGCACAGGAAGCACAGAGGTGCCAAACAAGATGAACCTAAATAGACACACATCAAGACATATCATAACTGAAATGGCAAAAGTTAAAGATAAAATATTCTAAAGGCAGCAAGAGAAAAACAAAGAGTCATATACAAGGGAATCCCCATAAGACTACCATTTGATTTTTTTGCACAGACTTTGTAGGTCAGAAGATAGTGCTACGATATTTTAAAGTGCTGAAAGGGAGAAACATACAACATAGGATACTTTACCCAGCAAGGCTATCATTCAGAATAGAAGGAGAGATAAAGAACTTCTCAGACAAGTGAAAACTAAGAGTTTATCAATACTAAACTTACCCTAAAAGAAATGTTAAAGGGATTTCTCTAAGTGGAAAAGAAGAATCTATAGGTAAGGGAAACTCTCACTAGGAAAACCAAATAATAGTAAGGGCTGAGGACCAATCACTTAAATAAGCTAGTATGGAGATTAAAAGACAAAAATTGCATAATCAACTATAACTACATTAAATAGTTAAGGGATAAACATGAAAATGTAAAGTATGACACTAAAAACACAAAGTGTGGGTGAGGGGAGTAAAAGAATGAAGATCTTTGAGAATGTGTTTGAATTTAAGTGACTACCAGTTTAAAACAAGTTGATACAATTATAGGGCAACATATATAAATCCAATGGTAAACACAAACCATCAAAAATGAATATCATCAACCCACAATGAAGAAACACAAAGAAGAAATAAACACAGAAGAACTAGAAAAACAATCTGAAAAACAAGTAATAAAAAGGTAATATGTACAAACCAATCAATTAATACTTTAAATGTTAATGGACTAAACACTCCAGTCAGAAGACATAGCACAGCTGATTGGATGAAGAAACAAGACTCATCTATATGCCGCCTACAAGAGGTTCACTTCAAATCTAAAGACACACACAGACTGAAAGTGAGAGAATGGGAAAAAGTTATTTCATGCAAACAGAAATGACAAGAAAGCTGAGGCAGTAATATTCATATCAGACAAAATAGAATTTAGAACAAAGGCTATAACAAAAAAGAAGGACATTATATAATGATAAAGGGATAATACAAGAACAGGATATTATACCTGTTAATGTATATGCACCCAATCCAGGAGCACCTAAATACATAAAGCAAATATTAACAGATATAAAGGGAGAAATTGCCAATAATACAATAATAGTAGGGGACTTTAACATCCCACTTACATCAATGATCATCCAGAGAGAAAATAAATAAGGCAACAGTGGTCTTAAATGACACAATAGACTAGTTGGGCTTAATAGGTGTTTTCAGGACAATTACATCCTGAAACAGCAGAATACACATTCTTTCCAAATGCACATAGTACCTTCTCCAGGAAAGATCACATACTAGGCCACAAAAAAAAAAACTTAACAAATTTAAAAGGATACAAATTATATCAAGCATTAGTTCTGACCACAGTGGTATGAAACTAGAAATCAATTACAGCAAGAAAAATGGGAAAAGAACAAACATGTGAAGACCAAACAACATGCTACTAAAAAACCAATGAGTCAATGAAGAAATCAAAGAGGAAGTCAGAAAATACCTCAAGGCAAATGAAAATGGAAACAAAACTTTTTTAAAATCTAGGAGATACAGCAAAAGTGATTCTAAAAGGGAAGTTTATAATGATACAGACGTTCCTCAAGAAACAAGAAAAATCCCAAATAAACACCTAAACTACCATGTAAATGAATTAGAATAAGAAGAACAAAGCCCAAAGTCAGCAGAAGAAAGAAAATAATAAAGATCAGAGACAAAATAAATAAAATAGAGATTAAAAAATAATAGAAAAGATCAATGACACCAAGAGTTGTCTATTTGAAAAGATAAGCAAACTTGATAAACCTTTAGCCAGGCTCACCAAGAAGAAGAGAGGGCCCAAATAAATAAAATAAGAAATGAAACAGGAAAAATAACAACTGAGACTGCAGAGATACAAAAAAAATCATAACTGAATACTACAAACTGTTATATGCCAACCAATTGGACAACCTAGAAGAAATGGACAAATTCCTAGAAACATACAACCTGTCAATACTGAATCAAGAAGAAACAATTTCAACAGACTGATCATGAGTAATGAAATTGGATATTTAATTTAAAAACAAACAAACAGACAAAACAAAACAAAAAACTTCCACCAAACAAAAGTCCAGGACCAAACAGCTTCAAAGGGGAATTCTATCAAACATATAAAGAAAGATAATACCTATCCTTCTCAAACTATTCCAAGAAATTGAAGAGGAGGAAACAATCACAAACTCATTCTACAAGGCCACAATTACCCTGATACCAAAATCAGACAAAGACACTATCAAAAAGAAAATTACAGGGCAATATCTCTGATGAATATAGATGCAAAAATTTTTAACAAAATGTTAGTAAACCAAATCCAACAATATATAAAAAGAATCATACAATATAATCAAGTTGGAATTATTCCAGGGATGCAAGGGGGGGTTCAACATTCACAAATCAATCAATGTGATACACCACATTAATAAGAGAAAGAGTAAAAATCACGATCATCTCAATAGACACTGAAAAAACGTGTGTGAACATGAATTCAACATCCATTCATAATAAAAACTCTCATCAAAGTGAGCATACATGGAATATACCTTAACAAAATAAAGGCCACTTATGACAAACCCACAGCTAACACCATACTCAATGGTGAAAAGCTGAAAGTCTTTCCTCCAAATTCCTCCAAGACAAGGATACCCACTCTCACCACTTCTATTTAACATAGTATTGTAAGTCCTAGCCACAGAAATCAGATAAGAAAAAGAAATAAAATGCAATCCCTATCAAAATACCCATGACGTTTTTCACACTAGAACAAGTAACCCTAAAGTTTATATGGAACCACAAAAGACCCCAATTGCCAAAACAATCTTGATAATGAATAACAAAGTTGGAGATATAATGTTCTCTGACTTCAGACTCTACTACAAATCTACAGTAATCAAAATGATATGGTACTGACACAAAAACAGACACATATATCAATGGAACAAAATGGACAGCCCCAAAATATACCCTCACACATATGGTCAATTAATCTATGACAAAGGAGGCAAGAATAAATAATGGGGAAAAGTCAGTCTTCAATAAGTGGTGCTGGGAAAATTAGACAGCTACATGTAACAAATGATATTAGAACATTTCCTCACACCATATAGAAAAATAAACACAAAATGGATTAAAGATCTAAATGTAAGATGTGACATCATAAAATTCCTAGAAGAGAACATAGGCAGAATACTCTTTGACATAAAATTTTTTGGATCTGTCTCCTAAAGCAAAAGAAATAAAAGCAAAATAAACAAATAGGATGTAATCAAACTTAAAAGCATTTACATGGGAAGAAATCATTGACAAAATAAAAAGACAACCTACTGAATGGGAGAAAATATTCGCCAATGATATAACCAACCAGGGGTTAATATCAAAAAATATATAAACAGCTCATATACTCAATATCAAAAAAAAAAGACAAACCAATTAAAAAATTGTTAGAAGATCCGAATAAACATTTTTTTCAAAAAAGGATACACAGATGGCTAACACGCATGAGAAAAGATTCTCAACATTGCTAATTATTAGAGAAATGCAAATCAAAACTACAATGAGATTATCACCTCACACCTGTCTGAATGGCTATCATCCAAAAGCCTGCAAATAACAAATGTTGGCAAGGATGCGGAGAAAAGGGAACCCTTGTACACTGTTGGTGGGAATACAGTGGTGCATTCACTATGGAAAACTGTATGAAGGTTTATCAAAAAACTAAAACCTGAACTACCATATGATCCAGAAATTCCACAGTCTAGTATGTATCTGGAAAAAAATAAAAACACTAATTCAAAAAGATACACACACCCCAATGTTCATAGTAGCACTATTTACAATAGCTAAGATATGGAAGAAACCCAAGATGGAAACCCATCTGTCCATCAACAGATGAGTGAATAAAGAAGGTGTGCTGTATATGTGTGTGTGTGTGTGTGTATATATATATATATATACACACACACACACAATGGAATATTACTCAACCATAAAAAGAATTCTTCCATTTGCCACAATGTGGATGTACCTAGAGAATATTATGCTTAGTGAAATAAGTCAGAAAAAGACAAACGTTGTATAATATCACTTATATGTGGAATCTAAAATTTAAAACAAACAAATGGTACAGCAAAACAGAAACAGATTCACAGTTATGAAAACAAACTAGTGGTTACCAATGGAGAAAGGGAAGGAGGGAGGGGTAGGATAGCATTATGGGGTTAAGAGATACAAACTACTATGTATATAATAGATAACCAACAAGGGTATATTGCATAGCACAGGAAATTACAGTCATTATTTTGTAATAACTTTTAATGGACTGTAACTTATAGAAATACTGAATCACTATACTGTCCTCCAAAAACTAATATAATATTGTAAATCAACTATACTTTAATTTTAAAACAAATTGTGTTAAATGCAGCAAGTGGGGAAAAAAAGGATGGAAGTAAGAATAATAGTAAAAACTCAGAAATTAGCACGAAATAAATACCAGGAACAAAGGCAGATTTTAGTTTTGTGGGATTGAAATATATTTCAACCAAAAGGGCCAGACTTCCATGGTCTTCTTCATTGACCACTGGAAGTATGACATGGAGGTTAGACTAAATTAAAGATATAAATTCAAGGCAGATAGACTTTCCATTATGTTCTTGTTTTTGTTAATGTTGATGGTTTTCTTGAAATGGATTAACAGCAAAATAAAAAAGGCAGTGATTAATGTATTTATAACAAGTATCATATACAGCTTCACAATATTAGGAACACTAACCATGTTCAAATAGGTTAAATTAAATTATTAGTTATCAAATAATTGTAATGTAGAATAGTAAAAGAGAAGAAAATTCAAAGTCAAATTATGCCTAAGTCCCAACGTGAAATTGGAGAGATGACATTTGCCAACTTGGGCAAGTCTTTGTAACACATTTGTGACTTGTTTGCCATATTTATCAAATGAATCAGATGGACTAGACATTCTCTAATTCTGGAACTAGAATCCTGTCTCATGAAATCCACGCTTATGTACGTGTCCAGGACACTGAGAATAGGACAGATCTTCTTCATTTCAAATATCTTCGACTTTTTTCTTGTATTTATTCTTATATATTACTCCTTCACATTCATCTAATACTCAGAATCTAGTAATTTGAAAGGAAGGATGAACTTCATGACATCTCCACTCTATAGTCAGTGAGTTACATTATCTTTTTGCCTAATTCCGTATGCTTCATACGAAGCGCCTAGTTTCATTTTCCTATTCCTTTTTTCAAGCTCCATCTTCCTCCTAAAATGCCTTCTTCCAATATCAACAAGTACTCATCCTACAACATCCTTCAAAAACAGGTCAAGAAGGGACTTCCCTGGTGGTCCAATGGTAAAGAATCCACCTTCCAATACAGGGGACGTGGGTTCAATCCCTGGTCAGAGAACTAAAATTCCACATGCCGCGGGGCGACTAAACCTGCATGCCACAACTACTGAGCTCATGCGCCTCAACGAGAGAGCCCATGTGCCATAAACTATGGAGCCCATGCACCACGACTAGAGAAGAGAAAAACCCATATGCCACAACTAGAGAGAAGCCTGCGGCTCACAACAAAAGATCTCACATGCCTCAACAAAGATCCTATGTGCTGCAAATAAGACCCGACACAGCAAAAAAAAAAAAAAAAAAAAAAAAAAAGGTCAAGAATGTTGACTTAGCAAGGTTTGTTATACTACATTATTGTGAATAACATAGAAACAATGTATTACTTAAAATTTTTTAAACTATTTCTAACCCCAATTCTAATTCGTCTGCATTAGAGAAGAATCACTACATTTCAATGCATAGCCAGAGGATGACAATGCATCCTAATAAAAACATTGAAATGTAGCAATATAAAAGCTTTCATTGCACCCATGGTATAATTATAGTTCCTTTAGATTTAATCCAGTGTAATCATAATAATTAGACATTATTGACTAAATTTGTTATTTGCAATTTGAGATAGGTATTAATGCAATGACCAATTTTACTACACACTTGAACACACTTGTTTCAGTGTAACATCTTTAGAAAATAAAGATAAAATAAAAATATAATTTACCTGCAGGGTTTGTATTTGAGCTTCATTTTTAACTTATTTATTCCATTAAACCAAGTGAATTAAGAGGTTTTCTTTAGCTATTTAGGCTTAAATATGGTCATGATTACATTCTTCACATTATGAAAACATATGTAAAATGTTTACGCATCTCTGGGCATATATAGTGTGACTACAAAAAATAGAAGAAATCCAGTAAAAATTCCAAAGTAAAGGGACAGCAGGAGAGAGGAAAGGAAGGAATACTTGAAGGGAAAGAAAAGTAGAAAGAAAGGAGGCAAGAAAGAAAAAATTAAAAGAATGAAAGGATGAAGGAGGAAAGGAAGAAAGAGTGCTCTATTCTAGGTGCTTTCATGAAAGTTATTCAATCTAATTGTGCAAAATTAACCTATTTGTCTTATTTTTACCTTTAATAAGCTGAGAGCAATTTAAGAGGGCCAACCAAGATAACAATTCTAATTCATTGTGGAGTTGAGATTATTCATCTCTCCAATAGGAAATTTAGTAAGTACTATCTTTTCTTCGTGTATCCCTTAATGAGAAAAAGAATCAAAATACCAAGATAAAATGTGGACTAAATTATGTCAAAAGTTCAAACCAATGCCCTCCCCTGACCTGTATGTCAAAATTGGACCAATATGTTAAACTCAATCATAACAAGATGAGTACGTAGTTTTAATACAGACATATGAGTTAGAATCAAAGTCTGTTTGGTCCTAGAGCCTTTATTTTTTTTTTCAACCTCTCATTAGGTCTTTTCTGACCCCCATCTCTGTCTAACCCCAAGGCCATACTTTTATCATAGCTGCAGGAATAAAGAAGCAGGGCTCAGGATATTCATATTCCTTTCCTTATTCTCTTGTAGATAAGGGAAAAAAATGTATTCCAGAATAGTAAGTGGTGAAGAGTCCTGATGTAGAAATATATTTATCTCTTCACTTAATATTTTCAAAACTGTAGTGATTATCTGAATGACTCCTGAGCCTCCACAGTGAAGAGAAGACCTGAGGAAATATAAAAAGACCCTTCACCATTCACACTGTTTTGTTCTAATCAATCATTTACACAAAAGTGATTTAAGGGAGGCATATTTTGTGCTTAAGCAGTGTGAGACATTTAAAGAAAAATAAGATATGATCTTTGTCTTCAAGTAGATAGAAACCATGTTCAAAGAAAGAGGCACTCAATCTGAAAGGGAGATATATTAAGTAAAAAAAAAAAAGCCACAGTAGTAGGTTATCATTGCCCATGTCATTCAGATAATACAATGAATTCAGTAGCTACAGTGGCTTCAGGTTATAGGACTATGAGTTCCAACAAAGAGGAATCAACACACTATTAACCTGAAACTGTGGGTAGCAGGAAAAGCACTACACATAAAAAGGAAGGCATAACTTCCAAGAATTTGAACAATGAAGGGTAGAAAGAGAAATCTGAGATGTTATATTGTAGTGGTTTACTTGTGTTGACAGAAACAGGGAACAGGGGAAAAAAGGGACTTTGCCGTTTTTTAGTCATCAACCACAAGCAAAGAACGTAACACATAGAGAATGTGAAGTAAATGGCAGGTAATTTTCACAAGAGAATTGAATAATAGTCATTTATATCCTACCATTTGAAGGGAGAAGAAGAAGCATACCTCCACAAGTAGTTTCAAACCAAGGCAAAATGTGTACCATATATCAAAAAAGGAGAAAATTGCCAACAAAAAGTAAAAGAAAGCAATACTAGAGCACTGATTTGAATGAACTCCAGCTATATAGATTTATTTTGCTCTCTAAAACAATGACCTAACTTAGGAAAACATAAAAGTGCAATGGGACTTCAACAACAAAATTCAAGATTAATAAAGCACAGCACATCTCAAAGATAAAACAATCCAATTGCTACCTTTCTTATCTATGTAATTTCTCCTAAACAGATGGGTCACCAGAGATGGGCATGGGATGCTAAGGCTGCTGCTGTTGCCACCAAGAAGCCTGTGTGCTAGCACAGGTCACTATGCACACCTCCCCTCCATGGAGCCTGTTTAGCCCGCCACTGCTAGGGTCCCATGACCCAGGGACGACTTCCCCGGGAGAATGCATGGCGCGCCTCAGGCTGCTGCAAAGTCATGCTGGCCTCTGCTGCCCAGGCTCGCTCCGCATCCATACCCCTCCCTCCCCATGGGCTGAGGGAGCCAGAGGGGCTTAATCAGCTGCGATTTTAACCCCATCATGTCTGGGTAAAGAACAGACGCCCTCAGGAGACCTACATGAAGAGGTGGGTGCAAATCCAAAGCTGAACCCCGAGAGCTGTGCAAACAAAGAAGAGAAAGGGAAATTTCTCCCAGCAGCCTCAGGAGCAGAGGATTAAATCTCCACAATCAACTTGATGTACCCTGCATCTGTGGAATATCTGAATAGACAATGAATCATCCCAAATTGAGGAGGTGGACTTTGAGAGCAAGATTTATTATTTTTTCCCCTTTTCCTCTTTTTCTGAGTGTGTATGTGTATGCTTCTGTGTGTGATTCCGTCTGTAGATCTTTGCTTTTACCATTTGTCCTAGGTTTCTGTCTTTTTTTTTTTTTACTTTTTAACAATTATACCTTAATAATTATTTTTTATTTTAATAACTTTATTTTATTTTACTTTATCTTCTTTCTTTCATTCTTTCTATTTTTTCTCCCTTTTATTCTGAGCCGTGAGGATGAAAGGCTCTTGGTGCTCCAGCCAGGCATCAGGACTGTGCCTCTGAGGTGGGAGAACCAAGTTCAGGACACTGGTCCACAAGAGACCTCCCAGCTCCACATAATATCAATATGTGAAAATCTCCCAGAGATCTCCACCTCAATGCCAAGACCCTGCTTCACTCAATGACTAGCAAGCTACAGTGCAGGACACCCTATGCCAAACACAGGAACACAACCCCATCCATTAGCAGAGAGGCTGCCTAAAATCATAATAAGGCCACAGACACCCCAAAACACACCACCAGACATGGACCTGCCCACTAGAAAGACAAGGTCCAGCCTCATCCATCAGAACACAGGCACCAGTCCCCTCCACCAGGAAGCCTACACAACCCACTGAACCAACCTGAGCCACTGGGGACAGACACCAAAAACAATGGGAGCTACAAACCTGCAGCCTGTGAAAAGGAGACCCCAAACACAGCAAGTTAAGCAAAATGAGAAGACAGAAAAACACACAGCATATGAAGGAGCAAGATAAAAACCCACCAGACCTAACAAATGAAGAGGAAATAGGCAGTCTACCTGAAAAAGAATTCAGAATAATGATAGTAAAGATGATCCAAAATCTTAGAAATAGAATAGAGAAAATAAAAGAAACGTTTAACAAGGACCTAGAAGAACGAAAGTGCAAACAAACAGTGATGAACAACACAATAAATGAAATTAAAAATTCTGTAGAAGGGAACAATAGCAGAATAACTGAGGCAGAAGAACAGATAACTAACCTGGAAGATAAAATAGTATAAATAACTATTGCAGAGCAGAATAAAGAAAAAATAATGAAAATAATTGAGGACAGTCTCAGAGACCTCTGGGACAACATTAAATGCACCAACATTCGAATTACAGAGGTCCCAGAAGAAGAAGAGAAAAAGAAAGGGACTGAGAAAATATTTGAAGTGATTATAGTTGAAAACTTCCACAATATGGGAAAGGAAATAGTTAATCAAGTCCAGGAAGCACAGAGAGTCCCATACAGAATAAATCCAAGGAGAAACATGCCAAGACACATAATAATCAAACTATCAAAAATTAAATACAAAGAAAAAATATTAAAAGAAGTAAAGGAAAAACAACAAATAACACACAAGGGAATCCCCATAAGGTTAAGAGCTGATCTTTCAGCAGAAACTCTGCAAGCCAGAAGGGAGTGGCAGGACATATTGAAAGTGATGAAGGGGAAAAACCTACAACCAAGATTATTCTAGGCAGCAAGGACTTCATTCAGATTTGTTGGAGAAATTAAAACCTTTACAGACAAGCAAAGGTAAGAGAATTCAGCACCACCAAACCAGCTTTACAACAAATGCTAAAGGAAATTCTCTAGGCAGGAAACACAAAAGAAGGAAAACTCCTACAATAACAAACCCAAAACAATTAAAAAAATGGGAACAGGAATATACATAACAATAATAACCTTAAACGTAAATGGATTAAATGCTCCAACCAAAAGACATAGACTGGCTGAATGGATATAAAAACAAGACTCGTATATATGCTGTCTACAAGAGACCCACTTCAAACCTAGGGACACATTCAGACTGAAAGTGAGGGGATGGAAAAAGGTATCCGATGCAAATGGAAATCAAAAGAAAGCTGGAGCAGGAATTCTCATAACAGACAAAAGAGACTTTAAAATAAAGACTATTACAAGAGACAAAGAAGGACACTACATAATGATCAAGGGATCAATCCAAGAAGATATAACAATTGTAAATATTTATACACCCAACACAGGAGACCCTCAATACATAAGGCAAATACTAACAGCCATAAAAGGGGAAATCGACAGTAACACAATCATAGTAGAGGACTTCAACACCCCACTTTCAACAATGGACAGATCAAACCAAAATGAAAATAAATAAGGAAACACAAGCTTTAAATGATACATTAAACAAGATGGACTTAATGGATATTTATAGGACATTCTATCCAAAAACAACAGAATACACATTCTTCTCAAGTGCTCATGGAACATTTTCCAGGATAGATCATATCCTGGGTCACAAATCAAGCCTTGGTAAAAGTAAGAAAACTGAAATCATATCAAGTATCTTTTCCGACCACAACGCTATGAGACTAGATATCAATTACAGGAAAAGATCTGTAAAAAATACAAGCACATGGAGCCAAACAATACACTACTTAATAACCAAGAGATCACTGAAGAAATCAAAGAGGAAATCAAAAAATACCTAGAAACAAATGACAATGGAGACACAACGACCCAAAACCTACGGGATGCAGCAAAAGCAGTTCTAAGAGGGAAGTTTATAGCAATATAATCCTACATTAAGAAACAAGAAACAACTCAAATAAACAACCTAATCTTACACCTAAAGCAATTAGAGAAAGAAGAACAAAAAACCCTAAAGTTAGCAGAAGGAAAGAAATTATAAAGATCAGATCAGAAATAAATGAACAAGAAATGAAGGAAACGATAGCAAAGATCAATAAAACTAAAATCTGGTTCTTTGAGAAGATAAACAAAATTGATAAACCATTAGCGAGACTCATCAAGAAAAAAAGGTAGAAGACTCAAATCAACAGAATTAGAAATGAAAAAGGAGAAATAACAACTGACAGTGCAGAAATACAAAGGATCACGAGAGATTACTACAAGCCACACTATGCCAATAAAATGAACAACCTGGAAGAAATGGGCAAATTCTTTGAAATGCACAACCTTCCGAGACTGAACCAGGAAGAAATAGAAAATATGAACAGACCAATCACAAGTACTGAAATTGAAACTGTGATTAAAAATCTTCCAACAAACAAAAGCCCAGGACCAGATGGCTTCACAGAAGAATTATATCAAACATTTAGAGATGAGCTAACATGTATTCTTCTCAAACTCTTCCAAAATATAGCAGAGGGAAAAACACTCCAAACTCATTCTATGAGGCCACCATCACCCTGATACCAAAACCAGACAAAGATGTCACAAAGAAAGAAAACTACAGGCCAATATCACTGATGAGCATAGATGCAAATATCCTCAACAAAATACTAGCAAACAAAATCCAACAGCACATTAAAAGGATCATACACCATGATAAACTGGGATTTATCCCAGGAATCCAAGGATTCCTCAGCATATGCAAATCAATCAATGTGATACACCATATTCACCATTAAATTGAAGGAGAAAAACCATATGATCATCTGAAGAGAAGCAGAAAAAGCTTTCAACAAAATTCAACACCGATTTATGATAAAAACCCTGCAGAAAGTAGGCATAGGGGGAACTTACCTCCACATAATAAAGGCCATATATGACAAACCCACAGCCAACATCTTCCTCAATGGTGAAAAACTGAAAGCATTTCCACTAAGATCAGGAACAAGACAACGGTGCCCACTCTCACCACTAATATTCAACATAGTTTTGGAAGTTTTAGCCACAGCAATCAGGGAAGAAAAAGAAATAAAAGGAATCCAAATCGGAAAAGAAGAAGTAAAGCTGTCACTGTTTGCAGATGACATGATACTATACATAGAGAATCCTAAAGATGGTACCATAAAACTACTAGAGCTAATCAATGAATCAGGTAAAGTAGCAGGATGCAATATTAATGCACAGAAGTCTCTAGCATTGCTATACAGTAATGATGAAAAATCTTAAAGCGAAATTAAGGAAACACTCCCATTTACCATTGCAACAAAAAGAATAAAATACCTACGAATAGGGCTTACCTGGTGGCGCAGTGGTTGAGAGTCCGCCTGCCAATGCAGGGGACACGGGTTCATGTCCTGGTCCAGGAAGACCCCACATGCCACGGAGCGGCTGGGCCTGTGAACCATGGCCGCTGAGCCTGCGCATCTGGAGCCTGTGCTCTGCAACAGGAGAGGCCACAACAGTGAGATGCCTGCATACTACAAAAAAAAAACCCTAATAAATCTACCTAAGGAGACAAAAGACCTGTATGCAGAAAATTATAAGACACTGATGAAAGATATTAAAGATGATACAAATAGATGGAGAGATATACCATGTTCTTTAATTGAATGAATCAACAGTGTGAAAATGACTGTACTACCCTAAGCAATCTACAGATTCAATGCAATCCCTATCAAACTGCCACTGGTATTTTTCACAGAACTAGAACAAAGAATTTCACAATTTGTATGGAAACACAAAAGGCCCTGAATAGCCAAAGCAATCTTGAGAAAGAAAAATGGAGCTGGAGGAATCAGGCTCCCTGACTTCAGACCATACTAGAAAGCTACAGGATTCAAGATAATGGCACAAAAACAGAAATATATATCAGTGCAACAGGATAGAAAGCCAGAGATAAACCCATGTACATATGGTCACCTTATCTTTGATAAAGGTGGCAAGAATATACAGTGGAGAAAAAACAGCCTCTTCAATAAGTGGTGCTGGGAAAACTGGACAGCTACATATAAAAGTATGAAATTAGAACACTCCCTAACACCATACACAAAAATAAAAAGGATTAAAGACTTAAATGTAAGGCCAGACACTATGAAAATCTTAGAGGAAAACATAGGCAGAACACTCTATGACATAAATCACAGCAAGATCCTTTTTGACCGACCTCCTAGAGAAATGGAAATAAAAACAAAAATAAACATATGGGACCTTATGAAACTTAAAAGCTTTTGCACAGCAAATGAAACCATAAACAAGATGAAAAGACAATCCTCAGAATGGGAGAAAATATTTGCAAATGAAGCAACTGACAAAGGATTAATCTCCAAAATTTACAAGCAGCTCATACAGCTCAATATCAAAAAAATAAAGAACCCAAACCAAAAATGGGCGAAGACCTAAATAAACATTTCTCCAAAGAAGATATACAGACTGCCAACAAACACATGAAAGAATGCTTAACATCATTAATCATTAGAGAGATGCAAATCAAAACTACAATGAGATATCATCTCACACCGGTCAGAATGGCCATTATCAAAAAATCTACAAACAATAAATGCTGGATCAGGTGTGGAGAAAAGGGAACCCTCTTGCACTGTTGGTGGGAATGTAAATTGATACAGCCACTATGGAGAACAGTATGGAGGTTCCTTAAAAAACTAAAAATAGAACAACCACACGACCCAGCAATCCCACTACTGGGCATATACCCTGAGAAAACCATAATTCAAAAAGAGACATGTACCAAAATGTTCACTGCAGCTCTATTTACAATAGCCAGTATATGGAAGCAACCTAAGTGCCCATCAACAGATGAATGGATAAAGAAGATGTGGCACATATATACAATGGAATATCACTCAGCCATAAAAAGAAATGAAATTGAGTTATTTTAGTGAGTTGGATGGACCTAGAGTTTGTCATACAGAGTGAAGTAAGTCAGAAAGAGAAGAACAAATACTGTATGCTAACACATATATATAGAACCTAAGAAAAAAAAATGGTCATGAAGATCTTAGGGGCAAGATGGTAATAAAGACACAGACCTAGTAGAGAATGGACTTGAGGATATGGGGAGGGGGAAGGGTAAGCTGTGACAAAGCGAGAGAGTGGCATGGACATACATACACTACCAAACGTAAAATAGATAGCTAGTGGGAAGTAGCTGCATAACACAGGGAGATCAGCTCGGTGCTCTGTGACCACCTAGAAGGGTGGGATAGGGAGGGTGGGAGGGAGAGAGACGTAAGAGGGAAGAGATATGGGAACATATGTATATGTATGGCTGATTTACTTTGTTATAAAGCAGAAACTAACACACCATTGTAAAGCAACTATACTCCAATAAAGATGTTAAAAATAAATAAATATAAAAAGATGGATCAAAGAGAATGCATATATGAAATAGGACACTCAGTCCTTTATTAAGATCAGAAATGTCTATAATATATTGGAAGTTTCCATACTTAAAAATGTAATTGTTGGGTATTTTGAAAGAAGGAAAATAGTTTTGTCTGATTCTTTTTGACTTTTCACCAATTTAACGGAAATAGAATATATTCTTTTTAATGACTGAGCAAGAGAAGCCCTGAATATATGAGCTTACAGTGTCCAAACACACACACATGCACACACATACACATACATGCACACAGGAGGCAGAATAAATAGTATAAATATCTTCTAATCATCTGAGTTTTAATAGCAAACACTGCCTTTCTCTTGGTTTACAGCAAAGGTTTGAAAAGCATGATTTAATATTTCATTTTAATCAAGCTATACCAATAATCTTACTCCAAAATTCAAAAGCATTTCTCTGAAATATCACAAGTAGCAGTAGCATAGATAAAAAAAAAAAAAAAAAGATGTCCCATAAGGGATAAGAAGAGAAAATCATAGCTGTGTACAGAGACTCTAAGAAACATATAAACTTTCACAGGAACTAATGTTTCCATGTAATTTAGTTTCCAGTGACTTTTTCAAAACCCACAGATGCCCTGACTATCCCCACCACAGTTGTTCTACTCTAAAAACAATGAATCTGAGCACAGAAAAATAACACTTTATCTCAAGTATACTGAAAACATCATTCACACATCACCAAACCCAGTATGCGAACTGATAGTCAAACACTCAATTACATGTCACTCACAACCATGAAACCTCAGAACAGAAACCAGTGGGTCGTAGACTGTTAGAAAATAACCTTGAAGATTTTTTGCCATGAAAGCAAATCCAAGTTGGCCTTTGTAAAAAAACTAGTGAAACAGTACTTTTTTCAGTTATGTAAAAATTGTCTATTTTCTTATATGAAAGACACAGATACGATTCTTTTGTAAAATAATTTGTTATTTGATTAATTCTATCTTTTCATCTAATGTTCAGGACTGGATTAGATTTGCTTAGCTCATATAACAACCTGTCTCTCCCTATTAATTTTTCATTTTACCATACAAATAGTAGCACATTATTCAACAAAACTCCAGTAACTTAACTGAGTCATTTCATGATTCAGTGAGTTAAATCACAACTTGAAATATTCCCGAGTTGAGAAAATTTATCAAAATTACTTGGTCACTCTTCGCTATCTCTTGTCTTCATCTATGAAATAAATAAAATTGTGATATATTTTATTTTCTAAATATGGGACATAGCTCTGTATTTAACTGCACATTTAATTGACTCTCCCTGTTTAAGCAATTTCATGAATATCCACTGGAATAATTATTTTTGGTGGCATGGAATATTCTTTGAATGTTAATGTAATAATAGAAAATGATTTCTTCCATCTTATAAAGAGCTATATATCAAAGGTCATTTTTCCACATATATATTTATTAGGAATATTAAATAATAGATCATTTTTATTCCTTTATTGTCTGAGTTCAACAGACACAACCTTATCCTAGCCTGCAAAATTCTAATAGGTATATTATGGAAGAGATGCAAACAGTAAAAGAAAATTACATACGTTGGCGGACTTAAATCTTTCTTAAAGCGTTGCTTCAAAGTCAAAAGTGAGCAGCTTTCTACCAGGACATTAAAACCTGGTACAACAATGTTTTTACTGAAACTGTATGCAGGAAACAGTTTGTCATTAGAGATGATATCTTCTAGAAAACTGAAATTGAGGTTATAACAATTTGCTGGGAAAGAGGGGTAGGGGTGCAGGTACTATTCTATGGAGTCATTTTCAGGAATGAGACAAATACTCCTATATACTGCCCAGTTTACAACAGATTCCCTAGCAGATGTTTGGGATATATTGTTATTTCAAGTTTTGTCTTCTGAAGATATTGTTATATAAAATAAGGATTAAAGTTAATTAGCTTAGAAGAAAAACAAAGTAATGGGAAAAAAGGACAGAATTAAACCTAAAGGTATCCACATTCCACTTTTTTTTCCTGAATAAGAGTAATTCATCAATTGTTGAATTAACCTAGTGTATAAAACATAAAGGACAATAAATAGTAAATGTTAATTCCTGTGTAAAAGAAATGAAGCAAGCATAGTGAACAATTTCATTATGCTTACATGGAGATACAGCCTTTTTAGTTCTTGAACTAAAATTTTGATGATAAGATCAAATGCAGGTCATATAAACTTCATTCAAGAGAGTAAAAGTATTTTTACATTTTTTTCTAGCCTTAGATACAAACACTGTATTACTTATTGCCCATGTATATTAACAAATGGTGCAGAGATGCTGTGTGTAGCTGATGACCCTTCATCTTGGCAGTGGGGCTATGGTGAACAGCTGAACATTAAGCACTGTTGACACACCCCCAATCTGTCTAGAATGCAGATACAGCTGGAACTGGCACTGGGGTGGTGCTAAATGTTGTTTTGCTCAAAACGTGGAGTGCTTTTAAAGTGACAGTTAATAATCTGTGAATCATATAAAATTGAAAATTCATGTTCTTCTCCTTGATCCCCATGACCTAGATCATTTCTCACAATAACTAATGTTTAAACACTACTTATGTGTTGAAGTATTTATATGGATTCACTCAGTTACCAATGAATTGTTATTAGGCTATTTGAGTACATTCACATTTTTCAGATTGAAAAAAAAATTAACCATCAATTTGGCTTACTAACATTCAGACTCAATTCAAGATAAAATGAGTAGTCTTGAATATAGACTCATTAAAAATGTTCAAATATCGGCTGAGTGACAACTTGAAAAATATATTGATTCATTGTATGTGACTTTAAAGTTAATATTTAAATCTGATTTCAGATTTTTCTCAGTAGTCAGATTATTTAAGAGTAATCTTTCATCCTATTCATTTTTTCACTATATATATGTATAGATACATACATATACATGTATATGTAGCGTATGCATTTTTTAAATAGTGGAACTGAAATCTCAACATTGCTTTTGAAATGACTACTGCTTCCTGAAGCTATGTGCACAGTGATAGCAAAGGTATAATATTTTTCTTTTAAGAAACTTGTTGAAATTTTAGGTATTTGTATTGGTTAAATTGGCCTGGAAGATTACAGGCTGATATCACTGATGAATGTATACACAAAAATTCTCAACAAAATACTAGCAAAATGAATGAAACAATACATTAAAAGGACCATACACCATGATCAAGTCAGATTTATCCCAGGGATGAGTTTTTCAATATTGTCAAATTAATCAATATGATACACCACATTAACAACTTCAAGAATAAAAATACATATGATCAGCTCAATAGGTGCAGAAAAAGCTTTTGATAAAATTCAACATCCAATTATGATAAAAACTCTCAAGAATGTGGGCAAAAAGGAAACATACTTCAACATAATAAAGCCATATTATGACAAACCCACAGCTAACATCATACTCAACAGTGAAAAGCTGAAAGCATTCCCTCTAAGATCAGGACAAGGATGTCCATCCTCACCACTTTTATTCAACATAGCTTTGGAAGTCCTACTCACAGCAATCAGAGAAAAAAAAGAAATAAAAAGAATCCAAATTGAAAAGGAAGAAGTAAAACTGTCACTGTTAGATAATATGATACTATACATAGAAAATCCTAAAGACACCACAAGAAAACTACTACAGCTCATCAATGAATTTGGTAAAGTTGCAAGATACAAAATTAATGTAGAGAAATATGTTGCATTCCTATACACTAACAATGAAATATCAGAAAGGGAAATTAAGGAAACAATCCTATTTACCATCACATCAAAAAGAATAAAATACCTAGGAGGCAAAAGACCTGTACTACCTAAGGAGGCAAAAGATCTGTACTCCAGAAACTATAAGATGCTGAGGAAAGAAACTGAAGACGACACAAACAGATGGAAATATATAACATGTTCTTGAATTGGAAGAATCAATATTGTTAAAATGACCATACTACCCAAGGCAATCTACAGATTCAATGCAATACCTATCAAATTACCAATGGCATTTTTCACAGAACTAGAACAAGTAATTTTACAATTTGTATGGAAACATGAAAGACCTTGAATAGCCAAAACAATCTTGAGAAAGAATAATGGAGCTGTAGTAATCAGGCTGCCTGACTTCAGACTATACTACAAAGCTACAGTAATCAAAACAGTATGGGGCTTCCCTGGTGGCTCAGTGGTTGAGAGTCTGCCTGCCAATGCAGGGGACACAGGTTCATGCCCCGGTCCAGGAAGATCCCACATGCCGCGAAGCGGCTGGGCCCGTGAGCCATGGTCGCTGAGCCTGCGCGTCCAGAGCCTGTGCTCCGCAACGGGAGAGGCCACAACAGTGAGAGTCCCGCATACAGCAAAACAAAAACAAAAAACAGTATGGTACAGGCACAAAAACAGACACACTGATCAACAGAACAGGATACAAAGCCCAGAAATAAACCCACGAACTTACGGTCAATTAATCTATTACAAAGGAGGCAAGAATATACAATGGAGAAAAGACAGTTTTTCAAAAGTACTGCTGGGAAAACTAGACAGCTCCATATAAAAGAATGAAATTAGAATATTCTCTAACACCATATACAAAGATAAACTCAAAATGGATTAAAGACCTAAATTTAAGACCAGACACTATAAAACCCATAGAGGAAAACATAGACAGAACACTCTTTGACATAAATTGCAGGAATATTGTTTTAGATCAGTCTCCTAAAGTAATGGAAATAAAAGTAAAAATAAACAAATGGGACCTAATTAAATTTAAAAGCTTTTGCACAACAAAGGAAACCATAAACAAAATGAGAAGAGAACCTACAAAATAGGAGAAAATATTTGAAAGTGATGTGACTGACAAGGGATTAATTTCCAAAATATACAAACAGTTCATACAGTTCAATATCAGAAAACAAAAAATCCAATCAAAAAATGGGCAGAAGACCTAAACAGACATTTCTGCCAAGGAGGCATACAGATGGCCAACAGTCATATAAAAAGATGCTCACTGGTCAAAATGGCCATTATCAAAAAAATCTAGAAACAATAAATGCTGGAAAGGGTGTGATGAAAAGGGAACCCTCCTGCACTGTTGGTGGGAATGTAAATT
Source organism: Delphinapterus leucas (assembly GCF_059928025.1). Taxonomy (NCBI): domain Eukaryota; kingdom Metazoa; phylum Chordata; class Mammalia; order Artiodactyla; family Monodontidae; genus Delphinapterus; species Delphinapterus leucas. The sequence goes on along the minus strand of NC_143136.1, from coordinate 40,334,823 downwards.
GATACAACCACTATGGAGAACAGTATGGAGGTTCCTTAAAAAACTGAAAATAGAACTACCACATGACTCAGCAATCCCACTACTGGACATATACCCTGAGAAAACCATAATTCAAAAAGAGTCATGTACCACAATGTTCACTGCAGCTCTATTTACAATAGCCAGGACATGGAAGCAACCTAAGTGGCCATCGACAGATGAATGGATAAAGAAGATGTGGCACATATATACAGTGGAATATTACTCAGCCATAAAAAGAAATGAAATTGAGTTATTTGTAGTGAGGTAGATGGATCTAGAGTCTGTCATACAGAGTGAAGTAAGTCAGAAAGAGAAAAACAAATACCGTATGCTAACACATATATATGGGATCTAAAAAAAAAAAAGGTTCTGAAGAACACAGGGGCAGGACAGGAATAAAGACGCAGACGTAGAGAATGGACTTGAGGACACGGGGAGGGGGAAGGGTAAGCTGGGACAAAGTGAGAGAGTAGCAATGACATATATACACTACCAAATGTCAAATAGCTAGTGGGAAGTAGCAGCATAGCACAGGGAGATCAGTGCGGTGCTTTGCAACAACCTACAGGGGCGGGATAGGGAAGGTGGGAGGGAGGCTCAAGAAGGAGGGGATATGAGGATATATGTATGCATATGGCTGATTCACCTTGTACAACAGAAACTAACACAGCATTGTGAAGCAATTATATTCCAATAAAGTTGTATTAAAAAAAAAAGAAATGCAAATCAAAACTTCAGTGAGGTATCATCTCACACCGGTCAGAATGGGTATCATTAAAGTCTACAAATAATAAATGTTGGAGAGGATATAGAGAAAAGGTAATCCTCTTGTGCTGTTGGTGGATGTAATGTAAATTGGTGCAGCCACTATGGAGAGCAATAGGGAGGTTCCTTAACAAAACCTCCCTATCCCTTAAAAAATATTCCTTTAAGGAACCTCCCAGGTTCCTTAAAAAACTAAAAATAGAGTTACCGGGCTTCCCTGGTGGCGCAGTCGTTGAGAGTCCGCCTGCCGATGCAGGGGACATGGGTTCATGCCCCAGTCCGGGAAGATCCCATATGCTGCGGAGCAGCTGGGCCCGTAAGCCATGGCTCCTGAGCCTGTGCATCCGGAGCCTGTGCTCCACAACGGGAGAGGCCACAACAGTGAGAGGCCCGCATACCACAAAAAAAAAAAAAAAAAAATAGCGTTACCATATGATCCAGCAATCCCACTCCTGGACATATATCTGGAATAGAAAAAACTCTAATTTGAAAAGATACATGCACCCCAATGTTCATAGCAGCACTATTTAGAATAGCCAAGACATGGAAGGAACCTAAACAGATAAAGATGTAATACACACATACACACTCATGTACACACACACACACACACACACACACACACACACACACACTGGAATATTACTCAGCCATAAAAACGAATGAAATAATGCCATTTGCAGCAACATGGATGGACTTAGAGATTATCCTACTGAGTGAAGTAGGTCAGACAGAGAAAGACAAATATCATATCACTTTTATGTGGAATCTAAAAAAAATGATACAAATGAACTTATTTATAAAACTGAAATAGACTCACAGACATAGAAAACAAACTTATGGTTACCAAAAGGGAAAAGATGGGGGAGGAAGGGATAGATTAGGAGTTTGAGTTTAACAGATACACACTACTATACATAAAACAGATAAACAACAAGGTCCTACTGTATAGCACAGGGAATTATGTTTAATATCTTGTAATAACCTATAATGGAAAAGAATCTGAAAAAGAATACATATATATGAATCACTTTCCTGTACACCTGAAACTAACACAACATTGTAAATCAACTATACTTCAATTTTAAAAAAATTAATATTGCATTTTGGTTTCTGAAATGACTATTGCTTCCCAAACTTATTTCCATGATGATGTCAAAGGCATAAGATTTTTCTTTTAAGAAATTTGGTAAAATTGTAGGTATTGGTTAACTTGATAATTAGTTTGATTGTTAGTGTTAAGAAGACAGTTTCTATTGAAATTTTCTATTTCTTTTTTAATCTTTTATCATTTCTTTTTTGACATATTTATTATACCCTACTAATTTAAGGATTCTTTGAAAACCCTAGCTTTTGACTCTTATATTTACTTCACAGAAAAAAAGAACATTATTACCAATTAATATTTTGCTTTGTACAGGAGAAATTTTGTTATACAGTTAAAGATTTGTCATTTTTATAGAAATAACATAGAACTCTAAGCATAAATCATGCATTTGACTAATGCAGAATCTGAGTTCCTGGGCGAAGTTCTTCTGGCAAAAATTCATTTTATGATTCTTATTCTATTTGTTATTAAATTGTATGTTTTCCTAAATGCTTTTTTTTTTTTTTTTTGGTACGCGGGCCTCTCACTGTTGTGGCCTCTCCCGTTGTGGAGCACAGGCTCCGGACGTGCAGGCTCAGCGGCCATGGCTCATGGGCCCAGCCGCTCCGCGGCATGTGGGATCTTCCCAGACCGGGGCACGAACCCGTGTCCCCTGCATCGGCAGGCATACTCTCAACCACTGCGCCACGAGGGAAGCCCCCTAATTGCTTTTTACTGAGATATATTTAAGGTGATCCTATCTACCCCTACTTTACACCTGTGCAACTTCTAAAAATGAATTAGGAAAATAGTAGAAATCTAATTTCCCCCTCTTATTTCATTTTTTGACCTAGCTTATATTTTCACCTTCATCTTATTTCTTCATGTGGTGAGTGCTATACTGACCCTCAATTTCTCAAATTTTTAGTTCTTACAGGGATGATCAACCTCTTGACTAAAAAGTAGAGTCACAATTTCATTGTGGCTCACAGTAGCTGACAAATCCACTGTTGTAATACAGGGTGAAATCCAGATACCTGAAAAATATAAAAGCTACACATTTAAATCTGTCAGAGTTGATCTCTATAATTTTGCTTTGTTTTATTTATTGATAGTTTTTTGGTTCTCTATTCTTGCTAGAATAAACAAACAAATAAACAAACAAAAACAACAACAAAAAACCCAAGAGCCAAGTTCTTTTGCTGTCTAGCTACCCTGACACTAACTGACCAGGATGGTTTCTGGTAAAGGTTTTCGCTATAGAAATCAGTTAAATGATTAACAGAGATAAACCTACATCAAATTTTAAAAACTGATAAAATTTAAAAGTGCTTATAGCAACTCTATCAAGTAGTTGGATTGAATTGCTACACCCATTAGTTACATGTGACAGTTTCAGAGAAGTTGAATACATGCTCAAAGTCAGAGAGCAAGTCAGTAGCCAATCAGAACTAAAATGCTGCGGCTTGATTTCTGAACAATTTTGTAGCTTACATGAGGCACTTCCTGGGATTTCAGTGCATTTGCCTTAAACACAATTTCTTATCTGGTCATCTAAGAAATTCACTAAGTTATGCCAAAGTCACTGGAAAATATAATTCTTCCTATAGAAGTAAATGGGCCAAATATGTTATTTATTACAGTAGAAAATATGCAATCAGTTAGACAAAGACAGTGTGTCAGTTGTTTCCCTTCCAGAGAATAATTATGAAAAACTAAATCTCAAGGAGTACATGGATGAACAGAGAATAAAGGGACAGAATAATTTGACTTACTTCATGGTCTCTATTCTCTTTAATCAACTGATGGCTAGAGTTCGGTGTTTGAAGTTCAAATGGGTCTTTTCAAAGATGCACCAGAAAAGACATTTAGTAAAAAATTTTGAGCACATTTTGAAATGTTAAAATTAATATGATAAATTATACAAGAGAATTAAGTATAAAAAGTATAACAAAATTTAGAATATTTTATTATTTATTTTAAGATTGGCTTATAATCAAATTATTTATTAACTAATAACTATAATATATTACTTTAAGTTTTCCTTCCTTCATTAAGATTTTCCCACATCAGGAATAATATTTTGCAGCTTATGATCTTTTAATGATATATCTTAAAAATTGAAAGTGCATCAATATCTAAGGGGGAAAGTTATAGTCACAAAGGTATGAGAATTAAAAATTAAATTTCTAATTAACATCAAAGGTGAATTTAGAAAGAAGATACAGTAAAACTTTGATTAACAGAAACCCACAGCCAAGGCTTTAATTAATAAAGATTTTCCTTAACTTTAAGATGAGAACCATATTATAAGAAAATGATCTTATATTAAAAATTTAGTTAAAAAATAATTTAAATTTTGGACTAACTATATTGCTGTTCAGTCTTCTACATCACATATCGTCTAAGAGTAAGTGATACAGAGATCATAATCCTATAGCATGTAATCTCCTTAGTCCTCGCTGAGGATCAACTTGTTAGAATGTCTAAAATCCAATGATTAATGCTCAATTGACTTTCAGACAGTGATGCCTACTTCACCTTTGTTAATGCTGATTAACCAAACTAACAGAAGAGCACTATCTGTGTATAAGTGCTCTTAAGAGTAACAGACACAATAATGCCTATGATTATTGAAATGCTAAATTAATGAAAATTATCTAGACACATTTTCATCAATTACACATTCAAATGTTAAAATAATACTTTAAGTCTTAATGATCTTTTCATGCAGAGATAGGTCATTCTTTCACCTTTGTTAAAGCTACTTATATAGGAGATCTGATTTCCACTTAGGGGATATAGAGGCCATGAAATAGTTGATTTATTGCCTTGCTCAAAAAGTCAGGAAAATGATGCTGCGTGGAGATCATGCATATCCTAATTTTATGGAAACAAAATACTTATGAGTGTTTCAAGAATCAGAAATACACTAAGAGATAAGAGACAGTTGGAACTTTATAAGGAGCCATCTAAGTGCCATGAAACAACCAGGGATTCCAGCAATATAAGTCTTTGTGGAGTGAATGACTGGTGGTTCAGTTTGAGGGGATCTCTCTTTCACCATTTTCCTGAACTTTTCACTCTTTCCAAGTGTTCTCTCAGGAGTCCCTTCATGATAATTCTGCCAAAAGAGATATATCCCTCTCCCTCTACAAACACGTAGCATGGCTCTTCAGAGTACATATATTTTCAGAGAGAGGCCTCTCATGAACTATTCTTTTCCTCTCATTTCCCACTCTCACCCATTTCTACTTCTTGAAATGGGTGAGAAGGTTAAAGAGTCATTTTTTTTTTTTTTTTTGCGGTACGCGGGCCTCTCACTGCTGTGGCCTCTCCCGTTGCGGAGCACAGGCTCCGGACGCGTAGGCCCAGCGGGCATGGCCCACGGGTCCAGCCGCTCCGCGGCATGTGGGATCCTCCCAGACCGGGGCACGAACCCATGTCCCCTGCATCGGCAGGTGGAGTCTCAACCACTGCACCACCAGGGAAGCCCAAGAGTCATGTTTTCTTTTGCTCTTTTTCTCTGAAAATTCTGCAGATGGAGATTTGTCTAATTTGTGCTTTAGTATATCTATGATACCAGCTCCTCCTGAAAAAAAGGAGGTAAAAATAGTTTTGTTCTAATATCCTGTTACACCAATTCATGGCATTATAAGTGGTATTTATTTATTCAACATCATTATTAAACACTACTTATATGCTAGTTTCTGAGAGTAGAATGGTGGACCAAATAAAGCTGGTATCTAACTTCATATACCTTACAGCCTAGTTCAGAGATAGTACACACGTGGCACTCATGAGGCCACACTCCTCTCACAGAGGCTTAGAGGGCAAAGCTAACTGACTTATGTCTCAGTTCAGCACAGTTTCTGAGTAGTCACTACCAATTCATTAAAAATGTCATCAGATAGGACATTTTTTTTATTGTCATTTCTTAATAGTCAACTATGAACTGAAAGCAGGGAGTAAGCTACCATAATGTGCCACAGAACACATAGCACCATTTGATCAATAAATATTTCTTTATTTGTACAATAAGTACTTCTTGAATTAAATAAGTGTTATTGATGATTGGTTTTTACTTTAGAGTAATATTAAACAAATATTATGTGTCTATTGAATTACAGAAGAAGATGAGCTTATATATCTTCCTAAGTAAATTTGGAAAGGCCGAAGAGGGAAATTCTGCTATAAATGCATAGCAATTATGAATGCATTTATTAACTCATTTTATTGAGCACCTACTCTTATCCTAGTACTGTTTTAGCCTTTTTGGAATCATCAATGAACAAAATAGACAGAACCCTGCCTTTATGGGGCTTACCTCATGGTGGGAGAGAAAAAGAGTACATAGTAAACATAATAAATAAGCAAAATATATAGCATATAATAACATGGTAAAAGAAAGAAAAGAAGTATTGGGGAATAGGGTGAGAAACAAGGGAGATGTGCAGGATTAAATAGGTTGGTCAGTGTAAGCATTATCAAAGACTAAACTTAAGCAAATACTTGAAGGAAGTAAGGAAGGTTTCCGAGTAGTAAAAGGAAGTAGTAGTGGAGGAAGACTATTAAAAGCAATTGATCAATATTTTTAGAGCTGTCTAGGAGCAGGGGAAGCTGGGGGTGAAGAGGGGCAAAATTATACTTTAAATTATATCTGTCTCCGTAAGTTGCTGATATGTTAATAGAATAAGGAATTGAGGATAGGAAAGAAAGGTAGATAAGGTAGATGGCAGAACAGAAAATGTATTTTAACAAAAATAAGTAATCAGAGACAAAAAAGTACCACGGCCACATTTCTAAGTGTTTAAATAAGGGAGCTGAGAAGTGGGTATTTTAATGGGCTTTGAAATGATCTATCATAAATTCATCAGAGAAGGAGGTGGAGGCTATAAAAGAAAGGAGTTGAAAAGCTCTTGAATATCTCCCCTTTGGCTATGCTGTATGAATTATATTTAATGTTTATCTGTTTTTAATGCTTTCCCTATACATGAGCATCTACTCACCCATATTCTGCTTTGCCTCCTCTATTATAGATTACCAATCTATTTTCCTAATTGAATCCAACCTTCCACTTCTGCACTAGATTGCCTTACCTATTTTTACCTCATTTTTTCTCTCTCCATTGGTTCTTTCCAATCAACATGCAAAATTATTCGTTTTCCCTCTGAACAACAATTTTTAAAAAAGCAAAAAAACCAGAAACAAACCAAAAAAACCTCTCTAAACTCTTCACATTCTGTTTGTAAACTCTTCCGGTCTTTGGCCCTGCTCTCCTACTGAAACTGCTCTTGTGAAAGTCATCACTGATTTTACAAAACCCAGAGATCACTCCTGCTTCCTCATCAATTCTATCAGCAACTTTTGACACGGGTGATATGTCCCCACCTTTTGCATGACCATCATCTTTTAGCTTATAAGGAGCTATCTTTCTGGATTTCCCCCACTTCCCTGGCTGTCTTCTTTTCTGGTTTGCCCTAAAATTCCTAACCTCTAATTACCAGAGGGATTTCAATGTTTAATTCTTGGATGTTATTGCAGGTTCAGTTCTCTGAAAAAAATGACACTGAGGTGGAGTTAGGCATGTAAAATATTTATTAGAGATCAACATCTGTGAAAGGAAGAGAAAAAGAGAAGGATTGGGAAGTGGGAGAAGTGGGGTTGCAGTGCAGAGTTATGGCAGCCTCAGTGGACTCCACTGGAAACAGAGTCAGAGTTGCCGTGAATTGAGCTGAAATAGAACAGGCCATCGGCCACTGGATGTGGAAGGCCCAGATAGGGTAGCTGAGGCAAAATCTGAAGTAGCTTTCAGATGGAGGCTGTGCACTGACAGCACTTCCAAACTCTTAAGGGGGACCAGGGCAACTCATCCCCATATCTAACACAGATGTCTTCTCTACCTACATGCAATCTCTTTTTATCTCATGTATTCTTAGAGTTTTATTCCAAAAATACATAAAGTATTTCATGTTCATGGCCAATCCCAAAATGATACAAACCTCAAATAAAATATACCCAAAACTAGAGGAGGGAGATCAAGATGGCAGAGTAGGAGGACTCTGAGCTCACCTCACCCATGAAAACATCAAAAATACATCTACTGGGCTTCCCTGGTGGCGCAGTGGTTGAGAGTCCACCCGCCGATGCAGGGGACACGGGTTCGTGCCCCGGTCCGGGAGGATCCCACATGCCACGGAGCGGCTGAGCCCGTGAGCCATGGCCGCTGAGCCTGCGCGTCCAGAGCCTGTGCTCCGCAACGGGAGAGGCCACAACAGTGAGAGGCCTGCATACCGCAAAAAAACAAAACAAAACAAAACAAAACCATCTACATGTGGAACAACTGTCACTGAAAACAACCTGGAGACTAGCAGAAAGGCCCTTCTACAGCCAAGCCTATAAAGAAAGATCCACACAGAGTCAGGTAGGTAGGGAAAACCAATTGGGTTGTGACCCATGCCCCTGGCAGGGGACACAGAAGAGGAGATCCTCCCTGGGGATTGAGTGGTTTGAGCCACATATTGGACACCCTATCCCTGGAATCCAAAACTGGGAGGACAAGTCCCCTTAGCTGGTTTGAAAACCAGTGGGACTTATCAAAGGACTGTAAGAAACCTAGACTCTGATCCTGAAGAACACAAACACACTTATTTACTACCAGTAACAGCAAGGAGGAAGCAGAATGAAATATGCCTGGGCTTTTGCCCATTACCTGTGATCACCTCAGTGCACACCCCAGTCCTCACTGGGCACCTACTCTAGCCCCTATTGCTCAGGTACAGTTCTCCACTAGTGCAGAGGCTGCAGGTGCCCCTTAGAGGGAATAGAACCAGCTCAGACCTAACACTCAGGGCTTCTGCTCTGGGCCTCAATACTGCACCCTATAGGGTAAGTGACCAACACTGAACACAGGAGAAGCCTCAGCCCACACCTGATTCTGGCTCTAGCCCCTTCTTCTCCAGCCCTACCTACCCCCAAGGTGGTAGCTGCAGACACACCTTGAGGGAAAATGTGACTGTGCCCACTTCAGATCTAGCAGTTCCCCCACTGGGCACAGGCAGACTGCTTAGGGATGCACTCATAGAAGGACACCCCTTCATGACTAGGAAAGCTTAACTGTCTCACCCAAGTTCACAGACACAGAGAAAGTTAACCAAAATGAGAAGACAGAATTACATAAGGTAATATGAAATTTTAAAATATGTTTTTCAAATGTTAAGCATGACTTTTCCTTAAAAAATGTAAAAAAATGAGCATTATATCTTTTTATTTTCTCCCAATGCCAGGCACAGATTTAGGCTTTGCAAAGGGTGACCCAGAGGGCTGGAAACACAGACTGCAAGTTCAAAGTAGGTGTCCTTTGGGGTAAACTGAAGCCAACAAGAGACAGAACACAGGAAGAACCCATCAGATCAATTTCTTGCTCATCAAGTAGGAGGTTCATGCAGCTTCTTCTAAGACCTTCCACATGGCCAGGTCTGTTTTCTGGTGAAGCTATAACCAACTCTAGAAGGTCCCATGTTATCTCTACTTTCCCTCCTTTTCTGCGTCACTTCCCTTTTTCCTTTACCATTGCACTGAATTACACCTTTCAAGAAACAGTAGACATATAAGTGATTGCTCAGGTTTAATTTTGCTCTAGGGAAAAAAGGCTAGAACACCTTTCTATCCCAGAACAATTACTCCAACAAGTAAACGAGGTGACTATTACTTGAAAGGAGTCTACAATCTCTAGTTAGTAATGCAGAGGAGACAAAAATGTTAAATTACAGAATAAAGAATTGGAGTCTAAATCCATATGCAAAAGTGTATGTGGTATAGATAATAACAGTAAGAGTCTGGAGAAGCAGTGTGATTGTTATAGGGTAAATTTATCAGGGAATATTGATCTTAAAGGATTTAAAGATATGACTTGGAAGAGCATAAATTTCAGGGTTCTAGCCTGGAGAAATAGTTGGACCAGGGAATGTTATGGGGGTATAAATGCATAAAAGGGAGAGGAGAATTTGTTTCAGGTAATAATAAAAAGCAACTAAAATAGGTAAGGTATAGATTGAATGCACAGGAATTTACTAAGGATATGTGCTAAAAAGTATGATAATCAAATATAGCTTCACACATATAAAAGAAGAGAGATGATTTCTCTTTCAATGAGATGAGTAGACAGTATGGTACATTATAAGACTTTCCCAAGAATTTCCCATAAAGTTCTCCTGACTTCATACTCAATATGTATATATTTCTACACACATATTTCTACTAAAATAACACCATTCATTTCTTTGTATTATTCTATTAAAATTCAACTTACATAGAAAATTGATATTTTAATAGATAAGAACAGATAAGTGAAATTGGGAGGTGTAAAGCTGCAACATGGATCATTTTTGGTAATGCAAGCCAAGGAGAAAAGATAAAATGAAGGGTTCTGTGATCCACAGAAGCTGATAATAGTCCAGAGACTTCAGTAATTCTGCCATGAGTGGATGAAGGCCACAGAAAAGAATGCCAAAGAATGCCTGAGATTCCATCTATCTTACAGTGTTGTGCAGGAACAACCCTGACATAGACGAAATGTAATTAAAAATAATCTAGGAGTGGTAATGCATTGGTGATAAAAAGGCATATAAATAGTAGATAGCATTCACTCTACTCAGCACAACTCATACACATTTACTGTCTTGTCATAGACTGGCAACTTGACAAAAGCCTGCACTGGACAGTGAAATCCATGGAGCCAGCAACCATTACTGCTTTATGTATCACTATATACCAGAACTTAGAACAGCACCCATCACATAGGATTCAAACAGTATTTATTGAATCAATGGTTTGATTATCTCAGAGCCTTCCCAAATATCTCAGTTCTCTATAATGTAGGCTGTCAGTAATTTTTATGGCCTCCTTAAACCAAAATAAATAGCTAACAATTCTGTCTATTAAATAGTTAGATCCAAATATCTAATAAGTGTTTGTGCCCTAACAGCATGGCACCTGTTTGTCACTACATAAAATCTCAAACCTCCATTCCCTATTCAACATTGATTTCATCCCATACTTGCTTCTTATCACAACAACTGCTAAAAACCCACTTTCACAAATATACAGCATCATCAAAAAGAATACTGCGATCTAATATGGAAACTACTTGATATCTGACAGAGATTACTAGATTTCCCAAGAAATTTAAAATATCTCTCAGTGCTCCTGGAATTCGTTATGGTTCACTGCTTGGGAACCTCACAATTTAAAATAAATGAAAAAGTTAGTTATTAAATTTTAAATTTCAGAATTTTCCAAGAATTGGTTGGTAGCATTATATATACACACACAGAAAGTTTATTATATAGAAAAATAAGCCATTGTTTTACATCTTCATTGTAGAAAGAAAAAAGAAAAATAAGTACTTACAAAAAAATATAAAAATTAGGAAGCATATCCTGATTGATGCTACTTGCTTACCCAATGGAATTTTTGTAATTATATGCTGAATATTAAATATTTTATATTTAATAAAATATAAAACTGAACTGTCACAAAAACTGTAAATATTTTTTATTCCCTACCACCCCACCTCTGACAACCACCAGTCTGTTCTCTGTATGAGCTTGTTTTATTTCTTTATCTTTTAGATTCCACATGTAAGTGAGATATATGGTATATGTCTTTCTCTGTCTGACTTATTTCATTCAGCATAATGCCCTAAAGGTCCATTCATGTTGTCACAAATGGCAATATCTCCTTTTTTATGGCTAAATAATATTCATACACACACACACAGAACACATTTTCTTTATCCATTCATTTGTCAATGGACAATAAGGTTGTTTCCATATCTTGGCTATTGTAAGCAATGCTGCAGTGAATATAGGGGAGCACCTATCTCTTCAAATTAGTATTTTTGTTTTCTTTGGATAAATACCCAGAAGTGGAATTGCTGGGCCATATGGTAATTCTATTTTTAATGTTTTGAGGAACCTCCATACAGTTTTCCATAGTGGTTGAACCAATTTACATTCCCACCAACAGTGCACAAGGGTTCCTTTTTCTCCACATTCTTACCAGCATTTGATATCTCTTATCTTTTTGATAACAGCCATTCTAACAGGTGTGAGGTGATATCACATTGTGGTTTTGATTTGCATTTCCCTGATGATTAGTGGTGTTGAGCACTTTTCATGTGCCTATTGGCCATCTGTATATCTTCTTTGGAAAAATGTCTATTCAGATCCTCTGCTCTTTTTTTTTTTGCAGTATGCGGGCCTCTCACTGTTGTGGCCTCTCCTGTTGCCGAGCACAGGCTCCAGACGCGCAGGCCCAGCAGCCATGGCTCACGGGCCCAGCCGCTCCGCGGCATGTGGGATCTTCCCGGACCGGGGCACGAACCCGTGTCCCCTGCATCGGCAGGCAGACTCTCAACCACTGAGCCACCAGGGAAGCCTCTCTGCTCATTTTTTAATCTGATTGTTTGTTTTTTGCTACTAAGTTATATGAGTTCTTTATATATTTTGGATATTAACCCCTTATCAGATATAAGATTTGCAAATATTTTCTCCTATTCCATAGGCTATCATTTCATTTTGTTGATCGTTTCCTTTGCTCTGCAAAGCCTTCCTTTTTAGTTTGATATAGTCCCACTTGTTTATTTTTGCTTTATTGCCTTTGTTTTTGGTGTCAAATCCACAAACTATAAATATGATCGTTGTTATTATCTTTCTTATCAAAAAGAAGAAAATTACTGATCTTTAACAATTCAACAACATATAGATTCTATATCCAAGGCATTTGTGCCCTGTATTATATAGTAGGGCACCTGGACTCTGGTATCACTCCTAAGTGATAAACTATTGGAATATGTTCTATGTAGGACATATAGCAACTGAGTAATTCAATCACTTCATCCTTAAAGTATTTAAGTTAATATTGTCTAGTAGGTCCTATGTAAAGAAAAACAAGTGAAAAAAACAAAATAAACTTCTATTGATGCCATAATCCACTTAAGCTACTATTCTATCTCTCTATTCCTCTTATAACCAAAATTTAAAAGATTTTTTGGGGGTAGGAACTTAATCCACAATTGGATGTACAAAGGAGTATGTATTGATCAGGGTTCTCCAGGAAAATAAAACCAATAGCATATGTGTGTATGTGTGTGTGTATTATAACTATTTAAGGAATAATACCTATAGAAATATGTCTGTATCTTAAAAATACATGTAATAGTTCTTTAAAACTTACCTGCAAAAACCAAAAATAAAACACATATGTATAAGCAGTAGACATGATTGTACAAAGCCCAAAGAAGGAACTGGAGCTCATCATTGTGTAAGTATATTCCTTATAAGGAATATATTGCAACGCATAAGAGCTCTGTGACCTGATAATTTATTTCACATCTTGCAGCCTAATTTTATTCATCAGTAAAATAGAAATAATAATGAATCTCTGAAAAGAGCCTGAGCCAATAAATTCTTGCCTATCTCCTTCTATATCATCCTTGGGTTTCTGTATTTCTTCCAAAACCCTGAAGTACACAACCTAGTGTCGCTATAAAAATAGTTCACCTTGGAACTGCTATTTCCCTTATGTCCAATTATTTATTTTTCTTTTTATCTACTATTCATTCTTCTTACTGTTTTTCCCACTCATTACCACCTTCATTTACATTTATCCAAAATATATATAACATTTTTATGTATCTAGATTTGATTTGTCCAAAATATGTACACACTTAGGATTAATAAATTAATACGTTTTCTATTTTATATTATATATATAGAGAGAGATTAAGACTGCTGTTCTTTCACAAAAATACAGAAACACTATAGTTTTCAGCGTTTCCATTATCAAAGAACATATAATAGATTAGCTTTCACAAGCTAAGCTATGGGGCTTCCCTGGTGGCACAGTGGTTGAGAGTCCGCCTGCCGATGCAGGGGACGCAGGTTCGTGCCCGGGTCCGGGAGGATCCCACAAGCTAAGCTAAGTTGGACTCCTTTAAGTTCAAATAATTTTAATTAATTACATTCTTTTATTTAAATATTGTATACAAGAATTGATTTTATGCTACTGATTATAGTGCCATTCTGTAGTGTGTCCTCAAGTCAACTACTTAGAATCCTGACTGCTCTCAGAGAAGCTGTGGCTAACCAAATAGCAGCAGTAGGTAGGAAAATGCTTTTAGGAATATCACATATTTACACTTCAGCATAGGGCTTTACTGCATATACTTCTTACGTACTTACAGTAACAATTTTCCAGAGACCATAGTTCTAAAAAATAGCTAGCTGATTTTCTATCATCATTCAGACAAAATTCAGAAGTAGTAAGATAGCATGGAAGGATGGATAAGGTTGAGAGAGAGAGGTAGTAAAAACATGAAAGCAAGTTTTTATATAGGGTGATAGCCTAGTTTATTGTAAACAAATTCTTAGTTATTTCTATTGTTGATCACACAATATTGAAAACACTGGGCGTGGTCACTTAATTCTACTCAATGACTTAGTAAATGTAATGTTCTCCTTTTACCTAATATCCTCCGATTTTGACTAAAATATAGAATCAAGTTTACATGTATGCTCATATGTGAATGAATCTAAGTCTAAGGAGGAATCTACCTGTGTCAATTATTCTTCAGTATTTCTGGAACCTTTAAAAAGACACTACATCCACACACAAACTTGACTGTCAGCTAGAGTCATCACAAGCAGCCAAGATCTCTCTCTCCCTCTTTGACCCTGGCACTACCTGTAGACATACACTGTGTGACTATATCTGAAGATTAACATTGTTGCCATTATTGATTTCACTGTACCGGTATTACTCTGTAGAATAGGTGTCTTTTAGCAGAATAAAATAAATCATTTATCCATTTACTATCCTTTTAAACACACTTAGGTGAAGAAAGCCGTAAGACAACAGGCATTCCATGGTGTGATGTACCTTTGAGTACATTAAAATACTTCTGTCTACTTGAGGTTTTATTATTGATCTAAAAGTTTATTTTCTTTTGCAGCATTTTTATCATTTTGTATCATTTTCCAACACTGTATTACGTCCCCGGGCATTAGCTATCCACTACTCCCAATGCATCATCTCTTGCCTGGAGATATTTCTCAAATATGTGTTTCATTACAATGATTTGACCCTTCATTATTGTGAATGTTATCGTATATGATAAAGTTAAGATCAGACCATGAGTTTTTCAGAAGCTCTTGTAAAATTTAGGTCAATTTAAAATGACTATTTTTTAATTTAAATATTTAAAATGGTATTAATTTTCAGACATCTACTTTAAAGCTGTGTGTCCAGCTTGCCCCACCCTCCTGGGACCAGTGAACTAGCTGGGCATATTTTTCTCACAACAATGACAGAAGCACAAGAGGGCACACCTCTTACATATGCATATTTCAAGCACTGACCAAAGAAGTCTTTCACTCTCCAGTTCATTCTCCCAAGGCTAAGTAATGGAGAATTACACTACCCCAAGAAAAGTGAGGGAAGAGTGAACCAAATATTCTTAAAAATAATCTAATCAGGAGAAGGGCCAATTATATGTTTCAGTTGAGCCAGGATTGTAGCTTGGTGAAAGGGGCAAACATGAAGAGAACTGTAAGATTTAGGATATGCGGAGGGTAATATAAATGGGACATAGGCATGGGCTATGATTAGGTGGAGGGGGTTTGTTGAGGTGTCAAGCATTATTTCTGGGAGTATGAATTCAATAACTTGATGCCTAGTGTGGCTATCCATACGGATAGTGAACAGTGGAAGAGATGAGGGTGGTTTCCTAGGTGGGAGTGGGGGCTGAAAAGTAACTGTCATCATTTTTATTGTTGTTATTATCATCATTATTATTGTTATTAGTGGTTTGGAAAATTGAAGAGAGTATATAGTCTTCAGCACTACATTTCCCATGCTTGGTCATAAGTCGACTTAAGGACCCTGAAATCATTCAGCTTTGTCCAGGGCTATCAGCATCTTTTCTTCTACAAAACAGCCCCTATAGTATCATCCATCCAGACTTCCCTCTCATCTTGATATTGCCATGGATACCTTAACAGTAAAAATTACTGCATCTATTCACTGTTCTGTGCAGAAATTACCTTAGGTCCCATCTCTGCCTTCTGTTTTAAACTATATGTGTGTGCACGTAGGTATACATAAACACATGTGATTTGCTTTGTGGCACACCTGAAACTAACACAACATTGTAAATCAATTATACTCTAGTATAAGACAAAATTTAAAAATTAAAAAAATAAACACGTGTGCTTCGAGTGAATTTTCCCATTTTCTGTCCCACGGACTTTATATGTATTTTACTCTGATTCCCTAATTAACCACTTTCAGACTAGTAAATTGGTTTGATGTGAACACCAGATTTTGTCACAAATATGTTACTTCTAATATTTCTCTCTTGGTTCATCAATTGCAGCCATAAAGCAGGCATCATGGCATCTCCCATACTAACCCTGGGCTTTGAGATACTCTACCCCCTGTTGGCCTCAGCACTCTGGGCCCCTACTTATCCAGGAGACAGGATAGAAAAGAAATTTTATATAGATTTCCATTTGTTATCTCTAATGTGCCAGAAGGGTTTCCATTTTGATGGAAATCTGAAACATTAGGTTTGGATTACATTTTGGTAAATTTTTAAAAATATAGAATACTTTTACTCTGATAATCATGACAATAAGCTCTGCTTAGAAATCAAAATGAAGCTTAAAAATTGGATTAAGAAAATAAAGCTTACTTCCACTTAAAATGTTTTTACAACTGAAGTGATCAAATTACATTTTGATCTATTAATGAGCAGTACCACTTAGGTCAGTACCAGCATAAGTGCATCTAGATCACACACACACACAATTTCTGTTCAATTATTTAACATTTTCAGCACAGCTGCACTATGTGAGTATTTATTAATTGCCTGTAAAATCAGCAAAATATGTTCAGTAAGTGCCAGCTTGGCATTGTACATAATCACATATTTGAGCCACAGAGTTGTTTACGTCATTTTATAATCATGCTAATAATTACCAGACAACTATTCAGCAAACTATAAATGTTACATTTACTTTATCAATTTTGTGTGCTGCCATGGAGATCAAATTGCTACCTCAATCCATAAATTCAGTTCTTTTATAATTTCCATCTTTATCGATATGAATGTGGAATGAATTAATGACACTGGAAAGCACATGCAAACAAGTTAGTATTTTTTAGGTATGTTTTCTATTCACACAGCTTCTATATGATGCTATGAAAATTTATCAGGTTCTCTCTAACATCTTCAAAGCATTCCTGAGCTGTGAAATTAAAGGGAGAGAAATAAAATAAATCTTTATAAGGTACAATTTCCACATTCTGTCAGGAACAAACTGATTAGAAAACTCTTTATAGGTTAAACCAACCATTACATTTTTATAGTTCTGTGCATTTCCAAACATAAAGAATAAAGCTTTCTCACTATAAACTATCCTCATACAGTAAACACTAGCATGGTCCACAGCAGCAGTCTATGTAACAATTTATCATATATCTAGTTTCATTTTTCTACAGTATCATTTTTATAAGCCTGCAAATTTCCCTCAGAATATTCCTGCATCTAAAATCGCTTATAACTTAAAACTATCTTGTGATAAATACTGAATGTGTGCCAATCCTTCCCATAAAGCACCCAGCATCCATTTTACACTATTTTCAGTATAAGAAACTTGGGTCATTTAAAGTGAGTTACTCTTTGTGCGGGTAACAGGTATGAAAGAATCCAAAGATATACTCAGGGCCTTAACATCACTGGAAGATTACAGTTATACTGAAAACTTTAAAACTATATTACAATTGAATCAAATCTTAGCACTTCGTATATACAATTCTAACATGTCAGTGGTCTTTATGGGTGATAGACATCACCAAGCCTCTTGGGCTTATCTGTCCAGTACATATCTGGGGCAATACTCATATTAAAATGTCTCAATGCATTTTTGGCCTGTTTATGAATAGGGCAAGCCTAAGAGACTAGAGATGTCCAAACTTTGGATTGGGCTAGATACATGCTATTCATTAATTCATTCATAAATGTTCATTTATCTAATTGCTGATAAAACATGAATTTTGAAGATACTTGATAAAATAATAATATATTTGTTAAAGATTTATAAGTACTTTTACAGATATTTTTCCAATATATAACTGAATATTCAAAAATTAATAATAACAGTGGTCCAAATTTCAACAAATATTGGGAAAAGGGTATAAGTGAATTCAAGAAACCATAGTAGGAGGTGGAATGTTATTAATGCCATAATGTAAGAAACAATACTATATAAATTCAAAAGAGAGAAAATTCAAATTCTTTCAAGTTCCTGGGGAGACAAAATTTTTCTTCATAAAGTTGAGAGCTTCATATGACAAAATGTAATCAAATATCAAAACATGAGGCCAGATCATGCAGGACAACATTGACTCTTGCCTGGATTATTGATAAAGTCTCCCATCTGATTTTACTGCTTCTAGTCAGCCCGTTTCCAAGCCAAACTCTGTACAGATGTTGGAGACATTTTTCTAGAGCACAAATTATATATATAAGATCATTTCAACACAAAATCTGTCTACTGTTCTAAGTTTTCTCTAGAATTAACATTAAAACCATTGATATGACACACAAGTCAATTCAAAATGGTGCCCTTGCTTAATTTTCTTGTTTCCTATCTTGTCATTTTCCCTTCACATTCTATACATACCAGGCATACTGAATTTTTGCTTACTTCTCAAATATATCACATTTAGTTTAGCTTCTGGATCTTTGTCTATGTAATCCCTTCTTTCTAAAAATATATTTTACTCTCTCTTTCCCTGGACAATTTCTAGTCAAGATTTCTGCCTCTGATTATGTGTCAGTCCTTAAGAAAATGTTCCCTAGTACTTGAAAACTGTATTAGGCACCTCCACTATATCCTCATTTAGTACCTGTGCTTCACCCATAATAATACATATAATGCTGAATTTTCTTTCTCTTTTTATTTTTCTGTTTTCTCTATTAGGCTATAATATCTTTGAGGACTTGCAATTCTCAGCTCTGGTATGAAATTTCTCATGGTTTTAGATAATAAGCAAATAAATATTATTACTTATTATTCAATAAACATTAAAATAAAATACAGATTAACAACCCTTCTTCTAATAAAGATCCTCAAGTCTAAAATCTTAAACTTGAAAGAAAAGGAAATTCTTAATGTAAATATCATCCTCCAGCATTTATGAATCTTATGCAGCCTCAATTATCTGATCCATTAATAAGGCTAAAATATGGAGGAAAATTTATTGTAGTGAAGATTACAATTAATTTGGTACCTAATCAATATATAACTAAGTAAGCAATTGCTCATAAGAAAATAGTATTTAAAAAATAAGAATCAAGATATTTATAATATTCTTCCTTATGTTATTCATATTTTAGATTAAATTAGGAAAAGATAAGCAAATTATCAAGGAAATAAGATATAAAATCACTGTGACATACACAAAAGAGTTTCAGTTATTTATTTTATCAATAAAAAGATGAGTTAAAATTGTGTAATATGATTTAAAGCCATCTTTATATACATTATGGTATACATTATGCTGACTAAATATGTTATCCACATTTTGTACCTAATAAATTACTTCACATCCTAACTCTTTTCCCCTGTCAACCTTTTCCTCTCTTCAGGTACCATCTTTTTCATTGCTTGCTAACCAACAAACTGCCAAAGTGTCCCTGGAGGCTTCTCTGTAGTGTGGTGAGACAGCCACTCTCTCAGAGAGCCCTGGAACTTTGATACTGATATATCTCCCTAGGGGCTGCAGTGAAGATAAATTACTAGTTGTCATTTTTTAAAAGTGCCTTTTAGTTCTTCAGACTATAGTAAATGAATAAAATGACTTAAAATAGTAATAAATTGGGGTTTATCATTAATGTCATCCCTGCAGTGGCATGTCAATATCAAAGGGCACACTAGCAAAGAAAACCACTAATATTAAATTTCAAGCTGAGATACAGATAATATCTGTGCACTTGCTTAACAACTGAGGGGGAAAAAATCAAGCATCATGAAGGGAATAACAAGTGATCAGCAGGAAAATTAAGAGCCAAAAGGGAACACATGGAGATTCGGGAAAAGGCAAATTCTATGTTTAAATTCAGAATTAGGCCAGAGAGCCCTTTTCTAGTACAGTTGACAATTCAGGTGCTTAGATCAGAATAAAAGGTCTCAGTATAAATTCAAGCTGTGCAAATTTCTACCTGTTGAAAAGTTGGCTCTCTATAAGCACTGCTGTAATCATTAGTTTGGGTAAGTCTGGAATTCTACCGTAGATTTATCCAGTTAAAAGACTGGTAATCTCTTTGGAAAGAAGCAATCCTAGATGAACGAAAGTAGGAAAGTTTAGGTGTCACATGGTGACCTTTGTTGAATTACTAGCAACTCAGATCCATGGCCATATATCTGATTCTTGAGCAAGAGAAGCTGCAACTAGAAATAGAAAAGGCTGCTTCACTAAAAATTCTGCTATCAGTGGCATAAGGAAACACTTCTTTGGGTATAATGCTAAGCAAATGAAGTGAGAGAGGAGAATTATTCTCATTTTAGTGGGAGTACCACATAAACCTTATATGTCAAGAGCACTAGAGTATAGAGTGCAAAACTGGTATGCATTGGCGAGGTATAGCAACTTCTATAGAGAAACTTAGGGCACCTGAGTTTCTCGTGATGGTATGAGACAACACTCTTGATGCAGATAAGTGGCATTATGTACATCTGGCAATTAAGAGGGTTTAATGTATGTGAAAATGCCTAGCACATAGTAAAGCTCAATAAATACCATCATTATATTTTTTCTTCTATCTACATACACTCACATTGTTTTTCATAACTTTAAACACCATCTAACCTTAGGATTGATTTTGAAAGTGAAATTAACAGGATTTGCCTGGATTGGCTATGGAGGTTGGTGAAAAGAGAGAGAAAAGTCAAAGATGACTCTAAGGTGCCTTGCCTGACCAAGGAAGGATGGAATAATTTACAGAAATGGAAAAAAAAAGTAGAAATGGGGGCAAAATTTCTGACTAGAATATATTGTTCAATCAAGTATTACAAAGGCAAGCTGAATCTGGAGTCCAAAAGAGCAGTCAGTGCTATATATAAATTTAGAACTCATCAAGTATGAGAATTAATGAAATCAAAGAAAGGTATGTTGATAAAAAATGAAAAAAGTTCCCAAAGTCTGAGTGCTTGGACACGCAAAAGTTTAGAGATCTGAGAGATGAGGAAATCAGCAAAAATGGACAATGGTCACAATGGTGTTAAAAGAGAACCTAGGAGGATGGGTTGTACTAGAAGCAGAGTAGGAGAAAGTGTTCAACCGCTGACAAATGCTGCTTCTAGACCAAGATGATTTCTCAGAATCAGTCACTGAAGTTAGGCAGATGGATAATCATTGGTGACACTGATAAACACATTGTGTATACTGTCCCTTTGTACAAATTAGGAAAAATATGTTGTTTCTGCTGGGTGGATAAAAACCCACTACAGGGTGCATGGTTTGATGAGTAGAACACAAGTTAGATTTCATCCTCTACATGCTAAGTAGCCCTGAGTAGTGAGAACATGTAGAACTGTAAGCTGCAGCCATGCAGGTTATGAACCGTTTCAGTGATGTGGTGGGCCTGAGAAAATAACTGGGCAGATTAGAGAGGGAAAAGGATGAAATAAACTAGAAATACAATATTAAAGATTTATTAAAAGTTTTGCTTTAAAAAGGATAGAAATAGGGCAGTAGCTGGAGGGAATAGAGGATTTTATTTATTTTCTTTTATTTTTAGCAGATACTGTGAGTGTCCCGTCCGTATACCTGCACTTTCATTTTTCTTGTACACACTGATGTCTTTTTATTATGACCTCATTCACTGCCTGAGGGCTTCTACTGTTTGCAGGAGCTTGTAAGTCTGTTAGGATATGGTGGAGAATACTACACCAAGGGTCATTAGTAACCAATCAGTGTGGATGGATATTGGTAAGTAAATACCCCAGTACCCCAAATTCTTATTTTATGGCTGATGTTCAAACTCAGGGACCTTCTTAGAGTGT
This sequence comes from Delphinapterus leucas, assembly GCF_059928025.1. NCBI lineage: Eukaryota > Metazoa > Chordata > Mammalia > Artiodactyla > Monodontidae > Delphinapterus > Delphinapterus leucas. The sequence continues at coordinate 40,312,818 of NC_143136.1, read as the reverse complement.
GTAAAAAATAATCTCATGTTTTGTAGTAGAGCAAATCAGTACAGCCTGTGGTCACTGGAATGTAGCTGTTACCCCAGTAAATGATTTTTCCTCCATTGCAATTTATTGGGCTGGCCAAAAAGTTCGTTCGGTTTTAAGTAAAAATAAAAGACACGTTTTTCATTTTCACAAAGAACTCTTTTGAACGGATTCACTAACCAAATGAACTTTTTGGCCAACCCAATACATAGGACACCATAAGCAGTTTGCTTTTACTTGGCAAGAAGAGGAGCATATCGTTCCTCCTTGGGGATGCATCAACTTTTTGCTTTATATCCCATTTTGCTTATAAGGATTTGGTGCTTCACCATCCAACTGAATATCTTTATGCAATCACCAATAGAACTTAGAGACTGGGAGGTAGCAAGCACCTTTGGTGCCTTTGGAACACTCATGGATGGAAGATAAACCCCATCATAGAACAGGTACTTTCCATCTCAGTGATGTTTCTGAGGCAGGCTGAAAATTTTTCTCCAAAAAAAGAACCAAAGAGGGAAAGCGGTGGGGGGTGGGGGTGGGGCGGGGGGCGGGGTATGAATTGGGAGACTGGGATTGACATGTATACACTAATATGTATAAACTAGATAACTAATAAGAACCTGACGTAGAGCACAGGCAACTCCACTTCGCTGTACAGTAGACACTAACACAACATTGTAAAACAACTATACCCCAATTAAAAAAAAAAAATCACTACATGATATGATACAAAACTATATAATTCAATCTACTTAGTTATACTGTTTTTATTAATACAGATATGTGTTTTGGGGATTTTAAAGTGTATTGTTAATGACAATTAACAATCTTTAATAGCATAAATTAAAAATAAATACCTTGACAATTTTAAAATACATTTTTATTTCATACTTAAGTAAAATAGATTCTGTAAAATGGAATTTCCTTAAAGCATGTACATATAACAAGGGAAAAACACATGCTGAAAGATTATATGTTCCACTAATAACAAATGAGAGTTATTTTTTTTCCAAGATATAAAGTGTTAAGGGTTTAAAATATTGAAAATATATTTTTATGTTATTAAACAAAATTTAGATTTTTATTGCTAATGAAAACATCAACACATTTATGCAGAGAAGCTAAGCACTTCTAATTTTTAAATCACTGTTATTAGGCTGATTTTAGAAGTAGTTTATAAAGAACCAATACCATAGCATAAGCAGTATCCAGGAATAGGAAACCACTTTCAGATATGAATATGAAATAAAATGTTTCTGAAAACTGTAAATCCTTAACTTTTTTCTTAATACTAAATATAAACCTTTTTTAAAACTTGTTATATTTAGTGAATTTCCATCTGATTCTTCTGTGTTGCTCTGGGAGACTGAACTGTTTTTATTTCATCAAAGAATAAAAAACATTATTATCCATTGAGTTAGACATAAATATATGTCAATATATATCCGAAGGAACAGATTTGTCTTTAATGTTTTATTTTTACACATTTTAATTTATTGTTAGTAATTTGCCTTTAATAAGCTGTACTCTACTTGTCAGAAAGATTATTTAATCAAGTTTTAGATTATAAGTAATATGGGTCAATTATATAAATATATAACAGGTCTTAAAATGGGTTAAAAAAAGGATATCTAACAGCATTCATGTAATATAAATAAACATAATGGCTTAATATAATATGCATATCTATTAGTATATAAATGTAAACTAGTTTTATAATATATGGTGCAAAAATCTGTGAATTTGTACTACAAAACTATGTGGGAGGGCTTCCCTGGTGGCGCAGTGGTTGAGAGTCCGCCTGCCGATGCAGGGGACACGGGTTCGTGCTCCGGTCTGGGAAGATCCCACAAGCCGCCGAGCGGCTAGGCCAGTGAGCCATGGCCGCTGAGCCTGCGCGTTCGGAGCCTGCGCGTCCGGAGCCTGTGCTCCGCAACGGGAGAGGCCACAACAGTGAGAGGCCCGCGTACCCCCAAAAAAAAAAAAAAAATACTATGTGGGAGATAGATGTTAATTATATTTCATTCTCCTCTTCCCCTACCTCATTAGCTCCAAAAGAGACTCTGTCAGTTTGAATATGATGGCATTTTATCACCTTTATACTTGGATAAGTAATTAATGGCGAGTAGATCACTTTTGTTATTGAGAATCTGAAAACGTTCACGATATCTTTATTGTTTCAAGTTTGGGAAACTCAATTATTGATACATGCAAAATAACTTACACTTTTATTAAAAATTTGTGTGGGCTTCCCCGGTGGCGCAGTGGTTGAGAATCTGCCTGCTAATGCAGGGGACACAGGGAAAAACGGAGCAACTAGGCCCGTGAGCCACAACTACTAAGCCTGCGCGTCTGGAGCCTGTGCTCCGCTGTAACAAGACAGGCCACGACAGTGAGAGGCCCGCGCACCGCGATGAAGAGTGGCCCCTGCTTGCCACAACTAGAGAAAGCCCTTGCACAGAAACGAAGACCCAACACAGCCAAAAATTTTAAAAATTAATTAAAAGAAGGCTCAACATAAATTAAAAAAAAAATTTGTGTTACAGATGAAAGGTGCTGAAAAAACTTTTCCATTCATATCTAACAATATTCTTTATTCATCTTTATCATACGAAAAAAAGTATTCCACTTTAAGTTTTAACTGAAGGTATCTTTTAGTCTGGTCAGATTAAGCAGAATGCATAAGCATTTAAGCCTCAGCTTGTAATAAATTTAGGTAATATTCCAGGAGGTTATACTCGTCCATTTGCATCTGTTTAAATGTGAGTAGAGAGGAAAACCTGTCTCCCTAACTGCCTCTTATGCTTCAGTTAAGTTTCTGCTTCTGCATAGAAGCAGAAATCCTAGCCTGGTTTGTTGTGAGCAATCAGATTTTGGCTATGAAGAGAAGAGTAAAAATATTTAATGCCTATTCAAGCCCAGGATAGCATAATTCTTAACTAAAATGTGGTGGTCCTTCTAGGATCAGCACTAAATAATATTCCATTGTATGAATTCACTAGTTGAAGAAAATCTTATTTGCTTTCAGTTTTTGGCCTATATGAATAAAGTTGTTATAAGCATTCTCATGGAGGTTTTTCTGTGGACATAAAATTTCAAATCATCTGGGTAAAAACCTAGAAGAGAGATTGCTAGATCTTTTGGGAAGCTATCAAACTGCCTTCCAAAGTGTCTGCAGTAGTTTGCACTCCCATGAGCAATGAATGCTCTACATCCTCGCCAAAAACATTTATTGTCTGTTTGGGGGATTTTAGATGTTCTAATAGGAGTGTAATGGTATCTTACTGTTGTTTTAACAATTGTTTTATTTGCAATTACCTAATGATAAATGATGAGCTTATTTTCATATACTTATTCATCATCTATGTATCTTATTTAGTGAGACTTCTATTCAGATCTGTTATCCATTTTTAAATTGTGAATTATTTGGTTTTTATTGTTTAGTTTTAAGAGTTCTTTGTTTATTTTGGAAACAAGTTCTTTATTATGTATGTTTTCAAGTATTTTTTCTCAGTCTGAGCTTGACCTTTCATAATAGTGTTTTTCACAGAGCAGAAGTTCTAAATTTTAATCAAGTCTGAGCTTAGAAGATGACAGATCAGCAACCAGAAGTCAAAGACTATTTATTTTTATATTAATTTTATATTCTGCTAAGTTACTGAGTAGTTTTAAATTGTGTTAGGTTTATCATCATTCCCCTTTTGTTTTCTAGCTTTACAATCATATCATCTGAAAGCAGAATTTTACTACCATTAATCTTATTTTTCTAATTGATTTCTCTTGTATGATTGTATTGACTAACAAATCCAAAACAATGTTAAACAGTGGAGGAGACAACGGACATCCTTGTTTTGTCCACACACACGTTAAATACCCATTGACAGCTCCTGTACTTGCTACAATTTCCAGTTGATAGCAATTTTTTCTCTACTGATAAAAATATAATAACGGATACTATTATTTATTATTATCCTATTATTTTCATTATTATTATTCTCTCAAATATATAGAAAAAATAATTATACTACCTGTCAAACTACATCATTGTTCTGTATAAGGCACTCCTCTTGTTTTATTTATTCTTTTAAAAATCGCACTCTTTTTTCTCAATTTTTTCTCCCAAAAGCAAATACCCTACTGTACTGAATGCATATCCTTGTGTTTTATACATCCATTTAAAAATATGCCAGGATATGTTGTGAGAATAATTTAAATGCACATAAATTTTCTTGTGTTAAGATCACATTCTGTTTCTTACTTTATTCATTAAGCACTATGTTCTTAAGTTATTGGTACTGCTGAGTTTATACCTAGCTTGCTGTTTCTCATTTTTTTAGGGATCCATAGCACACAGCCACTATATTTTATTTATACAATCTGCTCTTAGGGACATACAGATCACTTTCAACTCCCCACTTCATTATGTTTGGCATTTTATGGTCCTGTTTGTGATATATACAGCTAGGTATGAAATAAATGTATACAGAGCATAAATATAAATAATCTGAAAATGTACTGTAGTGTTGCACCTTAGAATGGCCCAAACAGTATAAACTCCCACAAACTGCATGAACAGTCCAGTTTTCCAAAAGTCTTACCACCTCTTGACACTATCTATTTAATTCTTTCTAACCCAAAGGCTGTAAATGGGTATCACCTTTTTAAACATTTTAATTTTTCTAATTATTTATGAGTTTAAATAGTTATTCATATACTTGCTAGTCATTTGTGTTTTCCTTTCTGGGAATTACCTGTTTGTACCTTTGCTCGATTTTTCTTTTTTTTCTGTTGGATTTCTTGTCCTTCATTTGTTGATTTTCAAGTGCTTCTTCTGTATTCTAACTATCAACTCAGTGCTGGTTTAATATAGAGAACGTGTTCTCTTTCGATTGTTTGGTTATCCATTATCTCTGTCCACAGTGTTTTTGTTCAACCAAAATCCTTAATTTGGGTGAGAAGAAATCCATCTATTTTTCACTTATTGTTGTTACTTCTTAATTAATTAATTCTAACTCAATACGTATTTCTTATATTTAATATATCTAATGATAAATTTCCTATTGAGTTATTTAATTCATCTGGAGTTGGGTGATATTTTTATAGTAAGTATAAAAATGAGTCAGGATATTTTACTTAAAATTTTACTCCCCCTATTGCATTTTTGTCTGGCTGAAGTGGATCTTTTAAAAGATCTCTCAGTGAAGCTCGGCAAGGTAAGTTTGCTTTACCAAGGGTATTTCTCACAGTGTATCCTCAAGGTCTTTGAACTGTCCTCTCATAATTCTTATCAGTGTACAGTGTCTGGGTGATTGTCTCAGAAAGATCAACCAAGTCGTCATTTCTTATTTCAAGCATGACTAATCTAGCTTTTGTCCCAGACATTATTTTATAATTTTAATTATATATGTATGTATATATATATATATACACACACACACACACACACACACATATATATATATACGTATGGTTTCCAAGTCTTTTTTTTTTCACTGCTACCTGACAACTTGGCTAGGCCACAACACCCAGATTAATTTGTCAAACAGTGTTCTAGATGTTTATTTGAAGTTATTTTTTTGGATGGGATTAACATTTTTTTCCAGTTTCTTTGAGAAATAATTGATATATATCACTGTATAAGTTTAAGATACACAGCATGATGATCTAATTTTTCATTTATTGTGAAATGATTGCCACAATAGATTCAGCTATCATCCATCATCTCATAGATACAATAAAAAGAAAAGAAAAACAATTTCTTTTTGTGGTGAGAGTTCTTAGGATCTACTCTCTTAACATCTTGTCTACAAATCATACAGCAGTGTTAACTATAGTCATCGTATTGTATTTTAAATCTTTTACTTGTCTTATAGCTGAAAGTTTGTACCTTTTGACCACCTTCCTCCAATTCTCCCTCCCCCACCCTCCCTTTACCTCTGGTAACAAGTTTGATCTCTTTTTCTATGAGTTTGTTTGCTTTTGTTTTTTTCAGATTACAAATATTAGTGAGATTTGTCTTTCTCTGTCTGACTTATTTCACTTAGCATAATGCCTTCGAGGTCCGTCCATGTTGTCAAAAGTGGTAAGATTTCCTCATTTTTTATGGCTGATGGGATTAACATTTAAATCAGTAGGCTCTGAGTAAATCAAATTGTCTTCCATAATGTCAGTGGGCCTTATCCATTCAGTTGAGGTCCTTAAGAAAAAACACTGACCTCCCCCTAAAAGCAAGGAATCCTACCAGCCAAATGTCTCCAGACTTGAACTGCAACTCTTTCTTGGGTCTCCAGTTTGCTGTCCTGCCCTGAAGATTTTGCATTTATCAGACTCCACAATAACATGAGCCAATTCCTCAAAATAATCTCAATAAATCTTTCTATTTTACTCTCTCTATCCTTCCTTCTCTCTCTCTCTCTCTCTCTCTCTCTCTCTCTCTCATTTTGTGTGTGTGTATATTAAAATATGAAATAAACAACACTGCCAGACTCAGAATGAATAGGAATCAACTGAAGAGTGAATGAGTAAATATACAAATATAATTGTATTTGTACTTTATATTTGTTAAGAAAGAGGATGGTAGAATACAGCAAATAAGAAATTATCATAATTCGACAGCTAAATAGGGTATGTCTGGTCATCTTATGAGTTTAGGGAACACTTAATGGAGGATGTGGGATTTTAAGAGATGCATGAAAGAGGAAACAAGAGAGCTGAGTAGGCTAATAAAACAAAGAATTTCTTTTACCATATTATTTCACATATTAGTATTTACCTCTCTGTTGGTTTTGCAGCAGTTTGCCTTATGATGAGCTCTTTTTTGCTTACGTAAGTATTTCTGAAGTTATAAACTCTTTAAGATGGTTTGACAAAAGGAAAAAAGCCTTCTCCTAACTAGAATTTCAGAGTTGTTTTGTTTTAACCATTCTTTTTCCCTTGTCTTTAGAAGAAAGGCCAAAGAATATTATCTGCTATGAGAGTTTTCTATCAGAAGGAAACTTGTATGCCCTAGTGGAAAACATGGTTGATGCCATTCACTCCCTTAAGACTTGTGATGTGAATAAATGCTAAGAATATATTAGATATACATTTAAATTGGTCTGGGTCAATTGGTTTTGGGAGAAAAAAAAGTAAGCCTTATAGATATTGTGTTCTTTATCTTCCTTTATGAGTGTTATTTCTGCAGAGGTGTTCACTTCCTGATGATGGCATTACTTTAGCAATAGTTGGATTAAAAAGCTTCCTGGCTGAGATATTGAACTGGGCATCAGATGGATGGCTGAACTGATGATTTTAAAGAGTCCATAAACCATGAGCTGATATGATACCTCAGATATCTGGCACTGTGATGTGGTGGAAAGAACAAGAAATTTTAAGTCATACTATATTGATTCTGTGTCTGGTCTGTCATTTATACTAGTTGTATAAGCCTAACTTCCAAAAGCATCTGTCTCAGTTGGTAAAATGTGGATAAACAATGCAGCCTGTCTGTTGTGACTGTATATTGAGAGAAGAAATATAAAGCACGCACTAAAAATTAATTATATTTTCTCCCCTCTGTCAAATAAACTCTAACTAGGAAAGACTTAGTAATTTTGGTATTTACAAGATATTGAAATATAATTTTTAAGATACTGAAACATAATTACCTCACTGATGAATCAGATAATGGAAAACACACACAATTTCTCAGTCTTTCACAGCAACAACAACAACATTATCTTCAAGGATTATTTCAATAGTATTTCAATCTTTCCTTCTTCGGTAATAGCTCAATTTTGAAACTAACAGGGGTTTCTTTATTTATCATTAACATTACCACTTTAGGCTCTTATTACTGAATTGATGAATTCCACATTATATAATATGAGGATCAGTAAAGAAAAAATTTAAATATATGTCTATATTTTATAAACCAGTATATAAATATTTATAAGTAAACTATTTTATAAATATCTCTTGTCTTTACTGTTTTTCAAGCTCTTTCAGCTACAGTCTAAGATTGGATCACTGATTTATTCAACTCCTTTGGTTTAATGTACAATGGCATATCTACTTACCAACACAGCACATATCCTGACTGACAACATTGAATAGTCATTGGCATATCACTTTACGGCTTTAAAAGAAATATGTGTCCTGCTTAAAGTCACAAAAACTCAACTGAATAACAAACATGCAGTGACCATATCATTACATGATAGCAAAACCACTTTTTCTAGCAATACAGAAAATTTTCCCATATATCCTTTTACAAAACTTGGTAAAGTTCTTGTATATGCAACTAAAATTTCTCTCATGGCATTTTATTTTTAATCTTCAAAGGAAATAGAGCATATTAGTTATTTAAATGTTCAGAATGGTAGAAGGAATATATTAGGCTACTTCCAGTAACAAACCTTTCGAAAAACCTTTATAAAGAAACTTTTTGAACTAGCAAAAAATGAATTATTAAATGGCAGAAGCAAAGCAAGACTTGAGAGACATTGTGTTACCATAATAATGATAATGCTATCGTTTATCTTAATTCTCAGAACAGGCACTATTTTCCCTATTTTCACAGATGGAGAAACTGAGACATAGAGAGGCTAAGAAACTTGCCAAGGGCCAATGCAACACTAACTGTTGGAGCTGGGATTCAAACCCAGTAATCTGGCTCTGGAATCCGACCTTTTAATCTCTATGCAGCCTCACATGTGCACCACAAAACTTACAACAAAAATACATGTGAAAACATCTCCCAAGCTTCCTGGCACATAACAATGTTTAGAGAATCTTAACATACAAATCAAAGCTTCTTTCAGTGACATAATCTACTACCATGGAGATTTTTAAGACCAGGGCTCCTTCATAGTTTCTGAAAATAATTAGGAAAAACTCACAGTTGGAAAGAGAGTGGTTGAGAACTTCTACTTTCTGGTCCCACACGTAAACAGCTCGGAAGTCGTCACTCAGATCCCCACAGCAAGAAAAAAGGCGAACAAACTGAAAATCAACATCTCTTTGTAGTTTCATCAGAGAACTGAGGCCTCAGGGGCAAACTACTGCCCAGAATCTGGAGAGACAGAAAGACTGATACGGAGAAGCATAGTTTACCAGGAGCAAAACCCAGGAGTAGTCACCAACACCTGGAGTCAGTATCACAGCTGAAGCCAATATCAGTGGGATGACTTTAAATGGTAATTGACGAATTGTTGTAGGCTCAGGGCAGACTAGCTTGAAAGTTAAAAACTCTGAAGAGGCCCAGTATTAGCCCCCTCACCCTCCCAGTTTCTTTTCTTTTTTCTTTTTATTGGAGCATAGTTGACTTAACAATGTTGTGTTAGTTTCAGGTGTACAGCAAAGTGAATCCGTTTATATATATATATATATATCTCCATTCTTTTTCAGATTCTCTTCCCAATATATTACAGAATATTGAGCAGAGGTCCCTGTACTATACAGTAGGTCCTTATTAGTAATCTATTCAATATATTCAATATATTGTAGTGTCTGTATGTTAATCCCAATCTCCCAGTTTATCACTTTCCCCCCACATTTCCCTTTTGGTAACCATAAGTTTGACTTTGAGATCTGTCAGTTTCTGTTCTGTAAATAAATTCATTTGTAACATTTTTCATTAGATTCCACATACAAGTGAGAGCATATGATATCTGTCTTTCTCTGTCTGACTTACTTCACTTAGTATGATAATCTCTAGGTCCATCCATGTTGCTGCAAATGGCATTATTTTGTTCTTTTTTATGGCTGAGTAATATTCCATTGTATATATGTACCACATCTTAGTTACCTATTCCTCTGGGTTTTTTTTAAAATAAATTTATTTATTTATTTATTTGTTTGTTTGCTTGTTTTATTTTTGGCTGCACTGGGTCCTCACTGCCGCACACAGACTTTCTTTTAGTTGCGGTGAGCGGGGGCTACACTTCATTATGGTCTGTGGGCTTCTCATTGCGGTGACTTCTCTTGTTGCGGAGCATGGGCTCTAGGCATGCAGACTTCAGTAGTTGTGGCATGCTGGCTCAGCAGTTGCAGCATGTGGGCTCTAGAACGCAGGCTTCAGTAGTTGTGGCCCATGGGCTTTAGTTGCTCTGTGGCATGTGGGATCTTCCCAGACCAGGTCTCAAACCCACGTCCCCTGCACTGGCAGGCAGATTCTTAACCACTGCACCACCAGGGAAGCCCGTCCATTGCTCTGTTGATGGACATTTAGGTTGCTTCCGTGTCCTGGCTATTGTAAATAGTGCTGCAAGGAACACTGGGGTGCATGTATCTTTTCGAATTACAGTTTTCTCCAGGTATATGTCCAGGAGTGGGATTGCTGGACCATACGGTAACTCTGTTTTTAGTTTCTTATGGAACCTCCATACTGTCCTCCATAATGGTTGTACCAATTTACATCCCCACCAACAGTGTAAGAGGATTTCCTTTTCTCCACACCCTCCCCAGCATTTATTGTTTGTAGATTTATTGATGATGGCCATTCTGACCGGTGTGAGGCAATACCTCATTGTAATTTTGATTTGCATTTCTCTGATAATTAGTGATGTTGGGCATCTTTTCATGTGTTTTTTGGCCTTCTGTATGTCCTCCAGGAAGCCTATTTCTGTCACTGCAAAGTTAGAGAAAAATCCCTTTGTACCTCATGCAGAAGGAGGAGAAAAGTAACCTTTTGAAATACACTCAGAGCTCTCCATTCTCCCCTCAAGCGAACCTATTGTACCACAGCCTAAACCTACTGGGGTTTTTACCAAAGATTAACCAACCTGGGAAAGAAAAATACCCAGTTCAAGCTCATTTAAAGACTTTGATACCTAATCATCGGATTATAGAACAATTCTCCTCCACCTGCACCTTACTGCTATATCCGCAGGGCTCTGTTATAATAACAAGGAATTGAAGCTAAAAGAAAAGCAAGCCTCAGACTCTAATGAATCTTTAGAAAAACTCAAAACAACAGAAGAATCAGAAACAAGAACTCTAGAAGAAATTGTAGGCTCTGAAGACACAGTCACAGCAACCAATAAACATGGCCTAACTCCTAGCCAGATAAAAATAATCTTCACACTAAAGGCCTTTTACCTGATGTACAGTTATAAATATTAATTATTTGAGTAGATATTAATCTAGCTATATTAATAATCACTGTAATGAAAATGGAATAAATATGCCAGTAAAAAGACACAGACTGGGCTTCCCTGGTGGTGCAGTGGTTAGGAGTCCTCCTGCCAATTCAGGGGACACGGGTTCGAACCCTGGTCTGGGAAGATCCCACATGCCGCGTAGTGGCTGGGCCTGTGGGCCACAACTACTGAGACTGCGTGCCACAGTTACTGAAGCCCACGAGCCTGGAGCCCGTGCTCCACAGCAAGAGACTGCAACAAAGAGTAACCCCCGCTCACCACAACTAGAGAAAGCCCACGTGCAGCAATGAAGACCCAATGCAGCCAAAAGTAAATAAATAAATAAAAGACACAGACTGTCAAAGTGGACTAATAAAAACAAGACCGAAATATAAGTTGTCTACAAGAAAGATGTGTTTGAGCTCAAGATTCTTGTTCTTTAAGGAAGAATTATTTATTAATCCCTCTTGATACTGACTTTTTCCTTCATAAATTGTGGGGTTTTTTAAATAGATCTTTATTGGAGTATAATTGCCTCACAATACTGTGTTAGTTTCTATTGCACAACAAAGTGAATCAGCCATACGCATACACCTGTCCCCATATCCCCTCCCTCTTGAGCGTCCCCCGCATCCTCCCTATCCCACCCCTCTAGGTCACTGCAAAGCACGGAGCTGATCTCCCTGTGCTATGCTGCTGCTTCCCACCAGCCAACTATTTTACATCCGGTAGTGTATATATGTCGATGCTACTCTCACTTTGCCCCAGCTTTGCCCTCCCACCCCATGTCATCAAGTCCATTCTCTACCTCTTTATTCCTCCCCTGCAACTAGGTTCATCAGTACCATTTTTTTTTTTTTTTAGATTCCATATATATGTGTTAGCATATGGTATTTGTTTTTCTCTTTCTGACTTACTTCACTCTGTATGACAAACTCTAGGTCCATCCACCTCACTACAAATAACTCAGTTTTGCTCCTTTTTTTATATCTAGTGTATCTCTTAAATATGTTCCTTTGCAAATAAAAGAAATTCAGCTCAAACTAATGGAAGCAGAAAAGTGAACATTCCAGGTCATGGAATTTATTTATCCAAAACCTCAGGTCTTGGCTCAACCCAGCTCAAACTGTATCACCAGAAGCTGGTTTCTCTGTTTCTCCACTACATTTCCTCTATGTGATTTTATTCTCAAATAGGTTTCAAGAGAGCTGTTAGAAATGCCCAGGTTCAAAGCCAACCAAAAACAATGAGATTCTTTCCCCACCATTTGGAACAAAACTCATTTTGTTTCATTGTTCTAAAGGTTTTGACGGCTGTCCTTAAACCCCCCATAGTAGCCTGAACAATGTAATGTGCTGTGTGGATTAGGGCTATATGGAGTAAATGCCATGGGAAATATGTGAGAGGAGAGGAAAGAATGTGTGATCTCTTGGACGGAAAACAGGTACAATTACCAGGACAACAATGTTTGAAAATAGATGTCCACAACACCTATTGGACTAAAACAACAGGTGTTTTTTTTCCACATTGAACTCAAATAATTTGCTCATTGTTCCTTTCTACATGGTTTCTAATATATTGCTGGAACACTAAACTAATTTTAATTAAATCATACTGAGCTAGGCTGGGACCTGGGGCCCTTCATCAGGGTGCTTGTACCTGGTAAAGGTCTCCCCTGGCAACAGAGTACAAAAAAAACTTTAAGGGACTAAAAATAACTGCATGCATGTGCAGTCGGGGCAAGTATGAACAATAAGATACAAAAAGGCCACAAACCAATTGCCACTTCTGAGGTTCCAGGAGCAAAAGCAGGGTACTGCCATGATCCCCGCATACAGCACCACCAACGGGTGGGCAGACCGCTTTAGCTACCCCTCTGGCCTGACCCACCGATCTGCCCCTATCCTCACCCCATTTAAGGGACCAGCCTGCCCTCCTCAGAAAGCAACCAAGGTCACCTTTTTCTTGTTTTCCCTCCCTCCTGCTGCAGCACGAGTCCCATGAAAGCCTTGCCTGGCTTTCTCATCTGGCCTCTTATCAATTCCTATTGATTAAAGAGTCCAAGGACGCGGGTCAGTATCAACACTGAACTGAAAGAACATGAATTGAAATTAACTGAAGAAGTGAATATTAGAGATTCCTCCCAACTGCATGATTTTGTAGGGTAGAAAAGATTACAAGAATAAACTGGCCTTTCGTTCTATTCCTCAGTGCAAAGTCAACAATACTTTAAGCAAGAACAAATGGTAATGATCTAAAGCACGAAAGTGTTTTTTCCTACAATATCTGAGTTTAAAGTTGACAAATGGATCATTAGCTTTTGAGCTCTTTGTCATAATGCTGCCACATTCTTCTATGAAAGTTCTACATAATAACAATAAATCTTTCACAAAGAAAATATGTGAAAGAACAATTATAAGCTCTTCAGAAACATCTGAAGTTTAGGATATAGCATTTTTAGGATATGATCCACATCAGGTTCACCCTCTTCTCCATTCAGGCCTGCTCTTTTCACATTGAGAGATTGTATCAGATAGGTTACTGCACTCCAGAGATGGCTAATTAAACCATATTACAGAAAGCAAGAAAATAGGGAGAGAGAGAGGGAGAGAAAAGGAATGAAGGATGAATACATATTTTGTCTTGTGCATTTTTCTAATCAAACTAGTCACCTTCATGCAAGGCCTTCCCTGTTCCTGAAATGAGGCATAAGCAAACTTTACATTCTGGACATCAAATCACATGATGTGGGAAGACATTTGTAACAGTAAACACACCAGAGGAGCACTCTCAATCAGAATCAGAGCCAAATGTATTAAAAAACAAACTATCTTACCTAAAGACTGAATTTCCTAAACATTTTAAGTCCTAGAAAAATCAGCACTTTACCCTCAAACAGCCATATTACTGAAGCTTAAAAACTAACGAAATCTATAACATGGAAACACTGTAGGAAGAGAGTTATTAGCCAAGTCAGAAATTAATGTTAATTACACTCCCTTTATAATTTTTTGCTTACTATGAAGTATTCTTACTTTATTAATAACGTTCTCAAATATTATAAAAAGCATGGATTGCACAGCTTTGTATTTCTTATGAAATTTTCAGCTATGGTTAACTTCAGTACATAATGCCAGTTTTAAGGAACATAGCCGGGCTCAAGTAACAATTATATTTCATAATAGAATTATAAAATAGTGTCAACACTATTTTATATAATATAAATTTTTTTCCTTCTGTTTTTTAAACAAGTCCCATATTTAGCTAAAATGTATGTTTTTAAAATTTACATTTTCATAATCCAAAATTACACAGTGAATAGGCACCTGAACTTTACCTGTTTCACAAAGACCCCAAACAGTTGCAATACAGATGAAAATTTATAGCTTTCCGGGCTTGCTGTGTGGGTGGTCACAGGATACCATCATTATTTGTTCTGTAGAGGCCACTGCATGGCTCCTGCATTTGCTCCTCTAGTACTTTCTCTCCCCTCTAACCAGCCTGACCTCTAACCTTATATCTTACTTGGTAAGCGAACCAGATTAGGATACCTGTCGTAGTCCATGCAGGCTGCTATAACAAAAATACCATAAACAGGGTGGCTGAAACATTAAATAAACATTTATTTCTCACAGTCTCAGAGCGGAGAAGTCTAGTAAGGCACTAGCAGATTCTGTGTCTGGCAAGGGCCTGCCTTCTGATTCACAGACAGTTGTCTTTTTGCTGTGTCCTCACACAGCAGAGAAGGTAAGAGGGCTCTCGGTCTATTTGTTCTATTTTATGAGGATGTTAATCCTTGTAAAATTCATGAGGGCTCCACTCTCCTGACTTAATCACCTCCCAAAGACCCCCGCCTCCTAATATCACCACATTGAGAGTTAGGATTTCAACATATGAATTGGGGAGGTTCACAAACATACAATCCGTAACAACAGCCGATGACTGTCTAGTTTGCATGTCAAACTCTATTCATTATGGGCAGAGGATGTGGAGCCATGCTATAGTAACACTGCTTCAGGGAGTTGATCCTATCGGAGGATAAACAGAGCACTCAATGAAGAGTGGACATACAGATAATCTAATATCTTATTAAATCATACTAAAATCTTGCAGGAATAAGATATAAAGCCTATGAGTTAAGCTTTATCAAAACAAAACTACTCATATAACCTCTCACTATTTAGGGGATTTAATAGAATGTGGGGGGAAAATCATAAGTATCACTCCACAAATAATATTTAGTAGAATATCAATATCTTACAAGTTTTAAATACATATTCTATGATAAAAATATTCATAGTCAAATGTTTTAAAGTTAAATACAAAGTAATTTCTGCATACCTATTTATAAAAAGAAACTCCTGAAAGAGAAAGTAAGAGTAACAAATTAAATTAAAAAACCCCAGCATTTGACAAATGTATTTGATCACAGAAATTATTTTTTCAGATCACCTATTAAAATCTCAGTTGATATGAATGTTTCATGGCACATAGTTTGAGATATCCCAAAATTTTAAAAATATAGGCATGCTTTCAGTAATAACTCTGCCTACCAGCTTTGCAAGACGTTTCTGCAAAGGACTACCAAATGTTTTCATGGAAAAGAGCACTGGTCGCATAAAGAAATATGGCTCTACCATTGACTTCTTATATAATTTTACACAAATCATCAGACTTCTATGGGCTTAATTCATCTACCTGTTAAATGGAAGCTTGGGGACTTCCAAGTGAAGATAGTATCTAGCTAATCACAGACAATCTTTCCTCTACCATTTCTCTTTTAAAAGACTAAACAAAACAAAACTGAAAGGAATGCAAAATCGCAGCTTGTCATCTTATTTTTATATAAAACAAATTTTCTACCTTATAAAACAAGAGTGTTCAACTGAATAATTTCTGGAGTTTTTCTCTATCTAAGAAAAAAGAAACAACACACAACAAATACCTGTTGGCTATAAAAAATATTTAATGCTTAAAGAATAGAGAGCTACCCATTAGCCTAATGTGTAATCAAGTGGCAAATTATGTTTCTTTCTTCCTTTAGGACGTTTTTGAACTGTCATTTACCACTGAAAATATACTAAATCTCCTTAAATTTAAGATATCATCAAATGCAAGAAACACCATTATTTTATGGCCCATTAATAAAGAAAAAAAATCTCTAGTTAAACTATATCTTATTATTGACTGAAAGATGTACACTACTTCAGAGATGCTAAAATGTGGGAAAAACTGTGTTCCTTAGAATCAACGAGATATATATATTTGGAGGAAGAAAAATTAAAATAACTTTCTTTGAACTTTGTAACACCTCTTATAACACATTTTTTGTAAAGCTACTTTCTCGAAGAGTCATTACAATATCCTTAAAAGCAGACCTTTAAGTAAGAAGGTGAAAAACTCCTTGATATCAACCTTGAAACATTTATGTTCAGCTGAGACTCCAAGATCCCATCATTTAGAAAGTGAAAAAATTCCCTTTAAAATATATCTAATTCCTGAAAAAAAAAAGATTAGTGGCTCTTATTGTGCTAGGTAAAACTATAAATACAAATCTTCAAAATAACAGCAGTTATAATAACAAAGGCTTTACACCTGTGCTGATCAAGGAACCTGATAAATTAGCTACAGTGATGTCATAAGACCTCTTTCCAAAGTAAATACTAAATTAATTTAAATATCAATAACTGTAGATTAACGTATGTTTACATTAGAATGGCAGCAAAGTTTCTTAGTCTGATCTCTTCACTAATTCTAAATTATATCATTATCCAAGGATTAAAACCATCCAAACTTTCCCATAGCAATTAAAATGACATACAAAATCCTTACCATGGATTCCAAGTTGCTACATGCTCTGGCCCCTGCAGGGCTCTCTCACTGGGCTCTCACCTCTACCTCTTACTTACTCTTTCTCAGCCACAGTGACACTCTTTGTAACTTAATCAAGTTCATTGATCAATATGGGCATAAGTTTCAATTTTCAGAGTGCTAAGTATAGGCACAATCAATTAATCTTTGTTCCTACTATTTCCTGAACAGGGATCACTCTTACCCCAGACTTTAACATTACTGTTTAATCATTTTTTCTGTCTTAATGATTTACTCCAATGACTTGTCCTCCTAGAAGCTTTCACTAAGCACCATAGTTAACGTCTTCCCATTTCCAGTAACTCCCAATTCTATCGCCCTATTTTATTCCCTTCATGTAGTTTTACCACTATCTGAAGTCATACAATGAGTCCCAATAAAAGGGTAGGTTTTTAAAAAATTTTCTTTATCGCTCATTATTCTTTCCTTAGTAACTAAAATTGTGTGGCACTTCACTGATGGGTGACAGTTAAACAGGCTTGGATGGCTGAGGAAGGCACAAAAGGATCAAAACGGCAATGCTTACAAATCTGAAGTTATTTATAAAGAAAGGAAACAACACAGCAACAGCACCAAAGTCAGGGTATGTGTCACAGCAAAGGTTGCCTCAGGAGAGGGCTGCAAAGGCCAAGTGAGTACTACCACCCTCTCTCTGAAAGGCTGATATGCACAGAGTTCTTTTTCTCAGATCAGGAACCACTGATATGTGTAGAGAACACCTCAGAACCAGGATGCCTAAAATAGAGTCTTTGCTGGGGTTTCTTGGGGTGTCTCACAGAGACCCTGGGCAAATTGTGAATCTCACTGTTACCAATAAACAATGCTGATAAGCTTGTACAAACTGCCTCAAAACTCCTAGAATCCGTAGTTAAAAACCAACACAATTATCAGTACATTTCATGTCATTCCTCAGGATTAGTGTCATGCAGGGACATTTCTTATTTCAGTGGAACAGTTCTGGCTAATTCCAGGTCTGTTGGAATTAATCCTACCAGCAGAGGCATAGAGTAGAAAATACGTGTGTGTGTGTGTGTGTGTGTGAGAGAGAGGGAGAGAGAGTGTGTGTGTGTGTGTGTATTGAATGAATTAATAAATGTTTACTTCAAGCTTTTTCTTAAGATTTGAAATTTTATCCTAGTTATCTCTACATAGAAAACAAACTTGGCTATATTTCATTCTGGTGACAAAGGCAACTAACTGTCCACCAATATTCGTGCTTCTGATTCTGTAGCACAGAGAACTCGATGGGAAGCAGCTGCCCAGCCTAGGGCTACATTTCCAAACCCTCACCAAAGGAATATGAAAGAGATTTGTGTTGTTTCTGGGCTGAGGCAATTAAGAAGCAGGCATGGCTTCCCACCTATCTTTCCCCATGTGTTAATACTTTCTTGATTCAGAGGACCTGAGAATCTAGGGGATGGTCAAATCATAAGATGGAAATTGATGCCGACCAGGAACACCCTCATTTGCTGTTACATGTGTGAGAAATGGATCACTATTGTGCTAAATTGCTGATATGCTGGGACTTATTACTGCAGCTAGTGTTTTCTTTGCCAACACAATTTCTACTAGAGAAGGGTACCAATAAAAAGAAGACTACTCAGTTAATCTCTGATGATTAGAGTTTACTTCATATAGTTGCCGAATTATAGCACATTAATTTTTTATTTAATAGCTGATATTTAAATTTCGATTCAGCAATCCATTTTTATATAATTTACTGGGCACATGTCAAATATGCTTCTCTTGATATATTTTACTTAATGGGTAACATAATATTTTATTATTGCTATTTGCCTGTGCATATATGCTACATTTGATGTGTTCAAGATACTTTACAAAATAGACTGAAAGAACAGTCTCATATTTCTGTATTCATGCTTTGTACGTTGCCTACCAACAAAACATTTAAAAATGGATTTTTCACCTTTTCCAAAGCATATTGTCACTCTGGATTTCTCCCCTTCCTAAACATAAATATTTACTCTATGTGATGCACAGTTTAGAATATATTAATAATCTGTATTATATCTTCCTCTAAATACCGCACCACAATATTAGGCCTTGAGCAAGTCGAATAAAATTTTCAACCATTTTTGAATTGGTCATCTTACTTTGTGAAACAACCATTATTTAACTAATAATGCGTAAGCTAGTAACTACAGACAACTTTGTAATTACAGTGTAATTTATTATAAATAAACACCACTACTAGGTTCTTAGTAAGGTTACTTTTATATTATTTTGTTGAAGTATTTTATATTGTATAGTATCCAGCATATAAATCTAATTTTTAAAAACGCAATGAAGTATTGTGGATTATTCATTAAAGCAATCCTTTTCCTTTTGGAAGTTCTTTTAAAAAATACTTATAATCTTAGTATTATAAAGTTTTTTATGCCTCGATCTCTCCTTTATTTCTCTAAAAATAGAACGATGATTTGATGTATGTAATTTAGTCACTTGAATAAAACTACTTATTTAATGTTTTATCAAAAAGGAATGTAGGGCTTCCCTGGTGGTGCAGTGGTTGAGAATCCTCCTGCCAATGCAGGGGACGCGGGTTCAATCCCTGGTCCGGGAGGACCCCACATGCCGCCGAGCAACTAAGCCCGCGTGCCACAACTACTGAGCCTGTGCTCTGGAGCCCGTGAGTCACAACTACTGAGCCCATGTGCCACAACTACTGAAGCCCATGCGCCTAGAGCCCATGCTCCACAATGAGAAGCCACCACAATGAGAAGCCCGCGCACTGCAACGAAGAGTAGCCCCTGCTCGCCACAACTAGAGAAAGCCCGCGTGCAGCAGCGAAGGCCCAACACAGCCAAAAATAAATAAATAAAATTTATTTAAAAAGGAATGTAAATGTGCATATGGTAAATGTTTTTGATACCCCAAACAAGTGTTTAATAGAATAAAATACACCTTTCAGGTCCATTCCTTGTATTACTTTAAGAAAGTATTCCTGTTTTCTTCATTTTATTCATATCTTCCCCACTCCTTCCCCAAAGGCATTCAGTAATGAGATTCAGTTAAGAGTGGTAACAAAATTATTTCTGCTAAAGAAGAATAGCAATCAAAATTTTGTACATGCATTCTAGTTTCAAAAATTATCTGTCAAATAAAATTGCAGTGCTTATAAGTCATTACCAAATTCTGAATGACAATGCATCAACCATATGAAACACCACTGCTTTGTTTTGTTTTGTCTGTTTTGTTTCGGGTCACTTTGCTTTTAAATCACAGTGCCTGCTAAATTGACTTCATCTTAAGGATCTTCTTTCTTCCTAGAGACAGTGAATCTAGATACAGACAACCTTGCATTTGGTGTTTAGTGAAATTTTCTTTGTGAACAAAATACACAAATATGAATAACCTAGGACTACATAGTATCTTAAATCAATCACAAACTCACATTTAAAGGATAGTAAAATTGGGAATGTTTGAAAGCAGACTGAAGACTCAGTGATAATTATAAAGGTTTCTATAGGAATTAATCCTTATAGTAAAGAACCCCTGGGTGGAAGTCTTTGAAGTGATTGTTCTTATTTCTTCAATTGTGGAAATGGTTTACTTTACCTTCAATGTTGGTAGGGTGAAAATTGTGGAAATGGTTTACTTTACCTCCAAAGCTAGTAGGGTGAATTAGTGTGACTAACTCTCTCAGAGAAAAAACAAACAAAGAAAACCAGAATTTTTAAATGTATGATTACCTGCATTACCATTTGTGAACTGCTCCAGAAGTAGATCAAAGCAAGTCTCCCCTCCCAACTTGAGTATGGTATTAATTAACTACGTGGTTTAGATTATCTTAATTGATAACTGATGTGCTTATATTGTTATAAGGTTTGAGAGGAGAATTCTTTATTGAACAAAAACAGAATAGTGAGTATCAGCAATTAAACACCAATTGCTCTCATGGTCGGCACCACCCCTGGTTCTAAATGTCAATGACCAGATTTAGATGATTCTACTTTGGAGTCAGGAGGAACAATAGTCTGGAGCAATATGGAGTCATTGAAAGGAGTGGGGTTAGGATGAGCAGGCCTGAACTCCAAACTAGATGCTCAATAAGCTTAATAATACCACTAGAATAGAAGAATATTGTAACCGAAAAATTACTAATAGGTGGTACCATTTTTCAGTTTGAAAAAACTCAGATATCTTTTTGTGCTTTAGTTACAATATAACTTAATTTCCTAGAAGGCTGCAACAACTCATTTGGGGAAAAAAAATAATAATTCTGAAAAGTAAGGAGAAAAAGGTTGTATGTTATGAGTACAATAAAAGTAATAAATATGATGTATTTTTTAACCCTAGGTAAAATAATGTATTCAGATAGATAAAATTTGAAAAAAAAATTAAACTTAAATTAAGAATGACATACAAATAAATTCATCATGTGCCTATTAGCCATATGAATGTCTTCATTGGAGAAATGTCTATTTAGATCTTCCACCCATTTTTTGATCAGATTGCTTGTTTTTTTTGATATTGAGCTGTGTGAGCTGTTTGTATATTTTGGATATTAATCCCTTGTCAGTTGCTTCATTTGCAAATATTTTCTCCCATTCTGTGTGTTGTCTTTTCATCTTATTTATGGTTTCCTTTGCTGTGCAAAAGCTTTTCATCTTATTTATAGTTTCCTTTGCTGTGCAAAAGCTTTTAAGTTTCATTAGGTCCCATTAGTTTATTTTTGTTTTTATTTCCATTTCTCTAGGAGGTGGATCACAAAAGAGCTTGCTGTGATTTATGTCAAAGAGTGTTCTGCCAGGCTTCCCTGGTGGCGCAGTGGTTGGGAGTCCGCCTGCCGATGCAGGGGACGCGGGTTCGTGCCCCGGTCCGGGAGGATCCCACATGCCGCAGAGCGGCTGCGCCCGTGGGCGATGGTCGCTGAGCCTGCGTGTCCGGAGCCTGTGCTCCACAACGGGAATGGCCGCGGCAGTGAGAGGCCTGCATACCAAAAAAAAAAAAAAAAAAAAAAAAAAGAAAAGTGTTCTGCCAATGTTTTCCTCTAAGAGTTTTATAGTATCCGGTCTTACGTTTAGGTCTTTAATCCATTCTGAATTTATTTTTGTGTATGGTTTTAGAGAATGTTCTAATTTCATTCTTTTACATGTAGCTGTGCAGTTTTCCCAGCACCACTTACTGAAGAGACTGTCTTTTCTCCATTGTATATTCTTGCCTCCTTTGTTATAGATTAGGTGACCATAGGTGTGTGGGTTTATCTCTGGATTTTGTATCCTGTTCCATTGATCTATAAGTCTGTTTTTGTGCCAGTACCACACTGTTTTGATTATTGTAGCTTTGTAGTATAGTCTGAATTCAAGGTCCCTGATTCCTCCAGCTCTGTTTTTCCTTCTCACGATTGCTTTGGCTATTTGTAATCTTTTTGCTATTTGTATGGCAATTTCCATACAAATTGTAAAAGAAAAATTGTTCTAATTCTGTGAAAAATGCTATTGCTAATTTGAAGGGATTGCATTGAATCTGTAGATTTCTTGGATAGTAGTCATTTTGACAATATTGATTCTTCCAATCCAAGAACATGAAAAGATGCTCAATATCACTAATTACCAGAGAAATGCAAATCAAAACTACAATGAAGTATCACCTCACACTGGTCAGAATGGCAATCAACAATAAATCTACAAACAATAAATGCTGGAGAGGATGTGTAGAACAGGGAACCCTCCTACACTGTTGGTGGGGATGTAAATTGATACAGCCACTGTGGAGAACAGTATGGAGGCTCCTTAAAAAACTAAAAATAGAACTATCATATGACCCAGGAATACCACTACTGGGCATATATCTGGAGAAAACCATAATTCAAAAGGTACATGCACCCCAACGTTCACTGCAGCACTATTTACAATATCCAGGACATGGAAGCAACCTAAATGTCCATAGACAGATGAATGGATAAAGAAGACATGGTATATATATACAATGGAATATTACTCAGCCATAAAAGAGAACGAAATAATACCATTAGCAGCTACATGCATGGACCTACAGATTGTCATACTGGGTGAAGTAAGTCAGACACAGAAAGACAAATATCCTGTGATATTGCTTATATGTGTAATCTAAAAATATGGTACAAATGAACCTATTTACAAAACAGAAATATAGTCACAGATGTAGAAAACAAACTTATGGTTACCAAGGGGGAAAGGGAAGAGGGGGATAAATTGGGAGATTGGGATTCACATATACACACTACTATATAGAAAATAGATAACTAATAAGAACCTACTGTATAGCACAGGGAACTCTACTCAATACTCTGTAATGACCTATATGGTAATAGAATCTAAAAAAGAGTGGATATATGTATATGTGTAATTGATTCACTTTGCTGTATAGCAGAAACTAACACAACATTGTAAATCAACTATACTTCAATAAAAGTTAATTTAAAATATATGCACATATATAATATACATTTAGATATATGTACATATATAATATACATATACTAGTCAATCTCACATCAGGGAATAGTAAGTATTGTAATATTAGAGTTTCACATTACTCTTCCCCAACTCTCCAGTTCCCTTATTAATACTACTAGTAGGAATCCCTGGGTCATTCATTATAGTTGTTACTTTATCCACACTCCTAATAAAACTCACTTGCCTTCTATCCAAAGGCCATGTCCGAACCTTCCTAATGTATATTAATAGACTGCTACACTATCCCTCCACAGTAATATTTTGTTCTCTTTATCAGATGTTCAAATTGTTTGAGACATTCTTATAGTAGGCCAACTAAATCAAATTCATAGAGTATGGCTTATTTTTTTTAAAAGGTAGCAGACAGTAATTTTGTAAAGCCTTAATGATGATGATATTTTTCATACATTTCGAGAGAAGTATGTTCTCAGCCCCAGGATACAGTATGGGTAGGAGGTATATGAGTAATGGCTTGGCAGATCTCAGAGTGGACCCAGTTGATTACAGGCTGTTTGGCTTATACCAGCCAATGCAAGGACAATGATATTAAAAAGAATGTTAATAAATTAGCAAATACAAATTAAGACTTGAAGGGCTATTTGCTTGATACCTTTTCATCTATCATATTCTAATAACACTTTAAGAAATTCAGATTAAAAGTGAGTTCAATTGTAATTACACTACAAACCATAAATCAACAAATTATGGTACTGGTTTTCTTTTGCATCACACAAATGAATCAAACTAAAAATCAAAATGGTGTGCAATATGTCAAATAAATGTCATGAATCATGTCATCCAAGCACTTCTTTTGTGGAGAGTAATATATTTTCCCAAAGAACTCTCACCCTTCTCTGTTTAGAGCCCATAAAATATTTGATGGCTATGGTGGTTAGAGTCCTAGGATCAGAAGGCAGAAAGATCCTTGAGAAGACATTTACTTTTGAAACAATCAAGCTGGGTAATACTGGAAGCATCATTTACTGAACTTTTAAAGGAATGATATTTTATCAAAAATATTTAGAAACATTCTTTCATATTTTCTGTGTGAAACAAATTAAACCAGAATTTTTTAATTGAAAATAATAAATTTATTTTTAATTATTTTTTCATCAAATTTTTACTCCTTTTCTTCTTCCTTTAAAAGTTAGACACATTTTTCCATCCATATTCATCTGTACTATGCTCTAGGAAATACTTCTTTGTCTTTCTCCTTCAACTGTAACAATACCACCCCACCCCCACCCCCAATTTTATAACCATAGCTACAAAAGAAAGCTATTATTTCTTCCTCAAATCTTGGTCAACTAAACACTTTCCAGATTTTGTAGTGCTGTATTCTTGCCTTAATGGCCTTTTTCTTAAAAGGTTGATGCTCTGTTTATCCTGGTAGTTTTCAAATAGCCTTCCTCAGAAGTATTCTTTGTAGGTTTCTATTTGTTTGTTTACAATTTATTCTGTTCCTCCTTTCTGCTCTCACACATTTTTTGCATGCATATACAGTTACACTATACATCATGTTCTACTTTCTTGAAATTATTTTTATAAATACCTCATTTGTTATAAGTTAATACAAATAAGCTATCTGGTCAGATATGCTGCTTTTCCTTTAGCTTTGTGTACTTCAGCAATTATACTTTTTCATAATCTGTGCACCTCAGTATTTAATATCTGAGTCTTATACAACCTGATGTTTACTAAAAAGAACTAACATCTTGATTTGTTCTAAATTTTCCACTCCCAAGGTCTTTTAAATGCCTTTTTCATTGCATTTATATATTCTATAATATACATTTCATAGATTTCAAAATCATTTTTCTCAAGCTTTAATTTCAGTAATACATACCTATAATTGTAAGAAAATAAACTTCTTCTAACAAATCAAAATTCTCTGAATTATATTTAAACTATTTTATTTTTGTCTTCCTAGAGGTAGAAAGTTGCAGATTAGTATCCAAACTTGTATATATTTTTTAGGTGTACTCTCAACTTACCCTCTTCTCTGATTGAAATTACAAGTTTTCTTCCTATTTACATTTTTTACATGTGACTTTCAAAATGTTTTCAATCAACTGCTCCTGTTTATATTTATAAAATGTAGTGTTGGTAAAAATATTTGATAAATATTCAGATTATAATGATATTATTTCACCATTATACATTCATCTATCTAGAAAATCAATTCCAGAATAATAAGGACTTTGGCTTCTCTTTGTCCCTGGTTCCTGGGAGACAGTCTCTAAATCCTTGGTATTTTCCAAGTGATAGGAATACCTTTGTTAATCATGGTGGAACCTGCTAGCATATGATAATGAGATGACTCATAATGGGGCCCTAGATAGTTTGTGCTAAAGAAGTTTGGGGACTGGCCATCCCAGAACGTACGTTGAGATTTCAAGCTATGTGAAGCAACCAGACCTCCAGGGAGCAGAGGGGCACTAGAGACTGAGGTCAGCCACATAGCCAATGATTCAATCAATCATGCCTATGTATTGAAAACTCAATAAAAACTGTGGACATTCAGGGTCAGGTGAGCTTTCTTATTTGGCAATACTCTGGATATTGTCACAAATTGATGTGCCAGGATCGAGATGTGTCCTAACTCCACAGGGAGAGGACATGAAAGCTTTATGTCTGGAACCATTCCAGATCTCACCCTATTTGTCTTCTTTTGGCTGGTTCTGATTTGTATCCTTTGGCTATAATAAAACTTTAATCCTATGTATAATGTTTTCCTGAGTTCTGTAAGTTGTTCCAGTGAATTATCAAACCCTGAAGGGGTAAGGAGGAACCCTGAATTTATAGCCAGCTGGTCAGAGGTACAGATGGCCTGAGAACACCCTGAACTTGCAGCTGGTATCTGAAGTAAGTTAGAATAATGCCCTTAACCTTGAAAGTTTGGCCTAATTCTGTATAGTTGGTTACAGAAGTGACTGCACCAATTAAATGGATTTCTGCATATGCTCACCATCCTCAACAGTGTGAACAAGTATTGCATACTTATTTAGATCAGAGTTTTTAAACCTCAGCATATTGACATTTTGAACTGGATAATTCCATTTTTGTGGTGGGCTTTCCTGTGCATTATAGGAACACTGCTAAATGCTGAGTGTTTGGGGAATCAATAGTTTACATATATGTGCCTTAAAGACAGGAGAGTGTAAATTCACACATATGAAAGTGATTTTGTATGTTAACACCAACCGGAGTCAATAAATAAATAAATATATGTAATGATTATACTCTTATCTCATATAAGCATATATATTTCCAGAGAAATTTTCAATTTTTTTGCTGTTGTTGTAGCTTTTCTTTTTAATGGGACAGCACCTCTACTATACCTAGAACACAGATTCTGTGGGACCTTGCACAAAGATTGTTTATGTAGTAAATATTTCGTATTGCTTGTGTTTTCCCTAAAGCTATGTACTGAAATATTTCTTCAGCTGTTCCAAAAGCCATCTTATGTTCCCCATTTCCATAGGAAAGAAAAAGCAACATAAATATCATATTTCATAACTTTATAGAGTTTCTGATCCAGTAATGGAGGTTATCGTTCTTTTCAATGCCAAACATACCACCTAATTTTTTCTGTTTTTGGCAAACAGAAGCAGTTTGTAACCAAAGTATACATAATCAAAGAAATAAAACAATTTAAGTATATTTCAAGATGCATGTAAATATAATATTGTTTTAATATTACAATTTATTTAAATCTTGAGAGCATGCAATGGTTCAAAATTAGTCAATGTTCTGAAATTTTAGTTTCTCAATGATTTCTTCTTGACTAGCACTAATTGAATAGTTCCTTGTAACCTGGACCTATTCAAAAAAAGTTGAAGTAGGTTGATATATATACTGTAAGATTAAAACTTATTAATTGAAGAAATCATATATAAGTGGGGAGGAAAGGTATTTTGAGGATTTTTCAAGAGAAGCCGAAAGAAAGTAGTAGAGCAAAGAGGGAAGAAAAGAAATAACCAACTAGGTTAAGAGTGTAAAGATTAAAAATGATAAGAAATCTAAACATCTTTATCCAGGGGCAGAAAAAAGGTAACAGAAAATGGGTTAACAATTTTGATACTGCTTTACATGCACATTGGAATTAAACAATTAAGTAAATTGATAGTGGATGGTGGAAGCCAGGTTTCTCATTGTTGGCATTGGAGTTTACAGAAAAGGAAGGGGAGGGGACTATAATGATCCATATGGTAACAGATTAGAGTTGAAGACAGCATGTTCAGCTTAATATATATACATATAGTTATACAGAGAAATATTTATAGATAGCTAGATATACACAGATTAGTACAGACACATACTTTTTTTTTTTTTTTTTTTTGCTGTCAGCCAAGAGGGCCTAGAAGCAAGCACATCTCAGTTGCAACAAGGGCATCTGCACCCATGTCTTGGTTTCTAATTCCATTCTCCAATTTAAAAAAAACAGGGCTCCTTGGAGAAACAAGATTCTGGAATGGAGGCAGGAAATATATGAGATGAGACTGGAACATCTTGTAGTACCAGAAAGTAAGGAAATGCTAAATAATATAAATAAATAAACCAAAAAACAAACAAAAACACACAATAATGGGTGTATGCCTGCCAAAGGGCCACAAGGGCCAACTGAAAGAGCCCCCAGTGGCCAAAAGTGGAACAACTGGAACAAGAAAAGAAAGAAGTTCTATTGAATTGTAACCCACAATAAAATAAATATCCTTGAGCCCATACTGATATAAATAAATAAATCATGAAGAAAAAAGCCTCCCATGAAGAAGAATTACAAATGATTTATGTAGAGACTCCTCCCTCAAGGAGAGGGAGCACATAAATCCTTACTCTTTAAAAAGCATCGCCACCTGTAACACACCTATATCAGTTTGCTCTAGGTACTAACATATGTCACATATCATTCTTTTTGGTCTTATAAAGCACCTTCATTAGTATAATCACATTTAAACTTTCCAATAGTTCTGTATACTAAGTAATCTGTTTACCATTTTGCAGAAAAGTAATTGAAGTTTTTAAAGGTCTCAGATATTTGACATATCCATGACGCAGGACTTGTTATTCTGACTCCGTATCCAGTATCATTTCTCCCATAACTCTCAATACCACACCTTGAAAAATATCCATCACCAATATGTTTAGGCCACACCATCTATAAGTATCAACGTATAGTGACAGTTTCAGAGAAGAACATACCCAAGAGTAAATGAATATATAACTATACATTCCTCTATTTATGTAAGCTAAAACTGAGTTAGAATCACATACACATATTCAACGCACATAATTTTTCTTAAGTATACATGGAGATATACAGATAACGATAAATTATATGGATTACATGCATTACATTGCTTTTATATATCTGTGTGTATATATACATACACACACAGACACATATATGTAAAATCTTTATATTCACATGGATTGTTTTTTTGAATCAAATATATATAATTTCTCTAGTCTTTTAACTGCCTTAAAATGTTGCATTTTAATGCTTTATGTTAAACAATTTTCATTTGTTATTTTATTTCTATCTCAAAATGTTATTCTCTCCATTTTGTAGATGACAGAACAGCTTCTTTAGGGAAGTTATTAGCCTGTAAAGCTACTTAAATTATGATCATACAACCATTCAAGTGTTTAGCCCAGTCGTCTCTACATATATGGGGGAAACAAAGAATAAGTCATTTAAAAATGATATGTACAGAATATGTTAGCAGTCAGAAAGACAAACATAAGAATTAGTAATTTTTAGAAGTCTAGTAGCCTATAAATATTTAGCTTACTGCAACCAATTTTCCACTAGAGTGAATATAGACCTCAGAAGTGCAATATCACTGGCAAAAAAAACTTAATTTGAACTGAGTTTACCAACCTCATCATATCCTAGGTTAGTGAAGCAACCAAAGCTGATTTTTTTTTTCTTGTTTAGTGCCAGTACTAAAAAAGAAAAGAAAAGGAAAGAAAGGACAACTCAATGTCAGGTATATTAATTTATAAATAGATATTTCACAAACTGCTGCAATACAACTTTGTAAGCAAAACAATTGACAGTAAAAATGTAACATTTCTATTTAATATTATATGTGTTATTATCAGTATAAAATTTATTTTGCTAAAAATGTTCAAAGAGATCTTTAAATTGTGTTTTGTGTTTAACCAGGAAGGTCAAATCACAGTACTTTCATTTTTCTCTTCTGAGAACCCACTCATCAAGAGCCTTGGCATCAGTGCCTTGATGGCATTACCAGCTGCAATATCCTGACTTGTCTTTGAGAATTTTCTCTTATTTATACTGTAACCTCCTTACAATTTTTCATAGAGGGAAAAAGCAACACGGTATAGAATCAGAAGTCTGACAGCCTCTGTTTGTTCAAAAAACACTGCTGCAAACATAAAAGGCCAGTATCTTTCTCATTGATTGTTTGAACAATAGCTGGACAGATTCTCAGGGTTCCATTTTCTCTTTCCCCCAACTCCTTCAATCTGTGTCAATGCTTTGAAAAGCTTCTGCTTCAGAACAATTGTTCTCCAAGTCACGCTTTCCAAGGTGGGGTGGTATGGGGTGTGGGAGGCCCTCTTAAAAAGGAAATACTGTCTATAATTCATTTTGCTCATCCACCATCTTAAAAAATAAACAGATTATAAGAAACTTATTGGTAAGAAACTTTAAAAGCTGACAACAAGAAACCAAAACCAAGAAAAAAAATGAGAGATTAAAATACACAAAATACACCTTTTTCCCTCCACATCTCCTACACTCTTTCCTTTTCCAAGGGATTATATTGAATATCACTCAACAGAACGTGTCAGTTGGGTTCTTGATATGCTCAAAAGCATTACTGAAAGATAAAAATATAGTTTGAAGCAGAATAAAGCAAACTGAAATAACCCAATTTCATTACCCTAGGTTAAAGTAAGGAAAATTAAGAAACTAACTTAAACATGCAACCACCATGAACAAACAGTAAAATGTTAAATTCAGGACTCGTATATTTAAATGTTTTAGTACGGAACTCATGCTTGACTTTACAATCAGCCTCCGTTCTTACCTGGAAACCTAACAGCACAAACTAGAATCCTATCCTTCCCTTTGTCAGTTGTGCCTTATTTTGTTGGTGAGAAATTAAGAGCTATCTGAATAGCGCAAATATTCCTAATTAGCCTGTTCAGTTTATTTTAAATGTGCATATTATAGCATGATAGCAATAAAAGGATAATGAAAATGAGATATTTGGTCTACTTTGAAGGGAGAAGATAAATATCCCTCCCAGGGTTAAGAGCACTGGCAAAGGAAGAGCCCCAAAGGCTAAGCACTGAGTTAGATTTGAGGACAAGAAAGCAACAGTCCCCCAGGTTCCACTGAAAGAGCATCCACTCCCGTGTCAACTGTTATCACAGAGGAAAGATGAAAACTCATGGAAGAAAGTTCCCAAAGACACTTTCTACACTTCTGCATATCACCTACATAGAACAGTAGAGGTAAGGCTCAGACTTGGTGCTCTGGCATATGGCCTAAGAGAATCTCGGAATTAACAATTCTTTCCTCAAAGGAAACACATAGTCTCACAGTGGAATGCTTAGTTGCTGGTTGAGTACAACAGAAGGTCTTCAATTGCCCCACCCTCCACCAAAGTGTCTGTTAGAGACTAGGAACAGGTACCAAAGAGCTTCCTGAATCATTTCCTGGGTGAAGCCTGGACTACTTATGTTTCAAACCAAACCAAGTTCTTTACTGTCTATCATATGGGTTTAGCATGTTGCTTGGAAATGTCAGGTGAGTAGCCATATGTGGCCTGTCAGTAGTACAAAAGTTCCCACAAGGATGAAAAAACAGCCTGCACAGGGGAGTTAAGATAACATCACTCTCTCTCTGTCCCCCGAGTTCTCTCTCACACAAATTTCTGGGCCTTCTGTTTCCTGTGCATGACCTGAACACAAATTGCAATTTTCTTTTGTTAAGCAATTCTTAAATCAGCTCCTGCTAGGATACACATGTCTGACAAGCCCCAGGTCAATCCCAGGTGGTGCTGGGTGGCAGGAGTGATTGTGTCAGGGTAGTAGCACTAGCAATATTCTTGGTAGTGGTAAATATTTATTCTTTGTTCTGTTCTATAAAATATACTTGGTACTTGATATTCATTGTGGTTCTCACAGCAATCTAGCAAGATATGCATTCATTTTTATTAATAAGGCAAATAAGCCACACCACTCAATCTGTTTATTTACTGGACTTCTTACCCCATCACTTCAGCTCTCTAAATTTCTCTCGTGGTGATCACTATTAACTGTTCAGTATATATGCAATTAACTTTTTTTCCTACCTCTTCATCTCCCTATCTCTCACTAAACTGTCTTCTCTTCCATGAATTATGTCCATCTAAATATTCCTGTGAATAGTTAGATCAAAACATAACATAGTTTTTTATCATATATAGAGATCATAACAAAGCACAGAGTATTTAGAACCTATATCTATATATATTTTATAACAGTAATTTTCTTTTTCTTTCCATGCTATGGGAAAGGCTAGGTATATAGGTCTGCAACTTGCTTTTACACTTATTTGATCATAGATGTTTCTCAAGGTGGTACACACAAATTGCCCTATTTAAAGAAGACAAACATACCTACTGTTTATAATAGAGATGTACTACAACTGATATAAACATTCCTCCACAGATATATAGATTGAGATTTCAAGCAATGCTACAATGAACATACCCATATGAATCATTGTGTTTTTCCAGGGATACATTCCTAAGCATTGATAAACTCTGCAGAAGTGTTGCAACAATCCAGATTCTCATCAACAGTGTGGAAGAGAGCTCAGTTTTCCATGCTCTTGGCAATACTACCCCTTAACTTTTTAAAATTTCGCCATACTAGGTAAGTTTTACCATTTGGACTTAATTTGTGTTACTTTCATTATCAGTAGTGTTGAATATTTTTCATGTGTCTTGAACATTTGTAATTTTGTCATTTCCTAAACTGCATAGAAACATCCGGTACCTACTTTCTGTTGCTTGGCTCATTATATATTATTTCATTTTATATTTTATATATATTATACATCTTTGTTATTTTTCATTTACTTGTCCTGTCCTTTATTACATCAAGATTTTTTTGCTGATTATTTTTATTATTTCAAATAAATACTTATTTCAAATCACCCATGTCCTCTGATATATTATGGAAAGAGGAAAAGACAGGGGAAAGATGTTTAAAATACTAGTGACTCCATTACATTGGCTAATGTGGTAGCTGTTCAGAAAAAAACAGATTAACAACTTCTTTACACAGCTGGTTCATCTTTTAAAGCATACTTAAAACAACACAGATGAAGCATGAGGCTTTTTTTTTTTTTAGCAGCCAGCATAACTGCTAATTTGCTTTCAAATTGCATTTTCAACTTTCTTTGGATTTATAAAAAAAGTGCATGTCAACAGACCAGAATTAAAAAGGTGACAAACTGTGAAGAATTAAAAGTTCTAATTTAACAGATGAGCAATTGCAAATAACAAAATCTCAGACAAACACAATTTAATGAAAGGTGACATGCTGGAGATTTTTTGTTTTGTTTTGTTCCTTTTCATCAGGTAACAACAAATTAGTTTAGGAAGCCATACTAGAATGCCGTGATTGGGATAACCAGCTCCTAGCCCGTGCTGTTAGCTTTGTTCTTTGTGTTTCCTGAAACTATACATGACACTTCTTTTGTCCTAAGTAGATATTTTCTTCACTCAGATGTATCACAAGTTGTTCAAGTCCAGACTAGTTCTTATGTGTTATTGCTCTCAGATGCTATTCTTCTTGTGGTTCCCACTTCTGAAAATATATTTTTCTTAGTGTCCAGAACTATAGAGGACCTCGTGGGCACACAGTGAGAAAATATAAAAAGATTTTTTTATGGGACAAAAGTAATATTTTGTGACTCATCAAAAAGAACATGGATTCTGTCTTGCCTTGCAAACTCAGAGAAAGCATTAATTTAAATTGGGAAGGGGGATTAAATGTGATTAAGGAATGGAGAACAATTGAATGTGATTAAGGAAATTCTTGTAATATCAGAATGTACAGAAATGTTCTTTTTTCATTTGTTCAGGCTTCTGATAAATGTTTGCTGATTAATTAGACAGATATGTATCCACCTGCTCCTTGTACATTTATAAAGCAATAAGAGCAAAATGTTCATAATTTTAATGAGATTTGTATGCACAGCTCCCACTTACACGTTTGTAAATGTGCACCTATGAATGTTCACCGTCCATCCCAGCACACTGATTCTGAACATTCAAGCATGCTTTCCTAGTTTCCCTTATTTTCTATTCAAACAGTTTCTACATTACTTTAAAGAGATAACAGGAATTAATACAATGAGAAAATAAACCTCCAATGAATATTTTTTCTTTTCATTTAAATGAAATTACAGCTTAAGGTTTTCTTTATTTTCCTTTAACATACACTTAATTCCTCTATTTAAATATGTATTTGTGGCTGACCTTGCAGAATATTCTAATTATCATTTTGCAAACATAATAGTATTCTAATTAAGTATTTGTAAACATATTTTATTTGATATTTATTATTATACAAATTATATTAATTATATTGTTAAAATAAATTTATTAATTTAATATTTATTAATTTAATATTTAATTAACATATATTTATTATATATTTATTAATATTTAATATTTATATTATATATTTATTATATATTTTATATATTTTATATAAAATATATATATATTTATATAAAATAAATAAATTTATATAAAATAAATAAATAAATATATATATATTTTATATATTATTATATATTTATTATAAATTACATTTATATAAATACTTATGTAATATTTATCATCTAACACAATAGTTCTCAACTGAGGGCAATCTGTCCCTCAGGAGATACTACCAGCTTCTAGAGACAATTTTAATTGTCACAACTGGGGAGTTCTACTGGCCAGTAGAATCTCTAATGGGCAGAGGTCAGGGATGCCACAAGGATCCTGCCATCCACAGAGCATTTCTCCACAAAAAAAGAGTTATCCATCCCAGAATGTCAATAGTGCTGAGGCTGAGAATTAAATTTACCTAAATTTGAATTTGTGTTCATTTTCTAGAAGTGATGACACTATATACCCATGGCATAGAGTGACAGGAGATTAAAGAGGACTATGGAATTATACAGGTGGGTTTAGTTTCTTTGAGATTAATATCATCAACATTGTGAAGATAATGAATTAGAAAAACTTTGCCAGGCTTTGAGGTTACAAAGAAAACAAACTTAAAAAAACATAAGTTAACACATCATATAATAAGTATTTCAAAAATATAAATCATTTCAGAAATAAATTTTGTCATTATTGATTGAAAGATAGAGTCTACAAAAAAAGTTTACCAATCAGTTAAATAAATTATTGAGGCAGGCTTTTTTTTTTATTTTATTGGAGTAGAGTTGATTTACAATGTTATATTAGTTTCAGGTATACAGCAAAGCGATTCAGTTATACATATACATATATTCATTCTTTTTTAGATTGTTTTTTTTCTCATATAGGTTATCCCAGAATATTGAATGGAGTTCCCTGTGCTATACAGTAGGTCCTTGTTGGTTATCTATCTTATATATAGTGGTGTGTGTATGTTCATACCAAGCTCCTGATTTATCCCTCCCCCCATGATGTTCTATTCTGTAAAACAGAAAAATACAACTAAAATAGATTGTCTTGATATATTTCTGGTCAATGAGAACTAAAGTCTTTTTAATATCCTATATTAAAATAGCTATGGAGAAACTGGAAGATGTCAGCTGACTGAGGACTTTCTTTCCTCCTACCCTAAATATTTTTTAAACACTAATTTTTAGAGCAGTGTTAGGTTCAAACTTAGCAAAACTGAGAGGATGGTACAGAGATTTCCCATGCGCCCCTTACATCCACACATGCCTAGCTTCCAGCATTACCAAAATCCCCCACCAGAGCGGTACGTTTGTTACAGCTGATGACACTGACACACCATAATAAGCCAAAGTCCAAAGTTTACATTAGGTCTCACTCTTTCCAAAATATTTTAATAAAATGATTTCATAATGGTGCCCATATATAACAAATATCTTTTTTTAAGTGTAAGAATTTTAATAGTGAGTAAAAGAAGACAGAATCAAAATGATGGAAAAAACAAGTAGAGAAATGAAAAGCCAATAGATGAACAGTTAAAGGACAGCTGTAATGGGAGAGTGGCTCTGGGAGTGCCCCGAATCAAATTCAACAAATCAGGAGAGGTCAAAAGGGATCTCTGGGGAAAATCACTGTAAGTTTGTATATAATGAAACTTAAATGGTTAATTGAAAGAACTAAAATATGAAATATTCTGGTAAAGTCTGTGAGGAAAAAAAACTGGAAACAAATATTTTTAGTTTCTAATGATAGTAACAGATATTATTTATCCAGTTATTATTTAAAACAGTCAGATGTGTTCACAGTGGATATGACAGCCATCCTATTAATTTTACCCCAGCTGCAGCACAGAGTTTTAATTGGTTTTCATCTCGTGAAGATTTTCTATTTTTATCTTTTATTGTTGGGTTGAGAAGTGGTTGCCTACACTATCCCACAACTCCCTGAATTTGTAGACAGTATTCCACAGCATAAACATTTACAAACTAGGCAATTATTTTCTGAACTTATTTTTTTTTCTTAACACAACTTGCCAAACAGCAACTAACACACCACTAACACTCTGTTTTTCATCCTCTTTCTTAGAGCAGTAAATTCCTTAGGTACACAATCTGCCTTCCATTGTACCACAGATGATATACCAGAGGACATCAACACGAAAAATTGAGCACTTGTTCTTTTTGTCTCATGCATGCCAAGAGTGATGCATAGTTTCTATTCATATTTACTTGGTCAAATCAATTCACAAGACCATATCTAACTGAACAAAGGCAGAAAAAATGGAATCCTATTATAATCCCATAAGGAGAAGACCTGGAAATATCAGTGAATATAGCTAATGATTACCACAGTCTCATTGATCCACACTAAATGTGAAATGTGAGCAAGTGAATTGAAGGAAAATCCTCCAGGACAAATGAAATCTGGAACCCAAGAATGATATCATCTTGGTTTCCAAATCTACATTTATATAATCAGAGAACTCTACTGTATAAACTTCTCTCACTAAGCCAACAATCCACCAAATGTTTATTGGGTCCTATTTTTAAACAACCATAGTAGTACTAAATGATGGTAAAAGGAAAGTAGTAATATTTATGACATAGAGTCTCACAGTTTCACCAATGGCCACAAATAATTATGTTCCGTAAGTAAATACAGCATTTATATTATATGACAAAATTAATTTTTATTTTATAGGTGGTATACTCCAATAAACTTATAAGCAATGCATTCCTATCTGAATGGGGAACGTCTAATTTAATTGGAAGTCCAATTTAGTGGGAGATGTGGTACAATTTATCCCTCTACACCAAGTAAATATTCTTAGTCAAGTAAAATCATCTTGTCCTTAGAGTCAAAGTACCATTATATGAACTGTTGTATTGCCTAGCTTTGTAAATATTTTTCGCTATTAGGTAAAATTTAAAGTGTTTTTAAATAATAAACACTAGAAATATATTGTTAAATGATATTTGCTTTATCAATCATATCCTGATTCCAAAAAGCATCCAACTTGCACTTACATGTCTTTCATTCATATTTAGAAAAGGCATAAAGTCCTACCTGAAGATAATTTTTAAAATTAAAAAGAAAACATGGGGCTTCCCTGTTGGCGCAGTGGTTGAGAGTCCGCCTGCCGATGCAGGGGACACGGGTTCGTGCCCCAGTCTGGGAAGATCCCACAT
This sequence comes from Delphinapterus leucas, assembly GCF_059928025.1. NCBI lineage: Eukaryota > Metazoa > Chordata > Mammalia > Artiodactyla > Monodontidae > Delphinapterus > Delphinapterus leucas. The sequence goes on along the minus strand of NC_143136.1, from coordinate 40,275,466 downwards.
GCCGCAGAGCGGCTAGGCCCGTGAGCCATGGCCGTTGAGCCTGTGCGTCCGGAGCCTGTGCTCCGCAACGGGAGAGGCCACAACAGTGAGAGGCCCGCGTACCGAAAAAAAAAAAGAAAAAAAAGAAAACAGTTTTTGAGTTGTTCTAAGTTTAAGAATGATAACTGATAATCTCTATTTTCTTCAACCACCATTACCCCAAGGAAGATGAAAGCTCTTACATGAATCACTCTCCCAGGTTTCTTATCTCCCTACCTAGGAATCAGTCCATCAACAACTCTTCCTTGAGCACTTTCTACATGCAAAAATCCTATCACATACTGGAGATACAGCCCTCATGGAGCTAATTTTCAATTAGGACAGACATTTTTAAGAATCATACTATATATTTATAATTACAAATTAACAGAAGTATTCTGAGAAGAAAAATAATTTGATGAGAAATAACACAAAGATGTAGGACATGAAGCAAAGGCTTTTCTAAGAAAATAACATTTAAAATAAAATGTTTACTTAGGCAAGGTGTGGGGGAAAGAATATGTCAGGCAAAGGGAACATCATTTGCAAATGTTCTATTGTTAATTTCACCAGTGTGGAGAGGGAAAAATATCAGAAGTTCAATACCTAGGGACTAAGTCATATAGAGCTTCATAGACTGAGGTTTAAGTATTTTTAGATTTTAATATAGGTCAGAATTTTCTGAAAGGTTTTACACAGGGGAGTGAAATAATCAGATTTGTTTTGTAAATAATTCATTAGGTTTTAATGGGGATAATGGGCTGTGAGGAAGGAGAGGGATACAAATGGAAATGCTATTTAAGAGGTGCTCAGAGATATCTTTGAGAAAGGAGAGAGTGTCAGGAATTAAGACGATAGCAATAGAAGTAAGTATACAGATTCGAAAGCTACTTAATAGGTACACTTGGAATTTCTTAGTGCTTGTTAGGTGTGAATAGGAACAAAGAAAGAGGCTGCTATTCAGAAAGCCCAGTTCTGGAACCCAGCTAGAAAGCCTGAGCTTTACATTTCTCTTTTCTTAATAATTCACATTTCCTCATGAATTCTTCCATTACTATTTCATTTTTTTACGATACATAATTTCTGGAATGTCTGATTTCTCTCCCCCCATGGCATAAAGGAAAGTTATTAGGGGATTTTGAAATCTACATTTCTAAGGATGTACCAATATATAGGTCTGAATAGCTGTAAGTCACGTGAATATCTTCACATGTCTGTAGTTACAACTGTTTACTATTATTTCATATGTTGAAATAATAAACAAAAATTATAAATAACTGAATATAAAAATACTTGCTGAAGAAAGAGTCTAAATGTGAGCTAAGCTTTCCCATCATGATGGATCTTTAGAATCAGTGAGATCCACTCTGCATGAGTTTCTAGCTCCTGGTACTACCCACAGTGTGTCTGATTGGACAGAGAGACCTTATTTGAACCACATTAGGAGACAGCTATTGAAGAAGGTTAAAGGCAAAGATGGCTCCAATGGTAGAGGAAAACAACAAGTAGTCTTAATAGCTTTCTTGGCATTAAAAGGGAGTCTTGCTAGAAGTATGTGGATTTATACTTAAACACACTGAAAAAGACATTATTATTTCCAAGAAAGTCAGGTATCCATCCCCACAGTACTCTATCAGGTCTCTCTTCCTAATTAGGAACTGGACCACCTCTGCCATGTTTCCTTTTAGCTGCTTGCACTTGCTTTATTATCAGTCTCTCCCCAAGGAGTCATAGTTTGGTTCCCTAAAACCAAGTCCCTTTTAAATTCTGCTTCCCTTTTCTGTGTATTTTGCGGTTAATTAATTGGGGCATAACCTGACCTGGATATCTGTCTTAATATAGTAATGTACTATGTGTTTTTGATAACTAGTGAAGGAAATGTAATTCTGTTTTTTGCTTTTAGCAGACAAATCATTAAATGAACTACTGAACATGCATCTTGACGGTACCATGAAAAGATCTATGAAATAGAACATCTACCTGATTTTCTCTTACTTATTAATGATGTAAAGCCATCCATAATGTTACTTCCTGTCAGGCAAGAAGAAGAAAAAGTTATAATAAGAATATTCATCTCCATATTTATTACAAAGTAATAATTTAGAGGTAGTTACATTCTCTTATGAATACCACTAGAGAGCTATTGAACTTTAAAAATTAGCAGCCTATACAATGGAATAATTACTCAGCCATAAAAAGAAATGAAATTGAGTTATTTGTAGTGAGGTGGATGGACCTAGAGTATGTCATACAGAGTGAAGTAGATCAGAAAGAGAAAAACAAGTACCGTATGCTAACACATAAATATGGAATCTAAAAAAACAATAAAGAATCGTTCTGGAGAACCTAGGGGCAGGACAGGAATAAAGACGCAGACGTAGAGAATGGACTTGAGGACACGGGGAGGGGCAAGGGTAAGCTGGGACGAAGTAAGAGAGTGGCATGGACATATATACACTACCAAATGTAAAATAGATAGCTAGTGGGAAGCAGCCGCATAGCACAGAGAGATCAGCTCAGTGCTTTGTGACCCCCTAGAGGGGTGGGATAGGGAGGGTGGGAGGGAGATGCAGGAGGGAGGAGATATGGGGGTATATGTATATGTATAGCTGATGCACTTTGTTATAAAGCAGAAACTAACACACCATTGTAGAGCAATTATACTCCAATAAAGATGTTAAAAAAAATTTGCAGCCTGCTATAATAAATATTCAATTTCAATGTAAATGATTCCTCCAGAGCCTGCCATTTTAGAAATTTAGGAAGTCCGAAAGTCACGACACAAGAAGTAGTGTTAACAGGTGTTGTGAAGGAATCAGCAACCATTGATGTGGTCAGACATCCATAGAAACTGAGTTCCAGTACCATTACCAGAACTGATAGGTCAGGTGCAACTGCTCATTGCAAAAATGAGTCACTATAAAAAACAGCATTATAAATTTTGTGAAATTTAATTTCTGAATTTAAAACTTAATATTATAGAATATTAAAAATAATCATTTAATGTAACTCATGAATTAATAATTCATATTAGGATTTGAATTAGGATGAAGAACCTAGTATGTAGGAAGTCATGATCTTAACTATCTTCAAGTAAGGGCACACAGGTTTTGTGTCTCTGTTTTCAATTATATATCTGTACATTTTAATAATTTGGATCCATCTTACAGTATGAATTTTCATAAAACTAAAGTGCATTATAATACATAATATTAAACAAGCTCAATCTTTAGTCACATTACTTCAAATGAGTAGGCGTTCTGTATGAGTAATTGGAATTATCTTTTACAGAAAAGTATATTTATATTCCACAGTATGTTTACACATTTGAAAGGCATCTGATCTTAGGAAAAGTGTTATACACACATACACATACACACACACACGTGTTAAGAAAACTTCTAGGAAATATGGCTGACTGAGCTGATGTGGAAAAACATCCACACTTAAACACAAATAAAGCTACATATAATATTGTGTTTTTAACAGCTAAGCTCAAAATTAGGAATATAATATCCTTAGTCAATGAAGAGATAATTCAAACCCATAGTGGTGACCAGCAACTCATGGCTTGTGGCTTATGCGAGTTTTAGAACAAGACATTGAGGGTAGGAGTAAGCATAGGAGAGGTTAGTGCCCATGATGGAAGAGAAAAAAAAAATGACTCCATAAGCTGTGTGGGGAAAGCAAAAAAGGAAAATAGCATTTTTCTGGCCCTGTACTAGAATGTTTCTTCATGCACAAGTGGGACCTCATTTACAGTACCCATGCTTTACACATAACACGAGTTGGTAAATGAGAAATCTCTTTCTCCCTTTTTCTCTCTCACTTTTTCTCTCTTCTCCTCTCCTCTCTCTCTCTCCCCCCCCATATATATATAGATATATATAGATATAGATATATAGATATATATAATATTGACAGATATATATCACACATATATACTAATATGTGTGTGTAAATTCATATATATTACAATATATGTGTATAAGTATAGGTGTACACACACACACATATATAACAACATTTAATAAATTAACAGATAGGCATTGCACATCAATGGCTAGTACCACCATGAAAAGAAATCCATGGAGATACATTGTGCCTCCTAAGGGAAGAACATACCACCACCCATGAAGTAGACCTGACAGACAAAAAAGTCTTCCTGAGTCTTTTCCGTCCATTAGATCCAACTACTAATACTGCACAGTAAATATAGAAACTAGAACATATTAATCATATGTTAGAAGCTATTAATCATATCATTAATCAATTAAGGGACATAATCAGCAAGGTCTAGACTGTACAAAATAATGCAGATCATATGACCTAGTTATTTCAAAAAATAAATTATAAGAGAAAAAGAGACAGAGTGAAAAATCTATAGATTAAAGGAGATAAGTAACATACAAACTAATCACAATATGTGGACTTTATTTGGATCCTTAGGCAAATAAAAAACTAAACACATATGACATTTATAAGATAACTGGACATTTTATCATTGACTAGATATTTGATAATATTAAGAAATTATTTCATTTCTTATATTTAAAGGGTATTCTTTATTTTTAAGACGGAAATATTGAACTGTTTATCAAGAAATTATGGAAATTTCTTTAAAATAATATGAGAGGGGAGAAAATGAGTGGGAATATAGATGAGAAAACACCAGTCATGTGACGGTAACTGTTGAAACTGGGTGATAGATATTTGAAAGTTCACTATATTATTCAGTATATTTGTATGTTTGAAGTATAGTTCATAATAAAAAGATTAAGAATAAAATAAAATTATATATTTGGAGTGGTAAAATTTATTTGAAATAGGACTATAGTACACTACAATAAAAAATAAATGGTGGGCTTCCCTGGTGGTGCAGTGGTTGAGAGTCCGCCTGCCGATGCAGGGGACACGGGTTCGTGCCCCGGTCCGGGAGGATCCCACATGCCGCAAAGCAGCTGGGCCCGTGAGCCATGGCTGCTGACCCTGCGTGTCCGGAGCCTGTGCTCCACAACGGGAGGGGCCACAACAGTGAGAGGCCCGTGTACCGCAAAAAATAAAAAAATAAAATAAATGGTAACTCAAGATATTATAATACAGACCATTCATTAAATAAAAAATATGTTAATCATTTTTGAAGATTAAATTGATAATTTAACCCTTTCAAAGGAAGAAATTAAACTCTACACACTTTATAATAAGGCCTCACAATTCTTGCCACATAATAGTCACTGAATAATAATAATTTGATTTTATTTTTCCGTATCAGAATATGAAAGAGACTTAAATGCTACAAGAGTAAGACATAATCCATGAGAAATCCAAGTTGTATTTTCCACTTAACGATTTAGAAATACAGGTATACTGATAAATGTGAGTATTCTTATAGCCAGAAAAAAGTAATGTTTATGTAAAAGTGAATTTTAAATATTTTTCATTAAGATGTTCTTTAAGGAAAATCAGTTAATATAAATTTCAGAATTGAAACATGATCCATTATTTTGAAAAAAGAAAACTACAATAAGCTAGAAGAAACTCATTGCTAACCTTATCTGAGAATTCTTAGGCTGCTTATAAGCCAAGTTTCAATCTCTTATGGCATCATTCATAAACCACTAACCAAAATAACTACAAATGAGTGATAGATTTATATTTCATGGAGTTGATGTAATGACTGAGAATTATGATTTGAAAAAAAGATTTAATTGTCTTACATGAGCTAGCATTTCATACTGAAAATTGAAACACCAATTAAATCTGTTGATAGAATGGATAGGGTCTACAAATTAGTAAGCAAGTCAACTCATAAATTCCTCCCTTATGAACCTTTGGTGAAAGATGACACACTGAGCTCTGCCATACCTCTCGAGTTCTCTAAAGACAGAAACCGAGACCAGGTAATCAAGGAACTGGGTGCAATCCAGGTGAAAAAGTAAATTTAAGCTAGGTAGGTCACCTGTACCCTTCCTCTTTCACTGAAGCTTTTTAATCATGTAATTTGAAAATATCTCTTGTCTCCACCTTTCCTGTAACTTTGAAAGAAAGCTCTAATAAAATCAGTGTCATTAAATGTTGGTAGATGAATGTGCTATGCCTCATAGAAGGTTTGATGATATTTACATTTGAAAAAATTAATAGATAAAAAGCCTCTAAATTGGAAAGAAAAAAGAAAAACTACATTTATACATTATCATATATGAAAAATCCTAAGGAATAAACACACACACACACACACACACACAAATCAGAACTACTAAATTATTTCAGCAAGGTTACAGGACACAAAATCAATACATAAAAATAACTGTATATCTATACACTAGTAATAAACAATCCAAAAATAAAATTAAAATTTTTCATTTATAATAATATAAAAACTAATAAAGTAGTTTGGAATAAACTTAACAAAAAAGGTGCAAGACTTAACACACTGAAAATTATAAGGCATTGGAGAAAACCTAAAAACAATGGAAAGATACTCCACATTCATGGATTGGAAGAATTAATTGTGTTAAGATGGCAATACTACAGATTCAACACAACCCCATGAAAACTGGAGCTGGCATTTTTACAGAAATTTACAAGCTGATCCTAACATTCATATGAAAATGCAAGGGACCGAGAATAGCCAAAGCAATCTTGAAAAAGAAGAATAAATTTTGGAGACTCACATTTCTTAGTTACAAAACTTACTACAATACTACAGTAATCTAGGCTGGTACTGGCATAAGGATAGGCATATCCTTATGGGAGGGAACTGAGAGTCTAGAACTAAACCTTTACATTTATTTAGACAAGAGAGCCAAGACAAACAAATGGGGAAAGAATAGTATTTTTCAACAAATCATGTCTAGACAACTGAGTATCCACATGTAAAATCAAGGGATGATTTGCTAATAGTGAGTTTGCAGATGTTCATAAGGGAAGACTATTTTTGGACCAAAAGCTTACTAGAAGTTCTTAAAATCAAACTCACTAGTAAGCTAAAAGAATGGATACGCAGAGACTTATGCACCCCTCCATACACTGAAAAGACATTTTGATGTCTCACAATCAGCACTTCCACTGATTGTAATACTTCCCACTCTGGCTTTCTACGACACCCCTGAAAAAGCATGGCTGCCAGATCAGTACCCATCTCTATGGCTAATTGCCTTAATTTCCCTACTGTGAGTTAACATACATTTTATATTTATTCACTCTGCCTTGCACATAGTAAGAGCAAGTAGGTCACAGATGTAGGTATTTGTCTATTTATTCACTCATTCATCCATTCCATCCATTCATTCATTTAGTCAGTAAGCAATTATTGCATAAGTTTTCAATATCCTATATTATGATTTAGGAATAATAAATGTTTTAAGACCATAAGAATGTAAATTCCATGAGATCAGGGATTTTATCTTTTATCATCGTGCCCCCATGTCTAGAACAGTACCTTAGTAGGCACTCATTGAATATTTGTTAATGAATAAAAACAGCCAATACACTTTGAGCACTAGTATGTAAATCTCTGTTCTAAGTACTTTTATCTTTTTAAATCTCACAGCAACCCTTTGATAAAGATACCATTATTCACACTTGAAACTACAGTACAGAGAATTTAAGTGTCTTGGACAATATCACACAGCTGGCAAATCTATGTTCTAACCAAGACAATCTGACTCGCAGAATTCAGAGATAATATAGACTACAGGTGTTCCCAACGTAGTTGGTCACATAAAATACAACTATACACAGTGCAACCACATAAAATCAGACGAGTATGAAATCAGTTCCTACTTACTTCCCAATTTCAAAACTGCTATACACAAATACAAAATCTGCTGTAGAAGTGAAAAGAGAAAAAGTTATTGGCCACAAAAAGTAAGATAAATCAGTAAATTAATCAGCCCATTGGTGCCTGTGAATTCTGTTCATATGCTTTATTAAAAACCTGGATGTTTAGTTAGGTGGAATTTTCTTTTCCTCTACTGGAAAAAAATCCCTTTCTTTCTCTAACCAAAAAATTAAGACCCCTCTTATATTTATCTTTTAAAAAAGTGCAGTCTATTTACAATAACACAGTTTATAAAAGATAATAAACCTAGCAAAAAAAAATGTGCCTCAAATGTGTCAATGCTTCTTTAGCTCAAGAAATACAATTTCTAGTCATTAGAGTTTAAAATGTGTTAATACTTAACATTTTAAAGAATTATTATATTTTGTTTAAATATCTTGTTTTAAAAATAGAATTGAGATATCTGCTGAGAAATGTTAGGGACACCCCCTTGATACTCCCTTGTTTTAAATTTTGTTTGTATCTATAACCTTGTAAGTACTGACTTGGGTGACTCCATTTTGATTACTATAGGTTCATAAAATCTTAAGACTGTAAGGGACCTTGAGAGGTCGTTTACATATCTACTCTCAGGAGGCACCCTACTTAACTGCCCCTGACAAATGTGCATCTATTCTACTTTTAAAGCTGCACTGCAAGAAGTTCATATAAATTAATCACACACATAGCTCTAGATAATAGAGAGCTCAGAATGGCACTCCTGATTTAACCAATCAAATTATTATTGATTGCATCAGCACTTCCATGGTTCCAACTGCTTTTTGCTTATAAATCAGTAGCATCTTAAGGACTCAAAATTTTCATCTACTTCTGAGGATATAAGAGATCACTCCTCACTAGCATTTTTACTAACCAGACCAAGTTAGTAAAAGAAGAGAAGCCAAAACAACTGTACCATTAGGGAATGCAAACTGGCAGTAAGTAAACTAGAATCCCTAATTCCAAATGATATCTTAAAATGGAAATCAGTAAAAGTCATGGTAAATATGGATATATATAAAATGCATTCTACTAAATGAATGCAAATACTGATAAAGATTTTCCCTACTTTAACTTTATATGATCTTTCCCTGTGGCCTTACTTCTATTGCACACACCATTCATTAGATTATGAAAACCATTAATGTCAAGAAGCAGAACAAAATGAATTCACTGAGGGGCTGCTATTAGCATATCAAGCAGCTATTTCTCACTAAGTATTCCTGACAGCTCTCATTACATATGATGGATGAACTTTATAAGTAGTAGTAGGTTTCTGAGGAAAGTAAAATCTTTAGGCGTACTACAATGTGTGGCTGAATAACTAGCAATCATCTTTCAACAGTTTATATTTTTCCCTTTTTAATGGGAAAGGGTTATAAAATTCACAGGTAGGTTAGATGCCCAAGTCAAAATTCATTTAGAAACTGCAAGTCTAATTTATGACCTGAATATTTTAAGTGCTTTTAGTTAAGATACATTGGAGCTAGTCATCCAAATACTCTACAAACATAGGAAATGACAGTAAACTGAGAAAAGCAGTTGAAAATCAGAATTTTGGTAGCCATTGGTATTAGAGGGACTTAGAACAAGCAGGGAAACTCAGAACATTGGCTAAAAGGCAAAAATGTGATATTACTCCTTATGTTTTCACTAGAGCTTTAAGAAAACACTACAAACCTTTATAATAATATGAGTATAAAAATAATAATAATTACAACAATATTGTTTGCTTTCCCTGCTCAAGTGAGAAGGGAGCATTGTAAGCCCAAAGGTATAACCATGTGACTCCCAGGCATTCTATTATATACATCAGACTTCACAAACTGCGGCATAGATTGAATCCAGCCTGTAGAAGCATTCCATTTAGTCTGCACACTGTATTTTTAAAATTCAAATTTTCAGCATTTAAAAATCAAGGGATTTCTTATAACTGTCTGAATTTCTGGTTACTTCTTAAAAATTTAGCAGCAGTTGGTGGGAGCATCAGCATTTATTCACCCTTTTGCCACAAACTCCTCTCCATAGCATTCCTTGATGGATAAGCAGAGTATCTGTTGTCTTTTACCATTAAGATAACACCATTATTTTTCTGATGGTAGAGAAATAGGTCTCTATGAAATGTGGAAAAACAAACAATAAACCGAGAGGTATATCTAAGTCATTGACTTAGGTTATCTAGTCTGGACTTATTTTAACTTTACGAAAGTGTTTAATATAATATTTTAACATGTTAATTTCTTATTAACAATAGGAAACAAACTAATGTTCCAATAACAATATAGAATCGATTTTTACCTTAATATTATCTATATACCCTAGTATATGTTATACTTTATATATATATGTGTGTATATATATGTTATATATATATATATATTATGTGTGTATATATATATATAATATATATATTACATATATATATATTCACTACAGCTGTGTTTTCGGAATTGTAAAAAAGTAATTGTATGTGCACTTGTAAGCTACATAGACAGAAAACAAAATGTTTCAGTTAATCATATACACATTCCAAACATTTGGGTTAGTCACCCTGTTGACTAAACAAAACAACACATCTATATTGCTGAAAGCCTTTCTAAAACCAAAGAATTGGCCCTAACTCTCTTAACTATGTAACTTTAAAAGTACCCACTTATTCATAAAGAGGCTTACTTTTTCAGCCAAAGATAGTTAAGTACTGGTTAATTATTACTTTTATTATTTCACTAATGTATTCCTTGGAAAGGAATATTTAAAGATGCATCTTTTTCATTTTTGTCGTTAGAATAATCTTTAGGAATTACTTCCGGATAAACTATATTCTAAAAAATTCATAGATATTAATTTATCAACACATAAAATTATGTTTAGACTGAGCTAAAATAAACTTACATTAAAAGAAAAATAAAATTGGCTAATAAAATGCAATCTTATTTTCCATCCTCTTGTCCTATTTTACTTTTCTTTTGGGGGAAATGTATTTCGAATGCCATACAGAAACAGAGAGCCAATGAACACCTACTTAAGCATTTTACAGTGACCATCGGTGTCTTATATAATGTAGTACCATCACTAGCACATAAAAATCTCAAATTTTCTTTTGTCTTATTGACAAAGACAGCTGGATGACAAAAATTCAGGTTCAAGCTCACAGAGGAAAAGTAAACTTTGATGATATATAATATCAAATTGCACATAAATACCCCTTACTCTGAACAAGAAGAGTGCTAAAGCTTTTAGATTTATGAAGAGAATGTAGAGCAATGGAGTTTACAACAGAGAATGCAAAAGGAAAATGGAATTATTTCAACTAACAATGTTTTCACACCCCAGCCTAAATACTACCAATGCTAGCGGTGGACAACTGGAATACTTCTGACTACTTAGTGCTTCCCTGCAATAGGATATAGACAGTAACTTCATTTTAATAAATGTGCAGTGGATATTCCTCTTCATCCCATGAACTCAGTTACACAAGAAGTACCCATTATACATATAAATCTGAGCTCTGGTCTAGTCAGGCTAGTGAAAAATTTGGAGACCTAGACTGAGTACAAAAAATAGAAGACAGGCTTCTGATCTTCAGTTTATCAGATTTGCTAGCCTCGTCTTCCATCTCACATCTGAAATTCAGCAGCACCTGATTTGGTGCCCCTTTAGAAGTGTGAATTTCTTTGCAGACCCTGGAAAACCAGGGTTTTCCAGAGTCTAGCCTCCCCCAGTGTAGTGAATGTTACTTCCAAGATTCATGAATGATACTAGGTATCCTTCTGTGTAGAAAGACATCTTACAGGAAATGGAGCATCGATCCCAGAAAGCTTAATTAGGAACAATGAACATATATGTTCAAGTAAGAAGAAAAATATTTACCAGGGGCTCCCAGGTCCCATTCAGGAATATTCTTCCTGAGAATCTCCAGAAAATAATATTATTTTTTAAAAAATGGGTTATAGAATTCATTTCCTCCCTGATTTCTCTCTATTTCCATTACACTGAATAATTTGGCTACACAAAACAGAGGGAGGGAAGGAGTTATCAATAAGCAAATCATAATCAACTACTTCTGCAACCACCATCCTATGGTCTGGAGGTGGACAGAAGTAAATAAGGCATGGATATGCCATTAAGAAACTTTATTTCACAGATGCAGGTAGAAACAATTAACTGCAATAAAGGCAAAAAATATACTGAAAAAGTTTCAAATGTGTTCTTAGAAAATAGAAGGAAAAAATAACACCATCTTGGGGAAGCATGAGACAACATAGCATCACGAATAACAAATAGGAAATCAGCGCTGTCTTTTCTCTCCCTGGTCATTTCCCCAGGGATGTTCACCATGGAATGGTGTAGCTTCACATCAGGACCTTTTGAAGTAGGAGGGAATTAAATGTAGACTTAAGAACAAATATTTGATGAAAATACAATTCAGCTTATTTTATAGAGTCTTACAATTGTGTATAAACTACTCATTATTTGAACATTACTTTTCTTTATTATAGATTATTCCCTGTCATAGGTCATAACTTTTTTCTACCATAGATGATAGATAGACAGGTAGGTAGTACATAGATAGATAGATAGATAGATAGAAAAATAATTTAAAATGAGATTCTGGAACTCCATTCAAACTTGCATAGTTCTGAGAAATAAGTGCTGGAAATTTTTTTTTTTAATATTGGGAGGAGATTTAAAATATGCTAATAATTGTTACCTCTGGGTAGTGGGTTTGCATGCAGTTTTTTTTTTCATTTTGTTTCGTTTTTTACTTTTTATTTTGAAATAATTTAAGATTCACAAGAAGTTGCAAAAATGATAGAGTCCTTATTTACCTTCACCCCACTTTCCCCAATGAACATCTTACATCTTATACAACCACAGTACATTTTCAAAACCAGGAAATTAACATGGACACTAACTAAAACTGCAGAATGTATTCAAATTTCACCAGTTTTTATGTGCACAGAATTTGTAGGTAATTTTAATTTTCTTAAATTTTTTGGCTTTTCACGTTTTTTTTAAATGTGCATAGGTATATGTAAGAAGATAGGTATGATGCAAATAAATATTACTTGCCCATTTTCTTTGCAGAAATGCCTCAACTGAGGTTTCCAAAGTAATGTCATATGTCATATACAATCATGTTTTAGGAACAGCCATATCCATTTTGATCACTTTTATATCCTTCCATATCACTAAGATAATTTAACAATAATTTCAGGATTTCCACAATGTTAACCATTCCACTGAAACACTGAACTTGTATGACAAAGCAATTTCCATTATTTAATATCTTAGCAATTAGGATTAATGTCATTATTTATGCATGCGAAACTGAAATATCCACACTGTTTTAATGTTTTGGTCAAATTTGATCATCTTCTTTCAAGGGAACTATGACTTATATGAACAATAAACTGAGCCAGGGTTATTTTACTATTTGACATTTTGAAGAACTGATTTTTACTTTGCCTCTGATTTTCTTCTCACTTTTTTTTCAGAAATTTTCTCATGAAATGAAATGCTGCATTATTCATTCATCAACAAGTGTTGAATGAATGACATGTGAATGACAGTAGAGGAGTTAAAAAACATGATTAAGGTGTTATTCTTGCTGTCAAAGAGATAAAATGTGCACACAGATTACTGTAATGCAAGAGAAAAAGTATTAAGAGGCACTTAAGAGAAATGTAGAGAGTTCAGAGAGTTCCTTCCAATAAGAGAAGAGTAAGCCCAGTGGGAGGTTGTAGCACACTAAAGGGTTAGAGCACAAGCTCTTGTGCTGGATATAAACGCTCTGTTCCTTATTTGCCTTAGGAGGAAACTTAGCTTTCTCTCTGGGTCTCATTTTTTCTAATCTGTAAAATGGGAATAATACTAATATATACCACTTGAGGTTGCTGTGTAGGTGAAAGAAAATATCATATGGAAAACACTTAGAAAGTACCTGACACATATATTTTACCTAATCCAACAGTGTTATGCATAATATTGGTTGAGAAAAAAAGGGGCATTGAGACTGCCCATTATGATAGAATTTGTGTGAAAGTTCTGAGCAAGCACTATTGTCCTGACCAAATCCTTTGTAAAATTTTTCTCTCCCTTTTTCACTATACACAACATATAAACAAGAAATTAAAATTCACTTTGCATCATTAGATCTGAAATATTCTCTCATTCTTGTTTCTTTTTTAATTTCTGTAAAAGCATTTCAAACTATTTCTATGGTTTTTCTCACAATGTTCATGTCTCCTGAGTGTTTTTCACTGCAATTACATTTAGAGGCAACCTTGGTTGGTTTGTATCGGGACAAGAGTCTGAGGAAAAAGAGATAAAGATTCTAGAGGGCCTTTTGGTTTGTCTTGATTCTGATGATTCTAAAAAATTGCTATAAATTGCTTTTTGTCAATCTTGCACCCTCCTTCACATTGTTAGACATGCACGTGTCCATATCCTGGGTAGGATCGCAGATCACTGTATTGCAGGTGTGGCCACGCCCTCTGCATCTGCTGGAGCCGCAGTCCCTGTAGACTAGGGACTGCACTCTCCTGGACTGAGTAAAGAGGACGACCCTCAACAATACATGTACATTTGCTGCTCTTTCTCTTCCCTTGCAAACTTGAATGGCACTTACTGAGTAGAAGGAAAAAAGAATCAGTGATGAGGATATGGCCCAGGGATAATTCGTGCTGGGCGTATTCAAACAACTCGAATTCAAGTGGGTGTGTTTCCGCCTCATCACAGATCTCCTTAAACTCTGCTCCCAGAACCTTGTCCAGTAGTGCTGTTTCAGAAAAGTTATCTTCAGAAAGTTTTCAGAAAGAAAAAATAAATGGTATTATCGACAGTGTGGGTTTGGGGTGAGACAAAGAGTGTCCCTAAATGTTGCATGAAACAAAAGCTTTCAAAAAATGGCAGTTTGCTATAAGACACTGGATTTTCTTTGCCTTAATGGAATTAAAAGGCAACTTAATGGACTCTTTCCACCTGAGCAATTTCAAATTTTCTCAAAACTCTTTAACAATTTTAGAAACACATTCTTCAGAATCCATTGCAAGTTTATTGAGCAATTTAATAATAAAAAGGAAACAAGGAAAATAAATCAATGGGAAGATTTTAGCCTAAAAACATTATCTCAACAGCATTATATCTGCAATATAACCACTCATATGTGGTGGCTTGTTAGCAACTGTGGTCATAAATCTTAGCGTCCAGGGTATTCAGAGAGGATGATATACTGCTGGTAGCTATCTATACACAAATATATTATCTTTTTTTTTTTTTTTTTTGCGGTACGCGGGCCTCTTCCGCTGCGGAGCACAGGCTCCAGACGCGCAGGCTCAGCGGCCATGGCTCACGGGCCCAGCCGCTCCGCGGCACGTGGGATCCCCCCGGACCGGGCCACAAACCCGTGTCTCCGGCATCGGCAGGCAGACTCCCAACCACTGCGCCACCAGGGAAGCCCAATATATGCTCTTTTAATATATGAACTGTAATCACTCCTCAGAAATGATGCCTTGAAAGCATCCTCCGTAGACAATTCACTTATGCATAACTTTCACTATGCCTTAGATAGTAATTTCACTCCTTATCTGAGAGAATGTTACAGCACTGATGGTGTTCACTCAGCTTTCAGAGACCAAACCCTAACTGCTTTCCCACCTTTACACAGTCACACACTTGCCGCTGGCACTACTGATGGCCACCTGAAATCTAAGCCCTCCTCCCTGTTCTGAAAGCCAACCCTGAGTCCTGACAGGAGGAATAAACTACATCTAGCACTGGATTCCAAGGCCCACTTTCATGAGGTGTCCCTAACTAGCTTGTCAACTTCATAGAGCTGCTAACTGGGCTCCTTCCTTGCCCTCAGGTACCAATTTCCTTTCTTATCCAGTTTTTTTTCAGTTTGTATCAGTGGGCTTCAGTTTTACTTCTTATCCCAGTGGAATTTCAGTAATTTGCGGGGTTGTCATCTACTGAAATAGTGGAGATGTGACCTTTGGCACCAGGCACACCTAGGTTAGAATCCAGCCAGTACTGGCCATGTGAATTTAAGCAAATTTCTAAATCAGAGCCTTATTTCCTCATGACATAGAGGCTGTCATGATTAAATTCGTTGATATAATGTGTTTTATGTTTTTATGTGGTACTTAAAAGTACCACATGATGCCAAAAAAAATTATTAGTTCCCTCTCTTCTTGCCATGACAGCAACTTCTAGATAGCTGGACAGCTGGGGCACCACTACACATGGATAGGTATGCCCAGTACTGAATGCAGGGATTTCAGAGTGCCTTCCTTCAGAGTGTCAAAGATAAACAGCTAGATACTAAAGTGGTAAGGACAGATTTTAATCAGTAATATACTGCTGCAATGGGAAAAAACTGTCCAAGGTGGACTAATTCAATAGAGTCAAGGAAGTGAAAAATTACAAAAAGTGGGAAAAAGGGATGATGGTCCATGTGAAACCCATATGAGTTTGCTAACTGGTGCTTATCAAAATTAGGTTCCTACCCTCTCACACAGACTGGGAAATGGAGCCCTATCTTTAGGTGTTTGCGGGAACAAACAGTAAACTCTTTTAGCAGCTTGAGTTTTCTCAGGCAAGTTCCTTTAGGATCATCCTTTAGGGTCATCCTGTGAATGCATTCTTGTGCTATATAAAACTGTAAGGGTTTTGTTCAAGTCTTTACAGGCCAAGGTTGAAGCTTAGTTAAGAAAGGGCTCAGAGGGCTTCCCTGGTGGCGCAGTGGTTGAGAGTCCGCCTGCCGATGCAGGGGACATAGGTTCGTGCCCCGGTCCGGGAAGATCCCACATGCCGCGGAGCGGCTGGGCCCGTGAGCCATGGCCGCTGAGCCTGCGCATCCGGAGCCTGTGCTCCGCAACGGGAGAGGCCACAGCAGTGAGTGGCCCGCGTACCGCAAAAAAAAAAAAAAAAGAAAGGGCTTGCCTAGAGTTTGATCAGGAGAGAAACTTGTTACTCCTCTGCACCCCTCTTCCTTTTTATATGCCATCTGTTGAAATACAATTCTTCAGCCTGGTCCTCACCCCTACATTGACATTTCTAGAGAACCCAAAGAATGTTGTAATTTCTGAAAGAGTGGTTCTCCGTCAGCCTACGCTTCGCCTCTTAGCTCGAGCAAGCCAAAAACCTCGCGCCTCCTATCAGGTATCTGTCTTAAGAGCTAAATTCCTGCTTCCCTGTGTCACTACAAATGCCTGGGCTGACTGCCTTAAACCATGAGACAGAAAAAACATTCTTTATTTGCTCAAGTCTGTTTGTGACAGCTAATTTTGTCCACCAGTAACTATCTAGTAAATAGTACATCTGTAAATTGTGTTTCAATATATATTTTTTAATTCTCAATAAATTATATGTTTATATCTTAATTGAAGGCCTAAATAAATGATTTTTTGTGATTTGTCATCAGTCTTAACTTTTAGAGTCTAATATTCCTAACTGGAAATACATGTATATGTATGTGTATGTGTGTGTGTGTGTGTGTGTGTGTATATATATATATATATATATATATATATATATATATATATACACACACACACCTCTTTGAATTAGAATGCTTTAATTGTGGCCTTGATTTTTTTTAAAGTGTACACAAAAGTACATAATGTATTCGGTAGTCATTTTTCCCATTTTGGAACATCAGCTTAAATTGGGGTTTCAGCCAGTATATATGTAACATATGCATGATTAATAAATACACAGTGTATTTTCTTTCCTTTTTTTTTTTAACTAGGCAAAGAATTTTATTAACTGAGGTCAGAGAATATGTTACACAACCAAAGGGGCTCAAAAGTTCTGTTCACTTTTAGGTGAATCTGGTCAGCTCTCATTTCACCTGGATCTGATTTAAAGACTTCTCTCTCAAGCTCATCCCTGTAGGGCAGACTCGTATCTGGCTCCTCAGGTATCAGTGTATAAGCCCCAACCTCCTGTAGGGTGTCATTATAATCCTTTTTAGCTCCAGAGCAATTCTGTCCTGTGAGCCTAAGACATCAGATAACTATCATTTCCTAAGCTATTAAAATAAAGGCTTTTCAGCTTCCTCAGGTGCAGAATTGGAAAGAAGCCTAGAAGCCTGGAAGGCTTACCTGTCTGGCTAAGTCCCACGATCTATCAATTAAATGCAGAGTGGTTTATGTCACCAGTGCTCAATGGAATCTAATTTCTCATTCGAGCCTCTTAGCGCCATAGTCTTTATCTTCTGGTTTTTTGCTATTAAGTCTATTTGTTGCTGGTTTCCTGTTTCTTCTCCTTAAGTAGTACTATAATTAATGGATGCTATTGTTTCTCAGACTCTCTTGGGTTGCCGCTTAATCATTTTTACTTTGTATATTAAAGATAAGAAAGTTTTAGAAATGTCATTAGATTGCTGCAACCCTACACCATTGCAGACAGCTATAAGCAGGTTACACAGTTTAATAATTACAGGTGGTAAGGACTATTATGGCAACTAAAGGTAAAAAGCAAACGTCTCGAATTAATTAATTTTATAGGCTCCATATATAGAAAAATATTCAGGAACTTTAAAGGTTCAAGAAAAATGCTCTACTACATTTGCACAAGTATTATTTAGACAAAGCGTTGACAACCGGAAGGATCTGGAAAAGAAGGACGTGCATGTGTTCTGTGAATGGTAGCATAGCTCCCCAAGTGAGTCCAATATAGTCTTTCTCTCTCTCTGCCCCCAGCTTCTTTAGAGAATAGACACATCATGATAAGACCAGTTTAGGAATGCTTTAAAGCCAACACTTCTCCATAAAGTCTCATCAGTCTATATAGCTTTCATGAGCTGTGTTAAGTCTGACCATAAAATTTGCTGTTGTCTGAACAGCAAAGCATACATGGCCAGGTCATAATGGGATGATCCATGTAGCAAGAAAAAAAGATCATCTTAGATGACACGTCGATATTAAACAAGCTCCCTTTTACCATCAAATTAATAAAACAAACATGTTTTCAGGAAGATCTTTCAGGAACTATAAGTACCACTTGTTCTAAATAAATAAATATTGAAAAATGGTTAGAAATTTCAAAGTAATGAAAGGAAAGGCATTTTGCCTGCTGTCACTGGCATAGTTAAATGATATTCATCCCACAAAGAAAGGAAACTAGTAAAATATTTCTATTAATTCATTCTATTTTTAAAAATCATATTACCACTATGATTAAGAAGAATATTTAATGCATTTGAAAAAAATATCACAGTCTCTTTGCTAAGGAATGCTTTCTTGCTGAATAGAACCTGAGAATGTCCTGTTGGACTATTTCTAATTAAGGGATGATAAGTTTTAGCTGGAGAAGAACACAGGTTTAAAGGTGCTAATAGTAAAGAGTTTACCTCTCCTATTCAGCTTCCCTTTATCTTTATAACTTTGGGTTTTAACTACATATTATAATTCTGAATAATATAGTTGGTTAGATATAATAAGAAATTCTGAGACATCGATTAAAGATGTTCTTTACACTGATCATGTAAAGGGTAATTTTTAGAGTAAGTATTAAAGAATAGAATGCTTTTGCAGTATCCCACTATGCTTACTTTGAAAGGAAAAGACATCAAAGTATGTGCAAACAGTATTTCACAATCTAAGGGTAGGAATAATCTTAGGTAATAGTATGGTTTTATAGTCAAGAAACCTAGGTTTGGAATCCATTTTCACACCTGACTTACCCAATTCATTGTCATCAAATATCTATCACATCTTTCAATTACAAAACACAAAAAGTAAAAACATCTTCCCTCATAGAGATGGATTCCATAATCCATTTATTCATTCTTTTACCTTCAACTGCTATTCTTTCTTTCCATTTATCATTTAGGTTAAATCAAAACTCTTCCACCTCCATGCGTGAGAGAAGATTGGGAAAGGAAGTAAGACAAAGCTTTTCTTTTGCTAGGAGGGGGGGCTATTTAAGGAGGGGCTCTATGAAGAGAAAGTACAGAAAAAAGAGGTAATATGCAAAAGTCTTCACTCCTTACTTCCCACTACAAACCACCAGAATAGGTATTTGGGATGGGGTGCATGCTTTGGTAGAAGCTCCCATAGAGGTTTGGGAAATCTGAGAACATGGCTACAACAAACATTACCTGAAAGACCATAGGATCCTCAGATTAGACCAAGGCCACACCCAAGATGATGTGCATGGGGAGGAAGCAGGGTCACAACAGCTGAATAAGTGCCAAAGGGCAGCCTCACAGTGGTCCCCAAAGCGTCCATGAGGTATAAAATGGCTTCCCATATTATTTCCATTGTCTCCCATTACTAGTGAATATATGTATTGGATAATTGGGTGTTCTCTTCTGTGAATTTCCTATTTATAGCCTTTTTACATTTTTAATTAGACTATCTTCTTTTTGTTGATTTGTAATAATTTTTATGTGTTCTGTATGTCAATTTTGTATATATTACAGCTATATCCCCAGTTTGGTTTATAGCTATGAACTATACTTATTGTATGACTTGTTATGAAAAGTCTTCATTTTGGGGCTTTCCTGGTGGCGCAGTGGTTAAGAATCCTCCTGCCAATGCAGGGGGCATGGGTTCAACCCTGGTCGGGGAAGATCCCACATGCCGCAGAGCAACTAAGCCCGTGCACCACAATTACTGAGCCTGCACTCTAGAGCCCACGAGACACAACTACTGAGCCTGCGTGCCACAACTACTGAAGCGTGTGCACCTAGAGCCCATGCTCCACAACAAGAGAAGCCACTGCAATGAGAGGCCCATGCACCGCAACAGAGTAGCCCCTGCTCGCCGCAACTAGAGAAAGCCCATGCACAGCAGCGAAGACCCAACATGGCCAAAATAAATAATTTTTTTTTAAGTCTTCATTTTGTTGTGACCAATATTATAATTTATTATGCATATGATTTCTTCTTTGTGTCTCTTTCATCAGGAACCCATCTCTACCTAGGATTCATTAAAATATTTGTTGATGCTTTCTAAAATTTTTAAAGTTATTTTTCACGTTAAGATCTTTAAACCATCCGGAGTTTACTTTTTCAATATGGTGTGAGATTAGGATCTAATTTTACATTTACCACATGGAAACCTAATTGTTCTAATACCATTTATCGAATAATTCATCCTTTACTTACTTATTTTTAATGCCTCATCCATCATATGAATGCTTTTTTTGCTATTAAAATCATCTGATTCATCTTGTTTTTATTTGTTAGTATTAAATAACATTTATATACCTTCACTGATATTGAACAACTTTTACTTTCCTGATATAAATGTTACTTAAATATGATCTACGAACGTAAGAGTTTTTGATGTAACCGCTGCATTCAATTGGATACTATTTAGTCAGAATATTATATCTGTAGTCGAGTGAGATTGGTCTGTTGGTCCCTAAGCCCCTTTTTTTGTACTATTCTTATTCTTATTTTCATATAGAAAAGTTTTTCTGTCATCCTAGAAGGTTATCCCAAAGATTTTTTAAAACTTGGATGTTTTAATATATTCCAGAATTAAATTCAAAAGAATGCCTCTTTATCCTCTATCTGTTTCTTTAAGTATATTTCCAACCCCCTCCAAAAGATCTAAGCCATGGTTAATGGCAAACAAAACAAGTAGAAGTTAATAGTGTTATCAATGTGATAGAACATAAGATGCTATATTAGCTTCACATTATTTAGTATAATGAAATGACACCATTTAATGAAATGTACAATGTACATTTTGCAGTCATACTGAACAATTTATAGTATCTTTTCTCTATTCATATATAAACACAAATATTTTAAACAAATTTATGTTTAACAATGGCAATGTATTCAAATGATTTACTACAAAATTTTATACTTTGAAAAAAATCTGGTATGCTTATTTCCCATATTAATAAAATAAGTTACCTAATTATTTCTAAAGATTACAAAATATTCTAAACCAGTATACATGTTTTCCTCACCTATAGATATATAAAAGGAAGGATTCTTTCTAATGCTAGAGAAAATTCTTGACATAAGTCTTATAAAAATGTTGATATTAGAAATGTTTTAAGAGAAAAAATCATTTTCACCTCTAAAATATGTATCACCGAATATTTTTTTCAGTGGCAAATCTGGTTTTTAACAAAAGCTATAACCAGAGGGCTGAGGTATGCCAAGTGGCACAGCTTATACAGTATAAGGTATAGGAATGGAGGTATGGAGTATAAGTGTATTGATGAATTACTAGCTCTGACTCATTTGACTATATGGCTTTAGCAAGTCGCTTAACCTAAATACTATCCTGCAAGATCTCTTAGGAGACAGGTAGCAAGACTTTCTCTAGATCATCCCTTCTGTTTTCTGTTATCATGAAATTAAAGTGTATTATGGCACAGAATTAGGGAAAGTAGAACTTGGAAAAGACCTTTAAACTTTATCCAGGTCAAAATGTGATACAAAGAAGGATGCATCTAAATGATAACAGAAAGCTATGCATCAAGGCTATTCTCAAAGACTTCTTTAGAATACTTCACAGTTTCCTGAATAGCTCCATTTCCCTGAAAGATCAATGACCAGTAGAGAAAATAATACCACTGGGCCAGTGTTATCTAAAGTGTGGCATTTCACCACAGGAAGGAGTGATTCAATTAGGTGATGGCCGTACATATTTTCTACAATATTTGGCAATCCTAGAAAAGGTCTGAAAGAAGTCTGGATCATTATTGTCTTCAAACACTGTACTAGAAAGGCACCTTTGGTTGTTATGGCATCTAACACAGCACTCTTAAAAGCAGCACATCGGTCAGTTCCTCCACACTGATTATTGGATGTCCCTGTTAAAACTAATACACCTCAATGAGTTTAAATTAGAAAGAAGGCAGCTATGGGTAAACCACAAGAAAATTAGCCCATGCAGGCTTTTATTCACTGTTATTCACTTATCATTTTGAAGCTTTTGGACAAAACCTGAGGGAATAGTAAGACTGGATCCTTTGCAATATAGTTCACAACAAAATGATCAACAATATAAGATGTAATGAAATCTGGGTAATACATTTCATATCACCAAAGTATAAAACAAGTTAATTTCCGAAGTGAACAAATCAATCCAATACAATTTATTGAGCTACCTACAAGAAACCAAAAAAAATGGACAACCGGGCTTCCCTGGTGGCACAGTAGTTGAGAGTCCGCCTACCGATGCAGGGGACACGGGTTCATGCCCCGGTCCGGGAAGATCCCACATGCCGCGGAGCGGCTAGGCCCGTAAGCCATGGCCGCTGAGCCTGTGGTTCTGGAGCCTGTGCTCCGCAACTGGAGAGGCCACAACAGTGAGAGGCCTGCGTACCGCAAAAAAAAAAAAAAAAAAAAAAAAAAGGACAACCAACGGACTGAGAGAAAAATCTGCAAACGATGCTGCCAACAGGGGATTAATTTCCAAAATATACAAACAGCTCCTACAATTCAATAAGAAAAAATAACCCAGTCAAAAAATGGGCAAAATACGTAAATAGACATTTCTCCAAAGAAGACATGATGGCCAATAGGCACATGAAAAGATGCTCATCATCACTAATTATTAGAGAAATGCAAATCAACACTACCATGAGGTATCACCTCACACCAGTCAGAATGGCCATCATAAAAAAGTCTACAAATAATGAATACTGGAGAGGGTGTGGTGAAAAAGGAACCCTCCTACACAGTTGGTGGGAATGTAAACTGGTGCAGCCACTATGCAGAACAGTATGGAGGTACCTTAAAAAACTAAAAATAGAATTACCATATGATTTATTAATCCCACTCCCGAGCATATATCCGAAGAAAACTCTAATTCAAAAAGATACATGCACCCCAATGTTTGTAGCAGCACTATTTACAATAGCCAAGACATGGAAGCAAACCAAATGTCCATCGACAGATTAATGCATAAAGAAGATGTGGTATATATATAGATAGATAGATAGACAGAGATATTACTCAGCCATAAAAAAGAATGAAATAATGCCATTTGCAGCAACATGGATGGACCTAGAGATTATCATACTAAGTGAAGTAAGTCAGACGGAGAAAGACAAATATCACACAATATCACTTATATGTGTAATCTAAAAAAATGAACTTATTTACAAAGCAGAAACAGACTCACAGACATAGAAAACAAACTTATGATTACCAGAGAACATAGTGGGGGTGGAGGGGGAGGGATAAATTAGGAGTTTGGGTTTAACATATACACACTACAATATATAAAACAGATAAACAACAAGGACCTACTACATAGCACAGGGAACCATACTCAACATCTTATAATGACCTATAATGGAAAAGAATCTGAAAAAGAATATATATACACATATATATGTGTGTATATATGTATAACTTAGTCACTTTGCTATACACTTGAAACTAACACAACATTGTAAATTAACTATACTTCAATAAAAAAAATTTTTAAAGAATCACAAAAATGGCCATTTGACCAAAGATACTATGCTCAGTCATTGCATATCATTATCATATATCATAGTAATTGAATATCCATTCACCACTAGAGGAAACAAGGAAGTATAATCCTCATTTGTATAGAACTGAAACTTACATTCCATTTGCAGGTATAAAGCTCATCCACTTAACTAAAAAACTCACAATAAAATGCAATATATAATTGTCAGATGAGCATTATGTATAAAAAGTATTGCCACATCACGAGGTGATATTATAAAGAAATATTTTTCTGATGATAAATAAAAAATAATAGGCTTCAGATGAATGTAACATAGTCTAAGAAAAAAAGTGAGAAAAAGCCAAAGTGGTGCAAATGAATGTGAAGTGAAATAAGTATCATTTGTGTTTCAGAAAAAGATCAAGTTGAGGATATCTGACTAGGATTGCCCAAGAACCAAGGATAAGCAAGGGAGTGAGATACAGAGAATATCTCTCTCAAGATACTCCACTATGCATAGCTAATGGTCATTATCTGGTGGATTACTGGGTCTAAGCAATAGGTGTGTGTCAGTAGTATCTACCCTTATACGAAAAATCCTAGAATGGGTGGAAACCAGAACTACTAGACCAAGGATCAGATCACAAGTTGTCAGCGTCCTGATTTTTCTACTGCTTTAATCTGACTACAGAAAACCAGCACAGTAAAAACCACTTAGAAACTCCCATTTCTATGTTTGCAATGCATAGTGACAGTTTCCTGACAGATTATATGACACTTCTGCAGACCACATCTATGGACCAAAAAGCTGTATCCAGATGCATTACAGGAATAGTCATTCAATCTGAAGTTTCATTCTTTCTGTGGATGCCAGCAAATACTATTAGTTAATAAGCAAAGAAAGAGAGAGTGACACAGAAAGAAACTAAAAAAAAAAAAAGCGCCAAGAAATCCATCCAGATAATTGACGACACATTAAGGTTAAGGCATAGCAAGAAAAGAGACTCCAGATACAAACCAAAAAAATAGAATCCAAATGAAAAAATGAAAGTTTTTAAATAAAGATTATGAAACAAGAATTCCTTTTCCAGAATGATGAGTCATCATGGCATTTTTGTAGGGTACCAGTGGCCTCACACAAGGAATGGGCTTGAGGCTGGACAACATAAAACAGAGAGATCACGTAGGTGATTATCAGAAACTTAAATTGAAAAGACAAGCTGTGGCTAGGTTTCAGAAGACCTCTAAGAAATTCTGCATCAGAATGGCTATATGCATCTGGATAGTCTACCTGAGACCTTTCACATGCTTCTTTCTACCCATAGCCTTCAGCAGAACATGTTGCTGTCCCCACATTCCTCAGGGCTTTTGCATTTAAAATTCTTTCTGTCTGAAATACCCTTCTCCCAGGTGTTCCCGTGGCCCACTCCTGCACCTCCTTCAGGGATTTTTAAAATGTCAAATTCTCAGTGAGGTCTTCCCTGACAACCTGTATAAAACTTCAACCTCACCCTCATCTGCCAGCGTGGCTTAATTCCTTTCCCTGCCCTGTAGCACTCACTCTTTTATATGCTAAATAATTGTACAGATGTCTTTATTTTCTATGCCTTTCACTAATTTGTGAGCTTAATGAACATAGGCACTGTTAAGTTTTTGTTCCACTATTGAATCACCAGGTTCTAAAAAAGTACTTGTTGATACTCAAAATATGTGTGACTGTGATGTCTGGGTGTGAATAAGTAAAATGTTCCAAATAGAATTAGTGGCCTGAGCAAAGGGCAAAGGGATGCTTGAAAGCATAAAAGAAAGCCAACAATCCAGTTTGATAAGGATGTAAGGTACAGAGAGAAAGAGTCAGATACATAATGAGAACTTAGGTCCATAAAAAAGGAATGACATGATAAGCCTAGGAAATAATATTAAAAGTTGAGATTATGTATCAATTACAATAAAAGTAAAATCATAGCCAGAGGTTTAAAACCTGAAAAATATTACTGTTGACCCAAACAAATTAAGTAAGGATTGTGTGGCTAAAATACAGAAAATGAAAAGTGGTACACATTTGCATTATATACTAAAATTCAAGAGGAAATATCCCTTTTTTTGGAATATAGATGATAGATAGATAGATGGATAGATGTGAATGTATTTTAAAACAGAAGTAACATAAAGGGAGAGAAAATATTATTGTGTCCAGAAAATTTTACGTAAAATCTAAGAGCTCAAAAACAATTCCAGAGTTACAGTCTATCAACTTTATTGAAGTATTATAAGTCACCAGGAAACATTACTGTTACTTTGACACACATTACTTGTAACATAAACCCTAACTTGATTTCATTACTCTCCTTGAAATTTCTGATTTTTTTATTTTCTAAAAGAAAAATTTTAGTATAACCTGGAAACAGAACAAGGTAACAGAGAGTCTATTGGGAAAATCTCATATGTATGATGAACAAATGTACGAAAAATGAAGTTGGAGGTAGCAAAATTATAAAAGGAGTCTGAGAGTTTGTTTTTAATTTGAGTAAAGTGCCAGTTAATGAGGATGCCATTAGAAGTTCAAAATGTTAATTTAATGAAAACCTCCAATTATATTGTTAGATTTTCCTATTAACAATATCAACTTTTAGTAGCTCTCATTACATATTAAAAGAATATCAAATAAATTAAAATAAAAGCCTTTAAACCTTTAGAATTAGGGTATATAATGACTAGCTGAATTCAAGAGTGAAATTTTATAAGAAGAGTTATAGTTCCCAGAAAGCAGAAAATTCTTTAAGACAAATGTAAAAAATTTATCCAAAATTTGTATCATAATTTCATCCCATGGTGCATATGCTGTAATTAGTCTAACCAGTGATTTAGACTTGCATTCTTCAATGTGGGTATTTTCACCCCACATTTTGGCCAATGTAGATGCCCACATATTGAAGGTGCCCACACTACTAGTTAGATTGGGCATAGGTAGAAACCATATATAAGACCCCCAAACTATCATTCAAGGACCTTGGTCTTTGATCCTAGATAGTAAATGTTTTAGAACCAAGTCTGGGGAATAAAGCCTTGATTTACATCTATTTCTGTGTTGTAAATTCGACCACTACCACAACCAATTCCAAGCCTTATATAAATCCCTGTTTTTTAAAGCTTTTACTTATTTGAAAGGTTTTTTTTGACTGATATTTTCTATCTCTGTACTTGTTTTACTTTTAATGGTTAATATATGCATTTAATAAATAGTGTGTATTAATGAATATTTAAACAGTGCTGCAGCAAATATCCTTGCCTATTCATCATTTTGTTGGTGTGTGGTATACGATATTTTAAATGCTTCATTAAATGTGTACTAGACACATCATGGCGCCATACTGACCACAGTCCAAATTTTTGCTAAAGCAACAGACTTGTAAAGGCAAATTATTACATGACATGAGTTCCCTTTCTCAGCCTAGGAAACTGGAGTGTACGAGCTTCTGACTTCAGTAATCTACCAATCTATTGACTTGCCAACACTTATTACATGATACAAGAGCATGAGCTCAGACAACTAGATTTTCTCTTTCAGAAAAAAAATTGCTTAAAGATTTTAATTGTCTTATTACATTCTCCTTCTATTCTCATCATCATCAGATATCTTTATTTTCTTGAATATATTAATTATTGCTATTTTAAAGCCCTTGTGTAATTATTTCACTGTGTCATCTGCACTTGTTTCCATTGTCTGTTTTGTTTTCTTTAGCTTTTAAAGTGCATGCTGAATATTGTATATGAAAAATGTTGAGGTTCTGATGATGTTTTATTCATCCAGGGGAGGCTCCCCTTTCCTTTGATAAGCAGACAGAATGGAGGTTGATCACCTGCTTCCAACTAGGTGCTGACCTGAGGCTGAGCTACAGTTTGGTCTGTCAATCTTTGTTGTAGATCCCAGGGTGTATCTCTTTGTAGGTTTTAACTAAGTGAGGTGGGGGGCAGGTGTCTGCAGGGCCTCCCCACTGAATGCTTATCACCACCATGAGCCTGTAAAATCTCTGCTCTGCTTTTTATTCTCTCAGAAGAACGCTGCACTAAGCCCTTAGTTCTCTCTTATTATGAGGAATTCTGGTCCCTTAAATCTCAAATTTTTGTCTCTCGAGTCCTCGTGAGACTACCAAAATTTCCACCAGTTTCTCTGTCTCTGGGTAATATCAACTCTTATCCCATTCTGAGAATCAAAAATGCCCCGAGGGAGATAAATAATGGCTGCAGAATATCTTCTTCCTTCTGTGCTCAGAATCTGCTTTATCGGGATTTTGTCCCCTCAAGACCTGGTTGCTGCACAGATTATCCATTGCCTTCAGACATTTATTTTTCATCTGGCTTTCCAAATTTTCCTCAGTGAGAGCACTGGTCTACCACAAATTAGTCCATCACAGCAGGAAACTGAAATCCCTCCCTTAGGAATCTGTACTAAGACAAAGCAAACCGACAGCAAGCAACAAAAGAATTAAATCAGTTAGCAGTGGGTACTAAGACTGTAAGGACATGTAGGAAGGAGAAATCTGAGACAAAGTTAAGATTAATATGTTAGGCCAAAGTTATAAGAAAAATAAATAATACAGTAAAACAATAAAATAACATGAAGCCTATAGCAGCATCCCCTGAATTCAGTTCTCCTCAGAAAGCTGACAGATATTTGACAATAAAGAGTTCTGTAATACCAAAACCATTGTGAGAAATTAAGTTAAAGAAGGTTAAACTGGTTTTTAAATACAGAAATCATCAGAGGCTTCAATATATTCACGTGTTTTCTGAATCTTCTAGATCTCTTATGCAATATTATCCCAAATGTATTCAATCGGGGAATCATTTCATTACAGAATTGTGAAAACTTGGACACATATGTGGTGCTGGACAAAATTCAATGACATTTGAAAAACTAAGTCTTAACATATAAAACAAACTAAAACAATATAGAGTAAATAGAAAAATGAACGGCTATTAGCAAGAAGCAGGAATTTATGCTGTTGAGGTCCTACAAACACTTTACATGTGGGTATGGAGGCCTGTACTACTTTTTCTATTCATGAATCCCCCGAACAGCCATACCTACCTAACAGCCCATAAAAATACATGTAGTAACTACCTCCACCAAAAAAAGAACATATTTAATATCAAGTGCAAAATAAAGTGTTTCAACCAGTATCTGTTACTTGATAAAAGTTTCTTTTCATTAAAAATTACGCATTACATTTACGTGTTAATGAGAAATGCTTTGTTTCATTGGACAAGTCTCATGGGCATTCCTCTGCACAGAAAAATTAGTCCTGCCCCCAAGTGGTGATGTTAATTATCGTAGATTCTACTGATTCAATTAGTGTAAACACTGGGCCAGTAACTATCACCTCCTATGAAAGAAAAAAATAATGTATTTCTATAAAGACACACTTTTGACCTGAGAATGCTTCCATTATTTTGCATTCATTTAATATATTAATATTATTGTGAGGCTTTTATATTAGGCTTTTATGTAGGCTTTTATAGCTTTTATAGCTACTCTATAAAAATGAAACTTAAAATACCTTTTGTGAACAGCTAACAACACATAATTCAAGAATGAAATATCTCATAAAGCAAAGAAAAATGAGGAAACAAAAATCTATATTATTCATTTTCATTTGTGTTACACTGAAGAAAAACCCACTAAAGGTAATTAATCGAATTCTCTTCAGAGAAACTTTCAAGATGGCATATTGACCCAGTGTTCATTTTCCTGTTGCAAGCCAATGAAGTGTTATTATCAGGGTTTCTGCAAATGCATAAACTATTTTTATCCTTCATATATTAAAGAGAACTTGAAGAGAAGTAGTGAATTTTACAAATGAGAACAAAACAGCAAAGGAAAACACCAGTGACAAAGTATTTTAGAACAAACAGTTCAGGCATCAAGAAGGTGGCCTAAGTATGTCCACTGTACCAGGTATAAGACAGAAGACAGTGGGACTGTGACAAATGAGGAAGCAGATGCTACATCCCTATGCATCCCAATTTGGTGCGTACATAGTGTGTGGACAAAGCAAAATACAGCAAGCAAAGCGTAGATCCAGCATGGTCATTTTTCAACCTCTGCTTTAGACACTGCCAACCCCAAATAGTAGTAAGAAGCAAGTTAGAGAAGATAAATTATATAATAGGAAGTAGCATCCATTGATTGCTTTCTACGGGCCAGGACTGTTGCAAATGTTTAACAGATATTATGTTAACGTAACATCTTAAAATGGATAGATATGGGCTCTAGTAAAATTTGTGATTGGTCATTTTCTTTTGCTGAGCCTGGTCTTTGAAAAATAACTTATTTACTGAAGACTTACTCTGTATTCCAGGCACACTGCTAAACATTATTCCATTTACTCCTTGTAACAAGCCTTTGGAGGGGGCTGTATCTGAGGAAACTGAAGCCCCAACAGCTTAAGTAGCCCAAGCAGTAAAGTGAGTAGGTCATAGGGGTGATTATTATATTACTGTTAGAAATCTACTTTTCTTGGCTCCATTGGGTTTTTGTTTTTTGCAACTTTGGCTTCACCACTCACTCCCTGCACGTACTTTTATTTATTTATTTATTTATTTATTTATTTATTGGCTGCATTGGGTCTTTGTTGCTGCGCGCAGGTTTTCTCTAGCTGAGGCGCGTGGGGGCTACTCTTCATTGTGGTGCGCGGGCTTCTCTTTGCGGTGGCTTCTCTTGCTGTGGAGCACGGGCTCTAGGCATGTGGGCTTCAGTAGTTGTGGCACATGGGCTCAGTAGTTGTGGCTCGCAGGCTCTAGAGCACAGGCTCAGTAGTTGTGGTGCACGGGCTTAGCTGCTCGGCAGCATGTGGGATCTTCCCAGACCAGGGCTTGAACCCGTGTCCCCTGCATTGGCAGGTGGGTTCTTAACCACTGCGCCACCAGGGAAGTCCCATCCACTGTTTTTTTGATAAGTACTGGTGGACAACAGTACTGGCTCAGGGTGGACACAAGCCATGCAGTCATGCCCCTTGAGTCTCCCTGGTTTTTAATCTGTAGCCAGGGAGGCCAGTTAGAAAGCAACCCCATGTCACGTATATTTGCACTAAGTGACAAGGGTATTCCACTGTTTCAGCTGCCATTCTTAATCTGGTTTTTCTTAAGAATACACTAGCTGATGCTTCATAATTTTTCTAGAACTAGCCGTTTCTTTGAAATCCACACTATTTTAATAGGATATTCTTCACCACGAAGAAAATTTACTTCTGAAACATGCTTCTTTCAAAAGAAATTTGCAGACACCCACAGAAGTGATTAAGTGAAAGGAACACATTTTTCGTGCATTTATGTAATGTCACATTTTTAGTCCAGTGTAATCTCTATAAATAAATTTGTATTGTCATGACAATGTGAAAATAATAACTGTTTCATTAGACATTTCAAAACTAAGCTTGTTTCTTTAAACCTAAAATCCTGTTTCTTTCCAAAAATAGTTCACTAGCCTTCTGTCTAAAAATCCCAGAAGATTCTCTCACTGCATGCCCCTCTGTAGTTAACTTTAACTCTGTATCTGACTCAATCCTCACTGTTTTCTCTCTCTTTATGTCCTACTTTCTGGCTGTTTTCCATCCCTATTCCTACTTCTCTCCCACCCACATTTCACCACTTAAACCCACAATGCCTTATTCAATATCCAGGCTCTGGGGTGTTCACCAGTGTCCTTGCGTTCCCCTCAAAGCTGGCTGCAACAGAAGGGTTTATCTATGAATGGAAATTTGTGACAATTACCCTTAGCAGAGCCATGAAATTTCTCACTGCCTTAGATTGCTAAAGTGCCATGTAAAAAAAAATTAGTCTAGACCTCTAACCACAATAAAAGAAAATCTTTTCTCTCTGGAGATAACTATGATCAAGTGTGAAATCTTTAAATTCACTTTATGCACTTTTGAGTCTCTATATCACAGGCCTCTAAGACCCTTGATCAAGAATTAAGATCAAGTTGTCTGAAAGAGAGATTTCTCGCAGAAATTCCAGAAATCCAACACTGCCAGCTCCACATGCCTCTCACCTCATCTTGCCCAGTGACTGGTCACACTGCTAGACTCTGCAGTCTTCTCATGATCTAGCATCTCTTTATAGGGCTTTCTTCCCCATTGTTTTAATTGTTAACATCCAACCCAAAATAAAACCCATTAAAAAATAAAATGTATCCAAGTAGCTCCCTCCGTTTCCTTGCTTTAGCTGAAACCCAACCCTTCTCTAACATGACCATCTCTTCCTTATCCTCAGTCCTCTGGGTAGGAGCTGCTCATTCTCCAATATCCTGGGCTGCACTGACATTCCCCAAGCTCCCTACTAGTGGTTTCAAACCATAGATTCTTGACATTTGTACAAAAAACAATTATAGTAACAATAATGAAAATAATAAACTTAAGATGACAGTTGGTTATGTGCCTTTTTCTACTGTTTAATTTTGCTGTCTTCTTCTGACCTCATGGTTATGCTTCTTCATTGGCCAAGTACCTTGGCTCATTAGCTTTCTTTCCTACCTGTTTCCATGTTTATGACCCACCAAGTAACCTAGGCTCAAATATCCTTGATGTCTTAATTGCCAAAAGACTTACACATATTCCTCATGAGCATCCCTTTTTATGGCTTCTCCCTGACCTTACCATGGGATGGATAGGTCGAAGCATCATATCCAAACTACAGGTGAGAGTTTGTGCTGATTACAGCATAAAGTCTCTAGATATCTCAGGCTGCTAAGGTGAAACATGTAAAGAATTCAACCCAAAACTCCAGTCGAATTAGACATAAATCTTTCGAGAGTTGTTTCTCTTGAACAGATATACTCTTAAACTCTTTTTTTTTTTTTGCCAATTTTTTTTTTTTTTTTTTTTTTGGCGGTACGCGGGCCTCTCACTGTTGTGGCTTCTCCCGTTGAGGAGCACAGGCTCCGGACGCGCAGGCTCAGCGGCCATGGCTCACGGGCCCAGTCGCTCTGCGGCATGTGGGATCTTCCCGGACCGGGGCACGAACCCGTGTCCCCTGCATCGGCAGGTGGACTCTCAACCACTGTGCCACCAGGGAAGCCCGAAACTCTTTTTTTTTTAACATTAAACCATCAGCACTGTTGTTTCTTAAATTTATTTTATTTATTTATTTTTGGCTGTGTTGGGTCTTCGTTGCTGCACACAGGCTTTCTCTAGTTGCAGCGAGTTGGGGCTACTCATTTGCGGTGCGTGGGCTTCTCATTGCGGTGGCTTCTCTCGTTGCGGAGCATGGGCTCTAGGCACGCAGGCTTCAGTAGTTGCAGCACACGGGCTCAGTAGTTGTGGCTCGCAGGCTTCAGTAGTTGTGGCACGTGGGCTCTAGAGCGCAGGCTCAGTAGTTGTGGCGCACGGGCTTAGGTGTTCCATGGCATGTGGGATCTTCCTGGACCAGGGCTTGAACCTGTGTCCCCTGTGTTGGCAGGCAGATTCTTAACCTCTGCATCACCAGGGAAGCCCTATTCTTTTTGCACAGGCTCCGGACGCGCAGGCTCAGTGGCCATGGCTCACAGGCTCAGCCGCTCCGCGGTATGTGGGATCTTCCCGGACCGGGGCACAAAGCCGTGTCCCCTGAATCAGCAGGCGGACTCTCAACCACTGCGCCATCAGGGAAGCCCAGGGAAGCCCTATTCTTAAACTCTTAAAATTCAATCTATGAATCCCTAATCACCAACTTTCCACATCTCTTGCACACTAAATCCCGGTGTTTGCATTCTTCAACTTTATCACAGCTATTTAGGGCCTTACCACTTCCTCTTTTTCTGTATCAGTCTTGAAATATTTTCATTTTATTCCATGTCAAGCATACAATCCATGATTCGTAACTTCAATCACCTCTCTCTTTAGAATCATGTATTAGCCAACTCACATTCACCTTTCTTATTTAGCAATAAAGACTTGGGTCCAGTTTCAACTCCTCCAGAAAGACTTTCCTGAACCTCACCTCCAAACAGGCAGAACTGCTCATTTTGCTGCCCACTGTACTCTACGTGAACTCCTACCAAATCTCTTACAATACTTTATTGGGCTTTTTTTGCATAGCTACTTCCCTCTCTAAGAGACTATAAGCTCTTTGACAGCAAAGATCATGTTTTATTTCTGACTCTCAGTTCCTGGCACAAAGGTGAGTGCCAAGTATGCACTTAGCAAATGTCTCCTAGATTAATCAATAAATTATTCTTCTGAGAAATTGCATTGATTTCACTTGCCTCTGTCAGAAATGCTCAGTTGATCTCATTCACGTTTTTTTATTAATAGACTTAATTTTTTAACAGTTTTAGGTTTACTCAAAAAAACTGAAAGTACAAATAGTTCCCAAATGCCCCCACACCTCCCTCCCCATTTTCCCTTATTATTAACTCTTGATCATCATGATACATTTTTTTTATATTTGATAAGCCAATATTGGTAGAGAATTATTAACTAAAGTCTATAGTTTACTTTGGAAGTCACTCTGTGTGTTGTAGAGTTCTATGGGTTTTGACAAGTGTATAATGACATGTAGCCACTATTACAGTATCATACAGAATTGTTTCACTGCTCTAAAAAGGCCTTATGCTCCACCTATTCATCCCTCCCTCTCTCCCCTCCAAAACCACTGGCGACCACTGGTCTCTTTACTGTCTCCTTAGTTTTGCTTTTCCAGAATGTCTTAGAGTTGAAATCATATAATATGTAGCCCTTTATGACTGGCTTCTTTTACTCAGCAATTTTGCATTTAAGTTTCCTAAATGTCTTCACATGGCTTGATAGCTCATTTCTTCTTACTGCTGAATAATCCTCCTTTGTATAGATATACCACAATTTCTTTATCCATTCAACTATTGAAGAACATCCTGACTGTTTCCAAGTTTTGACAATTATAAATAAAACTCCTATAAACATACATATACAGGTTTGTGTGTGTGTGGGCATAAGTTTTTAACTCATGTGGGTAAATACCGAGGAGCATGATTGCTGAATCATATGGTAAGAATAGGTTTAGCTATGTAAGAAACTGCCAAACTGTCTTCCTAAGTGGCCACTTTGCTTCCCCACCAACAATGAACAAAGAGTCCCTATCCCAGTACAGACACCTACTTTTAAACGAATGCTGATATAGCACTCTTTTTTTGAAGACTTATCTTTTCCAGTCATCATTCATTTCTGCTTCCTTTCTGATCTCATAACATTTGGTAGAAGTCCTTACACCACTTCCCACATAGCGCTTCCCATATGGTAGCATAAAGACGACCCTGCTACCCAAATGATGCAGGTCTCAGTTTTCTCTTTGTATTCCAAAACAATGTGTCTAAAGCAATGCCTGTAAGTTTCTGTTGTCTGCTTAATTAATTCATAAGTGTATAAATGAATGAATGTATAATAGGATATTTCTGTTTTCCTTCATGCACACTGGCACAGAAGGCTCTGAGTGTAAAGTCTGGTTGTAAAAGTCTTCTCTGTTGTTTCTAAGTGGTAGGACTAAAGGACCAGTAGGATACTAATAGAATTTGAATTAAGAGCTGGATCAGATTACAATGATGAATAATGCTACTGCTCTGAAGAAAAATACTACTGGAGAAAAAGCACTACCCAGAAGAGAATGGAGAAAGCTTATAACTATGCTTTACGTTCTGTGCCCCTTTGTATAGGGACAAGCATATCTAACTCTAAGCACATCTAAGGGGGTGCAATAAACAGAACATTAAGCTGTGTGTCAGGAGAACTGGCTCTATCCCTGGCTCTGCTGGTGACCATCTGTGTGACCCTGGGCAAAGTCCTTTACTTGGCTTTATCCTCTATTTCCTCATATGTAAAATAAAGGGTTTATTCAACCAACTTTAAAAAAATTGTATTGATTTCCTATTGTGTGTGTCCCAGATGCTTGGACCACAGCAGGACCCAAGCAGTCAAAGTCCCTACTTCAATGTGCTTACATTCTAGGGGTGAAGGAAGCAATGCAAAGAAGCAGTAAACGAAAGAGTACATATCAAATAACAATAAAAGGCATGAAGCAATGAAATGGAGAGAGCCTCCCCCATGGGATAATATGAAATTGAGTGGTCTGTCAACCTCTCTGAGGATATGGTGTTTAAGCTGAGTCCTGAGTGGTCAGAAAAAGCCAGCCAGCCTTATGAACATCTGAGTGGAAAAAAATTCTATCGTCTATGAAAAAAAGTGGAACAAAGTGCCTGAGACAGCCGCTGCTTCTAATTTCACTCTCATCTCCCAGATTCTGATTTTATTGTTGTTTGATCACGGCCATTGGAGGTGTGACATTTCACTAGCGCAGTTATACAAAAAAACTAATATTCTCCTTGGGAGGTCTGTGAATGGCAAACATGACTTTGCAAGGTAGTCTATCAGCCCACATTTAGTAATTTATAAATGTTATTTATCCCGTCATCCATCCTTAACCCTTCCTCATACAACAGCAAATTTTAAAAGTCCATCACTACACAATTGAGCACTTTGAACTGTTTTGTGTTCCAAAGATCATTTAACATTTGTTTTTGAGCTCACTTACTGATGACTTAAGCGAAGAACTCTTTTGAAGTCATTAGTATTAAGCAAGTCAAAATATGACTCAAATGCCAGGAAAATAAATTCTTATCTAATTTTCCTAGCTAAAGGGCCTTAATGAACTTTAATCAGTTTTGATGTTAAATTAGCAGAGCTAATGTTCTTGGTGAGTTTTATACATTCATTCATTTTCTTTATTTATTATATTCAATTTGATTCTTAGGTGATTATTATAGTCATTATTAGATGCAAAATAACCTCCTGAATTTACATAGCCCGTTGCATTCTTCACATAACTCACAAGAATACAATTACATATTATCTCCATTTCAGATATGAGGAAAGTGATGCTGAGGGAGATTAAAGAATTTTATGCAATGTCTACAGTCAATCATAGAGAGAGCAAAGCTTGAAGGCCAGATCTTCCTTCCTTCCTTCCTTCCTTCTTTCCTTCCTTCCTTCCTTCCTTCCTTCCTTCCTTCCTTCCTTCCTTCCTTCCTTCCTTCCCACTATCCATGTGTCAGCCACTGGCAGTTCGGTCATGAATAAATCCAATCTCCGCCTTCAAATTGCTCACAAGGAGATAGAAAAAGACATACTTCCCCTTACTGTCAGCAAGGCTGTAGTAAGATACATACTCTATATATTATACCCATGGGAGCCTTCTCTCACAAGAGCCCACTGCCTTCCTTTCCATAATGTAAAAACAATGGGGCTGTATTTGCTTAAACATATCATTCACCATGAATCTGACTTATCGAATTGGAATCTCTACATTTGTTTCATTGAATAATAATAGCCACAGTCTGTGTAAAAAATTGGCCATAACAGAAGAGCTTTTTCAAATACAATTCAGTTAACTCTTCTCCAGTATTGTTCTTAATTTGCAACAAAAGTTATATCTGATTAAGTTATATTGACTCGAATCTGGTAGGTCAGTTTTCCCGTGCTAAATGTATGAACTTAACTAATTGTGTGGATAAAAAATTCCACAAAAACAGTAAAGTTGCTTTCAAATTTCGACTTAGAGAATATGAGCTTGGCTAACTTGTTCCCACCTCCTTCACATTTAACATGCATAGAAATAATACTTATTTTGGAAAGGAATAAAAAAAAGTAGTGTCTAAATAAATCAAGATTCTAAATTTGTTAACAAGGTAGCAGAGTCAATAGCATGAAGTTCGATTGAGATGGCTCTTGGGTCTTATCCTTGCGCTTCCACTTACTAACAGCATGGTAACTTACATTATTAGTAAAGTTGATTAAGCTTTATAAGCCTTGGTTTTCTCATCTGTAAAATGGGGATAGGGTCTATTTATTGGACTGATGCTAGGACTTTATGTATTAATATTTGTGTAATTCTCAGCACAGTTCCTAGTACATCCTAAATGCTCAACTAGATAATAGGAAGAATATAGTTCCTGTCCAGCACATTTGCCCCCTGCATCCAATTCCCTTCAGTATTATAAATATCTACTACCCAAAATACTTCAAAGTAATAAAGCTTATATGAAATATTCATATCTACAACATCCATGATTATGATAATTAAAGACAAAAGGATCTAAAAGTCTACTTCTCTGTTAAGGACATTTTCTTTACAGTTAAGGTTAGTTTCTTTTTTTTTTTCTATCTTTGAATATCACATTATGCTAAAGATCTTTAAATGACCAGCTCCAAACTCACTCGTTATTACAGGCCAATCATTTTATTATCCATCAGCCTATCCAACCTTCTTAACTATCCTAGTGTCTCAGAAGGCCTCAGAACAAATCAGGATGATAGTGGGATCATTCTGACTCTTTGTATTTGCCATAACATTCTCTTTCCTGGGTTCCAGGGTACCTCCTGAGGTTTTCCATTTGGTCCGAAGTAAATGGAAGCAGTATGGAGAATTTTAGACATCAAATACAATCGAGAATGAGTAGATATTGTTGTTCATAAACTGAGTTATTCTTGGCCATTAATTGTATTATTGCAACTACTTATAATTGTAATTCTTATTACAATGATACCAGATAGGCTCCTTTGGAAATGTCTTATTCAGAGAAGTGAAGGTCTCAACTAAATGAATGAAACCACCTAATTATCTTGTTTTTAAGTTGGTAAAGCAGCCGGAACATCCATAAAAATAATTCACATTTCTGTCCCAATTCCATAGTACTGGGGATTGCAGCATGTGAAAGGGATGAGGTAAAGGGGAAGTACAAGTCAGAATAGCATTCTGCAGTAACCATATTTATATGAAAGTCATCTGAAGTTAAGCAAAAGCCAACAGCAAATCATCTACACTAACAACAATGAAAGCGTGTCACTGGGAATTTGTAAAGCTTCCAAGAACAACCTGAGCCAAATGAATGCAGTTAGTATTTCAGAAAAGATGGTACTGGTTTGTTAATAACTACTGCCTTTCCCCTGGACAGCTGTTTAAAAGCACCAAGTTTGAAATGTGCAACCACTCAGGCTTGAAAGTGTTGGATTCCTTGTATTATTTGGAGTCACAAGCACTTGCTTCTAGAGGTTCCAAGAAAATGGGAAACATAATGAGAAATCAACATTATGTCCCAATCCCCTAGTATGTTAAATATTTGCTCCTATATAACATTTCCAAATGCCTGCTTTGCATTTGGGCTTTCCACCTGCCAGAGTCTGTCAAGAGAAGTCCCAGAGCACTTGCTGTTCATCCACTCTATGTGCCCTGCAGACTTATTTAATTGAAGTGCAGTTTACACATTTTGGAAGAATTCCTCCAGGACCAAACCCATGCATGAGAAATTGAGGACCAGCTCCCCAGAAAGTCATAGGCTTCATTTCATTGTCAGCCTCTGTAGAAAATGCTGCCAAAGAGCAAGGACATGCTACCTATGAATCTTATATCTCCATGTGGGTCAGCTTTCAATCAATTGTAAGCAACCTATATCTGTTTAAGCAGATTGGGATAGTATCTTATCCTTTTCTGTATCTGTGTGTACCTATTCTTATCTTTAAGTAATATATTTGTACAATAACACCACACACAAAAAGAAGCAGAAAAGGAATCAGTAATTTTTTTTTAAATGACTGAGAATCTTCACGTCTTATCTTAAGATTTTCTTAGAAGGTATATACTGCAGAATATCATCATCTAAAAAAAAAAACCCTCTTTATGCTTTGCATGTTAATTGCTATTTGGGTTATTTTTTTATTGTAACTATTTCGCTAAGAACTTTGAGAAAGCTACAACATCTGAAGTGATTTTCCGTTTGTTTAGCTATTAAACTTCCTCCCATGCAATGTATGTTTACTTAAAGTATCTCTAAGTACACATTTACTGTACGTTTGTTAAATTAGTTAAGAGACTTTAATTAGGCATTGGGGATTAGTTGCACTATTCCCAAATCTCTTTAAGAAAAATACATGAGACCAGTGAGCAGCTTATTCATAACATTGTTACTTTGAGCCATTAGTGATGCTATCATTTTCCCTCTTCACATTTTTAATATATCAAACAAAATTCAATTCATAGCTCAGTTTGCTCATGTTTTATAAAGTAGCCTACAACAATTTTAAGTTAAATACAGTGCATCCACCTGCTAA
Organism: Delphinapterus leucas; assembly: GCF_059928025.1. Lineage (NCBI taxonomy): Eukaryota > Metazoa > Chordata > Mammalia > Artiodactyla > Monodontidae > Delphinapterus > Delphinapterus leucas. Next base: position 40,235,108 of record NC_143136.1, on the reverse strand, counting down.
ATTTGGAACAGAAAAGGATGGGAAAGTTTCCAGAAAAGCTGCATTAAAGGCGCAAATAGAATTTGTAATTTTTCTATTCATTGCCCATAGAAAGAATTTACAATAATATTCTTTTTCCATGTAAAAATATACAACATTATACTATCCTGCTTAATTTTGGGAAATTAAAACTAAAACCCAAGAATATTTCCAGTGGGGAAAAGATTCTCCAACACTATTCCTATAACCATGAATCTGTGTTACTTCTATGTGTATTAAGAAGTAGATAATAACATCTTGTCACTTACTGCATTGTCTGAAAAAATTTTTGTGACGGCTGTGTGTCCAGAAATCTGCTTGGCATATGATAATCATTAACACACAATGAAGAAGTCTGACAAATTGAATCTTGCTTCCCTTATAGCCTGAAGGTATGAGTTCAGCCCAGAGAACAACCGGGTTCATACTTAGCCATCACACTGGAAGAAGGCATACTAAATCATCTCACTTCCAAAGGGATATTCCTCTGCAGGTTATATAGTCAAATTAGCCCTTAAAATGCACTGGGCCTATCCTGATTTAGGCAAACCTGCATCAGCCTCCTCTGGGAGATGAAGATTGAGGCATGACCCACAAGTCCTTTGATCACAGCTTTAGCCTTACTCCCAACTGCTGTTAGTAGAAGGAGGAAAGTCCTACATTAAAACTACTGACCAAGAGGACTTTAACATTCCTCTCGGCTTGATTAAACATTAGACAGGGTTTGTCTTGACTACAGGCTCCTAACTTCTCTTTTCTTGGAGTATTTACTTTAGAACACTTGCTATTGAAATGTAAATCTTCTACAATCCAGAAATGTCTGTCTCAAGGTCCTGGAAGACACCTCTCTGAAATGTAATCATAAAGGAGAGAGCACCCTTATCTCCCAGTTTCTGTGGCAGGGTAGGAGCCTAACTTCAAGAAGCAAAAATTAGTAAAGGCAGATGGCCTAAGCACATTGATTGACTCACCCCTAACGTCCTCAAGGGCTTTCCATTAGCTCAGCCAAGAACTTAAAAATCCTCCCGCCATTGGTTTTAGCATAGTTGAGTCCAATCTCTCTCCCCTATTGCAATAGTTTCTCTCCTGTACTGAAATATTCTTGAACAAAATCTTCCTTGACTGTGTAACTCATCTGGTGCAATTTTTCTTTTACAATACTCAGTTTTTTTCTTAACAAGAGCAAGACAGATGCTCAAACCAAATTATTAGCAACTAGTTTTTCACTGCATGAATGGCAAAAAAAATTTAAAAGAAACTTACAAAATGAAAAAGTTCTGGCTACTACTGAAACTCCTTTCGTGGGAGATGAATTTATAAAGATTGCAGGCTACCTATGTTCTTATGGCTTTAATATGAATAAGTCAGGTCTGTAACCTTCCAACCTCTTTAATTCGAATATATCCACATAGACAGAATCCCAACATTTCTTTTTGACATACTGGGTCTGAGTCCTACTTGCGTCCAAGTTTTTTGTTGCTTTCTTTTCTTTTTTACCTCCTCCTCTTCCTTCACCCTCAGGACACGATTCTATCCCACAGTTCTTAATGAATAACTCTGACTGATGCTTCCTGAGGATGAGGGCACCAGTGAGAAAGAAGTCTGAATGAAGATATGAGAAAATAATTTGTCTGTTATCTCTTTAATGATTCCCTAGTGGTGCCAATTCCCTCCAGTCCTGTAAAATCAAGCAGCAAAGATAAAAGTACACTCATGCTGATGAAGTCCTCTGCGATATGAAGAATAAATCTCATTGTGACTGACAGCAAAAGGTTAACAAGGAAAAGATTAACTTACATACAAAGGCTCCTTCCTCTTCCTTGGCCTTCAAAGTCTTCCATACAGAAGGAAAAGACTGTGCCAAGGAAGAAGAAGCCATTTATGACTTTCATGCAGAAATTCTAATATTTTTCTTTAATTTACTAATGCCGTGTTCTCCTTCATTTTTATGAACTTGTAAAGTCAACTAGATTAGGAGCAAAAATGTGTAACTAAGGTAATTGCTTCTATAAATCAAGGGAATGAAAAGTAGCAGCAATAAATTAAATGAAATAATAAAAATACTCTAAAAGTACTTTCCTATTAAACATGGTATGTACAAAATTGTGAGTTTATACTAGTCTCATTCCCTATGAACTCAAAGATCTCACTTAGAAGACTTGCACTTGAATAATGAATAATGTGTATATCACACACATCCCTCAAATATTTCATATCATGTTATGCATGTACATATATACATGCTGTCAGTGAAGCTGCCGTTAGATGAATTAGTCAATGCCATGAAATACTCTCTAGTGCCAAGAGAAAGAGCTGGTATTTACTGAAATTTATTTTTATAGCACAGGAGAAGTTCCACATGAGTCAAATAGTTCAGTATTAACAAAAATACACTAAATAGTGTGCATAAAAATAATGATCTATGTTCCTTTCAGAAAATGAATGTATATATTTAATTAATTTTAAAGAATAATTATGTCATTGAAAAAATACTGTCTTAATCAGATGTGTTAGCATCTGGAGAGTCAAAAATATCTAATACCATGAGAGGTAGGTATAAATGTAACATAAGTGGGTGAAGCTATGTATTACAGCAAGAAGCAGGATACAATAAGGAGTATTATTCCACTTCTAAGCTAGAAGAATGCACCCTTCTCAGAACATTCAAAGTCATTTTAAAAACCACCTCCTGGGGGAACCTTCAAGATGGCGGAGGAGTAAGACGTGGAGGTCACCTTCCTCCCCACAAATACATCAAAAATACATTTACAAGTGGAACAACTCCTACAGAACACCTACTGAACGCTGGCACAAGACCTCAGACCTCCCAAAAGGCAAGAAACCCCCCGACGTACCTGGGTAGGGCAAAAGAAAAAAGAATAAACAGAGACAAAAGAATAGGGACGGGACCTGCGCCAGTGGGAGGGAGCTGAGAAGGAGGAAAGGTTTCCACACACTAGGAAGCCCCTTCGTGGGCGGAGACTGCGGGTGGCGGAGGGGGAAAGCTTCAGAGCTGCGGAGGAGAGCACAGCAACAGGGGTGCGGAGGGCAAAGCGGGCAGATTCCCACACAGAGGATCGGTGCCGACCAGTACTCACCAGCCCAGAGAGGCTTGTCTCCTCACCCGCCGGGGCGGGGGGGCTGGGAGTTGAGGCTTGGGCTTCAGAGGTCAAGAACCCAGGGAGAGGACGGGGGTTGGCTGCGTGAACACAGCCTGAAGGGGGCTAGTGTGCCACAGCTAGCCGAGAGGGAGTCCGGGAAAAAGTCTGAAACTGCCTAAGAGGCAAGAGACCACTGTTTTGGGGTACAGGAGGAGAGGGGATTCAGAGCACTGCCTGAACGAGCTCCAGAGACAGGCGTGAGCAGCAGCTAACAGGGCGGACACCAGAGACGGGCATGAGACGCTAAGGCTGCTGCTGCCGCCACCAAGAAGCCTGTGTGCGAGCACAAGTCACTATCCACACCTCCCTTCCGGGGAGCCTGTGCAGCCCGCCACTGCCAGGGTCCCGGGATCCAGGAACAACTTTCCCAGGAGAACGCACGGCGCACCTCAGGCTGGTGCAACGTCATGCCGGCCTCTGCCACCGCAGGCTCGCCCCGCAGCCATACCCCTCCCTCCCCCGGCCTGAGTGAGCCAGAGCCCCCGAATCAGCTGCTCCTTTAACCCCGTCCTGTCTGAGCAAAGAACAGACACCCTCAGGCGACCTACACGCAGAGGCGGGGCCAAATCCAAAGCTGAACCCCAGGAGCTGTGCGAACAAAGAAGAGAAAGGGAAATCTCTCCCAGCAGCCTCAGGAGCAGCGGATTAAAGCTCCACAATCAACTTGATGTACCCTGCATCTCTGGAATACCTGAAGAGACAAGGACTCATCCCAAAATTGAGGCAGTGTACTTTGGGAGAAACTGTAGACTTGGGGTTTCCTTTCTGCATCTAATTTGTTTCTGGTTTTATGTTTATCTTAGTTTAGTATTTAGAGCTTATTAGCACTGGTAGATATATTGATTGATTTCATTGCTCTTTCCCTTTTTTTTTTAATGTATATATATTTTTTCCTTTTTTTGTTTTCCTGAGTGTGTATGTGTATGCTTTTTTGTGTAATTATGCCTGTATAGCATTGCTTTTACCATTTGTCCTAGGGTTCTGTCTGTCCGTTTTGTTTTGTTTTTTTAGCATAGTTTTTAGCACTTGTTATCATTGGTGGATTTCTTTATTGGTTTGGATACTCTCTTATTTCTTTCATTCTTTTATTTTTATTACTTTTTAATTTTTTTCTTTTTAATAATATTTTTTATTTTACTAACTTTATTTTATTTATTTATATTTTATTTCTTTTTTTTCCCTCCCTTTTCTTCTGAGCCATGAGGCTGACAGGGCCTTGGTGCTCTGGCCAGGTGTCAGGCCTGAGCCTCTTAGCAGGGAGAGCTGAGTTCAGGACATTGGTACACCAGAAACCTCCCGGCCCCACATAATATCAGACGGCGAAAGTACTCCAAGAGACCTCCATCTCAACACTAAGACCCAGCTCCACTCAACGACCAGCAAGCTACAGCGCTGGAAACCCCATGCCAAACAACTAGCAAGACAGGAACACAACCCCACCCATTAGCAAAGAGTCTGCCTAAAATCATACTAAGTTCACAGACACCCCCAAAACACACCACCAGATGCAGTCCTACCAACCAGAAAGACAAGATCCAGCCTCATTCACCAGAATACAGGTACCAGTCCCCTCCACCAGGGAGCATACACAGCCCACTGAACCAACCTTACCCACTGGGGGCAGATACCAAAATCAACGGGAACTGTGAACCTGCAGCCGGCAAAATGGAGACACCAAACACAGTAAGTTAAGCAAAATGAGAAGACAGAGAAATACAAAGCAGATGAAGGAGCTAAGTAAAAACCCACCAGACCAAACAAATGAAGAGGAAATACGCAGTCTCTTGAAAAAGAATTCAAAGTAATGATAGTAAAGATGATCCAAAATCTTGGAAATAGAATGGAGAGAATACAAGAAACGTTTAACAAGGAGCTAGAAGAACTAAAAAGCAAACAAACAACAAGGAACAACACAATAAACGAAACTAAAAATTCTCTAGAAGGAATAAATAGCAGAATAACTGAGATGGAAGAATGGATAAGTGACCTGGAAGATAAAAGAGTGGAAATAACTACGGCAGAACAGAATAAACAAAAAAGAATAAAAAGAATTGAGGACAGTCTCAGAGACTTGGGGACAACATTAAATGCACCAACATTCGAATTCCTCTTCTTCTGGGGTCCCAGAAGAAGAGAAAAAGAAAGGGACTGAGAAAATATTTGAAGATTATATTTGAGAACTTCCCTAATATGGGAAACGAAATATTCAATCAAGTCCAGGAAGCACAGAGAGTCCCATACAGGATAAATCCAAGGAGAAACATGCCAAGACACATATTAAACAAACTATAAAAGTTAAATACAAAGAAAAATTATTAAAAGCAGCAAGGGAAAAGCAACAAATAACATACAAGGGAATCCCCATAAGGTTAACAGCTGATTTCTCAGCAATAAACTCTGCAAGTGAGAAGGGTGGGCCAGGACATATTTAAAGTGATGAAAGGGAAAAACCTACAACCAAGATTACTCTACGCAGGAAAGATCTCATTCAGATTCGACAGAGAAATTAAAACCTTTACAGACAAGCAAAAGTTAAGAGAATTCAGCACCACAAAACCAGCTTTACAACAAATGCTAAAGGAACTTCTCTAGGTAGGAAATACAAGAGAAGGAAAAGACCCACAAAAGGAAACCCTAAATAATTAAGAAAATGGTAATAGGAACATAAATTTTGATACCTACCTTAAATATAAATGGATTAAATGCTCCAACCAAAAGACATAGACTGGCTCAATAGATACAAAAACAGGACCCATGTATATGTTGTCTACAAGAGACCCACTTCAGACCTATGGACACATAGAGCCTGAAAGTGAGGGGATGGAAAAAGATATATCATGCAAAAGGAAATCAAAAGAAAGCTGGAGTAAATATACTCATATCAGACAAAATAGATTTTAAAATAAAGACGATTACAAGAGACAAAGAAGGACACTACATAATGATCAAGGGATCAATCCAAGAAGATATAACAATTTTAAATATTTATGTACCCAACATAGGAGCACCTCAATAAATAAGACAAATAAAAGGGGAAATAAGCCATAATAAATAAGCCTCAATAAATAAGCCATAAAAGGGGAAATTGACAGTTACACAATAATACTAGAGGATTTTAACACCCCACTTTCACCAATGGACAGATCATCCAAAATGAAAATAAATAAGGGAACACAAGCTTTAAATGATACATTAAAGAAGATGGACTTCATGGATATTTATAGGACATTCCATCAAAAACAACAGAGTACACTTTCTTCTCAAGTGCTCATGGAACAATCTCCAGGATATATCATATCTTGGGTCACAAATCAAGCCTCAGTAAATTTAAGAAAACTGAAATCGTATCAAGGATCTTTCATGACCACAAAGCTATGAGACTAGATATCAATTTCAGGAAAAAATCTGTAAAAAATAAAAACACATGGAGGCTAAACAATACAATACTAAATAACCTAGAGATCACTGAAGAAATCAAAGAGGAAATCAAAACATACCTAGAAACAAATGAGAATGAAAACATTATGATACAAAACCTATGGGATGCAGCAAAAGCAGTTCTAAGAGGGAAGTTTATATCAATATAATCCTACCTCGAGAAACAAGAAACATCTCAAATAAACAACCTAACCTTACACCTAAAGCAACTAGAGAAAGAAGAAAACAAAAACCCAAGTTTAGCAGAAGGAAAGAAATCATAAAGATCAGAACAGAAATAAATGAAAAAGAAATGAAGGAAACGATAGCAAATATCAGTAAAACTAAAAGCTGGTTCTTTGACAAGATAAACAAAATTGATAAACCATTAGCCAGACTCATCAAGAAAAGACGGGAGAAGACGCAAATCAATAGAATTAGTAATGAAAAAGGAAAAGTAACAACTGACACTGCAGAAATACAAAGGATCATGAGAGATTACTACAAGCAACTCTATGCCAATAAAATGGACAACCTGGAAGAAATGTACAAATTCCTTGAAAAGCACAACATTTCCAAACTGAACCAGGAAGAAATAGAAAATATAAACAGACCAATCACAAGCACTGAAATTGAAACTGTGGTTAAAAATCTTCCAACAAACAAAAGCCTAGGACCAGATAGCTTCACAGGCAAATTCTATCAAACATTTAAAGAGCTAACACCTATCCTTGTCAAACTCTTCCAAAATACAGCAGAGGGAGGAACACTCCCAAACTCATTCTACGAGGCCACCATCACCCTGATACCAAAACCAGAAAAAGATGTGACAAAAAGAGAAAACTACAGGCCAATATCACTATGATGAACATAGATGCAAAAATCCTCAACAAAATACTAGCAAACAGAATCCAGCAGCTCATTAAAACAATCATACACTATGATCAAGAGGGGTTTATCCCAGGAATGCAAGGATTATTCAATATATGCAAATCAATTAATGTGATAAACCAACAAATATCAACAAATTGAAGGAGAAAAACCATATGATAATCTCAATAGAGGCAGAAAAAGCTTTTGACAAAATTCAACACCCATTTATGATAAAAACCCTACAGAAAGTGGGCATAGAGGGAACTTACCTCAACATAATAAAGGCAATATATGACAAACCCACAGCCAACATCATTCTTAATGGTGAAAAACTGAAACCAATTCCACTAAGATCAGGAACAAGACAAGGTTGCCCACTCTCACCACTATTATTCAACTTAGTATTGGAACTTTTAGCCACAGCAATCAGAGAAGAAAAGAAATAAAAGGAATCCAAATAGGAAAAGAGGAAGTAAACTGTCACTGTTTGCAGATGACATGACACTACACATAGAGAACCTGAACGATGCTACCAGAAAACTACTAGAGCTAATCAATGAATTTGGTAAAGTTGTAGGATACAAAATTAATGCACAGAAATCTCTTGCATTCCTATACACTACGGGTGAAAAATCTGAAAGAGAAATTAAGGAAACACTCACACTTACCATTCCAGCAAAAATAATAAAATACCTATGAATAAACCTATCTAAGGAAACAAAAGACCTGTAGGCAGAAAACTATAAGACACTGATGAAAGAAATTAAAGATGATGGAGAGATATACCATGTTCTTGTATTGGAAGAATCAACATTGTGAAAATGACTACACTACCCAAAGCAATCTAGAGATTCAATGCAATCCTTATCAAACTACCAACGGTATTTTTCACAGAGCTAGAAAAAAAAATTTCACAGTTTGTATGGAAACACAAATGACCCCGAATAGCCAAAGCAATCTTCAGAAAGAAAAACACAGCTGGAGGAATCAGACTCCCTGAGTTCAGACTATACTACAAAGCTACAGTAATCAAGACAGTATGGTACTGGCACAAAAACAGAAATATATAATCAATGGAACAGGACAGAAAGCCCAGAGATAAATCCACGAACATATGGTCACCTTATCTTTCATAAAGGAGGCAAGAATATACCATGGAGAAAAGACAGACTCTTCAATAAGTGGTGCTGGGACAACTGGACAGCTACATGTAAAAGAATGAAATTAGAACACTCCCTAGCACCATACACAAAAATAAACTCAAAATGGGTTAAAGACCCAAATTTAAGGCCAGACACTATAAAACTCTTAGAGGAAAACATAGGCACAACACTCCATGACATAAATCACAGCAAGATCCTTTCTGACCCACCTTCTAGAGAAATGGAAATAAAAATAAACAAGTGGGACGTAATGAATCTTAAAAGCTTTTGCACAGCAAAGGAAACTATAAACAAGATGAAAAGACAACCCTCAGAATTGGAAAAAATATTTGCAAACGAAGCAACTGACAAAGGATTTATCTCCAAAATATACAAGCAGCTCATGCAGCTCAATATCAGAAAAACAAACAACCCAATCCAAAAATGGGCACAAGACCTAAATACATTTCTCCCAAGAAGATATACAGATTGCCAACAAACACATGAAAGGATGCTCAACATCACTAATCATTAGAGCAATGCAAATCAAAACTACAGTGAGGTGTCACCTCACACTGTTCAGAATGGCCATCATCAAAAATCTATAAACAATAAATGCTGGAGAGGGTGTGAAGAAAAGGGAACCCTCCTGCACTGTTGGTAGGAATGTTAATTGATACAGACACTATGGAGGTTCCTTAAAAAACTAAAAATAGAACTATCATACGACCCAGCAATCCCACTACAAAAATAGGCATGTATCACAATGTTCACTGCAGCTTATTTTACAATAGCCAGGACATGGAAGCAACCTAAGTGTCCATCAACAGATGAATGGATAAAGAAGATGTGGCACATGTAGACAATGGAATATTACTCAGCCATAAAAAGGATTGAAATTATTTGTAGTGAGGTGGATGGACATAGAGACTGTCATACAGAGTGAAGTAAGTCAGAAACAGAAAAACAAATACCGTATGCTAATACATATATACTGAATCTAAAAAATGAAAAATGGTTCGAAGAACCGAGGGGCAGGACAGGAATAAAGATGAAGAAGTAGAGAATGGACTTGGGGACATGGGGAGGGGGAAGGGTAAGCTACGATGAAGTAAGAGAGTGGTGTGGACATGTATACACTACTAAATGTAAAATAGATAGCTAATGGGAAGCAGCTGCATAGCACAGGGAGATCAGCTCGGTGCTTTGTGACCACCCAGGGGTGGGATAGGGAGGGTGGGAGGGAGACACAAGAGGGAGGAGACATGGGATATGTATATACGTATACTTGATTCACTTTGTTATACAGCCGAAACTAACACTATTGTAAAGCAATTATACTCCAATAAAGATGTTAAAAAATAAATAAATAAATATTCAAAAAAAAAAATCATCTCCTGGCCTTCACAAGTCTGCTGCCTATATATGTTCCCCAATGTCCATGTATGAAATCCTTGAAGTATTGATTGACCCTGTTTTTGGGGTATGAAATGTACATTTGTATAATTTAAGCATACTTTGGATATAAAAGTCCATTCTAGTTGTAATAATCATAAGTCAGGTCAATGAGTTGTATTTGAAGTGGTGCTTGGTTTGCAAACAGAAGTATAAACAGATATAACATAAACTATGTTGACCGTTCTCTCTTTGCCCCTTTCCTCACTTTCTCCCATTCTTGATGCACATACCTGTAAATAAATATTAATGCCAATGTAATCTTCCCCTATTACTTCTGCATTTTTTCATTTGGATGTATTTTCTGGGGTGTATTTACCACATAAGCTCTTAATGAATTCATGACAGATATTTTAGAAATAGACTTTACTTCCAGGTCCTGTCATTTGAAATGTTTTATATTAGATGATTAGTTTGACCTTCATTATATTTCAGAAACTTTCACCCAAGTTCAAATCATTATTTGCAAAAGTGCTCTAAGCACTGGGGCTTCGAAATGGAAAGGAAGCAAGCCTAATAAGTTTTAGGGTTTATAGAAGAAATCAAAAACTTGGAAGGAAGAAGAGGCAGTAAACTGACTGATGATCCCTGCATAATGCAACATACAACAAACCCATGAGGAGCTCACAAGTGTGCATTCTTTCAAATCCGTAGAAGGCTTTCAATGACTATGTAAGTTATATCCCATGTACAGTAGTAAGCAGTCTAGGAATAGTAATTAATAAATAGCAACAATTATATGTAAACTGAATTGATATAAAATAAATATCTCTCAGTGCTTCTGAAAATAAAGACTGATTTAGTTACTACTTAAATCTAATTATAGAACAGATTTTGTTCTCACTAAAACTAGATTTTCTTCTACTAGATAACATTTGATATATTTTGGCACATGCCAACCTCTATCTCCCAAAGAAGTTATGTCAGATCCTCCCCCAAAGCCCTCCTAAACAAGAATTAAATTAAAAATCTAAAAGTCTCTGGGTAGTATATATCAGGGAACACCAGCCGTGTTCCCAGTGAATAGACAGCTCAATGAAAAGCAGCTACTATTTTCACAGTGTGTCTTGATCAATTCAGGACTTCAGGTTCTAGGAGCCCAGATTCATGCCCATCTGGCAGTGCTGAGAGGCATGCACTTAAATATCTGATGTGCAGCAGAGCTAACATTACCACACAGGAACCAGGCAGTCACTCACTCCTGATTTTCACCACTCACCAAGTGCAACATATTTCCCGATTTTGCTGTCCAAACCGCAGGAAGAGAGGCAAGGAAGAAGAAGACAAGATGGTAATGCAAGAAAGAGCTAATAAAAGAACCAAATGACTCACAACCAATCTGGCAAGCAGTGATCAGGCCTATTGTGCCTCCAGTCACTATTCTGGAGGCAAAACGGCCTTTATCTTTCCCTAAACAGAAAATGCTCCAATTGGGTTTCTCCTCCTGAAAGCTTGCAGATATTACCACAAAATGCCCCTCACCTGTCCTTAAGAGTGTAACGGGAGGAAGTTAGTGTCTTCTGGTATGATTTCAACAGACTTTATTCTTACAAATGTTCTGTATTCTAATATATATTTTTAAAAATATGTATTTCTTTTCTTTTAGACAATTTATTATGCTAATGGTCCCATGTATAAAATTTTATTTTCCAATAGGGTTATGATTTTAATCCACAATTTAAAATATGAAACGTTTATCTTTTGCATTTTATGGTAATACATGCTTAAGAAAAATAAAAAAGATATTGCTTTCATTTTCTTACTGTTTGTGGATATGACATTTGGTAGCAGCTCTTTAGCATTTACTTTAAGTGTAAGCAGTGTGGGTTGTTGCCAGAGTGGGAAGAATGAACAAAAAGGCCCCTTTCCTTGAAATTCTTCAGTAAAAGGTTGGATACATTTTTGAAGTTCCCTTATCTTTAAGAGTCCCCTATATAAACATGAAAATACAATGCAAAATCCAACAACTATTGAGTAAATATATATAGAACTACTTGTCATATAATTACAAACAGAGATTGAAAAATAAAATGTGGATTTAAATGTTTTATCACCCAAGTTATAGACTTTTCTGAGATAAATCAAAATACTTTCCACTTCTCAGTTATTTTTTAAAAATATTTCCTACCCATCAAAAGTGTTTTCTAATTTTTGATAGATGTAATAAAGACATTAGAGGAAAACCTTAAACCATAACCATTCCTATAAATTTGAACCTCACCTATATACTTTATTAAAAGACAAAATATTCCCTTCCTTCTCTTTTTTCTTTCAAAAATATTAACTAAGCTCCTATATGTGCCAGAAACTGTTCCAGGCACTTGAAAGACATCCGTGAACAGAACAATAATTCCTGCCCTTGTGGAGCTCACAATCTAGACAGTAAAAAGACACCTCATGAAGGAAGAAGTAAAACTGTCACTGTTTGCAGCTGAGATGGAAAGATATACCATGTTCTTGGATTGGAAGAATCAATTTGTTAAGATACTTCCCAAGGCAATCTACAGCTTCAATGCAATCCCTATCAAATTACCAATGGCATTTTTCACAGAACTAGAACACATAATTTAAAAATTTATATGGAAACACAAAAGACCCTGAATAGTCAAAGCAATCTTGATAAAGAAGAACAGACCTGGAAGAATCATACTCCCTGACTTTACATTACACTACAAAGCTACAGTAATCAAAACAGTATGGTACCGACACAAAAACAGACACATAAATGAGAGCCCAGAAATAAACCCACACCCTTATGATCAATTAATCTACAGCAAAGGAAGCAAGAATATACAGTGGATAAAAGACTGTCTCTTCAATAAGTGGTGTTGAGAAAACTGGACAGCTACATGTAAAAGAATGAAATTACAACATTCTCTAACACCATATAAAAAAATGAATTAGAAATGGATTAAAGATCTAAATGTAAGGCCAGATGTTACAAAACTCCTTGAGGAAAACATAGGTAGAACAATCACACAAATCACAGCAATATTTTTTTAAATCTGTCTCCTAAAGTAAAGGAAATAAAAGCAAAATTAAACAAACTGGACCTAATTAAACTTAAAAGCTTTTGCAAGGCAAAGGAAACCACGGACAAAACAAAAACACAACCTACTGAATGGGAGAAAATATGTGCAAGTGATATAACCGATTAGGGATTAATATCCAACAAATATAAACAGCTCATACAACTCAACAACAAAAACAAAAACAACCTGATTAAAAAATGGGCAGAAGGGGACTTCCCTGGTGGTCCAGTGGCTAAGACTCCGTGCTCCCAATGCAGGCGACCCAGGCTCAATCCCTGGTCAGGGAACTAGATCCCACATGCTGCAACTAAGAGTTTGCAAGCTGCAACTAAAGATCCTGCATGCTGCAACTAAGGCCTCGTACAGCCAAATAAATAAATGTTAAAAAAAAAAAAAGTTAAAGGGATTCCCTTGTGGCGCAGTGGTTAAGAATCTGCCTGTCAGTGCAGGGGACACGGGTTCAATCCCTGGTCCGGGAAGATCCCACATGCCGTGGAGCAACTAAGCCCATGTGCCACAACTACCAAGCCTGTGATCTGGAGCCCGCAAGCTACAGCTACTGAGCCCGCGTGCTATAACTACTGAAGCCCGTATGCCTAGAGCCCCTGCTCCGCAACAAGAGAAGCCACCGCAATAAGAAGCCCACACACTGCAACGAAGAGTAGCCCCCGCTCATCGCAACTAGAGAAAGCCCGCATGCAGCAATGAAGATCCAATGCAGTCAAAAATAAATAAATATTTAAAAAAATGGGCAGAAGAACTGAATATTTTTCCAAAGAGGAAATGCAGGTGGCCAACAGGCATATGAAAAGATGCTCAACATTGCTAATCATCAGAGAAATGCAAATCAAAACCACAATGAGATATCACCTCACACTTGTCCGCAGGGCTATCATCAAAAAGAATACAAGCAACAAATGTTGGTAAGGATGTGGAGAAAAGGGGATCCTCATAGACTGTTGGTGAGAATGTAAACTGGGGCAACCACTGTGGAAAACAGTATGGAAGTTTCTCAAAAAACTAAAAATAAAACTATCATATGACCCAGGAATTCCACTCCTGGGTATATATCTGAAAAAATCAAAAACACTAGTTTGAAAAGATACATGCACTCCAATGTTCATAGCAGCATTATTTACAATCACCAAGATATGGAAGCAAGCTAAGTGTCCATCAACAGATGAAGAGATGAAGATGAGACACACACACACACATACACACACACACACACACACATACACACAATGGAACACTACTCAGCCTTAAGAAAGAATAAAATTTTGCCATTTGCAGAGACATGGATGGACTTGGAGGGCATTATGCTAAGTGAAATAAGTCAGACAAAAGAAGACAAATACTGTATATCACATATGTGGAATCTAAAGAAATACAACAAACTAGTGACTATAACAAAAAAGAAGCAGACTCACAGATACAGAGAACAAACTAGTGGTTACCAGTGGTGGGTGTGGTCAATAAAGAGGTAAGGGAGTGGGAAACACAAACTACGGGGTGTAATATAGGCTCAAGGATGTATTGTACGACATGAGGAATATAGCCAATATTTTGTAATAACTGTAAATGGAAAGTAACCTGTTAAAATTGTATTCAAATTGTTTTAAATTAAAAATTTTAAATAAAAATTTTTAAAAGACACAACATGAATAACTGCTGTGTGACCTTGTGCAAGGCACTTAAAATCTCTGTGCTTCAGTTTTTTCATCTACGGGGATATTAACAGTGTCTATACCATAGGGTTTTGGTAAGTATTAAACTAGTTAATACATACAAAGTATCTTGCACAGAGTAAATCCTATATAAATGTTAGTTTTGCTTACCATTACTATTTTTTTCTAATTTATCTAAAAGTATAGAAAAATAAAAATATTAAGTTGAACCATTTGAAACTGACATTTTTTAAAGCAATGGCATATAGTTCAACTTATAATTTAAGACAATAATTCTTATCTCTGGCTACACATTAGAATTAGCTGAGGGAACTTTAAAACTACCAGTTCCAGGGCCTGCCCTCTCCCCCACCTCAGATGTATTAAGTTACAGTTTTGTGGTTGAGATGCTGAGTGTCATTTTTTTTTCAAAATTACCAGGTGATTCCAAAGAACAGCCAGAGATGAGAATTACAGCTGTTTCTTCACACACTTTTTTCATAGGACATACTGAGAAAATCACAACAATGTGATGTCAAAGAAAGCAGAGGGAAAGAGGAAGGAATGGTCAATGACGCTAAATGCTCCAGAGAAGTCATATAAAAGTGAAATTGCCTTATCATATTTAGGGAGGCATATTCACTTGGGTGTGCCTTGAGTTAATGACTGCCTCCACTGGAAAACACAGCTACTTGAGTTCTGCTCCTGTCCCATTTCTGATACTCAGAAGTCATCCAGAGTATAGGATTTAGGTAGTCAGTTGTGAGAAATATACATACGGAAAAAAATTTTTAAAGAAAACTTTTTTTTTTTTTTTTTTTTTTTGGCTGTACGCAGGCCTCTCACTGTTGTGGCCTCTCCCGTTGTGGAGCACAGGCTCTGGGCACACAGGCTCAGTGGCCATGGCTCACGGGCCCAGCCGCTCCACGGCATGTGGGATCCTCCCAGACAGGGGCACGAACCCGCGTCCCCTGCGTTGGCAGGTGGACTCTCAACCACTGCGCCACCAGGGAAGCCCAAGAAAACATTTTTGATCCACATTCTCCTGTCACTGTAGCAGAGCATGAGTAAACAGATTCATAAGTAAATAGACAAAGAAAAAGCTATTAACAGGAAATAAAATATATTTAAATTTTTACTAAGATTTTTCTGTGTACAAATCTGAAAGTATAAAATAGAAAGCGTATTTTCAAACATCTACTCTTGAGAAACAAAATAATTGTGCTGTAATCCAAAATTTATCATAGGACAAGAAGATCAACATCTACCAATCCATGAGAAACAGTTTGAAGCTGGCTCTCTCAAACTGGAATATGGAAATATTGTTCTTAAAGTATAATGGGTTAAGAAAATCTTTATAATGTAAACAATTCATCATCAACAATATGAAATCCTTATCTGAGCTATGTAATGGTTGAATCAACCAGGGAAAAGGGATCTCAAAAACCTCAGTCCTTAGTCTTGTACTCTTCAACACTTTTAATATGAAGATACACTTTTCTTAAAGTAAGTTTATAAAATCTGTGAATGATAAGGAAATTTTGGAAAGAACATAATTTATATGATAGGATAAACATCCAAATAGATCTTGACGGATATGAATAACAGGCCACATCTAAGAGCATGAAATGAAATAATAAAATAATTGCTCGTCTCATCTCTTTGGTTGGGCTAACAGCCCAGTCTCTATGCTCATATAGCACCTTGTGCATATCTGAATCCCAGACACCATGTTAAAATAATACATTATGTCATAAAATCCCACAGCATTTTTCAATTATAAGTTTATCTGCTACTGCCCCAGCACAATATATGCCTATTCATTCTTACACTTTAAATTATCTAGCAGAGTACCTAACACATTGATAATTTTTGCAGAGCTGAACAGAAATATAATTTAATATACTACTACAAAAATGAACAACAAAATAGAGTAAATAGATGGCATTAGTAAAACAGAAAAAGTGTAAAATGGACATGTGGAAGGGATATGAGCTGCCTTCAAATATTTGAGATATTGTCATAGAGAAGCAGGCATAGAACCATTCTTCATAATTACAAGGTAGTAGAATTAGTTAATGTGTAGTATTTACAAGGACATAGATAAGAATCTTACATCAAGAGAAATAAAAAATAAACCCTTAAAGTGGAAGTTATGGCCATGTATTGTTTTCAGTTTCCTAGCCATGATGTTTTATAATACATATTGGTGGCCACTTCTGGTAGAAGAAAATTGGGTATCATTCATTTAGTCAGTAATGTTCTCTGTGTTCTGGGTAGAGTGCTGTGCTCTGAGGACATAGAGCCCATGGTTCTACGCTCAGGAAACGTAAAATTTAATGGAGATACAAACAAGTAAATAGGCAATAATGATCATCTTGCGACAAATGCTGCAGAGTGCAATAATGGGAGTGCATACAAAAGACAACCTCCTCTTGGGAGATCAGGGGAAAATTCCTTTTCCTGTCTCTACAATTTGGAAAATTGAGGTAGGTGATCTTCAATTTCTTTGAAAACCTGATTTGTCTAGTTCCACACACCCCACCAGTTAGAGTATTATGTACTGAAAGAGTTAGACTACTTACCTTGAAAGTCAGTTAGAGGTTTGAAGATGCTTTTTGCCTGAATGATAGCCCTTCATGACACATATCTGTCACTCCTCCCTCTGTTGTGCCGGCAATACAATTTCTCTCACGTATACACACATATAAGCAATGTGGCTATTTCTATTGTCTTTAATTACATTGATTGGCATGTGACAGACAATATTCTGAGGACATAGTAATTTTTTGTTTTCATTTTCTAACACTGTTATCTATTAAAATAGCAAAAATTAGAACCGCACAATTATGTTAAAATAAATAGATATATAGGATTATAAAAGTTAATAACTCAACTAAGGTGATAATCTAATGATAATTCTTACATGAGGGACAATAACAAAACATCATATATATATATATATATATATACTCTATTTTTTATACTTGAATGTTTTTATTAGTGATGTGGTCAGTTGTTTTTAATGAGGATTATAAAATGTGATCTATTCTGATTTTTATTTCTAAAATATTGAAATTGAAAACAATGTGTCCTAGAATTTTTTTTTAAAAAACATGGAAATGCTAAGAAATAGCTTCTGGGTTCTTTGTATAATTCTAAGCCACAACAACATATTCTGAAAATCAAAATTTTTAAAGCTAAGGCTTTTTTTTTTAACACTTAACAAAAAAGTAAATGGATAAATGAACATATAGAGAGGCTGTTAAGGTCAAATTGAAATTTTCTAAATTTAGAAGCAGGTCTTCAAAAAAGGTTACACAATTCACTGAATCAGCAATATGCTAAAGACATATTTCTATTTGAATGTGATTAAATAAAATAGTTAAAATAAAAATACTGTCCCTTCTATAACCTGAAGTTGGTTTTCATATGAGCTCAGATGGCAATTGCCATACTTCTCTTTAAGGCTCCTTAGATTTTTATAAGACATAAACTAGCTCCTTGAGATTTATCACTTTCAAACTTGCAACAAAAATTTTAGGACACTGCATCAGAAGGATAGGTACTCTGATGTAGTAATTAACAGTACTTTCAGATATGTTTGACACACTTCTCCAAAAATACTGCAACATGAGAAATCTGGCAATTCTTTAAAACGTTTAGAACAATCTTGGGAACAGGATGTGAACACTTTAAGATGTGTTAAATAATCAATTCACGTTTACCTGTTGCTAATTGTGGCTTCACTTTCATCAGAAACATGGAAACTATCACAAACTCTGCTCCTCATGGTGCATAGGTATTTTTAACTCTTGTCATTTTATTTTTTTCAGATCTGTATTCTGACTCTTAGCATTGTCCTGCTTTTTATATGCAATTACTATGTGTCTGGGGACAATGTATCCACTGCTGCAGGAAAGGGGAAAAGAAAAAACATCACCAACACCCAGCAAAAAGTTAGGAGACTTAAGCAAAAAAAAGATCAAACATATTCAATACTATGCTGCAAGATAAATTAAAAAAGACATTTTTAAAAAGTAAAATTGCACCTCTAAAGAATGAGTAAAGGCAGAAGATGAAATAAGAAGCGAGAAAATCGAAAAAATAAAGGCTCTTAATATATTAAGGTGAATAATTAAAAATATTAGTAGGACAAAGCACATTTCATGGTAACTAATTTGAAGTTAAAAATGAATAATTATATGTGAGCTTTATAATTAGATTGGACATATTACATAATTCTAGCTGTGTAGTCCTATGCCTTTTGTTAGTGCCCAATTCTAATGTAAAAATAAGTAAATAATAGGGTATTAAATATCCAGTATGATGTATATGAATGTAATAAATGGAGATATATATGTCAACTATTTTGAGTTATACTATCTAACGAATACTCTAGAGTATCCAAGTGATTAAGAAAAAGCAAAATTTGCTTGCATAGGTTAGCAATGCCTCTAAGATGTTATGTGACTACAAAAGTAAAACCAGCTATTCAGCATCACTCATAGTGATAAAGGAAGGAGAATTACAGGATCACAAATATTGAACACAAAAAGTTAAAATCCAATATGGATATATTAGTAAAGCAATATCACTTTGCAAAATGCTTTAGGATATATATATATATTGATTCTACTCAACAGAAACTTGAGAATTTTCAGTTATCTAATTAAATTGGGCCATAAATTTTGGCTGACAAGAAGTAAGGGTTTTAAAATATATACCCAATGAAAATTCTAACTTATCTGGATTGTCTTTATATGTGGATTAACAAATGTCAATGTCATGTTTGCCACATTTATCTTCTCTTCATTGTGTACAAACAAGCCAATGTCATGTATAAAGAACCCAGTTCAAGATCGTTGGGGCTTTCATTTTAGCTATCTTTTCTCTAATACTAAATTATATTACAAATTTAAAATTAAGCATCATATTTTATCATATAATTTTAATATTTTCATTACAGTAAAATATATAACAATGTATTAATGTCTTTCTAAATAAAATTACACAAAAATATTAAAAGATCAGTCTAGAAAATGTAATCATTAAATAAATTAATTAAATTTTAGTTCAGTTTTTCAGAATTGTTTGTTTGAATCTTTAAAATTAGTTCAAAATTATCAGGAGCCAAAAAAAAAAAGACAAAATCAATTTAGACTACCTCCCTCCCAAGGTATTTTTTGTTGTTGCTGTTAACATTTTCTCAAGCATATAACTAATTTTAGGTCTTTATAGTGAGCTTGGTCTATCAGGCATTAATGAGCTAATAAAAGGGAAAGATCCTAAAGTTGAAATTTCTTCAAAATTATAACTCAAATTATTACCTAAAAATTTTTCTATATTCCTGCAGAGATAGATAGATGATAGATTAGATAGATATACAGATAGATAAAAAATTAGATAGATCAATAGATTGATGATAGAAAGGATACGCACACATACACAAAAATACACACACACACACACACACACACACACACACAGATCATGCACATATAAAAAGAGAGCTCCCAATATATTTAAAGGTAGGTCTATACTCATTATATATGAAAATAATCATTATTTTAATAAATAATATTTTCATCTTAGTATATATATAATTAAAACATGTAGTATAAAAGAATATTTTCCCCAAATTTTGGATTTTGTTCTTATATAATTATAATCAGGCCCAGTTAGGAAGTGTTGGGCACTCAATATACATTAACTAAAATTAAAATAACTGGATTAATTTATAAACTGTGCATTAAGTCTTTTCCTTTGGACACTTTTATATTCATTTGTTATTCATCTCTTCAGCATAGTTCTTACCTTTGGATTAATATTTAATATAGGAGTGTCCTTTCACTTTGATTTATGCTCTATCCCCTCCATACATTACTGCTGCTTATATATAACACCATCCCGCCCCCCATTGGGAATGATATAGTCCCAGCATTTTCTGGTGGAAGCATAAATCAATGGCCCCACGAATTCATAACAACTTCACTTAGTGTGTGAGATCCTGCTGACCCAACAAAGCAAACCTTACAGTTATCTCCCACATCCTCCTCTTTCAGAATACCATGTTTGTATTCCACATATGGAGTAGAACAAAAAAGGTAGGAAGAAAAGACTCTGCTATTTGCCTCTGAGAAGCTTCTTTGACATTCTATGATGAGACCATGTGCCTCTTAGAATGTCATATATGGAGAGTTCTAAAATATATGCTATGTATCACACAGGAAAATACACATTCTTTATCTTTATCATAGAAATTCCCTATATCATGGTGGTTATAACCAGTATCAATACAGCAGTCACCTAGACCTCTCTTTGGTTGTCACATATTGTTTTTCATTTAGTGCAGAAAAAGGTTAAGGTACAATCCAGAATCATTCAAGGTTAGTTGATCTTTAATAATGACACACTGACAGATGCCTGCCAGAAAATGGGAGAGAGGGCAAATTTAACAAGCAGTCTGCAAGTTGGGTACCCAGAGAGCTTACTTCAAGTCCACTTAAGCACCCAAATGTATTCAACTACATGTTTCAAATCCCACAGATCTCAAATGGAAGTATTCTATTTGAATAAAGTTGGAGAAATATTTATATTTTACTGTCACGTTCACAAGGGATTATATTATATATATTGTACATATAAAATCATTTATAATCTTTATAGCAATCTTGTGAGGTACTCAGAACAGGAATTCTCATTTAAAAAACTAAAAAGATGAAGTTCAAAAAGGTTAAGTAGACCAAGATATGAGTGTGTGTGTATGTATCTGTGTGTATATATAAATATATATTAATATATATATAAATATATATATGTATCATCAATACTTACTAGTGTCTTCTCTGTACTAGCCTTGCTCTTATTGAGCTTACGGTCTATGGGAGGAGTCAATCATTTAACTAATTACTTCATCAAATGTTTAATTATGCTAATGATAACTGTTAAGAATGGAGAATCCGAGAATCACAACTAGCTGTTGGACAATCATCAACAGGAAGACACTGGAACTCACCAGAAAAGATACCACACATCCAAAGACAAAGGAGAAGCCAAAATGAGATGGTAGGAGGGGCGCAATCACAGTAATATCAAATCCCATAACTGCTGGGTGGGTGACTCACAGACTGGAGAACACTTATACCACAGAAGTCCACCCACTGGAGTGAAGGTTCTGAGGCCCACGTCAGGCTTCCCAACCTGGGGGTCCGGCAACGGGAGGAGGAATTCCTAGAGAATCACACTCTGAAGCCTAGTGGGATTTGATTGCAGGACTTTGACAGGACTGGGGAAAACAAACACTCCACTCTTGGAGGGCACACACAAAGTAGTGTGCACATCCGGGTCCAGGGGAAGGAGCAGTGACCCCAGAGGAGACTGAACCAGACCTACCTGCTAGGTGTGGAGGGTCTCCTGCAGAAGGCGGGGGGTGGCTATGGCTCACTGTGGGGACAAAGAAACTGGCAGCAGAAGTTCTAGGAAGTACTCCTTGACGTGAGCCCTCCCAGAGTCTGTCATTACCCCACAAAAGAGCCCAGGTAGGCTCCAGCGTTGGGTTGCCTCAGGCCAAAAACCAACTGGGAGGGAACCCAGCCCCACCCATCAAGAGTCAAGGGGATTAAAGTTTTATTGAGCTCTGCCCAGCAGAGCAACAGTGAGCTCTACCTACCACCAGGCCCTCCCATCAAGAAACTTAAACAAGCCTCTTAGGTAGCCTCATCCACCAGAGGGAAGACAGGAGAAGCAAGAAGAACTACAATCCTGCACCATGTGGAACAAAAACCACATTCACAGAAAGACAGACAAGATGAAAAGGCAGAGGGCTATGTATCAGGTGAAGGAACAAGATAAAACCCCAGAAAAACAACTAAATGAACTGAAGATAGGCAACCTTCCAGAAAAAGAATTCAGAATAATGATAGTGAAGATAATCCAGGACCTTGGAAAAAGAATGGAGGCAAAGATCGAGAAGATGCAAGAAATGTTTAACAAAGACCTAGAAGAATTAAGAACAAACAAACAGAGATGAACAATACAAGAACTGAAATGAAAATTAAACTAGAAGGAATCAATAGCAGAATAACTGAGGCAGAAGAACGGATAAGTGACATGGAAGACAGAATGGTGGAATTCACTGCTGTGGAACAGAATAAATAAAAAAGAATGAAAAGAAATGAAGACAGCCTAAAAGACCTCTGGGACAACATTAAGCGCAATAATATTCGCATTATAGGGGTCCCAGAAGGAGAAGAGAGAGAGAAAGGACCAGAGAAAATATTTGAAGAGATTATAGTTGAAAACGTCCCTAACATGGGAAAGGAAATAGCCACCCAAATCCAGGAAGTGCAGCAAGTCCCATACAGGAAAAACCCAAGGAGAAATATGCCAAGACACATAGTAATCAAATTGGCAAAAATTAAAGACAAAAAAATTACTGAAAGCAGCAAGGGAAAAATGACAAATAACATACAAGGAACTCGCATAAGGTTAACAGGTGATTTCTCAGCAGAAACTCTACAAGCCAGAAGGGAGTGGCATCACATACTTAAAGTGATGAAAGGGAAGAACCTACACCAAGATTACTCTACCCAGCAAGGATCTCATTCAGATTCGATGGAGAAATCAAAAGCTTTACAGACAAGCAAAAGCTAAGAGAATTTACCACCACCAAACCAGCTCTACAACAAATGCTAAAGGAAATTCTCTAAGTGGAAAACACAAGACAAGAAAAGCACCTACAAAAACAAACCCCCCAAAATTAAGAAAATGGTAATAGGAACATACATATCGATAATTACCTTAAACATGAATGGATTAAATGCTCCAACCAAAAGACAAAGCCTTGCTGAATGGATACAAAAACAAGACTCGTATATATGCTGTCTACACGAGACCAACTTCAGACCTAGGGACACATACAGACTGAAAGTGAGGGGATGGAAAAAGATATTCCATGCAAATGGAAATCAAAAGAAAGGTGGAGTAGCAATACTCATATCAGATAAAATAGACTTTAAAATGAGGAATGTTACAAGAGACAAGGAAGGACACTACATAATGATCAAGAGATCAATCCAAGAAGAAGTTATAACAATTATAAATATATATGCACCCAACATAGGAGCACCTCAATACATAACGCAAATGCTAACAGCTATAAAAGAGGAAATCGACAGTAACACAATGATAATGGGGGACTTTAACACCTCACTTACACCAATGGACATATCATCCAGACAGAAAATTAATAAGGAAACACAAGCTTTAAATGACACAAGAGGCCAGATAGATTTAATTGATATTTATAGGACATTCCATCCAAAAACAGCAGATTACACTTTCTTCTCAAGTGTACACGGAACATTCTCCAGGATAGATCACATCTTGGGTCACAAATCAAGCCTCAGTAAATTTAAGAAAACTGAAATCATATCAAGCATCTTTTCCGACAACAACGCTATGAGATTAGAAATCAGTTACTGGAAAAAAACTTAAAAGACACAAACACATGGAGGCTAAACAGTATGTTACTAAATAACCAAGAGATCGCTGAAGAAATCAAAGAGGAAATTAAAAAATGCCTAGAGACAAATGACAATGAAAACACAATGATCCAAAACCTATGGGATGCAGCAAAAGCAGATCTAAGAGGGAAGTTTATGGCAATACAATCCTACTTCAAGAAACAAGAAAAGCTCAAATAAACAATCTAACTCTACACCCAAAGGAACTAGAGAAAGGAGAACAAATAACACCCAAAGTTGTTAGAAGAAAGAAATCATAAAGATCAGAGCAGAAATAAGTGAAATAGAAACAAAGAAAACAACTGCAAAGATCAATAAAACTAAAAGCTGGTTCTCTGAGAAGATAAACAAAATTGATAAACCTTTATCCAGACTCATCAAGAAAAAGAGGGAGAGGACTCAAATCAATAAAATTAGAAATGAAAAAGGAGACATTACAACAGACACTGCAGAAATACAAAGCATCATAAGAGACTTCTACAAGCAACTCTATGCCAATAAAATGAACAACCTGGAAGAAATGGACAAATTCTTAGAAAGATATAACCTTCTAAGATTGAACCAGGAAGAAATAGAAAATATGAACATACCAACCACAAGTAATGAAATTGAAACTGTGATTAAAAATATTCCAACAAACAAATGTCCAGGGCCAGATGGTTTCACAGGTAAATTCTATGAAACATTTAGAGAAGAGCTAACACCATCCTTCTCAAATTCTTCCCAAAAACTGCAGAGGAAGGAACACTCCCAAATTCATTCTGTGAGGCCACCATCACCCTGATACCAAAACCAGACAAAGATACTACAAAAAAAGAAAATTACAGGCCAATATCACTGATGAATATAGATGCAAAAATCCTCAGCAAAATACTAGCAAACAGAATCCAAGAACACTTTAAAAGGATCATACACCATGATCAAGTGGGGTTTATTCCAGGGATGCAAGGATTCTTCAATATATGCAAATCAATGGGATGCACCATATTAACAAATTGAAGAATAAAAACCATATGATCCTCTCAATAGATGCAGAAAAACCTTTTGACAAAATTCATCACACATTTATGATAAAAACTCTCCAGAAAGTGGGCATAGAGAGAACCTACCTCAACATAATAAAGGCCATAACGACAAACCCACAGCAAACATCATTCTCAATGGTGAAAAACTGAAAGCCCTTCCTCTAAGATCAGGAACAAGACAAGGAGGTCCACTCTCGCCACTATTATTCAACACAGCTTTGGAAGTCTTAGCCACGGCAATCAGAGAAGAAAAAGAAATAAAAGGAATACAAATTGGAAAAGAAGAAGTAAAACTGTCTCTGTATGCAGATGACACGATACTACACACAGATAATCCTAAAGATGCCACCAGAAAACTACTAGAGCTAATCAATGAATTTGGTAAAGTTGCAGGATACAAAATTAACGCACAGAAATCTCTTGCATTCCTATACACTAGCAACGAAAGATCAGAAAGAGAAATTAATGGAACAATCCCATTCACCAATGCAACAAAAAGAATAAAATACCTAGGAATAAACCTACTGAAGGAGGTAAAAGACCTGTACTCAGAAAACTATAAGACACTGATGAAAGAAATCAAAGATTACACAAACAGATGGAGAGATATACAATGTTCTTGGATTGGAAGAATCAATATTGCGTAAATGACTATACTACCCAAAGCAATCTACAAATTCAATGCACTCCTTATCAAAATTACCAATGGCATTTTTTATAGAACTAGAACAAAAAATCCTAAAATTTGTATGGAGACACAAAAGACCCCGAATAGGCAAAGCAATCTAGAGGGAAAAAAACGGAGCTGGAGGAATCAGACTCCCTGACTTCAGACTATACTACAAAGCTTTAGTCATCAAGACAATATAGTACTGGCAAAAAAACAGAAATGTCGATCAATGGAACAGGATAGAAAGCCCAGAGATAAACCCATGCACCTAAGGTCAACTAATCTATGACAAAGGAGTCAAGGATATACAATGGAGAAAAGACAGTCTCTTCAATAAGTGGTGCTGGGAAAACTGGACAGCTACATGTAAAAGAATGAAATTAGAACACTCCCTAGCAATGTATACAACAATAAACTCAAAATGGATTAAAGATCTAAATGTGAGGCCAGACACAATAAAACTCTTAGAGGAAAACATAGGCAAAACACTCTATGACATAAATCACGGCAAGATCCTTTTCGACCCACCTCCCAGAGAAACTGAAATAAAAACAAAAATAAACAAATGGGACCTAATGAAACTTAAAAGCTTTTGCACAGCAAAGGAAGCCATAAACAAGATGAAAAGACAACCCTCACAATGGGAGAGAATACTTGCAAAGGAAGCAGCTGACAAAGGATTTATCTCCAAAATATACAAGCAGCTCATGCAGCTCAATAACAAAAAAACAAACAACCCAATTCAAAAATGGTGGAAGAACTACATAGACATTTCTCCATAGAAGATATACAGATTGCCAACAAACACATGAAAGGGTGCTCAAGATCACTAATCATTAGAGAAATGCAAATCAAATCTACAATGAGGTATCACCTCACACCTGTCAGAATGTCCATCATCAGGAAATCTACAAACAACAAATACTGGAGAGGGTGTGGAGAAAAAGAAACCCTCTTGCACTGTTGGTAGGAATGTAAACTGATACAGTCACTATGGAGAACAGTATGGAATTTCCTTAAAAAACTCAAAATAGAATTACCATCTGACCCAGCAACCCCACTATTGGGCATATACCCAGAGAAAACCGTAATTGAGAAAGACACATGCACCCCAATGTTCATTGCAGCACTATTTACAACAGCCAGGTCATGGAAACAACCTAAATGCCCATTGACAGATGAATGGATAAAGAAGATGTGGTACAATGGAATATTACTCAGCCATAAAAAGGAATGAAATTGGGTCATTTGTAGAGACGTGGATGGACCTAGAGACTGTCAAACAGAGTGAAGTAAGTCAGAAAAAAATATATATATATCGTATATTAATGCATATATGTGGAATCTAGAAAAATGGTAAAGAAGAACCGGTTTGCAAGGCAGAAATAGAGACACAGATGTAGAGAACAAACATATGGACACTGAGGGGGGAAAGCAGGGGTGCAGGTGGTGGTGGTGGTGTGATGAATTGGGAGATTGGGATTGACATGTATACACTAATATGTATAAAATTGATAACTAATAAGTACCTGTTGTATAAAAGATAAATAAATAAAGAAATAAAATTCAAATAAAAAGAAAAGAGATATATGATGAAGGACTGAGTGAAGGCAGGAAAGAGAAGAGACAGACACTGTAAATGTAGATACAGAGTAAAGTAGGGAAAACACATCACATGCCAAAGTCTGATATGAAATTTTCCGTATAAAAAAAGGAAATAATAAGTAATATTCCTTTAAATTGAAAAAATCAAATCAAATCAGCAATTTATTGGCTAGAATACCAAGGTGGAACGGAGATGCTGGAAGCAGGCTTTAAAGACAAGAATAATGGATTCATTGTCAATAAGACCCTCCCTCTCTATCTACCCTCATAGCCCATCTCACCTTGCCTGTTTCCCTTTACATGGTATTTGCATCCCCTCTTATTCAGGTAGTGGTAAGCATGCCTCCCAGGAGTCCATGTGTGGCCACTACAGCAGGTCATGTATCTTTTTCCCAACATACAAGTACATTCAAAAGAGATTTACTGAGTTCCTACTATGGGCAGATCACTTCTTTAGATGTTAGTCATACAGAGTCAAATTTAAAAAATAATCTTTCTGTGTTCATGAGGCTTCCATCTAGTGGAAGGAAGAAGAAAATTATTAAAAAAATAAAAATACAATGTCAGATGGTGATGAGAACTATGGAGAAAAAAAGGAAACTAAGAATGTGATCTTAGTTTGAAATAAGGTCTTTGTAGATGTAATTCGTTAACATGAGGTCATACTGGTTAGGATGGACCTTAAATCCAATGACTGGTGTCCTTATAAAAAACCTATGTGAAGACACAGAGACACACAGGGGAGAACCCTATGTGACAAGAGAAGGAAAGATTGGAGTGATGCATCTACAAGCAAAGGAATGCCAAGTCTTGTTGGCAACCACCAGAAACTAAGAAGAGAACGTGAAGGATTCTTCCACAGCATCTTCAAAGGGAGCATGGGCCTGTTGACATCTTAAGTTCAGACTTCCAGCCCCAAGGAATCTGACAGAATACACTTCTGTTGTTTAAATCATCCAGTTTGTTATACCTTATTACAGCAGCCCTAGGAAACTAATAGAGAGGTCCTCTTATTTCACAGAAGATACTAAGATATGCACATTCCAGGTTTCCTCTTCATGCCATTTAGTAGATAATGCCAGACTACCACCTGAGAGTCATCTCTCCAAATGTCCTGCCACTTCATTGAGCAGAGAATCCTGACAAGACAGCATGGGCCTCAGTTCAAGGGAGTGCAGGGCTGTACTGCTCAATTCAGTCTGGGGTCTTCCATCTATAGATTCACCCAGTGCTGTCACCAAGTTCAAGTAATCACTGCAGTGCTGGCTGGACATGCCAAACTCCTGGCTCTTTTCCTTAAAGCAGCCGGTCTCAGCTACCTAGTCACCAGGAAAGTTGCCCGGATCCTCCAGTAGGTGGCTGATCAGAGATTAGATGTTTTCACTGTCCTCAAGAGGCACCCAGGTGTTCAATGTTTCTCAGCCCTGATGCGTCCGTAGGGAAGCCTTCACTCTCCACTCTCTGTGTTGGGACAGTCTTGCTCTCAGGTGTACTCTGTTTGCACAATCTTCATACTAACTCTTCCTCCACTCCAGCAATTCAGCTGTGTTATCCAATTCATCAGTTTCTACGGGGAGAGGTAGTGAGAACCCTTTCGTTTCAGCGAGCTACTGCCCCTTCCTCTGATAATGAGGGGCTGCTGCCCTCAGTGAGCCAGTCTCCTGTCTCCTCTCAGCTCAGACTGCTGCTCCATCAGGTCATCTATGGAGAGATTTTTTTTTTATGGGAGGAAAACCCAAAGTTTGTTTTCACCTAGTCGTATTTTAACGGGAGACAGAGGTAGCAATCCCAACTTTGCTGCCTATGTGAAGAACTTCGGAAACATTGGTCAGTTAACCTCTCTATGGAGACTAATCCCAAAAATGTTATCCTACAAAATGTGAGGAAAGTACCCCAATCGCTGCTTCCCAGAGTCCCATAGGAAGTCAGGACTAAGCACAGTTAGGATGAGCAGGCTCTGAGGGGAGAGAAGGATGAATGGATTGGGACAAGGGATTCCAATAGCTCAAGACCCTAATTTACTGATGGAATTTCACTACTGGGGACTCAAATCTTCTTCATCTGAGGCCAAATGAACTGCCAAAGGCTAAGAGTTGTATCCTAGTGTCCAAGTGTTCTCCATGCCTGGCTTTGGATATAGTTAGGCTTTAGCTCATGACGGACAACAGCAGGGAAAGGAAGTAAAGATGCAGACTCTGAAACTAAGGTGAATTAGTCACACTTGGGCCTATGCTAAATGTCAGTCCCATGCAGAAAATCATGGAACAGCCTCAAGGAAAAACTAAATTAAGATTCTAACAGTCACATGGTATGGGTCACTCAGATATAACAAATTCAAATATTTTTGTAGCTTCCAGATTTTCTAGGGAGAGAAAAGCTAAAACATCATTTTCATTTTGTTTAGTAAGAACCAGAAAAGGAAAGTGATCTCTCAAATATACATAGCAGAGTAGATGTACCACATTTTGTATCCAGAGTTACTCAAGTGTAACAGGTAAAATCTTTTTGAAATACCTATGCCCCATCTGCCATTACTAAATCCAGGAAAAGGGAGATGCCACCCTAGCAAGTATGACATAAGTGATTTTTCTGAAC
Source organism: Delphinapterus leucas (assembly GCF_059928025.1). NCBI lineage: Eukaryota > Metazoa > Chordata > Mammalia > Artiodactyla > Monodontidae > Delphinapterus > Delphinapterus leucas. Next base: position 40,204,921 of record NC_143136.1, on the reverse strand, counting down.
AGACAGAAAGAGCGAGGGGAAAGCCCAATCTTCTTTCCTTAGTGATTGCAGAATGAAGACAAGAAAGTAGAGGAGAAATAGATAAGAAGGCATATCATTCCCAATCACCCTTCTTTGCAGTGAACTCATGGAGAGGGACTGTGTTGGAGTGTTAGATGGGTTAAGAAGAAAGTCATTGAATAGAGGGGGTTTGTGCTGTTTTTCCACTTGGAATTATAGGAGAAGTCAGTTTCACAGAGTATTACCAAAACAACCCAGGATAGCCCCAGGGTTAGGGAGATGAAGTCCTGACCTGCCCTCACTTGGTCTTCCTAGAATCCCATTTGGTGCAAAAAGTATTGGCAGGCTTCTGTGGGGGGAGATCATTGCAGTGAGCGATATTTGTCTATTTATCTGAAATCCACAGGGTATACCTAAGGTTAGGGAGCAAAGAGAAGTTACAACAGGACCTCAGAGGGGACTGATGTGAAGCCAAGACAGCAGGAAAGACTCCTAACCAACGTGAGAAATAACTACACAGGCAGGAGGTCCCTGCTATAGTCAGAGGATGCTAGCAGGACACTCAGCCACCAGGTAAGACCATCATTGCAAAGGTCAGAGAAGCCAGAAAAATGAAGCAAAGTCTTGTAGATGGAAATATTGAGATGTGTACTGCCTTCCTTGCTGCCAGATTACATAGCACCCGTGACACACACGTCACCCTGGAAAGAAGCAGGGAAGAGGAGGAAATCTACAAGACTGCATTATTCAAAAAAGACAAATACATGAAGAGACTGAATTTATCAGACGGATCAAATTTAGTTTCATGAGATTGTTTTTTCATTTTCTTTTTTCCCCTTGCTGCACTGCAAGATCACATCAGATGTAGAAAACAAAGCATCCACATTGAGACTGCACATCAGAGTGTACCTCAAGTTATCTGAGATCGTAATACATGATAAAACAAAAGCAGACTACCAACGTTTCTTGCATTACTACAGGGGTTCTTGAGTTTTTCAAGAAAACACTTTCACAATGACCACTTGCAGATTTAATTCCATACTTTTAGGAACTAACAAAATAAAGGTGAGACAAAAGAAGTTGTTGAAGGCACAAATTCAAATTTCAATCGAAAAAAGGATAGGGCAGGAAGACAAGGTACTATCTCCAGATTCCTTTCTAAATGTTACTCTTAATTGCTTCATGATTAAAACCATGTTAAAAGCATTTTAGGGGCTTCCCTGGTGGCGCAGTGGTTGAGGGTCCGCCTGCCGGTGCAGGGGACGCGGGTTCGTGCCCCGGTCCGGGAGGATCCCGCATGCCGCGGAGCGGCTGGGCCCGTGAGCCATGGCCGCTGAGCCTGCGCGTCCGGAGCCTGTGCTCCGCAACGGGAGAGGCCACAACAGTGAGAAGCCCGCGTACCGCAAAAAAAAAAAAAAAAAGCATTTTGCATAAAATTAGCCGTTCGCAATGAAAATTGTCAGAACTCAAATAGATCAACTTTCTAAGGTCTCTCTTTCCAGAGGGTAAATAGTTGCTAAATATAGTGCCAGCTTTAAACAGTTGGTCTGATATAAGAAAAGAGATCCTCTGAGTTTGAAAGGAGCATGAGGTAACCTATTTGGAAGATTCACCAATACATTCTAAAGGAGTATTTTGACAAATGTCAGCTGGTGGTAGAAGTAAAAATTGATCAGTTGAATCTTAAGTGGAGTTGATGTGTCTTCTACATGTTAAATTCTTGCGATTTTAATCAAATGATTTATGTAAAAAATACTGCACTAATATATACCTTACAAGGACATTCATATTCAAAGCACACGATTATCTGCAATATTCAATCAGCTTTTTATTCTGTAACTAGAATGTGATGGAAAACAATAGAGGCTTATTTTATGTGAGCAGCAAGTAATTTTCACTAGAGAGGTACTTTACTATTCCATATCTTTCTCTCTAAGGCAATACAAATCACTGTGTTAAAAAATTATAAATTTCAAATTAAATGGTAATATTTAAAAATAGCATAGAAATGTGAAATACAAGTGGAATAATTTTTAAGGAAGAGAAATATGCTGCTTCTTGAATATGTCTAGTCGTGCAAGCCACTCTAGACTTCTAGACATTATTTTTACAAACTAAATTAGAAACAGCTCACACAACTCTAAGGCTATTCATGTGCTGAATTGTGCCCTGCTCTTGCTGAGAACCCAAAACCTAGCATCAAATTTCACACTGATTAAATGCAAAACAAATATGTGTTGACATGATTCTATTTGTCTTGAAGGAAAATATTTCCTTTTTATCAAGTGTATATGTACGTATAGTTCAAAATTAGAAACTCTTTCCAAAACCAATTTTTTAAGTTGGAGTTATTTAATTGGGAGTCTATTTTCATTCCAGTTATTTTTTCCCCCAGTAGGTTAAGTAACACATCATTTTAGAGAATTCTAAAGACATTCCCATTATAAGTAGTACTTAGGATTTACAAGAGGTTAGGGGAATAGCTTTTTAATCTGGTAATTGCTTTTATGTGTATTCACTGCCCCGTTGCCCCAGAAACTCAGTGAAATGCAACTTGCTCCCTGGAGAAATGATCAGATCTCTATATTGATAAGATACCACATATATCCAGTTTTTACTTTTTTAACATTAATTCCAGGGAAACAAGAACAATGGTATATGAGATTTCTTTAAAACTTGGCTTTATTCCTAGTTTCCTTGGCTAGTGAATGACCTGAGAGATTGCCTCCTCCAGCCCTGCCTCTGCCTTGTGTGGTATCTGAACAATTCAAAAAAGAAGCCTTCTACCTTTCCCAAACCTATTAATTTTATGGCCTATATCCAAGCAAGATGAATATGACTTTCTTAAAATTAAAGATTTTAAAATGTCACCCTAATTGCACTATCAGCTGGATTTCACAAATAAATTAATAAATACAAAAGTTAAAGTGCATTAAAACAGATTATAGAGGTTTTGTTTATAAAGCAGCCTTACCCTTTGGAATTTTCACTTTTTAAACATGAGCTATTCTCAGGCACTGCTCTGTGTCTGTACTGAGCTAATTTCAGAAACAATCAGCTGCTTGCAGCCCCTCCATATGTCTACAAATATCTGTAGGTGTGAAAATGTCATAAACAAAAGAAAAAGTTCCTATATTAAGCCCACACACCTTACTGTGAAATGAATTAGATCAGAAAATGAAAATCAAAATTTCCATTAAGTATTTTCTGCAGCCAGGTTATTGAAGCATTTATTGTTCTTGAAGCAAAGAATTTCAGATAAACAAAAGAGGCCCAAACTCAGAAATTATCAGGGTTTTTTCTTATCGTTCTGTTTTTGTTTGGAACCAACAAAAGTCCAGCAGCCTACTTTATTAACTGAGAAGCAAGAGAAAGAAAGAAAAGGAAAAACTCACACTTTAGAATGGAACTCCCTTCCCCTATTACACTGAAAATTAAAATAACTGACAGAGGAGAATCAGTACCTGTTTATTTTTCTCCTCAGCTTTGCGCATATCACAACTACTGATGCTCAGGGTTATGGTGACTCTGGTTAGTCATCCTCAGCAAGGAAAATTTCAAAACCAAGGAAATCTAAGATATTCTTCTCTGACTTGCTAATTCAACTTTATATGAAAATTACTAGAAAAAAATCATTCCGGTCTTTTTGGTCACAGAAAATGAAACTAGAGATTTATATCCTGTAATAGGTAAACTGAGCATTACTATGAAAAATGAAGAGAGGGAAACGACCAAGCAAGGAGGTTATTTACAATTAAACAAACAAAAGGATTGCTTTAAGAAATGAGTCTTGATCAGGGAATTTGGTGAACTCAGTTTCAAGTTATCAGCCAGAAAAAGAAAACAAAATTTCCTGAAACTTCTAGAACTACACAATTTTAAATTTTAATGCTTTTCTTGTTGCCTCCCATTAAGTTGTTGAATGTCAGTGTACAAAAAGGAACTGTGGTACAAGAGAGACTGACAATCACCTATTTCTGTTACCTTGGCCTCTGTAGTAAATGCTTATGGATTATATATTTGAGGAAACTCAAAATCTAGAGAGTATTGGGGAAAATGTGTATATGCATTTGGTAGAAATGATGCAATTCTACCACATTCTCTTTGCTTGCTCCAAATATTAAATAAGTAAATTTATTGGAAAAATTCAATCTGAAGTTTATATAAAATCTATGCTTTAGGGAAAATGGAGATAAAAATAATATTTTTTAGGAAAGTATATCCTCTGAAGGAGAGAGATGCCAACTTCCTAGTCAACAAACTGGTTACAAGCTTGGGTATTGGTATCCACAGTCCTCAATTCAAGTACAGCTTCCTACATTCATAGCTGTATAATGGGGAAAGTTACCGAAGTTTTCTGAATTGGAGTTTCTGCTTATTCATGATTTTTTAAAATAACACTTTCCTCTTAGAGCTGTGTTATGGACTGAATGTTTGTATCCCCCTCAAATCCACATGTTGAAATCCTAACCCTCAATGTGATGACATAAAGAGGTAGAAACTTTGGGAGGTAATTAGGTCATGAGGGTAGAGCCCTCATAAATGGCATTAGTCCCCCTTAAGAGACCCCAGAGAGCTTTCTCTCTCACCCTTTCCACTAAGTGGGGACACAGCAAGAAGACAGTCATCTATGAACCATAAAAGTGGGCTCTCACTAGACAGTGAATCTGCCAGCCCCTTGATCTGGAACTTCCCAGCCTCCAGAACTGTAAGAAATAAATTTCTGTTGTCTATAAACTACCCAGTCTATAATATTCTGTTACAGCCATCCAAACAGAGTAAGACAAGTTGTTACGAACATGACATTAAATTGCTTATGTTAATGTGTTGCACAGTATTTAGCATATAGTATGTGTGCTTTTATTTCTGGAATTGAGATAAACATAATTTTCAAAAGGATAATTTAGGTCACAATCATTGTATTATCAGTCAGTTAATAAAATGGCTCATATCAAAGGTCACTATAAATTTTATTTTATAAATATATCTGTCATACTTTTCTGTTATAACTCCCTTAGGACACAGTAATAGTAACAACAACAGCAAAAATCATTATATAAGAATGTAGGCCATTTTAGCTTTTCATAGAATCAGTAAAGCCCAAAACTTAAATATATCAAAAATCCTGTCTAGAATAATTCTTTTCATGCCGTTTCTCAGGTGAAATCTACCTACCTGCTTTTTTCCCATTTAATCAAATGTTTATTCAATGAAAGTATGTATAAAAACTTACAAATCTGATAACTCAACTATATATGAGATAGGATGATGGGATATTCCGTTTTTAACATATACGTACAGCACAGTTATTAACTGTTTTTCCCTTTCCGCTTCGGTCCTTATTTCTGGCTCCTGTTTTGTCATGTGAGACCATTCTGGTATTGGCTTAAGGGAAGATTAATGGACAACTTTTATCACTTTCAGGCCAATGGAGGAAATTTTAGGTGTTAAAAAAAATTGGAGACTGACCTGTTAAGGTAGCATAGAAATTTCTTAGAAAATAACTTGAACTCATTCTGTGAATCTTGTTCTTAAAAACTTTGTGAAACTCCTTTGTAGCTCATGGGTTAATGTGATATCACAAACTTCTAATAAAATTTCAAGACCATATTACACAATGGTTAAAAACCACTGGGTTTAGATCAGATAGAAGTGACGAGCCTCCTACTTCTAATGCTTCCTGGCTTGGTGATTTGGGCAACTTATTTAATCATCTGTAAAATGGGGATAATAAAAATCTAACTTAAAAGGACTACTATGTGGATAAAAGAAGATGATGTATATAAAAATACTACAATATGTCATATATAAATGCTGAACAATTGTAAGTTGCTGGTAATATTAATTTTTATAGTCTTTTGACTATATATTTTTAAAAATGTTATTAAGTTGCAAGCAAATGTGTTATGTTTTCTTGGAGAACTTCTAAGTGCAACAGGTAGAAAAGTGTTTTATTAATACTAGATACCCCGCTTTACATTTTCTCCATTCTTTGGCAAAAGAAGAAATCCATTTTTCTTCCAAAGCTACTTCTACAGAATTTCTGTTTCCTTGAGGCTCTTACTAATGGTCATCTACAAAGAGCTTTTTCTCAAAGGACCTTATGCTGAAAGTAGGAGATGAAATAACGTCTATTCATAAGTACATGATTACCAAATAGGACAGTGTATGTTTTCATTCCTGTGAATCTATGTTGCACAGCCTCTTTGAAATTAATGTCTCTTGTATTTTCCATTGTTCTCAATTTATAGAAAGATTCTATTCTGTTTTATAATCTATTGCTTATCCAACTTCCAGAAAATAGATAGCTGAGATACACTTGTTTTGAAAACATATATAGCTATATTTAGTACCACCACCTACATGATCTAAGTTTAGATCAATACAGGGGTCTCAAACTTCAAGTCCCAAATGTTAAAACAGTAAGTCTCAGAACTCATGCATACATCTGAACACTAAATTTCACAATGGAGTTCTAGGTATTTTTATTTTATTTTATCTTATTTTACCTACTCCATCTAACTTTAGGTCAGTTACTAGAGTTCTCTGCACATCTTATTATACCATTGAGTTGAAGGTGTAATAGAAGTACCAAGAATACTGAAATAAGCTAAATAGGTTACTCATATAAATAATAAACAGTTGAAGAAGTATTACAAAGTGATATACCCAAGAATACAAATGAACAGAGTATTAATTATGCATCTGACTAAATCTGGCCACAGAAATGATCAAAGGAGACCAGTCAGAAAAGCTTCCTGAAAAAAATGCACTTTTGAAGTTGGAAAGGCAAGTGCAAGAAAAGGCCTGGAGGCAGAAACATAACAGCATGCAAACCAGGATGAAGAGCTTAGATAGGGCAGAAGATTCCCCCATTGATTAACCAGACAAAAAACTTGATGAATAAATGTAGAAAAAAATAAGCCCCTAGCATGCACTTTTAACAAGTAGTTTTTCATGAAAAGATCAGAAAATTAGTCTTTCCCCTAGCCAGTGTTAATTGAAAATGCAAAGGTCTTTCATGAGCTGATGCAGGTTTCTGAGCCATGTTGTTTTGGTTGTTTTTTTTCTGAATGGTGGCTATAGTATTTCAAAATGACACATGGCATTAGGTCACTGGAGGTATCCAGTTAAAAAGCAATCAGCAAACCATGTGACTGCAATTGTTTCCTCCACTCCACCTCTCAGAGAAGCCATTCCTGGATACCATTTGTTACCTGAATGATTTTACAATGTTGATGAAATTGTTTTGTCAATGTTTGCAAGCTTTCATGCTATTAGCTAGGTTTTCAGCAGAAAAGGGACTGGTTATATGTTCTTTTATGTGCTAAAGCAGCAGGCACCCACAAAATACAGCTTCATTGATAAATTGTTATCATCCTATGACTTTCAGATGTTAAGCATGCACCTGTTGCCTGCATTAGGAGGGCAAATTAACAGAAAAACATCAGTTTTGTTATATTTTTGAACTGTAGTGGTACAATATATCAGAACTTGCCTGAAAATAACAAAACATTCTCATATCAATCATAAAACTCATGCTCCTCAGCTTCCTCAGACAGAGTTTCAATTTGCCCAGAAGAGAGATGGATTTCTCTCAGCCAGGTGAGATGACAGGTATGAACTAAATGACCCCAATTTGGGGGCCTTGGCAGAGATAAGGTCTTCAGGATGAGAAGTCAGACTGGCACTTATGACTTTTATCAGAGACATACCTTTTGTACCAATATAACGAGTAAGTTCATTCAGAAAAATATCTGTGCAGTGATAGCAAGATAGATTATGTAAGAATGATAATGCCTGAAGGAGGTAGCTTTACCTTAGGATTTAGGAAGACAGCAAAAGGATTTGCTGAAAGGACTAAATCACAGGTCTAGATAAGAATTCTAAATAAATGATTACAAAACATCACACAGAAGTATATGCAGCCACAATGGATCTACACTGACCTGTAATGTACGTGTGTATGTTCATGTGTGTGTACAGACATACTTCTAGTTTCTCCTCAATAAAGAACTAATGGAGACATTTAGCAAGTATTTTTTTTTATAAATTTATTTATTTTTGGCTGTGTTGGGCCTTCTCTAGTTGCAGGGATTGCTGCGTGCAGGCTTTCTCTAGTTGCGGCAAGCGGGGGCTACTCTTTGTTGCAGTGAGCGGGCTTCTCATTCTCTTGTTGCGGAGCATGGGCTCTAGGCATGTGGGCTTCAGTAGTTGTGATACGCAGTCTCAGTAGTTGTGGCACACGGGCTTAGTTGCTCCGAGGCATGTGGGATCTTCCCGGACCAGGGCTCGAACCCGTGTCCCCTGCACTGGCAGGTGGATTCTTAACCACTGTGCCACCAGGGAAGCCCTAGCAAGTATTTTTATTCATCCTGTATTCTTCTCCTTCCACATTTTTAGAACCACCACTCTTCTTATAACACATCATTTACTGTAAGAGTAGCTGTTTCCTTATTTCAGGACTCCTTTTTCTATTTGCAGAAGTCTTTAGTCATTCTATTTGCAAAAGCTCATTTCCCATACAGACTCCATCAATGGATTGCATAAAGGCTTTGCTTATCTCCAATGTACTTTACAAAATGTGAACTGCCTGCTTTTCTTAATGAAGTGTTGGATGCTTCAGATCCCTACAATTCTGAGCACAGGATGCTGCATGGCTTCTGTCACAATCATAATTCTCTCTAGATATTTCTTTGCTGGAATAATTATATCTGACCCAACTATGGCAGGTATAAACCTGACTATGGTCCACACTAAAAACAAATCTTTCCTTCCTCATTCTCAACACAATGACCCTTCTTGCATCACTTTAGTCAATATTTCTACACCAATAAGCCTCATAAAGAAATTCAGTGGCGTTCAAGTTTAATGACTCCAAACATACCAAGATGTAGGCTGACACAGGATAATTTTACTTTTCAAAATATTGAGAGTTTTGATCAAGAATAAAATATTTAGGAGGAAATACATAAGTTATAACTGAATATTTTGTCCACAGAAGAGTCATCTATAGTGAAAGAAGGTAAAGATGAAGAAGAAAAATAATATACTAAACAAATTAGTACAAGACCTCATAAAAACACCTACAGATTCATTATAGAATTAGGGCTACCTTTCCTTAATATTTCATCATAAGTTAGATATATTTGTCATATACTATATAAGTTGAATCTTATATATAAGATTATATCAATATATTGTAAAATTTAGTCAAAGTGGCCAGTTCTAGAAAATATATTATCAGAGCTGAAGGAAAGCTGAATTGCAACTGCCTACAAGGTATGGAGGAGGGGACAATGGAAAACAAGCTGATTTTCATCATAAAATGTGTCAGGTGCAGAAAGTAAGATGGAGTTAACAGAAGCATTCTTTAAAAGCCTGTTTAATGAGGAGTTGTACTCCCATATTGCTCCCCTCCCCAGCCCACTGTCACCTAACATAGCAGAAGATGGGAGGTTTTACCTCTGCAGTTGAAGGAGACATGGTCTGAATTGAACTTTGAGGCAGAGCTGAGGGTGGGACTGGATAACATTCTGGAACCAGGCACATTAAGTAACAGTTTGCACATTAAACTTTGATACCCCTTCCTAGTCCCTGTACTTTTCCCAGAATGTTTGTAGGTTGGTTTATACCATCACAGGCAGAAGAAAGAAAAAATGTCCCATAGAAAGACTTATAGATACTATTATTTGGGGATTCCTCACTGAAAGGACCAGATCCTCTTTGGATCACCTTCCTGTGAAGGATACCAATTGATAAGTTTCTTTTCTGAACAGAAAACTTCCACTTTTCCAGCCATATTATTTATATTTTCAAATAACACTATGATACAATATTATGTTATAATTATTGTAATAATTTTAATGAGACTGAAGTTGTCAAAACATTTAGGAACTGTTATTGTTTTGAATTGTTTAGGAGCACTTAGTATTGTGATCGATACTTAAAATATTCAAGATAATTCAACTTAAAATAATTTGTGGTTTACTAGTCATGTAAACAGTATTTAAATGTTTGAGAAAGTGCTTAATAAAATATGTTTTTTTTAATTGGGTATTACATATAAATAGTAGCTGTATTCTTCTCACATGCAAAGAAAGGCCTCTTGAGCAACATCAACCCTAGAGACAATTAACAAAGCTCAACAAAAGCACGTGAGACAAAGTTCCGAAGCAGTTGGAGGGGAAACACTGCTTTTGAGATAAATGTCTATAGAATATCCAGGCAGAAATACCCAATAGTTAGCTGAAAATACAGATAATATGTGTCTGGAGTTTATAAGTGATGTTGGGGGTGAAGTATCAGTGCCAAGATAGTAGTTATAGTCAAAAGAGTTGATGAGATGTTCTAGAAAGGTGGCATTTGAAAGCCCTAGGATTTTAGTTCAATCTTAGTTTTTCTGCAAGTACCTTAATGGCAATGTCTTCAAACCTAGTACCACATAGAAGTGAACTGCTATTTCAAAAATTCTAAAAGATCAAGACTTGAATTCAGGCAATTTAGGATATACTTATTAGTAATAAACTTGTTATATGATCTTGAACAGGTATTTTCCACCTGTTGGATTCAGTCACATTAATTATGTTTTACTAGGTAGTTTCAAAGAAAACTCTTCTATTCAATGATTCTATGAAATCTTATGACATAAACAGCATAGAGCTCCTAATTTAGCCCTGATCACAAGTCAGAAATTAACTGTCACAAGTTTTGATATTTCCATATCACAATGATATTTTTAAAAAATGAGTCGGGCTTCTTAGTATTGAAATAATGCTAAAGTATTATTTTAGTGGCTCTAATTTTAGTGACACTATTATTAGTAATCTATATTAACAAAACCTTTTCTCTATAAAATTTAATGTGTTTTCACCTGGAAAAATATTTATACAATATTAAAAAGATTAAGAGGTCTTGATTAGAGACACAACTATTCAGTCATCTCTATTTATAATTTCTATGAATTATAGTTATATATATACAAATTCTAAGACAGATCCATTATCTAATAAACCCACCCCTTTTAGTTAGAAAATACTCAGCTTTAGCTCATTATTACTAAATTCAGACCACAAGTATAGTGACGTATCTTCAGTTCTAAATATTTTTTAAATTTTTGGTTACTGTAATGTTTAAACTTTTGGAATATCAGAGCCAGTATCCTTTGTTACAGTTATTCATTATTTTTATAGCCAAACTAAGAAAATTAATATATGCTATCAGATCATAAAAATGATAGACCTGTATCTATCATTTAGACTATAGTTTTGTTCATCTGAATATAAAAGTCCTTAAGCAACAAGATTTTTCTATTTGATTAACTACCCAGAGAAAATGAAAGCCTGAAAATCTTTTTTTGCACTACTGTAGAAAGCTAGGTGTTTAAAATGAAGAGCATGATTTACTATAAAAAGACTTCTGAAATTATTCATTAAAAGAATACGATAAGGTATATTTTAAAATGTCTTCTTTCAGCTGAAAATTTTCACCTAATTTATTCAACTATATTTCTGAAGACAAAGTATTATTGTATTCCTCCATCCTGTCCTTTAGGAAACAAGTGCATTAATGTCTATTATTCATAGTTATTCTTCTAGATTTGAAAGCATAGTGCAATGCAATACTGACCTGAATTGAATAATGCACATGCAAGTGCCTTTACTCTCATCTCCTTGCCCTCACTCTTTTTTGTCTTCAAAGTTTTCTTATGGCAGCATTTGAATATGGAAAGCTACATTGCACAGTTTCAATCTGACAAAGAATGCAAAGCATTTGAGGTAGACTGACAAAGGGAAAGATTGCATGATCCTTAAACTTGAAGGAATCAGGAATAAAAAGAGAAGAAACATAACAATGGAGAGAAAGAAGATGAGAATAACCAGCTGGCAATAGAGAAATCAGATTTTACTTCTAAATCCATTTTTGATAACTTTTTGTAGTTTTTTGTGTATTGCTGAATTTTTATATAATTTCATGCATAGAGAAAAGCTGCAAGAATAGTACAAGGAACTCCTCATACCTTGTATCAACATTCAACAAATTTTTTTACATTTTGCTCAATTTGCCTTATTAATCCATCCTCTTCTGTCTCTACCCCCCACCTCTCTTCTGTCTCATCTCTCCCCACCTCTCATGTGTGTGCACAAATACACACATACACATATGATTTCTTCTGAGCTTTTGAAATTAAGTTGGAAACATCATGTCCCTTTACTCTTACATTATTCAGTGTACACTGCATAAGAACAAGACCACTGTCTTAACCCATAATTCAATGAGCAAAATAGTAAAATACAACATGGATTCAATACCATTATTTAACACATAGTCCATAATCAAATTTTACTAATTGATCCAATAATATCCTATATAACTATTATTTTTCATCTGCCCAGGATTCATCCAGGACTTTGTATTACATTTATTAGTCATGCCTCTTAAAACTCTTTTGGTCTGGGACAGTTTATCAACATTTCATTGTCTTTCTTGACCCTGACATTTTTGAAAAGTTGAGGCAGTTATTTGGTAGAAGAGCAGTTTAGGTTGTCTGATGTCTCCTGATGAGACTCGGGTTATATATTTTGGCAAACTGTTATTTATGTCCTTCTCAGTGCATCATATCAGCAACACATGATGTCAGTTGTCCCAATTTTTTAATGTCAACTTTGATCAGTTGGTTAAGTGATGTTTATCTGGTTTCTTCACTGTATTTTTCACTTTGTAATTGATAAGCAATCTTAGCAGAGATACTTTGATACTCTATAAATAGCCTGTTCCTAATCAAACTTCCACTCACTAATGTTAAATTATTTTGATTTTCTAACTCTATCATTCCTTCCACAGTTATTATTCAGCATTCTTCTATAAGGAGCTTTTCCTTCTCCCTCATTAATTACTTTATTTATTGTGTTATATAAGTATAAATTCTCAGAATTTTTCATTAGTCAATGACTTATAATTCATTACTATCATTATTTTATGCTAAAAATTGTATAATTGAAATGTACAAGGAGAGAACTTAAATGTCTCACAAAAAATAGTATATATATATATATATATATATATGAGATGATAGATGTTTTAATTAACTTGATGGGGGAATCTTTTTGCAATGTATATATATATTTTTATATATATATATGAGATGATAGATGTTTTAATTAACTTGATGGGGGAATCTTTTTGCAATGTATATATATATTTTTATATATATATATGAGATGATAGATGTTTTAATTAAATTGATGGGGGAATCTTTTTGCAATGTATATATATATATTTATATATATATAAAATCATCACTTGTACACTTTAAATATCTTACAATTTCAATTATACCTCAATAAAGCTAGAGAAAACAAAGAAAAATCTCAAATAAACAAGCTAACTTTACATTTTAAGGGATTCTAAAAGGAAGAAGAAACTGAGCCCAACTCTAGCAGAAGGAAAGAAATAACAAAGATCAAAGCAGAAAAAAATAGAGACTAGAAAAACAATAGAAAAGATCAACAAAACTACGAGTTGGTTTTTGAAAAGATAAACAAAATTGACAAATCTTTGGCTAGACTAAGAAAAAAGAGACAAGACTCAAATAAATAAAATCAGAAATGAAGAAGATATTACAACTGACCACAGAAATTTAAAAATCATCAGGGAAATGCAAATCAAAACCACAATGAGATATCACTTCATGCCTGTTAGAATTGCTATCATCAAAATGAACACAGATAATAAGTGTTGGCAAGGATGTGGAGAAAACAGAATCCTTGTACACTGTTGGCAGGAATATACACTGGTGCAGCCATTATGGAAAACAGTGCGGAGGCTCCTCAAAAACTAAAAATGGAACTACCATATGATTCAGTAGTTGCTCTTCTAGAGTATATCCAAAGGAAATGAAATCAGTATCTTGAAGAGATATCTGCAATCTCATGCTCATTACAGTATTGTCCACCAATAACAAAGATACAGTTATCAACCTAATTTTCCATCACAGATGAATGGATAAAGAAAATGTCATTCTAATATAAACTATTACTCAGTCTTTAAAAAGAACAAAATCCTGTCATTTGTGACAACATGAATGAACATGGAGGACATTATACTAAGTGAAATAAGCCTGGCACAGAAAGACAAATGCTGCATGAGCTCACTTATAGGTATAATCTAAAAAGGTCAAACTCATGGAGCAGAGGATAGAATGGTGTTTGTCAAGATCTAGACGGTGGTGAAAATGAGATGTCAGTCAACGGGTACAAAGTTTCAGTTATGTAGATAAGTTCTGGAGAGCTAATGTACAGCATGAGTATAGTTAGTAATACTATATTATATACTTGAAAATTTCTAAGAGAGATCTTACATGCTTTCACCACACACAAAAAAGTGAAAACTATGTGAGGTGATGGATGTATTAATTAGCTTGATAGTGGTAATCATTTCACAATGTAAATGTATATCAAAACACCATATTATTCATTGTCATCAAATGTAACCCAGAATTTTGAGGTAAAACCTAAGGATGTCTTCCAACACAGCAGCAACATTAGGTGTTACACTTCTTTTGTATTTATTTTAGTCATCATCTTCATCCTCCAACTCATTTAACATGTTAAACGATTACTTTTCAGTGATTATACAGTGGTGTTTGGTTATAATCTATATCTAAAGCACTCTGACTATAGTATGTTTTATCTCTATTGATTTGAACTGATAAAAACTGAGTGTCTGCCAACAAGATGGAGATACTCTTATTGTCATCTATGCAGTGTGAGGTAACCTCAGATTCAATTTCAGTAATGAAAATTGAATTTAGGAACCTAAGAAATAGAAATTTACCAAACTGCAAAGCAAGCATGAATTGGCCCCATTGCTATAACTGTTCTGGAAAGATAAGAACATGAAGTTTCAGTAGACAGTTTGCTTAAAAGCCCTGCTCTGCAACCCCAGATAATTAAAAGTGATTTCAGTCTGTCCATGTTAGCCAGTCTCTACTCCACCCCACCTCAAAACGCCACCTCAAAATTATACATGTACCAGTCCCAATCCTATAAAACTTTCTTTGTAACTTTCCAAGACCTTGTATTTATTTGTTGGCAAGATTATTAATAAAATCAACTTGTTTTTTGGTAATGGTTTTCCTGGTGATTTTTGTGGGGGCTTTTACAATTTCATGAGGCTCCACGGTAATCTATCTATCTTACATGGCTTAAGACCTTTGATTTGGGACTCTGTGGCACTTCCAAGACCCACCTGAGCCACTCTTACCAGAAGCCTATCCTAGGCTGCTGTGGTGAATAACTTTCTAGCAATATATATGACTCTGATTTTTATAAAGTAAGCCCTCTGCTCCATTTAACTTGTATCCTCAGAATTGGTCCTTCAGGAATATTTTAACATCTAATTAAAATAAATACTATTTTCCTTGGTGAAAACTGCCTACTGTCACTTTTGCATCCTTATTTGTCATGTCTAAAGAACGTCATTCTCTGTTGTGCACTGACATAAGGAAACTCATAGGATAGAAGACAGACATACTACCTACTAAGCCTATTCTCCAAAACTTCCCTGAAGACTAATAAAAAGTTCTCCTTGGACTGTCATCCTTCCTACAACAAACTATGCCTTAAGTCACCATCAAAACTATTAAGAATTCACCTCATGTTGACTTGTGTCGAGGACCTTAATCTTGGAGAAATTGTTTCCCCACAAATTCTGCCTGTCAGGGGCCACTAACTGGTTAGTTGGTGTCTAGGCATGGCCTGATCATCAGGATTGGGGGAGAGGGGACTTGAGACATGGAATATTATAAGCAGACACTTTTAATCAACTGCATTTGTTATTCATGGGTATGTATAACAGTAAATATAAACATTTCCTAGAATCAGGTTCTTAAATGTGTTCACATCCCAATCTCACTTCATGTACATATCACTCTAAATGGCATAATTTTTTATCAAGGACCATTTGGAATTATAGTAGCCATTTTGTGGGACATCTGATATATCTAATATTATATATCTTTGAGGTGGACAATGAAAGAAAGGTAGTAAGATTCTAAACATCCAATAATCATTTTTCCAACTTTATTAAGGAATTATTGACAAATATAATTGTATATGTTTAAAGTGTACAACGGTGATTTGATATATGTATGTATTGTGGAATGATTACCAAGATCAAGATAATTAACACATCCATCACCTCATATAGTTAACTCTTTGCATGTTTGTGTATATGATGAGAATGCTTAAGATCTACTCTCAGTAACTTTCAAGTATACAACACTTAATTATTAACTATCCAATAATCATTTTTCAATTGATACGCAACAATCTTCAAAAGAAATACAGAGCTCAAATTGGCATCCTCAAAGCTCTCTTTGGCAAAGTTTAAAGAGAAAGTCATTTCAATCTTAGATATACTACTCTCTACAGGCCCGTCTCTTCCACTTTATCTTGGACTACCTTCTCCTTATCCTTCTGCCACTCTTTCAGCCTCTGCAAGAATGATTCTCTACGAAGAGCCTCTATAAGAATATTCTTTTCCTCAGAAAGTTCCCTAGAAGGAACCTTTCTAATTTCCCTTAAGGTCTAATAATCCTCAAATCAGGCCTATTATGCAGGTAGAAATTCAATATTTGCAGATGGAAATTCAATATTTGTTTCAGGCTGAACTTCGTGTCATTATTAAGGAATTTGGTAAACAAAAAGAAGAGAAAACTAAATAACACCCCCGTCAATTTTATCATCAGAGACTTATTGTATAGTAAATGGACTTTCAAAAGAGTCTTTTTAGAAGCCCCAGAAAATTTGTCTACCTATGAACAATTTATTGCTGAGTTGGTCATCTTTGTTTGTACCATGTAAGCTTCAAAACAAAATGGAAGAATTGCCCTTAGTCAAAAATACTTATGGGCTAAAAACAACAGATAATCTATAAAATGTTCATATTGATATGTACAAATGGCCTAAATGATTGGTTTTCTTAAGGTAGACACCAAAGAAGGCAATAAAAATAAAAGGCATATTTATTAGAAACAAGAAGCAAAACATTTAATTTGCTAATTATATAATCATTTATGCAGAATATTTAATATAATCTATCAAAAATGCTACTAGAACTAATAAATGAGTTTAGCAATGGTGCAGAACAAAAGTTCAATACAAAAATAAACAAACAAAAAAATTGTACTTCAGTATCTCAAGAATCATTGAGAAATGAAATAAAAGCCAAATTATTTTTAAAAATACCATTAAAAACATAAAACATTTTGTGATAAATTTAATATGATATGTGATGGACCTGTATAATAAAAACTATAAAATAATATAGAGAGAAATTTTTAAAAATGAAGAACTCTACAATATTCAAGGATTGGAAGACTCAGCATTGTTACACTGGAACTTCTCCCTAATTTGATCTAAGGATGCAACTCAAAACTATCAAAATACCAAGTTTTAGATAAATTGGCCAATTTCTTTCTATGAAATTCAAAGGGCCTATAATAGCCAAAATAATTTTCAAAAGTGAGTAAAATTGGAGGACACTGTTATTTTAAGATTTACTGTAAATCTACAGCAATCACATCACTGTGGTACTGCCGTAAGAATACGCATGTAGATCAATGGAAGTAAACAAAGAGTCAAGAAATAAACCAATATATATATGCTCAACTGATTTTCACCACTAAATTTACCAAGAGAATTCAGTGGAAAAAGAATAGTCTTTTCAACAAATATTCTTCAACTAGAATAACTGAATATATATGGGAAAAATTGACTTTGAACTTTCCTTCACATTATATATGAAAATTAACCCAGAATTAATCATAGACATAAATGTAAAGTGGAAACGATAAAATGTCCACAATTAAATGTAGTAGAAATTCTTCTGCAATCATAGGGTAGATAAAGATGTCTTAAATAGGACAAAGCAGCACAAATACTAAAGAAAAATAATTGATAATTTTTACTTTATCAAATATAAGACTTCTGTTCTTTGAAAGACACTGCTAAGGAAATGAAAAGGCAAGCCATAGGCTAGTATAAATATTTGTAAAACATTTATCTGATAAAGGACTTAATCTAGAATATGTATTTTTAAAAGCTGAATTCAATAATAAGATGACAACTACTAACCCAATAAAAATGAGCATAAGAGTTAAACAGCCACTTCAACAAAGAAGAGATATTAATGACAGTTAAGCACATGTAAAGATGCTCAGGATCATGTCTTTAGGGAAATGCAAATTAGACCCACAATAAGATACCACTACGTATCCATTAGAATAACACAGATTTTTTAAAAGACTGAAAATGTCAAGTTTTGGCAAGCAAATGGAGCAACCGGCACTCTCCTATATTGCCACTGAAAATACATAATGGTACAGCCATTTGGGGAAAGAGTTTGTCATTTTCTTATAAAGATAAACATGCATCTACCATATGACCAAGCAATCTCACTCTACATATTTTTCCATAAGACATGGAAACACACTTACCTCAAAGATTTGTACACCAATATTCACAGACTTGATTCCTGACTTAGTTTTATAGATGGCATTTACTTAAAGATTGAACAGAGAAAATACCAGGCTAAGTATGCAGTAACCATCTTTGTTTAACCTTTAGAATTCAATCCTTTACCAGAGGCTTAGCACAAATTCCTAGAGGAAGTTTTAGCTTTGTCTAGAGCCTGCCAATTTGCCAAAGAAAGCAAGCCAGTATCTATACTGATAGAAGATACGCCTTTGGGGTCGTACATGACTTTGGCATGCTATGGAAAAGGGAAAATTCCTTATAGCTCATGCCCTCAATACAAATATCAGGTAAATACAAGAATTATTAGAATCTTTTCAGTTGTTGAAACAAATAGGTATCATTTAAATAGAAGTCACAATATAAAGGACAAACTCCGGAAACATGGCTGTTCAGTGAAAATATAATCAAGCCATAAGTATTAGCCAAATTTATATTTTTGAATTTTACAGCTGCTACTTCAAAAAAATTGAAATCAAATGTGCATTTAATTTGAATAATATACGTTAAACATATGTGACCAAAATATTATGATTTTAATATGTAACCAATACAATAATATTAATTCTATATTTTACATTTTTTCTTTTTATTAAGTATTCAAAACCCAATGTGTATTTCACACTTACAGTACATCTCCATTCAGACTAGCCAAAATTCAAGTTTTCAGTAGTCATATATGGCTAATGCCTATTGTATTGTACTGTATTATCCAAGCTCTAGACACTGACATTAGACATGCCCTGGCTCTCATCACCACTCCAAACAAGCTCCCTTAACATAGACTGGCATAAAAAATCCATTCAATGATTGAGGGATAAATCTATGAATTCTTTCAAAGAGTCCATTATAAAAGCTAAGCTTAGATTCTGAGAAAAACACTGTGAATGATCTGGTTGAATAATTCATAAAGATAAATTTTGTGATACCAAAACAGCTGAGTGTTGGTACCTGATAGCCTCAAATGGCTATTCATGAAAATTATTCATGTAAATTCCCATTATAAAAGACAAAAGTTGCTTACCATGGAACACTAATATTGATGAGTGATGATGTGGCTGGTTCACAACTCATAATCAACATAATTCTGGGAAAAAAAACATGAATCACTTGGAGATATCTTCACCTATTTGGTCTTGCATCTTCTTTAAGCTAAGTTAGTTAAATATTATAAGGGGGGGCTTCCCTGGTGGCGCAATGGTTGAGAATCTGCCTGCCAATGCAGGGGACACAGGTTCGATCCCTAGTCTGGGAGGATCCCACATGCCGCGGAGCAACTAGGTCCGTGAGCCACAACTACTGAGCCTGCGCGTCTGGAGCCTGTGCTCGGCACCAAGAGAGGCCGCGATAGTGAGAGGCCCGCGCACTGTGATGAAGACTGGCCCCCGCTCGCCACAACTAGAGAAAGCCCACGCACAGAAACGAAGACCCAACACAGTGAAAAATAAATAAATAAATAAATAAATAAAGGAGATCCTTTAAATAAAAATTTTAAAAAATATATTATAAGGGGCTAATTCAGTATATTTTCCAAACTGTCTTATCTTCAAGAAATTAAAGCTGCCTTTCCACAACATCTCTCTTCTCCACCATTGCACAACCCTCAACCTGAATGTTCGGTATTTTGAAAAAGTTAACAAAGAAAGGCTACACATGAACCTGGCTGGAAAGAATCCTATCAAGTACTATTGACTACACACAGTAATCAAATTCAGTGAGTTGACACCTGGGTCCATATTCCACAATATAAAAAGTCCAATTCCATTTGACAATCCAAACTCTTGGGTGATCTTAAGATAAGGCCTCCAGATAGTCTCCAAACATAGATGAAATCATAAAGCAGACAACTTCTACCATGATTTTGGATCAGGTACATGACTTCTTGATGTCAACAGTTTCTGTTCAAAACCCACTTGATAAAATCCAGATCAGAAACACAAATAATCATGTTTTAATCTGCATGATCATGTTCTTTATTTTCCTGGATATTTTATTTTCTCTCTGTTGGCTTAAGGTTCTGGAAGGTTATAACACCTGTAGCTCCTTCACTATTGCTTCCTAAATGTCCCTACTCTTATTACTGTTCTTATCATCCTTCATCCAATGCCTGGTTATGATTTAGTCACAATTTGGCTAAAAGATACAATCAAATCAAAAGTCAAATTGTTCCCTATTTTCTCTGGGTGCAATCCAGCTTCCCTTAGTACCAGTCCCATCTATAGAATCAATTGGTTTCATGAGTATTTGTTTTCAACCACTATATGGCAAACACAACCCTAATCAGTCAAAGGTCTAAAACTCCCTATGACATAATACCTAGCATTGAACATTTCCATCTCTAACAAAACAAACCTGACACATTTTACAAGAAGTGGACTTTGTAACTGAACATTCACAGAAATAGAACATAATGATGAACTAAGAAATGGGTTGTATGTATACACATGCTCTTCTCTTTTAGCTATTATTGAAACTCTATTCTCTTTTTTTTCTTTTTTTTTTAACATCTTTATTGGAGTATAATTGTTAACACACCATTGTAAAGCAATTAAACTCTGTTCTTAATAGCATTCTCCATTGCCAGAAAGACTACGCATAAAGCTTTGATGGTGATCTTTATGGGAAAGTAGACAAAGTATTCTTTTCATATTAGTTTATTTAGCTGATTGTGCCTGTTATTGTCAGTTTTAAAATAGAACAGTAATTTTTATTTATTTATTTTAATTTTTTAATTTAATTTAATTTATTTTTTATACTACAAGTCCTTATTAGTCATCATTTTATACACATCAGTGTATACATGTCAAACCCAGTCATCCAATTCATCACACCACCACCCTGAACTCCGCGCTGCTTCCCCCACTTGGTGTCCATACATTTGTTCTCTACATCTGTGTCTCAATTTCTGCCCTGCAAACCGGTTCATCTGTACCATTTTTCTAGTTCCACATATATGCATTAATATACGATATTTGTTTTTCCCTTTCTGACTTACTTCACTATGTATAACAGTCTCTAGATCCATCCATGTGACAACAAATGACCCAATTTCGATCCTTTTTATGGCTGAGTAATATTCCATTGTATATATGTACAACATCTTCTTTAACCATTCGTCTGTCGATGGGCATTTAGGTTGCTTCCATGAACTGGCTATTGTAAATAGTGCTGCAATCAACATTGGAGTGCATGTGTCTTTTTGAATTATGGTTTCTCTGGGTATATACCCAGTAGTGGGATTGCTGGGTCATATGGTAATTCTATTTTTACTTTTTTAAGGAACCTCCATACTGTTCTCCATAGTGGCTGTATCAATTTACATTCCCACCGACAGTGCAAGAGGGTTCCCTTTTCTCCACACCCTCTTCAACATTTGTTGTTTGTAGATTTTCTGATGATGCCCATTCTAACTGGTGTGAGGTGATACGTCATGATAGTTTTGATTTGCATTTCTCTAATAATTCGTGATGTTGAGCAGCTTTTCATGTGCTTCTTGGCCATCTGTATGTCTTCTTTGGGGAAATGTCTATTTAGGTCTTCTGCCTATTATTGGATTGGGTTGTTTGTTTTTTTAATATTGAGCTGCATGAGCTGTTTATATATTTTCGAGATTAATCCTATGTCTGTTGATTCATTTGCAAATATTTTCTCCCATTCTGAGGGTTGTCTTTTCGTCTTCGTTATGGTTGCCTTTGCTGTGCAAAAGCTTTGAAGTTTCATTAGGTCCTATTTGTTTATGTTGGTTTTTATTTCCATTACTCTAGGAGGTGGATCAAAAAAGATCTTGCTGTGATTTATGTCAAAGAGTGTTCTGCCTATGTTTTCCTCTAAGAGTTTTATACTGACCAGTCTTACATTTAGGGCTCTAATCCATTTTGAGTTTATTTTTGTGTATGGTGTTAGGGAGAGTTCTAATTTCATTCTTTTACATGTACCTGTCCAGTTTTCCCAGCACCACTTATTAAGAGCCTGTCTTTTATCTATTGTATATCCTTGCCTCCTTTGTCATAGATTAGTTGACCACAGGAGCATGGGTTTATGTCTGGGCTTTCTATCCTGTTCCATTGATCTATGTTTCTGTTTTTGTGCCAGTATCACATTGTCTTGATTACTGTACCTTTGTAGTATAGTCTGAAGTCAGGGAGTCTGATTCCTCCAGCTCCATTTTTTTCCCTCAAGACTGCTTTGGCTATTCGGGGTCTTTTGTGTCTCCATAGAAATTTTAAGATTTTTTGTTCTAGTTCTGTAAAAAAATGCCATTGGTAATTTGATAGGGATTGCACTGAATCGGTAGAATGCTTTGGATAGTATAGTCATTTTCACAATATTGATTCTTCCAATCCAAGAACATGGTATATCTCTCTATCTGGTTGTACCATCTTTAATTTCTTTCATCAGTGTCTTATAGTTTTCTGCATACAGGTGTTTTGTCTCCCTAGGTAGTTTTATTCCTAGGTATTTTATTCTTTTTGTTGCAATGGTAAATGGGAGTGTTTCCTTAATTTCTCTTTCAGATTTTTCATCATTAGTGTATAGGAATGCAAGAGATTTCTGCTCATTAATTTTGTATCCTGCAACTTTACCAAATTCATTGATTAGCTCTAGTACTTTTCTGGTGGCTTCTTTAGGAGTCTCTATGTATAGTATCATGTCATCTGCAAATAGTGACTGTTTTACTTCTTCTTTTCCAATTTGTATTCCTTTTACTTCTTTTTCTTCTCTGATTGCCATAGCTAGGACTTCCAAAACTATGTTGAATAATAGTGGCGAGAGTGGACATCCTTGTCTTTTTCCTGATCTTAGAGGAAATGCTTTCAGTTTTTCACCATTAAGAATGATGTTTGCTGTGGTTTTGTCATATATGGCCTTTATTATGTTGAGGTAGGTTCCCTCTATGCCCACTTTCTGAAGAGTTTTTATCATAAATGGGTGTTGAATCTTGTCAAAAGCTTTTTCCACATCTATTGAGATGATCATGTGGTTTTTCTTCTTCAGTTTGTTAATATGGTGCATCACATTGATTGATTTGCGTATATTGAAGAATCCTTGCATCCCTAGGATAAATCTCACTGGATCATGGTGTATGATCCTTTTAATGTGTTGTTAGATTCTGTTTGCTAGTATTTTGTTGAGGATTTTTGCATCTATTTCATGAGTGATATTGGTCTGTAATTTTCTTTTTTTGTAGTATCTTTGTCTGGTTTTGGTATCAGGTTGATGGTGGCCTCACAGAATGAGTTTGGGAGTGTTCCTTCCTCTGATATTTTTTGGAAGAGTTTGAGAAGGATGGGTGTTAGCTCTTCTCTAAATGTTTGATAGAATTCACCTGTGAAGCCATCTGGTCCTGGACTTTTGTTCGTTGGAAGATTTTTAATCACAGTTTCCATTTCATTACTTGTGATTGGTCTGTTCATATTGTCTGTTTCTTCCTGGTACAGTCATGGAAGGTTATACCTTTCTAAGAATTTGTCCATTTCTTCCAGGTTGTCCATTTTATTGGCACAGAGTTGCCTGTAGTGTCTCTTAGGGTGCTTTGTATTTCTGTGGTGTCTGCTGTAACTTCTCCTTTTGTATTTCTAATGTTACTGATTTGAGTCATCTCCATCTTTTTCTTGATGAGTCTGGCTAATGGTTTATCCATTTTGTTTATCTTCTCAAAGAACTAGCTTTTAGTTTTATTGATCTTTGCTATTGTTTTCTTTGTTTCTATTTCACTTATTTCTGCTCTGATCTTTATGATTTCTTCCCTTCTGCTAACTTAGGGTTTTGTTTGTTCTTCTTTCTCTAGTTCCTTCAGGTGTAAGGTTACATTTTTTTGAGATTTTTTTTGTTTCTTGAAGTAGACTTGTATAGCTATAAACTTCCCTCTTAGAACTGCTTTTGCTGCTTCCGATAGGTTTTGGATCATCGTGTTTTCATTGTCATTTGTCTCTATGTATTTTTTGATTTCCCTTTGATTTCTTCAGTGATCTCTTGGTTATTTAGTAAAGTATTCTACAGCCTCCATGTGTTTGTGTTTTTTACATTTTTTTCCCTGTATTTAATTCTAATCTCATAGTGTTGTACAAGGTCAGAAAAGATGCTTGATATGATGTGAATTTTCTTAAATTTACTGAGTGTGACCCAAGGTGTGATCTATCCTGGAGAATGTTCCGTGCGCACTTGAGCAGAAACTATAATCTGCTCTTGTTGAATGGAAAGTCCTATAAATATCAATTAAATCTATCTGGTCTATTGTGTAATTTAAAGCTTCTGTTTCCTTATTTATTTTCATTTTGGATGGTCAGTCCATTGGTGTAACTGAGGTGTTAACGTTCCCCACTATTATTGTGTTACTGTTGATTTCCTCTTTTATAGCTGTTAGCAGTTGCCTTATGTATTGTGGTGCTCCTATGTTGGGTGCATATATATTTATAATTGTTATAGCTTCTTCTTGGATTGATCCCTTGATCAGTATGTAGTGTCCTTCCTTGTCTCTTGTAACTTTCTTTATTTTAATGTCTATTTTGTTTGATATGAGTATTGCTATTCCAGCTTTCTTTTGATTTCCATTTGCATGGAATATCTTCTTCCATCCCCTCACTTTCAGTCTGTATGTGTCCCTAGGCCTGAAGTGGGTGTCTTGTAGACAGCATATATATGGGTCTTGTTTTTGTATCCATTCAGCAAGCCTGTGTCTTTTGGTTGGAGCATTTAATCCATTCACGTTTAAGGTAATTATCGATATGTATGTTCCTATGACCATTTTCTGAATTATTTTGGGTTTGTTTTTTAGGTCCTTTTCTTCTTTTGTGTTTCCCACTTAGAGAAGTTTCATTACCATTTGTCGTGGAGCTGCTTTGGTGGTGCTGAATTCTCTTAGCTTTTGCTTGTCTGTAAAGCTTTGATTTCTCCGTCAAATCTGAATAAGATCCTTGCCACATAATCTTGGTTGTAGATTCTTCCCTTTCATAACTTTTAATATATCGTGTCACTCCCTTCTTGCCTGTAGAGTTTCTGCTGAGAAATCAGCTGTTAAGCTTATGGGAGTTCTCTTGTATGTTATTTGTCATTTTTCCCTTGTTGCTTTCAATAATTTTTCTTTCTGTTTAATTGTTGTCGATTTGATTACTATGTGTCTTGGTGTGTTTCTCCTTGGGTTTATCCTGTACGGGACTCGCTGCGCTTCCTGGACTTAGGTGGCTATTTCCTTTCCCATGTTAGTGACGTTTTCAACTATAATCTCTTCAAATATTTTCTCTGGTCCTTTCTCTCTCTCTTCTCCTTCTGGGACCCCTATAATGCGAATGTTGTTGCATTTAATGTTGTCCCAGAGGTCTCTTAGGCTGTCTTCATTTCTTTTCATTCTATTTATTCTGTTCCACAGCAGTGAATTCCAACATTCTGTCTTCCATGTCACTTAGCCATTCTTCTGCCTCAGTTATTCTACTATTGATTCCTTCTAGTGTAGTTTTCATTTCAGTTATTGTATTGTTCATCTGTTTCTTTGTTCTTTAATTCTTCTAGGTCTTTGTTAAACATTTCTTGCATCTTCTCAATCTTTGTCTCCATTGTTTTTCCGAAGTCCTGAATCATCTTCACTATCTATTCTGAATTCTTTTTCTGGAAGGTTGCCTATCTCCACTTCATTTAGTTGTTTTTCTGGGGTTCTGTCTTGTTCCTTCACTTGGTACATAGCCCTCTGCCTTTTCATCTTGTCTTTTTGTGAATGTGGTTTTTCTTCCATAGGCTGCGGGATTGTAGTTCTTCTTGCTTCTGCTGTCTGCCCTCTGGTGAATGTGGCTATCTAAGGGGCTTGTGCAAGTTTCCTGATGGGAGGGACTGGTAGTGGGTAGAGCTGACTGTTGCTCTGGTGGGCAGAGCTCAGTAAAACTTTAATCCGCTTGACTGCTCATGGGTGGGGCTGGGTTCCCTCCCAGTTTGTTGTTTGGTCCGAGGCAACCCAACACTGGAGCCTACCTGGGCACTTTGCTGGGGCTAATGGCAGACTCTGGGAGGGCTCACACCAAGGAGTACTTCCCAGAACTTCCACTGCCAGTGTCCTTGTCCCCACGGTGAGCCAGAGCCTCCCCCCACCTCTGCAGGAGACCCTCCGACACTAGCAGGTAGGTCTGGTTCAGTCTCCCTTGGGGTCACTGCTCCTTCCCCTGAGTCCTGATGTGCACACTACTTTTTGTGTGCCCTCCAAGAGTGGAGTCTCTGTTTCTCCCTGTCCTGTCGAAGTCCTGCAATCAAATCCCACTAGCCTTCAAAATCTGATTCTCTAGGAATTCCTCCTCATGTTGCTGGACCCCCAGGTTGGGAAGCCTGATGTGGGGCTCAGAACCTTCACTCCAGTGGGTTGATTTCTGTGGTATAAGTGTTCTCCAGTCTGTGAGTCACCCACCCAGTAGTTATGCGATTTGATTTTACTGTGATTGTGCCCCTCCTACAATGTCCTTTTGGCTTCTCCTTTGTCTTTGGATGTGGGTTATCTTTTTTGGTGAGTTCCAGTGTCTTCCTGTCGATGACTGTCCAGCAGCTAGTTGTGATTCTGGTGTTCTCAGAAGAGAGAGTGAGAGCACGTCCTTCTACTCCACCATCTTGGTTCACGGCCCAGAACAGTAGTTTTTAGAGGAAAAAATTAAATTTGCTGAAGTTGGTTGTCCTTTGACCCAAACCACATTTAATACCATGGTCTCATTTGCTGTATATAGCATACACATACACACACACACACACACACACACACACACACTTATAAACACACACATAATATATGGATACACACACAGTATTTTCCAAATTGGCAAATCATTCATATGCATAGTTAATCCATTGTCACTAAAATAATAATCTCAGGGAAAAGAAACATTAGGAACTCTGAGTAGGAAAACTCTTCTGAAAACCCTGACATGAGTAAACAGAATCTTTGAAGGCATGAAAACACAAGACAGTAAAGATGGGAGAAAGTGACATTCACGAAACGTCTGTATTTCTGACTTCTTGGTTAGACAAGTCCTCCTTAGCTGTTCTGAGACTTTGAAGTTTACCTAATTTACCACCCATTTATAAATAAATCAAACAGAAGCTCCAAAAGGAAGCCAAATCACCCATCATGCCTTTAGAGGCTTACTCCACCTAAAAACAAACATCATTTAATTTCAGTTTACTGTAGCAGAAAGTAGAAATAACACAGAGTCTTTATAATCCTGGTACTGCCTCCTGACACGTGCCAAGTTGCTGAGTGATTTCAATATCAGGGTTGACTAATCATTTTCATCATTTATTTTAAATGAACAGTGACATGTTATTAATTAATATTAATCAGGAAATTACCACATAAGCAGAAAAAGAATGGTTGCCCACACATGGCTCATTAGGCTTATGCAGCTTAAGACATGAACTGGAATTTTAGACTCATGGTTTACGGAATTTTATAGAAACAACTCATTCAAATATTTCTAACATAATATGAAAGATAAAAAATAAATTTTAAGAAAATCTTAAAGAAATGAAATGTGACTTTTGGCCCATAACCTTGGCTAAAGGAGAAAGAAATATACTTTTCACAGCAAAAGAAGTGCTACAGATCAAAGAATAAAGGTCACATGTGAAGAAGAAACCCTATCGATGAATGAATATCTCCACATGTTATTTTGTGTTTTATTTCCCATATTTATAGGAGAAGGCAGAGCAGAATAATATGTAATAAATTGTTAATTCAAAACTGCAATTTAACCATTAATTTGATCCTTTTTGCTGATTTGAAGAAGACATATTACCAAGTAAAAATAAGAAAATCATGTCTACTTCTGTATTTTCTATGCATCTGAGGCCTTTGGCAGACATTTTCTTGAAAATTAATGAAGTGAGCTTGTCACTTGAAAGAAAACAGCTGATATTTGTTGCAAAGGTTTCAGCATCATTCATGGTAACTAACATAATGCATGGGTAAAAGATCCATTCAAAGAGCAAGAAAGGCCAGTGGATTTCAATGTCATGGAGTACACAAAGCTTTTTGATGTGGTTTCTGATTACACACTGCAACTAACCTCTAAGAAACTAACAGTTCTAAGTGGGTGGTTGCAGTATTAAGAAAAAGTTTTGAAAATAATACCACCTTTTTCAACTGTGAGGCCAAATTATCCTCAAATATTTCAACTAAAACAACATATTGCAACAAATTAATGAGACTCCAGATGTCTTATATTTCACCAGCTATTAAATAAATTTGCAAAACTGTAAAACAATGGTATTCTTCCTGTGGGACGCCAAATTCTCAGATGGCTTCCAAGATTCTTTTCTGCTGGTGTACATGCCCAATATAATCACCTCTCCTTAAGTGTGGGCAGGACCTGTGAATATAATGGCATAGTCATGCTCCTGATTACATTACATTATATGACAAAGGTGATAGGATAGTAATGTCCCTGGTTGTTACCTTATCTAAGACTCAATGTAGACTCAAAATAGTTTCTCTGTTGGCTTTGCAAAAGTAAGCTGCCATGTTGTGACACAGTATATATACAGTAAAATTGCATTTCCATAAGCTCCAAAATAGGTGAAACCAATCTATGGTGTTGGAAATCACAATAATGGTTACCTTTGCAGCAGCATGGAAAATAGTGACTAAAAGGGGGCATGGGGAGAACATCTGGGGTGATGGTAATGATCTATGTCTTCTTCTGGATGCTGGTTACATGTGTTTGTTTAATTTATAAAACTTCAAGTAGCTGTACTATTGTGATTAGTGCCTTTTGATGTATGCATGTTATACCAACTCAGTCATTATATTGAACAAGCATATTTTACCACTCTCTTCTATAACCAACAATACTACATAAGACAAAGTGTTTTGGAGTTCAATTGCTGGGTAACAAATTACCACAAATTTAGGAGCTTTAAATAACATATGTTTTCATTGCACAGTTCCAATGGGTCAGGAGTCTGTACACAGCTTAGCTGGGTCCTCTGCTCAGGGTTTCTCAAGACTGCCATCAAGGTGTCAGCTAGGGTAGGTTTTTCCATGGAGCTCAGAGTCCTCTTCCCAACTCAAGAGATGGTTAGTAGAATTTATTTCCCTTGTGTCTGTATGACTAGTGTTCTCAGCTCCTAGCGGCTACCCTCAGTTCCCTGCTATGTGGCCCTCTCCATAGGCAGCTCACAGTAGCTTCTTTCTCCAAGGCCAGCAGGAGACTCTCTCCTTCTAAGACTGCATCTTATATAATGTAAGCAAATCAAGGGAATGACACCCTATCAACTTTGCCACATTCAATTGTTAGAAACAAACCACAGGTTCCATCTGTACTCAAGAGGAGGAGATTATACAAAGGAAGAGGAAGGGATTACTGGAAGTTGTTCTAGAGTTTATCTACTACGCAGAGTATCAGTGACTGCTATTTTTTAAAAAATGACCATTCTTTATGTAGCATTTCTTCAAGCCCAGAAAATTTCACTTGGGAGATTTCCAAAATTAATTTCTCTCTTGAGAAGCTTTAGGAGCTCCTTTAGAAAATGTCATTATAGCTGGGCATGTATCAAATGATGACTAGTTTTTAGAATAAAAAATATTAAAATCAGCATGTCCTTGCTGTGTTAATCAGAGACTTCTGGGTTGTTAAATTAGCATGAATTATAAGAGTAAGTATTTTCCCAGTCTTTTTAATCCTCAACTTCAGGAATCTGTAATGTTTTCTCTAACAGGTACTTATTCTATACGAAAGGATATGAGCTAATGCTTCTGCATGTGATATCACAGATAATAAAATATACCAATGAGACCATTAACTAAAGGATTTCCTAAGAGTTTCTATTAAGTGTTAGGAAAGTAATTCAACAATAAATTATTTTTCAATGTCTGATTCAGTTAACTGAATGAAATCAGTTCAATTTCAAATGTTAAATATATTTAAATGAATCATATCAAGACTTGAATTAATTTCAAAGAAGCACTTGCCTTGTAAAATATAAGGCACGGATATGTAAGGTAATCATTCTGCACAATGATATTTCTTGGGAATATATAGGCTCAAGATTTTAAAAAGGGTAAAAATGTATGACAATAATAATTAATGGAAGAGAAAAGTTATTATTGAACAGAAATAAAGATATAAAAAGTTTATTGTTTTATCATTGCCCCTTCCTTTTTCTTCTTATATCTCACTTTCTCCCTCACTTCCCCATTTGTTTTGCAATGTACTATTTATTGCCATATCTTTGGAACCTAGAATAGTCAGCGTTTGTATATACTAGGCACTCAAAAATTATTTGTTGAACTGATGAACATGTGGATAGATACATCCTATTTCTTGTATTTTTATCTTTTTATTGCCTAATTTTTTCCAAGTTTTAATTTTTTGTGCCCTCACATGTGCCCTCTCATTTTAAAAGTCTGAAGAATAACTATGAAAAATGAAAAGAAGTTGCTGTTGGTTTAATTAAGACAGTGAAGAATTAAGATATTGAAGTAGACAGAAAGATCTGCTGGTTCAGGTTACAGGAAAAGAAAGCCCTGCATAAAGAATAAATCCCCCAATGCATCAAGGAGAGATGAAATTCAATACTATTTTAGGTGGAATAGAAGGTTTGAAAGAGCCTCTGCTCTTACTCTGTGCTGCTGATTCGGTTGCCCCTGCTAATGCTGCATGGCAGGTGTGCGAGTCCCACTTTCAAGTCTGATATTTCACAAGATCAACTGGCATTTAAGCTCCTCAGGCTCTCCTCAGGAGTCATTCAATTAATACACCAAAGAGCTTTTGGTTTGCTATGATTCCTCAAAGGTCAAGTCGTAAACATTTAAGGGATATGTGATGATTAAAAAGACTATTCACCATAGATGGTTTAGCCTAAAACACTTTTTTTCTAATTTTGACTACAAATTCTTAAGAACAAAGCAAGATAACGCCTCAACTACCTGCCCAGACAATATTACTTTGGAGTTTTGTGAGAATAGCATGTTCTTATTTTAAATGCCTCTAGTAATATGACACAACTGATTTAATGTAAATTAAATATTTTTGTCTAAGTTCATATTTTCACCATTATATTTTGAGTACATGTGGGGCTTTTTATAGATTTATTTTTACAATGGTTTAGCTTTTGTATCAGCACTTTCATTAGTAAATATTTTCTGAGATATTTTACTTCAACAACCTGATCTAATAAGTATGAAGGTTTATTGAGTTCAGGGGGATTCTTACTCTCTGCTTATTAGAGACTATAAGTACTGATTAAAGGTGTATGTCAATAGTAAGGGAATAAAATGAAATGACAGTGTTGGAGTTCTCAGGCAAAAATGTCACTCATAATAGGGATTCGACAATTAGGGGAATTTAGCCCCATAGCAAAGAGCTAAGGTCACTGAAAGACAGAGCCTGCCAACAGTGCCTGAGATGAGTGTCGGCTGTTTAGAAAGCATCATCTTGGTTGTCCTAGGATGAGCCCAGATGAAACTCAAGGCTGCTGAATCACATGTAAACTTTAGGAAACAGCTTCTGCTGTTGACTTTTGTTTTCAGTCCTAAGCAATTTTGAGAAAAAGGAGCTTTGACAGGATGATTGTTTCTTGGTTAGATCATTAGCATTCATTCATTCAACATCTATTCACTACACACTGCATACCAGGAAATGAGAAAAAAATTGAAGAAACTGTTTCTGAATTCCCAAAGAGCTGTACATAAAAGCAAAGAAAATAATCAGGATTAGAAGGAAAAGTATGTGTAAGATATACTAAAATCACACAAAAATAAAATTAAAGAAGAAGATATCAAAGAATAGAGAATAAGGAACTTTAACTAAGAGGACTGAAGGAGGGAAAACAAAAGAGAAAGCATGTCTGAATAGGAAAGTATTAGAAATGAGTTCTTACAAAAAGAGGAAAGGCTGTAAAAAGGAGAAATAAAAGCCCTGGATAATATAATCATCTGCATGTATATAAATATTAAATTATCCAACTAAACACGTCAACTTTAAAGGTATAGCATGGAAAAGAGTAATAAATTATAATCTGGGAATATGACCCTTCTTACCCATTTAAGACTACCTCACATTTTGAGTGAATGTATTCAGTCCAGTAGTTGGCTAGCTAAATTATATAACTAATTTTACTAGTTTGAATAATTGTTTTTCAAAGAATTAGTGGATTAGGCCATATTAAACCAGCCATATTAAAAACTATCATCTTAGTATAACAGAGACTTCTTTTATAGTGAGTATATTAGTATATAATCAGAATATCTAAAGAATATAAAACAAATTATTTGTCCCTCTTTGAATAAAAATAAGCAAATTAGTAATGGAATTTAAAATATACGTATATAAAACATGTTTATTTCTATGTTTTACAGGTTTAAATTTAAGAACAAAAAAGTGTGTATTAGTTGTTTCCATGTAAAAAAAAAACTTCAACATCTCAGTGGCAACACCAATATCCATTTTCATGCTCATGAATTCTTTAGGTCGTCTGAAGTTCCAGTGATCTAGGCTGGTCTCAGCGGGGGCAGGCTGGACTCTAGGCATTTTGGTGGGTTTAAGTCTACTCTACATGTTTCACATCCTGAGGCCCAGACTGATGATATAGCAGCTACCCAGAGCATGCAATGTTCGTGGCAATCACAGAAAAGGAATGGGTTAATAGAAAGAAGTGATGCCTCTAATAGTCTCAACTAAAAACCAACACACTGTTGCTTCTACACACATTCCATTGGCCAAGCAAACTGCATATAGATAATTCTATTAAGAGATGGAGTAAGGGACTGGGAAACTCTAATCCAGTCTATCACAAGGTGAATTATGTATAACATTTGTCAATTTACATTCCTTCTGCTTCTTTATTGGGCTTGTAGGAAAATAGATTTGAGATGGCTACACTTGGACCAACCTCAGGACCAAAGCACCCATGATCAAGACTATTAGGTGAATTTTAAGAAAATGAGCCCTTTCGGACATAGGAACACTCTGGCATTGATATCATCCAGGAATACTGAGCAGAATCACTGCTTTCTCCTCCAAATATACTTACTCGTGTTGAAATTAGCTCAAACATCACAAGCCAGTTTTTATATATTAGGAGATGAATTCTTCCAACTGCTGATGGGGACTGGTTTTGCTAAAAAGGGTATGACTAAGAACACATACACTGTTCTGGATTATATTACAAACTATAAATTTTACTTCTTTTAAAACTTTTTACTGGTTGCTATTTAAGTGTGAAATATAAATTTTTAACTAATCTAAGTCCACCTTCAAATGTCACTGTATTGCTTCATGGGTAATGTAAGTACTTATAACAGAGTAGTCCCAATTCTTCTCACCTGTCCCTTAACAACATTACTGTTGTTCATTTCACTTATCCACATGCTATAATCTCCCAATACATTGTTACTATTATTACTTAAACAGTTACCTTTTAGATCAATTAAGAATAAGAAAAATACAGGATTTTACTTTGCTGTTATTTATTTCTTCTCCAAATTCTTCCTTTCTTTATGCAGATTTGAGTTTCTGATGACATATATAATTTTTCTTCTAAAATAACTTCTTTTAAAAGTTCTTATAGGATAGGTCCGCCGGTGATGAATTCCCTCAGTTTTGGTTTTTCTGAGAAATTTTTTATTTGTTTCACTTTTGAAGTGTAATTTTACTAGATATAGAATCTAAACTGATTTTTTCCCCCTATTTCACTCCACTCCCTTCTTGCTTGCATGCTTTTGATAAGTCTGTTGTAATGTGTTCCCTTGTTCTACAGGTAAGGTGGGGTTTTTTCCTCCTGTGGCTGCTTTCAAAATTTCTTCTTTGCCTTTGATTTTCTACAATTTGAATATAATATGCCTAGGAGCAGATGTTTTGTCTTTTATCCTGCTTGGTGTCCTCTGAGTTTCGTGGAACTGTGATGTGGTATCAGTCCTTAATTTTGGAAAGTTCTCAGCCATTATTATTTCAATTATTTACTCTGCTCTGTTTTCTCTTTCTTCTCCTTCTGGTATTACAAGTATGTATATGTCGTACTTTTTGAAATTGCCCTGGAGTTCTTAGATGTTCTGGGGTTTTTTAGTTTTGTTTTTAATTCTTATTTATCCTTGCATTTCAGTTTGGGAACTCTATTGAGCTATCTTCAAGCTCACTGGCTCTTCTGGCCACATCCAGTCTACAGATTAGCTCATTAAAAGCATTCTTCTTCCTGTTTTTTTAATTCTGAATTTTTAAGTTTTTAGCCTTTCCTTCTGATTCTTTCTTAGAGTTTTCTTCTCTCTGCTTACACTTAACACTTGTTCTTGTATTTATTTACTTTCTCCATCTGAGCCTTTAACATAGGAATCATAGTTACTTTATATTCCCTCTCTGATAATTCCAAAATTTACGTAATACCTGTCTGTCTCTGGTGTATACATTGCCTCTTCAGATTGTATTCTTTTTCCTTGTCTTTTCACATGCCTTGAAATTCTTGGTTGAAATTCAAGGTAATAGGAATTGAAGTTATAGGTATGACATATAAGGTGATAGGAATTGAAGTTATAGGTAATAGGAATTGAAGTTTTAGGTAATAGGAATTGTATATGGTGATAAGAATTGAAGTTTTACGTTTATCCCCCTAGGAGTAGGGCTGTATTTAATGTTGGCTTTAGCTGTAGGTGCCAGAGACTTCAAACTACAATTGACCTTGAGTAACACATGTCTGAACTTTGTGAGACACCTTATACACGAATGTTTTTTCAATAAATATGCACTACAGTACTACACTATCTGCGTGTGGTTTAATCCATGGGCGGGGAACCACAGATGTGAAGGGTCGACTATAAATTTATACAGGGATTTTCAACTGCACAGGGATTGGCACCCCTGACCCCCACATTGCTCAAAGGTCAACTGTACTCTAGTGTCCTTGTTTTCGTCTCCCTTGTTTCCTTTGGGCTTCTCTCAGAACTCCTCTACTGTTAGAGTCTGCATCTTACAGTTCTCTCAGCTGTAATCCACTATATTTATACTAGAGCCCTGTTGATGTGGTAGTAAGGTGTGGGAAAGGCAAGCATTTTATAATCTTATGACTAAATCTCAGGCTTTTAGTTATCCTGTGTCTCTCAGCTGTGACCTTAAGTGTGTTTCTTAGCTGCCTCCCATCCTCCCCTTAGGTGAGACAGAAAGGCTAGAGAGTAAATACACTTCTCTCAGGAGGGATGAGGTTCTGGTAAAGTCATTTCCTTGGGATAATATAGGCTTTTGTATGGAGAAGTCTCTGTCTGTATTTCACCCTTTCTTCCCTTCACCCAATGACACCTACAACAAGATATTTCTTGACTCTTTACTAGGAGAAACTGGCAGGGCTTCCAGAGGGACAATCCACAAAAGTGTGGGCTCCTACCCGCCTGAGTGTGGACCCCAGGAGTTTCTCATTCTCAAGCTAGTCCACACTCAACCTAAATAAATTTATCAAAATTACCATTTAAATATCCCTAACAATATTTAATGCTAGGAATATTTAACATTAAATATTCCTGGCTCCAGAGTCTTCTGCTCCAGGTACGTAGACCTCAGCTGTGACTGTTGGGATTTGCCTGTCTCTCCAGATTTCAGGGTGTTAGCTTGCCATGTGACATCAGTTCTCTGATGGGTCCAAGAAAAGTTGATTTTCAGTTTGTTCAGCTTGTCTCTTATAAGGTTGGCAGTGGTGACTTCCAAGCTCTGTACATATCAGAGCTGAAACTAGATGGATTGATGTTTGGGAAACAAATTTGAATTTAAAAAAAGAATAAGTAAACCTTAAAATCTGTGAACATTTCTTTAAGTAGAAGCTTATTAGTCAAATTCTCCCTTAATGATAATCAGGTATGTTCTGAGTATTTAAAAAAAAAAAGAAAAAAAGAAAAAGAAACAAAAAACTCTGCTATTTTCATAAATCTGTGGGAGCATATCTGCTCTAGCCAACCAAGAGCCAATGGAAACTCATTCCAACATAGGCATCATTTACTCCTGTTCTGTGAAGCCGTCTCACTTCCTTTAAGTGTCTGAATCTAATGCTAATGAGATCTGTAATATATGTATGCAGTATCTTCCTACCAATAAAATACCTGAAAGCCTACAGGAATCAACTTCACAAAATAAGATTGTGACTTCCAAAATTTGTTGATTTGATACGACATCTCTTTGTTCTGCATCTTTTGACTAAATGGTACAATAATTTTTAACCTAATCTCCCCAATTATGTTTCTGAGTGTGTAGTCCAGGACCATTGGCATAATTAGGTGAGACATTTGGTACCTAGACACATGAATCAGAATCTCTGGCGTAGGTCCAGGAATATATATTTCAAAAACTCTCTGTGTAATG
Organism: Delphinapterus leucas; assembly: GCF_059928025.1. Lineage (NCBI taxonomy): Eukaryota > Metazoa > Chordata > Mammalia > Artiodactyla > Monodontidae > Delphinapterus > Delphinapterus leucas. The sequence goes on along the minus strand of NC_143136.1, from coordinate 40,168,083 downwards.
ATTATGAACACTAAAATTGCTCTATACCAGTGGTTCTCAAAGTGTGGTTCTGGACCAACTTGTTTTAATAGTCCTTCATGTGATTTCAGAACCATTGCTTTGTACTATGGGAATAATTAATAATAATAATAAATATGAGCTTTGCTTCGACAAAGGTGACCCTTATTTCCCAAAGAATCTTGAAGCTATAATGGATCTTTTGACTATTTTCAAGAAATCATTTTAAATAATCAGAGTGGTAATTCAATAAATTTGAGATCAATAACCAGCAATAGGTTTAATATGTTGCTAAACTGTTTTTCCTGCTTTCATCAAAATGACTATTTCTATAAGGTGATATATCTCTGCTTTTATGTTCTATATTTTACTGTATTACTTATTTTCAATTTACAGAAATATAAATTATTTGACAACACAGGGAAACAAATGTTTCCCAAATACATTCTGCACATATTACCTCTGAGGGTGAAAAGTCCAGATTGAAGTAAGTATTCATATTTTTAGTCTTTTAATTATTCTAAAATGTAAATTTCAATACATTTCAGTTTCCAAATTTTCAGGAAAATATTATACATTTAAAAATTTGTATCCCCTGTATCTCACCTTGCTTTTACCTCAATGTATATTAGTATCTATAAATCTGTAAAAGGGCAAAGTACTTTTTTAGGTATTATAAAATATTTAAGCTCTTAACTAATGTCAGTTCAATATAAATAAAGTACTTAATGACATAATAGATGAATTCAAATGAACTCTAAAAAAGTATGGGATGTGTTGGTTTTTAATAATTTTGCTAAATACATTCAAATTTTTATGAATGAATGAGGAAATTATTTGAGGTAGTGTAATACTACATCAAGCATGAGGAAACAGAAATTATGATTGTATTTTTTTAGTAGTGCTCTCATTCCGAGTTGATGTGTGAGTCTGATGTATTATTCTCTGAATTCATCAGTTGTTTGTGTGAGACAGTCTTTCCTGGCCTAGGTGTGACAATTTTACAGAGATCATTATAAAATTGTAACTATCATACTGGGTAATTTTTTGAAACAACACTATACCTTTATTATCATCTTTATTCACCCAGTAATAACTCACGTTTAAAACAAAAATCTGAATACATTGTGAGCTTATGTCTTTAAAGTTACCATTTCAATATGTTTTACATGTCAAGCATGTTGCAAACAAACTCAAAACTGTGAAATTTCCCATTACAGTTAATAAACAAGAAATAAATTTTAAATCTTAACCTATAAGCTGACATAGAGTTAATGTCCAATGATGTCTACCTACCCTTTGATATAAAAGAAACCTCTGAAATAAATTTAAATTACCAAATATTAACAACAGAAAGAACACATGGAAAAATTGTTATATTAATAGAATAAAAACAATATGGATTTTTCTTTTAATTTTGAAATGTGTCAACATTTTAGGGTGAAATTTATGTACTTTAATCCTATCAAATAAAGTGAACATGTAGTCTTTCTAATTTGAATTTCTCAATTACCATCTACTTTTTCTACTGCAATATATAAATATTCCTTCAGGGTAGCCTACAATATGAACAAGGAGAGATAAAAATTCATATTATACATAACATTACACTTATCATTTCTCTAGAGGAATTTTTCTGACTTCTATAACTATTCCAGAGCCAAAATTCCAATCTTATTTACCGGGCAAGAGATCTATATTCTAGAACCAATTAATAAATTTCTAGATTTTAGTTTTATATAATTAAATCTCATGGAATTTTTAAAATAATATTTTAATGTTAACATTGATGTTTATTTTAATTTTATTTTTCAAAGTATATGCAACATCTATCTTTAGATTATTTAGTGGGGGAAGAAGGAGTTGATATTTTTGACATTGGTCCTAATTCTATAGAAAAAAATCTCATACTCTTCCATTTAAGCACTTCGGTATTAAAGGAGACAGAAAAAAAGTATTATGGTTTCAATGCTCTTTCCTCTTTTCCCCCTACCACTACCAGGCTAGGAGAACCTATATAAGGAAGAGATGACCTCTGTTGAAGAGAGGCAAAAACCAAGATCACACAACCCTGAACCATTTAGACAAATCCCTTGAGGACTGTCATACACCTAGGAACACCTGGGAAGCTTATAGAAAAAAAAAAAAAAACACACACAAACATATCACACCAAATAAAAACTAGATAAAAGCTACTGGAGATGAGATTTTTGAAATCTGGTTTTAGTCTCTGCAATACAATAATTATTCATTTTGCTTACAAACAAACCTTGCCTTTGGTGGTCAAATTTGAATGAAAGACACAGATTTTTTTTTTAAGTAAATATTCCATTTCACTATACTGAAAGGGAAACTGCTTACTCTGAATAAAAATCTGGAGTGAGCCTTAACTGATTAACTTGAAATAACATTTATTAAATATCCCTCCATGAAAGACATATACCTCACTTCTACTCCCTATTTTGTTAATCATATTACAATTTCTATATTGTCAAGATTTAGAATATTTATATTTTATTATAACCATAATTTCCACAAATTTATATATTTAAATAATTTAATTCTTACTATCAGTGTCTTTCTTTAAGTTTTCTAAATTTATCTCCTGGTAAGCTAGATTTATTTTATTTTGTTTTGTTTTTCTAAGAAGGATTCGTGTTGCTATAGTTTCTGAACTCTTACATGTTTGAAAGTGTTTGTCTGCTGTTTTAGCTCTGAACAATTTGGGTGGATAAAAAATTCTTAGAGCACACTTTCTTTTGTTATGTATGTTATAGCCAATGCTCTGTTGATGGGCTACATAAAGTATACAGCCAGCTTGATTTATTTTTACTGGCAATGGTGATAAATTATTTTCCCCAAGTGTCTATAGCATTTTTGGTCTCTGTCTTTAACATCTAGTAATTTTATCAAGACATGTCTCAGTATAGACAATTTTTTTTCACCTGTTTCCTGAAAGAGGTGTTTCTACTTGAGAATAGAGAAAGTGTGTCTTTGGCCTCACACACTGTTCAGGGGTAATAGAAATGGAAATGTCCGTTGTGTTGCTGGTGTTGAAAAACAAGGAGACATAGCAGGAGCAGGTGTTGGGCTCTGGTGTGGAGTCTGGATGGATCACTCTTAAGGACGGTGCCTGTGAACAAATGGAGCTACAGGGATGGAGAATAGCACGCACTGTTCACTTGGATTTAATTCAAGTGTAAAGGATGTCATGCTCTCTTCACATTAACTTAATCTAAGTACTCTAGTGATTTCCCCCAGTGATGACTGGACTGGAAGATGCCTTCTTCACAGTGACAGGACTACAGAAGAGAAAAGAATCCAGAGAGCCACTGGAAGACATTGCCTTCTCACTCCCAAGCTGCTTGATCACCATCTTTCTGAAAACATCAAACTAGCCCCAGGGGCCTCCATGAACCCCCTCCAGAGCACCTGTGACAGAAACTCTCTTTGTTGCTAACTTTGGAGTGCATGGAGATCCCAACTGAATGTCATCCCTCTGAAGTGGGCTCCCAATCTCTTAAATCTTTTGTATTTGCCCACAATGTCTGAGTAGTGCTGAGCACTAAGCAGTCAGTAAATACTTACTCGATTTACACACACACACACACACAAAATTTTATCTGATAAAATTCCAGATAAATTATTAACTGGAAAAAATTACATATCACCAACTTAAATTTTTATTTTTATAAAAATCAGTAATGCTATGTATTGGCAAAATATTATATGGGATTTCACATGTAAGTTACTTCAAATAGGTTCTTTGGGGCTGACAAATTCTTCTATTCTCATCTATTTAACAGATTTTAAACAGTCCAATTAGTATGGTTCAATCACAAGACAGAAATAAGAAAAAGTTCAGGCTTCTATGGTCATAAGGAAATAAAAGGGAAAGTAAACAGGGATGGATACTTTTAATTTGCAACTTTTTCTATTTTCCAAAATGTTTGTATCTACCAAAACACAATCAAAAATCAAATTTACCTTCTTGTGTCCACAGCACTGTACCAAATATTTTATAGGGCACTTTATATAAACTCAGAGTGCCCATAATACACACACATCTATAAAGCATGTTAATAAAAGATGTGAGGTGCCTAAACTCTTATTTTCAAATTTTGGTACATTTCCGTTTATTGCTAGTTGTTTGTTTTCACCATCCACTCTCCTACCTGACTGACTTCCTGCAGAAAACATAAAAGAATCAGTGCCTTTTACTTCTTTCAAAGAAGAATCTTATTTCCTGCTTATATTAATCATACCAGCCAGGACCAGCAAAAGCACCACCAAATGATTCATCTTAACCACATTAAATTTTATTTAAAGCAAGCAAATTCTATGTGTTTCAAATAGCATTACCCTTCCTAAATTATTACGAGGCTGACAGTGAAAGAATGCCTAAGACAGTAAGCATATGCAGTGTGTGTGTATATAATAATAATTATATATGTAATTTTATATATTTTAAAGTAGTTTGATGTCTTCTCTAATACCTTTTTCCATATAAGGCTATTTATACTCTATAGCCCTGTACTATATAATGGAGAAACAGAACACAGAGTTTCATTCAGTAAATTGTCAATATATTCACTCTATGAGGAGTAAATACGTTAAAGCTCTTTTTGCAGTTTTATTTCCCTCTGAATGTTATTTGCTACTCTTTACTGAAAAGGTCATAGTATAGTCAAATCTTATTTGCTAGCATCTGGGAGTAGTGTTTCTCAAATAGGAGAAGTGTGCACAGAAAAAAAAGAGGTAAAGAAATCACCTGTTATCCTCAATATGAAGGAAAAAAAACATTGCATATACTCAAAAAATTTTTCACACAGTCCCTAAAATGACTTCCAAAGAAACACAGTCCTTTCTCAAAAGTTAGTTTGAACATGAGACGGAGATTTTTCTGAAGCTGTGAATAATTAAACCACTATGTGAAGGAGCTATTTTTCCTTGAATAAAATTGTTAAAATCTCAGCCACTTTATGCATAAAATGTTTTGACAACTTGGAGTTAGCTGTATAGCCTACAACAAGGCTTTTATCAAGCACAATTTGAAAAATAAGTGGAAATGTTAAAAAATGAAATGCAGAAGTTTTTTGTATTAGAACCAAAGGGAAAAGAAATCTTTCAGGGAAAGGAAAGCAGACACAGTTGCAGAAAAATATGAATGGCAACAAATAAATTGTCTTAAAGTATTAAAAATAGATTTTCTATTTTGACATTGACACTAAATTGCAAAACATTTCCTAGTATGTAAGGAAAATGCCATCAAGCCTCACTCATAAATAAGGGATGAGAGGAGAGAAAAGACTGAGGTGAAGCTCAATTGAATAAGGAGCTTTATACAGTTTTGTTTTTCATTTACCACGTTCTATCTGCTGTTCTTTGGGAATTTAAATTTTCACACTACATTATGTTTAATACAAATATGTTTCTCCCTGGGTTTTCTGGATTGATGTGATTGAAAAAAGCAGTGAGAACCCAATTGTGTTAAATAAATATGTTTCACGTATTTCTATGGGTCTGAGTAGGGAAACAAATAGACTCAGCTAGCACAAGAGATAACTCAACATTTAGTCACTAGTTTGTAGCTCAACATGTCCAATTAAATGGATTATCATTCAAGCAAAGCAGCTAGCATATTGTTTAACCAGCATTAAGGGAGCTCCTATTCCACAGGATGTTCCGGAACATTGTGTCCCTTAGAGGAAAACAACCATAAATTTTGTAGCCATAGCTGCCGTTTGAATTTTACAGTTAACAGGCTAATGCCTGCCTCTCCTCTTAGAAGTTTTCCTGGAAGTTACCCACTTTATCTTCCCTACATTTTAAAAAAATTAGTGCATAGTATTTTCTGGTACCCCATTCTCTAGGTGTGCTGTGTTTCGTATGGTTTAGCATGGGGTTCGGTTGGTGTTAGTTATTCCTAAAAATATAAAATACCAAAAATTATCAAACCGTACATATTTTTGGTTAAATAGCAATTTTAAGAAAAAACGACAAAATGAGGGAAACATAAATATGCATTGGAATTAAATATTCTGCTTTTCATATATTTCAACTTTATCATTATTTAATTTAGATCAGATAATCTCCTAATCAGGTATAAAATGAAAATTTACCCCAAGTCTTTAATTGGGCTTCAACATTTCTGTCCTCTAGTCTTTCTGCCTTAGCTCTTCACCTCTTAAGTGTCTAGATAGAAAAGTTTAACACCTCAACGGTCCAGTTTAATTATTCACTCTCCCTAATTGACCTGCTGATGGAGGCTTATCTAAAATAAGGCATTTATCTGTGGCCTTATTGTTTCCATTTAGCTATAAAGGGCTTAAGGTTTTTTTATCTCTTTGATGAAGGGTAGTTGCTTCTCCCCTTTACACAGTTCCTGCTACGACAAACAGTAGAAGGCCAGAGATACTTACAAGTTGCATATCATTTAGGACGAAATTTATTCCCTTAGCTATCTTCTAGTCATTCACACCTCCCTCATTTGGAGCTCATTGCTCATAGCCTTTACTAATTACTTTGCACAAAATTGCTAAAGGTAATAACTTAATGAACCCAGCAACTCTTAGCTGCTTAACAGAAGCTTTGCCTTTATTTTTTTACACGTATCTGAACACAATAGTTCAGAAGAATTTAAATAAAATTATAAAGTATATTACCTACCCCAATTTGTCAAATTAAAAACCTACTTTGGGCATTTAAACTGTGTAAAAATAATTTATCTTTTCATAATTATTTATAGACCATAGGAAATAAGTAATGCATTTTTTTAAATTGGCAGCTTGAAATTCAGTCTCTCAAGTAGCCTCTCTCCTGTCCCTAAACATTATTAATCCATTCTCCTGTATCCATCAAATCTTTTGACTCAACAACTCTCATTCTGATGCTAGGGCTCACCGCAGCACCATAAGCAAATGTGTATGTTGAATGACAGATGAAGTCAATACAATAATTTCTACTGGGAAGTTCCACTTATTCCCAGTAAATTGCATAGCATTCTAACAGTTCTTTATTGCAAAAAGGTTCCAAAAGATCTATCTAGATGGGCTTTTCTGCTTTCAAGGGTGGACCCTGTTCTCACTCGAGTAGCAGATCACACTCTCTTATCCTGCTGGAATAATTCCTACTAGACCAAGGACAGTAGTTCTTGCCTTCCAAAGAGAGTGCCCACCATCCAGAATTAGGAAAAACTCTTGCCAGGAAACACAATCTCTCAAGTAGTAGATGAAAGCAATATCCTATAATCTCCCTGAAGATCTCCCTGAAGACCCCTTTAGGTCTGATTCATTTTTAGGTCTCTCATATAGTATCTAATGTAATAATTTATATGCAGAAGACACTCAATAAACATATGCTAAATATATAGAGTGAAAAATTAAAGAGTCAGTAAATGTTTTAACACTCAGAGGCAGCAAAGGTGATACTTTCCATGATTTTAAAAAAAAACTATGGGAAATACACATGGCCAACAGGCACATGAAAAGATGCTCAACCTCGCTAATCATCAGGGAAATGCAAATCAAAACCACAATGAGGGATCACCTAACACCGGTCAGAATGGCTATCATCAAAAAGAACACAAAGAACTGTTGGTGAGAATGTAGAGAATAGGGAATAATTGTACACTGTTGGTGGGAATGTAAATTGTACAGCCACTGTGGAAAACACTATAGAGGTTTCTCAAAAAACTGAAGATAAAACTACTATATGAACCAGCAATTCCACTCTTGGGTATTTTTTTGAAAAAAACAAAAACACTAATTAGAAAAGATACACATGCACCCCAGTGTTCACAGCAGCATTATTTACAATTGCCAAGATATGAAAGCAACCTAGGTGTGCATCAAGAGATGAATGGATAAAGAAGATGTGGCATATATATAATGGAATACAACTCAGCTATTAAAAAGAATGAAATTTGCCATTTGCAGCAACATGTATGGACCTGGCAGGTATTATGCTGAGTGAAGTTAAGTCAGAAAGACAAATACTATACAGTATCACTTATATGGGCAATCTAAAATTTACAAGAAACTAGTGAACATAACAAAAAAGAAGCAGATTCACAGATATAGAAAACAAACTAGTGGCTACCAGCTGTGGGGAGGGAGGGGCAAAATAGGGGTGGGGGAGTGGGTGGTACAAACTACTGGGTATAAGATAGGCTCAAGGTTGTACAGTACAACATGAGGAATATAGCCTATATTTCGTAATAACTGTAAATTGAAAGTAACCTTAAAAAACTATATAAAAATTTTGTTTTAATTTTAAAAGAAAAAGAAGTATAGTAAAAAAAAACAGTAAAAGAGCAAAATTCAGTAAGTGAAGAAACTAAAACTATTTTTATTGAAAAATGTGAAAGTGAAATATTATATTTATTGCATTTTATTTTTTTCACATCTTTATTGGAATATAATCACTTTACAATGTTTTGTTAGTTTCTGCTGTGTAACACAGTGAATCAGCTATATGCATACATATATCCCTATATACCCTCCCACTTGTGTCTCCCTCCCACCTTGCCTATCCCACACCTCTGGGTGGAAACAAAGCACCGAGCTGATCTCCCTATGCTATGCAGTTGCTTCCCATTAGCTATCTATTTTACATTTGGTAGTGTATATATGTCAATGCCACTCTCTCAATTAGTCACAACTTACCCTTCTCCCACCTGTCTTCAAGTCCATTCTCTACGTCTGCGTCTTTATTCCTGTCCTGCCCCTAGGTTCATCAGAACCTTTTTTTTTTACATTCCATATATATGTGTTAGCATACGGTATTTGTTTTTCTCTGACTTACTTCACTCTATATGACAGACTCTAGGTCCATCTACCCCACTACAAATAGCTCAATTTCATTTCTTTTTATGCCTGAGTAATATTCCATTGTATGTATGTGCCAGTCTTCTTTATCCATTCATTTGACAATGGACACAAGTTGCTTCCATGTCCTGGCTACTGTAAATAGTGCTGCAATGAACATTGTGGTACATGTCTCTTTTGAATTATGGTTTTATCCAGGTATGCGCCCAGTAGTGGGATTGCTGGGTCATGTGGTAATTCTATTTTTAGTTTTTTAAAGACCCTCCATACTGTTCTCCATAGTGGCTGTATCAATTTACATTCCCACAAACAGTGCAAGAGGGTTCCCTTTTCTCCACACCCTCTCCAGCATTTATTCTTTGTAGATTTTTTGATGATGGCCATTCTGACTGGTCCCTGTGTCCAGTGTGAGGTAACACCTCATTGTAGCTTTGATTTGCATTTCTCTAACGATTAGTGATGTTAGGCATCCTTTCAAGTGTTTGTTGGCAATCTGTGTATCATCCTTGGAGAAATGTCTCTTTAAGTCTTCTACCCATTGTTGGATTGGGTTGTTTTTTTGAAATTGAGCTGCATGAGCTGCTTGTAAATTTTGGAGATTAAGCCTTTGTCAGTTGCTTCATTTGGAAATATTTTATCTCATTCTGTGGGTCGTCATTTCATCTTGTTTATGTTTTCCTTTGCTGTGGAAAACTCTTAAGTTTCATTAGGTGCCATTTGTTTATTTTTGTTTTTATTTCCATTTCTCTAGGAGGTGGGTCAAAAAGGATCTTCCTGTGATTTATGTCATAGAGTGTTCTGCCTATGTTTTCCTCTAAGAGTTTGATAGTTTCTGGCCTTACATTTAGGTCTTTAATCCATTTTGAGCTTACTTTTGTGTACAGTGTTAGGGAGTGTTCTAGTCTCATACTTTTACACATACCTGTCCAGTTTTCCCAGCACCACTATGGAAGAGGCTGTCTATTCTACACTGTATATTCTTGCCTCCTTTATCAAAGATAAGGTGACCATATGTGCATGGGTTTATCTGTGGGCTTTTGGTCCTGTTCCATTGATCTATATTTCTGTTTTTGTGCCAGTACCATACTGTCTTGATTACTGTAGCTTTGTAGTATAGTCTGAAGTCAGGAAGCCTGATTCCTCCAGCTCCGTTTTTTGTTCTCAAGATGCCTTTGGCTATTCGGGGTCTTTTGTGTTTCCACACAAATTGTGAAAATTTTTGCTCTAGTCCTGTGAAAAATGCCATTGGTAGTTTGATAGGGATTCCACTGAATCTGTAGATTGCTTTGGGTAGTATAGTCATTTTCACAATGTTGATTCTTCCAATCCAAGAACATGGTATATCTCTCCATCTGTTTGCATCGTCTTTAATTTCTTTAATCAGTGTCTTATAGTTTTCTGCATACAGGCCTTTTGTCTCCTTAGGTAGGTTTATTCTTAGGTATTTTAGTCTTTTTGTTGCAGTGGTAATGGGAGTGTTTCCTTAATTTCTCTTTCAGATTTTTCATCATTAGTGTATAGGAATGCAAGAGATTTCTGTGCATTAATTTTGTATCCTGCTACTTAACGAAATTCATTGATTAGCTCTAGTAGTTTTCTGGTAGCATCTTTAGGATTCTCTATGTATAGCATCATGTCATCTGCAAACAGTGACAGTTTTACTTCTTCTCTTCCAATTTGGATTCCTTTTATTTCTTTTACTTCTCTGATTGCTGTGGCTAAAACATCCAAAACTATGTTGAATAACAGCAGAGAGAGTTGGAAACCTTGTCTTGATCCTGACCTTAGAGAAAATGGTTTCAGTTTTTCACAACTGAAAACGATGTTGTCTGTGGGTCTGTCATATATGGCCTCTATTATGTTGAGGTAGGTTCCCTCTAAGCCTACTTTCTGGAGAGTTTTTATCATAAATGGGTGTTGAATTTTGTCCAAAGCTTTTTCTGCATCTACTGAGAGCATCATATGGCTTTTCTCCTTCTATTTGTTAATATGGTGTTTCACATTGACTGATTTGCGTATATTGAAGAATCCTTGCATTCCTGGGATAAACCCCACTTGATCATGGTGTATGACCCTTTTAATGTGCTACCGCATTCTGTGTGCTAGTATTTTGTTGCGGATTTTTGCGTCTATGTTCATCAGTGATATTGCCCTGTAGTTTTCTTTTTGTGTGACATCTTTGTCTGGATTTCATATCAAGGTGATGGTGGCCTCGTAGAATGCATTTGGGTGTGTTCCTCCCTCTGCTATATTGTGGAAGAGTTTGAGAAGGATAGGTGTTAGCTCTTCTCTAAATGTTTGATAGAATCACCTGTGAAGCCATCTGGTCCTGGGCTTTTGTTTGTTGGAAGATTTTAAACCACAGTTTCAATTTCAGTGCTTGTGATTGGTCTGTTCATATTTTCTATTTCTTCCTGATTCAGTCTCGGCAGTTTTGCATTTCTAAGAATTTGTCCACTTCTTCCAGGTTGTCCATTTTCTTGGCATATAGTTGCTTGTAGTAATCTCTCATGATCCTTTGTATTTCTGCAGTGTCGGTTGTTACTTCTCCTTTCTCATTTCTAATTCTATTGATTTGAGTCTTCTCTCTTTTTTTCTTGATGAGTCTGGCTAATGGTTTATCAATTTTATCTTCTCCAAGAACCAGCTTTTTGTTGTATTGGTCGTTGCTATTATTTCCTTCATTTCTTTTTCATTTATTTCTGATTTGATCTTTATGATTCCTTTCCTTCTGTTAACTTTGGGGTTTTTTTGTTCTTCTTTCTCTCATTGCTTTAGGTGTAAGTTAAGGATGTTTATTTGAGATATTTCTTGTTTCCTGAGTTAGGACTGCATTGCTATAAAATTCCCTCTTAGAACTGCTTTTGCTGCATTCCTTAAGTTTTGGGTCATCGTGTTTTCATTGTCATTTGTTTCTAGGTATTTTCTGATTTCTTCTTTGATTTCTTCTGTGATCTCTTGGTTATTTAGTAGTGTATTGTTTAGCTTCCATGTATTTGTAATTTTTACAGACTTTTTTCCTGTAATTGATATCTAGTCTCATAATTTTGCGGTCAGAAAAGATACTTGATACGATTTCAATTTTCTTAAATTTACTGAGGCTTGATTTGTGACCCAAGATATGATCTATCCTGCAGAATGTTCCATGAGCACTTGAGAAGAAAGTGTAGTCTGTTGTTTTTGGATGGAATGTCCTATAAATATCAATTAAGTTCTTCTTGTTTAATGTATCATTTAAAGCTTGTGTTTATTTATTTTCATTTTGGATTATCTGTTCATTGGTGAAAGTGGGGTGTTAAAGTCCCCTATTATTACTGTGTTACTGTCAATTTCCCCTCCTACGGCTGTTAGTATTTGCCTTATGTATTGAGGTGCTCCTATGTTGAGTTCATGTATATTTACAATTGTTATATCTTCTTCTTGGATTGATCCCTTGATCATTATGTAGTGTCCTTCTTGTCTCTTGTAATAATCTTTATTTTAAAGTATATTTTGTCTGATATGAGAATTGCTACTCCAGCTTTCTTTTGATTTCCATTTGCATGGAATATCTTTTTCCATCCCCTCACTTTCAGTCTGTATGTGTCCCTAGGTCTGAACTGGGTGTCTTGTAGACAGCATATATATGGGTCTTGTTTTTGTATCCAGTCAGTCAGTCTATGTCTTTTGGTTGAAGCATTTAATCCATTCACATTTAAGGCAATTATCAATATGTATGTTCCTATTACCATTTTCTTAATTGTTTTGCATTTGCTTTTGTAGATCTTTTCCTCCTCTTGTGTGCCCTGCCTAGAGAAGTTCCTTTAGCATTTGTTGTAAAGCTGGTTTGGTGGTGCTGAATTCTCTTAACTTTTGCTTGTCTGTAAAGGTTTTAATTTCTGTCAAATCTAAATGACATAGGTCCTTGCTGGGTAGAGTAATCTTGGTTGTAGGTTTTTCCCTTTCATCATTTAAATATGTCCTGCCCTGCCATTCTGGCTTGCAGAGTTTCTGCTGAGAAATCAGCTGTTAACCTTATGGGGATTCCCTTGTATGTTATTTGTTGCTTTTCTCTTGCTGCTTTTAATATTTTTTCTTTGTATTTAATTTTTGATACTTTGATTAATATGTCTCTTGACATGTTTCTCCTTGGATTTTTCCTGTATGGGACTCTCTGCGCTTGCTGGACTTGATTTACTATTTCCTTTCCCATGTTAGGGATGTTTTCAAATATAATCTCTTCAAATATTTTCTCAGACCCTTTCTTTTTCTCTTCCTCTTCTGGGACCCCTATAATTCGAATGTTGGTTCATTTAATGTTGTCCCAGAGGTCTCTGAGACTGTCCTCAATACTTTTCATTCTTTTTTCTTTATTCTGCTCTGCAGTAGTTATTTCCACTATTTTATCTTCCAGGTCACTTATCCATTCTTCTGCCTCAGTTATTCTGCTATTGATTCCTTCTAGAGAATTTTTCATTTCGTTTTTTGTGTTCTTCATCATTGTTTCTTTGCTCTGTAGTTCTTATAGGTCCTTGGTAAATGTTTCTGTATTTTCTCCTTTCTATATTCAAGATTTTGGATCATCTTTACTATCATTCCTCTGAATTCTTTTTCAGGTAAGTTGCCTATTTCCTCTTCATTTGTTTGGTCTGGTGGGTTTTTACCTTGTTCCTTCATCTTCTGCGTATTTCTCTGTCTTCTCATTTTGTTTAACTTCCTGTGTTTGGGGTCTCCTTTTCACAGGCTGCAGGTACATAGTTTCCATTGTTTTTTTGTGTCTGCCCCCATCGTGTGAGCTTGGTTCAATGGCTTTTGTGTGCTTCTTGGGCAAGGGGAGTGGTGCCTGTGTTCTGGTGAGTGGGGATGGATCTTGGGTTTCTGGTGGGCAGGGCCACAGCCAGTGGTGTGTTTTGGTGTCTTTGAACTTAGTATGAGTTTAGGCATCTCTCTGCTAATGGGTGGGGTTGTATTCCTGTCTTGCTAGTTGATTGGCATGGGGCGTCCAGCACTGGAGATTGTTGGCCGTTGGGTGGACCTGGGTCTTAGCATTGAGATGGAGATCTCTGGGAGATCTCTCATTGGTTGGTATTACATGGGGCTGGGAGGTCTCTGGTGGTCCAATGTCCTGAACTCAGTTCTCCCACCTAAGAGGCTCAGGCCTGACACCAGGCTGGAGCACCAAGACCCTATCAGCCACATGGCTCAGAAGAAAAAGAAAAAAGAAAGGAAAAATAATAATAAATTTTTAAAATTATTAAATTAAAAAAAATTTTAATAATAAAAATAATGAAGAGAGCAACAAAACAAAAAAAACAAATCCACCAATGAGAACAAGTGCTAAAAACTATACTAAGATAAACATAAAAATCAGAAACAAATCAGTCGCAGACAGCAAACCCCAAGTCTACAGTTGCTCCCAAGTCCACCGCTTCAATTTTGGGATGATTTGTTGTCTATTCAGGTATTCCACAGATGCAGAGTACACCAAGTTGATTGTGGGAATTCAATCATCCGCTGCTCCTGAGGCTGCATGGAGAAATTTCCCTTTCTCTTCTTTGTTCACACAGCTCCTGGGGCTCAGCTTTGGTTTTGGGCCCACCTCTGCCTGCAGGTCTCCATCAGGTATCTGTTCCCACCCAGACAGGATGCAGTTAAAGCAGCGGCTGGTTAGGGGGCTCTGGCTGACTCATGCCAGGGGGATGGAGGGGTACGGTAGTTAAAATTGGAATGCGACCGTTCTGCGGCAGAGGCTGGCGTGACGTTGCAACAGCCTGAGGAGCACTGTGTGTTCTCACAGGGAACTTGTCCCTGCAACATGGGACCCTGGCAGTGGCATGTTGCACAGTCCCCCGGAGGGGTGTGGATAGTGATCTGTGCTTGCACACAGGAATTTTGGTGGTTGTAGCAGCAGCCTTAGTGCTTCATGCTTGTCTCTGGGGTCTGAGCTGATAGCAACAGCTCGTGCCTGTCTCTGGAGCTCACTAAGGTAGTGCTCTGCCTTCTGTGGTCAGACAGGAAAGGAATCCCCTCTCCTTGCACACCCCAAAACAATGGTCTCTTGCCTCTTAGGCAGATCCAGACTTTTCCCGAACTCCCTCCCGGCTAGCTGTGGTGCACTAGCCCCCTTCAGGCTGTGTTCACGCAGCCAACCCCAGTCCTCTCCCTGAGATCTGACCTCTGAAGCCTGAGCCTCAGCTCCCAGCCCTGACCCACCCCAGCGGGTGAGCAGACAAGCCTCTCAGGCTGGTGAGTGATGGTCGGCACCGATCCTCTGTGTGGGAATCTCTCCGCTTTGCCCTCTGCACCCCTGTTGCTGTGCTCTCCTCCGTGGTTCTCAAGCTTCCCCCCCAGCCCAACCCCTGTCTCCACCAGTGAAGGGGCTTCCTAGTGTGTGGAAACTTTTCCTCCTTCACAGCTCCCTCGCAAAGATGCAGGTCCGGTCCCTATTCTTTCATCTCTGTTTTTTCTTTTTTCTTTTGCCCTACCCATGTATGTGGGGATTTTCTTGCCTTTTGGGAACTCTCAGATCTTTTGCCAGCATTCAGTAGGTGTTCTGTATGAGTTGTTCCACATGTAGATGTATTTTTGATGTATTTGTGGGGAGGAAGGTGATCTCCATGTCTTATTCCTCTGCCATCTTGAAGGTCGTCCTATTGCATTATTTTTATAAAGCTTCTTGTTATTTTCAATACACAAACATACACATACAAAATAAGTAACCTTTAGGGAAAAAAAAGTTTTATGCACTAGTTCTATTGACCTTTGTGTCCTGATTGTTCTTGGAAACGCCACACACACACGTAGACACACACACAGACACACACACACATATTCACACACACTCGTAAGTGAAAGCCCATAGATCACAAACGCCACTGAGGTCACCACAGATTAAAGATGCAGCCAGAATCCCTGGCTCCTTTGCTGCCTTCTCATGAAGAAAAATAGTGTTTTTAAATTTTCTTAATGAAGTTACATTTATCATTTTTCTGGTCCCTTTTTTCTGTTCTCAATACAATCCTGTCATCTTTGGAGTTGATGTCAATGAACCCGAATTTTTCTTAAGTCAGACTCCCAACTAAGTGAGATGAATGAAATCAATATTCTTCCCTTTACAGGTGAAATGAGCTTAGTAACATATATAGTACTGTGCCTTCCTCTCCTTTTTTCCCCTTTGTACTGCAATCCATCAATGTATCGCTCTTGGCACCTGAATGAATGCATCTTAATATGAGATTTCAAGCAACAATTCTTTCTAAATGTAATGAAATATTTCAGTCTTTGTTCTTAAAAATACCACTCCTAGATCTGTGTTGTTTGCTCCTTCACAAGAATTTATTTCTATAATTTTTACAGGATTCTCAGTATTCACAAGCAATTAGTCAGGTCCTTGAATTCATGAAATATCTGATCTCTACATACAAAAGCTTAAATGTTATTCAATTCCGAGGGCTGACTGAAAAAATAGAAGGACTTTCAGAAAGGAAATTTCATATTCAAGGCCACCATGCTTCATGGTTTCGTTGTGTTTCACGAAGCACCTGTTTGCCATTATTCATGAGGCTTCTATTAATTCTAGAATTCCCTCTGCAGTAGTCCTTTTAATAAGAAAAAAAGTAACTTTATCAGATTGCTTGATGATGCATCTGTAAATTATAAAATATTGTGTGATTTTTAAAAAAATTTTCAATTCTGTAAATCATTATTATTGACCTATTCTAATTTTACATCCTAATTACATCATATGTTACATCATATGATGATTTAAGCAGGTGATAAAAAGAATTAAGTAAAGAAAATATTAATTCATGCCGATTAAGGGATAAAAATCATTTTTATTTTTGTTTATTCATACTTTTCAGTTTTGAATACTAATAAGAAAGAATTATTTAGTATTTGTCATAGGGAAAATATGGAGATGTTATAAGCTAGAAATTTATTACATAATAAATATTGACAGATGTATTTGGACTAAAGTAAAAATAGATGTATTTGGACTAAAGATTGGAAATATTCTGGATCTTACCTTAGTAAATTTGGGGAGACATTAAGGAAATCAAACTAGATAAGGAGACAGAGACTACAAAGTCTCTAAATTATTGTTACCATATGGGTGGGATGAGGCAGGAACACAGGTGAGTTTCAGCCAAATGGAGGCAAGGTCCTGGCTGAAGCAGAACTTAACTAGCACCATTACCAGTTACAATTCACCCCCCGAACCCCCATGCCCACCCTGCTTCTAATAATCACATTATATGTGAAAAGCAACAAGCAAAGGAAGTAAACAGTAATTAGTAAGTAGATAGTGAATTTCATCTTAGAGAGAAGTCTGGGGAGTGTCTTCAGAGGGGTTTGTACAGTGGACAAAGACACAATCAAAATTGGACAGATGTGTGAATGCTGAAGATTTTATCAAGCCCAATAATTTAGGGAATTCTTGAGTATCTCAGACCTCTGGTATCTCTCATGTAGTCAATGCAAATGAATCTTTTTGTATACATGTTGCTTCACCTGTTGTCTACTACTCATTGGGAGAAAAAAAGGGACCATGAGATGGCCGGCTCATCCTCCAGGTTTGGTGGTTCCCGTAAACTGACCCAAATGAGGGGATTATAGGCATACCTTGGAGATATTGTAGGTTCAGTCCAGAGCACCATATTCAAGTGATTATCACAATAAAGCAAGTCACACAAATTTTTTGGTTTTCAGTGCATATAAAAGTTATGTTTACACTGTACTGTAGTCTATTAGGTGTACAATAGCATTATGCCTTAAAAAAATTTACATACCTTAATTATATTTTATTGTTAAAAATTTCTAACCATCATCTGAGCCTTTAGCGAGTCATAGTAGTAACATCAAAGATCACTCATCACAGGTCACCATAACAAATACAATTATAACGAAAAAGTTTGAAATATTGTAAGAATTTCCAAAATGTGATGCAGACACGAAGGGAGCAAATGCTGTTGAAAAAATGGCACCAATAGACTTGCTCAATACAGGGTTGCTACAAACCTTCAATTTGTAAAAAATGCAGTATCTGTGAAGCACAATAAAGGGAAGTGTGATAAAATGAGATATGCCTGTCTTTTCCCTGGCACTCACACCACCCATAAAGACTGAATGCACCCCGGGGATAGGGTAGCATAGCAGGAGGACAATACTGAGATTCAAAGACCTTCTCCCAAAAACCTAATGAAAGGAACCAAAAATAATCAGTGGCAATAAAACAAACAGTAAAGCAAGCAAAAAACCCATCAGCACTCCTAGTAAGAAAAAGGGTACAGCTTTTTTACTTTGAAAATTGTAATCCAGAGAAGAAAGAAAACTCAAGGAATTAAGCCTATGCAAATAAGTTTTAAAACCTGGTATAAAGAGGTTAAGATATAAAATATAAGCTTTGTCAACTGCTTATAAATATCGGTGTTTCTAGACATTGTTTGCTGGCTGCAACAGCAGCAGCAAGTTGGCTTCTGCTTCCCTTCTGCCTTCTAAATCTCTCACGGGTGTATCAGTTTTCCAGAAAATAACTGAAATCCAAAGCCCTAACTACAAGGGAATCTGCAAAAAAATGTGGGGCTTTTCAGTCTCTTTACCTGGAAGAAAAAGTGGAAGCCAAGCAATGGAGCTACTATTAACATTTAAAGAAAGCAAATATTTTTACTTTTCCCCTTTGGCCACATACACATGGTGTCAATTATCTATATCATAAATGAGATATTTTACCAACTTTAATTTTCAAATATATGATAATTAGGGAACAATATACACAAAATATAATTAATATTTATTCATTTCCCTAGTATATTAATGGTAGACATAGGCATGGAGTAAATATTTTAAATGATTAATTATTTGACATCATTTCATGGTTTCTTCATGGAGAAATGAGCTCAGAGATACCTAAAGTCTGGAGCTACAGAGAGATGCTGCTGGGAAACAACATCTTCACCCTATCCTGCAGTAAATATCAGAATTTTTTTCAAAAATTTCCTGCATCTTGTAAGGCAGTAGACACGGGGCTAGATCTCTGCAACAGTCAAGTGGCTCAGGTTATATATAGCAGAGTTCTAGAGGATGGTATAGACTCCTTAGAAAGTGCACTGTTATTTTCTCACCAACTGTTCCCATGTGCAACGTTATCTCTCACTTCTTGTTTTATTTAAACAACTTCTTAAAGTTCCATATCCCTTTAAAAACAACTCCACAATCTCTTACTATGATTATTGGTATTTTTTGCTATATATCCGTATCATTTGGGACAATGATGCAATTTGCAAACTAAGAATTGAGATCTCCTCAGACAGTGAAAAGCCTTATATTAGATCCAGAATACAATTGGATTGGCTTTTAATATAGTTTGGGGGGGATTTAAGCACAATACTTTCAAACTAATGACACTATTATGAAGAAAATCCTACTTTTATTAAAACAGTAGAGATAAAGACCAATGAATTAATTTTACAACCCATTTCTAGCCATCTGAAATATTCTACAATATTTAATTTGTCACTTTTCCCAGTCTAATTGCATCTTTCTTTTGGCTTCCTCCTTATCTTCAGCCCAACTTTCTACTAGCTATAATTTGATTCCAATTCTTGCTCTCTCTCTCTCTTTTTTTTTTTTTTTCTATAGACCAGATATAACAAAGGCCTGTGTGGGTTAGATTTAAGTTATGCATGATCTCACAGCAATTGTTAAATGAAGTCTATCTGTCTTTGGGGGACTTAATAATTCAAGTTATTTCCCTAGATTACCAACCTGAGGGTACCAAGAGATTGTACAGGGCAAAAATAAGAGCCTACATTAATTCTCTGAATTTTGACTTCCGGATTCTCCAGGATCAAAATGGAAAAAGAGAACCTGAATTTTTTTCCACTACTGACTTCATCCTGTTGCCTCGTGACAATAATGTCTCTGCTTGGCTGACTACCCGTGACTCTTACAAAGAATTCTTGCAACAATTGGACAACTTGATCACTATTTCTGCTGCTATCAACCAATTATAACTGCATCCACTCATGCTTACTCAACCTGAAGACCTCCTTCACCCTGGGTAGGAAGCAGGGTGCCAGTGACAGCTATGAATAGCAGATAAATCCTTAGGGCAGGTGTAAAATAGGAAGCACACACTTTCTGTTGGTCTACTGTTTCTCCAGATACCAAGAGAACAGACTGGAATATGGGAACTTCCTAGATGTTAGAAAATCACAATAAGTATCCTCCCTACTTACATAAATAAAGGAAGCAATCATTCAATCCTTATATAGTCTTGATTCTTTCTCCAAAATGAGGCATACATAGGCAGGGATTTTTAGCCTTTTAGGAAGAATAACTGAATTGTTTTATGGGTCATTTATTATGTAGCATCCATTAACCTGAATTTTATGATATATTTACTAAGAATATAAAATGGCTGTTTTCTTTGTCAGTGTCCATGTCCCTTCACTATTATTTTCTCTCTTCTCTGGCTATTTCACCTCTGTCCCCATCATCATACCTTCATCTGCTACTTGAACTCTAAAACCCAGACTGCGTCTAAGACTTTATCTTATTCTATGCTATTTCCCTAGGCAACCTTATCTACCCCTTCCTTAAAGTTATATTATCTTCTAAAACATATATTATCTTCTAATAAATATCCCCCACTCTGAATCTTCTCTGAACTCCCAATCCATATATCCAACTGTCTACTTGGCATCTTTGCTTGGTTGTCTCAAAGAATCAGCAGATCTTCAGCAGAAGAGTGGTGTTTGCCTGTATCCCCTCAACTTACTTCAGAGGTGGACCGTCTACTGTGGTATATTCCAACAACCTCCTGCACCTCTGTGCCTAAGAAAGTGTCAGCGAGTTAACCCTTCAGAGAGGTATTTTTTCTCACCAAGGGCTTAACTACCAACCTTTAACTATTTTCTCCAAACCATCAAGTTAAATAATCCTGGATCATTCTCTTGATCTCTTCTTTCAGTCTTATGTATATTGCCAATCTAAACACCAAGTTTAAAACCTCTGTGCTATTTTGATCTATACCTTCACCTTTCACAAGTGCCTAACTATTCTGCTTATTCCTTAGAAACACTCTGGCTTTCACATCATCCTTCCCTGAATAGAAAAGTTCTTAACCTCATGGTAATGTTAACTAAAAAAACTACCAAAACTTTTGAGAGCTCAAGTCTAATGGTAGTGTTTAAAGTTCTGTCAGATATACTATGATTGCAAAGAATGCTGCCTTATAGGGACTTCCCTGGTGGTCCAGTGGTTAAGAATCTGCCTTCCAGTGCAGAGGACGTGGGTTCGCTCTCTGGTCAGGGAACTAAGATCCCACATGCCACGGGGCAACTAAGCCCGTGCACTCTGTAGCCCGCACACCACAACTAGAGAGCCCACATGCCACAACTACTGAGCCCGTGCACTCCGGGGCCCACATGCCACAACTAGAGAAAAGCCTGTGCACTGCAACAAAAGATCCTGCATGCCGCGATGAAGCTCCCACATGCCGCAAGTAAGACCCAGTGCAGCGAAATAAATAAATATTAAAAAAAAAAAAAAAGAATGCTATGGTGTAGTGATCACCAAACATTTTGATCATGACCATCAGAAAAAGTTCATTCTTGCCAATATTCCCCCAATATTTATATATCTATATTGATTTGTTGGTTACTTATATCCATGCATTAACATATTTTATTCAGTAGATAAAAACAAAAAAATACACATTTAAAAAATGATTTAGATTAAAAAACAAATTTTCAAATAATTTTGTGTTTTTAAAATTTCTTAACAATACAAAAAGAATTTTGCTCTCAACAGAATATTCTTTTTGATAATCTTCTCTGACACAATGTTAATGACTCTCTGCTTAATTATTTTTGAAAATTTTATTTTAACATTTAATGAAAGAGCAATATAACTGTTTCTATGCTCACATTATTTCAATAACTGATTTTAACAGCCTCCATAGATGAAAAATATATATTACAAATATACATAAAATCAAATGGGAGAAGCTCTTCACATGCTTAGCTTACTGAATCATGGCATTTATTTTTCAGTTGCAACTACAAATTATGTGATAGGGTTTTTTTGTCTAGTATTTATCCTATATTAACAACAACAACAAGAAACCTAAAGCAAAACATCATTCCCTTTGAGATAGGAAACAAAACAAAGCAATATCACCAATCTTATTCAACATTGTATTAGGAATCCTAATCAGTACACTAATACAAGAATAGCAACAACAGCAAAGAGACAATGATTGGAAAGGAAAAAACACAACTGTCACTATTCCAAAGTGATGTGATACACATCACATACACAGAAAATTTCACAGATTCTGTCCTATATCCACCCTCTTAACTACCATGCTATCTATACTGCCTTTGTAATCATGGAGAGGGAAGGGGAAAAGGAAACACTGAACCAACTAGAACCAATGGTTCAAAAAATATGGGGGCTAGTAAGTTTCAATTTGTAGGACAGAAGAGCAGGCTGGGAACTCAGGCAAGTTTCCTGAGTTTGCTGCAGTTTTGAGGCAAAATTCCTTCTTTCCCAGGAAACCTCAAATTTTGCTTTTCAACGGATTAAATGAGGTTTACCCTAGTATTATTGATAGTAATCTCCTTTACTTAGAGTTAACTGATAGTAAAATTTTATTGCATCTACAAAATATTTTCATAGGAACATCCTAAGTAGTATTTAGATGGTGCCAAACAAGTGGGCACAACAGCCTACCCAAGCTGACACATACAATTAACCATCATGCTTACCATTACTTTTTTACAAAGTCATCATGACACTGACACCAAAATCTGACCAAGATATCACAGTAAAAACAAGACCGTGGCTTTAAATATGGTGCAAAAGTTTTAAATAGGCTTTGGGCAAATGGGATCAAGAAATCCATCAGAGGACTTCCCTGGCAGTCCAGTGGTTAAGACTTTGCCTTCCAATGGAGGGGGTGCGGGTTCAAACCCTGGTCGGGGAGCTAAGACCCCACATGCCTCGAGGCCAAAAAACCAAAACATAAAACAGAAGCAATATTGTAAACGACTTTAAATACGGTCCACATCAAAAAAAAAAAAAAAAAAAGAAAAGGAAATCCATCTGAAGAAGAACACAAGACCACAAGTGAAGTTAACTCCAAAATATATGGATATTTAGAGCATGTACAGATATAATCAATAATAATAACTGCTTACACCATTACAACTTAACACTGCTCTAAACTGTCCAATGCAAGTACATGATAGAAAGAAAGAAAGAAAAATTGAAAGATAGAAGCAGGCACTAGTGGTAGATGATATATGTGCAGAATACCAAGAGAATCAAATCTTATAAAGTATTAGGAGCAATAAGAACTCTACTGTGGCAGATTACAAAAATCAAATATAATAGAAGGAAAGTTACCATTTACAGAGTAAGAAAAAGAAAATTCTTAGGAATTTACAAAATTAACAAAAACAGGTAAAATCTACATAAAAATTAAATTCTACTGAGGATATAAAATCATTGACTCAATGAAGCAAAAACTGTTATATTTGTTTTTATTTAAAATGCCTTTCTTCCCCCATGCCCAAAATTATTCCTGTATTCACAGGCAAGAATTGGAAATGGGAAAGCCATGTTCTGATAGAGCAAGGTGTGTAGATGTTAGTACATGTAAACACGAAATATCATGAGAAAGATTTGAGCTTCACAGTTTATAACTAGTTTTCTTAACAAAAATACTAAATTTTGTCACAATTAAAATCCAAGTTATTTTCTTAACCTTTTACATTGAAATATATCATCACAACTCATGATCCAAAAACACTGGGATTGCTTTTTTAAACATTATTTTAACCATAATGTCACAGACTTTAAAATAACCCTGGAAATAGGGTTGCTTGGTATTACTAGAAAAATCAAAGAACATAGAGAAAAGATGAGTAGCAGCTGAAAAGTTCTAGATTTAACAAATATAACCAGTATGAGAAAGGTCAAGGAGTCATGCAAAAAATGTAACCTATGGGTGTTAAATGACAAAACTTTGGACAAATTAAGATTAGATTTCCCTCCAATTCAAGAAAGGAGAAAGAAATTCAATTTAGGAAAATGAGATACATGACTCTCCTTCATGACCTTAATTACAATGGAAATCTATTCCTATTATATGGTAAATATACAAATAGAAATATTTGATCAGCCCTTAGTTGAATCTGCAGATGTGGAACCCGTGGATTGAGAGGACCGACTGTAAGGGACTTGAGTACCCATGGATTTTATTATCCACAGAGGGCTTCCTGGAACCAATCCCCTGAGGATACTTAGGGACAGTGTATATGAAAGATTATAGAAGAAAATTTTTAAAAATAACTATTTAGGTGGTGAGAATACAGGTAATATTTTTTCTCTTTGAGCTTTTCATTTAAATGTTTTACCTTAAGTTATCTTTTTGAAATTTAACCAATATAACATTTAATGCAGAACATTTTTTAATGAACTATATTTGATGTATAATATTATATAAATTCTAGGTGTGCAATATAGTGATTCACAGTTTTTAAAGGTCACACTCCATTGATAGTTATTATAAAACATTTGCTGTATTCCCCGTGTTGTACAGTATATCCTTGTAGTTTATTTTATACCTAGTAGTTTGTACTTCTTAATCCCCCATCTATATTTCCCCCTCTTTCCCTCTCCCCACTGGTTACCACTAGTCTGTTTTCTGTATCTGTGAGTCTGCTGCTTTTTCTGTTATATTCACTAGTTTGTTGTATTTTTTAGATTCCACATATAAGTGATATCATATAATATTTGTCTTTCTGTCTGGCTTATTGAACTTAGCATAATTTTAAGCAGCAATTCTGAGATTCAAGTTAAAGCTCAATGTAAAGTCTCTAGCATCCAGAATTGAATTTTCACGGTACCTGTCCTCCAACTTAATATGTCAACAATGTTAAGATTTATTCAATTACAACTAATGAGACAAAGTCTGATGGTAAAGTTCACAAATGTCTACTTCTTTATGAGAAGAGATTATTAAGCCACAACATTCAGTTTTAGCCTGAACAGACGGGGCTGAGTTACATGGGAAACTTTTCTCTAAACACTCTTCCTAAATTATGAGGGACACCTTGTGTCATTTTCTTGAGAATATTTTTAACTGGCAAGAGAAATTATATTGAAGGAGAATTCCACCAGCTTAACGATTGCCACAAATACATAACATAATTCTGGGAAAGTGTGATTTGTGGTTTTTCTTTTATAAAGAACAATCTTTTGAGAAAAACTTTTTTTCTCCTTTGTTTCGCATGACTCCACATAATCTCCTATATTAGCTTTCATAGTTATAACTAACCTCCCGATAGCAAAATATATAGTGTACAATGAAGCTCACTCAACAGTTATAAATCTATTAATGTGAGTGTAGAGGGGATCTCAACTATTCTCTTGCTAAATATTAAAAGGAAAAAAGCTATGAAAAAACATTTAAAGGCTTGTTGAAGTTCTATAAATTTCAGAAGTGTCTTACAACAAGATATATTATTAAATTCATCACTATTCAGCAGTGTTTTATAAATTATTCTTAATAAATATTCGCAGTACATACATTTGAGAACAGTAAAGTGAATGCATATTTAAAAGTTCAGAAAAATCTCAGTGAATGTTAAAAGCATTCATCTCTGAAGCATTTATTACGATAAACTGTGAGCCAAGATGAATTGGGAAACTTTCATTTTCCAGGGAAATGACAATCCTGGATTTTCTGAGGCTTAACTATGCACTTTATCTACAGCAAATGGACTCATAAAAAACAATGAATTCACATATGACCCAGTTCCTCTTGAGAGTACAGTAAGCAAGTTCTCAGAATGCCAGGCCATCAACAAAGCCTGCTTTAAAAAAAAAAATTATGAGTGTGGAGACAGGTTTGGGTTGATAAGAAAACTTACATTCTGAAATTGAAGACTGACAGCAGTAGTACAGAGCTAGAGATATGCAATTAGAGGAGAAACCTGCAATATTACAGATGAGAGATGGCAAAAGCAGAAATTCAAAGGAGAAAAGAACTAGTTTTTGAAGATTTTCTGGAAAAACATAATGGCAGGATTTTAGAAGAGATGAGACTGAGTAAGATGCTTTCTTTATGGGCTGCTAAAACGGTAGCACTGCCCACTAGACAGTGAAGTTTGAGGAAGGAGGATGAAAGAGAACATGTATTTGTTTTATTGACAAATAAAGATAGTCTATGATAGCCAGAATGGGAAATGAGCATTTATTAAAGGTATATTACATACTACCAGGTCATCAACAATGATATTAACCTTACACTTCACGTAAAGAAACAAAAGCATTTCATTTGGTTTAGTCAGATGTGACTAAGGATCATCATTAATTCTTTCTAAACATACAAAATAAGCATCTTTCAGCCATTTTGCTGGGAACTAGGGGCCCAGTGAGGAGTAAGATTGTTCCAATCCACATAGAGGGAGTTGAAGAGACTGGTAAGTAAATAGGTAGTTACAGTAAAGTGAGATGAGTGCCAGCCATAAGTCACAGTGTCCCCTCAGACACCAAACAAGGCACCAAGGCCATGTAGGAGATGTTAGGAAAGTCAGACTTAAAAACCACTAAGACATAATGAAGACAAAGAAGGATGAAGATGTGTTCCAAGCAGAGGGATAAGATGTACAAAGACTAAAGGGAAAAAGAGACAGTTTGGCTAGCACGATTAAAGTAAATAGTTTGCATGAGGAGTTGAAGACTTGATAGAAATGAAGACAGAGATGTAAGTTGGGGACAGATCCTAAAGAACTTGTAAATGTCCTGCTTAGAGGAGTTTGGGTTTTATTTGAACTAGTTAAGAATATCAGGGAGGAAAATGATGCCAGTATTGAGAAAGAGGAAAGCAGCAAAGGACATTGAGAGATGCTGGAAGAAAGTCAAGAGAGTCAAGAATCATGGAATCCAAGGGAAGAAATTCTGTTTAGATGAGAGAGTGATAAATATTAGCAAATGCTAACATAAGGTAAGGATGACAGAGACACAGATGTGTCTATTGTATTTAATGACATAGGACATTAGTGAAAGTGGATTTATTGAAATGGGTGGAACAGAACCAAAATTTCAAAAGTTTAAGTATGAACAGAAAGTGAAAAAGTGGAGAAAGAAGGAGTGAATACCCATTCAAGGAAGGAGATATACTGACCACAGAGTTGGGCACGAGGTAAAGAGAGGGGTCTGTGGCAAAAGGAACTTAAGTGTACCTCTGACCCTTAAACAATGCAGGTTTGAGCTGCACAGGTACACAGATTTTTTTCAATAAATACCTACTACAATACTATACAATCTGAGGTTGGTTGAGTCTGTGGATGCAGAACCACATATAAGGAGAACTGACTATAAATTAAACATGGATTTACCCCCACAGTTGTTTAAGGGTCAGTTATATTTCAAATAGAGGAAGGGCCTTTTTAGGAAAACTTGAAGATACTGGAGGAAAAAACAATTACTGATGAAGCAGAGTCCATTCAATAAATGGGATTCACTACTGCCTTAAATAGTAGATTATAATTATTTGGAGATAAAATTTAAAGAGAAAATCATAGATATAACTTTGTGTCATTTTAAGGCAGGGTAACAGGAAGTTAAGGAGGGATCTCTTAAGTCATGTTTTAAGAGGGGGGTGGAATAGTGTAACATAATAACAGGGATGGTTTTATAAAATTGCTGCAAAAAATGGATAAACAAAACACCTATAAAAATAGGAAACGACTTCTGGTTAGCCCAAATAGTACAGTTAATGCCAGAGATCATGGATTTATTGTAATGGAAATTTGCATTATTATGTCACATTTCCAGCAATCAGTAGAAAGCCAGAAGTAAGACCAGAGAAGACAGAAAACTGGTTGAGATGGGATTTTGTTTTGCCAGGAAGATGGGAGGAAAAGACAAGAGGGCAAAGATTTTGTTGGTATTAGAAAGAGAATCACTGAGGTGACGAACCATAGGATCCATGCAGAAGAAGGGAGGAAGCAAGAAGAGTGCTGATGGCCAGGAGAGAGTAGAGGTCCTAACAACTCAAAAAGGTTGAGCAACCTTGGTAGTGGGAATAATACAAAGTCATACATTTACTATTCACCTAGTATATTCCAGGGATTTTGCACTTAATGATTATCTAGCTCTTACAATAAGTCTGTTAGTGCTGATTCTACACTGACCAAGAGAAGTCAGCATCCTGGGTTTCTGAAACCTTTCCATATGAATTCACACAATCCTTATAATTCCTTAGCATGTGCTGAATATCACACATAGAGTTGTATGGCATGTGCTCCAGCTAAGGACCTCCTGTGTTTCTCTTCTGGATCCAAGGAGTGATAAAAGGAACGAGAGAGTGAACTTTAATGTTTAATCTAAAAAAGGTAGTAACGTGTTCCTTTATATTAGGTGCAATCAAAAGGTTAAGAATTCTAAAGCAAGTTATAGCTAGGTTTAAAACTTGACTGACATATCTCAACTATTACTTAGAAAACTAAAGTCCAATTTGATTAAGTAAGCTATGGAGGATAATAACACTGTTAAAAAATCCAGAATTAGAATCCAAACTCAATTGTGACTGATTTAAAAGTTCACATTCTTCTAATGTGATACATTCTCCTTTAATGTGAGAGAATTGAAAGCATAGCTGCTTACAGATATAAAGTGGAATATTTTAAGATAAGAATTTAGAAATGACATAGTTATGGAAAGGGAAAATGTCCAAGGTGAATCTTGGGAGATACAGCTGAAGTGGAGTGAAGAGACTGTCTACGGATACAGCTACAGTACTATAATCACTACATAATTTCTCTTCTAGAGAAATCCAAATGTGATTTGACCTCATATTGGAGGATGGCAGGATACTGTTCACAAAAAAGATTGTAGATGGACACCAAAGTCCTCAAAGAGTGACAGGGGATGATCTGGAGGTCAGAAGGTAGGAATGGGGAAAGATAGTGAGATGGATAGTTAGTTGTCCACATCTTCAAAAAATATGGTTGTTTTTTCTATTACTGTATATTTAAAAAATCAGAAAAGAATAAAATCACAAAAGCTGGATTATGAGAGTGGTGAGGATGCTTATCCCACTTCCAATATTGAGTTTTGGGGCTTATAGGCTAATGCTAGGACATTAACTAAAAGACCTACAATGAATGCAGTCTTTTTGGAGCTATCTAAGATTCAGTTAAGGTAGGGAGATTTGGAGAAGAACATAAAAATTTTGTACCACAGAATGAGGATTTCAAAAGGCAAAAGAGAATGGTTTTAGAAGAAAAAGAGCTGTGAAAGTTGGCTCAAGAAAAAAAAAGGTTGCAAGTGTAGAGTACTGATTACTGAAAAAGCTGGTATTTGGGGTAGTGACTAAAGATAATGGGTATTTAAGGCATAAAATTTGACTCCTATAAACTTCCCCGAAAGAAAAGTCAGTCCCAACAGCCTCCTGGAGCACAAGCAGGTCTTGTTCTTTTGGGAAGAATTCATATTCATCAAGACTGACTGAACTTCCAAGAAAATCCAGTGGATGTCAGCAAGCACACAGCAGGATTTGTCCCCAGGGCTCCCATAGTGTTGGCATCCATAGTAATCCCTGCTCGATCAGAACTGACTCAAGATTACAGAAAAGCTACTTTCAAAATTTTCTCACTAATGTCAGGCACCTGAAAAGTCACTTGTTCAAAAATTTTAGAGATCTAATATAGAACATTTGGAAAAATATTTGATCTCTAAAAACAATTATCTTTAGAGAAAAATTAGAGTGTTCTATCAGGTCACATCTAGAAGCCGCACATTTATGAACTTAAAAACTATTAATTTATTTCTTCTAGTTTTGAATCAAGTTTGAATAATGCCAAGGTCAGCAAATTATATATATATATATATATATATATATATATATGAAATCTGTAGTGAAAAGGGAAAAATGCTTTTAATATTCCATTAAATAATGTAATCTTGGGACTTCCCTGGTGGTCCAGTGGGTAAGACTCCATGCTCCCAATGCAAGGGGCCTGGGTTCAATCCCTGGTTGGGGAACTAGATCCTGCATGCATGATGCAACTGAGAGTCGGAACGCTGCAAGGAAGAAGAGCCCGCATGCTGCAACTAAGACCTGGTGCAGCCAAAATATTAAAAAAAAAAAAAAAAAAAATGTAATCTTAAAACTAATAACACCATTCTTGATATATTCAATGAAATGCATGTATGATATGTTTAGCCCCTTTTTTAAATTTAATTTTATTTTTTAACATCTTTACTGGAGTATAAATGCTTTACAATGGTGTGTTAGTTTCTGCTGTATAACACAGTGAATCAGCTATACATAAACATATATCCTCATATCTCCTCCCTCTTGCATTCCCCTCCCACTCTCCCTATGTTTAGCCCTTTTTATGAAAAGTATTTAACTCTTACCTCCAAATAAAATCAATATATATCATCAAAGGTGTTTTACCTGACTCTCTAGTTCCCTGGAGGGACACAAAGATCATCCACATACTATTCTAGAAGTAACACAGTGGTTGTCAATTTAAATTAAGAATAATGTGCACTTATGTACTACTTTAAAAGTATAAAAATACTGATAAAAAATAATTATATTCTATGTGCATCTGAATTAGCCCTCTATTTTTAACTGAAACAAAAATACAAAATATTTTATGTTCTAATGAGCTGTTTAATGACCCTGCTGTTTGATGTTACTCCATCACAAATAAGTAGATTTTCTGTGGCCCTACCCCAGAGAGAGAAATAAATGCCTTTCTTCCACCTTTAGAAAGGAAGAAAACAGAGACCCCTGACATAAACAAGTCTCCAACTTGGTGTTAACTGACAAGTTCCAGGCCACCATGGCAGACAAAATAGTTATCCACACTATCCTTTCACCTCTTCTTAGGTACATGGCAACCTAGAATGAAGGCTGCAATTCTCAGCTATGTGTGGCTATATGATTAAATTCTGACCAATAGAATACGAAGGGGAATGATATAAGCAACTTCCAATGTGTCCTAAAAGGAGGGATGATGACCGTTTTCTCTTCCTTCCTCCAATTTGCTACTTTAAACTTGGAGCTGGTGGGGAGTCATGTTGGGACACGGCAGACAAGGGTAACATTCTAAGGATTGCAGAGCAACAACCAGAAGGAACCTGGGTCCCTGGACTTCATGGAGCAGAGCTGCCATACCTGGACCTTCTACTTACAGTTTATTATGTAAGTGAAACAAACTTTCATATTGCAGATGAAACTATATCCTAACAAAAATTTCTACTATATTCTCTAAATTCACTGTAGTATGACACTGCAACTTATGTACTTGGCATAAACGGTGATTTCAGAAGAAGAGTTATTTCTTTTCTCTGTGATTCCAGATGGCAACAAGCATTCTTCTGAATCAGAAAGAGAGAGGTGATAAATAAAATATTCATTACCTTTATACAGAGCAATCCTGAAATAGAACAAAGCCAAATAAATAACCCAGTCCCTAAATTTGGAAAAATGGTACATAAATTTCACCTGCACAATAAACATTTCTTGGTGAAAACAAGTTCTTTCAGGCACCAAAAATTATCATCTAGTAAATCAGGCAGTGTGTTAGAGATTATTAGCACTCAATAAACACATTTGTGCTCCTCTCTCTCCCAGCTGCACTTGCAGTTAGCTCAGAGCCATGTGACTTGGTATGGGACAATGAAAGGTGGGTAGAGACCTCTAGCTCCTTTGTCTTCTGCCATGGCAGGTTTAGGAAGCACAAGTTCTCAATGGTCCACCTATAAAAATGGAGGAGGACAATCACAGCGGATGCTCTGTTGTGCCACCAAGATTCCTTCATCAGTGGTGACTGCTCTCAGCTGAGCTGAACTCTGGAGATTTCCTTGGCAGAAGAGAGCTTCTTTGCCAAAACTATTACCCTTCTCTAGGGGTAACACACACCTAATAACTGGTCAATACAGAAGTATAACAGCCTTCCTGCAATCCCCACGTAAGACAACCCTGAAGAACTAGCCCAGCTCCAGATCTTCCTGTGAGATTAACTGAGGCCTCTGGTAAGATAGCATTATAGTTCAACTCTTCCCTCTGCCCAATCCTACTTTCTTGCCTCACCCACTGGTGCTGACTCCAAGGGCTCCCCCACCACTAACCTCCATGGACACAAATCTTCATCTCAGAGTCTGCTTTCTGGGGAAGCCAGCCTATGACAAACAGTCAAATTGTATCATATTTTGTCTGAGCAAGAAATAAACCTTTATTGTGTTAAGCCTTGGGATTTTAGGATTTATTTATTACTCCAGCAAAGCTGAATGATAGTCATTCAGATTAGTTGTATTTCCAAGGTCAAAAGAGAGAGAACTTCCAAATCCCCACCTACTACTACTGAAGGTCTATGAGAAAGGTAGGAGGAGGAGATAACGGGCAACATTGCACTTTGATTACTGACATCTGAAGCTGAGTTAGATTGTGAGTTACCTTAACTAGAGACAGATAAAGAGCTTTGATGATTTCTGGGCTTTTTTTTCCTTATAAGACACCTTGCTAAGAGGAAAGAAGTTCTAAGCCCATTTATTTCTTGCCTTGGAATGAAAAGAACCCACTGTAGATTGTATTTTGATCACAAATATTTTTCACTGCCTTCCCTGGGGGATTATTACATACCACACCATTTAAATCAGGCCTGGCCATATGACTTGCTTAGGACAATGAAACATGACCAGAGTGGTTAAGTAGCATTTCTGAGCAGAGGCTGTAAAAGCCAGTGTACTATATTTTTTTCTCTCTGCCATGAGAACTTGCAATGTTCCAGGTAGTGGCTAATTCCTCATTCTTGAGTCCAGAGTTCTGGACTCAAGGTGGAACAGAGTCAGAACTGATCCTCAGTGATCACGTAGCGTGAAAAAGGAATAAATATTTGTACCATAGCCCCTGAAATTTTAAAGTAGCTTGTTACTACAGCAAAACTTATCTGATGATTGGAGATCTTAGAGAGAAAGGTTCAAACTTAGATTGAAAATCAACCAATCAATCAAATCCAAAGACACCACACAAAACAGAAGGAAAAGATTTAATCCTTCACCTGTGTCACAATGAAAATTCCAACCAGTCCCTGCGGTGTCCCTGACTTTGTACCAAATTAGTACTGCAGATTTTAAATATATCAAAGCCACTAAAGTTAGGTGATTAGAACTCTAATCTCCCTCTTTCTCTCATTCTCTTTCAGGAAGGATTATTTGATAATGTTTTTTCATCAGGGCTTCCAGTACTATTTATTTCAAACAGACATATAGACATATAGACATATGACAGACATATAAAATCTTGTTGGTAATATAAAACACATTGCGGATCACCACAGATGATAAATGCTTCAAGGTTCCACCTGTGTTTTCAAGGCAATAAATTATGACGATGTTATTTATGGTCATAATCATTGAGTGATCACGTAGAAAAGTGTTAATAACACTTCATCAAATTTTTAAAAAAGAAGAGGGCTTCCCTGGTGGCGCAGTGGTTAAGAATCTGCCTGCCAATGCAGGGGACACGGGTTCGCGCCCTGATCCGGGAAGATCCCACATGCCGCGGAGCAACTAAGCCCGTGAGCCACAACTACTGAACCTGCGCATCTGGAGCCTGTGCTCCACAACGGGGAGAGGCCCGTGCACCGAGATGAAGAGTGGCCCCCCTCACCACAACTGGAGAAAGCCCTTGCACAGAAGCGAAGAGCCAACATAGCCATAAATAAATAAATAAATAAACAAATAAATAAATAATTTTTTTAAAAAAAGAAAAAATGTACTTCTCCCATACACCTCTTGCAACTTCTCTCTCACACATACACATAAACACATATATATATACACATATATATGAGTACATATATATAAGTACATAAGTATACAAAACTTAAAACTCTAATTTTACATGTCAGAAATATAGATAGATAGATAGATACAGAGCTAGATATAGATAGAGGTATAAAATACCATCTGTTTGTGGACAGACAGCTACATATTTTTCTTAAGCCTGGAATGTCAAGTTCTCCCTTGTATAGTTCACATGAAGAAGTTGAGACGGGGAATGAAAAAAAGGGAGAGAGTAGAGAGTAGGATACAATGAAAGTACTAAAGACACACAGACAATGTCAAAAGCAGATTCATAATAAGGAAAACTGCCAAAGGTGTTGTCAAGCAGGTAAATACATTTCCATAAGAACTTTTTCTTTGTTAAACCAAAGTAATTGGAAATGACTGGCATTAAACATCAATCAGAATTACAGTGGACATCAGTTATAACTGATAGCTGCCAGAAATCAATGTAATCATCAGTACTATAAAAAGTTCTTTGTTATCTGCTTTCAGAATATCTCACAAGTCTTTCCTCAGTTGAAATTTATGCATTTATACCAAAATAGCAAAGGTGACTCTAAGTTATTTTTATAATTTCTTTATTCTTACTTTATGGTTCTTGCTTAAATCTCTATTTTATATTTCTTCAAAGATGGAAAAAGGATTATGAAAGTAACCAGTGAACTTTAAGATAATCTATGTTCCTGCGATATATGGCAGTATCATTTTTCACACCATGTAATAATGCGTGAATTCTGCATTATTCCTCTTTTCATCACAAGTTTGTAATTGTTTCTTCTGTACCCAACAGCATAACTCATATATTGATTCTAATGCTATAAATATATGGAATGACTGAAATAAATGTTTTGGTAAAAAATAAAGTTGTGGCATCCATGTATTCAACCAATATTTAAACAGTGTGAGGGATAAAGGTTTGTGTGGATAGACACTTTTTATGCTGTACATGTTTGATTCAATGTTTCTGACATGCAAGGCTCTGAGTGAATTGTGAGTCCCAGGGGAGCAGCATGAGTTGTTAAAACCGGGTGCTTAAACTTAAGTGATGTATTTATAACCATATAAATTGCTTTTATAAGGAGCAGCTCCAATGGGGCTTACTCAAAGTAATCATATTTCATATAATACAATATTGAGTGTTGGGAAGGAGTCTGAACAAAAGCCATGCCAGGGAAAGGTTTTCTGAATTGGCAGCTGGAAAAGCAGAAGAATAGAAAAATACATAACTAAATAGGGATAAAAATTAAATAGAAATGAAGAAGAAAAAGAGAAAAGGTCTTATATCCAATAGGAGTGCAACAGGTGTAGGGTTAATTAACACGCTGATAATTCAGGGGGAAAGCAAGCAAGAAAGAAAGTTCCCTCACAATTTAGGTGGAGGCAGTGGTCAAAATGACATTCCTCAACTCATAGGATTCCTCTTTTCTACCCTGTGCACAAATCTTTAATCGTATTTTGAGTGAGGACCCAAATATTTAGCATTTTTTCAATCTCTCATCCCTAGTCCATACCTGATTCTGGAACACCAGAGATAAGGATATGAAACATTTCCAAGTCTCATTTTTCCCATAAGTGTATTTTCCTCACCCTGCGGCAACCATCACTCTGATCATGTATTACTTTTGCCTGTTCTGAATTTCACATAAATGAAATCACACAGTATGTACTATATTGTATCTATTTTTCCCTCTCTCAATATCATGTTTTTGAGGAGCATCCATGTAGCAGCATCTTTTAACAGGCTACTGCTAGCCTACTTGCCATAGGGTAGGCTGCTAACAACTACTCCCTTCCTCTAGAGGACTGCCTCTGGCTGATGGCACCTCACATTTAGGGCAACACAGAGTCAATGTTCAACAGGTGTACGGTACAATAGGACAGCATTTTTGTCTCAAGTTGGCAATAACTCTGTGGTGTGATCCCTCGTGAATTAGGTCAATCCCAGACTTTATTCGAGCTCAGCTTTTTCTCCTTTGCTATTTTGCTTCTCTCACTCCCTACTGTTTTCTTTTTTTTAAAAGAAAATGATGTACAACTGAATCTCTCAGAAAATGATGTACAACTGAATCTGCCTCATGTTCTGTTTTTAGGGTTGAGTCAGAAAATTGGTAGTGAGAATTATCCTAGGAAGCTGAGTCTATGGGATTCTAAGTTGGATTATCCACCAGTCAGCTGGTAATGGACCCACGATCACTGGTGGTGGATGTAATATTGATAATCTCTGACATGCTGTAGGAGTGTAATTGTTTATACTTTTACCTGGAGTGCATGGAACAGGACACATGTTGAAGATTATGCACTAACTTGTACAGTATCTCTGGCATATGAGAGGTGTGAGGGAAATAGTATTTATAAGGACTCTGGAATGGAACAGCTGTTGCTGAGTACCAGTGATGCTTTGAAGAAAGGAAAAAGCTAATTCAGGACAATCAATCACCAACTGAAAGCAAAGTACTGAAATCCAGAGAACTGCTCTGTCAGATTTTAAAGAATCACCAACTTTCTGTAACTGGAGAGACAGCTTACTGTACTGAGAACCAGGCTCAGGACCTAATCTTAAGAGCAGGAGAACTTCATGAAAGGTTGAATTCTCAGCCCAGGCAAGACTCTGATTTTATAGTTCCAATAAGGACGAAGTGGATCCTGGAGACTTTAGCTGGGGATATGTGGGTAGACGCACTTGAAAATCTTGAATACACAGGGGCTACAGGAGGGTCCCCTCCCCATGTGAGAGTTTAGCGGATTACATTTTAAAGGGAAGGGTTCTATAAAAGGGTAGAGGTTGAAGTTACAGAAGAGAAATGAGATAATTACTAAATATGTCCATGAAGTGATGAGACAAGATTTTCAATGGTCACAGTGAAGAAAGAAGATTGTGGCTAGGCTTGCCCGTAACTGAGGAGAGCGTAGATGAAGTTGGAGACCATGAATCTGTAGTAGCAATAATCTTTTCACCTCTGCCCAAAACATGAGATTAAGCACAAAGAAAGTGGATAGTTGGTTTACCCAGTTCAGGGGTTTTATTAGGTTAGCAAAACAGAATGACAATGAGAAAAGGTTGTGAGACTATTCATGGATATGATGAACCATGGGATCTAAAGAATTCAGGGAAGGAAGAAGACAGGAAGAAATAAGTGGGTAGGCAGAAAGCCAGGAAGTTGTATCTGAAGCAAACATCTGAATTTATCAGGTTAGCAATAACAAAGTTTTGCAAAGATGCAGATCTAGGACGTAGCCCATCAGAGTGGTGGCTGAAGTTCTGCCCTGTCAGTGGAAAAAGTCAATAAAGACTGGATAACAGGACAAGCCCAGGGATATAGAGATCGTTATTTCTAGAAATTTTGAGACTAATACCAATAGGTTTTACATTCCTAGTCCTCTTGATCACTGATATGTACCCCTCATTTGCTAAAGGTTTTAAACACCTGGCTCACAGATTTCTCTTCAGCACAAATCTTTCTAGCAATGTCCTTGGGTATTTAGTAAAAAGCAAAATTTCTGGAAATTATTCAAAAATACTTCAGATTAAAACAAAGGTAACTGGGACTTCCCTGGCGGTCCAGTGGTTAAGACTCTGTGATTCCACCGCAGGGCACATGGGTTCAATCCCTGGTCAGGGAACTAAAATCCTGCATGCCGCACGGTGCAGCCAGAAGAAAAGAAAAGGTACAGAATTTTAAGAATTGGTGAATCTGGCTAAGGGGTATATGAGAGTTTTCTGTAGTAGCCTTACAGCTTTTCTAAAAGCTTAAAATTATATCAAAGTAGTTTAAAAATGAATCTGTTATAGAACTGAAATAAAAGAGGGCTTACAGATGATTCTATGATATATACCAGTCCAAATATAAAGATCTATTTAATCTAATAAAACAAACAGCAATAGTCAGCCGTATTTCAATCAGCATCTGTGCATTATGAAAGTGTCTCATAATGCAATTAATCAATTTTTACAAATATTTTAGTACAAATAAAGCAGCTTGTTTCATCTGATGCTGCTGTGATTTTGTATGATATATGCACCTTTATCTCTGAATTGGATATTTGGTATCTCTCTTTCATATGATGTACTTAATAAATACTTATTGGACAAATGATTAATGCAATGAGTGTACTAACATCTTAGCATATTTCCATACCTTTATCTCATCTTATACAACAGTAAACTCTGTTAAAAATATAGCTTCTCTAGTCTTGGTTGGTGGTGTACTGGCTTCCAGCATGTTTTGTATTTATGTATGTTTGCATAAGCTACAATACTTATTATCTCAAATTAGTTATTGTTTCACAGCCTGTTACAGTATGAAATGGAAGATGATCTCTTTTATAAATTTCTGGATGTGTTCCAAGAAAACGCTTAGAAAATTACAGCAGACAAATTAACAAGCTCATAATAGGAGGTAATTCCGATCATCTTCACCACATTCCTCTTTATCACAACAGAATGAAAATGAAATACCTACAATCTTGAAAACAGACAGCTTTGGGAGGTTGCCATCTTGAGTTAATTAGAAAAATCTACTTCTTCAACATCTCACATTGACAAGAAGCAGTCAGGCCTTGCCTCTGAATCCTAAGCCTGCAGAGCAATGTTTCTGAGGAGGAATATGTACCCCAATTAGAAAGCCACTTGTCAGATTCTTCACCCGAAAGGCGTAGATCTGGACTATTTCAATAGATGTTTCATATAAAATGTCACAACTCCGAAGGACAGGTATTCTTATCTCCATTTTCAGGATAAAGAAACTGAGTCTGAGAAAGATAAAATAAATTGCCTGAGACCACACAGCTAATAAGCGGTAGATCTAGAATCCCAAATAGGCCTGCTGCCTCTGGAGACCACACACCAAACCATATTCAATTCTGCTTCCTATTTCAGAATTCAATAAAATATGATTTGCTTTTCCATATTCTGATTGCATGTTCCAACCCATCATATCTAAGTGCTCTCTGTGAGCATTTCCATAAAGCAGAAGTAATTCCCCCTCCTTAGGAAAGTACACCCTCCATCGCATTATACTTTTCAAGGGAATATCAAATTAGAGAGATCGTGAGAAAAAGCTGCGCATACCTGGTCAGCCTTGGTCTCTCATTCGGGGCATCCTGCCCTCCATGCACTTGAATTCTCTACTCATCTGTGTTGAATGTTTTATGGAATAGGCTCAACCTCTGGGAACAAGACTGTGGTTGTCCAACTCGGACAATGTTAGGGTGGATAACTTCAATTTAGGACATATGCATTAGAAAGCTAATTTTAATGAGTGATCAAGCTAGGTTTCCTAATTCTGCTTTTTCATCATTATTAAAACCGCCTTGATTTCTGCCATAGAATAGTGACAAAGAACATAGGACTCTGAAGCCCTACTGCCTAAGGACAAATCTGACTCCACCATATGTACATGGAAAAGTTACTTAAACTTTCTGTGCCTCAGTTTCCTCATCTGAAAAATGGGGATATTAATACCCACAACACAGCTACCAACTGGCCAAGTCAAACATGCTTATACTACTCCATAGGAGCTGCTAAGCCCCAGATGCTCTGTTTTGTTATATGAAGAAGGTCTCCTCATTCTTTCCAGCTTTGTGACTTATTCATTTTGATCTGTAGAACATGCTATGATGAACTCCTTCCAAAAGCCCAGTGCTAATTCTGTGGGAAGAGCCGCATGCTTGTTAGATAGATTCTTGGGTCTAATATTCCTCCTCCCTCCTATTTTGGTTCTCTAACGTGGCCCTTTAGTTTTAACTTTCTCCCTCCACAAGATCCTACAATGTAAGGTTTCCATTTTAGATTATGTTTTCTAATTCTGTCTAAGATCTTCTGTTCTAAGAGGCATAACCATTCTGAAAAAAAGATACCTTGAATTTCACATCTGTACAGGCTGTGCACTCCGTGGAAGAGGATGACCTTCCTTCACAGCAGAGGACGGTTCTTTAGTGAAGGGTATACAAGTTGCTGTGCTCCTCTGCTCAAAACTTCAAACAAGCTCCCATTTGCACATTTGGTAGTTAGTTCCTATAAACTCCTGGAACAGTCTGCACAGATTTCATTCCTCCTTGCATGTGAGGTTTAGAATTAAGGTTTGGGAGAAAAGTTTTTGCCTTTGCTGTGCTAAGCAACTCCCTTGATTAAGCCCTCTCTGCAAACACCTGCAACAACCCAGCTGTGCCTATTACCTGAGCTTTGCTGCCAGCCTTCAGCACCACGTTCGTAATCAATTCTAGACTCACATTTTTACAAAGGCTCCAGGTCTCTCCCTACATTTTCCATTTATGAGCAGTAAGTGCTACTACTTGTCTAATAATTCTAATGCCAGCTAACTATCATTCAAATATTGCAAATATCCAGAGCACAACTTAGAATTTTAAAAATCCATTCACCATCTTTCCTGGAGAAATACAAACATGTATTTATTCAACTATTATGTATGGGACATTTTTCTGGGTAGTGACAATGCAGAGATAAACGAGACAACTTTCCTGTGTCTCAAGACAGAGACCGTTAAAGAAACTAATAACTAAAAATTTCCAGGCAAGGTCAGAAATAGTAGTTTGTGCCAAGTGCAGTGGAAATACAGAATAGAAACTAGAGTGAGGACAGAAAATAAGACTAAGTGATTTGAGCTAATGCTTGAAGGATAAAAAGGAGTTAGCCAGGTAGGCAAGAAGACAAAAAGCATTTCAGACAAAGGAGACAAGAGTCCTGCCCTCTCAACTTTCTTTTCCCTTCTCTTCTTCCATCGTTGGATTTCCCTTTGCTTGAGTTATCTTTGAGTTGCCTATAAGTTCCATCTCTGCCTTGCAGATTGAGCCTCTTTATCTCAACTAACTCTTGCCCTGCCATCATTTGGAGCTAAATTCAAACTATTAATACAACTGACTTCTCAACTAGCCCCTGCAAATTTAACTAATCTTAAAGAACTTACCTTGATTAAATGTTGCCTGTCATAGGCTATTTCCCTAGATGGCTTCCTAAGAACACTCTTCTTTAAAATATATATATAATTATGTTAATGTACAGCTTGTTCTCCAACTCAAACACACCAAACACAGGCATGCACCAAGTCATATAGTTTAAGTAAACCAGTATACTATTTCCTTTTATTCTTTAAAATTTTTTGTTGTTTCCATCTAGAGGGAGGTCAAAGGCATATTTCTAACCAAAAATTAATTGCTAGCTTTGAAGTATTACAGCTTCACTAACCAACAAAGCAGAAATACTCTTACCAGTGAATGTGGCAGTCTCCATTATGAAGTCAGATTATGAGGGTCTACAATAGCTGTTCAGCTACAACAGGCTGACTTGGTAGCAATTTGTCTGTCAAGTAATAAAATGTACATAATAATTAGCTTGAGTCTCTAATTAATCTGTGAATGATTTTTGTTTTTAAATTATTTAGCATTAAACATGTTTTATTAGATTTCAAAACCTGAAGCCCCAGGCATACATGTATAATTTTAAAAGTATCATTTGTCTCAAGTCTTAAAAAGGGCTTAATACTAAATAAATTAAATGATAATATTTCCAGTAATTTTTAAAGATATTATATCTAAATGTAGAAAGTATCTTAGAGTACAGAAGGTCATCTTTCTAAATGTTCTATCACAATTTGGAACTTGACAGTAAATATAAGAGATATAGATCATGTTTAACACTACCCAAAATCATAGACAACAAATGTATCAGTTTATTGTGTATATATTTTTTGCTACAAAAAGCTAGAAAACAGTGTTTTAATTCATCTTTGTTTCTCTAGGGGAACTGGACAGTGTTATCAATAAATGCCTATCACTTAGATGATTTCACTAATAGGTATTTATTAAATGGAGTCAATTATATATCATGACTCAAACATGTATCCCACAGTCTTATGTTGTCATTTTTTTCTAATACTCCAGTAGGTGGATCTTCTATAAATTAAACAAAAAAAATAAATCATCCAAAAGGGAAAATATTTCAACCTTAAAGTTATTTACAAAATATATTACTGAATTTGAGGACAAGATTTTGTGTTCCATCAGTATGAAGTAGAACCGGAGGTTAGGAGAGCTAATTTTTATATTTGTCAAAAATCAAGTTTGAATTTATGAATAAAAATACATGTC
The DNA here is from genome assembly GCF_059928025.1 of Delphinapterus leucas. NCBI lineage: Eukaryota > Metazoa > Chordata > Mammalia > Artiodactyla > Monodontidae > Delphinapterus > Delphinapterus leucas. Next base: position 40,126,291 of record NC_143136.1, on the reverse strand, counting down.
CTAGGATCACACAACTCACCGTGAAGCAGTTTCTCAGAAATGAAATCAAAGTATGATGGACTTTACAACACTGTCAAGTATTCTTGTCATCAATGGTTCAATTTGTCTTTTTAAATACTTTCCTATTTTTAATTGTGACCAAAGTTCAACATTATAACGGCAAGTTAATATTCCATGATAAAATGAACTAAAAGAATTTTTATTTTGCTGCTGGTATCAATCATAGGTATCAAGATAAATGCAGCATAGATAGATGGATGGATGGATAGACAGACAGATACACAGATACAGACAGAGAGACAGACAGGCAGGCAGATAGACATAAATGGCTCATTAAAAGTAACTGAGACAAATATATAATAACAACATACTGAAATCATAACAAGTAAATTAAACTGACTGTGGGAAAATAGAGATAATTTACACAATTTCATCTTGTCAAAAAATTTTGGCCATATCACATATCTTTGAATATATACACACACTAATATATAAAAGATGTCTTTCAATGATTATTTCATCAAATCCAAGAAAATGTGGAGTATTACTGCATACTATTTTTAGTCCAAGTCTACCAAAAATGTCTTTCAAACCTTAATTTTTTCATTTCTAATGAAAGGAAACATAATTTCTAATAGACTATTAAAAAAGGGAGAAGGACTTTCATTGCACTGCCATTGGTGGCTCCTATGGATTAAAATACTACGTCCGTAGTGGGGTCTTAAGTGATTTGGGTTTGGCTAAGTCCTTATAAAGAACTCTGAATACCCAGTGGCTATTTCTGTGGTTAGGATAGGGTGAAGTTTCAGAGATGGGATAATGACCCTAAAGGATGTAGGGACACCAACAAGATGAATATGCACATTCCACAATCCTTTCTGAGACCAACCCTAGCAAGAAGACTGTGAAATGCAAACCTACACTATCTGTTTAACTCACTACATCCCATTTCCTATAGGATAAATCTCAACTGGAAATCCTTTAAAAGATAGAAATAATATTTGAAAGAGAAATAACTGTTTTAATCTACATTGAATAAACCTTCTATTTTAATCAAGTTTAAATTTTTAGGAGATTTTTACAGGTGGTCTTGAACAAGAAAGGTAACATCTGCTCAGCCAGCCAGATCAGCTAACTAAACCCTGGCAAACAATAGGAGGGCAAATATTTCCTTTGGTTTAAGATGTCAAACTAAGAAAAAGAAAAAAACACTGCACCTGTAAACACATCATGCTCATTTCCCCAAACCAGGGCAAAGAGTTCAGACCCAGGCTACAGGATTTGCTCCTCTCCCAAATGCACATGGCAAGCAGAGGAGGATGACACTCTCAGGAGAAGTGAATCGGCACTCACCTCCACAAAACTAAGACATTCAAGGTACTTAGCATTATGAAATAAGAACAATAAGCAGAAGAACTACACCTAAGGAAGCAGAACTAACGAAACAGAAAGAACCTGAATTTAAAGCAGAATTACTATCTTATGGGAGAAAATAGAGAATCTTACAAACATGAAGCAAGGGCATGTGGTTTTAAAGAAAAATCATTTGAAGATATTAGATATGAATAATGTATTAAATGAAATAGAGAATCACTGAATGGGTTGACCAGCAGAATGAAAACAGATATAACAACCATCACGTTGAAATCTCTCTTGGATATCCCATCGTTATCTGAAATGTAATTTGTCAAAAACTGATACTATATTTACCTCCCCAAAAGGAATGCCCTTCTAGTTTCCATGTTATTATTCAGCCCAGTATCCTTCTTGAATCACAGGGTTTGCCACCTCGAAGTTATTTAAGCCATTTCATGGCTTGAATTATACTGAACACTCTTTGGGGAGCTCATTCATTTCACTTCTTTTGCAGCTTCTCTACTCTCCAGCAGCATATAGTAAATACTGCATCAATACTTTCGCAATTAACTATAGCTATATCTCATATTGAGGCATATTAAACAAAATCTCAGATTTGGAGCATCTTTTAGAACCAGGAAGCAATTTTTTAAAAAGAAATTCAAACTATGGCAAGGGTTGTCAATAGTAACAATATGTAAATTATTCATCCTCTTAAACTTGTTTGGAATCAAAATGATATCCAAACCAAATGCTAAACTTGTTTGGAATCAAAATGATATCCAAACCAAATTTCACTACAAAGCAGTGTGTGTTATTACAGAAACTAATTTGTAAACTTTGATACACATTCATCCTACTGTTCAGTGCTAATGCTGATATTGCAATTCAGCGTGATCTTATAGAATACACTAGACTTTGACAGTTAATTACTATTGCATATGCAATAGTAAAACTCTTGGGTGAGTTTTCCTCACCCAAGAAAATGTGATTTTTTGGTTATTATTTAATTTCCTTTGTGTCCTAAATGTTAGTGTCAGCTCAGAATGTATAAAAGAGAGCCCACAGAAAATAAATCTATCCGTTATTGTTATTGAAATAGCACTGCAGCTGTTTTGCACCTGTTGCTAAAATCTTTTTAGACATTCTCAATTGAGATACTAATAGCTCTGTGGATATGCAGTTCTGGACCCGTGTGAACAGAACTATGTAAATATTATACACAGCTGTAAAGAAACAGCTTTTTACATTTTTTTAATAAAAGCTTACCTTGAAGTTCTTATATTAAAATCAAACATTTTACTATTCTTCAATGGTTTATGTGGCCAATAACAGACACATCTGGAATTGAGAGTTAGAAAATTGGCTGCTTATATCTCCTGCCTCGATGGATAAGAAAACGTTACCCATGATTTCCATAATGATAACAGACATTTACTAAATAATTAAGCATGTAGTTATCTGGTCTCATTTCACAAATACATAAACTGAAGCTTTAAGAAAGTCAAGTAATTTGATCAAGATCATGGAGCTAGAAAGTGGCTGACCCTAAATCTAATTTTTTTAATCATTATGCAGACTTCCTCCACTCAGTGATAACCTGCAGTTGATCACCACCCTATTTTATACAAGAGGCACATGTGTAAAGGCTCGTCTAAGATGTAAAGCATAAGGTTATATAAAGCTATTACAGGTTTCAGAAGCAACAGCCCATAATTCAGAACAATCCATTTTAAAACTACAGTGGATGTTGTTCTATTTCTGGGGAAATAATGTATATTAATATAATATATCCTTTAGAATTACTTCCGTACATTTTTCCATCAAGTAACTTATTAGTTAATAGGTATACCATCTTCAAAAGAGATTTTTAAATGCATACAATATAAAAAGCTTAATGGAACTCCATCTGGGACTAAATACAAAGAGACATAACTTCAGGAAGTTGTGTTTTCTAGTCTCTCTCAAGTCCTGACAGAAATATCTGTTTGATCATATTAGAAAAAACTGCTTATGAGAAATATTTTAGAGTATCCTTAGAATATCATTCTATGAATCATCTATTATAGACATACCTCAGACCACCACAATAAAACTAATATCACAATAAAGTGAGTCACACGAATTTTTTGGTTTCCTGGTGCATATAAAAGTTATGTTTACACAATACTTTAGTCTATTAAGTGTGCAATAGTATTACGTCTAAAAAACAATGTACATACCTTAATTAAAAAATACTTTATTGCTAAAAAATGCTAACCATTATCTGAGCTTCAGCATGTTGTAGCAGTAACATCAAAGATCACTGGTCACAGATCACCAAAACAAATATAATGATAATGAAAAAGTCTGAAATATTACAAGAATTACCAAAATGTGACACAAAAACACAAAGTGAACAAACGCTGTTAGAAAAGTGGAGCCAGTAGACTTGCTCAATGAAGGGTTGCCACAACCTTCAACTTGTAAAAAATGCAATACATGCAAAGTGCAATAAAGCCAAGCAAAATAAAATGAAGTATGCCTGTATATACATAAGCCTATAAGTTCACCAGTTAGGTCTCCTGAAAATCCTTGAATTAGGGATAGAAACATTCTTAAAGGTATGGCATCCTATTTTAGAAAGAGTTTAGGTCAAATCTTTTATTTATTTTAACCCACAGGATTGAAAATACATTAACATTAATAAACTGTTCCTTAGTAACAAATATTTCATGTAGAATGGCCTACTTCCTCTTCATCAGATGCTCACACACTGTTCAAGTGTTCCTAAATGATCTAATGTGCTCAATCATTGTAATTTGGATTTAAAATATAGCATGGCTAGTAAACACTGACTCAGAAAACTTATAAACTCAGCAAGATTGTTAATAAATACTAACACACTGGCCCGCTGTTATTTATTGAGCTTGTTTGGGTTTTTTTAGGTTGATATTTAAGTCATTTAACATAAATTCAATCTCTAACATTCCTGACATTCTGGTCTTGCCATACTAAGTCATCCTTAGTTATAACATGCATCACTGGCCTAAAATGGCTATCTACGAGAGCAATATGGTATTTTGGGAAAAAGCATGTGTTTCAGAGCAGAGCAACCTGGATTCAAATCACAGTATTGTCGTATATTAATTAACCTAATCTCTCTCCATGCTATTTCCTTTATTATAATAAAAGAAGAATATAACAACCTCACAAGTCTGTTGGGAGAATTTTTATATATATATATATATTTATATAACTATATATTACAGATATATTTAATTATATATAATGTATATTTATATACTAAATATACGTCTATGTATTTAGAGTGCATATATATCATTATAAATCCTCTATAAATAATTAATGAAAATAAATGAATATATTGAATACATAAAGTTATTGATAGAAAGTACTTTCTTCCCTTTTGTACACCTGGTCATGAACTGATATTTTATAAACAAAGGATAACCTTACTGATTCAGACTAATTAGGAAAAAAGAAACCACCCAAATTAGTGAAAGACCTCAAACTACAATTTTCTTCCAGGGGAAAACCTGTATATTTAATAATTTAGATGCCAATTTCAGAAAAATGTACTATAATATTCCACATCATTCTTCCATTTAACAGTGGCATGTGATTTCATTTTCCAATTAAAGATAATTTTCATGACTAATGACCATGTCTTTTTTTAATAGGATTATATCAAAATTGCTGTTTCTCACATTTCCAAGTAGAAGGCACTACTTTGGAAAAAAAGATAAATTCACCTAAAATAAATGCTATCTACTTATATATACACCATAATTAATAGCAAATACTATAGAGTGCTAACTATGGGTCAGGTAATGTTCTATGTGCTTTAACATATAATAAAATAATTGCAGGGCTTCCCTGGTGGTGCAGTGGTTGAGGGTCCGCCTGCCGATGCAGAGGACACGGGTTCGTGCCCCAGTCCGGGAAGATCCCACATGCCGCGGAGCGGCTGGGCCCGTGAGCCATGGCCGCTGAGCCTGCGCGTCCGGAGCCTGTGCTTCACAACGGGAGAGGCCACAACAGTGGGCCACAACAGTGAGAGGCCCGTGTACCGCAAAAAAAAAAAAAAAAAAAAAAATATATATATATATATATATATATAGTAATCCTATCAGGTAACTACTTTTTACTGATGAGCAAACTGACTTTCCCAACTGATCTGTCCAAGACCACAACACATACTAAGTGGCAGGTCAGTCTAACTGCAACGTTCATGCTCCTATCCACTAACTCCTGTATAATAAATGTGAAAATCAGATTTTTTCTTAAGTATGTTCTCTTCAAACATAGCATCTTACAATGTTGATCACATTATTATGTTGCTTAGTCAAAATTAATTCTTTATAAAGTCTACCCTGTGCCACTTGTAATTAGCCAACTATAAATTACTATAGTCCAAATAGATTCATCTCTGTTGATCATTTTTAAAGAAGAGAACACTGAAAACAAATTTTATCAACTGAATTTGGATCTTGCAATGCATATTTTCCTAAAGGTAATCATTAGCTATACTTCAAACTATACATTAGTTCTGAAACTTGCTTAATAAGGTATAATTGTGAGAATTGAATTTTGTTTATTTTTTCATTCTCATTTGAAAGAAGTTGAAATAAGTAAGAATACAATATTAAATTTCTTTGTAAAGTCCCTAAAAAATAAAAACTGATTTTAATTCAATAAGATTTAAAATAAAATAAATCTTTGGTTATACCCTTGATTTTTAAATTTCTCAATCCCTGTGGGGAGTTCATACTGAATTAGCTCATCTTTAATATTCTTTCAATGATCTCAAAAATAAATTTAGAAATTACAAAGTAGCAGGTGAGAATAGATCTAAATTATACCAAAAATAAATTATATTCCTGAGTGTAAGGCTTATGAAAATAGAAAAACAGTTATTTTAAAAGGCTGTATAATTTGATTTGATATTAAGATTTTTTGCCAAAACATGTCTACAATATTTCTGTATTGTTTTCTTTTGCTTAGAGTGGGGTACAGATCTAAATGAGCTCAAGTTTTCTTTTAAGTCCATAAATCTACAACTCAGTATATGCTAGGATATCTGTGATGGAAGAGTTACACAATTCTGCTTCTGAGATTCATTTTATATTTCTCAGTTCCCTAGTCAATACCCCCATTTGAGAATATCTTTAATATGAATGGTAAAATTAAGAAATGTTCTTATATTGTAGCAAGAGTAAACAAAATTTGGAGAAAGGGGTCTGTAGACACTTGACTGTAATGAGTGAAAACAAATCTCAAAGTTTCTAGAAACAAATGATTTTCATGGAAGTGCTTGATCTCCAGAGACAATTAAAATTGTTTTAATTTTAGTCAAACCAATTAAAGTCTTTATAAATGTTTGTTTGTTGAGTTCAGAGAATATAAAAATAATTCATGGCCCATTGACATCTTTTTAAATAAAAAAAATTAGCCCTCTAAAACTGTCAACACTTCAGTAGAGTTTTAAAGTTTTTCAAGAAAGCAAAAATTCAATGTCACATTACAAATTTAATTTGAATTGACTGACCAAACACTAAGATTAGTAATATTAATTACTTAGAATGTGATGTGATATATAACATTTTTTGTATATTTGTGAAAATAAAATTATTGTATTGTTTCTTTTTGAGTCTGAGACTCCCATCATACAAAAACTCTTAACCCTTTCATTTAATTCAGAAAATATAATGCATTTTATGCTGTGTTATACAGGGTTAATCCATTCTCCACAGTGAAGTCCACAAATTTTAGCAATAACATATTCTGTTCCACTGTCATCCGTATAAAATATTGTTTACACTCCAGGACTATTGCTTCAGGAAATTATTGATAAGAGCAGCTGCTCCTTCAGAAGAAATGTAAAAAAGTCCTTTCTGTCCAGCCAGGGGCACTTTCAGTCCCTTGCTTTATCTCTGTGGCACAGAAGCATGCAAGATTGGATTTCAGACTTTGAATATAAATAAAATAAAATAAAATAAAATAAAATAAAATAAAATAAAATAAAATAAAAATCTTTAGAAAGAAACTCTTTAAAACTTCACTTGGGAACTTTTGTCAAGCTCTGAGCCATCTCCCTTTACTCAGAATCCTTTGTTAAAAATGAAATGAAAAGCAGAACCTAAGCTATACAGAGTAATCGGCATCCAACTTCAAATGCAACTCATTGCTACTGAACTGAACATTGTAATTGCAATTATAACTCTACACTGGTTCATGCATAAATTATTCAAATTCTGGCAATAGATTATTCAAACATTATCTCCAAGAAAGGCTTCTGAAAGCTCACTAACAATTATGCTCCAACTCTTTATTAACAAATGCCCTGCAATCAAAAGTTTAATCTATTTTTTAGACCCAGAAGTGGTCAATAAAATTGTTTTAACACAAATCTATTTTTAGCTATAATTCACTATTAAAAACTTCTTTCTTGTCAAATCTCAAAAAATTCAACGCTCTGTCTCTGAAAAGAAAAGGTTGAGAGTTTACACTGTTCAAATTGAGTATATGTAATTCAAAAGACTAACATCTTTTATAAAATATGGAAATATGAATATTATTGAAAAAAAGGAGATTCTCAATTACTGTTAAAATGGCAGTACAATGCCAATTTCATATAACCTAGCTGGCTTTCTCCACTATGCTGCACAAAACCGTATTTTCATATAAAAAGTTGAATCAAACATTAGAGTAAGTTTCAGCTGAGTTCTAAAATTAATCATTTAGACCTGGCTTTTGTGCAGGTCATAAAGTTCATAAATCCTGGGATATGTTGTTGTTCATGTTGTGGACTATATGAACTGTCTCTTTAAGGACTATTTAATCCACAATTTACACAGACATACCTGGGGTCCCTGATTGCCTTCCCAGAGCATTGCATCAAGTCGGTAGCATTGAATGCTTTCTCAACTATTGTTGCTGATCCATCATAAGTGTCACAGTAACCTTGATTTAGTGCATTTTCAAAAAATAAAGTAGAGACTCAATAAATGCTTACTGCCTAACCTCTGGACAAGGGATTGATTACTTAACATACTGAAAAGTCCAGAGTCTGATCTTGTTTCCCCCACGACTGTATCTTTCACACGGATTGCTTCTCATTGGTCTGAATGGGTCATATCCCTGTTGCTGAGACAAACATTGGGGCAGATGAAACTTTATTCTCAGATTGGCTTGGCCTATGTCCTATGACCAGGAATAATTTACATAAGAGTTACAGATCATGCTATTATCCCTTCTTGTTATTTGTATGTTTAAAACATAAATACTCCTTTGTCATGGCTATACACAGATCACAAAGTATCAGGGAATTATCTTGTTATTCATTACCTATATTGTTAAGCCTTTGGATGAAATTTATTCTTCCATAAGTGAATAATACATATCCCCTATGTGTGAAAAGTAAAGGACTGTGCTTTGTCTTACTCTCGACTCACAATCTCTTCCTACTGAAGGGAAGAATTCACTGGCTGGCCCTACGAGCTGTCATTCAGCCAGCATAGCAGAGGTGCATACTATATACAACATATGAATTTCTGTCTATATGTTTATAGTTATACTCCACATCATTCCGTGAAAGATTCCAGTATGGTTTACAGGAATCTTTACTACAAGATGAAATAAAAAGTATTTTGGCATTATAACTAAATAAAAACAAGAGCAGTTAAGACAGGAATACAACTTGAAAAAAGAATAACCGTAATAACTGCCATTAATTTGTATATAATTTAAGGTTCAGACCAGGAAGAACAAGGTGAACATGATCAGCTTCCTAAAGAGTCAGAGTTTCTATAAGACTTAAAAACACACATACAAAGAGACATTCTTTACATAGTTAAAACAATCACCAATATCTGATTTTACTTCCTCAGTGAACGGAGCCAAGAACACAAAAAGGGAGCACTGGCCAGAAGGTAACCTTGGAGAAAGTGCCCTGAGATGGTAGTTATGATTCCACAGTAATAAGTAGAAATGTGCAGCCTTATCTTTATTCTGTTTATGAAGCTCTCTGGCAGGGAAGGAGGGGAGATGCAAGTTAAGGATATACCATAAACTAGTCAATGTACAAGTGTGAAATGGATATGAAACTATTAGCAGAATTTTTGCTGCCAGCAAAAAGAAATTCATGTTTACAGGAGATGCACTTTATTAGTCAGGACTCTCTGAGAGGTAAAAGAAACAGCAAAATCCTGTCTTCATCCTTCTTTTGTTATTCAAAAACTTAAATTGCCATGGAAACCTTGCATATCAAAATTATATTTATTCAAACACATTAATAGCAAAAGAACTAGAAAGTGTATTTTAAAGAAATAAATAGCATTAATTTTCTCCTTTCAACTTTGCTGCAGAAAAAAGTGATTAGATTTTGGAATTGCATTAATGAATAATTTAGGAGTTATGAAGAAGACACTAATTGTTGATGGAGCAACCTTTGCTGAAGAACACTCTATTTAAATAAACAGAGTGCCTCAGGGTATTTTTGTCAGTCTAAGGGGAGCCATTTTATTTCACTCTAGGAATGTCTACAGTTCAATGTTGCATTAACTGAAAGAGCTTTAAACGGCACAGTTGCTTATGCATATCAATGGAAAATCTCAATAGAGATATTATTTCTGATTTTTGGATAAAAAATAAAAGGGGAACAGACCACATGGGACAGAGTTATAAACAAAAATAGGGAAAAACCATAAAGAGTTTTACAAAAGAGCCATTGATACAACAGTATTACATACTCAGCTGATCTGTATTACATAGTCTGTAGTTATATCAATTGGTAATAAACTCATAGTCCGTAAAGACACCAACAATCACTTTACCTATAATCCGACAAGGAGATGCACTCAATTCATATTTACTGAGTGCCCACTGTATATGAGTTGCTTTTCTAGACACAGAAGACAGAGAAGCCCCTAGATTTTTACAAATCGTAACAGCTCACCAATATTAAATGTACTACAAGAAGTGAGCATCAAACTGGAGAGGAACATTGTTTTGGATCTTTCTATTTCTAGGATTTACGTTTTGTAACACTGCATTTTTTAATGAAGAAAAATAGATGTGTTGTTAGACAACAAAACAGAGAATAACTATAATAATTTCTGTGGAAGATTTATTCACATGGAGGGTTTGAACCTGGAGTGAGGGATGAGGGAAAATGGAGAATGGTAAAGGGCCAGTTTGCTATGAAGCAAAACTCATTCCTTGTATTCTATGGGTTACTTAAAGTAAAGTACAAAAATAAAATTTTGTCTACATTCAACTCTGATCAAGAATATTTCTGCAATGAAAACAGACCATAAGAAATACAACAAAATATTTGGATAATGAGATTATGGTTATTTGCGTCTTATACATTTTTTTACTTTCTAATTTTTCTGCAATAAATATCAGTTACTTGCAAAACTAGAAAAAAAATCAATAAATTATATTTTTAAATTAAGTATAATATGCTAAAACTAATGAAAAATAAATCTGTATTTGCTTTCATATTTTCAAACTACATTTAAATGATATTTCATATTTATGTAAATAGGTATATACTTGAATGCACACTTACATACATATATTGCCCATATATTACACCCTCAGCACAGAGTTTAGCATGGGATCATGTTGTAAAAACTACCAACTGTTAAGAATGATAAAGACATCAATTTTCACATCTCTGGTCAATATTGTAGAATGCTTAAAATGATCATGTATTTCCAAATATAATACTAAAGTGTACATTCAAACTTTTTATTAGCTCTGAAGGTTTGTGTATTTTTAATATATAGCTATGGAGACAGGCTAATATGCCTTCCTTAGTTGTTAAATACTAAATTAAAATTTCTGTTAATTTGCTATATTAAAGAAACCTCTATTTTTGCATATTGAAGAAACTCCAAAAAACTGTACTTTTTCAACTCAGCAGGATTTTCAAGAGGAAATATGCTAAAAAATATAGGCCTGGAGGAAGAATGTAAGTTTAAGAAAGACATAAAGCAAAATAAAAAGGATCTACACACCCAATTAAATTTAGAGATCTTATAACTTTCCACTATTTTCAAGAAGTATGGTAGCCTAAAGGGAATGTCAGAAAATATACGGTCTTATCCAATTCAATCAATAATTCTATTTAATTGACAAATATTTATTGAGAACTTATTACCAATCACCAAAATAGGTGCCAGAACTCATATTCAATGAGCTATATTTATGGGGAGTAAATATTAGTTAACCTTTGTTTTTACATTATAACCATCCTTATATTTTGAACAGGTTCTCATTCTGACAGATATATAATTTGGTCTCACATCTCTCCACCTCTTACATCACATGCACACACATACACATAATTTGTTGGATTTACTTGCAAGATGAAGAAAATTAAGTACAGCCAAGGTGTCAGAGATAGGGAACTCCCATCTGGTCCCTGATCATCATCTATCCTTGGAGACTTCAAACCTCTTGCCGTGTGGTGACTGATCATCAGTACATTCCTGTTGCTGTTCATTCCTTTTTGCAAATCAGAGCTCCCTTCCAGGCCCTGGATCCTCATGGGTAATTCCTTGCCACTCTGAGAATATAGGAATTTTTTCTCTTACTTCAAACCAAGCAGAGCTGCAGGTAACTAGATGAAACATACCAAAGACCTTCATCTTACATTATCTTATACTTCCAATTGCTTCTGCAATATCCTGCCAGATTCTTTCACTTTGACCTAATACTCAGGGACATTCAATACCTTCTTGTTGCCTCTTAAAAGAAATCCATCTTCCATATTTTGCTACACAAATCTCCTGAGAAATCTGAGTTCATCATAACTTTTCTCCCCCTACTGCCCTCCAAGGTCTATCACTCTAGTGAGATTGTTCTCATTGTTGCTCCCCATATACATTGCCCCAGCTTCAATCTTGTTAATGATGCTCACCCTGCTTCACATGTACTTTATTTCCAATCACATCTGGAAACTTTCAAGATTCAATTCTAGGCATTTCTCCTCCATAAAGTTTTCCCATCTTGATCACTCCTTGGTCAGGCAACTATTAACAATGAGTACAACACCTTTTGTTTTTATAGTACTTTCTATTCTTACTATACTCTATTTTAAATGCTCATGTATTATTTCATTAGAAAATGAATTGTTCATGGCAAGCAGTATTCAGCTGGACAAAATGCAGTAAATAAATACTTAGCAAAATGAATTAAACATGTATATGGAGTCCTAAAGAGAAAACAAGAGTATGGCTGTTTCAGAAATTTGTCTCTCTATCTTGACATGATAGATCCAAGTAAATTCAAAATACACCAGTAAACAAATATTAGATTTCTTTCTTTCTGACATGTAGGCATTCTAGAGAATTTTAATATTACAAAAATTCAATATGTTGATACAAAACTAATGCTCTGACGACATCACTTGGTTTTTAATACTTTGATAATTCTTGACCCAACTGCCTTCACTGGTGCAATGCTCTAATCCAATCTCTTGATAAGAGTGTTTATTCCCCAGTCTTTTAGAAATAAAAATCTAAGTTTGCTCTGGCTGTTTCTTCATAAGTGCTTTCTACTCTAATGCATTATTTAAAGTAAATGCATTATTTAAAGTAAAAACATGTGTATGAGACTATTTCTATTGGAAATGTTACGTTCGTTTGTTTGCAGAGATAGAAAAACAAGAATACAAGAATACAGTCATCACCTTTGTATATTTAAATAATTCACATTGCCAGAGGTCCTTTATGCTTACTAAAACAAGGTGTCTTTCAATAATCTGTTAAGAGAGTATATTAAACAATGGATCGCTAGATACAGTTTTCTTCCTCAATTCTACTACACTTTCTTTTCTGATATTAGATATTTAAAGTATTGGTAACAATGAAACTTCAGTGGTGCATTATTTTATTGGAAAGTTTTTATTTCCCATGGGGTAATATCCTCTCTGGAAGCACATTCAATATCATTTCTAAGGGCTGTTTTCATTCTTTACTGGGAAGATCTCAACTAGGAAGTAAATTCCAGGGACATTTTCTCTTCAACTACAGCTGAATCAACAGCACCTGGAAAAGTCCCTGGCATTCAATAAATACTTGTTAAAGAAATGAATGGCTACATCAGAAAAAAAAGATTATTTTCTCTATGTACTTTCTCTTTTCCTTCTTGTGCCTTTCTTAAAAGTACCTAACCTCCCTTTTTTCCCCTGGCTACACATCCTACTGATACCTTCAGGAACTAACGGACAGAAACAGTTTTAACTGTACTTAGTGATAGCAGAATACTAGTTGATGTGCAGTGGGCAATATTTAGAGATATCAAGCAAATATTTAAAAGGATTATGTAAACTTACTTCCCCTCCTCCCAAAAATATTGCTTGATTTTCTCTAGGTTTAGCAAGCGTGCATAAACATAATAAAAATTAAGTTTTGAAAGCTATCTTCCCGTAAGAACCTAGGGGGAAACATACTCCCTCTCCTTAGTCTATGTCTATATAGCATTTAATGGCTGAAGGAGAAGAAAAGAAAGAAAGAGAGGAAGGAAAGGAGGGAGGGACAGAGGGAGGGAGGGAGGGAGGAGAGAGAGAAAGAAAGCCTAATATCCACTGTATCAAAATATGCTATTCATTTTCTTAAAATCAGTTAGCTGTTTTAGATCATATACATTTAAACAGCTAATTAGCTTACAGATATAAGTATTTCACTTTAAACAGATTTTCACTATCAATATAAACTCTTGTTCAGAAGGAGTGCCATCACATAAAGATGACAGCATCTGAGTAAATCTCCAAGAAAATCTCAAACTCTTAGAGTTCTTACTTTTTAAATTATACTGTATATTACTAAATTCCTTTTTCCATATGACTGGATTATTAACATTTAAGAAGCACAGCCAATTCATATTTAACTTTATTGCAGGAACTCACCATGTGGCAGTAATTCCTTTATAAGAACAAGGAAACTATGCACCTCCAGCTGTGATAGAAATGGGATTGGAGAAGAGTTCCTCCCTCTGCTCACCTTTTCATTGTTCCCATGTCTTTTACTATAATAAATCATTTTAAAAGGAATGTTTTACAGTGTCACTTCTGCTTACTTTACTTGATCTTCAATTTTGGATACACGCTAGTATTTTGAGATATAGACTGCAGGACATGAAGACATAAAATAGTAATATAAATGGTTTTGGAATTTTTGCTATCTAATTATTATTCTAAAGTCCAGGGCCCTTTAGGTTTTGTTTTATTTCTTTTTACTTTTTAAGATCATTTATGCAGAAGTATATAGACACCGGGCACATTAAAAGCTATTGTATATTTTCAGATAAAATAACTGGATTTTGTATCCATATGAAAAGAAAGCATTATCTCTGAATACACAAGAAAGAAAACAATATTTTATAGCCAAGAAAAATTTTGCATAGTTTTTCATAGAATATGTAACATGGATAAAATATAGAATATATGCATATAACCAGACACAAATTTTGCTCTTGCTTTTATAATAATTGAGATCATATCTATAACCTTTCAGCACCTTGTTTTTCTCATTCCAAAATGCATCATGAAACTCTCTGCAGGTTAACTAGGAGAGAACGAAGTCATTATTTTTAATGGCAGCATAAAGTTCCATGGTGTGGATCCCCCTAGTTTATAAAGCCATACCCCTCTTGATTGGCATTCTCTTTGTTTCCACTATATTTCTTTCCTTTTCTTTTACTCAAGATATTTTCACATACTTTGTTAAGTAATGATGCTTTTGTTTATCTATATAATATACTCCTGTGAATAAAGTTGGAAAACAAAGGTATATGTATCTGTATCTTAATAAATACTGACAAATTACTCTCTCAAACAGCAGCATTAACAGTCACTTTTCCTAGTGTGTGAAACAGTTAACTCTTCTTCATATCACATCACTCACCAGTGATGAAAATTATAGGATTTTTTTTGACAGATCTATGAATATAATATAATTTCTTGTTTGGTTTTGTGTGTGTGTGTGTGTGTGTGTGTGTGTGTGCATATTTCTCTACCACATTTGAACATTTTTTTCTCACATTTGCTGACTGTTAAGACCAAGATCTTTGCTACTTTTTTAAAGACTTATTAATATCTTTCTCATCAGTCTAAAAGTAAGATACATAGCATGCTGCACAAGGTATAAGCAAGTGCAATCCAGAAACAAATCAAAATGAAAATATATGACTAAGGGTTTATTCCAGGAATGCAAGAGGAAGTCCATTATTTCTACATATTAATAAAAGAAAAACATGTGATCATATCGATAGATGATTAAAAGATATTTGATAAAATTCAGCAGTCATTTCCAATAAAACCCTAAATAAAATAATAACAAACAAAATTTCTAAATACATTAAAGACTATCTTACCACTTCCCAAAAGGAAGCATTACAATAAACAAACACTAAAATCTTTCCAGTTAGACAGAGATGAATGCTATCACAATATTAAATACTGCCTTGAAACTTTTAACAAAAGCAAATATCCAATAAAATTAAATAAGTAGCATAAGCACCAGAAAAGAAGAGACAACATTATCCTATTTGGATAGTAGAAAATCCAAGATATTAAATGTTCAAACAAAATTAACAAAATATTTTGCTAATAAGGAGGACCTTCAAGATGGCAGAGGAGTAAGATGTGGAGATCGCCTTCCTCCCCACAAATACATCAAAAGTACATCTACAAGTGGAAAAACTCCTACGCAACACCTACTGAATGCAGAAGACCTCAGACTTCCCAAAAGGCAAGAAAATCCCCACATACATGGGTAGGGCAAAAGAAAAAACAGAGACAAAAGAATAGGGATGGGGCCTGCATCTCTGGGAGAGAGCTGTGAAGGAGGAAAGGTTTCCACACACTAGGAAGCCCCTTCACTGGCGGAGACGGGGGCGGGTGGGCAGGGGGGGAAGCTACAGAGCCACGGAGGAGAGCACAGCAACAGGGGTGCAGAGGGCAAAGTGGAGAGATTCCCGCACGTTGGATCGGTGCCGACCAGCACTCACCAGCCCGAGAGGCTTGTCTGCTCACCCGCCGGGGAGGGCGGGGGCTGGGAGCTGAGGCTCAGGCTTCAGAGATCAGATCCCAGGACTGGGATCTGGGAGAGGACGGGTGTGTCACAGCTAGCTAGGGAGTCCGGGAAAACGTCTGCAACTGCCTAAGAGGCAAGAGACCATTGTTTCAGAGTGCGTAAGGAGAGGGGATTCAGAGCACTGCCTAAAAGAGCTCCAGAGACGGGCGTGAGCTGTGGCTATCAGTGCGGACACCAGAGACTGGCAAGAAAAACTAAGGCTGCTACTGCAGCCACCAAGAAGCCTGTGTGCAAGCACAGGTCACTATCCACACCTTCCGTCCTGGGAGCCTGTACAGCCCACCACTGCCAGGGTCCCATGATCCAGGGACAACTTCCCCGGGAGAACACACAGCGCACCTCAGGCTGATGCAACATCATGCCGGCCTCTGCCGCAACAGGCTTGCCCCGCATTCCATACCCCTCCCTCCCCCGGCTTGACTGAGCCAGAGGAACCCGAATCAGATGCTACTTTAAGGCTGTCCTGTCCGGGCGGGGAACAGATGCCCTCAGGCGACCAACAGGCAGAGGCAGGGCCAAATCCAAAGCTGAACCCCAGGAGCTGTGCGAACAAAGAAGAGAAAGGGAAATTTCTTCCAGCAGCCTCAAGAGCAGTGGAATAAATCTCCACAATCAACTTGATGTACCCTGCATCTGTGGAATATCTGAATAGACAACGAATCATCCCAAAATTGAGGCGGTGGACTCTGGGAGCAACTGCAGACTTGAAGTTGGCTTTCTGCAACTAATTTGTTTCTGGTTTTATGTTAATCTTAGTTTACTATTTAGGGCTTATTATCACTGGTAGATTTGTTTATTAAGTTGCTCTCTTCCTTTTCTTTTTTATATATATATTTTTTTTTTCCTTTTTCTCTTCTTGTGAGTGTGTGTTTGTTTCTTTGTGTGATTCTGTCTGTAGAGCTTTGCCTTTAGCATTTGTCCTAGGGTTCTGTCTGTCCATATGTTTTTTTTTTTGCGGTACGTGGGCCTCTCACTGTTGTGGCCTCTCCCACTGCGGAGCAAAAGCTCCAGACGCGCAGGCTCAGCGGCCATAGCTCACGGGCCCAGCCGCTCCGCGGCATGTGGGATCTTCCCGGACCGGGGCAAGAACCCATGTCCCCTGCATCGGCAGGTGGAATCTCAACCACTGCGCCACCAGGGAAGCCCCTTTTTTTTTTTTAAGTATACTTTTTAGCACTTTTTATCATTGGTGGATTTGTTTCCTAGTTTGGTGGCTCTTTCTTTTTTTCTTCCTTTTTATTTTCTATTACTTTTTTATTTTTAAACATTTTCTTTCTATTTTAATAACATTTATTGTTTTTTTCTTTACTTCTTTTTTTTTCTCCCTTTCCTTCGGAGCTGTGTGGTGGACAGGGCCTTGGTGCTTCGGCCAGGTGTCAGGCCTGAGCCTCTTAGGTGGGAGAGCCGAGTTAAGGACACTGGTTCACCAGAGACCTCCCAACCCCATGTAATATCAAATGGCGAAAGCTCTCCCAGAGATCTCCATCTCAGTGCTAAGACCCAGCTCCACTCAATGACCAGCAAGCTACAGTGCTGGACATCCAATGCCAAACAACTGGCAAGACAGGAACAAACCCACACACATTAGCAGAGAGGCTGCCTAAAATCATAATAAGTTCACAGACACCCCAAGACACACCACCAGACGCAGCCATGCCCACCAGAAAGACAAGATCCAGCCTCATTCACCAGAACACAGGGACCAGTCCTTCCTCTACCAGGAACCCTACACAACCCACTGAACTAACCTTACCCACTGGGGGCAGACGCCAAAAACAATGGGAACTACAAACCTGCAGCCTGCAAAAAGGAGACCCAAAACACAGTAGTTAAGCAAAATGAGAAGACAGAGAAATACACAGAAGATGAAGGAGCAAGGTAAAACCCCATCACATCAAACAAATGAAGAGGAAATAGGCAGTCTACCTGAAAAAGAATTCAGAGTAATGATAGTAAAGATGATCCAAAATCTTGAAAATAGAATGGAGGAAATACAAGAAACGTTTACCAGGGACCTAGAAGAATTACAGAGCAAACAACCAATGACGAACAACACAGTAAATGAAATTAAAAATTCTGTAGAAGGAATCAATAGCAGAATAACTGAGGCAGAAGAACGGATAAGTGACCTGGAAGGTAAAAGAGTGGAAATAACTACCAGAGAAGAATAAAGAAAAAAGAATGAAAAGAATTGAGGACAGTCTCAGAGACTTCTGCAACAACATTAAATGGACCAATATTCGAATTAATGGGGTCCCAGAAGAAGAAGTGAAAAAGAAAGGGACTGAGAAAATATTTGAAGAGATTATAGTTGAAAACTTCCCTAATATGGGAAAGGAAATAGTCAATCAAGTGTCCAGAAAGTGCAGAGAGTCCCATTCAGGATAAATCCAAGGAGAAACACAGCAAGACACATATTAATCAAACTATCAAAAATTAAGTACAAAGAAAAAATATTAAAATCAGGAAGGGAAAAGCAACAAATAACATACAAGAGAATCCCCATAAGGAGGCCCGCAAACCGCAAAATTTAAAAAAAAGGAAATGAAGGATACGATAGCAAAGATCAATAAAACTAAAGGCTGGTTCTTTAAGAAGATAAACAAAATTGATAAACCATTAGCAAAACTCATCAGGAAAAAAGGGAGAAGACTCAAATCAATACAGCTAGAAATGAAAAAGGAGAAGTAACAACTGACACTGCAGAAATACAAAGGATCATGAGAGATTACTACAAGCAACTCTAGGCCAATAAAATGGACCACCTGGAAGAAATGGACAAATTCTTAGAAAGGTATAAACTTCCAAGACTGAATCAGGAAGAAATAGAAAATATGAATAGACCAATCACAAGCACTGAAATTGAAACTGTGATTAAAATCTTCCAACAAACAAAAGCCCAGGACCAGATGGCTTCACAGGTGAATTCTATAAAACATTTAGAGAAGTGCTAACACCTATCCTTCTCAAACTCTTCCAAAATATAGCAGAGGGAGGAACACTCCCAAACTCATTCTAAGAGGCCACCATCACCCTGGTACCAAAACCAGACAACAATGTCACAAAAAAAAGAAAACTACAGGCCAAATCACTGATGAACATAGATGCAAAAATTCTCAACAAAATACTAGCAAACAGAATCCAGCAGCATATTAAAAGGATCATATACCATGATCAAGTGGGGTTTATCCCAGGAATGCAAGGATTCTTCCAATATACACAAATCAGTCAATGTGATACACCATATTAACAAAGTGAAGGGGAAAAACCAGATGATCTTCTCAATAGATGCAGAAAAGCTTTTGATAAAATTCAACACCCATTTCTGATAAAAACCCTCCAGAAAGTAGGCATAGAGGGAACTTACCTCAACATAATAAAAGCCATATACGACAAACCCACATCCAACATCGTTCTCAATGGTGAAAAATGAAACTATTTCCACTAAGATCAGGAAATAGACAAGCTTGCCCACTCTCACCAGTATTATTCAACTTTTAGCTACAGCAATCAGAGAAGAAAAAGAAATAAAAGGAACCAAATTGGAAAAGAAGAAGTAAAACTGTCACTGTTTGCAGATGACACGATACTATACATAGAGAAGCCTAAAGATGATACCAGAAAACGACTAGAGCTAATCAGTGAATTTGGTAAAGTAGCAGGATACAAAATTAATGCACAGAAATCTCTTGCATTCCTATACACTAATGATGAAAAACCTGAAGGAGAAATTAAGGAAACACTTCTGTTTACCACTGCAATAAAAAGAACAAAATACCTATGAATAAATCTACCTAAGGAGACAAAAGACCCATATGCAGAAAACTGTAAGACACTGATGAAAGAAATTAAAGACAACACAAACAGATGGAGAGATATACCATGTTTTTGGATTGGAAGAATCAACTTTGTGAAAATGACTCTACTACCCAAAGCAATCTACAGATTCAGTGCAATCCCTGTCAAACTACCAATGGCATTTTTCACAGAACGAGAACAAAAAATTTCACAATTCGTATGGAAACACAAAAGACCCCAAATAGCCAAAGCAATCTTGAGAAAGAAAAACAGAGCTGGAGGAATCAGGGTCCCTGACTTCAGACTATAATACAAAATTACAGTAATCAAGACAGTATGGTACTGCCATAGAAACAGAAATATAGATCAATGGAACAGGAGAGAAAGCCCAGGGATAAACCCACGCACATATGGTCACCTTACCTTTGATAAAGGAGGCAAGAATACAGAATGGAGAAAAGAGAGTCTCTTCCATAAGTGGAGCTGGGAAAACTGGACAGCTACATATAAAAGAATGAAATTAGAACACTTCCTAACACCACACACGAAAATAAACTCAAAATGGATTAAAGACCTAAATGTAAGACCAGACACTATAAAACTCTTAGAGGAAACATAGGCAGAACACTCTATGACATACATCACAGCAAGATCCTTTTTGACCCACCTCCTAGAGAAATGGAAATAAAAACAAAAATCGGACCTAATGAAACTTAAAAGCTTTTGCACAGCAAAGGAAACAATAAACAAGTGAAAAAGACAACCCTCAGAATGGGAGAAAATATTTGCCAGTGAAGCAACTGACAAAGGATTAATCTCCAAATTATACAAGCAGCTCGTGCAGCTCAATATCAAAAACACAAACAACCCAATCCAAAAATGGGCAGAAGACCTCAATACATTTCTTCCAAGAAGATATACAGATTGCCAACAAACACATGAAAATATGCTCAACATCACTAATCATTAGAGAAATGCAAATCAAAACTACAATGAGGTGTCACCTCACTCTGGTCAGAATGGCCATCATCAAAAAATCTACAAACAATAAATGCTGGAGAGGGTGTGGAGAAAAGGAAACCCTCTTACACTGTTGGTGGGAATATCAATTGATACAGCCACTATGGAGAACAGTATGGAGGTTCCTTAAAAAAACTAACAATAGAACTACCATAGGACCCTGCAATCTCACTACTGTGCATATACACTGAGAAATCCACAATTCAAAAAGAGTCATGTACCAAAATGTTCATTGCAGCTCTATTTACAATAGCCAGGACATGGAAGCAACCTAAGTGTCCATCGACAGATGAATGGATAAAGAAGATGTGGCATATATATACAATAGAATATTACTCAGCCATAAAAATAAATGAAATTGAGTTATTTGTAGTGAGGTGGATCGACCTAGAGATTGTCATACTGAGTGAAGTAAGTTCAGAAAGAGAAAAACAAATACCGTATGCTAACATATATATATGGAATCGAGAAGAAAAAAAAAATGCTTCTGAAGAACCTAGGAGCAGGACAGGAATAAAGACACAGAAGTAGAGAATGGACTTGGCGACATGGGGAGAGGGAAGGGTAAGCTGGGACGAAGTGAGAGAGTGGCATGGACATATATATACCAAATGTAAAATAGATAGCTAGTGGGAAGCAGCCACATAGCACAGGGAGATGAGCTCTGTGCTTTGTAACCACCTAGAGTGGTGGGATAGGGAGGGTGGGAGGGAGACAAAAGAGGGAGGAGATATGGGAATATATGTATATGTATAGCTGATTCACTTTGTTATAAAGCAGAAACTAACACACCATTGTAAAGCAATTATACTCCAATAAAGATGTTAAACTTTGCTAAGGTAAAAAGACAAAATATAAACATGTGAAACCAAATAGCTTTCTCTATTCTAGCAATAAATACCAATAAAGGACAACACAGGGAAAATCTCTTTTTGATGATGACAAAATCAAAAAATATATTTAATAATAAATATATCAAGGAAGAACAATATAAAGAAAACTATAAAATGCTATTAAAAGAGATAAAAGAAGATCTGAACAAATGGAAAGTCATACCCTCTTCCTGGTGAGAAAGAGAAAAGCAGGCCTTTGACATCTAGGAGCTGACCTGGCACTCTCATGTAGTCTTGTCGAAGATACCCAGTTTCATAGAGTAACATCATCAGACAAGGCTACTCTATCACCAGGATGAATAAATAAGAGTACTACCTAATCATGTCTGAACACAGACAAAATATGAATATTGTCCAAATAACAAAACTAATCACACATACTAAATTCCTGGTTAATGTGAGCGCCTGCTTCTTCTTTATTGTTTTTAACATCTTTATTGGAATATAACTGCTTTACAATGGTGTTTTAGTTTCTACTTTATAACAAAGTGAATCAGCTATACATATACATATATCCCCATATCTCTTCCCTCTTGCCTCTCCCTCCCACCCTCCCTATCCCACCCCTCTAGGTGGTCACAAAGCACTGAGCCGATATCCCTGTGCTATGTGGCTGCTTCCCACTAGCTATCCCTTTTACATTTGGTAGTGTATACATGTCCATGCCACCTGCTTCTTCTTTACCAATTATAGGTCTAGCCTCACTTCATTCCCTGCCTTCTAGATGAGATCTATGATTACCCCCGATTGCAGAGTCGCCTCTCTGCCTTACAGGATCCAATTCAGGACGAAGCCCAACTGACTTCCTTGAATCCTCCCAAAATCACTTAACACAGCCTAAATCCTATAACAGATTCTTTTTAACACTCTGAGACACCCTATGATTCCCCATCATGTGTGTTCTCCTTTGTCTCAAAGAACAATAAACCAACCTGCTCAACAAAAGGTTGTTCCCAGTGGTCTTCGGCTGGTTGGGCATTGACACTGAATGGAATGATTAAGAGCACAATCTGTCAATTCTCCTAAAATTTATGTTTATTTTAATGTTTAAAGCAATTACACTCAGTCCCCACTATGTGTGTGTTGTGGGTTGGGATTTGCTCAAAGTGATCTTCAACTTCACAGAGAAATATTAATGACAGAATAGTCTAAAATATATATACAAAGAACAGCAGGAGGGAGGCGGGTTTATAAAAAAGCAACAAGATGGCTCATGTGGAGATGGAACTGTTCAATATCTTTACTGTGGTGGTGGCTTCACAAACCTACACATGTGATAAAATTGTTTAAAACTAAATATGCACACACAAATCAGTGCAAATGAAACTAGGGAAATCTGAGTAAGATTGGTGAATTTTATAAACGTCAATATCCTTGTGTGGCATACTATAATTCTGCAAAATGTTACCATTGGGAAAAACTGGGCAAAGTGTGCAAGGGATCTCCCTATATTATTTCTTAAAATGACAAGTGAATGTACAATTATCCCCAAAGTTTCAATTACAAAAAAAAGAATATCAAGGTTTGTGGAGGAAGGGAACTTCCATTATCAGAATGTATAGTTTACTCTAAAATTTGTGAACACAAACAATAGGTATTGGTATGAAAATGGATTAGCCAATGGACTAAAGTACAAAATCAAGAAATATATTCATATACTCATTATTATTCATAAATATTGATTTTCAATTCAGAGATTATTGTTTACATCAGAGAAAATAGCTTCAAATTTCTGGGAAGCAATATATAAACTTTGTAAGTTATTGTCATCTTATATATTTTAATCAAGTTATTTCATATATTAAATGTTTCAATGAATAGTGAGCAATACAGTTGCTCTATCAGAATAATGTAAATTCTATTTTTTTAGTTGCATATTACATATAAATCATGCTTTATGCATGAGAAATTACAATTCTAGTGTATTCAGTATAAGTGCTAGCACTTTTTTTATTTATATTAATTTATTTATTTATATTATTTTTAATATCTTTATTGGAGTATAATTGCTTTACAATGTTGTGCTAGTTTCTGCTGTAAAACAAAGTGAATCAGCTCTATGTATACATACATATATCCTCATATCCCCTCCCTCTTGAGCCTCCCTCCCACCCTCCCTATCCCACCCCTCTAGGTTGTCACAAAGCATCGAGCTGACCGCCCTGTGCTATGAACCAGCTTCCCACTAGCCATCCAGCAATGTTTTTTTTAAGTTAAACACTGGAAAATAGCATCTAGCATGAAAATACACGCTTACTGTTATTGTACAAGCAAAAGAGAACCTTTCGATCCAGGTAACATACATACCTCCTAAGAAACATTTCATCTCTGAAAATTTCTCTATAAGGCCAAAGCGTCATGCTTCTAATCTCCATTACAGATTTTCAGATAAATCTAAACCTAATGCCTCTTTCCTAAGACTGCCTTATTTCTGGGAAGTAAGTTTCTTATTCCTGCTCTGTTATAATTTATCTTGAATTCTTTAATTCTTTTCCAGCTGGTCTCCTTAATCCTCTTAATTACAGCTTCTTCAAAACTCACCCTTATGTACTCTACTTGCACCATTATCAGATCATTTCATTATCAATTATCTGTAAAATTAGTTCTTAAATTATTCTTGGTTTTTAATAACTTGTTCTCACCCATCAACCTTTCCAATTCTAAGGTAGTATTTTTAGATACGTTTCTTATTCTCTTTCTCAGGGCCATTAATCAAAGACCATACTGATTTTCTTTTCTCACAAATACTGTGACGTGCCCTGCCTCTCCTCAGAGTCCAGGACCAAAAACAGTGTTTCTCAAAGTTAGTGGGCCTGGGAATTTCTTGAGGTGTTTGTCATAGATGTAAATTTCCACTTCTGTTACCATAAATTCTGACTGGAAGGTCTCCGGTGGGACTCAAGAATCTGTATTTTTTTTCTGAAACCTATTTTATGTTTTTTCTTATTTTTCCTAGTTTTCACTGAGCTATAATTACATATAACAAGAAATCTACATTTTAAACAAGCACCCTACATGACTCTGATATGGGACATATATGGACAATTCTTAAGAAACCCAGAAGGAAGGGCAGATGGTTTCTATTGAGGAGTCCTTCTTAAGTCCACATTCTGACCGATTCTAAAACATCATCCACCATTGGAAATATCTCAGTGTTTTGGTCAATATTTGAAAGAATCTAGACCTGCTTCTAAGCAAGACATTGAGACAGTACAATTAGTGATAAGGGGACATGGAGGCCACATGAGCTCAAACAACTGTTTTCATATCACTAAGCCTCAGTTTCTTCCTCTGTAATGTGCGGGTAACATCTACCCCATAGGGAAATCGTGAGGATTAAATGAGATGATATGTAAAATGTTTATCTCAAAGTGCCAAGTAAATATTAGCTCATATTTTTCTGCTGGGAACTTTTCACGCTTTTCTTAGATGTTTTCATTCTTAATAACTGTTTACATTTCTAAAAGAGCATATTCCTAGTGGAACATCTTGCACAGTGCTGGGATCCTGCAGGTGCTTAAATGATTATTAGCTCAGAATCTCAACAACAACAATAAAATACTTTGTTTTCCTCATGTGTTTAATTTTCCTTTGTTTGAGATGATGAATATTCTCAGGATTCTGGGAGGAAAATATCATAAGCATAGTGTCTGTTGAGAAAGAAGACACCACTCTCGTGTCACCATATTATATTGACCCTTCGCTATGTCTTAATATAGTGCCCCGAAGTCCCAGAGAAAAACATTTTCTTCTGTTAGAAACATAATAGCATCACAAGGTATAGCCATGGATCTGTTTGTTCTGAGCAACAAAAATATTTCACATTTTCCCTCAAGTTTGAAAAGGGAAACAAAAAAAGAGCTGTAAAGTGTTATCTTATTGAGAGTCTAACCAGAGAAGACTGCCTCGGTACCCCCAAAAAGGTCCCCGAGAAAATCACTGTTGTTTGTGGCCCTAAGAAAAAAAAAAAGAGAGGCAGAACACCTTCTTCATTTCAATTAGTGTCCCACCAAAGGGATTTCATAATTCACTTTCTAATTAGGGAGCAAAGAGTATTTAGAGAGCAGACACCTGGAGAATTCTAAAATGCTTCTACTCCAGCCCCAGGAAACAATGTGCTTGTTATTTCTTTACTCTGCAGCAAGTGCCAGACACCATGCCTACTACCCTCAGGGAGTTCCTGGTCTGATAGCTGGTCTTTGACCAACACCTCCTTCCCCTCCTCCTCTTGGCTTGGACATTTCTCATCAGTTGTCTATATCTTCATGCCAGGGTGGTTCTCTCAGAACCATAATTCTTTCTCTGTACATTTTTTCTTTTTTTTTTTCTTTTTCTTACTCTATCAAAACTATCCTATTAGCTTTGGTGCCTGAGAATATATGACTAACTTCTGGCTAAGATGATAAGATATTATAGAGATCAAATATAGTCATTTCAATTCTAGTAAATCTTTTTTTCAACAGATTCTTTTCCTAAAGCGGGGGATGTTCAAGAACAGGTAAGGCTGTCAGTGTCTTTAAATTATGTTGCATATGCAGCCACAAACTCTGCATTCCACGTCTAACTTCCAATAACATATTCATCCAAAAAAGTGAAAATCGAACACCCAATATGTACTAGGCATGCTTTCAGATTCTAGATACTTAGAAGTTAATTTTAGCTAACATTATTGAGCATTTATGCCATTCCATAAAACTTTATGCCCTTTACATAAATTAACTCATGATAACTCTATGAGTAAGGAAAAATTATCTTCATTTTATATATGAGAAACAGAGAGGTTCGATACACTTGCCAAGGTCACACAGCAAGTAGGTGCTGAAACCATGATTGAAACACAGGCAGCTTGGCTTTAGAGTTCACATGCTTAAGCATTATAAACTTTACCACTTTGAGAAATCTTCCATGAGACTGAGAGCCCCTAGTCTTATGGAGCAACAGATGTGGAAAGAAATAACAATAATAAAACATATGAGCCACATAGTGAATGCTGTCCCCTGAAGGATGTATTCTTCCAACTGCTGGGAATTCCTCTGCCATCAATTGTCTTTATAATTGCTCTCGATGAAAACAATCACCTTGCCCAAGTTCAACCCTCTCTCCAGGGCAGCTCACATCCCATGGCTGATGGACATAAAGGACTGTTCGGAGGGCCATTCAAGTTTCACATCTTTTCATGGAGCTCACTGGAGTCCTTTTTGAAACTACATCACAGGCTAGTATCTCCCTCTGCTCAGCCCTGCTTCCTTCCCTTTGCTTGCACAGGTATTAATCCTCGCAATACTCACTAATAAACATCCTGCACCCTAATCTCCATCTCAGATAGGAGAGTTTGATCTCCATCCTGAATGCTAATCTCCATCTCAGAGTCTGATTCCTGGGAATTCTGATCTAAGACATGCTATAATATAAGTAAAATTTGAGTGAATTGAGAAGCGACAAAAGAATTCATTAACTTCCAAAGGAAGTTTCATTGGCAGTGGGTAGGGTTGAGGGAAGAGTATCTATTTTAGTCTTAGTTGTAAAGAAAATCCAGCATGGCTAGTTTCCATTCCAAAACAACTAATTATTAAAGGACATTAGGTAGCTCACAGAACCCCTGAGAGGGTTGGTGAACTCAGCTCTGAAATTATACCCACACACATGTGTGACGCACCATGCCCACACACATGCATGACATCTTACCTGAAACATCCCTGCCTCAGACAGCAATCCTCACATCTGCGACTGAACTCCAAAACACTTGCTACTGCTACCCAGGGAACTGTGCACCTCCACCATCATGCTTGTCAGAACACTATCTCCCCAGGCGAGGCCACCTTGTAAAGTTGCTAATCTCTGAGTCCACATCTGATTTGTAAAACAACTGTGGCTACCTACACCCTAGCCACAAGGGCATCTGAGGATATGCATTTTCAGAAGGTGGGACTAACGTGAGAAAGTAACAAGATAAAGGAGAATGTTCAATGATGGTGACTGGCCATAAACAATCATCCACTATAGGAGGATTACTTGTATTTTCCTCTTCATAGAGCAGGGAGTCTGTGTAGTCTTTCTGGGCTATGTAGAGTTCTACAGCAATTGGAATAGGAAATTAATAGCCAATTTCCCTTTCTTAACCAAATATTTACTGCTTTTTTTCCCTCTATATGCCCACAGAAAGTATTAGTATCAGATTAATTATGTATATTTATCATGTTTTGAAAGCATTTTGCCATTCCTCTTAAATTGTTCATCCATTTTTTAATGGTTTCAATTAATTTTTACATTTTAAATTTATTGTACATTGTGTATTGTACAACATCATGAACCAAAATCAATTATTGTACAAAACATGCTATTCCTAGAAGTAACCATCCAAATGGTTTCTGCTTGCTGAAAAGAATCATGGAATTGTGGTATACATTTCCATATTTTACTCATAATCACGATGCAATTCTATCCTTCATAAGAGTAGGTCCATTCTGTGTTATTTCTGATTTAAATCAAACTACCTTAATTGAAAAGAACATTTACCATAATTATTATTAGTCAGTTTATAATAAACCAACCTCTGCTGCTACTTTATAACATAAATTATAATTTAGTCTCATACACTCATTACTCTTCTAAACTTACTAGTTAAAATCTTCAAATTATAATATTCTCTCAATATGACTCTGGTTTAGTCAAATGTAGGGGTGATTTGTAAAACTATGATCTCAGGTACAAGAATCAGTAACGGGGGTTAATATTTCATGCCATCAAGTCAGCTTGATGTTCGGCACCTTTTGCCTTTGAACTGTTGACAGGCAAACAAGAACATCAAAGAAAGCAGGAGAGACTGGGTTAATCACTCTATTTTGTCTAAAAACTTTTCCACACACATTCACACACACAACATTTAATTTAAAAGGTCTTTTGATGGAATATTTTATGGGACTATTGGTTGTTAAAAGCTATCATACATTAGGTTTGCACCAATGTTTAGCACCTCTTTACCACTTGTTCTTTTTGGGATACAACTCAAAAGCAAAATTACGTATGTTTAGCATTAATAGTATTTATCCTGAGAATAAAAACAAGACATTTCCATGACTTTCAAAAATCCTACTTATAAAATAATTTTAATGTGTAGTGCATTTGCCTAAATGGATGAGATAAATCTTTGTAGCTGTCTTCTGAGTCTCAACTTTTCCTTAGATGTAAAATACTGATGTGCTTGTTAGGATTCAAAGGGGTTAAATGTAATTTGCATCTGATAGCTTTGTTTCTCATGGTAATTATGTACCTAGAAAAATGAAAGAATGCAGTTTCTGACAAACTAGGCATTGGCTTCAAAAAAGAAAGAATCATATTTTAATTAATAAGTGATATGAAAAGGAAAACAATATTTGACTGCTGAACTGCCTATACAAAGAAAAATCAACAAATAGATTAGTTGAAAAAGTCATTCCAACTAGTTTGGGGACTTGGGCTGGAGAAAAAAAGAAAGGCATGATTGACGTTTTAGCTTTTAGTTAATTGCCTTGGTACTGTATTCATACAACATGGCTCCATTGCTTTTCTGGCACTCCTGAGCAATTCCTTACCACCAATTCTTTACCACCATGTTACCCAGGTGAAAAACACTGTAAAATAAGCAAAGAAATAATGAAAAATCTTTTCATATCATTATAATAAATTTATAAGTATACTTGAGGTCAGGATTGTTTATATGCCGATTTCCTCTAACAGTGCCGAGCAACTGGAAATTGAAACCAAACAGATAAATTGAAAAACTCAAAGCTTAGTGGAAATGGGGCTGGACACAAGCAAGATCAGATGACAACAAAGATTAAGTACAAAGCAAAGATCTGCCATGTTTAATGTGTAAGAAGAAAGATTAATAGCTAATGCTTTATTTGAAATAAGATGCAGGAAGACTTCACCCAAAAAAAAAAAAAATCCTAATTGTCAGTAAACAACACGGTGTAGAGTTGGTCAGACCAAGGCTTGAATCCTGTCTCTACCACTTCCCAGCTAGGAGACTCTGAGAAAGTTGTACTAACTTAGCTTCAGTTTCTTTATCAGTAAAATGAGGCAAATCCTAACATCTACCTCATAGATAGGTATTAGGATTAAATTTCCTTCAATAGAAAATGCACAATTTTTTTTTTTCTGAGACCAGCATAATTCACCCTAACACTGAATTCATGTTGAGGAAAATAAAAATGAAGATAGTCAAAAAACAGTAGACCAAAAAGAAACGAAACTGAGTTATTTGTAGTGAGGTGGATGGACCCAGACTCTGTCATACAGAGTAAAGTAAGTCAGAAAGAGAAAAACAAATACCGTATGCTAACACATATATATGGAATCTAAAAAAAAAAAAAACGGTTATGAAGAACCTAGGGGCAAGATGGGAATAAAGATGCAGACCTACTAGAGAATGGACTTGAGGACACGTGGAGGGGGAAGGGTAAACTGTGACAAAGTGAGAGAGTGGCACGGACATATATACACTACCAAATGTAAAATAGATAGCTAGTGGGAAGCAGCCGCATAGCACAGGGAGATCAGCTCAGTGCTTTCTGACCCCCTTAGAGGGGTGGAATAGGGAGGGTGGGAGGGAGGGAGATGCAAGAGGGAAGAGATATGGGAACATATGTATATGTATAACTGATTCACTTTGTTATAAAGCAGAAACTAACACCATTGTAAAGCAATTATACTCCAATAAAGATGTTAAAAATATATATATGTATAAGAATGTAAAAAAATATATATATAGTAGACCAATTAATAGAACTTGAATGTGCATGTAACAGCATGGAGCACACCCTGACAGAAATAGCCTATTTAAAAAGAGATTTATAGGGTCCCCAACTTCTCTGATTTTATCTACTCTAATGTAATGGTCAAATCATATCCCCCAAATCCAAGTATCCATATGCTATGAGACATAGAGTGGTTTCCAACTCTGATTTTTGAAGAGAACAAAGGTTTTTGTTTTTACTTTTTAAAGAATAATAATGTAGTAAACATATACTTTTTATTATATAGTGATGAAAAAATTTCTTTTAAACTATTAGAGATACCAAGATTTCTCATAGCTACTTTGTTTAGCTTCCAAAGCTGTCCGGTAATCATGAGTTAAGGTGCAGTTTAATATACGCCCTGAATTTCTGGTGTCAAATAATATTCAAACAGGTATATTTTCCATTTATCCCACATGAAGCCAGGCATCTTCCTGGTAATTATCTGGAAACAACCTAGCAGTTACTCCTGTTACTTTATGTTTACTTTAAGGACTCAGATTTTTAGGGGTTCAGAAACCAGCTGAACTCTGGCCCAGATTAAAAACAAAGAAAACACAATACAGCAGTATGTGTTATCTGCACAAAATAAAGATACAGAAGACTCATCCTTCTCCCTAACTCTTCTTCATCTCTAGTTTCGCCCCTAGCAGCTTTGCTCCCTGGTCCCGTATCTATCAAATCCTTGTGATAAAATTATTTCAGTGCCCTTGTTGCAATTTACAGAAAAATTTTAGTCTTAAGTGAACTTCCATCTTGGACAAGTAGAGGACTCAGGAATCTAGCCATGAATAGGTACTGGTAGCCCTAGGAGGATGGGCATCAGGCAAATGGGACGATGATAACATGCAGAGGAAAAGGCAGGATGAGAACAGAGAATAGAAGGAATTCCAGGCAGAAAGTGGAAACTACATCCCAGGCAAAGGCCCTGGGAACAGGAATGGCAAAATGGAAGATGGGTGATTACCTAAGACATCGTTTTACCTAATGAAAGATCTTAAAGAGTTCTGTGTGAGCTCTACTTTGAGTCAATACTAAGATAATTTGGTTTAGTAAATCTCGGCATTTGCAACTACATAGTAAAGTGTTTTCCTTCCATATACTCTTAAAAATGGCAGCTGTTAACTTTGTCACCTTCAGTTGTTTATATTCTGCTGAGCTCTGTCCAATGTGATCCTTATTTGTATGCTCTGTGACACAATACAGTGATTGGAATGGCGATATTCAATTCCCTTTATCTGAACGAATCTCTATCAGTTTGGACAAAGAGCAAAAAAATAGATTTACGATTGGACAGAAGTACTTTCGGCAAAATGTTTCATGGTAACACTATTAAATATCAGCTCCTGTGACAGTACTCATAGATATTCCTGTTTCAATGTTTCAATCCCAGGGGAAAGAAGACTTTACAAACACATTGGGGTGTCAGTGTTTTCACAGGAAAATACTGATATTCTGCACTTCTAAATGATTAATACTTTCTTTTCCCACAAAACAATGCATGCTCCTATTTTCAAAAACATTTATTCATATTCCTGCCATGTGGTTATTCATAATAACAAATGACTATAATTATTTAGAGACCTGTAGAAAAAAATGTATATCCTAGACATCAAATTTACGTTGTGATTTTTAGACTTGATAGTCCTAAAATTTTCCAGAGAATTTAGCATAATATCTACATCTAACAGAATGGCTCTCACTATCACCTCTATATAGATAACTATGTGACCGGCTGTATGTCCAGCCCTGATGTCTTGAGCAACCGTCTGCATCCCCAATTTCTTAACTGAACATCTCCACCCTGATGTTACCAACTGACACCTCAAAGTTAAGTCCAAAACTAATATTACCTCCTCCACAAAATCTGTCCTTAGCACAGTCCTTAAGAAAGCCCTTGCTTTCCATTTCCTCCTCTTTCTAATCTATGTGGAACACAATGCTTCATCTATCTTCCCACTGATGATGTCATGTCATTCACGCTACTCAAAAACTTTTCATAGCTTCCTATTGCCAATTAGATAAAGTTCAAACACCTTGATTAACCTGTTAATCATAGCCCTCTATGATCAAATCATAATCTATCTTTCCAGTCTTTTCAATTTATGCACACTTCGCGTCAACACATCAAACTCATTTACCGGACTGCTTTTCACTGCTTTAACTGTCTGAACATTGTTGAGGACATTGCCTAAACCTTTTCTAAAAGATTGCATGTAAATTTTTTTTAACTTTGTGTTAAAGTATTGCTTCCTTTGGTAGGTTTCCTTTGTTTTAATGCAAGAGTTACACAAATGACCATATTCTTTTTAATTATTATCATGACTGTTATGTTGCTTAGACAAACTTGTAGATCAATTATATCAACCTGAGCCATCCACTCTAGACACACCAGCTTCTCACAGTATGAAAGCATGGTCAGCTGTATTCATCACCATTCACTCTAATTTACATATTTCTAAATCCTAACCAATCTGCAGTTCCTTGCACTTACCTCCCGCATGTAGTCATTCATAAGCCTCATTCCTCCTGTAACCAAACAGCCTTCTTCTGAAATATGTAGCACTTAACTGCTTTCTCTATTTGTAAAATACAAACGAAAAATAAGAGGCTTAATTCTCCCTGCTGAAAATAAGCGAAGCAGATTTTCCTCCCCTCCTTTTTCTTTGAGCATTTATTTACTTGTACTTTTAAGTATCTTCTTCCTTTCTCCTTATCCTTTTGAAGACTAAATAAACTAAATAGGCCTTTTGTTAGCATTAAGACCTGGGAATGTCTTTCTCCAGGACCTGGGAGCCATCTTTTCGAAATGTAAATGTCAGGAGACATAGTGCCCCTATCTCCCAGTTTCTGTGAGAGGGTAGGAGTTTAACTTCAGTGGGTACCTCGCTCCAAGTTGCAAATTTTTTTCCTGTCATAAGAAATATGTTTGCTTTGCCTCTTGATAAAGCCAATTGGCTAACACCCCAATCAATTACCAGGTAAAGCTGGGATGAACTATATGTGACAAATGGTGCCATGAAGTCTTCTTATTGAAGACTAACTATTGCTTATCTTGAGAAGATATATGTAATGGGTCGTATCTACTTGACTACACAAAAGGGTGAGATTCCTTCCTGTATTTGCCAATTGCCTGTGATACACATCACATTCTGGTTTAATTGTTTATTCAATAATAAAAGTGTTTTCTTTCCCTACTATCTTTGTGGAAGGGATTTCTGGGTTGGAAGATTTTGTTTTTAATTATATTTCTCTATCTCTATATACCATAGATATTTGGGGTGTTCCCCCTTATAAACTGCTATAATAGGTTTGAATCACTCTATCACACTAGATGCTCAAGTAATGTCATATTTCAAACTAACCTACAACAATTACATACTGTTACCATAATTAGAAAGTTCTTTTGATAGAAATCAGTATAGTCTCCAATAGTTAAAGGTGAGGGCACATGTGTATGCACATGCACACACACAAAAATACACATACACACCCCTTGCTACTAGGTCATATATAATAATGAAAGCCAGTATCTGACAAAAGACAGTATCTGACCACATTCTGCCACCTATACAAATATGTCTTATCAAGCAAACACAAAACGCTAAACTCAGTAACTCGATGCAGTCTCAATTCTCTGTCCTTTAAGTACTCTAAAAAGTACCTACATGAAAATCCGGTCAAGGCAGTTGCAGTAATAATTCTAGCAGCAAGATTAAGCTAAACTATCAGCCAAGTGTCAGATAACGGAATCCTCCAAAAGTCTCTGAACACAGATCAGATGGAAATCTTAAGCCTAGGGTACGTTTCTGAAGGATATAGGCTATTGGACTCATTAGACTATTTTACCTGATTCATAGAGTGGGATTGTTTGTGTATTTCTAGTGAATCCACATGTCTTGAACAGTACTCATTTCACTAACAAAACTTCAGTAATGGTAAAATTCTATTCTCCATTAACTACATGGCACACCTTGTGGGGTTGATGGAAAATTCAGATAGCTGAATTACTTTTGTAGTACAAGATTTTCACGAGTCCTTCAAATTCCTGATCACTGCAGTTCAAACGTAACTAACCACCCTTTAGTGAGGATCAAAGCTAAATAACAGATGCATATTTTACCATGCTTCTGCTAACATGTCAAAGTAAATTATAGATAATATAACATTATGCTTTCAAATTTAATTCAATTGGCCTTGACCTCAATGAATGACACTGGCAGGAAGCCTCTCCCCTTGGACCATGAAAGAATGTTGCACCCTAACACTGCAGCATCCCAGAGCTCAGGCCTGGATGGTTTTCATTTGTAATCTAAACTCTCTCCATTGGTGAGTTCATCAGGTCTGAAGGCTTTAAACGTCACCATAAGCCAACACTTCTAAACTTATGTCCTGAGCCTGGAACTCTCAAGTGACCTCTGGGCTTGTTGACCTAACTATCCATTTGACATCTTCCATCTCCACTTGCATGTTTAATGGACATCTTAAAACTTTTTATGCCAATAGTTGGGCCCATGTGTTATCTTTTTTATTCCAGTAGTGTTTAGTTTGGTGGCTAACATATAGTAAATTGGTCATTTGACTTTTTTCACTGATGGAACTTGTAAATTTCTCACTTCACATAAAAACCAAACATTCCAAAAAAATTCAAGTAATTTTATCCCAATTGCATTTAGCATCAAAGGTTACTGTGTACACACTCTTAGAGCATAAATACTATGGTTAATAATTCCACTGAAATTTTTGGCTTAAGCTCATTTGATTGCTGACAAAAGAAAAGTGAAGCCAGTACACAACGATATCTGGCATTAATTTCACTAACAATACACTGCCACAGGTCATGGGAAACTATCTGTCAACAACATCAAAATCGTCATTATACGATTACAAACCATGTAATTACCTCTAGTCAAAGGAAAATATTGTGGAATTTGTTAGGTGTATTCCTAAGACAGATTTAACAAAGTTTAAAAATGCAGTTTAATTCAACAAACATATGTTGAGTACCTACAGTGCACCAGGTGTTGCTGTTGGCACTCGAGCAAGCATGATGACACTGTTTTCTTTCTCTTTTGTGTCCCTCAGAAAGAGATGAGAAGAAAGGTGATATGACCGTCAGCTACAGAAACGACAGCAGGTCACTCTAATGAATCTGGGTGTTTTCTTGCTGGCTTCCCTAAGCTTGTAACATTTGTGAAGTTGAGCCATGAGGAAGTAAATAAGTGACACATCCCAACGATAATAAATCTAGTGTGGGAGAAAATGGTATATTCAGTCGAGTGTTATCATAACTGAGAAGATCTGAGGATGTGAACAAATAAGCATCATTTACAGATAAGGTCTTCTAAGTAGACCTGGTGAAAGAACACAGAGTCTAGGACTGTGTGTGAGGCAATGAGGCACTGAATAAGAATAATTGTTACTATTATTATTTCAAGCATTGTCCATGATCGATACTGTTCAAAGTTCTTCAAATACATTAACTCTGTTAATTATCACAAGAACTCTAAGTATAGTTAATATACTTATATACTAGTAAATATTATAATGGATCTAAGATCAGTACTATTATCATTCAATTTCACAAATAAATTAAGTCAGGGAGAGGTTAGCAATTTGCCCAAGGTCATAATTCTTTGTATTTATATGCAATACCTGCATATTATATCTGCATAATTCCCATTTTCAGAAATATCAATGGCAAGCTTACATCAACAGAAAAAAAAAGCAGATACAGACACGGTTTACTCAGCTAAAGAACACAGAAATAAGTCACCATAGTAAGGATAGAAAAATGAGAAATCAGCAACATTTTTCAGGAAAGGCACAGATGCAAGCATTTGTGCCCCAAAATGTTCACAATTGAACATACAGCTGAGAAGGGTACATGTGAGTGAGTAAATGAGTGTTGTATCTGAGTCTAGAATAACTGGATATTGCAGTTCACACAAGACAGTCCTGGTTTACATCTGTTATCCCTGCATAAGTGTACTACTGACTCCCTTGTCTCTCAAAAGTGTCCTGTTTGGATAGTGTATTACAAGATCACCCTAAAAATGAGCCTTCTGAAAACTTAACTGTTCCTCTAGGTTGTATGTACATATAATGAGACCAAATGCATGTGTGATATCTGAGGATGTGTGTGTGTCAAGGAGTCCCCTCATCTAGGCCAGGTGATCTTCACTAATCTTGAGGTTGTCATATACTGCACGATAGTGGAGAAAAGAGAATGTACAACACTCAGAAATAAGCACAGCCCTCCATTAGATTTTCTTTGCTAACAAAGCTTGGTCCAAGGATCTTTCTGCATTCAGCAATGAGACTGGAAAGCAAAGTTCACTTACCTAGACATCTCTGAGAGTCAGGCTGAGACTCCTTGGTTAGTTATAGGAATATCATGAAATATCACTTGGTTTGTTAATTACCTTCTTAATATAGCTTTCTGCCAAACTACTGCTTACAAATGGCCCTTCAAGGAAAAGTCAAAATAAAAAGCAAGATACAAGTGCATACACATACACACATGCACCCACATACACCAGCACATTAACACTGCTGAAAGGAACATGTACCAATCAAAGAAACAGTCCTTAAAACCCATAATCAAGCCATTATTGGGCAATGACAAGTAACAAAGAAGCTGTATGTCTGCTAAATCCTGTATTGCCTGCTAGAAGCTCAAAAACTCAGACAAGTAACACATCGGTTTATAAAGTTCTTATTAAACTGAAATAGTACAGAAATAAGTGTTAAAATATGCAAATAAAACATTATATTTAAATAAACAGATACATGCATGCTTCAGAAAGTGACTAATGGAAACATGGTAGCAGTTATATGTTTTGATAAAGCATAGCTCAACTATGTCTGCTTCTTATATTTATGGATTTCAAGGCAAAATCATTTCACTGAACCAATAACTGAACTGTGGACAATCCTCAGACACCAAAAGAAATAGCCAATTTACAATGTT
This sequence comes from Delphinapterus leucas, assembly GCF_059928025.1. Taxonomy (NCBI): domain Eukaryota; kingdom Metazoa; phylum Chordata; class Mammalia; order Artiodactyla; family Monodontidae; genus Delphinapterus; species Delphinapterus leucas. The sequence continues at coordinate 40,088,364 of NC_143136.1, read as the reverse complement.
TTCCTGAAGTCTATGAACTTAATATATTATTTTGATGGTGTCAGACTGAATTGTAAACATCTTAATTGGATTTTTTTTCATATTTCGCTTTTCTTTTGGAAAATGAAATATGGTTTAGAGTTACATGTAAATGCATTGCTTTGAGAGAGGCAAAGACAAAGAGGTTTTGAAAGGGGAAAAAAATGAAGATTGCATGAATCCATGCTTTGACTTCCAAATCTCTTACCATATGTACAAGACTCCTCCATGTTCCATCTCTGCTTGTCTTCCTGGCCCTACCTTACCATCACCATCATCCTGGCCCTAGCCACCATCACCATCCTAGGGACTTGAGCTTTTCCTGATCTTTGACCCTGCTCTGCCAAGTACCTTGCCAAAATCTCTATAAACAGTTACAGAAAACACAACTTGCAAGCAGTTTGAAGACAGAGAATTTGCTTTCTCATCTCTGTCCTCAGCACAGAGCATACCACCAAGCACACAGCAGTTGCTTAATGAATATTTGTAGCATGAATAAGTGAAAAGTTGTGCTCAATATTTTCATTTAAAATGCAGTATTTAGTCATCTTAATATAGTCAGAGAAGTCTGAGAGATTTTTTTAAACCTCTGGTCTGAATTCCTAACACCATGTTTTGCACGTAACAACTGCAGTACTGTGCTTCAGAAAAAAAAAAAAAAAAAGGTGTTTTTTTTAGCTATTAAATAATGCAAAAGGATCAAAAAAAATCCAGACACCATCTCATAATCTCTTACTAATAGAGCGCATTCCTTATTTTCCAAAGCTATCCTTTGAATCTTTTAATGCAGGAGCAGGCATGAGCATGTGCACGTGCACACACACACACACACACACACACACAGAGGCACACTTACATTTTCCTTTTTTCCCCTCATTCTCTCCCCTATAGAGTAAGATGTGGCTACTAGTCAGTCAATCAGTCAACTTGTGAAATGCAAATAGCAGCTCACAGTGATTTTTTTCCAGGCTTCCTAGTCCAGGCAGCGAAAATAAAATATATTTCTCAGAGAAAATCAAATGAACCTTACGTAAATGAATTGTTTTACCATTTTCATTTTTTAGAAAAAGCAGAAATGCTTTTACCTGGAAAGTACTTTCTTTGACTAAGTTAGTATCATGCCGACTGACCTTTACTTTATTGCTCCACCAGCTCTCTGGCATTTTAATGTTTTGGTCTGTAATAATAGTCGTAAAGAATGGAATGGGCTTTTTGAAGCAATTTTCTCCCTAAGGATTTAAAAATCAGTCTTTATTTTTCACATACTCAAAACAAAGCACTTAAAAAAATAAAATGGAAATGCAGTTAGTGCAGAAGTGGGCTCATTTACACTTTAATATCTTTAAATGCTGGACAAAAGAGAATAGTGCATGTAGATATTTTAAAATGTCTTTTTAAGTGTGAGTGATTTCTGGGTTCAGGATCAAATGCAATATATTATAAGACTATGATCTCTCCTTCACAGAGCTTCCCGGGATAAAGAATCTTAGGCCAGCCCAATAAGGGGTCAGAATTTCCCATGTGCGTACACAGCTTACTCTACTGGAAGCATCCTTGTGCCTGACTCCAACCTGGTTCAGTTTCCAGTCTATCTTTAAAAACTTGACTTTCTCTGGTTCCACAATTTCTGCTAGTATACAGCCTTACAGCTGTTTCCCAAATAAAAAAAAAAAGAGAAAAAAGAAAATCAAAGGCTTTTTCAAGTTGGGAAACAACCTTCCCCTGCTGAGTTAACAGATTTCTCTCCCTTTTGTTTCAGGGAGGAAACAGAATATACTCTTAAACTTTCCCTCCATCCCCCAACAACTGCAGCTGTTTCCTTCTCAAAGACCCATGACTATGATAGCCAAAAAAAATTCTTACCAAAATTATAATAAAAATTCAAACAGAAGTTATGAATGTAAAATTTAAGACATTTTTGTCAATTATTTTAATTCACCAATATATTCCAATTAATAAATTACCTGAGAAAAATTCTGTTTAATTAGTATCACTGATAAAAATGATTTAAATTTGTTAAACAAAGATGTCAGTGCTCCTAAGTAAATATTTTGTCATAAATATATTTTCTAAATAACCAAGAATATACTACTCAAAGATAAGACCATTTTAAGCTTTTGTAATGGATTAACATTTAAGAATATGGTCTTTAATGAACTCATCAACAATTATTTAAAGAAAAACACAGTGATCAAGACACTGACCTAGGCACATACTTAGAGCTAAAAAAATCACAATAGGGCTTCCCTGGTGGTGCAGTGGTTGAGAGTCCGCCTGCCGATGCAGGGGACACGGGTTCGTGCCCCGGTCCGGGAGGACCCCACATGCCGCAGAGCAGCTAGGCCCGTGAGCCATGGCCGCTGAGCCTGCGCATCTGGAGCCTATGCTCCGCAACGGGAGAGGCCGCAACAGTGAGAGGCCCACGTACCACAAAAAAAAAAAAAAAAAAAAATCACAATATACAAATTCCCCACTGAAATAAAAGATTACACTCTATTTTAAGATTAAATAATAAGCACACATGAAAGAAATTACATATAAGAGAGTACCTGTGTACAGATTTTAGCTAGGCCATATAAGACATCTACATAAAAGAAATGTGTAGCAATAAATGCAAGTGAAAAAGGAATTAAGAATGGAGAGATTATTGTGAATATGTGGCAAGAGAGAAGGTTCATCATGAATCCCTCAACTTTTGTCAAATTATTCCCCTCCATCAGTGTTTTTTGACAGGCGTCTGGATTGTAGTTGCTCAATTTTTCTCATCCTTGTTTCTCTCATCACCAAAGACTAATACTTTCATGGAATTGCCAAAGTCTTCATGTTCTACCCATTCAACACCCAAACACATAATCTCACAATTTTTTAACATTTCAAGTTAAAACTCTTCACCTCAATCTCCACCAAATCACCTGATGGTCTTAGAGTTTACTATCACCCAGAATTGCTTCCTGGTAAATATGTAAACCTATAATATCCCTCTCTATTACCACACTTCTCTATGCCAATATATTACTTTCATGTACTCTTTAACCACATCCAGACCAGTTCCTCACTCTCCATCCCTCTCACACAACCTGTTTTCTTCAGCTTTTTCAATGCTCTCCTGTTCTCACCTTCTTCCCTAGCTAGCCTGAACCCCATGGCTGATAAGGTTAACTATCTTTCCATCAGTACCTTCAACTCCCCACAGCCTCGCTCTTTTTCATGCTTTCTCTACAAACTGTCATCTCTCCATTCACCAGTCCAACATTTAGATACCTAAGCACTATTACAGAAATGCCCAAATTCTTATGTATTCTTGATATTAAAAATATTCTGTAATGAAAGAAGATAGGCTACTAAGAAGAGGAGAGTAAGATACATTTATTCAAGGCCTTGGGTGGAGTGCCATGAGAATGATGTGCTGGTTAAAGTCACAGACCACAGTTCAATCATGACTTTCAACAGAACATATTCAGTGGAGTAATTGTTGCCAAATCAGGGTAGATGAAGGGATGAATCTGAGGTGACAAACAGGAGACAGTGAACATATCTTTTCAAGAAGACTGGCAGTAGAGGAAATGAAAGATAAAATGATAGCTAAAGAAAGAGATGTGGTCTGCAAAATCTTTTTTAAAATGGATGATATTTGAACACAGTTACAGGCTAAAAAGAAGAATCTAATAGGAAGGGAAATGCTGACAATAAAGGAGAGAAAAAGCATCAATTTATAGATCAAAGTATCAGAAAAAGAGGTAAGAAATGAGATCAGAGGTGCCTATGAAGGAAGAACTAAATGGAGAATAGAGGGGAAAAGAATATAAGAAAAGATTTAGATGAGCTTTCAGGTAAAAGAGACAGAGTTGAATAAATTCTAGGTTGAGAGTCTGCTTTTGTTCAGATCATTTCACTTCAACCTGCTTACATTCTCTGTTCCCTATTTTCTGTTTCTGCCTTGTTTCCTATGAAAAGATTCACAATGTCCCCTCTTATCTAACGCTTTGTACCACTTCTATACTCATGACTGCTGGCTTCATTCATGTGCGTCCTTTCACTGCCTTCGTCTATTCAGTCTTGTTAACCCACAACCTCTACCAGCTCAAATCCTTGAATCCTCTGTGACATCAGCTCACCAGATTCTCTATATCTCTATGAACAGGAAACAGATGAGCAAGAAACACTCTTCAGGTTTTGTTTGATTTGATTCTCTATAGCATTTAATGTTCTAATATATTCTATCTCTAGGCTTCATTCATCTATCTAAAGTGTCCCCCTAATGTTGCTGATTCCTAAGACTTCATCCTCATTACTAGAGACCTAGACAGAGGAAACCAGAAGGTATTCTTGGAAGCTGCCATCCAAGATTATCTCTGAAAAGTGTGATTTGACTCCCTTTGGTAGTAAACCAGTAGAACATTAGTAAAATTAAGGAAATTTAGAAAAGAAACTGATTTGGGGAAGAGAACGAGTTAAGTTTTAGATTTCAGGCTGATATTCTCCGTTTGTGCCTCCAGACCTACTCTCTGCTCTTCTCTGGTCTACTCAGGAGGAGACTGATCTGCATGGTATGCATCATTTATGTTCCCTCATCCTCTGGATTCCTGTTAGGCTTGGCCAATGAGAACTCCAGGAAATAGGAGGGTGGGAGGAAACAGAGGTCAGGTATTTTTTCTCCCTGCTTCTTCCAAGTTGGACTGCAGTTTTAGCAGGAGCTGCATTCCTCTACCCATGGCCAGAGCATTTCTCAGGAAGGTCTTCTTTCATAGCTTCCGTTCTCTCCAGGTTCTGGTAACCACTCTCTTGCCTAGACATTCCGAGTTTCTTAATATTGTTAGTCCCTGGATCAAAGACCATCCTTTGTTGATTCTCTTATTCCTGCCCACATCTCTGTAAATAGTTTACACATTAAATCTCTTCAATTAACCCTTTGAATAAGCCATCTACTTCCTGTCTGGACCCTTATTGATACTGAAGTGCTTTGTTTGAAATGACAGCACGACATGCAAACAGTGAGATGGCAGCACTGAACTGGAGAAACAAAGGAATGAATTCAGACCTAAAAATGTATGTTTGGAAAAATATCTGTGCAAATGTGATAATGGAATCCACAGTAGAGGATGAAATCTCTAAAGAACGGCATGAACAGGAAGTACAAAGTAAATAACTAAATACAAACTGTGGGATGTATTCATATTTAGAACAAACGGAAAAGAATGAATGAAAGGAAGAGCAAAAAGTAGGAAAAAATTAAGTATCAAACAGATCTTAAGGTTTGCTGCACCCCAAATTCACTTAACATTTTTATTGTACAATAACATCATAAATTTTAGGAAATTTGGTGACTCTGGCCTCCCAAAACTATTAAATCTTGTTGTTCTAACATCAAAAAGTAGAGTGTTCATATTTGAGTATGCAATGGGTGTGACTATCTTTTCTAAAAATATTTTAACAAATTGTTTGCTTCTGTCCTTATATACTTAGCTATCTGTATATGTATTAATACAACTTTACATTATATAATTTAGCATGTTTTAATACAAAAATAAAATAGTTCTATATAATGCAAAATAGCTGGCCTAAGCATGGAAAGGTATGAATTACCCATGATCAACTCTGTGTTTTTTGGTTTCCATGTGTTTTTTTTATAATTTTCCTTTTGTTTTGAACAGAAATAGCCCTGATATTACAAATAACCCTTTACCAGCTTAACGAAACTGCTGGGGTGTAGGAAGTGCTTAAAGCATTGCTTTTCTTATTTGTTTTGTTTTAAGCAAGGGACTAGAACTAAAGGTGAGGAAGATGTCTGCAGAAAGGAATAGAGACCAAATTCACAAGCCAACACTTTACAACAGTTGGTATCTATTGGTTTGGCCAAAAGGTTCATTCAGGTTGAAACCCGAACGAACCTTTTGGGCAGCGCAATATTACCAAAATTTGTCTTTCCAATGAAGTAGAAATTGTTCCGTCAGTATATTTGATGATGTAGTTCAAATACAGAATAAAGCCAATTTTAGCATGTGGGAGGAACTTTGCATCACAGCTATGTCCATGTTGAACTTTCAGTAGCACTCACTATCAGGCCGGGCTCTGTTTCTTCAGATCCATTCCTTGCCCTTCTCTTGCTCTCTCAGTGTCCTAATGGGGGTTGATCCTGGCAGTCTGCGTTTACCAAGCTCCTGGGTTTGGCCAGCTGAAAGTACTGGTGAGAGACTGGGGTTCAGGAAGAAGAGAGAAGTAAGATGCTTGCCCTCTCCTTTGATGCTACAGGTGTCTCTGACAGCTGCTGTGTCTTTCCGTGGTTTTAGCACCTGCCAGACAAGCTCTCCACAATTCCATCTTGTACTCAGTGACCCAACGACCTGAGTCTATGGGCTCCAGCAACACTGGCTCTTACTTTTGCCCCTGCAGCCCAGAGCATCTGGTAGCATCTTTTGTTCTTGCAGATCTCCCGGATGCTTCACTGTTCCCTGGTTGGCTTCTTACTCTCTTTGATCAACTAGATAACCAATTCCCTGCATTAAATTCCCTCTGTCTTAAATACATTGAGTGTTTTCTATTTTCCTCATTGGTCCCTGACTGATTAATACCCCTGTATTCTGCTCTGTGTTATGCTGATTTGCATATTTGTTTCATTCTCTCCATTACTCTTTGTAACACCTGGCACAGTGCCCAGCACAATGTAAATGTTTCACGAATATGTGGAATTGCATTTCTAAAGGGAGTTTTGTGAGGTTTAATACTTAATGGAAAATTAAAACAAAATCAAAGACCTTAATTAGGGACATAGTCATTCACAGTAAACTTAAAAGCAGCTATTAAAACTATCCAGTAATAACTTATCTCGTTGTGACACTGATTGAGGAGAAGACCACAGCGTTCCTGACCTCCTCCCACACCAAATCATTGCAAATCCTCTTAGAATTAATAGCAGTCATAACCCTTTTCATAGGTGAAAATGCAGCACTCTTACCAGAACAGTAACATAACAATTGTAATGGCCTGTAATTTATACCACGATTTGTAAAATGCAGGCATTCTGTGATGGTTTCCATGGCTACATGCATAGAAAGAGGAGTGAGGTTACAGATGAAAATAAGCTATGACTGAACTGTGAGAAGTATAAAGACTAACTCTGAGAATGAGGGAGAAATGTTTTAAAAAAATGAAGTGTTACGATTGAAATCACATAATAAAATATGTGGTTGTCATTATAACCTGACAGTGATGTGATTAATTCAGAAATACTATCAAAGTGAAAAGAAATGAGTTACTTTAATGCAAATAAAAGATAACTCGACATTACACAGAAAGCCAACAGAACCAGACACTCAGCAGCACTCCCAGGTGGAAAGGCAAACTTCCCGGTTCTCAAGACCCCACAAAAGCATCCAGATACTACTAAGACTGTCCTCTCAACTATCCTGGAGTCCTGACTCAGCAAGTAACAACCCAGTATATTCTGTGTGATTGTTGTAAAGCTTGGAGAACTAAAGGTTGATTTCACTGGGTCAGTCTTTTAGGATTTATTTCTACCACCTACCAACTTTCTCCCAATAGCCTAGACTTCAGGGCTGCCTGACTTCTCATACTACATAAAATAAAGGATAAACTGGAAGATAAAGTTGTTATATAAATTAAATCATACTTTATTATTTAGACTTTGCTTGCTTTAGTACATTAGTACTAAAACAAGCTTAGCAATAGATAACAACAACTACATTGAATGAGCATCTATAAAAAAAATTTAGAATAAAAACAGGAAATGGACAAGGAAACTCTCATTTAATGTTCAGTAAGTAGTAGAGAGCTACTTAAAATTCAACTCTTTATCACTAAACACTAATCTCTATTTTTCAATAGATTTTGCCTTATCATAAAAATAACTGAGACTGTGACAAGAGAATCTAAATCTTTTACAAATGTATGAAATGATCTCACTGAAGGAAGTGGGGGAAAAAGTCGCTGACCTAAGTAACTTAGGAAATGAGTGAAGTCTGTTAGGAGAAAATCAAAAGGAACTATATATAAGCACTGAACTTTAGTTAATGAAGTTCCTTCCCATAAGAGTACAAGTTAATAATCTCAATACTACTATACATGTATACTGGAATTGAATACTACATGTATGGATGGTGAATGGTGAAATGCACTATTAGAGTGGGAACTAAGGGATAAACAAGGGGAGGAGGCTAGAATGATCCACGTGGTTGTCAGAGAGGAAGAAATTTTCCTCTACCCTTCTAAGTTCTTCTGGCTGGTCTAAGAATTACATTGACATGAGATAGATTAACAGGGAAAAAAATCAAACAAAAGTTTAATAAACTGTGTATGTGGAAGAGACCAGGAAAACTCAGTAACTTGCCAAAATGACCAAAACTCTCACCTTAAATACCATCTTCATCTAAAGACAAAGGAGGATGTTGGGAGTAGTGGTTTGGGACCTCAAAGTGGAAGAAGGCAATTCACATGGAGATGGAAAAGCAAATGTTTGGTAAACAAATGTTTGCTGGGCCATGTAGAGTGGACTGATCTCTAGGCCTTGCCTGTATTCTTTGGAGATATCTCTAGTAATAACTCTATCTCAGACACAGGCCCTTTATTTAAATTCTTTCAGGTAGTTAAAGGGGCTGTAACAACAATAACTTTCCAAATCTTCTGTTTCTTAAAAATAACCAGCCTAAATTAACCCTCATGCCCAAGAGACACATTTGTTGTGGCAAATTTTGCTCCCTTAAATGGTATTAGAATCGGAAACATCAGTATGAACTTATGTTTAACTTAATATAGATAAGATGGTCATATATATATGTATGTGTGTGTGTGTGTATGATGGTACATACACATTTATTTCCTAGCTCTGTCAACTGAGAGGGCCTAAAAGAAATAACACCCCAGTAGAAACAAGCACACTTAGTGCTTGAATCTTGGTTTCTTCAACCATTCTCCAACAAAAGGAACCAGGGTTTCTTGGAGAAACAGCTGATTCTAGGACTGGCATAGGAAATATACAAGATGAGTGTGGAGCTAATTGTAGTGCCAGAAAGTAAGAAAGTGCTCAAAACAAAACACAGACAAAAACAAAAAAATACCCACATTGATGAGAATATATCAAAGAAACACAAGAGCCAATGAAAGAGCTCCCAATGAACAAAGCTGGAAGAAATAAATAAACTAGTATTGAATTATATGGCCCAAATGATAAAACAAATATCCTTGAGTCTATATTGATATAAATAAATTATTGAATAAATAAATAAACGGGGAGAAAGGATAAACCTCCTGTGCAAAAGAATTTCAAAGAACTTTAATATAGAAACTCCATTCTGAAGGAGGGGAAGCATAACTCACCACTCCTTAAGTACAGACTGACGTTCATCCAAAGAGTACTGTATGGAAAGGGTATAACGAGTGAAGGGAAGAGGAACTTTACAGTGGAGAAAACCAGCAAACACTACTTCAGCCAGGTAATCAAGGTTAACAGCAACAGTGCAAGGTCATGATGACAGTAGGTACCCTTGATACTGTGATGAAAATGGTACTTTACTTTGTGATCTTCCTCCCACAAACCGTAACCCATAATCATGAGAGAAAAAATCATATAAATTTCAATCAAGGGGAATCCTACAGTCCTGACTAATATTCCTCAAAACTGTCAAGGACATCAAAAACAGGAAAGTCTGAAAACCTGTCACAGCCAAGAGAGGCCTAAAAAAGATATAATGACTGAATGTAATATAGTAAACCGGATGGGATCTTCGAACAGAAAAAAATACATTAGGTTAAAAACTAGTAAAATCTGTCTATAAACTATGGACTTCAGTTAATAAGAACATATCAATATTGGTTCACTAATTATAACAAATGTACCATACTAATGTCAACATTAATAACAGGGAAAACAGGTGTACAAACGTATATGGGAGCTTTCTATACTATCGTTCCAATTTTTCTATAAATCTGAAACTGTACTAAAAATTAAAGTCTACATAAAAAGTGGTAATTACAAATATAACAAAATATGTTTATAGTTAAGAAATACTCCACAGCATGATTTTTTAAGTTCTAAAGAAAGACCATAAAAGCATTCAAATATCTTTAATCCATTACGCTAAAAATAATAGACTTACAATGCTACAAGTTAAAGTAAAATCTTCAATATTATTATAAATTCCTTAATTCCATCAAGGAGAAAATTCTAAGTCATGTGATGACCTTAGAATGATATTCTATCTGGACTTAACTTACAGCCATGACTTTCTTTCAAAACTATCATCAAAATCAATTCATATTGTCATGGTCATACTACAGAGTTTAGGTGTGGCTCTGAAACCACCCTAAGTTTGAACTCTGAATCTGCTACTTACTAAACAAATGACCTTGGCCAAATTACTTGACTCTTATGTATTGGGTTGGCTAAAAAGTTCTTTCGGGATTTTCCATAAGATCATACAGAAAAACCTGAACAAACTTTTTGGCCAACCCAATACTTGTGCTTTATTACACATATGGTTGCATGGAATTGATGTGATGATTACATGAGTTAGCATATGCAGACCACTTAAAAGAGCATCTTTCATGTAGCATATGTTCAATAAATGTTAGTAGTTTTCTTTAATTTTTACCAAACCTCTCACATACTAGGATTTGAGTTCCATAAAGTCAGAGATTTTTGCCTGTTAGAGTCACTACTATAGCTCACATGCCCAAAACGATGCCTGTCCCGTGGTAAGTGCTCAATAAGCAAATTTTGAATTATCATCATCGTCATCATCATCATCATCACAGATCCAAATCAATGGAACCAATTACTCAACAGCATAAATAAACCAGGCTGACCCCTTTAGCTATAAAATTTCTGAAAAGAAATATTCTGCTGTAGTGGACACAGAAACAGTCAGGAAGTTAAAACGAAGTCTCAGTCATGTCAAACCTTCCCTCTGAGCCTCTGTTAGTCACTGTTGATTAGTGGTTACCCTTAAATTTTTGTGGGATGAACTTCCAAATAAGGAATATGAAGTAAAGTATTTTTACTCTATTTCCTACCTTGAAACTCACAAAAAACACTCAACATTTTTTTAAAAACAGAAATATCGCCATCATCAACACAACAAGCAAATGGCTCTTAACTTTAAACAAAGACCTAGTGACGGTGTTAAGGAATGAGTTGGAGAAGGTAGAATTCAGCCACCTCCCCCCTTTTTCATCAACAACCCATAGTTCACACAACATAAAAAATTCATTTGTATCTAAATATGATCTTTTCAATATAATGAAGCTTCAGGGAGTTTCCTACATCACTTCCCTCCTTGTTTTTAAGTAATTTGACACAAAACTTTAGTATAACAATTGTGGGGCTTTTGTTGCCTTTAAATGCAAAGCATATCTGTCAAATCCCATTGCAAATGATATTAAATTTGACATTTCACCTGAGGAACCAAGATTTATTGATAATGACATTCCAAGGTTAGGTATCTGACCAACACTTTTAAAACTTAAGTGACTTCTAAATTCCTCATCCACTTCCAGGTTGTGGCAGATTGAAAGAAAATATATAGTAAAAAAGCTCTAACCTACAAGCTAATGGAGGGTAATGGAATCATAGAAAATATTAGATTAATCCAAAAAAGGCAAAAAAGAAAAGAATAAAAAAGAACACATGAGATGAACAGAAAATGAATAGTAACATGGCTAATGGAAATTCAAATATATGCAACTTACAAAAGAAACATCTTACATATAAGAACACAGAAAGGTTGACAATAAGAGAAGGGGAATGAGAACAGTGTGGATTTCTTCTCTCCTATGTAGTCCTTACTGTTTTCTGGAATTCTATTCAGTTAGGTTTCTTTGTGTTTTCAACTAATAGATTTTTTTAAATGACTTTATTGTTTATCTGGCTTGTTCAATTCTTAGGCTAAGAGTGACAGAATCTTGAGACTTTTGAAAACCCCATCAGAAGTGGAAGTAACTCTCATATTTTTTCATCTTTCAGTTTAAACTATTTTTAAATTTCCTTTGATTTCTTTTTGATAAATTTGGTATTTAGAAGTATATAATTTAATTTCCAAAGTTGAGCAGATTTCCTAGTATGAAAATATACAGAATATGCATCCATTTCAAAACGTATATGCAAAGAAAGTTGAAGGGGAGAAATAATGAAGACAAAAACAGAAATTATAAAACAAGAAACAAATACAATAAGAAAATAAAAAGCCAAAACTTGGTTCTTCAAAAACGCTAATAAACTATCCAGTAAAACCAAGAAAAGAAAAAAACAAGCAGGAATATCAGGGATGAGAAAGAAGACATCACTATAAAGCCAAGAAACAGTAAAAAGATCATAATAAAAGATTTGAAGGACCTGTACCAAAAATTAGGAAATCTAGATGAACTGGACAAATTTTGGAAAAACAAAACCTACCAAAACTGACCCAAGAAAAAAGAAATCTGAATAGTTTTGTATCTATTTAGGGAATCAAATATAAAATTAATTATTCCACAAAACCACTTCAGGCCCAGATCATTTCAGTGGGTGCTGAAATTTTTTTTAATGACTGAAGGAAAAATACCAATATAAAATATTTCAAAAATAAAAACAAATATTACAAGTTGTTAGATGTATCTAGAATAACTTTAACATCCAAACTTGAAACGAGCAGTAAAAGAAAGAAGAATTATAAGAGAATCTCTCACAAATATAAAGAAAAAAACCCTAAATTAGTAAATAAATAATGGACCCCAAGATCATGGTATCAGAATGTTGTCAGCCACACATACATAACCATCTTCATTTATTCTGAGGCTAGAGAGCACAGGATTCTTCTTTGGAAAAAGCACAAACCACAATATGCCAAGAACTTAATCTTCCCACACAAAAAGGCTGGCTCTGTCACATAATCATACAGTGAAACCTACCAGCAGATAAGCTCTGCCATACACATAAAACTTCCAGGCAGTTTTTTATATCTCACTTTTAAATTTAAATAAACAACAAAGAAATCACTAGGTAGAAGAGGAAAGCCATTGAGTAAACAGAGACAAAAAGCAAATAAACAGAAATAAGAAGAAATAGAGAAAATGCAGGGAGCAGAATAAAACTAAATGAGGGAATACACCTAATATTCTTGAGGAATTAAGAGAATTGTGTTTATAAAATAAGACCACTTTGCTATACAAAAGGAAAAACTAGGAACAATAAAGAATTTGGAAAATAAAAATATGGCAATTAAAATTTTAAAATTAATAGCAGGGACTTCCCTGGTGGTGCAGCAGTTAAGACTCTATACTCCCAATGCAGGGGGTCAGGGTTTGATCCCTGGTAAGGGAACTAGGTCTCACACGCATGCTGCAACTAACAGTTCTCATGTCCCAACGAAGGAGCCCTCAAGCCACAACTAAGGAGCCCACCTGCCACAACTAAAACCTGGTACAACCAAATAAATAAATAAATTTTTTTTTTAAGTTTAAAATTAATGGCAATTTTGGAAGAGCCAGGAAAGTCTCCAAAAAATAAAACAAAATGATAAAAATATTGGGAAAAAAAATTAGAAAGTTAAAGAATCCATACAAAAATCCCATATGTAATTAAGAAGACTTTTAAGTCAAGTTATTGATAATTTAGTTGTCATTAATAAGAAAGCAGGAAATTATGTAAGAAAACAATAGAAAAAAGAAAAATATCTCCTAGATCGACTGTCTAGCATAATAAATATTTTTTAACCTAGAGCAACACTTAGAATCGTGAAATGTAGAACAAAAGGATAAAGAGAAGATACTAAAGGGTTAGACAAAAAAATTAGTTCCCTTTGCTCATTCTTAGGAAATCTACTGAAAGATATGCTCCAACAAAATGAATATGTAAACAATTAAAAGAGGAGACATGGGATCCTGTAAGTGTAGATGATGATGAAGAGAAGCCTCAGAATGATAAACATGCAACAGACCTAGACAGCATAGAGTTGGTCCCAGCAGTAGGGTATTCTGGGGAGTAAAAGATAAATCATGTGATGCAGTTGGCCTTGTAAAAATCAGGACTGAGTGATTACAAATCTCTCGGTTTATCTGAGAAGAATTAGAAAAATAAATTAAAAGATTAGGCAATTATTAACTCTTACACAAAGTTGTATAAGAAAAAAATTAATTAGAATAGACCACTTGACTAAACTGTGAGCACTATTTTCCTAGTTAAAATAATATGTACTCTAACCTTCATTAATTCAGAGTTCTGATATAGCAATTTGGGGAGAGGAAAAGAAATTAGAGGGCTTCCCTGGTGGCGCAGTGGTTAAGAATCCACCTGCCAATGCAGGGGACAAGGGTTTGAGCCCTGGTCCAGGAAGATCCCACATGCTGTGCAGCAACTAAGCCCATGCGCCACAAATACTGAGCCCACGCACCTACAGCCCATGCTCTGCAACAAGAGAAGTCACCGCAGTGAGAAGCCCGCGCACAGCAACGAAGAGTAGCCCCAACTCGCCACAACTATAGAAAGCCCATGGGCAGCAACAAAGACCCAACGCAGCCAAAAATAAAATAAATTAAAAAATAAATTAATTAAAGAAAAGAAATTAGAAACATGGGGTAAGCAGGTTCTATAGTGCAACAGTTAAATGTTTCTGAATTATAGTTGCAAGTCAATACATAATATCTAGAATATAGAAATAAATAAATACCAATAATGTAAGTTGAGTTCCCTGGGAAACCGACTTCAGATGAAAATTAGCTTGTAGCTTTTTAAGAAGTGCTCTTGGGCTCAATATCTATGGAAGGGGAGGAAAGAGAATAGGATTGGACAAAGGGAAAAACTAAGCAGCAATGCACTTTCAAAAATCATCTCAGCTAACCCTGCCCTGAAGATGGGATGACCATTTAGAGCAGTCTGGAGTTAGAGAGACTCTTTGAAAGAGTCTTGAAGTATGTGTGTGTGGAGGGGGGATGGGGGGTTGGCAAATGAGGAATTTATATCCATCCAGCCATCCTCCCTGTTCTGCCCTGTAAATTTATCAGTGGACACAGATTAACCAAGGAAGGGGCATGATCTTAAGGGAGGTAGCTGTCTTAACTGAGGCAATTCCTGGAAGACGTTGGTGACTGGAGGCTATCTGCCAGTGGTATGTCCAGCATCTGAGTAATAATTCCTTTATTTATGAAGGGGAGTCTGCACAGTACATCATAGCCTCCACCACAGAAGTATAAGTGTATTATTTGAAAATGTTAAGGTAAATATCTGAAGAAACAGTTAAAAGAGCTGAAAGTTGTTGCCTCTGAGAAGCTGGTCTTATGACACAGGAAATGGGGTAAAGAGGAGTGCCATGTCCCATTTTAAGCCCAATGGTATTATTTGATTGCTTTTACTCTGTTTATTAGCTGACAAAGATAAAAATGATAATTTTTAACAGCAGGACACACAAAAGAACATGTAAATGTAAATGTATACTTTTAAGGATAGATAAGAGGAAATACTTTAAACTTCATTGTTATGTTAAGGTGGTGGGAATATAGTTAGATATATATACATATTTATATACAGGAATATAGGTAGAATATAGAAAGATACCCAATGTTCAAGCTTTCTATAAAGTTATTTATTATATTTTTAATTTAAAAGATAATGAATACGCTTATGCAAATAAATCAATGCATTTGTGATATCTGGTATTTAAGGGAAATATTTAATTATTTATTTCTTTATTAACGGAGATTCATCTACATCTGTTGTATCATGTTGGAGTTTCAGACGTGGCTTTGAAAAATATACAACATCTATCTATCTATATACACACTCCTAAGTATGAGAGATTAATTTGGATATATATGTGTGTATGTAAGTATGTATATGTCTGTCTATCTATTTATCTCTCTCTCTAAGGCTTATCATGGTGAATTAGAGATCAGATAACCCAAGAAGACAGGAAATCTATTTTACCTTTACCAACATCAAGCTATAAAATATCTCTCTGAATAAAGTCATTATCAAAAGTTCTCCCTTCACCGCTTAGCAAATTCCTATTCAGCTATCAAGGTCAAACAAAAACACATTTCCCTTCCAAAGCATTCATATATATTCCTCCCTCCTCCACCCAGATGCAACCTCTTTGTCCTTCATAACAAGCATAGAGCATAGCAAATGTAGCTGGTTAATAATCCAAGCTTTTAAAACTTGATTTGGAAGAAACAAACAAAAAAAACCTTCAGAGGTGCTTATTAAAAATACAGATTCTCCAGCCCCTGCCCTAGAGTGTCTGACTTGGTACCCATGATACTGGGGCTATGAATCTGTACTTTAAGAAATTCCCCAGCTGATTTATTATGATCAGGCAAGTTTTGTAAACACTGTTAACATTATAAAAAGCAAATGCTTTGGAAGATGAGAGATTTGCACTCTAATCAGAGCTAGAATCACTAGTTGTGTGACACCCAACTAACTTACTCAACTTCTTGGTTTTCTCATCTGTACAATGAAGATAAGCTTAACTTCATTAATTAAATAACATATATCAGGACCTAGCACAGTGACCAAATATTGTGACTATATAGCATATGACAAATATTCTTGGTCTTCCTTTTAACCCCCTCCTCTACACGCCCCCCCATTAAAGCACTTACCACCTTACTTCATACTCAATTATTTATAACTGTTTTCATTGCTAGATTATGAAACCCACAAGGTCAGTACCACATTTTTATTCTTGGGTCCTTATACCACATTTTTATTCTTGGGTCCTTAGTATCTATAATTGTACCTGGCATATGGCTGGTGCCCAAAAACTATTTATGGAATGAAATGACCAGGAGAACATCCTAATCACCAGTTCCAGTTCTTTGCCCAGATTTACTACCTTGACCAATCTTTTTGACTTCCTCCCACTCCCAACAGATTGCATGTAATGGTGTATTCCCTATGATGAAAAAAAAAAAAAGTAAAGAAACCAATACTCTTGATACCTAAATAAAAATTAAATTATATAGGAAAATTAGAATAAAATTTAAAGAGATGAAAGGAGTTTGAAATGGTTCTCCATAATTGCTTCTGTGTGCCACGCAAATGTGTGGATTTCACTGTTTTAATCTGCCATATTTCTGAGTAACAAGTATACTTAGGTAGGCATTTCGACTTTTCCTAGAATAGAAATGATCATTAGTGTGAGTCTAATTTAGTTCCCTGCTGAAGGTGATAAAGACAGCTCATTAATTCTTTCTAGTATAGAAGTACCTTTCACTGTTTCAAAGTCTTCTCATGATCTGGAAGGTACAGCCAAATGATGGGATTCAAATGATAACATCAAGACAGGTAAAATATAATAAAAACTATTTCTCAAATAACATGTAATTCATTCTTTGGAAAAAAATATTTTTTTAGTGAAGTAAAAACGAACTGGCTCATTACTTATTAGCAGCCAACAGATGTAGGAGGATTACTTGACAGTTTGATTTTTCATATCTGAAGAAGAAAATTAAGTGTGGTGCTAATAATGTTGTGCTCACAAATGTATTTCATTTCTTTCTATTAGAGGTATTGTTAACTCTGGAAGCTCTTAAAGAAAAATCAGGGAGGCCAAGACTGCGGCCTCACACTCAAAGAAACAGCATGCAAATGTTGTTCCTGTCATTTGCTAACTCATTTTACCTATCACCTTACTGCCCAACCTTACTGATGACTCACCTTTCCTGGTACTTTTCTTAGATTTGGAAGTTGCATAGCAAAATACTTAAGTTCTAGGTCTCCAAGAATACATGAATTTGATGCCCAAAATGACCATTTAACTTAATGAATTTGGACAAGTATTTAATGCCTCTCTAATTTTCAGTTATTTATTTGTGGAATAAAGATACGATATTAATGTCATAGGACTGATATGAAAATTAGATAATGAATTTAGAGCCCTTCCATTGCCCTGGTTATTATTATTTATTATGTTCAGTTAAAACTTCCAGGAAATTAGCAGATCAAACTTCATTTTGTGATATGCATTTCCAGTTGTCTAAATTTCCATGTGCAAACTCTTATGTACTACTTACTACTTTCTAAGCACTGTACTAAATCTCTGTATTTACTTTTCACAGCAAATCATGAGGTAAATAATCACCATCATGTAAGTGAGAAAACTGAAGCACAGAGAAGTGAAGTATCTTGTCCAGAGGCAGCAGCTAGCGGGTGTCAAGCTGTGATTTGAACCCAGATAGTCTATTCTGGAGGGTTTTCCCTAAACCATAACTTTCACTGCACCCTGCTTAGTACAACCTGACTGAGAGCAGGTAGAGCACCAACATAAACTACACTTATCTCAGTTTAGAATTAGAGGGAAAAAAATCATACTGAGATGAAATAACTTCCAAAAAGCTTCAAAGAAATGCTGCATCAAAGACTTGGTTAAACTCTGATGTATCAGCTCCTTGAGTGTTTTGCACTTTCTTGGAAAGCTTGCCCTTGATTTGTAACTAAGAAATATGAACTGACTACTCTGAAAACCCAAATCACAAGCAGCTGGCTGAATATGAAGAGACTTCTCCTTCTTTTGTTTTTGCTTTGCCTGAAAACAAATGCCAATAGCAATAATTTGCTAAATATTTTTTAAACACAGACTTTTAGTTTCAAGGCAGAATGCTATTATGACTGAAGATTTTGCCTCAAAAATTGTAAGTCTAATTATGACCGTAAGTGAATGCTATCTCATGACTCAGAAATTTCTTGTGTTTTTGTTTTGACTTCTTCATGAATTATAGGCACTTTTATTACTGTTTCACAGATAACAAAAGCAGTCCAGCAAGGTTACGTGAATTGATTAAACAGTTAATATTACCAGCCCTGACATTTCTGTACCCGAAAAAGAGATGACAAACATTAGTCCCTGTGCCTTGGTTTTAGACCCTCAGAAATCTCAAAGAGACATTTGGGAATATCTGCTTAATCTACCTTCATTCTGACATTAAAATCTGTCCTCTGGAATTAATAATTAGTAACAATGTTATAGATAGTCTGAGTCCAAATATATCCTCACGAGCAAATGCCCTTTTTATTAGATTAAACAAAATATATTTAGTGTTCTCAGTCATACACTTCTGCAACCAGAAGGTGTATATCACATTTATATATATTAGAAAATACATTTCAAAAATTCAAAAGCATGTCAAAAAATGTTCGCTTAAGACAAATTTTGCTCCATAATCATACAAAATGAATCAATCAACCTTGAGTTTTAATAATGTGACTTTAACAAAATACTATTACATGCATTTAGAATTGGTACACAATGTATATAATTATATGTATAATTACATGTTAAGTGTTGTCTTTGCTTATGATATTTTAGCCGACAATAAAACATAGATTTTTTTAAATTAACTGATCAGAATAGCTTAACCAAACAAATAAACAAGAAAAATCATTCATATAACACTAGCACATTTAAAACCATACTTAAATGCTGTGATGATAAATATTTCAGTAGCCATGAACGCAACAGAAAACTGAGAATGGACTATTTCCCAGTAAGAACTCCAAAGCTAACCTAAGATGTCCACTGATAGATATGGCAAACATAGGCCTGGAAAATGACAGGGATAAAAGGTACTTCAGAAGCCATTAAACCAATCTTTCGCTGCTCAGATTTACATGCTGATCTCTAAAACAAGCTTCAGGTTTAATTTCTCCTCTTCTTTCAACCCTACAATCAATCCATTCTATAGATTCTCTCTTAAAAGTGTGTATCTTCCTTCTTTTTTTTTTCTTTCAGTTGTTAACATCCTAAATTAAGATCTTTCACCTGATTCCTGAATCCTGGAATACTCTCCCAGGTGGTTCCCGTTTCCATTTCCTCCCTGCAAAAATCACACTGTTGCTTTCTGAACATATCACTGACTTGCTCAAAAATGCCTCACTCATTTTTAGTTTGCAACCTCGGGAGTACCCCTGGGTGGAATTCAAAATTAGTCCCGCAACACGGAAGGCAAGCAGAGCTCAAAGAAAGAGGCAGGCCACTCCAGACTGGTAGGTGGCGGGTTTCATAAGCAAGGAGACTTACCTACGTGGCTGTCTCCAGCAGCCAGTGGCTAAAAGAGTAGGTCTCTGCATGTGCTGCCAGAATCTTAAACGTTTACACAGAGGTCTTCACCGGGTTCAGTCACGGATTCGGTACAGATGGTCTCAAGAACACCTTACTCTCTCAAGGCTGTGTGCCTGAAACAGCTCCTAGTATGGGGAGAGCAGTAGAAACGTTCATTCCAAGGACAGAGAAACCTATGGGAAGCTGCCAATTTCCCGCAACCAGTTCTGGGTCAACTGGCAGTCACATCCTCTGGATGACCTCCTCCAATCCTAATCAAGACAGTGTTTTCTTCCCTGAATTCAACATCCTTCACAAGTATCTCCAACCTACACTTTATCTTCCACTACTTATATGCTTGTACTTTATACTTCAAAATAATGGACTGTTCCATATTTCCCAAATATTCTATTCTCATTCTCCTTCATACAAATAACCCCATGTTTGGAAGTAATATACCCTCCCCATTGGCTTGCCTATTAAAATCTGCCTTTTAAAAAGAATTTTTATTGGAGTATAGTTGATTTACAATGTTGTGTTAGTTTCAGCTGCAAAGTAAATCAATTATAAATATACACATATCCACTCTTTTTTAGACTCTTTTCCCATTACAGGTCATTGCAGAGTATTGAGTAGAGTACCCTGTGCTATACAGTGGGTCCTCATTAGTTATCTATTTTATATATAGTAGTGTGTATATGTCAATCCCAATCTCCCAGTTTATCCCTCCCCCCCTTCCCCCCCGGTAACCATAAGTTTGTTTTCTACATCTATGACTCTATTTCTGTTTTGTAAATAAGTTCATTTGTACCATTTTTCTAGATTCCACATATAAGCGATATCATATATTTATCTTTGTCTGATTTCACTCAGTATGACAATCTCTAGCACCCAATGTTCATTGGAGTACTATTTATAATAGCCAAGACAGGGAAGTAACCTAAGTGTCCATCAACAGAGGAGTGGATAAATCTGACATTTCTAATGGTATCCACTATCTTTGCTCCTCTGGCATACATTCCTTCTTCTTCTAGTCATGGTATCCCAGTTGCACTTTGAGAACTACTTCAAGCCCCCAGGACAGAACCTTGATAGGCTGTTGATCTCTGCCTTGCCTTCCTCTTGCTAGGGGGACCATATGTGTTCCAAACTAGGCTGGGAAGATGCTCTACTCCTGGAATTACACCAGGATTGAAATCTGTTGGATATCAGACACACTAAGATAACTTCATATGATCATGGCTCACTGATTCCTGACTTTCAGATATGTGAAGCTTCCTTCTGTCTTTTGAAGATCGGCTTTTCAACATTTCCTTCATTTCTGTAAATCATCTTATTTTTATAATAAATGTTTTTTATAAAAGTAACATAATCATGATGTCTAGCTTAAAGTCAAGGAATTCTTGATCATTAAATCATATTGGTCCCTTCTCAAACAACACCTCCTCTGTAAAGATATTTATGACCCTGAAAACCAAATTTGACTTTTCATACTTGTAAGGGTGGCTGATGGCATTCTGAGAGTTGAGCAAGTGCAAGAACTATGGTTTCACCACTTATCACCATTACTCTATATATAGTGCCTCCCCTCCACTTTCAGGGATTCCTCATGTCCCTGTATGGAACACTTCTGGTTCAGTACCCCCAAAGTATCAGCCTCCTGGCAGAGTCAAGGAGATAAAATCCCTAGAATACTTGGACCAGGGAGGAACCCTAAGGGCCTAACTATTTCTTATACAAACTTTCAACTGATCCTTGCACTCCAGTATAAAGACTTCCTAAACCTTTCTAGTGCTTCAGAAACACAAATCTTTTTGTTTCTCATTGCTTCCTCTGTATGAAATTAGGTTTCAGCTCTGTCCTCCTGCCATGTCACTAGCAACTGGTTCATCTGCTTTCAGTCTCCCAAAATGTTGTTGACATCTTTGTATCACTGCCTTCAACTCTCCCCTTACCTGGGCCTTAATGGGTTTATCTCTTTTTAAAATTACTTTACTGTCATATTAATGTGGTTTGGAAAGGAAGCAAAAATAAACATATTTGTTCAATCTGCTATGTTTAATCTGAAATCTTGAAAGCTACATTTAATACTAAAAATTCTCATCAGTATAGTGTGGCAATTACAAACATGCCCTCTGGAGTAAGACACTTCTGTGTGAATCAAAGCTCTACAATTTACTAGCTTACTTACTGAAAGCACTATATACCAATTTCTCTGGACCTAGTTTTATATCTAAGAATTTTGAGATTCGTTGTAAGGATTACATAAGAAAATACATCTGAAGAACATAGTACAATGCCTAGAAAAAGCTTACTGAATATTACTAAGAGACATCATATATACATGTATATAAGTAACATATTTTAAGTATTTCCTTTATGCTAAGCAACTTTGATCTTTTAATGACATAGTGAGGCATGTTTTGTCATCTCCATTTCTAATAATATCCTGAGAGCTACATGACTAATGATAAAAAGTTAGGAAATGCAGAACCTTCCTAGTGAAACCAGAGAAAGCCTACATTCTGTGCTTGAAATCAATGTTTTCTTAGATCTAAGCTTTTCATATGAGAACTTTCACATTTTGTACTGTCATTTTGTGTTAATCTCAGAAAGTAATAAAAATATAAGTATGTTTTGGACTATCTCGAGCACCATCTTATAAAGTATGCGAATTTGGTGCCTGAGTTTGCATTTTTTGACTGAGATTTCTTTGGTATCAGGTAACAAAAATATTACTGTCAACAATTAAGAATGATAGGGCTTCCCTGGTGGCGCAGTGGTTAAGAATCCGCCTGCCAATGTAGGAGAAACGGGTTCGAGCCGTGGTCCGGGGAGATCCCACATGCCGCGGAGCAACTAAGCCCGTGCGCCACAACTACTGAGCCTGCACTCTAGAGTCTGCGAGCCACAGCTACTGAGCCCATGTGCCACAACTACTGAAGCCCGCGCATCTGGAGCCCGTGCTCCGCAACAGGAGAGGCCACCCAATGAGAAGCCCGCACACCGCAAGAAAGAGTAGCCCCCGCTCGCCGCAACTAGAGAAAAGCCTGAGCACAGCAACAAAGACCCAAGGCAGCCAAAAATAAAAATAAATTAATAAATTAAAAAATAATAAAATAACATAACAGTTAACCCTTTAAAAAAAGAATTATGAATGATAAAACAGAGCAGATTTATTATGTGGAAAATGCATTCTATATCAGCTTGAGGCCGGGTGATGTCAAGACACACTCCTGAGAGAAAAGTTTTAACAGTAGTTGCAAGAGAGAAGAGGAGAGACCAAATTCAGCCATCACTAAAACCTCACGGGTAAAATGTGGATGTGAAAACTCAGCACCTTATTAACATTGCTACTTCATTTAGTTCCTCCAAAATAATATCATCAGGGACTTCCCTGGTGGTTCAGTGGTTAAGAATCCTCCTGCCAATGCAGGGGACATGGGTTCAAGCTCTGGTCCGGGAAGATCCCACATGCCATGGAGCAACTAAGCCTGTGCACCACAACTACTGAGCCTGTGCTCTAGAGCCTGTGAGCCACAACTACTGAGCCCATGTGCCTAGAGCCTGTGCTCTGCAACAAAATAAGCCACCACAATGAGAAGCCCACGCACCACAACGAAGAGTAGCCCCCATTCGCCGCAACTAGAGAAAGCCCACCTGCAGCAACAAAGACCCAATGCAGCCAAAAATAAATAAATAAATAAATTTAATTTAAAAAATAATAATAACATTCAAAATAATATCATTAGCCCATCAAGTTAAGGCAGATTATTTGGATTTCATTGGTTTTGAAGTTTTTTCATATTTAATTAGCAAAAATTAATTTTGTAATTTGTAAGGACAATTAGCATAAAATTGCTATTAATTTTACATGTATATATTTAAGTTAACATTATAATAAAAATAATTTACTCATCAAGGAGAGAAGAAGGTTGGGCAAAATTACTAACAATTTTGAACTATGGGTTGTTATGAGTAGGAACTTCCAACAACTTCAAGCTCCCTAAGATGGAGACACAAAGGATGAGTTTAAAATGCAACAGCCAGAAGACAAGGAACTGTCACTAGAAGAAAGTGGACATGGACTCTGAGACTGCTAATGATAACTGTGATTCTTTGGAGTCAACAGGGGAACGGACAGGGCCAAGAGTTATTAATGCAGGCTGAGGACACAATATATGTGAAAATGCCTCGTCTGTTGGATTTCCAAAATATCGATAAAATGAGTGCTTCCTGTGTTTCTTTTCCTCCCTTCAACTTCTGCATCCACTTCATTTTATGAGCCCTAACATCCTAAAATTCATATCATGACCATTAACACATATCTTTTACTCCTTCCTAAGCCTTGAAAGCTATACATTATTTTTTGTTAAATTCCAAATTGTTTCAAAAAATAGAAATTTTATAAAGATGGATGTTGATACCCTTTCATCCAATATTTGAAGTGTATGTCATTTGATCCTGCTTGAGTTGTGTAGTTTTGTCTCTCACACTGTTTTTCAAGAAATTCTATTCCCTAAAATACTCCTGAGAGCCTTGGAGAAGGCTATAAATACCAAATTACATTAATAATAATTTTTTTTAATAAGGACGAATTTTTAAAGTTTTATAAACTTATCTAATACTTGCAGCAGATATTTTTATGTTACCATTAGCCAGATAAAAAGTCATATTAATTGAAATCCTTGCTTTCCAAATTTCCAAATGACATAGGGCAAAGGCCTTTGTCATCATGGTCTTAAGATTTTATAACGAAAGTGCTTGTATTTCTCCTATGAAACGAAATCTCAAAATCCTAAAATATACAAATTTTAGGACTATGTGGAACATAAGCCTCCCCCTCAACCTTCTACTTTCAGAACAATGTTGCTCCTTGATAAAAGAAATTACTTACACACCTTTAGGATGTCCAGATCCACCAACTTATTTATCCCATTAACCTTCTTTAAAAGCTTGCATAAGAATGTTTGAATTTGACTTTCACTAGGAGTCAAATGTATATGACTTGAAATTTTTTTTCTGTTCAGTATGCACTGTCATATTTACTTTTAAACTTTTTAAAATTTAGTATAATTGTCATATAACATTATATTAGTTTCAGGTGTACAACAGTGTAATTTAATATTTGTATGTATTTCAAAGTGATTACCACAATAAGTCTAGTTAATATCCATCATCATACATAGTTACAATTTTTTTCTTGTGATGAAATGTCATATTTACTCTTTAACTTACACTGTGCTGCAACAAATAAAAGTGGATGAAAAAAATAATTAAGTCAACTTGAATGAGGCTGTCTGTGAGAATGCTTTTCTATGCCATCCAATTCGATAATAAGAAAAAAATTTAAAGAGCAATTTCGACTGGGGAAGAATTTTTATTTTACAAATTATATGAAAATAATAAGTAAACAGTTGATGCACACTGAATATTTATAACGGTATGTCACAGGAAAGGAGCTGCATATTTTTGAGGAATTCTGCATAATTGTTTTATTATGTTGAGAACTATTTTACTGCTTAAATATTCCTATTATCAGGATAAGAGAGCAGGGAATATATTTTCTGAAAGGTAAAGAATTTTTAAACTAGACAGTTTGGAATAACTAACAGATTTCACATTTGGCACTTGAGATGATTTCGGTGAAATTCATTTACATGTGCAATGTAAATTTTAATAAGAAAATACCTTCATTTTCAACTATCCTAAATGGATTTTAATTATCTTATTCTTTTATATTTTATTTGTAAAATGTATTAAGGACAATGTCATTTAAGTCAGGTGACAAAGGCGCTAACTTTTTTAAGCCACAAATGATGAATATGGTGCTTATATTTGGCATATCCTGTGGAAAACACATATGGAAATGTTATCATGACAGCTTATCTCCCTGCAAAATATTTACTGACTATTCTTTGTGCTAAGATGATAACCTGCTCTGCCATTATATTTATGTAAAATATATGCTATGTATGTAACATAGCATCATATTTTCTTCTCTTTCATTTTGTATAATATGTAGCTAATGGCTATTGCTGTGATATTTCTAATTTTATTATTCTAATTATTTTACAATATTGAGGCACATAATACCTTTTAATGTTAGCTATATCTCACATGATATTTGTAAGATGAGACAACAGTATTATTCAGTTGGATTTCCTCATATATGTCACACACAGACATATTCTAAGTGAAGCAGTGTCTTCCTCTCGCAAATATAATACTGTTTACCCATTTTGATGTGTTTTAAACTATTTCCCAGAAATGGGGTCAATAACAGGTTGCTGCATTTAAAGTATTTCATTAGATTCTAATTGTGATTAAGGGGTATATTTGCAGCTCACCTTATGGGTATAGTTTAAAGATGTAAAGTAGCCCACAAGGGACCTCATTAGCATGCTGATTACAAGTTAATCAGTAATACCTAAAACAGGGAAATAATGAAACAAAAAAAACAAATTTTAACATGCTCATTATTAGATTTTCTTGACGTTTAAACGTTTAAAAATGGCTAATGTTCGGTGCTTTCATTCTTCTAAATTATGCTACCCTGAGGGAATAGTTTTGTGCTTTCAGGTAAAACCACTGAGGGACAGTCGTCATTGGGTCATCTGTTTTACTGAGGTTTTTTTCAACTCAATAAACATTTAGAAAATGACTACGAGGAACAAGGCACACTGCTGGGCACTATGATGACTACAAATGCAAGCAAGAAGGAAGCTGACATGTCAGAAAACACATGACACCAAACAAAGTAGAAGTTCCATATGGAGAGGGACACAAGATTTGGATGAGGAGATCAGACAAGGATGTGAAAGTACTAGGATTCAGTCTAAATCTTGAAGAACAGAGCGCTAAAAGGCAGACAGTAAAATGGCACTCAAGGAAGAAGAAATACTATGGAGAGGTAAAAATTGCTTGACAGCATTTGAAAAACACAGAGTAGCACTAAATTTTTTAGAGAGCAAGGTACATATAGAAGAATGAGAGGAGATAATTGATAAAGAAAAATTGGGCCCAGATTGTAGAAGACCGAACTGAATACAATGTTGAGGGGTTTGAACTTTTATCTATAGGTAGCAAGGATCTGCTGGAGAGTGTTTGTTTTTAAATAAACAGGTTTTATAGTACATCCAGTTTTTAAAAAGAAGCATATGCTCATTTTCAAAAATTTGGAAAACAGAGGGAAATATAACTCATCTTTGTACCACCTTGAGTCATTTAAGGTTTTTTGCTCATAGAAATGATGGATGAGCAGAGACATAAATGAATCACACTAGCGTTTTTAAGAATAAGATATGAGCAAGCCAGTGTGAATAACATAAGTATGCTACAGCTTCCTTTCTTTTTCTTTGAATGTGAAAAGCAGGCCTATGAATTTTCTAGCATTTGCATCATACATTTTACATATTTTCCAAGACACTTTCACATTCACTGTTTTATCGTATTGCCATGAAATATGGAGCAGGGCTATTATTAACATTATATCTTAGTGAACAATTAAGTGACTTTGCTTAGTGAACAATTAAGTGACAACTAAGACTGAGTCAGCTTAGAATTAACATTTCCCAGCACATGTTTCAATGTCCTTAACCACTGTATTTGTTCAAACCACCAGAATAAAGGCATGGAATAGCAGTGTTCTGCATAATATTCCTCCACATATTCACAAAACCCATCCAGAGCATCTATTAGTGCCAGGTGCCAAGGCATCATGAGGATAAGAGGTAAATTAGACATGGCCTTGATCTCAAGGTCCTTGGCCTTTCATGGAACATTCATAGTAAATATAACAGTAAACATTATTGGACACCTTCTCTATTATACACAGTACTCAGCCTTGTTTTATGAAAAATTATTTTTCTTCTGAAGAGACTTCAACCAGAGTAGAGCATTACTTCTGATTCTTCTTTGCATCCCTCACTCATGCCAAAGAGAAAAAAGGACTTCTCCAATTAGTGAGCTTTGAAGGAGCATGACTGAACTCCAACTGACCCTGTCACAAGCTAGTCTGCCAAGCAGATGGGTGCAGTTTGGTCTTCTCTCTGCTGTGGAGTGTCCCCTGAAGGGGAAGCCTATAGTTATTCAGTTGTGCCAGTGACTGGATTAGTGAGTTTGACTCAGGGGTGAAATACTGGTAAACACACCTGGCTGTGGATCTAAAGTCACATCCTCCAACTAACTTTCTTAGTAATACAGTTGACATCTTTATTTCCTTATGTCTGATTATGTCTATCTCAGTTGGATCT
This sequence comes from Delphinapterus leucas, assembly GCF_059928025.1. Taxonomy (NCBI): domain Eukaryota; kingdom Metazoa; phylum Chordata; class Mammalia; order Artiodactyla; family Monodontidae; genus Delphinapterus; species Delphinapterus leucas. The sequence continues at coordinate 40,060,067 of NC_143136.1, read as the reverse complement.
ATACTCAGTATGGGAAGAGAACCATTATTTAATGACCATGTAAACATTGTGTCTCTTACCTCATTATTAAGAACCATAGAGAACAGACAATAATGTTATTATTCTTCCCAGTGAGGAAACTGATACTTAAAATATTAAGGAATTTACCCATGGTAACATAGCTGGCTGGTGACAGAGGAGAACTATGAGCTAAATCTCTGTGCTTGACCACATTCCAGATCACAATGCAAGGTAACAAATGCCTTAAGACAGACACATCATGTTGCTATGTGTTTGATTCCATAAACAAAGAGCATAGCTTGTTTTCCATAGTAGTGGAAAGTCTCAAGGGGAAAAACACCTTTTGAGAACAATGGCACTCATTATAACCCACCCAAGCAAATTTTAATAACAAGGGGAAAAAAATCACCTGGTCTTACTTATGAATCAGATATCATAATTTACCCAATTCTGTTCTACATAATATGACTCTTAGCTACTATTCCCCTGCCTACTGGATGGCACTAAATATAAATTTCAGTTAGAGAAATAAAGGGACATAGTTTCCCATGGGGTGTCACCAAGACCTAAATTGCATTCCAGCAAGAAAAACCTGGTTTAAAAAAAAAAGAAGAACCTGGTTTCTCAACCCAACCTAGGACTCAGCCCAGTCAGACTCAGGAGTCTGGATTTTACTTGGAGTCTGATTACACTTGGAGATTCTCCCTGTGAGAATCAGTTAAGTGCAATAGCACCACACAGGGAGGTGTGCTATGGATTCATTATATCATATTATGGAGGAGAAATCCTGTATGTTAATCATAATATAGCTAACACAAACATATAAAAGAAGGGCTAGAGATCCTACTCTGCAAGTTAGCTTCTGTGCCGGAGGCTCCCTAAGACCACAGACCACTGCCAGGTTCAATAATTTGCTAGGAGGACTCACAGGACGTGGCACGTAATTGTACCCAGGATTATGATTTATTACAGCAAAAAAAATATATACAACAAAGTCAGCAAAGGAAAAAGGCACATGGAGTGAAGTCCAGGGGAAACCAGGCATAAGCTTCCAAGGGTCTTGGCCCAGTGGAGTCACACAAGTCCTTCATTCCCCAGAAATGGGTTGTAACAACGTGTACGAAATTGTCCAACCAGGGAAGCTCAGAGACTCAGTGCCCAGAGTTTTTAATGGGGGTTGTCAAGTAGGCAGCCTTTGCCTGGTACATACCGAAATTCCAGACACTCAGAAAGGAAGCAGGTGTTCAACAAAAACTATATTGTTTAGACAAATAGTTTGGTCAGGGGGAGCCCTCTTACCAGTTAATGGTGGAAAATCAAAGTTCCCAGATGTCAGCAAAGGGCCAACCTTGTAAACAGGCCTTGTAAGGATAAGCAGTCTCAGATCTGCTTTGTTAACACTTTTATGCACAGCTTCCAATGAAAAAACTACATAAGAATTAGAGCTCAGTGGTACTTTATTAGGGAATCATAAATAGAATACCATTAGGCCTTTTTAAATTTTAAAGAAAATAAATTTAAAAGTTTCACTTACCTTTGGATTCTATTTACAGTGTAAGATATGTCATCAAGGAGTTTAAAATTCTTATATTGTTAGGAGTTCAAAACAGTTGTCTTGACCTATGAATTGGCTAGTGCTCAAAAACAGGATTGATATCAAAAGCCTATTTTCCACTTCTTACATCAAACTACTTTTTCTTTAGCAAAGATCTTTAGTTTCTAGTCATAAGGGAAGAATTCAATTAAGTTGAAAAAAAGGAAAAGAATCACCAGCATATTTCTATCATGCTAAGATCTTATTTTAACTCCTCTGTGTGTATATTTCAGTTTTTTGTATGCATAGGTTCTATATTACTGTACATTCCTTTGTACTGATGTACTGCAGTATATTTAGCCAAGCATCAGTTTCTACCTGCTAGACAGTGTTCTAGGTAAAATAGGCAGAGAGCAATCTCTTCTCAAGGAGTTGGCTTTCTAGGGGAAAGTGGGATTAAAAAAACAAACAACACCACAAAAAATCACAAAGAAATGAAGTAGCAAGTACTATGAAAAAGTTCACAATGTGATAGAGGAGGAAAGAGAAACTGCTTTAACTCAGATGGCAACTGAGTATCTCTTGAGGAGGAAACATAGTTTGAGATGTGAATAATGAGAATTAATCAGGGGAAGATCTGGAGGAACAGTGTTCTAAGCAGATGCAACAGTCATTGCAAAAGCCTTGAGCCAAGAATAATAGTGGCCATGGGCAGGGGGTTATTTTGCTACCTGCAAGGTAAAACCTTTGAAGATTTCTAAACTGGAGAATGATGAGTTAAACTTTTAAAAGGTCATGCTGGGTTCCAGGGGGCATAAACTTTCAGAAGGGAAGAGTGGGGTCAGAAGGCTGTTGTCAGAATTCAAGGAGGAGGGAATGAGGCTTGACCAGAGCTACAATAGCAGAGATGAAACAAACTGGTCACAGTAGGGAAATACTTTGGAGATAGTGATATTCTTATTGATGGATTGGGTGTGAAGTGTTAGGATGAGGTATGAAGTTGGACCCCTAATTTTTAGCTTGACCACTCATTTGAAAAAATATTTTTAAAAATTTGGGACCATAGTTTTTTGACATATTTAATGAAAACTTTTTTCCCTCTTTTAGTTTGTCCTATAATTTTCTTTATGCTATTTTTGAAACAGAGCTATTTAATTTTAGGGCGTTAATAAATCAGTCTTTTCCATTTTCTTCTTTGTTTTGCTAATAAGTTTATACAGTAATTCTCTACTTTCAAATTTAGCTAAATATTCACCTTGTTTTCTTTTGAATTTAGGGTCCCATTTTTACATGTCTATAATATGTCTGAAATTTGTGAAGATGTCAATAATGGATATTCCCTCCCTTTTGCTCAGTGGCTGCCTAGTTATTAGATAATCCTTCCTTTATCTACTGATTGAGATGCCATTTTTATAAAATGCTTAGTCTTATTTAATTTGGGCTTATTTCTGGAATTTTCATTTTGCTCCTTTTACTGAACTTGGTCCAGTACCAAATTATTTTCTCAATTATTGGACTTCTATTATGTATTTTAATATCTAATAAGGAAAATCTATCCTCATAACTCATATTTTTTGAAATGATCTAAGTTATCCTCTCACATTCCTTCTTTCAGATGAACTGAAAATCATGTTGTCACTCAAGAAAAAAGTTTAATACTTGATAAATTACCAAGATTTTAGCTGTATACATGATTGGAGTTAATGTAAGTTTTTGGAATAGAGCATATTGAATCGAAGTGGCATAGGTGCATAATGAAGAAGAGAAAGTATCGTTTTCTCCTTTATCTTGGTCAATGTCTTTATGGTAAGTTCAATTTCTTGTCTTTAAAAAAAAATGCTCCGGATATCTGATATGCTTTGTAAAAGAAATGATATTGCAACAGTTTCTTTAATTATAAACATTTACATTTTACAATACCAAATGTTTTGTGATGAAGCACCTGTACATAATTCGCCCACTCTTTTAAACTCCCAAATCACATTTCTATTTTCTTCAAAGGAAGGAAATAATTTAGAGTTGTTTTCTTTAGCCTGTATTTTAAGCCTGATACAGAACTCAAAATATAAATACTTCTTTGTTGCCAGGTATACTATATATGCTTTTTGAGTTTTCCATGCAAGATCCTTTCTGAAAATGCAATTTTGTGACTTTATGTTTTCACACTTTTATCTTTATTTTCTTATAAATCACACACCTCCTTCCCAAGAAAACTCTGAATACCTTATTACTTCCTATATTTGACAGATATTACTTAGAAAAAAAAATGAATTTCAAAAATCTTGCTTAGATCTATTGGAGGAAATTACAGCATCATATTTAAATGCATAATTCCAGTTTTGAAAAAGAACTTGACCAGCTTGAAAAAGAGTCCAAATGGCAATGTCAAGGGATGCATAAAAATCTTAGGTTGAGTTCAGATTTAATAATATCCAATAAGTTGAAATGTACTAGTGACACATTAAGTCAGGTATTGTCATCATAGGGCTTGCCCTCCTTTGTGCTATGATTTTATATAAGTCTGCCAGTTTGACACATCCACAGACCCTACACTTACCCATTAAAACAAGCCAAAGGTATGAAATTGTTTAGATAAATTGTCCAAGATTCCTCTTGCTTTCCCTGCTTTAGTCCATGATTATCTTCTATTAGACTCTTGATTGCATCTCTATTATTTATTTTAAAATTCAGCTCCTCCTTTTTGCAATTAGCCTCAGCATTGAGTTCCTCCAGCTTCTAATTTTTGTCTTCCAATTTCTCACTCACTTCAGGTAATCTCAGATAGGATTCTCCATCTTTACTGGCTCCTCAGAACTCCCATAGCAATTGCTGGCCTCAAATCACTCACTCAATGTGTATTATGAAGATTAAATAATACAATAATAATAAATATGAAACATTCACCACCATATTAAAGCATATCACAAATGCTCAGTTAATGGCAACTATTACTAGCTATAGTGTTCTGCAACAACTAGTTGTAGCATAGAAACAAACTGAATCAAGTAATTGCTTTGTCTATTGATAGCTAAAAAACAGTTTGGCTAATTTTTACCTTTATTTAGTTGGCTAAATACACAAATAAACTTCAATGTAGGAGTACATCAGCTGGTTGTTGTTAATGTTCATTATGTTTTGATATAGGGACAACTTATACATCTGCACACAGAAAAGAAGGAGCCAGTAGAAAGACAGTTGAAGATAAGTGGACCATATGTCCTGGTTTGCTGGTGACAGTGGCCAGTTTATACCTGCTCTCCTAGAATTATTATTAATAGTGCCCAGCTTCACTCTCCACCATGGCACTGTCCAACTGAACTTTTGGTGATGATGGAAATGTTCTATATCCAGAGTATTCAACATGGTAGCTATCAGCCAACATGGCTATTGAACACTTGAATGTGACTAGTGTAATTCAATAATTTCATTTAACATAAATTTCATGTGGCTAGTGGCTACTATATTGAATAGTGCAGCTTTAAAGTGTCACGTTGGGGGTGATATATTAGATGGTCATTTTAATGATAACATGTATTTCGTAGACTGAAGTCCTTAAGGTCATCAGAGGGGAAATAATCCAGGTGGAAGGATTAGTCCTAGAAAAGTAAAGTGACCTTTCCTCTCCACTAGCAGGAGGAATTGGGTGACCATATATGGAACTTTTTCAGGTGGATGGATGGATAGTTTAGAAAGCTCATGTCAAATGATCTTATTAAAGCAATAAAAAAAGATACATCTGAAAGTGAAGGAGAGGTGATTTGGAGCCACAAATTGCCACATATCCTAGGAAGAATTAAGGCTTCAAGTAGGAGCTAAACTTTCCCAGCTGTGATAATAGGACCTCATGTTCTTCCCATGTTTCTCATTTCATCTATATATTTTATCTACCACAAAATATATTTAAAATATATTTATTATCTACCACAGTTCAAATATTCTATCACCTCACAAGTTGTTCCTAATTAGCATACAACCGGTAAAGAAAGAAAGTGACCTTTTCTTGACTAATTTTCCTTCTTCAATTCAACAAAAGCCTGTGAAATACTGTGTAATTAATAAGGATGTAGAGAGAAGTAAAGGTCTTATTTTAAAAAAGGATTAATTTCACAAAGAGCAAACTAGTTATAATTCCAATAGTTGTTAACATGCATCCTTTAGCACAGTACCTAATTAAGCCATTTTCTGTATTTTAAGAGAATAAAAGAACAAATATTTATTTTCTTTTCTACATGATGTTTGAATGTAATTATTCATCAAATTATAATGAGGAGTGACATACAGACCACACTTACTTTATTACCATCATACTTACTGGCACTCAAATTTGACTTGTTTATATTTTTTGTTATTTCATAGCAAATGGAATTTTTCCATTTCAGATATGAAAAGGTATCTGTAAAGGTTTCAACAAGCTGAGGTTGCTCTATTTTGACTTACATTTATTTTCCTTAAGCTAAGTATTCATAGAACTTTAGTATGACTCACAGATTACAATATTACTATAGCTTTATTTCCTGTTTACATGGGGTTCCCATGAGAATTAGTGATATATATTTTATTATTGCCTCTAGAAAATATTATTTCACTGCAGAAGGGGAAAAATGCCTTTGATTTGTTTGTTTTTTCACTTTTGTGACTCTGCAGACAGGCTGGAAAAAATGACATTGCTTTCTCTGTCTCATTAAAAAAAAAAAAAGAAAGAAAGAAAGAAAACTGGACCTAAAAACCACACTGCTGGTCTTTTCCATTTTCTTAACTACTGAATTGGATTAACTGCATGATCCGAGTCAACTGATCAATGGCCAGAAATCAATGGCCGAGAAGGCCAGATCTCCTCTGCTGGTTGGCCTCTTTTCTAAGCCTCTGAGTATGTGACGTTCACTCAGTGCACCATCAACTTTTAAAATAAATTACTTTTTAAATGCTCAAGTTATAAACTTCAATGGATGATATTTGTCTTGAAAATATCCAGTAAATGAGTAGCAAAATATAAATTAAAGGCAGTAAAAAAAATAGGATTTATTAGACTTTTTTCAATTGTACTTACTATGGAAAATCTAAATAACAGAAATATAAAGAGGAGAATACCGCAACTCAGCCACCTACTATTAATGCTATGATATATATCTTTAGAATTTCTCTCTGTGTATGTGTGTGTGTATGTGTGTGTGTGTGTGTGTGTGTGTGTGTGTGTGTGTGTGTGCATGGTAGGGAGAATAATGGCCCCCCAAAGATTTCCACATCCTAATCCCCGGAATTTGTGAATCTGATAGGTAGCAGAGCAAAGGGGAATTAGGTTGCAGATGGAATTAAGGATGCTGGTCAACTGCCCTTAAAATAGGAGAGTATCCTGGATTGTTCAGATGGGCCCAATGTAAGGGCAAGAGTCCTTAAAAGTGGAAGATGGAGGCAGAAAAAGAGGAAAGAGTGATGTGATATGAGAAGGACTCAACATATTTTTCAGCTTTGAAGATGGATGAAAGCGGGCCACAAACCAACCAGCACAGGTGGCCTCTCAAAGTTAGAAAATGAAAGGAAACAGATTCTTCCCCAGGGTTTCCAGAAAGAAACACAGGCCAACTAACACTTTGATTTTAGTTCAGCGAGATGGTGCTGGACTTTTAACCTACAGAGCTACAAGATAATAAATTTGTTATTTCAAGCCACCAAAACTGTGGTAATGTGTTATAGCAGAAACAGAAAACTAATATAGTGTATATATGTGTGTACATGTATACGTATAGGTGTGTATGTGTGTGTGTATATGCACATATAATTATATCTATCTACATATATACACATATATGCTGAAATAGGAACATCATCTATATGCTCTTTAACTTGCTTTTTATTTTTAAACTATCATGAGCATTTCTGTATTATTAAATATTCTGTAGCACAGTTATCATGGCAGCATACTATTCCACTGTGTTGATATGACTTATTTTTCACTCTTCCCTAGTGTTGGTAACTGAGATTCTTTTCTTTTTTCCATAATTATAAACGACATTGCACTAAATAATGTGAATCAATATCTGATAGCTTTCTTAGGATACACTGAAACTTTTAAAAATTATTTTTATACAAATATATAATTATATTTTATATATACATAATATATATAATTATTTTATTTTTATATTTTAAATGTCCTTACATTTAACAATATCACTATTTTAGACTTATTCTACAAAAATGGAAGAAATCTTGTCATCTAATTAAAAGCTAATTAAAATTAGTTTTTGAAATGTAAGGTCTTAAATGTGACACCAAGATCCAATTCTACCCATGGACACTTAGCACAGTTTTTGGTTGGGACCCAATGTAGGCAATAGGGATTTTTTTATTCCCTTGTCACCATGCTTCCATGAAGGACTTTCATGTTAAATGCCAGGATAAAACAATTTTCAAGTAACAAAACTGTCCCCTCTCTCCCACTTCTTTACTGCTTGGGAGAAGTGACTAACCTAACTGACACAGTTGGGAAAAAAACATCATCCAATACACCACATTAACCAAAGGCAGAACTTCTATAGAAAAATTTTGTCAAATAATCTGGTCTCTCTTTGGCTCTCCTGAGACTCCTTCTGCCATGTGGTAAACACACTTGGTCATGTACTTTCTTATGTGGTTGGAAAACATGATATTCCAGGGCTCTGTCTAGACAGATTAGCTGCTAAAAGAAAGGGGGTTCTGGCTAGCAGAGTCCAGTGCATTCAATAAATAGCCCTTCCTTAAGAGTATGCTATAGAGTACTAAAATTTATTACTTCTCCTGGGGATTTGGGGGAGGTCTAGGATGAAGCTATTCCTTTCTCTTCTTGTTCTTATTATAGTTCAGCAGTTCTTGAACCTAGCTGCAAAAGAGAATGATTGTGGAGCTTTAAAAAAAAGAGTGATGCAACCTGGAGATTCTGATTTCGTGGATCTCATCTAATTATTTTTTTAAAGCACTCCCAAGAGATTCTAAGATAGGCCCAATATGATACCATATGAACCAACTAGCTGATGTATCTTAATGTCAAAAGCAGAGAGGAAGGAAATCATATGATGTGTCCTCACTAATAGGATTTGGTAATATTTGAAAATCCTCACAAAGCAGTATTAATCTTCCATGGTGGTGGAACTAACTCAGCAGCACTGTTTCCAACATATGTGGTTTTCCTAGCATAGCATTTTTGTAAGTAATCCTAAAGATACAAGTCCTTATGTCAGAGCCCATTGAATTAGGAAGAGCATTTGCCTTTGCTTTCTCTGTCATATCATCCTTGTTTAGAGGATAGTCAATCGCTATCCTCTAAGCAATGGCTATCTCTATTACTGTTCCAAAATTGACTTTACTTCTATTTCCTTGTTCCTGAGTCTTTCTTTTCACCTTGCTCCAAAATCTCAACGAAAAGAAATTGAATGAGTAAAGTGAGGAGAGCAAGCAGCTAGAAGAAAAAACCTATAATGGAAAAAAGGTAAATAAAATAAGTGGTGGAGAGAAAAGACATAGGGCAGAGTAGGGAGAAAATGGTGGCACTACACTATAATCTAGGTTTACTCTGTGCTTCAGGTGTGTTAAAATGTCAAAAGTAATTTACTTTCCCCATGTGTGTTACTCCAATAGGAATAAGATGTGATAGGATGGCTTAAACAACACAGAACTGCACGAAACCAAAAACTAATTTATCATTTCTTATCTGTTCCTCTAAATCACAATTAGTAGTCAGGATGAGCTATGTTAAAAATCTAGCTTCTCATTGAAAAAGTGTTGCCTTCATCCATATGTAACTCCTATTTCCTACACAAACACCTATGCACTTTTCCCTCTACATATGTGTCTGTATATGAAATGGGAGTTACATATGAATGAAGGTAACACTCTTTTTCTCCCTATGCATTTTTTAATGTATCTATCCATCAGTCAATGGATGGACAGATAGATAGGGGTTCCACATTACTAATGTCTGCTCCATAGACTTTATATTAGATTATTATTGTTTTCTCTTTTTTTTTGGCTGTGTTGGGTCTTAGTAGTGGCACGTGGGATCTTCGTTGTGGCATGTGAGATTTTTCATTGTGGCACGCAGGCTTCTCTCTAGTTGTGGCACAGGGGCTCTAGAATGTGCAGGCTCAGTAGTTGAGGCACACGGGCTTAGTTGTCCTGTGGCATGTGGGATCTTAGTTCCAAGACCAGGGATGGAACCTGCGTCTCCTGCATTGGAAGGCAGATTCTTAACCACTGGACCACTAGGGAAGTCCCTATATTAGATTCTTAAATGCTTTATTCTCTACTGGAAAACCTAACATAATCAAAGAATGTTTACACTAGGCAAATTTTATTGATGGCTAGTCTGAACTTATTTTACAAATAATGAAAGTCAGGAACACAGTTTCCAAGGTCAAATCACTATTTAGTGATGACCTATAGCAAAGATTTTGATGAGTAACAAATCTCTTTCTTCATAATATGCTATTATGAAGAATGAAATGGAGAAAAAAGCAATTATATTGAAATATTTATATGAGGAAATCCTAACTTTAGCAGTCCTGAGACATGATAAACATCTGAGAAATATAATATGGTTATTTTATCTCATATGTAGATGGAGTAAAAGGCTGCTTACCTAGGTGTTGTGATCTGAAAAGTCTAGGAGTCACCTCCCCATTCCCACCCTCATTCAGCCCCTGCAACCAGACGGGGCCTTGAAACACTGCCAGAAATCCATATCCTGCAGAAGCAATTATTCAATAATAAGCAATTATTTATATGTCTTTATATTTCTATAACTAAATCTATTTGTTTGTTTATAATAAATATCCTGTCTTCATTTGGCCATCAGTAGGTAGAGATATACTTGTAAATTTTAGATGTTCTTAAAATTCATGAAAATTAAATTTCACAATCTGAGCAAGACTTAGTCAACACATTCTTGTGTACACATAAAACTCAAGCACTTAAAACTTAGAAGTAGAAAAACAAATAGCATCTTGGCTATTTGTAAAACAAGTAATTATCGCTATACTATAGTATGTTAGTACATGCTTGTGTTGTTTAAACGCAATCAAAAAATGCTCAAAAACTTTTCAGAAGATTTTTTTTCAATATGGGAAAGCTAGTCAAACAAACTGTTAAGATTATCTTGATATATATAAAGAGAGCTGTAGGCATAGTATATTTTTCATGCACACATGTAGAATATTTATATGGATTATATATTATATGAGCCCTTAAGTATATCAGTATGTGTATATATATACATGCATTTCATGTCAAGACAATGGATGTGTAAAAAGTAGCTATATGAGAATTTGATGATTAAAACTGTAATCACACATTCCATTTAATAAAACTCAAACAAGTTTTATTCTACTATAGCTAATATGCCATTCTTGCCAACTACTTCAGACTCATATCTCAAAAGCTTAATGGCTAAACCTTTAGACATTTAATATGCCACCATGTCTTGAGAAATGAGCAAGACATGCTTGATTAGTTTAAAAATGAAGTGTGCATTTCTATGAGACTATTTAGCAGGCTATGGCTTATGTGGGTAAAATGTCAGGATTTTAAGTTTGATGTGAAGTCAGTGTCTTGAGATCAATTAACTTCAAATTTATTAAGAAAAGAAATCTATCATTTGGCATATTTTGAAACACACAAAAAATATTCAATGAGGATGACAACACATTCAATTCACTATGTACCGTCAGAGAGACTGTCAAATGACTCAAAAATCGTTGATGCTTCATAGCTCTTATACGTGTCTTCACCAGCTTTCAATATCACTTCTTTTACCACACTGTGCAATCCAGTACTTGTGTTCTGAGTGCCTTGAAGTTTAATGTACTTCTAATTTGAGGCATTTACTGAATTGTATTAAGAACCATGGGGCTTGGGTTATAGAAGCAGTATCATTTTTCTTTATTCCATTAAAAAGGTCTCTCATCTTTTTCCTATATATTTTCCCTAGCTAGAAAAGAAAATATTGCTGTCACTTTCAGTGGGGTTTGCCTTTCATCTCACAGTAGCATTTCACATCTCTAAGTGGTATCCAGTTTATTTGTATTCCAATGCCACTTCAGTGAAGCATGCCTCTCTGTTAACTGAATGCAAGCTTCAGGTGCCTAGTCCTTGGAAGCCATGCCATGAACAAATTGACAATATCAACTATAGCCAGTCATCTTGCAGGTAATTTCCACATACCTGCTGGAGAAGAGTTCTCAAAATTATTCAGGAGCACTATTGATAATAATTTTAGAATAATCTAAGATTCTTTTCCTTGACTTTCTCAAACTATGATATTTTATTGTCAACTCCCTGTCATCATATTGAAGATGCACTTTAGCATAACTTTTATTTCCAGGAAAATGGTTTTTATTTAATGTTATATTTTTAATCTTTTCAAATCTTTCAATTTACTATTAAGAATCAAACTTTAATGAATCCCTATAATTTAAAATTTTACAATAACTGAAATCTGAGGGGTAACCCAGAATTACAACATACACAGCATAACACAGTATAACAACAACATATTATTCCTATCCTATTTTTATGTTATTCTTTTTTTTTTTTGCAGTACACGGGCCTCTCACTGTTGTGGCCTCTCCCGTTGCGGAGCACAGGCTCCGGACGCGCAGGCTCAGCGGCCACAGCTCACGGGCGCAGCCGCTCCGCGGCATGTGGGGTCTTCCCTGACCGGGGTACGAACCCGTGTCCATTGCATCGACAGGCGGACTCTCAACCACTGTGCCACCAGGGAAGCCCTATGTTATTCTTTTTACTCATTCACTCCTAAAAGATTCAATAATTATAGAATATCATGTGATTGGTATATCTTATTTTAAAATATCCCCTTCAGTTTATTGTAGATTGACTGCAAAAATGCCCAAATTCTCCATTTTTTCTCAGTAACGTTGCTTTGCAGCTGTCCTCCCTTTATGGCTCAGAATCTGTCCCACTACCCCCTTGAATCTCGGCTGGCTTTGTGACTTCCTTTGTCCAAACAGAATGGAATGGAAGTGACAGAGTGCCAGTTTCAAATCCAGGCTTTAAGAGCTTTTGTGTACCTCCATGCTTTCTTGGGACTCTACCTCTACCATGAGCTCAAGCTCAGGCCAGCCTTCTGGAGGATGAGATACAACTTGAAGCAGAATCAATTTATTCAGTAGAATCACCTATATCAACATGTCCACACCCAACCCCAGGTGACCACAAATGATGATTAAGCCCAGACAAAATCACCTGAGCCTAGTCCAGGCAACCCATAGACCCATGATAAATAATATGTTATTGAAATATGTGCCTAGATAAAATGCAAAATGGAATACCTCCTTACATTTGGGTAAGACACAGCAGAGTCAGGTCAAAGAGAACGCATGACTTTTAAAAAATCTTTCTGCAAGATAAAACTATGTCTAGTCACACTCATTTCCTCTGAAAAAAAAAAAACCTTATTTGATTTCCTAAATCAATATCTTATGTCCAGTTACCACTGAGGAGTTGTAAAATGCAACACGGAGAAACTGATATTTGGACTAGGCTTTGAAGAGGAAAAAAGAATTTGTAAGATGAAGAAGGAATGAAGTAGCTTTAATGACAGAGTGAACCAAAGATGAGCAAAGATGGAAAAATGAACTTAGCTGAAATAAAGTTGCATATACAGGCTAGTGGATGATGAGACTAAAAATTGGGTTGGGACTAAATTGTAAAAAGCTTTCTCAGGCAAGTCAAGAAACTTGAATCCTGGGAACATTAAGGAGACTAAAGAGAATTTTTGATAGAGAAATGACAATAACTCAGGAGACAGAGTGGATAATGGTTTAAAGGAGGGTGAGATTAGATATAGGGAAATCAGATAAAATGGCTTACCCAAAGGAAAAAAAATGATGAAGACTTCAAAGGCAGTTTCAGAAAGGATGAAAAGAAGAACTAAAGTCAATAAATTTTCAAAGTTAGAATTCAATGATTTTTCAGAGTTAGAATTCAATAATTTTTCAGAGTTAGAACTGATTAAAGTAGGTTAAGAAAGAGGGAAAGAGAAGGGAAAACACAAAAGCCTAGCATTTCCCCCAGATTCCAGATTAAAAGATGGCGCAGACTGTAGTATTTTCATTCAAATAGAAAATATTAGAATAGAAACCTGCTGTAAGAGGAGAAATAACACATTTGGTTTTAACATATTAATTTTGAAGTAGCTTCAGGATATACAGGTTTACATGGCAATTGAAAATACAAAAATGATTGGGATTGACATATACACACTATTGATACTACGTATAAAACAGATAACTAATGAGAACCTACTGTATAGCACAAGGAACTCTACTCAATGCTCTGTGGTGACCTAAATGGGAAGGAAATCAAAAAGAGAGGGGATATATGTGTACATAGAGTTGATTCACTTTGCTGTACAGTAGAAATTAACACAACATTGTAAAGCAACTATATTCCAATAAAAATGTTTTAAAAAAAGAAAATACAAAATGATATTCAGGGATAATGTTAGAGTGAGAAAAGTTAGAATAAGAAAAGAGAATTAAAGAATTGAACTCTGGAGAATACAAAAATCCAAAGGACAAGCAAAGGAGACACTATTAAAGGACCCTTACAAGCAATTTTCAGATGTGGATAAAAATTTTAAGAAAAGAAAATCCTGGAAATTAATGGTACAAATTCTTCAAGGAGAGGGTGATCAACAGTATCAAGGGCAAAAGATGAGTAAGATGAGGTTTAAAAGAGCAGCTCTATTGGCAATTAAGAGGTGACTATAGGAAGACAGCTTCATCAGGCACTAAACATTCCCAGTTTAAGAGTAATTAATAGATAGATAGAAATTCAGGATTTGAAAAAGCAAGCCTAGGCTACATTGTCATAAATTTTGGTAAAGAATTGAATGAGGGAAGTAGGGCTTGAAGGAAAGGTAGATAAAGGATGAGAATATTTGAGCTTCCTTGAAGGCTTAGGAGAAGTGACCCCTGAAAAGACTAGCTGGGTTTCACAGACCTAGCAGAAGATTGTCTCTAGGGTACAGGAGAAGCAGCTACCTTTGTAGATAAGAGAGAGCACCTCAGCCTCTGGGTCAGAAGAGAAGAATGAACATGACGACAGTAGTATTCAGAAGAGGGAATACAAAGTTACAGGATTTCCCACCTGATAATCTTGGCTTTCTTGTGAATTAAGGATCTATTGAGTGTGATTGTACTGTAAGTACAATAGGATTCAGAATAAAGGTTTTGGTATAGGTATTATGGAAATTTAAATGGAAGTTGAAAAGAGAAAAGAAAAATGATTCCAAATAGTTCTGAAGACTCAAATGAGATTGGAGAACTCTTAAGTTTATAGTCGTAAAGATGTGCATTGATCTGTGTAAAGTCCAGGGGTAGCAGTGGAGGTGGTAGACGGTTGGATTCATTTGAGTGAGAACAGAAAAAAATAGACTGGTAAGTCAAGATAGGAGCCTGGAGTGAAACTAGAGTACAGCTTATATATACAAGGAGGATTGAAAATGCAAGGTATATGCTCTCCAATTCCATTCTACTATGGTGCAAACTAGCCTCTAACATGGCTTTTTCATATGTAAAAAGTTACATTTTTAACTGACTTATGTCTGTTCTACTTAAACACTAAGTACCGTTTTTTTCTGGTTTCAATATTTCATTATTATAGCTCTTTTAGTGAGCATTCACAATTACAACCTACATAAAACATGATTTCTTCTATTAATAAGGGACTGCTTTATTTACCTTTCCCAAGCTAAGCTAAATGTCAGGCATAGTTCAACAAAATAAATCTAAAATTCTCGATAGGCACAAATGCTTATTTTATTAATGCCAACTCTAATTCCAAATTAAAATCATATGGGATTGACATTGTGTACATATTTCAGATAAACTAATTTTGTTTTTTAATATCAAATACATAAGGAGAGTAATTAAAGCATCTGTTGCTCTTTTCTTCTGGTTTTATATGCAGGGACTTAAAAGGTAATAATTAAAAAGAATCTGCTTAACTCAAACACAGACAACATAAAAATATGAAAGTAGATAGACAGATGGGAAATAGATGGATAAACAGAAGGCCATATCACTTTAGAAAAATAAAGTGAAAACTTGCTTGTCATTCTAATTAACATTGAACATCATTCTTTAATCTTGCACCTTGGAACAAAGATAACAGTTTAAGTACTAAGCCATAATATTGTAACTTATAGTCCTTAAACCCAAAACAAGAGTCCTTAAACCCAAATTTCAAGGTTTTCACTCCAGATGTTGAACAATTCTAAAGACTGTTGATATGAGTAACTTCTATGTGTATAGCAGGAAACTGATACAATTTTACAATTTATATATTGATAAACCAAAGAAATCTATTAACTATTTCACCTTCCCCATTCAAAACTGAGGTTCAGGGAACAATACTGTTTTTAAAGGGACTGAAAGAATCAGGTAGAATTGAAGAACACGGTCCGAAATATAAGTTCAATCCTGGGGACTGACCAGTATGTGAAAGTAAAGGGAGTAATGCTGACAATAACTCTGAAAAAAATTTAGGCTTATTCTCATGTTTGATTATCCTTAGAGAAGAGTCACAGAAAGAACCCCTGGAGTTTAACAGTTAGGGCCATTAGATCCCACATTTGATGGGCTATTTCAAGACAGATGGGAAGCAAAGGTTATTAACATACTTCCTCCTAAAATCCATCAAGATTGGTTCAGAAACTAGACAGGGCTGAGACGCAGATAGAGAAAGAGTAGGCACTATAACAAGGAGAGAGAAGCCTGAGGCAAAAGAAGTGAATCTGGTTTATATATTAAAAAAAAATAAAGACATTGGGATTAGCAGATACAAACTACTATATATAAAATAGATAAACAACAAGGTCCTACTTGTAGCACAGGGAACTATATTCAATATTCTGTAATAAACCATAATAGAAAAGAATCTGAAAAAGAACATATATATCTATACAGATAGATAGATAGATAACTAAATCACTTTGCTATACACCAAAAACTAACACATTGTAAATCAATTATACTTCAATAAAAAAATAAAATAAAATCATTAATGTTTGTTTGACTTTATACTGGATCTATACATAAGTCTCAAAATATAGTTTAACAAAGAATAAGAGGCCAATATAGGTAACACTGTCATTAATATAGTAGTGTCCTCATTTCTGTGGTCCACCACTGGGTAATAGAGCTCCCTGATAAAGTTTGGCAATGACTGCCAATGAAGTCACAATTTGGCCACATGTAGCTATTCCAAGCTTATTTTTTATAATCATAGGTCAATATATCCAGGAGTAGAGAAGAAGAAACCATACTGAACTTTTCAAGAATAAAGATTGTGTCTAATAATATTTGTGGTCTTTCAGCATTACATAGTATCTAGAACATAATAAATGATCAAAACAATGAAATGAGAAGTATAGCTTGCTTATGCTCTTATTTTTATTTAAATATAATTTTATTTTATATTAGTAATACAAAATATGTAACAGGGCTTCCCTGGTGGCGCAGTGGTTGAGAGTCTGCCTGCCGATGCAGGGGACACGGGTTTGTGCCCTGGTCCGGGAAGATCCCACATGCCGCGGAGCGGCTGGGCCCATGGGCCATGGCTGCTGAGCCTGTGTGTCCGGAGCCTGTGCTCCACAACGGGAGAGGCCACGACAGTGAGAGGCCTGTGTACCGCAAAAAAAAAAAAAAATGTAACAAAGTTTGGATATGTTTATGAGATATGAAATAACATACCTGGGAAATTCGTTGATAGCCAATAAGAGCATAATGACAGAAAAAAATACTTTAATCCACAGAAATTAAATATAAACCATTGAAAACATAAACAGATAAATGTAAATAGGCTTTAAAGTAAACAGGCATTAAAATATTGTTAGTTATGTATGAAGCCAATATAACTGCTAGAGTGATTAAGAGGTAGGCTCTGGAATCAAAAAGGCCTGGATCTGAATCCCATATGCCCACCTCGCTGACTCTGATCATCAGGTCTGGGATTTTACTTTACTTTACTTACAAGTCAGCCTGTAACTATGTGATGGATACTAGCAGAAGACATGAGATTTCTGGGTCAGAGACAATTGTCTTTATTACTCACAGCACAAAAAGGAGCATAAGTGTCATCACATTTGCATGGGATCTTTTTGCCCCAATTTCCACAGGGACAAAATGATAAACTAATATGGATGCTACATGAGCAGCAGGATTTCACCACAGCTGAAGAACACTGAGTTTGGGGAATCCACAGTTTTTATAG
Source organism: Delphinapterus leucas (assembly GCF_059928025.1). NCBI lineage: Eukaryota > Metazoa > Chordata > Mammalia > Artiodactyla > Monodontidae > Delphinapterus > Delphinapterus leucas. Next base: position 40,042,267 of record NC_143136.1, on the reverse strand, counting down.
CAATTCAGTAAGCATGTCTGTTCTTTGTCCAAGGAAGGGGAGAGCCATTACCTCATTTCTCAACCTTGAGAAACAAACCTAAAAAATAGTAATAGCAGTCAGGGACTTGCAGTCTGGCATACTCAGCAAGGTTTGTAAGAGTGAAATAGACCCAAAGATTACTGTCTCTCCATACACAAATGTTAGGCTGATCATTTCAACTCATTCACTTTCTCTCCTTTTTAATCTGTTTTTTTGTGACTCTTTCAACAGCATTTTTATTGTCTATCTCTCCCACAAGAATGAAAACCCTAGAGAGATTGGTTCAGCATGGCAGAGTAGAAGGGCGTGCACTCACTCCCTCTTCTGAGAGCACCAGAGTCACAACTAACCGCTGAACAATCATTAACAGGAAGACACTGGAACTCACCAAAAAAGATGCCCCACATAAAAAGACAAAGGAGAAACCACAATGAGATGGTAGGAGGGGCGCAATAACAATAAAATCAAATCCCATAACCACTGGGTGGGTGACTCACAAACTGCAGAACAATTATACCACAGAAGTCCACCCACTGGAGTGAAGGTTCTGAGCCCCATGTCACAATTCTAACCTGGGGGTCCGGCAACAGGAGGAGGAATTCCCAGAGAACCAGACTTAGAAGGTCAGCAGGATTTCAGAACTTTAACAGAACTGGGGGAAACAAAGACTCCACTCATGGAGAGCACAAACAAAGTACATAAGGACCCAGGGGAAGGAGCAGTGACCCCATAGGAGACTGAACCACACCTACTTGCTAGTATTGGAGGGCCTCCTGCAGAGGTGGGGGTGTCTGTAACTCACCACGGGGACAGGGACACTGGCGGCAGAGGTTCTGGGAGGTGCTCCTTGGCATGAGCCCTCCCAGAGTCCGCCATAGGCCCCACCAAAGAGCTGGGTAGGCAACAGTGATGGGTTGCCTCAGGTCAAACAACCAACAGGGAGGGAACTCAGCCCCACCCAACAGCAGACAAGTGGATTAAAGTTTTACTGAGCTCTACCCACCATAGCAACAACCAGCTCCACCTACCACCATTCCCTCCCAGCACGAAGCTTGCACAAGCCTCTTACATAGCCTCATCTACCAGAGGGAAGACAGCAGAAGCAAGAAGAACTAAAATTCTGCAGCCTATGAAGTGAAAAATGCATTCACAGAAAGACAGACAAAATGAAAAGGCAGAGGACTATGGACCAGATGAAGGAACAAGATAAAACCCCAGAAAAACAACTAATAAAGTGGAGATAGGCAACCTTCAAGAAAAAGAATTCAGAATAATGATAGTGAAGATGATCCAGGACCTCGGAAAAAGAGTGGAGGCAAAGACCGAGAGGATGCAAGAAATGTTTAACAAAGACCTAGAAGAACTAAAGAACAAGCGCCGAGAAGAATTAAAAAACAAACAAAGAGAAATGAACGATACAATAACTGAAATGAAAAATACACTAGAAGGTATCAATAGCAGAATAACTGAGGCAGAAGAACAGATAATTGACCTGGAAGACACAATGGTGGAATTCACTACCATGCAACAGAATAAAGAAAAAAGAATGAAAAGAAATTAAGACAGTCTAAGAGATCTCTGTAACAACATTCACATTATAGGGGTCCCAGAAGGATAAGAGAGAGAGAAAAGACCCAAGAAAATACATGAAGAGATTATAGTCAAAAACTTCCCTAACATGGGAAAGGAATAGCCACCCAAGTCTAGGAAGCACAGAGAGTCCCAGGCAGGATAAACCCAAGGAGAAACACACCAAGACACATAGTAATCAAATCGACAAAAATTAAACACAAAGAAAAATTATTGAAAGCAACAAGGGAAAAATGACACATAACATACAAGAGAACTCCCATAAGATAGCTGATTTCTCAGCAGAGACTCTACAAGCAAGAAGGGAGTGGCACGATATATTTAAAGTTATGAAAGGGAAGAACCTACAACCAAGATTATGTGGCAAGGATCTTATTCAGATTTGACGGAGAAATCAAAGCTTTACAGACAAGCAAAAGCTAAGAGAATTCAGCACCACCAAAGCAGCTCCACAACAAATGGTAATGAAACTTCTCTAAGTGGGAAACACAAAAGAAGAAAAGGACCTACAAAAACAAACCCCCAAAAATTAAGAAAATAGTAATAGGAACATACATATTGATAATTACCTTAAATGTGAATGGATTAAATGATACAACCAACAGACACAGGCTTGCTGAACGGATACAAAAACAAGACCCGTATATATGCTTTCTACAAGAGACCCACTTCAGACCTAGGGACACATACAGACTGAAAGTGAGGGAATGGAAAAAGATATTCCATGCAAATGGAAATCAAAAGAAAGCTGGAGTAGCAATACTCATACCAGATAAAATAGACTTTAAAATAAAGAATGTTACAAGAGACAAGGAGGACACTACACAACGATCAGGAGTCAATCCAAGATGAATATAACAATTATAAATATATATACACCCAACACAGGAGGACCTCAATACATAAGGCAAATGCTAAGAGCTATAAAAGAGGAAATCGACAGTAACACAATAATAGTGGAGGACTTTAACACCTCACTTACACCAGTGGACAGATCATCCAGACAGAAAATTAATATGGAAACACAAGCTTTAAATGACACAACAGACCAGATAGATTTAATTGATATTTATAGAACATTACATTTGAAAACAGCAGATTACACTTTCTTTTCAAGTGTACATGGCACATTCTCCAGGATAGATCACATCTTGGGTCAAGCTTCAGTAAATTTAAGAAAACTGAAATCATATCAAGGATCTTTCCCGACCACAACGCTTTGATTAGAAATCAGTTGTAGGAAAAAAAACCGTAGAAAACACAACCACATGGAGACTAAACAATATGTTACTAAATAACCAAGAGATAACTGAAGAAATCAAAGAGAAAATCAAAAATACCTAGAGACAAATGACAACGAAAACACGACAATCCAAAACCTATGGCATGCAGCAAAAGCAGATCTAAGAGGGATGTTTATAGCAATAAAATCCTACCTCGAGAAACAAGAAAAATCTCAAATAAACAATCTAACCTTACACCTAAAGGAACTAGAGAAAGAAGAACAAACAAAACCCAAAGTTAGTATAAGGAAAGAAATCATAAATATCAGAGGGAAATACATGAAATAGAAACAAAGAAGACAATAGCAAAGATCAATAAAACTAAAAGCTGGTTCTTTGAGAAGATAAACAAAATTGTAAAACTTCAGCCAGACACATCAAGAAAAAGACGAAGAGGATTCAAATAAAGAAAACAAGAAATGAAAAGGAAGAAGTTACAAAGGACACCACAGAAATACAAAGCATCCTAAGAGACTATGACAAGCAACTCTATGCAAATAAAATGGACAACCTGGAAGAAATGGACTAATTCTTAGAAAGGTATAACCTTCCAAGACTGAACCAGGAAGAAATAGAAAATATGAGCTGACCAACCACAAGTAATGAAATTGAAAGTGTGATGAAAAATCTTCCAACAAACAAAAGTCCAGGACCAGATGGCTTCACAGGTGAATTCTATGAAACATTTAGAGAAGAGCTAATACCTATCCTCTCAAACTCTTCCCAAAAATTGCAGAGGAAGGAACAATCCCAAACTCATTCTACGAGGACACCATCATCCTGATACCAAAAACAGACAACAATACTACAAAAAAAGAAAATTACAGAACAATATCACTGATGAATACAGATGCAAAAATCCTCAACAAAATACTAGCAAACAGAATCCAAAAGCACGTTAAAAGGATCATACGCGATGATCAAGTGGGATTTATCCCAGGGACGCAAGGATTCTTCCATATACACAAATCAATCAATGTGATACACCATATTAACACATTGAAAAATAAAAACCATATGATCCTCTCAATAGATGCAGAAAAAGGTTTTGACAATATACTACACCCATTTATGATAAAAACTCTCCAGGAAGTGGGCACAGAGGGAACCTACCTCAACATAATAAAGGGCATATACAACAAACCCATAGCAAACATCATTGTCAACAGTGAAAAACTGAAAGCACTTCCTCTAAGATCAGGAACAAGACAGGTATGTCCATCTCACCACAATTATTCACCATAATTTTGGAAGCCCTAGCCAAGGAAACAGAGAAGAAAAGTAAATAAAAGGATTACAAATTGGAAAAGAAGAAGTAAAACTGTCACTGTTTGCAGATGACATGATGCTATACACAGAGAATCCTAAAGATGCCACCAGAAAATTCCTAGAGCTGATCAATGAATTTGGTAAAGTTGCAGGATACAAAATTAACACACAGAAATCTCTTGCATTCCTATACACTAATGATGAAAAATCTGAAACAGAAATTAAGGAAACAATCCCATTCACCAATGCAACAAAAAGAATAAATTACGTAGGAATAAACCTACCAAAGGAGACAAAAGACTTGTATGCAGAAAACTATAAGATGCTGATGAAAGAAATCAAAGATGACACAAACAGATGGAGAGATATACCATGTTCTTGAACTGGAAGAATCAATATTGTGAAAATGACTATACTACCCAAAGCAATCTACAGATTCAACGCAATCCCTATCATATTACCAATGGTGTTTTTTAAAGAACTAGAAAAAAGATGTTAAAATTTGTATGTAGACAAAAAGACCCCGAATTGCCAAAGCAATCTTGAGAGAACAAAACAGATCTGGAGGAATCAGACTCCCTGACATCAGACTATACTACAAAGCTAGAGTCATCAAGACGATATAGTACTGGCACCAAAACAGAAATATAAATCAATGGAACAGGATAGAAAGCCCAGAGATAAACCCACACACCTATGGTCAACTAATCTATGACAAAGGAGGTAAGGATATACAATGGAGAAGTGACATTCTCTTCAATAAGTGGTACCATGAAAACTGGACAGCTACATGTAAAAGTATGAAATTAGGACACTCCCTAACACCATACATAAAAATAAACTCAGAATGGATAAAAGACCTAAATGTAAGGCCAGACACTATAAAACTCTTAGAGGAAAACAAAGGCAGAACACTGTGACATATATCACAGCAAGATCCTTTTTGACCCAGCTCCTAGAGAAATGGAAATAAAAATAAACAAATGGGACCTAATGAAACTTAAAAACTTGCACAGCAAAGGAAATCATAAACAAGAAGAAAAGACAACCCTCAGAATGGGAGAAAATATTTGCAAGGAAAGCAACTGACAAAGGATTTATCTCCAAAATATACAAGCAGCTCAGGCAGCTCAATATCAAAAAAACAAACAACCCAATCCAAAAATGGGCAGAAGACCTAAATAGACATTTCTGCAAAGAAGATATACAGATTGCCAACAAACACATGAAAGGATGCTCAACATCACTAATCATTAGAGAAATACAAATCAAAACTACAATGAGGTGTCACCTCCCTCTGGTCAGAATGGCCATCATTAGAAAATCTATGAACAACAAATGCTAGAAAGGTTGTGGAGAAAAGGGAACCCTCTTGCACTGTTGGTGGGAATGTAAATTGATACAGCCACTATGGAGGACAGTATGGAGGCTTCTTAAAAAACTAAAAATAGAATTACCACCTGACCCAGCAATCCCACTACTGGGCATATACCCAGAGAAAACCATAATTCAAAAAGACACATGCACCCCAATGTTCACTGCAGCACTATTTACAATAGCCAAGTCATGGAAATAGCCTAAATGACCATCAACAGATGAATGGATAAAGATGATGTGGTACATATATACAATGGAATATTACTCGGACATAAAAAGTAACGAAATTGGGTCATTTGTAGAGATGTGGATGGAACTAGAGACTGTCATACAGAGTGAAGTAAGTCAGAAAGAGAAAAACAAATATCATATATTAATGCATATATGTGGAATCTAGAAAAAAATGGTACAGATGAACTAGTTTGCAAGGCAGAAATAGAGACACAGATGTAGAGAACAAACGTATGGACACCAAGGGGGGAAAGTGGGTGTGGGGGAGGTGGTGGTGGTGGGTTGAATTGGGAGATTGGGATTGACATATATAAACTAATATGCATAAAACAGATAACTAATTAGAACCTGCTGTATCAAATAAATTAATAAATAAAATTAAATTTTAAAAAAAGCATAAAAACTCTAAGAAAGCAGATTTTTTAAAATTTTTATTGGAGTATAGTTGATTTACAATGTTCTGTTAGTTTCAGGAGTACAGCAAAGTAAATCAATTATACATATACATATATCCACTCTTTTTTAGATTCTTTTCCCATATAGGCTATTACAGCATATTGAGTAGAGTTCCCTGTGCCATACAGTAGTAAGTTTTTATTAGTAATCTATTTTATATATAGTAGTGTGCATATGTCAATCCCAGTCTCCCAGTTTATCCCCCCCCAACTTACCCCCTGGTAACCATAAATTTGTTTTCTATATCTGTAACTTTGTTTTGTAGATAAGGTCATTTGTACCCTTTTTTTCGATTCCACACATAAATGATATCATATAGATTTTGTTTTATTCACTATTATATCTCTCGATGCACGTCTTGCTATATTTGTTTTTTAAAATATTGTGATTTAATTTAAATTTTTACCAGTTTACTAAAAGCTGGGTGGTTTTCTAGTTACCAGTGTATAGCAATAACGAGATGGTGAAGGTCCCTACTCTAATTAACTCTCAAAATCTTTATCAGTAAAAAGCAGACTATAACAGTGCCTACTTCGTATGGTTACTGAGAGGATTTAATAAATAATACAAGTAAAATATGTAGTAAAATTCCTGTCATATAATAGATGCTTATGAATTTTAGCAATTATTTATTAAAATATAATGCTCCTATTGTGGATACTTCTTGCATTGTACATTGTATAGTTTGAAAAACTACTAAAATAAAGTTTTTTATGTTTAAAGTAAAATGCTCCAACACACAGTGCTAATTTCACTTGCAAACTATATTGCTATTACTGGTATTTACTGCATTTAACCTTTACCTCTCCAAAAGCAACGTTAAGTGTTATTTGCATAAGTTAAAGTCATTACATTTGAATGTGTCCCTGACTATATATATATATGTATTTTTTTAACATCTTTATTGGAGTATAATTGCTTTACAATGGTGTGTTAGTTTCTGCTTTATAACAAAGTGAATCAGCTATACATATACATATATCCTCATATCTCCTCCCTCTTGCATCTCTCTCCCTCCTGACTATATTTTTTAAAATCACTTTTCTATAAATTACATTAGAATAACATTATTGAGGAAAAAGTCGTTTTGAAAGGCTACTGCAATGTTTTTTTCACAAGATAAACTGTTCTTGATTTTTACGTTAGAGATGAATGTTGAGTCAAAGTAAATTCCTCTCACTTATTGGGGTTTTTTTACTTCATCTCCAACTACTGTGGCTAGCTGTCTACTTTGATGGAAGAAGCATGTTGAGTCTCAAGAAACTAATTCTTAAAGAGAATGGGAAAATAAATGTTTAATACATTTATTAATAATTTTTTTCCATTTTCCAAAATTAGTCTCATGATACTTTTTTTTTTTTTTTTTTTTTTTTTGCAGTACGCGGGCCTCTCACTGTTGTGGCCTCTCCCGTTGTGGAGCACAGGCTCCGGACGCGCAGGCTCAGTGGCCATGGCTCACGGGCCCAGCCGCTCCACGGCATGTGGGATCTTCCCGGACCGGGGCACGAACCCGTGTCCCCTGCATCAGCAGGCGGACTCTCAACCACTACACCACCAGGAAAGCCCCTCATGATACTTTATGAAAAATAAAATATAATCTCCTTTCTGTTTTTTTCAAGAATTTCAAGAAAAAACTTCACCACACACTTATTTTGAACTTCAGTTTTCACTTTATGGTTATATCTTTTTACATAAACTTGGTACAAAGTTCTACAAAACGGAACATTCCTAATGCACTTTGAGACAATAAGTTGACCAACACCCTTCTATGCATGGTTTTTGACACTATTTATTACAGTACCAAAAGAAACACTAAACACATTACCACACATTTTAACATTAAAATACAGCTCTCATCTAAATATTGTTTTTTTCTTGATAAGTTTTCTTTTAATTTTTATTGGAATATAGTTGACTTTCAATGTTGTGTTAGTTTCATGCTCACAGCAAAGTGAATCTATTATACATATACATATATCTACTCTTTTTTAGATTCTTTTCCCATATAGGTAAATATTCTTGCAGAAAACTACAGCTAGAGTCTTTGCAGCTCAGAATCAGATAGTGCTTGGGCTACCTGTTCCTCAAGCTTTGGGTAACTACTATATACAACATAGAAAGTGGGGCACTCGCTGGAGCTGGATTTCCTTCAGGTCTACAATGAGTTTGCCAAACTTAAGGTTAAGAGCACAGTCCTTCACAAGACTGCCCTCAATTCAGATACCAACCACAAGTTCAAGAGTCCCCTGAGCCACCCTCACATCTGATCAGTTGGCTGCAAATTTGGGGGTACCCATGAGCAACCTCAGGTTCAATAATTTACTAGAATGACTCATTGAACTTATAAAGCACTTATGATTAGAATTTTATTATAGCAAAAAGATTAAAATGAGAAGAAAGGGAGAGATACAAAGGTGAGGTCTGATAGAATTCCAAAGGCAAAACTTCTGTTGTCATCAGAGACAGAGTAAATCTCCTGGCATCAACATGCGACAATACTCAAAGAGTACTGCAAACCAGGAAAGCTCACTCAAGCTTAGAGTCCAGAGATTTTAATGGTGTTTTATGATGTAAGCATGATTGATTGAATCATTTCCTACATGACTCAATCCCCAGTTTTCCTACCCTCCCTGGATGTCAAACTGAAATTATTTGGCTCGAAGCCCCAAACTCCGAATCACCCGGGTGGTATTCCTGGCATGCCTAGTCCTGATCCTGAGTCATCTTGGTTGCTTAAACTATCTGGGGGACAACCTTCACTCACCTCATTAGCATAAACTACCAGATGTAGTCCAGGGGTCCATTATGAACACCAAGATAGTCATCACTAGGGAAATTCTAAGAGTTTAGAGGTTACATCCCAGGAACCAGAAACAAAGGCCAGCCAAATTCTTTATTATACATACAAGGTCTCTCCTTTGAACAACATCTAATTATAAATTCCAAACCATGACACTATTAAAAATATAAAAATGATCAAAATCACAGTAGCAAATTAATTTCTGTACTAGAAACCAGAGCTCTCTGCCCATGCTTACTCTACCCAAGCAGTTACAAGTAAAGACCTTGTGCAAGTGAGAACTACATGGCTGCTATGAGACCAGGAGGGACTAAGGGAACCAAGAAAGCACATCAAGGTAAAATTAAATCAAAGGTCAAAAATTTGACCAATTGCCAGCAATAAGAAAGAGTCAGTAAATTCACAGATCAGCATAAATTAGATTAAGCCTCTCTTGGTAGTCCAACAATCTTTTTCAATGTATCCTAAATGTGACCCAGGGTTAAATACTGGGTTGGCCAAAAAGTTCGTCTGTATGATGTTACAAAAACCCAAACAAACTTTTGGGCCAACCCAATAATAAAACTGTGTTTTGGGCTTCCCTGGTGGCACAGTGGTTGAGAGTGTGCCTGCCGACGCAGGGGACACGGGTTCGTGCCCCGGTCCGGGAAGATCCCACATGCCGCGGAGCAGCTGGGCCCATGAGCCAGGGCCACTGAGGCTGTGCGTCCGGAGCCTGTGCTCCACAACAGGAGAGGCCACAGCAGTGAGAGGCCCGTGTACCGCAAAAATAAATAAATAAATAAAATGTGTTTTACATGTATCCAGTTTGAGATAACACATTATCAGGCAAAGGTTTTGGAAGTTTACTTTGAGCGATGCTATACAAAGTGGAGTAATTGTTCTTATTCTGGAGTCCTATACACTATTGTCCTTGCTACACCTGGGAACAATGATCTCTTAGTCAGTTATAATTCAACTCCATTACCAAAGAAAGGAAACGTATTGATTTGAGATGAGAATTTCTCCATCTGCCTTTGGAAAGATATGTTCCCCCACTGCTCCAGACCAGGGTTGGTAGCACATTCTTAGCTCTAGAGAGTATAAAGTTCTCACAAAATCCTTTGTATTACCTGAAACTGGCCTAGATATAACTGATATTCAAAAACTATTAGTATGTGTGCAATATGCAGAATGAAAGCTAAGGAACCTAAATGATATAAAAAAATAAAAGGGTACAATATCCCTAGCCAACTTTTTTTTTAATAGAGAAAACTACTTATGAGGAAAAAAAAATTTTTTAACATCATCGCAGTATTCTGGCATTGGTGGGAAGGGTGTGGTGGAAGAAGAATATATACCAGAATATCTTGTGGATTTTTATCAGTTATTCTTCCTCTCCACTGAGGACAAAATAAGAAGCTATGAGCCTAAGTTGCTGCAAGAGAGATTTAGCTGGGATGTAAACAAGAAATTCTTGACAAGAGAAGCACTGCTAAATATGCAAAAAAATTATAGAGGAAGGTTCAGTTCCCTGTATATGAGATAAAATTTCACATCTGAGATCATGAAAATGTAATCCTCTTGTGTATCAATGCAAACTGGAAAGAAAATTTCATTTCAATGGTCTTATAACTGAACAATTCTATTATTCCATGCTGAAGCAATGATGTAATGATTTGTTTTCATGAATGTCTAGAAAAATTTTGTTTTTAAAAATCATTTATTCATAATATTAATAACTAATGTAACTGCAGTGCTTTATAATTTGTAGTTTTTATAAATGCTTAAACCTGCATTACTATTTGATCAATCAAGGTAAAAGAAAAGTTTTAATAAATAAGCCAGATAGTACCCATTCAAAATATCCTTGTCCTTAATATAATAATAATTATTCCTTGGAGGGAATGGCAAAGATGGTGAAGTAGGAAGACCCTGAGCTCACCTTCTCCCACAGGCGTATCAAATTTACAACTATTTACAAAGCAACTATCAATGAAAATGACCTGAACACTAGCAGGAGAGATTTACCACAAGTAAAGATATAAAGAACAAATCAAAACAAATGGGTAGGAGGAGCAGAGATGTGGTACAGTCAAGACCCAAACCTCCAGGTAGGCAACCCACAAATGAGAGGATAATCATAATTACAGAGGTCTTCTCCAAGGAGCAAGGGGTCTGAGCCTCATATCAAGCTACCCAGTGCAGGGGTCCTGCACGAGGAAGATGAGGCTCCAGAACATCTGGCTTTGAAGGCCAGTGGGGTTTGCATATGGGAGAGCAAGAGGACTGCAGGAAACAGAGATGCTGCTCTTAAAGGGTGCACACAAAATCTCACTCTCTGAGTACCAGCACAGAGGCAGTAATTTGAAAGAAGCCTGGCTCAGACATTTACTGATCTTGAAGAGCCTCCCAGAGAGGCAGGAGGCAAGTGAGATGTCCCCTGGGGACATAAATTTTGGCACTAGCCATTTGTGAAAGCTCATTCAACCACCAGGAAACTGGTGCTAGCTAGCACCATTTTGGAGTCCTCCCTCTAGCTTATTAGTGGGGCTTATCTGGTTATCTGTGGTCCCAGGACCCCATAAGCTAAGCAGCCAGGAGTGCAAGGGCCCAGCTCACCCACTACCAGGCTGGCACCAGCCCCTGATCCAAAGGCCCCCAAAGCCAGAGACTCAGCCCCATTGACCAGTGGATCAGCATCAGCCTTAAGCACCCTGGGAACCACAAGCAACTGTCTCAGGATATGGCCCCACACACCAGCAGTCAGTCTCCTACATAAGGCCACTTTTCCAAGATCAGGAAATGTGACCAACCTACCTAATATATAGAAACAAACACGGAGAATTAAGCCAAATGAGAAAGAGAAATATGTTCCAAACAAGGGAAAAAAAAAACTCAGAAAAAAATCTAGACAAAGTCACGATAAGCAATCTACCTGATAAAGAGTTCAAGATAATGATCATAAAGATGGTCACTGATCTCAGGAGAAGAATGAACACAGTGAGAAGTTTAAAAAATAGTTAGAAAATATAAAAAATAACCAAACAGAGCTGAACAACACAATAACTGAAATTTTAAAAATACACTAGAAAGAATAAAAAGATTAGATGATACAGAGGAATGGATCAATGAACTGTAAGACAAAATCATAGAAATCACTCATGCTGAATAGAAAAAAGAAAAAAAATTGTAAAAAATGATAGTTTAAGACCTCTGGACAACATCAAGAATACTAATATATAGAGGTCCCAGGAAAATAAGAGAGAGATAAAAGGGCAGAGAAATTATTTGAAGAAACAATAGTGGAAAACTTCCCAAACCTGGGAAAGGAAACAAATATTCAGAGAATCCCAAACAAGATGAACCCAAAGAGGTCCATGCCAAGACACATTATAGTTAAAACTGCAAAGATTAAAGATAGAGACTCTTACGAGCAGCAAGAGAAAAGCAACAAGTTACATATAAGGCAACTCCCATAAGACCATGAGTTGACTTTTCAACAGAAACTATAGTCCAGAGGAAGTGGTACAATATATTCAAAATAATGAAAGGAAAAAAACTACAACCAAGAATGCTCTACCTGACAAGGATATCACTCAGATTTGAAAGAGAGATTAAGAGTTTACAGACAAGCAAAAGTTAAAAGAAGTCAACATCACTAAACAAACCCTAAAAGAAATCTTAAAGTGACTTCTCAAAGCCTAAAAGAAAACATAACAAGTAGAAATATGAAAATTGCAAAATGAAAACTTGCAATGGTAAAGGCAAATATACAGTAAAGGTAGTAGTGTAACCACCTATAAAGCCAGTAGGAAGATTAAAAGACAAAATAGTAAAATCGATATCCACAATAAGTAGTTAAGGGATACACAAAACAGAAAGATGTAAAACGTGATGTCAAAAACATTACATGTGGCTGGGGAAGTAAAAATACAAGATGTTAGAATGGGTTTGAACTTAAGAGATCATGGGCTTCCCTGGTGGTGCAGGGGTTGAGGGTCTGCCTGCCGATGCAGGGGACACGGGTTCGTGCCCCAGTCTGGGAAGATCCCACATGCCGCAGAGCGGCTAGGCCCGTGAGCCATGGCCGCTGAGCCTGCGCGTCCAGAGCCTGTGCTCCGCAACGGGAGAGGCCACAACAGTGAGAGGCCCGCGTACCACAAAAAAAAAAAAAGAGATCATCAACTAAAAATAATCATGTATACACACAGGGTGTTATATATAAACCTCATAGTAACCACAACCAAAAATCTAAAATAGACACGCTCACACAAAAGAGAAAGAAATCCAAACATAACAGTAAAGATAGTCATCAAATTACAAGGGAAGAAAACAAAAGAAGAAATAAAAGAGAACTACAAAAACAACCAGAAAACAATTAGCAAAATGGCAATAAGTACAAGCCTATCAACATATACTTGAAATGTAAATGACATGTAAAGGACACAGATGGCTAAATGAATTCAAAACTGGACCCGTATATATCCTGCCTATAGGAGACTCAATTCACATCTAAAGACACACACAAGCAAAAGTGAGGGGATGGAAAAAGATATTGCATATGAATTGAAATGAAAAGAAAGGTGGGTTAGCAATACTTATGTCAGACAAAATATACTTTAAAACAAAGACTGTAACAAGAAACAAAGAAGAATTTTACATAATGTTCAACAGATCATTCGAACAAGAGGATATATCAATTGTAAATATAAATGCACCCAACATAGGAGCACTAAACTAAATACATAAATCAAATATTAACAAATATAAAGAGATAAATTGACAGTAACACAATAATAACAGGGAAATTTAATACCTCACAAACATCAATGGACAGATTATCCAGGCAGAGAATCAATAAGAAACACTAGCCTTAAATGAAACATTATACCAGATGGACTTAACAGAAATATATAGAATATTTCATCCAAAAGCAGCAAAATACACATTCTTTTCAAGTGCACATGGAACATCCTCCAAGACAGATCATATGCTAGGGCACACAACAAGTCTTAATAAATTTAAGACTGAAATCATGCTGAGAAATCATCTTTTCCGACAACAGCTATATGAGAATAGAAATCAACTACAAGAAAAACAACTGCAAAACACACACACGGAAGTTAAACAATATGCTACTAAACAACCAAAGGGTTACTGAAGAAATCAAAGAAGAAATAAGAAAATATACCAGGAGACAAATGAAAACAGAAACACAAAGATCCAAAATTTATGGGATGAAATCAGTTCTAGGAGGGATGTTTACAGCAATGCAAGCTTCCCTAAAGAAAAAAAAAAAAAAAATCTCAAATAAACATCCTAACCAAACTCCCAAAGGAACTAGAAAAGAAAAAACAAAACCTAAAGCTAGTAGGAGAAAAGAAATCATAAAGATCAGAGCAGAAATAAATGAAATAGAGACTAAAAACAACAGAAAAGATCAATGAAACTAAGAGCTGATTCTTTGATAATATAAACAAAATTGGTAAAGCTGTAGCCAGTCTCACAAGGAAAAAAGAGGGAGAGCCCAAATAAATGAAATCAGAAATGAAAGGGAAATCATAATTGACATCATAGAAATACAAAGGATCATAAGAGATCACTATGAACAATTATACAACAATAAAATGGAAAACCTAGAAGAAATGGGTAAATTCCTAAATGTACAATCCCCTAAGACTGTATCAGAAAGAAACAGAATATAAAACAGACTACCAGTAATGAGATTGAATCAATAATTTTAAAAAACTCCCAACAAGCAAAAGTCCAGACAAGATGGCTTCTTGTGTGAATTCTACCTATCATTTAAAGAAGAATTAACACCTATCTTCCTCAAACTATTCCAAAAAATTGAAACAGAAGAAATGCTTCCAAACTCATCTACAAGGCAGCACCACCGTGTTATCAAAGCCAGACAAAGGCAACACACACACACACACACACACACACACACACACACACACGAACTACAGGCCAATATCATGGATGAACACAGATGCAAAAAATTTCAACAATATGTTAGCAAACCAAATTCAGCAATACAGTAAAACAATCACACACCATGATCAAGTGGGATTTATCACAGGGACGCAAAGATGCTTCAGTACCCACAAGTCAATACCCACAGTGTAACAAACCACATTAACAAACTGAATAAAAATCATATAATAATCTCAATAGATGCAGAAAAAACTTTTGACAATATTTAACATCAATTTATGATAAAAACTCTTATGAAAGTGGGTATAGAGGGAACATACCTCAACATAATAAAGACCATAGATGACAAACCTACAGCCAACATCATACTCAATGGTGAAAAGCTGAAAACATTTCCGCTAAGATCAGGAACAAGACAAAGATGCTCACTTTGCCATTTTTATTCAACATAGTATTGGAAGTCCTAACCACAGTGATTATACAAGAAAAAAAATTAAAGAAATCCAAATTGTAAAGGAAGGAGTAAAAGTGACACTGTTTTCAGATTACAAGACACTATGTATACAAAATCCTAAAGATGCTATGAAAAAACTACTAGGACTAATAAATGAATTCAGTAAAGTTGCAAGATACAAAATTAATATACAGATATCTGTTGTATTTATATATACTAACAACAAACCATCAGTAAGAGAAATTAAGAGAACAAACCCATTTACAATTGCATCAAAAAGAATAAAATAGCTAGGAATAAATTTAACCAAGGAGGTAGACATCTGTACTCAGAAAACTCTAAGACACTGATGAAAGAAACTGAAGATGACATGACACAAACAAATGGAAAGATATGCCATGCTTACAGATTGGATGAATTAATATTATTAAAATGACCACACTACCCAAGGCAATCTATAGATTCAATGCAATCTCTATCAAAACACAATTGGAATTTTCCCAAAACTAGAAAAAATTATTCTAAAATTTGTATGGAAACATAAAGGGCCCCAAATAGCCAAAGCAATCTTGAGAAGGAAGAACGAAGCTGAAGTTATTATGCGTCCTGATTCCAAACTATAGTACAAAGTTACAGTCATCAAAACAGTATGGCACTGGCACAAAAAGAGACACATATATCAACGGAACAGAACAGAGAGCCCATACCTATATGGTCAACTAACCTATAACAAAGGATACAAGAATATACAATGGGGAAAAGATAGCTTCTTCAATAAATGGCCTTGGGAAAATTGGACAGCTATGTGTAAAAGAATCAAACTGGACTACTTTTTGACACTATATACAAAAAGAAACTTAAAATGGATTAAAGACTGAAATGTAAGTCTTAAAGCCATAAAACTCATGGAAAAAATATAGGCAGTACACTCTTTGACAACAATCTTATTAGCAAAATGTTTTTGGATCTGTCTCCTCAGGCAAGGGAAACATGAGCAAAAATAAACAAATAGGAGTACATCAAACTAAAAGGCTTTTGCACAGTTAAGGAAATGATCATGAAACAAAAAAGCAGGCTACTGATAGAAGATATCTGCAAACTATATATCCAATAAGGGGTTAATATCCAAAATATGCAAAAGAACTCATACAACATTTAAAAAAATCCCAATTAAAAAATTGGCAGAAGCCCTGCATAGATATTTTTGCAAAGAAGATCTACAGATGGCCAACAGATACATGAAAAGATGTTCAACATCACTAATCATCAGGGAAATGCAAATCAAAACCACAATGAGATCTCACCTCACACCTGTCGGATGGCTATTATCAAAAAGGTAACATTTAACAAGTGTTGGTGAGAATGTGGAGAAAAGGGTGCACTATTTATGGGATTGTAAATTGGTGCAGCCACTATGGGAAACAGAATGGAGATTCCTCAAAAATTTAAAAATGGAACTACAATATGATCCAGCAATTCCACTTCTGAATATGTTTCAAAACAAAAAAACCCATTAATTTGAAAAGATGTATGCACCCGTATGTTCACTGCAGCATTATTTATAGTAGCCAAGATATGGAAGCAATCTATGTATCCACTGATAAATGAATGGATAAAGAAGATGTGGTGTGTGTATATACATATACACACACACACAATGGAATGTACTCAGCCATAAAAAAGAATGAAATCTTGCCTTTTGCGACAGCATGGATAGGCCTAGAGAGTATTATGCTAAGTGAAATAAGTCAGACAGAGAAAGATAAATACTGTATCATTTCACTCACATGTGAAATCTAAAAATGAAACAAATGAATAAACACAACAAAACAGAAACAGACTCATAGAAACAGAGAACAAACTGGTCGTTGCCAGAGGGGTGGGGGTGAGGGTATGAGTGAAAGGTGAAGGGGATTAAGAGATATAAACCTCCAGTTATAAAATAAGTCATGGAGATGTAATGTACAACATAGGTAATATAGTCAATAATAATGTAATAACTTTGTATGGTGACTGATGGTAACCTGATTTATCATTGTGATCATTTTTTTTAAATTGAAGTATAGCTGACTTACAACGCTGTGCCAATCTCTGCTGTAGAGCAAAGTGACTCAGTTTTGCACATATAGACACTCTTTTTTTAAAGTTTTATTTATTTATTTTTGGCTGTGTTGGGTTTTTGTTGCTGTGCACAGGTTTTCTCTAGTTGTGGAGAGCGGGGGCTACTCTTCGTTGTGGTGCGCAGGCTTCTCATTGCAGTGGCTTCTCTTGTTGCAGAGCACAGGATCTGGACACTCGGGCTTTAGTAGTTGTGGCACGCAGGCTCAGTAGTTCTGGCTCATGGGCTCTAGAGCAGTGGTCCCCAACCTTTTGGGCACCAGGGACCGGTTTCACAGAAGACAATTTTTCCACGGATGGGGGGTGGGGGGGATAGTTCCAGTGGTAATGCGAGCGACGGTTCAGGCAGTAATGTGAGCGATGGGGAGCGGCAGATGAAGCTTTGCTCGCTTTCCCGCCACTCACGGTTCCTAACAGGCTGAGGACCAGTACCTGTTAGGGGGTTGGGGACCCCTGCTCTAGAGCACAGGCTCAGTAGTTGTGCGTGGGCTTAGTTGCTCCATGGCATGTAGGATCTTCCCGGACCAGGGATCAAACTGGTGACCCCTGCATTGGCAGGCAGATTCTTAACCACTGTGCCACCAGGGAAGTCCCTACACTCTTTTTTTAATATCCTTTTCCATTATGGTTTATCCCAGGAGATTGGATATAGTTCCCTGTGCTGTGATCATTTTGTATGTATGAATATACTGAATCACTATGTTGTACACCAAAAACTAATATTATAAGTAAATTATACTTCAGTTAAAAACAAAATAAAAACTAAACCAAAAAATTATATCATAGAAACTTCTCTGTAACTAGTGAAAGTACTTAAAATGTTAAGCCCATAAATTAATATCTTGGATGTCCTCTGTATTAGTCTGCTCAGGCTGCTATAACAAAATATCATAGACTATGTGGTTTAAACATCAGACATATGCTTTTTACAGTTCTGGAGCCTGATAAGTCAAGGTCAAGGTACCAGCCAATTTGGTTCCTGGTATGAATTCTCTTCCTGGCTTACAGAAGTCCACCTTCTCCCTGTGTCTTGGCAGAGAGAGTTATCTCTCTCATCATCTTCTTATAAGGTCTCTAATCCCATCATGAGGGACCCACCCTCATGACCTCATCTAACCCTAATTACCTCCCAAAGGCCCTATCTCCAACTATAGTCACATTGCAGCTTAGAGCTTAGACATATGAATTTGGGTGGGGGAGGGACACAATTTAGGCCATAGCCTTCCAAAGTATTTATATGTGGTCTGTGTACAACGTTCATTACTTTTTGGTCTTCTAACACAAAAACTCTTTACTCTTATTTTTTCTGTCTCTATTTAAAGACAACAAAATAATATTTTTTAATTGTTTTATTTTTAAGTATAACTCCTTAAGCTTTTTTTAAATGATGTTATTTTTTAGAAAACTTTGATTTACAGCAAAATTGAGCAGAAGATACAGGGATTTCTGGCTTTCCCATATACCCCCACCTGCCCTCTTTTTTTTTGGCTGCTCCGTGTGGCTTGCAGGATCTTAGTTCCCTAACCAGGAATCAAACCCAGGCCCCCGCAGTGGAAGCACAGAGCGCTAATCACTGGACCACCAGGGAATTCCCACCCCTACCCCTCTTATATACAGTCTTTCCCATTATCGACATCTCCCACTATGGTGGTATACTTGTTACAACTGATGAACCTACAATGACATATCATAATCACCCCATGTCCATAACTTACATTACAATTTACTCTTGGTGTTCTACATTCTATGGGTTTAAACAAATATATGGCATGTATCCATCATAATAGTATTATACAGAGTAGTTTCAGGGCTCTGAAAGTCCTCTGCCCTCTGTCTATTCATTCCTGTCTCTCCCCCAGCACAGTGAATGCCAGGTAACTCCTAGCAACCACTGATTTTTTTCTCTTATCTCTGTAGTTTTGTTTATTCCACATGGTTTTGTCATATAGTTGAAATTATACAATATGTAGCCTTTCCGATTGGCTTCTTTCACTTAGAAATATGCAGTTAAGGTTTTTCTATGTCTTTTCATGGCTTGATAGCTCATTTCTTTCTAGAGTTGAATAATATTCCCTTGCCTAAATATACCACAGTTTATTTATCTGTTCACCTACTGAAGGACATCTTGGTTACTTCCAAGTTTTGGAAATTACAGATAAAGCTGCTATAAACATCCATTTGCAGGTTTCTGTATGGATATAAGTTTTCAGCTCCTCTGGGTAAACACCAAGGAGCACAATTGCTGATTCATATGGTAAGTGTATGTTTAGTTTTTTAAGAAACCTACCAAATTTTCTTCCAAAGTGTCTGTACCATTTTGCATTCCCACCAGCAGTGAATGAAAATTTTTGATGCTCCACACTTTCACTAGCATTTGGTGTTGTCAGTGGTCTAGATTTTAGCCATTATCATAGGTATGTAGTGATGTTTCATTGTCTTACTTTGCATTTCCTCATGACATATGATGTAGAGCATCTCTATATGATTATTTGCCATTTGTATATATTCTTTGGTGAGGTGCCTGTTAAGGTCTTTGGTCCATTTCTTCATCTAGTTGTTTGTTTTCTTACTGTTGAGTTTTAAGAGTTCTTAGTGTACTTTGAATAACAGTCCTTTATCAGATCTGTCTTTTGCAAATATTTTCTCTCAGGCTGTGACTTGTCTTCTCATTCTCTTGACAGTATCTTTCACAGAACAGACACTTTTTTATTTTAATGATGTCCAGTTATCAATTCTTTCTTTCATGGATCATGCCTTTGGCGTTGTATGTAAAAAGTCATTACCAAATCCAAAGTTACCTAAATATTTTCCTACAGTATCTTCTAGGATTTTTATAGTTTTGCATTTTACATTTAGGTCTGTGATCCATTTTGAGTTGATTTTTGTGAAGGGTGTAAAGTCTGTATCTAGATTCATCTTTTTGCATGTAGATATTCATCTTAAGCTTTGATATACATTTTACTGAGAACAGTGGGTATTAATAATAATAGCTAACATTTGTTGGTGCTTGCTAATGCTATAGGCATGGTCAGGGTTCTAAGAGCTTTCGTGTATTAAACTCATTTAATAGTTGTGACAACCTCTATGAGACAGGTAATATTATTTACATTTTACAGAAGAGAATACTGATTTTCAGGAAACTAAATAGCTTGCTCAAGGACACAGAAGCAGGCAATTGAAGGAACCAGGTTCTAAAGCCAGGCAGCCTGGTTCCAGAGCACACCTTCCTACTCATATACCCATAGCCACACATATCTAAGTTATTACAATATTAGATAATAAATACCTTGCTTTAAGATTATAGATCTAAATTATAATTAGAAAAGGTAAAGACAAGTAAGTACTCTTGTCCAGAGGAAAAGACAATGTTCTTAAGATAGAGAATGTTTCATAACTATGTGTATTACATTTACTGAAATATTTGGATTTTTACTTCTTTGAATCAATGTGTATTACATATGTCTTAAACTGAATCTGAAGAAGTATATTCCTTAGATATCAAATGATAGGCATCTACTCATGTAAATTTACTCTTGCAGGTAAAATAGTGTAATAACAAACATATGTGTTACACAGGCCACACCAGATGTTATAAACCTATGCTCATATAGTTCGTGCACAGAGACCATGATAATGCAGTGTTAGCAATCTTCATCTATATACTCTCTGGAGCAGCAATTTTCATTGTTCTAGCAAAACGCCCAATCTATCACTAAGATCTGTCACATTTTCTTTTATGACATTTCTTGAATTTACAGCTAATAATTTCTACCAATTTTCTGTCATTTGAGTCACTGCCACCTGATCTTCATGCTCTGCCCTAAAAGCAGCCCCCAACATTATCATTTAATTTCTTCTTCAGCCGAAAGCTATTTACTATAATGTCCTACAATCTGTCCCAATGTCCCAACACAACACTTTATTTATAGGTATAAAACAACTTTTTCAACCTCATATTTCCCCATCATAAATGTTGCTGTTTGAATTGCACTAACAAAACAATCCAAAAACTGTTTCTAATTGCACTGATTCCAGACTGCAGAGTTATCTGGGCTGCTCTTGGCAGTAGTGGTGACACCAGATGCTAAAGGGCTAGTATTCAGCAGCTGGACATTTGATGCTATAAGGAAAGTGTGCTGTGTATCAGACTCAGACTTTGATTATCCTGCCATGTGCCACAACACCCAAAAAGGGGAAAAAAATAAACAAAACTCAATAATCATCTTGGAATCAACCATAGTCTGAATGTATACACTTTAAATAAAATTAAATGTAGATTCACAAATAGAAAAGACTGTTCTCAAGACTTTTTTTTCAAGTAGTATACATATAAAGCAGAAATTTATAAAACTAAAATTTAGGTAGGTTGAAGCATAAGAAATTGCTTTTTTAGTAAGTCAAAAATGGCCAAAAATTGGCAATTTTATATGATTTTGCTTATCAGGTTGTAAAATATAATAACACTAATTTTTATTGAGAATAATAAGGAACATCGTTATGCAAACAGATGACAAAAATAGCAAGACAGCACTTAATGTCTCACCATCTATCTCATTTGTCTGAATAAAATGTCACACACTACCTTAATTTTCATCCACTGCTTACATCTCACGCTCTCCAGAAGACTGTCACACAGCAGATTAAAAAGTGGCTATATAAATCACAACTTCTGCTACCTAATACCATGGTTTCCAAACACTATGCTGACAAATGATGAGAGTATTAATGAACTCTTCAGTTCAATAATCCAATATTCCACCAGTAGTTAGCAAAAGTAGTGTGAAATAAAACACACTCTGAAATAAATGCCAATGTTAAAAATACTGTTTCAAAGTCTATAAACTTATTACATGCTATTACAAAGTGCCAACAGTTTTCTGTTCCCGGTACTTTCGTTTTACTTTAAATCAATTGGAATTACTACATTAAATCTATGTCTTTGAAAGCTCAGCATGCGAAAAAGAAGGCAGATTAAACACTGTATGGTCAGCAACCTCGTATAGTGTAATTATTTTTTTCTTATCATTCTAAGCTCTTTACTCAAACCCACATGTATTTAAGGAACACACTATTTTCAAAGCACTGCATGCGTGCTGTGAAGAAAACAAAAATTAAAAAACTTCTTCCCTCAAAGAGTTTACATTCTAATTTTACAGACAAGATATGGACACTTATGTGGTGTTTTTAAATATATTTACTTTCAAAGACATGTTAAGATAGCAAAATAAAAGAGGTGTCACAAGGTAGTACATGATTGTCAGATGTATGTAGTATAAATGGTAATTAATGTTAGAAATCAAAAGAGGGAAATATCTTTTCAGACACAGTCCAGAAAAGATTTGCAGCTGAAGTGGGATTTGTGCTTCCTTTAAAGAATCACTGGTGTTGAGAAGAGGGAAAGGGGAGAGAGATGACTTTCATTCTGGATGCCTTGGGCTTGGGCTGGGTGGTATCAGAAATCAAAGTACACAGAAGTAACCATTCCAAACTAGTTTCTAACAACACATCACCACTACTTTTAAGTTCACTAATGCTTCTTGTCACATTTTAGTTGCTTAGAAACCATATTACTCATTTTTGCCATTAACGTGCTTATCAACTTATTTATCACAAATTCTTTAACATCTTCTCAAAATTCCAATTGGTAGCATTTGAGGTTCGCCAGAAAAAAAAATACACTCCAGTAAATTGATAGCAGCTGCGTGGCATGGCTCGAAAACTAATATTTGTGGGCAAGAAAGCTCTGTGTTATTCAATCCAATATTTCAAAATGGAGTATGTGAGAAGACTCTCTAAATTTGGAATACCTTACATTTCCAGTTCTACCAAAAATTATTATATAAACATGTTCTAAGTTTTACCTATTCTGAATTCATAAAGAACTATAAGGAAAACAAAACTGAATGAAAAGAAACTAAGACACTCTCCCCATTTTTTGTATATTCACTTGCTGCCTCCAACCACAGCTAGTGACCCTACATTAAGGGATAAATTCTGCCAGAATATAGGAGGAATTTAAACTGACTTCCTTCTTGGACTTTGGAACGATACTTAATGCTTAACTGCCTTCCACTCATAATGATTTTAGGTCAATTTATCAGAAATCAATATACCTGAAATTCAATTTTCCAAGGGAACAATATGCCAAGTGATCAATTTCCCTCCTTTGCCAAAATTACAGTAAACTTCCTTTTCTTCACCAAGTAAAGTTTTGTGGCATTCATACTGATGCACAGCCTTTACACAGATTTTTAATTTATCAGAAGATGATAACATCTAAGAATTGTTTAACTGACCTTTGCCCTGGTTTTCTGCTGCTGTTGTTATTGCTCCTGAAGCTTAAAAAGCTGGATACAAAGACGAAGCATGGACCAACCTTCAAGATGGTGGAGGAGTAAGATGTGGAGATCACCTTCCTCCCCACAAATAATCAAATATACATCTACATGTGGAACAACTCCTACAGAACACCTACTGAACGCTGGCATAAGACCTCAGACATCCCAAAAGGCAAGAAACTCCCCACCCACCCAGCCGTGTGGCTGACAGGGTCTTGGTGCTCCAACCGGGTGTCAGGCCTGAGGCTCTGAGGTGGGAGAGCCGAGTTCAGGACATTGGTCCACCAGAGACCTCCCGGCCCCCATAATATCAATCAGCGACAGCGCTCCCAGAGATCTCCATCTCAACGCTAAGACCCAGCTCCAATGAACAACCAGCAAGCTCCAGTGCTGGACACCCCATGCCAAACAACAGGCAAGACAGGAACACAAGCCCACCCATTAGCAGAGAGGCTGACTGAAATCATACTAAGTTCCCAGACACCCCAAAACACACAACCGGACACAGTCCTGCCAACCAGAAAGAAAATATGCAGCCTCATCCACCAGAACACAGGCACCACTCCCTGCCACCAGGAAGCCTACACAACCCACTGAACCAACATTACCCACTGGGGGCAGACACCAAAAACAACGGGAACCACAAACCTGCAGCCTGCAAAAAGGAGACACCACACACAATAAGTTAAGCAAAACGAGAAGACAGAGAAATATGCAGCAGATGAAGGAGCAAGGTAAAAACCCACCAGACCAAACAAATGAAGAGGAAATAGGCAGTCTACCTGAAAAAGAATTCAGAGGAATGATAGTAAAGATGATCCAAAATCTTGGAAGTAGAATGGAGAAAATACAAGAAACGTTTAACAAGGGCCTAGAAGAACTAAAGAGCAAACAAACAATGATGAACAACACAATAAACTAAATAAAAACTTCTCTAGAAAGAATCAATAGCAGCATAACTGAGACAGAAGAACAGATAAGTGACCCGGAAGATAAAATAGTGGAAACAACTACCGCAGAGAACAATAAAGAAAAAAGAATGAAAAGAATTGAGGACAGTCTCAGACCTCTGGGAAAACGTTAAATGCACCAACATTTGCATTATAGGGGTCCCAGAAGAAGAAGAGAAAAAAAAAAGGGTTTGAGAAAACATTTGAAGAAATTATAGCTGAAAACTTCCCTAATACGGGAAAGGAAATAGTCAATCAAGTCCAGGAAGCCCAGAGTCCCATACAAGATAAACAGAAGGAGAAACATGCCAAGACACATATTAATCAAACTATCAAAAATTACATACAAAGACAAAATACGAAAAGCAGAAGGGGAAAAGCAACACATAACATACAAGGGAATCCCATAAGGTTAACAGCTGATCTTTCAGCAGAAACTCTGCAAGCCAGAGTGTGTGGCAGGACATATTGAAAGGGCTGAAAGGGAAAAAATCTACAACCAAGATTACTCTAACCAGCAAGGATCTCATTCAGATTCGACGGAAATTAAAACCTTTACAGACAAGCAAAAGCTGAGAGAGTTCAGCACCACCAAGCCAGCTTTACAACAAATGCTAAAGGAACTTCTGTAAGCAGGAAACACAAGAGAAGGAAAAGACCTACAAAAATAATCCAAAACAATTAAGGAACTGGTAATAGGAACATACATATCTATAATTACCTTAAATGTAAATGGATTAAATGCTCCAACCAAAAGACATAGACTGGCTGAATGGATACAAAAACAAGACCCGTAAATATGCTATCTACAAGAGACCCACTTCAGACCTAGGGACACATACAGACTGAAAGTGAGGGGATGGAAAAAGATATTCCATGCAAATGGAAATCAAAAGAAAGCTGGAGTAGCAATTCTCACATCAGACAAAATAGACTTTAAAGACTATTACAACAGACAAAGAAGGACACTACATAATTGTCAAGGGATCAATCCAAGAAGAAGATATAACAATTGTAAATATTTATGCACCCAAAATAGGAGCATCTCAGTACATAAGGCAAATGCTAACAGCCATAAAAGGGGAAATCGACAGTAACACAATCATAGTAGCGGACTTTAACACCCCACTTTCACCCATGGACAGATCATCCAAAATGAAAATAAATAAGGAAACACTAGCTTAAATGACACATTAAACAAGATGGACTTAATCAATATTTATAGGATATTCCATCCAAAAACAGCAGAATACACTTTCGTCTCAAGAGCTCATAGAACATTTTCCAGGATAGATCATATCTTGGGTCACAAATCAAGCCTTGGTAAATTTAAGAAAATTGAAATCATATCAAGTATCTCTTCCGAACACAACGCCGTAAGACTAGATATCAATTACAGGGAAAAATAAACTGTAAAAAACACAAACACATGGAGGCTAAACAATACACTACTAAATAACCAAGAGATCACGGAAGAAATCAAAGAGGAAATCAAAAAATACCTAGAAACAAATGACAATGAAAACACGATGACCAAAACCTACTGGATGCCTCAAAAGCCGTTCTAAGAGGGAATTTTATAGCAATATGATCCTACCTCAAGAAACAAGAAAAACCTCAAACAACCTAACCTTACACCTAAAGCATTAGAGAAAGAAAAACCAAAAAAACCGAAAGTTAGCAGAAGGACTGAAGTCATAAAGATCAGATCAGAAATAAATGAAAAAGAAATGAAGGAAATGATAGCAAAGATCAATAAAACTAAAAGCTGGTTCTTTGAGAAGAAAAACAAAATTGATAAACCATTAGCAAGACTCATCAGGAAAAAAAGGAAGAAGACTCAAATCAATACAACTAGAAATGAAAAAGGAGAAGTAACAACTGACACTGCAGAAATACAAAGGATCATGAGAGATTACTACAAGCAACTCTATGCCAATAAAATGGACAACCTGGAAGAAATGGACAAATTCTTAGAAAAGCACAACCTTCCCAGACTGAACCAAGAAGAAACAGAAAATATAAACAGACCAGTCACAAGCACTGAAATTGAAACTGTGATTTTAAATCGTCGGACAAACAGAAGCCCAGGACCAGATGGCTTCACTTGTGAATTCTATTAAACATTTAGAGAAGAGCTAACACCTATCCTTATCAAACTCTTCCAAAATATAGCAGCAGGAGGAACACTCCCAAACTCACTCTACGAGGCCACCATCACCTGACACCAAAACCAGACAAAGATGTCACAAAAAAAAGAAAACTACAGGCCAATATTACTGATGAACATAGATGCAAAAATCCTCAACAAAATACTAGCAAACAGAATCCAATAGCACATTAAAAGAATCACACACCATGATCAGGCGGGTTTTATCCCAGGAATGCAAGGATTCTTCAAATATATGCAAATCAATCATTGTCATTAACCATATTAACAAATTTAAGGATAAAAACCATATGATCATCTCAATAGATGCAGAATAAAGCTTTGAACAAAATTCAACACCCATTTATTATAAATACCCTCCAGAAAGCAGGCATAGAGGGAACTTACCTTAACATAATAAAGGCCATATATGACAAACCCACAGCAAACATCATTCTCAATGGTGAAAAACTGAAAGCATTTCCTCTAAGATCAGGAACAAGACATGCATGTCCATCTCGCCACTATTATTCAACATAATTTTGCAAGTCATAGCCATGGCAATCAGAGAAGAAAAAGAAATAAAAGGAATCCAAATTGGAAAAGAAGAAGTAAAACTGTCACTGTTTGCAGATGACATGATACCATACACAGATAATCCTACAGATGCCACCAGAGGACTACTAGAGCTAATCAATGAATTTGGTAATGTAGCAGGATACAAAATTAATACACAGAAATCGCTTATATTCCTCTACACTAACAACAAAAGATCAGAAAGAGAAATTAAGGAAACATTCCCATTTACCACTGCAACAAAAAGAATAAAATACCTAGGAATAAACCTACCTAAGGAGACAAAACACCTGTATGCAGGAAACTATAAGACACTGATGAAAGAAATTAAAGATGACACAAACAGATGGAGAGATACACCATGTTCTTGGATTGGAAGAATCAACGTTGGGAAAATGACTATACTACCCAAAGCAATCTACAGATTCAGTGTAGTCCCTATCAAACTACCAATGGCATTTTTCACAGAACTAGAACAAAAAATTTCACAATTTGTATGGAAACACCAAAGACTCCGAATAGCCAAAGCAATCCTGAGAAAGAAAAATGGAGCTGGAGGGATCAGGCTCCCTGACTTCAGACTACACTACAAAGCTGCAGTAATCAAGACAGTATGGTACTGGCACAAAAACAGAAATATAGATCAATGGAACAGGATAAAAAGCCCAGAGATAAACCCACACACATACGGTCACCTTATCTTTAATAAAGGAGGCAAGAATATTTAATGGAGAAGACAGCCTCTTCACTAACTGTCGCTGGGAAAACTGGACAGCTACATGTAAAACAATGAAATTAGAACACTCCCTAAGACCATACACAAAAATAAGCTCAAAATGGATTAAAGACATAAATGTAAGGCCAGACACTACAAAACTCTTAGAGGAAAACACTCTATGACATAAATCACAGCAAGGTCCTTTTTGATTCACCTCCTAGAGAAATGGAAATAAAAACAAAAATAAACCACTGGGACCTAATGAAACTTAAAAGCTTTTGCACAGCAAAAGAAACCAAAAACAAGAGGAAAAGACAACCCTCAGAATGGGAGAAAATATTTGCAAATGAAGCAACTGACAAAGGATTAATCTCCAAAATATACAAACAGCTCATGCAGCTCAATATCAAAATAACAAACAACCCAATCCAAAAATGGGCAGAGCCCTAAATAGACATTTCTCCAAAGAAGATATACAGATTGCCAACAAACACATGGAAGGATGCTCAACATCACTAATCATTAGAGAAATGCAAATCAAACCTACAATGAGGTATCACCTCACACCAATCAGAATGGCCATCATCAAAATGTCTACAAACAATAAATGCTGGAAAGGGTGTGGAGAAAAGGGAACCCTCTTGCACTGTTGGTGGGAATGTAAATTGATACAGCCAATATGGAGAACAGTATGGAGGTTCCTTAAAAAACTAAAAATAGAACTACCATATGACCCAGCAGTCCCACTACTGGGCATACACCCTGAGAAAAACGTAATTCAAAAAGAGTCATGTACCACAATGTTCACTGCAGCTCTATTTACAATAGCCAGGACACGGAAGCAACCTAAGTGTCCATCGACAGATGAACAGATAAAGAAGATATGGCACATATATACAATGGAATATTACTCAGCCATAAAAAGAAACGAAATTGAGTTCTTTGTAGTGAGGTGCATGGACCTAGAGTCTGTCGTACAGAGTGAAGTAAGTCAGAAAGAGAAAAACAAATAACGTATGCTAACACATGTATATGGAATCTAAAAAAAAAAAAAATGGTTCTGAAGAACCTAGCAGCAGGAAAGAAATAAAGACACAGATGTAGAGAATGGACTTGAGGACACGGGGTGGGGGAAGGGTAAGCTGGGACAAAGTGAGAGAGTAGCATGAACATATATACACTACCAAATGTAAAATAGATAGCTAGTGGGAAGCAGTCGCATAGCACAGGGAGATCAGCTCGGTTCTTTGTGACCACCTAGAAGGGTGGGATAGGGAGGATGGGAGGGAGACACAAGAGGGAGAGGATATGGGGATATATGTATTCATATAGCTGATTCACTCTGTTATACAGCAGAAAGTAACACACCATTATAAAGCAATTATAGTCCAATAAAGATGTTAAAAAAAAAAGAAGCAGCACTTTGTTGGGATGGAAGAAAACATAGTGAGCACAAAGAGCAGCCTGGGATACTGTACTATCTCATAAAAAAAGGCAGTGAAGTGGAAAAGTAGGAGCCAGGAGTTAGGAGGATGGGACAGTGGAAGGAGAAGATACAGGGACCAAGAAAAAAACTTGGAGGGGGAACAGAAAGAAGAGACATCAACAGCGGAAATGGGATTTTAAGGGACAAGGAGAGGAGAGCAGTAGAGAGGAGAAAGGGGAATAAAGAAACTTAGGAGCAAGGAGGGGAAACAGTGAGAGAACAAGAGAAGTTGACAGGCAGAGAAGAGATGACATGGTTAAGTAGTGGAGAGGGAGTAGACTGAAAGGCAGAGAGAACACAGACAAAGGCAAAAGTGAAAATTTTGTGTCCAAGTTGCCCAAAACACCTTAATAATCCATCATATAAGTTACTGCAGATATTGTGTATATTTAGAAGAAAAAGGGTTTTTGTAAGTTAACATTGGTAAATTCCTCGTGTTTGTCATTCAGCAAAACATAGTAATTGATCATTGGGCAAAAATGCTGGATTTTATGAAAACATCCCTGGGAATTTACTTCAGAAACGAATACATTTCATTACAAACTTTGAATATCATGTGCTTTGAATGCCAGTGTGAGCTTCCATTCATCACCACAGAGCTTGTGTTATCTCCTCTTAGTTTTATCCCACCATGGCCCATCTATTTCGTAAGACATGGCCATAGCAATAATACTGGATATTAAAAAGACCATTATAGATCTTAGCTGGCTACTACAGGAATCCTCCCAGTCCTTACTCTATCTTCTTTACAGTGCTGTCAAATTTCTACTTTAAAAGTGTTAACATCTAAGAGTTTTCAAAGCAATATGTAAGTTAGGTGATCAGGACATTGTCTTTTTTTTTTTTTTTTTTTTAATTCTGATGAGGAACTTGATGTTCAAAGAAGATCACCGAGTTGTTCAAGGTCATAAGGTAAGACTTCCAAAATCTGGAACCTTAAGCCAAGTCTTCCTGTGGAAAAGCTAACACTTTTTTTCATAACATCCCAATGCACTGTCCCCAAATACTTTTAGAATCAACAACTCCTATAACAGATCTTTAAAAATAATATCATTTTTAAGTGGGAAAATACAATAGCTAGAATGTATGTGATTATTTGAATCAATAAGATTGTTTCAGAAGGTACTCCTCTCACATTCTCTTCCTCAACACAGATGTCTTTAAGTCACTCTTATAAATCTAGTAACTAGGTTTTCAACTCAGAATACTCAAGTGCATGGTACTGAAATACGAAAAAAAATTGAAATAAAGAACTGATTCAGTTACACTTTCCTTCAAAAGCAGAACTCTTTTATGGTGTGAATTAGGTAACCATCATGTTATAAGAAATGGATAAGCTAAAAGTTACCATTAGGATAATGGTTTAAAGAAACACACTGGGGCTTCCCTGGTGGTGCAGTGGTTGAGAGTCTGCCTGCCGATGCAGGGGACACAGGTTCGTGCCCCGGTCCGGGAAGATCCCACATGCCGCGGGGCGGCTGGGCCCGTGAACCATGGCCGCTGAGCCTGCGCATCCGGAGCCTGTGCTCCACAACGGGAGAGGCCACAACAGTGAGAGGCCCGCGTACCGCAAAAAAAAAAAAAAAAAAATACATTGACTTGGGTGGGCATAGGTGCCCTATTACTAAATTCTGATATCCTTTGGCTTATTTAGAACAAAGCTTTATCTTTACAGACATCCAAAATCAGTCCTGATTCCGCTAAAAACTGAAATGTCTAAGATTCTACCCTCCTTGTTAGCTAATAAGTTAGCCTGTCACAGTTTCATGAATGCTAGTAGAACAAATCAGATTCCCAGATGAGACAGAAAGGACAGTTTTTTACTCACAATGATAGCAGTAGCTGCAGTATCAGCATTTTTGTGCTGGTTCCCCAAGTCCAATTACTACAGGGTGACATGAAGAGGTTCAGATGACATAAGCACACACTACGGGTTGCTTTACAAGAAAGGAAACCCAAGAGAACCAGAATCTTTTATGATGGGCAGTAATTATGCTTGCCCTGGGCTCCAGAAATAGACATTTTTATTGTACTAAATATTAAGCATGGCTGCACTTTGCCCTGAGAGACACTAGCTCTATCTTCCAAGGTATTAGACACACATCCTTGAAACAAAAGTCCAGAACAAAGAGCCATCAGAGTCTCACTGGCAAAATGTGCAGAAACACTAGAGACCCATGAGAATTCTCTCTCAACAGGATGGTCCACATCTGCTTCAAGCTGTCTGTTATATTATTCTGAAACTTGTTTTATGAGTTGAGATATTTAATTAATAATCTAGCTATGTTCCTTAATTGCAAATCATTTTACTTGGAATGTAGTTTCTGTTATTGCCTCCATATGATTTCACTGGAGAGAAAAGTCAAACTGCCATAATAATTATTAATTGAATCTACCTGCTATAACTATTCCCCCTTGCAACCAGAAACTCTCCTAAAAGTTCAAACCTAACTCAGGCTCTAGGGCCAAATCTGTCCCATTTCAGATCTCAAGCGATTCTGCATCAATTCAACGTTGCTTGTTCCCTGGGATACCTGCCTTGAAAACTGCACCAGCGGATCTGTTCTCTTAGGCTGAGATCTTGTTTTGGTCCTCCAGATCCTTGAAGAACCTAAATCCCGGACCAGTTTCAAGCCAGCATCTGGCCCATGCCCCAGCTGTGAGACCCTTGTCACTGACTAGTTGCTAACATTGTCATCACGTTTCTCCTGCTGCCATCCACTCTGGTCCTGTGCCCCACCCTTTTATTTGGGTACTAACTAAATTCTTTCGCATGAATTTATTGCTATCAATTATCTATCTTAACAACCACCTTACTATTATCACCTACCTCCTTTTCATTTATTCAACAAATACTTCCTGAAGACTATCAAGTTTGTGGATCTGGTCCAGGTTGTGAGTTTGCAATGGAATCTCCACCCCAAATACTATATATGGTTTTGATTACCTGACTAGTACTGTCTGTTGGCTACTCCTAGGAAGATTTCTCAAACTTTTGCTCTAAACAATGTGTAAGTTCCAGGCTCCAAAAATCCATTCTGAGAACCATCTTTGTATGTGCAAGACCTTGCCTTAAATTCCTTGTATTTGCCATAATTTTCTGTTTGAAAGATTTTGTTCTTAAGTTTTTAATAGTACTATATGTTACTCTCAGTCAGTATAATTATTTTCTCATAAAATACTAAATTGGAGAGATATTGTGATATCATCTGCCATAGTCTGTTCAGTTCACACTTATTTTAAGGTGTTGTCACCTATACGACCTAGTATTTTCACCTGTACAATCCAATATTTTCTTTCAGATGTTAAAGTCTTTGAGTATTTTGAAGTTTGTTAATGATAGATTAAGCTAACATTGAGGCATCATTCATTCTTGGAAGGTTTCTACAAACGGAACTTTACATATTCCCAGCACCATGGTCTCCTCTTGTCTACAAAACAGTACTATACAGTTATCTAATTTAAGAGCTTTTATTGAAAGGTCTTTGAAATAGCTTCCCTTATCAGGTTATATATGTACATATTTAAATATGTATCTCTGCGTGTGTGTTCCCTCTGATGTGGGTTATGGTTCGCTGCTAAAGAAGAGCTTGCTAATTTCTAATCATCTTTAAAGCAAAAATAAATGTTATACTTTAAAATAATCACAGTTTGTAGAAATTTTGAGCCTCAAATAGAACAAAATGCTAATGGACTATAAACACACTAATTTATAATAAATAGCATAATATGCACTAATACAGTCAATATATACCTAACATGCTATGGATAACATATACTCTCATATAATAGGGTACCTGACCCACATAGGTTAATGATTATGAAGCTAAAATCCTCAGCACATGAACCACAAATCAAAACAATTCAGTTTGGGCTTCCCTGGTGGTGCAGTAGTTGACTCCGCCTGCCAATGCAGAGGACACGGGTTCGAGCCCTGGTCCAGGAAGATCCCACATGCTGTGAAGCAACTAAGCCCGTGAGCCACAACTACTGAGAGTGTGCCCTAGAGCCCACGAGCCACAACTACTGAGCCCACATGTCACAACTACTGAAGCCCGCAGGCCTAGAGCCCATGCTCCGCAACAAAAAAGTCACTGCAATTAGAAGCCCGTGCACCGCAATGACGAGTAGCCCCTGCTTGCCACAACTAGAGAAAGCCTGCGTGCAGCAACGAAGACCCAACACAGCCAAAAAATTAAATAAAAATTTAAAAAAACATTCAGTTTACTGGACTTGGCAAGGGTCACAATAATCTCATGGTATCAATTCAATTCTGCCAGAAAAGCACAAAGCCAAATAATCAGGAAACAAGATCCTAATGTCAATTAGTCCTTTTTTCTGTCAAATGGAATCATCTCTCAATCTTAAATTCTGACCCGTTTAAAAGGTATTGTCCAGGGCTTCTCTGGTGGTGCAGTGGTTGAGAGTACGCCTGCCGATGCAGGGGACACGGGTTCGTGCCCCGGTCCGGGAAGGTCCCACATGCCGCAGAGCAGCTGGGCCCGAGAGGCCACAACAGTGAGAGGCCCGCATACCGCAAAAAAAAAAAAAAAAAAAAAAAAAAAGTTATTATCCAAAGTTTATTTCTAAGAAGCTACAAACCCTTATGCTGGATGGTCATGCAAAGGAAACACTGTCTGTCCTGAATTATGCCGTTTCACATCCACAGGAAACCCTTTTCTGATTTTGTTACCCTTGGACTTTTCCGACAGAAGCAACAACAATTTATACATAAAAATGACTACTCATTCTTTCAATGATTTTTTTCCTCTTTCATGAATTTCAGTTTACTTACCTCAAATCTTTTGAGAAATATTGAAGTATGAATAGATGAAAAGATGAACACATGCTGAGAATAGGTAGATAATAGGATAGGTACATACACATATAATATACACATACGTATCAATACATACATACACAAGTGACCCAAAACTGTTTACTGAAAAATTTGTCCTTCCTCATTTATCTGTCAGGCTACTTCTATCATATATCAAGGATCCATACGTGTGGGGTTTTTTTCTGCATTCTCTATGATGCTCTGTTGGTCTATGTATCTACCTCTGTCTTATTTACTGCAATTTATCATAAAAAATGACATCTTGTGGGAAAAGTACTTTCACCATTTACATCTTCATGTATGTCTTCACCATTCTTGGCCCTTTGTTGCTATGTGCATCTTAAAATCTATATTCCAAGTTCTACTGAAAACAAAACAGAACAAAACACCCTATTGAGATTTTCACCGGAATTATATTCAAGCTCCAAATTACCATTGTTTTCAAATCCATGTTCATGGTATACAGCTCTACACAGGTCTTTCTAACGTCTCTGTTATGTTTTATAGTTTCTACATTGTTGGCCCTGCATACCATTTTATAAATTTGTTTTTAGATATATGATAGTTTTTATGGTATTAGAATGACATATTTTTATTTTATTTTTTATTTCTTACTGGCATATAGAAATCAAATTGATTTTTTAATAATTTACTTTAAATCCAAAATTTTGTTAAACACATTGATTACAATAATTTGTTTGTGGAGCCTCTGATTTTCTATTTAAATAATCTTCACTACAAATAATGTCAGTTTTGTTTCTTCTTTTCTGATCTTTTTTTTTCTTTCTCTATTTAACTGGCTACCACTTCAAATACAATGTTGTCTAGATGTGGTAAGAGATGAACCAATCTTACAGAAAGAGCTCAACATTTTCAACATTAAGTATATTATTTATTGTAAATTCACTGTAGATACCAAATATCTGCTCTAGTTTGCTTACTTTTATCAAATACATTTTCTGCAACTATTGATAGGACTATAATCCAATAACATTGGGAATTTCATTAATTGATTGTCTAAAGTTAAACTAAGATAAAAATCCTGGAAGAAATCCAACTCTTATCATATATTACCCTTTTTTTTAAAGATTGAGATTCTTTTTGCTAATATTTTGTTTATAAGTTTTTCATCTATGTTCACAAATGAGACTGGCCTTTAATACTGTCCTTATCAGATTTGGGTATCAAGTTATACTAGTCTTGTTATACAAGTTAGGGAGTATTCCCAATTTTTTTTGTCATCTTAAATGACAGAAGTCACTAGTAAAACCAGTTAGGCCTAGAAACTCACAAGAAATGCCAATTTTGTGAGAAATTTTTGATCACTTATTCTATTTCTTTAATGGCTTAGACTGTCCAGGTTTCTCTTTCTTCCTGAAT
Organism: Delphinapterus leucas; assembly: GCF_059928025.1. Lineage (NCBI taxonomy): Eukaryota > Metazoa > Chordata > Mammalia > Artiodactyla > Monodontidae > Delphinapterus > Delphinapterus leucas. The sequence continues at coordinate 40,006,309 of NC_143136.1, read as the reverse complement.
AATTTTTGATAAATTATATTTTTCTAAGGATTTTTTATTTCATATACATTTTCAAGTTTATTGATATGTTACCAATAATATCCAGTCATTTACCTTCTTGATTTCTTCAACACCTCTAATGTTGTACTTTTCTCACAACTGATGCTGACAATTTGTTTCTTGTCTTTTTCCTCTGCTTACTCACACCAGAGGTTTGTCCATTTTATTGGTCTTATAAAAAGACTTTTGATGTCACCATTCTCTCTGTGACTTCTGCCTTACGTTAATATATTCTCCTTTCCACTATTTGAGAACCTAAAATTATCATTGTATCTTTTTTTTAGTCTAAATCAGTTTAAGGCAGGTTTCTCTCACTTGCAACTGAATAGGTCTTGATCCAATTGTGCACATTTCTATAATGTGAATATGTGCACAACTGCACATAGTAAATATGTGCCATTCATAATGATAAATGTAAAAGCATTAAAATGCACTGACATAGTGCTTTACAGTTTACAAAAATGCTTTGACATACATTAAATTTCAAGCAATTCTTACAGAAACTTAATAAAGTAATTGTTATAACACATTTTACAATTATAATAATTGAGGTCTGAGCATTTTCCAAGGCCTCATTACTACTAAGTGACAATAGAAACTTGAATTCCTGGCTTTAAAAGGTATATTATTTCCAAAACAATAGAGGCCCTTATACTATTAAGCATATTTTCACTTTATATTTTATTGCTTTACTTGTATTTTTTTTCATAATATTAACTGTCTTCAATGAACTACTGTAAGCTTATTTTAGCAAAAATTCTTCAGCAACATAGGGCCCAGTACTTTCTAATTCTAACTGTTCAGATTGTTTCCATAAATTCTGTTCATGTAGTTTCCTTCCATGATGTGAAAACATTCATTTTATTGCAATCAAATTGTTATAATATTCCTTTAGGAACCTCCCAAATATTAGCTCCAAATCCTAATATTTCTTCAAGCAGTGGAACCCCTTAAGTATGACTAGATTTTAGTGTTTGGGGCAAACAGTTTCATATGTTTTCTATACAGCTGTCTTTAAAATATTTTTGAATATGTGGTTAATTTCTGAATGCACATTACCATTATTTCAAGTACCCTACCTTCCCTTGTCAATGCACATAAATGCATGTGTTGTCTGAGAAACGATCATCATCATCACCATCATTTATTCTAAAGAGAAAAACTGAGAACTTTTCGTTTTAGATGTGCACAATTTTCAAAGCCTTCAACATATGACAGATGTTGAATATGTCCCTGCAGAGTGAAGGTAGCTTAATAACACCAAGGATCTCATGAGAAGGTCAACTCTTGGTTCCACCCAGCAGGTTGTTATCACTTCCCTTTATGAAAGGACAGGTAATGTTACTTTCAAGTTTACCAACATATTATAAATGTTTTTCTCAATTACCTCCTTTGTTTGTTTCACTGGTTCTCTGCTTATCATTGCTAAACAAAATGCCTGGATTCGGGGCTTCCCTGGTGGCGCAGTGTTAAGAATCCACCTGCCAATGCTGGGGACACGGGTTTGACCCCTGGTCCAGGAAGATCCCACATGCCGTGGAGCAGCTAGGCCTGTGCACCACAACTACTGAGCCTGTGCTCTAGCGCCTGCAAGCCACAACTACTGAGCCCACACACCACAACTACTGAAGCCCGCAAGCCTAGAGCCTGTGCTCTGCAACGTGAAGCCATTGCAATGAGAAGCCCGCGCACCGCAACAAAGAGTAGCCCCCACTCACCACAACTAGAGACTCGCCACAACTAGAGAAAGCCCATGTGCAGCAACGAAGACCCAAGGCAGGCAAAAATAAAATAAATAAAATAAAAATTTTTTTAATGCCTGGATTCCAGCAGAGGGGATCTTTGAGACCTACTTAACCATTGCCCCTGATGTTAAGGAAAGGCCCGCAAAGGGTGAACTGCTTGGCATCCACACAAGAGTCAAACTGTCGATTGGCATCATTCAAAGGTTTTAGGGATTAATTGGGCAGAGGATCAGAATGGGAGACTAATATTCTGGCTCTGCCTTCATCAGGTCTTCTCAGTCTGGCTTCATTATTCCAAAATAAAGTAGAAAAGCTGTTCTTATTAAAAATAAATGAAGTATATCATTGGAGTATTCTATATGGGTATAAAGAGATAGTGAAGTGCAACAAAGGAGGAGTGTTAAGAGATCAGGCCTTCTGTGTCAGAAGAACATGTCTTGGAGCATCACTTGGTCGTAGTCTGCAAGGAAAACCAAGGAAACAACACTAGATGGGTCAATAAGAAGAGACGTTACAATAAAGAGAAAGTACAGCACTTCAGAAGAGTTATAGATTGGCTAGAAGCAACCCCACACCCCTGCTACCATTAATTCCCCTGCCCCCACCAAGAAATGCACCGCAAAATCTACACATGCACTTTCCAGGTTTATTTAACCAAGAATACTGAAATCTATGGACACACAATAAACACAACTTAGTACTGTTTGCCTTACCCTCTTCAAGTGCACTTCTACTAAAACTGAGAAAACAGACACATTTTTGGCTATGTTCCCTGTTTTTACACCACCTTCAAGAAGGAAACTATATTTATAGTCATTGTACTTCTGTTTAAAAGAATATTTTCAATATCAGGCTCTCCTGGATATGAACCAAATTCAGCATCAAGAAGGCCATATTGCCCTGGAATGGAGAAAGCAGAGGAATGCTTGATCATTATTTCTGCCTCCAACTCTCCAGGTACAGAGAAAGTACCTTTTTCTGATGTCCCATCAGTTGGCAGAAGGCAGTTTCAAAAGGGAGAGAAAAGCAAACAGTATCAAATGTATCAGAGAGGATGAATACTGAAAAGAGATCATTGAGTTTGCAGCAAAGAAAATACAGGTGATTTTACTGGTGCAATTTAATGGAGGGTGAGCACTGAGTATATCAAAGATGCAGCAGTAAAGGCCTGGACTAAAACTTCCGCTTCCAGTCTTGCCTAACTCCAATCCATTCATTATCCAACTATCACAAGAATGATCTTGCTAAGTCTGATCACTTTATTTTCCAACTAAAATCTTTCAATGGCTTCCTATTTACTAAATGGCATAGTGTACCTGTTTATAGTGTAGCTATTCATCCTTCACTCCAACTTACCTCTCAAGGATAAATTCCTATTTAAAACATTACTTGAACTAACAGATAGAATTGAAAATCCTCTTTTTTGTTCTCCACTATACCCAGGACACACTTCTCTTGCATCACTGACAACATTCAATCTCATTTATCTGTTTTCATGATTATCTTTCTAAACGGACTTTGAGCCTGTTGAGGGTAAACACAATGTCTAGCACATTGTAGATACTCAATACTTAATTGTTGAATGAATGAGAGAGAAACAGAGGGAGAGATAGAAAATAATGATGGGTGGATTAAATTTATAAAAAAGAATACCTTTGCCTTCAAAGGCAAACAGGAGGGAAAGAGAGGAAGACAGGTTATGAGGCAATCAGAAACAAACTAAAGCAATGATGTAATAGGAAACTGACTAAATGAAAAAAGAATCAAATATCAACTCCATGGAAAACTAAAATTTATACAGGAAAGGAATACTGTATAGAGAATACAATGAACTTAGAGCTGATCTGAGCAACTGTAGAGCTCTGCGCTTGTCTGCAGGGATACCTGGAGTCATAATACTGACCGTTGGCCGGTATGGGAATAAAATGTACTACCTAGGGATTTATAATGTGCAGTCTGAATTCCAAAATTTACCTAGAGGCACCCAATAACAAGTTGTCTGCGTTATTTATTGAGAACGTAGAATGACGGTTTGCATCTGGTTTAACCAGTTATATAGCCTTATTTTAGCTATTGACCGAAAGTTTATAAAAGACTCCTCAGGAAACTTGTGCTTGGCTGCCCTGAGACAAAGGTATCTCACACATATCTTGGTGAGTCATAATCCAAAGACAAAGCACATGCTGCAAAACAGAAAGGACCATGGGGGCTGTGCCTAGAAATCTCATACCTCTCTGATGTTTACCTATGTTTTCATTCTCCTGCTATACTTATGCCTTCACCTTTATTGAAGTCACATATGAATATACCCTGTGGAGTCCTTTCAGCTCTCCAACGTTCTGTAATTGATGCAATGGTACATTGAATGGAGTATTTAAGTGACCCTTGACTCAATAATTTATATAACGGCTAAGACTTTGGGGAAAAGAAAAATGAGGAAAGAGAGCTGTGAACCTTTGACAAAGGCTGACTTCCGGGCCACTTCTGGTTTGAGATCATGCAAATGCTGTGACCACTGATGGAAGGAAAAGCATATCAGTAGAACTTGGGGGTTGTAGATACTAAACCAAGGGAAACAGTTACATGAATTAAGAAGGAAATTCAGGTAGACGGGAAGTCAGCCAAGAATTTTGTGATTTTTGGCTACTTTGAAAAAGTGAAGGAAGCAGAAACAACTAAGACTGCCAAATGCACCAAATTATTGCTTGTGACCTGAAAGAGAAGAGACAGCAAGCCAAAAGGGAATCATGTAAATATTTCTTTTGATTATAATGTGCCTCAGTCTAAATGAGAATCACTAAAAAAGACTATACGGGTTGCAAGGGGAGGAAATGAAAGACAAACAAATTACAGAAAGTTATTTGTGGAGTGATACAGACACTTCCTGGGAAGGTTATGCTAAAATGGATTTTACATATTCAGATCCAAGGAGCTATTTCCTTGTATTAGGTACTGCTGACTGGAAGAGTATGTTTGGTCTTATTCAGGATCCTGAAATAGTTGCAACTTTTACAGAAATGTGGCTGGAGGGTCAAACTCCAAATCTGTAGAGCTGGAAAAAATGTAAGGTACATGACATATACCAATAGAGGGGAAATTAGATACTAAATGAAATACTCTTAGATACCAAATGAAATAATTCTTCTGAAGCTTCTGAAATGTTGGAAATATCAGCAATTTTGGATTGGTTATATGATGATCCTAAAGTATCCCTTAATTTTATACCTTTGACTCGAGCAGTGATTGATGTTGTGGACTTAAAAAATTATTCACAACCTAAAAGTTGAGAGTTATGTTTTATTTGGCGGGAATTTTTAGGACTTCAAGCTCAGAAGGCAGCATCTCAAGTAACCCTGAGAGAACTGCTCCGAGGAAGCAAGGAGGGGAGTCAGGATATATAGGAGTTTTGCAACAAAGGGCAGGTAGTAGGAACATCAAAAGATTACTGTTAATTAAAACCAGACATCCCAAGTTAAGGAATTTTTAGCACTTTTCTATGTATGGGAAGATGCAAGAGTCTAGGCTCATTGAAATCATTCCTTTGACATGCACCTCAGATACGGGGCCAGTATCCTGTGTTTTCACATCCTGAGTTTCCTCAGGGCTCACCATAGGAAGTGGCTGCAGTCTGATGGCTGCTGGATGGCGGGTATTCTTTCCTTCCTGAGTTTCCTGAGGCTCACTGGCTCACGTTGGAGGGCTGCAATCACTGATGGGTGCAGCATCCTTTGTTTACTGATATGACAGGAAATTTTCCATTTCTCAATGTCATGATTAAAGGGCTCCCAAATACTTAGGTTCCTTATGTTACTATAATAACAGATGAGTTGGATTATGTAAGAGAAGCTGCCATTGACCTCTTGGCTCATTTCTTATAAGTAGGATTGAACAATGGAAAGGATTAGGATTATTCAGAAGAAAGGAAAAATAATAAAATGGATGAAAAAAAGCTCAAGACATTTAAGCTGAGTAGAAGTGTTCACAGGGTATGGAAAAGGAGGAGACAGATGGAGTAACTATGAAAATTTTAATGGATCACTTATGAGATTATGTGATCTGGTTGCTTTACCAACTCCTCCATTTATCCCAGCCTTGATGAATTTTATAAATCTAATAATGACATAAAAAGAGGATCTACAGTTTCTTCCAAAGCAGTTCAGTTTAAAACAGTGAGAGTTTAGAAAGATTACTCTGAATGACAAGATGGCCAGAGACTGTTAGTACAATGTCCCAGCAAGGAAACAAAGGCCATTTTCGTTGGCATACAAGAAAACCATCCAGGGTGGTAAAGAAATTTTATTGAAATTTCTAGACACTGGTGTAAATTTATACAACCTGCTAATGAAAGGGTAAAGGGCAATATAATTAAGTTAGTGGGATAAGGTAAAATATTCAAAAATAAAAGTGTGGTTCATAGTAGGAATGTATGAATGAAAGGTATGAAGGGCTATTGCATCACCCCTACCAGAATGTATTTACCAGAAAGGATATAATGTATGAATGAGGAACTCTTGCCTTATCCAAGCCACTGGGAACAAGGATATCATAAAAATCTGCTCTTCATTATCTTTTAATTGGGTGTGTTAGATGGGGGACTTTGGAACTACCTAAACCCACTCAAGGGCTTAATATAAAACAAGAGAACACCTGGGAAGAGGTGGGGGAAAAGAAAGAAGCATCAAGAAATTTTATTATACATATGGTAGATGCAAGTGAATTAGTGTCTACACATTCCTTGTTTAATAGTCCAGTATAGCATGTGAGAAAAGCTGATGGATCCTGGAGGTTAACTCTAGACTCCAGACGACTTAATAAAGAGGAGCCTTCGATAGCATCAGCCATTCCTGATACGGTGTTAACAATTCAAGATGTGCCACAAGCTAAGGGTAGTTGGTATTCTGTGATCAATCTGACTAATGCTTCCTTTTAGATTCCTATTTTGAAAGAAAGTCAAAATCAAATTTGTATTCATGTGAAACAGACTCCAATACACATTTACTGTGCACCTATGGGGATATTTAAATTATCCTGCTTGTTGCCACAACCTAGTGAGAAAAGATGTTGATTTAATTCAATCGAAAAGTACTCTTATTCATTAAGTCAATAATATAATGTTGATATCTAAATCTAAAAATCAAGCTAAGCATGAATTCCAAATGCTGGTTAATTATATAACCACCAGGGAGTAGCTAATTAACCCAGCTAAAATACAGGGTCCAGCATAAATGATAAAATTCTGAGTAATTATATGGGCCAGACCTACTAGCAGCATTCCTCAACCAATCACAATGAGTTATTGTCTCTCTAGCTCCAAAACTGAAACAAGAGCCATAAAGATTGCTTGGTTTCTGAAGAAATCACATATCACATCTATAAATTTTATTGGCTTCTATTCACACAATAATAACAGAAAAGGCTGAATTTGAATAATGCTTTAAACAGCGTCAGGCTCTCTCTTGAAGCTTCAAATGGCCATTGACCCACTCTAACTGGATGCTCAAATGACAGTAGAAATATAAGCAACTAGAAAACTCAAGCTGGCTAAAGCCTTTGGCAAAAACCCATGACTGTCACCCAGCAGTCATGGAATTTGGACTAGAATACTACCTAAGGCTGCCTCCTGAGTAGCATGGTTCACAGATTGTAGCTCAAGGGTAGAGAGCCAAAACTCAGTCTGGAAGTCAGCTGCATTACAACTAGCTGATCATTTCATTTTGACTGAAAAAAGACAAATACAATTCCACTCAATAGGCAGAATTAAAAGGGGTATTCCTTGGGGAGCTATACAATAAAAGTAACATAGTATAGGATTCATACTAAATTTTAGGCAAAACCCAATAGATTGGCAATTTAGTCCAGGAAGTAGGTTTTGGATGGCTAGAAGATAAGAGAAACCTCAGTGTGGGAGTCTGTTATGAAAAATTTTATGCACTTCTAAAGGAAACAGATGAAAGTAGGCTAAGTTGATTCCCTTTTTTTAAAAAAATCTCCTGAATTCAAAAGGGTACTGGAACTAACAAGTAGATACCCCATTTTCTCTTTGAAAGTAGTTTCTCAGGTACATAAAATCAGTTGTCGTGGAGACATTCAATCAATGAACAAAAAATAGATGTATCCTACTATGAGCTTAGAAGCTCACAAAGTGATTAAAATTTTTTTCTGTTTTTTAATAGTAGCATTAGAAACTAAAAATGACTATGGGCTGCTGCCTATTGAGAGGATCCAGGCCAGCCCATAGCTGGCAAATGGATTACATTATTCATGACTCCAGGTATATACTGATGAGTTTTGACCAGGACAGATGTTCATTCTAGATGTGGATATACATACCAGGTCATTGAAGCAAATGCCTCTAACACTGTTAGAGGTCTAGAGAAAAAATATGTGATTTCAGTTTGCCACCCCCGCCCCACATATGTTACTAATGAAGGACACATTTACTGCCAGTGCAGTATAATAGTGGGCTAAGATGCATAACTTACAATGAACTTATCATATAGTTTACCATGTACAAATTAGTGAACTGAATGGTAATCAGAAGGTACATTAAAATGTGTGCTCACTAGAGGGACAGCATCAGCAAAATGATAGAACAGAAAGCCGCAAGTCCTCCCTTTCCTCCATGGACACATTGATTCAACAATACGTGGACCAATTCCCTTTGTGAGAAATCCAGAGACCAGTTGAGAGAGTCCTACACCCGAGGCAAGCACAAACTCAATCACAATGAAGCCAGCAGAAAAATTTGCAGAATCCTCTTGCCATAATCCCCCTCACCTGGCATGGCGCTACATGATCAGGAGGGAACCACTTAGCTCCCAGTTTCTCCCTGGAGAGAGAAGGACAAGATTGCACCATACATCCAACATTCTGACTTTTCTGGTAGCTGCCTAAGAGACTGGTTCTTGTCTTGCCTAAATGGGAGTGCTAACTGGAAAGGGCCTCAGGTTGGGAACCACTAGAATAAAGGTGATGGTTTGGACTAGGGCACATTTATTGGTCATAGGCCCTCCCACTGGCTCAGTGTAGAACAGTGCAGCAGGTGAAAATGCCCAAATCCCAACTTCTCCCTGGGAAGGGAAAGAGTTGGAGTATCCATCAAACATTTCAGCTATTCGGGGCACTGCTCAAAAGACTAATTGCTTTATCACCTCTCTTGGAACACTGATAGAACCTAGCATACTCTAGATGCCTGATGGCAACTGCGAACAAGTGAAAGGTTACAATTTGGACTACTATGCACTCACCACTAGAGCCCAGTCCCCAGTTCAGCAGGACATAATTGGGGAAACTCACAGCTCCCAACTTCTCTTTATGGAGAGAAAGAAAAGACTGAAACATACATCTAACATTCAGACTTTTGGGGGGGCGCTGCCCAAGGGAATGGTTTCAGTCTCACCTGTCACAAAGTACTGACAAGCCCCGGCATATTCTAGACACCTGGATGCTGGGGGAAAAAAAAAAAAGTTGAGCAATGTGCTGCTGCTCCAGCAGACAGACACCAGAGGTAGCAAGAGATTATGAACTCCTGAAAAAAGAAACTGTTAATTTCTCTGATTAGGCTAGAGGAGATACACATACAGAAAAGGTTTAAGAAGCCCCCAGAGTCTCTAGCTGGGTTTATTGGTAAATATCTTCCTCTGTATGATGTCAATCCATAAAGTTGGGAGAGTTGGCTTATATTTCAAATATATAGATACCAATACAAAGTGTCAAGGAACACACAAAAAACAAGGAAACAAAGCCCAAAGAAACAAAAAATAAATCTCCAGATACCAATCCTAACAAACAGAAGTATAAGAATTACCTGAAAAAGAATTTAAAATAACCATTATAAAAATGTCAATGAGCTCAGGAAAATGATGTATAAACAAAATAGTATTTCATCAATGAGATAGAAAATATAAAAATAAAATAAAACCCAGAAATGTTGGAGCTGAAAAATACAATAACTGAACTGAAAAATTCACTAGAGGGATTCAACAGCAGACTTGATCAAGCAGAAGACTGAATGAAGTCAAAAACAGGTCATTTGAAATTATTCAGTCAGAGAAGCACCAATATGAAAGAATGAAAAAGAATGAAGAAATCTTAAAGGTTTTATGGGATATCAATAAATGGATAAGTATACCCATTATGGAAGTTCCAGAGAGAGAAAAGGGACAGAAAGCTTATTTCAAGAAAAAATGGTTGAAAACTTCCCGTATTTGGGGAGGGAAATAGACATCTAGATTCAAGAAACCCAAAAGTTTCTAATTATGATAAATCTAAAGAAATCCACACCAAGACATGTTATAATCAAAGTATCAAAATTAAAAGACAAAGAGAATTCTGAAAGTAGCAAGAGAATAGCAACTTGTCACATACAAAGGAACCCCCATAAGACTATCTGAGGATTTCTCAGCAAAAACCTTGAACACTGGAAGGGAGTGGAATGGTATATTCCAAGGGCTGAAAGAAAAAACACTACCAACCAGGAATATTATATCTGGTAAAACTGGCTTACAAAAATGACGGGGAAATAATAACTTTCACAGATAAACAAAAGCTGAGGGAGTATATCACTATTAGACCTGTCTGACAAGAAATGCTAAAGTGATCCCTCAAGTTGAAATGAAAGGACACTAAACACAACATGAAAGCATACAAAGGTAAAAATCTCATTGGCAAAGGTGAATATACAGACCAATACAGAATACTGTAATATAGTAATGGTAAGGCATAAATAACTGTTAATTCTGGTACAGAACTTAAATATCTATCAACAGATCAGTGGATGTGATAGTTAACTTTATGTGTCAACTTGACTGGACTAAGGGATACCCAGATATCTGGTTAAATATTATATCTGGATGTGTCTCTAAGGGTTTTTCTGAAAGAGATTAGTATTTGAATTGGTGGACTAAGTAAAGCAGATTGCCCTTGCCACTGTGAATGGGCGTCATCCAATCCAATGAGACACTGCATAGACCAAAAAGGCAGAGGAAGGTCGGATTTCCTCTCTCTGTCTGACTGAGCTAAAACATCAGTCCTGTCCTGCCCTTAGACTGGGACTTACACCATTAGAGCTCCTGGTTCTCAGGACCTTCAAACTCAGACTGGAATTATACCACTGGCTTTTCTGGGTCTCCAGCTTGCATACAGCAGACTGTGGGACTTCTCAACCTCCATAAGAAGATAAAGAAAATGTCATATATACATACAATGGAATGTAATTTGGCCATAAAAAAAAAGCCTATCACATGCAACAAAATGGATGAGCCTTGAGAACATTATACCAAGTCAAATAAGCCAGTCACATAAATAAATACTGCCTGATTCCATTTATGTGAGGTATATTAAATACTTAAACTCATAGAAACAGAAAGTAAATTGGTGGTTGCCAGGGGCTGAGAGAAGGGGAAAATGAGAACTTGTTCCTCAATGGGTATAAAGTTGCAGTTATGTAAGATGAAAACATTTTAGAGATCTGCTCTACAACACTGTTGTCATAGTTAAAAATACTGTACTGTATACTTAAAATTTTGTTAAGAGAACAGAGCTCCTGTTGTGTGTGTGTGTGTATGTGTGTTTACCACAATTCAGAAAAAAAGCATGTGCTTACAAGTACTTGCTTACTGATTTGGGGAGGGGTAAGACACTGAAGAAATGACTTACAAGATCAAATGAATGTTTGTTGATACACATGAAAGTGGAATCACTACTCAATAGATTGTTGAAATATTATCACTACTAATAGATAGGGAAGAAGAAATAGGGAAGGCATTAGAACTTAGTTAAACATCTTACTTATTTCTAAAAATTTTTCTTTTTCTTTGCTTGATCTTGTAGTGCCAAGACCTAAATTATGTTTCCAAGTTCCAAAGTAAGGATTACTTACTAAACATCACACAGTTACAGTATCTCTAAATATTACTGTTGGAATTCCTAAAGGAATGATGGAATAAGTTGTTTTTCTCCTCTCATGTCTAAGCTGGGATTAACAATTAATACCTCTTTCCTACCTAGTAGACAAGACAGTCCTGTAAGTTTTTACTTACCCAACACTACTCCACATGACTGGGAATGGATGAAGGGGAAAACACTGACCAGACTCATGCTGCTGGCCAGCTATAAGGAAGTCTTCTTGCTAAACCTGATAATACTACCCTAGGAAGAAGATCTGGTTAAAAATTAATGATAAATGGAAATAAGAGGAAATGATTATTGAAAGAAAGTTAGCCTATAAATGGATAATAGAAAAAAGAAAGGCTAAATTTATATTGGTAACTTGTGAGTGGGTAAAAATAAAAGAATATTAACTCTTAACTATATTTACAGATTTCCCTAAGAGTGAAGTGATTCTCCTGTAGATACCTCTTCCTCTGTTTCAAGCTAAAGCTCCCCTGCTTATGACACCTTGTAGGTGAAGACTTGAAACTCCCATTTTTCAGAATACATCTAAAGAGAATAGACCCCTTTTTAAAGGTAACATGCTGGAAATTTTGCGTCCCAAATGTAATCACCCCAGATTCTCAAAAGATATATAGTGACATGCAGAATTTATTCCAGCAATGGGAGCAATAGGGACAGTAGCTAGATCCAGTCTTCAGAGACAATATTGATATCTTGAGAGTTACATCAGCAGTAGTGTCTTCATGAGATCGGTTCGGTGGAATGTAAATCAAGCCCTTCTATAGATTCTGTGAGCTACAGAGTATTCTTTAATAAAATCTTTTTTGCTTAAATTTTTCAGAGTTGTTTTTATCACTTGAATTGAAAATTTTGAGTATTACTAAATTACATATTTAAAAGTAGGGGGCTGCTTAATAATGGGCCTAAAATGTGGAACTGGATAAATACTATATGCAGGGCAGCACTAGGTTGGCACCTTACCATCCAGTCAAGGATAATGGTGACTCTTACTGTGCAACCATGAAACATTTGACTATTTCCTGTACCTTAAGATGCAGGTCCCAATGATGCAATGAAAATAGGAAAAGTAGTAAGAAAAATTGGGGATGTTAGGGCACATTTGTTACTTCATACATTTTTCAGCAAAGTCAGTATAGCACAAGAAAGCACCAGTCTGAGGGTCACTACTCTAGAAGTAGAAAGAGAAGGAAATAACCGATTTGCTCAGAGAGAAAATATCTGCCTTGGCCTACACATTGAATTGACTGAGAGACCCAAAATTTAGAGAATAGCAAGCTTAGATAATTGAAGCAGAGATAAGGAAGAGGACACATAGCAGAAGAAAAAACTTAGAGGACTCTTACACATTCTCCACTGGGCTAAGAAACCGTAAAGCCAAGATCAGGTTCAGAGCGTAGCCTCTCCAACCAAGGAAAGTGACTAAATATCATAGCAAACTACTGTACATGCACCAATGCAGGCAAGATCTGGGCCATTTACTACTTAACATCCCATGAAAAATATCCAAAGTAATGATGGAATGTCTTAGCCCTAAAACACTTTCATTTTACTACTTGACTTCTTTAAGAATCAAACTTACTTGCTCTTTGCCCAGGGTTTTGAAAAGTCTAGTGTATTAAGAAAGTTGGATAACTACCGAAATTAAAGCTGAAGGAAGTGTACAGCACAGTCATTAGGAGCTCAGTCTAAGGGGCCAGACCCAGATTTAAAGGCATGTATGACCCTGGGACACTTATTTCTCTCTTCTCTCTAAACTTCAGTTTCCCAATCTTTACATTAGGGCCTGTTTCTTGGAGTTTATAAGAGAATTAAATAAAATGAAGCATATAAACTTCAAAGCATATTCCCAGGCACACAGCAAGCAACAGATCATTATTATTATGAATTCTATTATAAAACATTTATATGGAACATGGATCCCAAATGAAGATTAATAGATATAGTCAAAACTGTCCTTTGGAATTTTTAAAGAAATTTTCTTAATTAAAAGATTATATATGGTAATTCTTCTGAGCTATGGCTAATAAGAGAAGATTCACAGTAACACTCTGGTAAGTTAATATTAAAGTTTTCATTATATAAATAACATATGAACTTTAGATATATAAGAGCAACAAAGATAATCAGGGATATCAGGTAATAGGAAATACTTAGGGGAAAATATCCTACGGAAGATGGCAAAATAAAACTGGACTGAGAATCTCCTCTCAAAACTTAACAAAGTTCATTATTCATTTAAAAATGAGGGACTCAACAAAGGCACCAGCAACAATAAAACACCAAACAAGACAAAGTTCAGGACACAGACTTTGATTCTGATATAATTCAGTCTATTCCTAACCTTGTTCCCATCATGCCAGTCCAAAATTTTCACCAAGGAAAGAAAGAATGTAAATGAATAAAATCCTCAGAATCCTTATAAACACAATCTCCAGGCCCTTCCTAATCTCCACTGGGGGGAGGGGGGAGGAAGGCAGATTAGAGAGGAGGTTTCACTCTGGGAAAAAGTTGAGAAAAGCCATCAAATGCGGGTGTTCCTCTCTATCACCACCTGTTCTCAGCAGAGCAAGATAAACAATTAGAGATCCTCATTTTGATATCTCCATTTGATAGTCTCCAGAAAAGCAAATAAGGAGGAAATATGGCCATGACCACACTAGCACCAATAAATTGTGACTTAAAAAAACTGAATGGAATAGAGAAAACAAACTTGCTGAGGGAACCAAGAAGCTAAAAGATAAACAGTGAGTCAATGGAATTCTATAAAACAATGAAAACTCCAGCTACAACCAACGATATAAAGGAATCTCCTAAATGTAATACTGAGCTAAAGAAGAAAATTCATTTAGAACACAAACAATTTAATTCCATGTTTTTCAGGAATGCAGAAATAATTTATCATCTACAAACATTTAAACATTTTATTTTCAAGCATAAAAATGTATGTTTATTTGCTTATATTTGGATGTATGTTCATGGATTTTTTTTCCTCCAGTATAGTTCTACAGATTAGTTCCTCTTCAATTTTTTCATCTTTGATAATTTCCAATGAGAAACAAAAACTTCAAAACAACTGTGAAGCAAACTGAGTGCAGAATCCTAAAGGAACCTATTAAGTTGTTTTCATTCTTCTACTGCTGCCTCAGTCACACCAGATTTCATAGCAATATTTTTTTCAGGAATTTGCCTTCATCAAAATTTGCAAAAGCATTCAAATTACGTTTTATAGAAACATCTCCCTTCCTTATACATCATATCAACTGAATTTTTTAAATGTTTAATAAATAATGTAATCATAACTTCCACAACTGGCAAAAACATGTTTGGGAAGAAACACAACTTAGTCTTGACAAGCTCACAACCCAGTTAGTGAAAACAGAATACATGGGCCACGGGTGACCAGCCACAGGTGATAGGTATCAGTTGGTATGTTTTACAGATGGTATATGGAGTATCAGATGATTAGACAGGTTATTTGAGTGGAAGTCAGCTAAGTAAGTGACATAAAAGTAAAACTGAGACTACCTAATGTCAGAAAAAAGCAGAGGAAAATGACAGAAAGATAAATGCAATTACAGAAAAGATTATTGACTTGGGGGGGAGGAGGGATTAGCCTGAAGAACAGGCAACGATGATTCAACAAAAGTTATTTAGCCTTCCTGAAATACTGAACTCATATGGAGCAGGAATAGTATTTAAATATATAATAAAATTTTGTTTCATTAAGTAAAGGAAAACCTGAATCTGCTAATAGAAAGGCACAGCATATTACAGGAAAAATTAATACAGTATAAATTATTAATCTTTTTTCTTAAATCCTGAATTATACTGAATTTTCAAGATTAGAAATATTTCTTGAGACACTGAGGTAGGCAAAACAAAAATGAGTTACTTAAACGAGTAAAAAATTAAGCTGGCCCCAGAATACTCCAAACAATGTGCAATGCCAAAAAACAACAGAGCAACAATGTTTACAAGTTTCTGAGGTAAATAAAACATAAACCAAGAATTTTAGACCTCACTAAGTTGTTCTTCTAGAATACAGGCATTCCCAAACATGAAGGAATTCAGGAAATATAGCACTGAATGCATATGAACATACAACTGAAACTAAACCAACTGATCAAATTACATTTCAAAACTGTATAAATGACATAAAATTTGATAATATGATAACACAATGTCTCTAATAATCTTTAATTTAAAAGAAAATCTTTTAGGAACTAATAATTTCTGTGATGAAGAACAAGCTTAGCAATTCCTATAGCTTACCAATTTTATTTTCTTCTGCTAAATTCAGTAAAATTAAAATTAATGAATTTTATTGTTAAACAGCATGTATCCCATTATCTCATTTTTATAAAACTTTTATTTGTCTAGCCTTCTTTCATTATAATGCACACAAATAAATATGAAATTATAATTAGTTAATGTTAACCATTATTTCTGAGTGGTGAAATTTGGGAAAATTTTCTCTAAGTTTGAACTTTTTGTAATGGATTTAATGCCTTTGTAATGTATTTTATAAAGACAGTTAACATCATTATTCTAAAAGAAAAGTTAGACTACACAGGAAATTATAAGTTCAATAAAGATAAAACTTGCCTAACTGTCTTTACCTTTGCTCTAGTAAAACCCTTCCTTTTCAGTATTACTCAGCTGATCAAAATCCTACACCTGACTACACAGCAAACACACCATTAATTTTTTTAAATAAGTTAATAAAAACGCAGAATGCTATGCTAACGGTCAACCCTGTAGAAGACCTTTAGAAAGAAATTTCCCTCATTAATCCCTTGTCAATCAAAAGTACTAATTGACTTTAGAAGAAAATTTGGTGGAGGAAGAAAAGAAATGGTTTAAAAGGACTCAAAGCTTTGCTCTCTCACAAATCACATAAGTAATTATTATTCTGTATAACAGACTTAATAACTATAATGTGCTCTGTTTAGGACACTATTGTATTTCTCAGGTGGGTGCAGGTTTTTCTAGTATATTTGAGGTGGTAAGGCACACTGGGAGCCTTCCAGTTCCAAAGCATCATGTTAATGCAATATATTAACAATTGATCCTGTATTTGGAATGTTAAAAATGAAATTTATTCTTAAAAATTAAATGGTCCATTTTATAGGTGAAAAACAAAACCATTTTAAGTTAGAAAAAAACTTCAAAATGTCAACACTGTTAAAACAAAAGTTACAGTGGTTTCAAGTTTGAGAAAAGAAGAAAGCTTTTTTATGAAGGGCAAATATTTCTTGCCTTTGCCACATGAAGAAGGCTTTCTTTTTAATGATCTGTTTATTTCTGGTGTTGAGCTAAATTTAAACTGTTTTATTTGTGAATATAGTTGAAAAGTGGTAAATCCTTAAAATTAGTTACCTAGGGAAGTTAGGTGACCTCCAATAGAAAAAAAAAAAATCATTCCAAGGGAAAATACCTGTCGAAATCTCAGGTCTTTATAGGCACCTGTAAATCCAGTTAACACTCTAGTTAACATTCTAATTATGACTTTAAATCCAGTTAAATGTCTAAATCCATGGTAACATGTAATACTGTTTTTTAGAAGACCCACATAAAGTTATTTCAATGCATTGGAAAAAAAACTTCAATAATGTAGTTTAATAACTGCTTTCTTTAGTTTTCAATCCTTCTCTTTTTTAAAAATGAAATATGCAGCACAATATGTCCCTATATTCTTTCGTTTCGAATGGGACCATCTCTTTTCTGTTTTCATCAGCATATGAACCCGTTATTCCTCCTAAAGAGGTCAGATAAAACGGGAAGGGTAAAAAGCTGTTGCTGTTGTTGCTGTAAAGCATGTCAATACTGCTCTAATTCAAAGTTGCCAGGGCTGTGTATCAACAAGCAGCACCACTGAAATCCACTAGTTCGTATCCACAAACAACTGATAGTGACTAACCTAAATAAATTGGTGTTTTGAATTATCATATCTTATTATTGTATTAATGTTTGTTATCTATTTGAGTAAAATAAGTTTAAAAAACTACTTTGAGTTAGTCCTTTCTCATCAAAGAATCAGTTACAGGTTTCTCCAGCTATCCAAAAGTAGAGTGTTCCTATGAAAACTTTCATAAGCCAAAATAGCATAAAGGAAAGAGGCAATTGACTTAGGACACATCTGGCTAACAGATGCACAAAATAAATTAAGATAAAGCAAAGATGCTCACAGACATACGGCATCTTGATGCTGCGATGCTGAGTGTAGTTCCAGGGGAAGGAGCTTGGGGGCGCTACTCTTGCTGCTCCAGGTTCCCGTTGCCTCTGCAACAGCTCCACTGCAAAATAAGGGCTGTTTTCAACTTTTGCCTTTTTCTTGTAAAAGCAAAAATCCTCTTCAGATTTCTTTATGTTAGCAAAAACAGCTACTAACATAGGTCTTTCATAAAAACAAAGTGGTATAAAGCCAACTTTTGAAAAACGGGGAAATGTTTGTATTTGTATTGCTGAACATTTAGGTTGTTTCCATTTTTACTAATGTAAGCAATGATTATTTCCTTAAAATAAATTCCTAAGATTTAAAATACTCATTATTAAGATATGCACATTTTTAAGATTTATGATATGTAGAACCAAAGTGTCCTCTAAAGAGTTCTGATTTCACTGACCCTAGATAATGCTGGATAGTTTATCATTTTTCATCTTTTTGGCATTTATACTTAAACTTGCCTCTTCATTTGTGGTTTTAGTTCCCATGCTCTACTTTCTAGCAACAAGAACTAAAACAGATAGCTATCAGTAATTATGGAGTTAGTTTCTATGTCTTGCTGCATCAGATTGGTGTTATAAGTCAGAAAAAAGATTGAGAGCAGCAAAGCGACTGTTGGGAAGTGATTTAAGTAGATTCAGAATGTAAGAAATACAAGAATCAGCATGGCTTAGATGTAGGCAAGTGTTTTAAGAAATTGGTAACAGGGGGAGATATCTTCTTGGTAGCTTCCATAGATTAGGGTAAGAAAGAAATATAATTGTTTCTCAGGTGTTTCTAAGTTTTAAATGATCATTATTTTCATTTTCAAGAGATTTTAGTAAATATTTATGTTGTTCTAAAATTGTTTTTAGAATGATTCAATGCTGTTTCTTTGAATCTTCCTCCAAGCCATGACTGAGCAACTGGGCATTTCGGCTTCGGGAATTGAGAACCTAAAAGGGAGGAAATATTTTCCCTTCTTCCCTTTCAGGTTCTGGTCTAATAATTAAGTTGATGTAAAACAGATTAACAGAAGAAAGTCAAACAAAAGGTTAATAACATCCCTCTGTATACATGGAAGAGACCCAGGAAAACTGAGTAATTCTCCTAAATGGCTGAAGTCATCACCTTAAATACCATCTTGGGTAAAGACACAAGAAGATGTTGGGGTTGGAGAGTCAGATATAGGAGGTTACCAGGAAAACCACAGTAAACAAGAAAAGGTTGTTATTCGAATTCAAGGTTTAAGTCAATTGATAACAGTTTATAGAGGTTTATATATTCTCCTCTTCCTGGTATAGAGAGGGAGACACTACAAATGGAGATTTCTCAGATTAATGTAAATATTTCTTAGAAAAGGGTAACTTCTACTCAGTTTTCAGAGCTTCTGTCATGTCTGCTGCTTTTTAAAAATAACTAGTTTAAAATAATCAATATGCCAAAAAGACATCTTTTGGGGTGGTATATTTTGCTCCCCTTTTATTTTTATTTATTGTTTGTTCAAACCTGAGTTTCATATAAGAAAGAAAAGGATATGTAGCAGAGATCACAATCAGTGTTTTTCACAACAAATGTTGTATGGTGGATTTTAATTTGTCAATTTTTTTTTTTTTTTTTTGGTCGCTCCTTGAGGCATGCGGGAATCTTAGTTCCCCCACCAGGGATCAAACCTGTGCCCCTGCAGTGGAAGTGCTGAGTCTTAACCACTGGACCATCAGGGAAGTCCCTACTCCCCTTTTAGAATGTTGTATCAATTGTTAATTTATAAGTCTAAAATACCATAATGTTAATTAGATACATTTTTAAACCATTTGTGACATTCTTTTCATTAGAGTCTTTAACAGGACTTTTTGTTATGTTAAGATCTTCCAGGGCTTCCCTGGTGGCCCAGTGGTTGAGAGTCTGCCTACCGATGCAGGGGACGCAGGTTCGTGCCCTGGTCCGGGAAGATCCCACATGCTGCGGAGCGGCTGGGCCCGTGAGCCATGGCCGCTGAGCCTGCGCGTCCAGAGCCTGTGCTCCGCAACGGGAGAGGCCGCAACAGTGAGAGGCCCCCGTACCGCAAAAAAAAAAAAAAAAAAAGATCTTCCAGAAAAACCCGAACGAACTTTTGGCCAACCCAATATATAATATTTCATTATATTAAATATTATTATAAAATAAAAAATATATTGGGAATTTTGTCAAAATATGAACATCTTAGTCTATCATAAATGTTGGGGAAGGAAAAAAGTTTTCCTCTACCCTTCTATGTTCTGCTGGCTGATTTAAGAATTAAATTGACATGAAACATATTCACAGGAGAAAATCAAATTTAATTACACACATATGGGGACCCCCTAAGAAAAATGAGACCCTTGGACAAGCTAAGCAATTGAAGTGTATATGTCATCTAAGAGAAGAAGAGTGGAGTAGAGGTTTGGGATTTCAAAGGGGAAGATAGAGAAAAAAAATATTTGGAAAACAAATGCTTGCTGTGCTATGCAGACAATAGGACACTGAGAGGACTTTGATCAAACAGGCCTTGCTAAATTTCCCTCAGTCTACCACACCTAGCTTATATTCTCTGTAGTTAGCTCTGATGATAGCTCTCTTCCTGGGATAGGTCCCCTATCTAAATTCTTTAAGGCAGTTAAGGGGAGGAGGTAAAAGCTTTTCCTTAGCCTTTTGTTCCTTAAAAACAACCAGGATAAAATAACCCTCATGCTAAAGCGAAACATTTTCAGGTGGCAAATTTTGCTCCCCTATATAAATAATGTTTTTGCCAATATATGTTCTATTTTTTTCTCTATATGGAATTACTGTACAGGTTTTTGCTTTTGTATTTTTAATCATGACACATTGTATATTAAATAACTCATCCTGATACCTAAAAAAAAGCTTATTCACATTATAGAGGTAAATGTTTCTATTGCATTTAACTATGATTTACATATTTCGAAATAAATAAAAAGAAAGGAAAAAGAAGTTCCAGATGTGAGAAAAGTATAACATCAACTTTTTATATCAGGAATGAATTAAAAATATATCTTTAACTAACTTCCTGTGCTTCTTTAACTTTTGAATATTTATTCTACACTTATATAGTGTCAGACCTTGTACTAGGAACTGGAGTTACAGCAATAATAAAAACAGGTACACTGCCTTCCTGAACACAATTAGAAGAGGGAGAAAAACATTAATCAAATAAACAAATGAAAGGTAGAGTTATATTTTTGATTAGTGGTACAAGCTGTGATACACAATCTTATGAAGATTTATAATAATGATATTTGACCTGGAAATAAATTTTTTTATTTGATAAGAAACTGTTTTTTGTCTGAAGCTATAACCTAACCATGTTTTTAAACATATTTGTTTCCCATAGCAACCATCTTTGAAATGATGTGGGCCATGTTACATTTTAGAAACTTAACCTAAGTGCAAATGTAGCATGGAGAACCTGGAAGGAGAAACTGAATTACCATCCCCAAAGTTTAACCAAAAATATTCACATGTAAAGGTGAGCACGATCAAAAGAGAAAATTTTCCATTGAAATGATAATGCAATGAACTTTATAAAGCAAAAGCAACAGAATTCATATATATGAAAGAGAAGACACTCAAATGTTAAAAAAATAGACAAAGTAAGAAAATTTCATGCAATAAAAACTATTCTTTTTAAACTCTTTGGGGAATTTAAAATCTATCAAGTACTTACAAATTCACTAGTATAAACATAATGTAATTTTAAAACATGAAACTATCTTAAATTTCATGAACAGATTTTAAAACTTTATATCTCTTTGAGATTTGATTGTTAATTAGAGTTAAATGTGTCTAAAATGTAAATGATACTTTAAGTAACTTTAAAAGGAGACTAAAGAAAGAAAATTATAAGCATGTCCTTTTAAACCTTCTTTCCTCAAAGTCATTTGTAAACTGGCTAAAATGAATTAGATCTCCTTACCAACCAAAAACATAATTTCTTTTCTCTTACCCCTTCCTGCCTATACTAGAACGAAGAAAGCTAAGCTGCTGCAACAAGACCCAAAAATACGTAGACTAAGGAGCAAAGTTTCTTATTTCTCCTTCAAATACCATTCCAGGTTCACAGGCAGTTGCTCCACTCTCAGCAGTCATTCACAACCCAGGTTACAGGTCTTGTTTGTCTGGCATCCCCTAGGGTGTTGTCCTCATCTGCATTGTCAAAGCTGATGTAGGGGGAGTGGAAATAATTTTCCCTCTACCCTTCTAGGTTCTTGGATGAGATTCACTTGTAAAAAAGACAAATTTATAGGAGAAAAACAAACAGAAGTTTAATAACATGTATACTTCCTGTTTACATAGAAGATACCTCAGAAAACTGAGTAACTCTCCTAAATGGCCCAAGCCACCACCTTACATACCATCTCCAGCTAAAGATAAAAGATGTTGAGGGAGGGGGAGTCGGTTATGAGAGATTATCATGCAAAGCACAGTAAACAAGGGTATGGCTGTTATGCAGATTTAAGTCCATTTAAGTCCACTCCATTGATAAATTTCTAGACATTTAATCTTCCTCTTCTTCCTGGTACAGACAGGGAGACACCCTTACAAATGGAGATTTCCCTTATAAACATAATTTCTCTTGCAGAAGGGTAACTTCTACTGGTTTTTAGAGATTTTCGTGTGTCTGCAGTTTCTTAAAAACAACTGGCTCAAGACAAACCTTATGCCAAAGAGTCATATTTCAGGGTGGAAAATTCTGCTACCCTTTACTGGGTTTCAGGTACATCCTTATTTAGCTCACAAGAAGTCAAATGTGGTTGTGTACTTCCAATGTTCTAAGGCTTATACCCAGAAGTAATGCAGGTCACGTCTGTTCCCATTCCATTGGCAAGAACACTGTCATATAAGGACATTATAAGAAGGCTGGGCTGGGAAGTGTAGCCTTCAGCTGGTGGGCACATGCCTTACTATAACTTTATTTCCTACCAAAGAAAGGGAAAGCAGATTTTGGTGCTGTCGGGAAGGGAGAAATTTTCCTTTCCCCTTCCCTTCTGGTTCTTTTGGCTGGTTGAGTAATTACAATGACATAAACTAGATTAACAGGAGATAAACTAGATTAACAGGAGAAAACCAAATTTAATTTTGTATATACAAGAACACCACATACATGAGAGGATCAAGACCCCACACACATGAGAGGTTCAAAGACAGAAAGGTAAAATGTATATGCCATCATGAGCTAAGAAAGGAGATAAGGGCCTGGGGCTTCCAAGGAGAGGAGGGTCATTCACAAGATGGTAAGAAGAGTAGATGTTTGGTAATTAGATGTTTAATTAGATGTTTGCCCTGCCATATAGATGGGGCCACTTAGATAAAATTTATCCATGGTAATAACTCTTTTCTGGGAAAAATCCCCAATTTAAATTCATCTAGGTAGTTAAGAGATAGGCAGTGGTTTCTCTTGAATCCACAGTGTCTGCATTGCCTTTAGCCCAAAATAATTCACATGCCAAAGTAGCACATAGAGGTCTGTTCTGAACCCCCACCCACAGTGCACATTTAGCAGTTTCACCCATAAAGCTGACGTGTATTGAATTTAATTATGCTTAAAATTTTCTAGGGACTTCCCTGGTGGTGCAGTGGTTAAGAATCGCCTGCCAATGCAGAGGACATGGGTTTGAGCCCTGGCCCCGGAAGACCCCACATGCTGCAGGGCAACTAAGCCCATGTGCCAAAACTACTGAGCCTGCGCTCTAGTGTCCGTGTGCCACAACTACTGAAGCCTGCGAGCCTAGAGCCTGTGCTCCACAACAAGAGAAGCCACCTCAATGAGAAGCCCGCGCATCACAACGAAGAGTAGTAGCCCCCGCTCGCAGCAACTAGAGAAAGATTGCAAGCAGCAACAAAGACCCAATGCAGCCAAAAATAATATTAAAAAATAAAAAATTTTATTTTTTTAAAAATTTCTATATCATCAGATTTTTTATTAAAAAAAAATTTGCCACTCACCATCTTGTTTTGTCACCTAAAAGATTCATTCTGTCTACAAATACTTGCTGAGCAACTACTTCATATTGGTGCAGTACTAGAAGTGTAAGATACAAAGAAGTATACGTCAGAGTCCTAGACTTCCAGAAATCTGCCATCTAATTGAGATTGTTATATGTCAACTACTATGGCAGGTGATTTAAACAAGTTTGTCTTTTAATAGTAGTGAAAATTCTTAGAACAATTCTGTGCCTGCTTTATAAACATCAGAAAAACCTGGGGTTGTAAAAGTTAAGTAAAACAAATCTAAATGCCAGAATCCACAGACCTTTCTTTTCCAAAGCCAGTATTTGCTATACATATTGGAGCTGACCTAACACAATCAAATTGTCATATCAAACACACACAAACTAGAAATCTTCCGCAGTATCAATTTTTACTGAATTTCAAGAATCCAAGCAGTGAGAGGCTTATACATAGCAAATGAAAACAGATAGCTACAGGTTTACATCAAAATCTGCAGAGTCACCCACAAATCAGTAGGTTTGTTTACTATAAACAATCTTAGACAATTATATACATCCTAATAAAGCATTCTACAGATAAGGGCTTCCAGCTACAAATACCATGTGTTTGTTTGCCAGGAGGTGTCATTAGCATATTTATAAGGAGATTAGTCCAGATCACCTGCCTTCTTTCTTTCTAATAGTGACACAGACACACACCCTCAACCGAACCCAGCAAGAGAATGGATTATAGATTTGCTGTGTTAACCATTTCATTCCCATCAAGAATTCTAGTTTCTTCCCTCCAAATTTCCTGTGTCCCAATTTATATTCATGGTTAAATTAACTTAGCTGCAGAGCTATGAACTTCCACACAAATATGAATGTTTCCAAAAACTGTTTTACTAAATAAAAATTATAAGTTTGCACAAATAGATGGCACGGGTAATTTATAAGCTAATTATCCATCCCCACCAAATTAAAAAAAAATTTTTCTCAATAGAGAGATAGAGTGAAAGGAGGGAGAAAAAGTGGTAACATGATATTCTTCTCAGAGTAGATCCAGAAGCTTGAAAACAAAAGTCAAGCTCTCCCAAAATTCTACTGTAGCAATGAGTCTAAGTAAAGCTATTCACAATTGCAATCTGAAGAGACCCAGGATAGGAAGGTAAAGAAAAGACTACTGAGAAAATGACAATGGTAAAAGAGAAAGATATAGAAAATTTTAAATAACTTTTTTAAAGTACATCTAGATTCAATCAGATGGGGTCTCCAGACTCTCAAAGAAATCACTTTTCTTCATTGGCCTTTATGGAGAGTTTAAGAACCTACAGAGAATTAAGATGTTCTGAACTCAGACTGCAGGAAGTCTACAGCTTCATTTCATCTAACTTTGAGAGTCACTGCTGCTATATTCCAGAAAATTAATTTTCCACCTAGTGGTTTTCTTTGGTTTTCCTATAATGGAACATTTAAAAATCTACAGATCTAAGAATTTAAAGAGCTGTAGGCAGTGTTCAGTCAACTAGCTATAACACAAGATACCCTAAAATTAAGGGCAGAGAAATTGCGATTACTGAAGCTGTGAGGATAAAGAACCCCTTTTTTTTCTTTTTTCTTTTTTATTGAAGTATAATTGATTTACAATGTTGTGTTAGTTTCTGGTGTACAGCAACGTGATTCAGATATAAATATATACATATTCTTTTGCTTATTCTTTGCCATTATGGTTTATCACAGGATACTGAATATAGTTCCCTATGCTATATAATAGGACCTTGTTATTTATCTATTTTATATATAGTAGTTTGTATCTGCTCCTAATTTATCCTCCCCCCCTTTCTCCTTTGGTAACCATAAGTTTGTTTTCTGTATCTGCGAGACTGTTTCTGTTTTGTAAATAAGTTCATTTATATCACCTTTTCGATTCCACATATCAGAGATATCGTATGGTATTTGTCTTCGTTCTTCTAGCTTACTTAGTATGATAATCTCTAGGTCCATCCATGTTGCTGCAAATGGCATTACTTCATTCTTTTTTATGGTTGAGTAATATGTATATGGTGAGTGTGTGTATATATACACACACACACACACACATACACACACACACACACATATACACATATATATATACCACATCTTCTTTATCCATTCATCTGTCAATGGACGTTTAGGTTGCTTCCATGTCTTGGCTATTGTAAATAGTGCTGCTATGAACACTGGGGTACATGTATCTTTTCTACTTAGTTTTCTTTGGCTATATGCCCAGGAGTGGGATTGCTGGATCATATGGTAACTCTATTTTTAGTTTTTTGAGGAACCTCCATACTGTTTTCCATACTGGTTGCACCAATTTACATTACCACCAACAGTGCAGGAGTGTTCCCTTTTTCCAAACCCTCTCCAGCGCTCATTATGTGTAGACTTTTAAAAATGGCCATTCTGACAGATGTGAGGTGGTACCTTGTTGTAGTTTTGATTTTTATTCCTCTAATAATTAGTGGTATTGAGCATCATTTCATATGCTTATTGGCCATCTGTATGTCTGGAGAAATGTCTATTTAGGTCTTCTGCCCATTTTTTGATTGGGTTGTTTAGTTTTTGTGTTATTGAGTTGTACGTGCTGTTTGTATATTATGTAAATTAAGCTCTTGTCGGTCACATGATTTGCAAATATTTTCTTCCATTCCGTAGGTTGTCTTTTCATTTCTTTTTTATGGTGTGCTTTGCTGTGCAAAAGCTTTTAAGTTTGATTAGGTCCCATTTGTTTATTTTTGATTTTCTTTTGCCTTGGGAGATTGACTAAAAAAACATAGTTACAATTTATGTCAGAGAATGTTTTGCCTATGTTCTCTTCTAGGAGTTTTATGGTGTCATGTCTTATATTTAAGTCTTTGTGCAATTTTCAGTTTATTTTTGTGTATGGCATGACAGATTGTTCTAACTTCATTGATTTACATGCAGCTGTCCAGCTTTCCCAACACCACTTGCTATAAAGACTGTCATTTCTCCACTGTATATTCTTGCCTCTTTGTAGAAGATTAATTGACTGTAGGTGTATGGGTTTATTTCTGAGCTCTCTATTCTGTTCCATTGATCCATATGCCTTTTTTGTGCCAATACCATGCTGTTTTGATTAGTGTAGCTTTGTGGTATCGTCTAAGTCTGGGAGGGTTATGCATCCAGCTTTGTTCTTTTTCCTCAGGATTGTTTTGGCAGTTCTGGGTCTTTTTTTGTTCCATATAAATTTTAGGGTTATTTGTTCTAGTTCTGTGAAAAATGTCATGGGTAATTTGATAGAGATCACATTAAATCTATAGATTTCTTTGGGTAGTATGGCTATTTTAACCATATTAATTCTCCCAATCCAAGAGCATGGGATATCCTTCCATTTCTTTAAATCATCTTCAATTTGCTTTATCAATGCTTTATAGTTTTCAATGTATAAGTCTGTCACCTCCTTGGTCAGGTTTATTCCTAAGTATTTTTTTTAATGTGACTTTAAGAGGGATTGTTTTTTTACTTTCCCTTTGTGATATTTAATTGTTAGTGTAAAGAAATGCAACAGATTTCTGTATATGTTAATCCTGTATCCTGCTACCTTACTGAATTCATGTATCAGTTCTAGTAGTTTTTTGTCAGGAGTCATTCTGGTTTTCTATATAAAGTATCATGTCATCTGCATATAATGACAATTTTACCTCTTCCCTTCTGATTTGGATACCTTTTATTTCCTTTTCTTGTCTGACTACTGTGGCTAGGATTTCCAATACTATGTTGAATAGAAGTGGTGAGACTGGGCATCCTTGTCTTGTTCCAGATTTAACAGGAAGACTCTCAGCTTTTCACCATTGACTATCATGTTGGCTGTGGGTCTGTCATAAGTAAATAGCTTTTATTATGTTGAGATATGTTCCTTCTATTCCCATTTTAAGAGTTTTTATCATGAATGGAGGTTGAATTTTGTTAAATGTTGTTCTGCATCTATTGAGATGATCATGTGGTTTTTGTCTTTTCTTTTTGGATGAGGTATATCACATTGATTGATTTGCATACGCTGAACCATCCTTATGACACTGGGATGAATCCAACTTGATCGTGGTGTATGATCTCTTTTATGTGTCCTTGGATTCAGTTTGCTAATATTTTGTTGAGAATCTTTTCATCTATATTCATGAAAGAAACTGGCCTGTAACTTTCCTTTTCTGGTAGTGTCTTTGTCTGGTTTTGATATCAGGGTGATAGTGGCTTCATAGAATGACTTTGGGAGTGTTCTCTCCTCTTCAATCTTTTGGAAGAATTTGAGAAGCATTGGTAAAAGTTCTTTGCATGTTTGGTAGAATTCCCCAGTGAAGCCACTCAGTCCTGGACTCTTGTTTGCACGGAGCTTTTTTTATTACAGATTCTATTTTACCTCTATTGACCAGTCTGCTCAAACTATCTATTTCTTCTGGATTCAGTTTTGCTGGGCTGTATGTTTCTAGAAACTTGTCCATTTCTTCTAGGTTATCCAATTTGTTGGCATATAATTATTCATAATATTTTTATGTCTTTTTCTTTGTTGCATTTTTTTTGTATTTCTCTGGTATTAGTTATCATTTCTCCTATTTCATTTTTTATTTTGCTTATTTGGGTCCTCTCTCTTCTCTTCTTGGTGACCCTGGCCAGAGATTTGTCGATTTTGGTTACCCTTTAAAAGAACCAGCTCTTGGTTTTATTGGGTTTTTTTCTATTTTTTTAATCTCTTTTATTTATTAGCTCTCTGATCTTTATTACTTCCATCTTTCTGCTAACTTTTTTCCTAACTCTTTTAGATGATAGATTAGGTTGTTTGAGATTTTTCTGTTTTTTTGAGGAAGGTTTATATCACTATGAACTTCCCTCCACGGAATGTTTTTGCTGCATCCCAATATAGGAGCAGGAAATACATAAAACAAATACTAACAGACATAAAGGGAGAAACTGACAGAAATACAATAATAGTAGGAGAATTTAACACCCCACTGACATCAAGGTACAGACCTTCCAGACAGAAAATCAATAGGGCAACAGAGATCCTAAATGACACAATAGAACATTCAGGCTTAATTGGTATTTTTAGGACAATACATCAAAACAAACAGAATAAACACTCTTTGCAAGTGCACACAGATCATTCTTTAGGATAGACCACGTACTAGTACACAAAACAAGCCTCAATACATTTAAGAGGATAGTCATTATTTCAGGCATCTTTTCTGACCACAAGGGCATGAAGCTAGAAATCATCGACAGGAAAAGAAATGAGATAAAAATGGATTGGCTCAAGATGGCAGACTAGAGGGACGTGCGATCACTCCCTCTTGCGAAAGCACTAGAATCACAACTAACTGCTGAACAATCATTGACAGGAAAACACTGGAAATCACCAAAAAAGACACCCCACATCCAAAGACAAAGAAGAAGACACAATGAGACGGTAGGAGGGGCATAATCACAATAAAATGAAACCCCATAACTGCTGGGTACCGGGTGACGCACAAACTGGAGAACACTTGTACCACAGAAGTTCACCCACTGCAGTGAAGGTTCTGAGCCCCATGTCAGGCTTCCCAACCTGGGGGTCTGGCAACAGAAGGAGTAATTCCTAGAGAATCAGACTTTGAAGCCTACTGAGATTTGATTGCAGGACTTCGATATGACTGGGGGAAACAGACTCCACTCTTGGAGGGCACACACAAAGTAGCATCGGGACACAGGGCAAGGAGCAGTGACCCCACAGGAGACTGAACCAGACCTACCTGCTAGTGTCGGAGGGTCTCCTGCAGAGGTGGGGGGTGGCTGTGGCTCACTGTGAGGAAAAGGACACTGGCAGCAGAAGTTCTGGGAGGTGCTCCTTGTCGTGACCCCTCCCAGGGTCTGACATTAGCCCACCAAAGAGCTGGGTAGGCTCCAGTGTTGGGCCACTTCAGGCCAAACAACCAACAGGGAGGGAATCCAGCCCCATCTATCAGCAGACAAGTGGATTAAAGCTTTACTGAGCTCTGCCCACCAAACCACCACCCAGCTCTACCCACCACCTGTCCCTCCCATCACGAAATTTGCAAAGCTGCTTAGATAGCCTCATCCACCAGAGGGCAGATAGCAGAAGCAAGAAGAACTACAATCCTGCAGCCTGTGGAACAAAAAGCACATTCACAGAAAGACAGACAAGATGAAAAGGCAGAGGGCTATGTACCAGATGAAGGAACAAGATAAAACCCCAGAAAAACAACTAAGCAAAGGTGAGATAGGCAATCTTCCAGAAAAAGAATTCAGAAAACCGATAGTATAGATGATCCAGGACCCGTGAAAAAGAATGGAGGCAAAAGATCAAGAAGATGCAAGAAATGTTTAACAAAGACCTAGAAGAATTAAGGAACAAACAAACAGAGATGAACAGTATAATAACTGAAATGAAAAATACACTAGAAGGAATCAATAGCAGAATAACTGAGGCAGAAGAACGGATAAGTGACCTGGAAGACAGAATGGTGGAATTCACTGCTGTGGAACAGGATAAAGAAAAAAGGATGAAGAGAAATGAAGACAGCCTAAGAGACCTCTGGGACAACATTAAACACAACATTCGCATTATAGGGGTCCCAGAAGAAGAAGAGAGAAAGGACAAGAGAAAATATTTGAAGAGATTATAGTCAAAAACTTCCCTAACATGGGAAAGGAAATAGCCACCCAAGCCCAGGAAGCACAGAGACTCCCATACAGGATAAACCGAAGGAGAAACATGCCGAGCCGCATAGTAATCAAATTGTCAAATATTAAAGACAAAGAAAAATTACTGAAAGCAGCAAGGGAAAAATGACGAATAATATACAAGGGAACTCCCATAAGGTTAACAGCTGATTTCTCAGCAGAAACTCTGTAAGCCAGAAGCGAGTGGAATGACATATTTAAAGTGATGAAAGGGAAGAAACTACAACCAAGATTACTCTACCCAGCAAGAATCTCATTCAGATTCCATGGTGAAATCAAAAGCTTTACAGACAAGCAAAAGCTAAGAGAATTCAGCACCATCAAATCAGATCTACAACAAATACTAAGGGAACTTCTCTAAGTGGGAAACACAATAGAAGAAAAGGGCCTACAAAAACAAACCCAAAACAATTAAAAAAGGGTAATGGGAACATACATATCAATAAATACCTTAAACATAAATGCATTAAATGCTCCAACCAAAAGACACAGACTCAATGAATGGATACAAAAACAAAACCTGTATATAGGCTGTCTACAAGAGACCCACTTCAGACCCAGAGACATACAGACTGAAAGTGAGGGGACTAAAAGAGATATTCCACGAAAATGGAAATCAAAAGAAAGCTGGAATAGCAATACTCATATCAGATAAAATAGACTTTAAAATAATGAATGTTACAAGAGACAAGGAAGGACACTACATAATGATCAAGGGATCAATCCAAGAAAAAGATAAAACAATTATAAATATATATGCTCCAACATAGGAGCACCTCAGTACATAAGGCAACTGCTAACAGCTATAAAAGAGGAAATCAACAGTAAAACAATAATAGAGGGGGATTTAACACCTCACTTACACCAATGGACAGATCATCCAAACAGAAAATTAATAAGGAAACACAAGCATTAAATGACACAATTAGACCAGATAGATTTAACTGATACTTATATGACTCTCCATCCAAAAACAGCAGATTAAACTTTCTTCTCAAGTGCACACGGAACATTCTCCAGGACAGATCACATCTTGGGTCACAAATCAAGCCTCAGTAAATTTAAGAAAACTGAAATCATATCAAGCATCTTTTCTGACCACAATGCTATGAGATTAGAAATCAATTATAGGGAAAAAAACGTAAAAAACACAAACACATGGAGGCTAAACAACACGTTACTAAGTAAACAAGAGGTCACTGAAGAAAACAAAGAGGAAACCAAAAAATACCTAGAGAAAAATGACAACGAAAACACGATGATCCAAAACCTATGGGATGCAGCAAAAGCAATTCTAAGAGGGAAGTTTAGAGCAATACAAGCCTACCTCAAGAAACAAGAAAATTCTCAAATAAACAATCTAACCTTACACCTAAAGGAACTAGAGAAAGAAGAACAAACAAAACCCCAAAGTTAGTAGACGGAAAGAAATCATAAAGATCAGAGCAGAAATAAATGAAATAGAAACAAGGAAATCAATAGCAAAGATCAATAAAACTAAAAGCTGTTTCTTTGAGAAGATAAGTAAAATTGATGAAACATTAGCCAGACTCATCAAGAAAAAGATGGAGAGGACCCAAATCAATAAAATTAGAAATGAAAAAGAGTAGTTACAACAGACACTGCAGAAATACTAAGCATCCTAAGAGACTACTATAAGCAACTCTATGCCAATAAAATGGACAACCCGGAAAAAATGGACAAATTCTTAGAAACGTATAACCTTCCAAGACTGAACCAGGAAGACATAGAAAATATGAACAGACCAATCACACGCACTGAAATTGAAACTGTGATTTAAAATCTTCCAACAAATAAAAATCCAGGACCAGATGGCTTCACAGGTGAATTCTATCAAACATTTAGAGAAGAGTTAACACCCATCCTTCTCAAACTCTTCAAAAACACTGCAGAAGAAGGAACACTCCCAAACTCATTCTACAACGCCACCATCACCCTGATACCCAAACCAGACAAAGATACTACAAAAAAAGAAAATTAGAGACCAATATCACTGATGAATATAGATGCAAAAATCCTCAACAAAATGCTAGCAAACAGAATCCAACAACACATTAAAAGGACCATACACCATGATCAAGTGGGATTTATCCCAGGGACGCAAGGATTCTTCAATATATGCAAATCAATCCATGTGATACACCATATTAACAAACTGAAGAATAAAAACCATATGATCATCTCAACAGATGCAGAAAAAGCTTCTGACAAAATTCAACACTGATTTATGATAAAAACTCTCCAGAAAGTGGGCACAGAGGTAACCAACCTCAACATAATAAAGGCCATATACAACAAACCCACAGCAAACATCATTCTCAATGGTGAAAAACTGAAAGCATTTCCTCTAAGATCAGCAACAAGACAAGGATGTCCACTCTCGCCACTATCATTCAACATAATTTTGGAAGTCCTAGCCATGGCAGTCAGAGAAGAAAAAGAAATAAAAGGAATACAAATTGGAAAACAAGAAGTAAAACTGTCACTGTTTGCAGATGACATGATACTATACATAGAGAATCCTAAATATGACACCAGAAAACTACTAGAGCTAATCAGTGAATTTGGTAAAGTTGCAGGATACAAAATTAATGCACAGAAATCTCTTGCATTCCTATACACTAATGATGAAAAACCTGAAAGAGAAATTAAGGAAACACTCCCATTTACCACTGCAACAGAAAGAATAAAATACCTAGGAGTAACCTACCTAAGGAGACCCAAGACCTGTATGCAGAAAATTATAAGACACTGATGAAAGAAATTAAAGATGGTACAACCAGATAGAGAGATATACCATGTTCTTGGATTGGAAGAATCAATATTGTGAAAATGACTATACTACCCAAAGCAACCTACAGATTCAATGCAATCCCTATCAAATTACCAATGGCATTTTTTTACAGAAATATAACAAAAAATCTTAAAATCTGTATGGAGACACAAAAGACCCCAAACAGCTAAAGCAGTCTTGAGGGAAAAAAATGGAGCTGGAGGAATCAGACTCCCTGACTTCAGGCTATACTACAATGCTACAGTAATCAAGACAATATGGTACTGGCACAGAAACAGAAATATAGATAAATGGAACAGGATAGAAAGCCCAGAGATAAACCCATGCACCTATGGACAACTAATCTATCACAAAGGAGGTAAGGATATACAATGGAGGAAAGACAGTCTCTTCAATAAGTGGTGCTGGAAAAACTGGACAGCTACATGTAAAAGAATGAAATTAAAGCACTCCCTAACACCATTCACAAAAATAAACTCAAAATGCATTAGAAACCTAAATGTAAGACTGGACACTGTAAAACTCTTAGAGGAAAACATAGGATGAACACTCTTTGACATAAATCACAGCAAGATCTTCTATGGTCCACCTCCTAGAGTAATGGAAATAAAAACAAAAATAAACAAATGGGACCTAATGAAACTTAAAAGCTTTGGCAAGGCAAAGGAAACTAAAAACAAGACGAAAAGACAAACCTGAGAATGGGAGAAAATATTTGCAAACGAATCAGCGGACAAAGGATTAATCTCCAAAATATATAAACAGCTCATGCAGTTTAATATTAGAAAAACAAACAACCCAATCAAAAAATGGGCAGAAGACCGAAATAGACATTTATCCAAAGAAGACATACAAATGGTCAAGAAGCACATGAAAACCTGCTCAACTTCACTAATTATTACAGAAATGCCAATCAAAACTACAATGAGGTATCAACTCACACCAGTCAGAATGGGCATCATCAGAAAATCTACAAACAACAAATGCTGGAGAGGGTGTGGAGAAAAGGGAACCCTCTTGCACTACTGGTGGGAATGTAAACTGATACAGCCACTATGGAGAACAGTATGGAGGTTCCTTAAAAAACCAAAGATACAATTACCATATGAGCCAGCAATCCCACTACTTGGCATATACACAGAGAAAACCATAATTCAAAAAGACACATGCACCCCAATGTTCATTGCAGCACTATTTACAGTAGCCATGTCATTGAAACAACCTAAATGCCCATCGACAGACAAATGGATAAAGAAGATGTGGTACATATACACAATGGAATATTACTCGGCCATAAAAAGGAATGAAACTGGGTCATTTGTAGAGACGTGGATGGATCCAGAGACTGTTGTACAGAGTGAAGTAAGCCAAAAAGAGAAAACAAATATCGTATATTAACGCATATACGTGGAACCTAGAAAAATGGTACAGATGAACCAGTTTGAAGGGCAGAAATAGAGACACAGATGTACAGAACTAACATATGGACACCAAGGGGGAAAGCAGCGTGGGGTTGGGGATGGTGGTGTGATGAATTGGGAGGTCGGGATTGACATGTATATACACTAATATGTATAAAATGGATAACTAATAAGAACCTGCTGTATAAAAAAATAAAATAAATTTCAAAAAAAAATGATTACATGGAGACTAAACAACATGCTACTAAAAAACCAACCTGTCAATGGTGAAATCAAAGAGGCAATTACAAAAATACCTTGAGACAAATGACAATGAAAACACAACAGTACAAAATCTAGGGAATGTAGCAAAAGAAACCCTTTTAAAAAGAATATATAAAGAGAAGATCAGTGGGCTAAGAACTAAATCTTGATTAATGCTCACATTTTAAGAATGAGAAGAGTAAGAAAGTCCAACATATATTCACCTTTTTGATTACGTGTGTGCGTGTGTGTGTGTGTGTGTGTGTGTGTATTTAGAAAGGTGATTGCAGAGCTGGGACAGTGAAGCAAAGGATTGTTAGCATGTTCAACAGCATCATGTTTCAAAGAAGTCAAATCAGATACGGACGGAAAGAAAAAAATTAAATGTGATGATTAGTTCATTTTTGAAAACAGGGAGACTTCACTGGAGTAACTGGAAAGAGAAACAAAGCTTCCAGAAGATACAGAGTGAGTGGATGGTCAATAATTATGGCATAGCGGGCTTCCCTGGTTGCACAGTGGTTGAGAGTCCGCCTGCTGATGCAGGGGACATGGGTTAATGCCCCGGTCCGGGAATACCCAACATGCTGCAGAGCGGCTGGGCCCGTGAGCCATGGCCGCTGAGCCTGCGCGTCCGGAGCCTGTGCTCCGCAACAGGAGATGCCACAACAGTGAGAGGCCCGCGCACCGCAAAAAATAAATAAATAAAATAATAATAATTATGGCATAATATTCCTCAAATTGATCCTTTGAGGAATATTGCAATGAAAGGTCAGAAGTCATTTTTAATTTAGCCTACTAGTATTTTCTGTTGCCTTTAATATCCACCAAATGCTAAATCTATCTTGCTAAATCATATTTCCTCTATTTATTGAAAAACTAATTCTTCTAAAACATCTACGGAATTAAGAATGACAATTTTTCAACAAGCCAAAACAGGTCTCTTGACTCCTATTCTATTAAGTCACACTGGGCCTATTTTTAGGACCACTTACTCACTTATTGAAAGCACAGAGGAGTTTCACAGATCTTTTAACTTAACCCAACTGTAGTCAAGCTTCAAGTCAAGTTTCAGTTGAAGAGATTCAGAATCCTTTTTCCCTTGAGAATTACTTTTTTTCAGTTGCAAGGGAGAGGAACATAGTTACTTTAGGTGATAATTTAAAAATCAAATTAACTATACCTAATTCTTATTTCAATCTTAGGCAGAAAACATTTATTTTGAGTGACAAAATCTAGACTAGAGAACTGATATAGTTTAGGGTGCCAGAATTAAACATGGGAACTATGAAGATCAAAGCAATGGATTGAGAAGGTAGTTTGGAGCCAGTGAAAAGAAATGGAAAGCTATAGATTGTTGGAGAAGAGGAGGACAGTTATGGATAGCTATGGATTACCCAAGCCAGAGAGGAGGACAGTCAGTTAACATTATAACAGTAGGAAGAGGAAAGAACGTGGCAGTGCTGATAGTCATTACGAAGTAGAAGCATTAGGGCTCAGCAATAAACTGGATAATGAGACAAAAGTAATCTGAGAAGTAGGATTATAGGATATATATGACGGTATTTTGACATAATTGGCTGCCAATGCAAAGAACCAACTTTATGATCAATCTGATGCTTTAATTAAACCATTGTTTGAGGGCTTCCCTGGTGGCACAGTGGTTGAGAGTCTGCCTGCTGATGCAGGGGACATGGGTTCGTGCCCCGGTCTGGGAAGATCCCACATGCTGCGGAGCGGCTAGGCCCGTGAGCCATGGCCGCTGGGCCTGCGTGTCCAGAGCCTGTGCTCCACAACGGGAGAGGCCACAACAGTGAGAGGCCCATGTACCGCAAAAAAAAAAAAAAAAAATTGTTTGAAAATCAATATAATCAGTGAAAGAAATAAAGTATTATACTTCTATACCAATTCTACCCTCAGAGTTTTTTTTAATTGAAATATAATTGATTTACAATACTATATTAGTATCAGGTGTACTACATAATGATTAGACTATATATTATGAAATGGTCACAGTGATAAGTCTCGTAACTATCTGTCACCAAATAAAGTTATTACACTATTATGGACCATATTCCTTATGCTGTATATTATACCCCATGACTTACTTATTATATAAATGGGGGTATATACCTCTTAATTCCCTTCACCTATTCCACGGCCCCCCACCCCAACCTTCTGGCAACCACCCATTTGTTCTCTATGAGTCTGTGTTTGTTTTATTTGTTGTTTGTTTTGTTTTAGACTCCACATATAAGTGAGCTCATACAGTATTAGTCTTTCTCTTGCCTGTCATTCTCTGAGACTTATTTCACAACATAATACCCTCTAGGTCCATCCATGTTGTCTCAACGGCAAGATTTTGGTTTTTTAAGGCTGATTAATATACCATTATATGTGTATATCACATCTCCTATATCCATTCATCTGATATTGATGGACTCTTATGTTGCTTCCATATCTTAGCTACTGTAAATAATGTTGCAATGACCATTAAGGTGCATATATCTTTTTGAATTAGTCTTTTTCTTTTCTTCAGAAAAATACCCAGAGATGCAACTGCTGGATATGGCAGTTCCATTTTTAATTTTCTGAGGAACTTCCATACTGTTTTCCATACTGTGTGTACCAATTTACATTGCCATCAACAGTGCACAAGAGTTCCCTTTTCTCTACATCCTTGCCAACATGTGTTGTCTTTTTGATGATAGCCATTCTGATAGGTGTGAGGTGGTATCTCAGTGTGGATTTGATATGCATCTCCCTGATGATTAGTGATGTTGAACATCTTTTATTGTGCCTGTTGTTCATCTGTGTATCTTCTTCAGAAATACGTCTATTCAGGCCTTCTGCCCTTTTTTTTTTTTTTTTTTTTTTGTGGTATGTGGGTCTCTCACTGTTGTGGCCTCTCCCTTTGCAGGGCACAGGCTCCGGATGCGCAGGCTCAGCGGCCATGGCTCACAGACCCAGCCGGTCCGCGGCATGTGGGATCTTCCCGGACTGGGGCATGAACCCGTGTCCCCTGCATCAGCAGGCGGACTCTCAACCACTGCGCCACCAGGGAAGCCCTGCCCATTTTTTAATCAGGTTGTTTGTTTTTCGATGTTGAGTTGTATGAGTTCTTTGTATATTTCGCATATTAACCGCTTATTGGATATATCATTTGCAAATATCTTCTTACATTCAAAAGCCTGCTTTTTCATTTTGTTGATAGTTTCCTTTGCTGTGCAAAAGCTTTTTAGTTTGATGTAGTTCCACTTGTTTATTCTTGCTTTTGTTTCTCTTGCCTGAGACATAACCAAAAAAAAAAAAAAAAGTTGCTAAGATTGATGTTAAAGAGCATACTGCCTATATTTCCTTCTAGAAGTTTTATGATTTCAGAACTTATTTTAAGTCTTTAATCCATTTGGAGATTATTTTTGTATATGGTGTGAGAAAGTAATCCAGTTCAATTCTTTTCCATGTAGCTGTCCAGTTTTGCCAATACCATTTATTGAAGAGGTTGTCTTTTCCCCATTGCACATTCTTGCCTCCTTTGTCTTAATTGACCAGATAAGTGTGGGTTTATTTCTGGGCTCTCTATTCTGTTCCACTGATATACGTATCTTTTTTTGTGCCAGTACCATACTGTTTCAATGACTGTAATTTTGTAGTATAGTTTGAAATCAGGGAGCATAATACCTTCAGCTTTGTTGTTCTTTCTCAAGATTGCTTTGGCTATTTGGGGCCATTTATGTTTCCATAAAATTTTAGAGTGATTTGTTCTAGTTATAGGGAAAATGTCAATGGTATTTTGATAGGGATTGCATTGAATCTTTAGATTGCCTTGAGTAGTATGGTGAATTGATGACTAGCTTTAGTGTTGTGTTTGGATTCCTTCCCCTTTTTTTGTGTTTATATCTTTATAAGTTTTTTTTATTTGTGCTTACCATGATTTTAATATGTAACAACATATGTATTTATATATACATATGTGTGTGTATATATATATACACACACAGATATACCTGATTATTTTAAGTTGATGATCTCTTATGTTCTAATGCATTCTAACAACCCTGCATATTTACTCCCAACTCCACATTAAATGTTGTACATCTTTTTCTTTCGTGTATTCCTTAACTACTTATTGTGTATATCAATGATTTTTCTCCTTCTGTCTTTTAACCCTCCTACTAGCTTTATAGTCCCTTTAATATTTCTTGTAAAGTCAGTTTAGTGGTATTGAACTCTTAGCTTTTGCTTTCCTGTAAAACTCTTTATCTCTCCTTTAAATCTAAATGATAGTCTTGCCAGCTAGAATATTCTTGGCTGTAGATTTTTTCCTTTCACCACTTTCAATATATTGTGCCACTCCATTCTAGTCTGCAGTGTTTCTGCTGATGGTCTTATGGAAGTCGCCTTATACATAATTAGTTGCTTTTCTCTTGCTTCTTTTCAAATTCCCTCTTTATCTTTAATTTTTGCCATTTAATTATAACATGTCTTGGTGCAGATCTCTTTGGGTTCATCTTGTTTGGGATTCTCCGTGCTTCATGGACCTGAACATCAATTTCCTTTTCCAAGTTGGGAAGCTTTCAGATATTATTTCTTCAAATAAGTCTCCTGCCTCTCTCTCTCTCTCTCTCTCTCTCTCTCTCTCTCCTACTTCTGGAACCCCTACAGTGAGAATGTCAGGACACTTGATGTTATCCAAAAGGTTTCTTAATCTGCCCTCATTCTTTAAAATTTTTTTTTTCTTTTTTCTCTTCAGTTTGGGTGGCTTCCAATACTCTTTATTCCTGTTCACTGATCTGTTCCTTGTATCATCTAATCTACTATTAATTTCTTCTAGTTTTTTTTTCAGTTATTGTATTCTTTAGCTGTGTATGGTTTCTTTATATTTTCTAACTCTTTGTTAAAATTCTCACTGTATTAATCCATTCTTCTCCTGAGATCGCTGAGCATTTTTTAAATTACCTTGAACTCTTTACTTTGTAGATTGCTTATCTCCACTTCACTTAGTTCTTCTTCTGGGATTTTTGTCTTGTTCCTTCACTTGGACCATACTGCTCTATCTTCTCATTTTGCCTAATTCTCTGTCTCTATTTCTATGCATTGGGTAGTTGATTATGTTTCTGACCTTGGAGAAGTTGTCTTATGCAGAAGACATCCTATGGGCCCTACCAGCACACTCCTCTCTGGTCACCAGAACTATATGCTCTAAGGGTGCCCTTTTATGGATTGTGTGGGCCCTTCTGTTGTGGTGTGGCTGTCTATTGTGGGCACACTGATAGGCAGGGCTGGTTCCTGGTCTTGTTGGCTGTCAGGCCCTGCCTCATATGGTGGCTGCCACCTTACTGGTTGGCGGGGCTTGGTCCTGGCATGGCTGGCTGTGGGGCCAAGGGGATCTGGGGCTGATGTAGGCTTGCAGGTGGGCGGGGATTTGGGTCTGGACTTGGTTGGCTGTGGGGCTCAGAAAGGCCCAGGGCTAGTCCTGGCCTGCTGGTGGGTGGGACCTGGTAATGGGTAGCTGGTTGCACAGCTAGGGGGAGCTGCTTTTAGACAGTTTGTATATTTATGCATTTGATTTCAGGGAACTGGGGGCCTTTTGTATATTAATGTATGTATATATATATACATATATATATAACATAAATACAAAAAATATAATTTTGTATATACATATATATAAATGTATATACATATATATTTAGATGTATATTTTTGTATATGTAAATATTTACACATATGTACATTTATCTATGTATTATATTTCACGAATAACATCTCCTTGGCCAAATGAGAATAACAAACTTAACATTTTTCTTGAGTTTCAAATTCCATTAACTGATCACAAATAATGAATTATATTAGTTGAAGATACATACATGATTTCTATATTAGCAATACGATGGTCCAAATATCTTCCCTGGCACATAACTTTAGAAGCCTTGTACTAAGATGGTGGTGCCACAAGATAGAAGGAACCAGTATCTGTAAGCCATCAGGTATAGAAGAGCCCCCAAACTGACCCACATTGGATTTGACATGAGCAATCAATAAACATTTGTTGTACTAAGTCAATGAGATTTCAAGGTATGTTACCACAGAAAAGTCTAGCCTAATCCAACTAAAAAAAAATGGATAGGGCTCTGGATAAGCAAAAAGAAAGCATGCACCCTGAAAATTCTCAACCACAGGACTGTCCTCATAAGGGCTTAGGAATCAAATTTATGTTATCAGCATTCAGAGAACAATGCTGAGAAATTACCACAGAGTGGTCCCTAGCTGATAGAACTTCATGGGTATATCATCAAAATAGGACTAACAAGGTAAATACTGAAAAAACACGCCAAACATGTGCCCTCAAGTCAAAATTATACAACTACAGTATATAAGGAAACAAGCCACTATGAAAAAAAGGTCATCTGATAAAAGAGCAAATTACATCCCCAATGCCTTCAGATACTGGAATTATAAAACCTAGAACATAACATAAATATGTTTTGTATTTTTGAAAGAATAAAAGATTGAATCTAAAAATTCAGAAAATAATATAGTCTGAAACAAGCAGACAAATTTTAAAGTGAAACAAATATAAAAAATGAAATTAAAATGCTATGAATATGAAGAAATAGCAAGTTAGACATCTGAAAGATTACTCATAAAAAGAAAAATAGGTGTAAATTTGAGTACATTCAAAATAGAAATGTCTGTTCATCAAAAGATACAATTAAAAATGAAAAGACACCTCAGAATGGGAGAAAATACTTGAAAAGCATTTTTAAATGGCATAAGATTAGAGTCTATCATATATAAAGAATATTACTAAATCAATAAAAGACCAACAACCCACGAGAGGAATGGACAAAATATGTAAACAAATAGTTAAAGAAAAAAATGACAAATAAACATAGGGAAAAATGTTCAACCTTAGAGAAATGTAAATTAAAATCACAGTAAAATACCATTCATATTAAGAATTAAGGAATTTAAGAAATCTAACAATACCTAGAGGAACAATAAGAATTTTTATGCAATTCTTTTTGGGAGTGTAAGTTGATACAACTACACTGGAAAGCAAGTTGGCAATATTTTATAAAGTTAAAAATGCACAAATTCTATGGATCAATAAATCCACTTCTTGGTAACTTCTCTGGAATCTCTAGCACATATGTAAAATATTCAGACCAGCATTTGCACTAAGTCCTTACAAAAATATTTAGAGCAGCATTTTTTTTAAACAACTCATTCCAAGAAGAATAAATGAATAAATTGTGATATCATATCTACATAATAAATACAGCAGTGAAAACTATTTCACTAGACCTACACAATGGACCTCAGAAAAAAAATTCTGGCTGAAAATTGTACATTCAAGAATATTACTTACATTAATGATCATATTTAAATTAGTCAGAATCAGGAGACATAGAGAATTTAACAAAATGAATTGTTAACAGCAACAACCTTATCTCTAGTTAATGAAGTTATTAAAAAGCAAAAAGGGGACTGTTGGAATCACAGAGTAGTAAGTGTAGGAAGTAGCTACGTTCCCTAGGGCTGTGGGAACAAAACTGAAACTCAGACCTTGGAGAAGAGGGCCTAATTAATTGATGCTATTGTTTGCAAATCAAGAAGGACCCCATGAAGCTGGGATCCAAACCCTTACGGTGAGGGGCATCTATGGCTGGTGTCTAGCCTTTGAGGCGGCAGCAACAAGGCTGTTTCTGGGAGTGTCAAAACTGCAAACTGGATTCAGCTGCTGCCTATGGAAGGAACTGCTGCTGTGGCATGAAAAGCAGTTGTCAATCTAAGGGTCACAGGAACAGGGAGCAAACAAGAAGCAAATCCCTATTTTCTCCAACCTTCCAGTCTCCCTCTAGTACCTCTATCGGCACAGCCCAACAGGGAACCAGCTGGTGAAGCAGGAATGTGGTCTGCACAGTCCCCGTCCCAGCATCATACAGCAGAGTGTTAAAAGGATGGGCATGAAGCTGAGAGACAATCGTTGAAAAACTGATACACTATTTAATGTTTAAAACCTGCCAAACAATATTTATATGTAATATATATGTAGTAAATGTATAAAGAAATGCATGGGAACAGAATACACAAAATTCAAAATAGAGACTACCTCTGATGGATATAGAGAGAAATGGGATCTGAAAGGGGTATACAGAGTTCTTCTGTTCTTTTCAAGTTTTATTTTCAGGCTGGATGGTGCATTCCTAAGTATTGACTACCTTATTCTTTAGGCATATTGGATGTCTGAAATATTTCATTAAAAAACCAACCTTTTGTGGAAAGGAAGAAAATGAGAAAAGTATACACACTTAAATCCAAAGTACTGTGAGGCCACCATCTTGTCTCACGGTTAGTGTTTTGTTTACACAGTAAATTCAAGATAAAAGTTCCTACATTTTGATAACCACTGGAACACAGATGCAGATTTAAGTGAGTGTTTTGACCTGGTACTAAATGGCAGGTTTTCAAATCTCCTCTATAATGACACTTGCTCCTGGGAAGAAGGGCAAATTGTCCATGAAGTCCCCATCTGCTTGTCTGAGGAACATCTGTTGTGATGTGGACTCTCCTAGTTTAGGTGGCAGTAATGCACCTACTAGTGAAATTATCCCTCCTTAGTAATAACATCTACTGGCAAGAGAAAGCTTTGAAAAGACATTTGTTTCAGGTTTTTTAAAAATGGAACCTTAAAACACAAATTTAATTTTTTTATTCAATGTTTGTAACTTTTATCTGACATTATACAGATTTATTT
The DNA here is from genome assembly GCF_059928025.1 of Delphinapterus leucas. Lineage (NCBI taxonomy): Eukaryota > Metazoa > Chordata > Mammalia > Artiodactyla > Monodontidae > Delphinapterus > Delphinapterus leucas. The sequence goes on along the minus strand of NC_143136.1, from coordinate 39,962,461 downwards.
TGACAACCTATTTAGTTGTTGACAAGTCTATTTTGCTTTCTTGTTAGTGTATTTTAAAGATTTATGCTGAACATATTTTGTATAAATCTCATAATGATACAAAAACAAACATGAGGAAAACTGGATGCATCTTCAAAATATGTTTACTTTCATAAGGCTGCTTGGAACATGAGCACTAATAAAAATTTTTTAAATGCTTTTATTGGAAATCAATTCAGACTTGTGGAACAAAAATTGCTTGAGTAACTGTATTCAATATATTCCACTTACTGACCAAGCCGTGGGAAAGAGATACCTCCCAACATCCATCAGTTACCAAAAAAGGGTACTTCCCAAATATCTCAGTTCCATCCACTTCTCTCCATTCCCACTGCCAATAACTTAATAAAATCTCTCCATCTTCTCTGTCTTTGACTACCACCCCAGCCTCACCACCGACAGTGTCTGATACATAATGGATTCTTTAAAATACAAGTTTGAATAAATGAATGAATAAATTCTGAATGTCTCATATTGTTAATGTCAAAAGTGTTGAGGTACAGGACCAAGACAGAAAAGTGGGTAGAGGTGCATGGGAAAAGCAGGAAAGGAGTATGAGGTATATGAAATGGTGATGGGAATGTTCTCATGTTATATTATTTTTAGAAAGTCTTCTATATTTTCATAGTGTAGAAATAAGGGTTTTTTTTTAATATACCCCAAAATTAAGTTTTCAAAAAGTATTTTCAAATTGTAAAAGTGGCTGAGATATCCCAAATCCTAAGTGGAACTTTTTAGGAAAGTAGTAAAAAATATAAATACGCTTTTCAATTTACCTAATCAAGTTACCAAACCAAAGCTCTTATGGGAAATTTTTTCTGACATTTTATTCCTATTTATTTTATTTATTCATTTTTGGCTTCTGTTTATGTAATATCATGTCAGTCAAATAGCAGATATTTAATAAATGTTGCAATTCAAATGTCATTTGCTAACATTTACTCAAGATACTGATCAGATGTTTTTGTTCAAAAAAATCTTTATCACCTTTCACCAGACAGCCTTCCTTCAACTAAACAGTATTTGATTCAGCAATCTTGCTTGTATTCTAAGTATTTAGTGGAATACAATGATTTAAGAACTTGATAATTGATATAAGTAATGATTGTTCATCACCAGCAAATCTGCATTATAAAAACCTTTTTTGGTGACATTGGATAGTGCTTTTACATTTATTACTTCATCTCAAATCAAGACTAGAGACCACCTAATCATCACAAAACTTAGACTGAGGTTAACACTTATTCAATATTTTTTCTTAAAATTATTTAACTAACTAAGGTACCTTAACTAAGGTACACCTATGGATTTTTGTTAGATTAACACAGTATTTTGTCACACAACCCAATTACTGATTACATATTATCGATTTTCTAAACAGTTCCAGGACAGTTTTTTAGACTTGTAGAATACACTTAGCAAAAATGTATTGTCATTCTTCATTAGACTCTCCTATGTCTTGAAAGTACTACTGCTAGTGGATCTTTCAACAATGGAAGGAGACAACAATAAAATCACAATCTATGATACGAAATTATTACTGGGTCCACTGTAGACACTCACTTGAATCCCAGATCTGCCACTTAGTAGCTATGAAAACCTGAATAAAGCACTTAACTTGGCTTTTCTCCATGAGAATAACAACATCTGGTCTACTTATCTTAGAAGTATAGATAAGATGATTTATATGAAATCTGAGCAAAATGTAATGCACTGTTTGAGTTTAATTAACGTTTGGTATCTTATGTAAAGATTTTTTTTAAAGGATTAAATCAACAAAGTAGAAAGGTACTTTGTACTGGACATCATCAGTAGTTCCAAAATGGATCTCGCCGGCTCCCAGCCCAATACTCGGCATACGTTCAATGAATATCTGTGTAACTAATTAGTTAATTAACTGAACAGAAGAATTTAAAGTGATTATATATTAGTAACAACGAAAAATCTAAGACTGGAACAACACTGGGAGAGAAGAGGGCACCTTGTGGAGTATGCTTAGATTCCAGGAAACCCTTCTTTAACTATATCAATGACTATAGAATAGCAAAGCATGGAAAATGTGAAAGCACTCATAATGAGATGTACTACGTGGTACTACTACTCCTCACTATGGGTGAGGAGTTCAGGACTGAAGTATTCCAGGCTCTTTAACAAGAGCAGAACCACCTATAAGAGAGTGTAGTTGGCATTCAGGCTGACTGCCTGACTCACTGTCAGCCCCTCTTCTCACAGGGGTGGGTCTCTAATGCATCTATTATGAGACCACGTGTATAGCTTCAGATAATTGACCAGGGATGATCACCAGACCCCAAGCTAACCAAATTCTCTCTCCCAGGAATTGGTAGTTTTTACTAACAGTCATAGAAACTAGGTGTCAATGGAGCAAGACCATATTAATATCAGTGTAGTAAAGGGAAGATCCACAAATGCTGCTTCAGAGATCCCCAGTTCCTCCCTGGTTATTCAAATCTTCTTAGGCCACTGTAAGATAAGTCAGCACCCACCTAATAAATTGCCCTTTATGCTTAAGCTAAGGGAGTTTCCAAAAGAAAGATTCTTTAAGTACAGTACGTAAGATATTCTCTGTTATATGATGCAACCTGCTACCTACACTGAGCCAAGTTCAGTTGGTGACCCTGGGGAGAACCACAACTCCATGCAGAAGGGGTCCTCGAGGTACAATTTTTGTTTGGACCACTGATAAAACACTGAAGAGACAGAGGAATTAAAACCTAGGAGGGAAATAATATGCTTCAATGTCATTACATAGAATTTAAAATTTTTTATTTTTAAGGGAAATTTCTCATTTTTAATGAAGAAAGTAGGCTTACATTTAAAAAGGGGGAAATGTAAATAAGGATTTAACAATGCATTTCTTTAACTCAGGACATTCAGTCCATAAATATTTCTTGGATGTTTAATGTGTGGGCAAGGCAGTAGGCTACTGAAACCTCAAATTTCCTCCCATTTTATAAAGTTATAAAAAATTTTTCTCTCATGAGACTTTTAAACATAGAGGATAATCTAAACCCAAAAGTATTCTAATTAGTAGTTCAGAAGAATGACAATCCCTTGTTTTAATTATTTAAAGACCTTATAATCATGAAATCATACACTGAAAACCACAGACACACACACACAGCAGGCAAGCCATGTTTATTCATCACCAAATGATTTATATGGATTAATCCCGTAACAGAAGTCAGGAAATTGAAAATCTTAGCTAAATTTAAGCACAATCCTCCAGAGGTATGCACTGCTAGAGGCAGAAATAACATTGTTCAACAGTTTCTGAAAACAGGGTTAGTAGCTAATATTATTAATATTATAAAGCAGCCCTCTGAGACTTAGCATAGACAAATCATTGATTTTTACATTTAACTTTCTTGGGACTTCTGTTGTCACTTCAAGGTGTCTTCATGTAATCCACTCATACCAGAGAATGTTTTCAAGGATATTGTAAATAATTAACCTTCTCACAGTGGAGTTCAAGTGTCTCTCTGTGATAAAGCACTTGAACACCTCAAAAGCATAATTACAGGCATACCCTTGAGAGTTGGGATATATCGAGTTTTCAAAATGAGGGTGGATATTAAAACTGATATAGCAGCAATTAGTTATCATGAATTTTCTCCATTACCCAGCCTTTTGGATTGTGTCAGTGAAATATAATTCTCCTTAAAGGAGTTCACACAATTTCTGATGGCCACTCTCGATCCTCAATCTTGAATTTATTATAGTATTTCAAAGGCAAAGCCATCAAAATTGATTTGGTTTCCCTTTTTCTTTTCTCCCACTGTTGAATCAGTTATATGTTAACATAAAGTCACATCTAAGTAACCTTTCTTGTAGATAAATTATTTGGGGAGAGGAAATAATGCATCAATTAATAATAAAAAGAATCCTTGCAGAAAAAGGAATCATTTAACTAGGTGACTTATAAATGTATGTAGGTTTAACAAGTCTTAAAAATGATGGTTTTAAATGTATGAAATAAACAATTTTGAGAATTATGCCAAATACCAAACAGGTCCATAAAGATGCCCTTTATTCAAAAAACCATTCTGACTTTGATCTAACATGTACTTTCACCACCAATATCTTAATAGATGTAACTTTTGTATACATATTAAATACATGTGCATATTTATAACAAAAATAAACAACAAATAACAAAATAAATATTTTTATATTCTTATCAACAAATAAATTCATCTAGTAATCAGAATATTTTTAAATCCTACATGGTCTAGGCCTCTACTATCACTTCAACCTCATCTACCTTGTGACACCAATTATCTCTGTTCAGCTCCTTTTTCCCAGTTCTGGCTTCCTTGTTGTGCTCCAGAGACTTTGCTCATTCTTTCCCCTCTTCTTGGTATGTTTTAGCCAACAGAGTCACATAGCTTATTCTCTTACTTCCTTTAAATCCCTGTTTCAAGTTCATCATTTTCTCTAAAAATACCATTTTACACATGCACGCCCATGCACACACTTCTCTAGTCTATTTTCTGTATCCCACCTTTGTTGCTTGTTTTTATAGCACATCATTCCCCTGATATGTTTGTATCTCTATTTTATCTCTTCTACCCAAAGGAAGAATATTTGATTAGGGAGAAATTTTATTTTATTAATTGTTGTATTCCCAATGCTGATGTAGTGCCTGGCACTCAGCAGCTGTTAAATAATAATTTTTGGATAAATAAATAAGTGAATAAATGACTGAAATCAATTTTTTAAATCAAACACAAATATTGTTTTTCATGCTTGGTGCTTCAGCATTAAAATTCTGATTGTTTTGTCATAAAACTTCAACCCACCTATTTCTTTTCTACAATAGTTTTTATTCTTATAACTTTAATAAGGTAATAAATAAATACGAAATTCTGGAAAACACCACACCCACAGTAAACTAATTTAAATATCAATGCATTGATGAAAACAACAAGAAAACAAATTGAAAACTATTTCATAGACTATAGTTGCTTCCCCCAGTGACCACTCCCCTCCAAAACCATAACAGAGAAGAAGGAAAAAAGGAAAGAGGGAGGAAGGAAGGGAGGGAGGGAAAGAGGAAGGAAAGAAAACTACATGAACTTTTTAAACTAGGCATGTCACATTAAGGTTAACATTTTTTTGATCCCTTGTTGTATCTACTGTCTCTAGTTTGCATCATTTAATCTTAGATTCTTTATGTAGAAGCACTCAAAAGGCAATTCACTGAATATGTAGTCTTTCAGTATGTGATCATTATAAATAAAGGCAGTAATGACTAGTTATAGGAAATCCAACCACTTTGCAATGACTGAACACAATAATAAATTCCTCCCCTGGAATGCAATCTTGCATAAAAAATATTACTCTTCAACATGCACAAAATATAGTTTAATTTCTACTAGTTCTCTTAGTCATTTGATTTTTACTCATATGTTCCAATACTCCCAATGGAGAGCACATGTCACTCCCATGTGTGACAAAATGAAATCTGACTGAGACCCATTCTCTAAATCACATTCTTTGCAAACTGTACTTTCCTAATAGTCTGTTGAATAACAAAACTTTAGCACCTGATGTTACATTATATGACAAAGCTTTAGGACCTTAGTTTATCTTCCAAGGGACATCTGAGACTCTGTAGTGGTAGGTACAATAGGAAGGGACTGATGCAGGATGGTATAACCAAAACTGATAATCAAAAAATAGACATACTATGTGGTATCTAGATAGCCAATAAGGCAACAGTGGTATTACAGGAAAACATTATGTGTGTTTGGACCCAAATCACTAAATATCCCAATATGGTTTATTATTTCCAGGAAATAAGGCACATGATTTAATAGAGTGGGCAAGTGGACAATTGTCAGTTGTGATAAGGACTATGAAAAAGAAAGAAAAAACAAGTTGCTGAGAAAATAATTAAAGTGAAAATAGGAGTTGAGGACCTATTTCAGACAGAGTGGTCAGGGACAGCCTCTCTGAAAAGGTACCATGTAGCACGAGACCAGAAGGATTAAATGGAGTCAGTTATGAGATGCAGGGGAAAGAGTGGTCCATGCAGAGAAAAATATGGGCAAAATCCCCGAGCCTGGGAAGAACTTGGCATATCTAAAAAGTAAAAGCAGCCCAGAATATAAGGAACACAGTGAGCAAGAGGGAGAGAGGGCAAGCCAGCTAGATATTTGTCATACAGTGTTATTCTGAATTCAACAGAACACCATGAGCTGTTATAAGCAGCAGAAGGCCATAAACAGATTTATAGTTTTAATAGTGTCACTCTGGCTGCTGTATGGAGAACAGATTGAAGAGGACCAAGAGTAGATGAAGGGAGGCTTCTGCATTAGTCCCATGGAGAGGAGGTGTTGGTCTGGATGAACGGATGTTACCAAAGATTAAGAAAGATGGCTACTACATTGGAGATACATCTGGAAGGAAGAATTGATAGGTTGAATTGGTAGACTGGATGTGTGATATGAGAGAGAGAGAGAGAGAAATCAAGGATGGCACTCATATTTTTTTAAAGTAAGGCGTTCAGCCACTTTGACAAGCCAGAAGAACCTAGAAAGGTAAAAGAAAATTTATTCCTCCCACACAGCTGGTGAAAAGAATGGGATGCTACTTTACTGCCTGGACACTACACTGCCCCAAAGCTGCTGCAGTTAAGAGATCCTGGGACCATGACAAAAGGTGGCAGAAGCTGTGTGGCTGACAAGGTCTTGGTGCTCCAGCCTAGTGTCAGGCATGAGCCTCTGAGGTGGGACAGCCGACTTCAGGGCATTGGACCACCAGAGACCTCCCAGCCCCATGTAATACCAACCAATGAGAGATCTCCCAGAGATCTCCATCTCAACGCTAAGACCCAGCTCCACCCAATGGCCAGCAAGCTCCAGTGCTGGATGCCCCGTGCCAAGCAAGACAGGAACACAACCCCAGCCATTAGCAGAGAGGCTGATAAAATCACACTAAGTTCACAGAAACTCCAAAACACACCACGGGACACGGCCCTGCCCACCAGAAAGACAAGATCCAGCCACACCCACCAGAAAACAGGCACCACTCCGATCCACCAGGAAGTCTACACAAGCCACTGAGTTTACAACCTCACCCACTGGGGGCAGACACCAAAAACAATGGGAACAATGAAACTGCAGCCTGCAAAAAGGAGACCCCAAACACGGTAAGTTAAACAAAATGAGAAGACAGAGAAATATGCAGCAGACGAAGAAGCAAGGTAAAAACCCACCAAAACAAACAAATGAAGAGGAAATAGGTGGTCTACCTGAAAAAGAATTCAGAGGAATGATAGTAAAGATGATGCAAAATCTTGGAAACAGAATGGAGAAAATACAAGAAACGTTTAACAAGGACCAAGACGAATTTAAGAGCAAACAAACAATGATGAACAACACAATAAATGAAACTAAAAATTCTCTAGAAGGAATCAATAGCAGAATAACTGAGGTAGAAGAACGGATAAGTGACCTGGAAGATAAAATAGTGGAAATAACTACTGCAGAGCAGAATAAAGAAAAAAGAATGAAAAGAATTGAGGACAGTCTCAGAGACCACTGGGACAACATTAAATGCACCAACATTCGAATTATAGGGGTCCCAGAAGAAGAAGAGAAAAAGAAAGGGTCTAAAAAAATACTTGGAGAGATTATAGTTGAAAACTTCCCTAACATGGGAAAGGAAATAGTCAATCAAGCCCAGGAAGCTCAGAGACTCCCATACAGGATAAAAAGAAGGAGAAACATGCTAAGACACATTAATCAAATTATCAAAAATTAAATACAAAGAAAAAATATTAAAAGCAGCAAGGGGAAAGCAACAAATAACATACAAGGGAATCCCATAAGGTTAACAGCTGATCTTTCAGCAGAAACTCTGCAAGCCAGAGGGAGCGGCTGGACATATCTAAAGTGATGAAAGGGAAAAGCCTACCAAGATTACTCTACCCAGCAAGGATCTTATTCAGATTCGAAAGAGAATTAAAACCTTTACAGACAAGCAAAAGTTAAGAGATTTCAGCACCAACAAACCAGCTTTACAACAAATGCTAAAGGAACTTCTGTAGGCAGGAAACACAAGAGAAGGAAAAGACCTACAAAAACAAACCCAAAACAATTAAGAAAATGGTAATAGAAATATACATATCGATAATTACCTTAAATGAAAATGGATTAAATGCTCCAATCATAAGACAAAGACTGGCTGAACGGATAAAGAAACAAGACCCGTATATATGCTGTCTACAAGAGACTAACTTCAGACCTAGGGACACATACAGACTGAAAGTGAGGGGATGGAAAAAGATATTCCATGAAAATGGAAATCAAAAGAAAGCTGGAGTAGCAATTCTCACATCAGACAAAATAGACTTTAACATAAAAACTACTATAAGAGACAAAGAAGGACACAACATAATGAACAAGGGATCGATCCAAGAAGAAGATATAACAATTGTAAATATATATGCACCCAACAGAGGAGCACCTCAATACATAAGGCAAATGCTAACAGCCATAAAAGAGGAAATCGACAGTAACACAATCATAGCAGGGGACTTTAACACCCCACTTTCACCAATGGACAGATCATCCAAAATGAAAATAAATAAGGAAACAAAAGCTTTAAATGACATATTAAACAAGATGGACTTAATCAATATTTATAGGACATTCCATCCAAAAACAAGAACACACTTTCTTCTCAAGTGCTCATGGAACATTCTCCAGGAGAGATCATATCTTGGGTCACAAATCAAGCCTTGGTAAATTCAAGAAAACTGAAATTGTATCAAGTATCTTTTCCGCCCAGAACTCTATGAGACTAGACATCAATTACAGGAAGAAAACTGTAAAAAATACAAACACATGGAGGCTAAACAATATGCTGCTAAATAACCAAGAGATCACTGAAGAAATCAAAGAGGAAATCAAAAATTACCTAGAAGCAAATGACAATGAAAACACGATGACCAAAAACCTACGGGATGCAGCAAAAGCAGTTCTAAGAGGGAGGGTTATAGCAATACAATCCTATCTCAAGAAACATGAAACATCTCAAATAAACAACCTAAACTTATACCTAAAGCAATTAGAGAAAGAAGAACAAAAAAAAAAAAGAAAGTTAGCATAAGGAAAGAAATCATAAAGATCAGACCAGAAATAAATGAAAAACAAATGAAGGAAATGATAGCAAAGATCAATAAAACTAAAAGCTGGTTCTTTGAGAAGAAAAACAAAATTGATAAATTATTAGCCAGACTCATCAAGAAAAAAGGGAGAAGACTCAAATCAACAGAAATAGAAATGAAAAAGGAGAAGTAACAACTGACACTGCAGAAATACAAAGGATCATGAGAGATTACTACAAGCAACTCTATACCAAGAAAATGGACAACCTGGAAGAAATGGACAAATTCTTAGAAAAGCACGACCTTCCGAGACTGAACCAGAAAGAAAGAGAAAATATAAACAGACCAATCACAAGCACTGAAATTGAAACTGTGGTTTAAAATCTTCCAACAAACAAAAGCCCAGGACCAGATGGCTTCACAGGCGAATTCTAACAAACATTTGAGAAAAGCTAACACTTATCCTTCTCAAACTCTTCCAAAATATAGCAGAGGGAGGAACACTCCCAAACTCATTCTACAAGGCCACCATCACCCTGATACCAAAACCAGACAAAGACGTCACACAAAAAGAAAACTACAGGCCAATATCACTGATGAACATAGATGCAAAAATCCTCAACAAAAACTAGCAAAGAGAATGCAGTAGCACATTAAAAGGGTCATACACCATGATCAAGTGGGGTTTATCCCAGGAAAGCAAGGATTCTTCAATATACACAAATCAGTCAATGTGAAACACCATATTAACAAATAGAAGGAGAAAAGCCATATGATGCTCTCAGTAGATGTAGAAAAAGCTTTGGACAAAATTCAACACCCATTTATCATAAAAAACTCTCCAGAAAGTAGGCTTAGAGGGAACCTACCTCAACATAATAGAGGCCATATATGACAAACCACAGCCAACATCGTTCTCAATGGTGAAAACTTGAAACCATTTCCTCTAAGGTCAGGATCAAGACAAGGTTGCCAACTCTCTCTGTTGTTATTCAACATAATTTTGGAAGTTTCAGCCACAGCAATCAGAGAAGAAAAAGAAATAAAAGGAATCCAAATTGGAAGAGGAGAAGTAAAACTGTCACTGTTTGCAGATGACATGATACTATACATAGAGAATCCTAAAGATGCTACCAGAAAACTACTAGAGCTAATCAATGAATGTGGTTAAGTAGCAGGATACAAAATTAATGCACAGAAATCTCTTGCATTCCTATACACTAATGATGAAAAATCTGAAAGAGAAATTAAGGAAACACTCCCATTACCACTGCAACAAAAAGACTAAAATACCTAGGAATAAACCTACCTAAGGAGACAAAAGGCCTGTATGCAGAAAACTATAATACACTGATTAAAGAAATTAAAGATGATGCAAACAGATGGAGAGATATACCATGTTCTTGGATTGGAAGAATGAACCTTGTGAAAATGACTATACTACCCAAAGCAATCTACAGATTCAATGCAATCCCTATCAAACTACCAATAGCATTTGTCACAGAACTAGAAAAAAAAAATTCACAATTTGTATGGAAACACAAAAGACCCCGAATAGCCAAAGCAATTTTGAGAAAGAAAAATGGAGCTAGAGGAATCAGGCTCCCTGACATCACACTATACTACAAAGCTACAGTAATCAAGACAGTGTGGTACTGGCACAAAAACAGAAATATAGATCAATGGAACAGGACAGAAAGCCCAGAGATGAACCCACGCACATATGGTCACTTTATCTTTGATAAAGGAGGCAAGAATATACAATGGAGAAAAGACAGCCTCTTCAATAAACTGGTGCTGGGAAAACTGGACAGCTACATGTAAAAGAATGAAATTAGAACACTCCCTAACACCATACACAAAGATAAACTCAAAATGGATTAAAGACCTAAATGTAAGGTCAGACACTCTAAAACTCTTAGAGGAAAACATAGGCAGAACACTGTATGACATGCATCACAGCAAGATCCTTTTGACCCACCTCCTAGAGAAATGGAAATAAAAACAAAAATAAACAAATGGGACCTAATGAAACTTAAAAGCTTTTGTACAGCAAAGGAAACCATAAACAAGACGAAAAAACAACCCTCAGAATGGGAGAAAATATTTCCAAATGAAGCAACTGACAAAGGATTAATCTCCAAAATATACAAGCAGCTCATGCAGCTCAATATCAAAAAAACAAACAACCCAATCCAAAAATGGGCAGAAGACCTAAATAGACATTTCTCCCAAGAAGATATACATATTGCCAACAGACACATGACAGGATGCTCAACATCACTAATCATTAGAGAAATGCAAGTCAAAACTACAATGAGGTATCACCTCACACCAGTCAGAATGGCCATCATCAAAAAATCTACAAACAATAAATGCTGGAGAGGGCATGAAGAAGAAGGAACCCTCTTGCACTGTTGGTGGGAATGTAAATTGATACAGCCACTGTGGAGAACAGTCTGGAGGTTCCTTAAAAAACTAAAAGTAGAACTACCATACGACCCAGCGGTCCCACTACTGGGCATATACCCTGAGAAAACCATAATTCAAAAAGTGTCATGTACCACAATGTTCATTGCAGCACTATTTACAATAGCCAGGACATGGAAGCAACCAAAGTGTCCATCGACACATGAATGGATAAAGAAGATATGGCACATATATACAATGGAATATTATTCAGCCATAAAAAGAAATGAAATTGAGTTATTTGTAGTGAGGTGGATGGACCTAGAGTCTGTCATACAGAGTGACGTACATCAGAAAGAGAAAAACAAATATCATATGCTAACACATATATATGGAATCCAAAAAAAAAAAAAAATTGGTTCTGAAGAACCTAAGGGCAGGACAGGAATAAAGACGCAGACGTAGAGCATGGACTTGAGGACATGGGGAGGGGGAAGTGTAAGCTGGGACGAAGTGAGAGAGTAGCACTGAAATATATACACTACCAAATATAAAATAGATAGCTAGTGGGAAGCAGCTGCATCACACAGGGAGATCAGCTCGGTGCTTTGTAACCACCTAGAGGTGTGGGATAGGGAAGGTGGGAGGGATACGCAAGAGGGAGGGTATGTGGGGATATATGTATATATATATAGCTGATTCACTTTGTTATACAGGAGAAGCTAACACAACATTGTAAAGCAATTACACTCCAATAAAGATGTTAAAAAAAAAAAAAAGGATGGCACATTTCAGCCTTGGGCAACTGAGAGGATGATGGGAGTACCTTATTAAAAGGAGGAAAAACTGTTAAGATGGGGAGTGTGTAAAAAGATAAGAATATACTTAGTGGGAAAAAATAATCAAGTCTTCAAAAGATGTTATGTTTGAGAATTGGTGAAAGCTCCAAGCATGGCTGCTGGTAGATAGTGTGATAGGACAATCAGTAGCTCAGAGAAGAGGCTACGGCTGGGAGTCAAAATCTGTTTGATCCTATCTTCGCACACACATTGGACACATCTGCAAAAGGGTAGGGAGGCTATGTATTAGCACTTGCGGGTGACATATTTTGCAAGTGAAGTGATATGCTGGTAATTCCAGCCACTTCCTCTGTCTCTCTCTATTCAGTAGAACTAAAGCAGTAAATGTGAAGCCCATCTGAAATGGCAAAGACCTGAAGCTGTACCAATCTCTCTTTCTCTCTCTCTCTCCCAATTTCCCTCTAGCCCACCTCCATCTGTTTCATTTCTTTCTATATACAGTTCAGAATTAAAATCTGAAAATTGGTTTTTGGGGAATTTTCAAGTGAGTGGGCTTTACCCACCTATAGCTTTTTTGATACGAAGCTATGAAACCTAACTTGTTTTAGGAAAACCATGGCCACAGATCAGCTTACTATAGAGTTCTCTATGCTGTGGTTGAAGACCCAAGCCCAGCCAACAATAATGTGGTATTTTCTACCTATATGACATTTTTTGTTGTGATGTACCCTTCTAGGGAAGGGTGACTGTGGTCTAGGGTAAGTTTTAGATACCTAAATGCCACAATGTCATCATTATTTATGAGAAAGCTCAATTTCTTCATTTAGTCTCAGATTGTACCTGTCAGATGGTTGCCTCCTTTGCTAATTGACTTGGAGAATTTAATAAATAAGACACTCACTATATATAATCTATGTCCTTTTAGACTGTACTCTTAGTGAATATGAATACTCTGCTGATTCCATTTAACTTGTTACAGATCCGGGCACCTGCTTCTGGGCTGCAGCACATCTCAGCTGTGGAGTTTTTTAAATGCTTTGGCAATTGAAGTGCATCTTCACTATTGAATGGCATCCCTCATCTATAAAACCATTTACAAACTTTACTGATCAAGCTGTACATTTCTGAGTTGGAATTTAATCTACAGAGCCTTCTGCAAAACGAGCTGAATCCTTTACTAATCATGGGCAATGGAAGAATTTATTTGGTTTGCAGCAATTTGTATTATTTGCTTATTATACCCCTTGGTTCCTGCTGCAGACTGCTGTGCAGTGTTACTGGAACTGGGAAATCACTCTCCACATCATCCTACTCCCAAGGTGACAGCATTTTGGTTGTGGATGAAATGTCTTCTTAATGTGAGAATCTCACCATTCACGCATGCACGTATCCTCTCTCTGTGCCCACATGATGCCTCACAGTGAGTCCTGCCTGGACCTCTTCGTAAACTTCTATGAAGTTATGATGTTCCAAAACATTAAACCAAAAGCAACGTTACTCCATTTGGCCACAGACGCTATATGACTCCCTTCAGCCTTACACAACAAACACTGTTTGAGCTCCCTGTAAACCCCTAATTCAATTAAAATTGTTCCTGTGATACATCCCACCACTCTTACTCTGGAAACAGAGCAGTAGATTAAACGGTATGTAGAATTATTTTAATCAACCCTAGATATCATTTTATGATTTCTCCTCCAAAAAATGGTTTTATTCCAACTACATATAGTAAATCGATGACTCAAAACTCCATAAATAAAGATATTCAAACACAAATTTTTATTCCTGGTTAGCAAACCTAGATAGACTGCACAGATAATTATAATGTAGTCAGAGCACTGTTTTAAGAAATAAACTGCCCCTCCATAATACTCTAACAATTACATTGTTTCATAGGAAGAAAGAGTAAACACTTCTAGAAAATGATTGTATTCACATCCATTCGTACCTGAACCAACATCTAGACTTGCCAGGTAAGATCAGTATACTTGCTTCACGTTTGCATCACAGAACAGCAAGAAGGCTTTTGACTGGGTAAGATGATACCTAGAGTTTAATCCTGTATATCAGAAGATAAAGCACTCAACTGTCCAAGAGATTACAAAATTTATGTTTTAGTACCGTGTAGACATTAACCATATAGACGTTAGACCAGATAAGAGAATATGTACAGTCTTGAGAACAAAAATATAAAACTGAGTCACTCATTTTTTTGTTGAAGATTTTTTTCAAGAAAGCACATAAAAATGACTAAGGTTGCCTACAGTATGCAGACAAAAAGATATATAGCCCAGGAATAAAGTCAGGAAATATGTTCTATGTTAACTGATTCACTCCTCAATCCATAAATTGTATGCAAGATAGTTTAAATAATTCCTTCATGACAGAATTTGTTAAAAATAAAATACATATAAATCTTCACCTTTTTTTCTTAAAACAAATCTCCACATTTGTTCAGGGGAGATCAGTACCAGCAATAATTGCCCCATTGATGGCTCTTTCATATACATGTTCTGAGTTTGTCTACTGGGAAATAAATGTTCTAGAAATCAAGTTAAGTTATAAGAACTATAGAATATCACACTTGGATTCTTTAATATTTTGAAGTCTGCAGCATCTAACAGACTATAGGCAAATCTATTTCAAAAAATAGCTTTTGAAGGTTTTGCTAAATATATCTTTCCTTTTGCCCCAATTCCACTTCCATCCTGGGCAGATTTCTCTGTGTTAAAAGGACTCCCTATTGATTTTGAAAGCTGCTTCTTGGGGAGTCTTGCTAGGAGTATTCCAAGAATCTAGTAGATGTCAAGAAGAGAGTTTTAATTTCAAGACTATGATTCAAACTATTTATATTTAATCCTTTCTATCAAATACATTGTGGGGAATGAGATATTTCAGAAAAATTTTAAATAATATTAGAAAAGATGTAGCAGTGCCTTTTATTATTTAGTTGTTTTCTAGGTAATTTGTACAATGTATACCCTAGTGGAGACATGCTCACAAAATATCCTACCCTACTGTTAGATTTCTGCCAAATACAATGGGGCAGGAGACAGCTCAAATGGAACTGGGCAAGCAAAGAAGTAAAAGCTGAAGCAAAACTATTCCAAGATATATGAACTTACAATTGAGCTCTTGCTGGGGAGTAACTTGCTCGTTTGCCTTGAAGTAATACAACTCTTCGTGAAATGTAAGTAACATGCCTGTCTCTGGTACATGTAAGGGTTGTACATGAAACAAGCTAGATTTTACATGAAATTACATGTACATGAAATTACTCTCGATTTCACCTAGAAATGATCCCTAAATTTGGTAGGGTAAGCACTCACCCATAATTCCTTGGGGACTACCAAAGATGATACATTGCACTGAATTCAGGGCCTACTCCTTGATTTCTATCCTATCTACAAACAAGAAAGAAGAAAAGGAGAGTAGCCTATGACAGTGCATGGATTATTCAGGCAAACTTATGCTGCTAAGATTGTAACAAGTTATTATTTATTAATTCAGATTGGAAGAGGGTTAAAAAGTGGAGCCCTGTGTGAGAAGAAATACAATGCTTTCTTAGGATGCTTTTGTGTAAGAAGGTTACCCCACCACCACCACCGCCACCAAAAAAAAAAAAAATGCAGATCTGCTGCTTTCTTTGAAGACAATGTCTTGCAATGGGAGACCTTGCAATAGCAATGGGATTAGCAAAGGAACTTACACATCCATGCTGGCAAATAACTAAAACTCTTGTGCTATAATGTACTAATAGTCATGTCAGCATTAGGTGAAGTCCTAATCTTAATGTCAACTGAGCCCCACAGCATGGCTCAGAAGGAGTGTTCAGAATGAGAATGCAACAGCCCATCTGTGTGAAAACACCTGGCAAAGGTGAGGAAAGCAAGGGCAGACACTGTTTAAATAATTCACAGAGTAGAGAAAAAGATAAATATCAATATATTCAAGATATGTCTGTGATAATCAAGCCAAAGTAAACTCTAAACTCTAATCCCCAGCCTTTACATATTTCATGGGAGACTGGAAGGGGGCCTGTAGGAAAGGAAAACAGGGAGGCTGCCCCAAAACAAAATATTGCCTATATAATCTGAGTTTGAGATCCATGCATATCAAATAGGGCCTCCAAATGCCAACCTGCCAACATCTCCAAGTAATATAAAGCCAACTATCTATTGTCTCTTGGATCCTATTCACTGAGTTAAAGCCAGTAATCTCAAAAGTTCTGTCCTGTGATGCACTGGACAGTGGTTGGATCTGTCCCAGGCTTCTTTCTGATCCTGTTTCCTAACAAAGACAGTCTTGCCAACAGCCCTCTAACAAGGAGATTCGAGCCTTTGAAAATGGGTTACTCAAGTTACTGCACTGCAGCTACTTAGATAGACACTCTCTCTTAGATAGACACACAGCTTTTCTGACACTCTCTTCAAAAGGATGCCCCATGCAACCAAAGTGTGTTCTAGAAAGCACCAATTCAACCATCCCAAGAGGAGGATGCCTGGTCCATGAGGTTCTCTTTCCCTGGACCCGAGATGAGAGAAAAAAGATAAGGGAAAATTGAAGCCATATCCTTTGTCATCCACTGCACTTTGACCTTTTTAAAAGTATCTAATGCTGAGTGCTTGATTCGGTCAAATCATCCAGCACAGTTAAGGAATATTTTTAAAGGCTGTGTCTAACCCTCCGGCTGAGAGTTCATCTACAACACCTCCCCAGATGTCCTCAGCCCTGGTTCCTGCCGGATGTCACCATGACCCTCCAGGAGGACCACCTGGCCCAACCACGTTTAGGTAAGCCCAGAAGGGAGATTTCAATCTTCACAGGATGAAGGCTCATTGGACTGCATCTCTGCCTTTACGACCGACCATGGCTGGATAGATCCTCGTGTGTTCCCGTGCTCGGCCACTTGGGTTGACTTCAGCAATGCTACCTGTCTCCCAAATCCCCTGAGGGCACCCTGCCTCAGACCTCACCACACGCGTCTCCTGCCTCCCGGCCTGGGGATTCCTTCCCACTTCTGGGCCGCAACTGGGCACCCAGCGCGTGCCCACGCATGTGCACAGGTTCACTCACCTAAGCCTGAGGGTCTACAAGCTGCAGGAAGATGAGACTGCCCGGGGCGGCCTGCAAGCCGTGACTCTTGCCACGAACACTGCTGCTGCCGTAGTGGAATCCCGCTTCCCAAGCCGCTGCCGGAAGAGGGCGGGAAAGGCCGCCCCAAGATGGCGGACACAAGGGCGCCAGCGTGCCGCGGGCCCTGAGGCGATCGTGAGGAGGGCGTCGGCGAGGCCCCAGAGCCCCTGCCGAGGAGTGTTGCGTGAGCTGGAGTAGGAAGAGGCGGAGGTGGCTTGACAATCGACTATCGGCTGCTCTCTCACTCGCCTGGGTCCGCCCCGAGGCAGTCAGCCCGCCCGCCCGCTTGCTCTGCCCGGCCCTGCACCTGCGCTGCCGCCTAAACTTAAAAGAAAAAAAAAAATAAAAGTTGGATAATACAACCTAGAAGAGCTGGTGAGTGAAGACCCCATTGTGCAAATAGATCCATGAGAGACAGGAGATGAGAAAGTCTAGAGGATAAGAAGCTGAATTCTTTTCTCCTCTCCCGCCACAGTAGACTATTCCAGGGTGCAGTCGTTCCAGTGCCTCCCAGAAGATGTCCTTTTGTATCCAGCAACAGTTGAAATTGGCTGTGAACCTGAGATCAGCTGGGTAGCGGACCCACTTGTCCACGCTCTCCCTCCTTCCACAACTTGCCTTCTTGCGCCTCCCTCGGGCCCCCCTGGGATTGCACCCGCGGTAGGGAGAGTGCTAGTAGGTAACTTTTGCCTCAGGCTCTCTTTTCCAGGAAACTTGGTTTAATACTGGACTGTAATGAGATTTGTATATGTTGAGTTTGAGGCTCCTGTAGGACATCCAAGTGAAAATATCCAGCAAATAAATAGATACAGGAATCTAAAGGGGTATATGGACTGAGGATGAGGCATTTTACAGTGGGAAGTATTGTAGTATGCATGATTTGATTCCTTTGACGCATTATTTTAAATTAGAAATTGACAGATGTGCTATATTTTTCATCGAGTGTCTACTATATGCTAGCGTGAATCCTGCAATCAAGGATCTTACAGTATGGAGCCATTCAGAAAGTGTCATGTTGTATGAAGGTTTTTCATCTGGGATCCATGAACTTGGATGAAAAAGGAAAAACCAACAATCTTATTTTCACTAACCCCTAACTGATGTGTCAATTATAGATAGAGAAAACAAACCACAGTAGTATTAACGGTACTTGTTATATTGTCAGCAATAGAAATCACAGTTATTTTCCTATCACATTGTAGTTGTCACAGGTAACTCATACAACCCTCACTATTGTTAAATTATGGCCTGTTAAATTATTAGACCTACTGGGAAACATAGTCTATAGTCAATACATAGTCAATGTGTTGTTATATCACAAAATGTTTCTAACATTTTCATAACTAGTTGTCAATATATTAGTTTTTTTTATTCCTAGAAATTTTTATAAGTTTAAAAACATTATTCTGAGAAGGGGGTGCATAGTGTATTATTAGAACGTTTGGGATGCCAGAAAAAGTACTGCAAACCGAATTGTTCAAACAGCAGAAATTTCTTGCTTCATAGTTCTGGAGGCCAGAAATCTAAGATCAAGGTCTCGCCAGATTGGTTTCATCTGAGTGCTGTAAAGAAAAATCTGTTACATGCCTCTCCCCTAGCTTCGTGTGGTTTTCTGTCCATCTTTGGTGTTCTTTCGCTTGTAGAAGCATCACCCCAATCTCTGCCTTCATCTTCACATGGCATTCTCCCTGTGTGTGTCTGTCACCAAATTCCCCCTTTTTATAAGGATACCAGTCATATTGGATTATGCTTAACCCTAATGACATCATTTTAACTTATTTCTGGAAAGACTCTATCTCCAACAAGGTCACATTCTGAGGTACAGGGGGTTGGGCCTTCCACATGTCTTTTGCTGGGGGGTGGGGCACAAATCAGTCCATGATAATAGGCTGCAACAGACTGCCAGAGCAGCCCCAGTAATGAGAGGATAAGAATGCTACCATGGAAGAATATTCAACATAAAAAATATTTTAATACATTCTAAAAACTGTGGTTATTTTATAATATTGCTTTTCTTATGCATATTTTTTCACATATGTGTATCTATATATGTCTGTGTATATATATGAAAAAGGCTGGAAAACCTTTTACCATACATAAAAAATGTATCTGGTTTTCTTTCCGTGTTAAAATTGAGGGGATATAGGTAGGTTTACTTTCTCCTTTGTACTCCTGAAATTTTCACATGTTCTTTATCTTAACATTTCAAGTGGTCTGTATCTCTAAAAATAGGGTTACATAATAAATATACCTTTAAAGATTATAAAGATAAAAGTATCTCCGCTTTTTTGAGCCTTAATTAAACCCTAAAATTCTACTTTTAATTGTCCCAACTTTAATGCACTCTACCCCATGTATTTAATAAATCAATAACTTTTTTCTTCATAGTTTTCCAAAATGTAGGTTTTGTTAAATAGGTGTGTGTGTATATGCACACACCAATGTGGCTATAATTACCAACGAGCCGTCTCATAAGTAAAACAGTACATGTATATGATTTTCAATAGGATTGAATATGTAAGTATTTATTTTATATACATGTATTCAGAAATAAATCTCAAGTACGATCAGTGAAGTCATTCTATGCAGTGAAAAAAGTGTGAAAGAAATGAGAAAACAGTAGTGATGAATGAGGCAAGTGCCTTCAGGACATTTGAAGAGCAGCAGGAGGAAAGCAATTGGCTGGGTTGTGTGAATAGTTATCCAAGTCACCAATTCATTTTTTTTTTCAGAAACCTAACTACTGCAGAAACAAAGTAAAAGTCAAAAACCAGGTCAGTTCAACCAGAAATAAGTAAAACATAAAATTTTAACAGTCACTTGGATAATCTAATCCTCCTTGGCATTTTCCCCTTGAAAAACTTCAGAGCATTGTCACAATTCTCTACTTCTCTTTGGCTATAGTTACCCAATATCAGTGTACAAGGAAGGACATTAGGTAGCATATAAGATGTTATATAGTGCCAGGAAATGTTTTATTTATTTCTGCCTTTTTTTTTTTCTGCCTTTTGATATCCCAAACTCTATTTTGCCCAAGCAATCAGAATAACAAATTACGGTTAGAAAATAATTGTTTTAGGTAGAAGAATATCAGAAATTGAAATAGAAAAGGATGGAAATGTGGGGATTATACAGAGCAGTACAATAAGGTCTATAAGAGCGACTCCAGCATGGATTGTCTCTGATGCAGCCATTTGGCAAAGCCCTGGTCTTGGCAAACTGGGCTGGAATTAACCTTTAGGGTGTTTGAAATGATGAGACATTCTGCTCTTCTTCCAGTCCTTTAGGCACAGAGACATGCAAGTACAAAGTTGATCTCTTGGGCTTTGTAGTCAGACTTTCTGGAATTAAAACTAAGCCTCTGATCTGAAGCACTTGCTTGACATTGGTTAAATTATGTACCCTTCCTGTGCCTCAGTTTCCTCCTCTGTAAAACTGTCACAACAGTAACTACCACTTGGAATTATTATGCACATTTAATTAGGAAACACATGGAAAATAATAAGCCCATAAACAATTTCAACTACGAATATTATTACCATTGATTTTTTAACTCTAATCACATCCACACAGAAATTATTTTCACAGGGATTTTCACAATAGTTCAAGTAGCTTAGATTCATCAAGAAACCACTAGGAAATCAAAATGACAACGTCATATGTCTACCATTACTCATGGATTTAATCCAATTCCTTTTGCCCCTCTACACTTTAATTGTTGGCATGAAGGCACTTATTAACACTTCTGAAGCATGTTGGTATTGCATAGTGATCCCCGTCTGTCTTTTGCTGACTCAGATCCCTCGCTTGTCTTTTCTTGCCCTTTGTTCTGTCTTTCTCTCAAAGACATCAAGAAAAAAAAAGGAATCTGGTTTCTGGTTCAGGCTTCAGCTTCTGAAGGCTTGATTTGTGGTAGGAATAGAAGCAGCATTTTAACCTCCAATGACACTTCATTTCAGAAAGCTGCTTGAAAGCATCTCAAGGGATCGATATAGGAAGTAGTCTCAAGTATTGCTATGTTATTGGTCAGACAACAGGAGTTGCCTGTTTGTAGCAAGAAAGCTGAAACAACCAGCTGGTTAAAATAATAGATCACAAGAGTAAACTCCATGAAATAGAATTTTAACAGGAATATTCTATAGTTTACCAAATCTGTATTTTGGCTTATGGGTTTTTAAGGCATTATAATACAGAAAGGAAATGTGAAAATACCATCTGCACAGCCACTATTTTGGGAAATTCAATAATGCAATGTAGAAAAAATTGACATACTGGCACATAAGCAAAAGTAAATCAAACTAGATTTAAATAAGCAAAATAATGAGCCAAATTCAAGATTCAAATCCATTTAAAAATTTTTTTTATTTTCCATCAGGAGGAAAAATCAAACATGGAATATACACTTTTAGTGTCATTCAATAATATTATTTATAAGACTTACGATACTATGTTTTGCTTCTGTTATTCCACTGTTTTTCCCTGTCTCCTCAGTCCCAAGCACAAATGGTGCATTTAAGACATTGGCATTAGACCACAACTCTCATTGACTTTAATGAGACTTCTGAGGTAACAATAAAAATTCAGTAAGATTATACTATACATGAAACCACTTTATGAGGATGAAATTAATAAAATCATAATATTGACAAATGTTCAGTAGGCAGGTGGAATTTGTTAATTGCATTATGTATGTATTCTACCTTGGGTGGGCTTCTTCTAAAAATCCTGGGGAAAATTACGTATACAAATACAGAAGACAATAAAGTTATCTTATGAGCTGTTGACAAATTTGTGACTCTTTAAGCTTAAACATAATCTGGCCTTGCCTGCTGCGGATATTAGTTGGTCTCTTGCTGTTCTTTTTGTCTCATAAGCTAATGGGTAAAATTCTCCATTTTTTGTACATTTATAAGCTACTTTTGCAGGAGCTTGTAAAAGTTCAAATTGAACAGTAATTTTATATCTTCATATATACAAATTATTAGTGGAACTGGCAATAAAATTTTGCTGAGAACAGCATTATGCGTCATGTTCTAAGCTTGCTTGCTGGCATAGTATCACATGTAATATCATAAAACAGTTTGTTCTAGTCAGCCTCAACTGGAGCTACTGTGACAACATTTTGCAGGTGATGAGACTTAATTGCATGGAAATGTCATTTCTCAAAGATCCTAGAAACAAAGAACAAAATCTGGATTCAAAAAGAAATCTCATGTTAACAAGGTTACCAGGAATCAGCCTTGGATCAGGAGATTAGATGAACTCTGAGACATCCTGTATTTGATTTGATGAAATTACAAATATAACTTTAAATTCTTAAATGAAAAATAAAAGATAAAGCAGACAATCCTCTTAACTGATTAACCTTCTAATAAGCAATTTTATTTTTAAAATACAGATTAAATATTTACTAAAATAGTAAAAATCTAACTATAGCTACACAGAAGTTACATAAGGTTTCAACAAAGTACATAGGAATTTTTGCAGCATGTTGACTCTCAAAAAGAAAATGACTGTATAAGCTTGCAAGAGTGAAATTTATTTTTAGTGGTCCAGCTTTCAATATGTAAGGGGTAACCTACTCTACAGTGACATGCCAGTTATGCTTCATCAAACTGCTTATATATCATTTCATGAGGATGTAATCCACTGGGACTGAAGTAGTCCAGTGTAATCAGTTATAATAAGATGGATCAGTACAAGTTGTAAAAATATCAAATCCTCCAAGCAATAGATCAAGACCGATAAAGTTTTGCATGTTGAAGATCTCTGGGTGCTGGTAGGTAGCTTATAATTACAGGGCTTTTACGGTTTGGTTGCAACCAATTTTTCTATAAAGAAGTCAGCACAATAATATTTTCTTTAAGCCCTATCCATGAAACAGTCACTATCTTTAGTAAAAAAGCAATCAAATGTTTTCCTTTTTCAGAACTCTTCTTACTTGCTAAATTACAAGTTGATGATTTCTCTGTTTTTCTGGCCCAGTATAAGTCTTGCAACTTTTCTAAAAACCAAATAGCAGAAACCCTCCCACCACCACCACACACACATACCACATACACCAAAAACAAACAGACAAACCTACAACCTTGGAGTGGAGAAGTGAAGGGACAGGGCTAGGTAAGACGGGATTAGGGAAAAGGTTGTATACATGAAACTCCTCTTCACAGTCTTCAGTGCATCTTTGACCAGCAGGGACTGGAAATGAAAGAGAACCATTCCCTTCCCTTTCCATTCCCCTCCACTACAAAGCTGGTAGTTCAAGCGTGAAGAAGAGAAGATAAGCTCAGGCCTGGGGAGAGACAGCTACCCTGCCCACATTCTCACTCTTTTCTCTCCCCCTTTCCATTTTAGTTGTGTACAAACCACAAGAAAACTTCACCTTGAGGAAAAAAAAAATGTGGATAAAGCATTTAAAAACAGTTTATAATAAACTAACTTTTGAAAATAGAAAGTAATAAAAACTCATAGCCTCTCTCCCCCATCTCACACTTGCCTGCACCCTGCACCTTCCCTCTCTGCGCCCAAAGCGCTTGCTCGAGCACTCTCTCTGTCTATCCCTTCCTCCCTCCCTCATCCTCTTCCTCCTTCTCCTCTTTCTCCTATTCCTGCCCCTCCTCTCTTCTCCTCTTCTCTTTCCTCTCCCTCTTTTCCTCCCTCTCTCTCCTTTTCTCCTTCCATTCTTTTTCTTCCCTTTCTAGTATAGCTTTACTCTCAGGTCTCCTCTTTCTCTCATTAGCATAATCTATACCAATTAAATGATGAAATGAGAATGTCAAGGGAATTCATATTCTATAGACTAATAATAACTAACATTTATTGAGTGTTTCATATGACTAAGCACATAGCAAGCATATGCATTCTTTATGTTATTTACTTGAATCCTCAAAATAATCTACAGAGGTGGATTCTATTATTTTCCCCATTTTTTAGATTAGGAAAATGAGGGTAAGAAGTAAGCAACTTGTCAAAAGTCACAATCTGTTTAAGTGAAAATCAAATTTCAATATTTTTGTCCACTATATAAATATAACTCAGAGAAATATCAGAAAATTGGGAAAACACTTAGAATAGATCGTATATAAAAATCACTTTGGAAGATCTCAGAGAAGCCCTTCAAAATAGCAGGCTGAAATCTTCCAGAGAGAGTCTACCTGGGGCTTAAAATGCTGGCATAATTGCCATTCAGATGGGACAGGCAAACCGTGATTGAAAATATGACCCACAAATCTGATGTCTCTCACACACACACGCACACACACACATTCACAGCATCATATGTAGATTTGCGAGCATTGATTTCTGACGAAGCTGCTTCTTATAGGGGCAACTCCAAATAAGTGTGTCCTGGTAGTAGAAAATTACATATTTAATGATGGTTAATAACTCTCCACATGGCAGCCTAGGATATGTTATATATAAATAACCCACCTAAACAATTATTCTATCAATTATTTGGGCTGCAGAATTTTGGCTACAGGGCATTCCACAAACTCAAGGAGCATACTCTGGGGGTACTTTGTCATTGCCAGACATTTGACAGCCCACTGAGCAAGGCCAAAACTTTTCACTAACAAGAACCTGTCATAATCAAACATGCCAACTCATTCATGGAAGAATAGAGTATGTTGTAGGTGGCTAAGAATTTACAGTTGGGAAACAAATCCAAAAAATCATAGAAGTTATCAGATATAGACTGCAGCCTCCAGAGTCTATTCAGTACTAACCACAGCAGAAACATGGTTGCTCAATTATTACATAGTGTGTTTGGAAAGAATGTGTTCTGCAATTAGGCAGATGTCAATTCAGATATCAGCTCTGCCAGCAGTCATTTAGCCACCCCACCTCCACCTCCTGCAGCCTTAGTTTTTAACTTATTTTAATTTTTTAAGTAATAATAACACTTGTATGTTTTTTGTAAGGATTTGATATGTACATAAATAATCTATCTGGGCTATATAGACTTTTGATAAGTAACAACTGCTAGTATTAATATCTTTTTAAATTGGCTAGCACCTAGTTATGTGTTGAACGGAATGTTTTCATATCGACACAGCATCATCGATTTATATTCAAATTGCTGTTTCCTAAAACCAAACCCAACCTACACCCAAAGTGTCTGCCCACTTCATTCCCATATTGTACTACTGTGCATGCTTTGGGAATGTGATTGCACCACTTTGATGAATCAACTTCTCGAACTGGGTCTAGAAGCTAAATCCAAAATCTACAACTTTATTATTCTTTGTAGTCAAATGACCCTATTTACCTTTGTTTTTATATCTCCAATTCTGCATTCCTTCCAACAATTTCTTTAGAGGTTATATCCTCAAAGAAAAGTTCACAAGAGTGATTTATAAGAGCAAGAGGTTATTTAACAAGAGTTGCATTTTGTAAATGCTGAGGGATGTGATTGGTGTCTGAATGCATTAAAATGAAACAAAATTATGTTCACATTATGTGTGAAAACATTGCTGTTTTTATTTTCCTATAGTGTGAATCAGTGTATAGACTAATTCTTTCACATAATTACATTCACAGCTCCTTTACCTTCAGCCATGCCTACAACTTGAGAAAGCATTTGGCAGGTCAGTATAAAATGTCTTTTGAGGGACTTCCCTGGTGGCGCAGTGCTTAAGAATCCTCCTGCCAATGCAGGGGACACGGGTTTGATCCCTGGTCCAGGAAGATCCCACATGCTGCGGAGCAACTAAGCCCCCCCGTGCCACAACCACTGAGCCCACGTGCCACAACTACTGAAGCCTGCGCGCCTAGAGTCTGTGCTCCACAACAAGAGAAGCCACCGCAAAGAGAAGCCCACACACTGCAATGAAGAGTAGCCTTCACTCGCCGCAACTAGAGAAAGCCCGTGCGCAGCAACGAAGACCCAACACAGCCAAAAATAAATTTAAAAAACAATGTCTTTTGAGCACTATGGTGGAAGGTCAGAGATGATATGTGGGCCTATGGACATTGGGAACCATCTGAATTCAGCCTGGTAAGAAAGCAGATGCCTGGGCAATTTTACATGATAAACACTAGGAAGATTTTTAGACAATAGATCCTTGATTGCCAAGCTACTGAAGATGGTTATTTCATCTCTAGAACATAATTGGTCTGCTGGCATTACACCCACATTATTCGAAGGGATGAAAATAAAATTATAAACTGCTGTGTACAGCCTGAAATGGCCACCTTTAAGTTTAATCTTTCCCTTAATGTTGTAGAGTTCATAAAATATGCATTAATTCCAGTTTTTTTATAGCTTTTATCAATTCATCTTTCTTCTTAAAATGATAGACAAAACCTAATAGAAGAGATTCCTCACACTGCACTTCCAGACCATGATATATCTTGTAATTTTGCAGGGTTTTTTTTTTTTAGTTTCTTAAGCAATATTTATTAGATAAAGCACCCGAAGCAATAAATAGCTTCTCCAATGTCGAAACCAAAAGAAAAACTGGGATCATTTTGGTAAGCCACTTCGTTCATTATAAGCAGATTAGACTTTCACTGACAAAATATTACTATTGTAATAAAGATTTAAACTTATGAAAATTTTACTTTTTGAAACAATTGCTCCTAATTTTCATTTGCCTTCACATCATATTTCTTTAACTCAAGGTAAAACAATATAATTTTTAAAGTCTACATTGAGGAATAAAAAACACCCAGAAATTTTGCTGATACTTACTGTATTTATCAAACTTCCCATTCACCACCACCTATCAAGATTCTGAATTTTTCAACAGCAATTAAATCACAAAAAATAAACTCAATAGACCAATTATAACCTCCTGAAAATTGGAAACAAACTAAATGTTGTCAAAAATAGATGATAGGTTGGGCTTCCCTGGTGGTGCAGTGGTTGAGAGTCCGCCTGCCGGTGCAGTGGTTGAGAGTCCGCCTGCTGATGCAGGGGACACGGGTTCGTGCCCCGGTCCAGGAGGACCCCACACGCCGCGGAGCAGCTGGGCCCGTGAGCCATGGCCGCTGAGCCTGCGCATACGGAGCCTGTGCTCCGCAACGGGAGAGGCCACAACAGTGAGAGGCCCGCAAATAAACCATTCAGAAAAGAAATAAAGTTCAGTAATTCAATCATAGCTTGACAGAATAATTAATGACTTGGGCTAACGTTTTCAGTACATTGCTAAGAGAAAAAATTAGGGTACAAAGGAGTATAACAATATGAATTTAACTTTACTAAAAGTATAAATAAGTTTATGTATACAATATCTAGAAAGAAATAGAGCAAAATAATTATTTTTTTCTATCTGTGATAGAATTCTGGGTGACATATTTTCTGCTATATAACTTTCAATATTTTTCAAATTTTTCCATTGAATTTGTACTACATGCATGAATCAGAAAAAAAAAACATTAACTATTTTTAAATTAATGAGGAAGACTTAGGCACTTACCAGTTGAGAATAGTGTCCTAGTGAAATCTGTATTAACTCCCAATGATGATAATAATTAATTAATTAATAATTTATTCTAAACTAAATATCAAAGTGAAATTTCTACTCTATTTAACAAAAAGAAACAAATTGTCCAATAAGTATATGTTGAACAGCTACTCAATACACAGCTGTTATATAATATTACCAGTATGGCATGTAAAAGAAGTAGAACTGATTAATGATCAGAGAAGTTAAGATGTAGGCCATCTGAAATACAGGGGCCAGATTTAAGTACAATCAGGGGAAACATTAGAAAAATGGACTAAAGTAGGAACAGTAGTGGAGGAACTATCATGGTAGATTTGAAAGCACAAACTTGATGTTAGACTTTAATGCAAGGCTGGTTTATGTATTAGGTGCAGTTGGCACCATGCCAAGGCCCACAATGTTTTAATTTCTTTTCAGATGCAAAGAAGATATAACTCCTAGGTCAAAAAACTAAATTTATGCCAACACAATTGTAAAATATAATCTTAAATATTTCTATGGAGCGAGGAGCCCACAAAAGCAAAAACCCCTATAGGTCCCATGAATGTCATGTTGCTGCCCTGGTTCAATGCTAAAGAATAGTATTTAGGAAAACAATTCCAATATACAGAAAACAGAGATGAGAAAGTGCCTAAGCCCAGAAAGACTATATATGAATGTTATAGCAAATTGTGAATAAAATGAGGGACCAGAGATAGACAACAGCTGTAAATGATGAGAACAGTATAAGAAGTAGAGAATCTTGTCATAGACAAGAGATTTGACAAGTCTTTGTAACATTAGATGTGAGTTTGATGGCAATACAGCTATGTGGATTCGTGGTTGATCAAGCTACAGAGTGAGTTCTCTGAGGTGGTGCCACAGGTGCGGTCTTTTAAGTGTCCCTGTTACATCTGGATGAAGCGATGCTTTTCGAATTTTCACATTGCACAAAGCTGGGACAAATTACTATGCTGATTGAAATAACTAAGTTAATTTTTTTTTCAAAGAGTTGAAGATTGAAAACAGTGAAATTAAACAATTATGAATGTAACATTCACTAAATGAATTGCAAAGGTACACGATGAGGAAATGTGGATTCAGGAGTTCATATGAAGGAAAGGAAGGGTGAGTGGTTGACTCCAAGACCAAAATGAATGTGCCACTGCTACTAAAACAAGCAAACTAGTGCAATCTCAGACTTGCAATTTTGTTGAAATATAATCTCCAGATCAAGGAAAATTACTGTGTTCAATTTGCATGCATTATATTTAGAAAGAGGCTAATATAATGTGATAAAGGCACAAGAAGTAACCTGGTTGACAAATGGTCTGTAAACCACAATGTCACATGAATTATTTGAGGATGTTTGGCCTGAAGAAGGGGAATGTGTGTATTTATGTGTGTATTGGTGTGTGTGTGGGGGGGGTGGAATAACAGCTGACTCTAAACGCTTGATAATGAATTTACCATGTAAAACTAGGTTTTGAATAATGTATGAAAACAATTAAGACCAAAGGTTAAACACTGCAGAGGAAATGATTTTCACTAAAATATGAGTGAAAGAATTTCTAACAATTAGAGTTGTCCAATAATAAAATAAAATTCCTGGAAAAGTAGTGATTTATTTTGTACTAGAAATAGTCAAGTGCAAGTTGAAAGATCATCTATCAACAATGCTGTGGAAGTGATTCTTGTAGCGGATATGTAGTTAAACAGGATGATCTCTAATATTGTCTCAAAGTAAAATAGTTTTTTGAGGAGAAACAAATGCAAAAGACCCAGTGAAGAAGGAAATGGCAAGGGTGTGTGAGTGACTAGATGTGAGAAGGCAACGTAGATAAATGAGAATCAGCATGTATGCTGTACACCACACATCGTAGGCTAAAACAGGAGAAATTCTAACCTGTGATTTCACCATCACACATCGTGTCTATCCTTATCCATTGCAGTCCACCCAGCTCAGCCCTTTGTAGAGCTCAGCCCAATGCAGTGCCACCAAGGAATCAACATAGGCTCTCTATTAATGAGTTCATTCCTCTGCCTTCACCTCTCCACACCCATTTCTTTCAGAGACTGTCAGAAGCATCAAGAGCACATCCAGAGTACCATCAACAGATAAAATTCATAAGCAATCAACTCTTCAAAGTCAAGTCTCTCAGTCCAAGACAGGGAAGAGCAGAATATACTGAAAGAAAATCTGTGAGAAATATTATTGTGAATTATGGTGAGTATTATTAAGCAATTCCCTTTATGATCGTCAGACTAAATGTATGTTGTCCAGAAAAAAATATTCCTGATATAGAAACAACTGGAGAAAGCTAGGGTTTTTATTTATATCTCATTTAGAAAAATGTGGATTAAGTATAAATGATGATAGAAAGAAGTCAAAAGACAACAAAACAAAATGAAAAGCAGCTTGCGACTTTTCAACCATGAAGTGTAAGCCTGAATGATCAAGTTTTAATCGCTCCTGTGCAGTTCATATTGGCATTTTATTATGCAAAGCTGTAGGTTTGATTTTACAGTGAAAATAAAATTTTTTTCTTTAAACATATTTCCTTTCCTGTAAAGTAAGGGGTTTGAGCAGCATTAACTCTATAGCCCATTTCAGTTCTAAAAGTCAACAATTAATAGATGATATTTACTATAACCTCAAAAGTGGCTATATTTTTGAGAGATCTTGTTCACATTACTCTCAAACCACTTTCGACACTCATCAGCCAGCAAAAGTTGAAACAACGGAAGCTATTTCCCTACTACCATCAGTAGGCAAGCTTTAAAGAAAAATGATAGAAGCAAACAGTCTCAATTATTAGAAGCATGGTTTTCATATCAGTAAGTTGTGGGTACAGAATAGAATGTTGATGAACCTAGAAAAGCTCTCTCATCCACTCACATCACATAATTCCTCATGGAATTAATTTCTTGTAGGAATCAAAAAGGAGCTTTTAAGTCTGATTTGCATGATTTCCTGGCTGCCTTTCTGGGGAACCAGAAGCATTATCATGGACCCTCATGGCGGTTAAGAAGGTAAAGTGATAATTATTCTTGTTAAGTTTCACATTGCAATAGGATATCCTCCTAAAAATATGGAATTAAAAAATAAGACTTAAAATTGGATTCTGTTATTCACAATTATGCGTCCCTTTTGAGTATTTTAGCATACAAAGCATCCCTATTCAGTTATGTAAACTTTCTACACTAGCTGAAGCAACATTATGGTGGAAAACCTAATGGTGAAGTACATGACTGGACTTTTGGCTCAAGGACATAGTTTATTATAGTGAGCTCAAAGAATGGAAGATAAGAGCACAGCCTGTGCAAGTATCTAAAAATACCCCATATGATACAAAATTTTCAAAACAGAAAAAGACACAGTTAAAGATGGTTGCAGAGATTCTCTGAAGTCTCCAAAGTACATTTCAACAATAGCAAGTCACATGTCTCTGAGAAAACCTGATTAACAGTGAGCAAAACAGCCCCATCACTACCTTCACAGGCTTAAATGATGATCTGTTGACATTATTGTGTAACAGATGAATAAGAGATTGAAGAAGATAATTTTAGATTAATTAGGATATTAAAATAGAAAGAATCTATTGCAGAGTAGATCAACAAATGTTAGTTCCTGTGGAAAAATACCATCCCTAAGAATTATCCTTGAATATTTATATAGGAGACAAGTAATATTTGTGGAAATGGTATATTTCTGAAAAAACAAAAATTCAAGCAGAATACTCCTCTGTAGTTTAAGTTCTAAGCTTATCTGCTTCTGTGATATTTGATATACTCTAAATTTCTGAATCCCAATCCCTGCTTCCAAAGAACCCTAGAGTGATCAGAAGTAAAAACCTTCCCACTGTTAAGATGAACAGTGGCAAACACTGAAAAAAGAAATTATGTTTGGGATGTTTAAATTGTCACACTAGTCGTCCCTCACCAAATGGTGGTTCTCAAACTTTAGTAAGCGTAAGAATCACCCAGAAAGCTTGTTTAAAATAGTGATATCCCTGCTAACCCCCATTCCTTCAGGAGGGCCTGGAAATGTGCATTTTAGCAATTATCTGGAATTTGGAAGCACATTCATTCTCAGGCTACACTTGGAGAAACTATGTCCTAAAATGTGTGGCTGCTTCTCAATGAACTTCATCTATTAAAGTAGGGACAGAGTATCTTAGTGTCAATGAGCTTGTCTAAATGGATTTTGAATGCAATGGCATGCTAGTTCTGCATTGGACAGATTTTCATAATTGAGGGGCTTGAGTGGGGACCTGATAAAACTATTCTGAATGTGATTGATGCCCCAGCTGAAAAAGCTGAACTGTACTCACTAATGTGCTACGCTCTGGGAGGTTCTTTATGCTGGAGGCTGGGACTGTTGCCCAGGCACTGTGCCTGTAATGAAGATAGACATGGGTCTTTAATGATTTCCACCCCCTACCCCAAACGTTGAAAAATGGTTAGCATTGAGTATTTTTATACATAGCAAGAGTAAGACAGACTGAGTCAGAAATTTCTATTCCCATGTATCCCAGTGACAATATTCTAATATAATTTCTTCTCTAATGTTCTATTAAAATGATTGATGTCAAATTAAACCTTTGGAATGGTGGCTGATTATGTGAAAGTGTGACAGTTGGCCGGTTTGCATTCTGACTGACTTAATGACAATCCCATACCATTCAGTATTATGTGTGTACATTTACCCCAATTTGCATACCTAAAAAATGTTCTTTAATGAATAAACTGGCTTATGACAGCTGTTGCTTGACTACCTTTTTCTAAATCTTATTTATAAATAAGGCTTAGCTATCCAGTAACCAAAAGGTTGTCATCCATTACCTTGCTGAATTTTAACTGATCCAAGTTAGTATTTCTTCTTAAAAGAAGGATCTTCTTTTGGGAAATCATTCATTATGTGTGTTCACTATCTATATATTGGTCAGGCTTTTAAAACCATGTCTTCCAGAAAGGAGACAAAAGAAAATCAAAGAGGTAAATCTAATATGCTAAATTTTACAGAGGAAAAACATCATTATATACAAACCTGATGCATTTCATAACCTGAGTGGCATTCCTTAGACCTACCAGTACACTGGCAAGCTCCAGAAACCGGCTGATCCAGGCTATCAGAATACCAAAACACCTGAATGCTGTGTCTAAAATTAGACTTGAAATTCTCCCTGGATGTCACTTTCCTTTATTATAAACACATTTTTTCTTATTATCAAAGCTGCCTTAAACAAGTAAAGAGTGCCACCAAGTGGCAGTGTGTCATATGCCTAAGTGAAGTCTGTTTTCCTTTTTTTAAAAAAAAGATATACTTTACCTTTGTTAATTGTGCTCACACCCTTAAGAGAAATAGAGCTTGTATGCATGATTTAAAACATGTGCTTCAAGTGTCCAAGTCATATTTCAGGAGAAAAGCATATTTTTCTGGGTTGATGAGCAAATCGGGTATGATAAATTTTTTAAACATGAAAATTCTATCTGCAGTTATTGGTATTTGTAAAAAAAAGAAAAGAAAAAAATGTTAATAAGAATCCAGTTTCCAAAACTTATTGGCTATATAGTGACTATTGGTATGGAAATCTGCATAATTTCCAGAAGAAAATTTTCTTGTTATACAAAAATATTATCATTTCTGTCCAGAAATTTCAAGTATATTAGATTGAAGATACAGGGGCAAGGCTTTTTGTATGAGAATAAAATCTATGGATATTCCATTAAATCTACTGTAGGTATTTGTTCTGCCTCTGTGTTCACTTAGTCCTTCATTAAATCCTGAAGCCTACCATGCCAAGAACGGTGTCTAGAAGAAAATGAGGACAGTCTCTGTCCTGATGATGTTCATAGCAAGCTGGGGCTCCTGGTTCTGACTGGAACTCTCTTGAAAACTTCAAGCACACTAAATTAAGACAATTTTATTTTACAAAGATGCATTTTATATATTGTGAGCATTTTCTAAAGCTTTTAGAATGATTTTGCATTTATAATTTCACTTAGAATCACAGTGACTTTGACTGTGTACAATAGCTGTGATAACTGTTAATTATTTTTCTTATATATGGCTCAGGATGTGGTTAAATGATTTACCTAAGATGTCATTGGAAGGTTGTGGCAGGATTAAAATTAAAACCTCCCAACTTCCTAAACTGTGCCCTTTCTAGGAGGCCACCACTCTTTATAATGAATACATTAAAATTAGCATGATATTTCAAGAAGGTCATCGTCATAGGAGGTTCTACAATAATTACAATGATGCTGACACTGCTTAAAATATTTTGGGAACCCTTGTTTAGAATTTCCCTTAGAGAGGACACAAGAAAACCAGTCTCACTCAACTCAACATAGATTTATTCAATATCTGTCACTTGCCTGGCACTACACTGAATGATATAGAGTTATAGAAATGATACAACTGGCAAGAAATGTACAACTTAACAGGCACAATAAAAAATGTAGTACTGGTGCTTTTTCTTCCTAATACTAATAGGCTGCATGGCCCTTGTATAGACATAACACATACTATAATTTATTGAATCTAAGGTGTTGTTAAACACTTTATTTTATGTCCCAGTAAGAAAGAAAACACTGCACTGACAATTGACAAGTTGCTTTCCCATCATTTAAAAATTTTATTTTACATTTAGAGAAAGATCTCTTTTAGTCTTATTTTGACATTGATTTTCTTTAATATATCACTCTGTTGCATAAATAGGAAAATATAAGCAAAAGAAAAAAAGGACAATATAAGCAAAATAAATTGGTTAAGGTAATGACAACCACCTGGTGGTTAGTAATTGTAAAATCTCAGTGATTATTATATACACTCCAATTTAAGAGATGTGTTAAAATATGTGTGTGTCGGGGGAGGGTGCATTTTAGAATCACTGAGGTGCATATTTCCTGCTGTTTCTAAACTGGTTATTGTATAATGAAGATAGGACAAATCATGGAGGAAAGAATGGTACAATGGTTTAATTCATTTTCTTTTGTCTTTGGGTGCTATCAGTAATTGCCACAGTGGTTAAGAGAATGTGTTATAGGGTCAGAGTTCTGAGGTCAATTATTGGCTCTACGTCTTATAAGCTATGTGACCTTTAGGCAGGTTAGTAAACCCTTCTGTGTTTCAGAAACCCCATCTGTAAAAACGGTAACAATTATAAACTACTACTTAGGTAATACTAAATGAAATAACATATTTAACACACTTAGCATATAGCCAACAATACTATTATATTTGAATATGGCTAAGCTCTGGGAATTCTTCTAAATACAATAATGATGCTATGCTATTAAGATCAGGAATAGCTTTAAAAAAGCCTGTTTTCTCCCCTCTCCAGTGATGGACTATGCAGTATCACTCTTTCAGCTAACCTTATTATAGGCCTTGGACCCCACCTTGACCAAGGCAGAAAAAGAATTAAGTGCTCTAGCTTAAAAGCCATTCTAGAGTAGCTACCAATTTGTCAAGTAGAAAAAATAAACCTGAAAGAGAGATTCAGTTTCTGAATTCATCCCTTTACTTCAGATATTCAAATATTAAGAAGACTATACAAAAGGAAGTTTATTCATAATATAGTCATACAATCAGAATCACAGTATTTCAAAATGAGCTGAACTTAAATGCTATGAAGTGTAACTACCGCACCCAGGAGAGGTACACACTGAAAAGAAATAATAAAAAGATCTGAAAGACTGCCTTTTCAGATAAAGTGGCCACAGAATCATGACTCTCAATAATAATGAACGCAACAGAAAACACAAGCAAGAAAAGGGATTCCAAATCAGCTGGTTACAGTGAGCCTTTGGGTGACTCATGGCTTAGCTGCTGCCTTGGCTTCCCCAGGATACCTCTGTGACAGGTGGAACCAAGCCAAGCCCATAAATCAGACATAGCCTCCAGGCTGGGACTTGTTCTTAGAACATAAAGACAAACTTCAGAGACAACTTGTATCTTGTGACCCTCCCTGATGCTGATGAGTCCAGATATCCTAGTTTCTACGTCACTTTCTGAATAGGAAAGGAAGCTTTAATTTGGGAATATTCCCCCATTATAGATGCCTGGCCACCATCATTACCATATATTTTTCACTTTTTAATTAAAAACATATATAATTGCAAACAGTCAATAATGCTTACAAATGGAATAAAAACCTTAGTACTTCTGAAAATATGTTTCTCAGCTGGGACCGCTGCCTAGTCATTTCCATTTAAAAAGAGAGGAGGAGAGGGGGAAACTTAATCCTATGGGTGAGTGAGTAAAATGGACAAATAAATATTTGGAAAGGTGTACAGTATATATTTCCATTTCACCATAGGGAGTAGATTTGTCTGTTTCATTATTCATAAGCCAGAGTTTTAGTTTAGTTGTCTTGCTTGCTAAATATCAAGAATGTTCTAAGCCCCCAGGCAATAGACTTGGGTAAGCGATGGCTGAATTTCATTCACTGCGTTATGGAAAAATAAAACTTTTAAATTATAAAACATGCAAATAACAGTGTTCAGTTTTCCTTTTTTGAGGAGCATTGTAACTACTACTTTGAGATCAGGAACTAGTCAGCCTTTGTTTATTATCAAAAATCATGTGGCAAATTAATACAACATGAATTTTATGTTAGCAAAAATTGTTTTATTTATGTCTGTGTTCCCAAAGGTGAAAATTACTCAATTGTTGCTCTAGTGTAAACCTAGATTTTGTAATAAGGTCAAAAATAATAATGAAGCAATTTTTAAGTTACTAGTGCTCACAACACAAAGATCACAGTTCTTTAAAATATAAAATACAAAATCAGGTACAAAAATAATTGTTTCTTAGTCTGTCCCTCAAGTAGTATATTTTAAACACCTTCTTAAACTTAGTCATAATGAGGACTGCTATATGGACAAGTTAAACAGATTAAGTTCCTGGCCTATTCACAGTTTTAAGTAGAAGACTTTCATCTAAAATTGTAAGTGAAGAACTGAAAACTCTTTATTAAGACTACCAGTTAATCTATGTCATCCTGATCTGGTATATTTACAAAAGAAAATTCCATATATGAAATACTACATTCCAGCCCTTCAAAGGACTTGGCAATAGTCATTGACATAGCATAAAAACATTCAAAATAGAAGAGGAATATTCCCCATGGAATGCCACCCATAATGTCCTAATCATGATATGCAGAAGGTTTTGAAGCCTCCAAGATGATGGGAGAGGGAAGGCAGTGGTGAGAGAGAATTACCTGTGAAATATGTAGAAGTCATTGAGGGTAAAGTCTGTCAGGTACACTTTAGGCTGTTCCCAGGGCATTTCCCCCTCTCTGTTGTTCTGTTGAAGATGGAGACGAGCTAATTAGCTCTAATAGAAGAAATCTCATCGAAAAATACTTTTCTCATGAGCTCTGACAGAGGCCTGAAATTCACAAAATGCTAACTCCTTTATATCAAAAGATAAACTATTTTATTATATCAGCCTTTAGCATTTTGGTTTAAATTTGTTGATTAGATTTACCAGTAACTTGATAGGACTCTAACATACTAGGATAAAGGTATTTTATGAACAAAACTTTGATGACAAGGAGAAAGTCTGGAAAGATATAAAGAACTTTCAGAAATACCATTGAGGGATTTCCCTGGCGGTCCAGTGGTTAAGAGTCTACACTCTCACTGTAGGGGGCACAGGTTCGATCCCTGGCCAGGTACTAAGATCCCACATGCGGCTTGGCACGGGAAAAAAAAAGAAAAAAAGGAAGAAAGAAAGAAGGAAGGAAGGAAGAAAAAGAGAGAGAGAGAGAGAGAGAAAGGAAGGAAGGAAGGAAGGAAGAAATACTGTTGAAGAAAAATACCAGTGTCACATGAGGTATCACCTCACAACAGTCAGAATGGCCATCATCAAAAAATCTACAAACAATAAATGCTGGAGAGGGTGTGGAGAAAAGGGAACCTTCTGGCACTGTTGGTGGGGATGTAAATTGATACAGTCACTATGGAGAACAGTATGGAGGTTCCTTAAAAAACAAAATAGAACTACCATACGACCCAGCAATCCCACTACTGGGCATATACCCTGAGAAAACCATAATTCAAAAAGAGTCATGTACCACAATGTTCACTGCAGCTCTATTTACAATAGCCAGGACATGGAAGCAACCTAAGTGTCCATAGACAGATGAATGGATAAAGAAGATGTGGCACATATATACAATGGAATATTATTCAGCCATAAAAAGAAATGAAATTGAATTATTTGTAGTGAAGTGGATGGACCTAGAGTCTGTCATACAGAGTGAAGTAAGTCAGGAAGATAAAAACAAATACCGTATGCTAACACATATATATGGAATCTAAAAAAATTTAAAAATTGGTTTTCAAGAACCTAGGGGTAGGAAGGGAATAAAGACACAGACATAGAGAATGGACTTGAGGACACGAGGAGGGGGAAAGGTAAGCTGGGACGAAGTGAGAGAGTGGCATGGACATATATACACTACCAAATGTAAAACCAATAGCTAGTGGGAAGCAGCTGCATAGCACAGGGAGATCAGCTCAGTGCTTTGTGACCACCTAGAGGGGTGGGATATCGAGGGTGGGAGGGAGGGAGGCACAAGAGGGAAGAGATATGGAGATATATGTATATGTATAGCTGATTCACTTAGTTATAAAGCAGAAACTAACACACAATTGTAAAGCAATTATACTCCAATAAAGATGTTAAAAAAAGAAAAATACCAGTGTCTGAGAAAGGGTGGGAACTGGGGTATGGCCTTTGAGAAGGCTGAAGACTGTACTGAGCACCTAGAAGGAGTGCTAAGAGAAATAAAAGGACGACTCAAAATCAAAACTGGATGGAGAGGCACCAAAGATCAATTATACCTACTTCCCAGTATTCCCTAAGATTGATCTTAACCATTAATAGACTAGATGCCAATCATTCTTGATGATTCTCAATTAACTCTTGAAAACAAAAACAACTATATATTAGGGGGCTGGATAGATAGTATATACTAGGATAATAGTTAGGAAAAAACTCATTAGAGCCTAAGTTTTTACACTTAAAATTTGTTGTTTGTTTTAGTATTAAAAGCTGGTTAAAGGAACAGGGAGGTTAAGACTCTAGATAACAAAATAACCACCAATGGAACTCTGATTAGTTCAAGTAGACAAGGTAACCAGACAAACAGTAGACCACTGTCAATCATCTAGTGAAGACCAAAAAATGAGTTGCTCCTGACCATTCCTCAGTTCTTCCTCTCACCTCTCCCTTAGGAGGCAACAGAACTGTCCACCAAAAAGAGTTTCCAAGTCAAAATAAAGAACTAAATAAAAAACTCTTTACACTGAGCTTTTGAGAAGAGGTTGAGATAAGATAGGAACAAGAGGGAGAAAAGGGTGAAGAGTTCTTGGAGTTATATATGGAGAAACAAGAGCAAAAACTCCCGTGTGATGCAATCCTTTTTAATTGCTTTCTAATGTCTGGACATTGATCTTCTTTGATCTGTGCTAAACCCAGGTGGAAAATAAAACTTGCCTACATTAATTCTATCACCTTTAATCCCTAATTGTCATTTAACCTTAGGAAGCTATAACTACTAAAAAAAAAAAAGAGCAGAGAAATCAGAAGATACATGGTTTTATTGTTTTGCATTTTATATAATGTATGCCAAAATGTACAACTACATCAGAAATGAAAAAAAAAAAAGCTAAAGCCACTTTGTGTAACACTAGACTGAGCAGACTGATTATAAATAATTTTAATTTGTTTATTCAAATACAAGTTCTTAGAATCAAAACTGAGCTCCTTTCCAGTATGAATCACTCTCCTCAGTTTCAGAAGAGAGATTCTGTGTTCAGGGAAGGAACTGGGGCTTCTTAAATTCCACACAACTATGTAGTTTTTTAGCATAAGGCTGGTTTTCAGAAGAGATTACTGTGGTAAAATGGATTTACTAGAGCTTCTTAAGTTCTACCCCTGATGAACAGTTTTTCAGTAAGGAGCTGCAAGACTTCATTTGACTTATAAAAATAACGTATCAATGCCAACTTACTTACTCCTCAGTGAATTTGAATGACTTGACCACTTTATCCACATTCTGAAATTTTCGGAAATGAAGTGAAAATAATTCAACGGACAGCCCTAGATAGAGCTCAGAAATGACCTTCCACACAGTTCTCGCTACCTCAAGCAGTCCACAAAATAAATTTACGGGTTGAGTGAAAGCGATGTAATTGTTAGTGTTAAATACTAGGATCATCCTGTGAGGAAATCATTATGATATGTGGGTAACAGTAAGATATGACATTTTCTTGAACAACATCATCTGAATACTTCATTGGAGACTTTTTAAAGAGGCTTTTTTCTCTCTCTTTTTCTGTGAATAACTTCTTTTTTTAAAAAATAAATTTATTTATTTACTTTTGGCTGCGTTGGGTCTTCGTTGCTGTGCATGGGCTTTTCTCTAGTTGCAGCGAGTGGGGGCTAATCTTTGTTGCAGTGTGCAGGCTTCTCATTGCAGTGGCTTCTCTTGTTGTCGAGCATGGACTCTAAGTACGCAGGCTTCAGTAGTTGTGGCTCACAGGCTCAGTAGTTGTGGCTCGCGGGCTCTAGAGCGCAGGCTCAGTTTAGTTGGCGCACAGGTTTAGTTGCTCTGCGGCATGTGGGATCTTCCCAGACCAGGGCTCGAACCCGTGTCCCCTGCATTGGCATGTGGATTCTTAACCACTGTGCCACCAGGGAAGGCCTGAATGAATAACTTCTAAATGGAAAAATATCAATCTGTTTTTGTGCTGGTCATTTTTATTTTCTTTGAATCGTGGAAATAAAATGAGAGACCAATTAAGCCAAAAGAACATGTAAAGTTGTGGAAAGTTATGACATTTATTTAAAAAAAAAAAAAAAACCTATATCAAAACTCCTAATCTGCCTTTCCACTTCTTTTCTAAGAGAGTCAAAAGCAAATTGTGAAAGAATGTTCACTGGTCCTTCACGTACTTGTTCCTTCAAAGGAAACCTCGTAAAAAATAATTCCCTGTTATCTAAATCTTGGGTGCGTGGGGCTGTCAGGCCTGTTTTTTCTCCCCTCTCCCCAAGCCCAACTGCTTTCGCCACTATCTGCATTTCTTTCTTCAACCTTACAAAATTTTGGGAAAGACTTTTTTTCAGAATTTCCCAGATTTTTCCTGAGAAAACCCCTTAAGAAAAAAATATTGAACTTTTCACCTTGTTTCCAATTACATTTAATCTGGTGTTTATGAATTTGTTTTTTTCCAACCATTCAGTAATAATCTTATACTGTCCCTCCTTGGACAGCTCAAGGTTAGGAGCTATATTCTATTAATCTCTAGAAAATTGGCTTACAGATGTGCAATTTTTGTGTAGGGTAAAAATAGAAGTTTGTGCACCATTCCATCTTTACATCTTCTGTTTCACTTCCATGTTATCCACCAGGCTCTTTTATACTCTATAGCTTGTCCTCTAGAAATGTGCTGGAAATATGCCCACACATGTGACAGTCCCTCATGTATCTGAAACATTAGCCACCTCGCCTATTTCAAATTGCAGAAAAGTTTTAAATACTGCTTTTCAGATACTTTGAGTAGAAAATACAACTTTATAATAGCTTATCTCTCTTCTGTATCCACTTTGAAATAACTAGTAAGGTCAAAATTCCTAAACCCGTTCTCAAGAATTTTAAACCATCAACAATTTTTGGTGTGAAGGGGTACCCTATAACCAAAGTTTCTGATGTTTGAAAACTCCCCAAAGAAAAAAGTCGAGTTTTTTGTTGACAAACAGCACTTCTCTTAAGTAAAGAACAGGATCTGTAGCTCCTTATTTCTGGGGTATTTTTTATATTAGGAAATGGGAGCAAACCAATGGGACAATTTTTTAAGGAAATAGAATTAACCACATCACTTAATTGCTTCATTTCACAGAACTCAACACTGGGAAAAGAGATGTCCCTTAAAAATTCCACTTGTGCCCTTCTTCAGTAGTTCCTATAGAGAAGGATAACTGAAGCTTTGAGACTTTAATTTGCTTTACTCTCTCCTTAACTAATCATATGAAAGTGGAAAATTACTTTCAGTATTTTGTTGAAAGAAATAAAAAAGATATCCATTTTAACACCCTTCAGAGTTAGATTAGTCCACTGAAAAACTTTCAAGCCTTTATACTCTATATCATACTTTTACTATGGCATCATTCTCTATT
This sequence comes from Delphinapterus leucas, assembly GCF_059928025.1. Taxonomy (NCBI): domain Eukaryota; kingdom Metazoa; phylum Chordata; class Mammalia; order Artiodactyla; family Monodontidae; genus Delphinapterus; species Delphinapterus leucas. The sequence goes on along the minus strand of NC_143136.1, from coordinate 39,920,311 downwards.
AAGTGGAATTTGGTATAAAGGTCATCTTGTATCCTTTCCATTGTCAGATAACAAAGGAACATGAGTAGACAATTTTTCCACAAGCCATTCTACATCCCTGTTCTCAGGAGTAGATTTCTAGAAAGCCTGTAATGCAATATCAATTTTTAAATCTTTTTACCTACGGAAAATGTTATTCATTTTCATCTTCAAATATTTAAAAAAGGTAAGTGCTTAAGACAGTGGAGAATAAAGAAAATCTCTCTAAACAGGAGATGTTGTACAGGAGACTTCAGTTGATTTTGTATCCCATTAAACATCTGCCCCTCCCTATGATAATACCAACTTATTTTTGCTTTGAGGGAACCATCTCTGTGCCCACTATTAATCTATGTAGTATGTTTATGTGTGCTTGTGGGGAGGGGGTGATAGATAGATAGTTAGACAGATAGACAGATATAATGATTTTAATTTTGTTATAGTAAGTTTGAGTTGAGTTTCCTGGTAGATTCATGGCTGGGGAGAAGAGAGAAAGAAAACATTAGAAGTGGGGACTTTTCAACAATTTTATAACATTACAGCTATTTAGACAATAACAAAAATGCATTAGAAAGAGAAGCATGGAAGGAAGCTTATGAGACTACCTTGGAAAGTAGTCTAACTGAAAATATTTTTACAAACTCTGAAACCAACCAATAAATGGCACATGCTCCAATCTCAATCTGTAGACATAAAACCTAACTATAACCTCACATCCATTAAGACAGCTACCATCAAAAAGACAGAAAATAACAAATGTTGACAAGGATATAGAGCAATTGCAACACTTGTACTCTGTTGGTGGGAATATAAAGTGGTTCAGCCCCTATGGAAAACAGCATGGCAGCCCCTCAAAATTAAAAATAGAATTATCATATGATCCAGCAATCCCACTTCTGGGTATTTATCCCAGAGAATTACAAGAGATCACAAAGAGATGTTTGTACATTCTTGTTTATAACAGCATTATTCACAATAGCCAAAAGGTGGAGGTAACCCAACTGTCCATCAGTGGATAAATGTATAAACAAAAGGTGGTATATACACACAATGGAATATTATTCAGCCTTAAAAAGGAAGGAAATTCTAACGCATATTACAACATGGATGAGCCTTGAGAACATTATACTAAGCAAAATAAGCAAGTCAGAAAAAAATAAATATTGTTTGACTCCACTTATATGGGGCACCAGAGAAATCAAATTTATGGAGCCAGAAAGTAGAATGGTGGTTGCCAGGGGCTGGGGGAAGTAGGGAATAGGAGTTTTTTAATGGGTATAGAGTTTCAGTTCTGCAAGTTGAAAAAAGTTTTGGAGATTGGTTGCACAAAAATGTGAATGTAGTTCTCATTACTACTAAACTGTATACTTAAAAAAGGTTAAGATAATACAGTTCATGTTCTGTATATTTTACCACAATTTTTTTTAAATTTTAAGGAGAAAAAAAATAGGGAGTTATATAAACTCTAAAAGACTGCCTCAATATGTGTAAGAATTAGTTAGAAATCAGAGATGTATGTTAGGTACAGTTTTTCATTCTTTTTAAGGGAAAAGGCATACACACACACATATACATACATACCTATATACACATATGTAGATATATATACATATATAAAGGTATATATAAAGTAAAACACATGTAAGCATATATATGTGTGTGTAAGAAAATATATATATATTTTTCAAGGTATAACTATTGTTTTCATCATTGAACAACCACCTATACATACACATGTGATTCGCAGACTCAACAGAAAGGTGGTAATTCTCCAAAACACCTAAAAGAGTTGTGATTCTTAAGAAGACAGTACTAAAATAGGCATAAAAATTAATCTTAAGATCTTATTTTTGAGAAAAAAAACTTGACTGTACGTCTGTTCTTTTGTCATTCACAGCCAAAAGATTATTATATCAGTTTTATTAGCCTTTTTAAAAAATCAACTTATGTTTGGTTCTTATTCTATTAATTTCTGCTCCTATCTTTATTATTTTCTTCTACTTTCTTTAGTTATCCTTGCTGGGTTTTTTCCCCTAATTTCTTGAGCTGTTTGCCTGTCTTATAGGTTTTCAGACTGTATTCTTTTTATGATATATATTCATGGCTATAAATTTCTCTCTAACACATCTTTACCAGAATCCTACATATTTGATAATTAGCACGCACAAATTGTTTGATTCAAAATACTTTCTAATTTCTTTTGAAATGTTCTTTAATCTATGTTTTATATATAAACACATATTGTTAACTTACAAAACACTTGTGGCTTCTCTGGTTGTCTGTTTGTTATAAACTTCTATCATAAAAGCATCATTGTCCAAAAACACAAACTGTATGATTCTTGTCATTTGAAATGTGTTGAACTTTATCCTTAGGGTTTCACCCTTTAGGTCCCAGTAAAGGGTGTGTGTGGGTGGGTATTTGTGTGTGTGTGTTTATGGAGAGACAATCAGAAACTGTACTTAGGAATGGTCCTCAACTCATGAAGCTAAAACAAGCTAACCTTTAATCAAACCCAGTTTCAAAGATGCTTCTGAGACAGGCTGGGACCTGAGACCTGGAACCCTTTGCTGCAGTGATTGCATCTGGACAAATATCTCCTCGAGCAACAAAATACAAAGAAACTACAAGGGACTAAAAATAGCATGCATGTGCAGTTGGGGCAAATTATGGACAACAAGATACAAAAAGATAAAACCCAACTGCCACTTCTGAAGAGCCAAGAGCAAAAACAGGGTACCAGGAGCAAAAGCAGGGTACTGCACATGCCCCCTACACATACCCCTACCAAAGGGGTGGGCAGACCACCCCTCCAGGGTGACCCCTGGACCCGCCCCTACTCTCACCCCATATAAGGAAACAGCTCACCCCGACTCGGGGAGTAAGCAAGGGAACCTGTTACTTGTTTTCACTCCCTCCTGCTGCAGCAGGAGCCCCAATAAAGGCTTGCCTGAATTTCTTCTCCGGTTTCCTATCAGTTTCTGTTGATTAGGGAAGGCCAAGAACCCTGGTCGGTAACACTTCCAAGAGAATAACAAACATCCTTTGAGCAAAAGCTGTTTCAAGTGCTGCTCTTGCTTCTCTGAATCCTCATTTTTTCTGGTATTTTGGTTCAGAAACTTCTCCACGTATTAGCTATTTGATGCTTTTAAGGAAAATTTTTATCTATTTTATTCAGCATTTTAATTTTTTAATTAATTTTCTTGAGAGGCAAGGATGGTCAAAATTACCAAGCCTGCTGTTACTGGAATTAGATGCCCAAGAACATTAACTTTTCTACCAAACATTTGAAAAACATTCAACCTCATTTCTTGAGTGATTATAAAAGAGATGTTTGACTTTAAGATGCCTATTCTTCCTCCATTTCATAATTCTAGAGGGCTGTCAATCATTATACTTGGTCCTTCTTGACCACAAGACTAGTAACATGAGCCAAGCTACTATGACATCTCCCATCCACACAGTTGTGAACTTGAAACTTGAACCAGGTGGAGCCAATCACAGTCCCTCCATGAGATCTGATGTTATGAACTCTGAAAGGGAAAGGGGCTCTATTTCCATGGGATCACAGGCCATAAATATGCATATTTTGTTAAGACTGTCAGCAGCCACCTTCCTCACATACAGAAGAACCCTGCCTCAATGAAGTCAGTACCCAGAACAAACCAGAGAGAAGAAATCAGAAAGAAGGAATGTCTAGTCCCCATGATGTCTTAGACATTGATCCTTGGACTTCCCAGTTACTTAAGCAAAAAAATAATTTTTTGTTAAACCTAATCAACAATCTAATTGTCTAATTGGGTTTAGTCTCTTTTCAAAATGAAAGAATCTTGACTAATCCAATGTTAATGGCTGATAAAACCCACTGCACAACTGTTTGTTTTTCCACAGCATTTAAGGACCAAGATATACAACCAGTTTCCTGAGGATACTATTTCTACTGCCAGCCTCTGTGAGCCACGAAGGGACATGAGCTATCACTTCCTAGAATAGACTAGTTTCAGTGCTATTCCCTAGAAGTCTTTGTTTTTGTTTGTTTGGTGGGTTGGTTTTTCCCAAGCACTCTGTAATTTAAGTAGTCTTCTTCTACAGAAAGGAAACAAGACTCTAAGTCAGGTTTTCACTATAAAATGATTGTAGTTATGTAGGTTTAGCTACCTAGAATGTAAATTGCATGCTTTCCCTCCAATTTCCATTCAATTATAATAACGTCTTCATAAAAATAAAGCAATTTCAAGCTGATCACAAATAATTTCCTAGCATTCAGATAACATTATACTTAAAAGAACGATACACAAATAGTGTTTTAGTTAGGTTCCCAACAGGAAACAGATGGGGCACTCAAGATAATTCAGGGAGAGTTTAATTACAAAGAGACTATTCATAAAGGTGTTGACAGAGTAAGAGGAGCCACAAAGGATGGTTCTGTAACCTAGGTTTATTAACTTCAAAGGGACAGGAGAGGGAGCAGTTACTGTAAAAGAGGAGAGACTCGTGTAGGGGAGGCTGCCTTGAAAGAAGCGAGTTGCCTTCAGTTTGACTAATGAAAACAGCCAAAGTCACCCTTACATGGAAGGAGCCAGGGAAGTAAATACCTTGACCTCCTTCATATACCTCTGATCCTTTGCCAAGACTCCCTATTGATTAAACCCAACCAGAAACCAGAGAGCAAGAAAGTCTGTTTCTATAATCCATATAGATTGGTCTCCTGCAGACAGTGAATAGGATGGAAAAAGGAGTAAAGAGATATAAACATGAGTATAACTTAAAGCCTTTCTTACTAATCCTCATTATCATCCTCATCATCAAAGTGATTTAGCATCTCACCCTCATATTTTTTCTTAGTTTGAAATATTTGTCTATAATGTATTATAAGTTAGATGACAAATAAGTTTCTGTATTCAAGAGACTCCTAAATACAGTGGGTCTAAAAAGTAGGTATTTTTGTCTCTCACACACCTTCCAAGGTGAATGGCCAGCTTGGTAGGGCGGTTGCATTCCATTCAGTTATCAAGGGTCCATGTTCTTTTACCTTGTGGCTCTACCATACCCTCGGGCAAAGTCATCCTGGGGTCAAGCAGGGTCTTGAGCATGTCCATGTTCCAGCTCACAGGACATGAAAAGGGGATAAACTCGGAGCAAGTGAGTGAGGGCAAAGTTGCACACGTCACTTCCCCTCACGTTCCCTGGCAAGGGAATTTGTCATATGGCATTTGCAGCAAAGGAGGCCGGGCAAGGTTGTGTGTGACCATGTGCCCAGGAAGAAGAAAGAAATAGATTTTGTAAGGGGGACAACTAGCAGTATGCCAGAAGGTATTAAAATCTTCACAGCTTTTTCTAGTTTTAAGAGTTTATATAATAATGGGTCTTGTAATAGCTTCATTCTCAAAACTCTTTCTTACCTCATCTTTTTCTAGCTAAAATCTACCTTTGTTAGCATATTTAAATATGACCTCATAAGATTATTTTTCAATGACAGAGAATGATTTCTCAGTTTGAGTTCCTCACCCAAACCATTCAATTTTCAAACACATGAAATAGGACTCCTTACAATTGTATCCTTAAAACTTTCTAATCACATACAAATCCAGAATGTCCTATTCCAAAGTATATGCCACATCCTCTCAGTTTGCTACTTGTACTGAAAACATGATGAGAGTTATGGTGGGAATAGGCACAGGACACGAGCTTCAGCCACATATGATTTGTGACTTGTACCTACAACTCCCCAGTGCTGCCTGTAATCGTGAAACTCTTAGAGATTTTTTTTTAACATGTGTGTAATACCTGAAAGATTTCTCAAATTTTAATTTCTATTCTTCAGGAAGATATTCTATATGCCCTGACTGACACATTCCTGAATCACTTTCCTTTTTAAAACAAAGCTAAGAAGAAGGGAAAACATCACCCCAGTAAAATCCCTAACAATGTCACCTGTTCTAGATATGTCTAAAGAGGCTTTGCATTCCTTTGTATATCTAAGAAAGAACAATCTAACCTGAAGATTAATTCACATTTTCTAAATTATAAAAATATCACTCTTTAGCATAATTTTAGAATTCTTTCAAAAATTTTTAATTAAAATGTGTTAATTAAATCATTAAAACATGGTTGTTGGTATAAATTAAATTGGTCTTTTTCCATTTGTGTAAATTGAATTTCAAATACAATCAAGAAAGTAAATATAGCAGCCATCTTCTAACTTGAAAGACACAGATATCTTAATGCAAGTTAGTGTGGTTATCAGTACTTCACCTACTATCTAAAGTCTCTTCTTTAATTATAAGTCTTTAACATTTCACATTTTCTATCAAGATTCAAAAGTTCACATTTTTAACAGTTTGCACTTATTTTTGAGGCCACTGCTTTTATGCAGGTGTCATATGTGGGTTTAGCAGATTTTCAATACTTTGATGTTTACATAGATGTCTAGAGTAACCCTGAGGTCACTTTGAATCTCATCTTCCTTCCTCTATTGGAATTTATTTCCAGTTCAGTTATTCTCTAACTATATCATATGTTTTAAATAACCTTATTGTATAATTCAGTCACTGGGTTGTTTTTATTTCTATTACCATTATCTATGATAAAGCTTTTCTTTCTACTCATGGGCAAAGATGCTGGGCATTAAGGTCACTGTCATTGATATTGTCTAACCTAAATACTTACACATGAAGTATTGCCAAATTCAAACTCAATTTTAGAAATAAAACATAACTGAATAAATAACAACTTCATCTAGGGCAAACCCAGAAATACATTTTGGTAAACTATGTTCAATCTTTTCAAAATTCAAAGATCTGCCCTCTGACACTCTAGAAGTGACTGAACATTGATATTGAAGTTATTTTTAAATGTACTCCCCCAATAAATTATAATATTATCCTACATTAAAAATGTTAGGAAACCATAAAGCCATTGCAGTTTTTTTTAACTTAATCATAAATTCTTAGGAATAAGAATGTTTGAGAGGTCATTTAACCGCCATGTACACCCACTTCTGCTACCTTCGGAGACAGACAACTGCATCAAACTATTCTAACCAGATGGAAAACTAAATCTCAGAAGAAACAAATTCCATAATCCACAACTCACTGTCAGGAAATTTTCCTTTCTGTTTAAACTACAAAACTCAGGCTACAGATTAAGTCTGTTTCCTCCAGTTCTATTCCTGGTAGAGGACAAAAACAGATGGACACAATCCGTCATGTAGTTGAAAACAATAATTAGGTTACTTCTCTTTCTCCAGCCTAAAAAAAGAAAAAAAATTATTTTGGTGCTTTACATGTATTTTACTTCCTGATCATATTCAAAAGAGTACATATACAAACTATTTTAGTAATAATATAAGTAGGGGCCTTCTGTGCAAAACCAAGTGGTAGTCATAGTTGGCTTTTAAATGTCTTTTCTTCCAGCTATCAATGACCTCATGTTTCCTCCCACTCTGTCCCTGTCTGCAGTACGTTGAGATCATTGCAGATGAATATGAGATAGGGCAGTTAATGAGAGGGACAAGGGCTTGGTCAGACCCAACTGAGCCCAGAGCTTAAGGCATCTACATTTTGGCCTGGGAGCTTACGGCATCTGCAGTGAAGCTATGGGCAAGCAGCATATTGAGATACCAAATGAAGGAGATGTGCATCCCTATTTAGGAATCTAAGCGGATAATGGGAGAATCTAAGCAGCAAAGAATGCAAATGAACAATAATGGAAACTGCAGGGAGGCTCTCAGCATCTGTCTCAGGCAAGATGTTTTTCATTTCAGAAAAGCTATAAGACTAGACTGATCACTGGAAGACAAACTTAAATTGGGACTAGAGTAGAGAGCCAGCCTTAGACCTGGGCCACTGGAGAAAGTGTTAGGAAAGTGGGAGAACATGTTCCCTACCTGCTGGGTCAGTAAAAGGAAAGGTGACAGAGGACACAAGGGGTGAGGGCAGAGGTCAGTAGCAGAGAGCTCACATTTATTTGGTCCACAGACATTCACTGACTTGATAAAGTTGAATTGATAAAAACTTGCTCTGTAAGCTCTAAAACACATTTATGCAAAACTTAACAGACCTATAAACCTTAAAGATTTTTATTCATTTATTTAGAGGTTTTTGAGAATCTACTATAAGCATCGACCATGTGGTTTGGTTCTAGAAGATAACAGTGAGCAAACAGGAAAAAAAATTCCTGCCCTATGGTGGGAGAGAAAATAAAGAAGATAGTAAGTAGAACATAATAGTATGGTGATAAGTGCTATGATGAAAAGACACAAAAGATTGTCATTTTTAATAGCTCACAAACACCTATTGTACTTAAGTGACAAGAATAAAGTTCCTTTGAATTCATTATAGTCATGAATTGAATGAGGAGAAACCTGGGGGTGCCTTTCCAAAGCTCCTAAAATCCCAGCACACAGCAGTCACTTACCCCTTTTGCCTGTTGTTCTTGAATCTAATTTCTCTGTCTACCTGGTTGGATAGCAATGATGACTGGAGTAGATCACAATGATGCATTATATAATAAATTTAAGGTTTTGAAACAATAAATACTATTTTAAAAGCTGCATGTTTTATTGCTAGACTATTATTCATTTAGATGGAACATCATTAGCTAAAATGTCTCCGGTAGCATGCTACAGAATTTTATCTTTACCTCTTTCCTATTCAATATTTTTATCAACAGCCTGGATGAAGGCATGGAAAGGATGTTATCAAATTTGCAAATAACACTAAGCTGAAAGGCAGAGCTAATGTGTTGGACGACACAATTAAGATTCGAAATGATCTTGACAAGGCAGAACACTGAGATGAAACCCATAAAATAAAATTAACAGATATGCTATGAATAAAAAACAAACTAATGAACAAACTCCCTGCATCATGTGTACGAGATGGGAGAGATCAGGCTTGATAGCATTTTTATTAAGGGGAAAAAAACCTAGAAGCTTTAGTTGAACATTAGTCAACAATTTGATACAGCTGCAAAAAAAAAAAAAAGTCTTAGGTGGTATAATAGAATAATAGCCAAATCAGGATAGATAATATCTATGTGGAGAAGAATATTCATGCCTGGGTGTCACATTTTACAGCAATATTAGAGACTTCCCTGGTGGCACAGTGGTTAAGAATCCACCTGCCAGTGCAGGGGACATGGGTTCGATTCCTGGTCCGAGAAGATCCCACATGCCTTGGAGCAACTAAGCCTGTGTGCCACAACTACTGAGCCTGCACTCTAGAGCCCACAAGCCACAACTACTGAGCCCACACGCCATAACTACTGAAGGCTGTGCACCCTAGAGCCCATGCTCTGCAACAAGAGAAGCCACCACAATGAGAAGCCCGTGCACCACAACAAAGAGTAGCCCCCGCTCCCCACAACTAGAGAAAGCTTGCACGTAGCAATGAAGACCCAACGCAGCCAAAAATAAATAAAAATTTTTTGGAAAAAGAGCAGTATTAAAATTTTTTAAGTATTCATGGAAGGGTGACAAATAGGAAATGCACTCCTCATATCATATAAGGAATAGTTGACAAATTGCTTTCTGTAGGAAAGAGAGCTTACAGTAAACTAATACATATTTTCAAATATTTTAGAGGGCTATTACTCATAAGAATACTTCATCATTTTAAAACATATTAACTATGTGACCTCAGAAAAGATCTTTGGCCTGCTGTGCCTCAATTTTTTAATCTCTAAGAATATCAATTCTGTAAGGTTATTATAAGGAGTAGCAAGGATTCATGTAAGGTATATAGTACCTTACCTGGAACGCTGCCTGCACTCCATAAAGGGTGAGTATTTTTATTCTCTGTTGCTCTAAGGGTAGACTAGAGTGAATGGATGCAGCCAGCAGAGCCATGCCACACACAAAAAAGGCGCCTAAAAGAGTTAGCTCCCTTCCACGAATTTTCCATGCAGATGTTAAATGACTATCAGGGAATTTGAGAAACGATTCCTACATTAGGTGAAAGTTGTATTAGATAGTTTCTAAATTCCTTTCACTGAATAATTTTTAAGTTCCCTTCCAGTGCTAAGATTTTGTAATCATCTCTGATTTCTCTCCATGCCCCTAATGGATGTGTTTCTGACTAATAAAACTAAAAATATACAGAAAAAGTTATAACAAGTAGAATTCATTTTGTTTTACTTTGTGTCCTACACTAAGCGGCAGCTACATTTATTATCCTCTTTTCACAAATGAGGAAACTAAGGCAGAGTCCAGTAATGTAGTTCAAAAGTTCACACAGCTCAACAGTGGCAGAGCCATAAGTGGAACCCAAGCTATCTGGATTCAGTCACTTAGGCTAATTTTGACTCAACCGCCAGACTTTCTTTCTATAGCCATTGCATCATGTGGACCCCAGTAGGTTTCATGATGCCCTGGGATTTCTTCAGTCATCTCCAAACTGTTGCACAAACACATTTAACTTTAAAAGTAAAGTAAATTTTAAATGACAAGGTACTGCTGGTGAATCAAATGAAAAATTTGCTCTGCATTATTAGAAAATGATGTGTTCCATAAGAATGTATTTTGTAAACGAATAAATCCCATTTCTTAAGTGCTCAAACTTCTTCTATTTCAACCGTTTTGGATGGCGCTCTTCCAGAGATGAACTGCCTACTTCCTGTTATAATTTATTCTAATTTACAGAACACGAGTTAACTTGTACTTATTACTCAAAATCATCATATCATTAATATTGGTTATTGTTAATCATCATATCATTAATATTGGTTATTGTTTTATGACATTAGTCATTAATGTTCTCAGGATATATTGATAAATGGACTATGTCAAAGTAAAAAGAACTCAGGGAGGGCCTAAGGCACTCTCCAAGAGTAATTCTTTGAATTATAGAGTCTGGTGTTTGTGACTGTGTTCCAGGCTGTTCAGAAACACTGCTTGTTTTCTTCCTTGTTCCAGGTTGTTTCAAAGGGGTGTAGTTGCAAGATGAAAGACTCCTCATTATGTAAGATGGTGGTGCTTACTCAAAGCAAATTTCAGTGCCTATCAGATAATAAAAAGACAAAGTGTGGGAATTGCTGCATGGTGAGAGGGCAGGAAAAATTAACTGAACAATGTGGTTTCTGAAGCCACAGGATATTTTGTCTACTGAAGGGGTGCATTGCTGAGAGGAAGTATAGGGAATTGAGAGGAACAAGTGAGAAAGCTTAAAAGTTCAAGGAAGTAAAATTCTATAACAACACCTTAAAACTAAAATCATGTTTTCTGTTTATTTGGGTAAATTCTGCTTCCTGATTATCATAATTGGTTTAAGTTTCTAGTTCCTATGTCTGTGTGTGTTTAAGCTTTCAATGCAAGTGTGTTTAAGCTTTCAAATGTTTATAGCTTTTCCTAGCATCCTCTTTCCTGAAATTTAAATAGCTTCATATTCAGTTTTATAATTTTTTTTTTCCCAAGGAAAGCCATAACTTGGGACTTACCTGGAAATTTACTTTTGAAACTAAGGATAATGATCTACAAATATTTCCCTGAGAAAGAGCTTTCACCTAAGCAAATAGATTTTATGTGCTGAGCTAGAATTTGATTGAAATTTGTTAGGTATTTTTTCTGTTTGTTAATCTTTTTGCTTACCTTACCAAGTTTTTTGTTTGTTTGTTTGTTTTTTGCTGTACGTGGGCCTCTCACTGTTGTGGCCTCTCCCGTTGCTGAGCACAGGCTCCGGATGCGCAGGCTCAGCGGCCATGACTCACGGGCCCAGCCGCTCCGCGGCATGTGGGATCTTCCCGGACCGGGGCACGAACCCGTGTCCCCTGCATCGGCAGGCGGACTCTCAACCACTGCGCCACCAGGGAAGCCCCTTACCAAGTATTTGGCTAGAAACCTAACTACCGAACTGTACCTAAAGAATAGAAATAATAAAATTCATAGAAAAATAGGTATACTTTATAACTGCTGAATTTATCAATGTGCAAGAGCCCCCCAAATAATTATTAATTCAATAAGCGTTTGTTGACATCAGCTCCAGTTAAGTGCTCTGCTCAGTGCTGAGCATACAAAGGAGTTTAGTGGTGAGAGAGTTTATATCCTACAATGTAGTAAGTGTCCAGGTGATAGGAACCCAAAGAGAGAGAGCTAATCTAGACTGAGAGAGTAAGGGAGGGTTTAGTGATAGGAATTAAGCACAAAAATGGAGTGGAATTAAGGTAGGAAGTACAAGCCAGTTAAGGAAGGTAATGAGCTAAAGCAGAGGTAAGAAAGTATGAAGTATGTAGGAAAACTCAAGGATGGTCTGTACGCACTGTCTCCAATTGTTCTTCTCTCTTTCTCTTTTGAATCCCCTCTAAACAGCCTTCCATTTCTCATTTCCTTGAAATAGCCTTTATCAATATCACCAATGACCTCCATCTCACTAAATCCATTTGGAATAGTTTTCTATTGCTGCAGTAATGAATTACCACAAACTTAGTGGCTTAAAACAACACAAATTTATTATCTGACAGCCCTGTAGGTTAGAAGTCAGGCATGGGTCTCATTGAGCTAAAACCATGATGCTGTTAGGTCCTTGAGAATTTTACACCAGCAGAAACTCGGTAAGTTTGGACTAAAAGAGACAGAAAGTACAAAATGCGAGAAGACTGTCAGATCTCCAGAACTCTTCAGGCAAGAAACAGACTGATAAAGCTACCCAGCTGTAAACATGCGCTACCTTTTATGAAAAAGGAAGGATGACTCCAAGGGTAAAATGTTAAACCCAGAGGGCAGAATGAAAAGCCACGAGGGATTTTTTAATTGCTTGGGACCTATGTGTTTTATATTCTTTTATAAGGTGGTCAGTCAAGTGTGACCACAAGAGGAGAGAGAGGAGAAGGAAAAAAACAAAGTTTATTATACTCTCAGGTCCCAGAGACACAGTTGCTGTACTCCAGGAGGGGGGTGACACAGGAGGGAGCACCAAAGAGCAAGTTCATCCAAGCAGGTGGGGAGCCAAGAGAGAACAAGGGCCTGTGGGCAAGTGCCTTTATTGGGTCCCAGGGTGAAGCAGGCAAGAGAAGGCATGAGGGGATCTCATTAGTGCATTTGAATATCATGAGGTCACTGTCAGGGGAGGGCAATAAGGGGAACTTGTGGCAGGGGCCAGCCTTACCATGCTGGTGCACCTGGTCACCTGGGCAGAATGCTCAGGACCTGACTGTGGGCATATTAGGGCAACAGGATAATATGAATGTTTAAAGGTTATAATACCCTACAACTCCTTTTCTTCTTCTATTTTCTCCTCTCTTGAATCAAACATCTATAGCTATGGTATCCTATTTCTCTCCCACCATTGTATTTTGGAAGTAAATAATTTGTTTCCTGAGTTTCCTGTTCACAGAGAGAAATTGTGCCCCAGATGGATTCTGCACAGAGCCTTACTCTTAACTGATTTAGATGATGTAGCTGATGAGACTAGGAACTTTTAAGCAATGATATTTTGGACTTGATGCTTTGAAGACCTTTGGATGAATATATTTTGGATGTGGAACAGACATGAGTCTTTGGGAGCCAGAAGGTGGGCTGTAATAGGCAGAATAATGGCCCACCAAATATATCTTAATAGTCAATTAAGTCTGTAGGTGAAATTTGGGTTACCAATCAGCTGACTTTAAGATAAGGAGATTATCCTGAATTACTATGGTGATTCCAATATAATCACATGGATCTTTAAATGGGAAAGAGGGAGACAGAAGGGTCAGAACCAGAGAGATGGCATTGTAAGAAAGGCTTGACTAGACATTGCCAGCTTTGAAGATGAAAGGGGGTTATAAACCAAGCAACGTGAGCAGATTTTGGAAGCTGGAAAGGACAAGAAAATGGATTCTCCCCTAGAGCCTCCAGAAAGGAACACAGCCCTGTGGACAGCCTAATTTTATCCCAGTGAAATTTTACCCTACTTTCTGACTTCTGACCTCCAGAAATGTAAGATAATAAATTTGCATTGTTTTAAGCCACTAAATTTGTGGTTATTTGTTACAGCAGCAATGGGAAACTAATACACAAGGAAAGACTGAGAAACTATAACAGACCAGAGAAGACTAAACACAATCTGATGTCCCAGTTGAATCCTGAAACTGAAAAAGGACACTAATAGAAAGTTGAAATTCAAATAAAGTCTAGAGTTTAGTTAACAGCATCATACCGGTGTGAATTCCTTGGTTTTGACAAATGTACCATGGTTATGTAAGATGTTAAAATTAGGGGAAGCTGAGTGAAGAGTATTTGGAACTCTCTGTACTATCTTTACAACTTTTTTCTAAATCTAAGTTTATTCTAAAATAAAGAGTTTATTTAAGAAAAAAAGTTTAGCTCAGAATGAAAGGAGTGAGTTTGGATTGTTAACTCAAGCAGATGCTAGACTCAAGAATAATTTTTGTATCATTGCATGTTCTTTTCAAAAGGCTTAATCTTGAAAACAGTTTTCCCAAGCAATTTATATGACATTTTCTTGATAGGATGGGTAGTTTGGGACCAGCTCTTTAATAACCAAATCGTTAGTTATTCCTTTGAATTTATTAAGCATCAAACTACTAACCACCCCTAGTGTTAAACAGATTATTTTATAGTAAATTATGAGATGCTAAAATTTATTAAGAATAACAATAACTTTCCACTACAAGAATGCTTACTGTGTGGCACCCTGCCAAAGTAATTTCACTTCATAGCAACAGTATATGGTAGGTATTATCATTATCCAATTTTAAAAGTAAAGAAACTGAGGCTTAGAGAATTTAATTAGCTTGCCCAGGGTCAAGCAGGTAGTTCAGAACAGAGATGGGATCTGGTGAAGTCATCCAACTCTGGAGCACAATCCAGGCTTTGCCCTCTCACTATGCCTTCACCCTTCCCCTCCCCCTCATCCTATCCTACACACACTCTATCTTGGTAACTCAATAGAATTCATTACCTTCCCTCCTTATCCACTATCGTACTAACACAGAGAAAGAAAAATATAAGCTATACACAATACACGGTAATTATATTGAAACATGCTTTTCTTTTTTAAACAATAAATTTCACGGCATCTCTACTTTTTGAAAATCACCTGGGAGAAATGGCTTTTATTTCTGAGTATATATGTGTTATGTTCCTTCATTCTGCTCATATGCAAACTATTGACATTATAATCTGGCTCATGTCCAGTAAAGCACATGCTATATAGTGAAGGACACATTTACTACAGATTAAATTTCAGTTTCCCTTTAACTTTGGGTTCTAAAACTGAAAGCAGATTTTCCAGAACAGGGACTTCCCATTTTATTTCTGTAATGCCTTTGTGTTTGATAGGAAAAGCACATATATAGGTGTCATTTCTCTCATGAAAATGAAAGGTATTGTGAGCAGGTGCACTTTTAAAATTTCATTTTACCTCCTAAGATGTAACTTTAGCTATATTACTGTGGAATTAGGATAGAATATCTTGAGTAATTCTGTTCAAGTTGTGTCAAAAATCTTACTCATCTGATCAGCAAAATAGGTAAAGGACAAATTCTAAG
The DNA here is from genome assembly GCF_059928025.1 of Delphinapterus leucas. NCBI lineage: Eukaryota > Metazoa > Chordata > Mammalia > Artiodactyla > Monodontidae > Delphinapterus > Delphinapterus leucas. The sequence continues at coordinate 39,904,807 of NC_143136.1, read as the reverse complement.
GACACGATCAGGGAGAATAAAGTCTAGTAGAAGTAGATACAAAGGAGAGGCAGGAGCCTGTCTTCATGAAAAAGCAGCAGCCTCATGAGCTGTGACTCAGAATCCTGGCTCTGCCTGAGATACTCTGGCAAATGTCAACCAAAGAAAATATTTCTTTGAACTGAAATTATATTCACACATTGCCTTAGAGTAAACTGAAATTTTACTGAATTACTGAAAATCAGTAATTACTATATTTGGGGGGGGGGTTCAAGAAAACTTAAGGCTCAGCCACGATTAACAGCCTATTCCTACAAGAATTTGCAAAAAAGGAATAAAAAAATCTAACCCTTGAAACCAACTCAAGCTCCAGTTTTCCTCCCAAATAGCCAAAATGAAAGGGAGGGATTAAATGAGGGAGGGAGGACTCTAACATTAACTTGAACCAATTTGGAGCTCATATTATAGTAGGCACTTATGCTATTTTATTTAATCCTCATAACAATATCTTGCAGTGCAGGCTTTAGAAGTTATACATTATGGAGACACAACAGAGACTGTAAAAGCATAATTTAGCCAAGATCTCGCGGGGAAGTATGAACCGGGTCTCCTATCACTGAGTCTACAGCTCTCTCCAAGGCAACAAAAACACAAGTAGCAGTTATTGTGGTGTGGTCTGGGATACACAAGGAAACTATCCAAAAAATTATTACCTGTAAAAAGTGGCATGATTTTTCCCAAATCATTCTTTGTCACTCCTTATATCTTTCGAATTAGCTTTGTCTATTAAGTTTATATTTTAAATGCAAATAGTTCAGTAGTATGCCCATCATACACTATTAAGTGAAAAAAATTAAGTTGCCAAGAAATATAGAACAGACCTAAAGAGATTATACTGAAAAAAGGGAAAAATCTCAATGCCCCCAAATATGAGTACAATTAAATAAATTATAGAGAGATCCAGTCATTAGAATAATGACATCTACTAACAAAAGACTAGGTTAAGCTCTAATGTGAAGTAGAAAAGAGCAAGATGCAAGTACTATGCAAATACTATGTAAAGTCTGATTACATCTATATCAAAATGCAAAGAAAATAAAAAGCTAAGAAGTATAAACGTGATACATTAAGGTGAAAGAATTACGAGTAATTATTCTCTCGTTTTTGTTATTGCTCATATTTTCTCTAACAGTTAGTTTGTATAATTTCTTAATGAGAAGTCGGTAAGCTTTTAGAAGCAATAGACACAGTCATATAAACTCGAGCCATACAATAGTCTCTTCCTCGAAGGCCAGAAACTTTTGTTCTCCAATTTATTTCCCACAGTGCACAGTTCCTTATACCAAGTAGATAACCAATATATCTTTTTTATCAAATATATTTTTTTAAAGAGTAGGCAAACAAGAAAGATCCCCCTCTGCTTGGAAAGCATTTCCTACATAGGTTCACTAATTAGTGATTTATTTGTGTTAATGAGTTCCTCTTTTAAAATGCAAATGCATCAAATAGCTAAATTAGCAAAAACCATGAACAGAGAACACACAAGAGGAAACACAAACGGCTAATAAACATTCAATGAAAAGTTCAACCTCATTAATAATCAAAGATATGAACATTAAAATGATATCAGTTTTCCTCATGAAACTTGCAAAATTTTTCATGTAATTTTCAATGCCAAGTGGGGTATAAATAAGAATAAAAATATATGCCTCTCATAAATTGTAGGACTGAAAATTCGGTACTTACTTTCTTGAAAGCAAGGTAGCAAAATATTCCTAACTTTTGATGCAAGAATTCCATTTCTAGGACTCCAGTTTAAAGAAAAAATCATATATACATGTGAAAAAGTTTTATTCGTGGATGTTCAATGCAGCATCATAATCCCCAAACAATTGAAACAATCTAACTATTCATGATAAAGAAAAAGAAAACTAAAGTTTTGTAAATCAAATCAGTAAAATACTATTTAGTCTTTAAAACCAACTTTTCAAAAAATATTTGGTATGGAAAAATTCTCATGATATAATATTAATTGGGGAGAAGTAGTATATACATCTTACCTTATATCATGACCTCACTTTTAAAATATTTAAGCATAGGCAAAATATTTTAAGAAAATAGTTGTAATGCCCTTCTCTGGATGATGGTATGTAACATGATTTTTGTTGTCTTCATTTTCTTTCATATCAAATCCCTAAGAGGATATTTTTATATATAATCAGCATTTTTTTAATGTATTCCATCTATTCTAGTTGCAATTTATAGATATCCATCCTGAGAAAATAATCCTAAATGAAGTGAAAGTTTCTACACAAAGATGTTTATGCACTGCTTTATTTAAAACAGTAAAATTGGAGGAATAAAGAACTAGTTGAAGATAGTCTATAAAATAGACCACATTGTCTTTTAATATTATGTTTAATTCCTTTTACTTTATGTAAAACATCTTATTTCAGTGTGCTACCATGAAAGATACTAGGACAGATAAGAGAGGACACGGACACACACACACACAAACACACCCCTTCTCCACTACCTTCTCTCTAAGGAGGTAATTTCAGGATTGGAGGATCAAGTGTCCTGTTCTTTGAGTACCAGCAGCAAGATGAGTAAGGCTACCCTCTCCTCTGTGAGTTGAGGCTTTATAACCACCTCAAAACATAAATGCACATAAATAAGAGACTTTTTAATATTATAGAAAAATATTTTGACACCACAGTTAAATTTTGAAAAGCAAAACAACATTGTGAAATCAACAGTGTAACCTCAGCTGTCTCTGTGCACATAAGACTGGCCCATTGAACAGCCCTGAACTCAGTGGGATACAAAGATGGTGTGGTTTTATTTTTCTCCATTCACTGCCTTCAAGCATGGTCTGTTGAATTTCCTTTTCCCATCCTTTAATGACATCTCGGACAGATCCTATAGCTTCCAGTCATTCTCAAATGTTAAGAATTTCAGTCTAGTCTAATAGAGTTTAAAATCTCAATCTTGCCTTCAGTTCTGTGTTCATCTTGGCCTTTCCCCCAGCAGGAGGGAGCTTGGAATGGAGACAAGGGCTCTCCTTTGCTCTTCCCCTCTTCTTTGCTGATTTGCTTCTAGCACTTCCAGAAATGGGTAGGAAGAGAGATTACAGAAATAGAACAAAGGTGTACTATTAATGCAGCTGCTCTAGCCCCTCACAGCTATAATGCTCCCAAGGGCTTCTGGTACAGGTTCTCAGCAGGCCCTGAGAGAAACGCCCTCACTGAGCAGTCTGCTGACATGGGGAATTCACTCCAGTTTAGCTGCTTCTTAACTCCACTAGCATTTACCCAAAACCCTTCATCAGGCGTCCCCTTCGCAAAGGCCAGTTCTCTCAGGTGGGCCATGAAACAGACTACTGACCTCAGATGCTTTCCTTGATGTTCCTTTGACCCACTAGAAAAGGACACATCTTCATCCCAATAAAAGTGAGAGTGAAAAACAGCTTTACTTCTCTATCGTCCTCCCCCAACCACTCTTGAATTATTTTCCCCACTCCCACTTCAAAAAGGCACAGAGGCCAGGTCACTACATCTGATGCATAAGTGCCCAGCTGGGGAATAAGATACCTATCTCCCCTTTCCTGGTCACCCCTCCCCCTCCAAGCTTACAAGGTATTCTATTGGAACCGTGCTGCACGTGTCATTCCTCTGAGGAGGCCAACAGCTCACATCTCTAAAAGTTCATAAGATCCCCTGAGTAAAGTATTCATATAGACTAGGGAAAGGAAGAGGGATGAAGGGTAGGGGGCTAGTTCTGTCACCTTAATAATCTTATGGAAATATTATTGATGCCACCTTGAAAGCTCTTGTAAAGTGGATGTACATGCTACCTGTGCATTTTTTTATTTGTTTGTTGTTAGTTTGGAGGTTTGGTTGTTTGCTTGGTTGGTTTTGAGGCTTTAAGAACAATTCCAAGATAACAATGATACAAATTCAATATTGTTACACGTAGAAAAACAACTGGAAGGAAAGATGTTAACATACTACAGTGTTACAAGTGCTTGTTACTAGATGGCAATACTATGAGCATATTATTACCTACAGTATAGGTATATATTACAATATTATTTCCTCCTTACCTTCTGAATTTTTCTGTTTAAAGGGAAAACACATTAAAAAGGGGAATATTTTAAACAATTTTAAAATATAATACATATATTTTCCTATTAAAGTGATTGTGGGAGTATTTTTTATTTTTTCAGCTTTATTGAAGGATAATTGAAAAATAAAACTGTACACATTTAAAGTGTACGATGTGATGGGTTTTACATACATATGCTTTGTAAACTGATTACCACAATTAGGTTAATTTGCACATCTATCACCTCCCATAGTTACCTTATTTTTGTACGTGGTGATAACATTTAAGTCTCAGCAAATTTAGAGTACATAATGCAGTATTATTAACTAGAGTCACCATGCTGTACATTGTATCCTCAGACCTTATTCATCTTTTTTTTTTTTAATAATTTGTCAAGGGCTTTTTTTTTTTTTGGCTGCATTGGGTCTTCGTTGCTGCGCACGGACTTTCCCTAGTTGTGGTGAGCGGGGGCTACTCTTCTCTGTGGTGTGCAGGCTTCTCACTGCATGGCTTCTCTTGTTGTGGAGCACAGGCTCTAGGTGCGTGGGCTTCAGTAGTTGTGGCTCGCAGGCTCTAGAGTGCAGGCTCAGTAGTTGTGGCGCATGGGCTTAGTTGATCTGTGGCATGTGGTCTCTTCCTGGACCAGGGTTCAAACCCATTGGCAGGCCGATTCTTAACCACTGTGCTACCAGGGAAGCCCAGAGCTTATTCATCTTATAACTGAAGGCTTGTACCCTTTGTCTAGCATCTCTCCATCTTTCCCACCACCCAACCCCAGCTCCTGCTAACCACCATTTGACTTTATTTTTCTGCAAGTTCAGCTTTTTTAGATTCTGTGTATCAGTTAGATCATAGAGTATTTGTCTTCGTCTGGCTAATTTCACTTAGGATAATATCCTCTAGATTATTTCTGTTGTTGCAAATGGTAAGATTTCCTTCTTTCTCATGGCTGAATAATATTCCATTATGTGGGTGTATATATATATATATATATATATGTATTATATATACAATGTGTATATATATATACATAATGTGATATATATATATATATATATATATATATATCTCACATCTTCTTTATTCATCTGTCAGTGGACATTTAGATTGTTTCTGTACCTTGGCTATCGTGAATAATGGAGCAATGAACATGGAAATGCAGATATCTCTGAGATACAGATTTCAGTTCTTTTAGATAAATACCCAGAAGTGAGATTTCTGGATCATATTGTAGTTTTATTTTTAACTTTTTGAGGAGACTCTGTTCTGTTTTCCATAGTGGCTATATCAATTTACATTCCTTGCAGTGATGTAACAAGAGTTCCCTTTTCTCCACATTCTCACCAGCTCTTGTTATCTGATGTCTCTCTAATAAAAGCCATCCTAACAGGTGTGAAGTGATATCTCATAGGGGTTTTGATTTGCATTTACCTGATGATTTATAATGTTGAGCATCTTTTCATGTGCCTATCGGCCATCTGTATATTTTCTTTGAAAAAAATGTCCTTTCAGGTATTTTGCCCATTTTTAAGTCAAATTATTTGCTTTTTGGCTATTGAGTTAAAGTTAATTTATGTTAAGTTCCTTATGATATGAAAGTGATTAAATAGGCATGCCTGTCTACTGTTATAAAAAAGATTATTTGATTGTAGGTATACAGAAAGTGCCCAGGCAATGGAAACTTCTTTACTGCATAGACAAATCAAGAAATTATTCTTTCCTGGAAAAAAAAATGGGTTTAACCTACATAGCTAAACACATACACACACACTGGCTCATATATAGAGATTTCTCATTATTCAATTTTCATAGTGTCTAGGGGAAAGACATCTAAGTAACCTCCCTTAAAACCAGGGCAAAATTTTACATATATAGTAAAAAAAAAAAATGTATGAATGAGACTTTAGTTTGAAATACAAAATTAAAAAATTTTTGAATAAGTTTATGTTCTATTTAGTGAAATAGGGTTTATATTTACAACCATATGCCAATTCTTAGAATTTACCCCCCAAAAATCTATTGTGTCCTTAAAAAAAGTTTATTCACACAAAATCGTATGATGTTTTTACCTTAAGCTCAACAGCAGGATCATACAAGAGGGTTGTTTTCTTGCAATATTACTCAAGGGTTCATTATTTTCCTAAAGGACCTTCCTTAATCCTTTGCAATTCAAATCATTCTCTTTTGAAGAACTTATCCAGTCACCCTGCTTGTCACTTTTCTCTTCAAATATTAACTTGTCACACTCTGCCAGATCCTCATTTACCAGTGGTTTTGCAAGTGATTACAGTAGTTCTCAAACATTACTTTCCATAGACTTAAGAGTTGCCTGCAAATTTTGCAATTGCACCTTAAAATTCATTAGAATTTTATTTGTAAAAATTGAATGTTTACAGCTTTCTATAATCACCTATAGAAACAATAACTAAAATAGTACATTTGGTGGAGATGGATAAATATATTCATGTTATGAACACTTTTATTTCTCTGACAACATCAAATAAAGCAGATTAGATAGTGATTATTAGGGCAGTGAGGGGCTCTGTGCATGTGAATATGGGTGTGCACTAAACCCCTGGTCCATGATAACCCTACCTAATAATTGGGAAAACTTTTGGTGCCAAAATTGAGTAAAACTAGGTAAGCATCCTGTTCCATTTTCAGTCCCCAAATATGCAGAGACTGGGAGACCTAAACCAAATCTTATTATATATAATAGTCAGAAAATCATCTAGCCCAGGAATTCAACTATACAGATGAGTATTTTAACTAGAGTAGAAAAAGGGAGTAGAAATTTAAGTTGGGAATATGAGGTATTTTAGGAGGGAAAAATGCACTTTTAAGAGATGCCTAAGTATGTGTGTTGGGAGAATTTATGTTTTGAACAGATAAAAGGCAATATAAAAATCCTGATTAGGGAAGGGGAGAAATAAATAGAGAGGGACAAAGTACAGAAGGCAAAATTTGATCACTCAGAAGACCAAACAGTCCTAACAGACATATACAGAACATTCCACCCAACAGCAGGAGAATATACATTCTTCTCAAGTGCACATGGAACATTCTTCAGGATAGACAATATGTGAGGTCAGAAAACAAGTCTTAACAAACTTAAGAAGACTGAAATTATACCAAGTATCTGTTCCAACCATAATTGAATGAAGCTAGAAATAAATAGTAGAAGAAAAGCTGGAAATTTCACAAATGTGTGGAAATTAAACAGCATGCCCCTGAACAACCAATTTGTCAAAGAAGAAATCAAAAGAGAAAATGAAACTACCTTCAGACAAACAAACATGAAAACACAACATACTAAAAACTATGAGATTCAGGAAAAGCAGTACTAAGAGGGAAGTTTATAGCAATAAATGCCTATATTAAAAAGAAGAAATATCTCAACAAACCCTCAAGGAACTAGAAAAGAAGAAAAACTAAGCCCGAAATTAGCAGAAGGAAGGAAATAACAAAGATTAGAGTAGCAATTTTAACAAAAAACATTAGATATTACTGTTAAAAATTATATACCACCAAATTGGATAATCTAGAAAAAGTGGATAAATTCCTGGAAACACACAACTTACTAAGACTGAAACATAAAGAAATAAAAGTCTGAACAGGCCTATAACTAGTAAAGTGATTGAATCAGTAATCAAAAACCTCCCAAAAAAGAAAAGCCCAAAACCAGATGGCTTCATGGGTGAATTCTACCAAACATGTAAAGAAGAATTAATGCCAATTCTTCTCAAACTCTTCAAAAACAGTGAAAAGGAGGGAACACTTACAAATTCATTCATGCCAGCATTACTGTTGTACCAAAGCCAGATAAGGACACTACAAGAAAAGAAAATTACAGGCCAATATTCCTGATGAAGATGGATGCAAAAATCATCAACAAAATACTAGCAAACTGAATTCAACAATACATTAAAAGGATCACATACCATGACCAAGTGGGATTTATCCATGGGATGGATACAAGAGTGATTCAGCATATGAAAATCAATTAATGTGACATGACACATTAACAGAATGAAGGATAAAAATCATATGGTTAATCCAACAGCACATTAAAAGGATCATACACCATGATCAAGGGGGGTTTATCCCAGTAATGTGAGGATTCTTCAGTATACACCAATCAATCAATGTGATAAACCATATTTACAAATTGAAGTATAAAAACCATATGATCATCTCAATAGATGCAGAAAAAGCTTTTGACGAAATTCAACACCCATTTATGATAAAAACCCTCCAGAAAGTAGGCACAGAGGGAACTTACCTCAACATAATAAAGGCCATATATGACAAGCCCAGGCATTTACCTGAGAAAGCCCATTTATGTGGGCTTTCTCAGGCATTTACCCTGAGAAAACCATAATTCAAAGAGTCATGTACCACAATGTTCATTGCAGCACTATTTACAATGGCCAGGACATGGAAGCAACCTAAGTGTCCATCATCGGATGAATGGATAAAGAAGATGTGGCACATATATACAATGGAATATTACTCAGCCATAAAAAGAAACGAAATTGAGTTATTTGTAGTGAGGTGGGTGGACCTAGAGTCTGTCATACAGAGTGAAGTAAGTCAGAAAGAGAAAAACAAATACCATATGCTAACACATGTATATGGAATATTAAAAAAAAAAAAGTTCTGAAGAACCTAGGGGCAAGATGGGAATAAGACACAGACCTACTAGAGAATGGACTTGAGGATATGGGGCAGGGGGAAGTGTAAGCTGGGACAAAGTGAGAGAGTGGCATGGACACATATACACTACCAAATGTAAAATAGATAGCTAGTGGGAAGCAGCCACATAGCACAGGGAGATCAGCTCGGTGCTTTGTAACCACCTAGAGGGGTGGGATAGGGAGGGTGGGAGGGAGGGAGATGCAAGAGGGAAGAGACATGGTGATATATGTATATGTATAACTGCTTCACTTTGTTATAAAGCAGAAACTAACACACCATTGTAAAGCAATTATACTCCAATAAAGATGTTAAAAAAAAATCATATGGTTATCCCAATAGATGCAGAAAATACATTTGACAAAATACACCACCCTTTCATGATAAAAACTCTCAACAAACTAGGAATAGAAGGAAGTAACCTCAACATTATAATCAAAAGCCCACAGCAAACTTCATACTTAATGATGAAAAACCAAAAGCTTGTCTTCTAAGTTCAAGAACAAGACAAGGGTGCCCACTCTTACCACTCCTATTCAACATAATACTGGAAGTTCCAGCCAGAGCAATTAGGCAAGAAATAGAAATAAAATTCATCCAAATTAGAAAGGAAGAAGTAAAATTATCTGTGTTTGCAGATGGCATGATCTTATATAAAGAAAACCCTCAAGAGTTCACTCAAAAAAAAAAAAAAGAACTATTCAACAAATTCAGTGAAGCTTGCAGGATACAAAATCAACATTCAGAAATTAGTTGCATTTCTATACACTAACAACAAACTATCTGAAAAGGAAATTAAGAAAATAATCCCATTTAGAATTGTACCAAAAAGGATAAAATAGTTAAGTACAAACTTAATCAATAAGGCTAAAAACTTGTACACTAAAAACAATAAAACACTGATGAAAGACATTAAAGAAGACACATACAATTAGAAAAACAAACGATGCTCCTGGATTGGAAGACTTAATATTGTTAAAATGTCTATATTACCCAAAATGATCTACAAATTCATTGCAATCCCTATCAAAGTCCCATGGCATTTCTTACTAAAATAAAAAAAGCAATCCTAAAATTCACATGGAACCACAAAGAACCTTAAGTAGCCAAATCAATCTTGAGAAAGAACAATGCTGGAGGCCTCATACTTCCTGATTTTAAAATATATTACAAAGCTACTGTAATCAAATGGTATGGTTCTGGCATAAAGACAGACATATAGACCAATAGGACAGAATAGAAAACTCAGAAATAGGGAGTTTGGGGGAGAATGGATACATGTATATGTATGGCTCATACTTCCTGATTTTAAAATATATTACAAATCTACAGTAATCAAACGGTATGGTTCTGGCATAAAGACAGACATATAGACCAATGGGACAGAATAGAAAACTCAGAAATAAGGAGTTTGGGGGAGGATGGATACATGTATATATATGGCTGAGTTGCTTTGCTGTGCACCTGAAACTATCACAACATTGTTAATTGGCTATACGTCAATATAAAAAGTAAAGTTAAAAAAAAAAAAGAAAACTCAGAAATAAATTCATGCAAATACAATCAACTGATCTTTGGCAAGGATCCCAAGAATATACAATGGGGAAAGGATATATCTTCAACAAATAATGTTGGGAAAAACTGAATATCCTCATACAAAAGAATTATATTGGATTCTTATCTTACATCATACATAAAAATTAACTTGAAAATGGATTAAAGACCTAAATGTAAAACCTGAAACTGTAATACTCCTAGAAGAAAACATAGGAGAAAAGCTTAGTGACATTGGTCTTGGCAATGATTTCTTGGATATAACACTAAAAGCATAAGCAACAAAATCAAAAGTAAACAAATGGGAATGCAATTGCTTCTGCACAGCAAAGGACACAGTTAATAGGGCGAAAAGACAATCTATAGAATGGGAGAAAATATTTACAAACCATATATCTGATAAGGGACTAATATCAAAAATATATAAGGAACTCTTACAACTCAATTGAAAGGAAAGAAAAGAAGAAAAAATGGAAGGAAGAAAGGAGGGAGAGAGGGAGGGAGGGAGGGAGGGAAGCAAGGAAGGAAGAACAAATAATCTGATTTTTAAAAACGGGTTAAAAAACCTGAACTTGAATAGACATTTTCACAAAGAAGACATACAAATGGCCAATAGGCACATGAAAAGGTGCTCAATATCACTAATCATCAGGAAAATGTAGACATCCTGCAGAGAAGGCGGGGGCAGCCACAGAAACGGCTTTTTACAAGCCGTGTGGATGAAAGGCTCTTGGTGCTCCAGCCAGGAGTCAGTGCTGTGCCTCTGACGTGGGAGAGCCAACTTCAGGACACTGGTCCACAAGAGACATCCCAGCTCCACGTAGTATCAAACGGCAAAAATCTCCCAGAGATCTCCATCTCAACACCAAGACCCAGCTTCACTCAATGACCAGCAAGCTACAGTGCTGGACACCCTACGTCAAACAACTAGCAAGGCAGGAACATCAGGGAAATGTAAATCAAACTAAAATGAGATATCACCTCACATCTGTTAGCATGGCAATTATCAGGAGACCAAAGATAACAAATGTTAGAAAGGATGTAGAAAAATTAAAACCCTTGTACACTCTTCGTGGGAATGTAAAATGGTGCAGCTGCTATGGAAAACAATATAGAGGTTCCTCAAAAAATTAAAAATGGAATTACCAGGTAATCCAGCAATTTTACTTCTGAGTATTTAACCAAAAAAAATCGAAATCAGGATCTCAAAGAGATTTTCACTCCCATGTTCATTGCTCCACAATAGCCAAGATGTAGAAGCAACTTAAATGTCCATAAAAGGATAAATGGATCTTTTTGATGTAATATATACATACAGTGGAATGTCATTCAGCCTTTGAAAAGAAAGAAATCTTGCAATATGTGACAATATGGATCAACCTGGAAGACATTATGCTAAATGAAATAAGACAGTCACAAAGGAAAAATACTGCATGCTTCCACTTACAAACTCATAGAAGCAGAGAGTAGAATAGTGGTTTCCAGGGTCTGGGGGGAAGAGGAAATTGGGAGTTTATATTCACTGGGTATAAAGTTTCAGTTATACAAGAAAGGTTCTAGAGATCTGCTGTACAACGTCATGCCTATAGTTAATAATACTGTATTGTACACATAAAAATTTATTAAAAGGGTAGATCTCAAGTTAAATGTTCTTACTCTAATTTTTTTAATTAACCAGTTTGAAATGTTGCCTATAGCCCTTAGAATTCACACACACACACACACACACACACACACACACCACCTTTATTTTCATACCGTACCTAATTTTAATGTTAATTTATGCAATAATTATTTATTAAATACTACATTGTACTAGACTATTTTAGGCAATGAGATACAACTTAAAAGCACAGATTTAATTTTAAATTCCTCTTGTATAGAAATGGAGTTTCACTATTTCTAGCCTTACTTTATATCTTAGTAAATCTAATCTCTTCTAAACATTTCCGGACTCCTTATTAAGTTACTTCTGACTTATATAATTTACCAGAAAATTCATTAAATCGTTCATTAATTTTTCACCAATCTATAAACCTTATCACTGCAATTTTATTAGCTAAGATATAATTAACTAGGTTTGACTTTTTAATTTTAGGGACAAGTCATTTACCTACACTATCAACAATTTTGTAATAATTACTTTTTTATTTCATCAGATTTCTTTCCCCATCAAGTCCAGTAATTAGAATTCCACACTTAATATCTTATAGTCATAGTGACAGTTATATCTGTCTTTTTAACTCTCAGTCCTTAAATACTAAATAGTTTGTGATATTAACTGTCTGTTTTAAAGAAATCAAGAGCAATAATGGGTACAAAATTTCAGTACTAAATATATTATAGACATGCCCATTAATGGAAAAATTAGAGCTTCATTTCCTGACATTTATATCACATATAACTGTTGACTATCAACTTCCTTAATGTAGTGGAGTATACATTAAATGCTAGTGATTCTTGACAGGTAGAAACAATGATTAAACAAAGTCATCTGTCTTGTTTAATCAATATGAACTCACTGAATTCACTGAACAGTATTAATGTTAATCCTGCCAGCAGCTTCAGGCATTCCTTCATGCATTCTTTAAGAGACCAAAACTTATAACAATAACCAATATGGCCTCTTAAATAAAATTCTGGAATCTCCATAAATTGTTTTGCTACAAAGATGCAATACAAGTTTAAAAAATAAATAAATAAAATGGAGTCATTAGAGTTTTGCTCAAGCTAAGAATCCAGTTAGCTAAATAATTCCATCATTTTGGTTTAATCTAATATATTACCTCAAGTATTTCCCTTTTTGAGATTTAAAAATTCTGAAATTGAGTTTAAATGGCACTTGTCCACAATATTTTAATTTTTTCTTCTTTTGCTTACAGCATTCTAATCAGTATTTGCAGACAGTGTCTTTATATGAAACATCCAGTGTAATTTTAATGATGATTAGTCTTTTCAAAGTAAAAGTCTTTAAATAAAATGTACTTAATTAAATTGAGAAAAATTTGTGTGAAGTCAAGATTTCTGGAGAGCTAGATGCTAAAGAAAATTAGGAAATAAAATTTATGTTCATTGGAAAAGAAATGGGAAGCATTTGAAAAATAGTTCAGGAAAGTCTTCGTTTTACAATGCCCTGTAGCATGAATTTAATGGTTTAATGTGCTATGTGTCCATTAGTGCCAATATAAACATTGTTATATGTATTTTATTCTATATTTTTCAGTTTTCCAATTTCGAATATACCTATGGTATTAGTATATTCAAAGATTACAAGACAGTGCAGAAAATCAGAGTTAAGCATGTGATCTAGCAGATAACAAAAACAAAATATTATGCAGAGAAATATTTTTCCAACAGAGGCACTGAAATTCAGAATTAGGAAGAAAAAATTAAAAGTTAACATAAATTACCTGATCTAAGAAATTCTTTAAATATATCATATAATGGATGTGAACAAAAATAGATCTTTGTGAAAAGAGAAGAGTCTTGACATTTTCAAGCCTTCAAGTTTAGATAAGGTAGAGATTTTCCAACAACAGGTTTTTTTTTTAATTTTCCAAAGAATCATCTAGAATTTTAAAGCACCCTTGAAAGTGGGGATTTTTTAAATTAAATAATGTATGCTAAAAAATGAATGTGGAAATTAGCATGTGAATGGCTCATATCAGAAAACATGAATCCAGTACCAACAAAAGATAAAGTATAAAAATGTACAAGACACAGTTACAAGAGCTTACAGTTCCTTGATAGAATATATGTATATACGCATATATACACATATGTATATATATATATTAACTATAAACACATAGCAAAATGAATGTCTTATGAACTGAATATTTGTGCCCCCTCCAAATTCAGATGTTAAAGCCCTAACACCCAGGCTATATTTGGATATAGGGCCTTTAAGGAAATAATTAAGCTTAAATGAAATAATAAGAGTGGGCCCCTGATCTGATAGCATTAGTGTTCTTATGAGACATCAGACAGCTCACCCTCTCTCACTCCATGTGTGCACAGAGGAAAGACCTTGTGAGAATGCCATGAGATGGCTGGCATCTGCAGGCCAGGAAGAGGGTTGTCACCAGGAATCAAACCCTTCTGAACCTTGATCTGGGACTTTGATTCTTCAGTACTGTGAGAAAATAAATTTCTATTATTTAAGCCATGCAATGCAGTCTGTGTTTTTGTTTTGTTTTGTTTTGTTTTTTTATGCCTCCCCAAGGAGACTAATACAAAGCAGATGCCAAAAGAGTAGCAGAGACAATTTGTGCTGAGCAAGGATATATGGGATAAAGGTCATTACAAGCATGAGGAGGAAGGGAAGACCTTCTAAGGAAGAGGGAACCTATCTGTGAAGTGATCTGTTTATGGAAGACAGTGTTAGTGGTAAAACGAGTGCAAATTGTAAAGGTGAAAACTGATTATGTTCGGGAGATCACACTTACTGATCAGTGCTGCGCAGAGGCTGAGAGTTCATGTGCAGTGAGAGATAAATACAGCAGATTAAACAAGCAAACCCTTCCTTTTCCAGCTCATCAAATTCTCCACCAAAAGAATTTAATCAACTCAGGAGATATTCCCTGGGTAACAAAAAGAATATTCACTTAAAAAGTGTGTGCTGTAATAACCTATAATGGAAAATAACCTGAAAAAATATGTATATATAACCGTATCACTTTGCTGTACACCCAAAACTAACACAATATTGTAAATCAACTATACTTCAATTTTTTTAAGAAGTGTGTGCTCATGGAATGTCACTGCATCTTGGAGCTGGAAAGGGCCCAATGTTTCTTAGCCCAATCAAGTGACCCCATTGTCCCTAAAAAACAAGGGCAAGGAAGACCCTGCAAACAGAGAAGAAGAAATCTCTCCTCACTATTGGACAGGCTACACTGTCCAAAAACAAACAAACAAACATTGAAGAGATGTGCTTATTTAACTAGATCATCAAGCAAGGACAATAGAAGGGCCAAAGGAAGAGTGGCCAGGGATTGGAGAATTCACTTCCACCTTTTCTCATAAAACAGCCAGTCATATACCTAGAGCCTGTGGGACAGCACAGAGGTGACCATCAACTTTCGTCCAGCTGAAGTCCAGGGTCTCACTTAAACTTCAGAGAATCATATCTACTCTTGTGGAAAGATGGGAGGGTTCTCAAGAGAAAAACTTATGCAGAGTCACTTGAAGAGCTAGTGTAAAAGTAGCATCCAAGTGAAGTAGAACTTCAACTCTATTGTCGTCTCCTTCTAAGAATACCCTAACTTTGCATAGAAATCTTCACCTTGAATGTTAGTCTGTTGAAGGGGCAGGATGCTCAGGGTAAAGTGGGAGATGGTTGTTCCATTGCATTTATTTTGGACTCCAACAGGAAAGAGGGGCTTTGGCACCTCTGGTCACTACTGGCTAAAACCATAGAGTCAGTGAAAGAGAAATTTGCAAGAAGGCCAGAAGAGCAAATTTTAATTGCTACCAAGGTTTATAAAAGGAAGGGGTTGGGAGTCAGAGAAGCAGCAACATCTCTGTTACAGTAAGTTAAACAGGCAGTTTGGAAACCAACATTACAGCTTTTAACCAATTCACAGATAAACATTGCATTGAACTAAAGTACTCAGTTAATAAATGCTCACAATTCCACAAAGCCATGATTAACTTTGTTCATTTCTCCAGTCGAAGCAACACATCTTTTTCTTAAATTCCCCTTTGTACTGGCTCTTCTTCCAAATACAGTAGCTAACTAGAAAAGTGTCAGCTCTAATTGGATGATGGTTTGGAGGCTTCAAATCACCCAGACGGAGGTCAAGTAATGTAGCATGGAGCCTGTGTATTCAAAGGGAATGTTTTAATACACTGGGAGAAATGCAGTGACACAGCAGCTGTGTGAACTCTGGCAGACATGCTGCCCTGAAGAAGCCCTATGTTGTCTCTAATACCTTAAGTTCAGTAGTTTTAATTTCCACTTCTGTGTGATGTTTGACAGTTCGTTCATTTAGAGAGTTTCAGGGATGCACAGGTGACTCAAGTTCAGATAGCTATTTTAAGGATATGTCACTTCTGTTTATTTTTTAATGCTAAGGAGTACATACTGAGTGAGTCAGAGGAAGACCTTTTGCACACAAAAGAAACTGTTCTTTCAAAAAGGAGAATGTTTTGACATTTAGCGACTAAGCACTTCTTTGGGGGATAGACTTTCTTAAGGCTGAAACATTGATTGGTATAGTAAAGTTAAACAGAGCCCAGTCATATAACAGCCCCCCGCAATCAAACAGCTGGGCTATTAAATACTCTCTCTGAATGCTGGGCTTTAAAATACTCAAGGCTGTAAAACAGAGATCAGGCTAACTATTTAAACCTTTCTATATATACCTCTTCATCCAGGTTGTGAAGGGTGTTTATGAACTTCATTTTGAATTGAATTGGAAACATTACCAAAAACTGAAGTCAACAGCGTTAACAGAGGAAACCGCGCTCTTCACACCAGAGGAAAACATGGAGGAAACAGGTCTTTGCAACACTGTCACAGTATTTCCCCAAGTAATCATAGTGGGGTTATTGGTCAACTGCCAGGGAGTATGGGTGTGTAGGGACTGATGACAGTGATAAACAGAGGGATAAGAGGGTGAGGCAGGCCACATGTGAGTGGAGGGAGAGAAACCTGGAAGAACTGAGGAGGTCAGAGGCAGCACTGGTAGCAGATGAGGTCTTAGAGCAAACATAATATATCCAATAGCTACATTCTTAAGAAAAACATGTCTATCAAAAGTAGTTCATAGGATTTTTTTTGAAGTTAATATAGCATTTCTATTAAAAAAAAAACTGGTGTACTTACTAATGTAAAAAGAACATTACCAAGAATAAATTAGCAGCCCTTAAAATATTATTCTCTATGCTCCAAACTAACATTTTCATATTTCAATGGAAAATGACTCATTTTGTCACATTAAATAGCATAATTCAAAGTAAAAAATCTGTATAGAAATTATATTGAGCTTCCCAGTACATGAAGATGAAACAGGTTTTATTGAAATAAATAACTGCTTCACAGAATCAATTCTTTTTTCCCTTTTAAAAACTCTAAACAATTCATTGCTCAGATACAAAAGGCTATTTTTTTTAAAATAAGTAGCTCAAGACAATTTTTCTTTCTCTCCCATTCTTATATCCTGTTTTCTTATACCACTACTCCCTTCGAACTCTTAACTTAAATCTTCATTAGAGTTACCACAACCAAATAGAAACTCCATTCTGCCAAGTCTTTTTTCCTATTCCATGTTTCTTTGTCCTGTCCTTTAGTTTCTCTTCCCACAACCTGGCCCAAGTCTTTTCAGAGTTCCCAGCATTCCCCATTATTCCATTGGTTCACCCTTGAAAGATGGGAAGTTGTGGGAGAAATGTTTCTAATCCTCCAGGGAACAAGTTTGTCCATGTCCTATACCCCCTCCAACCTGACTCTCCTGAGAATCACAGTGTGTATGTGGAGCACATGGAGCACTATTAATCATCTTTCTCAAGTGTCATTTTGATTTTATCATGCCCCTTTTTAGGAGCTTGCAGTCATTTTTAGTTGTCATTTGAGTCAAATTGAAATGGATAATCTTTTAGAGTTTTGAAGAATACTTTCTCAAATGCACAATACCTAGTTATTTCAAGAATATTTTAAAAATAGATCTTATTAGCACTTTTCTCATCTGAAGATATTTTTATTTTCCCTGGCAAATCACATACAGTATCACTGAAGTCTTAAGCACTTAACTCAATTAAAACATAAATGTTAGATTTTTTTTTTTAACCCAAGACGTTATAATGGAAATGTTCACTTTTCTTGAAATGGAAGACATTCACAGGAAGCTGGAGATTTCCTTTGAATGAGTAATTACGTTTTTAAAATACTCAAATTAGTGCTGCATTGAATTATAAGTCACTTTGTTCTGACATTTGTACATTAGCGAATTGTATTTCTGGAAAAAGCTAGTGTCTAGGGAGAGCATTTTATCATTGTCCTTGTAAAGCATTGGAAAAAATTCTGCCTAAGATTGTGTTTGTTTTATCATCAGTGCAACATGTTCAGTGGCAAAAAAAAAAACTTTTTAATATTCAGGAGTCATTTTTAGAAATACATTTTACATTATAAGCATAAATTGTTGCTAATATTTTTTTCTTATTTTGAAACTAACATTCATCAAAGATGAAAAAGTATTACATTCATATGATGAATTTCTCCCTTGGTAAGAGCATAGAAAAAAATGAAACCAGGTTCATGAGAATAGTCTTCAACTAAGTGTTTTCATCAAAGTTGTATTTCTATAACACAAACTATGCTTGTTTCTATTTGTGATTTGTTCCAGTTATCTATTGCTGAATAACAAACGACTCCAAATTTAGTAGCTTAAAACATCATTTATTTTGATCACAACTAGAAATGTGAGCAGAAGTCAGTGGCAACGTCTCAAGCACCATCAGCTGGGGGAGTGAGAGCAAGAAGCCGAGGATGTCCTAGCTGGGGATGGAACCATCTGAATGCTCACTCACTCACACATCTGGTGGTTATGATGACTGTGGGATGGATGGGACTTCAGCTGCTGCTATTGGCCAGAACACCTATATGTGGTCCTTCATGTGGACCTTCATGTGCTTGCCTTCCTAATAGCATGGTGGTTGACATCTGAGAATGAATGTCCCAAGGGGACAATGTGAACATGCAAGGCACTTTTATGACCTCGCCTCTGAAGTGACATAGCGTCACTCAACTGCACTCCATTAGTTAAGGCAATAACAAAGGTCTTCCCAGTTCAAAGGGAGGGGAATGGGCCCTACCAATTGATGGGAGACTTGTCAGTCTCACAATGTGGAAATTGCATATGAGATGGGATAATTTGTGGAGACCATCTTCGGAAAATACAATCTGCCATATGACTGTACAGATATGGCTAATTTCAGAAGATATAGCTCCCCTACAATATATGTTCCATAAAATACTCCTGCTAAAGCTGTTCTTGCCAAATACATTCCCTTTGCAACAAGGGGAATTTTTATTTGGGGGTACAATAGGAATAGCTTCTAGACCAAATATTACCCAAAAAAACCTTCCTTCTGATGAGAAGCACACTCATCAAATTATCATTTTCTCACTCAGTCAAGAGGCTAGGGTTGGGGTTAGGCCACCTTATTATCACTCTTTGTGGAATATACAACTACTTTGATTCATCCAAAAGAAGTTCATTGTGTACCTACAATAAGTAATAAACTATCCTTGGCTGGCCTAATCCGTTACCTTTAAATCAATCAGCTCCTTTGTCTCAACATCCAATAGTTTTGAGCCCTGGCACCTTTGCTTTGCTTCCAGTCTTAAGCACTAATGTTCTCCCATTTTATATCTTGTTTCATGACCTTATCCTCAGCCCCAGACCTCTTGCTTCAACCTCCTGACTAGAGTGTCACACACAATGTCTTTAAATCTGATGACATACAGGACAAGTTCATGGTTCATTTTCTTGCAGATGATTCTCACTTTTCCTCGGGCTACATCTCCTTCCACTATTCCACGCAACAGGCTTCTGTCACTCCTGGTACCCAGCAGCTCAGCCTCTGCAACCCTACCTGAGTCCCAGCCATTTCTGGGGCCTGGGAAAGCTGAAAGAATGATGCCCCAACTGTGAAGAATACAAGCATTAATTAAGCAGATGCTCAGCTCCAGTTAGTTTAGCGTCTAGTTGAAGAAACATACATGTAAACAGCTAAATAGAACACAGAGCAGGATAAAATGAACCCTATAACAGAAATACAAAGCACTTAGCAGTATTATTTGAGAGTGCAGATAAATAAACAACTGCTTACTTTTCCTAGAAAAATCCTTGATACTGACAAATAATTATCTATAATAAACATAGCTCAGTCAATGTGTTCCTATTTTAATCCAGTTAGTTGCCTATCCCAAAGGAAGATAGAAGCACCTGTTGCTGAGCACCATAAGAATACAGTGTCTTAGGGCTGGACATGTCTTAACAATGATTGACAGCTTCCACTATCCCCAACCCATGGTGCAGTGTCACTTAAATTTCTACCCTAGAGGACAGACCCCCAATAGTTCAACACACTAAAGTTCATGACTGATAGCTCTGTTGGAGCAGAAGAAGCAAGTGTTGCAAGTGCTGAAAGATATGCTACATACCCATGGGAATGTTTCTGATCCCATTTATACTTGAATATTTGCTTATACACAGCTCTGGCAGTGTTTGGTAGTTACTGCCTATGCTGTTGTGCCCTAATATAAGGCAAGTGTGCCCACTTGTTTATTTTGGATATTATTTAAAGTTCCTCTATGTGTTTCTTACTAAAGTTTTAAACATTGTCTTTGATCTTTTCTTTTTATTCAACTAGTTTGACTCCCTGAAATTGCGAGATATACTTTGGCACAAGACAAAAAGAACCGAATAGATTAAATATTTTTCTGATTCCCTTTTAAACTTTGGAGTAAACACAAGTTAAAAGTTATTGTCAATACCATGTGACTGAATGAAAGGTGCTGAATGTGTTTTTATGTGCACTTCAGAAGAATATTTGCTACTAATATCCTTTAGATAACATAGTTGAATCTCTTAGCACATTTTTCCTTTGTCAAAATTGTTAGGCCAGGATCATTTTTATGCTTTATCTTTAATTGCTGGAAAAAGCCTTGAGCATTTCAAGAAAGTAGGATTTGAAAAATAAAAAGAGAAAGAAAGAAAGGAAAAACAAAGTGAACTTCTCTTTGCAAAAGCTAACCCTTTTTTTTTTTTTTTTTTTTTTTGCGGTACTTGGCCTCTCACTGTTGTGGCCTCTCCCGTTGCAGAGCACAGGCTCCGGAAGCGCAGGCTCAGCGGCCATGGCTCACGGGCCCAGCCGGTCTGCGACACGTGGGATCTTCCCAGACCGGGGAATGAACCCGTGGCCCCTGAATCGGCAGGCGGACTCTCAACCACTGTGCCACCAGGGAAGCCCAAGCTCACCCTTTTAATGTGGATGACTAATGTATGGGGAATGAATAAGCACTGCATAAAACTGTGGGTGGTAGTTTCTTTACAGTCTGTGGACTATTTTATAATCAAAGTATAATTTTATTTCTGTATCTTATATAACCCAATATAAATTATTTGGAATATTGGAAATGTAGGTAAAATTTTAATAATAATGAAAAACAACAACAACAAACAACCAAAAAAACCAGTACAGGAAAGAATTCTGAATAATTAAGTCATTCCTGTGTCCTTAAAGCAGCCTATACTAACAGTGTTTTGTTGATCTGATTGCTGCCAATCAGCAGTTATTTACTTTGTCCCCTGTCCCTGTTATAGTCAATCTCTTGAGAAAGTATTTGAGTGTGGACTCTGCAATCTGGTATGAGAATGGGAAGTAGATCACCTTTTCTTGTCATACTTTTCCCCTGGCTGTCTCAGCAGTCATAAGAGACGCCTTCTATCAGCAGACTGGGCTCCAGTCTGAGCTGGACCAGAGCTCTGGAGCCCCGGCCCCACTCGATAGTGGGAGCAATTAGTGGGGCTTCCATATATCCAATCCTGATAGGAAGGCTACTAATCTCCCTTCCTAGCATTCCAGCTGCCTTTTGGAACTTCAGTATTCACTTATTAAATTTTATCTTTATATAAAAGGTCCTTGGAATTCTCCCCTTACTAGATATGTCTTATATCTGTATAGTTATAAAACAGGCTGCAACAACTTGATTATATATAGCAGGGTACCTTCAGATGTCAATGCTGGATTTGAAATCCAAGTATGTATTTAGTTTTTTTTTTTTAATTGATGGTTTTCTTTTACTGAGCAGCCTGGCCTCTGAAAGACCTTCACTGTCATTATACAGCTCAAATCTTCAGCTGTGAATACCCACAACGCCTGGCACCTAAATGCCTGGTCACTCACAAGAGTCAGGATTACACCTGGCCGGGCCTATGAAACAACCACTTACTCATCTGGTTATTTTTCCTCTAACCGAACAAGTTTATACCAGGATTTTTGAGGATCTATAGGTTCTCAGAACATCCTCACCTTCCCCTGTCCATCATCAGCATGTACCAAACACTGCCTGGAATGTCAACTGTAACCATCAACTAATTCCCCTTTTGGCCCATGCTAATCCCCTTTCTTATATGTTATTTTTATGCTACCAAGTCTTTGTCTTGATATAAAAAAGCACTCAGCTAGAGGAAAAAGAACCTGCTTCAAGCTGCACATCTAGAACCAGAACATATCCCTATTCTGAATAACACTAGTATGCAATTTCTGCCAAGCGTTGATAAAATGGAGAGCAATATATATGAGATTCTTACCCTCATACAGTTGACAATGTAAAGAGCCTAAGACTGAAGATGGATGAACAACTACGAAGGAAGGAAGGAAGCAGAAAAGGAAGGAAGGAGGGATGTTAGACAAGTACATAGTGTAACAGACCTGAGGAGTGGCAGGGCCCTGTGGTACTCCCAGTGGGTGACACAAGCTGTGATCATGTACTGAAATGTAAGAAGTGCCAAATGTAGCGGCATTGATCCCCAGCGCTCACCTCTCCCTTTGCCATAGTGCTGGAAATCGCCAAATTAATTATTTTTGCTTAACCAGTCAAATCGCCCAGCACATGGTAAGAATTCAATAAATAATTACTGAATGAATGTTATACCAGGAGCTCTTTAGCTCCAGTGCCTTTCACCATACTGAGCCCCAAGGACCCAAGCCATGGGATTTGGGAATTTGTTCTAGAACACCACTGCAAGCACCAGAGTCCCAGAGGAATGAGCTAGATGCACCCTTAAAAATTTGCTCACAGCCAACTCTGCTAAAGACAATAATTTATTCTGATTTACTAAGCTAGACTTTGAAAATTCAGTGTGAATGACTAACCATCCTCTAACATGTCTATTTTCATAAAAGGAAAACTAACAGTTATACCATAAAAACCTATAATATCAAACTCTGGTAACCACATTCAGAGCTGACCTACTTACACTATCAGCCCTGTTAAAAGAGAAAAATCTAAACAGGTGTGCCTTGATAATTCATTCCTTTTCAACGAATTAGACTTCAGCAACTGAATCTCAACTACAGTGCTAAGGAAGACTTATTATAGTGATTTCCCAGCCTTTAGTTTAAATTTCCCTCTAGTAGTTTTAGAGAGAGTTAGAGATTAATTTTGTGGAGGAAGACTCTTAAAATGCTGAGGTTCAAAATTTTGAGCCAGGGCTTTCCTGGTGGCGCAGTGGTTGAGAGTCCGCCTGCCGATGCAGGGGACACGGGTTCGTGCCCCGGTCCGGGAGGATCCCACATGCCGCGGAGTGGCTGGACCCGTGAGCCATGGCCGCTGAGCCTGCGCGTCCGGAGCCTGTGCTGCGCAACGGGAGAGGCCACAACAGTGAGAGGCCCGCGTACCGCAAAAAAAAAAAAAAAAAAAAAAAAATTTGAGCCATATATGGGTCAGTTCACATCACTTTGTGAACTGCATACATAGTTCTTACCAGTTCTTGGTTATAAAGGGAACTATTCATTCATTTATTGCATTAATATTTAAGGGTCTGAATATTTGAGAGAGAATTGATGGCTGACCAAAAAAAAAGCCCAAACTACCATTCCTTGCAAATCCAAAATCAGTGACATTTGATTTCATGAAACCTTAATTACGTACCTATGCTGTTAAGCAGACTGGCAAACCGTCACCTGCAACACAATGTGATAAGCATTATAATAGAGATATGCAAATGGTGCTCCCCGAATGTGAAGGAAGAAGCAGACAAATGCTTTATGATGACAGGAATAGATTTGTTGATGTTTATTTCTCTTTGTGTGTATGCACGTATGTTTAATCTTTTATTGAGCTTTTATTACATTCTAGGCACTGTACAAAGTACTTTTAAGGAATTTTAATGTGATACAGCTCTAGGAAGTGAGCAGTTATCTTCCCCATTTTCACCTTGAAGGATTAGGGTTGAGGAGGGGCGATGGTGGGATATTAAGTCTGGCCAGGTAAGAAAGACAGGCAGTAAATGGTCTTATAGCATCTGAGGGCAACAGGGAACTACAGAAGAATTTTTATGTAGAATAGTAGCATGGACTCTTCTCCTGTTATAAAAAGCACTCTACCTTTACTTTAGCATGGTGGAGATATGCCCTCAGGAGCTTTCTGCAGAGAAGCTTTGCTGGGTCACAAACATTAGGCAGGGATAGCTTCATCCACAGCTGTTGTAGAATGCGTCACGTTGAGGAAGCAGTGGGAGCCTGATTAAGACAACTTTACCAAGGCAAGGTAGCGTGCCCAACCATTATGTCAATAGCTCTGGAAACAGTTTCAAGTGTTGGCTCACTCGTTCAATGGCATTGTTTTTCTGCTGATGGTATGTTATAGGGATGTGAAAAGCAATGATTATCTATAAGATACATTGCCAGTTTCTTCCTGATGAATGTGAAGATACTCTTAGAGAACAAAGAGCTGTATCCAAGGTTGGGCATTAATGAAAGAAGAACACTCAATACCACCTCCCCCCAAGCGTGCGCGCACACACACACACACACACACAGCTCTGCTTGATGCATAGATGCGTTGTATATTGTTATGTTTAGAATATACTAATATCAGCTTCCCCACACACAGTAAGTGCTCATGGATAGAGGACACTGGTTCTTCATCCTAGCTGCAGATTAGAACCTCTGAGCAACTTTTTAAAAATAGTCACTTTGAGGCCTCACCTGAGACCAATCCAATTAGAATTATTCTGGGCAGGGTCCAGGTAATGTTTTATTTTCTTTTTTTTAACATTTTATTGGAGTATAAATTCTTTACAATGGTGTGTTATAGTTTCTGCTTTATAACAAAGTGAATCAGCTATACGTATACATGTATCCCCATATCCCCTCCTTCTTGCGTCTCCCTCCCACCTTCCCTATCCCACCCTTCTATTTTTATTTTATTTTATTTTTGCGGTACACGGGCCTCTCACTGTTGTGGCCTCCCCCGTTGCGGAGCACAGGCTCCGGAAGTGCAGGCTCAGCGGCCATGGCTCACGGGCCCAGCCGCTCCACGGCATGTGGGATCTTCCCGGTTCGGGGCACGAACTCATGTCCCCTGCATCGGCAGGCGGACTCTCAACCACTGCGCCACCAGGAAAGCCCCTATCCCACCCTTCTAGATGGACACAAAGCACCGAGCTGATCTCCCTGTGCTATGCGGCTGCTTCCCACTAGCTGTCTATTTTACATTTGGTAGCTGTATATATGTCAATGCCACTCTCTCACTTCGTCCCAGCTTACCCTTTCCCCTCCCTGTGTCCTCAAGTCCATTCTCTACATCTGCGTCTTTATTCCTGTCCTGCCCCTAGGTTCTTAACAACCTTTCTTTTTTTTTTTTTTTAGATTCCATATATATGTGTTAGCATACGGTATTTGTTTTTATCTTCCTGACTTACTTCACTCTGTATGACAGACTCTAGGTCCATGCATCTCACTACAAATAACTCAATTTCGTTTCTTTTTATGGTTGAGTAATATTCCATTGTATATATGTGCCATATCTTCTTTATCCATTCATCTGTTGATGGACACTTAGGTTGCTTCCATGTCCTGGCTATTGTAAATAGAGCTGCAATGAACATTGTGGTACATGACTCTGTTTGAATTATGGTTTTCTTAGGGTATATGCCCAATAGTGGGATTGCTGGGGCATATGGTAGTTCTATTTTTGGTTTTTTAAGGAACCTCCATACTGTTCTCCATAGTGGCTGTATCAATTTACATTCCCACCAACAGTGCAAGAGGGTTCCCTTTTCTCCACACCCTCTCCAGCATTTATTATTTGTAGACATTTTGACGATGGCCATTCTGATTGGTGTGAGGTGATACCTCATTGTAGTTTTGATTTACATTTCTCTAATGATTAGTGATGTTGAGCATCCTGTCATGTGTTTGTTGGCAATCTGTATATCTTCTTTGGAGAAATGTCTATTTAGATCTTCTGCCCATTTTTGGATTGGGTTGTTTGTTTTTTTGATATTGAGCTGCATGAGATGCTGGTAAAGTTTGGAGATTAATCCTTTGTCCATTGATTTGTTTGCAAGTATTTTCTCCCATTCTGAGGGTTGTCTTTTCGTCTTGTTTATGGTTTCCTTTGCTGTGCAAA
The DNA here is from genome assembly GCF_059928025.1 of Delphinapterus leucas. NCBI lineage: Eukaryota > Metazoa > Chordata > Mammalia > Artiodactyla > Monodontidae > Delphinapterus > Delphinapterus leucas. Next base: position 39,878,322 of record NC_143136.1, on the reverse strand, counting down.
AGCTTTTAAGTTTCATTAGGTCCCATTTGTTTATTTTTGTTTTTATTTCCGTTTCCCTAGGAGGTGGGTCAAAAAGGATCTTGCTGTGATTTATGTCATAGAGTGTTCTGCTTATGTTTTCCTCTAAGAGTTTGATAGTGTCTGGCCTTATATTTAGGTCTTTAATCCATTTTGAGTTTATTTTTGTGTATGGTGTTAGGGAGTGTTCTAATTTCATTCTTTTACATGTAGCTGTCCATTTTCCCCAGCACCACTTACTGAAGAGGCTATCTTTTCTCCATTGTATATTCTTGCCTCCTTTATCAAAGATAAGGTGACCATATGTGTGTGGGTTTATCTCTGGGCTTTCTATCCTGTTCTATTGATCTATATTTCTGTTTTTGTGCCAGTACCATACTGTCTTGATTACTGTAGCTTTGTAGTATAGCCTGAAGTCGGGGAGCCTGATTCCTCCAGCTCCGTTTTTCTTTCTCAGATTGCTTTGGCTATTCAGGGTCTTTTGTGTTTCCATACAGATTGTGAAATTTTTTGTTCTAGTTCTGTGAAAAATGCCAGTGGTAGTTTGATAGGGATTGCACTGAATCTGTAGATTGCTTTGGGTAGTATAGTTATTTTCACAATGTTGATTCTTCCAATCCAAGAACATGGTATATCTCTCCATCTGTTTGTATCATCTTTAATTTCTTTCATCAGTGTCTTATAGTTTTCTGCATACAAGTCTTTTGTCTCCTTTGGTAGGTTTATTCCTACGTAATTTATTCTTTTTGTTGCATTGGTGAATGGGATTGTTTCCTTAATTTCTCTTTCAGATTTTTCATCATTAGTGTATAGGAATGCAAGAGATTTCTGTTCATTAATTTTGTATCTTGCTACTTTACCAAATTCATTAATTAGCTCTAGTAGTTTTCTGGTAGCATCTTTAGGATTCTCTATGTATAATATCATGTCATCTGCAAACAGTGACAATTTTACTTCTTCTCTTCCAATTTGGATTCCTTTTATTTCTTTTTCTTCTCTGATTGCTGTGGCTAAAACTTCCAAAATTATGTTGAATAACAGTGGTGAGAGTGGACAACCTTGTCTTATTCCTGGTCTTAGAGGAAATGGTTTCAGTTTTTCACCATTGAGAGTGATGTTGGCTGTGGGTTTGTCTTATATGGCCTTTATTATGTTGAGGTAGGTTCCCTCTATGCCTACTTTCTGGAGGGTTTTTATCATAAATGGGTGTTGAATTTTGTCGAAAGCTTTTTCTGCATCTATTGAGATCAGGTATTGGTATTTTTCAAAACGTCCCAGGTGATTGTGATACACAGCCAGGGTTGAGAACTAAAATTCATCAGGCTGCATAAGCTGCTGACTATGGTGTGGTGAATTTCAGTTCTTGCCAGGGTAAAGCCCTCTTTAGGCCTTCCGTGTTTTGAATACAATCCATCACTCTATACCCTGAACAAATTATTTGTTTGCTTGTCTCAGCATACCTGTCTGGACATCTGCAGAGGTGAAAACCAAATTAATGCAGAAACTGTCAAGACATGCTATTGAATCCCATGTAGTAATGTTGGCCCATTTTATCCATTTTAAAGAATCGTGTTTTAAACTGTCCTCAAAGAATAACTCATTTCCTCATATATTTTACCTACAATTAGCATGTTTCCTCCAAAAGAGCAATGATGACTGAATTATTTATAAAATGGTATGCTTCTAAGGAAACTGTTGAGAGAAACTAGATCCCTTTTCCTACAGTGATTCTTTCATAAATCAAAGTAGACCCCTTGTTAATACAGCTAAATATAATAATATAATGATAGTCCTAAAAGCCAAGTTATTATTTTAAAAAGAATCTAGATATTATCTAATGCCTTTCTTATTGATCTGAGCTGTTCCAGTCAACACCTACTACAACTCTATTCTTCTTTACAGGATTTGAGTGTTATGTTTTTGTTGTTTTCAACTCATCCTGAACCTTTTAAGGTGGAGCTAAACCTCCCTAAGGAATACTTGTCTCTGTGAATCTTTCAGGACAACATGATTCAACAGCCTAGAGCTTATCAGCATCTGACAAATGAGAATCTCCTCTAGGACTGCTTTTCTGGAAATGGGAGCAGTCTGTAGTGCTCTTCTATCCCCTATCAGGTGGATAAATTCCCTTCCCCTTACCAAAAAGCATACAGATGTTGTAGTAGATTAGGCATAATAATGCTGTTTGCCTGGGAGAAATTATAAGAGAAAGCTCTTACCCAGAGAGTGAATGGTAAGGAAACAATTTTCCAATGTCAATCTTAATAAGGAGTGAAAGTCTCCCACTTTCAAAGGCCACCAGCAGCTAAGTGGCCCTTTTAGAAACCAAATCTAAAAAAGTAAATCTTTTCCAGATATAGCTTAGCCATAAAATGTCATATTAAACCCTACATTTTAAAGATGAGACCATGTATTCTAGAATACACAATTATGAAACAACATGTAAGAATCTTTAAAGTATGTTTTAATAAAAATTCCAAGTACATTTATTATTTCACTTTCTTCAATGTGGATCAACTGAATCATGATATAAAGCCTAAGAACTCAGGGTTTTCTAAAAGAGTTAATCCCTTCCCTAAACATATGAAGAATGTTTAAATGTTAAAAAATACTCAAAATACATATAAGAAATATGAGGTATCTTCTTCCACTCATCTCACCCCCATCAAACAGCCATCAAGTTATAAGTCCCTACCTAATTCATGTGGTTTTACACAGCTGGTTGACACAAGCCTACCAGTTTTTAGTGGTGATGTTATAAAGCACGAATAACTGGCAACACCAGAGCTTCTCCAATTTTTATTCTCAGTATACAAGAGTACACCACTCAACATCACTGAAGATCTAATAAAGGCTTTAAGTTGTTATTTTAGTATTGTTAAGTCACTAGGAGTTCTGTCTCTAAAAGAATATATATGTACTAATTATAGGAAAGGATTTCCATAAATATTAAGAAAATGCAGCAGACTTTCCATAAGGGAAAACTTGTCTATATCTTGAGGATATTGATCAGATCAGCAAGGCAAAAATCTCTGCCTTCCATGAGCTTAGTCATGTGGGGGGATAAAATGCATACACATAATGGAAATTATAGACAACATGCTATATATTCTATACTGCAGATAGGATTGTAATAAAGGGACAAGTGGTAAAAGTTATTTTTAAGCAAAGGAAGTAAACTATAAGTTGATATTTAGGCATATAACTTGGGGACCTGCACAGTCTTTGTCACCTGTTTCTTGCTGGCTTAGATGGTGGAGGAGGGAGTAGGGGGAGGTTGCACAGGCTCCTCACAAGGGGTTAAACTGACGTTCATAAAACAGACTCCTTTTTTCTTTGGCAAAAAAAAAAAAAAAAATCCCTCAAAATTTTAGTAGAATTTATATCTACTTGCTTCACATCAATTTCCTATGCATATAACCCATGCCAAAAATCTCATCTCAAAATGTATTTTAAGTCTGGAATTCTGATCTTATATTCACTGGCTTCATACAATAAATATTTCCCTCTCACTCTCTTAAAGGCAGATCCCTAAAGCCAATGGAAATAATAGGCTCAAGTGGAAAGACAATATCTAAATCTGATCCCTGCTGCAATACTGGACCTCATTTTCTGGCACAGAACTCCTACTGAAAGGTGCTTGAATAGGGCTTGGAAACACAGCCTCTCTTGGAAGAGTTCTGTTTCAACTGTACTTGAAGGCTAGCTCACTCTAGCCTGAGTTTATCACCTTTTTAGCACTAGGCAACAAGAAACAACCAATATATACCAGAATTTTGAATTTATCTTACCACTTTTCTCAATGTTATAGCTTCAGTCAGCCCAAAGATTACCTTCCGTAAAATTATTGGTGAAATTTAATTAAATATTTTGCCATGATGTAATTAACAAAGATCACCAGATTTCTAAGCTTTAATATCTGAGTCCCTGCCATTCTCAAGCAGATTAAACCAATGTCTCATTTTAGATTTTTCATATGTAAGACCTGTTGTTGTTTTTTTTTTACCAATTTCTGTATTAGTAATAATTCAGTTTAGCTCTAAGTGACATACAATAAAAAATAGGAATGACTTAAACAAAAGGCAAGCTAATTTCTCTCTCCAAATACATGGGGAGTCCAGGACTGATACAGCTTAGGGACCTGGGTCCTTCTCTCTTTCTATTCTGTCATCCACAATATTTGGCAGCACTTCATAGCCCAAGAAGGCTACTCCAACTCAAGCCATCATGTCTGGACTTTCTCACAGAAAGACGGGCTAGGAGGAAAGACCCTCACACTTTCCATGAAAGTGGACCATATGGATTCCAGTTATATCCAATTGAACAGATTTGTTTCACATCACTAGGTGCAAAGGAAGCAGAGAAATGAAGTCTTTTTTTAATTGAAGCATAGTTGATTTACAATGTGTTAGTTTCAGGTGTACAGCAAAGTGACTCAGTTATACATATATGTTATTTTTCAGATTCTTTTCTATTATAGGTTATTACAAGATATTGAATATAGTCCCCTGTGCTATACTGTAGGTCCTGTTGTTTATCTGTTTTATAGATGGTAGTGTGTATCTGTTAATCACAAACTCCTAATTTATCCCTTCCCCCTTTCCCCTGTGGTAACCATAAATTTGTTTTCTATGTCTGTGAGTCTGTTTCTGTTTTATAAATAAGTTCATTTGTATCATTTTTTTAGATTCCATGTATAAGTGATATCATATGATATTTGTCTTTCTCTGCCTGACTTACTTCATTTAGTATGATAATCTCTAGGTCCATCCATGTTACTGCAAGTGGCATTAATTCATTCTTTTTTATGGCTGAGTAATATTCCATTGTGTGTGTATACATATATATGTATATATACATATATATATTTATACATACATATACATACCACATCTTCTTTATGCATTCATCTGTTGAAGGACATTTAAGTTGCTTCCATGTCTTGGCTACTGTAAATAGTGCTACAACAAACATTGGGGTGCAAGTATCTTTTCAAATTAGAGTTTTCTTCAGATATATGCCCTGGATTGCTGGATCATATGGCAACTCCATTTTTTTTTTTTTTATTGAAGTATAGTTGCTTTACAATATTATCTTGGCAACTCTATTTTTAAAGAAACCTCCATACTGTTCTCCATAGTGGCTGTATCAATTTACATTCCCACCAACAGTGCAAGAGGGTTCCCTTTTCTCCACACCCTCTCCAGTATTTATTATTTGTAGATTTTTGACGATGGCCATTCTGATTGGTGTGAGGTGATGCCTCACTGTAGTTTTGATTTGCATTTCTCTAATGATTAGTGATGTTGAGCACCCTTTCATATGTTTGTTGGCAATCTGTATATCTTCTTTGGAGAAATGTCTATTTAGGTCTTCTGCCCATTTTCCAATTGGGTTTTTTTTAATATATATATTAAGCTGTTTGAGCTGTTTTTATATTTTGGAAATTAAGCCCTTGTTGGTCCCATCATTTGGAAATATTTTCTACCATTCTGTAGGTTGTCTTTTCATTTGTTTCTGGTTTTCTTTGCTGTGCAAAAGCTTACAGATTTGATTAGGTCTCATTTGTTTATTTTTGCTTTTATTTCTTTTGTCTTAGGAGACTGACCTAAGAAAGCATTACTACGATTTATGTCAGAGAATGCTTTGCCTACGTTCTCTTCTAGGAGTTTTATGGTGTCATCTTCTATTTAAGTCTTTGAGCCATTTTGAGTTTATTTTTGTGTATGGCATGAGGGAGTATTCTAAATTCATTGATTTACATGTGGCTGTCCAGCTTTCCCAATACCAGTTGCTGAAGAGACTATCTTTTCTCCATTGTATATTTTTGCCTCCTTTGTGGAAGATTAATTAACTGTAGATGTGTGGGTTTATTTCTGGGGCTCTCTATTCTGCTCCATTGATCTATATATCTGCTTTTGTGCCAATACCACACTGTTTTGATAACTGTAGTTTTGTAGTATTGTCTGAAGTCTGGGAGGGTTATGCCTCCTGCTTTGTTCTTTTTCGTCAGAATTGCTTTGGAAATTCTAGGCCTTTTGTATAGTTCTGTACAAATTTTAGGATTATTTGTTCTAGTTCTCTGAAAAATGTCATGGGTAATTTGATAGGGATTACATTAAATCTGTAGATTGCTTTGGGTAGTATGGCCATTTCAGCAATATGGATTCTTCCAATCCAAGAGCATGGGATATCTTTCCCTTTCTTTAAATCATCTTCAACTTCCTTTATCAGTGTTTTATACTTCTCAGCATATAAGTCTTTTACCTCCTTGGTCAGATTTATTCCTAGGTTGTTTTTTTTTTTACTCGATTTTAAAAGGGATTTTTTTTTTTTTTTTGAGAAATGAAGTCTTTATTTCTGGTAGCCCTATACTCACCTAAAGATTAAGAGTCCATTACTACGTAAGAAGAGAAAAATGTTGAGAGCAGCTAACAGTATCTATCAAAATGTAGCTAAGATGAATTATATTTTCAAAGAATAGAAAATTTTAAAAAACACCATAGTCAACTCTGCTTCAAATCATCCTAAATATATTTAAATGGAAGAGTAATTGTGCTTGAATTCTTTACTACTCACTGCAAAAGTCAGTTCTTCTGACAAATCTTCATTTTTGCAACAATATCAGGTTAATGGTGCCACATTTCCATGTATTATGTATGTAAAATGGTGCCACATGTGGAAGGAATGCATTACTGTGTAAAAGAGATCAAGGATTGAGCTCTGAAAGGGAAAATTCATGTCAGCCATATAACTAGGAGTGAGCACACATTTTGCTTTTCTTAGGACAGTTCCAGTTTTCTTCTGCTGTCCTACTGCTCCAGTAATTATTAATAGAACACCCATACATCCATATGCTCACAAAAGCTCTTTGGTTCAGCAGATGAAGTATATGGTCACCCCAGCTATATTACCAGGTTTAATAAACTTCCACATTAAGTTTAATTGCATGAAAAATGCTGTCTATGTACGTTAACACATGCCCCTTGTTTTCTGTATTAGTAAGAATGTTTTCTTTTGTCATAAAAAATAATAAAAATACCTGCCAGTTACCCATTTCACCTCAAGTGAGAGAAATGTTAAATTCATAGTCCAAGTGTTATAATATGATGGTGCCAGAGAGAATCTGCTTCAATTAGATGGACTCTTCCTCTGTATCTTTAAATGTTTTATCTTGAAATTATTCCTTAAACTGCCTCAAGTAAAGTAGAAACTGTATTTGCCATACTATGAATAAATACTTACGATGTACAATTTAGTAAAAAGATCAAGATATAAAATTGTATATATAGTCTCATTCCATCTATGTTGGGGGGAATCTGATGCATAGAAAAGAAAGCTAAGGGAATTCCCTGGCAGTCCAGTGGTTAGGACTCTGCACTTTCATTGCCGAGGGCCTGGGTTCAATCTCACAAGCCATGCGGTGCGGTCAAAAAATTTTTTAAATAATAATAAATAAAAACATAGTAAAAGAAAAGAAAGCTAAGGGGAAAAATACTCAACTTTTAATAATGATTGTTTTCAGAGGATAAGATTACAGACAATGTCTTTCTACTTTTCTCTATTTTCTAAATTTACTTTTATTTCCAAAAATTGTTAATTAATAATAAAAATAAATGTCACATATAATTTCTACTGCTGTTGATTATTAGCAATAATCATAACAAATTATAGTGCAGCCATGATATTCTTGCTTCAGTTTTGTTATTCTATACAGGGAAGCAGATATATAAAGTGTAGTTATTATTGAAAGTGCAAAGACTAAATCTTAGACTAAAATTCATCACAGCCATTACCTATGAGGGTAAGTATTGCACCATTTATTGAAGAGTCAGAGGCATCAAAATATGGAAATATCCATGCATAACAACTCACAATTTTAAAAGATGATGAGAAAGAGCATCGTTTTTTGGAAATAAAGAAAAGGGTACAAGTGACACAGTCTGAAATTAATAGCACATCTTAATAATTAATATCAGGGGAACTTCCCTGGTGGTTCAGTGGTTAAGAATCCATCTGCCAATGCAGGGGACACAGGTTCCATCCCTCGTCCGGGAAGATCCCACGTGCCGCGGAGCAACTAAGCCTATGTGCCACAACTACTGAGCTTGTGCTCTAGAGCCTGCGAGCCAAAACTACTGAGCCCATGTGCCACAACTAATGAAGCCCATGTGCCTGGAGCCCGTACTCCACAACAAGAGAAGCCACCGCAATGAGAAGTCCACGCACCACAATGAAGAGTAGCCCCCACTCGTCGCAACTAGAGAAAGCCCACACACAGCAATGAAGACCCAACACAGCCAAAAATAAATAAATACATTTAAAAATAATAATTAATATCAGGGCAAAAACAATGTTTTACAAAGATCATAAATACTTTTTAAGTATTTAAAAATGAGGAATTTATAACATCTTAAGAAGAATGAAATAAACTCCACAAGTTGGGAAAAAATATTTGTGACACAGATAAGCCACAAAGGAGTAGCATGAGAATATATATTTTTAAAATCCACAAATTAATGGACAGAAATTCAATGGGGAGGGTGCAGGAATGAAGAGAGAAAATGAAGAAACAATTAACTGAAGAGGAGACTAAAATGTCTAATATGTGTTTATAAAAAGACGGTCATATCATGTGTAATCAGGGAAATAAATGCACACTGACAAACAATGAAATGCCACTTTATAATTATAAATAACTTATTTGACAAATTTATAAATAACTTATTTGACAAAGAATTTTTATATCTGATAATACTTTTTTAAAAATGTTTTTTTGAATATAATAACACAGCTTTACAATGCTGTGTCAGTTTCTGCTGTACAGCGAAGTGTATCAGCCATACGTATACATATATCCCCTCTTTTTCGTTTTGTTTTTTTTTAGACTTATGGGATTTATTAATATTGATACCATAGGAAAGGAAAGGAAAATCTCATTCAGAGATTGTTGGCCTGAAAACCCAAAAAGATGCCCTAAATAGGAAGTATATCCCCTCTTTTTTGGATTTCCTTCCCATTTAGGTCACCACAGAGCACCGAGTAGAGTGCCCTGTGCTATATAGTAGGTTCTCATTAGTTATCTATTTTATACATAGCAGTGTATATATGTTAATCCCAATCTCCCAGTTCATCCCACCACGCCTCCTTTCCTCCTTGATATCCATACATTTGTTCTCTATGTCTGTGTCTGTATTTCTGCTTTGCAAATAAGATCATCTATACCATTTTTCTAGATTCCACATATATGCATTAATACATGATATTTGCTTTTCTCTTTCTGACTTACTTCACTCTGTATGACCGTCTCTAGGTCCATCCACGTCTCTGCAAATGACAGTTTCGTTCCTTTTTATGGCTGAGTAATATTCCATTGTATATATGACAATACCTTATTATTGAGTCTTTTTGCTGTCGTTGCTCCACTCTTTCATTACCAAGTGTTGGAGAGGACAAGAGGCCAGAGGTACTGCTAGTGGGAGTACAAATTGGTACAACTATTTGGAGAACAATTTAGGCGATATCTAGTAAAATTGAAAATGTAAAAATGCAGTATATCACCCCCAAAACAACTGGAAATATTGCATAAGTTATAACAAATATGCTTTGAAAAACATAGATACATTCATAAGTAAATAACGTAAATCCCTCAGGGCCCCCCCAAAAAAGGAAACTGAAAACTAGAATTATGTTGTGTGAGTTGTCAGTCTGGCATCTAAGGAGTTCTTCCAATCCCTATAAATGCAGACACTAGGATCTTCATGACTGCAGGGGAACAGAGCAAGAGGTCTTTGGCTTGAGGGAAGCTGAAAGTTAGAACTGATACCCCTATTTCCTCACCCCACTAGACACCACAACACACATAAACACACATACAGTATGCACACAGACACATAGAATGCTTGAAATAAAAATATATCCACCCATCAGCACTGGGAAATATATATAGTTGGTTTTGTATGGGCTCTGGATAGAAAATTTTCTCCTCTGAGAAAGTGTAGCATTCTGTGCTATATACACATTTATTTTTTTTAATTTAGGTGTAGTTGATTTACGTCGTGTTAGTTTCAGGTGTACAGCACAGTGATTCAGTCATACATACATATATATTATTTTTCAGATTATTTTCCATTATAGGTTATTACAAGATATTGAATATAGTACCCTGTGCTATACAGTAGGTCCTTGGTGTTTACCTATTTTATATATGATAGTATATATTGGTTAATCCCAAACTCCTAATTTATCCCTTCCCCCTTTCCTCTTTGGTAACCATAGATTTGTTTTCTATGTCTGTGAGTCTGTTTCTGTTTTGTAAATAAGTTCATTTGTATCATTTTTTTAGATTTCATGTATAAGTGATATCATATATTTGTCTTCCTCTGTCTGATTTACTTCACTTCATATGATAATCTCTAGGTCCATCCATGTTGCTGAAAGTGACATTATTTCATTCTTTTTTATTTTCATTCATATATATATATATACTCACACACATACCACATCTTCTTTATGCAGGTTGCTTCCACATCTTGGCTATTGTAAATAGTGCTGCTGTGAACACTGAGGTGCATGTATCTTTTCAAATTATAGTTTTCTCCGGATATAGACATTTCTCCAAAGAAGACATAGAGATGGCCAAAAGGCATGGGAAAAAATGCTCAACATTGCTAATTATTAGAGAAATGCAAATCAAAACTACAGTGAGATATCACCTCACTCCAGACAGAATGACCATCATCAAAAAAGTCTACAAATAATAAATATTACAGAGGGTGTGGAGAAAAGGGAGCCCTGCTACACTGTTGGTGGGAATGTAAATTGGTACAGCCACTATGGAAAACAGTATGGAGGTTCCTTAACAAACTAAGACTAGAGTTACCATATGATCCTGCAGTCCCACTCCTGGGCATATATCTGGAGAAAATGATACATTAGGATTTGAATGTACACTACCACATGACCTGAGAATCCCTGATTTAAGAAATTAACCCTGAAGTGGTCTAGGCTGGATGCATGACACAAACAAAAGCAAACCTTCCCAGAAAAATTACCTTGGCTCTGTCACTATCCTTTTGGCAAAGGGGATGCTCACAGAGTTATGGAAATAAGGGAACCCCTAAGGAATAAAAAGTAACCCAGGGCTAGTAGTGGCAGAGCTGTTATCACCCATAGCAAGAAGGGATTAGGAAATAGAGTAGATGCAGGAATCCAGGGGAGAATTGGATCAAGAAGGTCATCCTGATGGAGCAATGGCCTGCACTTGAGAACACTTGAGAATATGTACATAGTAGAGACATGTACAAGAATGTTCTTTGTATCACTGGTTTTACTTATTTATTAATATTTTCTTGTTTGTTGAAGTAGAGTTGATGTATAATATTATATAAGTTATAGATGTACAATATAGTGATTGACAATTTTTTAAAGTTATACTCCATTCATATTTATTATAAAATATTGGCCATATTCCCCCTGTTGTACAATATATCCTTGTAGCTTATTTTATGTATCACTGGTTTTAAATGAAAAAAAAGGGGCATATTTTAAATGTCCATCAACAAAACAATAAATTAGTAAATTGTGGTATAGCTATCCATTCATTGGAATAATGTATAGTAGTTTTCATAAATGGAAATATGCTACATTTATTAATATGGATATATATCAAAAATATAACAAGTAAAGAAAGAGTAGCTTGTAAAAGATTTCTATAGCATAACATTTATATAAATTTTTAATTTGTTAAACAATATTTGTGCTATTTATATTTACATATGTATGTAATAAAAGTAAAAAAATATGAAGGGGAATAATAAAAACAACTTTGAGATAGTGAATAACTTTTAGAAAGGATTCAGAAAAGGGGAATTGATTTGAGGAGGAACATAAATATTAATGTACATTTATAGGGTTTTTTTTAATCTGATAGGAATATGGTGAGTGGTTAAGACTTCACAAGGTGGGCAGTAGATACATGGATATTCTTCATATTATTTCACATACTATTCTATATTCTTGAAATATTTTATCATGAAAAATCAACTCTCCTAATGGCTAATTTAGGTCATTAGCCTTCAGAAGGGATGCGATGCCTCACTAAGCTAATTAAAAATAAAGCCATGTGAAATTACAATAAATCCAACTCTGAGGGAAGATTTCTGTATATTTTGTATACTAAGGTGGGGTTTTCTAATACTTTAAATACAGGGTCCAATTTATAAGCAAAATTATACATGTTCCCCTTTAAAGAATTCTAACAATTTATAGCATTAGAGCATTCAGGGAGATACAGGAGGAAGTGTCCACATTACTCTGTGGGAAAAAAGAGGCTCTAAAGAAAAATAATACAGTTATAGGCAAAGGGAGAAATCTTTGTGTTGGATGGATTTACCTTTATCAGAATTAGAACATCTCTTATCTAGTTGAAATTATTAGGCTTTTAATTCTGTTTTCTTACTGATGTATATACTTGACCTCATTCCAAGTTTATTGAGGAAATTAACTGAATATGTACATATATCTCATATATATGCATATAAACACAAACAGATATATAAATATATGAGGACAGGAGAAAGTGACTGACTAGACTGAGATTAAAAAGATCCATTTTGAAATGATAAAAGTAAATATATTAATATGTGACAGGGACAAAATATTAAAATTAATAACATGCCTGTCTTTGCCCTTCTTGCCTGCCAAGCAGAAGAGATCACTTGCTGCTTGAGGAAATCCTCAGCCTGGGCCTTTGCCATGCTGGCAAGCTGGGCTACAGAATTGCTGATTTATGTGATTACAATGTATTATGTGAGTTCACTAAACTGAGGAAGTCAAAGAAATCCCCATGTGACGTTCCAGGCTGGGAAGTCCATCTGCACAGACATCCAATTTCTTATTTAGAATCCTTTCTGAAAAAGAGGACAGTGACAGAGAAAATTGGAGCAGTTCAGAGCCCTCACTCTATTCCTCTGGCAAAGAATGGGTCCCCTGGAGGCCACGTTGCTGCCAGGGCACACCTAGAACCTTGGGGAAAGACTGCTTGCTTCCAGGAATAACCATGCCAGACTCAGAAACACAGGTCTAACATACATTCTAATCTTGGACTCTGGCATACATTTACTTTTCTTTCTTATTTATTGCCTGTCTCTCACCTGCAATGTATAAGATCCCTGAGAGCAGGGGTATATTTTGATACCTTGTTGGAATTCAGTAAATATTTGTTGAGTGAATAAATGTGGATGAACAATTGACCCATGCCACCAAAACACTACAAAGATGACAAACCTTTATCACTGAAAAAGTTCTGAGTCTGAGTAAAAGTTGAAAGATCTAAAATTAGGAATTATGTGTGGACCCACAGACATAAAGACACCTGTTTTTTTATCAATTGTCTAGCTGCCCAGAAAGAGTATACTCCAAGGTGGAGAATTGTAAAAATTCATGTGTAGGATGGATGAAATACTACTTAAACATGAAAAGGAAATATAGCTCTGCTATTTTCCAGAACTGATTTCACTTTTTTATAAGCTCCCATTGAATAGTGGAGAACTTGGCAGAGTATGGGTTGTGGGGAACCTCATGTCAGTATACACTATTTTATGCTCTTGTAGATTTTAAATTATTTGGAATAATTCATCTTTTAGGTAAATACTTTGTCTTTCAGAAATTCTCTTTTCTCCCTGCTTCTACCAGCATGGCATCTGGCTTTGCGGTAGGGCTTACTTGACTTCATGGTGGCACAGGAGGGGTCCTCAAGATGTTGAAAACAGGTCTAATCCATCCTCTGGTCCACCACTGCTCTCTGCTGGCCAAGCCCTGCTTTCCTGAAGTGCAGCTAATCTGTCTGTTCCAGACCAAAGTTTATGGACCCAGCCATCTACCTCTGTTCATAAAATTATCATACCCTTACATTCACTCCTGACTTCACTAGCCCCACAAATTCTTTAACACTTCACATTCTACTTCTTCCTCCATCATCCACCAGGATACAGAGATTCAAGATCCCAGCCTCCACATATACGTTATGGGAGATAGGAGCCCTGACTTAGGCTCAACTAACTACCCACCTCCCCACCAAGGCTTCACTAGCTCCCCGACTCTGCGCTGGACATAGCTCCAAGTCTCCTCTGAAGCTTCTCCCAGATACTCATTAGCCACACTCCACCACCCTCCAAATCTAACTTCTCAGCTTCTCTCTCACTCATCTTCCCTCCCTTCATTCCACCAAGTTTATAAAGGGAAGCCTATCCTCCCTTCCTGCATAGCAGAAAATTGTCTTTGCTCCTGGTTTATAGAACCCTTGACATTCAAGCTCACCAGACCTATATCTTAATATATTAATGGAAGTTTAAAGAGTTTAGAAAACTCTACAAAGTCTAACTTTGGGGGACTATGGTTTTAGTGTGGATTCAAAAATCCAGCTAGAAATGTTAAAAATTAACACTTTTATGCTATATCAGTGATAATCTTCTCAGAGACAAATTACACTTCTTTCTAGTAAGGAGGTCAGATAATGAAGCAGCAAGCACAGTTGTGGTGCAGCACAATTTGGATAACCAAAAGCAGCTGAGTTAGATCAGTGTCAAAGGAATGGACAGTGCAGATTTACCATAGACTTGAATTATCATGGTTAATAAAGCCAATTAGAAATAGGAGAAAAAGAATGGCCACCATGGCAATCCTCAGGAAGCACAATCAAATTTTGATTTTATAATAAACTTGCCAAGTTGTCCCTGGAAATCCAAAGTAACAGATGTGATTCAATCTCTTGATATCAGATTCCCAACTGTCACAATTCAGGTGAATAGAAATAAGTGATTCCTTTGGCCCCATTTAGAGGACCGTCTTGAAGCCAGCCCAGACTTTGGTCCTATTAGGACCTGTTTCTCCTAATCTGCTTCTAGTATGTAGCAAGATTTACAAACAGGATTAATCCATCAGCTAGACACTAATTTTCTGGCTCTTTACGATGCTTCAAATTGTGGTTTAACATGTGTAACAGAACAGGACTGCCCAGAACTTTGGAAGGGTAGAAACAGATGTGTCTGTCTTGACTGTGGAATGGAGGATTACCTGGTGACCCACTGCAGCCAGGAGTAGTCAATGAACACTTTTGATTCCTTCTCTGCAATAAACATATCCTCCTGGACAAGAAGAGAATGATATTCAGATGGACTTTTGGCACCTCTTCCTTACAAACAGTTCCAAGTTCTCTGGAACCCAGATTTAGTACAAGAAATTTTGACCGACAGACTTACTGAGCCAATCCTGAAAGAAAAAAAGTCCTGATGGCTGAAGAGGAGTTCTAAGGAGCAGGTTGGTGTTTGGGGTAAAGACCTAGAAAAGAAAATGGGAAGAGCTAATTTCCATTAGTGGAAATAGCTATTTTGTGATATGGAGGTAAAATGGTTAAAGAGTATTTTTAGGACATTTTTATGTGTATTAAGAAAGACAACTCCATCATTTGACTTCTCTCAATCTTCAAGAGTTCTGGTGTTGGAGTCTTCTCTCAGTGTGTGTCTGCATGTATGTGTGTGTGAGTGCGTATGTGGCTGCATGCGTGTATGTGCGGGTGTCTTTTAAACACAACTCCATGCTGCTGCCAGCACCAAGATGGCTCAGCTTATTCAGGTTACATATATTAAAGGTATATGTTTAATAAAATTTACTATTTTATGTCTTTTCTATTTTTTATCCTATCCATATAATAGTAGTCATTATTTTTGTTACTTTATAAAATTACAGAAATTTAGAGCTAGAAAACATTATAAGATGTATCTAGTCCTGTACCATTATTTACTGATAAGGAAGCTGAAAGATAGCAAAGTTAACAAGTTCCCAATATAATACAGCTAGTGAGTGAGGCATTGAGAACCAAAGATATGTCAAGAATCAAGTTTTTTGATTCCTACTGTCTCAAACCTGGTATGTAAGCCAATCTTTTCTTCCTTTGCGGAAGAAATTAACAGTTCTGGCAGAATGCTTAAGCAAATTTCTGATGCAGTTTAATTTAAAGTCATGTTATGGGACACTATTTCCTTCCCACACAGCTGTCAGTCAAGAGTGACCTTTAACCAGATTTTTTTTTCATTTATACCTAATCCAGTGGTTCTCAAATTTTGTTGCACATTAGAATCACCTGATACAGTTTTTAAATTCCCAACATCCAGATCAAACCCCATACCAATTAAATTAGAATGTCTGGGGTTGGAAACCAAGCATCAATATCCAATATCTTTTAAAGATCCTTCCCTAGGTGAGCCCAATGTGCAGCAAACCACTGATGTAACCTAACAATGATTAACTCTCTCCCTCTCCCTCTCTCAAATGGCCTTACTAAGACTGAATCTTGGAATTGGCCTACTAGGTGCTTTTTCTTCAGCATGGATTGTCTATTTTTCTACAGTTTATCCCTGTTTAATTATCTTTCAAAGTTAAATGATATGCTTGGATAATTTTAAAATAACTTTTAAAATAACTTCTATAATCGTTCCTTAAAATCGTTACATTTACATTAGGAAAATCTAAGAGAATCTGGTTACTCTGGGTAAATAAAATCACAACTAACAATTTACTGTAAGAAAAATAGTCTTTGATTAACACCAAATAACTATTTAACGAAGCACCTTACATTTCTTCCATGATTGTGGAAGCACTTGCTTGCTCTTCATTATATAATTATTGGACTGCTAATGCCTTTATGAGCTCTAGTCATTTTTTTTTTGGCCTCCTCCCATACATGGATGTAGCTCTAATTGAGTTTACCAAGGAAGAAAATCATGCAATTGTCCATAATAAGGTTAAGAGGCCAATTTTCCTACTTCCTAAACAGCTAGTCACAGAACCACAATATTTGGCAGAGAATACTAGAAATCAGGAAAATCCCCTTTGTTGAGATTCTTATTTTTCTGCCAGATTGTCTAAACCTTGTTCCCCATGCATTCATTACCTTGCAATATTAAATTATATGCTTAAAGTATATGAAAGCAGCCAAAACTAATACTATTGAAAAAACAGAAAGACATATGTATTGAACTTTCAGTGTGTGCCAGGTTCTAACTGAACATTTTATACACATTACACGATTTAATCTTCACCAAAATTCTAAGACACATCTTTATTTTACAGTGAGGTAAATGAGACCCTGTAAAGTTAAGTAACATGTCCAAGGCAGACTCTGAATTAATACTGTCAGAAGTTTTTAAAAGACCACTAGATTGTTGTTATTGTTGTTAAATCCAAAGGTATTGACTTGCCAGGCAATGGAACATAGGTCAGTAACACAATTCACAGAGTAGTTGGTGAGGGAAAAAGTCAGGGGGTTAATTGCTAAAAAGAAGGAAGAAGTTCATGGTGCTTATTCTAGTTAAGCATTGAAAATTTGCCCTCTGGATAAAATCAAATAAATACATATTGCCTGTACATAGTTTCTTAAATTCCAATTTTCCCAAAGGACTTGTATCCAGAATTTATATTTTTCTAAAACTCTCAAAACGCATTAATAACAATCCAGTTTTTTAACATTAGGCAAAGTATTTGAACTAACACTCTACCAAAGAAAA
This sequence comes from Delphinapterus leucas, assembly GCF_059928025.1. Taxonomy (NCBI): domain Eukaryota; kingdom Metazoa; phylum Chordata; class Mammalia; order Artiodactyla; family Monodontidae; genus Delphinapterus; species Delphinapterus leucas. Next base: position 39,860,740 of record NC_143136.1, on the reverse strand, counting down.
TATACAGACAGCAAATAAGCACATAATAACATGCTCACTAGTCTTTAGGGAAATGCAGATTAAAACCATAATGAGTTACCTCTGCAAACATATTAGAGTAGCTAAAACTCAAAAAATTAACAGTACCAACTGCTGGTGAACACACAGAGAAACCAGAACTCAAAACATTATTGATGGGAATGCAAAATAGTACAGATGTTTTGGAAAACAGTTTGGTAGTTTCTTAAATAATTAAACTTACGTCTATCATATGACCCGACAATCCCACTCGTAGGTATTTATTCTAGGGAAATGAAAACTTATTTCACACAAAAAATCTGTACATAAATACTTATAGTGGCTTTATTTATAATCTCCAAAAACTGGAGAGAAAAAAACAAATATCCTTCAATAGGTGAATGGGTAACAAACTGTTATACTCACACAATGGACCACAGTTCATCAATTAAAGAAACAAATTATGACAAGTGCAACAACATGGATCTCAAAGCATTGTGCTGAGTGAAAGAAGCTAGCTTCAAAGGCTCCATAGCCTATGATTCTGTATATATCCTATAAAAAGCAAAATTGTGAAACAGAGAAAAAAATCAATGGTCGGCGAGGGTTGAGGTGAGAGAGTATTTGACTACAAAAGGGCAGTAGGAGAATTTGGGGTGTGATGGAATTGTTTTGTGTCCTGGTTATGGTGATGATGGCACAAATCTATACAAGGGTTAAAACTCATAGGCCTATCCACACACATATATATGCACACACATACACATACAAAAGAATTTTGACATGTTAATATTTTTTAAATAAAATTAAATCTTGGCTTCCCTGGTGGCGCAGTGGTTGAGAATCTGCCTGTCAATGCAGGGGACACGGGTTCGAGCCCTGGGCTGGGAAGATCCCACATGCCATGGAGCAACTGGGCCCGTGAGCCACAACTACTGAGCCTGCACGTCTGGAGCCTGTGCTCCGTAACGAGAGGCCGTAATAGTGAGAGGCCCGAGCACCGCGATGAAGAGTGGCCCCCGCTTGCCGCAACTAGAGAAAGCCCTCGCACAGAAACGAAGACCCAACACAGCCAAAAATAAATGAATAAATAAAAATTAAAGAAATAAAAAATAAATAAAATTAAATCTTCAGTCAGAGGAAAAATCCCATTGCTCATTCATCAAGAAAAAGTCTTCATTTAGATCTAATTGGGGTCTGGTGTACTGAAGACCTGCAAAGTTCATGGTCATTTATCAGCTTTAGTTAATTGGAGTCAACTGTGATGAAGCCCATCATTCAGCTTTCACATATCCTGGAAAAGTGCTGTTGTAAGTTAAAAAGAAATCTTTTTCCAGTCGCTCTTCTTGTGCTCCTTCAGCTTGATGCAGCAAGATGAGCACAAAGAGGATAAGTAAATCCTCAGATTTTAGAGTCTACACCACCATATTGGTTTTGAGTGTCATTCTCACAAAATTCCATTATATTTACTCAGGTTATTCAAGTTTTTTTGATGTAGAATTATCTTATATATGAACCTACAGGATGATGGCTGCTCAAAAGAATTTAAGGTCCTATTAACAACACACTTGACAGTGGCAACAAGTAGAAATGACATAGCAAATGTTTATAAAGCAACTCTTGCACAAGTTTCTATTTGGACCAGCCCAAAACAAGAGCAATATCCAATGGGTTGATTTTTCCCATCTTGGACATCCAACTGGCTTATTACTGAATTTCACTTAAGGATCCAAATGCAATAGGGTTATTAACCAGCACACAAATGTTACCTTTTTAGTGAGTAAAATACCTAAAGTGATTCTGTGGTCTAGCACCTCTAGACAAGCAAGTCTAAAGCTTTTTTGTTGAGTTTGTATAGCATACACAGTCTATACAGTGTCATTTGCCATTATTGCAATTGTAAAACTAGTTTCAAATTCAGCATTTAAGGACCTAAAGCCAAGAGAGAACCTGTGCTCAAAGCAATGGAAACCAGTATCTCCACCCTCTCCCGGTAGATCTTCATGTCAATAGCTACATGAGAGAATAATTTATCTCAGATACTACCAATATAGAAATATCACATATAAACCCTTCCCAGATGGCATCCTCCTACCTCTCTTCAAGGTTCCCAATGTGAATTGACATTACCACCACATAAATATACCAAGTCACATGCACACAGCCTGAAATTTTGGTAAGTTTTGTCAGTATACATCTTGGGTATCTCAGGTTACAATAGAAAAAGTATAATTAACCCAAGTCGTGCCAAAAAAATTTTTCCTTGATTGATTTGTTGAGTAAAAACATGTTATTAGTTATTTCCTGTGATGTGGTGCCATCAGGAATATTTTATACTCTGCAGATTACAGAAAAGCCTTTATCCTTTATAGGGGGTATTCGTTTCATATTGATAAGGATTAAAATAACACTAGGAAAAAAATTTTTACCATTATAACTAGTTTTGGGATTTTTTTTCACATAACTAGTAGCTGTATATTATCAACCTGGATGTTACAATTTTTATAGATAAGATTATTAGTTGTGGGATAATCAGAAATTAGTTTCCATGGGTGAACCTTATCATAATTGCTGATGGTATTATTTTTAGTGGAATATTCTAATAGATTGAAACCTCCCTGATATTCCAGAAGGATGACAAAACTCAAATTAATTCACTTTCTTGATACAATTATGGTCTTGCTGAATTCAACAAATAGTCGCCTATATAAAGGGTTTGTCCTAAAATTAGGATGGTCAGAAAAATAAGAGATAGCAGTTTCAAGATTTAAAATAGTTAATAAATTAAAATGTAAATAAGTAGTCCTGTTAGTAGGCATTGATCTGAATATCTGGTTATCTGTTTTAGATAATTCAGAGTAAAATATAAGTGAATTAAACCTTGTAAACCTTGTCACTAAGGGAGGAGTCTCTGAAATATTGAATACATTCTCTTGGAGGGAAAAATAAAACAAACAAATTTAAAAAGTGAAAATGATGAAAACTAAAGGTTGACAATAAACACTGCCCAATACAGAAATCAAAAGGTCTGGAACTGAGGCACAGGCAGAAAGGATTCTTAAACATTCTTAAATGGGACTTGCAAGAGAGGAATTGTCAAGAAAGATTTCTAAGATCAAAACAAAAGAATCATATCACTATTTCTGCCTAGACATTGAATCAAGAGATATATAGCAGTATTTAGAACTACTGAGACACAAAATTCAAGGGTGGATATAGGGGAGGAAAAAATGGGAAATAAGCAAAATGCCCCAGGTTAGGCATGGAACTGGTAGAAGCCACTTGGGTTCTGAGTACAGGTGGTCCAGGATGAATCTCAAGATGTAGTTCTTGATGTAATATCCCTTACACACAGGGTGACCATATAACTAATTACCCCAGCTAGGACTTCTCAAAGAAAAATAGGGCACTAAAAATAATTTATTGTAAATTATATAATTTTTTGAAATGTTATTGACCAACAAATTATTTGTAATATATTACTGGATTGTTTAATACTTTAAATAGTACTATCCAAATACCATTTTTGAAAATAAAATTTTTCTAAAAACTAAAAATAACACATATCTAGCACATTAAACAATATTTTAAAAACCCATATTGAGAATTTGAACATTAACAAATAACAAAAGCAAAAAATTATTCTCATTTTAACCCGTTTTTTAAATAATATTTTTCTCTAATACTGTATCCTAGTACTTTTCTGAAGAATTGGTTTTTCTATATAATCTTATTCTCTTTCCATGGTTTTCATAAAACTGCCTGCAATTTTCTTAAACATTTTATAATTATTGACATCTTCAATTGATACTTATAGATACTCCTTATAATATTTTAAAATATTATATCTGTATAGGTGCTGAGATGCTTGGTAAACTCCAAGCAATTTCTGCTAAAAAAGGATATTATCAATAATAATTTTGAACTGAAATGTGTCAATTTCAACCCAAATATTTTCACAAGTACAGCTATTTTTGCTTCATTCAAAGTGTTTTCTTTAACAAATATTTTTACAAGACAAATCTCATCAAATAAATCATCTCTTTTTATGATTCTCTTTACTGCTTTGCCATACTTGGATGCTGCAAAATTATAGTCCTTCTCAGTTTCATTTCGTTCTAGCATAGAATATAAATTTATCTAATTAAAAATAGAAGCTTCATCAAAAGAGTTTCCTTACAAGTCAAGATACTTCAATATGAAATTATAGAATTTCAAATTTAAATCTTATACTCCATTTGAAATCATAAGTTCAGTTTTGTCATTGGAAAAAGTTCTATGTCATAAAGTTTTGCAATGATTGAAATTTGCTAAAAGTTTTAAATGCTGACATTTTGGGAACTATGTTCATTTACATTGATTAAAATTTTCCACTTATTTTGACAAAAATGCAATAAAAATTTAGAACTTGTTTAGATAAAATTTCTATATCATTACAGTTAAACTTAAGTCGATTTACAAAGAAATTATTCAAAGCTTTAAACATTCTTAAAATCTATTTGATAATGGACAGCAAAAAGAAAAAATAGATAACCCCATGTTACAGTGTTTATTTAAAATTTGAATTTACCTACATCACAAAAAATTTGTAGTTCCCTATTTTTATATTAAGATATTTGTAAATCTGTGTAACAATTACACAAATTTGTAGAATTTCAGCTTCTCTTATACAGAATGTTGCACTACAAGAAATCCGGTAGTCAATTTATTTTATTTATTTTTTTTTTTTGCGGTACGCGGGCCTCTCACTGTTGTGGCCTCTCCCGTTGAGGAGCACAGGCTCCGGACGCACAGGCTCAGTGGCCATGGCTCACAGGCCCAGCCGCTCCGCGGCATGTGGGATCTTCCCATACCGGGGCACGAACCCGTGTCCCCTGCATCGGCAGGCGGACTCTCAACCACTGCACCACCAGGGAAGCCCCAAATTTTAATTTAATGAGAACATTGTTTTTGCCACGACCTCGTGCTCCACCAAAATTCATATGCATATTACATGAAAAACAAATGATTTTATCAACAATGTTGAATTTTTTAACTGAATTTATGGTAATATTCAGAATAATGTCGATTGTTTCAGCTTTGACAGAATAAACTTCCAGAGTTTTGCTTTAACTTCTATAAATTGCATAAAAATATCAAACAATTTTTTATTTGAAGTATCTGATGACAGGATATAAAACTGATATTATTTAACTGATCGCAAACTTCTACTTGTAGAACTGACATATAAACAGAATTGTGTCATAGGTGTACAATAAAATTGAATTGAAAAGGGGCAGAACTAATTTAGAAGAGTAGTCATTAGATACAAATTAAATGCCATGCCTCCCAGAGTGATATATAAAGGCACATTCTGCAGACTCACATGTTAAATTGTGGTCTTCAGGCATAATGTTCTTAAAGGAACTATTAATATTTGAAGTAGATGGTTCAGTTTTCTGCCTTCAGGTTTTCATGTGGTCAGTTATGTTGCTCTGCCTGTGCCTCCATAAACTTTGTTGGTTGGTAAGTGTGCACAAACGTCCTGTATGAGTTATGCTTAAGAATCAGAAATTCACTACTTAATTTGTCATTTTTAATGCACTTTTTATCTTTGAAAGCTATTAAACATTAAAAAGTGTTACCAAATGCCAAAATGTATAAATAGCTTTAGATTTATAACTTAACAATAAATGGCAGTACCACTGTAGGGAGGGCAATTAGATCTCTCTCTATACCCTATAAAGCAGGACCAGTCAGCCTCTTTTTCGTCACACAGTTTTTTTCATATCCACTTAATCTAAAATTCCCATTCCCTTTTGATCCCAATGACTGATAATAACTTTATGAATTTCAGAAGCTATGGCATGGACCATAGCACAATCGGCTTGTACCTCAAGAGGTTACCTCCCACCCCTACCTGACACCAAAAGATTTAGCTGTTTTCACTTCATGGCCTAGTGAAATCTGTTTTATCAACAAGGGCCCGCCTGCTGTCTTTGAATGGGAGCTGTTGGATACATGGCATCCAAAAAGGGTCAGATTATTGCTGGTTATCTTTCAGATTTAACTATAATACATATTAGTGAGAACTCTGGCACTGAACAAGTATTGCATAAGACCTTGATAGAAGCTGAAAGTACAAAATGGATGCAAAAACCCATCCCAGTTTGTTTTAATGAAAATAGTAATAATATAATACCTTATTAAAAAATAAAAACATCCAGTATAATCAGTCAAGACATGAATACTACAGATGGAAACTGGCACTGGCATTCTTACATGGATCCTATCATATATGCTTGGTAGTCTTCAAGTGATGATCCTACCATAATATCTACTATTCAATCCATAGAAAAAGTTTCCATATGCATCCTACAAATGTTATTAAGCCTTCACTTTATGAGGAAAAGCTTTCTTATGTACAGAGGTAAATATTTGAACAAGGCCATTTAGTATGACAATCCAAGGTTTACTCTGCCCTGAAATTTAAGAAATACACACACCCCCAAACTCAATATTATGGAGGTTGAAGTAAGTAAAGATAAAGACAGTCGCAGAAACTCAGGAACTACTATCTAGATGTACTGACCAACTGACACATCAAATTATCAAATTACCTTTTGGCAATACTTCTAAGTTTGAAACCTAAAAGAGATTTCCTAAAACATTTTAAATGAGCAAGTGTACCCCAACAATTCCCATCTCTCAAGTAAAAACAACAACAACAACCCAACAACAGTGTAGATTCTATTAAAACAAAGACATTTGTCACAAAACCCCCAATGCGAATACATAATGAATTTTGTAAAACCTCATTTCTCACCAGTAATAACACCCTTAATTCCTAATTTGATAAGAGCCTATGGTAAATTTTCAACTCACATTACTTTTATAGGTAAGGATTCCATCAACACAACTGACTAATGTAGATCTGTAACCAAGTTGTTTTAAACTGAAAAAAATAATGTTCCAAGGTGCATGTGTTGATTCAATAATAATATGATAAACTCCCATTGTGTGCAAGACCTATTCTAAGGGCTTCAGGTATACCCTGATGAATAAGATATGATTTTATCTATGAGAGGTTTATAATCACCTTAAGAATTTATAGCATCACTTTAAATCAGCCAGGACTCAGCTATCACATAAATTTTTCTGGTAGGCATCAAAATAAATGAAATCTATTGAGCTCTATATATGAGCAATGAACAATCTAATAGTAAAATTAAGACTACAATCCATTCACAACAGCATCAAAAAAAAAAAGTTTTAGGAATGTATTTAACAAAAGTACAATACTTGTATAGAGAAAGTTACAAAATTTTGCTGAGAGAAAGTAAATGGAGAACTCCACATTTGTGGTTTAGAAGACTCATTATTGATTGCAATTCTCCCTACATTGACCTATAGATTTAATGTAACCTTATGAAAATTCAGGCAGGCATTTTTGTAGCATTTGGTAAACAGATCCTTAAATTTATATGGGAATGGAAAACTAGCATAGTCAAAACAATTTTGAAAAAGAAGAACAAAGTTGGAGGTCTTTTACTTTCCAATTTTGAAACTTTCTGTAAAGTTTTGGTCATCAAGAGAGTGTGATACTAACATAAGGATAGACATATGTAGATCAACAAAGCAAAATTAAGAGTCCAGAAATAAACTCATATTTATAGTTAACTGATTTCTGAAAAAGTGTCAAGGCAATTCACTGGGGAGAGGATAGTCTGTTCAAGTAGGTTATTGCATCCCCACAAAGGCCTGAACGTGAATGTTCATAGTAATACTATTCATAATAGCCAAAAACTAGAGATGTCTTAAATGTCCATCAACTGGGGAAAGGATAGGCAAAATGTGGAAATCCATACAGTGGGATATTCTTCAGCAATATAAAAGAACCAACTGCTGGCATCTGCTATATCAGGAATGAACCTCAAAAACATTGTGCAAAGTGAAAAACGTCAAACATGAAAAGACACATATTGTATCAAAAAGGGCAAATTTATAAAAACAACAGTAGAGCAGTGATTGCTTTAGGCTAAGTGTGAGAAAGAGCACACATAAATGGACATGAGGGATCTCATCAGGCAGATGAAAATGTCCTAAAATTGATTTGTGGTGATAGTTCACCACTCAGTAAAATTTATAAAGATCACTGAACTGTATGCTTGAAATGGGTAAATGTTATTATATGGAACATATATGCCAATACAGTGGTTTTTAAAAATGAAGGAAGGGAAATATATCTTTAACTGTCAAGAAGGTAGGTGGGATAGCAGTTAAGAATATCTGATAATGTATTTTACATTGTGTTCCATAATATATTTCAAATCAATTTGAGATGTAGACAAGTTCTTTCGAACTGAAAAAAGCATCTGACCGTGACCGGATCACTATTATAACTACACAAGAGATTCAGTATGTGATTTTTACTCCAATAAAATGACAGCAACAATGGAAATACTGAGTTACAAGTAGAAGACTGAATTTACCCTGCAGCTCACCCAGAAATAGTCAAGGCTGTGTGAGAAGAAAAAGGAAGGAGACACTCTCCAACAGTGAATGTTAGATGAGACTGACTTGAGAACAAAAACATTCCCAGGTGGTTTTCTTTTTTTTTTGGCCATACGACACGTCTTGCAGGATCTTAGTTCCCTGACCAGGGATCGAACCCATGCCCATGGCAGTGGAAGCTCGGAGTCCTAACCACTGGACCACCAGGGAATTTACCCAGGTGCTTTTAAAGTGTTCATGACCTTCCCAGGCTCAGTCTCTGTTACAAATTGACGGCAGAGCCTGACATTCAACTGTTTCCCTCCTTTCAACATATAGAACCCAAAGTATTATGACCCCTTGAAACGTTATTAGAATATGAGACTGATCTCAAACTTAAGAACGGTTCAATAAAGTCAGAAATGATTTGTGCTTAGAAAGTGAATCCACAGTAAAACATTTTAGATCTTTATAAGTGTGTACAATAGAAGCTTTCTTGACGTATCTATTTAGCTACTCACAAAAACGAAACAAAACAGAAACTATCTAGTCCCTCCCTAGAGCACACTGATCTGTCCATGGTGTGCTGAATATTCAAAGTCTGTAGTTCTCTCACATAATCCTGGGCATGTCTGCTCCCACCAACTGAATCACAGGTTTACCCAAAATCTGCTACTTACTCTTAAACCATTATTGTAATAATTATATTATTTAAGTAAATAGTATTGATGGTGGAGTAAGAACCCTTCAAAAATATTCTATCAAAGCAAATAAGAACACTGAAAAAATTTGTTGGAATCAACTTTTTCAGAGCTCTGAAAATCAGCTAAACGTTTTTAGCAGTACAAGGAGTGTTTATTTTTTTTAAAAATTGTTGAATTTTAGTAAGAACAAGTTTTGTGGCATTTAAACCTGAACTTGCTGTATCTCCCCACCCCAGCTATGCAGTAGCCTTCAAAGCCAAGAGCACCTAATAATCATGGAAGGAAAAAAAGAAAACCAGCAACCTAGAAGCCAATAGACAGGCAGAATGGGTTGAAGCTCTTACAAAGCCCCATTTCCAGAGAATGGGCATTTGACCTGTCTAGTGGTTCCCTGGAAGATCTCATTCACAAGCTTTATTGATCTGACTGAGAGCTTGCCCTGTGCAGTCTTTTCCTGAGAGCATTAGTGAAGAATAATCAGAGGAAATTGTTTAACATAGCAGTTGCCTGAGGTGGTGAATTAGAGTTGGGGCAAACAATAGACTAACCAAAACGTTTAAAAGGAAAAGCTGGGGAAGGAGACATCCATTAGGGGGCTTTGAAAACTCTGACATATTCCTGGGAATCTAGAAGTCCATGGGCATGTGCAGGTCATACCTCTTCTCTGAACTTCTGCTGTAATTATTGTCAAAACCTCATCACTTAACACTTGATTATAGGGTACCACTTGTGACTTATAATTATAGGTTACCTTCTTCTCCCCAATATTATGTTAACAGCTAACTTTTATATAACACTGACTGTGTGCCAGGCATTGTTCTAAGTGATTTAGATTTGTTGGCTCACTTAATCCTCATAATAAGTTAAATATTATCATTATCCCCATTTTACAGAGGAGAAAACTGAGGCAGAGTACTTAAAATCCCAAGGTCAAATAGCTTTTAAGTGGTGGAACTGGGATTCAAATTCCAGTCTTTCAGCTCTACAGGTCATGTTTCTTAAAACCAAGTAACATCACTTCTGTATGGCCTCTAGCTTATAGAAAGGGCAGAGGCTTTGGAGTCAAAGACTTGTGGATATGACTTGCTAATTTGGGGAAATCATTTAATCTCTATGAGTCTCAGTTTTCTCCTCTTTAAAATCATTCTGATAATACTATTTCATTAAAATTATTATGAATATTAAACAATACTGTGTATAAAAATACACTTTGTATCTTGAAAAGTGCTAATAAAAATATTTACTCATTAGATATTCAGGGAGAAATCAAGAAGAACAGCATGGTAGAGCAGAGTCAACAAGACCTGGGCTTGATTCTGACTTGAACAGTCGCTACCTCTGAGACCTTCGGCAAATCATTTAACCTTCATGGATCTTAGTGTTGGCATCTATAAAATAAGGATAATACACCCTGACTTTCTGGGTTCTGAGGATTAACATAAATAAATACACAAACAAACAAACACCTAATGAATACTGTGTACTCAACAAACATCATTTCCCTTCCTACTCCACTTCATCATCATAGAGCAATGCCCCATTTCCATTCATTTACTCTGCTATATTTTGCTTCACAACACTTGTCAGATCTGACATATAATATATCAATTTGTTTATTTTCTGTCACTCCCATCCAGGATGTTAACTCCTTGAGGTGAGGTCAAGGACTTGTCATTTTCTCCACTGCTGTATTCCCAATATCTAGAACAATGTCTGGAAAATAGTAGGTGCTCAATAAACATTTGTTGAAAGACTCATTATTATCATCTATCATTATCATTGTCATAATTGAGATCAGGGTTTATATCACTGAAATCAATATAACATGAGGCAAATATTCATTAGTATATTTAAGGTATATAATATGCTCTCAATCCAGTTTTCTCAAAGATTAATCACCAAAATACCCATAGCAGAAACACCTTGGGTATTCATTACAGTAGAACTGCTGAATCAATGATGTTCCAGGATATTATCTTTTAAGCAAAATCCACATGGACTTTTTCTTCCTTTTTCTCTTTTAATCCAGACTCCTGTTTACCAGCCATTTAAAGCTCTATTACTTAATATAATTTTTTATTATAATTTGGATAAAGGAAGTATAAGGCTTTTAAATTTTAAGTTCAAAGTCTCTGAAACTAATTTATTTTCCTAACTGTGTGCTTATAGATTAAAGCCAGAAAAAAGAATTATTTCCTAGTTACCATATATGTAAAGTCCAAATATTTTTTTCTGATCCAGAACATTTGTCAAAATTTTTATGAAATGATTTTTCTAATTTTTTTCTGGACTTCAGTGTTTAGAACACATCTTGGATAATTTTGAATTCATTAGAGTTTATAATTTTTGGTTAGCTAAGAGGGTATCATTCAAAATATGACTATGAAACCATCCATACGTTACAAAGAAAAACTTTCACAGTGGGAAAATAAAAAGCATAGTATTTAAGTGACTGCCCCATTGTCATCCCAAATGATTTCACTGAGCTGTGGACCTACACTGTATAGATATGGTAATAATTCCAAAGCTGCAGCAGCTGTCAAGACCACTTAACTACTGGAGAGTTCAGAGGTACATTCTGAAACTTCTGCCACAGCTTTTTATTTAATGAAGTATCGTTGATTTACAATGTTGTGTTAATTTCTGGTGTACAGTAAAGTGATTCAGTTATATATATATATATATATACACACATACACACACAGATATATTCTTTTTCAGATTATTTTCCATTATAGTTTATTACAGGATATTTAAGCTCCCTGTGCTATAGAGTAGAACCTGGTTGTTTATCTATTTTATATTCATATATAGTATTTTGTATCTATCAATCCCAAACTCCTAATTTATCCCTCCCCCTCTTCCCCTTTGGTAACCATAAGTTTGTTTTCTGTGTCTGTGAGTCTGTTTCTGTTTCTATTTTGTAAATAAGTTCATTTGTGTCATTCTTTTAGGTTCCACATATAAATCATATGATAATATGATATACATCTTTCTCTGTCTGACTTACTTCACTTAGTATGATAATCTCTAGGTCTATCCATGTTGCTACCAATGGCATTATTTCATCCTTTTTATGGCTGAGTAATATTCCATTGTGTGTATATGTATGTATATTATAAGTATATATATAATATACACACATACATATATATATATATATACTATATCTTCTTTATCCATTCATCTGTTGATGGACATTTAGGTTGCTTCCACATCTTGGCTTATTGTAAATAGCCTGCCACAGCTTTTAAGGTGTTCAGAGCTGCTTGCAACTCACTAGGTCATCGGCACTAAATACAGTGGTTGTTGTACCTCCACTCCATGTATGTTCTGGGGTTCAAAATCTGGAAATACAATCTCAAAGCAGATTATATATTTACTCAATTAAATCTTAGGTATCAATAGTTGTGTACCTTTTGTCCACATGCTATTACAACCTCAACAGAGGGATGAGTGAAGAGACCATGGGAATAAGCTCTTCCAAGTTGCTCCAAATGACACCTGGAAGAATTGCAAAGAAAGGAGGTCAAGGGAAGCCCCAGCCAATGCCTGAGCCAGTTTTTATCCCCTTTTACTCATTGACCATTATTTCCAGAGAACAGAGAGGTGGAAATCTGTGAGTGATGCTATGACATTGTGAAGTGACTTCTCTGGAATCAGAACTTTAGGTACATTGAAAGGAATTAGCAAATGCCAATTTTTAGCTCAGCACTACTACAGGCATACAGTGAAAGACAGAAGTAGAATATATGGACTTGTTACATCTTAGTTGGAGAGAGTGTCATAAATGGCACTAATTAATATTTTAAAAGACCAACATATAGTACACAGTCAAGAAATATTTGTAAACAGACCCGAGGCGATAAAGCACAGTGGTTAGAGAGCAGCTTTCAGAGTCAGCCTAGCATTTGAATTCTGGCTTTACCATTTACTAGCTATGTCTTTGTGTCTGTGTCTTAATGTTGCTAAACCAGAATTTCCATATCTACTTAATCGTGATAAGCCTACTTCCCAGGGACTTTTTAAATGGATTAAAAGCCAGGTGCTATATGTACTCAATAGTAATAAGAATATTAAAAGTAACAAGTATTGAGTGTCTGCTATCTGCTAGGCACTTTTTAAAGTATTAGCTCATTTACTTCTCTTATGAACCCTATGAGGAATTACAGAATAGAAAACTGAGAGAGAGATTTTATACCAGACTCAACATCACACCTAATAGGTGGTGGAGTTGAGATCTGACCCCAGAGTCTACACCCTTAGTCACAGTGCCCCTCTGCCTTTCATAAATGGTAGCCAAAGTAGGAAGGTGGCCAGAGGCAGGTGATGTAGTAGATGCTTAGTCACACCTGTGGGACACCTGGCTACAACATAAAGAAGTCATTAAGTAGATGGTAAGCTTTTTATTAGGACACATATATGAAAAACCAGAATCTCTTTAAGGAAATGGGATATAGAGCAATTAATATTCTATTCAACCACCTATAAGAAAAAGAAAAAACCTTTTTAGGCATATGAAAGAAACATTAACTTTGAACAACAATGCCGTGATAAAGATCAAGATTTTGTCCCCACAAGAATGCATGCACATTTATGGCATTCCCACAGACTAGACTTTGTTTCAGTTGCTATTACTTAAATCAAGCAGCGTTTCCTACCCTCACTTGGAAGCCACTTGGAAGACCACAACACCACTATCTTCAGCAGCTTGCCTCACTATTCTTGGAGGCAGCTGGTACCTAAACTAGGAGGGAGCCTCAGCAAGTGTTATAGCAGCCTTTAATCTCTATAATGACAGCACCAAGACCCTAATTATCCAGGCAAATAATTCATGCTACAACAGTGGGAGCAAAGGCTACTTTTGGTCTTTTTCCTCCCACTGTTTTCCTCAAACTAAACTCAAAGAGAAGATCATGGCAGTTATCCAAAGTGGACTTGCCATGAAACAGAATAATGCCTCTCTGCGGAAGTCAAGACTACCTTAAGGATACATGATCACAGAATGGGAACAATTCCCTGCAAGTCCTGCAATTTAACCAAGCCTCCCTAACTACTAAACAATAGTCACCTGGTTGCTGCTAACTCCAACGGTTAAAATCTAGTCTTCTAAAAAACAGAACATTTTTATCTTAATATGTTCTTTTGAAACGTAGAGCCGTACTTCCCTGGTGGTGCAGTGGTTGAGAGTCCGCCTGCTGATGCAGGGGACACGGGTTCGTGCCCCGGTCCGGGAATATCCCACGTGCCGCGGAGCGGCTGGGCCCGTGAGCCATGGCCGCTGAGCCTGCGTGTCCGGAGCCTGTGCTCCGCAACGGGAGAGGCCACAACAGTGAGAGGCCCGCGTACAGCAAAAAAAAAAAAAAAAAATCAGAAAGGAAAATATCCCTGTGGGCTAGTGTATATGTGAAAGCTTTTATTATAACATTTTTAATCCCCATTTCACAGATGAGTAAAGTGAGATTATACAACTTGTTCAAGGTCATATAACTCGTAGTTGAGAATTCAACCCCAAGTGTTCTGGGATGAGAATCTAGACTCACTCCACTATACTGAATTATCTCTCCTGAAAATGGTAGGATTTGAACAGGCCCTTAAACAAGTATAGAATTTATCAAAGTTAAGAGAATGCAGAGCATTTTAAAAGAGGCAGGAAATAAACTACAAAGGCACAGAAGTAAACTGGAATGTCTTGGAAGGATATAATAAAGAGATGGTGGAGACAAGCAGAAAATTTTGCAGAAAATCAGTTAGAAAATATGGGAGCAGGGAAAGAGCCTCAAGAGAGCAAAATGAAGAAAGTGGTAGTATAGGGAAACTGATCTGATAACTATATGTTTGAAAATAATGCCATTTATTGAAAAACTTCTATGTTCCAGGTAAACATCTCATTCAACCTTCATACCTTTGGAAAATAATCATTATTATTGTTATTATTATTATTATCATTTCTCTTGCTCTGACAGCAACGCTTCTCTGGATATGGAAATCCCATAGTACTTCTCTAAATCTAGATACAAAGCAATAAACTAAACGATACCCACCCACATAATGGGAACCAGTAGAAAGACCTTCTTTCGTGTTTATGTTTTCCAGCCTGACAGTGATCTTCAGAAAGAAATTCTAGACAAAAATTATTCAATTTTTAAAATCTAGAGCTTAAAATATCTAAGTATACACGATTTAAGAAAAACTATCATTCACAAATCTTGATGCATCTAACATGCAATCTCAAAGCTGTATATGAATAAGTTGATTTTATAAATAGAAAATGATTAAATAGTGAATTAACTTTGAATGGGTAAGTACTTAATGGAGTATCTTACTCTAAGCATGCTCTTTGAGGAGAAAAAATATTGTGGTGAGAGTTGAACCAAATTTTATTCACATTAGGTTTATATCTATTCGATTCAATAACTTCTTAGAAGACCTACTGTGCTAAGCATTTTCCAGAGGCTTTGGAAGAATCAGTCCCTCTACCAGGCCCTGTGACACTAATGGTCATGTTTTCTATTTGTTTGCCCCCACCCCCTTCCTCTCCTTGCACAGGTCTTTAGATCAGGGTGCACACCTGGCTCAAGAGTAGCCAATCTTTAGTCTTCCCAGGAACCCACAATAAATTATGGCCTAGCTCTAAAATAAGAACTATAAGAATCCTCCCTTGGAAATTTGAACTAAGGGACTATGGAGAAAATTGCTAGATAGCGATGAAAGCTGAAAGCTGAAGTCATGTACAGTCCGTGCTAGAACAGTGTGGGCATTGTGCCATCAGATTTAGAGGAAGCTGATCTGACAGGGAGAACATGAGGCAGAAATGAGAGAGGCCATGCACCCCCTGAGGGAGAGAGAGAAAGAGATAAAAACAAAATCCTTAGTTTCTAATGTTTTCCCAGTTCCACTTCCCAAGAGTCTTGTACATACTCTGGTGCCTGTATTTAGACGTCTGTGTGATTTCACTAGTTGTCCTTACAATAACCTTCTTGTTGAGTGCTTTTCAAGGCTTTTCTGTTCCCTGCCAGAAAGATATTCTTGCCTAAGTTGCCTGCTGTGACTCCAGCTCCAAACTATCTATCATTCCAAGGGTTCAAAGATGACTTAAGGAGAGTCCTGCTCCTAAAACTCTTGCAACCAGGTGGAAAACAAGTACAGAAACATATCACGTATAATACAAGACAGACTGTGTAAAAGAGTACAAAGTACAATCAAGGTACCATGGAAAGAATGTCTGATTCAAATTAGTTGTATCTAAGAAGCCTTCTTTAAGAAGGAGAAATTTTCACCTTCTTAAATAATGTTAGGACTTCAAAAGTAAGGAAAGGTGGAGAACCACATTCTAGTGAGGGCAAACAGCATTAACAAACACTCAGTAGCAGAACAGGGCCACTTCTGTGAAGAGCAGCTTTTCTGAAATGAGTTTACTATATGGTGCACATAGAATGGGAGAATTTAAGAGGAGGTAAAAAATAAGCATGGTATATGCCATAAAGTGTGAAAATTATTGTGTAGCCCATGGAGACTTTTAATTGGAGAAATTAGTTTATTAATGTACGTCTCTAGTAAGCTTAAAATTCAGTATTTAGTGTTTACTAGAAGGAGAGAAAGGCAAGATGAGATACCAGTTATTAGGCTGATTCTTGTAGGCTTGGTCCTAGAAGGCCTAAAACTGACTTTTCTGAGTTAAATGTATAAGCAAGATTCAAGGAAATTTGTTTAGAAAACAGAGTTCCACAGGTCACATGGAAAGTGTTGTGAAAGAAATCAGTAGTAAGAGGGTAAGCCAAGAGGAGAGGATGGACAAGGCAGTGCAAAGCTTAAAGTATGAGAGAAAATGGAATGTGAATGGCATGAGAATGTGAAGGATGACAGAGTTGAGAAGCATGGTGAAAATAGTTAGTCTCAAGGTTCCAAAGGAATTCATTTGTAAAGTAATTGTAGTGGTTTGCATTTATCAGTGTGTCATGGTGACTCAATAAGTTAGTGAGTAATCAGACCATGACAACCAAAACACTGAACTGGATATTTAGAACTCACCTTAGCTACACTTCTAGATCCTAGGAAAATTCCTTCATAACGTGACTCCTATGAAGGGTATTAACACCCTTCTAACCCAAACTAAAATAAGTATCAGATATTTATATTTCTAAAAAGGTATTAATCCCTTCAAAGTGAAAAATATTATTATTTTCCCCTAAATATACCATTATAAATTTTATAAATGAAATACTCAAGCAGTCTAAAATTTAAAATATCCATCTAGGTACCATATTATTTATGAAGCAGTCACTGGAAATCACTTGACATCTTTCTGCCTTTTCCAAGTGACTTGAACAAGCATTTGGTGAATGGTAGTGCTTAACTCACTCAGAAATTATTCAATGAGCTCTATTAACATGCTGTAGACTATGGGGGAATCAGGTGTTGATAAGGGAGATAGTCATTATAAGAGGCATTCCTTTATTTCCACCTCTTTCATTATTTTTTTCTCATTAGATAAAATAGTAGTTATTGCCTACAGAATAATCCTAAGTACGATCTTAAGCATTGTGTTCTTTCTGGGATGGAGAAAGAAAACAATATAGTCAATATATTATGCTTGATATTTTATATTATTTGAAAAATTATGTTCAGGATGTGAAAAAAACTAAACTAGTATGTGATACAAATTATTAAGAACATGATGAACTAGGAGAATCATGAGCAAGTACTTAAATAATTCTGGGTATTTAAAATCAAAATAAAGAAACCTCCTCTAGGATAAAATTGAGGAATGGTGAAAACTCATACTATTGTCTATGAAAAATATCTCTTCAACCAAATCAAACATCTCCAGCTGAGTACAAATTTCCCAAAATATCTTATATGAGAAGTCTCTGAAGGATCCATCTAACAGTATTTCATTTAGAAAACTGAAATGAGGAAGAGGGCCTGTGAATATTGGCCATGGGAAAGTAGAAAATATAGTGTCAATGGTCATGTAAGGAACTGGATAGAGTTGACGAGATGTCAGTTTTGGAATCAGAGCTAAGCTTAGACGTCCCTTCTTGTTAGCTGTATAAACTTCAAGAAGTGGCTTCATCTCACAAGTCCCCATTTCTGCTCATGTGAAGTAGAAAGTAGGGATGTTAATATCCTTCTCACAGGGTTCTCACAAAGATTATTTGCAATAGGCAACGTTGGAAATTCCTGGCACTGAGTGAGTACTCAAAACACTGGCTCCCTTCTTCTTTCACCTACTACATCATCATTTGGTCTTCTAGGATTAGGCCTACAATTATCACACTCTAGAATTAAGGAATTTTAGCTGTGGGGAATCAACTCATGAATTACATATTCTAACAACTCTCTTAAAATCTCTGATGTGTAAAATATAGCTTTCATTAGAAACATGACACAATATGAAGATATTATCCTTTGGGGCTAATTTAGACAATCAATGAGTTGATATTTGAAACATTTCACAAGTAAAGGAAAACTGATTAAAGAGTTATTATCTATTGTTTTTAATTATTTAAAATCCAAGAGGTAGCTATAATTTAGAGATGATTGAAATTGAATTGTTTTTCTGTGTTCTGTAGAAGGTAAGAAATGTGTAGATTACACCCCCAACCCTTTAAGAAGGTCCAGTCATGTTTATTCAAAATGAGAGAAATGTTCAGAAAAAGATGCAGATATCATTTTACACATTGCATCGAAAATAAACATTATCTAAAAGAGTGATACCACAGCCTATCAAAGTTAAGTGGGCCTTGAGAGGCACACATGCCTAGAAACACCTCCACGTCACACTTAATCCATCATTTATTTTTGAGGTGGTTAATTTTAAAGATATATAATTTTCACCACAACCCCAAAAAGTGAAAGTACTTGAAAGAACTTTCTTATGCATGAAACATTCTGGAGACAATTACAGGTTATGGAATTGGTCACTGCATTTTGTTAACAATCAAAACATCCTAAGTTGCAACCCAACTAAGTATTTAGAAAGCAGATATACAACAGAGTTGGAATTAGAAATAAAATGGCCTTGCCTCTAAACTCTATCTTAATTTGCCTCTTGTTAGGCTTCATTCCTCCAAAGTTGATGTACTTTATGTCAATCAAACTGATTATGCTTTTTAATAAATTGAAATCATCATCCCTACACCACAACCTGTAAATTATTTAAGACTTTATGATTTTGGAAGAATTGAGAAGTCTTGTCTTACAACAAAGTTGTCACTTCCTCAATATAATCTCTTGTGGTTTCTTAGTGTTTTTATTTCATTCTTTGAAAGTTCTTAAGCTCTATAATTGTATTATGTTACATAATTTGGTGATTGTAAATGATCAATTCATGAGTGCATAAAGACATTTGATTTAAATTAGAGTAAGGCTCAATCATAGTAAGTCCAAAATGGTCACTTTGAGTCCTATTATTTCCAATTAGTTTCATTCTTCCTCCATGCCAATAAGCTGCATGCATGGATCTCATTAGCATTTTATATATATGAAAAAAAAAAAAAAACTGAGATGAGGTGGCAGTACAAGTCACCAGAAAAAAATTATCTCAAATATGTTGTGGTTAATGGAGAAGTAAATTTGCCTAAAATTATAAACAAGGACAGCATTAAAAATGACATTATAAATTCTTAGTATCTAGAACCTCATTCATCTTTGCCATTCCAGCCTCCTGGTTTATGGTCACAGATCACATGTTCCATCATGAGATCATGAGAGTGTTGAAGGTATCTGGAAGTAGTGAAAAAGCTATAAACCAGGTAAGGCAAAAATACACTACATGTGCTACCACCATCCTACACCCAGAGCAAACATCATTAATCATGCTGCTCTTTTTCACTGAATTCATCCAGAGATTTTATATACAATTCTATTAAATGATAAGAGCTGTGGTTAAATTTATATTTTATAAAATGCTCAATCCAACTCATTTTCTTCTCATGTTAGTTAATAAAAGAATTGAATGATAATAATTCCTCAATTAAAATATTTTAGTTTTTTAATTGAAAAAAGTTTTTGCTGTAAGGGTCAAAATAGACAATAAATGATGTTATGTTGCTAATGGCCTATTGCTGTCTGTCTAAATTAGATTACTGATCTTTTTAAGTAGTATGCAAATTGATCATGCTGAGTGCTATATATTTTAACTTTTTATTATGGAAACTTTCAAATATTAAAAAAAATAGAACTCTTATGTACATGCCATGCAACTCTCTCCAACAATTATTAACTTTCTGCTGGTCTAATTTTACCTCACCCTTTGCCCTTTTATTCTATTTTAAGGCAAATTCTAGAAAGCATGTAATTTTACATATAAATACCTCAATATGTATCTCTATCAGAAAAGAACTTCTAAAACATATCACAATATCATTACCACACTCAACAAAAAAAATTATTTGCAATAATTTAAAATAATTCCTTAATGTCAACAAGTAACCATCACATGTTTAATTGTCCCCAATTGTCTGAAAATGTCTTTATGAATTTTCTTGTACAAAGCAGGAATCAAGATTCAACTGGTTGATAAATCTCATAAGATACGTTTTTTTTTTTTTTTTTTTGCGGTTCACGGGCCTCTCACTGTTGTGGCCTCTCCCGTTGCGGAGCACAGGCTCTGGACGCGCAGGCCCAGCGGCCATGGCTCACGGGCCCAGCCTCTCCGCGGCATGTGGGATCCTCCCGGACCGGAGCATGAACCCGTGTCCCCTGCATCGACAGGCGGACTCTCAACCACTGTGCCACCAGGGAAGCCCAAGATACCTTTAAATCCCATCTTTTATTTTTTTTTCATGCTCTTTGCTGAAGAAACTGGTTATTGTCTATAGAATTTTTCCACTCTGTATATAGCTAATTGGATCCTTATAATGGTATTTAATATGTTCTGCTATCTTCTGTATCTCCTAAAAGTTGGATTAGAAATAGAGGCCTTATTGATTTAGGCTTATTTAATTAATTAGATTTTTTTTCCTTTTGGCAAGAATATTTCATCTATGGAGATGTTCATTATTGTTTTACTTCAGGAAGCACATGCCTCAATATCACTTATTATGGTATTAAGAACAGCCCATCCATTATCAAGTTCCCATTCAACCTTTCACGTAATGATTCTAGTAGCTACTTATGATTGTTGTCTTAATCCACTATTTTATTAAGACTTTCAAAATGGTAATATTTAGCGTTTTGCATGCATTCAATAGCAATGATTTTTCCATAAATAAATTCTCTCTTGTAAACTATTAGGTATTCTGAAATATAGTCTGTACAGAAAAGGCAGAAGAAATAATTGAATCCTCCCTTTTATCAATTTTCAAAAATATGAGTTGTTGCCCTAGCTACTTCCAAAGGTGTTCAAAATGTTTTGTGTTTTTGCTTTTATGCTTTTTTGATTGCTTTGAGGATGATTAAGTGTTTCACTGCATTGTGGTTGTTATTCTTTTGTCCCATCTTTGACCAGTGAGAGCCCTTCAGGTTGACTCCTGTGTAATTTTAACATGATCATAATACACTTGGATAGCTTTCTTTTATCTGCCTGACAAGATGTCCCAGGCTCATTCCTGCCCTGACTTGCAATCAGTCATTTCTCTAAAGAGCCTTGGTTTCTTTTAGTGGGAAATGGGATTTAGAAGCTTCTATCTGATTTCTGGAGTAGTCGTTGTGACTATGTGGTCATTGCCACTATGGCTTCTCAGTGTACAAACCTAGAAAACATATATTGCTCATCCACCAGAGGGCAGACAGCAGAAGGAAGAAGAACTACAATCCTGCAGCGTGTGGAACAAAAACCACATTCACAGAAAGATAAACAAGATGAAAAGGCAGAGGGCTATGTACCAGATGAAAGAACAAGATAAAATGCCAGAAAAACAACTAAATGAAGTGGAGATAGGCAAACTTCCAGAAAAAGAATTCGGAATAATGATAGTGAAGATGATCCAGGACCTCGGAAAAAGAATGGAGGCAAACATCGAGAAGATGCAAGAAATGTTTAACAAAGACCTAGAAGAATTAAAGAACAAACAGAGATGAACAATACAATAACTGAAATGAAAACTACACTAGAAGGAATCAATAGCAGAATAACTGAGGCAGAAGAACGGATAAGTGACCTGGAAGACAGAGTGGTGGAATTCACTGCTGTGGAACAGAATAAAGAATGAAAAGAAATGAAGACAGCCTAAGAGACCTCTGGGACAACATTAAATGCAACAACATTCGCATTATAGGGGTCCCAGAAGGAGAAGAGAGAGAGAAAGGACCCGAGAAAATATTTGAAGAGATTATAGTCAAAAACTTCCCTAACGTGGGAAAGGAAATAGCCACCCAAGTCCAGGAAGCGCAGAGTTCCATACAGGATAAACCCAAGGAAAAACACTCCGAGACACATAGTAATCAAATTGGCAAAAATTAAAGGCAAAGAAAAATTATTAAAAACAACAAGGGAAAAACGACAAATAACATACAAGGGAACTTCCATAAGGTTAACAGCTGATTTCTCAGCAGAAACTCTACAAGCCAGAAGGCAGTGGCATGATATACTTAAAGTGATGAAAGGAAAGAAGCTACAACCAAGATTACTCTACCCGGCAAGGATCTCATTCAGATTCAAAGGAGAAATCAAAGGTTTATAGACAAGCAAAATCTAAGAGAATTCAGCACCACAAAACCAGCTCTACAACAAATGCTAAGGGAACTTCTCTAAGTGGGAAACACAAGAGAAGAAAAGGACCTACAAAAACAAACCCAAAACAATTCAGAAAATGGTCATAGGGACATACATATCCACAATTACCTTAAACGTGAATGGATTAAATGCTCCAACCAAAAGACACAGGCTTGCTGAATGGATACAAAAACAAGACCCATATATATGCTGTCTACAAGAGACCCACTTCAGACCTAGGGACACATTCAGACTGAAAGTGAGGGGATGGAAAAAGATATTCCATGCAAATGGAAATCAAAAGAAAGCTGGAGTAGCAAGACTCATATCAGATAAAATAGACTTTAAAATAAAGAATGTTACAAGAGACAAGGAAGGACACTACATAATGATCAAGGGATCCATCCAAGAAGAATATATAACAATTATAAATATATATGTACCCAACATAGGCGCAGCTCAGTACATAAGGCAACTGCTAACAGCTATAAAAGAGGAAATTGACAGTAACACAATAATAGTGGGAGACTTTAACACCTCACTTACACAAATGGACAGATCATCCAAAATGAAAATAAACAAGGAGAAAGAAGCTTTAAATGACACAATAGTCCAGATAGATTTAATTGATATTTACAGGACATTCCATCCAAACACAGCAGATTACACTTTCTTCTCAAGTGCACATGGAACATTCTCCAGGATAGATCACATCTTGGGTCACAAATCAAGCCTCAGTAAATTTAAGAAAATTGAAATCATATCAAGCATCTTTTCTGACCACAACGCTATAAGATTAGAAATGAATTACAGGGAAAAAAATGTAAAAAACACAAACACATGGAGGCTAAACAATATGTTACTAAATAAACAAGAGATCACTGAAGAACTCAAAAAGGATATCAAAAAATACCTAGAGACAAATGACAATGAAAACACGATGATCCAAAACATATGGGATGCAGCAAAAGCAGTTCTAAGAGGGAAGTTTATAGCTATAAAAGCCTACCTCAAGAAACAAGAAAAATCTCAAATAAACAATCTAACCTTATACCTAAAGGAACTAGAGAAAGAAGAACAAACAAAACCCAAAGTTATCAGAAGGAAAGAAATCATAAAGATCAGAGCAGAAATAAATGAAATAGAAACAAAGAAAACAATAGCAAAGGTCAATAAAATTAAAAGCTGGTTCTTTGAGAAGATAAACAAAAGTGATAAACCATTAGCCAGACTCATCAAGAAAAAGAGGGAGAAGACTCAAATCAGTAAAGTTAGAAATGAAAAAGAAGTTACAACAGACACCACAGAAATACAAAGCATCCTAAGAGACTATGACAAGCAACTCTATGCCAATAAAATGGACAACCTGGAAGAAATGGACAAATTCTTAGAAAGGTATAACCTTCCAAGACTGAAACAGGAAGACATAGAAAATATGAACAGACCAATCACACATAATGAAATTGAAACTGTGATTAAAAATCTTCCAACAAACAAAAGTCCAGGACCAGATGGCTTCACAGGTGAATTCTATCACACATTTAGAGAAGAGCTAACACCCATCCTTCTCAAACTCTTCCCAAAAATTGCAGAGGAAGGAACATTCCCAAACTCATTCTACGAGGCCACCATGACCCTGATACCAAAACCAAACAAAGATACTACAAAAAAAGAAAATTACAGACCAATATCACTGATGAATATAGATGTAAAAATCCTCAACAAAATACTAGCAAATAGAATCCAACAACACGTTAAAAGGATCATACACCATGATCACGTGGGATTTATCCCAGGGATGCAAGGATTCTTCAATATACGCACATCAATCAATGTGATACACCATATTAACAAATTGAAGAATAAAAACCATACGATCATCTCAATAGATGCAGAAAAAGCTTTTGACAAAATTCAACACCTATTTATGATAAAAACTCTCCAGAACATGGGTGTAGAGGGAACCTACCTCAACATAATAAAGGCCGTATACGACAAACCCACAGCAAACATCATTCTCAATGGTGAAAAACTGAAAGCATTTCCTCTAAGATCAGGAACAAGACAAGGATGTCCACTCTCACCACTATTATTCAACATAGTTTTGGAAGTCCTAGCTATGGCAATCAGAGAAGAAAAAGAAATAAAAGGAATACAAATTGGAAAAGAAGAAGTAAAAAAAACAAAAAAAATATATATTTTCAGAGAAAGAAAAATAAATAAGTACATGCATCTCCAATTCAAGTTAACAATTACAGAATTTTTACTTAATTTTTCTATTTTATAATTTTTTTCTCTTGCCCTGAATATCTGGTTCCTAACATTAACATCATTACTTATTCACTTTATGCTATTAATCTGTGTATCTATTAAAATAGTTTTAAATAGTTTTAACAATCACCAGCAGCAGTACCAGTGAATGCAGTTGAATATTTCTTTGTGGTTCTTTTGTCTTTACAATATATCCCACTAGCCATGTAAAGTCAAAATACTATATTTAAAAACCACAGAACATTATTCTTCTTTGCATCGTTTTCTGTGACATAGAATTAAGTTCATTAATTTCTGTTTGTTTTCTATTTTACAGATTGATTTGCTTTTTTCTTTTTAAATTAACTCTGCTTTTAACTACATGAAATACTTACATGATTCCCAAGCCAAAACTATAAAACAAATCTAGCTTCCATCACTATCTCTTCCCCACTTTCTTCCACATCCCTATAAAGAATCATTTTATTAGTTTGGGGCACTATTTCTTTTTGAAAATATTAGCAATACACACACAGAGATACATATATATTCACCCATACAAGCCAATACTTCTTGCTTGACAAGAAACTTACAGTATACGTTCTTCTGCACCTTGTATTTTTGTTTTTGTTTTTGTTTTTTGCAGTACGAGGGCCTCTCACTGTTGTGGCCTCTCCCGTTATGGAGCACAGGCTCCGGACGCCATGGCTCACAGGACCAGCCGCTCCGCGGCATATGGGATCTTCCCGGACTGGGGCATGAACCCGTGTCCCCTGCATCGGCAGGCGGACTCTCAACCATTGCGCCACCAGGGAAGCCCCTTGTATTTTTAATTAATGGTATATTTTGAGATTACTCCAAACATTTTTATTTATTTATTTTTAAAAATAAATTTATTTTATTTATTTATTTGGGTCTTCATTGCTGCGCACGGGCTTTCTCTAGTTGTGGAGTGCGGTGCATGGGCTTCTGATTGCAGTGTCTTCTCTTGCTGTGGAGCATGGGCTCAAGGCACACGGGCTTCAGTAGTTGTGGCACACAGGCTCAGGAGTTGTGGCTCGCGGGCTCTAGAGCACAGGCTCAGTAGTTGTGGCGCACGGGCTTAGTTGCTCCGCGGCATGTGGTATCCTCCCAGACCAGGGCTCGAACCCGTGTCCCCTGCATTGGCAGGCGGATTCTTAACCACTGCGCCACCAGGGAAGCCGTAGACGTTTTGATTAAATGTGCATATTCCTTTTTTGGTGGGTGGGTGCAGTTTAATCTGTGTGGATCCAGTAATCAACAGGCACCTCTCCCTGTTCAAATTGAAGGAAACATCTAAATACCATCCAATACCTCATTTCTTTGTGTACAACAATGTCAATGATATGCAAACACAGGCACTTCACAGTGAAAGAGTGGTTTGTCAGAGTGGATAGTGAATGGGCTTCTCTTCTTGCTTCTGCTTACTCTGAGCTCTGCCTGGGAGCGGGGATCTTGCTGGGCGGCATCCAGGAGGCTCTCCCAGGTCAGATCTGCACACTGTAGACATTGCCTTTGTTGCTCAAAAGGATGGATCTGAGTCAGAATGGGTCCAGGAAACCGAGGTCAGCATTGCTCCAGTCACAGAAAGGACAGGGAGGCCTCCATGATCACGAGAACGCTAGTCTTCTAGGAGATGATGCGTCTAGTGGAGTTTAAGAAGCCAGTCAGAGTTAGGGAACAGACGGTTGACTCTGCCAGTGATTTCTTCCCCTTTAGTTCCCTATCACAGGGCACAGTCGCTTATATGCAGTAGGCACGCAATAACTGTTCATTGAATGAATGGATGGATGATTCGTTCCCCCAAATTGGTGCATATATATCTTGAACACGTCCCTAGATCAATTCTTTAAAATGATTTCACCTGTAAGATCTTCAATCGCCTGCTCTCCCTGCTGCTTCTCGCGGCCGCATTGGGGCGCTGTGGAGGCACTGGACTTGCGGGCGGCCCTGCCGCCGAGTCGCGCCATCTCGCGGCAGAGCTGCAGCCGATCACGCCAGCCCCGGCGCCCGCCCGGGGTCAGGGGCCACTCCAAACATTTTTAGAAACCTACTCTATTTAACAGATGTACCATCATTCTATACTGGAAGGCTATTTTTAATATCTTTTTAAAATAACTTAAAAAATAATTTTCTAATAATTTTGCAAGTAGTTCATTATTCCTAAAGAGCTTGTTTAAATTTTTAGTCTATGACACCTTATTTCTCATTGAAATAAAGTTAACACTGTACTTCTTTGAAACATTCCTCTTTCAAGCACAAATTGGCTGACTCTCATATGAAAATGTATACATCCACAATGGAAAAAAATGAATTACACTTTTCTTTATAAAAGTGAAATTTGTGGTTAATGTTTCTCCTTTGACACGGATTGAAGTATAGCTTTTACTGTGTGGGTTATAGAACACAAGAAAATAAGGAATAAATTATTGGTTTAAGGTCATAAGCACTAACCATTCCTTATAAATTTTGATGATGAAAAGAACTTTCTAAAATGCATCACAAATTTGAAAAATAAAAGTGTTGAGTCCAACAAGTTCACATTTTTCATAACACATCTCCATTACCTCTGCCAACACAGAAATGGCATAAATTTTCAATTCATGTATGCAAAATTACTGAATACATAAACACATCACAAGAATATATCAAGTGAAGTTGTCGCCAAGGCAGGAGTCATCAAGGATATTCCATCAAACAATTCAACAATCATATATTGGGTCCCTATTGTACCCAGTCACATAGTAGGTCAAGCACTCCACTAGCCACTGGGAATACAAAGCTAAATTGGCTTCCTAAGTCTAATTTTTCTACTAACCTGTGAATTTTTTAAAGGGTTGACAAAAGACAGGCTTAATTTACAAATTCTGGAAGAGCGTGCTAAGGACAATAATTATTTTACAAACTACAGTGGAGGTAGCACAGAGGTGAAGTTCAGGTGATTAATTCATGGAAGAGCTTCCCATCAAAATGACAGCTGGGCTGGGCTGTGAAGGATAAATAACTCTCAGTGTAAGATGAGCAAAGGAATCCCTGGCAAAGGGAAAAGCAAAGAATACTACATTATCCATTAGAAAACTCTGCAAAAGACCTTTCCCAGAACCCAGTATCTCTAGCAGCTTTAAAAATATTCAGGTCTGGGTGCCAACCTACCCCCTACAAATGAGCACTCAGATTAATTAGCCTGGGGCAAGCCTGAGCATAAGAATTTTTTAAAGTTCCCCAGGTAATTCAATGTGAATCCAAGGCTGACAAGCATTGCAATAACTGGAACTATCGAAAAAGATTTGAACCCTGTGTGAATAGATCTTTTTAGTTCTAAGATAGAGGGATGTCCTTTTTGCTTATAGAAATCCTGTAATTGCTGTCTGACACTATAGCCTGGGTGTAATGTACTTAATATTCCCCTCTATCACTTTCAAATCAAGAAATGGTCACTTTTTCCAATGCATATTAAAATCAACATTCTAAAATTATGTCTTTGTTTTGCTTGTCTTTATAAACATATAAGAGCAGTGACGCTCTTATCGCTTATAACAAATTAGGCTTCACCTTAAGTCAATATTTAGTGCAAGTGAAAGATTACCCATCTTTTTGGCCATTAATGCTTAATTATGCATTTCATTAAGTAACGTTTTTACTTTAAAAGGTTCATTAGTAACAATTAGTCTTCTCTCTTTTCTAATTTATATGCACCTGTTTCTAATTACAGTGCCACCATGTCAGCCTTAGAAAATGCATCATGCATATTTCTGCCTACCCAAGTATATTCACCTTCCTGTTTAAGAAATAACTCTACCTTTTTTCATCTTAAATGCATTTTCTGTTCTTTTCTGGTATAACTTGTGTGTGCTCCTCCAATATTTAAAAGGTAAATATGAGCATTTATATTTTGTTCTTGTTCAAAGGCCTACATCTCATTGAACGTGGTGAGCATGTCTGAAAGAAAAGGAAACAAGAAGCACCCCCCGAAATTGGTAATCATTAGATTTTTTAAAAATTCTGTGACCCTGCCATGACTGAATGTTTGTGTCCCCTCACCCCACAAAATTCATATGTTGAAGCCCTAATCCCTGATGTGATGGCATTAGGAGGTGGGAACTTAGGGAGGTAATTAGATTTAGATGAGGTCATGAGGGTGGAGCCCTTCTGATGATATTAGTGCCCTTATAAAAAGAAGATAAGGCTAGAGCCACCCTCTCTCCAATTTCAACACAAATTAGTCCTAACAAGAAATTTTTTAAAAAGAATGATGTTTAAACAAGATCATTTAATTGTTTTTAGGTTTTGATTATATAACATATATATAAGCTGGAGACATGAATTCTACTTCAGAAAAAAATAATCAAAATTAATTCCCTATAAACAGTGAAGGAAATTCTCTTACCAGGGTAAAGCATAAGGAAAACATGTTTTCGACATTCTCACTCTTCACCTGGGGCGTTTTCTTATTTAACCCTCCTTGACCAACTGTCAAATTCCATACACTATCTATGACATTTTACCCCAAGCCTCTCTAGTCCCAACAACAAAACGTGGCTATCCTTTTTACCATCTCCTCTGATCTCAGTTTTCTGGCAAGGACTTGAACAAATTCTTTTTTTTTTTTTTTTTTGCAGTACACGGGCCTCCCACTGTTGTGGCCTCTCCTGTTGCAGAGCACAGGCTCTGGATGCGCAGGCTCAGCGGCCATGGCTCACGGGTCCAGCCACTCCACGGCATGTGGGATCCTCCCGGACCGGGGGACGAACCCGTGTCCCCTGCATTGGCAGGCAGACTCTCAACCACTGCACCACCAGGGAAGCCCCTGAACAAATTCTTATACATACATTCATGAATGATAGTAAGTTCATTTCAAGTACATTTATGAATCTTTGTAATTATTATCTACAGCATCTATTTTAAAATGGGTAAGTTATCCTAATGCTGAGAATTGAAGTGATGTTGTGGGGAAAAAAATGTACTAAACAATATGTCGAAAGACCTAGTTTCACAACTCTAACTCACTTAACCTTTCTGATCCTCAATTTTAACAACTGCAAAATTTATGTAATTTCCACTTTCTTTGTTGTGAGGATTATATGAAAGTTAAAAGTACTTTGAGGCTTTTAATATATATGGGAATATTACATTTGTATGTATATATGTGAATAAATATGCACATACACATATATAATTAGATAGTATTACTTAATATGGTGGACCACATGGACCTTTTATTTCTACCTTCTACAATTTTCAAACAAATAAATGACTGGTTAAGTTACTAGATGAAAAAGGGAAGAGAAATGACCTTTCAACAGAAAAGGGTTGCTATATTCCTTGGAGACTACCACTGAGATGCCCAGAGAAATAGCTTTAGAAAAATAGTCACCATTTCATACCTTTAGCCTTCCAAGTCCAATAGAGCTGAATTTGACACAGTGGGAGAATACAGAATAAAAATGGCCCTGTAGGTAATTTCATCCTATTATGTTTATATGAAAGGAAGACTGTGAACTCTATGCATTTTTTTCAGTGTTCCTTCTTACAGTTTTAGTGCACGGATCAGAACCAACTGAAAGCTATGTGCTGAGGGTTATAATTTCATAGGAAGTAACGCAGTAAAAAATCTGATGGCTGTGTACCCATAAGGAGATAACCTAGGTAAGACATCAGAAGCAAAATAAGATCGTCTTAAGTACACCCATTTAGGACCTGCCTATCCCATAGACTCTACCACTACAAAATTATGGATTGGTCAGAAGCAGCTGAAAAGCTTGTAAGATATGCAGAGGAAACAAGTTCAGGCTAGTGTGTAATCTTAAAGCTGCTGAGGTGGGAAAATCACTAATTGCATTTTCTGAGCGACATTTTTGATCACCCTATCTTCTCATTAAAGAGGATTTTCTGAAAATTGAAAGGGTGTTAGGATGTTGAGAAATCAGCTAAGTGGCGATGTGTTTGCCCAGAATATCATTTTCTGTTTTTGTGGGGATTAGCAGGAAGAGTTGGTTTTGTTGTTGTTTTTCCCAGAAATCATGCTATGTCTGAGCAGTTATTTAGGAAGACCTTATACACAATATTTCCTGACATGACTACTAAAGTGGATAGAAATTCATGCCAACAAGACATAAATGTCATTGGTTCCCTTTCCTTGTAATTTTTCAGAAGAATCTTATATAAATGTACAGATGGGAACAACCAGTAATGGGATTACTCAGTGGGAAAAAGAAAGTACAACATAATGAATGGTGAGCTTCCGGGCAAGAACAACATCAGCAGGAGATAAAGAGAAGTTGAGCTGTGTTCAGACTGAAAAATTATTAGAGAAGAAACAGATTAATCTCTGCTAATATGTTAGTGGCTGGATGAATACAGCAGCTGTATCACTCATGTTGTGATAACTATTTGTTCTGTCTGAAGAAAGAATCTAAATACTCAGGCTCTGGTGCTGCTGAATAGATGGAATTCTGGCACTTTAATAGAATCATTTAAGGGAAGGCAGTGGCCTTTTGGAAAGAGAGCGCTTCTCATATCCAAAACGCCATGAGATCGCCTGGGGAAACTGACGAGCTAACAATCAAGCAAGTGGACAGAACAAGGGAGAGGACAAAAGGGTACTGCTAACCTACTTACAACAGAAAAGTTTACCTCCCTCTCACCTCCTTCAAGGTCATCTTTTCTGCTCTCAGCCCCAGAGCAGAAACTTGACTGTTTAAAAATCTCTGACACAGTAGGAGAATACAGAATAAAAATAGCCTTGCAGATAATTTCATCCAATATATGTTTATATAACAGTTTTTTTCAGACTATTTACAGTTACTTAATATGTATCTCAATAGCCCAGTCTACTTAAGATTAGACAAATGTTAGATTCATTTCAAACATTTATCTGATTCAACACTAAACGTCATTTATATGTGTTTGGTCTCCATGTCTGTTGATCACATGTCAAGTTCTTAGTCCACAACGTTTAAGCGTGAAATGGGAGTTTGCCACCTAACTATTTAAAAATACAAACCAAAACAAATAAACAAACAAACAAAAAAAAACAAATGACACTAACTTCCATAAACTGCAGATTTGGGGCTCTTTCCCCCAAATCCATATTCCCTACTAGTTGGTCAATCTGCATAAAATAAAAATGTTAAGAGGATTTAGTGTTGGAGAAAAAAGAAAATGTAGACTATATTCTCACAGTGTTAAGTAGCATACTTTGTTTCTAGACAATTTATTAAAAAAAAAATTTATTGAGCACCTACTACCTGCCCACCTGTGCTCAAAACTGGAAGATGCAAAGAATGGCAACAGAATGCTCAGGCTTATTTAGATGAAGAAAAACTCAAACAAAAACAAAAACAAACACCACCAAATATATATATACACAGTTGACCTTTGAACAACAAGAGTTTGAACTTTGTGGGTCCACTTATACTCAGATATTTTTGAATAGTAAATACTACAGCACTACATGATCTGCAGATGCAGAATCGATGGTACAGAGGAACCCCAGATATGGAAAGCCAACTATAAATTATATAGGGATTTCCTACCTCACAGAGGGTCAGTGCCCCAAACCCTACATTTTTCAGGGATCAACTGTATACATATTTGTTTGTTTGTTTGTTTATATTTGTAGGAGGGAGGGATTATACCCAAACTGTAAAAATTGAATTAAAAATATAACTTAATAAATTGTTTCCAAAAATAATGATTAGACAGACATAAGATGAGTATCACTGTGTGCACCAAAATTGGAGTGACAAGCAATATAAAATTTTGACAACAATTATTTTACTTTTTGGATTCTCTTCCTTCCTGCATTGTTAAAGTAAGAAAGTAAACGGAAAAAAGTGAAAAAAAAAACCCTATGGCTTTATTTTATGGTTTAATAATAGGTCCTAAAAGATTACATTCTGATTCAAAATGATGTGCATTGTCACACTCTCAGGCTTACAAAAGTTGCCAATAAAAGATCAGCATAGGGGAAGCCCAAGGCCAAAATAAAAGGGTCATTTGGACACATCTAGGAAAGAAGATTTTCCCCTGTTGATCAACTAAGCAAGATGAACCGTAAGCAGTAAGAGTGCTAGCCTTAGAGTGAACTTCAGGTAAGCTGGAACCAATGTAGGAAAATCCAGGTCAGGACAAGCCTGTACATGATGAAAGAAAGGCCATGGGGAGTAGAATTAGAGTTGAGGATCCAGGAGATGCACTTATGGCCCTGTCCACCCCTATTGAAAAGCTGGTGCTAAAAATCACTCATGGTTTTACATATTTTTATAACAGGTGCAGAAAAAAATGCTTTTGTTCACTGCTTCTTCCTCTGAACTACTGTTTACACTATTTGTCCCTGAGCTTATACTTCTTTCTATTGCTATTTATCATCTTGCAATACTTCCCCAACTGTTCTATAAAACTTTCTCAAATCTTCCAAAACCCAGTGCATAATTGTTATGTAACAGGGAAAATGTATTTTTAAACAGATTAGAGTGCTTTTCTTTTGCTAATGTCATTGTGTGTGATCTTTCTCTCGTTTAACCCGTTGCCCAAGGGAGAATTAGAATTTTTACAGCAGAAATACAGAGTCTGTACCTTCTGCTCTTGACACCCAAAATAAAAATGTGAAGCCCAGTTTTCTCTTAGCCTAACTTTATTAAGAAAGTAAAGGGTTTTCTACATTTCAAAACTGTTCCTTTATATATACAGACAAACCTGGCTAACTCAGATCAAAGAGCCATGCTGTAGAGATAAGGGAAGACACAGTGTGTGTAAGAAGTTTCTAACAGGAAGAGAAAATAAATAGGAAATCTTCTAAAATAGTAAGAATACGAGGCATTTAAAGAAGATGAGATAAAATGAGGGTTATTTGGGTACTAGAGGAAAGATCTATTCCCTCTAATTCTCAGGGTCTCAACCAAAGGGAACAAATGTACAAGATTATAAAAATGCCAATATAACCCACGATAGATTTCAGAAAGAATATGACAGCATCTAACTTGGGTTATATCCACCCACCTTGTCCAGCATGGCAAGGCAGGTAGGACAGTAATGACCAATAGAAGTATCTATTCCAGATGAATATGACGGTTAATATTATGTGTCAACTTGGATAGGCTATGTTGCCCACTTCTTTGGTCAAGCACCAGTTAGATGTTGCTGCGAAGGTATTTTTCAGATATGATTAACATTTAAATGAACAGACTTTAGGTAAAGCCTAATATGGTGGGGCGGGGGCGGCACTCCTCCAATCAGTGGAAGGACTTAAGAGAAAAGACTGAGGTCCCATGAAGACAAAGTAATTCTGCATCCATACTGTCTTTGGACTTGAGACTACAACATCAGCTCTTCCCTGGGTCTCCAGCCTGCTGGCCTGCCTTGCAGATTTTGGACTTGCCAGCCCCCGCAATTGTGTGAGCCAATTCCTTAAATTTCTCTCTCTCGGTATGTATTTAAAAAATACACTCATACCCACAGTCATACATACATACATCCTACTGGATGTAATATATATATATATTATAGGCAGTATACATCTTATTGATTCTGTTTCTCTACAGAACCCTGACTAATACAGTAGATAAGCCTAAAATAGCACCCTGAGACTGCATTGTATGAAAATGCCATGCAAGAGGCCCCGGACTTCCTGCGTAGAGGACTAAGAGATGCAGAGAGAACAGGGGAACATCTGAGACTGGGGGTCAGGACCCTGGAATTGCAAAATACAGGAACTTCATGACCAAAGCAAATGGCAGCAACCATGGATTTCAGCAGCAGCTACCTAAGTGACTCCAAAAATAGCAAGTCACTCCTCAGACGATGTCAGCTCACAGACCCAGGGCCAGCACAAGCCAATCATACCACAAAAAATTTAGGGAGGATACTAAGAAGAGTATATGAGCCAGTCCACACCCCAGCCCTCCGTAGTAAGATCACATCACTTTCTTACAGAGCAACCTCCATGAGAAGTGGCACCTTGACAGAGAGGAAAAATAGCCTTGATATAAAGCTTGTACTTTGAATTGACTGTTACATGAAATACAGTGGGCTAATCCTAAATAGAACATATTAAACCGAAATGTACTTTTATTGTCAAGATTAAATTCATTCCAAGAGAGGTGACATCACCAAATGGTAGAATCCCTGATCATATTCCCCATTAGCAACAATAGTTTGGCAGCCATCTACAGACAAAAGTGCCTTTATGGGAGTTTTGGGATTCAGATAGGAGATGGAGAAACCCCAGTGGAGTCCAAGACAAAGGAGGGCCATTTTGAGAAAGTAGGTGGCTGCCCAGGTGGC
The DNA here is from genome assembly GCF_059928025.1 of Delphinapterus leucas. Lineage (NCBI taxonomy): Eukaryota > Metazoa > Chordata > Mammalia > Artiodactyla > Monodontidae > Delphinapterus > Delphinapterus leucas. The sequence continues at coordinate 39,825,352 of NC_143136.1, read as the reverse complement.
AGGCTCCCTGACCAAGGACAGCTACAGACACAGAGACAGCCCTGTTCCTCGGTGGACTTGGCTACCCCCTCTTTTGGCCTTGGTCTTGCCACCAGCATCTGTCTGTCAAAGGACACAAGAAGAGTTTCACCCACCCTTGCCTCGGGTAACAGGCACCGCCCTGAACTTGAACTTGGGGCCAGCTGCGGACCCTGACGTGTCACATAACTCAGGTCTAGGCCCTCTCAGCTGTGGTCCTGGTTTGGTCTTGCCCACTCAGGAATGTGTCGGGAGATTGCCTATCAGTACCCTTGGGGGCAAGCCTGCTGCCTTGGTTCCACTGTGGATCCTGAAATGGCGCTGTGACTTGGCTTCAGTCCCTTTTGTGGAGCAGTCCTGACTGCCCAGGGCCCAAGAGGAGACATGCCCCTCCGTGCCCCTGAAGTCAAGCCTGCTGACATCAGTCCAGCTGCTGATCCTGAATCAGCCCTGTGACCAACTCTAACCCTACTCATTTGTGGTCTGAGAGCAGCCCTGCCCACCCAGGAGCCCAGCAAGATGCACACACATCCATGCCCCAGGAGGCAGGCCTGAAGACCTCCCAGCTATGGAACCTGAAGCAGCCCTGTGACTGGCTGCAGCCCCACTCAGCTGCAGTCCGGGTTTAGTCCTGTCCAGTGATCTAGCAGGAGTCCTGCCAGGAACTCAGTGGGAGCAACACTCCTCCATGCACCTGGTAACAGGCTTGCCCTCGGTGGACGCAGCTGAAGACCCTGAAGTGGACCCTTGTTGCAACACCAGCCCTACTAACTGGGGCTGTGGAGGTAGTCCTGTCCACCCATGGACCAGACAGGATTCATACCTGCCCAAGTCCCTGGCAAAAGGAACACAATTGCTGGATTGTGTGGTAAGAGTATGTCTAGTTTAATAAGAAGCTACCAAACTCTCCTCCAAAGCGGCTGTACCAGGTTGCATTCCCACCAGCAATGAAGGAGAGCTCCCGTTGCTCCACATCGCACCAGCATTTGGTGCTGTCAGTGCCCCGGATTCTGGCCATTCTAATAGGTGTGTAGTGGAATCTCATTGTTATTTTAATTTGCAATTCCCTAATAGCTTATGATGTTGAGCATCTTTTCATATGTTTATCTGTCATCTGTTTATCTTGTTTGGTGAGGTGTCTGTTCAGCCTTTGTGTTTTAAGAATGTGCCTTTCTGCTCATTTTTCTAACTTAAAGTATGGAGGGACAAATTCACCTACCTCCAGCATAACCTCAAAGTAGATTTACTTCTTAGATTTCTGCTATTTCCATCCTTAGATGGGACTGAAGAATCAGGGTTATTTAATTATGAGAAGAAAAAAAAACCTCACTCATTCATAATCTTCTCTATAAAAAAGAAGGAAAAGTAGAACCGATATTTTTCTGAGGGAGGAGCCTAGACAACATTGTACCTGAAAATAATAATAATGCGCATTGTCCTGCTAGTCTGGAACATCTGTCACTTTACTTGCATTGTCTTAATTTCACCTCTAAAACATTGACAGGACACAAAGGCTATCACCATCCCATTCTGCACGGTTACTCTGAACATCTGGGCTATTTTTGAATTGTCACTTTAGTTTTACCAGCTGAGCCTTCACTGGTTTTGAATGCCCTTGTATTTAATTCTTATCAATTTTATGGCCAAGTAAAACTGGGATCAAATTTACTATGCAAGCTCTGATTCATGAAATGATTTGAACAATATTAGCATTGGACTGTAAAGACTGTTACTTTCTAATAACTAATACATTTTCAAATAGGTAGCAAGTCAGGGATATTTATTTTCTGAAAATGTGTTATATCAAAAGACAATAATGGACCACTGGGAAAAGTCATAAGTACCTTATTAAACCATGTTTTGGCATGAGTATGGTTTAGAATATGAAAATGGTTGTTAATGGGTCTCAAGCAGTTTAAAATAGATTTATAGGCATGGCTACTAAGGGCACTAAAAGTACTGTACCATAAAAAAAGAAGCTAGGGAAAGTTGAGACAAATATAGGAGATGGCCAAAAATATCCTTAAGCATCAATAATTTAAATAAAAATTAGACTTTACTTTGTAGTACATTTTCACTTATTGTACTAAATATATGTAATGATTCAGATAAAAATCCTATATTCTTTTAACATTTTAATTATAACATTAATGATTAATATATATGTACCTTATGCACTAATAGAATCTCTGTATTTTAAACTCTTGTTTGAAAGTGAAGGCTCATATAGTGATAGTTATATCAAATTATATCATCAGGGCTTCCCTGGTGGCGTAGTGGTTGAGAGTCCACCTGCTGATGCAGGGGACACGGGTTCGTGCCCCGGTCCGGGAGGATCCCACAGGCCGCGGAGCGGCTGGGCCCATCAGCCATGGCCGCTGAGCCTGCGCATCCAGAGCCTGTGCTCCGCAACGGGAGAGGCCACAACAGTGAGAGGCCCGCGTACCGCAAAAAAAAAAAAAAAAAAAAAATTATATCATCAAAGATAAAGTGAATAAATTCAAGGGTAAATAAAATTCTGAAACAACAACAAAACCAACTATGATGGCAATCAGTCACTAAATAAATAGATGTTCTAGAATATTTTTGGAACTGCAAGCAACTCAGAAGTTCATCTGATCCATCTACCATATTGGATAAGTCAATATAACTGAAAGTTATCCTAAACAAACAGTTGTCAATCGTTCTTCTAAAGACGCTTGGAATATTCCTTGATTATCCATTCCAGGACCCAACACTTACTAATTCCATTCTAGAATGTCTTCCTTCTTTGTCTGAATAGTCTCCTGCTGCTGTCTCCTCTGGTTTACCTTCTAAAAGAATTGCAAATAATCCTTCAAAAACTAGAAGTGTTACTCAAACTTCAATCCAACCAGCATTTTTACTTAAATTAAATAGAAAACATCAGATTGTATTGGATAAAATAAGAGAAATAACTGATTCATGAAACTTGTTTCAGTTATCCATATGCATGTGTGTGTGAACTGGATATTCATTTATATATAAGAATGTGTCTGTCAAGATAAAAATATAATTCTTACTAAGTGTAATGGTAAATGTCTTAGACCATCAAGAATTTTTCCTTGATCAAGTTTTAATTCCTTCTATAGTTGAAGAATATTTGCCGAATATATGTTTCCCCTCTTGTGATTCAAAATTTTTTTGTTGTTTACACAATTTTGCTTTGGGAAAACTCATAAAATATTTTTTCACTAAATTATATAAACCTAGAATTATGACTCTTGGAAAATTAGACTAATTTTAAAACTTCAGTGTATGATTTGTGGCTTGACTGCTATTTAGCCTTCATGTCAATGAGGAAAGCTCACAATATATGTATCAGCAAACTTAAATTGTCATTAGAATTGATGATATAGCTAAGAGAGTGTTTTTTTCTGTGTGTGGTGCAATTGAAGCATCAATTATGTTACAATAAATATCATTCCTTTGACATATAATACAAGAAGGCATTTAAGAAGGAATTTTTCCACACTAATTTGGCACAATTTCTCATTACTAGAAACAGAAATAACAAAGCTTTGGATTAATTTCAAGCATTGACAACATAAATCTTTCCTAAAATAAAAACTGAAGAGATGAAATGTGATATTATAAAATCCAAAACTTTTCTTTGAGATTTTTTTCTTTATAAATCAACTTTATTCATGTATAATAGACATAAAATAAAGCACTTCCCTGGTGGTCCAGTGGTTAAGACTCTATACTCCCAAATGCAGGGACCCTGGTTCGATCCCTGGTCAGGGAACTAGATCCCGCATGCAGCAACAACGATCTAGCACGGGGCAACAAAGATCTCACATGCTACAACTAAGACCTGGCACAGCCAAATAAATAAATAAATAAATATTTTTAAAAAATAGACATAAAATAAAATGCCATACTTTTTTTTTAATATAAATTTATTTATTTTATTTATTTATTTTTGGCTGAGTTGGGTTTTCATTGCTACATGCGGGCTTTCTCTAATTGTGGTGAGCGGGGGCTACTCTTCATTGCGGTGCACAGGCTTCTCATCCCAGTGGCTTCTCTTGTTGCAGAGCACAAGCTCTAGGCACGCAGGCTTCAGTAGTTGTGGCACATGGGCTCAGCAGCTGTGGCTTGTGGGCTCAGTAGTTGTGGCGCACAGGCTTAGTTGCTCCGCGGCATGTGGGATCTTCCTGGCCGGGCTCGAACCTGTGTCTCCTGCACTGGCAGGCAGATTCTTAACCACTGCGCCACCAGGGAAGCTCAGTGCCATACATTTTTAAGTGTACAGTCTGATGAGTTTTAACAATGTATATACTTGTGTAACCATCACATATTTCAGCCACTCTTTACTCAACCGTAGTGTATGAATCAATAATGTTGCTGAAATTCATTTATATTGTTCTGTGTACTTTGTTTCTTTTCATTGCTAAGTAGTATTGCATTATATTGATATATCGCAGTTTATGTACGCATCTATTGATAGGCATTTGGGTTGTTTTTTTGTGTGGGGGGGGGTTTTTTGCGGTACGCGGGCCTCTCACCGCTGCAGCCTCTCCCGCCGTGGAGCACAGGCTCCGGACGCGCAGGCTCAGCGGCCATGGCTCACGGGCCCAGCCGCTCCGCGGCATGTGGGATCTTCCCGGACCGGGGCACGAACCCGTGTCCCCTGCATAGGTAGGCAGACTCTCAACCACTGTGCCACCAGGGAAGCCCCTGGGTTGTTTTTAATTTAAGGTTATTATGAATAAAACTGCTATGAATATGTACAAATTTCTTAATTCACATATATATTTTTATTCACATATTTTTTCACTTATCTTGGGTAAATACCAAAGATTAGAATTGCTGAGTTATGATAATTGTGTTTAACTTCATAAAGAACTATCAAATTGTACTCCAAAGTGGTTATGCCATGTTATACTCCCACCCAATGTATAAAAACTTATTTGCTATACATCCTTGCCAATATGCCAATACTTAGTGCTTTATCTTTTTGTTTATCTTTTTAATTTTAGCTATTGTATTAGTCAGGGTTCTCCAGAGAAACAGAACATATATATATATATATATATATATATATATATATATATGTTATATGGAGAGAGAGAGAGAGAGAGAGAGATTTATTGTAAGAAATTGGATTATGTGTCATGTGATTATGAAGTCTGAGAAATCCAAGATCTGTAGTTAGCAAGCTGGAGACCCCAGAGAGCCAGTGGTGTAAGTTCCAGTCGGAAAGCCAGCAGGCTGAAGACCCAGAAAGAGCCAGTGTTTCAGTCTGAGTCTGAAAGCAAAAAAAGACCAATGTCCTAGCTTAAATAGGCAGAAGGAGTTCCCTCTTACTCAACTTTTTTTTTTTTTTTCACTCAGCCTTTTTGATTGAAGGTCCACATTAGGGACAGCAATATGCTTTATTTAGTCAACAGATTCAGTGTTAATCTCATGCAGAAATACCCTCACAGACACGCCAAAGTAACATCTGGCACCCTTGTGACCCAGCCAAATCGACCCATAAAATTAACCATCCCAGCTATTCTGTGAGTAATCTCCTATCTCATAGCACATTCTAAACACCAGAAGGAATTCCTGTAGTACAACACCACTAAGACCTGTGACAAAAAGTAAGACAAGCTGGGTAATATAATCATAGGATCTGGGAATGGCATTACATTGAGACCTTCACATGTTTCTTTTATACCATGAAAGAAAGTCTTCTCTGTTTTCCCAAAGTAAAATAGATACACTACCATTTAGATACTACAGTTTTTAGGTATATTAATCAATGGTCTTCTTTGAAAGTCTAGAAATGGCATCAAGCAAACCTTAACTCCTTAAAACTTGATGCCATCAATGATCTAATTTCTTTCTTTGATTTTCAGATTTCTTTTCTGTTCAAAATCTGTCATAGAATTTTATATTCCCAAAACAACCGATTCTCACGTGATTAGATAGGAAACCACCTCGTACTTAACAGGTAAGTCTCATCAATCTGTGTCCTTTTCTTCTGACTTTGGTGAAGAGAAAACATCTGGTTACCATTCTCTATATAATAACATTATATATTTGAAGTTTGTAATTAAGCTTCCCCTGAAGACTTAATAACTATGATTCTTGAAACTCCCTTTCTAAACTCCCAAACCTTTAATCAGTTACTTCATGATGGATTTTTGCCAAGTTCTCTTCATGTTTTTCACGAGTCTTAAAATTGTTGAGATTCAAATTGGACACATCCCATAATTTATTATTAAAATATCTCTATCATCATATCACTCCATCTTGTGAGCACTGGTCTGGGAGTCAGGTGTCCAGCTTGTTAGCTGTTTTGAATTGCCTAAGTCATTCAACTTATCTGCATCCCAGTGTACTTATATATAGATAGTAGGAACTAGACTAGAGGATTTTTATTGTCTATATCATTTATGCTATGACTTTATGACTTAGTCCAGTGAAACAATAATTTTTAATGGATATCTTTGTATAGCTAACTTTTGTTGCATTCTCTTTTGCAGATATTTTTTTTTTCTTCACAAAGCAAAGTATCCTTCATTTATCCCCAGGGAGCTTCGTTACATTTATTTTTTCAGCTTGTCAAAGTCATTCGGAATTCTAATTTTCTACAAGGTAAGGGATTCATCTAAAATATTGGTCCTTCAATGCCGTGATGCAGTATCTAGGGGGAAAAAACTGAGAATATTATAGTGAATCAGTTTCAGGAATTTATATAAGATAAACTAATTTGTTTACACCAAACTAATTTGTTTACACCTCGTCTCATAAAAGAAAAGGTTAACACGATAAAGAATAGGTCAAAAGATGAGATTAGCCAATCTTTCCTGCTCCCCCTCCATTTTCTCCTCTTCCACTAATATTTATTTAACACTCCCATTTACTGTGCTCGGTGCTCTGCCAAGAAAGCATAACAGATGTATTTCTTGTCCTTGCAGAACTCAGATCCTAAAATAGGTATCACTGAAGTGAGAAAAGGGTAAAAAATAGACTTAGAATATGCAGAGAATAAGTGACTCTTTCAAAGTATATGTACTTTTCCCAAAATGTGCTGTTTGGAATCTGGTAGTATAAGGTTTATCATCATCAAGTCTGAACTTATAAATTGGGCAACGGCTTCCACCTTGCTCACCTTCATACAACTTTTAAGAAGGATCTTGTCTGGAAATAGATATTGTCTTTATTCTTTTACAACTTCTGTTTTTCCACACCTACTCCTCCCCCTTCCTTCCCTGATCCTTATTCTCTCCTCTCCCAATGCTGTCCCCACCACACACACGCGCACACGTGCACACACACACACACACGCACACGCACACGGTATCTTCTCCGGTTTAGGTACTTCGTATAGAGTGAGCCCCACAATCTCGTTGGAACCTGGGTTCCCAAAATTAGTCTCAACTTTTTTCTTAAAATTACTCTCAAATTCTTTCTTCTTGAGAAAGAATTCAAAGGCTTCTTGAGAAATAATAATAATGATAAATCAAGCAGAGCTTCTTTCCATAAAGAGGCTTAGAATGTCTAATATAGGGACTATAAATAATTCTTGCTGGAGTGAGGTGTGCATATTCTTAAACTTGTGACCTCACAGTTGGAGAAGGTCATAAGAACTATAAAGGAAGAGTTGGAAATTTTCTGGGAGAACTGAAATGGGGAGAGATAAGTTTTAAAATATTCTAGCAATATTTGAGAACATGCAGAGTGTTTTAAGGAGTAAATATAATAGAAGGAAGGACTAGTAGAATAAGCAGTCTGGGCATATCCTTATATTCTAACTTGTATCTGTGGATGAGGGTTGGACAGTAAAGAAGAGAGACAGCTACAGAAGAATTTTAATCAGTGGTTTGATAGTTGAAGTAATGGGTCACTAATGCACTCTTGATAAAACACATATACACCCACAACCTTCATTCCTTTGTAAAATATGGCTAATAGTGCTTCCCTGCTGAGGGAATGTCAAAAATAACAATAAAAATCATTGAAATTTTACCAATAAAAAAATCCCTTAAATAATAACTTTTTTTCCAGAATTTTTCAAAGCTTTATTCAACTTTTCTACCAATTTATTTTCACATGCCATTTTTTATTCTAGTAGAATACAGCTATCCTGTTGGGAAATCTAATTTTTTCCTTCGTCAACTGAAACGTGTAATTTAAGTCTACTAGAGCAAGACTGGTAATGAGAGTGACTGTAATAAAAACATGATGGGACTTCCCTGGTGGCGCAGTGGTTAAGAATCCACCTGCCAATGCAGGGGACACAGGTTCGATCCCTGGTCTGGGAAGATCCCACATGCTACGGAGCAACTAAGCCTGTGAGCCACAACTACTGAGCCTGCACTCTAGAGCCAGCGAGCCACAACTACTGAAGCCCGCGTGCCTAGAGCCTGTGCTCTGCAACAAGAGAAGCCACCGCGATGAGAAGCCCACACGCCGCAACGAAGAGTAGCCCCCCTGTTCTCCGCAACTAGAGAAAAGCCTGCGCGCAGCAACAAAGACCCAACGTAGCCAAAAAATTTAAAAATTTTAAAAAAACAAAAACATGATAATAGGGAGATGCTGAATCAGCTGAGCAACAATATTTAATATAAACCAAATCATTTAAAAATTTTGAAATTTTACAGAAGCAGATGCGTTTAAATTACCATTTAGGTGCTCTTACCCATTACTGTTTATAGGGTATGGTTTACGTTCACTGTTCATTTATTTACAGCTCAGTTGGTAAGTGTGTTAATGAACAAGGTAGAGTTTGAGCCCTTTAAGACATGCTAATACTTTCAGACAAGGAAAAAGTGTCTTCCCCACTGCAGGGGCCCATATGTAGAAAAACACTGATTTTATATTGATTCTGGTAACAATGTTAGAGTCTATAAAAGTTTAGAGCTAAATGCTTGATGGGATTTGTATATTCAGTAGAAATAAAATTCAGTGCAGTTGTGTTCACAGGCTTTTTGGTTTTTGCTTGGAGTTTAAAAGATGCTTCTAGGGCTTCCCTGGTGGCACAGTGGTTGAGAGTCCGCCTGCTAATGCAGGGGACACGGGTTCGTGCCCCGGCCCGGGAAGATCCCACATGCCGTGGAGCGGCTAAGCCCGTGAGCCATGGCCGCCGAGCCTGCGCATCCAGAGCCTGTGCTCCGCAATGGGAGAGGCCACAACAGTGAGAGGCCCGCGAACCGGAAAAAAAAAAAAAAAAGCTTCTCTAAGAGGTGAATGTTTTATTGATTAGCCAACCCAACAATTTTTTACTATGTATAAATAATTGCTAGGTGTTTCAGCAAATTCCAGTTGTAAAAGTGACTGGAGTCAACATTATTTGGTAAATTACTATAATTCCTTACCAAACATTTTTCATATTTCAGTTGTTTTTTTCCTCCACTAAGTACTAAACAAAGTAACTGTGCAGTTAGAAATCATTTTGTCATGCCTGAACATTACTATTTCACAAAGAGCAGTCATTTTTGGATACATAAGCTGTCAGTAAAACAATTTCATTTACCTTTTAATTGATGCATAAGCCTCTTTAAGACCATCATTAATAAACCTCCTTTAATGATTAGCCAGGAAATGTCTTCATATAATTAGCACTTTTCTTACACCAAGCAGAAAAGTTTTGTCCTAGAGGAGTAGAGGGTGGGAGAACTTTGAGGACGTCCACCAAAAGACAGATCTAGCCCAGATAGTCCCAATGGTCACAGAGGATGAATATCTGGAACCATTTAACAAACCCCCCATGGGGAGACGGGAACGCTCTTTAGTATCGTCATCGTTTTGTAAACCTCGGAGGTGGATTTCAAACATTCTTCTTTCCTGTGTGTAAATGTGGAACATCTGTGGGAGCAAATGCCTGTGCAGGCTGTGCAAACAAAAATAGAAAGATTTCCATTTTGAAATCTCTTTCCAGAGTGTAGTTGGGGATGAGAAATAAAAGACCAGATTCTTGTTATGACATTTAAAGTTGGTATTTACAGAGGATAATCAGGTTTGCCCATTGTTTCAGGATGGCGATCTTAATTGATAATTTTCTTAATGTCCCCAAGCATAGGATTCACCCGTGCAGATAGAGACAGGTTGATGTAATGCTTTTGGCAGAGACAGATTATGTTACTGTGCTCATTTCAAAGTCTCCATGATGGTTACAGATCAGAAAGTAATTTGAAAAGGATGAATTCTATTCCCCCTTGCTTTCTGCTAAAGTAGTTAAGGTTGCTATTCCAGATTACTTTACTTTTTAAAACTCACATGTTGACTTTATTCGAGTAATAATTAAAATATTTTAGTTAGATTTAGCTCATAACAATCTTTTTTGGCTATCACAATCTTAGACTAACTTCCCTAATCATACCAAGTTAACTTAGACTACATGATTGAAAACAATGGAGAGAAGTAGCAACTATAGCACTTTAAATCATTTGGGTTTTTTCCCCCTCTCAGGTGTTTATCGTATTTTTCAATGGACCAATGAACACATCACACTTTGAGGTTAGAAATTTTATACCTTATGGTCCACATAAGAATCAGAAATAAGCAAATAGTCTATTTGTCTTTGTGGTTGAAGACAGAACATATTTTAAAATTATATTTAAAATATAATTATAAATATATATTTATAAACCTATTTATAAATTATATTTTTTAATTTCTCTGTAATTGCCAGTTTTGCTTGTCTTATAAGAAAGTCCACCCTGATTCTATTCACTATATAGTGTGAAATAAATTTCCTAATTTGGGACATTTAACAGACAATTATTAGGGGCTTCTTTTATTCCTGTCAGAGAAGTTATTTTAATACCACTTTAGGAAAAACATGCCATATGCTAAAAAGTGCATGTTGTGAATCTTATTTAGTATGTTCTATTTGGAAACATACTAAATTATATATTTACAAACTTTTGTGTCTCAAGGAAAGGAGGTATACTATGTCTCAGTTTAATTTAAATGTTACTTACTATAAAGCAGTAGTATTTTAATCCACTGAAGAAAACCCTTATGGTTATTGGCAAGAAACTAGAACTGATTTGTAAAGAGTAGGGCAGAAACTTTTTTTGAGATTAGACACCAATATTTTAAGCTATGATGAAAGAATCACTTACTGCTATTGATATACTAATGATAAGGTGAGACTATACAAAGTGAAAAGCCTGAGATTGTTTTGAAAATTTTACTGGGTCTGTTCAATTGGAAAGCTGCTGATAATAGATTATATAAATTATTCTAGAACTTACAAGAAAATGAGATTAGTATTGTGTCACCCCAAACTGTCCTGTTAATTACACATTAAAAAAGTAACTTTCCATATGATATATGGAAAATTCAAAATAGTATTCACTACATTCATTGAAATGCATTGACTAATTTTGCTGAATGGAGAGAGGATTGTAAAACCCTGGGTGATTTTTTTCTGCATGTTTTTATTGTCCTTAATTTTATAATAGTTCCCTTCATCTCTGCTTTCTGCAATTTGAGAATGTGGTGGAAATTGTTGCTATGAAGTTCATACGTTTCATTGTGTTTTATTGGTGCAGAGCCTAACTCATCAAAAGTGTATCATGTGGGTCTGATTAGCTGCCTTGCAAACGTCTTTTGGAATGCATACCACATACTCTGCGTGCAATTGAGTAAGAACATGAATGAATATAGGGAAAACTGAGGTGGTATCTTTGACTATGCTTACAGAATTTCAGAATTGAAATGGAAACATGTTTTCTTAATTACCGTTTATTTTAGCTTCATGTCAGCTTCTCACTGGATTCCTTTTTTTTGTTTGTTTTTACAAATAACAGTCATGCACATAAAAACTTTAAAAATACAATTAGATGTTATGGAGGATATGAAACAAAGTAAGCTAGGAATTCTATTCTTGAGAAGCTAATGGTTTAATATAAGAGATAAGACATGTAAATAACCATAAAACAGAGGGATGATAGGTGAAATGAAAGGAATCGCTGGGATAATTTACTGAAGAGGAAAATGACTTCAGAGAAGGCCTGGTGAGGAATACAGCCGATGAGTTAGGGGAATGAGTCTGGTAGAAATAATCAGAAGGTGAGAAAAGCAGGGAAGTTCATCGTGCATAAAGTTACTAATAATGAGGGAGTGATCAAAATGTAAAATTATTGGGATTGGGGAACCGCCGCTGCTGCTGGAACAGGACAGGGGAGACCTGGGGGCTGTGATTCTGTTCATTTTCATCTCTTCTACATTCTCCTTTTCATATTTCAATAGCCAACTCTGTGAATATTGTGAATATTGAGGGCAGCTAAGGGACTCCTTGCAATTTATTTTCTCCTTTTGCTATTCCATTTTTAATGAACAGAATAACGCATAGGGGAGACTCACTTCCTAACAATGTTCATTTCACACATAAACAAATTCCAAGGCAACATCTGAAGCTGAGTCCTCGATTTAGAGCATTGGAGGGCTGTGCAGATGACTGCAGGAAAGCAGTTTTTGAAATGAGGCACAGCGGGGCCAAGCTAACACCAGGAGAACTTCAGGTCATTAGGGATTCCCATGCCATTTGCTGCCAAAGGATTAATGTTGACCTCAAGTGCTGAGTAGATGCCAACAAGGATAATTGCTTGTGGAACAATTAACTTGGATAAGTTGAAAACTGCTCTTTGCCTGTATATTAAACAATCTGGAAGCTCTCATTTTTTCTTTGTTTTTGTTGTTGTTTCTGAGCAGCCTGATTACAGATAGCGGCTATATTTTTTATATTCACTTGATGGACACTGGGTAAGTAGAAAAGGTTTAGACAAGTGAGTTAAACTGTGGGTGGACTATTTGAAACGTGTAGGTATTGGGGTGAACTGCATTCCTGAGCCTTTTAAGGCAGTCATTAACAAGCACATTGTGGCCACCACAGATGAAATTCATCTCATTAATTTTAATTGGGGAAAGCCATCCTTACTTCCTTTCCCTAAAGCCCACACTTCACTTTATGGCTTAATTATGTTATTAATGCACCTCACCAAAAGAAGCGGTTATCTCTTCCTGATGTCCTAATAAGCGTCTTGCAACAGTTCGTCGGAAACTTCCCCACTGTTTCCAAGCCCTCCTTTCTCCACACTCCCTCATTCTCAACAAGTGAGCTCACTCATATTTTACAGAGGAGCTAAAAGTCACTTAGCATAAACTCCCTCACATGTTCTCTTCTAGGGCTTGATTTCTATACCTATCCTGTCACTTTCCTTCATTGAGTCTCAGAGAAAGAGGTCTTTGCTTTCGTTTCACTGGTCTGGGCTCCTTGCTTCTCAAAGTGTGTGCTGAAGAGCAGAAGCGTCAGCATCACCTGGGAGCTTGTTCAAAATGCAGACTTTTGGGACCCATGTTGGACCAAAGAATCAAAATCTGGATACCTAGGTGATTTGCACACACATTCACATTTGGTTTTAGATCCTAGTCAGTCCTACATCCCCCAGGACTATTTTCCTTCATTTACTTCCACTGTAATACATCATTATAATATATCTTCCTTTCTCTTCAATTTTTTTTTTTTTTTTTGCAGTACGCGGGCCAAGCCGCTCCGCGGCATGTGGGATCCTCCCGGACCAGGGCACGAACCCGTGTCCCCTGCATCGGCAGGCGGACTCTCAACCACTGCGCCACCAGGGGAGCCCTTTTCTCTTCACTTTTTAAATGCTTTTCTTCCCCGTCTTGTCAAGTCCTTCTGTTTCCACCTCTTCTCACTCAAATTACACTTTGCAAGATTCTTAGCTCGTTCTTATCCATTGTCTTGGTTCTTACCCCAATGTCTCATCATCCTTTCATAAGGACTCCTGATGTTTCACTTCTACGCGTACACTTGAAAGTGACCACTGATCTCCAGTTCCCTAATCCAACAATCTAGACTTAGTCTTCAGGACTTTAATTTTTGTAGAATTTGGCATTGCTCGGCAATTTCTTGAAACTTTCTCCTCTGGCTCCTATGACCCTAGGCTTTCTCCCAGGCTCTAGGGCATGGTGTTGGCTTTTTTTTTTTCTTTCCTGTTGCCAGCTGTGGTCAAGGGACTGGCATGGGAGGATGCTTGGCTGTAAAAGTGATATATTTTAGAATTGGGACGCTATTATTGCAGCATTCAAGGGTAAATAAAAGTGAAATCCAGAACTTGAAAACGTATTTGTTCAAAATAAAAGGGATGAAGGAGACTTATGGGAAAGTTCTGGGACTAAAAGTGCTACAGTCCCCATTAGATTTTTCCAGATGCCATCTTCTAAGGGAGGCAAAAAATGAGCTGAACAGCCTTTAGACTTTTTTTTGTCATGATGTGGAGATTTTGGTATCTTAATTTTTCCTTTGATGGGAAGTCTTTGGCTGAGTTCTCTCTCCTCCCCCAAATTGGTGGAAATAAATTTAGGAATCAGAAAAAATTTCATTAATACAGGAATTTAGAAAGAAAAAAATGATCCAGAATTCTACCCTCTAGAGATAACTACAGTTAACATTTTGGGGTTCATCTTTCTAAATTTTCATTCATACATAGAGATAGATAATGTGTGTGCATGTGTGTATATACATATATATGTATATACACGTACGTGTATATGTATAAACTTCAACTTTTTAAATTATTTTGTCTACAAAAAAGATGAAAGCTACTCCTTTCAGTTACTTATATAGTATGGCTCAAGTTTCTATGTAAAAGTATATATATCTACATCTTTTTAATTGCTCAATATTATTCTGGCAAGTGGCTATGGCATAAATTATTTGAATAATTGCTTATCCTTTGCAATGTTTTGCTCTTTTAAGCAATGTTAAAATGAGCATTAATGTGTTGATATCTTTATTCATTTATCATACTGTTTAATATAAATTCCCCAAAGTGGAATTTTTATGTCAAGGGCTATGTATTTTTCTTTCTTTCTTTCTTTTTTAACATCTTTATTGGAGTATAATTGCTTTACAATGGTGTGTTAGTTTCTGCTGTATAACATAGTGAATCAGCTATACATAAACATATATCCCCATATCTCCTTCCTCTTGCATCTCCCTCCCACCCTCCCTATCCCACCCCTCTAGATGGACACAAAGCACTGAGCTGATCTCCCTGTGCTATGCAGCTGCTTCCCACTAGCTATCTATTTTACATTTGGTAGTGTATGTATGTCCATGCCACTCTCTCACTTTGTCCCAGCTTACCCTTCCCCGACCCCATGTCCTCAAGTCCATTCTCTAAGTCTGCATCTTTATTCCTGTCCTGTCCCTAGGTTCTTCAGAACCTTTTTTTTTTTTAGATTCCATATATATATATATATATGTGTTAGCATACAGTATTTGTTTTTATCTTTCTGACTTACTTCACTATGTATGACAAACTCTAAGTCCATCCACCTCACTACAAATAACTCAATTTCGTTTCTTTTTATGGCTGAGTAATATTCCATTGTATATATGTACCACAGCTTCTTTATCCATTCATCTGTTGATGGACACCTAGGTTGCTTCCATGTCCTGGCTATTGTAAATAGAGCTGCAATGAACATTGTGGTACATGACTCTTTTTGAATTATGCTTTTCTCAGGGTATATGCGCAGTAGTGGGAGTGCTGGGTCGTATGGTAATTCTACTTTTAGTTTTTTAAGGAACCTCCATAATGTTCTCCATAGTGGCTGTATCAATTTACATTTCCACCAACAGTGTAGGAGGGTTCCCTTTTCTCCACACCCTCTCCAGCATTTATTGTTTGTAGATTTTTTGATGATGGCCATTATGACTGGTATGAGGTGACACCTCATTGTAGTTTTGATTTGCATTTCTCTAATGATTAGTGATGTTGAGCATCCTGTCATGTGTTTGTTGGCAGTCTGTATATCTTCTTTGGAGAAACATCTATTTGGGTCTTCTGCCCATTTTTGGACTGGGCTGTTTGTTTTTTTGATATTGAGCTGCATGATCTGCTTGTATCTTTCTAATCCTTTGTCAGTTGCTTCATTTGCAAATATTTTCTCCCAGTCTGAGGGTTGGCTTTTCATCTTGTTTATGGTTTCCTTTGCTGTGCAAAAGCTTTTAAGTTTCATTAGGTCCCATTTCTTTATTTTTGTTTTTATTTCCATTTCTCTAGGAGGTGGGTCAAAAAGGATCTTGCTGTGATGCATGTCATAGTGTTCTGCCTATCTTTTCCTCTAAGAGTTTGATAGTTTCTGGCCTTACATTTAGGTCTTTAATCCATTTTGAGCTTATTTTTGTGTATGGTGTTAGGGAGTGTTCTAATTTCATTCTTTTATATGTAGCTGTCCAGTTTTCCCAGCACCACTTATTGAAGAGGCTGTCTTTTTTCCGTTATATATTCTTGCCTCCTTTATCAAAGATAAGGTGACCATATGTGTGTGGGTTTATCTCTGGGCTTTCTAACCTGTTCCATTGATCTATATTTCTGTTTTTGTGCCAGTACCATACTGTCTTGATTACTGTAGCTTTGTAGTATAGTGTGAAGTCAGGGAGCCTGATTCCTCCAGCTCCATTTTTCTTTCTCAAGATTGCTTTGGCTATTCGGGGTCTTTTGTGTTTCCATACAAATTGTGAAAATTTTTGTTCTAGTTATGTGAAAAATGCCATTGGTAGTTTGACAGGGATTGCACTGAATCTGTAGATTGCTTTGGGTAGTATAGTCATTTTCACAACGTTGATTCTTCCAATCCAAGAACATGGCATATCTCTCCATCTGTTTGTATCTATGTATTTTTCAACTGTAGATGTATATTGCCAAATTGCCCACTAACTTATGTATATGAGTGTTATTTCTCCTGATATTTACCATTATTTGCAGGGCCAGGATTAAGGTCATTTAAATTCAGGGATGGATCCTGCCTTTAAAATTTTGATATCTTGTTCATCATGGAAATTTTGGATTATTTTTCATCAAAATATTATTTACTTTGATTGCTAAGTTTTTTGTGCCTAAAACAAGTAACTTATCTCACCATAGTCCTGGCCCTGAATATTGGGTCTGACATTAAAAGAAAAATAACAGTATGATTGGTATAAAGTGATTGTTAGTTGTTACTTTTACATTTATAACATTTCTAATGAGGGTGAGCAATTTTTTACATTTAATGATAATTTGTGTTTCTTCCTCTAGATCACTTGTTTGTGCTCTTTGACAACTTTTCTATGGGATACTGTCTTTTTGAATAAATTTATTTACTCATTTATTTTTGGCTGTGCTGGGTCTTCATTGCTGTGCATGGGCTTTCTCTAGTTGCGATGAGCAGGGGCTGCTCATTGTGGTGGCTTCTCTTCTTGCCAAGCACGGGCTCTAGGCATGCAGGCTTCAGTAGTTGTGGCATGTGGGCTCAGTAGTTGTGGCTCGTGGGCTTAGTTGCTCCACGGCATGTGGGAATCTTCCCGGACCAGGGATCGAACCCGTGTGCCCTGCATTAGCAGGCAGATTCTCAACCACTGCGCCACCAGGGAAGCCCAGGATACTGTCTTTTGCATGTTGATTTGTAAAAACTCTTTCTGTTTATCATGTACATTGTAATAATTACCCCAGTTTTTTTTCAGTATTTTGGGGCATGATTTTTTTCTACATAGAAGTTTGAAAAAAACTGTAGTTATGATGTGACTGCAGAGACTGTTTAAAATGGAAAACTAATCTTTTAGTCTTCCTCCCTTTCTTCAAATGTTTTTTCCTAACAGAATTTGAAGATCAAATCTTCCTTGCCCTTGAGGAAACGTTAACTGTTTTTGCAATTATTAATAATTTGAGTATTTTGAAATGCATCATCAAAGTCCATTACAGCAAAAAAAGAGGGAGCACAGGTGGGAGAGGAGAAGCAGAGTGGAGACAGGAGTTAGAGTGAGGTTTTCCCCACCACTATAAAGAACTTTTAAAAAGAGATAGGACTTCCAGTTTCAGAGATGCTTCTGGCAAGGCTCTGGGGAGGTGGCAGGATCCCAGAGAAGAAGGTTGCATCACACATCAAGGCAGAGGTGGCTAGTTCCCTAATTCCCCGTGTGACACAGAAACTACCTGACTTCAAGGACCAACCATGGACTTGGACATTGAGAATGGTAGCATGAGAAATTCCCTGGAAATTAAAAGCACTGACATTTGCATCCTGTCATCCCTTCCCACTCCACCCGCAACTGGCCTAATTTTCTCGCTACCACATAAGCCTCTGTGATTTCATGCAACTTGAGGAAGAGAAGACAGCATCAACTAAAACAAGCCTGGAATTTCCTGACAATCTGTTAGAAGACTGAATGTAGAGAAAACAAAGTCTTATTGGCTGTATACTCGAGTTTGGAGTCTGAGATGCATACTTGCTAAATGACTAGATTTTAAAATATTTTCTTAGATATATTTTTGATTTTGATATAATGCTAAGAATAGGCTTTCCCAGTCAAGGATGTCTTTTTATTGTCCTATAAATTTTTCTAATACATTAATGGTTTTATTTTTAAATCTTTAATTCATCTCCAGTTCATTTTGGTGTTCTGTGTGTAGTAGGAATGTAATTTTAGAATCATTTCCAAAATGGTTAGCCAGTTTAATTATCATCTCAAATGTATATAAAATTCCCAATGGTATAAACTGGACACCCTGGGAAAGTGAAGCCAGAAGTTTTACCTTTTCTCCCTTCCCTATAATTTGTTGGTCAGTGTCTTTCCCTAATTTCCTTCTGCTTTATTCCTTTCAGTTTTTTCCACCCTATAGCCAAAGTGAGCTTTCTAAAACAAATCTACTCATGCCATAATTGTTGCTAACAAACATTTGAAGGGCTATGTTGTGTAAGAGGAATCTGCACTGCCAGGCAGAACCAGGACTCCTGGTAGGAAAATTTGGTGCAAATTTAAATTGTCAAACTTTGAAATGTTCTGTAATATAAGGAAGTGGATTTCTTGTTTGGGTTCTCTGTGAAAATATTTCAGACTGGTAGAGTGCTCATCAGGAATGCTGTGGAAGAGATTCCTTCATAGGCAGAAAGTTGGAATAGATGACTTCAAGATTCCACAATTGTGCTAAGTGTGTGGAGTTCCATAGAACCAGAGCTTGAAATGCAACAAATTAAGGAAAAAAATTACAATTGTTATCTCCTGTTTAAACATATGTACTTTTCTGTTAAGCACTCTTTGTTCTATTAAGTTCTATTAAGTGCTATTTCTATTAATGGTTTTATAGTGATGGAACTGAATTTTCCAATTATCTAATATATTTATTTATAACTATAATTTTCCTTTGCTATTGGTATAGTATTTTATTGCAAAATAATATTCTTATGAAATGTTAATGTATATTCTATCTCTGTTTTAGATATCTAATTAATTAAATGGCTTAAATATACTGAAATATCAATATATTAGCCAGAATTTTATCTGAACATATTCATTAAAATGATTTCTTTCTCTTAGTATGAAATAATGTTATTGAACCATAGTTTGGTTTTAAAAAACGGGAAAAAGAAGTTTATTATACTTTTTAGCAATATCCATCAGCTAAACACCGATTATCATATGAAATGGGGGTACAGAGAGTATCAGAACTCCAAGGTTCAGTGATTTAGTCTCTGAACCACAGTCTAATTAAGAGTAGAGCCACAGGGTTACTAATACATTAGGACAAAGGTCACAGAAGGGAATCAAGTGCCTTATGCCTTGACCTGATTAAATGTTTCCCTTCAGGAACATTACATTAATTTTTTCATTTCAGAAAGAAAATTACTTTTGCAATAGTTAGAACAGGGCACTAACTAGGCTCCTCCAAAATCTGGACATTTGCCAACTTCCTTGAGATACTGTTGATAATTTCCTCCCCTGTCCTCCACACATGCACTACATTCTAATTGTCTAGTAGGTGGGGAATATAATTTGGTGCTAAATGAATTTCCACAGATGCTATTTGGAATACCTATATGATCTAAATGCTAATTCACAGGGGACCATTTGCCTGGATAAAGGCTTTAAATATATGGTGGTTTTGTAGTTCTTCGTATTTGCCTTAAATATATTTTTAGTAATATTACTCTATTTTTTTTTTTTTTGGCTGTGTTGCATCTTCATTGCTGTGCACGGGGGCTACTCTTCGTGTCAGTACACGGGCTTCTCATTGCAGTGGCTTCTATTGTTGCAGAGCAGGGCTTTAGGCACACGGGCTTCAGTAGTTGTGGCACTTGGGCTCAGTAGTTGCAGCATGCGGGCTCAATAGTTGTGGCTCGCAGCCTCTAGAGAGCAGGCTCAGTAGTTGTGGCACATGCACTTAGTTGCTCCGTGGCATGTGGGATCTTCCTGGACCAGGGATCAAACCAGTGTCCCCTGCATTGGCAGGCAGATTCTTAGCAACTGCGCCTCCAGGGAAGTCCCCATTACTCTATTTTTACGATGTATAAGATTAAAAATGTGATAGTGCTTAGCAAATAGAGCAAGGGCACATAGAAAAATAACAGCTCATCCAATCAGCAGATGTTTGAAGGTCTACTCTATAAATAACTCCCTCAAAACTTTTCATCTTTCAAGGATAACGTACTTGTTTATATTGTGTGCAAATCTACTTAATAAGTTTTCATTGGACAAAGGAGGATTAACATTTGTTAGGACATTACAGGCTTTGAAAATTTTACTTTATTTGGCACCTATATGCATATTTTTTGTGTTTTGATAATATTTGGGACTGTTTCCAAAAATACTGTATGTTTTGTATCAGTATATATATGTGGTCCAAGTTGTTAATTCCTTCACTCTTTCAAATTCCCAAATGCCACTTTATTATGAGATTAAAATACAGCTCCTTAGAATTATCTGTATACGACCTAAAATCATAAAATTGTATTTTTTTTCCTCTCCAGGTATACTCTGTGTTGTAGATAATTCAAACAACGCTGGTCAAAAGACAGGGTTGTGTTTCCATTTGGTCTCTGTTTTTTCAAAGTAGCAAATGCTTTAAAATTAGTTTTGCTCAACCCCAATCCAATAAATTAAACATTTCTTGAGTGTATTTCAGTTGTAGTGTATCAACTACCGCTTTGTAACAAATTACCTAAAAAGTCAGTGACTTCAAACAATCACCACTTACTATTTATCACAATTCTGTGACTTGACTGGGAGGGTCTTCCGGCATTCTCAGCTGAGGTGGCTGAATCTCTCTCCACCCTCTAGGAAGTAGAACCAGGCTGCTTCGAAGGTTTGGCTTCTTCATATGGCAGCTGAATTCAAAGGGTGAAATTGGAAGAAGCGAGGCCTGTTGATGCCTTGGCTTGGCAGTCACACAGTGTCAATTTTGCTACATTCTACTGGCCAAAGAAAGTCTCCAGGCCACTTTAAATTCAAGGAGATAGAGAAGTAGACTCCCTTTCTTGATTGGATAAGTGGTGGTGTCATTTTCTAGGATGAGAGAAATTTGGGACCATGTCTTGCAGTCTACCACCTCTGGGAAGTAAGGAAGTGACCATGGCTACAATCTAATCCATCACCATAATTAAGTCAAAATCCCAAGAAACCAGAAAATATAGATAGCTCATACAACCCATCGAAAAAAAAAATTTTAATTGGCAAAATTTGAACAGACGCTTCACAAAAAAGACCTATAAATGGCCAATAGGGACAAGCAAAGATGCTCAACATCATTTGTCGTCAGGAAAATGCAAATTAACACCGGAGTGAGATAATACACAAAACGCTCTTTACTCATCCTCTCACTCATTTATTCAACTAATATATATTATTTTCTCAGTGCCAAGTATTGTGATAGGTAACAGTTTTATAAAGATGAATCATGTTTCTTGAAACTCGCAATAAAGAAGAACAAATTGATGGCAAAACAGAGTAATGACTATTACAATAAAGAGTACAGAAAATTTATAAAGGCACAGAGGAAGTGGTGACCAAACTTTGGGAGACTAGAGGAGGAGGCAGAGTGATTTCTAGATAGTCTTAGAGGGAGGGTGAGAGTTTACATGAAATCATAGGGGAAAGAGATAGTCCAAGAAAAGAAACAAGCCTGCGCCAAAGCACAGAGGCATGGCAGTGCACGGCACTTTTGGAAAAATATAAGCAAGTTGGACCCCCAAGGGAAAGGAGTGGGGTTAGTTGTGACTGGTAGATGGGTGAGCAGCACACAGGGTACTGAGAAGCCCATGATACCTTTCGTGCTCTAGCTACTGTTTCATTCTTGGTGGACTGGCACAAAAGACAACTCCTCCACGGAGTTCTTTAAATTCTTCCTCCTCCCTCCCCCCAGCAGAAAAAAAAAATCCCACCTTCCTTTGAGCTTCAGTAATACTTTATTTGTATACATACCACATTTTTTTTTTACAATGGTGTGTTAGTTTCTGCTTTATAACAAAATGAATCAGCTATACATATACATATGTCCCCATATCCCCTCCCTCTTGCGTCTCCCTCCCACCCTCCCTATCCCACCCCTCTAGGTGGTCACGAAGCACCAAGCTGATCTCCCTGTGCCATGTGGCTGCTTCCCACTAGCTATCTATTTTACATTTTACTTACCACATTTTTGCCTCATATTTATATTATTTTTCTTCATGTCTAATTTTCTCTGTTAGACTGACAGCTCCCGTTAAGGCAGAACCTAAGTCATTGCTTTTTTCTTCAGTACTTTGCCAGACTTTTTTCTTTTACAGGTCACCAATAAATGCTAGTTTAATAAAATTGTGTTGCATCTATCAATTATTTTTGGTATATGATGTTGACATGTTAAAAAGAGAAGACCAAATATAGACTAGTTTACTGCAATTGTCTCATAGGTTTTAGGTGAAAATGAAACTCAAATTGTTAAACTTAATCTTACACATTGTAGGCTTTCTCTAAAGTCAAGTGATTTCACGTGTTTTTTAAATGGTTATTTTTTCTTGTTACATATTTTTTTAATTCTGAAATATTTATCACTTAAAATATGGATTCCTTTATGCTATATTTTAAGTGGAACTCAGCTTTCTTGGTCTTACACACTAGAATTTGGTCTCAGTACTAGCTCTTTGTCCTGGAATCACTTTCTGATAGTAATTCATGAAAGATATTGATATATTAAATACACTGGCAATGTAAGATACAAAATGCATTCATATATGGACTAATGATAAACTCAAAACACACTCTAGCAACTCTCAGAGGGTGGGTTTGGGGATACTGGGGAATAGTTTATTTTAGCATCTCAAAGAGTGGAATGTGGACAGTTTGAAATTTTGCTTTAAGTATTATGTATAAATTATTTTTAGACTAAAACTACATAAAACAAGGCTTGGCTGATACATGTGAAGATCGAGTGAAAAATGTGGAGAGGTAAGAAAATAAAGTTGTAATACATAGTGTGTACTGGACTTACATGTATTAAGTGAGAACTATCTGGATAATTTAAGAAAAAAGAGGTTTTTTTAAATTCACAAAATTAAAAAAATTCATTGAGCATCTATTATGTGTGGGATGCATGGGGGCTTTAATTATTTAGCTATGTTCAGATGAAAGCTTTCACTCTCTACTTTATATTACATGTCTAGACAGAGCCCTAGTTTCTACTCAGAACTAAAGGACACAAATAATTTATTCCTAGGTGCAAGGATTTATCCTCTAACTCCTGTCAATCTTTCCCCATCAATCAGGCTGGTTCCTAACTAAACAGATGGGATTTTCACCAAGCTCTGATGGCCAGTATGCGTTGTTGAGCCAAGAATGAAAATTAATTCCATAGACAATGACCTTCTTCTGAAAATCCTTACATAGTCAAGGTTTGCATTCAATCACTCAAGCAAGATGTATTCTACTTGATTTAAGAGAAGCTTTTCCTTCTATTACTATATTGCTTGCTACTGAACAGGAACTCGTAGGGAGGGTGTTTGTCAGAAGACAGGGTTCTCTGCCTCTTTCTAAATGATGAGGTTCACATCATTTAAAATACGGCTTTTCCATTTGTGAAGGAAGGTAGTAATGCTCATCTCCTCTCCAACTGCAACAATAACGTTCAGTGCATCAAGAACCACAATAATTTGTAATGTATTTTGTGTGTCCAGACGCGAATATCCTTAGCATTTTTATATTGCCTACCTTGTTAGACAATATATTAACTTTATTTCAGTGGAGCCGATGAGGAAGTATCATAATTCCCATTTTACAAGCAAAGAGACCGAGATTCAATGATGTTAAGTGGTTTGGCCAAGATAACATTTCAAGTTAGTGCTAGAAACAAGATTTAGAATACTGTGTTTTGACTTCAAGTCCAGGGCTCTTTTAATTCTTCCACCTCTCTCGTTCCCTCTCTCTCTCTCTCTTTTTATTTATTTGTTTGTTTATTTATTTATTTGCGATACGCGGATGTCTCACTGTTGTGGCCTCTCCCGTTGCGGAGCACAGGCTCCAGACGTGCAGGCTCAGCGGCCACGGCTCACGGGCCCAGCAGCTCCGCGGCATGTGGGAACTTCCCGGACCAGGGCATGAACCCGTGTCCCCTGCATCGGCAGGCGGACTCACAACCACTGCACCACCAGGGAAGCCCTCTCTCTCTCTCTCTTTTTTGCCTCTTCTTTTCTTTTTTTTCCAGTTTTATTGAGATATAATTGACATATAGCACTGTATACGTTTAAGGTATTTAGCATAACGATTTGACTTACGTACATCATGAAATGATTACAATAAATTTAGTGAAGATACATCATCTCATATAGATACAAAATTAAAGAAACAGAACATTTTTTGCTTGTGATGAGAACTCTTAGGATTACTCTCTTAAAAACTTCCCTATGTAACATACAGCAGTGTGAATTATATTTATCACGTTGTACATTACATCCCTAGTACTTACTTATCTTATAACTGTAAGTTTGTCCCTTCTGACTGCCTTCATCCAATTCCCCTCCCCTCACCTCATTTCAGCAGGCCACGTGCAACAGTGCCGCACCTGGTGCTTCAATCAGCACAGCTGCGCCAGACCCACAAGGACTCTGCCCCGCCCTCCACAGCGAGCACCCTAGAAAGCAGCCCCGTCCACAGCCTGTGAGGGGGAGTGTGTACACTGGAGCCCTGGCTCGCACCTCTCCATTCTCTCATCAAAGAATAAAACCTTCCTTTGCTTCTGAGCCAAACTTGGTCTCGTGCTGTTGGCCCCAAACGACACAGAGCAAAGGACCCTTGTTGGGGACTGGCTCGTGAGGGTCGGTAACAGTATCTCTTAATCCCCCTCACCTATTTCTTTCCTCTCCTTACCCACCTCTTTCTCCCAGAGAAATGCTGTGGTCACAGGAGTCTCTCAGGTGTGTGTTGAAGTAACTTTCCAGGTAAATTCTATACGCTTCAAACCTAACTTTTCCCCTCTACCTGCAGTGATGAAAACCTCATAGCAATCACCTCCAAGGAAATTTGTCCTTGCCTCGAAAACAGGCTGGTTTACAAACGAAAATAATCCTTCGTAGTTTCACCTGTGATTAAAGTGATTAAAGCAATCCTTATCCCAAAACATTCAGAATCAGCCATTAGACCATACTACACTGCCTTTTAAACATACTTTAAATAAAAATTAAAGCCTAAATGGCATCAGTACAGCTTCGAAAAAAATGCTTCTAACTTTAGCTGAATTTAACAATGAAGTTGGGATATTTTCTCAACCTACAAAAGTAATTAATTCACCACCTGGCTCAGTGCCTCCAAAGGATTAAGTATAAAACATGAAAATTGCTTTCAGTGAAGGGTCAGTGAGATGAAATCGCATGAGAAATTAGTAAAAGACTCACAAGATCAAAGACGGCACATTGGCAGCAGGTCAGGGCTATCTGTTTAAGCACAGCGACTCTCATGATTCAAACAATTAACGTTTATGTGGAGTTATAAATAAGCAGGCTCCATCAAGAAAGTGTCCCCAGTTTCTGCTTTATAGAAACCTCTGATAAGAGGTGTATTTATCCTGGATTTTTGTGCTTGTTGGCTACCAAGAGGTTTTTGGAACCAAGTGTCATTGGCCAAAAGGGAGAGACATCCAGGATTTTCAAAACAACAACAACAACAAAATAACTGCAGAAGATAGATATTAGATTCATCTATTTAGTACTCCATAATTGTAAATTTCCTATTTTAGGCCTTAGAGGGAGGATTCATATCATATTCATATTTGTTTCCCTCCTTTTTAGCACATGTCTTGGTGCATAATAGGCTTTCCAAAAAATATTTGAGGTCAGGGGCTTCCCTGGTGGCGCAGTGGTTGAGAGTCCGCCTGACAATGCAGGGGACACGGGTTCGTGTCCTGGTCCGGGAAGATCCCACATGCCGCGGAGCGGCTGGGCCCGTGAGCCATGGCCGCTGAGCCTGCGCATCCGGAGCCTGTGCTCCACAGCGGGAGAGGCCACAACAGTGAGAGGCCCGCGTACCGAAAAAATATATATATATATATTTGAGGTCAGAATAAGTAGGGTTGTTAAGTCAGGGACATCAACAAACAGAATATATCTATCAAGGAACCAGTATAATAGAGTCAGTAATTAGACTCTGGAATCAGACTGTCTAGGATCAAATATTTATTCCATCACTTACTAGCTTTATGATCTCACTCATTACAAAAAACAGAAAGAAGTGGCATAAATCTATTAAATTAAATATGGTATGTAATAAACTTAGCACAGTGCCCAGAAGATAGTAAGTGCTCAATAAATGTTAGCATTTATTGTTATTATTATTGGTCTGGGATTCAGTAGAGTATTTACCAGCTTTAATCATCATATCCTTGTGGCTCACAGAAAGAAATATGGGATGAATGATGGTCCTATCAGTTGAATACCAACTGGATAAAAGATTGTACAAAACAGTGTTGATAAATGACTACGGGGAGATTGCAGGAGCTGTACTTCAGGGCTCTATCTTTGGCCTCTTCTAATCAATATTTTTATCAGTGACTTGGTTGGAGATTTTTCACACTTAAAGACTCTCTGAAATCCCTGGTATAAAATGGCATCTAAGATTCCCTGATTGAGCCTTTCTCATTTTCTCACTAAAATATCTGTGAAAAAACAGCAAATTATCAAAACAGTAAAAACTGAAACTGATGATCCATGGACTGTGGGACTCCAAGAGGCATCTGCACTATCAATATGACTTAAAAAACTTCTACATTAATTTATCATAACCAATACTTTCCTGAAACATATTCATTTTACCCAACTCATATTTATTGATTGCCCACAATGTGTTCAGCACGGTTCTAGGAACTTGGGATCTATCAGTGAACAAAACAAAGATCCCTGTCCTCATGAAGCATGGGGATAAACACACAGTAATCATAATTAATAAATTATATTAAGTTCATTGTGTGTTAGGTGGTTTTAAATGCTATGAAACAAAATGGGGTTGGGGCAGGGAATATGGGCAGAGGGTGAGGGTTGCGCTGTTAAACAAGGTGGTTAGGGAAGGCCTTGCTGAGAAGGCAGAATAGGAACCAAGGCTTAAGGAAGACTTGAAGGAAGGAAGGAAGCTGGTTATGGAAACATCTGAAGGAGGAACATTCCAGGTAGAAAGAAGAGCTGAGGTGGAAAGAAAACAGAAAACAAGATAGATTGTCTCTTTGCATGCTTGTCCCTAACTGGACAAAACATAAAGTGAGCCAGAGGAGTTTGTTTTAGAAAAGAGGAATAATGTGTACATTGAATAACAGAGTCGGAATCATAATTCAAGAAAGGCCAAACTGAATAAAATGAAGTTTAATAGGGATAAATGTAAAGTATTGCAACTGAGTTAAGAAAAGAAGTACCTAACTATAGTAGAGCAAAGACATAGCATAATAGCAGGATGTACCAAAGACACTTGGGAATGTTGGTTGATTATTTTCAACACAATTTGAGTCAACACTGGGGGTGGCTGCCAAAATAGCTCTGATATTAAAATGCTTTACTACCATTTAGTGTCTAAAACCAGGAAATTGATATTTTGGCCCACTCTACATGGTGGGTCAAGTCCTGGAGTGTATTGATCAATTCTGTGTTCCACACTTAAAAGTGTACTCAGAGGAGGGCAAGCAAGGAGACTAATAGTATGACATCTGAGAGACAGTTTATGGGACTGAAACTGAAAAGGGAAGTCATGGGATAGAGATAAAAACCTATTTAAGGGTCTTCCCTGGTGGCGCAGTGGTTGAGAGTCCGCCTGCCAATGCAGGGGACACGGGTTCGTGCCCCGGTCCGGGAAGATCCCACATGCCGCGGGGCAGCCGGGCCCGTGAACCACGGCCGCTGGGCCTGCGCGTCCGGAGCCTGTGCTCCGCAATGGGAGAGGCCACAACAGTGAGAGGCCCGCGTTCCGCAAAAAAAAAAAAAAAAAAAAATATATATATATAAATAGTTATAAATAACGTACATATATGGAGTACTTTCACATAGTTTTCCTTGTTAAATCTTCACAATATCCAGAGGTAACTGCTATTATTATTACCTTTATTGCCATCTCATTTTTTAAGCTAAAGATTGAGAGACCCAGAGCTGTTGAGGACAGGCCAGGTTTGCCTCGAGCCGAGCCCTGCAGTGTGGACACTCAAACTCTGCTGAGCACGGCTCCAGTCCACGTGTGCTCACCCAGCTTTCAGGACAAGCAACGATGCCTCCCAAAGAGTCTCCATTCCAAATGCTCCTCTACCCTCTGGCTCCCAGACAGACTGAGCCCCAGTGTTCCTAGTTACCAAATGACTGGCAATTAACTAAAACCAGTCTTATTTCTTCCCCATTTTCTTTTTTGTCTTCTCCTTTTAGTTCTCATTACCCTCAGCTTCCAGCCTATTTCACTCTTAACTACCTACCATGTGAGTGGTAGGGGAAGGGGAGGGGGCAGTGGTGAAAAGAGATAAAGATGAATAAAAGAGCATATCTAATAAATTCAAAATATATATACATCACGACTCCATCATTCCTTTCTAGGGATATTCTCTAGAAAAACTCTTGCACAGGTGTATAGAAGACAGGTAGGAGGATATTTCTACAATGCAAATAACACTGTAATGTTGAACAAGTAAGTAAATAGAAGCAAGCAAGTAAGTAAATTGAACAAGTAAGTAAATAGAAACATGGTAAAGCAGAAAGATAAAATGAATGAACCATAGCTATATCTAGGTATACATATCACAAAAAGAAAGTTGAGTGAAGAAAAAGTGCCATATATATATCTGCTTGCCTCCATTCTTTCAAGAGTCGTCTTCCTCCTTATTATTACACTTCCCTCTGTTCAAATATATCTATTTAGTCTTTTGCCCAAAAGATGAAAGTATTCCCAGCTGGGCCTTCTATTTACTCCTTCCCAGGAGTAAACAGAAGGCCCAGCTGGGAATGCTTTCATCTGGATCTTAAGCTTTATTTTTCTCATGCTCCTTACATATGTATCTTTCCTTAGAATGCCCTGGGAGAGTTGTACCTAAGCTTCAGTAAAAGCTCAAAAAGCCCTCTGTTGCTTTTCTCTTCTTGGCTGGTGGGGACCCAATGTTACTGTCTTTTCTAACACAGGCTCCATCCCATCTCTTCATCTCCTGCCAACGAGGCCTCTCCTCATTGTCTGATGAATAATTCTTACCCATCCTTCAAGGATCAATTTAAACCAATCTCTTCTAAAACATTTTCCTAATTACCCTTAATTCGAATTTAATTCTCCTTTCTCTCACTCTCTTAGGACCTTTCTCAACCACTCTTTTAGCATGCCTTGTAAGATTATTCATATATGTCTATCTCCCCACCAAACTGATTTCCTCTAGAGACCATGGGTTTTATCTTACATTGTCTCTGAATTCCTCAGCACCTAACACAGGTGGCAGACTGTAGGAGGTGCTCAACAAATGCTTGTTTAATCTTGACACTTTATTGTCTGAAAACTGTTTGATTCCTGGACACCACATTGCCTGGAACCAATGCCTTTTTTCCCATTCTCCTGACACTAGTTTTGTGATCTACAACTAGACCTAACTAGACTCTGGATCAATTGCTTGTCCCCCTCTCTTCCTTGGCAGATCTGCACAATCTTTCAGGGAAACCAGCTCAGAAATTTTTATTAAAGGCTTAGAGCTCCTGCCCTGGTGTGATAATAAATGCATAGCTTTGCTCAGATCCTTCTTTAAACTTAATCTGGATCCTCCTGCCTCCCTCCCCAAGCATCTGGTTTAGCCTAGCCCTGTAGCAACTGTTATCAGCAACTCTTTATAGCCTCCTTCATAAGAGAATTTAATTCTCCTTTCTCTCGCTCAGGCCCCATCAGGCCCCTAGTTTCAATTGCTACTCCTGGATCTAGTAACTGTACCTTAAGTGCAGTTTCATTCTTCCTGTATCCAGAAGACATAAACGCTGGCAGGCCCCCAGCTTTAGCACCTCTCAGTAGTTTAATTCTGTTCTGTTTCTGGCCCATGGACAAATCTTGACTATGGTTATGTCATTTTAGTCTCTTCTCTCTTTTTACATGTTGTCATCCCTAAGTGTGTAGCTGGAGTTGGGGGAAAGGGTGCCTGAAGTCTATCCCCCACCATCATCTGCATTCTAGCTCTTTCTGAAGCAATTCTGCTTTTCTCACCAGAAACTTCCCATCCTCTACCAATCTAAGTTGTGGATGTTGGCTTATGAGATTCAAGTTCCTTCAGATGAGCCCAAGATCATGATATTGTTCCTTAGATGGGAACAGTCACTCTTGTTTGTGTCCATAGACTCTTTATTCACAGTTAAATATTTGATAGAGGTGTATACATTGTTCTTTACTGATAACGGGGCAGTAGCATCATTTCACACAACCAACTGGCACTTCACATCTATTTAAATCTGATGAACTAACAAGACAGTGGTACATGACTTCTATGTTAAGAGAATCTCACACTGCACAAGATCTGACACGCTCAAACTATGTAGAGCCTGACACTGAATGAGTCAGAGTAGACACTTGAAAGAGGTGCATCCTCTTTTGTTTTCACCTGGTAAATTGACCATTACATGAGCAGTCTATCCCCTTAGTGGAAACTGCAGAATTTCGATAGATGGTGGATAGAGAGATAGACAGATACACAAGGCTCCTTGAAAGGGGAGAATGGGGATTTGTCTCCAAGTTGTATCTATATTACAGAAATACTATTTCTACTTAGATTATATATTTAAATTGGTAAAGTTTTGTTTTTGTTTTTTTTTGTGTGTGGTACGTGGGCGTCTCACTGCTGTGGCCTTTCCCGTTGCTGAGCACAGGCTCCGGACGCGCAGGCTCAGCGGCCATGGCTCACGGGCCCAGCCGCTCCGCGGCATATGGGATCTTCCCGGACCGGGGCACGAACCCGTGTCCCCTGCATCAGCAGGTGGACTCTCAACCACTGCGCCACCAGGGAAGCCCTAAGTTGGTAGAGTTTTAAGAAGCCTGGTGAAATACGGCTGTAAGGGACAGCATGTATTATAAAAAAAGTCAGTAATTGGCTAGTAACAGAGTAAACTGGTAACCCATAGCAACAATCACCACTCTCAAACAGCACTTTCAAAAATAATTAAGAATTTAACCACCACTTTTTCAATATTATTTAATCAATATTACGTCTTCAAATACTTACATAGATTTAATTGTATGGGAGAGATGAAAAAGAGAAAAAGGTGTTAATGGAGAATGGAATTAATAAAAGCTCTGGTCCAGAATCTCCTACTTTTGACTTTCAGTATGACTTCAAGTGCATCACATTAATTTCTCTGTCTACAAAGTAGAAATGCTAATATTTGCCATATCATCAACTGATAAACACTCTTTGAACAACTAGGATTAAAACTCAATGTAAATACAGCAGAGTGCTATTTTTACTAACATTTTTCAAAGCTTCTAAAAATTTTAATCCACTTGAAAATAATTGCTTAATTACATGAAAAGGCATGAACACCTGACCAAACTAAGATTTCACACCCTGTGGGAGAATTCACATAGAGTTGTCCCATGAATGTACAGAGGGAATAAATTGGGCCTATA
Organism: Delphinapterus leucas; assembly: GCF_059928025.1. Lineage (NCBI taxonomy): Eukaryota > Metazoa > Chordata > Mammalia > Artiodactyla > Monodontidae > Delphinapterus > Delphinapterus leucas. The sequence continues at coordinate 39,793,461 of NC_143136.1, read as the reverse complement.
AACTTGGAGCCTCAGGTCAGGTTTACTCCAGTCTAAAGGCTTTTTCCAACTGGAAGGAAAATCTAGCTTTGTTTTATGAGACGAAAAAGTCATAAAACATACTGCTCTTACACAACTGGGTGACTCAAAGTGCTATTTTCTCTCAGCAATTATCATATGAGCTACTGGAATCAAACGAACTCAGGGAACGCTATGGGCCACTGTAAAATGCCAGTGTTGGTGTTTAAATGAAATAGTTAAACATTGTCAAATGAAGAGCTGTGTTATAAACAGTGCTAGCATTTAAAAAGGAACCGTGCCTACTTATTCATCACCCACATCTGTGTGTTGGGAGGGGAGAAGAATGAGTTTAGACTGGTCCACATTTGCTTTCTTCATTTTTTACCACATGTTTATTTTTAAAACAGCTCTTCAAATGTCACTAATGACTGATGACTGCAAATTTGCCAAATTCAGTACTTTTTCCTTAAATCCTCTTTAATGTCTCTGCAGCATTAATGGCTCCCCTTTGTCAAATATCTCATACATGTGGTGAGGCAAAACACACCACTTCCCAGATTCCTCTGATAACCCTGGATGAATATTTCTCCATTTTTACATACCCTAGAGCGTCTTTATTCACTCTTGTCTACTTTGTTTCTACTATCATCTATGTTGAGAACTCCCCAAACTAAATATTTAGCCTAACCCGTCTCCCAATCTCTAAATTCACATTTCTAAAAGCTTTCGCTGATATGGCCCAGAAACTCATCAATTCAACATTGTCCCTGAGCACCCTATTATGGGAGTCACCTAATAACTATTTAATATCACTCTGTGTTGTCTTTGTCTAGTGCGTATGACAATCAGTTCTTTCCTTCTGGCTCTGTTATTGCTCTTGCTGTTGTTCATTGTCTGTCTCTACTAACATGAGGCCGGAGACATTGTCCGTTGTACTCATCGCTCAACTCTGAGTCCTTAGAATAGTATCTGGTACATAGCGGGAGCGAAATAAATATTTAATAATTGAATAAATTAATAACCTTTTGTTAAAATCATTTTTTCTTTCCTAATGGCATTTTTATTTTTATAGTCACCCGTGCATGAAATATAGCTACTTTGCCTCATCTGTCTCGTTCTTCTAGTCACTGTATCACTTAGAATTTCATTCAACTGCAAGAATCAGAGACCAAAAGACAACACTTCCTCTCCCCCCAAAACAGTGATTTTGACCAGTAAGTAATTTTTTTAAAAATATTTACTTAAGTAAATACCTGAAAGTGAGGTATGGTAAGTGGTATTTTGAAATACCCCTTTCAAAATATTACTGCACATTGAAAACAAACTTATGGTTACCAAAGGGGAAAGGGGGGTGGGGGAGGGATAAATTAGGAGGCTGAGATTAACATATACACACTACTATGTATAAAATAAATAACCAACGAGGACCTACTCTATAGCACAGGGAACTATACTCAATATCATGTAATAACCTATAAGGGAAAATAATCTGGAAAAGAATATATATATAACTGAATCACTGTGCTGTATACCTGAAACTTACACGATGTTGTAAATCAACTATACTTCAATAAAAAAATTAGTTCTTAATCAAATTAAGTGAAAATAGCTGGAAAACGGATAAATAAAATATGATAAATTCATTAAAAAATATATTACTGCTCATATACAATGCATCTGGCCACCCAAGAACTCTGATGGAGATGTACAGAAGATTAATGTTGTTTTAATGTCTGCTAGCCCAACATATATTCTGCCACCCATGAATCAAGAAGTAATTTTAGGGCTTCCCTGGTGGCACAGTGGTTGAGAGTCCGCCTGCTGATGCAGGGGACACGGGTTCATGTCCCAGTCCAGGAAGATCCCACAAAAGAAGTAATTTTACCTTCCAAGTCTTATTCTTTTTTTTTTTATAAATTTATTTACTTTATTTTATTTTTGGTTATGTTGGGTCTTCATTGCTGTGCACGGGCTTTTCTCCAGTTGTGGCAAGCGGGGGCTACTCTTCGTTGCAGAACACGGGCTTTAGGCATGCGGGCTTCAGTAGTTGTGGCACGCGGGCTTAGTTACTCCGCAGCATGTTAGATCTTCCCAGACCAGGGATCGAACCCATATCCCCTGCATTGACAGGTGGATTCTTTTTTTTTTTTTTTAAACATCTTTATTGGGGTATAATTGCTTTACAATGGTGTGTTAGTTTAACAGGTGGATTCTTAACCACTGTGCCACCAGGGAAGTCCCCCCGAGTCTTATTCTTTATGAAACATATTTCGTAAGGTTATAGCTGACATAGTGATTCCTCTGATGAATCTGAGCAAAACAAATTGGACACCTTCTGGAAAGGATCCACCATCCTAGATGCTATTAAGAACATTTGTGATCTACAGGAGGAGGTCAAAATATCATCTTAACAGGAGTTTGTAAAGAGTTGATTCTAATCCTCATGGATAACTTTGAGGGTTTCAAGACTTCAATGATGAAAGTAACTGTACATGTGGAGGAAAATAGCAAGAGAACTAGAAATGGAGCCTGAAGATGAGACTGAATTGCTGCAATCTCATGATCAAACTTGAAGGGATGAGGAGATGCTTCTTATGGAGGAGCAAAGAGAGTCGTTTCTTGAGATGGAATCTACTCCGGGTGAAGATGCTGTGAAGATTGTTGAAATGACAACAAAAGGTTTAGAATATTACAAAAACTTAGTAAAGCAGTGACAGGGTTTGAGAGGATTAACTCCAATTTTGAAAGAAGTTCTACTATGGGTAAAACGCTATCAAACAACAGGGCATGCTACAGAGAAATCATTCATGAAAGAAAGAGTTAATCAGTGTGGCAAACTTCACCATGTTCTTATTTTAAGAAATCGCCACAGCCAGCCCAAACTTCAGCGACCACCACCGTGACCAGTCAGCAGCCCTCACCATCGAGGCAAGACCCTCCACCAGCAAAAGGATTATGGCTTGCTGAAGGCTCAGATGATGGTTAGCATTTTTTAGCAATAAAGAATTTTTTAATTAAGTTATGCATATTTTTTTAAACATAACGCTATTGCACACTTAACATACTACAGTATAAAGTAAACATAAATTTTATATGCACTGGGAAACCAAAAAAATTGTGTGACTTGCTTTATTGTGACATTTGCTTTATTCCTGTGGTCTGCAACAGAGCCCACAAGATCTCCAAGTATGCCCATACTTCATAATATAGATGTACCACAGTTTATTCAACAACTCTCCTATATGTGGGCATTTAGGTTGCTCCCCAAATTCTGCAATTATAAACAATGCTGCAGTGAATAACCTTGCACACATGTATTTTCTTATTGTTGGAGATACATCTTCAGAGTAAATTCCTAAGAGCAGGATTGTTGGTCAAAAGGTAGATGCATATGTCTTGCCAAATTTTCCTTCAAAATGATTGCACCAGTTTGCATTCCCAGCAGCAAGGTATGAGAATACTTGTTCCCCCAGAGTCTTGCCAACATAATGTATTCTCAAACTTTTTATTTTATTTATTTATTTTTTTATTTTTGGCTGCACCACAAGGCTCATGGGATCTTAGTTCCCCGACCAGGGATCAAACTCGGGCTCCCAGCAGTGGAAGCATGGAGTCCTAACCACTGGACCGCCAGGGACTTCCTATTCTCAAACTTTTAAAATGTTGCCAATCTTCTAGATTAAACATGGTATTGCCATGTTGTTTTGATTACCATTTCTCTAATTATTAATAAGTTCAAACTTTTTTAACATTGTATAACTTTAAGGTGTACAACCTGTTGATTTGATACATTTATGTATTGCCGTATGATCATTACTATAGTGTTAGCTAACACTTCTATCACATCACATATTTATTTCTTTTTTGTGGTGGGAAAAATTAAGATCTAGTCTCTTAGCAACTTTTAAGTTTATAATACACTACTGTTGACTATAATCACTATACTGTATATTAGATTTCTAGGACTTATTTATCTACGAGTTGCAAGTTTGTACCCTTAAACAACATCTCCCAAATTCCCCCACCCTACTCCCCCAGCCTCTGGTAACCACCATTCTACTCTCCGTTTTTACAAGTTTGGCTTTTTCATATCTCACATGTAAGTGGTATCATACATTTTTTGTATCTGTCTCTGTCGGACTTATCTCACTTAGCATAATGCCTTCAAGGAGGAACACTTTTATATCTTGTTTTTGCGTGTGTGAATTATGTGCTCATGTCTGTTTCTCTTTTTTCTATCAGGTTTTTGGTTCTTTGTTCCTCAATTCTCTCTGTATTAGGAATACTAACCCTTTACCTATAGTACATGTTGTAAACATCTTCTCCAGTTTGTCAGTTGGCTTTGGCTTTTGCTTATAGCATTTTTTTGCCATGCCAAGAAATTTTTATGTAATCAAATTTATGACTCTTTTCTTTTATTGCCTCTAAGTCTGAGTCAGTTAGAAAGCTTTTCCTGCTTTGAGGCAAAAGAGGAATTCATCCATCTCCTCATTCTTCTAGTACTGTGTTCTATCTTATAGCTGTTTTGATCTCCACTACCGCCACCAATAATTTCTCCCTGCCCTCTTAAGCTTCAAGCACACTGAAGGAAACCTCGTCTTCATTTTATGATCCCTCAAGTAATTAACCCATCACCTTCTTTATATTAGGTCTTTAATAAAATAAAAAAGTTTAATGAATTGAATTGAATTGAATTTACATGAAGATATTAGCTATGCTCTAATAAACACCATATTTCAAAAGTTAGGGGAGGTTTAAATATGTCAGTTCAGTTTCTCCAAAATTAAGTAGATTAATTTACAAAATAACGACTCTGGAAGGAAATATAAACTTACTCAGCCCCTTTATTTTGCAAATAAAGAAACTAACATCCATGTAACTTAAGTGGCTTGCCCCTATCTTATGGCGAGGAGACAGAAGTATTAACTCACTGGTCTATGAAGTCCAATCAAATTCTTGGTCTACTAAACTTCCCATCCTACTATCCCAAATTTTCTCCACTTTTCTTTCTAATTAAGTAAAGCAGGTTTTCAATATCACACTAATATAGTTAGACAGGAAAAGTTGATAAAGAATAAAAGATTTTTCTAAAAGTTTAAAAGAAGCTGTCAGCCTTTGAAATGCCTGGATGTGGTTAGGTTGCATTTTGAAAAAACACCATGGATTTTTATTCCAACAAGAATTTTCTTCCGAATACACTCTTACTAGAAAGCCAGCTACATCATGTGTGAAAGACAGGATTTCCTGTTGATAAATAAGGAACCAAGTGCTCAAACACAGCTCAATAAATATATCCTACGGACGTTTCAAACTAGTGGACAACGGGCCAAATACAGCTAATAGACCTATTTTCCTCAAAGTGCTCTTTTCCAGTACTGAGCAACATTATTTCTACATTAAGAAATTATTTATAAAAATATCCGTGTTCACTGTTTCCTAAAAAATTAAAAGAACTGGCAGCTCTGACCTCACACTTCCGCAGGATATAAATCAGCCAGAATTGAGAAGAGGCTGATTCATTTGCACGTGTTATGAGCTCTTTAATTTACCATTATCTCTGCCACTTCCCATCACAACCCAATTCATTCCTTTCTGTTCTGCCTAGACCCTGCGGCCTTGGAGTTTGCAACCACTGACAAGGACTTTAGTGTGGATGCTAATAGGTAATAAACTCAGTGTGGATTGACATTATTTAAACAGAACTTACCATTTATTAATCATTTTAGGTGCCAGGAATTTTTTTTTTTTTTTTTTTTTGCGGTACGCGGGCCTCTCACTGTTGTGGCCTCTCCCGTTGCGGAGCACAGGCTCCGGACGCGCAGGCTCAGCGGCCATGGCTCACGGGCCCAGCCGCTCCGCGGCATGTGGGATCTTCCCGGACCGGGGCACGAACCCGTGTCCCCTGCATCGGCAGGCGGACTCTCAACCACTGCGCCACCAGGGAAACCCTAGGTGCCAGGAATTTTTAAGTACTTTATATACATTACATCATTTAAATCTTACAAAAAAGTTCTGTGAGGGAGGTGAAATCCTATTCCACAAAAAAAGAAAACTGAGGCTCCAAGAAGTTAACTTAAGAGTGCGCTGCTACAAAGTGACACTTTGAGCAGGGATCCAAAGTACTTAAAGACAGCAGATGGTGAAAACAGACGGAGTGAAAATATAGAGGAGATTCAAGAAGTTTGTGCAAGAGAGGGTCATAGAAAAACTAGAAAACATAGTAGAAAACTTACAGAAGAGTAAAATAGTATAGCAAAGAAAGAGAACAGAAGAATATGAAAGTAAAGTTATAAGAACACTCAGCAACAAGAGTAAAGCCAGAGCAGTAAAATATTCAGACACAGAGCAGGAAGGTGCGACTAGACAAGATGCTGAGGAGGCAGCAAGATCCATGGCAGGAATGGTGGAGTGATATGTCTGTCGTAGAGGATGGGACCACAGGTACCCTCAGCCCACTGGATACAGAGCAAAGGGATTCTCTGGGTTCCTTCACATTGTATTAATTATTCATGATCTGCTTAGCAAATCTGTTTCTAACTTCATCCACAGCAATTGTGGATTTTCTTATGTACTTTAGAGTACAGGTGAATGTCAGTTGGTCCTTAGCTGCCCTATCAGCCTTAGCAAAATCCACTCAGTACCACCTTGAGGAGATACTCACAACCTCAGTGCTAAACCACCCTCCTCAATCATTTCCTGGAACCTATACCCTTCCTGTTCCCAACCTTCTCCAATCCAGTTTGTGGTTAACTTTTTCTTTTGTCATTCTTATTCTTCCTTTGTACTCACTGGTATGCTGCTAAATGTTTAACAGAAAGCTCTTCAAGAAACACAGAGCAAGAGAGGATGGAAGAAGACAGAGAGGTGAGGAAGGAGGAGAGAAGAAAAGAAAGGAAGAAAACTAGAAATAAAATTCCTGACTTGTAGCATTTGCCAGTTCCCATGGTGTAACTCTTACAGCTATGGCCAATTTCAAGCAACCTATGTGATGTCACTGAAAACCATGTTAGTAAAAGATGTGAAGTAAAACAACTTTTATAGTATTCCCATCATACTATACACATAGGTATATCAAGAGCATAAGAAATAGTAAACTATAAATGAAATAAATAGGAAGAAATTAGTTTGGAGCAATTTATTACTTTTTAAAAAAATAATGTATTTAATTGTAAGTTGAAACCATTTAATATTTCATAGTGGCCGTGTTTAACAACGAACTAACAAAATACCTGAAAATTCAACAACAGGCTCTCACGAGCAAGTGTGAGCCAGCACGCACCACTGCTTGTATTTCAAACTTCTACAGGACAGAAGACACTTAGGGGAGCTAGAGATATTTTCATATTTTTTTATAATTAAATTTAATTTTTGACCTTGAGACCCTCTAAAAGAAAAGCACACTCCTCCCATGTGTCTCCTCCACTCTCAGTACTCTACAACCGTACTTCGCTTCTGACACCCTGTGTGTGGAAAACCCACACAATTCCTCAGCCCCAGCTGTGTGTCAACAAGTTAACGCAATTCTGACACTATCTACCCGGAGATAGCATCAGATTCCACAAGTTAAGGGTTCGGTCTCTCAAGACTGCCCCCCACGCCCTCTCACGGAGATGACAATCACTTGTCCAGGTTGACACCTGTGCTTCTTCCTGGCTGACTATAAACTGGCAGCTCCCAGGACACCCTCCACGGGTTGAATTAATTTCCTAGAGCAGCTCACTGAACTCAGGAGAAACAGTTTACTTACTAGGTTGCTGGTTTATTGTAAAAGAATGGAACTCACGAAAGCCCTTTGGAAGACAAGGGGGCAAGGTATGGGGGATATGGAGGGAGAGGTGAAGAGCCTCAAAGCACACCACCCTCCAAGCACCTCCAAACCCCATCCTTCTGGGTTTCTATGGAGGCTTCATTACATAGGCGTGATTGACCAAATCATTGGCTATAGGTGATTGATTCAACCTCCAAACCCTCTCCCCTCCCCAGAGATCAAGGGCTGGGACTAAAAGCTCCAACCCTCTAGTCACATGGTTGGTTCCACTGGCAAACAGCTCCCAACCTTAGGGGCTTTACAAAAGTCACCTCATTAACATAAACTCAAGTGCAGTTGAAAGGCGCTTGTTATAAAAGCAAGACACTCCTTTCCTCTTTATGGCTCTGGATCTATTTCAGGAATGGAGGACAAAAAACCTAGTATTATAACAAAGATGGTCTCCTTGCTCTTATCACTAAGAAATTCCAAGCGTTTTAGGAATTCTGTGCCAGAAATGGAGACAAAGACCAAATATATATTTCTTATAAATCACAACATCACAGACCCCCAGTCTGTCAGACTGTGATAAGAAAGAAGAAATTTAATCTCAGTCTTTTCTTTGTACCACCTCTCTCGGTTGTGCCACCGAGTTCTGAGCGCTTTCCAAATATTGACAGGGAGCCAACTGGCCCATAAGACACCTGGATCCAGCCTCTCTCTGCTCCTCTGTGCCTTGTTTGGAAAGCTAAGGGACAGAGGTTTTTCAGTGACTTACTCAAAGTTCACACCACTACCCAGGAACAGAGTCTAGGCAGTGACTCAGGTCTTCTAACTCTAAACTAACAATGCACAGGAGGCTCTTTTTGATCTAATCCTTGCCCACCTACTTCTTTCTATGGAGTTCCCCAGCTCTCAGCCTTGCTGGCTTTTTTTCTCCTCCAACACATCCATCTTCTGTTTCTGAGCTTTTACCTATGCTATTCTCACCACATGAAAGCCTTTCCCTCATTAACTCCCGCCCATTCCAGACAAGAGCTGATAAATTCCAACTCAGCTTCCAACTCATCCTTTACTGAGGAGTCTGCTCCTTTGGACTCCAGTGCATGCCCCTCTTTACAGTCCTTATCACATTTTACTATCATTGTCTGCGTTTTCATTTGTCTTACCTGTTGAACCTTGAGCTCCTTGAGAGGCAGATTCCGTGTTTTGCCCATCATTAGCACAATGCCTAGCACGCAGTAAATACTCAGTAAATAATTTTTTTATTAAAATGACCTTAAAAATGGGTGAGTCTCATTTAGTAACTTTTAAAAAGGCTCATGCATTATGCAAATAATCTATTGACTACAAATTTAATCAATGGTCTAGTTAAGGAAGATGTTGGCTGGAGTTGAAGCAGGTCACATATGTATCTCTGAAATAAAACTCAAGGAAGCACCCCAGGGCAGATCATCTGGGAACTACCAGCCAGGCAGCAGGTGAGTGGGACATTCTCTGTATCCTCCTTCCCAGCAGCCATCACAGTGAATCCACCTACCCTTGAGTTTTAATCGGAGCTGCTATTCACTCACTGTTTACCTCACCAACAGAAATATACAAGCACCACCCACAAACAGAAGAAGGTTTTCTATTTTCATTATTAAGGAAACCACATTTTTATGATTCTCTAGACAGTTACAAGGAAGAACAAAGCCCAGCCAGAACACTTGACTAAACCAAGTCAAAAAGGGTTAATTATGAAATGAGATGAACCGAAAGGACAAAGGTCAATGGAAGAGAATTCTCAGTAAGTACAGACTATTTAAAGGTACAGTACGTTGCATGACTTCCACTGTGATAATTGCTTCTTGCTGAAGAGGAGTTAATGCAAAAGAAATTAACATGATCTATTTCCCATTTCTATTCTACAATCATTGCCAAGTTAATACAAAAATAGTGACCAATTTCCATAGTGTATAAATCAAGAGAGATGAAAAGCATTTCTAATTTTTAATCCAAGCAAAGTCAAAGGGGTCACAAGAAAAAATTCAGCAGCAAGCCCTTTATTGTCTAGATTCACAAAAAATTACATGTGGAAAGAAACCTTTCTTCTTCCCTGCCCTGTGCAAAAACATGTGTATTCTTCCCTTTAATCATCCCTTTGCTTCTTGTCACGGGTTGAATTGTATCCCCCTAAAATTCATATACTCAAGTCTTAACCCCCATACCTCAGAATGTGACCTTATTTGAAGGTGGGATCTTTACACAGGTAATCACGTTAAAAGGAGGTCATTAGGGTGGGCCCTAATCCAACACGTTATGCCTTTATGTAAAGGGGAAATTCAGAGACAGACACATACACTGGGAGAGTGCCATGTGAAGACACAGGGAGAAGATGACCACCTACAAGCTAAGGAGAGAGGCCTGGAACAGATCTTTCCATCACAGCCCTTAGAAGGAACCAACCTTGTTAATACCTTGATTTCAGACTTAGAGCCTCCAGAACTGTGAGTCGTTATGGCAGTCCCAGGAAATTAATACACTCCTCTAGACATTTTTCTCCAAATATCCTTTATCCCTGTTCTTCCAACTTTTCCCAAGATAGAAAAAAAATTACTTCACATATGTATATTATACATCTTACAATTTCATTTGCCTTCCTTTAACATCAGTGTGTAATCTTGTCTCACAAAGTTAGATGTAATGTGGGAAAATCCTCTACAATTTTCAAACCCATAATAAGCTCTATAATCACCAGAAGCGTGCAAAAGAGAAACAGTGCTGAGACCTTTCATAAAGCAAGTACAAAGACAGAAGACAAAATTGGCTGTGTAGTGTCATTAGCTAAAGCGATCACAGTCCCTTTTGTCATCTTAAGCAGCTATTCCATGATCTTTTCACTTGCAATAATGAACTGAGCTTTTGACAAAAGAAAATATTTGATCTCCTTTTAGCCCAAAATCTCCCCTTTATAAGTCCATTTAATATTCTAGAAGGGTTTTCTTTTCCTTTGGAGAAATATAAGTTTGGCATTCTAAAGGCATTTGTATTTTAAAGCCTACAAAAAGAATTTGGAGAGTACCTGGTGAAGTACTGACTGGCCTCTGTGGCTCAAAAGTTCAATTATCATAGACATTTCACTCAGAAGAGCAGTTCCACCTTTTGACCTTCATCTAAATAATGTCTACTTCTCTTTCACTATGATTGAGTTCAAGCCCTTGGAACACAAAAAGTTGTAGGAGATATACAATTGTACTTCTCTTCTCTGTTCCTGGATTCTAAACATCTGTCTATACCCCCAAATAAAATAAAACTTCTTGTTTTCTGCAGATACAAGTTTCCCAAGAAGAAATCAGTACAGATAGACTGCAGTTCTCTCAGAGAATGAGAATGCATCATGTAAACATATCTTTTTCATTGTGTTTTTCTTCTGAAATACAAGAAATAGATTTCTTAGTTTTGGAAAGCTGATTCCTATTAAAGCATCTCTAAACTGTGAGAAAATTATCTCAGCAATAAAGAATGAAACGCTTTTTCCAAAAATATTTACACGATTTGCAAAGCGGTTTCTAAAACACATCTTAACAGGCAGCTTATATTTATTGTAGGTAGAACTACAGAAAAGTGATGGAACGTGACAAGACTCAGCTTTTAAAAACTGAATTTATCTGGCAACTAATAAAAAGATTTGTGCTTACTTGATTCATGGCATTTTTCCCATATGAGAAGCAGTAAAATCCAAATGAAGTAAAATGAATAAAGTTGACAAAGATGTAATTTGGAAATGTGGCTGAAAACAAATCAAGAGTGGACTGACCTTGACTACTACATGGGTCAGGGTTCTTTGTTGGTAAGCAGCAGAAACTGACTCTGTCTGACTTAAGCAGAAAGGAACTTAGACTCACAGGAAGAACACTGGGGAGCTCAAAGAATAAACCAGCCTGAAAAGACAGGACCCAGAGTATCTTCAATGTGGGTAGCAAGAACTAATGGGCAGTTTGGCCTGGGCACTACCACTGGGATGAGTCAGCTCCAACTGATTTTCCAATAGATTAAGTCTGGGGAGATTCTGATTAGCCTACCTTGGTTACCCACCTAGAAGAATTAAGAGTCCTTTGACCGAGCTTCCCTGGTGGCACAGTGGTTGAGAGTCCGCCCGCCGATGCGGGGTACACGGGTTCGTGCCCCGGTCCGGGAGGATCCCACATGCCGCAGAGCGGCTGAGCCCGCGGGCCATGGCCGCTGAGCCTGCGCGTCCGGAGCCTGTGCTCCACAACGGGAGAGGCCACAGCAGTGAGAGGCCGGCGTACAACAACAACAACAACAACAAAGAGTCCTTTGACCAAGGCTGCTCACAATGTGGAAGAGGTAATTTCTCCAAAGGAAACTGTGAAATGTTTTAGAAGGAGAAATGGATGCTAGATTGCATAAATGAGTAAATAAGTAAATAAATAAACACCTTCTGCAAGTAAGCTTATATGAGAGCAAATATATACTCCATGTATTTTTAGAAAGAAAAAGTATTCAAAACTCAACTTTCACCTAATAATGACTTTATATGAAAGGCAAAAATGAAGATTTTTAAATGTTTATTAAATCTGCAACTCATCTAAATAATTTTAAACCAGTGACACACTGAAAAGCAATTACCTGCAGGTTCTTCTATGTTTATAAGTTAGCATACATATATTAAACAGCTCCTGAATGCAATTTTGAAGGTTTGTCATATTGAGAAACAGATAATTGTGTACTTTAAGAATGCTACTTCAACTATGCAGACAGTCCTCATAAAAATGCACTCTCAATCCTGCTTGTTTTTATCTAAACTTTTGCAAATAGTGCCTGATCAGAAAGCCTACGTCTAATTTTATGATTTTTAACTCTGAAATTAGGCAGCATGAATCATAAAAATAAATTTATTTTATGGCTCAGATTCTGAGATTGACTCAGGAACTACTATTCAAGCCATGAGATAAAGATCTCACAGTTAGCTGCTGAAACATCTAATATTTTTGAACACACGCACAGAAACGATGGAAACGTAGCATTGATCTTAAATGTTTAAAAACATACTAAATGAACAATTCAGTTGAAGAGACATTTGACACCAATCCTCCAACAAATTCTGTGACTGCAAAGATGAATAAGACATAGGCCCTCACCACAAGTCATTCAAAATCAAGAAACCTGTTCATAAATAATTGCAATGTTATATGGAGAAGCAATAAATGAATTATGTGCAAAATGCTAGAAGAGTATAAAGGAGACTTCAGAAGAGAAGGCGTTTGATCTGGAATTTGAAGGATGAGAAGGCAATCAGAGCGGAAGAAACTCGCTAACAAAGATGAAAAATATAAAGTCCTTGGAATATTAATAAACATGGAAAGACACAGGAGAGGCAATAAATTTGTCATTGCTAGACCATAACTTTGACATGACAACAGAACCAGTAGCTGGAAGTCAGGGACCATATCATAAAAGCTTTCCATACTATAATAAGGAATTTGAACTTAATCTTATAGATCAGAATTTCATAACCTGTCTATTCTAAGAACAAAGAGCCCCTTGTCAAATAAGCTTGAGAAACACTGCATATTAAAAACCTGTGCAGTGGTCATTACAGGTGTCTAACCAACATCTATTTCAACACTCTTTCTATAAAAGTTTTAATGCAGTTTGAGGAACTGATTCCATCTCCAAAAGAGAGCTCTGATTAACCTAAGCAATTATAATATCCTTCTCCCTTACCCAAGTTGGTTAAGGAAATCTGGTCTAAGCCAATCAGCACATGTCATTCCCCCTGGTGACAGTTACCAGTCTGGAATTGGACCTAAACAACTGCATCAGATCTCTCTCTCTCTCTCTCTGTCTGTCTCTCTCTCTCTCTCTCATCACCCGCCTCGGCCCGCCCCGCCCTGGAACAGGACTTAAGTGAGAATAAAAGCAGTGCCTTAAAGCTACAGGCAGTGCACAGTGATCCTAATGACTACAAGAAGAACCAACCTTAGGATAAACTCATCAAGATAAATGGCAGAGCAAAAGATGAAAAGCAGACCTTGATCACATCATTGAATTGCAGGATCAGTGCTGCAAACAAGAATAAGATCTGGTTCACGATGTCAAGGGGTTTATTACCTTCAGGGAAGAAGGCACATATACAGTTATTTCGATACACTTTAAAAGTACTGTTGTAGAAATCAGTATAGGCATGAAGCAATAAAGAAGAGATTGACTCTGCTAGGTAAAACTAGAGAAAGTTTTCATGCTCTTCACTTGAGTCTCCAGTGATGTTCAGGAATCCACAGTTAGTCTACAAATCCATTTTGGTTTAATACATTGATATGCTTAGTATTTTATATTGTACCCCAAAAAGCCATAAAATTATGAAAAGTAAAATCATTTTCAAAATGAATGTGCTGACAAGTAGTTGACAAGTAGCATATGAATTAAAAACAAACTAAACATAGTTTATAATTCTCATTAAACATAAAAGGATTAAAAAGGGGTTTCTTTCTTTTATATTTCAATAGTTGAGTAAGACTTATGACTCCCAAAATAAAATAAATGATTTTGAAATACCTATGCATATATTTTTCTGCATTTTAAACAACATGCTATCATTGTAAAGTCATAAATGACTTTATCCCCTATTTTCTCAGTTGTGCATTCATATTAAATCTTACATGTACCAATCTATTCAGCAGGACTTCACTATTACAAGAGTTTAATGCTATTTCCCAAATACAAATGGCCAATCTATGATACAATTTAAATTGTTTGAAAAGTGTTTTGCGATGGGCTATATGGAAAGCCATGACTGGGATCCTTTGAAAATGTAGCCAAAATTTTAGTTCTCATACATACAATAAGCCTTATAACTACTGTTCAAGAAACTATATTTTTAATGTTGAAGTATCTTCCCATCAGTAAAACTTCAATGTGCCATAAATACCATTCAGGTTGGGGTTTGCTTTTCTTAAAAGAGATGTATAAAAATTATCACTGATGATATAGTGTATTGCCTGAAAACACCACACCTAGCAAGCTCTGTTTCTCTACCTAATAATTTGTTAAGTGTGCTCTTACCTATAAACACCCTGATGAGCTTCTCACCACGTAATAAAACAAAGTATTGAATTATGTATTATTAACAATCCTTATGGCTTGTTAAGACCAAGGAATTGGAAAGAGACAGCTTGAAAAAGGAAAGCACATCAAAGTGGTTTTATTTCCAAGAATAAGATTCAATCATTTACATTTTTTAAAAGCCCTTCAAATTTAATTTTAATTGGACTTTTTAAAACCTAAGTTGATGAAGATGGAAACATTCTCGATTATTTTATCTTAGCAAAATGGAGATAAATGCAAAAATGTTACGTGCATTCTTTATTCAAAATGTATAATCTTCTCTGTAGAGTAAAGGCTTTAGGCATAAAGTGCTTCATCTAATAGCAATATTTTGACTATCTTTATGCTGGAATCTTCATTCTGAATGTCATGCAGCTGTGGAAGTTTGCAGCTTCCTGAGCTAAACTCAAGAGGTTCTGAGTCCATGCCAGCTGTCTTTCAATTTCACATCAACTCTCTTGATATTTTGTCAGTTTTAAAGCTTTTGCAAAGTCTGCAGGGCCTGAATTCATTAGATAAGGGAAATGGGTCATCTAAATCTTAGCCAACCTCAACTGCCATAGAGATTCACTATTGTAAATTTCCTTCAAGACTGAATTAGAAAATAGACCCCACGGGTCTTTGTCAGTTTTGGTATTTGATGATCCTGTTGTAACAGCAGCTGCTGAGGCTGTGTGTGCCTCAATAAAAATTTCTGGTTTAAATTCCCTTTTCTTTATATTTTCTATATAAAATTGGATTCTGACAGCTGCAATAATAAGGGTGAAAAGGTCATTCAAAGTTCAACTTGCTAGGCACATGGTAGGCGACAAATTCATCACAAAGGCATTTTCAAAAAAATTATGGCCGTTATTAGAAGAAGAAAAATCCATCTTATTTTTAAAGAACTCTGCAGCATCTTAAAAGAGCTAAAAAACAGATTGTCAGGGATAGTTAAGGAAGTTGCAACACAAAGCTTCAGCCAACAAAAGGATTTGATGACTCCTCTGAGAGTGAAGAACAGCCTTATTATCACTAGCAATCATATGTTATCTATATTTTGGCACAGTATACATCTTAGTTCCGCAGAGACCCAGCCTTTGCCACATCTTGTTGCTAGAAAGAACTATATAAGTGCATGTCTGTATTTTAAACTGAAGGGGAAAAAAGCTAAATAGTATCTGGAACAGGAAAAGGTATTGGTAATATTCTGTATCACTGTAAATGAATGAGTGCTTCATCCCACAAAGATTAAAATCTGTCTAAACTTTGCATTCTGGAAGTAATTCCCAAGACAGTGAGGAAAGACAGAAATAAAGTATCAAGGCAGGAGATTTTACAGAGAAGTAGAAATTACCTTCAATAGAATTTCAGATTATGTGAACCTATTTACATTTATTGCCAACTGCTTTTCTATAGCTCTGCTGTTATAGCACAGCGTGACCTAAAGCATGGTCTTCA
Source organism: Delphinapterus leucas (assembly GCF_059928025.1). NCBI lineage: Eukaryota > Metazoa > Chordata > Mammalia > Artiodactyla > Monodontidae > Delphinapterus > Delphinapterus leucas. The sequence continues at coordinate 39,777,164 of NC_143136.1, read as the reverse complement.
GAACTAGAAAAATTCACATTCAAATATGGCTTGGCCACTTATATGATGTTGTACGTCATTCACCTTTTCTTAGCCTCAGCTGCCTTGTTTGAAAAATGGGAATAATAATATCTAACACATAGTGCTGTTGTGAGGATTAAAGGAGAAAAAATGCATGTCAAGTACCTGGCATATAGTACATGAACAATAAATGTTAACTATTATTCGTTAATAGATGCCATAGTGCAAAGAATGTAAATCTGGGCTTCCCTGGTGGTGCAGTGGTTGAGAATCTGCCTGCCAGTGCAAAGGACACGGGTTTGAGCCCTGGTCTGGGAAGATCCCACATGCCGCGGAGCAAATAGACCCGTGAGCCACAACTACTGAGCCTGCGCGTCTGGAGCCTGTGCTCCGCAACAAGAGAGGCCGCGATAGTGAGAGGCCCACGCACTGCGATGAAGAGTGGCCCCTGCTCGCCACAACTAGAGAAAGCCCACGCACAGAAACGAAGACCCAACACAGCCAAAAATAAATAAATTTATTAAAAAAAAAAAAAAAGAATGTAAATCTATTGTGCTGTCTTAATTTGTAATCCAGAGAAACTATTACACCTATTCTTAGGAAATTTGGGAAAACTGGAGCATCTACTGAAGCTCTATTTGTATGTATTACTCTTGGACCTCTTGTGGGGAGGGAGGAAAGCATATGTAATGAATAATTTAAGGCACTTGACAAGTCAACTAGATACCTACTAGAGAGGTCACAAGCTCTGTAACAGTGCTATCCGTAGTACTTTCTGGGATGGTGGAAATGTTCTATATCAGCACTATCAAATACGGTAACCACTAGATACATATGGCTATTAAGCATACAAAATGTGGCTAGTGCAACTGAGTAATTGAATGTTTATTTTTCTTTTATTTTAATTAATTCAAAATTAAATAGCCATATGTGGCTAATGCTACCATATTGAATAACACAGCTTTATACTGCATGATACTTTCATTAGACCCTCTTGGGGAATATAAAAGAAAACTAGCTCTAAGTGAATAATAGTTTAACATAAGTATCAAGGCCTGCTCCCTTAATTCAATCTCTGAATCTTTAGAACAATTTTATTTACTAAGATATGATACACTAAAACTTCTCCTAAAGAAATCAACAGGGGCTTTGCCAAGTGGTATGAGAGAAATGGTGAACCACCCAGATATCACAGTATGGCAGAGCTCATTGTCAGCTGCTTGATAAGATGAAAAACACCAGGACCCTATAAGAACTGCCACTTTCATATGCTTCCCAAGGAGGTATCCATGATGGAAGCCAATGCCAGCAGGAACCACTACCAGAAGAAACAGTGCTAGAAAACCAACAAGGAGTAGTTTTAGGGTTGGCTTATGAAGACATGACTTCTTGGAAATCCTCATCTCCTCTACTTTTAGTAGGATGTTACCCTCGTAGAAGAATAAATTTTAATTTACGTTTGCCAGGTAACCTAACATATTCACAGGTTCCAGAGATTAGAACATCTTTGAGGGGCTGTTATTCTGCCTATTATATACATATATACTCCTGACAGAGTAGCCATGATGATGCTTTGGGTCCTCAGGTATCAATTTATCAATGTCAACTTGGACCCTACGTCCAACAATATTAGCAAAATGTTTGGGTACTCCTCTTTCCAAAGTATATGGTTATCCTAGTAGTCACAGGTGTCTTTCAGTGATGACTGGATAAATCATTACTCTTTATATATGCTGTCAGTGTTGCAGGATCCTTTATCATGGGAATTTGGCCTTCCCTTTAGTCAATGAATTCTAAATCTGAGAATTGGCTCAGGTCTGTGAACTGAGCAAGGGATTATGACATTTTGTTTGTGTGGCTGCTCCTAGCTTCCTGATCATCAGTACTTGATTTCTTTTGGTTACAGAGATTGTGAAATACCATTATTGACTGCCCGTCTATTTTGCCCCTGGAATGCCTTGCTCTATCTCCATAGCTCTCTGTAGATTAGGCATGCCTTGCTCTCACTCTAAACTTTGGTCATTACAGTAGTTACATCCACCTTGCTTCTGATAGCTAAGTACACCTCCTGACCTCTGTTATTTCAGGATTCTTTCATCATTTTTGCTATCAATTGATCCTAGATCTATAACAGTATCTTCTTCTGCCTACAGAGGAGAACCAACACTGAGCTCAACAATGCTGGTGCCTCTCTCATTAATGCAATCCCGAGTGGGAAACCAAGTAGGACTCTGCAGGGCCTTCCCAGGGATAAACCCCTCATGTCCCCTGACTCTTGTTTGTAGAAAAGCTTTAGCCTCCTCAGCCTTCCCCAAGTTCCAAAGAGCAAATGTAATCAGAGAAGTGAGAAAATATAAAAACAAAGGAAAACAGTCAAGCAAGACAAAATACCAATAGTTTAGCCATAAAACAAAGTCAAGGACTTCTAGTTCCTCCTCAAGGGTTATAGATAAATAACATCCTGAGCATATCCTTGAGTTGTTTTGCATATACTGAAACCCTCACCAGGTGGAGAAAGTTAACTGCTGACCATCAGCACATAGACCAGATGAAACTAGAAGGTTGATAACTGAGATTCCTGAAACATCATCCTGTTACCTCACCATCAACCAATCAGAGAATTGTGCACAAGCTAATCATACATGCTGTGACCCTCTCCCTCACACTGTCTTTAAAAACCCTTCCCTGAAAGCCATCGGGGAGTTCAGGTCTTTTGAGCATGAGCTGCCCATACTCCTTGCTTTGACCCTCAGACTTTTCTGCACTCTGACAGAAAATTAGAGTTTATTCTTCCAAAGAGGTCTTCTGGCTTTCACCCTTTACTTTATAATGGTAATTAATCACCCCTAGCCTTCATTGTCCTTCTCTAATGCATCAATCCACCCCAGCAACAGCCATTCAATTCAATAGTCCTTAAATCACAATTTCGCCTAAACCTCTCAAATGCTTTACCTATCACATCTGCCTGTGTATTTCCTTTCACCAGTATCCCATCACTATTTATCACCAGTGAAAGTTTTAACAATTACACTGCAAACTCATTCCAGGTTCAATCAATGCTCCATCTACCAACAGTGATGGTGAACCAACTCTAAAGTCCCATCATAAAATATGCTTCCTAGGACCAATCCACTTCTAGTATCAACTGTCATCAGTTTTTTCCCCTGGAAAATAGTCTCTGAGACTCTGATATTTACACACAGAACGTTTATTGCTGATGCTCTTGGGAACAACTGTGGGTGGTGAGGGAAGCAGGATTGGGCAGAGGAAGGACTCGACCTGTGAAGAATTTACAGCAGCCTCAGATAATGTCTCAGAGATCTCTGTAACTAAAATGGTCCTGCAGAGTTATCTCAGTTAAAGCAAGAGAGCTGAGCATTTGTGCCCTACATAAACCAGTCATTAGATAGATATTGCTATGAAGGTGGGAGTGAAACCAAGGTAAATAAGCTTCCTGCACCTGAGGAAAATGCCTAGAACGGGACTCCATTGTGAGCCATTAGCAAACTCTTTTTATCAGCTGCAAGAATGAGTGCCTTGATCCTGAAGGGGGATCTGGGCAACATACCACCGCACCCTCCTCAAAGGGGTTCCTATTCATTGGTAGGTGATAAATGAAGAACTTGCAATATTGGAGATAAGACTTTTCCCCAATATCTTACGTGAACTAAGGACTCTAAAACTCACAGAATTTGTAAGCCTGATCACCAAGATTGATGGCACTCTCTCATTTTTTATATCCTAATCTTAAGTATATGATGATGCTTCTGGGAATTTTGTGTGAATGTACCAATCTCATCTCAGCAATAAAATGAAGAAGTAAGGGAAGTTCTGCTATTTATACCTAAAGTTTTGAAGGGAGATTCACAAACTTCCAATACCATGAAATCAGAACAGTGGTAGCAGTACAAAGCCAAAAGAAAACAAGTCTATGATCTGAGATAGGTTCACCAGGGGATGCTTCTTTCAATAACAATGGTGAAGGATCTGGGTTTCATTTTCATCAAACAACTAGGATTTCTTTATAGTTTTACAATACTAAAACTCTAGCCTATAACTCTGTTAAGGATATTTTTCCTTTGTGTGTGTACTTCTAGGGGCTCAGATAGAAATCTGTTATGAAATCCAACTATTATTAGATTTTACTCACTTCGGTACAATGGAATATTTTTTAAAAATAAAATTAGCAGAGAAAGTGGTTTATACATAATATAATCCTACATTTAAGCTTCTCCTAAATAAAGTACCTAATAATTAGGACCAAGACAACAACAAATTATCTAAAATTTAATGTGAAAAATGTAAATATTGCTGGAATTCACATAACAACAAAAAACAAGATCAAAATTGTTACTTATTTTCACAAGTCAACAAAACCTGAATGCAATGTTATTTTACTCCTTACTACTGTATACTATAAACAGAATTTTCTGAAGGTTGGACATTATTGGGATATACCAAATTGTCTCATTGCTAAAAATATGTAATTTATTAAATACCTACTATGGGCCAGAGATAATGGTAAATGTTCTATGTTCATCAACTCTTTAATTTTTATAAGAATACTATACAATTGTTCTTATAACTTTAGCTGAGTCTTAGACTTCAAGTAATCTGTCCAAGTTCACACTGTTGGTAAGTAACAGATTAAGTATTCTAGGATGACCTGTCCTCAAAATTCATGCCCTATGCCATAGGGCCTCTTTAGAGTAAAAGAAACTACATGATCCTAAGCTCAAAATTTTCTCTGAAATGATTAGGTTTATGTAATCTAAAATACTGAAGATATAGTATTACTTCCACTGAAGCCTTAGCCTTGACTTCTTCCTGTCTTTGCATGTATCCAGAATAGATTCCAAGGTGTACTAAAACATCACCCAGATACAGGATGAGTTCCATTTTGTAAAAAATGTATTTAATAGCACTAGGAAAAGAGGCTGGATGGATTAGAGGTACTAAGAAAGTTTCTAGCATCAGCTCTTTAAAAGCCACAATTGAGGAAGGAAAAGGACCACACAAACACCCAGCCCAGGTGGTTAACTTTATCTCCATCTAAGCACCTCAGGAAGAAGTGGCCTGGAATGGGACTGTTATCTCCCTCCCTATTACAGAGCGCACACACTGTGGAGCCAATGATTTTAATTAGGTTGGTGTGGCGCACAGGACGGCCTCCCTATCTGATCAATCTGCTGATACCTGGTTCTGTCCAGTCCTTACAAAAAAATAAGCAGAAATGATAGATTTCCTGAACAGATCAAACAGTTCTTCTTCCCCTATAAATGTTCTTCTGGGAAATTAAGAGAAGGAGTTACTTGTGTGTAGAAACACTATTTCTGTCCTCTCTCAATGTCAGAGGCTTTTAGACTTGATACCAGTATTTTTCTTCTAAGTTTAGGCTACTTCAGCCCACTCTCATGGGATATATATTTTTTAATTAATGAAATTCTACAGTTAAGAGCCACTATTTCTTGATAGAGAAAGAGGCACTGGAGAGGAAAGGGTGATTTACGTACTTTTAGACACAGACATTCGCCCTCCTGGCTGAGGGCTAACCTCAAATGAATTCCGTTCCTTTATTTTCCCTTCACCAGTCATTTCTCCTTTCAAATAATCAAGTGAATAAACATTTCATTCAGTTCCAGTTTAACTCAAAATTTTATGTATTAAAAAAGATGGATCTAGATTTTGAAATCTCTCTCACTGGTTTTGAAAAAGCAAACAGGATATCCCTAGGAAATTTAGCAGTCAGCTATATTTTATAGCTAGTGGGGTACTGATAAGATCTGTTTGGTATTATCCAAATAAAAACCATAGGGCTAAGTACCCTACAACATTTAATTAAAAGCATATTATGTCCCACTGGGATTTTTTTCCACATCACAGTGATAAGCCTTAGGGAATGCAGAGAATTTAGGAGTTTTTATTCAGTTCCACATCATAGTCTCATGAACCATTCTGAAAGATTTGGTCCAGACAACAATGATAATAAAAGCATTCCATTTGTAATTTAACAAGAGCAAAGAAATTATTACCACTAAATTGTTGTCCAAAACAAAGCACATATAACTACTACACATTATTATCTTCATTATTATATGTGTAGTACTGCAAAAACATAACTGACCTCTAAGAGACTATTTAGAATTGCTAAAATTTATTGAACACTGGAGAACTTATACTCACCCCCATACATATGCCCTACAGAATGATGTTTAATTGTGAACAAGTGTGATATCAAACAATGTCCATTTACCCATACTAGTTGAAGGCAGCAGAGGAACAGAGGTAGCACAAGAGAGATTAACCAAAGCCTTTACACTAAACTATAAGTTTAGTACAAGAATTTTGCCCCTTAGATTTACCTTTCTTGAAATACTTGATTGAGGAGAGGGTTAATTTCAGACATCAGTTTGATTTCACCTGAGTTTTTGAGTCATTCTTATAGCTTTCTATCTAAAACAAAATCCTTAATTAACTTTCTTTTTATGTCCACGTTGTTCACTGTGTTATTAATCCCTAACGTACTATTAGCTTTCCATAGGAAAATGTTCCCAGCTCTGGGTTAGGGGAAACGAGCCAGTCTCCAACTTACAATTTAACTCTTAGTATATACAAAGCATTCTTAGGTCAGTTAATTCAAACTTGGAAATAACACCCTGAGGAACAATCTTATAAGTGGTAGTTATGTCCCAGGTCAGTTTGTACAACTCACAATGTATTGAAATTTATCACAGCACCCTTTCACCGTGCATGGTGCTGTTTTAATAGTGTTAAATAAATTCCAAAAGGAAGCCATGAGGCTGAGGCAGCTTTAGTGCCTTAGAGCCTATGTAGTAAGCAAACCAAAACCTAAGCCTGTGATGCCTCAAGGTTAAGATCAAAACCTAAGGACAACGGATCACAAACAGCCAACCAGGTACCCAAATAAGGTAACTGCTTAAGCTACAGCCAATCAAGTATTATAATTTGCCTTGCTTCCACCTGTTCTCTATAAACATCTATTCCCAGCTCCTGGCAGTGGGGCACTCCTAACCACTTATGGTTTGGCACTGCCCGATTGGAACTGGTGCTCAAATAAACTCTTACAAATTTAATATGCCTCAGTTTATCTTTTAACAATGGTAAAGCACATTCCCCCATCCAGGTAGGAGATAAGAAACAGTTGTCTCAGCCCCACGGTAAGAGCAGGAAATTTGCTTGGCTTTGGTCGAAGTAGCTCAGAATGGGAATCAAAGGATATGAAGCACTGCTGCTCCCCTGGGAGCTGCCCCATCGAGAACAGCAAGCCTCACAAGGGCTTCCACTGCGGCTTCCCCTCTGCTCCCCTTAAGGCACTCTCCAAGTGGCAGCCCAGGAGGCCCTTTACAATGCAAACTAGGTCTTGTTCCTTCCCATCTCAAAGCTCTCCAAAGTGTCCCATTATACTTTAAAAAAGATTCTAAGTCCTTATCCTGCCCCGCGTGATCTGGCCTCTGGCTGCTTCTCTGATCTCAATTCCTGCCACTCTTCCCCGACTCACGCTGCTCCAGCCACTTGAGCCTCCTGGCAGTTCTTCAAATGCATCAAGCATGTTCCCGCTTCAAGGCCTCTGCACTTGCTCCTTGCTCCTCTCTCTACCTGAAATGCCCTTCCCGCAGAAGAGACATGACTTGCTTCCCCATTTAATTTCTGTCTCTGCTCTAATGCCACCTTTTTAGAGAGGTCTTCTCTGATAACCATAAAATAGCACTTTGGTGACTCTCAGCCAATTGCCCTCCTTCATTTTTTATCACAGCACTTAATACTCTCTTAGTATTATGTATTTGTTTATCTTCCTTAGTAAAATGTAAGTCCCATTAGAGCAGGGAATTAGTTTTGTTTACCACTGTATTCCTAAAACAGTGAATGGCACATAGTACATATTCCATGCAAATTTATTAAATGAATGAGATGTACGGCTCTCTGAGAAAATTGTTCACAAATCATGGCCTGCCCAAATTTGAAATTGGCTTCTATCATCTTAGTATATACCAGCCAATGCCAGAGAAAGATAAGTTAGCCAAAGGAACAGTCAGCTATACAATAACTAAAAGATTCCTCTGAACAAAGTACATTCTGGAAAATTAACAACCAAAATTTTTTAAAAATCAGCAGAACTTTGCATCTTATCACCTTGTGCCCTGATTATAACCAAGGGCTCTAAAGCTATCTAAACTGCACTGTCCTTACTCATGTATATTTTCCAAATTGTGCCTATCTACGTAGTCCTCCAAAGGATTTGGCTCAAATGGAAAATGCCTAAGGTTACTGGCATTCACAGATGCAACATCTTCAACTTACTTCAGCATTCAAGGCTTAAAGAGACACAACATACTCAGCAGGAGTGATGAGTGCTGATCATGAAATGATAGAATGATAGAGCTGAGACAGCTAAGAAATGATGTCATCAACCCTCTAAATTTATATTTGAGTAAATCAAGGCCCAGAGAGGAGAAGTTGCTGAAGGGCACCAGAATATACCACCCCAAAAAAACCTTTTTGGCAGATGTATTATTTTGAGCTAAAGTCCATTGAGAACAAGCAGAAACAGAAAAAGCTCCACAAACAGGGCACAGGTTTTCCTTTTCTGAAAGAAATTTACATTTATAAAGAAAATTTTATTTGTAAAGATGTCCTCTGCTCCCGTAACAGGAGGAGAAGGACTCTTAACAACTTATCAATGGAGAAGAAACCACTTTGGTCTGCATAATAAACCATAATACTACCCTTATTTACCATTGTTTTCCTCATCACTTCCCCATAACTTGCCTCCCTCACCCAGAAGCCCCCAACCCCTTTTCCTTTACTTAGCCTAAGACTGTATATAAGCTCAAGTTTTAAGCATCCCTTCGGGTTTTTCACTGGGTGCTCCCATGCGTATGTGTGATGCACATGTTAATAAACTTCTGTTTCTTTTCCTCTTGTTAGTCTGTCTGTTGCCAGTCTAATTTACAAGGCCCCAGTTGGAGAAGCCAAATAGAGGCAAAAGTTTTTTACCATCCCTGCACTGCTGATGAACCTATGTAATTTTATTAAACACCCTCATGAACAGGGTTTGTTTAGAAGGCATTATTTATCATTTTCCCCATTCTTGTTAATTTAGGGGCATAAATTTGTGTTACATTACCCAGTTTTTTCTTTAATGTACAGCTCTTTAGAACCTGGTGTAGTGGACAATGGTTGACTTTTGCCTGCCCAGTAACACTCCATCCCTCCCCAGACACACACCTCTGAATTATTTACTCTTTCCTCATCCTTGGATGGAATGGAAACCCGTCCTGTGTACAGAAGTCAGCCTCTGACCCAAGCCTAGTTAACTGCAGCATAGACTAGCCCTGTCCACAGCAACTGGTTCATCAATGGACACATAACCCAATTAGATCTATTACAGCACTCTGAAGTCATAGTCACAAGGGTATACAGGAGAGGAAAGTTCACAAATATCAGCCTTGATCCACAGTCAGCCACAGAGGGAAAACTTTCCTGAAAAGTGAGCCAACGCAACTGAAAGCCAAGACAACAGATGGAAAGAAACTGAGACCAGACGACACTGTTAGGTCCTTTAGATCCAGTTCTGTCTAGAGGTTGGTTTTTCAGTTACTCAGGTCAGTGCATTGAGCTGAGTTTTCTATCATATGCCACCAAAAGTAAACTAACTAACAAATAACTAAAGAGGTGGTTGTATGAATTTACAGAGGGAATGCAAACATCAGGATATTAGAGTGATTTGAACATGCAAGAATAAAGCCTCTCACATTTATTTGCCTTCAACAAAGAAGCTAAAACTAGGAGCAATACAAATATATAGTTAACAAGTTTCTAGGCTCTAGTTTAAAGCAAGGAACCTATTGCCTGAGTTTTTAATCATTTGCACACTCTCTTCTATCCCAATCTCTAGCAGAAATAACTACCGATAAATTGTTGAAAAGAAAAAACCTTGGGCTTCCCTGGTGGCCCAGTGGTTGAGAGTCCGCCTGCCAATGCAGGGGACACGGGTTCGTGCCCCGGTCCGGGAGGATCCCACATGCCGTGGAGTGGCTGGGCCCGTGAGCCATGGCCGCTGAGCCTGCACGTCCGGAGCCTGTGCTCCCCAACGGGAGAGGCCACACAGTGAGAGGCCCGCGTACCGCAAAAAAAAAAAAACCTTGTGAATCAGATTTCTATTTCTACTGGCTGACAAAAAGGTTTTTAATATAAAAACATAGTGAAATTTAAAAAATATAAAGCTGCAATATATTAAGATCAATTTGAAGATTTGTTTTTATTCTTAAGGCAGAAAAATTGATGACTGTAATACCGACTGCATGCATAATTATCCACAGTTCTTATGATCCCCAAATATAACGACAAAAAAATGTCACGCATACCAACTTTCAGCTGGGGGGAATAATAGTGCCAGCCAGAGGAGTGCAATTTTCCCTTCTCTCTGTGTGGGGTCACTCACCTAATAGAATTGGCTGTAATAATAACAAGCAAAACAAAATGCAAAAGCTACTTTGAGGTAAGCATTTTTCAAGTTCAACCCTATTTAAAAGAGGGAGTATAGTAAAAATCCTTTTTTAGCAACACATTTTCCCATCCTGAGGAGCTTGGAAAGGTTTAATGTGCTCTCAGTCCTCTCTGGAGGGCTACAATCCATGAGTCATTTGGCTAAGTAATCTGCTCTCACCCAACAACTCACACATTTATTTGTAGGTTAAGTAGAGGTAACGTCATAGTTCCTGTGATTATCCACGCCTGTGTCTATACAGAAATAAAAGTGTGCTTGTAAACATTAATATAGAAAATTAAAGCACTCCAAAGAGTTCAGGAGAGAAAAAGGCACACTCACCTAATGATGAGTAAACTGACACCAATGAACTTTTATTATGAATTAGATGAGAGCTTTCTCAGTTCTTTACTTACATTTGTAAAAACAACAAAAATGAATTAAACGTTCCATTGATTCAGAAGTAGGTTGACATAGTAAAGATGTCCATTCTCCCCAAATTCATATATAGTTGTAATTCCTAACAAATTCCCAACGGAATTTTTGTTGATATGGACAAGCTTAACCTAAAATTTATACTGAAAGGCACAGAAATCAGAACGGCTGAGACAATTTTGCAAAAGAAGAGTAAAGTGGAAGGAATCACTCCACCCCACGTTGACTTACTATATAGCTATGGTAATCGAGACCATGTGGTGCTAGTGGAAGAACAGAGGCAAAAATCAAGGGAAAAGAACAGAGAATGGATAAATAGACCCACACGAATGTGTCTGACAGATTTTTGTCAAATATGCAAAGCAATTTGATAGAGGAAAGATGTTCTTTCAACTAATGGTGCTGAAGATATTAGACATCCATAGACCAAGAAAAAAAAAGAACATCACCCTAAACCTTCCATCTTATACAAGAATTAACTCAAAAGGATCATAGACTTAAATGTAAAATGTAAAAATGAAGAAACATAAAACTTTTAAACAAAAACATAGGAGAAAATCTTCAGGACCAATAACTAGATTTGACACTTAAAAACACAATCTGTAAAAAGGAAAAAGGTGATAAATTGGACCCCATCAAAATTAAAAATATTTGGTTGGCAGAAGAACCTGTGCAGAATATGAAAAGAGAAGCAGCAGAGGGTTTGCAGACCACATATCTGGCAAAGGACTTGCAGAGAACCTCAAAACTCAACAATACTATGTTCCATTCCCAGAATTATGGCTTGAGGGGCTCTGCAGACCTATTCTCCAGAGAAACTATCATAACTGATAAAGTTACTCCCAAAATAAGTCTCTGGAAGAAACATTTATTCCAGAAAATCTATTAAACTCAGTAAGAACAGCAAGAGTGTGTGGCATGAACCACATCCCACTTCCTGGTTGCCCCTCCCAGCTCAGCATGACAGAATTTCCACTGGTGGGTGCAGCCAAGAACACAGCAATTGCTGGAGAGGGTGTGGAGAAAAGGGAACCCTTCTACACTGTTGGTTGGAATGTAAGTTGGTGCAGCCACTGTGGAAAACAGTATGGAGGTTCCTCAGAAAACTAAAAATAGAATTACCATATGATCCAGTAATCCCACTACTGGGCATATGTCCGGACAAAACTATAATTCAAAAAGATACATGCACCCCTATGTTCATAGCAGCGTTATTCACAATAGTCAAGACATGGAAACAACCTAAATGTCCATCGACAGATGAATGGATAAAGAAGATGTGGTATATATACAATGAAATACTACTCAGCCATAGAAAAGAACAAAATAATGCTATTTGCAGCAACATGGAAGAAACTAGAGATTATCACATTAAATGAAGTAAGTCAGAAAGAGAAAGACAAATGCCATATGATATCACTTGCATGTGGAATCTAAAATATGACACAAATGAACCTATCTATGAAACAGAAACAGAATCATGGACATAGAGAACAGACTGGGGTTGTCAAGGGGGAAGGGGTTGGGGGAGGGATGGACTGGGAGATTGGGGTTAGCAGACGTAAGCTTTTTTATATAGAATGGATAAAGAACAAGGTCCTACTGCATAGCACAGAGAACTATATTCAATATCCTATGATAAACCATAATGGAAAAGAATATTTTTTAAAAAGAATATATATATGTATAACTGAATCACTTTGCTGTATAGCAGTAATTAACACAATACTGTAAATCAACTATACCTCAATTTTAAAAAGATATATATATATATATAAAAACTTAAAAAAAAAAGCATAGCAATTCCTCACCATCCAGCTCACAGTCCAGGGCTATGGCATCTCCCCCCGGGAGGGGCAGGCCATGCAACCTGGAGGTCAGAGTTCCTGTCTCCATCCAGACCCCTCTGCAGAGTAGAGGCTCCACCGTAGGCTGAGCACTCGATGCTGTCAGAATGCTGAGAAACTGGATCACTCATGCATTGCTGGTGAGAGTGAAAAATGGTACGGTCACTTTGGAGAAGAGTGTGGCGGTTTCTTACAAAACTAAACATGTGCTTACCATACAACCCAGCAATTGCACTCTTGGGCATTTATCACAAGAAAGTAAAAAATTATGTTCACACAAAAACATGAATGTTCATAACAACTTTACTTATAATAGACAAAAGCTGAAAACAACCCAAATGTCTTTCCGTAGGTGAGTGGTTAAACAAATTGTGGTACATCATAAAATGGAATACTACTCAGCAATGAAAAGGAATTGACCAAACTTAGATGGATCTCAAGGAAATTATACGAAGTGGGGGGGGGTAAAAGTCCATCTCAAAAGGTTACATACTGTATGATTCCACTTGTATACCATTCTTGACCTCAACTGATAGAGATGAAGAACAGATTAGTGGTTGTCAAGGATTAGAGGTAAGTGGTTATGGTTATGAAAAGGTAGCACAAAGGGTCCTGATGAGGTAACTGTTCTGTATATGACTGTGGTTGTGGTCACATGAATGTACCCATGTGATAAAATTGCATAGGACAAAATACATACACACACATATGAGTGCTTGTAAAACTGGTAAAATCTGAATAAAACTGATGGATTGCACCAATGTCAACTTCCTGCTTGTGGTATTGTACTATAGTGTAGGGGAGCAGAATTTGCTACCCCAAAACGTCTTTGGCATATTATTTTAAGCGTGTTATCTTCTAAGAAACAGTAGCCATGGGAAAACTCTGAAAACCAAGGAGGAGTTACCCCTTTGTAAGAAACATTTACATTTATAAGGGAAATCTCCACTTTTAAGGGTGTCTCCCTGAATGTACCAGGAAGAAGAGAATGGCCAAATTTATAGAAACTGTCATCAATGGAGAAGGCATAGAGTTAAATCTATGTAACAACCTTATCCTTGGTTACTGTGCTTTTCCTAGTAACTTCCCATAACTGACTCTGCCCACCCTCAGCATATCCTCTTTTATCTTTAGCAGAGGATGGTTTTTAAGATGAGGCCTCTGGCCATTCTGGTGAGTTACTCAGTTTTCCTGGATCTCTCCCGCATACACGTTATTATACTTTTGTTTGATTTTTCTACTGTCAATCTGTCTCATGCCAGTTTACCTCTTAGACCAGCCAGAAGAACCTAAAAGGGTAGAGGAAACTGTCTTCCTCCCCAATAATAGTAATGCAGAAGTTACTATGGGGGAAACTGGGGGAAGGGTATATGGGATTTCTCTGTATTATTTCTTACAACTACATGTGAATCTACACTTTTCTCAAAGTAAAACGTTTTTTGATAAAAGCGAATTGAATGTCACACAAAGTTGAATGACTTTTAAGATAAGCTGAGCTGAGATAGTCACATCATCATCACTGCTAACCACTTGAACCAGATAATTTCCTTTATTTCACCTTATTTGGGCCCTTTATGACATAAAAGACACACAAAAATAGTGCTTTCTCCTGCTGTGTTCCCCCACATAGCTAACAGGTTGAGGAATTTATTTTGGTTAATCCCAGGAGTGCTGCAGAAAAAAGCTGCCATGCAAAGCACATGTCCATGGTGTCCTGGGCGTGGGATCAAATCCTGGCTTTGTGTCCTGTGAGATCTGTGACCTTGAATATGTTATTTACTTTTTCTCAAAGTCAGGGCTATAAAATGGTGTAAGAATAATAACTTCTTACAGAATTTTGTGAAAATTAAATGTGATAATATATGTAAATAAATGGCTTTATTAAAGGATTAAACAATTATTGCTATTAAACAGAAATAAAGTCATAATTGTACTTCTCAGCTCACCTAATCAAGTTCCTGAACTATGTAAGAAATCTGAGGCCAGGAAAAGTGACTGTCAAAGACTAGACAGAAAGTAGCCTATCAGGTGAGGAACAGGGCATTGTTTTTGGAAGGCCAGTCCCATTCTTTTATAAGAAAAAGATTTTAAGCATTTGAAGGAAATCACCTCTTATTCTACTCATTTTTAATCTCCCACTGCACCCAGGTGATACTATACAGAGTAGGGTTGTTTCATAAATGAGGACAGATTCAATTACCAAAGAAAATTGCTTAGGCAAATTCAAACAATACGCATTTATTTCAGATACAACTTTTTGTCATATTGCTAGTCCCAGTTTGAAAACCAGCACCACTTTCTTCCCTCTATCTCAGCAGAAATACAGCAGAGTTCAGTATTTGTAGACATTTGTTTCTAAATTTTCTTAAGTGGTGAAACAGTCTAGCACCTCAGCCAATTTTTATTTCATTAAAATCCAAATTGTGTCAATATAGTCATAGTCTTTACCTGTGGAAAATGAGCTTTTTGGTTTTACCCTTAATGGAAACTGACTCAATGTTAAAACTAGCAGGTTTTTCTTGGGAAACATCTGGACATTTTACTTTCTCGTTCATTCTAAGTAAAAGCTTTAGTACACCTAAAACTAATACAGTGTTCTATGTCAATTATCTCTCAACTAAAAAAACAAAAATCACCATGGGTGTAAGCTATGTTTGATGACTGATCGGTGGACATTCTTCAGTCTTAGGAACCAAAAGGAGAAGAGAGTATCCGAGCAATGCTTCATTGTCAAGAGCCACAGGTCTTTAGAAAAATGATGATGGTGAAGCCAAAGGGAAGGCCAGTCAAAGGTAGATCAGAGATGAACAGATTTACTTGGTGGAGAAGATGTGCCCTCAACCTGTGGCCAGAAGATCTTTTGTCGGGGGTGGGGTGGTGAGGAGAAAAGGTATACAGTTCTCATAAGAAATCCGAAACCGTAAGTGTAACACTGTGTGTGTCTCATGCATGCATACTATTTCCAAGTGCACAAAAATTCTGTTGAAATTAATAAAAATAAAAATTCATTTAAAAAAGCAACATAGGGATTAAGGGTTCATCTATTTAAAAAAAAAAAAAACCTTAGAATTTTGTTCTGTAGCAGCTTTAGTTCTCCGAGTCTACCTGTGTTAAGGCTTTTTGCACAGCTTTATAGACCTGAATTTTTAAGTTCTTACCTGAGCCAGTAATAAGAAGTATATTTAAGAGGATGCCTTTTCCTGAGCTCCTGAACCAGGAATATATTCATCTGTACTTACTCATGTTCTGATAACCTTATATAACTTTATATGTCGTATTCTTTGACAAGTTTCGTAAAGTGGACCAGCTCCCTAAGGGGTTGACTTACTATAATATCAGCTTTCCTGAACTTGATTGTGTCGCCACAGTTCCCCAGGGCTTTAAATTTCTCAAAGCACATTAGCCCATATAATTTTATCCTCTGACTCTTTATAGAGGGTTTTGTCATGTGGGGTTTTTTTTGTTTGTTTTGGGGGGCGGTTGTGGGGGGGGAGTTTGGGGGGGTGGTTCTGTTTAAAGGTGAGGATGAAAACAGGAAAAGAGACTGCCTGTGTTCTCAGAGATGGACCTCAGACCAAGGTGCAGGAATCCTTCTGACTCCGGCTCAGCTCCTTCCCTGACTGGTACAGCACACACAACCACTTGCCCTGGGCTTTCCAGAAGGCTGAATCAGTCACTTCAGAACAGATTCCACATGGACAGTCTTCCAAGGTGAAATGTCACATCTCAGGAGACCATGTGCTCACTGCTTCTGGGGATGTTCAAACATAAACTGAATGACCAATTAAAGTGGATTCAATCAAATGGGGGGTTAGACAAGAAGACTCTGAAGCTCATTTCTAACTGAAATTCTGTGATTATAACAAAATACTTTCTTCAGTCTAAAGTACAATTGTTTTTCACTAAATCACTTTCTCCTCTTCCTTTTTCCTGACAGACTACGATTGTTTAAAATATGTTGTGTAAAAAAGTATTATAGAGGGACTTCCCTGGCTATCCAGTGGTTAAGACTTCATGCTTCCACTACTGGGGGTACAGGTTCAATCCCCAGTTGGGGAACTAAGATCCCGTGTGCTGCATGGCATGGCCAAAAAAAAAAAAAAAGTATTACGGAGTATAAGTTTTTACCTCATTTTTTGAGTCAATACCGTACTACACTAATAAATTCTTACTTGTTTTTCCTGCTACCAGTTTTTCCTCTCTCCAATTCATCCTCTGTATATGTGCTGTCAACTAGAAGGTCCTGCATTATGGAAATGTACCTTATCTATGCTGTCCAGTGTGGCAGCCACATGTAGCTATTAAGCTTTTAAGCACATGGAATGTGGCTACAGTAATCAAGTAACTCAAAAGTTGATTTTATTAATTTTAATTAATTTTAAGTAACCACATGTGGCTAGTGGCCACAATACTTTACAACACAGCCTATATGACTATCAAAGTAATAATTCTAAAAACAACTCTGCTCCCTTGCTTAAAAACCTATAAATTTGTCCAAACCCATAGAACGTACAATGCAAAGAGTGAAACCTGATGTAAACTATGGACTCTGGGTGATAATATTGTGTCAATGTATTTTCATCAGTTGTAACAAATACACCACTCTGGTGGGGATGTTGATGCGGAGGCTGTGCATGTGTGGGGCAGGGAGTCTATGGGAGCTCTCTGTCCCTCCTGCTCAGTTTTGCTGTGAACCTAAAACTGCTCTAAAAAATAAAGTCTGTTTTTTTTTTTAATTCTCCTGGGTCCCATTTGTCCACATCAATATTTCTCGAGTTTCTCCAGCAAAATACTACTAACAGTAGAGTCTGGAGAGCCACTTCTAAGGAGTCTGGGGGTTTAACTTAAGACTAGACAAGTTGAAAATTAATTCGAAGTGGACTTTTTTTTTTTTTTGCGGTACACGGGCCTCTCACTGCTGTGGCCTCTCCCGTTGCGGAGCACAGGCTCCGGACGCGCAGGCTCAGCGGCCATGGCTCAAGGGCCCAGCCGCTCCGTGGCATGTGGGATCTTCCCAGACCGGGGCACGAACCCGTGTCCCCTGCATCGGCAGGTGGACTCTCAACCACTGCGCCACCAGAGAAGCCCTCGAAGTGTCCTTTTTATCTTTAAAATATGTAGGATTTTTGCCATCCTCTACAGGATACAAATTTCTATTAACATATAAAGGTTCAAAATGTCTTGCCATCAGCTAAAACAACAAAAGCTCCCTACCTCCTTCATTGATTAATGGATGAGAAGCTAGTGCATTAATGAAATCACCAATGAAATTAACTACTAACAATTTGAGAAAATCTGGCTGAATGAAAGATTACTACACTGCTGCTGCACATTTCAGATTTGAGGCCCAATCAATTTCTCTTCTGGGTATGAGTGTCATAATATTTGGGAACTGGGATTCACATAAGTATGTGGATACAAATGGCAACTGTTTTTTGTAATTATTTTATGAGCTGTGTCAGAATAATCATTGCCAGAATGTTGCCAAAAATGTGGTGGGTGAAAAATAATCTTAGGTACTTGGTGGATATTTTTACAACTGTACCAGTTTGCTGATAAATGGAATCTCTGGTGTCATATGATCGATGATACAACGTCTTTTATTTTCAAAGGAAAGATTTGTTAAATCACTTTTCCAGTGTATAAAGATGGTGGGTGCTATTCTTCATTTCATTATAAATATTGTCATTTTCATCACATAAAAAAATATAAGCTAAATATTTAAACTCACTTGGATAATTACTCTTTCAACACATTTGTCATAATACATTTGTCACCTGAAAAATAAATATTACACACAGAAGAGTAAATAATAAGGTACTGTTCTTAATTTCTTTAACTGAATTAAACCACCTTATGAGACCCCATCTCACTGATGGGGGGAGTGAAATGTACATTTAAATTTCCCAATTAAAGCCAATTCACATATTCTTACTTCAGACTTATTTCTTTCTTCTTACTTATTTCTTTCAAGTAAATATTGAGTCAATTCGAGGTATACCTTCCTATAAAAGCATTTCTCCCTCCTCCTCCTTTTTCCTACAATGGCTCTGCTTTCAAGAGAAAACTTTCAAAGCTTCATAGCAATGAGGCAGGGGCCTTAGTTTATCTGACCTTAAAGGGACCATCAAGCAAGCCTTCATTTGCTTGGGGATTATGAGTTTCATTACATAACTTCTAGCTATGATGTCTCTATTTAGCTTGTGATTTTTCCTTCAAAATATGTGCTTTTAAAAACAAAAAATATCATTGCAATGGTAATGGCTACAAGAAACACTGTGTTTTAGACTCATTTGCATCTCCTCAATGACAAGCTTCATATTTTAAATAAACATCTAAGTATATCTTTCTCTCTTACTGTCTCTTTCCATGTGGTTTCTCCATGCATTTTCCTCACTGTGGTGGGAGTGGTGCTCTCAACTTCTTTGCTGCCAGTGCCAGTGCAAAGGGTCTCAGGGATGCATCATGCCTCCTTGGTCTCATGTTGTTCTAAACTTTCCTCATTACCATGAACGTTGTCACTGATTTCAAACATCCTATTTTTGTCCACTGATCCATCTTCCTAGTTGCCTTTATCATTTTAAATTGTTACACATTTAAAATGTACATTGACAGTAAGAAAAAATTGTCTAAAACTTCCCACAATTTCAACATTTCTTAGTTATCAGAGAACACACTGCAGGAAGGGGAACTAATATTTCTTCGACTGTAGTTATAGATGAACTTTGATCAGATTTGTGAACCAATTATGTTTGTGTATGTGCACAACAGAGCGTTAAGAAAAATAATAACACTGATTCATGAACTGTTATTTAAACATGTTTCTCAAAAACACTAACTGTGGCTGAGTCTCCTGGGACTCAAGGAGGAAGCTCATGTCGTCCTGCTAGCCTGTCTCACAGACCAGAACCAGGTATGTCGGCCTGTGACATTAACATACGTGGTGGACACTTAACATACGTGGTGGACACTGTGATGCTCCCCCCAGAGCATCCCCTCCAGGGACTTTTGGCCCCAGCTGCTGGGCGTGCTGCCAGCAGGCAGTTTTCAGCTGTCACCTCTTTCAGGGTCAGCTTCCACTGCAGAGAGAACCACACCCTTCCCAGGGAGAGCCCCATCCAATGACTGATCCTTGCAGGCCTGGTCGTTCCAATCCAATACAGGACAACGCTGAGAGCATTTTAGTTCCACGTCTCTGCGTGAGGTCTGCAGAGGTCATCGTGGGGCTGCTTTGCAGCTCAACTTCTCACTCAGCTCAATCCTGCATCCTTTCCTTTCCTTCCCAGTAAACGCCCTGCACACCCACCTGTCTCAGCATCTGCTCCCTTGAGAGCTCACCCTGCAGTAGCATAATCTTATCTTCCTGAAATATGAGAGTCCTGTTTCTTACAGAGCTGATGCCACCGTCACACAAAATAGCCCAGTTTTCCAGTCACTCACGATACGTAAAATGTTATAACATCTGACCCAGTGGTTCTCAATGACTTGGAGAGATTTTTTTGTAATGCTAGTATGCAGACCAATTAACTCTGGGGGTGGACTCTAGCAATCAGTATTTTTTCAAAAGCTCTCCATGGGATTCTAAAGTGCAACCAATCCTGGTTGAGAACATTCTAGGCTTTCAGGAAAAATACACAGTTACAGTTAAGCAAGGTGGAAGAAAAGGATTCTACCGCATATGCTTGTGCCTACATGTGCCAACACACCTTTAGTGGAGCTTCAACAGCTCCACCAAAGCTGCCAGCCATCCTGCACACGCACACATCACCTCTGCTTTTGCTCATGTTCTGGCTACTGCCCCATTTCTTTGCTTCTTCAATTTTATGTGTTTTCTCCATTTCCTCACCTTCCATTCTCTCTTGAACCTACTTTAGTCAGGCTTTTATCTCAACCCTCCAACCAAAGCTGCTCTTATCATGGTTATGTTACCAGGTTCAGGGGTTAATTCTGTCTTTGTATTACCAAACCTATCAGGAGCCTTTGACTCAAGCCACTCAAGCCATCTCTCGCTCCTCATAACTCTGTCTTCACTTGGAGTCCTAGAGAGCACACCATCTCGAGATTCCCTTCCTACCCTAATGCTCCCTCCTTCTCAGTCTTTGCTGATTCCTCTTCATCTTCCAGCCCCTACACATTACTTTGCTGAAGAGTTCATTGCTCCACTTTGCCGTCTGTAATTGCTCATTAGGGAATTATCCCAGTTTTATGGCTTTAAATATCATGTATATGCTTGAAATTCCCAAACATAAATGTTCAATGCCGACTGTCCCCCTGAATTCCAAGCTTATTTATCCCAACTACCTATATGGAACTGTCACATCACACTTACCATGTCCAAAACCAAAGACATTTCTTCCCCAAGCCTACTTCTTCAGCTTTCTCAATCTCAGTAAACAGCAACTCTAACTTAGATGATTTTACCAAAATCTTTGAAGTGATTCTTAACTGTTCTCTTTTTATTTCATTTCACAAGTTGTTAGTTCTACCTTTAAAATATATCCAGGTAAGATCACTTCCCATTACCACTCTGCTGTCACCCTACCTAAGCAACCGTTATCTCTCAAAATAAATTCCAACGTCTTAGGGGTTTATAGGCACGCTCTCCTTGTCCCAGGCCACCTGTCCAGGTGCGTTCTTCAGCTCTTCTCCATGAATGGCTACATCGTAGAATGCAGGGCACCCTTGAGCTTTGTAATGTCAATCTCTCCCACCAGACTATCAGCAGTTCTTAGTTGTTTCTCTATCCCCATTCAGAGTGCAGTGGCTGAGCACAAATTTAAGGTTTCAATAAATGGTCGGTGAAGGAATAATGAATGAATGATCCAGTAATGCTACAATATTGACTGTAATGAATAAAGAGATATATTGATCTGCATGACAGAAAATTCAAGCAGTTATTATTAGCTACATTCACTGTGCATGCCAACTGGGAAGAATTTCACACCTGCTTTGATGCATTCATTTTTCTCTTTGTCTCAGTTGGTAGAATTGAACTGTCTTTCTTCTTTTTCAGAGGCTGATTAAACCAAAGGGCATGTGTGGTGACCTCACAGCATACTAAGTTAGTTGATGCCAGTAATCCAATATGTACAAAGAAAGCCTGTTGAAACAAGAAAAGAGCTAACTAAGCCAACAAAATCAGTCCTAAAATTTTGAAGACCCCTAATAATCTATATCTTTTTGTTTATCTCAAAATTGTTTATTAAGAGATTAGGTGGCTGTTACATATTCCTGGATAACTCAAGTTAGCAGAATATAACCTTTTTAAAATTTTGACCAGTTTTATTTTTAATTTAGATCTACTTGATATTAGTTCAGAGAGGCTTACACCTGTCCAAAATTTAAATTAATGTGCATTTCCCTAATGAGGCTGACTTTATGATTTGCATTCACATTAATTCTCGACAGGCTTGCTTAAAATTGTTTTGAATTGGAGTTTCATAATCAGAATTTAACATTTAAATCATCTTCAGGAGACTGTGCATATGGTTAAACAGACTGCCAGAATAAATTATGAACTAACAAAATAGTCATCTATTACTTTAAGGCATTTGGTAAGTCATACTGTAGTTATCCTTTTACATCTTCTTACAAAAATATTCTCTTAGGTTTCTTAACCACAGTTCACCCCCCTCTTTTGACCTGAGACAGTTTTTCACAGTGATGTCACCTTCACCATTCCTCCTCAGAGCTTCAAACCTTAGTGGTGTCCTATGGCCATTGACATGAGGAAGAAATTATGTCTTTGCTTATGTTCTTACCAACCTGAGCTCTGCTCTCTTTCCCCCAAGTATAGCTTAGCCTCCAATAATGGTTTTCTCAACTTACAATATCACCTTCCCAACATTCTATTTAGAAACTGGCAAAATACACAAGATTAAGTGCATACACATTTGCTTTTGAAATTTGAGCATAATTTTATGGGTTACCTTGCCTTCTAACGTTTCCATCTCCCATTCCTCTCCAATTTTATTGTATCCTAGCTTGATCACCTTGCCTCGGTGCAAGGTTTCACAGCCTCAGCACCATTGACACTTGGGGTCAGAAGATTCTTTGTTGGGGAGGCTGGCCTGTGCCCTGTTGGGTGTTTAACAGAATTCCTGGCCTCTACTCAACACAGGCAGGAAGCAAGTCCTCCCACCCCCACCCTGTTGGTAGCAATCAAAACTGTTTTCAGACATTATCAAATGTCTTCTAAGGAGGTAGAGGGAAGGACAAATTGCCCCCAGTTAAGAACCACTGCTCTATGATAATTGAAGCTAAAGATCTTTCCAAATGACATAGCTGCTAAGGATCACTGGGATTCAAATCCACATCATCTTAATTGACAACGCATTCTTCCCCCTAAAATGAGAAAGCTTGCACTAGTGGGCATAAAGAGACCCCAATTTAGACACAGTGTGTTCCTGAAGATCATGAGTAAAATGACATGTGATGGTTAATTTTATGTATCAACTTGGAGGGTATTTTCCCATGAGATTAACATTTAAATCAGTGAACTCTGATTAAATCAGATTGCCCTCCGTAATGTGGGTGAGCCTCATGCAATCAGCTGAATGCCTAAGTAGAACAAAAGGCAAGGCTGAGAGGAGCAGCAATGTAGAAGACTATTGCTGGCAGTCCAGCCGACTGCCTTGGAACCAAAATGCACCATCAGCTCTCCTGGATCTCAAGACCACCAGCCCACCCTGCAGATTTTGGACTTGCCAAGCTCCATAACTCTGTGAGTCAATTCATTATCATTAATAAATAAATAAATCCCCAGAGAACCCTCGTACATGACATAATCGAAATAATATTTCTGCTTTTCTTCCCCTCCACACACACTCTCAACAGAGCCATCCGCGTTTCTACCTGCCTTGAGAAGGATAAGCTATGTTTATTTTTTGACTTCTGAATGTTGTCAGTGAATCAAAAGGGAAAGTTTAAAGAAGTAGGACCATACAGAGTGAAGTAAGTCAGAAAGAGAAAGACAAATACCGTATGCTAACACATATATATGGAATTTAAGAAAAAAAAATGTCATGAAGAACCTAGGGGTAAGACAGGAATAAAGACACAGACCTACTGGAGAACGGACTTGAGGATATGGGGAGGGGGAAGGGTGAGTTGTGACAAAGCGAGAGAGAGGCCTGGACATATATACACTACCAAACGTAAGGTAGATAGCTAGTGGGAAGCAGCCGCATAGCACAGGGAGATCAGCTCGGTGCTTTGTGACCGCCTGGAGGGGTGAGATAGGGAGGGTGGGAGGGAGGGCGACGCAAGAGGAAAGAGATACGGGAACATATGTATATGTATAACTGATTCACTTTGTTATAAAGCAGAAACTAACACACCATTGTAAAGCAATTATACCCCAATAAAGATGTTAAAAAACATGTGCTAAACCTAAAAAAAAAAAAAAAAAAAAAGAAGTAGGACCCAGAGCTCCTACGATAACAGAAGAATTATAGAGAAAGTAAAGGGAGTGAGAAGGGTGGGGCAAAACTTTGCAGAGCACATGGAATGGAGCAGAGCTAACACTGAAAGTCCAAAGCGTTCTGTGGTGGAATGGCCAGTGCTTGGGAGCCAACCCATGGCCTGGAGGAGACCACATGAGGGAGCAACTCACATCACCTGGATGGAGAACCACATTAACTGCATCTTGTGACAAAAATGTGTGCATGTATGTGTTCACGATAATTGCCTATGTGTTGCCTATGTACTATTCTCTTAGACTTTTCAGAAACCATTCAAACTGCCCAATGTAAAAGCAACCTCTCTTTTTCAAAGGTCCAGAGCACTTATAAACCTCTTTCCAAAACAGAGGGCTGGGTTCCTGGGCACTCAGAGATAAGGAAGGGAAAGTCGCTGCATTGGTGAAATCATGAATGTTCATGTTGTGCTTCCTCATGCTGAGAACAAAGGTCACAAGATGAGAAGTGTGGGTCTTTACTGAGTAAATCAGAAGATGCTGCAAAGCAAAATACAATACAGAGGGAAGTAGAACTGCCTTCAGTATGTTTTCTAAGTTTTGAGAAATCAAACTTTCCTGTATCTACCTTGTTTTCAATCATAGATAGCTCTTCTGATTCAGTGCACCTTTTTAAAAAATAGAGCTCTTCTTACATGCAGACAACATACCTATGTTATGATACCTGTGGATTATTTGTAGAAATAAAAGTATTTCTATCAGTAATACATCACATGAAAATGGCTAGACACAATTCACAAATTTTGAAGCATGTTTTTGGTATAACCTGACTTAAAATACAGGTTGATCTACCCTATGACCCAGAAATTTCACTTATAGCTATGCACCCAAGAAAAATGAGTACATGTATCCACCAAAAGACATGTACAAGAAGGTTTATGGCAACTTTATTACAATAGCTCAAAACTGGAAACCACCCAAATACCCATCATGGGAAACTGGACAAACATATGCATACAGCAGAATACTCTACAGTACTGAAAACGAATGAACTATATGTTGGTACTACAGCAATATGAATGAACCTCAAAAACATGCTGATTGAAAGAAGCCAGACATAAAAGTGCATACTGTATGATTCCATTTACATGAATTTCAACAGGGACAACTAATACATGATATGTCATAATAGAGGAGGACTCTGGGTAGGGAAAGTACTGACTCAAAAAGGCCTAAGGGATGCAGTGAAGTGATGGAAATATCATTATATCTCGATCCTGGGTAGTGGTTCTCAAGTGTTTACATATGAAAACTTCATTAAGCTATACACTTAATAATAGTAAATTTTACTGAATGTATGTTATATCCCAACTTTTTGAAAGTTCTATATATAGAGAAAGAGCTATGTACAAAATTCACCATGAGGGGCCTCAGGGGTGGGTAACTAAAAGATGAAAGATGCTATGCTCGGTACAGAGCATCTAAAACTAAGGTACTTGCTGGTTTAAAGAGTCATGTGCCACATGTTCATATGCTGTGATCATCTCATTCAGGTTATTGGCAGAATTCAGTTCCTTGTGGTTGTGGGTCCCTGTTTCCCTGTTGGCTGTCAGCTAGGGACCACCATCAGCTTTTTTTTTTAATAAATTTATTTATTTGTTTGTTTTTATTTTTGGCTGTGTTGGGTCTTCGTTGCTGTGCGCGGGCTTTCTCTAGTTGTGGCGAACGAGGGCTACTCTTCATTGCAGTGCACGGGCTTCTCATTGTCCTGGCTTCTCTTGTTGCGGAGCACGGGCTCTAGGCACGTGGGCTCAGTAGTTGTGGCTCGCGAGCTCTAGAGCGCAGGCTCGGTAGTTATGGCTCACAAGCTTAGTTGCTCTGCAGCATGTGGGATCTTCCTGGGCCAGGGCTCGAACCTGTGTCCCCTGCATTGGCAGGCAGATGCTTAACCACTGCTCCACCAGGGAAGCCCCCACCATCAGCTCTTAAAGACCCGTATCTATTCCCTGCTGATGGTCCCCTGCATCTCACAGCCAGAAATGACATGTGAAATCCTTCTCACACTTATCATCTCTCTGAGTTCTCTTTCTGCATATCTCTTCTGCCTCCAACTGGAGGGAGTTCTCTGCTTTTAAGGGCTCATGTGATTAGACTGGGCCCACATGGGTGATGCAGGATAACTCTCTGTCCTAATTAAATTTGCAAAGTCCCTTTTGCCATGTGGCATAGCATCTTCACAGGTTCTAGGAATTAAGATGTGGACTCTTTAGGGTCCATTATTCTGCCTACAACACATGGACAGCTCTGGCGCACATGGCTGTATGGTAGCAGGCATTTATTCATTTATCAGTGCTTAATGGCCTTCTTGAACACAAAAAAGAACAACTAACACATTTGCAGCTTGATCATGATGGCTTTTTCGTTTGAAGCTGTTAGGGCATTCTTAGAAATGAAACACCATTCCATTTTGCTACATTACTTTACCAATTTTAGTCTTAGGTTGACCTTAAAGAAGGCTGTCCCTAAAGAATTACTGCTTCAGGGCTTCCCTGGTGGCACAGTGGTTGAGAGTCCGCCTGCCGATGCAGGGGACACGGGTTCGTGCCCCGGTCCGGGAAGATCCCACATGCCCCAGAGCGGCTGGGCCCGTGAGCCATGGCCGCTGAGCCTGCGCGTCCGGAGCCTGTGCTCCGCAGCGGGAGAGGCCACAACAGTGAGAGGCCTGCGTACCACAAAAAAATTAAAAAAAGAATTACTGCTTCACACAAACCTAAATAATTCTCTCCTATTAAAGACTCAGGTTCTGGGCAAAGAAAAACCTGTATGGTGAAGGATGAATTGTGCTCCAGTAGCTATCCTCTCATCTTTCCTAGCATGGCCTGGCCTGGAGAAGGGAAACAAAGAGAAAAGAAAAGTGGCTTACTTTGACTCAATGATATACGGAAGGCAACATATGCATCCTGATCATCTTAATTGTCAGAATTCTGAGTGTGATTATAAAGTGGCACCAGGATCCACCTTTGTTGTGACATGGGTAGACCTTGCCTTGGCCACATTTCTTTTCTGCTTTGGTCTTTACTTTACATAGAACTTCATAGTTTGCAAATCTTTTGTCACACATATACTCTCATTTGAGGCTCCAAATGATCCTGCTAGGTACACCAAGCAAGTGTGATCACCCTGTATTTCATGTGTGATAGCTGAGGTTCGGGAGGATGAAGTGACTCCAAGTTTACAGAGCTAGAGAGTGGCAGCCCCAACTATGCATTCAGCAGTCTTTCCACCATTACCATGGCAATAACAACTGCACCCGTTGCCAGAGCTCTCTTGTTTTAATCTCTACCACTGATCGAAACCAGCCTCTGACAAAGGATCTGAATAGACATTTTTCCAAAGAAGACATACAGATGGCCAACAAGCACATGAAAAGATACTCAGCAACACCAATGATCAGGGAAATGCAAATCAAAACCACAATGAGCTACCACCTCCCACCTATCAGAATGGCTATTATACAAGAGACAACAAATAACAAGTGTTGACAGGGATGTGGAGAAAAGGGAACCCTTGTGCACTATTGGTGGGAATGTAAATTGATGCAGCCACTATGGGAAACACTACGGAGATTCCTCAAAAAATAGAACTAGGATACAATCCAGCAATTCCACTCCTGGGTATTTATCCAAAGAAAATGAAAACACTAATTAGAAAAGATATATGCACCACCATGTTCATTGCAGCATTATTTACAATAGCCAAGACATGGAAGCAACCTATGTCCATCAACAGATGAATGGATAAAGAAGATATAGTATATATACACAACAGAATACTACTCAGACATAACAAAGAATGAAATCTTGCCATTTGTGACAACATGGATGGATCTAGAGAGTGTTACACTAAGTGAAATAAGTCAGATAGAAAAAGACAAATACTGTATGATTTCACTTATATGTGGAACCTAAAGAACAAGACAAATGAACAAACATAACAGAAGAGAAATAGAGTCATAGATACAGAGAACAAACAGGTGGTTGCCAGAAGGTGGGGTGGGAGGAGGAGAAAAATGGGTGAGGGAGACTGAAGTACGAACTTCCAGTTGCAAAATAAATGAGCCATGAGTATGAAATGTACAGAGTGGGCAATATAGTCAATAATTAAGTAATATCTTTATATGGTGACAGATGGTAACCAGACTTATCATGGTGATCATTTTGAATTGTATAGAAATATCGAATCACTGTTATATAACAGGAACTAACATGTTATTTGTTATAGGTCAATTACACTTCAAAAAGAAACTCACAGAAAAAGAGATTATGTTTCTGGTTACCAGAACAGGGGAGTGGAGGAAGGGAGATTGGATGAAATTGGTGGTCAAAAGGTATAAAATTCCAGTTACAAGATAAATAAGGTCTAGGAATGTAATGTACAAATGTAATTAACACTGCTGTATGTTGTGCATGAAAGCTGTTAAGAAAATAAATCCTAAGTCTCTCATCATAAGGAAAATTTTTTTCTCCATTTCTTTAATTTTATATCTATATGAGATGATGGATGTTCACTAAACCTATTATGATAATCATTTTATGATGTATGTAAGTAAAATTATTATGCTGTGCACCTTAAATTGACATGCTATAAGTCAATTATATTTCAATAAAACTGAAAGAAAACAAACCTCAACCCCTGAGCCTCATTCACAATAAAGTGTGAGTGACTGGCTCTTCCCAGGAGTGTCTGTACTTTAATACCAAAGGAAGCAAATTCATAGGATAAAGTTTCAGATATTACCAATCAAGTCAGGGAGAAATGGGTTGGGATGGGAGTGGGCACAGGAGGAATAAGGTCTTCCCAACACTCTATAATGACATCCAAAAGGTTCTTCGAAAAGTATCTAAATGGGGCTTCCCTGGTGGCGCAGTGGTTGAGAGTCCGCCTGCCGATGCAGGGGACACGGGTTCGTGCCCCGGTCCGGGAAGATCCCACATGCAGCGGAGCGGCTGGGCCCGTGAGCCATGGCCGCTGAGCCTGCGCGTCCGGAGCCTGTGCTCCGCAACGGGAGAGGCCACAACAGTGAGAGGCCAAGTACTGCAAAAAAAAAAAAGTATCTAAACGTTAAATTCTGGGCCAAACTCTTACAAAAGTTAAAAGATAAAGTTAAAGCTGTTTCAGACAAATCTCATTTTATTCCAGAAATGAAGTCAACACATAAATAAGGGAAGGTGGGAAGTTTAAAAAGAATTAAAGCATGGAAGTTATGAAGAGAGAATGATAGGTGCCAAAAGAGGAAAATTATATCGATACCTAAAATTTTCAAGTGTTAATGTTAAATCAGATGTATAATATTCCATCAAGAAATGAACAAATTGAAACTATGGCCTTCTCTCCCAAATGACTGAATAACAGCAACTTTTATGCTTTATTCTTTCTTGTTCATCAGAATAAATTGCCCTGTATTGCACTCAGAAGGACCTCTGAAGCCCCTATTAGAGAAATGTAATCATCTTTGAAAGATGACATATAATCATCTTTGGAACCACAGTATTCACTGAAAATAGCATGTAAGTTCCTACCCATCTTTTTCTTTTCCCTACAGTGCCTTCCCATTTACTTTTTGTCCTCCTGTTATCTCTTGATCTGTTTTATATTACAACTTCTCAAATGTCTTTTAATGACATATAGAAAATTATCCACTTAATGTTTCCCTTTGTGAAACCTCAGGCTACCAAAAAAATTAAAGTAACTGAGTCTCATAAAATTAGACGAAAACCTTCTTTGAAGCAATGCTGGGATTTTGCTTCCTTTCTTGTTTAAAATCAGAAAGTAACAACATCTTTTTTAGGTGAAAGGGACCTTGACAATTTATCTAGTTCATTACACGAAATCTAGGAGATACTACATAAAAGCCATCAAACAACAGTGCATACCCCTCTTCTTGCTTACTTATTTTCAAACTTTAGTGAAGATAACTTCATAGAATAGTTGGTCTCTTTGCAAATGAAAAAATAATGGCGATCATGGTTAAGATATATGGGTGGGCATCTAGTTATAAAATATGTGTTTTTTTCCTCTTTCAATACATACAGATGTCCTGTTTCATGTGTTAAGCACATCTACCCATAAACCATTACTATGAATTGCTCTGTTTGTTTAAGATGAAATAACATGTGTAAAGAATTGAGATTAACCCTCTTGAAAAAATTAGGCAGGAACTATACCAGGCATGGAAAGTACAGATCAGCGGTTATGGTCACACCCAACAACCACATAGAAAGACGGTTCAAGATACTATAGTGGGTTTAATTAGAATTCTCAAGAGAAGAGCTGCCTGTGTAGTCTCACTCCTCTCTCTAAGGAAATAAAACCTCTGAATGACCCAATTAATGGTGCCAAGATGATAATAAAGCTCAGTGAAGTAAATAGGACACTAAGGTGAGATCTCCTTCTACCAAACTTCATTGGCCTGGAGGAGGAATAAGGATGTGCTAGAAGATGAGGTGGGGGTGAGAAAGGGGAGGAAACAAAGCAGGAATTTTATCTCTTTATTTTATGTAAGCCAGACTCCCTGTTTTGTCCTTGGTCTTAGCCAGCCTCTCGAGATGGAGCTCTCAAGCCGGAATAAAGTGAAAGTAGGTCATTGTCTCCTACTCGTTACTGAGGACAACAGCTGACTACATGGGGAATATTTGATAGAGTTTGATTTGGAGCCAGTGATTTGACACTTCATAGAGGTGTATCTCTTGGCTTAAGATTGATGGCAGGGCTCAAGTAGCACTACCACCTTATCACAAAACACTTTCGAGAATTATTATTGTCCTCTCCATTGTAATGAAAGAACCTAAATATCTCAGGTTCTTTTTGTTTATAATTGGAGTATGCTAGTCTAGAAAAGAAAGTAGTTAAAAGTTATTGATACTGACACTTATACAACCTTACTTCAATTATCTGATTATGTTTTTTAAATCCTTAAATAATTATATGCTAGATATTTTCAAACAATAGGTAGGCAACTAATGACTGTGGTTTAAAATGAAATTGATATTCCAACTCCAAGATTCCTCTGGTCCTTGTAGTATCAATTGCAAATCTACTGTTCATGAAATCTCATCAGTGATGACAGAATAGAAATGACTTCATAATTTATTAAGTATCAAATGAAAAATATATTAATGATTTTATTATTAACGAAACAAACAGTGGCCTATAATGAGTCTCTGAGCTCTACTCCAGGGTCCTCCCTTCAACTTCCTTTCATCTGGTGGGAAGAAGTGGCTTCATTCCCTGCCATAGAGGGGCAGGGATTATATATGGTAGAAGCATAAACAAAAGTCCAAATTGCTATTAGCTTTAGAAATGGTCAGAAGCACTCTCATTTGTTTTTCATCTTGAGCAAAAGGAAGACAGTGAAATAAAAGGATCATCATTATAAACTAAAAGAAAACTACTCCAAATTTGTAAAAATGGTAAAACCAAAAACTTAGCTTAAATTAATTTTAAATTTGGTTATGTCTGAAGAAAGCTAAGTACTATTTCTGAGTCATCATTTCTCTTCTATGCTAGTTATGCTTTCTGTCCCCTCATAATTTTTCAAATAAGTTTCATGATTTTGACAACAAAAAGGTCGACATTCTAGTTGGCTAATAAAACAGTATGAGAGCAGGAGAGTCTGTGGGGTTTGTTTTTATTTTTTTGACAATAAATGGAAACACATCCCAGGAATCTGCCTATTACTGTTGAGCAGAAGCAAATTTTCATCTTACTGGAGAGGTTGTCTCAACCAGATCTGTTAGAAGGCAAGTTTTTTGTTTAGGTCCATGGGCTTACAGGTTCTGTTCAGATTGGGTTTTTTTATCATCAAAGAGAAGCAATTAACAACATAGTGCTTGAATCAACAAAAAGTATTTTAGGTTTCATTTGCCTCACAATTTCTCTTTCATTAAGGCTGATTTCCTTTTTAAAGCAAAACTCACATATCTAACTTACTTTTGCGGTATGAGGGCTTCTCACTGTTGTGGCCTCTCCCGTTGCGGAGCACAGGCTCCGGACGCGCAGGCTCAGTGGCCATGGCTCACGGGCCCAGCTGCTCCGTGGCATGTGGAATCTTCCCGGACCGGGGCACGAACCCGCGTCCCCTGCATCGGCAGGCGGACTCTCAACCACTGCGCCACCAGGGAAGCCCTCTAACTTACTTTTATTCTTCAAAGAAGGGATTTATATTATTCTGCTTCCACAAGTCTATAATTCATATTCTTTCAAACTACACTTTCTAAGCCATATTTCTAGGCTCACAATATATAGAGAATCTAAAGGGTTCACATACGTGCTGATCTTCTCACTATCACCCTTTCCTATCTTCAAATTCTCACTTCTGACCTATGCTAAATATGTATCCTCACACAGGTACACATTCTCACATACCCTCATGATGATAAACACAAATGTAGTAGATAACCAAAACCCAAAGCAGAATTTCCAACATACAAATTCATTCGTTGCCTATTTTTTTCCTATTTCTATCAAGAGAATTGCTAGTTCACTTAAATAATGCCTGCTGTTAGTTCACTAAATCAGACTTGCTTACACAAAAAGAGAATTTATTAGAAATATCTACAGTAGCTCACATAATTGATGGGCACGCTGAACAATCAGATCCCAGGGAGTACCAGGAGTCACCAGAGCACCCTCTCTTGAAACAAATTTGTTCAAACCAATTTCAGCGTTTTCTGTAACTAAGGTTTCACATTAATTGAAAAAAATCTGATTAGCATACCTAGAATCATATATACCCCCTCCCATTTTTCAAAACAGAAAGAGGCTATTACTGAAAAAAGAAAAATGAATTGACAGTGATGGGATCATGATGGGACTTTGATGGCAATTTTCGGGATAATAGAAAAGTTCTATGTCTTGATTGTGGTGGTGGCTATATGAGTGTATAAATTTGTCAAAACTCAACAAACTGTATGCTTAAAGTTGTATTTTATTGTAGAATGAATAATATTTCAATAAACTTTACTTTTTAGAAAGATGACACAAAATAAAATTATTGTTAGCTAAAAGATTCTGACCCTAATTTTAAAATCAATGAGGGGCTTCCCTGGTGGCGCAGTGGTTAGGAATCTGCCTGCCAATGCAGGGGACACAGGTTCGAGCCCTGGTCCAGGAAGACCCCACATGCCGCAGAGTAACTAAGCCCGTGCACCACAACTACTGAGCCTGCACTCTAGAGCCCGCGAGCCACAGCTACTGATGCCTGCGCGCCTAGAGCCCATGCTCCGCAACAAGAGAAGCCACAGCAATGAGAAGCCCGTGCACCGCAACGGAGAGTAGCCCCAGTACACTGCAACTAGAGAAAGCCGCGTGTAGCAACAAAGACCCACGGCAGCCAAAAATTAATTAATTAATTTTTAAAAAATAATAAATAAAATAAAACCAATGAAAACAAAGGAGGAATTTAAAAATAAGTCATTATGCCCAACAGACTATAAAAGTTAAATATAGAAATTGGTTTTAGAAGGTTCTAACAAATATATCTACACACCATTAATAAAGGGAGAGCAAAGTGGCAACACTACTTGTTCAGGGCACAGTCTGACCAATTTAAGGTTGATATCATGTGCACAGATGTCATATTCTCCTAGGTGATTCTGTTTGGTAGTTTGCTTTGTACCCCTTGAGCTAACAGTCTAAGTTCTTTCAGGAGAATGATATAGCAACAAATTTCATTGTTCTGTATATTCGTATCAGTCAGATAAAAGCTGCTGCAATCAGTATAGCAGTTTCATTCGAGAATGGATTTTTTAACACTATCAACACATCTCATACCTTAATTGTTACGCCTTACACAGACATCTGAAAAATGAGCTTATAATGAAACAATATGAAAAAGATTTACTTTCTAGGATGCCCTCTTAAATAACTAACACATTGGGAAAATCTGAGCAAGAATAAGTGTTTTTGTGGACATTGAAATAGCACATGCCCAGATTTATTTTACCACCAACAAACGTAATTATTTCCAAGGCAGAATATCAGTATGTTGGTCCTACAGTTTAAATAGAATTGTGTCATCCAAGAATCATAAATAATGGGACGATTTACTTGAATCTGAGGGCAGTACCCTGTGCTTACGTAACCATTACCAGGTTGTCTTTTAAGACCTATAACTCTAAACAGATGAAAAATATCAAGGATGCTTAAATGTGTGTTTCTGTGTGTGTCCATGTGTGTGTACGTGCTGTGAAGGGAGAGGGTTTTTGCTGAGGCTATTCTACTTTCAAGCCCTTTGACTATCTTTCTTAATATCCTGCTTTGCATAGGGATAATAGAGATTATGAAGAATAGTTTTTCTTCAAGGGGAACCAGGAGGCAAAGATGGGTGAAATGAAGAGGGTTATTTCCTCTGCTGCTCAGCACAGTCCCTAGAATTAAGCAATTTTGAGGGTCCCTAAAGGCAGAAGCATACAGAGGAAGCTGTAGCAAACACCTTTGATGCCAGGACGCCCTACAGAAATCAACAAGACTCCAACAGGCATGCAGTGTCCCACAGCTCCCCTGGAAAGCAAATTTGTTTATAAGTCATGTGACACACCTCTGAGGACTTCCAAAAGTCACAGGCGAAAGGAATTTTTGTAAGGGATTAAAGAGCCAGACCCATCAGTGGGCATACCGAGCTAGCAAAAACTGAGCACGAATGTCAACTGCACTTCATTTCTCGTGGTAAGTGGTGAAACCTGGCGAAATTTGGATTCCTCAAGCCAGTTCTGATCTCTTTACTGCCTGTGTCATGACCGCTCTCTAAAATGTAAAAAAAAAAAAAAAAAAAAAAAAATTCTAGATCATCAGCAGCCTCTTTGCCAACACCAAATATATGAAGAAATAAAATAATTTCCCTGATCCTTGCCAGTCTTTTTGTCCTAACTATTGCCTCCTGCTGAAAGAAATGGGAGGCAATACCAATACCAATATTTATTGAGTCAGCATGGTGTTAGGCGATTTAATGCATTATCTCTTTTATCATTCAAAACAGACATTTGAAGTACTCTTAGTATTCCCATACCACAAATGAGGAAACGAAGTTTTTGAGGGATTAAGTAGCTTGCTCAGGGTCACATGACAAGTAAGCACTGGAGCCAAAAAGGGAAGAGAAGAGCAAGGAGTTTTCCTCTAACCCACTCCTATATCAATTGCTGGCTGTCAAAACAGATTTCTTGCCAACAATCTTGAGCCCCTTAGAGGCCCAAGTCTCCTCAAGAGAAAAGATGTACAGCTATAACCCTT
Organism: Delphinapterus leucas; assembly: GCF_059928025.1. Classification (NCBI taxonomy): domain Eukaryota; kingdom Metazoa; phylum Chordata; class Mammalia; order Artiodactyla; family Monodontidae; genus Delphinapterus; species Delphinapterus leucas. The sequence goes on along the minus strand of NC_143136.1, from coordinate 39,741,673 downwards.
TGTTTCCTTTTTCACCCAATGGAATTAATAAAAGCTACTCAAGCAGCAACGACAACCAATTCCACACATAACTACTAATTCTTGCCTATTGTCCAATGTACAGATGACAGAGGCCACTGAGCAGTAGAAATAACAGTAACAACAGAGTTGAAGCAATTTAAATCAGTCTTATGCCCCATGCCAGCTAATGCCAAAAACCTTAGATTAAAAAAATTCGGGCTTCCCTGGTGGCGCAGTGGTTGAGAATCTGCCTGCCAGTGCAGGGGACACGGGTTCGTGCCCTGGTCTGGGAAGATCCCACATTCCGCGAAGCAACTAAGCCCGTGAGCCACAACTACTGAGCCTGCGCGTCTGGAGCCCGTGCTCTGCAACGGGAGAGGCCGTGACAGTGAGAGGCCCGCGCACAGCGATGAAGAGTGGCCCCCGCTCTCCACAACTGGAGGAAGCCCTCGCACAGAAACGAAGACCCAACACAGCCAAAAATAAATAAATTTTTTTAAAAATGCAAAAAAGTTTAAGATAAAAAAGAGGAGAAGGGAGGGTAAAGGTATTCTTCTCCACAGAACACCATTGGTACCTTGAGGAGCTCCACTTAGGACACAGAGGAAATGGCAGCCATGTGTTTTTCAGGAGATGAGGCCCTACCTACGTATTACCCGGCAGGGGGAGCCTTAACAGAATGAAAAAATGTTATCACATGGTAGTTGAACAGACTTCTATTTCTCTCTCTCTCTTACACACACGTACGCACGCACGTGCACACATGCGCATCCTGTAATTTTGGGTGCCATAGTGTATATTCAGTATAGCATAGAATAAAGCTTAGAAGACTAAAAGTGCTAGTGTTGACCCTGCCCTGTTACTCCAAGGAAGTTAATTAACACTCTCTGGGCTTCAGCTTCCTGCTCTCTTAAAAGAGGCAATTGGACCAGAGAATATTTTAAAATCTTCACAGCTCTAACCACCTCTATGGTTCAAAGAGCTACCCTATACACTCTTTGCCAAGGAAACTGTAACATTTTTCCTAAAAGAACTCTGAATCTAACCTACAAAAAAAAAGTCAGAAGCATATTTCAATCTGTGAATGCTCTAAATTAATGTTTAAGTGTTTTTTGTTTTTTTTTTAAAGGAAGTGCTTCTTTTCCTTCAGGCTAAAGAAACTCCTTGTCCCATCTGTTGGCTGGCCCTCTTCAAGGCACAGCGTATCCCTAACTTCTAACCTTGGCACGGCACTTTTTTCCCTTTTCCTATTGTAAGAGCTCTCTAAAGTCTTGTCTGCAGAATAATGACGAAAACACTGCTGTCTGCAAGACTGCTTGTCACCTCTGAATATACTCCATCAACATGCTGCCACTCCATCTTGTTTAGACTCATCGACTGCTTTGTAGAGGGACACCAATGTCCACATCTATCTCCTTGAGACAGGCAGAGAGATGAATTCTTTTTCCTGTCTCAAAAAGAGCTGACAAGCTTTTAGTAGTGTTTATCTTCACTGAAGGGTAATAACCTTGAAAATGAAAGTTAAAAGAGACTGATACAATTAGGTACATCTTCTCCATTCCATATTACAGTTGGTTTTCTTTTATAGTTGAACATGTCAAAGTTTTCTATTGTCCACACTGCTTTTTTAAATTATTTAAAGTTAATTTTTATTTACAGAATGCAAGTGCATCACGCTGTGACCCTTGCAAAAATGTAATCCCTCTGTTAAGTCTAAAATGGGTTAAAAATATAATTCCTTTAATATTTCCATCCTATCAACTACTCTGCCCATATTATCTATGTCATTTTTTCTTTTCCTTTGCATTTTTTCACCCCATGTTATGTCATATTCAGAGTCTTGAGATTTCTTAAAATAATTTTCCCTGATTACAGGCAAAATCTTAGAATTCTAATTATTTACATTGTGTTAACTCAGGGACAATAACAGGTGGATTTGACACTTTCATTAATAACTTGTTGCTGTAGACTAAATATTTGTGTCCCCCTCAAAATCCATATGTTGACATTCTAACCCCCAATGTGATGGTATTAGGAGGTGGGGCCTTTGGGAGATGATTAGGTCATGAGGGTGGAGCCCTCATAAATAGGATTAGTGTCTTGATAAAAGAGACCCTAGAGAGTTCCATTGTCCCTTCCACCATGTGAGGATACTGACAGAAGATGGCCATCTACAAACCAGAAATGGGCCCTCCCCAAAATCTGCCTGTGCCTTGAATTTGGACTTTCCAACCTCCAGAACTCTGTTGCTTATGAGGCACCCAGTCTATGGTATTCTGTTAGAGCAGCCCAAATGGACTCAGACACATGTGCATGACGGTCCCCTTGTGATCTAGACTGTGCCCACTACTAGGGTTCGTTCACACAGACATGGATATGTCTGGCAAGCTGGTAGCCGGGCCCTCCAGAGACCCTTTTGCACGAGGCAGTCGAAGTCCCTTAGGAAAGGGCTCATCCTTAACAGAATAGGAAGGCAGGCACAAAGCTTTGGCCATCAGAGAAAAGCAGCATTTCTGAGTCTAGTATTATGTCTGTTGCTCTGCTTTGTCTCAGGGCTGACCCCCAAGGTGTCCTGCCTGAGGCATAGGGAGAGAAGGGTCCATAAGCAAAAACAAAGTGTAACTCAGAACGGAATAATAACATTTTTTTCCCATCATGCAGCAAAGCAAGGTGCAGCTGTGGCCGTGGCGGGCTCCTGATTCAGCTACAACGGAGCTGGTGGTTCCTTGTGAATGACTGGCAGCAGATTCCTGGGAGGGGCGGCAGCCAGCAGGCATACACTGGTCCAAGCATACATGAATCCCTCCCTGGGGACTCACAGACACACTGAAGGGTCATTCTAGGGGAACTGAAGTTCTGCAAAAGCAGGACAGACATGCTCTACAGCAGCTCTGCTACTCTCCCCTCCCTGCCACTGCCACGGGCCATTGACTCACATGCTTGTTTCGATGGGTGAGCTTGACCAGTCTAGGATCTGTGGTAGGCAGGACTGAATCATCAAGTCCTGGAGGATACTAGTAAGAGGGGTCTTGGAGGCCAGGTTCACATCAGCCTCTCCTGTCTCTCTGCAGCTGGTTGGCACCGGCAGGGCTCTGAGCACCTCCCCAGTCGGTGAGTCAGCATTCACCCACAGCTGAATGCTGTTGCTTTTTCTCAGTGGGAGCGAGTGCGGGCTAAACATCTTTGTGGGCTTAATCTGGCCTGCAGGATGTATTTAGCCACCCCTGCTCCAGCCCTAAATTACTTCATAGTGATACAAGGATGTCTAAAAGTACAGTATCAGGTTTTGGCTCAGAACTTGACATTACACCCTAAGTGTGTTATCTTAATAAAATACACACCATCTCATGTTCTTTTCTATACCATTTATGAAGAGCCAATGATCTTGTACATGGAGGTCTTCCTTTGGCATGAATTGTTTTTTTATCTCTCTATCTCCCACCTCCACAAAATAATTATTAAGTATAGTAGATACGCCAGGCAGTACCTTTGAACAACCTAAATTGTAACTTTCCCTAAAATAGCACAATCTAAAACATAAAGATATTGAAACTCCATAAAAAGGTTTTAAGATGCTTAGAACTATAGCACAGGGCCGGACATTGAGTAACATGTCAACAAATAATTTCTGAGTTGCATTTTGATGAATTGAATGAAATATCTGTGTGTTAGTTTGTTGGTTTGTTTGTTAAGAGCAGGGTAGTATCGTACACTCGAAGAGAAGGAGCTTGGAAGGAGCTTCTTTGAAGAAGTCACAGGTTCAAATCCTAACCCCCTTACATAGTATATAACCTTGGGGAAAATCATAAAACAGAGATAATATACTATATCTCTCTGGGATGTTGTAGTGATAAATGAGATAAGTATGTAAATCATCTAATATGTTTGGTTCAATGGAAGTTAACTATTTTTTTTTTAGTCTTAAAGAATAGCTTTATGACTATATCCAGTGAGGACAGAAAGGTCACCATCTGCACTTCTCAGCTCTTTTCTAAGAGCAGATAATTGCTACTTTCAGGGGTCTCTGTAAAAGGTCTCTCCTATTTGGAAACAATGACAGCTGTAGTGTAAAGATCAAGTTCTTGATGGTGCCTGAGCCTTGGATGCTATAGAAACTCTCAGAAATATCACACAGTTCCATTCTACTATCAAAGAAAACTTTAGGCAGATAGCATTTGACTTGAAATGCCTGGAAGGAAGGCAGCAGGGAGACTACCCCATATTCCAAGGTCAAGTTTGACCCACTGAACAAGTCATAAGCTCTATCCACCTTTAGCAGCTCATTATGGAGACAGCACTGGCCTGACTTAGGGATCTAAAACCATGAGATGTAGCACTGGTTTACCCCTTCCTAGCTGTGTGGCCTGAGACAAGCTACTTAAGTTCATTGGAACTCAGTTTCCTCATCTGTGATACGAAACAACAATTCCTGTTCTTCCTATACTATTAAGTTATTGATTGTTATCATCCTCTACTCTTCCCTGGATCCACCTATATTTCTTGGGCTTAATGAATGTCTCCTCAGCCCTGTGTCAGGCACTGAAGGTACTCTCTTGTATTATCTCGTGTACTAGATACACCAACCTAATGAGGTAACTGTGATTCCCATTTTACAGATGAGAAAACTGAAACTCTGAGAGGTTAATCAACTTGCATACTTAATTAGTGGCAGAGCAGGAATCCAACTTCAGAGACCACATGCTGAGCCATCATTCTAAGCTGCCTATCAGAAACTAAGGTGGGTTTGCGGTGTCTGGCGCTCATTCAACAGGCATGTATTAAGGACTAGTTCCTGCCTCAAGGAGTTTATATCCAAAAGTATAGTTCAAAGATACACAGGGTCAAATTGCCATTTGCATCCACCCCAGAAGAGTTAACTGATCCCTGGGTCTGCAGCCAGTGGGGTAATTTCCTGACAGGATATGAGACCAAATAGAGACATACCCACAACCCAAGTCACCCACACTCAGGTGGGGCTACAGACAGTCAATCTGTTTCTCCAAAAGGTACAACTTCTTCTCTGGTCTGTAGGCACCTTCCCTTCTATTTCCATTAAAGTAACATTAAAAGAAAAAGACATGTATTTACTTTACTTCTTTTTAGTCAAAAGTAAAATTGTATTTTGCTTGGTCTAGGCAAATTTAATGCTACACTGCAAAAAATAAAACCTCTCTTAAGTTACAAAAATGACATTAAATCTTTATTGGGCTGTCCTACTGACAGGCATAGCACTACAGTATTTAATTGTTTCCACAGTTGTTAGAGCCTAGAATTTTAAAACTTCAAAGTAATTGTCTAATGCCATTTTATGTAAAAGGACTAAACTGAAAGCTGGGTCTCCTCACTGCCAGTCCTATGCTCTTACCACTGTAAGAATGTCCTTCTTTAACTCTGCTGGATTTAATTCCCTGCCTGAAGGAGAAGAATCTTATCCTTCTGTCTTCCTCTCTGCCAAAGTCCTATTGATTGGTTGGTGACAAGCTAGTAAAAGCTTGATGAGAATGCCATCTAGGCCTTCAGTGTCAAGACCAAGGGAAGCTTATAAAGAGATGCTTTTCATCTTTTCCTAAAGTCAGTGCCTTAGGTAATCACTTCTTGTCCAAAAGCAATGAGTCCCCCAGATGAGGTGCCATGACTCAAGGAACTCTGGCCCCAGCTTTGTCAGCTCATTAAGGATACCGTCTACCACAAAGTGACTTTTGAACACACTAAATAGGAAGAATCAAGTGGTTTCTGCAATGACAGAATCAGCTGGACCAGAGCCTGAGCCTTGAAATAAATCAGATATTGCCGAAGTAAACAACAAAAGAAGCTGAAGACAGACTGAATACAGACATGGTTCTTTTATCTGTCATCCAGCAAGCCGCAAATAGAAATAGTGTTTCTGTAGTGCCATCTTATCGCATTGTGGGTTACTAGCCCACCTCGCTTGCTGGTCTGGAGCTCTTAGAGAGCAAGGACTCTGCCATGCATATTTTTATTCCATAGTTTACAGTACATTTATATGGTGGATGTTTGATGTATGAAGAAATAAAGGAAGAAAGGAACAAAAACTCTCTGTCTCATATCTTAAAGAAATTTATAATGAAAGCTTTTGCTCTTCTTCCAGACTATTTAAAACCGTGATAGAAAAAAATAATTGTTCCATTATTTTGTAGAAGAAAATGAAGAGAATGGGGAATAAGAGAGGTGAATAAAGAAAGGAATAAACATTTGTTTCGGGGCTACCTTGTGCCAAACACTGTAGTAGGTAATTTGTATATATTATCTCATCTAATCCTTACAATAGAACCATGAGTCAGATAGTCATATTTCTTCCTTTTCATACATTGATAAAGAAACCAGGGCTCAGGAGGACTAAGTAACTCATTCAAAGTCATGCAGCTGGTAAGTGACAGAGCTGGAATTCAACTCAGTAACTTTAAAGCCATATTCTTTTTATTTTATCAGCTGGTTACTATAGGCAAAAATACCATTCCAAAACCATAATTAATAGAATTCTAGCAACAAGAATTTCTATTATTCTAGCACAACCAGTACTTACCACCTCTTCTTCTCTCCATGACATACTTTTTCTTTAAGACACTAATTTGGAACTTCTGCTTCCAGCAGAGATGGAATCACAGGGAATGAATTTACACTCTTAGCTGTAACCAGCAAAAAAAAAAAGAAAACCCCACAAAACATAAATAAATATATTAAACAACAGTTTCAAAACATTGAGCCTCAGGCAATGAAGCATGGTGATACCTGAATTATGGGAAGTAAATGATGTGAGCCCTACAAGTGCTCTGACTTACTACTTTGAGAAAATTTCCAACACATATCACAAAATGGGTGTATCCAGGCACAATCCAGTGAATCACCTGAATTGAGGAGACAGAACTGAGAGTCCAAAAGAAGACCCAAGGCAGGTAGAGTCTGCAAGACAGTGTGCCAGAGAGGAGACAGCTGCGCAAAAGGAGAACAGCAGAGGTGCGCAGAGAGTCCCTCTGAGTATTTAGCAGAGTATTGATCAGTGTAGGCATGTGTGGAAATTATTCCTGGCAGGGAAAGAACCACTAGAGGATTAAAGAGAACAGTGTCCAAAACTTACACAAGACCAGGACAAGTCTATACTTCTAACCAGAATGGATAAACCTTATAATTTGTGGGGTTTGAGGTAGATTATTCATTGGGTAGTCTTACCTCAATAGTGGGGAATAATTAGACCTAAACTAAACACTGTACTGATTCCACCAACAAATCTTAAAAACAAGATCCAGAGGGAACAAACTGTTTTCAAGTAATTTAACTGTATTCCAGAACAAATTTCAACAATATTTACAAGAATACAAAGATATTCAGAACCAACATGGTACATTTCACAATGTTCACCAACCAGTCATCCAAAGAAACAAGTAAACAGGAAGAAAATATTTCTTTCCAGAGCAAAGGCAGGCATACTTTTTTTTCCACTATAAAATATTCAGGTTCCCTGAATCGAGGTTTTCTCCGCTGTAGAACAACTCACTGTGGGTGTAGTTCTGGAGGCCAGAAATCCAAAATCAAGGTGTCACCAGGGATTTTCTCCCTCCAAAGGCTCTTGAAGGAAGATCTTTCCTTGCCTCTCCCAGCATCTGGTGGTTCCAGGTATATGGAGAGGATATTGGCTCCAGATGGCGGACCAGAAGGATGTGCCCTCACTCCCTCTTGCAAGAGCATCAGAATCACAACTAACTGCTGAACAGTCATCGAGAGGAAGACACTGGAACTCACCAAAAAAGACACCCCACACCCAAAGACAAAGGAGAAGCCGCAATGAGACGGTACGAGGGATGCAATCACAATAAAATCAAATCCCATAACCGCTGGGTGGGTGACTCATAAACTAGAGAACAATTATACCACAGAAGCCCACCCACTGCAGTGAAGGTTCTGAGCCCAACATCAGGATTCCCAACCTGGGGGTGAGGTAACGGGAGGAGGAATTTCCAGAGATTCAGACTTTGAAGGCTAGTGGGATTTGACTGCAGGGCTTCAACAGAATTGGGAGAAACAGACACTCCACAATTGGAGGGCACACACAAAGTAGTGGGCACATCAGGACCCAGGGGGAAGGAGCAGTGACCCCATAGAGGACTGAACCAGACAAACCTGCTAGTGTTGGAGGGTCTCCTGAAGGGGCAGAGGGTCTGTGGCTCACCGTGGGGACAAGGACACTGGCAGCAGAAGTTCTGGAAAGTACTCCTTGGCATGAGCCCTCCAGGAGTTGGCCATTAGCCCCACCAAAGAGCCAGTGACCTCCAGTGTTGGATTGCCTCAGGCCAAACAACCAACAGGGAGGGAACTCAGCCCCACCCAACATTAGACAAGCAGATTAAAGTTTTACTGAGCTCTGCCCACCAGAGCAACACCCAGCTCGACCCACCAGCAGTCCCTCCCAAAAGAAAGCTTGCACAAGCTTCTTAGATAGCCTCATCCACCAGAGGCACACAGTAGAAGCAAGAAGAATTACAATCCTGCCGCCTGTGGAACGAAAACCACATTCACAGAAAGATAGACAAAATGAAAAGGCAAGGACTGTGTACTACATGAAGGAACACGATAAAACCCCAGAAAAACAACTAAATGAAGTGGAGATAGGCAACCTTCCAGAAAAAGAATTCAGAATAATGATAGTGAAGGTAATCCAGGACCTTGGAAAATGAATAGAGGCAAAGATTGAGAAGATGCAAGAAATGTTTAACAAAGACCTAAAAGAATTAAAGAAAAAACAACTAGAAGGATTAAAGAACAAACATACAGAGATGAACTATATAATACCTAAAATAAAAAATACGCTAGAAGGAATCAATAGCAGAATAACTGAGGCAGAAGAACAGATAAGTGACCTGGAGGACAGAATGGTGGAATTCACTGCCATGGAAGAGAATAAAGAAAAAAAAATGAAAAGACATGAAGACACCTAAGAGACTTCTGGGACAACATTAAACACACCAACATTCACATTACAGGGGTCCCAGAAGGACAAGAGAAAAAGGACCTAAGCAAATATTTGAAGAGATTATAGTCAAAAACTTCCCTCACATGGGAAAGGAAATAGCCACCGAAGTCCAGGAAGCGCACAGAGTCCCAGCAGGATAAACCCAAAGAGAAACACGCCAAGACACATAGTAATCAAATTGACAAAAATTAAAGACAAAGTATTAAAAGCAACAAAGGAAAAATGACAAATAACATACAAGGGAACTCCCAAAAGGTTAACAGCTGATTTCTCAGCAGAAACTCTACAGGACAGAGGGGAGTAGCACGATATATTTAAAGTGATGAAAGGGAAGAACCTACAACCAAGATTACTCTACCCAGCAAGGATCTCATTCATATTCAACAGAGAAATCAAAAACTTTACAGATAAGCAAAAGCTAAGAGAATTCAGCACCACAAAACCAGCTCTACAAAAAATGCTAAAGGAACTTCTCTACATGAGAAACACAAGACAAGAAAAGAACCTACAAAAAGAAACCCAAAACAATTAAGAAAATGGTAATAGGAACATACATATTGATAATTACCTTAAATGTGAATGGATTAAATGCTCCAACCAAAAGACACCAGCTCGCTGAATGGATCCAAAAACAAAACCCGTATATGTGCTGTCTACAAGAGACCCACTTCAGACCTAGGGACACATACAGACTGAAAGTGAGGGGATGGAGAAAGATATTCCATGCAAATGGAAATCAAAAGAAAGCTGGAGTAGCAATTCTCATATCAGATAAAATAGACTTTAAAATAATGTTACAAGAGACAAGGAAGGACACTACATAATGATCAAGGGATCAATCCAAGAAAATATAACAATTATAAATATATATGCAGCCAACATAGGAGCACTTCAATACATAAGGTAACTGCTAACAGCTATGAAAGAGGAAATGGACAGTAACACAATAATAGTGGGGGACTTTAACACCTCACTCACACCAATGGGCAGATCATCCAGACAGAAAATTAATAAAGAAACACAAGCTTTAAGTCACACAATAGACCAGAGAGATTTAACTGATATTTATAGGACATTCCATCTAAAAAGAGCAGATTACACTTTCTTCTCAAGTGCACATGGAACATTCTCCAGGATAGATCACATGTTGGGTCACAAATCAAGCCCTGGTAAATTAAACAAAATTGAAATCATATCAAGCATCTTTTCCAACCACAACGCTCAGAGATTAGAAATCAATTACAGGGAATAAAATGTAAAACACACAAACACGTGGAAACTGAACAATATGCTACTAAATAAGCAAGAGATCACTAAGGAAATCAAAGAGGAAATCAAAAAATACCTAGAGAAAAATGGCAATGAAAACACGGTGATCCAAAACCTATGGGATGCAGCAAAAGCAGTTCTAAGAAGGAAGTTCATAGCAATACAATCCTACCTCAAGAAACATCTCAACTAAACAATCTAACCTGACACCTAAAGGAACTAGAGAAAGAAGAACAAACAAAACCAAAAGTTAGTAGAAGGAAAGAAATCATAAAGCTCAGAGCAGAAATAAATGAAATAGAAACAAAGAAAACAATAGCAAAGATCAATAAAACTAAAAGCTGGTTCCTTGAGAAGATAAACAAACTTGATAAACCTTTAGCCAGACTCATCAAGAAAAAGAGGGAGAGGACTCAAATCAATAAAATTAGAAATGAAAAAGGAGAAGTTACAACAGACACCACAGAAATACAAAGCATCCTAAGAGACTACTACAAGCAACTTTATGCCAATAAAATGGACAACCTGGAAGAAATGGACAAATTCTTAGAAAGGTATAACCTTCCAAGACTGAACCAGGAAGACAGAGAAAATATGAACAGACCGATCACAAGTAATGAAATTGAAACTGTGATTAAAAATCTTCCAACAAACAAAAGTCCAGGACCAGATGGCTTCACAGGTGAATTCTATGAAACATTTAGATAAGAGCTAACACCCATCCTTGTCAAACTCTTACTAAAAGTTGCAGAGGAAGGAACACTCCCAAACTTATTCTACGAGGCCACCATCACCCTGATACCCAAACCAGGCAAAGATACTACAAAAAAATAAAATTACTGACCAATATTACTGATGAATATAGATGCAAAAATTCTCAACAAAATATTAGCAGACAGAATCCAAAAACACATTAAAAGGATCATATACCATGATCAAGTGGTAAATAAATATCCCAGAGATGCAAGGATTCTTCAATATACGCAAATCAATCAATGTAAACCATACGATCATCTCAATAAATGCAGAAAAAAATATTTTGACAAAACTTAACACCAATTTATGATAAAAACTCTCCAGAACATGGGCATAGAGGGAACCTACCTCAACATAATAAAGACCATATATGGCAAACCCACAGCAAACATCATTCTCAATGGTGAAAAACAGAAAACATTTCCTCTAAGATCAGGAAAAACACAAGGATGTCCACTCTCGCTACTATTACTTAACACAGTTTTGGAAGTCCTAGCCATGGCAATCAGAGAAGAAAAAGAAATAAAAGGAATACAAATTGGAAAAGAAGAAATAAAATTGTCACTGTTTGCCGATGGCATGATACTATACATAGATAATCCTAAAGGTGCCACCAGAAAACTACTAGAGCTAATCAATGAATCTGGTAAAGTTGCAGGATACAAAATGAATGCACAGAAATCTCTTGCATTCCTATATACTAACAACAAAAGATCAGAAAGAGAAATTAAGGAAACAATCCCATTCACCACTGAAAAAAAAAGAATAAAATACCTAGGAATAAACCTACCTAAGGAGGTAAAAGACCTGTACTCAGAAAACTATAAGACACTGATGAAAGAAATCAAAGATGACACAAACAGATGGAGAGATATACCATGTTCTTGGACTGGAAGAATCAATATTGTGAAAATGACTATACTACCCGAAGCAATCTACAGATTCAACGCAATCCCTATCAAATTACTAATGGCATTTTTTACAGAACTAGAACACAAAATCTTAAAATTTGTATGGAGACACAAAAACCCCCGAATAGCCAAAGCAATCTTGAGGGAAAGAAATTGAGCTGGAGGAATCAGACTCCCTGACTTCAGACTATACTACAAAGCTACAGTCATCAAGACAATATGGTACTGGCACAAAAACAGAAATATAGATAAATGGAAGAGGATAGAAAGCCCAGAGATAACCCCCCACACCTACGGTCAACTAATCTATGACAAAGGAGGCAAGGATATACAACTGAGAAAAGACAGTATTTCAATAAGTGGTGCTGGGAAAACTGGACAGCTACATGTAAAAGAATGAAATTAAAACACTCCCTAACACCACACCACCACACACAAAAATAAACTCAAAATGGATTAAAGCCCTAAATGTAAGACCAGGCACTATAAAACTCTCACAGGAAAACATAGGAAGAACCCTCTTTGACATAAATCACAGAAAGATGTTTTGTGACCCACCCCTAGAGTAATGGAAATAAAAGCATAAATGAAAAAATGGGACCTAATGAAACTTAAAAGCTTTTGCACAGCAAAGGAAACTACAAACAAGACAAAAAGACAGCCCTCAGAATGGGAGAAAATATTTGCAAGCGAATCAGCGGACCAAGGATTAATCTCCAAAATATATAAACAGCTCAATATTAAAAAAACAAACAACCCAATCAAAAATGGACAGAAGACCTAAATAGACATTTCTCCAAAGAAGACATACAGGTGGCCAAGAGGCACATGAAAAGCTGCTCAACATCACTAATTATTGGAGAAAAGCAAATCAAAACTACAATGAGATATCACCTCACACCGGTTAGAATGGGCATCATCAGACAATCTACAAACAACAAATGCTGGAGAGGGTATGCAGAAAAGGGAACCCTCTTGCACTGTTCGTGGGAATGTAAACTGATACAGCCACTATGGAGAACAGTATGGAGGTTCCTTAAAAAACTAAAAATAGAATTACCATGTCACCCAGCAATCCCACTACTGGGCATATACCTAGACATAACCATAATTCAAAAAGAAGACATGCACCCCAAGCTTCATTGCAGCACTATTTACAATAGCCAGGTCATGGAAACAACCTAAATGCCCATCAACTGACGAACGGATGTGGCACATATATACAATGGAATATTACTCAGCCATGAAAAGGAATGAAACTGGGTCATTGTAGAGATGTGGATGGACCTAGAGACTATCATACAGAGTGAAATAAGCCAGAAAGAGAAAAACAAATATCCTATATTAATGCACATATGTGGAATCTAGACAAATGGTACAGATGAACTGGTCTGCAAGGCAGAAATTGAGACACACATGTAGAACAAACGTATGGACACCAAGGGGGGAGAGGAGGGGCAGGGGTGGTGGTGGGAGGAATTGGGAGATTGGGATTGACATATATACACCATATAAGTATAAAATAGGTAACTAATAAGAACATCCTGTATAAAAAAATAAAATTCAAAAAAGAAAAGGTCCCTGGTCCCTGGGCAGCAGCAGCAGTCAACTCTAAGTAATATCAGGATGGCTTTAAACAACTGAATGAACAAGACAAAGAAATGTGTTTCTTGGGATGCAAGTTATCAGCAACAAAGCAAACTTGTGAACATTTCATTGCAACTTCTAGGAAGGGAACTGATAAAAATATTTCCAGGAGTAAAAGGTAGTAAAATAGAAATTAATTTCACAGTTCCCATTTTTAGCTGGGATTATGAAATGTCATCGCTAAGTCCTTAAAATTGAAATTTTTATTTAAAAAAAGATTTTTAGGAGGAGCTTCAAGATGACGTAAGAGTAAGACGTGGAGATCACCTTCCTCCCCACAAATACATCAGAAATACATCTACTTGTGGAACAACTCCTACAAAGCACCTACTGAATGCCGGCAAAAGACCTCAGACCTCCCAAAAGGCAAGAAACTCCCCCGTACCAGGGTAGGGCAAAAGAAAAAACAGAGACAAAACAATAGGGACGGGACCTGCACCAGTGGGAGGGAGCTGTGAAGGAGGAAAGGTTTCCACACACTAGAAGCCCCTTCGCGGGGGGGAGACTGTGGGTGGCGGAGGGGGGAAGCTTCGGAGCCACGGAAGAGAGCACAGCGACAGGGGTGCGGAGGGCAAAGCGGAGAGATTCCCGCACTGAGGATCGGTGCCGACCAGCACTCACCAGCCCAAGAGGCTGGTCTGCTCACCCGCCAGGACGGGCGGGGGCTGGGAGCTGAGGCTCGGGCTTCGGATGTCAGATCCCAGGGAGAGGACTGGGGTTGGTGCCATGAACACAGCCTGCAGGGGTCTAGTACGCCACAGCTAGCCGGGAGGGAGTCCGGGAAAAGGTCTGGAGCTGCCAAAGAGAAAAGAGACTTTTTCTTACCTCTTTGTTTCCTGTGTGCAAGGAAAGGGGATTAAGAGCGCTGCTTAAAGGAGCTCCAGAGACGGGCGCGAGCTGCAGCTAACAGCGCGGACCCCAGAGACGGGCATGAGACGCTAAGACCGCTGCTACCGCCACCAGGAAGCCTGTGTGCGAGCACAGGTCACCAACCACACCACCGCTCCCGAGAGCCTATGCAGCTCACCACTGCCAGGGTCCCATGATCCAGGGACAACACCCCCGGGAGAACACACGGTGCGCCTCATGCTGGTGCAACGTCATGCTGGCCTCTGCCGCCGCAGGCTCGCCCCACATCTGTACCCCTCCCTCCCCCGCGGCCTGAGTGAGCCAGAGCCCCCGAATCAGCTGCTCGTTTAACCCCCGTCCTGTCTGGGCAGGGAACAGACACCCTCAGGAGGCGTACATGCAGAGGCGGGACCAAATCCAAATCTGAACCCCAGGAGCTATGCAAAAAAGGAAGAGAAAGGGAAATTTCTCCCAGGAGCCTCGGGAGCAACAGATTAAATCTCCGCAGTGATGTAACCTGCATCTGTGGAATACCTGAATAGACAGCGAATCATCCAAAATTGAGGAGGTGGACTTTGGGAGCAACTATATATATATATTTATAGTTATATTTATATATTTATATTTATTTATTTTGTGCAGTATGCGAGCCTCTCACTGTTGTGGCCTCTCCCGTTGTGGAGCACAGGCTCCGGACACGCAGGCTCAGCGGCCATGGCTCATGGGCCTAGTGACTCTGCGGCATGTGGGATCTTCCCGGACTAGGGCACGAACCCGTGTCCCCTGCATCATCAGGCGGACTCTCAACCACTGTGCCACCAGGGAAGCCCAACGATATTTTTTTTTCCCTTTTTCTCTTTTTGTAAGGGTGTATGTGTATGCTTCTGTGTGTGATTTTGTCTGTATAGCTTTGCTTTCACCATTTGTCCTAGGGTTCTGTCTGTCCATTTTTTGTTTTTTTTTTTTCCTTTAGTATAGTTTTTAGCACTTGCTTTCATTGGTGGATTTGTTTTTTGGTTTGGTTGCTCTCTTTTTAACTTTCTTTATTCTTTCTTTTATTACTTTTTAAAGTTTTTTAATAATTATTTTTAATTTAATAAATTTATTTTATTTTATCTTATTCTTTCTTTCTTTCTCTCTTTTTTTCCTCCCTTTTATTCTGAGCCGTGTGGATGACAGGCTCTTGGTGCTCCAGCCAGGCGTCAGGGCTGTGCCTCAGAGGTGGGAGAACCAAGTTCAGGACATTGGTCCAGAAGAGACCTCACAGCTCCACATAATATAAAATGGTGAAAATCTTCCAGAGATCTCCATCTCAACGCCAAGACCCAGCTCTACTCAACCACCAGCAAGCTACAGTGCTGGACACCCTATGCCAAACAACTAGCAAGACAGGAACACAAACCCACTCTTATTATGCCTAAAATCATAATAAGGCCACAGACACCTCAAAACACAACAACAGACGTGAACCTGCCCACCAGAAAGACAAGATCCAGCCTCATTAACCAGAACACAGGCACTAGTCCCCTCCACCAGGAAGCCTAGACAATGCACTTAACCAGCCTTAGCCACTGGGGGCAGACACCAAAAACAACGGGAACTACAGACCTGCAGCCTGCGAAAAGGAGACCACAAACACAGTAAGTTAAGCAAAATGAGAAGACAGAGAAACACACAGCAGATGAAGGAACAAGGTAAAAACACACCAGACCTAACAAATGAAGAGGAAATAGGCAGTCTACCTGAAAAAGAATTCAAAATAATGATAGTAAAGATGATCCTAAATCTTGGAAACACAATGGAAAAAATACAAGAAACGTTTAACAAGGACCTAGAAGAAATAAAGAGCAAACAAACAGTGATAAACAACACAATAAATGAAATTAAAAATTCTCTAGAATGGATCAATAGCAGAATAACTGAGGCAGAAGAACACATAAGTGACCTGGAAGATAAAACAGTGGAAACAACTACTTAAAAGCAGAATAAAGAAAAAAGAATGAAAAGAATTGAAGACAGTCTCAGAGACCTCTGGGACAACATTAAACGCACAAACATTCGAATTATAGGGGTTCCAGAAGAAGAAGAGAAAAAGAAAGACTGAGAAAATATTTGAAGAAATTATAGTTGAAAACTTCCCTACTATGGGAAAGGAAATAGTTAACCAGTCCAGGAAACACAGAGAGTCCCATACAGGATAAATCCAAGGAGAAACACGCCAAGACACATATTAATCAAACTATCAAAAATTAAAGAAAAAATATTAAAAGCAGCAAGGGAAAAACAATAAATAACACACAAGGGAATCCCCATAAGGATAACAGCTGATCTTTCAGCAGAAACTCTGCAAGCCAGAAGGGAGTGGCAGGACATATTTAAAGTGATGAAGGGGAAAAACCTACAGCCAAGATTACTCTACCCAGCAAGGATCTCATTCAGATTTGACGGAGAAATTAAAATTTTAACGGTCAAGCAAAAGCTAAGAGAATTCAGCACCACCAAACCAGCTTTACAACAAATGCTAAAAGATCTTTGCTACACAGGAAACACAAGAGAAGGAAAAGACCTACAATAACAAACCCCAAACAATTAAGAATATGGTAATAGGAACATACATATTGATAATTACCTTATATGTAAATGTATTAAATGCTCCAACCAAAAGACATAGACTGGTTGAATGGATACAAAAACAAGACTCATATACATGCTGTCTACAAGAGACCCACTTCAGACCTAGGGACACATACAGACTGAAAGTGAGGGGATGGAAAAAGATATTCGATGCAAATGGAAATCAAAAGAAAGCTGGAGTAGCAATTCTCATATCAGATAAAATAGACTTTAAAACAAAGACTATTAGAAGAGACAAAGAAGGACACTACATAATGATCAAGGGATCAATCCAAGAAGAAGATATAACAATTGTAAAAATTTATGCACCCAACATAGGAGCACCACAATATATAAGGCAAATACTAACAGCCATAAAAGGGGAAATCGACAGTAACACATTCATAGTAGGAGACTTTAACACCTGACTTTCCCCAATGGACAGATCATCCAAAATGAAAATAAATATGGAAACACAAGCTTTAAATGATACATTAAACAAGATGGACTTATTGATATTTAGAGGACATCCCATCCAAAAACAACAGAATACACATTTTTCTCAAGTGCTCATGGAACATTCTCCAGGATAGATCATATCTTGGGTCACAAATCAAGACTTGGTAAATTTAAGAAAATTGAAATTGCATCAAGTATCTTTTCCAACCACAACGCTATGAGACTAGATATCAATTACAGGAAAAAACTCTGTAAAAAATATAAACACATGAATGCTAAACAATACACTACTTAATAACCAAGAGATCACTGAAGAAATCAAAGAGGAAATGAAAAAATACCTAGAAAAATGACAATGAAAACACAACGACCCAAAACCTATGGGAACACAGCAAAAGCAGTTCTAAGAGGGAAGTTTATAGCAATACAATCCTACCTTAAGAAACAAGAAATATCTCAAATAAACAACCTAACCTTACACCTAAAGCAATTAGAGAAATAAGAACAAAAAAACCCCAAGGTTAGCAGAAGGAAAGAAATCATAAAGATCAGATCAGAAATAAGTGAAAAAGAAATGAAGGAAATGATAGGAAAGATCAATAAAACTAAAAGCTGGTTCTTTGAGAAGATAAACAAAACTGATAAACCATTAGCCAGACTCATCAAGAAAAAAAGGGAGAAGACTCAAATCAATAAAATTAGAAATGAAAAAGGAGAAGTAACAACTGACACTGCAGAAATACAAAGGATCATGAAAGATTACTACAAGCAACTCTATGCCAATAAAATGGCAACCTGGAAGAAATGGGCAAATTCTTAGAAATGCCCAACCTTCTGAGACTGAATCAGGAAGAAATAGAAAATATGAATAGACCAATCACAAGCACTGAAATTGAAACTGTGATTCAAATCTCCCAACAAACAAAAGCCCAGGACCAGATGGCTTCACAGGCGAATTCTATCAAGCATTTGGAGAAGAGCTAATACCTGTCCTTCTCAAACTCCTCCAAAATATAGCAAAGGGAGGAACACTCCCAAACTCATTCTACGAGGCCACCATCACCCTGATATCAAAGCCAGACAAAGATGTCACACAAAAAGAAAACTACAGGCCAATATCACTGATGAACATAGATGCAAAAATCCTCAACAAAATACTAGCAAACAGAATCCAACAACACATTAAAAGGATCATGCACCATGATGAATTGGTGTTCATCCCAGGAATGCAAGGAGTCTTCAATATACGCAAATCAACCAATGTGATAAACCATATTAACAAATAGAAGGAGAAAAACCATATGATCATCTCAATAGATGCAGAGAAAGCTTTCAACAAAATTCAACAGCCATTTATGATAAAAACCCTCCAGAAAGTAGGCATAGAGGGAACTTACCTCAACATGATAAAGGCCATATATGACAAAGCTACAGTCAACATTGTTCTCAATGGTGAAAAACTGAAACCATTTCCACTAAGACCAGGAACAAGACAAGATTGCCCACTCTCACCACTCTTATTCAACATAGTTTTGGAACTTTTAGCCACAGCAATCAGAGAAGAAAAAGAAATAAAAGGAATCCAAATTGGAGAAAGAAGTAAGGCTGTCACTGTTTGCAGATGACATGATACTATACAAAGAGAATTCTAAAGATGCTACCAGGAAACTACTAAAGCTAATCAATGGATTTGGTAAAGTATCAGGATACAAAATTAATGCACAGAAATCCCTTGCATTCCTATACACTAATGATGAAAATTCTGAGAGTGAAATTAAGAAACCACTTCCATTTACCATTGCAACAAAAAGAATGAAATGCCCAGGAATAAACCTACCTAAGGAGACAAAAGACCTGTATGCAGAAAATTATAAGACACTGATGAAAGAAATTAAAGATGATACAAATAGATGGAGACATATACCATGTTCCTGGATTGGAAGAATCAACATTGTGAAAATGACTCTACTACCTAAAGCAATCTACAGATTCAATGCAATCCCTATCAAACCACCACTGGCAGTTTTCACAGAGCTAGAACAAAAATTTTCACAATTTGTATGGAAACACAAAAGACCCCAAATAGCCAAAGCCATCTTGAGAAAGAAAAACGGAGCTGGAGGAATCAGGCTCCCTGACTTCAGACTATACTACAAAGCCACAGTGATCAAGACACTATGGTACTGGCACAAAAACAGAAATATAGATCAATGGAACAGGTTAGAAAGCCCAGAGATAAACCCACGCACATATGGTCACCTTATCTTTGATAAAGGAGGCAAGAATATACAGTGGAGAAAAGACAGCCTCTTCAATAAGTGGTGCTGGGATAACTGGACAGCTACATATAAAAGAATGAAATTAGAACACTCCCTAACACCATACACAAAAATAAACTCGAAATGAATTTAAGACCTAAATGTAAGGACAGACACTATCACACTCTCAGAGGAAAACATAGGCAGAACACTCTGTGACATAAATCACAGCAAGATCCTTTTTTATCCACCTCCTAGAGAAATTGAAATAAAAACAAAAATAAAGAAATGGGACCTAATGAAACTTAAAAGCTTTTGCACAGCAAAGGAAACTATAAACAAGACGAAAAGACAATCCTCAGAATGGGAGAAAATATTTGCAAATGAAGCAACTAACAAAGGATTAATCTCCAAAATTTACAAGTGGTTCATGTAGCTCAATATCAAAAAAACAAACAACCCAATCCAAAAATGGGCAGAAGAGCTAAATAGACATTTCTCCAAAGAAGATATACAGATTGCCAACAAACACATTTAAGAATGCTCAACATCATTAATCATTAGAGAAATGCAAATCAAAACTACAATGAGATATCATCTCACACCAGTCAGAATGGCCATCATCAAGAAATCTACAGGGCTTCCCTGGTGGCGCAGTGGATGAGGGTCCGCCTGCCGATGCAGGGGACACGGGTTCGTGCCCCAGTCCGGGAGGATCCCACATGCCACGGAGCGGCTGGGCCCACGAGCCATGGCCACTGGGCCTGCGTGTCCGGAGCCTGTGCTCTGCAACGGGAGATGCCACAGCAACTAGAGGCTGGGTACCGCAAAAACAAAACAAAACAAAACAAAATCTACAAACAACAAATGCTGGAGAGGGTGGGGAGAAAAGGGACCCTCTTGCACTGTTGGTGGGAATGTAAATTGATACAGCCGCTATGGAGAACAGTATGGAGGTTCCTTAAAAAACTAAAATTAGAACTACCATACGACCCAGCAATCCCACTACTGGGCATATACCTGGAGAAAACCATAATTCAAAAAGAGTCATGTACCAAAATGTTCATTGCAGCTCTATTTACAATAGCCAGGACATGGAATCCACCTAAGTGTCCATCAACAGATGAATGGATAAAGATGATGTGGCACATATATACAATGGAATATTACTCAGCCATAAAAAGAAATGAAATTGAGTCATTTGTAGTGAGGTCGATGGACCTAGACTCTGTCATACAGAGTGAAGTAATTCAGAAAGAGAAAAACAAATGCCGTATGCTAACACATATATATGGAATCTAAAAAAACAAACAAAAAAATGGTCATGAAGAACCTAGAGGTAAGACGGGAATAAATACGCAGACCTACTAGAGAATGGACTTGAGGATACGGGGAGTGGGGAGAGTAAGCTGGGAGAAAGTGAGAGAGTAGCATGGACATATATTCACTACCAAATGTAAAATAGATAGCTAGTGGGAAGCAGCCGCATAGCACAGGGAGATCAGCTCGGTGCTTTGTGACCACCTAGAGGGGAGGGATAGGGAGGGTGGGAGGAAGGGAGATGCAAGAGGGAAGAAATATGGGGATATATGTATAGGTGATTCACTTTGTTATAAAGCAGAAACTAACACACCATTGTAAAGCATTTATGCTCCAATAAGGATGTTAAAAAAAAAGATTTTTAAAAGGCCACTCACTTATCTCCCAAATGCAGAGTTATGACCAGGATTCACAGTCAGTTCACGGTCGTGGTAATGGGAAAAGCAGGCTGAATTGTTCTGTTAGTCTCTTCCTCCACTCTTAGACACCCAACGACAAAGACAAAAGAAAACAAAAGCTCTCCTCTTTCCTCCTTCAGTCAAAAAACAAGTCTCTGTACACATCAGCTTGTAGTCAAGTTGTTTTCAAGTATAGTCCAAGTAGACTGCTTAATTGTCTGGCCTTCCTGCTCTACAAAGAACCAGGTTTTTAAAAATTCTAATTCTTACAAAGCTGTGGTACTGCCCACCACCATTCAATGATAGTCCCCAAGGTCCTCTCCCCCAAGCCCTGTATGCACGGTTTGCCTAGTTCCTGGGACTTTGAATACGATGGATTTTACTCTCATGGTTAGATTACGTTGCATGGCATAGTTGACCTTAAGGTAGGGAGATTATCTGTGTGGGCCTGACCTTATCACATGAGCCCTTTGAAAGCAGAGAGTTTCTCCAGCTCATCACAGAAGAGAAAGTAAGAGGTTGGGAACTGGAAAAGGATTCCATGCACCCTAGCATCTGCCGACTAGCAGATGGAGGATATCATGAGGCAAGGAATGTGGGTGGCTTGTAGGAACTGAGAGAAGCCTTTGGCTGATAAAGCCAGCAGGGAAATGGTGACCTCAGTCCTACAACTGTAAGGACCTGAATTCTGCCAATAATCTGAAGGAGTTTGGAAGTGGATTCTTCCCTGGAGCCCACAGATAAGAGCTCAACCTGACTGATGCATCGATTTTAGCTTTGAGACTCTTAGCAGAAACCCCAGCTGCACCGTGCCTTCTGACCTATATAGCACTGTGGGCTAATAAATGGGTGTTATCATATGTCAATTATATCTCAGTTTAAAAAAAAACTATTTAAGAGGGCAATTTGGCAATATCTATCGAAATTACAAATTCATATCTCCTTTGACCCAGCGATTCTACAACTACCCTGTGGATATACTTGCATTATACCACTGTTTATAGAAGCAAAAATTAGAAACCACCCCAATGTTTGTTAATAAAAGATGATTACGTAACCTATTGTACACACATTCAATGGTATATTATGCAATTAGGAAAAAAATAATGAGGAAGATTTGTATCTGCAGATAGGGAAAGATCTCCAAGATAAACTTTTCAACAAGATGTAAAGCAATATGTGTGGTATGACTGCACTTGTGTAAATAAGAAAAAGGAAATGTATATAAGCTGGGATATACATAAAACATTTTTATATGTATATACACAAAACAACTATTAACTGTGGTTAATTTGGGGGAGAGAAACTTGGAGTGTTAAGAGGGGGAAACCGTCTCCTTTTTTATTTCATACTTTTAAAAACTGCATATACATAATTTTAAATATAGATGGTTTCTAAAGAAAGAAGGGATCCTCCTTTCCTTCTCCTGCAGCCTGGAAGAAGGCAACTTGAGGAGCGAGTGCTACTAGGCAGCTCACACTGTGGCTTTTTTCTCCTTGGTAGAAGTGCCCTGGGCACCCACAGTGCTCTAGAGACCTCACTGTTACCCCAGAGTGACTTCGTCAGAACCACCTGGCTTGCACTGAAAACACCTGCAAGGCCAAACCTCTCTTATTTTCTAAGCCAGGGTGAGGGTGTAGGGATAAAATGGTGTTTATTTTCCAATCTCATCACCTGCGATTTTGTTTTTAAAAAATCTATTTGCTTCAAATTCGCTTCAAATACACCAGTAACTATGTAATTTGATGGTCACAATATTCATTTCTCATTGTTATAAATGTATTAAAAACTGTAAATGTTGCCTCTCCCTCGCTCATAAAACCCCTGTTCTTTTTATAATTAACAATCTTAACTTGAGCATGTCCATTTAAAATAATATGCTTCCAACAAAAATATGAAAATCTAACAGGTATTATTTCCTATGATAGCCTCTCTTATATGAAAGTCAGCATATAACATATATTTGCAAAAAAGTACTTACAAATATCCAATTATGTACAAATATACAACTATACAATTACAAAAATATACAATTATGAAGGAATATTACACTTCAATGTGTTACAATAAATGCATCATACAAAAAACTATTTCAGGTTTCTCATTTTAAAGGAATTTAAAACTAGTTGCTAAAAAGAAGAACAGAACAGTCATATTGGACACACACTGTGCAAGTATGTAAGTATGAATCATGGTTAGAAAATAAGTCATTTATGAGCATATTAAGTTGGTCTTTATCACTACCTTAATCTTCATTTGGGGTTCTTACACAGCATCCCAGAGTTAGGGAGGAGAAGTAATCCTCAAACTATTTCTCCCTTGAAGTATGCTCAAATAGAAACAAGTCCTTTGACAAGGGCTGAACCCAGTACCCTTGTGTGTTTCATATACAGTTTCCCCGGGAAGTTTTGGGATGTGTGTGCAAAATTACTGTGATGTAATTGAAGGAACAAAATATTGCTCGTTTCTACCTTGATCCATCTGGGATGGCCTTGAGACCTCGTGGTGTAATTGATGTGTGAGATCAGTTTCTTCCTTTAACGAATAAAGCTGTGTGACATTTGCCACCGTGGCGTCATTTTTTATGCTTTTTAAAATATATATATAATGAGCTTGATTTTCTTTGTGTTCCTGACAGAGATAGCAAACTATTATCATTTTATGAGGCTGAAGAGCAGTAGTCCTCAACGTGTGGTTCCTGCATCAGCAGAATTAAACCACCTGGGAGCCTGTTAGAACTGCTGGTTCTTGGACCTTGCCCCAGACCTACTGAGTCAGAAACCCTGGGTGTGAGGCCCAACAATTTGTATTTAACAATCCCTAAAGCTTGAGAACAAGGTCTGTATGGGAATTCCTACAGTGCGGGACCAAGAACTATAAAATATCTTTCCCTGCTTTTGTGATACCTCTGACCCTGTAGTAAAAGAATACTTACTCTCAATTCATCTATACACTCCAGAGCAATTATTTTGAAAAGTCCAATACTTGCACCAGAATCCAGCGGACGGTGTGTTAAAATGCAGCTTCCTGGACCTCTATGAAGGCAGGGCCTGATAATCTGCATTTTAAATACACCTTCCAAACAATATGTAAAAACTGAACTGAGGTTCTAACTCCACTACTGCAGTATTTCTTGAGACAGATTCTTATTTAGTTCTTGTTCTACTTCCTTACATTTTCATTTTGGCATTTTCTTACTGCCTCTGCTGCCTACCTCTCTGGTATCATCACTATATCTATCTTTGGAAAAGGGCAGGTGACGTTGAGTGACAGGGGAAGGTGATACAAATAACAAATTTTGTAAAATTTATGTTATCTACTTGAAATGCTTCCCCCAACCTGATATGAACGACTGGAAGTTGACTAAAATGAAAGAAAATGCTAAATCTTCATGTTACACCTTCCTGTCAAGAACAATTATTTATGGTCATTATGAACACATACAGGGAGCCTAAACCAGCAGAAGGCTGCTGAGGAGGACTGTGCGTTAGCCTCCAACCTGCTCTCCCTGCTTCTGTGGCTTCATTGCACTGAGAGCTGCCTCTTGACCCAAGAGCCAAACCAGTGGACACTTCATCAACGTTTACCTTTTGAATTCTCTGAAGATTCAACTTTTTCTGTCTTTGACAGCACCACAAGGCAAGGATCTTAGTTCCCCACCAGGGTTGAACCTGGGCCCACGGCAGTGAAAGCGCGGAGTCCTAACCACTGGACCGCCAGGGATTTTGAACACACACTTCATCTTGAGATTCTTAACGTTCCTCACTGTTGTTGGACATCATTTCTGCTGGCTCTTTTCCTGCCTTTCTTGGAGGCTCCTACTTTGTCCGCTGCTTTTCCTTAGTTTCTTCCCTCCACTCTCTCTTTCACCACCACTCCCTTTTCTTGTGACCTTGTTTCCTCTCTCTTAATATTACTGAATATTTACTATGGGTCAGACACTCTTCTAGGCAGTTTACATAAAATAAGTCAGTTAATTTTTACACTTCACATTCGCGGGAACTGAAACTGGGAAGTTAGGTTAATTTGCCCAAAGTCGCCTGGCTAGTTAGTGATAGAGCTGTTATTTAAACCCCAGCATCCTGGCTCCAGAGACTATGCTCTTAACCATTCCATGTACAAGCCCATTTAGGTGAGCTAATCTTTTTTTTTTTTTTCTTTTACTTCAACTTCCACCTAAGAAATTATTTACTTGATATATCCTAACTGTGTTCTCTGTTGCTTACCGGACTACTTCACTGGAATTTCCCCGCAGGGCATTAAACTGTTAATATCCCCACAACTGAACTCATTGCTTCTCTTTTCTCTGTTCTCCATCTTAGTTAACGGTGTCTCTGTTCTGCTGTCACCAATGCAAAAAACCCTGGATCTGTCCTGTGGTTCTTCTTCCCTGGTCGAACTAGTGATCAAGTCTAGTTTATTTCACTTCCTTACCATTTACATTTTATTTCTGTTCCCTCCTCTTCTTCTCTCCTGCTACCACATGGACTCTTTGGGATTACAGTAATATTATGCTCATTCTCTTGGCCAAAGGATTCGATTTCACCTTGTGAAATTATGAGTCTCTTAACGGACAATATTCATTTTTTTGAATCATCTACTATGAAGTATGGAGCCATACAGGAAGGCTACTTATTAAAAAATTCCATAGGAATTTATGACATGATTTTCTGAACTAACTTCTCTTTTGTCATTATCATATTCTCCTCCACATATTTTTTATTTGACTTTTCCTACTCGTTTTCAATTTTATTTTATGCCACTGTACCCACAATAAATTACTTGCAGTTCCCCCAGATTTGCATCTATCTATTGAATATCTATCCATCTACCTACCCATCTATCTGTCTTCATGCTGGAATGTCATTTCCCATTTTGCATTTTCAAGCCTCTGTACAGGATCGTTTTATTCTAGAAATTGTTTATGACAACTAACTCATGCCACTTCAGTATGACACATATATTTTTTAACATCTATTGTTCTTATTTACTTAGATACGTTGGTCCCTCCTGAAGTGTAATCTCTGAAGAAGACTATATCTTCTTATCTTTCTATTCTCAGTGGCCCGATACAGGCTGCACATTCAGAAGTGGCTCATGAAGTAATTCTAGAAATAATAATAGTCATCCTTACTGAGCAATTACCATCTGACAATGGCAAGCCAAACTTCAATGACATCTCAGTGAAAACTACATATACCACTACTTCTCTATTTTAGAGGTTTCTATAATTTTGTAATTCTTTTTAATCATTTTAAAGCCCTGTTTCTCCAGCAATAGTAAAACCCTTAAAAACAAGAATGTATTACATGCTGGTTCCAAGAAGGGGGGAAATTGGGATAAACCACATCCTACTCTCAAAGGAACCAATGAAGACAGTGAGTAATGGCATCTGAAAGGCAGAGGTGAAGGAGCCCAGGGTGTTGATGTGGGTCTGGCCCTGTGGGGGGTTATCAGCAATGAGCTCTTCATAAAATGACAAATTCTCTGTATTTGCACATAGCCAAGTCAGACATTTCTTGGCTCATTTGTGGGAAGGAGACACAAGAGAGCAGGAAATTGCTTTGATGATCCTAGTTTTAGTTTCTTAGGGCTGCTGTTACAAGGTACCACAAACTTGATGACTTAACCAACAAAATTTTATTCTCTCACAGTTCTGGAGACTAGTGATCTGAAATCAAGGTGTCCGCAGTATTGGTTCCTTCTGAGGGCTCTGAGGGAGAAACTGCTTCTCTCCTATGTTCTGGTGGTTGATGGCAATCCTTGGCATTCCTTGGCTTGTAGCTACATCACTCCAATCTCTGCCTCCTTTTCGCATTTCATCTTCTCTGTGTGTCTAAATTTCGTTCTTTTTATAAGGATACCCTAATCTAGTATGACCTCGACTTAACTTGATTACATTGCTAAGACCCTATTTCCTAATAAGATCACATTCACTGGTTCCAGGGGTTAGGACTTGAGTATATCTTTTTGGGGAACACAATTCAACCCACAACATTCCCTAAAATCCCCTCGGCATATAGGCCTCTCCACTGCTTTGTGGGTGGTGGTGTTAAGGGTAGTGTAGAGCTGAGGATGGCCTGGGAATCCTGGGGTTCTGCACCACAGATCCTCCACCACTTCACTAACCCATTCAGGTGGATGAGGCCAAGAAGAATTGTTTATTTATTTCTACTTTTTAAGGGTCTGAACTTGTATTTGAAATAAACACATATTTAAGGTTAATTAAAATAATTCTAAAGCATCTATTTGCTATAAAGCACTAGAGTCAAGAGTTTAATGATATTTTTTAGATTTTTGAGTCATTTTGTTGGGAATTCCCTGGAGGTCCAGTGGTTAGGACTCTGTGTTTTCACTGCTGAGGACTTGGGTTCGATCCCTGGTTGGGGAACTAAGATCCTGCAAGCCACGAGGTGTAGCCAAACATAAGAAAAAAATGTCATTTTGTTGCAGAAATTTTTGAACACACACAAAAGTTGAGAAAATTGAATAATGACCCCTATGTATCCACTGTACAGCTCAACCACTATCAGCATCTTGGTATCTTGCTTCATCTGTTCCCCACTCTGAGGTTTTTTTTTTTTCTTTATTTCCTAGAAAATTTTGAAGCAAAACTTAGACGTCATGTCATTTCACTTACAGAGAACTTCAGAATGTATCTCGCATAAAGAATACTAGTGGGCTTATGTAAAAGAAGGCCCTTGTGTCCAACAAAACCTTACTCCTAGAGGATAGATTCTTCTCCCATGTAGATTAGTTTAATTAGATTATTTTTCACACTTAGCATCTGATATCAACCATTCCCCCTACCTGACCCCACTTTTCTTCAGGCTGTTCACTTGTTTATTTAAATGGATCACTGGGGCTTCCGGGAAGATGGCGGAAGAGTAAGACGCGGAGATCACCTTCCTCCCCACAGATACACCAGAAATACATCTACACATGGAACAACTCCTACAGAACACCTACTGAACGCTGGCAGAAAACCTCAGACCTCCCCAAAGGCAAGAAACCCCCCACGTACCAGGGTAGGGCAAAAGAAAAAAGAATAAACAGAGACAAAAGAATAGGGACGGGACCTGCACCAGTGAGAGTGAGCTGTGAAGGAGGAAAGGTTACCACACACTAGGAAGCCCCTTCGCAGGCGGAGACTGCGGGTGGCGGAGAGGGAAAGCTTCGGAGCCCCGGGGGAGAGCACAGCAACAGGGGTGCAAAGGGCAAAGCGGAGAGATTCCCGCACAGAGGATCAGGGCCGACCAGCACTCACCAACCTGAGAGGCTTGTCTGCTCACCCACCAGGACGGGCGGTGCTGGGAGCTGAGGCTCGGGCTTCGGTCGGAGCGCCGGGAGAGGACTGGGGCTGGCGGCGTGAACACAGCCTGCAGGGGGTTAGTGCGCCACGGCTAGCCGGGAGGGAGTCCGGGAAAGAGTCTGGACCTGCCGAAGAGGCAAGGGACTTTTTCTTCCCTCTTTGTTTCCTGGTGCGCGAGGAGAGGGGATTAAGAGCGCTTCTTAAAGGAGCTCCAGAGACGGGCCCGAGCCGCGGCTAACAGCGCGGACCACAGAGACGGGCATGAGACGCTAAGGCTGCTGCTGCCGCCACCAAGAAGCCTGTGTGCGAGCACAGGTCACTATCCACACCCCCCTTCCGGGAAGCCTGTGCAGCCCGCCACTGCCAGAGTCCCGGGATCCAGGGACAACTCCCCCGGGAGAACAAACAGCGCGCCTCCGTCTGGTGCAACGTCATGCCGGACTCTGCCGATGCAGGCTCGCCCCGCCCTCCATGCCCCTCCCCCCCCCGCCCTCCATGCCCCTCCCCCCCCGCCCCCCGCCCGGCGTGAGTGAGCCAGAGCCCCCGAATCAGCGGCTCCTTTAACCCCGTCCGGTCTGAGCGAAGAACAGACGCCTTCCAGCGACCTACCTGCAGAGGCGGGGCCAGATCCAAAGCTGAGCCCCTGGGAGCTGTGAGAACAAAGAAGAGAAAGGGAAATCTCTCCAGCATCCTCAGAAGCAGCGGATTAAAGTTCCACAATCAACTCGATATACCCTGCATCTGTGGAATACCTGAATAGACAACGAATCATCCCAAATTAAGGAGGTGGACTTTGAGAGCAAAATTTCTGATTTTTTCCCCTTTTCCTCTTTTTGTGAGTGTGTATGTGTATGCTTCTATGTGAGATTTTGTCTGTATAGCTTTGCTTCCAACATTTGTCCTAGGGTTCTATCCGTCTGGGTTTTTTTTTTCTTTTTCTTTTTTTCTCTTAATAATTATTTTTTTATTTTAATAACTTTATTACATTTTATCTTACTTTATTTTAGTTTACTTTATCTTCTTTCTTTCTTTCTACTTCTACTAATTCTTTCTTTCTACTTTTTCTCCCTTTTATTCTGACCCGTGTGGATGAAAGGCTCTTGGTGCTGCAGCTAGGAATCAGTGCTGTGCCTCTGAGGTGGGAGAGCCAACATCAGGACACTGGTCCACAAGAGACCTCCCAGCTCCACATAATATCAAACGGTGAAAATGTCCCAGAGATCTCCATCTCAACACCAGCACCCAGCTTCACTCAACGACCAGCAAGCTACAGTGCTGGACATCCTATGCCAAACAACTAGCAAGGCAGGAACACAACCCCACCCATTAGCAGAGAGGCTGCCTCAAATCATAATAAGTCCACAGACACCCCAAAACACACCACCAGACGTGGACCTGCCCACCAGAAAGACAAGATCCAGCGTCATCCACCAGAACACAGGCACTAGTCCCCTCCACCAGGAAGCCTACACAAGCCACTGAACCAACTTTAGCCACTGCAGACAGACACCAAAAACAACGGGAACTACAAACCTGCAGCCTGCAAAAAGGAGACACCAAACACAGTAAGATAAGCAAAATGAGAAGACAGAAAAACACACAGCAGATGAAGGAGCAAGATAAAAACCCACCAGACCTAACAAATGAAGAGGAAATAGGCAGTCTACCTGAAAAAGAATTCAGAATAATGATAGTAAAGATGATCCAAAATCTTGGAAATAGAATAGAGAAAATGCAAGAAACATTTAACAAGGACCTAGAAGAACTAAAGATAAAACAAGCAATGATGAACAACACAATAAATGAAATTAAAAATACTCTAGAAGGGATCAATAGCAAAACAACTGAGGCAGAAGAACGGAGAAGTGACCTGGAAGATAAAATAGTGGAAACAACTACTGCAGAGCAGAATAAAGAAAAAAGAATGAAAAGAACTGAGGACAGTCTCAGAGACCTCTGGGACAACATTAAATGCACCAACATTCGAATTATAGGGGTTCCAGAAGAGGAAGAGAAAAAGGAAGGGACTGAGAAAATATTTGAAAAGATTATAGTTGAAAACTTCCCTGATATGGGAAAGGAAATACTTAATGAAGTCCAGGAACCACAGATAGTCCCATACAGGATAAATCCAAGGAGAAATACGATAAGACACATATTAATCAAACTGTCGAAAATTAAATACAAAGAAAACATATTAAAAGCAGCAAGGGAAAAACAACAAATAACACACAAGGGAATCCCCATAATGCTAACAGCTGACCTTTCAGCAGAAACTCTGCAAGCCAGAAGGGACTGGCAGGAAATATTTAAAGTGATGAAGGAGAAAAACGTGCAACCAAGATTACCCAGCAAGGATCTCATTCAGATTTGATGGAGAAATTAAAACCTTTACAGACAAGCAAAAGCTGAGAGAGTTCAGCACCACCAAACTAGCTTTACAACAATTACTAAAGGAACTTCTCTAGGCAAGAAACACAAGAGAAGGAAAAGACCTACAATAAGGAACCCAAAACAATTAAGAAAATGGGAATAGGAACATACATAGCGATAATTACCTTAAATGTAAATAGACTAAATGCTCCCAGCAAAGACACAGATTGGCTGAATGGATACAAAAACAAGACCCATATATTTGCTGTCTACAAGAGACCCTCTTCAGACCTAGAGACACATATAGACTGAAAGTAAAGGGATGGAAAAAGATATTTCCTGCAAATGGAAACCAAAAGAAAGCTGGAGTAACAATTCTCATATCAGACAAAATAGACCTTAAAATAAAGACTATTAGAAGAGACAAAGAGGGACACTTCATAATGATCAAGGGATCTATCCAAGAAGAAGATATAACAATTGTAAATATTTATGCACCCAACATAGGAGCACCACAATACATAAGGCAAATACTAACAGCCATAAAAGGGGAAATCGACAGTAACACATTCATAGTAGGGGACTTTAACACCCGACTTTCCCCAATGGACAGATCATCCAAAATGAAAATAAATATGGAAACACAAGCTTTAAATGATACATTAAACAAGATGGATTTAATTGATATTTATAGGACATTCCATCCAGAAACAACAGAATACACATTTTTCTCAAGTGCTCATGGAACATTCTCCAGGATAGATCATATCTTGGGTCACAAATCAAGCCTTGGTAAATTTAAGAAACTTGAAATTGCATCAAGTATCTTTTCCGACCACAACGCTATGAGACTAGATATCAATTACAGGAAAAGATCTGTAAAAAATACAAACACATGGAGGCTAAACAATACACTACTTAATAATGAAGTGATCACTGAAGAAATCAAAGAGGCAATCAAAAAATACCTAGAAACAAATGACAATGGAGACACGACGACCCAAAACTTATGGGATGCAGCAAAAGCAGGTCTAAGAGGGAACTTTATAACAATACAATCCTACCTTAAGAAACAGAAAACATCTCGAATAAAGAACCTAACCTCGCACCTAAAGCAGTTAGAGAGAGAAGAACAAAAAAACCCCCAAAGTTAGCAGAAGGAAAGAAATCATAAAGGTCAGATCAGAAATAAATGAAAAAGAAATGAAAAAAACGATAGCAAAGATCAATAAAACTAAAAGCTGGTTCTTTGAGAAGATAAACAAAATTGATAAACCATTAGCCAGACTCATCAAGAAGAAAAGGGAGAAGACTCAAATCAATAGGATTAGAAATGAAAAAGGAGAAGTAACAACTGACACTGCAGAAATACAAAAGATCATGAGAGATTACTACAAGCAACTCTATGCCAATAAAATGGACAACCTGGAAGAAATGGACAAATTCTTAGAAATGCACAACCTGCCAAGACTGAATCAGGAAGAAATAGAAAAGATGAACAGACCAATCACAAGCACTGAAATTGAAACTGTGATTAAAAATCTCCCAACAAACAAAAGCGCAGGACCAGATGGCTTCACAGGTGAATTCTATCAAACATTTAGACAAGAGCTAACACCTATCCTTCTCAAACTCTTCCAAAATATAGCAGAGGGAGGAACGCTCCCAAACTCGTTCTACAAGGCCACCATCACCCTGATACCAAAACCAGACAAGGATGTCACAAAGAAAGAAAACTACCGGCCAATATCACTGATGAACATAGATGCAAAAATCCTCAACAAAATACTAGCAAACAGAATCCAACAGCACATTAAAAGGGATCATACACCATGATCAAGTGGGGTTTATTCCAGGAATGCAAGGATTCTTCAATATACGCAAATCAATCAACGTGATACACCATATTAACAAATTGAAGGAGATAAACCATATGATCATCTCAATAGATGCAGAGAAAGCTTTCGACAAAATTCAACACCCATTTATGATAAAAACCCTCCAGAAAGTAGGCATAGAGAGAACCTTCCTCAATAAATAATAAAGGCCATATATGACAAGCCCACAGCCAACATCATCCTCAATGGTAAAAAACTGAAAGCATTTCCACTAAGATCAGGAACAAGACAAGGTTGCCCACTCTCACCACTCTTATTCAACATAGTTTTGGAAGTTTTAGCCACAGCAATCAGAAAAGAAAAGGAAATAAAACGAATACAAATTGGAAAAGAAGAAGTAAAGCTGTCACTGTTTGCAGATGACATGATACTATACAAAAAGAATCCTAGAGATGCTACCAGAAAACTACTAGAGCTAATCCATGAATTAGGTAAAGTAGCAGGATACAAAATTAATGCACAGAGATCTCTGGCATTCCTATACACTAATGATGAAAAATCTGAAAGTGAAATCAAGAAAACATTCCCATTTACCATTGCAACAAAAAGAATAAAACATCTAGGAATAAACCTACCTAAGGAGACAAAAGATCTGTATGCAGAAAATTATAAGACACTGATGAAAGAAATTAAAGATGATACAAATAGATGGAGAGATATACCATGTTCTTGGATTGGAAGAATCAACATTGTGAAAATGACTCTACTACCCAAAGCAATCTACAGATTCAATGCAATCCCTATCAAACCACCACTGGCAGTTTTCACAGAGCTAGAACAAAAAGTTTCACAATTTATGGAAACACAAAAGACCCCGAATAGCCAAAGCAATCTTGAGAACGAAAAAAGGAGCTGGAGGAATCAGGCTCCCTGACTTCACACTATACTACAAAGCTACAGTAATCAAGACAGTATGGTACTGGCACAAAAACAGAAAGATAGATCAATGGAACAGGATAGAAAGCCCAGAGATAAACCCACACACATATGGTCACCTTATCTTTGATAAAGGTGGCAGGAATGTACAGTGGAGAAAGGACAGCCTCTTCAATAAGTGGTGCTGGGAAAACTGGACAGGTACATGTAAAAGTATGAGATTAGAGCATTCCCTAACACCATACACAAAAATAAGCTCAAAATGGATTAAAGACCTAAATGTAAGGCCAGAAACTATCAAACTCTTAGAGGAAAACATAGGCAGAACACTCTATGACATAAATCACAGCAAGATCCTTTTTGACCCACCTCCTAGAGAAATGGAAATAAAAACAAAAATAAACAAATGGGACCTAAGGAAACTTAAAAGCTTTTGCACAGCAAAGGAAACCACAAACAAGACCAAAAGACAACCCTCAGGATGGGAGAAAGTATTTGCAAATGAAGCAACTGACAAAGGATTAATCTCCAAAATTTACAAGCAGCTCATACAGCTCAACATCAAAAAAAATAAACAACCCAATCCAAAAATGGGCAAAGACCTAAATAAACATTTCTCCAAAGAAGATATACAGACTGCCAACAAACACATGAAAGAATGCTTAACATCATTAATCATTAGAGAGATGCAAATCAAAACTACAATGAGCTACCATCTCACACCAGTCAGAATGGCCATCATCAAAAAATCTAGAAACAATAAATGCTGGAGAGAGTGTGGAGAAAAGGGAACCCTCTTACACTGTTGGTGGGAATGTAAATTGATGCAGCCACTGTGGAGAACAGTATGGAGGTTCCTCAAAAACCTGCGAATAGAACTAACATATGACCCAGCAATCCCACTACTAGACATATACCCTGAGAAAACCATAATTCAAAAAGAGTCATGTACCAAATGTTCATTGCAGCTCTATTTACAATAGCCCAGAGATGGAAACAACCTAAGTGTCCATCATCAGATGAATGGATAAAGAAGATGTGGCACATATATACAATGGAATATTACTCAGCCATAAAAAGAAACGAAATTGAGCTATTTGTAATGAGGTGGATAGACCTAGAGTCTGTCATACAGAGTGAAGTAAGTCAGAAAGAGAAAGACAAATACCGTATGCTAACACATATATATGGAATTTAAGAAAAAAAAAATGTCATGAAGAACCTAGGGGTAAGACAGGAATAAAGACACAGACCTACTAGAGAATGGACTTGAGGATATGGGGAGGGGGAAGGGTAAGCTGTGACAACGCGAGAGAGAGGCCTGGACATATATACACTACCAAACGTAAGGTAGATAGCTAGTGGGAAGCAGCCGCATAGCACAGGGAGTTCAGCTCGGTGCTTTGTGACTGCCTGGAGGGGTGAGATAGGGAGGGTGGGAGGGAGGGAGATGCAAGAGGGAAGAGATATGGGAACATATGTATATGTATAACTGATTCACTTTGTTATAATGTGGAAACTAACACAGCATTGTAAAGCAATTATACTCCAATAAAGATGTAAAAAAATAAAATAAAATAAATGGATCACTGTTTTAGTTATATATTGCTTTGTGACAAATTACCCCAAAACTTAGCAACTTAAAACAATAAACATTTATCATCTCAAGTTACTTTAGGTCAGGAGTTCAGGAACTTAATTTTCGTTAGGTGATTCTGGCTAAGAGTCTTTCATAAGATTGAAGTGAAGATGTCAGTGGGAGTTGCATTCATCTGAAGGCTTGACTTTGGCTGGAGGATCTATTTCCAGGATGGCTCATCACCTGGCTATTGGCAGGAGGCCTCAGTTCCTATTAGCTGTTGGCTGGACGCCACATGAAATTCTGCAGAGGGCTGCTTGAGTATCCTCATAAGATGGCAGGTGACTTCCCTCAGAGTGACTTATTTGAGAGAGAGCAGGGAGGAAATCACAGTGCCTTTTATGAGCTAGTCTTTTTAGTCAGACATCATCAATTCTATCACAATGTATTTATTAGAAGCAAGTCACCAAGTTCAGTCTACACTCAAAAGAGGAAGAATTAAGTCTCACTCCTTCAAGGAAGGACTATCAGAGAATTTCTGGACATATTTTACAATCACCATAACCATCAATGAGCAAGACATAATACAAAAATGAAGAGGGAACTAAACCATAGTATACGCCAATGATTAACAACTGACTTAGCCTCTAGGGGAAGAAGATGTGATAAGCTACATCAAAACACATTCTGAAAATTTCCCTTTAAGTTCCTTTTCTCAATTTCTGGCTTTTTCTCTTCTCCTTGCTACTGCATCCCAAATAACATAAAGATTTTTCTAGCTGTCCTAACACTGCAGTGTCCTACTCAGACAAGTCTTCCTCCTCAAAAATACTCTATACTTATAAATTATTGTTTAGCCATTTCCTTTCCATTACATCTAGTCATAAGTTTTATTTCCTTAGTGTAGACTACAGCAGACCTAGATTTTTAAAATCCAGTTACATTTTTAGAGTTGGATGAAATGGATCTCCCAAATCATTTCACCATTAGAAAATTAAATCAACATGCCAAAACTTATATTTCAACAAATAATAAAAGAGAAAAGGTAATGGATAAACTGAAGAATTATGAAATAGAGCTGTAACTGCTCACAGAGATTTTCTAGTTCAGGTCCATGGCTTTCTCTTCAGTGCGTGAAGCGAGGCCCACTTAAATATTTTGTTCCGAAGTTGCCCAGCTAGTTAATGGGCACAATTTGAACTATCTTTCAAGTTTGTTAATTTCCAGTTTAATATTCTTTCCACTATATCACAGTTCATTTTGGTCTTCATTTTTAGACCTTTTTAATGGATTATTTCAGAATTTTATTTTAGCTTTACTTAGAGGAAGTCAACTTGCAAAGTGAATCTAGGTTCTGTAATTCACAGTGTGTATTTAGGTCAGTAGGTAGAGTTAGGCATATAGTTTGTTGTCCCAAGCAGGACTTCTTAGGAGTAAAAGAGGGTGCTATTAGTAATTGTATTAGGCTGACAGATGTAAATTGGAAAGGCTTTGGGTAAACTGTTATAAGTGTCAACCTATTAGTAGGTGTATAACGAGTAGAGAAGCTTCTGGGTTGTTCTCATACTATATTTATACTTTCTAAATATTTTCAACACATATGTTCATTTGACCATAGCACATAATTTAATAATCCAAGAAAAGAGTTTGGTTTTTTTTTTTCAATAACTGTCTTCCGGATAGTCCTAAAGTTCCTTTGAGAATGGCAGGAAAGAGAGTTCCAAATCCTGATCAAGGTAATCAATCAAGCAATCAATTAATTAATTTAATAGATACGTATTGTTCATTGTGTACCAGGCATTGTTTTAGGAGCCAGAGATATGATAATGAATAAAACATACAAAAACCTCTATGTTCTTGAGACCTATATTCTAGTAATTAAACAAAAGTGATTTTATTGATCTATACAATTAGCAAGATTTGGGTTTTTCATTCCTTGTTTCAGTAATGGGGATAGATGTATTATTGAGGCATCCCTGTTCTTAGGCCAGATTCCTTGGTGACCTATGCCATTTACTACAAATCAGTAGATTGAGATATAGTAAGGGATGCAACGGAAGTCATGGCTCAGACAGTTTTTCTGTGTGTGAAATTATCCGAGCAATATGGGGGTTACTCCTATGACCTTGAACTCTGTAGTCTTATAGTCTGATCCAGTGAGCTGATTTGCTTCAACAAAGCAAACTCATTTGTCTAGCCCAAGGGAAACATTTTGCCAATTTTACAGTTGGATAGTTCCTTTTTAAAAAAATGCATTAGTAGTTATTTCAGCATTAAGATTTCCCATAAATTAAATCTGTGTAATTTCCAGCTGAGCTAGAATTTCACCAGAATGATAGAGTCCTACTAATTACAGTGTTAAGTAAATCCTCATCCTCTCTGTAAGTAACGTACGTGGTAACTTACTCTTCTGTAGATGTATAAATTAAGCCACCAGGAGGTTAACTAATTTGCTCAAGGTATGTGGCAGGGTTGAAATTGAATCCAAAAACCTTGATTCCTAATTTTTAAAATCAGATGATCTCTTTTCCTATGTTTAGCTATATTTATAAATGAAAATCTATATATAAATAATAGTCTATGTATACAAATAATATCCTATTTCTAGAAATAATTTATCTATTATCTATCTATCATCATCTACCTATTATAATATCAATATGAATATAGTATTAACAGTGTAATAGTGTTGGGATTCACCCAGTAAGATCTTTTAAGTGGTTAAGTTTATGCTAAGGACCTTCAAGAATAGAAAACCTCAGGGATATGGATAAGTCAAAAAAACATTTACATTCCCCAACTTGTTCAGCTGTTTGGTGGTACAGTAAAGGATGAAAATAATTGAACTTTCCTCACGAAGTTTTATTCTCCTCCTAGGCTTGCACTAAGCAAGAGTGGCCTGTGAATAGCTTTTCTAGGCTAAACGGAATGTCTGAGAGTTACTTTTGGACATTGGAGGAGGTTCCAGAATTTGGGAGTTAGGTGTATAGGAAAAGTTTTTACTGTCTATATTTTGCAGGAAAATACCATCCTTAACCAAATTATGAAAGAGAAAGTCCAGTGGCATATTTACTTCTACCATAATCACCATCATCACCATTATCATCTAAATGTAGTTAAGCACCCACGTGCATTTAAATGTCTATGCTGTTTATAGTGATAGATGAAAGGGAAGCAAAACGAAGATCCTGAAATGTTTCTCCAACTCTTGCTAAAGAAAGATGAGAGGCCTTTCTAAAATCCTTTTGTACCCTAAAATAATGAATTAAAACAATTTTCTTCCAATTATTCATCCTAACACTTTTTATTTAATAAAAAGACAAATAAGTTTAAGGACATCAATGGGTAAAAATTGCATTTAAATCAGGAAAGAGAAAATCTGCAATGATTTTTGTTAAAACCATAGCCCCAGAACAACAGTGTAAAGATCCAACATCACAAACCAAACAAAAAATCCCAAACACCAAAATAACCAAAAGACAACACAGGCACTGTTTTTATGCTACATATAAAGGAAACATTTAGGGTTCACACTGCTCAATATATTTCTCCAAACACAAATTAATTCTGTTTGTTTGAAAACTTATTAGGCCTTAGGACAGTCTGGTCATACAATTGATCCATACTCACAAATTTTATTGATATCTTTGAAAAATCTGCACAGGAAATGACTAAGATTGAATCTTAGAAATTATGTATGTCTAAAGTAGATTTAATTTTGAAGGTGTTAATTTGGAAAGATCAAGGAGATTAAGGGGGGATAAATTGAAAACGCCCCCATACAAAAAAAAAACATTAATCTAATTTTCTGGGTGAACACTTTTGCTGACAGTTCAATTTCTCTTTTAGAAGTTTGGCCAAAATTGATTACAATTATCAAATTTTAAGTAAAATGCAGTTTGCTTTCCAAATCTCTCACAAACACACAGACACACAGATGCACACACATACAAATTCAGAACACACCTTTAATTTTCAGGTCTTTATTGATGATTCCAGAGCAGGCAACATTACAGAATGGACTAAGAGACCAGTAGAATATGTTTCTTTTTATATGAACTACTGTAAGGTAGTTCATTAGCAAAATGTATAAGCAAATAATATACTAAGAGACAAATGAGTCACATTGTACATCAAGAAAATTCTAAGAGAACACAGGCAAATCCATCTGAAGCCCTTGAAGAGCTTTGTAATTTCATGATGAAATATACAAACAAGCTGTAATTTCCCCTACATTAAAAAAACAAAACCAAACCTCTTTTGACCCAATATCTCCCTTTAGCTACTGCTTCATTGCTTTGCTTCCTTTCATAACAAACTTCTTTGAAAATGTCTCCAATTCTTATTCCCTTTCATGCTGGAACTCACTCCAGTCAAAATAGTTCATGTCAGGGTCACCATTGACCCTCTTTTTGTCAAATCAAAAGGCTTTTTTTCCCAGTCTTCAACTTATTTGATGATTTACTACAGTTGATCTCTCTCTCTTTCTTGAAGCAACTTACTTTCTTCACTCGGCTCCTGAAATAAACCACTATCTTGGTTCTTCTATTATCTTACTGGTTTTTTCTTTAAAACTCTTCAATGATTTAATTTCCCTCAGAGCAAAAGCCAAGGTCCTTACAATGGCCCACAAGGCACTCTTTTTGTCTTCCAGCCTCTTTGCCTTACAAATTTTGTATTATAATCATTCTGTCACTTCCTTTCTTCCTGCCATTTTGGCTTCTCTGTTTTTTATGAGCAGGCCAGGTATGCTCCTACCTCAGAGCTTTTTCACTGGCTCTTCCTCTTCCTAGAATATCTACGTGAATTGCTCCTTTACTTCCTTCAGGTTTTTACTCCTGTGATACTATGTCTGTGAGCTCCCAACCCTCTTTACGCTCATCATACTTAACTTTTTTTCCATAGTGCTTATCACCACCTGACATATTACATATTTACTTTTAAAGTTGACTATTGGGGCTTCCCTGGTGGCGCAGTGGTTGAGAGTCCGCCTGCCGATGCAGGGGACACGGGTTCGTGCCCCGGTCCGGGAAGATCCCACATGCCACGGAGCGACTAGGCCCGTGAGCCATGGCCGCTGAGCCTGCGCGTCTGGAGCCTGTGCTCCACAACAGGAGAGGCCACAACAGTGAGAGGCCCGCATACCGCAAGAATTAAAAAATAAAAATAAAATAAAGTTGACTATTATCTGTCTCTATCACTAGAATATAAGTTCAATGGGCAGAACCATCAGTTTACTCCATGCCATAACCTTAGCACTTAGAATGATTGACACAAAATGGCCCTCAATAAAAATGTATCGGAAAATGTATGGACAGAAGAATGAATGCTTGACTAAATGAATAAATAAAAACAACTTAGTTCATTAAAATCCCTGGTAGCAGATGATAATTAACAATTAGTTTTTAAGAGTCAATTATAGTAAATGGGGATTGCTTTACTTAACCAACTTTTCTGATACTCTAGCTGATTCAGAATTTCCTTATGCAGAACTAAAAATATGTACTGTGATCTGAATCATAATGATTCACTCAGTGAATTAAGGGGCATAGTTACCCTTTGCTGTTGATTTGTACACTGTTCCCTCTGAGAAGGAAAACCAGCTGCACTGGAAAAGAAAAATGAATTTAAAATTTTCCACACTAAAACTTATAGCAATTTTAATGAACTGACTGGTATCATCATTGATAGAGACTAAAATTTCTACTTTAGTACACTGCTTGCAGTTTGGGGAGTTGCTGAGGAGCGAAGTAGTTCCATGTTTGATTACACCGGCTCAATAGTTAGACTTTCCCAGAACAGGTATGTAAAATAAAGGGCACAAGTAATTTTGAAAATTATTTACAAAACTAAAAGTAGTCATTTATTTACTTATTTATTACCACCATTTGCATGCTTCGATCAAATCTGGAAACCTATATAAAAAATGTGAAAAGATATAAAAACCCCAAGATTCAGTTTTATGTACTTTTTCCTCACACTCACTCCTACTTGCAGTCTTACTGTATTTATTCTCATTCTGTTATACTTCCAGCTAATGTATAACTTAGCTGATGTTCTCTAGAGACCAAAGCCTTTCAGGATACGACTCATTTCCTCCTCTGTACTACCCTATATTACTGTAATATACTTATTGACCTTATTGCCTTAAAAAAAAATCTATCTCCCATCAGACTGTGAGTTCCTCAGCAGGGACAATCAAGACTAACCCTTTCTTTTTACTCCTGGAGCCTAGTACAGTGTGTGGTCCATAGCAGTCTCTCTATAAATATTTGTCAAAATAAATTGATTTGTTCCATTTGCAGGAGTAATGGGAAGAGGGTAAACATCTGCTACTTTCTTGTTTCTAGAATGAAATACATTAATTAGCTGCTGAGTTGAATTATTCTAAGTAAATTCTTACATAGTTGCTTGTAATTCAGGGGTTCAGTCCTATCATTTTCAGCTGTTTACCTTCTGGGCTTCAGTCTGGCATGTAAAATGGTCATAATAATAGTTAATAATAGAAATATGATGAGGAATAGATGGGACAATATA
This sequence comes from Delphinapterus leucas, assembly GCF_059928025.1. Classification (NCBI taxonomy): domain Eukaryota; kingdom Metazoa; phylum Chordata; class Mammalia; order Artiodactyla; family Monodontidae; genus Delphinapterus; species Delphinapterus leucas. The sequence goes on along the minus strand of NC_143136.1, from coordinate 39,699,632 downwards.
TTAAAGGATTTTCCATGGTGTCTAGAACATAGTAAATATCTGTTAGCTATTTTTGTTATTATTAGTAATTGGGGTTTGTTTTGGTAACCAGTGCATTATAACAGATGAAACATTCAGCTCATATTAGTTGGAATTATTATTATTGGTTTGGTTTTAGTCTTTTTTTCTTTACATCTTTATTGGAGTATAATTGCTTTACAATGGTGTGTTAGTTTCTGCTTTATAACAAACTGAATCAGTTATACATATACATATGTTCACATATCCCTTCCCTATGGCGTCTCCCTCCCTCCCACCCTCCCTATCCCACCCCTCTAGGTGGTCGCAAAGCACCGAGCTGATTTGCCTATGCTATGCAGCTGCTTCCCACAAGCTATCTATTTTACATTTGGTAGTGTATATATGTCCATGCCACTCTTTCACTTTGTCTCAGCTTACCCTTCCCCTTCCCCATATCCTCAAGTCCATTCTCTAGTGGGTCTGCGTATTTATTCCCGTCTTACCTCTAGGTTCTTCATGACCATTTTTTGTTTGTTTTTTTAGATTCCATATATATGTGTTAGCATACGGTATTTGTCTTTCTCTTTCTGACTTACTTCACTCTGTATGACAGACTCTAGGTCCATCCACCTCACTACAAATAACTCAGTTTCGTTTACTTTTATGGCTGATTAATATTCCATTGTATATATGTGCTACATCTTCTTTATCCATTCATCCAATGATGGACACTTAGGTTGTTTCCATCTCCTGGCTATTGTAAATAGAGCTGCAATGAACATTGTGGTACATGACTCTTTTTGAATTATGATTTTCTCAGGCTATATGCCCAGTAGTGGGATTGCTGGGTCATATGGTAGTTCTATTTGTAGTTTTTGAAGGAACCTCCATACTGTTCTCCATAGTGGCTGAACCAATTCACATTCCCACCAACAGTGCAAGAGGGTTCCCTTTTCTCCACACCCTCTCCAGCATTTATTGTTTCTAGATTTTTTGATGATGGCTATTCTGACTGGTGTGAGATGATATCTCATTGTAGTTTTGATTTGCATTTCTCTAATGATTAATGATGTTGAGCATTCTTTCACGTGTTTGTTGGCAGTCTGTATATCTTCTTTGGAGAAATGTCTATTTAGGTCTTCTGCCCATTTTTGGATTGGGTTGTTTGTTCTTTGGTTATTGAGCTGCATGAGCTGCTTGTAAATTTTGGAGATTAATCCTTTGTCTGTTGCTTCATTTGCAAATACTTTCTCCCATCCTGAGGGTTGTCTTTTTGGTCTTGTTTGTGGTTTCCTTTGCTGTGCAAAAGCTTTTAAGTTTCCTTAGGTCCCATTTGTTTATTTTTGTTTTTATTTCCATTTCTCTAGGAGGTGGGTCAAAAAGGATCTTGCTGTGACTTATGTCATAGAGTGTTCTGCCTATGTTTTCCTCTAAGAGTTTGATAGTTTCTGGCCTTACATTTAGGTCTTTAATCCATTTTGAGCTTATTTTTGTGTATGGTGTTAGGGAATGCTCTAATCTCATACTTTTACATGTACCTGTCCAGTTTTCCCAGCACCACTTATTGAAGAGGCTGTCCTTTCTCCACTGTACATTCCTGCCTCCTTTATCAAAGATAAGGTGACCATATGTGTGTGGGTTTATCTCTGGGCTTTCTATCCTGTTCCATTGATCTATCTTTCTGTTTTTGTGCCAGTACCATACTGTCTTGATTACTGTAGCTTTGTAGTATAGTGTGAAGTCAGGGAGCCTGATTCCTCCAGCTCCTTTTTTCGTTCTCAAGATTGCTTTGGCTATTCGGGGTCTTTTGTGTTTCCATACAAATTGTGATATTTTTTGTTCTAGTTCTGTGAAAAATGCCAGTGGTAGTTTGATAGGGATTGCATTGAATCTGTAGATTGCTTTGGGTAGTAGAGTCATTTTCACAATGTTGATTCTTCCAGTCCAAGAACATGGTATATCTCTCCATCTGTTTGTATCATCGTTAATTTCATTCATCAGTGTCTTATAATTTCTGCACACAGGTCTTTTGTCTCCTTACGTAGGTTTATTCCTAGATATTTCATTCTTTTTGCTGCAATGGTAAATGGGAGTGTTTTCTTGATTTCACTTTCAGATTTTTCATCATTAGTGTATAGGAATGCCAGAGATTTCTGTGCATTAATTTTGTATCCTGATACTTTACCAAATTCATTGATTAGCTCTAGTAGTTTTCTAGTAGCATCTTTACGATTCTCTATGTATAGTACCATGTCATCTGCAAACAGTGACAGCTTTACTTCTTCTTTTCTGATTTGGATTCGTTTTATTTCCTTTTCTTTTCTGATTGCTGTGGCTAAAACTTCCAAAACTATGTTGAATAAGAGTGGTGAGAGTGGGCAACCTTGTCTTTTTCCTGATCTTAGTGGAAATGCTTTCAGTTTTTCACCATTGAGGACGAGTTGGCTGTGGGTTTGTCATATATGGCCTTTATTATGTTGAGGAAAGCTCCCTGTATGCCTACTTTCTGGAGGGTTTTTATCATAAATGGGTGTTGAATTTTGCTGAAAGCTTTCTCTGCATCTATTGAGATGACCATATGGTTTATCTCCTTCAATTTGTTAATATGGTGTATCACGTTGATTGATTTGCGTATATTGAAGAATCCTTGCATTCCTGGAATAAACCTCACTTGATCATGGTGTATGATCCTTCTTATATTCTGTTGGACTCTGTTTGCTAGTATTTTGTTGAGGATTTTCGCATCTATGTTCATCAGTGATATTGGCCGGTAGTTTTCTTTCTTTGTGACATCCTTGTCTGGTTTTGGTATCAGTGTGATGGTGGCCTCATAGAATGAGTTTGGAAGCATTCCTCCCTCTGCTATATTTTGGAAGAGTTTGAGAAGGATAGGTGTAGCACTTCTCTTTATGTTTGATAGAATTCTCCTGTGAAGCCATCTGGTCCTGGGCTTTTGTTTGTTGGAAGATTTTTTGTGTGTGTGTGTGGTATGCAGGCCTCTCCCGTTGTGGAGCACAGGCTCCGGACGCACAGGCTCAGCAGCCATGGCTCACAGGCCCAGCCACTCCGTGGCATGTGGGATCCTCCCGGACCGGGGCACAAACCCGTATCCCCTGAATCAGCAGGCGGAATCTCAACCACTGCGCCACCAGGGAAGCCCTGTTAGAAGATTTTTAATCACAGTTTCAATTTCAGTGCTTGTGACTGGTCTGTTTATATTTTCTATTTCTTCCTAATTCAGTCTTGGCAGGTTGTACATGTCTAAGAATTTGTCCATTTCTTCCAGGTTGTCCATTTTATTGGTATAGAGTTGCTTGTTGTAATCTCTCATAATCTTTTGTATTTCTGCAGTGTCAGTTGTTACTTCTCCTTTTTCATTTCTAATTCTATTGATTTGAGTCTTCTCCCTTTTTTTCTTGATGAGTCTGGCTAATGGTTTATCAATATTGTTTATCTTCTCAAAGAACCAGCTTTTAGTTTTATTGATCTTTGCTATCATTTCCTTCATTTCTTTTTCATTTATTCCTGATCTGATCTTTATGATTTCTTTCCTTCTGCTAACTTTGGGGGTTTGTTTGTTCTTCTTTCTCTAATTGCTTTAGGTACAAGGTTAGGTTGTTTATTCGAGATGTTTCCTGTTTCCTAAAGTAGGATTGTATTGCTATAAACTTCCCTCTTAGACCTGCTTTTGCTGCATCCCATAAGTTTTGGGTCGTCGTGTCTCCATTGTCATTTGTTTCTAGGTATTTTTTGATTTCCTCTTTGATTTCTTCAGTGATCACTTCATTATTAAGTAGTGTATTGTTTAGCCTCCATGTGTTTGTATTTTTTCACATGTCTTCCTGTAATTGATATCTAGTGTCATAGCGTTGTGGTCAGAAAAGATACTTGATACAATTTCAATTTTCTTAAATTTACCAAGGCTTGATTTGTGACCCAAGATATGATCTATCCTGGAGAATGTTCCATGAGCACTTGAGAAAAATGTGTATTCTGTTGTTTCTGGATGGAATGTCCTATAAATATCAATTAAATCCATCTTGTTTAATGTATCATTTAAAGCTTGTGTTTCCATATTTATTTTCATTTTGGATGATCTGTCCATTGGGGAAAGTCGGGTGTTAAAGTCCCCTACTATGAATGTGTTACTGTCGATTTCCCCTTTTATGGCTGTTAGTATTTGCCTTATATATTGTGGTGCTCCTATGTTGGGTGCATAAATTTTTGCAATTGTTATATCTTCTTCTTGGATAGATCCCTTGATCATTATGAAGTGTCCCTCTTTGTCTCTTCTAATAGTCTTTATTTTAAAGTCTATTTTGTCTGATATGAGAGTTGTTACTCCAGCTTTCTTTTGGTTTCCATTTGCAGGAAATATCTTTTTCCATCCCCTTACTTTCATTCTGTATGTGTCTCTAGGTCTGAAGAGGGTCTCTTGTAGACAACAAATATATGGGTCTTATTTTTGTATCCATTCAGCCAATCTGTGTCTTTTCGTCGGAGCATTTAGTCCATTTACATTTAAGGTAATTATCGCTATGTATGTTCCTATTCCCATTTTCTTAATTGTTTTGGGTTTCTTATTGTAGGTCTTTTCCTTCTCTTGTGTTTATTGCCTAGAGAAGTTCCTTTAGCAGTTGTTGTAAAGCTAGTTTGGTGGTGCTGAACTCTCTCAGCTTTTGCTTGTCTGTAAAGGTTTTAATTTCTCCATCAAATCTGAATGAGATTCTTGCTGGGTAGTGTAATCTTGGTTGCAGGATTTTCTCTTTCATTACTTTTAATATGTCTTGCCAGTCCCTTCTGGTTTGCAGAGTTTCTCCTAAAAGATCAGCTGTTAGGCTTATGGGCATTCCCTTTTGTGTTATTTGTCGTTTTTCCCTTGCTGCTTTTAATATGTTTTCTTTGTATTTAATTTTTGACAGTTTGATTAACATGTGTCTTGTCATATTTCTCCTTGGATTTATCCTGTATGGGACTATCTGTGGTTCCTGGACTTGACTAAGTATTTCCTTTCCCATATTAGGGAAGTTTTCAACTCTAATCTCTTCAAATATTTTCTCAGTCCCTTCCTTTTTCTCTTCTTCTGGAACCCCTATAATTCGAATGTTGGTGTGTTTAATGTTGGCCCAGAGGCCTCTGAGAGTGTCCTCAATTCTTTTCATTCTTTTTTCTTTATTCTGCTCTGCAGTAGTTATTTTCACTATTTTATCTTCCAGGTCACTTATCCGTTCTTCTGCCTCAGTTATTCTGCCCTTGATCCCTTCTAGAGTATTTTTAATTTCATTTATTGTGCTGTTCATCATTGTTTGCTTCATCTTTAGTTCTTCTAGGTCCTTGTTAAATGTTTCTTGCATTTTCTCTATTCTATTTCCAAGATTTTGGATCATCTTTACTATCATTATTCTGAATTCTTTTTCAGGTAGACTGCCTATTTCCTCTTCATTTGTTAGGTCTGGTGGGTTTTTATCTTGCTCCTTCACCTGCTGTGTGTTTATCTGTCTTCTCATTTTGCTTATGTTACTGTGTTTGGGGTCTCCTTTTTGCAGGCTGCAGGTTCGTAGTTCCCGTTGTTTTTAGTGTCTGTCCCCTGTGGCTAAGGTTGGTTCAGTGGGTTGTGTAGGCTTCCTGGTGGAGGGGCCCTAGTGCCTGTGTTCTGGTGGATGACGCTGGATCTTGTCTTTCTGGTGGGCAGGTCCACGTCTGGTGGTGTGTTTTGGGGTGTCTGTGGACTTATTATGATTTGAGGCAGCCTCTCTGCTAATGGGTGGGGTTGTGTTCCTGTCTTGCTAGTTGTTTGGCATAGGGTGTCCAGCACTGTAGCTTGCTCGTAGTTGAGCGAAGCTGGGTGTTGGTGTTGAGATGGAGATCTCTGGGAGATTTTCACCGTTTGATATTATGTGGAGCTGTGAGGTCTCTTCTGGACCAGTGTCCTGAAGTTGGCTCTCCCACCTCAGAGACACAGCACTGATTCCTAGCTGCAGCACCAAGAGCCTTTCATCCACACGGGTCAGAATAAAAGGGAGAAAAAGTAGAAAGAAAGAATTAGTAGAAGTAGAAAGAAAGAGAGGAGGGAGGGAGGGAGGGAGGGAGGGAGGAAGGAAGGAAGGAAGGAAGGAGGTTAGGAAGGAAAAAAAGAAAGAAAGAAGATAAAGTAAAATAAAGATAAAATATAATGAAATTATTAAAATAAAAAAATAATTATTAAGAGAAAAAAAAAAGAAAAAAAACGGATGGATAGGGGTTTCCCTGGTGGCACAGTGGTTGAGAGTCCGCCTGCTGATGCAGGGGACACGGGTTCGTGTCCCGGTCCGGGAGGATCCCACATGCCGCGGAGCGGCTGGGCCCGTGAGCCATGGCCGCTGAGACTGGGCGTCCGGAGCCTCTGCTCTGCAACGGGAGAGGCCAAAACAGTTAGAGGCCCGCGTACCGCAAAACAACAACAACAACAAAAAAAAAACGGATGGATTGAACCCTAGAACAAACGGTGGAAGCAAAGCTATAGAGACAAAATCTCACATAGAAGCATACACATACTCACAAAAAGAGGAAAAGGGGAAAAAATCATAAATTTTGCTCTCAAAGTCCACCTCCTTAATTTGGGATGATTCGTTGTCTATTCAGGTATTCCACAGATGCAGGGTATATCGAATTGATTGTGGAGCTTTAATCCGCTGCTCCTGAGGCTGCTGGGGGAGATTTCCCTTTCTCTTCTTTGTTCTCACAGCTCCCAGCGGCTCGGCTTTGGATTTGGCCTCGCCTCTCCGTGTAGGTCGCCGGAGGGCGTCTGTTCTTCACTCGGACAGGACGGGGTTAAAGGAGCCGCTGATTAGGGGGCTCTGGCTCACTCAGGCCGGGGGGGTGGGGGTGGGGGTGGGGGTGGGGGGGAGGGAGGGGCATGGAGGGCGGGGCGAGCCTGCGGCGGCAGAGGCCAGCGTGACGTTGCACCAGCTTGAGGCGCGTCGTGCGTTCTCCCGGGGGAGTTGTCCGTGGATCCTGGGACCCTGGCAGTGGCGGGCTGCACAGGCTCCCCGGAAGGGGGGTGTGGATAGTGACCTGTGCTCGCACACAGGCTTCTTGGTGGCAGCAGCAGCGGCCTTAGCGTCTCATGCCTGTCTCTGGGGTCCGCACTGTTAGCCGCGGCTCACGCCCGTCTCTGGAGCTCCTTTAAGCAGCGCTCTTAATCCCCTCTCCTCGCGCACCAGGAAACAAAGAGGGAAGAAAAAGTCTCTTGCCTCTTCGGCAGGTCCAGATTCTTCCCCGGACTCCCTCCCGGCTAGCCGTGGCGCACTAACCCCCTGCAGGCTGTGTTCACGCCGCCAGCCCCAGTCCTCTCCCGGCGCTCCGACCGAAGCCCGAGCCTCAGCTCCCAGCACCGCCCGTCCTGGTGGGTGAGCAGACAAGCCTCTCAGGTTGGTGAGTGCTGGTCGGCCCTGATCCTCTGTGCGGGAATCTCTCCGCTTTGCCCTTCGCACCCCTGTTGCTGTGCTCTCCCCCGGGGCTCCGAAGCTTTCCCTCTCCGCCACCCGCAGTCTCCGCCCGCGAAGGGGCTTCCTAGTGTATGGAAACCTTTCCTGCTTCACAGCTTCCTCCCACTGGTGCAGGTCCCGTCCCTATTCTTTTGCCTCTGTTTATTTTTTGTCTTTTGCCTTCCCCAGGTACGTGGGGAGTTTCTTGCCTTTTGGGAGGTCTGAGGTCTTCTGCCAGCGTTCAGTAGGTGTTCTGTAGGAGTTGTTCCACGTGTAGATGTATTGCTGATGTATCTGTGGGGAGGAAGGTCATCCCCGCGTCTTACTTTTCCGCCATCTTCCCCCTCTGGTTTTAGTCTTAAGGCATAATCCAGTTGTAGAATTGATTATGTGTTTGTATAACTCTTCTTTTCATGATTAGTGAGGACCTGAAAGAATTTTCAAGCATAGAAGTTTGCCCTTCTCTAAGTTGGACTTGGTGTATGTGTGTATGTGTATGTTCTCCTTTCTTCTCTGGCAAGAGTGTCAGAAGGGAAGCCTCCCATAAGAAGGGAACCAACCTCTGAATTACTGAATCAACTCCCTTGTGAGGTGTGGGCAACAGGTTCTCTGGCAATGCTGAGGTTAGCCAAACTTGGGGACTGAGGAAGAGGGCAGGTGATGCCATTGTTTGGTTAAGGAGGTAGCAGCAGAAATAGATCGTTTGGAAGCTGGTAAAACAACGTCTGCCTGACTATGCCTGGTGGGTGGATCCCTTGCGGAGGGACAGTAGATTGTGATTCTGAATCTTCAAGGAATAATGAAATGTTCTTGAAAAACCAAGACCTTGGGGACACAGTAGGGACACCTGATCTGAAAGGGCTGAGCGCTAAGCTTTATAATCCAGGAGTCCTATTTCTGGCGTTGGCTAAGTTTAGCATGGAAGACCATCAAAGGAGCATAGTGTCCCTTGCTGTGAGGTAGATGAGTTAAGAATCATTGCAGAATGTGATGCCAGAGGGAAAAATCATTTCTGTAAGTTGAAAGAAAAACAGTTTCAAAGCGTAACTGAGGATTAAAACCATAAATCAGACAAAATCCATAGGATCTAAATGAATGCCTTTTAACTGAATTTTTTATGATACCATTTTGTTATTGTGACAAAATATACGTAACATAAATATTACCATTTTAACCATATTTTTTTGGCTGCCCGTGCAGGGCTTGTGGGATCTTAGTTCCCTGACCAGGGATTGAGCCTAGGCCCTCGGCAGTGAGAGCATGGAATCCTAACCACTGGAGTACCAGGGAATTCCCCTTTTTTTTAAACCAATCTGTTGATTTTATAAATTTATTTATTTGTTTGTTTATTTATTTATTTTTGGCTGCATTGGGTTTTCATTGTTGTGCACAGGCTTTCTCTAATTCCGGTGAGTGGGGGCAACTCTTCATTGCAGTGCATGGGCTTCTCATTGCGGTGGCTTCTCTTGTTGCAGAGCAGGGGCTCTAGGCATGCAGGCTTCAGTAGTTATGGCACACAGGCTCAGTAGTTGTGGCTCATGGGCTCTGGAGCGCAGGCTCAGTAGTTGTGGCACACGGGTTTAGTTGCTCCGCAGCATGTGGGATCTTCCCGGACCAGGGCTCGAACCCATGTCCGCTGCATTGGCAGGTGGATTCTTAACCACTGCACCACAGGGAAGTCCCATTTTAACCATTTTTTGATTGAAGTGTAGTTTGTTTACAATATGATTTTAGTTTCAGGTGCACAACATAGGGATTCAATGTTTTTATAGATTATACTCCACTTAGTTATTACAAAAAAATGACTATATTTCCCTGGTTGTACAATATATCCTTGTTGCTTATTTATTTTATACTTAGTAGATTGTAGATCTCTTAGTAGATCTTTTAATCCTCTACCCCTATCTTGCCCCCTTCCTGTGGGTAACCACTAGTTTGTTCTCTGTGAGTCTGTTTCTGTTTTGTTATAATCATTCATTTTATTTTTAGATTCCATATATAAGGATAACATACAGTATTTGTCTTCCTCTGTCTGACTTATTTCACTAAGAATAATATCCTCAAGGTCCAGCCACATTGTTGAAAATGACAATTTCATTCTTTTTTATGGTGAGTAATATTCCATTGTCTATATGTACCACATTTTCTTTATCTGTCCATTGTTGATGGACACTTAGGTTGCTTCCATATCTTGGCTATTGTAAATAATGCTGTTATGAATATTGGGACACATGTATCTTTGCAAATTAGTGTTTTCATTTTCTTCAGATATATTGCCAGTAGTGAAATTGCTGGGTCATATGGTAGTTCTGTTTTTAGTTTTTAAGAGGAACCTCCACGCTGTTTTCCATAATGGCAGCACCAATTTACATTCCTACCAACAGTTTATTAGGGTTCCGTTTCCTCCACATCCCTGCCAATATTTGTGATTTTTAGACCTTTTCATGAGAGCCATTCAGACAGATGTGAGGTGATATCTCATTGTGGTTTTCATTTACAATTTTCTTATTATTAGCAACATTGAGTATCTTTTCATGTGCCTGTTGGACATCTGCATATCTTCTTTGGAAAAATGTCTATTCAGGTCTTCTGCCCATTCTTAAATTGAGATATTTAGGTTTATTTACAAAAATTTTTTTTATTATTATTTTTGGCTGCATTGGGTCTTCATTGCTGCGTGCGGGCTTTCTCTAGTTACGGTGAGAGGGGGCTACTCTTCATTGTGGTGCACAGGCTTCTATTGTGGTGGCATCTCTTGTTGCAGAGCACAGGCTCCAGGCACGTGGGCTTCAGTAGTCGCAGCATGTGGGCTCAGTACTTGCAGCGCGAGTGCTCTAGGGCACGTGGGCTTCAGTAGTTGTGGCATGCAGGCTCTAGAGCACAGGCTTATTAGGAGTGGTACACGGGCTTAGTTCCTCTGCAGCATGTGGGATCTTCCCAGACCAGGGATCAAACCCATGTCTCCTGTATTGGCAGGCAGATTCTTAACCACTGCGTCACCAGGGAAGTCCATGGGGTTTTTTGATATTGAGTTGTATGAGCAGTTTATATATTTTGGGTATTAACCCCTTATCAGTCATATGATTTGCAAATAGTTTCTCCCATTCAGTAGGTTGTCTTTTTGTTTTGTCGGTGTTTCCTTTGCTGTGCAAAAGGTTTTAAGTTTAATTAGGTCCCATTTCCTTACATTTCTTTTGTTTCCTTTGCCTTAGTAGACAGATCAAAAAAAACATTGCACAATTTATGTCAAAAAGTGTTTCATTTTCTTCTAGGAGTTTTATGGTTTCCAGGCTTACATTTAGGTCTTTAATCCATTTTGAGTTTATTTTTGTATGTGGTGTGGGAAAATGTTCCAATTTCATTCTCTTATATGTAACTGTCCAGTATTCCCAGCACCACTTATTGAAGAGACTGTCTTTTTTCCGTCGCATATTCTTGCCTCCTTTTTCTTAGATCAATTTACCATAGGTGTATGGTTTTATTTCTGGGCTCTCTATTCTCTTCTATTGATCTATGTGTCTGATTTTGTGTCAGTACCAAGCTGTTTTGGTTGCTGTAGTTTTGTACTATTGACTGAAGTCAGGGAGAGTTATACCTCCATTTTGGTTCTTTTTCCTTAAGATTACTTTGGCAATTTGGGGTCTTTTGTCATTCCATATAAATTTTAGGACTATTTTTTTCAACTTCTGTAAAAAAATGTCATGGGTGTTTTGATAGGGATTGAATTAAATCTGTGGATCTACTTCTTACAATTCATGAACATGGGATATCTTTCCATTTCTTTGTAACATCTTCAATTTCCTTCATCAGTGTTTTATAGTTTTCAGGGTATAGGTCTTTCACCACTTTGGTTAAGTTTATTCCTAGTTTGTTTGTTTGTTTGTTTGTTTATGTGATTTTAGGTGGGTTTGTCTTCTTGTTTTCTCTTTCTGCTAGTTTATTATTGGTGTATAGAAAAGCAACAGGTTTCTGCATATTAATCTTGCACCCTGAAACTTTACTGAATTAATTTATTAGTTCTAATAGTTTGTTGATGGAGACTTTAGGGTTTTCTATATATAGCATCATGTCATCTGCAAACAGTGACAGTTTTACTTCTTCCCTTCCAATTTGGATGACTTTTATTTCTTTTTCTTGTCTGTTTGCTTCCAATCAGAATTTCAATACTATGCTAAATAGAAGTGGTTTTGTTCCTCATCTTGTCTTGTTCCCAATTTTAGAGGAAAAGCTTCCAGGTTTTCATTGTTGAGTATGAGGTTAGCTGTGGGTTTGTCATAAATGGCCTGTATTATGTTATGGTCCCTCTATACCAACTTTGATGAGAGTTTTTATCAGGAATGGATGTTGAATTTTGTCAAATGCTTTTTCTGCATCTATTGAGATGATCATGTGATCTTATCCTTTGTTAATGTGGTGTATCACATTGATTGATTTGTAGATATTGAACCATCCTTGCAAAGCTGGAAGAAATTCCACTTGATCATGGTGTATGATCCTTTTTATATATTGTTGGATTTGGTTTGCTAATATTTTGTTGAGGATTTTTGCATCTATATTCATCAGAGATATTGGCCTGTAATTTCTTTTTTTATGTAGTGTCTTTGTCTGATTTTGGTATCAGGGTAAAGGTGGCTTCATAGGATGAATTTGGGAGTGTTTCCCTCCTCTTCAGTTTTTTGGAATAGTTTGAGAAGGTTAAGTGTTAGCTTTTATTTATATGTCTGGCAGAATTCCCCTGTGAAGCCATCTTGTCCTGGACTTTTGTACGTGGGGAGTTTTTTTTTTTTTTTTTTACTAATTCAATTTCACTATTAATGATAGGTCTGTCTGCATTGTCTATTACTTCCTGATTCAGTCTTGGAAGATTGTATGTTTCTAGAAACTTGTCTGTTTCTTCTAGGTTGTACAATTTGTTGCTTATAATTGTTTGTATTATTCTCTTATGACTTTCTGAATCTCTGTGATATTGGTTATTTCTCCTCTTTCATTTCTTATTTTGTTTATTTGAGTCCTTTCTCTTTTTTTCTTGATGACTCCGGCTAAAGGTTAATCAACTTTCTTTATTTTTTCAAAAACCAGCATTAGTTTCATTGATCTTTTCTATTGTTTTTCTGGTCTCTATTTTATTTATTTCCTCTCTGATCTTTATTATTTCCTTCCTTCTTCTGACTTAGTGCTTTGTTTGTTCTTTTTCTAATTCCTTTAGATGATAGGTTACATTGTTTAATTGAGATTTTTCTTGTTTCCTGAGGTAAGCCTATATCACCATAACCTTCCCTTTTATAACCGCTTTTGCTGCATCCCATAAATTTTGGAAAGTTGTATTTCCATTTTCCTTTGTCTCAAGGTATTTTCTGATTTCTGCTTTGATGTCTTTGACCAATTGATTTCTTAGTAGCATGTTGTTTAGTCTCCACATGTTTGTGTTTTTCCCATTTTTCTTCCTCTAATTGATTTCTAGTTTCATATCATTGTGGTCAGAAAAAAATGTTTGATATAATTTCTATTCTCTTAACTTTGTTGAGACTTGTTTTATGGCCTAGCATGTGATCTGTCCTGGAGAGCATTCCATGTGCACTTGAAAAGAATGTGTATTCTGCTGTTTTTGGATAAAATGTTCTATAGCATCTCGTAAGTCCAACTGGTATAATGTGTCATTTAAGACCATTTTTTCCGTATTGATTTTCTGTCTGGATGATCTGTTCATTGATATAAGTGGGTGTTAAAGTCCCCTATCTATTTAACAAGTTAAATACATTTTTGGTTCTCTTCATTAATTTGTGAAGAACCATATTTTTAGCTGGCGTCATTTTTCTCCTGTTGGAAGGAATTTCTTTAACATGTCTTGTAATGTGGATCTTATGGTGATGAATTCTTTTAACTTTGCATGTCTGAAAAAAGTCTTTATTTGGGGGCTTCCCTGGTGGCACAGTGGTTGAGAGTCCACCTGCCGATACAGGGGATGCAGGTTCATGCCCCAGTCTGGGAAGATCCCACATGCCACGGAGTGGCTGGGCCTGTGAGCCATGGCTGCTGAGCCTGCGTGTCCGGAGCCTGTGCTCCGAAACGGGAGAGGCCACAACAGTGAGAGGCCCGCGTACTGCAAAAAAAAAAAAAAAAAAAGTCTTTATTTGGTCTTTGTTTATGAAAGATGCTTTCACTGAATGTAGAATTCTAGATTGACAGCTTTTTTCTTTCAGCATTAAAAAAAATACTGTTCTGTCTTCTAGATTGCATTATTTTGGAAGATAAACATGGTGTCATTTTTCTTTGTTTTTCTTTACATAATGTATCTTTTTTTCCTCTCATTCCTTTTAATATTTTTCTATTTATCACTTGTTTTCAGCAATTTGATTATGATGTGTCTTGGTGTAGTGTTCTTCATGTTTCTTATAATTGAATTTTGCTGAGCTTCTCACAATTGTGGGGTTTATTGTTTCATCAGACTTGAAAAATTTCAGCCATTATTTCCTCTGTTTTTTCACACATCTTTCTTTCAGAGACTTCAATTATATTTATATTAGTCTGCTTGAAGTTTTCTCATAGCTCACTGATTTTATTTTTATTTAAAATAAATCTTTATGTGGGAGGGAAGGATTGGGAGTTTGGGATTAGCAGATGCAAACTATAATATATAGGATGGAAAAACAACAAGGTCCTCCAGTATAGCACAGGGAACTATATTCAATATCCTGTGATAAACCATAATGAAAAAGAATATATATATATGAACCACTTTGCTGTACAGAAGAAATTAACAAAACATTGTAAATCAACTATACTTCAATAAAATTAAAAAACAAATCTCTGTTAATTTTGGATGGTTTCAATTGTTATGTCTTCAAGCTCGCTATTATTTTATTCTGTGATATTTAATTTACTATTCACCACATCCAGTGTATATATTTTTTTATTTATTAAAGTATAGTTGACCAGTATTTTTTTTAAGTCTTAGGTAGTATAGATTTATGTCTAAAATTTTGATTTGACTGTTTTATATATTCCATATTTCTACTTTACTTTTTCAACACAAGGAACACAGTAATAACAATTCTTTCAATGTCTTTGTTCATTCTAGCATCTGTGTCAGTTCTAGATTGGTGTCAGTTGGTTAATTTTCTACTGATTATAAACTGTGCTTTCCTACTGTTTTGTTTGCTTGTTTCTTTTTTTTGAATGGTACTCCTTCATTATCTCTCCACATACCTTTTTTAAAAAAATTTATTTAGTTTTTTTTTATACAGCATGTCCTTATTACTTATCTATTTTATACATATATGGTGCATATAGGTCAATCCCAATCTCCCAACTCATCTCACCCCCTCCCCCAAGCTTTCCCCGTTTGGTGTCCATACGTTTGTTCTCTACATCTGTGTCTCTATTTCTGCCTTGAAAACCGGTTCACCTGTGCCATTTTTCTAGATTCCACATATATGCGTTAATATACGATATTTGTTTTTCTCTTTCTGACTTACTTCACTCTGTATGACAGTTTCTAGGTTCATCCACATCTCTACAAATGACCCCATTTCGTTCCTTTTCATGGCTGAGTAATATTCCATTGTATATATGTACCACATCTGCTTTATCCATTCGTCTGTTGGTGGGCATTTAGGTTGCTTCCATGACCTGGCTATAGTGAATAGTGCTGCAATGAACATTGGGGTGCATGTCTTCTTTTTGAATTATGGTTTTCTCTGGGTATATGCCCAGTAGTGGGATAGCTGGGTCATATGGTAATTCTATTTTTAGTTTTTTAAGGAACCTCCATAGTGTTCTCCATAGTGGCTGTATCAATTTACATTCCCAACAACAGTGCAAGAGGGTTCCCTTTTATCCACACCCTCTTCAGCATTTGTTGTTTGTAGATTTTCTGATGATGTCCATTCTAACCAGCGTGAGGTGATACTTAGTTGTAGTTCTGATTTGCATTTCTCCAATAATTAGTGATGTTGAGCAGCTTTTTATGTGCCTCTTGGCCATCTGTATGTCTTCTTTGGAGAAATGTCTATTTAGGTCTTCTGTCCATTTTTGATTGAGTTGTTTGTTTTTTTAATATTGAGCTGTTTATATATTTTGGAGATTAATCCTTGGTCTGCTGATTCGTTTGCAAATATTTTCTCCCATTCTGAGGGCTGTCTTTTCATCTTGTTTGTAGTTTCCTTTGCTGTGCAAAAGCTTTTAAGTTTCATTAGGTCCCATTTGTTTAGTTTGGTTTTTATTTCCTTTACTCTATGGGGTGGGTCAAAAAAGATCTTTTTGTGATTTATGTCAAAGAGGGTTCTTCCTATGTTTTCCTGTGAGAGTTTTATAGTGCCCAGTCTTACATTTAGGGCTTTAATCCATTTTGAGTTTATTTTTGTGTGTGGTGGTGTGGTGTTAGGGAGTGTTTTAATTTCATTCTTTTACATGTAGCTGTCCAGTTTTCCCAGCACCACTTATTGAAATACTGTCTTTTCTCAGTTGTATATCCTTGCCTCCTTTGTCATAGATTAGTTGACCGTAGGTGTGGGGGGTTATCTCTGGGCTTTCTATCCTCTTCCATTTATCTATATTTCTGTTTTTGTGCCAGTACCATATTGTCTTGATGACTGTAGCTTTGTAGTATAGTCTGAAGTCAGGGAGTCTGATTCCTCCAGCTCAATTTCTTTCCCTCAAGATTGCTTTGGCTATTCGGGGGTTTTTGTGTCTCCATACAAATTTTAAGATTTTGTGTTCTAGTTCTGTAAAAAATGCCATTAGTAATTTGATAGGGATTGCGTTGAATCTGTAGATTGCTTTGGGTAGTATAGTCATTTTCACAATATTGATTCTTCCAGTCCAAGAACATGGTATATCTCTCCATCTGTTTGTGTCATCTTTGATTTCTTTCATCAGTGTCTTATAGTTTTCTGAGTACAGGTCTTTTACCTCCTTAGGTAGGTTTATTCCTAGGTATTTTATTCTTTTTTTTTCAATGGTGAATGGGATTGTTTCCTTAATTTCTCTTTCTGATCTTTTGTTGTTAGTATATAGGAATGCAAGAGATTTCTGTGCATTCATTTTGTATCCTGCAACTTTACCAGATTCATTGATTAGCTCTAGTAGTTTTCTGGTGGCACCTTTAGGATTATCTATGTATAGTATCATGTCATCGGCAAACAGTGACAGTTTTACTTCCTCTTATCCAATTTGTATTCCTTTTATTTCTTTTTCTTCTCTGATCACTGTTGTTAGGACTTCCAAACTATGCTGAATAAGAGTGGTGAGAGCGGACATCCTTGTCTTGTTCCTGATCTTAGAGCAAATGCTTTCAGTTTGTCACTATTGAGAATGATGTTTGCTGTGGGTTTGTCACATATGGCCTTTATTATGTTGAGGTAGTTTCCCTCTATGCCCACTTTCTGGTGAGTTTTTAATCATAAATCGGTGTTGAATTTTGTCAAAAGATTTTTTTCTGCATCTATTGAGATGACTGTATGGTTTTTATTCTTCAATTTGTTAATATGGTGTATCATATTGATTGATTTGCATGTATTGAAGAATCTTTGTATCCCATGGATAAATCCCACTTGAACATGGTGTATGATCCTTTTAATGTGTTGGATTCCGTTTGCTAAGATTTTGTTGAGGATTTTTGCATCTATGTTCATCAGTGATATTGGTCAGTAATTTTCTTTTTTTGAAGTATCTTTTTCTGATTTTGGTATCAGGGTGTTGGTGGCCTCGTAGAATGAGCTTGGGAGTGTTCCTTCATCTGCAACTTTTGGGAAGAGTTTGAGAAGGATGGGTGTTAGCTCTTCTCTAAATGTTTGATAGAATTCATCTGTGAAGCCATCTGGTCCTAGACGTTTGTTTGTTGGAAGATTTTTAATCCCAATTTCAATTTCATTACTTGTGATTGGTCTGTTCATATTTTCTGTGTCTTTCTGGTTCAGTCTGGGAAGGTTATACCTTTCTAAGAATCTGTCCATTTCTTCCAGGTTGTCCATGTTATTGGCATAGAGTTTTTTGTAGTAGTCACTTAGGATGCTTTGTATTTCTGCAGTGTCCATTGTAACTTCTCCTTTTTCATTTCTAACATTATTGATTTGAGTCCTCTCCCTCTTTTTCTGATGAGTCTGGCTAAAGATTTATCAAGTTTGTTTATCTTCTCAAAGAACTAGCTTTTAGTTTTATTCATCCTTGCTATTGTTTTCTTTGTTTCTACTTCATTTATTCCTGCTCTGGTCTTTATGATTTCTTTCCTCTACTAACTTTGGGTTTTGTTTGTTTTTCTTTCTCTAGTTCCTTTAGGTGTCAGGTTAGATTGTTTAGTTGAGATTTTTCTTGTTTCTTGAGGTAGGATTCTATTGCTAACAACTTCCTTCTTAGAGCTGTTTTTGCTGCATCCCATAGGTTTTGGATCACCGTGTTTTCATTGCCATTTTTCTCTAGGTATTTTTTGATTTCTTTAGTGATCTCTTGGTTATTTAGTAGTGTATTGTTCAGCTTCCATGTGTCTGTGTGTTTTACATTTTTTTCCTTGTAATTGATTTATAATCTCTGAGTGTTGTGGTTGGAAAAGATGCTTGATATGATTTCAATTTTGTTTAATTTACCAAGGCTTGATTTGTGACCCAACATGTGATCTATCCTGGAGAATGTTCCATGTGCACTTGAGAAAAAAGTGTAATCTGCTGTTTTTGGATGGAATGTCCTATAAATATCAGTTAAATCTCTCTGGTCTATTGTGTGACTTAAAGCTTGTGTTTCTTTATTAATTTTCTGTCTGGATGATCTGCCCATTGGTGTGAGTGAGGTGTTAAAGTCCCCCACTATTATTGTGTTACTGTCCATTTCCTCTTTTATAGCTGTTAGCATTTGCATTATGTATTGAGGTGCTCCTATGTTGGGTGCATATATATTATAATTGTTATATCTTCTTCTTGGATTGATCCCTTGATCATTATGTAGTGTCCTTCCTTGTCTCTTGTAACATTCTTTATTTTAAAGTCTATTTTATCTGATATGAGTATTGCTACTCCAGCTTTCTTTTGATTTCCATTTGCATGGAATATCTTTTTCCATCCCCTCACTTTCAGTCTGTATGTGTCCGTAGGTCTGAAGTGGGTCTCTTGTATACAGCATATATATGGGTCTTGCTTTTGGATCCCTTCAGCAAGCATGTGTCTTTTGGTTGGAGCACTTAATCCATTTACATTTAAGGTAATTATCAAACATATGTTCCTATTACCATTTTCTTAATTGTTTTGGGATTCTTTTTGTAGGTCCTTTTCTTCTCTTGTGTTTCCCACATAGAGAAGTTCCTTCAGCATTTGCTGTAGAGCTGGTTTCGTGGTGCTGAATTCTGTAAGCTTTTGCTTGTCTGTAAAGTTTTTGATTTCTCTGTTGAATCTGAATGAAATCTTTGCTGGTTAAAGTAATCTTTGTTGTAGGTTCTTCCCTTTCATCACTTTAAATATATTGTGCTACTCCCTTCTGTCCTGTAGAGTTTCTGCTGAGAAATCAGCTGCTAACCTTATGGGAGTTCCCTTGTATGTTATTTGTCGTTTTTCCCTTGTTGCTTTTAATACTTTTTCTTTGCCTTTAATTTTTGTCAATTTGATTACTATGTGTCTCGGCATGTTTCTCCTTGTGTTTATCCTGCTGTAACTCTGTGTGCTTCCTGGACTTGGGTGGCTATTTCCTTTCCCATGTGTGGGAAGTTTTCGACTATAATCTCTTCAAATATTTTCTCAGGTCCTTTCTCTCTTCTCCTTCTGGGACCCCTGTAATGTGAATGTTGGTGTGTTTAATGTTGTCCCAGAGGTCTCTTAGGTGTCTTCATTTTCTTTTCATTCTTTTTTCTTTATTCTGTTCCATGGCAGTGAATTCCACCATTCTGTCCTCCAGGTCACTTATCTGTTCTTCTGCCTCAGTTATTCTGCTATTGGTTCCTTCTAGTGTATTTTTTCCTTTACATATTGTATTGTTCACCTCTGTGTGTTTGTTCTTTAATCCTTCTAAGTGTTTGTTCTTTAATTTTTCTAGATCCTTGTTAAACATTTCTTGCATCTTCTCGATCTTTGCCTCCATTCTTTTTCCACAGTCCTGGATCACCTTCACTATCATTATTCTGAATTCTTTTTCTCTAAGGTTGCCTATCTACACTTCATTCAGTTGCTTTTCTAGGGTTTTATCGTGTTCCTTCATCTGGTACATAGTCCTCTGCCTTTTCATTTTGTCTGTCTATCTCTGAATGTGGTTTTTGTTCCACAGGCTACAGGGTTTTAGTTCTTCTTGCTTCTGCTACCTTCCCTCTGGTGGATGAGGCTACCTAAGAGGCGTGTGCAAGCTTCCTGTTGGAAGGGCGTGGTGGTGGGTCGAGCTGGGCGTTGCTCTGGTGGACAGAGCTCAGTAAAACTTTAATCTGCTTGTCTGCTGATGGGTGGGGCTGAGTTCCCTTCCTGTTGGTTGTTTGGCCTGAGGCAACCCAGCACTGGAGGCCACAGGCTTTTTGGTGGGGCTAATGGCAGACTCCTGGAGGGCTCATGCCGAGGAGTACCTCCCAGAACTTCTGCTGCCCATGTCCTTGTCCCCACATTGAGCCACAGCCACCCGTGCCTCTTCAAGAGACCCTCTAACACTAGCAGGTAGGTCTCATTCAGTCCTCTATGTGGTCACTGCTCCTTCTTCCTGGGTCCTGATGTGCACACTACTTTGTGTATACCCTCCAAGAGTGGGGTCTGTTTCTCCCAGTCCTGTCAAAGTCCTGCAATCGAATCCCAGTGGGCTTCAAAGTTTGATTCTCTTGGAATTCCTCCTCCCATTGCCAAACGCCCAGGTAGGGAGTCCTGACATTGGGCTCAGAACCTTCACTGCAGTGGGTGGGCTTCTGTGGTATTATTGTTCTCCAGTTTGCGAGTCACCTGCAGTGGTTATGGCATTTGATTTTATTATGATTGTATCCCTCTTACCATCTCATTGCAGCTTCTCCTTTGTCTGTGGATGTGGGGTATCTTTTTTGGTGAGTTCCAGTGTCTTCCTGTCAATGATTATTCAGCAGTTATTTGTGATTCTGGTGCTCTTGCAAGAGGGAGTGAGCACACATCCTTCTACTCCGCCATCTTGAACCAATCTCGCCCTCTTAAAGAGTTGTGCCAAGTCCCAGTAGCACTGATTCTGTGCTTAGTCACTGCTTCCGGCAACAATAAGGGAAAGGGTTGTATTCCAAATAGTGGCAGGAACCCATGTCCCCCCTGTAGAGGTCTCCACTTAGTGCACTAGGGAATTCACTGCACTCTGGTGAGAGAGCTCAAAGGTATCTCTTTAATTTCACTAGTCAGTTTATTGTATAAATTTGTATTTAGCATATTTATCAAAGGACACCACCATATGCTAGTTTCCTTAGAGCTTGCTAATAATCTGGAATTTTTACATCTGTCCTACATTTTATTTTGTCCTTGGGAAATATATAGTCCCAGCATATGGATAGTAATAATAAATAATAATAGCTCCCTTATATGGGACTTTTGCTTCAGGAACTAAGAACACATTATGCACATTTTCTCATTTATCATAATAACATCCCTTTAAGGAAGGCATTTTCTTCTGTATTTCAGAATTACATAGTGCTTGAGCCATGGAGTGTTAAGGTTTTCCTTGCATGTCTTCATGAACTAATAGGTTTTAGGAAAACTAATGGTTTTCTGATTTGAGTTCAGCAAAGTTCATGATAGAGGCTCTAATTTCTCTTTATTAAGGAAAGTCTCCATGTTTTTATAAAACTATAACAAGCAAAATGGAACAGAGTTCTCCAGATGAGACAGAGAAAGTTGTGAACTGCTTTTCTCGAGAAATTTTACCTTCTTCCATTAAACAATTACATAAGGAGTAGAAGTCAGGCCACAGGTAGAAAAGACACCACATTGTAGATTAGAGTTTACAGTAGGGAGCAGAAGATTCTCATGGTAGTGATCTAAATGAGACAACTGAATCGATGAGGCTTTACGAGCACCCTCAAGCTATAACCAAATTGGAATGGAAGGAGATGAACTAAAAGTTATGATATATTTGACAGATAAGAATAAGGGTTTGGGAGAAAATCTATTAAATTGGCCAGTTTGCATTGCCACGTGAGGCCTGATATCAACATTGGCAGATCCACATCTGACAATAACACCAAGTGGTTCATTCAATGCCTTCCATTCAGCACTGCCCTTGTGAAACCAGTGCTAGTTGCCCAGAATTCCTAGTCTGACTTGGGACGGTTATCTACAGAAGTCCATTGTGGGCAAAGAGAAACAGAGGCGTGCCTGACTATGGCATTTCCTTCAGGCTTATTGGATTGCCAGCTACAAGTATGCAACAGATTTTTTCCATTAGTGCCTTTCTATTCTTGTCTCATAGAAGTTAAGATTCTGAGTATAATATCTTACACAACAGGACAGAAATACCTTTTAAGCCAGGATCCCATGCAGGGATCATTTACCTATCGTCTGAGGTCTTAGCAAAGTCTGTTATTGTCCCTGCCTTTTGTAATTTGCAGCAAAATTCTGAGGCCTCGGAAGAGGAAATGCAGTAGGGTGAATAGAAAAAAATAATGCAAAATTCCATAAATAAAACCCCCCTTCATCTTTATAACTTAGTCATTAGTGACTTGTGAACCAGTAACAGAGATCAAAAGACAGCACACAGACTTTTCCAGAAAAAGTGCTGGGGCAGAATTTTTTAGCATTTCAAATACTAAAATAGAATTCAGAAAAATAATGTGCAAAATACTGTGGGCTTTAGTTAGCAGATCTGATTTGCTTCCTATAGCAGCAAATTTAGATGTGACTGTCTTCAATGCTAAGAAGAGTGGAGCTTAGCTGTGTGGCTCATATTTATGTTAATTTCAGGGCATTAAAAAGTTTTCAGTGTTTTTAGTGTTTCAGGCCACTCAAAAATATGAACCCTCAAGTAGGTGTACTGAAAAGCTGTGCCATTTTGACCAAATAGCTTCTTACGATAACATTCAGTTAGGATCTCTGACACTTGAAAAATTCATGAACGTGAAGCATTTAGTTTAAATACACACATGCATGTACGAAACTGTCTTTGGTCAGAAGAGACAAGGTCAGCTCCAAAGGGCTTCTGTCTCCCGTAGGGTTTGCCATTAGAGAATGAAGGCAAATGGCCAGTGCCTGTGCTCGTGCATTTTCTTTATCCTCCTCTGTTTTGATTGTGGAGCCAATCCTAGGGATTTTACAAGATGCCTGCTGTGTTCCTGAGAAAATAAAATGTGCAAAGCACACTTGCCTTCAGGTTGTCCTCATCCAGGGGAGATATCTGGAGTGATTAATGGCCGGACTCATAACTGCCACTGGCATGTCTTTTGGGTTTTATTGGACCCTCCAGACATTTGACCTAATCTGAATCGGAAGGTTAACTTCCAAAATTATTTAATTTATCTGATTTTTCAAGAAAAGTCATTGATACTGATAAAAATATAGGTAACCTTTTAAAGATCCTTTCGGCAGTTTCAGGGGTTTGAGAGAACATGCAGGGCAGGAATCTTTCTATTCTCTAAGCTGGGAGAGCATGTGTGGAAATACACAATAAAATAATTTTGAGCTGGAAAAGATCTCCAACTCATCTAAAACAAGCCTACTATTTTATCAGATAAAAACTTTCATGATGTGATTTTTTTTTCAAAATGTACTACTTCCTTTTTTTGATAAAGTAACATAAGCATGTGGTTCAAATGTCAAAAGGCACAAAACATTGGGCAGTGGAAAATAAACAAACAAACATTTCTCACTCCCAGTCATCCAGTTTGTGTCCCCGGAGGGGAACTACTGTTAATAGCTTTTTATGATTTTCCAGAGATAATCTGTTCTTACGATGACATCCTTTTTTGGCTGCATTGGGTCTTTGTTGCTGTACATGCGCTTTCTCTAGTTGTGGCGAGCAGGGGCTACTCTTCCTTGCGGTGCGTAGACTGCTCATTGCAGTGGCTTCTCTTGTTGCAGAGCACTGTCTCTAGGTGTGCAGGCTTCAGTAGTAGTGGCACGCAGGCTCAGTAGTTATGGCTCGCAAGCTCTGGAGCACAGGCTCAGTAGTTGTGGTGCACAGGCTTAGTTGCTCCGCAGCATGTGGGATCTTCCGGGACCAGGGCTCGAACCCGTATCCCTTGCATTGGCAGGTGGATTCTTAACCACTGCGCCAGCAGGGAAGCCCACAATGACATCCTTTCAGCAAGAGAACCAGACCTGGCAAGGCCAGAGAAGCCATAAATTAATCACAATTCAATATTTAACATAAAGTAATAGTATAACTTTTAATTCCAGTCTCAGCTCTGTCACTTACTCTCTTGGGCGAGTTAATTAATCTCTCTTCTTCACTTCCCCATCTATATGATGGAACTAATGATCCCTACCAGGCAGGATTATCAGGATTAAGTGAAGTCATGTACCAAATATCCAGATACACCCCTTAATTTTGATTACGGGAAAAATATAATCTTGGGCTTCCCTGGTGGCGCAGGGGTTGAGAGTCCTCCTGCCGATGCAGGGGACACCAGTTTGTGCCCCGGTCTGGGAAGATCCCACATGCCACGGAGCGGCTGGGCCCGTGAGCCATGGCCACTGAGCCTGCGTGTCTGGAGCCTGTGCTCCACAACGGGAGAGGCCACAACAGTGAGAAGCCCGCGTACCGCAAAGAAAAAAAAAAAAAAAAAATATATATATATATATATATATAAATAATCATTTTTTCTATCTACTTGCATTTCAGATGCAGAAGATGAAATCTTATTGAGGTGGGGATGAAGGTGTCTATAGGATATATATAAAAAGGAAACATGTGTCATGGTATCTGTTTTCATAACACTATCACTCTACTTTTCCTGGCCTTGATGAAGTTGACTGGGTTCTTCCTTAATCACCCTCATTTCATTATTAGTTTAGTTGTCTTTAATCTTCTCCAAAACCACTTTATACAACCCCAAAGTCAGATGCCTCTCCAAATGCACTACTTTCAAAGATTGCATGCAGTAAATAATATTGAGAGAGTAAGAGAGAAAGAGATTTCTCATTTAATAAATATTGATGATGCAACTAAAATGTGCCAGGCACTTTGCTAGATGACACAGAACCAGGCAAAAACAGTGGAGAAAATGGTGTTAAGAATTGCTCATGTGTGGAACTGGTGAAATTCAAGGGACTGCTTGGTTTTCTGAGACCTAGAAAATCATTAGTCTCACTCAAATTTAAGATCCAAACAGTTTAAACAATGAAAGGATTTACTGGCTCATATGATGGAGAAATCCAAAAACTGGGCAGGCTTTAAAAAGCAATTCATTGGGATTGACATCTATACATTAATATGTATAAAATGGATAACTAATAAGAACCTGCTGTATACAAAAATAAAATAAAATTCAAAAATAAAAAAAAACAATTCATTCCATAATGTCAACAAAAACCAACTTTCTTTCTATTACTGTACTCTGTCTTCCGTGATGTGGTTTTCTTCTAAGGCTATCCCCTCTAATGGTTTTAAAAAGGTAGTCAGAAAAAAACAGAGTTATTTGTTTCTTAGTTCATATCTACAAAGGCAGAAAGTACTTATGGGGCAACTCCCATGGATTAGAGAGGAAAAATTCCCCCCAAAACTCCTGCAACTGTCCCCTTCAACTCATTGTCTCTCACTGGTTCACATATCTACTCTGAACCAATCACCTGGACAGAGTATGTGACAGGAGTATGTGATATTGCTGATTGGCTTAAAACAATCAGGAATTACCCCTGCAGCTGGGCAAGTCTAACCCAAACCATGCTGGAAAACATAATGTTTATTTAGGAAGTAGAAAGAGGTCTGGATGGTAAGGAGAGATCTCACAAATGTCAACTATAGCTCTTGTTAGCTGCTTTTCTCTGCATATCTATTCTATGGCACTCTCTTAGGCTGGCTCTATACACAGGGGTTTTTTATTTGGGATCCCTCGTAAATTTCATTTACACATGGCTGAGACTTGTCATGGAACAACTCTCAAACCAAATAACTGTGACTCTGCAAATCCAATTTCCATCACCCATCTATGACTTTTGCGATCTAGTTCAAAATTCTCAAATGATATCATCTGATTGGCTTAGCCTAACGTATAGATGGACACTATCCTTTGGTCTCCACACACTGGTCCTCATCTCTTTACAGCCCAAGCAATAGGGTCATCTGATATAATCATGGGTGATTAGGCCCATCTGTTCAGCAGGGTTTGTGGGTGGGGACAGTTTCTTTTAGAAGGGGATGTGGGCAGAAAGGAAATTATATACATCTCTAACCAGAAAAATCCCAGGGGTGAAAATGATAGGAAGAAAATGGCACCAAATTTAAAGATAAAAGAAAAACTGCCACAATGATTCAAAATTAAACTGGGTGACTGATCATAGACTTTTGTTTTAATCACTATTTTAGCCTTATAATCTCAGAAATTTACTTTGAAGAACACTGAAACACTCTGCAAGCAGAAACATTGTAGAAGAAAACAATCTTTGATCAAAAATCCAGAACCTAAAAAGATATTTATGCTCATTATATCCCAGGTGCTGAAAAGTGTCAACACAAAGCTCCATTTTATGCCTTTCTTGCAGACTAACTTCCTCAAAATGAGTTTGCACATTGAAAGTGCTAACAAAATACCCCAGTAGAATTTCTCCCAACACAAGTGCATTTCACTTTTAAGTAAATTACAATTTTCATCTCCTGATTTCTAAGAGGACGTTAGAGACTCCCATCCATTCCCAGACTAACTCCGATGTGTTCACTGGCAAGGGGGAGGTTTCCAACTTCTCAGCACTACTTGTGGGTGGCTCTGAGGAAAGAAGTGTGTGGGTATCCGAACAGTACAACCAAACCTCTTTGCTGGAACGAAAGGGGAATACAGGAAGCGGGAATGAGAAGAATTTTTCTTCCCTTTCTTATAATGCATTCAGGCTCACTTAGTCCCAAATAACAATCTGACTGATTACTATTTTAACTATGAAAGAATTAGAGAAAGGACTCTCCCTAGCCCCCTAAACGGGGAATGGATTGGGCTCAGGGCATCAAAACTTCCCCCTGAGGCACAGAAATTGCACCGAATGTTTTCTTGATGGTTCTAATACTTGAATTAAGAAGGCTTTGCCTAGACTTGTTCAAGATATAAAAAATAATAATAGAAAATTGAACTCAGATAAGATATAAAAAACTCATAGAAAACACTTTTAAGAAAATGTCATTTGGCCCATGGCTAATTCTGATTTTAGTTAAAAAACAAAACAAAGCCCAGCGATGGTTACAACTAAACAGTAGTTAAAAGAAAGAAGAGGGGCTTCCCTGGTGGCGCAGTGGTTGAGAGTCCGCCTGCCGATGCAGGGGACACGGGTTCGTGCCCCGGTCCGGGAAGATCCCACATGCCGCGGAGCGGCTGGGCCCGTGAGCCATGGCCGCTGAGCCTGTGCGTACAGAACCTGTGCTCTGCAACGGGAGAGGCCACAGCAGTGAGAGGCCCGCATACCACAAAAAAAAAAAAAAAAAAGAAAGAAAGAAAGAAGGGAAGACTTCAGACATAAAGGAAGAATTTTTTTTTCACCAACATTTCATGTAGCAGCTCCATCACAGCCTTCCCATTTCTCAAAGCTTTGATTTGTGGAAATAGTGGTTATGCAATTTCCACACATTGTGGTCCAATCACAGCATGTAGGCAACCATGAAAAGAAAACAACTAAACACACTTGAAGCTGGAGATTTTGATAAGCTTTTCTTTTCATTTCACGAAGGTTTTTAACTTGATATTTTTCTAAGGCACCCGAAATATTCCTATTGAGCTTTAATCAGATATATGTGAACACAGCAAAGTGTCTCATTTTCGTAAATGTATCTATGGCAGCAGCACTGGCTAATCTAAATAGTTGTAAAAAATTAACCAAAAAGAAACTATTGGACTGTGAGAATCCTACAGTTGACAGATTGTTGGGTTTACTTTTTTAAAAAAAAAATCTATGCCATATGTTTACAGAAGATGAGAAATGTTGGAGAAAATTATTTTCCTTAGGGCATAATGCTGCAGCCATTCAGAGAGAGGTCTCTGGCATTTTCAGTGAGGATTTGGTGCAAGGAACAAGACAGCATTAGGTCTGCATAGTCGTTGGCTGAGAAAAACAAAGATGATTTCCTCTGGTCCCTATTTTAGTTTTACTCTTTGAACTTCCAACAGTTTATTTATTATTATTATTATTTTTAACTGGACACAGATTGTTTCAGGAATCATCTTGGTTCCCTTTTTTGAAGCCCTTTTTTAAAAATTTGTTGAGACTGGTTTCTAAAAGGCTCCACCTCCACCACCTGTCACTATACAGGGGGTTGCGACTTGGATAGCACCCCTCACTTCTGAGTTCAGCTGCAGACTGGATGGTGAAGGGCAGTGGCCGAGGAGGTGGAAGTGCAGATTTGGAGGTAGGTGACAATATAGTATTTCAACATAAAAATCCCCACACTGAGGATCAGTGATAAATTTTCATACACCTGGAGAAACAAAACTTGTCTACCAAATGTAATTCTCTCAGAAGGATTTTCCCCTCTACATCTAAAATCCTGGGAATTTCACCTGCTGTGTCCATCATTTCTAAGTGACTAATCATATGTTCGTTACCTGTCACTAGATGGCATCATTCAGTGTTTCTTGACAGCAGTAACTAAGTTGGCAAAGTTACAGCTTGGGCCATTTTTTGGTATTTTCTTCTTTGGTGTGAATCTAGAGAATCTAAATCAGATGGTGGATCTTTATTTGTTGTGTGCATTTGGCTTTGTAAAATATGTATAGTGTTTGAGATTCTTTTTTCTTAGCGGGTCTTGGTGGTATGTGAACCCAATGATTAGTCTTATATAAATAATAAATGAGTTCTTCCTCTGAATTCTCTTCCAAGTCACATACACAAATATTTACTTATAGAGACTTTGCAGAACTAAAATAAGTCCCCACATGTCTAGGATCTTTATCTAGACATGCAGGTAGGAAAAAAATATATGAATGAAACTTGTTTTATCTTAGAATGGTCAGTTGAAATCTAGTCATGGATAAGCCACTATGATGGAAAAATATAAAACTGATCAGTTGATGTTTTCATAAACCTGTGAAATTTGTAAAGAAAATATAACAGTGATAAATAAGAAAAATGGATGTAAATATAATATGAACTAATGGTCACAGTCTTGTACTCTCCCAGATGTGACAGGTTAATTATGACCATTTTTATTTGTTGTATTCTAATAAAGTTTATATTACTGAAGAGTAAGTGCTAACTTCCACATTGTTAATAAAACAGGACCAATTTTTCTAAATTATAATTATGACTTAGTGACCTGAAAAAATGTAAATAATAATAGATGACAAAATGTATTATCTGGAATGAGGCTAACAAGATAGATGACAGACAGCTAGATAAAAGGATAGCATCTAATACAGTACTTGATATTCTGAATAGTTGTCTAAAATCTACAATATTGGTCTTCTATTTTCATTTACTTATTTATTACCTGAAAAGACATTTCTGTTTCAATCTATCTTATTTCATTTATTCATTCATTCAACAAACATTTAGTTGAATACTTATATTGGATTAGATACTCGAGATGCAAAAATAAACAGAACACCAAATTTACCCTCAAAAAGCTTTTAGTTTTCTATGTTGTTAAGCATCCATAAAGTAAGTTTCAGAATCAGTCATGGGGGGTTGGGGGAAGGAAGGGGAGACAGAAAGAGAGAGAGGGAGAAAGGAAAAGAGAGAGAGAGAGAATACAGAGTCTTAGACTAGGAAACAAGATGCATGGTCACAGCTCTGCCAGTAACTCGTGCTGTGATCCTCGTCTTCCCACACTGTACATTCATATGAAATAATTTTATGTGAAAGTGCTTTGTAAACTGTGAAATATTTTAAATGTAAAGATATTTTAAGCTTTTTAATTTCTCCTTATAAGAATCCTACCATTTTTAAATATATTTTTGATATATATATCAAAATATATATTTTGATTCAAGTGCTTTCTCCCTTTTAAATTCCACTCTATTTCAAAATTCTAGCTGCATAAACAAAACCCATTAAATGTCCAACTCACCTTGTAAAACAAAAAGTGAACAGAAGCACTGTGATCTTGGAAAGAGAAAAGGTGAGAGGCTAAACCAAGTGGCCTTGTGACTACACCAGACTCTGAAACATGGAGACTCTGGAATTACCCCCTTACCCTCTTTTAATCTAATAATTCTGGCTGCTTCTCATTTTTGCAGATTAAAAAAATGGAATTTTAAGCAAATTCTGTTACAATAACACATATAAGACAAAGAGAGCTCTTTTGAGTTTCATTCTGGTCCTGTAACTTTACCTTTTCTCCACTTTGGTGGTAGAAAAAACTAAAGCTTCTAGTTGATTACTGGATTATGAGATTTGGTACAACACCACCTGTTCTTAGACTAGTTCAGTAGTTTTGCAAAATGCTTCCTATTTTTCACTAAGGCAAGAAATATCATATTCTACACTAGGTAAGTCATAAAACCTGTTTTTCTGCAGGTTGTATGCAGAAATCAATATGTAAGGAACTCTGAGCTCAATGTATTTAAGACCACAAAGAAAGATACCTAAAATGATCAAGGTCTTACCTTGATCTGGGTTTGTGTAGAGACATATTTTATCTTAATTTCCTGGTCCATTATCTGGGGATTTTGTCTTTTATTCTGTACTGTATTAAGCTGTATTTTTAGTATGATGATGACTTACTAGTAAAGACAAACTTCTAATTAAGCATTTGGGCTGAAAACATTCCCTCAATCTGTTATATATTTGTTTGAAATAATATTATTTCATCAGGGAAACAGAAAAAGTGACTTGGATTCATTCTACCTGTAAAAAATGTATGCCTATCCTTATTTTGAAGGATTAGTTTTGTTCTAGAATATTTGTTTACCATCAGACATGGGCTGGGAGAAAATATGAAAGGCTGGAAATGAAAGTTTAGAGACTAAGATATCTACTTACCACTTTATTTCCTTCTTGGCTTTCTCTTTATTTTTTAGGTTATGACATTTTTCTCTTTGTTTAAAACATTATTTCAAGCCAACAAGTGTTATAAGAATGGCAGTATTTGTGCACAAGGAACCTAGGAAATGGAATTCTACTTCACTATTTCCAGAGACCATAGCTTTTAAGCCTTTTACCATCAGTATATTTGGGTAAAAAGATGGTCTTTATCATGAAAGTATATGCACCCACATTTAGCCATGGACAAAACTTCCTGGAAGGAAGCAAAGATTTTTTTAAGAAATTATTTTGGGAAAGTGTGCTGAAGCTTTTCTCTAAAAATAAAATGGTATTTCATCAGTACTGGTCATTTTTTAGCCACATATGACAAATGAGCACAGATGCTCATAAAAATCTAAAAGGAACTGAAATGGCAAATATCTTTCCTTTAACTGCATCTAAAACAAAAACAAACTTTACCACATTGATTGAAGAGAATGCAGGAAGTCATATGGTCCCACCCAAAGTTCCTGCATTCAAAATGTCCTCATGGGGAAGAAGGTTCAAGGTGTTTTTAAGAACAGAACTTTCATGTTTCTGTCTGTTAACAATGGCACTTCCTGTTTTGACCTCTAACCATACTAGGGTATCAAGAAAGTAAGATGATGGACTTCTCCTTTTTGCACAGTGAAGAGCATTTTTACTCCCTCTCATCATGTGTGTAGAGTTCAAAGTGAAGATTATGATTACCTAATTCTCCTGAGGTTCTGTAGATTGATCTACAGTCTCCCAACAAGAGTTGTGATTTTCAATAATTTATAGTTATCTAGTCATGAGCCTGGTATTGAAGTCAACAGAATGTGTAATATTCCTCATCTCAAGTATAAGTAAAGCTACATGCTTCAAATGACCCCAGTGTTTTACTAAAAGTTACTAAGAGCCCTTAACAGGTTCAGGACTCAGTGACTGCCTCCTTCTAAGCCACCTTCTTCCAAAAAAGAGAGAATGAAAGGAAGAAAGTAGGGAGAGAGGGAAAGAAGGAAAGGCAGCAAAGATGGATGGAAGGAAGGAAGGGAGGAAGGAGGAAAAGCTTGAGGAAAGAAAAAAGAAAAGAAGAAAGGGAGAAAGGGTGGGAGGGAGGGAAGAAGGAAGAAAAGAAAGAAAAATTATAGTGAAAAGATCATCACTTCAAAGTGAGAAAGAAACTACTTGCAGGATTCAATAATCTGAGTACTGTTGCTTCCCAAAACAAGAAAAAAATATTTTTAAAGCAAATCAAATTCCACTTAGTATAAAAAATGTCATGTTATTTTTTTAAAGTAGATACAGATGACAGGAATGCTAAAGATGTAAGTATGTAAAAATAGAGTTGCCATATGATCCAGCAATCCCACTCCTGGGCATATATCTGGACAAAACTATAATTTGAAAAGATATGTCCACAGCAGCACTATTTACAATAGCCAAGACATGGAAACAACCGAAATGTCCATCGACAGATGAATGGATAAAGAAGATGTGGCATATATATATATATATATATATATATATATATATATATATATAGGAATATTAGCCATAAAAAAGAATGAAATTTGCAGCTACATGGATACACCTAGAGATTATCATACTAAGCAAAGTAAGTCAGAAAGAGAAAGACAAATACCATGATACCACTTATATGTGGAATCTAAAATATGACACAGATGAGCTTATCTATCTGACACAGATGAGCTTATCTATGAAACAGAAACAGACTCACAGACATAGAGAGCAGACTTGTGGTTGCCAAGGGGGAGAAGGGGTGGGGGAGGGTTGGATTGGGAGTTTGGGGCTAGCAGATGCAAACTATTATATATAGAATGGATAAACAACTAGGTCTTCCTGTATAGCACAAGAAACTATATTCAATATCCTGTAATAAACCAAAATGGAAAAGAATACGAAAAAAAGATGTAAGACATCAAAATAAATAAGAAAAGCATTTTAGAAGGTAATATTCTCAAAGGGTTTTTTTTTTTAAATAGTGCTATATATTGAAAGAGGAAACTATTAAGTGGAAAAAACTCAGTAACTATTCTATTTTCTGTATTATTGTGGGGATGACAGTTTATTAGAAGTGAGAATATATTTTCTTGACAAGAAAGACAAACCTTATCTCAAAATTTGTCCTTCAATTCTTGAGGGAAGTTATATATTTTTATGCCATAGGAAAGCGATTTGTTGGCTTTCCCAACAAATCTTTCCCAGATTCTATAAGACTTTCTTTGAATATAAATGCATATACTATTAAATATATGCATATAATATAAATGATATATGCATAGATATAAATGTTTTAGAAAGACTTAAATGACTGCTTTCTTTAAAATATTTCAGTAATTGGGATAAATATAGTAAAATTAAATTCCTTCAGGTACTTATTATTATCATTAATGATTTATGTATTTTTTTAAAAATAAGAAATTCATGTTTCAATTGCAAATTCCAGATTGTTACACATACCAAATGATACTAAAACAATAAAACATTTGCTAAAGCAGAAGATAAGCAAAGCATTGTCAAAGGATGCTATGGGTGTAGCTAATAGCAAAGTTGTTAAGACTGCTAATCCCATTTGGAAATCTGCACAACCTGATGAGCAGATGCACAAAAGATATTAGTGGGAGATCTGAGAAAACCAATGATAATTAGAAAAGTCATTTTTTAGCAGAATGCATTCTAGAGCAAAAATAATTTTTTGATGCAGAAAACTGACACAATAACCAAAGTGATTAGGCTTTCTTGACTATTATTTCTATAAATTTATAAAACTAAAATAGAAATGGGTAACTGTCAAAAACCAATGTTTCCCCTTCTTCCATAAAACATAAACACTTTGAAAAATAATTTTGCTGTAAAAATGATCACCAGAACATATTTTCTTTAATCCTTAATTTAGGTTTTAATGTATTTTCCATAAGTAAACAATTCATAAATTATCTGATACTCTTGATTCATTATTAATATCAGTCAGGTTAGGGAATTAGATAAAAGATAACTTTGTTTTACTTGTGCTACTTTTTATTTATTTGTTTATTTATTGACATACAGTTGACATACAATATTGTGTTAATTTCAGGTGTACAACATAGTGATCCAACAATCAAATATATTACTAAATGATCACAACAAAAAGTCCAGTAACAATCTATCACAATACAAAATTATTACACTATTATTGACTATATTCCCTGTGCTTACATTACACCCCGTGACTTACTTATTTTATAAATGGAAGTCTGTACCTCTTAATCCCCTTCACCTATTTCATCCATCCTCCCAAACCCTCCTCCTGATATTGGGTGACCTCAGCCTGCAGTGGCTTGAAGTGGGATTTCAGTTCCCCAGCCAGAGATTGAAGTCAGGCCGTGGCAGTGACAGCACTGAATCCTAGCCACTAGACCACCAGAGACCAGTGTCTAGTGACAGGCCCTGGCCCATCAGCTTTGTAGAAATGAATTTCCACAGAGAGATGGAAAGTAGTGAAACAAGTAAAGTGTTTATTAGGAGGAAAAAGAGTACAGAAAAAGAGTACGTGTGAATAGACTCATATGGGCAGGCCCAGAGAGAGAGTTGTGCCCTTGTGGTAGTTTGAATCACTTATATGGGGCATTTCTTCTGGGTTTCCTTTGGCCAATCATCTTGCTTTGCCTGTCTCTGAGTTCGTATTTGGTTTATCTCGGGGTCCTCCCCTGTGTGTGTGTGCGTCTCTTAGCCAAGATGGATTCTAGCAAAGAGGCCTATGGGTAGGTTGACATCACCTACTATGGGGTGGTGCCCCCTCCTTTTTTGACCCCCAAGGAGCCTTTCTGTGCAAGTGTAGTTGGGAAGGTCTCCTTGACCTTGAGAAGAGAAATATACGGTGTCTTTATCTCTTATATGGGGAGGGCTCCTCTCTGCACCTGCTATTATCTTCAACTTGGAGTATCTGTCCACAGAGGACAGACTCCAGCTGCTCAGCCTGGGACCCATCTATGTCCTGCCTCACTCCCACCCTGGCAATCACCAATTTGCTCTCAGTATCTATAAGTCTGTTTCCATTTTGTTTGTTTGTTTTGTTTTTCAGATTCCACATATAAGTGAGATCATACAGTCCTTGCCTTTCTTTGTCTAACTTATTTCCCTTAGCATAGGGCCCTCTAGGTCCATCCAAGCTGTCGCAAACGGCACAATTTCATTCTTTTTTATGGCTGAATAATAGATAAATAATTTTTTTTTTTTTTTTGTGGTACGCGGGCCTCTCACTGTTGTGGCCTCTCCCGTTGCAGAGCACAGGCTCCGGACGTGCAGGCTCAGCAGCCATGGCTCACAGGCCCAGCCACTCCGCGGCATGTGGGATCTTCCCGGACCGGGGCACGAACCCGTGTCCCCTGCATCGGCAGGAGGACTCTCAACCACTGCGCCACCAGGGGAGGCCCAATAAACACTTTTTTAAAAAGCGTTATAAATAAAATATATACTGTGGCCATGGTAATCCTTCAAATTCAAGGAGACACTTGACATTGAGGATTGCTTTTATCTCTAAAAATCAATTACTCAGAAGGCCCAGTTTTAGATGGTGAGTGCTTAAGAGCAGGAACTAAGGAGTGAGTCTGTATTTTAATTATTGTATAGTAGTGCCAATTTATCCCCAGAGCAAACTAGTTTTTCTCCTTTTTAAACAGAGATGGTAACAGCCCCTGCTTCAAAGTGTTGTTCAGAGGATTAGCTGAGATTATTCATTCTTTTTTCTTTATTCTGCTCTGCAGTAGTTATTTCCACTCTTTTATCTTCCAGGTCACTTATCCGTTCTTCTGCCTCAGTTATTGTGCTATTGATTCCTTCTAGAGAATTTTTAATTTCATTTATTGTGCTGTTCATCACTGTTTGTTTGCTCTTTAATTCTTGTAGGTCCTTGTTAAACGTTTCTTGTGTTTTCTCCATTCTATTTCCAAGATTTTGGATCATCTTTACTATCATGACTCTGAATTCTTTTTCAGATAGACTGCCTATTTCCTCTTCATTTGTTTGGTCTGGTGGGTTTTTACCTTGCTCCTTCATCTGCTGTGTGTTTCTCTGTCTTCTCATTTGGCTTTGGAGACTGTGTTTGGGGTCTCCTTTTCGTGGGCTGCAGGTTCGTAGTTCCCATTGTTTTTGGTGTCTGCCCCCAGTGGCTAAGGTTCGCTCAGTAGGTTGTGTAGGCTTCCTGGTGGAGGGGACTGGTGCCTGTGCTCTGGTGGATGACGCTGGATCTTGTCTTTCTGGTGGGCAGGACTGCGTCTGGTGGTGTGTTTTGGGGTGTCTGTGGCCTTATGATTTGAGGCAGCCTCTCTGCTAATGGGTGGGGTTGTGTTCCTGTCTTGCTAGTTGTTTGGCATAGGGTGTCCAGCGCTGTAGCTTACTGGCCATTGAGTGAAGCTGGGTCTTAGCATTGAGATGGAGATCTCTGGGAGAGCTTTCGCCATTTGATATTACATGGGGCCAGGAGGTCTCTGGTGGACCACTGTCCTGAACTCGGCTGTCCCACCTCAGAGGCACAGGCCTGACACCCAGACAGAGCACCAAGACCCTGTCAGCCACCTGGCTCAGAAGAAAAGGGAGAAAAGAGAAAGAAAGAAAATAATAAAATAGCTGAGATTATTCATGGTTAGTACAAAATGTGGGCCACAGGAGGCATGCTATTATGTTACCAGTTCCAATAATGTTGTTATTGATGATGGTGGTGATGGTGATGCATATTCTACAAGGGTTCTGAACCTCTTCCTGAGATTTCTAGTTTTACCTGGGATTAAAGGTAAACCTCCCCCGACCCCATCCCTTCATGTTCTTGAGAACTTAATAACTACACAGAAATAAAAAGGCTATGATTCCGCTCTCCTGTTCCTGCACCTTCACACCTCAGTAGTTTTTACTTGAGGAGATATGCAGACTTGAAAAAGGAAAAGGCCATCCCTGAATATGTGGGAACCACATCTGAAGGGAGAGAACTCGCAGAACCAGCACTGTCTTCTCTGAGATATGTTCACTTTGCAGGGAAAACAACATGGCAAAGTTCTGAGACTCATCGCTTCAAAGGTGTAAATTTTGATGTGGGTTATATCTCGCATGAGGAATTAAAGTCCTATAGAATTTAATAAAATTATAAAGTGGAGTTTGGAAGTTCAGGAACATATCTGTGCTGAGGAAAACAAAAGAGAATTAACAAGCTATAAAAATCACAAAAGCTAGAATATGCAGTGATTAGGACTTGATGGGGAGCCATTGTTATGCTAATTAGGAGGAACAAACCCCTCCCAAAAGACTGTCTCAGGAAAACTTTAGACTGAAGCAGGCTGAGACAGTTTTGACCTCTCTACCTGTCTCCCCTAATGAAGATAGAAGAAAATGTATTTAAGGGAGAGCAGAATTGCATCCTTTCTCTTTGGACCTAAGCACCTTGAAAAGCTGTTGCCAGGATAAGTCTTATGCTCAACCCACCGAGGCTTAAGACATATTATTACCAAGGCCATGGAAAGGATATTTAATGCCTCTCTAATATGCTTGTGTATTTCCTTATGATTTAAACTTTTAAATTTGATGTCGTGGGGTATGGCACTCGACCAAGTTTCAATGATGGCAGAGTACTTCTGGAGTATTAGCAAAATATTTTGTTGAAGACATAAACTTGAATTTCTAGATATTAGAAACTGACTATCCAAGGAGAAATTTTGCCACCTTTGATTTTGAGCTTCTTGTACCTTGTTTCTTTTCCTCTTCCAATTTCCTTTCTCATGTTCTTAGCAGAGTAACAAATCCAGGAACTACTAACTATAGAGAAGAATATAAGTGTTCAGCACATAGAAAGTTAAATTATTGATGTTTGTTGTATACACAGGGAATCATTTCATCTGAAGCTTTAAATTGTTAGATCTGTGTTTTTAAAAGGAAATTATAAGAAGAAACAAAACTCAAGTAACTTGTTCTTTTCCACCTCTCTAAGCAATGCTAAGTGTTCATCCAAGGTATTATGAATCAATAGTAGATTCCCCCTATAATTATAATTGAGAGGAACCAAATAAGACAAATGTTACAGGTTTGATTTTGAAACAGCACACCTGGTCTCAGATTGGGACTCAAACCTAGATGGGATTGGAACCCAGCCAAAACTCAGACTTGGGGCTTCCCTGGTGGCCCAGTGGTTAAGAATCCACCTGCCAGTGCAAGGGACATGGGTTTGAGCCCTGGTGCAGGAAGATCCTATATGCCATGGAGCAACTAAGCCTGTGTGCCACAACTACTGAGCCTGTGCTCTAGAGCCCGTGAGCCACAACTACTGAGCCCGTGTGCCACAACTACTGAAGCCCACACGCCTAGAGCCCGTGCTCCGCAACAAGAGAAGTCACCGCAATTAGAAGCCTGTGCGCAGCAACGAAGACCCAGTGTAGCCAAAAATATAATTAATTAATTAATTAATAATTAATTAATTTTTTAAAAACTCAGATTGGGACTCAAACCCTTTGTCTTTTTTTGAATAACTGAAATCACATACCTGGTCTCAAGACTTAATGAAGCTCAGGTTCTTTGCCTCAGTGCAGAAGGAATTCAGCAAGAGGCAAAGTGCTAGGTAAGTAGTGGATTTATTGAGAGAGATACACACTCCATAGACAGAATGTGGGCCATCACCTCAGAAGGTGAGACCCTGAGAGATATACGTTCCATAGACAGAATGCGGTGCATCTGAAGAGGCGAGAGGGGCCCTGAAATATGGGGTGGTTAGTTTTTAAGGGCTGGGTAATTTCATCGGCTAACTAATGGGAGGATTATTCCAACTATTTCGGGGGAAGGGGTGGGGATTTCCAGGAATTGACCACTACCCACTTTTTGGCCTTTTATGCCTGGCCTTGGAACTGTCATGGTGCCTGTGGGTGTGTCATTTAGCATATGCTAGTGTATTACAATGAGTGTATAATGATGCTCAAGGTCTACTGGAAGTCAAATCTTCTGCCATCTTGGGCCTAATCGGTTCTAATCAGTTTTTGTTGCATCCTCAACAGCTATGTCATTCTTTTCAAGGTTTTGCCCTGCCTCCCTCCCTCCCGTCTCAATTTGATCCTTTAAAGATTTCTTTCATTTCTGAGAGTCTAGAGATTCCAGGATGATGTAGAATATTGGATATATGACACAGATATCAGGCAACATCATATAATGTGTTGTGCAAAAGTGCAGAAGAATTCATGTGTGAGTGTGTGTGTGTGTGTGTGTGTGTGTGTGTGAACTTTGCTGGGTCTGGGAGGAAAACTTCTTTTACCTTCTTAGTTCTGTGGCTGGCCTAAGAATTAAAGTGACATAAAAGAGATTAACAGGAGAAAAACATCCACATTTATTTAATTTTTTTTTTTACATGAACATGGGAGTCTTCAGATGGAAAATGAAGACCTAAAGAAGCCATCAGGCTGCAAAGCTTATATACATTTTTACACAAAGGATGATAAATCGTGGGGATGTAAGAAGACAAAGGGGCTTGGGCTAGAGGCAGTAAGCTGTGGGACAGTGACTAGAAATTATATGAAGCTTGTACATGTCCATTTCAGCCATAACTCCCAGTCTGGTGATAAGAATGTTCTCTTCTTGATCCAGGGAAGGCTCCTTTCTCATTGGAAATTTTATGAGCTGCTTTTAGGTAGAAAGGGGGAGGTACAACAGTCTTCATGCATCTGCTGTTTCTCAAGTGCTTTCAGCTCAAAATAATCAATATGCCAAAGTGGCATATTTTGGGATGGCATGTTCTGAATCTCTTCACCTGATAAACTTTTCAAATCAGGAAAAAGGAAACAGCAAAAGAAATCTTTTTAATTCCTACTATGCAATAAATAATTTTGAATCCATAGATAGTGGTGCATATGTATGCTGATTGTTCATAACATCACGGTAATTTGCACAGTAAACACACCACAATCCTTCAGTTAACAGCCTGATAAATAGACTGAGGCTTGTGTGTAATTTAGTCAAAAAATAAGCAATTTGATCAGCAAAGATTTTCAGGCTGATCAGTAAATTGTTAAATCAGTGAGATACTTAAAATTGTAATGAAAAAGATGTACTGCTAGCATGACCTTTTCTCTTTGAATTGATCATTAATCCCAAAATACTTGAATGATGTGATAAGGGAATATATTCAGAAAACCAAGGGACAAAACTGAACACTAAAGAAAGTTTCTTGTTCTAAGCCAATCAATTAGAAGGTCTGATTCGATTTGCCAAACACTTATGAAATGATGAAATGGAATAGTAAGGGAATATATTCAGAAAACCAAGGGACAAAACTGAACACTAAAAAAAGTTTCTTGTTCTAAGCCAATCAATTAGAAGGTCTGATTCGATTTGCCAAACACTTATGAAATGATGAAATGGAATAGTAAGTGAATGTAAAGTTTGGAAAGAGAATAGACGATGGAAATAAATGTAGATAAATTTCCATAT
Source organism: Delphinapterus leucas (assembly GCF_059928025.1). NCBI lineage: Eukaryota > Metazoa > Chordata > Mammalia > Artiodactyla > Monodontidae > Delphinapterus > Delphinapterus leucas. The sequence goes on along the minus strand of NC_143136.1, from coordinate 39,659,692 downwards.
AATGTAAAATATGCGCATTAAGATATTTACAAAGCATGTGAATTTTTATAATGCTGACTTTAAAAGTGGAAGAATCAAAGATAATACAAACACAAATTGTATAATAAAAAAACTAAGATAAGGTATTTGTGTTTCCTCGAAACTAATATTGAATTTAGAAGATGTGTGACAGTTTTTCAATTCCTGCCTTATATATATTTTCTGCTGGAATTGCTTTGTGTTCTTCAGTTGTTTTTTTTTTTTTACTATGTTGCACCTTCAGATTAGCTGTGCCAAGGGTACAATTTTAAAGATAAAAGAAAATTACTTACAGGCCCAGATAGATCAATAGGCATTTCGGGTCCGTGCCAACTACGAAGTGTACAGGAGGCATTTGCTCCCTGGGATGGAAGCTCTGACTCCAGGCTCTTGGAAGGCCTGAAGTGTGAATTAGCTCTCTGGATGCAAACCCTCTTTCAACTTGAAACATCCTCATCTCCCTAATGTAGGAGGCTCATCTCAAGCTTAGATTTTTGAAAACTTCTCTCTTAGAAAATACATGATTTAGAAGGTTAAAACCTTAAGGAGAAATAGTGTTCAGGAAATAGAGGTCAGGCAGAGCCTTACAGAAGCCCTGAGGATTATTCTGCCATCCACAGAGCAAAGCAATGACGTGAGCAGACTAAATAAACCTAATATCTGTGACACATTAAATGATAATGGATATTTGTAGGGTTAATTTTTCTTACTGTACCTTACAGTGTGCTCAAAACTGTTCAAGGTCTCAATTCTACTGAGATTCAATGGGGTTGTCTTGTTCCAAATAATATGAATCTTGAGTTTTGTGTTCCAGCTGGTGGTGGCTTGTTTTTGTATCTTTGGTCCTTGATCCCAATCCTCAAGTAGCTTTGTCATACAATAATTTTAAGAATCAAAAAAATTTTAAGTTCTAGATTGTCCTTATTTAACCTACTCCATATAGCCAAGTACCTATTTCTTAATCCTCTCTAAACCCTATGGTGATCTAGTCTTAAACTCTCTTCTTGTAGCTTCACGCTGATTATTTCATTCAAGTCTCAATTGCCTTTCAGGACACCATCAAAATACTCCTCAGAGGCCTGGAATTTCTTCTGCCTCTTAGGTTTTCTTTCTTTTTGCTAATGTGCTTCCTCTTCAGCTCAGTTTTCAATTCCCAAACCCCTTTTTCCTCTTTTTAAATTACCATAAACAGGAGTACTTTTCAGTTCTCAATGGCTAACACTGAAATGTTCAGGTTTCAGGAAATAGAATTGAGAAATAAAGCTGTTTGTCACAGAATTTCCCCTAAGCGAGCCTCAGGTAGGAGAAGCAGTACCCATCAATAAGAAAATAGCCCACTGTTTGCTCGTGAAACTCAAATTATTGAGGTTTCAAGGACTGAAGGGCAGGTGTGTGAGAGGTGAGCCAGAGGCACAGGCCTCAATGGATACAGAGCCTGAAGGACAACATGGACAGAAATATTCAGGCCACTTGTCAGCAGGTCCCTGATTACTGCAATACTTGAGCAGACCAAGATGTATTGAATTCCTAAATTCACTGTCTACGAATTCACTGTTTAAATTCCTAAATTTTAAACACCTCTATAGAGCTCTGAAATGAAATATTTTTCAGGTCTTGCAGTATTTAGTACCTGACTCTAAAAGCCTTCCAAGAGAGCCAAGGTTAGCATTTCATGTTTTTTTTAAAAAATTTAATTTAATTAATTTATTTTTTATACGGCAGGTTCTTGTTAGTTAATCTATTTTATACATATTAGTGTATATATGTCAATCTCAATATCCCAATTCAACCCACCCCCCTTCCCCCCTTGGTGTCCATAAGTTTGTTCTCTACATCTGTGTCTCTATTTCTGTCTTGCAAACTGGTTCATCTGTACCATTTTTCTAGATTGCACATATATGCATTAATATACGATATCTGTTTTTCTCTTTATGACTTACTTCACTCTGTATGACAGTCTCTAGGTCCATCCACATCTCTACAAATGACCCAATTTTGTTCCTTTTTATGGCTGAGTAATACTCCATTGTATATAGGTACCACATCTGCTTTATCCATTCATCTGTTGATGGGCATTTAGGTTGCTTCCATGACCTGGCTATTGTAAATAGTGCTGCAATGAACATTGGGGTGCATGTGTCTTTTTGAATTATGGTTTTCTCTGGGTATATGCCCAGTAGTGGGAGAGCTGTGTCATATGGTAATTCTATTTTTAGTGTTTTAAGGAACCTCCATAGTGTTCTCCATAGTGGCTGTATCAGTTTACATTCCCACCAACAGTGCAGGAGGGTTCCCTTTTCTCCACACCCTCTCCAGCATTTGTTGTTTGTAGATTTTCTGATGATGCCCATTCTAACCAGCGTGAGGTGATACCTAATTGTAGTTTTGATTTGCGTTTCTCCAATAATTAGTGATGTTGAGTAGCTTTTCATGTGCCTCTTGGCAATCTGTATGTCTTTGGAGAAATGTCTCTTTAGATCTTCTGCCCATTTATTGATTGGGTTGTTTGTTTTTTTGATATTGAGCTGCATGAGCTGTTTATATATTTTGGCGATTAATCCTTTGTCCATTGATTCGTTTGCAAATATTTTCTCCCATTCTGAGGGTTGTCTTTTCATCTTGTTTATAGTTTTCTGTGCAAAAGCTTTTAAGTTTCATTAAGTCCCATTTGTTTATTTTTGTTTTTATTTCCATTACTCTAGGAGGTGGGTCAAAAAGGATCTTGCTGTGATTTATGGCAAAGAGTGTTCTTCCTATGCTTTCCTCTGAGAGTTTTATAGTGTCCGGTCTTACATTTAGGTCTTTAATCCATTTTGAGATTATTTTTGTGTATGGTGGGGGTATTCTAATTTCATTCTTTTACATGTAGCTGTCCAGTTTTCCCAGTACCACTTATTGAAGAGACTGTCTTTTCTCCATTGTATATCCTTGCCTGCTTTGTCATAGATTAGTTGACCATAGGTGCATAGGTTGGTTTATGTCTGGGCTTTCTATCCTGCTCCATTGATCTATATTTCTGCTTTTGTGCCAGTACCATATTGTCTTGATTACTGTAGCTTTGTAGTATAGTCTGAAGTCGAGGAGTCTGATTCCTCCAGCTCCATTTTTTTCCCTCAAGTTTGCTTTGGCAATTCGGAGTCTTTTGTGTCTCCATACAAATTTTAAGGTTTTTGCTCTAGTTCTGTAAAAAATGCTGTTGGTAATTTGATAGAGATTGCGCTGAATCTGTAGATTGCTTCAGGTAGTATAGTCATTTTCAATATTGATTCTTCCAATCCAAGAACATGGTATATCTCTCCATCTGTTTGTGTCATCTTTGATTTCTTTCATCAGTGTCTTATAGTTTTCTGAGTACAGATCTTTTACCTCCTTAGGTAGGTTTATTCCTAGGTATTTTATTCTTTTTGTTGAAATGGTAAATGGGATTGTTTCCTTAATTTCTCTTTCTGATCTTTTATTGTTAGTGTATAGGAATGCAAAAGATTTCTGTGCGTTCATTTTGTATCCTGCAACTTTATCAAATTCATTGATTAGCTCTAGTAGTTTTCTGGTGGCACCTTTAGGATTATCTATGTATAGTATCATGTCACCTGCAAACAGTGACAGTTTTATGTCTTCTTTTCTTATTTGTATTCCTTTTATTTCTTTTTCTTCTCTGATCACTGTGGCTAGGACTTCCAAAGCTATGTTGAATAATAGTAGCGAGAGTGGACATCCTTGTGTTTTTCCTGATCTTAGAGGAAATGCTTTCAGTTTTTCACCATTGAGAATGATGTTTGCTGTGGGTTTGTCATATATTGCCTTTATTATATTGAGGCAGCTTTTTCTTATAATAAATTAAACATGAACCCTGGCCCAGAAATTAACTGTTTCTGGCTTAACATCTTTTTGGCCAAATGCTTTGATTTCTTAGTTACCAGACATTTCTAGATGTGCTAAATGAAGATTTGGAGTCTGGGGGGATGGGAGAAGTGCATTGTATTGCTTTTGACTAAAAATCTGGTTTGTATACAAATAAAACCGAAACTCGGTGCTGCTGCACCTAGTCAGATTCCAAGGTCTTCTCAAGGTGAAATAGCAACGTCCCAAAGTGTGTCATTGGTGGCATTTGTAAAGCTGTGAGGTGGGGTGCTCCATGTTGTAAAACATGACTCTAGACTTGTAACCATACCCATCATATTAAAAAAAGGAATGAAAAACTGAAAAGCCAAATCAAAACTACCATCCAAAGCAAAATGCTGATGCCAGGATTTTGGCAGGGTTTCTTTACTTGACTACAATCATTTCAAGGGAAATGTAGCCTCTTTCCCCAATCTCATCTTTTCAAAGAAGCAAACTGAGGCAGAAGAATTAGCCCTGATCTTCCTCCTGTTAGGACTCAAAGTGCAGAAGGGAGCTGTGTAATAAAGTATATAGGATGAAACTCTTGTTTCTGTTTTCCAGAAGCTAATCTGAGGGTTGTCATGGTAACCCACCAGGGTATAAGACTATTGTCAGCTTCAGGGTACAATTTTGGGCTACATACTTAAAAGAGGATATCAAGTGCGTGCATTAGAAGAGTTAGAGAAAAATCTTTTAGAAGTGGATTGAAACTGATTTCAGATTTTGGTTTGGACTTTTGAGACAGTCGGTGCCTTGGGAGAAAACAACAGAAATATCTTGCTATAAAAGTCTTGCTAAAAGTTTGGTGGGGTGAGAGGGGGAGCAGAGGAGAAGATAAGATTCACACCAGGTAGTAGGACTAAAAGAAAGAATCTGAAAGTCAAAAATAGCTCGAGGCACTTGGTAATTTAAATATACACATTCTTATAAGAATCAAAGATATAAGAGGAATTGTGTTCTGCTTTTAGCTTCTCTGTTGTCATCTTGGTGTTACTTATGGAAGATTCCATTTCAGTGGATTTTATCCTATATTCTTTTCATTCTGAAATCGTTGCTTTTATGTATTAATAACTTTATTCAGCTTTTCCCCTTTTCACGGAAAATCATAAATGAAACAGATTCTCTTTGCAGCAGTGTATTTTCAGAACAATTATTCCTGGTGAAGCTATTTAACTATATGGAATTCTACAACTAAATTTTTATTTAATTTTTTGAGTATGGTAGTATCGAAGCCTGCCTCTTTGGTTTCTCAGATTCAAGTACCATATCCTTGGAGGAACAGGGCTCTGTACAAACCAGCATTGCCTTTCTGGAGCGTTAGCTTTACTAGAAAATTTAGGGTAAAACAGATTATGGGATAGAATGCCAAATTCACAACAACATTTAAGACAGAACTAGAAACAAATTTCCATGTTGAGGCTGGACAGCTTTGCACAACCTGCACTTCCCACACCTGCCCTGTGATTCTCACTGTTAATACTTTTGGGAAAATTTTGAGAAGTCACCATTCAAGCAGTCAGTCTCTTGGGGAAACCTGAGGACAAATCTAAACAGTGCAATGTGCCAGTAGCCCTAAATTATTATTTAATTATTTACACTTGGTTTGGGGCCTTGTGATTTGTCCTTTTACAGCAGTGACAAGGTGGAGTGTGGCTTAGTGTGACTTTAAGCCAGAGGTCAACAATCTACTCCCGAAATGCTGAATCAGGTCCCACCACCTGTTTTTCTACAGTCCACAGGCTCAGAATGGTTTTTATATTTTTCCATGGTTAAAAAAATCAAAAGAATATTTCATGATATGTGAAAGTTATATGAAATTCAAATTTCAGGCGTAAAGTTTTTATTGGAATACAGCCACATTCCTTCACTTATGCATTGTCTGGGGCTACTTTCTTGCCATAAGGGCAGAGTTCAGTAGGTGCCACAGAGACCATATGGTCCGCAAAACCTACAATATTCACTATCTGGTCCTTTCAGAAAATCTTAGCGAACCCTTGATCTAAGTCATGATCTTTACCACTGCCAAGTTGCAGCCTGGGTTATCTAACCATAAAACATCAATCAAATTATATTAATATACTCCACTAATGAGAGCTGTTCTGATAAGAGTTACTTGTCCTGCTAAAGAAGCCTGAAAGTGCAGAGACCAGATTTCTCAATGGTAACCAAGAAGATAAGATACACAAAGAGAATACAAGAGATATTGTTACACTTCTAAGTAATCTCTTCCAAAGGAAATGAAAAACTTTACAATGCTATTTGCTGTTAGGTTTCCTTTTTCATATCAGAAACCAAAATGCCCTAGTTTCAACCCCGTGGAAACGGTGGAGACACTCCCACTTGATCAGTGATTTTCTTTCTGAGGAATTAATGATCAGTGTGTGCAAGTTCAAACTCTGACCTTATTTGTCGAATTGTCACGTTGATTGTGCTGGAAAAATGACAAAAGGAAGGAAGCATTTAGATATATGTCTTCTGAGACTTCATTCATCTTTGATTAGCTGAAGAAGCCATAAGAAAAGCTTTCTGGACAGATAACCAGCTTGAAGAAAGATATTCTTTTGAATTAAAAAGCTAGTTGTGATTTGTGATTCTCTTTTAGCCAAGTCTCCTGTCTAACTCTAAAGTCTGGAGACTGTAGTACTTTTTCTTGGGTCTTAGCCAATCTTCTAAAAAAAAAAAACAGAACAACTGGATAAACAATTGTATCATTGCCTTATTGGAGTGCTTCTCAGTTTTCCTGCCCATGCACATACTGGGTGATGTTCATGTATTGTGTGCTCAAGGTGATACATAATCCCAGGTTCTGACTCATGCAAACACTTGTTTCACACTCAGGCTTATAGAATACGAGAGTATATGGAAAGTTATCAATCCACTCATGTATATTTTAAATAAATCTCAGTACATTTATGCCAGTTTTAGGACTTGTGAACAACACATTTGTTGAGAAACATCTCACACAAATGAGTCACAAGACCTCAGTTGAATGAGAACTATTTAACCGAGGCAATATACCCAAAACACTGGATGCCTTGGCCCTATAGCCTCGGGAGAGCATTCTCAGGGCAGCAACCTGGATAGCAGTGGAGCTGCTCTCAGCATCGGCGTCACGGTACTTGTGTGAGATGAGGCTCCCGGAAGTCGAGCTTGAACTGCCTCGTACAGCCCACATTTGGCTCTGCCCCTGGCACACCTTTCCTCTTTCGAATTCGTTGCCCATCAGTGCAGTGGGCTGCTCAGTCCTACTGGACTCAGGTACAGATAAGGGCTCAACCCTCATCTCTATGGCATTCCCCACAAGCTGCCAAAGGTTCTCAGAATCCTCACAAACTGCTAGGAGAAAGGTTTTGTGACATCAGGATTACTTATTTCTGTGCATGCTCTCCAGAATTTTCAAGAATGGACTCATTTTCTTTAGACATAAAGGACGCTTTTCAAGGTCATACCTTCTCAGAATCTTTTGCCCTTAAGTATTTAGGACAGCAGGTACTTCAGGCATGAGCAGCCTCCAAAATTGTTCGGTGTGAAAAAAATCATTTTGCACATCGTGCCTTCCTTTAATGAGTTTAAGAAATGGAGGGGAAAGTTCTGGTACAGTGAATTTAGGTTAAAAGGATTCCTAGTTTTAAGGAGAAAATGAAACCTCTTCAGTCAATACACTGGCTTTTAGATTTCCTCTGTTTCCTTTCACAGCAGCCTGTGGCTTCATCAGATGTGAGTAGCAGAACTGATCCAGCAGATCAGCGGGGGAGTGCCAGGCAGCAGTAATGTGGCACCAGGCAAGTTAGGATAATTGTGAATCTGCGGGGAATCTTCATTCCTTAGAGAGTTGCAGGTCTAATTGCCAAAAACAGGGACACGTCCGAAGTCCTGAAGTGGAAGAAACAAAGTCATTTGAATATGAATATGGTGGCTGCAGTGTGTTCTGCAGAAGCAAGAGGTCTGCTCTGAATATAATAAGGCTTGTTGTAAAATCCAAGATTTAATTAATATCAGATCTCTAGATAATATATTCATACAATATACAACTTAATTTCTGGAAATGGCCTACACTACTTGGCGGCCACAAACTCGACACTAAGGCTGCCCACAGAGCCCTGTCCATCTGGTTTGACTTTTCTACTTGTGCCCCCTGATCAAGAGATAAAGCTTTTTCTTTCTAGAAATAAACAGTTCTTACTTTCTGACTTTAAACAATATCCTTTCTTTTTGTTTATTTTCTCTTTTTACTGTCTTAAATGCTTTATAACAAAGTCATTTTTTCCTCATTTTTCATTTTTTGTTTGCTTTTTCCACTTTACTTAGTAATTGTGTTACTTCAATTTAAAATATGAATATGCTGATGTTTTCAAACATCCTCTTTCAAAAGAAGAGATAGGGTTTGATAGATTTTCCTAGTGTCAGAAATCCATTTAGCAATATGTTGAAAAAAAAAATGTACCATTGATTAGACTGGATTTTTCATGTCATTCTTATAGTTTCTATTTTTTACAGCTTTATTGAAGTACAAACTACATACAATAAAATCCAATAATTTTAAGTGTATATTTAGAAGAGTTCTGATAAATGTATAAAGCCCTGTAACCACTACCAAAATCGACATAGAGAACACTTTCATCACCCCAAAGACTTCCTTCCTGGCCCTCTGCAGTAAATCCTCTTTTCCTACTCCTTCCCCCAGCCCCTGAAGGGCCACTCATCTCCCTGTCACTACAGTCTGCCTTTTTAGAATTTTGTATAAATTGAATTATATTGCATTATGCTATTGACTCCGGCTTCCTTCACTCAGCTTAATGCTTTTGAGATTTGTCCATGTCCAGTAGCTTGTTCCTTTTTATCGTTACATGTATCAGTAGTTTATCCCTTTGGTGAAATGGTTTTCCACTGTATGGGTCTACCACAGTTTGCTTATCAGTTTACCAGTTGATGGGCATTTGGATTGTTTTCGATTTGGGGCTATTACAAAGAAGTTTCTACAAACATTCCCATGCAAGTCTTTTCGTGGATACAAGTTTTTGTTTCCCTTGGATAGATACCTGTGAGTGAGATTACTGGGTCATATGGTAAATAAATGTATGTTTAACTTTTTAAGGAACTTCAATTTTCCAGAGTGACTCTACCATTTTGCATCCCCCTAGCAATATATAAGAGTTGTGGTTATTCTACATAATTACCAAAACTTGGAATTAGCAATCTTTTTCACTTGAGTCATTATAGTGGTAATTTATGTAATTTTAATATGCATTTCCCTAATGAATAATGATGTTTACTTTATCTGAAAAGATCTTTGGATTCATTGATTTTTCTTTCTGTTGTCCCTTTGCTGATTCACTGATTTCTACTTTTATCTTTTCTCTTCCTTCTGTGTACCTTGGTTTAATGTGGCCTTCTCCTTAATTCTTAATTTGATTGCTTAATGTGAAAGCTTTAGATCTTTCTTCTCTTCTGTATAAACATATAGCATTGTAAATTTCTCACCAAACACTGCTTTAGCTGCATCACATAAATTTTGCTGTGTTGTGTTTTTATTTTTACTCACTTCAAAGTATTTTCTTTTTACTATGTGTTATTTAGAAGTACATTGCTTAATCCAGATATTTGAGGATTTTCCATGTATCTAGAAAATTGATTCTTATTTCCTTCCATTATAGTCAGAGTCATATGTTTTTAATTTTCAATTCTTTTAAATTTATTGAGATTTATTTTAGGCCCAAATCTGATGTATTTTCTTGAATGTTCCACATACAGTGAAAAAAAAACCTGTGAGTTCTTCTCTTTCTAGGTGGAGTGCTCTATATGTGTCAATTAGGTCAAGGTGGTGATAGCACTGATTTTGTTTACTACTGCATCCCAAGTACTTAGAACTGTCGGTTCTCTAAACATATTTGTTGTATGAATGAATAAACAAGTGAATACATGATCTATATCATGACTATAATTATTATTTTTATCCTTCACTCAGAATTCTAAATATGGGGCTGGCTAAAGAATAATCTCAGATCTTAACTAGTGCCTCAATCTCAATGGCATCCAAACAATCTCATATGAGCAGTAAGTTGAAAGGCCATTCAGATCTCATTTTCTCCCTTTTATGTCATTTCTAAATCTATCACTGCAGGGTTTACTGCATATCCCTGGTTATTTAAACTTCAAGAGATTGCTGATCATTTCCTTCTAGATGTAAATTACCTTTCAATAATGTTCTGAAAGGAAACATCCAGAAGAAAAGACATTAAATATATTTAAGGAGAGTCAGCACATATTTGATTTCAGGCTGGACTGCTGAGGATGGTGGGGGGGTGGCAGAAGGAAGGGAGTTGATGGCACTGAAATTTTTATATCATAAGTACATTCTTTAGAGATTGCAAAGTTTTAAAAAATTAATTAATTAATTATTTTTTGGCTGTGTTGGGTCTTCGTTGCTGCGCGTGGGCTTTCTCTAGTTGCAGCGAGTGGGGGCCAGTCTCGTTGCGGTGCACGGGCTTTTCACTGCGGTGGCTTCTCTTGTTGCGGAGCACGGGCTCTAGGCATGTGGGCTTCAGTAGTTGTGGCTCACGGGCTCTAGAGCACAGGCTTAGTAGTTGTGGCGCAAGGACTTAGTTCTTCCGTGGCATGTGGGATCTTCCCGGACCAGGGCTCGAACCTGTGTACCCTGCATTTGGCAGGCGGATTCTTAACCACTGCACCACCTGGGAAGTCCTGATTGCAAATTTTTTATTGTACTCTTTCTTTACAAAGCTTTTCTTTCTTTGCCTGACCCTTTTAAACGAGATATTAGTCATGTTTGTGGTCCAGGAATAAAACTTGTAGTACTTGCAATCAAGATGATCAGTCTTTTTAGAGTAGCCTCACCATTCCCCCCAAAAGTTATATTTCATATTTATTTCTTTTCAAAATTCAGGCCAATCAACATTAATTTTATTTTGAGACTTTTACAACATCCTTGAAATCACTGTAGATATACTAGATGCCAGAAAGCCACGATTTCTGGATTGGAATTGTAACTGCTTTGTCATTGTGAAGCCTATTAACTAGAGTTATAGTTTGTGTAGTCTCCAAAAGTGGCGGGAGAGTTATATTTTTCTAAATTAATGCATCTAAATTAATCCACGTAAAATTTGTGCATTATTAATGTCCAGCTTGACTTTCTGTCATTTCAATTCTCTGAGAGACTAATACCTTTTTCTTCTTTTTTGACTCCCTACAAGGAAACCTTGATAGAAATCAAGTCTGTCCAGTTTTGTTAGTTCTTGCCTTAAGTATAAGTGCTATCTTTAAAATCATAGAGCCCTGCTTGCTAGTCTGAGGTATTGTTAATTAGGCCAAAACATGTCTTAGCCTGAGAATTCATCTGCATAATTTTAAGTTTTAATATGTAAGAAAGCTAGTCAAGAGAATACTATGTGTGGGTTTTTCTTTTTTTTTTGGTTAAACCTGTTGAAACTAATTTAACACAATTCTTTGTAAAAACTTTCCTCTACCTCCCTGAGATAGTTTAACTAGATACTGCTGTGAGTATGCAAACATTAACTGGACATTCTCTTGTATTTAGCTCATGGTCTCCTACACTTTCCCCCTCACTATTTCTTCTTTATTACTCCCACAGGTTACTACAACCCAAAAGGGATTCTTTGTGGCTTGTTTTTTTAGGTAGTCAGGAAGAAAGATTCTGCTCTGGTGTGAAGGAGAATTATTCCAAATCCAAAAAGAACTGCTCTGTTCTGAGAGCCTGAGAGGGAGGCCATTAGTCACAGCTTTGGGGACCGACACTGCCCCACTGAGGAAGAAGTGGGTTGTGTGGGGACTTAGGCAACAGGGGCCCAAGCTACCATTCCCCAGGCTGCCACGGCACCCGGTGCTCCACTCAGCTAGAAAGCCAGCGCGGACCCTGATCCCTCTGATGCCAAGAGGAGGAAAAACATGCTTCCTCTGAAAAGTGGGTTATAAATCATGGTGCAAGTCTATAGTAATATGGGTCCTCTTTGTCACCTATACATAGGAATTCAGTTGGGATGTTCTGGGATGGTACCTTGAGTCCCTAGTGCCATCCTGCTTTTGAAAAACCTTTCACTTTTGAGTGTGCTTTCATTCTGAGGCTGCACAGGGCCACTGACTCATTCTGGCTTTAAGTGGAAAAGGCACCCCTCCCTAAAAGGCAGGTGAATGCAGCCCTGTGCAGGGCACTCTGCTTGCCCAGTGTCCTTATGTAGTAACAGCCTGCACAAGTGTGTATGTGGCTGCCCTGTAGTTACATCTATGACCATTACCCTAGGGTCATTCTTGGCAGGAAATAGTCTGTCCTGGATGTCTCTTGAGATCATCTGTGAATTGTGATAGTCAGCAATTACAGGAAAGTTACAGGACAGATAAATCTGGCAATTATCACAAGCGCCTCAGAGAAAGGCCATAATGTGTGGAAACCATGTCTGCTCTTTCTTTGGCCTTTCAGCTTAAATTTCCCTTCCTCAGAGAGGTCTTCCTCTATAGACACATCTAAAGTAGAGTCTCATGTTTTTTCTTCTTACAAGCGACAGTTACTGGATTTGTGTGTTTGTCTTATTACCTATGTTTTCAACTCTCTCCATGAGGTGTTCACAAATATACCCCCAAAACAAAGCTACTACTTGACACAGAGTTGGCATTTAGTAAATACTCCTTGAATGAAGAAATGTCTTTGGCAACCTCTGACAATGGCAAAGATGGGAGGTATGAAGGTGATCTAAAAGAACAAGAGAACAGAGAGTGAACAGCAGCTCTTTTTTTTTTTTACACCAAAACTGTTTTATTTTTTATCCTCTTGTGCAGATTTGTTTATTCAGATTTTTTTAAACATCTTTATTGGAGTATAATTGCTTTACAATGGTGTGTTAGTTTCTGCTTTATAACAAAGTGAATCAGCTATACATATACATATATCCCCATATCTCTTCCCTCTTGTGTCTCCCTCCCTCCCACCCTCCCTATCCCACCCCTCTAGGTGGTCGCAAAGCACGGAGCTGATCTACCTGTGCTATGTGGCTGCTTCCCACTAGCTATCTATTTTACATTTGGTAGTGTATATATGTCCATGCCACTCTCTCACTTTGTCCCAGCTTACCCTTACCCCTCCCCGTGTCCTCAAGTCCATTCTCTAGTAGGTCTGTGTCTTTATTCCCATTCCTGCCTCTAGGTTCTTCAGGACCGTTTTTTTTTTTTTTTAGATTCCATATATATGTGTTAGCATACAGTATTTCTTTTCCTCTTTCTGACTTACTTCACTCTGTATGACAGACTCTAGGTCCATCCACCTCACTACAAATAACTCAGTTTCTTTTTATGGCTGAGTAATATTCCATTGTATATATGTACCACATTTTCTTTATCCATTCATCTGTTGATGGACACTTAGGTTGCTTCCATGTCCGGGCTATTGCAAACAGAGCTGTAATGAACATTGTGGTACATGACTCTTTTTGAATTATGGTTTTCTCAGGGTATATGCCCAGTAGTGGGATTGCTAGGTCATATGGTAGTTCTAATTTTCGTTTTTTAAGGAACTTCCATACTGTTCTCCATAGTGGCTGTATCAATTTACATTCCCACCAACAGTGCAAGAAGGTTCCCTTTTCTCCACATACTCTCCAGCATTTATTGTTTGTAGATTTTTTGATGATGGCCACTCTGACTGGTGTGAGGTGATAGCTCATTTGCATGAACAGCAGCTCTTGATCAGAGGGATACAATCTATTGGATATCCCATACTCCAGGGGCTTTTCTTGACTCTTCTACCTTTTTACAGATAAGGCATGCTGAGCAGCTGATGTTTCATTGTTTGTTTTTAGCTGACATCCACTGAGAATGCCAGGCACTGTGCTAAGTGCTTTATTTACATATATTATATCATCCGACCTGCACAACAAGTACCTTACATGTAAGTCCCTTACAAGTACTTACATGATTGGACATGTGAATGCACGTTTGCATCTTTGAAAGTTCACAATTTGAAGGTTTGTATGCAGGGAACTTACTGTATAACATTTCAATATATGCAAATTGCACTATAACTTTTAAATTTCATTATTCATTCAAACATGTGTGAAGGCCTAGGTGACAGGGAAGAAATAAAGGTAAGTCAGTCGACACCAAGAGGTTAAAAATCTAACTGTGATTATTTAAAACAAGACCCAGATATAATGGAATATTTTGATCTTCTGTTTCAAATCCTAATACCCAGCTTCCCTTCATTAACCAGTCTGACATACGGACCTCCTACCCACAGGACCTGAGCTTCTATTCCTCTGTGTCCTGGTGATGGTTTGGTAGCTTAGCTTGCACGTGAAGAGAACACAGGCACAGGGTAGGGGACAGAGGAGCACTGAGGGGTAATCCATTCCCCTCCTCCTTCTCTGCCTCCCTGGCCCCAGCAAATGAGAAAATTCAGGCAACTCAGTCTGTGACTTTTCCAGGTCTGAATGTGGGGTAACATGGAGACATATAATCCAGTGATTCACCAATTTTTTTACAATCTTGTGTACTACAAAGATATGGCTGAAGACAAACTCAAGTTTAAGCTGCACTTTATTTTGTAAATGTTTTGTAAATTTGTACTTAATTTTTTTTTTTTTTTTTTTTGGCTGCCTTGCATGCAGCTTGCAGGATCTTAGTTCCCCGGGCCCATGGCATTGAAAGCACGGAGTCCTAACCACTGGACCGTCAGGGAATTGCCATACTTCATGTATTTTAATTCCCCTTGGTTATTATCCATGCTAGGCAGAAAGTATTTAAAATCGCAAAAACACTTCTGTCTGCACCTTGAGGCCTACACCACCAAACATTAAGAATGGTTCATCTTTTAGGAAAAAAATGGGAAAAAAAATAGAGCTCTTTCAGGAAAAAAAAAAAAGAAAATTTCTTACACTGCAATTTGAAGTCAACCATGCTACTCTTCTTTAGGTTGTTTTTGGTCACTATACCTTAATTATGTGCAGTCAAGATGAAGATGTCATTGGAGATAAATGTTTTCTACATGATCCTGAGCAAGACCAAGCAATTTATTTCAGTTCAGCAAACATTTATCACAATCCTAGGACCAGGCTAGGCGCTGTAGGCAGAGAGTATAAAGAGTAGTAGAATCTTAATAGGGAGATGAGACAGTACAGAAATGACTATGTTATAGAGTAGAACGATTATGTAAACGAGAGAGGAGATTGCAGCTGGTGAGGGTGTGGGTGTGGGAGGAGAGTATGGTAGAGCTGGTGCTAGGAATTGGTGTACAATATCATTTCAATTAAGAATTCCTCCAGACCATGACCTCCTCGAAGGCAGCAAGCAGGACTGTATCAAGGGTCACTGGTTTCTGTTTGGGGCATTACTTCTCTCCCACTCATGCTTCTCCCTTCCAGCCCCACTTCCCTCACCAAAAGAAGAGATCAATGCAAGGGAAAATTCTCTCTCTTCAAATGCAAAATGTATTATTTGGCTGAGGGCCAATAACGTAGACAAACCATCCACAAAATATAGTGAAGGTAAGGGCATAATTCACGCTATGAGAAAGTGATACAAACCTTTTGAGGTTTCAAAGAATCATTCACAGGACTAAAAAAGGAGGGGGAGCAAGTAAAGCAGAAAAGCCAGGATATGTGTGTTGCCTGTTTAGTACAGTCATGGTGTTATAAAAGGATCCACCCAGATGACCTTGTTTTATTTATTTAATCAGTTAATCACACTCTCTCCGAAACTTTTGGACGCAAGTGCAGAAATAAAGGTATTCATGAAGTCAGACTTGCACTTGCCAGGAAGTCGTAAAGAATGTCAATTTAGTCTCTGCTACCTGGGCAAGTCCCAAGGGGAAGATGAGCTCATGAATGCGTACACAGATCATTACAAGGCAGAATTAAAGTACATTAAATATGAAAGTCGGATATGAACCCCTGAGGGTTATACAACATAAAAAGAATAGTTGAAGAACGACCTGAAGCTTTAAAAGGGGGAACAGTTACTACTCGCTCTTCAAGGAAACACATATAAAGCTTAGGATTTGAAAACCGTAGTTCTCCAGCTGATCTAAATGAATGTAAATTGAGGGGGAGGGCCTTCCTTTATCCTTCCTTTTGTGGTCTCCACAGGCTCTGGACCCAACCGGACCCTATAACTCTTACCTGAATTGCATAGAGCTGAAATAAAGAGGTAAACATCCTAAATCATCCACTGAAACCTTCTTGAAAGGGTAAGTTTGATTTATTTACCAATTTTTAAAAATGATATAGTTACTTAGCAAAGTATATGCTGTCGGCTAAAAAGTTGAACATTTATTTTAATATTTCATTTTTGGGTAACACTGTCTTCGGTGTGCCCCTCCCCCAGCCCACCAGAAGTGTCACATTCAGGGAGTGTGCTGCGCTATTAAACCTTTGGCATATTAATGAATTGACGTCACTAGGGGACTCAATGGGGACCAAAAGTTTAAACTTTAAAGACTTTAAAATAGAATAAAATGGCTGCCAATTAAAATGAAGAAACATGAAAATTCATACAAAGGAATAGGAAAAAAATGTGAATTAAAGTCAAGACAATGCCAAGACTATGGAAAGCATTAAAAAACGGAGAAGTAGGAATAGGAAGGAGAGTTATGTGCAAAGACAGATTAAAGAACCATAATGTGGACAGGGGATTTTTTTTTTTTATGCAGGAGTCAGTTGAAGATTCTCAAAAATAATCCGAAGTGATTGAAAAGAGGTATTTGGTCCAAAAAAATGAACAAATATAGACATTTCTTTTTAATTGAAGTATAGTTGATTTACGATGTTGTGTTAATTTCTGCTGTATGGCAAAGTGATTCAGTTATACATATATATATACACATTATTTTTTCATATTCTTTTCCATTATGGTTTATCACAGGATATTGGATACAGTTCCTTGTGCTATACAGTAGGACTTTGTTGTTTAGTCATCCTATATATAATAGTTTGCATCTGCTAACCCCGAACTCCCCACTCCATCCTCCTCATGCCCCCTTCCCCTTGGCAACCACAAGTCTGTTCTCTATAGACATTCTTTTTGACAGGTAATGACTATGCTAAAAGTTGTGGAGAACCACAAAAGTAAACAGTGAGAGTAAACATTTTGGAGTAATGAAGAAAACATTTACACTGCATAGGTATACATTATTAAAATTTCAGGAATGTCTGCTTACTGTAATAACTAACATGAAAAAAATCAGGAAGACAAAATCTAGAAAGAAAAAACTACTGATTTGTTTCTTATAATCTCAGAAATGGACCTAACCACACATATTTATAGTTAATGGAGATTAAATGATTACTTAAAAGTGGGTTTAGGCTCACAAGCAAATTTATCCTAGAGAATTCTGAAGCAAAAACTCAGCAATCACAAACCTGAAAACCTGGGTGATTCTACCTGACAGACAAATGAGCCTCCAATATTGAAAGAAGTCCTTTTATTCTGTGGTATAATTTCAAATTCTTATTTACTCTACATTCAGCAAACTGAGAATCCTACTAGTAAAAAGTAAATAACAAAGCACACCACCTTGGAATTCTGCATGTCTTTGACTGCAAAGAATCTTTAGCAATACTGCAACTAAAGACCCAGGTACAATTCTTTCAATAACAAATTCTGACTTAATTTGAAAGTAAATAAACTAATTTCAGACTATAAGTTTCAGAAGGAATAAGGCATTAAGAATTTAAATCTTGTTCAGTGCTTTCCTTCCACAGAGACAAACTAAAATGAGATGGGGGAGAAAAGTCCTGTAAAGAAAAAGTATTCAGTCAGCTTTTGAGTTCTTTGGTGTAAAGAACTGGTCATCAGAGTGAAATTTTACTAATCATTGGATTCTGGTCTGCTCATTTAGTTTCCATCTTGTATAAGCAGAACATCATGTATTTGCATGTTCCTTTATTTGAAGTGATTCCACGTTTAGGGTCAGTTATACCTTGAGAGGCTTTGTGCTTGCTTATTATTCCTGGTATAACAGAAATATTAGCCAATGTGCCTTTAAAGCTTAAAAGACCAGCAAATGTAATTCAGTATCTAAGTTTTTAAATTCTTTTGGTTATCTTATTTGGCATTTAACCGACCTTTTTACTAACTTCACTTTTTACTTAAATGAGTAAATTTTATTTTTTCTGCAGGTATTTGAATCCATAATGACAATTTTGTAGATGCTCACACATGCGTTGAGAAAGTGTGTTGTGTGTGTTCATAACTTAAAGAAAATCAATATCTGTCTCATGTGCGCCTATTTAGAAGTATTCACCTAACACATCGAGGTATTATTCTATGCCACAGAAAAGATGAGTCATCAGCCTTTGCCCTCAAAGACATTACCATCCATTTTAGCTAATTTAATTTACAATTTATGTTCTTTTCGTAGGATGAAAGATTAATAAGCTCTGCGTGTACTGAGTAGGCACCTTGCCTGAGCAGTTAGGAGATAAAAGGATTTTGAAGTCAGATGGACCTGGGCTTGAACCCTGGCTGTGCACACTTAAGACTTTTGTTCCTTGGAGGCTGAGATTTCCACTTATAAAATGTGGGTGCTGATTTTTAGCTTACAGAGGTGTCAAGAGGGTTAAGTGTGATAATGCATATAAAACACCTATCACGTAGATAAGCCCTACATTTTTAGCCTCACCCGCCCCCGTATATGTTATTTAAATGAAATGCTCAGCTTTAACATTGTCCATAATTTCCTCCATTAATTTTGGTCTAGGATTTTAAAATAATTTCGTAAATGCAACCAGGTTGTAATTGGAGTACTTTGGGAGGTGAATGAGGCGCAATCTAGTTGTTTAAAATTCAAAGACCACATAGGAATGCCAGAGCATGAAGCTCAAAAGCCCAGCCACAACCCTTCACACATTTATCACCAGTCACAGCCTCCGCTGTTAGAAATGATCTGCCAGGGCTGGGAGTGTCCCTAGGGAGAAGAACAGGAGAAAAGGATTCATCGTGTTTCTAAAAAACCTGGAGAAAAGTGGTGAAGGAGATACAGATTTGTTTTGCCAGTGTTCTATTTAGAAAAGAAAAAAAAAAGGGCACATAAATTACATCGACAGAATTTGACTAGAAATAAATATTGGGACTTCTCACGCTTCTGCTCCCAATTTACCAGATCCATTGTGTAGTATTTCACGGAGAGAACACAAAGGGAAGTCCTTTCATTCCTAGCCAGCTCTTTGCCCATAGCCCTCCCTCCTTTTCCCATTCTGTTTAATCGAGTTGAACCATAAAGAAAGTAAACTTGAAGCCAAACTTTAATTCTCTACCTGAAACCCAGATAGTCGGTTTCCTCTTTGTCCTACTGGTCACTCTTTGAAACAATCTCCCTCAAAAGAGAATCAGGGTACTTCCTACAATGATTGGGGAGACAGAAGGGTGTCCCTAATCAAGAAATTCTGAAACTTAACTGAAGTCCTCAAACCCTACTAGTCTGGGGGGGAGACTTTGTCATTCTTTAATTCTCCTCTTTCCACATTTCATGCCTAATGATTTAGGGAACGTTAAAAAAGAAAACCCTGGATGAAGGGTTCTTTTCCTGTATTTTTTAAAGTGGGACCATCTCTTTCATTTTTGTTGAATCTATTGGTATTTTGGTGGAGGCTTTCTAGCTTGTTTTTCTTCCTCCACTGTGATTTTCTTTTAATTTCATTTAAGAAAATTTAAATTGCAAAATAACGTACATAAAGTGCACAAATCTTAACGTATAGATAGCTCAGTGAATTTTTTTTTTTTCCCCCCCGATACGCGGGCCTCTCACCGCTGTGGCCCCTCCCGCTGCGGAGCACAGGCTCCGGACGCGCAGGCCCAACGGCCATGGCTCACCGTCCCAGCCGCTCCGCGGCATGTGGGATCCTCCCGGACCGGGGCACGAACCCATGTCCCCTGCATCGGCTAGGCGGACTCTCAACCACTGCGCCACCAGGGAAGCCCCCAGATAGCTCAGTGAATTTTTATATATTGCTATACCTGTATACTTAAACCAGAACAAGATCTTAGGATATTTTTAGCACTCATGGAAGGCTCCCTGGTGTCACTTTCCATTCAATTAAGCCCTCCATGGTAAACAGTCTTCTGACTTCTAAATTTTGCCTGATTTTGAACTTCCTATAAATGAAACCATAACTGTGTACTTTTTTGGCGTATGGTTTATTTTGAGCAAAATTAAGTCAGTGATATTCATTCATACTGTTCCATATATCAATAATTTTTTCTTTTGTTTTATAGTATTCCATTGTGTGAACATACCACAATATATCTTTCCCTGTTGACGAATATTTGTGTTGTTTCCATTATTTGGCTGTTTTTAGTAAAGATGCCTTGAACATCTCCGCTGTGGATTCTTAATTTTCTCCAGGCCCCTTCTCTGTAGGATTGTGATGAGTAGAATTGTGGGGAGGATTTACATGCACAAGCTAATCTTGCTCCAGGTTCATTCTTCAGATTACTTTGGTACAAGGAAGGAAGGAAGGAAGGGAGGAAGGGAGGAAGGAGAGAGAAAGACAGAAAGAAAGAAAGAAAAAGAAAGAAAGAGGGAGGGAGGGATGGAGGCAGGAAGGAAGGGAGGAAGAAAGAAAGAGAAAAGGAAAGAAAGGAAGGGGGAAGGAAGGAAAGAAGGAGGGAAATGTGTAGGCATGTTAGTAAAAAACAAACTCATAATTCTTTGCAATGGCTAAATAAGTAATGCTTCCATGATTACAGACTTCTTTACCTCACTTTTGGAAATAATCCATGCCCTCTTGAAATTACTTAAAGAGCTTTGACATATCCCTTTAAGATGTGATAAAGTCATAGTGTCAAGTGCAAGTTCCAGAGCCAAGTTCACTAGGAAGGTTGGTTGACTTTTGAGTATATTTCCTAAAAGGTTTTTGTTTTTTGAACTTCATGAAGAGTCCAAACAGTTGAACAAATCCCAGAGACTGAGGAAAACAGTGAAATGCACTTTTAACTATTCACTGCTTTATGACGCTCCATTGCTGACTCTTTATCTTTTGATTCCTTATTCCACTTCCCCTAGATTTTTCTGCTTTTGTTGTTACTTAATTTGCTCCCTCAAATGTGAAAAGTCATCAGACATTCAACTTTTCCTTTGAGCCCTAGAATCTACTACGTTAATAAGTTATCTAGACAATTACCCAAACACCATCCCTTTTCAACTTTTATATATAGATCATCTTAGAAACTGGTCAATTAAAATAATCAGTGCATGGTAAGTAGCAAATTAATTTTCAACAGCTTTTTCTTATTACAGAGATTTTCCTTTCTATCATTAAGATTAAGGATAGTTTTTAATTGTGTGTTCATTTTGGGAATGTTGGCTTATTTTTAATTGTGTTCTTGTTTAGTTATGGGGAAATATAGATATTCTTTGTAACATCATCACTCAGTGTTTGAAGTCAGATTATAGTCATTTTCAATTAAGTTCATGCCAAATGATGATTGAGAGATTGCCTGAGAAATTAAATTATATCAAGCCATAGAACCTCCCAAGAGAAACCACTTGGTACGGTAGAATAAATTGCAAATGATATGAAAATAGTGACAAATGGCTGTGCAAACATGGCAAGCCGAATTCTGGACGTCAATTCTTTAACCAAGAAGTGTTAATCTAAAAACAAACAAACAAAATTTGTCAATCTCAGGGTTTTAACAATCATAGGTACAAATTTTAAATGTGATTAGGATTTGCCTATGACATTTACCCCCAGCATTTAGGGCTGTATGAGTGGAGCTTCTTTGAGTGTTTTGCCTCACCACTCATGCTGGAAACAGTTTTATTTAAAGACAGAATGGAAAGTATATAGGTCAAAGTTGAGAGAGAAAAGGTTAAGTATTTGTGTTAAAGGCGGTGGCCATAGAACTGCATTAGATAAGTATATGAAAGGCTCGTTATTTGTTACATTGCTTGGAAGGACATTTTTGAGTCTGCTGTGTCTTCTTTAAAAACCACATTAGCAGCTCCATCTGGGAAAGAGTTCTCTGTCCTAACCAACATTCCAAGGCCAACTAGCCCTTTGTTAGCTCTGTAGTTCTGGGCTCAGAAAGGCTGAAGTGATAAAAATATAAATTGTGATTCTATTAAGGAAAAAAATCCAGCGAGAGCTGGTTTTAAATTCCTGTGATAGTGTTTAGCTTGTTCAAGGTTCGCATTCAACATTTACAATTGGTTCAGTGTTATGGAGGAGAAACCTGTTGATACAGCTCCTTTAAGTGCGATGGGTTTCAAAACAACCCTGCAGATAGCACACATTCCTGTGGTGGGAGTCCGAGGGCGAACCGAAAGCCTTCCCCATTCATTCAAAGAAGGAGAAAGAAACTGAACTTACCTCCCAACAGGTGAAGTTAAGCACGTCCTGTAAGTGGATTGATTTGTTCTATAAATCGAAGTTCTGTTCACAGGGGCCTTAAGAAATATGCTTTCTCACCCGATACCCTTCTATTCCCCCACCTCACCCCGACAGCCCCCAGGCTCACTGCTGGGAAAATATTTATTTCTTCTTCAGAGATGCCTTTCTTCCGCCTTGATTATAGTATTTTTTTTCTTTCTTTTTAGCTCAAAAGGAGAATTTTTCCCCCTTTTCATCCTGCATGCCTTGTCTGATACATTGTTTCTCTTTTCTTTTGTTACTATGCTCCTGCACATCTTACAAATGTGAGTTTTATATCAAAATAATACAAAATAAATGCATGCTCTAAAATAATAAAGAAATAGTACAGCTCTTCTCAGTGATTATATTCTATGAGCATTTAAACTTTTGAAAGTGCTTAGAAATTTCTTTTTAAAAAAACTATCAAAAAACTTTTTACGGAAACTGATTTTGTGAAGTTTTTTACTTTTGCTCTTATGGATTGTTTATAAAAAATACCTAGTGTGTTTCAGAAATATGCATATTTTAGTGTAGGGGAGGTTCAATAGTTTAAGACTTTAGACTGATTTTTCATTTGCAATTAATCTGTACATTTATCCATAGAGTGATTTTTATATAATTTTCAGCAGAGGTAGATAAAAACATTACTCAGTGCAACAACTTAAAAAAAAAGAATAACATAAGAGTTGCTGATACTATTCTTTGAAAGCCATGTCCTAGTATTGCCACTTAAAATTTTGTAACTGTTCTCCAACTCTGTAGCAAAGTAGAGGCTTTCTGAGGTGTATCTTTACCTGTTCTGAATTCCTCCCCTTCCCTGTGTTTGGCCCCCCAGTCTCAGTGGTTCTTGATATTCAAAGACAGGCTCCTGAGCTGCTGACAGTGTCTAGTTGGAGCCATGGGCTGCTCTGACTCATCCACACTTTTATCTTCTGAGACCATTCATTTTAGGAGCAGTGACATCAGTTTTCCAGGAGGCTGGCTAACTAAGACTACCGCTGAAGGAATGAAGTTAAAGGACTTGGAATAGCACCTGATTCATAGTAGGAGCTCTATAGGCATTCGTTGGACAAAAGTTTTCAACTCTTTCTTTCGTGCCAGTTATATTTTTAACCAGGTCATGAGGGAGTGAATTTTCTTTTTTGTTTGTATTGCAGTTATAACCCTGGCTTTGAAAATATTGTGACTTGACATGGTCCAAATTAAGTAAATAAGTTTTACTCTAGCATTCCAAGCCCTCCAAACTTTCCTAGCTTTATTTTCAACATACCCTTTATTTTATTTTTTAATTTATTTATTTAAATTTTATTTATTTATCTATTTATTTTTTGGCTGAGTTGGGTCTTTTGTTGCTGTGCGCTGGCTTTCTCTAGTTGTGGCGAGCGGGGACGACTCTTTGTTGTGGTGCGCGGGCTTCTCATTGTGGCGGCTTCTTTTGGTGCGGAGCATAGGCTCCAGGTGCGCGGGCTTCAGTAGTTGTGGCACGTGGGCTCTACAGCGCAGGCTCAGTAGCTGTGGCGCACAGGCTTAGTTGCTCTGCGGCATGTGGGATCTTCCCAGAGCAGGGCTCGAACGTGTATCCCCTGCATTGGCAGGCGGATTCTTAACCACTGCGCCACCAGGGAAGCCCTCAATATACCCTTTAAATTTTGCTTAAGGGAGTCGTGAGGGAGGGCTGCTGAGCTGGTGGTGCTCCAAAATCCCTGCCCACCTAAATGAGAGCAGAGTTGCATATTGAACTTTGTTGCACACACGATATTGTTGACTGGGATGGTTTAGCTGAGCGAGAAAATTTAAGTAAATAGCCAAAATCTGCATTGAAAAACTTCGGCCTTAAAACAATCTAAGCCTTAGACAAACTCCGCTAATTCACCATTCCCTCTCTAGCAAATTGGGAGGACCCAGTCACCTTTTGATGGGTTCTACCTAATTTCAATTACTTGCATTCTTGCCAGCAGTATAATTGGAAAAATTAGAACATTTACAACTAGTGGGTATGCATTTCCTCTGGGAAATGCCGATACTACTTAATGAATGGTCACTCCCTTGGAAAAGGGCAAAGTTCTCTAGAGCAGAACTTCTCAAACTTGACAGTGTATACAAGATTCACTGGAGATATTTTCACAGTGCAGATTCTGATGCTGTAAATCTGGGTTGGGGCCTGGGGTTCTGCATTTTTAATGAGTCACAGGTGATGAAAATGCAGCTGGTCCACACTGTTGTTACCTGGGCAGTTTTTTAAAACTGTAGCTGCCTGGGTTCCTCCTCCATTTTATCCTCCTATCCCCTTCCTCACCCATGTTTCTAGTTGAATCGGCCTGAGTTATGGCCTGAGCATGGAGATTTTTTTAATCTCCCAGGTGGTGCTAGTATACAGCCAAGCTGAAGAACTTCTAGATCTTGTTTTTAATCAGTTTCTACTTGGCAATCCATCACTTACACGCATCACCTGCCTGGCTCCTGTAGGCATTTGATTTTCTGCATTAAAAATACCCCATCCTTTCTTGAAGAAATCACATCAGTCTTTCAAAACCCCTTTTCAAATATTACTGCATTTTTCAGATATATAATACATTAAAAAAATTCTTCCGGCAGTCACCTTGCCCTAAGTCCCATACAACTTTATTTGTTATCCTAAGGCAAGGACTGGATTCTGCCTTATAATTATACGTGTATTTATCTTAACCTCCCTAGTTGATAAACTACCTAAAGGCAGACATTGTCTCACCACTTTTATCTTCCCCTGTGGTTTCCCAAGCAGGGCCCCCGCACAGTGCCCTGAACACTCGTGTCTTCACTCAACAAACTTTCATGAGCTGATGTGCCAAGCAGCCTGAGCTATGGTGAGACATGCAAAAGCAGACAACTTCCTCTCCGCCTCTAGGAGCGTCACAGTCAAATGAGGGAGACAGATAGCCACAAATAATTTACAAAAACTAGCATAAGAGTTCAACCAAGACTTGAGGGAATCTGAACTTTTCCAGATTGGAAAGAAAGTCTTTTGGAGGAAATGATTAAGGCCTGAAGCGTGGCTAGGTGGAGGTGGGGAACGAGGATAAATAACATTTCAGAGAGAGAAAACTGTAGCATTTGCATGAGTTTTCAAATAAATTAAAATTTTTTTCAATAAAAAAAGTCTTCCTACCCCATCCTCTGTCCACCCAGGTCCCCAGAGAGGTGCGAACTATTATTAGTGTCTGGTGAATCCTTTCAGAGTCTCTTTAAGCATGTTCAAGCAAATGCACAGTAAGCACTATCTTTTCACCTCTGAACCGTGCTTTTTCCTCCTTAACAATTTGTATTTCTTCTCATTTCAGTACAGAGAGAGCTTCCTTATTTTTCATAAGAAAACACTTGTCTTAAAGCTGAACATTATTTTATTGTGTACATGTATTAACTAGTATATCCCCAGTAGTTGGATTGCTTGCAATATTTTGCTACTGCAAACAATGCTGCAATGAATAATCTTGTAATTTAGGCATTTTTCACATATGAAAGTAGATCCGTAAGATCATTTACCAAAAGGGAAATTGTTGACTCATGAGCACATGCATGTGTGATTTTGAGAGATATTGTTAGATTGCCTTCCATAAGTATTGTATCATTGTACATTCTCACCAGAAATATGAGACCCCTTTTCCTTACTGCCTCCCATTAGTATGTTATCAAACTTTTCAATGTTTTTCAGATCTAATGGGTAAAAATAATGATGTCTTAATAGTTTGAATTTCTCTTATGAGTGAAGTTGAACATCTTATGATACTTTTAGGAGCCATTTACATTTTTTTTTTTCTGTAAACTTCCTGTTTTCTTATTCCTTGTCCATTTTAATATTCAGTTGTTTGGTAATTTTCTTGTTGATTTTTAAAAGCTCTTTATGTTTTAAAGATATTACACTTTTTTGACGTGAGTTGCTAATGTCTCCCAGTCCTTGGCATTTACTTACAGTGTTGTGCAGTTTTTTGTTTGTTAGTTGTTTGTTTGCTTGTCTGTTTTTACCTTACAGTTGATTTTGGTTTTGACAGAGTTAAACTTATCAATCTTTCCTATTTTGATTTCAGTATTTTAAGTCATAGTTAGAATGGCCTTCCCCACTCCAAAACTATACATGAATTCTCCCATGTTACATCCTAGAACATTTATAGCTCTGCCTTGTTACATTTAAGTCTTTGATCTATCTTATACATTTGGTATATGACGTAAAGCATGGATTTGAATGTTTTTGTATGCCCATCCACTGTCAGAATACCATGTATGAAGTAATTTTTTTAAAAAGAGAACTGAGAGCACTGAGAAAGGGAAGAAAGACTCAAGTCTAAGAGACCAGTTCTGATGAATTGGGAGATTGGGATTGACATATATACACTAATATGTATAAAATGGATAACTAATAAGAACCTGCTGTATAAGAAAATAAATAAAATAAAATTCAAAAAAAGAAAAGAAAAGAGAGACCAGTTCTAGGGAAATAAAAAGTCATAGGGTACCAAAGCACATGAAGGGTTAGAGAAATTTAAACTTTCAATTTGTGTAGCAAAATGGCCATCGTTTCCATTCCATTACCACCAACTCTTCTTGGTAGACATGACCTTCTCCTTAGAGCATTGTTTCAGGCAGCCACTTCCAAGTAACCAAAATTGACACATTTGCCATCCTTAATGCAGGGTTTGATTTGGGAGGAATAGGGGAGGAAGAGAAGGGGCTGAAAAGGCAGGAGATGTCAGGGTCTTGAATGCATATTAAACAATGGAGACAATGTGATTTTTTTTTAAGGCAAAAAATGACTTGGTAAGTGTTTTGAGAAAGGAGGGAATGATGGATTGAAGGAGAGAAATCAAAAGCTATTGTAGTCCAATCCAGAGATGCTGAATACCTGAACTCGGATAGTAGAGTGAAATAGAGGGGAAGGGCCATATTTAAGAGGTAACTCAGCAGAAGTTGTAAACCAATTAGCTATATGTATGTAGTGAAAGAGAAGCTAGAATAAAAAATTATTGATCCCTCAAACTTGGGCATGTAGTAGTGCTGAGACCTAGACAGAGAACTTAGGAGGAGGAACAGATTTGGGGATGAAAAGACAATAAAAAGAATGAGTTTGATTTTAAGCTTTTAGATATCAATACTATATTTGAACTCTTTGCATTTGCCTAGCACTGGGCTAAGACTATGATGTGTTTAGGACTAGAGAGAAGATTTAATGTTGATTCATACAAGGTAATTACATGAGGAAAGAAAATACATATAGAGAAGCTGGAAAATGACAAGTTTGGTCTATGAATTCCCAGTATGAAAGATGACTGCCTCTGAAATTGTCAGAAAAGATGGACTTGGCAAATAGAGCATGTAATAATAAGAACAACAAAAGCTGATACAAGTCTACATAAACTAGAACAGGAGGCATGAGTCACTCTTACAATAATATTTTAGCATTAGTTCCACTTGCCAGTCCCAGCATATTATGTCCGAGCTTGGGCTCCAGGACTTCAGGCATAAAAATCCTAGAGAACATTCAAAGAGCAAGAAAGATAATTAAAGGGTTAGAAATAATAGCTGAGGCATGAAAGTGTACTTGAGTTGGATTGGAGAACAGGAGAACAAATGGGCACTCCATTCACAATAGGTGAAGGCACTAAAGAAATAAGTATTTGCCCAGAGGTCAGAAAGGGAGTAAACTGTAAATTGATATGCATGAGATAATGGGGTAAAACTTCCTGAGATAAAGGTTAAGTATTAGATGACCCTTATGTTTGGTAGTTCAAGTTACCTGGAGGTTGTGAAATCTTCTGTCTATGAATCTTTAAAGCATGGAGAGCATTTAGCAAACACTCTGTACTTAAGGATCCAGTTCCTGATCCTGTCAGCAAAAATCCAGCACAAATCTTGTGCAAGTGGCTGCCATAAGATCCCTCTTCTAGGAGGTCATCTCCACCATCAGTGCCCCTTCAAGAGCCTTTCATTATTTAAGGACTATTTTTGGATGATACATGTGAGACAGTAGTTTGGGTGCTAAGGAAGGGGAGGAGGTGAACAAAACAGAAGAAAGAGTGTATCCAAAGTTGATGGAGTGTGGCCCTGCATCAGGCACTGAGCAGCTGGCCGCTCACTTCTAAAACCCACCCTCTTGAAAGTCTGCCTTATGCCACGGTCCCCACTTCCTGAATCCTTCCTCTGTTTCCTCCCAAATTCCTCCTGAGTCTGGTATCTCAGAGGTCAGTGCAGGGCACTGGAGCATGCCTGCTCCAAAAATAAGAAGACAATTCAAGAGTCTGGATTTAATATTTTACAAATAGAGCACAGACTGTCTGTAGTTTTAATTTGTCTCAGAATCATTCAAGACGTAATTTATTCATTGGGCTTACTTTTTTCCTTTTGACTATCTGGTGTCTGACTGTCACTAGTGAATGTGACAGCATGATGCTCAATGATGGTGGTTACTGGAGATATATTTTAATAAGGGAGTGACTTATTTTAATTGCTTAGATAGGCAAAATCAGAATATACACCACTTAAGTAGTCTGTTTATGTAATACATGTAGATATACCATGTATTTTTAGATGTTTAGTAATGCAAAATACTTGGAAGGAAAGCTGCTACCAGAATATATGTTTAGAAATTAGCTGAATGTTGTTTAAAGGCATATGTAGAATTGGAAATTGATTGCCATATGGATTGTGAGTTCTTTGATTTCTTTGAAGATAGTGTTTGATGGAGTTAGTGTCCTTGGTACTGAACTCAGCATAAAAGCACAGGGCTGTCTCCATCTTTGTAGAAGTCAACCATGCAGATTTAGAAGCTACCTATAGGACAGGAAGACATATTCCTCCCATTATTTTTATTTACAGGTGCTTTGAAGCATCCCCATATCACTTGATTCAATTCTCCAGATAGAGAACGTGGCAGTAGCAGAAGGATTAAGGAGAAAAGTTGCAGGGCCAGCACAACTGGAAAGATCATTTTACTGGTAAACTTTCCAGCAATTCAGAGATGTACAAACTAACCAGAATAAATTTGTAGCAAATAGTATGAAGTGACCCAGCACTGGAACAGAGTTTGGCTTGGAAATATAGATATAACGGGTGGATTTTTTAACTGTACATGAATAGGCAGATCTGATGACTCTTGGAGAACAGAAAATATAAGGAGTTGGGGGAGGGATCCAGAGCACCCCAAAATTAATTGTGTTTTTATAGAACAATTACCTATGACCGTAATAAATCCAATGACCAACTTCCCAAGTATAGGAAAATATGCTAGGTGCTTTATAAACTTATCCTGTTAAATCTTCATGGGTACTTTGTAGTGTAAGGAACATTGTACAGAAGAAAAAACTGAGGCCCAGATAGTTAACAGTTTTCCCTACTTAGAAAATGGTGGTGCTTGGATTCAAATTCAAATCTATCTGGTTCCAAATCTGTACTCTTTCCTTATATCACATTGGTCCTTACTATTGTCCCTATTAGTGCACTTTTTACAAAACGAGTGATTTAGACTTTTCCTTTTAAGTTCAAGCATTCCAACACTCCCAGAACTGTTTTGGGTTAAGTAGACCTGCTAAAGTGAACTTTTTCAGTTTGAGGCAGTTAGATGACAACACCAAAACTGTTACTAGTCAGCCATGCCTCCCAGAAACGGGTCAAAGGGATATTTGAAGGACAGAGGGTTTAAAGAGAACTCAAGTGTTTGAAAGAGAAGTTGTAAATAAAGCCAAACAACAGTTTGGACATCACTGATGATATCTGAGTGTGAGAAATGAGCAAAAAGGGCAATAGCAGAGTTTAGGAAGGCTAAATCAGCTGAGCCCAGAAAACATAACTGAAAGAGATACAGGAAATTAAGGGTGAAAGTCTGTCTGTTAATGAATGATGTCACTTTCAGGTAGAATTTGAAATCCATTTGATAAAAAAGTCTTCTGTATTCAAGGGTGTTCTGCCAGATTACACAAGGACATGTGTTTTCTTGACATGATTGAGTGTGAGTGTTCTGTTCCATCAGTAATCTGACTTTTCCCCTAAGTGTAAGTTGCAATATTTAACTATTAATATTTCTGTTTAAGGTTTGTTTAGAATTGCTTTAGCGAACTTAGAAGTTTTTATAAGAACATAGTCTCCTCGCTCTCCCCTCATTCCCCACCACTCCAACCTCACCCAGTAGTATATAATTTATCTAAATAGATTGTTTCGTAATGATGCATTTTTGTACTAGAAGTAAATGTGTCCTTTTGGGCTCAGTATACATTTCTTTAAACAAAAGAGGCCATATTAAACCAAGTATTTACTGTGAAGCAAACAACCAGTACTCCACACATACAGAGTCTTAAGGAGTAATTTTTATTTTGGCTCTACACCGCTAAAGTTAAAGGCAACCCATTAATGGCATGCTTTAGCTCTCAAAAAGAAGTTTGGCCCTGAAAAGAAAACACTTGGCTTTATAAAATGACTTATTATCAAATTTTAAATGGGGCAAAATGAACATACTATGTTCTATACCTTTATTTATATTGTGTTTTTTCTCAGAAACTTCCTTTGAAAATGAAAGTCTGAAAACATTGTGAATATACTTTGTAACACTGCAAAAGTATTTCATCAAAGTAAAGATGTTTTAGTCTTTCATTTAAGAAAAGCAAAACTCAAGCAAACAAACAAAAAACCACACATGCACATGTATACACCCTCGTAGGTATATTGACTGGGAAAAATTAGACCAAGGATTCAAAACGTAAATAAAGGCTTTGTCATTTCCTGAAAATGTATACTCAGGAAGAAAATAAAGAAGGGAGATTATTCAGTAGTCCAAATCTGGTGACCCTTTCCATTGTATCCATCTGTGAAAGAAGGCCTGTTGTTTCCATGTACTGAAAATACAAGATGTGGTGATTGCCTACCCAGGAGGAGGGAAGGGTGGATGTTGTACTCATAAATTAGCAATTTATGTGACTATTTGAGAATAGTCATAATCTTTGTCCAGTAAGGCATTAGCAATTTAAAACTTTGCTGACAACTCTGATCAGCCAGTTATATGAGTGCCCCATCACCACTGTCCATCCCCATCCCCAAGCCATTTATGAAGTACCTATTGTGTGCAAGGCCCTGGGATGAGAGATGAATGAGGAAAATGCATGCCTAAGATAAGATCTTTTGCCCATCCTGGACTGATTGCTCAAGGACACCAGCAAAGCAGGGATATAAACAATTGAAGAAAGCTCAGCAAAGATAAAGTATCCAAATTTCTGCATACAAAAAATAACTGGAGAGAAGCTGAATTTATGTATGCATGTAAATTTTGTATTTTGCAGTTTACACCTTGGTATTGACTTTATTTGAACAATACATGAGGAATCACAATCTTTTCAGAGCTCCAGCCCTCAAAAATTCTAAATGAGGCCCTGTCCTTGCCTCCCTTATCTTGAGGAGATGAAAAGCCTCTGATATTTTCTTCTGCTATGTACTCTTCCTTATTTTTTCTCTGGAGATAGCAGTCATATGATGAGAAACGCTAAAATGTGTCAGATTCCCCTTGGGATAAGAAGGCCTCAGTCAGATTTAAGTAGTGAGACCCTGGCAGTAAAAAAATCTAATTCTGTCTTGATGGTCTGACTGTTTAGTAGGGCTACTCTGCAATTTACCACTTCCTTCTTGATGGCTTTGTTTGTTCCTGAAGATTTGAGATGAGAGAGTAATGAACATTTTAATTTGACATATGAAAGAGAAAATAATACAAGTACTTATTTTCATGACCACAAAATATAGATTACTAATCTATATAATTTCTTAAAAAATAACCACAACAGCAACAACAAGCCTTCTATAATTCTGTGGAAATGAAAGTAAAAGAGCTTCCTTTTAAAAACAAAACCACTTCTGGATTTTGGGAGGACTTTAGAGATTCTTATTGCAGGGCATAGACAGTAATTAGAGAGTGTCAGTTGGAGAGTAACTGTGCAAAGTGCAGATGAGGGTGAAGTCGATGTCAGGGAAAATATCGTCAATGGGTAACAATTTCCCCAAAGAAAAGAGTTTTCTATACAGAGTTACTCATCTGTACCTCAGGCTCACAAACTGGCTGGCAAGTTTTAGTGGCAGGAAAATTGATAAATAGTTGTAGCCTGGAAATACAATTTCTCTCCTTGCACATAAATGTCTTCCCATATCCCTTGGCTGTTTTTATCTCCAAGCATTAATCTATGTTTCTTGGGAAAAATAAGTTCATGATGATGCATCAGTAAATTTTCAACACCTCAAAGATTGCCTTAAAATTATATTTTAAAATGTTACTTTTCTGAATTAAATTAAGGGTTAACTATTACCTAAGAAAGTAATCAAAATTGTGAGATTTAAACCAAGGATATATATGAATTCCAATTTGCTATGACTCTGGATAATTTATTTTTGATCCATCTCTCAAAAATTTGAAACGGTAGGTTTAGAAATCTGCATTAAAACAAAACAAAACCTCCCTCTATGACTCATAATTACCATAATGATTTATTTAAACAAAATAGCTACAACTTCAATAATTGTCCATTCTGTTTTTAAATGGAGTAAACAATGAAGATGCTCATTTAAATAAGTGGCCAGTTGATGTCATTCTGTGTAGAGAGAGGGCTGGTGATGTGATTTGAGCAGTACCAGCTTCCCACCGTTAGCAACGCACCCTAAAGGCAATTATATTACCCAAATTAACAAAACGCAGAAGATAAAGTAACTACATGAATAGCTGAAGAGTGAGGAAGGGAGACTTCTAAGGACTTGCCAACTCTAACATTCTGCAATTCTCAGAATAATTTTTTTTTGTAACCCATAGCCAGACATTTCTTGTACAATAAGAAATAAGACCAGGAAGGAATTGGAAACAAGACAGGTAGTAAATCTGAGAGAAGGAAAATGTACATCTGTATATAGTATACTGAATGGCTGGATGTATTGAGAAACTTTAAATACTGAGGGGCAGCCAAAACCCACTGGTTATCTTAGAGGGAAACAGCAATGCCACAGATGGGGGCAGTTGGTTGTCAGTATTTGCAGACTTCACACTTCTGGTGGTGTCTGCTCTATGTACAGTCTATTAAGTGTGTTGTGGAAGAAATCTCCCTGTGAGTTAGACCTATTAAAATCAACTTTAGAAATGAACTTCTGGTATAAGTAACATTTACAAAGTTGTGTACATTGAGCAAGATAGGCAAAATATGAGCAAAATCAATGTCATGTCCACCTCGTTTACTAAAGCTATAATTGAAATATATAAGTAAATGTTTCAATGTAACAATTAAAGTGTACATTGGAACTATAAACATATATGAGCCATTCATCATACATAAGAGAACCTTGAGGCAGATATAGATGAATAACACAGGCTCCAAACTGGGAGCTTATGATAGAATACTTGTACAGTTGATGAATTGTTTGTACTCTGAACATACAAGGTTCTCTCCATAAACATTCATATATCACAGACCCTCCATGGAGCATGAAACTGTAAACTAAAATGCTTGAATTCTTTGCTATTTAATTTATTCTTTTCTTAGAAAAGTTCAAGATAAATGATAATTGATTCACATCTTACATTGTTTTATATATGTATTTATATTTTAATAGTTGCTAAATTGTTGTGATCACCTTAACAGGCTCATCTTACATTCACTCAGTATTCACATCCACTTTCATTCATTACTCAATACTTAGTATTTATTATGTGTCAGGCACTGTGCTAGGCACTGGGAATACAAATTGAAGCAAATGGCCTCTGCCCTCATGAAACATACATTCTAGTGGAGAGACAAATACAAAATAAATAATCACAAATAATTCACTGCAAATTATGATAGGAACTTTGATGATAACATATTGGGCGGGGTATTGCCTAATTTAGATTAAGGGTCAGGAGAAGTCTTTTGAAGGACGTAAAAATTAAGCAGAGACCTAAATATATAAGGAGTTAGTCAGGAAAAATAGGGTAGGACAATTCCTCAAGTTTTCCAGGCAGAGGTCCTGGGCCTTCTTTCCATTCTACCCAGTTATTCTTGAGCTATCTTATCCAGCCCTGTGGTTTCATCTAAATACTGACAACTCCAAAATTTATTATCCGACTCACACTTCTCTTTGGAGCTTGACCTAGATATTCCATTACCAAAATATCTCCAACTATTAAGTCTTCATCCTCCATCCCAACCTCCACATCCACCCCCTCCTCCAGTCTTCTCACTCTTGGCAGAAGATACCTCCGTCTATATAGTTATTCATACCAAAAACCCAAAAGTTACCCTTGATCCCCACCTCACCCCACATACATTCTTATCCAGGGTAGAGCCAAGTCTCATCAATTCTACCTCCAAAATGTATCTCAAATCTGATACTACTCTTGACATTACTTCTACACCAGCACCTTTCGCTTGGATTACTGCGATGGCACCAGGGAGTTCAAACTGATCGCCTGTGTCTGGATACAACCGCAGCTATGGAGCCACAGACTGAGCATGTCAGTCTCAGATTGGTGGAGGAGACTTTCACTTAATATTTTCCAGAGTATGTTATGACAGGGCTTTGCACTTATACAAATGTCTTACAATTTTTTTTCAGATGGCTAGTAAGGCTACCAATAACTTGAAACTGATTTTTCCCTGTGGCACCCGATTGAAAGGGACAATTTGAAGAAGAAATATTTTCCGTACTGTTGCTGGAATAATTGAACAAGTTATTTCACTTGACATCTATTTTTAAAATGTCAAATTGAATCCCTGATTAGAAAATTCAATCTCTAATTAAAACACCAAACATATCTTAGCCCCGAGTTATACATATGCTTTAAAAAAGTTAAAGATGTTTTCTCAAAACACAACATTACTACAAAGTTTAAAGAAACTTTTTTTTTTTTTTTTTGCGGTACGCGGGCCTCTCACTGCTGTGGCCTCTCCCGCTGCGGAGCACAGGCTCCGGACGCGCAGGCTCAGCGACCATGGCCCACAGGCCCAGCCCCTCCGCGGCATGTGGGATCCTCCCCGACCGGGGCACGAACCCGCGTCCCCCGCATCGGCAGGCGGACTCTCAACCACTGTGCCACCAGGGAAGCCCTAAAGAAACTTATTTTTAAAAATTATTATTTTTTTAATATTTTGGCTGCTCCCCATGGCATGCAAGATCTTAGTTACCTGACCAGAGATCAGGGATCGAACCTGTGCCCCCTGCAGTGGAAGTTGGGAGTCTTAACCACTGGACCGCCAGGGAAGCCCCTATTTTTTTTAAATGAGAGCAAATTGTTAGATGAATTTTTAATTTAATTCATGTAATCATAATTTACTTAAAAGTTGCTGATACCTTGTCTTCTGTTAGTACTTCAGGATGGTTCAATAAACATGTTACTGAATGGAAATAGATTTATCCTTGCTGGGTCTTTGATTTGGAGTTACCTCTGAAAAATAACCTTTGAAAACAATCTCAATTTGTGATTAAGAATATTTACCAGTATAGGAATTCCCTGGCGGTCCCGTGGTTAGGATTCTGTGCTTCTACTGCAGGGTGCGCTGGTTCCATCCCTGATCCCTAGTTGGGGAGCTAAGATCTTGCATGCTGCGTGGCATGGCCAGAAAAAAAAAAAGAATATTTACTAGTATATAATATCTATGTCCATTTGCAATAGGAATGTGGGGAAAGTATTGATGTCATCACAAGATGAATTTTACTACATTCCTTTTTTTTTTTTTGGCTGCGATGCGTGGCATGTGGGATCTTAGTTCCAGACCAGGAACTAATTTATATTTATATAAATATAAATTATAAATATAATAATTATTATTATAATTATAATAATTATTATTCCTCTATATTAGAGGAAGTGAATGTTGACTTTTACAGAGAGAGATGGTTATTTTCCTAAAGCCATTCATTATACAGTAGACTAGATTTTCCTTGTAGAGGCAGGAACTCTGATCTTGGAAGGCACAAATAGCTGTGGGTCATTTCTGGTTTTCCACTGACACACAGAGGGGAAGTAAATAGGAGAAATAAATGAAATTTATTAATGTTAATTAATAAACATTAACATTAATAAATTAATGTTAATTTTTCCTATCTAGAAGACAGTTTGTTTCCCTTTTATTTCTTTGACTTATTTCCCCTTCTGAATCTCACAGTGTGATATTCAAAGGTTAAAAAAATTGAATTAGAAATCTTCAAACCCACATATAGGTATCAAAAGATAGGCCTGTTTTATCTTGAAAAGAACTCTTTACTGTAACCTGACAATTCACAAATATATTGTTACTTCTCTTACTCATGACCACATCTCCAACTTTGGTGGTACAACATTTGTTGTGTTAACACAGAATAATGAATACTTCCTTATTGGTCTACTACATAATCTGAAATTTGATTTTTTAAAAAATTTATTTTATATTGGAGCATAGTTGATTAACAATGTTGTGTTAGCAAAGTGATTCAGTTATGCATATACATGTATCTATTCTTTTTCAAATTCTTTTCCCATTTAGGTTATTAGAGAATATTGAGCAGAGTTCCCTGTGCTATACGGTAGGTCCTTGTTTGTTATCTATTTTAAATATAGCAGTGTGTACATGTCAGTCTCAAACTCCCAATCTATCCCTCCCTCCACCCTTCCCCCCCGTAACCATAGTTTGTTTTCTAAGACTGTGAGTCTGTTTCTGTTTTGTAAATAAGTTCATTTGTATCTTTTTTTTTTTAGATTCCGCGTATAAGTGATATCATATATTTGTCTTTCTCTGTCTGACTTCCTTCACTTAGTATGATAATATCCAGGTGTCATTTGATTTCTTGACACTTGGATAGGTTCCAAGGGTTTTGCCTCTGAACGCCTGGTTGCTTTCTGATCCTGATTACTCTATAATTCAGAAATAGTGTTTTTTTAGTCCCTCAAATTTTGTTATTATATTCTAATCCCTTTAATGGTTCTCATGTTTTTATTAAAATTTATTGTTGTCTTTTATTCGATTTGCCTCCATATAAGACCAATTTTAGTTGTTCAACTTGGTATGCCTCCTTCCAGCTATTGTTAGATGGCTTGTAATAATTTTGTTTTGCTGCTCATTTCAGGAAGTTTGGAATGGATCTAGCTCTAGTGTACAGGCTTTTGGCGTCTTTTGAATACTGATGGGTTGACAGGAAGTGTAAGATTATGTATGAATAAAGATGCTTTCATCTTTAAGGAACATAAAACCTGTCAAAAAGTCATTTAAACAATAAGGGAAATTATTACCTCACACAATGAGAATTCTAGAGATAGGGAAGTTTTGAAGTTGAATAATTCAGTGATTCAACAATGACATCAGTTTGCCCAGATGTTTTCCATCTTTCCACTTTCTGAAATTCAGTGTGTTATTTGTCCTCGTGGGCAGGTTATTGCTAGGTTTCCCATGTAGATGACAAAGTCCAGAGGCAGAAAAGGGAAATTTCTCCTTCCACATATCTTATTGGAAGGAAAAACCTTTCTCAGAGGCCCCTTTGGCTTATTGACCAGAATTATGTCACATACCTGCTCCAGAACAGATTGATAAATGAAATGGAATATCATATTGGCTTCAGTCAGTAGTGGTTTATGGAACCTGAGGGCCCTGTGATTTTTTCAGGGAGTTCACAATGTTAAAATCGCTTTCCCTAATAATGCTAAGATATTATTTGCTCTTTTCACTCCACTGTTAGTGGAAAACAGCAACAGTGGGTAATGCTACTGGTTGCTTAGCACAAATCAAGGCTATGATATCAAAATGTACTAGTAGTCATTGTATTCTTTACCTCCAGGCTCTCACATAAAGTTTGTTGTTTTCTGGTCCATACTGAAGCACTTTTGTTATTTCAGTCTCATATTTTAAGATTTAGTTGTAAGCTGAAATGGCTGCTTTTTTCATGGAACACTTAAAAAAAACCCAAAAACCTGAAAGACTGACAAAGTATGGTTATTCAGACTTGGGTGTTTTGCTGACATTTTCTTGAAAATAAACAAAGTGAGCCTGTCACTTCAACGAAAACAACTGACAATACTTGTTGCAAATGATAAAATTTAAGCTTTCAGGTGAAAATTAGAATGCTGGATAACTTGTATCCACCACTGTGAGCTTGACAGCTTCCCAGTACTTATATATATTTTCTGATGATATTGGTGGTGATATTAACAAAAGTGATTTTTTGATATGGTGTGATGAAATATGTCAGCATTTGAAAGATCTTCATAATTCAGTGAATCAGTATTTTCCCAATGACCAATGCATGTTACAAAATCACTCATGGGTGATTCAAAGACCAAAATAGACTAAAAGATTTAAGGGTAACTGAGCACAAAATTTTATTGATCTGTTTTCAGATTCCACATTATAATTAACCTTTGAGGAACAACCACTTTTTGAGTTTGGATGTAGTATAAAAGAGTATCCAAAGCTATCTGAAGAGGCTATTGAATATTTTTTTCAACTATTTATTTGTATGAGGCTGGATTTTCTTAATGCACTTCAACCAAACAACAGATTGAATGCAGAAGCAAATATGAGAATCCACTTTTTCTATTAAGCCAGACTTCTCAAATTTTTTTTCTTATTCTGAAAAATATAGCTATTTTTCCAAAAAATATTATTTATATTAATATGTAGCAGGTTTATTATTTTTATTTTAAAATTAATGTCTTTAGGATTTTTAGTTTTTAAAATGATAAACTTTAATAGAGATGACTCATAAATAAATGTACTTTGCACTCTTCAGTACTTTTAAGAGTGTAAAAAGATCCTGAAACCAAAAAGTTTGAAAACCACCTGGTTTAGTCCAGAGCTTTACCATTTGGGCCCTGGTAGATGATTTTATGTTGTCTCAATAAAATCAGGATTCTATTGACAGGATGGTTAATGGTTTCATTAGAGATCTGTGATCTGGCCACAGTTTAAACTGAAGGAGAATTTTTCCACTGGCATGTGGCAATCAGCAAACTGTGACTTGTCTTTGGGCAATGTTGGCAAAGGGTTCTCAGGCCTCAGGGACAGGGACCTCATACTGCAGTGCTTCTGGGCTGCCAGATTCTAGGAGAAAGCTTCTTCAAAGCTACACACAGAAAATGGACAGAAGTAGTTAGTTGCCTTTCATGCCCATTGGGGATCAACCTGAGTCTCTGGTCTGGCTCCCAAAAGCAATGGTGTTCTTTGTCCCAAGCTGGGGATGTTTCTTTCTTTCCCAGGGAACACAAAACAATGATATCTCATATTACTGTCTCACACCAGGACTGGAGATCTCAGCTGTCCCTGGGCTCACCTCCAGGTTCCACAAGTCAGCCAAGGCTGTTTTGATTGATTGATTGATTGGTAATTATTTAGGAAAATTAATTCAGTGACAGTTGAGGAAGCAGGTACAAATAGAATTAAACAATATTTGTATGAAATCAGAGAGGATAATTGTGGTAAAGGAAACAGTCATAGATATATGCAAGGATCCTGTTAGATGACTGGGCAATTATAATTCTCTTAATCATGATTGAGGAAATAATAGGAGCCACAGGATTAGGGTATAAAACAAGGGCTTCTCCTTTGAACATACTTATTTTAGTATCCCTGAGAGTCTGTAGGTAGATATATCCATTAGGCAGTTGGAAGTATGGTCTGACTTTTAAAAGAGAGATTAGGCTTAGAATACAGATCTTAGAATGATCATCATGAAAGTCATAGTTGAAGTTATTGGAATTGGTAAGATTTCTTTCCCCCTGAGAGATAAAGTGATAAGACAAGGGAGTCAAAGGTAGAAATGTAGGAAATATCATTAAGGGATGGGAAGAAGAAGAATCCAGTATTAGAGACTGGAAAAGAGTGCTCTTCAGGAAGAGAATAAAGAGAAGTATTATTGAAGATGCTAAAGGAAGAGAGAGTTTCCATAAGGAGACTATCCTACAGTGCAGGATGAAGATTATGGAAAGGAAATATTTGGCAAGTAAAGAATTGATGATGACTTAAAAAAAACTATTTTTAGAATATTTTTAGATACACAGAAAAATTGTTAATAGTACAGGGAGTTCTTATATACCCAACATCCAGTTTCTCCTATTAACATCTTATGTTGGTATGATGACATTTTTGTTATAATTAATGAACCAGTATTGATATGCTATTATTAACAAGTCCATAGTTTATTCAGATTTCCTTAGTTTTTACCTGATGTCTTTTTTCTGTTCTAGAATCCTATCCAGGTTATCACATTATATTTAGTCATCATATCTTCTTCGGTTTTGGCAGTTTCTCAAATTGTTTTCGATGACCATGACAGTTTGAGGAGTACTGGTCAGGTATTTTGTAGAATGGTCCTGATGTTTTTCTCATGATTAGACTGGGGTTATAGATTTTTAGGGAGGAAGACCACAAAGGGAAAGTGCCATTTTAATCACATTCTTTCAAAGGTACATACTATCGACATGATTTATCAGTGTTGATGATGACCTTGATCACCTGGCTGAGTTAGTGTTTGTCAGGTTTCCCCCCTGTAAAGTTACTCTTCCCTTTTCTTTCTTTCTTTTTTTTTTTTTTTTTGTGGTACGCGGGCCTCTCACTGTTGTGGCCTCTTCCGCTGCGGAGCACAGACTCCGGACGCGCAGGCTCAGCGGCCATGGCTCACAGGCCCAGCCGCTCCGCGGCATGTGGGATCTTCCCGGACCGGGGCACGAGCCCGTGTCCCCTGCATCGGCAGGCGGACTCTCAACCACTGCGCCACCAGGGAAAGCCCTACTCTTCCCTTTTCATACTGGTCTCTTTAAAAGAAAGTCACTTTGTATAGCCCGCACTTAAAGTGGGGAGTTATGCTCCCCCTCCTTGAAGATAGACTATCACATAAATTATTTGGAATTCTTCTACATGAGATATTTGTCTTTTTTGCCCCATCTTAAAATTTATTTAATCATTTATTTATCAGTATGGACTCCTGGATATTTATTTTATGCTTTGTGTTGTAATCCAAAACTGTATTTATTTCGTTGTTCAAATTGTTCCAGCTTTGGCCACTGGGAGCCCTTTCAGTGGCTCCCATGTCTCTTTTACACAGCCCCGTTCAGTGGTGACTTGAGTTAGCCATTTCACCAGAGTGGTGAACACAGGCATAACACTGTGTTAAGAAGTTAAACAAGTGGTGAAGCAGTGAAGCAGAAAAACAGCTAAGTAGTGCCCCAAATCAAGATGAAGCTTAATATTTGTCTTTACAAGTCCTCTAGACACTGTAATTTCAGAAAAACACAAATAGATGGAAGTCCTAGCTGTGCCATGAAAAGCCCCGAAGCTTTAAACAAAACAAAACAAAACCCAGAGTGATCGAATTGGATGAATACTGAGGAGCCACTTAAAATTTATATCTGATGAGACCAAGAAAATAGTTATGGTCTGTTCTTACTACTTTTATATTTGCGGTATGCTAATTTTTTCTTTTAACAGACAGTAATGTGGTAAATGTTAATTATAATGTGAGTATGCCAGAATTTTTGATGTATTCAAAACTTCTCTGTGAATGCCAGCAGTGCAGGATTACAGAGAAAATGATTTGATTTTAGGTCTTATTTAAACTCCTGCAAAGACCTGATCTTCAGAAATGGTATAAAAATGTTTTCCAATGAATGTAATTTTTCTCACAATGAACATCTTCTAGTAGTAAAGCAGTTTAAAAATATTTGGAAGACAAAAGTCGTGTTCATTATATTCCCTGATCATTTGAATTAACTGATGATGTTTTGAAATTTTACCAGGGGCCAAAGAATCAGGAGAGGCTTGGAACTGTTATTTGATAGGGTGTGGACCGGGTAAAGACGTAGAGACAATATTAGCTTATAACTCTTCCCACACATACTGTTATCAGCCATGTTTCATGTTTTGGGTCCTGGGAAGTCATTTCCAGCAGCCATCCCACTAGTATTTACTCCATATCTACTTTACAGCAAGCAATGTGCTAGAGGCTGAGGATACTACACTGAACAAGCAACAGTCCTGTTAACAAGCAATTGGAGAGTATAGGAGACAAAGTTTGGGGTAGACGAGTAAACCACAAGTGCCGTACATTGCAAGCTATGTGCTGTGTGTGCAAGCATATAGGAGG
This sequence comes from Delphinapterus leucas, assembly GCF_059928025.1. Classification (NCBI taxonomy): domain Eukaryota; kingdom Metazoa; phylum Chordata; class Mammalia; order Artiodactyla; family Monodontidae; genus Delphinapterus; species Delphinapterus leucas. The sequence goes on along the minus strand of NC_143136.1, from coordinate 39,617,354 downwards.
TACAGCTAACCCAGAATTGGTTTGGGAAGGAAAAGGGGCAGGGAAGTTCCTCACTGTAATAACTAAACGAAATCCTGAAGGACAAGTAGGAGGTAATCGGATGAAGGAAGGGGAAGGGGTGCGGAGGAGAGGGGGCACTTTAGGCAAGGAAAAGTATAACATTTGGGGGAGTAACGAGTCTTTCAGTTTGGCTAGACCGTAGATGTAGTATACGTAGATGAAGTATAATGTCCAAAAGATGTTATGGAAAAACCCAAACGTACTTTTTGGCTAACCCAATATGTAATGAAAAAAATTTTAGAAGTCACATTAAGACCATAAAAAGAGTCAGGTAAAATTAATTTTAATGATATTTCTGTTTAGCCCAATATTTTAAAGATCATGTCATCTCAGCACGTAATCAATATGAAACGTTATTAATGAGACATTTTTACCTTTCTTTGTACCATGTTTGAGAAATCTAATGTGCGAATTACACTTAAAGCGCATTTCAACTTGGATTAGCCACATTTCAATTGCTCAGTAGTCACATGTGGCTAGGGGCTACTATATTGGACAGTATAGTTGTAGAGTGAAGTAATAAGAGCTAAATCTTCAGAGATAATATGGGAACAGATTAGGAAGAATATTGTTTGTCAATGAAATTACTTAACCCAAGGGTGATGGGAGGCTTTGAAAAGTTCATGCATGGAAATGATCTGCTCAAGTTAGTGATAATTCCCATTTTCACTGTGGAGGATGGGTTGGAGGTAGGCTTGACCAGATGCCAACTAGTTCTAGGCAACTAGTTCTAGTTCTAGGAGTGACTTGGGTGTACTGAGAAGTAGGAGTCAAGCGTCGTAAGGAGAGAGTGAATTGAGAGAGGAGGCAAGAGCGACTATTTCATTTCTACTTTTTTTTTTCTCCCTTCTGGGAGTATAGCAGAACCGTTTTGAGAACTAGGGGAAACAAGAGGAGAATGTCAGGATTGGGAGACAATGTGTTCAGTATGGGAGTTCTTAAATTATGAGAGTTGCCTGTGAGACATCAAGTGGAGTGTTTATACCTGAAAACAGGGTGATAGATGTCACCACCATGTAGATAGGAACTGAAGCCAGGGGACTGGATAAAATAATCCAAGTTGAGTGTATAAAACAGTAATTCTCCATCCTGACTTTTTTGTAAGAATTATCTGAGAGGTGATTTAAAATTCAGATTTTGATTTTCATCCCCAAGATGCTGGCTCACTAGGGTGAGGGTTGGAAATTGTACTTTTAATAAGAAGCCCTATAGTCTCTGATGCTGATGCAAGTTGTCCTTAAAACACTCCATTAAAAACACTGGTGTAAAATGATAAATTAGAGAACCCAGAAGAAATTGCCTACATGTATAGGAGTTTAGAGAAAAAAAGACCTTGAAGAAAATAGGAAAGGAGCCACTAGAGAGGCTGATGAAACATCAGAAGAGTGCTATCTGCTGTTAATGTGGAGGGGGAGGATTCTTACCTGAAGGGGGGAGCAAGGCTGGTGGTGGGAAAGCTAGGCAGGTGCCTGACCTGTTGGGCAATCAGCCTGGGAGAAAGGTACCACCCTCTGGCTACTTTCAAGCTTTGTGTCCTGGGCAAGTCTTCCTAAGCTACCACCAAACCCATCAAATTCCCTGAGTATTTGAAGGAGGAAGTGGTTTAAACTGCCTCAAAAGAAGCAGAGAAATCAAACAGAATACCCAGGTAAAAGTGACAACTGGATTTAGTAACTAAGGTCATTGGTGGCATTTGGATAACCTGGTAGGGGCGGAAGCCCAGTTTCCGTAGGCGAGTTGAGAAAGTAGGCTGAGTGAGTGTGTAAAAAAAATTATTTTTAAAAATCTTGGCTATGAAAGGGAGGAAAGAGAAGTCAGAATGTATAAATATCCATTGTTCACTCAAGAAATAATAAGAGATACATGCCCTTCTTCTGAAGGTCTGTCCATCCTTGCTTCATTTCTATTGTGTGAACCGATTCAATACTGTAAAATCTCCATTCATCCTTCATAGAAGATAGTTATTAAATATTATTTTGCTTATACATTCAAGTCAATGAAATAATATTCAGTCATACTATCACCTCTTCTACTAACTGTTGGAATGGATAAACCATTTTGCAGAATAATGGTTTGAAAGAAGTGCCAACTTATAATAGCTTGGGGTTGGATGAGGGAGACAAGAAAGAAGAAACCAGAAACTTGAACCTGAATTTCTCAGTCTCCTTTTTACCTGTCCTCTACTGGCCAATCATGTGTCACTGGTAGAGCTTGCCTCACCAGTCCCAAACTGGTAAGATTCTGTCATCACTTAACCATGGTTAGTCCACAAGTCAATTCTTTTATCGCTGATAAAGAAGAGCTTACCAAAACTTCACTGTTACAGTAATTTTGTGTTAGCTGCTACGTCCTCTCTACCACTCAACACTACTCCCATTACCAGGTTAATCTAGAACTGACTGATTATCCATCAAAAAACTTTTTCTTTAACGATGCTGTTAAATTGTAATTTAAATTTAACAGTTTAAATATTGAACAAATGCAGTAAATATTTAAACGATGTGGTTTGCTTCCAGTATGGAATGCTACAAAGTATAAAAATTCAAATGAAACATAAATAGGGGTGTTAGAGCTTTATTCTAAACATAGCTGAAAGTTCAATTAAGTTAAATGCAAATTAGTTATTTTTTTGTTTCCTTCAAAGAGGTGGGTCTATTTTAGAATGGAGCTAAATAATTTTAAAGTCACATTTGCATCACTTTCAAGGCGTGCCCAGTTTGCCCCACAAATGACATGACAGCATCATGTTGGCTGATGTCATTACTGATACATTTTGGTTATCTCAGAACTGCTCCAGCTACAAAGCTACTGTTTTGTATTTGAAATTCTTATTTAAAGTATAGGGGAAAAAATTACAGACTAATTCTGAAAACTTATTCCCAAAATTACATTAAAAAACTCTAGATTTATAAAATCATTTATATGCTATAATTTGGTCCAGTTCCCAGAACATTATAGACACTAGGTATATTTGGTTAATTTGCGTTATTGCAATGCTTTATTTTTTTTTACTGTTATTATGGAATTTTTTAAACACAAAAGTAGAGAAAATAGGATGCGCACCCATATAACCATCACCCCCCTCAACAGTTTAAACACGAATAATCTTGCATCATCTGTACCCTCACTGGATTATTTTGAAGCAAATCTCAGACAATTTTATTTCATCCATAAATACTCCAGTCTATTTCGCTAAAAGAACTTGTTTTTTTTTTAAGCTCAATTTTATTACCATACATTTAAAAGTTAATCATTCCTTATTATCAAATATCCCATTGGTATTAAAAATTTCCTGATTGTCTCATACTTCCTTTTACAACTGGATTCTTCAAATTATGAATCAAACAGTCTCCCATATTGAAATGCTGTATTTTGAATACTTATTTAGCTATAACTTCATCCAACAATCTGTGCAAAACAAAAATGTCACATGCTCCATACCTTCTAATAGGTTATCTTCTCTGCTAACTTGCCATGTTGCATAAAGGGTTTATAAAATCTATGAAGATTTTGATTAATTTATTGACCACCTTTTTTATAAATAAATTTATTCTTGAGGAATTTTTTTTTTTTTTTTTGCCTTTGGGAAGAATGTTTTTTTTTCAATTATTCACTAAAGTATTAATGGCCAGTCAGGGCTGGCTTCATCATGACCATGCAACCTGTACAATCACATAGGACCCCATGCTCAGAAGGGCCTGTGCTTGGTTTATTGCTCTGCTGTTGCTGTCTTGAAATTCTTAATATATATATATATATATATATAAAGTATATTATATATACTTAATTTTATATAATTAAATATAATATATATTATAATATATATAATATATAATATATAAAAATATATAAATATTAAATATAATATAATATATAATATATATAATATATATATAATATATATATTATTATTTTTATGATTATTTTATTATTAATTATTTTTGGCTGCTTTGGGTCTTCATTTCTGCACATGGGCTTTCTCTAGTTGCAGTGAGTGGGGGCTACTCCTCGTTGCGGTGCGCGGGCTTCTCATTGCGTTGGCTTCTCTTGTTGTGGAGCACAGGCTCTGGGTGCACGGGCTTCAGTAGTTGTGGCATGCAGGCTCAGTAGCTGTGGCATGCAGGCACATGGGCTTAGTTGCTCTGTGGCATGTGGGATCTTTCCGGACCAGGGTTCGAGCCCATGTCCCCTGCATTGGTAGGCAGATTCTTAACCACTACGCCACCAGGGAAGTCCCAAATTCTTAACACTTTTGATCAAGGAGCCCCACATTTTTATTTTTCACTGGGCCCTACAAAGCTATATTGCTGGTTCTGCTGGCAGTATAAAGGCTAGGTAGAAAACACATGACTCCCTCCTAATGTCTCAAGTGGGTTCTCAATAATTATTAGAGTCTACCTGAATTTCCTACCTATATCTCTAACAGGAATATTAAAATCTGACTAGACTTCAAGTTACTGACCAAAGCACCTTTGATCAAGCAGCATCTTTTTTGAACAGTACCCATGCAAAAAAATGGGAATGGGTTTGAGAATACTTTTTTGCATATTTAATATTTCTTTGTTGACCGTCAATAATGTAAGACTTTGGAACATCAGTGCCTGCATATAGTAAATGCTCTAACTGCTTGTTATGATTATTATTAGTCAATTATTATTATCATTTAATATTGTGTTATTTAGTATCTTGGCTCTCGGTGCAGCTTTTAGAGAAGAAGACTTGAAATGATTCAAAAGGCATTCTTTGACAGATACTAAATTTGGAACATAATTGCAAAGAGATTATTTCCTAAGTGATCATTATAGTTTTCCAATTTGGTCCTCATTTCAGTAGCACAAATACCACCTGGCCTGATACAGGTGGTCTAGCCCTCTGAACCAATTTAATATCACACACACAGATTCCAAACTTTCAGGCTTTCTGACCTTGTCTTTCAAACTTCCTTAAAAGTCCTAATGGACACAATTATATGTTGGATCTAGTACTTAATTTGGGGGAGCCATTCTCAAGGATCTAGTGTTTGATCTAGTCTATGGATGGACTGGCTAATTCTCCAGGGTTTTCATTAGAGAAGAGCAACTTGGAAATTTTGATAATTCTGTTGATACCTATCAATTTCTATTTCCTACTCCCTTATAACTATACAGTTATAAAAGGAAAATTAGGACATAGAAGACAATGCAGGTGACTCATAACATTTCTCTTTGATAATAGCAAACGTGCAAATATTTCCCAAGTGTGGTTCCTATTTAATAAAAAGGTGTAGGGAAAAAACCCAAACTGTCTCTGCTACAGAGCTTGTTTATTCCACAATCAATATCAACTGCTTCCTATTTAATAAAAAGGTGTAGGGAAAAAACCCAAACTCTCTCTGCTACAGAGCTTGGTTATTCCACAATCAATATCAACTGGAAAGGTCAGGATACATTCCACTTACATTTCTAACATTGCTAATGAATCAGATATCTTAAAATAAAAGTGTAAAGAACTGGGAAACATACAGGAAGAGGCTCATGCTAAAACCATACTCAAAAGTAGCCACTCTGTTTTATGTAAATTCTAGAGAGTTCAAGTAAAGACTAATAACAGTCACACATGCACATGTGCAGTTCTCTATAAAGGTATTTATAATGTTGTGGACTCACTCCACCCTTAGAAGATAAAAGGCTTTCATAAGAGCACACATTCTGGGTCTCTCGGGACATTGCCCACGCACAAGGTAGAATAGGAGACACATGGTTTTGGTATTCTTCATGTAGAAGCCTTAGTTTACCTGTGCCTACAGTGAGCCGGGGAGACTGTGTGAATGAAGGGGATTTGGTCTTGGACTTGTATAAAGCTGGGAGTGCCATTAGCATTTTTGCTGCCATAGCAACCCATATTATCTCGAACATAGCACTTGTCACTCTGTACTGTAATTGTCTCTTTAATTACCTCCCTGACTGGACTGTAAACTACTAAAGGACAAGAATCATATTTTGTTTGCCCTCATTTTCCAGCTACATAGTGGCTTGCGCGTTAACGGAGCACACACTTTTGCCTGTAGGTCTTTTCATCCCTTAAAACTTGCCTTTTTTTCCAAGGTAGACTTAGAGACTTACTCCAAGATTCATCTAAATCCAAGGACTGCAATGAACAATCCCCTAAATGAATTTCAGTTTAAATCCCCTAAGTGAATTTCAGTTTAAATCTGCTGGGATATATTTGCCTGCACCTGACCAATTATTCATTGATTAGCACATTAATAGCTCATATTTATATGACTATGATCAAAGTCATTAACATACACCTGATTCTGCCTAATTTTTAATATAACTTTACTGGTATAAATAAATACTTGAACAACTACATCAAATCACCATAAAGAGGGGAAAGCTTTCATCTAAATGTGTAACCAGATTGGCTAATTAACATTCTAATTTAAGAGACTGTGGCATAAACATCTCCCTTGGAATTGATTCAAGCTAGTCAAGCTGAAAGATAAAGCAAATGTTCACATTATAAGTATCTTTAAATGTTTTTACTCTATTCTCTATTCCATTTAAAATTTTCATTGACCTGTGACATTTACAGCCTGGGAAGCCACCACTTTATGGTTCTACTATTTTTTTTAACTACCAACTTTTGCAGAGAAAGTATGTAGATATTCTCACAAAAATTGGGACCTGCACAGAGTCTCTAGATAAGAAGCAAAGTAATGTACGGATTAAGAGCATAGCCTCTAGAGCCAGACTGTCTGGACTGGGGTCCTGGTTCTGCCACATGCTAAGCACCTCAGTTTTCTTCATCTATGAAATGGGCATAGTAATATCTGCCTTGCAGGGCTGTCATAGGAATAAAATTAGTTACCATATTTAAAGTATTTAAAATGGTGCCTGGCACATTTTAAACCATATACCTTCATGTGTTTAGGGTGGGAAGAAAAACTGTGAAATGTAGCTGCTTAGAGAAAGCAACTATCCTTGTAATTGGAATGAAATTTGAATGCGATGAAATTATTAGAGCCTGTAGATGAGATCTACAAGAAGGGTAAGCATGTAGGTTGCTAACTGTTGGGCACTGCCAGAATCATTCCTCACAAAAGTATTAGGAAGTTTCTAAAACTTGTAAAGATGTGTGCTGGTAAGAAGAGGTGATTTATGGGATTCTGTGGAGAATGCAAAAGTGGCTTATTCTAGTAAAAATAAAATGATTTGAGTTTTACTTAGAAACAGTGCAAGAAAAATTCAGAAAGCTTTAGAAACAAGAGAAGCTTCTCTTGTTTTGACAATTCATTTATTGCCTTCTCTAATATTTAGAATTCTGTGGCCTTGTTGCTGTCAGATTTTTAATAAATAAAGGTAAGCAATATTTGTTAAGATAAACCAAGTGTGTCTTGATTTTAAAAGATGTACTTGTTTTCATAAATGTCATTTGTGAAATTAGTCCCATTATTAATTATCTTGGAAGCCCTAGGCAAGATTTGAAATTTGCTCTCATGTGGTGACATTTTAAAATGAATTTTAAAGTGAGTTTATTAATTTAACTAGTTACACAAATCTGTTTTAAAAAATATTTACATGGTAACTTGTTAATTCATTTCCATGTTGATAATTTTTATTAAACTGAACCATAACCATCCACAAATATTCTTCAAATCTGTAATATTCATGTGGATATTTATGTTACCTCTTTATTCCTTTGGAATAAGAGTTAAGGTTTGGAAAGTTGATTTCCACACCACTCTGCCTCCAGAATTTCAAAAGATCCAAAATGGCTGCCTGTTGGCATCTAGGCCCCCTTGGTTGGTATGAGTGGCTGCTTACCAAGCCTACTGTTTTTCTCCTTGTTAGTATTCTGTGAGTGAACAAGGCTGGCTGGAAGCAAGATTGAGAAGTTGGCAATTTGTCCGTTTTTCCTTCTGTCCCTTTGTAACACACTACCCTTAAGAAATCTGGATACTCAAATTTTCTCTCTTCTTAAAAATTCCTCTTTAGAAAACACCAGAAAAAAAAATATTCTCAAAGCAGTATAGATAAGCAATAAAATGGTAGTAACTTCCCTCAGGGTCAAAGTCTCTTTGGTTTCAAGGCCCAGAATGGAATTCTAAATGTGGAATTCCAGGGATTGGTGAGAACAACAGAGTAGGTTTGCGGGAGAAGCTTTTCTGATAACATCATGTGGCCACATCTGTTGTTGGCCTGTTATCCTTGCTCTAGCTCTGAGCTTCTTGATTTTGTTTATTCTTCTGAGTGAGTCTTCCCCTTTCTCCTAGGCTAGGTGTCATTCCTATTTTGAAAGGACTTGGCATGGCAAATCAGAGGCTCGAATCAGAGGCTCTAAGCTTCTCCATTATTGTCTTTCTCCCAGTAGAGATGTCTAATGCTAAGGGCCTTTTGTTTGTATTGCAATGAATTGAAACTAAGGGATCTGGCTAGTCTAATGTTAGCATCATCTAGGAAAATCATATAGAAGTTAATTTTCTACCCTGCTTGAATTGCTGTTTTCATTGTTTCATTTCTCTAATCTATTTTTATTTCTGCAGAGAGCCTGAAACTTATTTTATTGAATAAGCTTAGCAACTCAAAATGATCTCACTTGCTAGGCATGTCAGTCACGTTTGTCTCTCACCAGGGTGGGACTGGTCCTTCTCTCCCTGCCTTTGTGTACCCGTTTCAAAGTGGTGGGCTCTCTGGATGAGGATGGCCTTCTCCATTTCATGAGTGCTGCTTTTTAGAAAGAGATGCAAGGGCAGCTGTGCTTCTCTCTGAGAACTTCCATGTAAGCTCTGAAGGCCTGTTTATCTTCATTTTAGGAATGGCAAGTCTTTAGAAGAGATGGAGCCATAATTTCTCAAGGGATCAGAAAAAGACTGCCCCACGGGCCTCACTTCCCATCCTGACCATGGGGTTGACATGTTAGGTGTCACCCAGTGCCGCAGGCCTCAAAGAACAGGGAGGAGGATGTAACTTTTATATTTCTCTGGCTTCAGGTCTAATGCTGGGGCCTTAATTTCCAGGCTAAAATATGTAGTCTCTAAAAGTGAATAGGCAGTTGTTAATTTTTTTTTTTTTTTTGCGGTACGCGGGCCTCTCACTGTTGTGGCCTCTCCAGGCTCCGGACGCGCAGGCTCAGTGGCCATGGCCCGCAGGCCCAGCCGCTCCGCGGCATGTGGGATCCTCCCGGACTGGGGCATCAACCCGTGTCCCCTGCATCAGCAGGCGGACTCCCAACCACTGCGCCACCAGGGAAGCCCGGCAGTTGTTAATTTTGAGGCCTAGATTTAGAACATATTCCTGAGGGCTTCTTTTCCCAACTCTTTAATACCTATTCCTGGTATTTAGCACTCTCCACATCAGGGCTATATATCAATATAATTTAGTCTTCCTTCTCTAGGTATAAACTTATCTGAACCAAACTTTTTTGGCCATATAAAAATCAGTTTAAACTGAACATGGATTTAAGGAGGTTTTGTTACCTTTGATTGTTACTAATCTTGATTCATGGAAAGAACTATTGAGCTTGCAAAGTTTGATTTCTCAGAAGCAGTCATGTTCTTAGTAAATTTAATTAAAGGCTCAACTTTGTTGTGTATGATGACAATTTTCTCCTCTATTAGAGGGAAAACCAAGTTTATGACACAGATTTTCTTTATTCACAGCAAAAGATTGAGGTATGAAGTATGGTTCTTATTTTCTCTATTTATTGTAGTTGGTTCTTTTCTAACCCTCTGAGGTGCAAAAAAGGCCATTGGATTTATTATATCATGCTTCACAAAGGTAGATTGGTCATGCTTAAAAGTTTAGATATGTGAAATAAAATTGTGACTGAAGCAAAACAAATGAGAGGTAAACTATTTACACATAATTCAATACTTTCTCTTCCCCGCATATGCTGCAAATCGTTTGTACTGTTTTATAGTTCAGATGAGCTTCTTTATGAATCACATGAGATGGCTGGAAAAAAAAAAGTCTGACCTTTCAGAAAGTTCCATGATTCTAACATTAGAAATTCCTTACCCTAAAACTGGTATAAATATAAAACTGGTAAAAATAAAACATATGTTATAGTGATATTTTTGCTGCACTTTCCATTGTTTACCTCAGCAGGTGATTTTGAGTAAGGCTGGAAATCATTTTCTGAGATTCCTTTTTCCAACAGGAAAAGTAATACACTAGTTTGCAGCTCAATCATTATCCTACTGAGTAATTTTGCTCGAAGTCCTGCCCTAGTCAGTGTGCATATACTTGATCATATATAAATGTTTGAGTGAGTATATAAAAGTGGTAGAAGACAGTCTGTTTTCAGTTAGATTACCCTATAGTGTTATGCAGGGATGATATTTAAAATACGAAAATTAATAAAGCATAAGCACCAACAAATTAGAATGGAAGTCTTTGAGAAGAGTTGGGTCCTTCGGTTTCTTTCTTAGCCAGACATTAACCCTTTAGTTCCTGAAATGTGGGAGGTCTAGAGAATCCTGAGAGAAGGGGCTGGTACAGGGATGGGGATCACGGCGGAATTCAACTCAGAGATGCAGCTGTTGACCAACTTGTATATTTCAGTATTTGATCAATGGGTCTCTGTGCCTGTGTGTACCAGCTGAACATTGTTAGCCTTGTAAATACATAATTAAAAAGCAGTGAGGGTGTGAGGGCCCTAAAATATAAGGAATGTAAGTGCTATATTTTATTGAAATTTAGGAGCAAAATATCACATGTATTTTAAAGTTGCTGAAATAATATGTTCAATAAAATAATTATGAGGCTTAAAATATCAGGATAATTTGGAAGCTTTTTATGCTTTCGACCCAAAAGACATACTATATTTATATTGATTTTATGAAATCTAAAGACTTTAGTTCTGGTTTTATAAAATGTAAAGACTTAAGAATAAATTTAGACCAATTCCCTTAATTTATCCATGAATCTGAGGACCGTGGCCATTGTCTTCCACAGTTAGTGACCATGGTAAGACCTGAAGCTAGGACTCAGACTTGATCTCTTTCCTTTATACATCAGGACTTCTCCCTTTTCCTAATAGCAGCATGGAAACCGGCAGGAGTGAGGTCGATGGCTTTTCCAAACAAAACAAAAAAAAGGGATATGAGAAGCTGAGTATCCTGGCAGTCAGTAGGCATTTATTGAGCACCTAAAAGATGTTTTTTGTAGAGATACAAAACAAAAACAAAACAACCTTCCTTCATTAAATATGCAGAATAGCAGGAATATGTAACCATACTAACTGGGTTTGGATCCCAACTCTTCTCCCTACCTGTTCTGAGGTCTTAAGCAAGTTACTTCTTGTGCCTCAGTTTCCCGATGTAGGATAATAATACCTACCTCGTTGTGTTATGAGGATGAAAGTAATATACATGTAGAGCACATAGGAAGTACTTGACACATAGTAAAGCTTGCTGTTACTATTGATCATGGTTTTATGCACTCTGCTAGACATCAGTAAGGTACGCCCAGGACTCTGGCTGGATACAGAAACAGGCACGCCAGACAGAATAGATAAGCCTCACCATGGAGATCAAATAAGTGCCAAGAAGCAGGGTAATGGAGCAAAGGGAAAGTGTCCAGAGCCACCTTCTAAGAAAGTACGGGCTGTGAATTGCTTACAAAGAGGAGAGGAGACAATTCACATGTCAGGTATGGTGTGAGCAAAAGAATGGAAAGCAAGAATGACCACGATGTGGTCAGGAATCCATGAAATTGCTGGGCTGGATCGGGAGGTGTTGCTATTGGGTGTTAATGAGTTTAGCAGTAGGAGGTGGTGGAAAATTTTCGAAAGTTGTCAAAATCCTCGAGAATTCCTCTAAGTGCGTGATATGCTCTCTGGACTCAACTTCTTTTCGGCTTGTAAGGCCCACAGGAAGTGCTCTTCAGAATAAATTGGGAGGAGGGAGAACTATGCAAAATACCTCGCACTTAGCACTAAATCAGTATTAATTCCTTTCTCCCTTCAGAGACTGAAAGTTTACTTTAATAAAGGGGAGGGATTAAATTAACGTAGATGTTTAACTCGTGTACAGATAAACATTCTAATTTATCCATCTTAAATCTTCTGGCTGAAGCGTTTGCGTTTAGAGTTTCCCTTACTCATCCGCCTCGTCCGGGCCGCAGCAACCGGCAGGCAAAGCCTGGAGAAAAGGCGAGAGGTAAAAGAGCGCTCCACGCATGCGTTAGAAGCCGCCCCAACTACCCCGCGGCGTCTTTTCTTGGAACAAAACTAGCGCGGAGCCGCGGAGCTCCGCAGTTTGCGTAGACTCGAATTTCCTATTGCTCTCACGGTCCGTGTGGAATCCACGAATGGTGCAGTTCTGCTACGCAAGTTGCGTTATTCGAAGTGAATGGCTGGGTGGTGAGTGTACGCCCAGAGCGTAACACCCATAGGCGGACGGGGTGCGGCTGCGCAAGGACCTGAGTGGGCCGTGTACGCCGCTAGCGTAGCGTGGTGTCTGACGCTCAGGTCTCCGCGACGCAGTTGGCGCAGCCGGCTTTGGTGAATACACGATTTAGTGCAGCCGGGGTTTGGTACCGAGCGGAGAGGAGATGCACACGGCACTCGAGTGTGAGGTAACTATAAAACCCCGATTTGTTTACATTCCCTCCCCCAGAACCGGCCCCTTGCGCGGCGGAGACTGCGAGTCCCGGGACAGCGGGGTGGGGGTAGAAAGGGAGACAAGGACCGGGGAGTCGGGGCTGAGTCCCTCGGGGATCCGGGCGCTGGGCTTCCCGCAGCTGCTGCTGTCGTTGGCGGCGGCGGCGGCGGCGAGCCGGGCAGAGCGCGCTGTGGGCTGCGCGTGGGGTGCCGCAGCTCCTCGTGTGCGCTCTAGGCTGCCGCGGGGTTAGCGGCTGGGCAGCCTCCGCCCCGCGTGCGGGACCCGCGCCCAACTTAGCCCCCTGCCGAGGCTGGGGGCCGCGCGGAGAGTGGGGCAGTGACCACTGGGCAGAAGGTGGCGGTTGGGGGGCTACGCGCGGGCGGCCTGGGGGCCGAGGGTGGCGTCGCCGCCGGAGGCGGGGACACGGTGGCCCGAGGGTGGGAGGATCCTCAGTCCGGTCTCGGCGAACACCCCCTGTTCTTCCTCTCGCGTGGTCCTCTCCGGTGTATCACGGTGACCCCGGGATGGAGCCTGGGCGCCGCTGTTCCGGCCCCGGGAGGCTAACGGACGTTTGTGCCTGTGCTCCTACCGCGGGAGGCCTCGTGGGAGCTTGCTTTCTCCCCTACCAACCGGAAAGCCGAGGCGGGGCGCGGGGTGGTTAATGTTGAAGCCAGCTGGGGTCCCTGGAGCTGAGGGCTCGGGTTGGGCTGGGGCTGGGTCGGAGGGGGAGTTCGGGTGGGCCGGGAGGTGGCACGGCAGCCCAGGCTTTGTTCCTGAAAGCTCTTTGGCTGAGAGCGATGGGGGGCCCTGCTGGGGCAGTACGTCGGGGAACCTTCGCGGCCCCCTCCCCGGGTCTCGGGATCTGCTCAACTCCTTGCTTCCCCCTTGGGACCCCTGAGTGCCCAGTCTAAGAAGGGGGCCTGGTGAGGGCGCAGGCGACGTGACGTTAGAGGTCTTCCTGTGGCTTCTGTAAAGAACTGTTCACGTGGGAGTCTGTCCACATGGGCTGTCTTTATGAGCTGGGCAGGAGGAAGAAGCAGGATCCGCAGCCCTCAGTTGGAAGGGTCCTTCACTCAAGTCCCTGTTTTAAGTAATAAAGAGTGACATTAAAGCACATAATTTAAAAAGAAGATGGTAGGTTATACTGTGTGTGTGTTTATTTTTAACTTTAATTTAACGTCTTTTACGCTGTTCAGTTCTCTAGTTTTACCTTGGAACTGAGTCATTCTTGGAGCAAAACAAGCATGTGACAAGTTTGCATTTCATTTGTGTGGGGTTTTTTTTTTTTTTGATGGGTATCTAAATTCTACATAATTAAGAACAAGCAAGTAATATATGGGAAAAGCTGGAGATTTAGAATGTAGTTGATTGTAGTAATGCAGTTGAAAGCCTTAAGTCAAGACTTGTGTACTGTTTTTTGTTAGGACTTACAATTCTACAAATTTTAAGTACCTTGAGGCAGTCTCTTGCTCTAGACTTTGGGGTCCACACCAGACAACTTACATCCCTCCATGTGCTGAGTACTCCCATAGGAGAGAGAAATAGGTAGTATCAACGATGAGTGATTTGAAGAAAAGAAAATAATAATGTACTGGAGGGACTTTGAAACTTTTTTTGTTTGATGAAACTCTGAATGATGAGTTTAAATGTATGGAAAACGTAGGATTACAAGAGAAACCAGTTGTATTGAAATATAATTACCCAAATGTTAAATATTTATGATGAAGTAATTCATGCTTTAGTAAAGCATTAAATATCAAGAGTAGTGGCAGGTCTGATGACTAATTTCAAACTAGTGAGGACTGTAAATGATCTTTATAGGATTTAATTTGAATGATTTATATTAATAGTGTCAGGTGCTGCATATTACTGTGCTTTTTGCCTACATTTATAACTGAAGGGATAACTAAATTTCAGAGATCAATTACAATTAGATATGTCTGTCTTCCGTATCCAAATTCACAAACCTGAATTCTTTACACAGCCCCCTGGTTAAGAACCCCTGTGTAAGAATGACTTTGTGCTACTTTAAAAGAAGTGGTTAACTATGAGGTGACATCGATAATATATTGCATGATAACCTTATTCTTCATGTTAATTTGTATTCTAACAGATAGCTTAAAAGCCAACACAGTTCTTCCCCTTTTTTGAGCCCTTGATTTGAAGTAGGAGGCCTCAAGTCTGGTATGCAGGTACTAGTCTAGGGGGTGTTTTTGTTTGTTTTTAAACAGATTTATGGAGAATACAGGGTATAGGTATTATAACAAGGGAAATTATTCAACAACAGGAATCATTTGCTTTTAATTAAAGCGAATTTACGTTGTTACTATTCTATTCCCCACCTCTCCCCCACTTCCTCTACCCCTAGTTTTGGCCGTTATTGGAAAGAATGTACAGCTTTGGAGTGAGACTTAAGGTTCAAAACTGACCCATTATTAACTAGTTTGGTTACCTTGAGCAAGTTTCTTTATCTTAATCTTTTATCTGTGAACTTGAAGTACTAGAAAAACCTACCTCATGGGTTTACTGTGACCTTGAAATGACTTAATGAGCTAAGGGGCTACAGATAATTCATTTTACCTTCTTTCTGCATAGACGTTTCAGTTCTTCATTAGCAGTTGAAGGACTACTTTCTGTCTTGATTCCAGAATGAGGTTTAATGGTCTCTACTGGGCCATTGCAGGGATACAATTATCTTATTGTTGTTATTCATATGTAATAATTCATAGAATTTTTTCTGCTTTTGCATTTTCTAACTTATAATTACATGCATATATCTTGTTTTCCCTGCCAGACTAAATTCCTTGAGGGACACACACTCCACAGCTTTTTGTGACATAATGCTCGTGACACCTTATTCAGTGAATGTGCAAAGCTTGGTTGTCGAGCTCTTTAATCGAGTTAAAAATGTTAAATGAGTGATACAAAATTTAAATTCAGTATTAACCCAAGGAAATATTAATACTTTGGATTTTGATATGTCAGCCCTTGTCTGTGTAGTGGCTACCTCAAGAATGGAAATGCTTATTTTTTAAAAATTTTATATCAAAAGGACTTTATCATGAGTGCATTTTAAACGTATTCATAAGATGCAAAAGAAAGCACACAGTAGGAGACGGAAAAGAAGTGCAGGTAATCAAAACAGAAAGCTAGTTTTTTTCCTTTATAACAGGTTTTATAACCCTATTAAGTCATTTTTCATTATAAGTGTAATTCTCATTAAAAATATACTAACTTTAGCTTCAAGTTTACAAGTTAGAAGAGTGCTATTTGTCCCAACAGTTTGATGCTGCCCCCTAGTGTTTGATTCCCCTTGAGGTTTTCATGCACTTACCTTCTTCATCTTCACCTTTTCCTAAAACAAGACTATTTAAGTTATAATTAGATTCCTTAGTGCTATTTATCTAGTCTACCTTGAGATTTCCTCCAGCTGGTTAGTGTTACTAATAAGAGTCATTTTGAACTGGTTAACTTTGATTGCTTTTAACCCTAGTTTTCTGAATGGGGGTGAGTTTGGGTGGAGGTAGAACAATATAAGGCCAAGTTTCCTTGCAAGTTATGTTGGGGGTGTTTTCAAACAGGAAGAGGGCTATATATTAAATGTGTATCTTTGAAGTTAGCTTTGCATATGAATAGCAGCAATTACTTCAGTCTGGGCTGCTTCTGGCTTAATTTAGTCCCATATAACTGTGTTGTCTCCACTGTACTGAAAATAATGTTAAGATCACGTGGTGAGCTTTTTTTTTTTAAGTTCAAGTGTTTTGGAACTTTGACTTTTATAGAATGATTTTTGAAAAATAGAGCCTCAAGGACCTGTAATAACCACAAGATTTCCCATAGTCATTTATGTAAACTCAAGATTTCAAATTATATCAGTTATCAATATTCCAAACTACTTTTTTCATTTTCATTATTTTCTTTTTTTTTCATTATTTTCCAATAAGTTTTGTGACTAGACCACACAATGACTTTTAGGTTTTTCCAAAATAAGCAAATATATTCTTGACAAATATTTACTACAATCAGAATATTCAAAAGTGTGTTCAGTAGTTATGAAGGCAATTTTCAACTGAAATTGTAAAGCTTTAAATAACAATAGCATTATTGAAATTATTTCCAACTGCTTAAGAGGCCACACTTTCAATGTTCAGAACACAATAGTTTGTTGTCATAGCACATCATAAAAAAATAGTGTCAGATTCTATTATCAGAACATAAGGTTTTCTTTTTTTGTTGTTGCCAGATATAAGAATTGGATATTTAATAGACTTTTAATGTTAAAAGATGTTATTAGAATGGCGTGGTGGTTACAGGTTTGTAAGTATAGGGATAAAATCTAAAATCTTTTTCAAGTAGTGTTTCAATTATTTTCATTAGGAGTTAGTGGTATATGATTTTGTAATTTTATAGTTTATATTTACCCATTATATTGTATATTTTACTGCTGAAAGAGGAGGTATCAGGTAATTGTTCTTGCATTAACATTTCTAACAACGGTGTTTACCCTTAATGTGTACACTGTTTTGGGGGACCATCCATCCCATTCAGAAAAGAGGTTTTTGGGGATTAGAAAAGTGAATCAGAATGTTGTTGGAAATATCTTTATCTTATTAATATAAGATTATGTTCTTTCATAGGACCCAGAAGTATTGTTATTAGAGTTACTGTGAAGTACTGTGTGAAAGAGTTATTTTTAATGCTCTACTAAGTATCGAAGACTTGTCAGTTAGTGATCACTTGAGTTTTTGCATTTGTTTTCATTCATATAGAAGCAGAAAATTAAATCGTTTTCAGTTGTAGTAACAAGGTCACAAATGCATATATCCCACTGCCCTGTTGCTTTAATGTCTGTAAATAAAAAATCATTTCAGATGTGCCTTCATGCCTCTAAACTTTTTTCTGAATTCACTTTATATATTCAGTGAATGTTTGAGTTTTACAATAGTGGTTTCCCCCGTAGTTGTCTGTTGAATTGGTAAGTTTTAAAAAATGTGTAGATTAAGTCAGGGGTCAGGAAGCTATGGCCTTGGGCCAAATCAGTCTGCTTTTCTAAATTAAGTATTGATGGAACACAGCTTCCTTGTACATTTATATATATTGTATATTGCTGCTTTGTACCATAATGGCAGAATTGAGTAGGTGCCACAGAGACTACTGCCTGCAAAACCTAAAATATTAAATATCTGACCCTTTTAAGTCAGCCAGCTCCTGGATCCAGTTCTTCATATTCTGTCATTATTTGATGTGTTGCTGCTTTTAAAATACTTACATTTTCCTACTACCTATATGAGTAAGATACTTTAGTATAAAAGCATGCAAATCTAAATGAATGGGTAATAATGTGAGTTCTCATGTATTCTTCACCTAAATAGTGTAGAAGCTTTTTGTCTCTCCCCCTTTCCATTTTCCTCTATAGGAGGAATAGCACCTTTATTTATGATGCTTGGATTTGGAATGTGGCCTTCAACCTTGAGCTACTACTTAACTCTATCACTGTCACAGTTTACTGTCTCTAGTTTAACAGGTGACTGTGTCTTCCTTGTACCTCCTTCAGAGCAGAAAATGTTCATATTTTTTATGCCTTCTCCCTGCCCCTTCCTCCTGTCCCCTTTCCTCCTTTTTCCTCTCCTCCCACTCCCCTCATAAAGCAATTCATGATTGCATGTTTACAGGCCTGTGAACAAGTGTTTTGGTGTAATTCTTCTTAGTGTACCTTTGCTGAAGATGAATCATTACTTTATGCTGTTTACATGTGAAGAAGTATACTTTGTGCTGTGTTGTAGAAGAACATAGCCTCTTGATGAAGGGGGCTATGGAAAGATTGATTTATGTACCTTATCAAGATATGTAGAATAAAATATGATTTATTATTACATTGTAAATCAATGAGATCAGTAAAACTATATCAGAAAAATATTTTATGTAATTATAATGTAATATTTAACTTTTACATTATTGTATATACTTACAGAGAACAATTAGATATTATGTATTGTATATAATATATATCATAAAGCAACAGATCATGTTTTCTTTTCCCATGGACCTTTTTTAATGTAGAATTTCAGCTGACTTTGTAACTTGTTAATGTTTAAAACATATTTTAAGATTTTTGTTTTAAATTGGCATACTCTAGTTTTTAAAATAAAGTGAATAATTTGATATATATAACCAGTGTAAATAAAAAGTTTATTTTCAAGAAAATAATCAATTTTTAAAAACTGAAGAAGGAAACCAAGTAGCTACAAATCAAATCACTGAAAATTTTAAGAAAGTGTTGTTTAAGTTCACTGTAAATACAGTATTATATAATACATAATGTAATTTATGATTTATAAAAAATGTTAAAGCTTTTCCCCTGAAGATTTCTGCCTAAACACAAGTACTTGAAAGTTTTACTGAGGCTAAAACGTAAACTTTCTTAGTTAAGAGATATAAGACTATTGTTTGTTAGTTCAGTGGATGTTTTATTTTCCCTAAAAAAGAAATGGATGTTAGGGGTCATGTTAATTTTAATTATTGCTTTTTTTTCAAAGAAGAAAATATATATTAAATATAGGGAGAAAAAACATTACATTTAGAGTCAAAGAAATTGCAAAAGATGTTCATGGGTTTCAGTGCATGTACGTGAAAATGTCTATACGTGAAAGGGAAAACATTGTAATCAAAGTAAAAAGGCATTAGACAGAATTGAAGATGTTTTCTGTGGAAAATATGACCAAGCCATGTTATGTAAAAGCTCATGCATGTTTATAAAAATATTGAGACACCAGGAATAATTTGAATATAAGAATAAGGTAATTTTACCTGTTCCAAAATTAATAATACCAACTACTAATGAGAATACTATGACCGTACTACTGGTGGTAGTATAACCAAACTTAATTGCTCTATTTGGAAGTATGTAACAAGACCTGAAAAGTATTCAAACTTTTGTGGTATTTCCCCACATCTTGGACTTATCCAAGCCAGTAACTAAAAATAATAGCACAAATTGAAATTAAAATGATTACATATTGTGATTAAAACCCTGTAAACAAATGCTTGTGAAAATCTTGAAACTGTAATTCATTTTCTTCCACATGTGACATAATGTGATTTTGTTCAACAGAAACTTTTTTTAAGATTTATAATTGCTGACTTTTATATTTAGTTTTTTCAAAGTTATGCATGAATACAGTTTAAAGAATTAAATAGTTCTGTGAAGTTTTTAGGGAAAAGAAAAATCAGTCTCCTGCCTGGCTTCTTTTACATTCTGTCTAGAGAGATAAGGAACTCCTTTAGTTTCTCTAATTATTTTGCTTTTCACTGCTATGTCTCCAACATGTTCATAACTTGCTGATTTTCAGTTTTAGTCATTGTCTGCTTCGGATTTAGCACTCTTTCCACCTCTCCATGTACTCATTTCCTATACCCCAGTTTTTCAGTACAATTGTATTGAATAATTTTGGTTTAGAACAGTATTTAGTGTTATATTTTTATGACTGTGAATGTTATTTACAATTGAGTCATTGTAATAAACTGTTACTTTTCCTGCACAACTTCCCCCCCCAGGCATTAATAATTTTTTTCTTTTTCAATGTATCTGTATATTACAAAATCTACTGCAGTCTGTGTATCTGAGTGTGATTCTATTAAGAAAGAGAATGTGCCTTCAGAAGACTATGTTTATATAATTTATGTAGTTTTCTTTATGTTGGACAAGGTTGAACTTGATAATAAAGATGGATTGATACTTGATAATGAATTGGTTGTTTGCTAGTAAAAATTAAGTAGCTTTGACACTTGAACTATACTTTTGTAAGATTCTGCTAAATGGCAGAACTGAATCATTTAACTTTGTTCAAATAACTGTAAGGACAGCTAAAATTAAACAGCAGAAAGCTTCCCTCGTGAGGAAGAAGTAGTCTGTGTTGTCAGCAGCATCAAAAAAATGTTAATGTTATGAAAATATTGCCCTGGGGACTTCCCTGGTAGTCCAGTGGTTAAGACCCCAAGCTTCCAATGCAAGGGGCGCAGGTTCCATCCATGGTCAGGGAGCTAAGATCCCACAAGCTGTGCTGTGTGGCAAAAAAAAAAAAAAAAAATTATTGCCCTGGATATTCTGTGATTTTTTTTTTTTTCTCCTAACCTTATGGAAAGGAGAGATCATTTTAGCTGGCAGTGCTTATGAATGGCAAGCTGGTACAAAATCAGGGTCATGTAACAGTGACAAGATGCTGAAAAAGGAAAATAAAGTAAGAGTGAAGATGAATGGAGTAATAAAGATTTAAGGCAGTGGCAGTAACGATTCTTAGAATGAAGGTAACTGAGGGGTGATGAGTTGAAAGAGAATACAGCTCTGGAAGTTGAAGGGAGAAGGCATGTGTGTCTAATTCAGGTCCTAAGGTTAGTGCTCTGTCTTTTAAGTCCTCTTTGTGATTATATGTTGTGCAGGTTTACATGCATTTGTAGTGGAAAGAAGTTGAAGCTTATTTATTGAAAGGGTAACTAAAATTGTAAACATTTTAGTAGCTTCAAAAGGCCTCACAATATTTTGTGACTGATAAAGGTATCCCACCTCATGCATTTACTAATCTCAGATGCTCTTTGTATTCACAAGCAGCACAACAGGCATAGGAATATCATACATGGCTTTCTACATTATGGTTCCAGACTCCTTGTAATGAAAGCTTGAAAAGCAGAGACTTCAGATAATTTTTTTTGAATTTTATTTATTTTTTTATACAGCAGGTTCTTATTAGTTATCCATTTTATACATATCAGTGTATACATGTCAATCCCAATCTCCCAATTCATCCCACCGCCACCACCATCCCCCCCCGCCACTTTCCCCCCTTGGTGTCCATACCTTTGTTCTCTACATCTGTGTCTCTATTTCTGCCCTGCAAACCAGTTCATCTGTACCATTTTTCTAGGTTCCACATATATGCATTAATGTATATTTGTTTTTCTGACTTATTTCACTCTGTATGACAGTCTCTAGATCCACCCACATCTCTGCAAATGACCCAATTTCATTCCTTTTTATGGCTGAGTAATATTCCATTGTATATATGTACCGCATCTGCTTTATCCATTCATCTGTCAATGGGCATTTAGGTTGCTTCCATGACCTGGCTATTGTAAGTAGTGCTTCAGTGAACATTGGGGTGCATGTGTCTTTTTGAATTATGGTTTTCTCTGGGTATATGCCCAGTAGTGGGATAGCTGGGTCATATGGTAATTCTATTTTTAGTTTTTTAAGGAACCTCCATACTGTTCTCCATAGTGGCTGTATCAATTTACATTCCCAACAGCAGTGCAAGAGGGTTCCCTTTTCTCCATACCCTCTCCAGCATTTCTTGTTTGTAGATTTTCTGATGATGCCCATTCTAACTATTGTGAGGTGATACCTCATTGTAGTTTTGATTTGCATTTCTCTAATAATTAGTGATGTTGAGCAGCTTTTCATGTGCTTCTTGGCCATCTGTATGTCTTCTTTGGAGAGATGTCTATTTAGGTCTTCTGCCCATTTATTGATTGGGTTGTTTGTTTTTTTGATATTGAGCTGCATGAGCTGTTTATATATTTTGGAGATTAATCCTTTGTCTGTTGATTCGTTTGCAAATATTTTCTTCCATTCTGAGGGTTGTCTTTTTCTCTTGTTTGTAGTTTCCTTTGCTTGGCAAAAGCTTTTAAGTTTCATTCACAGTTTCAATTTTAGTGCTTGTGACTGGTCTGTTTATATTTTCTATTTCTTCATGGTTCAGTCTTGGGAGGTTGTGCTTTTCTAAGAATTTGTCCATTTCTTCCAGGTTGTCCATTTTATTGGGATATAGTTGCTTTTAGTAATCTCTCATGATCCTTTGTTTTTCTGCAGTGTCAGTTGTTACTTCTCCTTTTTCATTTCTAATTCTATTGATTTCAGTATTCTCCCTTTTTTTCTTAATGATTCTGGCTAGTGGTTTATCAATTTTGTTTATCCTCTTAAAGAACCAGCTTTTAATTTTATTGATCTTAGCTATTGTTCATTTCTTTTTCATTTATTTCTGATCTGATCTTTATGATTTCTTTCCTTCTGCTAACTTTGGGGGCTTTTTGTTCTTCTTTCTTTAATTGCTTTAGGTGTAAGTTTAGGTTGTTTATTTGAGATGTTGATTGTTTCTTTAGGTAGGATTATATTGCTATAAACTTCCCTCTTAGAACTGCTTTTGCTGCATCCCATAGGTTTTGGGTCGTCGTGTTTTCATTGTCATTTGTTTCTAGGTATTTTTTGATTTCCTCTATGATTTCTTCAGTGAGCTCTTGGTTATTAAGTAGTGTATTGTTTAGCCTCCATGTGTCTGTACTTTTTACAGGTTTTTTCCTGTAATTGATATCTAGTCTCATAGTGTTGTGGTCAGAAAAGATACTTGATACGATCTCAATTTTCTGAAATTTACCAAGGCTTGATTTGTGGCCCAAGATATGATCTATCCTGGAGGATGTTCCATGAGCACTTGAGAAGGAAGTGTATTCTGTTGTTTTTGGATGGAATGTCCTATAAATATCAATTAAGTCCATCTTGTTTAATTTATCATTTAAAGCTTGTGTTTCCTTATTTATTTTCATTTTGGACGATCTGTCCATTGGTGAAAGTGGGGTGTTCAAGTCCCCTACTATGATTGTGTTACTGTCGATTTCCCCTTTTATGGCTGTTAGCATTTGCCTTAAGTGTTGAGGTGCTCCTTTGTTGGGTGCATAAATATTTACAGTTGTTATATCTTATTCTTGGATTGTTCCCTTGATCATTATGTAGTGTGCTTTGTCTCTTGGAATAGTCTTTTTTTTAAAGTCTGTTTTGTCTGATATGAGAATTGCTACTCCAGCTTTCTTTTGATTTCCATTTGCATGGAATATCTTTTTCCATCCCCTCACTTTCAGTCTGTATGTATCCCTAGGTCTGAAGTGGGTCTCTTGTAGACAGCACATATATGGGTCTTGTTTTTGTATCCATTCAGCCAGTCTGTGTCTTTTGGTTGGAGCATTTAATCCATTTACATTTAAGGTAGTTATTGATATGTGTGTTCCTATTACCATTTTCTTAATTGTTTTGGGTTTGATTTTGTAGGGTTTCTTTTGTATATTTTAAAATTAAAAAGTAGTAAAAAAAAAAAAAAGAGGAAGGAAAGAGAGAGCAACCAAATCAAAAAACAAATTCGCCAATGATAACAAGCTCCAAAAAGTATACTAAAAAAAAAAAAAATAGGACAGACAGAACCCTAGGACAAATGGTAAAAGCAAATATCTACAGAGAAAATTACACAAAGAAACATACACATGCACACAAAAGGAGAAAAAGGAAAAAAATAAATAAATAAAAGGAAGAGAGCATCCAAATCAATAAAGAAATCTACCAATGATAATAGGCTCTAAATACTAACCTAAGATAAACGTAACACCAGAAATAAATTAGATGCAGAAAGCAAACCCCAAGTCTACAGTTGCTCCCAAAGTCCACCGCCTCAATTTTGGGATGATTCGTTGTCTCTTCAGGTATTCCACAGTTGCAGGGTCCATCAGTTTGATTGTGGAGATCTAATCCTCAGTTTGATTGTGGAGATCTAATCCTTTGCTCCTGAGGCTCCATGGAGAGATTTCCCTTTCTCTTCTTTGTTCACACAGCTCCTGGGCTTCAGCTTTGGATTTGGCCTTGCCTCTGCGTGTACGTTGCCTGAGGGCACCTATTCCAGGCCCAGACAGGACGGGGTTAAAGGAGCAGCTGATTAGGGGACTCTGGCTCACTGAGGCCAGGGGGAGGGAAGGGTACAGAATTTGGGGCAAGCCTGTGGTGGCAGAGGCCGGCGTGACGTTGTAACAGCCTGAAGCATGACATGTGTTCTCCTGGGGAAGTTGTCCCTGGATCATGGGACCCTAGGAGTGGCAGGCTTCACAGGCTTCCTGGAGGGGAGGTGTGGATAGTGACCTGTGCTTGCACACAGGCTTCTTGGTGGCCGCAGTAGCAGCCTTAGTGTCTCATGCCTGTTTCTCTGCGCTGATAGCCACGGCTCGAGCCCGTCTCTGGAGCTTGTTTAGGTGGTGCTCTGAATACCCTCTCCTCGTGCACCCTGAAACAACGTTCTCTTGCCTCTTAGGCAGTTCCAGACATTTTCCTGGACTCCCTCCCAGCTACCTGTGGCGCACCAATCCCCTTCAGTCTGTGTTCATGCAGCCAACCTCAGTCCTCTTCCTGAGATCTGACCTCTGAAGCCCAAGCCTCAGCTCCCAGCCACCAGCTGCCCTGGCGGGTGAGCAGAGAAGCCTCTCAGGCTGGTGAGTGCTGGTCAGCACCGATCCTCTGTGTGGGAATCTGTCTGCTTTGCCATCTGCACCCCTATTGCTGCGCTGTCCTCCGTGACTCCAAAGCTTCCCCCCAACACACCCACCATCTCCGCCAGTGAAGGGCCTCCTTAGCGTGTGGAAGCTTTTCCTCCTCCACAGCTCCCTCCCAGAGGTGCAGGTCCTGTCCCTATTCTTTCGTCTCTGTTTTTACTTTTTCCTTTTGCACTACCCAGGTACGTGGGGAATTTCTTGCCTTTTGGGAAGTCTGAGGTCTTCTGCCAGGTTCCATAGGTGTTGTGTAGGAGCTGTGCCACATGTAGATGTATTTTTGAGGTATTTGTGGGGAGAAAGGTGATCTCCACATCTTACTCCTCTGCCACCTTGAAGCTGTCCCTCTAATTTCTTTCTTTTACATGTAGCTGTCCAGTTTTCCCAGCACCACTTATTGAAGAGGCTGTCTTTTCTCCATTGTATGTTTTTGCCGCCTTTGTCGTAAATTAGGTGCCCATATGTGTGTGGGTATATCTCTGGGCATTCTATCCTGTACCATTGATCTATAATTCTGTTTTTGTGCCAGTACCATACTGTCTTGATTACTGTAGCTTTATGGTATAGTTTGAAGTTGGGTAGCCTGATTCCTCCATTTTTCTTTCTCAAGATTGCTTTGGCTATTCGGGGTCTATTGTGTTTCTATATGAATTGTAAAATTTTTTGTTCTAATTCTGTGAAGAATACCATTGGTAGTTTGATAGGGATTGGATTGAATCTGTAGATTGCTTCGGGTAGTATAGTCATTTTCATAATGCTTTTTCCAATCCAAGAACCTGGTATATTTCTCCATCTGTTTTTGTCATCTTTGATTTCTTTCATGAATGTTTTATAGTTTTCTGAGTACAGGTCTTTCGCCTCCTTAGGCAGGTTTATTCCTAGGTATTTTATTCTTTTTGTTGCAGTGGTAAATGGGAATGTTTCCTTAATTTCTCTTTCTGATTTTTCATTGTTAGTGTATAGGAATGCCAGATATCTTTGCATTAATTTTGGATCCTGCAACCTTACCAAATGTATTGATTAGTTCTAGTAGTTTTCTGGTGGCATCTTTAGGATTTTCTGTGTATAGTATCATGTCATTGGCAAACAGTGACAGTTTTACTTTTTCTCTTCCAATTTGTATTCCTTTTGTTTCTTTTTTTTCTCTGATTCCTGTGGCTAGGACTTCCAAAAGTATGTTGAATAAGAGTGGCGAGAGTAGACATCCTTGTCTTGTTCCTGATATTAGTGGAAATGCTTTCAGCTTTTCACCATTGAGTATGATGCTTGCTGTGGATTTGTCATATATGGCCTTTATTATGTTAAGGTAGGTTCCCTCTGTGCCCACTTTTTGGAGAGTTTTTATCATAAGTGGGTGTTGAATTTTGTCGAAAGCTTTTTCTGCATCTATTGAGATGATCATATGGTTTTTCTCCTTCAGTTTGTTAATATGGATTATTACATTGATTGATTTGGGTATATTTGAAGAATCCTTGCATTCCTGGGATAAACACCACTTGATCATAGTGTATGATCCTTTAATGTGCTGTTGGATTCTGTTTGCTAGTATTTTGTTCAGGAGTTTTGCATCTATGTTCATTAGTGATATTAGTCTATAATATTCTTTTTTTTGTGATATCTTTTTCTGGTTTTGGTATCAGGGTGATGGTGGCTTCATAGAATGAGTCTGGGAGTGTTTCTCCCTCTGCAATTTTTTGGAAGAGTTTGAGAACGATAGGTGTTAGCTCTTCTCTAAATGTTTGATAGAATTCGCCTGTGAAGCCATCTGGTCCTGGACTTTTGTTTGCTGGAAGATTTTTAATTATGGTTTCAATTTCATTACTTGTGATAGGTCTGTTGATATTTTCTAATTCATCCTGGTTCAGTCTTGGAAAATTGTACCTTTCCAAGAATTTGTCCATTTTTTCGTGGCTGTCCATTTTATTGGCATATAATTGTTTGTAGTAGTCTCTTATAATCTTTTGTATTTCTGCAGTGTCAATTGTGATTTCTCCTTTTTCATTTCTAATCTTGTTGATTTCTGTCCTGTCCCTTTTTTTCTTGATGAGTCTGGCTAAGGTTTTATCAATTTTATCTTCTCAAAGAACCAGCTTTTAGTTTTATTGATCTTTGCTATTGTTTTCTTCATTTCTATTTCATTTATTTCTGCTCTGATCTTTATGATTTCTTTCCTTCTACTCACTTTGAGTTTTCTTTGTTCTTCTTTTCCTACCTGTTTTAAGTGTAGTGTTAG
The DNA here is from genome assembly GCF_059928025.1 of Delphinapterus leucas. Lineage (NCBI taxonomy): Eukaryota > Metazoa > Chordata > Mammalia > Artiodactyla > Monodontidae > Delphinapterus > Delphinapterus leucas. The sequence goes on along the minus strand of NC_143136.1, from coordinate 39,590,124 downwards.
ATTGTTTGAGATTTTTCTTGTTTTTTGAGGTGAGAATGAATTGCTATAAACTTCCCTCTTAGAACTGGTTTTGCTGTGTGCCATAGGTTTTTGGTTGTGGTGTTTTGATTGTCATTTGTTTCTATGTATTTTTTAATTTCTTTGATTTCTTCAGTGATCTCTTGGTTATTTAGTGACACACTGTTTGACCTCCATGTATTTGGTTTTCTTTACTGTTTTTTTCCTGTAATTGATTTCTAGTCTCATAGCTTTGTGGTCAGAAAAGATGCTTGTTACGATTTCAATTTTCTTAAATTTTCCAAGGCTTGATTTGTGACCCAAGATGTGATCTATCCTGGAGAATGTTCCATGTGCACTTGAGAAGAAAATGTATTCTGTCACTTTTGGGTGGAATGTTCTATAAATATCAATTAGATCTATCTGGTCATTTAAAGTTTGTGTTTCCTTATTTATTTTCTGTTTGGATGATCTGTCTGTTGATGTAAGTGCGTTGCTAAAGTCCCTTACTATATTTGTGTTACTGTCAATTTCTCCTTCGTGGTTGTTAGCATTTGCCTTATGTATTGAGGTGCTCCTATGTTGGGTGCATAAACATTTATAATTGTTATATTTTCTTCTTGGATTGATCCTTTGATCATTATGTAGTGTCCCTCCTTATCTCTTGTAACAGTCTTTATTTTAAAGGCTATTTTATCTGATATGACTAGTGCTACTACAGCTTTCTTTTGATTTCCATGTGCATGGAATATCTTTTTCCATCCCTTCAGTTTCAGTCTGTATGTGTCCCTAGGTCTGAAGTGGGTCTCTTGTAGACAGCATATATATATGGGTCTTGTTTTTGTATCCATTCAGCCGTTCTGTGTCTTTTGGTTGGGGCATTTAATCCATTTACACTCAAGGTTATTATTGATATGTATGTTCCTATTACCGTTTTCTTAATTGTTTTTGTGGGTCTTTTTCTTCTCTTGTGTTTTCCACCTAGAGAAGTTTCTTCATCATTTGTTGTAAAGCTGGTTTGGTGGTGCTGAATTCTCTTAGCTTTTGCTTGTCTGAAAAGCTTTTGACTTCTGCATCGAATCTGAATGAGATCCATGCTGCGGGCAGGCCAGAAGGGAGTGGCAGGGTATACTTAAAGTGTTGGACTGTTTTTAAGAGGGAAATAAACTTGCTTGTTTCTTAAGCCACCGCCCTTTGAGAGAAGTCTCTTTACAATAGCTACTTAGTCTATGCTGACAAATGCATACCTCATTCAAGTGATTCTTTGGCACACACCTGCTATATAGCTGTTCTAAACTAAAGTTGCAAAGTTTATGTATGATTTACTTTAAAAAGTACTTAACAGAGGGCTTCCCTGGTGGCGCAGTAGTTGAGAGTCCGCCTGCCGATGCAGGGGACACGGGTTTGTGCCCCGGTCCGGGAAGATCCCACAAGCCGCAGAGCGGTTAGGCCCGTGAGCCATGGCTGCTGAGCCTGCGCGTCCGGAGCCTGTGCTCCGCAACAGGAGAGGCCACGACAGTGAGAGGCCCGTGTACTGCCAAAAAGAAAAAAAAACAACCCCCGCCCCCAAAAAAACAAACAAGCAAACAAAATACTTAACAGAGATTTAATATTACCTTTATGATGTCACTCATGTATTTTGCATTCCTATCGTGCTCTCTTGAATGTAAATGATTAGGTGACTTAAGATATTAGAATCTTTGCAGTAAACAAATTGAGTACTATACACTCAAAAAGTAGACACAAATGACAATTTAAAACTCATGTAGACCACCCACAGTTTTTGTGTTTCATGGAGTCATTCATTTGATGTTGCCTGATCAATACATATGTATGGTTTTTTTTTGTTTTTTTTTTTTTTGCGGTACGCAGGCCTCTCACTGCTGTGGCCTCTCCCGTTGCGGAGCACAGGCTCCGGACGCGCAGGCGCAGCGGCCATGGCTCACAGGCCCAGCCGCTCAGCGGCATATGGGATCCTCCCGGACCGGGGCATGAACCCGTGTACCCTGAATCGACAGGCGGACTCTCAACCACTGCGCCACCAGGGAAGCCCTATATGTATGTTTTATTTTTACCACTGGCACCTATTCATTTGACAGTGAGATAATGTTCACTGAAGAAACTACAAGACATTTACATATCAAATGAACACAGCAGCATTCATTCAGAGTATCGTCTTTCACTAGCATCTCCAAGTGGAAAACCAAGGTAATTGTAGGGAGTGTAATGTCCTCTTTCTGCTTAATAGTGATTGTCTTAATCTGTTCCCTTTCATCTTCATTAGTGTATAGGTAAAACTGTATGTTTTAAATGGTGACTTTATCTATGAGACTATTATATAAGAAACTGAAGCGTTTGGATTAAAAACAAAATCTCAAACTTAATGTAGCTTTGGGATTAAACATATTTTATAGACTAATTATTTTCTAAAATTCTTAAACCACGTGTGATAACTAAACCTAATTCAGGTAATCATAATATTCGATGTAATTAAGTATCATTTGAAATAAATGGGAGTGTTTATATAATTTATTTGTATAGGTAGTGGCTCTCAAACTTTAGGTAGCATCAGACTCACTAGGAAGATTGAATGACACACTGCTGAGCCCTAACCCCAGAGTTCCTGATTTAGTAGGTCTGGGTGGGGTGCAAGAATTTACATTTCTAACAAGTTCCCAGGTAACCATGATACTGCTTCTGCTGTTCCTCCAACACATGTTGATTAATCACTGATGGCGGTTAGGTATCAAACTTACAAAAAGTATATACAATACAGATGGACTCCGATTTACGATATTTTGACTTCACAGTGATGCAAAAGCACTATGCATTCAGTAGAAACCATTCGTTTTGAATTTTGATCTTTGTCCAAGGTAGTGATATGCAGTACAGTACACTCTTGTGATGCTGGGCAGTGGCAGCGAGCTGCAGCTCCCAGTCAGCTGCGCGATCACCAAGGTAAACCATTCTGTACCCATACAACCTTCTGTTTTTCACTTTTAGTACAGTATTCAGTAAATTACATGAGATTATTATTATAAAACAGGCTTTGTGTTAGATGATTTTGCCCACCTGTAGGCTATTTAATGTAAGTGCTCTGAGCACATTTAAGGAAGACTAGGCTAAGCTATGATGTTCAGTGGATTATGTATGTTAAATGCATTTTCAACTTATGACATTTTTCAAGTTAGGATGAGTTGAGACATAATCCCATCTTTAAGTCGGGGAGGATCTGTATAACACACACCTGAATCCCATTATGCTGCTTTTACAAATATTAAATGTTTTGTCACATTGCTTCAGATTCCCCTCACTTTTTAAGAAATAAAACACTGCAGATGCAGCTAAATATGCATACTTCCTCTACCATCTGACTCCCCTTCATTTCTTCCTGAAAAGATAACGACTCTCTAGAATGTGATCATCCCCATGTTAAGCTCTTGCTACATGTATGTAGAACCCAAATTAAGGTATTTTGCATGTTTTTAATTGTGTATAAATGATATGACATGTACCTTTTTGGAGTTTACTCTTTATGTTTCTAAGAATTATGTTTGTTGTGTATTTCATAGTCACACATTTATAACTTTAGCATAATCTTTAATTACATAGGTATGCCATATTTTTTTTATCCATTCTTCTACTGATGGGCATTTAGGTTTGTGGCAGGCACTAATGGTTATATAATCAACTGACATTCCTCATTTACCTCCTTTTTGCTTGCTGTTAGTATGCCCTCCATATGCATAGGAAAGGTGGCTTCTTTCCAATCTCAAGAGAATAATGTCGATTTGTCTAAGCCGATCATGGTAATTTCTTCCTTTACCAGTTTTGTTTTGTGTATGTAGTACAGCCCTGATGAAAGATATGTTAAGGGAAATCTGAGAGGAACTTTCAGGAAAGATTTTTCTCCCTGGATGAAAAGAAAAAGACAAACCTTCCGCGCTTTGGATATGGTTGTGCAAGGATGGAGTGGTTGTGGCAACAGCAGTTTCTTGAGATTCTGAGTAGAAAGATCTGAGGATGAGAGAGTTTGGGGTTTTGCTTGTGTAATTGTCCTGAAACCACCATTTTCCCCAACTTTTTTTTTTTTTGTGTGTGTGTGTGGTACGCGGGCCTCTCACTGTTGTGGCCTCTCCCATTGCGGAGCACAGGCTCCGGACGCGCAGGCTCAGCGGCCATGGCTCACGGGCCTAGCTCCGTGGCATGTGGGATCTTCCCAGACCGGGGCACAAACTCGTGTCCCCGGCATCGGCAGGCGGACTCTCAATCACTGCGCCACCAGGGAAGCCCTTCCCCAACTTTTTTAATGTGAAATTTTCCTCTTTGTTTAACCACTTTTAGTTCAGTATTCTGTTATTTACAACATAGTTAACATTAAAAAAAAAATCAACAATACTGCGTTAGAGATCTTGAATTTGTCTCCTGTGCATAGTGTAAGAGTTTCTCTAGGGTAGATAGATAGATAAAAGTGGAATTTGGGGGCTGTGGAGTGTATTCATATTCAGCTTCAGTAAATGTCAGATTGCTTCCCAAAATGGTTGCACCAATTTATACTCCCACCAGCAGTGTAAGGTATTTTCTATTTCTTTACATTAGATTTTTGCTTAACACCTGGTATTTTCAGATATTAATTTTTGCCTCTTAATGTCTTGGTGTGTTATCCAGATTATTAGTGATCATGTCACTGCTTAACCATCTGTCCTGTTTATAACCTTTGTATAGTTGTCTATGCAGTATTGGAGTGTTTTGTATTTATATATATATATATATATATATATATATGTTTTATATGTTCTGAATACTGATCTTTTATATGCATTGTTTATATATACACATTGCAAATATCTTTTAGTGTATATATAGCTTGTCATAAACTTTGTTTATTGTGTTCTTTATTGTAGAGTAATACTTAAAGAATTTAGTGTAATTAAATTAATCAAAATTTCCTTTTAAGGTTTGTGCTTTTTGCATCTTATCTAAAATTTAGTTTAATTAAATTATCTAAAATTTCCTTTTAAGGTTTGTGCTTTTTTTGTCTTTCCTTAGCCTAAAGTCATGATAGTCTCCTATATTTTATTCTAAAAGTTAAGAATTTTTTTGTTTTTCACATTGGGTTTTTAATCCTCTTGGAATTGACATTTGTGTATGGTGTGAGGGAGAACTATTTTTTCACAATCAATATTATTGATTCTTTTTATTTTATTTTATTTTTTTTGCGGTACGCGGACCTCGCTGTTGTGGCCTCTCCCGTTGCGGAGCACAGGCTCCGGATGCGCAGGCCCAGCGGCCATGGCTCACGGGCCCAGCCACTCCGCGGCATGTGGGATCTTCCCGGACCGGGGCACGAACCCGTGTCCCCTGCATCGGCAGGCGGACTCTCAACCACTGCGCCACCAGGGAAGCCCCTATTGATTCTTTTTCTGAATTCTGTTGTTTCTTTGGTCTATCTGTATGGCCCTCTGCCAGTTCTGTTATTTTAGTTATATAACTTTATAAAAAGAAGTCTTTATCACCTTGCTAATTTTCTGAACTGTGTTGGTTGTCCTTGGGTTTTTGCTCATCCATATGAATTTTTAGATTAGCTTATGCAGTCTCACGAAAAGCAGACAGCTTCCGGGATTTTGATTGACACTGAATTAGATTTGCATATACACTTGGGAAGACTTTATATACCTTATGCCATTTATTCCATCCATGTAGGTGGTGTCTCTCCAGTTTTTGCAAATAATGTCATATACATTTCTCCTTTTAATGGTCTTTTTCTATTTATTTCTAGGAGCCTAATAATTTTTGTTTATAATTACATTTTCTAATTGGTTTTCACTGGAGAAAATTTGATTTTTAAAAACTTTTAATTGAAGTAAGTATGTGTACAGAAAAGTACACAGAGTATGATAAGTACAATGAATTACCACAAAGTAAACATATTTGTGTAACCATTACTCAAGTAAAGAAAGAGAACATTACTACAATTTCCAGTCCCAGTTATTACCCTCTACCTTCCCTTCAAAAAATAATCATTGTCGTGGTTTAGTTTTGCCCATTTTAAATTTTATATAAATAGAATTTTGCTCTATAGTTTATTTAGCATTTATCTTTGGCTCAGTCTCAATTTGTGAGATTCATCTGTGTTAATGTGTGAATCTGTGATTATATTTTCATTCCTGTGTAGTATTCCATTGTAAAATTATTGTTTTGTTTATCCATTCTACTGTTGATGGACATTTGGCCTTTTTCCTGTTTTGAGCTGTGATGAATAATAGTTATGTGAACTTTCATGTTCATTCATGTCTTTTTGTATCTCTGTCCATGTATTTCTGCATATATCCAGGGCTAGAATTGCTATATGAGTGGATATGCTTATGTTCAACTTCTGGCAGATCCTGCCAAATAGTTTTCCATAAGATACCAATTTGCAGTCCCACCAGCAGTATATGCAGGTTCCAGTTGATCCATATTCTTGCCTACATCTTTTATACTTTACTCATTCTGGTGGGTATATAGTGGTATCTACTTGTGATTTTAATTTATAATTCTCTGATGACTATTGAGGTTGAGAATCCTTTCATATGCTTCTTAGTAATTTGGCTATCCTCTTATGAAGTGCCCGTTCAAATTTCCCATTTTTCCATTGAGTTGTCTCATAATTTTCATATTGATTTGTAGAAATTCCTTATATATTGATAGTAACATTGCCATAATTTTCTCCCAATCTGTTGTTGCCTTTTTAGTCTCTTAATGATATCTCTTGATGAATAGAAATTTCTTTATTTTAATGTAGTGTACTTGATCAGTCTTTCCTTCATAATGCACATTATGTCCTATCTTGAAGGTCTTGAAGCTAGTCTCCCAAATAAATCTTCTAGATCTATACTTTCCAGTACAGTAGCCAGTAGCCACATGTGGCTGTTGAAATGTGGCTAGTCTGAATTAAGATGTCTGTAAGTATAAAATACATGCCAGATTTCAAAGACATAGTATAAAAAAGAATGTAAAAATTTCATTAATAATTTTTATACTGATTACCTGTTGAAATGATAATATTTTGGATATAGTGGGTTATATAAAATATAGGATGACAATGACTTTGACCTGTTTATTCTAGAAAACTTTAATATTGCATGAATGACTCACATCATATTTCCATATTCTAGAAGCATGCTGTCCAGTAGAACTTTCTGTGATGATTGACATGTTCTTTGTCTACACTGTTCAGTATGGTAGCCATGAGTTACATGTGACTATTGAGCATTTAAAATGTAATTAGGTGACTGAGAAACAGTTGTTGTTTTGGGAGCTTTTCTTTTGGGCCGTGCCACGCAGCTTGTGGGTTCTTAGTTCCCCAAACAGGGATTGAACCTGGGCCACCAAAGTGAATGCACCAAGTCCTAACCACTGGACTGCCAGGGAACTCCCAAGAAGCTGAATTTTTAATTAAGTTGTTAGTTTAAATTTAAGTAGCTGCACTTGACAAGTGGCTACCATATTGTGCAGCACAGTTTTGGACCCTGTTTTACTTTAAAATTTACTGTTTTAGATTTACATTTACAATCCATCTATAATTGATGTTTACATATGGTGTGAGGTAGGGGTCAAGTTTAATTTATTTTTCTTCTATATCGAAATCTAGTTGACCAAGCACCAAGGAAAAGAGAATCTTTCCTATTTTTAGACTATGTTATTTATTTATTTGTTCTTACACCAGATACCCACAGTCTTTAGTAACTGGTAGGTAGAGTGTCTTGTCCATTTTGGGCCCTTGGTTTCCATGTAAACATTAAAAATACCTCATCAATTTTCATAAAATTATCTCTGGGATTTTGATTGGGATTACATTGGATCATGTCTCATCCAATCTTGAACATGATAAAGCCATCCATTTATATAGGTCCTTCATTTCTCTCAATAATATGTGATCTTTTTTTATGAAAAGGTCTTGCACATCTTTTGTTAGATTTATTTCTAGTTATTTGCTACTGTAAATGGTAAACTTTTTCTAATTTCATTTTCTAATTATTGCTGGTGTAGAGAAATACAATTGATTTTAGGTTATTGTCCTTAACTTATTAATTCTCATAGATTCTTTTGGACTTTCTGCATACCCAATCCTGCCATTTGTGAATAATGACAGTTTCATTTCTTTCTGATTCTTACATATCTTATCACACATTTCATCTTACTGCCTTATTGCACTGACCAGGACCTCAAGAACAGAGTTGAGTAAACTTTTTTGTAAAGGACCATATAGGAAGGAACCAACATTTACTGTATAAATGTGTATAAAGTATTGTGCTTAAAGGGAGTCAGAGTAGTCCTGCAGATGAGTTTTAAGCAAATTTGTATTAATTTGAAGGGCTTTACACTATTTTGATAAAAGGGGCCATTTTTTATAGGAGCTTGAAGAAGAAAAGAATGATTCATAGGCATGAAAGAAATGGGGTAAAACAATTTGCCTAGTGAATTGGCAACTGCTGGTAAGTTTGTTTATTTTGAGTGTGCATAAGTATAAACTAATGCTTGTTTCTCTTTCCCTTTAGGAAAAATAGAAATGAAGGTACATATGCACACAAAATTTTGCCTCATTTGTTTGCTGACATTTATTTTCCATCATTGCAACCATTGCCATGAAGAACATGACCATGGTTCTGAAGAGCATCACAGACACCATCGTGGAATGACAGAATCGGAGTCAAGCAAATTTTCAGTGCTGGATGCTGAAAATGAAAAAAAATATTATATTGAAAAACTTTTTGATCGTTATGGTGAAAATGGAAGATTATCCTTTTTTGGTCTGGAGAAACTTTTAACAAACTTGGGCCTTGGAGAGATAAAAGTAGTTGAGATTAATCATGAGGATCTTGGCCACGATCATGTCTCTCACTTAGATATTTTGGCAGTTCAAGAGGGAAAGCATTTTCACTCACATAACCACCAGCATTCCCATAGTCATTTAAATTCAGAAAATCAAACTGTGACCAGTGTATCAACAAAAAGAAGCCATAAGTGTGATCCAGAGAAAGAGACAATTGAAGTGTCTGTCAAATCTGATGATAAACATATGCATGACCGTAATCATCGCTTATGTCATCATCATTGTTTGCGTCATCACCTTGATCATAACACTACTCGCCATTTTCCTAATGATTCCATTATTCACAGTGAGCATGGGGAGCCTAGCCATGAACCTTCTACAGAGACCAATAAAACACAGGAACAATCTGAAAGTAAGCTACTGAAAGGAAAGAAGAAGAGAAAAGGGAAGAAAAGTAATGAAAATTCTGAGGTTATTACACCAGGTTTTCCCCCTAACCATGATCAGGGTGAACAGTACGAGCATAATCGGGTCCACAAACCTGATCGTGTACATAACCCAGGTCATTTTCATGTACGTCTTCCAGAACATAATGGTCATGATCCTGGTCACGGACACCAAGATCTTGATCCTGATAATGAAGGTGAACTTCGACATACTAGAAAACGAGAAGCACCGCATGTTAAAAAAAGTGCAATTTATTCAGCTGCTAGTCACAAAGATCATAATGAAGATGACCGGCAACATGAGGTAAGCAGAACAAGATGGTTGCTCCGTAATTCTCAGATGATTGTGGAGCATTTTTAGGTAAAAAGAGAAGTAACAGAGGAATAGTCAGCCATATTCAAACTTATTTCCAGTTACAAAATACATTAAGGAATCAAAATCAGGTTAAAGATTTTTAGCTGCATTTTCACTTACATTGTTTGTTCTCAAATTTGGGTTCCTTCAATTCCTAAATGTTTAAAGGTTGTTAGAAAATGTATTCCTTATTTTTGTTCCTTATTTTACTCTCTTGCTTAAGACTTGTTTTGACTCCCAAAATTAGTTTACATGTTGTTACTGTTAGCTGGTTTCTAGATATTTGAAAATTGAAGACTTTTTTTGTTCAAACTGTTTTCTTGGGAAGTTCCTAGACAGTTTTTTTTCATAATTGTTAACTTATTAACTTTGGAGTGGTTGCCAGTTATTGATCTAGCTACAAAGTCAGGTATTTTGCACATGTGGTAGGTTTGTTTTCTCTGTCACTTTATCATAGGACCTACTTGCTCATATTAGTCTTTTCTTATGCTTTCAACAGATGTACAATGAATGCAAAAAGATATAATAATGGGAAACTCCAATAGTAATGGAATGGTTTTGTTTTTCTTTTAAATTTTCATGCTCTTTTGAATTCTTTCACATTTGATTGGTTCCTTCTTGATTTTTAAAAAAACTATTCACCTTAAAAACATTTTTGTCTCATTAAAAGTGTATCAACACCCTTATGTATTCTTATATTTAGCCCTCATTAAAGTTTAAAAAAATTGTTGAATTTGTTTATTGTTCGGATGTAGAAAAAGCAGCACCATCTAATGTGGAAAATGACCTCAACCTTTGTTGTTTCTGTCTCTTATTATGGAAGTGTGTTTTACATCTAAGTAAATATCTTTGTTTATTTACTGGACAAATCATTAGATATTTGGTTTTTAGCAAATTTAAAAATCTTAGTGTACTTTTAAAGAAATATATTAATTTGTTACTATGGGTAATATCCTAGAGTCTTGTTGATAATAACTAGACATTATCAATAATGTTTACTTTTTGTATTCTACTTGTGGGGTCTGGATCATCAGACTTGTTATTTTGTATCCCATAGGCCTGATGCATACTGAGGATTTTTTCAAGATTTCTGGAAATATTCTATGCATTGGATAGGGTAGTAGTATCTCATGTAAAGGCCTGAAAAAAATCATTTTTTTTGTTTGTATGTTTTGATTCTGTTTTTTGTACCATAGATAAAATAAGCAAGCATGCAACCAGAGTGCATATGTATGAAAAAGAGGTAGTGCCATCTCCTTTGCCTCAATTTTAGATATTTGTTTTTACTATATGACGGGTCCAGAATTTTTTGTTACTTGTTTTCTTCTTTGTTTTGTTATATTTTGTACTTAAAGTACCAGTGGATAAAGCTGCCTTTTTTTAATCCTCCAGTTTTAGCATTGGGATAGAATTCCCCTATATGATATTCTTTTGGGGTACCTTAGTGAACATGTCTATATCCTTGTATATTTTAATATAAAGTTGTCAAAGAACTCTTAAGTCTGTTTAACACTGTTTCACAAATAAGAATCTTGAGCGATTGATGATTGCACTTTGACTAGGGAAGTGATTTTTTTCCTCACCCCTTAAGGATCTTGGGAATATAGTTCTAAGGCATTCTTATTGATGGCAGAAAGTCATATCTTTTATATGTTGCAGTGGAAAATGGTTCAAATCTATTAAAAGTTTTGGATAATCAAGTTGAATGTATTCCTATCATAAATTCCTGTCAAAAATCATTCTTTGTAATAGGTATCTATATATTGCAGATTATTTTCAAATAATATTTAGAATATTTTTACTATATAATATTTTCTTTTTCTGCATAATCTTCTTAAAGTACTCTTACTTAATTTTTTTTATCAATTTCCTTGCAGTGTTTGAACGTCACTCAGTTGTTAAAATACTATGGTCATCGGGCCAATTCTCCAATCTCACCTGATCTATTTACGTACCTTTGCCCTGCTTTGTTATATCAAATCGACAGCAGACTTTGTATTGAGCATTTTGACAAACTTTTAGTTGAAGATTTAAATAAAGATAAAAATCTGGTTCCTGAAGATAAGGCAAATATAGGGGCATCAGGTAAGAAAGATTTAAGTTCTTTCTCCTCAAAAAAGTCTCTGTAGTTATTTTTTATTTTAATGTAATTGAATGAGGAAGTAATTCCAAATGATTGCTTTCCTTTTGGTGACTTTCAGTATGTTTTAATCATGTTTAGGTATGTGTGTTTAGAAAGATTGGGGGGAGACAAGGAGGCACAATACAGTTTACTAATGTCTTCTGACACTACAGAGGAATGTTTTGCTACAGACAGAGAACTAATAGATTAGAAAGGAAATACAGGTTTGTCATAAATAGATTCTTCTTGATGGGCAAATGTTAATAAGGGGACCCCTAATTAAAGTTATATGATGTTATAATTACTTAACATTTAGCAGGGTGAGGGGCTCTAATGAAAAGATTATTAAGTTCCTGAGGAAGTAAAAAGGGAAGCCAGTGTGGTGAAACTCTAGGAATGTCTCAGAAATGCCAGTGATTGGCACATGAACTTCATCATGGGCACTTCTAGAGAGTAAAACCAAAACTATTTTTTTTTTTTTTTTTTTTTTTTGGTACGCGGGCCTCTCACTGTTGTGGCCTCTCCCGTTGCTTTTTTTTGGTACGCGGGCCTCTCACTGTTGTGGCCTCTCCCGTTGCGGAGCACAGGCTCTGGACGCGCAGGCTCAGCGGCCATGGCTCACGGGCCCAGCCGCTCCGCGGCATGTGGGATCTTCCCAGACCGGGGCACGAACCCGTGTCCCCTGCATCGGCAGGCGGACTCTCAACCACTGTGCCACCAGGGAAGCCCCAAAACTATTTTTAAACTTCTCTCTAGGCTCTTTTTCATCATATCCAGTTGGCTAGATTGCTCCACCTTGATGTTTACAGATACCTCCCATCTAATATTTCTGGAACTTCTACTCCACAGGAAGTTCATACCTCTTATAGAATCCCAAATGCCATTCCAATTCATTCTTTTGATAAAATCTGAAAATCTTTGATTTTTTTCCCTCTTATGGTTTTAATTTTCATTTCCTATTTCCCCTTGTATAATCAGTTGTCAAGTCCAGTTGAGTCTTAAATATCTTCCAACTGTATCCACTCTGTCATAACTTTAGTTCAGATCCTCCTTGGTTCTTTCCTGAATTGTTGAAATGCCTTCATAACCTTCCCTGCCTGTGTTTTTGTCCCCTTTGTAGGTCATGCTTAGCATTTAAGCTAGATTTATCTTTCTGAAATGCAAAGGAGATACTCTGACATAGATTTTTCTTTTTAGTGATAGCTGGCATTTATTTAATACGTATGTTTTCCTTTTATTTATTAACAAACATGTATTGCAGGCACTGTTCTAAACTCAGTTCATTTACTCCTCACAACAGTCTTATGAGGTGGAGAATGTTACCCTAATAACTTTCCCAGGGTCTCAGAACTAGTGAGTGATAGTGGTCAGATTCAGTCCTGGGAAGTTTAACCATTTTGATATCCATGTTCTAAGTGTTTTACATGCTTTTTTTTTTCTTTTTAGTAAATTTTAATAATAATTATTGAATTATTATGTGAGGGAGCTATTGTATGATTCTTGTTTTTACAGATAAGGAAGCTGAGGTATAGAAAAGTTTAGTAACTTGCCCATAATTCCCAGACCTAGATAAAACCCACCAAGTCTGAGGTTTGTCTGATAAATGTTCTGGGCAATCACTGTGCTATTATTTTCCAAATATAGCTAATTCTGGTATCACCTTTATGATTTTTGCCACATATTGTTACACTAATATTTTTCATTAGATCTCTATATTTTTCTTTACATTTTTTGTATTGTAAGCAGTAATAGCTATGAGAACATGGATTTGATGTGATGTGCTAGTTATACTTTTTTCCTCATATATTTTAGAATACTGCATTATGCTATGTTGTTCAAAGTTCAGAGTGTTGGTTTTTTTTCTCCCAATCATGCTTTCCAGAATATGATCCATGCCTACCTACCTTTCCATCTTTATCCTCCACCATTCGTTTCTTCCCTCTTAGCTCTAACCATAACAAACTCATGGTAATAGATTATGCTGGTTTACCTTCATGCCTCTGTGCCTTTTCACATTGTAAACCTCTCTACTTGGCTGACTACTATGATTCCTCAAAGATTCAGCTCAAGGATTAGTCTCTCTGGGATAACTTAGTGACCATTCTAGGCTTAATTAAGTCCCCTACCTTGATACTCTCTGGATATTTCCATCATGGTACAGAGTTCATAATTGGATTAGTTACGTTTTTGTTTGACTTTAGTTGGTTAAAGGAAGTGCCTGGGTCTTTCATCTCAGCATCCCTAGTGCCTAAGATAAAGGGTACTTTGGACAAAAAGTAAGCACTCATATATTGATTAAATGAATAAATTGCTTAATATTAGTCTATAAACTTTCAGTTCTAACCTAGGAAGAACACTTGTAAGCCAGCCGGGTGTACTTTGATAATACAGTGTTCTCACTCAGAATGAGTTGTATTTCAGGAACTTCATCATTTGCAAAATCATGATGAATGCAGTTCTGGTCGAAATGCCCAAGATATAGTGGTGGTATTACATAGTAATTAAAGTGACTAAATTGATGTGTATGAATATGAGCTGAAAACAGAATTCCGATAAAATAGATGAAAGATTGAAAGAGCAGCATTTAAAATGTTTTCATAGTGTAGCAATAAGGTAGACATGTTTAAGAATATCACATTCTAGTATGAGTTTTATATGATAGAGACATTTCTTAAAGCTTAAAAGAGTACACATAAAAAGAAATGCGCTCAATACATAACTAAGTCTCCTAGGTTCCTGCCTATTCTTGGTTAATTTCTTTGCAATGGGAAAATGACTTCAGAATAGATAAATTAATCATAATAGCCTATATTTATTGGAACCTTACTGTGTGCTATTTTAAACACTTTTACAAGAGTTATTTAATTTAATTTGTTACACCCATGAGATAGGCACTTTTATTTACTTCTCTTTGCTGAGGAAAGGAGGCTTTGAGAAGTTAAGTAACATGCCCAAGGTCACATAGCTGCCAGGCAGCAGAGCTGTGATAGGAACTAGAGTATTCTCCATCTAAAACCTGTAATGTAACCACTATGCTCTTCTCCTATGCTGTGCTCTACTGCTTCCTGCTGAAAAGGTTCTTAAGTGTGCTTTGCTAAAATGTAAATGACAGGGAGATAAGGAGAGTGTTAGTGATTTGACAGATAATGCAGACAGAGACAGGAAACGGGTAGAGGTAAATATTGATATAAGTAAGTATTACTATAAGTGTAGATTAGTCATTAAAAAAAAAAAGAAAACAACCTGAGAATAGTCTTCTAGTTAGACAAGCTGGGTTCAGTCTGTTAAGATCTGGAAAGGCAGAGAAAAGTGATTTCACATGCTAGACTTGAATAATGATCTTTGGATAGACAAAATATGTCCTCTTTGTGGCTTCATGCTCATTGATCTTTGTAGATGAGTAAACACCTTGAGAGCCACAGTCTCTCTCAGGTGCTTATAAATTCTCCCTGGCAGGAATAAAAGGGGAAGCTAGGTCTAAGATTATTTAACTTAATAAAAAATAAAATACATTTGTTCTTTGCGGGGAAAAATGGAGACTGACAAGATTGTGGCATCTGGAGTTAAAACTAATAGGCTTTTTTGTTTTTATGGTTTCTTAAAAAAACTCTAGTTCTTTGTTTTCTCATCAGCTGTGGGTTATGACTTAGAGTTGTCTATGTTGTAATATTGACATCATCTATATATTTTAACAAGGCTGTTGACAGATGCTTGACTATAGTAATGTTGAAAATTACATTTATTAAATATGAAAAGCCTTAGAGGAAATTGTACTTGCTTTGAAAACGAATACTTTACTAATAGTGAATATTGATTAGTTGTTTGCAGGTGGTTATTAACATTCTCAGAAATGAAGCTTGAATTAATTATGTCCTGATAGATGTTAATAATTGTTAGAGAGAATGCTCTGCTAATAATTATTTTCAATGACTGCTGCACCATTAAACAAGGTTAACTTGTTCTGTATAAATCTCCCATAGTGACACAGCTACTACCTCATTAACTATTCAGAGACTGCTGTAAACCAAATATGCTATATATACTGTGTATGGTAGGAATCGTTTGTTTCACAAGATTGGCTCATTTAGTCATAGAGTTGACCCTAGCTTAATTATCAAGGGGAGTTGTGAATAGGCCGCTCAGCATTTTCTGCCAATTAAAATGCTGAAACAGTGTAGAAAACTGCCATCTTGCACATGCTTTGAACCAAGTTAATTAGAAAGTTTCCACAGATGAGCGCTTCTTTTTAAAAGAATGCATTTTCTCTCTAGATAATGAGAAAGGGAGTTGGTGAATAACTAAGCTTGAAGACCTTTAACGTTTTAAGAGACCTAATTCGCAGAATAAGTGAAGCTTATTTCAGACATTTAGCATTTTTTATTGCATATGGTATCTTGGGTACAAATAAAGAAAACATTTGCTAGTTGTACTTAACAGTTTGCATAGTGTTAGGTTGGTATAAGTTTTATGAGATTCCTTTTATTGTTCATTGTTTATCGTTGTTATTTTGCTTTTTTATGGCTTTATACCAAATTGTGATCGAAAAAACGCAATACTTTGGTCGAGAATCAGAAAAATTTTATTACCTGAGTTGCCTTTTTTCTACACCTAAGAAATTATGATAGAGTTTATGTGAGCTTTAAATGTGTATGTTATTAATTCTAAAAATAAGTACATACTTAAATAGCATGGGAATGTATTTCAGGTACAATAAATTCAAAACAACTTTACTTCTCATAGTTCAAAGAAATCGTAATTTTCCTTGAAGAAAATTTAAGTTAGGAGAATGACTACTTCTTAAATTTTTAGTGCTAGAAAGCTAAAATTACTGTTAAAAATTAATAAGAAGTCAGTATAAGAAAACGTATCTGTAATAACATACACTTATGGAATAATAGGGCTGTTTTGCTAATGAAACAGTTGTGATGGAATAGTTGTAATCTATACAAAATATCTAGAAAATTTCTGATTTATCTGAAATGGTATTTCTTCTTATTTTTATGTTTAATTATACTTATTTTTCTTGTAAATCCTCTTCTATGTGAAGCCATCTCCCTGGGGGTAAATACATAAGTGGTAAATAAATCACTTGGCCAAGAATTCTCTGAAAATACTTTGAGTTACTGGAGAAAACAGTGGATTCAGGAAGGACTTTGGGTTTGGTTTTTTTTTTTTTTTTTTTTTTGCAGTATGCAGGCCTCTCACTGTTGTGGCCTCTCCCGTTGCGGAGCACAGGCTCCGGACATGCAGGCTCAGCAGCCATGGCTTATGGGCCCAGCCGCTCCACGGCATGTGGGATCTTCCCAGACCAGGGCACGAACCCACGTCCCCTGCATCGGCAGGCAGACTCTCAACTACTGTGCCACCAGGGAAGCCCGGGTTTAGTTTTGACTTTGCCATTTTAGCTAGCTGTTTAACTATTTTTTATTACGGTAAAATGTATATAACATAAAGTTTGCTGTCTTAACCATTGAAGTGTACAAATTAGTGGCATTTATTACATTCACAATGTTGTGCAACCATCACACTACTTGTAAAACTTTTTTTACCCACCACCCCAGATAGAAACTGTGTAACCATTAAGCAATAGCTCATTTCCCCCCTACCCCCAGCCCCTGGTAACCTCTAATCTTTTTGTCTCTATGAATTTGACTATTCTAGATAGTTAATGTAAGTGGAATCATACAATGTTTATCTTTTCTGTCTCTTCTTTATTTTGAAATACTCAGCATAATGTTTTTAAGGTTCACCTATGTTGTAGCATGTATCAAACTGCATTCGTTTTTGTAGCTGAATACTAGTCCATTGCATGTATATACCACATTTCGTTAAACCATTCATTCATTGATGGGCGCTTGGCTATTGTGAATAATGCTGTAATGAACAAGGCATACAAGTATCTGAGTTTCTGCTTTCAGTTCTTTGGGGTATAGACCTAGGAGTGGAATTTCTGGGTCATATGGTGATTCTGTTTAGCTTTTTGAGGAACTACCAAATCTTTGCTACAGTGGCTGCACTATTTTATGTTCCCACTAGCAACGTAAGACGTTCCAGTTTCTCCACATCTTTGCCAACATGTGTTTTTCTTTTTTCTTTTTTTCAAAGCCATCCTAGTAGGTGTGAAGTGGTAATGTTTAGCATTTAACATCTCTTTGCCTAAATATACAAATACAAATCTCTAAAGTAAAAGGACATTGGACACATTGGGGCCTGCTAAATTGTGTTCTTCAGGATACTGGCTCATTGTGCTATATTAATAGGTTCCATGATCAAGTAAGTTAGAAAAATACTGCATATTATTTCCCCCTTGCAGAAATTCACATTGCTCATTAAACTGTTAGAGGCTCTGAGGGAACTTGTTTAATCCAGAATTACCAAGTCTTTTTGATTATTAAAATTCTCTCCTCACTCCCCTTGGAATGCCACCTATCTCATAGAATTAGATGAGCAGTTTGAGAAACGCTACTGTAGATTATTAAAGTTCTTTCTAGCTATACAATATGACAATAGCTAGTATGTTGCCAGTTCAAATAGCTACAAGTAAGCAAGAAATTAAAAAAATTCTTTATAAAGGGGCAGAATAATTGGCCTCTTTGAAAATTTTTTTTTTTTTTTTTTTTTTTTTTTTGTGGTACACGGGCCGGTCACTGTTGTGGCCTCTCCCGTTGTGGAGCACAGGCTCCGGATGCACAGGCTCAGCGGCCATGGCTCACGGGCCCAGCCGCTCCACGGTATGTGGGATCTTCCCGGACCGGGGCACAAACCCGTGTCGCCTGCATCAGCAGGCGGACTCCCAACCACTGCACCACCAGGGAAGCCCTGAAAATATTTTTTATAATTTCCAACTTTGTCAATCAAGGCAGCATATTCACAGAGGAGTAATTAAACTCAATATATTATAATAGTCTCAGTTGTGCTCTCTATATTTTATGTATAAAAAATGTTACTAGAAGTTATAGGATCCTTTTTAGTTCTAGAATTTATTTTCTAAAATCAATTTGAAAAATCTTTTGAAGGTAGCAAGCATATTATATATATTTCCTCTAGTTGGAAGAATGAGAAAACTCTTTTCATAGAATATCCTTGGGAGTGTTCTTTTCTCTTCAACTTTTTGGCAGAGTTTGAGAAAGATCGGTATAAGTTCTTCTTTGTATGTTTGGTAGAATTCGCCTGTGAAGCCGTCTGGTCCTGGACTTCTGTGGGAGTTTTTAAATTGCAGATTCTATTTCAGTTCTAGTGATCAGTCTGTTCAAATTATCTGTTTCTTCTTGATTCAATTTTGGTGGGCTGTATTTTTCTAGAAACTTGTCTGTTTCTTCTGCGTTGTCAAATTTGTTGTCATGTAATTGTTCATAGTGTTCCCTTACAGTTTTTTTGTATTTCTGCAGTACCAGTTGTTATGTTTCCTTTTTCATTTCTTATTTTGAGTTGTCTTTCTTTTCTTCTTGGTGAGCTTGGCCAGTGGTTTGTCCATCTTGTTTATCCTTTCAAAGAGCCAGCCCTTTGTTTTATTGACTTTTTCTCTTGTTTTTTTAATCTCTACTTTATTTATTTTCTCTCTGATCTTTATTATTTCTTTCCTTCTGCTGACTTTAGGTTTTGTTTGTTCTTCTTTTTCTAATTCTTTTAAGTGGTAGGGTAGGTTGTTTATTTGAGAGTTTTCTTGAGGAAGGCCTGTATTGCTATTAATATCCCTCTTTTGCTGCATTCCATGGATTTTGTATGGTGATGTTTTCATTGTCATTTATCTCAGGGTATTTTTTAATTTTCTCTTTGATTTCATCATTAACCCATTGGTTTTTTAGTAGCATGTTGTTTAGTCTCCATGTAATCGTTTTTTTCTCATTACTTTTTCTGTGGTTAATTTCTGGTTTCATGCCATTGTGGTTGAAAAGATGCTTGGGATAATTTCTGTACTCTTAAATTTGTTGAGGCTTGTTTTGTGCCCTAGTATGTGGTCAGTCCTAGAGAATGTGTCATGTGCTCTTGAAAAGAATGTGTATTCTGGGTTTTTTGGATGTAATGTCCTGAAAATATCAAGTCTAACTGCTCTATCGTATCATTTAGTATTTCTGTTGCTCTGTTGATTCTCTGTCTGGAAGATCTGTTTATTGATGTGAGTGGGGTTTTAAAGTATCCTACTATTGTTGTATTCCTGTCAGTTTCTCCTTTTATGTCTGTTAGTATTTGTTTTATTTATGTGGGTGCTCCTATATTAGGTGCATATATGTTGACGAGTGTAAAATCCTTTTCTTGTATTGATCTTCTTGTATTATCATTATATAGTGTCCTCCTTTATCTTTCTTTATGGTCTTTGTTTTAAAGTCTGTTTTGTCTGATACAAGTATTGCAACCCCTGCTTTCTTGTCATTTCCATTTGCATGAAATATCTTTTGCTATTCCCTCACTTTCAATCTGTGTGTGTCCTTTGCACTAAAATGGGTCTCTTGTAGGCAGCATATTGTAGGCTCTTGTTTTTTTATCCATTCTGCCACTCTGTGCTTTTTGATTGGAGCATTTAGTCCATTGATATTTAAGGTAATTATTGATAGATATGTATTTATTGCCATTTTAAGCCTTGTTTTCCTGTTGATCTTATATTTCTTTTTTGTCCCTTTCATTGTCTTTTTGTTTTTCTTTTTGTGACGTGATTATTTTCTTCTATATTATACTTATGTTCTCTCTTTTTTTGTTTTTTGTAAATCTATTATGTTTTTGAAATAACCAGTTTCTTAACAATCATTTTATTGTATAACCAATAAAGAAAAAACATTTCTGTTAAGTATTTTTAAAAAATGTGAGTGTGAGTGTGTGTGTGTATGTATATATATATATTAACTCATTTTGGAGGGGCAGCTGTCCAAGCTCAATGTAATATCACTTCATTGAACAACTCCACATGGCATAATTCACATTGTATTCTAAGTAAATGACATTCACCCAAAAATACAATGAGAATGGTGCTCTTGAAGTTGGCCAGTACTATGACCTTGGGTTGATTCATGTAAGGCTTTTGGCTTTGTGGGATTGTGATGTTTTCTTGTATTCTCTGAGTTTCAGGTGTCAGATAATCACAAGTACTAGTGATTTTCTAATCATAAAGTGGGCTTCTCTCTTTCAGACATTTCTTTTAGCTTACAGATTTGCTTTCTCAGGAGGATAATAATGAGATACAATTACCAGCACTGATTCATGAGAAATTGTACCTGGGAGAGTGTAATATGTGACATATACCCATTTGTACACATATGAACTCATATACCCTTTCACACAGACCTTCCCTCAGCTACATGTGTAAGCACTTGGCTGATTTAATTTGTTCAATCTGCCAGTGCTTGTTCTTCAGTTATACTGTATTTAGCTCACCTGTCAGCATATTGGCAAATTGATTTTCACTGAATTCGATTTTGGTTGATTTGTCATTTGGTAACTTGAGTTTTGACTAATTGACCAGAAGCCATTTGAGATTGTAAATCATCGTATAACACTGCAAAATGTTTATGGCTTCATAGACTCTTGGACTTTTCTTCACATTCAAGATACCCTGAGCCAGAAGTTTATATGATGAGAGTTTTATAAAGGAAATACTTGCTTAGAATAATGTTCATTTTTAGATATAATTTATATGATTAGGGAACAGAATCACATTTTCTCTCAACTCTTTAATGATTAAACTTGGTAAATATGCTTATAAGAATATATGTTGGTATAATTAGGGTCTTAAATTTTATAATCTAATAAGCACAAATTTAAAAATATGTTTGTAATGCTAATATTTTATTACTTTGCTAAATTGTATTGTATAATTTGTTAATCATCTCACATGTCTACTGCATCAAATTAATAGTGTTCCCTTATATTAAGATTTAGAAATTTAATATTTATTGCAAATGTCTTAATAGGAAAATCCAGAAGTGAATGCATATATATTCCCCAGTGTAGAATATAATGTAACCCTAGGAAAAAGAATAAATCAAGTTAACAAGATTTACCCAACTAGATTTTGGCTAATACAGATTTTAATTTAGCAGCTTAATCCGGTTATATGAATTTTCTTGGACATTGGGACACAGAAATAAAATAAATACTTTTATTGGGTAATTTTGGTGAATATTCCAGTGCATTTTTGGTGAAAACAATTCTGATTAATAAAAAATTCTAATAATTATGAAGAGTTAATTAAATTTGTTTATTTTGTCTAGTGTATTTGGGGTCTTGTCTGTAGTTTTGTCAATACTCATCCATACATATTTACATTAGTGTGTATATACAGTTATTTTTTTCTACTTCAGAGTATCTTGGAATATGAATTGCTGGGTTTTCAGTATCTTTGTGCTGTTTTTCTTTAAGTTCTTGATTGAGGTTGCTTTTGGATTGGCTTTTTTTGAGATATATTGCTTCTAGATTGGATTATTGCCAAACTAAGGAAAAATATATTTGGGAAGGGAGAGTTGTATATTAATATATGAGACATTTTATCTTCAGGTTGATGTTTTCATTATTAGCCTTGGTGTTTCCCATTTAGTTATTGTCAGTACCTTTTGTCGCTCCCTTTTAAATTTTTTTCCCCACTAGTGTGATTGGAGCTAGAGAGCTGCAGTAGTTTTGACAAACCTTTTTTGGTTTAGTTGGCCAGTAGCTTTATTGGTTCTCTGCCTTCATGTATACCTATGGCCACTTTTTTCCAACTTATTCCCTCAGGCTCTCCCACTCACTGATTTTATTGTTCCAGTCTGTATATGGGGCGCACACAAAGTAACCTGGTCATCATTATTAAGTCAATCTTTAAACCTTATTTGACCTTATATTTTTCTTTATACAACAGGGTTTTTTACCTCAGTTCCCTGTGCCTGTAGTCACATCCATAGTTCGGGGAATCTCCTTCTTATTCTTTGGGTCCACTAACCAAGTTGTTGGCTTTATAATGAATCTTTCCCTGACCTTGGTCCTTTGGGAGTTGAGTTCCTGTTCCTTTATTGCCCCCAAATCCTTAAAAAGGATTGAAGGCAGTGTATTCAATCTCTGGCTGTATTTCGGTGTTTCTGGCCCTTTAGATTCCCAATGTTTCTATCATAGTAATTATCTGTTACATATAGTATAAACCACAGAGCTTCCATTAGTAGTAGATGACCTACTGTTTCATTCTGAGCTAATTTAGCTAACAAGAATTAGCTGTAGTGTTAATGTTATTGGATACTGTGACTAAAATGTCCAATGAATAAACAGTTTTATTGATAAAGGTTTAGCATTTAGCAGGTCAATTAAAGTTTTATTTTTTTTTACCTATCCTTACTTCTCTTTGTCTTTGAAAATTTTAAGTTATCTTGATGAAGAAATGCATTTTTCCATTATTCACTTATCACAAGACTTGACATAAAATCTTTCAGCAGATTTATAGTCCTTTTATATTTGATTAGAAAAAAAATCATTTTAGATTAAACATTTTCAAAATTATAACTCTTCAGTGAAATTTCCTATAGATAAATATTAAAATAAACAAATTTTAAACTTAAAACATTTCCGTTTTATTTTAGGCCATTAATAGGAAGTAATTTCTCATTTTAAGTGAAGATGCCTCACCCCCCGAACTACTGGCATTTATTTCTGATAATCTTAGCTGCTTATGAATAGCCTAGATAAAGAAATGTGCACAGAATTCCACCTGTTTCTCACAAGTCACATTATGAAAACATTTCTCCTGTGTTCTGATCTGGTTAAAATTATATAGTAAAATAAAAAAAAGTAGTAAATTGTACAGAAAGCTGAATTGGAGGAAAGGGAGTTTGGAGCTGGGTATGGAAGAAAGATGATACCAAGGGAAATAGGACTGAATTATCCTTTGTAAAAATAAGAAATGAAATACAGTGAGGCTACCAGTAATAAGCTTTTTTTGTGTCTTATCTGAGTATATTTATATTTTGGGCTGATAAGTTTCTTAAACTTTGTTATTGGAAAGATTTCCATAGATGATGCTGCATTAGATACTTGGCTTCCTTTAATGCTCACGGGAGAGTTTTATAATTATAGTCTCTAAATAAACAGTTTAAGGCTGTACCTTTAGACATCGGTAAAATTTTATTTAAGTCTAGGTAGTGTAAGTGAACCACAGCCTTAAGTCATTTTCAGTTCCTGTTTCTAATAAGGTGGACCACTGAAGATAACTATTTATAACTTGGTCTTAGTTTAATTCTTTTTTTAAGCATTCAAGTTGGTTATATAGTTGTTTGTTTTGTTTGTTTTTAAACACAGTAGTGCCAAAATATAAAGTTTTCTTAAAAAGCATAGTCTAGGTAAGGTAATCAGTCTTCCATGACTCATTTATCCTATGTTTTTTCTTCTTTGGAGCTTTTTTGGTTTATATTGTCATACTAATGTTGACCATTACTTTCTTCCTACAGCATGGATTTGTGGTATCATTTCTATCACTGTTATTAGCCTGCTTTCCTTGCTAGGAGTGATCTTGGTTCCCATCATTAACCAAGGATGCTTCAAATTTCTTCTCACATTCCTTGTTGCACTAGCTGTAGGAACAATGAGTGGAGATGCCCTTCTTCATCTACTGCCCCATGTAAGAAATCTTTTAAATTTTTTTTAAGAAGTAACAATATTTCAGCTAAAAGGATCTCCTTCATTTGCAAGCTGTAGCATACTAATCTAGTATTTCTGTTGTTTTATTTGCTTATAGGATGAAGTATTTTTTTCCATTTGTACAGTTTTAAATTAAGCAATATTAAAATAGATTGAATCATTAGATTTTAAAACAGCAACAAAAAACTGGTAGTGTCAGTTTTAACTTCACCTGTCACAGTGTATACATATCAAATCACCACAATGTAGACTTTAACTCTCTTACAATTTTATGTCAGCTATACCTCAGTAAAAACTGAAATTTAAAAAATGCTCTTATTAGCAGTTCTGAAAGTGAATACTTGGACATCAATGAGTGTTTTATCTTTTTATCTTTATGGTGTATCAAGAAAGCCATTAGAAGAAATGTATAAGGGGTTTTATGATGATTGTACACATAGCCAGTGCTCCACAGGCATCTTTATTTGAGCAGGAATAGGCAGACATACTCAGTTAACAATTTTAGGCATTTAGCTCTTAACCCATGGGGCCATTTATCTTTTCACCTGGTGTGCCACTTGTGTTCTTCCATTTGGGAACACTTCTAATGATATGATCATAAGCCCACACTCCTAGTACCTTTACCTTGCTTATTAACCTTTTAAAATCTGTCACCAGTTAAGAGTGTTTGAGCCAGTATTACTGTCTTTCCTTCAAATTACGAAAACAACAGGGCTTTTTTCTTTTCCAAACGTAAAATTATAGGTTTGAATATTTTTTTATGTTCTCATCACCTCCCTTCGGGAGTATTTGGGAGACAGAATTGTATTTCTGTGTTGTGTGCACCTCTTCTCGCCTTCTGCACTCCTGGTTGAGAATTCCAGGTCTAGTATCTAGAACAATGCATGGCATTGCCTTTAAAAAAAATTAATGTTAAGGCCGTGAGTATGTATTTTTTGTTGTTGATTTATTATATATTATTTATTTATTTCTCCCTTATTGCAACCCTTTGCCTGCCCTTTCTACCAGCCACCAGGCACAGCAATAGTCTGTTTCAGAACTGGGCCTAATAAATTAGAACAGTTGAAGTGCGAACAATGTTTAAGTGCTATTTAACTTTTTTTTTTCTTAAGAAGTATTAATTAAATGAAGCTATTACCTTTTGTAATGGTCATATCTTCTTTGAGAGGTTTAGAAACCTCTTCTGTTGACCACTAGCAAATAGGGAAGGAATACAAACAAATGTTACAAGGAGGGAAAATACTGAAGACCAGTTCTCTAACTCTTACATTCTCTTAAGATAAAGATTTAAAATATAGAAAATTAAACACATGTTTAAGTATATTCTTTTGCTCATGTTCAGCAGTATATGCAGAGATAACATCTCATCACTTCTTTGAAATAATTTATAAAAGAAAAATATTTTAAAAATATAATCAGCTTAAGAGAAGGTTAAATTACTGAATATTAAGGCATATATCTGGGACATGTTCACTTCAGTTTATGAAGGACCCATCATTACCTCTTATCTTACTGCTGGTTTGATTCTTTTACTGTAGGATGTATCTTAAACCTGATAGGCATTTGAGTTTTTGGTCTTTGTTTTAGAGTTACCATGAAATGTAGTACTTTCCAGGCCACTGAGGATAGCAAAATTAAATGGAAGACTACTTATATTCAATTGAGATAATAGGGGATATTTTTTCTGGAGATTATATTCTCAAAATAGCATTTAAATTACTTGTTTAGAAGTTTTTCTTATTCTTATTAACAGTCTCAGGGTGGACATGATCACAGTCATCAACATGCACATGGGCATGGACATTCTCATGGACACGAATCTAAGAAGTTTCTAGAAGAATATGATGCTGTATTGAAAGGACTTGTTGCTCTAGGAGGCATTTACTTACTATTTATCATTGAACATTGCATTAGAATGTTTAAGCACTACAAACAGCAAAGGGTAAGTGTTTTTTAATTGTTTATTTTATTTTCTGAGGTAAAACTCAAAAACCATTGTTTTGGGGCCTTATGTTTTTTCTTAATCATGGTGTTGGTGTGTATTAAATATCGTTTAATAGATTATCTTCAGAGGAAAAACTGACTTTGATCTTTGCCATTTTTTTGTCATTACGTTTGTTTTGGCATTTATAATCAAGATATAGGAGTCTCAGTTTCAGTTAATTTTGTGTTGCTTCTTATCTAATTGATTTAAATAGTCTGAAAAAAGTTATTGGCCAATTTATTCTTATTAAAAATGCAAAAATGTATAAATAGAAGCAAATCTCATTGGTCTTCATAGATAATATTTTCAAGTATAGGGGGCTTTCATTGCCATATCTTTTAATGAAAATGTTTTTGCACAACACATTTCTTTACCAGAAATGCCTTGCCAATGGTGTAAGCACTAGAGGTATGAAGAATTTAGATTCAGGGGGCTTTGTAGGAAGAAAATATAATGAAATGAAGGAAATGGTGATTCATCTCAAGAGTGACAAACACTTCAGAGATGATGCTTGGATTATTGAACTGTCTTTCATGTCACATTTATTAGAATAAGATAAATACCTAAAAGAATTTTTTCCCCAAGAAAGTAAGTTCAGGTATTACCATCCACTGTGATTTACACTCCTCCCTGTTCACATTGGTTCACATCTGTCTCTAAGGCTCTGTCTTGAATACGTCTCTCACTTAACATGTTTGTGATATTAATGCTGATTGTGTTCAGTATATTCTGTTTAAGTAAGGAAATCCAGAGGACACTTTTAGAAAGCTTTCCACAATAACGAGTTAGAAAATTTTTATATTTTGTTAGTTAACTACAAATATTCAAAAAAAAATTCTTCAAGAACGCTGGATAGTCATTATCATAATATATACAGCCCACTCTTATGATAAAACTTTAATGCTGTTTTTATGGATATATTCTTGTTTGTGTATGTATGTGTTTTGTATATATCCCCTTGGGACAAAATATGGTATTCAGGGAGAGTGATTCTAGTTCTTGCCCAGCCACAAACTAGCTCTGAAACTATGACTCATTCATCATGATTACCAGTTGCTGTTGCTATCAAAATGCATGGGAAATAAATCCTACTTCTCATCTGTATTTTCATATCATATTCCAAGTAGTGTATTTAATTTTAATGGCCATATTTTAGTCAGGGCATCATATTTAATTGCTTCCAAAGGAGGGTTGATCAAGATGGTGCGCTCAGTGAAGTTTTATCTGAGGAATGCTCAAAGGAACTGGGAAGGATCAACTTAGAGAAACGTGAAAGAGATCTAACAGCATTTGGTTTGGGAAGGGCCACGTGGAAGGTCATGTGGATAGGTGAAGAATTGACGGTGGTGGGAGGGATGCCAGGGTGAGATTGGCTGGAGGGAAATGAGTCAGTGAAGGAGATTACTGCAGAATAATTTAGAAGAGAGGTGCAGAGGGCTTGAATCATGGCATAAGAAATTGGGAAGATGATTAAGAGAATTATTTAAATGAGGGACTCAATAAGAAAACATTGATTAGATAAAGAATTTAAAGTCCATCTCTGTGAATACCATATTTAGAACACAAACAAATTGCAAAGTATATAAAGAAGTTTTGGAATTACTGTGAAGCCCTAATTTTCTTCAATTGTGTGTACCTACTAACACTGAAGCAGCAAATATGAAGTATTTAATGTGTACAAAATATTAGGGACTGTATAATTTACAGATAAGTATAAAATGTAGTGCTTCAAGAGATAGTCCTTCAAAATAAAGTGGTTTTATATTTTTTATAATTTAACCTTGATCTCATTTTGAACCTAGACTTACTGGCAAAATTAAACACATTTATTTTTATAAAGTAAAGTAATATAGAAGAATAGAGTCCCCAAAATTTGGCACGCTTTTGGAAATTTGAAATTGTGGGAAGTAAAAAACTGAAAGTAACACCATTTGCAGAGGGGTACTCTAAATGCAATAGTGAGGAATTCATCAAGTACATCAAAGAAAGGAGTCTAGGGAGATAAATAAGTACATCTCCTTTATAATAAATAGGACAATAAGTAACTAAGATGAAAAAGTATATAGCATTTTTTGAAGAAAGGGAATTAGTGATACTTGAATAGAACAGACATTTGACCGTCTGTATAGAAGAATTGGAAGGAAGCTTTCAGAACATAAGTTAAATAATACACCAGATGCTGACTAGTTCAGCAAGTTGCGGCTTTGAGGGTAATGATTTGGCAAGTTTTTAGGAAAATGGACAATCAGAACCAAAGCAATTAAACAAAATCCCAGCTGATGTTTTCCTTTCTATGTCTGTCTCATTGACTTTCGTACTGTTGTTTGCTCCTCCTTCCTCTTTTTTTTTTCTTCTTTAACTCATGTTAAAACTGCTGTTTCTTTTCTTCTCTTTAGGATGTCTCCATATTATTTTCTTTTGAACATTTTCTATTCCCCCAGTTTCTGTTTTCTATTGCTATGAAGCAGAACAACCCAAAAAATAGCTTGTAACAACAACTTATTAGTTCTTTTAATTTTGTCAGGAATTTAGGCAGGATTCAGCTGGGCAGTTCTTTTGCTGCACTTGACATCAGCTAGAGTGATTCACTCAAACTCTGCTAATCTGGATTGGCTAGGGCAGTGCAGAGCTGGAAAGGTCCAAGAATGCCTCACTCTGTGTCTGCATCTTGGTACTCCTCCACATGGCCTCTCTTCAGAGTCTAGACTGAGCTTCTTCACAGCATAGTGGCCAGACTCCCTGAGCGAAAGCAAAAGGTGCCAGTCTTGTTTCAGACTAGGCCAGAACTGGCACAGCATCACTTCTGTTGTATTCTGTTGGTCAAATCAAGTCAAAAGGCCTGCTAAAATTTAGGGGCAAGGAATAGACTCCACCTCCTTATGGGTGGAGAAGAATGCTTACACAGGGAGGGAAGAAATTGATGATGGCCATCTTTGGAGACTGCTGCACATTCAACTAGCCACAAGAAGCCTACTTATGCAGCAGTTAGAAGACTTAAACATCTGAAACATAGCTCACAGCTTATAAGCAAAACCAACAAGGAAATGCTCTGCCAGTCAGTAAGGATCTTCCAGAGAACTTGATTTTTACTTTCATACTGTTCTAACATACTTGATTATTTGCTTTTTAAAATGAACATTGATTAAAAGTAGAAATTTAAGTTGGAAGAGTTGTTAGTGATAGACTGATGAGAAGAAGCCAGACTATTAAGAGAGAATATAGGAAAATCCAAACTTAAATGAATTACAATGAATTACAATAATTAGAATTTATTAGTAGGACAGCTTAAATGAGAAAGAAAACTTGTCTTGAATGCATAGCTGTTAAGTCAGTTACTGATAGGTCATTTTCATACATCACCTCATTTAATCCTTATAAGAATCTCATTTTCATATTATAGATGAGTATTTTTAGGTTTAATAAATTTAACAAACTTCTCTAAGTCTCATAGAGGTAAACTGTAAATTTAGGATTTTAAGTCAAGCTTGACTCCGTCTATTATGTCACATATGGGGAAAAGTGAGATTGTGTTAAACACAGAATGAAATTGAAAGGATTAAGCTTTCATTTTTTGGAACTTCCCATTCCCACACACTATTAAATGAGAGCAATATTACATATATTTCACACATTTCATTCAGGTTGCATATAATAATACAGTACTATGTACCCTGTTCTTAACTTGAAAGTATGTGAATTGGACCTTTTAGTCGAGTATTCGAAAAAAAATAACATGCAAATTTAGTTGGATTTTTCATCTGGTAGACCCTTTGATTAACTTCTAAAAAATGTTTCTCACTCCTTTTCTAAATAATTTATAAAATTACCACCATTTATCCCCATAGATGTTAACAAGTGAATACTGTTGCTAATTGTGGCTGTAGATTCAATGCTAATACCAGATGTTTTTTTCAGGGGAAACAGAAATGGTTTATGAAGCAAAACACAGAAGAATCAGCTATTGGAAGGAAGCTTTCAGATCATAAGTTAAATAATACACCAGATGCTGACTGGCTTCAGCTCAAGCCTCTTGCCGGTAGACAATAGTTCTGACTAAAGAGAAACCTTTAAAAATTGAAACATTGCTTCTAAACTGTGCCTGAGTTGTTTGAAATTTCTTGTCTTTGTTGCTTCTCTAATACTAGTTTCTTTTATTTCCTTACATGTATCTTAACTGATTTTGTTAGTGTTTTCGTTATTTTCAGTGTTATTTATACTGGAATGTGGGACCAATTAATTATATTACAGGGCAAGGAACGCGTTGCACTTTTTACTTTACAGAAGAAAAAAATGAAATAAACAGAACGGCTTTGGATTAGTGTTTTATTTCTTGGTAATGCAAAAATCTCCATGCCCTCCATATGTGATTGTTTTCATGTGAGAAAAGGAGAATTGGTCTTTGTACTTAAAGGAGAGTGGTCCCCGTACTTAAAATCTCTGCTTATCCATTCATCTACTGTGTTTCATGATAGATGTAATGAGGTAGCTTACAATTTTCAGGGAAATAATATTTAAACATAATTTTTCCCCCTTGTGAACTTGTGTTTCCCCTGAGTGTACTAAGGATTTTCTGCAGAAAAGGGAGATCCTAGACGCTAACTGTAGACTCTGCCCCAAAATACAATTTGGAAAGCATTAGAATCTTTGTCACATAATAAATAGCTTTTGTAAACTAGGTGAGAGGACAACCTTAATTAAAAAAAGAAAAAAGTATCAGTGTTATCACTTGTATGGGTTTTTGAGCTTCATTCTAGTAATGATCTAGAATTGATCTTGGTCAGATAGGTAGAGCACTAGAGGATGCAAGTGATTTAAATTTTGTCTTTGTTTTTTAAATGATAAGAGAAGGTTAAGAGTGGGTAAACTTTGTTCTCTGAAAAATTATGGGCATATTTTGTTACCCTGTGAATGCTACAGTAACTTTCCACCCTTTTATTTTCATCAACTGTTGATGATGTGCGCCTTAAGTTTCACAGTATCTTCATGCATGCCAATTTATGTCCTCACTTCACCTGCTATTTCAGTTCCCTTCCATTTACTTCATCTGGTTCATCTTTTGGACTCTCAAAACCCCAGTTTGTTTTGTGTGTGTGCACATGTGTATTTACTTATTTATTAGTTTGATTTGTTTTTTTATATTATTTAGGAATTTTAAAGACATTCACTTAGGAAATGTTCATTACATTACTGCTATTTTGCCTGGGTTTAAATTAAGCAAATATGCATTCATTTACTTGCTGATAAAGCATATCCTTTGCTATTATAAATATAGG
This sequence comes from Delphinapterus leucas, assembly GCF_059928025.1. NCBI lineage: Eukaryota > Metazoa > Chordata > Mammalia > Artiodactyla > Monodontidae > Delphinapterus > Delphinapterus leucas. The sequence goes on along the minus strand of NC_143136.1, from coordinate 39,558,544 downwards.
AACTGATGACTCGGTTGTTTCTGAAGATCGACTTAATGAAACTGAACTGACAGATTTAGAAGGCCAACAAGAATCCCCTCCTAAAAATTATCTTTGTATAGAAGAGGAGAAAATCATGGCCCATTCTCAAAGTGATGGATTACATGCCATTCATGAGCATGATCTCCATGCTGCTGCACATAACCACCACGACGAGAGTAAAACTGTGCTGAGGAAGCATAATCATCAGTGGCACCACAAACATTCTCATCATTCACACGGTCCCTGTCATTCCGGATCAGATCTGAAAGAAACAGGAATAGCTAATATCGCTTGGATGGTGATCATGGGGGATGGCATCCACAACTTCAGTGATGGGTTAGCAATTGGTAAGTAGGCTTGAAACTTGGGTTATAATTTGTTATTCTTTAAGACCATTTTCCTTCTTCCACTGTTTTAGTACTGTCTTGGAGCTTAACAAATATATTATTATATATTATTCCGTCATTTGGCTTTTCCAAAGGCTATGTTAGTGTTTTTGATAAGTTTATTTGGGGGCATAAAGGTATAATTTCAGTGGGTTTTTCTTTGAACATATAAACAAATTCCACAGTGTACTTCTTTGATACCTTGATTTCTTACTGAAGGCATAGTTACCATATTGAAGAAGCTACCTTAACATATTTTCAATACATTTATATGTCTCCGATTGAGAACAAATGAATTTCAGTCTTGGGTTTAAAAATTCTTTTACATTTGAAAAAGTGAAGAAAAATTTTACAATAGTAAAAATCCATTATATCAAATTCAAACATCATATTAGAATCTTGATAATATATACTGATGTTACCAGTTTAGGAGAACATTAAATGTGATCAATACATAATTTTCTTTGAGATCCAGACTCTATTAAATAATCATTCAGAAGTAGGCCTTGGTTTCTTTCAAAAGAGACCATATTTTTGAAGCCACAGTGGCTGTCAGTGTTAAAGAGTAAAGAATTTTACTAGTAGAATCAGATGCATTTGTACCTCTGATTTCAGTATTCAGGACCATCAGACAAATAATAATTTATGCCATTTATGCTCTAGACCTAGAAAAGTTTGGATAAGGATACTAGGCATTTAAATATCTATAAATATTAGTATGCGAGAGCAAGTGCAATTATAGACTTATATGACTTAAGATTGAGGGTTTCACACTACCAGTCAGGGACTGAAACACTAAAAACTGTTACTACTCCGAAGCTATTAGTGAATTAGAAGGTTACACAAATAGAGAATTTAATTCAATAGGGAATGTTTCTTTCATTGAGTAGCTCTTTCTCTGGTTGTCACATACCTATTGCACTTCACTCAGTGTATGTTCAAAAGCTATAGTGTGTGAGATTACTGAGTCACTCATACATTATGAAATTAATTTAGATAGGCAAAAGAGAATGCAGCTGTCATTATGAATGAAAATAGAAAAACAGGGCTTCCCTGGTGGCGCAGTGGTTGAGAGTCCGCCTGCCGATGCAGGGGACATGGGTTCGTGCCCCGGTCTGGGAAGATCCCACATGCCGCGGAGCGGCCGGGCCCGTGAGCCATGGCCGCTGAGCCTGCGCGTCCAGAGCCTGTGCTCCGCAATGGGAGAGGCCACAACAGTGAGAGGCCCGCGTACAGCAAAAAAAAAAAAAAAAAAAAAAAGAAAAACAAAAGATCAGTAAATGTCACTTGAATTTTTTTCTCCCCTCCACCCTCCCACCTCAGGAGCAGCTTTCAGTGCTGGACTGACGGGCGGAATCAGTACTTCCATAGCTGTCTTCTGTCATGAACTGCCACATGAATTAGGTAACATGACCTTAAAATTTTTACCAGATTTCATGAAATGCAAGACTTAATCTAAATGCATCTAAATTTTAGAGGTGTTAAAGCATAAAAAATGGCTGATGGCAAGTATACAGTATCATCATTCTCTTGTTTATTGTATAATTTTTGTTAATGTGCTTCTAAAAAATGTGTATTGTTTTATATGTATTTTTATTTTATGTAAAGAGTATTATGTTATAGCCCACTCTGTTTCTTATCTTATTTACTAATCATTACGTTTTTAAACTCCAAGCAGGTTACCATGAGTTAATCTAATATGTTGTTTCTGCCCAGTACTCAGAGGTGTACATTTACCACATTTTTACGTATTTAGCACCTAGTATTGGACACACCACCTGTTCTTTAATTTCCTGCCACCACAGATAATGGTGCATTGAACATTGGTAGACTTGGTGCTTAGAGACCCTTGTGAGAACATCTTTTGGGGTATATACCTGGGAACAGAATTGATGGGTCCTAAGATATGCATGCCTAAGAGTACCATATCACTATCCAGAGTAGCTGAACTAGTGTCCTCTCTACCAGCAATAACTGAGAGTTCCTATGTTTCCACATCCCTGGTAACACTTGGCATTAACTTTCTAATTTTTGCCAATTTATAAGGTGTACAATGATATTTCTCTGTTGTTTTAGTGGGCATTTATTGATCTAGCAATGGTTTTTTAGTTTCTCTTCTTGTGTTTTGGTTTCCTTCTATAAATTGAAAAATGGAAGAAAAAATGTGTACATTCACATAGAAAATATCTTAGGGATGTGAAGATGATGTTAATTTGAAAGAAAAAAATACATCTTTTCAGTATCCAAGGAATTTCTTCATGTGCCCTTTCTAATTTAAGATTTTTCTTGAATTTATCAGCCTGTGAGACATCCATCATATCATTTGACTGTCTTGATTGGCAGTACACTTATTTGCTCCCTTTGAATAGAATTAATTCATATAATTTTCTTAGAAAGTTACCAACTGCTCACATAAAGCAAAAAAATCTCTCAGTGCTTATTTGGTGCTGATTCTTTAGGGCTTGATTCCTTATACTTTTGTTTACCTTGTCAACCTTGGACATGCAGTCATATATCTTGCTTATGCCACATAATCCTTTACCCAGACCCTTCATTGTCTTTTGCTTGGGCAGTTTACATAGTGAACGTTTATATATCTGGTTTCATTCTGTTCCAGTGTGTCTTTTATACCTATTGCCAGATATATCTTCTTGCCATGTGACTGTGTTATTATGTGACTAGATGTGACTTGCTTATTTAATCAAAATCTTTCAGTCCCCTTCCCTTATATATAAAGCAAAAGCTGAGATTCATTAGTTCTACTCTCAATGACCTTCACATCTGCTTCTACCTACCTTTCCCGCCTCACTCACTGTGCTTGCTGTTTTCCACTTCACCCAAACACAGTTCACCAAACATGCACTCTGGGTGCCTGAACCTGTTTCTCTGCTTATTCCCTCCTCCTAATTGGCTTGTCCTACTAGCTCTTTCTAGTATAGCATGTTAAGAGTCTTTTTTCCTGTAACTTCAGTACAGTCCTCCGGTACCCCATGCCTCGGGATTACTATTTCCTCTAAACTTTATCACTTACTTTCTCTAGGTCCTTCTTTTGTTGCTTAATGTATTTCCATTTTAGATGGAAATATACTAAGCACCAAATAGATGTCCTGTTTCTTACAATGTAGGTTCTTTTGTGCAGATACTGTATCTCACACCCTTCTCTAACTACTTTCCTATGTTAGTTAGAGAATGATATGCCAAATACTTCCTTGCACTTCCATAGCAACACAAATCAAGACTTGTCAGTTTTTATATATGAGAAACATTGCCTAATAGTTTTAACCTTTCTTTTTTTTTGTCACACACACATCCACAGTATGCTAGGGAAACCTTCAACTTCCTTCCTACCCACCCACTACCCCCTAAAAGTAGTATGTCAGGCCACTTCATGATTAAGTGTGGTTATACTGAATTGCCCTTACCCCCCACGATCCACTTCAGCACAGAACTGGTAGCAGAGAGTTTGGAAATGAGGGATGGTTGCCTTCCTGGCACTTACTCCTTTTTTTTTCCTATTGTTTCTTATTGAGGGAGTGACACACAACAATAGCCACATGTAAAACAAATGCAATACGTATCTTATTGGCTAGGTAAGCGCTTGCTTGATACCCAGTGCAGAGCTCTGGTGAAAGCTTGAGCCAGGACACCTCAGTGAAATATTGAGACCCCAAATCTTTATTTGTTTTACCCCACAAACCAGAGGTTAAGGTGTTACTGTTGCTGTGAAAGGAAATACCAATCCAAAGTATACATCTGCTTTGCCAGAAGGAGAGGAGTGAGACATTATGAGAATGTACATTTTCCCCCAATGCCTTGTGCTAAATTGACGTAAACTGCCCCATATTCTAGTTGCCTGGGCTCCTAGGGAAGAAAGATCATAAAGAAATAACTCAGCTTTCTCCTCCGGAGGTGACAGAAAAGGCTTTGGCTTTTTTATCCATCAACAAGGTGGAAGAGGTCTAAAGGAAGTTTAAAAAAATGCTTATGTGGGCTTCCCTGGTGGCGCAGTGGTTGAGAGTCCGCCTGCCGATGCAGGGGACCACGGGTTCGTGCCCCGGTCCGGGAGGATCCCACATGCCGCGGAGCCGCTGGGCCCGTGGGCCATGGCCGCTGAACCTGTGCTCCGCAACGGGAGAGGCCACAGCAGCGAGAGGCCCGCGTACCGCAAAAAAAAAAAAAAAAAAAAAGCTCATGGAGCCTAATTTTTGCCTTTAAGGCATAGTAATGGAAGTACTTTGGTAAAATAGGGCCAGATATATGCCTCTGATCTGATTAGATTATCTACTCTTACTCGCTTGGGGAGGAATAGAATATAGAGACAGACATAGAAGCTTCTTAGATAGAATTCCCAGGCAAGGGAAAAATCAGTCCCCTGGAGGCTGAGATAGATGCATGGCAGGTGGATAGCGACAAGTCCTCTTCTCACTTAATAGGTTAATATGTTGGCAAAGCAGCATAATACGTCACATTCCAGGATAATTCATTTAATATAAAACCTGTTTTGCCCTAGCTAAATTTTTTATTATGAATTCTTAAAACTAATCTGAGATTTCTATACTAAAGTCATACCCTAAGGGGGAAAACATGTGCAGTTGACCCTTGAACAACATGGGTTTGAACTGTACAGGTCACTTATATGCAGATTTTTTCTATAGTAAATACTACAGTACTACACGATCTGCAGTTGGTCTGCACATGTGGAATTGAGGAGATGGAGGGCTGACTGTAAGTTATATGCAGCTTTTCGACTGGGGCCCTGCGTTGTTCAGGGGTCACTTATGTTGAAATTACATTGTAGTACCTTGGAGATCCTGATCCGCAGTCCAGTCAGTAATTCCAAGATTTGATGTTCCTCTTCTGAACAGATTGCTGTTTCCCTAACGGTGTTCCAGGTAGGGTTTTTTTGTGTGTGTTTAGGAATGTGATATGAAAAACCATGTGTACTTTTAAACCTTAAAACAATATAGGGAGGTTCACTCTGAGGTGTGCAGAAATTGAAACCATCTGAAGAAATAGAGAACCCATATCTCTCATTTTGTTTGCTGCGGGGTGTGGTAATGGATGAAATTACCTGATTTATTACTACCCTTTCTTCTATTTTTGCCAAACTTGTATAGCTGAATTTAAGTAAGTTGCAATATTGTTGCATTCTCTCCACTTTTTTCCACCCTTTCAGTAAGGAGCTGTATTTGAAACATTTGAAAAATAATTTGTAAGAAAACCTGTATAAGAATGTATAAAGGGCAAGTGAGGTTGAGGATAATCCAGAAGGGCAGATGATCCAAACTCTCTTCTTGACATTGAGTAATGTTTCAACTTCAAGGAAATAACATTTTGATAAATAAATGTAGCTATGTTATTAAGACTTCACTTAGAGAGGCTATCTGTAATGCTGTCCATTTTTTCCTTTCCTCTCATGTGTACTGAGTTAAATAGAAATTAAAAATAAGATACTCATAATGTGCTGAATTGTCCAGGAAAAATTGAACATTCACTGTTTAGATTTATACATGTGTATACATGCATTATTTAAGACAAAAAGAACCTTAAAATACTTTAAAAAATCTCAAGAGTTGATATTAACAGATACTGACATAATTATAACATCGGATCACATTAACAGCTTTGGCAGACACACCTCATTCTTTGTGCCAATGATATCCTTTGTCAGCAGAAAGGAAAGAATATTGACTTATCAAAAGATGAATAGATTTGCTTACTCAGTGTAAATTCCAACTGTCGATATTCCTTTTGATTTATTTTTCAAATGTTTATACAGGTTCTTACTGAGAAGGGAAGGGTAGAAAAATATGCAGATAACTTTGAGGAATTATAACCTGAGGTAGGACTAGGACAAAGATAGATTTTTAAATGAAATAATTCATCTTGATACAAAACATCATATAAAAGTCATTTATATGCTAGCAATGAACAATTAGAAATTGAAATTTTTAAAAAGTACTGTTTACAGTAACACCAAAAAACACAAACTACTTTGGTTAAATCTAACAAAATTACATAGAATCTGTATGCTGAAAACTACAATTTGCCAACAAAAGAAGTCAAAGGAAACCTAAATGAAGATCTATTATAGGTTTATGGACCAGAAGACTCAGTATTTTTAATATACTAATTCTCTATATAGATTCATTACATTCCCAGTTAAAATCCCAGCAGGCTTTTTTGGAGATAAATGAGTTTTTTCCAAAAATTTTTATGGAAAGGGAAAGGAATGGCCAGAAGAATTTTGAAAATGTACACCAAAGTTGAATTTAAGACTTATTGTAAATCCACAATAATCAAAACAATTTATATTGGTTACAGAATAGGCACATAAATCAGTGGAACAGAGTATAGAATCCAAGAAAAATGCAAAGGAAATTCCATGTAGAAAGAATAGTTTGTTCAACAAATGTTGCTGCCATAATTGGATGTCTACTTGCAAAAAAATCCTCCCACCACAGACAAAAATTAACTCAAAATGGATCATTGATCTAAATGAAGAAAATTTAAATATAAAAGACTTTTAGAAGAAAACATAGGAGAAAATCTTTGTGTTTTTTGGATTAGGCAGGTTGTTCTTAGATACAATACAAAAAGCATGCTCCACTAAGGAAAAAAGTAAGAAAGTGGACTTCATAAAAAGTAAAAACTCTACACAAAAGACACTTAAACGAATGAAGAGACAAGCCACAGTCTGGGAATAAGTATTTGGAAAATATTTATCTGACAAAAAACTTAGGATTTTTAAAGAATAGGAAAACCAACAATTCAACAACAACAAAAAATGGGTAAAAGACTTGAACAGGCATTTCACTAAAGAAGTTGTACCGATAACAGATAAACACATGAGAATTGAGGTACTGGATTTGTCATCGTGGGCTGAAAAGGGTGGGGAGCAACCAGAACTCTCATAAATTGCTGCCAGAAACCCCACTCCTAGGTATCTACATGCAAGAGATGAAGACTTTCGCTGACACAAAAATCTATTTATGAATGTATATAGTGGCTTTCTTCATAATTGCCCCAAACTGGAAACAACCTAAACGTCTTGAAGCTGCTGAATGGATAAACAAGCTATTGTTCATCTTTGGGATATCACTTAGCAGTAAAAAGCAGTGGTTTTCTGATATAAATTGTAACATGGATGAATCTTACACACATCATGCTAAGTGAAAAAAATGCAGACTCAAAGGACTACATACTGTATGATTCAATTTATATGATGTTCTGGGAAAGGCAAAACTGTAGGGACACAAAGCAGATCAACGATTGCCTAGGACTGAGGGGCCTGAGGAAATTTGCGGGGGCAGGGGCAGGTCATGATGAAATAGTTCTATAGTTTGATGGCGGTTATGGTTACATGGTATGTACTTTTGTCAAACCTCATAGAACACAAGGTCAGAAAAGGGGGGAATTGTGTATGTAAGTTACACCTTAATTTTTTAAAGTATTAACTAAATAATTCATCTTGAATCTTGACTAGTTAATTCATGCTGTTTGGTTGTTATTCAGGGATGAAAGCAATCATCTTCCTACGCAGTAATATCAGGGAAGGCATCAGAATTGATAGAGTTTTACCTGTGATATTTGGTTCATTGAGTATTCAGTAATGCTCCTTTTAAAATCCTATTTTGAAATTACAAAAGGAAACACTGTGTTTTATAACCTAAAAGACACTTCTGTAGTCTCATTTTGTATTACCTAATTGCCTGCTTAATGAAATTGTCCCTTTAATACAACTGATGGGTGAATTACTAAAAATATGGTGAGGAAATTTGCAGAGGAAGAAGTTAGGGAACTCTTTCCTTAGAGGAGGCCGAGGAAGAAAGGCCAGAGGAACTTAAAACTCTAGGGGAGAGAAGAGGTAAAAGCTGACATTGAATCCAAGTCTCACCAGGAGAATTAAGTATTTAGGATCAGAGGGAAAAGATGTAGGAAGAATAGTATTAGATGGAAAACTGGAGAATGGCAGTTTAGAAGCCATTGGTAGATAATCTCCTTAGGTGTATTATCTTAACTTTCCCAAATAATGTTGCAGGATGGAGTTTGTAGCAATTCATTGAAACATGGAAAATAATGCCTTGCACTGATTTCTTTGCTGTTAACTTCTGCTTCTCTGTTGTAAATGAGAACCTTGTAATGATAACTTAAAAAAAACCCAACCCAGATCATGTACTTTTAGTCATGTAAGATCCCTTCTTAAGGGAAAGAAACAAGCCCCTGCCCCCCACCTCAGTATTCTATATATTACCTTGCATATACTGAATGTTCAGTAATTGATTGGACATTGGCATATTTAGTAACAAAAGTTAAAAAAAAATTGTTATAATTAGTAAAACTATTGCTTTTGACCCTTTAGCTTAAAGACTATTAGTTCTAGCAGCATTTTGCCCTTCTAGTAATGTCTCTCTAAACAATATTTAATCCTTTCTTTACCTAGTGTTCTAGCTTTAGATGAGTAAGAAAAATCTCTTTATTCTTTTTTTACATTTTTAGGATTTTCAGAATTAAGCTTTAATTTTTCTTTTGGAATAAATAAAACCTAAATATAAATAGCATACAGAGTCTGTTACCTCTGTTCTTTCTTAGCCCATTTCCCTTTGAAAAAAGGGCAGAGATCAGAGCAGAAAGCTCTATTTGCTACTCACAAAAAGAGCAGTGGTGAAGTTCTTTTTTTCTTATGTTTTTCTTGTGTTTTTTAAAGTTTTCATTTCACGTTATCCAGTAAAATTGACCTTGCTTGTTGATGTACAGTTCTTTGAATTTTAACGTGTATATAGATTTGTGTCAGTGCTGCCACCATCAAGGGTAACAGTTCCATCACCTCAACAAACCCCCTCATGCGATCCCTTTATAGTCACATCCCTTTTCTGTCCTTGCCCCTTGGTGACCACTGAGTGTTCTCCATCACTATAGGTTTATCTTTTTCAGAATATCATATAAATGGAATCATGTATAACCTTTCAGACTATCTTTCAGCATCATGCCTTTGAGATTCACCCGTTTTTGCATGTATTAAGGTTTAAGTAAAAAGTGAAATTTCATTATAAAGCTATATCTTTTTTATGTCATTCTTAATTTTGTTTTTTATTGGAGTTTTCCTGAATTTGTGTGTAAAATTCTGTGGTTTTAAAACTCACATTATGTCTTAACTGCAGGTGATTTTGCAGTTCTTCTTAAAGCAGGCATGACTGTAAAGCAAGCAATTGTATACAACCTCCTCTCTGCCATGATGGCTTACATAGGCATGCTCATAGGCACAGCTGTTGGTCAGTATGCCAATAACATCACACTTTGGATCTTTGCCATCACTGCAGGCATGTTCCTCTACGTAGCCTTGGTGGATATGGTAAGACGGCTTATTTTATATTTTTGTTGTTACACTAAATCTGTAAATAGAATGCAACTTCCAAAAATGGAAGAAATCTGGATGTAGTTTGAAAGACTAATAAATATAACCCATTTTAAAGACATGTGATATCTTAAATAAAGAAAAGACATTTAGGGCTTCCCTGGTGGTGCAGTGGTTGAGAGTCCGCCTGCCGATGCAAGGGACTCGGGTTCGTGCCCCGGTCCGGGAAGATCCCACATGCCGCGGAGCGGCTGGGCCCGTGAACCATGGCCGCTGAGCCTGCGCGTCCGGAGCCTGTGCTCCGCAACGGGAGAGGCCACAACAGTGAGAGGCCTGCGTACCACACACACACACACACACACACACACACACAAAGATAAAATTACAGAATTATTATACTACTTTGAAGGTTTTGTAATATTGGGGTGTAAATGTTTTTTTGTTGTTAACAAAGTGATTCTTCGAGCTTGCTTTATAGCAAACAAGAAGGAAATACTATACCTCTTAGGTAAGCCAGTCTTCTGCAGGAAATGATGTATATTCCAAGGGATTTACATAATTTCCCTTATTTCTAACTTCAGTTTAAAGTTAATAAATCTAAACACTAACAATTAATTTTACTTTAATATCCTAAATATGTTAGGCAGTGCGTTTGCAGAACTAACAATTTGGTTACTTTCTGTTTTTAACTAGATATTGTATTCACTTTTCTTTCTGGTGGGATCTGTTAGATAGTCTCATATCAAATTATATAACCTAAATTTTTAATGACTGTTTATTATAGAAAGTTTAGAAAATAAGAAAAAATAAAAATTATTTATATTTTGTACCTAGAGGCAGCCATTTCCCCCCCCTCTCCGTAGGCCTCTAATACCTCATTTATTGTCCTCACGCTTAGCTGATGACCTTGCTTCCTATTTCATGGAGAACACCGAAGCCACCAAGACCAGCTCCAACCAGCTCTCATCACCGTTTCTACTCATTTCCCTGTATCGATGCCTGTTTAACGTCGTTCTTTTTACTATGAAGAAATGTTTATGTTCCTAGCTAGAGCCAGCTCCTTCAGACTGTTCCCTAGACCTTATCTATCCCCTCTCTCACTAACTCCCTTAAATTTCCCCCTCTTTTTCCTGCATCATTTGTTTTTCCCTCTCTGCTGGATCATTTCTATCATCGTATAAACCTCGTTACTTTTCCCATCTTAAAACGGTAGGGGAAAAGGATCTTTTTAAAATCCAGTTTCAGTTTTAGCTACCACCCTATTTATTACTCTCCTTCCCTGTTATAGCAAATCACCCGCTCTTGTTTTTTAATTCTCTTCTCTCATGAGTCTAGCTCATCAGGTTTTCTCCCTGACCGCTCTGCCATGTTACTTTGTCAGATCTACCATTGACCACGACATTATTGCTCAGTCCACTGGTCACTTACCCTGTCCATCTTCATTTCCCTTGTCCTAACAGCAGCATTTGGCTGTTGATCATTCTCTTCTCTTTGGGATGCCTCCTGGTCCGTTGGCTTCTGTACCACCACCATTTCCTGGCTCCCCACCTTTCTAGCTTTCTTAGTCTTTTGCTGGATCTTCTTCTCTTCCCTTACCTCTGAATGTTGGTGAAAGGCCTCTAAGTAATCTTACCTAGTCTCATGGCTTTAAATATTTATTGGCTGATAATTCCTAAGTTCACATCTTTAGCCCAGGCCTTTTCCTTAACTCCAGATTAGCCTGTCTACCTGCTTACCTGAATATCTAAAAGGTGTTGCCAACTTAATATGTTCAGAAACTAGCTCTTGATATTTGCCAACCCTGCTCTTTGCACCAGCACCACCTATAGAATCCCACATCTATTAATAATAACTTTATTCTTCTGGTTGTGCAGATCAAAACCCTGAGTATCATTCTTTGGCTCCCCTCTTTCTGTCCTTCCCACATCTGCTGAGGGCTCCCATCTCCTCATCACCTCCACTCCACTCTCACTCCAGCCACCATCATCTTTCTCTTTCTAACTGTTCTCCCTGCTTCTGCCCTTGCCCTGTCCACCACACTCTATATCTACAACGCACTTTGGGAGATTTTTTTGTGTGTGATCCTTGTAAGATTAGATCATGTCACTTGTGAGCTTCAGATCCCTCCATGGTTTTCCATCTCATTCAGAGTAGAAGCACAAAGTTCTTCTTTTGACCTTCAGGGTTTTTAATCCTCCTGAGCATTTCTTCTCCCTTTCCATCCCTAACTTTCCTAACCTTACCTCACCTCCTCTCCTGCTCCTCTGCGAGGCACACTGTGGCTCAGGCCCTGGTTCCTGCTGGTCACTCCTGTGGGATATCTCGCAGACATTCTCCTGGCTAGCTCCCTCACTTCTTGAGGCATCCTATCTAAAATTTCAGTCTCTGCACCGACATTTCACATCCTCTATTCCTACTTTACTTTTTTTTCCTTTGCACTTGTATCTCAATCTACTAATAACACATTAAACATTTATTGAGCTCATTGTGTGTCCCACTATGATATCAGTTCTGGGAAGGCAGGCGTTTTTGTCATATTTCATTTACTGCTGGAGATGTACTTCATAATTAGTTGAATAAAGAATGAATGAGCTAATTCTTACATTAGAGAGCTAAAAGTGTAAAAAGAACCAGAGAGTCATTACAGTAAGGATTTATAGTCTAATGAAGAAGAAAAGCAGCCATTAATTATAATTCTTTGGATACGTGTTATGATAGAGTGGTGCAACGTGTTTGTGGAACTACAGAGGGAGGCTGGCTAAAAAATTGGGTAATAAAATTAGGGAAGTTTTTCTGGAATAGGAAATTTGAGCCAAGTCTTAAAGAAGGTAAAAGAGTTCATCGGAAGCAAGAGGAAAGGGCATATAAGAAAACAGAATAATAAATAGCATCATTCTTTGACCAGTGAGTCTACTCCTGGGACTGTATTCTGAGGAAATAAAGTAAAATGATTACTGCTAATAAAACAAGCAAATAAATAAAAATAAAACCATATGAAAATGTTCTTTGCAGAGTAGTTATAATGTCACAATTGGAAAACACCTAAATATTCTAGAAGACAGGGACAGACTATCCACATATATTTTAGGGTTCATTTAGGAAATAGATAATATATCTACAGTGTCATTAATTAGGTAGTTGGTGATCGGATCGTGAGTCACACAACGTGCCATGTTAAAAAGATTAGAGCTTATCTTGTAAATTTTGGGGGACCATTAAAAGGTTTAAGCAACAATGACATCTCATTTTTATTTTACAAAGACCACTTTGGCTATAAGGGGGAAGTTTTTATTGATGTAGAGTCATTCAGTAAGATAGCAACAGTACCAGAAGTTTTAGTACCTTTAGGATACCCAGTTGGAAGCATCTGGTTTTTAGGGGGCTTTGAATAGCACCTGTTTATCAACCAATCTGGAGCATTGTTGCATGTTAACAACTGTGGTCAGAGAGGTAGGTACTGGCTGGCTCTTAGCTGTGGTTATGACAGACAACATTGGTGTTGGCATTCAGGATAGAATTGAAGCACTATGGTGCCTCTTCTTGTTGGTATGTGCACATATCTAGAGGGGATATTTCTGTGAAACATACAATGTTTATGCTTAAATATTAAGGAAAGTTAGAACTGAAAGTTTTTGTAACTATAAAAACTTGGGGAAAAACGTAATAAAATAGTCTTCTTACTAAAACCATAGGTAGGAACTGGCCAGTTTTAGTCTTAATCCAGGGGTTGGCAAGGGACAGATAGTAAATATTTAAGCTTGTGGACCATATAGTCTCTGTCACAATTATTCAGCTTTGACATTTGTAATGGTCTCTGTCACAACTACTTAATTCTGCTGGATAAGAACAGTAACCTCCATTAGCGTGCACTACTGCCTTAGACTTCTAAACAGAATAGATGACCAGCATGAAGTACTTCTTAAATAGGACCCTCAGGTGATTGTTAAATATACTGTGGCACTGTCAGAGCATGGAAGTTGGATTAATTGTACTCATTATTTAATAATGATTAAGGACGTTTCTTCCTAGGCAGGCATTATGTACTTAACGCTACATTTCTCCTCCCTAAACCCCAAAGCACCAAGCTATTGTTTGGAGTAAAGCTTAGTGTCCAATAGAGAGTAGCATATCAATGTCATCTTTCTGTAGATATTCACTGCAAACTTGAAAAAAAACAGAAAAGTGAACATGAAAATTGGAAATAGTTCTTTTGCAATTTTGATTAGGTTTGGGTGGGAAGAATTTATGCTTATAATCACATACATTGCATCTTCAGCAAATCTCATTTCCTTAGACACGTTAAAGATTTAAGTTTTATACTTTGAACTATGGATTTATTTTTTAAATTTTTTTAAATTTATATTTTGGCTGTGTTGGGTCTTCATTGCTGTGTGCAGGCTTCTCATTGCAGTGGCTTCTCTTGTTGCAGAGCACGGGCTTTAGGCGCATGGGCTTCAGTAGTTGCAGTATGTGGGCTTCAGTAGTGGCTCGCGGGCTCTAGAGCGCAGGCTCAGTAGTAGTAGCAGCGCACAGGCTTAGTTGTTCCACGGCATGTGGGATCTTCCCGGACCAGGGATCAAACCCGTGTTCCCTGCATTGGTAGGTGGATTCTTAACCACTGCGCCACCAGGGAAGTCCCTGAACTATGTCTTTTTTTTTTTTTTTTTAATAAATTTTATTTAGTTATTTTCGGCTGGATTGGGTCTTCGTTGCACGCAGGTTTTCTCTAGTTGCGGCGAGCGGGGGCTATTCTTCGTTGCAGTGCGCGGGCTTCTCATTGTGGTAGCTTCTCTTTGTTGAGGAGCACAGGCCCTAGGTGTGCGGGCTTCACTTGTTGTGGCATGCAGGCTCAGTAGTTGTAGCTAGCGGGCTCTAGAGCACAGGCTCAGTAGTTGTGGCACGCAGGTTTAGTTGCTCCGCAGCATGTGGGATCTTCCCGGACGAGGGCTCAAACCCGTGTCCTCTGCATTGGCAGGCAGATTCTTAACCACTGCACCACCAGGGAAGTCCCTGGATTATCTTTAAATGTAATATATGCTTGTGCTTTAGAAGTTGAGTTGTACTTTTCAATGTACTGTGCCTTTAAAGATATTGGAAACTTTAAAATTTTATCACTTACGAGAATAGAGTACACTGTGAAGGCAGTGTGCTTAACTTGGTAGTTCTGCTGTGTAGCCTTGATATACTATTTTCTGTGTCTGTTGTCGGAAGGAAAATAGTGGCTTTTAAGGGCATAGAGATACCAATTTTGGAATTGTCTGTTAATGTGTACCCTTGATGAAATGTGCAGTTGGAAATGAGAATTTTAGATGGAAAAGGGTGAAGAAATGATACAATTTTGAATGAAATATCCCCCAAAGGAATCTTACTTTCTCAGTGAGCTTAAGACAGATCAGTAAATGTGGGAATTGTGGTGTTCTTTTCTGAGAGTCTTATTTGCAACAGTAACTTGTCTTAATACTTTAGCATAAATGTCAGTGGACAGTAACTTTAAAAAAGTGACTAGTACATATATTATGTGCATTTGTTGGGGGATGAGGAGGGTACAGATATAGTGTTTACTTAGTACACAGCTAGAGCATAAACTTTCTTAGTGTTTGACTAAAATATGTGTTATGGTTAACATTGTTTCAATAAAATAGTTATTAGTAGTTGTGCTTTAGTCACTAGTTTTCTTATGTAGGAAAATGTAAAAAAAAAAATGAGTAAAATATTATACAAAATTGCTTTAAAATATTTTTAAAATATTTTTTAGCTTCCAGAAATGTTGCATGGTGATGGTGACAATGAAGAACATGGCTTCTGTCCAGTGGGGCAATTCATTCTTCAGAATTTAGGATTGCTGTTTGGATTTGCCATCATGCTGGTAATTGCCCTCTATGAAGACAAAATTGTGTTTGACCTCCACTTTTGACCATTCCCAGCAATCACTGCTGATTACAAGAATGTTACCATGCAGCTTTGCATCTGTTCCTTGTACTGTAAGCACATTGCTCAAAGAAAAGTCAGTGGCTTGCACTACTTACAAGTTCACAGATTTGAGCCTGACCACAAAGACCGGTGCTCAGTACTGTTTTCCCTGCATGAAGGGGTCTTTTAGAAATATAAAGCTTGTGATAAAGAAAGGAGAAAACGGGACTCTGTGAACCGATGTTGATATAGGTTTGATTAAGACTTTTAAAAAAAATAATCATATAAAACACTAAAGTAGTCTCTTTATTAGTAGAAACTTCTGTGGCTATGCAGAAATAGAAATTGAACCAAAAAAAATCCCTTAAACTTTAAAAATATTTTAAATGGACTTTGGGAAGACTTTTCTTTGTGCTGAAAATGAATTGTATTGTCCTTTAATTCAGCTCCATGTATACATGTGGTAATAGGGATCAACTTGACACAGCTTTGAATCTGCAGAAAGTAGACTGTAGCACCTAGAAGAAAGCTCAGGCTGCATTAGAATATGGATTTAGCATTGGGAAAAGCCCTTATTCTTGAATCTAGAGTTACTATTTTTGTATATATTTGCATAGGATTTAAACTTGCAGCCTAAACTACTGAAATTTGTGATTGTACATTTGTGTGAGCTTCAGTTTAATGAAAGATTCATAACGGTTCTTTTATTAATATTATACTTGGTGTTTGGGTTTGTTTTTTTTTTTTAACTTTTGTTTTTGTCTTGGGTTTTTTGGTAGGGGTAAGGGGTTGGAGCATGTGGTAAAATGTTTTTTTCCTTAAAATTGTAACCCTTTAGAAAATGTCAGTGAAATGAAGAACCCAAACGTGGTCTAAATATTCAGATTTCCTTTAGTTATTTGGGAAATTTAAGTTTTAAATGAACGCAGTGCTCTACCAGTTTGGCATTGGAACCTAGAGCACATGCTCTGGCTGGAGGTAACGTTGTAAGGCGGCAAGTTTACCGTGTCCATAATCTGTACGTGGAGTGTCAAAACGGATATGAGGATGATCTCCACTGATACCATGGCTCTCATGGTACCAGGTAACTTGGAAGATGCATTTAAGTTCAGTAACTCAGCTGAAATCACATGATCATTTTGTGCCAAGATATGCTGTTGGTGCCTGATAGGAATTAGTCTCTTCTTTTTAGGTACCCTGTTCTCCTGCCATAAATTGTGAATGATTTGTGAGAAATGCAAGCCATGTTTATCCTGAATTTTGACCTAATAATTTGTAGTATTAATCATATGCATGTAGCTCTCTGTGTGCCACATGGTCTTCATTTATGCCAGGTAAACTGTATTTGAACTACGTGCAGGCAGCTTTGTTTTAATCTGCTTGGCTACCTGTGTGGCTGCTTTAAAAATCTTATTGTTCAGATATTTAAGAGCCAGACTCGTTCCATTCCATTTGAAATGTATTCATTTAGTCCTCCTCCTTTCCCCAGTTCCTTTCCTCTTACTCCATGAACTTTAAAACAAAAAACAAAACTGAAAGCAGCACATGCATTCAGGTATTAAGAGTGTTGCCAGTATTTCTTCTTTATGCGGTAAAGCAAGGGAGCTTATTAGATGTTATTTCCTT
Organism: Delphinapterus leucas; assembly: GCF_059928025.1. Classification (NCBI taxonomy): domain Eukaryota; kingdom Metazoa; phylum Chordata; class Mammalia; order Artiodactyla; family Monodontidae; genus Delphinapterus; species Delphinapterus leucas. The sequence continues at coordinate 39,541,246 of NC_143136.1, read as the reverse complement.
AATTTATGCCTGAATTTGAAAAATTATTTCTGGCTTTCTCCATGGCCTCCTGTGACAAGTAGGAGTTTTATACGTAGATCACTTTCAGCACTGGGCACTGAATTAGGACAGTCCTCATCTCATTGCTTGGCCCCTCAAGCAACCCAGCTCAAAGGTGCTGATATTTTATTTAGTACTGCCAACTTGAAGTAATTCAAATATCTTGCTTTCTGAACCAAGATATATTTATAGTTCATTTTGGGGTTTTTATGCCCAAGGAGGATTCTGCATTCCAGCATTAAGTCTGCTTATTTTTAAAACTTCTTTTATGAAAAGCAACAGCTGGAATATACTCCCAGACTTAAAAAGAAATGCCTGATTTAAAGCAAATAAATAGGTTATGCTGAAGTATATAAAAGTTTTATATCCTCTCAAAACTGCTATTATCTTTATTTGCTAGATTTCTTTAAACTTTTAAGAGGGCTGTAACAGTTGCTGCTAGTGTTTTGTTTAGGGTTCCACCAGTATTTAGTTTTCACATCATCCTAATGTATAGTTTCAAGTCTTACTAGACAATCTGAATTCCACTACATTTCTCTTTGGCTCCAACATTCCCTTTAGCTTGACCAGTCTAATTTAACATGTGTTTGTTGGAGGTCATTAATGTTACTTGTACAATGCTGTCACTGTGTGACATCCATATGAATTTTGGTGTATATCACATTGCATTCAATCAGCTGTGATTATGCTTAGAAATACTATAGTAAGTAGATGCAGTGTGAATTTATTCCATTAACAGTAAGTCAGTGGCTTAAATGTGATTATGGTCCTGCAAGGTGATACTTGCTAAAATATCTAAACTTTTTTTTTGTTGTAACTGAATCATTTTTTTAAAATTTATAAAGCTGGAAATGATCAAATGCTGTTTTTTTTTCATTGTCAACAGTGGTGTGTCATTTTATGTATGTTCCTAATGCTTATGGAACGCTCCCAAAATAAAGTTATTCAGAAAGAGCAAATATACCAGTGTGTTTTGTTTAGTCTTTATGTTAGATTCCTTACACTGAAGTATGAATCATTTTAAATATAGGCTGCATTTGCACATAAATGAATTTATAATTAAGTATAACTAGTCAAATTGATTTAAACCAAATAACTTCTTTAAAAAGTAAAATATAATTAATTTCTACTCAACCATCTAACAAGAAATAGGAACAGGGAAATGATACCTTCTAATTATGAATTAAGTTGGCATAACAATGCTACACCCCGTCCGATCCAGTGCTCCTTGGGTTGGTCAGAGGGAAGAGTCATGGCAATCACAAAATTTGTAGAGTGGCCAGTGGTGGACAACGTTCCTCTCCGCTCACTTGTCTTATACAATGGGGCAGTATAACTTGGTCGTTCTGGTATATCTACCCTCTTACAAGGCTTTAGCCACATCTAGAAGAGAGCAGACAAAATTTAAGTCAAGGCTGTTGTTAAATTTACATATAATTGAACCTAATATGGAATCGTTGGCATAAAGTTTTAGTTATGTCTGCAGATTTCTATGGGCTAAATCGATTTTATCTTTGTCAGCAGTGCTGCCATTGCTCACAACATTCTTCTTTTAGAGCTCTCAGAGCTATCTTCAGAGCCAGTATATACGAAGCTAAATGAGAAAAGAGTCATTTCCACCTACTCTCTGAAAAAGCATACTATCCATTGTTTATTCATCTCCCTACCATACCTACCTGAGGATGACCTTTGGTGCTTACAATAATAAAATCAGGTATACTTTTTCAAAGGTTTATCTGCCACCACTGATACTCAAAATCATGTTGCTTTATTAAAGGCCAATCCCAAAATATTCTGAAAGGACTTTTATCAGTGATTTTAGAACGAGATCACCTCCCCATGTTACGTGGCTATTTTAAAGGGCCTATTATGTATATTGTGCTGTTTAAAACATAGTTGCCTTTATAACTACACTACAACCACATTATTCTTAGAGGGTCATTAGCCAAGTTCCTAGAATGTTAAGCATAGTTGAACCTCACCAATCTCAATAAGATTTTAGGGCAAGTTGATCTCTGAATATAAGAGTAAAGAACAAACTGTCATCAGAAAGGTGAAACAATGGTTTTAAAACTCGGAATTCCTTTTTCCAGTAGTAATAATAGCAATACTTGAGGTGATAAGTCTCAACAGCCCCACTGTTTGGAGCCCTTTTTCTGGTTTCTCAGGTTTAAGCACAAATTGTATGAAGGAGCTAATTAATAAGGGTGCTAGTCTCTCTCCCACATAACTGTGGAGATCCATAAAGCAGTTTTTCAGATATCATTAAATACAAGGACTTGCAACACTCAAGTTGGATGTATTTCAACTAAGTGGATTTTTTTAATGAGAATTTTTCTTACTAAATGACTTCCTTTTTTGGGAGAATTATCCACTTATAAAATGCTTCTATTCACCACAAACTTAAGAGTTTCCATATGAAAGAAAAAAATGGATCCAAATCAACTTCTGAAATTGCAAACATTTGCCCTTGTGACTTTCAATTTGGGTCCCATACTTGAAACTTTCTCTGCCCACAGTATCTTGGTATATATGGTAGGTTTCTTGCAATTGGCTGTCAGCTGGTCCCTCACTGTACCTGTTAGAGCCGCTCTGAAGGATTATTGCCTTTGAGTAGCTCCCAGTGTCCCACAAACAGAATTCATGTAAAATTCAGCCTATATTTTATCATTATCCCAGACCAACCCTTCACATTGTGTGAAAATCTATCTAGTCATCTTCTCATGATGCAGTAACAGAAACTTAGTATTTATATAGCTTAGTATGCCCATGCTGAAGATGGGTCCTAGAAAAAAATTTTTTTACGTGTATGGTTTTCATATAATAATCTTTTAATCTGCAAGTTTCACATTTTTAGGTCAAGGTATATGTAAGAAAAAAAATCATAAACATATGTATGTGTGTGGATGTGGATATATGTATACAGTCAATCCTCATTATTCCTGGATTCTGTATTTGCAAATTTGCCTATCACTAAAATTTAGTCCTAATCCTAATGTCAATATTCTGCACTTTCATAGTCATTCACAGGCATTCTCAGAGCAGCAAAAAATGAGTCACCAGCAACCATGTTCGCAACTGAGATTGAACCTGGTGACATTCTGCCTTCTTGTTTCAATTCTCATAACTATAAACAAGTATCCTTTTGACGGTTTATTTAATGCCAAGGTTTTTGCATTTTTGTGTTTTTTGTTGGTGATTTCGTTGTTTAAAATGGCCCCTCAGCACAGTGCTGAGGTGCTGTCTAGTGTTCCTAAAAGCAAGAAGGCTGAGATATGCCTCATAGAGAAAACACTATAAGCTTTGTTCAGGCATGAGTTACAGTCCATGAGTTCAGTGTTAATGAATCAACAGTATATATTAAGTAAGGTATCTTTAAACAGAAACACAAATAAAACAAGGTTATATATTGATCAAGTAACAAAAATGTGACCACAGGATCACAGAAACTTAACCTTATATTTCGCCTAGGAGCTCAGTATTCACTAATTCAATGTTGGAAGCAAGCTTATAGAACACAGCTACTGTGAATAACAAGAGTTGACAGAATATGTGTATGTCTGTGTATAAAATAGCCTCCCATGTATATATCATTAGAAAATACTAACCACAGGCACTGTATCATAAAGAATTTTGGGATGTGATTCTGCAAGTTTCTTGATCTTTCTATTCCAGGAAGCTCCATCCAGAAACAGTCCATGAATGAAAACACCTAAATATAAAAGAAGCAGGTTAATACAAGACTTTACGTATGCATATTGATTGAGTTCTGAAGCTGAAATTCCTGCCGGTGAATGCTGTGCAGGTGATACTAGGTCAGCAAATGAAGGCCTGCTTTAAATGAAGGCAATGTTCTAAGTTTGTGTTAACATTCTTACTTCAAGAATAGCTATACTTTGCCTAGTCAATTAATTCAGTAAAATTAGATGTGGAAGATGAAAAGAGGAAAGGAATTTTAAATTAGTCTATGTGAAGTTCTCTGGGCAAATGCTATCAGGTTTATATTTTAACTGACCAATGAGTATAATGTTGTTAAGAGTCCACAAAATCTACAAGAAAATGTCTTAATGTAATTGTAGGGATCCAGTGGCTTCTAGGCAGCATGTGAACAAAATACCCTTCTGCTGATGTCTAATGTCCTGAGAGTTAAATTTCTCCTCCCCTTTTAGAATCTATCCAAGGCCACGCCTCAATCTGTATGCAAGAACACATGGATGAACTCCCTCCAGAATGCAATGTCATACACGAACAGGTGAAGAACACAAATTAAGGAATCCATGAAACCTGGATCACATGCCCTGGCTATCCACTTATGTAAAAGCCTCATGAATTGAATAGGGGTATCTGCACATGAAAATATTCATTGTAATTGTTGCACAGATATGAAGAGAAGCAATGAGGAACTTAGGAAGACTTAGGTTTTATCTCTTAATGTGCTGTGTGACCTTGAACAATTCATTTAACTTTAGACCCGTCTTTTATCCAGAGGACAACTGGAAAATATTTGTAAATCAATAATGCCTGCTTTGTCTACCTTGTAGAGTTAGAATCAAATCAGCTATACTGGTGAAAGCGCTCTGTAAAAGTAGGATATAAAAGTCTACTTGGGCAGTGCTGTCCAATAGGACTTTCTCCAGTGATGGAAATATTTTATATCTGTGCTTTCCGATATGGTAGCCATATTTAGCTATTAAACACCTAAAACGTGGCTGGTGGGACTGAGGGATTGAATTTTATTTAATTTTGGTTATAAATTTAAAAGGCTACATGGGGATAGCCCAGTGATGGATGTTAAGGGAAGACTTAACCTTTTCTTCTCTCCAGGTTTTAACTGACAGAAAGCATAGTTGGAATAAAATGTCAACTACTGCCAAAGCACTTGTCCAATAACTTCCCAAGTATTACTCTAGTAAAGCTGAATTACAAAATGCATCTTGAGCCCGGGGCCAGGTCGGGGGTGGACCTGCCTGCAGGAGCAAGAGAGGTCTGCAAGCACATCCTACATGCTAACGTCTCCAGCCAGATCTAAGCCCACTGGCCAGTCACAAGAACAGATGGAAACAGAGAAAGTAGAGGAGACCCTACAGACAGGTCCCAGAGAGCCATTTAATACCGTGGCCTTGCTGACTTGTAAGCACAGTCCAGTAAATCTCTGACTCTAAGCAATAGGATGATCTATTCCTTACGTGGGAAAGATTATGTCAGAGAGAGTAAAGAGAAGAGTTCATTTCAACACCTAAGAAAAGTGGCAATAGGGATAAAAGTTCCCTCCAACCTAACAACAATTTTATAAGAAATGTGATGGGGACAATCAAATACGTTTTTGTTTCTCATGGTCAATAAGGGCCTTATGGAAAACACAAAATACAAAATGACAGGAGATACGAACTGGGTCCTGTTTCACAGGTGCTCCTGCTCTGTGAGTCACACCTTTGCCTCTGTGAGCCATGGTCAGCACAGGGTGGTGGCCACAGCATCCCCAGGCCCTCTCGTTCACTCCTTCCTGTCCCCTTCCTGCTTTGTAGTGCTCTCCCTGTTGATGACTCTGAGTCACCCTCTAGTGCCCAGTAGTTCAGATAAGATGAATCTTAGGCAAACACATCTAGAATGTATGACACTAACAATAGGTAGATTTACAATGGCATTGTGGCCACTTTAAAAGTCACTTTAAGAGTGAGTAGCTGGGGCTTCCCTGGTGGTGCAGTGGTTGAGAGTCTGCCTGCTAATGCAGGGAACATGGGTTCGAGCTCCGGTCTGGGAGGATCCCACATGCCGCGGAGCAAATAGGCCCGTGAGCCACAACTACTGAGCCTGTGTGTCTGGAGCCTGTGCTCCGCAACGAGAGAGGCCGTGATAGTGAGAGGCCCGTGCATCGCGATGAAGAGTGGCCCCTGCTTGCCACAACTAGAGATAGCCCTCACACAGGAACGAAGACCCAACACAGCAAAAATAAATTAATTAATTAATAAACTCCTACCCCCAACATCTAAAAAAAAAATAAAAAATATAATAATAATGCTCAACTCAATACAGAATACGCTATAGAACCACCAACTTTAAAAAAAAAAAAAAGTAGCTTTTCTCATGACCCCAAAATACACAACATCCCACAAAAGACCTGGAATAACCAAAGCAATCTTGAGAAAGAAAAACAGAGCTGGAGGAATCAGGCTCCCTGGCTCAGACTATACTACAAAGCTACAGGCATCAAAACAGTGTGGTACTGAAACAAAAACAAATAGATCAATGGAACAGGATAGAAAGCCCAGAAATAAACTCATGCACCTATGGTCAATCTACGATAAAGGAGGCAAGATTATACAATGGAGAAAAGACAGCCTCTTCAATAAATGCTGCTGGGAAACCTGGACAGCTACATGTAAAAAATGAAATTAAAACACTTTAACACCACATGCAACAATAAACTCACAATGGATTAAAGATCTAAATGTAATACCAGATGCTATAAAACTCTTAGTGGAAAACATAGGCAGAACACCCTGACATAAATCACAGCAAGATCTTTTTCAATTTGTCTCCAAGAGTAATGGAAATAAAACCAAAAATAAACCAGTGGGACCTAATTAAATTCAAAAGTTTTGCACAGCAAAGGAAACCATAAAACGAAAAGACAACCCACAGAATGGAAGAAAATATTTGCAAACGATGTGACTGACAAAGGATTAGTCTCCAAAATTTACAAGGAGCTTATGCGGCTCAATATCATAAAAACGAACAACCCAATCAAAAAATGGGCAGAAGACCTGAATAGACATTTCTCCAAAGAAGGCAGACAGATAGCCAAGAGGCACATGAAAAAATATTCAACATCGCTAATTATTAGAGAAATGCAAATCAAAACTACAATGAGATATCACCTCACACCAGTCAGAATGACCATCATCAAAAAATCTACAAACAATAAATGCTGGAGAGGGTGTGGAGAAAAAGGAACCCTCCTGCACTGTTGGTGGGAATGTAAATTGATACAGCCACTATGGAGAACAGTATGGAGGTTACTTAAAAAACTAAAAATAGAGCTACCATATGGTCCAGCAATCACACTCCTAGGCATATATCCAGAGAAAAACATGGTTTGAAAGTATACATGCACCCCAGTGTTCGCTGCAGCACTGTTTACAAAAGCCAAGACATGGAAGCAACCTAAATGCCCATCAACAGATGAATGTGGTACATATAAACACTAGAATATTACTCAGCCACTAAAAAGAATGAAATAATACCATTTGCAGCAACATGTATGGAGCTGGAGATTATCATTTTAAGTGAAGTAAGTCAGACAAATATCGTATGATATCACTTATATGTGAAATCTATTAAAAATGATACAAATGAACTTATTTACAAAACAGAAACAGTCTCACAGACTTAAGAGAATGAACTTATGGTTACTGGGGGGGAAGGGTGGGGGAGGAGGGACAGACTGAGAGTTTGGGAATGACGTGTACACACTGCTATATTTAAAGTAGATAACCAACAAGGACCTACTATACAGCACAGGGAACTCTGCTCAATACTCTGTAATAACCTAAATGGGAAAAGAATTTGAGAAAGAATAGATACATGTATATGTATAACTGAATCACTTTGCTGTACACCCGAAGCTAACACACTGTTAATCAACTATACTCCAATATGAAATAAAAATTTTAAAAATAGAGTAGCTTTTCCCATGATGTTTAATTTAACATTAGGTAAATGAGTTTGACTTCTTTATGAGCCCCAGAACCAGGCACATCCTGAAGTTTGTATGAGGAGACAGACTGTGGACTGGTAGAGGTGAGAAAGAAACTGTGCTTCTAGCCCCAGTTGTTCTCAGGTCGGATATGTGTTCCTTCCCTTAGGGTCCTGTGAAAAATTGTTCCTTGGGAAAAATTCCATTGCTCCAAATCATTCCATGGAATCTCCTTTTCTTTCTGGTAATTTGCTAAGCACGAAGGAAAAAGCTAGAATGACAAAAAGGCTAAGCTGTGGATATCTGTATTTGGGGGAAAACGTTTGCGTGTGTGTGTATAAAATTAATAAAATTCATGATTTAGTGAATCTCTATCAGCTACTGTAAATCAAACCTGGGCTGATTCTTTGGTATTCAGTAAACTGGTTTATTTAACTGATGGCTACTCTTTACTATGGGATCTTGGAACACTAAATGGTCTTTACTGATCTTTAAATAAGTTGTGCTTTATACCTGCTCCACTGTTTTCAAGATAATTTTGGATTTTAATAAATTTGGATCTTTAATAAGAGCAGTTGTGGGTTAAATTAGTAAATCAGTGTAAACGGAAATACCAACTACCTTGTACATCTGAGTTTATATATAACAATTGGAAATTCAAGAGTTTAATCTTAGATATTAACTAGTTTATAAACTCCAGGTAATGCTTTTTTAACTTCTCTATCTTTTAACTGAGTTCAAAAACATAACTTTGATGGGCAGCCTATACTACTCAGACTTCAATTCAAATGCCATCTTCTGCCTTTTATCATAATGATATGAGGGAAATTGAGGGAAAAAAATTATTCCATCTGATTTAAATACTTAAGAATCAGCCACAGCTCTTCAAGAAAACTTTCCTTGGGCTTCCCTGGTGGCGCAGTGGTTGAGAGTCTGACTGCCGATGCCGGGGACACGGGTTCGTGCCCCGGTCCGGGAAGATCCCACATGCTGCGGAGTGGCTGGGCCCGTGAGCCATGGCCGCTGAGCCTGCGCGTCCGGAGCCTGTGCTCCGCAACGGGAGAGGCCACAACAGTGAGAGGCCCGCATACCACAAAAAAAAAAAAGGAAGGAAATGAAATAATTACAGAGTGTGATTAATGTTTTGAAGTTAATAAGCAAAGTTGTAAGAGAGGCTAACAAGGTGGAGTGAGGGCTTCAACAGATAGCCCTCACTTTTCAATTATTTGTAAAGCAAATAATTGCTTTACAATGTTGTATTAGTCTTCTGCTGCACAGCGAAGTGAATCAGCTATACACATACACATATCCCCTCCCTCTTGGACCTCCCTCCCCCCCCATCCCACCCATCTAGGCCATCACAGAGCCCTGAGCTGAGCTCCCTGTGCTATACAGCTGGTTCCCACTAGCTATCTATTTCACACATGGTAGTATATTTATGTCAAACCATAAGGAAGTGCTTTCTGATGAACTATAACATATGCTCAGACCTGAAGTTTGAGGAGTGCCCACCATGCTAAGTCTGCTTAGGAATAGTACTACAAAGATCCCAAAGAGAAAAGAGCTTGAGGTGATCTAGGAATTGTGAGAAGGTCCAGTGTGCCCTGTGTGGGGTGGCACAGGATGGGCTCCAGAGGTGGACAGTGGCTAGAATGTGCCTGGCCTCATAGTCATGGTAAGGGGTTTAGAGTTTATTCTAGCTACAAAGGGAAAATGTCATTATTAACTTACTTAGTCGTCTGAATTTCAATGGGGGCTTAGTGGTGACATGATCTGTTTACATTTTTTAAAAGCTTCTGTGGCTTCTGTAGAAATGAAGGATTATAAGAGCGTAACACTTGTAGGAAGATAAGAGGCTAGAGCAAAAGTCTGGATAAAGATGGAGGTGGCAGGGCTTCCCTGGTGGTGCAGTGGTTGAGAGTCCGCCTGCCAATGCAGGGGATGCGGGTTCGTGCCCCGGTCCGGGAAGATCCCACATGCCGCGGAGCGGCTGGGCCTGTGAGCCATGCCCGCTGAGCCTGCACATCCGGAGCCTGTGTGCCGCAACGGGAAGAGGCCACAGCGGTGAGAGGCCCGCATACCACCAAAAAAAAAAAAATGGAGGTGGCAAGAGCACTGTAGATGAGCAACTGCATGTGATGTGAGTATGTGAGGGAGCAGAAGAACGAAGAATCCATGGGTTTCTGGCTGGACAGTGGTGCCATTTGTCGCAATTCATTATAAGTTTTACATATCCAGGAGAAAGCAGAAGTGGAGATGTCAGGCGGGCAGTTGGATACAGAGGTCTGGATTTTAGAGGAAAGATTTACACTGGACATTCAAATCTGGAAGATATAATCCAGGAGGTAATATTTAAAGACACAAAAAGTATGAGGTCACTTGGGGAGAAGATGCAATTAGAAAAGAGAAATGCAATTGGGGTCCTTGGGAAATCCAACATTTAGAGGAGGAATAGCTAGCAAAAAGCATGAATGTATCCAGTAAGAAAGGGAAAATCAGGAGAGGGTGATGACTTAGAAACAAAATGAGAAGAATGTCTCTAGAAAGAAGAAGTTGTCAACTGGTAAAGACTGCTAAGAGGTTAAGATGAAGACAGAAGAGAATTCATGGGATTTGTCAACATGGAAGTCATTAGTAATTCTGAAGAGCATCAGTTGACTGGAGACGATGAAAGGTAGACAGGAAAGAGGGAGTGAGAAGCTGGAGATGGCACGAGAATTGTGCTGCAAAGGGGAGCAGAGATTATGGGACAGTAGCTGAGGGGATACGGATATTTAGACAACTGGCATTTGTTGATTTGTTGTAAGATGAGAGATTCTGGTTGCATGCTGGTAGGAATTATCCAGTAGTGAGGGAGATAACTGCTGATTCTAGAAACAGAGGGTACAACTGAAGGATAAAAACCCTTGGCAGGAGGAAAAAAATGAGATCTGGACTATCCAGTGGATCTGAACTACCAGAGGGTGCAGCAGTCAACAGGTTTTTGGATTTGGTTGTGCTAAAAGCCCTATTCTGATGGCTGCTTATTTTTTCAATGAAGGATGAGGTGAGATGTGGGGGCAAAGGGCAGGACAAAGAAGGCATACGTAGTTGCTTTGAAAGTGGGAAAGCAACTCTTCCAGGGAACAGTAGTAGGACTGCTTCATAGTGTTATGACCCTCCTTGAGATTTCTGACAGTCAAGGTAAAGTAAAACCACCCCACACAGTAATAGGATTATCACACACTGTTGTGATGACACATCTACTTGTTAGTATCTTCCACCAGAGTACAGATTAGTTGAGGGTCAAGATCCTGTCTACAGTATTCACTGTTGATACTCCCCAGTGTCTAACAGAGCGAGCCAGTGAATTCACCATTCAGTGATGAATAAGGAAGCAGGATTATCTTTGACACATTAGTAAAAGCAGGGCACATTAATGGTCATTTAGAAATTGTCATTTAAAGACAACACCATTTTGGTATAATTAGGAATCGATAGTATTTTTAAAATAATACTTTTGAAAGGTAGTGGCCCCTTCCATTAAATTTGAAATAAAACATTAGGGTGGCCACTGAGTATTAAAAAGACAAATGATTAAGAAAATAAATTTCCTCACAATGTTTCAATCACAGAACATATGCTCATATTAGCTATTAACTGTTAAATTTTGGAAGGACGTATATAACAGGAAAGAACGCATATTTTAGGAGTCTGCAAAGGTGTGCTCTTCGAGGGACCAAGAGATCCTTCTTTTTAATGTTGTGCTCCCTTAATTCCCCAAGGTCACCATAAGACTGTGGTTGATTATCCCATGTATTGTTAATTTGATGATTCCTTTCTACCTAACATTTTTTTAGAAATAACTTCAAAATTACACAATTTTGTAAAACGAAAACAATGCAAGGGACATCTACTCCTTCCTCAGATTAATTTCATCCCCATTTATTTTCTTACTCTTGCTCTCTCTTGCTCACTCTGTCTCTTCACAAATTTGTTTTTCCTTAACCATCTGAGGGTAAGTTACATACATGATGATTAAATTTTTAACAGCTGGGCAAAGTGAGCAAGAATGTTACATTTTTGTTCAGTGTTGAAATATAAGCCAACGCATTCCATCGCTGCACTTACCATCTTCCGGAGCATGCTTGTATTCTTTGTCTTCCATCACTTCATAGTCAAACCCAAGAAGATCAATAGGGATGGTGTATTTCCTGGCATAGTTCTGCTGGGCACCAGTCAGGAAGGCTTGTGTGAAGAAGAAGCCAGAAAGCCAGAACACTGGAGGAGGGCCAACCTCGTACCATTGCTGTGGTGTCAAAGCACAAGTGTCCTGACAACAGGGTCTTTCAACTTTGAATGCAACATGGCTTAGTACAATTTGCCACAAACACTCCACCTATTATCTTCTAGGTAAACTAATAAATAAGCTAACACTTTGAGGAATAAAAAGTCATACTATCAAAGTTTGAAAAATAGGCAGCATATTCAGCATTCGTTCTGACTTCAATTTCGTATCCATTGCACCAGCTCATGCAATGATATGAATCATAATGTGTGTGAATGCAGATACAAATGTATGTTTTATACATGCCCAGTGATTCCTTCAGAAAAGCTCCATACAATAGTGAGTTTCTAATATACATTATTGCACGCTACATCATGTTGTTTAATTGAATAAAAGAAGATCTCCCTACAAGGTCTGGTCAGACGATAATGTTTCTTTCACTTTTTTTCCTCTCTGGTTATTAGTACCCGGTAGAATATTCCTTTTGAAGTCTTCCCTTCTACTTCACCAAAATACAGTGAATCTAACATATGAAGACATAATATTGTACAAGGAACTTCCAGAAGATACAGGGTAGTGAGAGCTTAAGATCTTTATAAATATCAAGATATCTGGATATTCCGTTCATATCATATATTATAACAAGTAGTTGAGTTACTGACTCTAATAGTAAATTATAGAAGTCAGTCTGAAGAAGTGAAGTTGAAGAACTTTCCCCTATAAGAATCCAAGGTAGAGTCTTCACTTTTCAAAAACAATCTTAATCCTTCAGTACCAAGTCTAGTACCAAAGAAGCCCTATATTATGGAAGGGGTGTTTTGTCATTTTATCCCCGGAGAAATCTCCTCACAGGCAATTTTTGATGTATTATGTATAGTACCTAGGAAATTAATCAATACTTCTAAGAAATACAGTTGTTAATAATAACATAGTTAAGCACCAATATTGCCAGATAATTAGGAGGCAGGCTTCTGCCCACTCTACATTTCCAAGACAATTAGCCTTTGAGGTTATTACTGACTTGGGCTGAAATAGCAATCTAGTGATTTCATGACCTGGAGGGGTGCTGGACAAGGAAGAAATAATTCTCCTTACTAGTAGCTTGTCTGGCTTTCTAAGATGCTGTGCTGTAGGAATCTCTTTTAAAACTAAATATTTAATGGAAATATCAACATAGCCAGTCCTTTTCCCTCTTCAAATATCCTTGGCTTGAATGTCTAACTTCACTGAACACAAACACCTGCTCCTAAAGAAGCTTTCAGAGGTTCTACTTCCAATGTTAGTATTTTGACAATTCCATGTAACAGTTACACAAAGTATATGCAACATTGGGTAGTGGTCATTTGTGCCTGGGATGCACAGAAAAACTAGAGAGTCATACTTACTACGTTAGGCAACCTGATGAAGACAATGAAATCAGAAGAAACTTAATATATGAGCATTTGGATGAACTCACCTGCAAAAACTTTAGTCTTGCAAGGAAGTCATTCACATAGCTCCCAAGTGGTTTGAGGCTTGGGTATGATTTACCCATCCACATTCCTGGAATTTTGACATTCAGAATGCTGCTAACCACTTCCTCAAGATCTGTAGACATCACTACAAGCCCCTGAAACGCATTTAACCACTGTTTAACACAACTGTATTCTAGGTTATGAATAATTTTATAATTGTATTTGTTTACAATTATGATTAGTTGAGTCATATAGCAAAAAAAGAAAAAAGATACTTTCTTTTGCTCACAAGTTGTGGAGTCTTTGAATTATTCCTTAGAAAAATATTAACAATTGTAATCTAATCAAACTTTAATGGAAAATTTCTTTTCTTGAAATATAATTGACATACAACATTAGTTTTAGATGTATGACATAATGATTCAATATTTGTATATACTGTGAAGTGATCATCCCAGTAAGTCTAGTTAACATCCATCACCATACATAGTTACAGCATTTTGTGTGTGTGATGAGAACTTTTAAGATCTACTCTCTTAGCAACTTTCAAATGTGCAATACACTATTATTAACTATAGTCACCAAGCTGTACATTACATCTCCATGACTTATTTATTTTGTAACTGAAACCTTTTGACCCCCTTTACCCATGTTTTCCACCCTGGAAGATCTCAACATTTGGCTTCTCACTAGCTATTAAATCGCAGCCTAACTTTGACTTAGTTTACTTGTCCATTAAATGGACAACTAATATATCTCTGTCCTGCTTTCTTAAAAGGATAGTGATAAATATAAAATGAGGAAAATTATACAAAGTGCCTTGAAAGGTTAAGAAATCCTGGATTGCAACTATGAAGTCTAATTGATCTTATCCCATTTTGAAATGTAAAATAGATCATTTCATTTCATTGCTTAAAACCCTCTGAAGGCTTCCCTTTACCTTTACACTTTAGAATAAAATTGAAGATCCTAAGAGATGGTAACACTTTGAGGCCCTTGAAAATTTTATTTGATCCTGCAATTGGGCCAGTTGCCATCATCATTTCTGTTTTCTTCATAGTTGACAATATAATTCCAACTAACATATGGAAAAGATTTTAGAGAAAATTTAATGGATTAAACATCCACATTTCATTTGCCTCCTTCCCCAAACCCTGAAACAACAGTAAAGGAATTTATTTGTTAGAAGCACAAGCCTAGGGACTTCCCTGGCAGTCCAGTGGTTAAGATTCTGCACTTCCACTGCAGGGGGCACGGGTTCGATCCCTGGTCAGGGAACTAAGATCCTGCATGCCACACGGCGTGGCTAAAAAAAAAAAAAAAAAGCCTACAAGTGCAGGAAAAATAGGAAAAGGCAAGGCAATATTGGGAGCTAGAAAGCATGTGGACTGTTGGTAGTTGACTTAGTAGTCAGGAGAAACTGGCAGACGGGAAAGTTAAGAATCGACTAGATATACACTAGGATACTCAAAGTATCAATATTTGGAACTGATGGCCCTAGCTGAAAGGGAGGAGAGGAGGGTGGGGCTAAATGAAGATTGTTGAAATCTGGCTTAAAAAATAGATTCCTGGGTCTTCTCCCACAAAACTGTACCTTATTCACCTTGAATGAAACCTGGAAAGGAAAATGAAGACATCCCTACAGTGGAGGGGATGCCAGGCTCAGGTGGGGTCAGAATTCCCATACTGAAATCAGGAATTAAGTGAATTCATGTGTATTGGTTGCTGAGCTCCCTGAGGCCTGTTTCCCCTTTTATCTCCCAGAATGTGGAAAGCCAGGCCTTCATCTTCCAGCAAGGATACAGGGGGGACCAGGTTAAGGAGAAACACAAGACACTGAATACTTCTTAGCCAAACAGCCCAGCCAGATTATACCACAGCCAGCCGGGCAGACTCCTCTCTCCATAATAACTCATATCCAACCACTCTTCTCCACCTCCACTGCTACAAGAAACCAACTCAGCTGGACTACTGCAATCACATAATTGGGTTCTGCCTGTGCTCTTGTTTCCCTACAATCCTTTCTGCAGCGGTCAGAGCAAACTTTAAAAATATAAAATAGATCATTTCATTTCATCACTTAAATCCCTCTGAAGGCCTCCCTTTACCTTTACACTTTAGGATAATATTGAAGATCCTAACCTTGGCCGAGAAGGCCATCATGAAGCCTGTGCCTTCCTCTCTCTGTCCTACCATTTCCCTTGTGCTCTCTACTCTAGACAAGCCAGCCTTCCCTACCATGCTCCTGGACCACACCAAGCTGGTTTTCTCAGGGCCTTCGTGCTGGCTGGACCCTCTGCCCAAACGTTCCATGGCTTGTCCCTCCCATCAGGCCTCTCTCTTCAGAGCGGCCTGACTCCAAATGACTGAGTTTCCCACCCATCATTCTCTACATCCTTGTCCCATTTTATTTTTTTCCACTGAACTTACCAATGACTGAAAAAAATAAATTTATTTGTTCATTTTTTAATCGTTTGTCTCCCTAAGAAGTAAGCTCTATGAGAGCAGAAGCTTTGTCTTACTCCTTAACATTTTATGCCTTCTTAGCATATGTTCCATCCAACAAATGACCGCTATATGTACCACATTCTATACTCATTTACACATTTATTAACTGTCAGCCCCAGAATTCGATACACTTTTTAAGGGTGGGGATTTTTTTTTCTATCTCCGGAACCAAGAACACTGCTTTCACAGAATCTGTGCCCAATAAATATTTGCTGAGCAAATGAATGATATGTTTATTTCAATGATTTGTCCTTGCTGTACTTCCCCTTACCTTGATTGCTTTCTGGATGTTAATGCATGATTCTCTTATGATCTGCAGCAACTTATTGAACCGTCCCATCTCTTGGACAAGCACCGTGTTCATGCTCTGAGTGTAAGTGGTTGGGTATCTCCTCATTGCAGACTCAACATTGAAGTTGTTTGGAAGTTTACCCAAGATGTCCCCAGCGACCTCATGTACTACTTCATCCGATGATTTTGCACCAGACTCTGCTGAACGACACTGGAAAGAATCCAAACTACGAATCAGAAATCCTCATAAAAAAAAAAGAAATCCTCATAAAAGTCTAAGAATTGCTGGATAGGAAAACTCCTAAAGTAAACTTTATAAGAATGAGTACTATTGATACTTTGCTATTTTGACTATGATTCTTCTCCCCACAAGATTTATTGAAGTGATGATAACAGGCATGGGAATGGAGTTTCGGGAGAAAAGCAATTGTTAGAAGGTAGATGTACAATGTTCAGAGGCAAAAGAAGGTCTGGAGGAGGCAAACAAGCTGCACATTGTGCTGCCCGGGGTCAGGGGAAGAGCAGATGATACAGACAGAGGGAGAAAAAGCGTTCATGTTGGGGGGTGGTGGTGGTCAAGTGATGACGGGCATCAAAGCCCAGGAGGACGAAATCTGGCTTTTGCTTTCGCCACAAAATATATTTGGTAATAACTCTGGTGCCTAGTGGTTGCCAAAAGCAGAGGTAGAGTTTTTTTTCCTTGAACCAAGAGGACAAAGAAAATAAGCTCATCTCCTCTAAGCAGTTGGAAGAGTTATGGCGATAAGGCAGACTTTAGGGATTCACACTGGAAGCAAGGAAGGGGAATTTCATTTCAATTTTTATTTTTTATGTTTATAGTGACACCATGCAAATGAATCTATATTTTCTGGGAAAACCCTTTGAATCCTCAGAATAAATGAATGTGTGTGTATGTGTGTTGAGAGAGAACAAGCACTATTAGAATATAAATGAATATATCTCATACTTTTCCAGTCCGTGGAAATTGTGTTTAGTCTTATTTCAGATTTTATATTTTCTAGTGTCTATATTGGCTCTATTCTATAAATATTGACTGTTACTTCTACTTAAGTTTCTAGTGAGATTTTTAATGCTACCTAACACATTCCTATGAAGTTGTACAATAAAAAAATTAAATGTTGGTAAGTGTTAATTACATGCTAGCAAAAAAAGGGATATGCCAATATAGTAATCTTTTATCATGATCCCAAAACATTAGGTTTACAACTAAGTATATAAAACAAATTACAGAGAACAAAGAAGGTAATGAACATTTGGCCAAAACTAGTGAAATATCTATTTCCATTGCATTTAAAGAATCATATGCTGACTTCTATTTGTATTTTGATGTGCATACAATATACTATAAACTCAACCATTCCTATTTTCTAACAAGAGCTGTGCCTCCACCAAAAAACCCCGAAAAAAAAAAAGAATCTTAGCCCTATAGCCCTTCAAAAATGTAAGAAAAATAATTTAGTAACACAAACGTTCCTATACCTATTCCTCACACACCAAAATCACATAATTGGGGGGGTTTGTTTTAAAAGTAATATCTAACTGATATTGAGAATTAAGAGCAAAAGGGTGTTATTTATTTGTAATTATATAACTTAGCTTTTTTCCTTTTTACCACTTTTCCTTAGAGTTTTCACAAACACCGTTTGAAATCTAATGGTCGTTGCCCTTTTATCAAACAAATAAAGGTAAGTGGGATCCATTTTCAAGGAGACGTCATGGAATTTAGCCTTTCCATTTCTAGTTTCACAATATTTTAGGTTGAAACAATTTTCTTATTCAAAAGAGAGTCTGGCACACTATAAAACTCTTAGAGGAAAACACAGGCAGAACACTCTGTGACATAAATCACAGCAAGATCCTTTTTGACCCACCTCCTAGAGAAATGGAAATAAAAACAAAAATAAATAAATGGGACCTAATGAAACGTAAAAGCTTTTGCACAGCAAAGGAAACCATAAACAAGACAAAAAGACAACCCTCAGAATGGGAGAAAAGATTTGCAAATGAAGCAACTGACAAAGGATTCATCTCCAAAATTTACAAGCAGTCCATGCAGCTCAATAGCCAAAAAACAAACAACCCAATCCAAAAATGGGCAGAAAACCTAAACAGACATTTCTCCCAAGAATATATACATATAAAGCAGAAACTAACACACCACTGTAAAGCAATTATACTGCAATAAAGATGTTAAAAAAAAAAAGAAGATATACAGGTTGGCAACAAACACATGAAAGGATGCTCAACATCACTAATCATTTGAGAAATGCAAATAAAAACTACAATGAGGTATCACCTCACACCAGTCAGAATGGCCATCATCAAAAAATCTACAAACAATAAATGCTGGAGAGAGTGTGGAGAAAAGGGCATATACCCTGAGAAAACCATAATTCAAAAAGAGTCATGTACCACAATGTTCACTGCATATCTATTTACAATAGCCAGGACATGGAAGCAACCTAAGTGTCCATCAACAGATGAATGGATAAAGATGTGGCACATATATATAATGGAATATTACTCAGCCATAAAAAGAAACGAAATTGAGTTATTTGTAGTGAGGTGGATGGACCTAGAGTCTGTCATACAGAGTGAAGTAAGTCAGAAAGAGAAAAGCAAATACCATATGCTAACACATATATATGAAATCTAAAAAAAAACAAAGAAAAATGGTTCTGAAGAACCTAGGGGCAGGAAAGGAATAAAGATGCAGACACAGAGAATGGATCTGGACTTCCCTGGTGGCGCAGTGGTTGAGAGTCCGCCGGTGCAGGGGACACGGGTTCGTGCCCCGGTCCGGGAAGATCCCACACGGCCCATGAGCCATGGCTGCTGAGGCCCGTGTACCACAAAAAAAAAAAAAAATGGATAATGGACCTGAGGACACAGGGAGGGGGAAGGGTAAGCTGGGACAAAGTGAGAGAGTGGAATGGACATATATACACTACCAAATGTAAAATAGATCGCTAGTGGGAAGCAGCCACATAGCACAGGGAGATTGTCTCGGTGCTTTGTGACCACCTACAGGGGTGGGATAGGGAGGGTGAGAGGGAGACGCAAGAGGGAGGAGGTATGGGGATATATGTATAAGTATAGCTGATTCACTTTGTTATAAAGCAGAAACTAACACACCATTGTAAAGCAATTATACTCCAATAAAGATGTTTTCTTTTTTTTTTTTTAAAAAAAGAGAGTCTGGCAGTTAAGCATAAGCAAAAGAGCTCTGCAGAAGTAACATTCTCAGCTCCAATGCTGGCTCCTGTCATTTCAAAAGATATTTTGGTTAAATACACAAGGTAAAGGTCTTGTCATCGTGACCTTGCTCTCCGACCTGCAGTTCTGGTCTATCTCATTGTCTCTGAATTGTGGTTAATCCCGATGTAGAATCACTGAACTCCTGCTTACCCATTACTATAACTGTACTTGCCAATCTGAGTTGGGGGATATTGAAAGAGGTTGTTTAATTACATACTGAGAAGATACCCCAAGTGTATTTAAACTTATTTGCTTGGCTCTGAGTCATTTTCTGTTGGACTGAGCCCACTGCTTCATGTGGCACAGCCCATCAGGTTTAAATAAAGCCAAAAGACACTATAAATCTCCTGCTGTCAGACTGTTGTGTACTACAGGCACTGATGTCCCTAACAATCTACTTACTCATGTCTGTATATATGCTTTCATGCTCAGGCAACAACTGATTTTAATGGTATTAACGTGTAAAATGGACATAAAAAATAATCTTTGTCCTTTCTGCCTTACGAGTAAGTGTCACCTTACAGTAGACCAGAGCTAGAAGTTCCATGAACTCTTCCATCAGTGACAGCACACTATTTCATCCTCCTAATCTGGTTCTTTTAGCTTCCCGCCCCCAACTCCCAACCCAGCATCTCTGGTTATCTGCCTTCTAGGTCCTATCCCATGTTTAGAATCTAGAAAGAAGATCACATAGTGGTTCAGAACACAAATTCTGGAGCCAAACTAGTGGGAGTCAGACTGCTTGGCTTTGAGTGCTGGCTTGAAATTGTACTAGCTGACCTTGAGTAAATGACTTAATCTTTCTGTGTCTGAGTCTTTTAGCTGTAAAATGGGAATAATTAGCACCCTCACTTCATAGGACTGTCATAAGCATCACACTGTTATACATAAAGCATTCAGAACAGTGCTCCCATACAGTAAGCACTATACAATTATTAACTATTATTAGTATTAATCTGAGATTCCATAAAAATAAAAAAGACCAGCTCGAAATCAGTTTGGGGGATAATTTGCTTGACTGAATAAACATCCTGAACTTACTAAAATTTCATTCAATCACTAAGGGAACTCACCATTTGGACTAATTTGCTTTCAAAAATAAAATAAAAAAAACAACAAGCATATCTTCTAATGGGAGAACAATACAAGGGAAGATCTCTAAATAGACAAGCAAGATTAAATATCTTTCATTCAAATGTACTGACTCGTGCCCAGGGCATGCTGAAATCTGGTGCCTTGGAAGGTCATTCTCCGACATGCGCTTACATTTATGTTCTCACCAGTGGAGCCGCATGTCTAAGAGTCAAAGGTTCTCCTAAACCTTTTAATTTATTTTGTACTTACTATTATATTCCTTAAATATTATGTAATCTGATAAAATATTGATGTGAAAGAAACTATTTCTATGTAAACTAGGTTAAATGTTCTAGAATATTTGATAAAGATAAGTCATTTAAAAATGTTGAATTAGTAAGAGAGAAAATAAAATAGGCAGAATTCTAGATGGATTCTGGCGTTAAACTGCTTCCAGGTATCTTTGAAATTCTTCTTCCACTTTAAAGGAAGTAAAAAAGGATAATGTATTAGGGCATGATTTAAGCAAGAAAGGCAAAATGGAACTCATAGCAGCAGAATGATATCAAAGAATACTCAAAGAATATTATTCAAAGAACTCTTGGAAGCAGAATGATACTCAAAGATTCTTCCCAAATCAAAAGACTGATGAAAACAAAACCCACACATTCATTTACTTTATGTTTAAACCCATTTTTAAGTTACGTATTTTTTTTCTTTTCCTTAAAGTGGTTCTCCACTTGAAGAGATGGAATTCTGTGCCTGGGCCTCTACCGTGTTGTCTCATGCTGCTTGGGGAGCATCCTTTCCAGCCTCAGAAGCCAGTTCCTGCACAGATCACACACCTGCGTGAGAAGAATGTTATCAAACAGCAGTTGAGTTTCTGACTGATCTTTAGTGATATCTGCATTGGCATTCATCCCAAAGATTTCCGGAGCTGGGGTCAGCGGCAGTGTCTTTGTGTATTCGATGTAGCTTTTGTGCTGCAAAGATGAGTAACAAGGAATCAGGAGGTTAGAAATCAGGAAATCAGGTTAGAATTACAGAAATCTAATTATCCTGTAGAGCTTGCTCACTGAAAAGAGATAACTTTTAATACTCAAGTTACTGAGTGGATGAGCCTGTGAGCCTGGACACTGAATGCTTTCATTTTCTTTCAACCTGGGCCAAAGTGTTAAAAAAAAAAAAAAAAAAAAGATATGGACACATTTAGAGAGAGAAAAAAATGTCCCATTCAACTGGAATGGATCTGAAAATGGAGAGAGGAATATCCTGGCTGCTTCATTTAGAAATTCTTCCAGAGAAATCTTTCTGTGCTGCATTTGCTGATGACTGTTCTTAGTTTATCACAATGTTTTTTTTTCCGCTTTAGTCTGATTTTTCTGTTTACTCTTATTGTGATAAATCCACGTAATTCAGAAAAGTGAAAATCATCTGAGATTTTATCATGAGATAACCACCATTAATATGGTAAATCTTTTTATATATATGCAGACACGTTTTATATTTTATTTATGTGAATTTCTATCAAAATTCCATACTTTTCCTGATGCTCATATAATCATATGCGAACATTCATATATTGGGTTGGCCAAAAAGTCTGTTCATAAGACATTACAGAAAAATCCGAACGAACTTTTTGGCCAGCCCAATACACGTACGGTAGCGGGGAGATTGGTCACTGGTGGTTTTTCGACATGGGTCATGTTACATAACCTGACTTCATCTTTGGCCATCTTCTCACTTACCAAATCATCACTGGAGATCTTGTTACCATGACTCCCTGTGTTGACTTGCCCCACCCAGTCAGTGACCTGGGCTCTGGGACTGATTTTTCTCTTCATCTCTATTAGTGTCTGCCCTCAGCTAGAATCCATCCTAGTGGATGATGGGGTCATGGTTATGTGCCTCTGTTGCCTGTGGCTGTGTTTTTAACTTTCAATATGTGCCCTTTTGACTTCTGGGAATAAAATGAGAACCAATTTAATTCTGCTGGCAGTCCCTAGAAGTCTACTGTGTGATAATCTGAAGGCAGATACCACATCTTCTACTAGACAGGACTGGAAAAAGTAGCAGAAGAGAACCTTGGTCTTGTGAAGCAGGTGTGATACTCTGTCCCTTTCTACCTGTGGGATCTTGGGCAAGTCATTTAACTTCAGTGAACTTACTTTCTTACTTGTAAAAGGGAAAGAAAGAATAATAACTCAAATGTTAATTAGATGCTCCAGTGGGATAATTACATGTAACTGCTTTGTAAATAAGCATGATCTAAATGTTAACTATTACCGTTAATACGATTTTGTAACCCCTTCTCATGTGTATTTCCATTTTAATTGGGGACCATGCCTTTTTTCCCAAAGCACTGAATTCACAATAATAGGATTTCAGGTCACTGAGGAAGCCATTCTTGGGTGAGGAACATTTCTGATAGTCTTCACATTACAGCAAATAGGAAACCACTAACTCCATCTTTGCATGGGATTTGCTCTGTCCCTATAGGACCGAAGAAAGTACACACAATGGTTAAAAAACAAGGCTTCTTTTTTTTAAAAAAATCACCTTTTTCTATATCAGAGGAATTCCACATTTTACTGCTTTTAGTTTTCTTGAAGAGCATATGTACTTACATCACCAGAAGGAGGCACAAAATAGATGCCACTGGAGTCGAATTTATAGTGTGGATTCTGAACTAATTCCGTGTTGAAGAATTTGTTTAAGATGCTGCGCAGCGTGCGCCGGTCCCAGTCGTCAGTCACGCGGCCGCCGTAATTGCACTCGCCCGTCATGTACTGCAGGGCGTCGTAGGGCAGTTCCTAGAGTAGAGGTCAAGTCGCTCAACCAGTCAAGACTTAGCAGTGGCACATCATACAGGATCGTGTTTCTTGTTTGCTCATGTTATTTAAACAGTTTACGGAAAGTTTGCATCAACACAATTTCCCTTTATGTACTTCCCGGCTAATTTCCTGTAATTTTTCCCAGGCTCTCTCTCTCCTTCTGTGATTTGTCATTTCCATTAGGTCAGTGCAAAGAATAGAAATCCTCTATTAACTTGTGAACTCACCTCTATTCAACCAACATTAATGGACCACCTACTACGCCTGATGCAAAATTAGTTAGACCATAATCCGATTCCTGAAAATCCTGCACTGTTGAATGACATTCAAAACCAATCCAATATAATTCCGAGATAATCAGTGTTCATTTCCTTCACCACCTCTTTATATCTGTATATGTTTGACAATTAGAATCACACTATATATACAATTTTGCATATAATTTTTCACCAAATCTCATATTATGAGATATCTTTTACTGTTTCACGAAATACTCTTTGAAAATAGTTTTTAATAACTATCTTCTAATATTGAAGATTTCAGTTGCTCCCAATTTTCCACTTTGTTAAATTGTTTAATTAAATATACATCCCTTAAAATTGCTAATGATTCTTTAGTCTAGGTTCCTGAAAGGGAAATAACACTGTCAAAGGAAAGAAATTTATAAAAAGCAATTGACTAATGTCACCAAACTGCTTTCCTGAAAGGCTGTAGTAATTGTAGGAATCAGTTTTAAAATCTCTGCTAATTTGATTGACCAAAGGTAATTAATATTGCGTTAATTTGCATTTTCTAGAATACTAATGAAATTTATGATATTTTCATATGTTTAAAAACATTTGTTCTTCTGTGAACTAGCCTATTTTTTTCAATTAGTTTTTTTAATTTTTAAAATTTTTATTTATTTATTTATTTATGGCTGTGTTGGGTCTTCGTTTCTGTGCAAGGGTTTTCTCTAGCTGCGGCAAGCGGGGGCCACTCTTCATCTTCATGGCGGTGCGCGGGCCTCTCACTATCGCGGCCTCTCTTTTTGAGGAGCACAGGATCCAGACATGCAGGCTCAGTGGTTGTGGCTCATGGGCCTACTTGCTCCGCAGCATGTGGGATCTTCCCAGACCAGGGCTCGAACCCCTGAATTGGCAGGCAGACTCTCAACCACTGCGCCACCAGGGAAGCCCTCAATTAAAGTTTTAATAGTTTTATTTGTATAAGCTCTTTTATAAATCTACCTTTATCAAATTTCTTGAAATATTTTTACTGTAGGTTTGCCTTTTTATTATATTCTCTAGTACATAGAATTTCTAAGCGTTTATGAATGCAAAAGAATTGATTTTTCATATTGCGATTTTATTTATCCTAAGCATAAATACTTACACAGCCACCAGTAATATACAGAATTCTCTCACTGCTCACAACAAAACTATTATCATTTAGGGGAAAAAAAAAAGATAATTAAACAATAAAATTGTTTTTAATTTAATTTTTTGGGATATAATTCACATATTATATTAGTTTCAGGGGTACAAATAATGATTTGATATTTGTATATACTGATCACCACAGTAAGTCTATTTAACATCCATCACCGTAATCACAATTTTTTTGTGTGTTGAGAACTTTCAAGATCTGTTTTCTTTAGCCACTTTCAAATATGCAATATAGTATTAACTATAGTCACCATGCTGGACATTACATATCTTAATTTTATTTTACTTATTTTTTTTTGATATTGACATTTAAAAAATGTTTATTCACCACTTGTATTTCTTATTGTTAAATTATCTACTTTATTCTTTTATGTGTTTTCCTCATATGAATGCTTTCTTTTTTCATTATTAAAAGCTCTTTATAAAGATACCGAATCAGTTTGTCAGAAAAATTTTAGGTATTTTCTCCAGTTTTCATTTGTCTTTTATTTTTATGGTGTTTGTTTTTGGTATTTTAATATAGCAATGTTTTAAAATGTTTTCTACTAAAATACAGCAATCTTTTTACTTTAGGATTTTTTTCACCATTTTTGTGCTATAAATGCCCTTCTGGCAGTTATCGGCTAAAAGTTAAAGTGTATATACCCTACATCTCAGTGATCCCACTTAGAGGAATCTCTTCAGTAAAAAACAATAGCACTTGGGAAGAATAGGTGGTAGTGATTAGACAGAAGGAATTTATTGAATTCGGGCTTGGGAATTAAGAGACTTGTTACTTGGTAGAATTGGAAGTGAAGGCAGTGAATTCAGGAGAACAGCTCAGTGACCAAGACGTGGTGGAGAAACAGGCAGAACCAGGAGGGAGAACAACGGCACGGTGTTGAGGGGAGTTTGCAGATGCAGGCAGTGCTCGGGTTTGCCTTGTTGACAGGCCCCCACCTCATAAAACTGAAATATAGTAAGAAAACTCCTGTGTGAATTAAATAGTATATGAGCATGAGCTGGGCCCTGGGAGGGCTTTGTGAGGCAGACATAAGATGAGATCTGGAGGGGAGGAGTTTGGCTTATGTTTAAAGGGTTAAACCTGCCAACATTCCCCTGAGAGCTGATGGGTAAACTTGTTTCTCTCAGTAGCTTGATCACAACCAGGGCCAATCAAACTGGGGAACGCATTCTTCCAGGCGCCCAGCTCCATCGGCTGAGGTCGCAGAAAGAGTAGCAGCTCGCTGCTGGGATTTCTTCTCTGTTCTGTTGTTATAAGAGGGTTGAGACCACAGGCCAGGAGAGAGTGCAGAAGTCGGCAACTATATGCAACGTTATATATGAAGTTATTCACTTTAACATTACTTATTAGTAAGAAATATAAAGGAAATAAAATCCTGATAGTCAAAAGTGGGAAATGCTGTGTATGCAGCCATTAAAACAAAGATCTGTATCTATTTTGGAAGTTGTCCACAACATATGTGAGTGAGAAAAGCAAGCTGAAAATGACATACAGATGTAATTATGTTTTTGAGGAAAATGTGTGCGTATATTGTATATATAACTATTTGTGCATAGGAAAAAATTTGGACAGGCCCTCCTAAGCTGTGAAATTGACTGCTTTGGGGGTGAACTTAGGGTGAGAGTGAGGGGGTGAGCCTTTCTCTCACACACAATCACACACACACAACCCTCCCAAAGGGAATTACCCATTTGCCAAGTACATTATATACATCCACTTGTATTTTCTTCTGTTACAGTTTACTTTTTCTTATTTATGTTTTTTCAATTAAAATATATAAAGAACTCATACAGCTCAATAACAAAAACCAAAAAATCTGATTAAAAAATGGGCAGAGGGGCTTCCCTGGTGGTGCAGTGGTTAAGAATCCGCCTGCCATAGCAGGGGACACGGGTTCGAGCCCTGGTCCGGGAAGATCCCACATGCTGTGAAGCAACTAAGCCCGTGCGCCACAACTACTGAGCCTGAGCTCTAGAGCCTGCGAGCCACAACTACTGAGCCCGCGTGCCACAACTACTGAAGTCTGCACGCCTAGAGCCCGTGCTCTGCAACAAGAGAAGCCACCACAATGAGAAGCCCGTGCACTGCAACGAAGAGTAGGCTCCACTCACCACAACTAGAGAAAGCCTGCGTGCAGTAACAAAGACCCAATGCAGCCAAAAATAAATAGATAAAATAAATTTATATTAAAAAAAATGGGCAGAGGATCTGGATAGATATTTTTCCAAAGAAGACATACAGACAGCCAATAGACACATGAAAAGATGCTCAACATCATTAATCACCAGAAAAATGCAAATCAAAATTACGATGGGATGTCACTTCACACCTGTCAGAATGGCTATTATCAAAAAGACAAGAAATAATACATATGTTGGTGAGGATGTGGAGAAAAAGGAGCCCTTGTGTACTGTTGGAGGGAACGTAAATTGGTGCAGCCCCTATGGAAAACAGTATGGAGGTTCCTCAAAAAACAAAATTAAAAACAGAACTACCGTATGATCCAGCAATTCCACTTCTGGGTATTTATTCAAAGAAAATGAAAATACTAATTTGAAAGGCTATATATCCCTATGTTCATTGCAGCATTATTTACGATAGGTAAGACATGGAAACAATGTAAGTGTCCACTGGTGGATGAACGGATAAAGACGTGGACTATATGTGGAATACACAATACTATTCAGCCATAAAAAAAATGAAATCTTGCCATTTGTGACAACGTGAATGGATCTTGAGGGTATTATACTAAGTGAAATAAATCAGACAAAGACAAATACTGTGTGATTTCACTTAAATGTGGAATCTAAAAACACAAAACAAATGAACAAACAAAACAAAACTTATAGATACAGAGAACAGATTGATGGTTGCCAGAGGGGTGGTGAGTTGCCGGGAGGGCAAAATGGGTGAAAGAGATTAAGATGCACAAATTTCCAGTTATAAAATAAATAAGTCATGGGGATGTAAGTACAGCATGGTGACATTAGTCAATAATACTGTGGCACAAATTTGAAAGTTGCTAAGAAAGTAAATCTTAGAAGTTCTCATCACAAGAAAAACAATTTTTTTTTTAACTCTACGGTGACAGATAACTAGAAGTATTGTGGTGATCATTTTGCAGTATATACAAATGTTGAATCATGTTGTATACCTGAGACTAATGTAATGTTGTAGGTCAATTATACTTCAATAAAAAAGAACAAAATTTTGATTGCTGAAGGATTACATTCGATTTAGTATCAAAGGGAACTGTGAATCACATTCCACAAAGAATATCTCTGTATTTCTTGATGGGTTATATGCCATGCATGAGTAGCAGTTTTGTGCAGTTTGCTATATGATCACTGTGCTGGAGGAACAGGAAGTACGGCTCAATTGTCATTTAATAGAAGGAACCAGTTCAGTCAGCCCCACGTGTCATTAAACGATTCTCTGTAGCATTTGCCAAGATGGACAATTCCTGATATTCCATATTTACTCAGTGTGCTCACTCCCCCTTTTCCTCTGGCTGTTTGGTCTGCATTTTCCATTTCTCCTGTCCTCTCTCCTACCATTGATATTGGGTGCTCACCAGCAGCCAGGCTTTAGTTCGTTTTTACGCTACAAGGCCTCCCTTTTAAATCTCAGGTGTTCTCAGGCTTCTCCTTACACATTAACAATTCACAATTCTCTATTTGTGCTCACTCTCTTCTCTTGGGCTTTATATCTATACGCCAAAAGCCTACCAGATACCATCGATATCTACACCTAGACACCCCAGATGTATCAAATGTACAAGACTGAATTATTTATCCACTCACCCACCCCCATTCCACTAACCCACCTGCTACATACCCATTAATTCCTGATACCTATTCCCTTTCTGGATTAATGAGTGGTGGTAGGACCACCAACTGAGACCCCAAAACTAACATTAACAGACTTCTCCCTCTCCCTTTACCATTTACTATCTAAGTCATTTCAATCCTTGTCCCTACATATCTATTATATCTCTTCCATGTTCCCCATCCTAGCCCAGATGCTTTAGTTTAAACTCATATCATCTCTTGCCTGGGTTATAACTAATACAGGAGACCATTAGTTTTCTAGGGCTGCTGATAGATGGCTTAAAACAACAGAAATTTATTGTTGAAGAAGTTTGAAATCAAGGTGTTGGCAGGGCCACACTCCCTCCACATCTTCTAGGAGGATACTTCCTTGTCTCTTCCAGCTTCCGTAGCCCCAGGTGTTCCTTGGTTTGTCACAGCATAACTCCAATTGCTGCCTCTGTTTTCACATGGCTGTCTTCTCTGTGTATCCAAATTTCCCTCTTTTCATAATGATACCAGTCATGTTCTATTAAGGACTCACCCTACTCCAGTATGACCTCATCTTAGTTTAACTGATTATATCTGCAACAACTCCATTCCCAAATAAGCTTACATTCTGAGGTAGAATGGATTAGAACTTCAACATATTTTTGGGGGGCGACACAATTCAACTCATATCATCTTAAACTGGCGTGTCATCTAAATCCCTCTAATCTGCTCTCCACTCTGTTGCTAGAGTGGTCTTTCTAAAATGCAAATACTCTCCTAAAAGCAGACCAATAACAATATAATAATCCCAGATCAGCATGGCATACAAGGATGTTCCAAACATACAAGGATGTTCCAAATCATTTATACTTAACCAAACCTTTTTACTTATTGGTACTTTTTTTTAACCTTTTTATTGCTGCTTCTTTACACCATCCACCTGAAAACCTTCTATTCATTGTTTGAGTCCCAAGCAACTGCTCCTCTGTGGAACCTTCCCTAATCACATCCAGCGAGTTGCTTACCTCCTTGTTTGTGTTCAGATCTTTAAAAAGCTAGGGTGACCAAATAAACTACTGTCCAAACTGTAACACTTTGAGAGTGAACGTGGGCACTAAAGATAATTAGTATTATGGAATTTTAGAGTACTATATATATATATATATATAAAATAGTATATATATAGTATATAACTCTATTTTTATATTGGCAGACCTGTAAGTAGTTTTATTCAAACGTTGCTTTTAAAATA
The DNA here is from genome assembly GCF_059928025.1 of Delphinapterus leucas. NCBI lineage: Eukaryota > Metazoa > Chordata > Mammalia > Artiodactyla > Monodontidae > Delphinapterus > Delphinapterus leucas. The sequence continues at coordinate 39,511,321 of NC_143136.1, read as the reverse complement.
AGATAATTACTTAAAATAAGAAATTGAAGCAAAAATTTTATAATGATTAAGAGTTTAAGCAGAATAACTTTTCTTAGTGTATATTCATGTACTTTAACTTCTTAGACATCTCTCTCTCTCAAATAATGTCTCCGATGTTTTCCCGAAGAATGTACTTTTCAATATGGTCTCACTGTTTTTTTAATTTTTAAAGTAAAATTGTCTATAATGTTTTGCAAAGTTTCATTTTATGGTTACTAAATTTTAAATTGCTGACACTTTTAATTGACTCCACTACATACTATAATATTTTAAATTAGAATATACTCTACAGGTTCGTGAACAAATTGCTAATTAAAGGAGCTCCTCATTCTTTTTGTTTGTATTCAAAAGTGTAATTATTTTAGCTCAAATACTTCCACATGCATTGTTTCATTATAGCTTTTGCCTCCATTCTTAGTATGTTTTAAAAATAAATATTATTACAAGAAAGAAATTCATCAAATCTATGCTTCTTTTGAATGTTTCACCAAATTTTAATGCTGCAAAATCAAAGGCCTTCTCAACTCACTTCATTTTAGTACAGAATACAAATTTGCCCAAAGAAACACAGAAGACCAGACAAATGTTCTTCACCTAAGTTTAGATATGTCATTTGAGCTCTCAATATTTATTTTCTTGTTTTCTCCTTTGTTTTTATAGAGAGAGGATTCAACGACTGCCTGTTTGTAAGCCTTTCTTAAAAAAAATCACAATTCACTAAAAGTTTCAAAAACCAAAGGTTTTTTTGATACTCCATTGATTGATTTAAAGATTTCCAACTAATTTTGAACAAAATTCTATCAAAATTTAGAGGATTTGCTTTCGAAAAAGTTCCATATCCTTTTAGGACACTTGCACTGATTTACCAAGCAGTTCTTCAAAAGTTCAAACGTGTTAAAATCCATCTGATAGATAAGCAGCAAAGAGAGAAAGAGAGAGAGAGAGAGAGTACATGCATGTGTGTGCACGTGCACAAGCGATGGCGAGAGGGAGAGAAAGGAGAGAGGGGTGGGGAGAGGGAGAGAGAGAACTACAGGGGATGAAATGTGGTTGAAGTGATGACAGTACATTGTGGGACTTCTTCCCAGAATCTATACCTCAGGTTAACACCAATGGCTTAAGTAGTTTGATCGGGACAAACGGCCCAAACTCTGGAATAAAACTACAGTAACATTTCCTTAAAAATAAAGTCATGCTCCAGGATGGAGGGAAATCAGTCTGTTTTTCTTTTTTTTTCATTTTGGAGACTGATTGATGTTTATGTGTCAAAATAAATGATAAAATACAGGTTCCTAATAGACAAACTGACATCCTAACTACCTACTATGGCAGTTATAATATTCTGTTATAATAAAGTCCTACTTAATAAGCTTTTGGGAACTATCCTCCTATTCATTTTGTAAAAAAAGAAATTAATCAGAAGTCCCTGCTCACTGTACAAACACAACGTGATAAACAGCACAACAGGTAATGTCCTTGCTGTGAGTTTTATGGTACCTCATACTGGTTCAGGAACATGTGGAGTTGCTGTACGCTGATTCTTAGGTCAGTCTCGTTGAACTCATAGGGAATATTCCACCCCAGGGGTCCAAACTTCCGTCTCTCTTGTACCAAAGCATGAAAGAAACAGAGACCATATAGTAACTTCTTGAATTCCTCCTGTAATGAGAAGAAATGGTGTAACATCATTATTTCTTCCCCTAATAATGCATTATGCTTATCATATTTTAAAATGAAAGTAATTAATTCCTTTTGCTTATCAATATATCCATGTCAAAGTAAAACTAAAACAGAATTAACTGTTTCTACCGGCTATTTAGGCTATGCCTATTTGTATACATGCTCAGTTGACACACATAGCTTCTACGTACTGTCTAATTTAACGTTACCTTAGAGGATTTGGGGGGGTTTCAACTTAAGCATCATGAGGCAAGGAGTATGAATTCCAGTGTTTGGTCCCAGATCACCATGGAGAAATTTCAAAGGAGATAGTTCAAACCGATTAAGAAGCTCTACAAGCACTTTGGGGTTGAAATTTTGGGTAGCCTCATGGCTTTTCTGGTTGCTTTTAGGTAAGAGAAGTCCTACAGTCACTGTCAACTGCAAAGCCAGCCTTGATTCAGAAATCAGAAAGTACGATGCAATATATTAATCATTTGTACCCTCCACAAGGAGGATATAAAAATGGTCAAAATAGAGCTTGAGAGAGGATTTTTTTGTTTTTGCTTTTTTTTGTTTTTTGTTTTTTTCGGTACGCAGGCCTCTCACTGTTGTGGCCTCCCCCGTTGCGGAGCACAGGCTCTGGACGCGCAGGCTCAGCGGCCATGGCTCACGGGCCCAGCCGCTCCGCGGCATGTGGGATCTTCCCGGGCCGGGGCACGAACCCGTGTCCCCTGCATCGGCAGGCGGACTCCCAACCACTGCACCACCAGGGAAGCCCGAGAGAGGATTTGTGAAGAGGTTTCCTTGGAGAGAAGAGCTGCTGTGCTGGGAGTCCCCTTGTCCTCACCTCCAAGGGAAAGGGGAGTGTGGGGTCCAAGATACTGAGAAGGAACTAATGGGGCCCCTTGGGGAGCTGATACTCATGCCCTGAAGCTGGGATGGAGTGGGACAGTGCAAAACTCATGCCTGGAAGAGTAGAGCAGTCTATGGCCTCGGGTCGTGGACTATGGGAGGGAAATCAGTAGCCTTCCCCCAGATGGTGGGCCAATCTGGCGTGAATCCCAAGGAGCAGACAGGGAGCTGGGCTAGGAATGTCAGCCAGTGGTCATTTTAATGGTTTCCTATTCAAGAGGACTTGTGTCACAGAGTAAGGAACCCCAACAGTAAGAGCCTGTATGAAATGAAGCCTGGAGAACCAAAAGCTGAGAGGAATCAGGAACAGCCAGCTGAAGGGGAGGCACTGCCACGGGTGATGGGGTCACAGAGAAGTCCAGCACGGGAGCCGAAGGAGAACCCATGAGAGACCTCACGAGGCAAAAAAGTCAGCTTTAAATCCCCACCAACTCCAAAGAGCTCCAGGCAATAGCAGCCCAGAAGAGGAAACTCTGCCCCTCCTGACTCACCCCTGCACACGCCCTGAACTGAGCACTCTGTATCAGCAGCTATCATGTGCGGGAGTAGTTACAAAAAGAAAGGTGGGGCTTCCCTGGTGGCGCAGTGGTTGAGAGTCCGCCTGCCGATGCAGGGGACACGGGTTCGTGCCCCGGTCCGGGAAGATCCCACATGCCGCGGAGCGGCTGGGCCCGTGAGCCATGGCCGCTGAGCCTGCGCGTCCCAAGCCTGTGCTCTGCAACGGGAGAGGCCACAACAGTGAGAGGCCCGCGTACCACACACACACAAAAAAAAGGTGGCCCAACAACACATGACAAGATGCTCGACATCACTAATTATTAGAGAAATGCAAATCAGAACCACAATGCGCTGTTATCACCTCACACCATTCAGAATGGCTATCATCAGAAAGACAACAAATAACAAATGCTGGAAAGGGTGTGAAGAAAAGGGAACCCTTGTACACTGTTGGTGGAGATGTAAATTGGTGCAGCCGCTACAGAAAACAGTATAGAGGTTCCTTAAAAAACTAAAAATAGAGCTACCATATGATCTAGCAATTCTACTTCCTGGGTATATATCCAGGAGAAAATGAAAATTCTAATTCAAAAATATACATGCACCCCAATGTTCACAGCAGCCCTAGTTACAATAGCCAAGACATGGAAACAACCCAAGCATCAATCAACATATGATTGGTTTAAGAAGATATGGTGTATATATACAATGGAATATTACTCAGCCATAAAAAAGAATGAAATATTGCCATTTGCAGCAACATGGATGGACCTAGAGAATATTCTACTTAGTGAAATAAGGTAGACAGAGAAAGACAAATACTATACGATGTCACTTACATGTGGAATCTAAAAAAAATAAAACGAATCTATATACAAAACAGAAACAGACTCACAGACAGAAAACAAACTAATGGCTACCAAAGGGGAGAGGGAGGAAGGGACAAATTAGGAGTGTGGGATTAACAGATACAAACTATTAAACATAAAATAGATAAGCAGTGAGGATTTACTATATAGCACAAGGAATTACATTCATTATCTTGTAATACCCTACAATGGACTATAATCTGAAAAAAAAAATAACTTAATCACTTCGCTGTACACCTGAAACTAACACAGTATTATAAATGAACTTCAATTAAAAACGAGGAAAGATGACAACTCCATTCTCTTTCCCTAGTGGCATGAAGCCCACCAACTATAGGCCCGAGGCAAAGTGCTAGAGAGTTGAAACCTATGTTTTGAATAAAAGTTGAAATATTGATTAATATATTGTGTTGCACTTTCTGATTTCTGAATCAAGATTGGATTTGCAGTTTAAAATGACTATAGGTCATTTTATTACCTGACACTAACCAGGAAAGCCATGAGACTGCCCAAAGTTTTATTCAAGGGCAGGGGGGAAAGTTTCCCCCATGGAATAAAATTGAAAGGGAGAGTGTGAAACAAGAGGAAAGTAGCATAAGTTTGACCACAAAGGTGGGAGAAGCAAAGTTAAACACGCTGTGCTAATTCTGCAACTCTTCTCGATATATTAGAAAATTGAGCAAATCAGTAAAATGTGTTGATGATGTGCAAATATGGAATGAGGAAAAGCAGGAAAGAACCCTGGGTAGAGGGACTGAAATTGAAGGTATTGCTAGGAACTCGTTACTTCTAAAACATGTATATGAGGTGTGTGCATGGACTTGTTTCTACGTACTATATGTGTGTATACAGATTTGCATATGTGTATTTGTGAGTACATGTATATATTTCCAAGTTCTCTCTAAAAGGACTCGAACCACGGACAATAAATGCTACTTGTTTGGCACCCAAATCTTGGTCTCTAATACCATTCCCCATGAAACAGGAACCAGGGCTGTTCAGAAAAATGGCTGGTTCCAGGACTGGGATACAGATAAGCCTGGAGCAGCTTTTGCCAGAAAGAGGAATAATAATAATAATAATAATAATGGGACCTATAACAAGTACAAAAGGAGCTCCCTCTGACCAATTCTGGGACAACTTGAGCAAAAGACTTAAGAACAGTAATGAATTATAAACCATTGGAAAAAATGCAAGGAATTCATGAGTCCACACCAATAAAAGATAAATAAATGGAAGGGAAGGGAGGGCTGCTGCTGACAATAGCACGCCAAGTGTCAAATGTGGAGGGAGTGCTGGAGTTGGAATCACCAGCGGAAATAAGTGGGTCAAGCAAGAATCATCACTGGCTACTAAATCTGTGTCCCAGGTAGATTTTGACGAGGAACAGGCTATTTGCATGGTCCAAAATGTCTCCTCACAGACTGATTATTAGTTGCAAGGGGCAAAACAGTTATTATACAGTGAAGAAATCAGACCACGCTTCATCTGGGGGATCAAAATCAGTAACATCAGTGAGGGATAAATGGGCACCGTGCACCTCCCACTATGATACTCGAGGACATGACTTCACCCATGTCGTATTGTGGCTCAGAATGCATAACTTGAACCTAATATCGAGGAAATATCAAGCAAGCCCAAAGTGAGAAACGTTCTATTAAAAACAACGTGGTGGGGGGGGGGATGGATTCTTCAGAAATGTCAGTGCCATCAAAGACAAAGAAAGGGGCTTCCCTGGTGGCGCAGTGGTTGAGAATCTGCCTGCCAATGCAGGGGACACAGGTTCGAGTCCTGGTCTGGGAAGATCCCACATGCCGCGGAGCAACTAGGCCCGTGAGCCACAACTACTGAGCCTGCACGTCTGGAGCTTGCGCTCCGCAACAAGAGAGGCCGCAACAGTGAGAGGCCCGCGCACCGCGATGAAGAGTAGCCCCCGCTCGCCACAACTAGAGAAAGCCCTCGCACAGAAACGAAGACCCAACACAGCCAAAAATAAATAAATAAATAAAATGAAAAAAAGACAAAGAAAGGCTGAGGTATTGGTCCAGATTAAAGGAAGCAAAGAGGCATGGTGACTAAATGTGATACTAACCCTGGGCCCATCCCATGGTGAACAGGGAAAATGCTCCAAAGGACATCACTGTATCAATTGACAAATTTGGGACACAAATACAAATTTGGGTAGATTAGATACAATAGTGTATACTTGCTAAATTTACTAAAATAATAACTGTAATGGGATAAGATAATATCTCTATTCTTAAGAAATATACACTGAAGGACTTATCTAGGAATAAAGGGCAGTGACATATCTAACTTACCTGCAGATGGTCATGTTAACAGGAGACAAATATAAGTAAAGGGCATAGGGCTGTTCTTTGTACTACTTTTATATTTGCAACTTTTCTGTGAGTTTAAAATTATTTCCAAATAAAAAGTTAAAACCAAAGGATTATGGTGTACTGCTTTGGCATTTGAGATTTTGGTTTGGGTTTGGATTTTGGTTCATAAACGCCTGGACTTCCAATCTGTGTGACTACTGCTGGAAAGCCCTCTGGATCTGGAAGAAAGGGAGTAAATTTTTGCAAAAGGGCTTCTGTCCAGCCATCAGGTGCAGAAATGCCCTCACCACCTACCTGGGGGTAACCTGCTCTCTCTGGGCCAAATCATGCAAAAGTTTGTCATACAGCAGGTCTTAGATGCTTAGGATAAGGTTTGACTTAATTTTAAATACAGGTCCCCCCTTTTTTCTTTTTTTTTTTAGTATCCCAGACTTTTGTTTAATGAAAGTACTTCTTTATTCTTAATACTTTCTTTTGATGTGTACTTAAAACATATCCCAACATCAAGAGTGTGAGCTTTTTAACAGCAAAAACTTACCAAGGTTCATAACCCCTCTTAAAAAGAAACTATTCCATTTTTAATTACGGCAAAACACTGTGAAACAATTTTAGGTCACAAACATTCACACACAGAATTCTAATCATGAAAGCAGTGGGTGGCTTCCCTGCTTGCCTGGTGATGCTAAAAAAAAAAAAGACCCTTATGAGCCCATCAATCAGGGAGTAAAATTCTTTTGGCTCTCATTACAGTTATATGGAGGAAATATTTTTATGTGTTAATTTAAAGATATGGCTCCAAATAGCAAAGGGCTCAGTTAATATCCTGAAACAAGATTCTCCAACCTTGCAGATTTGTACTGGGAATGGCTTACGGCTGACTTTCTAAATAGAAAGCTGCATAATTAATGACACTCCACTAGATCTCAGCTGAGCAGGAATGAGGCTGGCGGTGAAATAAAATAAAATATTAATAAAATTGACTTCAGTACAGTCAATAATCAGTAATCAAAACCAACAGTGCAGGAGGCCTATTTAATTTGCAGTTTTACTCAGCACACACATCCAGGATCACCGGGGGCCACTTGAATTGCTTTACGGGGCAGAGGTAGCAAGACCTAGCCATTACTAACATGCTTTTTGCAGCTGCCAAAGAACTCAGGGTCAGAGATTGGGTCCATGAGGTATGATCGAATGATATTAGCCCGTAAACCTTTCGGTGCTTCATTGGTCATTTTCACTCCATTCTGCAGTACAGACACAGGGAAATTTGGAGATGGGTAACTTGTCAGCCAAATTCGGAAATCTGGATGTGTTGTTTCTGCACTTAACTCCTGCAACAAAAGAAACCAGATCCAAAAGGGTCATAAAATGCAAGGAAAATCTCAATCATGTGTGCATGGGATGGGCTGCAAGTGGGAGGAAGCATCTTTACAAAACAGGGCTTATTGCTTCAGTTTAAGGCAAAGGCCTTAAAAACTGATTCTGCCAGGGAAGCAACATACTTCATTGGGAAGGCCCAGAGTTGCTGTCCCTCTCCCTGTTAACAATTAAATCACATGACTGTAAAGTTTACAAAGGCATTACATAATTCAGATTTGGCCGCGATAAAGACTAAGACATTCCAAAAAGTCTTGTATCTTCACTGATGTTGCTGAAATATTTATAGAAACACTTCTCTGCCCCAGAGCCAGATTAAGAATGATGCCTTCTTGCTGTAGCCAGGTTGTGAGAATAAGCAACACACTCAGATAAATCCATATTAAACCAAGTAGGGATGAAAAAAAAAAAGAGCATTTTGAAAGGGAAGAAGAACTGGTATATCCTGAAGCACTAAACCATATCACTATTAGCGCCACTTGTTTACGGGGATAGTCAGGCCTGCACTGTGGAGGATGACAGAACGCTCATCTGTGACTGTCGTGAAGGCTATATTGGGCCTTGGAATAATTACCATGGGTCTTTCCCTCTCTCCTGTTCTGCTCCACTCCCTACTGCTAACTCCTCCAACCGTCCATGTCAGTGGTATCTATGTTTTTTTAATTGCAAATCTTTAACAGTAAAATAATTTTTGAGCACTCAACTGGTGAAGGGGTGGGTAGGGGAATTGGAAGGATGCTAAGGCACCTACATTTTTTAATAAATGGTGAAGGTACCATTTTTCCTCCTACTAGCTGCCCTATGCCCAGTGACTTAGGTAGCATAACTCATGGGACTTTGGGTCAAGTTCACCATCCACTGGGGACAGCTCTTCCCTCTTGGATGACTCTCTAATGGGTATACGATACAATTCAACAGGTCATGAGAACAGCCTAGAGACAGAGGAACCGTGAGGAAACAGGCACAAATACAAAGTCTTGAATATAAGGCCCGAAGCTTGAGAAGATGTTAGTAAGGCAAAAAATATTAAAGAATAGTTTTGCAGATAGAAATAACATCTATCATGGAAGCCTACATTCTTGAGAAAGTGTGCTCTCCCAATGAAAGTGAAAGAAGGTCAAATGGCTAGAGCACGGAAGTCAAGATGGGAAGTGGCCACAGACGAAACCTGAGAGGCAGGCGAAAGTCAAATGAAGAAGCCACGATGGGGACATGAACTTTGTCTTCATGCAGTGGGAAGCTATTGAAAGGCTTTATTCATTCACCAGCTCAGGAAAGATTTATTGATTATGTCCCATGAGCCAGGCACTCTTCAAGGTGCTAGAGGTAAACCGGAGAATAAAACAGCACTTACATTTTAGTGGGAGATACAGACAAAACAAAATGGTGACAAGTGGCATAAAGGAAAATATAGTCCGCTCCTTAAAGTGTCAGGTGGATGTCTGGATAGTGCAAGTTATATCAATTTAGTAGCTCGAGGGACTCTGAAGAGAGGGCTAGAGTCACGGGTAATTACGTGGAATCCATTGCCAGGTTTTCTGTTTATTCAGTTGAGCTACGTGGGATTTTCTTCCTGGAATTTCTGCCCACAAAAATAGGGAAGTACCGTGACCCACTGCAAGGAGGGTGGGAGGAGTGCACTTCTGGTTTCAGATTCATCCTCTGTGGCAGGGTCACTAGCTAAGTGGGTGAGAAGTATAATTATAGAAAAGTTACATCCTGAAGCCTTTTGGTTTAGAGGGGCCACACTAATTTCCCCCTGCAAAGCTTTCTTTGTTGTTTTTGGTCCACTGCTGTAAAAAGTAAATTGGTTTCTGTCTACCCTGTGGTTTATTCCTATCTTTGAGGCTGCTCCTCTGATTAAGGATATTTCTGACCCACGGGATGAGCCCTTGCGTCTAGTAGGAGAGATTCGGCAAGGCCTGGCCATGTGCTGTCCTCTAGTTCCCAATGTGAACCCATCTCCCCTATAACCCAGCCATCCTGAAACCCTCAAATTACAGGACAGGAATGGAGTTACTTAGATGGCATGTACATCACTAATTCTACTGGGGAACTATGATCTCATAAAAATAAGCTTGCATTTTTACCTCGCAAACTTTCTCGAGGGTTGGCATCCAAGAGGTGGCAAGGTGACAATTCTGAAGAACAACCCACGTTCCTTCTTTGACAGCTTTTTCTAACATCTTCATAGCTATGGGCCCTTGGCCTTGACCAAGAGATAAAGACCTGAGTTTTGATGCTCCACATCCCTGTGTACAAGAATAGTGAAGATGTTATTTTAAATCACATTTTAAAGAAGAATCAATATTATCATCACAGGAAATGTTAATATTAAATATATTAAAATTTAATCATGCAGCATCCCTCAAAGGTTCTAGGGCACATACAGCCCTAGAAACCTCTTACTGGTTAAGAAGCCAATAAACAGACAAAAAGCAAGCCAATTCATGAAGGAAACAGTCATGGTAATAAATGAAAAATTCTGTAGAGTCTTTGGTTGTTGAGATAAGGGACGGGAAAAAATTAAGAAGACTTTTAATATGAGGAGGAGATGAAAGAGCCCAGCTATCAAGCAGCAACTCCTAAAATTCAAAGCTGAAAAGAAAACTGTGAATAGACAGATGAATTTGCCCCAGTTTCCTCCAGATCTCTGAATAATTATATCTTAACTAATTTGGTTACTGCATAAAGTTCAGAGGAAAAAAATCCATTAGCCCCTAATTTCTTTTCAAGTTTATTTAAGGAACTCTGTGGGAATGTCTGTCTAGAATTCATTTCTCCTATATCCTGATTCATCTACAGCTTCCAGATATGGTGTCTGTGACCCCCGGTCTATTTCTAGGGCAGTTACCACCTGAATGCCACTCTGGAAGAGGCCTTGAGTTATGGGAGCAGTATAAGAGAAGGCCCTGTCTGAATGTCCACAGGTGACTGACACAAGCAGGTCAGCAGGAAAAAAAATAGACGTTTAAGGTACCTGGTCATCGGCAAATTTTAGAAGGGCAGCCATGGGATCTGCTCCAGGAGAGAGCACGAAAATCAGTGGTGCGCAGCAGTTACTATCCGCAAATGCCTTGGATAGATCAAACGGGGGTGGTTCAATGAATGCACGTCCCAATCTGTTGTTTATAAATTCTTGCAGCATTGGAATAATCTAGAAAGGGACAAGAATATGCTTGAAGGAATATTCAAAATCTGCCTAAAACCTTAAAACTTCACATTCAAAGGTGTTTTATAACAAAGGACCTCACATTCGCTTTGGTATTTATAAACGTTGGTAAAGAGTCAAAGGCATCACTTCATACAGTTGTCTTTTAGATAGAAAGAAACTATACATTATTGAATTAATAAAAGGCGGGTGGTTAGTGACACCAGAATTCAAAGGCATTTTTCTTCCTTTTAGTGAGTGTTCAACATATCCTAGATGAAGAATATAAAAAACCTTAATTCTTTACTTTAGTTTTAAGTAAAACTTGACTATGTTCCAAAGTCCACAACTCACAAGTAGAAATTCTAGTGTGATTTATACAATCCTATACCACAAAGAAAGATCGATACAGCTGAAAAAAGAAAGAAAAGGAAAAGCACCGTGAAAGAGAAGCCATACTCCCGAGAAACAGGCGAAACTACGTCGTGTAAACTTTCTGATAATACGCCCGTGCATTTTCTGGGAGCGTGTTTGAGAAAGAGCAGAACTTTGGGGCTTGGGGGTCCCTGTCAGGCACTGCTGTGGGAGCAGACTTGTAGAAAGCAGTATGGCTGAGGTACAGCCTCAGGTACATCATTCCTTCTTTCTGATGAAGGGTCTACACCACTCATCTCTGGGTGATGGCTTAGGTGTGTGCCAAGCAAGTAATAAAGGTATGTTTAATGAACCAGTATCCCTGTATCTAGCTTAACAAATTATGGAAGCATCCCAGGAAGAGAAGTAATGAAGTGACAAGAGCACAAAGAATTTTTTGAAAGCTTCAGAACCTCTCTGACTGGACACCTACTTATATCCGAGGATGGAATTGTGTGTAACACACAACACTCCAAATTAGGACAGCAATTCCACCACCCCACAACTTTTCTGAACTTAAAGCAAATTGCAGGAGCAATCTGCAGATACCACGAATCTCAAAAAGGGGGTCTCCTCTGGAGAAAGTTACAAACATTGCCAAATTTTAACAGTGCATTCTCCAGAACCTCTATCCACACAAGGTTTGTAAGTAAAACTCATTGACTTGTCACAATACTTTAAAAACAGTGTCAATCCTGGTATGGATGTGTGTATGTGTATGTGTATGTGTGTGTGTGTGTGTGTGTGTGTGTGTGTGTGTGAGAGAGAGAGAGAGAGAGAGAGAGAGAGAGAGAGAGAGAGAGAGAGAGAGGGAGAGGGAGAGAGAGAGTAAGAGAGTAAGAGAGACAGACTGACTGAGGGTGTGAGGGTCTGGAGCTGAGAAACAGTGAAGAAATATCTGTACTTAAATTTTTTAATCCCTCCACAACAGATTCATTCAAATATGGAAAGGTATAAATAGCCAAGATGGGGAACCAACCTAAATGTCATGGACAGATGAGGGGATAAAGGAGATGTGGCATATATACACAATGAAATACTATTCAGCCATAAAAAAGAATGAAATAATGCCATCTGCAGCAACATGCATGGACCCAGAGATTGTCATACTAAGTGAAGTAAGTCAGAAAGAGAAAGACAAATACCATATGATATCACTTATATGTGGACTCTAAAATGTGACACAAATGAACCTATCTGTGAAACAGACTCACAGACACACAAAACAACCTTATGGTTACCAAAGGGGGAAGGAGGTGGGGGAGGGATAAATTAAGAGTTTGGGATTAGCAGATACACACTACTATATAAAAAATAAACAACAAAGTCCTACTGTATAGCACAGGGAACTACACTGAATACCCTGTAATAAACCATAATGGAAAAGAATCTGAAAAAGAATATATATATGCATATATATATATGCATATATATAACTGAATCACTTTGCTGTACACCAGAAATTAACACAATATTGTAAATCAACTGTATGTCATTAAAAATAATTAAAAACTATGGAAAGGTATAGAAGGGTAATAATACATGTATAAGTGCCACGTTGGCATGGATCTACCTAACAAGATTACTCATATATTGTTCCTGCGCAATAAATATCTACTGAACAAATGAATGAATAAATTAGGATGCTCTCTTTTGTGAAGGTGGGATTCTAATTACGGAAATTCTAAACAAAAATTACAGAATAATAAATTCATCTATACATCAAGTTTCATTTCTTGATAAGTTATTTCATGTTTCAGATATTTTGAATGGGCACAGATATCAAGCTTATGGCAGAAAACTAAAAATATCCTAACTGCCTGTCTCAGGCCTTGTCCTTGCCCTTTTCCCTATTATTCTTTTCCTGTGGCTGTCTTTTCTCACTAGATTAAAAGCAACAACAACAATTAACAAAGGAAAACTAAATGATTTTTTAATAACCTCTCTCCTCTCAAGGCTAACTTCTTCACTAAATTATAATTTTACAAACCCAACGAAAGCACATGGCTTTTAAGTGCGTGGTTTTACTTTTAGGAAGTTTGAGTTCTAAACGGCCCCTCTTCTGTGAGTGTTTCAGGCTGGCAGCGTCCACAGCGCTCATGCAGACATGGCTGGTGGAAACTGATTCTTAACGTTAGCGCCAGAGAACCCAGTTAGGGGTGCCTGCGTGAGGGTGGGCACAAGTTTCATTTTTAATGTTAAAATTGAATAAGACCTGCTTGCTCCCAAGACTGAACAGTAACTCCTGAAGTAAATGAAGCTGTGCAAGCTATTCAGTTTGGAAGGCAATGGAATTGGGTTTGCTTCTGCAATCTGATTATGCCAGCATCAGGCTTATAAAATAAAATCTGTCAGTAACAAAAATTATAGACTAATTTAGGCAGCCATCTTCCCAAAGGCAGAAAAGAAGTTTGTGGTCACCTATGTATGTTCTTCTGTGTCTTGCAAGTTCCTATAGGATTTATCTGAGGTCAGAGAAACATTAACTTATATTTGACAAGTTTCTTATTGAAAGCTGATTAATTTGCTTTTTGTTTACTGTCCAGAAGGAGAGAACTGTGGCCAGAAGCTCTTCATTTTGTAAATGGGCTCAAAACATTCCACACCTCCATATTTATCCATCTGATATGCTTTTGTCAATAAAACACTATGAACTATTAAATTCTATGGAAGGTGCAAACCCATCTCATTTGTCCTCTGGTGATTCAGTGAGCATCTTTTACATTTTTCCAAACTAGAGCATTAGATAACCTGGCATCTGTGGCTTCTTACCATGGGATGGAGTTGGTTTTGAAGGGAGAGCAGTAGAAAGGAGACAGAAAAAATTGTGCTGACAAATAACATATACTGTAAACTAGAAATCAAACAATTGCTGATTTTCCTAGGGGTGATATATATCTCATGACTTAGAGATGGCAAAGAAATAATATCTATGTAGTACTAGCCCAATTATTAGCCTCATATAGAACTGTTCCTTTCTCTGGCATGCTAATATCATTTTGCTTTGGAAAATCATTCTTTTAAAAGCATAATAGTCATCTATTAATTTTAAATACATAGATTCTAACATCAACGATTTACCACTAGAAATTAAAGTACCTGGCAACAGCAAGATTGAAGGATTTGAGGTTGCTAGTAATATAAGAGCACACTAATAATTATTTCTATATTAAGGATTATGGGTGTGACAGTATAGATAATGGTAACTAGTTAATCACTTAGGATAAACTGAATTATGCTGTAGTAGCAAACGATTTCCAGATCTCAGTGGTTTAACACAACAAAAGCTTATTTCTTGTCCCAGCAAAGTCATCTGGGTGTCCAGGCAACAAACTCTCCCTGTGCTGGCTCAGCACTGCAGCCTGTTTATGGCACTCAAATATCCACATGTGATTCCACAGTTTTGGTGGCAGGGGGGAGTGCCCTGGAGAATCTCACACTGGTAGTGAGATGCTTCTGCCCTAACACTTCTGCTCACATCTTACTGGCCAAAGCAAGGTTTATGGCCACAATGCCCCCACCTCGAGTGTACTCAGGAGAGGAGAACCAGAAATACTGGTGAGTAGTGTTAATGTCTACATTCATCCACCAATCCAAAAAAAAACTCTAGAGGAGATATGGAAACATATAAGAAAAAGTTATAAGACAAGGTGCTGAAGTATTGTGCAGAGTAGGCAAGAGAAGTATGAAACCTTAAGTTTAACCTCAAGTGATTGAAAAACAAACAAAAAGATACAAACAAAAATTCCTCAGCTTGAGTATCTAATTCCCCAGCTCCCTCAAATACACTTTAAAAAGAGAGTGACTATGGAAAGTAATATTGGATCTGTTTGGTAGCTCAACATATTTTCAGATTAAAATGTCCAATTTTTAAAAACAAACTGGGGAAAAGATATTTATAGATGAAACTGCTGCAATTAGGAAACGGCTCATTAATCACTTCTAATTAAACAATATAAAACACGAACAGAAACTTCTTTGTTTATCAAATATCGAGGGGAGAAGGTCAATGGTACATGCAGAGTCATTTAGCAGAACAGTCTTTAGCTTAGAAAACAAAGTAAAAACCTTTGAAAATTTTAATAAAAGGTTTTAAAGGAAGAAGCCGTATTAGGCAAGAGTTTGAAGCATTTCATATTCTTCCATATTTAATAGTTGAAGTGAAAACTTCTGATGCTTAACGCTAAAGTTCCAGTGAAAATTCATTTTTAAAAGGGCCACCAAGGGGGAGATGTTTCATCAGTTTAATAATGATCCTCAACAACGGGAGGTACTTCCAGCATCTAAGAGCTGGGCAGCATTATGATGTTCAGGGGCCCTTGGCACTTCGTGGGTCCCTTCTTCCATAAATAAATATAAAAAATTGTATTTTACAACTATTTTGGTATAATTACAAATATAATACAGACTGATTTATTTTCTCATTTTAAAAGAAATTAAAACATTTTCATGAACCCCTAAGAGTATCATGGGCCCTAGGCCCTGTGCCTAACGGATACCTTTGGCCCTGGCTAAGGCCACACTGCCAAGTCAAGCAAGAATGACATGTGTTCATCGAACAGACCATGGCTTACAGAGGAAAGAATGCCGCTACCCTATATTATCACTGATGTGCAGAAAAACTTAAAAAAAAAAATACACTGCTTTCACCATCTAAGCTCTGCTTTTTCTGTTGTTGTTAGAATGGAAGTATTGTATTATATTCCTTAGCAACTCAAATTCTGAATACAGTAAATTTTGAAATAATTATGTATACTTTTACTCAAGCAGTAACAGTGGACAATTAGAATATTTTGTTCAATTTATTTTTCCAACACTCCTAATGTCTACATTTTCTCAGAGTATGTAGATATCTCTGTGGGTATGGGTCTTTACAATTAAGTGAACAGTTGTTTTTTTAAATGGAATTTAATAATACAAATGAGGATGTCAATGAGTACTGCAATTTGTTGATATGACAGGTCAGCTGATTCACTGGTTATATAATTTATTATTTAAAGAAATGAAAATTAATAGTATTGACATTTTCCTTTGTAGTTAGCAGTGATGAATATCTTAATATTCTACTAGCTTTCCAAAAGCCAACAAAAAACCATGTACAGGATAGCATTTGAGGAGCCAGAAAGTCTAGTAAATCTGCTTCATGTAAACCACATTGACTAATTTCATCGAAACAGTAAGAATAAAAATGAGATTACTGCACGTAAAGGAAGTAGATTGTGAGGAATTGGGGAAGCATATAATAAAAGGAAGAATCATAACATAAATAAAACTATAAAATACAATCTGGTGAGTTACTAATTTAGTGTGGTTTTAATAAATATACACTTTTTGAAAAATGGCTGCATTAGAAGGAAGTGGGGTTATTTCCCCCAGGCTCCTTTATGTCCCCCATGACCCACGATTACATAAGGAAACACGTGTTTGGCTGGACTGTGGAGAGAGGAGGGACTGGACTCACTGAGCTGCTTTCAAAGACCACACTTACCTTGTCCGGTCTCAGGCAACGAACGATAAGCATCCTTTGAAACTCACTCGCTTTATCTTCCCAATCGTCAGGAAAAACCTCATGATGTGGCTCCTAAAATGACAATGGATATAACTCAATGCTATTTGGAAGACTATTTAAAAGAAAAAAAACCCCCCAAAACAGTATTTTGACTTTTAAATCGAGTTTTACAGAAAACATATAATGACTAAATGAAATCAAGAATGCTAATGTAAATTTTATTAGGTTGGGCAAAGTTATGAAATAAGATATAAAAAGAAAATCTTAAATGCCACTAAAAACAACAAAACTAAGACATGAATTAAGCGGGTTAATGTCAATGTGAATATTAGTCAATAGCACAAAATGATCCCTGTTATTAAAAAAATAAATGTGCATTAGATTTTCCCCATTATTTCTCCAAAGGCATTTTAAAAACCTACCAACTACTCTCATTATCTATTTATAAAAAAAACATCTATTGCAGAAGAAGGAAGAAGGATATGTGTTATTTCTTATTTTGAAGAATTTTTGGTAGCTTTTTTAGAAAGGGATATTTGAGAATGTGTATATCAAAGAAGAAGTCAAAAGAGTGCTATTAAAAATATCCAAGAAGAAAGGTATCAAGATTCCAGGAAGAGGAGTAAACATGGAAAAAAAGACACCTGCACCTTTGAAATGTTCAGGAAGGCTATGTGGTATCTCAGATCAGAAATCTCCATGCTTTATCATAGGGAAATTTCTATTTAAATTAGAATCAACTATACACAAAAACATATTTGCCTCTGGGAAATGTAGTTTTGTTACTAACTAGGAGCGATCCAAAAGAGATCCAGTCCAAAATATTTAAATTCAGGTGTAGACACAATCTCAGTATCATGTATAATACAACAAACAGGTCACCAAAGAAAAAGTGTTCTCCACGCATCTGGCTCTTTTTCCCCTCCACCCTCCCCTGCAACAGAACTGTTGCATATTAAACCCAAGGAAAGCAGAATGTCCAGAGAGTAGAAACAATAGAAAAAATTAACTGGGAATCATCAAAATATTAGCCCTTGTACTAAAAGAAAAGTGAGGGAAGGCAACAATTCCTACGTATTCTGGAAGGGAAACTGAGTATCATGGTAAATGTTAGCTATCTCCAATCAGCAAGATAGGGTCTCATGAAAATTATTTGAGAACTGTTAGCTTTTCCCTTTCATCAAATGACAAAAATATTTATTAGTTTGTGTCCTGTATTCAGAAAATCTAAACAATATCTGTTTTATAAAATTTTAACTCATCTGCCATTATGATTGCCAAAGTACAAGTTGATAATAAATAAAAAACCTGGCATGGAAATTCAAAAAGAGTACTTTTAAGGACCATGCAGCTTTTTTGCATCTCTATATATTTCAAGGAATTTGAATAGAAGTGCAAACAGACCACCAATTTTGAAGGTGGGGATAGTTTAATCGAAGCACTGATTTTAATATTTGACCAGTTTAAAGCTTACTTAAATCTTGTTTTTATTCAAAGATAAGAGTAAATTGTTTGACATTATTTTCTCCATTTAAAAACTCTGAAATAAGCAAGAGGGATAAAAACATACCAAACTATCATATACTTTTTTCCACCCATCCTTTAAGTGCATAAACTCCCTACGAATTGTTTTGAAGGCAGGCAACTCATCTAGTCGACATATTTCATCCCAAGATTTTTGAGGAAGCCACGTACAAGGGTTGGCATGAGGATTATCCAGTCCAATGCCACCAGTTAGCAGAAATCTCCACTCAGCTTTATTAATCTTTGGAAAACAAAGTAGCATGAAGAGTCAGAAATGAGTTCATCATATACATAGTACACTTACAACCATTTAAAAAGAATTGACTCTTTGATTTTTAAGCTTCAGGTATGGTCCCCATAAAATTCTATAGTTACTGGTATAGCTCAGTATTTATTCATAAGAAACCAGTGTATACATTATAACCAGTTTTCAAAATAGTTCCATTTTAGATAGGTATTTTTGATAATTTTCCTCCAGAATTACTGATCTAAAAATGGAAATCTGAATTTATTCTTTTTGAATATATGCTTTCCTAAATGACTTCTTAGAGTTTTATTGGCTCTAAAAATTGTTGAGAGGCAATCAATCTGCTGTTTTCAATTATTTTCCATAAAACATAATGAGGTACTGCTACGAAATTTTTGCAAGAAATGCAAAAATAAAGCTCCTACTCCTTCAGAATTCAACTAATACATTGCCATATGAAATCAATAAATCTTAAACACATAATATAAAATAGTGAATTTATACACCTCTCTTCTAGTCTTAAAGTGCTTCCTATATTTTAATAGATGTGAAACATAGCAAAAATTAATGAATGGTATCGTTAAGCCCAATGGTTAGATTTGACGAACTTGCAAAAGTTTCTAAAAATACTGCCATTTATACTATTACTTGGAGTACATATATCAATATATTTAATTTATATGCATACTTATATGAGATTCTGATAGAAACTATTTTAAACTAAAACATACAAAAATTTAAGTAGTAATAGTTATATAATGAACTCTGCTTAATTTATTTTTCACCTCTGTGAAATTCAGTCTAGTTGTGATGCCTTAACTATAATTAACTATTTACAATCCTTTTATATATATTCCCACACAAGTTCATAAATTAATGAATTCACGTTAATATTTTTTCCCTACAAATTAAAACAATACTGACCGAACGCTCATGTATCATCAGATTTACAGTTAGACAAAAGGAAAAGAGTAGTTTATCCTTTTCAAAGAGGGATCGGCAGATGTTAACATAAAGGGAATAAGTGAAGTGATCCTTGAGAATTTGAAGCCTAAGGGTCAACAGAAAGAAAAGTAAATAAATAAAAATGCATTATCCTTTAAGAAAAAATGCTCTTGGGGAAACCTATTATAAACCATTTAGATGTGTGCTCTTCTAATAAGCTTTCTGGTCAATTACTCCCCAAAAAAATCAAGGATCCTTATTAACTGGGGGCGCCAATTTGAGAGCTACACAATGTAGAAGCATCTCAGTAGAATTGCATTTTTACTGTTGACTGATTTTTTAAAAAACTTAATCTTCCTTTTGGAAAAAAGTCAATGCACAGTATATTAAGCTATTACATTTAACAGTTTTTGGACTATTTCTAACTATAAAACATTTCTTGGGGTAAAACTGGATTTCTTTATTCCATAAACACTTCCAAATGTTCTATATTATATATTAAATGAACAGACTAAAGTTAATAGCTCCTTTATTAAATTAACATTAAGTTTAGTAGCGTGCTACTCTGCTCATAAATCCATAAAAACCAGAGAAATCACAAAACTTGATAAACTACATTTTTATTTACCACATAGACAAGACACAGAAATGTGAATAATCACTATAGTTGCAACTAACAACTTCCTAGTAAGTGCTAACATGTGTGATCTGTATTCATAATAATTCTTAACATGAATATAGCACTTCAAGCATTTTCACTAATTATCTCATGAGGGGTAAACTACCACTGAGACAAAAGTTTTAAAAATATTTTTATTACATAGGTTATACTAGTTATAATAGAAATAAAGTTAGCTGAAAACATTTGTAGTAAGCTAATGATTTATATAGATTAATGACCTAAATTATCTAAAGGATAAAGTATCTAAAGGGAAAATTAGCATAGTTTATGATTAAACAAAATTACATTGGCGTTTCTTAATGTGCCTAGAAAAAAAAAATATCTAGCAGTATAACCATATCTTGGTTATTTCCAGACTGATATCCTAAGCTGTAGATCATCCCTGCTCTAGTTTCTTCCTTACCTCCCTATTTCTTTAACTATTTTATCCCCTGGCAGCATTCCCATAGAAAGAATTACAACAAATTGATATATTTTATTTCTAATTGAGAACTCTGAAAAAGGCTTGGTAGAGAGGTCCCTGAAACTAGTTGCTGAGATACAGTTGAATTCTTTGAAAATTCAAAATAATCATACAATTCCTGTCCCCATTTTTATGCTAATAGATGGTCTTTTCACACTTGGCATTTAATTTCTCTCGTGTAACAGTACAATTAATATAGGGTGATTCAAATTTGGTCTCTCTAGAATTAAATAATTTCTGCACTTTAAGACAAACTTCCTCTTGTAGAGAGGAAGATAGAAAGGAAAATTATAAGGGTCAATCATACTAGAAATTCAAGTTCATTTTCATTAAATGCCAATAAAAATATATTTATTTTTAAATAAGTAGTTTAAATATTTAAATATTTCTAAATACTTAAATAGCAAGTATTTAAAATATTTTATTAAAATGTCAATTAAAATATATTTTAATAATCTGTTACAGTATAAAAGAGGATAAATTATTTTCAATGCTGATGTGCGGCACAGTGTTGTAAGACAGTCATGCTCCTCTGATGGAACTGTACATTTGAATAACCTTACAGAAAAGGAATTTATATCAGGAGTCTGAAAGAAATGAACAACTGTGTCCTAATTTTGGGATTCAGCCAATGGAAATAATCAAATGTGGACATTTATATTTATTGCAGTGTTATTCATAATACAAAAGCTGGACACCACTTGAAAGTCTTACAGTAAGAAAATTATAAAGAAAATTATAGCGCATTCATTAAAAGGTATATTGTACAGCTACTAAAAATTATATTTCAGAAGAGTATTTAATAACATGGGAAAATCATCTTGACAGAAGTAGAAGGAAAAGAAAAAACTCTGTATGCACCGGCATGTGTGATCTTACATGTATTATTGAGAGAGAGAGACAGAGACAGAGACTGATTTCAGTTTGGTTCCTGTAACAAAGCTATATTCTAGTCAGATTTTTGTTTCTGTGCTTATTTTTTTGCTAGTTATTTATTTTGCTATAATAAATTCTGATGCATTAAAAATTTTATAAAAGATGATCCCGATTATTATGGCTATTTCATAGTACATACCATAGTAGTTATAACATAAATTTAGTTATAACATATGTTTGGTATTATTAAATAATAATTATTACGAATAATAACTATCAGAAGACAAAAAAATGAAATATTTTTATCTCTGAGTAAAAGGAAATTAGAGATAATTTTAGACCAATATTAAGATTCTCAAACAATTTAGTACTCTGGTGTATAGTCACATGCTTTCTATGCCTTTGTTATAGCTATAATTCAATAGTTGCCCAGAGAACACGGGTTACCTAAATTTTTTTGTTTTTTCCCCCAGCTTTATTGAGGTATGATTGACAAGTAAAAATTATACATGTTTAACAGGTTACCTGATGTTTATCAATGATTGACAAAAAACGATTTCTATGAGAACTCTATCTTTAATTTCTGAATGACAGCTAG
This sequence comes from Delphinapterus leucas, assembly GCF_059928025.1. Classification (NCBI taxonomy): domain Eukaryota; kingdom Metazoa; phylum Chordata; class Mammalia; order Artiodactyla; family Monodontidae; genus Delphinapterus; species Delphinapterus leucas. The sequence continues at coordinate 39,489,231 of NC_143136.1, read as the reverse complement.
CTTCTTACTATTTACTTAAAAAAAAAAAAAAAGAAAAAAGGAAGATTAAGCAGGACTCCTAAAAGAGTCTCCCTTGCTGTAGCCACTTTGGAATTCTGTTTGGCAATATTTATTAACCATATTCTTTGAAATTAATTTATTTTCTTTTTTTTTTTTTGGCTGCATTGGGTCTTCGTTGCTGCGCGCAGGCTTTTCTCTAGTTGCGGTGAGCAGGAGCTACTCTTCGTGGCGGTGCACAAGCTTCTCACTGCGTTGGCTTCTCTTGTTGCAGAGCATGGGCTCTAGGTGTGTGGGCTTCAGTAGTTGTGGCTCACGGGCTCTAGAGCGCAGGCTCAATAGTTGTGGCGCACGGGCTTAGTTGCTACGCGGCATGTGGGATCTTCCCGGACCATGGCTTGAACCCATGTCCCCTGCATTGGCAGGTGGATTCTTAGCCATTGCGCCACCAGGGAAGCCTGGCGATATTTATTAAAATGGAAAATATGCATACCCTGTGATCATCAATTGTGTTCCTGTACATATACCTACCATACATGTGTACATACAATACCCACGTACAAGAGTGTACAAGACAGCAAAAATTCATAATAGCCCTAAACTGGAAGCCACCCAAATGTCCTCAACAGTAGAGTGAATGAATAATTTGTGGTATAGTGAAAGGACAAATAAAAATAAGAGGTTTACTTTTTTTACACTGAAAATGTTAAAAAGAGATTTCCCTCTCCTCCTTCTTCTTAGAGAATTTACGTTTGAAAAGTTAAAATTATACATACTTTCTCGTCTCTTTGAAATGTGTATAAATTCTTGTGAAAACTAGGCAGGCTTTTTGTCAACTTTATGACCCAGGAATGTCCTTCTCAAAGACCTGAGAGCCATCTTCATGGGCACCTGGCTCCTCATTGCAAAACTACCTCTTGTCATAAAGATAAGACATTTGCTTTTCCTCTGGATGAAGCCAGTTTGCTAACTCAGTTGGTAAAGTCAGGAGAAGATTTCTGTCTTTGCAGTCTCTTAGTGGATTGCCGGTCGATGCAGATCACATTCTGGTTTAATAATTATTCAATAAAAACCTGTTTTCTTTCTCTACTACTTTGTGGAGAAAACTCCTGGATTGGGAGATTTGCTTTTACACTTGCCCAACAATAATGAGCACAGGGAATGCGACTTAACAATGAAAGTGAATAAACCATTGCTTTGCACTGTGCAAAACAATATAAATTTCACAATGTGAAGTGCAAGATGCCAGACAAAAAAGAGCACAGGCCATGCGATTCCTTTTATATGACATTCTGAAACAGGCAACACTCATCTCTAGTGTTGAAAGTCAGGACAGTGATTACCTTGGGGGATGGGTTATAGTGATTAGAAGGGGACACAGAGTGGTTTCTGGGCTATTGATGACGTTCTATGCCTTGACCTGGCTGCTAGGTACACAGGTGTGCTCACTTAGGAAAATTTATCGAGCAAATACTTCTGACTTCTACATGTTTCTGTAAGAATATTAATAACTTCAATCAAAGTTTTCAAGTGCATTTTTTTCTATTTACTCTTTGGTCCCAGAATTATATTTTTAAGATCACTTTAGTCATAAATATGATTTTCATAGTTTCTACATTAAAGGATTTTAACTAAAAATAAAAAGGCACATTTTGTTTTCTGGACTTCTGTCAAATCTTACATCTGGGGAAAAGAATTTTACTTCCTATAAATCGTAAGGGGCTATATCATAGTTATGAAGAAGCAGATGTCATATTTGTGGCTGAGTCCTAATTTAGTATAATGAGGTAATAAAGGAACCAATAACTACTTTTAAAGCATAAAATTGTCCTAATTTTAAAATCTTGTACACAAAATATGTCTTTAAGGGACAAAGCAAAGAAAGTTTCTTCCCTAGACTCTAGGACATACCTTGATTTTAAACTAATTAAAATGATAGCATTCTGGTGACCTTGTTTTGTTTTGTTTTGTTTTAATAAATTTACTTATTTAATTTATTTATTTTTGGCTGTGCTGGGTCTTCATTGCTGCATGCAGGCTTTCTCTAGTTGCGGCGCGCGGGGGCTACTCTTCGTGGTGGTGCGCGGGCTTCTCATCGCGGTGGCTTCTCTTGTTGCGGAGCACAGGCTCTAGGCGAGTGGGCTTCAGTAGTTGTGGCTCCCGGGCTCTAGAGCACAAGCTCAGTAGTTGTGGCGCACGGGCTTAGTTGCTCCACGGCATGTGGGATCTTCCCGGACCAGGGCTCGAACCCGTGTCCCCTGCATTGGCAGGCGATTCTTAACCACTGCGCCACCAGGGAAGCCCAGTGATTTTGTTTTAACCAAGGTAGAAATTAAGAACTGCAGTGAAAAGCAGAACATCACGTACTATGTTGCTCCACGTGATTAGTTCTGTGATAAGTTCTAGGCTCTAGGAATATTAAAAAAAAATCCTCGCCTCAGGGAATTCAGGATCTAGTGTGAAAACCAGACATGCATGTTGAAGTCAATAATGCAAAGGGCTGGGAACTTTTCTAAGAAAGGTCACTTAAATTTTTGTTTTCTGCACTCATTAATCCTTGCTAACCTTGAAAATGTCAGATACTGGAAGAAATAGAGAAATAAACTAAACATTTTCAAATATCATAATATAAAAAGAAACTTTAAACTCTACCATCATGCATTCCTTCTGTAAAGATACCGTCTTCTTCCCTTTCTTTTCTTTCTCACGGGCAGACATTTGAAAAATTGTTTGTTAAGCCAAGTGTCAATCCAACAGCTTCATTAGCCTCATATACAGGCTTGTAAAATAATGAATGATACTAACCAAAAATTGCTCGGTCTAAGAACATTTAAAATTTAGCAAAATTCTACCATGATAAATGAAGGAATTCAATTTAGATTTCAAGAGATGAGCATTTTGGATTTCTAAAAGATAATTCTTAACTGTGGGTGATAAGCAGTAAATCAAGTTTCTTTTATGGGTATGAAGTATCTTGCTTCGTATTGATTGATAAAGTTATAAAGGGCAAAGGTTGCAATTATTTGTTCAAGAAGTAATTTAATGTTAGACTCTATTAAAAACATGTTTCAATACCAACTAAAATTTATCTCACTGACAACAAATAAAATGAAATTTTATTCTCTCAGAGACTTACTATTAAGTAGGTCTTAGTTCCATTACTTACTGCAATAGCCAACAGTAAAATAAGGTATTTTATATAAATAAGAATAACAAAATCACAAGATTATTTTTCAAAAACCCTGTTATCTGACAAATTTTATACATGTATATATCAAAATGTGAATATGTAACTTTTCGAATGCAAGCTTACAGAGGTTAAGAGTCATATCTTTTAGGGAGACTACCTCCTCCTTCCACACCTCCCATCACAAATAACTTTTGCAAATGATACACAGAAGTAAATGTTTCCTCTTTTTAGAATTACATTATAATCCCATTATCTATTTAAACAAAGTCCCTGCAGACTGCATTTGGTCACATCTGTTCAATTTATAACCCTCAGATTTATTTCTGGTACAATTATTAATCAAGTTCACGCTAGCTGTGTGGCTGCAAGGTGCACACCACTCTGAAACAACAACGAAGGCCACCGATTACTATTTACTTCTCATGCATTAGCTACTATTAGTATTAATTAGTATTGTTTTTTACGTACCTTTTTGACAAAATTTCTGATTTCTCTGAATTTTCAATAGACAGGATGAAAAGGTTAATAAACCAGGTCAGTGAGTATTGGTACATGGGATCGATGTTAGCTAAATCAGCAATAGAAAAAAACAGGATAGAGGAATGAATGGCAATAGGTCGATAGCCCATGCGGGTGGCATCAATCTTTTTCTCCGTCTCTTCCGCTACTTCCTGCTTTTGAGAAATCTCATTAGCCAAAGCCTTGGAGGAAGATAATATCTTAATGGCAGTTTCATCTTCTAATATATTGCCTTCCGAAGATGAAAGAACTTCTAAAATCTTGTCTTCTATTTCTTTTAACTGCCTGGAATAAAACAATTTTCTCAGAAGAAGAAGAAATCATTAAAAATCACTTCATGTATATGTTCTTTCCTAAGAAACAAAGAGCTTGTAACCTTAAGAAATGCATCACATTGTGACAAATATCCATAACGGTGATGCTGCATAATTAATTTCTTATCTTGCAAAATGTCAAAAAGACAGGCCTTTCTGCTCCACTTCTCTTTCTAATGATCATTTATGTGGTAACTAGAGAGAGAGATGGTAAGCCCATCTACTCTGCCTTAAGAATCTCAGCCCCCAATGAACGGAAAGTATCACTCCATTTATTTTCTGAAATTTTTCATGACTTCTAGAGCATTACCCTTTTTACCTATGATATAGATGTTACAAGCAGAAAATGGAATGCAACATATTCATTCAGACTATGCTCCAGTGAAAACAGGTAACCTCAGTTACATAATGAATACTGAAACTTTTGTGCTAAAACTTCATTGAATAGTTGAAAATATATTGCTTTGACTTGTGGCAGGCCTCTGAATTCTTCCAATGCCTAAGAACTTGTATGTAAAAATATACTCTGCAATGCAATTTTCCAAATTAACATAGAGACTCTGTGTTAATACCATAAATACCATATATTTTCCACTTAAGTCTTTCCATTCAATGCACCTATTAAACCTAACAAAGTAGATCTTTAAAATGTACTTTAATTGATTCTAAGTGATCTTGAAACAAGTAAGAATAATTCTGTGTTTTATAACATTTAAAACCTTTTGTTTTCAGCTCCTTGTAATATCAAGGCTTGCTTTTCTTCTTCAAGGTCTGGCCTTTCTCGTGCCACCACAATTCCCAAAAGCTGATCCTGCATTCCCTCTGAAGTGATCATGAAGTTTAATAGTGTCACCTATAAATGAAAGAGTACACAACAATTGCATCATTATTTCTGTTGAGAAAGCCTCAACAGAGAAAGCCTCTGCTTATACACTCCAAATTCTGATCTTAAAACTGACTCTATTTACCATGGTAGTATGTGTGAAAAGTGGAATTTGTAGAGATGGTGATTAAGGGTATAGGCAAACTGGATTGTTGGATTAAAAACCCACTGAAGTTTCTCATGGTCATAAATGTAATACTTCAGAGGGTTTTGTTTGGTGATCAATTTATTCTTATTTCAAATTGGTCCAATTTCTGACTACCTTTTAATCCCCAAATCAATTAGAATCAGGCTGGAGGCCATCCTTCATATTGGCTGGACTAGCTGATTTATGTTTTAAGGATCCCAGTGGTGTCAAAAAGCAAAGGAGATCTTACAAAGAGATGAGAGAAAAAAGAACAATTACTTGTCATAAGTATATACGGTATTCACAATATGACAATCATATTATGTATTATAATGATATATACAATAATATAATCATATTACAACATAGCATATATTATGTTACATTATATTATCATATTAAAATATGATACTCAGCCACTACTATGAACTAAGGAATATACAGTTCAACAGTGTCCATCAGGATGCAGTCTGCTAACCCTGCTTCATCCCGGTACCTAATGGCTCTTACAGGCAGGTCTCACTCTGTTGCCCACAACTTAAAGTACTACCCCTCTGAGAGTCCGCCTGCCGATGCAGGGGACACGGGTTTGTGCCCCGGCCCGGGAAGATCCCACATGCCGTGGAGTGGCTGCGCCCGTGAGCCATGGCCGCTGAGCCTGCGTGTCTGGAGCCTGTGCTCCGCAACGGGAGAGGCCGCAACAGTGAGAGGCCCGCGTACTGCAAAAAAAAAAAAAAAAAACTCCCCCTCCTGAGTCTTTCCCATAAGTGGGAAAGTAATCATGCTTAGGTCACTCTTTTTAAAAAGCAAAAAACAAATCATCCACACAATCCCTTTCAGCTACTGAACCATCTCCCTTTGTGCCTTCATAACTATGTAGCTGCAAATGTTACTTGTATATGCTTTCTGTCTCTGCCTCATTTCATTCCTCAGCCCTCTACAATCTGCTCTCACTCCTGCCTCCACATACCTATCAATACACACAGCAATAAACTGCAGAAACTTTCTGGCTCTGGTCACCAATGAACCGATGAACACTCGACCTTGGCTTAAGCTGACCTCCCCCGCCCACCTGCTTTTTTAAGCCTCTATTTTGCAGTCTGCCTGCCCTCACGTCTTGAATTAAGGTCTGCACCTATGTCTTGAGCATCACTGCCCATTCCTCCCTTTCACGTGCCTTTCATTGTAGCTAAGCTGAACTGATTGTGAAATCTCAGACACACACTATGAAACATGGGCACGTGCTTCAGCCCTGACTGAGGAATGGGAGAACTTGGGTCTCCCCATCTTCCCTGGTAAGAGAATATTTCCTCTTCGTGAATGGAGTAACTTTGTTTGTGTGAGAAATTTCCTACCTGTGATCAGGAAGTATGAAACAGCTCCTTGCTGTACCCTTGTGAAGGCAACACCCTCCTCTGCCCAAACCCAGGCACCTTCTCCATGGTGGTGTCCTCGGGTTAAACCGTCCCCCCTGGCTTGCCCCATGGCAGGCCTTGGATGCCACTAAATGTAGATTACACAGGCATAATCATAAATTTATATGGAATAATAAGCAACGATTCTTGAAACTGAGCAATTAAGAATGATTCAGTGTTGTTATGCAATTCTCTACTGCTCTGGCCTTTATTCATGGGAAAATTATCATTAATGTTTTCAAGACATTTTTCCTGTTGGCATGAGAAACCAAGTGCACAGGTTACACTCGCTTTACTCTCCAAACCATTGTCACAGTGCTGAGGGAAATGTATGTTTTACAGCTTTTACCTCAGGCACAAAGAGGTATTCGTTCATATTCCATTAATGTTAGATGTTCTGAGATCAAGATTTTGCAAACCTAGACATTTGCTCACAAATAAACATTTAAGATCATACAAATATGATTTCATAATTTTATTTTCATTTAGATTCAAAAGAACTATAGCAGCACAATACCATCCCTTGGGTACTTTTGAAAGCAAAAAGTACATAAAAGATCCTAAAAATAAGATCAAGAGGAAGTATTTTAATTTGTAAATGAAAGCAAGTAACCGCCTCACTATGTTTTCTAATCCCTGTTTAATCAATCCCAGCAATTAAAAATAATGAAGCAATAAGACATTCTAGGGATCTAAAGGATTTCAATACTGAATCATAAAATAGTTTCCTCTCCACGGTGGTTGGTTTATGACTTCTACTATAACTAGTTATTAGTGTACATAAATTATTATTTATGTCATTTGTGATATTTTCATAAATTTTAATGAAAAGTGAAAAAGGTTTTCCATGTGATTTATTAAAAATTTTTTTTGGTAATGCAGCTTTGGGATTTATTTTCTCTTACATGTCATTCTTTTTCACATATATTTAAAAGTTAAATAATAGTACTAATAGTTAACTCTCATAACACTATTGCTGGGCCTTACTGTAAGCATTTTACATAGATTATTTAGCCTTCACATCGCTCTGTGAGATAGACATTTATTATTCCCATTTTATAGACTAGGGAACTGAGGCACAGAGAGGTTAAATAACATGGCCGAAGTCACACAACTGGTAAGTGACAGAGCTGGGATTTGAACCAAGGGAGTTTGGCTCTAGAATCCATGCTCTTAACTACTAGCAGATACTGCCTCTCCTAATAGGTGAACACATGACCCAATTTTTAGGCGTTTAGAAAACACGTTTATTTTAATTAACTGAAAACAGTCGCTAAGAATGTTCATATTTTAACACCGTGTCTTTCAAACTAAGCTCAAGGGTCACCCCACCTTCCCCCAGTCTTCCTGACTTCCCTAAAGGTCCAGTCTAAAGTGTGTCCCCTATGTCTTCTGAGTTCCTCTATGTCTTCCTAGTCATAAATACTGTCACTTGACATACAGCTTATTTACAGTGTAAGCCTCTCGAGAGCAGGGACCATGAGTATTCACCTTGGAGGGTAGGAATTATGTCATCTTAGTGCCTCCTCTGTCTCTACAGAGAGATGCCCATGTTAATTTAAATATTTCTAATAAAGGACAGCATTTGGACCCTCTGGATAAATCTTGCCTCTATATGTTTCTTTCAAAATCTGAATATTTCTTAATGTTCCCTCCTCCTAGCTTCTATAAATGAAAACTATCCTTCCCTTCCTCATTCGCTCATTCTAAAAACATTTATCAAGTGCCAACCAGGGCTAAGAATTGGGAATAAAAAATGGACTAACCTCCAGAAGCTTGGTTACAGGTCAACGTCTCAAGTCATTTTATGAACTAACTTTACTTTTTTTTTTTTTTTTTTGCGGTACACGGGCCTCTCACTGCTGTGGCCTCCCCCGTTGCGGAGCACAGGCTCCGGACGCGCAGGCTCAGCGGCCATGGCTCACGGGCCCAGCCGCTCCACGGCACGTGGGATCTTCCCGGACCGGGGCACGAACCCGTGTCCCCTGCATCTGCAGGCGGACTCCCAACCACTGTGCTACCAGGGAAGCCCTAACTTTACTTTTTAAAGGAATTTTTAGTATTTTAAAAGAACGAGTGATCTAAAACAGTTCCTTTAAGTAACTATATAAAATCAGATAGCAGCAACCTTATTCTGAGAAAGAAGAATGGAGTTCTGTTCCTGAATTCCCATTCTAAAAATTAGCATATTATGATTTATTACAAAGGAAAAATGTGCATATATGTCATCTATTTTTAACAATGCAAATCTAAGAATAATATCACTTGCAGAAATTAGATTCTCATGGTCTTTTTTCACTGCATACTGAAGGCTCCTTTATTACTTGCATGCACATACAAAAGCAACATTTGGAAATTATTATAGCAATTTCAGGAAATGCCAAACAAGGACAAAATCCATTTTACTTAGGAAGACCTGTTTTTCTCATGGCTCAGGAGGAAAATTCAGCCATTAATTGTAAAATCTGGTAAAGGAACATTTATTTTAGATACTGGCCTTTACTGAAGTTTCAGGAAGATAATGAGGATTTCTTAGCTTGGTAGTAATATAGAAGCGGAAGTCTGGTGAATACTCAATGGTAGAGTCCCCAAGTCGGATACAGGTACTCCCACCCTGCTTAAAGGTCTGTTTTAGTAGAAGAGGTTCCAGGATTGGATCTAGTTCTTCTCCAACATTTTCTAGCAACACTGGAATAAAGTCAGAAAAATATTTCATGTTATTTTAAATACTGACTGTAAACCTTCAACCCTCCAAATTCTTTCAGCCTTCTAAATTGCTGCTGTTTCTAGTTACGCATAAAACTATTTTTGTCTTCTGAGTATAAAGAAATGATGCCATACCATCATTAAAAATTCCACAAATGACAAATGCCGGAGAGAGGTGTGGAGAAAAGGGAACTCTCCTTGTAAACTGGTGCTGCAGCCACTATGGAGGTCCCTCAAAAAACTAAAAATAGAGTTGCCATATGATCCTGCAATCCCACTCCTGGGCATATATCCAGAGAAAACTCTTAATTTGGAAAGACACATGCACCCCATTGTTTATTGCAGCACTATTTACAATAGCCAAGACATGGAAACAACCTGAATTGTCCATCAACAGATGAATGGATAAAGGTGTGGTACATATACACAATGAAATACTACTCAGCCATAGAAAGTGAAATGCCACTTGCAGCAACATGGGTGGACCTAGAGATTATCATGCTAAGTGAAGTAAGTCAGAAAGACAAATACCGTATGATATCACTTATATGTGGAATCTAAAATATGACACAAATGAACTTATCTACGAAACAGAAACAGACTCACAGACATAGAGAACAGACTTGTGGTTGCCAATGGGGAGGTGGGTCGGGGAGGGATGGATTAGGAGTTTGGGATTAGCAGATGCAAACTGGTATATATAGAATGGATAAACTACAAGGTCCTACTGCATAGCACAGGGAACTATTATATTCAATATCCTGTGATAAACCATAATGGAAAAGAACGTGAAAAAGAATATGTGTGTAGATATATATCTGAATCACCTGGCTGTATAGTAGAAATTAACACAACCTTGTAAATCAACCATACTTCAATAAAATAAATTTTAAAAATAAATAAATAAAATAAAATGGGTAATTGCCAAAAGAAATAATTTTAAAAAGAAATGATGCCATAAAAATAAATGGATGTATGTGGAAAGGGCTTCATTGGTGGGGCTATCTGGTCATCCTGCCTGCTTCCATAGTCTTAGAGTGCTACTCAGGACTCCCCCCGGCTCTGGGATTCACTATATGCCTAAGTATGATGGCAGTGAGGTATAAGACACCAGAGAAAAAGCATTTCTAGTTGTAGTTATTTAAACGGTTATTATATTTTTTAATTACAAAAGTAACTCACACTTACTGTAGAACATGTGGAAAATATAGAGAAAAAATAAAGAAATGTTAAATTAATTAAACAAGGAGGCCATTAGACTGAGACAGCTGTAAGGTGTGGTAGCTTACATAAGTAAACCAAAATTTAAGCCTGTAAATGCCTCAAGGTTATGAAATCAAAACTCGAAGGACAACCAATCACAAGCAGCCAAACAGGCTTTAAACTGTAGTCAAATAGTTTCCTTTCTTTGCTTCCTTACTTTTTCTGTACAGTATACATCTTTCCCCAGCTCCTGTCGGAGGGCCGCTCCTTATCACTTTTGGTTTGGCACTGCCTGGTTTAAATGGATTTTTGCTCAAACTCTCAAAATTTTTGATATGCCTCACTTTCAACAGATGAACCTGGAAAACAACCTCTAGTCATATTTTCTTAATCTTTCCCTCCCCAAAATATTTTACATAATTTATTCATAGTATATATAACTTGATAGAAAAATGACATAAAACTACATATGAATTTAAATATTTTTCTTTTCAGTATTTATTTTTTTTTTGCGGTACACGGGCCTCTCACTGCTGTGGCCTCCCCCGTTGCGGAGCACAGGCTCCGGACGCGCAGGCTCAGCGGCCATGGCTCATGGGCCTAGCCGCTCCACGGCATGTGGGATCTTCCCAGACCGGGACATGAACCCGTGTCCCCTGCATCGGCTGGCGGACTCTCAACCACTGCGCCACCAGGGAAGCCCAGTACTTTTTATTTATCTTTTTCTATACACAGTTGAGACTAAACAATATATCTAATTTTATATCCTAATTATTTTGCTTGACATTATAGCATAAATATTTTCCCATGTTACTAAAAAACACAATAAACATGCTTTTAATTACTGCATAATAGTCTAAAAAACACAAACATGTTACTAAAAAACTAAAAAACACGTTACTAAAAAACACAATAAACATGCTTTTAATTACTAAAAAACTAAATAAACATGCTTTTAATTACTGCATAATAGTCTATAATATTCATGTTCTCTCATTTTTAACCAATACTCCATTATTAGATGTTTGGATTGTTTCCTGTTCTCAAGATTATATGTAGCACCGTCTACAAAAACTTTGTGTTATACAGTATTTTCTTATGATAGCATTCTAGAAAGGGAATCCCAGATCAAAGGCCAGTGACATTGCTAAGGTACCTGATACATTTGCCAAATTGAAGTCTTACATTTTGGTGTTTGGGGTGCTACCATAGCCAAACTCGAATGGCATTTTGTAGGAGTCCTTCAAGGGACGGGATGTGCACTCTGGATGGGAAAGCAGCAGCTCAGGGCATTGGGATGACAGGTATTTGGATCTCTGTTGCAGCACTTCTTCCCACAGGTTACTCCTGGCTAAATAAAGTCCTAAAAGTGTCTTGTCAATTTCCTTCACTGCTGAGACTTTAACAAAAACAGGTATGTCAGATGATTTTTAAATTCATTATAATTTTCTGCTTGAATAAAATGATTATTTTTCATGGGTAAATAATATGAGTGCATCATAGTATATTAAATACATTAATCTATTATTTAGATTGTTCCCATTTTTCCAACTGTTAATACTGCAGTGAACATCTTTTTGAATAAACCCCTGTGTTCATCTCTGATCACTTAACCAGGCTGGAGTCCTAGAAGTGCAATTAATGGTCAACAGTTACAAACATTTTAAAGGTTTTTTATATTGCCAAATTACTTTCCTGAAAGGCTGTAGAGGTTTCAGAGTTGCAATAAGCACTCACTTTGCTGTTTTTAAACCTGTTTTTATATAATATCACTGTACTTACAAACACTAGGCATCATGTTGGCATTTTATTTTGTCATTATCCTCACAACTTTAAAAAGCATCAGGGGACTTCCCTGGTGGTGCAGTGGTTAAGAATCCACCTGCCAATGCAGGGGACATGGGATTGAGCCCTGGTCTGAGAAGATCCCACATGTCGCGAAGCAACTAAGCCCGTGCGCCACAACTACTGAGCCTGCGCTCTAGAGCCCGCGTGCCATAGCTACTGAGCCCGCATGCCATAACTACTGAAGCCCGCGCACCTAGAGCCCGTGCTCTGCAACAAGAGAAGCCTCTGTAGTGAGAAGCCTGTGCACAGCAATGAAGAGTAGCCCCCGCTCTCCGCAATTAGTGAAAGCCCGCACGTAGCAACGAAGACCCAACACAGCCAAAAATAAACGAATAAATAAATTAATTTAAAAAATCTATCAAATATTATTACCCCAGCTTTACAGATGAGGAAACTGAAGCAAGGCAACTGTAGTAAAATTTTCAGTTAAATCATCTCGTGAATGACAAAGCAGGAACTCGAACTAAGCAATCTGGCTCCTTACACAGCTCTCTTAACCACTGTGTGATACTGCCAGCATTAAATGTTATATTCATGACTTTTACAATTTGATAGGTAAAAAATATTGTTAAAATCTGTATTTTGGGCTTGATGTTTTAGGTGCTCCTTGGCTAATTATACTTTTTCTTCTAGAAACTGTATGCTAAAATATTTGCCCATTTTCCTATCGTGGGGCATGTTTTCACCATTAGGTTCAGTGGCAAGTGATTTAAAAACCCCAAATAACAGTGACACGAACAAGAAGGAATTTATATCTCACGTAAAGAGGAGCCTGAGGTAATCTGTCCAAGACTGGAAGGACAGTGTGTCTAAACTGTCAGAGATCCAAGTTCCTGCCATCTTGCTGCTTCACCATTTTTGGCATACAGCTTTATCTCTTCGGCCAAAAGAGCCTTTCAGAGAACATGCACATTGCAGCCATCAGAAAAAAAAAGAAGAAAAAGAAAAGGAAGAAGTATCCTTTAAGGATACTTTCTGGGGATCACAAATGGCACTTCCACTTACATCTTGACGGCCAGACCACAGTCACATGATGACAGAAGTTAGGAAATTTATTCCTTTACTCTGAATTCAATGTGCCCAGGTAAACACAGGGGGTGCTAATAGTAAGGAGGTGAGAACGGTTATTAGGGAACACTGGGCACCAACTGTCACAGTGTGCTAGTTTTTTAAACTTTATTTGTACTTTTTAATATTGTTGATATTCTCTCTTAAGTTTCTTTTATATAATGTTTCTTGGATTAAATTATAAATTTGTAGAGTCAAATCTATTATTCTTTTCCTTTTGTATCTTTTTCCATTGTGTATTTTCTTAGAAAGTTCTTTCCCATCAAAGACAACTTATTCCCCTATGTTTTCTTTTAGCATTTATGTCTTCTCTTTTTTTCTTTCATATTTAACTCTTTAATTCATCTGGAGCACATTTTGATGTAAGATGAGACTATGACTTGATATGTTTTTCCACAAAACCAATTTTTGCAGCACCATTTGCTGAATGACCTATCATTTTCCATTGTTTTATAACGCTTACCTTCTAATGCATTAAAGGCTTACATGTATCAATATTAAAGTTTATTCCAGAACAGTTAATTCCAAATTTACTCTTCTTCTGAATTTTTATTGCCTCTGTACTTTCTTCTAGGCTAACTTTAGAAGTAATAACTAGTATTATTTCTAAAACGTTTATTTCTGAAAGTGTTCATATCTTCACAACATTTAGTTTTCCTATCAGTGAAAAAATGATGTCTTACTCAAGTCTTCTTTTTTGTGTGTGTGAAACTTTCTCATTTTTTTTCACTATGCATTGTTAAAGTCATTCTAAGTTTTTGTTTTAGATAGCTTTTCAGTTAATTCTTTTTGGTTTTCTAGATGAAATATATTATCTACAAATATGATAATACTGTTTCCTCTTTACAAATATTATAGCACCCTCATTGAAAAGGACTTTCCTAATAATGTTAAACAACAATAGTGATAATAGATATCAATTTCTCATTTTTATTTTTACATGATCAGACTTTTAAAATCTATTAATTTGCTAGAGTGTTATGGACTGAAATTCTGTTTATGAAATATTATAACATATAAGTTTTGTTTAATTGCCTCAACTTTTATTAACAATTTCTGCATAAAATCTAATATTTAAATTATTCTTTACTAAAAAATGATATTATACAATTTCATCCCTTATTCTCCCTAAATTGTTTTAGTTTCACAACGAATTAAGAATGTCTACATTAATATGTATAAATGTCTTTTCTCAAAGCTAAAATATACACTATAAAACTTAAGTATTACAGACTTGATTCTTTTCCCAAAAAGTGAAAATTTATTTCCTCACCAGTAGAATAAAGTCTTAAGCCTGTTAGGAAAGATTTCTATAGCGTCCAGATTTCATAGAAATATGTTCTCAGCATTGAATATTTACTGTATTATAAGCCTTACTGGAAAAGCAAAAGTATTCTAAGCTTGAAAACAGAAAAAAAACAAAAACAAAAAAACCCAAAATCCATATATACATGAATTACCCAGAATGCTCTCCTTAATTTATTGACCCTGACTTTTGATTTCTTTCACTTTTAATTAAATCAAAGTATGTTTCATGTTAAAATACAGGAGAAAATTTATGAGACAGGCTTCTCTTCATATTTCTATCATCAAAGTTAACAGTATGCTGGTTTATGTAAAAACCTCCTTTCTCATTCCCAAAAGCCAGCCCATCACAGTATTTGCAAACCTTGTGGGAAGCCAAGACTGGGAATCCAAACACATGGCTGCTAATGTCTTTGAGTAAGGCAGATCATCTTGCTCAAAGCAGTTGTTCTTAGCAACAAAGAGAACCGAGTATTCTTTTCATATTTCTTTTGCATTTAGGACATTAACTGATATCAGGTTTTTAATTATGAATTATCTACATTATCCTATGTTAGACTTCAGATTAATAGGAAAAACTCTGCATAGTATGTTCAGCTGTGCAGCATATTGTATTCAATGTAGATTAATCAATTACTGGGTACCCTCAAAGAGCTGGAGTTGAGAAACATTTATGTACACAATAGAAATCTGTAAAAACCATAGAAATCTGTAAAAGCGTCAGTGCTGGCAGTTCATCGGAGAGGTTAAGAGAGATGTCACAGAAAAAGGTGTTTGAGCCTCATCTTAAAGGGTGAAATTTAAAGTAATTCACCAAATGGATGGAAGAGCACAGACGAAACCTAAGAGATGAGAAACAACCCCATGTTGTTATATGTACTGCCTGCCCCCGTGTACCCTGTACTCCCATCTAATCCTCACCCCACGTGTAATCTCTGTCTCACTCTTTAAACCAATAAGCTCCAAGACAGCAGAGATCAAGTCTGTCTGTGCGTGCTCTGTTTTCAGTGGCACATGCTAGTTGCAAAATAAATATTTGTTACGTGAATGAATAATGAACAAAGAAATGAGCAAATGAAAGAAACATTGAGTCAGAGGTAGTTTCGCCTCCCTGATACGTTATATGCAAGGGGGGAAGAAAAGGAAGTGCTAGGAGATAAGATAAAAATAAGGAAGGCTCAGATAATGCTGGGTTTTGCTCTAAATGCAAAGAGTTTTTTTTCATGGAGTTAATGGAAAGCCATTAAAAGCTCCTCTATACAAGTTGATTTCTTTTTAAAAATTAAAAAAATATTCTTTTATTCTTCCAGTTTTATTGAGGTGTGAACAAATTGCCTTATCAGCAATATTAACATGAATAACATCCTATGCCCACCTTATCCACTGGTGCAGCTAATACAGATGTACCTCTGTTTTCTAGAACATTGGCTTTCAAACATTTTTTTTTAAGCAGCACGATACTTTTTTCACAGAGGATTTTATCTTAAAACTCAATATAAACAACAAAAAAAGGGAGGCCTGCTCTGGTTGAACCCGAGGCAGGTGGGTGAAGCCGAAACCTCTGCCTTCTCTACCCAGGCTGCCTGCGAGGGATGAGAGATCAGAAGCCACTGTCCTGGAATAGGTCAAAATCTAAAGAGAACTTCTTAAATGGAAGAGTCTTTAACCGCTTATGTTTTAAAACTGTAACAGTAGCTGATTCTTTTACTTGAAGATTAAATATAAAAATAGTTACAAAATCTGCCATCTGTTTCTCTCTCTATCATAGATTTAAAACTTTTCACTTCTCTCTGATGATTAATGCTAGAAGGCATTGTGAATTATCGTTATCCATTTTTAAAGTTATTTCATTCCAAAAAGTAGGTTAAAGCAACTGTGAGTGACACAGTAAACAATGAACAAAGGCAGAAGACATGGGGACTAGTGTTAAGACTCCCCTTAACTAGAGATACAGTCTTAGTTAAGCCATGTAACTAACATTCTCTGTCACCTTACCTTGTTAATAAAATGTAGTGGTTATTAGAATTACTATTGGACTTCAGATTTTTATGGCCACAACTCCAAGTAAGAAATACATTTTAAATCTTTATCAACTACACACATATGCATAAAACTTCTAAAATTTCATGAAGTAATGCTTACCTTTACTCCGTGCTATGCAGCTTTATATGTTCTATTCCACTGCGTTTCATTTAAAAACGCTGGTCATGACCCATTATGTGGGTTCTCTCTCCCACAGTTGTGACCCATAGTTTGAAAAACACTGGACAGATTGTATGGCCCTTTCCTCTCTAAAATGATGCAATACTAACATCAATATATGTGACTGTGATCACACAGATCTTCAAAATGTCAAGCACATGGTAGATGCTCAATTATTACTTGTTTTTACTGTGTCAAGGAAATTCTTTGAATATTTAAGTTAAATTAAGTAATTTTAATTGAAGTATTTAAGGTGCCAATCCCTTCAAGAAATTTTCTCTTACGTAGAACAGTATGGAGTTTCCTTAAAAAACTAAATATAGAACTACCATACCAACAGCAATCCCACTCCTGGGCATATATCTGGAAAAACCATGTTTCGAAAAGGTATATGCACCCCAATGTTCATTGCAGCACTATTTATAATAGCCAAGACATGGAAGCGACCTAAATGTCTATCAACAGAGGAAGAGATAAAGATGATGTGGTACATATATAAAATAGAATATTACTCAGCCATAAAAAAGAATGAAATAATGCCATTTGCAGCACTATGGATACCTAGAGATTATCATATTAAGTGAAGTAAGTCAGACAGAGAAAGACAAATATCATATGATATCACTTATACATGTAATCTAACAAAATATGATACAAATGAACTTTTTTACAAAACAGAAACAGACTCACAGACATACAAAACAACCTTATGGTTACCAAAGGGGAAATGTGAGGGGAAGTGATAAATTCGGAGACTGGGATTAATATATACACACTACTATATATAAAAGAGATAACTAACTGTAGCACAGGGAACTCTACTCAATATTCTGTAATAACCTATATGGGAAGAGAATCAAAAAAAGAATGGATGTATATATACGTATAACTGATTCACTTTGCTGTACACCTGACACTAACACAACATTGTAAATCAACTATATGTCAATAAAAATTTAAAAAAAAATCTTCCCTGATTGCTCTAAATATTCATAGCTCACATCTGTGTCTTTCTTATTATACAAAATAATTATGTATTCTAATACATAATTCTAATATAATTAAGAGATAATAAAAAAGAGATAATATACATAAACCACATAGTAAATCCCCAAACAAAAAATATAAATTGAGCTTATCAGACACTGTCGTAAGTACCCAAATTACAGTAACTCATTTCTTCCTCACACTATATGGTCAAAGTATAAATGGGGAAACAGAGTCTCAGAAAGGTCACTGCAACCAAGTACTAAGTAACAGAGGCAGGTACTCTGATTCCAGAAGTGCACAGTGGTCCTAAGAAGGGTTAGTGAAGTATGTCCACTTTCTATTTTTATAACAGTTACATATATTGTCTGATCCTGCCCATTTAACAAGCAAGATATTTGATAGTAGAGAGCAGGTTGTCCCTTTTTTGGTAACTCCATATCATTATACTATACTCCAAGAACACCAGTTGGATGAATGAAATACTATTTGTGTGTCTGTGTGCCCATATATATAAACACAACATTTTGTAGGTAGACATAGTTTTTTTCATTTCATGCTCACCCAAACCAAGCCTAAAATTGTAATTAATATTTTAAAGGCTAACTCATTATTAATATGCAAAAATAAACTGTCTGTAAGTCTATTTGGTATATCTCTTTTGATTCTTCCATGTAACACTCGTTCTATTAGCAACTGGGATTTGCCAAACTTGTCCTGGGGCTAAATATATTGTCCTTTCATAATGTTGGCAATTTACTTGGTTAAGTAAAGAGTCAAAATTTGATAGGTAACATGAATTTAAAATGTGACTAATAAGCCCAACATACTTAAATCATAAGCATTTTGGTTTTTGTTTTGACAAATGTGACCTGTGCATAGAGCTTCACTGAAAAATTCTCGTCATGTTCTTAATCTCTCCATTGTAAATGGCACATAATAGTCAGCCACGTAAAATGTGCGCTCACTTCTCTGCCACTTTTGTAGGATAAGTCGAGAGAAGAACAAAGAGATAGTTGGACTAATATTGTGTTAAAATACTTTTGGCACATCAAGTGGCCCTTTTAATTGCAGAAGTGGAGCTATAATGAGAACTAAAGAATGGCAAACAACAGACAAAAATTAAAACAGCTAAATTAGAAGACGTATCCCAAATGAATCTTGAGACAAAGAAAGCATCCTAACCTGTTAGAACTATAATCTCTAAAGTTCTCACTTGATTCATTACCAATAAATAACAAAAGATATTAACAAAGTAATCATTTAAGATGAGTCTGACACAAATATCTTCAAAAGAAAAAAAAAAAAGCCCTACATCATTTTGGGTTAATTGTGCCCTCTCCAGGCAATTCTGTAATGTATGCTTGTTATTCAAGTACATACCAGGGGTGCCAAACTGGATGCAATTTTCCAGAGTCCTGGCATAGTCAGGGTCACTTAATTTAATTAGGTGAAGACTATTGGTTTTTTCCATGTTCTTGATCCATTTATTAGCCTGACCTTGAGGATCTATCATCAGAGGCCACCTTCTTGCGTTCCTGAAAGGGAAAGAAAGACAATGCTGGTCAAGCCATGATCTGTCTCTCTGCTATTTAAGAGGCATGCATCACTTTCTTACAGTTTAAACTTTATAGTATTATTTTACTTTTTAGCTTGTTTTGAGAAACTGTGTTCTTGAAGCAGAAACATTTAAATTGAGAAGGCTACTAGAACGGCAACTACAAAAGCCATCTGGCAAACTTAACACAAGTTCTTTTACTCCTTTAGAAAATTACAATTCTCTAAATGTTAAATTATATTTTTGAAAATGTTTGCTGCTCTTGCTAATTAAGCCACAATGATAACCATCAAGAGTACTAGAAATCAGGAAACTCCAATTCTTCACTAGGCCCTGCCATTAATTAATTCTGTGACCTTGGGCAAGCCACTTCATTTCCTCAACTTCTGTCTGCTGTCATTTGCACAAGAGGGAAAGAGAAAGGATGGAGACATCAAATCTCTATTTGAAATCTAGACCATTAAAGATACAGTGGTCTAAAATAACGGTGAGAAGCAAAATTTTATATCATCTAATCTTCATAATAGCCATCGATCCTTAAGTGTTAACACAATTGTTGACCCAGTAATTGTTTCAAATAGCTGTATATTTAATGTCACATACGTAGTTTACTACATACTTGCCTAGAGGTTGCGAGCTTCTTATGAACAGAAATATATTCTATGAAAGTCAGGGTTTTTGCAGTATGAGAGAGCTCATACTTACTGCTTTATTCTCACTCACATCTCCCTTTTAGGATAAGAACAAGAGCAGTGAACCAACACAAGGCGCCCAGTTTACTGCCCAGGGAGTTGTTGGGTCACAAAGAGTTAACCAGTATCTGCCATCATGACATGGTATCCAACCACAGAGCTTTCTATCTGCTGTGAAATGTAATCAGCATTAAGATCACTGCTCTTTTTCTTCCTCTCAGAAGTTTCAGTAAACACAAGTCATAATTTTGGCCAGTTTCCTAAAGATACTGTCATACTCTTCCAAAAGTGAGCACAGCAAATTCATGCCAAGCATCAGAAGAACAGGAGGAGAAAATAAAAGGTGACTGGGGCAAAAAAAAAAAAAAAAAGCTGGGGATGAATCAGGATAATCTATTCGATTCCATCTCATTACAACACAAATTTAGTATTTCATCGTATTTCATTTGTCCCAAATGAAAGGAACCACAGTCCTCCAATATAAGCGTTACATAATGTATTAGTGAGCTTGGGCTGCCATAACAAACCACCACAGACTGTCAAACAGCAGAAATTTGTCTTCTAACAATTCTGGAGGCTGGAAGTTCAATATCAAGGTGCTGGCAGAGGTCTCCCTCCTTGGCTTGCGGACAACACAGCCCTCTTGTGCCCTCGAGTGGCCTTTGCTCTGTACGCAGATCCCTAGTGTCTCTTCCTTTTCTTACAAGGACACCAGTCCTACTGGATGAGGGCTCTACCCTTATGACCTCATTTAACCTTAATTACCTCCTTGAGGCCTTGTCTCCAGATATAATCACACAGTGGGTTATATCTTCAACATATGATTTTGTAGGGGGTGGGGGGACAGAATTCATTTTATAATATTAATTATATTTAGGAAAAAATGAGACTAAAAGAGTAGATGCAAACAACTAATAAAAAGGGAACCATATCCATAAGAAACTAAAGGGAGTAAGAGGGAAATCAGAAACAAAACTTATATGTAAAAGTTTCATTCTGTTACATTTTAGAAATATTTTTAAGGTTGGAGGATTATGTGAGCTTTAGACAGCATTTATGCTTTCCTAAAGAAACTGAAATGACTCACTCTTCTTTCTGTTGCTTCCACATTTTTTTTAGCCACAATACCCCTGTTCATGCTGTTTCTTTGTCCAAAATGCCCTTCTTCCCCATCCTTTCATGTTCAAGTACTACTCACATTTCAAGTTCAATTCAAATGCTATGCAGTTCACAAAGCCTGTCTTGATCTCTTTTCTCACTGAACTTCTTTAGCCATTCATCCATATTATATTTATGGTACTTTCATATAATGATAATATTCTATTATGGTAATTCTATAATTTATTAGCTGCATCACCCAACTAAATTGTATATTCTTTGAGGGACGGGTCCATGCTGATTCTTCTTTTTCCTCTTTTCCTAGATCAAATAAAGCTTGCATATGACGATCCACTGGAGTGGGAACAGCAAAAAGAACATCTGACAAACACCATACAAGTTAACTCATTCTAAAAATGGATATTTTATAAGAGATTATCCCCGCATAGAGAAGACTGGTCCAAAGAACACCATCTCAAAATTAGAGGAAAGGACTTCTGGTGTTGACCAAACTGGGTAAAATCCACTATAGCCTACCGTTGTCACTGATTACAATGAAAACTTTAGGATAAAATACAAAAATCAACTACTTGCAGATTCTAAAAAGTAAGTAATAAGAAGTGAATGGGAAAAAAGTGACAATTTGAGTAATGACCAATAAGCAGGTGGTGACTTTCTTGTGTGTGTGCGCATGTGTGTTTTCTCCTTATCTTCTGGCTTTGGTCTGAGAACAGGCCTAATGGGGGGAACTGTGCAGCAGGCACAGGTAGCAAAAACTCAAAGTAGAAGATGGAGAAAATGATCATGTGTGAGCCAGAGAGTGGGGGTGGGGGGAATCTCTCTGTTCTCTCTTTTGTCCCTACCCCCAGGTCAACCCAGCCAGAACTATATTACCATGGCAGAGCAGTGGTAATTCAGTCACCTAAAACACTGAGTGAAAATCCATCTCTCTGTACAGAAGAGCTGGGAAAAGGGGCCTCTGTTGTGCATAGAGTCTGAGGGGTGTCATAATCTGCTCAGGCTGCTATAACAGGATTCAGTCCAAAATTACTTGATATACAAAGAACCAGAATGTGACTAATTCTTAAAGAAAAAGTAAGATGTTAGATTTACTAGAAAAATACCTTTAAGCAGTTATTATAACAACTCTTTATTTGGTAACAGTGAATATTTTTTGAAATAAATGGAAAGAGAGGTGTTATCAACAGAGAAATAGAAAGTTTAACAAGAACCAAATGAAAATTTTAGAAATGAAAAATATGATACCTGAAATAAAAACTTTACTGTAAGGACTCAACAACAGAAAGGAGACAACAGAGGAAACAATCAGTGAACTTGATGACCCGTGAAAAAAATAATCCAATTTGAATAATAAAGAGAAAAAAAGATTGGAAAAAAAAAAGAACAGGGTCTCAAAGACCTGTGAGAAAATATTAAAAGCTTTAACATTCATGTCACTGGGGCCCAGAAAGAAGGAGAAAGAGATTGGTGTAGAAAAGATATTTGAAAAAATGGTTGAAACTTTCCCAAATTCAATGAAACACATAAATTTACAACTTCACAAAACTCAATCCTTAAAAAGGAGAAACCAAAAAACCAAAAAAACCCCACCCACACCCAACCTCATTATAATCAAACTGCTGAAAACCAAAGAAAAAAATTTTTTTTTTTTTTTTTTTTGCAGGCCTCTCACTGTTGTGGCCTCTCCCATTGCGGAGCACAGGCTGCGGACGCGCAGGCTCAGCGGCCACGGCTCACGGGCCCAGCTGCTCTGCAGCATGTGGGATCTTCCCGGACCGGGGCACGAACCCGTGTCCCCAGCATTGGCAGGCGGACTCTTAACCACTGCGCCACCAGGAAAACCCAGAAAAAATATTTTTAAAAAAGCAGCAGAGAAAAACGATATATTACATTTGGATGAAAATTATTCAAAAGACTGCAGATTTTACATCAGAAATCATGGAGCCAGAACAGAGTAGAAATGTCAACCCAGAATTCTACGTCCACCAAACATATCCTTCAAGAATAAAGGCAAAATAAAAAGTATTCTCAAATGAAGGAAACTAGAAAATTATTTGCCAGCAAATCTGCTCTAAACAGATGCTAAAGTTCTTCACCCTTAAGGGAAATGATGCCACAGTGAACTTTAGAAATAAAAGAAGATCAAAAAATGATAAATATAATAGGCTATTTTCCCCCTCTTAAGTTCTTTAAAGCATACATAAATACTAAGACAAAATATTATCATTGTGTGTCTGGGGGGCAGAGTTTCAATGTATGCAGACATAATACATATGACTATGATAATCTAATCAGAGGAGGGTATAGGGGACTTGTATGGTTACAAGTCTTCTACATTTTAACTGAAGTGGTAACCTATCTCTAGGTAGATTGTGAAAAATTGTACTAAAAAATAATCCAAAGTATTATAGTAAAAAATAGATAAATTAAAGTGTGATACTAAAAATGGTGGATTATTCAAATAATCTAAAAGAATAAGAAATGAGGAACAGGGCAACAAAAACCAAATGTAAAAACAGAAAAATAATAAAATGTCAGATCTAATTTCAATGATATCAACCATATCAAGTATAAAGTTGTCTAAATTTACTAACTGAAGGAGAGAGATCATCAGACTAGAAAAATACAAGGTCAAACTGTATGCTATCCACAAGGTACCCACTTCAAATATAACAACATATTTATATTAAAAGTAAAATGATGGTAAAAGATACCATGCAAACACTAATCAAAAGAAAGCTGGACTGGCTATAGTAATATCAGAAAAAAGGAGGCTGCAGAACAAGAAAAATTATCCGGGATAAAAAGAAATAATACATAATGATAAAAGGGTCAGTTAATCAATAATACACGGCAATCTTAAATGCATATGCATCCAACAAGTGAGCTCCAAAATACAGGAAGCTAAAACTGATAGAAATGAAGAAACAAGTAGATGGAATATTAGCAACGATATGGAAGATATGAACAACACTCTCAAACAACTCAACCTGACATTTAAAGAAGTCTCCATCCCATAATATGTCAATTGCACAGGGAACATTCACATAGACCATATTTATGCCATAAAACAAATTGTAATAAATTTAAAGCACCTGGAATCAGATAACGTATGCTCTCTGAACGTAATGGAATTAAGTTAAAAATTAAAAAACAAATAACAAAAAGAAAGCTTAAAAATTCTCAAGTATTTGGAAATCAAACAATACATTTTTAAAATAACCTATGGTTCAAAAAAGTCTCAAGAGAAACCAGAAAATATTTTAAAGGAAATGAAAGTAAAAATACACCATATCAAAATTTGTGCTATGCAGCTAAAGCAGTACTTAATGGAAAATATATAGCATTAAAATGCATAGATTAGAAAAGAAAAAAAATCTAAAACCAGTAACTTAAGCTTCCCTCTTATATCAGAAAAAGAAGAGCAATTTAGGTCAAAAGCAAGCAAAAGAAAAGAAACAGTTAATATTAAATGAGAAATCAATGAAATTGAAAATCAAGCAACCAAACAAAACAAAAACCAAAAAAATAAAAAAGGAGAAAAGCAATAAAAGGCTTGTTCTTAGATAGGATCTACAAAATTTATCAAACTGTAGCTAAACAAAGAAGGTACAAATTACCAATATAAGGAATGATAGAGAAAATTATCACAGACCCTGCAGACATTAATAGGATGTTAAGGGAATGCTACAAACAACCTTATGCCCATAAATTTGGCAACTTAGTTGAAATGGACCAATTTCTTGAAAGACAGAAACTACCAAAACTCACTTGAGAATAGATAACTTGGATGTCCTATAAGTATCTTAAAATTGAATTCATAGATAAGATCTTCCAACAAAGATCAAAGAAGATCTAAATAAATGGAGAGATATACTGTGTTCATGGATTAGAAGACCTACTAAGTTGTCAATTCTTCCCAAATTTTGATCTATAGATTCTGCAGTCCCTACCGAAATCTTAGCAGAATCTTCTGTGGATATTCTAAAATTTATATTGAGAAGTAAAAACTAGACAAAACAATTTTGAAAAAGAAGAAAAAAGTTGGAAGAGAGATACTGTTCAATACCCAGTTAACAATTGCATCAAATTAATTTTCTTCAAACAACACCCTCAAGATAACATCTTTTTGATTCAAAAACAGGACAATGTTGTGGCTTCAGTCCACAATGTTTGCTTTTGAAGATCATAGCTCCCATAGTTTCTCAAGTGGAAACTGAATTATTATAGCACCCAGCACTCCAAGTTTTGATAGTGTTTGTTCTTTTGCTATTGTCTAGAGAGGATAAATATTTGGTGCTCTTCTGTATTTTTGAAAAATACAGACTTCTAACATGATAATACATGTTCACTGTAGTCTGCATGGAAGGATGGAATTTGGATATATAGCAGTGGAGCATTTCAAAGAGTTGTGGTATTTTCCTCTTTACACACACACACACACACACACACACGCACACACACAATTAGATAAAAACAGACAAAGAAAGGTGGGTGTTCCTCTCAGTTATTACTGTTGCTGAAATAAACCTGATTTATCTGACTCCTATAAAAATGAAAACTTAAAACATTTTTTAAAAGCAGAGTTATATTAGGTATAGGTCTGATCTACTTACCAAGTTGTTAAACAATCCCAATACTTTCCCTGTGAAATGTTTAGATAGAATCCAATTACATTTAATGTTATCACTAGCCCTTGAAATTCTGATTAGCTAAGGAAACATCAAGTGTCAGTAGCTCCAAAAGTTAATTATGTTCTAACTTGTTCAAATTTTACATATTCTTCCAGTTCCCTAAATTACTGACTCTTCCCTCAGCTGAGATAGTATGTGAAAAGCATTTAGCACAGGCTCAGGTCCTTAGTAAGTGCTCCATATTAGGTATTATCATTATCAAGCAAGTATCTCTGGGGAAGGAAGAACACACTAGCAAATAAGTACGATACTTATTTGATACTTCAAAATGATCACCTTAACCTATTTACTGAAACCTCTCAGTATAAGATTACCAAAATCATTGAAAAAAAAGCCAAGAATGAAAAATGTTAATATTTCCTACTTAGTAAGGTTGCTACCATAACTTCTTGCTAATGCTTCAACACTTTTACAAACAAATAGCAAACATTTAGGGGTTATGGCTCATTAAAACCATTTTCTACCTCAATCTCTCCTGAAATGGAAGTTTGTCTTGAAAAAGATCACTGAAAGGTATGGAATCTTAAAAGCAGAAATATTCATCAACAGTTCCAGTATTATTGAAATATGACTGGACCCAAAAGAAAGGGTACATTTATTTGCTAGAATATAAGAAGTATATCAGCCTCCGCTGGATAAATGGAGTTATAGGAATACATTATAGATGTCCTCCTAGGTAGAACAAAAGTATATAAATCGCAAATCAAAACAATAAAGACATAACTACTACTATGTGGGACATGACCAAGTATATTCACAATTGTTTGGGAAGATCAAAGCTTTTTTTTCTGAGAGGGAAACAATAGCAACAACAACAACAACAAAATTGGGCTATTATGTTAGCTGAAGTTAATTGGTCCAGCTGGACAAAAGTAAAAGGTGGACTTCTTTTTCTATTGAAATTTTTAAAATAAAATTTTATTATCATTAATTATTATTATTTGTACAATATTATATTTTGACTTCTACAGCACGCCCACCACCGAAGGTTTAGTTTCCATTCATTACCAGATCTTTGATCCCCTTTACCCATTTCACCCTCCTCCCACACCCCCATCCCCTCCCCTCTGGTAACTACTACTCTGCTCTCTGTATCTACATGTTTGCTTTGTTTTGTTTTGTTTATTATTTATCTATCTATCTATTTATTTAATATTTCACATTGGAGCGAAAGCATACAGTATTTGTTTTTTTCCATCTGACTTATTTCACTTAGCATAACACCCTCAAGGTCCATCCATGTTGTTACGAGTGGCAAGATTTCATCTTTTTTATGGCTGAGTAGTATTTCATCTCACATATACACCACATCTTTAGCCCTTCATCTGTTGAGAGACATTTGGGTTACTTCCATATTGTTGGATAGTATAAATAATGCTGTGATGAACATAGGGATGCACATATCTTTTCTAATTAGTGTTTTTGTTTTCTTCAGATAAATACCCAGAAGTGGAATGGCTGGATCATATGGTAGTACTCTTCTTACTTTTTTGAGGAATCTCCATACTGTTCTCCATAGTGGCTGTACCAATGTACATTCCCACCAACAATATATGAGGCTTCCAAAAGATAGACTTCTAAACTTTCAGAAACCTCCCATATTGTCAATGTCCAATGTGTATTCTCACATTAAATGTCTACGCAAACTGTTTGCCACCTACTTGTTAAGTATTTAGAAAACGAACTAGCTGCCATCCTATACTTCTTAAAGGTACTTAAACATCTGTTTTAGTTGCAAACTAATGCACATATTTATCACTTATCTAGATTCTATAATTTTTCTTCTGGATTAATGTAGATTATCAGAGCAAGAGTACCCAGGGCTTAATTTTAGTCCACCAAAGAAAAGCTTGATAATCTCATCTCCCAATCAACAAAATAATTAAATGTAAGTTTAGTTCCCAGAAAAGTTTGTTTTTCTGAGTATGATTTGCTTGATTGAAAAATAAGAACTGTGTGACACAGCTTTTCTTTTTTACCTTGGTTATCGCAAAGCTGTGAGCTTAATTCAGGACCCAACTGCAAGGATTAGCTTGTCTCAAGTACCTAATAGTAACTACCTCTTTAATATCCCTAGGTGGTCTTATCAGATTTTATCCTATTTTATGTTATATTCAAGCTGCACATGCTTCAAATCCTTTTAGAATTGTTCAGTAAATAAATGCTATAGAAATCCATATGTCAGGATCATTTGCTGAGCAGTAAAGAAATTTGTTCACCAGAATTTTAATTTGTAGAATAATTTTCATAAATGTTACAAACAAAAAATTTAATAATATGGTTTTTACACATAGTGGTTAATTCTACTTTAAAAAATTTACATGCCTCAACCATTTTTACTTTAAGTACCCGTCATATCAATTACTTTTTCAGTAGTAAAGTAACAACTACTCAAAATAGTGATGTAACACAGAACTGAACGTTTCCTGATGGTTTCCCTGTGCTATTTCTAACATGCTAAAACCTCCAAAAAGATTGGCCCAGTGATAGAAGGCCCATAGTAATGTGACCTTGAAAATAACACAATCAATGATCATCCTCACACTAGGACAGAGTGAAGTCCTTGGCTTCTAGGAGGCAACAACTTGAGGAAAGGTAAGGCTGGATGAGCCTCCAGTATCCTCCCGGCCCAATCTCCATGGGATTTATCTACTAACCAGGAGATTCCAGGAATAGCACCACTCTTTTAAAAGCCCCAATCAGCCCAGGACCCAGAAATGTATCCATATCATTTAAGGTGGTTGCACACCCAGCAGGGAATAAGACATCACCAACACAAACCTATCCCTGCATGTTTCACTAACCTATAATAATAAAACCCTGTGTTTTATGGGAATAAAAAATTTGGACTTCACTTACTTATGGCAGGGTTTTGTTCTATTTGCTAAAAATTGATTAAAAATTAAGCAAAAGTCATCTGGGGTTTTTACTTTGTTTACTACTGTCTCCAATGCTCAACTACCCTGACATTAGTTGGAGAAGGAAGTGATTATCCATATTTATTTTAGCTAATTAGTTAAGTAAAACATTTTTCAATACTATAAAAGTTTACTAGCTGTGTTAAAAAGGTACACAGATAAATAAATCCACTGACTGATAGAGATCATTTGTGAGAAATATTTTCCTTACGTTATGATGATCCCGTTATCAATAGAAAATGAGTCAGAAGGTAATCCAGCAATATTCCAGGCTCGAATTGTCACTGCTTCTCCCAGAATACTCATAAGGGAATAATCATCTGAGCAGGGGATACCTCTTCCTTTGCACAAATTTGTCCACTCCTTGATTTGGTTCTTTAAGACATACACAGAAAGATATAAAAATGAGGTTGGAGGTTACCAAATGGATACCTTGTAAACTCCTCAACTATGCTCTGAGTCTACAAAGCATTGTTGAAACTCTACCTCAAAAATGATTTGTGTTCATCATATTTTTCAAAATAAAATCATAATTTAGAAGCTCTACTATGTATTCAAATGAAAATTATATATAATGTTAAGATAAAATTTAGATAGATCACTTACTAGTGAAATCAGAACTTTGTATCTGGAAAAAATAATTGCCAATTATGATTCCAAAGCTTCTGTTAACAAATACATGGAGATCACCATGTTTTTCTACACATTTTCTTTAAATTATAAGTATCAGCACACCTTACTACAATATTGTGGTATAAAAGTAAATCCAATTTGAACCAGTAGGGGACACAGAAAACATTTGTGCCTGGCTCTCACATGTCCTGGGGGAGGGACCAGAGCAGGGTTATTAGGCACCAATAAGGATCAGGGCACATACTGGAGTTTTGGATACCCCACCTGGGGCACAGTTTGCTAGGATGCTCAGGAACCAGAAGCGTACTTCAAGCTTAGGTTCACTCAGAAAATCAGAAATCAAGGTCCAAATTGAGGTTATAGATCAAAGGGTTCATAAACAGTGAAAGACATGACTGGAGAGAAAATAGGTTAGAAAGGGGCAAGGAGAAGGTGGATATATGTGGTGTTGACACCAGTCCGTGGGCAAATGAGGATGCCGTGTGTACCAAGTGGAACTAGCTGAGAGGGCATGGTGGGTACTACCGTCTCCCTCGGGTTCCTGCTGAGTAGGTTGGACCAACACTCCCTTTGGTTTGCACATGAAAGGCTATGACAGTTTGGGGACAGCTGATGATCTTCATGACCTTGATTAGCCGGTTATTCTGTAGAATGCCCCACAGCTGGGTCTGTGTGGTATTCTGTCATGAGTCAATTTAGGTTATGCACCTTTGGCAGGAATATCACAGAAATGATACTGTGTTCTTCTCATTGCATCTCATCAGTGGCACATGATTTCAAACTGTCCATTTATGGATGACATTTTTATTTTGATTAAGGCATTGTCTGCCAGGCTTCTGTCTCATAATTATATGATCTTAGGTATGATTAAAGCTTCCTTGGAAGGTGGGCCATAACACAAAGACACTCCTATAGATGAGAGGCAGAACTCTTTGTTACTTACAGCTCCAAATGAGAGAAAGCTGATACACAGGAGGCTGCACCTGGACACAGAGTAACAGCAAGGTGGAACTGTAGGGGGCAGTTTATAAACATCAAGCAGAGTGGGGT
This sequence comes from Delphinapterus leucas, assembly GCF_059928025.1. Classification (NCBI taxonomy): domain Eukaryota; kingdom Metazoa; phylum Chordata; class Mammalia; order Artiodactyla; family Monodontidae; genus Delphinapterus; species Delphinapterus leucas. The sequence continues at coordinate 39,458,803 of NC_143136.1, read as the reverse complement.
GGAGTTAGCTAGGTTTCCAGGGCTTCCTGATGACTGGGTCCTTTGAATAGTTCCACAGGCACCGGGAAGAAGGGGCCGTCCTTGGGTGTTAGGTATATGGGGGCCTCTGGAAGTTGGATATGTGCCTACTGTAACCCAGGACTATTAGAGCCTGAAAAGGGAAATGGTTCGCGTGAGGGCTTAGCAAACTGCCCACAGAAGGGAATTCAGAGTTGTTAACCATGATTCAAAACTGAGTTAAGACAGCACACTCACGAGTACTTAATGACTATCATCTGGGTTTTTACTTGGTTTGGTTGTTGGCACCAGGACAGATGGCATGGCTATATAGGGTGGAGGAGAAGGCAGCATTTCCAGTTTGATTCTGGCTCCTAGTACACAGTTCCTATGGGCATGTTTTTGATTTTTCGTTGGCCTGAAGACTTTTGTGGGGATGTCTGAAGGTTTTCTCAGATACAGCTTGATGCTGGTATGGGCATCGTAGCCAGTGATACAGGGAAGAAGTAGGGAAAACGAAAGCCATAGTTGCTGTGGAATGCTATCTATAGTTGATAGGTGTAGTATGTTATCACAGATGAACTCTGGCTTAGAAATTTAAGCGGGCAATTATACATCTGTAAGGGTGTAGCAGCAGAGAATAAGTGAAATGAACATGAGGGCCTCTGAACAAGCATCTCAAAAGACAAGCCAAGGATCTTGGCTGGTAATCAGGTGGTAAGATAGTTGGTGGAAATGGAAAACTGACCACTAAGGGCGCCATCTTGGTGAAAGTAACTACCACCACCAAAGCAGTTTTGACTTTGATTATTGGTAGGAAAAGGTCCCTTAGAAAGTTCAAAGTAATTCAACTCCAGGGCTTGTATGTCCTTACAGCTTTGTAGGATTTTGTTTTGGAGATAGGCATGGGCATTACAATCGAATACTGTGGGCCCAGTTATGCTAGGAGAATGGAAATTTTCTACATTTTATTATGAGGAGTGCCAGAAACTCTACAAAGGGGTTGATGAATAATTGACAACTACTCAGACTCAAGCTTAGAGGGAGGGAATCTAGCTACTTACTGCAGGCTCTTGGTATCCAGAGACTTTGATGTTAGGAAAAAACCAAGATTGTTTTAAAGCCTTTTTGTCTTACTTGGGTTTCCCAGTAGCAGACTCTGACATGAAGATTTATCTGAAATGATTTATTAAGGAAGGGATACTAGGAGAAGCAGTATAACGACCAGGAAAAAGCCAGTAAAAGGTGAGAGATCAGCCAAAGTTCTGCACAGGTGGTTACACCTTATTCCTACAGGGGGTGTAAGTTATTCCTTGCATTTGTTCCAACCAGAGGACGGGAGACAGAACTTCAGGCTCTCACCTCTGTCAGTCTTTCATTGAGGCCAGCCTCAGAGGGCAGTAAATTCCCAGCCAATTTTAGCTCTCCAAGCACTGCGCAAAGTGAGTTCTAAGAACCCAAGGGAAGTCTACCAAAAAAGCCACAGGTGCTGGTTGTTGGACGTGAACGCACAGGAAACCAGGTGGGGATCTGGGCAGAGCACTGAAGTTGCCACTATTACCCTCGTGCTTAGAATCGAATGGGAAACTTGATGGGGCGTAAACTACCAGCTGCCCTGACCCAGGAGAAATAGATAAAAGAGATGATTACAGAGCAGGATTCAGAGAATGAATTCAAAGGAAGGAACGATGACGTTAGAGATTAGTTAAGTAAAAGCCTAGGTTGCTACAGTAAAGCAAGGAAGGGATACAATTGCCTTCAAGTCTTCTTAGATGGGACGGGATAAGGTGTCCTCTTGAATCGGGGGTGGGGACAGTGCACAGAAGTTCACAGAAGGAGTTATGAGCTTTGCTTGGAGCTTGTGTCTAGTTTAGTGTTGCTTTGCTTCTGTCCATAAACTTCAAGGTCTCAGTTCAAGCCTCAATGTTTCCTTGAAGCATTTGTGTAGTGGGGTCTAACTGGCAGCGCCCATTCTGGTGGAAGCAGGTGACCGGGGAGTCAAGCAAGATGCAGTGCTTTGGAAGGAGTCGTCAGAGAGGGCTGGGTTGGGAGGAGTGGCCCTGGCTGGTGACTTCCAGCATGGCACTGGAATGCTCAACAGGAGCCAGTGCGGACACCCGGGGGTATGTTGGGAACCAACAGAGGAGTGTAGGAGGCTCTGCAGGTACCACTTCCATCCTTCCAAGTTGACATCGAAGAGTAGAAAGAGGGCTAAATTAGGATTCAGGTGACAACAAGTCTCATTTCTGCTCTGTCATTAACCAGCTGTGTGGTTCTGAGCAGTTTTCTTAATCTTCATAAGCCTCAGTCTCTGAAAATGTCGAGCAAACAAGTCTATGACTAGGTAAATAGTGTCATGTTAAAAGTTAATTATCTGAACTACAAGATGTCAATGCCATAACTGCAGACAGTCATTCAGACACAAATGAAGACAGAAAGCTAAGAAGAATATGAAAGTCATGCACCAGGACAAGGGCTACCAGAACCAAAAGATAAAGACAGAAGCATGATCAATGTGAGGATTTTAAACTAGTTTGGTTAAAAGCAAACAAGCAAACCAAAACAGTGGCCACCAAGAATCAACCCTACTTAAGCGAAAGCCCTGAATTCAAGTGAAGCTCAACTGAGACCACGGGCAAAGTGAATGCTTTGTAAAACTTGATAAAGCCACACACAGAAGTGGGTTTTCATTTACTCTTTCTCTCCTCCGTTGACACCAGAAGCTATTGGCAAGTGTTTCAAATTTCTCTCTTCTCTTTATTTTCACTGCCTTCTTCTCCTTTTAATTTTTCTAAATCTCTCCTCCTGCTTTGACAGGGCCATGTCCTGGGTTGTACTCCTAGAGAGAGTTGAAAAATGTGCTGGGTGTCATTGAGAAAGGGACTGAGCAGTGGAACAAAAAAGCTGGGAGAAGAAGTAGGGGTTAGGAGTTGGATCAAGGAGGCAGAATCCGTCAAAGGGGTGGGAATTCGAAGCAGGGAACCTGCTATTTATTTTCTTAGGAAAGAAGCCACTTATCAATTGGGTTTTAGGTAGGTTCATCTTTTCCTCCCATAAAGTTTCAGTTTCTCAAGTCATTTGGAAATGATTATTGAGATTCATAGAGAGTAGTTGACTAAACACCCCCCAGCTCCCCAAAATATCCTGATACCTTTATACTTGTTTAAGAACTGAAATTTTATCATTAGAGCCTACCATTTCACATTACGTTCTAAAGTAGAACTTTTTGTTTCTAAAACAATTAGAAGAGTATTTGACATAGCACTTTTTTGGCTACCAAGCTAATTTATTGAATAATTAAAATACACAACTAGAAATCACTTGAAAACATTTTTCTCCCTCATACTTACCAAAAAATCCAAACAAACAAACAAACAAAAAACCCCAAGATTAATGTTGATTGTAATGGGAGGGTCAGGAAGAGACCCTAGAGGTCGATGAGTATTCCCTACCTGTCGATAGTTAGATGTAAAGGCCCCGAGGTAAGCGACGACCCCTGAGGAAATGAGGATGTCCCCTGTCAGGTTGATGTACAGCTGCCCCAGCTCCAGAGCTGTTTGGCTCCAGCGAGTTTTCTCACCCCCAAGGCCTCCAATCAACTTTTCAGCTCGTTCTAGCTTTTTGCTACACAGGTCAACCTCAAAAATAAAAGTAAACTTTTATCAACATCTACAAGGAGAATAAGTTAAAAAATTATTTAAATTTCTGCAAGATTTCACCCTCAGGGATAAATTTTTACATTACAAATACGCCTGGAATTTATTTTTTTTAACACTCTAAAAGAAAAATGTGCAATATCTAACTATGAAGACCGGCAAGTCCATGACCTTTTAGAACATTTTTCATAATAAAGTGTGTACTTTAATATAATTTGTGAAATTTGTAACAGATATTTATCATATAATGCAAAGAATAGCTCTATTAAAGGAAATGAGCTACCGTATGAGACACTGAAAGTTAATTAAGTAATAAAGGACATCCTCTTGCAAATATAGACGTTTCCCCTCCATTTTAATAATCTAAATGCATTTTATTTTAAATATTCTATGAACGTTTTCCCCTCATTTAACTTGTGTTTGATTTAATGATAATTTTAAAGGTTAAATGTTTAAAAGTTTTAATAATTTATGCTTACTTACAAAGCACAATTTTCAAGTTGTTAAATTGTGTCAACCTACTCAGACACTTGCAATTAACCTTAAATTAGGACATCAATCAATAGGTGACAGCCTACTTTGTGCAGAAGACTGTCAACCAAGTTTGATTATACATAATTAAGCAATGTTATTTTAAAAAAGAGGAAGGGTAATTATGAATATGGCAAACTTTGGGAAAAGCTATTTCAACCCATGCAATAGCAATATTCCGACAGAATACCTGAATTATTTTGATTAATTTTAAGTGACTTAGCATCATTATTCTTAGAAGATGACAAGATTAAGTAAAGGTTATCTTAAAGTTCAAAATGAAATAATTTACATGAACAGAGGAAGTAAATAACTGATAAAAGCAGAGACATTTAGATTATTTTGGGATAAGAATTTGTCTTATACTTTTTCTTATGCTATTAATATTTATATTAAATGCTTTTAGATTAAAAGATATAAAATACTGTATCAGTTTATCTAAAGATAGGTTTAAAAAAAGCAGAAGGTATGTAATTGGTAATATTTTTGATACTTCCTAAATAAAAACCTTTCTCTCTTAATTTTCCCTCCTTTAATATCTTTTGCTTCCTAGTTTCTTTCTTCACCCATTCTTCTTTCAACAGTATTAAAATGATGAATCAGGCCTTGGACTATAATAAAGTTGCCATCAGAAACCACCAAGTAAAAATATTTTAGCCAAAATTTCTCTTCCAAAAGATTTTTAATACTCATATATGCATGCATTCAATTTACATTACCATAATTTTCCAACATTTTATTATGAAAAGTTATTTCAAACATACAACACAGTTGAAAAATGTTTACAGTGAGCAACCACATACCCATTTTTTAGTTATATTATTTAAACTAAAACTGATCACTTGGAACCCATGCCTAATAATAGGTCACATTTTTAAGATTAGCACAATGTCACATATTGCACACATACAGAATTTGTGCACATATCCTACAGAAAAAAGCAGTCTAGTACAGTGAGAAAGAGCATAGCTATTAGAGTCAGATTGCCTGGGTTTGTATCTTAGCTTAGAAGCTTCATTGACCATGAGTAAGTTGCTTAACTTTTCTGTGCTTCAGTTATTACAAAATGGTTCAAAAAGATTACCTCCCTCAGAAAGCTTTTGTGAGAATCAATGAGATAATATACATTGCTCTCAGAACAACAGTGCCTTGCATATAAGCACGCAATAAATGTTAACTGTTATAAAATGTTTTGACTTTTTTCTGGAACATAATCAGACACTAGCAATTAATTTTTGCAAATGGTATCACTATCTAAGAGCAATGATTTTAGTCTTAAAAACATTTTCAGTGGACACACTATGGTTCTGGGTATTGAGTTCTAATCTCAGCTCTGCCATTAACTCTTTTTTTAAAAAAAATAATTTTTATTGGAGTATAGTTGATTAACAATGTTGTGTTAGTTTCAGGTGTACAGCAAAGAAAATCAGTTATTAACTCTTATATAACCTAAGTCACTTAACATTTTGGTTCTCCATTTTCTCACTTATAATGAAGAATGATGTAAATAATCTAGCTCAATATTCTAGTAATCTACAACAGAGATTATTGACAATTTTTTTCTTTTTGTGGGGTAAAGAGCCAGAAGGTAAATATTTTAGGCTCTGTGGACCTAGAGGCAAAAATGAGGATATTATATAGGTACTTATATAATCATTTAATATATAATCATTTAAAAATGTCAAAACCATTATTAGCTTGTGGGCTGTACAAAAACTGACAATGGTGGACTTGGCCTGTGGTCCACTGTTTGCCAACCACTGACCAGGAAGAAAACAGGATTGCTGTGTTTGTGCCAGCATGAACATCATTTTTATTTAGAATAATTGAGGATTTGCCCATATTTGTCTGTATTATCCTATACCTGGTTTTCCAAGTCAGCCTTCTTTTGTTTATTTAGTTCGAGTGTGTCCTGAAGCTTGGTCAGCTTGTCCTGAACTTCCCGAAGCACTGACTGCTTCTTTCTGAGACCATCCATGGCAATTTTAAGCTCCCCTTCAGCTGCAGCCAGTTTTATCTTTTTGGGAGCTACTATTTTTGCCACTCTGCCAAAAGTAAAATTGGAAAATTAAATACATGTTTAATATTCTAGTGTACTTTCTATCACTGAATTTACTTTTCTAATATCCTTACTATAACTCAAAACACATCTTCATGTATAACCTATACTGATTTCTATATTTTATATTTCATTTAGGAATCAGTCAAATCCGATCTCAGCACATAAAACATGACTATTAAAATAGATATCAAATACACATAATGTTTTCAAATAAGTAATTTTTTTACCCAAAATAAAATATTCAGTTGTCACCAATGTCAATTTCGGTGATTTTGGAAAAGGAGAATAAGCATATACATGTAAAATAGAGGAGTGTTTGTGGAAACTAGCCTAATTCGTTAAGGCTTAATTATGATGAGAAGAAGGGTATTTTATTTACATCATTTTACTCTTTCATTTCTTAAAAATTTTTATTATTTTAAATAATTAAATGGGTTATTTTATTTTCATCTCAAAATAGTTAAAATGATTTTGTGTGTGCCCGCCCACTTCCTCAGTTCCCCAACTCTTTTTTTTCTCTTCCAGTTTTATTAAATACATCTAAGAATGACACTCCTGTCTTTATATTGTACTTTTCTCAAATTTCAGAATATATCCATAACTAAAACCAGCTATCTTATAAAAATGTATGTTGGTAATAAAAGGGATTATGTAGGAAAAAGGATGGATCTAAATTCTTTTATCTGGAAAATGGGATTAAGTCATGTTATATTTCTAAATAAATGATAAAACATTAAATTAAAATTTATCATTAACGTAATATATCATGGTCCAAAATATACATAGTCTGTAATATATACGTACAATGATTCAAACTGTTTATGAGTTTGAAAGACATCCAGTAATAGTTCCTGTTTTGAAGAAATAACCAAAATTTTTTACTCTGTTTTGTATATAAGTATTTCTCATACAATCATCAAAAAAGGCTATTTGTCTAAACAAAGAATAAATGTTAAGGGTGGTTTTCAAAATGTGGTCCAAGACATGTCCCCTCCCCTTCAGGGACTCCAAGAGGTCCTCCTTGTGCAACTAAACATCTGTGTGAGGCTGCATTTTCCTCATATACTTCAATCAAAACAATATATCCCACAACAGATTGAATGAAGAAGCAGATCTGAGAGTCAAGCTGTCTTTTAAAGCACACAGTAAAGAGATGTGCAAAAATATGAAACACCACCACTTTTCTCACAACTTTTTTTGGAAATGTGGATAAAAAAAAGTTACTTATGTAAACATGTGGAGTTTTTTATTGCTATTTAAAAATGAAGTAAATATTTTTTAAAATTCTCAGTTTTAATTTCTAATATGGTAGATAAAAAAGGTTTTGGGGTCTGCAATAATTTTTAAGAATATAAAGGGTTCCTGAGTCCAAAAAGTTGAAGTATCATTGTATTATACTATTTAGTTGGTATAGTCTTGCCTCCAGTAAATATGTCATATAACAGGCATTAGACAGGATTTTCTGAGGACCCTCTCACCTATGTAGCTCTTTATATTATTTAAGTGGCCAAACCTGAAAATAAAACACACCAGTTCATTTTCTTTTTGTTAGTACTTACTTGTCATATGAATCCATTGCTATGACCCATTTGCACAGACCTTCGGCTGCTGTGGAAGCATTTCTAATCTTCTCTGGAACAAAATCTGGATTTGGAATATAATTTTTTCTTATGATGTTCATGTAAGCTGGAGGAATATTGTCCTTGTCATATTCATGAAGTGACTGTAGAAATCGAATGTCACCAAGAAGTCTTTTGGCGGGACCCCAGAAATCCTCAATTTTTTTCCCTGAACCCGTTGGGTCAGGGATTTTGTCAGCTTTGATGCCTTTCAAGATGCATACAGCTTCCATAACAAGCTTGACACCAGCAGGAGGACTCTTCATGGATTTTACCACTGTAATGTCCTTGAAATAATAACATGCTATTATTAAAAAAGAATTGTTTACATATGACTTGTAATCCATTCCTATTTTCAAACTAAGTCATAAGATAGAAACTCACCGTTCATTGGGTAGAAATGGTGAAAGTGAAAGAATTGTGTCAAGAAGTGTTGAGAAGTTTATCCCAAAGGAAAAGTTACAGACAAAAAAGAGTAACGGGAAGATACCCTATATGAGATTACTTATGACATGAAATCTGCTTCAAAGACACAAGAAAGAGAGTTTGGCTGTCACAAAGTAAGAGTTTTGTTGCTTCTGAAAAGCTATAAATGTCATAGATGCAAACAGAAAAACACAGAGAAATTATACATATGAGTGTCTCCTATAAACCAACTATATATAGTTAGCTCTTGTAAACATTTTCCTTTATATTCCTCTATATCTTTTTCATATGTATATGCTATAAACCAGTGTATATGCTGTATTTTAACCAATGGAATCATAGTATACTTAACATACACGCTGTTTTAAAATCTGTTCTATTTCAATCACAATACATAGCGACATCCGCTCATGCTAGTAAACATTTGCATCATTTTTAATGGCTGTATAGATAGCCTTCCAATGCATAGATAAGAACCATAACTCTCATACCCTATCTGTGCCTTTTTCTCTTTTTTACTATTACAGTTGCCGTATTGAATTAAAGTCTTAATGTCTTTTATCGTTTTAAAGCTTTTGACAAATACTGACAAACTGCCCTCCAGAAAGCAGAAGGGTGCCTGCTGCTTTACTACCTACACCCTTAGCAACACTGGTAGGCATTCTGACAGGCCAAAGAAATTTTATTTTGATCTGTATTTCTTTAAATACAAATAAGGAATGATATGTTTATTGACACTTTGTATTCATATGTTTATTGACTATTTGTATTTCCTCCTTTGTGAATTAGTACTTCTTTATACCATTTACTATCTTAACTTAAAGCTTGTTATTGATTTGTAAGAGCTTTTCACATAGAAGCATATTAATATCTTGTTTACCATATAGTTGAAAAGTTTTTCCTCAGCGTTTCTAAAGTTCTGTCCATGGTGTTTATATCAAACAAAATGTGTTGGTTTTTAGGTACTAAAATTCAGTACTTTAAAAATTTTTTATTATTTATGAAAAATACAAAAGAGAGCATATACATTACGAACAATATTGCCTACTGTTTTTTTGTTCCTGATTTCTTATACCAAAGAAATCCTAGGTTCTAGTTTACATTCCAAGATTATTAACATCTGACCTACATTTTCAACCATTTTTATAGTAATATAACTATTTATATTTAAATTTCAATCTGAAATCTATTTTGGAGTAAGGTGTGATGAAAGGATCTAACACTTTCTCCCTTACCTCACCCAAAAGTTTAGCCAAGATTCCCAACACTATTTATTTTTTAAAATTCATCTTTATCTTTCTTAATTGAAATGTTCACTTTCAAACCTTAATTTTTAATAAATTGCAAAGCTTAGACATGCTATTATAAAATATAACATTATAAGCCATATTATGTATCACAAAAAACAACTGACAAACATTGACATAACACTTTATCATATATACTGTAAGGTATATTCCAATTACAAGTGTCTAAATATGAAATAGGTGCACATAGCATCAAAATATGTACTTGGGTCTTATACCCCTGTTGATTAAAGTTGCTCTGCAAAGTTCCTGAAATAACAGTTGTTGTACGGTTGTTTAGAACATTTGGAAGCTTGCTTCTTTTTCAAAATTGTCTTAGTCATGCATGTACATTTCTTTTTTTCCAGGTGAATGAGGGAATCTTTTTGCCAATTTGAAAATGATTTCAATCGCATTAAATGTGGAGACTAATTTGGAAAGACAGACTAGATTGTAGCACACAATATTAAGTACTTTCTTAAGCTATGATGATGTGTCTCCCAGCAAGCCTGTGGCTGTGCTCTTACCTGTGCAGTGAGAGTGTCAAGGGCAGCTAGAGCTGACTCTAATATGGGCAAGGCCCCTGCCAGGTCAGCATCACATTCATCTTTGATGGCTTTGGCAGCCATAGCTTGTTCATTTGCTATTGTTTCATCAGCTTTCACTATTTTTTCAGTTTTGGCAACTTCTACAGACTCCCTCTCAATGATCATCATCATTTCATCAACCTCTTTGCTAGCAACTTTTAATTGAGGATGTAGAGCCTCTAACTCGAATTGCATTGTGGCTACTTGAGATGCAGCAGAATCCAGTTTATCCAAACCCACTTCGTACCTCTTTTTCATTTTCATTACTTCACTGAAAGCAAAGATAAAACAAGGTTAGCTGTCAGGCTCTAGCTCCTCCTTCAAGGAAAAAAATTAAGTGTTCTTGAGCTTTTCAGGCTTGTTCAAGGCATAACTAAAGAAGTGGACCTACTGTATAGCACAGGGAACTATATTCAGTATCTTATAAATAACCTATAATGGAAGAGAATCTGAAAAGTTATAAATATATATAACCGAATCGCTTTGCTTAATACCTGAAACTGACACATTGCAAATCAGGTATACTTCAACTTTTAAAAAGTGGTTTGAAAGTTTTTCACATATATTAACAATTTTGTGAAAAATATAAACTCTAGAACTTTAGATTGTGTGCAATTAAAAGTAGACAGTATGTCTAGGGGGTTTTTGTATTTCCAGTACCTGACACAATATCTAGGCATATAACAAATTCAAAAGATAAATACACTAAGTATACGGCAAGGAACCTCCTTATCCCAAGATGAATGATGTGCCTCTACAATTAGTCACCTTGGGAAGTTTATTCCAACAACATTATTGTTCCTTAAAATCTTTTTATAATCAGTTATTTTAAATAGACTTCAGTGCCCAAAATATATTATTTTGAATGCTGCCAAATGTGGCATATAATTTTAAGGTGTGTTAAGTATCTTGAAATAGGAATTTTTTAATTTGAGATAAAAGTGGCCAATAGAGAATAAAGCTCAACACTTTTTTGGTGCAAAATTATTATAAGGTAATAATAATTGATTCAAAATAATGTTATATATATATATATATATTTTTTTTTTTGGCGGTACGCGGGCCTCTCACTGTTGTGGCCTCTCCCGTTGCGGAGCACAGGCTCCGGACGCGCAGGCTCAGCGGCCATGGCTCACGGGCCCAGCCGCTCCGCGGCATGTGGGATATTCCCGGACCGGGGCACGAACCCGTGTCCCCTGCATCGGCAGGCGGACTCTCAACCACTGTGCCACCAGGGAAGCCCAAAATAATGTAATATTTTAACATACTTTAAATTTTTATCTGCATTCATATGTGTTCTAGAGATAATTATACATTATGAGTAGAGAAAACGCTCCTTTATAATTTGTTTCATTTTAAATATTTGAGATGCCATAATGTCTCAAAGTAAAAGGTGACACATTTTAGAAATTCTCTTCAAAAAGTTGGTTGGAGTAGGTAACAAACCAACCTGATAATTGTCTAAAGGTGGAAGCGCACTCTTCAACTGAGTGCTTAACTGGCTTGAGCTGGAAAACTGAAAAGGCTGTCATAGGGAAAAAAAAAAACATTACAAGTCAGGACATGCTACACTTTTGGCATTTGTGATTCCCTCCGAGCAAAACTTGTTACAGCAATGGGAACTGAGGAGACTGGATAGAGGATACCATATTATCTGTGAGTTTGGTTTCAGTGGAACCTTTGTGGAGCAAGCACTGGAAAGGTCTCACTCCTGCCAACATGAAGCAGTTTCAGTGTGGTGGTTCATCCCACATGATGCTTTGCTGGCTAAAACGCTGGTTTCTTGGCAGGGAACCTGATAACTTGCTTCGAGGTTACAGTAATACCTGGCTATAAGGAGATCTAAAGACTTTAGCTATTAAAGGAAGAATAACTACAGGGTGGGAATTCTAGTTGAGGTAAAGGAGAACATTTCTAAAAAGAGGAAAGTTGAAAGGCCAACAAGAATATCTAAAAATGCCTAGAAAACTATTACTTTCAAACTTTCTCTAAGTTTGTATATCATGTTTATAATCTTTCTTCCAGTTAGGATGGCCTTAAATACTGTGAGCATATAATCAAACAGAAAGATGAGTGATACCCCCAAATTAATCAGACTCCCCAAGTGGTTTTGATCTCCCTGGATGGGAAAATATGGGGGGAGAAAAGCAAGATTCCATTAGGTTAAAGATCCTAAGATCTACATGGAAAGAAATAATAAAATGACAGCCAAAGAAATAGCAAAATTCAGCTAAGTCGTGCAGCAGCCTTGGGTGGGACTTGCAGATTTCACTAGGTAGATGGGAAAAATACCATTGGTATGATTCAACACGGGGTATGTGCCATGATGAATAGGAAAGCTATGACACTCCTGCTGTGGAAGGCATTACAAAAGTCACTATAAATGCGGCTAAGGAGTTTCCCAGCAGTATCTAGGTAGCATCTTGGACAATACGAGAAAAGGTACTTCAAAATGCCTAAGATAGTGAGTTAGCCATAGGAAGATTTAGAATGAACTATAGTTAATATGCAAAAACTAAACTTATTATTTTTTTGTCAAGGAATCTGTGCACATTTGGTGTTTTAAGTATTTTTTTAATATTTAGAAGAATTTGGTCTATTAGATGAACAGATCAGCCTTGTACTCCAATATAATTTACGTAATTGATCAACAGAGCTAATTTGTGCTTTGAAGTAAAAAAACTCATTAAGTTTTTAGACAATAGTCAAACACTGAAAAGAACTTAAGGCTTACCATATGTATAAGTTTAACTTACTAGATTTTAGAAATTATTTAAGTACCTGGGAAAGTTTAGTTTGATAAATCAGACTTCAAGAGGGAAATAAAAATATTAAAAATTACAAATGCAATATAAAAAATTGCTTAAATTCATATAAGTTTATTGATGTTTGTATTGATGTTTTCAAATAAGAGTTTACTTAAAGAAGGAAAGCTGGTTATGTATATTGAGTGGCTGTCTCTGGGTTTCAGCTGTTCAATACCTAAAGAGAAGGTTTATTTATTATCTAATTACTTATTAAAGAAAAATTACTCCCTAGTGTTGTTTACCCAATAGCATTGTCAAAGTATCCTGGAGCCTTACCACAGCTCTGAGTGGCACACCTTCATTCCTTAAACAAATATGATTATGCATTTATCATGTGCTGGGCAATGCCTCTGCACAAAAGAATAAGCCCTGTTCCCTACCCTAAAAGTGTCTGTGGAGTAAATCATTTAATGATGTAACAAAACTCACAGTATATACATATATGAAATAAATCTCTACCACATCATTGCTATGTCATTTTTGTCCACACAAATGTTTTAAAAACCACCACAGCTTACTTTGAAAGAAGAAATTTTGTTTTTACCTCCTTTTCTTTTCCAACAACAGTTTGAAGGTAGAAATTAATTCAAGATAAGAGGTAGGAGTCACATAATTGTATCTTTGAAGTTCAACATAGAAGGATGTCGATAAATCTACAGCAGAAGTGTGAAAGCTTTTACACAACTCAATACAGCCATCTCGTATTTCCTCTGACACTTCGATGTCTTCCAAGAAGCGGGAGGCAACTGCCTGTAGTGCATCTTCAGGCCAGGACTGAATTTAAGATAAATGCTTTAGCACATGATCCAATTTACTGACAGGAGTTTGTTATTACTGCGGTCCTTCATGGATGGTGGAAATGCAGGGGAAAACATGAGGGATGGGGTGGGACAGACACTCATGAGGAACCCCCAAGTATTTGACCCCTTATGACAGGGAGCCAGTAACTAATGTGTATAATATTAACCCTTCATGGTTTGTTCAGGGGTTAGAGAAATTGGGCATGAGTATTGCAGGAGCAAGGAAGAGAAAAGGAACTAAATTTATAGAATGTCTATCTTTGTGCGCATTCTACTATTATTATCTTGTTTAATTCTCCCAACAATTCTGAGGTAAATCCTTTCCCCTAAACTCCAGAATCAGATCAACAACTACCTCTTTGATTTCTCTTATAACCATCTCAAACTCAACAAGTCTAAAACACGGTTCTTATCTCCCCCAAAATAGTTGCAGTCCTCCCCAACTTAGTCAACATCTCCACCATACACCCAGTTGCTCAAGCTAGTCATCCTTGATCCCTCTCCTCTTCCTCAATCCTACATCTATCCCAAAAGCAAGTCCTATGGGCACCATCCCTAAAATAGCTTCCAAATCTTTTCCATTCTTTCTATACCCACAACCATCATTGCAGTTCAACTCTCTGTTACCATCTTCCTGGAATTTTCCAACAGTGTCCTAACTGGTCTCCCTGCTTCTGAGCTCTATGCAGCTGCCAGAGTGATCTTATCAAAGGCAAATTAGCTCTTTTCACACTCTCAATTTACAATCCTTCAAAGACTTCCCAGCACATTCAAAATAAAATCCGGGGCTTCCCTGGTGGCGCAGTGGTTGAGAGTCCGCCTGCCGATGCAGGGGACACGGGTTCGTGCCCCGGTCCGGGAGGATCCCACATGCCGCGGAGCGGCTGGGCCCGTGAGCCATGGCCGCTGAGCCTGCGCGTCCGGAGCCTGTGCTCCGCAACGGGAGAGGCCACAACAGTGAGAGGCCCGCGTACCGCAAAAAAAATTAATAATAATAAAATAATATCCGAAGCCCAACTTGTAAATGTCTACCTGATCTGGCGCTTCCCACCTTTCTGACCTCAGCTCTACGACTTCCCCCTCAGTTACTGTGCCCCTGTCACCCTGATTTTCTCTCACGCCGTTCATTCCTTCTATATAGCTCCTTGTCTTCACTAATTTATTCTCTTACCAGATCCTCTCAAAACTGGCACTTTTTGTCCTTCATCTTTCCTCGTAAAGGTCACTGATTCAGAAAACCTACATGCTACCCTGTATGATGAATTATTTTTCACTAATTTGCAAGTAAGTAAGCAAACTCAAGGAAAGCAGAAGCCTAGTCTATTTCATTTTCCTATTCACCTCCAGCTTTAGGATAAGACCTGCTACAAAGCAAGAGTTCAGTAAATATGTTTTTCGTGAAATAATTAATCTTAGCAGGAAATGGAGGAACAAAGGGGCTATGTTAATCCCCCAAGGTCAAAAATTCTTATGTGTTAGATCTCAC
This sequence comes from Delphinapterus leucas, assembly GCF_059928025.1. NCBI lineage: Eukaryota > Metazoa > Chordata > Mammalia > Artiodactyla > Monodontidae > Delphinapterus > Delphinapterus leucas. The sequence continues at coordinate 39,443,546 of NC_143136.1, read as the reverse complement.
TTACAGGATCTCTGCCACAGCTTGCAAACTTCCTACCCCACCCCCTTGTCTGCTCCCCACTTCCTGATACTGAAATTTACTAGAAAAAGTGGTCTCTGGGGCTTTCTTCCTTTTGATGTCCTGTTGGGTTTGCTAATGGAAAGAGGCTGGAAAAAAAAAGAGGTAGAGGCATTTCTACCCCTCTTCCTTTCTAGCAGAAGCTGAGCTCTAGGTTTTGGGTTCCTGTTCCTATCAGACATTCCTATTTCCTCAGCTCCAAGTTCCAGTAACACTTCTTCCCCCCTATTCCCTTCTTTACCCAGCTGTAGTAACATCTTCTTGCTACACTCGACCAGTTCCTGCCTGACCATCCCTCTCAAGTTCCTTTAATCCTGCTTACACCTCTATGAACAGTCCCCTCATTCAACTTTCCTCAGTGAGGCCTTCCAGGGTGCTCTCTGCTCCCTGTCAGGAACCTGACTGATACACAACTTTATCCTAAAACTTTCTACAATAAATTGATGTCAATGACTGTATGCACTGGCAATAAGAAGTTATTCTATTATAATGATTTTTGAATTATAATTTCATAAAATACATTATTATTGATCAGAAAATTCTGCTAAGCTACAATTTGGTGGGGGGCTCTAAAATAAGTCATGCTCATGATGGAGATTCAATATTTCTAGAAGTCTATCTAAATTTACATGACAATACCTGAAACCAGTCAATGGTACAGCAGTTAACAAGAGCAGGGAACTTTCTAAGATGAATCCGAAATGCATCTCCAATGGGACTCATGGCAAGGACAACATGCAGTTGGTTGCGGCAGCGATCAATAAACATGTTGAAAAGAGCTATGGGGCTTCCATCAGTTTGTTTGGTTTTATCCCGTTGGCGATCTAAATGACGCATCTTATCACATATCTCCTGCTTCTCATCCAATGCAAAGAGATTCGGAACCTCCCCAGCATTTAGTAGATTGTTGACATCTTCTAGAAATGACTCCTTTTTAATCTGAGTATCTGTAAACAGGAAGACACCCTGCATCTCCCCTTCTGCACATTTCCTTAAGATCACTTTTAAGTCTTCATGCCACTCAGAATTATCATAGCCCTTGGAGATTTCAACCTGGAAAACTGAAGAATCAGCCATGTGGGCAGCTAATCTGGTGACAGACTGCCTTCCACTCCCTCCAACACCAACCAGAAGAGCATGGCTGCGAGGCTGCTTCAGGATCCTGGAAATTCGGCTGATGTGCTCTATGGCAAATCGGAATAAGACAAGGTTCAGGGTTTTTTTGCTCATATTGTTGTATTCTTCTAGGTGAGCTTCTACTATCACCCGGAGAGCATCTACACTTGCAACCTCTCTGTAGTTGGTATCCTCTCTCTTGGGATCATGGAAATCACAAAACATTAAGCTGTGTAGGTCATCTTCTTCCACCACTCCATCATTATCAAAATCCAAACTTTGAAAAAGCTCATGAAAATTTTCATGCATATAGTTTTTCAAGATTTCTTGAATGTAGCTGATCAGCCAACTTCTGTCTGCATTATCCACAAGGCGATCGTAATACACTCTAAGCACCTGTATAATAATTAAAAAGCAGCTTTAAGAACTGACTTCTATTTTTTTAGTTTCATTTCTGTGCTCATCTCAAGTAATATAAAAGGTGCTGTCAAGAAATTTCTATGGGTTTTATTAAAAGCATATCCAAACGAGGACTGGTTCATAATAATATTCACTTTAAATATTAATTTTAACCATATATATTTGGAATAATACATAGTTACACTGTTATCAATAAATAAAGGTAAATTGGGGGAACTGAAGTAGACTAAAGATATGCAAAGAGCATTAAAGACTACAGAAGGGAAAAAAGACTAGAGAAGGTAAGTGACTGCATTTGCTGCTCACTCAGATATAGATAACAGAGCTGGGCACTGGTATCTAGGGTTTTGCAACTCCCTTGAAGTGATCTTTTCCTTTTCTCAGCCAGATAACATCTTGAAAATTGTTGTCAAATCAATATATATATATATATATTTTTAAATAAAAGTACATTTTCTAGATAAAGAGGGAATGTCTTAGGTGGAGGGCAAATTTGTCTTATTTTTGTTGTAAGTAATTGCAGAGGGCAATCTACTAAAATAAATCTCTGCTTATCTGCACATGTTGTGGGACTGCAAAAAGTAGTTAATCAGGCTTGCTACATAAAATAACTATTTCCTCAGAGTGGTATGAATGTCCCTTGGTTGCAGTCTGTTTGGGACTGAACTATGTTCCCCCGCATATTCATATGTTGAAGTCCTAACCCCCTTAATGTGACTATATTTGGAGAAAGGTCCATTAAGAAGGTAATTAAGGTTAAATGAGCTCATATGGGTGGAGTCCTAATCCTATCCACTGCTGTCCTTACAAGGAAAGGAAGCAACACCAGAGCTCTCTCTCTTTCCCTGCAGACACACAGAAGAAAGGCCGTGTGAGGACATAGGGAGGCCCTCTGTGAGCCAGGAAGAGAGCCTTCACCAGAAATCCACACTGACGGCAACTTGATTTTGTATTTTTGGCCTCCAGAGGTGTGAGAAAATAAAGTTCTGTTGTTTAAGCCACTCAGTCTGTGGTATTTTTGTTATGGCAGCACTAGTAGACTAATACACATGAAAATAAGTAATGCATATTTTTGTCAGCAAACTTTCTAACATTAAACCTGTCTGCATAAGCTTCTTCACCTTATAAAATAGAAGTAGTAATACCTGCCTTACAAATCTCACAGATGCATGGCAAAAATGAAATGACAACAAATGTGAAAACACTACAGAACTGAGAAATGTAATTATTACAAATTGTCTTGGAATCAGCCTAATTGTGTTCAAGAGTAATGATTTTATGATTTCTTTCCTTCTGCTAACTTTGGGGTTTTTAAGCTCAAAATGGATTAAAGACCTAAATGTAAGGCCAGAAACTATCAAACTCTTAGAGGAAAACATAGGCAGAACGCTCTATGACATAAATCACAGCAAGATCCTTTTTGACCCACCTCCTAGAGAAATGGAAATAAAAACAAAAATAAACAAATGGGACCTAATGAAACTTCAAAGCTTTTGCACAGCAAAGGAAACCATAATCAAGACCAAAAGACAACCCTCAGAATGGGAGAAAATATTTGCAAATGAAGCAACCGACAAAGGATTAATCTCCAAAATTTACAAGCAGCTCATGCAGCTCAATAACAAAAAAACAAACAACCCAATCCAGAAATGGGCAGAAGCCCTAAATAGACATTTCTCCAAAGAAGATATACAGATTGCCAACAAACACATGAAAGAATGCTCAACATCATTAATCATTAGAGAAATGCAAATCAAAACTACAATGAGAAAGCAATAATACTCCAAAAAAGACTAAAAAAAAAAAAAAAACTACAATGAGCTACCATCTCACACCAGTCAGAATGGCCATCATCAAAAAATCTAGAAACAATAAATGCTGGAGAGGGTGTGGAGAAAAGGGAACACTCTTGCACTGCTGGTGGGAATGTGAATTGGTACAGCCACTGTGGAGAACAGTATGGAGGTTCCTTAAAAAACTACAAATAGAACTACCTAATATGACCCAGCAATTCCACTACTGGGCATATACCCTGAGAAAACCATAATTCAAAAAGAGTCATGTACTAAAATGTTCATTGCAGCTCTATTTACAATAGCCAGGAGATGGAAGCAACCATCATCGGATGAATGGATAAAGAAGATGTGGCACATATATACAATGGAATATTACTCAGCCATAAAAAGAAAAGAAATTGAGTTATTTGTAGTGAGGTGGATGGACCTAGTCTGTCATACAGAGTGAAGTAAGTCAGAAAGAGAAAGACAAATATCGTATGCTAACACATATATATGGAAACTAAGAAAAAAAAATGTCATGAAGAACCTAGGGGTAAGACAGGAAGAAAGACACAGACCTACTAGAGAATGGACTTGAGGATATGGGGAGGGGGAAGGGTAAGCTGGGACAAAGTGAGAGAGTGGCATGGACATATATATACTACCAAACGTCAAATAGATAGCTAGTGGGAAGCAGCCGCATAGCACAGGGAGATCAGCTCGGTGCTTTGTGACCACCTAGAGGGGTGGGATAGGGAGGGTGGGAGGGAGGGAGATGCAAGAGGGAAGAGATATGGGAACATATGTATATGTATAACCGATTGACTTTGTTATAAAGCAGAAACCAACACACCATTGTAAAGCAATTATACTCCAATAAAGATGTGAAAAAAAATGAGTAATGATTTTAATGTTTTCACTGCTTTCTGGTTGACATAACAGTGTCATCCTTTTTTCTAACAGCAGTAGCTACACAAATGGTATGACTGAAGCCTCCCACGTACTCCCCCCACCCCAGTTCAAAAGCTATTCCTCTATGCGACAATTGAGTTTCCCAACATATGACAATGGTCTCTTCCTCGGATTGAGATACTGAAGACCTCCTCCTTCTTATGAGAAAAAGGAAACTAAGACAACCTCACATATTGGGCATCAGTGTCTAAGCATGAATCAAGTATATTATTATCTAGCTGCAATTTAGCAAGAACCTAAGGCAGTGTTTCTCAGGGACTGTCAACACACATGAATCTAGGGCCCCACTCTGGACCTGCTGACTTAAAAGTTTTGAGGATGGCGACTGGGAAGATCTTTTTTTCTTTTTAAAAATTTCCTTACACGAGGTACAAAAATCTTAAGTGTACACCTCCAGGAACTTTTACACATATTTACACCCAGGTGACCACCACCAAGATCAAGACATAGAGCATTCTCAATACCTTAGCAAGCTCCCTCACTCTCACTCCTGCTGATACCTGCCCTCCTCTCTTCCGCACAGGGGACTATTACTCCATTGCCACCCTTTACATTTTTAAAAGTTGACACATAAAATTTTCCATTATAAACCTAAATCTTTGCAGGGGGAGTAATTTCTGGCATATTTATATTGTATTTGTGCTTGGAATTCATTTGCCTCAAAGTCTTGATTACAAATTGCTTTAATTGGTACATAATTTACACATCATAAAATTCACTCTTTTAAAGCATACGATTCAATGGTTTTTGTAGAATAGTCACACAGTTGTGCAGTCATCACCACCATCTAATTCTAGATCTTTCTCATCACCCCAAAAAGAAACCCTGTACCCATTAGCAGTCACTTATTATTATCCACACCCCATATGCCGCCACAGCCCCTGGCAACCAGTAATCTCCTTTCTGTCACTATGGATTTGCTTATTCTGGACATTTCATATAAATGGGAAAATACTATATGTGGCCTTCTGTGTCTAGCTTCTTTCACTTAGTGTAATGTTTTCTAGGTTTATCCATGTTGTAGCGTGTATCAGTATTTCTTTTTACGGCTGAATAGAGTTCCACTGTGTGTATATAAACACACACACACACACACACCACATTTTTTTGTCCATTCATCAGCTAATGTATATTTGAGTTGTTTCCACTTTTGGCTATTATGAATACTTCTGCTAACACTCATGTACAAGTTTTTGTGTATACCTATGTTTTCACTTCTCTTGGGTATATAGCTAGGAGTGGAATTTCTGGGTCATATGGTAACTCTATGTTTAACATTTCGAGGAACTACCAAACTGTTTTCCAAAGCAGCTACACCATATAATATTCCCACAAGCGATGTTATTATCCAGTTTTTTTTTTTTAAATTACAGCCATCCTATTGGGTGTTAGGGGGTACTCCACTGTGACCTTGATTTGTGTTTCCCTAATTACTAGTGACGTTAAACATTGTTTCATGTACCTATTGGCCATTTGTATATCGTCTTTGGAGAAATGTCTATTCAAATTCTCTCTCCACTTCTGAAATAGGTTATTCATCTTTCACTACTGCTTTGTAATCGTTCTTTATGTATTCTGGATATTAGACGCTCAGCGGATACATGATTTGCAAATATTTTCTTCCATTCTATGGGTTGTCTTTCCACTTTTTAGATAGTGTCTTTTGAAACATGAGTATTTTTAACTTTGATGAAACCCAATTTATCTATTTTTTCTTGGGTTGCTTGTGCTGAGTATCTATATTTAACAAGCAAACCAGATGTTAGGCACATTAACGATTGAGAGCAATGCAGAAGCCAAAGGGAATGCAAAATAGTAAGCCAGTTTTATATCTCAAAAATCATTTAGTGAAATTATATTGGGTTGTCTAGTTTGGCAAAAGTGTGTGGAGAGGAAACAGTCACCTAAAGTTGTGAACTCTTTTTGAGTAAACAGAGATAAAGCGCAAGTTAAGAGCGTTAAGCTCAATCACTTTCTACTGTTTGAGATGGTGAGAACCATGTGCCTAGCACTGTGCTCAGCACTGTGGACAAATCCGTGAGGGAAAAATATCCTCTGCCCCCAGGAGCTGGCATGCCACCTGCAGGAGACGGACAACCAACATAACAAATGAACTGTGCAGCATGTTAGAAGGCGATACATGCTATGGAACTGCTATGGAAAGAAGAAGAATAGAGCAAGTCAAACAAGACTGGAACTGCTAGTGGGATGTGAGGCTGTAGCACTAATTAGGGTGGTCGTTGTGCCTCACAGAGAAGGAGAGATTTGATCAAAGGCAGTAGGGAGCCAGCCCAGAGGGTCAACACCTGGGGGGAGAGCATTCCAGGCAGAAAAAAGCCAGGAGGCCTGTGTTGTGGGTGGACGAAGGTGAGAGCAGGAGGTAACCTGAAAAAACTGGGGAAAGGTACACATACAAGGTCTTATGGACTGCTGGACTTTTATTCCAAATTCCTCCCCACAAAGTCAGGTGCCATTTCAAGGTTTTGAGCCAAGGACTTAAACTCATGACACTATATGAATATGAAGTAGTCACTAAAAATGAAGAGTTATTATATTATGAAGCTTATTAAATGCCCAAAGAGCTCAACAGCCATTGTCAAAACTCAGTAATCTGACATCTGAGGCAGGACAGGAGCTGAAAAAGGCTAAAAAGTTTAACTGTACATACCACAGATATACAACAGCAAATAGGAACTGCTCTCATGATTGGAAGAAAGCAAAGCATTATAATCCCACATGACGAAGCATGTTATGGACAGTAAGATGCCTTCTTTCTTCCCTTTATGCACTCATTTGACAATATTTCTGGAGTGCTTGTCATGTATCAGGCATTGGGGAAAGCAGTGAATAAATAAAGCTGCTGCTCTCATAAAGCTTCTGTTCTAGTAGAGACAATAAGTAAGCAAAAATATAGACGGGGTCAAGTGACACTCAGTGTTACGAAGAACAAAGCGAGACAAGGGATAGAGAGCTATAGCACGTAGAGATGGTCTAAGACGAGCCTCTATGGTAAGGTTATATTTGAGCTGAGATCTTAAGGAGGTAAACGGGCAAGCCGTGTGGATAATGGGTGGAGTGTCCTAGGTAGAAGGAATATCAAGGGCAAAGTTCCCGAGCTGGAGGATGCGAGATGCTTCCTAGAGGAAGATTTGGCCTGTGACCAAATGCTGTCTTAGGTAATGTGCTCCTTCAGTGAAGTCAATGACATCCTCCCCTCCCGCCACTCTCCCTCTATACCTTTCAGCACATTTCTGTCACCCACGTGGCCTACCAGGCTGACAGCCTGTGTTCATGTCCCAGAATATGGACCCCACTCAGGCAATTAAGTGACCTACAGTGGAATCTGCAGATCATACTTTTCCAAAGAGTCACTTTTAGGGACCTTGCTGTGGCCGAAATTTCTGAGTGGAATGGACCTTCACTTGGGCATATATTTGAATGTGTGAGGATATAGAAATTCAAACTGTAGATCTAAAAAGCCTACAAAGATCAAATTTGGTAAAGCCTTTCTGAAATTTATGTCTCTGTAACACATGGTTTTAACATAGCAGTACATTTCCATTTTCTAGATTTCCTAACTACATTAATTAAAATTAAAATAACCATATTAGTTATATATTACAAAGAGAAAATTTTCCTCCCACTTTCCCATATTCTTTGCCTATTTAAAAAATATTAAACTTCTTTCTTTTTTTTTGGCTGCATTGGGTCTTCGTAGCTATGCGCGGGCTTTCTCTAGCTGGGGTGAGTGGGGGCTACTCTTGGTTGCGGTGCACGGTCTTATTGCGGTGATTTCTCTTGTTGCGGAGCATAGGCTCTAGGCATGCGGGCTTCAGTAGCTGCAGCACGCAGGCTCAGCAGTTGTGGCTCGTGGGCTCTAGAGCGCAGGCTCAGTAGTTGTGGCTCACGGGATTAGTTGATCCACAGCATGTGGGATCATCCTGAACCAGGGCTCGAACCCATGTACCCTGAATTGGCAGGCGGATTCTTAACCACTGTGCCACCAGGGAAGTCCCTGAACTATTATTTTTGATGCATTATTTTTTGTATTCTTTTTTCTTTCTCTCCTGCCCTTCCTCTACAAGTTTTTACAAGAAAATGTTCACCCATGTATCTCTTCCCAAAGAGAAATATATTTTTATATAGTTTCTATGTTCTCAAATCTAGTTTACTCCGTGGTTCTTTTGGCATCTAATATCACTACAAGTAAGTAATGAACATAAATACATTCACTTCTAATGAAAACAAAAGTGTTCCATCTCAAAATTATTTGAAGTCAAACTAACAAGGATTAAGTCACTTCAAGGAGACCAAGAATGATACCTACTTTGAAATAGCCTATAAATCAACAGAAATTCCTGAAAACGAGAGATAAGGCATCTTAAATGTCATAAAACATATTAGCAAAAAGTATTTTTAGACATTATCTTGACCATTGGCCTTCAGAATGCCAAATAGTGGAATCCATTTATTTAAATTGCTGAATACTTCTTTTTACGCAGTTGTTGGCATGGTAAAATCTTTGTTTCCTGCATCATCATGTATCAGTAACATGGAGATTTACCTCATGAACCCAAAGACGTTTAATCACATCTTTGGTTTCTGCTGTTTCTGGTCTTGACAAACACACACCCTGAATGACACGGGAGAAATCTCGGAGGTTGAACAGGTAGTGAGATTTGGCTGGAGTAGGCAAGAGATTCTTCATTGCTTCTTTATACAGAGTCATCGTACCATTTACAATTTGTGTGGTCAAATCTAGAAAACTGTCTGGAAATTTATAACTTAAAAAAATTTTTTAAGTAAAAAGAAAGAAAAATGTTAGCAAATACAGAATTATGATACATAAATGATATTTAGTATGACTAGCATGAATTTTTTCTTACGATTAAATCAATTGATTTTGTTTACAAAATTACCATTTCTTGATATGATAATAGAATTTTTACTTCTTTTAAAGCTACTTTCCATTCATTATTTTATTTTATGTTCAAAGGAACTCCATGAGCAAGCAGGACGAATTTAATGAACTTAAGACTACTGACAGAAAAGCCAGCCAAGGAACCCATATTAAGTAACTTAAACCCAGAGTCCACTAAACGATGCTTCCTAACCTCTTTCACCCCCTGGCATTCTTAATTGCATAGAGATAGAATCCCTGAAGAACACTGGTGAAATGGGTATTTTCAGAGAAAGGGAAGGGAGAAAATAAAAACACAGAAAAAAAATAAAGAAAAGGGAACAAGAAAAGGAGAGTAAAAAGAAAGTAAAATGAACAATGAGCCAGGATTTTTTTTTAAGGGCAAAAGGAATAATTAGGGTAGAAAGGACATGGGGAAAGAATATCCATTTGAAAAAACTGGCTCTATTTCACTTCTGGCTTGACAAGGGGTCCTCCATCATCACTGGATAGGGCAAGGAATGACAATTTCCTGAGGAAGGTGTCCACATCAAGGAGCAAGATTTGCACTGCTCAGGTGCACTTGGCTCCCTGACCTCCAAGTATCTTGTGGAGAAGTGCTGAGTGTCCAGAGCTAGGGAGCAACATTTCCCCAGGGTACAGGCTCCAAGGTTATACTCAAACCTGGACATGGACACCCCTGGGGAACTCAAGAGTTTTACTACTGGGTGTCAAAGTCACAGGATAAACCTGGCAATCTTTCCAGCATTAATTGAACTATGTGGCAAAAATTCAAAATATTGATCATTCCAACATGGACATATTATACAGCGTGAGGCAAAATGTGTATGGATTTTTAGGTTAAAATCCAAGACTTCAGAAAAATTAAGGAAAAAGAGAAAGATACTGCAGTCCCTTTGTGTTATGTTCCCATACCTGGAGATGGGAGCAAAGGAGGGAAGCAATGTCACCTGTTATCTTCTTCCGTGTCTAAAGGTGCTTTCATGGAAAAGGTTGAGAAGCACTACTTGTACTGACATGTTCCCCAAAGATTTTACACCCCCCCAATGAAAAAATAAACACACCTTCAATTACCTACCAGGTTTTTAAATGCCAGGTTAAGATTCTAGAGAAGATTGTAAACATGGATTTATCACTAAACTCATTGATTGTTATAATATTGAAATGTCGCATGTATCGAGGAGTTATTGGATTTCGACCACCACCTAAATATTAAAAAGGATAACCCTTAACAGTGTTATTCGTATATACCAGAGCATTTTCTCTACACTTTACAGCATAAAACAACGTGCAAGATGGATAAATTCACAGCACACAGAGAAGGATAATCGATTATTTGGATAACCTTGACCTCAAAACAGTTTTCTCCTCAACCTCAAGGTGTTGTTTTCTAGTTCAATGATCTGAATAAGTTCAACTAATTAGATATAATCTTGGTCAAGTGTATTTACCAAAGGAAATTCGACCAGACAGAAAGAACCAATGGCCACCTTCTCCATGACTCATACATAGCCCAAAGCAGTAAACCGTCAAACATTCTCATTACAATACAATATTAAGATACAATATTATGCAATGTTAATATTGTATGCAGTATTAACATAACCCTGGTGATTCTCACTGACCATACTTTAGGGTCCTTTCCACATGGCTGAAATTCAGCATGACCTTGGCATACAGCCTCATTCTTCCCCCACATCTTGAAATAAATTTCCCTAGGACTAGTCTATGTGGTTCACCTGGCCACTTCACTGGCTGCCTGTAATTGTAAAAACTGGGGGGTTATCTTATTTTCACAAAATACTGATTACATTTTCAAATATGAAGTTTTAGTAACAGACTTAGAATGTAACATCACTTTACAAAATTGATCGATATTATCATCTTTACATGTATAGACAAAATGCATTTTCTCTTTAAAGGGATTCTATCATGAAATCTTTGGTAAAGAAGTGGTGTTAAACGTGCATGATACCTTTATATTGCTTAAAAATATGTAAGTTCATGTCTTATGTTTGTTTTAAACCCGGTAAATCTGTCTTTTGCTTCTACCACTATTATACTGTGCTGATTCTGAAAACATGGATAATGTGTGAAAGCATGTAACTAGTTGCCTATAGATCAAAACAGTTATGTATCTCTATGTATTTAGACGCTTATAATAAACACTGATTTACCGGGCAAGCTTAAGGAGATGGTAAAAGGGCTGCAGAAGGAAAGGTCACAGATCATATACCCAGCTCTATCTTCAACCCTTCCTCCCAGAGAATGCTCAGAAATGGTGGTCTTTTTAGAAAATGGGGTCCAAGAGGAAAAGACACCTCATGGATTTAGCCTGCTCCTCTGTCCAGTCCTTGAGGAGGCCAGGAAAGTGGACACTTAGTACAAATGACTGCTGGGTAGTGGGGGAGAGGCAAAGTGGAGCTAAAGTCTGGGACCCAGGAGCAATAGAATTAAAAAAAAAAAGAGTGGGGGGAGGGGGAAAGCATTCAAAGTGGCCCAGGGAGTGTACTGAGAGCAATGACTGACTCAGAGCAAACTGTCTGCATTGTAGGTCAGATAAAGGTCAGGTGGTTCAGAGGCAAATACCGGAGAGATTCCTTGAAGACATGGTACATCAAGAAGGGGAATTTTTAAAAATATAGGATACCAGCTTGAGTTCAGGAAAAGAACAGTTAAAAATGTCTAGTCAGTTGAATCAAGCTGTTTCAGATATTCTAGAATAAAAAATTTCCCCTACATAGAGATCTCTTTGAGTTTACAAATTTCCCCTGAAAAGTATAAAGGATCTCTAAGAGTTAATTATTTTGGCCATCTCCTACTCAAATTCCCCCTCCACAGTCTGTCTAAATCCAGAGACTCACTAAAATGGGAATTGATTGGGGTAGGGGAAAGGTGTCTATTGAAGCAGGGATGTTTCGTACCGTTGAAACTTTAAGGAATGAAACAGAGGAAAATGAGCTTCCCCAGGGGGATCTGGGTTCTCAGGGGATCTGGGACCTCAGAATGCAGGAACAGGAAATGGAAAGCAAAGTCCCAAAAGGTGGAAGAAAAAGGATTTGGAAGAGCTGTTTGGTTTGATGAGAATGACTCCAAGCAAGTCAACCCACTCTGCAGTGCTGATCATTGTGGTCACTCTGTTAGGTCACAATGTACAGACATAGAAAATATATACACAAAACATTGTAACTCAAGTTATCCGATTTCTCTTTCTTTCTTTCTCCTGCCCTTTATATATAACCAGAGTGATTTTCAATCTTAATCACAAACTCAGAAAACGTACCTGGAGGTCCCATAGCACACATGATTTGAATGTCCACTAGTTTAATCATAGAACAATCTTTTAGGTCATACCAATTCCAGTGATCTAACCATTGTCTAAGTAACTCGATAGGAGGTTGAGCCCCATACACCTCCCGAGCAGGCATATTGACATCATCTACAAAGACAACCTGACAATGAAAGGAGAAGAGGGATTAGAAGATATTAACATCTTAATATAGTGTCCTATGGTGCAAACAATGTTCAGGCAAAGAATCAGGTTATCTTCTTGTGGGGTACATATGTGAGAAATGATGGTTTCTTTTCACATCAGGAATATCCCTTAGCATCCATGTTACCAAGGAACAGGGAGACAGTCTTATTACTAACCTTTATAGTTAAGAGTTTAGAACTTATTAATCCTCTCATGCAACTTTTCTCAGTATTCCTTCTCTTTTTTCCTTGTACAACTTCAGTACATTAAAATAAATGAGGAAGGTGTGATTTTAAAATGATTATAACCTCTGAGTGATGACAGTAAGGTTGGGAAGTGTATTCTTTTTTTTTTCTTTTGCGGCACGCGGGCCTCTCACCGAGCCCGTGTCGCCTGCATCGGCAGGCGCACTCTCAACCACTGCACCACCAGGGAAGCCCGGGAAGTGTATTCTTGGTAGAGGAAAAGTCAACTGATAGCTTGGTTGTTTAAAGGCCAAGAGAGCAAGAAGCAAAGACTCCGATGAGTAAAAATGTTAATGAGAGAATTAGGAAGATAGGTAATTTCCCAGATGTATATTCTACTTCGAATTCAAAGGGCAACTGCTTGTTTTTAATGTCAAGTTGTCTGATGCACATACAAATCTGAACACACTTTTAAGAAAACTTAACCAAAATCTGTGATAAAAAAACTGTACAAAAAGACATCCAGTACCAGTATATCTGGCTTCCTCGTTCTGAATGTACCAATGCCCATGAATAGGACCATTGCTGTACTATACGTACAGAAACAGAGAGTAATTACCATTTTCTTGCCCAAAGGAGGTCCAAAAACTCCCTTTCTTCTTTTGTCCAGTTTTGACATGATAATATTCTGAGTTTGAGCTGCTGTAGTTTGTGCTGAGAAGTTAATCAGCAGAGGCTTGTATATATCTTTACTGAGTTGATTTAAAAGAAAATTCTGTATAACAGGAAATAATGAGCCATAGTTGCAATTATGTTTTGACATTTCAAAATAACCACTAAGCATCATTGTTGACACACCTGAATTTAATCTTAGAGTGTCATAATGTAAAAAGAGATGGAATCAACAGAAATAACAGTTACCAAGTCAATGGAGTGTGTCTATTTGTCCAGGCCTTCTGGACACGTGGCTCCTCTGATTTCTAAAACCACCATGCAGAGTACACATTCCTGCCTAACATGAAGTCATAGGGACTCAGGGGTTAAGAAACTTGGTTAAGGTCTCAGAGATGACACAAGAATTTAGACTGCCCTTTGTCTCTCTCCAGATCAATGTTCTCTGTAATATAGCTCATTAGCTTTCCACTTTCATCAAGTTATCTGACTATAAGTTAAGAAGCTTACATAGTATAATTTGTACTTTCAAAATGGAATTCACTGGAAAGCAGGTAAAATTACATCTTAACCAAGATGTTGTTTTCTACAAATCATCTTGTAGAATAATAATGGAATAGGAAAATATTTACAATACCTTAAGTAGAAAAAAGCAGATTACAAAATAAGATGCAAATTATGTTCCCCAATTTTGTGAAAAGTAATTCTTTTTGGCCTGGGCAGTTTATTACCTGGGCTGAATTTGATGGGGGTACCAATGACAAAGGCTTTATTTTTCTCCACCCACTGCCTTGAAGCATGTCAAGTCTCCATTCCCTAACTCTTGATAATATCTTAGATAAATCCATTAGCTTTCTGTACACTTTGTTATTTTTAAAAAAAAATCCAGTCCAACTCAACACCTTGATTTAAAATCTCAGTCTAAACATCTTCCCTCCCCACTCCTGGATATTTCTTGATACATACAGCATTTAGTATGATAAAGGTGACATTTCAATCTGTTGGGAAAGAGATTATTCAATAAATAATACCAGGACAATTATTCTACTATATAACCAAATATATTCCAAAGGATTAAAGGACTGGATTAAAATATAAAATCAATAAAGAACTAGAAACAGGTACTGTCACAACTGGGAGAATGTGAATTGACTGGGAAACTGCAATGGGGGAGGGGCCACCGATAGCTCCTCCTCTCTCCTCCACCTCCCTTCCCTATCTTCTTTCTGCCCACGGTCGGGTAGCGGGCAGAGCTGGAGGAAGAGAGGCAAAATTCCCACTTCACTTGTGTCACTGTGGTTCTCTCTTGGCTAATGCTATCTTGCCTGCTGTCATGGCAAGCTTCCAAATGTTTGCTCTCTGAGAAGACCAGATGTGCAGGTTCCTTACTTACTCCCAAGGGACATTCACATTGCACAGTTCCCTGACCTAAGGGGACTAGTGGAATTCCCTCACTTCTGTGGGCAGTCATATGGAATGGACTCCCAGGAAGGCTCAAGTCCAGTTACCTTCCACACTGTCCAACTGACCCGGGGGAAACTTGCACTTACTTGCCATGTCAAAGGCTGGAGGTGCTACTCATTAATAGTTCCAGCCAGCTTTCTCCTTTCAGAAATCTGAAACTAGAGGCAAGAACTGATCTTTGATCAGTATGATGCCCTAAACACAAGGGAACAAAGATTTATAACGCTACTGAGATTTGGGGCATATCTGTTGCAGCAGCTAGCATTTTCTTACCTAACACACAACAGGTGTGATTCCAGAAATCATTAAAGAAAATCAGTCTTATTACCATGTAGTAATTGTTTACATATTTGATACTTTAAAAAATTAAATATCAACCAAAACACCCTTTTTAAGGGAGATAAAATTCTTCATCCTGTATAAGCTATTTTCACTAAAATAACTTTAAAATGGACAATAATTTAGTGATATAAAGTAGCATATTTTCTTTAAACAACTTTCAAAAATAAATAGGCAATTACTCAAAAATTCTCTGTGGCTGCAACATTGAAATACGTAAGTATTTAAAAATCATTGCCTACCAGTTCAGGTAGTTTAAAAAATAATTTTCTTAGGACTATCATGCACATTTTAACATGTAGATTTCTACAATACTTACAATAATGTAAACACTCTTTCCAGTTCCTGTTGGTCCTACAAATATTGAAGGCTTTTGATGGGTGGTCAACAATTCCATTAGTGCAGAGTATCGAACTGTGTCCAGAGTTGGTACAATGATTTCGTTAAACATCACATCCTTAGGAATTGGAGGAGCTTCTGCCAACTTCTTTACCCATGGTTCCCATTTTCCTATTCCCTGTTTACAACAAATAACCAAATAGTGAATGTCATGTTGTAAAATACTTTTAGATGGCACTCCTGTGCCATTGCAGAAAAGATGAAAGATCAAGACAACAAACCTTGATATTTATGCACTTGTTTTTATCCTTTAAAACTCTTCACTCTAATCTTTTTAAGTTAAATTTTGTGTTAAATTAAGGAGAAATTGGGCTTTTATATGAATAAAAATGAAATGGCAATGTTGTGATACTTTTGATGTCTTGAAACCACTGACTATGTCAACCCAAAGATCAGTTATTTTGGTCAATTGTTAGATTCTTTAATGGCATTGAGTAAACTGGTCTAATCAATGTGTTAAAGAGTAAAGAATGTTATTCAATACCTGTTCACACAGAAACTGTTCACATAGAAAACTTTTCTACATAGAACATCAGCTGCATATTGTTTGACTTTTATAATGGTACTTACAACATCAGCTTTTTATTTCAAGCAAGATTTCTCTTTCTTTCTTACAAAAATTTTTACTGGGGTGGAGTTGATTTTGACTTTGTGTTAGTTTCTGCAGTACAGTAAAGTGAGTCAGTTATATATATACATATATCCACTCTTTCTTAGATTTTTTTCCCCATATAGGTCATTACAGAGTATTGAGTTTCCTGTGCTATACAGTAGGTCCTTAACAGTTATCTATTTTATTTATAGTAGTGTCTCTTTTTAATTGTAGTAAAAAACACCTAAAATTTACCTTCAACCATTTTTAAGTGTTAACTATATTCATGTTGGTGTGCAACAGATATCCAGAACAGACGAGATTTCTTAATATGAGATTATTACTATGAATTAACATTACACTGTATCTTTTCATCCAATTAGCTTATGAACTAAAATTTTAATTTGCTAAGGCAGTGTCTATAAAAAAAAATTTCAAAAATATCATGTTAACTCTCTCTCCTTAGACAAACACCACTGGCCTCTCCTTTCTTACAAAATCCAATTTAAGCTCCTGGCCTTTCGAAGCATATTAGAATTTAGACCCATTCTTCCTTCACACCTTCTTCATGTTCCCCAAAACCCAGCCTCACTGATGGGCCTACGGTTACCAAAATGCCCTGTGTCCCTGGACCTTGACATATAAGACTCTTCTGTCCTACAGTATACATGACACTCTTCTGAAGAGGTTAGGAACTCACAGAGGGCAGCACTGTGCTTTGTTCATTTTTGTATCTTCTGGCAGTGCTGTGCACATAGCAGAGAATTTGAGGAGGCTGAATTTACATCAGTCTAAAAATAGTATTGCAAAGAAATTCCTAGAACTTTCTAAAACTGATGAAGAAATAATGCTCTTTCGATACTCTTGATAATCTTTTCTAACATGGATATTTTGCCACCTGTGGGGAAGGAAAAATTAAGAATCACAAAACCTAGAACAGAGAGTCATTTAGGGATTGTGTGATCCTGGGAAAAATCACAAAATATCTCTGAGCCTCACTCAGTTCCCTCAATGGTAAAGTTTGAAAAATAATCCTACCTTTACCATTTCACTGAGATGCTGGGAAACAAAATAGAAGTGATTGTGGAAAAGCTTAATAAACTGCAAAGTGCCCTGAAAATGCAGGGTATGGTTAGTCATTTGAAGTAAAATTAGCAAAGATATAAAGGTATCTTGTGGCTGGCAGGGTGAAGAGTCTCTTCTGAGGTGAGGTTGGCAATACATTGTCAAGAGCCATAAAATTTTTTAAAATGATACAGTAATTCCTTTTCTAGGAACCTATCTTAAAGAAATAATCAGATATGTATGCAATGACTTGTGCACAAGAATATTCACAAAAGCATTAAAACTAAAACAACAGAAACACTTCAATGTCCAAGACTACGAAACGCAATGGATCATGGTCCATCCAAATGGTAGATTATAGGGAGGTTTTAGAAAAATAAGTTTATTAAAGAAATATCAGTGAGACAGAGAGTTGTTTTCTTTATTAAGGGAAGAAGGAGGATATACAACTACCCAGTGAGGATATGGTGTGATCCCAACCTCACTTAAATCTGCATATATTTAAATAATATGTATACCAAAACTTTGTCCTCATTTACAGTACTTATGGGAGCTGTTACACAAAAACAAACAAGTGAACAAACACCACCCAGGTTGTATTGTCCAATCTGTTTGGGAAGGGCTGAATTCCTAACCACCCAGCGGCGGTCCTGCAGGACCTCTTAGCCTGTGATGTGCTAACATGCACCATGAACCTCCCAAAGGTGTGTCCTTGAGCAGTACTCGCCTGGTGCTGGACTGGATGTCCTAATGTGTGATTTTTTGCAATGAGTACAACTGGCCCAACAAGTATTATTATTTGTCTCATTTTATCAATGAGAAAAACAAGGTTCAGGGAGATTAAAGGACTAGTCCAAGGCTATATGGCAGACCCAGGTGTGCCCGACTTCACAACCAACGTGCCTTCCTCTACTCCATGCTGTCTCCTAAGGTAAACAATGGTGACAAGGTGGCCACAGAGCCTTTATGTGCTGTGTGTCTCCAAGGAGGCTCTGCCTGGTTGGCAGGTACAACTCTTGCTTCAGAACTCTTACCTCAGTGACAAACTGATAATCATAAATTGTTCCTTTTTCAGGAAATGGAACAGTTAGTGTTTTTGAAGATGTTTGCTCAGTACCACTCAGTAATTTAAACCTATTTCGAGTTATTTCTGAAATCGGGCCTTCCATTAGTTCTCGAAGAATCTTATTAAATTTCAACCGATCATCATCTTTACAAGAAGCACCAATGGACCAGATCAATGAAAACAGAAAAATGCCCTGAATTGGAGAGATGAGAAGATAAGCGTGCATTAAAGAATAACTTTAATCTATTCTTGAAGCTTAAATCGTATCTGCCAGATTAATATCTTTGAAAGGAAATGAATAAACTGATATATGGTAGTAGGTTATTCTCAGGATTTTGTAATAATTAGTTTTTTTCTATCACATTACATGTCTTATAAAGTCTTACTATCAGAGAAGATAATACAATGCAAAGTATAAATTCTAGGCATAGTAAAACCTTAGAATGATTAGTCTGGTAAATCAGGTGATAATTTAAATATATGGCTGAACTTTGATATTAAAAAGAACATTGAGATAACTTTTTATTAAAGTACAAAAGCATATTTTAATAAAGAATAATCAACCCACTCTATATATTTATTAAATTTAAATTCTGATGCAGTGTTTTTTAAAAAGTAGAACAAATTCATATACTTTTATTTACCTGTTGTAATAATTACCTGAGCATTGATGGTATAATTAGAACTGCTAACCTGCAAGCTTTCTTACCAGACTCAGGCAGAGGGAACAGGGGAGACAACAAGACACACCACTCAAATGAGAAAGCCTGTTTGATAGTTTTAAAATCAAATCCCCTTTTTAATGCCATTAAAACATATACATGTTTTAATGCTAAAACAGTCTATCTATGCTCATAAAAGTTGTGAACTCTGGCTTCACACTATTCACCTACTCATAGCTTACTCACAGACTGTCTCTCTCTGGAAACTGTTTTAAATGAAACTAAAAATTTATTTCATAAAACATATGGAAAAAGTAACTGACTACATTAGAAGTGCTACCATTAGCCAATATATGATTTTTTTATTAAAGAAGATTCAAGGTCTGTTGATAATTTTATTCCTATATTTAAAACGTTTATAGATTATATAGTTTCTTGCTTTCCTCATTTCAAATATATACTTATACTCAATACATAAATATTTTTTAAACATTTATATCTCATGAAAAAGGCGGAAAAGTAAGGAGAAAAAGCAATGAATTATAATTTGGAGGTTGAAGGGGAGGTGAATCCTGTTGTCAATGGTCATTGACATTTTGAGGATTGATCATCTTTGAGACAGGCCAACTGACCCAAGGTAATCAGTAGCAGATCTGTGGGAATCATCGGGCTCCACCCAAACTTCTTGATCCAACAGAACTGCCGGTCAAGGAGCTTTCCTACCAGCACCTGGCATTTGGAACCTGACTTTTTCCTGACTGTTCAGCTACCACCCATTGTCCAGACTCCAGTTCTGGGAAAAATGAGGTTAATTAATTAGGAAGCATTGGGGAAAGCAGTGGATGTCTTTCTACTGCAAGACTCAAAGAGAAATGGACCTACCTCAAGTAAAGAGTAAGTTTCTCGATCATTTCTCTCTCCTACTTTGACTTCATCAGCAAAGTCATTCATAAAACAGTCTATCAGATTCATTAGGGATCGGACTAAGTTTGTATCTGAAGTAGGAGATAATTCCTGAAAAATCAGAGAAAAAAAGTCTGTGAAACAATTTAAATGAGGCACTAACTGAAATAGTATCAACTAATTTTTATTGAACTCATTTAGTTCTAACAGCCAAAGTATCTATGAAAAGGTACTACTGTTATAATTCTAATTTTATAGGAGGGAAAACTGAGGTACATATTAGTTCCCTAGAGTGAGGCAGCAATGGATGTCCCATCCAGGTGGCGTGTGCTCTTTAATCACTCTTGTACTGATTCTCAAATTGAAAAACCTCACAGTTACAAGTTTAGTTAATTTAATCACAAACATAGATTCTATGTTATACCAATTTCATAAACCAAAACACTAAAAAAAAAAAAATCTTTCAGAGCAGGAAATTAATTTGCTTATCTAACATGTTCAATAAATAAAGCCCATTTTAGAATATCTTTATAAGCTACAGCAGTACTCGGAGTAAACTCATTCTTATGAAACATATTTTTAAGTCTTGAAGAGCATAAAATGTTTCTGGAGTGCTGTAAATACTGTACACTTTATTTCTCTGGGTCTCACCATGAGAATTTATAAAATAAATAATGTTACAGTTCCTATAACCATGCAGCATACAGCAAGTTCTCAATAAACATTTGTCTTCTTCCCTCCAAGCTCTCTTCCAGCCTTTAGAGTTGTATTGCTTCATGGTTAACATGTAAGAGTTAACTCTGAAATGGACTCTCTGAAGATTAGAAGCAGGTGACTTGATATTTGGCCACCGTCCCAGTAGAAGCAGGAAGAAGTGACAACTGAGTGTCTGATTAACGACAGGGACTAAGTGTTACTGCTGCAACCCTAAAATGCAAACAGTTAACTACTACAAATAAGACAGATGCGTATTACTACTTAGTAAATAACAGGCATTCATGATTTTTTAAAATTTATTTTATTGAAGTATAGTTGATTCACAATGTTGTGTTAGTTTCTGGTGTACAGCCAAGTGATTTAGTTATACATATATATGATAGTTTGCATCTGCTAATCCCAAATTCCCAATCTATCCCTCTCCTACCCACCTCAGCATACACAGATCTGTGCTCTACAGGCATTCATAATTTCTTCAAGAAAGGACAAAAGTGCATAAGTACCTTTCAGGAAGTTTATATTAAAAGTGATTTTTAAAAATTCTCATTACAAGAACAAAATTCTACGTATGACAGATATTAACTAGACTTTCTGTGGTGATCATTTCACAAAATATACAAATCATCATATTGTACACCTGAAACTAATATAATATCAATTATATTAGTATAATATACTAATGTCAATTATATCTCAATTAAAAAAATTTTTTCTCCCTATTTGCTATTGAAAAGAGCAGTTCCAGTTATATGGAAAATCCATTTATTTGTAACACCTACCTTCTGTTAAAATGCCAGGAGAAAAAAAACCCTATAGCTTATTTTATCTCAATTGATGCATATTTAATTGATTTTGAAACATGATTACTTCATATGTACAACATATTCCGTTACAGCCAAGTTTCCTGAAAGAGCAGCCTACACTCACCATCAAGTCAGTATCACCCACATTCCTAACCAACCGCCCCGAAGTACTCTTGCCTCTTCCCTCAAAGTGCTGGGGCCAGAGCTCCCTCAAAATCTCTACTGCCACTTCCAAGGGACACATGCCAACCCTTTCCTTCCTTCACCTGACTCTCAGTAATTTCTGATAACACTGGCTACTTACTACTCAAAACCTTCTCCCCATTCCCTCTCTCTAAGTTGCTGGTATACCCAGGATTACAGCCTTTGCTCTTTTTTCTCTGGATTTGTCTTTAAGTAATCTTCATTACCGTGGTTTGAAATTCTACTTTCCAAATACAAACACTGAGATAAATACCTGCCTCAAGCTTTTCTATTATATTTCCAACAGCAGGAGAAATCCCAACCCTGTTTCCCTATATTTGATCCGGAACAAAGTCATGCTCAAAGACCTTTGGTCCACATCTCCCAAAGCAGAAATTAAGCATCTTTCCCTACAGTTCCCAGCTGGAGGGTGTTTAAGAGCCTCATTGGAACTCCATCAACTCTCAGAGGCAAGAGACATCCATGCTTCCGGAAATTCACGCTGTCACTTCTCTCCCTTCTACCTTTCCCCCATCTCATCCCCAGGGTGTACTAAAAGAAAGAAAAATGGATTTGTTTGCTTTAGGACCTCTTTCAATTCTTCTACCACAGGCTGGCTTCCCTTTCCGAATCACAGTTTTATTAGCTATCCATAGTAATCCCTAAACAATTAGATGCACTCATGCTAAATATAGCTGATTCCTCATTTAGTATGTCTAAAAAGCAGTAATATGTGTTTCTCCATGTGACCCACTATCCAGTTCTTTGGAAGTCATAAACGAGATTACTTTTTTCACTTGTCCTTTTTCTAATTATAAAATAATATATATTTATTTTAAAAGCGTTGGAAAATAAAGAAAAATTTCAAAATGAAAACTTGCTCCGGACGCGCAGGCTCAGCGGCCATGGCTCACGGGTCCAGCCGCTCTGCGGCATGTGGGATCTTCCCGGACCGGGGCACAAACCCGTGTCCCCTGCATCGGCAGGCGGACTCTCAACCACTGCGCCACCAGGGAAGCCCCAGAGAGAGAACTATTTAGAATATTTTCACCCAGGTGTGATTAGGTGGGACTTTGAGTTTGTTTCTTAAGAGAGAAAAGATCCACACATTTTTCTCAAACCACAGGATGCTTCATTTAACATATTTTTTGGAGAATTATGTTAATTAAAAATTTTAAACTTTAATAAGAAAAGCATTTTTAGTCAAACTAGTTAAGAACTTATTTTAATATGTGGTAGTTGGCAATAAAAGTAGACATTAAAATGTATATATATGGCTAATTTGGATTTTCCATTTATTTTTTAAGTATTAAAACTTTCATCCCTCTTACCTTTGTATGCTTTCTAATAAATTCAACAGAAATAGGAACCATTCTGTCAAATAAGCCTATTATAAATTCCTTCTGAATAATACTGATCACAGGAGGTAAAAGATTTATCCAAGACAACATCAGCGGTCTCCAGCCCAGCATATGAGGCTCCATGTAAATCATCCCACATCTGGAAACCTGGAAAAACAATCACTGTTTACCTCCAAGGAACTGCTTATAAAAGAAATATGACTTGATACATCTATTTCTTACAACCTTCAGAAAACTCTTGGGGAAAAAATAGCATACTTTTAGATAATTTCCTGATTTAATTTTTGTGTACGACTTTACCAAATGGTCCTAGGCAAAGAGGAAAATATGCCTGACACTTATATTTGTCAAGGTATGTCGACAGACACGGCTGCTCTTGGAGAATCACAGATGGCTGTTAAAATGAATTCTATAAATACTTTACATCTAGAGTCAAAGTTACTAAGCAATAAACGCATTTATAACATTTCAAATTTATAAGCAGATGTGAAAACTGAGAACTTACAGTGGCAGGAGAAGCAACTTCTAAATCCATTGGTTCAAAAATAAGATTCATTTGTGGTGACATTTGGATAATCTCCCCGCTCATCAGACACAGTTTTTTGTTGTCATCCAGCACAGTGTTCATATTCTCAATCCATACGGCATCTACTGGCCCATCAAAAACTAACCATTTCCTATCTGGCGTCTGGTTCATGCATACGGTGAATAAAGGACAAAAATGGTCATGGAAGGGAAAAAGTTCAATAATATTATTTTACAACTTTAAAATGTAACCCCTAAAACGAATTGCACCATCAAAATGTAAAGGCATCTCTGGAATAAAGTGTGCATACATGTGTGAATATATATATATTCACTAAAGAAGCCTATATATGCCATGGATGAGACAAATATATATAACATCTTAAGATTCCATCTTTTCCAATGTTTCTAAACTCATATATAACATGTTTTAGAGAGTATCATAAGTAAAACAAACATGTAATTGCCAGGGAAAACAATTTTCATTCAGACTGTCTGACTCTATAGAGATTCTATTTGGTGTTCATACAGATTAATTACTCTTGTGTGTTAAGTCAAATTTTTTGTTCCCTCCACTGAATGAATTAACACGCGCATCCTTCTTGGGCTGAACTGTCTCATGGTGGTACAGGGCATTAATATCAATATAACCTTCACAATCCCACAATGAGAAACATGAAATTATTTACATATTGTCCAGAATATAGTAAATGTTCAACAAATATTAGCCAGAGGGAGCAAAAACTGATTCTCTTTTCTAGATCCTTATGAAGCAGCCCTTCTGAGGACACAGATGATGCTTTGGTTCCCCTTCAGCAAATGTGAATTTGAGTTGAAGTAGTGAAGGATCTGAATCCACCTTAACACATTCTCATTCCCTGTGACCAAAGGCATTAATCCACAAGACAGTGGGCCTGTCTGGGCTCAAGCCACCCATACCCACACTCAGAAGCTAGCTCGGGCCACGCTCAGGAAGCACGGAAGAGCCTGTTATCTCGGAGATCACCTTCAGAGCAACTTTTCCTCCTGCTGTTGGGTTCCCAGGGCTGCTCATCTTCACTCTAAGAAACATTGCCCTGTAATGCTGAGTTGTTGGGCTGTGCAGTCTGAAAGACCTCACCTTTAATCTGATTCTACTACTTCCCAGCTGTGTGACTTTGGGACAGCTACTTAACTTCCTGGAGACTCAGTATTTACGGGATGTAGCTTCCTGGAAAATATAATGTGTACTATGTAGCTAAGTGTAAAATGGGAGATATCTCATGATTATTTCTTTATAAATAATGTAAGAGCATACATCATCTGGAGACTTCACATGTTAATCTGGGCCAGAGGACATCCACTGTGACAAGAAAGGATCTGAGACATCAAAGGATCTGGGACATCAATGGTCCCAGACCTCTGCCCGCCCCACCTGTGCCTTGAGAGCCAATCCTTACATTATTCATTCCTCAAGCCCCTTCAAGCAATAAAAGCAGAGCTGCCATTTGATGTTTTTCTGTTATTACACTGACTCATGACGGGCTGGTCCTTAAGTAGGTAAAGAGCACCAAATTTAGGATGTATGGTAGTCAGAATAAAGCAAACATTTATATAAAAAAAGACTTAACACAAATGTCTGTAGCCTAGGCCCCTTTTCCTGTAAGACTAGCCTTAGCAAGCTGTCTCCGTGTAATCACACTCCACGGAGAGCCTGCTAACATACGACAACCAAGTTAACATTTATTGGTCTGTGGACCCTTTTCTGTAACAGTGGGAAGCTGCCACTCAGTAGGGTAAGCCAGGAGGAGGTAAGTTCCCACTCCCCTTCCCAGCAGCCAGCAGCTGGCACACCCTTTACCTCTTCTGCTTTCCACAGTCAGCCGATTCTCTTCCTAACACACTAAAGGGTAAGTGTTGGAATTTGTAAGACATCGTTTTATAAAGGTCTGCAATTTCCTCTCTAAGCACTGAAGTCTATCTAACAATTAGTGGGTGTGACACTGACAGCTAGCTGAGCAGCAGGGCACAGGAAGAACATTATTGAAGGATTGAAAGGATCACGTTACTCAGATGCTCTCTTTCCTGGGTCACTTAGCCTGGAAAAAGAAGATCAGAAATACTCTCCCCAGTCTTCTTTGCTCCTGCCGTCTCTTCTGTGCATACTGAGGAGAAGATGCCTGCCCTCATGGTCTCGGGCCTCTCTGCAGGCACTAACAGTGCTCTTCACAGAAACACTGCCAGACTGTTCAGTAACGTGTTTTATTTATTTATATATTTTTTAACATCTTTATCAGAGTAAAATTGTTTTACACTGTTGTGTTAGTTGCTGCTGTATAACAGAGTGAATCCACTACACATATACACATGTCCCCATATCTCCTTCCTCTTGCGTCTCCCTCCCACCTCCCCTATCCCACCGCTCTAGGTGGTCACAAAGCACTGAGCTGATCTCCTTGTGCTATGTGGCTGCTTCCCATTAGCTAGCTATTTTACATTTGGTAGTGTATATATGTCCGTGCCACTCTCTCACTTCGTCCCATCTTACCCTTCCCCCTCCCCGTGTCCTCAAGTCCATTCTCTACGTCTGTGTCTTTATTCCTGTCCTGCCGCTAGGTCCTTCACAACCTTTTTTTTTTTTTAGATTCCATATATATGTGTTAGCATACGGTATTTGTTTTTCTCTTTCTGACATACTTCACTCTGTATGACAGTCTCTAGGTCCACCCACCTCACTACAGATAACACAATTTCGTTTCTTATAATGGCTGAGTAATATTCCACTGTATATATGTACCACATCTTCTTTATCCATTCATCTGTCGATGGGCATTTAGGTTGCTTCCATGACCTGGCTATTGTAAATAGTGCTGAAATGAACATTGGGGTGCATGTCTTTTTGAATTATGGTTTCCTCTGGGTATATGCCCAGTAGTAGGATTGCTGGATCATAGGGTAATTCTATTTTAAGTTTTTTAAGGAACTTCCATACTGTTCTCCATAGTGCCTGTAACAATTTACATTCCCACCAACAGTGCAAGAGGGTTCCCTTTTCTCCACACCCTCTCCAGCATTTGTTGTTTGTAGATTTTCTGATGATGCCCATTCTAACTGGTGTGAGGTGATACCTCATTGTAGTTTTGATTTGCATTTCTCTAATAATTAGTCATGTTGAGCAGCTTTTCATGTGCTTCTTGGCCATCTGTATGTCCTCTTTGGAGAAATGTGTATGTAGGTCTTCTGCCCATATTTAGATTGGGTCACTTGTTTTTTTAATATTGAGCTGCATGAGCTGTTTCTATATTTTGGAGATTAATCCTTTGTCCACTGATTCATTTGCAAATATTTTCTCCCATTCTGAAGGTTGTCTTTTTGTCTTGTTTATGGTTTCCTTTGTTGTGCAAAAGCTTTGAAGTTTCATTAGGTCCCATTTGTTTATTTTTGTTTTTATTTCCATTACTCTAGGAGGTGGATCAAAAAAGATCTTGCTGTGATTTATGTCAAAGAGTGTTCTTTCTATGTTTTCCTCTAAGAGCTTTATAGTGTCCGGTCTTAAATTTAGGTCTCAAATCCATTTTGAGTTTATTTTTGTGTATGGTGTTAGGGAGTGTTCTAATTTCATCCTTATACATGTAGCTGTCCAGTTTTCCCAGCACCACTTATTGAAGAGACTGTCATTTCTCCATTGTATATTCTTGCCTCCCTTGTCAAATATAAGGTGCCCGTATGTGCGTGGGTTTATCTCTGGCCTTTCTATCCTGTTCCATTGATCTAAATGTCTGTTTTTGTGCCAGTACCATACTGTCTCGATTACTGCAGCTTTGTAGTATAGTCTGAAGTGAGGGAGCCTGGTTCCTCCAGCTCTGTTTTTCTTTCTCAAGATTGTTTTGGCTATTTGGGGTCTTTTGTGTTTCCATACAAATTGTGAAATTTTTTGTTCTAGTTCTGTGAAAAATGCCATTGGTAGTTTGATAGGGATTGCACTGAATCTGTAGATTGCTTTGCGTAGTAGAGTCACTTTCACAATGTTGATTCTTCCAATCCAAGAACATGGTATATCTCTTCATCTGTTTGTATCATCTTTAATTTCTTACATCAGTGTCTTATAGTTTTCTGCATACAGGTCTTTTGTCTCCTTAGGTAGGTTTATTCCTAGGTATTTTATTCTTTCTGTTGCAATGGTAAACGGAAGTGTTTCCTTAATTTCTCTTTCAGATTGTTCATTATTACTGTATAAGAATGCAAGAGATTTCTGCGCATTAATTCTGTATTCTGATACTTTCCCAAATTCATTGATTATCTCTAGTAGTTTTCTGGTAGCATCTTTAGGATCCTCTTTGTATAGTATCATGTCATCTACAAACAGTGACATTATTACTTCTTCTTTTCTTATTTGGATTCCTTTCATTTCTTTTTCTTCTCTAATTGCTGTGGATAAAACTTCCAAAACTATGTTGAATAACAGTGGTGAGAGTGGGCAACCTTGTCTTGTTCCTGATCTTAGTGGAAATGGTTTCAGTTTTTCACCATTGAGAACAATGTTGGCTGTGGGTTTGTCATATATGGCCTTTATTATGTTGAGGTAAGTTCCCTCTATGCCTACTTTCTGGAGAGTTTTTATCATAAGTCGGTGTTGAATTCGGTCGAAAGCTTTTTCTGCATCTATTGAGATGATCATATGTTTTTTCTCCTTCAGTTTGTTAATATGGATTATCACATTGACTGATTTGGGTATATTGAAGAATCCTTGCATTCCTGGGATAAACCCAACTTGATCATGGTGCATGATGCTTTTAATGTGCTGCTGGATTCTGTTTGCTAGTATTTTGTTGAGGATTTTTGTATCTATGTTCATCAGTGATATTAGTCTGCAGTTTTCTCTTGTTGTGACATTTTCTGGTTTTGGTATCAGGGTGATGGTGGCCTGGTAGAATGAGTTTGGGAGTGTTCTTCCCTCTGCTATATTTTGGAAGAGTTTGAGAAGGATGGGTGTTAGCTCTTCTCTAAATGTTTGATAGAATTCACCTGTGAAGCCATCTGATCCTGGGCTTTTGTTTGCTGGAAGGTTTTTAATCACAGTTTCCATTTCCGTGCTTGTGATTGGTCTGTTTATATTTTCTATTTCTTCCTGGTTCAGTCTCGGAAGGTTGTGTTTTTCTAAGAATTTATCCATTTCTTCCAGGTTGTCCATTTTATTGGCATAGAGTTGCTTGTAGTAATCTCTCATGATCCTTTGTATTTCTGCAGTGTCAGTTGTTACTTCTCCTTTTTCATTTCTAAGTCTGTTGATTTGAGCCTTCTCCCTTTTTTTCTTGATGAGTCTGGCTAATAATGATTTATCAATTTTGTTTATCTTTTCAAAGAACCAGCTTTTAGTTTTATTGATCTTTGCTATCGTTTCCTTCATTTCTTTTTCATTTATTTCAGATCTGATCTTTATGATTCCTTTCCTTCTTCTAACTTTGGGGATTTTTTGTTCTTCTTTCTCTAATTGCTTTACGTATAAGGTTAGGTTGTTTATTTGAGATGTTTCTTATTTCTTGAGGTAGGATTCTAGTGCTATAAACTTCCCTTTTAGACCTGCTTTTGCTGCATCCCATAGGTTTTGGGTCATCGTGTTTTCATTGTCAATTGTTTCTAGGTATATTTTGATTTCCTCTTTGATTTCTTCAGTGATCTCTTGGTTATTTAGTAGTGTTTTGTTTAGCCTCCATATGTTTGTATTTTTCACAGATTTTTTCCTGTAATTGATATCTAGTCTCATAGCATTATTGTCAGAGAATATACTTGATACGACTTCTATTTTCTTAAATGTACCAAGGCTTGATTTGTTACCCAAGATATGATCTATCCTGGAGAATGTTCCATGAGCACTTGAGAAGAAAGTGTATTCTGTTGTTTTTGGATGGAATGTCCTTTAAATGTCAATTAAGTCCACCTTGTTTAATGTATCATTTAAAGCTTGTGTTTCCTTATTTATTTTCATTTTGGATGATCTGTCCATTGGGGAAAGTGGGGTGTTAAAGTCCCCTACTATGGTTGTGTTACTGTCAGTTTCCCCTTTTATGGATGTTAGCATTTGCCTTATGTATTGAGGTGCTCCTATGTTGGGTGCATAAATATTTACAACTGTTATAGCTTCTTCTTGGATTGATCCCTTGATCATTAAATAGTGTCCTTCTTTGTCTCTTGTAATAGTCTTTATTTTAAAGTGTATTCTTTTCTAATATGAGAATAAATACTCCAGCTTTTGATTTCCATTTGCATGGAATATCTTTTTCCATCCCCTCACTTTCAGTCTGTATGTGTCCCTAGGTCTGAAGTGGGTCTCTTGTAGACAGCGTATATATGGGTCTTGTTTTTCTATCCATTCAGCCAGTCTATTAGTTGGAGCATTTAATCCATTTACACTTAAGGTAGTTATCGATATGTACGTTCCTATTACCATTTTCTTAATTGTTTTGGGTTTGTTTTTGTAGGTCTTTTCCTTCTATTGTGTTTCTTGCCTAGAGAAGTTCCTTTAGCATTTGTTGTAAAGCTGGTTTGGTGGTGTTGAATTCTCTTAGCTTTTGCTTGTCTGTAAATCTGAATGAGATCCTTGCTGGGTAGAGTAACCTTGGTTGTAGGTTTTTCCCTTTCATCACTTTAAATGTGTCCTGCCACACCCTTCTGGCTTGCAGAGTTTCTGCTGAAAGTTCAGCTGTTAACCTTATGGGGATTTCCTTGTATGTTATTTGTTACTTTTCCCTTGCTGCCTTAAAAATATTTTCTTCGTATTTAATTTTTGATACTTTCATTAATCTGTGTCTTGGCATGTTTCTCCTTGGATTTATCCTGTATGGGACTCTCTGCACTTCCCGGACTTGATTATTTCCTTTCCCATGTTACAGAAGTTTTCAACTATAATCTCTTCAAATATTTTCTCAGTCCCTTTCTTTTTCTCTTCTTCTTCTGGGACCCTTATTACTCAAATGTTGGTATGTTTAATGTTTCCCCAGAGGTAGCTGAGACTGTCCTCAATTCTTTTCATTCTTTTTTCTTTATTCTGCTCTGCAGTAGTTATTTCCACTATTTTATCTTTCAGGTCACTTATCTGTTCTTCTGCCTCAGTTATTCTGCTATTGATTCCTTCTAGAGAATTTTTCATTTCATTTATTGTGTTGTTTATCATTGTTTGTTTGCTCTTTAGTTCTTCTAGTTCGTTGTTAGACGTTTCTTGTATTTTCTCCATTCTATTTCCAAGATTTTGGATCATCTTTACTATCATTACTGTGAATTCTTTTTCAGATATACTGCCTATTTCCTCTTTGTCTGGTCTGGTGCATTTTTACCTTGCTCCTTCATCTGCTGCATATTTCTCTGTCTTCTCATTTTGCTTAACTTATTGTGTGTGGGGTCTCCTTTTCGCAGGCTGCAGGTTCGTAGTTCCCGCTGTTTTTGGCATCGGCCCCCAGTGGGTAAGGCTGGTTCAGTGGGTTGTGTAGGCTTCCTGCTGGAGGGGACTAGTGCCTGTGTTCTGTTGGATGAGGCTGGATCTTGTCTTTCTGGTGGGCAGAACCATGTCTGGTGGTGGTTTTGGGGTGTCTGTGACCTTATTATGATTTTAGGCAGCCACTCTGCTAATGGGTGGGGTTGTGTTCCTGTCTTGCTAGTTGTTTGGCATAGGGTGCCCAGCACTGTAGCTTGCTGGTCGTTGAGTGGAGCTGGGTCTTAGTGTTGAGATGGAGATCTCTGGGAGAGCTTTCACCACTTGATATTATGTGGGGCCAGGAGGTCTCTGGTGGACCAATATCCTGAATTTGGCTCTCCCACCTCAGAGGCTCAGGCCTGACACCTGGCCGGAGCACCAAGACCCTGTCAGCCACATGGCTCAGAAGAAAAGGGAGAAAAAAACAGAAAGAAAGAAAGAAAAATATATAAAATAAAATAAAGTTACTAAGGTGAAAAAGATTTTTAAATATTAAAAATAAAGTAATAAAAAAAAAGAAAGAAAGGAAGAAGAGAGCAACCAAACCAAAAAACAAATCCACCAATGTAACAAACGTTAAAAACTATCCTTAAAAACAAAAACCGGAAAGAAAGAACCGTAGGACAAATGGTAAAAGCAAAGCATATGCCTGGCACAGTACTAAATGCTCAAGATACAGGAGTGAATGAGAGAGATGATGTACTTTGGCCTCCTGAAGTTTATATCCAGTTGTATTTATATCAAGCAGGGCATAAAATTTCCTTGTCTCAACTCTCTCATCCGTGGAGGGAGAAGAGACAGGCACCACACCCCACTCACTGCACTCAGGGGAAAGCGCTCCGCATTCTCGGCCTCGCGAGGGCCTCACCCCAGCACGTGTAGGGCAAGGATGGCGTACCTAGTGCCCAGAGGCCTGTCTCCTTGCGGCATCTGGGAGGTAAAGGGGAGCCACTTTACCTCCCAGCGGGAAACTCAGCGCTCCCGCCCCCAGCTGAGGAACTGGCAGTTTAAAGGCCATGGGCACACGGAGGCGAAGGACGCGGGGGCTTGGCTCAGACACTGGCTGGGGCGGCGGCCGGCGCCTCAAGGATCCCAGTAATGTGTTTTAAATAAGTACCTTGAGCTACAAATACAAATGTTTACTTGAAACAACTGAAAAAAATCATAACTCTTCATAGCATTGAGAAGTGTTAGCACTTACCAATGAAGCAGCAAATGCTCTAAAACTGACAGCGAGGATCCCGTCGGACCACTCATGGGACACTAAATCAAACTGCCCATACAGCTGACCCATGGTGACAGACTTAGGATTTAAAACAGTGATCTGAACCTTGTTTTCTTCCATTAACCCCTTAATAGAAAAAAAAAAAAAAAGATTATTTATTTATTTAAAAGACTACTAATACTGTCATTATTCATGGAAAACATGATTGGGCATGTAGAAAATCCTAAAGATTCCACACAAAAACTACCAGAAGTAAAGAGTTCATTTAACAAGGCTGCAGCAAACAAAGTCATTATACAAAAATTGATTGTATTTTCTATAATGCCAATGAACAAGTGAAAAATAAAATTTAAAAATACCATTTACAATAGGATTTAAGAACTCATAGGATACTTAGGAATAAAGTACCAAATGTTGGTCAAAAGCATATAATATTTACTATTGATAGATCAACAGGTTACATATTCTTTTCTGCTTTTCTTTACAAACCTTAAAAATGTTAACACCATTCCAAGCTCACTGGCATCACAAAAACAGGCTTTGGGCTGAAGTTGGCCCATGGGCTGTAAGTGGTTGATTCTTACTACAAAACGTTCTCTGAGATAAAGTTAAATGATTTAAATATAGGCAAATATGTACCATTCTCACGTTGTGAAAAAATTAATATTGGTAAGCTGATAGCTTCCACCAGAACCTTGAAAGCTGGTATATGGAATTAATAAGAGATGTTAATACACTTGGGGCATAGGCTTTTTTATGTTTTTAATTAATAGACTTTATTTTTTTAGAGTAGCTTTGGGTTTACAGAAAAATTGAACAGAAAATATAGAGAGATTCACATATATTCCCTCCATCTTCCCGCCACTCACACACAGTTTCCCCTACTATTAAAGCCTTGCATCGGTGTGGTACATTGTTATGATTCCTCAATTCCTCAGTTCCTCCGCTGATATGGATTCTTTATTATTAACTAAAGCCCATGGTTTACATTCAGGTTTACTCTTTGTGTTGGACACTTCTATGGATTTTTCCAAACGCATAATGTCATGTATCCACCATTACAATATATACAGAATAGTTCCCCTGCCCTAAAAATCACCTGTGCTCTACTTATTCACAATCATTTCTTTTTTATATAACATAACAAGTTCAACTTATAACAGAACAAGTCCAACTCTTTCCCACACTGCTTTCTGTCCACCACCACTGGAACTTGGGACATGAAGTACCAAACTGAAGAAAACATGTGGCAATAATAATGTGAAGCAGTAAAAAAAAAAAAAAAAAAAGCTCAAGGTCTGTGTTTTCTTCTCTGTGCCCAGAAAGGGAATAACGATGTGTCATCCCTAATTCAGAAGCATGGGAAAGTTCTATTATCTTAGTCAGAACAAAGTTGCTGCCATTAAAGCAAGGTGTTTGTCCCAAATGCAACAAAGCTAGTGTGAAGCTACAGCTTGCAAGCAGTGGCTATGGAGCCTTGCCCCTTTTACATTACCACAATGTCACTCTTAGAATTTCCTGATAATGAATCACTTTCAGGCTTTATATTGGACCAGAATACATGCTCATACCTTCATCTTCTTTAATCTTTGAGTGGCACCACATTTGGCTCTTTTAGAGACTTATTTTTTATAGCAAAAATTTCGCCCCTATAACAGTAAAACAACAAAATAGGAAAAATGCAAACAAAAACTGAGGAAAGCAAGGCAGGAAGGATAAAGGGAAAGGAAGGGAGGCGAAGAAAGGAAACAGCATGAAAGGATAAAACCATAAAGGAACAGATGACAGAAATAAGTACATATCAGTTTGTTTGATAATAAATACAATCGAATTAAAATTCCCCTATGAGAAGATAAAGGCCATCAAATTGGAGAAAATAAAAGTTAAAGCTAATTACTCTCCATAAAAAATAAATCACAGTGACAGCCAGAGTCACAATTAAAGACATGGGCAAATATATATGCAAGGAGAAAGCAGGGGTTGCAATACTGAAATTAGACACAGGGGATCCAAGGCAGATAATACAAGTAGATAATTTTATACTGGCTGAAGGGAGGCTCCACAATGAAGATGTAATGATCACAAATCCCATTTGGCTACAAACACTGAAATATATGAAGCAAGAACTATTTGAAATACAAGGGTAAGTAGATAGAAATGCAATATTAGTTGGAGAATTTAAAACAGCCTCACTCCTTTAGCCTATCAAAGTAGACCAAACTGAGATGTGTAGGACAGGAATTTTGAATAATATAATCATCATTATTTACTATACTTACATATGCATGTATTATATAATGCATGCGCATGCTTACGCGCGCGCACACACACACACACACACACACTTCAGTTCAGTACCACTAGCAGCCACTAACAAGTTTGCATTACAAATCTAAACAGCAAGAAAATAAAAACTACTCTCCTAAGAAAGTATAAAAGAGAAAACTGTCAGGTTTTTTCATGTCTTCAGATTTTTTTCTATAATGAATGTGTTATCTTTATGATTAACCTCTTTTAAAAAAAGAAACAAAAGGGCTAGAGGCAAATCTGTGGCATACCCTTTGTATACTGAACTTCCTACTTGCTTTGTATTACTTTTCTAATTTTATTTCCTCTGTATTTTCATAAGTTTAAGTTGCTGCATTAAAGTACCCTTTTAAATAACCATACATTCTATCTTGCACAAAGCTGATTATCAATAAATTAATGCATTAATAACACACTTACCTTTTCACATAGATCATTTAGTGCTCCAGCTAAGACGCGATATGCACTGGTTTTTCCTCCAAATGGTTCTCCAACAATCATAAAGCCATGACGCACAATCATCATTTCATATATCTGAAGAATCTTCTCAGAAAAGAATCTGGTCATTTGCAAATTCATGGAGTCACAGTTGTCTTTGATGGCTCCCAGCAAATCATTGTAATCTGGTTTTGGTAATTTCACTCCAGGAAACAAATCTGAAGTAATTCCCTAATGGTAGATGATTTGGGGATTTACATTATCTATCTATACATTCTCATATTCTCTGTCTCTCTATATATATGTATGTGTATATGTATATATACATATATATATATAGACATGTAGACATACATAGACTTGATAAAATTTCTCACATCCTTGTATTTAACATTGATGGAAATAGAGCCTTTGAGTAATAGTCCAGTATTTTTAACAGCTTCACAGAGGTATGATTGACATACAATCAACTGTTTATATTTAAAGGGTACAATTTGATAAGTGAAACCACCAACTCAATGAAGATAGTCAACATACCAATCACAGCCACAAGTCTCCTTGTGGCCTTTTCTCCTCTCCTTGCCACCTCCTGTCTCCATCCCCAGACAACCAACAAACACTGATTTGCTTTCTGTTACTATTTTTACTTGCATTATCTAGAATTTATTACGGGTGAAATTACACATTACAGGTACTACTTTATTTTTTGTCTGGCTTCTTTCACTTGGCATAAAGATTTGGAAATTCACACCTTTCACAGCATATATCAATAGTCCATTGTATTGAAGTGTTCCACTGTATTGAGGTGCCAGTTTTTAAATCCATTTTCCTGTTGATGGACATTTTCGTTGTTTCCAGTTTGGGGAATAAATAAAGCTACTATAAACATGTGTATACAAGTCTTTGTATGGACAAATGCTTTCATTTCTCTTGGGCGAATAATGAGGAGTGGAATACCTGGATAGTACGGTGAGTGTGTATTTACCGTTTTAAGAAACTGTCTGCTTTCCAAGGTTGTTGTATTATTATATTACATCCCCCCAAGCAGTGTATGAGAGTTTCAATATTTGATATGGTCAGTCTTCTTAATTTTAGCCATAGTAACAAGTAACAGTATCTTGTTGTGGCTTCAATTTGCATTTCCCAAAGATTAACATTTTTTGCATGTACTTGTGTGCCATATGTATATCTTCTTTAGTGAAATGTCTGTTCAAATCTTTTGCCTATTTTTAATCAGTTTATTTTCTTCATGGTAAGTTTTGACCATTCTTTAAATATTCTGCATACAAATCCTTCATCATACATCTAATATGCAAATTTTTTTCTAGTCTCTAGCTTGTCTTTCATTCTCTTACCAGTGTATTTCAAAGAGCAAACTTTTAAATTTTGATGAGTCTATTTTATGAATTTATTGTTTCATGCATTGTGCTTTCGGTGTTGTATTTAAGAAATTTTTGCCTATTCCAAATTCACAAGGGATTTCTCTTGTTTTCCTCCAGAGATGTTGCAGTTTTACATCTTTTTAAGTTAAAAAGTTAGAGGATGAACACGATCTGATTTGAAGGCTTATTATAAAGATGGGGTCACATTAGTATAAAAATACAAAAATGTATCAATGGAACAGAATAGGGAGACCAGAAATAGACCCACACACATGTGAACAACTCATTCTCAACAAAGACTCAAAGGCAATCCCGTAAAGATTAAAAAAAATAGTCTTGAGCAAATTATGCTAGAGTACCTGGATTTGTCAAAATAATGAACTTCCATCCATGCCTCATACCATATACAAAAATTAGTTCAATGGTATTTTAATCATTGTAGTGGGTAGTATGTTAATCAGCTTAGCTTCTCTCAAAAATGTATGTGCACCTGGAACCTCAGAATGTCCCCTTATTTGGAAATAAGATCTTTGCAGATGTAATTAGATAAGATGAGATCATACTGGAGCCCAACTCCAGTGATTGGTGTCTTTATAACAGAAAGGAGAGGAAGACACAGACACAACGACACCCGGGGAAGAAGGCCATCTAGTGGTGGGGACAGAGGCTGAAGTAATGACAAGCCGAGGAACACCAAAGATCACCAGTAGCCATCAGAAGCCAAGAAGAAACAAGGAAGGATTCTTTCCTGAAGGCTTCAGAGGGAACCAACACTTTAGTTCAGACTTTTATCCTCCAGAACTGTGAGAAAATCAATTTCTATTGTTTTAAGCCACCAAGTTTGTGGTACTTTGTTATGGCAGCTTTAGGAAACGAATACAATCATATAATGTATGATTGGAAAGAATTATACTTCCATATTTAGTGTATATGAATATACAGAGTTGATTTCAAGGTCTAAGAAACATCCTTTTATAAACTGCTAAGGCTTTTTCATAAGTATTAAAGCAACCTATGTGAGAAATACAACTCTTCATTTTACTCTGAAGATAAAAGTGAAAATTCGGAAGCGCTTAATATGAAAGCATACATTCAAGCTATACCTTAGAACTGACAAACTACCAGTTTAATCACCCCTAAATTTAATCCTTTAAATCCTGTTATGGATAAACTGATCCCAGTTCACTGGAGCAGTAAGTTTCCTTGGGGCAAAGGAGAGAAAAAGGCAACGCAGTAGGGTCTTTAAGATCACTCTACAGCCTAGCTGAGCGGCTGGAACCCCCTCTCCCTCATATACTGGCCATGAATACAAGTTACTTATGATCTCTGTGCTGCAGTTACACCACGTGTAAAATGGGGATAACAAGAGCACCTGCCCCGTTAGCTGCTTATGAGTATTAAATAAGTTGCTATTCATAAAACTCTTAGAATAAGGTCTGGTCCATTGTGAATGCATAGTGTTTGCTAAGTAAACAAAAATATCTTCTCAGATTGTTCAAATTATTTATGGTTAACCTTGAAAGAAGCAGATAATTCCAGATCATATCTGGTAGTCAGTAGTTCTCAGCAAAGACCAGTTCCCTTCACTCTCCCGCCAGGTAGAGAGTTGGGAATATGTGCAGCTGTCCTTCTGGTTCTCACACTGGGAGAGTCCAGAGACACTGGGGGAGGAGGGATGCCAAGTGTTCTGCAGCGTATGGGACAGTCTCTCACAACACGGAACTGTCCTATTTGAAAATGCCAGTTGCGCTCCATTTAAGAAATATTGTTCTTAATATTATTCAATAAATGTTCACTGAATGAATACACAGCTGCATAAGAATACAACTAGGTGAGGTATACTTCCACTTTATAAAAATAAATATAGCTTTTACTCCTGGAAAATCTGTACAGTGTACTAGTACCAAAGAAACTGAGGGAAATTTTTAAGACGAAAATTTGAACCTATCCCTTGTAGATTTGATCTGCAAAACATTAGCACTGTCAACTCTAAATACTAAGGGAAGTCCCTTTCAGAGTGATGAAACATGGTTGCTATGGATAGGTAACGACACTGGACCACACTACAGTGGCAGTGTCACGTCTCCACCCTCCCCATGACAGCCTTACGACTTCAGTCTTTAAACTTTGGAAGCTAACTGCCCATACCTCAAGGCAGCACAAGAGAGAGCAACATCTACCATGTGTCAGCAGCCCGCTCCCAAGCCCTCCCCCAATTTCTTCTGAGAATGGGAAAAGGAAAAGAATGATATCACATGACAAAACAGGAACTTTAACCATCATTCTAATAGCTCTTCTCAACTACTTATAATTTAATTGTTAAAATGCAACAAGATTATTAAGCCTAGTTCTTAAATTATCCTGAAAAAAGAATTTCATAAAAGCCATTGTACTCGTCTAAAGAAATTAAGCTTATTTATTTTTTTTATTTCTCCAATCATTAATTTGACAAACATTTACCAAGTATCCATTCTGTGCAAGGGATTCAGTGATGTGTTAGACCAATTACTTTCCTCCACGGAGGAAATTTTGGTGAAATTTATAAGCAAACATGTTTTGTAACTTTTGTGTACTTATTATATTCTGCAGAAAAGGTGAAACTTAAAAATCCCAAGTTGTTAAAAGTTATCCAGGGGGCTTCCCTGGTGGCGCAGTGGTTGAGAGTCCGCCTGCCGATGCAGGGGACATGGGTTCAGTGCCCCGGTCCGGGAAGATCCCACAGGCCGTGAAGCGGCTGGGCCCGTGAGCCATGGCCACTGAGCCTGCGCGTCCGGAGCCTGTGCTCCGCAACGGGAGAGGCCACAACAGTGAGAGGCCCGCGTATGGCAAAAAAAAAAAAAAAAAAAAGAGTAAAAAGTTATCCAAAACAACAAAGCTAGCTAACACACTTCAAATAAAACAGAATGATCTATGTTTTTCTTTGCCATATCGTTTTCTGTAGTGGAAGTTTCTCACAGGGAGTTGCAACCATGGACGCTTGATAAATACATTACTAGAAGAGTTTTGATACATTGTAATAATAAAATGTTCTTACCTCAAAGAGTGGTAAATCATGGGATAAAAATTTTGGTAGATTTACATCAATAATAGATCTAAGCAGAAGAATTTCTTCATTTTCATTTGGATATTTCAGCTGAAAGAAAATATGCTCATAATGATATCTGCAGCTATTAACTGCACCCCCTACATGTTCACACACACACACGAACACCAGGCCCCAGAGGCAACTTAAGCCCATGCAAAAGTGTTGTTCTTACTTATTTTCATTTAATTGGACTGTTACTAATTTTAGAAACTGATGATTATACTTGGTGAATTTTCTACCAGTTTATAATGAAAACCTAAGTTGAACTGACCACTTTTTCACAGATGCCCTGGGTAAAAAGCTATTGGCCATGAATTCCATATAGTTTGGGAGCTGCCGTTGCCTCTATATTGGGTAAGAGCTTGCTTGTCCTATGCATTCAAGACCAGCAGTGGGTTGGTAAAGTGAAAATAATCATTAAAGATGGGCAATCATTTTTAAAAGATGCACTTACATTTAAAACATATAAACATTCACTCACTCTGCCCATATTTTGGTGCCAAGACCTTTTCTCTGAGGGTAGAGTTTTGGACCATTTTTCTTGTTGGAAAAAAAACGCATCAATAATGAATCATCTGCTCTGTCCAGTTTTGTTGTGTTTTGGTTTTGTGTTTTAAAGATGATCATGCTCTTCAGAGATACTTGGGAGACAATCTAAGTGTAGCATCCTTAAAATTTTTAAGGTTTTTTCCCAGTTTTATTCACTTTTCTTATCCATACCTAATTCAAAGTCATTTTTTTTAGCATTTCATCTTTACTGAGTCTTTCTT
Organism: Delphinapterus leucas; assembly: GCF_059928025.1. Classification (NCBI taxonomy): domain Eukaryota; kingdom Metazoa; phylum Chordata; class Mammalia; order Artiodactyla; family Monodontidae; genus Delphinapterus; species Delphinapterus leucas. The sequence goes on along the minus strand of NC_143136.1, from coordinate 39,403,217 downwards.
AAACAATGAACTTAGTTTTCATAAAAACAAAACTCTTCTTTTCATGCTCATATACCATCAATTTCATTGACAATTAATTAAATGACATAACGACAGTAACATGTCCGACTGGCTTCAGGGAGTTTTGGGAACAAGCCACCTGACTCTGGGTGAGGAACAGTTCATCTGATAGAAGGTGGGAGGGCAGAGCAGCACGCTGCCTGCTGGCTGCATGCTTATTAGTACCAGCGCGCTTGAGTGTGATCCCCAGGCAGAGTGGAGAGGGCTCGTTAATACACTAAGTCACTTAAGTAGAAGGTGCTTCAGAAAACTTATGTTAAATTCTAAAAAATCTGGGGTAAACCCAGAGTTTACTAAAAAATCTGGTTGAACCCTCAACTTGTTGCTCATGTCCATAAGATGGTTCAATAATTCACAAAAAAATCTGAACTCAGAAATATTTCTCCCAGCTTCTATACTTTATTCAACATCTTACTCCAAAGTTTCTCCTACCATCATGCATTTAGTTTTCCAGAATCCTCTTCTTTTTCTCTAGAATCTTTCTAATAAATCCCATGCTCCTACTTAACTGGCTTTAACCTTACAAAGTCAGTGATGCCTGGCAATCAAGGTTAGCTGGCTCTAAATTTCCAGGGCCTCCAAAGCCAAAGCTAGTCCTATTCATATGGACTTTGGATCAACCTAACCACATGTAAATTATGAAGTGTCAGAAGTCTCTTTTGTTATCTGAGAGGCTATCATCTTAAAGCAAATGTTTAAATTGCTTTTTGATATAATAGAAACAAACTTCAAAATATTCAAGCCAACACATTCAACAATTTTCAATTACCTTTTGACAAAGAATGATAGGATTCATTTGCTGCATAACTTTAATAGCTCAATTCCATAGTCAAGATGTCAGTGATGACATATACTAGGACAATGCATTTTCTTTCCCATTATCTGACCACAATGTAATCATGACATGCCAGGTTAATACAAATTGTTGCTTCTAGTTGCATTTGTTTATTACAAAAAAAACACAATGACTTGAAGTCATGTTAGGCTAATGTGAAACAGAATATCACCACTATATATCAGAATTCTTGGTAACATTATCATAGAAGATTAAAATGCATGCCATTGTTTTTAATCACACAAGATATATTTCAAAATCTTTTTCTTCTGCAGTCATGAACATGAAAATTTTATAAGCTCCAAAGCCACAGTTTGCATTTTGCTGTTAATTATAGCCTATCTTGCTTACTTTGATAAAGAACAAATGTACAGTTATATTTTATGTTTCTACAAAAGACTTTCAATGAAAAATTACCCAAGTCTTCAAACATTTTGACTTTTTATCAATATAGTTATGATTTATACCATCTTAAAATGCAAACATTATATTGCCAATCTATTACTGCTAGTCTACAGTTGGCTGCAACTGTGTAATTATATTAAGTAACAATGTCTAGGGGCTTCTGTATATATTTATTAATTATACATAGATTATTTCCTTTAAAGCTATTCAATATATATGTTCATATATAAATGCTTTCAAAGTATTTCTCAGCAGCAAGGAATTTTACTCCTTAGTAGAACCTAGTTTCATACAGTTAAAATTGTGGAATGGAACTCAAATCACTGATCACATGTCTAAGGTTTTACAAATCATAAAATGTCCTTTTTCACGTGTGCAAATAATTAATTATGTTAGTACGATAACTGAACTTTTTTTCAGTTGATGAAACTAACCAGTTAGTGTAACTCTTGTGAAGACACATGGTCCTGAGATTTATAAACAGGAAATGAATGAGTAAGAAGCCACTTGAGTTTTTTACCTTTAGATTCCCAGCTGCGGTGAGCACTGACTTCACGGCTCTCATTCCATAGTCATAGTGATGTTGTGATGACAACTGCTCTGAACACAGGCGATATGTAGCCACAATCTTTACCGACAGTGGCCGAGCTGTGACAAAGCCACAGGAGTACAGGACTATTTCGGCAATCATGGCATAATCAGGCACCATCATTGCTACTGTCCGAAAGAGTGCCTATGGGAGGGGAGAAAAGGTGCTTTTTGAAAAAGACCATCATGGAGATAAGCCTACTCTTTCCTTCATAGCATGTTACAGTGTTATAGCTTTTCTGCAATAATATTAAGTTACAGTAGCCAGATCATATAGATAAAAACACTTTAAAATGTGACTTCTTGTTATTGTATATAATAACTAGATCATTAACTTTTTATGTAAATATGTTTCCTTAAATTATGCTTTGAGAACGCTTCCAATTTCTATCATACCTAGACCTTTGGTGAATTATTAATTTACTTAAGTGTTAAGTATCCATTACGTTCTATTTTTTGTGGGAAGTAACATGCTATAGGGAAAAAGCAGACTATGCTGGGATGTCCAAGAGCCGGGGTTCTCATCTGGGCTGGTGAAAAAGTGCCTGGTGTTGGGAGACTGGGCTTCAAGTGAAGCTCTCTGGCATCTAATTAATTAAATGATTTGGGTCTCATCAGGTAACCCCTAATAACAAGACTATGTTACATAAATGGTGTAATTTGAGATTTTTTTTTTTTAACATTTTTGAGTCTGCAGTCACCATGTCAGTCTTTCACCAAGCATAATAAAGGGAAGAAACTGAAAATAAGTCCTGGATAATTATTACTAGAGACAAATCAGTTTTCCAAATTCTAAAGATAATTTTTTCCTCATAGTATTTTAAATATTGTGGGACAAATAAATGTTTTGTGATGGAAAGTAAATAGAAAACTGAATAGATTTTAAAAGAATAAATAAGAAAATTTAAGTTTAAAATGTTAGTATGTGTCAGGATTTGCTTCAATAGCTCATATATGAAAACATGGCTTTCTTGTACTAAAGCAGGAGAGCAACAGTGCTCTAGAAAAATGATAATCATATTCAGATAGTGAATAATAATTATAGTAAATGACAATTTACTATAATGCAGACAGTTCAGGCAGTTTATAAATACCTGCTGGGAATTAGCTGAATTACCGAAAACACAAGGCAGATAGAAAATGAGGACATTTTACTTAAGTGAGCTGTTAATGACACTAAAGTTGAGAATAAAAGATTTACATCAAGCAAGATCCTTCCAATGTGTTACATTAATTACTAGCTAGAGGCCTTAGTACTGCTATTTTATCAATAAGGTTACCATTCAAGAAAGGCAAGAATAAAATGTTAAAAGTATATAGCATGAGCAAATAATTTGTAACAGAGAAGCTTAAGCAAGTGCTCTAAACCACTACCTACCTGGGAAAAAAGACTGCAAGAGAATTACTATACACATGGTACCTCTTTTAAAGGGTAGGTTCTCAACAACTTTTTTTTAATGAATAAAATAGAGAATGAATGAATGAACAAATGAGTTAGCTGGTCAATGGCTAGGTTAGGGTGATACAATCTTTCTACAATAGTACAAATTGCTACTAGCTTGGGATCAACATCCAGGTCTGTGTGTCAGGTCTCTGACACACCAGGTACTTTACAAATTCCTATTCACATTCTCTTAGCACTATTAGCAAAGTGGTTGTGGAACACAATGAAACAGACATATCAGTGGCCAAGAGAACAAAAAATAAAGTACGGTACAGAAGTTTCAAGGAGTTATCATGGATTCTTACTTATCACAGAGAAAAGCATCCTCATCAAAATATTTTTTTAGGCCTAAACTGTTATGGTGGTAGACATTCTCATTCATTGATTCTCAAACAGAGTGTGTGAAATACTGATATGATACGGTTTGGGATCTGTCAGAAATAATTTTTCAGTAATAGCAGTAGGTTTAAGGGTAATTTAGTGCTTTAAAAAATTAATTTGGATTCTGGTTTAACCAATGGCATACTTTCTTGAGTGTAAAAAAAAAAAAAAAAATGGGAGGGTATAGATCCAGGTAACCTGCCAGGGTTTGAATAAATTCCAGTACATGTAATCAATGTGAGTATTACCCTCCATGTTTACCTCAGCAGAAATAAATGACTGAGAATAGTTATTTTATTGCTTCTGTCCTATAGAGTGGACGAAGAAGGGTGGTACATAAGGAATTACATACACTTTCTAGAGTATGCTTCCAAAGGACTACATTTTGGAACAACGTCAACAACAAAATCTCAAGCAATAACTTCTTACCATTTCTTCCTTTAAGGGTTGGAAATAGATTTCATAAATGCGACCTCTTCAGGAATTAGCTAAGTATTAGTTGAGTGAAATGGAGGATTCAGGATCTAGTTCATTTTTTTTCTCTGTACTAATAGGGTGTTTCATGCTACTTACTCTGTGGAAAGCTATGGATCATGTTACTGACTTTGTGACATCAGAAGATCTAGAATACGCCTATTCTCCATACTACCCAAAGCAACCTACAGATTTAATGTGATCTCTATCAAATTACCCATGACATTTTTCACTGAACTAAAACAAATAATCCTAAAATTTATATGGAACCATAAAAGACCCAGAATTGCCAAAGCAATCCTGAGCAAAAAAGAACAAAGCTGGAGGCATAACCCTCCCAGCCTTCAGACAACACTACAAAGCTACAGTAATCAAATAGCATGGTATCAACACAAAAACAGACATAGGAATCAATGGAACAGAACAGAGAGCCTAGAAATAAACCCACACACCTACAGTCAATCTTTGACAAAGGAGGCAAGAATATACAATGGAGAAAAGACAGTCTCTTTAGCAAGTGTATTGGAAAAGTTGGACAGTCACGCGTAAATCAATGACATTATAACAGTGCCTTCAAATCCTACACACACACACACACAAAACCCTCAAAATGGCTTAAAAACTTTAATATAAGACAGGACACCACAAAACTCCTAGAAGAAAACATAGGCAAAACGTTCTCGGACATAAATCATAGCAGCATTTTCTTAGGTCAGTCTCCAAGGCGATAGAAACAAAGGCAAAAATAAACAAATAGGAATAAGCAAACTAATAAGCTTTTGTACAGCAAAGGAAACCATAAACAAGACGAAAAAACAACCGTCAGAATGGGAGAAAATATTTGCAAACAGTGCAACCAACGAGGGCTTAACTTCCAAAATATACAAACAGCTCATACAACTCAATAACAAAAAAAGCAAACCACCCAATCAAAAAATCAGCAGAAGACTTAAACATTTCTCCAGAGAAGACATACATATGGCCATCAGACACCTGAAAAGATGCTTAACTTCGCTAATTATTAGAGAAATGCAAATCAAAACTACAATGAGGTACCCCCTCACACCAGTCGGAATGGTCATCATTAAAAAGTCTACAAATAATAAATGCTGGAGAGGGTGTGGAGAAAAGGGAACCCTCCTGCACTGTTGGTGGGAATGTAAATTGGTACAGCCACTATGGAAAACAGTATGGAGGTTCCTCAAAAAACTAAAAAGAGATTTATCATATCATCTAGCATTTCCATTCCTGGGCATTTATCTGGGAAAAAAACCCAGAAGTTCTAATTCAAGAAGATACATGCACTCCAATGTTCACAGCAGCACTATTTACAATAGCCAAGACATGGAAACTACCCAAGTGCCCATCAACAGATGACTGGTTTAAGAAGATGTGGTATATATGCATATACGCAATGGAATATTACTCGGCCATAAAAAAGAATGAAATAATGCCATCTGCAACAACATGTATGGACCTAGAGATTATCACACTCAGTGAAGTAGGTCAGAAAGAGAAAGAAAAATATCATGATATAACTTATATGTGGAATCTAAAATATGACACAAATGAACCTATCTACAAAACAGAAACAGACTTACAGACATAGAAAACAAACTTACATTTACCAAAGGGGAAATGGGTGGGGGAGAGAAGAGGGATAAATTAGGACTTTGGGATTAGTAGATACAAACTACTATATATAAAATAGATAAACAACAAGGCCCTACTGTATAGCACAGGGAACTATATTCAATATCCTGTAATAAACCATAATGAAAAAGAATATGAAAAAGATATATAAATACACACATACATATACATATATATAAATGGAATCACTCTGCTATACATCAGAAAGTAACACAACATTGTAAATCAGCTATACTTCAATTTAAAAAATAGGGTAAGTCTATTTTACCATTGCTTCTAACATTTAACTATTCTGAAATGATTACTGATTCTTCAGAATAGTTTTAATATTAAATACAGCTTCTCTAAAGGGGAGATGTGTTTAAGAAATTGCTCTACTATGCAGGTTTTACCTAGATGTACAAGATGTCAAAACTTGAGTCTTTCTTCATGACATGATACATAGCAGTTACCGAAGTATGCATGATCTGCCCAATAATTTACAAAGGAAATACACACAATTCTTGAACCTTCCCATTTACTTGTAGATCATAAAGCATTTGAGAGAATAAGGAAGGAGGGAGGATTTGTAAAAAGACTTCCATCGAAGGGAGGTTTCCTTATGCTGTGAGTCTGCATAAGCCCCCCTCCTCACTCCCAAGTTCAGTAAGAGTTTGATGGGTATCACCCTGTTGGGGGGGAATATAGATTGGTGCCTGACTCATGCCTGAGAAAGCAAAAGTAGCCTGGGGCAGCAAGATCACAGTGGCCTTCACTCCCACAGTCTGTTGGGACAGAAGATGCATGAGATATACACGATAAGGGAGAGAGAGAGCGAAGTTGGGGCCATTTTAAGTCCTCCCCAAGATTCCCTCTGGCAAAGTGAGAGCTCTCCAACAGCAAAATCTACATGGAATCATCCACCAGCGATCCACGCAGAGTGGAGGGAATGACAACTGGAGAAACAGATTCCATCACTCAAAGTCTCAGGAGTTCCAAGCGGAGAGACCTAACAGGAGTCCCTGTAGAACCCATGGACACGTGCAGGATAGAAAGATGCAGCTGTAAACCTCTGCCAGCTCCAGGGGCTGGACCCAGATGGTCTTATCTGAACTGTATGTATGTTCGGTGGCTGACTGCTAGCTTAGAGGATGAGTATGAATTTGTCAGGCAGGACAGTGGTGGCTCAGCAGAGCACTCAAGAGAGGGTAAACAGCATGTGCAAAGGCATGGGACCTTCAGAGGCTAGTGAGGCCTGTGTGACAGGGAGATGCAGGGAGCTGGTGGTACAGACGCAACTGGGTCTAATGCCAAAGCTCTTGCAGATCAGGCCAAGAAATTTGAATTTTTTTTCCTGTGGGCAAAAGGAGCCTGGTGGTTTTTTAAGTCTGGAAATTATATGATTAGATTTCTTCTGACAACACAGGTAGCATTACAATGGGGAATTCATTATAACGAATTTCAGTAGGGACTCTTGGTGACAGGTGAGCTGCTGCAATAAGACACACAAGAGAAGACTGAAGAGGGCTGGGAGCAAGGCGTGGCCGTGGGGCTGGACGGGAGCAGCAGGCGTAATAAGACTTACGAAATAGGATTTTGCTGGTTTTGGTAACCGGCTGAATCACTGCGTGAAGAAGAGAGAAGCGTCGAGGATGACTCTAAGACTGATGATAATACTCTCTGGGCCTCAGCAGGCTTTTAAAAAATAGTATATCTATCTATCTATCTATCTATCTCTCTTTCATTTCAGACTAAGACATTTTTTTCAAAATTGTTAGGTATTTCCATATGTACTTGAAAACAGATATTCTATAGCAGCTCTAACCAAGAAGACTGCACAAAAGGAACAACGAAAACAACAAAAAGCTATCAGAATTTGAGAGCAGTTTTTGGCCTAAAATAGAAGGAAAATACCCCAAGAACCCCAAGGTGAATATTTTGACACTGTTTCAACACTCACAATAAATAAAACATGGAAAAGTCTGCATGGGGCATTAACAGACTCAACTAATACTGGTCCCAGCTTTTTATGATTAGCTACTCACAGATGTTTGCCTTTACAAATATTTATGTATTCAGATTGATCCTACTGAATAAAAGGAAAACATGAGTGAATAAAAGTACTGCTACAAAAAGAGCTTTCCAAATGTGTATCCCAATAAAAAGTTGCAAAATGCTTCTTTGATGAAGGAGGATTTACCAGTTTCTATTTTTAAGTCACACCATCCTTCACAAAGGCAAAGTACTAAAACATCACGTCTAACATATAAAAGTGTATGGAATAAAAATACCACAAAAATACTTGGCAGCAGTGAGTCCAATCAAAAGTGTTTTCGATGGAAAAGTACCTCAACTAGTCTGAGAAGCTGTCGTTCTAAAAATGTGGATAGTGGAAGGAATGCAGGATTTAGAGTCAGAAGACTTGGTTTTGGATCCGCAATTATCACTGCATTATTCTTCAACATTTTCTCTCTATGTGCTAGCCATAAACATGCAATTCACCAGAAAAGGATATAGAATGTCTAACAAAGATATGGGGAAAATGTCATATTTCACGAATAATTAAAGAAGTTTGTTTTTTAAATGAAGATTCTAGTCTATTCAATTAGCAAACTGTTTTGTTCTTACAAAAAACTACTGCTGGGTATTAAGGAGAATTGAGAATTGATATAGGATATAAATTGTTTCAACCTCTGTTGGAAGGCAATTTAGCAACACAGCTCTTGGTCTTATGACTCTCCTAAGGAAGTATCTTAAAATAGAGAAAAGCCTTAAGTAAAAATTGCTCATTGCAATATTATCTATAATGAAGGAAAACTAAATGCAAGCTAAATGTCAAACAGTAAGCACAGTTCAATAAATTTATTTACAGTTTGAATTATGTTCATAAAGATAGGAAAATGCTCATATTATAATATTAACTTGAAAAAAACCTCAGAATTCACAATTTTCTGATTTCAGCATTTAAAATTGAGGAATACAATATAGTAAGCAGTAGAATGGGTACCTTTCTCAATATTTCCTATGTCTTCTAATTTGTATAATTACCACGAATTTTAAAATAGAAGTTTTGGAAATTGCATAGCTATTTTTTTAAAGTACTCAAAGCTTTAAAATTATTTTCTAAAACAGTTGTCTAAAATGTAACATCTAAAAGCAAAAATTTTACATAAAATTCAAGAACAGCATGTGCTTTCTTTTTATATATTAACTGTGTTAATCACAGAAAGGAAATCGATGATATAATTGCCTTTTCTGTACCTTCAGATTATCCGGAAGTTCTGATCGCCCAGCATATCCAGGGTTCATTGTTATAAAGACAGCGCACGTGGGGTCAAGTTTTAGTTCAGTTCCTTCAAACACTAGTAAATCCACACCTGCATTAATACCTGTGAGTAATCAAGAATGAAATGACTTAGCAATTCCACATATAAATGGGACTGGTGCCATTCATTACCTCCTATATTTCTACTGTTTTCACACAATGCAGAGATAAACTAGTCCATTACCTCTTTGGAGAGTAAGAATTTGTTGAGCAACCACAGACAGTACTTCCAAATCAATTCTGTTAAACTCATCAAAGCAAGCCCAGGCTCCACAAGATAACAGTCCCTGGGAGAAAAGATCAATGAAAATTTTCAATTTTATCTGATTGAATATTACATTGAAATTTGTTATTTTCACCTCATCTTTTCGCGGATTTAATATCCTATCAAGGAAATTGCTTATTCACCCTTATCTTTAAAGCTTTAAAGGCGGCTTGTTCTTTTATTACCAATTCATTATTCTGCATGAACAAAGAGTTCAATCAACTGGAAAATTTTCCAATTGATTTTTTTTTTTTTACTTTCTGTGTATATCTTTTGCCATTTAGAGGTATATCTATAATTTCATAGCCTTTCTTACTTTTTATTTACAAACTGATTTTATTTGCTTTTTCCTTATGGACTCCATAGAATGGATTGTAATAATCCTTTAAATAAGATGACTTCTGTTGCCAATGAGACTACTCTCCGGCCTGAGCACCTTAATGACCAGCTAACACCGTTTGAGGCACTAGCTTGCAGTTCTAACTCACAGATACCTCATAAGTATGTGCCATTTGGTCATAAGGAAAAACTGGAAAATCAAGCTTGAGTAGCTGAGTCCAAATGTGGACTAACTTTAAAAAATCAATGCAAAAATATGCATTGAATGTACATTCTATAGATTGCATATGCATGTATGTGTGTTTCACTGAGTACCTAGTATATGCCAGGCATGATGCACGGCACTTTGTATATATCTTTTATGCAAGGAAACTAAGGCTATATCACATAAGATGTTAAGTATCAATAATTAGTACAATGCCATACATCTAATAGCGGCTGACCTTGGATTTGTGTACAGTTCAATCTATTGAAACACTGGATTAAACATGAATGGCATGCAATCAAAGAGTAGTACATTTTCATTATTTAGAGAAGACTCTATGACTTAGAAATCTAATACACGATAAAATAAAAGGATTAGAAATCACAGAACAGAATGCTTATGAAGTCACATGTTCAAACAGTTATACAGATTGTGAGGTTCTTAATAGTAAGACCTATGTCTTTTTTATTTTGTACCCCCATTATTCAGCATGATCCTAACACAAAGTGTCCATATGATCAATACTTAGCAATAATCAAATTTAATATTATAAGTATATGAATCTATATCAAAGAATTAAGAATATCATTATATAGATTTGAAAACTTAGCACATACCAGACTTTTCTTTAAGCATTTAGGAATATAGTGGCTATTCAAACTACACATAGAATCTTTTAGATTTGCTGTTTATTTCTTTAATCATTACAACAAGGTTGTATATCATGATAGAGGATGATTAAAATAGTTACTGTTCACTCAAATGTTTTCTTCATATGTTATTCATTATAATATTTTCTTTTATTTTATTCTAATTGTTTCAGCATCACAAATGTAGAGACTTTTTATGCTCCAAATCTATTATAAAATGACTAGGCCATACTTCAGGGAGGAATAGTTTACTGTATGGGGTAGGGTTGTTATATTCCTTTTTGTTAGTTTGTGTATTTTTTTTTTTAATGTTAGCTTTTTCTGGAGATACTTTTGAAAAGGATTACAGAATCTTTAAAATGTACTTTGAAAAGTATAGAAAAATAGAAATCAAATAAACAAATAAGTAGAGCCCATAATCCCACACGGATAATTTTGTGTTCAATTGTACCACCTAATATTTTAAGGAATAACAGGCTGTAGCAACAAAGCACTAAAATGACCAGATATTCATAGGTTACACTGATGAACTTAGGGACTTTATACTTTTAACTCCCCTTTTTGCAATCTTACAGACTTATAAGAGTGGGAATCTGACTCAGAATAAAAAAAAAACAAAAGAAGGATTTCAAGTTCACCAAAAAGATTAACAAAAAAAAAAAGAAAGATTTCAGGTTCACCAAAAAGATTAATCAGAATGTGTCTATAAAAGTAAACCACTGAACTTGTTAATGATTAATGAACTTGTTAATATTAACTTGTTAATACCAAGATCTACTGGACAAAGAAGTCTTTAGATACCACAATTTCTACATGATGCAGTGGTTCTCAAACTTCTAGCTGTCCAGTATACTGGAGGGACACCACTCATTCATTTCTATCAGTAATACTGACCCATTATAGCAAGGACTGGAGGTAGAGCTCCTTCTCAAATAAGCTTTTGATATAACCCTACTTCTCTCGAGAATTACTGAGATAATACTTTAACTTTAACTTTGCTTAAACTACAGTAAATCTTTTACTTTCATCAAATTATGTTTCATTATGAACAGCCTTTCTGAGAAGTTATCATATCGCAAATGACGAGTCAACTCAAACCTTAAAGAATTTTCCTAAAGCCAGATAATCCAACCCATCAGAACAGTTGAAAACAACACATTGTTTGGCTACAGCTTTGGCTAAATCTTTTGTAGTTTCAGTCTTTCCAGTTCCAGCTGGCCCCTCAGGTGCTCCTCCAAGGTGCAGATGAAGGGCTCCAAATAAGGTTCTGAAATATAATAAACGATATTTGTTGAATAATGTGATTTTTATATACATTCTGAAAAGAGGAAAAATTTAAGCTGAGAGCCAAATTTTCCACTTCCCCATCAATAATTCCTTCCTTCCTACTAGTCTATGAAAATCTTTGGGCACTACTTTTTTCTGTTATTATGTTTTACTTCTGAATAGCTGTATATATGACAAAAGCAGAACAAATTCACTTTTGAAATTCAGTGCTGACTTCTGGTCAATACGGAGAATTCAGCTGACCCTGAGTCACCCAGTCCCCCTACTGCAAGCATATGGAAATGCTACATAAAAGAAAAATATAACAACCTTTGAAATATATAGCCATTTTTGAACGAATGAAAAGGAAATTATCAATGAAGAGGGAATGCATAGCTGGAAAAGTAATTAGGTGCTAGAGCTGTAGAGGTGCACATTGGTTTGGAATTTGCATATAAACACAAGTGTATTTATACTCACATAGAAAATAAATCCTTAGAACTGAGCAAGCTGAGGAGCTGGAATGGATTCACTATTTAAAGCTAGAAGACTTGAAAGGCTGCCTTGTGTGTAAATGGGAACTAAAATTACTCCAGCAACCTACTCAAGAGACAAAGAAGAGTCAACTAAGGAAGAGACAGGAAGCTTACCCTTCATACAGTGCCCAACGAGAAACCTACATTTCACGGAGGGTGGGATCCAGTTCCCATTACTGATGGGCCGTGAACCCAAAATGAGAAATTAACATTAAAATTTTGTTCTGAAAACCCTAGAGCCCTCCACAGAGATAAATGTAAAACTGCTCCACATGGACACCTCCACAGCTGAGAAAATGTAAGACTACACGGGGAAACAACCCCTACTAAATTTAGCTCACAGCTAAAACTGGAAAGAGAGATCAGAATTAAGAATCAGACTTGCAGTGACAAAGGCAGTTGGACAATCATCTGGGAGGGTTACTGCACATATGGCACTCTGCCTTCTTTGGTATCCTAGCAATTTTTTTAAAATAAGATTTTAAATAAAAAGCAATACACATCGGCCTTCCCTGGTGGCGCAGTGGTTGAGAGTCCACCTGCCAATGTTCGTGCCCCGGTCCAGGAAGATCCCACATGCTGCAGAGCGGCTAGGCCCGTGAGCCATGGCCGCTGAGCCTGCGCGTCCGGAGCCTATGCTCCGCAACGGGAGAGGCCACAACAGTGAGAGGCCCACGTACCTCCAAAAAAAAAGCAATACACATCATAAAATTGTGGGGAAAAGCGGAAGCCAATCTCATAAGAGAGGCAACATGGAATCTAGCAATGAAAAATACAATCACTGAACTTTTGAAAACTCAGTAAACAGAATAAATAGCAGAGAAAACCTAAAGAAACAGAATTATGCACTAGAAGATAAATATGAGGAAATCACCCAGGGAGAGAGGTCAACTATAAGAAAAGTTAAAGACATAGAAGAAAGAAGGAAGAGAATGGGGAAAAGGCAAAATTCAAAAAACAATGGCTAAGAATTTGCCAGAGTTAAAGATATTAATTGAAAAAGTCCCAAGTAGGATAAATAAAAACTCATCCACATCTAGTAACATCCAGTGAACATCAACAATGAAGAGAAAACCTTAGAAACTACAATGGAGAAAATTACCTATAAAGGAATAATAATTAGAATAACAGAATACTCAGCAGGAGCGATGAATGCCAGTAGAATATCTTTGGAGAGCTGAGGGAAAATTACTGTTCATCTACAGTTTTATACCTAGCTAATCTATCATTTAATAATCTAGTGAAGACTAAAAGAAAAAAAAAAGAGAAGAAGAAGAGAAAGAGGCAATTTTAGATAAACACTGGTATAGCTCACTACTTGCAGAGCCTCACTTGAACAATTACTAAAAGCTATTGCCTAGTAAGGAGAAAAATTAAACCAGAAATCAGACAAAGAAAGAAGCAATGGCAAGTAAAGACACTGATAAAAGTTTTGGTAAACCTACATAAATATTAGTTGTAAAAAAATGTGTAACGGTATATAAACACAGGTCGTTCTGTGTTAGAATTTTGACTAAAACCCCAAGCTGAGAGCTTTAAAATATTTAAAGTCAAGAGAATGCCTGCAGCTTCTCCTGATGGCAGAGTAGGAGAAAACAGGGACGGTAAGAAAGATCCACTCTTACTGATGGCAAAACAAATGTGTGTTATCATCTTGCCAGATCTAGATCCCACTGGAAAGGAACCAGATTTGAGTCAAGCTGAATGGGACCCCGTGCAGGAGGCCCATGTAGAATCAGAGGAGACCCCAGAAAGAGGGTCAGTGTGTGGTGGACCTCAGCAGAGGCTGAAGCAAAAGTCACCAGCAGCCAGCCAGAGAAGGCATTTTCTGCAGGTGGGAGAAGCAGGTGACTGCAGACTCCCAAAGAACCCATATAAACATCCCCTGGGAGATCTGGTACATCTAGACTTGTGCCATCAAGGAAGGCACTAAACAGCCAAGAGATATTTGTCACCCAAGACACCTGTCACCTATAAACCTAACTCTCCCTTTCCTTCTCCTCTCCTCCATCAACCCCCAACACTAGAGGAGCTAAAAGATGAGCTATTGAGGGATGAATGCGAAGGACAGGGACAAAAATGACAAAAGACTGACCACATTTACCTTCCCAAATGCAGGCCATGAGCTTGAGTCAAGCTCGAGCTGGAAGGGAAGGGATGTTTTAAACTGGCTGAAAAATAGTAATTTTCATTTTAGACCTAAATGGACTTTTAGTACCTGAAAATAATAACACTATTCATTAGCATATTAAAGTTGCCAGAAAGAGTAGGAATCTACCTTAGATTTCACCCAGAAATGGGAAAAATATTTGATAGAGCAAGTTTAAAAGAATGGTGATAAAAAAGAACAAAATTGCTTTCTGCTTGCATCCTGAGACTGGTTTCGTCAATAAACTACTTACAGTTGAGAAAATGAAAAAAACAAAGTTTAATTTAGTATTTGACAATAATTTGGAGTATGGGAGATGGGACCTTGGCGTTAAACATAAAGGTCTTTTATCATTCAGAAGGACAATAAAAAACAATGTACATGTAAATACCTATGAGATATCTGATGGAGATATCCAGCAGGCATGTGTGTGGAGAAACTTAACAGGAGAGAGACCTTGGCTGGCGGTACAGGTTTGGGGATCTTCAGAATGTAGGCTGTTAAAGCCTAAGAATGGAGGAGGGCATTCAGGAAACCATGACGCATGAAACAAAACAATACATGAAAACAGAATTCTAGAAAATTCCTTGGAGAAGGAAGAAGGATGTCTCAAATGATCCAAAAGGAAGAGTCAGAAGTTTCAAGAAAGAAATGAACAAAGTAAAAAAATAACAGAAACGCCTGATAATACTTAGAGTTCTAGAGCTGAGAGGAAGACGCCAGCAGAGAAAGAAATTGAAGGTCATGTTAAGACAAGAATTAAGGGTCTAGGCAAAGATAACAGAGGATACACTTGGTGCTTAAAAAATTGAGTAATTTAGGAGTGAGTGAAAGTTGTTCCAATTAGATCTTTAAATTAATGAGTTTACCTGTAACACCTGTCAGTGAGTGGAGTAATAACCAGCCTAGGAGAATTACCCAGATATTCATATCCATATCGTAAACCAGCATTAATCATCTTTGTTTCTAAATGACTGTCCTAGTACAAATCAGATAAAATGAAGTTAGCTTAAATAATAAAAATTTAAATAATATGAAACCTCAAGCTCTTAAATAATAGCCATGTAAAAAACAACTTTAAATTTCACTTTTCAGGCATCATTTAATTCAGTAGAAGAATTCAATATCTAATTTCCTTGGATAAGTAATTGAAGTCACTGGCTTCAATTTTCCCCATAGAACAACTTTGGAAAATGTATTTATTCTTTACCTCTCTTTTCTTTTTTTAAACTTGCTAACACTATTTTATTAAGGTATAATTGACATACAACATTATATTAGTTTTAGGATACAACATAATGATTCCATATTTATATTTATTGCAAAATGATCACCATAATAAGTCAACATCCCTCACCATACATAGTTAGAATTTTTTTCTTGTGAGGAGAACTCTTAAGACCTACTTTTCGCAACTTTCAAGCATGCAATACAGTATTATTAACTACAGTTGCCATGCTGTATATTACATCCCCATGAATTACTTATTTTATGACTGGAAGTTTTGACCTTTTGACTCCTTTCACCCATTTCTCTCACCTTCCCTACCCTCACCCCCAGGCAACCCCCAATCTGTTCTCTGTATCTCTCAGCTTGTTTTTTATTTTTATTTTATTTTGTTTTTTAGATTCCACATATAAGTGAGATCACATGGTATCTGTCTTTCTCTGACTTATTTCACTTAGTATAATGCCTTCAAGGTCCATTCATGCTGCTGTAAATGTCAATATTTCATTTTTTATGGCTTAGTATTCTATTACATATATATATATATATATATATATATATACACACATATATCACATCTTCTTTAACCACTCATCCATCAATGAACATTTAGTTTGTTTCCATATCTTGGCTGTTGTAAAAAAATAATGCAATTAACATGGGTGTGCATATATCTTTTTGAGTTAAGTGTTTCTGTTTTCTTCAGATAAATACCCAGAAGAGGAATTGCTGGATCATACGGTAGTTCTATTTTTAAAGTTTTTTTGAGGAGTCTCCATACTGCTTTCCATAGTGGCTGCACCAATTTACATTCCCACCAAAAGTACATGAGGGCTCCCTTTTTTCCAAATCCTTGCCAAGATGTGTTACCTCTTGTCTTTTTGAGAACAGCCATTCTACCAGGTGTGAGACGATATCCCATTGTGGTTTTGATTTGCATTTTCCTGACAATTAGTGACGTTGAGCATCTTTTCATGTGCCTGTTGGCCATCTGTATGTCTTCTTTAGAAAACTGTCTATTCAGATTCTCTGCCCATTATTTATTTATTTATTTGTTTAAGTGTCCAAGAGGTGCTTTATTTCTTTATTTAACATCTTTATTGGAGTATAATTGCTTTACAATGGTGTGTTAGTTTCTGCTTTATAACAAAGTGAATCAGCTATAATATACATATACCCCCATATCTCCTCCCTCTTACGTCTCCCTCCCACCCTCCCTATCCCAACCCTCTAGGTGGTCACAAAGCACAGAGCTGATCTCCCTGGGCTATGCGGCTGCTTCTGCCCATTTTTTAATCAGATTTTTTTTGCTATTGAGTTGCATCTGTTCCTTATCTATTTTGGATTTAACCTCTTATCAGATATATAATTTGCAAATATTTTCTCCTATTCAGTAGGTTGCCTTCTCAATTTGTTGATGCTTTACTTTGATGTGCAGAAGCTTGACACAGTCCCACTTGTTTATTTTTGCTTTTGCTGCCTTTGCTTTTGGTGTCAAATTCAAAAAATCACCAAGACCAATGTAAAGGAGCTTACCACCTACGTTTTCTTGGAATTTTATGGTTTCAAGTCTTACATTCAAGTCTTTAATCCATTTTGAGTTAATTTGGGGGTATGATGTAAGATAGTGATCCAATTTCATTCTTTTGCATGTGGCTGTCCAGTTTTCCCAACACCATTTATTAAATGTCCTTTCCCCATTTATATTCTTGGCTCCTTTGTTGTAAAGTAATTGACCATATATGTGTATGTTTATTTCTGGACTCTTTATTCTTTTCCAATGATCTATGTGTCTCTTTTTATGCCAATACCATACTGGTTTGATTACTTTAGCTCTGGTAGTATAATCTGAAATCAGGGAGTGTGATGCCTCCAGCTTTGTTCTTCTTTCTCAAGACTGCTTTGGCTATTTGGGGTCTTTTTTGTTTCTGTAAAAAAATATTAGGATCGTTTGTTCTATTTTTGTGAAAAATGCCATTGGAATTTTGATAGAAATTGCACTAAGTCTGTAGATTGCTTTGGGTAGTATGGACATTTTAACAATGTTGATTCTTCCAATCCATGAACACGGATCTTTCCATTTATTTGTGTCTTCTTCAATTTCTTTCATCAGTGTCTTATAGTTTTCAGTTTATAGGTCTTTCACCTTCTTGGGTAAATTTATTCCTAGGTTATTTTATTCTTTTTGAGCAATTGTAAATTGGATTGTTTTCTTACTCTTTTTGATAGTTCATTATTCTCCTATATTTTCAATCATTTGTTCAACTTGTTTTCACTGTAGAGGGAGTATTATCATCATCACCATTTTACAGATAAGGAAGCAGGTGCCTGAAGAGAGTAGGTAACTTGCCCAAGTCACACAACTGGTAAGGGGAGGATGTAGCACTTGAAACAATCAGTCTACAGTCTGAGCTCCTAACCACTGTACTCACGGCCTCATATGGTTTTCCAGGGTTCTGGTTCTTGTAACTCTTCTCTTCCCACTCCATACCTCCCAAAGCCTTTCACAAAAGTGAATATGATAACTTCTGAGTCTCTATCTCCAATCCTCAGCTCTCTCTTCCCATTCTCAGCAGGCCCAGCCTTGTTCACTGTACTATTCCTGCTCCTCCTGCCTTCCTGATGGTGACTGACATCACCAACTACATAGATCCCCTGATAAAAACCTTCCTCCAGATCATGTTTCTGGTTAGTTCAATTGATCAACAAGAGGAAAGTTTAATGACTAAATCATACTAAAACAGTCTGATTTGTACACTCTTTAGATGCATCAGGAATCTAAGAACACAATTATAAACTGATTAGTTTCAACATTTTACAGATTCAGCAAGCATAATGACTAATTTCAAATGAGTAATTTTTTATAATTACTCATAGTTTGTGTGCATCTATATATGTATGTGTATTTCTATGTAACTATACATTTGGATACAGATATAAACACAGTTTTCAAACACTTGACATATAGTTTTTGGCTGCCTTAATCTTCAATCTGGAGAATGCTTTTTAGGTATAGTCAGCCATCAGCTAAAATCCTAAAATCCTATATTACTGATACTATGTCTCATGTGAGTTAGCAAGCACAAATTGTATACCTGTGAGCTGAAATTGCTGAGTAATAACATTCAGTGATATTACTTACCTGCCAATAGTACCTAAGCTGACTTAACCATTCAAACTCAGAGTCATCACTAACTTTCTTTTTAACAAGTGTTGTGAGAACATCTCTAGCATGGACATCCAGCACCACGAGGGCTCCCAGAGTAACACGATTCTGCTTGGACAATTTGCCACGAACCAAGGTGACAATATCATCAATTTGTTTGTTACATTTTTCCAAGTATTGCTCAAGAGACTGAAAGAAAATAAGATATTATTACTCAGTGTGATCAGAACCCTTTTGAACAAAAAATTTTTGACCTAGCATGTATACAGAGTATTTTCTACATTTTTATTATAATTTTCCATATGACATAACTTAAAAATAATCAAAAAAAATTTTTTACTACAGAAGTATTAGGTGAACAAGCTCAATCAGGCCAGACATATTTGACATACATGGTTTGCGCCTACCCAACATTCCCTCCTTTCCATTTCTGCTCTTGTATGCTCTTGTGGTTTTGTGAGCTGTCAATCATATTGCCCCATCTCCAAGGCAACATGAAGGAGGGCATGGGTGACCCAACCAGAGCCAATCACAGTTCTTTCCAGGGACTGCTATACAGATGGGAAGAAAAGTGCTTTTCACTAGGCTTGGGAGACTCTCAGAATGCCAATCCGAAGCTACTGAAAGCCTTCACCCCACTGCAGAAAAAAGCCTGACAGAGACCAGTAGAGATGAAAAATAGACAACAAAAGAGAAGCTGCAGCAGTGATGAAGCCCTGAGATCCTGATTCCAAATGCTCTACCTTAGATCTCATGAATCCTTCTAGTACTCCTGTGTGAGCTTCTGAGTAGGATTTGTGCCACTTGAAATGTAAAGATCCTAAAAAACAAAACAGCTAACATTTTAGTTTACGGTGAGCTAAGGCCAGTTCTAAGGATCAGGCTCTTTTGGGAGGGGTCTCTTTTCTGGTGGGTAAATCTGATCAGTATGTGAAAAAGAGAAGAGGGTTTAGGAAAATCAAATTAAAATCAATGAAAACTGCTGTGCCTAAGGGAAGTGTAAATATCCTGCAGCAGGCTGATGTGGTCACTTTTCCCCACTCTAATAATATTTAATAAGCATTGGGCACCAATGAGTTTATTTCACTCCTTTAGGACCAGGTTAAGTGGTAGCAATGAAACTAAAAATGAGGATTTCCAAGGATGAGAAAAGCTTAAAGGGTAGAGTTGGAGACTTGTTTCTTTAAGGGTCACTTTTATTACTCCTTGAAATATTTTATCCTTTTTTTTAGGAAGTCATTTTTTCAAAAGTTTGGTGCTTGAACACTATTCCATTTATATCATTTTCATAATTAATTGCTATTAATTTGCTTCATAAGTAGTGAAAAATAAAATTCTGTCCCACCTATGTTTAAATAACCCCAAGTGTTTAAATTCTTGGAGCCAATTGGTGAATTTAAGTATATTGAGTACACAGATTAGTAAGAATAGTTTTGCTCCTAAGAACACAAACTACGCCAGGTGGTGCATCTTAGTTTCCTAAACAGTAAAAGTCAGGATCTTTGAGAGCCTTACCAGTTCTCACGTACTGTAGTTCAACACAAGGCATAAGATTAAACTTTTAATGTTTGGACCTGATGGCATAAATTATATGTCCATAAGAGTCTGTTACTATTTACATCAGCAGAATGTATTTTGCTATACTAGAGAAACAGATTTAGAACTAAAATTTAGCTTCAAACTGTGATGAACTAAGTTCTTTAGGAACTATATTATAATAAATCAATGAGAATTCAGATCAGCTAGATTGAAAAAAATCATGATATTCAATCACTTTTGTTACATTTTATTCATTGTAAACTGTTCTGTACAGTGAACTAATGAATCTAAAGGTAACTATCAATACGTTATATAGTTATCCAAAATAAACCCTGTCTGGAATCATATTTTTATCATACCTAGTTCCCTCTACATACACAATGATAAGCTGACTCAAAATCATAGCAATATTTGCAATAACCCAAGCTCTGTGACAGTGGTGATTCTTTCATTCATTTTTAGCCCCTGTAATAGCTCATATACTGACTACTTCCACAGTGACTATTCCTTGAATAAATAAATGGAAACAGATCCTGAGGGGAATGGGTCCTCTGGAAGTGGGACAGTACAACATGGTGCTATCATAGCATCAAGCTCCAGACAACCTGGAGTGTTTGCAGAGAATGGAAATGTCTAGTCTCCTCTGAGGCTGCCAAGAGTCCCCAGTTACTGAACCAAAGATATCAGTTTCGAATGTGAACCACACATTAATTAAGGAAAAAGTCATCAACACACAGAATACTAAAACATGTGCTACCCTCCCCTGATAGAAACACATATTAAATCACCAATGCTTTAGAATACTAAAACATGTGCCATCCCTTCCTGATGCTGCTACAGAACCTAAACAAACTGAATATGCACGAGATACAGACAGGGACAAGGTACACAGACAGCAGATGAAGGGCATATTGAAGCAGAGTATTCACAAGCAGAGGAAAAAGGAAAGAATTAATTTTTAAGGACACGTACAACGCTTAATTTCATTTCATGAAATTTAGTTATGTGAAACATCACAAAACACAACAGAAGAGAACAATCCAGCAAGTAACAGCAAAAAAGCCTTGCTAAGTTCCACTAAATTACAGCTTTAGAGGATCTACGTCTATGAAGCTGAGTCCCCCTGGAGTAGTAGTCACCCAAGGCATGGATTCTCATTTTGGCTTTCTCTGTGAATGAATGGCTCCATACGTGCACCATATTACACGAGTGGGATAAAATGGAGTAAACTAATAAATGAGTGAATAAATAACCTCATCTCAGTATCAGTGGATACTGTTGTAAGCCAAAAAAAAAAAAATCTATTTGTATCTGTATAAAATATGGTAAGAACAATATAGTAAGAATTGTAGGCAGATAGCTTTGAGCAGAGGACACATTGAAATGCAATGACCTAAATTGTGTGTCCCTTGAGATACAAATTACGCCTGGGAGATAAGTAGAAGCATGAAAGGTTTACACTTAAATTCTCTACCTCAACTCCTACCTGTTCCAGAGAAAAATATCGTTTTGACAGACGGGTGGAGGTTTAATAAACACCACGTTTAAATTGAAGAAATGTGGAAGATGCCTACAAATTTGCCTTATTTGCTCACATTTGCTTCTTTGTTCCCTCTATTTCCCATAGCGATGAATGAGAAAGTTGGCATGGTGGTTTGGGGGGCCAGCAAGCAAGGAGCGAGATCCATGTCCCACCAGTAACCCACATTGGCGATAGAGGAATCCCTTTGTGTGGGGCGTGGTAGCTTAAAAGTAAACAGACAAAATGAAGTTTCTGGACCCACTGGGGAGAAAAGAAACATGCACATAGACAGCCAAGAGCCCAGGAGTATCCCCAAGGGCTTACTGCTGTGAGGGAAACCCTCATTCCCCTTGCTCTGGTTTCCATGAGGAAAGACTTTTTCCTAAAAATCCCTGACTTCCTGCCCTATGCCCTTATCCTTTCCTCAGAGGAGAAATAAGTGACCTGTTGGTAAGTTGGAGTGAACTAAGCGTGTGTCACTCAGCTCCCTCCTCTATGAGATCTGCCTGCTTACAGAGAATACGAGTCTCTCTCAAACCCAACACTCACCAGTGCTCAACAATACCTTACAGACAATAATGCCAAACTCCATGTAAAAAATACATTAAAAACTCATGGTTTTAAACAACATCTGCAACTGCTAGATTCCAACTGACCTATCAGTCAACCAAAAGTTGACCTGCTTGGAATCCTACCTTATGGATAAGAATGCTGCTTCTGTTTTTAATATTATTTTAATATTATAATATTAAATATATATTTGTTAGAATAATTAATATTAAGCATCATTCAAAATATTATTATTTACTAAAAATCAGTACACTAAAAATTAAAATAGTCAAAATAAGTCAATTAATATCTTTTGTCTTCATAGGGTAGTTTTACTGAAGATATAAAAGAGAATTATGTTATGTTTTTCCTCCTAATCTTTCTGAGTTTAGGACATTTCTTTGTCCTACTATTACTGTATTTTTAAAGGCATAAAAATGTATATAATAAAAAGATTGAGGCTCCAGTATGCTTGGCTTTTTGAGTGGATTGTCTTTATTTTTTTTTAGAATAATTGTATTTTGGCAATTATAACTATTTAAAAAATGCTGCAAAACCTGTGGGTAATAAAAGCTTACCTTTTGTCCTTTTGCAATAGCTGTTTGTACTTCTATTGTCCAAAAGGTTTGGGATACACAGAGAACTGTTTGTCCAGGCCAATCTCTTACCCAGTTAATTCGTTCATGTTGTGTATAGGCAAAAAGTGCATCTCTAATTACCTAATTGAAAAAGAAAATGCTAAAGGTAAACAATTTCATACTTTACTTGAACAAGCTAAAAAATGAAGAGCTAACTCCTGAGTGGATTATCTTGTACTGCTCAACTTCTTACAGCTTAGCCAATGATGAAGGTTTAAAGCATGTAACTAGACAATTTCAAGTTTTTCCATACACCTGAGAGCAAAACAAATATATTACATAGCATTTTATTTTGCTGATACATAATCTATTTGTGTGAACCACATTATATGAAATATTTCTTTGGCCAGTCGCAGCCAAAGATGTCCTAGGTACATTTGGACTGAACAAACGCAAGCAATTTAATTACAAAACATAAGTTCAAATAATTCCAAAATGAGATCTGTCAAATTCACCAATTATTTTCTTTGAACTTAATCAGATCCCCACTCAGCCATGTGTATATTTGTACATGCACACTCAAGCACCCTACACAATTTCTCTAAAGTTCCTCCTGTGTTTCCAGACCTCGCTCCCTCTCAGTCCTGTAGTTTGATGCCCAAGGCTATGATGACAGGGTGGATATATAATTCATTCATGGAGAGTTGAGAGCTTTAAATTCAGGAAGCCTAAGTCATGTACTTTACTACATGCGTTTTCAGTGAATTCATAGATCCACTTTTTCTATCAGCCATCAGTGGGAAACATTCCAATCTATTATATGTATCAATCAAAAATAGTAGCATCTATGAGGTGATAGTCACGTTAATGTCTGAATTTCAGAAAAGATTATCAAAATTACATTTTTCTGAGAAATATATAAGGATAGGCAAATCTTTCTGGATTTCTAGTTTAGCTAGGATATTTACGGAGTTGAATAGAAATGAAGGGCAATCTTGTCTATTGATAATAAAGAAAATGTAAAAGGCCAGAGGAAGCCACAGAAAGGGCAGGTGAAAAGGAGAAACTGAGAGACGGGAGGAACACAGGAAAGAATAGAAGGTACAGTAGAGAAATGCCAAAGATGGAATAAATATGTGTTCTAGAAGGACACTGTGGAGAGAATAGGAGGGAGGCATTAAAATCTAAATCACAAATTTCTATACAGTTGGATGAGGAGAAATATGATTACATAAAGTTCTATAATATTGTATATAAAACTGTGTATGCCATATATGGCATTATTAAATTGTGTTATTAAACTGTGTATGCCATATATGAAAAATAACATATTTTGGCAGTAGCAAGCTGCCAAACTACAGCAAACTGCAGTATTAAACCCATGATAATCCAGTAAGATAAAAGGGCAAAGGTGCCAAGAACATGATTTTTTATTATTTAGAAATGACACAAAATTCACTTAATTTAGGCATGCAGTAGCCTTTCAAGCATGCAAATACATATAGCACAACACAGTAACACACATAGCTCCTATCTGTAGTATTTTACATTGCATTCACTTGCATTTTTCCCACCGACACAAACTTACACATGAACATTTTTGGGGAAGATATTTCCTAGCCGCTTACTTGCCACCCCATCTTAATGCTCTGAAATGGTAACCAAAATATTTTCTCTGAGTACCCTGACAAACAAAATTAAAAGAATAGTTGAAATAGTATTAGATATGTCTAAAATAATGAGTTACCACTGTATCATCAAGTAACAAACCATATAACCAATTCAATGCTGCTAAGTAGTGGTCCAAGTGAAATGCATTTAGCTGATAGCTAAATGGGATAGCTGCGTAAATGCTGCTGATAGCTGCGTAAATGGGAAAGCTGCTTGTCAATACTTATCAAGCCCTACGAAAGCTCATCCTCTTTTGCCCAGTGATTCTACATATGAGAAGTTATCATAAGAAAATAAATAATTCAATCAAAGAAACCAGTATGCATAAGGACATTCATTATCACTTAATCCATAATAGGGAGAAATGGGAACCTGTCCAAAAGATTTTGCATCTATTGAAAAAATACAAAGCAGGCAGATATTAAAATTATATTTAAGAGAAAGGAACATTAAGACACATGATGTACATTAAACACCTAGATTCCAGTGAATTTTTCAATAATGTGTGACAGCATCTGAAAAATTCATGAAAACTGTTGTTTAGGGCTTGATGCCATATTTCCTTCTCATTCTTTCTCTCATGCTTCCCTGCTCAATCATGATTTTTATTCCTGGTAAGGAACTTGAATGCTAAGTCCACATTATAGTAAAAGATTAATTAACTGCTCAATTAAGCTCTATCTGCTCCCTCAACTTAAAATTCTCTACTAACAAAAATAATTACAAATGATTGAGGTGGTAATATGCTTTCTGAGATATGGAAAATATGAAGTTACTGTTAATTGTAGAAAGTACTTATGATTTTCTAACATTTTGGTACATATTTTATATATTCACAGAACAAAAGGAACCACCAGAGGAGCATACATGTCAAGGAGACTGATGTGAAACTGCAGAGAGGTGCTTCCAAGGCGAGACTAAAGACAGACCATGCAGACCAAAGTGTGTCTAACATTGAAAGCACAAGAAATGAGACAGACTCATGACTAAAACCCAAGTTTGTTGTAGTATGTATGGCATTTTGTCCCACTTTTCAAGTGAGTCACTACAAAATTAGTATCAGAGACCATATCTTTGCCTTCAATCTATCTGTTACAATTGATTTGGTAATTCATGACTCAATTTGTCTAAATAGAAGTGCATTTATCAATACTACATTAACGTTCTATCATCTTTACTAGAAATAATAATAAATACGGTTGACTACCTTATGGATGGATTTAATCATAACTCTCTCTAACTCAGCCAACCACTTCTCCACTTGACCTCTGGCTTTGGCTGTTGAAATGGTGTCTACGAGTTCCACCACTTCTCCTTCACTACTCTTCATGTGAGTGATGTCCAAACTTTCTGTAAATTCCACCTTTGCAATTCCTTCAAAACATTTCTTCAAGTGAGGTTGTACTCTATCAGGAAAAAAAATTGTTTAAGGGACTTAACCAAATAAAAGCAATTCCCTAAATATCAGTGTTCTTTGTATACCAATCTTCATTCAAAATTCATAAATGTGCACTATGCGTGAGGCCCCTGCTAGATGCTAGAGATGAAGCGCTGATAGAAAAAAAAAAAAAAAAGACAATTCTTGCCTGCACGGATTATACAGTCCAGTGGGAGATCATCATTAATGGAATAATCACAAAAAGATCTGTAAAATTACAATTATAATAAGAGCTACATGAGGCTTTGTTTCCAACACAATGAATCAAAAGCTGTTAAAAGTAATACAAGGACCAAACCAATCTTGACCAACAGATAAAACACTAATCTGAAGAATCTTCAAATGCACAAAAAGTAAGATATTTCAACTGGGATCTTCAGAGACTGCTTGCAAATTATGAACTAGGTTTAGTGCTTTAAGTAAATCAACTACTTTGAAGGTGCCCAACTTTAGTCTATTCATTGTAATACAGATGGAACTGACTAAATTCCTCATTCTTGGCACATTACAAATGACCAATTGAATTTATCTTTCAAACAGGCAAAAAATGGGCAGAGTATAAAAAGTCAGGTGGAAATCTGAGTCTAAATTTATCTTTTTGTCTGGATTACTTGTCTCCTACTTTGAAGGCACAAGACACAAAACTGACAAATTTAACAAATATCTATTCACTGACTGATGTAAACCAGACTCTCTTCTAAGGAACAGGGAATCAGCTGTGAGGGGGAGAAGGTCAAAAATCTCAGCCATCATGGAGCTTATGTTCTGCTAGAGGAAAGCAAACAGTAAACAAATAAGCACATTATAGAGTAAGCCAGATGATAAAAAGTGTGCTGAAAGAAAACGAGGCAGAGAAGATAATCAAGAAAGGTGACTAGGGAGTGCTGGAAGGGGGTGCCATTTTAAATAAGTGGCCAGGGAAGGCCTTCTTGAGTGGCAGATGTTTGAGCAGGTTTCCACAAAGATCTAGAGGAGGTAAAAGAAGTCTTATGGATATTTGGGTGAGGAGGATCCCAGGCAAAGAGAACAGTACACTGAGGGAGGAGGCTGCCCCTTTTATGGGAGAATTACAAGGACTGTAGCAGAATAAACAAGGAGAAAGCTAGTGGGGGATGACTAGGAAGGATCATGGGGGAGCACCTGCATGGGTGACTGCAAGCCACTGAGAGGGCGCTGACTTTTATTCTGCATGGGACGTAGAAGAGGGATGTGTTCTGAAAAATCTGTAAGACAATATGTGATAAAACGAGAAATCCACTCCAAGATTCATCATATTTGGAAAAATATCATTCAATGATATTCCTTACGCTTTTAATCGTTATTTAAGTTGATTATTGATATGATTTAGAATAGTCTTGAAAAAAGTTATTACATAAACAAAATCATATATATTTAAGTTCTGCATTATTCTGAAAATTAAAGGCAACAAACTTAGCCATGTATTATATACATATAACATATATGTATATCTTACTTACCTAGTGGGATCTTTAGTCTCAGACAGTATCTCAAGAAGTTCATCGTTAGACAAGAAAAAGAATCTGGGGAAGAAGAGACGCTTCTTTTCCAAATATTCATTAAGTCCTTTAAGAATGAGTTCCAAAAGTTCATTAGATTTTTTCAGCCTCTCCAGCATTCTCTCAATAGTTACAACTGCCAGAACATGTTTATCCTAAAAATAAAAAATGTACAACTCAAAAATACTTGATATTCATATTGACTTTATATTCCTATTATTTTTGAGATTGCATGGTTTTAACATAACAAATGTTATTCAAAATTTAAAGTGAATACTTACTTATGTTTTAAAAGTACTCTTGCATAGTCTAGATCTAACCAGCCCTTTAATTGTGTAAAAGCCACGTTGACTTGGTCCTCATTGATGTTGGCCACAATTTCTCATTCTAAGTTGGGAACTGTGAGAGACAATGAGTGTGGCAGGAGTGGGGAGGGGGACACTATCTGAACTCACAAGAAGGACAGGAGGAAACAAAAGAGTATGAGATATGTTTGTCTATTGTTCTTCGAGGAAAAGTACTCTAAAAAGATGTCACCATTATAATTATTATTTTGAATATTATTGTTATCAATAATAATAAAATAACAATTCCTGTTTTATGAGGGTAGATAAAAATAAGGGGTTGGGAGCGTGGAGGAAGGAGCTTTCCATAAAGATCTTACATTGCAAAGAACTACCTTTGGAACCGCATTATAACACTCTGCTTGTCGAAGGACTGAAGTTCAAGGTGTGTTCTTCCTGAACTCTCTAGAGACTAAGATTGTTCTACTTTCAAGGCATGGATTTCTGAACATTCTATCACTTGAAAGTGTCACCGTGAGCTGTTTGCTTTAAAGGGATTCAAACACAATCAAGTATTTTTAAAAGCTTTCTTTTATGCTGTAGGATTCAAAATAAGAATTATACCAAAAGCTGGTCTTAAGAACTGATATTTTAAGAAATAGTTTACTGATTTCTCAAAATACCCCTACAAGTAACCACCAGGCTTATGAAAATCTTTAGAAATACATATTAAAACACAATCTAGACAGAGCTGAAATAAAATTCTTTTTACTATTTTTCCTTAACACATGATTGATGTCATCCAGGTCTAGTCTTGGTCTTATAATCCCAAACTCAGTGTTCACCACTGACACCAATGACAAAGAAAGAAGAATTCTTTACTAAGTAGGCTTAGAAGTGTGAGAGAGAGGTGGCAAAACACATTAGAGATTTTAATCACCAGACCAAATAAACTTCATGAGAATATACTGGTACATTTAGAAAATTTACATGAAATTAAATCAAGGGAATATTGTTAAAAATTAAAAAGAATTTTAAGATTAACTAATTTAAACCTATTTTTGGTACTTAGCCAAAGGGAGTTTGGTACTGACTGTGAGATCAATCAAAAATTTCAACTGTAAATTGTTTCACAGAGAAATTTTATTCTACTGCAGGAACATGTTTTTGTTAATATACTTTCAATGTGACTGGAAAGGAAAGATAATTTTCTGCTTTGTTTTGAAATATAACAATGTAACTTGGGAACACAGCAATTTAATCAAAGAACAAAATAATCATCAATACCTGTTTTTTTTCTTTTTTCAGTAGAACAGGTTCATATGGAATATGCAACATATGCAATTCACTTATCTTTAAAGAGGCACAATTTTTTAAAGGCATTTTATTATATTTCCTAAGAGTTTTATGTTTCAAATAAACATTTAAAAATGCACACAAAAAGAAGCATGACAGAGATTCAGGTCATAATTTAATGTTCAGTTCATTCGACAAAGTATGGAGCAGTGCCCTTGTACTCCTAAATTCAAAAACCAAAATGGTGTTCTTAGAGTGCCACCTTCTGGAAAAGTATGCTTTTCTTTGTTGGAAAAAAAAAAATGTTGCTAATAAATGTGAAAACTTCCTTTCACAAATTAACAATGTTTGTTTTATTCTCAGCCAAAGAATTTACTGCAATTCGCTATTTTGGATCTGAGATTTGAAAGCTAAAATAAAATCAGTTATTTAAAACAACAGTTCATATTTCTTTCTCTAAATATTGCAATTACAAAAGAAATACCCCTTGGAAGCACTTAGCATTTGAGCAAAAAAATTTTTATTGGATTCCTGAGGTCAAACCTATTTATCTAGATCAGCTCAATGATGCTGAATCAAATATGCTAGTTCTGAATCAACACAGGTGATAATCTATGTACCTTGGTATATGGACTTAAGAAAAAAATATAGAAAAGTAATCAATCATCTCTGGACTGGAAACTAAACACTCTCTTCTCATGAGAAGGTAAACAGAACAGAGACTACATCAGATGAAGAGAAGAACAGACCTGGTTCCTAATCACTTAATTAACTTGACTCTCTATTTTCTTATCTCTAAAATGGAGATAAGAGCTCTCTTTCAAAGTTGTTATGAAGACCAAATTAGACAAAATATTGGAAGCACCTAATATGGTGCCTAGAACACACATATGCTTGAAACTACCCTTTCCATTTCGCCTTCTATAACTGTCTCTTGATGAGATACAGACAGAGAGACACTACTCTGGGGGAATTCATGGAGTAAGTCACTTACATCACTCCATTGGTTTAATGGAGTTAAAATAAACATTTTATAAACTGCCATCCTTCTGGTAAGATATTCATCATAGTAAAATAAAACTGGCTTTAAGTTCCTTTAAGCATTGCCACAAAATTCTAGTACAGAGTAGGCATCCCATAAATATTCGTTGAATGCTTGAGTGAACGAGGATGAGTTAAGCCTGCAGACACACAAAGGCACTCAAGGAACTTACGACCCCCCCATTGTACCAACTTATCAGCTAAGGTTCTCAAGGCAGAACAATAAGATGTTATAACAGGAAGCTACCAGAAATTTGAAACTAAGTATGACTCCTTTGACGCTTTAATTACTTTTCATCTTTGGGAGAGGAAAAGGAATTATTAACTGCTATTACTTTTTGGTATTAAAGAAATAATTTTACAAATTTTACGTGTCTTCTTTTGCTTCACAAGTATCACCAATCTCATCAGCTTAAATGACAAGCTACTGGTTGATTTACATTTCTAAACCAATTGCCTGTGATATCAGGGCCTGAAACTTTAATTGGGGTACACACAGAGAGCATTCTAATTACTGCTGCCAGGAAGCTTCACAGAAAGTACACTTAATGGAATTAAGCTCAAGCCAGTTCTATAAACTTCCAGAAGCATAAACTTCCAAATCAGAAAACCCTGGACAACAGAAAACTAATAAGATCCTCTTTAAACCTTTTAAGTACTAGGAAAGGAAATGTGCGTTCACTGAGTAGACCTTTATGCTCCCTTACAACTTTCAGATCCTTTGACCTCACCAAAAATAGAAATTCTTTCAAGATGCAGGATGTTTCTAGGATTAATCCAGCTCTTAGGACCCAGGTTTCTAACACTGAATTTTCAGAGAAGGTTTTTCAGAATTCTTAGAACTAGCAATAATTCAAGGATCAATCTCAATTTAACTATTCACCCACTCACTCAACAAATATTTACGGAGGACTTGATAGATGTCAGACACTGTTCTCAGTGCTTGGGCTACAACGTGAACAAAACAGACAAACATCCCAGCCTCCATGAGGAGACAGACGATAGATAACAAACATAACAATTCAAAAATCATATACTAAGTTAAAAGGTAATGGATGCTGCAAACACGGAAAGGGGGATCAGGGTTGCCAGGAAAGGCAAAGGCAGGTTTCAATTTAAATACGTGAGCCTCAATGTGAGCCTCTTTATAAAGGTAATATTTGAGAAAAGACTTCAAAGACGCAAAGGTACTCATTAGTTCTGCAGATACTTGGAGGTACAGCATTTCAGGAACAGGGTCCAGTCAGAGCAAAGGTTCTACAGCAAAGGGTGCTTGGCATGTGTGATTGAAAAAGAAGAAGAAGAAAAGAAAAGGAAGCTAGTGTGGCTGGAATAGAGAGAGCCAGGTAAAAGTTATAAGGACAGAGAGGTTCAAGAACTTCCTGTTCAAGGAAACCATTGCCATGTCCCATCAGAAGCATTTCTCCCTTGGATACTAAGATATTTCAACTAGCAAGAACAAAAGCAGGCAAGCAAAACTGTGAGTTTATTGGGTGAATTGGTATAAAGTGTCACTATCATTTTCACTTAATTCCCAGACCCATGTACTCTGCCTATGGGAGAAACTCTGTACTTGGAGCTGGTTGAGAACTTATGCTATGTATCCTCTAGAACTGCACCCCAAACTCACACTTTTCTTCCTGCTGGAATAGCAACTGAGTCTTCAACATGAGACATTCCACTTTTTACGAGGTCAATGCTCACATAGGACCTGTAAATCTTACGAGTATCAGTCAATTGCCTCATTGCCCTTGTAGTGTGGGTTCCTTAGCAGAAGCAATGTTGTGTGGAAACTGTGACAATAAGTCATTCTGTAAGTCAGTGAATGACAGTGTTGACAGAAACTTGGAATAAGAAAGAAAATCCCTCTGGTGCAGAAAAATCACTGATCCCTTCTAAGTTGAAAGAGGTCCAATGTATTTAATTCCTTCTAAATGGCTGCCTGGTCCCTTCAGGTGTGACCCTGTATCAGGAGCATGTTGTTAGTTTCTGCTCTTGGCAGCTTGGACACTCAGCAGTGTTGGGTAAGGGACCCAATAATGACAAGTCCTTCCATAATTCCCACCTCTGCCATCATGACTTCTTTGTAGCTTGAGTGACCATATAATGCAGTTTGATGAGGAGAGTTCTGGTCTATGTTTGCTCTCCCAGCTTACTTATTAATTGCTTTAACTCTCAGAAATTCTGCAGTCTGGACAACATATCATGCGATTATTCTATTCATACTCACTGTGCATACAATGGCATATACTGACTGACATTCACAAAATAGATCAACTGGTCAACTAATATTATCAAATGCCTCCTTTTGCAGTGCTGCATTTTATTAAACACTTACATGGAGCACAAATATACTCATATTCTAGTCTATTCTGTGATCCCTTATACCTCTTCCTCAGACCTCCTTGCTGCCAGTCTTTCAATCTTGTTTCTTCTAAGTCCTTGATCATACAGCCAAACTGTTTGCTACTGACTGTGATCAATGTAGAGCCACACTGCTGGCCATTTGTATAGTCAAGGTCTAAAAAACCCCTAATATTTATTGAAGTTGTAGGATTCCCTTCCTACTACCCTTTAAGTCAATCCCCTAAGTAGGGGGCGGGGGAGGTTGTAATTTCTGCTTCTGGATGATACACAAGAAATATTTTGCAGAAATCTATAAGCCAGTCTTTAATTTCTTCAAATCATATCAAGGATTTTTGGCATTTCAACTTCATTTAGGTGGGCCATCACGGAAGCCAGGTTTTGGTCAAAAAAGCAAGTAAAACAGAAATCATTCACATCTCCCTGACTAGCTCATGGAAACCAGGATCTCTGGTAAGCGCATTCACATCAATGCATTTGCCTGTATCTAACTTAGGTTCTCCCTAGGCAAGCACTATTGCAATATAATACCTCCTTTATTCCTTAGGATTCTGGCAAGGGAGGCTCTCAGTGTGAGGGTCAGCGTACCCAAAGTCAATCAACTCCACCCAGTTGTCCCCATTCTCAGTTCTCACCATCCCACTCTTTCCCAGTAAGTAAATTATCTTTCACAGAACAGATCTGGCAAGGCTGTGAATTAAATTACATTGTAATTTGGCAACCTGCTGGATCAGACTCTATAATTTTTGGCTCTGTCAAATTTGTAGCTATGAGAATTAAGAGGTTCTCGAGGGCAACCACAGAAGCACCTTAATCCTCTGACCATGTCTTGAGCAAAGAATTTAAGCCCTGAATTATGCCATTTCTTTCATTTCTCCAGTGTTTTAGAAAAAATTCAGCCCATTTCACATCCCCTGTATTTCAGATTTGTACTCTATTGACCTACCACAGCAGTCAGTTGGTCCACCAAAGCACTGCCTGTAAAACAGACTCTTCATTCCAGGAAGCCAAGAGAATAATTTAAGTAAGTAAATTTTGGAGTGCATGCCAGGTACCACCAGTGTTCCATTTTCAGATGGTAACTAGATTTTAACTACCCTAAGATCCAACTTGGTCATATAGACCAAGATCCTAGATGCCAACTTGGAGGGTTTGATATCTTTATTCAGAGTTCAGTGCAGAATCCTTCTAGGTAATTAAGCAAAAGGGAATTTAATATAGGGAATTAAGTTATTACAAAATCATTAGAAGGTCTAAGGGAGCACACTCCAGGCTGGGCTTCCAGGAAAGACTCCTAGAACCTGTGGAACTGATCTTCCAGGAGTGTTGCCACCTCTGCCTCAGTAAGGACAAAAGGACGCCACCACTAGAACTAACTGCATTCAAGAACATACCATGGTGACTGTGATTCTAGGATCAGAGAGCAGGATCACGAAGCCACTATCATAATTGGCTGTAAATACCCATAAAACTGGTGACCAAACACTGAAGTCTGTCGGAAAAGAAAAAAAAAAGTGATCTTACTTGACAGCAGAACTAGCTAAAACGGCAAGAAGATGGCCACTGTATGCCTTCCAAATCCCAAATGAGCGCACCTAATCATCGAAATCGAATTCACTTCCAGAAACTTAGATGCTAAGGAGTCTGGGAGACACAATTTTAGCTTTCCAGCTCACTAGAAAGAGGTGAGATGCTTGGTGCCAAGTGATCATATTTACTATAGTAAAAGGAAAGAGAAAAATAATGACTCTATACTTGTGGCCTGAAAAACAGGGGGAATAGCATTCATATTTACTGAGATGCAGTTAGACTACAAAAGGAAAAGGTTTGGGGAGAAATTCAAGAGTGCCTTTTCCTGCCTTGTACGAAATACAAAAGACTCATGTGGATCAAAAGTCAAGTTTGGGTACATGCAAAAGATTATCCACTTCCTTCAACCCCAAATGATGGGCAATTCACTGGTCCTGTATTAGGGAGGGGGCCCAAGAGAGTCCCTAGAAAGGTTTTCAAGTGCATGTAAAGAGAGGAGGCTAACGTCTTCTTCTCCAACTGGAAGTCGGTTCCATCACCAGCATGCAGACCTGTGCCAGTGCTATCAGAACAGGAGAAGAACTCTGGGAGAAGGTGGTATGGTGGGACGACCAGGTGAAGGAAGGGCAAGGACCATGTGCTCAAGGTTACCAAGAAGTACAGAAGATGGATCCCAGGTGCTGCAGACCCCAGGTGAAATTAAGGGCTACAGATCTGTGAAATACTACTAGAATATGGGGCCAAAGACATGCATATGAGAGGAATGTGGCAAAAGCCATCATTGGTAGATCAGTTGGAAGATGGAGTCAAGTCTGGCAGAGGATGACCAAACCTAGGGGAGATGCTCAAGATAGCATCCCTCAGCAGCCAGAGCTTGTCGGGGTCTTCACCTGTCCACACTGAGTTAATCTGTGGACTTCACCTCTCCACAACTGGTCAAAAAGCTAGACTAGTTGTGATGATCAACTGTAAAGGCACAGTGCAGGTACCAGAGACAGGAGGCCGTCCACCTTATGACCACCAAAGAAAAGAATAGCCAATTTGGCTGGATTGGTTACATCAGTACGTTTTCTCTCTCTCTCCCTCTTTTTCTCTCTCTCTTCCTCTTTCTACTTTCTCCCCCTCCTTCCCTTTTTCTCTTCACCTCCTCCCTACCTTCTTCCTGTCCCAATACCAAGTGATAAGACCAGGAAAGAGAGAAGCAGTGTGGGAGAGCGCAGTCCCCACCCCACCAGAGCCTCAGGGTTACCTGACTACGGGTAGGAGAAGAGTTCTAAGGAGAACAAGAGATTGAGGTTTTCAAACAGGTACAGCTCAGTCTTCATAGGCAAAACTATCTTAATAACCAAAAGTGACTGGAAAATTCTGGAATTACACTGAAAGGTCAGTAAGGGAGCTTTCCCCAGTGAGAAACAGCCTTTGGCCAAGCGTAGTTAGGAACAGGTACCAAAACATACAACTATTTCATGCTTATACATTAAGGAACCAAGATAACCTCAATTCAAGCCATTTATATTAACAGCATCATTTACATTCTGTTTTTAACCTCTGAGCCTTTTCTCTTGGCATAGTTCTAAAAGAACATTTATTAGAAACCCATAAGACTGAAAGTGATGGCTTTTTGTACCTAGCATTTAATCCAGTGGCTTCTACTATACAGATCATCCTCATTAGCCTTCCTGAGAGAATATGGATTTATGTTTCTTTTCAAAGCTCAGGAGAATATGGACAAAAGCTGTCCTGAATACTAACACATCGAGAAAAAAAAAAGTAAAGCCAAGTGAAGAAGATAATCAAGTCTTATAGCAAAAGTAAATGAAGTGTCATCCAAAGAAAACTGCTTATTTGGGAAGGAGAGGAAGTAATGCTTTTCTGTTAATATGTTTTTAATGTGGTTTTATAGAATTGAAAATCTTTCTCCTTTATTTACTAGACTCAGCATAGCTTCCCCTTTCCTAGGCATTGAACTATCTATAAAATTTCCCTAGCAATATGAATTTTGAAGAGTATTTTGATCGAATGTCAAAAAAAGAATTTTTTTAACTTCTAAAATTATATTGAATAGGAGAATAGAAGCATCTACTTTTTTTCTTTTTTGGGCAACAAAAAAATTCTACTTCAACCCCTTCCAAACAAAAATGTATACATGTTTTAAGGGTTTTGCCCTGTTGTAAGGAAACAATATAGGAAAGGCTAAATTTATAAAACAAATTAATTAGAAATGAGTAAATGTGTTACAAAGTGACTCACCAGTAGGTCCTTTAAATATGGAATTCCAGTGTGATTAATTCAAAAAAGTTTGGTTTATACAGAAGCTTTGTTTCAAGTATTATTACATAAAATGAAGTAAACTTATTAAATAAACAGACCCATGTCCATCTTATGGAATATTTTCCTATAAAATCATATAGTTGACATTGATACAGTATCATCAGTATTTAGGATTAGAGTCACAATTTTCAAAGTTTAAATAATAAAAATATGCATATTTCCATTTTAGGGTAGAAAAACTTTAAGATAATACTCTTCCTATCTTACAATATTGTATTTGATCAAAACACCAATAGAGAAGTTTACATTCATTTAATGATATAATTTAATAGCTAATATTTCTTGTATTTTAATCTTAACTTCCACTAACACACAAACCACGCTTTGCAGGCAGTAAATAAATAAATGTCTTTTGAACTGAACAAAAACCATACCTTTTTTGGTGTTACTGGTTTTTATTAAATTCCCTCCTTAACTTAAATTCTAAGTTCTCCACTGTATTTGTGTGGTGATTGATTGGTAGATTGCATTTTGTTTGTATTTATTGGGCTCTTTAAGTATATTTACCTTTGCAGCAGCTCTTTTTTTTTTTTTTTTGTCCCTACAGAGAAACTTGTTGATTGAGCAGTTGGCATGCTGACCTTTTCCCACCATGGCACATTTCAGTGGTGGTGCAGCCAGTAACATGGGGGCCAGAGAATAAAGAGGACAGTGCGTGCTGAGCACACTGTCTCCCTACCAGAGCGTCCAGTAAGAACCACTGCTAGAACAACTATCATTAAGTAATGCAAATTCAATTTTGATCTCAATAAGTAATCAGGACAAAATACCTATTTTCCTTTTGATGTTTCTTGCTCCTGGGATTCTAAAATAATATCTGAAAAGGAGCCTACGCGGGAAAAAGACAATGGCTTATTTAGATTGTTTTGAACACAAAAATCATGTCACTTCAACAAAACAATCACATTCTCAGAGATTTTTACCTACCTGTACTACGCTTTTCATTGTATCTCTCCACATTTTATCCACGGTTGTAAATCGTCTGCCTTCCTCAGGCATTTGAGACATAATGTCCGGAGAACTAAAAATGGGCTCTAAATACAGCCACGTGGCTTGGACCTTGAGCCATTCATCCAGAACCTCCTGAAGCAGCAGGAGTTTGCCCTCCCATTCCCTGAGAAGCAAAACACAGTGGCTCTTATCAACAGCAAACCAAGCAATGTTTCCGATGATAAAACTCAAAACCATGACTAGGCTGTCAATCTTATATGCAATGGTGTTATTCCAATTTCCATTCTTCTACCTACTAGCTTTGTTCTACAAAATCTGTCTCTAAATAATAGCATCAACATTTATGCTAATACAGATATAGACATGTTAGATGTACCTATCTACAAATGGGTTCGTTTCTGTATATCAGTAAACCTTTCTGCAATCCGATTCTATGGACAAAGGGTACAAACTGAGAAATGAGATTTTAGAGATACTAATGGTATTCTCAATCAAGGGCACTCGGAGCTTCTTAGGAAAGGTAATTGCATCCAAGATTTATTTCCTTTAACATTCTTATTTTTTCAGTTTTTAAAAACTTTGGGGCCATAAAGGCTTTATTTCCAGAATAAAATATTTCAATTCATAAGATATAACTGGCATTTAAAGAAAAATCTACATAATCTTAAATACACTAGTGTGGCATTCGTGAGAAGGAAGCATTTTTGAATTTACAATGAGTTATCAGTTTATTTCTAAATATGGAGAACAAAAACAACTTAACTTCCTCAAGAATAAATATTATAATTACAGCATAAACTGACAATTTTACAAGCACAGTTCTATGGTCTTTGCATGTATTTGCTCTATCCTCACAACAACCCAAGGAGGCAGAGTCCAGAGTGTTGTATCTTTTTACCAATAGGGAGACTAAGGTACATAGAGGTAAGTACCAGGTTCAAGCTCACTCAGCTAATAAACAATAGAGCCAGATTTGAACCCAGACCACTGTAACCACTACACTATAAGAGATAACATAGCCATAAAGAAGAATGATTGGTTAATGGCAACAAAACTTAGAGATGGGATGGCTTTATGTGTAGATTCATACATTACTCGTCATTTATAATTTTAGATTGTTAAAACCAAGAAATGTATACAGGAGTTCAAAAAGTCGCCAGGCATTTTAAAATGTCTTTCTAAAATACCTTCCTTTCAATGTTCATCAGTAAATGTGTCTTTCACACAGGGAAATGAACGCCTCTACTTCCTTCTGGTACTCTTCCCTCTTTCTCCATCTAACCCCTGACTAATGCAAAAAATTTCTCACTAGCTAATGATCTCATGAACAGTCCTTAAAAATAGAATCTAGATATACCACTTTCAGAGAAGTTCAAAAATTACTCTTGATGAGCACATTGGAGCAAGCTGGGCAGGAGGCACAGCAATCAAACACTGAGCCAACACCAACAGCTGAGCAAGCTCAGGTTTAGGATAATATATCAATAACCAGAGGCTGATATCACCAAGCAGGTAGCTTTGCCTCACCATGCAAATTCACACTGAAGTTGGTAGTCTGACTTGGATTTACTCTTTTGTAAGATAAAATATAAGCTGCTTAAAACAATCACAAAAAATTTAAAAACTGACAGGATGGGCTTCCCTGGTGGCACAGTGGTTGAGAGTCCACCTGCCAATGCAGGGGACACGGGTTCGTGCCCCGGTCCGGGAGAATCCCACATGCCGCGGAGTGGCTGGGCCTGTGAGCCATGGCCGCTGAGCGTGTCCGTGCGTGTCCGGAGCCTGTGCTCCGCAACGGGAGAGGCCACAGCAGTGAGAGGCCCACGTACCGCCAAAAAAAAAAAAAAAAAACTGACAGGATAAAGGTCAGATTTAGTTGGCTGTGTCAGACGCTCAAAATTCCAGACGAGAATCACAGTTTCATGCTTTTGCACTTATCTAGCCATCCTTTATGCATATGACTGGAAATTACAATAGGCTTTGAGGAATCATCGACAACAAACTAATTAGTATATTTGGAAAATTACATTATCATCTTCAGTTTTACAGTTTATATGTTCTATAAACTGTGTTCATAGGCATGAGACTATTTTTGAGAGTCAAATGTATAAGATCAGATTGTGGGCAATAAAAATGAATATCTGGAAGCTGACTGTCTACTACCTTTGTTATGAATATACATGATAGCAAAAGGATCAGGACTCTTCCAAAAGCAATAAAGGTTATCATTGCTTACAATACACTATTTAACATATTAAGCATAAAGTACAGAATCAATTTTTAAGAACTGGATATTACATATGAGTGATAATTTTGGTAACATAGTATAAACACTGTCACATAAATAACACTTTACCTCATTTGTTTTTCATAGGGTTTAACGAAAGGAGACCCTCGCATAGTTTGTGTCTTAATAATATGGTCATCCAACAACAGCTGAATTTCATCAACTGATGACAAAATAAATGTCCCACTTTCTCTATAAGGAAGGATGACAAATTCCACTGCATCCCATTCATTAATCATCTTCTCCATGGCCTTTTCGAGAGAATATTCTTTGCTAGCTGCTTCACTAATACCTTCAAACCTATCTAAATATGGTTCCAGATTCATATCTAAGAAAGAGAAGACAGTGGAATCATTTGCTGGCTCCAGGCGGTAACCAACGATGCTGGACATGGCCTCCCAGTGCCTGGGGCGCAAACCAGGATTACAAATCACTTGAATGAGAGGAATGTGCTGCTTGAAATCTTCCACCTTTGCTCTTACTTTTTTTGTCATTGCCAATGCATTTGGAGAATCATGGAAGGTTTTCTCCAGCTTATACAGTCCTCTCCAGTAATTTCCAACTTCTGTTTCTATTTGGTCTGGATTCACCTTGTGATATGGTCCTTCTGTCCATGCCCTGTATTTGGTGCTAAATTCTACAACAGTTTCATAGAGACGAAGATAAGGGTTCAAAACATCTTGGATTTTTTTACGTTGAGGATATATTGATGGTAGCCAACCAAACGCCTCCTCCTCAGCGTTAAGCTGCTCAATCTGGAAGGACAAGTATTAAGTATGTTATTCTGAAAGTGAATGATATTCAAAATAAAGTTTTAAAAAATATTTATATCAAATGTGACCCAAAAAACCTCTCATTAATCCCTAAAGTTAAATTAGGCCATAACTAGAAAAACTGAGCAGTGATCTCTTTTTTCCTATTTGCTTTATTTTGTTTATTTTTGTTGTTCCTATTTCTTTTTTATTACAGTTTCCAGAGAAAAATGACTGGTTAAGTTAGTTAAAATAGTAAATTTATATATATAAAAAGCCTCTGCCCATCCAGATATACTGAGGATATAGCTTTATTTATTTTATTTTATTTATTTTTTTTTGCGGTACGTGGGCCTCTCACTGTTGTGGCCTCTCCCGTTGTGGAGCACAGGCTCCGGACGCACAGGCTCAGCGGCCATGGCTCATGGGCCCAGCCGCTCCGCGGCATGGGATCTTCCCGGACCGGGGCATGAACCCATGTCCCCTGCATCGGCAGGCGGACTCTCAACCACTGTGCCACCAGGGAAGCCCTAGCTTCATTTATTAACTCACAAGAACTTAATTACTTTTTAAAAAATTCATTTATTTATTTATTTTTGGCTGCATTGGGTCTTTGTTGCTGCGCACTGGCTTTCTCTAGTTGTGGCGAGCGGGGGCTACTCTTAGTTGTGGTGCGTGGGCTTCTCATTGCAGTGGCTTCTGTTTGTTGCAGAGCACGGGCTCTAGGTGCACGGGTTTCAGTAGTTGTGGCACGCAGCTCAGTAGCTGTGGCCCACAGGTTCTAGAGCGCAGGCTCAGTAGTTGTGGCCCACAGGCTTAGCTGCTCCGTGGTATGTGGGATCTTTCCAGACCAGGGCTCGAACCCCTGTCCCCTGCACTGGCAGGCGGATTCTTAACCACTGTGTCACCAAGTAAGTCCCAAAAACTTAATTACTTTTCATAAACACAGCATTGTGTTAGATACTGTGGAAAACAGAAAAAAGTATATTGCAAAGTACCAATTCCAAGAGTTAGTAATCCAGATGAGGAGTTAGATACCAATTATTTAATAATATAAGGCAACAGAAGAGATGTGTTAGAGCAGTAGCCATTTAATATAAAATGAATGGTGTACTTTTAAAAATGCTATCACTCAGAGACAAGAGAGCCTGCTGAAATAGCGCAATCACAGATGCTAGAGAAGCTACAACCAGGGCTGGGTCTTGAAGGTAAGTAGGATAAGAGACACAAAGAAAGCATTAATTTCCCCTTAGATTAGTAGTGAAGTTGTGAGGATATGGGAGATGTAGATGAGAAATCTATAGAATTGAAAAGAGTGAGATAGATATGTAAATTATGTAGATTACTTAAAATTTCAGTGGCATCAGGTTTAAAAAATCTACAATTTCTCTTGTCTCAACATACATTTACATATCTGAGATTATTATAAACTATTTAATTACCTGAACTAAGATATTAAAATCTTACAATATATAAAAAGTGGTAGAGCATCATAATATGGTCTGTTTTCATATTTCCCCTTTTTATAAAAAACGCAATTAAAAATTTCAAACTTCTAACATGGCAAAGAGTACGGCTTTTTCCCACCCAGCTGCTTCTAACGAGACCACTGATTTCTGAAATAGCGGTACTGGGAACAAAGTAGCTTGATGGGAGAAAATAATGGACCTAATTTAAAAACACAGCCACCAAATCTAAGCTGGCTTCCATGGAGGTGAGAAATCTAAACAGTAACCAGGTGTTATCACATAATGTAAATGATCAAGATTAAAAAGCAGGTGGAGATATAACTCTATATCTTTAAAAGATGAAGGCCACTGAAATGTTATTACTACCAATAGAGAACAGCAATGCTGCTCCCTCCTTGAAGCATGTCTATAAAATCTATTTGTGCCATTCATATTAATCTCTAATTAAATGTAGTTTAACTCTTTTATTTGAATCCATTTCTTAAAGGTGAATACCCAATACAAATTCAAATGCTCATTCTGTTGAACTAATTCATCCTATTAAGAATTTTAAAATTATACCTTGTCTGCTGCTAAATCCAACTTTCCATTCAGTGTCTGAGCCTTTTTCAGGTACCGCTGTATATCCTGAAGATCTCCAAATGAGTAGAATTCTTCTGACTGTTTAGCATAACTCTGCAATTCCTCCACAAACCGTTCACACCGTAACTGATAAAAACAATTATTTTCGTTACTATTTTTAAGAGTAAAAACCCCTAGGCATCAAGAGAAAATTTTAGAATTTGTAAGGATTGTCAGAATTATTATTATTATATTCTGTCACTGGCAAAATATGAAGAAAGGGATGATCTTGAAGATGACTGGGATTCAAAATATACAGAATTTTTAAGAGTTGGGATTTAAGATTAATGGATTAAGATTCCTATAATTCACAAATTAGAGAAAGTTTACCCTTGTATTATCAAGGTAAGAAGTTCTAATAAAATGAATAAGAATGTGCTAAACAATGGTATTTCTTTAGTATGCTAATGAAATACAAGCACTTGAAAAAAGTCTCACAATAATCAAGTATGAGGCTAAAAGTGAACTCCAATTTTTTTTTTAAGGCCTGTAAAGGTAGCATTTTTACAAACAACTGGAAAAAACTGAATTTCTTTAATTGCGTTCTGATATTCAGGTATCTCTTCAATCAGCAATGCTAAAACAAAGTATTCCAAAGTTATTTTTCTTGTCCCATGGGCTCTCTTCACAGGAAATAAAAGAAATAAATCCAGATTTAAAAGCCGAAAAACTAAACCCTGCCAGTATAAAACAGGTGTGTGTGTGTGTGTGTGTGTGTTTTTTAATGAGAAAGGCTTCTTACGAAATTGTCATTGGTAAGGCATTCCAAATTAAATGGCTCTTA
This sequence comes from Delphinapterus leucas, assembly GCF_059928025.1. Classification (NCBI taxonomy): domain Eukaryota; kingdom Metazoa; phylum Chordata; class Mammalia; order Artiodactyla; family Monodontidae; genus Delphinapterus; species Delphinapterus leucas. The sequence continues at coordinate 39,359,746 of NC_143136.1, read as the reverse complement.
AAAAAACAGCTCTGAATAAAATATTCAGAAGTCAAATCCAGGTTATTCAAAAATAGATTTTATATTTTATAGATTATCTAGGTTGATTTCTGTCCCCTTTGGTTTTCTGGCCAATTTATTGCTCTGGCCCAGTGGGGGAAGGAAAATGAGAGGAAAAATTCATTAACATTATGTGTAGTTTGTAGAATGGTATACATTACAACGAAGTATAGATAATTCTGGGCCACCTAGTGATTTCCTAAGGGTCTATTATATTGTAGCATAAGCATCATATACTCATGATGCTTTCTACAGGTTCTAAAAATTTGTGAAATGGCCTAAACATAAAACAGAAATATAGACTTAAATATAGACTTATAGTTTAAAATGAAGAGTTTTTTTTGTTTTGTTTTAAGTCTATAATTTATTCTGCAAACAACATATGCTGAAAATGAGACAGCCCTGCCATCAAGGAGCTGACCAACTAATGGGGAGATGGAAATAATAACATAATGATCAGATAATTAGCCCGGTGGAGGTGTGTTAAAAGTGTCATGGGAGCAGAGGAGAAGCAGTACTGAGGTCTGACTGAAAGGGCTTCTCAGAAAGTCAGCTGACTTTGCTAGATAGACAGGCGGGGCGGCAGGTCACTCCAGAGAGAATGGAGAGAGCAGGTAAGAGATGAGAGGTGTAGGAGAGCAGGGACCAGAAGTTGCTCAGGGTTACTGAAGAGTCAAGAGCAAGAAGTGGGGAGAGGTAGGAGGTGAGCCTGGACAGGTAGATGGGGGGAATCACACACCATCTTATACGTAGGACACACACACCAAAGGTTCAAGTCACGGAACGTTACAGTGATGGTTCTGGGCACGGTACTTAGGCAAGTTGGTGATTATGAGGTGTGAAGGCTCACCTCACCAAGGGAGCTTTGACCTTAATAAAAAATAAACTCAAGACAGTACTATAAACCGTATAACATAAATACTATTCTTATTAATGCTCATTTGTGGGCAATATATTCAAATGTTTTCTCCCTTGAAAAATGAAGAAATGAAGCCACATCCATCCATTATGTGTCCTATCCTCTACTAAGACTTAGGAGAGGAGAGGGCTAAGATATACTATCTGTGAAATAGAGGAGCTGACATTGCTATGTAAGAAGTTAAATATTTCCAGAAAGTGAAAATAATTTAAAATATCCATGATTCCCACCTTAAGACCTTCTTGATATTGTTCTGTTTTCTCCTTAATGATCTTCCTGTGTTCATCAAAAATTTCATCCATTCTTCCATACCACTGGAAGACATTATTATTTAGCCTAATGTCTGCTGGAGAAAAGTTGGTACACTCAATGAGGAAGGCGAGACAGTTTTTAGAATCCACCAATCTCCGTCCCAGTTCAATCATATCAACTGTCTCTACTTTCTGAATATAAGCCTGAGGGAAAACAAAAATTACAGATGGCATTTTAAGGAACAGCTCATGTCAAAAAATAGCCTGTAGAAATACACTGCATAAATATGTACAGACTTGTTAGAAGCATAGACTTTTGGTTCCAAATAGGGGACTGCAGCACAGTCTGCTTCTCATCCATCCTGAAAACCTTTACTGACAGAGCAGGGCGAAAACCAGAAATACTAAACAACACACAAAGAGCACTGGAAAACCAAAGGATGCTGTGGTTCTCTGGAATATAAGAAGCCGATGCTGAGTGATATCATTTATTCTTTCAGAAGAGCATTTCGGGCACCTATTATGTGCCTGATACTGTGCCAGGTGCTGGCAATACAGTGTGACAGAAACAGACCTGGGCTTTGTCCTCAGACAGCTTATAGTTTAGTGGAGGGGACAGTTAGTCAAATAACCACCATAACAAATGTAAAACTGCAAACTTGCAACAGACACCAGTGCTGCAACACTTTCCTTAGTTATAAAACTAAAATATAACTGTAGACAAATTTAACAAGGAAGGTGCTAAATCTATGAGGAAGACTACAGTACTTTATTGAAGGACATTTTAAAAGTACCAAATAAATATGGAAACCCACGGTAAAACATAATATTATAAGATGTAAATTCTCCTCCCACCAGTCTAGAAAGTCAATGCAATTTCAATCAAAATTGCAATGGCATTTTAAAAAACTAAATTTGATGTAATTTAAAAAGTCTCTGAAAGTACTCAAGAGTAGGCAAAGATTATCATGAAAAAGGAAAACGATAGAGACTAGCCCAGCTAAATAGCAAAATATACTATATAGATGCAATAATTTAAACAGTTCCTGTTCTGGCTCAGGAGTAAAGAATGGAACAGAACAGAGTTTAGAAATAGATCCAAGTACAAATGGAAATTTAGTGTTGAAAAAGAGGCATTTCAAATCAGGAGTGAAATGACAGATCATTTAATAAATTGTACTGAAGTAATTGGCTATTGATTTTGGAAGAAAGTAAGAGCCCTATTTACTCAGTAGAAGTACAGAGAAGGTATACTGTTAAGTGAATAAAATAATTTGCAGGAGTAATGATTCTGTTTTTGCAAAGACAAAGCTCTGTGTGTGTGTGAGTGGGTGAATATATAGGTGTGTGTGTACACATGCACATGGAGGTGCCCATGTGTATGGACATATATACATGTAGCTCTCTCAAACCTCTTTTGAAACATACTAATTTATGCATATATCTTAATAATATAAATTCTGAAAGAAACCTGCTATCCCACTGAAAAATGAGAAAACTGCCAATTACTTGTACCTACCTGTGTTTACCTTCCCTGTTATACCCCACACCTCCCTGTCTATGAAGTAAATGCTTCTTTTCTTAATGCTTTTAAAGTTCTTTTAAATCTCTAATAACCACCTCTCCCTGGCTCTCCCTTTTCATCACTCTCCCTAGTGCCATATATACACATATGTTTGGAAAGAACCATTACCCCAAAAAAAGGAATTATGGAAAAAGAGGAACTTTTACTTTGTACAGTTCCATATTGTTTAAATTTTCACTTTTGTAATTAAAAAGATAAAAAGGACATTGCCTTAAAAGCTTTCATTGATATGTCATTCTAATTAGAATGTTTTCCTGTTGCAAATCCAAACAGTGATCTAAGTGAAAATACATTTTTGTAACTTGATTAATCAGCTTTTTATGTAGTCAAACAACTGCATTTTTATTTCCTCTTACTGATAAAAAATGACTGATGTCTGTATTGAATAAACTGAGAAGATATTTATGCCCTTACAAGAATAAACTTTTTCAAGATACAGAAATATTTTAAATATTAGGTAATGAATCCTATTTGCTAATTCTGTGAAATGTTTCTATGAACAAAGGATATCATAGGTTTGTTTGTATTTGATACACACACATACACATAAATTCACATGTTAAGAACCCCAATCCAAGTACAAATACTTTAAAGGAAATAGAACCCTTTAAAGGCTGATATGTAAAATTTGGTTCTAGTGATTTTCACAAATTTTTCTTTAAGTGAATAATTTAACGTACGTAATCATTTGAACACCTTTTGTAATTTCCTACCTATACAAAGTTTTGAATGATTTAACATGTTTTGCTGGGTTTGCTTAAATATTTTAAAATCTAGGAACACAAGGGTTCTATTTTGGATCTTCAGATTGCTAGAAAAGGAAAAAGAAGATCCTGTAAAACTGTAATGTTATAAGAATGGAAAAGGAACAAAATAAATGGATGATTAACCAGGTGTTTTATATTATTTTATTACCATCAGGTAGACTTCAAGCACAGAGGCAACAAGAAAAATGATGCAAGACTTCTCTAATATTTTTAGTACCATAAGTCCTATGCTCAAAACACTTTTCAGCAAACTACCACAGAAATGTTTAATATATAATAAAAGCCTATCAAAAACAAAATAAAATATTACTTAAGGATTAAATATTTGTTGATTAAAAAAATGAAGGATGACTGCATATCTCAGGTTGCCCAAGACAGTCCTGGTTTACGCCTGTTGGCATGGTAACAATTATTAATAGTGCTCTCAAAAAGATTCTTGTAGACAACTGCATTAATAACTCCAATACTTCACCTCTCCCACTGTCTGTCCTTGTAGTGTCCTCTCACTGGCTCTGTGGCCATTTTGGTCAACAGGCTATTCGCTAATGTGACACAAGCAGAAACTTGAAAAGCATTTGTACAATTGGGCTTGCTTTTGTGCCTCTACCATACCATGAAGACATGCCCAGGTGAGCCTGTTGAAGTTTGAGAGACAAGCGAAGCAGAGTCAAGCTTCTGAAGCTAATTACACTAGTCAACCCAGCTGAGAACTAGCTGATATGATTGAGTCCAGAAGAACCATCTAGGAGGAGTGTCCAGCCTGAATCACCAATCTTCACACTCATGAGGGGTGTGTGTGTGTGTGTGTGTGTGTGTAACTTACTATTTTAAGCCTCTGTTTTAACTTTTGGAGCGATTTGTTATTGTATTATCATGTCAATAATTATAAAAGCTGGGGAAAAAAAGAAAAACAATTTACTTACACACACGACTATACAGAGCTTATAAACAATACCTTCATTTCCATCAGTTCTGCTGTATTTGGAGGAGTGCTAAGAGCCTTTTCAGATATCTTCTCAAATTCCTCACATAATCTGAAACACCAGACAAAACCCATCTTCTATAATTAAATTTTATTCCTAAATATATTCCTGTGTACTATTTTAATGTTCTATTACATGAAAAATACAGTCAGATTACCTTACCTATATGACATCTAATTAATTAAAAGCAAATTTGTGCTCATTTACTCATTCATTCAATACACATTTAATGATGATCTATTCCATTCCCAACTACAGTAATAAGTGACGGAGGTACACAAATGTGTAAGATGCAATGATGGTCTCAAGCAGTTCACAATCCAGTATGGACAGCAAGACTATGAACAATCATTTCCAACCTAGAGTTTTAAGGGCTCTACCAGAGATTTAGTTGAGATGGCACAAAAAGTTGGTCTACTTGGAAGGCATGGTTAAAATGGGCCTGTGTGCTCAGAAGCTTCTGGTAATATGCAAATACTTCCTACGGATTTAGGTTGTGGGCAATATAAACAATGAACTTACTATGGGATTTTTAAAAAAGAGTAGTGAGAGCTAAGGAAGTTCAGATAACATCTGCAGAAATTTCTTCAAGATTGGCTGTGAGGTGAAGGAGAGGGAATGGATGGTGATGATGTTGGGTTGAAGTGGAGGGTTGGAGGACGGAAGAGGGTTTTGACCGTGTTTGTAAATTTCAGAGGCAGAATCCACAGTGAAGGAGAGATTTAAAATGAGACACAGAGGGGACGACTAGTAGAGCCAGGTCCAGAGGGATGGGAGGCAAGGGGGCTGAGATCATAGGTAGAGATGAGAACAGTGAGTGGCTGACAGACTCTTGACCTCTGAGAATGTGGGGAGGCAGATAGGGAGGGGTTCGTGGAGAGGTGAGATGAGACATGTAAGGGCAAGGAGTTGAGGGTATTTGTATCTAGTAGTTCCTATAACAGTCCTGGTATATCCTCTATACAGCCAGTGAGCCTGGTGAGAGGCATAATTAAGAGAAAAGGGGAAAAAGTAGAACCGGCATGAGCTCTGGGGGCAGCTAAGAGGCAGGGAAATAGTTATGAAATTAAAGCAAATATTTCACTCAGCATGAAATGCTGTAAATAAAAGACATTTTCACTATTCTTCCAGTACTTTTAGAGGAAAAGGTACTTTAAACTGAATATACTGTTCTGTTTCTCAGATAAGCCGCCCGAGTCCTAGCCCTTTTCCACGTGGTGCCTCCCTCTTCAGCCTCCCCCGCTCACAGTGTCCGTGAGAGCAACACAACCCACTCCTTGTTCTTGGAATACACCATGCCATTTTCATACCTATCTCACTCCCTTCTACATATTATTTCCTCTAACTGGAATTATTTCACCCACATCATTCACCTGGCAGACTCCTACTCATCCTTCAAAATGAATTCCTACATCACTTCCTCTTTGCAGACTTCCCTGATTTTCCCCCTCTCCTCCAAACCTCACCCTGAAAGGAAATTAATCACTTCCTTCTCTACTGTTCTATTCTGTGGTTCAGGACAGAACTTATGGCACCCTGTTGTAATTTACTGAATTGGATGCCTATTTCTCCTTCTACAATGTAACTTCCTTCAGGAATTTTTTTCATATTCAGTCCAAGTCTCTAGTGCTGTATCTGACATATGGTAGGTAAATGAAGCTCCCTCCAGGCTTCTTACAGGCTAAAAGAAATATCTTTTTAATGCTTTTTCCCTAACACTATAATTATAAAAAATTCTGATTATTTGGGGGTTTTATTCCATGTAACTGATAGCAGGAAAGAGGTTTCTGGAGCCACACTATCACCAGTGCTAGAAAACTAACTACACTTCTTGTCTTAAACAGGTATTCTGCTTCACACATTAGCATTCTGTAAGTTTACTTAACATGAGTCAGTTTTCCTAAAAATCTCCAGATCGGACAACAAATGAGTTTGTAGTTAAGGTACTGTGTTACCATGGCCTTGAAGGGTAATTACAGTAAAATGATGTTCCAAATTTGAGATCCTTGACAACTACTGTGTATATCCACTGTGAAAACTCACTTTGTGTATTGATTACACAAACTTAAAAATCTGAAGTTAGATAATGTCCACCTGACTTATACAAAAGAAATGTAAACACATTTTAACACCACCCTAATTCAGACAACTGGGAAAGCACATTCGTGGTGAAAAAATACTAAAAATCACAAAATAACACTTAGAGCCAAGTTGAAATAAGTTTGGCTTTATCTTTTCTTTTCTGTCATTTACGACACTGCTCTAATCCATTACTTAGTTGAGTGACAGTTGATTCTATTTAATTCCTCCACCCGCCAAAATAAAAATATAATATTAAATAAATACCTTGTATTTACTTCCTGATGCTCTCTGAACATTTTAGCTATAAGTTTTCCACAAATAATATCTACTCGCTTCACCAAAGCTCTGATTAATTCCTCACAGCGCATTTCAAACATTCCTAAACGAATAGTCTGCAATGTTAGGTATTAAAAGTTTAATAAACATGAAATGACATAAATGATTCCCACAATTTTGCCTTTTTCCATAATATTGATTTGTGTGTGTATGATCTAATACAGCTGAGTTTTTTATTTTAATATGATGCAGGCAGGGTTTTGCAAATACTCTTTTATATTTTACCACTACCTTCTGCGTGAATCTCCTTGAACAGTGTATCTTGGAAGCCAATTCTATTTCAGGACAATAACTGATATAAAAACTTTGGAGAATTGAGTTATTGCTACATAGATAGTGGGATTTAAATGTTATACTTTCTCTGTACAAAAAAGTAATGAATGGTCATGGTGGTAATTTGGGAAAATATAAAAAAGGACAAATGAAGAAAATGTTTAATTACCAGTCTCCTACTAAACAGAAGTAACCACATTTTGGTATAATTACCATATTTTCCAAAGGATTTGTACACACCAAAGCAAAAAAACCAAATAGTTCTTGATATTTTTGAGGGGCCAAGTTAAAATAAATTACTTAAAAGTCAGGCTGCCTGCCAATGCAGGGGATGCGGGTTCATGCCCCGGTCCGGGAAGATCCCACATGCCGCGGAGCGGCTGGGCCCGTGAGCCATGGCCGCTGAGCCTGCGCGTCCGGAGCCTGTGCTCCGCAACGGGACAGGCCACAGCAGCGAAAGGCCCGTGTACTGCAAAAAAAAAAGTCAGCCTTATAGGGTACACCTTCAGCTCTATGAACATAAGAACTATGTGTTTTGTCTACCTCTGCATAGCCAGGGCTTACCACAATGCTTGGCACATAAAAAGGCCCAACAAACAGTTTTCTGTTAATGATAATGGTCTAATTCTTTCACTGTATGGTCTAGAAACACATCCTAATAAAACTGGGAAAAGATCACTAGGTACAAAGAACAGTTGTACAAAATGGGTCATTTACCTTTCTAGATGTGTACTGTATATCCTCTATGAGTTTTTGGTACCTGTGAATTTCTTGTATTATTTTCTCATAATTATGATTTTCTGCAAGGAAAGCATCAGCATCTTGCTCAGCTTTTTTGGTAATTAAAAAATCATACTTGTCATAGAGTCTGAGGTGCTCATTCAGTGCCATGCTCTCACGTATAACCACCTCCTTAATCTTTTCTTTGTGAGCTTCAACAACTTCCTTCAGAATTATCGGCTCCAAAGTTGTTGGTTTAGACTTACTATCCTAAACAAAGGAATAAAAACAATATGAGTTATTTAAAATACTTTAAATTAAGGTAACCATATCATTCAGCTTTGTAAAAATGCCCATCTTACCATATTGTCTTTTTATTCACAAGTTCCCTTGGATTTTCTAATCTATATCTGTAGAGAGTCTAATCACAGCAGTATTTTAAATATCTAGGTTTCATATGTTTTGTTTTTCTTAGAGGCTACCTAGGAGTGTTTTGTTTTTCTGTATGGAGGAAAGAGCAGTCACTTGAGAACATACACAAAATAAGAGTTGGAATATCAAAACAGCAAAATCCATGTTTTATTTGTACAGTTGTATATGCTAGCTTAAAAGGCAGCACTTGCATCATACATTATTTAAAAAAAATAAGTCAGCTCAATGTCATATGATCACAGTCTTTGATCACAGTCACAGCCCTTCTTCACCTTGAGGAGTAATGTATGTAGAACAAAGGATTGCTTACTCATTCACTGACCTCTGAGCTTTCAGAGGTCAGTGTGAACAGCAACTAGAACAGACTAAAATCCCTAGTTGCAAAATTTGCATTCTGCTACCACCATTAGAATAATGTGGGCAAGAATGTATCAGACAACAATTTTAAATAAGCAAACAAATCTCAACAACTTGTCTCCTTCTCTTTTTGAATAAGAGGACAAGTAAATGTGCATATATGGTTTATTATCTTGAACCAAGTTACACTTAAAAAATATATATGGGGCTTCCCTGGTGGCGCAGTGGTTGAGGGTCTGCCTGTCGATGCAGGGTACACGGGTTCATGCCCCGGTCCGGGAAGATCCCACATGCCGTGGAGCGGCTGGGCCCGTGAGCCATGGCCGCTGAGCCTGTGCGTCCGGGGCCCGTGAGCATGGCCGCTGAGCCTGCGCGTCCGGAGCCTGTGCTCCGCAACGGGAGAGGCCACAACAGTGAGAGGTCCGCGTACCGCAAAAAAAAAAAAAAAAAAAAAAAATATATATATATATATAGTCTCTACCTGTTGTCCAGAAAAAGGGATTTTTAACTGTAACAAACAAAAATCATTGCCAGTAGTGAATATTCTACAGCTTTCAAATTGAGAATATGAAAGGATTCCTTAGAGAACTGGGTAATTTGTTCAGGTATCCAGGATGCATTTGTCCGCTGTGCCCCCTAGTGGACATTTCAGGAAATCACACTTTTTCAGAACTAGATACTTCATGACTACATTAGTGAATCCCACCATCATCACCACTACCTAACCCCCAGGGCACAGCAGATGCTTGGTGTCATATTTTTTGAAAAAGAACTTTAGGATAAAGCAATATATATTACGTACTGCAATGTGAAATTGTTGGATCTAATGTGAAGCTCATTAATATTCAAGTACCCTCTGTATCACTTGCTTCCAAACTTGAGGGACTGCCAGAATCATCTAGGGATATTTTACCAGTATACCTACTTCTGAGTACAGACTGTCACTGTAAATCTACATCTCTAGATGCAGGGAATGGGGGTGGCAGGGACCCCTGGATGTTTTTGTTTGTTTTTTTTGGTAGTACATGGGCCTCTCACTGCCGTGGCCTCTCCCGTTGCGGAGCACAGGCTCCGGACGCGCAGGCTCAGCGGCCATGGCTCACGGGGCCCAGCCGCTCCGCGGCACATGGGATCCTCCCGGACTGGGGCACGAACCCGTGTCCCCTGCATCGGCAGGCGGACCCTCAACCACTGCGCCACCAGGGAAGCCCTGGATTTGTATTTTTAAAAGTCACCACATGATACTGGTACATAGGGTTTTAGAATCATTACCCCACGTATAATGCCCCAGGTAAGACCTATCTCTCAAAATTTGAAACCAGAAAAAATACCTGAGCAGTCTAAAACTTGTTATATTTTCCTCTTTACTGTAGAAACCAGGAAGCTTAGAGCCATATTTTATAAGCATAAAATCATAGCAACTGTCTTCATTCAGATGATTATAATACTTTTTTCCACTTCAAACTTTATCTAGTAACTCTCATTAACCTGTTATATCTGTCTGTTTCATAAGCTATATCTAGTCATTCTTGAGGAAGGCAGGGTATGAACAGAATACAAAAGGATGCAATAGGTGAACTGAAATTAAACAAAAAAACAAAGTAAACAGTAAGTTTCTTGAGAGACTTCTATTTATGGTAATATGAGGAATAGATACCCTGTTTGAAAACAACGACCTAGTTCAAAACACATAAATATGCTGGGGAAAATGCCAAATATAACTTTTATAATGCATGGTTAAGGCAGTAAAATAATAAGGAAAGGCTAAGGGGCCAAACATGAGATAATACATGAATCAGGAGGTAACTATATGCAGATGTGAGCAGCTGCCCTGGGGACTCTGCTGATCCCTGGTGGCCTAAGCTTTGCTTTAATGAGTCTCCAGCAGGATGGGCACATATGTGGGGCTGGGTGGCATGGGTGAGAGAATGGTTGTCAGGAAACAAAGCCTGAAGCCTGAGTAAGGTGGGAAGTCAACTGATACCCCTACATAAAGCCAGGAACAATGAAAACAATGAAAAGTGACACAACTTCACAATGAGGGTTCTAAGGACACAAAACTTCAGAATGCTGAAAGCTGACAGAACCTTTAAATGAGGGGGTAAGAAAGGAAAATATCTTGTTTTGTCCTTGTTTTTCAGTGGAGAAGAGAAAGGATGGTCGTCTTAAGAATTTGGAACCACAAGCCTGTTCTCTTACACATTTGGGTAAACACTCACTGCCAGTGTCGTCCACAAAATCCTCAGGCAAGAATTTTGTTTAAAAGGGTCCTGGGGGCTTCCCTGGCAGTGCAGTGGTTAAGAATCCGCCTGCCAATACAGGGGACACGGGTTCGAGCCCTGGTCCGGGAAGATCCCACATGCTGCGGAGCAACTAAGCCCGTGAGCCACAACTACTGAGCCTGCACTCTAGAGCCCACGAGCCACAACTACTGAGCATGCGAGCCACAACTACTGAAGCCCGCGTGCCTAGAGCCCGTGCTTCGCAACAAGAGAAGCCACTGCAATGAGAAGCCCGCTCACCGCAATGAAGAGTAGCCCCTGCTCACTGCAACTAAAGAAAGCCTACGCGCAGCAACAAAGACCCAACGCAGCCAAATAAATAAATAAAAATAAAGTTCCCTTAAAAAAAAAATCATTAAAAAAAAAAGCGTTCTGGGTTTGCAGGGGCCTCCAGAGCACATGTCAAGAGAATATGCAAAATCCAGAGGAACCAACCCAAATCAAGGCCTCAAAGACTTCCCTGCATAAAGTTCTTGTGTGTATAAGCCCATAATAATAAATAAAAAACAGGGGCTTCCCTGGTGGCGCAGTGGTTGGCCGCGGCAGTGAGAGGCCCGTGTACCACAAAAAAAAAAAAACACCCACAGAAATAAACGACCAGGAATAGGAGTCAGATCAGCAAACAGAGAAGAGTAATGAATACATGACTAAGTACAAGAGACTATCAAAAGTGACCAGGCCGGGCTTCCCTGGTGGCGCAGTGGTTGAGAGTCCGCCTGCCGATGCAGGGGACACGGGTTCGTGCCCCGGTCCGGGAAGATCCCACGTGCCGCGGGGTGGCTGGGCCCGTGAGCCATGGTCGCTGAGCCTGCGCATCCGGAGCCTGTGCTCTGCAACGGGAGAGGCCACAACAGTGAGAGGCCCGCATACCACAAAAAAAAAAAGACCAAGCCTAGTTGAAAAAAAGAAAAGTTAATGGATTCCGAGAAAATAAAAATAAAATGATAAAAAAATAACTAGAAGCTCTATGAAGAAGACAATATTCTCAACATGAATAATGTCACAATCACAGTGTTAAGTAAAATAAAACAAGTCATGGACTATTTATAAGATGACTCCATCTATACAAAGACATAGAAAAACTAAAGAGAAATTGTTTACAGATATACAGACATGTAGTAAGTTTATGTTTAAGAATTCAGAGTAATAACTACAAAATGCCCAATGGTCACTGCAGCACTGTTTACAATAGCCAGAACATGGAAGCAACCTAAATGTCCACTGATAGAGGAATGGATAACGAAGATGTGGTATATATATACAATGGAATATTACTCAGCCATAAAAAAGAACAAAATAATGCCATTTGCAGCTACATGGATGGACCTAGAGATTGTCATACTGAGCAAAGTCAGACAGAGGAAGACAGGTGTCATATGATATCGCTTATGTGTGGTATCTTAAAAAATGGTACAAATGAACCAATCTACAAAATAGAAATAGAGTCACAGATGCAGAAAACAAACTTATGGTTATGAAGGGGGAAGGGAAGGGCAATAAACTGGGAGATTGGGATTGACATATACACACTACTATACATAAAATAGATAACTAATAAGAAACTACTGTATAGCACAGGGAACTCCACTCAATACTCTGTAATGACCTATATGGGAATAGAATCTAAAAATGACTGGATATATGTATATGTATAACTGATTCACTTTGCTGTACAGTGGAAATTAACAAAACATTGTAAATCAACTATACTCCAATAAAAATTAATTTAAAAAATAACTACAAAGTACAAGATAGTGATTCCTTTGCTAGAAGGTAGAAGGATAGGGATATGAACAGGGAAGAACAATTGGGAGGTACAGCTTAAAGGTAATAGTCATTGTTTAAGTTAGATGGAAGGTATGAAGGTGTTTATTACTGCTTAAAACTTTAAACACTGGCCTCCTGTACTCTTTTGTATGTATGAAATATTCGTACACTATTTAAAAAATGAAAAAGGAAGAAGAAAGCTACTGTTTGGACTTAAAAAACTTGAAAAGCTTTTAAGTTAAGGAATTTTCAGACATGCTCATTTCATATACTAGACTGCAATAACTACTGTTGAAATATCATAGTTCAGCAGAACTTTGCTAAATATTTGGCCAAAGAGAAAAGGGAAGTAGGATCTATGATTTGGAAGTAAGGAGACATGACTATTCCTGGAAGAAGGTGTATCAGGAAGGTAGCTAATTGGAGGAGAATTTTACAGAGCTACAAAAGTGTAACAGCAGTCAACAGCATGGTGTGAATGCTACAGCAAATGCTCATTGATGGCTTCAAACCAGATCACAACTTTAATTCTTCCCCCTCAGAAAGTTTTCAGCTGAGTTCAATAGAAACCAGTATTTAAGAGAAGCTAATGGGAAAATAGTATGTTTTTAAAGCAAAACTGCCTTATAAGCCAATGTTACTAGGCCATTGGTATTCTGTGAAGCAGAGGATACCTGTCTATACTAAAAGAAGTTATTTGAAGCAAATACCATCATGCAAATTGAAGCAATAAGAATATCCTTATTACTTACCGACTTGGAATACAATTTTGCCTCAACTCTTGGCACGAAACTGACAGCCTTAATCATGACATCATAAACATTTAGAAGGATGTCTATATAGTCATTGAAATCAGGTTCAAACTTAATGGTGTCGTTATCAAGAATCAGCCTTATGACAAAACCTGGATGTTCAAAAGCTCTAACAGAATCCTGCAACAAAGAAGTTATATATATATAATAAAGTATACATATATATATGCATATGAATTGTGATAGAGTAAGGAGTGCACTGGTCCCAATTAGGATACATGAGAACTCACCCTTCTTCTTATGTCCTAGACAGTTAAGCCAAAGAGGAACTGTACCAAAAACGGCAAGAGCCATTCCCAGCGAGTCATTCCCAGCGAGACTCAGTTGGTATCAGTTGGTATCCACTGAGCCTACAGATCAACTATAGGGTCAAGATTCCAGAAAAAGGAAGATCTGCACAGCAGTGGGGCTCTAGAACCATCAAAGAAGGAGCCCAAGAGGAGAACATTCAAATTCCCAGACTCCACTCACCCTTTAATAGGACCTTCTTCCAGAAAGAAAAGAGTTCTTTGGAGAAATCTCCCCCAGTCCTCATGACCCAAATTTCCCAATTATGGGAATTTTTACTTATTTCCACTAACCTCACCAATGTGATGATAATAATATATCCTACATATGCAGGTTGACATTAAGTCTTTTTTTAAAAAACACCTAAGTGTAATAGGTCTAAAGATATACTTTCTGCTCTTCCACTGGTAAAGGTTATTTTATAATTATCCACTCTGAAAGAATTGAAAATAAATAAATTGGTAAATGAATATTGGTGTAACTGAACCTTACTTACGGGGGGTTGTGCAATTAAGTCCATGAAATCTTGCATGGAAACCAAAGTGAGGTCCTGCAGCTGTAAAGTCATAAGTGTAGCAGCACAGTTGAAAAAAGATTCCAACTTGGCACTGCTGTCACCAGTTGGCAATAGCTTTTTTTTATTACCTTGGTAATAAATATTCTGTACTTCTGGAAACCACCTTCAAAGAACAAAAGACTTTTAAAAGTTACTATTTTCAATGAATTACTCCTCTTACATTAAGCATTAACAGTAACTTCTGAACATCTAAAGGTCTTTATAGGGAGGTATATTGCCAAGTCACATTATCCACTCTGAAATATAAGCGCTAGCATATTTCACTCCTCCTGGGAAAAGAAATTTTAATCATAGCCAATGGAAAATGGCTCAACGACATGATGCTGTGATAAAAAGGTAAATCGAACTCCTGGAACCATTATTCCTGCACTTTTTGAATAACATGACAATTAACTTTATTGGATATTACAAGATACTCCTCCCCAGTCTCTGAAATTGCTCTTCAGGGAATGGATTTGTCAGTTTAAAGCTAAAATGTGAATAACATTAAATCAAGGGAGGGCTTGTTTGACTCAGCCCACCTAGTAATTTATGCTGTTCTATCTATTTCACAATGATAGTTGAAAACAAGGCACAAAACAACAAAATCAAGTATATTATTTTTTTTATCCTCCTTAATGAGAAATCCTGAAAGAGTGACCGATTTAAAACAAGTTCCAAATGTATATGTACCCTTGTAATAAAAGGAAAACAGTGAAATTCATATACAGATACATTATGATGGTAACAAGTGGAGTTTTCAGTTTACAAAACCACTGTCCAACACTAAAATTAAGGAATATTTGTACCTCTTTCATAAGAGATAATAAATTTTTAAAAACAAGGAGTCAATATAAGTTCAGGAGTTGCCTGAATGCTCCAAGAGAGATCAAAGTTTTAAATGTATGTATTCATCACTTTAACAAATACATGTTTAGTGCCTACTGTGTGCTAGGGACAGTGGCATGGGAGATATGAAAAGATATGACATGATCCCCTCTCTCTCATAATAATGAAGGCAATGTGTCATGGCAGAAAAACAGCTTTGAAATCAAAGAATAGAGACATAATTTTCTATTTAAGTAATAGAGAAGGGTTCTATAGTGAAGATGGCAAATTTCACTGAAGAATAGATAAAAATGAAATGAGGAAGACCTGACAAAAGGACCTGAAGTAGAATATACTAAGAAAAATAGGTGGGAGAGGTAGGGCTAATATATTTGATCATTTCACTGTCTATAACGGAGCTAATACACTGGAAAGTAGGAAAAAATAAGTGGAGGGAAGTCTGTGAGGACTTTTGCAGAACTTGGGAGCTAAACACAAGAACCTGGGACAGGCTCACGCTCTGTGAATACACAGCAGATCCTCCTGCAGTGGGGCATCACTGTTAAAGCAATAGGTAAAAGGACAAAGGAGGACAAGTAGCAAATACTAAGTAGAGAAGGGCAATGCCAGATTAATGAAGTAGAGAAGTAGAGAAGGGCAATGCCAGATTAATGAAGGGGACTGAGAAATCTCCAATAGTCCAGGCAAGAGATGGAGTAAGTCCAGGGCTGTAAGTAGAGAAGGGCAACACCAGATTAATGAAGGGGATTGAGAAATCTCCAATAGTCCAGGCAAGAGATGGAGTAAGTCCAGGGCTGTAAGACTGGAAAAAGGACAAAGAACAGAAAATACACTGAAAAAAATTATTCAATCATTGTCTCAAAAATACTTACAGGGTTTCCTATTATGTACAAAACATTTGAGGTACTAAATATTACTCAGTCCTCAAAGTACTTATAGGTGAGTGGAGGGGAAAATGCACACACATAAATATATATTATAAAAGGAAAAAGTAATAAGAGAACACAGTGTCAGAGGCATTCAGAAAGAAGAGATCACTTTTGATGAGGTAACAGTAAAGATTTCATGGAAGAAGGGTCATTTGGTCTGGACACTGAAAGACACAGAGGGGCTTCTCCGGGAATGAGCTGCATTATGTGCTGTAGATAGCGTGAGGCATAATTTTTTTTATTGAGGTATAACTGATATAACATTATATCAGTTTCAGGTGTACAGTATGACAACTGAATATTTGTACGTATTGCAAAATGATCACAATAAGCCTAGTTAACACTGGTCACCATAATTAAAGTTTTGTTCTTCTTGGGATGAGAACTTTTAAGACCTACTCTCCTAGAAACTTTTAAATACACAACACAGTATTGTTAACTGGAGTCACCATGCTGTGTACTACATCTCCATGGGTTATTTATATTATAACTGTAAATTTGTACCTTTTAACCCCCTTCAACCATTTCATCCACCCCTTACTCCCTTCCTTTAGCAACCACCAACCTGCCCTCTGCATCTATGAGCCTGGTTTTTGTTGTTGTTGTTTTAGGTTTCGCATACAAGTGAGACCATATGGTATTTGTCTTTCTCTGTCTGACATATTTCACTTAGCATAATATCTCCACAGCCCATCCATGCTGTTGCAACATCTTCTTTATCCATTCATCAATCGATGAACATTTAGGTTGCTTCCATGTCTTGGCTATTGTAAATAATGCTCCAATGAACCTGGAGGTGCACATATCTTTTCAAATTAGTGTTTTCCTTTTCTTCAAGTAAACACCCAGAAGTGGACTTGCTGGACCATACGGTAGTTCTATTTTTAAAGTTTTTAGGAACTTCCACACTGTTTTCCAGAGTGGCTGCACCAATTTACATTTTCAGCAACAGTGCACTAGAGTTCACTTTTCCCCACCTCCTCACCAACACTTGTTACTTCTTGTCTTTTTGATAATAGTCATTCTAACAAGTGTGAAGTTATCTCACTGTGGTTTTGATCTGCATTCCCCTGATAATTAGTGATGTTGGGCATCTTTTCATGTACCTGTTATTTATCTGTATGTCTTCTTTGGAAAAATGTCTATTCAGATCTTCTGACCATTTTTAATCTAATTGTTTTTTGCTATCACATTGTATGAGTTCTTTATATACTTTGGATATTAACTACTCATTAGATGTATATTAGTCGCAAACATTTTCTCCCATTCAGTAGCCTGCCTTTTCATTTTGCTGATGGTTGCTTTGCTGTGTAAAGTTTTTATAAATATGTGTATAAAACATAAAATTTTGCTAATAGTATCCAAGAGGTTCTTATTCTGTTTTAATCCCCTTAACCTCTGATTAAATCTGATACAATTATGTCTGCAAAGATGACAATGCTAAGAGTCACAGAGTTTAAGTGGGGAGCAACTGAGCAACTTTCAAATTTTCCTAGAATTCCCATCTCACAGATGGAAACAAACAAGGAGTAACTATTTTAAAAACCAACAATTGGTTAAAAAGGAGAACAAAGAGTCTACAGATTTACCAATTGGATAGACATTTAACAATGGTAAGGTATGGTTATAGGCTAGTCTTAGAAGCCATGCCGTTTTTAATTTAACGTGACTATTTCTACAGGCATGGCCCAAGGTGAAAGTTTTTTCAGAACTGAGAATAGAAAAGATAGGTTAGGTCCAGGTTGCAGAAGACCTTAAAAGGCAGGTTAAGAATTGTGGATTTATTTTGTCAACAAACGGAAGGCACTGATCTAGGGGATGTTTAAGATTCACCTGGCAGTGGTTTGTAGGCTATATGGGAGGATAAAAGGGCCTGCCAAGGGTAGTAGCAGTGGGAATTGACAGAAAGGAGTACACATTGAAGATGCTTCTGAGAGAGGATCAAGAATACTTGGTGTCCATAAAAGAAGTCTCAGTAAATATAAAATGATGAAAATCATACAAAATTAGAAAATCAGTAACACAAGGACACTGTGGAAATTCACAAATATGCAGAAATTAAACAACATAGTCCTGAACAGGCAATGAGTTAAAAAAAAAAAAGGGAAATTAGAAAATAATTTGAGATGAATGAAAATGAAAACACCATATATCAAAATTCATGGGATACAGAAGAATAGTGGTCAGACTTTAGACCTGTAAACACATTAAAATATATTTAAAAGATCTTAATCCAATAGTCTAAACTTTACTAGAAGTCAGAAAAAGAGAGAATACTAAATTCAAAACAAGGAGAAGGAAGAAACAGAGATCTGAGTGGAAACAAACAAAATAAAGAATAGAAAAATAGAGAAAATCAGCAAAGCCAAAAGCTGGTTCTTTGATAAGATCAGCAAAATTGACAAACCTATAGCTAGACTGACCAAGAAAAAGAGTGAAGTCTCAAATTGTTAAAATTAGAAATGAAAAAAAGGAGACGTTAATATTGATCTTATAGAAATAAAGGGAACATAATAAACAACTCTATGCCAAATTAGATAACCTAGCGAATTCCTAGGAAGACACAACCTACCAAAACTGACTCAAGAAGAAACAGAAAACATGAATAGACTTATTACAAGTAAATACATTAATTATCAAAAAAATTCTAAGAAAATTAAAAGGTCAGGATCCAGGAATAGGTGGCTTCACTGGTGAGTTCTACATCAAATGTTTAAAGAAGAATTAACACCAATCCTTCACAAAGCCTTTCAAAAAGAAAAAGAGAAAGGAATACTTCCTAACTAATTCCATGAGGACAGTACTATCATAATACCAAAACAAGACAAAAATATCACAAGAAGAAGAAAACTATAGATCAATACCCTTGATAAATATAGACACAAAAATCCTCAACAAAATACAAACTGAATTTAGCAGCATATAAAAAGGATTATACTCCATGACCAAGTGGAATGCAAGGTTGCCTCAATATATTAAACCAATGGTAATATACCATATTAGCAGAGTAACAGAAAAAACTGTCATCTCAATAGATGCAGGAAAAGCATTTGGCAACTCTACATTATTTCATAATAAAAACAATTAAGAAACTAAAAAGTAAAGGGAAATTCCTCAACCTGATAAAGGGCACCAACACAGAATATATAGTCAGCCCTCTGTATCCATGGGTTCCACATCCGTGGACTCAACCAACTACAGACTGAAAATATCAGGAAAAAATTCCAGAAAGCAAAACTTGAATTCTCCATGTGCCAGAAACTATTTACATAGCATTTATACTGTATTTACAACTACTTACATAGCAGTTATATTGTATTAAGTATTATAAGTAATCTGAGATAATTTGGAGGATATGTGTAGGTTATATGCAAATACTATGCCATATTATATAAGGGACTTGAGCATCCGTGGATTTTGGTATCTGCTGCGGGGGAGGGGGTGTTTCTTGGAATCAATCCCCCATGGATACTAAGGGATGACTGTACAAAGAACTCTTACAACTCAAAAATAAAAAGACATAACTGAATACAAAATGAGCAATGATTTGGATATTTATCCAAAAAGATAAATAAATGGACAATAGACAAGGATGTAGAGAAATTGAATGGTAGGAATACATTGTTGTTAGGGATGTAAAATCTTACAAACCCTTTGGAAAACATCATGGCAGTTCCTCAAAAAGTTAAATATAGTTATCATATGACCCAGCAATTCCACTCCTAGGTATACAACGAAGAGAACTGAAAACAAATGTTTACGCAAAACAGATGCTCATGGAAGCATTATCCATAATAGCCAAAAAGTAGAAACAACCCACACTGATGGATAAGCAAAATGTGGTATTAATATATTCTGCAATGGATTATTATTTGGCTATGAGAAGAAATAAAGTATTGGTACATGCTATAACATGGATGAACCCTGAAAACATTATGCTTAGTGTACGAAATCAGACATAAATATGGTATCATTCCACTTAGATGAACTGTTCAGAGTAGGGAAATCTACAGGGACAGGAAGTACATTAGTGGTTGCTAAGGGCTTGTTAGGGTGGAATGGGAGTGACTGCTAACAGATACAGGGTTTCATTTGAGGGTGATGGAATTAGTGATGATCATTGCATAATCTTGTGAATATATTATAAACCATTGAATTATACACATTAAAGTGGTGAATCTTATGATAAGCAAAATATATCTCAACAAGAAAACAACAGTTAGCAATACACTGAATATGGCTGGGGGCAGGCTGGGGATGGTGAGAATGTACATGATGAGCAAAGAGACAGAACAAGTCGAAAAGTTTTCAACTTGGCCTGGGAATGGTCCAGAGGAGGAAGAATGGCAGGCTTGGAAGAAAGAATGAGTACTGTTATGGAAATGCTGAGAATCAGGTGCTGACATGGCATTCAATTGGAGATATACAGTAGAAAATTTATAATAAGGGCACAGAGCTCAGAAAACATAACATCTTGAGACAGCTAAGACAGACGAAATCATGAAACTGTCGAGAATATAGAGAAGAAAAACAAAAGCAAACACCTGGAGAGCCTCTACTCTTAGAAAAGATAGTGAGATTAAGTAGAGCCAGAAAAGGAGATCAAAAAGAAATGGGCACAGGGACACAGAACAGAGACTTACAGAAGGCGGTGGTGATTAAACCACAGCAATTGCTGAGTGGAAGTGGAGGATAAGGACTAAGAGAAGACGTTTGGGTTTGGCATAGATGTCATAATTAATCATTTACTAATTGTTTCTCCACTTCGGTGAGCTGATGCTCTGCCTTTTAGCCATGATAAACACATTCTGGCTCACTATGTAAAGCATGGTCAGAGGGCTCTTCCCTTAGAATCAATCAGGAGGCATCAAGAGATACAGTTAATCAGGGCTTCCCTGGTGGCGCAGTGGTTGAGAGTCCGCCTGCCAACGCAGGGAACACGGGTTTGTGCCCCGATCCGGGAAGATCCCACATGCTGCGGAGCGGCGGGGCCCGTGAGCCATGGCCGCTGAGCCTGCGCGTCCGGAGCCTGTGCTCCACAACGGGAGAGGCCACAGCAGTGAGAGGCCCGTGTACCGCAAAAAAAAAAAAAAAAGAGATACAGTTAATCCATCTACATCTCTCAGCAAAATCATTCAATAAAGGTTTATCCTCTACTCTGTACTTTGACACACCCAGTCTACTAAAATTTGCAGTGGGAATGTATTCCTGGGGTAGAACCCTGAAGTTATAGATCAAGATAATTTACTCTTATTCTGTCCTTACGGGGTCATATTCTCCTCTGCAATTAATTATGCACTTTCATTCTGCACCTCTCCTCTATTTTTTTTTATGTGAACTAATACTACATAGAAGTCTAAAGTTCTTTCAAGTAATGTCAGACAAAGAATTTGATTCTAACGTATTAGAGAAGAAAAAATATAAAGAGAAGATTCAGTCTTAAACTGTCAAGATACACTTCTAAGTACCTCTTGGAAATCATGAAGCCGTGCTGGAGTTTTATGTCCTCTGTTATCTTAAATTTGATCTAATATTAATGTCCCATTTATAATAACTTAATGGCCCATGACAAAGACAATTTTACTGTATTGTTTCAGAACGTATTATCTGGCACCAGTATCGATAATTATCACATGTGGCTATCCCAATTTGAAGGGCCAATCCAAGATGATGTTTAATTAAGTCTAACTTCCCAATACAACTATAAACTCCTTTAAAGAATATATTTTCCCCACCTAAGCATTCTTTAAACTCTTCTGCATCCTCCATCCAAAACCAAAATGTAACAGGCACATTACCTTGTATGTATTAACAGTAGATTCAAATAAATCTCTGGTGAACGATTAGTTGATGATCATTCCCCCACGTTATCCACCCCTACTCCCAGAGCAGAGGGTAGAAACCAGACATTGAGAAAAAGTATCAATTATAATCATTTTAGTTTCTGTACAATCTATGCTGTGTAGAACATCTGGATAGACATCACAGAGCAAGGCAGTTAAAGATATCATACTTAACTCTCAAACGGAAATGATTACAAACTTTTTAAAATGAGATTTTCTAAAAGCAGTTAAATTGCAGTAGCCCACCAATCACATTTTTAAATTTATGTTTTCATACATGAAACTTCAAAACTTTACATTTTAAGTAGAGTCTCTTTGGCAGATTCCATGTGTTTCATGACAATACTCTGAAAAGTCGACAGCTCTAATGCATCCTGGCAATTGTGAAATTCTTCTACATCAACTAAACGTAATTTTCTGCAAGAAATGAAAATGAACAGTGATTTAAGTATGAGGGGTTTTTTTTTGTTTGTTTGTTTTTGCGGTACGCGGGCCTCTCACTGTTGTGGCCTCTCCCGTTATGGAGCACAGGCTCCGGACGCGCAGGCTCAGCAGCCATGGCTCACGGGCCCAGCCGCTCCGCGGCACGCGGGATCCTCCCGGACTGGGGCACGAACCCGTGTCCCCTGAATCGGCAGGCGGACCCTCAACCACCGCGCCACCAGGGAAGCCCGACAGTTGTTTTTTTTTTTTTAATGTAACATTTTGCTAATTGATCCCTTCTCAAAAAATGATATTCCTAGGTTTTATCACTAAAATTTGTGTTTCATAAAAATATTCAAGAACATATTTTAATTTTAAAAATAATTAATATAATTAAATTCAGCAGGAACACAATCTGATATTATGAAACTGTGCTGTGCAGTAGAAGAAGGATGTAATAACTGAAATTTGATGGTTAGGTTAGACTGATTTTTGCTTTCAAACTGGAACAATTAAAACAGGAAAAGAGGCAGGGCTCAAAACTTACAGGGTCCAGTACTCCTAATATAAAAATTCCACCCTTTCTGAAAAGAGAGCAACCCTGGATATTGGAGAGCCATGAAGTGAGGGAGTTCTCACACCTAATTAAGACCCAGTGTATAAAAATCTTTTGAACCTGTCTGGTTTTGATTTTTTCAGAAAACACAGTGCTTACTCCAGCCAAGAGTTTTCACTTCTGACTACAACACTATGATCTTTGTTATATACACGCTTTAGTCAGTTAAGAAGTTTCTCTGGCAGATTAAAGTGAAAGAACAACGCTACCTATTAGTACCATTGTATTAGTCACCTCAATTTAACTACAGATTTCTTCCCTATTAGAGAAATTGCTATTTAATTTCCACATGATTAAATGATTTCTATGTTATCTGAAAGATAGGAAACACTATTAAAAACCACCTTTAATTTTTACTTAAAAACCAGTGTAAAATACTGGTTAGTAGACAAAACACGTTTCACATCTATTTATATTCCTTTCACAAGCAAAAGTCCATCTCTCAGGTTACCATGAGGTTAGTACGTGACATCAGTGATACATTAGGCACAAAGTAGGTATAACCGTTGCTGGAGAATCTTTGGTAATGTGTTATTCTGCGCAACTGAGCAGTATACAGCAATGTTTTAAATAAAATACTTTTAAAATGTAGCATGACAGGGCTTCCCTGGTGGTGCAGTGGTTGAGAGTCCGCCTGCCGATGCAGGGGACACGGGTTCGTGCCCTGGTCCAGGAAGATCCCATGTGCTGCAGAGCGGCTGGGCCCGTGAGCCATGGCCACTGAGCCTGCGTGTCTGGAGCCTGTGCTCCGCAACAGGAGAGGCCACAACAGTGAGAGGCCCACGTACCACAAAAAAAAAAAAAAAAAAATGTAGCATGACAGCACATACTAAACATAATCTGCTCTCTTTATGCTTCTTGGTCAACATTTTCAACATGACTTTATGTTTCAAAGCTGTAGCTATCAGTCAGGGTACAGGTGCATGCTGTGTGAAGCAGCACTGAAGGAGAGCAGTTGCTAGGGCAGGAGCACCTAGAATTCACTTTGCCACTGAGCAACCAGACCAGTTTTCCCTGCACTTCCTCAGTGTTTGATTTAGAGACAATTCTAAGCACAGGCCACCCACCTTTCATGTTTTGAGATTGATAGGCCTTTATAGAAGTTTTACAGAACTTTCTCATGAAATCTCTGCTGATAACATTCCCTGTTTGGTCAATAGGCTGAATTGTTAAGAAGATGGGAAAAATACCACCGGACACCGGTCCTACTTTCTCAGGACGATTCCTACAATCATCTGGCAGTAGAACAACAGTTTGTTTTTTTGGGTTTTTTTTGCGGTACGTGGGCCTCTCACTGTTGTGGCCTCTCCCGTTGCGGAGCACAGGTGCCGGACGCGTAGGCTCAGCGGCCATGGCTCACGGGCCCAGCCGCTCTGCGGCATGTGGGATCTTCCCGGACCGGGGCACGAACCCGTGTCCCCTGCATTGGCAGGCGGACTCTCAACCACTGCGCCACCAGGGAAGCCCCAGGACAACAGTTTTAACCACTGGTAAAAGACTACAGGAAGGGTCAGGAAAAAGAACACTCAACCAAATAACAGCCCCAGATCACCCAGACTGTGAACCTCAGGTTCTCCTCTGAACTCTTCCTACCCCTTACCTGCAGCATGCAAGCGGACGTCAATTTCGGGAGACTCAGCTGTCAGTCATGGATCCCTCCCACCTGCCACTTGATGCTCATCACAGTCTGAAACCCCCACCTTGATCTTTGGACCCATCACTGATTTCAGGCAGAGGGACTTCAACAGTCCTGGCCCAACACTATGGACTCAACACCAAGTCAGTCTCTGATTTTGATCTCTGGTTCTCAAAGCTAATCTCACTTCTCACGGGGCCCAAGTTGCCCCTTAAATCCCACTCCAAGTGCCTACATTTCTTGCTTGCTCCATGAATTTAGAAACAAGTTCTGTTCTTGCCAGTTCTCCTTCATTACATTCAAAGTAGCACACTCTAGGCAGTGCTCTGCACTTGCTTTCTTCACTTACTAATACATCCTGGATACCATTCCATATTAGCACGTTGATACTGTTATCATTCATATTTCATAGCTGTGTAATAATATTCCATTGTGTGAATGTACCATCACTCATTGAACCAGTCCACTATCAACGGTTACTTGGTTGTTTCCAGGCTAATCCTCTTGACAAATGGCACAATAAAGAACCCTGAATCTGGATCACTTCCTATATTTTCATGTGTATCTCTAGACTATTTCCCAGAAATGAGATTGCCGGATTCAAGTGTAAATGAATTTGTAATTTTGATAGATATGACTGGATTCCCTTCAAAAGGGTGCCCATTTCTCCAATCTTCACCAACAAAGCATGATGTCAGTATTTTGGAATTTTGTCAATTCCATAGGAAATATAATGATATCCCAGTGTAGTTTTTATTTCAAACTCTTTGCATTTTTCTTATTATGAGTTAAGCATCTTTTTAATACATTTAAGATTGATTAAGTTGTATCCTCTCTGAGTACTGTACAGTAAATGAATCCACAGTGCTCTAGAAGTATTTTCTTGGACTCACCTTGATCAAATCATGAATTTCAAAAGTTGTTCTTTATCTTCTTATTTTCTTAGACATCCTATTTATACTGTAATATATATCCTATGATAATTTCTATACTCATATATACACTGTATATACATGTGTCCCTGACATACACCATTTTTCAAGCAAAAATACCTGTGTGCTAAGTAGGTTTTTGACTGCATACTAAATGTCATCTCTGACATTAAGTGGGTTCTGTAAGCATAAATACTGAATGACATGAATTTGCACATTTCCATCTAGAGAGCATCCCCATTCATAGAGGTGTCCCTATTCATGCATTTTAGAGTCAGTCAGATGGTTTTTTTGTATCACCATCCCCCAACCCACAGCCATACATAGAGATGTCCTGTACCTTCAAGACCTGCTGAGATTCAGGGCAAATGGCTGTTAACCCAGAGTAAGGATGCCCTGTGTGTTCAATGCTGGCTTCTCCTCAGAGGGGCAGCACTTGGGTCTGCCCATCCCACTCTTAATATTCACACAGAGAGTAAAAACAACTTATGCTGGCAAAGGCAACATAGGAGTTGGTGGGGCTCTCTTCCCACCCACCGACTGCAAAGCTTCTTTCTCATTTGTCTTTACCCTGGAAGCTCTGAGGTTTGCTTCAGCTGCTGCAACTAACATCTCTGCCACCACATCCCTGGACACTAATTTTGGACATATCTACTATTTACTGTTTTCTTATCTCAGCTTTGTTACTTTTTCTTCTTCCCCTTCCTCCTTTCATTTTCTTGTCTCTAGCCTCCTGACATTGTACAATAGACAAAGTCTAGCCCTTTATGAACAATATTAGGCAATGGTGCTCATCCTCCAGCATCCAGCCCAGTGTGTTCTAGCAGTTCCATGTATGAATGGATATTAAAAGAATAAAATAAACACTGTGGTGGTGTTTTGAAAATGAAATGTACTACTACATGTAAACATCCTTTGTGAAAGTGACATACTGTATTGTAGGATCTCATCACTGCAGACAAAATTAGATCATGGGCCTTGTCAGGGAGAGATATTTGAGCCTCAATACTCAAAAGAAACAAAATGAGAAAAGCATGGGGCAGGGAGATGGCCTCTTCCTATAAGACAAATTCAGGAAGACAAAGAAATCCACATTATACAGTGGGAAGTTGAAAGGATGTGCTTTCTAGGAGTCAACAGTCTCATTGACGAAAGCCAGTTTTATGCTATGTATGTATATACACGTATGTGGATATACATATATATTTGGCTACGTGAGCACAAAGAAAAGTATGGGAAGATGCCCCACTAATGGTTATCATGTCTTTGGCTGGGTTGGTAGAAAGAAGGGCACGTTCGAGGAAAAGAAAGGCCAGGCTGGTGGGAGTCAGGCAAAGTAAAGAAAAAAGGGCTGCACTTAAAAAGTGTATATGATCACACTTGTGTAATCATATTAATTACATATGTATCTGTGTAAAGAAATTACATTAAAATTTGTTTAAAAAAGGAAGGAAGGGAGAGAGGGATGGAGTGAGGGAGGGGAGGGGCCTTAGACACCACAAACCCACACTCATCTCACAGGTGGGAACTGGAGAGCGTCTGATGGGAGGGTGGCAGAGCTGGGGCGATTCTGGCTGGCTTGGCTTCCTCAAGCAGGACTGGGAGCAGGGTTAGGGTTATAGGTGCTCCTGAGCGCTAAGGATCTCAACTTCGGAAGGAGCTCAGAGAAGTTGGTCGGTGAGGCCCCCCTAGTGTATGTGCAGGGGTGCTTTCCAGAGCAGAGACAACAGCTGTGCTTCTGAAGCACCCAAAGCTCTTAGCTTTCCCTTTGCTGGTCTGCAGGAGGCGAGAAAATGTGCTCATTATTGTGTCCTCAGGACAATACCTGCAATTAAGAACCAGGAGACCCTGGAGAACAGATTGCATGTAAACTGGGGCTTTGGCTGGAAGGGTGAGAAAAGGCTCATGGGACCACCTTGGAGGCCAGGCTGCCATGTCCTCTATCACGAGACAGGGACCCATTCAGGTTTTGAGAGGGCTTCTTTAAGAAAAATGATATAAATCTGTATTACTTCTACATATTTTAGAAATAGGTTATGTCCACATGTGCCTATTGCTAGGATGCCCCCTCAGTGCCTTGGAAGGGGCGGCACAAGGGAGGGAATATGAAGCTGGAACTTCTCAACTGCGAGGTAAACTGTCCTCAGCCCTAGGGCCAAGGTCTGTAACTCCATAGCGCCCACCAGTCTTCACATCCAGCTCTGCACCTTTCGCACCATGACGACGCCCACAAGGAGATGCATGATCCCCAAGAGCCACCCAGAAACTTCACCTCATGCTAATCACATGGGCAGTATTACCTCGGTTTCTAAACAATATAGATGACTGTAGCAGCTAATGTTCTGTGGGACTTAAAACGAGGCATGGCGATTCAGCCCCTTAACTGTGATTACCCCTTAAAGTATATATGGTAACCTGGCGGGGGTGGGGAAGGGAGAACTCGGTAAGACATAATGGCGACGCTCACTTGTACCCTATACACTTTTATGTTGTTTAAAACCATGCTTACTTAGGTTAGATTTGTAATTATTTTTAAAATTTATAGTTAAAATAGTCAAAGAAATAATTAAGATGTAATAACTTTCATCTCTCTTAAACAAAACAAACAACAACAACAAAAAAACCTCAGTAAGACCAGAAATACTTACTTAAAAGTACTGTGCCACAAATCTAGCACCGCCAACATTGTAGGGTTCACTGCGTTCAAGTGATCCCTAATATAACTGCTTGCAGCTAAAAAAGATTTCCTCCAAGGTTTTGGAAGAATTTCCATTCTGAAATCAAAGAGAAAATAGTCATCTGCTTTAAAAATCAGAAAGTCTTATAAAAGTCAAAGTACTTTTTGAGTAATAATTTTATTTGAGTAATAATTTTTTGAGTTATTTTGAATTAAAAATAGGAGTTATCCCTTATGGTAATAACAAAACATGTAATTATGTTTTAAAGTATATAAAAATCATACTCTTTGTGGTTTAGTATAATTTTTAACTAACGCAGATAAAATTAGATTTGAATTTTTATCACATAAGGCGATTGTTTTTCTCTAAATGCTTGATGTGATGGAGTCCACAAATAACTAATAGTGATCAAGCAGGAAGAGTAGCCAGCTACGTTTTATATATATCTTAAAAGAATGTTTTTTTAAGGAAACATTTAAACATTTTATGTCCCTATTGTTTTTAAAACATTTTAAGAATATACTCCAGCCTGGAAATCTTCTTGAACTTCACCTCTGACTGTGTAAAGTTCACTTACAAAATCATAAACAGTAACATTCTATTTAAAGATATTTATTCTGTAACTCCTCCGACTTGACTAATCATCTTTTATATACTAAAGATGGGCCATTTTCATCTTTCAGGGTATATTTAAACATTTACATATTATGCCAGTAAATGTTTTTTATTCTCATTGATTTTAAACACTTAGTCTTGTTTTAATATGTAGTAAAGTTAATTCAGTTTTTCATTTGTGGTCATATCACCTTTACAATTACAAAGGATAGTTTTTGTCTATCCCTGGGAGAAAAGCTGTTCTCCATAGAAGATACATCGACTTTTTTTTTTTTAGTTGTTAAGAGAAACAATTTGGGGCATTTTTAAATGATACAAAAGAAACAAAGTAAAACTGAAGTGGTTACTTAATCACATAAGTTCTATTCTTCAAACTATTTAAGTGATGTATTCCTAAATGTTATTTTAGGGAAAATATATAGCAAGTGGATTTTCCCATATGTGTTCTATATTTTAATCCATGTAATATATTCTGTGTTTGCATATTTTCTGCAACATTCCCACTGTGTTTTGGGGCATTCAAATTGCCTTCAAGCTTTCATGTCCCTAATACATCTAAAGCCTGTGCTTGGAGCTGTGGAGATAAAAGATCTGTATCAAGGTCTTTCACCAGAGCACTTATGTTTTAACCACATAGGCATCCATCTGTCAGTGTGTGTTTGCCTACCCATCTATCCATCAATTTGTAAACATAACATGTTAGGGCTTAAATACATAAACAAAGATAGTATGATCAGTTGTATATATGCAGTACACAAATTATAAACATATATGAGAAAATATAACCAGTGTATAAATATATCCACATACAGAGAAATGACTGCAAAAAATCAATATTCTTAGTGAAACCTGATTGCTTACTCAGCACGATGGGGTGGAAGTTCTTCTACCTTTCTGTCATCCTCCTTTTCTCTAGGATCTTTTAAAACAAAATCAACTAAAAGAAAATTGAAAAGTTCTGATCAACAACCTTATAGTAATTATAGTATTTCCCAAGCAATTGCAAAACTAATTGCTTTAAAATTGTTTACATTAAGTTTTTTTAAAATAATGAGAGATTTGTGCATTTATAAACACAGGAAAATTTTAAAATTTTTATGAGAAAATCTATGATGTCTGTGTCTTTGAGAATATATATACCCTTTCTTAACAATGTTCCTGTTCTTTCATTCGAAAATCATTGCTCTTAATATTATTGATACATTTTCCTTTTTAGCTCTTCCACCAAAATTGTTCTTGTTGAATTGAAGGTCAACAATACAGAGTAGCAGTAGTTTCCCTTCACTGAGGAAAGATACATATTGCTTTGCTGTTCTCTTTTAAACTGCTTAAGAGCATAGAACTACCTTGTTATGAAATCAGTAAAGTGAGCTACTTCTGCCTCTGCAGTCTTTAATTCAGTTAATTCTAACTTTCTTGCTTTTCTTTGAAGATGCTCTTTCTAAAATGCAAATATGTTTTTATCCCTCTGCCTAAAATCCTTCAGTGACTCTCCTTTACCTTCAAATGCTTAAAAGAAAGCATGTAAGGCCCTTAGTATTCTATCCCCTTCCCAAAATGCACCCTCTTCTTTGGCCATCAGAGCCCCTTGCAAGGTCAGAAGAGCCTTTCGCTCTTGTCTGCCATCATTCCCACCATTTCCTAGGCCATGCGTGTTCCCTAGTCTGTACATGTTCATCCTTCACAACTCAGTTCAGGTGCCAGAGTCCTTCCTAACAAGTCAGGCAGGACCTCTTCTCCTTTAGACCATGTTCTCGATTTCTCTCCTCACTGTACTTGCTACTTTGCTTTATAATTTAGTGATTTGTCCATGGCCCTCATTACACTATGAACTCTTTGGGGGCAAGGATATGGCTCTTTACATGATCAAAACACTCAATAGGAGTCTTCAATGCAGTGAATGCCCTCCTCCCTGAAGGGTCCCGCAACCATTTCAAAGCAGTATGATTTCTCCAACTTTGACATAGCATCAATTATATCAGGCTTACTATCGCAACCAATCGAAGAACCTTTTTTTAAAGCACAGATTTGAAAGACTGCCTCCAGAGATTTTAATTCAGATGGGTCTGGAAATGAGTACTTTTTAAATGGCTCTGATAATGTCAGTCTTAGAGCCTATTGGTCTATACCATGAGTCAGCAAACTTTCACGTAAAGGGCCAGACTGCAAGTATTTTCAACTCTGTGAGCAACAAGGTCTCTATCACAACTACTCAACAATCTCTTATGGTGCAAAAGCAGCTATAGATAATATGCAAATGAATGTGTGTGTCTGTGTTTAATAAAACTTTATTCACAAAAACAGGCAGTGGGCCAGATTGGGCCTATGAGCTGTAGTTTGCCAACCTCTGGTCCATAGCAGTAGTTTTGTAATTAATCACACTCTAGTTTATGGTATCAGTAATATTAATTAATTAACATTTTAAAATTTGTTTCAGTTATGTCCTTTGTTTAGGGGATATAGCCCTACAAATAGAAAGACGGTTTTTAAAAATTTTTGCTATATTTTATTAATGAAATTTGCCTGAGATCTTAAGCAATGTAACCACAATACAAGAAACAGCCTAATAAATATAAATAGTTTCAAATATAGGTGTTAACTTTAAATTTTTTTAAATTTATCTTTAATAAGACGCATTCAAATTAGAAAGAGAAATACTGATTTACCTATGGATTTTTTTACACTAAGAAGATAATCTTCTCTCATTTCATCAGATAATGCGAGTATGCTGTTAGTGAGGACTTTCAGATGTTGGGGGACTAAATTCAATACATGCTCCAGCCAAGAATCTTCCATTGGGGCTACGTGGTCCGTATCAATTCCATGGTGGATATAATAGTAATATCTCTACAGAAAAGATAATGAGAAATGGAGATGGGTTTAATACTATAATAAAAGAAGTATTTATCAAAACTAAAACCACTAAGCAAAATTAAAGTTTTAGTAGAAGAGAGTATTTACAAATCATAAAAAATTATTTTTTGCAATTCATATTGGCATTATTTGAGCTCTCCTAAGTTAAAAAAAAAACTTATTTCATGAAAATTAAAACTCTTACCTTAATTCATAACTACACCCTAAAACTTGAAGTTACATTACTAAATATATGATGTACTAAACAGAACTCATATACGTGGAGGTAGAATTTAGTGTTCTATAAATGTGTGAAAATTTAGTATGTTCGTTTTTGTCCTTGTGTTATTGATAATCAGAAGTAGATCTTAAAAGCTGTAAGTGAATCAGTATCCCTATTCATTAATCTCAGAAATATTATCCAACAGGATTTACAAAATTTCCAATTGGCCTGTTAATATTTCATGCCATAATTTTACAGATGTTGTTAAATGTGTACACAAGAAATTCATTTTAAGACATGATAGTATTTCTCTAACAATGGACATTTAATGTCAATATACTTTCCCAAGTTTTTACATGTCACTTATCAGAAAAAAATTTAAACATCAAAAAATACTTTCAAATTAGCAATGTTAAAGTCTTTGATATTTGCTTTTAAAAAATTCTATATTTGAAATCATTGAAGAATTACTTTTTTCTAAAGTAAGTTAATATGCTCTGTGACATGTACATTATGTAATTAAAATAATTTCTCATAGAATAAAGACATGTAAAAGCTATACATGACTGAGGCTAGCTTTAACATAGGGAGCAGGGAGACTTGAGATTCTCTGACTGTGGCCTTAGGAAACGAGGGGAAGAATAATTTCCTCCATTAATCCAATAGAGCAATTTTATGGAACTTCATCTTTACTCCTACATCCATGTATTTGCACAGGAAGGAGCACAGAATAAACTCAAAGGCACAAGAGCACCTTCAAGTGCTTCCTTTACTTTCAATTATACTGACAAAAGAAATAGCTTGTTACCAAGATGTCTCTCTCTATTGCAGAAGTGGTTAGTTTTGGCAATGTGCTTTCATCCAGAGTAGCTGAGTCTAAGACAGCATCTTGTTGCCTAAGAAAATGATAAACACACTATTCAAATGTATATAAATGGCAGTTAGAACATAAATCAATAGATTTATCTGTCAGACTGTCCTTTATAAAATAAGAAAAAAAGGCATTGTGGAACATTTTAAAAATAGTAAACATATTTATTTGGTACCGTATTCCTCCCAGAATACCTTCTCTTTATTCAGAGAGAGAGTTTTATTGAAAGTGATTTGAAAGATCTAATTCAGAGGCCACATCCTTTTTGATAGGCTTTATTCATTCTTGCTCATTGCTCCAAAATCATCTCTCTTCTCTGAACTTTTATAGGAATGTTCTTGCATTATTCCTAAAACATGTATGGTTATTTATAAATATGACGTTTAGAAGAGCACCGATGGAAAAGACTCTAAATGTAGTTTTGCCAAAGACACAGATATATTCTTCAAGAGAGCATTTCTCAGATTTCTAGGAACACATATTAGAAGTTAGCAACAAGGGACATAGAAGCTCATATGCTCCTATGTTTTTATTATTGGCTAACTGTTCATATAATACTATAACGTTTCTAGGTATAATTCAATTCAAAACCTATATCAGATATGAGCTACATTTTGTAACTTCCTCTGGGGCTCAAATGTGTGAAAAGTTCACATCTTCAGGAAAATAAGTTTTTCTGTGATACCTTTAACCTGTCTATCATTGAATGTATCATGCTCCAGGTCCCAACTTCATCAGGATGAATACAGGTTAGTGATGCTGTGTAATAAAATACTTCTCCCCACTAATTGTCCAGTGAGTGGAGACTGTAGGTGTATTGAATATCTGTCTGAGATATCATACCAAAGTAGGTACCCAGAATGGATCTTCTGACTTAGTTTTTTGCAAATCTTGGAATCCACTATCTTGTGAACTTTAGACTTATTTTTTTCAACTAAATGGACCAGAGAAGAGAGGCAAGGCAATGTCTCAGGAATGTCTCAGGGATATCTCAGGAATGTCTCAGATCTTCAGGGTATTCTGTGGCTGGAAAGAGAAGGGTTATTTTAACTGCAAAAGTAATCATCTCGTTATTTTGGTGTTTGTATAGTAATAAGATACTAATGACAGTAACGTACTTCAGGACTCAGGACATCTGGGTTCAGATTCTGCCACTATAAAGTATATGACCTTAATAAATGGATTGTTGTTTTTTTTGTTTTTTAATGGAAGAAATGCTTATCCTATCTACTTTGCTGAATCCTGACACTCAAACTTCATCCTCTGTGTGAGTGATGTGGACCTAGAAGGATGCAGCAAGGTCAGGAGGGGTGAAGAGGGAGGAGGTTAGGGGCTATAGGAGAGGCTGCAGAAGTTCTTGCAGTCAGAATGAAGATCCTTTCAGCTCTAAAACTCTGTAATTCTATCGTTCTGTGGCCGCAGGCAAAGATCCTGCTGCTAGGAACAATAATAGAAGCTTTCTCTAATCCCCACACCTACTGTTACAGGAGACAATGACATAATTATCCCCACTGCACAGATGAAGAAACAATGTCAGAGAGATTAAATAACTTCCCCTTCATCACACTGTTAATTAAATACAAAACCAAGGATCTGCCCATCCATATGTGCTTCTAAGCTGTCATGCTCTTTCCATCAAAGCAACATTCCATTCAGAAATAAATCAATCAATACTGGAGACACTTTACCTGTTAAAGAGAAAATATGATGTACTTTATTTCTCAAAACTGAAAGAACTATATTGATATTTTTTCTCTTTATCAATAGAGATTTTTGGTTCAAGATGGTGACATAAACATACTTTTTTTCAAGTTTTCCTATGAAAATGGTAATAATTTGAACCCAGGATTGTAAAGCAACTAGAGGGTCATCAGCTGAGTAGATACTTCAACAAATTTTTGGAACATGAAAAGAAGATAAAGAACAGATGAAACAACTGAGAACACCACAGACCGTAACTCATGCAGGAAGGAAACCAATCTGCCTAGGAGACCCCTAGGAAAGGCTCTCGTGTTGCAATCAACAGGTACCAAGGGAGGAAATGTATAGGAAGGCTGACAGCAAGGAAATTATCTGAGCAACTTTATGCCAGCAAATTAGACAACTCAGGGGACTTCCCTGGTGGTACAGTGGTTAAGAATCTACCTGCCAATGCAGGGAACACGGGTTAGAGCCCTGGTCCGGGAAGATCCCACATGCCGCAGAGCAACTAAGCCCGTGTGCCACAACTACTGAGCCTGCACTCCAGAGCCTGCAAGCCACAGCTACTGAGCCCACGTGCTACAACTACTGAAGCCTGCACACCTAAAGCCCATGCTCTGCAACAAGAGGAGCCACCACAACAAAGAGTAGCCCCCACTTGCCGCAACTAGAGAAAGCCCGTGCACAGCAACGAAGACCCAACACAGCCATAAACAAACAAACAAATAAATAAATAAATAATTCTTTTTAAAATTAGACAACTTAAATGAAAAGAACATATTCCTAAAAGGTAAAGAAGTATCAAACATGCCTCAAGAAGAAACAGAAAATATGAAGAAATCTATATCAAGTAAACTAATTGAATTAGTAAGTAATAATCTTTCCACAAAGAAAAGTTCAGGTCCAGATGGCCTCACTAATAAATTCTATCAAACAAGTAAGGAAGAAACACCACCAATTCTACACAAATTCATTTGGAAAATAGAGGAGGTGGAAACACTTAACTCATTTTATGAGGCCAGTAGTACCCCGATACCAAAGCCAGACAAAGACATCACAAGTACAGTCCCATATCATTCATTAATGTAGATCTGAAAATCCTTAAAATTTTAACAAATCCATTATGTATATTACATATACATAATGACTAAGTGAGAGGAATGCAAGGTTTAACATATGAAGATCATTTAATCTAATATGCCATATTTAAAAAGGACAAAAATCAAATGATCATCTCAATGGACATTGAAAAAGCATCTGACAGAAATCCAGCACCCACTCATGACGGAACCTCTCAACAAACTAGGAAAAGAAGGGAAATTCATTAATCTAATAGAGAGTATCTTAAAAACCTACAACTAACATCCTACGCTTTCCCAATAAGACTGGGAATTTCACTATCACCAGTTCTATTCAACAATGTACTGGAGCTTCCCTGGTGGTGCAGTGGTTGAGAGTCCGCCTGCTGATGCAGGGGACGCGGGTTCGTGCCCCAGTCCAGGAAGACCCACATGCCGTGGAGCGGCTGGGCCCGTGAGCCATGGCCGCTGAGCCTGCGCGTCCAAAGCCTGTGCTCCGCAACGGGAGAGGCCACAACAGTGAGAGGCATGTGTACCGCAAAAAAAAGAAAAGGAAAAGGAAAAGAAAAACAATGTACTGAAGGACCCAACAAGTGTAAAATGGAAAGAGAGAGAAATGAAAAGCATCTAAATTGAAAATGAAGACATAAATCTATTATTTGCAGACAACATGACTGATATGTAGGAAATTCTAAGGAATCTTTTAAAAAGCTCCAGAACTAGTAAGCACGTTTAGTAAGGTCTTATGATATAAAATTAAGAAGCAAAAACTCAATAGATTTTTCTATATACGGAGAAAGAATAATCAGGAAATGAAATTACATAATTTCATTCACATCAAAAAGAAAAATACTCAAGAATAATATTTTTAAAGTCTAAGACTTGTACATTAAAAATACAAGACACTAATGAGAGCAATTAAAGAAAATCTAATTTAATGGAGAGAAATAATATGTTCATGGACTGGAAGGCTCAATATTATTAAAATGGCAATTCTCTCAAAATTGATTTATAGTTTCAGTGCATTGTCTACTATATCTCAGTAAGCTTTTTCTTTCTTTTTTTTCTTTTTTTGCAGAAACTGACAAGCTGATCTTAAAGTGTAGTATATGAAAATGCAAAAGACCTAGAACAGCCAAAACAATTTTGAAAAAGAAGGATAAATTTTGTGGAATTAAACTACCTGATTTCAAAACTTAATATAAAGCTACATGACAAGTGGTGTAAATACAGACACGTAGGTAAATGCAAGAGAAATAGAACCCTATATATGGTCAAATGATTTTGGACAAAGATACCCAGGTAATTCAATGAAAATTGTCTTTTCACCAAATGCGGCTGAAACATTTGGATATCTATATGCAAAAAAATGAACCTTAACCCTTACCTCATAACACAGATACCTCATTGAAATAAAGCATGCACATAAATGTAAGAGCTAAAACTAAAACTAGAGCTAAGCTAAAACTTCTAAGGAAACATAAGAGAAAATATTTATGATCTTGTGATAGGAAAAGTTTCTTGGATATGACTCCAAAAGCATGAACAATAAAAGAAAAAAATTGATAAGTTGAGCTTCATCAAAATTTAAAACGTTTGCTTTTCAAAAAATGCGAGGAAGGAAATGGAAAGATAAGCCACAGACTGGGAGAAAATACTTGCAAAAGATATATCTGATAAAGGACTTGCATAGACACTATATAAAAAACTCTTACAAGGCAATAATAAGACAAACAACCCAATTTTTTAAAATGGGCAATAGGTTTAAGTTGACAGTTCCCCAAAGAAATTATGTGAATGCCCAACAACTACAAAAAAGATGTCCATCGTTATTAGTCATTAGAGACATACAACCTAAAGCCATGATAAGATACGACAACACATTTACTAGAATGGTTAGAATGACAAAACACAACAAAAGACAAAGTGTGGGCAAGAATGTAGAGAAACTAGAAACTTCTTTATACATTCCTGTGGGAATGTAAAATAGTATGATGATTTGGAAAACAGCTTAGGAATGTCTTAAAAATTTAAACACACACCTACTACACTACCCAGAATTTCTATAAATAGGTATCTACGCAGGAGAAGTGAAAACAGATGTCCACAAAAAGACCAGCATGCAAAGCTCATAGCAGCATCATTCATAATAGCCCCAAATAAGAAACAGTAAACAAGATGGGTTTCAAAACATACATACTGTATGATTCCATTTATGTGAAATTGTAGAAAAGATAAAGCTATAGAAACAGAAAGCAGATCGATGATTGCCTGGGGCAACCAGTGGTAGAAAGGATTAACTGAGATGGGCAAAAGGGAACCTGCAGATGACAGAAGTATTCTAAAACTGGGTTTTGGTGAAGGTTGCACAACTACAGAAATTTACTAAAATTCATTCAATTGTACACTTTTTAACGTGGATGAATGTAATGGTATGTAAGTTATATCTCGCTAAACCTGTTTTTTACAGACTATATAGAAGGCTTTGAAAAGACAAACTGACAGTACAAACAGATTGCAAACAAAGAAGTAACAAATAAAGCAACAAAGGCTTCTCATCAACAATAATATATGCCATCATGTGGCTATAGATAATACTGTATCGTGTAATTGACATTTGCTAAGAGAGTAGAATTTAAGGGTTCTCACACACACAAAAAAAGGTAAATATGTCAGGTGATGGATGTGTTAACTTGATTGCTGGAAATCCTTTCACAATGTGTAAGTATAATAAATCATCACATTGTACACGTTAAATATATTCTATTTTTATTTGGGGAAAATTGTTAACAGTTTTCAATGTTTTCCATATTTGTAGGGAAAAAATTACTATTATCCTTTAACTCTGTAGTGAGCTTAGTCATTAATTCAAGAGTAAGGGCAAAATAGTAGCGACCTTTACAAAAAATAAAAGTCTCGAGTTTACTCTCCACAGATCCTCATTGAAAGAACTACTAAGGGGAGGACTTCAGCAAAAAAAAAAAATGAACCCGGAAGTGAGGAGTGGAATGCAAAGGCAACTTTCTAAGAAATTAGAAAACATGTTAGTAAATCTAAGTAAGTCGGAGGTTTAGAAAAAGAGTATGGGGAGTTTAAGGACTTGGTAAAACTAAAATATTATAGAAATATTGGTAGAAATAAACAATCACATGAAAAATGCAAAGGAAAGTTCAGAGCTAAGTTAAAGCACTCGAAGGTCCTTTCATATTATTCAGAGGGAAGATGGATCAAATGAATTTTAAACTTTTAAAAATATAAGTTATTATATATGGCTTTAAATGCTAGGGTAACCACTAAAAGAATAAAAATATATTTGATAACTTTTAAGCCAATAGGAATAAAGGGACAGAAAATTCAATTCAATAGAAATAATAAAAAAGATTAAATAAGCAAAGGTAAGATACAGTAAATAGAAAATACAAAATAAGAAATATGTAATACCAATAACTACAAATGGGATTAAACATGCTACTAAAGTCCAGAAACTCAAAGATTGAATTTTAATAAGACCATCCATATAGTGTTTGTTAAAGGTATAACTAAAAATGACATAATGATTAAAAAGAGACTTCTGTTTCTTATAACACAGCAGCAAAGATAATCTGAAAAACCTCCCAGTACCATTCCATAAATACTGGATAATATGCCACAAAGCTCCTTTGAATGCACAGCTGAGCTCACAAGAAAAAAAGGAAATACTCAGGAGGGAAAAGATGGAATGACAAGGCAGAGTAACAGCCAACCCCCGAGGCTACGGCTGCCCTTGTGGGGCGGAGCCTTGGACTTTAACGCCCATGGGGGTCAGGAGATGATTCTGTAGGCTGGAGTTAAATGGAGAATTCAAACCCAGACCTCTGTATGAAGCTGAAACCCAAGACGGGCTCTGTCCTCAACCAGAGGAGGACCAAAAATGACAGGCACAGGAAAGTTGTGTCAAGAAGATCATTTGTCTTGGCCAGGACATTGGGAGGAGAAAAAATTGCTTCTATGAGTTTGTAACCAGAGGCCTACCCACCCATGGCTTGGAGTGTTGATTTTACTCCAAGTTCGTGTGTTCTGAGAGGGCTTAATTGAAGAAAGTGATGTAAGTGGGCCAAGTTGGTAATGTCTAGTGGTGCCTGGCAAAAGCAAACTCCAAACCACTCTCGCAGAGGCACACGCCCACGATCTAACTGCACAGGAGCCCACATATCTGCCATCCCTTTGTCAGCACACAGTGACCACTGCCCGCCCCTCAAGATGCCTATCCAGCCAGTAAGGTGTCACGTGGGGACAGTAAAATGGAGCTCTGTGGGTGAGTGACTTACTGTAATGTGTCACTAAATTCTGTTCACCAATGGCAGTGTGTGTGCGTTGAGAGTCATGATGAAAGAAAGGGGCTACTGAACAACTAGCGTCAAGCTGTGAAAAAAACAGGCAAAGAGGAACTGGTGACTTGCATCTGCATTGCCCTCCGTAAACAGATCTGTACTTCAGACTGGGCAAGCCCTGCCCTGATCACACTGCTGATCATTTCAGCCCAGTTCCTTCCTTTTATACACAAGGAGACCCACAATGCCAGGGAAGTCACCACATCACCTGAACAGACAAGATGGGGAAAAAAATAACTGCCCCAAATCTTCTACCAGGCAGCATGCCTACAACCAGAATTCCCAGACATTCAGCTCTCTCGACCAACACCAAGTATTAATATTGACACCTGATGGAAGAAATGTTCATATACTGAGGTACGGGGAAGTCTTTCTGGCTTATACATGGTTTGGCTTGAACTTCATGCTAACTCAAACAGCCTGTCTTACGGCCCGTCAAACATGCCTTGTACATCTGTTTCAACCATTAAAGAAAAGACTGCATTTAAAAATCTAAATGGAGTGACTGTTTCAGGCATTTAAAATGGAGCCAGGTGGCCATTGTGGATGTGGTTTCAGACATGTTCCTGCATCACTGAGAACTTAAATTTTCTGAACTATTATCAAATTCAAGGATACCACCAGCCATGCTCAAAACAGTATCTGCTAGCAGCTGCCAGCTACAACCCCTTGTAACTATGCAACCATTTTGGACCCCAACCAATCCTTACTTAACAAGCATCCTTCCTTCTTGCCAGATCCAATTATAATTCTTGATAAACAACTCATGAAACTAACTGTAACCTTGTAGTTTTTGTCTTTGTAAGCCTCCCCCCATTTTGTAGTCTGGAGGAACACAAGTCAAGTGCTTATTGAACCTGTATCTCCTAGATTATAGTCCTCAGCTTGGCTTGAATAAAACTCTCTCCTATCCCTATTACAGATTTTTTTTATTGATCATTTTCATCAACGTACCTTTTCAGCTGATGATATTTAAAAGTGAGACACCTTTAGAGTTAAGCTCAGTCTTTCGTTATTTATACCCTGACCTCATTCCAACAAGGCTTTCAGGCATCCTTAGAGAGGCATAGAATTCTTATAATTGTAGTTTAAAAAGTTCCCAGGGGCTCTAAAGAGGATAACACTGGTTAGCTTATAGAACTTACATAATGACATTAACAAGAGTGCTTCTAAAGTTTTCTCGTTCTTTATGTGGAGATTTGCTCTTTGATTTGGAAGTAGATGGTCCAGCATGACTATCATCAATCTGGTCGAGTAACTTGCCCTTTTTTCCAAAGCGCTCCATGTAGTCAGCTTGAATTTTTTAAAAAAAGGCATAAATTAGTCATCTAAAAAGTAAGCTAAAATATTTAAGTGGTTAGAATAAAATGCTGAAGCATGTTTTAAGAAAAAAACTACATTCTTTAAGTTCTTAAGTAACCATATTTTCTTTCACTACGAGGAAGTTAAACTAACTCTCATTTTATGTCATCATGAGAAACCTTTATTTCAAGAATATTCATTAATTTATTTTATATTTTGATTAATGTTAATAAACTCAGATTTTCAATTATATTTGCATAGAACCTTCTTAAAATGAAGATTAAAATTATTATAAAAACATAATATAAAACTATTGCAGAAAATTTAGAGAACCATGATGAAAAAAAGTTAATATTCTATACGATCAATCTGATAAGTCAAAAATATTAATATAAATAATTTAGAAGCAATGTTTACAACTTCTTAAAATCCCCCTTAGAAAAAACTTTAGTCTTTGATACAGAGGCAAATTCTGAATACAATAAATCAAAGTTTTATTATAAACATCCCAATTCCTAAAATATCAGCTTTTATAGCATTTACAACAGCCTGAAATAACTAAGAACCGGATTCAATTATTTTCTTAGGGAACACACTTGGGATAAATTTTTCTACTTTACATAAATATTTCAGTTTACGATTTCATTGCTCTAATTAACTAAATATTGTGTGATTTTTTTTCTCTAGAAAATGTCCTTGAAGTCTAAGATAGAATATTAGAGTTCTTACCATATGATTGTTGATTTTTAACACTAAACTGCTCTGGAATACCTTCATCCCGCTTTACACTCAAATGGAATGATGGAGCCGCCTGCTGCCACTGGGGCTTTGAACTCACCTGAAATATGAAATTTAGATAGCATTAACAAAACAAGGTCAGGGGAAAAAAAAAACTTTTTTCATGAAATGCATAAGAATGTATAAACACAGACGTTTTCTCAAACAAATTAGGACATCTGTAAAGAAGGCACAAATACCCAATAGCAAATCTCACTGAAGCCTGTGAATGGCACGGTGTGTGACATCTGGGACACATTACCAAAGGCTCTGCTGCTGGTTTGATGTGGGCACCTGTTACCTAACTGAGGTGTTCATTCCACAGAGTTTACTCACCCACAGACATTGGCAAGTGATTTTTTAAGCCTTCCATCTTAATTAGAGCCACACCATGCTGGACTCCAATGCTAATGAGTTCCTCTACATTCCAGCTCCAAAGGATCTTCCTGTTCTCATGGCTTCAGCAGCTCTAGATTACCCTGGCAACTCACAAATTCATTCCATCGTTTAAGGCAGGGGTTATAAATTCTTATATCTACACAGTTCTGGCAGGTATCATGAAAGAGGGAGGAAAGGTAGTGCTGATAGCTAACTGGCACCCAGCTTCAGTGCTGGGAAATGTTAGGGGGTGGTGGGGACTGTGGCCAACAGGAGAAAACCTACGTCTCCTAAAAAGGCAACAACTAATTAGCTCGAGCCGGTTACTGCGATAACAGAACACAGACCCACTGTTGCTAGAACCTATGTCTCTTCAAGAAACCCAGATGGGTGGGTTTTAAAGTAGAATGTACATATTTTTAAACAATGACAATTGAATCTGTGTCTTCCTCTCACATTCAGGCCAACTTGACAGCCCATGCTTGTACTGGCTTTTATTGAATAGTTTTACTCTTCCCAGCCCTTTACTCCTACTTTCAAATAAACTACCTGCACAGAAGCCCTTTTTACAGGCTCTTCTTTCACAGGAAAACAAGCTAAGACAATTAATAAGTCAATGCTTTTCCATCCTTCCCTGCCTGCCTTTCCATTCTTCCGCTCTCATCTTGCTCCATAAAGGATTTCAGATTCATGGGTGGGCTATGAGTAAGGTGTTCACAAAGGGTGGGAATCAGGTCACCAGCTCAGAGGGGTTGGGAGCCACCAGCACTGGGTCACCCTTGATTTCAACAAGGATCACCACCAGAAGCATAAATTTCTGTAATGAAAATCACTCTAGGGCTTAACTACTGCCGGAAGATTTTATCCAAGTACAAACCTTAATATTCAAATGAAAATTGTTTGTTTGCTTTGGTCAATGGATTTTTTTAAATCTCTTAAAAATATCATCTCCCTTAACACACATGAAACTGAGAAAATGAATGCTGAGAACATGTAAGATATGGCCAAATATGAACATAAAACCAAGTTTAAATCAGCCAATAAAAGCATTTTAGACTATTATATGCCAATGACAGGAAAGGATTATTATTCAACTCAGCCACTGAATATTGAATCAGGAAATTTTAATTGAGTTTACATCTCTAAACCTATATACTAATAAGACACAACAAACTAAGGGTAATTTTTATTTTTCTCTTTTAAAATTTGTCAAATTTTTAAACAGAAAATGCCTATTCCATTTCAAATCTTGTCTTTTAAGCTAGAAAATTTAAGATAGATTTTGCAGAAGCACAGAAAAGGTGCTATGGCTCAATTCTATAGAATCTGGCATCATTAAAAAAAAATTTCAATTAAAATGTATATTTTGAAATGTTCATTTACTTTATCTAAGAATATTAACTCAAGTTTTCTAAGTGAAAAATGTCCTCCACTTTAAATTATCAGGAATCTTTCTCTATAAAGCAACACAAATTCAATTTTATAGTTTGTTCTCAGCTTTTAAAATATGTTTCAAAAAATAATGCTTTGGATGAAACTTGAGAACATTATGCTAAGTGAAATAAGCCAGACATAAAAAGACAAATACTGTATGATTCCACTTATGAGGTACTTATAGTAGCCAAATACATAGAGACAGAAAGTAGAATGCTTGTTGCCATGGACTGACAAGAGGCGGAAACAGGGAATTAGTGTCTAATGGGTACAGTGTTTCCGTTTGGAAAGATGAAGAGTTCTGAAGATGGATGGTGGTGATGGCTGTACAACAATATGGATGTACTTAATGTCTATGAACTATAGATTTTAAATGGTTAAAATGATCAATTGTATGTTATGTATATTTTATCACAATTTTAAAAAAACAGTGTTTGCACTGAACCTCCACTTAAGCTCAGCTTCCAGCAGTTACAAGAGCAAAACTCAATGGCATTAAATTCAATATAACTACTAAATGGTAAAATTTATCACAGTCAAGTACATCTTACCCAGCACTTGTCAACTGAAAATGTCTATTAACTGCCTCCTCCACAGGACAATGACAATTTTTAGTCATAATAATAATAATAAAAAGGATGGCAAGATCTGAAGAATCTTCTGTGGAATAGCATTTCAGTGCCAGAAGATGCATCTCAAAGGTCATCAACGCTTCTTACTTTCAAACTCAGAAACTGAGGCTCGGAGAGGTAAGTGACTCCCTCAGATGGCAGGGCCATTAGTGACGAGGATGTAACCCAAAGCTTCATCTCCTAATTCCAACACTGATATATTTTCTGCTAGACAATCTTGGAAACACTTCTATCCAGAATATTCAAACAGACTGTACACGCTATTAGGAAATTACAGCTTACGCTTACTTTATTAAGATAGTT
Source organism: Delphinapterus leucas (assembly GCF_059928025.1). NCBI lineage: Eukaryota > Metazoa > Chordata > Mammalia > Artiodactyla > Monodontidae > Delphinapterus > Delphinapterus leucas. Next base: position 39,314,853 of record NC_143136.1, on the reverse strand, counting down.
ATTTTTCCTTTTATGTGCACCTCAGAATTTCTCAATCAGAAAATAGTCAAATTGAGCACAAAATTCAAAATCATAAATTCAGTTACTTATTTACAAGTTTGAAACTAGTAAACATTTTTAAAAGGGCAAAAATCCAATGAAAGTCTATAGGTAAATTACCGTAGGCAATTGTGGTAAAATTCTTACTGGTGTCTTGGATTTTTCTTTGCTGGACGATTTATCCTGCATTTAAAGAAAAAAAAAAAGTTTACTCTGTTAATGATAAAATTGATTCATTCAACCAAATTTTACAGAGGATCTAAAGTAAAGCACTTAGTGTTCAAAATATTTAAAGACATACCCTACTACTTTAAAAAAATTAATTTATTTATTTTTGGCTGCATTGGGTCTTCGCTGCTGTGCACAGGCTTTCTCTAGTTGCGGTGAGTGGGGGCTACTCTTCTTTGTGGTGCGCAGGCTTCTCACTGTGGTGGCTTCTCTTGTTGCAAAGCACGGGCTCTAGGAGCGTGGACTTCAGTAGTTGTGGCATGTGGGCTCAGTAGTTGTGGCTCATGGGTTTAGTTGCTCCACGGCATGTGGGATCTTTCCAGACCATGGCTTGAACCCCTGTCCCCTGCATTGGCAGATGGATTCTTAACCACTGCACCACCAGGGAAGCCCCTCTACTACTTTTTAAATTCTCAATGTTTGTCTTAGAATTGCTTTTTCATAGCAAGGAAAGAAAGGAAAGTGGTATCCAACAATACCCATCAGAAAGCTTTAAAAATGTGCAAAGGCTTTTATCCATTACATCATCCCCTGGGAATTTAATCTGAACCTAGTTAGTGTCCAGGGCTTACTGTACTCTACACCTCCCTTCTCTATCACTAAAATACCATTTCTGTTCTATTGACAACCAGAATGCTCCACTTCCTAAGCTGACAATGTATTTAGGTTAATGCATCGTCAGGTTACTGTAAGTAACATATACTTTTTAGCAGCAACTTTCAGGGAAAAGTGCTGATATATTCCTTTGAGTAGAGGATGATTCCATGGTAGGAATTCCACCTAGGTAAGAGGAAGCACTGTTGAGAAAAATACTTCGATCTATAAAGCAGATTATAAGTCGTGCTTTTTGCCAATTGTCAATTTATTGCCTCTCAGCTCCAAATCTACCCTTTTTGCCCCCCTTTGTGATTGGGCAGGACTCTGTAACACTTCTCCTTTGCCAACCAGCATTAATATTACAAATGGTGTCAAAACAACACTGTGAGAGGAAAGGACTCTCTTCCTGTTTCCAGGGCTTTTTGTCGCTGCTTCCATGGTGTGGCTGCCAGCAGTCAGCATCCTTGCCTGTGGGCACCTTCCCAGCCTGTGATGTGTGGCCCAGTGACAGACACCCTCCAGCAGGGTTGCATGTGGGCACCTTCCCAGCCTGTGATGTGTGACCCAGTGACAGACACCCTCCAGCAGGGCTGCAGGTTTCACGGGCATCCCGAAGGGCAGCTTCCCAGAAAGTTTCCCTTACATCACAGAGGGAGACTTTCAAACTCTTCAGCATGCAAGCAAGGTGGTTTTCTCACCTACCAGCCCAAGCCTGCAACACCTCAGCAAACATCTTTGCCATCCAGGTGGGCCACAGCCATTCCCTCTCCAAGGGGTCTTAATCCAGGCTTTGGAGAAGAAATGTATCTTCCAAGTTTCTTCCTCGAGCACTCTCCCTTACTCCTAAAGGGAATGGCTACTTCTTATGTCTGCTAACCCTGTATTTTTTTTAAGCTACATTGTCCAAAACAGCATCCATTAGCCACCTGTAGCTACTGACCACTATGAAGTGAGATGTGTTTCAGTGTAAAATATGTACTAGATTTTGAAGACTTAGTACAAAATACAAAAAATTTAAATTATCTTGCCAGTCTTTATATTGATTAGAATATATATTGATTACATTGTGTGCTGTGTATTGTTTTAAGAAATTTACATGAATTATCTCATTCAGTTCTCTTTACAACTCTGTGAGGTCAGCAGTACACCACTTTTGTTCCTACTGTATACATGATGACTTTTTATATGAGATACTCTCTACCCACACAAAGCATACATTCCAGTCAATATTTTTTTTACCATCTTTACTGAGGTATAATTGCTTTACAATGTTGTGTTAGTTTCTGCTGTATAACAAAGTGAATCAGCAATACATATACATATATCCCCATATGCCCTCCCTCTTGTGTCGCCCTCCCACCCGCCCTATCCCGCCCCTCTAGGTGGTCACAAAGCACTGAGCTGATCTCCCTGTGCTATGTGGCTGCTTCCCACTAGCTATCTATTTTATATTTGGTAGTGTATATATGTCCATGCCACTCTCTCACTTCGGCTCAGTTTACCCTTCCTCCTCCCCATGTCCTCAAGTCCATTTGCTACGTCTGCATCTTTATTCCTTTTCTGCCCCTAGGTTCTTCAGAACCTTTTTTTTTTTTTTTTTTGAGATTCCATATATAGGTGTTAGCATACGGTATGTTTTTCTCTTTCTAACTTACTTCACTCTGAATGACAGACTCTAGGTCCATCCACCTCACTACAAATAACTCAGTTTCGTTAATTTATATGGCTGAGTAATATTCAATAGTATATATGTGCCATGTCTTCTTTATCCATTCATCTGTCGATGGACACTTAGGTTGTTTCCATGTCTTGGCTATTGTAAATAGTGCTACAATGAATACTGTGGTACATGACTCTTTTTGAATTATGGTTTTCTCAGGGTATATGCCCAGTAGTGGGATTGCTGGGTCATATGGTAGTTCTATTTTTAGTTTTTTAAGGAACCTCCATACCATTCTCCATAGTGGCTGTATCAATTTACATTCCCACCAACAGTGCAAGAGGGTTCCCTTTTCTCCACACCCTCTCCAGCACTTACTTTTTGTAGATTTTTTTGATGATGACCGTTCTGACTGGTGTGAGGTGATACCTTACTGTAGTTTTGATTTGTATTTCCCTAATGATTAGTGATGTTGTACATCCTTTTGTGTGTTTGTTGGCACTCTGTATACCTTCTTGGGAGAAATGTCTATTTAGGTCTTCTGCCCATTTTTGGATGGGGTTGTTTGTATTTTTGACATTGAGCTACATGAGCTGCTTGTATATTTTGGAGATTAATCCTTTGTCAGTTGCTTCGTTTGCAAATATTTTCTAACATTCTGAGGGTTGTCTTTTTGTCTTGTTTGTGGTTTCCTTTGCTGTGCAAAAGCTTTTAGGCTTCATTAGGTCCCATTTGTTCATTTTTGCTTTTATTTCCATTTCTCTAGGAGGTGGGTCAAAAAGGAGGTGGAGTTTGCTGTGATTCATGTCATAGAGTGTTCTGCCTATGTTTTCCTCTAAGAGTTTGATAGTGTCTGGCCTTGCCTTTAGGTCTTTAATCCATTTTGAGTTTATTGTTGTGTATGGTGCTTAGGGAGTGTTCTAATTTCATTCTTTTACATGTAGCTGTCCAGTTTTCCCAGAAGCACTTACTGAAGAGGCTGTCTTTTCTCCATTGTATATTCTTGCCTCCATTGTCAAAGATAAGGTGATCATATGTGCATGGGTTTATCTCTGGACTTTCTATCCTGTTCCATTGATCTATATTTGTTTTCGTGCCAGTACCATACTGTCTCGATTACTGTAGCTTTGTAGTATATTCTGAAGTGAGGGAGCCTGATTCCTCCAGCTCTGTTTTTCTTTCTCAAGATTGCTTTGGCAATTCGGGGTCTTTTGTGTTTCCATACAAATTGTGAAATTTTTTGTTCCAGTTCTGTGAAAAATGCCATTGGTAGTTTGATAGGGATTGCATTGAAACTGTAGATTTCTTTGGGTGGTGTAGTCATTTTCACAATGTTGATTCTTCCAATCCAAGAACATGGTATATCTCTCTCCATCAATTTGTATCATCTTTAATTTCTTTCATCAGTGTCTTATAGTTTTCTGCATACAGGTCTTTTGTCTCCTTAGGTAGGTTTATTCCTAGGTATTTTATTCTTTTTGTTGCAGTAGTAAATGGGAGTGTTTCCTTAATTTCTCTTTCATATTTTTTGTCATTAGTGTATAGGAATTCAAGAGATTTCTGTGCATTAATTTTGTATCCTGCTACTTTACCAAATTCATTGATTTAGCTCTAGTAGTTTTCTGGTAGCATCTTTAGGATTATCTGTGTATGGTATCAGGTCATCTGCAAACAGTGACAGTTTTACTTCTTCTTTTCCTATTTGGATTCCTTTTATTTCTTTTTCGTCTCTGACTGCTGTGGCTAAAACTTCCAAAACTATGTTGAATAACAGTGGTGAGAGTGGACAAACTTGTCTTGTTCCTGGTCTTACAGGAAATGGTTTCAGTCTTTCACCATTGAGAATGATGTTGGCTGTGGGTTTGTCATATATGGCCTTTATTATGTTGAGGTAAATTCCCTCTATGCCTACTTTCTGGAGAGTTTTTATCATAAACTGGTGTTGAATTTTGTCAAAAGCTTTTTCTGCATCTATTGAGATGATCATATGTTTTTTCTCCTTCAGTTTGTTAATATGGATTATCACATTGATTGATTTGTGTATATTGAAGAATCCTTGCATTCCTGGGATAAATCCCACTTGATCCTGGTGTATGATCCTTTTAATGTGCTGCTGGATTCTGTTTGCTAGTATTCTGTTGAGGATTCTTGCATCTATGTTCATCAGTGATACTGGCCTGTAGTTTTCTTTTCTTGTAACACCTTTGTCTTGTTTTGGTATCACGGTGATGGTGCCCTGGTAGAATGAGTTTGGGAGTGTTCCTCCCTCTGCTATATTTTGGAAGAGTTTGGGAAGGACAGCTGTTAGCTCTTCTCTAAATGTTTGATAGAATTTGCCTGTGAAGCCATCTGGTCCTGGGCTTTTGTTTGTTGGGAGATTTTTAATCACAGTTTCAATTTCAGTGCTTGTGATTGGTCTGTTTATATTTTCTATTTCTTCCTGGTTCAGTCTCAGAAGGTTGTGCTTTTCTAAGAATTTTTCCATTTCTTCCAGGTTGTCCATTTTATTGGCATAGAGTTGCTTGTGGTAATCTCTCATGATCCTTTGTATTTCTGCAGTGTCAGTTGTTACTTCTTTTTCATTTCTATTTCTGTTGATTTGAGTCTTCTCCCTTTTTTTCTTGATGACTCTGGCTAATGGTTTATCAATTTTGTTTATCTTCTCAAAGAACCAGCTTTTAGTTTTACTGATCTTTGCTGTCGTTTTCTTCATTTCTTTTTCATTTATTTCTGCTCTGATCTTTATGATTTCTTTCCTTCTGCTAACTTTGGGTTTTTTTGTTCTTCTTTCTCTAATTGCTTTAGGTGTAAGGTTAGGTTGTTTATCTGAGATGTTTCTTGAGGTAGGATTGTACTGCTATAAACTTCCCTTTAGAACTGCTTTTGGTGCATTCCATAGGTTTTGGGTTGTCATGTTTTCATTGTCATTTGTTTCTAGGTATTTTTTGACTTCCTCTTTCATTTCTTCAGTGATCTCTTGGTTATTTAGTAGTGTATTATTTAGCCTCATGTGTTTGTATTTTTACAGTTTTTTCCTATAAAAAGAGCTTACACCGCAGAACTACAAAGGATCATAAGAGATTACTATGAACAGTTTTATGCCAATAAAATGGACAATCTAGAGGAAATGGAGAAATTCCTAGAAAGTGCAATCTCCCAAGACTGAATCAGGAAGAAAAAGAAAATAGAAACAGACCAATTACCAGTAATGAAACTGAATCAGTAATAAAACAGACTTACTCTCAACAAACAAAAGTCCTGGACCAGACTGCTTCACAGGTTAATTCTACCAAACATTTAAAGAAGAGTTAGCACCTATCCTTCTCAAACTATTCCAAAAAAATGCAGAGGAAGAAACATTCCTAAACTCATTCTATGAGGCCACCATCACCCGGATACCAAAACCAGACAAAGATACCACAAAAAGAAAAAATACAGGCCTATATCACTGATGAACATAGATGTAAAAATCCTCATCAAAATATTAGCAAACCAAATTCAACAATACACTAAAAGGATCACACACCATGATCAAGTGGGATTTATCCCAGGGATGCAAGGATGGTTGAATATTTGCAAAAATCAACCTACATGATATACCACATTAACAAATTGAAGAATAAAAACCATATGATCATCTCAATAGATGCAGAAAGTCTTGGACAAAACTCAACATCCATTTATGACAAAAACTCTCAACAAACTGGGTGTAGAGGGAATATATCTCAACATAATAAAGGCCACGTATGATAAGCCCACAGCTAACAACATACTCAACAGTGAAAAGCTGAAAGCACTTCCTCTAAGTTTAAGAAAAAGACAAGGTTGTCCAGCCACTCCACTTTTATTCCACATAGTATTGGAAGTCCTAGCCACAACAATCAGACAAGAAATAAAAGAGATCCAAATTGGAAAGGAAGAAGTGAAACTGCCCTGTTTGCAGGTGAGATGATACTATATATAGAAAATCCTAAAGATGCTACCAACAAATTACTAAAACTCATCAATGAATTTGGTAAAGTTGCAGCATACAAAATTGATGTACAAGAATCTGCTGTGTTTCTATACGCTAAAAACAAACTATCAGGGCTTCCCTGGTAGCGCAGTGGTTGAGAGTCTGCCTGCCGATGCAGGGGACACGGGTTCGTGCCCCGGTCTGGGAAGATCCCACATGCCGCTGAGCGGCTGGGCCCGTGAGCCATGGCCGCTGAGCCTGCGTGTCCGGAGCCTGTGCTCCGCAACGGGAGAGGCCACAGCAGTGAGAGGCCCGCATACCTCAAAAAAAAAAAACAAACTATCAGAAAGAGAAATTAAGGAAACAATCCCTTTACAATGCAACAAAAAATAAAATATACAAGAATAAATATAAGGTAAAAGACTTGTACTTGGAAAACTATAAGACACTGATGAGAGAAACTGAAGACAATACAAAGAAATGGAAAGATATACCATGCTCACGTGTGTAGCTGAACCAAACGGACTCCATTCTGTCAGCTCTATCTTAGGCCCACTGTCCTATCCCCTCCTCCTTATGCATGACTGAGCCTTAGCCTAACACACAAGGAATGTGCCCAAGCCAGATGAATTCCCATTCAACTTTCACCCTTGCCTTCATCTGATACCTAAAAACCAGAAGCGTGCCTTTTGCTGATGCAGATGGTTAATGGTCATGAGACATCCAGGGGGAGGAAAAAAAAACCCTGTTCCCAACCGTGTGGACATGCTTCTCCCTAGTAGTCAGATTCTATTTTTAGCTTTGACCCCTTTAAATTCCCCTGCACCCCTTTCAGCAGTGCTAAGTGCAGCTGTGAAGGCAGATCATGTGTCCACCCAATCCTTCCTGCCTAAGTTACCCACAATACATTTCCTAATTGTTCTTTATGAAGTTGCTCACCTCATTTTTCAGTCTCTAAGTTCCTTCTCAGTTTGGAAGACATTATTCAATATCTCTGACTACCAACATCAGGGATTAGAAGACTCACTACTGTCAAAATGGTCATATGACCCAAGGCAATCTACAGATTCAGCGCAATCCCTATTAAAATACCAATGGCATTTTCCACAGAACTAGAACAGAGCTAAAATTTGTATGGAAACACAGAAGACCCTGAAGAGCCTTTTTATCTTGTTATCTCAAGATAACAATCTTGAGAAAGAGAACAAAGCTAGACGTATCACACTCCTTTATTTCAAACTGTATTATAAAGCCACAGGAATCAAAAACAGACACACAGATCAATGGAGCAGAATAGAGCACTCAGAAATGAAACCACATTCATACGGTCAATTAATCTATGACAAAGGAGGTAAAAATCTACAATAGGGAAACATAGGCTCTTCAATAAATGGTATTGGGAAACTGGACAGCTACATGCAAAAGGATCAAACAGGACCACTTTCTCACACCATATTAAAAAAATAAACTCAAAATGGATTTAGGACGTCAATGTAAGATCTGAAACCATAAAACTTCCAGAAGAAAACACAGGCACTATGCCCTTTGACATCAGTCTTAGCGATTTTTTTTTTTTTTTTTTCTTTTTGCAGTACGTGGGCCTCTCACTGTCGTGGCCTCTCCCGTTGCGGAGCACAGGCCCCGGACACGCAGGCTCAGCGGCCATGGCTCACGGGCCCAGCCGCTCAGCGGCATGTGGGATCTTCCCGGACCGGGGCACGAACCCACGTCCACTGCATCGGCAGGCGGACTCTCAACCACTGCACCACCAGGGAAGCCGGTGATATTTTTTTTTGCTATATCTCCTCAGGCAAGGGAAACAAAAACAAAAATAAATAAATGGGGCTACATCAAACTAAGAAGCTTTTGCAAGGCAAAGGAAACTATCAGCAAATGAAAAACCACCTACTGAACGGGAGAAGGTTTTCAAAGGACATATCCAATAAGGGGTTAATACTCAAAATATACAAGGAACTCACAAAACTCAATGTTAAGAAAACAAATAACCCAACTTTTAAAATGGGCAGAGGACCTGAATAAACATTTTTCCAAAGAAGACATACAGATGGCCAACAGGCACAGGAAAAGATGCTGAACATCACTAATCATTAGATAAATGCACATCAAAACCACAATGAGATCACCTCACACCTGTCAGAATGGCCACTGTCAAAAAGGACAAAATTCACAAGGAAAAAATTTTCTCCTGTTTCTTCAATGTATCTATATGAGATGATGAATATTCACTAAACCTATTGTGGTAATCATTTCATGATGTATGTATGTCAAATCATTATGCTGTACATCTTAAACTTATACAGTGCTGTATGTCAATTATATCTCATTAAAACTGGGGTGGGGGAATAGCAAGTGTTGGTGAGGGTGTGGAGAAAAGGGAGCCCTGGTGCAATGCTGGTGGGAATGTAAATTGGTACAGCCACTATGGAGAACAGTATGGCGATTCCTCAAAAAATTAAAAATAGAACTATCATACAATTTAACAATTCCACTCCTGGGTATTTAGCCAAAGAAAATGAAAACACTAATTTGAAAATATATGCACCCCTATGTTCACTGCAGCATTATTTACAATAGCCAAGATATGGAAGCATTCCACGTGCACATCAATAAATATATGGATAAAGAAAATGTGGTATATGTAAATACAATGGAATATTACTCAGCTGTAAAAAGCACGAACTCTTGCCATTTGTGACAACATAAATGGACCTACAGGGCATTAAGCTAAGTGAAATAAGTCAGACAGGAAAAGACAAATACCATATGATTTCACTTATTTGTGGAGTCTAAAAAATAAATGAACAAACATGACAAAACAGAAACAGAGTCATTGTACACAAACAGGTGGTTGCCAGAGGGGAGGTGGGGTGCAAGGATGAGAGAAACAGGTGAGGGAGATTAAGAGGTACAAACTTCCAGATATAATTTTATATCTGTGACTTTATAGTCACAGATATAAAATGTACAGTGAGGGGAATATAGTCCATAATTATGTAACATCTTTATATTGTAACAGACGGTAACTGACTTGTGGTGATCAGTTTGAAATGTATAGAAATATCGAATCACCGTATTATGCACCAGGAACTAACAGTGCTGTATTAAATAGGTCAATTGTACTTTACAATAGAAAAAGAGATCAGATTTGAGCTTATCAGAATCTGGGGGTAGGTAGTCTAAAGGTACAAACTTCCAGTTATAAGGTAAATAAGTATTAGGGATGTAATGTACAACATAATAAATACAATTCACACTGCTGTATGTTTATTATAGGAAAGTTGTGGAGTTCTCAGCCCAAAGAAAAAATATTTTTTGTATTTCTTTAATGTTGTATCTATGAGACAATAATGTTCACTAAACCTCCTGTAGTAATCATGATGTGTGTTAAGTCAAATCATTATGTTGGACACTTTAGATTTACAGGGTTGTATGTCAATTATATCTCAATAAAATGGGAAGGGAAGAAGAGTGAAGGGAAAGAAAATTGCAATGAACTTCAGACAATACTTCCCAAAGTACAAACACCAAATTAGGTAAGTGTTTCATACATATACAGTGCTGTACCACAAACGGCTGTTTTCTTTAATCCCCAATGGACCACAGGGTACAAAGAGGGACATGAGCACAACGTTTTCAAGCTAAAAGTGTAGTAGGTGTTCTCAGAGTGGAAGGCTTCCCTTTAGGGAGAATAAGGATGTGGCAAAGGCCTAATAAGAATGAAGCTGTAGGGCTTCCCTGGTGGTGCAGTGCTTGAGAGTCCACCTGCCGATGCAGGGGACACGGGTTCGTGCCCTGGTCCAGGAAGATCCCACATGCCGCAGAGCGGCTGGGCCCGTGAGCCATGGCCGCTGAGCCTGCGCGTCCGGAGCCTGTGCTCCGCAACGGGAGAAGCCACAACAGTGAGAGGCCCGCGTACCGGAAAAAAAAAAAGAATGCAGCTGTAGATGATAGAAGGAAAGGGACATATGGTCCAAGTGCCCTAAAATTCTCATACCGTCATACAGAGGCAACTCAAATGAGGTCTACTGTAATGGAGCTGCTACAAATGTACAAAACACCTTGCTTAACCCAAGCCTTCGACACCGATTCCCACACACCTGACTTCTTAGGATCTCTACAGCACCCATTCTGCATGCTGAGCTGCCACCCCCAGTCTCATCAGCACCCTGGGTGGAGAAGGGTGGTGAGGGCCTGAATGCTTCCTCTATACCCTTCATATATATATATATATATATATATATATATATATGTATTTATACATATATGAAGAGTTTATAAATAGTGGCCCCTGGCTAATCACAAACAGCAGCCACACGCAAGTCAGAACACCATCTAGCTAAGTAATGCTGATCTTCAATAAAACCAGAGGGGTGGGTTTTAAAGTGACATCGACATATTTTTAATGCTGATTAGCAATTCCATTTTAGTCTGTTTTCTCCCTTCAGGTGATGACAGACATATGCACTCCTTCCCTCTGCTTTGGAACTTCTGTGAGGCTGGACTAAGAATTCCATTGACTTTTCTATCAGAAAACTCTTGTTTCACTTCCTTTCACATCCTCTTGGCCTCACCTCTTGATTCCAGACGTGGCTGCAGTAAACAGTTCTGTGCTGGCTTCAATTCGGGTAGGAATGACAGGGTTTCCACTCAAGAAACTGTCTTCTGTTTTGTCCTGTGTGGCTTCTTTGATGCCACAGCATGGGACCCTCGGGGTAGCCCATTCTGCACTCACACGTGAGCAGCCAGAAATAGGTGGACGTTAACATCCTCAGGAGATAGGATGAGAGCTGAGGGATAAATGCTACCACCCTGATCATCCTCAGGCAGATGATTCCAGGAAGCATTCAGAAGGCCGGGCAGGATCATTCCAGCTGCCCCGTACTGGCTTCTCCTCCTTCCTAGTTTTACTCTCCCAGATCCTTTACTCCTGCTTCCTGGGATCACCTCTCCAACTCTACACATGTCCTATTTTCAGGCTCTTCTTTCACAGGAAAACATCTAAAACACTTAAAAATCAGTGGTCTTCCATCTCCCCTTTCATTCTTCCATTCTCATCTTTCTCCATAAAGGATTTCAGATTCGTGGGAGGGCTATGAGTGAGGTATGCAGGGTGAGAGTCAGGTCACCAGCTCTGAGAGGCTGGCAGCCACCAGTGCTGGGTCATCCTTGGTTTTAACAAGGATCACCTCTGGGAATACGAAGGTCTGTAATGAAAATCATTCTAGGCCTTCCAGGTAGAAAGGGCTTATATGTTCACATACTCACGTGGGCTTAGATGCCTGGGGGTTATTTTTTTCATCTAATTTCTGGGACCCAAATCCACCACTTTTTAAATGCCAATCTCAACTTCTGCCAGTTGTGAGAACTCCAAACCATGGGTCATCACAAAGTATGTTTAAAAACGCTGGATGTGTGCACCACGTAATACTAGAAGCTGACTTTGGAAAAAAGTGGGTGCTCTGCCAGAGACTACGAAGCAAGCGGTCTGTTCCTTTATGACCTGGGGTAGTCAGAGCAGCCCGCACTACCCAACCCGCACTCACAGCACCTTTCTTCATTTAGTGAAAGAGTCTATTTCCATGGAAGCTATGGGGGCAGAACTGACTAAAGAACAAAAACAAACAAAAAAACTGTAGGTAACTTCAGTGTTTTCCGCAACCCTCCCCCTGAAAAAAAAACAAAACTGTGTGTTGCTAAAAATGGCCTGAAGGCTCCAATTCTGCCATTTGTTTTTCCAAACATTTACAATGCCCATTACTGAAGAACACACCAGTGTTTTACCAAAAATGTAAATAAATGCAATTATTACCCCTCCCCCCCAAATCTTAATTACTGCCGGAAAATATTATCCAAGTGCAAACCTTAACGTTCAAATGAATTTTTGTTTTAATTAATGGAATATGTTAAAAATTTCTTTCAAATATTATTTATCTTAAAAGACATAAAACTCAAATGATACGAAAGAAAGGTTGCAAGACAAAGTCAAATATGAGCACAGTATAAGGTTTAAATCAGCCAAATAAGCATTTTAAACAATTATTTGCCTCATGGGCTAGGAAGGATTATTCATCTCAGCCACTGAATATCTATTCAGTAAGTAAATTTAAATTTAGTTGTTATTTCTAAACCTATATACTAATAATATTTATTGCTAAACCTATACACTAATTTTTTTTAACTAGTGGCAATTTTATTAAATTTAAAATTTTTTTAATTTTTAAAGAGAAAATTAAATGTCTATTCCACTTCTTATCTTTGGCTCTTAACACAGAATACCTAAGACAGATATTTGCAGAACTAAAAAAGATGCTATGATTTCATTTCATAGAACATGGTGTGATAATCTTGGCATTATCGATAAAATAGGTTCACAATTAAAACGTGTACTTTGAAATGTTTAAGAGCATTCACCTGAACATTTTCATTGGAGTGTTTTTTTAATCTGAAAGAATCCTTAATTTCAAATTATTAGAAATCTACTCTGTATGAAGCCATTCATATTCCATTTCCTAGTTCATTCTGAGCTTTTAAAATGTTTCAAAACAAATAATGTTTGCATTGAACCTCCATTTAAAATCAACTTCCAGGAATCACAAGAGTATAACTCAACAATATTAAACTCAACATAATTATTTGACAGTAAACTTTATTGCAGTAAAATCTAATTTGTCCAGCACTTGATCAACTGAAAATGTCAACTACCTCTTCCACAGGACAATGCTAATTTAACATCAAAATCATGAAAAAGGATGCCAAGATCTAAGAAATCTCCTGTAGCTAAAAGTGCTAGAAGAGACATCTCTTCAGAGATCAAATCAACTGTTGTCATTTCAAACTCAGAAACTGGGGCTCCAAGAGGTAAGTGACTCTGTAATAGTCACAGAGCCATTAGTGAAAAATCTGTAATCTAAGTCCTTGCTTCCTAACTCCAACACTACTTCTGCTAGGTCATCCTCAGAATTCTTTTATTCATAATACTCAAATATCCTGCACATACTAGGTAATTATAGCTTACAACTCCTTTATTAAGACAGTTATTTTTCCTAAGATATATACCTCATAGATGTTCTCCATCGGAAAAGAAATGGAGCACAGAAATTTATAATAAAAAATTCAGTATCTTGGGCTTCCCTGGTGGCTCAGCAGTTAAGAAACCGCCTGCCAATGCAGGGGACACGGGTTCGAGCCCTGGTCCGGGAAGATCCCACATGCCACGGAGCAAATAAGCCCATGTGCCATAAATACTGAGCCTGCGCTCTAGAGCCTGCAAGCCACAACTACTGAAGCCCGTGTGCCACAACTACTGAAGCCCGTGTGCCTAGAGCCCATGCTCCGCAACAAGAGAAGCCACTGCAGTGAGAAGCACTCACACCGCAACGAAGAGTATCCCCCACTCGCCGCAACTAGAGAAAGCCTGTGCACAGCAACAAAGACCCAATGCAGCCAAAAAAAAAAAAAAATTCAGTATCTTATTTGCAAGTTTGAAAACTAGTAAACAACATTATTACAAAAGCAATAAAATATGAGATATTTGGTAAATTACCGTAGACAACTGTGGTAAAATTCTGACTGGTATCTTGGATTTTTCTTTGCTGGGTGATTTATCCTGCATGAAAAAATACAAAAAAAAAAAAAAAAAACCCAACCCAACACTGTTTACTCTGTTAATGCTAAAATTGACTCATTGAACCAAGTGTTACAGAGTGTCTAATATAAAGTAAAGCACATATCATCCAAAATATTCTAAAACATACTTTATGGATAGCATGATGTTGTATACAGAAAATCATAAGGCATCCACAAAAGATTAGAGCTAATGAAAGAGCTCAGCAAGGTTGCAGGATTCAAGATTAATACACAAAAATTGTGTTTCTAGATGCTAACAATGAACAATCCAAAACTGAAATTAAGAAATTAATTTACAATAGCATAAGAAAGGATAAAATACTTAGGAATAAATTTAACAAAAAGACGTGCAAGACTTGTATGAAAGCTATAAAACATTATTGAAAGAAATTAAAGAAGACCTTAATAAATGGAAAGACACCCCATGCTCATGGATTGGAAGACTAATATTGTTAAAATGCAATACTCTCCCCTCAAAATAACCTACAGATTCAACACACCCTCTCTCAAAATCCCAGATGCTTAGTTGTAGAAATTAACAAGATGATCATAAAATTCACATGGAAACGTAATGGACCCAGAATAGCCAAAAGATCTTGAAAAAGAACAAAGTTGTCAGACTCACACTTTCAGATTTCATGACTTACTACAAAACTACAGTAATGAAGACTGTGTAAGGATAAACATATAGATCTATAGATCAAAGGAACAGAATTGGGAGTTCAGAAATAAACCCATACATTTATGGGTGATCAATTTTTGACAAGAGTGCCAAGACAGTTCAGTGAGGAATTGGCCATATCTTCTTCTAGGAATTTATCTAACGAGTGTCCATTCACTTAGCCCCCACCTCCTTTCTCCATGGCTAAAACTTCATTTTTTTTCCAGAATGCTCCACTTCCTAAGGTGACAATGTATTCAGGTTAATGCATCCTCAAGTCACTGTAAGTAACATATACTTTTTAGCAGCAACTTTCAGGGAAAAGTGCTGATACTTCGAGTAGAGGATGATTCCATGGTAGGAATTCCACCTAGGTAAGAGGAAGCACTGTTGACAATAATGCTTTGTTCTATAAAGCAGATTATAAATCGTTCTTTTTGCCAATTGTCAATTTATTACCTCTCAGCTCCAAGTCTACCCTTTTTGCCCCCTTTGTGATTGGGCAGGACTCTATAACATTTCTCCTTTGCCAACCAGCATTAATATTATAAAGGGTGCCAAAACAACACTGTGAGAGGAAGGGACTCTCTTCCTGGTTCCAGGGCTTTTTGTCATTGCTTCCATGGTGTGGCTGCCAGCAGTCAGCATCCTTGCCTGTGGGCACCTTCCCAGCCTGTGGTGTGTGGCTGACCCAGTGACAGACACCCTCCAGCAGGGTTGCATCCCTAAGGGCAGCTTTCCGGAAAGTTTCCCTTACATCATAGAAGGAGACTTTCTTTCAAACTCTTCAGCATGCAAGCAAGATGGTTTTCTCACTTCCCACGTTGATACTTTCCTGATTTTCACAGCTGTATAGTACTCTAATGTATGAATATGATGTGATTCATCCATTCCATTCTCCTGTAAATTAACATTTAGCTTATTTCCAATGTTTCTCTATTACAAAAGATGTTCCAATAAACATCTTTGGTCATATGTTTTAGTATACACACAATTTTACTTCACACACACATATATACTATACAGTGTGTATATAATACACATATATTACACATGTGAGTATGTAAATATCTCTTTTGTCCCTTTAATTCCATTGGTATATTTGTCTATCTGTAAACAAATTGTATGACATTGTCTAAATTACTATGACTTCACAACAGGTCTTGAAATCTGTAAGGCAATTCTCTCCACCTTAGTATTCTTAAAAATTATTATATACAATCTTGACCTTTTCTCTACCACGTGAATTTTAGGATCCACATTGCATGAAACTTTGGGGGATTTTGACAGAAACACACTGAATGCCTAGAATAATCTGGAGGAAATTGATATTGTTATGATATTGACTTCTTCATGAATACAATATATTTCTTTATTCACATCCTTGGAGTGTATCCTTCAAAAACTTTTTGTAATATTCTTCATAAGGGTGTACACATCTTTTTTTTTTTTTTTTTTTTTTTTTGCGGTACACGGGCCTCTCACTGTTGTGGCCTCTCCCGTTGCGGAGCACAGGCTCCGGGCACGCAGGCTCAGCGGCCATGGCTCACGCGCCTAGCCGCTCCGCGGCACGTGGGATCTTCCCGGACCAGGGCACGAATCCGTGTCCCCTGCATCGGCAGGCAGACTCTCAACCACTGCGCCACCAGGGAAGCCCTGTACACATCTTTTGTTAGACTTATTCTTAGGTATAAAGAATTTTGAGTGAAAAATGCATTACAGGATCTGAACAACTGACTTACCAACTTTTAATCCCAACTAATTTGTAAACAGGGAAATGTCCATGAAGGCTCCATCTACATATAATAATTTCTGTGATGGTTATTCTTTGTTTGCCCCAATCCAGTCTCCATGTTTTCCTTCCTGCTCTGTGCCTAGAAGGCTGACTTCTGTAGACAGGCAGCACCTGGCCTCCCAGCCCTCTGGCTTCTGCTGGGGATTAAGCAATGAGAGGCACCTGTAGGAGACTAGACAGGATGAAGGGAGAGAGTTTTGGATATTTCTCTCCTAGTCTCCCTGTTTCCCATAGTTCTAATAGTGGCTAAATTCTTCCAGAGCTCAGCTCCTGTCAGGAAGCTACCATTCCAAGCCTCCAGCTCTCACCAAGTTCTGAGAACCGGGTTCAATTTCTTTGACCCGTCAGGCCTAGGAATGGCAACGACTTCCTGTTATTAATCCTTAGGTGCACCCTCATCCCTGTTGGTTTCTTCTCTTAACCTTGCCCACACCTCTCCAAATGGTCTTTTCATAAGTTTTCTTCAATTTAATCCTCTTAAGCATGCCATCTGTTTTCTGTTGGGATCCTGACTAATATAATTTTACATTACCAGAATTAAAACTGCTAAAGAGTCAAGGTCTTCCTTGAGTACTCTGGCTTGGCACTTAGTTTTTATTTCACTGATTTTCAACTACTTGTCTATTGGAAGGGATATTTGAAACCTGGTATAATCCAAATTTAACTGTTCTGATGAAATGACCAGAATCTATGAATGTGTCTGGCTAAAATCAACAATAATCCTGAAGTTGTCTGATTAAATCAACAACCAACTCTCAAAATTTAATAGGGTTGATTTAAATATAGTCATCATATGTTCTGGGTTATGGTTGTTAAAATTATCACCATGCTGTTGGCCTCATACCCAACTGTTTTCGCTCTGATCTCCTTTTTAAGCAATAACATCAAGGAGACGGGATGAAGGAAAACAGAATGAGCATCATATAAATGCAAAACTACTTAATTTAACAGCTAGAAAATGCGCTAAGGTAGCGATAAGCTGACAGCTTTTCCCTCTTCTCTGCCCACAATCTGTAGTGGATTTTGTGGGGAGCTTCGTGCTCTTTGGATATCTGTATTTTTAAACCTCTGAAAGTTCTTCAACTGAAACTCAAAAAGCCTTATGTTTTAACTAATTTTAAAAATGAAAGAAGCAGTTCCAAGAGATTTTTCTTTTAAATACCTAATTTAAGAGTTCAAATTGCTATTCCTGAAAAATGCCATGTCACTCTAAACCTTCCACTATTGAGATGAATATATTAAAATCTCCTTCAGCAAATATGATTTTACCACCTGCTTACTTTTTCAAACTAAATGAACACATAAGTAAATGTCACATCAAAATGTTATTTCCAAAAGTTTAATCCATTCTGTTTGTTTCAGGTTAAAATATAAAAACTTTCACCCTTTCAAAAGGAAAACTACACTCAAAATTAGCATAAATGAAAGTATCAAGAGTTTTAAAATTACAAGTCAACAAAAGCAGCCAGAGAGAGACCTCTACTGTTTAAAAATAGTATGTAGAAAATGTAAATAGTCCTAGATGGGCTCATGCCCATTCTTTCAAGATCCCACTGCCTTTTTAGTAACAGAGGTTCCTTTGGGGTGGGGGCGTGTAATTTCCAAACATCACTTTTATTAAGATAAAGTGAAACTTAAAACTTGACTGCCAATAGGTTTTTAGTGGACGCTTTTCAGTTATAAATTGGTCAATTTGGGCTTTGTGAAACAACAGCTATTCAGAAATACCACTGCAAATATGGTAAAGGCATATTTTAAATTTCAACACCACAGCACATGATTCAAAAGCAGGTCAAAGACTGATGTGGGCATCAAGAAAATAAGTTATTTTTGATTAATTAATGAATTAGGGTTTTGACATTTTCAGTTAGTAATCTACAACTCAATGTTACTTTTAATCTTCTTTCCACCGTAAACTCTAACACTACCAAAGAAATTATGAAGCTTGAAAAAGAAAAGATTATAGTTTAGTGTCAAACCAAGAAGCTAAGCAAAATCTACAGGCTTAAAAGCAACTGTTTTCCATTCAGTACCAGGATGCTTAGGGGGCCTTTTCCATACAAATCTAGAGAGTTAGAGTTGTTTTCTAGCTAGCCCAGAATAATGCCCACACTTAACGTCTTCCCATTCTGTTCTGGCATTTAAAAGGTTGACCATTGTTCATTCCTTTTGTTTACAGTTACCCTTAAATTCAATAAAGAGTTCTAAAAAGTATCTACTACAACATATGTTACCGGTTCCCTTTGTCAGAAACACAGCAAGCCAAAACGCTGAGACATCCGAGGTTTGCAGCGAAGACAGGGCTTATTCACAAGGCAGCCAAGGAGAAGACAGACGAACAAATCTCAAATCTGGCTCCCGGAAGCCAAGGGGCTGGGGTACTTATGGGATAAGGAGTAACGCAGCAGGGCAGTCTGAGGCGTAGGGAGCGTGAGAAGCGTGGGGAGCGTGGGGAGCGTGGGGAAAGGTGATTGGAAAAAGGTGTGGTAGGCGTTGTAATCACCCCTCTGCTCAGGTGTAACTAAGCTACAGGCCTCTAGTTTCAAAAATGCAGGCGCTTAACAGGATCTGAGGGTGGAGTTTTCAGCCCTCTGATGCCAAAAGGTCACCAAGCCATACTTGCATATGCCCAGTTGGAGGGTCAGGGAGCCTATGCAACCTTAACTAGCTCAGCCCCAGAGACACAGCTGACTCCAAGCTCCTGCAAAACAACTCCGGCAAACATCTTATTGTTTAGGCTCCATGTGGAGTGGAGGACCTGCAAGTCTTTTGTAGCAACAATTAAAAGCAAACTTGATTAGTGGAGGCCAGTGAAATGGATTTGACTAATGATGATTCCCCACGGTTTCATATGCATCTTTTGTTACATGCCATGGGGATGTTTTCCTAAGAAGAAATTCCACTTACCACTTACCAAACCCTTTCATGTGTGGTATGGTATGGCATGGTATCTTGTTTGAACTTTGTAATAACCTTAGAAAGGAGGAAAATTTGTTCTGATTCCTCCCCTTTGCATAAAAGAGAGAGAAGGTTTAGAAAAACCAAGTGATTTGCCCAAAGTCGCACCGCTAGGAAGGGGCTTATATTCGAACCCTAGAGCCCAAATCCAAGGCAACTCCCCACCGAGCTTCCCCCCAGACAAACACAGCCACCATTAGCACACTGGGGACACTCTAGGGCTGTAATTTAAACTGCAGGCGCTCTGCTCCACTGTGTTTGGTTGTTATGACAACACCAAGTACGAACGGTTGGGAAGAGAACATATAAAAGTTTTCACCGAAAACGCTCAGTATCCCAGATCATAAGTGGGATGAAAGAAGCTATACCCCGCGAGGCCACAACTGCGGAGTCCGGAAGACCTAGGCTTCCATCACTTTTGAAATACAAGGGAAGCTTCGCAGCCGGACGAGCCTGGCGAGGAGCCAACCTCTCACCTGCCGGCTGCTCATGGCTGTGAGGACGCGCTGGTGGCACCCGGTGGCCCCTGGATCGCTCCTGCCCGGAGCCCCGAGGAACCGCTCGGACGAGAGATGCGGCGCCCGGGGACAAGGCAGTCTATGCTCCCTCAGCGCCGGGGCTGTCTAGCTTCCCGGCTGCGTTCGTTGCTAAGCAACAGGCCCGCGCAGGTTCCATTTCCGGTCATCTGTTGCTCCTGGGACAGCGCCCGGGAACTGGCAGTGCACTCCCGCGGGAGGCACTTTCCAGGGCGCTGGGTGGCGCCTGAGCCCGCGTGGTGAGTTAGCAGCGGGCGAGTAAATAGCTGAAGGCGGTGGGTGCTCTTCCTTCTGCCTTGAGTAAATACCCTT
The DNA here is from genome assembly GCF_059928025.1 of Delphinapterus leucas. Lineage (NCBI taxonomy): Eukaryota > Metazoa > Chordata > Mammalia > Artiodactyla > Monodontidae > Delphinapterus > Delphinapterus leucas. The sequence continues at coordinate 39,294,465 of NC_143136.1, read as the reverse complement.
GGATTACTGACCGGTCACTTTTGCACCCTCCTAACTTAGCTGGGTGCTGCGGGTCCCTGCCTTAACTCCTATTTTCCTATTTAACTTTATCTGTGCCTAGGAGGTCTCAGAGGACTAGTGGAATGACATGATTGCAGATTTCACTGCTTATGGGGGCAAGTGGAATTAGGAGAACAAAGCATGCAGAGCTTGGAACCAGTAGGCACCTTTCTCCTATTTTCCATGGGTTTCCAACTCACGTTCTTTTCTTGACTTTTCCCACACACTAGAAAACTATCCTTTAGAAGAATACCGGAAAAAGAAACTTCAAGAATTCATTTAAACCAACATTCCCGGATGGTCTACTGCATGAAGGGTGCTGTGCTAAGGGCTAGGCATACAAACCTGACCAAGATGCCATCCCTTCAGCACCGGCTAAGGGAGTATTCAAATAAGCAGTTAAAATGCGGTGCAGGCAACATGGGAAGGAGGATCCTCAGGAAGAACACAAAGCAGGAACTTAATTTCTCCTGGAAGATGTGGAAGTGATGTGAGATCTGAAGGAAGAAGACATGGCTGGACAATGTTGAAAGCAAGCAGATTATATATATAAAGGCCCTAGACAAGAATGGATGGCTGATGCAAGGATTAAAAGTAGTTCTGAAAGTTTGAAGAGCTGATTTACGTAAAGGGAGTTAAAGAAAATCTAGAGATGAAGCTGAGGTGACATGCAGGTGCTATATCTTAAAGGACCCTTTAAAACATGGTGTAATAGGGAAGAACAAATCTGACTCCATTCTGGATCTGTTTCTTTTACTTTAACCTTAGTATTCTATTGTTTTCACTACAAGTTAAGAATGTTGCCTAGGGCCTGAAATATACAGGACAGCCCATTCTCAAGGCTCTGACCTTTAAAGGTATAATACTTTTCCATTCATAGAGAGATAAAAAGTTGAAGAACAGAGAATAACATTTGTCTTGTCAGAGGTTTACAGGAACATCATGACCTGACCTACCTGGACAGCTGCAAGAACAAAGGATTCCAACGCCAAGAAGTTGGCAACAACCAACTACACCCCCTCCCCTTTTACTATAAAAGAAGCCTGAATTCTAAGTTAGGTAAGACCGTTCTTTGGGACACTAGTCCACCATCTTCTCAGTCTGCTGGCTTTCCAAATAAAGTCACTATTCCTTGCCCCAACAGCTTGTCTATTTATTGGCCTGTTGTTCTGCGAGCAGTATGAGCTTGGACTCGGTAACAATGGTATGGAGTTTAGACTTGAAGGGAAAATGATCTCCACTGAAAAGTGTTTTGTTCAGAAATTATAAGAGCCCATCCTAAAATTCACAGGGAATTTCAAGGGACCTAGAAGAGGCAAAACACTCTTGAAAAAGAACAAAGTTGAAGGACTCACAATTCCTGATATCAAAACTTAATACAAAGCTGCAGAATTAAAAACTGTCTTTTCAGCAAATGGAGTTGGGAAAACTGGAGAACCACATGTAAAAGAATGAAATTGGCCTAACACCATATACAAAAATTAACTAAAAATGGATTAAGTCCTAAACGTAAGAGCTAAAACTATGAAACTTTTAGAAGAAAACATAAGGGAAAAGCTTCGTAACATTGGATTTGGCAATGATTTCTTGGATATGACACCAATTGCATAAGCAACAAAAGAAAAAATAGACAAATTGGACTTCATCAAAATTTAAAACCTTTGTTCATCAAAGAACAGTGAAAAGGTAGCCCACAGAATGGGAGCAAGTATTTTGCAAATTACATATCTGATAGGGATTAATATCCAGGATATATCGAGACTTCCTAAAACTCAACAGTAACAAACAATCTGATTTTTAAAAATGGCAAAGGACTCAATAAGACATTTTCCCAAAAAAGATATACAAATGGCCTATGAGCATATGAAAAGATGCTCTACATCACTAATCATCAGGGATATGCAAATCAAAACCACAAGATACCATTTCACATCCACGAGAGTGGTTATTATTAAAAAGAGAAGCAATAAAAAGTGTTGATGAGGACATGGAAAAATTGGAACCCTCATACACTACTGATAGGAATGCAAAATGGTGCAGCCCTTATGGAAAACAATATTGCAGTTCCTTAAAAACTTAAAAATAGAATTACCGTATGATCCAGCAATTCTATTGCTGGTATTTGCCCAAAAGAACTGAAAGCAGGAACACAAACATATTTGTACATCCATGTTTATAGCAGCATTATGCACAACAACCAAAAGCTAGAAGAAACCCAAGCACCCATCTAAGGATGAATGGATAAATAAAATACGGTAATACAATGGGAATTTTTTTCATAGTGTGCCTACTGGTATTTATTTATTTTTTAAAGTTATATAGGCGTATGAAAAACGCTCAAAATAGAACAAAATTTTACAAGAAATAAGTCTCCCACACCTGATCCATTTTTCACCTCCTCAGAGACAACCAGTGTTACTACTTTCTTTGGTAGACTCTAGAAATTTCCATACATAAATAGACATATATAGCTATCTCATTTATATAAATGTTTGCATACTACACAATCTATTCCGTAATGTGCTTTTCCTGTTCACAATATATCTCAGAGATGGATCCATATCATGCGCTTATTCTTTTTGACACTGGACAGTGTTCCACGGCAGATTCTCCACAATTTCTTAACCAGTTCATTATTGATGGGTGCAATGGGAATATTATTCAGCCTTAAAAAGAAAGGAAGTTCTGACACACGCTACACCATGGATGAACCATAAAGGCATTATGCTAACTAAAATTAGTCAGTCACAGAGGAACAAATACTGTATGACTCTACTCACATGAGGTACATAGTCAAATTCATATAAACAGAATGGTGGTTGTCAGGGGTTGTGGGTAGGAAGGAATGAGATATTATTTTTCAAAGGGTACAGAGTTTCAGTTTTTGCAAGATGAAAAAATTCCAAAGATGAATGGCAGTGGTAGGTGCCCAACAGTGTGAATGTACTTAATGCCACTGAACTGTACACTTAAACATGGTTAAAACTGTAAACTTTATGTTATGTATATTTTACAATTAAAAAATTTTAAATTGTTTTTTTAAAAGAGAAAAACTAAAGCCAAATCATGAGGAGGAAGAGGAAGAATGACAGGATATTTCATTTTTTTTAATGATGCTTTATTAAACAATTGATTTGACAGAAATATTTGTTATATAAACTTAATTACTGAGAAGTTTCTTTTCTTCTTTCTTTCTTTTTTTTTTTTTTTTTTTTTGGCCACGCCGTATGGCATGCAGGATCTTAGTTCCCTGACCAGGGATCAAACCCACGCCCCCTGCAGTGAAAGTCTTAACCATGGGACTATTATGAGAGTTCCGCAAGAGATGATGGTGGCTGGAACTGGGGTAGTGATGGAGGTAATAGAGATTCAAGAGATATTTAGGAGGTGGTTCCACTAGAATGTGGATGTTTAAAATGGAGAAATAAGGTTGAGGATCATTTTACTGCTTTGGATACCTGTATGAATGATGAGATAGAGAAAAGAGGAAGAGGAGTGGGCTTTAAAAAGAAAGCAATGAGTGTGGGACATGGCGACTGTGAGATAACTACAACACATGTAAGTGCATATATGGCCAGTAGGTATTGTACATAGCAGTCAAAGCTCAGAAGATAAATTCTGACCTAAGGACATGGATTTGAGACTCACTAACGTATAAGTGACATACAATCCATAAGCATAGATGAGATGGCTCAGGGAGTATGTAGAACAAGAAGAGAATCTAGTATAAAAAACAAACAATATTTGAAAGTTAGACAGAAGGGAACCCTGGAAGGAGAACTGAAAAGTGGCCAGAGACAATTGGGAACTGAGAGTATAGACCCATGGAAACCAAAGAAAACAATATTTCAAGAAGGAGAATTTGGTCAACACGGTCAAATGCTTCGGAACAGAGATTCAAAAGTATCCATTGGATAGAGCAATAAGGAAGTCACTGGTGAACGTGGCAAAGGGATTTCAGTACAATGAGGTAGGAGGATGTGGGCCCAGATACCAGAGGCTGGAGAATGAAGGGAGGGAGACTGCCAGTGTAGGCAAATCTTCAAAAGTATGGGTTATGGACAAGAGGGATGGAGTGGGGATTGAGGGGAGTCATGGATACAAAGACCTTATTTTTCAAACAAGAGAGTTTTGCTTATGTTTATATGCAAATAGTAAGGGGGAGGCTAAAGATGAAGGGAAAAGTTAAAAGGAGATAGGATTACTTCCAGATGAAGAGACACACTGTAGGGACACTCACAAAAGGAGGAAGAAAGATGCATGGAGATGTGGGTGTTGAGAAGTTTGCTGGTGTGTAGTCAAGGGCATTTCCAAAAATTGAGTATCATTTTCTCTGTGATGTAGAAAGCAAAATCACCTACTAAGAACTAGAGGGAAGGTAGGAGTCAGGGGTTAACGGAAAATTTGAGCAGAACCAAGAAGTTTTGAAATGACTACTTGGCAGAAAAGGAGAGAGAACAGAAGTGATCAAGGAAATTTAGGAAAGGCCTAGATGAAGTTGAAGCCTCTGAATTAGTGGTGACAGAAATCTACACTCCAAACATGTTCAACAGACCAGGCTCAGGTTCAGAGAAGACCAACACACAGCACATTCCCCAGGCCGGTATGACAGCAGGATAACTGGTGGCTCACAGACAGACTAGAGAAAGAGGCAGACAGACCACTTCAGATTGGCAGGTGCCAGGTTTAATAAGCCAGGGAACTTACATACAAGACTTGTCTTGGGTACCTGCAAGATGCATACATCTCTGCACCCACCTGCCAGAATCTTCAAAGTTTATATGGAGGCATTAATGGAGTTCAGTCACATATATGGTCCAGATGGTCTCAACAACACATTGCTCTATAAGGCTGTCTCTCTGGAAACAGCTCCCACTGTGAGAACAGAGGAGTGTATACTCCAAGGACTGGGGAGGGAATGGGGAGCCTCTGATTGCCCAGGTCCACCTTGTGGATCCACCAGCAGTCACATCCTCTCAATGACCTCCAACAATAACAGAGCAAGAGAATGGGGCATCTGGTAGGAGTGAAATTGAAATAAAGAATCTCAGAACCTAAAATCAGTAGAGGAAGAAAGGGCTGTTGAATGGGGTAGGTGGGGTCTTTGTGAGGGTAACACAATTGGAGGCTCTAACTATTAAAGCAGAAAGGATAAGAGTGAGGGTATTGACTCTGTGATTTCAGAAGTGGAGCAATTCCAGATGTTGACAAGGCACACAACTAGCTGTGGACACGGGTGACTAAAGTAAAGGACTTTGCCCATGGAAATTCAAGGAACTAAGTTGCTAAGGCTATGGCTGTTCCCGTGTATGCTGAAGTAGTGGAGTGGAGAGGACAGCCATGAGCTAAAGTCCTCAATGAATGAAGCAGGAGAAAAGGAGAGAAGATGCTATGAGCCTAAAATTAGTAAGAATTTTTTACTAGAAAACAGAGAATAAATGCTGAAGACCCCATCTCCTGAACTTGGAATGTGGAAGAATTGAAAATCCCACATAGAAACAGACCCTTCAGGGAGAGACAAGCTTCAGTCAAAACCTGGAGCTAGGGGTAAGGTTCAGAGACTGAGGGGAAGAGGTAGAGTGCTTTCACAGCCCCAGGGCACAGTGAAAAGATCTGAAAGCCAGCAGAGTGCTGGAAGGTTGAGTCAACCAAAGAGAAGCAAAAAGCACCTAGAAAGTAAGACTCCGAAAAGCAAAAAAATGACCTTTAAGGGCTCACACCACTGGCAATAACCAGGAGATATAAAGCGGTGACTGGTTTAGTGACTGCCCTACATGCTGCCAAAAGAACTAGTCCCAACAGCTCCCAGGTGTTAGAAGAAATTAGGGCTCTTGGTAGAAACCCAGCACCAACTGGATTGCTTCAGGAAGGGTACCTGTCCATATGAGCAGGCCAGCGAGAAACAGAAGGAGTCACAGCCACAGTCTAGACAGAGATGAGCCTGAAACAGTCAGCCATTCACCCTTTCCCCATCTGTGAACTTTCCTTCTTCAGTATTCTGCTGTCCCGCTCTCTGCTCACCACAACCTCAAAAGCCATAATTGAAATAAACTAGCAGCAGGGTACTCTGACTTTCTACATTGTCTCCATTTCTAGCTCCCCTTGGGGTCAATTTCTCATTTGCAGAATCCTGTTTCTAAATTTGTCTTCTGTAGTGCACCTTGCCAGCATTATGGAAGGAAAAATAATTTTATAAAAATTGGCAAAGACAGTTCTTTTGTATTTGTCAGTTACTGTGATCCCTGTCAAGCAAGAGGAATATGGCTCCAGGGGTTGAATTCCCATTGTAATTCTCATAGCAGTCAGTAATGTCACTAACCATACTGCGGCTGAGATATAATCCCTGTCCTCACCACTCAGGTTAAGGCAGGCTCAAAAACCTGACAAGAATCAATATATTTCAAAAAATATTAGGAATGAATTTTTTTTTTTTTTTTGCGGTACTTGGGCCTCTCACTGTTGTGAACTCTCCCGTTGCGGAGCACAGGCTCCGGACGCACAGGCCCAGCGGCCATGGCTCACGGGCCCAGCCGCCGCACGGCATGTGGGATCCTCCTGGACCGGGGCACGAACCCGCGTCCCCTGCATCGGCAGGCGGACTCCCAACCACTGCGCCGCCAGGGAAGCCCCAGAAATGAATTTTTGATTAGACATGTTGGATCACTGGATTGCTCAAGTTATAGAAAGACACTTTACTTCTCCTGCTATTTGTCTCCTTGAAAGACTGCATCATGAAATTACTCAGGGCTTAGTTTGGGTACCGTTATCTATATGCTTTTGACTTACTAATCTACAAATATGGAAATCCATTTTAAGAGAAACCACCTGGGAACAGAAACTGGTTACCTCAGTTAACCAAATATGAGAGACCACATGGAGAACAGAAATTGACTTGTTGATATTTTGGTTCCCCGAGTGTCAAGGTCAGTTGCATTTATGATCTTGTATTTTCTTTGATGGTTTGGGTGTTTTTTGCTAAAATTTATTTTATTAGACACAAACCAAATGCTTCCTTAAGGACTGTATGCCCAAATTTGTGCTGAGCCTATGGGAATCTTTTATGAGAAGATATTTTATTTTCCTTTAAAATATATAAGCTTATGCTGCTGAGTTCCGACTTATGTTGTTATTTGTTACTACTCATTATTTTAGCTTCAGCTTTTGAAACTGTAGCATGTGTGAAAGGAAGGACTGTGAGTTACACATGTTCCTTTTGAGGCAGTGTGGTAGCTTTTTATGATTGTGGGGTATGGTATGAGGCTGAGAAAATTAAGTGTACAACTTAAAGCAGAGTCCAGGACACCGTGTTCTTTTCTCTGCCCATGGCTTTCTCTCTTTGTGAACCTGTACTCACCCACATCTTCCTCATCTTGCTCAGTCAACAAATATTTCTTGAACACCAGCTGTGGGCCAGGCACAGTTCTAGGCATGGGAGAGACAGGGGGCAGCCAAGACCTCAGCTCTTGTTGTAGTAAAGAGAAAGAGAAAACTAGCAAGAAAAAAAAATAAGTATATTAATCAATTTTTATTTCAGATGATGAAAATGCAAGAAGAAAATGAAACAGGGTAATGGGAGACTGCAGTCAAGGAAATTCTTGCTGAGGAGGAAACATCTGAGCTGAGACTTGAATGACAAAAAGGAACCAGCTGTTCAAAGATGAGTTTCCCAGGAAATGGCCAAGCCCAAATGTGAGAATGAACTCGGCACATTCAAGGGCCTGAAGAAGGCCAGGAACACAGTGAGGAAGGATCTTATTTTAATTGGGCGGAGAAACTATGAACTGAAATGGAGCGGGAGTGGAAGCAGGAAGGCCAGTTAGGAGCCTCTTGGGGTAGGTCAGGGAAGTAACAACGGTGGCTTGAACTTGGGGAAAGTAATGGAGATGGAGAGAAGGGGACAAATCAGGGATATATTTTGGAGAAAAACCCAATAGGACTTGCTGATGGACTAAATGTAAGGAATGAGAATAGGGTAAAATGACTGTTAGGGTTTTTTGTCTGAGCTACTTGGTAGGTGGTAGTACTTTTAACTGAAACGCAAAGCAGGGTTTGGGGGCACATGCTGGAAGGTGCAAGAAAATAAAAAAACTTGGTTTTCAAACATGTTAAGTTTGAGATGCCTGTTAGATGTCCAAGTGAGATGTTGAGGAGACTGAAAGCTATACAACCCTGGCTATAACTCTGGTCAAGGAACAGATTAGAAGTTCAGCCGTAGACAGACGGTAACTGAAGCCATGAGGTTAGACGAAATCAAGTAAGACAGAGTAAGTAGAAACAAAAAGAAAGATGGTCCAAGGATCAAGCCCCAAGGCTCTCATATTCTCTTTCTGGAAACTAGAAATTTAAAAATTACGTACTTTGTCAATCCTTTAACAGAGAGTTATGCAGTACACAGAGTTACAACAGATATCTTAGATACAAAAGAATCCTATGACATTTGGTTGACAATTCATGCATGTGGTATTTGTTTGTGAAAATACTGAGCTATATATGGACCAATTCCCATAAAAACAAATAATGATGCTGGCTTATTACCACACATTGACCTTTGACTAATCACAACCAGATCTGGAAAAACACAAGATTGCACTTGTTTTCTTTGAACACTAGAGGGAGATATATACACCTGCAAATTAAGGAAACATTTTTTCCTATACAACCACTTTTACCACAGAATCATAGAATATTTAAAATTTTGATATTCTTGCAATCATCAAGAAATTAGTCATGGGCTAATGCTAAAATAAATTACACATGTTTGGAAAGTAACCCGTTCTCTTTGTTAAACCAGGTTTTACTAAAAGGCTATTTTGTATATGCTTATGATACGCTATACTGTCAGGTGACGTCTTAGTCATTTTTCTCTTGGGCAATGTGAAGCAGTAATATAAAAATCAGTCCTTTTTTTTTTTTTAGATTACAGTCCATTTTCATTTAGGGAAACATCAGTGTTTCCTCCCCAGGAATTCTGGTAATATGCTCATTGTAAGCCAAATTGTCAAAAGCTTTGACTCTCGACCTTATGTCTGTGGACACTGGGAATGTGCTGTACTTCATCACGTTCAGTGTTTTTCAGGTGGCTTAAAGGTCATTGGCACTGACTTAATTCTGGGCTTTTTATTTGCCCAATAAAATGCTCTTCGACTTTGCTAGGTAATCACATAGATATGTAGTATTTTCATGATTGCTCAAGGCAGCTAGAAAACTTTTTCTTTATTTACTTTGGTAATCTTTCCAAGGAACACACTGTACAGTGTCCTCTTTTCCTGATCAAAGGTTGAATATGAGCCTGATCCAACAGCTCTTAGCCTACCAAATACTTTCTTTGACCTTGTAACTAATTTAATAAGCCCTCTTTTCTGTAACTTCAACACTGAAATGCTTCTGGTAATTGAAGGGAGAAAAATGTCTTTTCTATCCCTAGGGAAGGAGTATAGTGTAGGAAAAGAGGCTATTTTCTGGAATCAAAGCTGGTATGAATCCTGACTTTGGGTGGATGTTAACTAAACATATTATGGTGATCATTTCACAATGTATATGTATATCAAATCATTATGTTGTACAACTTAAACTCACACAATGTTATGTGACAATTATATCTCAAAAAAAAAAAAAGTCCCGACTTTGTCTCTACCGGCTGGTGAAGGCAAACAAGTTACTTTGCATTTCTGAACTATTTTCTTTTTCTAAATCGGAATCACAATCTTTCAGAATTGTTGTGTAGACTGATTCAGATACTAAAGGAAAAGCAGCTAGCTTAGCTCCTAGTAAAAAGCACGCATTCCAAGTTCCCTGGGCCTTCCTCTTTTCCTTCCATGTGAAATGCTTTATAAAATAACCCTATAAATCACATGTTCATAGATTATGTGCTATGACGTATTTGTCAAGTGTTGGTGTTACGTACGGAATGTGACCTGGGCCACATTGCAGCTGTACTGCCCTGTGCTCTATAGGACAAGGACAGATATAGGACCTTTCCAAGTGACCAACCACTCATAAATATGCGCTTGTGAGTGGCGAGAGGGGAGGGGTGGCACTGGAAATCTAGTGAGGACTGTTATCCCTGAAATGAATGACTTCCCCTTTCCCTCCACAAATGTGAATTCCACCTCCCCACCCCCATAAAAGTCCAGTTCAAATCCTCCTTTTTCCAAGAGACTTCTCAGCCTAAATGAACTCATCTCTCAAACCACCTGTAACATTGATCCGATTCAATCACCTGGCAATTCATGCCTGGCATTCCCACTTAACCATTTCATTTACATATGTCTCCCCAACCAGGTAGGTTCTTACAAGGCACGGTTGCTACTATGTCATATTTCGTAGTGCTTCACTTTAACACATATCACAGTGCTCTAAATGAGGCAGGCTGTATTTGGATGTATTTCCATGTCAGTTTTCCTTCAACTTACTTTGTGGCATGCAGTTTGACAATGGAACTCATCCAGAGTAACTGTGTAGGTACAGCTTAGATCATTCTGCTGACAACATCTGAAAGGTATCTCTTTCCTTTAAACTATAGATTGTTAAAAAGAAAGAACCAAAAAGTGTAACATATTAGCCTTACTTTGTGCCATTTACTCTGCTACCTCTGCCATGATTTTTTTTTTTTTTTTTTTTTGCGGTACGCGGGCCTCTCACTGTTGTGGCCTCTCCCGTTGCGGAGCACAGGCTCCGGACGTGCAGGCTCAGCGGCCATGGCTCATGGGCCCAGCCGCTCCGCGGCACGTGGGATCTTCCCGGACTGGGGCACGAACCCGTGTCCCCTGCATCGGCAGGCGGACTCTCAACCACCGCGCCACCAGGGAAGCCCCTCTGCCATGATTTTTGATGAGTATTCACCTTCAGTTGGAACAGTTTTGTTTCCATGACGTAATGATCATCACTCACAGATAAAATACAGCAGAGAGTGTGTGATAAACATTTTCCTCGCCAGCAAGCCACTTTTTTTCTTTTTAAACCTCTTAGTCAGATCTTACCATTGGTCATAAGATGTATGAGTGGTAATGTGACACCTGTAAAACTCTAAGAGTTGGCATTCATGACTCCAATTTTACATACATAGAATGGAAATAGATAATGAAATTTTATCATTGTTTATTATTCAAACTGGAGAATGAAAGGGTGCTGAAGCTGGAATTAGGATGCTCTTCAAGGTCATAGTGGGTAAAGGCTCGCCCATGAAATGGATCACCTCGTCCCCAAGTGTCAAACCATAACACAGGAAAGTCATAATCCTAAATCTTTACTTAGCAGCTCTGTGATGTGACCCTCTTGAAGTGTGACTCTGCTTTAGGTGGGCCCCACCTTTCCTCTAAGCACCTAGACAAGGTTCCATGTTCTTCAAGAAAATAGTACAGGAACGTACCTTCAAATACGAATAAATAGAACTGAAGCAGCATTACTTTCAAAAGAGTTGTATGGTGATGCATTTTTTAAAGAATATTCAGGTAAAAAAAAAAAAAGAATATTCAGGTAATGGTGACAGTTTTTAAAAAATAGATGCAGAGGGCTTCCCTGGTGGTGCAGTGGTTGAGAGTCCTCCTGCCGATGCAGGGGACACGGGTTTGTGTCCCAGTCCGGGAGGACCCCACATGCCGCAGAGTAGCTGGGCCCGTGAGCCATGGCCACTGGGCCTGCACGTCCGGAGCCTGCGCTCTGCAATGGCAGAGGCCACAACAGTGAGAGGCCCGCGTACCGCAAAAAAACAAAACAAACAAACAAAAAAAAACACTAAAATAATGCAGAATGACTCCATCTTGGGTTTGGTGTCATCCAATTCTATTTCAGAAGAGTATCTTTCAACTCCCTCCTCCTTACCAATCCACACTTATCTCCCACCATTCTCTTCCCTATGCAGTCTCTATATTGTGCAACATAGAACTTCTACTCAGATTGTTATCCTACACATTTTGACTGAGTTTACTTTTCCTTTGTATTTTTCTTTATCTAACTTTATTCCAGCCAAACTCAAAGGCATTATATCAATTAAGTTTTTGCTCAAACATCTAAAATGGTCTATTCTTTTTTAAAACAAGAATTCACATGGTATCATCTTCTAATGTATTAACCATTATTGTTTGCATGAATGCTATTCTCTCTTTTACTATGTTTAAGTCCCAGTTCAAAGATCACTTCCTCTACAGCATTCCCTGACCCTCCCAGGCCTGGTATCCCCCAAAGATACCTGGCATAGTTATAGGCGTGAAATTGAACAGATGCAAAAATATTCCAGTTGTTCTGTATTTTGGAGAAGAATGACCTTGATGAAATTCATTGCCTTCTCAGACCCAAAGGATGCATACATAAATTAACAGGTAAAGAGGATATTTTTCTAGGTTAAGATTGGTATTATTAGTAGAAGCAATAAATAGAAATGAACTCTGAGTTATTCTACTTTCAGTGAAATTAAGCAAAAGCTTTTCACTACAGTCTATGAAATACTTATCACTATAGTGTATATAAAATCATTACTTTTGTTTTTATAACATTTTCTCTAGTTACAACATTAACAAATTGATACCATAATGGTGAATATATGTAATTATACATTTGTTATAGAATGTACAACACAAAGAGTGAACCCTGTGTACATACACATACACACACGCACACGCACACACACACACACACACTGATTGCTTGACCTGGTCCATGGGTCCCTGAGGCTCCATCCACTTTTTTCCCTCCAGTTTTTGCTTTCTGCGCTTCTGTTTTGATAGTTCCTGTGCCCCGTCTTTTTTTCTTTTCTCCTGCTCTTAATCTTTCTAATTTATCACTGAAAAAACCTCCTTGAAGATGTTTTCATGGACCAGCTCCTCTCTAAGCCACCTGCCCTTCTATATTTCTGCCTAATAACACACTGTAGCCAGCATCCGATGGGCCTCTTAGAGCAAAGCCTTTTGCTCTTCCCTCTTCCCCTCCACTTCCTTCTCGTACTGTCAGTGAGGAATCTTCCTCTCTTAAAGGATTTCAACAATAACTCAGCCCCAGGAACTGAAGTCATGCTTGGTGAGTTTCTAGCCTCATTTTCTTTTTCTATTTTTCAATCCCCATTGGCCAGAAGCCCCCTTCTAGAAATCAAAACATCATGACTGTTCTGTAACATGTACCTTCCAGGTGACCTTCATGTGGAACAAACTTGGAGAATCACAGACTCATTTCAGTAACATGGCATTGACCAAGCTATCCATTTCTATCCCCGCTGGAGGAGTTTACTTAGTGGCTCTCCTCGGTGAAGGGAATCTTCCATCTGCAATCTGAAGAAGAGAGTTTCCACTGGTCATGTTTCTGCCAAGGCTCTGTCCCATCACACCTTTCCACTCCTCCAACACACACACACACACACACACACACACACACACACACACACAAACAGAGTATACCACTTCTAAGCACCCACTATAGTCACTGTTTCCATACAGATACAAAATCCTTTTCTGTTACAAGAAGCTGATCATTTTGTCACAGTATCATTATCTCTATAGGTTGGCTTTTTGGTTTTAATAATAATCTTACATAGAGATGTACTTGAATAGGACATGGTACTTAGCCAAAGATATCCAGAAGGTTTGCTCAAAAACATTTCTTGTTGGGTCAGCCTTTATTAAATCCTCCCCAGGAGCTGATATTTTGGGAACAAAATATTACTAGTAAAGAGAAGCATGTGAAGTTTCCAAAAGCAAGGGAGTATGTAACCAATGAAAGGATAAAATTTCAAGGCCTGTACAGTAAAGCAGCTGTTAGATGATTTACTGGAAAATTCCTCCAAAACATAACAGAGGCTTCCTACTACAAAGGAAATATTTTCCTGCAAATCCATAATATTAAAGTTCACTATGTTATGTACTCAAAAGACCTCTCTAATAAAACCTGGGATTTTCACAATAACCTCCACCTTAGGGACTTGACTTTCTTTCCATCCATCCGAGCAGCCAGGGCGCCACTGGTGTGAGAGTCACGATGTGTGTTCTAAACTTCAGAGATTCATTCCTTTTGTGCAGTTTCCAGTGTCAATAACAGGCTAGGACTTCACTTCTCAGACATACCAGTGACTCATGCTAAACTAAGCAAAGGAGATAACCTCTCACTTTCAATTAGAGGAATTATCTTAGACCCGCCAGCATGTGTGGATTTACAAGGCAGCAAGGACAAGTGCAAAGCAATACTTGTAAGGGGAGGGGAGGGGTGAGGGAGAGAAAAACAGACTCTGGCCAGTACCTCCCCTTAGCTTTCTCCATGGGTGACCAACACGCAGGCGGACTTTCTCAGATGCTCCAGCACCTGAGCGCTTTGGCCAAGTCCTGGTCGAGGCCTGTGAAAGTGACCAGAGAGTGAAGGCGACTCCACAGAGCGGTGACTGTGGGAGCACCCCTGTGACCGAATGGGCCAAAAAGCTCTGAATAATTCCCCAAACCCAAACTTCCCCATCTAAGCTCATCCTTGACTCTGCTGACCCACAAGACCGTTTATTAGGAGTTATCAGAAACCACTTGGACTCTTAAGGTTGTATTTGCACATAAAACACCCTCTGGCTCAAACTTCAAGGAGGAGCCCACCTGTACAAAGGGCACTACTGAGCTTGCTGAGGGGTAATCACTCCCAGGACTTTGATCAACAAGAGAAAAGCAGAACGGTAGTGGAGGAAAGAGACGCAGTGACACAAGCTGAGGTCAGAACCAGAGGTGGCCCCTGCCACTTGCCTCCTTTCGGATTTTGAATGTGCCAACCAGTTCCAGCCCTCCTGTCCCTGGATGTGCCAGAGGTGTGGGCCAGGCCATCACAGCAGGAGCAGTGCTCCCCAGAAGACAGCCCTTTATCTGCTTACTGATCAATGGCAAGGAGGCTGCTCTGAGCCTTGTTTGGATATTCAGATGGTCAGAAGGGACACGGCTTCAATATGCTCATCTAGTTGATTGAACCTGCAGGCTAAACAATCCTACTTTTCTTAAGAAATGAACATGGAAATGGTCCATTGGCAACAGGAACACTGATCCTGGAATGATCTGTTCAATAACTCTGACACGCCTCTATGACACATGAGTCAAACGTCCGGAGTTGGATTCTGACCTAAGCCGATACTGTGGGAGCAGGAGAACTGAGCTCTCTGCGCACAGAGGCTCCGCCTTGGCCCCCAAGGCCACAAGGCAGTGAAGGTTTGAGTCCCTGTGTCGGTGACTCAGCTCTGCCTCTGCTCTGGGAAGATAAATTAGGTGCCACGTGCTTTACTCTAGGTAAAATAGGTTATTCAGGGAAAAATGTAAAAAGACTTCAAAAAGATTCCAGTCAATATGAAAGGTCCCCTATCAGAAAAGGTGCATATTGGGGCCATGACAAGAACTTCTTCCTTCCTTGTGAAAAAATAGTATCCTCCAAGTTGTTGACAACTGTTTACTGCATGGGCCCTTTGAGTTGGGCTGATAAGGAGGGAGGCAAACCCCACTTCCAGTGATACTCTGCAGGCTGTGAGGGCCCTGCAGCACGTGCTACCACCCCTGTCCCAGCTGAGGAGCAGCTATGAAGTCTGTTCTCATCACAGCAGCGAATGGGCCCGGGGCCTATTATTTCCACGTGGTAGGAGATACCCTGGGATCGGCTGGAGAGTCGTTTGTCATAAGTGTGTTGGGCAGCTTTCCCTTCTGCACTCTGTGAGGATACGTGTCCCAGGAAGCATGCCCCCTTGTCTCCCTCTCACCCCCCTGTGCTGACAGACCCGTGGCCTCATTCAGGGCTCAGGCAGCAATGTGCTCACAGTAGTTAGGCTCAGGCCCAGGGATGACTCATGACTGGCCATTCCCCTTGGCCAGTGATGGGTGTAGGGATCAAGCCCAAAAGAAAAACAAAACAAAACAAACAAACAAAAAAACCACACAGCTTACAGGCTTTGGGAAAGGCTTTCCTCCCTAATAAAAGGAACCTTGACATGACTGAGCAGCTGAATTAACCCTTCCCGCAGCAACCCTACCTCTGAACTTCTTGTTTAGGGAGAGGATATACTTCCTATTGTTTAAACCCCATTGGATATGGTGAAAATTGCAATGAAAGGCATCCTTACTGGCCTTACTGGTTCTCAGTGGTAGGAACCTGAAGTTACTTTCCATCTCTGGAAGAGTGCTACAAGCCACAGGCTACCAGCTCCTACATAAGTAGAGAAAATAAGCACTCACTCGTGGTAAGCTGCGTGAATCGAGGCAATTGCAGCTGAATTTGCTCATCTGTAAAATGGTTTTAGCAGCAGCAGCAACTTCAGAGGCTTACGATGATTAACTTAGTTAGTGCGGATAAAGTTCTTAAAATAGAGCACAGAGTAGAGACTCAATTTAAATGTCAAATGTCATTATTATGGAGATGAGGCAAGGAGGACTGATCATCCTGGGCTAAATTAGGGCTACCAACGAGAAACCAAGAGAAGATTACAGCAGACACTGGTAAGATAAAGGAGACAAAAATTGCAGTTTAACAATGTCTTCCTCACACTCATTCTCTCCACAAGAGTATACGGGTGACCTGGCTGTGACAGCAGTTCTTGTCCCTTTAGTGTCCAGGCTTGGCTCAGTTTACCTGAAGTGGTAGACTGAAAGATGTCCCCAAAGATGGCCATGCCCTAATCCCCGGAACCTGTGACTGTGTTACCTCACATGACAAGAAGGACTTTGCATCTGGAGATGGGGAGGCTACCCTGGACCAGGGGTCCCCAGCCCTCCTGTTAGGAACCGGCCTGCACAGCAGGATCCCCATCGCTTGTATTACACCCCCCAGGTCTGTGGAAAAAACTGTCTTCCACAAAACTGGTCCCTGGTGCTAAAAGGATGGGGATCGCTGCCCTGAACTATCCAGGGAGGCCCAATGCCCTTATAAGAGGGCAAAGGAGATCAGAGTCAGCAATGGGAGGGTGCTGATGGGAACAAGAGCCCGCAGTGATGGGAGGAAGGGGCCACAGCCAAGGAATACAGGCAGCCTTTAGAAGCCGGAAGAGGCAAGGAATCTGATTCTCTCCTAAACTTCCAGAAGGAACTCAGCCCTGCCAGCAGCTTGAATTTAGACTTCTGAAGTCCAGAATTGTAAGAGAAAAAAAATTGTGCTGTTCTAAGCCAAAGTTTGTAGAAATGTGTTACGCCAGATATAAGAAACTAATATTTCTGGCTAACCAGGTGAGACATGCCCCCTACCTCCTTGTCTTCGTTTAGATATTCCTGCTGCAAGTAACAGAAGTCTCAACCCAAAATGGCTTAAGGGATCTGTTATCTTACATATTAAAATCAGAGTAACAGAGCCAAGGTGTTATAGGTTGGCTAATTCAGCAGCTCAGAGACCTCATTAGAGATCAAGTGTTTTGTTTTTCCAAATTCTTGCTCTGCCATCCTCAGCATGAAGGTTTATCTTTTCAGGCTGGTCCACTCATGGTCAAAAATGGTGGCTGTGCTTCAAATCACTATATCCCTCCACATTAATGTCCAAAGGTTGGAAGATAAAGTCACTTCTTTCATGTGTCCCTTTTTAGGTACCAGGAATAATTTCCCAGAAGTTCCCAAGTAAACTTTGCCTCTAGTGGCATTAGCAAGAATTGAATGATTCCTCTATTTCTAAATCAGTCACTGAGGAGAATGGAATTAACATTCAGCTCTGGTATAGCAGAAGGGCCAGCCCCTCCTGAAAGTACTTGGCAGCCTACTTTCTAGGTTGTATTAGTAAGGAGAAGAGGGATGGTAGGTGATGTGTGTAGCAAACATACACATCCTACATTCCCTCCCCATAGGTCCCCTTTGAGCAGACAACTGCATCAGAGAGAAAAACCTTCCAAAATAGAGGAAGGCTGTCCTTCCGGTGAAGTGTGCCAATGTCTGTAACCCTTACTCTCTGCTCAAAATCTTCTGACCTGGAAGCACATTCATTTATTTAACATTTTTCTTTGCTCAGAGTAACCACTAAATAAATGTTTATGAATCAAGGGTCAATAATTGTTATTTTGTGCCTCTAGTGGTATTATTTTCTGATTGTTTGTTTCTCAACAGTCGGGAGGTTTTTAGAACCTACTGGAGATTTCGTTAGCATAGATATTTGTATTAGGTGGAATAAAAATAAAAATACTAACTCATATAACATTTTCTCTGAGCCTGTCATTACACTAAGGACTTGATGTAACTCATTCAACCTTAGCTATATGAAGTGGTACTGTTTTTAATCTCCATTTTATAGATGAAGAAATTCAAACACAGAGAGAAAAACCATTGCTAATCCATAAATTCCTCTGAGGAAAAGGTTAAGCAATGGCAAAGACTGGTCGTCTAATGATATTTTAAAAGGAAATAAAAACAATTTAGGACAAGTGGCCTGATCCATTGATATAAACTACAGGAGAATTTCATATTTCAAAAACATTCTTTATGGTGTAAAATTAAATGACACAAGCAGCATTCAAACCTATACCAAGGGGTGGATGAAAACATAGGGCAAAGTGAAATGTGTGTCTGTCTGTGGGAAAGATACCAAAAGAAAAAATAAAAACTTTATAAATTATGATCCAACAGTCATGAACTAGTGAAAAAACTTGGGATTTCAGAGAGTTGATTTGGAAGCAAGATCTTTTGGCTTCCCCTAGCTGGAGACCAATATGTTGAATGGCTTTTATCTGTTTCTATAATTATTTTGACCTTTCTCTGAACTAACACCTTATGGGACACTGCGTTAAAACCATTCTAGACAAAAAGGCGTATATTATGTTTTGGCTATTGGGCTTTTCTAATCACTATTCACTCACTTTGTTGTTATGGATTTTGGATATAATGGAACAAAATGATTCCATCAGTTCTTGCATACAGATATAGTCAGTACTAAACTTCATGTTAAATGTTAGGATTCCCTTCAAGAGAGATGATGCCTGCAAATTCCATTGTGCTTTGTTGGTTGGCACTGCAATGGAGACTGAGATGTTTTTTCAATAATCTAAAGAACAGTAGGCATTTTTACACCAAGGGAACAAAAATTACCTCATCTGAATCCTTTTAGAGGTGACAGGGTTTCACTGAAGTTAGGTAGTTATTTAAAGATAGGACATTGTAGATTTCATGACGCAAAGTAAACGGAAGAATGCCTTCAAGAACACAAAATCCTGAAATACATAAAGGGAAGTAGGAGGCTAATTTATGGTAAATGCAAAGCATGAAACTCAAAAATTCCGGAAACAATTTGCATTGTGGCAGTATGTTGATTTAATTCTGGTTCTACTTAAACTGATCAAACATCCAGAAAGAAAAATAGAAAATGTTGTTCATTTATCTGGATGATTCTGAACAGTCATATATTTGACATAGTAGAACTAAAATAGTAATGATCCAGGTTTTCTTGTTTTAATACTTGACATCTAAAATTGTTCTTGTTTCAACATTTCCTAAAAGGAGTCAATGTAAAGACTTCATTGATGATTGTTAAGTGTATTTCTCTTTTGCATTTAGGCCAATTTATTGTTGCCAAGCATGTCTGGACAGGTTCTATCCTCTGAATACCCAGATTTTAATTTGGTATTTCTATGGTACTCTGAATCATTGCTGGTAGAGTTTTAATTAGTCCAATGCATTGGAAACTAATTTGGCAGTATATACAAGAGTCCTACAATGTTTCGGTATTTGACTCAGGGGTTCTGCTTCTGGAAATCATTTTCAGGAAATAACACAAAATTCACGAAACATATTTATGTTCAATAATATTTGTTTACATGGTAATTATGTTAGCCAAGATGAGATACAACCTAAATGCCTGATAATAGCAAGATGGTTAAGTAAATTATGATATATCCACTGAAGGATGTTACTGTCTCTAAAATTTATAATAAAATGAGAAAATTCTTAAATATAATGACAAGTACAGAGGTGGGCAGAAGGCAGAAGCAAAATTGTGTTCAGCATTTGATCATAACAACATTAAAAAACATATTATTTTAAAGACTGAAAGAAATATATCTCCCAATGTCCATTACAAAAGAAAGGATAAATAAGTTGTGGTATAGGCACATGATAAAATATTATAAAATTGTTAAATGAGTGGACTTGAGTCATATAAGCCAACATGGATGAATCTTAATAAATATACCAAAACAAACTAAACAAAATATTACATTATTTAGATACACATATGTATACATGTGCATGTGTGTGCATTACGAAATTAAGAAAAGGAGTGGTGATAAACACAAAAATGTGGGACAGTAGTTATCTCTGGCAGGGAGGCACAGGGTTAGGAGGAACAGGGAAAAAACAAGTAGATAGAGGTCAGTTACTGGTAGCATTCTACTTCCTGACAGGGCATGGGATCTTTTGCTATTCATTATGTTATATAGTAATGAATAAACAAAATAAAAGATGTCCATGCCTGAGCCCATGACAACAGTGTGCCACAACCGAGAATTATGATTTATTCATTTCTTAACTTTGTTAGAAGATGAGATTATAAATGACTTTTTTCCCTTTATACATTTCTACAATTTCTATCATTAGCACTATACTTTAAATTTTTAAACACAATAAACAAATCTAGAAAGCCTGTAGATATAAAAATTCAAAAGACAAATTATACCTGAGGCTGGATGAGCCAGAATTACCAAATTTAAGTCAGGCAATTGAACCAAAAGCTTGGGTTTAATTAACAGTAACCTGCAGTTAGTGGTTACATTATGTAGACCTGATTTTATTTTCTTAATCCTGATGATTCCAATTCTTCTCTGAGAAAGTGACCACACTGGGGCCTAACTGTAAAGATCTAAAAATGTTATATTTTCTTATAATTAATTATAATAGCTAGTATCAATTATTACTATGTGCCAAGTACTGTGTTAAGTGCTTTTCATCCACAGTCAGATTTAATGCTCACACTAAACATATGATAGTTACTAGTATTGTCAAAATTCAACAGATGAGGAAACTGAGGCACAAAGAAGATAGGTGCCTTGCCCAAGATCACACGACCAGTAAATAAGGGAGCTCAAAATTTGAGCCTAGACTTACAGTGGATCAAGCCGCCTCCTGAGAACTAAAAAAATCTTATCAAATGCTGATCTCAATAAATGTGTACATATCAAAGTAGAAGTGTAATAAGTCTGAGAGAGGGCCCTAGAGTTTGGTTCTCAGAACCATGTGTGAGGGTAGATGTAGGGGCATGGTTTCCCAGGGCAAGGATCTGAAGATAGAAGTCGAAGAAGTATAGACCCCAAGGATACCTAGAAGGCGGGCTAGCTCGGTCCCTTGAGCAGGGCTCTGAAGGCCACAACTACGTAGGTTTATAGCCAGGCTTTACCACATACTAGCTTTGTGACCTGAGAAAGTTACTGGAATTCTCTGTGTTTCATTTCCTACGATTGTAAAATTGTAAAACAGTCGTACCTACCTCACAGAGTCATTGTGTGTATTAAATGAATCAACCTATGTAAAGCACTCAGAACAATTCCTGGCACATAGTACTCATGAAATGTTAGCTATTATAATTCTGGTGTATATTTTCCCAGTACATAATCTTTTCTGTCTCTCTCACTGTACATTCATCGGTTGCTTTGAATTATCTGGGAAATGAGAGACGTTATAAATAAATACAGAATGGAAAAATAACCTTTATAATATTAATAAATCTACTTTTATGATACTGAATAGAGGCTTAAAAATGCATACGCTGGTTTTCTTTTGCAGTTGAAAGAACATAATTCTAGGACCAGGAGATGTGAATTCAGGTCCTGGCTCTGTCCGTAACTCTACAACCTTGGATAAATCTCAACTCTATCAGCCTCTGTCTTCTTGCCTCACAGTGGAGGTGATGATGCCAGGATCACCTCCCTGAATGCTTTATTCTGGCGTGTGTCAGCAGGTTTGTGCTTTCATTTCATGATCCACACTTGGTGAGCAACTGCTCTGTACCAGACTCAGTGTTGGAGGTGGGACATGAAAAGTTTGGTGCCTTGAGGAATTCAGGGCAGAGGAACTGCAATCCTGACTGAAGAGTGTGAGCCTGCATGAGCCCGCAGGGCTGGGGAAGGAATGAAAGCAGATATTCCAATTCAAATGATGATTTTCGAATTCTAGATAGTACACCAACCACACAAGGGGGAATAATAGCTGGCATTATCTTGGCCATTCAGAAACAGGTCCTTTTTTTTTTCCATCCTGAAACATATGCACATTTCCATGGGACTCTCCACCTATAACTGCCACCATTTGAAATATTTTGCTTTGCATTTGTTTTGAATCCTTTAAGATTCCACAAAACTAACTCACTTTCTCAGGACAGAACATTTGTATTTGTTTGGCAGAAATTTTCCCACCGTTCATGTCCAATTATTAAGTTGGTTAGACAGAAAATAATGATATTACTACTCTTTCATGCTTATCACCCTTGACATTTTCCAAATAGAAACTTTGTTCATTGGCTGAAATCCTGTTTAATGCTATCCAACGTCAAAGACAGGTTTGGTACACCAATCTCCTTGGAGAAAAGGATGTGGGTCTCTAATTCAGTTACAGATGGAACTGAATTTGATAGCCCCAGACTATTTGCCAATAATATTTTTGTAGCCACAAATAACCTGGCAACTCAGCATTTTAGTTTTGAGTCAGGTCAGGAAAAGGTCTACTTTGGGTCTGATTAGTTATTTGTTTGCACAGTTTTTCAGATGTTCATGTAGTGCCCAGGTGCACGTCCATCCAGAGCAGAAAAGCCCACCAAGCTGACCAAAGCCACAGCTAGGTGTCAAATTTTAAGGTTTGACCCCCCCCAAACCCCAAATTCTATGCTTGTGGCATCTATATAAAGGAATCAGACTCCCCCCCAAAAAATAATCTAAAGCTTTTTTGTTAACCTATCATCACAATATTTGATGTTGCTCAGACTGCACCAAATTTCTTTTCATTGTTCTTCTCAAAATGTAATAAAAAGAGAAGTACAAATGGCTGATAAACCACAAAAAGATGCCTGGCCTCATAATGATAAAAGAAATGAAAAATAAAATATATTTCTCCTATAAAACTGATAATCTCTTGAAAATTGATAATAACCAACATTGGCAAGGGTGGGGTAACAGGATCTCTCACTTAGCTGTTGGGCCTTAAAATATTAGTAAAATTTTTCCAGAAGGAAAAACACCCTGATATTTTATGTATCCTTTGACCTTGAGATTCTACTTTTAAGAAATTATCTTCAAAGGAAATAATTATGAACGTACGCAAAGATTTGCCTTCAAGGATAATTGCTGCATTGTTTTCAATAATGAACAGTTAAAAAAATTAAATGTCCAAAAATAGGGGATTGATTAAATAAAAGATGCTTTATCCATACAATGATATAGTATATAACCATTAAATATGTTATAATATTTTGTGGCAAGAATATAGTTATGATATATTAAGTAAAAGAGTCATCGTCATTAGCAGCAGTTATCCCTAAATAAGAGATCTAATTTGATTTGTAAATTTTTAAAAATTTTTTGTTTTTCTGTATTTTCTATTGTGAATGCATTTACCACTTTAATAAAAATTATAAACTATAATATAATTTTTAAAAACATATGAACTATAACGTAATGCTTCTTAAACTTGTATAAATTTCTAAATGTTATTAAAGCAAATAGATATTGGCATTCACCTTATAATCTCTGTGAGAGTAACTTTATTAAAAGTTATACTTTATGAGTTTTTATCAATTTAGTGTCAAGTAATATAGAATGTAATATTTGTTGAAGACACTGTAAACACATAGACATTTTATATAATATAGTGGTTGTGCACTATTTCAGTGGAGAGCTGAGATTTGCAAACTTGCACTCCTGTCCATGGGAAGCACATGGAAATAATAGGAAGAGCTGACAGATGTAGGTACTTTGTAGTCTAGTCCAAAATAATAGGGGTAGAAAGCCAACACTCATTGGTATCTGGGGAGGCCTGCACTAAATTCCTGCCACTGCCCCTCATAGGCTGTGTAACCTTGGCCAACTCACTCAACTCCAGCAAAATAGGGATAACAATAACATGCAATATCTACCCCTTCCAGTGGTTGTGAGATTTAAATGAGAAAAGAGGGTTAAAAGTAGAATTTCCATTACACGTGGCAAATAAGTACTCAATAAACTTAAGCTGTAATTCCCAGCCATAGGTTCATCATGGGATTGGTACATCCAAAGCCTCCTGCTCAGTCCTCTGTGGCTAAACCAGAGGAGGAACGACAAACAGCAAAATCAGTCAACAACCGCCCACGTTCCTCCACGTTGCTCAGGTTCCCCAGGGAATAAAAAGTGCAGTCCTTGGAAAGGAATTGAACGTGGAAATGCCCTTGCATTCCTACTTTGTGTGTGTGTGTGTGTTTGCCTTAATGGAATCCTTTTGTTTAAAAAAAAAAAAAAAAAAAAAGCAGTGGAAGAAGAGGCCCCATTCACCATAGTTAATATTGCCAAGCCTTGGGGAGTAATACACTCACTGCTTTGTGACCCAGAGCCCAGCAGGAGTTAAGCTTCAAGGGGTCCTCTTTGAATTTCATGATTTTTTTCTCTTTTTTAAGGTTGTTTAAATGTTACCAAACTCTTAAGTCCCTGGATGGATGAAAGTCGCTGAATGAATTGGTAAATGTTGCTGAAGCCGGGGGATGAGGGTCCCAACACAAGGAAGGGCCTGATTTATTCAGTGCCTGAGCATGACGAACAGTGACCTCTTTATGTGGTAAAATAACTAACCTGCTAAAACAATGATCACTTACAGGAAAAATGTAAGAAAAGTTGACTTAAACCAGGAAAACGTTGGTAAATTCACTGTTGCCTTTGTGTCAAATCAGTAATTGAAAACTCTAGCTCCATGTTCTTAAAGTAAAACCCCTCAGTCCTGAGCGGGGCAGGGAAAAAAAAAAAGTTTGCTTCCTGAGAAACACAAAAGCTTATTTTTTCAGATCTTAAAAAGAGATATAATTTAGAAAAGGGATAATCACAAGCAACACTTTCTGCTGAGAACAAAAACCAAAGCAAAAAAATATTTATGGACATTCCCAAGAAACCGCTATGGCAAATCTCACTGGAACTTTAATTCATGTGGAGGCTTTGAAACATCAGCACACAGCAGGAAATGAAAGGGCATTTGAAAAATAAAGGACAACTCCAGCTTCTCCTCTATCCATACCTCTATAAGTTGCAAAGAAAGTCCTCATTTTTAGCAAAATTGCTATCACATTTACAAACTGCAGTCTGGACATGTGTCCACAGCTTGGTGCCAACATGGCTCTATCACCGTGGATCCAAACCCACCAGAACATTTTGTTTTTCAGAAGTCAGTTTTCCCTTAAAATACATCCACGTGGAGAGCGGGGAATGAGAACTGTCGTGGATAATGAGAAGTGGGGGCCTGAGGACAAGAGAAATCTGCTGGAGAGCTCAAGGAGTATACGGTGAAGAAAAGTTCTTTTTTAGCTCCCAGTGAATTCCTCAGCAATTAGTGGTTTGTCATGAAATGATAGCAGTTGCAAGAACTGTGGCCAGAGACCCATGGCCTGCCTGCATCATGGGAATATCCCTGGCCTCTGAGACAAAAGAAGCTGCATAGAGTTATGGTGGTACAAAATATGTTTTTCAAAGCTTTATAGGCCCCTCTTTCAATAATATATGAAGCAAACAAACAAACAAAGCTAAGCAAAGAAAAATTGTCTTTGATCAGGTTTTAACAGACATTTCAAAGTAGAGGAATGTGTTAATACTGTAAAGTATTGTTTATGAACAAGGAAATATGTTTCAGTGTGCCAAGCTACCCTCCAAGAAGCATTTTAAACTCTTGGAGGAATAAAGTCCAAGATAAATGGTTGTGGGATTTTGCAGGTAAGATGACTCTAACTTGCTGGCATTACTCAAAAAGATATATAATAAAGTGCCATGAAGAACTTCCAAAATCATCAGAATTTGTTAAAGACAGTATACTATTTTAGTTTTACATTTTTTGCGTTATTGCTAAAGCAGCTTTGCCCCCTCCCCCCATCAAATGCCTGATTGTAAAAGAAATGCGTGCTTATCGTAGATAACTGGAAAGCATGGGGAAATATCACCTCATTCCACTGCCCACGTGCTGATATGATTAGTATACTGGCATATTTTTTTCTTGACTTTTTCCTACATGTATTTTTTTAAACTAGGTGAGATTACACTGTCTCTGTGTGTGTATGTGTGCGCAGGCGTTTACACGTAGTGTATCACAGAATTATCCAAGGTCGTGGAGCACACTTCACTATTGTCATTTGCTTAACTGTTTCCTGTTATTGTACATTTGTACACTCTTTGAGTGTTCTGTTGAATTTCAAGTAATGAGGAGCTTTTCTTGCTAAACCATGAAAGAATTGTACCTTATATATATATTTGTACATATAACTGTGTGTCTCAGTTTTGGGTGCTGACACAAAATATTTTGGTTTATCTTATATTTATTTTCTTTGATGCAGTTCCTCAGAAATTAAGGAGACCCATTTTTATCTAGATTATGTAAAAAACTCTTAAAATCACTAATAGAAGATAAATAACCCAATTTTTAAATGGGCAAAAGATCTGAATAGACATTTCATCAAAGAAAATATACCAGTGGCCAGTAAGCACATGACAAGATGCTCAACATCATTAGTCATCAGGGAAGTGCAAATCAAAACCACAAAGAGATTTAACTTTATACCTACTAGGATGGCAATTATCAAAAAGACAATAACAAGTATAGGGGAGGATGTGGAGAAATTGGAACCCACATACTGCTGGTGGGAATGTAATTTGATGTAGTCACTTTGGAAAACATGGTGGTTCTTCAATGGTTGAACATAAAGTAACCATATGACCCAGCAATTCTACTCCTAGTTATACACTCAAGAGAAATGAAAACATATATCCACACAAAAACTTGTACACAGCAACATTATTCTTAACAGCCAGAGTAAAAACAACCTAAATGTTCAATAACTGATGAATGGGTAAACAAAATGTGATATATCCATACAGCAGAATATTATTCAGCAATAAAAAGGAATGCAGTGCTGATATATACAACTATATGGATGAACCTTGAAAACATGATGCTAAGTGAAAGAAGCTAGTCACAAAAAATGATTTATTTTATGATTCCATTTATATGAAACGTATACACTAGGCAAAGCCATGGAGACACAAGTAGTTTAGTGGTTGCCTAGAGCTGAGAAGTTTGGGTTTTCTTTGTGGGGAGAGGAAAATGTTCTGGAATTAGATAGTGGTGATGGTTGTACAATTCTGTCAATATATTAAAAACCACTGAATTGTACACTTTAAATAGGTGAACTATTTGGTATGCAAATTATGTTTCAATAAAGCTGTTACTTAAAAAGAGTACTCAGAACATTGTGGGAAATGTTCAGACATTGGCTCATTTTTCATAGTTAAAATGTATCACTAAGCACCCACCATGTTCTTGGCAAGACAGTTTTCCTGGCTGCAAAGCACCGTTTGGTATCAAATTTCTTTAAATGTGTTTGAGACGTTCTTATAGCCACAGGAGATAATTACTAAAGTTTCTACTCAGAAGGTTGACTTATAAATGTCTGCCTTTTTAAGAACTCGGTTTAGACTATGCATCCTGAGTGAAAGTAAAGATTTATTTTTAAGAGAAATTCATCTAATTCACAGAGGGTTTACTTTAGGTTCAAAGTAAAGGTGAACTTTCTGTATCCAGAAACTGGAATAAAATTTATTTACATTTGCTATCATTTTGACAAAAACTCTCTACAAATCTCACATATAGTGAGGTTATTTCCACTTCTAACCATTCTAAGAATAAATGTAGTCTGGCCAGTTTAACTTAGATGGCATTTGTGTATTTGTTTAGTTTTCACAGGCATTTTTGGACAGCCCACAAATGACACCTATTTGCGTAGTCACACAGCAGGAACGTGGCCAGGGGAGGGGCCAGGTTGTGGAAGAACATGAGGGATCATAAATATTTCTGTGGTTATTTTTCAGAAAATATAATCTGCCTCTAGGGGTGACTTTTAAAGCTTATAATAGTCATTTTCACTTTTGCATGAATATATTTCAGATGCTTTATGAGACAAGGTTTTCATAAGAGGGACAGAACCTGAGTACAAAGCCTTAAAGGAACTGGGAAGTGGGCAGAGAGGAAAGAAGGAAATGAGGTGCTTACAGAAGTAGAGACAGGTTTTATCTACCACCACTCTGGCAGGGCAACCCACCTTGATTTGTAGCTTCAAGGCTGGCCACACCATTGAGCCAAATCCACATAACCAAAAGCCAGCATCACAGGCAACACATCACAGGTGAACTCGTCTTTCTCTCAAACATGCCCTTCCTCTGCTGTTCCCTATATTACTAAATTGACAACCACTGAAATGGTTACTCAAAAGAAAAACTTGAGAATCATCCTTTATATGCTCCATCATCTTACACACCCAAGTAATTAGGGAACTCTATCAGTTCTCTCAAATCTCACTTGAATCTGTCCCTTTCTCTCAGCTTCCTCAGCCACCACCACCTCTTGCCAGGACGACTGAGATAATCCTCCTAAGTGGGTCTCAGCCTTCAGATTTACCCCCTTTCAGATAGCCTCCACACCGTGTCCAAACAATGAAAAACACAAATTACGATTATGTGAAACTCTCCTTGAAAACTCTTCACTGGCATCCCATGACCTTAATGTAAAAGCCAAACTGGTTGATACGGCCTCTGCCCACCTCTCCAGCCCCTTGTCTCACCTCTCTCTGGAGATCTTTTGGTTGCTTCAACGAATCAGGCATTTGGTGCCTCAGAGCCCATTCTGCCTGAAGAAGGTCTTCTTAGGAAGGCTATTTAACAAGAGGTTTCTCAGATGTTATAGATGAAGAATTATGAAATTTTATACCAATTTCTGTTCCACGTATAACAAATTGTGTGTGAATACAGGTACTCTGTACAATACCTATTCGCATGGTACAAATGGCTAACTAGGAAACACTAGTGAATTATTCATGTCTCTCCTTCCTATTTAGCAACACTACATTCTGTAATGCTGTAAATATTGCCATTTAGATGATTCAATCCTAAGTTTAACTGACTTTATGATACATTTTTAGTTTTTAATCAAGCATGTATAAATTAAAATGTAACCCAAACATTTTCTTAAATAATACAGATTCTAATCACTTTCTCCTGTTTTGTAAAATTTAATCCTGGAAAATTTAATTCAAATCTGTTGTGATAGAAAGGGCAAAGAAGGCATTTGAAGTCAGGTAAACTTGAGCTCAAATCCCCACATATGGTAATTAGGTAACTCTGAAAAATTGCTTAACCTTTTTATTTATTTATTTTTTGCCCCATTGTGCAGCATGTGGGATCTTAGTTCCCCAACCAGGAATCGAACCCTCGCCCCCTGCATTGGAAGGCAGAGTCTTAACCACTGGACCACCAGGGAAGTCCCTGCCTAACTTTTTTGAGACTCACTTTCCTCACCTACAAAATGAAGATAATACAGTCAACCCTCAGTATCCATGAAGGATTGGTTCTAGGAGCCCTGAGAACAGCAAAATCTGCAGGTGGCCGAGACCTTATAAAAAATGTCATATATGCATATAACCTATGCACAGTCTCCAGTATACTTTAAATCATCTCTAGATTACTTGTAATACCTAATACAATTGTCACAACACAAATTCAAATTCTGCTTTTGGGAAACTTCTGGAATTTTTTTTCAAATATTTTCCAACTGCTGTTGGTTGCATCCATGAATGCAGAACCAGTGGATACAGAGGGCCAACTGTATTCAATTTGCAGAGTTGTGAAGATTCAATGAAAACAGCATGAATAAAAGAGCCAAATATAATTCCTGATTCACAGTGGGGCTTAGTACACTGCATTCTTCCTTCTTTAATTTATATCTTACATATCCCTGAATAGGCATACCCACAGGCGATATTTTTTATACAGACACACACACCCATTCTATGAACACATACCATAAAGACCTTCCAAAACTAAACCGATAATTAGATACAATGTTGTGGGACTATTTGTGCGTGTTGTTTGGGACACGGGAGCAAAGCCAAAGTAATTAAATCTCATATAAATTTAATGATATAAGTGGCCCCAGCCATTGGCCATTGTGATGATTCTATTTCTGGGAAGAAAGGAGACAGGTTTATTTGCAGCATCCCAGGCTTAATCATTAGTATTTAATGAATTAGGACCAGAACTAATCAAAGCAGCAAACAGCTGATTACTGCTGTTCTGTCAAAGAAAGAAGTAATTGATGTTCGTGCAGGTTAAAGCGGCCAAAAAGGCCTCTAAATAAACGGCACAGCTCTTTTTCTCCCTTTATAACTTGTTTTCAATGGTCTTTAGTCTGTGATTACTTGAATATTCACTTATTTCAGAAGCCTTTTTGTGCGAATCCCAATTAAAAAACCAATCACGTTCTTAATAAATTGGGCTAACAACATCTTTCAAAGGAACAAATAAATCTCAATGTTTCATCTCTAAAATTTGATTTTGTATGACTTTACAGGCAGTTAATTCAATTATAATCAGGAGAGCCTCATAAATTTATTCATGATAATTAATTTATAGGGGAAAATAAGTCTGTGATATGCCTTCTGTGACATGGGGAATCTATTGTTTTCTTTGTTCAATAATACTATCTTATAATTTTCTCCACATACATTTTGCACTCATTTGTTTACTATTCAGTATAACCAGAGTGACTCTACAACCTACAATTGTATCTTTAATTGGTGACCCACTTGCATTTTACCATCTGGCTAGAAATATTGGTATAATTAGTACATATCTTTCTTTTGGCCTTTCAAAAGGGGTATTACAATCACTAAATTTAAATTCCAGTGGTGAACCACAGAGGGCGGAATCCTTCCAACTAATTATAAAACAATCCCTTTTTTTGCTTATTCTGAAAGTTGACCACAGCATAGAGTTGGCATAGGACCTAAATGTGAGAGATTATTCATTTGATGCTGACTACACTTGCACCTAGCCTCGTGCATTAGAGAGATTGTTGAACAGTTTCCTTAGTAATATATTTAGAGGAAAGGACAATCTACTTCAATAAGCTAGAAGACCTATTTGCTTTCTGTAAGTAAAACTTTTACTTTTCTATATAATAAGATAGGAAATTGTGTGTGTGTGTGTGTGTGTGTGTAGTGAGGAAACTACGTATATGGGAAAATGTTGGAACTTCTCTATTCTTATAGGAAGGCTTTGATGAATAAGAAAGAATTCAGAAGATATGGAAAGACCCATGGTGGTTAATTTCATGTGCCAGCTTGACAGGGTTAAGGGATGCCCAGATAGCCGGTAAAACATTATTTCTGGGTGTGTCTATGAGGATGTTTCGGGAAGAGATTAGCATTTGAATTGGTAGATTGAGTAAAAATTACCCTTACCAACGCAGGTGAGCATCATCTAATCAGTCGAGGGCCTGAATAAAACAAAAAGGCAGAGGAAGGGATAGTTTGCTCTCTTTGCTTGAGCTGGTACATCCACCTTCTCCTGCCCTCAACATTGACCCTCCTGGTTTTCCGGGCTTCAGACTTGGACTGGGATTTATACTATCAGCTCCTCTGGTTTTCAGGCCTTCAGATGTGGACTGGAATTATACCATGAGCTTTCCTAGTTCTTCAGCTCACAGATGCAGATGGTGGAGGCTCTCAGCATCCAAAATCACATGAGCCATTTTCTATAATAAGTCTCCTCTTATATATATATATATATCTGTATACTACTGGTTGTGTTTCTGGGGAGATAGCTAATATAAGGCCTTTGCCTTTAGGTGAGGAATATATTACAAATGAGTTAAATTGATAGAGATGAAGGAGCAGTGAGAGAGCAGACTGCTGGTTCTGGAAGCCAAGCAAGGCATGGCCAGCTAAGAGTCCTCAGCAGCAAGCCATACTAATGACTTCCAATCAAGAAAACACCTTCAAGGTGTTGCTAAACCAAACTTGGGTCTGCTGGCTTGATGCACAGCAAAGCCAATCTATTGACACCAAACCGTGGTGAAGGAAAGTACAGTGTTTCTTGCAAGGAACCAAGCAAGGAGCAGAGGCAGCTAATGCTCAAAAGACCCAAACTCCCCAATGGCTATTGAGAAAGACAAAGTGAGGGAGACGGTTGTGGGGAACGTGATCAGTTCCTGTACAATTTTCTGATGGTGGGTGGTAAGGTAGCCAGATGAGGTCACAGGGGTTAACATTATCAATTTTCAGACTCCAGCCAACTGGGGGACTACATGCTTATCACCACTCTCTGTCTGGTTGGGGTATGGTTTCTGCAGAAAAACTGACTGCATTAGACTTTATCTTTGCCTTTGAGAGAGAACTGGGAGTCCTTGGGGCTGATTTATTACGTTATATTTTTTTCTCTGCCTGACTGCCCTATCTTTGTTTCTGCACTCCTTAGCTTTGCCAGGCATCAAATGCTGGGGCTTGTTTCTTTCTCTCTCTACTCATGGATGGCCTGGGAAGCCACAGTATATTTCCACAGTTTTTCTTCACTAATCACCAGTAAGCAAGGGCCACACTGCGGGTTCTGCCACTAGGAAGGCCTCTACGTAAGTCTGCCTGGTTTCAAAGATACTGAGAATCAGAGTGTGTTGTATCAGAACCTAATGATGATTTCTAATAAAGGTGCAAAGCTCACAGTGCTAAAAAGAGTGCTAGTGAAAATGGTCTTACTTGGATCAAGAATTAGGAACCTGCCCTTTCAAATTCCTTCTCCAATATAAGAGCTGGTTCCCACAAAATAACTTGCATTCTATTCCTGGATAAGCCAGATTTTTAAAGATCTTTGGACTATGTTGCTTTGGCATCTAGTACAATGTTTTCCAAGTAGGTGTCCATGGATAACTATCCAGAGAGATGTTAGCTTGGTCAAAGTAGTTATAAAACACTATACACATTAGGTTCCTCGCGTGGAGGTTCCCAGTGTAAGGTCCCCAAGCAATCCTGCCATAAAAATACATGTCTAACACTGTTGAAGGTAGTGTTTCTAAAACATAAATGGGTATACATGCTTTCTTTCTTTGCCACACACCTAATAACATTATGAGAAACGTGAGTTTGGAAAACGTTGATGATTGTGTCAATTAAGATGCTTTTAGCTGCCAATAACAGAAAACCTGAAACAGAGTGGATTAAACAAATAGGACATTTTAAAAAATCACATACTGAAAAGTCAAGGAGATGACTGCTGCCATTGCTTCAGTGGCTTCAGTGGGACAATAACGTTAGGACCAGCATCTCCAGGATTCCCTTCTCAGCTCCTTCATAGTTACAAGATGGTGGAAACAGTACCCATTCCTTTGCGTATTTCATACTCCAAGAGCAGAATTAAGTAGTTGTGACAAGGCACTGTCTGCCCTGCAAAGCTTTTAAAATATTTAGCAACTGTTTTTTTATAGAAGAAGTTTGCTGACACTTTTCTGGATGATCTAGACGATCTAGATATAAATGAAAGAATGTGTACCAGTAAGAATCGACAGGAAATGACTCTAAAATATATAAAGTAATATCATTGATAGAAATTAATAATTAATAGACAGACATGCAGTAAGGAAATAAAATTTTTAGAATGAAACCCAGAGATTTCCAGCTGTGAAGTATGGGTAAGTAGTGCTGTGTTAACTAAGGGAGATGACATGAATCCAGGAAATTTGGGTGAGGAGGTAATAAAGAAAGGGAGAATATGATCATCATTTTACTTAGAGCTGTTCTACATTTGAGGATACTTATATCCAAATAAAGATAATACATGTAACTTCAATGTCTAGGAGGAAAACAGGCTAAAGAGAAAAACTGGGGAGTGAAAGAAAGACAGACAAGATGAAAAGGCAGAGGGCTATGTACCAGATGAAGGAACAAGACAAAACCCCAGAAAAACAACTAAATGAAGTGGAGATAGGCAATCTTCCAGAAAAAGAGTTCAGAATACTGATAGTGAAGATGATCCAGGACTTCAGTAAAAGAATGGAGGCAAAGATGGAGAAGATGCAAGAAATGTTTAACAAAGACCTAGAAGAATGAAAGGACAAACACTCAGAAGAATTAAAGAACAAGCAGACAGAGATGAACAATACAAAAACTGAAATGAAAACTACACTAGAAGGAATCAATAGCAGAATAACTGAGGCAGAAGAACGGATAAGTGCCCTGGAAGACAGAATGGTGGAATTCACTGCTGCGGAACAGAATAAAGAAAAAAGAACGAAAAGAAATGAAGACAGCCTAAGAGACCTCTGGGACAACATTAAACGCAACAACATTCTCATTATAGGGGTCCCAGAAGGAGAAGAGAGAGAGAAAGGAACCGAGAAAATATTTGAAGAGATTATAGTCGAAAACTTCCCTAACATGGGAAAGGAAATAGCCACCCAAGTCCAGGAAGCGCAGAGAGTCCCATACAGGATAAACCCAAAGAGAAACATGCTGAGACACATAGTAATCAAACTTGCAAAAATTAAAGACAAAGAAAAATTATTGAAAGCAGCAAGGGAAAAATGACAAATAACACACAAGGGAACTCCCATAAGGTTAACAGCTGATTTCTCAGCAGAAACATTACAAGCCAGAAGGGAGTAGCATGATATGCTTAAAGTGATAAAAGGGAAGAAACTACAACCAAGATTACTCTACCTGGTAAGGATCTCATTCAGATTCAATGGAGAAATCAAAAGCTTTACAGACAAGCAAAAGCTAAGGCAATTCAGCACCACCAAACCAGCCATACAACAAATGCTAAAGGAATTTCTCTAAGTGGGAAACACAAGAGAAGAAAAGGACCTACCAAAAAAAACCCAGAACAATTAAGAAAATGGTCATAGGAACATACATATCGATAATTAGCTTAAACATGAATGGATTAAATGCTCCCACCAAGACACAGGCTTGCTGTATGGATACAAAAACAAGACCCATCTATATGCTGTCTACAAGAGACCCACTTCAGACCTAGGGACACATACAGACTGAAAGTGAGGGGATGGAAAAAGATATTCTATGCAAATGGAAATCAAAAGAAAGCTGGAGTAGCAATTCTCGTATCAGATAAAATAGACTTTAAAATAAAGAATGTTACAAAAGACAAGTAAGGACACTACGTAATGATCAAGGGATCAATCCAAGAAGAAGATAAAACAATTATAAATATATATGCACCCAACACAGGAGCACCTCAATACATAAGGCAACTGCTAACAGCTATAAAAGAGGAAATCGACAGTAACACAATAATAGTGGGGGACTTTATCACCTCACTTACACCAATGGACAGATCATCCAAAAGGAAAATAAATAAGGAAACAGAAGCTTTAAATGACACAATAGACCAGATAGATTTAATTGATATTTATAGGACATTCCTCCAAAAACAGCAGACTACACTTTCTTCTCAAGTGTGCACGGAACGTTCTCCAGGATACATCACATCTTGGGTCACAAATCAAGCCTTGGTAAATTTAAGAAAATTGAAATGAAATCAAGCATCTTTTCTGACCACAACGCTATGAGATTAGAAATGAATTACAGGGAAAAAAACATAAAAAACACAAACACATGGAGGCTAAATAATACGATACTAAATAACCAAGAGATCACTGAAGAAATCACAGAGGAAATCAAAAAATACCTAGAGACAAATGACAATGAAAACACGACGATTCAAAACCTATGGGATGCAGCAAAAGCAGTTCTAAGAGGGAAGTTTATAGTTATACAAGCCTACCTCAAGAAACAAGAAAAATCTCAAATAAACAATCTAACCTTACACCTAAAGGAACTAGAGAAAGAAGAACAAACAAAACCCAAAGTTAGCAGAAGGAAAGAAATAAAGATCGGAGCAGAAATAAATGAAACAGAAACAAAGAAAATAGCAAAGATCAATAAAACTAAAAGCTGGTTCTTTGAGAAGATAAACAAAATTGATAAACCATTAGCCAGACTCATCAAGAAAAAGAGGGAGAGGACTCAAATCAATAAAATTAGAAATGAAAAAGGAGAAGTTACAACAGACACCCCAGAACTTCAAAGCATCCTAAGAGACTACTACAAGCAACTCTATACCAATAAAAACCCACAGCAAACATCATTCTCAATGTGAAAAACTGAAAGCATTTCCTCTAAGATCAGAAACAAGACAAGGATGTCCACTCTCACCACTATTATTCAACATAGTTTTGAAAGTCCTAGCCACGGCAATCAGAGAAGAGAAAGAAATAAAAGGAATACAAATTAGAAAAGAAGAAGTAAAGCTGTCACTGTTTGCAGATGACATGATACTATACATAGAGAATCCTTAGGATGCCACCAGAAAACTACTAGAGCTAATCAATGAATTTGGTAAAGTTGCAGGATACAAAATTAATGCACAGAAATCTCTTGCATTCCTGTACACTAATGATCAAAAATCAGAAAGAGAAATTAAAGAAACACTCTCATTTACCATTGCAACAAAAATAATAAAATACCTAGGAATAAACCTACCTAGGGAGACAAAAGACTTGTATGCAGAAAACTGTAAGACACTGATGAAAGAAATGAAAGACGATACCAACAGATAGAGAGATATACCATGTTCTTGGATTGGAAGAATCAATATTGTGAAAATGACTATACTACCCAAAGCAATCTACAGATTCAATGCAATCCCTATCAAACTACCAATGGCATTTTTTACAGAACTAGAACAAAAAATCTTAAAACTTGTATGGAGACACAAAAGACCCCGAATAGCCAAAGCAGTCTTGAGGGAAAAAAATGGAGCTGGAGGAATCAGACTCCCTGACTTCTGACTATACTACAAAGCTACAGTAATCAAGGCAGTATGGTACTGGCACAAAAACAGAAATATAGATCAATGGAACAATATAGAAAGCCCAGAGATAAACCCATGCACCTATGGTCAACTAATCTATGACAAAGGAGGCAAGGATATACCATGGAGAAAAGAGAGTCTGTTCAATAAGTGGTGCTGGGATAACTGGACAGCTGCATGTAAAAGAATGAAATTAGAACACTCCCTAACACCATACACAAGAATAAACTCAAAATGGATTCGAGACCTAAATGTAAGACCGGACACTATAAAACTCTTAGAGGAAAACATAGGAAGAACACTCTTCGACATAAATCACAGCAAGATCTTTTTGATCCACCTCCTAGAGTAATGGAAATAAAAACAAAAATAAACAAGTGAAACTAGTGAAACTTAAAAGCTTTTGCACAGCAAAGGAAACCATAAACAAGATGAAAAGACAACCCTCAGAATGGGAGAAAATATTTGCAAATGAATCAACAAAGGCTTAATCTCCAAAATATATAAACAGCTCATGCAGCTCAATATTAAAAAAACAAACCACCCAGTCCAAAAATGGGCAGAAGACCTAAATAGACATTTGTACAAAGAAGACATACAGATGGCCAAGAGGCACATGAAAAGCTGCTCAACATCACTAATTATTAGAGAAATGCAAACCAAAACTACAATGAGGTATCACCTCACACCAGTTAGAATGGGCATCATCAGAAAATCTACAAACAACAAATGCTGGAGAGGGTGTGGAGAAAAGGGAACCCTCTTGCACTGTTGGTGGGAATGTAAATTGTTAGAGTCACTACCGAGAACAATATGGAGGTTCCTTATAAAACTAAAAATAGAATTACCGTATGATCCAGCAATCCCACTACTGGGCATATACCCAGAGAAAACCATAATTCAAAAAGACACATGCACCCCAGTGTTCACTGCAGCACTATTTACAAGAGCCAGGACATGGAAGCAACCTAAATGCCCATCGACAGACGAATGGATAAAGCAGATGCGGTACATATATACAATGGAATATTAATCAGCCATAAAAAGGAACGAAATTGGGTCATTTGTAGAGACGTGGATGGATCTAGAGACTGTCCTACAGAATGAAGTAAGTCAGAAAGAGAAAAACAAATATTGTATATTAACGCATATATGTGGAACCTAGAAAAACGGTACAGATGAACCAGTTTGCAGGGCAGAAATTGAGACACAGGTGCAGAGAACAAATGTATGGAAACCAAGGCAGGGGGAAAGCCGCGGCAGGGGTGGGGATGGTGGTGTGATGAATTGGAAGATTGGGATTGACATGTATACACTGATATGTATAAAACTGACGACTAATAAAGACCCTGCTGTATAAAAAGATAAATAAAATAAAATTCAAAAAAAAGAAAAAAAAATTGGGGAGTATCTATGTGCCAGAAAAATAAGATATGGAACCTGAAAGAAAAGCACTCACAATTGAGAAGAAGTTCCAACTTTTTATCAATGTCTCCTTCCTACAAATTCAATTGTCAAGTCTGCACACCATTTCTCTCTCATCACACTTCATGCTTTTTACATGGTGATTTTATTCATCTTTATGCAGCACACAGTGCACTGCCATGCATTGACATTTTCTAAAAGTATCTATTATTACTTACACGAAGTGAACAGACCTTCCTGTTTCCAAATTTGTGTTTTTTCCAGCAGAAAGGATCTAATAAACATACCTGTATTGGAAAGGGAGTTCAAAGATGACGTGTGTCAAAGGCTAGAGAGCCTCCAGGCAAGGAGGTAACAAATTTAGAAATACTTTAAAACAAAGACAACCACAAATTTAAAAAAGTGCTTTTTAATCCTTAACCAAAAGGATAATTAAGTAGATGTAATTTGTTTTTTTACTAGAGTATTCATAACAATGTAGGTCAATATGCCTTAAGCAACATGATTATTGAATAAAAGTTAAGATGGACAGCAGCTGTAATTTGTGTGAAATTTATACTTGAGTTTAAAGTTCTTTAAACTTTTATAAAACTATAAACTGATAATAATTCCCCAAGTTGGAAGTCAGATAACTTAATTTTAATACAATATGAAATTAAAGTACATTTGTTTACACAACAATGAATAAGGACAAGTTTCCAAGTCAGATATCAAACGGAAAATTCAAAAATAAACAGAGGAAATGTAAACAGTTATAAAATACCAACAGTTATATAAATGTTGCTTAAAGCAAGGCTATTCAAAATATGGTCTATGAACGATTCGTGACTCATCCAAAATGAAAGAAAGAACTTGTGCCAGAATGAAAATCTATTTTGTTACTAATTGGCCGACATTTTTTTATAACAAGACTTTCTTGATAAAGGAAGCAATGTGTTGATTTATATTCTGGTACAGGTGCCTCATCTCATTACTGACTGGAGAACAGGTACTGCTTACTTCTTTAAAGTGTCATTATAATTTTACTGCTTAGAGTTAGGTTAACTTTACTGTGGGGGAAAAAAGTTAAAATGAGACTTATGATTGTCACCTATACCTCATCTTTTTAATCCCATCTATCCAGGGCTCCTATCTGAAAAGCAAATTAAACTTTATAAGCTCACCACAATTTAACATTAATCTTCAGATGTGTTACTGACATCTATTCACCTCTTGTTTTCAATCTTGGGAGGAAAAAAATAAGAATTGAGTTATTTGTTAATAAGTTCTCTCTAAAAATTGGTTTATTTTCATATTTCAATCAGAGAAAATAGTTAAATTCACCTTTATGAAAAAACTGAATTTTTATACTGTTTGCATAACCTACTAGTTGCTTTTTTACAATAAAAATTGGTAGGAAAAAAAGGTATGGAAATTTACAACCCTGTGTATTCTATTAACTAAGGGGAAGGAGATAAACTATTTAAAAATTTCTCAGAATAAAAGAAAACTCGTATAAAATATTTTTTTAAGAAACAGTTTATAATTCAAAATTTGAACATTTCTTGATTTTTGCTTTTTAGTATGGCATAATTCCTCTGTAAAGTTAAAAATATAATATGGTCTTTTGTCAGAATAATAATTTCCTCTTTCTCCAATGACTTTCTTACTAAGCTTTACCTGCATTAGCTTAATACTGAAGGCAAATAAATGGGCAACAACAATTTAGAAAAAACTCATCAGTTTTAGATACACGAAAGCCCAATTTAGCTTCCGCAATGATTAGTTTATTGAACCGATAAACTACTTCTTAAAGAAGTTAAATGTATATTTACATGTCTTAAGATGAACTCCTTTGGCACCTGAGTTGAGTACAATATAACAGAAGGAAGAATCTCTAAGAGAAAGTTGTCTAAGGACTATATTTCATCTATCTATACATATATACATACACCTATACAAATACATATACACATGTGCACACACACACACACACACACACACGAACAGAAATAACTTTTCCTTTAAGAAATGCTGAGGATGCTGAGAATTCATTTACCCAAGTAAAGTGATCTGACGGTTATTAAAAACAGTTTTAAGTTATTTGGAGTGTTACCAAGTTTCAAGAAGTCAAAGCTTTTACAGTAATATATAATTCAAACGGAAAAAACCAAAGGATTTCTTTTGACAAAACCTAATTTCTTTTGATACAGTAACATGGTCATGAATTTACAGTTATCTTAACATGGTAACATAACAGAGTTTTTAATAGTCTCCAGGTGGAAAGTCATCAAAGATTACTCAAAAAGGAGTAAATCTTCCCCGCCCCCCACCAATTAGGACCAAACATAGTCACTGGCCACCCATCAAACATTCTGCTGTCCCTGGACTATGACTTGCACTGGCCCCAGCAAAAGACCATTAAATGCCACTCTGCAGATCTCCTGCTAAGCCTCCTCACTCACCAGGAATTTTACACAAGAACTTTAGAAGAGCTTGATGTCATCCTGCTTTATGAGCATATCCACCTTGCTACTGCTGACTCTGGCACTGTGTTAATAGTACTACTGGTGCCATGATATTTTTTATGCATACTTTTAGAACTCTGAATAATTGGCTTCTATTCTAAGACTTAGAAGATACTAAAATTCTGTAAGTTGCATAAGTCTGTCAGCACTTTCTTCTACATTCAATTAATAAATATGTTTGGTTGACTGAAAACAGAGCATACTCAGTTTTACCTAAGCATCTTCTACTCTAGAGATTCTGGAGGACGAAAATCCTCTACACCTCTGTACCCTGTATTCTCCATCTTTTACACCTTGTTAAATCTGACGTATGTTGAGAATGGGCAAAAGACATTTGAGTTAAAAATGATGCCATGCTGCTCTTTCCTCTGCTTCAACTTGTATAGAATATCCCTAATCTAGTTTCTAACCCCCTCTCTGCTCTGGTTAAAGGACCTGTCTCATATAGCAGACCATATGTAATGGAAATCTTATGCAGTTTCAAAATATCCATGATTGAAAAACATTTTCAAGTGTAAAATATCTCTTGAGCATCTATAAAATAGTGTATATTCTTATTTAAACTTGACACTGTTATCCTAAACAAAATTTTGTCAATAGAGGCATGGTATAGAACTTACCTTGGAGAATCTATTAAATTCAAATGTCTTCATTTTGTTCTGTTTACATCAACCATAATATAACCCAAGTTACTCTTCCTGATATGTAAAACATTTTAATAAAT
The DNA here is from genome assembly GCF_059928025.1 of Delphinapterus leucas. Lineage (NCBI taxonomy): Eukaryota > Metazoa > Chordata > Mammalia > Artiodactyla > Monodontidae > Delphinapterus > Delphinapterus leucas. Next base: position 39,252,956 of record NC_143136.1, on the reverse strand, counting down.
CCATTTGAACTTGAATTCTTTCATTAACATGTAAACTCACATGTACAATTTTAATTTTTGTCACATATTTAAATATTTTCTTTGAGAGCTGATATCTCAGTACAGGAAATGAAATTATGCTAGTAACTAGTTATTTAGCATTAAAACACTTCCCTAAACTCTTCTATGCTAAAGTGCATTTACAATATAAACATGCCATATATGAAGCTATAAACATGCCATATATGAAGCTATAAACATGCCATATATGAAGCTATAAACCACAATCTCACACTGAAGTGGATTTCAAATCTGACATTCAGTTCAAATGAGTCAAAGAGAAAAGTGCTAACAGAGCAAATCTGAAACAAGTTCATGGGGATTGGGCAATGAGTCATCAAAGCGGAACCTTTTGGACACCATGCTGCTATCCTCCGGGATATTCTCTTTGTCTTCTCGGTCACTGCAGGTTCCATTACAAGAGGGTTTAGAAGTCTTGTCTTCAGAGGACCTTACTGTATGATCCTGACTTTGAGAGGAACTGGAAGTTTCTTCAGGGTGAAACAAGTTTCCAAAGTCCCACTGCTGGAGCCAAGAATGAGAAAGGCAGATTTCGGCTGTTGGTCTTTTCCTTTGAATGAAAACACCAAGGGAAAATTGAGAACCAAAACTCAGGTTGGAAATGTCTGCAGTTCAATATATTATAGACTTATTTTTTATTTATTATGAAAATAACACATACTCATAGTACAGAAGGGAATAATAATAGGAAAAGTGGAGTACCTAGAGTTTAATTCTGACATGTGCTGAAAATTCAATTTATCATGGAGCTTACGGATGAGACTATCTAGTCATAAAACTGGAAACATATTTTAGGCTCACAAATAAAGATTAGTAAAATTATAAAGACTCCTGGGTTTACAAACCCTTTGAAGGAAAATATATGTAATTTATAATCTTTATTATTATTTTGTGTTCTTAAAAAGCAGTTAACTGTTAAATCTTGAAAACCAAGGCTATTCTTCAATGACGTTTATCCAACATTTTTAGTTTTTAAATTTTATTTTTGCTTGTGAAAGCAATTGGTCAAATATCACAATATTTCAAAAGGAAGGAAAACACCTATTTATACTCAACTCCAACCTTAACACACCCACCATTACTATCAGAACATAGGTTTCCTTAGTCTTTGATTTTATTGTTCATTTTTTCCTGATAATAAAAATTAAGGTGCTTATTATAGAAATTTTAGAATTTAGATGAAAAAATATTTAGGAAAATAAATACTGTTTATAACCAGAAACAAATAGTATTATTGCTATTTCTAATAAATAACCATTCATGTTCAAAATAGAGCCAGTGAAAGTTTGTTCAGACTTGCGTTAAGCCAATAAAATAACAAACCTCTGAGGGTTTTTTTCTTAAACAGATAAGGAAACTGAGTCCTCCAGGAGATTAAGTAATTGTAGGAGATAAAAGACCTGACAAGCAACACAACCAGGATCCCAGCCCAAGGCACTATATCACAGCTTCTGCATTATGTACAGCCAGGCCGTTTTAAAGTAAATAGGAGATTGGGATTGACATATATACACTAATATGTATAAAATGGATAACTAATAAGAACCTGCTGTATAAAAAAATAAATGCAATAAAATTCAAATAAATAAATAAAGTAAATAGGGCTGATCCAGGTAAAGAAAAGGGAGGTCAGCTTTTTCTTTTCCTGCTTTGAAGTTGCCAATGAATGAGGTAAGAGTCTTAAGACATAGTTTCATGTCCCTTCTTTAGTAGGCGGTCAAAGAGCATCTGCTGCTTAGAAATTTGACAATCAGTAATTTGGACTTGTTATACAACTGTAGTTATTTAACTATAAATCATTCATAACAAAGTCTTATCTTAAGCAGCCATGTGTATTGTAAACCTTATACTTCTAATTATTTTAGGGAATTTCAGGGATTAGTAGCAGGTTGAGAGAGAAATAACCCAAATCTTCTCTTCAGTTCAAGACTTCCTGTTACATATTTTGTATTGTCTATGTTTGAACTTATGGATTATTATTTAATGATCTCTCATACCACCTCTCTCCCCATTTTACCTGAAACTTGAGAGCATAGATCTAATAATTTTATACTGTTTTAGAGTATATCTTTCTTAATAGTCATATATAATTCATATTATAATAGTATTTAAACAAATTGTTATTACTTACTCTGGGTTTTTTACTAAAAGGCTCTGGATGAAGTCTGTGGCCAGCTGTGAAACTGATGAAAAAGTTTCTTCTGAATAATCTACATTAACTTGGGAAATATTGAGGTATGTTTCTTGATTATCTTCTCCCACAAATGGGGATGTATGAGTTAACAACATATATGTTATTATACCAACGTTCCTGAAAAAACAAATAAGGGAGAAGATGGGAACTTAAAATGTGTGCTAATCTTAAAACACCTATATAAAGTCAAATTGATTCTCAACATATCCCTGTCCTCAAAACTTGTACAGTTAAACTACAGATTTTAAATTGCTTTTCAAAGTTCCTATGGTATACTACTAAAACTGAAATAATTATGTTATCTCAAAGTTTGCCTCACAGAAATGCACATGTGTGTTATATAATTATAAATATGATGTATTAAACATATATCATTATATCTACAGTCTGCCCTTCACACAGATACCTATGTTATCAAGTACACAAAGCTGCCCTGAGCAGCATTTCCCAAATGGTGTCCAATGACACAGTAATGGTCTGTGAGACATAAACAGGATACCATGCAAACAGAATCTGCAGGTTTGATAAAGCACAATATTGGGCAGCAGATTTTTTTTTTTCATTGCAAAACGTTTAGAACCGTAAATATGTTAATGACAGCTCCTGTGTTCAGGAACCAGAAAAAGACAATACATATAGTACCTATTTCACCCAATTATTTAGCTACAGGACCCTTTTTTCTTGGCAAATCCATTACAGTCCCAAACATAGAACACAGGGAATAAGTCTAAACTCTTCTACTTGGCCTTACGGAGTCAGTCTTCCACTGTGGTCCCAACTGAAGTTCCAGTATCAATGCCAGTTCTACTCTGTGACATTCTCTCTGTGTCAGCCACACAAACTCACAATACCTGAGAAATATACTCTCATAAAACTAAACTTTTGCATGGCTCTGACCTCATTTTTCTGCTGAGCAAATACCTTCCCTAGTTCTCCTAGACCTAGACCAGATGTCTCCCAACTGGTGCTTGTCTGCTAATTCCCCATGCTTATTAAATAGCATTTTATCTTTTTTATAGAACACATAACACAGTACTGTGGCTATTTTGTTCTTTTACCAGAAGGGGTCTTCCTCCAGGAAAGGGATTTTCCTATTTATTCCTGCACCTTTGGCTCACAGCCAGAGTGTTATTAAAAAGAATGAACAGGTAAATGTTTTCCTGTGGCATAATAATGATACTTGAATAAAATCTTTTAAAGAAAGCTTTATTATTTACTTCTGGAACCAAAGAACCCTAGAATATATGCTAACCAGCTTTTAATAAAGGCATTCAAGTGATTAACAAAATCTTACCACATGTCTGTTGCTGTGGTAATAGGATCATAGTTCAGGATTTCTGGAGCTGAAAGAGAAAATAAAATTCAATACTGACAAATTTAAAAATGTGAAAATTACTTTATATTAAACTGGATTTAATTTTAAAGAACTACCAATATGATCAGTAGAAATTTAGCATAGTATTAATTATCCTGTGATTAGACATTTAAACATATCTAATGTTGAGAAAATTAATAGAACCAGATGGTTCAAAAGCACCAATTATATTCTTGAAGTAACCAGTAGCTATGTAGTATTTTTTTTAACCATTGAGATTAATCTCAGGAGAAACAATTATGAAGAAGTAAAATGTTAGAAGTTAGAATCTTTTTACAGTTTAAGTTTTATCACTCTGTTAGGAATTAGTTTGAGTTATTTTATTAGACTGATTTAAGTTTTTCTTCCCAGGGTAAATAGAATCATATGCATTTACAATGACACTATGAGCAAATTAAGCTTCATGGAAGTGCTTTAGATTTTCAAGTAGATTAAATATCCCCTTAAACTATAGAAAACCTAGTTTCCTAAGCAATTAATTTTCCACTGTCTCCTCCCCCGCCAAAAACATTTTTTAAAAGGTGCAACATAAATTGTCTATACTTTCTAAACATTACCATAAATTTCAAATTAGTAGAGTCCAAACTAGGATCCATGATTGAATAACTTTTTTGTTTCACAGTATAGTTTCATAATTTTTCCAAAGAGAGATTGTTTCTTAAAGCTTAACAATTTTGTTAAAGCCTTTGAGTCACATATGTTGTCAGCCTCCATTGCACCACCTACCACCTTTTCACATACTTCTGTGAGCTGTTTTATCTTCAATTACAATCATTATTCTAGGACATGGTAGCCTCTATTAGCATTCAGAAGTTAGTAATTTGCTTTGCTTTTCATTTTGGGAAAGTCAGCTGCCTAGCTGAGTAGCACTTGTTCTGTTTACTTGTATCTTTTCAGTGCCTGCATGGGACTATCAATATGAGCAACAACAAAAAAATGTAAAAAACCTGTTACTATAAATTAAAATACTTTATGTACTGCTTCATACAAGTTAAAAAATCTTTCATCTGCATGATCTTATTTGTTGATTTAGTACAGCATTCCTAGATTATCTAATTATAGGTTCTTTTTGACACCCCTATGAAACAGGCTTCAAACGCAGTAACATTTGCTTCTGTTTTCCTCTTTTTCCATTTTTTCCTGCTCCCTAACTTCCCTTTTACCTATTTTTCTCTATGTACAAAGCTTTTACACACAAACATTAAACTTTTAACTTATATGTCCACTGTCCTGTAAATTGTTGTGAATGTCTCAATTCGCTACAGTTCATTTAAATGTGTCATAAGCAAATTTCAATGCACTAAAATATTTGAGCCAAATATATCCTGGAATTATATGCCCTAAATATAGTTCTATACAGATATCATTTAGTTAATACATTTCAAGATGGTATAGAAAGTAAAAGGAAATTCTTACCCAAGTATTCTGGTGTTCCCATGATTTCCCGAAGTTCACATGCATTCCCTATTTTTCGAGACATTCCAAAATCTACAATTTTTATGTCCCCAAGAGGGTATATGCTGCTCAGTAATATATTCTGTGGCTAACAAAGCACAACAAAACAATGATAAGTAATACAAAACAATAAAAGAATACTAATCTCAGATCAGAGGTAAATTAAGTGGAACTTATAGTTTAGCTATTAAACATTTTATTGAGTCATCCATCGAACACTTACTGAACTACTACTTAGGAGAAGCTATATATTCAATGATAAATAAAGTAAAAAATATACTCCAAGAGGCTTCTTGGTTTGAATAAAAAAGATGGGTACATAGATTTATTGATTATGAGATATAGAATACTCAGTAGTAAAGACTACTTAATTCTGCCCATTAGAAAGTCCAACAAACCTTTGCAGTAGAGATGATGCTTAAGCTGAACCTTAAAGGATAAATAGAAGTATGCCAGTTAGAAAAGTGTTCTGGGGAATAGCATGACAGAAGGCATGAAGGAATAAAAATGCATATATTTCCAGGAACATAATGGTTCAATACACTGTGATGGTTCTGGGTCTGACCATTCCCAGGTTTCTACATGAGATAGAAAGAGGCGTGGTGGGGTAAATGAAAGGGAGATTGTCAGGAAGAGAAGAGTCCAATGTTCAAACAATAAGAGACAGTTTGATCCAGATTTTAACGTCCTTGTATGGCTGAAGAGGAAGGATAAGGAGAAAGGATAGTAACATGAGAGGCTGAAGTGGTATCTCAGGGATTGGGAAGGGGCCTGAATGATCTGGGGGCGGTGGGGGGAAAGGAGAAGCCAAAAGATTGAAAGCCTCAAGGGAAAGATGAATGAGTATAATGGGAGCAAAGGAGTGAGGACTAGTAGGTTACCTTCAAGATGGAGATCAAAATTAAGTATTTTAGAGATAGACAGTTTTATAAGATAGAAAGGTCCAGGATGTGGCAGTAAGAGTGGGATGGAGTGACATGATGGTAGGATTAGAACATATAGTAATGATGGTTTTTAAGAGCCCAGTGATTAATCTGAGCTGCTCACACATGCAGTCTTCTCTCTGCCAATACAGAATTAGTCCATGTAGCAAATGTGCAGTCTAGACAAGCATGATCTGACTGTTGTTTCCTCTCAATACCAGCCTGCAATTAATTGTGCAAAGCAAGAGCAGAGAAGGAACAGAGATGTAGTGTTACTTAAAATCACATTACATTACCTTTAAATCAAGGTGTACAATGTTATTCTGATGTAGATAATAAACTCCTTCAAGTATTTGTTTAATGAGTCTGATAATGTCATTTTCAGAGACCATTTCAGCCAACTCAGGTAAACACAGATTGAAAATTTCTCCACCTGCAGCACTGAATAAAATTCAAATAACAGAAACTTGAAAAATCATTGACCTAAAAATGACAACTTTTAAATACTGTATACCTTTAATTAAAAGACAAGGCCATTGAAACTTTATTCTCTCTATATACACACATTTAATGGGGGGGTGGTCCTGGTTGGGGGGGAATCTTTAAGGAATAAAATAAATAAGAATATTTCAAATTCTGGGTGCTAGTACTTATTTATGAGCTCAGCTCTGTTCTTTTTTTTTTTTTTAGCTCTGTTCTATTTTACTCATTTATTCATTATATATAAATATAGTTATCAGCTATGTATAGATACAGATATTTTGATCCTCATGACAATCAAGTGAGGTAGGTGGTTATCATTCGCATTTTACAGATAAAGAAATAAGTACAAAGAGGTTAAGCTACTTGTACAAGGTCACATAGTAAATGGGGGTTGGGGGGACAGAATCTGAATAATATGGATGAGAATCTGCATTCTTTACCAATATCCTGTATTGCAGCTTCACAAAGAATACTTGGGGCCAGAACCCATATCTTAATTGTTTTTTTTTAAGAACTGAAAATCTAAGAATGTTGACAAAAAAAGCATTATGAAAAATTCCTAGGTTTGGAATAAAATGATTTAAATTTAAATCCTAAACCTGCCATTTATCAGCAATATAATTTAGGGTCAATCACTTATTTGAGCGTTCACATCTGTAAAATAGAGATATTACTGAACTCAACAGATTTTTTTTGAGGACTAAATCTAAATAAATGAGATAAAATTTGTCAGCCAGAACATCATGCAAAAAAATCTAGATGGTTATTAATCAAATTTATAAGGTATGTTTGGGAATATCTCAAGTAAAACGTATTCTATGTAATAAAATAGAAACTCATTTATTTCACAAAACACTCTTTTCCCCCCTTTGGTTCACTGCTGTATCCACAGCATCAAGAACAGTGTCTGACATGTAGAAGGTACTCATTGTCTTAGAATGAGTTCTTTGCTAGGCCCTTTATAAGATACATCTGGTAAGAAGTCAGACCAAATAATTGGGAAGTATAAGAAAACTGTACAAAATAATGACTTATATCCACTATTAAGATATGGAACATACCCAAAAAATATGGAAAATACCAGAAAGATCTGAATTCTTCAGTATCTAGCAGTATATGGCAGCATAAATTCATTCTTGAACACTTTATATGTATATACCAACATTTACATTACACTCACTAAAGTTAATTCAGTAGACAGAACCCTCCATTAATTCTAAAATTCAAAATAGAATCTAAGAAAACATATGTAAAGCACTTCCCAGTGCCTAGACCTAAGAGGACAGCAGGTTGCTTATAGAAGTGCCTACTGAAATCAAGACTGCCTGGCTTCCACTCTTGACTCTGCCACTAACGAGCTACCTGAACTGGGAGAAAATGTGTTTCTGTTTCTTCTATTGTAACATAATGATACATAACAAAAAATGATAGCTCCTGCTTCAATGGCTTGTCGTAAGAATCATATTAGATAAACCATGTAAAGTACTGAGTACAACAAATGTTATAAGCCTGAAAGCAGATCATCTGTAAGTATTTAATACAGTGTCTGGCACATAGTAAATATTCAATAAATATTAGCTATTATTATAATGAGCCAACTAATATTAATTCCAAATCTAGCCAACATCCAGCCTTTCTGAATTTGGGGGCTTCTTGTTAAACTCTGATTATGAAGGCAATTTTAAAAGTCTTTGCTAAATTTAAATTCATTTTTAGAAATACTTATACATATAAAAATGCACATAATATATTCTTAAGTGAAAAAAAGGGTTATAATAGAGTATATTTAGTAGATCACAATTTTGTTTCTACAGGTATACATACATAGACAGAAAAAGAATAATTTTAAAATACAGGAATATGCCATAAAAGTAACCACAGTTTACAAATGATTTCTATTTTCTATACCTTCTAAACTTAACACAATAAATAGGTGTTACTTTTACACCAGGAAAAGTATCCTAAGGGTTTCTTGTTTGTTTATTTCAGTAACGAGATCAAACAAACACTATGATGATCAGTCAATCACACTGTCCCTACCTTTTAGTTTGGCAAGCTGACCAATGTCTTTTGTAGGAATGCCATTTTTCCCACAAAAGAGGGAAAGCTCTTCACCACAGCTCTCCATAGGAGAAGCTATGGTAAATAGAAAATGAGGAGGAGTTAAGAGGAGGGGAAGAGCAGATAACATAAGAAGCAGACCGCAGGAGAAGTTAGCGGAAACTGGAAACTGGAAGCATAAATGGAAGCAGAGTGGAGTAGTAGACTAACAGACCCTTTGTTAAAACAAGGCACCCAGAGCGGTGACTACAGAGAAGAAAAGATATCTCTGTAATCAGAGAAGCCACCTATATCATTATCATTGCCCTGGAAGGTAAATTCAGGTATTTCTACTCTCTCTCTCTGTTGAAGAGTTTGCCACCTGAAGGAACTCAACCAAAAAATTTAGAAATTTGGAGTATTCACGTTCTTTTGCTTATGTATTTGTATATGTGTTGTGTACACTGTCTCGTAAATCTATGTGCTATATACTACTTAAATCTACATTTGCCTTTTACAGCTTTCTAACGCACAGTTTAGATATTAGTAGGGAAGTAGAGAATTATCCTTTAGAAGAACTCCCATAACAATAAAGTTAACATGTAAAAGATTAAAATCAGAATATTTTCCTATCCAAAATAATAAATTTCCCTGGGTACTAGAGAGCCAAGATTTTCAGTAAAACAAAGCAATATCTCCCTCATCCATAAATGACAAATCTATGCATATAGCTTTGGAAATCATAGTAAAGATTTTTAAATTAAGTATTTATTTTTAGTGATCAAAATGAAGTAGTTTTAAATTTTTTATATTGAGTATCTTTCAAAATTATATTCCAATGCTAATGAGGGGAAACAAAACCCATGGAATTTCAGAATGGAAAGAAACTAGCCAGAGTATTTCCTGTCTCTAAATTAGAATATGTGAAGTAAATACCAATCTCCCTTTTTGGAGGATTATTTTAAAAATCAAATGAAAATATAAAGTGCTTAGCATGGTGTCTGCCATATAGTAAATGCCCAACATATATTATTGTTGAAATGTTTTGCTATGGTCCTCATCATTTTCTACTGGGTCTATAACATTTACTTAAAGATATTTAATAGGCAACATAAGCTGGTAATTTCTTCACAGAAAGAAATTATTATTTCTCTTCCATATAATTTCATAGAGTTGACTTGATAAACTTATATTTATCCTAACCAATTTCCCCTATCGAACTTTGCTATATCTAGGACAAAGTTCTTGTCCCACATTTTCTACAGATTATACATACATATTCTTTATAATCAATTTTAGTTAGCTCAAAACTCAGCATTGAAAACTTAGTGTGCCCAATTAGATAACACCTTCTTTCCAGAAGTTTTTAAAAAAAACTTTGTGTATATTTTATTTAATTATCCAAAAATGCTTTAAAAACATTTGCTATAGAAAAGTTGTTGCCTCACGGAGAGTGGAAATGGTTTGACTCAACTACCCTCAAAAATTTCCCCCAATTTATAAAGATATCTAATACTAACTCCAGAATAGTATTTATATGACTTTTCAAATAGTTAAAGAAAGGGCTAAAAAATAATTTAGTCTTTATAACCGGTAATGAAATACTTTCCTGTGGACTAAGTATTAAGATAAAAATAAAAGATTTAGTAATTGTTAAAAACTGTTACATTGACTGCAAGAAGTTAAGTTTAATTCACAAAAGTAAACAAGTTAATTTGGTTCAAACAATTGGTTTAGGTTAAGTGAAGGCAAAACAAAACACAAAAGCAAAAATAAAACAGAGCTATCAGAACCCATAGCTTAATAGTTCCAAAGGAAGATTTAAGTTAGAGTCATATAATTAACAAATAGTATCTTTTTAAAGTAATTCTGTACCATCCATATAAAGAGAAATTTGACAACACCTAATACAAGCACATATGCATTTACTCCCGGACCTTGCAATCACATTTATAGGAATTTACGCCAAAACTATACCTCCACAAATGATGGCCATCCAAAGAAGACTGAACAAATGGTACACCATACAGTGGAGAACTATACAGGCATTTAAAAAATAGCAATAATAATATTAAAAAAGATGTCTATGAACTATGAATATGAAATGTTTTCCAGGATATAATGTTATTTGAAAAAAAAAGCAAGGCACAAAAAGGTATATATGCTATTTTTTCTGTAAGAAAGGAAGGGAAATATACATATATACAAATTTGCCTATATTTGCAAGAAGAAACACATAAAGAATGAGCCAGAAACTAATAAATATGGTTACCTATAAGGTTGAGTGGGAAGAGAGTGGAAAGGACAGGAATGACAATAAGACTTTGTAGTATACTTTTATAATAATTCAAACAAATAGCATTAATGGTTACCAAAATCACTAGATAAAAAGCTGTTAAAGAACAGAATATTCACAGTGTTAAAATATTACCACATAGGTTACTTATTAATTATAAAGGGAAACATGTTCCTTACAATGTGGAGGGCTGGCAGACTCCACCTTAGCCATGTTCTAATTAGAAAAACCAATAATGGAACAATCCGAATGTAATTGCCACCTCATGTTTTACAATAAGAAATACACATGATCGTCCACAATGTCCCCTTGCCAAAAATATTTAACCTAAATCTAGTCATGAGAAAACAAACACACGAATCCAGGATGTAGAATACTTCATGTGAAAACAGATACAGATTTCCCCCCCAAAAGACAATGTCAGGAAAAATAAAGTGACTAAAGAAGTTTAGCAATCAAATATAATGTGTAAGTCTTGATTGGCTCTGGTACCGGAATTAAAAAAACATAGGTCCATAAAACATTTCAGGGATAATCCAAAAAATTTAAATATGAACTATATATTTGATGATAGTACCGGATTAATATTAACTTTCTTAGTTTTGATACTGGTATTGGTTATGTAAAAGAATGCCATTACTCTTCAGAATAAATACTCTGGCAAGTGAAGAAGAAATATCACGATACCTACAACTTTCAAATAGTTTGGCAAATATGGCAAAATGCCAACATTCGGTGAATCAAGCTAAAGATTATGAGTGTTAATTGTACTGGTCTTTCAACATCTCTGTAGACTTAAAATTTTCTCAAATAAAAAAGTCAGGGAAGAAAAATGAGTATGCAGAATAGTTTGAAAAGAATATCAAATTGGCAACAGTAATTAGAGTAAAGGATTCCACTGTTTTATTTTTACCACATAAAAAATTATGCCACCTTATTTTACATAGCTAAACCTGCCCAACACATTTTTACCTTTGGTTGAGATTGTGTGATGTGACAAGGCCACCTCAAAAGTGATAGGCATAGTAATAAATTTTAATAGGTCCTAGTTGCTCTGGTAAGAAATTAAATATATTTATCCACTCACATTTACTGATTGCTTGCTACATTTCAGCCACGAGATACAGTTCAGCCCTTACAGAACTCAGTTTGCTGGGTAGGGTATCTGAATTAATTTTCAGAGTATGAACAAGGTCCATCCATAAAATGTGTTAAAACTTTTTGATGTATTTTGTTGTTGCTATTAGGATGAGCACCCCCAAGAGAGGATTTTATGAAAGTGGTCAATGCTCCTATTGTATACTCACTCTCCAAACCTAGTATTCCATTAAGTACTGTTTTTGAAAAATATTAGCTACTGTTCACATACTTCAAACATGCAGATGTCATGCAAGTAGATAACTTTTTAAAGGTCGGCTTAAGAATTTGACAAAAATAAACCAAAAATGTATGAAAATGAAATCCTATTGGTAGAATCCCGGTCTTCTCTGCAATTCTAATTTATTTTGAAGGTACTATAATATACCGTAATTGGTATGTTGCTGTTCTGGGAGATATACATAGTATTCATTCTTAAACAAACTACTTGTAGGTTTAGCATTTTGCAAAATAAGCATTTTCATTTACAAGTTCACTCTAGGCAATCATCTTTCCTGGTACAAAAATATTTAGATTTTTAAATAAATATATAAGCAAACCTATTCATCCCTTAAAATAACTGAACCCTAAAACTTAACTAATATACTTTTATTTTATTTATTTATTTTTTTGCGGTACGTGGGCCTCTCACTGTTGTGGCCTCTCCCGTTGCGGAGCACAGGCTCCGGACGCGCAGGCTCAGCGGCCATGGCTCACGGGCCCAGCCGCTCCACGGCATGTGGGACCTTCCCGGACCGGGGCACGAACCTGTGTCCCCTGCATCGGCAGGCAGACTCTCAATCACTGCGCCACCAGGGAAGCCCCTGACTAATATACTTTTAAATTCAAAAAGGCAATAGTGCAGTTAGCTACTAAAAAGAATTACTATATTTATAATTTTTTTTTTGCTAAAACACCTCTTTAGTTTTTTTTTATAAAAACTATTTTGTAATAAACTATCAGAACCTAAAGTACACTAAACATAAACTTAGCTGGTCTCTACTAAGTGTTGCAAATGTTCAGATACACATTTTACATAATTATAATAAATGTGTCAGACTGTCACATTTTAGAGTAACACATCAATAACAACACTGTTTTAGAGTAACATGTCAACATATTGGTTAACAAGCCAGTTAGTTTAACCATATTCTATCCCGACTTGACAAATTATTGAAATCTAGGTGTTTTCAACTTTTCACTGACTTGTGGGACGAGATATATATTTTTTCTTATTGCTGTAATTCCTAACATAGTGTTTTGCACATCACACATACTAAATACATGTGTTTTTTTTAACGAACTATGTGGTTTACCTTTCATTCATGCAAGTTTACCTTTTTATTCTCCTTGGGTCACTTCCTTGGATGTGCTTTTCAAATAACTGAATATACAAATTATTTCAATCCTATTTGCCCACCAGATTGTTTTGCAGAAAACCTCATCAATTTTCTGTGCCATTAGCAATGAAAGTATACTCATTTCACCATATTCCGCAAACACGGTATTGTCATTTGTTTACTGAATGCTGTTTAATTAGTTTTTGGGTATGAGTGTGAGGCTGCACATTAAGTTTTGTGAAAACATATAAATATACACTATGTTCCTCTAATATTTTATCGACAGGAATCTTTACAAGTTCTTGTCTTACTTTTATCATTCTTGTTCTTGACATTTCAAGCAACCTTATCCAACAATTAAAATAGGTACTATAAATTTACTTCAATTTTTAAAAATGTATACTTACTGTTCCAATATCAAAATGATTTCATTTGTATTTTCATAGACTTCATGAAGATTAATTACATGGGGACAGGACTTTGCCAATTCAAGTACTGCAATCTCATGCAGAATCTCTGCTCGACAATCCTGTCCTCTTCTTCTCTTTTTCAGAAATTTTGCAGCATATTCTTCACCAGTAGATTTTGATATACATTGTCTAACCACAGCAAATTTTCCTCTGGGGGCAAAAGTGAGGACAATCAATTTTAACTTTTCCACAGAGAACAATATTAGTATAACACAGATACTGTTATACCTCCAACTCTGTCCATCCTTTCAAATATTCATGTCATCAGGAATTTATCTTTGTTCTCTTAACCTAATCAACTACTGTATGTATTTTTATAAAATTTATAGTACTATCACATGAAAATATAAATGGCAAATGTAATAACAAGATAAGACAATTATATTTATTCTTTACTATCATATCATTAATATGATACATTACCATTGTAGGGGGAGATCTAATTTGCCTACCAACTCCATGCCATACTCTTGATACAAATTATTGTGTTTAAGTATCACAACAATTCTACATAGTAAATATTATTCTGTTTGGCAGACTCCAGAGAAGATATGTATCTTGGTCTATTTTCAAAGACCAAGAGTTTCACATTAACCCTCTATGAAAAATTTTAGCTTTCCTTCAAATGAAAAAAATTAAATGCAAAAATGGGTATTTGACTTATTTACTTTTATTAGTGTAATCATTCTGCCTTTCAACATCACTTTTAACAAGCTTTGAAGCTTTCTATCACAATTTGTCAATTGTTCTACCAGAGTATCTCTTAGTATTGCTCAGTGCCATGAAGCTTATAACAGATACCAAAGGTATATACATCTTACGGAGAGTATCCAAAGACACTTCATGATCAAGTAAGAAAATTCATGGTTATCAGTAGCTACGTACAAACACACCATTAAGGTCATATTTATCATTTTAGGAATAAACGCGTTTTACCTCTCTCCAATAACAGTGCTCAACATTTCAGCCAAAAGTTTAAAAGACTGGCAAATGATGTATTCTAAGCCTATAGTTGCCCAAAATTTAGTTTCTCAAAGACCTAAGCTACTTTGAGTCAGACTATTTTAAGAAACTAATAAAAGCTATTGACTGCCTACCCAGAAAAATGTACACATGCCCTTATATAGAAAGTTTTACATATAATTTCAGACGGTTTTCAGATTTCAAAGACCATCCATAAACTTCCTAAGCCTGGCCCAGGGGGTCCAAAATTAACACCTTCTATCCTAAGGCTCAAATGACTCACTGGATACTAACAAATCAGGTATAAATAAAAACCTATCTTTAATACACTTGGGATTTGGGGTGGGAGTCGGGGACAGAATAAACTGCTTGACTGTATTTTTACTTGCTATTCTCAAGCAGCAGGATGACAAAGATCCCTACTGTTTATATCCCAAATTTCCTCAAAATTGGTGCCAATGAAAAGCACTGGAAACCACCCTGAGAAGGTATAGTTACTAATGCAAAAAACTATTTTTTAAAGAAGTGGCCAAGCTATAATTTGATTCTTTTACATTTATCAAAATAAATATCAACTCAGAAAATTTGCATGCACAAACTTGATTTTTTGATAGAACTTTTCATTTAAGATTTGAGAATGCTTAATTTATTATTTTACTTATTTATTTATTTAACATCTTTATTGGAGTCTAATTGCTTTACAATGGTGTATTAGTTTCTGCTTTATGAGAATGCTTAATTTAAATTATATTTTCTTACTATATACAAAAGGAATACAAATCAATGCATTTTAATGACCACACACAAAAAGTTAATCAGTCCCTTTGTTTTATACTCAAACTGCCCATGTTTTATAGATTTTATGCTGGATAAACTGAGTCAAACTAAGAGTAAATGACTCATGAAAGGTTATATATGGAAATGGAGTACCACGACTTAAATTGTGGAATGTGAAATCCTAGCTTTCTCTTCTGACCATTACAAAACAATTCCTCCCTTTAAGATAGTTTTTTTTTAAAGAGGTAAATTCACTTTTGCCAACTCTTAGATTTAGAAGTGAAAATTTGTCTAAAACAAAAAGGAAACTTTGAGTCTTATGAAGAAATTCACCTTGTAAAACTTAGGAAACAAACTAGTTAGCCAAGAAATCTGTCCATCTGAAAAAGTTTATAGTACCAATTATGACAATTAAGTTCTGCTGTAATTTTACAATTATATCTATAAGCCAGAATTTTCTCAGGAACAAAGAGCAAAATTAAATAATAACACTTTTACCTAATTGTTTCAGGTATTCTTATGAGGCTTACAAGTATAGTACTCATTAATGCAAAGGAAAGATGACCAAATGATATTGGTAATAATTTGCCAATGTTCACCACTAAGTAAAAGCTCCATGAGGGCAGAAACCCTATCTGTCCTAATTACTACAGTAATTATAAAATCTACACTTCGCTAACTAACACATAGTAGGAACTGAATATCTGTTGAATGAATGCAAGAGTTATGAACCTACTATAGTACCATACATTGTGCTACTTTGTATACTGTACTTAAAGCATTTACATTTTTAAAGTTTATTTGAGACTCAAATAAAATTTTACATATTCATTTATGTACTGTTAAATAAGGTAAACATTTTTACCATAATTATCAGATGACTTAGGGAAAAAAAGCAAGTATTCGTTTTCCATTCTAAAATGCTAATTGTCATTTAGAAGTATCAAAAATAATATTTAATATATAATGTTCCTATATCAAATTTAACAGAAACATTTAAGAAAATTTAAAACCCTTAACAATAGCACTTAATTCATACCCTAAAAAGGCAAGGCTGTCTAGATTTCCCAGCAGCTAAAAGGCCTTGTTAGTTACCCTTCTACATTCTAGAATAGACAATAAAATGTGAAAGGACGGGGGAGGGTAAGCCACAAAGGAAGCTGACGTTTATTTTTGCATCTGCCTCACCCTTCTAACCACAAGAAGTCCTATGAAACCTTGATTCAGTTGGGGGAGGGGTGGAAAAAACTTAACCAACATGTTAAAAAACAGGAACAATGCAAAGTTTTTTGAGAACAATCAAAAATGAACTGTTAACTTTTACATATTTTCTTCTAATTTGCTGAAGAAAAATAAATTCTAAAACACTAACATCTTAAAATTAATTAAAAAACTGATTTATAAAGATAATTTTGTAATCACCACATGCTAGAATTATATGTTTGTATGCTTCAAAATGTACGAGCCTCAGAAGAAACAAGATTATGATACTAATTTTCACTTTGCAAAAGTATGGGATAATATCAAAATTGGTAAAATATTGAAAGAATTTAAAGCAAGTTCATGGCAGATGAAAGGGCACGATTTCCAATTTATCAAGGTTTACTAATCAGACACATCAATATTTACCATGTAACTCATTAGCCCATATCAATTAAAAGAAAAAAGTTAGGTCTCTTTCATGAAGGTATTAGAAGATGAAATATTAGCCATCTGAATTTGTTTTCATCAGATTCTACCATGAATTTTTGCTCTAAAATGTTGTATACTGAGTCAAGTTTATGACTGTGATTTATGATGGCACCCCATTTACAAAACTTAGAATTATTAATATTGTTCTCAAAGTTTTAGTTATCAATATTGTTCTCAAAGTTTAAGTTCTCCAAAACCCTCAAAGAAAAAAAATTAGTCTTCTAGCTCCGACACAGGCTTTCTCAATAAAGTTTTGTTGTATTCTAGATGATAAGATACTGACAATACTGTGTCCATTCTAGACTTTCTCATTTTAAAACTGATGATGAAAAAAATACAAAGTGGTCCAGAAGAGGATAACTGGATCAAGGAAGGCTCTCTGAAAATCAGGTCATAAGATGACCATTTAAGGAAACTGGCAACATTTTGCTATATTCAAATCTCTGAAGGGGTTTTACATGGACATTATATGCAGCTACAAAAGGAGAACTATGTATAGTGGGTAGAGGTTAGCAGAATAGAAAACAGAATTCTGTGCCTAAGAGGTGCCCACAAAATGGAACAGACCATTCTGAGGTAGTGAGTTCCATCACTGAAGCATTCAAATTGAGGCTGGGTAAAACACTTGTCAGGAAAATTTTAGAAAAGACTGCTGCACTGCATAAAAAAATTACATTAGAAGGCCACTGACCACTGAAGTCCTTCCAATGTAAAGATTCTATGGCTATTTAATGAATAGTGAGATACAACTAAAAGAACACTTACTCTTTCCTGTATAATGCAAAGAGAAATAATATAGATTTAGAACTAAACTATTTCTTGAAAACATTCTGAAAGGGTTTTGAAACTATATTTTATAAAAAAAATAAACCATTAGAAGACTCAAATATTTTGCACACAAAATTAAATAAATATGACAGGAATACTGAAATATGCTTTCACATTTAGTTCTTAGTCTGATGAGGTAGATATTATCACCCTTATTCTGCAAAAGAAAGACTGCATCCAATATCTGACAAGTGAAAAAGCCAGGACTAGCCTTTATCCTTGACATAAAAGACCACCAAGAATAGAATTACTTGCCATGGTTCAGTCAATTTTTGTTTTCACATTGAGATTTTCAAAGATAAAAAATCATTCACACTATTTTACTGTGCATCTATCAATACAAACACGGACTTTTACCATTTTAATGTAAAAATCAAACTGAAGACAGAAAATGATCATCATCCTACCACCCTTTGTTAAGTGTTTTTAATTTAAAGCTCAAAATGATGAATAAATAACAAATTATTTGGTATATCTTTTGTAACTTTCATAGATATTAAAATGGTAGTGCTAAATGGTCTCATAATCTCAGTTCACTCCTTGGTCTTAAGGAATTTACACCTTCGTTAACCCAAAACAGACTAGTACCAGTGTAAATACAGGTTTTACTTACAGTACATGCATTGTTTGTCATATACAGAATTATACTATCTAATATGAGTTAATTCATTTTGTTTAGAAAAGAGAAGGAGAATCTCCATATTCATTTTTTTTAGCCCAGCACAATATCCTAATGAAAAATTTTTTTATTCAACAAAAACTTCTATGGTGTTCTACTAAATACTTTACAAATATTAACTAGTTTAATCCTCACAACAACCATATAAAATAGATAACAATTATCTTCATCCCTGGTTCTCAGATGAGGAAACTACAGAACCAAGAGGTACAGTAATTTAATTGAGGTTAAATAGTAAATGGCAGAGCCCAAACTTGGGTGTGGCAGTCCACTGTGCTAAGCTGCCTCTTCCCATGCACAGCCTCAAGTAAGAGCCCTGACTTCCTACCATGGGCTCTGAAGCGAGGTGCGATGTATCATATATGCTCACTAACCCTCCACGGATTTGATTTCCAAGTCAGTTAAGACTAAACCCTGTAAAACATCAGCAGAGATGAGGACTTTTCTTTCTAATCACTGCAAAATAATCATCAAGTGAGTTTTATGAAAGTATAGACACAGAAATCCTAAATGTGAATTTAAACACATACACATCAAAAGTTTCCTTACCTTCCTAGCTCTTTGGATGTAAGTGTATAAAAATTACTAAAGTTTTCCATTTTAATTGGAGTTTGAGGAGTTGTAGTTAGCAAGCCCGAAATACTTCGACACTCAAATCTTCTCCTCGACATGTTAGATGACTCTCAGGTAGGCTTCTTCAGTCACTTATTTTTACCTATTTAAAAAAAGAGAAGATGCAGGATATAACTTAAATGCAATTAAGAAAAAAAAAGATGTTATCTCAGATAGGATGTGCGTTATATTATACAGCTCAAAATATAGCTATAAGATACAACCAAAAAAAAGAAGAAAGAAAGAAGATTTAAGAGCATATTCTACCCAGAAGGAAGAAAAACAAAAAGCATACACATAAACTGGTATCTCCTCTATGGTACTTGAACTAAGTTACTGACTTCATTTCAGAATAAAACTACTGAAAAATCCTGTAAGACCTCCCAAATTCTTAAAAAAGCAGTTAAAATAAAATTGTAATACAATCATTCAATCTCTTTTTTAAAAAACATTAAAAAAAATTTTTTTTAAACTCTCATTCTTTAAAGTTATATCTTCACATAACTAGATAATTTAACACAGCATGATTATAACACAAATGATTATTCATTTTAAATTTAATTTCACATGGCCAAACAAATTTGACGGTAAAATCACATGTTGTGAGTTATGTTACTGACATGTGAATGACTACAAGAAATGGACTTGTTTCATAGGCCTTAGAGGCAGAACACAGCACAGAGCCTGCTATGCATGAAGAGCTCTATAATTTTGTTGGATGAGTGAGTGACCACACATAAAGCCTTATTCTAGAGTTCTGATCTGTAACTGAAGCTCATATTTATCTGGAACTTTATGAGTATTCAGTTTTAACATTAAAACTACTATTTCATATTAATTGAATTCATATAATAACAGCAGACTATATATTTAAGATATGCCTGACTTTTCTGCTATGCCTATCTAATAAGAAATCCAGTATTCTTCTTCTAGCACCCTCTTATAAGAGGGTGTAGTTAGCAAAATGTGTCTCTGACACATTTTTCCTCCCCTTACTTCCTACTTGACATATTCTGTTCTTTATCTTCCTAAATTCAAATGCCATCTATATTCAACTTAGCAAGTACGCAGTATGATTAGAGGGGAGTGTTTTCAGTTTCTGTGGCCTTTGAAAAAACAAAGCCCTAACTAGTTTTGAGGTACATCTCTAGTATTCCAAAAGTAGCGGTGTAGAATTCTGAAAATAACATTTGGACTGAATCACATCTGGGTCTGAATCCCATTTATCCATCATACCAGCTATGAGACATTTAACTTTGCTAATGTTATGGGGTGAATTATGTCCCTTCCCTCATAATTCATATGTTGAAGTCCTAACCCCCTAGTACCTCAGAAAGTGACTGTATTTGGAGAAAGGGTAATTAAATTAAAATGAGGTCATTAGGGTGTGCCCTAATCCAAGAGGACAGGTGGCCTTATGAAAAAAATGAGATTAGGATACAGAAACATGTAGAGGGAAGATCATGTGAAAACATAGGGAGAAGCCCATCCACAAGAAACCAGCCCTGCTGACACCTTGATTCCAAAATTCTACTCTCCAGAATTGTAAGAAAATAAATTACTATTGCTTAAGTCACCTGATGTACAGTACTTTGTTGTAGCAGCCTAGCAAAGTAATACAGCTACTTTAAAAAAGAAAGAAATATTTCAAATGTGTAGGAAGGGATACAAATATAACAAACACTTGGGGTTTTCAATCTTATTACTTAGCCATATTTTGTTTAAATTAAAAATAAATAAGGCAACATAGACACAGTCGGTCCCTTCTTTCCATCCCACTAACACTGGGTAGGAGAGCTTATCATCTCCTTGCCAACATTTGCCCCATTCAGACAGTTTTGTGGTTTAGTTTGCATTTCTCTGATTACTAGTGAGGACAGCTTCAATTCTGCTGCCCCTAAAGTATGGATGGATTATAGAATGTATCCAGCAGTACTCTAAATATTAAAAATTAAAATATGATGAACTCATGTAGAATCACACTGGTACAGTGCTAGTCACGAAAGCACATCATGATTGTTCAATAAATAAACACTGTTACTATTCTACTGAAAGATGCTCTCCACACAATCCTCTGCCATTGTTGAATAGCTGTACCCTATATTTCCACATACAAAACTCTCACCCCAAGTTAGCTTAAACTCAACTCTTAAATTCTGTCTTTTTATTCTGTTTTGATGAACTATTTGTATATTTTTAGCTCTGATGGCACTCAGTTTCATTGGTCACATATTCTTCTCTGAAAAATCAATACGGTTACCAATTTCTATGCTCAACCTTTTTTTCTTCAGGTCATCTTTGGACTTTTAAGATTTTTTCCCCTAAATTTAAGTCTATGAATTTGCATGCTTATGACCACATTTATACATAGAAAAAAGGGATATACCTGTATTATAGATACAAATTGGCCTACATTCCCAACATGGTTCCAAATCAGGCCTTAGGAAACATGAGCACAAGAACATGTCAAATTCACTCATATAGAGAGAGTACAGGCTCTTGATTCTAAGATGTTCACCTCATCTAGATTCTAGAATCTAAGATGTTTATCTCATGCTGTAATATATCAGCTAAAAAGTGATCTATTCATAAGAATCTAGTAGAATGGAGATATATTTTATAAATAATTTTCTGCTCTCAAGTTTCAAAAGAATCAATATGGATCTTAGATATACTCAAAGACTTATGTTTAATGAAGCATGATTTATAATACTTAAAAAAATAAAAAGCCTGTAGAATGAATGAATCCCAAAGTCCAACAATAGGGAAATGGCTAAATATACCTAAATAATAGGATATTATATACCTGATAAAAATTGTGCTTTCAAAGAATATTTTTAACTCATATAATACTAAATGAAAAAAGGAAGACAAAACTTTACATACAGTATGATAATTTTGTCATATAAAGTATATGTATTTGTTATATATAATTTTTGATATGTTACATAATTTTGTTAAATATAAAAGCAAATAGAGGAAAATACTGGAAAACTATGGCAACATATTAACAGTGGTTATCTTTGGGTGGTGAGATTATGGCGGTATTTATACTTTCCTGTGTTTAAGTTATCTACACCTAGCAGGTATAGACGAAAACTAATAAATGCCTTTGGGTAAAAAAGATGGCTTTGAATATATATGACTAGACTCTAAACGCAGAAACTTACCCATTTTTAACAGCAAAACATATCTCTTTACACATTAAGTGTTACTTGGCTGGAAGTTCATGAGCTATTATTGCTCAGGTTTTTTAAGGCCTCAACGTTTTCTCTGCATTTATTTAGAGCATATGGTATTCATTATCCAAATAACATGTCTGTTCTTATGCAAAGACCATATAAGCATTTAGGGTAAATACTAAGCAAGAATTAATACCTTGTTTAATACTGCATAGAAAGAACAATTTCATAAATTCTGAATTAATGTTATAGTTATAATTCTATATAATGAATAATAATTTGTAACCTTAAGACATATGCCTTTATTATATCACTTGGTGAAAATCCAGATTCATCCCGGAATCCCTCCAAAAAAAAAATCCAAAATGTGATATCCAAAATATAATACTAATAGGTATTAAGTTTTGTAATGCCTGTTCAGTTATATTAGAAGGAAAAAAAACTTACCTTTTTTAAAAAAAGGATTGAAATAAATAGTGATAATAAAAACAGGGCCTATTAATCAAGCTACTTAATAGCATTTCCTAATACTAGACATTGGCTTGTGTTTAATTTTTTACCTAACAGATTTTCCTCCCCTCACATGTACTGTTGGTCATCATAATGGATGAATGTACCATGGTATTTGTATATTTGTATGATTATAAATGCAGCTGAAAAGTGTTGGGTAATCAGCAGTTTTTAAAATACATGTTAGTATAAAAATCATTTTCTGAATTGTGATAAATTTTACTCTGTCTCTGAATATGCTGGAAACACAAGCCATGTCTCAGAAAAAAGGAAAAGCACATTTCTGAAGGTTGAACTTTAAGCTTATCTACTTATTGCAAATATACCTATATTACAAACTGCCTTAGGGATCCATATAGCATCCCTTAAGTGTAGCTTCCTTCTATTTACTGCACTTGCACCAGTTGCCACAGCCTAGATATTTTTTCCATTTCCTCTCCTTTGGCCAATTTTGCATATAGTGGAGCAAGAATGTCACCTTTTTCCACCAATCCCTCCACAAACAGCTTGCTGCCCTTCATGTAAGATTTAATCCTTGGGCACAAGCAGGTTATCAATCAGCTGTCTTTCCTTGCATCTTCCTAAATTTCCCACTGAATCCTCTTTAACTCCAACAATCACAGACCTTTTCTTGTTTTCTACCATAATTCACAGACCTATAACTGACTCTAAATTACCAATAGGTCTCACTCCATTTGAAATGCATCTCATAACACTATTAGGCTATACTAATAAAAAATCTCAAGGTACTTAGTACGTAAATTTGTGTGTGTGTGTGCGCACACGAGTAGGTACACAATTATAGACACAATCAGGCACTAAAAACAGTTAAGAGGATAATAGAAGAAGGCAAGGTACAATTAAGCTTCCAATTACACAGTACTATCAATACTAGGAAAAATGGCGCCTCAAGTTTATTTGCAAAGTTTTTTTTTCATTAACTCCCATTACAATAATCACAATAAGAATTCAGATATGGATCAGTGAAGGAAGGAAAAAAGGAAATGTTAGGCTTGATCTGGGCCTTTAATTTACTTGAAGGGAGAAAGCAAATGTGATGTGATCAAAAGTAAGACAAACAGTCCCTATAAACCTCTAAATAGCTCTATTTAAAAATATTCATCACGGGCTTCCCTGGTGGCGCAGTGGTTGGGAGTCCGCCTGCCGGCGCGGGGGACGCGGGTTCGTGCTCCAGTCCGGGAGGATCCCACGTGCCGCGGAGCGGCTGGGCCCGTGAGCCATGGCCGCTGGGCCTGCGCGTGTGCTCCGCGGCGGGAGGGGCCCCGGCACTGAGAGGCCCGCGTACCGCAAAACGAAACAAACAAACAAAAAATATTCATCACGATACTCATTTCAAAGTTATCATATAAAAATGTTTTATAAAATAGAATACATCATATAACACTAAATAAAAACATCTAGAGAATTAAATTATCTGCTTTGATCCTTGCATTAGCTTCCCAGTAGCTACAAGTTCAAGTCCTTATAGCATGCACACAAAAGCCTTTGAGGCCAGGTACACACCAGCTTCATTTCCTGCCACACTTGTAGCTCATCTTTTGCCTCCACATCTCTCTTATACTCTGCTGTCTGAACATCCTTTCTACCTTTCTTTAAATGCAAAAACTCTTCGTATGCATCCTTCTTACCTCAACAAAGAATGTCATCTCCCCCAGGAAGCTTTGCCTAAAACCCACAGGTTGCCTTTAATGCCTGTCCTTTACGCTTCAAATAGGAGGAGCCTTGACATACCTCTTTACCTCAACATTTAACATGTTAGCCTGCAATTATATTTAGTGTCTGAAGGGTTGCAACCATTTGCTTTCATGCCTAAACTCCCAGCACGGTGTCTGGCACCTGGTAGGAATTTTTTTTAAATGTCTGATGAACTGAATTAAGAATTATGAAATATAGCAAGAAGAATTTTTAGGTACATCTCATATCTTCAAGGGTTTAGCAGAACTTGAGATCCATCTTGAAATTATCATATTGGAGCTTCAAATGCAGCTAATCTCTGCTTAATTCAGTATTTGGCTAAATAAAATAAGAAATATTTTAAATTGCTATTAGAGAACTTCAGTTCTAAACAGGATAGCCGTAGTCTGGAAACATGGATAAAATTATAATATCATATATTGTAATATAATACCAACGGGCCATTTATTTTGTATTTACCTATCTTTCCAAACTAGGTGGCCACATGATGCTATACCTACTTCAGCTAAGAATATCAATATTTTAAGAGCTGCCTCAATCAGGAAATCCAGACACTTGTCCTGCCAAGGACTGATAAATCAAGATCTTCATGAAGTAAATTTGAAAGGCAATGGAAAGCAAAGTAAGGCACAAGATGAGAGGGGAAAAAAACTTTTTCTTTCTACATTAGCATTTATAGCTACCAAGTTTTCCCTAGGAAACAGAGGAACTGTAGATTTCTTTATCTAGAATCCATCAGAATAAAGGAAGAACTTTCTGCTAGTGTGGTAAAAGGATACATTTTTAATTAGTCATTGATCAGAAGCAAAGGTATTTGTGTAGGGAAAGGGATGATGATGATTTTCAATTTCAAGGAAGAGACTGTTCCTTATATGTATTCTACTAACAGGTTTGTTTGTTCTATTAAGATTGAATAGAAAGCATAATTCAAGAATTTAATCCTTTGAAAATCACAACAGGAAGCCAGCTGACTCTAGTCTAACTAGTCTAATCTAGTATATACTATCCAAGGGCTAAAGTCCCAGGTAATGACCCCAGGACTGATTCTGTGCCATGACAGGTAAGTCCTGGTGCTGTCTCTTCTACCTTCAGAAGAAGAATTAAACCCTATAATTATGGACCAGGATGGAAAGATGTTGAAAACGGAAATATAGTGGGCCAACAAACATACAGTGCTTGTCATTCATCAGATGGAAAATTAAGTTTCTGTTGTAAAATAAAGCACTGTTTACTTACAGCATCTCTGAAGTACTGTTTATTCAGTAAGTATTACAATGCAAAACAGAATATGATCCTCGGATTACAGATGAAACTATCATCTCACTGTTAATATTAAGATTTTTAAATGCTTCAAGTATAACGATTCCCTCTTTTGAAGAAGTTGCAAAGGGTCCAGGGTGCAGCGACACATTGCATATAAATATTAAAAGAAACTGACTAGTTTAGATGTTTAAAGTGACACTGAAGTTCAAGGTTAAATATATTTGGGGGAAAAAGGATAAATTAAAGAAATAAAAAATGAACAAAGTATGTCTTGAAAATTACATTTGTCACAACATATTTATATAAAAATATGCGACTTAATTCCTAAGTACATTTGTTAATTATTTGTCTATTATCTATTAATGTCTATTATGATAATAGACATTTGTCTATTATCAAAGAAATATCCTTTGATAATACTCTATCATAGAATATAAAATACTTAAAAACAAAATCATTGAGGGACGTCCTTGGTGGTCCAGTGGTTAAGACTTCACCTTCCAATATGCAGGGGGTGTGGGTTCGATCCCTAGTCTGGGAGCTAAGATCCCACATGCCTTGTGGGCCAAAAAACAAAAACCCCAAAAATGTAAAACAGAAGGAATATTGTAACAAATTCAATAAACACTTTAAAAATGGTCCACATTAAAAAAAAATCATTGAATTTTGTCATCAATATTGTGGAAAATTAAAATAACTAAAACATTTAAAGTTTTCAAAAGTGGAAAGTAAGTACATAAATGACTTAATGTCTTTGACACAATCAATACCCACAGAACACAAAGAATTCTTTTGAAAAAAATTAATCAAAATCCTTTAAAAGCAGTACCTCTAGAAGCACTGTCCTACGTAGCTGCCAATTTTTTTACAGGAAATATGCACTGCAATATAACATACATGCAACTGTAAGACAATTTTAGAATTAAGTGAAAGTGTCAGCAATCGATTTCCTTGATTCCTGGGTTTTAAATTAGGTCTCTAAGAGAAAAACAGGGAAATTTTGATAAGGAAATTCTCTCTTATAATTATCAAACAGCTTCAAAAACAAAGCTTTTAAAACATATTTAAATGTTTACTTAACACCAGTAAAACACTGTCAGTGCAAGTCTAAAGATAAAATTGTAAACATGCCATAAAATGCCTGTACCTTCTTCAGCTTTGCTGTTAATACGCTGACACAGTGATCAATTTGTCAAGTCCCAACGTTCCTAAAAACTGATTCTATCTTAACCAAATTGTAATTCACTATTCAATGAGCCCAAGAGAAACTACAACCATTCTGTCCACACACAAAAATGAAAGGCCTTCAATAACACAATTTTTACTTTTAAAATTTGAATATATTGCCATGTAAATACATTTCACTTCAATTTCAGATCCATAATTTAGAAAAATGATGTAAAATGTATGATATGTACCTCAAAAATAAAGCAGCTATTAACAACTTCAGTTATTAAAATATAAGAAAAACTTTAAAAAACTGAACATCTGCTCAGAGGAGGATGAAGGGGGAAGAAGAGAGGTCTTAAACTAGGACATTGCTTCTATGGACTAGCTTTTTCAAAAACACAATTTTACGGGTGTGTGGTTTAACATTTATAAAACAAACATTCTGGAAGTTGTTGAAAACTACTTCTGGACAGTTCACTATAAAACTATAAAATGGTGAATCAATGACAAAGTAGGTTTATCATCTTTTCCTTTTATAAAATTGTGCTCCCGGGCTCAAAATGCCAAGTTACATTTGCTGCCACTTGCCCAATCATCTCAGTAGACCATGCTGTCTCAGGGCACATTCTCAAAGGCTTGAGAACCTAAGGGGGTGACACCACATCAAACATCACTGCTTATCATCAGTACCAGGGATGTAAACATTACGTTGGCAAAACAATCAGTGAATGTGACACACCGACCTAATATAATTGAATTCTGATCAGCATGTGGCTTTAAAATGTTTTCTCTTCCTTAATTTCAATTTGCAAATTGATGTTGGAGGGCCTCTAGTCCCATCACAGACAGCGGAAGAACATCAGCTACCAGCTGCCCATAAAGTCTCTTTCAACTTCGTCTCTACTTGCCCCCCCCAAGGGAATTCAAATGAAGAGCTTTTCCCTACACTAAAACAAAGAGCTGGGTAAATGTCAAAATCGTAGCCGTCACGTAGTTGTATAGTTTGAGGATGGGTCGTGTACCCTTTGCGGTTTACATGGCGTCAAAATAAAACCAGATCGCTAGAAATCACAGAAACAACTATAACTCGACTTCTCTATTCACTGACTTTAAAAAACTGTTCACAAGTAGTAACTGAAAATCCCCCACAAGATGAGCACAAACTTCTCTCCAGACGAAAGACAGCTGTGAGCAGGACGTGTCCATGAGTCCAGATGTGAACACGTCCTGTGCCTACACCACAGCTGTAAACTCGGCAGGGACCTGAAGGGACCACGTTGACGCGACGTGGAAGGGACGCGATCGAGCCGGTCGCGAAGGGGGCCCCCACGGGACGCGACCCAGGGAGAGTCCGTGCCAGCCAGGCGACGGCGCGCACACAGTCAGACAGACAGACACACACACACGAGCGCGCGCGCGCGCTCCCCGAGCTAAGAAGGGTACTGGGAGGACCAGCCGCCGCTCCCAGCGCCTAACCCGAGGGAACGAGGGAAGCAGGACTCCAGCCGGAATGCGGCGAGGGATTCGGAGCAGTCGGGCCACCTAGGGGCGGCGGTGTCTGAGCCCATCTTCCCCAGGCCGGGGGTCAGAGGGGACCCCGGATCCGCCCACACCGCCTTGATCCCTCCTCGGGACCCCTCCCACGTTCTGGGTCTCTGTTCCACGGGTAAAGGGGGCTGGTTCAGGGGTTTGGAGTCGCAGCCCCCAGTCCACCCGCCAATCCCGGCAGGACCGCGGACGCGCGAGGCGGAAGACACTGACCGCTCAGGCAGCAGCAGGTTCTCCCGATGCTGCCCCCTCCAAGGGGGCTCCAGTCCCGCCCAACGCAGGTGGGCACGACAAGACGCGTTCTCCAGCTCTAGTTCCGTGAGGTGCCGGGTAGCTCCAAGCGTGGCAGGACCCACTTTTACTCTTCTGGACAACGGCCAACAGTTGTGACCTGACCTCCCCGTGAGGTGGCTCCCGGCTACGGCGGCGAAGACGGTGACGGAAGGTTACAGTTGAGGTTTGAAAACTGCAGCCGCGTTGCGGGGCAGAGCTGTAGGCTAGAACCCACCCCCCTCGGTCGCGAAAGCCAATCCGAGCGCGCATGGAGGGCTGGGCTGTCACGTGAGGAGAGGGCGGGGCGCCAGCCAGCGGCGCGTGCTGCGAGGCGGGGCTCAGTGGTGAGGGGGTGCGGCCGCCGCCCGGCGGTCGGAAGCTGGGCGGAGCTGCAGAGCAGGTGGGGCGCGCTCCGGTAATTGCTGCGAGAAAGGAGTAGGGCGCCAACCTGACCGCGCACGGGGCTGTAACTCCGACCCAGTGCATCCCGGCCTTCAGGGTGGCAGTCCACGCGGCGTGAATATCTGAGACTGGGGAGAGGGAAGAAGGAAAGTTAGTCGCTGCTTCTGACTCATTCTCAAACTTCTGTGCCTGTTTTCTGACTCTTCCCGGTCGTCTTCCTTATCACCTGAACACACTCGGCCAGTGGAGAGTCCAGTTTGCTCGAACTTGGCAAGCATCAGCATCGCTGGGAGATTTATGGAACTTGGGCCCCACCGCTAAAGTCCGCTCCAGCGAACTGAGTTCTTCTGAGGCATGGTTGAAGGCAGTGAAAAGAGAGTCCAAATAAGATGAATTGCTGTTTTTGCATATAGGGTACTAAGGGAAAAGATGAAAGCTCCTCAGCAAGCTACTCAGGATCTGTTATCTCTTCGAGAGAATGAAAAATTTGAAAGTCCTGTGCAAGACACAACTGCGGGTTTTTTGTTTGTTTTATATGATCTAGGGTTGGTTACAAAGTATATTTACAGTAATTGTAGAAGACTATTGAGAAAATATGTTGGGAGGGGAATCGTTCTCTTTTAAAAGACTTCAACACTCAGTCAGCATTTAAAGAGCAGATTTTCTTGTTCTATCCCAGTAAGCTGAGCAAATTGCCATCAAGCCGTCCATTTGCTCTTCCGTACTGTATGCTTCCCAAGATAAGTGCTTAAAATGCCTCACAGTCATCTACTCGTCTCCTTGCTGTTACTTAACTAACTCATCCCAGTTTAATGTGTCTAGTCCCTAAACCTTGTCACTTGGAGAGTATTGCTTCCATCCATCTAATTTC
Source organism: Delphinapterus leucas (assembly GCF_059928025.1). Classification (NCBI taxonomy): domain Eukaryota; kingdom Metazoa; phylum Chordata; class Mammalia; order Artiodactyla; family Monodontidae; genus Delphinapterus; species Delphinapterus leucas. The sequence goes on along the minus strand of NC_143136.1, from coordinate 39,222,697 downwards.
TTGTTGCTAACAATTGGACTGACAAGTTAAGATGGAGGGGAAAAAAACCCTGCATGCTGAAATGGACTTTTCAGCTATTATTATCTAAGAATCCACAAACAGTGAGACTGTCCCCATCTTTTCTTTTATGAACACAGGGGTGGTTCCTAGAAGTCTCAGCACCAGCACTGGAACCAGTAACCTCCGGAAATCTCACGACCGCAGCATGGCGGTGATTTCTGTTTTGCCAGTGCACGCATGCGTGTGTGTTTAACTCTGGACCTCCTGAGTATCAACACTTGATCAATAGCCAGCTCTTAGCAATCTCTCACACTCAGTCTATCTTCCCTTCTGTCACTAATCCCATGTAACCACATCACTTCACACCTAGATGCAGACCTTTCTCTCTCCCGTCACTGCCTTAAACCAACCCTCCGTGTGGTCACAAGTCCTCTGCTCTAACCAATCATCCTGCTGGGCTGATAGGCCTTTTCATGTCTTGTTTTCTCCTGCCTCTGCCTAGGCTCCAACTTTTCACCATCCTCTTCATCAGCACCTGTTCATCAATTTCTAACTTGAAGAAGTTACCCCCTCCAGAAATCACAAATCTTTGCTGATTTCTACTTTCCACTCCCAGCCCGATCACCTCTTTTCCCTCTGTCCCTAGGTGCAGGGCTTATACTTGTTCCCTGTGTTCCTCTTATGCCCCTAAATAGATTGTTAACCCTTGTGCCTGATGTCAGATTTGCCAGCTAGGATTTAGCTCAGCTACTTACTTGGTCTCAGGCACTGTGGTTCAAGTAACGAGGAACTCCTGGTGCTAAGGAGGAGACTGTACCATCTGTGACCTTGCAGTAACATTCAGGAGTCAGCACATCCCTTCATCCTACCTCATTTACCTAAAGTCATTCATAGCCGTGTCAAAGGTGCATGTTCTTGCTCTCCTTCCCTTGAGTGGGAAATCCCCATGTGACCTAATGGTCATTCTGTAGTCATTGCCTCTGACTGCACAGTTCATTAAATTGATCCTTGAATGCCACATACTGACCAGAGATGGTGGTTGTTATGGGCTGAATATGTTTCCACCAAATTGATACACTGAGGTCCTAATACCCAGTACCTCAGAAAATGACTGTATTTGGGGACAGGGCCTTTAAAGAGAATTAAAGTAAAATAAAATTGTATAGTGGGGCCCTAATCCAAGACAAAAAGATTACACCATCAGGAAAATGAAAAGGCAGCCCACTGAATGGGAGAAAATGTTTTCAAATCATATATCTGGTAAGGGGTTAATATCCAAAATACATAAAGAACTCACACAACTCAACAGTAAAAAAACCAATCCGATTAAAAAATGGGCAGAAGATCTGAATAGACATTTTTCCAAAGAAGATATACAGATAGCCAACATGTACTTGAAAAAAACACTCAACATCACTAATCATCAGGGAAATGCAAATCAAAACCATAATGAGATATCACCTCTCACTTGTCAGAATGCTTATTATCAAAAAGATAAGAAATTACAAGTGTTGGCGAGAATGGGGAGAAAAAGGAACACTTTTGCACTGTTGGTGGGAATGTAAATTGGTGAAGCCACTATGGAAAACAATATGGAGTTTCCCCCCAAAATTAAAGATAGAACTGCCTTATGATCCAGAAATTCCACTTCTGGGTATTTATCTGAAGAAAATGAAAACATTAACTGGAAAAGATATATGTGCCTCCATGTTCATTGCAGCATTATTTACAATAGCCAAAATATGGAAACAACCTAAATGTCCATAGATGGATGAATAGATAATGTTGTATGTATATGCAATGGAATATGATTCAGACATAAAAAGGATGAAATATTGCCATTTATCCAATATAGGTGGACCTCGAGGGCATCATGCTAAGTGAAATAAGTCAGAAAGACAAAGAAAAATACTGTATCATCTCACTTATACACAGAATTAAATACAAAACAATACACAGTCACACACTCACATACCCACACACTCACACACCCAGCTTATAGATACAGAAAACAGATTGATCGTTGCCAGAGGCAGGGGATGGAGAATGGGAGAAATGGGTGAAGGGGGTCAAAAGGTATAAACTTCTAGTTACAAAATAAATAAGTCATGGGTATGTAATGTACAGCACGGTGACTATAGTTAATAACACTGTATTGCATATTTGAAAGTTGCTAAGAGAGTAGGTCTTAAAAGTTCCCATCACTAGAAAAAATATTTTTTTGTAACTATGTAAGGTGGCAGATGTTAACTACACTTACTGTGGTGATCATTTTGCAATATATACAAATATCAAATCTTATGTTGTACACCTGAAACTAATGTTTATGTCAATTATACCTCAATTTAGAAAATAATTTTAAAAAAAGGGATTATGACACAGACAACACAGACTAAAGGATGACCATGTGAGGACACAGTGAGAATGTGGTCATCTGGAAGACAAGGGGAGAGGCCTCAGGAGAAACTAAAACTGCCGACACCTTGATCTTGGAATTCTAGCCTCCAGAACTGTGAGAAAATAAATTTCTATTGTTTAAGCCACCCAGTCTATGGTATTTGTTATGGCAGCCCTAGCAAACTAATACAGTGGTGCTCCTCAGTCAATCCAAGTGAATCCCCATCAGTGACCAGGGATGCTGGTCCTTTCTGATCACGCCACCATACTCACCACATTCTCTCCAGGGAAAACAACCGTTCCCAATCGCACCAGGTCAGTCACCACATGCTGACCACACACTGACCAGAGAAGTTGGTCTTCCTTGATCATACATTTACTCCCTACAGATGAAGAGAGGGGAGCAGAATTTTAAACAGAGGAAAAGACCCCAAATTCAAAACTCCTGCCCTTGACACATGCTCCTTCTGAAGAAAGCCTTACCTGTTATTTTTGTGTCAAGATCCTACAATTCAATCCATGTGGAAAGAGCAAAACAAGTACTACTATCTCCAGGTAGCACTATCTCCAATTGAATAAACCAGAAATTTGTGGCCAGACTAACGGCAGCCAGACTCGGGTTGGCCGGGGTGTGGGCTAGGGTGGCGGCAGGAACAGCCTCTGAAGGCACTTGACTCAAACCTCCACCCAACAGGGGTACTCATGCTGAATGGAGACAGGCTAGTCCAAAAAGATCCCCTCTCTGGAGGCAGGAGTGCCGAGTGTACTCAGATGGGTAAGTCATGGTACATTTATCCATGGTGCCTACAGCATCCCAAGTATGGAAGCATTGGGGACCACAGAGACCTCGCATCCCCTGGCTCTCTTCAAACATGCCCTATTAGCAAAGGTAATTAGGGCAAGTCTTTCCCGACAAGAATAATGACTCAGACTGGTACAAATGTCTTCCTCAAAAGGTGACACTGTTATTTTCTCCAAAGCACCAAAGCATGCAGCAATGTCAGAAAAAAAGAAAAGAAGTATCATGCAAGCCACATATGTCATTTTACTTTTTCATATTGGCCATGCCGCGCAGCATGCAGGATCTTAGGTCCCCGACCAGGGATCTAACCCCCGCCCCCTGCAGTGGAAGCGTGGAATCAACCACTGGACCGCCAGGGAAGTCTACCATGTATATCATTTTATATGTTCTCATAATCACATTAAAAAAAGTAAAAACAGATTAAATTAATTTTAATAATATATTTTACTTAACCCCATATATTCAAAATATTGTCATTTCAACATGCAATCAATAAGAAATTATTAATGAGATATTTTACATCCTTTTTTAATATTGTCTTAAATCTGGTGTATTTTACATGTACAACACATCCCAATTCAGATGCTAAATCTTCATCAGAAACACTTAATCTGTATTTAGACTGTACAAAATTTGTTGAGAAAAGATTCATATCCCTACATTGTTTCAAACATAAAGGTTTTCAATAACTGAATACAGTATTAGTTTCTGAATTCAAATTTAATTTAAATGACATAAAATTATAGTTCAGTCACACGACATTTCAAGTGCTCCACAGCCACACGTGGCTGGTGGCTACTGTATTGGACAGCACAGGTCCAGAGGGCTAGAAATATGCCTTCTAATTGCCTCTAAACTTTGAATTGTTTAATGCAGTACTAGACACAGTGTAGGTTCTCGGTAAATCATGGCATCAGAAGAGTTTGGAACTTCAAAAATCCTTAAGGTTCAGTAGATTAATTCTCTTATATTAGGAGGAAAACCTACAATGGGCGAAGCTAAGGGACTTGCAGAAGATCACACAACTGAACTACTGGTGCATATCTGGACAAGAATTTAGGTCTCCTGATTTTTAATCCTGAGGTCTTTCCACCTCATTACATCAGACATACTTCAGGAAAAAAAAAAGATTTTTAAATTTATTTGAATAGTCACTTGAATGATACAGGCAAAGAAAAACATACTTATATCCTAGTTGTATTTGCATAACCTGATAAAGACAGTGCATTCTAGAATATTTAAGCCTCCTTCCACTGTGGTCTGGGGTCCAGGTAGTCTCATCTGTCAGTCCCTCTTACCTCCACCCGTCACTGCTTCCTCTCCTTGGAGCTGCCTCACTGCACATCCCCCCCTCCCCCACCCACAGAGCATCCGGCCACATTTTTCTGTCTGCAGCTGTCCTCTCCCAGCTGTCTACCACAATTTGTTTAAGGTTGTGCTTCAAAGAATTCTTTATATTTGCAAATCAAAGTATTCAGTAGAAACTTCAGCAAAGTTGGAAAAGAGCTACTATTCTCCAGCCACAGACACACCAAGCTCTGAGGTCCTGCTTCCTGAGAGGTGTGTGTGTGTGTGTGTGTGTGTGTGAGAGAGAGAGAGAGAGAGAGAGAGAGAGAGAAAGAGAGAAAGGATGGATGTGTGGTTAAGTGTGTGACATCAGACAGACCTGCACTCCAGTCCCAGTTCCACCCATTCCTAGTTGTGTGACATTGGGCAATCCTCAGTTTCCTCCTTTGTAGAATGAGGATAATAGTAATAGCTTCCTCTGTGAGATTTCAGTGTGATAGTGCATACGGAGCCCAGTGCCTGACAAGAGTAAGTCCTCCGTTCATACAAGCTGATGTTATTTTCCAGTGGTCTGCGGGCTCCCTGAGGAGGACTACGTGTAGCTCTCGGGCTCAATACCACACCTCGTGACTAGCAAAATCCCTGAGACATAGTAGGTCCTAAATGAATATTTGTCAAATGAATTTATAATATGCTTATGATTTCCCTCAAATCTTATAATGGATGCTAAGAGACATAATTGGGGGGGAAATGGTGGTAAGGAAAGGGGAGAGGGAGGTGGCTGCTTCCCCCTTCAGAATCTACCTGGCGGTGGCACCCACGCTCATAATGAAACTGTAAGGTCAACAAATAGTGATGTCCAGGGCTATGTATGATAAAAGAATTAGAGTCATAGTGTTTAAAGGGGAGTAGATATGGAGTGGAGCAAATAAATAAATAAAGGTGTAAAATTGTCATGTATTTGATTTGAGTAGATAAATGTCTACTAGTTCTCCCCATCAAATCTCCTCCCTTTTCACCTCTAAGACACTTCCTTTACCAACTGCAAATTCCATGAATCATGACCTGGTGTCACATTCCCCAGAGCACATGGCAGGTAAGAAGTAATAAAGCTTCCAGGAAACTTTCACTAAGTGAGTCTTCTTACAACAAGCAGTCACAGGTATAGATAAGAGAGCTAACTTTTAACTCCCTTCTTGGGTGACCTTTGCCTCAAGTGGCTTAGGTTGACAGCATGAGTATTGAGAAGGCCAATCTACTCCACTAGCTGAGTCCTTTCATGGCATGAAAGTGGTGGTAATGTAGGAAATGATAATGATGATCACTGCATATACAACAAGTATATAACAAATGCAGGAGGAAGGGGCTAGAATGATCCATGTGGCAATAGATTTGAGTTAGAGACATCAAGAATATTTAAAGCATCCTTGCGTCTTTTCAGTAGTTAGCCTTCCCTTTAGATTTATAGAGTAGCACGTTATAACTTCATTTAAAGAAGAAAGAGATATAAGTATAGAGCTGTTCAGAAACTCTTCAAAGGGCATAGTTTATGAGAGAGTGGGCCTGTAATTTACTAGCTGTGAGACTTTGAGCAGGTTATAATATCTCTATGCCTCTGTTTTTTCATCTGTAAAATATAAATAATAATATACTTACCCCTTAGGGTACACAGTAACAATAGGTCATAAATACTGATGCTGGCCCTGTTCTAAATTTGCTGGTTGTGTTAACATTTAATCCTCACACTCCTGTGAGTAAAGTGCCCGCTTTGAAGGTAAGAAAATGAAGAGACAGGGAGGTTATATACTTTCCCACTGTAACCTGAGTTACTAGTAGAGTACTAACAAGAGTTAAGCTTACTCTCTATAAGGCTTTTTACTATGGATATTTAAAAACTGTAGCTATGAACAATAGAGAACAGGCTCTTGGATGTTTAATTCTTCTTAGTCGCTGGAGTTCCTGCTCTTTTCATCCTTTTGTTTCTCTCATACCTATCATTACAAAATTTCTCCACTGTTAAAATAACTTTACAAATATATAACAAATGCGAGAGGAAGTTGGGGGGCAGAATGATCCATGTGGCAACGGATTAGAGTTAGAGACGTTGGTATGAACTAATGTTTAGTTAGTAAATTCAGATGTTTACATATAGATTTCTTTATAGGTGTCTGTGCGCGCGCGGGTTAACAGACATACACATCTCCTTGCTCTGTCAGCTGAGAGCACGGAATAGCAGTGACACCCCAATAAGCACACCTATCACTCAGGTCTTGTTTTTGTTTTTCGTTTTTTTTTTTTGCGGTACGCGGGCCTCTCACTGTTGTGGGCTCTCCCGTTGCGGAGCGCAGGCTCCGGACGCGCAGGCTCAGCGGCCATGGCTCACGGGCCCAGCCGCTCCGCGGCATGTGGGATCTTCCCAAACCGGGGCACGAACCCGTGTCTCCTGCATCGGCAGGCAGACTCTCAACCACTGCGCCACCAGGGAAGCCCCCAAGTGTCATTCTTATTACAAGTGTCATTCTCATTACATCATATTATGGGTACCTATTATCAAAATGACTTATGACTAATGTTAACTTTGATCACCTGATTGACGTACTATATGTCAAGGTCTTCACTGTAAAGTTACTCTTTTTTTCCTCCATTTCCATATTGTGCTCTTTGGAGGAAAGTCACTATGCACAGCCCGCACTTAGGAAGTGGGGAGTTAGGCTCCACCAACTTGAGGGTGGAGTGGCTACATAAATTATTCATATTATTCTTCTGCATGGGAGAATTGTCTATTCTTTCCCATTTATTTATTCAATCATTTACATTTATCTGTACATACTCATGGATATTTATTTTATACTTTGGGATATAAGCCAATACTACTTTATTTATTATGTAGCTCAAATTGTCCCAGCTTTGGCCATTGGGGTCTGGTTCAGTTGGCTCCTGAGTCCCTTTGACATACTCCCATCATCGTGTGGCCATTTTGTTTGTTTGCACTTCCTTCTTTCTGATACTACACAATGTTCCAGGCTCATCTGTCTGTTTCCTGCCCCAGTCCTAGAAGCATCAATTTCTCCAAGAAGCTTTGTTTCCTTTTATTGGAGGAAGATATTAAAAACCAAGACCGGGCTTCCCTGGTGGTGCAGTGGTTGAGAGTTCTCCTGCCAATGCAGGGGACATGGGTTCGTGCCCTGGTCCGGGAAGATCCCACATGCCGCGGAGTGGCTGGGCCCGTGAGCCATGGCCGCTGAGCCTGCACGTCCGGAGCCTGTGCTCCGCAACAGGAGAGGCCACAACAGTGAGAGGCCCGTGTACCACAAAAAAAAAAAAAAAAAAGAATGACACTTGGCCTCTGTGGTTTTCCTCCCCCAAACCCCATAACCCCATTTCAACCATGAGAAAAACATCAGACAAATCCCAGTTGAGAGACATCCTACAAAATACCTGACCTGTACTTCTCAAAACTGTGAAGGTCATCAAAAACGAGGGATGTCTGAGAAACTGTCACAACCAAGTGGAGCATACGGTGGCATGATGACTAAACATAATGTGGTGTCCTAGATGGGATCCTGGAACAGAAGAATGACATTAAACAAAAGCTAAGGAAATCTGAATAAATTATGAACTTTAGTTAACAATAATGAATTAATATCAATCACTATTTATGACAAATGTACCCTACTAGTGTAAGGCACTAATAGGGGAAACTAGTTGTGGGGTACTCTATGGATTACCATTGCAATGATTCTGTAAATCTAAAACTGTTGAAAAATAACAAGGTTGTTTAAAAAAAGTAAATGAGTCTATCATTGCTTACAATATCCAAAATTAGGGAACTATAGAATCAGATATTAGAGTTGGTAATAAGCTTTGAGATCAAAGGAGAGGACAAAACTCCAAAAAATAACCAAAATACATTCCTGCTATTATTTTTGCAGTCTATTCAAAATATCATCATAATAGTAATTTGATATAGGCTCAATCCTGTCACCCTCTGAGCAAAATGTCCAAGTCTTGGGTAAAAATATATGTGACAGGATGTAGAAGAAGATCCAGAGAATTGTGTGTTTCAATATAATATATATCATCTAATTACAACCACAAAGTAAATCTTTCGTCTAGCAATTCTCAAGCTGTGGTAGGGAGACCCCAATACCTTTTTAGGGATTCTCCAAAGTTGAAACTATTTTCATAATAACACTAAGATGATATTTACCCTTTTCACTCTTATTCTCTCAAAAGTGTATGATTCAGTTTTCCAGATATTACAGAATGTGTGATATTACAAAAGATTAATGTAGAAGCAGATATGAGAATCCAACTGCTTTCTATTAAGCCAGAAATTAAACAGATTGCAAACATGTAAAACAATACCACCCTTATTATTTTCTTTTGTTTTGGATAGTATAGCTATTTTTCATAAAACATGTCATTTATGTTAACATGTAACTGTTGTTATTGTTAAGGTGTAATTATTATTTAAAATAAACTAATAAATATTTTTTAATTCCCCTTTTAATTTCTAATATGGTAAATATTGATAGATACAACCTACACAAGCCAAAATTCTTTGAGGTCCTTAGTAATTTTTGAGTGTAGAAAGTTTGAGAACTGGAAAGATTGAGAATTACTGTGCTAATCATAGTGACCAGTTTGCTCTTTCAGCTTTGAGACAATTGTCATTCTATGGTCACCTTGTATCCTAACCCATCTAGTGTTTTGAGAATTCCTCACCCTTGGAGCCTATGGGAGTGAATATGCCAAATACTCATGTTCCCAGCCTTATGCCTTGCAGCTAGGGCAGGAGCAGTTACCTTAGGTCCCATCAACCACCTGAACGCACTTGAGTCTTGGAACATAGAGAAAGTGAGACTGGGGCCAGGAACAGGTTTATCACAGAAGCAGAAGTGGCAAGGAGATCAGGTCCTATAAGCTGTAGTTCTAACGGCACCTTGTTTGTCCACTGTGAGTTGTGTCGACAGCACAAATTGCAGTGTACAATCCTGTATTTGGGCAGCAGTGGTATCTTCACCTGAACAATCCACATATGTGAATCTGGATATTATTCACGGTTATCTTGTCCTGACCCTGGATTTCCAGCCTGGATCTCTGTTCTTTGAGCGGCACAATATCCTTTAAATAACGTTCCTTTTCAGCTTTAATCATCCAGAGATGCTTAATTGCTTGCAATTAATAACTCTGACTATCCTACCAAAAATTGATTTCTTAGTTAACTTCTGTAGTTATATATCTTGACCTCTTTTAACACCAGTCTTTCTGAAATCGCACAAATCATCCAAGGTTAATTAAAGGAAAGAAAAAGCAAACTAAACTTACCCTTTGCTTTATCTACTATAGAAAACAAGCAACTACATAAATCAATTTAAATGTTTAACATTTTGAAAGATGAAAAAAATGTTGGCCTTCTCTAGCTCTAAACTTTTACCTACATTTTGGAATTGTGATCCAACTTTCAACCAGCAGTGTAAGATTTTCATGTGTTACTTCCCAGTTATGCAATTTCTATAAAGCAGTCAAGAGGATCTGAAGAGAATGACTTATGATGCCATGCCATGTGCTTAGCTCATTATAAGTCATTTCAAGGCCCTCCAGCCATTCTGAGCCAATCAAAACAGAAATGTTCTAACACATTTGAGAGTATCTTGTTTTATAGAGTGCTTAAAATGGGCAAAAAAAGCACATTAGATTTCAAATGTACCAAATTATCCAGAAAGGATTTTGGAACTGGTTCCTATTAGGTTACTTTTCATTATTATTTAATGTGATATATAAAATATAATGCTTTTCTGTTTGAGCTCCTAGGGCCTGGAATAGTTCTGCCTTTTATAATTTTGCAAGCAAATCTTAAAGTATTTTTATTCTGCTCACTTTCTTGCTAGATTTCAAAAGTGAAAAGTATGAGGCCAAGTTAGGCCCTACAGATCTTCCCAGTTTTATGCTAACTCAGATTATGAGGGGCTTAAATTAATTTTGACTAGAAAAAGCATCTTCTTCTACAATTGAAATACTACCTCAGATTAAGGATCCTTTGAAGTAGTGTTTCAAAATAATTTAGGGAAAACATAACGAGGGAAGTAACCCATTGCTTTTTCCCTCTTATGCGTCTGATTGTCCAGGTGTGAGTGTAGGGGTTCTTGGATCTGGATATCTCCACATTTAACTTCTCAGAGGAAAGGTCTGTTTACAGAAGTCAACAGAAAAGCATACAACAGCACACCCCACCCTGAGAACAGGTTGAGGAATTGAAAAGCAGGCACACATTAAAACCAATAATAACGTATTCTTGCAAGCTTAATTTAGGGGTGCTCCTTTCAAAATATGAGGTTTTTGAGCCATGATTATCTTGGTGTACTTGAGAGATGCTGCATAGACATGAACTCATTTGTCTTCATTTTTTCCTGTCTCTCACCCAGGGCATCTTTTTCTCCACTTGCTAAGAACAGGAAATGGCAGAAAATAAAGATTTGATCAGTTCCCATTACCTCAATGAGACGTGCTCAGTTTAACTTAGGCCAACAGCACCTTTATATTTGCCCCAATAAATTACACAATATATCAGAATAGACTAGTCCTGTATAGTTTTTAACTCTCTTTTAATCTTCCAAGCCTTGAGTTCTTCTCACTGTTAAAAGCCTGTCTCGAGAAGGTTGCTGTTTCAAAGTAAAAGTAGGCGGTACCTTTGAGACAATTTCCATTACTCAGTGACCTAGAAAAATCCCCTTCTAGCAGCTCCGTCTTGAGCAGGTGTAAGAAGCTTCTTGGCCAGCCATGCATGTGAATGTGGCACAGGATAGGCTAATATTAATAGCACCTGAACTCCGGAGAGCATTTTTAGAGTGAATATAGAGCTTTCACATGCAACATTCTGTCTGAGCCTCAACAGTCCTGCGTTTACTGTAAGCAAGGCTAGAATTGTCCCATGTTACAAATGAGAAACTAGACTCCGAGAGTGACTTTCCCAACTGAGGTGAGGGCTCAGTCTAGAACTGCAGACTGTAGACCATCTGGGCCACCGCTAAGAGAGAGGATTATCCACAGAGCGAAATCATCTGACCGTTTTTCACTCCTCTCCCATCCCCATCCTTTTCTGAAACATTATAGGAAGTCCTACGATTGAGCAACCATGGATATTGGGGAAGAAAGGAGTACCCAAAGGCCGGATGGCAAGGCAGGCTGAGCCCCTTGGGTAGCTTACCTGCGGCTACGTACAGCACCAGGAGCCCTGTTATCACCCCAAAGCTTAGCATTCACTTCTCCCCAACCGGCCAGACCATGCTCATTCCCTGGATTGCTTGAGGCCATTTTGGGTGAGAATTAGGAAAGTCAGGAATGATTTACCACCTGAAGTAATAAGATTTAGCACAGAACTGAGAATTCCAAATCAATAGCCAAGGTTTGACAAAGAAATTTAAGAGAAAGGAAGGTACCTGCTTTTAGAATTTGACATTTCTGTAGTGAGACTACATAAATACAAAGGATTTAAGTTTTGTAGCGAAATGACAGGAATGTGCTAAATAAAGCACGGCAATACGTTTTTCGTGCAAGATCCTCTGCATATGTCATTTCATTTAACTCTTACAACCTGCCTTGAGGTCGCCTTTATTATTCTTGTTTCTCATGAGGAAACTCAGGCTCAGAGAAGCTGAGTGACCTGTTTGAAATCATACAGCTAGAAGTGGAGACAAAATTTGAACTCAGACGACAGATCCCATGTCTTTCTCAGTATACTGCACTACATCCTAAGTAGTAGGTTACTTGTTCTCATTTTTTTATTTCTCTTTGTGTCCCATCTCCGTAACTCATTATACAAATGAGTTTTTTTAATATTTTAATTTCATTTTTCCTTCTTTCTTTATTGGCTGGAATAACTTTTATAAAGAGACATTTACAATCATCCATTCTTTGGTTGCCTGGAGGTACAACAGAGTTCATTAGGAAAAGTCAGAATAAATAATTCTATTGTATAACAGCTTACAAAATAATGAGTTTGTATTACTATAGCGAAAAGCCACTTACCTCGCGGTCCAACTTCTAAGGAACAGGAAGTATGCAAAAAACTCTTCTGAGAAGCAGAATAGACGTTACAACAAGCGTTCATATGTGAGAAGGCTGTCTTTGGTGGTGATTATGTCTTTTACGTATACTCTGTAATTATTTGGGATGTTATAAGACTTCAATGCTAGGATACTGCAGGAGTTTTCCCTCTGATCTTTCCGTGAGTGGCTGCTCTTCCACCTCGAGTTCTCACCTGTCCATCGCTGCGCCCTGTTCTTTTAGCACTTTTTATCATAATTAATAATTATGGATTTATTTCTTACTACCTGTCTTCCCCATTAGATTGTAAACTCTCCACAGACAGGAATCATGCCTGCTTTATTCAGCAGGGTTTCTCCAGCACCTATCGTGATGCCTGACACATAGTAGCAATTCAGTAAATGTTGATTGGATGAATGGATGGATGGATGATGGATGGATGGATGGACAGACAAGTGAATCATTCCCACAAGAGTTTCCAAAGATCGGAGGAATAGGTGAGTTGGTAATCTGATCCAGGGAAGGCTGGATAACTTTGGGGGCTAGGGTGGGTCAGTCATCCTTTCCCTACAAATAGGCCTGGAAGCTGGTGTCTTCCCAAGGACAATACACAGGAACTGTGAGGCCAGTCCACCAGGACAGAGGGGAAAGGGAAGTCAATATACTAAGCATTACCAAGTGCAAAGCAATGTGCTAGAAACACGTTATCTCATTTAACATAAAAGCACTGTATGAAAAAAGAATTATTTCTATTTTACAAAAGAAAAAGACTGGTGAGACTCACCTCAGACTGGTGAGGTTGCCCAAGGTCATGCAACAAATAAGTGGCAGAGACAGAATATGGAGCTAGATTGGCATATGTCAAAGATGATACTTTTTATTTTAAGCAAATTCACTTTCTTTAAAACGTTTCTTAGAGATACAGATGTAGAGAACAAATGTATGGACACCAAGGGGGGAAACTGGCAGGGGAGGGGTGGTGGTGTAATGAATTGGGAGATTGGGATTGACATGTGTACACTGATATGTATAAAATAGATAACTAATAAGAACCTGCTGTATAAAAAATAAATAAAATAACATTCAAAAATTCAAAAAAAAGTTTCTTTTTTTATTGGCCTATAACTTACATACAAGAATTGATCCTATTTTAAGTGTACAGCTTGATAAAATCTAAATATGTATACATCCTGAAACCACCATCCAGATAAAGAAACAGGACATTACTAGCCCACTAGAGGTTCTTTGCACGTTGTCTCTGTCAATATTCCCAATGCTACCACTATGTTTTTTGCCAAAATATATACATATATATATAACGTTTTTATTGGAGTATAATTGCTTTACAATGGTGTGTTAGTTTCTGCTTTATAACAAAGTGAATCAGTTATACATATACATATATCCCCATACCTCTTCCCTCTTGCGTCTCCCTCCCTCCTTCCCTCCCTCCCTCCCTATCCCATCCTTCTAGCTGGTCACAAAGCACCGAGCTGATCTCCCTGTGCTATGCGACTGCTTCCCACTAGCCATCTATTCTACATTTGGTAGTGTATATATGCCCATTCCACTCTCTCACTTTCTCCCAGCTTACCCTTCCCCCTCCCCATGTCCTTAAGTCCATTCTCTAGTAGGTCTGCATCTTTATTGCCACCTTGCCCCTACGTTCTTCATGACCTTTTTTTTTTTTCTAGATTCCATATATATGTGTTAGCATATGGTATTTGTTTTTCTCCTTCTGACTTACTTCACTCTGTATGAGAGACTCTAGGTCCATCCACCTCACTACAAATAACTCAGTTTCATTCCTTCTTATGGCTGAGTAATATTCCATTGTATATATGTGCCACATCTTCTTTATCCATTCGTCTGTTGATGGACACTTAGGTTGCTTCCATGTCCTGGTTATTGTAAATAGAGCTGCAATGAACATTGTGGTACATGACTCTTTTGAATTATGGTTTTCTCAGGGTATATGCCCAGTAGTGGGATTGCTGGGTCATATGGTAATTCTATTTTTAGTTTTTTAAGGAACCTCCATACTGTTCTCCATAGTGGCTGTATCAATTTACATTCCCACCAACAGTGTATAAGGGTTCCCTTTTCTCCACACCCTCTCTAGCATTTATTGTTTGTAGATTTTTTAATGATGGCCATTCTGACTGGTGTGAGATGATATTGCATTGTAGTTTTGATTTGCATTTCTCTAATGATTAATGATGTTGAGCATTCTTTCATGTGTTTGTTGGCAATCTGTATATCTTCTTTGGAGAAATGTCTATTTAGGTCTTCTGGCCATTTTTGGATTGCGTTGTTTGTTTTTTTGATATTGAGGTGCATGAGCTGCTTGTAAATTCTGGAGATTAATACTTTGTCAGTTGCTTCATTTGCAAATGTTTTCTCCCATTCTGAGGGTTGTCTTTTCGTCTTGTTTATGGTTTCCTTTGCTGTGCAAAAGCTTTTAAGTTTCATTAGGTCCCATTTGTTCATTTTTGTTTTTATTTCCATTTCTCTAGGAGGTGGGTCAAAAAGGATCTTTCTGTGATTTATGTCATGGAGTGCTGTGTCTATGTTTTCCTCTAAGAGTTTTATAGTGTCTGGCCTTATATTTAGGTCTTTAATCCATTTTAAGTTTATTTTTCTGAATGGTGTTAGGGAGTGTTCTAATTTCATTCTTTTACATGTAGCTGTCCAGTTTTCCCAGCACCACTTATTGAAGAGGCTGTCTTTTCTCCATTGTATATTCTTGCCTCCTTTATCAAAGATAAGGTGACCATATGTGTGTGGGTTTATCTCTGGGCTTTCTCTCCTGTTCCATTTATCTATATTTCTGTTTTTGTGCCAGTACCATACTGTGTTGATTACTGCAGCTTTGTAGTATAGTCTGAAGTCTGGGAGCCTGATTCCTCCAGCTCCATTTTTCTTTCTCAAGATTGCTTTGGCTATTTGGAGTCTTTTGTGTTTCCATACAAATTGTGAATTTTTTTGTTCTAGTTCTGTGAAAAATGCCAGTGGTAGTTTGATAGGGATTGCCCAATGCTACCACTATTTTGACTTTGGTCACAACAGGCTCCTGTTGCCTGTTTTTAAACTTTATACTGATGGAGTCTTACAGTATGTCCCCTTATATGTCAGGCTTCTGTCTACAGGACTCATCCATGTTGTTGCTTGCAGCAATAATTGATTATTTTTCATCACTGAGTTATATTCCAGTGAATTGATATAAACACAACTTATTCTGCTATTGATGGACAATTGCATTATTTCCAGTGTTATTAATAAAGTATTATGAACATTCTTGATTGCGTATTTTGGCGGGACATACATACTCATTTCTGTTGGATATCCACTCAGAAGTGAAATTGCTGCTCATAGCTATTACAAATGCTTCTGCTTCTTGCATGAATCTGACATGATTCTATTCCTAACTCTCTAGTAACTCAGGAAGATGGGTTTCTCATGTCTGGACACACAGTGGGTGAAGTAGACTCTCCTCAAAGGATAGAACAGACTCTAACAACTGGCTCATGAATGTGATTGAGGCAAATGGACCCATTGAGAGAGAAGTGGGTCATAGCAAAGGGATAAACACTTCCCCTTTGATCAGAGCCACAGACACCTCCAGCAAAGGAGATACTAATGTCTCATCAAAGCAGGTCCATGTTTTGAATACCAGAGCAGGACTCTTTCATGTAAGGAAGTGCCCACCTCATGTAGCAGGTCAAACACAATTACCACCACAGTTATCAAATTTTGAGCACTTTTTATATGCCAGTCATAGTACTTCATACTTTATAGAATGCAGTTGTTAGGACTGTTGAGTTGTAAATAACAGAATCCAACCTGATTATTAACAAAGATTAATTCATTTAAATAATAGTTCTTCATTCTGAGATTGCCTTTCTCTTCATGTAGGTGTTAAAATGTATTACATTTCATATAATAACAATAAGAGTGGATGATAATTGCTAATTGTTATAAGTAAATGTTCCTTTCAACCATACGTAAAGCTCCTAACACTAAACTATTTCCCTGCCCCCACCAACCAAGTCTTTTACTTTTGAGTTGTATATTGGGCTGAATTTTATTGCCACATGCCACCCAGGTGGGAAAGCTACTGCTTCACACCATTCTCTAAAACCTGGGCATTTTCATTCTTTTATCCAAGAATAACCCTAAGGCTCTCATCAATATCCTATTTATTAATGTAGCAAGAATGTTAGGTGAGTTTATATGATAGTAATATGTCATTATTTACTAAAGTCCATGCTTTATTCAGATTTCCTTAGCATTTACATAATGCCCTTTTTCCATTCCAGGATCCTATCCAGGATACCATTGTGTCTCATTAAGCTCCTCTTGGCTGTGACTATTTCTCTGTTTCTCAGGGTTTTCTTGGTTTTGATAACCTTGATAGTTTTGAGGAGTACAGGTCAGCTATTTTTAGAATGCTCCCATACTGGAATTTGTCTTATGTTTTTCTCTTGGTTGAACTGGGGTTATGGGTTTTGGGGAGACCACAGAGGTAAAGTGGCATTTTTATCACATCATATAAAGGGAACATACCATCCACATGATTTATGACTGTTGATATTGGCCTTGATCACCTGGCTGAGGTAGTTTGTCAAGTGTCTTCACTGTGAAGTTTCTCTTTTCCCCTTCCTCATTCTATGCTATGCTCTATGGAAGGGAGTCATTATGCACATCTGACATTTAAGGGTGGAGTATCTAAACAAATTACTTGGAATTCTTCTGCATGGAATATTTCTCTCTTCTTCATTTATTAATTATTCAAGCATTTATTTATCAATATGGACTTATGTATAGTTATTTTATATGTTGTAATAGAATTCAGTACAACTTTTTTTTTGCTTGGGTTGTTCTAGATTTGACCATTTGGAGCCATTTCAGTTGGCTCCTTTACCCCTTTGATATACTCCCATTGTTGGTGCTTTTTTTATTTTTTAGAGTATTTCCTTACTTTGCAGCACTACAAGATGCTCCAGGCTCATCTTATGTTTCCAGAATCAGTCATTTCTCCAAGGAGTAGGGCTAAAAATTTTTTTTAAGACAAATGTTATTCTCTCTTCTGTAACTTTTTTATTTTTTTATTTTTTTTATTTTTGGCTGTGTTGGGTCTTCGTTGCTGTGCGCGGGCTTTCTCTAGTTGCAGTGAGTGGGGGCTACTCTTTCCTGCAGTGCGCGGGCTTCTCATTGCGGTGGCTTCTCTTGTTATGGAGCATGGGCTCTAGGCACGCGGGCTTCAGTAGTTGTGGCATGCAGGCTCAGTAGTTGTGGCTCGCATGCTTTAGAGCGCAGGCTCAGTAGATGGGGTGCATGAGCTTAGTTGCTCTGAGGCATGCGGGATCTTCCCAGACCAGGTATGGAACCCATTTCCCCTGCATTGGCAGGCAGATTCTTAACCACTGTGCCACCAGGGAAGTCCTAGGGCTAATTTTTGGAATATGATTTAATATATATGATTTATATCTTAACTAAGGACCTTAGCTCAGGACAGGTCAAAGTCAGCTAGAAAACATTAGTTTACTAGTATGTACATGTACAACCATAACCACACCCAAACAGTGTGGCTTGTTAGAAAAGATCTACACATACCCTCCCACCACAAAACTACTGGCATTTCTTCTTGGTTCCAAGATTCAGACACGCTGTTATCTTCATTCCTCCTTAAATATTGTTATGAATGTTATAACAGACAGGTTAACTGAAGATGAGAGAAAACAAACCCAAACATTTTAGCTCCTAATCATCAGTAGTATTGTATGAGGAAGAGATTTTGATGACATAGACATTGCTATTCAAACCAATGAGTGCACACCCCAAGATAACCAGTTTCGGCCAGGGATCAGACAAAATCAAAGTGGTATCTTACTGGATCATCACTTTTCTTTTATATCTGGGGCAGTGGGCAAGCAGTTGTTATTAAAGCTAATGGGAAAAAATTTCTATTTTCAAATTAAAAACAAGTTTGATGATATATGAAAGTTTACTGGAAAGTAAATGAAGCATACATATGATTTTATATTGGTAGGGCTGACTTAAAGCTATGTTTCTGTATTTCGAGGGTCCTCTATCACTATTGGTGATTTGATGCAACATTTAAGAAACGACAAATAACATACAAGGGAACTCCCATAAGGTTAACAGCTGATTTGTCAGCAGAAGCTCTACAAGCCAGAAGGGAGTGGCATGATATACTTAAAATGATGAAAGGGAAGAACCTACAACCAAGTTTACTCTACCCAGCAAGGATCTCATTCAGATTCAACAGAGAAATCAAAAACTTTACAGGCAAGCAAAAGCTAAGAGAATTCAGCACCACCAAACCAGCTCTACAACAAATGCTAAAGGAATTTCTCTAAGTGGGAAATACAAGAGAAGAAAAGGACCTACAAAAACAAACCCAGAACAATTAAGAAAATGGTAACAGGAACATACATATTGATAATTACCTTAAACGTGAATGGATTAAATGCTCCAACAAAAAGACACAGGCTTGCTGACTGGATACAAAAACAAGACCCATATATATGATGTCTACAAGAGACTGACTTCAGACCTGGGGACACATATAGACTGAAAGTGAGGAGATGGAAAAATATATTCCATGCAAATGGAAATCAAAAGAAAGCTGGAGTAGCAATACTCATATCAGATAAAATACAAGAGACATGGAAGGACACTACATAATGATCAAGGGATCAATCCAAGAAGAAGATATAACAATTATAAATATAACAATTATATCTTCTTATAATTTTTATATAAATATAACAATTATAAGAAGATATAACAATTATAATTATAAATATATATGCACACAACATAGGAGCACCTCAATACATAAGGCAACTGCTAACAGCTATAGAAGAGGAAATCGACAGTAACACAATAATAGTGGGGGACTTTAACACCTCACTTACATCAATGGACAGATCAACCAAAATGAAAATAAATAAGGAAACAGAAGCTTTAAATGACACAATAGACCAGATAGATTTAATTGATATTTATAGGACATTCCATCCAAAAACAGAAGATCACACTTTCTTTTCAAGTGTGCATGGATCATTCTCCAGGATACATCACATCTTGGGTCACAAATCAAGCCACATTAAATTGAAGAAAACAAATCATATCAATCATCTTTTTTGACCACAACGCTATGAGATTAGAAATGAATTACAGGGAAAAAAACGTAAAAAACACAAGCACATGGAGGCTAAACAACAGAATAGTAAATAACCAAGAGATCACTGAAGAAATCAAAGAGGAAATCAAAAAATACCTAGAGACAAATGACAATGAAAGCACAATGATCCAAAACCTATGGGATGCAGCAAAAACAGTTCTAAGAGGGAAGTTTATAGCTATACAAACCTACCTCAAGAAACAAGAAAAATCTCAAATAAACAATCTAACCTTACACCTGAAGGAACTAGAGAAAGAAGAACAGACAAAACCCAAAGTCAGCAGAAGGAAAGAAATCATAAAGATCAGAGCAGAAATAAATGAAAGAGAAACAAAGAAAACAATAGCAAAGATCAATAAAACTAAAACCTGGTTCTTTGAGAAGATAAACGAAATTGATAAACCATTAGCCAGACTCATCAAGAAAAAGAGGGGGAGGACTGAAATCAATAAAATTAGAAATGAAAAGGAGAAGTTACAACAGACACTGCAGAAATACAAAGCACCCTAAGAGATTACTACAAGCAACACTAAGCCAATAAAATGGACAACCTGCAAGAAATGGACAAATTCTTAGAAAGCTATAACCTTCCAAGACTGAACAAGGAAGAAACAGAAAATATGAACAGACCAATCACAAGTAATGAAATTGAAACTGTGATTAAAAATCTTCCAACAAACAAAAGTCCAGGACCAGATTGGCTTCACAGGTGAATTCTATCAAACATTTAGAGAAGAGCTCACATCCCTCCTTCTCAAACTCTTCCAAAAAATGCCAGAGGAAGGAACACTCCCAAACTCATTCTATGAGGCCACCATCACCCTGATACCAAAACCAGACAAAGATACTACAAAAAAAGAAAATTACAGACCAATATCAGTGATGAATATAGATGCAAAAATCCTCAACAAAATACTAGCAAACAGAATCCAACAACACATTAAAAGGATCATACACCATGATCAAGTGGCATTTAACCCAGGGATGCAAGGATTCTTCAATATACACAAATCAATCAATGTGATACACCATATTAACAAATTGAAGAAGAAAAACCGTATGATCATCTCAATAGATGCAGAAAAAGCTTTTGACAAAATTCAACACCCATTTATGATAAAAATTCTCCAGAAAGTGGGCATAGAGGGAACCTACCTCAACATAATAAAGGCCATATATGACAAACCCACAGCAAACATCATTCTCAATGTGAAAAACTGAAAGCATTTCCTCTAAGACCAGGAACAAGACAAGGGTGTCCATCTCATCATTATTAGTCAACATAGTTTTGGAAGTCCTAGCAACGCCAATCAGAGAAGAAAAAGAAATAAAAGGAATACAAATTGGAAGAGATGAAGTAAAACTGTCACTGTTTGCAGATGACATGATACTATACACAGAGAATCCTCAGGATGCCACCAGAAAACTAGTAGAGCTAGTCAATGAATTTGGTAAAGTTGAAGGATACAAAATTAATGCACAGAAATCTCTTGCATTCCTATACACTAATGATGAAAAATCTGAAAGAGAAATTAAAGAAACACTCCCATTTACCACTGGAACAAAAAGAATAAAGTACCTAGGAATAAACCTACCTAGGGAGACAAAAGACCTGTATGCAGAAGACTATAAGCCACTGATGAAAGAAATGAAAGATGATACCAACAGATGGAGAGATATACCATGTTCTTGGATTGGAAGAATCAATATTGTAAAAATGACTATACCACCCAAAGCAATCTACAGATTCAATGCAATCCCTATCAAATTACCAATGGCATTTTTTTGCAGAACTAGAACAAAAAAAATCTTAAAATTTGTATGGAGTCACAAAAGACCCTGAATAGCCAAAGCAGTCTTGAGGGAAAAAAGCAGAGCTGGAGGAATCAGACTCCCTGACTTCAGACTATACTACAAAGCTACAGTAATCAAGACAATATGGTACTGGCACAAAAACAGAAATATAGATCAATGGAACAAGATAGAAAGCCCAGAGATAAACCTATGCACCTATGGTCAACTAATCTATGACAAAGGAGGCAAAGATATACAATGGAGAAAAGAGAGTCTGTTCAATAAGTGGTGCTGGGCAAACTGGACAGCTGCATGTAAAAGAATGAAATTAGAACACTCCCTAACACCATACACAAAAATAAACTCAAAATGGATGCAAGACCCAAATGTAAGACCGGACACTATAAAATCTTAGAGGAAAACATAGGAAGAACACCCTTTGACATAAATCACAGCAAGATCTTTATTATCCACCTCCTAGAGTAATGGAAATAAAAACAAAAATAAACAAATGGGACCTAATGAAACTTAAAAGCTTTTGCACAGCAAAGGAAACCATAAACAAGACAAAAAGACAACCCTGAGAATGGGAGAAAATATTTGCAAATGAATCAGTGGACAAAGGATTAATCTCCAAAATATAGAAACATCTCATGCAGCTCAATAATAAAGAAACAAACAACCCCGTCCAAAAATGGGCAGAAGACCTAAATAGACATTTCTACAAAGAAGACATATAGATGGCCAAGAAGCACATGAAAAGCTGCTCAACATCAATAATTATTAGAGAAATGCAAATCCAAAGTACAATGAGGTATCACCTCACACCAGTTAGAATAGGCATCATCAGAAAATCTACAAACAACAAATGCTGGAGAGGGTGTGGAGAAAAGGGAACCCTCTTGCACTGTTGGCGGGAATGTAAATTGATACGGCCACTATGGAGAAGAGTATGGAGGTTCCTTAAAAAACTAAAAATAGAATTACCATATGATCCAGCAATCCCACTACTGGGCATATACCCAGAGAAAACCATAATTCAAAAAGACACATGCACCCTAATGTTCACTGCAGCACTATTTACAATAGCCAGGTCATGGAAGCAACCTAAATGCCCATCGACAGACGAATGGATAAAGAAGTTGTGATACATATACACAATGGAATATTACTCAGCCATAAAAAGGAACGAAATTGGGTCATCTGTAGAGACGTGGATGGATCTAGAGACTGTCATACAGAGTGAAGTAAGTCAGAAGAGAAGAACAAATATCGTATATTAACGCATATATGTGGAACCTAGAAAAATGGTACAGATGAACCAGTTTGCAGGGCAGAAATTGAGACACAGATGTAGAGAACAAACGTTATGGACACCAAGGGTGGAAAGCGGCCGGGGGTGGAGGTAGGGGTGTGATGAATTGGGCGACTGGGATTGACATGTACACACTGATGTGGATAAAACTGATGACTCATAAGAACCTGCTGTTTAAAAAAAAAAAAAGAAATGTTGACATGGTTTCTTGATAGAAACTGGAACGACAGTAAATCTTCACCAACTGGTGAACAGTTCTTTAACCAACAGTCAAAAATGGATCGTTTTGTTGTTTTGTTCTGGCAGAGGCAGGGAGAGGGGTATGTTGGCAATGTCATGAGAAGGTTCAAGAATTTGGATTTGCGTTCCATTTTCCAATGCCAACTAAATACCAACTAGAAGTGAATTATTATACTATCCAAGTATTTTGTGTTGCAAGAGGTAGTATTTTATAACACTATTATAAATTGTCAAAGAAATATATATTTGACAATGATTTATGGCTTGGAAATTGCTGGCTTTTCCTTTCTAAATGAATAGTCAGTTCATTAAACTAGACATCATCTAAACATATTTTGAGGTGACCTATAATGATGGGGCAAATAAAATAAGTGAAATTCATTTCTATCGATATATACATTATATTTTTGTCAGATATTCTCATTTCAATTTATTATTGTTACGCCAAAGTTTACTTTGGTTGACAAATGGAATACTAGTCAACCTAGTATCTATTTAGAAGAAAGTATCTGTTTAGAGGGAAAAAAAGTCATTAATAAAGTTTTTTGATCAAGCAAAAGTGGAAGGTATGAAGAAAAACACTTTTCCATTCCTTGGTAAAGGGGTTAAATGCTTTCTGGTTAAAGGGTTAAATAAAAAAACATCAAGAAAGACTTCCTGGGGGCAATTAGCAGGATGGTGGGAATTATGCATTCTTAAAACATTCACTAAGTAGGTTTCAGGTTTTATTAAAACAATATAATGAAGGTAGATAAATTTATCATAACGAAAGCACACTGAGGTCAAAGGTTACACAGGGAACATTATGACACAATAACCAGGAAGTCAGTGTCATAGATTAATCTCTTGCTCTTCTCTTTCAATAATAATGTCAAACTTTAGTCAGTTATAAAGGATGAGTCTTTGCTTAACTGTTCTCATGTGATACAGGAAATTCATTTCTAGTTTAAAATATAGAATAGAGCTTAATGGCACATCTGTTTCACAAAATCTTGACATGGATCCTCAACTTACATGAACTAACACGATGAATTGATTTTCAGAATGATACTGGTGGGTTTCCCTGATGGCACAGTGGTTAAGAATCTGCCTGCCAATGCAGGGGACAAGGATTCAAGCCCTGGTCCGGGAAGATCCCACATGCTGCAGAGCAACTAAGCCTGTGCGCCACAACGACGGAGTCTGCTTGCGCTCTAGAGCCTGCAAGTCACAACTATTGAACCCGCGTGCCACAACTACTGAAGCCCGTGCACCTAGAGCCCATGCTCCACAATAAGAGAAGCCACCGCAATGAGAAGCCCATGCACCGCAGCAAAGAGTAGCCCCTGCTCGCTGCAACTAGAGAAAGCCCATGCTCAGCAACGAAAACCCAATGCATCCAAAAATAAATAAATAAAATAAATTTATTAAAAAAAAAAGAAAGATACCGGCAAACACAGATCATTTTCAAGTACATCATTTAGTGATTATCTGCCATTACAGCATATATTTGCCTTTTTCCTTTCCCCATCTCTTCGTATTAACTGCCATATCACAGTAATATTTTATTTATTTGGTCAGTTCATTTATATTACCAATCAAGTATAAAGTAACATTACTGAGTAAATCAAGGGTTCCAAACTGGGGGACCTGCAGGCAAATTCAACCTACAGACATATTTGCTTTGATCCACCCAGTATTAAAGAGATCTAGAAACGCCATATAAAAATTTAGATTTCTGGATTTCTCTTATTAAACCAACACTGGCCTGAGTCTTTCAACACTGACCTGAATCTCATGTGACTCTAATCCGCTGGAGCAAAATATTAGAACGCCTCCTTTAGGTAAATCCCATCACACTCTGTTGCTTACACCCAACCAGCTTCATTCATTAAATACCTACTTGGCCCCTGCAGGCTTGTGAATATGTGACCCCTCGATTAGACTGATGTGGGTGGTAGTGGTGGTGGTGGTGTGCATATGTGGTTACGAAATAAGCATGCAACCAAGATGGTTTAACAAAGTCTCAACCCATGTGACTTCAGAGATTATGATTTGTGTTAAATCATTTCTTTAACAGTAATTTATGGCCTATCAAATAGTAAAATAATCTCTTAGGGATAAACAAAATAGATTCCTACTTATAAATATCATGAAAAGAGAACTTCCTGTCTACACAAAGCTGCATACTAATCCCATGAGACCTTTATCCCTACTTTGTTCTCTTCCCTCTTGAGTTTTTTCCTCCCCAAATATATCACAGAAAAATCATAATCTATTTTTTTAAAGAAGATTTATTTTGGATTAAGTGATTTCATGATGCAACATGGTTTTAAACAAAAATAGAGATCAGTATGAAAATAAAACAAATTGTACACATTAAAATATCTTTCCCTCAAAGCATTTCAGAGTCATAAAAAAATACAACACAAAAGTCAGGGGTTCAGGTTAGGATAAGAATACAGAAAACAAACAACAAGTCTACATTTCAGAGTCCCAGGCTCCATTTAATACCACCCATGATTCATTTCTAGGATGTCAACAGTCTGTATTATTTGCTTGGGGAAAAAATAAAGATGAAATTGAAATATAAGGTGAAATGAGAGCTGTATAATTTCAGTGTCAATAGCAAATACTTCCCATTATTATTCTCTATTAAAAGTCACATTGAATAAATATAAAGCTTAAATCAACTCAACAAAAATAGAAACATAACTATTAATTGTGACATGGTGTAATAGACACAATGGGTGGAGTTGGTGAAAAGAAATTGGAAGGCTTAAAAAAATACATGACCCGTGCTCTACGTCTTAGAAATAAATGTGTTTTTCTTTTACAGAGCCTTAATATTAAAAACTAAGCATTATTATAAAATTAGATTAATACTTTCAGTAAGAGGCAAGAGAGATGCATGTATTTTTATTTATTTATTTTGGAATGCCTGCATCCCTATTATAAAAACATGTAATCTTATGCACTTTCCAACATATACCAGCCTCCATTTTACTTATGATATCATATAAAGAAAAATAGGTTGTAATAACATCTTTTAGAGCATTAGGGTCCTAAAAGAACATTCATTTTGTGTGTTTCTTGGTTAGTCCTTCCAAGGTATTTCTTGAACATTATCCATCCTTTTTTTTATAGAAGGTGATAGTAACCAAGAGTTTACTAATGGTTCCTTACCTGCATCAGTAATAGCTGATTCAGTTTGAATCATACACTATACCTATCAACACTCCTGAGGGCTGTAATATCTTAAAAGAAAATTGGATAGAAAGATATCACCTGCCCAAGGCCACCAGATGTAAAAATCACATATTTAAATTTAATTTTCCTGTGTTCCCCAGAAACCGTACAAGTAGGCCCTTCCAATTCTGCTGAACTGTTCGATCATGAAAGCCCAATAAACTACCTAACAGATTAAATCTAAGCAAATGTATTTCAGTCTTGATGAATTTCTCAAAAAACTGGAAACACTTATTAGGTCTCCATTTGCAATTCAGTAACCTAATTCTTAGGTTTCTGCTTTTTAGATGAACAGTGAACATTTAAGTTACCATTAGAAACCAAGAAAAATGTCTCAAAAACGATTGTAACATCAAAGAATGTCTGCTAAAAAACAAATTAGGCAAAATAAATGTGTCAAGCAACAACACCCTCTCTCATTTTTCCCATACAAAGTTCAGTAATAGTAATGATAATTCTTAAATTAAAAATAGTCCACAACATAATTTAATGCTAAATTGTTGAATCTCCTGATTGAGCTACAGTTAGCTTTAATACTTTGGGGCTAAGTTCTGTTTTGCAACACATAAAATGTTATCAACCTACTTAAGTTATAAAATAAGGGTATTTCCCACCAGGTAGATTACCAAGCAGTGCTCTCATTAGGCAGCATGGCATTCTTCTTCTCTAAGTCAGAAACCAAAGTATATGTTCCTACACCCACCAGCAAGCCCTAAGATGATCCTTCCATCTTGGTTTTAACTTTCCCTCTGCTACAGTCCTGTGGACTGCTCTGATATGGGTAGTGCACACACATTATGTATATCCTTTGTGCCAGCTCCTTGGAATGCAGTTACCACTCCTGAATCTTGAAGGCTGGTCAATAATTAGCACTACATTCTTGGCAGGGGTCGGGGAGGGAGGGAGGCACCACTGCTGGGCTCCTCTTTTCTGATTTTTGTTTCTATCATCTTTCTAGTGGGCAGCAAGTTGTTGGCCTTAAGCCACAATTCAGAAAGCTTGACGTCTCTGACATTTCTTTGCTTCCATATTAGAAAAGCAAATCTATCTAGAAAACACAATCGAACTAGAAAGGCAATAGTTTTTGCAAAATTAGGATCTATCTGAAAGTGACATTCTCATTAATTTAAACTCAAATTTTATAGAAGGTGTCTAAGATTTAGAGTGTTTTCATTCATCAATTAAATCAGAAAAAAGGTAAGAGAGCACAAAAGGGCCTGAAAGTCAGATTCAGTTTGAGGATGAAGCGTGTTCTTTATTTGCGTTTTTTTCTATGCAGGGTGATAGGTATCTTGTAATGATGGTATAGCATCATTTCATCCTCAGTGGGAATTTTCCGAATTGGGTTGGATTGGAAGAAAGACTTTAAGGCTATTCGTTATCAGATGTTTGCCTTAGAAGTAGTCAAGTCATAAATACAATTCGTGCAGATAGAAAAAAAAAAGTTGGAGGAATGTGAGGAGGACAGAGAGGAAAAGAGAACCTGCAGTAGTTCCTTCATCCACGTCACTGGAACTCAGCTATCAGGGTTTTCTAGATCCATCCTTGTCCAAAATTAAAAAATAAAATCAGGCTTCTAATTAAAGTGTTTTTTCATTACTTTGCTTCCAAATAATATTTGAGAAAACTAAACTTACTATACTATATAAATCCACCAAAAGCAATCAAACTTTGTAGTTTGTTTTTAATTTCTCATAACAAGTAGTAAAATGGAAACATTAAGAATATGGGGAGGTTTTCCATGAATATGCTAATTTCTTCATGGACTTTTCAGAGGTGTCACATTTTAAGAGTGTTTGAAAAAATGAGAGTTTGGGTAGACAAAGCAGCTTGTAAACTTCACTGAAATTGGAATAGTTTGGTAGAAACATTAGTCTCCACATTTCTCGAGATGAAACCTAGAACTGTAGCTGTAAACTACTAAAATTGATCACACAAGCCACCTGTGAAAATCAGCCTCAACCCAGATGGGACCTGATACCTTCTACCCCACAGAGTGTGAAGATCAAGAGAGACTAAGCACTTAAAAGTGCTTAGCAACAGTAAAGCGCTGTTCAAACATATTCTACCGTTACTGTTAATCATTTGAATGCAGGTTTTTTTAAACTTCTGATTGTTAAGCAAGTACAACAAATTTTCCTTCATTTATTACAGAACTTCTACTTAATTATAAACACAATATATGGTAGAAAATTGTGACCGCACTTCTTTGACCAAGATCCATTCGTTTTGTGCACAAGAAAAAAGTTTTGACCCCAGTGGTGGATGGGCTCAAGGACTGGGATTTTTCACACTGAAAACCAAAGGTACACTGTAGTGCAGATGAAGGGAAACTACTGAACTTAATTCTGGCATTTTTTGGGTAATTTGAAGATCCTTGAGTTGGTCCTTCACAGTTCAGCTCCCCACCTGCACACTTTAAACTCTGTGTGTAAACACACACTGGGCTTCCACACTTGACCAGTATCATCACACTGTTACACGCCATTAGTTACCAACAGCAAGAACATTTATATGATTTTTTTTTAGCCACAGTATCTCCCACGTATGAACCCTTCACTGGAACCCCCAGATGGAGCAAGCCATTCTCTCCTCATTCCTTGACTGTAGAACATACCAACTTTTATTTAAAATACTTTCTTTGAACCTTGGTGTCTACTCCACTAGACTGTGAGCTTCTTGAGGCAGATTTTTGAATCTTGCAGCTCCATCATCAAACACAGTGGCTGGCACAGAGTGAATGCCAATAGTGGGCCTCTTCTCTCACCTAACAGAAGCTCTGCATACATATTTGATGTATCGTGACTGTCTTTTATAGTATAAGCATCACTTATGAGTTTCTTAAAGAAAACAAGATCAGACAGCCAAATTATCTAGGTTCATAGTCCAGAAGAAAATATTTACAGATATTTCTATTTGTAGAGTATATTAAAGTCTAATTTATTCTGTGGAAATGTTATTTAATATTTTAAATAGTTATTATTGGACTCTTTTACTAATGAATAATAATAGATCAGTTATCATGGTGTTCTGATGTGAGAGGTCCATCTTGGATAATTCCCAATTCTGAGAATGGTAGCAGCTAGACGATTATACTGGTATTTGGAAAGAAGCTGGATGCCTTAACAAAGAAGTATATTTGCTAAAAATAGTTAAAGAGAGATATTTTATTTCAAATCTCTTTTACCTAATAATGTGTAATATGGTAACAAAGTGTCACAAACCAAAATGCAAGCTGACATGGTCTATGAAAGTATTTTTGAAAGAAATGCAACCTTCTGTATCAGCTGCTTAGAGAATGCCAGCTCTGAAACATCTTACATACCATCAAAAATGTGTGTTTTTTTTTAAAAAAAAGCATGTTATACTATTTTTCCTTATAATGAAAAAAATACAAGTAAAAATAGTTTGTAAGATTAAATATATACTTATATTCATGATAAGTAAGTACAAACTAACATTTCCAGTTCAAATCTTTTTCTCTTTCTTTCTGATACAATTATAGTACACAGATAAATCTTTCCTTCTTATTTCCAGATTTCTGAAACCTTTTCCCCAGAACGTTTCTCCACACCACAGTACTTGCCTTTAGAGCAGGAATGCAACATGAGTGGTATTCCTCCTGAGGGTCCCAATAGTAAATGTAGCTTAACCAACAGTGAAATCAGTTCTTACAAACCACCTATGAAAACCACGCATTTGACCTCCATAAAATGTAGGATTGCCAACACCCCATAATAGGAATTCCATGGTTGCTTATAAATATAGTTCTCGAAGAAGTATTTGGGCAATGCCTGTAATACCATAGGCTGGCAAACCAAATGTTTAATCCAATGATTTTATTACCCTCAATTTAAGTTCACTCTATTGAACACCTGATTAGTTACGACCGTTAAGTCAAGAAATAAACAAGGATGTGGAATGACCCCAAAGCAATAAAAATGAAGAACACCCTCTGATAAACTAAGCAAAAATAACTTTAGTGATGTCATGCAGTTTCTGAGATATCATAGAAAAATTGTTTCTTAATATTGATAAGAAAATTATCCATCAGTGAAAATGCAGGCTTAGAAATATAGTACTGAGAGTTTCAATTTGTGATGTCTTCACTGGTGAGGGGAAATGGAATTCTTATTACTAAAGAGAGCTGATCTCTTGGGTGTTTCTGATGGCTCCCTAACTGAGCTTAGTGTTTAACGATGCTGTACAAATAAAAAGCAGTGGGAGAAATACGAAATATATGTATTAAATGCCATCCTGAAAAGTATTTGATGGATGGAAGAGAGTCTAATGCATTTTAAATAAATGCATATCATACTATCACATAGAGTGAATCTTAAAAAATTATTACTTAGATGCACAGTCCTTGTAGTGGTAGACATGGCACTGTGAAGAAAGTTTGATTTAGAAGCTATTTTCTATTATACTTGTCAAGTGATGGAGTTGCTGTTAGTCATATTGTAATGTCCCTTCAACTTTGGTACATTCAGTGCAAAATATTTTGGGGAATTTTTTTGTACCTTTATAAATATAAAAGGCCCTTTTGTTCCCTTTGAGAGTGCTTAAAAGGATACATATTAGCATGATGCCCTAGTAAGCATGGAACACGAAAATGGAACAGATGATACGTACAGTATGATAGGTAGGTTCTTATATACATCTTAGAGAACATAAATATAATGAACTTATAAAAAATAAACAGAACTCACTGTGTACTTTTTCCTGATATGCTGTGATTAATTGCTAGTTATTTTAAAACTGTTTTCATGCATTATAAAGCATAAAATCTGTCATTAGTAATTCACTGAATAACAGTTTGTCTTCGGCCATAATTACACACATACCACTTTGCATATACATTGTCACAGACCACCTTATTGCAAATCTTTAAGGTTACCTCATATTGACTTGGTTTCATTTTCACTGTGTCCCATGAAAGCTGAAACCTATGGTGCACACCATGCAGGCACTCATAAGCAAGAAAATGAATATTCTGCTATAACTTAGGGCTTAAATGAATGTATTTTCAGGAGATATATTTGTTTTTATTATGTTATTTAACTTGCACTAATTTGGAGATTGGGCCAAGCGCTGCCAGTTTGGCTTGAATCATGTTCAAAGGTAAGTTTCAAGATTCTCCTGAGTCTCTAAAAGTTATCATGGAGCTGATCGTGTACAGGTTCATCTTCATCTTGGAACATAACAAATGGAAAAAAGTTTGGCAGTCAAGAACTGTTGATTGAAAGATTGTTGGGTGGTTCCCTGGGCATCAAGCTCACCCAAATCCTTCCAAGAGTACTCATCACCACTATCCAGTCCCCAAATGTGGCAGAACACGTGTTCCTGGAAAATAACAGCACTCAGCTTTACTCTAATGGAAGTGTACTCTTGAAACTTCCAATGTTCAGCCATTCTTCTAGAGGGCAGCTTCTGGAATTGCCTGTCTACACGGAGCGGGGCATTGTGCCTCCAGGTCACTCAAGTCCAAAGGTACTGGTCTCTTCAACTGCTGTCAAGAGTTTTTCATAAAGCATGGAGAAGGATGGGTACGGAGGGAGATCCAGACGGTTAAAACAAGTGTGAGCTCTGCAAACAGAAGAAGCAGTACAGAGTTCAGAACGCTTTGAGTGAAACGATATTGTTTCTCTGTGTGTCTGCCTGTGCTTGTCTTTCATATTCAAATGGGTTTGTTGCCAATTTTCACATTCCTTTTGGAAACACTTTGAAAACGTTTCGACTTGAAAAATTCATAATTGAATTTCTTTAAGGGAAATAGGATCTTTAAAAAATATTTTCCTTACATTTTCACAACCGTTTAAAATCCATATTACATACATATCACTAATTGTTTAGTTGTCTAAGAATTACAAAGACAAGTTTGAATTTTTGTTTCTCTTTTGATGTTAGATTTTTTTTTTTCCTAAAAGACATGACTATAAACTCTTGCAAAGTAATTCATTTTCAGAGTTGGCATTTGCCTGAAAGTCTCTCAAAAAAATCTACGGTTTTCCATTTTTTCATTTTGTTGGTCAGGGAAGAGCACTGAGTGTCTCTGAAGACCTGCAGACACGCCTCATGGCTTAGAGTTTTGGGAAATTCCCTGGCTGGACTTTCCTGTCGAAGTCAGTAGACCATTGTTACTTCTTTGACTCCAGTGCTATAATCTGTTTTCTCCTAATTCACAATGCAAAATAATGGCCATTTAAATCATTACATTACATTCTTTTTAGAAATACCTCCCCTTTTGCCAAGATAGGAAAAAAATATGCTTTCCTGTTATTTGCACCTGAATCACAATAAAAAATAGACAGTCTCCAAATAGTACATCTTATCAGGAAGTAAATCTGCACTTTTGACATGAAGTAGGAAGCATTTTATTTGGAATGTACAACAGTTTGTTTGTGGGAGCTAAACAACTTTGACTTTAAAAAAATGCTCCTGAATTAATATGGAATTTTGGGAGCTGTGATTTTTAACAGGCTGTTTTTACAAAGTCACGTTTAAGTTTTTATTCTTATAAATTACTTTAATACTAATGAAATATAGTTATACTCCTAGATGCAGCATAGTGTCATGGGAAGACCAGAGATCTACAGTTGGATAGACTTGGGTTTGAATTTCAGCTCTGCCAACGAGTTGTGTAATTTGCAGTGAGTTATTAAAAATCTGCCACTCAGTTTTCTCACCTATAAAATCAGAAGCATATCATTTGTTTCAGAAGGATATGAGGATTACATGAAATCACAGAAACATGCTTAATACCATGGCTGGCTCACAGTGTTTGACCAATTAATAAGATATATATTGTTAGCTACATTTCGTTACCATCAAAAAGATTTACTCCAATTGCGTTCATTAAACTGCCAAAAGATAATCATGACTCGTGGAAACTATGAGATAACAAAGAGATGATAAAGCAGGTGTGTGGCCACATGGCTTATTAGAAACAGTAACTCGAAGGGGCTCTGTTATATTAGAAAAATAAAGATCTTCCTCAACTTACAATGGGGTTACATCTTGGTAAACCCCTCGTAAATTGAAAATATAAGTCAAAAATGCATTTAATACACCTACCCTACCAAATATCATAGCTTAGCCTAGACTACCTTGCACATGCTCAGAACACTTACATTAGCCTACAGTTGGGCAACATCATCTAACACAAAGTCTCTTTTATAATAAAGAGTTGAATATCTCATGTAATTTATTGACTATTGTACTGAAAGTGAAAAACAGAATGTTTGTATGGGTACAGAATGGTTGTATGTGTATAGTTTTTTTACCCTCGTGATCACGTGGCTGACTGGGGGCTGAGGCTCACTGACACTGTCCAGCATCATGAGAGAGTGTGGCACTGAATATTGCTACCCTGGGAAAAGATCAGGGTTCAAAATTGGAAATATGATTTCTACTGAAAGTGTATCACTTTCACACCACTGTAAAGTCGAAAAATTTTAAGTCAAACCCTCGTAAGTCTGAGACTATCTATACCGGTTTTAGGACACAGAGATAGAACTGGCTCAGAGTTTACAACTCTTGTTATTACAAACTCTAGAATATATTGGGGGAAAATCACCTAATCAGTCTTTGCAAGCAAACATTTTCTTTGATATAATAAACCACTTCAGAATTGCATTTAACATAATCCATATTACACCTTCCTTACACCAGAGTCTCAACTTGGGTCTCAAGAACAATGTTTTACTTTTTAAAAAACTGAACTAGCATACTGAGAGTCTTAGGAATGGTTTAAATACCTATCTTGTATAAAACATTGGTGTAAAAATATTAACTGAAGACTTAAATCTGTCATACGGAAAGGGGAGGAAGAAGTATGTTTTGAATGTAATTATCATCCAGACTTTGTGTGTCAGATGAAACGTAACATTCATTGTCCCATTAGACTAAAGACGGTACTTCTTTTAGATGAAATTGAAACATTTTCATTTCTTTGGTTACCAACAAGGCTGAGAATCTCTCCCCAAGCCAGCATGTTTGTAACATTTCCCATTTTGTGATCTACGTGTTCATCTCCTTTGTGATCTACACGTTCATCCCCTTTGCCCATTTATCTTTTCTTTAAAAATTGTTTTTATTGTGATAAGATACCCATCACATAGAATGTATCATCTTCACCATCATCAAGTACACAGCTCTGTGGCATTAAGTACATTCACATTGTTCTGCAACCGTCACCACCATCCATCTCTAGAACTTTTTCCTTTCCAAACTGAAACTTTGTACCCAGTGAACACTAACTCCTATTCTCTCCCGCCCTTGCAACCACCATTCTTTTCCCATCTCTATGAATTTGACTACTCTAAGGACCTCATGTGAGTGGCATCATACAGTATTCGTCCTTTGTGACTGGCTTATTTCACTTAGCATTTTCCAGGCCCACTTTGTAGCATGGGTCAGAATTTCCCTTCTTTTTAAAGCTGAATAATATTCTATTGTTTGTATATACTACATTTTGTTAATCCATTCATCCACTGATGGACACTTGAGTTGTTTCCATCTTTTGACTACTGTAAAAAAGTGCTGTTATGAACATGGGTTCCAATTTTCCTACATCCTCACTGACACTTGTTATTTTGTGGGTTTTTTTTTTGGATAATAGCCATCCTAATGAGCGTGAAGTCAACTTATTTAAAACTTCAGGATTTCTTATTAATTTGTAAGAAATACTACAAAATAAAGAGACTAATTCTTGTTTATCTCTAGCTAATCTCTTCCAGCCTGTTCACCTTTTTATTTAGTTATGCATTTTATTTACAGAGTAATATTAATCTGGTTACTTGTTACCCATTTTTGATACATTGTCTTTCTTCAGCATGTTGCTGTGATAAGAAATGTTGAAAAGATGATCGCTAATGTTTACACCTAATAGAAGGTTTTCATTGCCTATTTTTTTCTTTTGGTAGTGCTGGTATATGAAAGAGTGTGACAGATCAACTTTCGGGACAACTCTTAAAAGAGTAATTCATTTTATACAGTTGTAATCTTGAATAGATATGTGTGAATTCATTTTTGTGAACTGAATCATACTGGGTAAACTAGGAAGTAAAATAATTCAAGCAAACTATCTAGGTAAGCAATAATCCATAATTAATGTTTTATTTGCTTAGGACAGGACAGGACTGTAGGTGTAGTATATCTATCACATGGTAGTTAAGCCTGTTCCTTCCCTCTTGATAACCAAATACCTTCCCTTAACTGAAGGTTAATTTTACCTAGTCAAGAATTAACAAAATGGCCACATACATGAGAATGAGAATTCGTAAATAGTAATGTCTGAATCCCCCAATTAACTTCTTATGCATACTTGAACTGAATGATGAATTTTAATTCACTGGGGTCTTATGGTAGGCAGAGTTCTAAGATGATCTGCCATGACCTATATACCTTTGTATAATCCCCATCATTTGAGTGTGACTGGGGACCTGTAATTTGTAACCAATGGAATATGGCAAAGGTGAAGATATGCTGCAGATGCAATTAAAGTCTCTAATCAGTTGATTTTAAGTTAATCAAAAGCGTGATGATCCTGAATGGACCTGACCTAATTAGGTGAGACTTTTAAAAGAGCATCTAGAGATCAGAGACTCTCACTGTTGCTAGATTTGAAGAAGTAGGCTGCCATGAATTCTATAGCTGCAGGCAATGAATTCTACCAACAACCGAAGGGAGTTTGGATGCAGGTCCTTCCCTAGTTGAGCCTCCAGATGAGAATGCAGTCCACCTGATATCTTGATTTCAGCCATATGAGATGCTGAGCAGAAGCCCTGGCTAAGTTGTGCCTCGACTCCTGATTCACAGAAACAGACATAGTAATTGTGTGCTGTTTTAAGCTGCTAGATTTGTGGTAATTTGTTATGCAGCACTGGAAAATCACTACAGGTCTCAGTGTAGTACAACAATCTAAGAAAAGGTAGTAAGTGTGACATAGTAGCATCATCCCTATCAAGGGCAGGCAGTGGGGCCAAGTTGGGAGTCAACAGCAGTCCTTTCATTCTCCCAGGTTTCAGAGTAAAGAAAGAGGAACTCTGCATGTCTCTGCTGTTCAGTAACTCACCCATGAAATCCATAAGCCTGGGTACTCTTTCTTCGATAGTTTCAGTTCTCAACACAAAAAGAAGGACTGGACAACTTCTTTGTTTTTGTTTTTTTTTTGCGGTACGCGGGCCTCTCACTGTTGTGGCCTCTCCCGTTGCGGAGCACAAGCTCCAGACGTGCAGGCTCAGCGGTCATGGCGCACGGGCCCAGCCGCTCCGCGGCATGTGGGATCTTCCCGGACCAGGGCACGAACCCGTGTCCCCTGCATCGGCAGGTGGACTCTCAACCACTGCGCCACCAGGGAAGCCCTGGACAACTTTTTTGATCCTCTTCAGTCATAAGACATGATCACCATCACTGATCCATAGCCTAAGGCTATCACTGCTTCCTAAATTACATCTGGTTGCATAATAGACGGTTACCATAACAGAACTTTCCTTCTGAATAAACTGAACAGCTCCCCTGGAAAATGTGTCATGAAGATGGAGAAAGTATGCATTGTTGAAGGGGAAACTGTGCAGAAAGATTAAATGGTTCTCCCAAGGTCAAATCAGGAATAGGACTGCAACCTTGGGTTCCTAGGGGAAGTCGAACATTAAACAGAAAGCAGGGAGACTAATCCTCTTTCACTTTTGGAAGCCTGACTGTTAACTTCATCCCACCCCTGACTTTTAACTGCTAGTCCTCAGCATCCTACCAGATTACATACATTTTGACGATAGGAATTAGCAAAATAAAGCTTCAGATATTTTTTAACTGAATGACTCAATCAAAATATACGGGCACTCTAGGGAAAATGGTCCAGATTGGGTCAGTCCAGAAAACTCTGAGAGATACCAGGGGATTTTTAGGTGCTCAAATCATCTAGTTCTATCTCATGCTCACCAGAAAGCAGAGATACTCAGAGAGGTATGGTGAAATTCATCAGAATCACCCAAGAAGCTTGTTTACAATGGAGATTTTTGGGTGTACCCTGAGATTCTACTTTAGAAGGTTTGGGGTGGCCTAGGGATCTGCATTTTAACTATCACCCCAAATGAGTCTGATGCAGGTAGACTCCACTAGTGGAGAGACATCAGTTGGATTAGAAATAAGATATCTACATTGGCTATTTGTTTCTTTTTTTTGAATTTTTGAATTTTATTTATTTTTTTATACAGCAGGTTCTTATTAGTTATCCATTTTATACATATTAGTGTATGTATGTCAATCCCAATCTCCCAATTCATCACACTACATTGGCTATTTGTACCAGTGCTTTGTGTGCTTGCAAAAATTTCAAAACTCCTTATAAACAAGACAGCATTGCTAATAAGGAAATTGAGGAATAGTGTGGTTAAATAAATTGCCCAATATTTACCATCAACTTGCTGTATGAGCCAAGAACAGGGAAAAAAAAAAAAGCAAAACAAAAGACAATCCTCTGAGGCTTTTCACACCCCCTCTCCCGCCCCATTCCATGTCCTAAGAAAACTCTAGCAGAAAATAACAGAAGGGCCCTTGGACTATGTTGACATTGGCAGCAAAAGCACATCCAGTTATTCAGTCTCAATAAAAGAACATTTTTCAAATCTTTCAAAGCCAGCCACACTAAGGCTATAATGAGTTTACCTCATTTTCATCTATGCAGCCAGAAACACTCAAGGAGGGCAGGTCTGAACTGGTCTTTGGGAAATCATGCTGGCATCAATATAAAGAAGATTTAAAAGCCCTCCAGACATCTGGTCTGACTTAATAGATCTCTTGGTGCCTTCTGGATTCTTTAAATGTTAACCAGAAGGTCACATGCTCAACCTTCTTTTCTTTCCTATAGATAGACAAGTCAATTATCCAAACCCAATGAGCCCAAAGAATCACAATTACATCTAAAGTTTCATCAATTAACTAATTAATGTATTTCTGTGTGTATGTATTTATTAATTTATTCTCCATTTCCCCAGAGTGATTTTTGGTAGCTTATAAGGACTCAAAATATGAGGCGAAGAAGAAATTACAATCAGGATTTTAAAGAGAGAGAGAGAGAGAGTGAGAGGTGAAAAGCATGGGCCTCATTTTATCTGGTAGATATAGCCCGAGAAATAAAATGTATGTAAATCGAATAAATTTTTTTAATTTGCATTATCATTTATAATGTGTTTTATCAGTACTCTCTTTCTTTTTGATTGGCAGTGGTGCCTAATCCTAATTTGTTTCCTTACTCCTATTCCCACCTTTTCATTAAGTAATTAATCAGTCAAAACCAAATACTTATACATGTATATGTATAGCTGATTCACTTTGTTATAAAGCAGAAGCTAACACACCATTGTAAAGCAATTATACTCCAATAAAGATGTTAAAAAAAACACTTAAAAGCATTCTGGAAAATTCCTAAGGGATACTAGAGCTTATCACTTTTTAATGTCATGATTTCTTTGGAAATGTAAGCATTCCTGACCGAGTTTACCTGTCAAGTCCAAATTTTCCTCATCTGAGACAGGGCCTATAGGCTTCCCCACAGGGGAATCAGGTGCTCCCGCAGTTCTGTCGGCAGGCAAGGCTGGAGGGAGGAGCACAGTTGGCCTGGAGCTGGGCTATGAGGTAGGCAAAGAGGGACTCTCTTTGGGCTCTCAGGGCCCCCTAATTCAGGGCCCACTGAGTATCCAGGTAGCACCCAAGCACTTTCACCTGCAGACCCTCTTTTATTATGTCCTCCACTGAAGACTCCATATTTTGAAAGCTTGTCATTCCTATACAAAGTGCCCTGATGAACAAAAATTAATTTTTCAACTTACATTTCATTTATTCCTTCATTCATTGAACAAATACGGACTGAGGTCATACTGCATGCCAGACATTGAGCTGTCCCCTGGTAGATGAAGGTGGATAGCCTGCTCTCTGCCCACAAGAAGTTTGCACTCTGACAGCAAAATATGCAGGCAAATGGGACCCACTAAAGGTTATGCAGTCTGTGCTCTGTACTAGGGGAACTGGCTGGGGCCAGTAGGCACTGTAATCCAGCCTACCTTTGGCTCTGCTCACCAACCCATAATCCCTAGCTCAGGGCTGCATTTCTCCAGAAAACTGTAAGAAACCTTTGTCTAATCCGAAAAATTCATATGGGCTCTCAGTGGCCCTGCACACAATGAGTTACAAGTCTGCTCTGCAGAGTCAGGAAAGGCTTTATAGAGGACACTATCTGTGCCAAGCCTTGAAGGATTTATAGGTGTGTAGGGTTTGTCTGGATCAGCAACAAGAGGGACGTTCCCAGCAGACTGCCCGGAAGTGTGAGGAAGCATTGCATCATCAGGAAACCTGAGAACTACAAGTGCTTGAGTGATAGGAGCCAAGGCTGGACGTGAAGCCAGAGAGGGAGGTAGGGTCACATCAGGAAGCGAGGTGTGCTCATGCAGAGACCTTTCCCATTTACTCCATGCATTAAAGGGAGCTAGTGACTGGGCGTGGAGCTTGATATGGCACAGGTGCCATTAAACACACCAGGGAACAGAGGTAATGGGCATGGTAGACGATGAATTCGGAGCTTGTAATCAACATGAGAAATACAAAGTTACCAATCACACGGAGTGATAAATTCAATGGACGTAATTCAGTGATTGTTTTGTTAGCCTAGATAGATTTATTAACACAAATAAAGGTATAACTTTTGTTATGATTTTTAAAAAATATTCATAATTTCTTTATGATCCCAATTAATACTTTCTTAGACCATGAGATTTAGGGCAGGAATTCTCACTAAGACTAGTTCACAAATATCTGGGTAACCCATGGTGGCACAGCACAACCCCGACCCTCACCAGATGTTCAATAAATGTGAATCAATGGAAAGGAATTCTATGGCACTTACTACGCCCACTACTCATGTGTCATATACCATTTGGTGGCAGTGATGCTGGTTATCTATTCATTTAAATATCTACTACTTCCTTCTCTGTGTTTTAAAGTCCATATGGACAGAGATCAACTTATGTCTCCCATAAAGTTTTGCATATAATAAATGCATAATGAGTATCTAAAGGTTTGTTGGAGGAATTAGATTTACTAACTAATTAATATCTTATTCTAAAGTCTCATTAGGTTGTCTTGGTTAAAATGCATCTGGATCTATAAATACAATGTGGAATGTTCCCACAGTGGGAATTCCTGCATGGGGGATAATTAACAGAAGAAAGTCTTCAAACTATGCCTGGTAATCAGGTCACTTCTCACCTGTGGATGCCCCCGGGAATAGATGAAAAGTACATACTTTTCAAATGTAAGAATTTAAACCCAATAGAAGAAAACCCAGTAAGGAACAGTTCCAGAATGAGAACTCTTAGAAGCCCAAACAAAATATAAATATCCTGGGTGGATGCAGCACATTTCTTGAACACCTAAAGACTGTAAAATGCCATGCCAGCTCTGAAGGCTAGGGATTAGGGCCAATAGTCAAAATAGCTGAACTTATTGAATAATGTGTCAGGCATCATTTTAAGCACTTTGTATATGTTATCT
This sequence comes from Delphinapterus leucas, assembly GCF_059928025.1. Classification (NCBI taxonomy): domain Eukaryota; kingdom Metazoa; phylum Chordata; class Mammalia; order Artiodactyla; family Monodontidae; genus Delphinapterus; species Delphinapterus leucas. Next base: position 39,181,825 of record NC_143136.1, on the reverse strand, counting down.
CACTTAATCTTCAAAACAACTTTGTAATGTAATTATTAGTACCAATCCCTATTGTTCAGATGAGGGCATAAAGATACAGAAGCGATTTTGGCATATCTTGTCTGGAGTGGTCCAGAGTCAGACCTGAAGTTTAAGAAGTCACTAAAAATATTGAGTACCAATTATGCATTACGACTCAGCACAAGGGGCAAAACCACATGCAATTCAAACAAGGTCCTTGTTCTCACGGGGTTAGATCCTAGAGGGGGAGATAGACAGTCAACAAGTAAACCAATAACTAAACACAATGACTGAACCGAAATAAGTCCTATAAAGGAATTAAGGTATGACAGAGTGGCAGGTACACTGGCGGCAGAAGCCTGGAGGGCCTTCTGAGCACTGAGCTGAGTCCTTAGGGATGAGAAAGCCAGCCACGTGCAGAACCAGCAGAAAAGAGTTTGGGCAGCAATTTCCAGAGTCTTGAGGCAGAGTTAAGTTTGGCACATTTCCTCAAGAAGGAGGCTGGTGGCTGTAGCTGGCGGGGGGAGAGTGTATGTGTAGAGGTTAGAAGAGTAGGCCAGAGCAGGCCACCCACCTGGTAGTCCTTGGCAAGGAGTATGGATTTTACTCTAAGGCACTGGAGGGGATGAGCAGGGGAGGGAGGTGATCTGGAGATTTCAGAAGCTCACTCTGGTTGCTGACCACAGAATGAACTACAGGATGTACGAACGGAAGCAGGTGTGTAGCCAGCAGGCTGCGGCAGTAGCCCCAGGGGAGAGGGGCTGGTGTAGTGGACTAGGGTGGTGGAAGGAGATGAGCCCAAACTAGGTTTTGGTCTTGAAGCCAAAGAGAAGGGGATAACCATTCCTTAACAGCTGTAATGTCTGTCACTCACAAACACACACTTTATGATTTATAGTTGTTGTGACTTGGACGACTCTATTCTGTTGGCAGCAGCAATGCAAACTACTTTCATTCCATTCAGTAATTACAAATTATTTCAGTAGTATTTTACATTCATTACTGGAGTCCTTCTTCAGGCAAAGTATATTTTACGATCATCTTACCCACTTCCCAAAGTAAAGACCAATCCAAAAGGTACAGCATGTTTAAGGATTTTTAATAAGGTAATATTCCTAGTCATCACTGGTGTATTTTCATTAGCATGTGCTGATCCAATGACAGAATACAGTAAAACCTTAAAATATTATTATAAGACAGTATAAATTGAGTAAGTGGAAAGAAAGGGAAAGGGTGGAAGAGGGCCTTGTATCAGAGATTAAATGATGGAGCAGACTGCCGTGGGACCAGCAGGTGGTGGGGAACTGGGAGACCAAGGGGGGACGTCCCAAGGCAGGCACAATACAGAAAAGTGGTGGTGTCACCAAGCGATCCTCCCAGTGTCCATCGCTTGTTCTGGATTTTTTTTTAATTAAAGAAAGTGACACCAGCTCCTCAGTTACTTTCCAATTTCCAAGCTGATAGCTCCAGTAGACAATGCTCTCTGTACTAGAGGAGGAAAAGCTGAATTATTGATAACATTGTAAAGCAGTATTTAATGACATGGAAAGTTATTCATGATTAGTGATATGTGATAAACAAAAAGCAGGTCATAAACAGTATAGGCGCTATGATTGTATTTTGTTTTTAAATGTGTGTCTTGTGTGTGTTATGTTTGTAGAAATGAGTGGAGGCATGTTTAGAGATTATCTCAGTAGTGGACTTTATATATATATATATATATATGTATACATGTATATTTTTATTATATACACACATATATTATTGTATTATATGTATTATATACACAAATATTAAAAAATTTAAACTTCTTGGCATTTTTGTGAAATATTTTCTTTACATAAGAATAAAAAGCAGAGTTTTAAAAATGAAAATAATGTCTAGCAATATAGGTGTAGGGGAGTGAGAGGTACAAACTATTATGTATAAGAGAAGCTACAAGGATATATTGTACAACACTGGGAAATAGCCAATATTTTATAACAACTATAAATTGAGTGTAACTTTAAAAAATTGTGAATACTATATTGTACACCTGTAACATATACTATTGTATATCTACTGTACTTTAATTAAAACAATTTTTAATGAAAAATGTCTCATCTTTAAAAAATAGCTTTATCTTTTTAAATTCTATTCCACTGGAAAAGCTGTCTCCCTGAAACATTTCATAATTAACTCTTGCTTCTTATTTTTTAATTTGGGTCAGCATTTCATTTGTAATAATCTCCAGATGCAGCCATTGTCAAAAATGAATGTTTCCTCCCTTTGGCAAAACCAACACTCCCCCATCATGACTGCGGCTCTCCAACTCCTCTGTCCCATCATCCTACTTGGCAAGAACCTCTGAGATGAACACATAAAGTCTACACCACCCTTGGAGAGAGGATTTGACCTGCATTTTCCTGCTGGCATATTAGCAGCCTGTTTTTCGGAATGTTTAAGAGCAACTGCAGTAAAGTGAATTTACAGTCTCCTAAGTCCATCAGAGCACAAGGGACCGGAAATCTACAGAAATGCAAAATATAGAGCTAACTACCAACCATGAAGCAGAGGAAGTACAGTTATGTGTTCAGGCTAGAAGCCTCCACAGAGACACCCGTCTGCCTCCATCATTATTTATCATCTGGTCTCCAGTTACTTTATTACCACAAGACAGAAAAAAAAGAGCCATGGATTCAACTTGTACTGGCTTCAGAGACAACCCTATATACTTTAATACACTTCTTGGCCCACATTGTGAGTAGTGCTATTCACTGCTACCGCAGTGTGGGACTAGGAAATCTGAGAAAAGAATGAGACTCACATTTGCTTTCTTGAAAGGTTTAAAGGCCTTCAATCATCTGTTTCTAGAAAGACTAAGATGCCCTCCCTTCTGCGGGTACTACCTGCCCTCATCCTTTATAGCCACTTCCAAGTCTCCAGGGTACAGCCTCCCATGCCTGACACGAGATGATGCCAGACCTCTTAGGGAATACACTTTTTAAGTAAGAACAACATTCAACCATTTTGTCTCCAGTGTGTACAAATGTCACATTTTAAATGTTAAACATCATCTCGCTAATAAGAAAAAAGAAATACATTGGGGTTGACCAGCTTGAGACAGACCAGTCCTTTAGTTCTGCAACTCAAACCTAGCCGGAAAGATGGCTTCAGTGTATCTGTTCTGACGGTGGGAAAAAATGGACTCAGTCATATAAAACCATCTTTTTAGACCACAGCCAATCTTACAGATCTTCTTCACACTTAAGTAACACCCCACATTTCATAAAGGGTGATGACAACGTTATCAGTAAAGAAATCACTTCTGGGCTTCCCTGGTGGCGCAGTGGTTGAGAGTCCGCCTGCCGATGCAGGGGACGCAGGTTCGTGCCCCAGTCTGGGAGGATCCCACATGCCGCGGAGCGGCTGGGCCCGTGAGCCACAGCCGCTGAGCCTGCGCATCCGGAGCCTGTGCTCTGCAGCGGGAGAGGCCACAGCAGTGGGAGGCCCGCGTACCGCAAAAAAAAAAAAACCCAAACAACAACAAAAAAAACCCAAACAAACAAAAAGAAATCACTTCTGATAAAACTATATGGTCATGCACTGAAGTTCTCCTTTTGTGTTTTTCCTCCAAATGTACTTTTTTTGTGGAGCACATTTTAATAGTTTCAGCAGTATGGTGGCTCACAGAAGATTCACAATAAAAGGTTTAAAAGAACAAAGAGAACATACTGTCCCTAAGAACTTTCATACACATTATCTCACTCACTTGTTGCAAATACTCTTTGAGCATGGCATCGTTATTCCTACTCTTCAGAGGTGGATCTAGGCTCCTAGGATCACATTGCTAGTGTATCACAGGGCTTAGGTCTGTATTCATGCCTCCTAACAAGGCTCTATAAATTGATGAACTGTGAATTAGAATAGCCAAGTAGCTCTTTCTTCCTGCTGGACCTAAAAAGTCAGGGCTTGTTAGAGACAGGGTATGAAAATGGTCTGCTCGCCTAATGTGCCTCATATCATCTTTATGTATGGCTATTTTATAATCTAGGTAGAGCTAGGAATCTAGAACCTAGAGCCTTAGGTCATAATGCAGAAAGGAAGAAACAACAACGCCTGTTGCTCAACCGTATGTATGCAACAATGTGAAGAAACCCACCATTTATGATGACTCAGCACACGAACTTCCTGGAGCTCCAGGCGGAAGCAGACAAGTGAATAGGGCCCGACCCCCAAGATTCTTCAGCAACCTGTTGGTGCTACTTATTGCTCCACTAAACCTAATATACCACCCCTTCCCTGGCCATTTAAAGATGGAGAAATGGAGGCCCAGAGATCAAGTGATCTTCTAGGTCCCAGAGTTAGCTGGTGGCAGAGGTGGGCAAGAACCCAGGGGGTCTAACTGCCAACCCTGTGCTCTTTCCAATATGCTACAGTCTGACATATATTACAGACAATGGTGACAGAAATCATAATGGCAGCCACCATCGACTGGATGCTTACTCAGGGCAAGGGTCAGTAGTAAATGTTTGATATGAACGATTTCCTTTAATCTTCAGAATTACTAACCTACAAGGTAGATGAGGAAACAGAGGCTCAGAACAATTAGGCAACATCTCCAAGAGCCCACTGTGGGCAAGTAACAGAACTGGGATAGAGTCCAGTCTCTCTGAAGCTTAAGTTTGTTGTTTATACCAAATTGCCTTTCTCTGCTCGGCAGGTTTGGTGAAAATTACAGTGATTAAATATGAACAGCTGATATATCTGCCTATTGTTACAGTTTATTCCGTCTACTTTACATAAGCAAGTCTTTACAAAAACAGATTTCAAGAGAAAGAACACAATTCATCTGTCCTTTCCTGCCTCTTTAATGCTAATCCTTGAGTTTCTCAGAAAAGTGAAAGGTCCTACTCAGATACTGTAAATCTGCTTTTGAGTTGCAAATTTGGTCTGAGGGGAAAAAAGCTGATTCAGACATAAACAAAATAAACTACTTCTTTAAATAATGAAATTAAAGTCTCTTACATTTGGAACACCAAGTAAGCCAGCTAATTACTTAGGTGTTTGGATGCAGTACCTCTGTTCACAGACTGAGATGCACCCAAAGCGACTGAAGAGGCTCAGGCAGCCCTGAGCTTGCTCTATTCATTGCTCTCTGTATCTGTATTTTCAGCATGCTTTTTTTCACATGTTGATGCTTAGAACGTTATTCTTAAGAACCAGTGTTGTGCAATTGCTAAGAAGACAGTCTTGTTAACAGGTTTCTCAAAGTCACTTGTAAAGTTGTCCCTTGGTATCCCCAGGGCATTGGTTCCAGGGCTCCCTCAGGGAATACCAAAATCTCGGATGCTCAAATATAAAATGGCATGTTATTTGAATATAATTTATGCACATCCTCCTGTATACTTTAAATCATCTCTAGATTGCTTGAAATACCTAATACAATGTAAGTGTATGTAAATAGTTGCCATAACATAGCAAAATTCAAGTTTTGCTTTTTGGAACTTTCTGGAACACCCCCCCACACCCCCCGTACGCGGGCCTCTCCCATTGCGGAGCACAGGCAGGCTCAGCGGCCATGGCTCGCAGGCTCAGCAGCCATGGCTCATGGGCTCAGCCGCTCTGCGGCATGTGGGATCTTCCAGGACTGGGTCACGAACCCGTGTCCCCTACATCGGCAGGCGGACTCTCAACCACTGCACCACCAGGGAAGCCCTCTATAAATTTTTTAAAAAAATATTTTTGACCTGTAATTGGTTGAATCTGTGGTTGGTTGAATCTGCGGATACACAGGGCTGACTGTACTTAAACAAACTCAGGATAACATCTTGAGGAAACTAATATCACTCGGGAAGATTTAACCTCCCCAGATTGCAATTTCATTATTAGTAAAATGAGAGGCAATCCTTTTTACCTCAAAAATTCAATATATTACTGCTGACTAGATAAAGGAGTTCTGAAACCAACTGTTCTCTACTCCTCTTTTGTTCATTTGCTCCCTCCTTTTCCCTTGCTTCAGCTCCAGTTTGCTCCATTCCCCACAAAACACTTTTTTTTTTTTACTCACAAAGACTGCCTTACTAGTCTCTTACATTTATTAGTAGCAGCAGAAAAGCAAATTTTTCCACTCCAAGGAAATGTATCATCTTATTACAAATGAGAGTACAATGCAGAGAGCATTCCCAGGGAGGTAAGGCATGTATGATAGAGACTGAAGAGGCACAGAGCACAATTGCATGATTTAATATTCCTTAGAAACCACAATGGTCATTTTTAGTGAAGGGATTCTGAATAGTTACCAATGATAAACTTAAAATTAGAGCTTCTGGAAACGTAAATTAGAGCCACAATCATAAGAAGCGACAAGTATGATGACCAACGTTGCTTTTCCTATTGCTAACAAGTGCTTTGGTTCTGTTGCGTTTTGTATTTTAAGATATGTAGGTATGAATATACGTTATTGATAATATGTATAAAATAGATAACTAATGAGAATCTACTGCATAGCACAGGGAACTCTACTCAGTACTCTGTGGTGGCCTAAATGGGAAGGAAATCCAGAAAAGAGGGGATGTATGTATACGTATAGCTGATTCACTTTGCTGTACAGTAGAAAGTAACACAATATTGTAAAGCAACTATACTCCAATAAAAATAAAAAAAGATATGTATGTATGTATTCCAAGTATGACCAGGAAGACCTTTTTTCCTTCATTTAAAAAGGTAATCTGAGGTAAATTCATTCTAAAAGTTTTTTCCACTCTCCCAAACTTTCAGCATAAAAATGGTAATAAATCAATATATATATAAGCTAAAGGTCCTACCTAGAACACTGTAGTGACAGTAAAGAAATATTTTCTACTTTACCTGGGAAGAGCGGTGATTTTCCCCCATTTCTCCACACAGAATCTTCTTGGGCCGTTACTCCCTCGGAGAGAAGCAAATCCTTCATAGGGAATGCTGGATGTGCCTGTAACAAACTATCAACCCAAGAAAACAGAAGGAGAAGGTGAAGCCAAGAGACCAGGCTCCAGGCAAGGTTGGCATCGTTCATGTGCAGAGGTGCTGGGGAAGAGCAGCCTGCTGCTCACTGGTGGAAAAGCTCAAAAGATAAAACTTTATAGACATAGAATAGCTGTAACACGAGAATTCTGACAAAGAGCTGGAGAATACCAAGGAAGGACAGAGCATTATAAAGAGAAAGGGGATACGGAGGATTTGTAGAAGATACAGCGTCCTGTACAGCTGACCAGCTTAGAAGCTCAAACCATGTATACTTCCCATTCGAGATTAATAAAGTGCGCGTATCGATGAACCTAAGTCAACTTAGTATTAGTCCCTGATCGAACTGAGGTGAATGGAAAACAAAAAGAACTTCTAGTCCTGCAAATGTGAGACCCAGATCTGTGATTCAAAGGAGCCAAGATCCAGCCTACTGGTAAGGCTTTGCCTGAGTGACCAAAAGGCTTCCTCATGTCTGATATTTCTTTAGCTGCAACCAACCAGCAATTGCCCTGTATAACTATAAACACCACAAGAAAATGAGTTAGTTTTCCCAGTATTCTTAAACTTCAATATTATCTCAAATTTGTGGAACGTTAGATGGAAGAAAAGAGAGGACTCTTTATCAAGGAACTGGGTCACTTCTTAAGGGACTGAAGATTATCTCCTTCAGTTGCCAGGGATGCTGGCCTGCAGAGTACCCAGGGACCTCTTGTGGAAGGGATCCAACTGCTGTAAAGGCAGACGCTGTTGCTGGGATTCTTGGATGGGAGTTGGTACTTCCTCACAACTCTAATGACATGCTTGGACTAGGTTGGGGATGTTCTGCATAGTGATGGGACCACAGACCCACGCAGCCAGGAGAGTCTGAAGACAGTATATCCGGAATATGTAGATAAACCTAAATATATTTACTGAGTATACTTAGCAGTTATTAAAAATTTGTAATTCCAAAAATAACTATATTAATGCATTAAAAAGATGAACTAATGGCATCTTACCTGTAACAACCTTAGTCGTTGTTCATTGTTGAATCTTTCCACTGCAGCCCAGAACCACCGAATTACAATATGATTGTCATGATATCCTATCAAACCAATCATGAAAGCCCGTGTTACTTTGAGTTTTCTATCTTAAGTCACCATGACACTGGCAAGTCGACAAAAGACCCCCAGACATAAATCATCATCTTGGATTCGTTAAAGGTTATTTATAATTTAAGACCAAGGAATTACACTGTAAATGTGATCACATGAGTGTTAGAAGTTAAACAAAACACTAAATGAAACCAAGAAACCTCTGTTTCCATTTAGTGGTCACTAAATGAAGCTAACGGAGGGAAGAAAACAAATGAGTTATTTTAACCATATCATTTCTGAAAAATATAACTGCTGTTACTGGAAATGTTTAACCCTTTTGGTCATTTATTTAAGAAATAATTTTCTAGCACTGCTATGCCAAGCAGTGTCCTAAGTTTGGGGGACAATGGCAAAGGAAATAGTCCCTCACAGGGCTTTTGGTAAAGGAGAGACGTAGATCAAATAATTATTCAAATCAATATATAATTGCAAACCATTTTAAAACTATATATTATGTTCATATTTTAAAAGCAAATTACTTTTTATTAATAAAAAGGGAAAAAGGAGTTTATTACTTTAACTCCTTCAACTAATAAATCTCAAATAATCATCAACCTAAATGTTACTTTTATTCCATACTTTACTAGAATTTAATAAAATGTCAAAAGTGTCATCCCACAGGTGGATTGAGGAAGTAGCTGTGGATTCTAAAGCCTTCTGCCGAGAAAAATTAAGTTCAGAGAGAAGGCTGACGAGGATTAAGGCACAGTTAGTGATTCAAACCAATTAGCTGACATATTCAATGTATAGAGAGCTACTCTAATTCTGAGTCAGCAGCAGTTAAGTCCTAAATAGAAGGTAGGTAGAAACCATTTTCATTCAAATTTTTCCTCACATGTTTCCGTGGCTGTAGGATTTGGGGAGAATCTTGCCTTACTGTTTACCATTTGATCAGCGATGCCCTTGGAGAAGAAAGGGATCCAAATGAAGCGTAAATACAACTAGACTGGACACGGAGATGCATAGGCTCCTTGTCCTGTCTTTGGCAAAGACCAGCTGTTTGGTGCTGAGCAAATACTTTTCTAATCTATAAAATAAGTGCGTTGGCTCTTTATAGCTTTAAAGTTTTCTGACCCTTTGAATCAGCCCTTTTATGCCTCTCCTTTGCTGTCTGTGCCAAACCATTTGGAGAAGGAGGAGGAGTGAAAATGTCTCATCCTATTCTCTATAAACAGCTGCCCTGTGAACATATGGCAAATGGCAGCAAAGCCGCCCCTTCATTCAGTGCCAAGTAGCTGGGTTAGCAAACATGGCAGCTGGGCATGTCGCCATTTTCCTGCCCCCTCCCCCCAGCCCTCTCCTCTCAAGGATTTCATTTGATAAGACTGACAATAACCATAGAAATAGGTACTCGATTAGTCATATACAGTGAATAAAAGTCTATACTATGTAAATACAAAACTGGCTGACTTGATGAATGGCATTGCTATTAGAATCTCCTGGGGGTTGGGGATGGGGGGAAGGAATGAGCTAATAGCATTTATGGTAAGATGTAAGTTATGTAGCATGTTGGAGAAACTGTGTTCTAGTTAGTGAAAATAGTTAACAAAGTTATAATAGCCAAGGTCATATTTGGATTATACACGGGGCCAATGGGAAAAGAGTTATTACAGCAACTGGACTTCAGAAATAGCAGCAATGGACACTGCAGTTTAATATCGTCTTTCAGAGAAAATGGACGGGCAAGGCCAGCCCAGGGCAACAGTGATGGGCTGGAAGAGCCAAGCAGAGGCCAAAACAAAAGCAACTGAGCCAATGTTAAGGTATTTTTTGTACTCCAAACTTTTTAATTGTTGTTTTTTTTTAAATCTCTGTTTCAATTTACAGATAATTGGAGAACTGCTCAGCTCTCATTTTAGTCTAACTGATTAATTCAGTGACTTAAAGATTGTATTCTTCACTCTCCAAGTTCAGAACCACTGCTAACCTCTTACATTCTGAGTTCAAAAACAAAAACAAAAACCAACCGTCATTTGTCACGACTTTCTGAACACTTTATAACACTACAATAAATTTCAGAAAATGTATTCTTTCTTTGATTAAAAGTATTGAATAAAACTTTAACTCTGGGTTAGCATCAGGTCCCTTTCCATGGGTCTTGATTCAGCAAATTTCACAGGCTTCGATGCCAGTTACTAATTGAAAATTTGTATTGATCTACAGAAATGCCAGTCCTAAAACTTCCCATTTGGTGACGTGTGTAGTTTTTAACTAACCTTACAGCAGTTTCCTTTTCAGTTGAACTTAATGCTTGAATTTTAGAAGGGCTTGTTCAAGAAACCTTAAATCTGAGAACCATATCTTACTCCATTCATGTGTTTCAACTGTGAATTACAACTGGTAAGCAGTTCAAGTGAAATGTAGAAAAACTGTGTTTGTTCATTAAGAAGCTCAGAGGGTATGCCTCTTCAGGTTTGAGAATGAAGGCAGAATAGGTGGAGTTTGACCAGCTGGATATGAGCTCCCTGGTGCTTCACTAACAACACCGTAAAACCATTAATTGATGTTCCTATGGCCACATTTCTTCACTAACAATTAAGAGTTGTGACATCCTTAGCTGGTGTGTAAACAGCTCTCCTTCCACTTGACAGATGAGGTAGCTAGGGAAAGAAGGGCATGTACCTTGCCCAAGGTCTCAAAGGAGACTGCATCAGACCTATGATTAGAGCGCAAGTGCCTCTGTCTGTCCTGGATCCAGGCCAACGTGCCAAACCGCTTGCTTCCCTCTAATCTGAAACTTTAAATCCAGCCATCTATAAGTCAAATTTCACCTCCTCTATATTCTGTGTTGTTCCTCCAATCACTTAGGTCTATTTCAGCTGTGCCTGCGATGACCAGTTCTAGTTCTCTCGCATCAAAAACAGATACCAGCCTGGCATCCACCACCTGTGGAATAAAAAGAATATAGGACATGGCTTAAGAACCTGGAGAAGCCTCAGCTATAATTAAGCCTCATCAGAAAAGGAGGGCACAGGGAGTGTTGGGAATACTATGGATGTATTCTGTGGAGGCACTTTAAAACATGCAAAGCTCTCTACAAATATATTTTTAGTACAAGGTTGATGAGGTTTTCAACAGAATTTTTGTTTTATAATTGGTCACTGATTAATCCAGTTTTTTTTCTCTTTGGGAGAAGATCTAGTGCTCCAGTCACTTTCACAGTTTATTTTTATTTTAGCTATGGCTTTTTCACAGAAGAAGTCATATGGAATACTTGTTACAATTCATTCTGACCCTCAGATACAATCATTTCACTTATCAGGCATGAGATTTGATTACACATATCTGAGCATGAGTAAAATGCGTGACTTAAATGTTATTAGTGGTCATTAAATCGTCAAATGCTATTTGAATGCAGGTCATTTTATTTCAGTGTTTTCTTGTAACAGGGCAATAAGCTTTTTTTTGTGTTCTTAAAACATACAGGAAAAATTGTTGAAGTGTTTGAACTGAAATAGCAACGGTAAATATACCAAAGAGAAATGGAAATATTGCACACATATGAAGTACAGTGAAGTGGACCAAGGTATTGCTGACATCAGACTGAGAACCCCACTCCTGCTGATTGTCTTTACCTCATAAAAGCCACGCACTAAGCTCTCTGTTTGCTGCACAACACCCCTCTCAATCCTCCATTTCACCATCCTCTCGATGTACTCCTTCTTATTCTTCTCGGTGACTGGGATGTTAGCACCCCCTGGTTTTAATTCTCGTTCGGTAATCTGCGATTAAAAAACAAAAGGACTGACCATAAAGCAATACTCTTGATGTTGTAAGACCACTGCTACCAATGAGCTGGAATCAGCCAGCTACCTGTCTCTGCCCTGGCCTGGGTACATCCCACAAGCAGGGTGTGTGGCACCAGCACAGAGCCCAGGCACCCACTGATGCTCAGGGAAAGCTAAGTAATGAGCAGACGTCTGAGAGCCCCAGTGGTTAAAAATATATGTGTTGCGGGGCTTCCCTGGTGGCGCAGTGGTTGAGAGTCTGCCTGCTGATGCAGGGGACGCGGGTTCGTATCCCGGTCCGGGAAGATCCCACATGCCACGGAGCGGCTGGGCCCATGAGCCATGGCCGCTGAGCCTGCGCATCCGGAGCCTGTGCTCTGCAACGGGAGAGGCCACAACAGTGAGAGGCCCGCATATTGCAAAAAATCTATATATATGTGTTGCAAGGTTAAGCTTTAAATCCTGATTAAACAAATAAGTCTTTTAAATGGAAACAAAAGGGCTCCAGATTCTGTCCCACTGCTATTTGAATGTTTGACAAAAAGACATTTTCACAAATTCCTTTAGGATTCACAATCAACTACATATAGAAAGCCAATATTTAGGTAAACGTTTACCTTAAGGAAGCAGAATTACATTCAAGCGAATGTTAAACTGAGAACTTCTTTTCCAAAATACGAAATTCAGGAGACCAGCCAAGTATTAATGTTTAACTAAGAATATTAATTATGAACTAGCATATAATTTCTGAAAATCTTTTGACCAACTCTTCTACCAACTTTTTAAAAAAACAATGTTTCCAAACCTTCACCAAAATATTGTTTACTTTCCCTCAGCTTCAAAACAATCCATTTCAGTTGTTAAACATGAATGAGAGTTAAGTACAAGGGCCAATTAAATAATTTAATATTCAACTCTGGGGTAGCATGGATATTTAAAAACTGTATTTGGTACAAGGCACATTCTAATATCTTATGAGGGTATTTTAGTTGGAAATAAAAAGATTGTTTACGACATACAAATAGTGCAGTCTATAAATTAGAAAATTTTAATCTGAAGTTGGCATTAGAATAACCTTTATAACCAAGAATATTGTAACTGTACATAAACCTGGGTTTAAACCACCCAACCAACCACAAATAAATAAGCATCTGATCTTAGGCCACTGAATTAATCCTTCACCAACCAATAGCCTTCAATTACCACACTTAGTCACCAGTTATTCACACACACAGACCTGCCCAAAAACTTCTTCGTTCACAGTGAACGTGAGGTCCAGGATGTCATGGATGTCATTGTCTTTCATCCACTGCAGGCTCTGGTGAAATTCTTCATCAAGGTATTCTAGATCACTCAGGTCACAGAGACTAAGATGATAAACAGAAAAAAAAAAAATGTAGTCATGGCTATCAGCAAAAACCCAGAGTTGTGAGGAAAGAAACTAAGAAATAATGACAAGAACAAGATCAACTAAAATAGGCAGTGATTTCTGGAATGTTCTTCGTCAAAGTTAGTAACCAAACCAGTGAAATAATTCAGAAATTTGACATAAAATTGAAAAATTCTGATATATAAAATGCCTTAGGAATCACTCAGTTTGTTTTGTCTTTTAAGACACAGAACTGGAGGTGCAAAGAGTGGCTGCCATTTGCACAGTCACCCACAATTAATGCCAGAGCTGGAAATGGAACTCGAGTTGACAACTTGGGTTCAGTATTCTTTGGCTATGTTATACAATCTTAAATTATCATTCTCCTAATTAGAAATTCTTCATATGTTTCTATACTGTATTTTAACTTTTTTTTAAAAGACTAGATTCTGTGATCCACATTCACATATGTCCTTTTTTTCTTCATGGTTCTTATTCTTTCTGTGATTCTGAAAACTGAAAGCTACAGAATTGCTCTACAATTATAATGGTTTTCTAAGAGAAGATCTACATGAGGTGGAGTTACTATTATATGACCCTGTTGTAAGATGGTAGCTGGGAGCAGGTCTGAACGTCATTCTAAGGAGCTTGGTGATTCAGAACTACTGAAAGGTTTTAAAACAGGGAATGACATGGTGAGACATGAGATGTGACTTTAAATTGTTCTTCTGGAAGTGGCAGTGTTGAGGATTAGTTAAAATTGGGGGTGGTGGTGGTAATCATTGGGTGGAAACCAATTAATAGATCACTACAGTAATCTGGCCAAAATAAGATAAGGATTTTAATTAGGGCACAGCTATTAGGGTAGAGAAGATGAATTTAAGAATTATTTAGGAGGTGAATGTGGAAATTAATAAATGGTTTTACTGGGTAGTATAAAGAAGTATATCTAAAACAGGATGGCAAATGAACTCAAGTTACAAGACAACTCTGATTCATTGGCAGTCTTGAGGGCCAAAAGTTGAAAAATTCCTGAGGCCACAACGAGTTCAGCAGGAAAAAGTACCTAAATGATTTGTGACCTGTACCATGGGAATGGGGTGGGAGGTGGGGAAGAGAAGAAATTGTGCTGTGTATTCACCATCCCTGTTTGAGGATGACGCCCAATTTCTGACCAGAGTGACTTGAGAATGTTGGCACCTTGATCTGTGACTGGGCATATAAGGGAGAAGGTACATTTTTAGGTCAGGAGAAATTGATGAGTCTAGTTTTAACCATGTTGATTCTGAGGTGCCTGTGAGACATACAAGAGGAGATATTCAGTGGAATGTTGACCGCTTGAGCCTACGACTCAAGGGAGATCATGTCTGTGGGTGCGGATTGGAGAGTAGATGAGACAGGTAAAGAGATACCCCATGAGAGCACACAGAGAGAGGAAAGCAAGGGGACAAGAATGGAAGCTTCAGGAACATCGAGGTTTAAGGGCAAGTCAGGACATCCACAAAGAAGGCATAAAAGTGAAAGGAGAACCAGGAGAGCACAGTGTCACACAGGCCAGTGAAGGAAGAACGCAAGAGAAATGGGTGGTGGGGTAGGGAGGGGTCAACAGTATCAAAAGCAGCAGAATGGTCTATTAAGATAAAGACTAAAAAACATTCTTTAAAAGCTTCCATAGGTTATTGGTGGGAAAAAAAGCCAGGCTAAAATGTGTTGAGGGTGTGTCAACAGTCAGTGTAGACTACTCTTTCAGGAAGCTTAAATGGAAAATGAGAGATAAGGCAATGAAATGGGAAGGTGCAAATGGGCCAGAAGAACCAGAGAGGCAGAAGCCAGTGTCCAGGTGCCCAGGACTTCATCGGTCCATATACCAAAAGGGAGGATGGCAAAGGTCTTCCTACTGACCCTCTTTAAGAACTATTAGAAATACTTTGCTTTCAATTGAGCTCTAGGCTTCCATTTTGACAGAAAGCAGATACATGGCCTTGGTTAAGGAATGAGCTGGTCAGAGCCATGCAATCATTCTGTGTTTTATCATTGCAAGTTTGAGCTACTACCCTCACAGATAGTTGCCTTCTTCTGTTCATCCTTGAAAATGACTACTGATTCTAGGACAGAAACGGTTTGCTCTACATTTCACAATAATTGCAATCTTTCATTCTGCTAACAATGAAGAAAAAATTCTGTGAATGCTAAATTTTCATCTGCCATCGTAAATGACTGTCTTGCATATAGAGAGATCTCAAGATAAATATGGGACTTAAAAAATACTGCACACCTCTAACAAACAAACAAATTAAAAAAAAAGAGAATGAAAATATGAACCAAGAATAAACAGTTGAAAGTTTGCATAAAGCAAAATGTAAAATGCATTTTGTGAAAGATGGGGGGCTGTGAGTCACCAAGACTAAGCCACAACTATTCTATTAATAACCGGCATTAATACCACAGGAATTCCAGCACTGTATTTGAAGTACAAGTGTTTTGAAGACACATGTGTAGCAACAAATGAGGATGAATTATTCAGAGTGGAGCAAAACTAAGCCTTTGGGAGCAAGACAGGAATAAAGGAACAGAAGCTGGAAAAATCCAGTAACCACATTTGAAATTATATTAGTTGATTAGTTTCAGAAATCTAAATCACTATTAAGTAATAGATTTGAGATAGTGAGCCGATAAATGACATTGTCAAAAGACCCTTTTTGATAAAGGAAATATTACATTCTTTACATGCTAATTACATAAGCAATAAAAACACTCTTACATTCTGAGAAGAGCCTTATAAAAGGGCCGTGTGAAGAAGGCATCCAACAAATACTGGTGAATTAGTGCAAGACCAAGGATCCTACCACTGAACCGGAACCTGTGAAGGAAAAGCAGGAGATGGCTTACACATCATGGAGCAATTTCTTTCCTTCTGTTTTTTTTTTTTTTTTTTTTTGCGGTACGCGGGCCTCTACTGTCGTGGCCTCTCCCGCTGCGGAGCACAGGCTCCGGACGCGCAGGCTCAGCAGCCATGGCTCACGGGCCCAGCCGCTCCGCGGCACATGGGATCTTCCCGGACCAGGGCACGAACCCGTGTCCCCTGCATCGGCAGGCGGATTCTCAACCACTGCGCCACCAGGGAAGCCCCATGGAGCAGTTTCTGAACGGTTCAATTGGCTCTCAAGAATGCTTTCCAGCTCTAATCATCTAAGTTTGTCCATGAGAGTCTGTGTGCACTGCAGGCTGGGTCCTCATCAGGCTGATAGTCACATCTCCTTGTAGAAGAAATCTGTTTCACTCTGATGTTCAGAGAGATACTGCTCCACTTTCACCCCGTGTCAGTAATGTCCACCATGTAGCACCCTACATGGCCAACATGAATTTCCTGTTAGCATGGCAGTGAAATTTCCCTACATCACTTCTAAGAAATGTTGACAGAATGAGACCAGTGGTGGTGGGGAAAATGTTGTCCCCTTGTAGTTTGCTTGCATGAATATTAGCAGGATTTATCTAATGCAAACCTAGTGGCAATTCCCTTTTGAGGAAAAGCCCAGTCTCAGAGTGAGAAAGTTCCTATTTCTGTTCTCTCTCAAACCCCTCTCTTGAAGATAACTCACAATCCAAGAATTATGCATGTGTACATTTGAGGGAGTTTCCTCATGGGACATTCTGTTCTTCAAAATTTGAGTGCTCAATTCTATACTGAATCACTTCGGAAAATTTATTAAATATATCTGTCACGACTGGGTTTGCTGAGATGTACATGTATTTTCTTTTTCGGAAGTATTCAAGTTTCTAGCTCTTTGAAAACCTGATGCCTTCCGAAAGTGTAAATCCACACTGAGGTTCATACTATTCATTTGTAATTTTAGTGTTAGGCAACCATTTTAAGATGAATGTCCAGCAGCTTTGTTTTTCTTTATCCACTTATGTTAGTATAACTGCCATAGCTACTCTTAGGAGGACTCCAAATTGTAGTTAAACGGAAGTTAATTTGAAGAGTAAGTCCTAAAACTTAATGCCCTCCACCCACCAATATTAACCTCATGACTCAAAGAAATTGTTTCCATGAGTCGTACTCATGTTCTCTTTTTTGTTACTATAGTGAAAATGAACAGGAACAAGCAAACAGGGGTTATAAAGATACTTCAAGTCTATAAATGCAGGCATGTAAAAATAAATGTCATGAAAAGAGTGCAATTCAGGATTTTCAGAATAAATAATTCCCAGATGGGAATCCTAGCCCAGTTTTCCTTGGTTTTGTGTGAGAAATTAGGAAAGGGGCAATTCCTGGCTACAAACTTGAACCAGTCACTAGGGTAAGGGGCCACTGCTGTGACTCCGCACTCCTGCCTGCCTGCCTGCCAGCATTCTCTTCCACCTTCCGTTCCTCCAGGACACCCCATCCTCCCGCCCTCCCTCTCCCTAGAACACCAACAGCCCAGCTGCTCTGCCCCTCCCCCAGTGTTAGCCACTTCCCCAAGGGCTGCTCCAGAAGCTGCCTGACCTCTGGGTCAGGACATTCCCCTACTCACCCCCCACCTGCCCCCGTCAGATCTCAGAGTGGCCCAAAGCTGCAGAGAGGGATTTAGGGTCTTGCTGGGAACCTAACATCACCCGCAACTTTCCTTCGGTGGAAAAAACCTTTTGAATTCTACCCAACTCACTTAAAATTGGTCTTATGGAACATAATCTATTCCTAGCTTGGAGACTGCCTGTATATTAAATTTGACAACACAAACAAGAGTCAAATGAGATAGTTAACTGAAAATATGATTTTCTCCAAGGGAAAAAATGTTTAAAAAAGAAGTGTGGGTTCCTATAAAAACTAATATCACAGAAAATCAGCTGAAGAAAAGCGTTGGAGAAAAAAAATACTTACCATTCATGGTGATTGTCTACAAAAGCAGACATGGGACTTATTTGTACTGTGTATGTGTCATTGGCTGAATATTCAAATAAGCCATAATATGGGTTAAAGAGTTCTCTGGATACCAGGAAGAAAAACTCTCTGGAAGGTCCACTGTAATCCAGCCTTTAAAAAATTCACAAAAAGAACAACCAGTTATTATTTTTTTCTACTTATTAGGCACATTTTCTACAGTGCTCAACTCTCTACAGAACACTCCTTAGAAGTCTAATTATCCACATACCAGGATTGTCCAAAACACTGGATGTTGAATGATCATGATTACTGATCTCAAACATGTTTTGACCCAAAATAACGTAATGGACATTTATATGGAGCATATCTAAAACTAAAGCTACATATCAGATAATGGATGAGATAGGCAGTATGCTAATAATTTGATTGTATAAATATGCAGAAAAAGGTAAATTGAAATGCCCAGAGCCAGGTTATGGGGAGAGAGAGTACAGTGGGAATGCTTTATTTAAGCAGGTTAAACCAGAGGGCATCAGCTACATACATCCATGGGACATGGAGTCCTCATGGATTTCTGAAACACTTTTAAATGGGAAGGAAAGAGACTTTAGTGGATTGGTGAGAGGATATTACAGATACAAGGCCTCCTAGGGAGATCAGAGGCAAAAGATGGAATGATAGGGTTCACGTGAAAACTTTAAATTATAAAATGCCATGGAAAACTATAAACAAGAAAAGTGAGGGTGTCTAAAGCTTCCTCGGTAAGGTATTTGGAGAAGAGGCTGAAACTCCAGCGCCTGAACTACAGTGTAAATTCCATTTTACTTACAAAGACATCAGGGTCAAAGTAAATTTTGAGAAATTATTGTGTGAGGTTTGAGGAATGACAAGTGGCCAAAAATGCTGAGAGCAAAAAACACAGCAAAGAGGAGTTTGCAATAAAGCAATTCGATATGCTCAATTTAAAATGAAAAATGTAAAGTACATCTACCCTATGATAAAAAGTTTACACAAGGGTTCAAAGACAGGAAGGAATTCTGAAGGGGGAATGAAAGCTACAGATAAGTTGGAGTGGTGGGATTTTATAAGACTTCCTTTGTTCACTCTATTTTTTTTCCTCTTATGGAATTTCCTCCAGTGGGCATTACTGTTTTTTGTTTTTTTTTTTTAATGACAAAGAAATCATCTGAGTCTTGGGTGGTGGTGGGATTGTGTGATAGAGAAAAGCATCCTATTATAGGTAGAAGAGGGAGTTGGAATACTAGTAAGAAAACTGAAATGGCTTTTGTATGTCTTAGACAAGAGTTTAATAGAATTTACTTAGAACAGACCTCAGCTATCCACCTAACTACCTTCTCAATTTTTGCGATATACGCACTGCCATTTCCTTAATATTTCTAGCTTTACTTGCTTTTCCAATGTAGCCTTGTCTTACACAATATTGATGGAATTATGATGTGCTAGCTTTATATCTTTTCTAATACACATTAAAAGAAACACATAAACATTAAAATAAAAAATGTCAGTCTATGTAATAGCTACAGTCATTTCACACCTCACCAGTCCACACTGCACTTTGGGAGATATGAGTGTAGACTGACAAGAAACCTATGTGTACAGAAAAATGCAAACACAGCAGACTCTCAAGGCCAGAGAGGCCTTAAGGTGACATGACAGAACTGCCTTCTGGGGCAGCTGAATATACTGTGGCTACCAGGAACCGTGGGACTATGCTCAGATCACCCTGGGGGGGGCTCCCAAAGCAGCCCTCCGGCTGCCTGCCAGGTACAGTGACGCAGGCTACCCCTCTTGGTGCCGAGACCAAGGCAGTGTCTCGTGGC
Organism: Delphinapterus leucas; assembly: GCF_059928025.1. Classification (NCBI taxonomy): domain Eukaryota; kingdom Metazoa; phylum Chordata; class Mammalia; order Artiodactyla; family Monodontidae; genus Delphinapterus; species Delphinapterus leucas. The sequence continues at coordinate 39,161,897 of NC_143136.1, read as the reverse complement.
TTCCTTCCACTGTCCTCGTTGCGGTCTCTGACGCCACCAAGAACAAGTAGAATACTTTTTCCACTTGAACGTTCTTCACATACTCAGAGGTTTTCTTTCAACAAATATTTGAGTGCCTATTATGCTTTGGGTATTAATCTAGATGCTAGAGATGTAAATTTTTTTTCAAAAGTCATTTTCTACAAGAACTCTAAGTTCAGCAGTTTCCATAATCCTTGGTCCCTGCCCCCTCCTCACTCATGAACACAGACACTTCTTTCAACCTCCTCTCAATGCAGGGTAGGGAATTCCCTCACCACACTGGTCCTCTGCTCTGGACACGCTCCAGGTGTCAAAGTCTGACCTAAGGGGTGGTGTCTATGCTGATCACAACACTCAAGGTGTGGTCTCGTTAACAAAAACTTAGAAAGGGCTCTTGACCTCTTTTCCTGGAACTTTTCCCCACTAATGCAGCTTAATGTCACTCTGCCTTGTGGGGCAGTCACTTGACTCTGTTGACTCATCATAAACTAGTCATCAGCTCAAACCTTTCACCTATGCTTCTTTAACCTAGGACTCTCCCATACTGTCTGCACGTTCACTGTATCTTTTTTGTTTTGTTTTGTTTTTTTGCGGTACGCGGGCCTCTCACCCGTTGCGGAGCACAGGCTCCGGACGCACAGGTTCAGCGGCCATGGCTCACGGGCCCAGCCGCTCTGCGGCATGTGGGATCTTCCTGGACCGGGGCACGAACCTGTGTCCCCTGCATCAGCAGGCGGACTCTCAACCACTGCGCCACCAGGGAAGCCCCTCACTGTACCTTTTTAAAACCTAAGTACTAGACGTTATACTTTTCCTACTAAATTTCACTTTGTGAGACTGAGTTCATGATTCCAGTCTACCTGGATCCCTGTGGATGCAAAACAGCTCTAAATTTCCTATCGATGGTGAATTTCAGACCCCTGTGTCTCTTCAGAAACAGAGAATGCCATCAATAGTATCTGAGCAGTCATTTCGCCCATCCCCTCATTTCATTGAGAAGACTGGGGCTGAAGGAAATCACTGACTTGTATCAAACGAAAGCTGCAGTGGAGGATCCAGGTCTTGACACCGGTTTCCTGATCCCAAGCGTAATGTTCATTACTCCTTACAGCTCACCCTTCAATAAATTTTAAACTCTCATAAGCAAAACAACGTTGCTTATGGCAAACTATGGCCTGAGGGCCAAATCTGGCCCACCCCCTGGCTTTGTAAATAAAGTTTTATTGGAACACAGCCACGCCCATTTGTTTATGTGTTGTCTGGGGCTGCTTTCCTGTTAGGATGGCAGAGTTGAGTAGGTGCAACAGGGAATGTATGGTCTGTAAAGCCTAAAATATTTACTATCTGGCCCTTTACAGAGAAAGTTTGTCAACCCCTGCTACAGAAGAAAGTAGGAGGAAAATGCTGCTTTATTAAAAAACCTGACTTACCCTAAACCCTCTTCTTTAGTGAGGATCACTTCAAGGCAAGATAAAATGACAACGATACCCTAGGGTGTATGCAACCTCCAGGAGAGTTGCACACACCCTAGGGTGAGACCGTGAGTGAGCCTTGGCCTGAGGGGTCCCTGCTCTGCAGAAACCTTCAGACACAATCAAGGCACAGGAGGATAAGGGTCACAGACAGCTGAAACATGAGTCAAACACTCTGTGAGTCAGTTTTCTTACAAAGAGACAACTGGTATAAGTAAAATGGGTTTTTAGCTGCTTAAAATTAAACAGTGGCATTCAGTTAGAAACAGCAGGTTTTCACTGAGCTTCAGCTCTCAGTGTTTTAATAATACCGCACTTAGCAGAGTGTCTTATAATTGTCTGCCTATGTGTCTGCCTCCCACCAGACACACATCTAAACTGTAAACCTACTGAGGGCAGGGACTATGTCTTTCTCATTTTCGGATCCTGAGTACTTAGCCTGATACATAGGAGGGGATCAGTTTATACTGTTGAATCACTGAGTGGAGCTGTCTGATGCTCTCTAAAGGAAATCAACATAATTTACATTGTTATTTCACATCTAGCGGAGTGAACAGTTTTGCACAAGTCTGCCTTATATTCAATGCATTAATAGGTCATGCCAGTCCTTAAGAGACAACCCGATTAGTAAACACTGTCAGAAATCGCTCAAGTGAATTATGCTTAGAAAGCTTGCTCCTTGTCTTTTCCAAGTCTAATATCTTCTAATACGGTAGAGTTTGTTAAAACAACAAAGATGGACCTCACTGATTGGTTCCTTTTTCATGATGATAACTAAATCTGGCTAAAGATACAATGAATGTCCCCTGAGGAGTTAAGTTGAAAAGTAAAACTCCTTTTTTTCCCAAGAGAGAACAAAGCTAGCAGCTCCTCTAGGAGGGAAATGTATCTTCCTCAACTGCTCAGGCTTTTATCTGCTGTTTTTTTAACTCTAGCAGCACTGTTAGAGTCACTCTAAAGCCAAGACAGTTTTTAAAGTTTGATTTGATTATAATCTGAAATTTAGAACCGCATATCTGAGGGCAGGTTGTTGACTACACATTACATATGTCTACCTAATTCAATAAGACGTGTCCCAGCAGGATACCTTATGCATGCGCTTCCTGTCTTAGCAAGCTCTTCCATATAAATAGTTAATATGACTCATATCACAGGGCTCATTTGTTACATTCCTGTTCTCCCAGTTAGGTTGGTTCCACAGCTAAAGACTTGGCATGGAAATAATGAAACTCCGGACAACGGGTGTGTAGCCACACAACAGCTGCATCTGAGGCCATTTCGGAATAAGCACAGATGTCCTTAGGGTGGCAATGTCGTTTTGAGCCCCATGAAGTGTTGATAAGGCATTTTAAACACCATCCCGTTGCTGGGCTGACACCACCCGAGTTGTTAGTAGCAGCCAGTATTTGTTAAAATAAATAGTTCTATTCTCCTGTTCTTTATTTTCAACTAAAATTTACCAAGTATTCCAAAGGAAGTAGACTATAAAATGAAAGAGGATGGTGCCATTGGGAAGTCTCACTATCATTTCCTACAAGTTTTCTGGAAGACTCTGCTTTCTTACGAGTTGGTTCAGGCACAAATGGCCTACACACCTGATTCAGCCTCAGATACTTACAGCAGCAAGGCTTTGGTTCTTGAGCCACTTAAGAAGGCCTGATGGGTGAGTAAGGAATTTTGTGAGCAATTAGTATGACAAAGTTTTACCTGGTGATACCAAGCCAAAGCCTAGATACAGAAGCACCCTTCTCCAGCATGGTATGGATCAGTTAGGCTATCCTGCAAGTGTCTCTTTTTAGAAGAAAACAAGCAGCACCATAAAGTTTCACTTGAAGCTTTACAAATTTCTGAGGAATAAATGATCAAGCCCAGGACCCCAAACAACTTCTAGATCAGTCAGATGTTAAGAGCTGCTGGTTATTTTATAAGCAGGGACCCAAGAAAACCTTTCAGATCTCATCCTCCCTAGTTGCTTCTGTCCAAGCAACTAGGGAGGATGAGATGCTTCTGCCTAGATGCTTCTGTCATCTGTCTAAGTAGAAATATCACAGGAAGAGTGCACCTGCTCTTAAACCCCCAAACTAAACCTGTTTGCACGCATCCCCTCCCTAGTCCAAGTGTGGCTTTGCAAGACAGATGACTAATGTCACATCAATGGCACCTTACATATAATGAACTCATTCTTTCCTAAAGAAAGGTGCCTTTTATAGAGCTGGCCATGGAGGAAAAAAAAGAGGCGAGGCAATCACAGTGTAAACATCCTCTCTTTATCCAGGCCATTATTTCCTTACTTGTTTTGGGTACTACGAAGTGAATGTACACCTGAAACTAACACAATATTGTAAATCAACTGTACTTCAATAAAAAAAAAATAAAAAGAAGTGAATGGCCCCAAATGTCCCATCAGAACACAATAGTCTGCCTAGCTAAGTTTTGACACCACACATTTAGAAGAAAATAATACACTAGAGAATATGTGGTATTCTACTGGCTCCCTTCCTAAAGAAGCAACTTCTAGGCGGACAGAAGCACAACAGAAAGAGGCAACTAGAGTATGCAATTTCCCACCACATTCAGTCAAGATGACTCAGTTTTCAAGCTCTTCCACCACTGCTGTCTTCTCCTCTTCCCCACTTTGGAAGAGCAGATAACCAAATTAAGTTGGGTAGAAATTTTAATGACTAGAACAAAACCTTCAGCGCTGACCAAATTAAATCACAGTGTTTTGCTTAGAAACCATCTGCTTTTCAGAAAAAAGCCAAGCATAACATGAAGCATTATTTTAGTGAGATATAATACTTAGCTGTCAACTAGTATATTTACATTAATAGATTCTAGATTTATTTTTGTATTTTTAATTGAATACAGGCATCTCTACTATTCTGGGGTTAATTCTACCTCACATGGAATTTGCAGTCGTCCTGTAAACTTATGACTATAACATTTCCCATCATTTCTCTTGACTCAGCTCTTCCATTTCAGGAACAACCTATATATCATGTGTCAAGACCTACGCAAAGAAACATCTTAAAGCAGAGCTGAAGTCTCTGAGTGAATCTGCTAATTCACACCTTTTTGGAGGGCAGGCAGACGCATTATTCTTAAAAATAAATTCTTTTCTCTTTATGCTCTCACTAATCTATTATAAATAAAGACCCTGATTATGACAGGTAGAAAATACAATCAGTGAGATGGTATCAATAAGAATTGCAAAGTATTATTCCCTCACAGATAACAAAGTTGACTTCAGCAACACAAAATAATACTCTATACATACCAATCAATACCTCTACTAATTCCTTCCACAGAATTAACTGTATCTATATACTTATTACTCTCCTGACCTCAAGTGCAAAAGGAAGTATACACATACCAAAAATTACCCTGGTGGCAATCACTCATCAGACAACAAAGAAATAAGAAAAGTTGTTCAGGGAAACATTCTCTAAATCTCCCCAAATCCTGACTCTATGCTTTCTTTAATAAATGTTCTATTTTAGATTAGTTTTTGATTTATAGAAAAGTTACAAAGACAATAGGGAGAATTCTTATATACCTCACACTCAAGTTTCCCTCTTATCAACATCTTACATAAGTACAGTACATTTGTTACAAAATGAACTGATATTGATACATTATTAACTAAAACCTATACTTTAGTCAGATTTCTTTTGTTTTTGCTTAATGTCCCTTTACTGATCCAGGATCCCATTCAGGATACCACATTACATTTAATTGCCATGTTTCCTTAGGTTCATCTTGGCTGTGACAGTTTCTTAGATGCTTTTGGTTTTTGATGACCTTGACAGTTTTAAGGGGCACTGATAAGGTAATCTTGTAGAATGTTCCTCAATTTGGATTTATCTGATGTTTTCTCCTGATTAGACTGGTGTTACATGTTTTTGGGAGGAAGACAGTAAAGTGTCATTCTCATCACATCATACCAAGGGTACATACTATCAACAGGATATATCACTGTTGATTTTAGATTTTAGCCTTGATCACCTGGCTGTGTGTTTGTCAGGCTTCTCCACTGTAGACTTAACTTCTTTTTCCCCCTTTCATACTGTATTATTTGGAAGAAAGTCACTATGTGCAACTCACAATTAAGGAGCAGGGAATTATGCAGAATTATTTGGAAATCTGCACAAATTTGTCTATTGTTATTTATCTATTTATTCAATTGTGTATTTATATCAGTATATAGATATTTATTTTATTTATATCAGTATATAGATATTTATTTTATACTTTGGGGTTCTAATCCAATACTACTTTATTTTTTTGCTCAAATTATTCCACCTTTGACCACTGGCAGCTCTTTCAGTTGGTTCTTGTGTCCCTTTGACATCACTGTGAGCTGTCTGAGCTCCTCTATATTTTCTGGCACAAGATGCTTCAGGTGCCGTCTTGTATATTTCCTGCCCCAGTCCTAGAATCACCCATTTCTCCAAGGAGCCCTAGTCCCTTTTATCGAAGGATGATATTGCAAGCCAACATCTGGGCACTAGGCATATACGTTTTTTAATACCTATTACTAGAGCTAGACATGAAGAACTTACAAAATGACACATTTTGAGGGCATTAAAATTAATGAAGGAAAAGTGACCAGAAAACTTTCAGCTCCATTTCACAATTCCATAGAAAAACCTAGGTAGCTTTTCTCTTTGGGTATTTATTATAATTCAGAAAGAAATGTTATGATCTTTAATTTTAATGTAGCAAGATGACAAAGGCTAAAATAACTTCTTAATTTTATGTTGTTTTGAGGTTTCAATTTTTTAGCAAGCATACTGCGTTAATCTTTCAAAATAGTATTATGTATTCCCAATGCCTTAATAGCAAAATAAAGTCTATATCTAACAATCTATATGTATGATACTGACATGATAAAGCCATGAGACCAGAAGTTATCTGGCCCCATTCCAGTTTCAAAAAACCGTATGCAGAGGGGCCTGATTAAGAGATTGTCCCTGAGGGCTGAGGTCACACCTCAAAATATCCTCCCTCTTATTTTCCTTCTAGGGTTACAGGAAGAAGACAAGAAATGGAGGCAGGAAACATTTGGACATTAGTGGCAATTAAATAAGGTTTCAGGCCCCACTCTGCCTGGGCCTCCTCCTAGGAATGGATGTCAGTCCAGACCATGCGGAGACAGCTTTAGGATGACCAAACATGATAGCATCTGTTCTATTCAAACCTAAGTACCAGGGTTTCCAAAGACGCTTGCCTACATCTCTGAGATCTCAACAAACTGTGGTCCAACAAAGAAGAAAGGCAGCTGGAGTTCTGGGGGAGGAAAAGTATTCTCATCCAAACCAGACTAGTTATGTAAGGAAATACGTGGAATCCCATGCATACCTGTGATTAGGCTAAAAACATTTGCCTTCATTTTCAATTGCCCACCTGCATCTTTAAGACAACTAACAAAAGCTAGAACCATTAAGGCTTGTCAGCAACAAAAGGCTCAAGTCTCAGGCAAGCTTCTCAAACTTTGTCACATTATATTGTTTTCCCATGTAGTATTTTACTTTAATCTAGTCACAGCTGGGAGACTATACAACACTATATGTGACAAGAGAAGTTATCAGTCACTAGCTGGAATAGTGAAAAGATCCATGGGTAGGAAAAAATTCAGATAGATCAGAGTTTAGGAGTTTTGCCTAAATCCCAGTGCTGGTCTAAGAATCCTGGATGGAAGACAAGAGACCTAATTTTAAATCTCAATTTTACTATTATCTAGTTCTACTAGCACATGTGAATTATTTTATACTTAAAAAAAATTTTTTTTTGCGGTACGCGGGCCTCTCACTGTTGTGGCCTCTCCCGTTGTGGAGCACAGGCTCTGGACGCGCAGGCTCAGCGGCCATGGCTCACGGGCCCAGCCGCTCCGCGGCATGTGGGATCTTCCCGGACCAGGGCACAAACCCGCGTCCCCTGCATCAGCAGGTGGACCCTCAACCACTGCGCCACCAGGGAAGCCCTATTTTATACTTTGACAGCTCCATTTCATCAACCATAAACCAAATGGCTGAATTTATTGAATATTATTGCTACGATTCCATAATCTAGTATACTTTATTCCTGGCCAAGGCTGAGAGAGGTAGCCTTAAAATGATCCAAATCAACAGCAGTTAAGGAGTTAAAGAGAAGACAACCCGAGTTCAGACAATCACGTGGTAGTTTTAAAATTCACTCTAGTGATGTCTACAAAGAAGGTGCTGAGACTCCAAACCTAAACCTGAAATGAGGAAAGAGTAAGGGGTCTAGGAGAGATGAGAGCTTTCATCTTCTGAGGAGTCATAAAACCACCGTTATGCCTATTTGAATGCAATAAACACCGTGTAGGAGTCTTTAGTCATTCATTTCCTAACCCTTATCTCTATGAGCACACTCATGGAAGAGTCATACAAGGCTGGACTCTGTTTATGGCAGGCAGTTATTTTGGTAGGTGTGCCAAAGAAAGAGAAAAAGTGGGGACAGAGAAATAAGAACCAAGGCCCAAGAGATACTGCTGGGGAGATTTCCAGGTAGAACAGAAGGATTCTTCTTTTTTCCTCTTTTTCTATCTTTTTAAAATTGAAGTACAGTTGACATACAATATCATTTTAGTTGCAGCTATACAAAGTAGTGATTCCATAATTTGATACATTGTTAGATGGCCACCACTGTGAGTCTAGTTACCATCTTGTCAGCATACAAAGTTATTACAATGCTATTGACTATATTCCCTTTGCTGTACATTACATCCTGTGACTTCTTTATTTTACAAATGGAAGTTTGCGCCTCTTAATCCCCTTCTCCTATTTCGCCCATCCTGCATCCTCCCTATGCCCCCTACTCTCTAGCAAACACTAGTTTCTAATTCGTGATTCTGAAACTGAGCTTATTTAACAGGTGAAGTACGATTTACTTAGTATTCCTGTGCACATAACAAGATCATAGATGTTAAAATGCAATTCCTTGCTTTTTTTAAATCTCAAAGCCCATGTTTTGAACCCTCTTACACTGTTGGTGGGAATGTATATGGGTACAGCCACTATGGAAAACAGTATGAAGCTTCCTCAAAAACTAAAAATAGAGTTGCCATATGATCCAGCAATCCCGCTCCTGGGCATATACCCAAACAAAACTCTAATTCAAAAAAGATACATGCACCCCTACGTTCATAGCAGCACTATTCACAATAGCCAAGGACCTGGAAACAACCTAAATGTCCTTCGACACATGAATGGCTAGAGAAGATGTGGTACACATATATAATGGAATATTACTCAGCCATAAAAAATGAAATGATGCCATTTGTAGCAACATGGATTGACCCAGAGATTATCATACTAAGTGAAGTAAGTCAGAAAGAGAAAGACAAATACTATATGATATCACTTATATGTGGAATCTAAAAGATGACAGAAATGAACGTATCTACAAAACAGAAACAGACTCACGGACACAGAGAACAGACTTGTGGTTGCCAGGGTGGCGGGGGGGTGGGGGGGAGGGAGGGATAGAGTGGGAGGAGCTTGGGGTTAGCAGATGCAAACTATTATATAGAGGATGAATAAACAACAAGATCCTATTGTATAGCACAGGGAACTATATTCAATATCCTGTGATAAACCATAATGGAAAATAATTTGAAAAAGAATGTATACATATGTATAACTGAGTCACTTTGCTGTACAGCAGTAATTAATACAACATCGTAAATCAACTGCACTTCAATAAAACGAACAAACAAACAAACATGTTTTCCCTTTGAGAGAAAGAGTTACGGGGAGAAGAAACGAAACTAAGTTTCTGCTCTCAAAAATGATCTATAGTTATGAGCTTTTACCAAAGAATTTCTATGTCAAATGATTTAAAAATCAAAGGAAGCTTAAAAAAAAAAAACAAAACTGAAAGGTTTAAGTGTATGAGAACAGCATTTTCCGTCAGAAGGATTTCCTGTTTCAGGCAACCGCAGGGGACAGTGTGGGGAAACATCCTCCGGCAGCCACAGCCTGTGCTTCACAGGCCACTTCTCTGTGCTACTCACCCTTCCTCCCCAACAAATGTGACATACAGCTTATTTCTCTGCAGGTCTTTTCTGGAGTAGCCCATAATCTGATTAAAAGCATCTTCGAGCAAGTGATCTCTTCTGATAATTAACCTGTCCAGAGAAAGACAATTTGAAAAATACAGATTATTTCCTAATCCTTATCTTTCCAGAACTGGGCACTTGCCATTTAATTTCCACTTACCACAATTAATTAGGTGAAAAGTGGAGTGACTTACTATCATCGCTATCTGCAATAAAGCACACATCTGTCTGTAACTCTTAATAGCATTAACAAGTTACAACAGAGAATCATTGGTAAATAGAGCACCCCACCTAAGACCTGTAAAACCAATGCAAGAGTCCTTTCTGAATGGTCACATCAATTTATCCCAGAAGGAAAATAATTAAAAAACAACACACACACACAAAACATTTGTTTAGGAAAGGAAGAGCAACCCTAGGAGGTAATGATTTAAGCCTGAATGCACTTAGGAATTCAATTCTTAAGTACCTAGAAAGATAACAGTGAGAACAAGAAGGACAAAAAAATTCTCAGTGTCCTCCAAAGCAGTGGAGTTTACTGTTGTGCTTAGTTTTTTTTTTTTTTTTTTTTTTGCGGTACGCGGGCTTCTCACTGTTGTGGCCTCTCCTGCTGCGGAGCACAGGCTCCGGACGCGCAGGCTCAGCAGCCATGGCTCACGGGCCCAGCCGCTCTGCGGCATGTGGGATCTTCCCAGACCGGGGCACGAACCCGTGTCCCCTGCATTGGCAGGCGGACTCTCAACCACTGCGCCACCAGGGAAGCCCTGTTGTCCTTAGTTTAACTTTAAAATTAAGTGAATCTTGAGATTCCCTAAGTGACAGATACAAATGAATGATACTGGTGGTTGATTAATCTACTTGTGACAATGACAATTTAAGTCACCCTTAAACAGGTGTCAATTTTCCCTTAATGCAAATAGTAATGGAAAGGGAGATGATAGGGAGGCTGAAGGCATGAAAGCTTGATCAGCAAGACCTTAGTAAGTGAAGCTCAGAGAGGTACGGTGTTTGGGGCGGGCTGATGTTTTCGAGGGTGATGAAAGGGGAACCTGTGAGTTCAGATGAGCAAGCCCTGCATGGGGGGCAGTGAGCCGTGTGCCTGCTGGGCTGGGCAATTCTCTCACACACCCAGGTCCCGACGCTTCTGCAGTCAGACCCTCCCTCCTCTGTCCTCTCTCAAGTGGCATAGTGATCTCTAGTGGGGACATGGGACAGGGGTGGAGGTGGGGCTGAAGGGAGTATGGGTAAGTAGGAAGTTCAGATAATTCTAGGCCAAACAACAGGATGATGTTTCAATTTCCCCATTTAAAGGGAGGTGGATAAAGACAAGCAGAAACAACATTCATGACATATTCCGTTGGACAAGTTAAGCTTACTTCACAGAAGGCAACAGAGCTGAGCAGTAGTCCTACACTCAGGTCAGCCCAGGAGACAGTGACGTGCAATAGAAGACACTTTGACAGCCTTATATCTAATGAATATGCAATATAAGTCAACCAAGAGGTACTTTTCAGGAGAACAAAATAAATCAGCTTTTAATTTTGCCTTATTTTTATGTGAAACATGGTCATCTCTTTCCTGTCTGTTTTAAAACCGTAAGTTTAATTGTGCTTAATTCAAGAACTATGTTTTAGATGATCCTGTAATTTACACATGCCCAAATAATTATGCCGACTAAAACGAAGGCTGGTCATCCCTAATCAATCCATTTCCTACATTCCAAATTGCATCCCATCTTTTCACCATCTACAAATCCTGGGGTTTGTATTATTTTGACTTACTTTAATTTCCCTGGGCCTTGTCCATATCCTTTAGTCTCTAACTTCCTGTAAAAGTTTCTTAGTTTGGCTTCAAAGTCTCGCTTGTAAGGGGCTGGAGCACGGGCATTGGCACGCTGAGTACCTACAACAAAGCACGAAGAGACAAGGGTGTGGATTTGTGCGATGTCCTTATGTTCATCACATCACCATGAAAAATATTACCATGGGGCTGAGACCACAGTTAACAAGTAAAAGGAGGCAATACTTTTAGGTCCCTGCACTTTTCACCTCTCCAAGTCGAAGGCTATCACAGAGCTTAACCAGGATCTTAAGATGTCTTCTTTGTGGCCTTCAAATCCTGTTTGAAGAGTTACAATGGTGCCCATGTGTTAGTCAAATATGTTCCTCTTTTCAGTCCAAATCAATATGAGTCAAACAGTTACTCATGTCTAATGGTAACTGTTCAGGGTGGAATATCTTTGCTTGCGGCTGAGATGATATCACAGCAAATAGACAGGAAGTTATAGTGTGAAAGTATGTGGTATGCAAAGCAAGAACAGTGAGTTTCCATACTTGATGAAAAACCTACAACATTATATTTCATACCGCAGGGTAGAATAATCTTGATTTGAAAACAGAATTCAGCCATAATTGCAGAAGGCACATGTCTCCTGGTTATGCAGAATAAAAATACTGTGATTTGTTGCATTCTTAATACATGCCAAGTACTGTAATTATCTACAGATTATCTAAAGATGTCATGTCATTACATGTCATTCCACGGCAAGCATCATTAATAAAATATAAAAGCAACATGGTTTGTTCCTCTTTCCATAGAAAAACCTGGTTTTGTGTCACACTGTGACTAACCAACGAGCGGGGATACAAAACTGATGATGAATATGGGCATCGGCGCCATGACAAAAACACTGGGTATTTCCAAGGCATATTTCACAAAACAATAAAAGAAACCAGAAAACAAAAATTGTGATGTCTTGTGCATTACATACCATGTAAGATCCTTAAATATATCTTTATGCATGAATCGACTAAGTGATGATTATTTTTTGCTAATACTGTGTTAGGTTCAGCAACAGATGCTCAGAATGGATAAGGTCGGGTTGCTGGAGTGGATATCTTGGTTGGGAAGACAGAAATAGAACATATCAAACAACTAGAGAATATTTAAGTCTTAAACTAGATGGTATACAAACTCTAAAGCAGAAGGAACAAAACGATAGCCCTGGGGCTATACCCAGCCCTATAGATTTTGTTTGCCACACAATGTTCTAAAGATTTTAAATTAACTGCCAACATTTAAGAATGAGGAGATTTCAAGTAGAAAAAAAAAATCCTGATTTCTCGTGAAAGTCAGTTGGGAACTCCTGCAACAACTGGCTTGCATTTCCCTGGGGCTACAGAGGGCAGCTGCCCCATTAGGTGAAGCACGTGCTCTCCACTGTGCCACCGCCACTCAGTGAGGATGCATCTGAGATCAGTGTTATAGAAAAGTAACAGTAAATGAAGATAAGCAGAGATCAAAATGGAAAAGACTTCAGGGAGGAGATGTTATTGGAACCAGGCCTTATAAACATGGGAGAACTATAGTCTATACTGGGGCAGGGCAGCAAGAGCTGGAATAAGCATTGCCTGCATGTTCAGAAGACACGGAGGAGACCCCACTAACCTAGAGCAGAGGGGGAGTGCTAGGACGTAAGTAGGAAATTAAATTGGTCAGAAGTTTGGTATGAAATTATGAGAAGAATTTTTAAAGACCTAGCTGAGAAGTGTGAGCGTGCCACTTCTGCGCCACCAGGGAAGCCCAATATAAAGCTTTTTAAACAATAACAATAGCTGTCATTTGTTGTGTCTGCTATGCATTAAGGACCATTCACTTTACAGAGAGGATCTTGGGAAATCCTCACAAGTCTAAGAAGCAGGCATTAGTATTATTACTGTCATCACCACTTTGTAACTAAGGAAACTGAAGTCATATGACAGTGGATAGTAGATTTAGGATCTGAGCCAGGTCTGTCTGATGCTAAAGCAGCATGGGAAATGATGCTGGTGGACAGGAGCATATGAGGCTTTCTACATACTAAGCTGGAGAGGACAGCTGTTCAGGTGGATATACCTTGCGGACACTTGAAAATATAGTACTGGAGTCCCAGTGAGAGATCTGGGCCACACTTGTGGACTAAATGAGTTAGTGTATGTGTGGTATGGCACTTCGCGCAGTGCCGGCTGCATAAGCAGCCCCATGTAAACGTTAGCTGTTATTGCTATTATCTGCATAGTTGTGAATACTAAACACATGGGGAAATGTACTGAGGTCGGGGAATGGAATTTAATAAAATGGGCTACTGATGAATAATATGTCCAGAGTTCTGTTGGCACAGTTATGAATCTTTTACCCAAAGAGCTAAGAGCTATGCCATAAATGAAACAAATAAACTGGACCTTAAAAGGTCTGGGATGCAGAAGACTCCTAGGCAGTGGTTCTCAATCTTGACCGCACATTAGAATCACTTAGGGAGCTTTTAAAAATCCCAATGTTCAGGCCACAGCCAGGACATATGACATCAGAATCGGTGGGGGTGACACCCAGACATTAGTGTGTCATGCAGCTCTCCAGAAGATTCCAACGTGCAGCCAAGTCTGAGAACCATTATCTCCCACAAGAAGGTCAAAGGTAACCAATGAAACACCTGGGCATCATCCAGGGACCAACACAGGGGGAATACTTCTCATGTATTTGAAAGGTATCATTTGCAACATGAAGGACCATGATCTGCATGGACTCTGGGCTCCTCTCTTGGATGGCTGAGGGACAGAGCCATGCAGCACAAGTCCAGTTAGAGTGGTAGAATAAAGCTTTTGCTGCTGCAGTCTGAGTAACTGCAGACTACTAAACCCAGACAGCTCAGAAAGCAGCCATAATGAATCAGCTTTCAAGAGCGCGATCATTGATAGGGAAGAGGAAAAACAGGAACAAAAGACCGAAAATCTTTCAGGACTCAAAAGAAACCCGATTCTTGAAGAGTTGATTACTTTTGAAAAACAGCACATATACTATTGCTATATAATTTGAGATGCTTAAAAGGATGTGGCAAATGCCATAATGCATTCCATCAATATCAATACAGACACTTAATAAAAATTAGCTCTGACTCCTTTTAAGCTCTAGGTAAAGGAATTCAATTATGGAGGCTCTGGAGACAGAAACTGTTAAATGCAAAAATTCTTTTGCCAATAGTTCTATGATGAAAAAAATCATTTACACATTACATCATGATTTAAAAATTACAATAAATTATGCTGTTGGCCCTTGTCAAATTCTTAATGCAAGTCAGGTGCAACTGCCAAGAAAATCCAGGGCAGAAACAATATTACTTCCACTTTGGAAATAAAACATTATCTTGGAGACTGAGCTCACAGAACTAAGAACCATAACTGTAAGTGAAGTTCTAGAATATAATTCTCTTATAGAGAGAGTAATGGCATAGTCTTTATGGTCTTAAGAAAGGAAGTCAGATACGAAAAGGTCAACGTTACATATAGGAAGTGATCAAATGAAAGGCTGGTTTTATGGATAGTCAGTATTATGTTAATTATTTATGGGAAAAAATTTCAGTAACAGATATTAGACTTTTTAAAAATCATTGCTAGGCAGGCCTAAAGTACTTCCATATAGTGTTACACTATTTCCACATACTGTTAAAAAACTGCACAATCACATACAAACTAAAGAATTCTACCAGGCAAAGGATTTCTTTTCTAGGTGATACTAGAAAAACCTTGGCATCAAACAGCTAAGAAGTCTGGATCTTTTTTGATGCTGGGTGTGCCACCCAGGACCCAGAATGCTCTGATGACTTGCTCTTGGTCTGCAATGGAGGGGGATGAAGCTCAGCCTAATTCAGCATGGTTCCAGGCCTATGTACTGGGATGGCTCAGAAGAGAATTTCTTTTCTGTTCACTTTCTAAAACAGATAAACTCTATGACATTTTTTTTTTTTTTTTTTTTGCGGTACGCGGGCCTCTCACTGTTGTGGCCTCTCCCGTTGCGGAGCAGCAGGCTCAGCGGCCATGGCTCACGGGCGCAGCCGCTCCGCGGCATGTGGGATCTTCCCAGACCGGGGCACGAACCTGTGTCCCCTGCATCGGCAGGCAGACTCTCAACCACTGCGCCACCAGGGAAGCCCTCTATGACATTTTTAAAACAATAATTCCCTGTTAGTGAATGAGAACAAATTATCAAGCATTATAATAATTTCTGGAAAACTCTATCTTATGGAACATAGATCAACAATGGAAATTAAGAAAAAAACCAACCAACCAACCAAACAAACAAAACCTCAAAAAATAGCTGGCACAAAGCACAAGCAAGGAAGTCCTGGCATTTTTGCTTTATTCTCTAAGAGTAATAAAAGGCCCTCAGGTCATTGTTTTGACCTTGTTGATGCTTCCATTTACCTACCATTTATTTATTTGATAAACTGATTTTTCAAATGTTGGCAAATTAAAAGCAATTTATTAAAAGGGGAAAGCTGGAGGGCATGCCAGTGACAGGCATCTTCTGAGAGCGTTAGGGGTGGGAAGCAAGGGAGAGTAACAGCAACAAAAAACACAAAAATAAAAATACCTGTATATTGTGACAGAGATAGTATTTGGTTTTCCTCCAGTCTCTGGAATCATAACTCCCCCATCCCCACCTACCCAGAGAGCATCCTTCATTTGTACTGTTTGGTTCCTAGATCATCCCTGTGGGGCTTAGCAAAGAGAAGGGATAGAACACTTTTTCTAACAACAAGTATAAAGCTGCTTCAGAGACTGTGGAAAAGGGGAGGGATGGAAGAGGGAGAAGGGAGGGTGGGAGGAAGTCAAAGAAGGAGGAAGGGAGAAGAGGGAGAGAGAGACGCTGAGAGAGAGAGAAAGGGAGGGAGAGAGGGAGGGAGAGATGGAGGGGGAGAGAAAGTGAGGAGGAAAGGAAGGGGGAGGGGAGGGGAGGGGAAGGAAGAGAGAATATTTGTGAAAAGAGCCGATGAGATAAGCAGCAGCTGGGATACTAAGACTTTGGAGGAAGAGAGGGGAAAAGAAAGTCCTTAAGGAGGTGCACTGTGTGTTGAGAGAAGTAACTGCCCTGAAGACAGCCTTTGGTAAAGACCCACACAGCTCTTCAGTGCTCTCTCGTCTGTTTTACTTCTCTTGAGTGTGATCTGTTGCTCTACTGGCTTCCAGAGTGTCCAGTTCTAGTCAAGTTATAACAGCTCTGTATGCTGATCCCCCCGAACCGTGAAATATCCTCAAGGCACTGTGTCTAGGGAAGCAGGGAGAAGTATAATGTATTTATGAAAGAGTCTCAGCAAATGGTGGGTTAAACAAATTCTCAGATGTCTAATGTCACAGCTTTGGTCACGTGGAAAATTCACATAAGTAAGCACGTCTCCAACAATATTAGATAAATTAGGTGTTCTTGCATTTCAATTCCTAGAAATGTACAGCTACAAAAAGTCCTTAAATAAAATTCTGGATCCTATATTTGGCATAATAAACCATATGGTAATTGGAAAGATCTTTTCCTTCTGGCATAGCTAAGGTTGGGACTGGCATTATAATGGTCCTAGAAAAACAAACCTTCACATTCCAAAATTTTGACAAATTTTAGGTGAGCACTCTAACAGCTGCAAAAAGCAGCGAGTCCAAGTTTCCAAAGCCCCTCTCTCTCCTGCACTTGAAAAGGCATGTAAATGGGCTTGGAATGGGGAAAAGTATGGAAAGTTTAGCAGGTTCCTGGGTGTTCTGAAAGAAGATCATTAAAATTTATGATTGTCGTAATTTTTCCAATATTATTCCCATACCACTAAAAGGGATGAAATTCTAGTCACAAGGAGGATCAGACAACTTGAAAAAATCTGTTAGAAATGTTTTCATAAGAACTTTAGGAGTACTGGTAGAAGAGGTTATTTTACTCAAAGAAACAGAAGATCCCTCCACAGGGTAAATAAGGCTAGTCCTGCCCTTGTTTCATGTGGAATTAGTTATAGTTACTTCCATTGATATCAGGCAGTACATCCCGATTTCAAGATCAAATAAAGTCCACTGAAATAGAGTAGGCCAAAAATATGGAGATGATTCTTCCTGAAAATTAAAACCACCACAAACACTGCTAGCAATTTAAATATATTTGGGTTAGACATGTCTTTGGAAAACGTTTAACTCTCAATCTGCTTCCAGAATGCATTTATTACCACCATGGGTTACTTATGTACATTTGTGATGCTACATGAAAAGAAGAAACTTAGTCACCATTTAGAATGTTCACAGAGTCTCAAGTCCAGCCTGTCACCGAGAACACATGCCTTTGCAGGGCTCAGAAGGGAAAGAATCCGGTGAGCTACTTTTTCTCTAGGAGGAGGGGCCACAGAAAAGGTCTGGAAAAGAGAGCTTTGACTGGGATGAGCAATACTCCACAGAGCTTCATTCCTTTAGCCATAAAGCATGAGGTGAAGGGACAACCCATTTAAACCCCCTCGTAGGTTCTAGCTAAGATTAAGGCCAGTCAGAATGATTAAATATCTAGGCAGTCAGTTCTGCAAACATGATATAGATTTATATATATCAGTTATTAGTAGTTCAAATATTGACAAATTAGACTTCTCAGATTTCCAGAAAGAGAGAAAAAGGGATAAACTAACATTTATTGGATGCTTGACATGTTTTAGGTACCAGGTGAGGCATTCTCCTCCAAATAACCATGGGAGGTGATTACTATCATTCCCATTTTAAGGAGCAAGAAATTCAAATTCAGGAAAGGAAGTAAACTGCCCAAAGTCACACACAGTTGGTAAATGACCGAGGCCAGCTGTGAATTCCATTAATTTTTCCCCTACACCTTTACACTTACCCATAGAGCCATATACTTATTTTCTTTTCATCCTGTATCATCA
This sequence comes from Delphinapterus leucas, assembly GCF_059928025.1. Classification (NCBI taxonomy): domain Eukaryota; kingdom Metazoa; phylum Chordata; class Mammalia; order Artiodactyla; family Monodontidae; genus Delphinapterus; species Delphinapterus leucas. Next base: position 39,143,611 of record NC_143136.1, on the reverse strand, counting down.
AAATAAGTGTCCCTACTTTGTTCCAAAGTTGACCTGTGCTTTGCCTCCAGTGTCCTGCCTTCCCACGGGCCTGTGCTGTGCTGACCGCTGCGTCTTCGCCCCATTCAGCAAACCACTTTCCTTCCACCCACATTATCTGACCTCCGCACACACATGCTCAACTTCCCCATCCTAAAATCCCTTCCTTAATTCCTCTTCTCCTTCTAAGTACTGCCTTATTCTGCTTCACTTCCATATTTCATGAAGAGAGTATTTTTCATGCCTGTTTTCTACTTTACATCTTCTAGCATCCTGTAACTGGTAACATTCCAGTTCATGACCTATTAATTCATAGAAACTGCTTTGGCAAAGGCCACATATAACTTCATGATTTTCAAATCTAATGGCCTCTTCTCAGGCCTCATCCTTCTTGACTCCTTTGAACACCTGGCCCTGTTGGCCACTCCTTCCTTCTTGAAACATGGCTTCCCCGAAAAGACTTTCCTAATTCTCTTCCAAAATCCATTGGCTCTCTCACTTTCACTTGCACCCTCAGCCCCTCCCTTAAATATTGGAGCTGCTCATGTCACCATCCCCTATTTTCTCTTCTTTTCACTGACCTGTCCTCCCTACTTCCTCTGTCTACCCAATGGGCTTTAACTGCCGCCAGCACACCTGTATTCCTAGCTGCTAACCTCCCCTGAGCTCCAAGACTCTGTTTCCAGTTGTCTTTGGGTTTCCATCTCCAGTTGGATGGCCCAAAGATTCTTCAACAAAACATGCCTCAAACCAGCCTTTCACCTCTCCCCTCCAGTCTAACCCTTTTTCCTTTCTTGGTAGATGGTGTTACCATCTGTCTAGCAGTCTATGTGGTGAGAACCTTAGAATTTGCCTTGACTTTTCCCTACTTGGACTTAAAGTTCTAGAATCTCTACATCCAACATAGCCTTTGAATTAACTCCCTTTTCTCTATCACTGTTACTCCAGCCCTTATCATGTCACCTGGGTTAATGCAACAGCCTCCCAGATGGTTTCTCTAACTTTAGTCTCTCGTCTTCTAATACATCCTCCACATGGCCACCAAACTGAACTTTATAAAACAGGATATTCCTGTTGGTAAATTTTCAGTGGCTCCACATGGAGTACAAAGTAACACTTCAGTGGCCAACCAACTCTAGCTTATCTTTCCAACCTGTGCTTTGAGAACTTGCCTTTACTTGTATCTATTAATTTGTCCTAAACTACTTTCATGCTTCTGTGGCTTAGCTCATGCTGCTCCTTAGAATGTCCTTGTTCCTTTGGTCCACCTGGTAAAATCCTATTCATCATTCTTCAAGACTTCCCTTTATACCTTTCCCCAAACACCCCACCCCCATCTTGAATGAAGAATTGTTCCCACACATTTCTTCATTATAGGACTAAACACAGAGCTTTTGGAGTCACTTGTTGACTTACTGCCCCACCGTGAATTTTCAAAGGCAGAGACTGTATTATTCATCTTTGTAGAACCAGGGTCTAATTCAGGGCTTGGATCATAGCTGGATGCTCAATAAATCTCTATTAAATGAACAAATTAATAGACCTTTTTCTGTTTGCAGTATTCAGTTAGGCTGTAGCTTCACTATGAGACCAATATATGAAACAGGTGTTATATATCAGAGAACACAGAGCAGCTTTTAGTGACACATACGGAGTTTGGATTTCTATTAAAATAGTTTTAAATTCTGATAACTGCTACAGTATGAACTATATATGGCTTATAATAAGGATAAATAGAGCTGATGTTCTGTCAACATCATGACTACTTTCCTTAAAAAATAACTCATTTGCTAAGCTGCATTATCTACTATTTATTCATTCATCCATTCATTCCTCCATTCACACCATACCCCTTTCAAAAAGAATTTAAACTTAAAATTTTTAGTTAATTTCATCTATCAGCATGTTCTACCTGCCCATGTATCTCTGGTCTTCCTATCTAATGCAGTTAGTAACTACTGAAGGGAAAAAAATTATCCAAGACCATTAAACTCACTAATTCTAATTCTATAATATTTCTTGAAAATAGAGATTTCTCTTTATTATTCATTGAATCAATCTCCTAACTAGAACTTTTTAAATCCAAAAAGCTAACATAGCATTTTGTGCCCTAATATTTTCCAAGATATATTAGGCACTACATAACATAATGAAAAGTAAATTCTACATCTGAGTATTTCATACTGCTGACATTTATCCTATTTTGGAATGTCATTATTTTCCTGTCAAAATAAATCCCCATGGAAACAAGCCAGTTTTAAGAGACAGGAAGCACCACAGAATATGTACCTGTGCTAACAGTACAGATGTACCCAAAGTGTTCCCTTACTGTCCTTTATGAAGACAGAACATGTGACTTCAGGGCTCACTCCTCAGAGAAACTGCATGCAGCCGGTGGACTCACCTGGTGAGTTCTGGGGAGAGGACACAGGAGAGCCACGTGGGGACTGACAGTAGCTGGGATGGAGTAAGGCATGTGGAGGCACATATGACATTATCTCTTCTTCAAATAAACTGGGGAAAGACAAGAAATAAAATGCATACTTTAGCCAAAGAGGTGGGTAAATGCCTTGTTTCTGCAATGAGTAAGTCGATCTCTCGCTCTGACCAATTCCATCTGAGGTCCATTTCACGTCCTAAAGAAAGCACCTGTCCCCCTTCTCCTGCAGGTAATTAGTGGGACAAAAACAGTTGGCTCTTGCATCTTTTGTGAAACCTGTGGTTATTTGCCTGTTTTCCTACCAACTTTGGACAGCATGATCTCTATTTTGTTACTTTTTTTTTTTTTTTTTTTTTGCGGTATGCGGGCCTCTCACTGTTGTGGCCTCTCCCGTTGCGGAGCACAGGCTCTGGACCCGCAGGCCCAGCGGCCATGGCCCACGGGCCCAGCCGCTCTGCGGCATGTGGGATCTTCTCGGACCGGGGCACGAACCTGCGCCCCCTGCATTGGCAGGCAGATTCTCAACCACTGCGCCACCAGGGAAGCCCCTCTATGTTGTTACTTTAAATGAGTTTGAGTTTGCACGTTCATCTGAAAATAGCCTGGATTTTTACGTCTAGGAATATGAGTCAAACACAAGAGACAATGTTTATGGAAGACCCATAGTAAATACACAAAGTATGTTCATACCTTCATTCCAAGGCACATACAACATGGTCTCAGCCTTCAAAGAGCTCGGGATTTCTTTGCAGAATTAAAAGCAAAATAAAACAAAACACCTCTTAAATAATTACAACTGCTAAATAATAAGCTTCCTCATTTAGTCTGGCTTTATAATGTTTTTCAGATGTGAGGATTTTGATGTTATTCAACCTAGTGTCTTCTTTCTCCTCCATACTGAAATTTCTGTTTCTAATACTCTCCTAAAAGATAGTAACCAGGGATCTGAGATCTTGGAATCCTAGACTTTTCATTAACTGTTATGATAAAGAAATGTACTACTGATTATCAAATATACAAACACTTGACAAATAGAATCAACAATATAAGTAAGAGTACTTGTGTTTTTTAAATTAAGAGTAGAAGTAGCTTTCCCTCAAATTTGGTCACATCTAGAAACCTGCTACTTGTTTTCAAAAAACATTGAGAAAAAGTGCCAACAGTTTAGTCTTGCGAAGATTTAAGGAAAGAACTCCTCAGGGTTATAGCACTGGTTTTCCACTGAGGCTATTTTGCCCTTCCCCACACTCTATGGGGACATCGTACAATGTCTGAGGATGTTTTTGGTTGTCGTAACTGGGAGAGGAGGTGCTTTCGGCATCTAATGGGTAGAGGCCAGGATGCTGATAAACATCTTACAATGCACAGAATAGCTCCTTGCAACAAAGACATATCCAGCCCAAAATGTCAATACTTTTAAGGCTGAGGGACGCTGGGTTACAGCAATGCAATAACAACCTGATAATTCTTTCTCTGGTTCTTCATTCACCTGCACACGTCTGCTAAACCACTATAAACCACTATCACAAAAACATTTTTAGACACCATAGTTTTTTAAGCCATATTTCCACTTTTAAACTATAAAAGTCAAAAGATTTAGAAACAGAAGCAATAAGTAATTGTATTTGTAATACCAAATTAAGCCCTGAAACAGTCAATTCTCTTTCTCAATAAATCAATAACCATTGAAATAATGTGAATTTTAAGTTGATTGCTAAGGAAAAATGCCATATAAACAGTTGATACCATAAAGGTCTAGAAATTCATAGCTAAATTAATTGAAAAGTAGGAATTAGCACCCTCTCCTCAAACATCCATACCTGTGTCCTTTGCTCCATGACACTTACTTCCTTTAAATACAACCAGTATGCAGAAATCGTTCTTATCGAAATTTTTTTACTTGAAAAATTTAATATAGGAGAGATAGCGAATAACATAAAAACACTCAATACATATCATCCAGGATTAGTACATGTTAACCCTATTACTTTTGCTTCAAACACACATGCATACTTAGAGATGTCTATATATCTATATATAGATGTATCTATATATCCGTGTGTATGCATGTTATGTATATGAAGTCCCTTTTGAGTGCCTCTATCATGACTTTAACATATCCTTCCATAGTCTGATATTTTGCAACATATGTACAGACGAACAATATACAGTTTTACCTTATGCGCTGCTAAAAAATTAAATACTTTATAAGTATACTGAATTACTGAACATTTTTTATTCAACAATATATTTCTGGTATCTGTCTGTGTTGATATATAAGGGTCTAATTTACTACTTTTACCTGCTATGTAGTATTCCATTCTATTAATGTATTAGTTTATTTATCCATACCTTTCTTGACAAATACTGACTTTTTCCCCAACTGTATGCTTTTTATCAATAATGGTGCAATGGATATCCTGTATGTATCACCTTGTATACATGTAATACAGTTTCTTAGTGTAAATATGGTATATATCTAAAAGCAGAGTTGCTCAGTCATAGTGTGTATGTCTTTTTTTTTAATAGATCTTTATTGGAGTATAATTGCTTCACAATACTGTTAGTTTCTGTTGTACAACAAAGTGAATCAGTCATATGCATACATATATCCCCATATCCCCTCCCTCTTGAGCCTCCCTCCCACCCTCCTAATCCCACGTCTCTATGTCATCGCAAAGCACTGAGCTGATCTCCCTGTGCTATGTTGCTGCTTCCCACTAGTTAACTGTTTTACATTTGGTAGATGTTGATGCTATTCTCACTTTGCCCCAGCTTCCCCCTCCCTTACCGTGTCCTTAAGTCCATTCTCTATGTCTATGTCTTTATTCCTGCCCTGCCACTAGGTTCACCAGTACCTTTCTTTTTTTTTAGATTCCATATATATATATATATATATATATATATATATATTAGCATACAGCATTTGTTTTTCTCCTTCTGACTTATTTCACTCTGTATGACAGACTCTATGTCCATACACCTCACTGCAAATAACTCAGTTTCGTTTCCTTTTATGGCTGAGTAATATTCCATTGTACACATGTGCCATATCTTCTTTATCCATTCGTCTGTCGATGGACACTTAGGTTGCTTCCATGTCCTGGCTATTGTAAACAGTGCTGCAATGAACACTGTGGTACATGACTCTTTTTGAATTATGGTCTTCTCAGGGTATATGCCCAGTAGTGGGATTGCTGGGTCATATGTTAGTGCTATTTTTAGTTTTTTAAGGAATCTCCATAGTGGCTGTATCAATTTACATTCCCACCAACAGTGCAGGAGGGTTCCTTTTTCACCACACCCTCGCCAGCATTTATTGTTTGTAGATTTTTTGATAATGGCCACTCTGACTGGTGTGAGGTGATAGCTCATTGTAGTTCTGATTTGTATTTCTCTAATAATTAGTGATGCTGAGCATCTTTTCATATGCCTCTTGGCCATCTGTATGTCTTCTTTGGTGAAATGTCTATTTAGATCTTCTGCCCAATTTTTAATTGAATTGTTTGTTCTTCTGATATTGAGCTCCATGATAGCTAAAAGCAGCGCTGCTCACTCATAGTGTATATGTCTTTTTAACTGTACAAGATATTGTCAAATTGTCCCCCAAAGAGGTTGTAGAAATTGCAATCCATTGAGTCCAGAAAACATGGAGTTCCTACTTCTCACTTGGTATTACCAGACTTTTTGATTTTTTCAAATTTAATAGTATGAAATAGTATCTCATTATTTGAAATTGCATTTTATGATTACTAGCATCTTTCCATGAGTTTATTGGCTATTCATGCTTCAATTCCTTTGAAATGCCTTTTTATATTCTTTTTTTTCTTTAATTTCTTTATTTATTTTTATTTTTGGCTGCATTGGGTCTTTGTTGCTGCATGCGGGCTTTCTCTAGTTGCGGTGAGCGGGGGCTACTCTTCGTGGCAGTGCGCAGGCTTCTCATTGCGGTCGCTTCTCTTGTTGCGGAGCACAGGCTCTAGGCACGTGCACTTCAGTAGTTGTGGCGCGTGGGCTCAGCAGTTGTGGCTCAGAGGCTCTAGAGAGCAGGCTCAGTAGTTGTGGCGCATGGGCTTAGTTGCTCCGCGTCATGTGGGATCTTCCTTGACCAGGGCTCGAACCCATGTCCCCTGCATTGGCAGGCGGATTCTTAACCACTGCGCCACCAGGGAAGCCCCTTTTTATATTCTTTTTTTTTTTTTTTTTTTTTTTTCGATACGCTGGCCTCTCACTGTTGTGGCCTCTCCCGTTGCGGAGCAACAGGCTCCGGACGCGCAGGCTCAGCGGCCATAGCTCACAGGCGCAGCCGCTCCGCAGCATGTGGGATCCTCCCGGACTGGGGCACGAACCCGTGTCCCCTGCATCGGCAAGCGGACTCTCAACCACTGTGCCACCAGGGAAGCCCCTTTTTTATATTCTTTATCCATTTTTCTTTTGGGTTATTTTCTTTCAAATTGATTTAAAGGCATGCTTTATGTATTCATGATATCTTTGTTTTATGTGTTGTGAATATATTCTTCTAGTTTGTTGCCTTCTTTATGCCTTTATATGTGGTGTCTTTCATTACATAAAATTAAGAATCCTAATGTAGCCAAATTTATCAATCATTTCCTATATAAGCTCTGTTAAAGGCACACTTCTTACATTAGTTGAGTTAGTGACAGAATACATGAAATAGAATAACAAATACAACAAAGTTATTTTAAAGTTCTTGAGTTTTGTAATAGCTATATTGGAAAATAACCTTACATGGGTTTATTTAAAAATGAATAATTTCCTAGAGCTATATCATTTCTACATTGCAACTTGCTGATGATATTCAAGTCCATTTGTACCAGGAGTGACTTTCCTTTTTAAGAAATAGACAATGTATATAGGTAAAAATTAAATAAGATATAAGGATATAATGTACAGCACAGGAAATATAGCCAGTATTTTTATAATAACTTTAAGTGGAGTATAATCTATAAAAACACTGAATCATTATGTTGTACACCTAAAATAAATATAGCATTGTAAATCAATTATACTTTAATAAAAATATTTTTATTAAAATGTAATTCACATACTACAAAATTCATCCAAGAAAATAAATATTTTTAAATACAAAAAAGAAAGAAATAGACAAAGTATAAAAACAGAAGCAGAGACTCCATCTACATATCCAACAAGTCCACTGCCTGAGTTTATAGTTACTGATTCAAATGACTCAAACTCCAAAGTAAAATAAAAAATATAGAGCTGAGAATATCCCAAAATGTTTCAATAATCATTAAATATTATTTATGAAGCACGCACATGTAACATATTGTGTCACAGCATACAACTATTTGCTCATCCAAATGAAGTAATAGTCTAGAATTAAATAACATCATTTGCCATTTGTATGTAATAATTATAAAGCTACTATATGTAAGTAAATTTCTCACACTTCTCCAAAGGCTCAACTTCAGAAAACATGCTTATTTTCCCAAAAGGGCAAAAATGTAGCCTTGTTCTTTATATATAAATCAGTTTTCAAATATTTTAAAATTCAACCACATAACATATAGAAATTCATGCCAACTGTGGTGTTTAACAATGTACAAATATTATAAACTATACTGTAACTCAAAATATTTAGGACTATACCATCTAAGGATTATTTAACTAAGGACAGGTGAACAATAATCATGATTTCTGTTTTGCAATCATTTTTGTTTTTACTAATTCCAAAAGTAGAACTCTTTAAATAAAAGAACACAGACTTCTAGAATGAATCAAAAGAGTCCTATCCCAGCCAGAATTTTGTAATAAATGTTACTACTTTATCAACAACCAAACTATGGTAGAAACATCATACTCCATATTAATTGCCCAAGAGTCTTCATGAGTATCTAGCATGCTACATCCTGCTTTCAGAACTGCCAGAACACAACAAGTTGAGGGTCACCACCTGGGCTGAGAAGTGATGCCCAACCACCAATACATCTTGTTCAGGATAAAATGAAGTGAAATACCTATGGAAAGTGATTATATCCCTTTGACTTATGCTCCAACCACAGAGTAAAAGAAAATAACTTTTTGGCTTTAGTTTTACAAATATGGCAACTATCGAGCATGCAGTAGAAATGGTTAGAGTTAAGATTATCATGAATAATATGAATGAGACTATTAACACTTTGAGATAAATAAAACATTGCTGATATGGCCAAGCATGACTTCCCTTTAAGCCTATGGAGGTTATAGTAGTAGGTGCCCCAGTCACTAGGTACGGCAAAGCATTATTTTACTCTGATCTCCTACATTTGAGAGATAATATCAAAAATGAAAAAGTCTCATGAAAACTTGCCATTCTAAGCTACTCTGAAGTTTAAAACTAAAGCTCACCTAACCATCAGAAAAGAAAATATAATTGGTCAGTATTAGGAAGGTCTATCAAGTTGGCAGTGAGCACCAGTGACCAAATTTCAACTTTCTTATCTGATTTCCCACCTTAAATTCTCAAAACCATAAAGTAAATAGATAACGTCAAATCAGCAAACAGGGACAAAACACCTTTCGAGAAAAAAATTTTGGACGAAAATATAAATACAACCTCTCTTCTACTCTGATGAGGCAAGCCAGGTATAACCTCCTGCTCCATTCTGTGATGGGACATTCTACTCATCAGCCTCTACAGACTTTCCATTCTCCAGTACCACCTCCTTTGCCAGCAGGGTGAGAACAAAATCAAACTGATTCCAGTGATAAGAAATGAAATCTGAAATGAATTATCACTAAATCAGCATCTTATACCTTCAACATGAGTATTCCACGAGTCTTTAAGAATATAGGCTGCCAATATTGGCACGTTATTTTCTAAAATGCTCCACGATGCCTGACGATAGGAGACTTCCCACTTCAAGAAGCGGTTACGTACCTCAGCAACATAACAAGGTCGGCATCACTTGAAAGACGCACCAATCCTGGGGTCCCTTCAGTTCGGATAAATTGGATCTTCTCCCTATTCAAGCAAAGAAACAGCTCAAATATGTGTAGTAGACTTTTGGGACATAACTCAGTACTTTAGGCACCATTTTTTTTTTAAACAATGGTCACAACATTTTTTGGGGGGCTATTATATGGCAGCTACTGTGCCCTAGGAATACACATCCAAGAAAAACGTGGTCCTTGCCTTCAAGGAGGACCTCACGAGCATGAACATCACCCAGTCCTAACACTGCCAAAAAAATGATTTTATCGCTTTTATCTTTTGCTGCCTAAATACTACTGTGGGTAGCAGCACCATCCAACCAATAAAACTCAGTTTCTGCTTTGAGTTAAAAGCCTTGTTGTGGGCTTGAATCTAAGCAACAGTCTGGACCATTCAGGCTGACTCTCTCTTATTCCAAAAAGGGAGTGTGTAGGGATGTTCATTTATTTTCCTGAGGATATACCTCTACATTATGTGTAATGAGTACATTCCTACTTGGAAGCAGGTAGTATCTATAAATTATATATTCAATATAAAAGCATATGGCCCACTCAAATAACTGAAACCTAAACCATTTTCAGTTACTACAGTTGGTGAAATAGATTGTGCGTATACTTGTGCAAACGTACATATACATACACATATCAAACACAACGATGTGAGTTATCTGGACCATTATTTTATTATAGTTATATGTAATAACACAAGTTTTTGTTTGTTTGATAAGTCATCGTTTTGCTAGTTTCAATTCTTTGTATGAATATAAATTCAGTAAAATGTTTCCTGGTTGCTTCCCCTCATTTACATCATGCCATTTCAAAGCACACCATATCAATTTTGATAAGATGAGGACAAAAAATAAGAACATAAACTATGGTACTGAAAGCATTACATTTGATAGGAACATAGGGGCCGACACAAGTATACAATTTTACTCTAAGTGCTAAAGACAATATATTCTGATTCCTGTATACTATGAAATAAAATATCAATCTCTGATGTAAGTATTTATTTAGATTTAGTTCTTTTCCACAGAGCATCTTGTTTTCCTATTTGATATTTACACAAAGCTCTAATGAATTTTATATTCCCAAATTTCAAATTCTAATTCAATTGCATGCAGGCTTGAAAGTAATGAGGTGAAAGGCAAGGTTTAATTGTTGAGATGAAAAATTCCCTAATGTACAGAAAAGTCAACTGATATGCTCTTAGCCACACAGCTTACTGGGAATGATAAACAGAGTTTAGTCCTAGGCTTCTTCTGCCTAGATCCATTTTACATAACCTGTTAGCATATGATGCACCTAATCTTTGATATTACCAACTTTTCTTTTTGGTCCTTTATTACCAGTAGCAATATTACATGTTTTATATAATTTTTATATGATCTAATTTTATATTATGAAATTTTAAATTATAGCTATATTATATATTATATATGCTATATATAGTAGCTTGCTACTGGCAATATAGATACAGATATAGCTATACATATAGATGAACGGCAGACATATATATAAAGAAACTATTCAGAAGAGAAAGTCCAGCCTCTCCTCTCTGCTTAAGGTTATTTCAGTCTGAAGTCTCAAATCAAGCAGAACATTTTTCCTCGAGTGCTACAATCATATGTCTGAAGCACATGACAGAAACCAAGGCCCATTATCTGGTAAATGGTTTTTTGATAAGAGATGTAAAAGTTAGTTTAAAGAAAGCTAAATTAGAGAAAAGTTATCTTTGAGAAAAAAATGAACTTGACCAAAGAAGTACTCTTATAAGGGTCAGTAACAATATGCTTTGATCTTGAAGAATCAAAAGCTGCCTCCAATAAATACACAGTTTATCTCCTTAGTCTATCACCACAATGAACGAGGCAAACCGAACACAACGAGAAAAGAAATGGGCTGAGCACTCTCCTCCACTCCTTTAACTGGAACCACACAGAAGGGGTTGAGTGAGGAAAAAGATAGCATGCTCCGGACTATGGCCTGTATGTATCCTGTGATAGCCTGTGAATAAGGAACAGATCATAGCTTCCTGAGTCAGAAGGATGACAGGGTGAGGGAAGGAAAGGGAAAGACACCAGAGTAAACATGCCAATTGGGAAACTTTTCATCATTTTCCAGATATTACCTAATGAGGCAGTGAAGGCAACTGGTCTGATTCTTTGGGCCAGAACATACCAGAGGCAGGCTGAGACTAGTTCTCTATGGGCCCAGCTAATTTATCACAATGGCAAGTGATGGGTCATGTGCTTCCAGAACAAGACACTGGAGCATGTTATCTGATGTACATCACACCACTAAGGACTTTATTATATTAATATGCGTTCATTCAGCAAACATTTTCTGAGTGCCTACTGTGTGCTGGGCATGGTACCCCATACTGGGAATCCAACTGGGTTTAAGACACAGCCCCTTCTCAAAGAGTTCATGGTGCAGTGGAAGACAGTCAGTCCATGGGCAATTCCAGTATGACATGAAAATATTTAAATTATTCCATTCACTTAACTGAGCTCTGTTTAGGCCTTATACCCACTTTTCTTCTAATAAGTCCTTCATAAAGTTATTCCACATAGAAACAAAGAAGGCATTGGTTTATTGACTGTCAAGAAAGCAGATCAAGGCTGAGGAAGAAAAAGAAGTCAGTAGCTATCCTCAGAAATGTCACCAATCTGTCCTGAAGGGGAAAAAACGGGAACTACTCCTCGGTTATCAGGTCCTTGCCCAATATTCTACAGGCTGGTATTTCTTTTCTTTTCTTTGTTTTTTTTTTTTTGCGGTACACGGGCCTCTCACTGTTGTGGCTTCTCCCGTTGCGGAGCACAGGCTCCGGACGCGCAGGCTCAGAGACCATGGTTCATGGGCCCAGCCGCTCCGCGGGATGTGGGATCTTCCCGGACCGGGGCACGAACCCGTGTCCCCTGCATCGGCAGGCAGACTCTCAACCACTGCGCCACCAGGGAAGCCCCAGGCCAGTATTTCTTAAACTGGCGTCATTGCCTACTAGAAATCTACAGACATAATCTTGAGTTCTGGGAGAATTTAAAAATGCTGTGTTTTCACTTTGATGATCAAAACTGCTAACATGAGGTAAGCTATTTTGGACAATCTAGATGACATTCATGACTCAGCATCACTGACTTCACCTCCCATGTTTGCATTTACAAAACACTTGTTGCCAAGTGATCAGAGGTGAACTTTCAGGGTGTTGATGAGCAGGGCCTTGATATTAAATATGATAACAGTCCCTGTCTGCTCCTCACATACAATTCTTTCACCATTTAAAAAGACAAAACTTTTCTTTGGAAGTATTAATTTGCAAATTAAATGGTCATGATGAAGTGAGACAAGGTAATGTATGTATAACTTGCCATAGGCTAAAGAGAAAACAAAATAAATGGACTTAAGAAGTGAATTGTGCATTTATGCTAAATAAAGCAAAAAAGATGTTATGGTTTATTCTAAGAACAAAAGTTTTAATACAGTTTAGAAGTAGAAAAGTGGCGGTAGAATCATCACAGGGTATGTTTAATGGTATATTTTTCTTCAGTATTGTACTTGGGGGTGCACCATTAAATGAACTGGCTCTTCACATAGATAAAAATAAGCTATTTGTTAAGAAAGAAAAGTGATGACCACAATAATGCCACAGATGCACGATATACCATTAGATGCAAAATCAAAAGAATCGAGTCATAACAAGTGAAACCAAAAGCATAAATGTATCTTTCCACTGACACTCGTCTCAACATCGGTGATCTGGCTTCTGAAAAACAAAACCTTCTCATGATATCATTAATTCAAATGTTATTTTTTTAGTTTTTACGTAATTTATATTTCTTTTGGTTTTATAGCTTATAAAAGCTGTAAGGATAAGAAGTTTATGCATATTTTATATTTGTACACATTTAAGTTTCACTAAAATAAAAGTGGTTAAAATCACCATTGTAGATCTGCAATGCTTCTTTTCCTTTTAGGATGGAAAATAACAGATTTGGCTCCTAAAAAATTTCCATGAGTCCACCCAGTGTCTGAAATAAACATAACAAGTTTGAGAAATGTTGTTGATGATTCACATGACTCTGATTAGAGGGACATTTGAAAGTTACATTAATATATTTATTCAAGTTTATTTTCTAAATTTATAGAGTTAGAAGGAATCTGTGGCAGTCCTCTAATTTCCTTCTTTACTGCCTACACCGTAATGAAGAAATTCTATTCAATTTTAGTGGTTTATAATGAGAATTAAGATTACATTCAAATAACATTTTATCATTTGACCATCTCTGCATGGGCATGTTTCTCACTGTGCCCTTTACAGCACATTCCAGCATTTCCTCCATCGCACGTTCTCACACGGCCACTCAGTTATAACTTCAGTTCCTTTTGAATTGTGAGATCCTAGAGGGCAAAAGCTCTTCCTCCTTTATCTTTGTGCCTCCAAGTACCTAGCACTATGCTGTGCACACAAGAAGTGCTCAGCAAAATCAAACCAGGCACATGATCAGTTAACCCCAAAACAGATTTGGCTCCTAACAAATTTCCCTGTGTCCAACTCAGTATTTGGAATAAACTTATATTTATAGCATTTTTTGTTGTGGTGGAGAAAAGAGAATCAGAAAGCTGACATTAGATTATTTACTAAAACAGAACCCACTGTAGGAAGCACAAAGACAGGTAAAGGCAACCTCTTGATAAGAAAACATAGCTGTTATAACTAAGAGATTTATACAGATGCCAGACTGCAGTGTCTACTGTAGTAGACATAGTGACAACCTCAGGAAAACGTCGCTGGCTACTGCTGTCTCTCAGATGCCCATGGCCTTCAGACCTTGGTAACCACTTCCTCAAATGCATAGAATCACCCTAGAAGATCAACTCAAGCAGAAGATCATCTGAGGAGAAGGAACATAGTCTCAAGACCGGAATTCCCACAGAAAATATCCTCATTGAAACCAACCAACATTTTGGTGAAATTAAAGTAGGGCACGTGATCAAAAACAATCAGAAGCAGGAATGCCTCTAAACCACAACACTCTCTGGATTGTAGATTCTGCACACACATGGTTCCTGTAGATACAGTTTAGTAAAGCTTCAAAAATATATATGTTGTTAAAAACTGCCTTAGGGCAATTTTAGAGAAATCCCCATGGCTTCTCTGATGGTGTAACGTCAAGAAAGTACAATTAGTACCGATCGTTCATATTTCTGATCACAGTCACAGGGCACGGTCTGACTTGAAGGGTAAGAGCCAGGCAGTAGAAAGGTCAACTTTTCTTTCTACTTCCCATTATACAGGTTAGGTTTGGAGATACAGGTCCATTATTATCTTGTGATTCTTATGGACGCACAGAAGTGACATCAATTCGCCATATATGTAGAGGCAATATTTGTTGTAAATGGATATAAATCAACTTTGCGCTAAGAATTCAGAGTTACTTAACTCTCTCTCTGCTCATTTCCTCATCTTGAAGTAAGTATAGTTATACTATCTTCCTCATAGGTTGGTGGAAAGGATTTAATGAACAAATGCAAATAAAATGTTTAGCACAGAACTATTATATAGTAGCACTCAACCATTTTAGGATATTGAGTATATTATAAGATATGCCTTATAATTAGTTATTACTTTTTCAATGGACAGAATCATCTACTGAAAATAGAGCAAAATAAGATGTCTAGTCATACACTCCTTTTTTTGTTTCTGTTGTTGGTAGGTTATTTTAACCATGCTATTTACCTTGGTGAATTCCACAAATATCTATTGATTACTTCTATGACACGCAGTAGATAAGACTCTGACCTCTCCATAAAACTGAAATAATGCTGTGAGTACCTAAGAGATAATACATATGAAGGGTTTACAGTTCTCATAATTCAATGGATAATGGGAAACATTATTCTCAGTAAAGCAAAATTCTATGTAAAGCAAAACCATTTTGGACTCTAAAAAAGGAATTTAGTTATTATACAAAAAAAACCCATGTGATTATAAGACACCTTACCTAAGGCATTCTAACAGCTTACACTGTAAGCCCATCATTATTCTGAAGAATTAGTATCTAGGGTATACTAGAATGCATAACTGGTGGTTTATATTTTCTTATGAATTATAATAATTTATGATGTATTTGATAACAAATGTTTTAACTGAAAATATATTCAGGAATTGAAACTATGTTATATATGAATATATTTTATTTTAAAATCAATATATATATATAAACAAAAGACCCCAATTGGTTATAATATAAGACATTAGAACGGATAAGTCAGTTAAAGAGCGTGTAAAGGGGTAGACAAGGATAAGGCAGTATTTTTTCAACAGTGATATAAAATGACAAGGTAAGGGAAAAAAGAACTTCAGGCACCAATTTTTGGAAAATAGTACTACAAAAACTAGTAGTTTTCTAGATTTGGCAGTTATTATTTAGAAAACTAAAAACAAAAAGTCCACCCACAACCGAAACAAAAACATAAAATACTTTGGGAAAACCTAGACAAGAAACATTCAGTTCCTAAATAAATAAATAAGAAAATTTTATTGTAGGAGATGAAAGGGTTGAACACATGAAAAAAACTGTAGTTGTAGAATAAAACATGGAAAACTAAATATTCTAATCGTATCCAAAGTAATTTAAAAATTTTTTAAAAATCCCCATCAAAATCCCAATGTAATTTAAAAAGTTGAGAACATTATTCAGAATTTCATCTCAATACTCAAAATAATGCTATGTGCTAGAGAATTTTACCCAAGTTTTCAAAATAAATCATTGTTATGCTATCATTTCCTGAGATCTAAAATAACATACTGGAACATACAAAGATATATAAGTTGTTGTATTAAAAAGATGGATTATTTATATATGTGATTTTGTGTACTGGAAATGTAGTTACTTGCCCTTTGGGATAAATAGTTTTAGGTGCTATCATTAAGTCCCAAATATATTGCTATGAAATTGATTAACTTACCAAATATTTCTCAAACACCCACTTTATTCAATATAAGATGTGAGGTCCCATGAGGATTAAAAAGATGAGTAAGTTACATATCTTGACTTCATGTAGCTTGTACTTGACTTGGAATAAAGTGTGTAAGAAAACATATGGTAGAAAAATACGAGATGTTTTTAAACATTTTAAGCACAGATGGTAACATTATGCCATTTCTATTGTAAGCTATAAAATTCAGACACATAAGATACCTGATTTTTGGTATAAGGGCACCCTGATGGGTCTGCAAGAATGTTTTCTGTAAAATGTACCCTCAAGGAACAGAGAGTAAGGACTTATTCAATGGGATGTACCCATTTGTATGTAGGACAATGTGCATGAAATAAGGAAATTTTAACTTTAGCCAAGTAAATTTTTCTGAAGACAGTTCCCATAACTATTTAAACCCACTGCGAAAGACCAAAAAGAAAAAAAAAATTACATTATTAACATAGAGGGGATGTGTATTTTGTTTGCTTTGTAAGAAATGTTTCTGATTTACTAATAACTTAGAAATTTAAATACATATGTAAAAATCATATTTCATTGAAAACCATTTTGTGCTATCACAAATGGTAATGCATTCCGCATGACTTTATTATTCTCTTGAGTTTGGGAAAGGCATTGAGGCTGGAATCCATACTGATATTTTTCTTTGGTCCACACAGAGTCCACATCTGATGAGCTACTGAAGAAGGATGACATTTTGCTGAACTCTTTTCTTGATAAATGCAACAGAATATAGCAAAAATCAATAGTGGAACAGACATACCTAAAACATGGTTATTCTTCATGTAAGAAAATGGTTTGAAAACCCTGATTGAACCATTTGTTAGCCAGAAAATACAAGGCTTCGGAATAAATATCCAGTGGATGAACATATTCGTAATTTGGGACATCTTGAAAAGTTATATGAAGGAATTTTATTTATGGGAAAGTGGTTTAACAAATACCTGGGTGTAATACTTAAAGAGAATCTAAACTAATCTTGGCTATGAGGGTTTTTCTTTTGGGCCCCTTTTATCTTGATTGTATAGTTATTTAAAAATTAATCGTTACAAGATTCCACGCATGGAAAATGTGAAAACTACACATTTACAGGATGTACATGTCAAAAGCCTATACACTACTACATCTTGGCATATCCATTCACATAAAACATAAGCAGCAATTATTCCTTCTGCAGAAGCCGTAGAATAGATATCAAGGACTAAGAATCTGTGTTCCTTACTGTCCTAGGTAGCAATATCTCAAACCTCTCATTAGATCTACGAGAAGATTATTGCCTGAGAAGATGTTTTAATTCAACTTTGGATGGCTTCTAAAATGTTATGTCAGTGACTTTGCCATGATGTTTGGCCTTCAGTAATTTGTACTGAACCTTGAGCCGGAAGGCTCAGTCCTCTGTGCAGGCATGGAGCAGTGAAGGCTGGTTTCATCACATACATGTAAACAATTTTAGAACAAAGCTTCCTATAGGACACAGTATAAGCACAACACTAGAAAACCTTCCTACACAGAAGTTAATTATGGAACTCAAGGTACCCTTCCTGTATTTTAACTATGTCCACAGAATCACATGATGCCATTTATGCATATGATCAGTCTTAGGGATAATGGTATTGAGAATCAGTACATTTAGGGGTAAATTACTTTAAACTGAGTCCTTGTAATACAATAAAGAAGTGAAGGACAGATTACTAATACAATATTACTTTAAATTTGTTGTATGCTTTCTATTGCTTACGTTGTACCAGGGGCTGTAAATACATTATCACATTTAATCTTCAAAAGGACACTGCAAGTTAGAAATTCCTATCACCATTTTACAGATGGGGAAACTAAGAGTTGGAGGGGTTAAATGCCTCATTCAAAGTCTGGTGAGTAAACTGCAGAGCCAGAATTCAAACCAGGTCTGTTTGACCCCAAACCTGAACTCTTTAAGATCTATATTCTACTACTTTCTAAGTGTCATTATTAATGCTGGTCTCCCAGTTGGGAGACAGACCAGAACTCTCCAAATAACACTATGTGGTGTCAATAAATTATTTTAATCAGGTGTTTAAAAAAATTCAGGAATTATGCTTATGCAAATTTTTCATAGGAAAATAATAGTTTCAATGCAGTTTTCCTGTTACATAAACAGGAAAGTTTGTCATGTCGGTTCCAGACATCTGAGAGAACAGTAAACAAATAAGGAGAAGACGATGAGACAGAGCTAGGCAGGTCATAACAGGAAAATGCATAAAGATTGGCAAAGGGAAATTTATGCTATTCTGACCAAGTAGATCAGATGTTAACTGAGATTAACATTTCCAGCCCAATAGTAAATGCAGAAAAACTCATCTGTTAGAAAACTGGACAAGAAATAAGTTAGAAATTTTGAACACTGGAATTTGTTTTATGAAAGCCAGCTTTTGGGAACTTTAACTTTTTATTTCATAAAATTCTGTATTGCTTGATAATTTCACAATGGATGCACTATTTTTAAAATGAAAACAAAATTAAGAGTATAATTTTAGCAATAACAAAATTCTAGGGCTCTTAAAATGGGATTATGGGAAGAAATAAAAGTCAGAGTCTGCATTTGCTTCTATTCTGGTGAACCCTGAGAGACGTATTCATTTACCTTTTTTTTTTTTTTTGCAGTACTCTGACCTCTCACTGTTGTGGCCTCTCCCGTTACGGAGCACAGGCTCCGGACACACAGGCTCAGCGGCCATGGCTCACGGGCCTAGCGGCTCCACGGCATGTGGGATCTTCCCGGACCGGGGCACGAACCCGTGTCCCCTGCTTCAGCAGGCGGACTCTCAACCACTGCGCCACCAGGGAAGCCCCTCATTTACTTTTTGTAGCTCAGAATTTCTTGACTTCCAAGTTATTGATTTACCAGTGACATAAAATAGGAAATGGCCCAATTTATCCAGAAGAGAAAAAAAAGGTATCACAGGTCACATCCTCATGGGAAGGACATTTTTTTAGGAAGCACTCAAGGAGGAATTGACCTAGAGCCCAAAATAATTATCACTGATGTCTGAGGAAAGCTGGACTAGTAGGGAGTAGATTTACTGGTTGAATCCAATAGTCACACAAAAGGGGAATTCTCAACTCAATTCAGTTTCATGGTACTTAGCTCCTTGTTCATAATACAATGTTGTACACCAAAAAGTTTATTCAATTTGTATACATTACATTCATCTGTAAAATATGCTTAAAAGGTTGTTTTTTAAATGAACACAGTTTTTTAAATGAATACATTTGTCTTTGGATAAAATATTAGAGCATTTTATTTTAATGTTATAAAGCTTTTTAGTAGGATTACTGTCTTTCACTGAGAACCAAGAGTAGGATATACTAATCCAACGGAACTTGATCCATTTGATGGAGGTGGTACTGACTTCTGGATGTTGAGTTTTCTGAGCAAAACTCTTCTGAGGTTAAAAAAAAAAAAAAAAAAGAGGACAACTTGGTAGCATGCACATTTGCTTGATAGATGAAGTTAGAAGAAGTGGTGATTTGAAAACAGCAGTTGAAAGCAAAAGCCACATCCCAATGCACGAAAAACCATAGCCATTCTACAGGAAAAGATACACAAGGCGGGTCTCAAGGAGGAGAAAGCTGTATATGGATACAAACTAAACAAACTGTTTGCTATCCTCTGGATAGCAAGGAATCGCAAGCAAAACAAGAAAATCACAAAGCACAGAGGTGTACCTACTTGAATCTCCCAAGGGCTGATGCTTATTTCCTCATTATGTTATGGAGAAAATAAGAAGGGATATTTCCTTTAAGTGGCTGTACCACGGGTGATGAACAGTGTACACAGAGCTCGGGATATGAATATAGGTCCACAGTTAGCTTTGACACACAATCAGTGGCTCCATTCCATGCATAAACTTCTCATCAAATGTATCACTGAAATATGAGACTGAAGAACCCCAGCGAGTTCCCCGCCCCTTCATTTGTGGGAATGCTCCTTACAATGCAGTTTTTAACTATATGAAACAGGGTGTTCCTTTAGATGTACAAACTTCCCTATTATGTTGTTATGATAAGCAAAATGCTAAACTATCAACAGCTTTTCAGACTAAAAGCACACTGTGACACACACTCTGTGTAAGAGGAACAGCATTATCTCATTGATGTAAGTTCCTGCTTCTTTCTACTTGTCATGACCGCTCATGCTTTCTATGGTCAAATTCTATAGCTATAGAAAGAGTAAAAGGAAATTTATAAATAAGTTTTGAAATAAGATGGAAACTTATTTTAAAACCTATCAAATAATATCTTAGCAATAGACTACCACGTGAGATGTACTTAACTGAGGACCCCGGGTGTCATTAAAAAATAAAAATCTTCAACAATCTTTAGGAGATTAGAGCCTTTTAAGACTCTAAAAAGCAGAAAGGAAAACAAAAACAAAACTGGAAGCTACCAAAGGGGCCTGCAGCTTTTTCTTCTTCAGGATTGGTTAAGGATCTCTTAAGTCATTAAAGAAAAATGATGTTAGGGCTTCCCTGGCAGCGCAGTGGTTGAGAGTCTGCCTGCCGATGCAGGGGACACGGGTTCGTGCCCCGGTCCAGGAAGATCCCACATGCTGCGGAGCGGCTGGGCCCGTGAGCCATGGCCGCTGAGCCTGCGCGTCCGGAGCCTGTGCTCCGCAATGGGAGAGGCCACAACAGTGAGAGGCCTTAGTACCGCAAAAAAAAAAAAAAAAAAAAAGGATAATGATGTTAGATGCCTTGTTCAGGTAGATTATATCATCTTATTTCTCTGATGAGAGAGATGTGAAGATATGTTAAATTAATAATAATGTGGAGGTGCAGAGCAAAAGTAGAAAACTTCTTGAGTTCCCTTTTTCTTGCTTTTTGCTGCGGCACGGTTCTTTCAGAGGAACAGATATTGACTAGACGTGGGGGGAGGAGGGGTTGTGGCTGAAGTTGGTAACAAAGAGAGAAAATAGAGTTCTCCTTATTTTGTGCTTTGCGAAAGAGCAGGGATTTTGTTTGTATGCTTGTTTCTTTTGTTTTTCAGCCCAGAACCTCTAAGATCTCTCATTAGAAAACTGAGGGGCTCATTTCTGCAACGTTATTTTTACAGAAGACTCTCTAGAGGACCATGAGTTGCTGAGTAGATGCTATAATATACAAATATACAAAATTAAAGCTTATATAGTTTTTATAAGTTTTCCTGACTGAGAACAGCACGCTTACCAAGTTGGGGAAAACACTGAAACCTGAGTTAGATGTTAACTATGTGAAACCAGGAGTTCTGTATAAGCAATGTTTGTACTATCATACTTGAAATTATGTGTACTTCTAGCCTTTAGAAACTTTAGAAAGTAATGATGATTTTAAAGATATGAGAGACTAAGAACATCATAAGAAGGATATCTGGTAAATTATATTTCATATAAACATATACCTACATTTCATATTTCATATCGACATATACCTACATTTACTATATATGCAAAGTGCTATTCTAGATATTTCAGCAGTGAGGAAGGAGAAATAATGAGGAGTTGGATGAGATCCCTACTTGCAAGGAGCTTATAACCTAATTGGAAAATTAAGCATAAGGACTTGAAAACTCAAATTAAATCACAAAAGTCACATAACCAAAATAATAGGAGGGACAACTTGATACATAATTAATGATCAAATTAGTGTCTAGACCAGAGGTTATGACACCTGGATGGGCCACTGGAATTACACAGAGTTTTTTTTTAACATCTTTATTAGAGTATAATTGCTTTACAATGCTGTGTCAGTTTCTGCTTTATAACAAAGTGAATCAGTTATCTATATACATATGTCCCCATATCTCTTCCCTCTTGCATCTCCCTCCCTCCCACCCTCCCTAAACCACCCCTCTAGGTGGTCACAAAGCACCGAGCTGATCTCCCTGTGCTATGCAGCTGCTTCCCACTAGCTATCTATTTTACGTTTGGCAGTGTATATATGTCCATGCCACTCTCTCACTTTGTCTCAGCTTACCCTTCCCCCTCCCCATGTCCTCAAGTCCATTCTCTAGTAGGTCTGCATCTTTATTCCTGTCTTGCCCCTAGGTTCTTTTTTTTTTAGATTCCATATATATGTGTTAGCATACGGTATTTGTTTTTCTCTTTCTGACTTATTTCACTCTGTATGACACTCTCTAGGTCCATCCACGTCACTACAAATAACTCAGTTTCATTCCTTTTTATGGCTGAGTAATATTCTGTTGTATATATGTGCCACATCTTCTTTATCCATTCATCTGTTGATGGACACTTAGGTTGCTTCCATGTCCTGGCTATTGTAAATAGAGCTGCAATGAATATTTTGGTACATGACTCTTTTTGAATTATGGTTTTCTCAGGGTATATGTCCAGTAGCGGGATTCCTGGGTCGTATGGTAGTTCTATGTTTAGTTTTTTGAGGAACCTCCATACTGTTCTCCATAGTGGCTGTATCAATTTACATTCGACCAACAGTGCAGGAGGGTTCCCTTTTCTCCACACCCTCTCCAGCATTTATTGTTTCTAGATATTTTGATGATGGCCATTCTGACCGGTGTGAGATGATATCTCATTGTACTTTTGATTTGCATTTCTCTAATGATTAATGATGTTGAGCATTCTTTCATGTGTTTGTTGGCAATCTGTATATCTTCTTTGGAGAAATGTCTATTTAAGTCTTCTGCCCATTTTTGGATTGGGTTGTTTGCTTTTTTTATATTGAGCTGCATGAGTTGCTTGTATGTTTTAGAGATTAATCCTTTGTCAGTTGCTTCATTTGCAAATATTTTCTCCCATTCTGAGGGTTGTCTTTTCATCTTGTTTATGGCTTCCTTTGCTGTGCGAAAGCTTTGAAGTTTCATTAGGTCCCATTTGTTTCTTTTTGTTTTTATTTCCATTTCTCTAGGAGGTGGGTGAAAAAGGATCTTGCTGTGATTTATGTCACAGAGTGTTCTGCCTATGTTTTCCTCTAAGAGTTTGATGGTGTCTGGCCTTACATTTAGGTCTTTAATCCATTTTGAGTTTATTTTTGTGTATGGTGTTAGGGAGTGTTCTAATTTCAATCTTTTATATGTAGCTGTCCAGTTTTCCAGCACCACTTATTGAAGAGGCTGTCTTTTCTCCACTGTATATTCTTGCCTCATTTATCAAAAATAAGGTGACCATATGTGTGTGGGTTTATCTCTGGGCTTTCTATCCTGTTCCATTGATCTATATTTCTGTTTTTGTGTCAGTACCATACTGTCTTGATTACTGTAGCTTTGCAGTATAGTCTGTAGTATAGCCAAGGAGCCTGATTCCTCCAGCTCCGTTTTTCTTTCTCAAAATTGCTTTGGCTATTCGGGGTCTTTTGTGTTTCCGTACACACTGTGAAATTTTTTGTTCCAGTTCTGTGAAAAATGCCAGTGGTAGTTTGATAGGGATTGCATTGAATCTGTAGATTGCTTTGGGTAGTAGAGTCATTTTCACAATGTTGATTCCTCCAATACAAGAACATGGTATATCTCTCCATCTATTTGTATCATCTTTAATTTCTTTCATCAGTGTCTTATAATTTTCTGCATACAGGTCTTTTGTATCCTCAGGTAGGTTCATTCCTAGATATTGTATTCTTTTTGTTGCAATAGTAATTGGCAGTGTTTTCTTAATTTCACTTTCAGATTTTTCATCATTATTGTATAGGAATGCAAGAGATTTCTGTGTGTTAATTTTGTATCCTGCTACTTTACCAAATTCATTGATTAGCTCTAGTAGCTTTCTGGTAGCATCTTTAGGATTCTCTATGTATAGTATCATGTCATCTGTAAACAGTGACAGTTTTACTTCTTCTCTTCCAATTTGGATTCCATTTATTTCTTTTTATTCTCTGACTGCTGTGGCTAAAACTTCCAAAACTATGTTGACTAAGAGTGGTGAGAGTGGGCAACCTTGCCTTGTTCCTGATCTTAGTGGAAATGATTTCAGTTTTTCACCATTGAGGACGATGTTGGCTGTGGGTTTGTCATATATGGCCTTTATTATGTTGAAGAAAGTTCTCTCTATGCCTACTTTCTGGAGGGTTTTTATCATAAACGGGTGTTGAATTTTGTCAAAAGCTTTTTCTGCATCTATTGAGATGATCATATGGTTTTTCTCCTTCAATTTGTTAATATGGTGTATCACGTTGATTGATTTGCATATACTGAAGAATCCTTGCATACCTGGGATAAACCCCACTTGATCATAATTTATGATCCTTTTAATGTGCTGCTGGATTCTGTTTGCTAGTATTTTGTTGAGGATTTTTGCATCTATGTTCATCAGTGATATTGGCCTGTAGTTTTCTTTCTTTGTGACATCTTTGTTTGGTTTTGGTATCAGAGTGATGTTGGCCTCGTAGAATGAGTTTGGGAGTGTTCCTCCCTCTGCTATATTTTGGAAGAATTTGAGAATGATAGATGTTAGCTCTTCTCTAAATGTTTGATAGAATTCGCCTGTGAAGCCATCTGGTCCTGGGCTTGTTGGAAGATTTTTAATCACAGTTTCAATTTCAGTGATTGTGATTGGTCTGTTCATATTTTCTATTTCTTCCTGGTTCAGTCTCGGAAGGTTGTGCATTTCTAAGAATTTGTCCATTTCTTCCAGGTTGCCCATTTTATTGGCATATAGTTGCTTGTAGTAATCTCTCATGATCCTTTGTATTTCTGCAGTGTTGGTTGTTACTTCTCCTTTTTCATTTCTAATTCTATTGATTTGAGTCTTCTCCCTTTTTTTCTTGGTAAGTCTGGCTAATGGTTTATCAGTTTTGTTTATCTTCTCAAAGCACCAGCTTTTAGGTTTATTGATCTTTGCTATCGTTTCCTTCATTTCTTTTTCATTTATTTCTGATCTGATCTTTATGATTTCTTTCCTTCTGCTAACTTTGGGGTTTTTTTGTTCTTCTTTCTCTAATTGCTTTATGTGTTAGGTTAGGTTGTTTATTTGAGATGTTTCTTGTTACTTAATGCAGGCTTGTATAGCTATAGACTTCCCTCTTAGGACTGCTTTTGCTGCATCCCATAGGTTTTGGGTCATCGTGTTTTCACTGTCATTTGTTTCTAGGTATTTTTTGATTTCCTGTTTGATTTCTTCAGTGATCTCTTGGTCATTAAGTAGTGTGTTGTTTAGCTTCCATATGTTTGTATTTCTTACAGGTTTTTTTCCTGTAATTCATATCTAGTCTCATAGCTTTGTGGTCGGAAGAGATATTTGATACGATTTCAAATTTCTTAAATTTACGAAGGCTTGAATTGTGACCCAAGATATGATCTATACTGGAGAATGTTCCATGAGCACCTGAGAAGAATGTATATTTTGTTGTTTTTGGATGGAATGTCCTATAAATATCAATTAAGTCCATCTTGTTTAACGTATCATTTAAAGCTTGTGTTTCCTTATTTATTTTCATTTTGGATGATCTGTCCATTGGTGAAAGTGGGGTGTAAAGTCCCCTACTATGATTGTGTTACTGTTGATTTCACCTTTTATGGCTGTTAGTATTTGCCTTATGTATTGAGGTCCTCCTATGTTGGGTGCATAAATATTTACAAGTGTTAAATCTTCTTCTTGGTTTGATCCCTTGATCATTATGTAGTGTCCTTCTTTGTCTCTTCTAATAGTCTTTGTTTTAAAGTGTAGTTTGTCTGATACGAGAATTGCTACTCCAGCTTTCTTTTGATTTCCATTTGCATGGAATATCTTTTTCCATCCCCTCACTTTCAGTCTGTATGTGTCCCTAGGTCTGAAGTGGGTTTCTTGTAGACAGCATATATACGGATCTTGTTTTTGTATCCATTCAGCCAGTTTATGTGTTTTGGTTGGAGCATTTAATCCATTTACATTTAAGGTAATTATGTAAATGTATGTCCCTATTACCATTTTCTTAATTGTTTTGGGCTTATTATTGTAGGTCTTTTCCTTCTCTTGTGTTTCCTGCCTAGAGAAGTTCCTTTAGCATTTGTTCTAAAGCTGGTTTGGTGGTGTTGAATTCTCTTAGCTTTTGCTTGTCTGTAAATCTGAATGAGATCCTTGCTGGGTAGAGCAACCTTGGTTGTAGGTTTTACCCTTTCATCACTTTAAATATGTCCTGCCACGCCCTTCTGGCTTGCAGAGTTTCTGCTGAAAGATCAGCTGTTAACCTTATGGGGATTCCCTTGTATGTTATTTGTTGCTTTTCCCTTGCTGCCTTAAAAATATTTTCTTTGTATTTAATTTTTGATACTTTCATTAATATGTGTCTTGACATGTTTCTCCTTGGATTTATCCTGTATGGGACCCTCTGCACTTCCTGGACTTGACTATTTCCTTTCCCATGTTACGGAAGTTTTCAACTATAATCTCTTCAGATATTTTCTCAGTCCCTTTTTTTTTCTCTTCTTCTGCTGGGACCCTTATAACTCGAATGTTGGTGCCTTTAATGTTGTCCCAGAGGTCGCTGAGACTGTCTTCAATTCTTTTCATTCTTTGTTCTTTATTCTGCTCTGCAGTCATTACTTCCACTATTTTATCTTCCAGGTCACTTATCCGTTCTTCTGCCTCAGTTACTCTGCTATTGATTCCTTCTAGAGAAATTTTCATTTCATTTATTGTGTTGCTTATTATTGTTTGTTTGCTCTTTAGTTCTTCTAGATCCTTGTTAAACATTTCTTGTGATCTTCTCCATTCTATTTCGAAGATTTTGGATCATCTTTACTATCATTATTCTGAATTCTTTTTCAGGTAGGCTGCCTATTTCCTCTTCATTTGTTAGGTCTGGTGGGTTTTTGCCTTGCTCCTTCATCTGCTATGTTTTTCTGTCTTCTCATTTTGCTTAACTTACTGTGTTTGGGGTCTCCTTTTCGCAGGCTGCAGGTTCATAGTTTCCGTTGTTTTTGGTGTCTGTCCCCAGTGGCTAAGGTTGGTTCAGTGGGTTGTGTAGGCTTCCTGGTGGAAGGGACTAGTGCCTGTGTTGTGGTGGATGAGGCTGGATCTTGTCTTTCTGGTGGGCAGGTCCACGGCTGCTGGTGTGTTTTGTGGTGTCTGTGGCCTTATTATGATTTTAGCCAGCCTCTGTGCTAATGGATGGGGTTGTGTTTCTGTCTTGCTAGTTGTTTGGCATAGCATGTCCTGCACTGTGGCTTGCTGGTTGTTGACTGGAGCTGGGTCTTGGTGTTGAGATGGAGATCTCTGGGAGATTTTTGCCGTTTGATATTACATGGAGCTGGGAGGTCTCTTGTGGACCAGTGTCCTGAACTTGGCTCTCCCACCTCAGTGGCACAGCTGGAGCTGGAGCACCAAGAGTCTGTCCTCCACACGGCTCAGAATAAAAGGGAGAAAAAAAAGAAAGAAAGAAGGAAGAAGATAAAATAAAATATAATAAAATAAAATAGGGCTTCCCTGGTGGCGCAGTGGTTGAGAGTCCACCTGCCGATGCAGGGGACACAGGTTTGTGCCCCGGTCCGGGAAGGTCCCACATGCCACGGAGCGGCTGGGCCCGTGAGCCATGGCCGCTGAGCCTGTGCGTCCGGAGCCTGTGCTCTGCAACAGGAGAGGCCACAACAGTGAGAGGCCTGCGTACCGCAAAAAATAAATAAATAAATAAATAAAATAAAGTAAAATAAAATATAGTTATTAAAATAAAAAATAATTACTAAGAAAAAAAATTCTTTCAGTAATAATAAAAAAAAAAACCCGACAGAGAGAACCCTAGGACAAATGGTAAAAGCAAAGCTATACAGACAAAATCACACACAGAAGCATACACATACACACTCACAAAGAGAGAAAAAGGGGAAAAAATATATATATAAAACGTTGCTCCCAAATTCCACCTCCTCAATTTGGGATGATTCGTTTTCTATTCAGGTATTCCACAGATGCAGGGTTCATCACGTTAATTGTGGAGATTTAATCCGTGGCTCCTGAGGCTCCTGGGGGAGATTTCCCTTTCTCTTCTTTGTTCGCACAGCTCCAGGGGTTCAGCTTTGGATTTGGACCCGCCTCTGTGTGTAGGTCGCCTGAGGGCGTCTGTTCTTCGCTCAGACAGGACGGGGTTAAAGGAGCAGCTGATTTGGGGGCTCTGGCTCACTCAGGCCGGGGGGAGGGAGGAGTACGGAGTGCGGGGTGAGCCTGCGGCGGCAGAGGCCGCCATGACGTTGCACCAGCCTGAGGCACGCCGTGCGTTTTCCCGGGGAAGTTGTCCCTGGATCACGGGACCCTGGCAGTGGCGGGCTGCACAGGCTCCTGGTAGGGGAGGTGTGGATAGTGACCTGTGCTTGCACACAGGCTTCTTGGTGGCAGCAGCAGCGGCCTTAGCGTCTCATGCCTGTCTCTGGGGTCCATGCTGATAGCCACGGCTCGCGCCAGTCTCTGGAACTCCTTTAAGCAGCGCTCTGAATCCCCTCTCCTCGTGCACAAGGAAACAAAGAAGCAAGAAAAAGCCTCTTGCCTCTTCTGCAGGTCCAGACTTTTCCCCGGACTCCCTCCCGGCTAGCCATGGCACACTAACTCCCTGCAGGATGTGTTCACGCTGCCAACCCCAGTCCTCTCCTGGTACTCCGACCAAAGCCCAAGCCTCAGCTCCCAGCCCCCGTCGGCCCCGGCGGGTGAGCAGACAACCCTCTCGAGCTGGTGAGTGCCGGTCGGCACCGATCCTCTGTGCGGGAATCTCTCCGCTTTGACCTCTGCACCCCTGTTGCTGCGCTCTCCTCCGCGGCTGCGAAGCTTCCCCTTTCCGCCACCTGCAGTCTCCGCCCGCGAAGGGCCTTCCTAGTGTGTGGAAACCTTTCCTCCTTCACAGCTCCCTCCCACTAGTGCAGGTCCCGTCCCTATTCTTTTGTCTCTGTTTTTTCTTTTTTCTTTTGCCCTACCCAGGTACGTGGGGAGTTTCTTGCCTTTTGGGAGGTCTGAGGTCTTCTGCCAGCGTTCAGTAGGTGTTCTGTAGGAGTTGTTCCACGTGTAGATGTATTTCTGGTGTATCTTTGGGGAGGAAGGTGATCTCCGCCTCTTACTCTTCCGCCATCTTGAAGCTCCTCCAAGTTGTACTCACTGGCACAAGGTGGCCATCCCTGGCTTCACATCAACATGATCTCAGGCACAAATCTCCTTGTTTTTCCATTTTGTCTTTAAGTTACTTGTTGAAACAACTGGCCCGCAGTCCCAAGGACTGTCACGGCTTCGGCTGGTGGGGCCCCTCCAGAGCTGGCAGTCTCAGTGAGGCTACCCTCCCCTCGGACTCCAGGGAAGTTCAGTGACGGCGGAGGGAAGAGACCCCGAACAAGCTACAGTGAGGTTTTAAGAAATTAAATGCTTGAGCTCTACCCCAGACCTCCTGAATTAAATTTCTGGGCAGGGCATGGGAGGACAGAGGGTATAAATTCAGAGAAGGGAGAGGAGTTGGGGGAAGCAAGACCTGGCATTCTGTACCTTATAAAACTCCCCAGTAATGCTGATAAAAACAGCTTGACGCAACTTAGTGGAGCAATATTTGAGAATCACTGCCACGGGGCAGGATGGCACCATTGGGCAAACGTATTCCTGTCAGTTAACGTGGCATGTAGACCAAATGGGCTTTGAGTTATGCAGGATTTTCAGCAGAAACTCCCACGTCTTTCCATCTCCACCTCTCTGATGCCTAGCACACCAAAGTTGAGAAATACTACACTAGATCATGAGCCTGAGAGTCCACAGTGGGGCCGAAAGGCTTCAAGGAGGGGCATCTTACATTGAATTTAAAAAGAAAAATCTTGCCAAACATAGAAGAAGAGGAGAGTTGCCAAGGAAAAGGAACAGCATGTATTCAGGAAAGGAAAACTGGGCTTAAAGTGTGATGCACTGAAAAGTTGTTTAGAAGAAAGGGTTCCTGCAGGGGAATGCTAGGCTCTGGAGAGGATCAGATTTCTTCCTTGGGTTCCACTGTGTTTTTATTATGGAAAATTGTGAATACCAAGTCTAGGATTTTATAAATCTCAATTCAATAAACTCTATGTTACTTTTGTTTACTCAAGTTACATTCTAATAGGCAGTGTCTTATTATTTTTGTTATAATCTGCACATCTAGGATGCATTCTTGGCTGTGAAATTTTCATATTTCTTCTTTAAAGTTTGTTCCAGGTTCTTTAGTCAGTTTCATTCAGTCCTCATACTTAACAGAGAAAAGCCAGGACTACATTGACCTGATATTAATAACAAGGTATTTGTGTACAAGATGCCTTTGTTCAGAATGCCACAAAGCAAGAGTGAATTTCCAAGACAATTATCAGTGTTACTGAAGATTTAATGGTTGGGGCTTATGCAACCTGAATGAAATACCAATATTATGGTTACCTGAGTGAGTGATTCCTGGTAAGATCAGGTTGACGCTCCTGTAGAATTTCAAAGATGTTGGGCTGGCGCAGAAATGCAACAATCTTGTCATTGTAAGCTGAAAAAACATACATATGTAACAATATTTTAAAATCTGTTATTTTATGCACATAAATCCAGACTTTTTAAGTTTTGTTTTTCTGGTTAATATTCCTTGTATTCAAAGTCATAGTTTAGAGCCACTATAGATGCTTAAATTCCAATTTGCGTCTATCCTGTTATATGAGTATTGGACTTAGATCTGTTAGGTATGACTGACTTAAGCACTCATTAAACTCATCTGATGAGCCATATTTATTATCAAATTGCAAGATGAGATCACCAACAAGATTCTAGATACTGATTGTTTTATGCTACTGCTTACTAAAATCAACCTTATAAGCAATTGTTAAAAATGGAAAACCATCTTCTGATTAAATGTCAGCCACCTACAGAGGTGAAGAGATAGAGCAGGAGTTGCTAAAATACCGTAGTTGCCAGCAGCAACTACCAATATGCAGAGGCAAACCATTCCCAAATTCTACGTGGAAATAAATGCCATTAAGCCACAGGGTAGCTCTTTACCAAGCCAACTACACCAACAGCTACAATACGACTAGCATCATCAATGTACATAATATTTTAAAAGGAAAATCTGTATCTTAGTCAAAGCTGGCTAATATTTACAGAAATTTTAAATTTAATTAACGTTTACTAAAGGTTCTGTTAATACTCTTTTGTCAAGAAAGTAATTTGCTTACTTGAGATAATTCCTCTTGATTCCATTTATTTATAATCAGAAATACAGATATATTTAAATTACAGAACTGAGTGTCTGAATTCTCAAACATCAGAGATCCTAGTTCAGTCAATACTCTTGTGCTCATAAATATGATCAAGAAACATGCCTTACTTTAACAAAATATCACTCAAAAGAAGTATAATTCTCTAGACATTTGCCACTTCGAATTTTCGCTGCATCATGCTAATTTTAGTAAAATGTAAATAAAATAAAAAAAAATACTATCTGCTAACATGGAATCCCATTGTCAAACTCAAAGTGTCCCTAACTGCACATTTCACCACATATAATAAAAACATCTTTATAACTGAGGTTTTGTCAGCAGTTTTTACATTCTATCTAAGATCAGAGACTAGATAACTTTTTAAACGACAATTTTATAGTACTTTAAAATTGTATGTGCAGCATTTAGTATCATATGAGTAACAGCATAATAAAACATAGACTGTTCAATTTCTACCCAAGGTTTCTTCTTATTCAGTGACTGTCGAACCTTTTAGGACGTGGGCACTGCATTATATTTCATGGTAAAGTCCTTCTTAAAAAAGTAAAAATTTTAAAGCAAAACCAGACAAATGGAGAGTTGCTCAAATTTAAGATGAAACAGGGAGCCCATCTGGCCTCCTGCCAGTCTGTCCACTCCACCTGCCTTAGGGGCTCTAGGTTTGAAAACTGATCTACTTCAACCTCATCATTTTACTAACAACTCAAGTTGTTCTTTAGGCCAATTTGCCTACATTCATTTATTTTTATTTTACAATTTTGGAGACTTTTGCTGTCTTGCATTTGCTACAAAAGCCCTTAAGAATGTGCCATCATTGCTTTCTTATTTTGTGAGGCTCACACACCTTTTAAACTCTGTCTCAAGCATTAAGATATATACTAAATAAATGCTTGTCCAAATGCCTAATTTAAAATGACCACACAATACAGCTGCCTTAAGAACTTATTTTTCCTTAACTTCAACAATCTAATATAATAGTTCTACTCAGGTAAGGTAGAGTAGTAGAAAAAATTCTCATCCTATAGGATTTTACAAGACATAAGTGTTTTGAGACTCAAATCGATTTCTTAGGGATAATGCAGCAGTTTTTCAGTACAGGGCAAATGTAGCAGGCTGACAATAGGGAAGTGTATCAGCAGAGAATGCATGGTACACACTGACATGAAAAGCAAAGATAAAGACTTTGGGAAAGAGATGACATACCCACTGGAACCATGTCCTGGTACTGTGGCCTACTAACTGTATTGAACGTACTTGATGGCCTGGGAAGAACTGGTGGTCCTGCATGTCGAGAATCTTCTCCTACCTGCAAACACAAGCAGTGTTTTTGTTCTGCACCAAATCCTAGAATACTTTACATCAGTACCCCAAGCCAAGTTGTTCAGAACACTTGACAATGAGCATTGTTAAGTACCAACTGATCAGAACAGAGGCTAGCTGAAGAGCTGACACAGGACTCTCAAAAGCTCTGCTTCAGTCGCTGAATTGAGGGGATGGGTTGGGGTATAACGTCCCTGAGAGGGGCAAGGGCAGTAACTGTTGACCAAGTGGTACAGGAGTAGCTCAAAATGCCTACACCTCTTGGGGATGTAGATGCTGAATACCTGTTCCTCAGGAATAACTTCTACCCGACAAAACACAAACCTGCAAAAGTACAATCAGAGAGAACACTTGGGTGGTACAAAATTCATCGGGCAGTGCCAGGATATACCTTCTTTTGGCCAAGGCAGGTCAGGGAATTCCCTGCCTCAGCAGAGGAGGGGTTGAAGAGCAGCAGTCTTCATGTGGGTTTCCGAGTTGGATATTACCTCCTCAGAAGCAATTTTACATGCCTATTAGAGCACCCAGTACAACAGCTTTTTCTGGTTTGAACCTCCCACACCAGCAAGCTAATCACAGCAGGTGTGGAGGAGCTAAATAGGGTTGCCCCAACCTGAATTAGTTACATACTGATTATAGGCTTAGAAACTCATACATACAAGGAGATAAATAAAAACGCCCATTAATAATCTTACCGGAAAACTCTAACACTGCTTTAGCTTCTGTTTTAGCATTTTCCCCCCATACTACAGAAGTCTTTTAAGACAACAGTAGAACAGTTGAATAAGAGAGTAAGAGAACAAGGCAAAACAACCTCCTGGATTTATAAATTGGTACTTTTAAAATACAGTTTCTACTCCCACCCATTCAAACCCTCACAACCATTTTATCATACTGCATCCGTTAGGTGTTCAGAGAGGGTTTTTCTAAAGGCACTAAAGCTGGAAATATCGTCCCCACACTCGACTGCTTGTTTATCCTTCAAGAATGTTCTCACTCATTCTTCAATGTGTAGTTCAAACAGCCCCTCCTCGATGAAGCCTTCCCTTCCCTTCAAGCTGACACTAAATGTCACCTTCTCTGAGCACCCACAGCACTCGGGGTACATTTCTGAAGCAGCTGCCATTATTAACAGTCTATAAAGCATTTTTTGCTTGTATTCTTATTCATCTGGATTATGGTTAGTTTTATATATTCTCTCCTTAATAAGAACGCAGGAACATACATTATTTACTTGTATCCCTCACACCAACCACGTTTCTACACTACAGGTGTTTAGTAAGTATTCATTTGTTGGATGGAAGAGATACCAAAATTTCTACTACCTGGAATATTTGCTAAATAAGTCTAAGAGAATGGCTGGGAAGACTTGTGAATGTAACCAGAAATTTCCCACTCTGCTTCTTTTGAGTTACTGGCTCTGAGAAATGAAGTCAGCCCCTCTTGGGAGAGATTCAATCATTAACTATACCTTGTCAGTCACCAAACTTATCATTTCAATCTACCAACATATACTTTCCCTCCTGTCAGTAAGTTGCCTTGTGTCATCATTTCCCAGAACAGCCAAAGGTCTTCTCCTTGACACCCTGCTTCTTCAAACCAGACCATCAAACCAGACCATTATCAGTGGGCAAGCCGTGATAAACGTGTGTATTACTGCAGGATGTGCGTGCTTCCGACAGCTGGGCCAGAAAGCACATTCCCCTCAAGGGTTTAACAACGCTGAGACTGAATGCTGAGTCTTTATGGGGTTGTCTCTGTTCCACTGCTCAGCTTCCGTCAATAAGAAGAGAAGTCCTCATTCAAATTTTAATGTGTACCTTAGTATCCCTACTGCTAGACCATGAAACTAATTCAAGTTCTGAGGCGGAGGAGTTGAAAGAAAATATAAGTATAGCTACTAATCTCATGCATGTAGTCCTGATCAGACTGAGCAGCCAGCGTCATATTGTGACGTCAAATAAGGCAAGCATCTAAAGTGCACTGGTTGCGTGATAAAACGAGGCAGGGCCCTGATATGCTATATATCAGGCACAAGGTCCAAAGGTGAGAGGTCTGTTCTGCTTTTTAGATGAATGCTATTAGCATCATCCAGTTCACCACTAATGTTTTATATGACAGCCAGGTAGAGATTTATTAGCTACTCATAAAACATGAATATTTTTGTGCATACCTCATCCTGCAATAGATTTATATAACATTTTTATGTGAGCTTCTCGTGTGTACTCTTCTATGTCTTCACTTACAACCAGCAAACACACATAATCATTAGAGCCAGTATGTAAATCATGAGGGGAAATTCCAAGAGTAGAATTTTGATGAATCAAATCCAGTTATTTATTACATTCATAATCTTTTCTTATAATAGAAGCTACAAAAATATTTGACATACAATATAATACTGAAAATATGATATGCACATAGATGGAACGTGGAAATGGCATGCAGGAAAAGAATCTTAATTCTTCTTGTCTAAGGGAATTTTTAGAAACAATGTATATCAAGTGATAATATATGACATTCAAAGCGTAAGTCTTTATTAAGGAGAAAATATGTGACCTAAAGCATTCCTGTTTTATTTATTTAACCTGCTACAGAAAAAGGGAAACAGGAAGAGATTATTTCTTTTGTCTTTTTCTTTCTTTTTTTTTTTTTTTCTGGTTAGATTATTAGAGAGCCCTCATGTGGTTACCATGGGACACTGCAAACTAGCAAAGTATAATAGAGTACGGTAGAGCTTTTAGTAATTCTTAATGCTACCCATTTTCTCTGAGCACTTAAGAGTACATAAATCAACCCTCATACATATCCTAACTTTAAAGAATATTAGTGAGGATGCCACAACCCCATAGCATTGGCCGAAGATTTTAATCTAATCCAGCAATACTCACTTAAGAAACTTCCCTATCTTTAACCTAATTTTAATCCCCTAAAAAAGTTACATTCCTTCCTTCCTATGAAGCTGCTCTTAGGTATGCAAAAGGGCTCATCATCATCCTCTCTTGAACACTGTATTGCATCATGAATTCCCTCACCATCCACTGAACTTTTTTTTTTTCTAAATCTCTAATTTCTTCAAACTTTCCTCACATGTCCTACTTTTTAAACCTGTAATTTAGGCTCTATGAGTTTCCAGAGAAACCCCGTTAACATTCCAACACTTTCAGCCTCCAAATGATAGTCTCTAAATCAAACTAGAAAAACAAAACAATAAGAAAGAGGCAGCACGATTCCATAAACCCCACATCCCGTGCTTCTATCAGCCAACAGGTCGGTCGCTAAGGCTCAGGACTCACCTCGCCTGCGCTGTGGCTGCGCTGCCTGGTCAGGTGCTGTCGATGCACCAGCGCGCTCGTGGGTCTGCTGCTCTGAAGCGGGAGCCGGGGATCGATGAAAGTGGTGGTACGCGAGTTGTGATCGACAAAAAATGCCTAGGAAGCAACCCACTCAGTCAACACTCCGTACATGGCACACACCTGTCTAGCGGTCCTATCATTTCACACATGCAGGGAAAGACCCACTTTGGAGTGAAAACCTTCGCTCCGTTTTCTCGTAATTTCAAATCTTCGGGAGAATTTCTCCTTCTTCCCTCAGGACAGACCAGAAGAGAGGAAGCAACGCTTAGATTGGATGCAGAATGAAGACAGCAGGAAGGAACATTGTTCCTGGCTTTAGGAAATACAGTCATCAAAGATAGGATCTTAGAAAGAAGCCCCCTGAGTGGACATTTGGGCTTCTCTCTTAACTGATGCTCTTTGCTCTTACTGCTATCGGTTATTACCAAGTTTTTCTTTCAAACATCATTGACTTCTCTTTTCCTTTTATGTAATCAGCTACCAAGTCCTCCCCCATTTTCTCATTATAGTGTCTCCTCTATTTGTCCCACCCCAGCCTATCATTCATTCCATTATTTCAGGGTTTTCTCTTAAACATATAATGATTAATAGTTTCTCAGTTGTTCCACATCTCTACAACCTTATTCACTGAATGGCACCTCACTATCAGAATTTTTTTCTAAAAGCTTTGACTACATTTCCACTCCAATCCAAAGCCTCTAATGGCTACCTGTTATCTATAGAAAAAACATTCCAACCCTTTGGTCAGTTTTCCAAGACTCTTTACAATCTCCTTCTTACTTTCTTTCCAGTTTGGTCATTGATCACACACCCAGATAAATTCTATCACATACAATGACTCAGGGCAAGACACTTAAGTTCTCTGGGATATAGATTTCTTATAAAAACATGCCTCCTTCATTCATAATAAACATTTCTCCACCATAAAGTGATAGGAAGGAGGAAACCATGTCTGTCATGTTTACTGCAGAATCCCTTGTGACATGAAACCACGCATGAGCATAAACCATTTCCCTCAGTTTTGCAGTAAGGATTGCATGTAATGTAGAAAGGCCTTTAAAAATTCTGTTTGTTTAATTTTAAAACTCGATGTAAGTGCTATTTTTCATTATCATTAGGAACAAAATGGTGTTAAGTTTGCAATGTAAAATTCATTCAAGGTAATAATGAAGCCCATCATCTCAAGGATAATTAGAAAATATAAGTTTTCCATGATCAGATAAAGTTAATTAGGTCAAGATAAAAAGGACTATTAGGAGAGCCTGGAGACTCATTACTGATAAATGTCAGGAGACATGATATATGCCAAATAACCTAAGCAAAAAAGAACTGATGGAGCTCTGTTAACAAAGTACCTTAAAGACTAGGAATGAATGCATCTAGGCAAATCCCAGGGGCAGATGGTATATTTATGCTGATTAAAAATTCACCTTTCCATTATGAAACAAAATGTTTCTGTAGATAATCAGGAAACAGAGCAAAATAATTTGTAAGTAGCTCCCAAATAGGGGGAAAAATGACTTCTTTAAAAAAAAATAACTTTAAGCAGAATGTGCACTAGAAACAAAGCAGAGAAATGGCCAAAACAAGAATCCTTGTCTGTCCCTTCTCTCGATATCCGATTTCCAGGTACAAAGACTGGATTAAATGGGAAGTCTTGTAGGACGGAGTCACCAACCTCACATCCCTGGGTAATGCTCCCTTTTCCATAACCTATCAGGTGGAATATCTTTCTTCTCTGATCTTGTAAAAATGTACACCAACAATAAACCCTACACAGGCTTGTATTGTCAGGCTCTGGTCTCAAATGTGACACTAGTCCCCGTTTGAGTTGAGCTTCTAATACAAATGTATGTATATTATTTCTGCCACTATTTAAAATGTCATAAAATAGAAATTCATTTTTTAATATACATTTCAACATAATAGGTATTATAGTCAATTTAATATTCTCTTTATGTATATTAAGATTAAGCTCTTATTACTACAACAATAATATTAGCCATGTCGTTTTAAGGGGAAAATACAAAGAGTATGAAAATAGAATTGCCTATTTACCTAATGTCTTAGGAATGTTTTGAAGGAACAGGTGGTCATTTAGAGGTAACGATGAATCACTTGTAATTATAAGGACAAATGGGTGTGTACATCTAGGTCAGTTGTGATTTACATGGAGTGTCATAGTATAATTTGACGTTAAGAGGCTTCTCTAAAATCCATTCTATAAAAAATTATACTGTGAATGCCTTCAGGGTAGGGACCCTTTCTTACTCACCCTGTTCTCCCTAATAGCTTTTAGGGCTGCAGCTGGGAGAAAGAGAGTGCTCAGTAAATAAACTGCCAAAAACTCGAACAGCAGACTCCTGACCAAAATACAGGAATACAACTGACAATGAACTAACCAAGTATTAAAAGTCGCATTCTTTTATGTAAGCATAGAAATACTGAAAGATTTGAGAAAAATACATGAGAGAAGTGTGTGTGTGTGTGTGTGTGTGTGTGTTGGGTGAAAAGTGTGGAGAGCTGAAGACTATAATACCACAAATAGGATAAAAGGTTTTAAAACACCTCACGTGGACATGGATAAACTATCAAGTTAAAACTTGAGAAGTCCGAGACAAAGTAGTGATTAAATGCTTGGGATCTAGAAAAAGACAAGCCTGGGTCTGAGCTCTAGCTCCACCACTTACTACTGACATAACACTGGGCAAACTACTTAACTTTTTCAAACTACAATTTCTTTTCTGTTAAATAGGTATAATAACGCCTACATCAAAGGAAGATAAAATGAGATGGTTCATATAAATTTCTGAACATAGTACCTGAGACCCCTTAAATGTGAGTTAATATTATTATTACTAATAATAACAGTATTAACTTCTGAGACATTTTCCTAAGGATTACAGTGGTTCTCCCTGTAGCCCATAAACAAAGCTCAAAAAAAAAAAAAAAAGAGGAGAACCAGTGAACCCACACTTCCCAGGCTCCTTGTAGGTACGTATGGCCTAGATTAAGCTCTGGTCAATGAGATGTAAACAGAGGGTCACATGATACTTCTGGAAAACTCCTTTCCAAGGAGATTTTTACAAGGTAAAGCCCTCCTTCTGTACTTCATCCATTCTGCTCCCTGAAACAAAGATGTAATTGCCGAACCCCAGCAGCCATAACGAACCCTGAAGATGAGGGATGGCTGAATAAAAAGCCGTAAGGAGCCAAGGCTCTTACAACTTAAGAAACCACCTTAAGGGCCCTAGACTGCCTATCTCTGAACTGCTTCATATGACAGAATAAAATCTTGTATAGTAAACTTTGTATAGGTCTCTGTCACAATGCAGCCAAACCAGATCCTAAGTGATGCACTGAAGTCAGCAAAGAAGAACGCATAAGCCGGCCACCACCATTATAAATAAGGATTTTCATTATTTCATAAATAATGATTTCTCATTATTGTTCACCTTTAATACAGTTGGGTAACAGTCCGAGGTTTAAGTGAAATGCAGAGTTGGGAAAGTATAAAGCTGAGATTTGAATCCATCTTTCTGACTTCAAAGCCCAGTGAGCAGTGCCTCTTTCCCCTCCCTCTCCTTTTCATAGTTCTCCTCTTTTTCTTCCATTCTTTCTGCCTCCTATTTTTCCTTTTGATGTTCTTCCCACTGCCTTCACACAGTACTTGATTTTAGAAAAGTATTTAAGTATTTATTGAATTAGGCCGACAATAACTGTCACTCAGAGTGCTGGGCCTCACCACTGTTTCAGTGCTGAAAAGGTTGCTACTGATGCTGGACAGCAAACTGTACGTCCTCTGCACAATCTGTACGGCTCCCCTGCTGGAGGGTGGGCTGTGGCTGGAGCATAGGTGCTAATTTGTATTCCACAAGGAGCTCAGTTTCAGAGTAAATGGAATGTGTATACTGTTTACATGTGCTTTTTAAGTCTGCCAAGTACTTGGGGGAAAAGTCTCAATTAAGACCACTATCGAAACCACGCAGCTAGCACACTAGCGCTAGCCGAGGGCAGCACGAAGAGGCAATTCCTTGGCATGTGCTTTGGCTCTGCTCCGCTCCCTGTGTGACCCTGGACAGGCTTCCTTGGTGCTTTGCTATATCCACGTAAAGGAGATGACTGAGGTCACAACTGAGTTGTGGAAGATGTATTCTACTTCAAAACAAAGATCAAAGCATAGAAAAAATACAGTGCAAATTTTAGGCTTGACATTTCTATTTGTGATGCACAAATCGATTATGTCACAAAAGTGGATCACTTTCCCATAGGATGTCCTAACTAGTTCAAGCCAGTAATGAAGCTGACCTATTCCTTTTTAAAAAAAATTTAATTTGGGTCACCATTTTATTTTTTTATGTCACCATTCTTGAATAGCCTGCCTTTATTTATGAAATTGTCTACCATGTATCAATAAATACTGTCCGAATAAACAGTATGTTGAGAAGGCAGACCACATCAAAAAAAGCAATTGTATCAAAAAAGGAGTCTTTTTCAGATTAGCCACTAGCAAAGCAAATTTTGAACAACACAGATTCCCTACTGTTAAGTTTCATTAAGGAAATTCACTCAAGCTTCCCAGTGCTGACTAGGGCTAACAATATAATCAAAAACTGAAAGGAATGCAAATACCCAAATTCA
This sequence comes from Delphinapterus leucas, assembly GCF_059928025.1. NCBI lineage: Eukaryota > Metazoa > Chordata > Mammalia > Artiodactyla > Monodontidae > Delphinapterus > Delphinapterus leucas. The sequence continues at coordinate 39,102,742 of NC_143136.1, read as the reverse complement.
AATCTCATTTTAAAAACTTCTACCCTTTCGCTGCTTCAGGGCATGATCAGAGTCAGAAAATATGGGCTGGATGGAGCCCATATTAGTGAGGCCAAACAAAATACACTTCTCTCTTTACACAATTCTTTTTTTTAAGCTTCTATTATTTTAAGAAAAGAAAAAGGCATCAGTATTTGTGAAGAAATACCAACCTCAGGCTCAACAAATCTAAGTTACAGAAGTTTGAAATTGTTTCCACTTAACATTTTGCCAAACCAGGAATCCGTATTAAAAGACCATGTAAACAAAATAAAACAAAAAGCACTTGTAACTATGCTCCAGAAAGACATCATCAGATCTTTCTTTCTCTAAAGAGCTATGGAAACAAAGAAAGAACAATAATTTAAAAGAGAGCAGCACTGCATATTGAATCTGTTCTAACTTCTAGTTTCTCAACTCTATAAAGTCTTAAAATGCTCAAAAAGTTCATTGTAATCTACTTTAATTTTTATAAAGATTGTAATTTACTCACGCATTCTCTCCCTTCCATAATATAAATCTAAGCTCCTGGTCCCCTCTCTAGTATTTCCCCAATTATAAGGAATAAACATGCTATCATTTTCTCTACATTATATCCCAGACAGAACTCCATCACCAATACTGGAGATGAAAAGCACTGAATAGTAGAGTTTATTGTAACTAAAAAAATAGTCATGCTAACATTTTTCTAACATTTGGTTCATCTGAAGGAGTGAGTGGTCCCAAATATCTCATGACATCTATCAATAACAAAAAAGTTAAAGAAGGTTATTTTGTTAAACTGCTGTGATCAGAGATCTAAAGTTGCTAGGAGAGAAAACAGGGACACATGGCACCGTGGATAAGTAAAACATCCCCAAAACTTCATATGTAAAATGTTAGCAAAGGGAGGGGGGTGGTATTTTATGTATTGGGAGTAGTGGTATTTAGGTGTTAGAAGTATAATATAGGGGAGCCAGTGCCATGCTGGGGATGGCATGGACCAGCTTACAGGAGCTGATGGTGAAACCTCAAGGAATTCTCAAGCTGGTTGATGATGATGCTGGCAGCCTGAAATTGGCTATGGTGGGAGAATTTACACCATGGAAAATGGCAAATGCTACAGATCAGCCCTCCTCCCCACCGCCCCTGAGGAGCTGATTGCTAAGCATTTATCAGCACGTCACTGCAGAAGACCAAGGATGGAGTTATCCAAATCAGCACATTTCAGGTAGAATAGAAGGGCATTGCCATGAAATTTTAAAATAGTGCTCTACATTTTTTTAAAAGAGTCAGTGCTGGTCAGAGGACAACTGTTTAAAGATAAAAGGCAAAGGCCATCTTCATACTTGGGCAATTCCTTCAATATTCCATGAGTTTAGCATTTTACTCAAAAATACATTCACAAAACCAACCTCTGCTTTATTCTCTCATTCTGAAAGGTATACTGCCCTAGAAGGATTCTTCACCTCTGCCTCTATGTGTGAGTTACTTTTTGGTCTAACAAGATTGTACCCCCTGAAAAATAAGCAAGAGATACTCTAAAAACTATGTGTTATTTGTAAATTTAGAGTTTTAATTTCATCTCTACCTGGATTGCTGTGTAACTGGAGGGGATTAAACCAGATAACCACCACAAAGAGGTATTAGTTGTTTCAAAGCAATTAAAGAGACATGTCACAAAAATAACTAATATAGTGCTCTAATGAATGAAAAATATATTTTTCAAAGTGTAGAACTTATTCTGCCAAGAGACTTTTGGGATTCACTTGAAACCTCCAAATATTAAGTTGCACTTTACTCATTAAGATGAACCTGACCCAATAAACTGTGGCCATCATCTTCATGTGGGACTGAGACCAAAGTCTATGTCATCACTGGGGCAACTTCTACAGCCACATAATCTATTAGCATCTGGTAAAATGAGAATCCTCAAGTAGGCTCTGACTGTGGTAACTTTCACTGTACAAATATTTGTTCTCTTCTAAAAAATCTATCCTCATAACCATAATTCCTACTTGCTATGGTCATCGAAGTTGAATATTTGGACCATACTGATACTCAAATCCCCAATGTGACATCCAAAGTCACAAACCCCTAGAGTTACAAAGCTTGGCTTTAGAGATGGATGTCAATTTAGCTGGGTGATATTATAGCAAGTGTTTTTTGTAGGGAAAAACACAAGAAACTATGGGAAAAGACATTTCACTTTAAATAAGGAGATGGTTACCGTTTTACATTTTCATTTAAAGAGCCCATGACGTTTATATCACTTTTAAAGCTCAAAGTTTCAGTATAGGCTCAAGTAGAATGAACTGGGGAAAGCACCCTGTGTTAATACTGTTTGAGAGTACAAAACAAAGAGGCAGGAAAAAAGTTATTCCATATTTAACATCTGAAAGGGGAGTCAAAAATAAACACTTTTCTTAAAAATTAAACCAAATGGTAAGTCCATTATATAAACTTATTAATAAGAAATATCAAGCTTTGTAATATTTTTCTAATTGTCCATGTCATTTTGTATCATTCTCTCTGTTATCCTTAACCCTCTGTAGTGATGCTTGCACTGATTTTACTCCATTGATATCGGTCTGTGATTGTTAATTTTATGTGTCAACTTAACTGGGCCACTGGGTGCCCAGACATTTGGCCAAACATTATTTCGATGTGTCTGTGAGTGTGTTCCTGGATGAGATTCACCTTTCAATCAGTAGACTGAGTTAAGCAGATCACCCTCCCTAATGTGGGTGGACCGCATCCAATCAATTGAAGGTCAAAAGGCTGAGTAAGAGGGAATTGCCTTGGCCTGACTGAGTTGGGACATTGGCGTTTTCTTGGGTCTCAAGCTGCTGGGTTTTGGATTGGATCTTACACCATCAGCTCTCCTGTGTGTGTGTGTGTGTGTATGTGTACGTAATACAGGGTCTCTCAAAATGTTCCCATTACTTCCTTTTTTTCTCTCTTAATTTTATTTATTTCTTTTTGGCTGCATTGGGTCTTCATTGCTATGCGCGGGCTTTCTCTAGTTGTGGCAAGCGGGTGCTATTCTTAGTTGCGGTGCACAGGCTTCTCATTGCGGTGGCTCCTCTTGTTGTGGAGCAGAGGCTCTACGCATGCGGGCTTCAGCAGTTGTGGCACGCAGGCTCAGTAGCTGTGGCTCATCGGCTCTAGAGTGTAGGCTCAGTAGTTGTGGCACACAGGCTTAGTTGCTCCACAGCATATGGGATCTTCCCGGACCAGGGCTTGAACCCATGTCCCCTGCATTGGGAGGTGGATTCTTAACCACTGCACCACCAGGGAAGTCCTTTTTTCTTTGTTTTGTTTTTTTATACATCTTTATTGGAGTATAATTGCTTTACAATGGTGTGTTAGTTTCTGCTGTATAACAAAGTGAATCTGCTATACATATACATATATCCCCATATCTCCTCCCTCTTGTGTTTCCCTCCCACCCTCCCTATCCCACCCCTCTAGGTGGTCACAAAGCACTGCGCTGATCTCCCTGTGCTATGCGGCTGCTTCCCACTAGCTATCTATTTTACATTTGGTAGTGTATATATATCCACGCCACTCTCTCACTTTGTCCCAGCTTACCCTTCCCCCTTCCCCCTCCCTGTGTCCTCAAGTCCATTCTCTACATCTGCATCTTTATACCTGTCCTGCCCCTAGGTTCTTCAGAACCATTTTTTTTTGATTCCATATATATGTGTTAGCATACAGTATTTGTTTTTCTCTTTCTGACTTATTTCACTCTGTATGACACGCTCTAGGTCCATCCATCTCACTACAAATAACTCAGTGTCGTTTCTTTTTATGGCTGACTAATATTCCATTGTATATATGAGCCATATCTTCTTTATCCATTCATCTGTCGATGGACACTTAGGTTGCTTCCATGTCCTGGCTATTGTAAACAGAGCTGCAATGAATACTGTGGTACATGATTCTTTTTGAATTATGGTTTTCTCAGGGTACATGCCCAGTAGTGGGATTGTTGGGTCTATTTTTAGTTTTTTAAGGAACCTCCATACTGTTCTCCATAGTGGCTGTATCAATTTACATTCCCACCAACAGTGCAAGAGGGTTCCATTTTCTCCATACCCTCTCCAGGATTTATTGTTTGTAGATTTTTTGATGATGGCCATTCTGACTGCTGTGAGGTGATACGTCACTGTAGTTTTGACTTGCATTTCTCTAATGATTAGTAATGTTGAGCATCCTTTCATATGTTTGTTGGCAATCTGTATATATTCTTTGGAGAAATGTCTATTTAGGTTTTCTGCCCATTTGTGGATTGGGTTGTTTGTTTTTTTGATATTGAGCTGCATGAGCTGCTTGTAAATTTTGGAGATTAATCCTTTGTCAGTTGCTTCATTTGCAAATATTTTCTCCCATTCTGAGGGTTGTTTTTTCATCTTGTTTATGGTTTCCTTTGCTATGCAAAGGCTTTTAAGTTTCACCATACACAAATATAAACTCAAAATGGATTAAAGACCTAAATGTAAAGCCAGACACTATAAAACTCTTAGAGGAAAACATAGGCAGAACACTCTATAACATAAATCACAGCAAGATCCTTTTTGACCCACCTCCTAGAGAAATGGAAATTAAAACAAAAATAAACAAATGGGACCTAATGAAACTTAATAGCTTTTGCACAGCAAAGGAAACCCACTACTTCTTCAAAGGAACCAAACATAGCCCCCCAGTGTGTTCCTTTTTCCATGTCTTTACTTTGGGTGTTTTCCTTCCTTTCCCATTCCAAATTTTCTCTTCTCCACAATCTAATTTTATCAAAATCCTACTCATTGGGCTTCCCTGGTGGCACAGTGGTTGAGAGTCCGCCTGCCGATGCGGGGGGCACGGGTTCGTGCTCTGGCCCGGGAGGATCCCACATGCCGTGGAGTGGCTAGGCCCGTGAGCCATGGCCGCTGAGCCTGCGCGTCCGGAGCCTGTGCTCCGCAACGGGAGAGGCCACAGCAGTGAGAGGCCCGCGTACCGCTAAAAAAAAAAAAAAAAAAAAAAAAAAAAATCCTACTCATCATTCAGGGTTCAGTTCAAATCCAATCTTTACTATGAAAACTCTCCAGGTATCCCATGCCAGAAATAAGTCTTTCTTTACCTATACTAGTGCATGATGCACGTTCTGTTCTTTTATAATCCAAATAAGAGGCATTAGGGGTAAAATGGTCTGGGCAAGGGGTGCTTAGTGGCTTTACACAGGAAATGCATGATTCTGTGCAAATGTGTGGATCTGATTTCAGTCCCAGTTCTAAAAAGAAAGTTACTTATCTGGCTAAGGATGTTTTTAAAACACTATCTTCATGACCATAGCTTATGGAGATTGCAACCACCAGAGCAGAAGACCACTAATCTAGCAAGAGAACAAATCTACCAGAGAGACCACAATAAACAGAACACTCATAGCAGAGAAACAGAAAATGCTCTGGGTTGTTATACAGGTTTCAGGCAGAAGCAAACACTCGAGGGCAGACTACTGTGCAGTGATCAAGAACAACATGGACAAAAAGAACAAGAACAACAAAAGGAACCCTGTTGTGACAAAATTATTCTGTTGGATCACCTCAGTTAAGGGAGATCAGCTGTTTGTTAAGAGGAGGAATGGGACACTGACACTAATTCTTCAGTGTCATTGTGTCATTGTGTATTTCCCATTAGAGTAAGGATTTAACCATCAATAACAAATCTTTATCATTTTTATAAAAGTCTAAACTGATGAAACTCTTTAGTTGTTGTTCTACTTACTGTAGATTCTTGCTTTTACCTAACCATTCAAATCAAGATTTTGGAGAGCTGGGTAGGAATAACCAAGTGAGTAGCATTCCTGGCTTAGTGTGCTGTATGGTCCATTTTATTTTGTAGGTGTTTGAATAATCCATATTTTGCTTTCCCCAAACTAAGTCATAAACCTCTAGAGGCTTGTAATTGTACTGCTTTTATCTTCTACACTATAGATAATAATAAGTCAATTACTGAAGAAGTTGTTTAATTATAATCCTAATTGTTTTTCTTCCATTTGTAATCCTGTGATTATCTAAGTGGATGCCAACCACAGCTCCAGGAGCTAGACAGGACAGGTTACTAGCCCTCACTTTAGAGAAAACTGAGGTTTGTAGAAGTTAGATCAGAAAGACAGTGATGGATCCAGGAATCCTGATCCACAGCAGCATAATTTCCTCAAATCCTCCAAATTAAAAATGAGAAGGGGGCTTCCCTGGTGGCTCAGTGGTTGAGAGTCTGCCTGCTGATGCAGGGGACACAGGTTCATGGCCTGGTCCGGGAAAAAAAGGGAAGGAAGGAAGGGAGGGAGGGAGGGAGGGAGGGAAGGGAGGGAGGGAAGGGGGAGGGGGAGGGGGAGGGGGGGAGGGGGGAGGGAGGGGGGAGGGGGGAGGGAGGGGGGAAGGGGGAGGGAGGGGGGAAGGGGGGGAGGGAGGGGAGAAGGGGGAGGGAGGGGAAGGAGGGAGGGGGGGAAGGAGGGAGGGGGGAAGGGGGAAGGGGGAGGGAGGGAGGGGGGAAGGGGGAGGGAGGGGAGGGAGGGAGGGAGGGAGGGGGGAAGGGGAGGGAGGGGGGGGGAGGGAGGGGGAGGGAGGGAGGGGGGAAGGGGGAGGGAGGGAGGGAGGGAGGGAGGGAGGGGGAAGGGGGAGGAGGGAGGGGGAAGGGGGAGGAGGGGGAGGGAGGGAGGGGGGAAGGGGGAGGAGGGGGAGGGGGGAGGGAGGGGAAGGGAGGGAGGGGGAAGGGGGAGGGGGAGGGAGGGAGGGGGAGGGGGAGGGGAGGGAGGGAGGGGAGGGGGAGGGGGGAGGGGGGAGGGGGAGGGGGGAGGGAGGGAGGGAGAGGGGAGGGGAGGGGGAGGGGGGAGGGAGGGAGGGAGGGGGAGGGAGGGAGGGAGGGAGGGGGGGGGAGGGAGGAGGGGGAGGGGGAGGGAGGGAGGGGGTGGGGGGGCGGGGGGGAGGGAGGGAGGGAGGGGGTGGGGGGGAGGGAGGAGGGAGGGGGCGGGGGGGCGGGAGGGAGGGCGGGGGAGGGAGGAAAGAAAGGAGCAAAGGAGGAAAGAATTTTTAAAAATGAAGAAAGAAAAAACACTCCTAGGTTAAGTAACATTTGGTTTTCCTTATTAAAACTCATATTCGTCTACCAGATATATTATCCCCATGAACACATACTAATGATCAAACCTAGCCAAGAACCAGAAGCATTTTAACCAAGTCACATTTTAATACTACTGATACATATTTCTTTTCTTTTTTTTTTTTGCAGTACGCGGGCCTCTCACTGTTGTGGCCTCTCCCTTTGCGGAGCACAGGCTCCGGACGCACAGGCTCAGCGGCCATGGCTCACGGGCCCAGCCGCTCCATGGCATGTGGGATCCTCCCGGACCGGGGCACGAACCCGTGTCCCCTGCATCGGCAGGCGGACTCTCAACCACTGCGCCACCAGGGAAGCCCCGATACATATTTCTTGCATAAATATAAAAAGTTTGTATCAACAATATAACTCAGATCCCAAAATACCCTTGATTTTCACAGTCCTGAGAGTGTACAAACATTTAAGAATTACTGCAATAAGAAGTAAGAAGAGATTTTCTTTCTCTACTGGCCTACTTTCTTTGCTTATATGTTTTGTTTCAAATAAGGCGTCAAAATGTGTCCTGTATGTTAGTTGAAAATCCTAGACTTTAGGTACAACAAATATGTAGATATTGATCACAGTCTCATGAGGACTATCCTACATAAAATAAAATGTGGATTAATTCCCAAAATCAAAATGATTAAGGAAATCAAGTAATGGAACAAAATACTGATTAAAATGTAGTGTGGAATTCTGAATAAGATACCTTTCCAAATGTAATTAAAAGTAGAAAGAAAAGCATTACATATTTGATGTCAAACCCCATTTGGAACTGTATCATCTAATCTTTAAGACTGAAGAATCAAAGATCTATAAAATCTAGGAAGTAAAAAGGGAAACTTAGTCTTCCTCTAATTTAACCTATTAATTTTTTAAACAGCTTTACTGAGATATAACTCAGACACTATACAATTCACCCATTTAAAGTATATAATGCACTGTTTTTAGTATATATACAGGATTGTGCAACTATCACCATAATATAATTTTAGAACATTCTCTTCTCCAAATGAAACCACATACCTATTAGCATTCACTCCCCATCCCATCTCCAACCCAAGGAAACCACGAATTTACTTTCTATCTCTATAGATTTGCATATTCTGGACACTTCATATAAATGGAATAGTATGTGATATTTTGTGACCAGTTTCTTTTACTTAGCAAATATTTTCAAGGTTTACCATACTGTATCAGTATTTCATTCCTTTGTATTGTTAAACGGTATTCCACTGTATGGATCTACCACATTCATTTATTCATTTATCAGTTGATGGACATTTGGGTTGTTTCTACCCTCTGGCTACTTTGAACAACGCTACTGTGAATAGTTGTGTACAAGTTTTTGTTTGGAAGCATATTTTCATTTCTCTTGGGTATATACCTAACTGTGGAATTGCTGGATCATGTGGCAACTCTTTGTATAAACATTTTTCCAAAGAAGATATACAAATGACCAATAAGCACATCAAACAATGATCAACCTATTCTATTCATTTGTAGAGATAAAGAAAGTCAGACCTGGGAAATTTAAATGATGTATCCCAAGTCAGTTAGATGGCTAGTGGCCAGTGAGGTCTAGACTAAACTTGCACAGGAAAATTATTACAGGATTTGGATACAGAAAGACATGGATCTGTATACAAGAGTTTACTTGCACACTTAACCTCTTTGAGCATTGGTTTCTTCATCTATAGCAAAACCTATTCCATAGGATTATTGTGAAAGTTAAATGAGCTAATATATTATCCTATCATAGAACCTGGCATCTAATTAGTCATCAATATATGTGAATTTCATTCCTTTCCATTATTCTATGCGCCCCTAGCATAAGGACTCTATGGTATTTGAGCATGAAGTCATGCATGTGTTTCTGGTGTGTTTCTAGCATTACATCTAGTAAACTACCTATGATCTAATCAAAACCTATATGTATGTATGTATGTATGACTCAGCCTTGAAGTATACCAGTAACCCCAGTACCTGGATTGGAACTCTTCTTCCTTGGAATGATAAAATATCTCTCATTTCCAAAGACAATCTCTCCCAATAGAGTGTAGCAGTTAAGAGTCATACTCCTAGAGTTAGAATCCTGAATTCCTCACTTACTTGCTAATACACACATTATTTAACATCTCTAAATTTCAATAAAATGTAGATAGTAATAATAATAATACCCACCTCATAAACTTCCATGAGGTCTAAATAAGATAATTCATGGAAAAGTACCTAGTACAGTGCCTGGCACATGGTATATAAGCTTCATAAATGCAGGTATCATCACTAACACCATTGTCACTGTCATTATCATCACCATTCTCATCCTACCTAGTAAGGCCTGATATTCTGTTCTTACTCTTCAACTAATAGTCAATTTAAAAAAATACTTTACTTCTTTTATGTAAGTCAAGGACATTTTTCACTCTAGAACTCTCAAAAAAAAAAAAAAAAGCATATCAGTTTAGACTCTTGTGAAATCTCACCCAATTTAAACCTTTGGCCTTAAGTAATTAGAAAACAAAAAGTCTCTTCCAAAACTGAAGACAGCTAAAGTGTGGTACAAGCATAATCACTACCTTGTTCAAACATGTAATACGAAAAATCCAAGACAACATATGCATTAAGAGAGGTCAAATCAGGCGAATCTTAGGAGCTACTTCTGGTGACAGCACAGGAGGAGGGAGTGGCACTGAGGAGAGAGCCTGGAAGCTTCTTCATTTGTCCAAAGCAGACATCACTGAATAACCAGGAATCTACAGGTAACAAGTTTCATTCATTCATCAAACTTGTTTTGAGAATCTTCTATATGAATGGCACTGGGGTTGAAGGGGGTAATTAAACAATAAACAGAAGAACTCTCAAGAAGGGGATCATCTGCTTTAGAAGATAAAATAAGTTAACTAAACCATGAGACAGATGGGGATAGCTGTCATAAAACACTGCAAGGGAGACTCTGTGGGGAGTCGCTTATGCCTGGAGAGCCAAGAGCAACCCACCCAATATGCTGCCCTTCAGTGATGTGTCTAAAAGCCCCCACCCCCTCAACTATGGTAGGAGACCCTACCACAGGCTCCCAGAGCACCTTCACTGAATTGCTAGAAGATATCCATTCACCCTCCTCACTGGTGAGAGGCAGGGTAAAAGCACAGACTTTGGAGCTGGATGTCTTGAGTCAAATCCAATTCTATCACGTACTAATTGTAGGACCTTGGTAAATTTGCCATGCTATGCTTCAGTTTCCTCTTCTAGAAAATATGGATAAAAATAGCAGTTATGTACAAGGCTGCTGTGAGTAGGGAAGGAATTAATCTAAGTGCTTATAACATGGGTAGCACACAGCCAATGCTACATACTACATAATGCTACACTGTTAGCTTGTATCATTGTTATCACAGTGGCATGTACATAGTAGGCATTCAGAAGTGTGTTGAATGGCAAAACAAATGAAAACACAAAAGGAAGATGTTGCACTTGAGAAGACAACATGGGGCCAAATTTCATAAGCCTGAGCAGCTAAGTTTGACAACGTTCCTCTTAAGAACCATTTCTTTTCATGCAGGTGAGGATTTGGCCATCCTATTCCATGTCAATTCTAGAAATCAATCATCACTGAGGGGAAAAAAAAACCTCGTAGTATTTAATAGCTTTCGATGTTATATTAAATGGGGCAAAAAGTTTACTCCCTTTAAATGTTCTGGAGGTAAAGCTATTCATTAAAAAGGGGAGCTAAAATTTCTGGCTGGAAGAAAACCTATTAACTGCCTGGAGGATGGGAGCCATGACTTTTAAAGTACAATCAAAAGCAGCACAGCCAAATACAGACATGGCCTTTCCCAAATGTTCTTCTAAGCTATTTTAGTTCATTGGAGGCCAATCATTTATACAGGAAGGATAGGGGAGAAGCACAGGGAGATACACCTGCTTTCACAAAGGTACCCAGCTTAGCTAAAAATCTTATTAAAGTCCAAATGCACAAAGCAGAAGAATCAGGCTAAAGTGATAATCTTTCAGGCCTGTCTGATAATCCATTTTGTCCACAAGGCCAGGGGTCTTTCCACATCTTTCATGCCACACAGCATTCAAATGCAAAGCCACCAACAGACTGTGAGGTCAGCTATCTACCAGCCCACATCCAGGGCTCTTTACAATGCTTACAACTTCAGGCTGAAACCCCAAATGAATCCAAACCCTCAGGGAATAAGATGGATGGTTATGTTACCCACACAGCCGAGATAATGTTTACCTCTGTTTAACTATCGAAACTTTATAAAAGCTATGAGACAGAATCTGTTCTTCAGAATACATCGTAACTCAAATAGTATCCTAAGTTTAACTTAAACTTTTCTCGAGGTTCAGGTGTTATTAATAAGAAGCTCTCTCCTGAAGCATGTCTGACAAGTTGTGACTGGCAAGAAAGGAACCTCCCCTTCCATGTCTGCATGATAAGTTCCCGATTCCCTTTAGCTAAGGATACAAAATGACTTAGCAAGTTAAGTCTCTATATAGAGCAGAAATACATGCAGCATTATCTCAACTTGGGTTTCCCTGGAGCTATGGTTCTCTAATTAGTATAGCTCCTCATGACACCAGGAAAAATATTGTCAGAGTTGAGAACAGAGCTGAATTCTTCGTCTGCTAATGCTCTTTTATATGCAGGTATAATACCATCAATATTTTCCGAAGTCCTTTCTTGGACCACCTGTGCCCTTCCATTTAGTTAGAATGTTTACAAACACTGGGCTCTCAGGCTGTTGACCCAGAATCAGCACCAGCAAAGCGACATCCTCCTCTGGAAGGAGAGAGCACAGGAAGTGCCAAGGGTCCCTGCGTGCAGCTCCTAGTGTCCTGGAAAGACTTCCCTGCCATGCCCACCTGACTCTGATACAACGCCATTCTATCTGTGGTCCAGGGACCTAATCACAAATCCATTCTCTTTCATCTATTCTACTTCATGCTTGCCACTTCTAATCTCCTCTAGGCTGGGAATTAGAGGTTTACTAAAAAAAATTTACAGAAATCAAGTCAATAGTTTCAATGAAAGTCTGAGGGCTCCTCCCATGCAAAACATACATGTACTTTGTAATATCTAATTTGACTGCTTATAAGTTCTTAGATAAGATTGCTGGAAGCTGAGTTCAGGATGAGTAAGATGCTACTGTGGTATTATTGCCAGAGGGTACTTTGGGGGAGAACGGCATTTATTGAGTACTTTCCACATTCCATTCGCCTTGAATGCTCCTCCCTGATATGGTTTACTTCTCACTTCGTTCAAGTCTGTGTGCATGTAGAGCCTTATCTGTGAGGCCTTCCCCAGCCACCCTCTATAAAATAACCCTCCACTCCTACCTTTCTCTAGACCCCATCTCCTGCTTTCTTTTAAATCATAGCTTTAGTCAGCTCTTGGCATGCTATGTATTTACCTATCTGTCCATTGCCCATCTCTTTCCATCAGAATGGCAGTTCCATGGAGTAGCTGGCTTAGCTGTTTTGCACAGGTACTCAATAAATATTTGTTGAATGAAAAAGTCAAGCATAGTTATTGTAAATATCTTGTCAATTTAATCCTCCCCACCCTACAAGTCACATATTTCAAGCCTTTTTATAGATAGGGAAATTGAGGTTGGTTACTCAATACTTGGAGAGCATGCTGTGGTGGTTAAGAGCATGGACCCTGGAAACAGACTGCCTGGATTACAGCCCAGCTCAGACACTGCTCACCTCTATGACACTGGGCAAGTCACTGAACCATTCTGGACCTGGGATCCTTTATATGTAAATAGCAATAATAATAACAGTACTGCCTTACAGAGTTGTTGAGAAGAGCTTAAACATATAAAGGGCTTAAACAGTTCATGGCTCATAGTAGGTGCTGAACGAGAGTTAATAAATAAAGTCTTAGCTGAGAAACACCTTATAAGAATTACTAACTTTCTCATTCTGATTTCTTACTTATATAACAACCTCCTGATTACAAGTCAGCTTTCTGGTTCATCCGTCGAAGAAGGAAGTACGGATGTGGTTACCCGGCCTGTGTGAGAGTTACGTATTTCTCATCATAAATTCATCAATCTGTGAATCTTGCTTTAATGTGCTAACAAAACCAGGGTTCTGAATCAACAAGACTGAGGCCCAAACCCTGACGGTGTCACAGACACACCTTGCACTGTTGCTTAGCAACCTCCTAGCCACTTTCTCCAAACAATGCCGCCAACTTGTATTCAACTACCCACAGCACAAGCTGTATAGCTAGAAGGAAGTGTTGTTGCCTAAGAAACCTTTTCTCTAATCAGTAGAAAATGGTGAGAGATTACAATTCAAAGAAAATCCAGGGGAAGTGAGTGTTTTGCCCAACAAGTGCCCTCACAGCCATCCACCACATACACTACTTCAGAAAAGTGTAGCAATGGTTTATGGTATCAAACAACCTGCTTGTCCAGGTTTCCCTTGAACCAGGTCACGCAGGGCTTTTAGCCCTCACTTGAAGGGTAGGGCCCAGTGCCAAAGCCACAAGCAGCCCACAGTCACACGGAGGCTTCCCCATGGCAACTCCCGCAAGTTACCTTGCCCTGATGATCATGTTTCATTTCCCAGCCCCTCGGCAGCTCCAGTTGTTTGTTTGCAAACATGTTGAGGAATCCCACAAGGTCCCGGTTATGCTGGTAGCGTTCAAAGTGGTGGGTGTCCCGCCGGACTTTGGTGATCATGTGCTTCAAACACGTGTTGTTTGTAAACATGCGGTAGGCACTCTGGAGAGGATGGAAGAACAATGTTAATCTGCTTTGGGACATGCAAAAGTAACATATATACTCCCATGGGCACATTTAATCTTTGGAATAGTGTACAGGTTTCAATGTAACTCGAGACCCACACATGGAAAACAGCAGATAAAGCAAAATAATTTTGATCAAAATAAAATAGACTACAGAAAATCAGGGAGTCTTCGCTAATGATTCTAGTTTTCTAAGGAACGAGAATGCTGTCGAGTCTCATTCTACAGGTGATGTAAGATCCTAAAGTTGGTTTTAGGTAAAACCCAGTCGAAATCACACCATGCTGGAGACAAACATACCACCTCACAGTGAGCCCCAGTACAGCCAGTGTTTCCTCTGGCACAGGAACAGATCATTGGCTCTATGGGTGAGTGCCAATGAAGCAGCTGGTGTACATTTAGGAGCCAAGTTGTATGAAAAAATGCTTGGCCATATATTTGAATATTAGAAGTACATGCAATGGGCTGAGTTGTTCTCACTGAGAGTCATATTTAACTGAGACCAGAGTAGACTGGAGTTTTTCATCTCACTCCTGCTTGGAGGCATAATCTCAGTAAATGGAATGGCAGGCAGAACTACCTGGACTGTATAACTCAGTATTTTTTTTTTCTTTCTCCCTCTCTTTTTCCTGTGTGTGTACACACACACACACACACACACACACACACAGACAAATACACATATATATGGCTAAATTTACATGATTGAAATACACATTTAATAAAATTCCATTATACCAGCACATACAAAAAAGTGATTGTTTTGTAAAAGTATCTCATGATACTTAAAGAGGCCAAAAAAGGACCATGGGCTGTCTGCGTATGAGTCAGGCAACAAATATTCAATGCACAATACCATGTGCCAAGCAGTAGAAAAGGAATAACTGTATAGAGCTATTTCCTTAAGTCATCAGAAGAAACGTGATATTCATGAAATTGACCAACCGTGAATGATCTCTCCTGGAATGCTATTCTTCTCACGTAGATTCAAAGGGCTTTGGATTCCTCTTATCTTTAGTGTCCCAGGGACACCAGACTAAGTCTGGAGGCCTTCAGGCTTTACTTCATGGGTTCTGTTATTTATTTCCTTTTAGACAGACCAAGGCAAACCCAAAAGAAACCAGAATCCCTGGAAATCATTTCACTTCAATAAACATTTACTGTGCTGGTTATTGAGGATAAAAGATAAATGAGTATGAGGACAGTCAACAATGCTCCTGTCTTTCCAGGGTCCCTCAGGATGTGTCATGTCCAGGTCAAAGCATTTATTGCCGATGGGAGTCCCTCTAGAGCTTTCTTTTCTTTGTTACAGTGAGCACAGCAACCGGCCATGTTTGAAATGGTGGCTGTTTCCCAGTCTGGGTTCCTGGGTCTCTGAAGGACTACAGGGATCAGAGAACCCTGACAACCCAATTTGGAATGAGAAACAAACCTCTGCTGGCTTAAGCCACTGAGATTTTTTAGTCACCGTTATTGATGTATAACCTAAACTACATAAAGTAACTTTTCTACCGTTATTCTGATTGATTCGCTGTCATTATATACTTTTTGCTTTGCATTAGAATATTTTTCCTCTATCAAAATGGAAGGAAGGGAGGAAGGAAGGAAGGAAGGAAGGGAGGGAGGGAGGGAAGGCCAGCCACATTAAACAGTCCTCAAATATTAGTGTACTAGTTCCTTAGTACACCTGAGTAGAAAATATTTTGAGGTCACATTTCAACCTGACAGTCTAAATGAGAGGAGGTTTGATGGCTATGAGAAATTATGAGGTTCAGAGCACAGAGCACTACCAAAGCAGGCAGGCCCATGCAGGGGCTCTGGGCAATTAGAGAGCATGAGAGAAGAAGAAAATGATACCATGAAAGCAGAGAAGGAGACTAATAAAAGAAGTTGGAGGGTGTCAGAGACAAACGTTAGCTAACTCACAGTTTAGCCTGTGGCTGACCCTTCCTTGGAGTCTTACGTCCAATCAGCAAGGCATCTGTTTTCTGCATTTGGCTCCATGGTGCTGATATATTTTCACAGAAGCCATTACAAGCATAGAGGCCAGAGACCACACTAGCTTCTGTGATGGCGATGGTAATGAACGTTCAAGTCATACCCCCTAATAAGTCTCCTTGGGGAGAAATTATTGCGGGATAATTCTGTCAGATAAATCATTTCATTAGCTGTCTTCTAAATAGGTGTATGTCCTGTCACCCTTCCTTCTCCTTCCGCCCATTAAAATAAGAGGCCACATCCTGATTCTTTATTTAGAGCACCAGAAATGCTCCTCACTCTGCTAAAGAAAAGCAGCAGAACTTCATTAGGGCAAGCAGTGGTGATTAGGTGAAGGAACCCACTCCAGCCTCAGGCACGAAGCAACTCCCTGGGGTTGGACAGCTCTTTAAGCACAGGAGTCTTAAGGCTGGTCTTATAATTAATTATGTCCTTTCATCTTCCTCCTCTCCACTCAATGAGACGTGTAATACAGTGCCAAGTTCAACTGCTCTTTGCAAAAAGCATCTACCAAAGTAAATTAAGTGTAAGGAAGATTTCTCTCATCAGTAACCAGCAAACAACCTTTAGAACCACAGCTTTTTCAAGTCTGAATAATATGCACATGACTACTAGGGTCTATTTAAAACACATAAGGCAAACAGGAACATCCCTCTAGGCTGCTACATGTCTATAAGAAACTACATACATACTTATTTACATGTATATGTTTATTTATACATGTTTATATGTATGTATAACATTTATACAAGTCTATGCTTATATATACATCTGTTTATTCTATTTTTAAATATATATTTTATGTTTATTCAATATGTATAGTATTGTTTTAAAATATATATTTTGTATATATAGATACATATATATGATCTGAAATATAAATATCCTTTCTGAGTAATTTTGTTCAGAAAAGATATTTATACTCCAGTTCATACAGAACTATGGTGAGGATTCTAGTCACAGCTCATGGACAGAGACAAAGAAAGTAATTTACTCTCTGCCTCAATTTGCTCAACTATAAGACAGGATAATAGCAACTGCCCTGATTTCTTCATAGGCATGTGGGATTGAAATCCAGTGGAACAAAGGATGTAAAAGTGCTTTGAAGAGGTAAAAATCACTGTAAAAATATAGAGTGGAAGTAAGTACAAGAATATATAAGGGATTATACCTATCATAACTACATTCTAACAGATGAATTATAGTACTAAAACTGTCTTCTACTTTCAGTCGTTGAAGATCTTGGGGGAGCATCCCACTTTCTGTTAAGGGAAGAAGCGTCTCATAACCTCTCACTAATTATGTGCTAAGCCCTGTGCTAGACCCTGAGGATACAGAGATGAGCAGAGCCTGATCACTCAAAGGGATAGAGAAGGAAAATTACAGGGGGAGGTGGGAGGAAGGGGTTCACTGGAGGCAGAAAGTAGAGCTTGGGAAACAGAGGCCACAGTAGCCGTGAAAATACTGAAACACACTGATAGAACTAGCAGAGCTAAGAATGAGAACAGTCCAAAGAGTTGAGAAATACTAAACAGGTGGGATTAGGTTGAAAGAGCTTCGTCTTCAGGCATCTTTATTCGCCCTCTGGGGTTCAGTGGGTCTAATTGGAAAGGGATCCTTTTCTGTGTCTGAGTTGTTGTTTTGTTTTGGTCTTATAGGGAAAATATGCAGTAAAGGGATCTGATCTTCTGCCTGAAACAAAAGTAGATTAGGAAAGGGCAAATGGACCTATTTCATAGCAGTCTCACTATAATGCACAGAACGATCTCACCTGGGAAGCTGCTGCATGTGGACTCACAAGCAGTAAGGCAAGTTGGCAACTGTTAACAGCAGACAGAGCCCCTTTAAATGAACCCTGAAGGGTGTAAAGTTTTCTTGTCCTTTGATGTGATTTAAAATGTCCATTTTGACCATCCCTTCTCTAATCCAAAACTCCCTTTCCCAATCCTCTTAGTTGTTTCTTGTCTTATCTCCCTAGTAAAGAAATAAACACTCCATGGCTGGATGAATGATCAACTGATTATGAACTGAATTTCTTTGGGGAATTTTGTTAAAATAACACTCCTTAGAGCTTGACATGTTTTGTTTGGTTAAGTGCTTGAGGTGTTAGAAGTGAAAAATATTGAGATGAGCCGAGGGGAACGTTACTGCCATTCGGCAACAGAATAAGAAAATTGTATGTAAACACTCAGTTCTTATCAATCAACCGACTTATCGATCAATTAATTGCAATCAATGCAAGTAATAATCAAACCTCTTTTCTTTTTTTGGCAGTTTCTTTTTTATGTGTTATGGTGATCATATGCCCAGGATTACCTGGCCCAGTCTTGATTTACTCTAAATCTGTTCTTTTCAATAACACAGGTAAGTATTGATACATTACTGCTAAAGAAAATCTATCTTTCATATTCCAGAAATCCTTCATCAAGAACAGGTATTCTGATTTCATGCTTGGAAAATATCATCACTGCCTCCATAGCAAATGTATACAAAGGCTCACAAAGTAGCAGATATGAGCATCTGTATATATTATTCACTAAACAAAATTTATCATGAACAACATCAAGTAACATTGTTTCCATAAGATATATGCTGGGATATGGAAACAGTCTTGTCTTAAGCAGGTGTTTCACAATATTTTTAATCATAAGGGATTTTACATTTTTCTCATCTAGCTAAAGAGTAAAATGGAGGGAAAACTGAACTTATTGACAAAACTAAACTATCAACTCATCTACCTTGCAATAGCGGGAATTTCTGTCTTATAAGAATATATTTAAGTATTTTGGAGCAATATTTTTCTTCATTAAGTAGTGAGGAGTGTATAAGATGGAATTAATGTATTTCTAGAGAGTTTATTAAAAGCCGAAGTAATAATTATTTGGCATGTATGTTGGAAACATTATTCATTTGCATATAATGAAATGTATTTATGTATGACAATTATTAGACAAACACAGTCATACCAGCTATAAAAGACATGACACTAATAATTAAATCTTGAATTATCAGGAGAAATGGTTTATCAAGACAATTTTGGAAGCAATCTGATCACAACCAGAAGAGGGCAGTAGAATATATCTTAAAGCAACAACCACGCAAAAACAGAAAAAAAAAATCCCAATATTTTGTTCCTCAAGTTTTCCTTTAGAGTTATGCCACCTATATATCTACTTAATTTTGTTCTGTTCAATAAATATGATTAGGTATCCACCAAAAAACCATTAGAACTAATAAATGAATTCAGCAAAGTTGTATGATACAAGATTAAAATACAGAAATCTGTTGCTTTTCTATATGCTAATAATGAACTAACAGAAAAAGAAAGCAAAAAAAAAATCTGTTTAAAATCACATGAAAAAGAATAAAATACCTAAGAATAAACTTAACCAAGAAGGTGAAAGACTTATACTCTGAAAACTATGAAAGACTGATGAAGGAAACTGAAAATACATAGAAATGGAAAGATCTTCTGCATCCTTGGATTGGAAGAATTAATATTGTTAAAATGTCCATGCTACCCAAAGCAATGTACAGATTTAATGCAATCCCTATGAAATACCCATGACATTTTTCATAGAACTAGAACAAAAAACCCTAAAATTTATATGGAACCACAAAAGACCACGAATTGCCAAAGCAATCTTGAGAAAAAAGAACAAAGCTGGAGGTATCATGCTCCCTGACTTCAGAATATACACAAAGCTACAGTAATCAAAACAGACTGGCACTGGCACAAAAACAGACACACAGAGCAATGGAACAGAATAGAGAGCCCAGAAATAAACCCACCCACCTTGGGTCAATTAATCTATGACAAAGGAGGCAAGAATATGCAATGGAGAAAAGACAGTCTCTTTAATAAGTGGTGCTGGGAAAACTTGACAGCTACATGTAAAAGAATGAGATTAGAACATTTCCTCATACCACATACAAAAATAAACTCAAACTGAATTAAAGACTTAAATGTAAGACTTGAAACCATAAAACTCCTAGAAGAGAACATAGGCAAAACACTCTTTCACATAAATCATGGTAATATATATTTTTTGGATCTGTCTCCTAAGGCAAAAGAAATAAAAGCAAAAATAAACAAATGGGACCTAATTAAGCTTAAAAACTTTTGCACAGCAAAGGAAACCATCAACAAAACAAAAGACAACCTACTAAATGGGACAAAATATTTACAAATAATATGACTAACAAGGGATTAATATCCCAAATATATAAACAGCTTATATAACTCAATATCAAAAAAACGAACAACCCAATTAAAAATTGGGAAGAAGACTCAAAAACATTTTTCCAAAGAATACATACAGATAGCTAACAGGCACAAGAAAGGATGCTCAACATCACTAATCATCAGAGAAATGCAAGTCAAAAGCACAATGAGATATTACCTCACACCTGTCAGAGTGGCTATCATCAAAAAGTCTACAAATAACAAATATTGGTGAGGATGTGGAGAGAAGGGAACTGTTGTACTCTGTTGGTGGGAATGTAAATTGGTGCACCCACTATGGAAAACAGTATGCTGGTTCCTCAAAAAACTAAAAATAGAACTATCATTTGATCCAGCAATTCCACTCCTGGGTATATATCTGAAAAAAACCAAAAACATTACTTCGAAAAGATACATGCACCCCAATGTTCATAGCAGCATTGTTTACAATAGCCAAGATATGGAAGCAACCCAAGCGTCCATCAACAGATGAATAGTTAAAGAAGACACAATGGAATATTACTCAGCCATAATAAATAATGAAATTCTGCCATTTGCAACAATGTGTATGGAACTAGGGAGTATTATGCTTACTGAAATAAGTCAGACAGAGAAAGACAAATACTGAATGCTATCACTTATATGTGAAATCAAAAAATAAAACAGGGCTTCCCTGGTGGCGCAGTGGTTGCGAGTCCGCCTGCCGATGCGGGGGGGCACGGGTTCGTGCCCAGGTCGTGGAGGATCCCATGTGCCGCAGAGCGGCTAGGACTGTGGGCCATGGCCGCTGGGCCTGCGCGTCTGGAGCCTGTGCTCCACAGCAGGAGGGGCCACGGCGGTGAGAGGCCCGCGTACCGCAAAAAAAAAAAACAAAAAAAAAACCAAACCAAATATATATAACAAAACAGAAACAGACTCACAGATATAGAAAACAAACTAGTGGTTACCAGTGGGGAGAAGGGAGGGGGAGGGGCAAGATAGGAATAGGGTATTAAGAGATATAAACCAC
Source organism: Delphinapterus leucas (assembly GCF_059928025.1). Lineage (NCBI taxonomy): Eukaryota > Metazoa > Chordata > Mammalia > Artiodactyla > Monodontidae > Delphinapterus > Delphinapterus leucas. The sequence goes on along the minus strand of NC_143136.1, from coordinate 39,081,601 downwards.
TATGTATAAAATAGATAACCAACAAGGATATATTACACAGCACAGGGAAATAGCCATTATTTTGTAATAACTTGAAATGGAGTATAATCTATAAAAATATTGAATCACTATGCTGTACCCCTGAATCTAATGTAATGTTGTAAACCAATTATACTTCAACAAAAAGAAATCACAAATCGCACACTGTAAAAAGATGGTAGCTTGAAATTGGCCACAGTGGGAATATTAACACTGAAGAAATCGGTAAATGCAAATCAGGCCTTGATATTGTTTTATGGGCTGTCTAGACTAAGAGTGAGTAAACTATAGACTCATGGGCTGACTGGCTGTGTTTGCTAACCAAGTTTTATTGGAATACAACCACATCCATTCATTTACATGTTGTCCTTGGCCCAAACGCTGAAAATATTTACACTCTGGCCCTTTCCAGAAAAAGCCTACTGACTTTTTCTAAATAGTAAGTTCTAGACTTAAGAAACTGGTAAAGAAAATAAAATGCTAATAATACAGATTAAAGTTCAAATTGTGCCATTACATTGCAAATAGCGCATGCACGTGCACACACACACAATGAAGAAAAATAAGTCCAATATTCAAACACTATTATCTAGCTAAACAAAGAAGGTGCTGGCCTCACTGACAAAAGAGTGTGAAGAATGTCAGCTCTCCCTCCAAGATATGTGCCATATTCATCCACCTGTCACCATCTCCACTGCTGCGGCACTAGTCCAAGTCCCTTCCATGTCTCACCACAGCGCCTTTTCACTTGTTTCCCTGATGCCAATCTTGCCTTTTAAAACCCATTCTGAACACAGTAGGTAGAAGAAACTTTAAAAAAATCAAAACTACACCCCCACAGAAACTCCTTTTAGAATAAAGCCCATTTAGAATGAAGCCCAAACTCCTTGCCAGATCACACAAGCCCTACATTTTGAAGCCCTGCTCACCTCTCTGACCGTACTATGTACCACATCAAACTCATTCCTGTCCTCAAGCCTTTGCTCTTCCTTGGCAAGGAAAGTTCTTCTCCAAGACCTTTGCCTTTCTGGCTTCTTGATATTGTACAACAGCTTGAATATGACTCCTTGGAGAGGCCTTGCCATCCACCTGATCTAAACCAGCATCTGCAGTACCTTGGCCCCAAGTCACCCTAGCCCAGTCACCAGTACTGTTTCAGTTGCCTCACGACACATTTTACTGTCTGCATTATCTTTTCTTGTTCACTAGTTGATCTTTATTCCACTGTATCCTGAGAGTCTCGAATGTACTAGGCAAATCATAGGCATTTAATAATTATTGGTTGAATGAATGCATGAACAAATGAACAAAGGAAAACTCATGTTACCTGACCTCAAGTCCAAAGCTTTTCCCACCACAGCATGACACTTTCTGTTTTAGACTGACAACTCTGAATGTTATCCCATTGTATGAAAGCCTACGATCTCCTAGAATTGTCGCATACACGAGTTTAGGTTCCTGTAATCTGGCTTCTGCTTACCTTTCCAGGCTCAGATCTGACTTTCACTAGTGTCCCATGGTCTCCGCACACCAGCAACACCAAACCGCTGTACTAGTAATTCGGTTTCAGTACTTCTATAGTAATTACTAAGACAGCCCTGCAACTTCATGGATCTCTTGTTTTGTAAATGCTGCTCCTTGGATCTCTTGTTTTGTAAATGCTGCTCCTTCTACCTAGAGAGCTCTGGCCCATCTAGGGCAAGTTCCTATTCAATCTTTAAAACCTATCAGTCTTTAAAACCTACTCAGTCTTTAAAACCTATCCCAAACGCCAACCCAGCCATGGCTCCTCCCATATGCCTTCTCCCCAGAGTTAATCACGCACCCCAGCAGGATATCTTCTACAACCTTCCATCACCTCACTTACAACTCTGCTCACTACATTGGAATGTGTTTTCAAGTCTGGGGCTCCAGAGCCCACAATTGCTGTCAGTTTTGTATCTCTAGGACTTAGTGCCTGGTATACAGTAGGGAATAAACAACTGTTGCTACACTGAATGCCTCTTGCATGAAATCTGAGAACAGCCTTCTCCCAAGTCCTCTCTCTTCCAAGATAAACCTATAAACCATGAGATAATGATCAGTATGTTAACTGATCAATAAATATGTGCATACTAATAGCCTCGCCAACAGCTCCTGGTGATTGGACTATGCTGACTGCTACTTTTCCCAACAGTCTATTTTTCCTGAGGCATATAATCTGTCTGGTTAAATTCAAAATGTTCTTACATTCCCTTAACAAGCCTCTCAAGAGTCCTCTTCTTCAGTTTCTGTTCTATTTACCCACCAAAGCCTGCCAACTCTCTGCCTGTGATTCTCTCATGCTGGATCCTTCCTCGTTATTTCCTCACCTCGTAGTCTAGGCTCTTATCAGCTCCAGCCACGACGAATGGGTTATATACAGCTGGATGTCTGTGGCCAGGGTCTCCCCCGGCCCCCATTCTAAAGCGCTCCAGGTGCAGCTAAGACAACCTTCCCCTAATTAAAACCTCCAGGAAGCCGCTCCCTCAGCTCTCAGAGACTTGCGGGACAGGGCCCGCCTTACTCGCCCTGTTACCCCCAGCACCTTGCAGAAACACGAAGCTCCTTCTCGATGCCTCCACACCTAGTCCAGTTTCGAGCTGTTTACTTGCGCGTTAGCTGACCCAGCAAGATGAACTCCTGTGTCAGACCAAAGCCCTACAGGTGTTTCTCGTTTGTTCTTTTTCCCATCCCTAACAGCCAGTTTTTCACCAAGTCATGTTGACTCTACCTTCAAAATAGCCCTTGAGCCTGTGCACTTCTCTCCATCTCCACGCCAACACCAGTATTCCAGCCATCACTGCCCTTCCCTTGGACCGTGAAGATCCTCCGTTCTCATCACCCGGCTTCCACCCTTGCCTTTCTACGCTCTCCAAATCCAAGCATGTCACACTCTAAGAGCATGATGGCTTCCCGCTGCTCAGAATAGAATCTAAATCCCCGGCCATGTCCCATAGGCAGACCTATGATCTGGATCTCACTGACTTTCCAATGTAGTATCACACCACCCCCTTTTCTATCACTACACAGCAGCCCCTCTGCCCTCTTCTGAGCCCTGGGGCCCCTGCACTTCCTGTTTCAACTGCTTGAAATGAGCTTCCCCTGGCTTTTCCCATGGTTGATGATTTCTCATCTTTCAACTTCCAACTCAAAAATTATTTCTTCAGAGAGGTATTCTAGAACCATCTTTCTAAGGTAGCCTTCATTCTCTGCCCATTCTAGGATAAGAACTTGATCTTATTGCCCACTGTGTCTGCAGCACCTACCATAATTTCTAGCATAAACCGTGTTTTAAGTAATATTTATTGGATGATTAAAATAACTCACTATGCATATAGGACATGTTTTTCACTTCTGTCTTTGCTCATGCATACCCTCCACCTAGAAGGCCCCCCTACTCCTTTCTTTTTTAACCAGCCAGTGTCTGTTATTTATTCTGTGAGACAATTTAAGATTTACATCACAAAGAAATGCTTTCTAACCAACTTTCCTATCACACTCTAATTTTTTTCTTCACACACACACACGCACGCGTGCGCCAAAACACAAGTTTTGGCTTAAACTATATAATATTTTCGAACACTTCTCTTTCCTTCTAGAAATGTCTGAGATAAATATCATGCTCAGGACCAGAGAACAGGTATGTAACATTTTCCACTGTCACCCCATGGACTTCATATACCCTGGTGCCTCCAGGAGGTTAACACTTCCTGAGTAAAATTAAAACCTCCCATTCCAGATGGTAATTCCAAAATAAATGTGGGAAAGGGGCACATGAATAGAGCTGGAGAAACTGATTGTCATGAGGACTTAATGGGGTGGGGATTGGAAGCTAGCGAGGGGTTTCTTGGTTAAGGAACCAAGATCAGGAAAGGGGTAGAATTTTTGTTAAAAGTCAAGACTGGGGGAAATGAAAGAAAACAAGTGAAGGAGACAGTCAAAATGATTTCTCTCTATTTAAACAATGATTAAAAGGCTGACGTTTTTTATAACCTTCCGGTTAACAAAAGGTTGATTCTTTTAGCTGATGCTAACATTTTTAGGCCTCTAGCAAAATTCAGAGGGAGGGCTTCTAAAGAATAGACATATTAGTAAAAGGAGGGAAATTTAAATGTACTTCATCCTTAAACACATCACCATTACCCCTCCTCCCACTAGCCCCCCCCCAAAAAATCCTGATCTCCCATACAAACCTCATGTATCTTTAAAAAAATTCCTCTATTTATGGATTTATTTTTTCAGATTACAGCAATGTATACATTTTATATTCATTCTTTCTTTTGGAGAGCCCGTATCAATAACTCAAAGCTCAACCTGACCAACGCCTGTTGTCAATTCTCAGATATTTGGTTATACTTGTGCATGCAAAACAAGGTGGCCATTAAGAGCACAGACTCTGGAGTCAGCATCTCTGGGATTTTAACCCCAGCTATCACACTTAGTAGCTGTATAACCTTGAGCATGTTATTTAAGCTCTCTATGCCTCAGTTTCTTCATCTGGAAAAATAGAAGTTTTATCTAACTCATAGGTTTGTTTGGGCTAAATGGGTTAAGCCATGGGTAGTGCTTAACACTGAGCATGGAACACATGTGGTGCTCGGTAAACTTAGCTATTTTCATTCTTACTGTTATGACGTAAACGAGGATCATTTCCTTTGGCCTGGTGCTCTTTCCCTCACATCCTCTCGGATTTGATACTCACAGGGTTAGAATGCAGCACAGTGAAGAACTCTGGGCTGATGAGGAACTTCACGGGGGGAGACTGTAACAGCAACGTGAGCCTGGATCTGGAGGTAGAGTGGGGCGGGACGTTCTCCCGTCGGAAATCTAGACGGGGCAGACCACAGAGGCTTTCAGGGAGGTCTCTGCACATGCTGGAAACATCTACTCACTTCCGTCTATATTTTAAAACAACACCTATATCGTTTGTTATTATTTTAATCCCCCAAACACTTTTTTACTTTTCTGTAAATCACGCGTAAAACCCAATTGCTCTCCATCACGTTAAAATGGAATTCAATAATATTTCTAGTCACTATTAACTTTTTTTAAAATAAATTTATTTATTTTTGGCTGCTTTGGGTTTTTGTTGCTGTGGGCTTTCTCTAGTTGTGGCGAGCGGGGGCTACTCTTCGTTGCAGTGCACAGGCTTCTCATTGCGGTGGCTTCTCTTGTTGTGGAGCACTAACTCTAGGTGCACGGGCTTCAGTAGTTGTGGCACGTGGATTCAGTAGTTGTGGCTCGCGGGCTCTAGACTGCAGGCTCAGTAGGTATGGCGCACGGGCTTAGTTGCTCCGTGGCATGTGGGATCTTCCCGGACCAGGGCTTGAACCTGTGTCCCCTGCATTGGCTGGCGGATTCTTAACCACTGCGCCAACAGGCAAGTCCCCACTATTAACATTTTAAAGCATCCTTAGATTTTATAAGTAATCAGATTCCATCTTTTTCTACTAACCCACAGATCCAGAGATTAAAGTAATTTATATCCTGTTTGGTTTTGTGATTCTTTTCTTAGTACTAATAAAAAGTCGAGGATTAGAAGAGGTGTCTGGTGAATTGGACTTTTTGAGTTGAATTACCTGGTCTTCATGAAGATCAAAAGTCCTTTTAAAGAAAGCTTCATTTCTTGGAAATCCTTACTTACTTGTTTTCTATTTTTGCGAGATTACAAAACAAACCAACCCAAAGGCTCTTACCTGCACTGGCTTGGTGAAAGTCGGCTTCCTCCCCTGCCACATCAATCGCATTGGTGTTTTCCTCAGGCCTCTCGTTAGTCATGGTTCTGCGGATACTCTGGTATCTAAAATCAGAAGCCTGGAGTTACAACACAGCAGCCTCTAAAACACAGGGCTCAACTGCTCCCCCAGAGCCCAGAAGTTTTCACCATCTTCCCAGCCTTGACCATTTCCTCCTCAAACCTCCATCCCGTGACCTTCTGGGCCGTGTGTTAAGTAAATCCATCGGATTTAATTTCTTCTGTCCATAGTCTGTGGAACATTTTCTTAACAAATTAATAAAACTTTAAAAAAACATTGTGGCCTTTAACCAAAGGAAACTGAATTCCTATATTGTTAAAGAACAACTTTTGTTCCATAGCAATTAGTTTTGGGAAAAGAAGGACAGATTTTTAAAAGCTTAGGTAACTAATAAAGATGCATTACGAACGAAGATTCTAGATATTTAAAAAGCTATCTGGCTTCAAATGACAAGTGTATATGCTCTGTTTTATTAAAAATCAATACCTTGGGTTGACTAAAGGGGTCATCTCATTACTTATTTCCTCTCTAGTTTCTAAGCAAGCTGTGGATGTGTACGCTTATTAATTTTTAACCAAGAGACATTCAATGAAGTCTATGAATCGAGAGAAGCAACAGCTCCACCTTAATGACAGGACCCCCAGAGATGAAAGAGGCAACCGTGTTTTCCATTTTGCACTGTGTAAAAATTAGCCCAACCACAAAACTGCCCATCCTCACCGCCGGTTCAGCTGCTCCATCTGCTGTATGGAGTTGGACCTCTGCAGCACCTGCGGGGCAGGGGGAGCTGTGGGCCGCTGCCAAGTCGTGGTTCTGTTTACGTGATCCACGTAGAAGATCCTGCCATGGCTGTCAATGCGTGCCTCCCAGTCTAAACAGCAGCAGTGCACAGAGAGGGATTAGGAGGGGCAGCTGAAGCCATTAACGTGGTTCATCAAGCAGCACATGTTTTCTCCCTGACATGCTACACTTTGGGGCTAATAACGTATACCTGGGTGCATAATCCAGCACTCCCCCCAGTCCACTCCAGAATCTGTTTGACCAGTTAGTAAAACAGCTCCTGTGTGCATAACCAACACCTTAAAGAATCCCTGAATGTAGGGGATCCTCCCAGATCCGCCCACAATGCTCATCCTTCACGTATGAGCAACTTTAAAAACTACTAGTTGGTATCATAATACTTTAGATATTCACATCAAAATTGGTACTGATGTTTTCACCCAAACTTGATTTCTTCTGTTTTTTTTCCAACCTAGATGAAAGACTCACAGCTGGAAATTTCTACGTGTATATTTACACACAATTTTAGTAGATGTAGTCTTCGGAAGAAGGTAGTGCTAGCCTAGTCATCAAACAGTATAATTATCTACAGACTTCCATTTACACTTTCCCAAAGAGGAATACATTTTCAGAGCAAGGTTAATGACTTGTCTCCAACCTTAAATAAATACAATGTTTTAAAAGATTATTTACTTTTATGTTTAAGCAATCTCATTAAATGTGTTAGTCTTTGTAAACAAATATGTAAGAGCATGTTCAATAAAAACAGCAAGCACAGTAGTCTTCAGGGCCAGCCATCCCACCTCTGTGAATTCTCTAAAAGGCCATTCCCCTATAAAAATAAGCAGAGCATGAGCTGATCTTTACAAAAGGCAACAATTTTTAAATTGATTGCAATGGGGAAGGGTAATTTATATTAATTTATATAGGAACATACGAAAACAGCAGAGATCTATTCTTTAACCAGGAAAATGCTTTATACATTGCTATTTCTAGGACAAATATGTTTTGAAATTAATAAGCACCTTTCTCTTGAGCAGCTCTGTTAATTTCAAAACTCTCCATGTGATCACACAGCTTATCAGCAGACGCCGTGGGTCTCATCCTAGAGACCAGGACGAAAGCATGTTTGCTCCTGACCAGCCATGGCATCTACTCTGGAGGTGAATGGAACAAGTATTCCAACTGAGTCCTTAGGATTGCAAAAACCTGCACGGTAGATCCCAGCCAGCACCGGAAGACCACTGAAGACTGCCTCAGCTGGGAGTGGAAGGATATCTTTTTGTTGATTTCAGCTGATCATAATTTATGACACATGGCAAGGGAAAGAAAAATTTTCTGTGAGGAAAAGCACCACACAGACAACAAACAACTCCGTGTCACTCATGCTCCAAGGTAACGCGGACTCACAATGAAGCAGGCTGCCAAGAATGAATTATTTGGGCACAGCTACAATCCCATCAGTAGGACATTTCCAAAAGGCCTCCTGCTCAGCCTGCCATATGCTGACAAACAGTAAGCACATAAAGGCATTTTCAGGAACCATCTTCTAAAACCTTTGATCCATTCCATTGTTTGGCTCTGCTCCTCGCACACTTTCCCATCTCAAAGATTCTGAGAACAAGTATTCCCACTGCATTCCTCTCTCATTAGAGCCAGGATAATTCAAGCACATACTATATGTCAGATCATATGCACATGGAAACAAATGACTATTCCTTCCCCCCCAAGAATGTTTACAGAAGCTTCCAATTTTTTAAAAATATGTAGGATAGGTCAATTAGGGATAAAAACAGAACAGAAACCAACTAAAGGAAGCAGAGAGAGAGCTTCTGCCAAGCTCCCAAGATAAGGTTGTCACTACAACTTGGCTCTAAGTTTTCTGGCAGTTACAGCAGAAGAGAAAACACACTGCTGCATACTTTCCATTCTCTGACAAAAGAATATTAGAAAAGTATCTTCAAAGATGGAACTTTTTCCTTGAATAAACTATACAAGAATTTACCCCAAGAAATGTGACCTGTATGCGGGCCACATGGGTAGGAAAATGGAGGAGGGGGTATCTCCAAATATATTCACCACTGTGCCTTGCACATAGCATGTAATGAATGAATAAATAATTTAAATAACGTAAAGCTATTAAAAAATGATTCTTCTTATGGTTACCGGGGGGGGGGGGTCGGGGGGAGGGATAAACTGGAAGATTGGGATTGACATCAACACACTACTATATATAAAATAGATAACTAATAAGGACCTACTGTATAGCACAGGGAACCCTACTCAATACTCTGTAATGGGAAAAGAATCTAAAAAGAGTAGATATATGTATATATATAACTGATTCACTTTGCTGTACACCTAAAACTAACCCAACATTGTAAATCAACTATACTCCAATAAAAATTTTAAAAAATGATCTTGTATTCACTTTCCACAAAGCCCAGGAATAACCTTCATTTGCATCTCAATAAAGACATTTCTATGCAATGGGAAAAACAAGAAAACAAGGTCCAAAAATTTGCTTTCTAAGAATATGGGATGTTGGATGCACATTAAGACTCTCCCTATCAAGTATCATATCTTTAAATTGAGGTTGTTACTTAAGTCCCCATAAAGAGAAATGCCATATTGCTGGTTTCAAGTGGACACTCGACATTGAACTGGGAAAGACTGTTATGCTATTGGCTTATTCGTGAACTACATAGCTACTCTCACCCAAGCGGTCAATACCCTTCCATCCAGGCAAGACAGCAGAGGTGCCTGTAGGAAGGTCAGTCCTCTATCATTATCTATCATTATCTATTCGCGGGGGTGGGGGTATGGTTGCTTTAATATCTTATAAGTATTTACATGAGGCCTGGTTTGTTCTTGGTTAAGAAAGCATATGAGAACACATGGCCTGGTATCAGTTTCTTTCACAGACAATGCTAAAATCACACAGGCAGGGTTAGAAGACTAGGATCTTGGCATTTACTTCCCTGTCTTGCCACACTGTAAACTGGGGTACATAATCAGGGTGCAGCGAGACTGACAGCAATGTGTTGGGGGTGTGTGTAATGCGTTTGTGTGTGTGTAATGCACTAGATTAGCAAGTAGAAGGCCTGTATCTGGCCATGGCTTTGTCATACCTTTGCTACATGACCTTCAACAAATTACTACACCTCTATGGCCCACAGTTTCTTTACCTAAAAAATTAGAAGACAGAGGTAAACATTGCTAAGGTCCCTTTCAGTTCTAAAATAACATGAATCTGCAATGACACCCATTTTATCACATTAGGTTCAGGAAGGACCTAGCAACATCTTATGTCTAGGCCAGAATCTCCAAAATAGATTCTAAGTTAATTAAGCCTTTGGGGCCAGGGGCTTTGGGGTTCTGAGGAGTAGGGCTGCTGAACCACCTGCCAACCCCACTTTAAACACTGCAGCTCCAACATTATCTGTTGTGCATATTAGTCTTCCACATAAGATTTCACTTCCATAAAGAGCTTCACAGCAATAATAAAGTTTGAAAACTATTATCTAGAGAATGTTTCTCAAGGTGTGGGATTCTGACAGTATGTGTCAGAATCATTGTGAGGATCAATAAAAATGCAGATGCCAAGGACACACCCCAGCTCTTCAAAATCAGACTATCTGAAGCCAGGACTCAGTTATCTACATTTTTAACAAACTTCCCAGGTGATTCCTAGACACACTAAAATTTAAGGAACACTGACGTAAATTAACAAGAACTTAAGACAGCAGCTAACTTACTGGACAAACCCATGGAGCTAATGCTGGATTTCTTAGAAGTCATGAAGTGCGGGCTCGCAAGAAACTACATTTCAGCCTAAATACCCCAAACTGAAATCCAGGAGCAAGTGTACACTTAAGACACCCTGAGATTCAAATATAATAGCCCCCTTTAAATAGCTGGACATTAAGGGTAAGTCAGAGAGTTAGCATGAAAATCTACGCCAAGCCACTGTCACAGCATTAATTCCAGATGCAGGGAGGTAGAGCCGGGCAGGTCTTAGATATTTTCAACTTTTAGAATCAATATATGTAGGCAGGGGGCAGGGGTCATCACTATGGCCCCTCTTCATCTCATCACTCTACTGTCTCGCTCCTCTCAAACTAGACCTTGGTCTCCACTGGGCCCCCCAGGTGATTAGATGAGCACATCTCAGTGAGTGCTGAGACTGGGAAGAAGGTCAGTGTCTAGACAGGATGAATCACATATCAGGGGAAGCCAGCACCGAACTGTCTACTACGGAACTCAAAGCGGTGAGAGGACTAAGAGTAGGGAACTGACCTGGTTGTAACTGGATTAAGGAAAATGAAGTACCTGAATATTGTGAAGTAAGTTTATAAACCCACTGTAAAAATTATAATAACCGTGGTATCCTCACCAAAATGGTGAGATGATGAAGTTACAATAAACTAAGGGTACTTTTAAGGAAAAAAAGCTTTGTAATAGATGCCAGAAATCAGTGTTTAATGGATTATTTTTTCCTTATTTAAACACTCAAAGAAGGATGATACCATTTGTATAAAGTACGAAAGTAAGTTAAACTTGTCTGTGCTCTGGGGAGTCAGGACAGTAGGTCCCCTTGCTCTTCAGGAGTGGGGGTTGGAGACTGGTAGCGGGGCACAAGTGGCCTCCCAGGGACCACAGATGTGGTGCTGACTGCCCAGGTGGGCACAGTTCGGGAGAATTCAGCAGGCTGAATGTGCTCTTTTCTGCATGTACATTATATTTGAATAAAAAGTTTAAAAAATCTCAAATAGCTGCATAGTTTGGACCTTAATATTCGATTTTTAAGGAAGTAGCTTTTTAGATTAAAAGTGTGAATTTTTTTCTCCAAACTAACTTTTAGGTTCTAGAGAATAAGAGCCCCTAGCTTTAAACAGAGTAGAAATTCTATAAGATTAATTGTATTTTTCAGATTCATTACCTTCTTTTAAACCTTCATTTCAAAGTATGCTTTAATAACAAAAGTGCACAACCACAAAAAATGATAAACATCCCCGTGTTTTTCCAGAGCTACTCATTTGAACCTACCACATAAGTAATACACGAGTCCTAAAAATATGGCAATAAGCCTGGGATCCTATGAGTCCACTGTGGACTGTTCATCCGGAATCTATTCCTATTCCTACCCTTTGGGGAGAAAAACACCTTTCAACAGCTTCCTGTTGTCTCCAGTACAGCAATGGGATAAGTCACAATTACACTGGAGCCAAGTACAGCAATGGGTTAAGTCACACCACTTATCCTAATGCTAAAAAGACCAAGATTCATTATGCTGATGACATTTTAGTGGGCTTCAGCCCTGAACAACCTCCAGCTGCCAGCCTATGAATCACCTCAGAATAAGATACAGCAGGTTCTTAAGGCACTCAGTACATATTCAAGTTCAAGCTGCCTTCCTGGAAGGCTCTCAATAGTGCCATGCCACCTTTAAGAACCAGAGCTTTCTTATTTTGTACGGCTCATCAGAATGTCTCTCAACCAGTGGTTGAGGTTACACAGCCCACAAGGTCACAGCGCAGGGGGTCCATGGCCTAACGCAAGAGTAAGAGTTTGAGAACCAATCGATCGATCATCATTACAGCTGAGTGGTCTCTGTCCAACATCTGTTCCCTGGTCCTGAGATAGGAGGAATAAGGCTGGAAGAAGAAGCAAACAAACAAGGAAACCTGCTTTACATAAAAAGAGATCAAACAGATGTTCAGAGACTAACTTATAACCCTGACACACAGACGACCACGCCATCAGCCATGAGAGTGAAGAGGCATAGCAAGGATACCTCTAAATCCCCTTAGTTGAGTTTGCAGATCTTCAGAGAGAAGCAAACTTTACTGGGTAGTTTCCTCACTGTATGTTAGTACATGGGTATTTTTAAGGCAAATACAAGCTAAAATAACAACAACAATAATACGGAAAAAGAAAAAGAATCCAGAGTTGGGGGGGCGGATCATGCTTCAGTAGACTGTCCTGCAGGTGTGTGGATAGTGACCTATACAGAGAGGAAAAGGCACGTCTGAATCCAATACAGATGCTTAACGGACCAAATCCATCTGGGCCAAAAGACAGTCGCTAGTACTGTCACTGTCACCACTTTTCTTATACCTGAGGGACCTCCCAGAGAAGGGTCCTGCTAAGTGATCTTCACCTGGAAGAAGAAAGCCGAGCGTCTTTTCAGCCTTCCTAGGTCTGCCCTCAAAACACAATATAATGCAGTTTCAGAGAAGCCCCCAAACCCTCTAATTTCAGGTGATGCTTGTGCCTAATAGATAACACACCAAGATATGTCACCACTCTGCCACTAACCAAGCTTTCAGAACTTACATTCATCTACCTACACAACAGTCCCTACCATTCTAATCTTAGATCATAGAGTAGAAAAAAATGTTTGAGACTCTGTCTCAACTTTTACTAGTATGGAATCTTAAACAAGTTACTTAATTTATCTGGGCTTCAATTTCTCCATCTATAAAGTGAAAGAATCAGATTATTTGATTTCTACCCATCAATCTATAAATTATGGATAAGACCTGCTTGACCCACTTCACAAAATTGTTAAAAAGAATTTTTTTAAAAAAGCTAAAAATTCTTTGTAAACTGTAAACCACTATACAAGTCTGAGGTATTATAATAAATAATGTTAAAAGTATAATCCCTAACCTTAAAATAATTCAGCCAGGTCATTTAAGAGACAGGCCAATCTGCATATTCCAAGTGGATGCCCCTTAGCTGAGCCTCCTGAGAGACAATATATGAATGCAGAATGCCACAGCTCTGAGTTAAGAGGCATGGCCAGAGACAGTAGCAGAGCTGCCCAGTGAGGCAAGGAAGGCAGAGAACTGGTTCGGGCAGGACGTACAACTAGCACAGGCAGCCAAGTGATTAGACTGTCAAAAGATGAGACCGACTGGGAATAGGAGAGGGCAAAGCAGTGTGAGGACAGAGTTGAACAGTAATCAGGTATGCTCAGACCATAATCTGTAATTGGTCCATGATCATGTAAATCCCCAAAGCTGCAAGTTGCAAGTTGCACAAGAGGGAACAACTCTTAAGAATTCCTCCCCCCGCCGCTGTTCATCAGTTACTCATTAAATTGGATATACTACTAACGTGCTTTTTTTCCTTTTGGATATATTAATTTATTAAAATGAACTGCCAATTGTTTATTTTTTTAAATCCTAAAATTTAGCATTATATCTGTGTAATGCAAATACCAGTGTTTAAACAAATGCATGGAAACAGCACAAATGGTGGTCATAATTTCAGCAGGAAAGTACCTGTCTTTATTAAATACAATCTAGAGACCAAAACTGTGAATCCAACAAAATTCAGAGCAATTGGATGTGGCCAGGAGGATGCCATTTATCCATACACTGATGCAATGCTATGCCTCCTGTACAGGTGCCTGAAACTCTGATTACTTACTATTAATCCACATACTCATGTAAACAAAGCTCTCCCAGAATTCTCTCCTGGTGTTCCTAATTCATTTTTCTCCAATTATATCTAAATATCACCCAGGAATACTTTTCTTTTCTGCCTCTAATATTTTCTCCAAGGGTAAACAGTAAGGAAGTTTTCCCCTCCACCTGCTTAAGACGACACAATGGTTAATTAATCTCTTGGATGATTTTTAAAAACTGCTTAAAATATATGTTTCCTATGAGTAACCACCCTCAGTTATCCAAATATATGAACAAGGGGAGGATCTGTGCACAACAGTATTTACAAACGATTAAGTCAATATTTTGACAAACTGTACAGAGCACCATTCAGCTCTTTTGTCAGCACTCACCAAAACTAACTACTCAGCATTTTAGCCCTTTAAATGCATACTGCCCCCGCTCTATGTCCCACCATTTTTAAAACACAGAGGGCCAAAAGCACCCACTTCTTGCCATGATTACATATAAGATGGGTGAATAGAGAAGGTGAACAAGAAGGAAAAGCAGCAAGGCAGAAAGATGTATTTTCCAATGTGTTCTTAAAAACAGTATTTACTGAGCTTTATCACTGTTCTTCAAAATGCTTTGCTCTCACAGAGTAATACTGCTTTAAGGGATTCTAGAAACTTAAATAGAGTTTAAATTACATTCAGACTATGACTGGCCATGGGCATCACTCAGCTCCTGGAGTTCAGGTCGCATAACTTTCCCAGCATTCCTAGTGCTCACCCATCTCTCTCCTTTAAGTGCTATGTGTTTCTTGGAAGCAAAAAAAAAAAAAAAAAAAAAAAAAAAAAAGAAATATCTTTCAAATCTCCAGATAATCATCATGGTCCAGAAAATAGTAGACTAATTTCTGAAATTAATAACACTTCTCTGGATATTCCTAAGGAAAAAAACCAGGACCCTGTAGTTAATGATTTAAAATGTTGTAAATGAATAAAAAGCAGTATATTACCTAGAGCTAAGGTTCTTCTAAGAGACTGTACCTATTTGTCTAATAATTGAAAATTCATACTGCCTATGCAAACTTAAAATTTTTTCTATTATACATCCTATTGTCCATAACATCTGGATCTCTTTTACTTTAGAGTATCTACTTTCCCCCAGCTACCCTTTCATTTGGTGGAACTGTGCCAGAGAGGAGTCTTCTGCTAAGCACTTTCCAGACTGTATCTGCTAAATCACGTGGCAGCTCCCAGAACTCTACTTCTGGGAGACTGGGCATCCATCCTTTAGGTCCCGTGGGTCCTGTCACCCTTGAACCCTTTGATCGAGGTGAGCCCTTTAGTTTAGCAGGTCCTCACTTGGTGGGAGAGCCTCGTCCACCCTCTGGTACCGGCTAACATCCTGGCGCACTGAAGGCAGTGATCGCAAAGGCTGGTGGCCGTTGGCTTGAGAACCTAGGATTAAAGGTAAACAGTTACCTGGGTATTGTTTTCCCCTTCAGTGTCAAAACAGCCTTTGGGAAAAAAAAACACCTAACAAAAATCCTGGGGCTAGTCTCTTATCTCTTTTTCGTCTCATTTCCCATATGAGGACCCAGAAACAACAGAAGAGAATGGGAGGTGGATGCTTAGTCAGAAGTGGGTCTTCTAGGGAGATGTCGGTCTGGGCCCATTCCTCCCCCTCCCCTGCCTTTTCCCACCCTGGCATCTGTCCTAGTCATGTAGCAATGCTTTAGGGTCACACAATGACTGGAAGATAATGAAAAAAACCAAAAAAAGAAAAAACGGTGGAGGAAGAAAAGAAGGGGATAGGTAGAAAAATAAGTTACAGAATAAGAAAATCATTTCTATTTCTGAGTCTATGCTATTTAGGCATATGAAATTATACTCAGACTTTTTGATGCAGCTATAACAGAACAGTTTAAAGGGATCATTCTACTGAGCCACATTCATTGAGACATAAAACAAATTTTATGTGTAAATTTGCATCCTCACTCAAACAGCTTGTTTTCAAGTGTCAGAATGCATCACCTAACTTAGTTGACATTTCTTATACTGCAGAAGGCAAAAATATGACATTTGATGCAAACCACATATTAACTTTCTGTTTTGAAGCTTCATGCAATAAGGAGCGAGTTAAGATGTTCCTGAAAACCTCGCAGATAACACTAACGTAGATGCTGCCAGCCTGTTTGGTTTTGTATCTACAAACCCAGGTCCCGCCAGAGATTCATTATGCTTTTTCACACTGCCCAGACAAGAGGACTGAGCCCCAGGCGCACTGAATGTGCCGCCGCGCGGCACGCATCCCAGGCCTCCACGCCTGTGTGGACCAGGAGTGCCCCCACCCACCGGGCCACCTTTCTAGGCAGAGCAGGTGCCCGCACTGATGCAGAGCCTTGAGGTTCATTATCTAAGTTTGAAGACTGTTATCTGACAGGCCTCTTATTCCACCAAAAGAAGATCCATAGGGAGGGTGGGATGGAGACTCAAGAGAGAGGAGATATGGGGATATATGTATGCATATAGCTGATTCACTTTGTTATACATCAGAAACTAACACACCATTGTAAAGCAATTATACCCCAATAAAGATGTTAAAAGAAAAAAAAAGCTGTTGAACCCCAAGGAGAAGAATTCAGCTAATATGTGCCCTGCAGTACAATTTCCACTGAGGGACAAAACCACAAGACTTCTCTCTGAGCGGGTATGCCTGAGCCACGAGCCACGTTGTCTTCTACATCCTACCTCCGGTCGCGCCCTCCTCCTGGGCAGTGGCCCCTTCACAAGCCCCTTGGGCATGCCCCGCATCACGCTCTTCTTGGGGCGGGCTCTCAGTAGCAGCAGCAGCTCCCTCCAGGCTCCCCCTCCGCTGCCAGACCTCCCCCACCTCCTCCTGGTCAGGTGAAGTAGCCGATTCTGCCCCCGGCCCTTCCTCCTCTCCACTGGGCGCCTGCACTACAGGTAAAGAACCAGGAGTGCATATGGAACCCTGTGACCCTTCAGCAGGGCCACTGCTGGTGGGCTCTGCTGCGCAGGCTCCATCTTCCTCCTCCTGAGAAGAAAAGGCTGGGGTTTCGGGAAACCGCGCACTCTCGAGAGATGAGCACCGTGTCTCCACCGAGGACAGCTGCGTGGTAACACTCTCATTGCAGGAGCTGTCGGCCCCGTCCAGGTCACTCTCTCCCTCAGGCCTGGTGCTGGCCTCGCTCACGCTCTCTGTCCTGGCAGGGTCACTGGGCTCTGTTTCCGAGGACACCTGGGAAGGCTCAGACCCCTGATCAAGGGACTCCATCTCACTGATGGCTCTTCGGCTTCCTCCTGACGTGTCAGAAGTGCCCGTGTCTGCCCCACTTGTGGGCTGATCTACCTCCTGAGAGCCGCACAATTCCGTGCTCCCCTGGTCAGCACTTGGCTGAGACTCCGGAGCATTCTCACTTTCATCAGGGACTGAGCCTGGGGGTAAGGAGCTCTCCACAAGCTCTGGAAGATTTTCTGGCTTGTCCTCGAAGGAAGCAGCTTCAATGGTGGAGGCTTCCTCATTCTCCACCGTGTTGTCTTCTGGCTTTATCTGAGATGTCAGGCTCCCATCATCAGTTCTTGACGCGCTGCTAAACATTATCAACCCTCCTTCCTCCTCCAAGGAGGATGGATAACCCAGGTCTTGCTGGAACTCGTGGTCTTCTTCATCTGAGTCGATATGAAGCATTGCATTGAGTCTTGTGTCGGTGGGAAAACTACTCCTTAGTTTCGGAGAGGCTCCCATGGACCTTTCCGAACAAGTAGCTGCACCCGACCTGGAATGGCCATTGTGTTCAATAGCATCTAAATAATCATTGAGTGAATCCTGACGTCCTCTGGGAGGTGAGGTCCTTGAAGAAGTAGAGGTTAATTCTTCTGAGTCTATTTCCAGAGTACAGCTAGTCCTGAAAGAATGCTTGGGGGTCCCATTAGCACTTTCCTCAGAAACTGGTCCATTGGAACAAACCGTGCTGTCATGATGGCCCCCTGGCATGTCCTCCTCATCAGAAGGGCTTCCTAGGTCTCCATTCACAGTATTGACTCCAAGTATCGTGCCAACAGCTTCTGGAGAAGCATCTGAAGGAGAAAACAGCATTTATACAAACAAAGTAGTAATAACGAACGAACTTTTAATGTCCTATTCCTTTGCCACTAATGAGTTCAAAGAATTCAGTCATCCCACTGAGGTCTCTTTACAGTATCACCAACTTGCTAAGAGTTACTATTCACTACTAAACGAGTACATATATTGCTGGTCAGTTTGACATATGAGGTTTACATGTTCACTACTGCCGTAAATTCCACATCCCAGTTTCCAAATGCAGGTAAAACCTAAGAGAGATTTTTTGATAAACAGGCTTTTAAATCTGCTTGGAAAACTTCAGCAGGTAATCATTTGATAGCTATTTTATGTTCAGAACAGGATACAAACAATTCTGTTCAAATGTAAACTGACAACAGAGTAAGATTTAACAAGTTTTTCCTATGGCAATGTATTTATACAGGTATCTCACCTTCATGCACAGAAGATGTGACCTCCACTCTGAACTGGAGGTACCCACTCACGTGGTCAGCTGGGAGCCTTCTGCCGAGGTTGTAGCTGAGCATCTGGTCACTGCAAGAGGAGAAATGGTTCCTTCATCCTTACTACTCTGGTGTCAGCCTTCATCTTCTTCCCATAGGCCACCCCCCAAACCCCACATATTTCTCTTGAAACTTGCATACTCACAAGAAAATAAAAGGTCAAAGGCATGTTAAGAGTCAGTGTAATTTTGTTCATTTGTACAAATGAATACTTATAAACCCAGGGATAAAAGGGAATCTTGTCACAAGGAAAAGTATCAGTAAAGGCTGAAAATGCAATACCGTACAATATTGTTATGATTTTTTTAAAGGGCACTGATTTGCTCTCTCACTGTTAAGAGTGACCAGAGAAAGGGCATTTTGATTTCAACCCCCATCAAGGGGCTGAGAAAGGCCTAAAATTTTGGGTGTTTTCTGACTCAAGTGTAAATGTATAGAAGGTCTGGTTCCTTAGCATTTAGCATGATAGGAGTTAGGTCCTAAAAAGACAGGCACAGGGAATTCCCTGGTGGTCCAGTGGTTAGGACTCCGTGCTTCCACTGCAGGGTGCAGAGGTTCCGTCCCTGGTTGGGGAACTAAGATCCCGCATCCTGCATGCTGCACGGCCGGCCGAGCAAAAGAGAAAGAAACAAAAGAGAGAGAGAGGCGCACAGGTAAGGGTTATCACATGGAGGGCACAGTGCTGCTGTATCCTGAAGAACAGGAGCTGGGAGTCAGGAGAGAGCAGCGTGAGAACAGGCCGGGCTCTGACAGCTGCTCCAGCTGTGTGAGAGGCAGGGGCCTGCTGCACCTCCCCTTCCTCACCTGTAAAGTAAGGGGCTCACTGTTGGCCCTCACTATTGGGAGGCCTATCACTGATACTCCAGGCAGCTTGTAAGCCATACTGATGGGACAGTTGGAGAACTGCACTAGCTGTCGGAGTCTCGCTGCCACACTTGGAGGTGCGCTGGAGGGGACCACAACTGGGCCCAGCTCCTGCCCCACCTTGGCTCCAGGCTCAGGCTACCAGCCTCCTCGAGGATGAAGCGGTTGATCTTTTTCAATTCCGTGTTTATTTATCAAAGTCAAATACAATCACATCATTTCTCTGTATGCAAGCAACTTTCGTTGAGAATCTGATTTATTCTTAATTAAGGAAAATAATCAGGGGGATAGTACCAAATCACACTATCTCTGCTCTCACACTGCCCTCTAATGGCAACTTCAGGAGGAAAACACAAGGCCTCTACCTAATACTTGCACCACTGTACACTTCAGAGCCTCTGGTCAGCTACTGATTATTAATCTCCGTAACTATTTTGCTTGTT
Source organism: Delphinapterus leucas (assembly GCF_059928025.1). Classification (NCBI taxonomy): domain Eukaryota; kingdom Metazoa; phylum Chordata; class Mammalia; order Artiodactyla; family Monodontidae; genus Delphinapterus; species Delphinapterus leucas. The sequence continues at coordinate 39,061,706 of NC_143136.1, read as the reverse complement.
CTTCTCTACCTCCTCAGTACAATTATAAATAGATGTTATCTGGGATTTTACATTAGCGTGTACACATTTACATGCTCGTGTTAAATCCCAGTTCAGCTCTTATGAATTTCTTTGAGTTCATAGCAAGATGTTCTTAAAATAATGAGATCATTTCCTTTACTTCTTTCTTTTTCTTCCCTAGAAATGTTGTAATAATTTTTTGATTGATGTTTTTAGAAAGCTTTGTTTCCCCCAATTGAGTGCTTACACTCTGATAAGGGCTTTGCATGCATCATCTCCTTCAATCTTCCCTGTGAGGCAAGTGGTGGCCCTGTTTTCTAAGGCATAGGGAGGGTAAGTAACTTGCCCAAGGCCAGGCAACAATTAAGCGACAGAACCAGGATTAGAACACAGATGCTTCTGACACAGAAGCCTCTGATCTGCAGTCCCCAGATCAGATCTCATTTTATGCACACTTTCAGTGATTCTTGGCTGCTTTCAGTAGCAATGCATTTTAATGATATTTACTCATGGCTCGTCTCAATGCAATCATTATCATAATGTTTTGTCTACTTAATCTGGTATTTAAAAAATTTTTTTTCTGTAAAGGGATATATTGGCATTTTTAACTATTAGACATTACAGGTATGTTAAATGCTTTTACATTAGCGTGTTCGACTAACTCTATAATGACTATAATGACAGCAGGGATGTCTTTTTCTCTTACCATTGTCTTCCAGCATTTAGACAGTGCCTGACACACAGAGATACTCCACCTATGTCCACTAATGCATGAACCCAAGCAGCAAACTACTGGGACCTACTCTCAACATTATGGTTCCTCACCCACATCTTTCGACATTCAGTCCTGGAATAATAAAAATCTTCATTTCTTTGTTAAAATTAAATTGACTCTCCTCTCCCCCTCTTTGGCCAATAAAAGTAAAGTGTTGGTGTTGATGATAAAAACTTATAAAAGTGATGCATTTTAGCTAGGAAGTAAATGTTTAGTAGGGATTCTAAGAATGGCATCCATCCTTTTGCTATCATATCCCAAATACCCAACACAGTGCTTAACATTTAGTAGACACTATATGTATACACACCCACACATTTGTTGAATAAATTTAACAAATGAGACTCTTTACTTGGAAAAAAGAATTTTAACAGGTGTTAGTGCTATTTTTTACCCAAACTGACAAGATATCAACTGTTCAATCTATCAGTACAGGAAAGCCTCCCTATTTGGAGATTCCAAGTCAAGGGGGTTTCATCCTTGTTGAGTGCCTGTCAAGGGATTCACCTCTTTCTTTTTCTTACTCAGTCTCATCTGATTCATCCTGCCTCTTGCCATGACAGATAATTGTGTACCCTATATTATATATTATTATGATACATCATTATGAAGAGTAAGTGCCAAAGAACTCTCACTGTCTGACTGAGACATTCTCTCACTAGTGTAATCACAGCAAATGACAAAGCATGGCACAGTGATGTGCCTTTTGGACAGAATGCAAGCCACTCTCTGAAAAATGTCACATTCAAACCAATGCTCTTAAAATAGGTAATTAGTAAGGACTTCTAGCTCATCCTATAAAACCTCACCGTGTAAAACCTCAGCTATTTCAGAGAGTTGCCGTCTACAAAACACATAAGAAAACTCAGTATTTTTCAAGACGTATCAATTACTTGATAGAAAGTAATAATCAGATCAAAAATATATTTAGATGCTAACAGCCAATACACTAACATGTAGTATCATATTTATTTAATAAAGCAAATCCCTAAGTATCAGGCAATGCTTTTAATATACTCATGTAGAAACATTTCATAATTCTGATACTTTACGAATTCATGCTGGACTTCCTTCCAGTACACATGGAATCCATGACAGGCAGTGCTCTATGTGTCCAGTTCTTTAAAAGACTGAATGAAAAGCCAGCAAGTTAACAGGAGTTTCAAGCACTCAAAATGCTTTCAAGCATTTCAAGTTTCAAGGTTTTATTTTTCCTTGATCATTCTTACTGGTATACATAAACTGACACTCTGCCAAGTGTCACAGATATTATATAAATTATATGATTATACTTATATAAACTAAATTATAAGTATATTTCCAATGAGAGTTAATTCTCACTCTTCGTAATTTTTCATTTTCTATCAATCCTAAAAATAATTTTTTAAAACTTCCCAAAGAATATCTCTACTAGAAGCAATAATTGCTATCCTTAAAAATAACTGTGATTTCCCAGTTTTATCAAATTAAACCAGGCTGCTAGAATTTCAGCCTAATATTTCTACTTCATGTGGTCTGGCTCAACCATTGTCTCTGATGGCCAGAGAATTAGAATCCATTAGAATCTCTTAATTTCAGGTTTTGAAGGTGTCTTAGAGATCATCGGTCTAAAGACTTTATTTTTCAGATGAGGAAACTAATGCCTGAAAAAACTGTGACTTGCCAGAATAGAACAGTTAATTAGCTGCAAGGTGAATAGGAATGAGCAACCTTCCTCAGTTAGCTAGACTAGTATTCCATCACCGCCAGTCCTTAAAGTGTTGCAGAGAAGCTGGGATTCTGGAGCTGACGGATCTGCTCAAATCCCAGCTCCACCCCTGGCTTGCTAGCCTCAGATTTCTCATCTCCAGAATGGGTATAATCACATTATTCACCTCTCAGAGTTGTTGAGAAGATTACATGAGCTAATGAGTGTATTTTACTTATTAGCTCCCGACATAGAATAGGGTCTCATCATCTTTTTTGTTTACTTTGGTTTACGACTGCTGCTACCACTACTATAACTACTGTTATCACTGATACTCCTGCTACTACCACTACTGTTATCATATGTTCATAATGTCCTCCTAAAATGAAAAAGATGCCCCTCAGTGCCACCTGAGAGCACCAGTGTTACTGGGTTTGCTGGCACTTACCATGTGAAAATATATACACCATTTATAGTAAGGGATGGAGGCATGTTACGATTTCTTAACTACTTGATTCACAGCTTACAAAAAGTTCACAGAAAGAAAACAGACGTCAAATCACATTTCAAAATTCTCTCAACGGGCTTCCCTGGTGGCACAGTGGTTGAGAGTCTGCCTGGCAGTGCAGGGGACGCGGGTTCGAGCCCTGGTCTGGGGGGATCCCACATGCCGCAGAGCAGCTGGGCCCGTGAGCCACAATTACTGAGCCTGCGCGTCTGGAGCCTGTGCTTCGCAACAAGGGAGGCCGCGATAGTGAGAGGCCCGCGCACCGCGATGAAGAGTGGCCCCCGCTTACCGCAACTAGAGAAAGCCCTCGCGCAGAAACGAAGACCCAACACAGCCAAAATAAATTTAAAATTCTCTCAACAAGTAATTTCTAGTTGTCTGAACGAACGTATATGTCTTAGAGCTCCACTATAACACCTTCTCGGAGCCTAGGCTTTGTTTTAAAGGGCCCTAAAATAAGGTGGTTTTGGTGTCTCAGGAATAACATATTCTCTGGATGGGGTTAATCAAGATCAGGAGATGTCAACCTGACACGGAGATCTTGCTTTAGGGAGGGATTTTTATAGCAAGATTTCAATATCTCAAAAACAACTGAGCACTGTGACATTTGACACTGAAATGGTAATAATGGTAGGTACATCGTGGAAAAGATAGATAACCCAAAAAAGGTATATAATTAAAATAAAGTGCTTTCTGCCCTTCACATTTCAATGAGTATATGAGTACTTTCTTTCTTTCTTTCTTTTTTTTTTTTGCGGTACGAGGGCCTCTCACTGTTGTGGCCTCTCCCGCTGTGGAGCACAGGCTCAGCGGCCATGGCTCACGGGCCCAGCCGCTCCGCGGCATGGAGCACTTTCCTTTTTAAAAGAATTATGTTACCACTTCTTATCAGTAAGAAAAGTCCTCGGACTTCAAAGTATCACTTCACTTGCTTCAGTAGGATCTAATCCCAACAAGACCCCTAGGTGTGACGGCTGATTACCCGATGGCTTGTCGCTCCAAAAGCCTCTGGACTGGAATGGTTAGTTTCCCCAGAAAACGCTTGATGATAGGTCGGCTCTTGGCAAATTTGTCTTTAATTTCAATTTCTAAGACATCAGTAAGGAGTGCGAAAAAGGAATATTTCTGAAAACAAAACATAACATGTTGAGTCAAAAAAAGAGATAAATATGAAATTATGTATATCAGTTTATTATTATAGAAAATAGTATCTCTTAAATCCTAACGACACACAGAGTCCACACTGCCAGAAAAATCTGCAGCTATTGTCAATCTTTTATTCACTCAGAATCATTAACATTCACAAAGACTAAAAAGCAACAGCTAGGATCTGTATGACAAAGGAAGCCCCTTTGATCATCCAACCCTTCCTGGTTCAACAGTTTTAGGAGATGTTATCATATATTAAACCATGCACAATACAATTTTAGTGCTCACTACATTTAACGTACCTTTATTCTTTAATACTTAATATCTTGTTATAGAGTAGCTTAGACTTAACCGATACATTTGATTAACAGCAATTTTAATTCCTGATCCCATGGTATTTTCGAAGTTGCACACCATAGGTTAAAACACTCCTTCACTTAGTGGTTAAAGTAGGAACATCTAAAGGATATGATGGTTTCCCTGGTTTATATTAAAATAAAACAATGCTTAAACGGAAGTTACTTAATTTAAAAGGCACACAGGGACATTTCTTCTGGGACAGAAAAATAAAAGTATGAGGTTAAGATAAGATGTGTTGTTTTAAGAATGCCATTGGAGAAAACTGGATTGGATGTTAATAAGGATATAAAATAAAAATAAAGAGCTTTACTCATTTACAAAGACTTTCACATATATTACAAAGATAAAATTTTCTTTTTAATGATGAGGCTTTCAGGAAAAGTAAGTGATGGAGCCAGGAATCTAACCTGAACCATTTCTCTCCTCCCCTGGCAGTATCCAGGCAACCACAGTGATATGAATAGTGCCAGCCAGCTTTACACTTAGGAGTCACTAAATTTATTTAGTCATAACAATTTATTTTCACCAAAGGGCCGTAAAGTTTAGTCATCTTCTTAATGGAAAAAGCACTTGCTTAGAATAAGGGAGCAGAGTTTAAGCACTACTAGCCTCTGAATAGCTAGTTACATAAACATTTTAAGCTTCTGTTTCTTAATCACACAAATGGAGAGATGATAATCTCATCCCTTACACCCCCCTTATCAGGCTTGTACTGGTAACATGGTTAAAAACATGGTTAAAAGCAATCTACAGATTCAATGCAATCCCTATCAAATTACCAATGGCATTTTTTATAGAACTAGAACAAAAAATCTTAAAATTTGTATGGAGACACAAAAGACCCCGAATAGCCAAAGCAGTCTTGAGGGAAAAAAACGGAGCTGGAGGAATCAAACTCCCTGACTTCAGACTATACTACAAAGCTACAGTAATCAAGACAATATGGTACTGGCACAAAAACAGAAACAAAGATCAATGGAACAAGACAGAAAGCCCAGAGATAAACCCATGCACCTATGGTCAACTAATCTATGACAAAGGAGGCAAGGATATACAATGGAGAAAAGACAGTCTCTTCAATAAGTGGTGCTGGGAGAACTGGACAGCTACATGTAAAAGAATGAAATTAGAACACTCCCTAACACCATACACAAAAATAAACTCAAAATGGACTTGAGACCTAAATGTAAGACCGGACACTCTAAAACTCTTAGAGGAAAACATAGGAAGAACACTCTTTGATATAAATCACAGCAAGATCTTTTTTGATCCACCTCCTAGAGAAACGGAAATAAAAACAAAAATAAACAAATGGGACCTAATGAAACTTAAAAGCTTTTGCACAGCAAAGAAAACCATAAACAAGACAAAAAGACAACCCTCAGAATGGGAGAAAATATTTGCAAATGAATCAGTGGACAAAGGAATAATCTCCAAAATATATAAACAGCTCATGCAGCTCAATATTAAAGAAACAAACAACCCAATCCAAAAATGGGCAGAAGACCTAAATAGACATTTCTCCAAAGAAGACATACAGATGGCCAAGAAGCACATGAAAAGCTGCTCAACATCACTAATTATTAGAGAAATGCAAATCCAAACTACAATGAGGTATCACCTCACACCAGTCAGAATGGGCATCATCAGAAAATCTACAAACAACAAATGCTGGAGAGGGTGTGGAGAAAAGGGAACCCTCTTGCACTGTTGGTGGGAATGTAAATTGATACAGCCACTATGGAGAAGAGTATGGAGGTTCCTTAAAAAACTAAAAATAGAATTACCATATGATCCAGCAATCCCACTGCTGGGCATATACCCAGAAAAAACCATAATTCAAAAAGACACATGCACCCCAATGTTCACTGCAGCGCTATTTACAATAGCCAGGTCATGGAAGCGACCTAAATGCCCATCGACAGATGAATGGATAAAGAAGTTGTAGTACATATATACAATGGAATATTACTCAGCCATAAAAAGGAACGAAACTGAGTCATTTGTTGAGGCGTGGATGGATCTAGAGACTGTCATATAGAGTGAAGTAAGTCAGAAGAGAAAAACAAATATCGTATATTAACGCATGTATGTGGAACCTAGAAAAATGGTACAGATGAACCGGTTTACAGGGCAGAAGTTGAGACACAGATGTAGAGAACAAACGTATGGACACCAAGGGGGAAAAGCCGTGGGGGGTGGGGATGGTGGTGCGATGAATTGGGAGATTGAGATTGACATGTATACACTGATGTGTATAAAACTGATGACTAATAAGAACCTGCTGTATAAAAAAATTAAATTAAATTAAAAAAAGAATGCTAGGGAAATAAAGTTATTGCTCGTATTATTACTATATCCACTATGTGCCTTCTAAGTGCTCATCTTGAGATAACGTTTTATGTCTTCTAGGCTTCTAGTGTGTTAAATTAAGTGGTATGCCTTTAGAAGTTATTCACTATTTGGGGACAGTAAGTAGTTTTTCAAACCAGGAATAAGAAAACATGTAGTTTTTATCCACTTAAATAACCATAAAAACTGCCCAGGAGAAACATCATGCTGCACTGGCAAGTCTCAAATAGCCACATCTTTTCTCCAATTGGTTTTAGATCCCCTGAAATATCTCCCTCTCCAATGAAATACTCGTTCAACATTGTTAGAACATATTATTGTCATTAAACATTTAGGGAGTGATTTAATTAATTGTGCAACTCCCATGCCAATACAGGTTTGTCTAGAAGCACTCATTAATGCTAGTATATGAAATGTGTCTTGGTTCCCTGAGAAATGGTGGGAGAACTCACACTTTGCTCCCTAGAAAAGAAGCAATGTCTCTGTTCATTCTTTGACTTTAAATAGTTCCATTGGGAAAACCCTGGGCTTGATTTCACTGATATGATGCACTGTGATGACTGGTAACATATTGTAACTGTGAGAGAGTCTGAAATACCATCAACACAATCTGCCTTGCCTCAGGATGACGACTCCTTCTCATGTAAGTAACCAAAATCTATAATGGAAATCCAAAAACCATTTGCCAGACAGTAAGGAGAGAAATTCCTTTAATCTGTACTGGGTATATGCTAGAACAAAATATCAAAATTTTAAATAAAAATGGGATCAGTATTACTGACATTTCCTTCTGCCTCAGGCTCCCATACGGCTTGGCAAGGCAGTTACTGATGCTGCCCTTACAGAATTTTGACATTTTGTTCATCATGAATTTTTGCCTTGATTTTGATTTTTTTTTAATATTGCATTGAAATATTAATTTTGATCATCGAGTCTTTTGGACCCTATAAATCATGCACCTGAAGGAAGTGCCTCACTTGATTTACCCTAGACCCAGCCCTGGTTAGAAGGGAATATCTCACTTTCATTGTACCTTTTTCTAACAGAACCTCTAGACACCTCAACCATCTTGCCCACACCCATAAGCAGCTCAATGATACAGAGTCCAGTGGAGAGAGATGGAGTTGGCCAACTTCCTAACTGTCAAGTAGAAGGCCACGTACGATCATCTTACCTCTCGGTGCCAAATTGGATTTGTGGTGTTACTGATGATAGTAGACCTCCTCTCCTGCCCATGGTGGGCACAAGTGGGGAAACTGCTCTTCTTCCCTGGCTGAATCGACATCTTAAGATAAGGGTCAGGATTGAAGAACATCCCTTTCTTTAGCCCAACTGCCCGAAGATCTTTAAAGAAAGAAAGAGAGGAGGAAGGAGGGAGGGAAAGAGAGAGAGAGAGGAGAGGGACAGAAGGAGAAAAGATTCACATATCTTGATTAGAACAAGCAGCTCAACGACAATTTGTCCTTAAATAATCACACAGGAAGCTCTAAACAGAAACTATTTGGTAAAACAACAAAGTTATTCACACTATGATTGCTTAGGTAAGTGAGGACAAGTGGGTTATGACTAGTTCCAGCAGAAAGTCTCCTAACAGGCTGCAAAATGAAGCCAAACTTTTACTACCACCTTATACACCTAAAATGACTTTTCCTGGAAAACGTTTTGATCCTAACACGTACATCTTCACCCCCTTTTTCTATGTGGCTTGGCAGCTAGCATTTCACACAATGTCTTGAGAGAAACCCTTAGTAAACAGTGTATTAAAAAAGAAAACCAATATGTTCCTTCATGAGAGAAAAGTGAATCTTCTATATATACATATGAGATGCACTGACTTAAGTTTAATTGGGGATGAAACCTAAGAGCACACAGTCAGTTGTGCCATATTTAAAACATCATACGTATTCTACAAATGAAATGAATGTTAGGGGAAATAAAAGGAGACCAGAAATATTTCTAAACTTTGAACGCTATCTGCTATATTAAATAATTGTTAGGTTATTTTTTCAATAGGCTGTTAAGTAAATTAAATATTTGATGAATGTCCCATAACTCTTCTTAGAGTCACCACTTGTTATTTCATACTATGCGAGCTGCTAAAAGTTCTGGCTAAAGTCTGGTTAGTGAAGAGACTAAAATTTTTAAAAATGGTCAAGCTGAGGGATACAAAAATGTCAGGAAATAAAGCTGGCTTCACTGGATCCTCAATGCCTTTCTGAGAATATCAGTTTGAATAAGGTTGCCCTGAGAGCTAAATGATCTTGAAAGCTTCCGGGAGAAGAGACAGCCTCTAGGTAACTTTATGCAGTTATGATCAGTGTAGGGAAGTCCTGACCACTGGTTCAGAAAAAAATTCTGTGGATGGCCTCTGAATCCTCAAAGACCTCTGGATTACCCAAATGAGCTGGGGAAGAGACCCTATAGAGTAACCCCACATTTTGGGAGGTCACCATGGTCATCCTACTCAAGCCCATTCCTGAAACACAAAGTCTTTCTTAGAAGGACAGAATTGGCCTGGGGTTGCCCATAGAACCATACTCCCTGGAGGAGGTTCACCAATGACCAACAAGAACTTGTGGCCTAGATAACATGTGATAAAAACAGACCAGGACTGTCTAGTGACTCATAACTGGCAGTAGCGGGAGACAGTCTAATATGTCAGAAAATATTTAAAAATTCAAGCAAGAGGACCTTATGTTAAGAACACGGCATCAAATATAGTAAGATCTTTGATCTAAAAGCCAGTGGCAGAAGGGAAAGATGAGCAAAGAACTAGACAAGCACTTCAGAGAAGCTGCTGTAATCTCATTAGCTTCACAGTCCCCATCCCTGGCACTTCCTAAACTATGGAGTCATTATTAATACAGCATTTGCATTTTACTGTCAATTTAATAATGCTACATGTTTTCACTTGGCTTTATTTAGCATTAAATAGCTTTGAGAGAAAATGCAATTTACATATTTATTTTCTTACCTTTCTTGATTGTGCTCGCCTCAGACTCAGACAAGAGAATGACATTCTTTAGATATTAAATCTATTTCTCAAGAAGGGATTTCTTTGCAGTTAACAAGGAGTAACATGTACAGAAATGGCTGCCATGACATCTGACAGAGCTAAATTATTCATGCAAAACATTCCTTTGAAGAAAAAGCATCCACCAGAAGATTAAGCCAGAGCGAAGAAAGATGTCACCATTAACCCTTTTCCACAAGGGACATCGTACCAATAAATACAATAAACTACCAACTATTTGTACTCTGATCATTCAGTTCACTTTATCCATCTCTTGCCTCTCTTTTATCTTTTATATATTTTATTGCTCATAAATATCCACATCACCTAATAGACTAAAGAAGGACTCAAAGTCACAAAGGTATGACAGGTTAAATATCCTTCTTACTTGGAGAAAAGGTTTAAGATAGTCATCAAAAAACAGTTTTTTGGGGCTTCCCTGGTGGCGCAGTGGTTGAGAGTCTGCCTGCCAATGCAGGGGACACGGGTAAGTGCCCCGGTCCGGGAAGATCCCACATGCCGCGGAGCAGCTGGGCCCGTGAGCCATGGCCGCTGAGCCTGCGCCTCCGGAGCCTGTGCTCCGCAACGGGAGAGGCCACACAGTGAGAGGCCCGCGTACCGCAAAAGAACAAACAAACAAAAAAGAACCAGTTTTTTGTTTTAGCTGTAGAGTTCAATTATTTGTGTCCCTACTTATCCATAGATGATCAAGAGCAGAACATTTGCAGACAGACATTCTACAGTGCTTAAATGCTCTCCATAAATATTATCATCCACTGTCAATATGCTACAACCAGATGAATTTTTTAGAACTGCCGTTATAAAATGGCTTTCATCTTCTATGAGTTTTAGCCGTTTCTATACATCATCTGCAAATAGCTGATGACACGGTAAGAAACAGAGCAGATTTTAGGTAGCAAGCCTCCAGGTGTACTGAGGTGGATGTTAGAAAAAGCTGTATATAGGAAAAAAAAGGATTTGGCTGTGCCCCAAAGCTTATTTCCTACTTTTTAGGAAAATATCCTGGGATTTTCAACTTCTACATGGTCATTCTCCCATGGTGGGTTAATTAACATCCCCTCTGGAGTCAAAATCAATATGTGTGTGTCATATTTAGAGTAATATTGATCATTTGAAAGCTTAGGGCAATGCTTCTAAACTCAGAAAACCGTGGTATGGTCAAACTAAGTTTTCTGAGCCATGGAGGTTGGCCAATTGTTCCATACCTATAAACGAAGAAATCTATAAACAATTTCTCTTCCTGCAAACACCCCAGAACTGTGAAGGTCTAAAGCACAGGTAGCCAACTGAAGTGCTTTCAAAAGAGAGACAGATAAGGCAGGTGGGGAGTAGTATCACAGGCAGTGGTAGTAAGTGCTTTTCTAAAAATCTGGATATTTTTAAAACCCTGAGGGTTCCAACCAAAATATATTTATTGGCCAAATTTGAACCAGTTTACAGCCTCTGAGATTTGTCAGACAACCAAAGCAAAATGGTTTTCATAGTAAGTGACCTGTATGGCGGGGGGAGGGGAGGAGAAGGAACATGCTAGAACAGACACAGATAGGCCGTGGGCCAGCAATGAACTAACGTGCACACTTCCATTATACGTGATATTCATGCATCATGGACTTGTGTTTTCAAGATCAGCCTTCTAACCCTTACTCTTGAAAATTTCTATTTTCATTCATAACATTTTTTTGCAGCCAAGAAAAAGTGAATCTAATTTAAATTTTAGAAGCACTACAATAATGGAAAAATGAAAACAAAACATCTTACAGTGATAGACATCTGTTAGATTTGATTTTACATGTATTGTAGTACGGTCGTCTGTTTTAAAAGTCCATTTCAAATACTGATTTTCTTAGATTATTCTTGACTTTATGACTGCTGATTAATTTTTTTAAATCGGTGGCTTCAAAACTTTTTTTGACAGTGATCTATGTGTGAAATACATTTATCTTGAAACCCATTATACACATACATAGGTGTGTATATTTTTGTGTGTGAAATTTTCAGTTTGTATAAACTGGTGTTCTATGAAAAACATTTCCCTTTGGTGGTTAAACTCTGGCTCTTTTCTATTCTTTTTTTAATTGCTAGTTTCAACTAAATTAATCTTATAAATCACCAATGAGTTCCAACTCACAACCTGAAAAGCAGTGCTTCAGTTGTACGATAAATATACAAAAAAATCAGAATATTTTACTAACCAGAAAATAAACAACAAAAAAATTGTCCTATCTACTTTTCAATTCTTTATATGTACTCCTTCACAGAAACAGGATTATCCCTTGGCTTTTTTTCGCTAGTCTCCAAATTTTTCCTTTCTCTAGATGAGGCCAGCACAAATTGTTTTCAGTTATCTAAGCTCTACAGTGGGTTTAGCACATGTTACATTACAGTTTTCTTTAAGTAAGTATACATAGTTATGGTCTTTTCATCACAAGACAACTTGCTAGAAGCTTTCTGAGTTTATATTAATAATCTAATTTTTCATGGTAAGAGATATACTTGAATTTCCAGAAGTATTACCAAAGAAAAAAAACAAACAAACTTGCTCACATATCATATATGAGAGTGCAGAAAGAAGTGACTATTCGTGCCTTTGAAATTACACACTTTCCAACTGGACGTCATGTTTAAAGACATCCTTACCAGACAACGTAAAGCTAACGAGTTTTCGAGAGTGCTGACTTCCTGAAGCACCTCCTTCCATGCCTTCTGCCCCCATCTGCAGAGAAAAAACACATATGTGAAGTTCCACAGGAATATGGTACCTCTCAACTTTTTTAGGGAAGCACACATATTTGCAAATATGATTTTTGTATCAATGTATTGTATATGCCTTTTCATATGCTACAAATCTTGGAAGTGAGACATAAATGCAGAGTCTCAGAGACTAGAGGAAGGGTCATACCTAAATTTAATCTTTACCCCAAATGTAACCAATATGAGCTTCCAAGTTCCCTGGGGTATGAATCAACTTACTTTATGTCCTTTTATTTCTTTGGTAAGAAGATTGGGGCTTCCCTGGTGGCACAGTGGTTAAGAATCCTCCTGCCAATGCAGGGTACATGGGTTTGAGCCCCGGTCCGGGAAGATCCCACATGATGCGAAGCAACTAAGCCCATGCACCACAACTTAAGCCTGCGAGCCACGACTACTTAAGCCCGCGTGCCTAGAGCCCATGCTCTGCAACAAGAGAATCCACCATAATGAGAAGCCCGCGCACCGCAACGAAGAGCCCCGGCTCGCCGCAACTAGAGACTGCCCGCGCACAGCAATGAAGACCCAACGCGGCCAAAAATAAAATAAATAAATATTTTTTAAAAAGAATATAGTTGACATGTAATAAGCATATTTATATTGCTATTATGGTATTAAAACATTCCCTTAAGTTAAAAATCAAACATTAAATTCCTTCAGATTTATTAGGAAAACCTAGAATAAACTAAACAGGTGATTTACATCAGACTCATCCATATAAATGTAGAATTATCCTCCTTGCTAAGTATTTCTGAGTGACCATGTGGATATCCCACCACCCTTGCAGACTCCTATTTCATTGTGCTACTGGTACATGGCACATGCTATTATAATTAGCAATAACAAGAATCTGCAATCCTACTGTACTGATTATTGTATTGTAAAGCTTTTTCTAAAAGCTTCTGAGTAAATTATATCTTACTTGAAACGAGTCATTTACAGACCATAGCAGATTAAGTCTCTCAACTTATGTACAATTAGTGCACAATTTATGGTACACTAGGAAAAAAGGGTTTCGTGGTCCTCTAAAAAAGAAGTCCAGAACATTGTAAGAGGCAGATTTGAAGGCAGAATGTATTTTGAATAGTCAAGAAATAGAAACCACATTTTAATTCCAAAGTTTAGATTACACCCTTCCATCTTATCTTTGTGGCACTCCCCACCTCCCTTAAAAATCATACACCAAGAGATAAAACTTTCACTAATCCAAGCCAAGTTGAGGAACTTCAAAATAAATTCCATTCAAATTCTGAAATATAAATGTCCATTTCCAGGCTTCCCTGGTGGCGCAGTGGTTAAGAATCCGCCTGCCAATGCAGGGGACACGGGTTGGGTTCGAGCCCTGGTCCAGGAAGATCCCACATGCCACGGATCAACTAAGCTCATGCACCACAACTGCTGAGCCTGCAATCCAGAGGCCGTCAGCCACAACTACTGAGCCTGTGTGCCACTACTTCTGAAGCCTGTGCACCTAGAGCCCGTCCTCCACAACAAGAGAAGCCACCGCAATGAGAAGCCCACGCACCACAACAAAGAGAGGCCTCTGCTCGCCGCAACTAGAGAGAGCCCGTGCGCAGCAACAAAGACCCAATGCAGCCAAAATTAAATAAATAAAATATACATTAAAAAAATTTTCCATTTTCTTCTCTACTTCTTGTACCTTAGTCAAAACTATTTTGTGTGACACGTAACTGCTTCCTGATTGTTTCACATATCATTTGCAATATGCCTAGGGTACCATCCAGGCATCTCTACTTCGTTCCATCCAGATGCACATTGTCCTGCAAGAAGTAACTGAGAAACTCTACAGGAAAGGGAAGAGCAGCCATCCTAATCGTATGGTCTCCTTTCTCACATATCCTTTTGCAATGAATCAAGAATAAAAAAAAGTTATGTCTTCTCTGTCATGCATACTTTGACGTCATTGCCATTCATCAGTGTACACAGTGATATGTGCCACTTGGAACAGGAAATCCTTCGCTTCAGGGACAGATAAAGGCGACCATCACTCACTACCATGTATTGTTTCAACACGGGTTGACAGTATTCCTTCTGAGTTTTCCTGGCTTAAATCTATGAAGGGAGTTTATTTAAAAACCTCTCTCTAAACACTGAGTACAGATATGTTTATTATCACTGATGTTCCTATTTCTGGTGATCAGGTTGGTCTTTCCTGGCTTTATTGTCATGAATGATAAAGCTGAATTCTCTGAATATTAGTTCACATGAGCATTTTATTACCACGTTGTTGTAAAGGACACTGTTTATCTGTGAATTCTGTGAGAATTGTTTCATATTAGCCTTTTGCCAGACAGTGAATTACATTTTTAAAAGGAGAATTCGAGGGCATTTTCTTTAGTTTCTATAATTTCTTACAACATTTTAAGTAGGCTTTGAATGATGACAGACTATGAATCTTTGCAAAGTCTCCCTGTTCTCACTTGGCATGAAGAGACATCATGTTTTCCGAGGGGGCACATCTCCCCGGGCAGTGTGGTCCATTTGAGGGGAGGCCACGGTTTGTGAGATGCCTGGCACAGGAAGGGCAGCTGTTGCTGAGTGTCTGTCCCAGATGCAGTCTGTACTCCCTCTCTATTTGCCACTTTATAGTCCAGGGGTGTGTGTATATGGTGAAAGCAGGATGAGGCAGACACAGCGATACTATCTGGCCAGTTGGGTGCTGTCTCTGCTCTATTTAACCTAGGGATGATGAGTCAGAGGGGTACAGAACAATATAATAAAACAGATGTACTTGGTGAGAGCCAACCAACCCAGTGTCATCAAGCATTAAAATGTGGTTGCTACTGCCCAACTATTCTTTGCATCATGGAATGATCCTAACTAAATGAGCTTTGTGAATATCGATGTTGTCAGTCAGTACAATATCTACACACAGGTCATATTCCTAGGTGAACATCATGCTGTCATAGAAACACAGTGATCAGCCCACAGTGAAATGCCCATTGGCACAGCCTCTCAATAGCAGATATAGACCCAACTGTCTCAAGCTTGGTCAGAAATCTATTGACCACCAATTCCATTAGTCAGCCTTTGAACCAAAATATTCTATTATGATTGCCAGTGCTGTATCTATGAAGCTTTTAAGGTGCTCTAAAACCTGTCTGAAGAAAATTAATTATCTCCAACTATCCACAGGCTTTGACAGAATAATCTCAATGCAAAATCAAATGGAAAAAGATCAATGCTCACCAGGCTGTAAGCTCCCGGCCATCAGTGATATCTGATCATGGAAACTGCTCAAATCCAAGAAAATCTGACTCCAGAAAGTCATGTTTGGAAGCTATTATCTAATTTCACACATAGTTAATTTTTCAAACATTTTATTATCAACAGCCCCACTTTTCTAGTTTTACAATTTTTCTTTTTAGAATATTAATTAGTGTGTTCTAGTGCTTACTGTGACACGGCAGACTTTGTAATCAACAACTGTTATTCTCCTTGTGAACCTTCAAAGTCTTATATAGTAAATGTGGGTTTTTAAAAAATATTCTATACTTTGTTCACTATAATAGGAACTCAAATATAATTCAAATGTGAACAGAGTACTTAGATATTGAAAATTTTGCACATACCGTTCGTTCCCTTTACCTAAAATGCTCTTCCCTCCCCCTCTTCACCTAAGTAACTTCTACTCATCCTTCAGATTGTCCTGAAAACATGCCTTCTTCAGGGAAGCTTTCCAAGACCTTCCTGATCAGGATGAATCCTGCTAGTATATGCTCTCATAGCCCCATTTCACTGCCCCTCATAGTAATTATCACTCAAATAAATACAATTCAGTTTAATTGAGTCTCTCTCCCCCACCAGACCAGTGAGGGCAAGGGCTGTGTTTTTGCTTATCATTTCATTCCTAGTGGTGGGTATAATGTCTGGCACTTACTAGGCGCCCAATGAATATTTGTTTGAATGAATAAATGAAAGGAAAAGACTGCTTGATATCGTATTGGTGGGCCAGACAATTTCAAAATGCCATCTGCAGCGATTACATTCTGAATTTCAGGGAGTCAACCTGTTCACTTGCTTATTTCCAAAAATGCATGCATCTATAAATGTGTACACACACACACACAATATTATGAAGATTCTATATTACGAGAGTCAATAATTTTCTTCTATACTTTCACGACCTGTTATTAATGACTTATAAACACTGCCATGATTTATATATCTTGGACTCCAAGAACCATCTGGAGTTCAACCACCCATGTACAATGGAGTGCACCCTGTGAAGCTGTTAGATTCTAAAGTTAGTTGATGAAGTGAAAAATCATGAAATTGTGAAAAGTAATTCTTAAGAAAGTACCATGTTGGAAATGGACATACGTTCCTTCAAAAGTCCAGCACAATCAGTTTCCTCCGGAGCTAAGTTAGATATCTCTTTCTTTAATTGAGGACCTGGTGAAAAGGTTGGCTTCTGTTGAGTGGCCACGTGATACCAAACATATGTGTGGTACCTTTAAGCACTATAGTTCAATTCAGCATCAGGAGGGATCCCACACTCTCTCCTGCAGGAACGGCGCACTCGTAATCCCCATCTCACACTCTCTTTGGGGTAAAAGTCTGTTAAACTGACTGGCAGGGAGAATCACCCACTACTTAAATTTTTTTTTTCTCTCTGAGTTCATGTAAATTAAATTCACAGAAGATGCAAAACGCCACCATTTCCTACCAACTGGCCACCCTGACAAAGTTTAAAAAAAGACCTTCCATGATGGACGGGCACTCACCAATTTCCTTCAGGAATAGGTTCCCTGGAGAGTTGACTATATACAGAATTATTATAAATCAAGCCATATTTTCCCACTGGTTTACATTATGGATTTAGTGAAGCCATCCTGTAAGTTATTTCCTTTCCCAAAACGGCACCCACACTGCTATGTGTTTCCTTTGCATTGTTTCCCATAACCCTGCCAGAGCTGCACAGGCAAAAATAGAAACCAAGGCCTCTGGGACTGAGGCTCAAGGAAGCAGCCTGAGGGGCACTCACCATCACAGCGGGGTTCTTCACCGTGATGCAGGGGGTCGTGGCTCGCAGGGCTCCACTAATGCCGTGGTAGTATTTGAAACAGATTTTTATCTCCGCTGTAAATTGATTGGAGAAAAACAGTCATTTAAACACTGAAACAAGTCCCTTAGGCATCACCTGAGGAAATCCACCTATCCACCTCTCCACCTCTCCGAAAATCCCACTCAGGACTCTTTGAGCGATCCCTTCTTTTCCAGTCAGAGGCAACAGATTATACCAATTCCTGTTTGATTTTATAGGCTTCTCTGAAAATGTCTAAGAACACCCCAAATAAATTAGAAAAACAGTGCACAAAAACAACACGCCAAAATATTAGTGTAGAGATAAGAATAAGACTAGCTACCATTCAGTGAGGAGCTGCTGATGGACCACAGGGCTGCGTCTCTGCCCCCATTGTTACTGACCCCTCATATTTAACTCGGGAGGCAGAAATTCTTGTCTCCATAGAACAGCTGAAGCACTGAGGTTTGCCGAAGGTCAAACAAGTAAGAAACGACAGAGTCAGGACTCAAACCCCATCCAATGGGGCTTTGCCCCATTCCAAAGCCTTCACTCCTACCCTCTACAATATAGACAGAATGCAGCTGTCAATGGAAATAAAAAAAGAGCAGACAGAGTATAAAAGATTGCTGTAGGAGATTCTGTGGTGAGAGGGTCTGGGGACCTGACTTAAATGTAGCCACTAGTAGGGATCATATTCTGGAACCACCAGTAAATATATATCTACATCTCCACAGGTATGGACGGGTGTATGTATATATATTGGATATAACTATAAGTGCGTGTGTATGTATATATATTTATATACTATATAATTTGAACTTGATAAAAAGCAATACAAATGTCAATTATTGTCTTTGGACAGTAACTACAATTACCATGAAGCCAACAAGTGTCAAAGATAAAACCCAGAGTCACTGAAATTTCTCTGTATACAGAGCATCTGAGTCACTGAAGCTTCCCTGTGAGATGTCTTTTCCCCAAGGTGTCATTTAATATAGGCAATGACGCTGATGGGCAGGCTGCAGAGGAGAGTCCTAGCCGATAGGAGTGGAGTTACCCTCTCAACTGAGTCACCTGGATTATTAAAGTGGGACCACTCGATGTGATTCCCCAAGGAAATTAATCTTGCACTGACTTTCCTGACAGCACCAAGTGGTCTCCTACAGAGTATTTGGTTTGCTTATTTTAAGGAAAAGATACAATGATTAAAGAAAAATCCTACTTTAGGAATTTATATAGGAATATTACACATAAAAATATAATATTTCTCATCAATGAAAAAATACTAAATCTCATTAAAAAAGGTCTATCATGGGTAAAATATCGAGTCTTTCCATTACGTACATTAATCACGAAGCAGTGATTCACAACGAAGGTGGCATCATGAAGTGAAAGATTTTTGCCATGCCCAGCACTATGCTAGACAGTGCAAGGGAATCAGAGACAGGTTTCTGGTCTAGCAGGTGTTAAGATGACAAAGTCCAGAAGAGAAGCACTGAAGAGGCAGAGTGCCAGGTGGAAATGTGGAGATCGTGGAAAATATTCCACGTGAGGGCACAGTGGAGTCAGAAAGGTCTCATGGAACAAACAGAACTCAGACCTTCAGCTGAGAAAAATGGGGTTGGAGAGAGTTAGGAGTGAGTGGTGGCAAAAACAGGGAAGCAGGAATGAGCATGCTGGCTTGAGGACCAGCAAGACGACCTTGGCAGCAATGCTAGCTTTACTATGAATTCCCTGGAACCCTACATAAGCGACTTGAGTGAGCACTAACACAGGTTTTTGGTGATTATGGAAATGTAATAACTATAGATCTGAGTAAACCACTGTCCCACTTGCTTTCCTTCAAGACCAATAGCATGCATTCTGCAAGAATGAAGCTAAGTAACACGTACAAGGCCTGTCAAAGCAGAACAAGCTCGGTGACAGGCGGGAGGACTGAATTCTGCAGGCATGAGCTCATTAGTATCACGTTCTACATGCCGGGAACCAGCAGTGTGTGAATCTGCCTGCAGCAGTGCCTCACAGACCCAGCCAATGGTCAGTCAGTGAGCAGCTTATTTTTCAATAAAGAGAAGTGCATTTTTACAAGACATCTTCCCTCTCAAGTTAGGATGCCACCTCCTCTTTTCTAATGTTTTAATAGTCAGCGAGGTAAAAGACTAGGAAACAAACAGACCCCAATAAGCGTCTGCTTATTTTTATCTGTAGATGTTGCTACAGACCAGCTTTGCTAGCTGACCCGTTCTCACTGTTACTTTACTTCTTGCTAAAACAAAAATCTCCAACCCCTGTGATAAATGAGAATCCCTGAAACTATAAGATAAACTCATTCTCATTGTGCACAGCAGATTTTGTGGACATGATCACCAAAAACCGCAGAGCTGACAGCTTCACAATGCTTTTAAGATTCAGTGTAAAGCCAAGGGGACTTACACAAATCACCAGTTACAAAACCAAATGCATAGGCAGGTCCTGGTTGTCAGAGCGAAAAACCCAGTACCAGACAGAACTAGTTGCTTGCACCTCGACTGTTCAGGAGGACACCAGTGGAGACTTCTGCCCCTAAAATAGAGGAATGTTTCATGCTGAGTGGGAGGTTTCATCTTCACATATCATTTAGTGTTTTAGAAGGTCACTCAAGATTTTAAAAAATGGTGTAACTGAGCAACATCCCCTCTGAGGAAGAGAGAGAAGAGAGAGCAGAATTTTGATTAATGTCCCTGAACATTTTAGTTATGAGAAGAGGTAACTGGGAAGACTACTCAAAAGGGTGGAAAAGAGAAGTTGGTATTCATGCTTCTATTTTAGCTACAAACTGTAAGAGAAGACCAGAAAGCTACTGCTGAGAAACAGATACAAGAACAGGTGAAAGCAAACGTGGGCGTGATGATGGAGCATCAGATAAGGGAGGAGCCACTGGCCACAGGGCCAGCCCTGCTCACAGGCAGGAAAGATGAAGGATATGGACTAAGGAGCATTCTACCTGACAACGGTTTCTCCACAGCCTGATGTGGCAGCTAATCAGGCCTCAAATTATGGAGGGGGAATACATATAACTATTCCTTTGGATTATAAAAAAAGAAGAGCATTTTCTCCAAAGCAACTGCTTATAAAAACATGTTGCCTTACTGGGAATATACCCAGACAAAACTATAATTCAAAAAGATACATGCACCCCTATGTTCATAGCAGCACTGTTCACCAATAGCCAAAACATGGAAACAACCTAAATGTCCATGGACAGGTGAATGGATAAAGAAGATGTGGTACATATATACAATGGAATACTACTCAGCCATAAAAAAGAACGAAATAATGCCATTTGCAGCAACATGGATGCAACTAGAGCTTATCATACTAAGTCAGAAAGAGAAAGACAAATACCATATGATATCACTTACATGTGGAATCTAAAATATGGCACAAATGAACCTATCTACAAAACAGAAAGAGACTCATAGAGAACAGACTTGTGGTTGCCAAGAGGGAGGGAGGAAGGGAGAGGGACAGACTGGGAGTTTGGGGTTGGTAGATGCAAACTATTACATTTAGAATGGAAAAACAACAAGGTCCTACTGTATAGCACAGGGAACTCTATTCAGTATCCTGGGATATGGGCTTCCCTGGTGGCGCAGTGGTTGAGAATCTGCCTGCCGATGCAGGGGACACGGGTTCGTGCCCCGGTCCGGGAAGATACCACGTGCCGTGGAGCGGCTGGGCCAGTGAGCCATGGCCACTGAGCCTGCGCGTCCGGAGCCTGTGCTCCGCGACGGGAGAGGCCACAACAGTGAGAGGCCCGCGTACCGCAAAAAAAGACAAAACCAAAACCAAAAACAATATCCTGGGATAAACCATAATGGAAAAGAATATAAAAAAAGAATGTCTATATGTGTATAACTGAGTCACTTTGCTGTAGAGCTGAGATTGTTACAACATTGTAAATCAATTATACTTCAATAAAAAAAATGTTGCCTTAGAGGCAGTGAACCAGGAGAAGGGTGAGGCCTCCCACATTAACCTTGAAGGACCTACAGTCTGGGTCAGCTCCTGGAAGGAAGAAAGCATTGCCGAGTGGCATCTTCTCTCTCTCAGGTCCCTTCTGAATAGCTGAAGCCAGTCATGAATCACAGAAATATATTTTGGCCCCTTTCAATAATCTTCTGGACACTTTCGTTTATAGAGTTACTAGAAGATTTAGCTGCCTCTATTTAAATGCTGAAGACACAGAAACGCTTTTATTTTTTAAATTTTAACTTACCAGCTTCCATTAAATACAAATGAAGAGGTCACCCAGAGCAAGAGCTTGCCAGCTCCACGTCTACCACAGATGGGAGGGTGACGGCTGTCCAAAGAGGGCACTTTGTACTTGTTGGGGGTGACTGGGAAGGTAGGAAGAACTTAAACCTGTTCCCAAGTAAAGGGGTTTCTGTAATTGTGTCACTCTGACATTGCATTTTAAAGCAATCATTCTACCATCTGCCTAAAGGAAGAAAAGATTTCCGTGTTTGTACATGAATAAAATACTTCTAGAACGATCACGTGAAACTGGTAAAACTGATTGCCTTCAGGGAGGGGAAACTGGTGACTGGGGCATGAAGTTGGGGAGACAATTTACTTTCATTTTCGTGTCTTTTTAACATTATACTCTTTTCATCTATTATCTGTTCAAAATTTATCTTTAAAAAGCAATCTCAACTCAGCTACATTAACTCTAGGCAATGGTATAAGATTCCAAGCCTTCTCGGAAAAAGGTTATACAGGCCACTCCCTGCAAGAAATGGTTTTGTTTCAAAGACTGGTATCTTTGAAACACCATCCATCACCTTAAATAGCTACAAGATTCACTTAGGTAGTAGTTAATAGCTTGCTCCTATTTAGAAAATCTGGATTTTCCTCAAGTTTTAGAAGTTGACTATTTTGAACCATAAAGATGGATGGAATGGAAATGTCCTTCTTCCTTTAATCATTTCTGTTTCATTAAAATAGAATAATCTAAAAAAAAAATCAAGCTAATAGGAATTTATTCAAAAACATGATTTTAACCACTGCCTTTGTGCTTTTATTATATTCTTAATATTATGATTCCTATTGATAAGCTCTTTTATTCAGAGGCCACAAGTTGGGAAAGAGTAAACACATCCTAATTCTCATGCTTTTGAGGAAATTTACCCACATTTCCAGGGACGTGCTCACCTGTTTATACGGTACCGCAGGTTGTCTTCTCTTTAACAAGGGCCAATGCAACCTGAAAGGGCCAGGCCCTACCCTGCTAAAGCTCAGAAAAACAATCTTGAAAATCAAAGACAGACAATATCAGTATAATGTGGAAGAAACTAATAGGGTTAGAGAAGTAATTGGACCTTGTTTTTCTATTTACTTAGTCATGGCAGCTGGACCAATGTTGGAAAGTAAAGATAAGCAGAAATAGGCAATAAAACGTAAAGTATGCTGGCAGAGAATGAAAAGCACTAAACCTCCATCTAAGGGGCAAAAAGGCCCTTCAGATGTTGGTGGGAAGGGCCTTATGAATGGAGGTTAGAGCAGGCGCTCTGACAGTACAAATAAGAGGCTGAGGCCACCCCTTTCCCCCCACCCAATAAAAAGTCACCCACAAAAGTTCTGTTTGGGCAAGGCACCGCATCTTAGAAAGCACGCTAACCTGAGTGCCAATCAGAGATGAGGCTCTCACTTACACAAGCCACATGCACCTCTGCTATGCAGTTTCCTAATCCTGCACACTTCCTAGGGCTGAGACAGGTAAGATATGTGAAAGCACTATATAATTCATACAAATGGCAATGTCCTGTTATTACCATTAATGATCGCAAAGCAGTTCAGTAAACAGCAATGAAGCTATTTCTAAGCTTATTCACTGATCCAGGAATCAGTGAGTTCTCGAACACTGCCTGGCACAAAGTTGATACTTAACTAAATAGTTCACGATGGTTGGGGACATAGATGGATAGATGAGTAGAAGAAATGAAGGAAGGACAAAAAGCAGCTCTGAATGAATGAATGACCATAGTCTGTGAAAGACTATGAAGAATAAAATAGATATCCTAGCATGCCAAGGCAATTCCTGAAACCTCTTACATTTCAAAACTCAAGAATACACATTGCTCAGGGGACCCATTCATTTTCTGCAAGCATAAGCTCATTTGAGGAACTGTGACAGTCCTATGACAAGTAAGTGCAGATGAAGCTGATCCTCCTCTCCAATGTCTAGGAAGGTCACTTACTCAGAAATAAACCTGTCTTTGTCCTTCAAATTCATTCCAGTAGGTCCCGTAATAATATAAGTGTGGGCCTCCTGCCTCCTCTGGAGTTTATTCAGATAAACCAAAGCCATTTTACTTTCAGAAACAGGTTAAATAGTGCTCAAATCCAGGTTTGCCCATGAACTCAGATTAATTTTCTGAGAATTTACTTTGCTTGGACTTCTGATTAGCTAAAGATAAATTTTCTCTCCGAAGATGAAAGCAAAAATTTTTAAATGTCATAAGCTTTCAAGGTCAGAGGCTGAAAACAGAAGTTTTTAACCCATACCCCCAATCCCGATTTTTTTGTTTCACACCATCATCTCCAGAGATTCAAGCAAAACTTCATTATGCTGGGAAGTCCCCTTAGTGCTGCTCTTGCCAGACATGGGGTAAAAAAAAATTGATGTCGAGTAGTGAGGAAGATGGCGGAAGAGTAAGACGCGGAGATCACCTTCCTCCCCAAAGATACACCAGAAATACATCTACACGTGGAACAACTCCTACAGAACACCTACTGAACGCTGGCAGAAGACCTCAGACCTCCCAAAAGGCAAGAAACTCCCCACGTACCTGGGTAGGGCAAAAGAAAAAATAAACAGAGACAAAAGGATAGGGACGGGACCTGCACCAGTGGGAGGGATTTGTGAAGGAGGAAAGCTTTCCACACACTAGGAAGCCCCTTCGAGGGCGGAGACTGCGGGTGGCGGAGGGCGAAAGCTTCGGAGTCGCGAAGGAGAGCGCAGCAACAGGGGTGCGGTGGGCAAAGCGGACAGATTCCCGCACAGAGGATCGGTGCCGACCGGAACTCACCAGCAGAGAAGCTTGTCTGCTCACCCGCCGGGGCGGGCGGGGCTGGGAGCTGAGGCTCGGGCTTCGGAGCGCAGAGAGAGGACAGGGGCTGGCGGCGTGAAAACAGCCTGAAGGGGGCTAGTGCACCACGGCTAGCCGGGAGGGAGTCCGGAGAAAAGTCTGGAGCTGCCGAAGAGGCAGGAGACTTTTTCTTCCCTCTTTGTTTCCTGGTGCGCGAGGAGAGGGGATTCAAAGCGCTGCTTAAAGCAGCTCCAGAGACTGGCGTGAGCCGCGGCTATCAGTGCGGACCCCAGAGACGGGCATAAGACGCTAAGGCGGTTGCTGCCACCACCATGAAGCCTGTGTGCGAACACCCCCCTTCCGGGGAGCCTGTGCAGCCCGCCACTGCCAGGGGCCCGGGATCCACGGACAACTCACCCGGGAGAACGCATCGCGCACCTCACGCTGGTGCAACGTCATGCCGGCCTCTGCCGCCGCAGGCTCGCCCCGCCCTCCGTGCCCCTCCCTCCACCCGGCCTGAGTGAGCCAGAGCCCCCGAATCAGTGGCTTCTTTAACCCCGTCCTGTCTGAGCGAAGAACAGACGCCCTCCGGCGACCTACACGCAGAGGCGGGGCCAAATCCAAAGATAGGCCCCGGGCGCTGTGAGAACAAAGAAGAGAAAGGGATATCTCTCCCAGCAGCCTCATGAGCAGCGGATTAAATCTCCACAATTAACTTGATGTACCCTGCATCTGTGGAATACATGAATAGACAACCAATCATCCCAAATTGAGGAGGTGGACTTTGAGAGCAAGATTTATGATTTTTTTCCCCTTTTCCTCTTTTTGTGAGTGTGTATGTGTATGCTTCTGGGTGAGATTTTGTCTGTACAGCTTTGCTTCCACCATTTGTCCTAGGGTTCTATCCGTCCGTTTTTGTTTTCTTTTTTTGCTTTTGTTTTTCTTTCTAAAAATTTTTTTTCTTAATAATTATTTTTTATTTTAATAACTTAATTTTATTTTATCTTGCTTTATTTTATTTTATCTTCTTTCTTTCTTTCCTTCCTTCCTTCCTCCCTTTCTTTCTTTCTTTCTACTTTTTCTCGCTTTTATTCTGAGCCGTGTGGATGAAAGGCTTTTGGTACTGCAGCCAGGAGTCAGTGCTGTGCCTCTGAGGTGGGAGAGCCAACTTCAGGACACTGGTCCACAAGAGACCTCCCAGCTCCACATAATATCAAACAGCGAAAATCTCCCAGAGATCTCCATCTCAACACCAGTACCCAGCTTCACTCAACGACCAGCAAGCTACAGAGCTGGACACCCTGGGCCAAACAACTAGCAAGACAGGAACACAACCCCACCCATTAGCAGAGAGGCTGCCTAAAGTCATAATAAGGCCACACACACCCCAAAACACACAACCAGACGTGGACCTGCCCACCAGACAGACAAGATCCAGCCTCATCCACCAGAACACAGGCACTAGTCACCTCCACCAGGAAGCCTACACAACCCACTGAACAAACTTTAGCCAATGGGGACAGACACCAAAAACAACGGGAACTACGAACCTGCAGCCTGCAAAAAGGAGACCCCAAACACAGTAAGTTAAGCAAAATGAGAAGACAGAAAAACACACAGCAGATGAAGGAGCAAGATAAAAACCCACCAGACCTAACAAATGAAGAGGAAATAGGCAGTCTACCTGAAAAAGAATTCAGAATAATGATAGTAAAGATGATCCAAAATCTTGGAAATAGAATAGAGAAAATGCAAGAAACATTTAACAAGGACCTAGAAGAACTAAAGATGAAACAAGCAACAATGAATAACACAATAAATGAAATTAAAAATACTCTAGATGGGATCAATAGCAGAATAACTGAGGCAGAAGAACGGATAAGTGACCTGGAAGGTAAAATAGTGGAAATAACTACTGCAGAGCAGAATAAAGAAAAACGAATGAAAAGAACTGAGGACAGTCTCAGAGACCTCTGGGACAACATTAAACGCACCAACATTCGAATTATAGGGGTTCCAGAAGAAGAAGAGAAAAAGAAAGGGACTGAGAAAATATTTGAAGAGATTATAGTTGAAAACTTCCCTAATATGGGAAAGGAAATAGTTAATCAAGTCCAGGAAGCACAGAGAGTCCCATACGGATAAATCAAAGGAGAAATACGCCAAGACATATATTAATCAAACTGTCAAAAATTAAATACAGAGAAAACATATTAAAAGCAGCAAGGGAAAAACAACAAATAACACACAACGGAATCCCCATAAGGTTAACAGCTGATCTTTCAGCAGAAACTCTGCAAAACAGAAGGGACTGGCAGGACATATTTAAAGTGATGAAGGAGAAAAACCTACAACCAAGATTACTCTACCCAGGAAGGATCTCATTCAGATTTGATGGAGAAATTAAAACCTTTACAGACAAGCAAAAGCTGAGAGAGTTCAGCACCACCAAACCAGCTTTACAACAAATGCTAAAGGAACTTCTCTAGGTAAGAAACACAAGAGAAGGAAAAGACCTACAATAACGAACCCAAAACAATTAAGAAAATGGGAATAGGAACATACATATAGATAATTACCTTAAATGTAAATGGACTAAATGCTCCCACCAAAAGACACAGATTGGATGAATGGATACAAAAACAAGACCCATATATATGCTGTCTACAAGAGACCCACTTCAGACCTAGAGACACATACAGACTGAAAGTAAGGGCATGGAAAAAGATATTCCATGCAAATGGAAAACAAAAGAAAGCTGGAGTAGCAATTCTCATATCAGACAAAATAGACTTTAAAATAAAGACTATTAGAAGAGACAAAGAAGGACACTACATAATGATCAAGGGATTTATCCAAGAAGATATAACAATTGTAAATATTTATGCAACCAACATAGGAGCACCTCAATACATAAGGCAAATGCTAAAAGCCATAAAAGGGGAAATCAACAGTAACACATTCATAACAGGGGACTTTAACACCCCACTTTCACCCATGGACAGATCATCCAAAATGAAAATAAATAAGGAAACACAAGCTTTAATGATACATTAAACAAGATGGACTTAATTGATATTTATAGGACATTCCATCGAAAAACAACAGAATACACATTTTTCTCAAGTGCTCATGGAACATTCTCCAGGATACATCATATTTTGGGTCACAATTCAAGCCTCAGTAAATTTAAGAAAACTGAAATTGGATCAAGTATCTTTTCCGACCACAACACTATGAGACTAGATTTCAATTACAGGAAAAGATCTGTAAAAAATACAAACACATGGAGGCTAAACAATACACTACTTAATAACGAAGTGATCACTGAAGAAATCAAAGAGGAAATAAAAAATACCTAGAAACAAATGACAATGGAGACACGACGACCCAAAACCTATGGGATGC
Organism: Delphinapterus leucas; assembly: GCF_059928025.1. Lineage (NCBI taxonomy): Eukaryota > Metazoa > Chordata > Mammalia > Artiodactyla > Monodontidae > Delphinapterus > Delphinapterus leucas. The sequence goes on along the minus strand of NC_143136.1, from coordinate 39,033,565 downwards.
AGCAAAAGCAGTTCTAAGAGGGAATTTTATAGCAATACAATCCTACCTTAAGAAACAGGATGCATCTCGAGTAAACAACCTAACCTTGCACCTAAAGCAATTAGAGAAAGAAGAACAAAAAAACCCCGAAGTTAGCAGAAGGAAAGAAATCATAAAAATCAGATCAGAAATAAATGAAAAAGAAATGAAGGAAACGATAGCAAAGATCAATAAAACTAAAAGCTGGTTCTTTCAGAAGATAAACAAAATTGATAAACCATTAGCCAGACTTACCAAGAAAAAAAGGGAGAAGTTTCAAATCTATAGAATTAGAAATGAAAAAGGAGAAGTAACAACTGACACTGCAGAAATACAAAAGATCATGAGAGATTACTACAAGCAACTCTATGCCAATAAAATGGACAACCTGGAAGAAATGGACAAAATCTTAGAAATGCATAACCTGCCAAGACTGAATCAGGAAGAAACAGAAAATATGAACAGACCAATCACAAGCACTGACATTGAAACTGTGATTAAAAATCTTCCAACAAACAAAAGCCCAGGACCAGATGGCTTCACAGGTGAATTCTATCAAACTTTTAGAGAAGAGCTAACACCTATCCTTCTCAAACTCTTCCAAAATATAGCAGAGAGAGGAACACTCCCAAACTCATTCTACGAGGCCACCATCACCCTGATACCAAAACCAGACAAGGATGTCACAAAGACAGAAAACTACAGGCCAATATCACTGATGAACATAGATGCAAAAATCCTCAACAAAATACTAGCAAACAGAATCCAACAGCACATTAAAAGAATCATACACCATGATCAAATGGGGTTTATTCCAGGAATGCAAGGATTCTTCAATATATGCAAATCAATCAACGTGATACACCATATTAACAAATTGAAGGAGAAAAACCATATGATCATCTCAATAGATGCAAAGAAAGCTTTTGACAAAATTCAACACCCATTTATGATAAAAACCCTGCAGAAAGTAGGCATAGAAGGAACTTTCCTCAACATAATAAAGGCCATATATGACAAACCCACAGCCAACATCGTCCTCAATGGTGAAAAACTGAAAGCACTTCCACTAAGATCAGGAACAAGGCAAGGTTGCCCACTCTCACCACTCTTAGTCAACATAGTTTTGGAAGTTTTAGCCACAGCAATCAGAGAAGAAAAGGAAATAAAAGGAATCCAAATCGGAAAAGAAGAAGTAAAGCTGTCACTGTTTGCAGATGACATGATACTATACATAGAGAATCCTAAAGATGCTACCACAAAACTACTAGAGCTAATCAATGAATTTGGTAAAGTAGCAGGATACAAAATTAATGCACAGAAATCTCTGGCATTCCTATACACTAATGATGAAAAATCTGAAAGTGAAATCAAGAAAACACTCCCATTTACCATTGCAACAAAAAGAATAAAGTATCTAGGAATAAATCTACCTAAGGAGACAAAAGACCTGTATGCAGAAAATTGTAAGACACTGATGAAAGAAATTAAAGATGATACAAATAAATGGAGAGATATACCATGTTCGTGGATTGGAAGAATCAACATTGTAAAAATGACTGTACTACCCAAAGCGATCTACATATTCAATGCAATCCCTATCAAATTACCACTGGCATTTTTCACAGAACTAGAACAAAAATTTTCACAATTTGTATGGAAACACAAAAGACCCCAAATAGCCAAAGCAGTCTTGAGAACGAAAAATGGAGCTGGAGGAATCAGGCTCCCTGACTTCAGACTATACTACAAAGCTACAGTAATCAAGACAGTATGGTACTGGCACAAAAACAGAAAGATAGATCAATGGAACAGAACAGAAAGCCCAGAGATAAACGCACACACACATACGGTCACCTTATCTTTGATAAAGGAGGCAGGAATATACAGTGGAGAAAGGACAGCCTCTTCAATAAGTGGTGCTGGAAAACTGGACAGGTACATGTAAAAGTATGAGATTAGATCACTCCCTAACGCCATACAGAAAAATAAGCTCAAAATGGATTAAAGACCTAAATGTAAGGCCAGAAACTATCAAACTCTTAGAGGAAAACATAGGCAGAACACTCTATGACATAAATGACAGCAAGATTCTTTTTGACCCTCCTCCTAGAGAAATGGAAATAAAAACAAAAATAAACAAATGGGACCTAATGAAACTTCAAAGCTTTTGCACAGCAAAGGAAACCATAAACAAGACGAAAAAACAACCCTCAGAATGGGAGAAAATATTTGCAAATGAAGCAACTGACAAAGGTTTAATCTCCAAAATTTACAAGCAGCTCATGCAGCTCAATAACAAAGAAACAAACAACCCAATCCAAAAATGGGCAGAAGGCCTAAATAGACATTTCTCCAAAGAAGATATACAGATTGCCAACAAACACATGAAAGAATGCTCAACATCATTAATCATTAGAGAAATGCAAATCAAAACTACAATGAGGTATCACCTCACACCACTCAGAATGGCCATCATCAAAAAATCTAGAAAGAATAAATGCTGGGGAGGGTGTGGAGAAAAGGGAACCCTCTTGCACTGTTGGTGGGAATGTAAAATGGTACAGCCACTATGGAGAACAGTATGGAGGTTCCTTAAAAAACTACAAATAGAACTACCATATGACCCAGCAATCCCACTACTGGGCATATACCCTGAGAAAACCATAATTCAAAAAGAGTCATGTACCAAAATGTTCATTGCAGCTCTATTTTCAGTAGCCAGGAGATGGAAACAACCTAAGTGTCCATCATTGGATGAATGGATAAAGAAGATGTGGCACATATATACAATGGAATATTACTCAGCCATAAAAAGAAACGAAACTGAGCTACTTGTAATGAGGTGGATGGACCTAGAGCCTGTCATACGGAGTGAAGTAAGTCAGAAAGAGAAAGACAAATACCGTATGGTAACACATATATATGGAATTTAAGAAAAAAAAGTGTCATGAAGAACCTTGGGGTAAGACAGGAATAAAGACACAGACCTACTAGAGAATGGACTTGAGGATATGGGGAGGGGAAAGGGTAAGCTGTGACAAAGCGAGAGAGAGGCATGGACATATATACACTACCAAACGTAAGGTAGATAGCTAGTGGGAAGCAGCTGCATAGCACAGGGAGATCAGATCGGTGCTTTGTGACCGCCTGCAGGGGTGGGATAGGGAGGGTGGGAGGGAGGGAGACGCAAGAGGGAAGAGATATGGGAACATATGTATATGTATAACTGATTCACTTTGTTATAAAGCAGAAACCAACACACCATTGTAAAGCAATTATACTCCAATAAAGATGTAAAAAAAAAAAAAGATGTCTGTGAGATCTAAGAGACACAGACTACACTTTTAAGCACTGATATAAACACCACCTGAGGTTTTTACACTGAATGGATTTTGAAACGATAGGGATGTGTGTTGGGAGAGATCCCATTTTGATGAATGAAGATAAACTTATTCTAAAGCCAAATCTTTCTGTAATTCCTATTCACTGTCTTGCACTTAAATTTATACAACTTTTCTCAGTCCTTAAAAATGCATTACTTGGGCTTCCCTGGTGGCGCAGTGGTTGAGAGTCCGCCTGCCGATGCAGGGGACACGGGTTTGTGCCCCGGTCTGGGAGGATCCCACATGCCGCGGGGTGGCTGGGCCCGTGGGCCATGGCCACTGAGCCTGCGCGTCCGGAGCCTGTGCTCCGCAACGGGAGAGGCCACAGCAGTGAGAGGCCCGCGTACAACAAAAAAATAAAAAATGCATTACTAAATATTTCCAATTTTACAACTATGCTACACAATACCCCCAATTTTGTGTGTGAAGAATTAAGGTGGAAATGCTAAATTAGAGGAGAAAAGCAAAAGCATTCCCAATTCCTAGCTTCAATATCAAGCCCATTTCTGTGAAATACTAAGACTGAGATGCGAAGAAAAAATTTTGTCATGCCAGAGATGTTTACTATACCCTAATCAGCCAGGACATTATGAATCTCTAATTCATACTTCATGGAGAAAGAAAATCAATCATGTCAAGTGGGATACTCTGTAAATGGATCTCTTATACATGTTACAAATTATAGCAGTGTGTGGTACTGACTTCTTCCCAGGTGTTCACATGAGCCCCATCATGTGAATCTGCGCACTCCATCAACAGGCAACCATTCCTAGCCGTCTCCAGCATTTTAAAGCAAACAGGAAGGTTGTTTTTCCTTTTTCCCTGAAGTTCAGTTGGCAATACTTCTCAGCTAGACCATCCTCTTAAGCCCTGGGATCTTTTCAAAGGAGGAATTACACTGAAAGTAAACCCAGCTACTTCCCATTCCATTTTCACCAGATTCTTTTACCACTTATTTTTCTCATTACTTAGTAATGGCAGCTGGACCAATGTTGGAAAGTAAAGAGAAGTAGAAATAGGCAATAAAAACAAATCACCCATAATCTCACCTCCCAGATACAGCCCTTGTTCACATTTTGGCAAATCTCCTTCCAGACTTTTTCCTACATGCTGTATTAGCTGGGATTATGCTGTATGTATCTGCTTCCCACTTATTGTTATATCATGAGCATTTTCCCTTAAAAACTACATTTCATGTAAGGAGAAAATCTAGCCAGAAATTGAACTATGAAAAAAAAGACAGTCCTTAGAGGACAGAAGTGGGATTCGAGAAAACTATGAAATGCTGACCTACCAGTAAGGATGGTCAAAGAAATTATCTGGTGTCTTTAATGGCAATTCAAAATAATAGATGTTAATCTTTTAAAATGACTTTTTATATTACAGAAGTTTTACATGCTTCAAGAAAGACATGCTTACATCAGATTTCCATTTAATCAAACTTACTTTATAATTTATGGTTTAATAACTACCATTCTTAAGTACCAGTATCCATACACTCTCTCTCTTTCTTATATTAAATCCCTTGCATATAGAAAATTTAATTCTTACACAGAGCTAAACAGCTCAGAAAAATTTTAAAGAGCTCATTTTTTTCTACATTAAAGAAAAATAAATTCTGTAAATGCAGACGTTAACCTGGACCAACTAGTAAATCATTTACATATATAATACCATATATAAGTACTATATATAAGCATTTGTATTTATAAGTAAGTATCAATATAAATCAGATCAACTGGGAAATTGTTATTTGCAGTCAATTTCTGATTCCTAATAAATGACCTCTATGGCAGTGTGCCCCACACTATCTCATCTACACTTGGAAAGACCAAGACCCAAATGCAAAACTTATTCTGCTGCTGGGGAAAATAACAGTCAAGTATTCTACGGGCAAATAAAACTCTTAGATTAACTGAAATCTTGAATTATTCTTTCTGCTCCTTGTAATTAATATAATATTAATTATAAATGAGATATAAGGGTATATAAATATGTGTAAAGTATTAAAATAACCATACATAATTTATATACCATACATTCATCAGGTACATTTTACACACACAAGTTTTTCAAATTATATGAACATTGTCTAATGAGTATTTTCCAAAACAATATACTTTCCAGTTTGGTGCAACATGGCATACATGTATAAATCAGAGCCCAAAACTTTTACAATAAAATTCAGGAAAGACTCTATAGATTTCTGCATATTTCTGCAATGTTCAATCACAAACTTATATTTCACACTTAGTTACTTACGCTCCATGAAATAAGGCCCAGGCTCAATTCTCCATACAATTTGTCCTTTTTGTGTTCCGGTTACACCCCTGTTTTTAGAATCCCAGAAGTTGGCTGGAGAATTCTCATCTGAAAAAAACAAAGAAACACTTTTTAATCTTAATTATAACCTCTTTGTCTTTCCTTAGCTGAAAGACTAATACAAGTTCTAAAATAAATGGAAAAAAAATAAAGGGGAAATAGTAATGAACACTATTGTTAATGACTTACATCCTCCCAGCAGATTACCCTGAATTTCTACATTTGCATTTATACAGGAGAATTGGGGAGGAGGGTGGGAAGGTGGAAAGGAGATGGCACGTCCAGGCTTGGCCAGGTTGTTCACTGTTGCCAAAAGACAAAACCACAAAGAACAAAGGGTACGATTGCTCATCAACCAGCAATGAGATGATATATAAGGAAAGGGTTGGGTGAGCTCCCATCTATAAAATCCTTTATCAAAAGAAAAGGAAGAGTAAGGCCAGACACTATAAAACTCTTAGAGGAAAACATAGGCAGAACACTCTATGACATAAATCACAGCAACATCCTTTTTGACCCACCTCCTAGAGAAATGGAAATAAAAACAAAAATAAACAAATGGGACCTAATGAAACTTCAAAGCTTTTGCACAGCAAAGGAAACATAAACAAGATGAAAAAACAACCCTCAGAATGGGAGAAAATATTTGCAAATGAAGCAACTGACAAAGGATTAATCTCCAAAATTTACAAGCAGCTCACGCGGCTCAACGTCAAAAAAACAAACAACCCAATCCAAAAATGGGCAGAAGACCTAAATAGACATTTCTCCAAAGAAGATATACAGATCACCAACAAACACATGAAAGGATGCTCAATGTCACTAATCATTAGAGAAATGCAAATCAAAAACTACAATGAGGTATCACCTCACACCAGTCAGAAGGGCCATCATCAAAAAATCTACAAACAATAAATGCTGGAGAGGGTGTGGAGAAAAGGGAACCCTCTTGCACTGTTGGTGGAATGTAAATTGATACAGCCACTATGGAGAAGAGTATGGAGGTTCCTTAAAAATCTAAAAACAGAATTACCATACAACCCAGCAATCCCACTACTGGGCATATACCCTAAGAAAACCATAATTCAAAAAGAGTCATGTACCACAATGTTCATTGCAGCTCTATTTACAATAGCCAGGACATGGAAGCAACCTAGGTGTCCATCAACAGATGAATGGATAAAGAAGATGTGGCACATATATACAATGGAATATTACTCAGCCATAAAAAGAAACGAAATTGAGTTATTTGTAATGAGGTAGATGGACCTAGAGTCTGTCATACAGAGTGAAGTAAGTCAGAAAGAGAAAAACAAATACCATATGCTAACACATATATATGGAATCTGAAAAAAAAAAAAAAAGGTTCTGAAGAACCTAGGGGCAGGACAGAAATAAAGATGCAGACGTAGAGAATGGACTTGAGGACACAGGGAGGGGGAAGGGTAAGCTGGGACAAAGTGAGAGAGTGGTATGGACATATATACACTGCCAAATGTAAGATCGATAGCTAGTGGGAAGCAGCCACATAGCACAGGGAGATCAGCTCGGTGCTTTGTGACCACCTAGCGGGGTTGGGTAGGGAGGGTGGGAAGGAGACGCAACAGGGAGGAGATATGGGGATATATGTATATGTATGGCTGATTCACTTTGTTATAAAGCAGAAACTAACACACCATTGTAGAACAGTTATACTCCAATAAAGACGTTAAATTAAAAAAAAAAGAAAGACAAGGAAGAGCAAAGCTGGTAGAATATAACAGAATCAAGATGGGATGAAACAAACGGACATTGAGCTATGAAACTGAGTCAAGACACAGCACAGGTTGGCCATGGACGGTGCTTAGGAGACACCAACTAAGTTATCAGGTTGGCTAGGACAATCGTTTACAAAAGGTCGGTAGCAGTAGACCTTGAGTCAATACAAGAAAAGGAAAGAGGAAGAAGGATAGAAAGAACAGATCCAAAGAGCAGCCTGAAAGTAGCATTCTCCAAGCTCTCTGACCTCATGGCACTAAGAAAATGGTAATATTTGTAGGACACACTGGAGTACATGAAAGAGACACTTACAACTTAAGATTATAGTAGGGGTGCTCTGGCTGCCCCAGGCTCTGCCCCACCCTGAAGGTGGAAGGGATTCATATTCTTTTTATTTTTTTTTTTGCGGTACGCGGGCCTCTCACTGTTGTGGCCTCTCCCGTTGCAGAGCACAGGCTCTGGACGCGCAGGCTCAGTGGCCATGGCTCACGTGCCCAGCCGCTCCGCGGCATGTGGGATCTTCCCGGACCAGGGCACGAACCCGTGTCCCCTGCATCTGCAGGCGGACTCTCAACCACTGCGCCACCAGGGAAGCCCAAGGGATTCATATTCTTTAAGTTGCTTACATCACACTAGTTTGAAGTTGTGTCCTAGGGCCCTGGAATAGGAAACAAAACTAAAAACAGGAAAAGGAGACCATTCAGAGTTCTATACGTACACAAAAATGTGTGCAGAGATACTGGCTCTTAAAATCAGATGTACCTCATTTGCTTCCCCAAATCCCTTTCCCAGGAGGGAAGATTAGGGATACACTTTAACTGAGAGCTGGAATTAAGCCGAGAGGGTGAAGTAAGAGATCCACTAAAATAAGAGAGGAGAGAAAAGGTCCCAAGCCCAGGGGAATAGTCCTAAGAAAAACCTCACTTCTTATGAGCATAAAAGGAACAGAAAGTGGGCCAGGTGAGGGGTTGGATAATCCAGCTCCACTGGATTTCAATCCAGTGGTTGTCCTTGGGGCCCACTGGCTTCATCACATTGAGAAGTCAAAGAATTTGGGGAGGAATGGTCCTTTCCTGCTACCTGTAATCAGCACAGTATAAGTCAAAGATTCTTTATCGTGAAAAGGCCAAGAAGCAGCCACTGTTCTTGTAAGAATGGAAAGGCATGACTGACTCAGGGCATCACCTCCTCTCACAGATAAACAACGCAAGGCAATCCACTCCATTCCATCACAAAAATAGAAACACAACACTGATATTTAGAAGGCACTCAGACAATCACCTAAAACTGGATTTGAAAGATGTCATGTGGCTCCTCAGGGCAGACCCTGCTCACTGCCTATCCCTTGAGCCTCTTCCTTGTCAACTGAACCCCAATTCTGTCCGAGGTAACAATGTGCCCAGTTAAAAATAGTTGCCTCTCCAGAATCCCTTGCAGCCAAGGGTGGCATGTGGCCAGTGAGACGTAGGTAGAATTCTACTGGGTGGGACTTCTGGGAAAGCCGTTATTTTTCTGATTGATAAAAGGACAGACTCAATAATCTTTTTGTTCTCCCCCCTCCCCTCTCCTTAGATGAGAGCCACATACTAAGAATGGCAGAGAAAGAAGCTGGAAGCATCCATGATGATCCTTTGAGCCCTTTCAGGCTTTTTGCTACCGAGGCAAAAATAAATTCCTATTTACTTAAGCTCCTGTGGTTGGGTTTCTGTTACTTGCAGCTGAACACAATTCCTAATAGACACAACTACCATCCTAAAAATCACTCAGTGATTTAGATGCATCATGCCTGACTTGACCCAGAATCGCTGAGATTGCATCACTTCTCCAGGTTAGACAACAAAGGTAGTTTCTTCCTTTCTAAAACATACTGGGCAGAGCTGCTGGCATAGGGACAGGGACCCTCATGTTTTCACAAACAAATGTATTGTATTAGCTGTTGGTCACATGCAAGGCACTGGACCCTGAAGGGAACAGAACACAGGTATAGGGAGTAGAAGGTGTCCAGCTGTTCAAAATGCTTTTTTTAAAAAACACGGCTATGCACATGGGAAATTTTCTGAAAATACTGTTGTGTCAGTTTCCTCTTGAGGCCTCAGGAAAGATGAGGCAACATCAAATCTCATTTTAAGGAGCATGCATTAGGATCACAATGATAAAAAGCAACATTAATAAATTTGTACTTGGTAAAGCGTGACCTCTCTGTTAGAGGGTTTGCACTTCTGCTATTACTAAACTTTTTCTCCCCAAGCCATCAGTTAAGTCAAACCAAGTACACACTTCTGACGTAATGACCCTGGGAAGATGGGGCACTAAGGAGCAGAAATAGGAGCGGGTGGGGGTAATGGGATGAGGAGATATCGTGAGAGGACTGAGCTCCACGCAGAAGTGATGCCTGAGGCTTGACACAACCCCTTACATGTTCCCTGGAGGAGAATTTTGACAGAGAACCAGTGCCAGCATCTCCTGTTCCAAGAAGGGCCACTAATAACTTTTTCTTTGCCGGTTATATTCACTTCAAGGTAGAAATACTGCATTGCACGAATATCCGTCCTTGGTCTCAGAAGTTGGAAATAAGGGAGGATGAGTTATGGGTGCTTCCTCCCCAGACTCCTCACCAAGAAAGAGACCTAGAGTTAGGGGTTCGGTTCACCCACCAGCTTGTGTGGGTTGGGATAAAACATGTATCTCTGACTTTTACTCCTATCTTTGGTTCATAGGCTATGTGGACAACTCCATTTGGTTAAGTATATGATATTTAAAGAAATAAAGGCTAGCCCCTTGAAGCAAAATGTCAAAAATGTACCATGAGTATTCAGGCCCATAGGGAACTCAAATGTCCCATATATGTTGAGAAATGGGTCAGAATCAGGATGAACAGGCCCAGAGCAGAAGCTTGATGGGTATGTTCTGATTTTTTTTTTTAAGCCCAAATGCCATAGCAAGAAACAAATCTGTAAACCTTCATGAGGAAGGTCTTATTCCCCACCAAGCACAGTGTCTGTCATTTAGAAGTTACCCAAGTTGCTTAATATTCTGGTTATTCTAGATGGAAATCTTTCTCCAGTGAGATTATGTTTCTGAAAATTCATCATCCCTGACAGATACTAGCACTCCTGCTACCGACTGGCAGCTACTCTTAACTGAAAATGTAAAATCCCTAGAAATAAACCAGTGTGGTGGCACAGAGTTCAAATTATTTTGTGCCGGCTCTCACAGTCTCCACCACAGCTCCAGCTCCTACTGACGTGGGCCAGCAGAGCTCTGACCAGCCTTGGCGGCACCATTCTAAAAAATACCTAGAATGACTCATCCCTTGTCTTTGTTTCAAGAAGACCAATTTTAACTTGTCCTTCAGACTAAACCTTTTTTTCCTTAAGTAGGTTAACACTTTCATTTAGGTTGCACTCCGTTCTAGGCTAGCCCAAGAACATCTTTTCAGTGACAGCATTTTTCTGCTCAGGTCTATTTTTTTATGGATATTTGAGGACAGAATATTTTTTCCCAGATTGTGTAAGTTGTTTTTCTTCACCCTCATGTAACATCTGTATTAGATGACTCAATCTTTTTAAAATGCTCCCAACTCCAAATAAGAAAAATAACTGAGTATAAAAACAGTACACCAAAGAAAGGCTTCTAAATTCCCTACATGTATCGTATAGACATAATTATACATCTATTTCTTCCTTTAATTGAATAAAGATTCTGATAGATCAAAGAAATGTCATTGGTCTTTAAAGCCAATTATCAATTTTTCCATTTATACTTGGCTACTTCCCTTCCCCATTTCTCTTAAGAGCTATTCAAATCTCACTGTTCTCACATCCTCTGATTTCCACCCTCTGACTTACAGCAGGGTACCATGCACCCTATGGCATCTAGAACATGGAGGACATCAAGCCCCATTTCCCTGGTTTCTCCCTCTCCCTACTGCCATCTTTTCTGAACCCACATGTATTTCTTGCTTTCTTGCCCAGGGTTTTACCCCCCATTATGGTGGTGCCCTTGACTCAAACCCTTCCATCAGTCACCTTCTCTCACCTTGACCTTTAGCTTCTTCCTCTCAACCGAGAAACACGTCAGCTTCCATGAGACCTATTTGTCTGCGTTTGCTCTTGGACCATTGCCTTCCTTGCCCCCTTTCCCACCCACATTTTTATTTCCCTTCTTACTAACATTAAAATATCTGTTATAGTTACAATGGAGTCTGTATTCTAGGAGTGTACGTTCTAGATACTTAGGTAACTTTCTAGCTGGAATATAATTACAAAAAGAAACATTGGGGATGTTTAATTCATGTACCTAAATATCTTTTCTAAACCTAATTTTGTTTGGCAGGGTTTATATGAAGCTTGTCCACTCATGTCTCTTACATATTCTTAGTTCTCTTATAAATCTAGTTGGCAGTACATGTTCTGTAAATAAAAAGGCAAAGCACACACCCAAAAAGCCCTAAAATCCTTCTAATATAATTTTCATTCCTGTTTGTGAATATTGTGGGAACATGATCAAGAAACCTTTTGAAAATCTTTACTCTTGCCTTATTTTAGCAATCCATGATACTTTCCGAAAATGATTTCATATAGTGTTTTTTAAAATTACAGTTGACCCCTGAACAAAGGCAGGGGTTAGGCACACCGCCCCTCTCTGAAGTCAAAAATCGACACAGTCGGCCCTCTGCATACGGATGGGGTTCCTCCTTACCCACAGGCAGTTTCCGTATCTGCGGTTCAACCAACTGTGGATCACATAGTACCGCAGTATTTACTATTGAAAAAAATCCGTGTATAAGTGGACCTGAGCAGTTCAAACCCATGTTCTTCAAGCATCAACTATACTCTTCTAGGGCTTTTCCAGTTAATTTTTTTTTAATACTGGAATTAGTTCTGTTAAGTCTGCTTCTCCAAGGAAGAAACAAAGTGTTTGGACCCTGAAGTAAAGGAGTAGGGATATAAGATTACACCACACAGAACTAACTCTCTTCTATTAACTGCAGAGTATAGTAGCTCAGAGAATTTTCTCAGAAATTTGGTTAATTAGGTGAGAAATAGTCCCCTTCCTTTAATGAGAACCACATGATTTTACCTTGGGGTCTTAAACAAAATCTCTATATAGGCTGATTTACCAACATCTCCTGCACTTTCAGTAGGTCACAAATCATCATTGGCTACCTTCCCCTTTAGCTAACTGATCCTCTGGGGCAATGATTGCCCAACTGCATTGCTCACAATGAATATCCTGGGGGCTCCTTCAAAAATGCTGACTTTGATTCAGTAGGTTTGAGTCGGGATGCAGGAATTTGAATTTTAGGAAGCACCCCAACCAGGTGATTCTGCTACAGGTACTACAAACACCTCACATGGAAAAAAATCTGTTCCATGGTAATTTCCAGAGAAACTGAGCAATCATAGCAATGCTGCGGACCATGCACATCTCATTGACCACTGTTCCTCTCATTTGCTAGCTTGTTCCTTTCCTTTCTTCCTCCCTCCTTCCCTCCCTTCCTTCTTTCATCTGAATGGCATTTATTGACTGTCTCATGAAGGTCAGGAACATCCATTTCCTGCCATAAGGAGTTGGCAGTACAGTAGGAGAAGACTGGCATATAAGGTACAATGCGATGTTAAAAGTGCTATGATAGAGGTGTGCATACTTTATAAAGTGTTAAAGGAGAACCGAGGGGGAATGATCAGCATTCCCTGTGACCGTGTATAATGACTATGGCTCTGGATCTATCAAGTGTGAAGTGTCTTTGGGAGATGCATATGGAGATATCTTTTCAGAGGTTTACACATTTAAGCCAGTCATTAAGGTATCCCATCCATTCCTTTGCTTCGCTATTCTCTAGACATATTGTTTTGTCTCCCAAGGTTCATTTTTTGGTTCCATAAATGTCATCAGAAGCAACAAACAAGTGGCATATTTAGAGCTGAATTCAGTGGTAAAAGTTACTGTTTGTTGTTCCCTAGGTCCCATGACATTATCATTTTCTTACTTGGAAAAGTAGGATTAATTATATTAACTTACAATATGATTGTAAAGAGTAATTTTAAAAAATAAATGAATTCTTTTTAAAATGCCACAAAAACCTAAAATAACGTAAGCATAAAGTCTTTTATGCTTCAAACTCTTCCTTCCCCGTAATATTTCACACACAGAGGTCAGTGTGAAAATAATCTTTTAAAGATTAATTTTTTTTCTGTACATGACTTTTGGATTGCAGAAATGTCCTGTGAATAGGCATATACAGGAGACATGGCCAGACATATTAAACATATCCAAAATAATTGGGATTTGGAAATGTTTCTATGTCTATATTAATATTTCCAAAACCTCCATACAATACTGGAGATAAAACAGAAACAAAAAAAGTATTCAAAGTCCTCACTATTCTATCAGTCAACCTAGGGGACTTGAAAAAAGATAAGAAATTTTGTAAGAAAGATGCCATGTGACAGACTGTGACAGATGAAAAATGATGTTTACAAATGTTCTTTTGCTTTGAAGTAATTCCTCCCTACATTTTCTTGAAAAATGGCATAAACATCTAACTTGATTTTAAATTACTTTTCAGATAAAAATTGAATATACCTATGTCCTGAGATTGGATCATAAAGAGGCCTGGCTTTCTTCCAGCTACACTCAGAAATTAGATGCCTTGTCTAGGATTTGGGATTTAGAGCAATCCTAAACTACAATTTGAATCAAAATGATCATTCTAGACCTGGGCAAAAACACATCTTCACAGGGGCTGCCTGACTGTTAAAACTTTGCAAATTTACCTGCATGTGCTAGGCAAGTTATGGAATCCCACTAGGCAAGTTATGCGAGAGCAAAACTCCGACAGTGGCTGAGATCTGAACTACATTGCAGGCGGGTGAGGGGGTGACCCTTTACCACTGATTGTACCAAACAGAGCACCAGTCTTATTAAGTGCTATGAGAATTCACTCACAAACTTCATGAACTGGCACACTCGGCATTTGTTTTTAACCCAATGTCCCTAGATGCCCAATTCTGTACACTGACACCCTCCCTGGATGGAAAAAGAAAGAGTGTGAGTATCGGACATATTTAGGGATTGCAATGATGACACCATGCTATCAAATGAGAATGCGCCCACTGCCACTTGAAGGTTTTCTTATATTGATAGATACCAGAAAGGTTTGCTGATTATAATGTGCCAGAGATGAGAGAAAAAGACACTGGCACATTACAGGACAGAAAAAGCAACAGAGGCTAAGAAGACCCTCTGGCAAGTCGGTAAGGTCTGGCCTTGGGGATGTTTGCACTGAAGGGCGTGTGCCCCGCTAAGAAGGAAGCACTGACGAGGGGGTGGGGTGGGAAAAGTGAGGCTCATATACTGATTCAGTGTCACTCACACCGCTGTATGAGAGAGGTGTGCTACTGTTCTCTCCTCTACAGGAGGCCTCACCAGGGGTGGTGCAGCCCAATCTGAAGAATGTTATATGTTTCAGTAGATCCAGGCTGGGTGACATAACTTATAGCCAAGTCCTAACCACACCCCTGAGGGGTCTCCTCAACATTCAGACCTCCAGACATGCTAGGCAGAGGCAGGAGGCCCTGCTAAGCAACTTCCTGTATAAAATACCTGATCCTAAACTAGTCAATTAAACACTCAGCTGACAAGGGGGGAACCACCAACAGACCAGTGAGAGGAAACACTTGGCTTCATTTTAGCAAATACCTCTCAAGAGTTTCAGTCAGAGAGGGTTTACAGAAGAATTCACTTTAAACATAGGTAATGTTTACATATTGAAAATGTCTTACCTCTTGTTCATTAGGATCCCTGTTTCTTTCAGAGTAAAATTCAAAGTCTTTTTGGAGGTTAATAGTGCCCTACAGGATCTGGCAGCCCCGTTTCCCACCCCCCAAAAAATTAGAGCTCTGATCTCATCTTTCCCTACCCTCTCCCCCTCCCTGCTTGCTCCACTCCAGCTGCACTGGACTCCTTGGTAATGAAGGGAGTTAAGAGTATGCCAGGCCAAACTATGCCACTTTGAGCTGAAAGCAATCAGCCCTCTGCTCTCCCCCTTTATGTCTAAAAGCAAGACATAAATTTCCATCCATAAAGGTGTCTCCCTCTCCCATACCAGGAAGAGTAAGATGACCCTTAATCACTACTCATCAATGGAGAAGGAACCAACTTCAGTCTGCGTAACAAACCTTCCTAAATAACCCTTATCTTCCATTAGTTTCCCCCATATATTTATCTTCCCACGATTTACCACCCACAGAAGCCAACCCCCCTTCCTTTGTCTAGTTACTTGTCCACAACTTATTGGCCTTTGGTAAAGTAGCATATAAGCCCCTGAGTTTAACCACTTCTTTGGGTCTTCATTTTATATACAAGAAGGCTTCATGCAAGTAGAAATAAAATTCTTAACAACTATTAAAATGTGTATCCTCTTTTTCCTATTAATCTGTCTTTTGTCAGTCAGATTTGCAGGGCCAGTAGCCAAACCTAAGAGAATAAAGTTTTTTTCCTCCTTTACAATATCCTCAAAGTTCTGGTCAGGATTCTGCCTCAGGGTCCATCTGTCTGAATCTTTCCCCCAATATATCCTTATGCATCAATCCTCTCCTTAAATTATTTTTCTTTTTTGCTTGCATATCACTGTCTCAATGAAATCTACCCTGACTGTCTCCAGCATTCCTGGACTATCCTACTCCGCTCAATTACCTTTCTATAACCCTAACACCATCTAACATACTATATAATCTACTTATACTTCTTGTATATTGTCTTTCTCTCTAGAATGTAAACTCCAAGAGGTCAAGGGCTTTTGTCTATTCTGTTCACTGATGTATCTCAAGTAACTAGAACAATACCTGGCACATAGTAGGTGCTCATATTTGGTTGAACAAAAGATGTTGTCATGTCTTCTTTTAATTATGATGATATGGCATTAACTGAATACCAGTATTATACTGTTAAAATATACAAAGGAGGAAAATAAAATTCTCACCAAGGAATGCATAAAGCCTTTTTAAAGAGATCTCTGTCCTGTTCAAAATAGAGAAAAACAAGGACAACATTGCAAATTCCACACTAAGCTTTACTAGACTAACTTAACAAGATCAATTTATTTAAACTCTCAATCTTTATAACAAGAATTTCTAATTAATTCAATCACATTGCTATGCTGAGTTGACATTCAACTTTGTTTATAGCTTATAGTCCATCACACCAAATGCACAAAAAGATGAACTAGCTTACTTAAGATCACATAACCAGTTTCTGGTAAAGGCCTTTGAAACATCTTAAACGAGTTTTTTTTCCTGATGAAGACTTTCAGAGCATTTCTAAATTAACATTTACTTTTTCCCCAACTGAATACTGTCCTATATAGAACATAGGAAACTCAAATTCTTTGATAATACCTCAAATGAAAAAATTATTAAAAGTTTACTTATATCAAATAATCTATTTAATTTGGCTACTCTAAAAATTTATAATAAATATTGTGAAAACAGAATATGCAACTGGTAATAGTTATAGCCAATTTCATGTTAGAAATATCAGCAGGAATTCGGTGATCTTTATAAAATTTGAGGCTTAAAAATTTCCAATGTCGGGCTTCCCTGGTGGCGCAGTGGTTGCAGTCCGGCTGCCGATGCAGGGGACACGGGTTCGTGCTCCGGTCCGGGAGGATCCCACGTGCCGCGGAGCGGCTGGGCCCATGAGCCATGGCCGCTGAGCCTGCGCGTCCGGAGCCTGTGCTCCGCAACGGGAGAGGCCACAACAGTGAGAGGCCCGCGTACCGCAAAAAAAAAAAAAAAAAAAAAAAAAAAATTTCCAATGTCTTCATGAAGCACACATTGCTGTCAGAACATAATTTTCCCCATCACAGTTTGCATGGCTATATTTCCTCCAGCGATTACACTTTAACAATGAGAATGTAAGCCTCAGCTCTTTCAAAGGGTCAAGCATGGTCAGCACATGGTAGCTTGGTAAACACCTTGGCACATGATTCTCTTTTAGGTCCTATATGAATATTCTATAACGATGACACTAAAATGTTTCAATCCCCTTCCAAAGCTGACAGATTAGAACAAGACTTCATATTGCTAAAGAAATTTCATGAGAAAGAGTAGGTAAATGATCTTTTTCTAAAGGTCCATCATGTGGGGCAAGGTGATGACAGGCTAACAAGAGTTAGAAGGAAGACTTTAAGGCCTAAAAACAGAAAGAAAACAATTACGGAAGTAATGATGGAAATGAAAATCACTGAAAATTAATTGAACAAATATTTACTGAGCATCCCCTCTCTGCCAGTGAAAGTCCCTCTCCTTGTGGAGATTTTGGTCCAGTGGGAAAAGCGATGAATAATCAGACACAAAATAATGTGTATGTCAGGTAGTGTAGTAGAGACAACGTAATGTCAGGTGGTGGTGACATGGGTTGAAGGAAGACAGCCAGGGAATGGGAGGGGGAGAGAGAGTGGTGGGAGAGTACTATTTTATGTAGGTTGATGAGGGAAACATTTGAACAGGGCCTTGAATGAAGTGAGACTGCTTTCCACTGGGAGATTTGGGAAAAGGCAACAAACGAAAATGCAAGGACCCTGAAACAGGACAAGCCCACTGTGTTCCTAGGAAAAACAAAGTGATGCAGAGTGAAGGATGAGGCCAAGAGTGGGAGAAGATGAGATCAGAGAGACAGGCAGGGTCAGCTTGTAGATGGTGTGTAGTATGGCTTTTGTTTTTAGGTACACATCATTTATTACAGGTGTAATGAAAGTAGTATGCTGCTTGATAATGGTGTTACCAGGCTGTGGCTGCTGTGTGATGCTAAGATCCCAGAACTTCAAGAAACAGCAGGCCTGAGTTTAAATTCCATTTTTCCCATTTACGGAATGTATGACCTTGGGCAAGTCTTAAAACTGCAAAGACTCCATTTCTCTATTCTGTAAAATGACAATGGCACTCCTAGCTCAGAAAGCTGTGAGGAGGACGTGTGTACAGTATGTGAACCTGGTTCATATTAGGAGCTATTATACATGTGTAGGTGTTTATTTCATCCTTTTTAAAGAGCGCTATGTTTTTAATACTCAAAAGCACAATTCCTCAACTTCTTTCCTTTTAACTTTTTAAATTTATTTCCTTTAAAGCCATTGTCTTATTCTGATATTTCATAAATTAAAACAAAAGCATAAAAAACTATATAAAAAAAACCCAAAAGCATAGTTATTTTTATGTTTTTGGAGACTCTGCTTTCTTAAGCAATGGATGCCAAATGACCAGGCAGCAAAAGTGCAGGCCGTATATACAGAAATTGCACATTATACCATGTACTACGCCGTGTAGCACAGTCTCCCACACAGAGTATCTGAATACTGCCCAGTTCTTGGATGGAGGGTCACTCAGAGCTGAAAGTTCTGTCAATGAGCTTCAAGCCTGGCTTAATAAAGAGTCAGGCAGAGGTGCCCTCATCTCCCTACACAATAAATCCAAGACTTGGAATACAGTTTCAACTTGGGAATCTCTGTCACAGCACTTTGTATAAAAAGTCATCAGGAATTATAATGTTTTGACTATATATCCTCCTTTCTTTCCTCTATTTTTTTAAATACCATGCATACACTAAGCTCTCACTCATAGGTAATTCCTTCTAATACTAAGTGAAGTTTAAAAGCAACCTCTAGATCTTCCAGGATGTTACTCTTACATTGCACATGATAACTGAAGATTCTGAGAAATGTACCATTATAAAATATGTTTAGTACCAAATCATCGTTTGGTTCAGGGTAAATTACTCCTTTGATCTTAATGAGCTCATATAATAAGGATTGGAACCTGTAATAGATAACTTTATTTAAAGAAGGAGGTTGCCCTTATTGAAATGAACCAGATACTTGTTAGAGCTAATCCAAACTAGTTATGAAAATATTAATAAGAAATATGTGGGAGCAATCTTTCTGGAACAGTTATTGCTACTGATTCTAAAGAATAATTTTGCTGAGTGGCTACTCCCTTGGGCCCTTCCCCAAAATGTCTTGATCAGAAGATGGATAACCTTCCCAGAGATTAGACTGCTCACCTGAATCTTTACTAAATCATCAACTTCCTTTTCATTAAACTGAGCATGTATCAATGTTTCTCATTAAGGATGCTCCTGGCATTCTAGCAGATAATTCTTTGTAAGAGTCTGTCCAGTACATTATAGGAATGGTTAAGCATCCCCAGCTCCCAGGCACTAAATGCCAATTATATGCTTTATGACAATAAAAAATAACATCCCCACCCCCCTTGAGAACTATTTTTGGCATATAGCCCTCCCCCCCAAAATTTTTTTCATTCAAAAACACTAATTTGAAAAAATTAAAATAGAACTGAAATTTTGCCCTGCATTCATCCCAGTTTTTAAACAATTAATTGAAGCAGATTTATAAGGTCTATAGAAGACTGGGCCAGTTTGCCACAGTTTCCACAATATTTTTTAAAAACATGGTTTTAATCTTGAGTTAAAGTTTTGTTGTAAGATTGTTGTTAAATCATTAGTCTCTAGAATGTGAATCCCTATGAATGAATACTTGTCCACAAAAATGTTACATTATAAATAAATCTGTTTTAACATCTCATTCCCTGAGAGAAGAGTTTTTAAATCCATCAAAAACATTATTATTCCAAAGGCAGCTGAGCTGTCATGAAACCTCTTTGGACTCAGTCTAATGCCATTTTCAAAAGCATTCTTGTAGGTAGAACCTGTACTTAACTTCACAGTAAAATAATTCATCTAAAACCAATGGGACTCTAGAAATTCAGTGAGCAGACTGCATTTTATTTGTAAAAGTTTTACAAAAGCTTTAATCCCAACACTGATCTCCTATGTTGAAATGTCAAATGACAAATGTGATGAATGCACTACAGAATTTGTTAATAATTGTCCCTAACCAAGCTGGGAGGGGACAGCATTAAGAATTTTTCAAAAAGAAAGGCAGAGACAACTGTGAATCCCAAACAGTTGGACACAGAAATCAGATGAGGGTGGAATTCATTTCACAGAACTTTCTAATACCTTACCTCATAAAATCCCAAAGAGTTCCTCTCTGCCTTTGTCAGGGCAGAATCCATCATTTCAAATCAGATTTAGGAAGCGGCATGAAGAGACATTTCATTCTCCTTAAAACCATGTACCTGGCCTACCCACTTGGCAATGTCATTCATAAGCGTGGCCCGAACTGAAGTCAAAGAGGGTCTGAAATCCTAATGCGGCGGGGAGAGCTCTGCGGGTCCACTTCAGATGCGCCTGCTGTTCTTCCTCTTCCCCAAAGTTCTAGCAGTGAAATACTGAGTGGGACTCGAGCAGGCTGCTACTAGGAGACTCCTGTCCAGCTATAAACAACACTGAGAGCCGCCCCTGCCTTTCATCAAGACTTATCACTGTTCAGGCATCCGAAGTGAAAAAAAATCATGTATCAGTGTCCCCGCGGCTGAGGCAGTTGCGGCCACGCCCCTGTAAAGCACAGGATGCAATCGCCCCATCCTCCCCTCAGCTTCCTTCCTTTGCTTTTCCATGGGAGAATTCCAAAGAAAAAGTTATGTGTGTACACACACACACTCACACACACAGGGGGCTGATGTCAACAAGCTGACTGTTATCACAGAGAGGGGGTTTTTCTGTTTGATTTACTCAGAATAGAGTGGCCACTATCTGGGAAACTCTAATTTACTGTTACCATTAATCAGATACAGACTTAATTTAAGTTACTGAAATAGTATCCTAGCCAATCCAGAATAGAGTTTCTGGACTTGTGGTTTCAAACTGTGAAAAAGGACTAAAACTTTTTCATATATCATATAGCTTTCATGAAAATCGCCAAATGTGGTTATCAGTACAGAAGTTATTTTCAGACCCTACTTTTAATGCAAAAATAGACACAATCACCAATTTACCTGGTACTCCTGTCTTATTCTAGGAAGCGGTTGTGGTATGAGAATCTCCAGTTCAGATGCACTGTTCTTCAATGGGGAAAGGGGCCTCGTAAAGCTGTTCACCCACCCAGTGCCATCACTGCAATTTTTTTTTTTTTTTGCTGTACGCAGGCCTCTCACTCTTGTGGCCTCTCCCGTTGCGGAGCACAGGCTCCGGACGCGCAGGCTCAGCGGCCATGGCTCATGGGCCCAGCCGCTCCGCGGCATGTGGGATCCTCCCAGACCGGGGAACAAGCCCGTGTCCCCTGCATTGGCAGGCAGACTCTCAACCACTGCGCCACGAGGGAAGCCCCATCGTTGCAATTTTTAAGTGCTGGTTGAATGCATGAGTACAATCAAAGGCTACAAGACCATCTCTTTCCAGCAAAACTTCCAGGAAAGCAAGATGAGATGTGCTCAGTTGTCACGTGCTTTTGCTGTGAAGTGGGGCAGACTAGATTTAAGCTCCATGGTACATTTGGTGGCTGCAATTTCCTCTCCACTGTTCCCTTAACCCAGACATAGTTTGCCATGAAACTTCAAAGGTGCACAGAACTTTGGGCTGATTCTGGAATAGACTGAGTGAACACAGCAAGCTTGTCACTCCAGAACCACCCCCACCCTGTCCAGGCCTCTTCTGGACATGCAAACCCAGCCATGTCTTAGGACAAATCATTGTGGATTTCTAGGTACATCCTAGCAAACAACAATAATAGCAAGCATTTATGGAATGCCTACTAGGTACCAGGAACACATAGTAAATGCTTTAGAAATAGTCTCTAATGAATGCCACCGAGCTCTAAAACTGAGGTCAGTAGTGTTATTAGGTCCATTTTACAAATGAGGAAACTGAGACTCACAGAGAGAAAGTGATAACAACCAGGATTAAAGTCAGATCTGAATACACCCAAGCCCAAACCCTGTTATAATACACTGCCTCCCCAAATAACACTGTGAAAATGCCATGACCTCACTAATTAATAGGTGGCCAATGGGCCCACAGCAGCCTCAGTCACCATTAGGAGATTAGAAAAAATAAGCCAGAAAGGATGAATTTATTTCCTATTATTGGCATGAAAGATGGCTAGAGCCTATGAACAACAGACTGCTCAACAATGTCAGCATCTCTGTTTTCAGCCCCAGTGTTTAACCCTTACCTCCACTCAACTCCCAGGGCCCTGGACCCACTTGATGCTCCCACCACTCTGGCCCTCCAAGCCACGTTTCCTTGCCTTCCAAATATTGTAACAGTTGTCAGATACGCCACTTTAGCTGAACTCTAGATTCTGGTCCATCCACGTGTCACTGACACTCACTTGTGACAAACAGGCTACTTTCCTATGTAAAGGAAATCTGCTTCTCCACAGCACAAGCCTTTGTCATAATAGAACATAGATTTTCCCAAGATGATCATGAAAGAAACTTATAGAGTGGAGCAAGGGAGGTTAGATGAACATTAGAGCTTAGCCTTAAGGCCATCACATACATGTGCCCTTTCATGGGGATGCTGTTTCTTAAATACAAGTAGTTCAGCCAGTACCTCTTCACTCACAATAAACTACTGTATTGAGAAAGTACAGCCAGAGGACGATAGTGTCAGGCCTTGAAATTTACATATGCCGTTCCTTCCTCCAAACCACACCCTTGAAGAAAACACCGAAAAAAAAAAAAAATCCATAGCAACAAATAAAATGGTAAAGCACATTAATACCAATTTTGCATCCATATAACACCTTAGCATTTTCACCTACTATGCTATCATATAGGTGCTAGGCACTGGGAGACATATGCGAACAAGACAAACACAGTCCCTCCTTCTTCTTGCAGAGCTTCTATTTTAGAGAGAGAGAAACACTAAATAACAAATATAAAGTGAATTCTTTAGTTACTATTATGATACATGCTACAAAGGAAAAAGAGAAGGTGGTAAGGCAATGGATGATCTGGGGACATGACCCAGGCCAGAGAATAAGAGAAAGCTCCCTCAAGGAATCAGTGTGTGGGCTAAGTGGACCACTAGGAATTGGGGAGGGGAGGAGGGAAGAGGAGAGAGAGTTCATTCCAGACAGAAAAGCTGTGCTGAGGCCCTGTGGTAGGAAGCAGCATGGCCCTTTCAGAGACTGAAGGAAGACCAGTGTGACTAGAGCACAGAGGATGAGGGAAGGATGAGGCCATGGAAGGAGAACAGACTAGAAAATTTAAGCATCAGTGTATAGGGAGAGAAAAGGAAGCTTATGAATAAGGGAAAGGAGGGCTTCCCTGGTGGCGCAGTGGTTGAGAGTCCGCCTGCCGATGCAGGGGACACAGGTTCGTGCCACGGTCTGGGAGGATCCCACATGCCACGGAGCGGCTGGGCCCGTGAGCCACGGCCGCTGAGCCTGCGCGTCCGGAGCCTGTGCTGCGCAACGGGAGAGGCCACAACAGTGAGAGGCCCGCGTACCGCAAAAAAATAAAAATAAAAAAAGTAAGGGAAAGGAAATGTCCCTTTCCCCATCTCCTTAAGCTCTCCTTCTGAAAGCCCAACTGATTATCACATTCTCAGCATTCTGATCTATTGATCAACAAGGATGCTTGTGGGTAGAACTGTGATTTGTGGCTGCTGAATGAATTAACCATATAAATTAAAGACATCACTTAACTGAAGTAGCCTATTCCCCAAAGCTCACAGAATATTTATTAAGAATAAGGTAGAGAAGAGTAAAACACAATTCTTAGATTACAATACAGACTGACAATGGAAAACTCCAAGTGTTTCCTCCAGCTATCTTTATGCGGGCACCAAAAACACGAAGCAGAATCAAGGTTAGCACATCAGGAAGCAACAACCCTCTTCCTGAAAAGCCCATTATGAATTTCCTTTGTGTTTATGCATTTTGCATGCCTGTGAGTCTGACATCACTCATATGCATTACTGAAGTCTTGCAGCAAGGGTCTGCCTATCTGCTGCAGTTTGTATTGCCTGCTTTTTCTTCTGAAATTGTGTTCGTAAAGCAGCCAGATGAATACTCATTTCATCACCACTCTGTTTTCGGATTCCCAACATCTTCCAATGGAAATACACATTGGTTCGTGTGTAAATCAGAAAGCTTTTGAAAATAAATTTTAAAATGAGACAGCTGCTAAAAGATCAAGGGGAGGACGCTCAAAACTAAACTCAAGTAGATACACGTACATGAAACATGTTTGTTTTAAATTTATCTTAGAAAGTGGTATGCAATCAAATTCAATAAAAATACTAATGGCTATCACCTGTTATCTATTAAGAAACTTCTATGTGCCAGGCACACATTCCCTCATTTAATCCTCATAATAACCTTCTGGAATCGTCACTACAATCCCCATTTCACAGATTAAGAAAAATGGGGGATAGATGGATTGCATTACTTGCTAACACAAGATTAGCAGGAAACCAGCTGAATTTCAAATCTAGAGTTTGCATGACATCAGAGATTACCCACACATTTCCCACTGCTATACAAATTCCCCAGGTTACTGACTACCACTCACCAATGCCAAGAACTGTGCTCGGTATTTCAGAATCATTAACTGATTGAGTTCTCCCCGCAATTCTAAGAGGTCTTGTTATCCTTATGAGGAAACAGTTTGGAGAGGTCCAGTAACTTGATCAAGGGCACACAATGGCAAGGTTGAAAGGTCCAGAGGAAAATTTTCCAGTAGCCTGCATAATTTCACATCAGCAACATTCTTGTGGTATTCTGAGTTCAGTAGATACAAGTATGGACCTGTTACTTTCTTAGGGTTTTGCAGTTTTACCTGGGAAGTTATCATTATGCTTGGGAAGAGAGTGAAGTCCCCAAAGAACTGATTTTCTTATCTTAAGTGAATAAGGAAATCCCTTTATCACTGTCCATTCAAGACAAAATATCAGGATTATGATCTACTGCTTTCCTAAACAAGAATAAATGACCCTCACTCTTCTACTTCTAAAAGACAAATACACACACAGGATATAATGTGCCAAAAACTCTGAAAGGAATACACAAATAAGAATAAATGTGGTGGTGTTTGTTTTTTTTTTAGTAATTTCCACTACTGAACTAAAGATCCAGCTATAGCAGAGGCTCCTTTATTTGACTGATGTGTACCTTGAATAATATATTTAAGGATATATTATTTTTCCTTATGGGTGAATTTGGTATTAACACCTAAGAATATAATATTTTTCCTTAACAATAAATTTTGTATTAACCCCAGATTAATGTAAAGACAAGTGTTTTTAAATGAAATATTAACGTGGTTTATATACAATCCCACATGTCTCATTCAATTCATAACAACTGTTTAATTACATGGTTAATGGATTCTGTAGCTATGCTACTTTCCTTTTTTTTTTTTTTTGCGGTACGCGGGCCTCTCACTGTTGTGGCCTCTCCTGTTGCGGAGCACAGGCTCCGGACGCGCAGGCTCAGCGGCCATGGCTCACGGGCCCAGCCGCTCCGCGGCATGTGGGATCTTCCCGGACTGGGGCATGAACCCGTGTCCCCTGCATTAGCAGGAGGACTCTCAACCACTGCGCCACCAGGGAAGCCCCTATGCTACTTTTTATTCCAAATAAAATTATATTATATAAAGCAAGGTGAATTTAAGAATAGATTTTAGGTATGTAAAACTTTGAAAATAAAATGAGAAGGCTGTAAAATCATTACAGTAAAGAAGGATGTACAATTATTTTATTTGTGTATGTGTGTCCTTTGCTTCTGTCTGTAAAATGAAAACATACCTTTTTCCAGTAAGGCTTTGTATATGTCTGAGATAGCAATGAACCCAATAATATCCTGGAGATTCTCTGCTGAAAGCACATATATAGAGGCTCCAAAATATTCACATTAGTGGACATTTCAGAATTGGCATTTATAATATACCACCATAGTGTATGATACAGAATCGAATAACCACACAGATTACCACACCCTTAAAGAGTAGAGCTCAAATTCTATTGTGTATTAGAATCAACTGGTGAGACTCATGTTTAAAATTCAGACTATATTTCATAGAGCAAACCAGAGAAATTCTGATTCAGTAGGTATAAGATGGGTCTTAGAAGTCTTCATTTTTAAACAATTACCCGAGCTAATTCTGATATAGTTGGTCCTTAAACCACACTTTAAGAGACACTGACCTGGAGTCAAAATCCAACAGACCATATATTAAGGTATGTGTGTATATGAATGTCATATTTGATTTTGTAAATTCGTTTTAGTAGAAAACTCAAAGAGAGACATGCATCTTTGTACCTTTGCAGTGTTACCTACCCTAACAATTCTCATGTTGATTATTTCCAATCCATCTTAAGAAAAGAGGAAAACTATGTAAGAAGAAGACAAGAAAGTACAGGAAAAATGAAAGACGGGAAGGGACACTAACATGAGAAAAAAAGTTTTTGTCTGTATTTAAATCTAGAACAGTGCTCCTCAAAATACGGGCCATGGGCCAGCACTGGGCCATAAGCTGGCTGTTAATCACCTGAGAAAAGTACAGAAATTGAGCCCTTTAGAAACTTTTACAGAAATTTGTCAGAGTAATTTTAAGTCTGTTCAATCTAATAATAAAAATGTGGGCTTATATCCTGAGGATCTTGTTTTTTATTCAATTTCATTCTTCTAATAGTTTATTTTTATTCTGACTAACGAAAGATCAGTGTCTGTGATGGATCTGAACGACCATAGGTAATCTGAGAAACTCTGGCATACTATAGATGGAAGAATGAGCCATGCTTGGTCAGGCCAGGGAGCCTCTTAGCCCAGGGTTTGATATAAAAGTGGCTTTCTGTAATATCATTTCCAAAGGTTAGGGGCCAGAAATGATCTATTGAATGACTGTCTGAACTAATGTCTTCATCTTCTCATAATAACTCACTCTGAATCTGTCAGCAATACACCAATCTATGTGTTACGTGAATTGACCAACCATTTTTTTAGCTTGTACCACCTCTTAGAATAATATTTTAGTAAAATTTCCTAAAAGTTTACTTTCAACAGCAAAAAGCAACCCTTGTTTCACTTATTATAAATGTGTATCTTTCAACTTTCAAAGAAATCCTTGAGTTTTAATATTTGAGAATTCAATGATGAACTTTATCACTTGAGGGTATAGATATTATATCTATACAATATCTATACTCTGTCTGTGAATCTTTGTTGACATGAAACTATTGCTTCAGGCTATTCTCAAATAGCAGCCTAGCCATCTTAGCATTGGGCCCTATCAGCTAATGATTTTCATGATTTTTGGCAATGAAAACAGTAATAAGAAGCACAAAGTATCAGTACATTATTTCAGTCATAAGTACACAGACACAGATCTCATTTTGCAGTTTTCCTGCCTCCTAGTAAACCTTGAATAATAATTCTTTCTCTTGTTAGAGACCTGCATGCTAAACAGAATTGAAGTTAAATTGTAGACATATTTCTACAATTCCTGGCTCAGGTCAGTATTTCCCTTCATGCCTCCCTGCAGTTGCTACTTTTGCTCTACCAGTGTTGCCAAAAATAACTTTTTCCTCTTCCAAGTTAAACACGGTGTTTATAAAAGGTGGGGATGGAGAATCTGGGAGCATGAATCTGTACACACAACAAACAAACTCACAATAATAGCAACAGCACTCCTAGCTGCCAAGATTTCTAGCCAGGAAGAATGAAAAATGAGGTTTTTTTTCTACTAAATAATTATACCTCCTTTTTAAAAGAGAATAAAGCCAAGCTTTAAATATCCAAGTTTGTTCTGTGATGCTTAAAAGTTATGTCACACACTAAGTTTGTTCATTATGTTTTCTTAACATTTTTTAATCCAATTTAAGACATTTTTTCACATAGTCAGTTTAGTCAGTTCATATGACTAAGAACTCTCTGACAGCTTGAAGGCAGTACAGAATAGCACTGGTTCTGCAGCCAAAATGGACACCTATTAGCTGTGTGACATTGGCCAAATGAGTAACCTACAAACTTTAACTCACTCATTTATAAGATGGGGATAGGGACTTCTCTGGTGGCACAGTGGTTAGGACTCCGTGCTCCCAATGCAGTGGGCCGGGGTTCAATCCCTGGTCAGGGAACTAGATCCCATATGCGAGCTGCAACTAAGAGTTTGTATGCCACAACTAAGGAGCCCACCAACCGCAACTGAGGAGCACATGCATGTGCCACAGCTAAGGAGCCTGACTGCCGTAACTAAGAACCAGTGCAACCAAATAAATAAATAAAATATTTTTTTAAATGTTTAAATAAATAAAATGGGGATAATAACAATGTACAACCAGCATGATTTTGAGAGCACTGTAAAGCTACATAAAGCAAGGAGACAGTGTGCCTGTGTGACTATCAGTAACTCTCAGATTCTAGTGTTGTCTTTAGGCTCAATAGAGAAGATCTAAATCATTGGACTATTTGGAGAAGTTTTCGGAATTCTACTTCTGTGGCAAATATGAATACTAAGTAGATTAATGACAGTCCACCAAGAAGGCAACTGGCTAGATGAACTGACCTCAGAAGTCACTTGGATCTAGGTTATCTAACATGATTCAACCAGGCTTAAATTCAATACTTTTATTAAAATTCAAGTAACATTGTTGGAGAAAAAGAATTGCCTTTAACTAAAGGAATTATAATTATGTTAATTCTTTTTATTGTATTACATACATTTGCTTCAGCAATCACTTTGGGAAAGGTTAAGTGGAGTAGATAAAACTAAAATCATAAGACATCTTTGTAAAAATAGATGGCATTCATCCAAAATGCCTTTCCTGGAACAAATTGTAACAACTTGATTCACTGCCACCCTTCCCTACAAAGCTATATTTAAGGATCTGTAAGCATTTCCCTTATAAACTGCTATCATCAGGATTTGTAATTTTACCTTCTAATCTGTTTTAGAGTTTATGTTTAAACAACTCAATCTTAAAAAAAAGCTATTGTTTTTTAAATTTAAAAACTTCCTTCAGTAAAGAATAATAGTACAAGGTTGGGGTGTGGGGGGGAATCACCAGGAAAGTAAGGATTATTTTACACATGAAAAAATGGTTTAATAAGAAAAATAATATGCATGTTCAAGAAATACGTGCCACCAAAGATTATATAAATTCAGTGGTCACTGTGTCATGATCTGTAATAATTAGAAACTAGATTAAGTGTCCAAAAAAGATGAATAGGTAAATTATGACACAGCCATATTATAGAATATTACGTAGTCATTACACTATGTTCCCAGATAATTTTGAATGACATGGGAAATGGTCATGATATAATAAGTGGAAAAATGTACTGCAGAGTTATATGTATAATATGAGCTTAATTGACCTTAAACATACGTGTGATATTTATAAAAATAAAATTGTAAAAGGAATATGCCAAAATGTTCAGAGTAATTATTGCTTGGCAGGAAGACTTAAGTGTTCCTAATATTCTTCTATATTTTCTACAACTTGCATTACTTTAATAATCAGAAAAGAGAGGCTTCAATCTGGCTTAGAGAAATACAGAAACAGTAATAAATAAAAAAATAAAGTTTCCCTTGCAAACCTATCTATCCTGACACTTGAAAATATTACTTATAGTGTGGATTTAAGTACTCATTCAAAAGGAGTTGTTATTTATCAAGTGGAGTTGGCCAAAAAAGTGACCTTGTAGCTAACCACACATTATCAATACACCATACGTCTCAAGATACTAAAAAACACAAGTATCATTCATCATAAGGACACCTCCAGGGGACAAAACACAAATTCAAGATACATCTGGTAAAGGAATTGTAAAAAAAAAAAAAAGTTGAAGTGAAAGATGGCACACAAAAACTAGTTTAAATCTGAGTTTAAAATTGTATTCAAAACTCCAAGTACTGAATAGTCATCAACTCAAAGAGATCTGCTCCAAATGGAATTATGACATCAATTTAAATCAAACATAAATACCCAAATAATTCAGATTCCCAGGCTATTTCACAGTCTCCAACTTCCACTGTAAACACAGGCCCGTGTGCGTGCGCATGTGCACACACACCCCCCACACAGAAAAATCACAGTACAATCAACCATTGTAAACATTCATGGCCATAAATATCATTTCCAGTTTCTCTTTAAAGAAACCTGAATAAATTCTACCAGAAAAACAAGTTTTACTTTTTTCATCAAGATGACATTTTTTAAAACTTATATATCCATTATGTATCAGCTACTATGCAAAATATTTTCACATAAGCTCTTTTTTTCATCTTGTCCTCTTATACCACTGTTAGAAAATCTGGTCCACGTGGATACAGTCATATCCAATCCCCTCTATCAGTCTATGTTATCTGAGATAAGGACATAGAAGATACTTTATTAATCTTCATATTCCAAAAATTATCCAGTTCTGGGAAACATCCAATACATGTTTTTGATTAAATGAGTAAGAACAGATTCTCTATCCTAGTTTTTATTTCCCTCAAACTTTATTTCAAACATCATTAAGTGTGAAGCACTTTATAACTTACTGGTCTCCAAATGTATGTATTTAGGAGCAACCGTTAAAATAAAAATTTGAAGAGATACTAATACTGGAACAGACACAAAGCCACATCTAAATAATCTCCTTATACTGACAAGTAAATATGAAGAGTCTGACAACAAAACATAAATCCAAATAGTTTTCATTCTTTAGGGGAAAAATACATAAAAGTTACAAACTCTATAAAAACTACTCTTTGAAGATGCTCAAATTTCATAAGCGGGCCAAGGAAGTTTTAATAACATTACTCTCTAAGTCAAATGGAAACCAACTTGGTTGAAGCTACACACTTAGTTTGTGCCAAGGAGAAGTAGCTTGGACATTCGTGATAAAACAATAAATAAATTCTTAGAACCTTGAAGAGAGAGAAAGAGAGTCTCAAATATAACCTAAGAGGAAACTTACATTATGGCCACTTTTAATTCTTTATGTGCTTAAGTTTATGTACATGGAACAATTGCATTCCCTACCTAAGCTGGTAAAAATTATCTTGGTGTAGATTCTTCTAAATGGCATCGGAATAGTTAATTCACAAATGAGGCAAAGCTTCCATTTCGCAAATTGATCATGCAGTAACAATTGTAACATCTGAAAGGGCTTAGAATAAGCTTTTCTCCCCATTTCTTGCCAGTAAATCAAGTCAATAAGACTAAATCAAAAGTAGAATATGTGGACCAACCAAATAAAATACAAAAGAGGAAAGAAAATGAAGAAGAAGGATATTTTTTGTTGGCACAAGTCTACTTGGATGCATTCTCACATAGCGTTTTTACAATTCTTTAAAAAACATTTTCCATTGCTAATTCTGTGTTCAGATGACTTTTCCACTCATTACTCTGAGAGTAGCAAGTCACACATTCCTCCTTTTTTGGGTTGTGGGTCAGTGAGACTGCCATAAGTATAGCAGAGCAGTTAAGAGCCCAAGGTCAGGAGTCAGGTTGTTCCTGAGGAGCAAGGAGAGAATATAGTGAAAGAAACCAGACAAAAGGGACTTCACTTTTGTGGTGCAGTGGTTAAAAATCTGCCTGCCAATGCAGGGGACACGGGTTCGAGCCCTGGTCCGGGAAGATCCCACATGCTGCGGAGCAACTAAGCGCGTGTGCCACAACTACTGAGCCTGCGCTCTACAGCCCATGAGCCACAGCTACTGAGCCTGCGAGCCACAGCTACTGAGCCCACGTGACACAACTAGTGAAGCCCACGCTCCTAGAGCCTGTGCTCCGCAACAAGAGAAGCCACCGCAATGAGAAGCACGCACACCACAACGAAGAGTAGCCCCCGCTCACTGCAACTAGAGAAAGACTGCGTGCAGCAGTGAAGACCCAATGCAGCCAAAAATTTAAAAAAGAAGAAAAAAAAAAGAAACCAGAAAAAAATGAAATACTCTATATAATTGGTTTGTACAGTATGAAAACAGGCAAAACCAACCTATAGTTTTAGAAGTCAAACCCAAGGGGAATTATAACTGGAAGGGAACATGAGGATGACTTCTGGGGTGCTGAGAAGTTTCTATATCTTGATCTAAGCGGTAGTTATAAGAGTGTGTACCTATGTAAAAATTGATTATTCTGTATATTTAGAATTAAGGCACCATAAGGACCTTCCTAAATATGTGCTAATTCCCCCAAAAAACAATATAAAAGGCATGACTAATGTATGGCGTTAGAAGTCAAGACTTTAAGCTGCCTTTAAAAAGGGATGTGATTGGCGGGACTTCCCTGGTGGTCCAGTGGTTAAGACTTCTCCTTCCAGTGCGGGGGGTGCAGGTTCGATCCCTGGTTGGGCAGCCAAGATCCCACATGCCTCACAGTCAAAAAACCATAACATAAAACAGCAGGGATACTGTAAAAAACTCAATAAAGACTTTTAAAATGGTCCATATAAAAAAAATTTTTTTAAAGGAATGTGATTGGAAAAGGCAGGAGAGGGACTTCCAGAATGATGGAAATACTTGGTTTCTTGATCTGAGTGCTGTTGCCATAAATGCGTTCACTTTGAGACAATTAAGCTGTAAACTTATTACTTTTCTTTTCAGTATGTATGCTATACTCCAATTTTTAAAAAAAGTGGAGAGGAGGTATTGCTCTATATTAAAAGTGCCATAATAAATAAATTGTTTACTGAATTTTGTTTTAAGTAAACCAACTGATTTTTAAGAAACAGTGCAATTTTAATATTGGATAATACTTGTGTATCATAATAAAAACATTGTAGTTGTATAAGAAAATGTCTCTATTTATTAGAAGTTTATAGGGATGAAGCAGTTCTCATGGGTGGCCACTGAAGTCTATGCTAAGTTAGCTTAGTGGTCAGATAACAATTGGACAGAGATTTGTCTAAATGCCTTTGGCCAGCAAGTCTCCCAGCCTTTGCTAATGGGCTCTACGTGTATGATGGATCGCACCTTCAACACTCTAGCAGCTTAGAGCACTGTAGCTTACACTTCCTGCTTGCACAAAGTCTCAAGATCAGTGAGATGAGAGAAATGAGAGCCTTCTCAGGTCTTTGCTGGGCATAACACAGCCCTACATACGTGTGTGGCCTTCTAGAGTCCCTAGAATATATCAAAGTTTTTCAAAGTCCTGCATATTATCCTTTTACATTCTTTTGGCCAGCCCTTTGTGTGCCCCAAGCAGTATTGCCACCTCAGGCAGCTATGATGTGAAACAGTTGTCTGTGATTATTTTTGACAAATGTCTTGGAGATAGGCTATTTGCACAGAGCAAGCTCTGACCCAGGTCAAATAAAGAGAAATCCTATGATTGGGGCTCTTCCAGGGGCTGCCAGACATGTCAAGTAGTGACAATTCTCTAAGCATGAGGCTTTTGGGGGATCTGGGAACACATTTTGCCTGTGTTCGTGGCTATTAAGTCGTTGATTTTCTAAGCTACCATGGTCACAAGGCTCTTGGTTTCCAAAACTACCGTGGAGCTGGGGAGAGGGAGATAGAAATAAAGTAAGTCAAAATACCATAAAGTCAAAACCTGCTATTCTAATTGAGATTCAACCGTTTCTTGAATAAATGCTCCTCCTGTACTTAAAAGCATTCTGTTGATTTCCAGAATGCTGAAAAAGTTAAGTTTGAAAATTTTCTCCAGTGTTGTCATTGACTTTTAGAGGAGTAGACTTTTGAAGATCCTTACTTTACCATTCAGAACTGCTTCTCCTCACAAGGATCTTTTGAAGGTAACATTAGGGGTTTTCCTATTGGACTTCCAGTTCAACTAGCTGCCATTTTCAATAAGCATTTATGCTTAGAGCATGATACTCAGGAAAGTCAGGAGTCCCTTACAGACACTGTTCTGTGACCACAAACTTCACTGATAACATGGTTATCATGTCACTGATTCTAAAAATCGGTTCAGCAGAAGTCATCCCTCCTAGTGGAAAAACAAGTAAGTATAACATGCCCTTCTGACCATGTGGGCTATTACAGTAGTTTCTATTAAAGTTTTATTTTCATTCATAATGCTTTTGCACCTTAGTTGTTAACAAGTTGTAAATCAGTAAAGAAAAATTAACTAAATGTCCATACAAAATCCTCACTAAAAATGAATCAACAATGGAATTTTCAAGGTGGTCACTAGTTTCTCATAGTGTAAGGGATTATAAAGGGACAGGTTCCGGTCTATTAATAGGCAGAAAGTGTTTCTTATGTCAAAATAAGTAAAAGCAGAGAAGTTCTGGGAAGTCAGGAAGCAGATACTTACCTCCTACCAGGAGGGCAAAAGTTTCCCAGAAACCAGACCCAGCTGGGGTTGGAAGGGTCATTATGCTAAGGCTCTCTGTAAACCATGATTTGGAAACTTACAGTGAAATAAAGAAGTGAGCTTTCCTAAACTGCCAGGAGTGCACCACCTAATGCAGGGCATGGCCAACATTAGTTCTTTAACTAGTTTAAACTGAAATAAAATTAAACATAATATTATACAAGACAAAACAATAAAGTTCCTTAAGAGTTAAGATTGAAAAGAGGTAAGTGAATGAACCACAATATTCCCCTTTATGGTTAGGAGCATACCTTAAATAAGCTTTTCTTAACCTCAAATCCATGGATCCTTAAAGGTAGATTTTTGAAGATGCTAAAATCCATAAAATAGTAAGCAAACTTTATATGTATGTATACATTTTATTTTTCCTGTAAAGAGAGCCCATAGCATTCATCACACTCTCAAAGGATTAATTATAAGTCCCATAACAGTAAATGCATCACAGATTGTACCCAGCAGCATATTAAAAGGATTGTACACCATGGCCAAATGGGATTTATCTCAGGGATACAAGAGTGGTTTAACACACAAAACTCAATGAATGCAATATACCACATTAATAGAATGAAAAGGGGAAAGACATTTCAATTGATGCAGTAAAAAAAAATCTGAAACAGTCTAACCCTTATGGCAAAAATACTTAACAAACTAGGAATAGAAGGGCATTTGTGAAAAACTCACAGCTAACATATGCACTGGTGAAAGACTGAAAGCCTTCTCCTTAAGATTAGGAATAAGACAGGGATGTTTGATTTTGCTACTTCTGTTCAACACTGTACTGGAAGTTCTAGCCAGAGCAATTAGGCAAGAAAGAGAAATAAAAGGTATCCAAATTGAAAAAGAAATAAAACTATCTCTATTCACAGATGACATGATCTTATATAGAAAATCCTAAAGAATCCACAAAAAACTATTAGAGTTAATAAATGAATTCAGCAAAGTTTAAAGAATGCAAAAATTAGTTGTATTTCTACACACTAGCAATAAACATGCAAAAAGGAAATTGAGAAAGCTATTCCGTTTACTATAGCATGCAAAAGAATAAAATACCTAAGAATAAAGTTAACCAAGCAGGAGAAAGACTGGTACACTGAAATCTATACAACATTACTGAAAAAAATTAAAGAAGACCTACAGATTCAATGCAACCACTATCAAAATTCCAATTGCCTTTTCTTAAAGAAATGAAAAGACTGATTTCAAATTCATCTGGAATTGCAAGGGCCCCTAAACAGCCAAAACAATCTTGAAAAAGAACAAAGTTGGAGCCTTATACTTCTTAATTGAAAATTTACTACAAAGGCTACAGTAATCAAAATAGCATGGTACTGGCATAGGGATAGACACACAGACAAATAGAATAGAAATAAACCCATATATTTATGGTCAATTGATTTTCAGTAAGGGTCCCAAGACTGTCTAATGGGAAAAGAACAGTCTCTTCAACAAATGGTTCTGAGATAAATGGATTTCCACATGCAAAAAAATGAAGTTGGACTTCTATCTCCCAGAGGTTGCAAGGAACGAAGTTGGACTCCCTTTCTCTTAGAAGAAAACACAGGGGTATGATTTTGTGACCTTGGATTTGGCAAGGGAATCTTCGTAATGGCAACAAAAGCACAAGCAATAAAATTAAAAATAGATAATTTGAACTTCATCAAAATTAAAAACTTTTGTGCTTCAAATGACCATCAAGAAAATGAAAAGACAACCTACAGAATGGGAGAAAATATCTGCAAATCATGTATCTGTTAAGACTCTAGTATCCAGAATATATAAAGAACTCTTACAACTCAACTACAAAAAAGATAATCTAATTTTAAAATGGGCAAAGGATTTGAATAGACATTTCTCCAGAGAAGATATACAATTGGCCAAGAAGCATATGAAAGGATGCTCAACATCATTATTCATTAGGAAAACGCAAATCAAAACCACAATGAGGGCTTCCCTGGTGGCACAGTGGTTGAGAGTCCGCCTGCCGATGCAGGAGACAGGGGTTCGTGCCCGGGTCCGGGAAGATCCCACATGCCGCGGAGCGGCTAGGCCCGTGAGCCATGGCCGCTGAGCCTGCGCGTCCGGAGCCTGTGCTCCGCAACGGGAGAGGCCACAGCAGGGAGAGGCCACAACAGTGAGAGGCCCGCGTACCGCAAAAAACAAACAAACAAAAAACACAATGAGATACTTCATACCTACTTGGAAGGCTATAATAAGTATTGGCAAGGATATGGAGAAATTGGAACCCTCATACATTACTGAGAATGCAAAATGGTACTCCTGCTGTAGAAAAGTCTGGAGGTTCCTCAAAAAGTTAAAGAAATACCATATGAGCTAGCAATTTCACTTACAGGTGTGTAAGAATAGAAAATAGGTATTCAAACAAATAATTGTACATGTATGTTCACAGCAGCATTACTCACAGAAGCCAAAAGGTTGAAAGAACCCAAATATCCATCAACAAGTTAGTTAATGAATAATGTGGTATATACATAAAATATAATGGAATATTATTCATTCATGAAAAGAAATGAAGTACTGATAGATGCTACAACATGGAGGAACCACAAAAACATTATCCTAAGTGAATGAAGCCACTTTTAAAAGGCCATATGTTGTATGATTCCATTTATATAAAATATCTAGAATAGATTAATCCATAGAGACAGAAAGCAAACTGGTGGTTGCTGAGCTGGGAGTAGGGGTATTGGGAAATGACAGCTTAGTGGCTGTGGAGTTTTCTCTTAGGGTGATGAAAATGTTTTGGAGCTTGATATATGTGATGGTTGTATAAAATTATAAATAACTAAATGCCACTGAACTACTATACACTTTGAATGGTTAATCTATGCTATGTGAATTTTCCCTTAATTGAAAAAATGAGTAATTGCATTAATTATATACATATATATAATTTTATACATTATATATGTATTCATCACAGCATTATTTATTTGTAATAGGAGAAAACTGGAGAAAATTTAATCTCCATCAGGTGTACCTGTTAATAAATTACGTTACATCTCAACAATAAAATAGTATGTAAATATGTAAGAATGGGACTCTATGTATTGACATGGAAAATCAGAAAAATACGTTAAGTGAAAACAATCAAGGTGTAGAAGGGTGTTATTTTGCTACTTTTTATAGCAGAAGAGGGGGAAATTTTTTAAAATATGTATTTGCATTTGCTTGTATATATGTATGTATGTATATGTGTGTATACATATGTATACACACACGCACTAGAATATATATCCACCCATATACAGTATATGGAAACTCTGAAAGGATAAACCTGAAACTAATAAGCATTGTTACCTGTTGGGAGGAAAGGAGAAATCTGGAAATGCAAAAGAGGTTAAAGGGAGACTTTTTCCTTTTGCATTTAAAGAAACTTTTGAGCCATGTGACTAAATCACTTAGTTCAAAAAGGTGTTTGTTACATGGTTATTCAAATATGGCAAAAGACTCTATGATAAGATATTTTAACACAACTATTTTAAATAAAATTATAAACTAGAGATATTTACAAATTTTACAAATCACTGTAGTCAAGAGAGTTGATGAAGCCCGAAAGGATGGAACGAGAGTCTGTCCACGTGATGGGGCACTGTGTTCTCCGTCTGGTAGCAAGAGATGCTTTGCCTTCATTTATAAATAATCTGGCTTTAAAAAGAGATCTATAACAGTGGACTCACAGGGAAACTGCGCTTCCGCCTTGCTTCACAATCACAGTCCTAAACCAGGGTAGTTGACATGATCCCGCTGTATTTTAAATATGTAATTGGCTTCAATATTAAAGAATTATATTGCAGATGGTAGCGGGCTTATAAGTAATTTTTACTTTATTCTTTATATTTCCTGTATTTTCCACATTTTTCACTGAGCTTAATCTTAACGATCAGGGATAAAACTATATTTTTTTATAAGACAGATAACTCTAGAGGCAGTATGCAGGAGGAACTGTAGCAGGAAGAGATTGGCAGCAGGAACCTCAGTCAGAGTGCTGGAAAGTAAGGGGAAAGATGACAAGGATCTATATAAAAGGAGAGGCAGTCGGGGTAGAAATAGGTAAGGTGAAGAGGTGGACTGACCAGGTTAACTGGATAAAGTAATGAAGAAAAATTTAAGAATAAGTCTTAAATTTCTGAGTTGAGTAACTGCCACCAGCAGTATTAGAGAAAAGAAGAGGTGGGCTGCTTGCAGGACCACAGATGGAGGCAAGTTCAGTTTGAGATTAGTGAGTTTGAGGAGTCTGGACCCATTCCGGTAAAGATGTCAAATCAACACTGGAAATACAGCAAAGGCACTCAGAACCAGAAGGAGGACTGGCGAATTAGGTGCATGGCTGTTAGTTGAAGCCATAAGAATGGATGAAATTGCTCAGAGTTCCAAGAGCAAAATTAGAAGAAAATGGGATAGGATAAAAGCCAGGAGAACACCAGGATTTAAGGTGAAAAGAAACAGTAAAGGAAAAAATAGAAATAAATGTAGGCAGGTAACTAGGAAAGAATGAACTTATTTTCAAGAAAGAAAATGTAAGATCAACATCATCAAATCCTTCAAAGATTAAAGGATAAAGCCTGAAAAATGTCATTGCATTTGGCAATGACAAGGTCCCCAGTGAGTTTAGTGGGAGCAGAAACAGTTGTGTTGGACTTAGGAGCTAGACTGGTGTGGGTTGTGGAGTGAAATGGAAGGTGAGTATTCCAACCATTCAAACCTAATCATTCACACTGTATATACACCATTCATTTAAAATCTTTAATAACTGAGACTGGAAACTATATTCTCTTTTTATTTGATGGCCAAAGGTTAAACAGTTTAGTACAATGGTTAAATATATTCCCCGTGTCCAAGTCCTGTTTCTATCACTTACTGCTTGTGTGACTTTGGACAATTTTACACCTCTGTGCTCCAAAATCCTCATTGGTAAAATGGGGGTGGGAATTGTACAATTTCAAGAGATTGATGAGGATCAGATGAGGTAACTCATGCAAAGTAAATGGCTTAGTGTCTGCTCACCCAAGATTCAGATGTTATATTTCCTAACTCTTCTATCTGTACAAAACCCAAAAGAAATTAAATCTGGATCTCCCCAACTGAAGTTCTGATTATTTAAAAATAACAGTCTCATTCAGGACTACTCATTAAGCTTTCTCATTCACTGGACAATGAATATTCATTGAGCCTCTGCCATGGGCCAAATACGTGCTGGATCCCAGGACAAAAATGATTAAGGTTTGGTCCCAACTCTCACAGGCCAGAGGAGGAAATGGCTCCATTGAAAAAAAATCATTAATATATATTTCTTTGTGTTAAAAAAAATCACAAGTTGGCAAGTAAAATTACAGAAGAGTTATTATAAGGGTTACTTTTAAGGATTGTGAAGAAGCAACAAGAGAACACAAATTTATAAGTATTTACACAATGAAGTGGTGAAAACAACACTTGAAATACCCTGCTTTAGTACTTCTTACAGTCCTTCATTACAATGTCCTGAGCTAAGATTAAAAAAAAACCACAATGCTCAACTGCCAGTTGATTAATTTCTTCTGCATGCTTTATAAAATATTAATCAGTTGTTCTAAATACCTGTGTTTAACCTGTTTTATTCTTCTCTGTATTTCTTAACAACTTCCTGACACTAACAGTAAGTCTCCTGAGTCACCTGTTGGCTGGTTTCTTTTCTGTACCCCATATGCAATAATCACATGGAACCTCATTAAGATGTAAAAGCCTTCTCTGCCTTAGAAATAACAGCTCATTTACTTAATCAGAATATAAAAGCTATAGTTACTTAATGAAGAGTATTCAATAAACTACTGAAAATGGGATTAAAGCAAATCTTTTAATATGATCTCAGTAGAAAGAAATGAATGTTTCCTTCTGTAAAACACCTTCCTGAGATCCCGTATCATTAGTCACCACTCTCCCCTAACATCCTATAAGCTGATACTATAACCTGCTAGCAAAAGAGCATTCTATTCACCTGGGTAGGACTCTAAAGACTTAGGCTGCAGGTCTTAGAAGATCATTTTTGTGATCTGGGGCTAGTTCTTTAATTTCTCCGGAACTTCAGTGAAGGAGGACTGAAAACACCTGTTCAGTTAGTCAAGGTTGTCAAACAAAATACAAGAAAGTTTTTGCCCAAGTGCTCTTCAAATTGTCAAGTGCAATACTAATGTGAAGTATTTTACTGAAATGTAACTCACCTGCATTAAAATACCAGCTTTAGTAGATGAGTTTTGTTTTCTTAATTACTTATTTCAAATTAGTCCAAAGGAAACTAACCTGATTGGAAGCCTATCTCTAAATAGCTACTAAATTATGCTTCATTTAATATAAAATACCTCACTTAATGTGGAAAATGTCAGGACAATGTAGAGCTGTGTATCCTGAACTTCTTCCCACTAATATATACAAATGTGCCACCTCCACCCCCATCCTCAAAACTTTTTGGAAAGAAGAAACACAGCTTATACCCTTATGAAGAATTGGACTAAGGAGAAAGTAGAATGACAAAATTCATTCAACAATTATTTACTGAGTGCCTACTTTGTGCCAGGAACAATTCTAAGCCCTTGGGATACATAAGTGAACTAAACAAATAAAAAACTCTTGTCCTCATGGAATTTACATTCTAGCAGGAGATGGAAGGGAGAGATAGACAATAAACAAAAAACAAGGCAAGTTAGAGAGGGTATTGGAAGGTGTAAGTGTTTTGGGGAAATAGAACAGGTTAGAGGTTCCAGAGGAGGAAAGCAGGGTAGACTCCATTCAGAAGGTGACATTGGAGCAAAGAATTGAGTAAAGTTCTTGAGTTGGTCTCTGTGTTATGAGCACAGAGAATGAATGTGCAAAGGCCCTAATGCAGGAGCTTGCCAGAAAATGCCTGAGGAGCAGCAAGCAGATAAAAGGAAAATTTTGAAGATTTAAAAGGAACAGAGATATACAAAACAGAAATAGACCCACGGACATAGAAAGCAAACTTACGGTTACCAAAGGGCAAAGGGAGGGAAGGGATAAATTAGGAGTTTGGGATTAACACATACACACTACTATATACAAAATAGATAACCAACAAGGACCTGCTGTATAGCACAGGGAACTATATTCAATATTTTGCAATAACCTATAAAGGAAAAGAATATGAAAAAGAATATATATATGTGTGTATATATGTATATAACTGAATATATATATAACGGAATCACTTTGCTGTATACCTGAAACTAACACAACATTGTAAACCAACTATACTTCAATTTAAAAAAAAGAAGAAAGAAAAGGAACAGAGAAATTAAGAGCAATGTAAAGAAAGAGACCAACTGTCTGAATTGGCTTTTCCTATAGTCATTGTGTACAGTGTTGATTTCTCTCAGTTGGTAGGCTGGGCACCCCAGTACTGCAAGTTAGGAAAAAGGCAGGAAAAATCTCCTTTACCTTCTGTGTTCTGAATCTCTTTTCAAGCAAAATGAAGACCTCAGGGCCAAGACAGTCTCCTTCCTAGGCAGTGTTTTTCAAATATGACTAATGAACAGATTCCTTATATAAAAAGAAAAAAAATTCTGGCATGATTCCTAGCATAGATAAGTAATTTTTGTTATAATATGAAATATATACAAATGTATAACTAAATGCCAATAGTGCCAAACAAATTTATACAACAAAAAAAATGCATTAAGTACAAGCAAAACTAGAAAACAAATAAAATTCTCATTTACTGTTACTGACGATGGTGTTTGCTGGAACTATAATGAGCCCCTAACACTGACTACTAACAGCAGAAGTTAGTTTGAGTTCATCGTGAAAATAATGCACGATGCTGGGAAATGACTCAGTTCTTCTCATTTTTCTTTATTAAAGCTACTGTGAAATCTTTGTTTTGGGCCCTTTCTTGGCACAAGTACATCACAGACATGTTAAACTTACCTTTTATCTTTCTCATGGTGACAGCAACATTTAAGCACAAATGTTATAAACTGATGATCTCAATGAGTCAGAATATGTTTAAATACTTTGGAGGGATGATCCCTGGAACAAAAACACAAAACTTAAAATTCCTTGTAAAAAAAACACCCCTGAGGATACGCTTACATGTGTCCGGGGATGGGGATCTTGTGGCCGTATTTCAGCCAATAGTAGAGAAGAGACCACTGAGGTGTGTGTGGTGTGTGACACAGGAAAGAGAATAACAGGCCAGATTAGAGCATTTGTCTTCCTTGCTGTGACTTTGGGGATATCATTTGGCAACTTCCTTATTTCACTGAAGAGTAGCAGCAGTAGATCATTTGTATCCAATTTGAAGCCTTCCGTTCATCTTAAACAGGGTTTATGAACACTGAGTGATTAAGAACCATTCCTTAAAATACAATTTTATTATTCTTATTGTACAAAAAGGTCATTTTCTAAAGACTGATTTTTTGCTTTTTCATGACTTTCTTTAGGTATATGGATTTAACGATTTATATAATGTGTACTACCTGTCATCCATTGTTCAGGGTATTTTATAAATATAAATTAATTTAATCCTAACAGCAAACCTATGAATTAGATGCTATTATTCTTCCCATGTTTTGAGGGTGAAAACGGAAGCACAGAGGGACTATATAACATGCCCACAGGCACAAAACCGATTAGCAGCAGGGCCATGATTCAATCCAGCTGCCTGGCTTCAGAGTACATGAGTTTCACTA
Source organism: Delphinapterus leucas (assembly GCF_059928025.1). Taxonomy (NCBI): domain Eukaryota; kingdom Metazoa; phylum Chordata; class Mammalia; order Artiodactyla; family Monodontidae; genus Delphinapterus; species Delphinapterus leucas. The sequence continues at coordinate 38,990,181 of NC_143136.1, read as the reverse complement.
CCAGGCTATGCTATCTTATATTGACTTGTGGGCCTTAAACATACACCTATTTTCTTTATCCTTAATGTATTTATAGCATCTAATCATATGTATGATGTTCAATATATAAGAAACCTAGAAAAAGGTAATGAGGATTGAATTTTTCTGGGTATCAAAAGCAAAATATTGTGGCAGTTTTGCAGAAGTGAAACCATTAGGGTTACTGGATGTGTTTACTTCTCAGACTCGAGTCACTATCTACAGAGCTGCCTTTTGATTATTATGTACGTTTGCTTTTGTTGGCAAGCAAGACTAGCACTGGGGACGTGGCTACTGCCACAATGAAGAGTGCCTCTGTGAAAAATGCAGCAGAAGTATAAACCTCTCTACGGGATAACCTTTACAGGCAACAGGAAAGCAACAGTTCCTAGAATTTGAAGCACAGATTGGTACATAATAAACTGTGATTGAAGTGCAATCTGTTGTGAATCAGTCACTTTATGGACTATTCGGGACAAATTTTTCACCTGTGTCTGGTTCTCTCTCCATACGGCACAGTGACTTCATGCCATTAACTGAAGAATATTCCATGCATGAAGTTAACTACCGTATTGAGAAATTGTCTATTGCTGGCAAATGGATGTTCTACCAAGAAGCCTTATGGAGTGATATTTCCTTAGTGCAGCATTTTGTAAAGTGCATTTTGAGAAACCTTAGTGCTTTAAGAAGTTACTAGGAAAGGCGGCCAATGGTCAAATAAGAGTAGAGTATGATGGACTCTACACCGCCCCCTAGAGGCTCACAACATGAATTAGCAAGTACAAAGGTTCCCAGAAGCCTTCTGACATCCATGGCGGCTTAAACTGACTTGATCACGGGACCCTTTATCACATATACCTACAAACAGCCTGGGGACTGTAGTTTGAGAGACTGTGACTTGGTGATATTCCCCACTATTCCGGATCTTTCTCCTGGCTCTGCAAGAGGTTTGATCTTGTCAGGCTCCTAGGAGTTACTCAGAATCAGAAATGCAGATTAAGTTGACAAAGAAAGGTCACTTGATGGGGGTCTAATTCTTGCATCCTCTGGCCTTCTAGGAAAACTCCACAGAAAGTCAAATTATCATTACAAGTTTGCCGGGTATCAAGAAATCAGAAGTAGGGGAACAACTTCAGATGTTTAAAGGTCTCTGGCTAATGTCATCTGACACATGCACCTCTGGCCCTTGGGACCACACAGACTTCATCCTTGGGCCAGCACATCCTCTCCCTGGACAGTGATTGGATGGACACTGCCAAGGACTACACTGCTCGCTCTAAGCTTCTGAGACTCCTTCTGATTTTTCATAACCTCTTTGGATTTTTCCAAACCCTGGGTCTGTTATAGCCAGGGCTTGGAATAATAATACTTATATACTCAGTACTTCCTTGATGTCAGGTGTTTTATGAAGTACATTTTATTCATTAGCTCTTATAATTTTCCTTACAACTCCATGAGGCAGACCCTACCATGGCACACATTTTTTCATGAGGTACCTGAGACTCAAAGAAGTTATGTAGCTTACCCAACATCACAGAAAAAAGTGACCAAGCCTAAATTTGAATCCAGGCCACCAGTTTTTGGAATCCATGCTGTTCACTAGCTACTTCAATGATTTAAAGACCTGAGAACTTTGCGAGTTCTTTAAGATGACTTGGCATGATCAATATGTCAACTTTATAGTTTAATTCTCAGAGGGAATTATTTTTACACTCTTGCCAGAACTCCTTGTACTCCCCCAAACTATCCCATATCATGACTTCCCAGCAGCCACTGATCACCTCTCAAACTGAGCAACAGAAGTCACTGCATGGAATACTAAACACACTAGAAGTGACACTGAGCAGGGTACTAGTCTTTTCTGTGCCTTGATTTTCTCATCTATAAAACAGAAATTACACTTCCATTAGTTCATAACCTGGCAGGGAATGCATCTTCCTGCAAATGCATTTTCAGCCTCCTGGGGGAAATAATGCCATCTAAAACCTTGTTGTTTTTTATTAATACAACACTCTGCTACTTAATGCCTGTTGGGGCCAATGCATTCACTGTCCTGGAAACAAATACACATTGCTATAAAACCGGTCACCGTAAGAAACAAGATGCTCGGAGATAAGTAGATTAAGACTTCACAACAGGCAAGAACGTTGTTTTTATTTGTGATGAATGGGCCAAGTATTTAGACAAGGAATTTTCTGATTTGAATTTTGTATGTTGTCTAGGAAATCCTCATGGTGATATCCTTATACACATTGGCATTGGTGCTGGATTATCTTCCATTTGCCCCACCCCTACCCCTACCCCCTCTGCGCCCCTTTCCACTCTGCTCTCTGCCCTGGGACACTGACTTGTATTGACTGCATTATTGAGCTCCTTTTCTTTCAAGATTGCAACTGGATTTAGCCAACAGGTAGTACCAGCAAGAGACAGAAAGGAGGGAGAAGAGGAAAGTTGGGATATTAAACCCCTAGTCCTAAACATATAGCTCTCTTGCAGGTTATATAGCTCCTGCCAGGTGACCCTCTCCACCTGGCTCTCTCTGTCATCCAGGTTCTAGTAACAGTCCCCTCTTCTTGCATCTTCAGGTCTAGGAGTGGTAATGGTATCCACTCTGCTGATACTAGCCATGTGTCAACCCTTGTGATTTCCCTTTGCCCTGCTCATACCCTTGTAAGTAGTCCCTGTATTAAAGGCTCCTCAAATTACCTAAACTGAGATGGCCATCTGCATTCTGCATGGACCCTGACTGATATGGCACTCAATCAAGAACATCCTTGTGCCATTTTTGTACTGAATTAATATTGTTCTTATTATAATATTTAATGTATGTTTTAGATTGTAGGATCTCGCAATTGGAACCCAAAGGTTTACCAAGTGTAATCCCATACAGCTTCCATTTTTTGAAGTTTAGGTCTTCTATGCTTTCTCTCTCACACTGCACTTAATTCCTTGGGACCAGAATAAGGAAGTGTGTTTTCTAGCCCCAGATATTATATTAGGTTCCTAGGACTGCCATAACAAGGTATCATAAACTAAGTGGCTTAAGACAACAGAAATTTTTTCTCTCAGTGTTCTATAGGCAAAAAGTCTAAAATCAATTTGTTGACAAGATCATGCTCCCTTGCCTCTTCCTAGCTTATGATGGTTCCTGGCAATCCTTGGTGCACCATTCCAATTTATTCCTCTGTTTTCACCTGGACCTTCTCTGTGTCTTTGTTTTGCCCTCTCCTTTTAAGAACACCAGTCATTGGATTTAAGTCCCACCTTAATCCAATCCAACTTTATCTTAATTATATTTGCTAAGATCTAATAAGGTCATAGTCTGAGGTTTCAGGTAGACACAAACTTTGGGAGGACACTATTCAACCCACTACAGGTATGCTATGTACAATAAATTTGTCCAAATAATTTTTCTTTTTAAATTCAGTTTTCTAATCTGTAAAACAGATCATATTAAGATTGGTAATAGAATAGAATAGAATGAAATAATATTGTTCTCCATCTCCTAGTCATGCTAATTACTTACACAACTCTTTCCAGAATGAAGCGTCAATCTTACTAAACATAGTACTCTGCGTAGCTTCTACTATTCAATTTAGGTAGGCATGTAAGATGAAACCTATTTTCTGTGTCAGGGCTATGTGGCCTTTAAGAATCCTCCTGGTTCTTTGATTTTAAGCTTTACTCATTAATTAAAATGCCATGTACAAAAGCTTAAGGAACTGTGTTATATAAAAGAAATTTATTCTTTTAATAGTAAATGTTCAAGTCAAGAACTTAGGAGAGATTTGTTTGTTACTTTTTAGTCAGCAATGGAACACAACATATTCCATCTTCTAAAACGTGAGAATAATGGTTTATAAATCTAGGAAGTAGGCACAGTTAATGGAAAAGTATGAATCATTCCCCTTAAGAAATAAAATACAAAAATGCCAAATGCCACCCAAATGTTTCAGAAATATTGCTGGAAAACATGAAAGAAATACAAAAACAATAGAAATCAACACAGAAACAGCAATAAATAAATAGAGAAAAGGAAGACATGAAAATATCACTCTTTGCATGTAAAACTTTTATACACCTAGAAAATTATCCCAGAAAAAGAATATTACAGATAATAAGAGTGAGAAATAAGAATTTGTTTTCTATTTCTCTCACCACCTAAGGTATAAGACAAATTAATTAAAGGGAAACTAAATTCTGCTGTACCTTGACTGAGAATAATATACTTTCCTCCATCATTTGCCTAAACCTGGGGCTGGTTTTGCAACTTTAGTGAGTCAATAAGCACTACCCCTCTAGTTCATGACAAATTTCAGACCATCTAGAAGTAGATACAGGAGCCAGACAGATGGATGATTCATCCAATATCCTGGCCCAGAAAGGTCAGTTAACTCGCCCCAGATCATATAGTTAGTTAGCAACAGAGGTATATCTAAACTCAGGTTTGTATGATTCCAAAACCCAATATTGTATACCACAATGCCTCTCTGAGAGAAAAAAAAAATGAATTTGCAAATATTCTTCTTTAAAATGTTTGCCACTCAAAGGGGAAAAAACAGTCCTTTGAACAAATGGTGCTGGGAAAACTGGATATCCCCATATGGAAGAATGAAGTTGGACTATTACCTTACATCATATACAAAAATTAATTCAAAATGGATCAAAGACATAAGCATAAGAGCTAAAACTGTAAAACTCTTAGAAGAAAACATAGGGGGAAAGCTTCATGACATTGGATTTGGCAACGATTTCTTGACTATGATGTCAAAAACACAGGCAACAAAAGAAAAAATAGATAAATCGGATTTCATCAAAGCTAAAAACTTTCGTCTATCAAAGGACACTATCAACAGAGTGAAAAGGCAACCCACAGAATGGGAGAAAATATTTGCAATGTTAAGGGTTTGATATCCAGGATATTTAAAGAACTCTTACAACTCAACAACAAAAAAACAAACAACCTGGTTTTAAAAAATGTGCAAAGGACTTGAATATACATTTCTCTAACAAAGATATATAAATGCAATAAGCACAAGAAAAGATGCTCAACATCACTAATCATTAGAGAAACGCAAATCAAAACCACAATGAGATATCACTTCACACGCATTAGGATATCTAGCATCAAAACAAAACAAAACAGAAATAAGAACTCATATGCATTGCTAGTGTAACTGAAAACTGATACAGCCACTGTGGAAAACAATATGGCAATTCCTCAAAAAATCAAACAGAGAATTACCACATGATCCAGCAATTCCACTTCTGGGTATGTACCCAAAGGGACTAAAAAGAGACCTGAACAGCTATTTATGCATCCACGTTCATAACAACATTATTCACAATAGCCAAAAGGTAGAAGCAGCCCAGTGTCCATCAATGGATGAATGGATAAACAGAATCTGGCACACATAACGGGATATTATTCAGCCTTAAAAAGGAAAGAAATTCTGATGCACGCTACAACATGGTTTGATCTTGAAGACATTATGCTAAGTGAAATAAGCCAGTAGCAAAAGGACAAATTTTGTAGGATTCCACTTATATGAGGTACCTAGAATGGTCAACTTTATAGAGACAGAAAGTAGCATGGTGGTTCCCAGGGACTGAGGGGTGGGCAGTTTGCATGTCTAAATACAATAAAAAATATACAAAGATAATCAATAGGTAGAAGGAATTGAGAAGTTTATAATTCAAAGTACAGAAATGGTTTTTAGATAAACACATATGGGTCAATTCTCAGGGTCTCTTTACATAGTGATTAAAGAAAAACTACACAGGACTAAAAATAGGTAGTAAATTATCACATGGAGAAGAGTTCTGAAATGCCATTTTTAAAGATTTACTGAATATCTAATAAAGGAAATAAAAATAAACATGTAAAAACAGGAATTCTTATACATTTCTTGTTACAGTATATAAGACTGTATTGATCTTCTAAGGAATAATTCTTAAGTGTTCAACATAAGCTATAAAAGTATCTCTATTGCTTTCTCCTTTTTGAGAAATATGTCCCAAATTAATACCCTTAGATACTTAGATTCTTGCCTACAGGCAATTCTTTAGTGGTAAACAAGCTGAGTGTTTACAGAGGTAAGAAGGAAACAAGCATGAGTAAAAGTGGCCTGGTTAGGACTGTGGCAACGTCCCTGAAGGTTCCAGCAAATTACTGTCTCATAGATAATATATAGGGTTAGGTGTTTACATATTCCACTTCAAAAAACAAAAACTGCCTTTGTGAAGCCTTCTGCATATGGAAGAATGAGAGCTATTTACAGTTTGATGTGACAGAGGAAAGACATTATATTGTGCCTTCTACTCCAGAAGAACAAATGAAGGTATTCGTAAGGTAGTGCTTAATATGACTCAGGTACCAGAGAAATCTCACTTCTGAAAGTAGGCCTTCCACTCCCTTCCCCAAGAGCTTACTGACATTCACCTCCTGGAACCATCGTGTACCTACCCCACTTCATACCAACTCGATGACCTGCATCTACACACACAAATAAGGACCTGGACTTGTCAATTCTTAAATTCTTTTAATGGGGAAAGCAGTGAACTGCGAGGACAGGAGTGAGTTTGTGTTTTGTGGCTTCTTTCTTTCTATTATTTTTTTAAAAAAACATTTTCTGTTTATGGTTAACAGGTTTGCTAGCTCTCTGCACAACTTTGCAGGTAACAATAATGACAGAACCCCCTTCATCTCCCACCAAATAGCAGAGAGCATCATTAGTTGTGAACACTCAAGGCCCCTTTCCCATTTTATTAAGGTGCTCAGCTGCCAAAATCTGTTTTCCCTTGGAAGTAGTTAAATTCTTTAGGTTATGGGTCTCCACTGACTTGCTTAGCTACCATTTCCTTCCATACACACCAAATTTTTCAAATGCTTCCAATGTAGAGTCCTTTAAAACTCAACAGAATGCCTCCACACCACTGCTTCACTTGCCTCATCTTCCTCACTTGCACCCAAAGATGTTTATGGAAGGGCTGTAAGAATAAGAACAAGTCTTCGTTTCCACAAAGCTCTGACAATCCTGCAGAAAGCATGCCTTTCCTAAGGTACATCAGCGGGATGTGGAGTTTTCTTAAGAAGGTGTAGGTGTTTTCAGGCAATCAAAGGGGAGAAGGAGACATAAAAGGGGGAAAAAATGGAGATGGTGGGAGTGAGAAGCAGGGAGAGAAGGGGATAAAATGGCCTGGGAAGTCAGTATGTACCCTTGTGAGTAATGAGGGAGGACACACTGTCCTGGAAGGAACCCTGGCTAGATGAGAAGGACTCTGAATTTGACGACGAAGACTAATGGTGAAGTTAAGGGTTTTGAAGACAAAACAATATGGCCAAGTCCTTGGGGAAAAAAACATTTTGATTATGTGTGCAGAGAAACAGACATCTAGCAAAATGCAGCCAGCTAAATAAACATGTTTAACAACTTCAAGGAGAAGAATAGGTTATATAATTAACATAAGTAGTTGTAAAAGAGATATATAATTACTATAGTTTAATAAATTGGGTGTTTCTGGATAAGGTAAAAGACATAGCAATTAAGGTTTAGAAACAGTTTGGATATGAGAAGGTAAAAGAAGAAGAAGAAATACCCCTAAGGTGCCCTTTTTCCAATGAATCAAATCCCACCTATTCGTCAAACTCTAATCAAATCCTCTATGAACCTCTATGAAACCACCTCTGACTTCCAGTCCAAAGTAGAATCTTTCTTTCTTAAACGTGTAATTTACTATCCACACCACTCATTTCTCATCTAATCATATGTCCCTGTATGCAGATATGAATCTTTTGATATCTTGTACTCCATATCTTGTCTCCCCAGTGAGAGTAAAGGGTTTATGGTATTCTATAGATTCGGGTGCCCAATAACTCCAAGAAGAAGTAAATTTTAAAAATGGAGATAGAAGTATGGCTAGCAAACCAACATATGCTTACAATCCAATGTTATTATTTTGTTTCAATCAGTAATGACATGTTGGCCCCCAAATCCATTCTTAATCTCAAAATGACAACTGCATTCAGGTCTCAATAGTTCTGGGCGATGGTTCTTAACTTGAGCATGCACGCTCCAGAAGAATGCACAGGTATGCCGGGGACCCTCCCAGTCCTATTACAAACATGGAGCATAATTTTATTCAAAGATTTGAAGAAGAACGGGGAGGGCTAAGTAACATTAAGTAATCTAATTAGTAATTTTTAAAAAGCAGTTCTCTATGAAAACATACATTTCTATATGAAAACAAGACTTCAAATAATTCCATCCCAGTAGCAGACCACTTCGAGCTATACTTTCAGAGGCCAATGTTACTTAACCACTGCTATCTGCAGTAGGAATTTTCTGGTGAAAAACTCTGGGAAGCACTATTTTAAGTTTCCACAAAACAGAGAATGCAGTGCCAACTATAAGAATAGCAACTCACTGGTGCAGCCACTATGGAAAACAGTGTGGAGGTTCCTCAGAAAACTAAAAATAGAATTACCATATGATCCAACAATCCTATTCCTGGGCATATACCCGGACAAAATTATAATTCAAAAAGATAACACGCACCCCTATGTTCACAGCAGCACTATTCACAATAGCCAAAACATGGAAATAATCTAAATGTCCATGGACAGATGAATGCATAAAGAAGATGTGGTACACATATACAGTGGAATACTACTCAGTCACAAAAAAGAATGAAATAATGCCATCTGCAGCAACATGGATGCAACTAGAGATTATCATACTAAGTGAAGTAAGTCAGAAAGAGAAAGACAAATACCGTATGATATCACTTATATGTGGAATCTAAAATATGGCACAAATGAATCTATCTACAGAACAGAAACTGACTCATGGACATAGAGAACAGACTTGTGGTTGTCAAGGGGGAGGGGCTGGGGGAGGGAAGGACTGGAAGTTTGGGATTAGCAGATGTAAACTATTACATATAGAATGGATAAACAACAAGGTCCTACTGTACAGCACAGGGAACTGTATTCAATATCCTGGGATAAACCGTAATGGAAAAGAACATAAATAAAAAGAATGTTTATATGCATATAACTGAGTCACTGTGCTGTAGAGCAGAGAAGGCACAGCATTGTAAATCAACTATACTTCAGTAAAAAACAAAATTAAATTAAAAAAAAAAGAATAGTAACTCATGATCGAGCTCTTCCTCCAAGTCAAGTATGGTGCTGTGCACTTTATGAACATGTATTAATTTCTTTCTCCAGTCCCATAAGAGTTATGGTGCCCACCTGACAGACGATGAAACTGTAATTCACATAATTTGCCTAAGTACAAGCCACTATTAGTGACAAAGATGGGATTCAAACCCAGGCCTACTGAACATCAATGCCGATGTTCTAACCACATAGTCTCCTACGTAGGACTGAAAGATGCTTGGACTTGCAGGCCTAACTCTTCTCAAAAGGATACTTCAAATTATAAGCAAATGTTAACACATCTTTGAATAAATGGTTCAGTAGCCTTTCATTGCCGTATCTACTGACATTTTCAAGGCAAGAAAATAGTCTCAGTAGACTCTGCCAAGTTTTCAGTACAACAAAAGCTTTTCTCGATTGAAATAAACTCCTGGAGAAGGTCCTAATACAGTAGGTACTCAATATTACATTATCAATAACTGAATTATAAGAACCTCTTAGAATAATAAAAAAATGCTAGAATCTAGAAGTATGGAGAATTTGTCTTATAAGAAATTAATTGGCTCTCTTCCTCAGGCCAATTTCTCAGGAACTTTTTCATAAATGTAAGAACCAAATCTCAAATTTTCAACAATCTTTCTAATCATAGTAAATAGTGTTTGGTGTCTTTGTAACCTTCACTGTGGGATTCTTGAGGCCTTTCCAAAAGGGACAGCCTAATTTTAACTGCCAACATTGCAGAGAAACTGCATCACTCCTGTTACATACATCAGCAAGGAAATGGGACAGACAGAGGAAGGATTTTCGTGTTGGGGGGAAGGAGGATAGGGTATATGACTAATGCCTGCATACCTCTGGAAAAGATATAGCATTTTTGCTGTTGAGTGAAAAGATAAGCTTATGCATTGTATTAAAATCAAGCCCTTTGACTGAAACAGGATAGCCTAGAAATAGTTCAGAAGCACGGGATATTTGAAACTTGAAAATGGACTTTCAAAGAGGCTATTTTTATAAACCAAATATGCACAGGAAATTCTGTTATTCTATTCCATAGCTTAAAGATCTGTATTGTCCTAGCACAAAGACTTTCTTGGACTCAATCCCAGTCACAGTTGGTTTACTTAAAGATCATGAAAATCTGACTAAATACCACCTTGTTCCAGATAGCATCTTCCTTACAGATGCCCCTCCCTCACCTCTTTTTCCAAGACTGAATCGTGACTCTTTTGCCCTCTCTCTAAGCCACTAACCTGCATTCTCAGGAAATGCAAAATACAAAGTTTAAAATAATTTCCTACTTTTATATTCAACTTGTGTCTATTTAAATACAGTTTTTAAATTTCCATGAAACCTAAAAAGGTATACAACTTCATCTGTGATGTATGCCTTAATCATTCAGCAGACTTGTGCCCGCTATCATTTGAGCAATTTCTAATTTAATTTCACAGTTAATAACAGGCTTTAGTAAATTGATATGATGTTTCTGGAGGGATATTTTGCACTATCCCTCAAATTAAATGTGCACATTCTTTGCCTCAGCAATCCTAGAAATTAATTTTTTAGAAATAATGACACAAATGCTCAAAAATGTAAGTGTAAGAATTTTTCTTGCAGCACTATTTATAATACCAAATTTTGGCACCAATCTAAATAGCCCTCAACAGGGTAATGATTAAATGAATTATGGTAGAAGCACATTAGGGAATATTACAAGGAAGCTGAAAACAATGAACATCAAGATTGATGGATGTCCAAGATACATTGCAAAGTGAAAACAAAAGCAATTTACAAAAGAATATGTCTAGCATGATACATTTTTTGTTTAAAAGTTTGTTTTTGCATGTATATGTGTTCATGTGTATTATTACATAATCCATCATTAATACTTTTTACCTTTGGTGGAGAAACGGAAACAATTTGAAATTTTTACAAAAGAATACAATATTCTTGTAGCAATTTTTAAATAAAATTTTTCTTTAAAAACTCCAGCTTTAAAAATATGAATCATCCCCTCTTCTTCCCAAATATTTCAAAGTGTCATATCAGGTAACAATATACCTTTCACAGACGTTTTATATACACAGATGTGAATCTACATTCACAGATACCTTTCAATGAAATGAATATTTAGAGAGCTTCATTCATAATCTTACCAAAAAAAGTTTTATTAATGGCAATACTTTATTCATCAATATGATTTCCAATGGAAAACAAAATTCCCCAGATAAGTTAAAACATTGAATCAAAGGATGGTGACCATTTATAGGATCATCAAATGGAGAGAGTACTAGCTAGCTACAATTAGGCATCCCAAGGAGAGAAATTTGCCACAAAAACCTTAAGTTACAAAAAAAAAAAAAAAAAAAAGATAGAAAGCAAGCAAGCAAGAAAGAAATAGCAAGCTTTTGTCAGAAATTCAATAATTAAGCCATTATATAGCACTTTACAATTTAACAGACGTTGGATTTGGTTTTGGGGGGGATGGTTTGCAAACAGTATATTTTTTATTCTTAGTCAAAAGGAAACTTTGGAACTGTTGTCTGACATGAGAATCCAAGTGAGAGGCTTTTAGCCATAAATGCTGTGCACAGAGCACCTGCACAGCATAGGTTACTTCGGCTACTTCTGCTTTGATTGTTCAGTCCCCCTGAGAGATATTATGCTCCATAATGTTCCTCTGTCATGCATTTAATGGCATTTTTCAAAATGAATAATGTAGCATATTGAATGATATGTTTTTCATGGTACCTAATACAAATTACTGCAGCATACCTTTGACAATGGCCTGGAACCCCCCTAAGAAGAGCACACTGTAGGAGAGCAAACACAGTTTCTGTGGCTGACAATTTAATTTGGGAGACCAAATGAGTTCTTATGAAGGAAACTTAAATATTTGTAAAGCAAATAAAGTAAGAATTAACCAACAAATAAATCTCTTTGCCTTGGGGTTTTTTATTCTTTTGAGGCTCTCCCCAACTAATAACCAGCTTTAATTGTGCCAGATAGGGTAGAACCACAGGCAAAGAGACAGCTAGTAAGTACAAAATAGCCGCAGGCTACCAAAATGACACTTAACTAAATGCATTTTGATTCTTTCTTTGATGGTTAATGTAATGTGTAAGAAAGTGTTAAATAGATGTTTTGTGGAACATTATCATACTAGTAAAGCAACAGATCACTAAATGTTTCTGTTTTACACACACACTTGAGATTACATATAAACTATTAAAAAGACTTCTAGGGAAAGGTAGACTCTGTCATTAAAAATTCATCTCATCAAATGAAAGAGATTCTTTAAGTGCAAACCCTCAGATCTTCAAGATGCCATAATTTTCTAAATGTCCTTTCCAAAAGACATTTATACTGTGCAGCTCATTTCTGCAAAATGTGACTTGATTATCAAGTCCTCAGCAACTTACGTGATTTATTTTAGGAGACTGAGTCATTTCCCTAAAGTTTTACAGCTATCTCTTGTCAGTGAAAAAATTCTAACACTTAAAAGCTCTCAAGAAAATGAACCAAAACATTCTGGAAAATTCTTTCTTTGCAGAGAAGATAACAACAGCTATAAGACCAGGAGGTGTAAGGAAGTAACAGGGAAGAAGAATGACAAAATGTGATAGGACCTCAGATCTTTTGAAGGAAATTAAAAAAACAGGAACGGGTCCATCTCCCATCTTAATATATGTAGCCAGATTGTAAGCCAGACGCTTTTTCATGTTTTCACAGGTTGTATATCAAGCACATTGTCCTACTTCAGCACCACACTGCCAATATTTTCTATAGCACCCAGTCTTTCTTTTAAAATTATTTTACATGAATATGGTTTAGGCCTCATATTCACCTAAGATCAAAGTTTTAGGTGCCATTTCACTTTGATAATATACAATGGAACCACTCATTGGCTGTGCCTGGCTAACCATGTTATATTAGGTTTTTACTATATTCAATTAAGTTCTAGGGGAAAGTTTTCTGTTTGCATCCATACAATAAACAGCTTTCTTACAATTGGAGGATCTGTAGAAACTTGCAGTATCCACATTGGATAAACTTCAATTTTTTTTTTTTTTTTTTTTTACGGTACGCGGGCCTCTCACTGTTGTGGTCTCTCCCGTTGCGGAGCACAGGCTCCGGACGCGCAGGCTCAGCGGCCATGGCTCACGGGCCCAGCCACTCCACGGCATGTGGGATCTTCCCGGACCAGGGCAAGAACCCGCATCCCCTGCATCGGCAGGTGGACTCTCAACCACTGCGCCACCAGGGAAGCCCTAAAGTTCATTTTTTTAAATCACTGTTGATAGATGAGGAGGTACATGGTACTGGAGTTGGAGACTCGCTATGAGTCCCATTCTATGAACTTTAAGAGTCAAAAAGCATAATTCTCCTTACGACTCTCCCCAGGAATGTTTATTTAGTTGCCCAAAGCATTAGTCATGCTGTTTTCTGCCATATCTGCTAGGATAATGTAGGAATAGAGAGTCTTCAAAGTCTCTCCCTACATCTTTCAGTAGAAGAAAATGATGTCCTCATTTCCCAACACCCAGTAAACCTGGTCCGACCAGTCAGGAAGGTTTTGGAGGGTCTTCTAATGCCTCTCCTAGTCAAAAGTTTATAATTTGAGAATGTAATGACATTTCTTTTCTTTTAATTGTGGAGAAACCCTCAAAACACTGGCATTAAATCGCAAAGGGATTTTCACTCCTGAGACATTTTATTATCTTGGAAACTGTTTCCTGTCTTTTGGGCATATTTCTGTACCCAAGGACCTCTGACCTTCTAGCTCACCAGCTTCAATGTTCCCACTCCAGAAATCCTCTGTCTCAAGCCTTTCAATTCATTTTCTCTGTCAATCACCCCCAAGAAATCAATATGTTCCTCATCCTGCTAGATTCCTTGGTCTATTCTTTTAATCACCCTCCGAATCCATCTTCCTTTTCCCCTTCTGTGGTGCCCCATGGCAAAGCTCAACAGTAGTTAAACCTAGCAACCTACTTAAACCTCATCTGCAGCCCAGCTGCTAGAAAAACAAAACAAAACCAAACACAAGGATGCTCACCAGTCTTTTGACCACAAATCTTGCATGGGACTCAATACTGCCATGCAACCTTGCTACACTGCTCAAATACATGTATTCTCTTATTTCCCTAGGTGACTATGTCACATGTTTACCTCTTTCCTCCACCTCTCTACCACATGCATAAAAAACATTCAAATGCATAAAAAGCAGAAGTGAACAGACTCATATCTTCATTGGCAGATCTACTGCTGGCCTGCTTCTAGACACATCTTCTCTCCGTTGCCTTCCACCCTTCTGGATGAAATGCTTCTGCTCCTGTTGAAGTCTGAGCTCCTGACCTGTGCTCTCATCTTCTCAAATATTTATCTCCTGCACTTATCCTCTCTCCTGAATCATCAATGTCATCTGGACAATGTCTACTACATCATATCCATTTTTAACACAAAATGTTAAAATGCCTTCACTTTATTTTGAATGCCCCACCAGGCACTACCCCATTGCTTTAGCCTTCTTCACAGCAAGTTCCTCGAGGGAATGCTCTGCAGCCAAAATAGCCACTTCCTCGCCTTACATTTTCTCCCCAGCTCACTTCATTCCAACTTCTATCCCCATTCATCTTGTCAAGACAGCAGTGATCTCCCTTACCATGTTGCCAAGCCCAGTGGTCAATTCTTGACTCTTAACAGTACTTGACTTCTCAGCTCTAACTGTTGATTACTCCCTCTACTTGATCATATGCTACTTTCTTCTTATTGCTTCCAGGACATGTCACTCTCTTGCTTTTCTTTCCTGACCACGCTTTCTCAGGCTTCTGTGCCTCCGCTGCTCTGCTCAGCCTGCACCCTAGGTCTCCTTCTCTTCTCTATGTACACACTCCCTCAAGGCAACTTCCTCCAGCTCCATCTGTCAATGATTCCTAGACTCCAGATTCATGGACCCCACTTTCTTCTTGTCATCTCTACCTGGATGTCTAATAGGCACGTCAAAATTGACATGGCCAAAGCAATTCTTAACAGCCTCTTCCTTTCCTGTTACCCCCAGTTAATTCCTCCCTCAGTCGATTGAACTTCTCTGGTCAAAATTCAAGGTGCCATCTCTGATTCTTCTCTTTCCCACAGCACCCCTTATCTGAGCCATGAGGATTCTGTGGATACCACCTTCAATAATGCCCTACATACATTCAACTTCTATCAACTTCTCTGCTATAAGCCCGTATTCTCTCTCACCTTCACTGCCACAAGACTGTGGCCTATGATTCATTCTCCACCAGCTGCCAAAGTGGTCTCCTAAAAATTCAAACCTGTTACTCTGCTTCTTAAAACCCTTCACTGGTCTCCCCTCTACTTAGAATAAAACCCAAGCTCCTTATGCTAGCTTACAAAGTGCTCTGTGATCCAACCTCTGTCTGTTTCTCTGACCCCCATCATGTCTCATTTCCCCCTTATCCACTCTGCTATAGCCACACTGGCCCTCTTTCCATTCTTGAAACCTACTAATAAGCTCATTCCCGCCTAGGAATTATGCTAGAACTATTCCCTCTGCCTAGAAAACTCCTATCATTGGCATGGCTTTTTCCTTCTCGTCATTCAGCTTAAATGTCACTTTTCAGAGAGGCCTTTCCTGACCCCCAGTATAAGTCTACCCAATCATTCCTATCAGATTATCCTGTTTTTATTATCTGCACTGTACTCACTTGACAATCCTGATATTTTATTGCTTATTGGTTTATTTTCTGTCTTTCCCCCTCTAAAATATAAGCTCCACAAAAAGAGATCCACTCTGTTTTATTCACTGCTGTATCCCAAGATGGAGAAGGATGTCTAGCACCGAGTAGGTGTGCAATAAATACTTGATAATGAATGCTTATATGGAGAGCTTGGGCAAAGAATATGAGCTTTATGGTTCAAAAAAAGTTATGTTTCCAAAATGTTTATACTTGCATTTATGTGGCAGACAGTAGTTTCAAAACACTTTCATAGTCATTTGTTTAATTTTCCCAATAACCTTTTAGAAGTTCACCATGATTCTTCCTTTCCCTAACACAGAGAGAAGAGGCTAACTGATTTATACCAGCTCACACAGTCAGGCAGTGCAGTGCTGGGACTAAAACCTAATTGCTGTACTCCTTGCTCAGTGCTCTTCCTACTAAGCCTAAGTTAACAAATGAAAGCATATATTGAACTGGACCTTTCTGCCACCATGTGCTCTGTGCATATGTTGCACTTAAAGATTATACTTAAGTTATGTGTTCACATGTCTCTTCTCCCACTGGCTATAGGCTCCTACAAAACAAAGCTCATGTTTTATTAATCATCTGTATTCCCAGTGCCTAGCACACTGCCTGGCACATGGTAGGCATTTAAATGCTTGTTGAATTTAGCTGAATACTCGCATCAGAGCCAAGCATTGCTCTCAATGCAAAACAGATGGGTTATTCTCTATCTCAATACTGAAGATTTCACTCTGAATACATAAAAACCTTTTAATGATTCTTTTGAAAAGCCTCACGTTTCAAGTCATCCAGCACCTTCTGAGTTCTTTCACTGACAACTCATGTGCCACAAGTTGTAGGAGGTTAAACGAGTCCTAGGCATTCCTCCAAATCAGTACTCCAATTCACTTTCCACTTCTTAATGGGAACAAGGGGCATGTTAGAAAACCTAAGATTTATTCGATCTGAAGTCAGAGGCTAAGGACATAGGCTATATGTTTGTCCATGCTCTGAATGTGAGAAAAAACCAAATAGTCAAAGTGGTGTAATAGGAGGAACACTGAATGGGGTATCAAGAATCACAGGTTATGATCCCAAACAATGACTCTCAATAGCTGTGTGGCTATTTACGTGAAGGTTTCCATCAGTCTCTCAGTTTCCTCATCTATAGTTTAAGAATTTTCGATTATCTTTAGGGTCCTTCTGGTTCTAGAATCTGTTATTTTGTACGCAGTCATGATTATCATGACATTGCCCCTAGTATCTTATCCCCCACCCCAGTCTCTAAACTCAAAATAGCTAGATGGAAGAGTGCCATAATTAGATTTGGATGCAGTGGTAATAGTCAAATATAAATAAATAAATAAATAAATAAATAACTGACTAGGCGAATGGGAGATGTTCTGCACCCCTCAACTGGACTTTCTCTCATGATGCAGAATCTTTATGAATAGCAAAGTCTAAGTCCCACAGCATGACTATCTCAAAATGCTCTAGAACCAAAAGAAACATCCCCTCTTCACACCCAGTATTTATTATCATACTTTAACTCAAAACGGCAACAAAGTCTTATGAAGAGATTAAAATCCAGGGAATGCTGGATTCATTTTAACTGAGCTGATCAATAAAATAGGCCCTTGTCTTAGTCACACTGTTTTATCTCCCATCAGCTCAAGGGGCCTACCTATCTCACAAGGCAATAGTCACTGAGATGCCACCAACAATGCCCAAAAGAACAGGCAGAAGAATACAACTGGTGGTGTGTTGGAGCTGGTTGTTAACAGTTTCTGAAACTTGAAAAGCTGATGGTTAGGACGCTTGAAATTGGCCATGGTGGAAGTCTTTATACGATGGACATCTATAAACACTACAAATCAGGGGGTACTTTTAAAAGAGAGCCAGTTAATCAACACACTACTGAACACGGTGCCTGGCTAGAAAGACTCTGGGAAAAAACAGACGATGCAAGACCAACAGAGAACAGAGAGAAGATCTGAATTCTAGCCCTATATACCCACTCATTGGCCATTAAAAATCTGTAGCAAGTCTATGAACCTCTGGTTTGTTGACTAAAATGTAAGAGAAGTGAAACAAAGGTCCCTTTAGAACCTAAAATTTAGGATTTTGTGGTTCTCTGTCTGGGTCATACTTACCCCGACTCCTGAGGTCTTCTTACAGGAAATGCTACATGAAACAAAACCTGGGTAGCACCAGGACATTGATCAATCTTCCCTTTGTTGTGAGAGCACTACTTCAGTCTGATGCATTCGGCCAATCAACCATGTTCAAACCTGGCCAGAGTTCTAAAATTCCCAGGATCTCTTAATTACTGAGCTGCATCCAAAAGAAAGTTCCAGAAAGCCTCCAGCTGATTCAAGGGTTTCCTTCAGACTTAGGCTAAAGGCTCAGAGAGGATTCCTGGCCATTTTGCCAAGCATGTGCTCCTTCTATATCCTGTTGCTGTGGTGAAGTTCCATAAGGAGCCCTCTGGCATGAGGGCAGAAATGAAAGTGCCATGCTGCCAGAATAAGATGTAGAAGAAGCACATGTCCTAATACCAGACCTTCTTCCTCAAACCTGAGCCACCATCCCAAGCTCAACATACAGTAAGTCCCTTAAAGGCAGAGACTGTGTATTACCCATGAAACCATGGGTTTGCACAAGAACCATGGAAGATCTGCTACAGTGAATTCCCTGGTTTGGTAGAATTTGAGGTTCATCTGCCTGAGGCTGGTGTATGGGCAACAAATAACATTTAGTTAAATGTTTCTCCCAGAGCAGCAAAGGACTCCTCAAAACAGCTGCTCCCCCTGACAAGTCAGCACAGATTTATCCCACAATATAGGATGGCAGTGTCATCATATGTATGATTTGATCATGAAAAGATATAAATACTCTTGTTGTGCTTCCAAGTGTTCTCATTTCTGGATGCAAGGATTTGTAAATATCATCATCATTCCACTGCCTTGCTCTTCAAAATAAAAATGCATATATCACATTTGGGTAGAAATATTTAATTGGTAAATAGCAACAGTACAATTTGGACATCATCCTAAAAGTGATGAGAAATATAATATCATCCAAGAGGACCGATTTGTCAGTGTGCTGACAGCCATATATTTTTTTAACATTCAGTCACAGAGAACAGAACTTAAAAATAGAGTGGTTTAAACTTAGAACAGATTCTAGAAAATGATCGTATATATCCAATCTAAATCATAGAAATAGATTTTTAAGAGATTATGGGAAAAGGCAGGGAATTATTTAAGTCCATCTGCTGTGTTTAGGTCCAGATAACTACCTAAAGCATTGAAAACATTGCCTAAAGCTCCCTAGAAATATAGGAGCCAAAATATCTTGGGAATCCAGTCCAGAACTAAAAACATTCTCTAAATCAACAATATTCTGAATCTAAAGACTAAAAGAGGGCTTCCCTGGTGGCGCAGTGGTTAAGAATCCGCCTGCCAATTCAGGGGACATGGGTTCGAGCCCTGGTCCGGGAAGATCCCACATGCCACGGAGCAACTAAGTCCATGTGCCACAACTACTGAGCCTGCACTCTAGAGCCTGCAAGCCACAACTACTGAAACCCGCGCGCCCTAGAGCCTGCGCCACAACTACCGAGCCTGCGCTCTAGAACCTGCGAGCCACAACTACTGAGCCCACGTGCCACAACTACTGAAGCCCACACGCCTAGAGCCCGTGCTCCACAACAAGAGAAGCCACCGCAATGAGAAGCCCTCGCACTGCAACTAAGAGTAGCCCCAGCTCACTGCAACTAGAGAAAGCCTGCATGCAGCAACGAAGACCCAATGCAGCCAAAAATAAAATGAATAAAATAAATTTATTAAAAAAATAAAATAAAATAAAGACTAGAAGAACATTTCAGGTGTAACATATCATTGAATTCAATTGTATGGCAAATTGAAATACAACCTATAGGACACTGAATCTCAGTTTTCCTTTTAAAATGCTCATTGATTCAACAAACTCATATTGAATTTGAATTTGGTACTAGGAACTGGGGATCAAACATGATTAAGAGATGGCCAGTCTGCAAACTCACAGAATACAGCAGAAGACACACACCCACAAATGGTAAAGATACAGGATGCTGAGAGCTATGGTAACAGCAGCCCATCCAGATAAATACAGACTCTGGAGCTTCAAATGCCATACAAGGCAACAGCTCAGCTGGAGGCAGCAGCATCTTTTAATTAAGGGCCAGGCTCTGTGGTGAATTCAAATAGTGCTCTTTTTAGTGGTTGCTACCACTTCTAAGGATAACAATTTTTTTTCTGGCCAGAAGAAGTAAAAAAAAAAAAACAAAACTACAAAGCACTGGAAGTTTAAAAAAAGCAATCCAGGTTCAGTGCTAAGGTTTGTGGAAAGGAGGACAGCCCTTTACCTGACGCAGGGTGGCAGAGTCCAGACATCTAGGGGACCTCACATAAAAGGAGACACACCAGAGGGTGCCCAAGCTCAGGATATGGAGGTGCTGTGGCAGGACTGGGGTTGGGGGGACACTGTTGAAGCAGAAAGAGAGAGAAGGGGCAGCCTGAGAAGGCCTTAAAGCTCCCGAACAGGCTTTTTTTTTTTTTTTTTTTTTTTTTTTTGCGGTACGCGGGCCTCTCACTGTTGTGGCCTCTCCCGTTGCGGAGCACAGGCTCTGGACGCACAGGCTCAGTGGCCATGGCTCACAGTCCTAGCCGCTCCGCGGCATGTGTGATATTCCCAGACCGGGGCACGAACTCGTGTCCCCTGCATCGGCAGGCAGACTCTCAACCACTGCGCCACCAGGGAAGCCCCCTGAACAGGCATTTTAAATTCAAAACTCATGAGCTTGATCAGAATTGCACTGGAAGAAGATCATGTTTTTCAGTTTAAGAATTCTTATTTAGTTACATTCTCAGTATTTTAGCAAATACCTACTGTATTCATTTCCTAGGGCTGCCATAACAAAGTACCACAAATTGGGTATTTTAAACTGAAGTTTATTGTCTCACAGTTTGGAGGCTAGAAGCCCGAAATCAAGGTGTTGACAGAACTATTTCCTTCTGAGCACTGTGAGGGAAGGATCTGCTCCAGGCCTCTCTCCTTGGCTTGTAGATGGCTGTCTTCATATTTATATGGCATTCTCCCTGAATGGCACATCTTTATCCAAATTTCTCCTTTTCATAAGGACAACAGTCATATTGGATTAAGGTCTATTCTAATGACCTCATTTTTAACTTGATTACCTCTATAAAGACCCTCTGTCTAAATAAGGTCACATTCTAAAGTACTATGGTTAGGACCTCAGCATACAAATTGTAGGGGGACATAATTCAATCCATAACATCTATATTATAAAAGACACAGTCCCTGTCCAAAAAGAGATTATAATCTAATTGTGAAGTTGGGACTGAGCCACATGAGACAATTCAAGAATAACATTCAGAGAATGTAATTGAATTATAAGCTCTGTGTTTTGGGCAAAAGTCTTTAGGCTAGTAGTTCCTAAACATACATGTGCACTGGCTCCCATCACAATTACTGCCACATCTCAGTAGCACTATTTACTTGGTGCTTTTTAATTTCTACTCTTTCACTTAAACAAGTTTATCCTAGTCCGTTAACTGAAAACCAGTATCTTTGCCAAAAATAGAAGGCAAACTTAAAAATAAACACATCACTACTAAATTTTTTAGAACTGTCCAAAAATCATCTGAAATCCTCTCACCGCAGTTGTTAACACAGCAGTAAAGGCTGGTACACTGGAGAGAGCTCTCCGAATTAGGAAATTACAAGAAAGCTTTGATCAAATTTTGTTACCATCTATCTAACCTTGGGTAAGCAACTTAACCTGTCGAGTTTCCTCATCTAGTTTCCACCAACAGGTGGCATAGTTAATAAGGTGGTTCGTTGCTATAACAATTACATGAAATGTTCCTGAAAGAACTCTCTAAATATAAAAGCACTGTAAACACAGTATCATGGATAAATTGGAGGGAAGACTGAAACCTTACAACCTTAATCCTGCCTTCTTTTTCACTCTCTGATTTGGAGCTCTCCCTTTGAGGGAGATGGTATCCTTTGAGGTTTACCATCGCTACACTGACGGCCCACACCATCTCTCGCTTCTCTTGACCTGCCAGTTCGTGCTGGTCCCTATAGGGACACAGAGGCTGTTCGGAGAGACGGGTGGCCTCACTTCAGTCACCCTGCACTTTATGCCTCAAGGGCTGAGGCAGACCCGCCTCAGCTTTTTGTTTGTTGTCATTGGCGATGATCATTGCTCTGCACTTCACCTCCGCATCCAGCTGTATCCCACCAATGTCATCAAAAGCACAGAGAACACGGTCCCCTGATTTTCTCTTCTTTCGCTGCTCTTGAGTGAAAGAAATGCTTTGCTTTTCCACAAATAGTTCAGAGCCTGATGCCACATGCATCAGGGTCTTTTGAAGAACCACTTTCTTCAAAAGTGGTTCTCTCTGGGGGACTGGAGCACAGCTGTCAGTCAGCTTGACTTAGAAGCAAGAGATCAGAGAAAGGCATTTTCCCCAACAGTACAGTTTTCGATCCCACTTTGCCTGGTCCCAGTCAGCTCAATTTCACCTCTGAGTCTAAGACTAAAACCATGCCTATAACATCCCTGTAACCTCCAGTCTTGTAACATCACAATTTGCAACTTGAAAATCAAGCAAAACAAATAACTGTCTCCTCCGCCTCAAATTCCAAAGACCCTGTTTAAGCCCATATTTTTCAATATAAATTTACTAACTGGGTATTCAGTGAACTATTACATTGAGCAAGCAGGACTCACTGAGTACGACTTAACCCTATTCTACAACCCTGCTGTTTGTCCTAATCTGCTCTGGGGGACTACTTCTTCGCCCACCATTGGATGGAATGAGAGCAGGGCCCTTCACTTTTCTGGTCATTCTGAGATAATGAAAAGTCCTTTGGTTGCATCAAGTCACAAAAAAGTTCACTTCTGCAAATAAAATGTCTGGTCCTGTGTCAGAGACAAAACTTCAAGCTTCGGTTACAATGACATCTTCTCTCCTGTCTTCGCGTAGGTCTGCAGAAAGCCTTCCGAGAGAAAAGGAGACGTGGCCGGATTCCACCACATGGATTATTTCCCACCAGTTTCTGACTCTCTCAGGGTAACAGTGGGGTGGAAGGAGGAGAGATCAGCAGGGAGAGAAGGTCTGACTGAGCTGGCATGGCCACAATCTGGTGCCCGTATTCTGCAAGCTTGGAGTATCTCTCTCTTCCCAGGGGACCTTCCTGGATTCTGGAGACATACCCCATTCTGGGGATTCTCACCTGCAATTTCCCTGACGCGGTCACTTACAGCCCTGTGCCCACCAGAGATGCTGGGAGTCCGGGAGCGCACTTGGCCTCTTTCTGCCAAGGTCTTCTGTCCCGCCCCTTTGGGTGGCCCCTGGGAGACAGCAGCCTCTCCAGGTAGTCCCTTGAGCAGGTGTGACAATGACCCCACACCAGCTCTGTCGTGGGCAGACCCCACCCCTGGTCCACAAGAAACATGCATTCTTTTGCCAACAACTCAGGCTGTGCAGGCCACTGCCAGCAAGCCCTCCTCACTCGGAGGTCCAGCCAAATCTTATTACCTCTAGAGCCCTCAGGAGAGAGTCAGACTGTGACCATTCCACCGTGTCCCTCACACTGCAGAGGACACTTGTGAGCCTCTCAGAGCAGTTCCCCTGACATCCCTCTCACTTGATTTGAGGTGGAGGGAAGCACCTTACATCTCTCTGACAAGTCTGTGTGTGACAGAAAGAACAGGCTTCCCACAGCACATGGACAATGCCCCCAAAGAAACCCTCCATCAAATCAACAACTCTGAGCACCTGGGTGGCCAGGAAAGGGTCATGAGAGTGATTCTGGACCACCTCCTTCCCAAGTGCTGCTTGGGTGATCAAGCATCTCACTTTGAAATGTAGACGCGGTTGTCATCTTTCACCTGGGGGCCTCAGCTGACACTGACCCAGAACGATTTCCATATTAACATGCTTGAACACTAATGATGCTATTCATCAACTGAAGTCCAAGTGCCATCATCATATTTCTTACATACAGTGTTCAGTTTTATTTTTTAACTCAACAAATACTTTATCCAAAAGTAATGGGATGTACTTGGCAGTACAGCAAATGGAAACAGAAAATGCTCTTTGCCTGGCTCAAATCTGCAGTTTAGTCATCATCATCACAGTCGATACCTCCTATACTCTCATTAAAACAAGCCCTGTGCCCAGCACTTTACATGTATGCAGAAAAATCCTACTGAGCATTTTATTATTTCCTATGAGATTGCTACTGTTATCAGAGAGGGTAAGCAACCTGCTCAACATCACACAGGAAGCAAGTGGCAAAGCAGAGATTTACCTACATGTCTACCCAACTTCGTAGCCTAAACACATGATCTCTAGCCTCTGTTACGTGAGTTGGGAGGTTTATGACAAAGGATAATAGACAGAGCATAAGCTACAAAGTCAAGAAAATTTCAACTCCTCCGTATCTTAATTGAAAATACCTTGAATTAAATTCTTGGTCTATTACTTTGGCTATAAAATGAGGATACTAACAACTGCCTAAATTAGACACTTGTTGCACTACACAGCATCCATCTCTCTCCTCATTCTCAGCAGTGTAGCTTGTAGAGCACCACCCCCCCACACACACACCTCCAGGCAGAGCCTGGTTGGTTTGGAGGATAATTTGCATATGCCATTCTCTGGGCCACAGTTACTGGTCCAGGGAAGGGCTAGGTTTGCTTGGTTCTTTTCAGTCGCTGACAAATCCTAACTGATACACTACGCCATAAGGTTGTTTTAAGAATTAAATGAGGTAAGATGTGTAAAGCACTTAGTCTAATGCCTGGCAAAAATAAACTTACAGGGGCTTCCCTGGTGGCGCAATGGTTGAGAATCTGCCTGTCAATGCGGGGGACACGGGTTCGAGCCCTGGTCTGGGAAGATCCCACATGCCGCGGAGCAACTGGGCCCGTGAGCCACAATTACTGAGCCTGCGCGTCTGGAGCCTGTGCTCCGCAACAAGAGAGGCCGCGATAGTGAGAGGCCCATGCACCGCGATGAAGAGTGGCCCCCGCTTGCCACAACTAGAGAAAGCCCTCGCACAGAAACGAAGACCCAACACAGCCATAAATAAATAAATTTAAATCATACGGGCTTCTAAGAAGACCTCTGCTTAAAATAAATAAATAAATAAATAAACTTACATTTATTAAATGTTTGGCAATAATGTGGAACATGGACCGGACTAGAGCATGTTAGACTGACGACATTACTTCTGTAGCTAATAAAAAAGACCTAAACAAAATGAGAATCAAGAGGTGACAGTGCCAAGAATCACTGCTAACTTAAAACTTACATCGCTGAGTAGCAGATTAGATGTGCAGGTTGAGGGAGGGGGTAGAAGTCAACACCTTGGGTAAGGTTGTCAAGCCTGAGAAACTAAAAATAAAAAAAGCATTTCCACTAACTAAAACAGCGAAATGAAGAAGAACTGGTGTGGCATGTCAGTCAATTTGTTTTGAACAGGCTGAGTTTGAGAAATGCGTAGGATATTCAGAGAGACATGATCTCGGGAACTTTCAGCAGAGGTTGGGACTAGTTAGTGGTGTGCTGGTAAACTAGCTCTGGGTGAGTGGGAGGAAGCCCTGATTTGTAATGTTTGCCCCTTTTTGTGGTATAAATGCTCTTATGGCACAGCTGCCTTCATGCTACTTACATGAGGAATTGGGAAGAGATGGGCAGAACTGGCTCTCGTGAGCCAGGAAGAGATGGCTCCAGTCACCCTTGATGAAAATAAGCTTTCTGCTTAGACTGGCAGTGAATGAAATTGTTCAAGGCGAGAGGTTAAAAAGAAGAGAGTTCATAATGAAGCCTGAAGAATACTTAGAGGATAAGGGTGAAAAGGGGGGCAGTTTCAGCAAAGAGGAAAAGAATGAATGGCCAGAAAACTGGGGGAGTTGGGACAGTGTCACATCCAATGAAGAAACAGCCTCAAAAACTGGAGGTAGCAGACAGCACGTTAAGGCAGAGGGTGTGGACCAAAAAAAGGCCTAGTGTCTGACTTTTAAGAGTATTGTCGACTTGAAGTGCACAGTTTTGGTAAATAGTAGGGGAAGAGAGACTCTATTGTAACCGCTTATAAATAATTCTCTATATATGTCATTTTTTCTTCCTATCCTTTTTTTTTTTTTTTTTTTTGGCGGTGTGCGGGCCTCTCACTGTTGTGGCCTCTCCCGTTGCGGAGCACAGGCTCCGGACGCGCAGGCTCAGCAGCCATGGTTCACGGGCCTAGCCGCTCCACGGCATGTGGGATCTTCCCGGACCGGGGCACGAACCCGTGTCCCCTGCATTGGCAGGCAGACTCTCAACCACTGCGCCACCAGGGAAGCCCCTTATCCTTTTCTTAATAGAGATATTAAAGAAATTTTGTTGAAATATTTCAGCTCATGGACACTTTTGGGTGCTGGTCACATCTGCCTTTAGAAAACAGTAAATTACATCAGTTACAGTTTAGAGAAAGATGAGTAGGCTTGAAATTTTATGGCAAAGGAATTTAATAGGATCTAAGCAATCATATTAGATCCTCTCAGCCTTTCTTATGCCCAGAGCTTGTATATACACTCGGCCCTGTGGATTTAAAATCCCAAGGAATGGGGTGCTCCACGCAAAGGAAGCACAAGAAGTAACAGAACAATATATATCTCTGTGTATCTGATAAGAAGTCACCAGAAGAAATGTGATGGTTTAAATGGAACTCTTTCAAGAACCATAAACAAATGTTAAACTCTAGGTAAAAATGCATACTGTAGTGTTTAGTGGTGAACTGTACACTGATGTTTGCAATTTACTTTGAAATGCATCCAAAAATAAGATAGATTGATCAATGGATAGATATGTGATGAAATAAATATAAGAAGATGTTCATTGTATAATATAGGTAATGTGTATATGTGTGTGTTCACTGTACAATTCTTTCAAAATTTTCTGTATTTTTGATATTTTTCTAATAAAAATATTGGGGAAAATGCAAATAAATAAATAAATAAATGGAACTCTTTCACTGAAGTATTGCTCAAAGTGACAATAAGTATTGGGTTGGGGGGGTATTTTAGACAGTGGTATAAAAACTAGTAAAAAATGATTTATAAAATAAATTTCTATGAGCTTACTTTAAAGGAACTAACTCAGCATACACTACAGAATCTTCAAAGATGAATTGATTTTCAAAGGAGGCACAGCAAATACCCATTTAACAAACTCCGGTGTAACCGAAAGGCTTACTCGGGACAAGCAGAAAGACTGAGAAAGAGAACAATCTAAGAACAGTGGGAACCATGCCAGACGCTGAGCGCACGCCCCTGGGGGAGCATGAAATGTGCAGTTCTTCCAAGCATCCCACCAGGCTGAGTGGAATTTTAGTTTAAAATGATAGGTTTTTTGATATAAAAACAGCCCCTAAACACAAGCCAACTTCTTCTCTGGCACTCAAGCTAAGACAGGAGTCTGTTCCAATATTGGAAGTAAAGCTATAGCTGCCCTCAACTCATTGTTAAGTTGCATTGCCTTCTTTTTTCAAGGGTAATTTCGACTACACTCAAAAATCACCTGCAGGAGTTGACTTTAGCACCTAACTTCCTTTAAAAAGCAACTCCACTGGGGAGGAAATTCCTACAGACGCTATTTTTTCTGACTATTTCACTGAGTAACCACGGGTACATTACTTAATCCATCTGGGCCCTCAGCCTCTCATTTGTAAAATGAGGTCAGTGAAGTACATGATCACTAATTTCTTTTCTAAATCTAAAACCTCTATGACACTATCTTTCAAAATAAACTTCAGTAGATGAATAATATATTTTAATGATTCCAAATGACAAAAAAAAAAACAACCACAGTACTTCACTACCGGCATTTCCTTAAATGAGTAACAAGGTTTCCTTACATTTGAGTGAAACTTACTTAGAATGAGGAATTCTGGGGTTCTGTCATTAGCGCCCACACAATGTGAAGATGATAATGTGGCTGCTTAACTTAGCATTATTGCCGTAGTTAGAAAGACCAACAAGTAATAATAATAATTTCTAAAAGAAATTTTGTTAGTTGCATAGGACTCCATTCAGGCAAATGAATCACATGATGGGCCACAAAACTCTAAGTTAGCTGACATATGCTGACCTATAACCTTGCTTAAATCAGCAGTTACAGTGGGTCATGTGCAAAGCACAGGTCACCTTGTTTATCCCTTTGAAATGGCTCAGGAATGACAGGGGGGTTTTTTTGTTTTGTTTTGTTATTTATTTATTTATTTATGGCTGTGTTGGGTCTTCGTTTCTGTGCGAGGGCTTTCTCTAGCTGCGGCAAGTGGGGGCCGCTCTTCATCGTGGTGTGCGGGCCTCTCACTATTGTGGCCTCTCTTGTTGCGGAGCACAGGCTCCAGACACGCAGGCTCAGTAGTTGTGGCTCACGGGCCTAGCTGCTCCGCAGCATGTGCGATCTTCCCAGACCAGGGCTCGAACCCGTGTCCCCCGCATTGGCAGGCAGATTCTCAACCACTGCGCCAGCAGGGAAGCCTCCGGAATGACAGGTTTTGGCAGTTAAAGTGAACAGAGAAAAAAAATGGCTGTTACACAGCCCCAAACTAAGAATTTAACCTCTTCCAGATGTTCACTGACTTCTTCAGGCTCCCCTTTTCACATGAAATGTTTTATCATGTTAAAAATATGCCACAGACTTACACTTAAAGAAAAAAATCTATTTGGATGCTTTAAAAAGATACGCACTAAATATTTAGAATCCTATTAGTAATGTAAATTCACAGTTGGAAATTTCAAGATTTTTTTAGGTTAGTCTTTCAGTAACATATTTGCTTCTACATTACACCTTAATGCTGTAACTATAGTCTAAAAAACTGTCCTTATTTTTGTAGAGTAAAAGGATGATCATTCCTTGATCCATCAATAATCACATAATAGCACTTGTTCATACTAGAAGTGTAATAGTTATATATTTCTGAATGACAAAAACACTACAGATATTCTCCATGTCAAACTCACAGCCTTCGGGAAAACATCCAAGAGTGCTTAGAGTAGCAGATGCATATTTTTGAAAACAAGAGACCAAGAAAGGCCAAAAAAGTGAGCGTTTAAAGCAGTAACAGTGAGTTCAGGGAGCAAATTTATTTCTATTTAAACATACAGTGCTTTCTTTTTTTTTTTTCTTTTTTTAAATTTGGCTGCTTTGGGTCTTCATTGCTGCGCACGGCGAGCGGGGCCTACTCTTGGTTACAGTGCATGGGCTTCTCATTGCAGTGGCTTCTCTTGCTGCGGAGCACAGGCGCTAGGCATGTGGGCTTCAGTAGTTGTGGCTCACGGGCTCAGTAGCTGTGGCTCACGGGCTCAGTAGTTGTGGTTCATGGGCTCAGTAGTTGCAGCACTCAGGCTCTAGAGCGCAGGCTCAGTAGTTGTGACGCACGGGCTTAGTTGCTCTATGGCATGTGAGATCTTCCTGGACCAGGGCTCGAACCTGTGTCCCCTGCATTAGCAGGCGGATTCTTAACCACTGTGCCACCAGGGAACTCCAATGCTTTCTATATTAAAGACAGAATCCATGGGGCTTCCCCGGTGGCACAGTGGTTGAGAGTCCGCCTGCCAATGCAGGGGACACGGGTTCATGCCTCGATCCAGGAAGATCCCGCATGCCGCGGAGCGGCTGGGCCCGTGAGCCATGGCCGCTGAGCCTGCGCGTCCGGAGCCTGTGCTCCGCAACAGGAGAGGCCACAACAGTGAGAGGCCCACGTACCACACACACACACACACACACACACACAAAAGACAGAATCCATGGCTTAAGGAAACAGGAATCTAAAGGCCAACATATTGTATAATAATTGGGAAAAACCCTAGAATGACAGCAGTTTATTAAATATAGATATTTTAAAAATTCTTTCAGATGCCTGGTACAGGGTAAACTCCTAATATTGTTGAATGAAGAAATGAATGAATGAATACCAAAAATAATCTTTTGAATAAAATCATTAAGAGAAAACTACATAGATGGCCAACAGGCACATGAAAAGATGCTCAACATCACTGTCATCAGAGAAATGCAAATCAAAACCATAATGAGATATCACTTCACGCACCTCGCATTTGCTAGAATGGCTATCAACAAAAAGAACACAATGGGGGGTGAGGGAATGGGATGAATTGGGAGATTTGGATTGACATATATATTGACATATATATATATTGACATATATATATATTGACATATATACTAATATGTATAAAATAGATAACTAATAAGAACCTGCTATATAGCACAGGGAACTCTACTTCACTTAGCTGTACAGTAGAAACTAACACAACATTGTAAAACAACTATACCCCAATTAAAAAAAAATATGGACATGAAAAAAAAGAACACAGTAACAAATGCTGGTGAGGATGTAGAGAAAAGGGAACCCTCCTACACTGTTGGTACGAATGTAAACTGGTGCAGCCACTATGGAAAACAGTAAGGAGGGTCCTCAAAAAACTAAAAATAGAACTACCATACGATCCAGCAGTCCCACTCCTGGGTATATAAACACTAATTCTAAAAGATACATGCACCCTAATGTTCACAGCAGCATTATTTACAATTGCCAAGATATGGAAGCTACCTAAATGTCCAACAACAGATGACTGGATAAAGAAGATGTGTGTTTGTGTGTGTGCGCACACGTGCACACACACACAATGGAATACTACTCAGCCATAAAAAAGGATGAAATTTTGCCATTTGTAACAAAATCAGTGGACTTGGAGGATATTATGCTAAGTGAAATAAGTCAGACAGAGAAAGAAAAATACTGTATGATAGCACGTATATGTGGAGTCCAAAAAATACAACAAACTAGTGAATATAATAAAAAAGAAGCAGACTCACACATATAGAGAACAAATTAGTGGTTACCAGCGGGGAGAGGGAAGGGGGGAGGGGCAATATAGGGATACAGAATTAAGAGGTACAAACTATTATGTATTAAATAAGCTACAAGGATATATTGTACAGCTCAGGAGTTATAGCCAATATTTTATAATAACTATAAATGGAGTATAACCTTTAAAAATTGTGAATCACTATATTGTACAACTTTAATTTATATAATATTAACATCAACTATACTTCAATAAAAAAAGAAGAAACATAACATGAAATAATCTTCAATAAAAAAGTATTTACTTTTGTGTCATAATTGCTCTAGCCTAAAGCCTATTCTCTAATGAAATTGATTGATCTGCATGAATAATGTGGCACTGAAAGCTGCTCAGGACATTGCATGAACAGGACACAGTTAAAGAGTTAAGAGTGCAACTGAAGAGACAAATGTGGAAGAAGATAAATTACAACAGTGCAATCAGCACTGAAACAGTGATGCGAAAAAGTTTCTAAGGGAGCAGGAAAACGGACTGATTGCTTGAAAGAGATGGGGGGGGTGCGTGACAGAGTGGGTGGCTTCTGAATCCTGTCTAAAAGGATACACAGAAGTCAGCCAGGAAGAAAGGGGATGGGGACAGAGGCGCACCCTTCAAACATTGCACATGAAGCCCTTCATGGGAAAGACTGCATCTGCATGTGCAATTCCCGCCTCCTAGAATGACTCTTTTACCTTCTTGGTGAAGCCCGTTCTATACCCTTCCCATCCCCGAATCCATCTCAAGCATTAAACTGTTCCCCCTCCATGCTTTCACGGCCTCTGTAACGTTGTTCTGAACACACTGCATCATGCACCCCACTAAACTCTGAGCTGATCCATGTTGTATCCTATTGCCTAGTGGCAGACAAATAGGAGGCTCTCAACAAATGTTTGAAGTTGGTGTGGCAGCTACCTCCTACAAAACAATTCCCCTTGTATACATATCACAAGTGTTAGCTTGTTCCATCTTCCTCGCAATTGTGCAAAGTTGGTATTGTTCCCACTTTGTATATGAAGAAACGGAGGCTCAGAATGGTTAAAAAACTCCCAAGCACCAACTAAGTGACAGAGTCGGAATCTAAATCCATGTCTGTCTCACACCCCAATTCCAAAACCATCCTCTTATCCACACTATTCCTGATGCTGAGTTGATGGATCCACGAGACTTAACCCAGTTCAAGTTTGTTTGTAATTAAGGTATTAGTGTGGTTCTCATAATGATTTTATGAACTACAGTAAACTGAGCAAATATGACCATCTATCATATTTACTTGTTGTTTTATAAATTTTGATGTAAGAAAAGAAAAAATCAGGTTTTCTCAATGAGTAGATAAACACTAGGAGTTTGCAATTCATAACTGAAATAAAAAATACAAATCAGTTTTTCTCAATGAGCATGCATACATTGAGAGTTTGCAATTCACAGTTGAAATAAAAAATACACACAGAAGGTCGAACTACGAGAACTCAGAGGAAGAATTCCTTAATGTCACCATTAAAACTGTGTTACAACACTCTGGCACTCACAACTTAAAGCAGACTGAAGATGAGTTGTTCTATACAGTTTCTCTGAAGTCCATATGAAGTGAAGTGAGTCTGTAGTTATTCAAAAATCCAACAATGTCATTCAGGTTGTAGGAAACAACTGACAGAAATTAATGACTTTGATAGTTATCACAGCTCTATACCTCAAAGACTGCCAGGATAAGCCTGGTTTAAACTAAAGATACAAACAAATGGTACAAAATGAAATAGAGATTGTGTGAGAGCCCATAAAGGGGAAGACTCACTGGAGAAAATGAAAAGATTTCAGACATACCTGACATCTTTTATCATTACCTACATTAACCAGAAAAAAGAATGATTTGATTTGGTAAATCAACAAGGGTTTGAAGTTAAAATTTAAACTCCTCCTACTTGCTTCCATTTATTTTAGCATGCAACTTCGGGGGGGTGGTGTGTGTGTGTGTGTGTGTGTGTGTGTGTGTGTGTGTGTGTGTTGCAAGAAAGTCAAACCCCATGTACTCTAGTTTTGCTGATTCAGATGTCTTTTCTTTTCATCCTTAAATTATTTACTCACTCAATAAATTGTTGCTTTAAGCCACTAAGTTTTGTGGTGGTTTGTTATGCAAAATATATAACCAGAACAATTCCTGTCTATGAAAAAAACACAATAATAATAAAGACAATATGGAAGAAAGGGTTTAAAACAGGATGGAATTAAATGTCAACTATAAAAAAGAAGATGGGGAGGGAAGTGATTGTAGTGAATCTCTCCTAAGATCCTTGTACAGTTTGAGAGGTGCTTAAATATATTGATTCATTAAAACCTTTGTTAATTATACATGACCTGTATTTTAGGGTGACCACTAACAGACTAGAACTAGAATGTTCAACTGCCAAGCAAACAGATTGAAGAAGAAAGCGGGAGGTAGGGATGAGTTAAGGAAACTCATCATTTCAACTGAAGGCATAAAAGTAGAAGGAAAAAAATACCTATGAAAAAGCAGGCAATATATAGAAAACAAAATAAGATGTGGAAATAAATCCAAATATATGAAAAAATAATACCAAATGTAAAAACACTAAATGCACCAATTTTAAAAGATGGTCACACAGACTGGATAAAAACCATGAAGCTATAGATGATTTACAGCAGGTATATCTGAAGCAGTCAAAGAATGGCTGAAAGTAAATTGGTGGGAAAACATACATCAAGCAAAAACTAACCAAAAGGAAGCTGATAGGACAACTGATAACAGACAAACTGACTTTAAGAGAGATATCAGGATAAAAAGATGGCATTATAAATGTTCTTTCTTTATTGATGTGCCCACTATTTAGTCCTTAGGAAAGTATGAAAAGCCAATTAAAACAAACATTACAAAATTAGCATGTGTGGTAAGGATTATTTTGTACTCAGTAATGGGTTATATCAGAATGAAACATTTGTAAACCTCAGGCCATGGTATTTTCACAAAATATTTACAATTATTTAACATTTAATAATTATGGCACCTACGTAAGCCTCCTTTAGGGAAAAGTGACACAAATCAGCATGGGGGAAAAAATCAAGTTGTATTTAGAGAATAACTGGCTAGAAAATAAAAACCATGTCACTCTATGGAGCGAAGAATACCTATTTCAAGTATTGCTTTCAACCAGTATGTTAGGGGATAAAATATACTAAAGTGTCTTCAGTACACTGAGCTATACAATTTTTTTGAAACCTACGTCATGTCCAGGGAAGTGTTCCATTACCATTTTGAACTCATGGACTCCTCTGTGAACCAAATCTTCAGCATGCATAATAAAGGAAGATCCACGATCATCTGAGACACCAATGCAATGCTG
Organism: Delphinapterus leucas; assembly: GCF_059928025.1. Classification (NCBI taxonomy): domain Eukaryota; kingdom Metazoa; phylum Chordata; class Mammalia; order Artiodactyla; family Monodontidae; genus Delphinapterus; species Delphinapterus leucas. The sequence continues at coordinate 38,955,918 of NC_143136.1, read as the reverse complement.
TGAATTCAGATTCCAGTAACTGCTATTGTGCATCCATAATGTTGGGTATTATCCTTGGTCCTGCCCTAGATGTGTCCTCTCATTCAGTCTTCTGAACACCTTGCAAAGTATATCCCAAAGTATGACACTTTCTAACCTCCAGCATCTATTCTTGCAGCGACTATGGAAGAACAGACGTTGTTAGCAAGACACATCTACTATGGCAGAGATACCGACTGCTCACCAAATAGCCAAGGGCTTCTCCCCATTTCCCAGTCCCCATGCAGTTAGGCAGATCACGAGACTAGTGCTGAACGACGGACTCTGAGCAGAAATGAAATGTGCCACTTTGGGGACAAAGCATTTAAGAGCTGGTATAAAAGTCTCCAGCTGTCTCTTCCCTCGACACCTGCCCAAAGAGGCCCTATGTTCCAGATGGTGTAATGACAAGATGGTTGAGACTTTAATAATCCAGTATGGCAAAAACCAAGAGGTGGTAAGCCTGAGTCCCTAAAAGACAGTACAGAGCAAGCCCCCATGTTGGATACATAGCATTAGTAATAAATAATCTTTTGTCTGTTAAGCCACTAAGGACTCAGGAGTAGTTAATTACTGTAGCATAATCTGACCTATCCTAACACAACAAGGTAACAAAAAGTAATTTAGAGTTAAGTTGTTCCAAAAAATAATTTCATTTCCAAAGCTACTATTTTCTAAGATAATTTTTTTTTTAATTTAAAGACATGAGCTAAAATAACACCTCTTTGGCAGTAATCATGTAAAAATACCCCAAAAAAGAGTTTAAGAACAAATACTCTTAACTGTTTTTGACAGCTGTTCTGGAAACTAAATACCTAACACACAAATTATTTGTTCCATTTGACTGAATTTCAGATTAAACGGCAGCTTTCCTATCACCTTGGAAAGCACGCTGGTTTAGAACCTACATAATACTCATCTTAGAACACTGCATTATTTAGCATTCATATTTTAAGTGCTTTGTATAATTCCTAGAGCTCAATTTCAAAAGAATGGATTTTGTTTTCTGTAAGCAGAAGTAAGCCAGTATGCCACTTTAATCTGGAAATCCCTTCTTATGGACTCACTCAGTGGGTAAATTCGTGCTGCTGCTTTAGGAGAGGTACGAAAGGAGATGATTTCATTATTATTTACCGTAGCCAACATAAGGATGATAGTTTACAATCAGCAGGCCCTTACAATGAGCCCAGGTACCTTGCTAAGAGCACTGCATGCATTATCTCATTTAATTCTCATGATACTGGCACTTTCCTTAGTCTTTTTTATTTTTTTTAAGATGAGAAACCTGAGGTTTAAAAAGATTACATAATTCTCCCAAGCTAGTAAGTAGATCTGAATTTACTAGTCTGTCTGACTCTAGACCCTGTCCTCTTAATCACTGATAACCTCAGAATTTCTCAAAGTGTGCTGTGTGTGACAATCCTGTGTGGTCCATAGACACAGTTATTACTAACTGTTAATGTATGTTAGGAAGAAACATAGCTAACACAGCAAGCCTTTCCCAGACCTTACTGCTTAGAACAAGGTCAGGGTACATAACCAGTTTGCTTTCTTTTAATCAGATGGTTTAAAGAAAAAGATTAATAGCACAAGTGATAATCCCAATATTGCAAAAACCAAGAAAGTGCTGAGAAAATAACTAAAGGTTGAAAACCACTGGACTATATTTTTCAACACAGAGGGGAAAACATGAAGACTGGGACACAGGACTCTTAAGTCCCAGCCTTGACTGACTCCAAGTAACTGAATGGTATCACCATTCTGGACCTCAGTTTTTAATCTATAAAACATCAGCTTAAATTTGGAGCTCAAAAATACATGATCCCAATGCCTTGGATAACTACTGCAACTTTATTTTACCATCCAAATGCAAAGAAGTGTGAAAAATGTCATAATACATAAGCCAGGATTTTTTTAAGACAGGGTCAAAGTACAATTGTTCTGCCATCTATCTTTGAAGATACAATCAATGCACAGAACTGAGAGGTATACTCAAAGGATGGTCCAGACAATGCTGATAAATTATTTATCTGTTACCGGTCGATGACAAGATAAGAACCTTGATCCAAAATATGAAATACCTACATCAATAAGCACTTTATTTAGTTTAGATGATCTTTTAATAGCAAGATTTTCTCAATGAAGGAAGCTGTTACACTGATTTACATTCTGGAGAATGCTTCTTATCGAGTTACAGATCAGTAACAAACAGTTCAGAGACCAGCACTGTGAGAAGCACAGGTGTACAGCACAGTGTAAACTTCTAATTTTCATAAAGTGCATTTTCCCAGTTCTGTTCAGGCACCTGAAGTTGCCTGCACATAAGAAATGGCAAATTAAGCTTCTTGAACAGCCAGAAAAATAAGCACAAGATTAAAGGTTAAGGGGAATTAGATAGTGAGCCTGAAACAAATTTAATATTTTCTGCCTCCACTTTAAAAAGTGTCCACTTGACTTTTCGTGGAAAGCTGTTTGTGTTCAGTACCCTAAGGGTTCTTGCACAACATAAGCATTTGGTTCTTTTTATTTAGACAGCTTAGGAGGAGGCAATGAGTAGCACTATTAAATTTGTGAGGGGTCGATTCTAATTTTAGATACCAACACTAAATTATAAACCTAGTGATTTCTGGAAACCATCTGCAAGGCATTAATTGTTGTAATTTGGAGATTTGGGGCTATAGGTACATTGTGAACATCTCTGGAAATCTCAGGGTGTATATGAGACTTTCTGGAAGAAGAAAATATAATTAGCTTCTGTTTTAAGAACAATGTTCACACTCAAAGTTTCCCCAAATGGTGTTTTGATATTTTCAACTTTTTTTCTTTATATTCCCAATAGGATCTCTACATTGCTAAACTGCCTAAAGAAAGATTTATGTTTCTGATCCAGAAGGATATGTTTTCCCTCCAGACTAGTAGTGCTAAAAGTCATCTGGAACAAGCTGTACAGTGCAAAACGTTATTAGCAATTAGCTAAACAAAAACAAATCACACTTCTAGGTAGGAAGAAAATGTAAGCCAAGAGAAATACGATCAAAATGCGGAGTGTGCCAATAAGCCACACCTCGCCAGGCCTATGTTCCACCCAAATCCTTCCCCTTTGGGACTTATTTCTATAGAGACCATCTCTCAGTTCCACAAATAAAACTAGACATTGCTAGGAAACAGTCCAGCTTCTCAGGACACAGCTGAAGAGGAGTGGCTGCTTCCTACTAAGAGGTATAGAAACCTGAAGCTATTCCCGCTATATGTGCTTCTATGAAACCTATTTCACAGAGCCTGAGAGAGAACTTATTATGCATATTCCTCTTTAGTCATAACAGCCTTAAATTTAGGACATAACTTGGACCCCAACATTCTTTTCCCCATCTTAGCCCTGCATTTCCTCTTTTCTTTCAGGTCTTCTGCAAATGCATCATCGCACCTATCTTCCCTTCATAGGGCCCGAGAAAATTGTTTTGTACATTTTCAAATTACTAACTGCTCATTTGAAAGATTCTTCCCATCATGTCATTGATTCTATTAAACTCTTGAAAATGTCTGCATGGCTTGGAGTTACAGTTTTCAAATTTTTTATGTCAATTTTTTGTTACTTCTTTTAAAAACTGAGTGGTTTTTACCTATATTAAAGCAGCCCAAGTCCTCACCCTGAAGCAGTAACTATGGAAGTAGCCCACTCACTCTTCATCCTGCCTTTAAAAGCAGTTGTGTTCCTCCTTTCCCCTTTCTCATCATAACAGCCACCCCAGTGACTCAGTTAGGAATTACTGCTGGTACAAGAAAGCCTCACTAATGATAACTTAAACAGAGATGAAGATTTTTTTTTCATATATAGCAAGAACTTTGGAGTTCCAGTCCAAGCTCTTTCTTTCTTCTCTGTAATTCTTGGCTCTTAATTTTCTTGATTGATAACTTATGGTTGCTACATGGATGCCACAACTCAAGATATCACATCCTTTCACCAGAGTCCCAAGTACAAGAGAAAGGGAGGTTTAAAGACTCTCTTCATGAGGCTCTGGTTTTTCATTAGAAAAGGAAGTTTCCCCAAAGTCTTTCCCTTACATATCACTGGCCAGAACTGGGTCACATGTGTACTCCCTGACTACTCACTAGTTGGACTACCACATCAGTTTAGACCCTTCCTGAGTCTGGAGAGGGCCTGCCTGCCCTGAGATCAAGGGCTTGCTGCTCACCCCCTGACCCCATAAGGAAGAAGGGATCAGGAGATGGCTGCCAGCTAAAGACCACAGTGCTGTCACCCGTCCCTCACTGTGTGGGATGGAAAAGTCCCCACAGAAGTGAGGCTGTCTCCAGTCCAGAGGTCAGAACAGTCCATCCTAGCCCCAGGAAAGAAATGGATATCTCTGCTTAAACCAAGGTCCCTGTCACTCACTTTGAGGTCCCAGATAGCCAATCTTTCTTTTAAACACAGCTGTGGTTCTGCAACTACATAAATGAGCCATCCTTAATGTTCTAGATGTTAGGACCTGTGCCGTTTAAAGCCATTAACTGTGGAAGACCTGTTAAAACCAACAGCATGCCTGAAAATACCACATACCTCATTCCACCTACATGATACTTTTATTTCTGAATTCTAGTCTCTGTGTTCATCCCATCCTGTTAAGAGGTCTGAGGGTGCCAATTCCTCACACCTTTTCCATGCTAGGGATCTAAAACTATTAGAAAATACACTAAGAAGGAGACAAACATATGGGACTCAAACTATCATTTATTATTTATTCAGAGTTCTCTGGAAATGGCTAAATGCGGAAATTAAGTGGAACCTCTTACTGTCTACCCTAAATCGAAAGCAGGGGAGAAATTTCTGCTTCAGGCCATATTGCAGTAATTAGTTCCAGACTTGCCTTCCTAATGAATCAACTGTAAAACTAGAAGGCAGTGGTTTTCTGACATTGCACAATAGATTAAAATCCCGAAGTGAAGGCAAACTTATAAGTTGACTCCACGACCACCCAGATCTCAGCTGGGGGACAATTTCCTGGCAGTTCTGATGAGCTAAGGAGGCATCAATCAGAGTTTGGGTCAACTGAAGTGGCTAGAATCTCCAGGCAAGGCACTGGAAAGGAAAGAGCTATGGGGGGATGAAGGCCAGAAGTCCACATGGGGATCCCCCATAAGCCCTTGGCTAAGGTCTGGGCTGCACATGTGCAGGGCAAGACTACCAAGGCTTCTTTCCAGAGAGCAGCTGCTACAGGACTGAGAGTGTAGTGGAGTTAAAGAAGTCAAGCAGTGCTGGAGAACACTGGAGTTACAGCTGAGCCAGAGAGAATGGTTAACATTCCAGGCACGCAGCTAAAACATCAGAAATGCCACTACTTAGGAATAAGCACGAAGTCCTAGAGTAAAGCCTAGTAGACCTACTCTAACAAAGCCCCAAACCAAGCCCTAACAAAGTCCATAGAGGAGACCAAACTTGAAGGCTGAACGCCATCAAGCTAGAAGTGCTGCATAACTACACTGGGCTTTCCATAGATCCATTCTAACCAAGTGTTAAATCATATGTAGTAAGCTCAAGGAAATAAATCTGCCAACTAGAATAAAAATTAACATTAAAATAAAAAGTATGCCACAGAACTCAGGATTTCTACAGTACAGAATCCTCAATGTCCAGTGTAAAGTAAAAAATTGCTGAATATACAAAGAAACAGGAAAATGGGACTCATGGTCAAGAGAAAAACAGACAATAAAAACGTACCCTTAGATGACCCTCAGAGATATTGGATTTAGCAGAGAATTTAAAGCAGCTGTATTCAAATCAATTCAAAGACCTGAACAAAGATATGGTCTGACAGACTTAAGACATAGGGACTCTCATAAGAGTAATTCAAACTATAAAAAGAGAAATCCATATTCTATCAATGAAAAGTCAAATAACTGAAATTTTAAAATCCATTGGATGGGCCTGACAGGAGAATAAAGATAAAAAAAGAAAAAGTTAGTAAACTTGAAGATAGGTAAGTAGAAATGGTTGAATTTGAATACCAAAGAGATTAAAGAACAATTAACCAGAGCCTCAGGATCTTGTAGAACAATATGAAATGATGTAACGAATGTGTAACTGAAGTCTCAGAAAAACAAGAAGAAAGTGAAAATGGATAGAAAAAGTATCTGAAAATACAATGGCCAAAATTTTCACAGTTTTCATTAAAAACATTTACTTAACTCAAAGAATCACAACCAGGATAAATAAAAAGAAAATCACACCTAGGGGGACCTTGAAGATGGCGGAAGAGTAAGACGCGGAGATCGCCTTCCTCCCCACGGATACACCAGAAATACATCTACACGTGGAACAACTCCTACAGAACACCTACTGAAGGCTGGCAGAAGACCTCAGACCTCCCAAAAGGCCAGAAACTCCCCACGTACCTGGGTAGGGCAAAAGAAAAAAAAGAAAAAACAGAGACAAAAGAATAAGGACGGCACCTGCGCCAGTGGGAGGGAGCTGTTAAGGAGGAAAAGTTTCCACACACTTGGAAGCCCCTCCGCGGGCGGAGACTGCGGGAGGCGGAGGGGGGGGCTTCGGGACCGCGGAGTAGTGCACAGCGACGGGTGCGGAGGGCAAAGCGGGGAGATTCCCGCACAAAGGATCGGTCCCGACCGGCACTCACTAGCCCGAGAGGCTTGTCTGCTCACCCGCCCGGGTGGGCGGGGCTGCGAGCTGAGGCTCGGGTTTCGGTTTTGGACGGAGCGCAGGGAGAAGACTGGGGTTGGCGGTTTGAACATAGCCTGAAGGGGTTAGTGCACCACGACTAGCCGGGAGGGAGTTCGGGAAAAGCCTGCACCTGCCGAAGAGGCAAGAGACTTTTTCTTCCCTCTTTGTTTCCTGGTGCGCGAGGAGAGGGGTTTAAGAGCGCTGCTTAAAGGAACTCCAGAGACGGGCGCGAGCCGCGGCTAAAAGCGCGAACCCCAGAGACGGGCGGGAGACGCTAAGGCTGCTGCTGCCGCCACCAAGGGGCCTGTGTGCGAGCACAGGTCACTCTCCACACCCCTCTTCCGCGGAGCCTGTGCAGCCCGCCACTGCCAGGTTCCCGGGAACCAGGGACAACTTCCCCGGGAGAACGCACGGCGGGCCTCAGGCTGGTGCAACGTCACGCCGGCCGCTGCCGCAACGTCACGCCGCCTCAACGTCACGCCGCCTCTGACGCCGCAGGCCCGCCCCGCACGCAGTGCCCCTCCTTCCCCCCACCCCCGGCCTGAGTGAGCCAGAGCCCCCGAATCAGCGGCCCCTTTAACCCTGTCCTGTCTGAGCAAAAAACAGACGCCCTCCAGCGACCTACACGCAGAGGCAGGGCCAAATCCAAAGCTGAGCTCCTGTGAGCTGTGAGAACAAAGAAGAGAAAGGGAAATCTTTCCCAGCAGCCTCAGAAGCAGCGGATTAAAGCTCCACAATCAACTTGATATACCCTGCATCTGTGGAATACCTGAATAGACAAGGAATGATCCCAAATTGAAGAGGTGGAATTTAGGAGCGAGATCTATGATTTTTTTCCCTTTTCCTCTTTTTGTGAATGTGTACGTGTATGCTTATGTGTGAGATCTTGTCTGTATACTCTTGCTTCCACCATTTGTCCTAGGGCTCTATCCGTCCATGGTTTTTTAAAAAAAATTTTTTTCTCAATAATTAATTTTAATTGTAATAACTTTATTATACTTTACCTTCGTTCCTTCTTTCTTTCTTTCTTTCCGTCCTTCCCTCCTTTAGACAACGAATCACCCCAAATTGAGGAGGTGGTCTCTGAGAGCAAGATTTATGATTTTTCCCCCTTTACCTCTTTTTGTGAAGGTGTATGTGTATGCTTCTGTATAAGATTTTCTCTGTATAGCTTTGCTTCCAACATTTGTCCTAAGGTTCTATCCGTCCCTCTGTTTTTCTTTTTTCTAAATATTTTTTAATTCAATAACTATATTATACTTTATTTTATTTTTACTGTATCTTCTTTCTGTCTTTTTTCCTTCTTTCCCTCCTTCCTTCCTTCCTTCCTTCCTCCCTCCCTCCCTCCTTTCTTTCCTTCTTTGCTTCTTTCTTCCTTCCTTCCTTTCCTCCTTTCCTTCTTTCTTTCCTCATACTTCTACTAATTCTCTCTACTTTTTCTCCCTTTTATTCTGAGCCGTGTGGATGAAAGGCTCTTGGTGCTCCAGCCAGGAGTCAGGGCTCTGCCTCTGAGGTAGGAGAGCCAACTTCAGGACACTGGTCAACAAGAGACCTCCCAGCTCCACATAATATTAAACGGTGGAAATCTCCCAGTGACCTCCATCTTAACACCAGCACCCAGCTTCACTCAACGACCAGCAAGCCACAGTGCTAGACAACCTATGCCAAACAACTAGCAAAACAGGAACACAACCCCACCCATTAGCAGAGAGGCTGCCTAAAATCATAATAAGGCCACAGACACCCCAAAACACACCACCAGACGTGAACCTGCCCACTAGAGAGACAAGATCCAGCCTCATCCACCACAACACAGGCACTAGTCCCCTCCACCAGGAAGCCTACACAACCCACTGAAACAACCTTAGCCACTGGAGACAGACATCAAAAACAACGGGAACTACGAACGTGCAGCCTGCAAAAAGGAGACCCCAAACACAGTAAGATAAGCAAAATGAGAAGACAGAAAAACACACAGCAGATGAAGGAGCAAGATAAAAATGCACCAGACCTAACAAATGAAGAGGAAATAGGCAGTCTACCTGAAAAAGAATTCAGAATAATGATAGTAAGGATGATCCGAAATCTTGGAAGTAGAATGGACAAAATGCAAGAAACAGTTAACAAGGACCTAGAAGAAATAAAGATGAAACAAGCAATGATGAACAACGCAATAAATGAAATTAAAAGTACTCTAGATGGGATCAATAACAGAATAACTGAGGCAGAAGAACGGATAAGTGACCTGGAAGATAAAATAGTGGAAATAACTACTGCAGAGCAGAATAAAGAAAAAAGAATGAAAAGAACTGAGGACAGTCTCAGAGACCTCTGGGACAACATTAAACGCACCAACATTCGAATTATAGGGGTTCCAGAAGAAGAAGAGAAAAAGAAAGGGACTGAGAAAATATTTGAAGAGATTATAGTTGAAAACTTCCCTAATATGGGAAAGGAAATAGTTAATCAAGTCCAGGAAGCACAGAGAGTCCCATACAGGATAAATACAAGGAGAACTACACCAAGACACATATTAATCAAACTGTCAAAAATTAAATACAAAGAAAGCATATTAAAAGCAGCAAGGGAAAAACAGCAAATAACACACAAGGGAATCCCCATAAGGTTAACAGCTGATCTCTCAGCAGAAACCCTACAAGCCAGAAGGGAGTGGCAGGACATACTGAAAGTGATGACGGAGAAAAACCTGCAACCAAGACTACTCTACCCAGCAAGGATCTCATTCAGATTTGATGGAGAAATTAAAACCTTTACAGACAAGCAAAAGCTGAGAGAGTTCAGCACCACCAAACCAGCTTTACAACAAATGCTAAAGGAACTTCTCTAGACAAGGAACACAAGAGAAGGAAAAGACCTGTAATAACGAACCCAAAACAATATAGAAAATGGGAATAGGAACATACATATCGATAATTACCTTAAATGTAAATGGACTAAATGCTCCCACCAAAAGACACAGATTGGCTGAATGGATACAAAAACAAGACCCTTATATATGCTGTCTACAAGAGACCCACTTCAGACCTAGAGACACATACAGACTGAAAATAAGGGGATGGAAAAAGATATTCCATGCAAATGGAAACCAAAAGAAAGCTGGAGTAGCAATTCTCATATCAGACAAAATAGACTTTAAAATAAGGACTATTACAAGAGACAAAGAAGGACACTACATAATGGTCAAGGGATCGATCCAAGAAGAAGATATAACAATTGTAAATATTTATGCACCCAACATAGGAGCACCTCAATACATAAGGCAAATACTAACAGCCATAAAAGGGGAGATCGACAGTAACACATTCATAGTAGGGGACTTTAACACCCCACTTTCACCCATGGACAGATCATCCAAAATGAAAATAAATAAGGAAACACAAGCTTTAAATGATACATTAAACAAGATGGACTTAATTGATATTTATAGGACACTCCATCCAAAAACAACAGAATACACATTTTTCTCAAGTGCTCATGGAACATTCTCCAGGATAGATCATATCTTGGGTCACAAATCAAGCCTTGGTAAATTTAAGAAAATTGAAATTGTATCAAGTATCTTTTCTGACCACAATGCCATGAGACTAGATATCAATTACAGGAAAAGATCTGTAAAAAATACAAACACATGGAGGCTAAACAATACACTACTTAATAATGAAGTGATCACTGAAGAAATCAAAGAGGAAATAAAAAAAATACCAAAAACAAATGACAATGGAGACACAACGACCCAAAACCTATGGGATGCAGCAAAAGCAGTTCTAAGGGGGAAGTTTATAGCAATACAAGCCCACCTTAAGAAGCAGGAAACATCTCGAATAAACAACCTAACCTTGCACCTCAAGCAATTAGAGAAAGAAGAACAAAAAAACCCCAAAGCTAGCAGAAGGAAAGAAATCATAAAAATCAGATCAGAAATAAATGAAAAAGAAATGAAGGAAACGATAGCAAGGATCAATAAAACTAAAAGCTGGTTCTTTGAGAAGATAAACAAAATAGATAAACCACTAGCCAGACTCATCAAGAAAAAAAGGGAGAAGACTCAAATCAATAGAATTAGAAATGAAAAAGGAGAAGTAACAACTGACACTGCAGAAATAAAAAAAATCATGAGAGATTACTACAAGCAACTCTATGCCAATAAAATGGACAATCTGGAAGAAATGGACAAATTCTTAGAAATGCACAACCTGCCAAGACTGAATCAGGAAGAAATAGAAAATATGAACAGACCAATCACAAGCACTGAAATTGAAACTGTGATTAAAAATCTTCCAACAAACAAAAGCCCAGGACCAGATGGCTTCACAGGTGAATTCTATCAAACGTTTAGAGAAGAGCTAACACCTATCCTTCTCAAACTCTTCCAAAATATAGCAGAGGGAGGAACACTCCCAAATTCCTTCTACGAGGCCACCATCACCTTGATACCAAAACCAGACAAGGATGTCACAAAGAAAGAAAACTACAGGCCAATATCACTGATGAACATAGATGCAAAAATCCTCAACAAAATACTAGCAAACAGAATCCAACAGCACATTAAAAGGATCATACACCATGATCAAGTGGGGTTTATTCCAGGAATGCAAGGATTCTTCAATATACGCAAATCTATCAATGTGATAAACCATATTAACAAATTGAAGGAGAAAAACCATATGATCATCTCAATAGATGCAGAGAAAGCTTTCGACAAAATTCAACACCCATTTATGCTAAAAACCCTGCAGAAAGTAGGCATAGAGGGAACTTTCCTCAACATAATAAAGGCCATATATGACAAGCCCACAGCAAACATCATCCTCAATGGTGAAAAACTGAAAGCATTTCCACTAAGATCAGGAACAAGACAAGGTTGCCCACTCTCACCACTCTTATTCAACATAGTTTTGGAAGTTTTAGCCACAGCAATCAGAGAAGAAAAGGAAATAAAAGGAATCCAAATCGGAAAAGAAGAAGTAAAGCTGTCACTGTTTGCAGATGACATGATACTATACATAGAGAATCCTAAAGATGCTACCAGAAAACTACTAGAGCTAATCAATGAATTTGGTAAAGTAGCAGGATACAAAGTTAATGCACAGAAATCTCTGGCATTCCTATATACTAATGATGAAAAATCTGAAAGTGAAATCAAGAAAACACTCCCATTTACCATTGCAACAAAAAGAATAAAGTATCTAGGAATAAACCTACCTAAGGAGACGAAAGACCTGTATGCAGAGAATTATAAGACACTGATGAAAGAAATTAAAGATGATACAAATAGATGGAGAGATATACCATGTTCTTGGATGGGAAGAATCAACATTGTGAAAATGACTCTACTACCCAAAGCAATCTACAGATTCAATGCAATCCCTATCAAACTACCACTGGCATTTTTCACAGAACTAGAACAAAAAATTTCACAATTTGTATGGAAACACAAAAGACCCCGAATAGCCAAAGCAATCTTGAGAACGAAAAAAGGAGCTGGAGGAATCAGGCTCCCTGACTTCAGACTATACTACAAAGCTACAGTAATCAAGACAGTATGGTACTGGAACAAAAACAGAAATATAGATCAATGGAACAGGATAGAAAGCCCAGCGATAAACCCACGCACATATGGACACCTTATCTTTGATAAAGGTGGCAGGAATGTACAGTGGAGAAAGGACAGCCTCTTCAATAAATGGTGCTGGGAAAACTGGACAGGTACATGTAAAAGTATGAGATTAGATCACTCCCTAACACCATACACAAAAATAAGCTCAAAATGGATTAAAGACCTAAATGTAAGGCCAGAAACTATCAAACTCTTAGAGGAAAACATAGGCAGAACACTCTATGACATAAATCACAGCAAGATCCTTTCTGACCCACCTCCTAGAGTAATGGAAATAAAAACAAAAATAAACAAATGGGACCTAATGAAACTTCAAAGCTTTTGCACAGCAAAGGAAACCATAATCAAGACCAAAAGACAACCCTCAGAATGGGAGAAAATATTTGCAAATGAAGCAACTGACAAAGGATTAATCTCCAAAATTTACAAGCAGCTCATGCAGCTCAATAACAAAAAAACAAACAACCCAATCCAAAAATGGGCAGAAGACCTAAATAGACATTTCTCCAAAGAAGATATACAGAATGCCAACAAACACATGAAAGAATGCTCAACATCATTAATCATTAGAGAAATGCAAATCAGAACTACAATGAGATATCATCTCACACCAGTCAGAATGGCCATCATCAAAAAATCTAGAAACAATACCTGCTGGAGAGGGTGTGGAGAAAAGGGAACACTCTTGCACTGCTGGTGGGAATGTGAATTGGTTCAGCCACTATGGAGAACAGTATGGAGGTTCCTTAAAAAACTACAAATAGAATTACCATATGACCCAGCAATCCCACTACTGGGCATATACCCTGAGAAAACCAAAATTCAAAAAGAGTCATGTACCAAAATGTTCATTGCAGCTCTATTTACAACAGCCCGGAGATGGAAACAACCTAAGCGCCCATCATCGGACGAATGGATAAAGAAGATGTGGCACATATATACAATGGAATATTACTCAGCCTTAAAAAGAAATGAAATTGAGCTATTTGTAATGAGATGGATAGACCTAGAGTCTGTCATACAGAGTGAAGTAAGTCAGAAAGAAAAAGACAAATACCGTATGCTAACACATATATATGGAATTTAAGGGGAAAAAAAATGTCATGAAGAACCTAGGGGTAAGACAGGAATAAAGACGCAGACCTACTGGAGAACGGACTTGAGGATATGGGGAGGGGGAAGGGTGAGCTTTGACAGGGCGAGAGAGAGTCATGGACATATACACACTAACAAACGTAGTAAGGTAGATAGCTAGGGGGAAGCAGCCGCAAGGCACAGGGATATTAGCTCGGTGCTTTGTGACAGCCTGGAGGGGTGGGATAGGGAGAGTGGGAGGGAGGGAGACGCAAGAGGGAAGACATATGGGAACATATGTATATGTATAACTGATTCACTTTGTTATAAAGCAGAAACTAACAAAAAAAAAAAAAAGAAAATCACACCTAGGTACATAATAGACAAACTGCTGAAAACCAAGATAAAGAAAAAAATGTTGAAAGTAGCCAAAAGGGAAAAAAAGAAACACATTTCATATAGGGAAGCAAAAATACAATGAGGATACGTAAGAAAGGTACAGAAACAGCTTGAAATAAACTAAAGAAGAATAGCACTTTTCAAAAGAGATTTATTTCCTAATTCTATTTTCCTAGCTATATCTTTGGACTAATTCCAGATTTAGGACTCTGGCCTATTCTCTAGAAAGTGAAATGTAAGAACACCAAGATTTTGTGACTTTGGTCACTTGGGAATAAGATAACTCTTGTTGTGGAGCACAGGCTCTAGGCACACGGGCTTCAGTAGTTGCAGCACATGCACTCAGTAGTTGTGGCTAACGAGCTCTGGAGCGCAGGCTCAGTAGTTGTGGCGCACGGGCTTAGTTGCTCCATGGCATGTGCAATCTTCCCAGACCAGGGATTGAACCTGTGTCCGCTGCATTAGCAGGCAGATTCTTAACCATTGTGTCACCAGGGAAGCCCCCCTTTTTTTTTTTTTTGATTTTTGCTTTCAATTAAAGTAGATACTTATATTTTCTGGAATGTGCTATTCATCGTGCACTCACCTATGAATAACAGATGCAAATCAGCTAAACAGAGCTAGGACACTTTCATTAAAACAAATAGTAACCTATTTCTAAGTCATTTGTTAGGAGAATATGACACCTTGTTTACCTAATTGATCTAGGACACATCAAGGAATTTTGAAATAAAAAGATACTTTAGACTACAAGTTGTTCTTAATGTAATTCAACCTTCTGAAACAGCACATTTTTTCATATCAGTTATCTAAATCTAAACATCCTTTTCATCAGTTTAAAAATACTAGTAAATGTTAATAGCCACCTCTTTCCAAAACGCGGTTATTGATCAAGGGCAAAGAAGTTTTACAAAGAAAATACTGCAGGTTCTGACATTTAATTAAGGTAGAGATATAACCACAGTATTCATATCAGCAAAAGGTATTTATACTTGTTGACTGCCCCCCGCCCCCGCCCCAAAGAAGAAGAAAAAGTTCCTAGGATCTGGCTGCTTTAAATTATGTGTGTGAATTTCTTTCCAGGAGAAAACACAGAATAATATAATGTCAGAGTGAAATGTAAGATCAAGTCACAAGCAAGTCCAGGTCATTTGACTCACCTATGTGATAAAGTCCAATCCAATCACTGGGGTCCACCTCCTCTTTAATGTCCCAGAAGATGATGAGGTTCTGAGCTTGCCCCAGCGTGTACTCATACATGCTGGCAGTCAGGCTGGAGCGGCTCTCAGAAGTCACCAGATCGGTGTCGCTGTTGGCCCGCTGTAGAGTCATATTCTCGGGCATGGAGCTCTGGGCGGCCAGGCTCTGGAGGTTCTCTGGACTCAGTGTGTACCGCATCTGGGGATTTCGACGCCTCACAAAAAGCAGGTGCTCCCGGGCTGAGCTAGCCATCCCGTCTGCCTCTCTGAGGTTGGCTTTCTACAAAGCTGTGAGAGACAAACAAGCACAAAGCATTAGTGCTACAATGCAAGGAATTAAGTTTAAGCTTCCCAGATAAAAAGACTTTATGAGTGTTTGTTAAAGCTTAACCATGCAATAATCTTCTGCTGTCAAAATAAAACCTATATTCTACTGTCAACTGATGATTGTCAGAAACAACTTCTATAGACTGAGGTCACAAGATGGCAAAGGCCATCAAACACCTGTGGCCCTCAATTTCACTGGGCACAGCTTCCTCAGAGCAATTAAGGAGACTTCCCTACCATCCCTTTTACGGCTATTCTTTCTCCTTCAGAAATGGCATCCTCCTCTCCTTCACATATTCATTTGCTGATGCAATTAAATTTTAAAATAGCAAGACAGAAAATTTTGAGACATGTTCAACAGAGTTGAAATATACTACTGAGGACAAGTTCTATTTCCTTCCCATAGGAATGAAACTCACTAAACCCTTTTTCAGGAGCTTGCTCAAATGTTACCTCCTCACTTAAATAGAGTTGGCCATCCTGTTTAAAACTGCAACAGCCAAGCATTTCCCATCCCTCCTTCCTGGCTTTACTTTTCTCAAAAGCAATTACTCTGATCTGATGTACCACCACATAGTACCATACAATTATTTATTTGGTTACTGTGTACTTTCCCCCACAAGAATGTAAGCTGGGGGAAAGAACACTCTTCAATAAAAGGTGATTGGAAAATTGGGCAACCATGTGCAAAAGAATGAAACTGGACCACTGTCTTACACCATGCACAAAAATCAACTGAAAATGGCTTAAAAACTTGAAATAAAGCTCCGAGAAGAAAACACAGACCAAAAATTCTTTGACATAAATCGTAGCAATATTTTTTTGGTTCTGACTCCTAAGGCAAAGGAAACAAAAGCAAAAATAAACAAATGGGATCTAACTAAACTTAAAAGCTTTTGCACAGCAAAGAAAATCACTGATGAAACAAAAAGACAACCTACTGAATGGAAGAAAATATTTTTAAATGATATGACTGATAAGGGGTTAATATCCAAAATATATAAACAGCTCATACAACTCAGTATCAAAACAAACCAAACAACCCAATTAAAATATGGGCAGAAGACCTAAACAGACATTTTTCCAAACAAAACACAGATGACCAACAGGCACATGAAAAAATGCTCAACATCGCTAATCATCGGGGAAACGCAAATCAAAACCACAATGAGGTACTGCCTCACACCTGTCAGAATGGCTTTTATCAAAAAGAAAACAGATAACAAATGTTGGCAAGGATGCGGAGAAAAGGAAACCCTCCTGCACTGTTGGTGGGAATGTAAATAGGTACAGCCACTATGGAAAACAGTATGGAAGTTCCGTAAAAAACTAAAAATAGAACCAACCACCATATGATACAGCAATTCCAGTTCTGGGTATATATCCAAAAGAAATGAAAACAGGATATCAAAGAGGTATCTACACTCCCGTGTTCATTGCCGCATTATTCACAATAGCCAAAATATGTAAACAACCTAAGTGTCCATCAATGAATAAATGGATAAAGAAGATGCAATACATATACATATGATGGAGTATTTTCCAGCCATGAGAATGAAAGAAATCCTGCTCTTTGCAACAACACAGATGAACACTGAAGCATCATGCTAAGTGAAATAAGTCAGAGAAAGACACATACTGTATTATCTCACTTATATGTGGAATCTAAGAAAAAAGTCAAACTCTTAGAAACAGAGAGTAGAAGAGTGGTTGCCAGGGGCTGCGGGATGGGGGGTAATGGGAAGGTTGGTGAAAGACTACAAACTCTAAATTTTCAGATGAATAAGGTCTGAGGAACTAATGTAAAGCACAAATGACTACAGTTGATAACACCATATTATATAATTGAAATTTGCTAAGAGAGTAGAACTTAAATGTTCTCATCAAAAAAGAAGTGTGATAGATGTGTTCATTAACTAGATGGTGGGAATCCTTGCACAACGTATATGTACATCAAATCACCACAATATAAACTTTAAATATCTTACAATAGTATCAATTATACCTCAATAAAGCTGAAAAAAATAAAAAAGAATGTAAGTTTCACAAATGCATCTGTTTTGTTCACTATTTTATCCCCAGTGTTTCCAACAGTGCTTGGTACAGAGTAGGTGTCGATAAATGTTGAATGAAAAGATCACTGAACAGTGAGCATCCTTGTGCTAGATAGTCCTTAAGCTCCTAGGAGATACTCCTTACTATCTCCTAGATACTCATGACCTACACCTTGAGTCCCTTTGCTGGGCCTGCCCTTTGCCAAACCTATTTCTACCATCTAGACCCACAGTAAGCTATTTCCTTTGGCTCCCACTTGGCCTCCATCTAAAGGAACAAAGCTTTTCCTGTTCAAACTTAGATCCAGTCCCCTGTTGGTTCACTGAGTCTAGTCCTAAGATATCCATTTTCTTCTCCATTGCCAGGCTCTGACAGAGATTCTTTCTAAGACCTCTGTACTTTACTCTAGCACATTTGAGGTTCCATCTGCCAGTGCCTTTCCTGTCTGTCCATGGATTCACACTCCCTAACCCAGACCCCACAGGCTCTACACAGAATGAATCTGGCTCTCCTCTCACTACCCCTTTCAGGACTACATCACTCACTAATAGGTTTATGGATTTAACATTTACTCTGCATCCCTAGTATGTGCTGGCCTCTTTAATATACTACATCTTTTCAGAAGGCCACTCCTGCAAGGTGTCCTAGAATGTCAACCTGAACTTTCTTAAAAAAAAAAAAAAAACTAATCTTGGGCTGAATATTTACGTTATAACTAATAATATTGGATACCAAGTCGGAGGTAAGAAAAGAGGAGGGTTCCCTAATTTCTCCCATCCCCTCATCCATTTCACAAACACTTGGGTGAAGGGGACATTCTACCATTGCTAAGGTCATAGTACTTGCAAATGTATCTATTCAATTAATTTCTGGCATAAAGTTGATCTCATATTTTTAGCACTATCCCTTGAATTAAAAAATCACTGGGATTGGTGGGCAAGATGTCCTGTGTAAAAAGGACAGAAATAAAACGAACAGAGAAACTTAATACCCCTCTTCATAAATTTAGCACTTGCTTCCTTATGTGGTATATGGTAACTCTGACATCATATAACCCATAACTGTTAAACAACCTCAAATCCATAACGTCTAAAATTCAGGTCAATCTCTAATCTCAGGGTTTCATGAAATTTTCATTCTAGTGGATTTCGACAGGCCGTTCTTTGTCTATAAACCCAGAGTGCGTCCAGCACCACATCAGCTTCAGCAAGCACTGTAAATAGTTAACTCCTAACATGTTGTAGTCAAATAGAGAATGCAGGCTGGACATAGCTAAGCTACTCCCCTGAAAGAATAGGCCAGAATCTTTACAGCTTTAAGCCACAACAAAAGAACAACTGAAAATTACTCTGCTCTAGAAAAAAGGGGAAAAACAGGGATGTACACCAAAACTGTTTTATTTTTTAATGACCTCTATTTAATCAGAGAGATAGGTAAACACAGCGGATAAGAGAATAAGCTCCAAAGTCTGATTTCTGGGTTTCAGTCATATTTCTACTATTAAGTTGCTCTGTGATCTTGGACAATTTATTTTAACTCTGTGTGCCTTCACCTTCCCATCTGTAAAGTAGGGACATAATAACACCTGGTTCATAGAATTTTGGAGAGAACTAAATGAATCAGTATAGGTACAGCATTTAGAACAGTGCCTGGCATATAATAAGTGCTCAATCATGTTTAGCTATGAATATTATGTGACTACATTCTACTTTAATTATATAAAGTAGAACTGGTTTTAATCCCCTTGATCCCCCCACTTATTGGGAGAGTAGGCTATCCGTATCCACCATTATTCAAAGCACAATCCCAAAAACAGAAAGAAAAAAAAAAAAAAAAAGAGCCTGGTAGGCACTGAGGAAGAGCTATCCTGAAGCCCGAGCCTTAATGCCGTAACAGTGGCCTGACAAGGGCCATTCTCTGGTCCTCTAGCCAGAGATAAGGGTTGGAATTTGACTTTCTCACCATTATTGGCTTCATTCATTCATTCATTCAACAAAATTTTATCGAGCACCTCCCTTGTGAAAGGGAGACACGCAACAGACAGGTCAAAAAATAAGACAGAAATGTGCAAATTTGCTAGTTTAACTGAACCCTGCAAATAAAAACATATGGAGCATCTATTAGTACACATCTGGCATAAAGCTACAAAGTATACTAAACAGAAAAGAGAGTGAGGTTTTCTTTCAAATTCTTTCTTTTCTTTCCCTAAGGCACGTAATTTACTCTATAGGAACTTGACTCTGGGGGGAAAAGACAAATACACATATGAAAGAATTCAATCCTGTACTAATGACACTTCATGTATATGTACAATTTGTCCCCACAAGTATGTGATGGAGATAATAAACGCTCATGAGGCATCAGGAAGTGACAGTAATATTTATAAAGTGTTTTACATTTTTCAAAGCATTTTCACTTCTATCATCTCAAGTGAGACCCAGAATATTATGAATTAAATTTGAGAGATGCCATCATCTCTGTTTTCAGATGAGAAAACTGAGGATCTGTGAGGCAAAAGGTTAGCTGAAGGAGATAAAAACACTTTGGAAGTGGTTATATATTTGAGGTAAGTCTTAAAGGATTAGAGGAAAAGAAGAAATATATGAAGAAATGAATGCATTCTAATTGGAAGGATGGATATGGAGAAGCAACCAAGGATGAGAATATGAGAGGGAAGAAACAAAATCGAAAACAGAGGCTCTGCAGAACCCTGGGAAAATGATGGGAATCCTCCAAAGGAACCAAGCAGAAGCCCAGGGAGAGAGGCAGGTCTTAATACTGCCACTGAAGACATATGGTGAGCCCAGACCTGACTCAAAACATACTGATGCCCCATGAGGTTAAACCCCCACCCAAGGTCGCAGAGCTGTTAAGTGACAAGGGTAAAAATCAAGGTAAAATAGGAGAGAGAGAAACACACAGACACACGAAAGAGAGAGAGAGAGAGAGACAGGAAGGGGGAAGAGGGAAGGGAAGGGGGGAGAAGGTGGGGAGGGGAGAAAGGGAGGGAGAGGGAGAGAAACATGTCTTGAAAGTCAAGGAGAAATTCTGAGGGAGAGCCTCAGATGTTGCAACTAACGACTGAAAAGTTACCATAGCATCTGAAAACTAGGAGGACATCCTTGGCCTTAGGAAAACCTTTTACATGGAGTGGTAAAAGTGGTAAAAGTCAGACTGTTGAGGTTTGAGGAAGGAGGCTGGAAAGGTAAATGGAGGTAAAGAGTACAGACTCTTTTTCAAAAGGCTGGACTGTAAAGGGAAGGAGAACACGTGGTAGAGGGTGATGTGTACTGAGACAGGGTTGGGTGTGTTTGCTTGTTGTTTTTCAGCCTGAGAGAGACTTTTGCATGTTTATAATACTAGCATAGTCACTAAAAGCTCAGGAAATATGTGCTGAATGAATGAATAAATGAAAATTGAGAGAAAGGGCCAGTGAAGAGGAGAGGCTGAAGATGTAGGAAAGAGAGGAGATATATGATGGAGCAAGATGACTGAGGAGGAACAAAAGCTGGAATACACAGGACAGGAAGAGGATTAGTCTAAACCAGCACTGCCCAACAGAAATATGATGCAACCCACTTATGTAATTTTAAACTTTCTAGGAGCCACATTAAAAATGTGAACATTTTAATCATAACATATTTCATTTAACTCAATATATCCAAACTATTATTTCAACGTTAATATAAATAATTATTAATGAGATATTTTGCATTCTTTTTTTTTTTTTTGTAGTAAGGTGTTTAAAGCCAACACATATTTTATACTTAAAGCACATTTCAGTTCAAACTAACCACATCTCAAGAGCTTGAGAGCTTCATGTGGCAGGTGGCTCCTGGTCTGGACATCTAAACCATGGGAATGCTCCCAGCTTCCAAGACAATCTGCTTCCTTTTCAACTATATCCCACCAGAAAGGCCCTCAATGTAGCTAAGAGGAAAACATCATTAACTAGCTGACAATAATGTGTGAATAACCAAGAATTCCTTAATCCTTCCCAAGGGTTCTTTCCATGCATTTTAGCATGAAGATGCTTTTTTTCCATTATAGTTTGTTACAAGATATTGAATATAGTTCCCTGTGCTATACAGTAAATCATTGTTGTTTATTTTATATATGGTAGTATTCATATGTTAATCCCATACTCCCAATTTATCCCTCCACCTCCTTCCCCTTGGGTAACCATAAATTTGTTTTCTATGTCTGTAAGTCTGTTTCTGTTTTGTAAATAAGTCCATCTGTAGTATTTTTTAGATTCCACATATAAGTGATATCATATAATATTTGTCTTTCTCATGAAGATGCTTTTTGAGCCAAATCTCTACTTGGTATATGAAGACACCCAGTCTGGGGTAGAGAATTTTCTGGGGATAGATTTGAGGATGGGGAGGGTAACAAGTCCCAGAAACTCTTTTGGTACCTTTCAGCTTCTTTTCTTCAACCTTGAAAACTACACAGTCTTCAAAAGCAGGAACAGTGCTCCAGTGGAGCTTACGTATAACAGGGGAAGAGATGAAGTGGGGAAGTGATCAGGTTATCTGTATATTTCTTTAGCAAACACTCACATGGCACTTACTCTTTCTAAGTGATTTACAAATATATACAGGTTACTTGTAGGTCTTCTGTGTTTACCTAAGTAACTGCATATACTTAAACTTCACCCTGTCTCAATATATTCAACTATTAAACGGAGGTAACTTTAATGTAACATGCAAGGCCATTTGCAAGGATTAGGAAAATCGTAAGTGAGAGTTATTTTGTTATTTTTTAAAGTAACTACTGTTATTTTAATAAACAAATAATATAGTTCTGAACGAATTAATGCAATTAATGCCGGGGGTAGCTCTCCAGGCCTAAGAGTCTGGGGAGAGGAACTAAGACTTAGAAGACAGTTAACAGAAATCAAATGCTAAAGACCATCTTTACACATGAAAACTCACTGTGAACTCTGCCTAGTGTTGGATGACCCCATACTTAGCAAAGAAACGGAAAACAGTTCATGCTCCCCTACCTCCCTATTCAACATGGCTCCTGGCTCCCAGAGCCCAGAAATCAGCTACATTAGGATACACAGGCCTTCGAGTTATAGCTTAGGAACTCATCCACAGCTCTTAAAGAATTGTTTCCACATAAAAAAAAATTAATTCCAACTTCCAAACCACCCCACTTTAAAGGAACTTTTAGAGCCTACCACTCACAAGCCGGTCACTGCATGTAGTGAGATGTGAGACTAGAGAGAGAAGAGAAGATTAGAAGAAACTTGGGCACAGAATGTGAAGTAATTCACTTGGAACCTCACCAATGAGCAGGGAGCCATTCCAGGCTCTTGAGCAGAAGAGTCAAAATAGGAAATTTAAGCATGGGAAACTTAATCTGAAAGCTCACGTGGGGCTGATTGTAAGAGGAGAAAACAGAGGTGGGGGAACCAGTTAGCAGCTAACTGATTAGTTAAGACATCCGGCACTGAGTGCTGAAGAGCGGATTCAGCAACACAGGAAGGAAGTATATCAATCAGGAATATTTCAAAGAAAGAACCCGAAGACTTGGAGGCATATTGAATACAGGGGATAAAAGGGAGGAAGAAATTAAGACTCAATTCTGGATTTTCAATCTACGTGACAACAGAATCCCAGAAACATTAATAAGGCTGAGAAAATCAATACTACTTTGGGTGAGTTTAAAATAAATGCAATGTATCCAAGTAACTATATCCCAAAGACTCTCACGAAGGTGGGCCCCAACTGCTGGTTATTATGAGGCCAGGGATAAAACAAATACTCAAATGCAAGTTTCTGCTTACTAATGGGCTTAGAATTTATTAGTTAAAATTGACTATGCCAATGTATCTCTAAAAGGCTCAACTCAGTGTTGAAAAACCTCACTCAGATGTTTTACTTTACATAACTTAGATCAATGGAAAAGAAGTAAAATCAGAATGCTGAGATTACGATGAGAGACTATTTCCAAAACTGCTTTGGAAAACTTCATTTTTCCCCTGCAATATAAGTAATGTATTTTTTAAGAGTTCATGTTTCCGTAATAAATTAAGATCAAACCCCATGCAAAAATGAATTTGCAAAGTTGCATAAAAACTTTAACAATCAAGCCACTCTATCTTCAGCTAAAATTTGAGTTTATAACTACCTTATTCAATGCAATGTTCTCACATGGGAAAATGAGGGCTACTCCAACAACAAGCAACGACTGCTTCACATTTTCTACTGATATCTAAGAATTCTTCCCTTGTGTCCTGGTTTCATATCTATGCCTTCTGCAATAAGAAAGGCAAATTTTCTTCAGAATAGTATCTATGTTCTTCTGAAAAGCTTTAGTAGACAAAGCTGATGGTAAGGGAAACTGATTAATACTCACCAAATTTATTAAAAAGAAAGTTAGTCCTTTAAAGCTCTTTAAACAATCCACCCATGGTGAGTCTCTGCTGAGGCTATATATCCCATTCCCAAAGGACACAATTTAACACGACGTAGCACTCCTTTAAAAAAAAGAAAAAACCCTCCCACTTCTAATTATGATTAGGTCGGTACTAACCTCCTCTCTCAGGTAACAGACATCTGCTTAAATGACAACCAAAAACAAAATCACTTTTCCTCCAGAGGTCAAGAGAGATATAATTACTAAGCAAATTGCAAAATGCTTTAGTATACAATTTCATTTCCAAAAGCAGCAGATTTTGTTTAGAAGATACAGACAGAAGCAGATGACAAATACATTAAACAAGTGTTTTTATTTAAAATATTTTTGCTAAGGAGTCTGGAGGTGAAACCTCACCTGAAGGGCAAGTACTGAAAACATTCATTATGAAAAGATTTGTACAAAAGCGAGAGAGAGGCATGGACATATATACACTACCAAACGTAAGGTAGATAGCTAGTGGGAAGCTGCCGCATAGCACAGGGATATCAGCTTGGTGCTTTCTGACCGCCTGGAGGGGTGGGATAGGGAGGGTGGGAGGAAGGGAGATGCAAGAGGGAAGAGATATGGGAACATATGTATATGTATAACTGATTCACTTTGTTATAAAGCAGAAACTAACACACCATTGTAAAGCAATTATACCCCAATAAAGATGTTAAAAAAAAAAAAGAAAGAAATGCAAAATTGGAAATTAAAAAAAAAAAAAAAGATTTGTACAGACTGGAAATGCACCCTCATATTTTAATTTCCTAGATTGGACATTGAAAAATAAAACCAATAATAATAACTAACATCCTTGTTTAACCCTTCAAATTCCCAAAAAAATACCACATGCATACACACACATGCACACACCTGTTCAACTACACTGTACTTCAAACTCCATTTGTGTTTTACTATATAAATGAGGAAAGCAAAGGCGGGATTACATTTATGTCTAGAGACACTAAAGAAAACATAATATGTCTGCAATAAGCAGAGATGTGAGACCTCTGGGAAGAGAAAGCAGCGAGCCATCAGACCCCGCAAGCCAGCTGTCACCTGAGATGAATAAAGTTATCACCAAATTCTCAACTAAGACCCCTTCCCAGTGGCTTTTCACTGTGCCTTCTTGCTAAGAGAAAGCATACTCATTACTCACTGTTTATCGTACATAGTCATAACCCAATGCTTAGCTTACTCGGCAAGAGTGTGCTAGGAAAATGATTAAGATCAGAAAAATCCCTCCTATTTGACCTACCAATAAATGATTTCAGGGCATTCAACAGAGAGCCTGCAGTGACTGAAGTTGTCCCTCACTTCCTCTTTCCAGGTGGAAAAGTATCAGAAAAATGTAATTTTCCCTCCAGCCTGCTGCCCTTTAGGAAAAGGCTCTTCTCCCCACAATTTTCTCAAATGATATGTTATGATCCACAACATAATAATAGCCCACCTGTAAATTTTAAAAGGGATGGACACAGATAGAAAGAATTTTAAGTTTCAAAAGTTGTTAATTTTAAAGACTGAGTCCAACAAAGCTTTCAAGCTGTTGATTAGCTTGAAGCATAATTGACTGAATATGCAGCCAGACAAATATGAGAAAATAATTAAGATTTAGTTTAACTCTTCTGAATTCTTTAAACGTGATAAGGCTTTCAATTCAATTACTTAATTAAACTTTTCTTTTGCAGATGTGAATAGATAATTCACAAAAGGAAAAATTTAAATCACTAATAATTATATGTTAAAAATTAAAACAAAACTTAGATATAATTTTCTATGCACCAAAATATCAACTCTGAAAAATAACAGTACTCAGAAGTGAAGGTGCAGTGAGACAGAAACTCATGCTGCTGACAGCATGGTTTTGCAAAGCTCGCTGGGCATGCCCTTGGAGAAGAAAAGGCATCTAGACCAAAACTGAAGGCAGTGGGGGACAAGTGAGTCCTCAAAAGAAGCAAATCAGTTGTTACTAGAAGAAGAGGAAATGAATGCTGGACAAACATAAAGGAAAAAGAAAAAAATGGCAGACCGTTATACACATAATTAGAGAAGAATTTAGGATAGAGAGTGTGGGAAGAATCAAGACAACATCTTTATCTCAACAGTCAAGGAGAGAATGGAATGGGCCCTCACTGGCATTGGCATAGATACCAATTTTTTAAAAATTGATCTACACTCTTAAAATGCTATTAAATTAAGAACAGCAAAACCATTTCAAGAATCATTTTTAAACATTATGCCAGATATGGAAATCAAAATTTCGTATATTTTCAATACCTGTTTAAAATTCCAACATATTTTTCAGTAAATACACATGAAGTTCCATGATCTGTCCAAGGATTGATAAAAAGAAACGAAAAACTCTTTTATATCGAGCATTCTTGGTGGTTTCCTTGCCTAGCGACAAATAGTGATGGTTTGTGCATAAGAAGTAGAATCGATTCATTTTAGAGTAATCTCTTTTCAAAGATATTCAACTTTTACTCCCTGTACAGCCTTAGGGGAAAAGATGTCTTTTTTCTCTTGTGTGGAACACATCCCAAGACATTAACTTCCGCTAAAGCTGAAGATAATTACCAATTGTTGGTAAATGGAATTCGGATATTTAAGAACTCTGCATTACTTTGAGGTGGTTGGAGCACATTTGTGTGGAAAAGTCTTTCTTGCAAAGCAAACCGCATAAGCTTCTAGCTGTGGATTGTCAAAAGCTGCTAAAAAAGATGACTAACTGTATTTATATACAATTGCTTATTCCATAAAACACCAGAGGTTATAACTACAAACACTATTAATTGTGGCATGTACTCTATACCCCACAGAACACCCCCCTCTTTTCCATTCCCGTTGCCACAACGGCACTAAGTCAAATCCACATCATATCGTATCTAGGCCATCACTTCTTTATTATTTATTTATTTATTTGGCTGCACCGGGTCTTAGCTGTGGCACACGGGATCTTTGTTGCGGACTGAGGGATCTTTAGTTGCAGCGTGCAGGATCTTTTTTTTTTTTTTAAGTTGCAGCATGCAGGATCTTTTAGTTGCAGCATGCGGGATCTAGTTCCCTGACCAGGGATGGAACCCGGACCCTGTGCACTGGGAGCATGGAGTCTTAACCACTGGACCACCAGGGAAGTCCCAGGCCATCACTTCTTAAAAGGCCTCTCTGATCCTTGTGTTTTCCCCCAGACAACCCATCTACTCTCTTCCTATAGCACTTTTTCAGTGACAACGCTCCCAATCAAGTAAAATACATAATTAAAGGGCCACGATGGTAGTGAACAAAGGGGCAGGGGTGGGACCTGGTTTAGTCAGGGTGAGTAGGCAGGCCTCTCACAGGTAGTGACATATAAATTGATTAAGTTGAGACCTGAAGTTAGCAGGCAGTTGCATAGTCCAGGTGAAAGGTGAAGATGGCCTGGATTTGCATGGTGGTTCCAGGGGTCAGGGTGGTTTTTTAGTGTATTTCTTTATACTTCCTTAAACAAACCCAAAGTTCTATACAAACTTTCTCAATAGAAGGCTATCTATCTGCTCCCCATGAAAATGCTTAGCGCGTCCAGCATTGCTCATGCCATCCTCTCCACTTCCTGCACCCACTCCACCTTCAAGGTCTAACGACCACTCTCTTCTTGAAGAACAGCCAGCCAGAGGCAACATTCCCATGACTGAATTCCAGTGCCCTTTTTGATGTCATTCATATCACGTGTAATTCACAACGCTTTATAGTCTAATTATAAAGATTCGTGTCTTCTCTTGCCAGAGTATAAACTCTTTGAGAAAATTACTGTTTCTCTTATATGTTATATTCTCCATAAAATAGTAAGTTTTCGGTAAATATTTTTCAAATAAATGAATGGATGGGGTTGACTCCTACTAATCAGAAAATAAGAATGTAAAAGGACTAAATCAACAGTATGAATACATGTTTCATTTTCTTTAGAATTAGCCACATTAGCCATCCAAAAAGATTTACTGAGTAAAGTACCTACTTTGTGCTGAAAAGCACAAGTCCCTTGTTACAGTATAGAAAGAAATATAAATCAACCTGCAAGAAAGAAATAGAGAACAATTGCCTTCTATACTATAAGGTGTAAGTGCAAAAGTCACTTACACCTTAAGTGCAAAGAGCTCACTGCCAGGAATGATCAGCAGGGGCTGGAGCGTTTAAGAAAAGCCTAATGAGGGGCTTCCCTGTTGGCGCAATGGTTGAGAGTCCGCCTGCCGATGCAGGAGACACGGGTTCGTGCCCCAGTCTGGGAGGATCCCACATGCCGCGGAGCGGCTGGGCCCATGAGCCATGGCCGCTGGGCCTGCGCGTCCGGAGCCTGTGCTCCACAACGGGAGAGGCCACAACAGTCAGAGGCCCGCATACCACAAAAAAAAAAAAAAAAAAAAAAAAAAAAAGCCTAATGAGAAGAACTGAGCTGGACCTTGAAAGATATGAGGAGGCCTTTGAAATACGGCATGAATTTTAGGCCAAAGAAAGAATGTAATTAAAAAGTAAGGAAAATAGAGAGAAAAAAAAGTAAGGAAAGATAGCAACTAGCTTCCACTACCTTCACTCTGGTCCAAGCCACTGTCATACTGAATAAATAATCACCTACATCCCTGCTTCCATCCTTGATTTCTTACTGTCTATTCTCAACATAGCAACCAGAGTGATTCTCTTCAAATGTAAGTCAGAACATGTTGCTCTCTACCCCAAACCCTACAGTGGCCCCCGTTTCAGGCAGAGTGAAAGCCAAAACCCTTACGCTAGTCTGTAAGGCCCCACACAATCTGGTCTCCGGTGCTCTCTGACCTCATCTACCACTACGGCCACCCATGCTCATGTGACCCTAGTGCCACTGCTGCTCCTTGAAGGTACCAGCCACACTAGCACAGGAGCCTTTGCATCTGCTGTTTCTTCTGCCAAGGAAGCTCTTCAGGCAGAAGACCTGAACAGACATTTTCCAAATAAGACATACAGAGGCACATGAAAAGATGCTCAATACTGCTAATCATCAGGGAAACACAAATCAAAACCACAATGAGATATCACCTCACACCTGTCAGAACAGCTATCACCAAAAACACCACAAATGACAAATGTTGGCAAAAGTGTGAAGAAAACGGAACCCTTGTACACTGTTGGTGGGAATGCAAATCGGTGCACCCACTATGGAAAATAGTATGGAGGTTCCTCAAAAAACTAAAAACAGAACTACCATATGATCCAGCAATTCCACTGCTGAGTATATATCCAAAGAAAAAGAAAACACTAATTCAAAAAGATACATGCACCCCAATGTTCACACCAACATTACTTACAGTAGCCAAGATATGGAAGTAATCTAAGTGTCCAACAACAGATGAATGGATAAAGGAAACGTGATATATATACATAAATATGTGTGTGTGTATATATATATATATATATGTATGTATGTGTGTGTGTATGGAATATTACTCAGCCATAAAAAAGAATGAAATTTTGCCATTTGCAACAACATGGATGAACCTTGATGGTATTATGCTTAGTGAAATAAGGCAGACAGAAAAAGACAAATACTGTATGATATCACTTATAGGTGAAATCTAAAAAATGAAACAAATGAAAGATTATAACAAAACAGAAACAGACTCACAGATATAGAGAACAAACTAGTTGTTATCAGTGGAGTGAGGGAGAGGGAGGGGGCAATACGGGGTAGGGGATTCAGAGATACAAACTACTATGTATAAAATAAATAAGCTACAAGGATATACTGTACAGCACAGGGAAATATAGCCATTATATTGTAATAACTCTAAATGGAGTATAATCTATAAAAATATTGAAGCACCATGTTACACACCTGCAACTAATATTGTAAGTCACCTATACTTCAATTAAAAAATAAAATAATAATTAATAAATCACCAATACCCGAGATTTCCATGGTATATAGAATGATCTGGAAGAACCAAAAAGTTAAATGAATATCAATATGCAGCATGTGGATAAGCAAACAGTTCTGTTCAGTATCATGACCCTGCTTATTATTGATACCAGGTTTAATCTTGACTCAAGTATTAGGATAAAAAACGTTTTGAAACCTTTCCCAAACAGACTGCCTGCATTTTCATAGCACACATAGTTTTCAAAATTTTCTGACAAAGAAAAAAATCCTTTTAACCTAAGTATTCTTTATCCAGCTGCTCTCTATTAAGGAACTGAAGAAAGCAAAACATACACAAAACAATGAACTGAAGATTTTTTATATGAGTCCTCATTCAACCATTCTTCCCATGCAATGACAGAGTTGATCCCTACCACTCACATCTCTGTCTTTTAGTCAGTCACTCACTAAATTTCAGATGTTCCAACAATAAACTGATGCAAAGAGAAAATGTGTGAACTAATAAAAGACTCAGGATTTCATAAAAGTCAATGAAAGTGATTTCGAAAAACTACTTGAACCACATGCTAAACCAATGATTAATAAGGGTCTGGCAAAGTTAAAATAGTTGACAACTGAAGGAGGAAAAATATTAAGTGCAATTTGAATGTCACAGGATTAAAAAGAATGTCACACGGGAAGGCTGACAGTGGCCTGGCACAGCTTTTGTAATATGACTTTCAAGGCTGGGGTAGAAAGACAAATACCATATTACGCTATTATACAGTTTTTTGAAAAGATTAACTCCCCAACCCTCTAAAAATGTCAACTCTTCATTTGTTCTTTTTTTACTCTAATAATTAGGCCGTATTTGTGATTACAAACAAGATTAGACTGATTTCCATAATTCGAACTTTTGTTTGTCGAGATCCAACTCTTTTTTCCCCTAATCACTATGAAATCCGGCTTCCCAGTGTAAATGGATGTGTTTTAAGAAGCTTGCTTTTCTGGCATCTCTTGTCTATGTCCTGCCCTCACACTCACCCCATGGTATCCCACAACCACCTTATGATGAAGCTGTAAATTCGAGATTGCCATTTCCAGATGAGAGCACCATACTAGTGGACGGCACAGCTGAGACCCACACTTAGGTCTTTAAAGCCTACTTCTCTTCCCATTTGTCACCGTTCCTTGTGGCAACTATACCAAGCCCACATCATGGGGTACCTACAGTTACCCACAAAATTGCGTGGGGGGGGGGACGGGTGAAATCATCCGTTTACAGGATTTAAAATCAGCGCCTTCCACGCAGGTGCCGAGCAGCCTCCTGCTGCCAAAGCCGAGCTCCTGAGCTGACCTGCCATGCTTCCTCCCTGCCTTCTCACTCTCATTTCTGGTCCACCTACTGTAAGCTTTGCAGACATAGAAAGTCATTATTTCTTTATTTGTTATGAGCCACAGATCTATTATAAGTCAACTTTATAAACCCACAATATTGTTGAGAAGCAGCAAGTTCCCTCTCTCAAAACAGTCTCCACGGACTCTGACAACTTTGTAGTGTGAAGGCACAGTGCAGAGGCCCCGAGGAGCGGCTTTGCCGATGGGGGCCATTCCAGAATAGGACTCATAACAATCACATCCTTTTTGCCTGTCTCCTCTCACCCACCCATTTTTGAAAAGGATGATGAACATGTAGTAGAGGGTTCCTTGAGCAAGCACATGAAAGTTTGTACACAGAACTGCTGCAGTAAGCAGAGAAGTAAAGTTCTGCCTCCCACGTCAATACTGGGGCTGGATTTCATGACATTTGAGTATGTGTTAAAAGGAAGACAGTGTTGGCTTCTTAGCCTAAAGATACTGGGAGGAGGGAGGAAATTTGTGATGTCAACTCTGGGAAGCTTGCCTGTCTAAACTACCAGCTTCCTCCTGCCCCAATGCACTGATGCCTACAACTAATCCTCAGGGACCCTAACAGCTCTCCAGCCGACTTCAAAATGACATGTCATAAGTCCCTAACAAAGCAACTTGGTCTTCTCCACCTTCTTCCCTTCCCACTAGACATCACCAAGATGTCTAGTGCAGTAACAGTGACATGGAAACGATTCACTGAAAGTGGAAAAAATATGGAATGAAACAAGGTTGAAGTTGGTGGAATGATTTCTGCAGAATAGACAATTCTTATAAAATTATGTTAGAACCATTTTAATTGGGTTATATATCAGATAAAGTCCTATTTTAGGTAAAATTACCAATTTCTTTCTAAAAGCGCTGAAAAAATTCTTTAGTTTCAATGAGTCAAATTATTTTAACTTATTAAATTTATAGAAATTGGAGGGACTTCCCTGGTGGAGCAGTGGTTAAGAATCCACCTGCCAATGCAGGGGACACAGGTTCGAGCCCTGGTCCAGGAAGATCCCACATGTCGCAGAGCAGCAAAGCCCGTGCGCCACAACTACTGAGCCCGCACTCTAGAGCCCACGAGACACAACTACTGAGCCCACACGCCACAACTACTGAAGCCCACGTGCCTAGAGCCTGTGCTCCGCAGCAAGATAAGCCACTGCAATGAGAAGCCCACGCACTGCAACAAAGAGTAGCCCCCACTCGCTGCAACTAGAGGTAGCCCGTACTCAGCAGAGAAGACCCAAAGCAGCCAAAAATTAATTAATTAGTTAATTAAAAAAAGAAATTGGGTTTCTTTTCCAAATTCAATAGACTATAAGAAGCTGCATTTTAATTAATAGATTAAAATCTATTCAAAGAAGGAAATCCATTCAGTTTATAAATATTTACTTTTGCTTAGAATGCTACACTATTAAATTTAGAAAAATACCATGGCCTTAATAGTTTCAAACAAATTAAAATCTTGTTAAAACCTAAATCAATTATAACTGGTTGTAACTGAGGGAAAAATCTCAAAACACTATGCACTTATCCATTACTTTATTAATCCAATTCTATTTTTAAAAGAAAGATCCCAGTGTAAACCAAAAAACCACTCTGCCATGGTCAGTCCTTCTGTCATGACGCATGAGTAACTGGGATAAAGAAGAGATTTTGAATCACAAGTATTGGCACTTCTCCTCTCTCCCTCTCTTCCTCGAAGAGGAAAGTGTTCTCCTGCCTGCCTTCTGGAAGTAAGGAGACCTTGCTGGTCAGCTGGGCTGAGAACCAGAGAGACAGCTGTGTATGGCTCTCGCCTCAATCCAGCGTGTCTGACACAAGGCCCATCTC
Organism: Delphinapterus leucas; assembly: GCF_059928025.1. Lineage (NCBI taxonomy): Eukaryota > Metazoa > Chordata > Mammalia > Artiodactyla > Monodontidae > Delphinapterus > Delphinapterus leucas. The sequence continues at coordinate 38,923,018 of NC_143136.1, read as the reverse complement.
TAGCCTCGTCTGACACTTTTCTCTTTTTGGTTAGGCAAGTTGGGATGGGTTTCTGTCACAGACTTAAAGAATCCTAGATAATAACATGTCCCACTGTTTAGTTACAAAACCTAGGTAATGGGGGAAGCAGGGAGGGAAAAAAGGAAAAATCCAAAGAATCTGAGTTGACCTATAAAACACTGTGCTTTGCCAGAGAGAGACAGGGAAAGAAAGACAAGAAAATGATGTGGTGGTGGGAGGAGCGATGTATATACAAATTTCCAGCTACAACATAAACAAGCATTTCTGGAAATCTAATGTACAATATAGTGATTATGGTTAGTAACACTGTATTACATACTTGAAACTTGGTAAGAGAGTAGATCTTAAATGTATCACCACAAAAAAGAAATGGTAATTATATCACATGATGGAAGTGTTAGCTAACTATGACAGTAATCATTTTTCAATATATAAATGTACCAAATCGACATGTTGTACACCTTGAACTTATACAATATTGTATGTCGATTATGTCTCAATAAAGCTGGGGCTGGTGAGGGGGGAACCAAAAGGAGAAGACTGTGGGGATTAAGTATGGGGAGCATTTTTTTCTAGGGGATTAGTGAGGAAGAAGGAAGATGGGAGAAGTAGCTACCAGGAATATGACAACCACAGGATGTGTTAAACTACCATATTCTAGACCCCAACCCAAATCTACTGATCCTAACCCACCCATGGGACACAGCCCAGGCATCAGATTGTAAACATGTTCCCCAGCTGATGTTGATGAATGCTGAAATTTGAAAGCTTACTGATGTAAGAAATCACCAGCTAATCCCTACAGAGTCCCAAGTTAGACCAAATAATAACTTAGATGCTCTCTCCCCAAGTATATCCAAGTTTATTAAATTTTATTTTATTATTAAATATTTAAATAGTATATATTTTAATATTTATTTTATTAATTTTAAAAGAACCAAAAGTCGACTGAGAGACTTTGGTCTTTCTAAAATTTAATTCTATTTCCCATAAAATTTATAGCAACAATTACTTAAACAATAAAAACTTAACACAAAATCTTATTTATTCATCCCCATTCTTATTCCAAAAAAATTTTTCATGGCATATTGCAGTATGACACGCAACAAGCTGAAAGAAGTCAGTGAAGAAAAGCCAGGGGAAGCAAGCCAGGGGTCAAGTTTATGCTCAGAATTCTTGCCATTCAGCACTGCTCAGATACTAGAAATAGGCCACTGATTTGTCTCTGAACTTCCTAGCATCCCGACCAAAGACTCACAAGGATCACAGGCCTAATCCGCATGTCTATAAGATAAACACAAATGGTTTCCTGGTGATAAGCCCTGACTGTAAGTAAAATTATATGACTTTAAGTAAAATAAGAGATTTCTGCTTATTAGTCTTTATGATATAGGAAGTATTAACCTGTATTCTTATATCTACATCAAGTATGACATTTGTAATTGTATTACCTTTTTTTTTTGACATCTTATTGGCTTAACACAAATAGTGCCAATTCGGGCACATTTGTACATAGCTCTATAGTGGTCTACAATGCGCTGTCCACTACAAGCTATCAGCCACATGTGGCTACTGGGCATCTGAAATGTGGCTGGTCCAAATTGAGATATGCTGTAAGTATAAAATACACCAGATTTTAAAGACTCAGTACCAAAAAAGGGAACTCTCTCGAGTTTTATGTTGATTACACATTAAAATGATAAAGTTTTAGCTATATTGGGTTAAATAAAATAGATTAAAATTAACCTCACCTGTTCTTTTTACCTTTTTCAATGTGGCTACTGAAAAATGAATGTGTGGCACACATTATATTTCTACTGGAACAGTGCTGGTTTAGCAGCTACACTCCTGCTTAACTCAAGGGTCAAATTTAGACTTAGATCTTAAAGCAATGGATGGACTTCTTATTTTTTAAACAATTCTTTGTGAATATAACTTCTCATAAATAAGTTTCTCTTAAGAATCTGGCAACAGGAAGTTCAAGATAAAGTCCACTAACAGAAATCTGACCTTGAATATTTGACACAAGTGACTAAGGGCAAAACCACTGGGAAGGATCTCATCCTTTTGTGAACATGAAGGAAGCTGACCAGTACGTGTACCTACATAAAAGGCCACTCCTTTCCTGCATGGAGATTTGTTTGTTTGTTTGTTTGTTTATTTATGGCTGCATTGGGTCTTCGTTGCTGTGCAAGGGCTTTCTCTAGTTGCGACAAGCGGGGGTTACTCTTCGTTGCAGTGCACAGGCTTCTCATTGAGGTGGCTTCTCTTGTTGCGGAGCTCAGGCTCTAGGGACACAGGCTTCAGTAGTTGCGGCACGCAGGCTCAGTAGTCGTGGCTCGTGGGCTCTAGAGTGCAGGCTCAGTAGTTGTGGTGTATGGACTTAGTTGCTCTGTGGCATGTGGGATCTTCCTGGACCAGGGCTCGAATTTGTGTCCCTGCATTGGCAGGTGGATTCTTAACCACTGCATCACCAGGGAAGTCCTCTCCTGCATGGAGATTGGTGCAGAGATCATTTCTGGGCAAGATCTTCCTCAGAAAACAATTCTTGTCTATGTATGACCAAATGAATGATGACCCCAAAGCTCTAAGGAAAAAACATGGGCTAATAAACACATCCTGGTATATTTTCAGAGCAGGGCTTACCAGTGGGCCACAATCCAATGATGTAATCCTATGATTTCAGTAAATCGATTCCAGGACGGAAAGTATAAAAACAAAACTAAGCCCCATCCACAAAGACCAGTGAGAATCCATGATGAAATTGTGTCATCCAGTGAAAATGAGCTTATTTTCTGCTAAATTTGCTTTTAACAGTAATTAGTTTTACTCTAAGCAGCATGCTTAGGGAAGTCAGCAAGACCTGTATACGTATTCCCTCTGCCTACAGAAGCCATGTAAACAAATGAATCCACTCACACAAGAGAGGAGAGGGTAGACTCTGTTCTTCTTTAAGAAAAGAGACTCTCATGATTGAAAACACCTAATCACAAAGGGTTTGGGACCCTTTGCAAGAAACTAGTTATGAATTCTTTTTTCTATTACATCATAAAATTGTAGGGTATCCAGCTGGGATGATGCTAAAATCTCTTGGCCAATGAATTACTTCGAAAGAAGACTTTGAAAGAGTACAGCCAACTAAATTAGTTTTAAGTACATATACCCAAAGTCTAAGTAAAAAATAAACTGCCCCAAAGCACAGCACTACCAGCCGAGTCCAAACCCAGTGTGGAGTATGCTGTGGAACACAATCTTTGGGATGTTTTTATATCAAAGTAAGATGTAAGAAGAAAAGAACATTCTAATCAGGATCTGCATATATGATCATGAAAGAAAAATTTTGACTGTTTGACAAAAGATTCCTGATTATTAATGACATTTGTTGACTTTAAATGCAGCTTTAAGATATCACCTGCTTTAATGTTCAGTGATAGTTTGTATTTAGTGTTTTTTTTTTAATTTTTTGCGGTACGCGGGCCTTTCACTGTTGTGGCCTCTCCTGTTGTGGAGCACAGGCTCCGGACGCGCAGGCTCAGCAGCTATGGCTCACGGGCCTAGCCGCTCCGCGGCATGTGGAATCTTCCCGGACCGGGGCACGAACCCGTGTCCCCTGCATCGGCAGGCGGACTCTCAACCACTGCACCACCAGGGAAGCCCGTATTTAGTTATTTTAACAGAGTTCTATCTTTGTATAAATTATGTTATGGAAAAGTCATGTTTAGCCCCACCTAATGACAGCACATCTAGACCTCTGGAGCAGCTTTAGGGTAAGGAATAAACAACCGTGGAAGTTGAAACTTCAAAAACAAAATTGTATAACAATAAGTGAATCAGCTATATGTATACATATATCTCTATATCCCCTCTCTCTTTACAGCAGAAACGAACACAACATTGTAAAGCAGTTATACTGCAATAAGGATGTTAAAAAAATTTTTTAAAAAAACCTGACATGGAGCTTCATGAAAAGCTCACATAAAATACTGCCTCACATTCAGAAAGCATGACACCAAAGAAAAACCTGCCAACCTAATTTTATCACAAAAAAATAAGAGTTGAGGGAATAAGGGAAAGAAACAGTTTTTAAGACTTTTTTCCAATTATAAAAATACCACATGCCCACTATAAAATTTCAAAAAAGATGACAAAAGATAAAGAAGAAGATAAATATCATCCAAAATGCCAGCACCCAGAGATGCCAGCCCACTGCATTTTGGTCTATAAATACATGTATAGTTATTTAAACGTATAGATAAGATGAGATCATACAACAGAGTACAAGCTGTTTTGTAACCTGCTCTTTTCATGCAAACTGTAATGTGGACATGCATATTAATAAACATAGCACTATATCATCCTTTTTAATAGCAATATAACATTCTATCATATGATGTTCCAAAACAACTCCCTCGAGATGGTCGTTTCCATTATTGCTATAAACCATGTTTTAAACACACCCTCTCACATTCATGAATGCACACGCAACTGATTATTTCCTTAGGATATATTCTTAAAAGTAGAATTTTTGGATCCTAAGGTGTTGAAGAGTGCTACCAGAATGCCTTTTGAAAAGAATGCTCAATAAACGTTCCTCACACCTGCAATGCAGGTGAAATGGCTATTTTCTTCTCAATACCTGCACCAACACTGAACGTTGTTAACCTTTGCAGGCAGTTCAGTGAGTAAGGGAATGGGTTCCAGAAGTAGAATTCTATAGCTGGGTTCAAATCCTAGCTTTGCCACGGACTAGCTCTATGACCTCTGGAAAGTTACTCAATGTTTCTGCAGATTTCTGTGAAACAGAGATTGTATCATTATACCTACATAAAGGGTTATTTTTAAGGATTAAATGAGTTACTACAACACCTGACATACAATAAGGACTCAATATTCACTCATTCTATTAGTAGTGCCCATCTGAAAATAAAAACAAAGCCCATTTTTGTTTAATTTGCATTTATTTGATTCTTGCTGGGATAAAACACAGACACTTTTATTTAACTTTAATAAACTATTTTCACTTTCTTGGCCTCTTTTTTTTAAGTAGTCAATCACATCATTTACAAGTAAGGTGATTTCTGTTATCTTCCTGTTTTATTTTTCTGGAATAATTGCTTTGGTTAGAAGTTCTAAAGCAAAGTTAAATAAGAGTTGTGGTTATATGTGTGTGTGTATAAAACCTTACATCATTCATGACTTTATGGTAACAAAAGCATTTTTAAAGTATTCCAAAATTCAAAATTATAAAAAAGTGATGGTACAGACAACTTTTAAAATACAGGATCTTATAAAATATCCTTTAAATATAAATTCTGCATTGTTTCTAAATTGTGGCATTTAATTGTGGCATTTCTGGGGGAAAAAAGTCTTCTTTGATATTTAAAAAATCTTTATTAACTAAGTTTGAATACATCTTTAACAAAGACCATAGTAACATTTAACACTAGAAATATGAAGTATAAAATAAAAAAATGTTATATTACTCAAATTATAGAAGCAAAGGAAATTCAAAAGACAATAATGTAGTTTGCCCAATGACCCCACATCAATTATTTTTGTGTTAAAGAAATATATTATATGAATAACAGGAAAGTTTTAAACCACCATTTGTAACCAAAAATGTTGAGCCCTTTAACTTTAAACAGCTGCATTTGGACCTAGTATTTTTGACTCCTACTGTTTTTTCATCCTAAAACAGAATATAACTTTCAAAAGAAAGACTCCATTTCTCACAATTCACACATACTCCCACATTTTGAGAAGGAGCCTGAATTATTTCCAGATATCAAAGTCTTCAGTACAAATTAAGCCCCTAATTGCTAATCCCCAGTTTAGGGATACTAAAGTCACGGAACATGTTAGCTTCCTTTTCTTAAGTTAAGCAATAGAAGAGCCACTGTACTAAAATTCTACACTAAATCAAATGCTCTGGAGAATCCTCCCCAGGTCTTAACAAAATATACAGGCCTGCCTGCTGACTGCCTGAGAGCTACAAACCTAGAAGCACGATTACGAAACAGAATAAAAACATATTTACTGAGCACTTAACATGTGCCAGACCCTATGCTGTGAGCTTATACTATAGTCATTATCTCCTTTACCCAACAAGGAAAATACTGCCACCCCACTGGCTTCACATTGCCTTTGGCAGAGTCTTTCCAAAGCACCCTGTAACCAGATTGCAAATGGTTCTTTGGGAGTCATGACTGACCAGCTGTCCTGTGAGGAAAGATGAGGAAATATCAGGGCCGCAGGCACTGCAGACATACTTGGAGCTTGGACTGGTGAAAGATTGATTACTCGAGATCATGACAATCAGCAAGTTAAGAGTAATCATATCCCAGGGTACAGGACAAGGTAAAATGACACTTAAGTATGACCAGATGACCTTCCTATTTACCCTCCTGGGACACTATCCTTGAATAAGAGTGAGCATAGCTAAGAAACACTGGATTTACTTTTCCACAGAATGTAAAATAAGGGAAGTTTATCAGGCAAAATACACTAATTCAACAAAACTAAGCCCATGGATCAGTTACAGTGCTTTTCAATAAAAGATGCTTCAAATTTAAACAGCCTAAGTTTTCTTTATTCTTTAACACAACAACACACCTACCACGTATATGGACTATTCATTTGGAAGAGCCAAAAGATTTCTAAATAATAAGTTTATTGGTTCATTTGTATCTATTCGCAGTATTCCTATTCCTGCAACAAGCTCCAAGCAAAAAGAGAGATCAAATTAAGCCTCAGAAATAGGAATCATCTGAAAAGCTTCAATCGTACTGATGAACCTAGTTGCAGGGCAGGAATAAAGAGGCTGACATAGAGAATGGACTTGAGGACCTGGGGTGGGAGGGGGAAGCTGGGGCGAAGTGAGGGTAGCATGGACATATATACACTACCGAATGTAAAATAGTTGGCTGATGGGAAGCAGCTGCATAGCACAGGGAGATCGGCTCAGTGCTTTGCGATGAGCTAGAGGGGTGGGATGGGGAGGGTGGGAGGGAGGCTCAAGAGGGAGGGGATATGGGGACAGGTGTATGCATATGGCTGACCCGCTTCGCTGTGCAACAGAAACTAACACAGTATTGTGAAGCAATTATACCCAAATAAAGATCTATTTGAAAAAAAAAAAAGGAAAGAAAGTCTAACACGTTTGGACTTTTCTGCTGCTGACACCTTTGGTCACACACTAGATATGTCTGTCTCTACTCTCATTTCATAAAGCTTTGATCATGTCAAGTGTTTTTGATCAAGTGTTTTGATCAAGTTCCAAGTGTTTACCATTGCTTCATTTTTACAAAGAATTTTAGAACTAAAAGGGCTCTCAAGAGAACCTCACCTAATTCTTTCATTTTTAAATAACACCAACAGATTTTCTGAGTGCTGTACGATTTTTGTTCCAAGGTCATACAGCTTGTAATTAATAGACCTGGATTAGGACCCAGATTTCTCAACTACATGCCCCCATGCATGGTATTTCTACCTCTCAACTATGTTCTATTTGAGGTCCCTTGCAGAGCAGTTCGATATATTAGCATATGAAAAGATCTTTTGAAACTTTTTTTTTTAAATTATACTTTTTAAGAATATGTGAGTTTCTCAGATATCTATCTCCAGAATAATACTCTATAAACTGGGTTGGAGAATCAGAAATCATATAAATTGATTATCTCAACCTACTCTGTCCTATGCTGACTTCTACTAACTGTAACCTTATCTAAGTCACTTAATCACACTGGCCCTTGATATTTTTCACCTATAAAAATGAAAGAGGGGGACTATATAATTTACAAGACATCTCCTAACTCTATAAATTTATGTCTGTGACTCATTTATAAATCAGAATAACCATGTCTCCCACTTCTGTTTTCCTTTCCCTCACAACAAACTTTTAATAAGCACTACTACCAAAAAACCTGAAAAGGATACTTAAGAAACATGCCAGAATATGCCAAAGTGTTTATCAATAAAGCATATGGTATTTGACCCAAAGAATCAAAAGGGATAGTACCCACAATTCTTTAAAGCCTTAGCATACCAGGAACTGTTTCCCTTTTTTATGCCCTCTACCAGTTCTCTTATATGATATACCTGAGTTACCCAATTTCTGCAGTAAAAAAGGTCTTTTAATGCTAGGAATATCTGTTATACTTCACCCCACTACCAATGGATGAAAATCTGTGACTTATATTGCTAGGTACTGAAATAAATAATACAAGACTTTTAAAGCTCCAGAGTGAAAATTATGAAACCAGATGATGAAGAGGACAAGAATGTAAACACGTTGACCTAATAAACATATATCCAGATGACTAAGTACTAGGTGTTCACTGAGCGTTTATTTTATGTCCAGAGCACCATGTTAGGCACTGTAGAATATACAGAAAAAAAAAAAAAAAAAAGACTTGGTTCATATTCTCTAGAAGCTTACAATCCACCTAGGGAGACAACATTAAATAAACAATAAACAGCACAGGACTACAGAAATTAAATGATAAATTCTGCACATAAGTGATAGAGGAATTATTGATAATTAGAAATGACATGAAAAATAAATTGGCCCAAAGAAAGAACAGAATTGGGAAGACCAGACTTTTTCATAAACTTTGCATTCTACTCAACCCACCATATTTTTCTTCAGTGCAATTTCTATTATATGATTCAAAATGAGAGTAACATTTCTGGATCCATTAATAGTGCTTTCCAGATGGCCAATTCCTGGTTATGCTTTAATCAGGTCTTAGCTGAATAGAATCTTAAAACTTAAGATAATCACTACGTCCCAGGAATATACTCAAAACAGGTTCCTTTTTTATAAATAGGTCTTCCTTTAAGGCTATTTATTTATAAAATAAATGGTACTAAATTTTTTATTAAGTGATAAACTTATACATCTCCACCACCACCACAAAAAAAAAAAAAAAAGGCACTGAACAAAATGAAATGGTCTTTCATCATGCTTAACAATCCTGAGCATTACTGAAAATAAGTCAGGTCAAAACTACTATACTCTTTATCTCAACAGCATTAGAAATGTACAATCTAAGAAGACCCATGCATGAACGAATGGAAAGACTAGGAAATAAAATGTAAGGGAAAGCCTGAAGGGAGTGGCCCAAGCAGATGAAACAAACGGGTATGAGCGGCAGATGAGGGAAAGCAGCCCTCACCTGCTCTCTATCCCCTGTTCCAGCGAGACTTCCAAACAAGAGAGAGAGGTCCCCCATTCACACCAGCAAGGAAGAAATTGCAAATTCTCCCGTTCTCCACTTGTACTAATGCCAAGGCTTCTGAGTCCTGGTAGAAGTTTAACTTGGAAGTTCTACAGTCACAAAGTAACAATTAGTCATGGGGGTATGTAATAACTCAATTCTGTCTTCCCTGGTGATCACCAGCGATAGCACCAATAGCCCTGTGGGTGCAGAAGGGGTGTCTCACCTCTTTTGTGAGATTGGAACATAAGAAAAGCAGCAGTGATTATTGTAAAAGGTACGTGTTCTATCAATTGTAATTGTTAGCATGGCTTACTGAGTGAGAGATGAGTTCTCTGAAAAATAAGAGCGATGCCTTAGTGCCTGGAATGTTTGGGAATAGACTGAAATGAATCCAAAGTAGATTCGTCATGCAAGGCAGGCAGTACGACCCTCCCCCCACACCAGCCTGCCAAAAAAAAAGAAATTGCAACTGCAAAGTAAGAATTTTAATAGAAATGAAAGTTCAAAACTATGAGGCTGGGCGTCTCCAGAATACTAATGTAGACTGGCATCAGTCTACCTTATGACTATAACAGTAATCATTGTAGAGAAATAGCTAATATTGTTTGCCATTGTTTTAAACTTGCTTATATAAGGTTCTATTTTATATTATAAAGTGAAACCATTTCCAAGGTGACTTAACTGAACTACCTGATCTCTTTGTTCTTTGAATTCTATTAGACAAAACCATTCTTTGCAACAGTCCTCCTCACCATGAGACGTACATTTTTTCTGGGGGGGGGGGCGGGGGGTACGCGGGCCTCTCACTGTTGTGGCCTCTCCCGTTGCGGAGCACAGGCTCTGGACGCGCAGGCTCAGTGGCCATGGCTCACGGGCCCAGCCGCTCCGTGGCATGTGGGATCTTCCCGGACCGGGGCATGAACCCATGTCCCCTGCATCGGCAGGCGGACTCTCAACCACTGCGCCACCAGGGAAGCCCGAGACGTACATTTTATACTATTACAACCAGGAAGTAGTACTTGTCCAGTGACCCTCCTCCCCTGAAAATCCACAGAGGCAACTGAACCAACTAGCAACATTCATTACCTGCACTTCATTTTGACCCAAGAAATAAAATCAAACTGTGCTGGAAGTTTCATGTAAAGGAACTGAGAGTAAGTACTATTTTAAGCTACTTCCCCAGCCTCCCTCCTCTACCTATGAGAAGTCAGGTCCTTTTATTTTATCTTGAAATCTCCTTCCTTCCCTTCCTTCCTTCCTCCCTCCCTCTCTTCCTTCCTCCCTCCCTGGCTTCCTTTTTCTTTTTTTCTTTTATTTTCTTTTCAGAAGCTCTTTTACCAGTACTTCAGAAGAGGGATACATTAAAATTGCCACCCACTTTAGGGGCCCTTATCACCTCTGTTGCTTCCAATTTCATTTTGGATCTTTCAACATGAAACATTAAGAAAATGGCACCCAAGAAAGCATATGCTGCCACGTTATCACCAGCTGTTATTGCCTCATTTTTAACTCTGCTTTTAAACATACTTCAGAACTCCCAACTGAAAACCTGCATACGTTATGTAGGAGGGAAAAAAATTTTAGTGTAGATCCAGGGCAAAATAGTATTGCTGGGAGTTAGAATTACAGCCTAAGTATCATCAGTGTTTTTGGTGTGTTGTGTTTGGTTTAAATAACCATGAAGGCTCCACCAAAACTAAAGCAGACCCTATTTCCTTTCGAGATATCAAATGACAGCTTACTGACAACTAAGCTCAGATGTGCAATCCTCTTTCCATTACAAAACTACCAAACAATAAAGAAAGAAGAAAAGTCAAAGGAAAACCTGAAGTATTATTCCCAAGATTTTGCAAACAAGAGGCAAACAGTCTGTAATAATCTCACTGGCCGTGTTCAAACCCATAACAATTCTAGGAGGGCAAAAGATTAGTGCCATGACAATTGTTTATGTGCAAGTTAGGCAAGAGGATGAGAAACCTCCAAATAAGATTACACACTTCTAAAACTTTGCTTGAAGGAGGGGATGGTAATGCACGTATTTGGGTGTAATCCTAACACCCTCCTGCAGAGGTGGTTCTATATACACCTCAGTGGAGAGTGAAAGAGTTCACAGCTTTAAGGGTGAACATGTTTTATTTCTTACTAACAAATTAAAGTATTTGGCAGTAATTTTTTTTAAGCAGATGGATTGGAATATTTTGGGAAATGCTAAGGGGCTGATTTTCTATTGCCTTTTAGAATCTCAAGTTATAAAATAAGATTTTGGCTAATCTAGTCTTCTTCCAAATTCAGCAGTATTTATTAAAGGCAACAAGCTTTAACTTTCTTATCTAGGTTATCTGTGAAGCAGTAATTAGCTTTAATTAGGAATTCAAATTCAAATTCACACAGTCAAAATAATGCTGGATTTGGTGCCTTTATTCTTCCCAAATAAGGAGAGATTAAAAAACAACCATGTGCCCAGGACAACATGGGTCCAACCTATACCATGAGTTTTAAGGTGCTCTTAAATTTACTATTTCTTCTTCTGCTTTTAAACCTAATTTTACTTTAGAGAACCTGACTTATCTTTTACTTTGTCCATGGTAAAGATTAGAACACTTTCTCTACAAATACCTATACTTAGATTAAAATCAAACAAACTCATGTTTCCTGTGTCAGGCAATCCTTGGTTGACCACTGATCCAAGAGGACATTAAATAAAAATGAAGCTTTGCAATTTCTTGTTTTGTATTATTTTAGCCTTGTGCAATCCCACTGGATATACAAAGGAATTATTCCTCTTTCTTTGGCTCCTTCCTTAGATCAATTGTCTGGCCAATATTTATTGAACCTCTGCTACGCACATAGTTCTTCAAAGAATTGCTTTCACAGGCTGTCCAAATAAACAGCTATAAATGTTGCTCAGATCCAATCCCATAACCTCTTAATTGGCTCTCTAACATAGAAGCCTGTAAAAATATTTTTTAGAAACTAGAAAATTAGTCTAAAGGCTAAGAATTCTCTTCACCACACCTACATACTAGAAGAATCCAGTGAACAAGAACAAATGACTCCCCTACCCCATCCATAAGTTGAACAGTGAGAGAAAGCATGTTATTCAAATCTGCTAATATCTGGCTCCTGAAATTTGGATAATGAGTTGGGAAGTCGGGGATTTAAGTTGTGTGCTGGATGGAGCTGGCTCTTGCTGGCTCGGGAGCGGACTGCGTGCATCTCGTCCCAAACTCCAGAGACCTCAAGTTGGCAGCCTGAGATAACCGAGAGGAAAATATTTACACCCCTGTGATTTTCCTCCAAATATTCCCCTCTCCAAAAAGTTATCCAAAACTATTCTGCTCCTGGGTTCAGATGGTAGGAGTTTAGCTAGCAAGGGTTACCTTTTACATTAAGAAACCATCACTTGTAAGAAACAAAGAACTGGTAAAAACAGAAAGTTATAAGATCCTCAGCCCTCAGGGAACCTGAGGATTCAGAAGGACAAGCCACAGGCAATGCAGGGAGAAGCTGGTGCACAAAATACTTTTGAAGCTGGCAAGAGGGATGAACAGGTATCCAAATCGTTTGAAACTGTCAGGAAGAGCTCAGAGAGGAAAGGAAAGTGGGATTTGAAGCAGAACGTAATCGATGGTTATGATTTTGGTCAGCTGGAGGGAATGGAAACAGTCATCCCTGGTGGGATTACTTAATGGACAGGAAGGGAGGTAAAAGAGTAAGGTGAGCCAGAAATGGACTGTGGGGCTGCATACGGAGACCCGGAAAGCTAGAGGCAGGGGGAGCTAGTGAAGTTCTGCGAAGAGAGTGATGAGATGTATTTTAGGAATATTCTTTCCAATTTTGCTCAACTTCTTGTTTTTCTGATCTTTAACTTCTTTCTGATCTCTGATAACCCCAAATCTCTTGGTTTTCAGACTGGTTAGACTAGCACTCATACTGGTACTGAGCACAGCACACTAGTGTGTCAGCTGGTAACCCTGAGCCTCCTGCTGGGACACAACAAATAACAGCTGATGCCCGCTGCCCGCTTGCCCTCATAAAGCTCACATCAGGCGTTCCCAAGGAAATGGTTTAGGATAAATTTCACCTTAGCCTTTGTCTTCAGCTAGTTGCAAATTATTGGAATTTAAATGAAGGTGATTCTCATGTTCAACATTTAGAAAAACTATACATAAATATTCTTTAAGTCATTCACTTGGAGCCCCAAATGTCTCTTTCCATCAAAAATCACCTCCTCCTTATTTCTGCACCCTATTATACTCCTACCACAACTACTATCCTTAGTACTAACCTCTACAGACTCTGGAATCAAACTGCCTGGGATGAGATGAAAGGGAAGGAGGGATGTGGGATGTGGGGAGGAGAGAAGGGGAAGAGCTACTATTTATTGAGACCTTCCTCTGTGCCTTTTTGCAGATCCCATTAAATCCTCACAGTAATCCTGTGAGACAGGATGATACTGAGGCTCAGTTCAATACTTGTATTACTGCACTTCCTATGCTTGTTATAATTTTGGTTTCAAAATCTGACTCTCTTCCTAGGTGCTATGGGCTCTAAGCGCAGGAATGGCTGCTGTGTGTGTATAACTCCAGTCTGCTGTATGCCAATAAGGCTTCTCAATAGAAAACTGATGAGTAGAAACAATGTCAGAAATGGTAATTAACCTTCTGGGTTAAACCTGAAAAATTAAAAAAAATGCTGGGTCCAGGCAATACAAATTATTGCAACATAGAAGCAAGAAAGGGTAAGGTCATTCCCATTTCTGAGCAAAATGCTTGATGCTCCCTTTATCCCACCTCCTATTTCCTCTTCTTACTAAATACATTTCATGCTTCCCTAGACTTCCCCTTACAGTCCCCTCCAATCCAGGCCTAGCCTATCCCCTTCTCTTCTCTTGCTAAAAAACTTCCATTTCCCTATAAAATAGCAGATAGCAACAAGTCTAATAATTATCAACATTCAAATGACTAATAACCCCTTCACTCTCCTAGTTGTTTCTTTAAAGAAGTATGTTTGGATTAAGTAATGAACTAAAATGAACCTCACTGGTAGGGCCTCAAGTTGTACAGCATACATACGGCTTTGTCAACACCTATCCACCCCCAGGCTTCAGTTACTCTGAAGAAAGACTGGGGGAGGAGGGGTCCCTTCTGAGACACGTCAACCTTGACCAGGACTCTGTTTTTGCAAGCAAAACTTCTCAAACTTCACTTGTCAAAATGCAGCGTCTGATTCAATAGGACCTGAGTGGAGCCAGAACCTGCATTTCTTTTTTTTTTTTTTACATCTTTATTGGAGTATAATTGCTTTACAATGGTGTGTTAGTTTCTGCTTTATAACAAAGTGAATCAGTTATACATATACATATGTTCCCATATCTCTTCCCTCTTGCATCTCCCTCCCTCCCACCCTCCCTATCCCACCCCTCTAGGTGGTCACAATGCACCGAGCTGATCTCCCTGTGCTATAAGGCTGCTTCCCACTAGCTATTTTACATTTGGTAGTGTATATATGTCCATGCCACTCTCTCACTTTCTCACAGCTTACCCTTCCCCCTCCCCATATCCTCAAGTCCATTCTCTAGTAGGTCTGTGTCTTTCTTCCCATCTTACCCCTAGGTTCTTCATGACATTTTTTTTTTCTTAGATTCCATATATATGTTAGCATACGGTATTTGTCTTTCTCTTTCTGACTTACTTCACTCTGTATGACAGACTCTAGGTCCATCCACCTCACTACAAATAACTCAATTTCATTTCTTTTTATGGCTGAGTAATATTCCATTGTATATATGTGTCACATCTTCTTTATCCATTCATCTGTTGATGGACACTTAGGTTGTTTCCATGTCCTGGCTATTGTAAATAGAGCTGCAATGAACATTGTGGTACATGACTCTTTTTTTTTTCTTTTTTTTTTTTTGTGGTATGCAGGCCTCTCACTGTTGTGACCTCTCCCGTTGCAGAGCACAGGCTCCGGACGCACAGGCTCAGCGGCTATGGCTCACGGGCCCAGCCGCTCCACGGCATGTGGGATCTTCCCGGACCAGGGCACGAACCCATGTCCCCTGCATCAGCAGGCGGACTCTCAACCACTGTGCCACCAGGGAAGCCCAAACTAGACAGTCTTTAGGTTGTCTAAAATGTCTTTTACAAATATCATATGATATCGCTTATATGTGGAATCTAGAAAAAGGGTACAAGTGAACTTATCTGCAAAACAGAAATAGAGTCACAGATGTAGAAAACAAACTTACGGTTACCAGGGGGTAAGGGGGAGAGGGATAAATTGGGAGATTGGGATTGACATATACACACTACTATATATAAAATAGATAATTAATAAGGACCTACTGTATAGCACAGGAAACTCTACTCAATACTCTGTAATGGCCTATTTGGGAAAAGAATCTACAAAAGAGTGTGTATATATATATATATATATAAAAAACTGATTCACTTTGCTGTACACCTGAAACTAACACAACATTGTAAATCAACTATACTCCAATAAAAATCTTTTTAATAAATAAAATAAAATGTCTTTTAGCAAGCTAATGACAGCTTACTTGCACTGTAATGTTACCATATAGAAGAAGCAATGACTTTTTTAAAGGGGAGGGGTCTGATTTGATACCAAACCAGGGCCAGATGTGAGAGGAAAAACAAAGAACTTTTATTTTCTACTGAAGCTCACTGAATGACTCTGTGTGTGTGTGTGTGTGTGTGTGTGTGTGTGTATAAATGTGAGACCAGCAGAGAAAACTCGGTAAGAAAAAAAAGGGAAAACTGGACAAAATGCATGAAGTAAAACAGTTTACAAAAATAAAACCTAAATAGCCAATAAACATATTGTGAAAAGACAAATATTATTTTACATCCATCAAACTGGCAAATTAAACAGTCTAATGATACTAAGTGTTAATAGGGTGAGGAACAAGGGGAATTCCCGTATACTCTGGTGGGGAGTATCATAAATATGAAGAGGTGCATATCCTGCAACATGGCAATTCCACTCCTAGGTACATCCTAGGAAAATCCTAATAGATTTTCATTTAAAAAATCCCTACCAGGATTACTTGTAATAGGAAAAAAAAAAGGAAACAAACCTAATGTCATTTATAGAAGAATAGATAAACTGTGGCATTTTCAAACTTTAAAATATTATACAGCCGTGGGAATGAATGAACTGGTTACCCACAATCAACATGTATGGGGGGAGTTGTAGAGAAATACATGTTACATATTGTAAGTATGTACTGCATAAAATTTAAAACATGCAAAACAATAACTCATTGTTTGGAACCCAAACATAGGTCTACAGTTGCATGGGAATAAGAAACAATAAATTCAAAAGAGTGGATCCCTCTGCAGGAAGAAGGTAATGTTTTATTTTTCAAGGTACTCGATAAAAATATGGGCCTTGGTCATATTATATGTTATACTGTTTGTATGTCTTACATATCCTATAATAAAATTTTAAGATCTTGTCTTCATAAACTGGTAACCATATTCCCTTAAAAGAGAAATGATAGCAATCGACTGTAACCAGAAGTTGTATTCAAGTTACACTCATTCTGAAGTTTACTAAAAATCACATCCTTCAAAAATATCATACTGAGATTAGTACTATGGCTCAAAAGGAGCCATGTGGGTGCACTGGATAATCTTCTGCTTTCTAAATCAGTGGTCTCCAAAGTGGGGTACATTGAGCTCAAGAAGAAAATATTAGAACTTATATTTTTTTTAAAAAATCCTTCTGAATTCTAGCTTTCGTCTGTTATATAATATACAAAATAGAAACAAGCATACATTAATTTATATAATATGTGCTTGCACAGTGGTAAGTGTATGCCATTTATAAAATTTTTACTGATCAGGGTGCAAAATCAAAACAGTTCAGAAATCACTGTTTAAGATGAACATTGACTTTATTTGGTTGTTTTTTTTAAATTAATTTTTATTGGAGTATAGTTGCTTTACTGTAGTATAGTAGTATATACAGTACTATACAGTGGTATAGTTTCTACTGTACAGCAAAGTGAATCACCTATACGTATACATACATCCCCTCTTTTTTGGATTTCCTTCCCATTTAGGTCACCACAGAGCACTGAGTAGAGTTCCCTGTGCTATGCAGTAGTTTCTCATTAGTTATCTATTTTATACATAGTATCAATAGTGTGTATATGTCAATCCCATCTCCCAATTCACCCCACACCCCCCTTTCCCCCCTTGGTGTCCATACATTTGTCCTCTACATCTGTGTCTCTATTTCTGCTTTGCAAATAAGATTATCTATAACACTTTTCTAGATTCCACAAATATGCGTTAATATACGATATTTGTTTTTCTCTTTCTGATTACTTCACTCTGTATCACAGTCTCTAGTTCCATCCACATCCCTACAAATGACCCAATTTTGTTCCTGTTTATGGCTGAGTAATATTCCATTGTATATATATACCACATCTTCTTTATCCATTCCTCTGTTGATGAACATTTAGGTTGCTTCCATGTCCTGGCTTTTGTAAATAGTGCTTCAGTGAACATTGGGGTGCATGTGCCTTTTTGACCATTGACTTTAAAAACGACCCACCCAAGTAATCTATACCCAAACCCTGAAGTTTAAACATAGAAATTTTGGAAGAGGACTAGATTTTTAACAAAGAATTTATTCGTGAAAAATATCTTGAACCAGATGATTAAAACTGCAGCCTGAGAACTGACCATGTCTGCCAACTTTCTACAGATCAAATTTTATATCAGGCTTCAAGATAAAGGTTGATATCAATGCCAACCAGTGCAGCATCGGGTCTGGATATATTAGTGTTGAATATTGTGTTTAAAAAAAAAAAGAAGGGAAAAGAAAAAGAAAGAACAGAAATCATTTGGAAAACCCACACAGGAATAGGACACAATCTAGGAAACTGAGTGCCCCTTGTTAACACAAGAGCTAAATTAACATTCTCCAACTGCTTCCAGCTATTGATATTCATTTTGGAACAGGCAGGACACATTTAGAAAATGGCACATCACCAGAAAGTGTGGGTGAGGGTGTGCAATTTTGCCTACTACAATGCAGCCAGCATCTTTCCAGAACCAACTTCAGGAGCCAGAGAAGAAAATTTGTTGCATAAATCCTTTATATTGGAGTGTATTAATTAATTTATTTATTTTTGCTGTGTTGGGTCTTCGTTTCTGTGCGAGGGCTTTCTCTAGTTGTGGCAAGCGGGGGCCACTCTTCATCGCGGTGCGCGGGCCTCTCACTATCGCGGCCTCTCTTGTTGCGGCTCACAGGCTTCAGACGCGCAGGCTCAGTAGCTGTAGCGCACGGGCTTAGTTGCTCTGCGGCATGTGGGATCCTCCCAGACCAGGAATGTAATCCTCCTACAAAATAAACTATATAAAATTGAGTAGTATCAGGACTTCCCGGGTGGCGCAGTGGTTAAGAATCCGCCTGCCAATTCAGGGGACATGGGTTCAAGCCCTGGTCTGTGAGGATCCCACATGCCACAGAGCAGCTAAGCCCCTTCACAGCTACTGAAGCCTGCACACCTAGAGCCCGTGCTCCACAACAAGAGAAGCCACTGCAACAAGAAGCCTGTGCACCACAGTGAAGGGTAGCCCCCGATCACCACAACCAGAGAAAGCCCACGCACAGCAACGAAGACCCAATGCAGCCAAAAATAAAATAAATTAATAAAAAAAAATTGAATATCATCTTACTATAAATAGCCATTCAAAGAAGATGCATTTTAAAATAAACTTCTTGGCCTTTAAGCTCGTGATCTTGGTTACTGCCAACTGAATTCATAATTAAAGGGATATAGTTTCACTTAATGTATAATAATCTACATATACCTCTTAATGAAAATGAGATGCCTATTTATTTATATGTATCATTTATCAATTTAACAATGAGCAGACAAACGTAAGCACGGGCACATCAGCCAGCTACCATAAAGGCTTGCCTTTGGGCAAAAGGAGAAATAGAGGTGGGTGGATACTAAAAATATCATTAAGCCATAAACTGAGGGAAATTAATAGATTTACTAGGATTAGCGTGCATTTTACTCTAATAATACTGTTCTCATACCAAGCCAAAGAAAGCCTTCTCAAAATATCCTTCAAAAACATTTATTTGGATACTAACTTGGAAAATCTCACTAAGGGTGAGAGGCCTTTAGTAGTGCCAACCTACACAGACATCTATTTTGTGACTTGTAAAGGAGCTACACATCTCTTGAAAAGGTACAAAGCTTATATAAGAAGCTATCTATCATGTCATATCTGAGAATGGAAAGATTTATCAAACAATTCCCACCCTGTCTCCACTCCTAACTACTTGTTTAGAATTGATTCCTACAAGGTACATTACAGGATGAAATAGGTCATTCCAGGATAGATAAGTCTTTGATGAAAGCATTTGCTAGGATTTCTCATTTCTTCCCTCAAGTCCATGAGACAAAGCAAAGCATTCACTCTAATATCCAGGCTTTCAAAGCAGAGGCCCTTTTATTAGAGTATGTTCAATAGAGAAAACATGGTCTGTATCATGCTCCCACCCCCTTGCCTCAACCCCCTAGGCCTAGGGAAAGCAGACTTATCATTGATGGGCCTCCACAGCTTAACAAAGTTCTCTGATGCACAACAGTCCACTGTGGGTCCATGGTCCCGTGGCTCTGCCTCCCAGAGAGCCTCAAAGACCAAAGTCTCTTCTCAATGGTTTTCTCTGAGAGGCTCAGAAGACCCCAGGCAATACAGCCTCTATCCACCTAGTTTGGTACCCTTGATGCAGTTAAACAGTTCCTCCTTCATACCAGTGGCAAAAATGAGGGGCTGTCCAGGTTGGAGAGTGCTTAAATCTATTTACCTTTTGTGCTGGAACTCTCTTAGCAGTAAATAATGGGAGGGTAAGGGAGGAGAAGAGAAGGAAGAGGAAAGGAGAGGGGAGATGAGAGGGCAGGAGGAAAAAAGGAGGCTCACATAACTGAAAACTCTAGGGGCGGATGGTTCCTATGGCATATCTTCAGATATGGCTGGATCCAGGAGACAGCATCAGAGCGTGATCTCTTTTTCTCCACCTCTCACGTCTGCTTTTCAATGATCCTCATTTTCTAGTAGGGTCTTACCTTAATGTCTGCTGGCTCCAGGCTTACATCTTCCAAGCCTTACTCTTTCTAAAGAGTGCCGATTAAATTTCCAGAATGAACACTTATCAGTTCTAATTGGCCTCAGGTGGGTTATCTGCCCATCTCTGAGCCAGTCACTGTGGGCTGAGAGGTGCAAGGACTTCCGTGATTGGCCCAGCCTGTGTCATACGCCCACCCCGGCATCCTGGAGGAAGGGCAGTTTCAGAAAGCAATCCCAGGTGCTGCTACAGAAGAAGAGCATTTAGGTAAACCCACGGCTGATCTTAGAACCCTCGTCACTCTGCCCTTGGCTTCATACCCTGTCTCACATGTTCCCAACCTAGGAACTTTTGTCCTTCACCATGTCTGTCTAGCATAGGGCCACTCAACACGTTTTCCTGACACAGGAAAACCCGTGTGGTATAGTGACTCTACAGCCAAGCAACCTGGCTTCCAATTCTGGCTCTATCACTTTAGCACGTTGCACAATCTCTCTGTGCCTCAGTTTCCTCATCAGAAAAAAAAAAAGGCAGGAGACAATAGCACATCTATCATTTATTTGTTGGGAAAAATAAGTAAGATGATACGGGCAAAACAGCTCCTGGCATAAAGCTATCTCTCAAAAAATGTTAGGTGTTAATATTCAGTGATTGGTTAACATTTCACTAACATTGCCTCATTTCTGCTTATATTTGAGACATCTTATAAATGCAGTTTATAAAAAGATATCACTTAAGGACACATATAAGATAAGCAGGGGGCATATCTGAAGAGTGCTTTCTAAGATCATATCTCCTAAATTTTCTTCTCACCATCAATGTATAAATGGGTGTGTTTCACTGCATCCTTATACCAAACTGGGTATTATTTTCTAATCCTTCTTGCAGAGCCTTTATGAAAAAACTCAGTTAACAACTATCAAGCAGATGTGTTTTTAATCCACAAGACACAATAAACACCTAAAAATCTAAAAAATACAATAATTAGTTTACATTTTATCCGAAGCTCTCACTGGTTTCATATTATCTAATTTGGTTACTGATAAACTCAGAAAAGAAGGAAGCATGCTTAAAATCTGAGTGCTTTAGGAAAGTGGAATTCTGAACTGAAAAAGACTGAGTTTTTTCCCCCTGAAGGAAATATAAAAAATCTCATTAGAAATAATATCATGTCCTCAGCTCATTAAAAGCAAAAGCTAAATGGATATATGAAAAGGAGAAAATAGACCATTTTTAATGTGTGGAAGAAAGTTGTAATGAGTATTTTTCCAGCAGTTCTCTAATAGCATTTTAGTCTATTTAACTCATCAAATTGCTACCACTGAAAAACATCAAACCGAATCTAAATTTCCTTATTCAAGTTAGACCATGTATAGGAAATCTTGTATGCCTTTTAAAACAAAGAAAACCCTTCTCTGCTTTCTCAGCTTTCAAGTGTTTCAGGAGGAAAATTCTAAATGGGATGAAGAATGTATTTATCCTCAAAAATCCCCTCAAATGTCCCAGGGGATTTCATTTTCAACAGTGCCATAATTGAAAACAAAGCCTATGTATGTTATTAATTGATTTTCCTTTAATTCTTTTCAAATGCTTGTTGCCAAAAAATCTGAATGAATGTTTCATACTCCTTTAAAGTGAAATCTGAATAAAACTGACAGGAAGATGCTAAGCTCCCACCGCAAGCCTGGTAGTTTGGAAGGGAGGGAGGGCTGGGACCACCCCTGTCTTGCAGGAGCTGAGCACTTCACAGAGCACGCAAGTTCCACTCATAAAGAAAGTCCCCAGTGATTCAGACACTGGTCTGTGAGAAACATAAAGAAATTTAAAGAGAGACATCAGAGTTTCCTTGGTGACAGAAGTGTTTCCTGACAAACGGGAGACATGACCTAGGCTCTGAAGAGTAGTTAGATTTAGACAGGCCGAATGGGGAGGATAAAACATCCCACTACAATCCCTGTGCAACTCACAATGGCTCCTGTGAAAATGGACACATTTCCAAAGACACGTCTCCTGGCTGGTGGTATGTAATGTCATAATATTTCCGACCGTTCAGTAATGTACAAAGATCGTATATGGCCCAGTAGCTTTGCAGTCACTGTGGTATGACTGTAAAGTTCTTTAAAGTAAGATTGAACATTCTGTTGCTTATACCCAATAACCAGAATGGGTAAAAAAGGTATGTCGAGGGGTAATAATTATTGTTGTTGTTATTATCCCTATTCACTTTAACTTTACTCTCAACAGTTGCTTTTTACCTAATCCCCATAAACATCTTCATAAAGAATTGTATCATAAAAAAATTATGCCAGAAGTACCAGAGGAGATCCCAATTCATACCAAAAGAAGCAACCCAGCCCTGCGATGAGAACAGGGCAGTCTAAGATACTAGAAAGTTGCCTTCACTGCCACATTCTCAATTCTTGGGAAATTCTGTACTGATTTGTATCACCAAATAGAAACTTATTTACAGCATCCTGTAAGAACAGGTAGCCGCCAAAGCTAGGGCAAAGACGACCTCTCAACTGTAGTATATAGAAGAGGGGCCATCTTATAACAAACTTGATGGTTACTGGATTTCATTCCAAGAGAAAGGTGGGGTCAGGCAACACCCCACCTTAGAGCACCTGTTGGAACCCCATTTGGTAAGAGGCAACACAATGTCTGGGCCAAAAAGAAGGGTACATAATTCAGCCTCAAATAATTGAGAATTGGCCACAATATAGTACAGCATAAACGCATTCCACTAGAATATTATTACTCAAGTGCAAAGCCACCCTCTCCTTCTCTTATGTAATGAATAAAGAAGCAACAGTGCAGATAATTGACCACTGTGAGCACATATAAATTGGTGGTAGAATAAGGAAGTGAACCCAGGGCCTTTCATATTGCTTCCAGCTCCATCTCAGCCATATGTCTTCCTCGTCTCTCTCAAAAGGAAATTGGGAGTAAAATCCCCAAAGTACCCAAAGTCCTTGGCATACTATTCACCACTCCATTACAGACAGAAAAACATAAGGAGAAAGAATTCATGCTTGCCAACAGGATTGCATGCTCTTTGACTGCAACTGTCAGTAAGTTCTCAATCTTCTGAACAGGAAATGCAACTGACATCTGGGTGGAACAGCTCTTCCTTGTGCAGGATGTCTCGAGTGTCAGTAGCACAATCAAAATCAAAACTGCCCCAACACACTTCCCAGACTACCTCTGATTAAGAGTCACTTGGTCAGGCTTCCCTGGTGGCGCAGTGGTTGAGAGTCCACCTGCCGATGCAGGGGACATGGGTTCGTGCCCCGGTCCGGGAAGATCCCACGTGCCGCGGAGCGGCTGGGCCCGTGAGCCATGGCCGCTGAGCCTGCGCGTCTGGAGCCTGTGCTCCACAACGGGAGAGGCCACAACAGTGAGAGGCCCGCGTACCGCAAAAAAAAAAGTCACTTGGTCACTGAGCCATAGCTACTCACACTGTTCCATTGCCTGAGCCTCCATCCAACGCTTAACCAAGTACGTTACACTGTATTAACGCAGCACTCAATATTTCCAAGAGCAAACTCAGGATCTCTTCCTCCACCAGCTCCCTCTCCAAATGACCTTATTTCTATAAACAGAAACTGCCTCCAGAGCTCTGAGTTACCTCTGACTCTTCCTCCCCATCCATATTTTCTTCTCTATCTTGCCCTGCCTTTCCATCCCCACTAGCATCCTCTTTCCTGAAGGACTAATATATTCATTCAACTCATCTCCCTGCTCCTGTGCTACCTGATCTCCTAGTCTGTCTTAATCCCAGCTCTATTTGTACATCACTCATGCTTAGAAATATTTCAAGGACTCCCTACTGTCTACTAAACTAAATACCTTGACCCAGCATTGAGACCTTTCATAACACGACCCCAAAGGTTTTTCCTGACATACCAACCATTACTCCCCACAAAATACCTATTCTCCAATCCGTGTATTCCTTCCCAACTCATTTCCCACCTCAGCTATATGCTTTCCCTGTTTCTCCCAATGAAAGAGATGGCTCTGCCTGAAATGTCTTTCCACATTTCTAGCCAAATCAGTTTGGAGGTCCTGCTCACAAAGCTTTTCCAACTACCCCAACATTAGATTTCCTTCTCCTTCCATCCTCCCTCCCCCACACAATACTTTGTATTTTACTATCCTTATATACTTATTCTTGTACTCAACCACTGTAGTGAGAAAAAAAAAATGTTGTATTTGGATTATTGCACAGGTGACAAAAGCCTGATTTCTGTTGAGGGACCCACTGTCTCAATCCATCAGAACTGGATGAGGCCTCCTCCAAGGTCCCAAGGGTGGAGCAGAGGATTCCAGGCTCGGGCCGTCAGCACATCCGATCTGCCAGCCACAGTGAGGGGTTCCGGGATGTGCACATTATACAAGTCTAGGCAACAGTGCTCAGTCAGAATCCAGCCCCCGGCTTTTCTTCGGGAAAGGGGAAAAGCACTGAAGAGGGAGGATGGAAAGCTGGATGGGACAGAACTGAAAGGTGAGAGACATTATCTGACACCCATACCACACCACGCAATGCCTAGTCCTATCCCTGAAGTTTTCAGTTACATAGGTAAAAAGTATTCTTGTCTTGAGGTCCCTCACAACCATAAATTCTACCTAAATTATCCTTTCTACTGTCTGTTGGCTATGTAAGCAAAATGTCTGACCCTTAATCACGTTTGCCCTCCATGCTTAGCTCATCCAGGTCCCTGTACGTTATACAGTTGTACAACGACAAATGTGCATGGTACTAATTCAATACTTTTACTCAAGAAGTGTTTTCTATATGGATTTGAGAGTAAATACTTTAATTAGAAGGAAATAAAGGATTTAATTTTAGCTCTTTGCAGTCTCTCCAGTCATCACCTTATCACCTGTAGTCAGTAGATGCTGAAAGGCTTTCATTAACAAGTTTCAGGAAGGTTTTGCATTCATAATCAAACTCTTCTGTAGAAACCCATCCCTGCTTTCAGGATTACTTAAGCACTAGTGGCATATGGTAAAGCAGGTGTTTGGCAGCAAATGTTTTTTAAAAGATCTTTTCAAGACCACAAACTGGTTTCCCACTCTAAAATTACGTAGAATACTACAATTTTAGCTTGGCTTCCTGACCCTTTCAATAATATATTAATTTCATCCCACTGAGAAGCCACAAGCTTATTAGGTGCTGCCAAAAGAGGTGCAGTTGCGCTGGTTCTCTTCAAGGCCTAAGTAAGCATCACAGTTGTTTTTATTTGTGCCCAAACATAAATGCTTTGGGAAAATAAACACATGTGTGCCCAGCCACACTGGGATGTTGCAGACTCTCCTGCAGTGGAAATCAGGAGACCATCTCCTAACAGACATCCCAGGGTCTTGCTCCTTTCCAGGATTAACTAACTGACCCTCAGTTTCAAGTTTCAGCCCTCAGGCTTACAAACTCAAAAACCTACATGTGGCACTCCACGGACTTGGATGCATCTTCAAAGGTGGACTTTCATAAAACAAGCTTATGGACCAATATAGAAAATCACAATGCCAATTAGTTTGGTTTACAATAAAAGGTAACTATCTTTATTAGGTATTAGAAAACTGTTGAGTATTAGGTATTAAAAAATTGAAAGTTCACCTGATCACTCTACTCTCTCCCATAGCTAAGCTCATGGGAGACAAGTCATAATCATAAGATTGCTTTGGTGAGTACTGAAATCAAAGAAAAGGGGACTTAGGTGTCCTTACAAAATGCACCTCAGACAAGACAGCTAAGGAAACATCATTCCTATAAGAATCCAAGTCAATTGGCCACACTCCCTCCCCATGGAGAGAGCTAGCTGCACCATGACCAAGCTCCCCCTCATTCCACATGCCTTCTAACTACCTTTCCTTCAGGGCCAGCTCCATAATTTGCAGGGCTCAATCCAAAATAAAAATGTGGAGCTCCTTGTTCAAAAAGTGGGATAAAAGTGCCATTAAGATTCTAAAATATAGGGGCTTCCCTGGTGGCGCAGTGGTTGAGAGTCCACCTGCCGATGCAGGGCACACGGGTTCGTGCCTCGGTCCAGGAGGATCCCACGTGCCGCGGAGCGGCTGGGCCCGTGAGCCATGGCCGCTGAGCCTGCGCGTCCGGAGCCTGTGCTCCACAACGGGAGAGGCCACAACAGTGAGAGGCCCGCGTGCCACAGAATTCTAAAATATAAAATTTTTCCTTTCTTCCATCCTTTCTCTTTCTTCTCTCTCTCTCCCCCCGCTCCCCTCAACCTGTTGAGGTGTTTTTCTTAATTTGGCACTTAATATCCACTCCCTGGAGTACAGAGATACTCACTGGGCCAGTACAGACCCTCACAGGCACCCAAGGGCCCTGTCCCATAACTTGGCATAAGTGTGCAACCCACCAGCTAGCAAGTTCCCTCTGCCACCAGCTCCCTCCCTGGCTGGACTGACAGGGTCTGGGGCAGGGGCAGTGAAGTCAAGCAGGCATCTCCCCTTGCCATGTGGCATGTGCCGAACCCACAGTGGACAGGGCATCCCAAAGATCTGCAACCCCCAAGTCGGGGCACACTCAGTACCTGAATTAGGAGTGGGCGAGGGGCTCACTCCACTGAGTGACCTGCTGAAAGCACTGTGGTGCTGTCAGCCCAGGGTGGGAATGACCACCACCGTGCCTCGTACCAAGACACCACAGGGTGTGCTTATTGGACCCTGACACTCCCTGCACCCAGACTCCCAGGCCGGATAGTGGTTGTTTGATGGTCGAGACAGGAGCAGGCCAGGCTGGACAAGGGTACAGGAGGTGAGGGAGCAGCCTGCCAAGTATCTGTCCCAGGGAGGCTGGGCTCCATGCTCCTGGACATGCTCCACTGTCCCACTGGACTCACCTTCATAAACTACAAATTCAAAGGTAAAATTATCAAGAATTTCAAGAGAGCAACTACAAAGCACTTCACCTCAAGGATGGAGCCCTTCTCGTGGGACCCCCCTTGTGTGACTGAACTAGCCGTACACCCATAAAGCCAGCCTGCTTCTCTCGCTTTTTGTTTTCTTCTAAATGTCACTGGGTATGCCACAGCTTCAACAAGCAACAGTCCCGTTTTGCCTATAGCTATAACTTAATAACTTACCTCAAGAAAATAAAGGTTCCTCTTTAATTAGCCAATTATTTTTAGACTGGGATTCTAAAGGCTAAGCAACTTCCACAATGTGTATTGATTTCATAATCAAACTAAAAGAAGCATTCCTGTTTTCCTCATTTCCAAGCCCTACTACCCAAACACTGACAACATCAACAGTTGACCAACCATAGCAATAACCACAGACTGAAACCTGCTTCAAGGACGCATTTATCTCCATTCATTTATTTATTCAATAGATTTAACAAATCTTATGTGCCAACATGCCAGTCGTTATGCTCTATGTTACAAAATTCGAGAATTACACAGTCCCCTGAAGAGTGTGCATTGAAACGGGGAAGATAGACACAGAAATGGAAAATTTAGTTTGGTAAGTGCTATGGAACCATTTGCCATGGAAGCACAAAAGAAAAGCATTCAACCCAGCCTAGTGGGGTGGGGTAAAGGTTTTCCAGACCTTTTCCATCAAGTAGTGGGAACATTTTCCCCAAGAAAACTGATAGCACCTTGGAGTTACATGTTCCTTTTCCTACAGACTTTCAGAATCTATCATATGAGAACACACCACCTCCTCTGAAAGTACCAAGTAGCCTTGCCAAAAAAAAAAATCAACCTAGATCTATTCAAGCCTCCAGAACCAACTACCAATTTACAAGAAATACGGGGGACAGAGGGCCATATTAAACTAACCATGAGGAATGCAGTCAGCAAAATCCAGACTGTGAGAAACTCTAATAGGACAAATATCTTGATTCCTTCCAAAATTAAACTACAAGAAAAAAATAGGTGGAAGACGGCTTCCCTGGTGGTGCAGTGGTTAAGAATCCACTTGCCAACACAGGGGACACGGGTTCGAGCCCTGGTCTGGGAAGATCCTGCATGCCGCGGAGCAACTAAGCCCATGCGCCACAACTACTGAGCCTGTGCTCTGAGCCACAACTACTGAGCCCATGCGCCACAACTACTGAGGCCGTGCACCACAACTACTGAAGCCCAAGCACCTAGAGGCTGTGGTCCGTAACAAGAGAAGCCACTGCAGTGAGAAGCCCGTGCACCACGACGAAAAGTGGCCCCTGCTCGCCCCAACTAGAGAAACACCGCGCACAGCAGCAAAGACCCAATGCAGCTATAAATAAATAAATAAATAAATTTATTTATTTAAAAAAAAAATAGGTGGAAGAGCACTCATTAGATTAAAAGGGACTTAAAGGACATATCCACCAACTGCAATACGTGGGCCTTGTGTGGAAATTTTTGGATCCTTATGGGGGAAAGATATTATAACATTTATGAGACCAAGATATTTAATGAAATTAAGGATCTGTTCATTTTCTAGATGTGATCATAGCATTGTAGTTACAGTTAAAGAGGCATAAAAGCATAATGGTTAAGGGTCCAAACTTTGGGATCATACTTCCTGGTTTCAGACATCTCTTCTGAGACTGGGCAACAAAACTTTGAGTAAGATCCAATGGCTGCATGTTCTCATCTCTAACACAGGAAATGATAATGGCAGTTGTTTCATTAAGTTGTTGGAGGATTATGAGATGTAACAATACCATGAAAAAGCATTTGATACAGTGCCTGATTCACAGTAACCATCTATTCCATTTTTATTACTACTGAGGTGATGAGGAACCTTTTTAACACCTTGCTATTGACTGCACTCAGCTCAGTTACTCTGGACTAGATTACTCCTTTTGCCCAACCAGATGCCTGCAGGACATCACCTAATGGGAGCTCACCATTCCCATCCACCATCCTCCCTATTCTGTTCCTCTGCTCCCAGCTGCCAAATTCACAGATCCCGATTCCTTTCCTTTACCGCCCCATGAAAAGTATAGTCTCAAGAATCAAGGATTCTCCTAAAAAGGGTGCTGGTTCATCTCCTCAGCTAAATCTCTTCGAGTAAACCTTTTTCAATTCATACATTCGTGCCCTAATTTGCCCCAGCAGGACCCAGGCCCTGCCCTTCCAATCCTGGCCATGGCAAACCCATGCTTCTTCTTCCACTCCAGGCTTGTGTTGTATGTCCTGGGATCCAACAAACAATTTCACTGTTTGCTGCTTCTCACTGCCTTCAGGCTACAGAACCACGTTTCGAGTCTGAAATTTTTCACTGTCTGCTGTCATCTTGACCTTTTCTCCACTTCAGGGTAGAGAAGGGCAAGGCTCCTTGTAAATCCTTAAGATCAGTGCTGCCTTACTGATTTCACCAAGGCTACTTACTTGGTGCTTTGCACATGTAGGCACTACAAAAATCCCTCCTGATTTTTTTTATAATACTTAGAAGCAAGGAGTAAAGCTGGTTTACATGTCAGGATCTGGAGAAAACAGTATACAAAGACTGACTTCAGGAAACTAGTGTAGAGAAAGTGATAGCATTCGTAAAATCTTCTCCCATCCCAAAAGGAAAAAAAAAATTCTAATTATTCCTCCCTTCTTAAGAATAGACCTGGGCTGTCTGTCATAGTTCTGCTACTAATTAGATGTACAGGATTCCAGGTAGATGATTTAACCTCTCTAGGCCCCCAGCTTCTTCATCTGTAACATGAGGATGCTGGATTATAGGATCTCTGAAAATTCCTCAAGCTCTAAAGGTATGATTTTAAACATTAGAAATAAAACTCCCAGATGCAGATGTCCATCCTGTGTCTAAAGCAGGTGAACCCATAGTCACTGACACTATTTTCACAATAACCATTAACCAAAAATGCCTCATGACTACTAAACTGAATAATAAAATGACTGCTAATACCATTATAAATTTAATAATAGTATAATGTGTATCAGTTGCCTTAAGTTGCATGTGCAAGAGTTATACGGTATTAGTCTAACATCTTGTGAAATAAGTCATAATGTTAATATTAATAACTTATTGGCACAGAGTCCAGCATATTTTCAAATGCTACATGGTAAACAGTCCAATATCTGCTGAGTTCATTCATTTAATTAGGAATTCTGCCCTAGATGATGCTTTGCTCAGGCTTTAGAGACTGCATCACGCTAAAGTGAGATTGCCCTGGCTGAGCTAGAATAATTCTTCAGTTCCTTTTCCTTGCTCCCCTCTTTGTTCTCTGGAATTTAGGTATAAAATTGAGTTATCAACCACTTTTGTTCAAGGCTGACCCACCTTAAACGACCATCCTGGAATGCAGCCAAGGCTATAAAAATACATCTAGAGACAGAAGTGTTTCCAGGAAACTGAAAAAGACTGACATAAACCTTTGTAAATAAAATCACAGACTCACAGCTTGCACAAAAGTAGGACTTCAGCTCAGCATCCGGCAAGCTGGAACCTGTTTGGGCCTACATTTTTACCTGTCCTGGAAACTCCATTACAATGAATCTAATGTCCATGGTACATAAAGACAAGTGTTTGTTAGGCGCCCTAGCAAAAAGTTGCCCCAACTGTATTACAGGCAAAAGGGTGGTCTCAAAAGAAAATCAACCTAATCCTGTCCTCAGCCCACTTCACTGGCTATGGAAACACTATATTAGAAAGAAGGGGACAGCTGTAACTTAGAGAAGTAGCATTTTAGTGATGGGGATCAAAACATCATTTCAGTCTTTCCTAAAGTTCTAGGCATTGTGCTGCTGAACGACACATAGAGGAAAGGAGATCTAGACACTTGGGTTCAAGAGCCAGCCAAGCACTAAAAGGAGGATCAAAGTTGATCAAGTCACTGCCCCTCTCCGGGCCTCAATTTCTTCATCACTGAAACAAGACTGGACCACCCAATCTCTAAGGTCCATTTGGAATTCAACATCTATGAATCAATGACATTTATTCAAATATCTGGGTTGTCATTTCAACCCATTTCACCCATCATACATAGAAAAAAAACATCCTCTTTTACCTTCACTCCAACCTCTATAATGTGGTTGAAACGCCAACATGTTTAGAGTAGACTCTACACCACCCCTCTGTGGGGCTCAACCACTGCCCCACTCTCACTTCCCAAATGTCCCAGTTTTATCCTGTTTCAGGGCATGTTAACACATCTGACTTCTTTCAAAACCAGAACTCCTTCCTTCTTCAGGCATGTTTTCATGAACTGACACACTAGAAATAAAGCGTGTCAAGGACAATGGTCAATATCCAGATTCCCCACAGGCCTGTCCATTTTCAATCCAGTCCTGACAGAGTCAGGTTACCTCAGTTATCTCCTAGCCACCTGCTTTTGTAAATGAAGCTTCACTGATACACAGCTGCACGCATTCGTATACATACCGTTTATGGCTGCTTTCTCACTACAACAGCAGAGTTAATTAATTGCAGAAGACACAATATGGCCAACAAAGCCTAAAATATTTACTACCTAGCCCTTTACAGAAGCCTGCTGACCCCTGCCCTAAAGGGATGCATGGCAAGCCTAGCACTAATCTGCTCTTCCGAAGATCCTTTGGATAAAGGCAGTACTGAAGGAAGGATAACATTCACTGAGGGTCTCCTACATGCTGGGTACCACACTAGCTTTTTACCTACTTTCTGCCTAAGCAGTGATACAGACTTGATACCACTAGACTGTACACTCCTCCAGGACAGAAAGCGAGATTCTCTTTATAACCTCAGCTCCTAAAAAACTGGCTGTACACAGAAGACACTCAATATATATCTGTTGAGCTGAATTACAGGTTATCTTATTTAAGGTCACACAATAACCTACAAGGAAACTGAAGGTCAGGTAAATGGCAGGACAAGGTATGAGCCCAGGTTGGTCTGACTCTCTCCAATATTCTATAAGACTTGAAACAAGTCAGCAGTCTTCCTGGGAACTGAGTTATTGTCACCACCACCTGATAACATGGAGCTGCTCTTGGCTTCCCAAATTTCTGTTCCACACCACAATTCTATCCCCAGCGGTCGCATGTAACTACCACTCTCTGAGCACCTACTATGCACCAAGCGCTATTCTACGTTTTTTGTACGTATTGATGCCTTAAATCTTTGCAGCCCCATGAGTGGTACCACTGATTGTCCCATTTTATAGATGGCAAAACTGAGGCCCAAAGGATTTAAGTAACACATCTAAGGTCACATAGCTAGTAGGGGGTAGAGCCAGGATTTAAATCCAAGGTGTCAGACTCCAGAGCACCTACCCTTAACCACTACCCTAAACCATCTCACTTTTGCCATAAGATTTTTCGACAACTCAGCCCAAGACATACATCCTCCATAAAGACTTTAAAATGAGAACAAACATTTCATTCCATATCTCCCCTTTACCCACCATATCATTTATTTATACTAAATGTCATTATACTAAAATGCATTCATGTGCTTTTTTTATCTTCCCTTTTATGCCACAAGCTCCTTTAAGATAAAGACCATTTCTAAGGAGTTATAAGCCCAAATGTTTAAATAATAACAAACAGGGACTTCCCTGGTGGCACAGTGGTTAAGAATCCGCCTGCCAATGCAGGGGACACGGGTTCAAGCCCTGGTCCAGGAAGATCCCACATGCCACAGAGCAGCTAAGCCCATGCGCCACAACTACTGAGCCTGCACTCTAGAGCCTGCGAGTCACAACTACTGAGCCTGTATGCTACAACTACTGAAGTCTGCACGCCTAGAGCCTGTGCTCTGCAACAAGAGAAGCCACCGCAATGAGAAGCCTGTGCACCGCAACAAAGACTAGCCCTTGCTCACTGCAACTAGAGAAAGACCACTGCAACTAGAGAAAGACCACCAAGGCAGCAATGAAGACCCAATGCAGCCAAAAATAAAGATAAATAAATAAGTAAATAAGTTAAAAAAAATAATAATAATGTTATTTAAAAAAAAATCCACCTGCCAATGCAGGGGACACAGATTCGAGCCCTGGTCCAGGAAGATCCCACATGCCGTGGAGCAACTGAGTTCGTGAGCCACAACTACTGAGACTGTGCTCTAGAGCCTGCAAGCCACAACTACTGAGCCCGTGTGCCACAACTATGGAAGCCCGTGCATCTAGAAACCCATGCTCTGCAACAAAAGAAGCCACCGCAATGAGAAGCCTGCCCACTGCAACAAAGAGTAGCCCCCACTCACCGCAACTAGAGAAAGCCCGTGCACAGCAACAAAGACCCAACGCAGCCAAAAATAAAAAATATAAATAAATAAATTTATAAATAATAATAATAATAACTAACATCTTCCATTTGGCATTTCCACAAACTTTAGAACAAAAAACTTTTTTTTCTAGATAAAACAAGGGAATTTATTGACTCACAAAACAAGCACCCAGGGAAGCTTTGAGCTGCAGGTATGGCTGTATCTAGGGGCTCAGCAGAATGTGGTTTCTCTTTCTCCATCTCTCTTTTTTTTCTTCTGTTGGGTCAATCCCAAGATGATGCACTTTTTAGTGAAGGCAATATGGGTTGCCTACAGCTCCAGCTTCACATTCCTCCAGCTATATGTCTAATGGAAGTGAAAGTTATTTTTCTTCCCTGTGCTGAAATATATCTTGGGTGAAGAAAGAGTCAGCCTTACAGTCCTGAGAGTGCTGTCCTTTGAAAGGTGAGTTTACAAGGTTGGCCCCTTGGCTGGTACATTGAAACTTGGATTTCAGGAGGTTCCCATCATTTCCTGATTAGAATGGCTCACTTTGTCAAAATTATTTATGCAAACAATACTGTTTATGCTGACAACCTGCCTTCCTCCTGGGAGTCTGGGATTTCAGTACATGCCAAGCAGAGGATGCCGACGTGACCAGTCCTGATAAAAACCCTGGGCAATGAGTCCCTAATGGGCTTTCCTGGTAGACAACATTTCAAATGTGTTGTTACACGTTGCTAGAGGAATTAAGTACACCTTTTGTGACTCCACTGGGAGAGAATTCTGGAAGTTTGTACCAAGACAGAAAACTTTTTTTGGTGGCTTTCATTAGTTCAGTCTTCAGGTCTAATAAAGGACAACTGTGTGAACTAAGCTTTTTTGTTATTAAGCATCCAGGTTACATGGCAGTATTTAAGAAGTGCACAGGTTTTCACAGGTTGGTAGATCCTCTTGCACAAGACATTATAAAGTACATTTATTTTAATATAAAATAAATTAAAATCTCATTATTATACAAGTTATTATTTTCTCTAAGTTAAATTCTGTCTTGAAAATTTAGGAACTATTGGTGTTTGTTATAGTGCTGAACACTAATATTAATGCAGAGATTACACGTATTTATAACTCCACTCAGATTAAACCTAGGAGCCATTTTCCTTATAAATATGCCATTTATTTTAGAAAGGTGGAACTGGTGGAAAGACCATGGAACTAAAAACAGAAATGGGAGTTCAGATTCCAGTTCTGTCACAGATTCCAGTTCTGTCAGTTACTAGCCAATGTACTCGAGCATATCGTCATCTCAATGGGCATCAATTTCCCCATCTCTAAAGATAATATTCACTCTGCCTTCATTCTAGAGTTGTAAATTTAATATTTATGAATGATGTCCCATAAGTATGGCAATACTTTTACAAAATTGTGGTGTCTTACCTCCTAGCAATATCTTATATGGTATATATATTAGATCCCCAATACGTAAGCTGAGGATATAATGAGAACACTAGGGATATCTGATTATCAGTTATATCAGCTGATTAAAGAAGGTTTTATTATTGTCTTTTAAGACTTGGCCAGAGCAAAATGTATCCGTAAATAAGCAATTTATATATTACAACAATGGCATCATTTTTGACTCACACTCTGTTTTCATATTATTTTGACAGCAAGCATGGCTGCTATTAGAGAGTATGAAAGATGAACTTATGAGCACTGAGTTAAATTTGTTTCATTTTTAAAATATTTAATTGTAAGTATGGCATTACCTTGCATGTTCTTCACAAATCTCAATCCAGGTAAGCTTGCAAGGTGTCTTTAGGTTGGTTGCCTAACCTTCCAAGTTTAAAGAACCTCATTTTTATCTTAACCTAAAATTATTCAGAGCATCTGTAATTGTATAACACTTCTAAACTATTTCAGGCAACTTGGCTACTATATAGAATCTTTAAGAAGCAATTTACGAAGTGACTCACTTAGGTGACCCAAAAGTATTTTCACATCTGCCAAGTGCCTCATTCGCTCATTCAAGTGCACAGCCAGCACCTATTACATGGAAGCCACTTGGTAGAGTCAAGGGAGATCTGCAATTCCAATAGGACAATATCGTCACCATCAAGGAGCCCACAGGCCAGTGTATCAGCTGCATGAGCACAATAGCTAACTACCTAACATGGAGATGCTCCCTGGAGCAGAGGAGGACAGCACAGTCTCAGGGGCCAACACCAACTGGAAAGACATTCAGAACACACCAGAAACCTGAGGACATCACTCTCACCTCACTCTCATTTTTCAAGAAATTAAGAGATATAACAAATTCATAAGCAAAGTCAGGAAAAGAAATCAGCGCTTTCACATATTATTTTAAATGCCTGTCATTTCCTTTGTCTAGGTACCTATTTCACAGTTGCATTAATGTGTATTTTAAATGACCTAAGATGTAAGGCAATGCCTTTAGGAATAAAATTAATTCTTATTACACTTCAATTTAAGGTTTCCAAGTTGAAGCCACTGACCTTAGGAAAAACGATCCTTAAATACAAGCAGGCTAGTAGCCTGAAAAAATTCAGGGAGGAAAAGAAGTACAAACATATCAATGAAATGTATATTAAACTTGAACACAGGGGAGGGTCTTTGAAGCACAAAGTTCAGCAACCTAAAGCCTATGTAAAGGGCCTTCAGTGAGACAGCATCTGTTTCTCTACCGCTTCCTAATTAGATCCCCACTTGGAAGGTATATTTATACTTTTCTAGAATAAGCAAGGTCACTGCCTCACCATATTGAAAAGTTTTATCAAGAAAATGTCACAACCCAGTTAAAGTCATTCAGCAACCATTACAATTTTTAAAAGTCAGCAGAGGAATTCAAAATACAATCATTAATTCAACAAATGTTTGTGACATACTGTATTAGTTTGCTAGGCTGCCACAACGAAGTACCACAGACTAGGTGGCTTAAACAACAGAAATTTATTTTCTCACAATTCTGAAGGATAGAAATCTGAGATCAAGGTGCAGCAGCGTTCACTCTTTCGAGGCCAATTTCTTTGGCTTGTAGATGGCCACCTTCTACTTCGTCTTCACTTGTTCTTTCCTTTGTGTGTGACTGTGTCCTAATCTCCTCTTATTATAAGGATAGTAGTCATATGGGTCAAGGCCCACCTTAATGACCTCATTTTAACAAAATTATCTCTTTAAAAACCCTATCTCCAAATACAGTCCACTCTAAGGTAATGGGGGTTAGGACTTCAACATGTGAATTTTGAAGGGGGCACAATTCAGCCCATAACACATACCTACTCTGTGCCAGGCTCTAGGCTAGGGTGTATACAAACCAGACCTGAACAACATCGATGCTTCATCCATCTTGACAGCACTTAATTCTTCATCAGTATCTTTCATGTGTTAGTTACACATACGTAGTAATTTAAGGACAGAAAATTAATAAGCATCAAATCTAATGAACCACGGACTATAACTGATAAATTGTGCAACCATATTGAAAGAAAGAGTAGGAAACAGGAATGAAAGGAGAGGTAAAGGGGAAGGAATGAGCTACTTTCCATGACTAGATCCTAGAGCTTCTGTACAGCACACAGCATGGGCAGCCTTCATTCCAGTCACAAAGCCTACAGGTTCCCAGCTGCCCAGGCAGGCTTTCCTGGGTAGTGTTGTTCAACGGCATTATTGTTGAAGGCAAGTCAGTTTCTGGGTGGGCAACTGGGAACCTGTTGGCTCAGTATTCTCCAACTTTAATGTGCATAAAAAGTTCTTCCCATGTAACACACAAAAAATCTCCTACACTCCCTTTTATGATTGATCCAAAGGATTTTTTATGGGTGCTTTGACATAACCTCCAGTGACTACTATATGTACATACATATGTATATATATTTCTTTTAAAATGTATATTTTATATACATACATGTAAATGTACATATATGTTCCTTAAATATATATTTTATATATCATATATATTTTAAACATAATATACATATATATGTATATATTTCTGAAAATGTGTATTTTATATACATACATATAAAATGTACATATATATTCCCAAGTACATATTATATAATATATATTTATTTACATGTTTACATATGTATGTGTATATATATTTAATGTATGTTATATACATACATATATTGCTTATATATTCCTAAAATATATTTTATATATTAAATATATTTTAATATGCATAATATATATCTATATACATATAATATACATATATCCTTTTAAATGTATATTTTATATACATACACATATATTATACGTGTGTGTGTATGTATATGTATGTGTGTATTCCTTAAAAAAGGACTGTCTGGATACATACCAGACAAGTGGTAGAAGGGTAGGTTAATTTATTATCCTCTTGTGCTTTTCTATAACTAATAATTAATCTGCAATCAGGAGAAAATATTACTATTTTAATAAGATAGCAGACAAGGCCTTCTTTCTTTTCCTTTCCTGTATACCTGACAACATTACAAGGAAATTAGACAAACCAATTCCTCTTTTACCTAGCATTTCCCAAGTTAATGGTCTAGAACCACTCTACCTAAAATGTGGTCCTTCAACTGCAGCATGTGTTAACACCTGTCTCTTCTAAGAGGCCTACTCAGAATTGCTTGTCCGTACATTAGATAACCTCAAACTATTTTGCTTCTGGAATTCCTGCACTTTTTATTTTTCTGTGTCTGCTGCCTCTGAGCCTGTTTTCAGACAGCCAACCATCCACCTCCTTTTCTAGGGTGCTGTTTTTGCTTTTCAGTGAGAAACTAGATAATTAGATATGTCATCACTGTTCCAAACTTAGAGGTGCCAATCGATCGAGTCTCATGTCACACCTATGGCCCTCACGCTCTTATGTGCTTTTATTTTAACGCATGAACTCTGGGACATATACTTTGGCTTCACAAAGGCCTTCTCTGTCCTCCACATTCTCTAAAAGCTGAGTGTGCTGAGGGTGAACTGTGTGCCCAGCACTGCCTAGTGTTCTGCAAGTACTAACCCCTTAAATCCTTGCAAAAGCCCTAGGGGGTAAGTAAAAGAACCCCCATTTTACAGCTAGTGGAGGTGGATCCAGGGTATAAACCCAGGCATGCTTCTTGTCACAGATATGTTGTCAGATACTTGGCCTCAGGGTAAGTGAGGTACTTTTAAAGAAAATAATCTGCCCAAATTCTCTTATCGTTGTGCAAATAATAATCTTGTATATTCACTAGGTCTCAATTTTCATAAAATCCTAGCTATTTAAAAGACCTTCAAAGCTATCTTAATCAAAGGGTCAAAGCCTTTTTTTAATAATAGATTATTTCCACCTTTCACAGTATAAAAAATAATCCCTGCCTTCACAAAGGAAGAGACCCAATGAGTTTACAATTTTGTTCTCCATTCCCAAACTCAAGGCCTTCTTAACACATGAATATATGTTGAATTACAATCTAATATAGTGGTTTAAAACATGTGTTTTGAAGACTGGCAGCCCTCGTTTGAGTTCCAGCTCTGCAATTTATGAGCTATGTGGCTCTAGGCAAAGCCCTCAACCTCTCTGGGCCTCGGCTTTTTCACTGGCCAGATAGTGGTAACCGTACCCACACCACTGGGTCTTTGTAAGGATGAAATAAAATAACACATGTGAAGTACTTAAGCACAGTACATGCCACTTAGTAAATGCTAAATAGATGTTCTCTCCTTTTTTTTTTTCTTGGCTGCACGGCAGTCAGAACCCATGCCCCCTGAATTGGAAGCATGGAGTCTTAACCACTGGACCACCAGGGAAGTCCCTAGATGTTCTTGACACTTTTAAAGTTTCATGCCAGTTCAGCAGTCAGCCAGATGCTCATCTTCACAAAACAGGCCTTGTATGCAAATCAACAGATCATTACAAAAAGCCCTTCAGTTACAAACCCCTTCATTACCTGTTAGGGGACAAAATGGCAGAATGCTACTAATTACTCTTCTAAAATCAGTAAGTACTTAACTAGAAGATTTTTTTTAAGCTAATTTTATTTTTTAATATTTTTTAACATCTTTATTGGAGTATAATTGCTTTACAATGGTGTGTTAGTTTCCGCTTTATAACAAAATGAATCAGTTGTACATATACATATGTTCCCATATCTCTTCCCTCTTGCGTCTCCCTCCCTCCCACCCTCCCTATCCCACGCCTCTAGGTGACAAACCACCGAGCTGATCTTCCCGTGCTATGCAGCTGTTAAGCTAATTTTAGCCTCAAAAGATAACTCTTTCTTTGAAGCAAAAATGAGATATTAGGCCTGTTGTTCTTGATAACCTAGTTTTCCAAAGAATGTATGCAAATTCTAACTTTCAAAAACCCCACCATTCCATTTTTTGACTCTACAGTGTCCTATCGCCATCATCTGACATTAGATAGCAGACACCTGTTGTGAGGGCTTGGCACTCAGCCTCTCAACTGTAAAAGGAGGTAATAGCATCTAACTCACAGGGTTTTGTGGGGATTAAATGAGATAGTGAGTGTAAGGTGCTTCATGTAATGGTTTTAAACAATACACAGGAAGCACTTGCTGGATGTAGCTATTATTCATTAGTTTTGTAAATCTCTCCTTATAAATTGAACAGCAGAGACCAACTGTTTGCATCTGGTAGTCTATGCAGTTGTGGAAAGCACAGATCCTGAACTGGGTGATGATCATGAAGAATTATGGATATCACTGTTAAGCTATTTCTTAGTAACAAACCCACACTCCTTCTGGATTAAAATATCACAGGGATTCCAGCAAGAAGGCCAATCACATTACAGCTCTGAAATGGCATTTGGAGCCATTGCATTTCCCTAACAGACAGTTTTAGTCACTAATCTCCAAATTTTGAAGTGGTAATTATTTGATATTTGTTAGGTTCTGTGCTAGGATCAATGAGTCCAAAGAAGTATGAGACATTCCTTCCTGTACAAAGCACAGGATGTAAGGCAGGGCTCTCATCCTGGCTGCAAATAAAAATCAGCTGGGGTGATTTAGGAACAGATGACCCCAGGCTTTCCTCAGGCCAATTAAAACTGAAAGCCTCTGGGATGGGGCCTGGGCATCTGTAATGTTTTCTTTTGTTTTAAAAGTTTCCCAGATGGTTCTAATACACAGTGAAGACCGAGAACCACATGTGTAAGGAGAAACAGGAGAAGCAGACAAAAAAATTCTGGAAAAAAAGATCAGGCCATTTTATCCCATTCTATAGACTGTCTTTTCACTGTTGTTTTCTTTGCTGTACAGAGCTTTCCAAGTTTGGTGTAGTCCCACTTGTCCATTTTTGCTTTTGTTGTCTGTGCTTTTAGTGTCATATCCAAAAAACCATTGCCAAATCCAATGTCATAAAGCTCTTCCTCTATGTTTTCTTCTAGGAGGTTTATATTAGGACTTCACATTTAAGCTGTTAATCCATTTTAAGTTAATTTTGATATATGGTGTAAGGTGAGGGTCCAACCTTATTCTTTTGCATGTGGATATCTAGTTTTCCCAACACAATTTGTAAAAAAAAAAAGACTGTCCTTTCCCTACTGTGTAGCCTTGGCACTCCTGTTGAAGATCGCTTGACTGTACACTCGAGGGTTTATTACTAAGGCCCTCTTTTTCAACATACATAAAGCAAAACTGTGTTCTTCCTGTATATATTATTTTGTAATCTGCTTCTGTCATTTAAAATAGATAACTGATGATGACTTTCCCTTGTAATTTTAATTCTTTTTTATCATTTTAAAGGCTTTTGCCCTGATTGTGAATGTAACACATGCTCAATGCAAATAAGAAAGGTAAAGAAAAAAAGTGTAAATAACCAGTAATCCCACAAACTTAAGCACTGCTAACAGTTTGGCGCATTAATCCAGAACATTTTCTTTTCTGAAAATGAAAATGTTTTTCCAGATTGCAATCTGATATTTACTGATATCCTACTATTTTCCATTCACTACACTTTTGGTACATGGCCTAGAACTACAAATAAAGCAGCATCTAGACGAATGCCTCACACATAGAAGGCACTCAAATACTTGTTGAATGAGTGAACGAATGAAGAGATGTGTGACCTCAATTAATTTAGAGTTAGTCCAGTTAAGAAGCAAACAAGTACAAAAATCACTACAGGACAGAATGATAAATGTTACAACAGAGCTGTGATGGGAGCACCGAAGCACAGAATAACACTCAAAATGTTAGGTCACTTCCTCCAAAAGAGATGGTGCCTACTTTGAGTCTTAAAGGAGGACCACAAGGGCTTCCCTGGTGGCGCATTGGTTGAGAGTCCACCTGCTGATGCAGGGGACACGGGTTCGTGCCCCAGTCCGGGAAGATCCCACGTGCCACGGAGTGGCTGGGCCCGTAAGCCATGGCCGCTGAGCCTGCGCATCCGGAGCCTGTGCTCCGCAACGGGAGAGGCCACAGCAGTGAGAGGCCCGCGTAGTGCAAGATAAAAACAAAAAAAAAGGAGGACCACAAGAAGACGGGCAGGTAAAGAAGCAAAGGGAGAGCAATCAGGAGGAGCAATGTGTCGCCAAAACCAAATCAACAAACAAAAAGAAAGGAATAAGACAACAGCATGTTCAGGGAATGGCAGAGTTCATCTGCAAGGGAAGGTACAGTGAGAGTGTGTATTTGTGCATCTCCGTGTGTGCCCATATGTGTGTGCATGTGTGAACATGTTTGGTGGACTGGAGAAGTGTGTGGCAGAACAGCAGCTCAGGAAGCTGATAAGGCATAAGGAAGGCAAAACACAGAGGGCTTTGAATGTACCCTCAAGAGTTTCAACTTCATTGTGAAAACGATGGGAGTGACTGAGGGATTCAAGCACGAAAGTTATATATTCAATGTGGTACACAGTCCTCTGGCTATTCTTTGGGTGGGCGACAAGACTGGAAGCTGTAAGGGGTTCTATTGCAGGATTCTAAGTCAAAGGTGATGCGGGTCTAACTCAAGCCAGCACGGGGTGTGGAGAGGGTAGAAGAAGAGAGAGGTCAGTTATCAGTTATTAAGGAGGAAGAGCCATTAGGGTGTGGTGAGTCACTGGGTGTGGTTACCCGGAGGAGAAAGAGTCCAGACAACTCCCAGGTTTCTGAAAAGCAGGATCACAAAAGTAAAAGCAGTTGAAAAAGAAAAAATGTTGAGTTCCACTGGGGACATGTGGAGTGAGAGGTACCTGTGAAGCATCGAAGGGGAGGGCTCCAGAAAGGGTGGCTTAGAGAAAAGGGATGAGGCCAAGGACAGAGAGCAGAGAACGTGAGCACAAAACGGGACAATGAGGACGATGCGTCGGGAAAAGAGACTGGGAAGGGAAGTGGCCAGAGAGATGATAATAAGGAAAGGAAGGAGACGGCTTACCACAATAAGAGCCAAGGTTTTAAAAACCAACTAAAAATTGAAAAACGGAGTTTTAAGAAGAAAAAAATGATCAAAAATGTGACAGAGGAAGATATTTCAAAAAATAAAGGAGAAAATAAAAGGCTAGTAAAAGGAGTAAAAAGTAGAAACTCTCAAAACATAAGAAGACAAATCCCTGAATCACTTCAGATCTAGCTGTCTTCTATCATACTGCTCTGTCCTATCGCGTACCAATACCAAACACAGCATCTATAATTTCCCCACCTATATCACATGGCAATTCTTGTAAATTTTTTTTCTTTTATTTTCTTTCTTTTTTTTTGTGGTACGCGGGCCTCTCGCTGTTGTGGCCTCTCCCCTTGCGGAGCACAGACTCTGGACGCGCAGGCTCAGCGGCCATGGCTCACGGGCCCAGCCGCTCCCAGCATGTGGGATCTTCCCAGACCGGGGCACGAACCCACGTCCCCTGCATCAGCAGGCGGACTCTCAGCCACTGCGCCACCAGGGAAGCCCTCCTGTAAATTTTATAGAAGGTGTGATGGTATCCCAGATCCAGATTCTGGCACCACAGTCCTTGTGATGGTTGACTTCTTTGGGGGGCAGAATCCAACCCAGACCTCAGTTACTGCAGCCTTTTGTTATTCTGTAAGGGTCGGGGGCACGGGGGGAGAGAAATAGGGAAGAAAGGAAAGGAAGGAAAGAAAGGGAAGGAAGGAAGAAAAAGAGAGAGAGAAAGGAAGGAAGGAAGGGAGAAAGAGAAAAAGGAAAAAAGAAAGAGGAGGGAGGGAGGGAGGAAGGAAAGAAAGAGGAGAGAAAGAGAGAAAGAAACAAAAGAAGGGTGAAGAGAAATTCAGAAAGTGAGAAAATGCTCTCGAAGCTCTACCAGAGACCTCACATGAGGTCACACATTTCTGTATACAAACTAAATGGTATTTTCATAGCTCTCCAGAGCCTCCAGCTGAGCTGCTTGCCTGGTTCCCTACTTTAATGCTAGCCAGTGGGACCAAGCAGTAAGACACAGCTTCTCATTATGACAGAGTACAGGGAGGGTGGCCAAGCTTCACATCGTCATATGCTGCAGATGCAATCCCCCTGGGCTCAGAGAAAAACTATGACTTTGGAAAAGCCACAAGCCCATGCACTCTGCCAGCATTACACACATGAGTGTTCCTCACAGAAAAATAAAATCAGCAGCAACACTGAGCATCCTCTGAGGGCCCAGGGTGTGGGTGGCAGCCTTCCCCTGGAAGGGACAGAAATGGGAAGAAGACACATAGGATGAAGCACCCTCAATTATTAGTGTACACTCTGCCCTATTTTTAGCAAGGCTTAATGAACGGAATGATATTTTAACCTGGTAACGAAGACTGGGACCCAGCATCCAAGGTAACTATTAAACAAGAATAGAAATGCTCGGTGTTAACCCCTTATCTATGTGATTTCAAATATAAGTTCAGAGAAATTACGCAGCTTCACCTCTACTCATCTCCTCACTAGAAAAGCAGGGCTAATATTAAATCCTCAAACAGAGGATTTAAATTAACTGCTATTATTGCCAAAGTGGTGCCATGAAAGATGGGTAAGTACCATTACAACACCGATCTCTGGTAATAACGCTCAGGCTAGCTCATGAAGAAAGGCCCCCTGTTTATTCCTGGAAAATTTTAATGCTATCCAGATTTTGCTTATTAAT
The DNA here is from genome assembly GCF_059928025.1 of Delphinapterus leucas. NCBI lineage: Eukaryota > Metazoa > Chordata > Mammalia > Artiodactyla > Monodontidae > Delphinapterus > Delphinapterus leucas. Next base: position 38,878,445 of record NC_143136.1, on the reverse strand, counting down.
GTTCCAATATGCTGAGGGTGAGACCTTAGCCCTGAAGTAGAACTGCATGCCACTCTCCAGGGAAATAAATTGGCCTATTCCATCATAGCACCTGCAAAAGGGGTCTCCAGGTAACTGCCTTAAATTACAATCCCACGCCAAGTCAAATGTCACAGAATTTGACTCTGACACAGATGTCTTCTTCTAAGACAGGGGCCAAATACTGGATGAATTTAATCATCTCAAAACTGTACTATAACCATAAATGTATGGCTTAAATATTTTGATATTGTTATAAGGTAAAATTTTCACATACTACTACAAATCTATTATATCAGTGCATTTACCAGGTGGTATTCCCAAGGGTACAGTATCAATGCCATCTATCCAAAATGCACCAGCTTTAACAGAAGTCCTTGGGTCTTTCAGGACACTCATACTGTTATACTAGCTGCCTAGGGAAATGTGAACAAGCCTTAGTTTTTGTTTTTTTAAAAAAGGTATAGTCCCAGAACTACAAATTAACAAATGGGATCGTTTCAAACACCATGATGTTTGTGAAACCCCATTTACTATATTTTTGGTTTTAAACCGGGAAAGTGCACGTACACATTCTATGATTGGGAAATATTCAGTAAGACTACTGTTACCACACTGAGCAACAGAGGTACATGCACGAAAGTTAAGTTTGCTCATATTCTCCAAGGGATCTCCTAGTATCCCTTTTCTCAAGGGCATATTATAAGGAACAGGATCAAATGCTTTCTTACATTCAAAACAACAAAATACCCAATTTCACTCTTAGAATAAACACCAGGAAGAGTTAAGGCATGTCAGATCATAATCCTGACAAGCATTTCCACCAACATGTAAAGAGCTCTTTTAAAGAAGATCAAGAATAGAAAAAAAAGTCTCAAAGCATAGACACAAAACAGTGATTGTATTTCTTCTTTATAATTCTGAATTGATGGACTGAATGACAATGAGCTTTATTCCCTTTACATTAAGCAGGGGAAATTATTAAAATGATATTATAGAAGAATATGTAATGGCATGGGGAAATGTTCATCCCACTATACACTGTTAAAATAATAAAAAGCACATTTCAAAACAACATATATTACACATTAAGATCCTAAGTTTATCGCAAAGAATACACACACATACACACACCACATAAAACACACCTGCAACCATATAAACTGAGGCGGGGAAAGGAGTAAAGTTAACTTCTCCAAAATGTTATCCCTAAATGATTGGGCTGCTAATGAATTTTTCTCTCTTTACTTTTCAGGATTTTCCTATTTTTCTACAATGACCATGACATTTAAAATAAAAATAGCATCTAACCTCTCCTGGAAGTGGTGGAAATTAAATGAGACTGTTCTTGGGTATAGCACAAAACTCAGTGACTACATATAGTTAAGCATTCAACAAATATTATTTTAAAAGTTCAGTGCATAAAAATGCATTCATACAAAAGTTTATTAAAAAGCAAAGGGTAAGATATTACCTACACAGATTACATTGTATTAAAAACTATATATTGACTAAAATAAATTTAAGAAAATTTTGACTAATACAAATAAAGTTCGTATCTTTTATTCTTGTAATCTTATTTAAGTTCCTTTTCCTTAAAGTGTACTTACACAGGGAGATGTTTTCAAGAAACATGGAATTTACAGAGACAGTGAGTCCCTGGTATTGTTTTGCTTTGTTAATCAGAATATAGTATAATAGAAATTAGTAGGCTCATAGAAGGGTACACTGAACATACTTTTCAAAATGGTGCTTTGTTTTTATGCTTTGCTAGAGGCTGTGAGAAGGTTTTTCAAGGGCTCAAAGAGGGAAATAGAACCACCCTATCATACACAAAGCTATCATTTTCCATAACAAAACACTGCTTTTCTTCTATAGTCCTCAAAGCTATTTATTCTCAAAGACACTGTTATAATTCAGTGGTGTTGGAGGGATACAGCTAAATTCAATAGGGACTAATGAGTGACCAGGAGAGAGGTCAAAAGAATACACTTCATGGAATCACAAAGTAATAAAAGAATCAGCATCCTCAATCCATATCCTTTCTTTCAAACCATTAAACTAAAACATTCCAAAAGGAAACAGCCTTGGGATGTGAAGGAGGAGACCACAAGGACGGCGTCAAAGGCTAACTCCTCACACACTCAACTTTGCCACTGCCATTTCAGCAATCCAGAAGGGCCCATCCACTTGGCCCCCAGCCTTGGGAAGTGGGTCTTGTTAACTAGGAAATAACCCAAAGAAACACTGGCGAGATGGCACAGCAAAAGGTAAAGAATAGAGATGCACTGTCCCTTACTTTCTTCTATTCACTGGATGATATTTTAACCTCCATTATTATAACTGAGGCTCATCTGCAGAGAAGACTACAAAAAGGGAAGAGGTAGGCAGTCCAGGGGAATGAGGTAGCTGAAAATCAGGAGAGCCAAAGGACTTACGTGGTAAGGGCAAGGACACATTTCACAGCCAAGGCTGACTCTACACGGGAGCTCTTTCTCCCATGCTGTCCACTCCACTCTCCACTACAACCACGGCAGATCAAGAGGAGTTACTGGCAGCCCTACTTTCCCACGCTCAGCCCACTGAGGGAGATGCCGGGGGGGGGGGGGGGGGGGGAGAAACAGGTGGATGATGGTGGTCGAAAGGTACAAACTTCCAGCTATAAGATAAATAAGTACCAGGGATATAATGTCCAACATGATTAATGTAATTAACACTACTGTATGTTATACATAAAAGTTGTTAAGAGAATAAATCCTAAGAGTTCTCATCACAAGGAAAAAATATTTTTTTCTTTTTCTTTTATTTTGTATCTATATGAGATGATGGATGTTCACTAAACTTATTGAACTTATTGTGATAATCATTTCATGATGGATGTACATCAAACCATTATGCTATACATCTTAAACTTATACAGTGCTATAATATCTATTATATCTCAATAAAACTGGAAGAAAAAAAGACAAACATACACACAAAAGACAGAGGTGCCCAATTGCCTGGGACATCCCATTCACTCTCTGGGCTAAGCACTCCTTGGAAAGGATTTGATTTAACTACTCTTGATAAGCACTAAAAAAACTACAGCCAAAACCAAATAAAACAAACAAAAAAATTAAACAGTGGTTGTTCAAAGACTGGAGGATGGGGACGCCCCTCTTTCCCTTTATTTGCTCTTCCCTTCCTATTTCACACTCCCCCATCTGTTGCCCAGCAATGACAGGTGATATACTTGCCCACAAACTAAATTCATTCACAAGTCTGCTCTCATTCAACACAGAGAATGCCTTCAAAGCACTTGAAAAAGATTTATTCCAACAAGAACCTTCAGATGCTGCTGGCAGGAATGAGAAATGGTGCACCTACTTTGACAAACAGACATTTTCTTAAAAATTTAAACATGCATTTACCATACAACCCAGCAATTGTACACCTAGCTGTCTACCCAACAGAAATTAAAATATATGTCCACATAAAAGCTTGTACATGAATGTTCACAGCAGCATTATTCATTATAGCCAAAAAGTGGAAAACAACTCAAATGTCCACCAACTGGTGAATGACTAAACAATATGATATTGCTGATTACAATTCAGCAATATAAGGAAATAAAGTATGGATTCATGCTGCAACATGACTGAACCTCAAAAATATGCCAAGGGAAAAAAGCCAAAACCAAAGCAACACGTATTGTATGATTCCATTTAAATGAAATAGAAAACGCAAATCTAGAAATACAGAAAGCAGATTAGTCATTGCCTGGGGCTGAAGGTCAGGAAAAGGATTAACTATAAACAGGCATGAAGAATTTTATGGTGATGGAAATACTCTAAAACTGGATGTGGTGATGCCTGTAAAACTCTGTAAATTCACTCAAAACTGTTGAATTATACAGATAAAATGATTGAGTTTTATGATAAACTATACCTCAACAAAGTTGTAAGAAAAAGAAGTGCACAGTGCATAGACTACCAAAAAAAGAAGGTTTATTCCACTTCTACTGCACTCCAAGTCTAGCTAAGTGCTGTGACATAGCCCCTATACTTAATGAATTTAAAATACAATGGAATGTTAACATTTAAAATAAAAAGCAGAGAAGCTTTAGGGAATTTCCTGGAGGTCCAGTGGTTAAGATTCGGCGCGTTCACTACTGTGGGCCTGGATTCTATCCCTGGCTGGGGAACTAATATACCACAAGTCGTGCCACACAGCCAAAAAAGAAAAAAAGACAAGCTTTAGCCTTCTGACTGACTTATTAACCAAGAACTCTGTGTCTATAATGCAAGAAAACCAACCACAATCAATCAAAACTAGTTTTCAAGATGTTATCAGATAGTTGATGTAACTTAAAATAGTAAATCATCTAAATATCATTTGCAAATGGTCTCAATACCAAACTCTTTAGTATTTAAACTGTCCATATATTGGTATAATAATTAAAACAAACTTACCCCAAGTGTACAACTGGCTTCTAAGGTAAAGATAATAATTACAAGGAATAAATGCACTATGATTCCAGATTAGTTCTAAGATTTCACTTGAATTTAATGTTATACTAACAGATCTGAGAGACAATTTCATGAATTTTTTTCAAATAGATGGGTTAAATCTCTGAATCTGGGTGGAAATTTTAACTTTCAAGCCTAAAATAAAATCCTGATTTAAAAATAATATACACTACCATTTAATGCTTAAAATAAAAACATACAATCTCTTAAGGAAAGCTAACATAGTCAAAAATGTTGCAAAGTAAATAGAGAAAAACAAATGCTTACGCTTGAGGGTAACACTCAGTACAAAATGTGCAGATTAGCACAGAATGTTCCAGAAACAACAGGTACACACTGGTCAGAAAGCCAGTGTCCCTTTGTTACCTGACAGACATCATATAGGCTGGCATCTTCCCAGACTACCTGTTTGCATGATGCCAGGCCACTAGACAGAATTATGGCAACTTTCCTACCCCACACTAAAAAGCTCCAGTGTAAGTAAGTTACTCCCACAAACCAGTGGGTACGATGTCTAGTGCCACAGCCAAACCTGCAAGCAGTTTACAGAAGACAGAATAGAAAATAAAATTACATAGTCCATAAGGTGTCAAGCCTGTTAAAGACTAGATTATCAAACTGAAATTATTAAACTCTCCAGCAAATTCATGCTCAGTCAGAAGACAAAGGATTGAGGGTAAAGGGTTGGGGGTGAGGGCACAGGGGGAACTCAGATAAAATACATTTTTCTTGCTGAGGTGCTAATTCAAGGGTGCCACTATTATTACCAAAGTATTCTCTTTCCTGAAATTCGAAAGAAAATTTGGGTGGAAAAATACATTCAAAAGTGATTAACATCAGTAGCAGCAATTAAGTGTTGCATACCTTTTATGTCCGCATCATCCTTCATCTTGCATTGCTTACTTTTGAAGCTGCCAAAGAAACTGCCCTTCCTGAAGAAAAATTTCAGTTAAAAAAACTCAACAGAGGGCTTCCCTGGTGGCGCAGTGGTTGAGAGTCCGCCTGCCAATGCAGGGGACACGGGTCCGTGCCCCGGTCCGGGAGGATCCCACATGCCGCGCAGCGGCTGGGCCCGTGGGCCATGGCCGCTGAGCCTACGCGTCCGGAGCCTGTGCTCCACAACGGGAGAGGCCACAACAGTGAGAGGTCCGCGTACCACAAAAAAAAAAAAAAAAAAAAAAACTCAACAGATGTATTTTATTGACAAAACAACAAAGGCTTTTCAAATTTGTAATGATAGAAAACAGGGATGTAACCTTAAAGATCGTGACTCTTCAAAAAAAAAAGACAGAACCTCTGCTGTAAAGTAGAGGGGGAAACAGAATACAGACCGCTGATTAAAATAAGCACATTTCAGGGTGTTTCAGAAAAATCTGCCTGAATGTTTCTAATAAGGTCAGAATTAGACAGGATAATAAACAAATTCAGTTATGTCTTTGCTACTAATGCAAATACTCTTCTTTTTCTTAACACTGAGTCTCTGAGTATCTGAATTCTCAATCCAATTATCTTTCAAAGAGTAAATTAGGGAAGTCAGTGTATTAGGTATTGTCTATCCCTTTTTTAAAAACGTATGTTTCTTTTGTCTGTCACCAGCCCAAGAGGCTTGTCTGCTCACCTGCTGGGGAGGGTGACGGCTGGGAGCTAAGGCTCCGGCTTCGGATGTCGGATCCCAGGGAGAGGACTAGGGTTGGCTGCATGAACACAGCCTGAAGGGAGCTAGTGCGCCACGGCTAGATGCAACAGAGTCCAGGAAAAAGTCTGGAACTGCCGTAGAGGCAGGAGACCTTTGTTTTGGGGTGCGCGAGGAGAGGGGATTCCTTCCCCATGTGCCCACAGAAGGCAGAGCACCACCTAAGTGAGCTCCAGAGACAGGCATGAGCAATGGCTATCAGCTCGCACCCCCAGGGACGGGCATGAAACACTAACGCTGCTGCCGCTGGCACCAAAAATCCTGTGTGCAAGCGCAGGTCACTATCCACACCCCACCAGAAGCCTCTGCAGCATGCCACTGCCAGGGTCCTGCGATCCAGGGACAATTTCCCCGGGAGAACACACGGTGCACCTCACCCTGTTGCAACATCATGCTGGCCTCTGTCACTGCAGGCTCACCCCACATTCCAATTATGACTACCGTATCCCTCCCTCCCCCTGGCCTGAATGACCAAGAGAGCCCTAATCCGCCGCCTCTTTAACCCCCTCCTGTCTGGGCGGGGAACAGATGCCTGAGGGTGACCTACACGCAGAGGCGGGGCCAAAACCAAAACTGAACCCCAGGAGTTGTGCGAACAAAGAAGAGAAAGGGGAATTTCTCAGTGCAGCCTCAGGAGTAGCAGATTAGATCTCCACAATCAACTTGATAAACCCTGCACCTGAAGAATACCTGAATAGACAACAAATGTTCCCGAAATTGAGGCACTAGACTTTGGGAGCAACTGTAGGCTTGAGGTTTGTCTTCTGCATCTAATTTGTTTTGGTTTTATGTTTATCGTAGTATAGTATTTAGTGCTTATTATCACTGGTGGCCTTGCTTATTGGTTCGGTTGCTCTCTTCCCTTATATGTATATATATATATATATATATATACACACACACATACTTTTTTCCTTTTTCTCTTTTTGTGAGTGTGTCTGTGTACGATTCTTTGTGTGATTCTGTCTGTATAGGTTTGCTTTTACCATTAGTCCTAGGGTTCTGTCTGTTCGTTTCTTTGCTTTTGTTTTTTTGTTTTTTTTGGGGGGGAGGGTTTCTCTCCTCCTTTTCTTCTGAGCCGTGTGGCTGACAGGGTCTTGGTGCTCTGGCCGGGTGTCAGGCCTGAGCCTCTGAGGTGGGAGGGCCAAGTGCAGGACACTGGACCACCAGAAACCTCCAGGCCCCACATAATATCAATCAGCAAGAGCTCTCCCAGAGATCTTCATCTCAACACTAAGACCCAGCTCCACCCAACAGCCAGCAAGCTCCGGTGCTGGATGCCCCATGCCAAACAACTAGCAAGACAGGAACACAACCCCACCCATTAGCAGAGAGGCTGCCTAAAGTCATACTAAGTTCACAGACACTCCAAAACACACCACCAGACATGGCCCTGCCCACCAGGACAAGATACAGCCCCACCCACCAGAACACAGGCACCACTCCCCTCCACCAGGAAGCCTACACAAGCCACTGAACCAACCTCACCCACTGAGAGCAGACACCAAAAATAACAGGAACTACGAAGCTGCAGCCTGCGAAAAGGAGACCCCAAACACAGTAAGTTAAACAAAATAAGAAAACAGAGAAATATGCAGCAGATGAAGGAGCGAGGTAAAAACCCACCAGACCAAACAAACGGAGAGAAAATAGGCAGTCTACATGAAAAAGAATTCAGAGGAATGATAGTAAAGATGATCCAAAATCTTGGAAATAGAATGGAGAAGATACAAGAAACATTTAACAAGGACCTAGAAGAACTAAAGGGCAAACAAACAATGATGAACAACACAATAAATGAAGTGAAAAATACCCTAGAAGGAATCAATAGCAGAATAACTGAGGCAGAAGAACAGATAAGTGACCTGGAAGATAAAATAGTGGAAATAACTACTGCAGAGCAGAATAAAGAAAAAAGAATGAAAAGAATTGAGGACAGTCTCAGAGACCTCTGGGACATTAAACACACCAACATTCGAATTATAGGGGTCCCAGAAGAAGAAGAGAAAAAGAAAATGTCTGAGAAAACATTTGAAGAGATTAAAGTTGAAAACTTCCCTAACATGGGAAAGGAAATAGTCAATCAAGTCCAGGAAGCACAAAGAGTCCCATACAGGATAAATCTAAGGAGAAAAACACCAAGACACATATTAATCAAACTATCAAAAATTAAATTCAAAGAAAAAGTAGTAAAAGCAGCAAGGGAAAAGCAACAAATAACATACAAGGAAATGCCCATAAGGATAACAGCTGATCTTTCAGCAGAAACTCTGCAAGCCAGAAGGGAGCAGCAGGACATATTTCAAGTGATGAAAGGGAAAAACCTACGACCAAGATTACTCTACCCAGCAGCAATCTCATTCAGATTTGACAGAGAAATTAAAACCTTTACAGACAAGCAAAAGCTGAGAGAACTCAGCACCACCAAACCAGCTTTACAACAAATGCTAAAGGAACTTCTCTAGACAAGAAACACAAGAGAAGGAAAAGACCCATAATAACGAACCCAAAACAATATAGAAAATGGGAATAGGAACATACATATCGATAATTACCTTAAATGTAAATGGATTAAATGCTCCAACCAAAAGACACAGACTGGCTAAATGGATAGAAAAACAAGACCCGTATATATGCTGTCTACAAGAGACCCACTTCAGACCTAGGGACACATACAGACTGAAAGTGAGGGGATGGAAAAAGATATTCCACGCAAATGGAAATCAAAAGAAAGCTGGAGCAGCAATTCTCATATCACACAAAATAGACTTTAAAACAAAGACTATTACAAGAGACAAGGAAGGACACTACATAATGATCAAGGGATTGATCCAAGAAGAAGATATAACAATTGTAAATATTTATGCACCCAACATAGGAGCACCTCAATACATAAGGCAAATGTTAACAGCCATAAAAGGGGAAATCGACAATAACACAATAATAGTAGGGGACTTTAACACCCCACTTTCACCAATGGACAGATCATCCAAAATGACCATAAATAAGGAAACACAAGCTTCAAATGATACATTAAACAAGATGGACTTAACTGATATTTATAGGACATTCCATCCAGAAACAACAGAATACACTTTGTTCTCGAGTGCTCATGGAACATTCTCCAGGACAGATCATATCTTGGGTCACAAATCAAGCCTCAGTAAATTTAAGAAAATTGAAATCATATCAAGTATCTTTTCCAACCACAACGCTATGAGACTAGATATCAATTACAGGGAAAAAAATCGTAAAAAATACAAACACATGGAGGCTAAACAATATGCTACTATACAACCAAGAGATCACTGAAGAAATCAAAGAGGAAACACATGACAATGAAACATGATGACCCAAAACCTATGACCCAAAACCCGAAAGCAGTTCTAGGAGACAAGTTTATAGCAATACAATCCTACCTCAAGAAACAAAAATCTCAAATAAACAACCTAACCGTACACATAAAGCAATTAGAGAAGAGAAGAACAAAACAAAACAAAAAAACCAAGTTAGCAGAAGGAAAGAAATCATAAAGATCAGATCAGAAATAAATGAAAAAGAAATGAAGGAAACAATAGCAAAGATCAATAAAACTAAAAGCTGGTTCTTTGAGAAGATAAACAACATTGATAAACCATTAGCCAGACTCATCAAGAAGAAAAGGGAGAAGACTCAAATGAACAGAATTGGAAATGAAAAAGGAGTAACAACTGACACTGCAGAAACACAAAGGATCATGAGAGATTACTACAAGCAACTATATGCCAATAAAATGGACAACCTGGAAAAAATGGACAAATTCTTAGAAATGCACAACCTTCTGAACCTGGAAGAAACAGAAAATATAAACAGACCAATCAGAAGCACTGAAATTGAAACTGTGATTAAAAATCTTCCAACAAACAAAAGCCCAGGACCAGATGGCTTCACAGGCAAATTCTATCAAACATTTAGAGAAGAGCTAACAGCTATCCTTCTCAAACTCTTCCAAAATATAGCAGAGGGAGGAACACTCCCAAACTCATTCTACAAGGCCACCATCACCCTGATACCAAAACCAGATAAAGATGTCACAAAAAAAGAAAACTACAGGCCAATATCACTGATGAACATAGATGCAAAAATCCTCAGCAAAATATTAGCAAATAGAATCCAGCAGCACATTAAAAGGATCACACACCATGATCAAGTGGGGTTTATCCCAGGAATGCAAGGATTCTTCAATATTCACAAATCATTCAACGTGATACACCATATTAACAAATTGAAGGATAAAAACCATATGATAATCTCAACAGATGCAGAAAAACCTTTTGACAAAATTCAACACCCATTTATGATAAAAACTCTTCAAAAAGTGGGCAGAAACGGAAACTACCTCAACATAATAAAGGCCATATATGACAAACCCACAGCCAACATCGTTCTCAGTAGTGAAAAACTGAAACCATTTCCTCTAATATCAGGAACAAGACAAGGTTGCCCACTCTCACCACTATTATTCAACATAGTTTTGGAAGTTTTAGTCATAGCAATCAGAGAAGAAAAAGAAATAAAAGGAATCCAAATAGGAAAAGAAGAAGTAAAACTGTCACTGTTTGCAGATGACATGATACTATACATAGAGAATCTTAAAGACGGCACCAGAAAACTACGAGAGCTAATCAATGAATCTGGTAAAGTAGCAGGATACAAAATTAATGCACAGAAATCTGTTGCATTACTAGTACAGTTTTGAAACGTAAGACTCAGAGAATATTTATTGATGTTTTCAACAATTTTTGTTTTTATCTATCACAACTGCAATATACTGGTGCTGATATGAGAAACACTGATTAACGTTTTCCATATATACATACATATATATACCTACATATATTTATAAATGCACATGTACCTATATAGTAATTCTCATGTGTTTATATTCTATCAGTATGACTAATCTCAAGCATTTTTTATAATTAGCACACTCATTCTTTTTACAGCATGTTTTCCTCCAAATCTTAAGCCCTTTTTCACTCTTCATTTGCCACTGAACTCCCACTGGAGTTAAAAATAATCAAATTTCCAATTCAGATATGCATAGCACTTTTCTTCCAAGGAGCTTATGTTGCTTTATAATTAGTTTCAAATTTAAGTTCTGGTGAGATATCAATAGTAGGTATGAAACACTATATAACCTCACTGGCCTGTAAAACAGAGTAGATATTCTTCCTACAAGTTCACCCCTGAAGAGTGATGGCACTGAGGAGGCCATGTGTTTTGTATGTCACTCAAATGTTAACCTGGTTTTTCTTCATCCATCTATTCTGTATCACACTGGTTATTAACTGTACAGAAATCAGTAATTCATTTTTTTCCAAGCATTTATTCAGTACCTACCATTTACCAGACATTGTGAAAGGCTGAAGGGAAGTAGACTAAAAGGTAAGTCTTGGTACCTGCCTTTTAGGGATTCTCCGTTAAGTGGGGAAGACAGACCCATCCCAGCTTGACAGCACAGACTAGTTCAAACCAGACCAGATGAAGGTCTTTAGGAGCCCAAAGGAGGGAGGAATGTGGACACGACATTAAAAAGCATATCGAATCTTACTCCCAAATCTTAATTCTAGGATCTATAGATTCCCCCCAAAATATGCATTCTGAAATTGTTCAGACCAAATGGCCCCCTTAAGATTTCCTAAGGTAAGTTGGATTTCCTAACCACTTTTAGACTGTGCTTTCGTTTGTCCCACCTTGATTCCTAAAGCAAACAAAGCCTTCCACCCGGGAAAGAAATCCAGGCAGCGAGATTTAACTAGAACTCCATACTAGTAAACACTTATGAGTGAACATAGGTTTGCATTCAGATACTAGAGACTTTAGGCTCTTCATCTTTGTACCTCAGGGCCCAGCTTAATATCTGGCAGAGTGAATGGGAAATGAGTGGCTGCTGACTTGACTGAGTGAATCACAAAGCCACTATTCAGCAATGATAGTACATCAATTCGTCAGGAAGGTAAAGGCACACTGGAACGTCAAGAGCTGCTGTCACTCCCTAATAACTGGAAGTTGTATAAATCTTACATCCTGTTTTTTTCTCCTCTTAACATTCTAGCATAAGTGTTTTCTTTTCTCATTTAATTCAAACTTTTCAGCGTGTATCAGTTTAGAAGCTATATAAATACATTATTGCTTGACTATATAATTTTTCTAACTATTCCCACTTATTGGAAATAGCCCAAAGGTCCTCTTTTTGTTCATTTTTATGAATAATATTATGGTGAACATCTTTGTGCATAAAGTTTGTATGTATTTCTGATTATTTCTTAGAATAGGAACCCAGAAGTGGAATTAAAAGGTCACATTTAAAGTTCTTATGCTGTACTGACAAACTGCTTTCAAAAAAAGCTTAAATTCGGGCTTCCCTGGTGGCACAGTGGTTGAGAGTCTGCCTGCCAATGCAGGGAACAGTGGTTCGAGCCCTGGTCCGGGAGGATCCCACATGCCGCGGGACAACCAACCCCGCGGGCTACAACTACTGAAGCCCGTGCTCCACAACAGGAGAAGCTACCACAATGAGAAGCCCGTGCACCACAACAAAGAACAAAAGCAGCCAAAATAAATAGACTAAATAAATTAAAAAAAAAAAAAAAAAGCTTAAATTCATTCTGACTGCAGGATATAAAAGTACTAATTTCACTGGACCTTTGCCAGCATTAAGCATTCTTAATTTTTGAAATCAATGCTAGTTTGCTAACTTAAACACATTAGACAAATAAATGAAAATAATGCTATTTGCATTTAACAGTTTCAAAGCAAGAGACCCTGAAAAGACTTGGGAATGCAGAAGAAAATAAGCTATTTAGACAGGGGCTTAACTTGGAAAATGATGCTGGATTTATTATTAGAATCCACAGACAGTTTCAGACATCTTTTATCTTTACTGATAACCTTCTCAAAGGCAAATTTAGAGTCCTTCACTCTGCAACTTTTCATATTACATTGAATCCTAGGCCTTGCTTCTCACTCTTGGACTCAACAACATATTAAAATGCATGCATTCTTTTATTTTACTTTATTTTGTTATCATTATTGTTTTGACTTTTTTTTGTTGGCCTTGCCATGTGGCATGTGGGATCTTAGTTCCCCGGCCAGGGATCAAACCTGTGCCCCGTGCAGTGGAAGCTCATAGTCCAAACCACTGGACCACCAGCGAATTCCCCATGCATTCTTTTAAATGGACAAAAATTAAATTTTAAAAAGAACTTAATATATACTAAACATCAATGTTAACAAAATGCCCAACACCTCTCTAAAGAACTCAAGGAATTCCAGAAAGTTCTTTTCCTCAAAGGTTTTATTTCTTTTAACTACATTATTCTGAGTTAAGGATTAAAGTGCATGCCCTTTCAGAGAGACCTGATGTTGTTACAACAAAGTTCACCTGTGTATTACATTTCTACTCTTTTCTATATAAGCATATGACAAGAGATGGGATAATGAGTCTGAGATTCCATTTCATTTCGAGTTCTAGTACATATTTTGTTCTAACCTTGAGCACCCTTAAAAATGTCCCTCCTCAAAAACAAAACAAAAAAAGGCACAGTAAACTCCTTGCTCATAACTGAAATTCTCAAATGAATAATGCTATCTCTATGACTCCAAGCAGTGAGAATTAAATGAGATAGTACATGTGAAAACACTCTAAAGAACTATAAAACTTCCTTTCCTCAAGTTTTTTCACTAAGACCCAGCACTTTAAATTATCAACTTCTAGAAAAAAGAAAGCACAACATATAACTTGATATAACTCAAGATAAAGCAAACTGAAAGCCCGATTCCCCATCCCCTGACCTAAAGACAACATAGGCATTAGCAGTAGGTTGATCTCCTTAATACATAGATACATAAAACACATATATACAAACATATATACACACATAAAATATTCTAAAATTAATTAAAAGATGTGAGCATTTCAAATAATTTTCATAGAAACAATTCCCACTGCTAGGAAAAAAGACCAAACGCTAACAAAGTAATTGTTGCTGCCACTAAAAGAATGAACGGTAGACTATGGGTTTCACAGAACAATAAAATTCCAGAAACATTCTGCAGACTGACATACAGTAGCTTTATATTTTGTCAAACAAAGGTATTTAAGAGGAAAAAAAAACTAGCACAATTAACACCATTTTACCACGTTACCATTTAATTCCTTAAGTTAAATAACCTGTTTTAATAAAAAGCTCAGTACATTGTCCATGTTTTTCTAAACCCACAAAAATGTCTCAGAACAGCACTGGGAATCACTTACCTAGACTATACTTAACTGAAGGACAACCACTGCCCCCTCCACATCTCCATTTCTTATCCACATTCCCTGCTGCTACTTCTTTTTGTCCTCCACCCTTTCTCTGTCAACAAGGCAGTCACCTATCCCGGACTCAACACTTCAGAAACCAAGGTCAAGGCAGACTTGGCTTGAGGGACACAATGTCCACAGATGGAGGGCAAATTTCCAATAGCAAGGACATCCTTAATTTTCCTGCCCTAATTGGCTGGGTTAAACCATTTCCAAAAGTAAAGATTTTTCTCTTTGAAATATAAATGTAGATAAGGATAAGGAGGAAAGATAAAGTGAGTGCAGATAAAAACATAATGAAACCACCTACTTATTTTGATATCCTTGTTCAGAAAGTGGTAATTAAAGTAATAATACACAGAATTTTCATGTAATAAAAAATAAGCTAGCAGCAGCAGAAACACATTTTCTTTATCTCTTTTAAGAAAACCCTAAAATATCAGAATAACTTTTTAAAATTATAAGTTATAAAAGGTGACAAATTTTTTTTATGTTTTCTTTACTGTGAAATTCTTTCAATTTTTGCGTGGTATTAAAGAGATAGTGGGAAGGGATGCCACAATTAGGAACTAACTACCAATTCTCAAATTAGCACTAGTAGTCTAAGTCCTCCATGTGTTTTTCATTTACATTCATGAGGGCAGTTTCTCCTGCTTTAGATTTTTTAAATGCTCCTTTAAAATGTAAAAGATTCTCAATATCTAAGCACATAAGTATGATCATAGATCAAAACATTAAGTGACTTAGGCTTACTTCTAATTAAATATAAAAGGAAAATGATATCTTCTGGTTTGGAAATATGAATGCTTACACTTCTCTTGAGCATCACACAGAAAGAGTTGTTGCATAATTTTCTGAAGCCGGAAACAAGATCAGTATATACTATTTTACTAAGTTTCAGTTACTGTACGTTCCTCAAAAAAGGACCATTACACAGGAGGAATCCCGCTTCACGTTCTCTTCTGCACTTCCCCACCCCCGGTCCCCACAGATGATTTAGATTACAAGTGAACTTAATCACTCAAGTCACCTTGAGCTAAGTATTCTTCACTATGAAAACCTTGACTTTCCTTGAATCTAACTCCCATAGTTTTATTTATTTTGAAAATGCTTTCAAAATAGTGCTAGGACTTACATGAAAAGATAGTCATAAAATATAACATTCCCATTTTGCTTTCAAATTTAGTCTCAATGATCAAAAACAAACACAATAGTTTTATAACATATTTCCTATTTATTTGTCTTCATTTAACCAACTCTGGTAGTCGGGGTGGGGGGGGTTGTTTATGTTTGTTTTCCTTCTTCTTTCCTTCCTTCCTTCCTTCCTTTCAACTTAGTTGAACCACATACCATCCTGTAATGGATATTTCTGGTGAAAATGTGAATCAGGACATTATTGTGAAGTTTCCTTCCCTCAGAGAGAAAACATGCTACAGGTACAAAGTCAAACAACAATATATTAACACATTCACATAACTGTCCCTAAATGTTACATAACTTTTCAAACTTTGCATGATCCAAGAGGAAAATGGATACTGAAGAGCATCCTGGAACAGCTGACTCTTCGTCTGTTACACATAATCTCACCCCAGTGATGAAGGGAACTTCCCTTCTCTTCCCCTCCACTGGTGAATAATTCCCTCCCTTCCACTGCTGCTCAGATCTCATGACTATTCCTTCTTTCATTTAACAAGTATGTGCCAGGCTTTGTTCTAAGAAACAATGGAGAGCTGGAGCAGTGATGGTCCCTGCCTGATGGAGCTTACGCTGGGTGGAGGGAGCATGCTCTTTACCCAGCCTTGATCCTTCCAATACCAACAGGAGCTGGAGCCATGCTCTTATGCAGGTCCACTGCTACCAACAGAAGGTTCAGGGCAAAAGTACAAATGGAGGCTCACCTCCTCCCATATGTCTAAATACTGAAAGGCTATAAATTAACCTAACAAATATATTCTATTCTCCTACCTTGACCCTCATAATGACTTGAAAGGCCAGGTCTGAATGGAGAATTCTAACCGGAATGTGACTTACCAAAGGGGCCAGGTACCCTTCTCTTTCTACCCCCAGCTCTGTCCAAGACAAAGGGCCTCATTCATGCATACTTGTGGACATGGAGCCAGCTCCTCAAGCCCTATTCACACCTTCTATAAAAAAACTGCCTTCTAGACACCCCTTGGGCCTAAGGGTGTGCACACTGGCTTCCCTGTCTATCCTTAATAGGAACTCCCATGAAGAGGCCAAGAAGGCCCTAGAAGCAGGCTTGGGGCTTTGGGGCAGGGAAATCCAGTACCCAGAGTGCCTAGAGGGTGTTTCAGAAGGCAGGGCGAATCTAGGCACAGGCTCCATGTGGATGCATTGCTTGACCCCGTGGACTCCTAGACCCGCGGGGAGGGAGGGCCTCTTGTCCAGTGCTAAGGGCACAAGTGTACTCTTGAGGTACAGAGGCAGGAGATTAGATTGTTCAGTGTCAGTCTTCAGTATCGTTTAAGAGCAGCAAGAGAGTAAGAGGAATAGAGGAGTCAGGGGCCAGGGAAAAAACCTACTATCCTGATGCCACCAAGTGATCCCACCACTCCCCACTATCGCGTTCCTCCACCCAGACGGCCAAGAGCAGTAGAAGGATGGGGAAGGGGAAAGGAGAGGGCCAGTACTCTGCTACTGCAGAAGGGTGTCTCCCCGTAACAGCAGAGTTCAGGGCACAGCCCAGAAGAATTGGGTGGGGAAAAAGGAAACAAGAAGGTAGGTGAAAGGGAACTGATATTTACCAAGCCTCTGCTCAAGACCAGTTCCGCCCTCTCACAGGGACAGAAACACAAACACAAAAATTTACACCATAAGCAGTGTCTAATATGTTGTTTATTAAATTATACCCCAAAACTTAATTAAAGTACTTTTCCCACCACAGGCTTTGCTCTGCTCTTCATGAGTCTTCCACAGCAGAGCCAACCCAATGACTCCCGCTGTCAAATCAACCCCAGGTGCTTCTAATCTGGGAGTAGCCCATGCTTGCTTGATTCAAAAATGGCAGAGGCCATGCAATGCCTGGATAAGCAGTGGTGCCTGGACTCTGGTACAGCCAACCCCCAATCACAGAGATGCAGTCCATACTCTCCTGGGCTCACCTCCTGAATGCTTCTACCTGACTAATTCTCCACTCAGTCCCTCCAAGCCAGAGACACCTGGTAGCAAGGCTGTCTCATATGATCATCACAGCAGTTATCTCTCCTTCTTCTTCCTCTGTCTACCCACCAGGCAAATGGCATGGGCTTCAGGGGGATGCTTACAGATCCATGCCAGCCCACGGGTCCACAAACCTCTACATCATGTTACTTTCTGTTTTATGTTACCCTTCCATCTAAGAGCACAATTCTCCCCTTCTTCCTCCACAGCAGCCCTCACCCTCATAAGAATTCAAGTTCACTCCCTTTTTCCCTGACATATCTCTTCTACTTGACTTGAGTTATTTGTTTATTTGTGAGTTCTTTGGGATGGAGTGTATGATCAAACCTTATGTATCATGCACTCAAATACTGGAGAACGAGGTTTTGAACATGCCTTCTACATTTAGGAACCATGCTTCCTACACATATTTTCTCACTTACTCTTCACAAAATTTCACAACCATTATTACTCTCCACAGTTTTACCCACTGAAGTCAGAGAGATTAAGCAAGTTGCTCAAGATGACAAAGCTAGAATAAGTGTGAAGAACACAGCAGAGTTCTACCTGTACCTGTGAAAGTCCAGTTACTCTCCTTCTACTGTGTTAGTTTCCTGCCTGATGCGCGGCTGCTGACTTAAGAGTCTTACGTATGGGTGTTGGGCTACATTGTGCCTTAAGTAGCCTGTTAAAGGTTGATCCACAGTAACAAGAATAAAATATTATATTAACAAGATTTTATAGTTTAAAAAGAATTTTAAAAATAATTTTTAAACACCAAGATAGCAGAAAGAAAAAGGATAAAACAGCAATTAATGAAAGAAAAAACAAAGAAATTAACTTGATTAATAAAGCAAAAGATGATACTTTTAAAAGACCGATAGAGCACACAAATCACAGGTTAGCCTGATTTTTAAAAAGAAGAAAAACAGAAAAAAGCAACACTAAAAATGAGAAAGAGGACACAACCGCTAATTCAGTATTTACAGAATACTTCAGATTTACACCAATAAATTTGAAACTCTAACCAAGTGGATAATTTTCTAAGAAAATATAAATATACTAATCATTCAACAAACATTTACGGAGGACCTTTCTATATGCCAAGCACGAGGTCTATCACAGTCAACAAAACAGATGAAGTCTCTCCCACTGTAGAGCTTCCCTGGGGCAGAGGGAGCAGGGATGTTGAGGGACAGAGAGAAATAACCATGTAGCATGTCATGTGGTGATAAGTACCACAAAGAAAAATAAAGATGGTTAGTGGGGAGATACAAGGAAAGGGGTTCATCTTTTAATGAAGTGGTCAAGGAAGGACAGAGGCAAAAGGGAAAAAAACTGGAATGACCTGACTTATTCAAGCTCTGTGAGAGAACAAAGAGGTAACATGATCTGATGTCACTTTAAAAGAAGCAGAGTGAAGTAAGTCAGAAAGAGAAAAACAAATATTGTATGCTAACACATATATATGGAATCTAAGAAATAAAAAAAAAAGGTCATGCAGAACCTAGGGGTAAGACGGGAATAAAGACACAGACCTACTAGAGAATGGACTTGAGGATATGGGGAGGGGAAGGGTGAGCTGTGACAAAGTGAGAGAGTGGCATGGACATATGTACACTACCAAACGTAGAATAGATAGCTAGTGGGAAGCAGCCGCATAGCACAGGGAGATCAGCTCGGTGCTCTGTGACCACCTAGAGGGGTGGGATAGGGAGGGTGGGAGGGAGGGAGACGCAAGAGGGAAGAGATACAGGAACATATGTATGTGTATAACTGATTCACTTTGTTATAAAGCAGAAACTAACACACCATTGTAAAGCAATTATACTCCAATAAAGATATTTAAAAAACAAAAAAAAAGAAGCATTCTAGGTCAAGAAGGACCTGGAAGGGGTGAAAATACCGCACAGACCAATAACTCTGGGAGGCATTAAAAAAGTCATTAAAAAAAAACACTACTTCTAAAAAAAGGAACACCCAGATGGCTTTATAAGTGAACTCCATCAAGCCTTTGAAGAACTGATAACCCCTATATGGAAAGCTTCTGAACATTTAAGAGGCTCACAGAACCTGCAAAACAAAGCCAACAAGGATACATATGGAGCTTTCCTCCCCACTCACACACACGCACACACACACATACATACACATACATACACACACACACTACTTTATAGGCCAATGTTTCCCAAACCTCAATCACTCCAGTACCATCTTCACAATTTTTAACAGATCCAGATACCACCTATAGTACATTTAAATATTATTTAATGTGCATTTAAACTGATTGGCTACTCTAAAAGATAAATTTCTACCACTATCATAAATAGAAAATCAGTATCATCTGTCAAAATTAATTAAAACAATTGTATGCCTATTACAATTTTTAAAACATTCATCTGCACACTACCAAAGGGTAGGTCACATTCTGTCAGTACCTGGTGCTGGCAAATGGACCATATTTTGAGAAACACTGCTATAGGCCAAACTCTCTTATGACTCTTGGTATAAAACATTTTAAATATAATATTAGAAAATCTAATACAGAAATGGTCTTAAAGAACAATCATGATCAATAAGTTTTATTCCAGAAATAAAAGAATGGCTCAACACTGGGAAATCTATTTAGGTGTGCATACACTAAATTTAATATATGTACGTATATACACACAGAGAGACATGCGTGGATAGACTACAAAGCACATTCAAAACCACTGCCTATCTCTCTTGAAATAAGTCATACCCAACTTAGAGAGAAAAACAGGCTAAGGGGTGTTATATAATCTGACCAAGCTCTAGCTCATATATTTAGAGCAGTGGTTTTCAACCAGGGATGATTTTTCCCTCCGGAGAACATTTGGCGATGTCTGGGAACATTTTTGATTGTCGTGACTGGGGGGGACTGATACTGACATCCAGTGGGTGAGGCCAGGGATGCTGTTAAACCTTCAACAATGAACGCACAGGACAACCCCCAGGACAAATAATTAACCAGCCCAAAATGTCAACAGTGGTGAGGTTGAGAAACCCTGACTTCATCTAACTCCAAAATCTGACTGCAGGTCCAGGACTCTTTCCACTGCATTTCTATCACTGAATTAAAACATTATTTCTATGGAAGAATACATTTTGAATTCTAAATAACCAACTCTAAAACTTACCTAAACATGATACATAACTGAGGAGTTACAGTTAAGAGAAAGGACAGCTCACTCCACGCGGAGTCTTCTTCCCCCAGTGGAACTACAAGTGAGAAAAGTTAACGCATTCTTTCCACCACCAGGGCAGGGTCAGATGGTTTAAGAGCAGTCAACCAAAATGTTTGTCCAGCTACTTTTCTCCTGTGCCATTAACATTCCTCTTTGACTCCAACATGCTCTGCAAACCTGGGTCCATCATTTTAAACTGTCCTGGGAGATTTTATAATAGGCTAGTGTTGTTTAAATACTGTTTGCTTACACTATTTATACAATTTATGTATTACGGAGAAAAAAAATGGACTACTTTAAACAAGAAGGTATTTTTATCCCTCTGCAACTGTCTCTGAAAGAGTACTGCTTTCTGAAAAATGGAAGGAGACATAAACATATTACTTTACTTTTCTTCCGTTAAATCTCCTGACCTGCTTTTTCTAACCTGCTTTCAATTCTTTTACTACAAGGGCAGAGGGGAGAAAAGAACAGTTAATAAGCCACCTGTGTCAAATATAGAAGCTTGCATCCACCAGTCTCTCGGGATATTCAGGACAAACAAGCTAAATATTTCCACCCTTCCCTGTGGTGCAGCTAAAATACAAATTATAAAACTAAACCAGTAAACATTTTCTGCAAGATCACAACTGAATGGACTGCAAAAGAAAGCTACTGGGGCTCCCGCTGGTGGCGCAGTGGTTGAGAGTCCGCCTGCCGATGCAGGGGACACGGGTTCGTGCTCCGGTCTGGGAAGATCCCACGTACCGCAGAACGGCTGGGCCCGTGAGCCATGGCCGCTGAGCCTGCGCGTCCGGAGCCTGTGCTCCGCAACGGGAGAGGCCACAACAGTGAGAGGCCCGCGCACTGAAAAAAAAAAAAAAAAATGCTACTGGATTCTCACTGCAGCTGATGAGCTTTAAGTATTTGACTTTCAAAATTCATGGATTATGAAAAGCATCAATATGTGTGCAGGGTTATGTGTAGGTTGAGTAAGTGGGGGTATAAGAAAGAACAGTATTTTGGTTCTTTAGCAGATTTAATTCCTTCACCCCAGCCTCCCACTGGTATTGCTGAGGATATGCAAATTACCCCAGAATGCACTTCTCCAGCTTGCCTCCTTCTTCCTCTTTGCCCTCCATCCCCCTCATCCCCCAAAGACATCTTATCACGGAATGAGCACTCGTTTCTTTCATTTCTCCTCCATTTTCTCCACCCCTGAAGAGAACCCCGTGATTTCCTAAAGGATTTCTTTTTACGAATATTTTCATCTTGAGGTTTCAAATAACCACAATTATTACTCTGTATAAAAAAATATTTCTACCAAAAGCAGGACAAAAAGTAAATTATTAAATGTTTAAATAAGCTTCTGGTGCGAATGCAGAAAAATTTAAAGGGTTTAATAGAATCGTAATATTTTCTTTAGAAAGATTCCCTTTGTTATACTTCATAATATTTAAAACAAACAAACAAACAAACCTTCCAGCCATCAACACTAAAGACTTTCAAAGATTTTTTTAAGTGGGACTTTAGTAGTATTTTCCACAAATATGGGGATTTTTTTTTTTTTTTTTTTTTTTTTTGCTTAGGCATCTATTTTTTTAATGCTATGATCAAAAACCCCAAAGAGTTTATGGGCAAGTGGTTCTAGTTATTATGTAGCACTGAAGTTTTAATTAGTATGAAACTAATTTCATGGTGACTTATTTTTCCCCTCAGAATTGTAATCACAAGCAATTAGTAGTAAGGACTTCTCCCCTCTGGTAAATCTCCAAAAATCAGACTTTGCAATCTGTGATAATACAGGTACAATAAATAAATTACTTTTAGAATTTTAAAGGACTACCTTCCCAAATGTGAAAACACAAGCACCAGAATTGTAATTAATAAACTTATCAAAACATCAATCAATATTTCCATTCATTTTCTGAGATAATTCAAATAGAAATGGGCTTTAAATCAGGACTGACTGCCACACTGCAGAGGTGCAAATTAATTCCACAACCCACCTTCAAGCCTACTGTGCCAATACCATCGTTTCATTCATCCAACAAATATGTGAGTGCCTGATGTATGCCACACACAATAGCAGGGGTTGAGAGTTCAGTGATGAACAAGCAGGGAGGGCCCATCATAGGGCTTACAACTTGGTATTAAATAAGTAAGCACATAAATAAGTATATGATTACAAAGTATGATAGGTGTGATTAAAGGAACAAACAGGCCTGAACGAGGAAGACAAAGTATTGTAAGGTTAGCATTGTAAGGTTAGCACTGCATGAGAAAACTGTGTAATTCAAAGGAGAAAGCTGTAAGAGGCGAGCAGAGGATGATGCATGAAGTTTTCTAGAAAGGCCAGTAGGAGAGTAGGGACAGAGGAGGGTGCAAGGTGGGGTAAAGAGAACAGCAACTATTCCGAGCAGACCCTGAGAATCAGGGTAACAGGAGTTGTGACATCACTAGTAGGGCAATCTGACAGATTCTCTTTCAGTGGGTGTCCTTCACCACAGCCTGCTCACTGGACATTCTGTGATCCAAGAGGGATTTTGACGCATTACTCCGTACCAAGGGTCACAAACTCCAATGCCCCTGGGGGCCAGGCAGGTAAGGAAAATTAACAAAGCCAGCTATAAACACACCCCGTGTGAAAGATGGGGACTATGGGGACACAGGTGGGGACCTGGAAAACAGGCAGTGAGCAATTAATTGCCACTTTTATCCATGGGGCCAAATATTAGAGTTTTTTTAAGAGATGCTAGAAATCTGGATTTTTTTCATGTGACATATTCCAATTTGGGGCCAAATAAAGCAAGTTTGAGGGCCACCATTTTGCAACCTTCCTGCAACATTTTACATCACTTACTTTGGATACAAAAGACTTTCCCTAAACCTTCAACTAGTTTTACTTTTGAATCTACCACTAACACAGTATCTCTGACCAAGAAAAAAAAACCAAAACCTATAACACAATCCATTCCTCTATTATTGGCCTTTATTTTTTTTAATTGAGGTATAATTGACATATAACATTATATTAGTTTCAGGTGTACAACATAATGATTCAAAATTTGTGTATACTGAAAAATGATCACAGTAAGTCTAGTTAACATCCATCATCATACACATTTACATTTTTTTTTCTTGTGATGAGAACTTTTCAGGTCTACTCTCTTAGCAACTTCGAAACACACTACAGCATTATTAACTAGAGTCACCATGCTGTACATTATATCCCCAGGACTTATTTTACAACTGCAACCTTTTGTTCCCTTTCACCCATTTTACCTTTATTCTTTAAACCTAAACAATCCATAAATATATATATATATATATATATATATATATATATTTTTTTTTTTTTTTTTTGGTACGCGGTGCCTCTCACTGTTGTGGCCTCTCCCGTTGCAGAGCACAGGCTCCGGACGTGCAGGCTCAGCGGCCATGGCTCACAGGCCCAGCCGCTCCGCGGCATGTGGGATCCTCCCAGACGGGGGCACAAACCCATGTCCCCTGCATCGGCAGGAGGACTCTCAACCACTGCGCCACCAGGGAAGCCCCATAAATATTTTAAGCATAGATAACATTGAAGATATAATAGCACATTCCATAATATTCTATACTTTACATGTAAAGTTTGCTATCTTTAAATGTAAATCTACCACAATGGTTGTTGTTGTTTTACCTGTTATACAATACACCTAAAGAGTATTCAATAAGCACTTTCAGGGCTTCCCTGGTGGTGCAGTGGTTGAGAGTCTGCCTGACGATGCAGGGGACACGGGTTCGTGCCCCGGTCCGAGAAGATCCCACATGCCACAGAGTGGCTGGGCCCGTGAGCCATAGCCATTGAGCCTGTGCGTCCGGAGCCTGTGCTCCGCAACGGGAGAGGCCACAACAGTGAGGGGCCCGCGTACCGCAAAAAAAAAAAAAAAAAAAAAGCACTTTCAGCACCATGCTAAATCCTCATCCTCAGAGAGATTTTAATATTGTTGGTGAGAAAACAGTCATTAAAAACAAATAGAAAACAATGAAAAATCAGTATATAATTAAATCTAATTGTACAGAACAAATGAACATAGTAAGAAGTCACAAAAAAAATAAATCATACGTAGAGAGATAGAGTAAGTAAAAAGGATCATCTGCACTGGTGCTACTCAAAGAATGGTCCGCAGATCTGTGCCCATTGGCCAATGGTTTGCTACTGGTCCATGAAATAAGTACAGAAATGGAAAGTCAAGCAGCTAGAAACTTTTCTAGCATTTTGACACTGCTCTGACATCCAAGCTTGTACTCAGGGACTTTGTTCATTGAACAAGTCATAGGCCAGTTAGGGTGCTATCAAACTCACGGGGTGGGACATGTGTGGCACAAGCTGCATGCCAGGAATGTACATTAAGTCCATGTCACAACATATAACACTTTCACATTCATTGTCAACTATAACCCAACAGTGTATAAAACCCAGAAATCATTTCTTTCTTCAAGAAGCAAGTTATTTACTACAAAATTGTTGAAACTGGTTACTGATAAAGGATGGAAGATTAATTTGAAAATAATAGCATTACTTGTTTCACTTTGAGTTTTTTTTATTTTAAAACTTCTCTAATCAATGAATTTGGTAAAGTAGCAGGATACAAAATTAATGCACAGAAATCTCTGGCATTCCTATACACTAATGATGAAAACCCTGAAAGAGAAATTAAGGAAACACTCCCATTTACCATTGCAACAAAAAGAATAAAGTACCTAGGAATAAACCTACCTAAGGAGACAAAAGACCTGTATGCAGAAAACTATAAGACACTGATGACAGAAATTAAAGAGGATACAAACAGATGGAGAGATATACCATGTTCTTGGATTGGAAGAATCAACATTGTGAAAATGACTATACTACCCAAAGCAATCTACACATTCAATGCAATTCCTATCAAACTACCACTGGCATTTATCACAGAACTAGAATAAAAAATTTCACAATTTGTATGGAAACACAAAAGACCCCGAATAACCAAAGCAATCTTGAGAAAGATAAACGGAGCTGGAGGAATCAGGCTCCCAGACTTCAGACTATACTACAAAGCTACAGTAATCAAGACAGTATGGTACTAACACAAAAACAGAAATATAGATCAATGGAACAGGATAGAAAGCCCAGAGATAAACCCATGCACATATGGTCACCTTATTTTTGATAAAGGAGGCAGGAATATACAATGGAGAAAAGACAGCCTCTTCAATAAATGGTGCTGGGAAAACTGGAGAGCTACATGTAAAAGAATGAAATTAGAACACTCCCTAACGCCGTACACAAAAATAACCTCAAAATGGATTAAAGACCTAAATGTAAGGCCAGACACTATCAAACTCTTAGAGGAAAACATAGGCAGAACACTCTATGACGTAAATCACAGCAAGATCCTTTTTGACTCACCTCCTAGAGAAATCAAAATAAAAACAAAAATAAACAAATGGAACCTAAAGAAACTTAAAAGCTTTTGCACAGCAAAGGAAACCATAACCAAGATGAAAAGACAACCCTGAAAATGGGAGAAAATATTCGCAAATGAAGCAACTGACAAGGGATTAATCTCCAAAATTTACAAGCAGCACATGCAGCTCAATATCCAAAAAACAAACAACCCAATCCAAAAATGGGCAGAAAACCTAAATAGACATTTCTCCAAAGAAGATATACAGATTGCCAACAAACACAGGAAAGAATGCTCAACATCACTAATCATTAGAGAAATGCAAATCAAAACTACAATGAGGTATCACCTCACACCACTCAGAATGGCCATCATGAAAAAATCTACAAACAATAAATGCTGGAGAGGGTGTGGAGAAAAGGGAACCCTCTTGCACTGTTGGTGGGAATGTAAATTGATACAGCCACTATGGAGAACAGTATGGAGGTTTCTTAAAAAACTACAAATAGAACTACAATACGACCCAGCAATCCCACTGCTGGGCATATACCCTGAGAAAACCATAATTCAAAAAGAGTCATGTACCAAAATGTTCATTGCAGCTCTATTTACAATAGCCAGGACATGGGAGCAACCTAAGCGTCCACTGACAAATGAATGGATAAAGAAGATGTGGCACATATATACAATGGAATATTACTCAGCCATAAAAAGAAACGAAATTGAGTTATTTGTAGTGAGGTGGATGGACCTAGAGTCTGTCATGCAGAGTGAAGTCAGAAAGAGAAAAACAAATACCATATGCTAACACATATATATGGAATCTAAAAAAAAAAAAAAATGGTTCTGAAGAACCTAGGGGCAGGATAGGAATTAAGATACAGATGTAGAGAATGGACTTGAGGACACAGGAAGGGGGAAGGGTAAGCTGGGACAAACTGAGAGAGTGGCACGGACGTATATACACTACCAAATATAAAATAGATAGCTAGTGGGAAGCAGTCGCATAGCACAGGGAGATCAGCTCAGTGCTCTCTGACCTCCTAGAGGGGTGGGATAGGGAGGGTGGGAGGGAGATGCAAGAGGGAGGAGATATGGAGATATATGTATATGTATAGCTGATTCACTTTGTTTTAGAGCAGAAACTAACACACCATTGTAAAGCATTTATACTCCAATAAAGATGTTTAAAAAAACAAAAACTTCCCCATGTTTTTAGTTTTTATTTTCATTTTATTTATTTGTTTGTTTTTGGCCACACTGCGTGGCATGCAGGATCTTAGTTCCCTGACCAGGAATCGGACGCGCATGCCTTACAGTGGAAGTGCAGAGTCTTAACCACTGGACCACCAGGGAAGTTCCTGCTTCACTTTGTATAAAAGTATTAAATGAATATCCTGACTTTGCTAAGATTGCTTTAAAAATCTATTCTTCCCTTCCTGTCAACATAGACTCTGCAAGAATTGTTTGTCTACTATGAGTGTTATCAAATCAAAACCTGAAACATTTTAGGTAGACATTATGCCTTGTGAGTAGCAGGGCATCAGCCCTATAAGTTCTGCAATTTCTTCTTTTTTCCTATGTTATGTTTGCTATTGTTTACTGGAATGTCATTTTGTTGGTTGAATCTAATAATAAAAACTTCGGGCTTATATTTTATATGTATGGTTTCTGTTTTATTTTTCTAGTAACTCACAGTATCAGCCCATAATGTATTGAAAATTAAAATTTTAAAAAAGAAAAACTGGCCCTTCTCCAAAGATAATTTGAAAAATACTGATCTAGCCTCAGACTGCTAGAAAACAAGCCAGAGTTATGCAAACATAGCTTTCCCAAGGGCTATCTTTTCCAAATTTCAGGATGTGCTGCTTGGTAATAGGCTAGGCATTAAGTCACACTGAATCAGAGAGTAAGAAAATTTCTGCAAGCTGACCTTTTTGGAAAAGGTCTGGGTCTTTTAATCGGTTAAGGTAGGTACAAGCTATATATCGCACTCCTCACGAGCTTGCTGCTGGGGAGTATGTTAAGTCATAGACTAAATTCAGCCAAAGGTACACTTACTGTTAAGCAGGCATCAAACCTGTTTTGTAACTGAAGGACGTCCCACTTTCTTCCTCTGGTACTTCCTCTGGTACTTAGACAAGAGACACTCAGAAAAACACCAGGGTGTCTTGACGGCAGGACAAGCCACTGTCCCGGGACCCTGCCCCAGTAGTGACTCCCGGGCTTCCCACAGCTCATTCATACAAATGGCATCCATTTCATGGATGAAAAATTATTCCTAACATCCCTTAAGGTAATGAAATCCTCTGGTATAGATTTCTATAACAATACTGGAAGTTCTAAATATCCAGCACTGAGGTGTTCATTCCTTACGAGGGTACCTGAAATAATAGCCTCTAAGAAGAAAATTAGGCAGGGATCACGGCATTTATTCTGAGGCACTTTTGGACTAAATTGACACACATACAATACAAGGATTTTATTCCAGTAATTCTACTGAAATAAAGTCTCTCTTTGATGATAGGGTGCTGTGAATAAATCTTCAACACTTGCTAACCTCCCATTTTAACAGAGCAGAAATTTGGCTTAGAGCCTTTGGCAAGTATCAGTATCAGACTAAAAGTTAATTACATTGTTTTGTTTTCACTGTAATGACTACTAGTTACCTTCTCTTGATCATGTAATAATGATATATGAGCTACCTTTTAAAATAAATTTCCTTAAGTTAAATTAAAAGTGAGTAAATAGAAAATACCAGGTAATCAATAGTAGAGGCACATAAGGTGAAAATCTGTGAAAACTGTTCCGTCCAAAGTTATGGACACGCCCAAGCACCCCCAATCCCACTTCCCCACACTTTTAGGACACAGCAGCTCACCAGTGACTGGGGAGGGAAACTATTACTAAAAAGGTCTGGAGCTCATTAATTTCCCATAATTCTACATCAAGCATCACTCAGGCAAATCCCATGGGGTAATCCATCCTTATTGCAACCCTTTTTCCTTCAACACCCCACAGAGAACGTATGGCTTACAATTCGGCTTCTCTAACATTTGTGTTAATCAAATTTTAGCAGTATAAAATAGGCAGGGGAGGAAGAGAGTTTTTATACACAACTGGGATAAGATGAAGAAAGACAGAAATGCACTGCACTAACATAGCTATGGAACTGTGGACTGTTTTTTGTTTGTTTGTTTTCTTCTCCTCCTGTGTTTATCTATTTTTCCAAATTTTCTACAATGTTGTTATAGGTCTCTTATAAACCAAAAATGTGTTAAGAAAAAGTAAAATATAATGAAAAAATATGCAGAGGCATCTGAGCCTAATGTGATGGGAAATGGGACACAAAACCAAATTTATAAGACCCACATGGTGATAGTTCACTTTACAAAAGGCTTCTGCGCATCATCTCAGAGAACTCCCTTAGCGAGTTCCCATTCAGAGGCTCGGTAGGATCCTTAACTCCTCTGTGCCATGCATTCGCAGTAATGACGTTTACTGTGCATTCCACTGCACATAAAAATGTTTATTAGCAAGTAGGTACAAAAGAATCATACTCTGAATGCCAGTACTCCGGCAGGCCAGGAATGCCAATAATGTCAAACCCAGCCTTAGCTTGGTGCCTGCTGCCTTCTTGTCCACCTGGTTGTCCTCTCTGTATCTCTGCCTCTCCCAGGCAGCCCTCTCCGGCTCCTTACCAGTCTCCCCACCATGCCTGTCCCACAGTGTCATATGGCATATGTCTCCACTACAGCGCCTTGAGAATCAGGACATGTCATTTCTCTGTGTCCCTAGCGCCATGCCCAGATCTTAGGCCCACAGAGGGAGCCCAACAGATGTCTGCCTTGGTACTGGAACTGATTCAATTTACAACCAAGAAAAAGAAACAGAAAACATATTTAATATTAATAATAGCTACCACTTACATAGGTGCTTTACATACCTCATCTCAGTTAACATAGCCTTCAGCCCTCTGAGGTACTTATCATTATCCCTGTGTGACAGGTGAGGAAACAAGGTGGGGAGAGGCTACGTAGCACATCCCTGTCCAATCTCAAACCCTTAGAAGGTGGTGGAGTCAGGATCAAAACTCCCGCCTCATGTGAAACTGACTTCCCTCTGCCACCTAGTTTCACTTTCCCAGGTTCACCAGTACAGCAGAACCGCTGTCAACAATCTCTCCCACAGCAACACATCAGTAACTCAACAACTGTTCCCCCAAAAAAGATCAATATAAACAGAAAATAAACAGAAAAGAGCAATGGCAGCTTGCCTCAGCTGTGACATCAGCACCTTAATCGGTATGTGTTCTGAGGAACATTTGCACACTTTCTTATTTCTTGAAAACACATAAGTGTAAAGTCCCATAATAAACTTTGCTTAAACAAAAGTAATAATTTATGCTAAGAAGCATTTTGTCTCATTGCTTCTAATTTTTTGAGATCAGTCCAGTCCATTCCTGATGGCAAAAAGGCAAAAGCTTCCCTGAAACACTTAGAGAAAGATGGATGCAGATTCAGACTGCACGTATTTCTGACATTTTCCTTGTTTCTAGGGGTCACAGGGGTAATTAGAGTTAAGAGAAAATTTAAAGTTTAAGCCAAGAAAATCAGAATGATGAGAACTATGTGAGTTCGGCATAGTTACTTTTTTATGCTTATCTATGTTTTCTATATGTCTTACAAGTGAACGAAAGTACTACTTTTTACAATTAGGGTAGAAAATGTTATAATTTTTAAAAAGAACTAAAGATTTCCTCTCACCAATAATCTACAGCACATATTAACCTAAACTGAACTTGAACATAAGCTTAGTGTTATATTACCTGGAATTTACCTTAAAATACTACAGCAGAGCAATATGAAATGTATGCATGTATTAGTTTTAATCTCCATCCTAATTGGGACTGTACACTCCAAAGGCAGTCAACTGACACTGACTCAAAAGAACCACTCTACCTTTCTCTCCAATCAACACTGGTGGTTTTGATCATAGGTCTTATAGATGTTAGAGACAAGTTTTCACTGGTCAAATTTCAGTGGCGTTGAAGATGTGGGAACTGATCTCTTCCATGAACCTGGTACAAAAATCTAATGATTAAATGCAATGTGGTATTCTGGATTGGATTTTAGATTTGAAAAAGAATATCAGTGGGGAGAAGTCTGGGGTTTAGTTAACATTAAAGTGCCAGTGTTTACTTCTCAGTTTTGACAGATAGACCATGGCAGTGTGGAAGGTTAACAAAAGGGGAAATTGGATAAGAGGAATATGGAAACTCTGTATTATCTCTGCAATTTTCCTGTAAATGTCAAATTATTACCCTAAAATAAAAATCTATAAGCATGCAGACCATGACATTAAGAATAGCACCTTAGGTCTGATTCTTCAAAGCCCTCTGGGTAGTCTCCATTCCAATGGATTCCTGTCCACCCAACACTAGGTAGCTAACAAAGTGTTCCTGCTATAACATTGTTGCAATTGCCCCAGGAAAACCTATCATGCAATGTACAACTAAAAAGCACCGAAAACGACACATTGTTGGGAATTCATAGAGGTTACAGAACAGGTTGTATGAGTCTTTTGTACCTTCTTGCTAATCAACATTTTTAGGTGCAATGAAATGAAGTCCAAAGCTTGCTTTCATTATTACCCAGTAAGAAAGCTACTCCTAAGTACTGGAGGTTAGTGATGTTTACCAAAACAAATAAGCCTAATACTTGTGCATAACCAGAATGGCTTAGATTGGTTTGTAATGCAATACTCAAAACAGTTTTTCAACTGTAGCTTTTAATGGTGGATGTGCATGAATGTCCCATGAGTAAGCAAAATAGAGACAAGGAGACAAAGCAGATCTGAGGGAATCCAATCAGCTCTCACAGGAGGAAATACATGAGTAATTCACCAGAAATAAGAAAAAATTATGAGGTCAGAAAAAAATACACTGTGAACAGCAGAAAGCTAGCTGAAACATAGAACCGTGTGGTTTTAGGATCTACAGAAGTGAGTATGCAAACAAAGCACGTTTCCCATCCATTCCTTAACATCGCTCGTATCCCTGCCAAAACCCAGTGGCTGTGGAGCATATGAACACACCGGAAAGGGTAAGGTCAAGGAGAAAAGCACGATTTCATTTCGCATTCCCAACAATCTAATGTAAGTAGATACTATCATTCCATTTTACATGTGAACACTCGACCTCCTCTTGTAGGTAAAGTATTAACTGGCCCAAGTCGTGGGCCCAGAATGAGACCCAAGCCCGTCACTTCTAAGCAGTTTCCTCAATCCTGCAGTCTCCCTTTTACGTCACCACTACTGTGAAAAGTGAGCACCAAAAAAGAAAAACCTACCATTAGTGGCCAACTCACAACTGCTTGTATGTAGAAAACGTCTAACAGAGATAATTATAAAATATTCTCTTCACAATAATGTTTCAGAAACTTATATATGAATATTAGTAAATCATTTTAACCCAGGCACCATCCACAACATGAAGCTGTACGTGCCAAACTTGGAAGCTCACAGTTAGGGTTTGAGGCAATGCTAAAAGCACTGCAAATGCCAGGAAAACCTTCTCAGAGTATCAAAGTTTACCTAATGTGGAATAATTTAAAACAGTATTTTTATGTTAAAACAAGAGATACGTATAAAATAGAATGCTACATCTGCACGAATATTAAAAACAACGCATTTCAGAGAAACTTCAAACTTGCAGCACAACACTTTGAACTGTACGTCAAGCCCCTGGGGGGTTACAGTTCTCCTAGAAGTATTTAAGTGAAAATTTTTAAGAAACATTAAATGATTTTTATGTCCTGGTTAAAATTTCACAAGCAGTCATGTAAATTAATGCCTAAAGAAAGCTCATGGACATGAAGACTCTCAGGCTTCCATTTTTTAGTATTTCAACATTTAAAAAATATAATGATAAAGATTCCTTAAATTTTTGTTTACAGAGATCATAAAGGTTGAGCGAGTTACTTTCCTCGAAGCTTCATTTTCCTCTTCTAGAAAATGAGTCCCCACAAGCAAGGGCTCAGTAGGTGTTGATGATGAAAGTGATGGTCATTGTATTGATGATGGTATCTTTGATTAATGTTCACCTACATCTCCAAGAGATCATTTAAGCCATTACTTAATATGCCAAATTCTTCCCTCAATAAATATGACACAGACTTTTAAATAAATATCTTTAAATTATCCAATGCATTACCAAGCAATTAAATATTAAGGTAACATTGGTGCCTACAAGACTGGAAATTGACTAATTAATAGAAAACAAAGTCAAATGTAATTTTTTAAATTACATAAAAGCAACTACCACCATCCTGTCCTCTATATGGGAGGTAGAACACGCTCAGCCTCCCCCATTTAAAAACAATTTGTTGCCTGAAGCAACCAAAAGCTAATAGATTTCCAAAGTCAGTGCTGAGAGTCAGTGGCAGAAACACCAGGACTAGAACCCTGGTATCCTGGCATTATAATCCTGGGCTCCACCAACCAGAACATGATGCTCCTTAAAAAAGCAAAACAAAACAAAACAAAAAAGAAGGCTGTTCTATTGTGCACATCCAAGGCATTGTCAACACATCACTGCTTCATTGTTCTGCCCATTCTTCATCAGAGCAGTCACAATTATGTGGTCAGGACTGGTTCTTTTCCTAACTCTAATAAAAGCCAGAGGAGAGAGAATTCCACATCCCTACAACTTTTCATTCTCTAGAACTCCAAATTCACTATTTAAATATTTCATTCAATGACTTGAGTAAAAATGAAAGAGGGCAGTCAAGTATCTGGAAACTGTTGTTTTCTCTAACCTGTATTAGTGAAATGCCCCAAAAACTGTGAAATGAGATTTCACTTATCTGTGCAGGGAGTTATGGTTACCCAGAACTAGAAGACTGATTTGACTAACGAAAGCAATTCTAGCCAAGACACTTTCTAAGGGTTTTCTCAGAAATAGAAATTTTAAAAAAAATCTTTATTGGAGTATAATTGCTTTACAATGGTGTGTTAGTTTCTGCTTTATAACAAAGTGAATCAGTTATACATATACATATGTTCCCATATCTCTTCCTTCTTGCGTCTCCCTCCCACCCTCCCTATCCCACCCCTCTAGGTGGTCACAAAGCACCGAGCTGATCTCCCTGTGCTATGCAGTTGCTTCCCACTAGCTATTTTACATTTGGTAGTGTATATATGTCAATGCCACTCTCTCACTTGTCCCAGCTTACCCTTCCCCCTTCCCCATGTCCTCAAGTCCATTCTCTACGTTTGCATCTTTATTCCTGTCCTGACCCTAGGTTCTTCAGAACCTTTTTTTTTTTTTTTAGATTCCATACATATGTGTTAGCATTGTTTTTCTCTTTCTGACTTACTTCACTCTGTAGGACAGACTCTAGGTCCATCCACTTCACTACAAATAACTCAATTTCGTTTCTTTTTATAGCTGAGTGATATTCCATTGTATATATGTGCCACATCTTCTTTATCCATTCATCTGTCGATGGACACTTAGGTTGCTTCCATGTCCTGGCTACTGTAAATAGAGCTGCAATGAACATTGTGGTACATGACTCTTTTTGTTTGTTTGTTTTGTTTTGTTTTTTTTAACATCTTTATTGGAGTATAATTGCTTTACAATGGTGTGTTAGTTTCTGCTTTATAACAAAGTGAATCAGTTATACATATACATATAACCCCATATCTCTTCCCTCTTGCATCTCCCTCCCTCCCACCCTCCCTATCCCACCCCTCTAGGTGGTCACAAAGCACCGAGCTGATCTCCCTGTGCTATGCAGCTGCTTCCCACTAGCTATCTATTTTACATTTGGTAGTGTATATATGTCCATGCCACTCTCTCACTTTGCATGACTCTTTTTGAATTATGGTTTTCTCAGGGTATATGCCCAGTAATGGGATTGCTGGGTCGTATGGTAGTTCTATTTTTAGTTTTTTAAGGAACCTCCATACTGTTCTCCATAGTGGCTGTATCAATTTACATTCCCACCAACAGTACAAGAGGGTTCCCTTTTCTCCACACCCTCTCCAGCATTTATTGTTTGTAGATTTTTTGATGATAGCCATCAGAAATAGATATTGAATGAGGGTGAAGGTTTTAACCACCAGAAACCACACCACAAGGAATCAATGTTCCTGCACGTAATTAAACACTAACATTTAAGACAAAAGAATTTTCTGAGACTGCCAAAGCAAAACCATCCTACTAAGCACTCAAAGGGCTGTTGGCTTTTGTGGATTCCCCTCATCTGATGCCAGGAGTGATCAAGAACGATAATTTGCAAAGGAAATAGGATAACACAGCCAGGAGGAAAAATACATGTTGCCATCTCTCATCACACTTTGATAAGCGACTAAATTTTGTTTGGTAACAGGAACTCAAATAAGTTGAGTTTTATTTTAAATATTTATTATAAATACATTTAAAGGCATTTTATTATTATTAAAACTGAGCCAAGATACACTCTAGTCCTGCCACTAATTCTCTTTATGATATTGGGCAAGTCATAATCTACTTGAACCTCATTTTTATATCTGTCAAATAAAAATAATAACCCACCATGCCAGGCTCAAAAGGCTAAAAAGGATTAAAAAAATTAATAGGGAAGTATGCTGGGAAAAAACATGTAGATACTAAGAGTTGTTATGAACACATAGCCAGAGCCTTAAGACAATGAGGATGCCTCAGCCATGCTCTCTTTCTCTCTTTATGAGGACTGGAATCCAGATTTGATGACCTAACTTTAACCATGCAGATGAAAAACACTACACTTGGGGATGGTGGAACAACAATCTGGGAAGAACCTGAATGACCATGAAGAGCAATGATGTCCGGCCACCTGTTCTTTCACACTGGAACTGTCAAATGAGAAACAAACATCTCTGCTCTTTTGGCCACTATATTATTGGATTTCTTTGTTACAGTAGCCTACCCTAACTAATACAGTTATTAAAGACCTAAGCACAAAAATGAATCTGTGCAAACCAAATCCCGATTACAGAGCTGTTTCGCTTGGCCCTTACAATGTTCGTCTATACAGTACTTTGTATGTTTGTTTGATTTTTACTTAGATATCAACATTTAAAAATCAGACGATTTCATATAACAATCCAACAGTCTTTAGAAAAAGGGAAAAAATCAGAAGATCTGACAACAATGAATTTTTATTTACAAACGGCAACACTTGGAACTGAATAGACTTGTCCCCTTCAGAGAGGGCATGTGCTATCCAATTCCCCATAACCTCCCACCATTATAACAGGGCTGCTTCATTGAGGTAGTTTTCCTATTCTCAAGCCCTAATAAATATTTGACTTTGCAACCCCTCATTAAATAAACTTCTGGACACTTAAAATTCTTGGGATTCATATAACACTATGAATTTCAGGCCTGGATAGCAACAGATTAAAACGGTTAATTTCTGCCAAACTCTGCTCCATGATGTCCTGCCTATTAACTATATTATATCTAATAGATATCCATCCCTACAGAGTCCATATCACCTCATCCTTTCTCACTTGGATTAGAGCAACAGCCTACTGGCCTCCCAGCCTTCCATCTTGCCTACACATTCATTCAGAGCATTAAAACCAGAACCACCTTTTTAAATTGCAAACTTAATTCCTTTCTTTACGGTGGTTTCACAATTACTTTTGGTTAAATCCTAAACTGCTTAACATAGTTTGTGGAGCTGTCCTGTAATTTACTTTAAAATATAGTGAGATGGTGAAATATATAGTTAATGGCTCAAGTTCTCTAAATCAAGAATTCACTCCTCTTAGCATTGCCAAGACCCTATTGAGGTGTCCACCCTCCTCCAGAAGCTGCTGTAGCAAATCCTGACTGTTCTACGGGAGGAATATAAACTTCAACCTTGCTTGAGCTATTATAATTTGTGGCCTCTTTATTGCAGCACCTGAAATTATAACACTAACTAACACTATAACCAGCGTTTTTCAGTTCCTTAAGTATACCACATTCCCTCTTCCCATGAGCTCTTTGCACATGTTCTTTCAGAATATCCCTAACCTTAAGACCAGCTTCCATTCCCCCGACATGTATTCCAAAAGCAGACTTCTTTCTCACTTTCAGAAACTTTTTGCACAGTGGTTCACTAATTAGTAGAAGGGACACTAGAAACAGTTTTTCACTCATGAAGCGAGTGATCAAGAAAAAAAGAACCTGAGTTCCAGAATGACCTTTCAGAGCAGAGTTGCTTATTCACCCTGGCTTGTTGACCAATTCCAGACAATTTAATGGGAGAAATTAAGTTTCTGCCTTGTTTGAGCTGCCATAATTTGGGGTGGCTTTGTTACAGCAGCTTAGCTTGTACCTTAAAAATGC
Organism: Delphinapterus leucas; assembly: GCF_059928025.1. NCBI lineage: Eukaryota > Metazoa > Chordata > Mammalia > Artiodactyla > Monodontidae > Delphinapterus > Delphinapterus leucas. Next base: position 38,840,729 of record NC_143136.1, on the reverse strand, counting down.
ACTTACCATATTTAATGTTTTTCAGGTCTATGAAAGGAACACGTTCTCTCTCACTTCTGAGTCTTTACACATGCTACTCCTTATACCTGGAATACTCTACCAACTCCTAATGTTAACCAAGCTAACTATTAGTCTCCAGATAGCAGCTTAAAGATCATCTTTTCTGGAGAAATACTCCCTAACTTATGGGTCCATTAGATCCAACAGAAGACCCTGCAGCCCTCTTATCATCACTTCTTATTTACTGCCCTTCATTTTGTCATAGTCTCTTTCCTTAGATGCACTATATGCTCCTTGCGGAGGGGCCACTTCTGATGTGTTTACCGCTGCCCTGGCCGCACCTAGTACTGTGTCTGGCACCTAACATCATGATCCAGGGCACATCACTCCATCTTGGCCACAATGCCGTCTGGAGAGATCTTGTCAATTATCTTGCTATAATCTAGACCTATCTCCATACTTTATTTTACTTACAGTAATACTAACAAAGAGAAGAAAGGGGAGGAGGAAGAAAAAAGGGAAGAACAAAGGAGGAGAGGGAGAGGGAGGAAGAAGGAGAGAATAGTTTGGCAAATTTGGCATGGCTTTGTGAACCCTCCTGACTAGGCTACTCCCCAAAACAACTTGTTTAAAAAATACATTCAAAATACATGGGGGTTGAAAAAAGTTAGATAACTTGTATTTTCTTTAGCTATAATTTTTTTCAGGCCCATAGCATTTAATTTATCCAGTGTGGAAACCAACTGTGTGCCCTCTTACTATCTTTTTACCTTGGATAGAACTTCAGTTGCATCTTACCCATGTTAGTTTGAAGACTAAGACATGATGCTTTGCTAATATGTTTTAATTCTTCCTGGAAACCAGGAATCGGGAGGCTTATCAATCTTTTGGTAAACAAATAACTATAATGTTATGGAAATGTCCAAACTGCGGTCACCTTATCACACACAGAGAAACTGAGAAAGATCCCTACACTGATTGGGAATTAGCAATCAATGACCTCTATTTACTTCCAAAATGCTATGTTTCTAGCACACTAATGTCTATCATTGACACAGCCCTTCCGTAATATGAAGCAGTCTCAATCACCACAGATGAACCTTAGCTTTTAAATGACTTCTAATCACAGCAGCCAAGAGACAATATGTCTCTTTTTTTTTTGGCTTACCTTGTATCTCACTTCCCTTTCCACCCTCCTGGCCTCTCCTTCAATTTGCAGGTTATGAGACAGAAAGGCTCCTATTTCCTACTCTCAGCAAAATCATGTGTATCCTTGTCCATGGCACCGGAAAAGGAATATATAGATGTAATTTCATTCTTGATTTTCCATTAGTAATGTGTTTAATTAGGCACATAGCTCTGTTACTGTCACCTTAAACTAGGCTGCCTTGTTTCTGGCTCAACTTACCTTACTATAAAACAGTATGAGACCAATACTAGATTCCATAATTTAATGAAATGCCTAAGATGAAAGCTTTACAATCTCTTCTATTCTTGCTTTGCATCAAGAACAAGAAATCAAATTTTGCTTTGAGGCTAAAATATAATACTAGCCTTGTGGAAAATGATTATTGTACATAATTTATATCCTCATTCCCGTGAACTATCTAACCCAGTGCATCTGTTATTTTGATATTGTTCATGAGCTATCAGCTGGGCTGGGGATTTTTTTTTTACTGTTGATTTACTGTTGCACCCTATTCCCAGAATTCTGATTTCATTTGTTTTCACTGATAACGTGCATCTGCTAAAAAGTCCCAACTCTGTGTCCTACACAAAATAAGATCAATTGGAAAGTAATATGCATAAATTTTAATATCCAGCTATTTATTGTCCTACTTCCCAGATGTATTTCCGGACCACAGGAAAGGTTCAGTCTGGCTATAAGTGCGTCTTCAGTATGTGCCAGGGCCCCCTGTCCTTGTGCCGTAAAAAATCTTTACTTTGCTTTGTTCTTAAATTATTCAGTTCTTCCCTGCCACACACACTAAACCGCTCATATGTCAGCATTAATAAACAGGAATAAATTATTAGTGGCAACAAGTTCTGAGATCTCAATTCAGTGAGAGTGAAACATCAAGAGGGAATTTGTTACTTTTCTCCTCTTTAAAGAATACACTCAAGGACCATGGAAGAATCTTTTCAGCCTTAGAAGTAAGAAGCTGTGTTGAAATGATGGCTAAATTCTCTTCTATTCTCTTATTCCTCACTCCACCTCCCATACATATCAGAAGAGAGGCTGCATATTCTGGGGAATGTAGGCCAGCTGCTGTGACGCGGGAGGGAGATTAGGGGCTCAGATACATAAATTTTTCAAAGAGCTAAAAGTAGCTCCCAAGAGCCTGCTAACACAAACCCCTGCCTCAGCCTCAGACAGCATTTCCATCGTCAGTCTCTACTTTGAAACAAGATGGTGCTCATTTAGCTTCCTCCAGTGGCTCCACCTGGCTGGGTAGGTTTAACTAGGATGAACAGGTCACTTCTTGTGCATTTCTTGCCTCGAATCATATTAGGGGAAAACCATCTTGCTACAAACCTGAGATACCAAAATCAAATTCTATTTCAACTGCCACAAAGCTCCTCACATTTAAACAGAGAAACTTCTGAAATGGCAAACCCTGAATTAACAAGGCCGCTAACTCCCCGAGGAATGTAGTCTCCTTCAGTCTGTAGGGATTTGTACAACGAAATGACTAATAGAAAATGAATTGTCAATATAACTAAAAAACACTCTTCTTCAACTGCTAAACGAGGTAGCCTCTAAAAAAGCCACATTTTAGGCTTCATTTTTCGCAGCACTCCCATAACGGGGAAAACAGACGTCCCAGTTTGTGAAAATCAGGGCGGCTTTCAGAATGCTGGTAAGGACTCCAATTGAAGAAACACGAAATAAGGATCAGTACTAAAATAAATGCGGGTTGGTACTTACCACCACTGTGAGAAACAGACTGTTTACCATGCTGGTTTTGTTATTTTCTAAGTGCCGCTTCCAACATAATGCATAGGAAAGGACGAGATTTCAAACATATCAATGTTTAGAAATTTTATACTGTTTGACATCAAATTTACCTGCCTCTCGGAGAGGTTAGCTGAGTTTGGTGTAATGCCATGCGTGACATGGTGTAATGCCAGATAAAGAGACTGGCTAAAGGCAAATTATAGGGCAATTTCATTAAAGTCTCAAGCACACAGCACTTACAGCTTATATGTGAGAACACTGCACATCCCCTTACCACATACTTTTTAGGTCTAATGTCTGTGGCAAAGTCAACCCTAAATGTAGCAATTCTGCCCCTCCCCAACCTCACCTATCCTTAATTAGTAGTCACTTTGGAAATGCAGAGATGGCATAAGTTCAAAAGTAGCAGAAGAAAAATTCAAGAAAGCAGAAACAGCTTGGAAGAATAGATCTTAAGGACAAACTACCATAAATTATTTTACGTTGTCGTTTCACTTTTGTCCAGAATGTCTGAAATTGCTCATTTTATTATGATACACTGCCTCAGATGTCATCAGTAAGAGATCTGAGTTAACAAGCACTGCTTGTTAAAAACAAAAATCCAACTGCCTTCAGGGGAATCACTAGACTATGAAGAATTTAATCAGATTGCTTTCCACTCTAACACCTATCAGAGAACAGTTTCAGAGGGAAAAAAATGGATGAATGAGGCTTCATAATTTGGAAGCACTTTAGGACAATCTGGAAAGGTAAAGTGAGCCCTTAGGAATTATATGACATCCTAAAAGCTCAAGCTCTATTTTTCTAAGTGGCCAAGGTTGGATACAGAGAACACATTAAATAAGTCAGCGGTTAACAGATCTCGTGGAAGAGTAACCTGATCTGACATCATTTTGATGCTCCTATAAAATGTATGCGAAGCCTCTGGCTTTGTCCAATTCTGAACTCATTAGTTTTCTTGGTTCACCTAGCTGCATGGTTTGTCACTCTGAACTGTGACAGCCGTGGCAGCTTTCTGAATAAGGAACTACTCTTGGGGTCACAGGACCACATGAGAGAGCTAGACTAGGAAGATCAGAAACGTCACTGGGCACTTGCTTTCCGGAGAATGTGTCTAAACTCATAAATTTTAAAAGCTGGTGTGCTCAGCCTCACAAAACCCCTACTACCTATGTATCTATGCCCCCATCGATTTCCAGAATTCTTCTGTTGATAAGCAAGAAGAGGAGCAACGAGAAAGAATAATTTCTTGATAACCATTAGAGTTTGCCATTTGATGCATACACTCCCACCCAGGACTCATCTCCAGCTTGAAGGGGAAAAGGAGATTATACACCTTGAAAAGTTAAATGGCAAATGATTTTCAGGAGGCGCAAAATCCAATTTCTGGACTAGGAGCTGGGAGCGACAAACCAGATACCTCCAGTCTGCCGAGTGGCCACTGTGCTACATGAATAAACTGAGCATTGATCCAATCAATTCAGAAGCCACTGCAACTCACTGGGTCTTTGACGGCTGCATCAGTGGTGGTGTGGGCGGAAGGCAGCAGCTGTAAATGAACAGGCCCAGAGCTCCCCACACATCACCCATCTCATGCGTGTGGGGCGGCCATCACCCATCTCATAGCTCCATCACCCAACTCCAAACACAGAAGCCAAGAAAGGTGGAACTAGTGAAAAGAAAGGAGAGGACAAAAACCAGCTCCTATTTAATTTTGCCTAAAGTCATTCCAATCAAGGAAGAAGCAAGAAAACTATTCCTCCCTCAATAGCATAGGCCTCCTGCTCCTAGGAAATGACAATTCAGTTACCATATACATGAATCCGCTTCAGTGGAACAACCTGAACACCTCACCACTATAACAGAATTTCCAGGAAAATGTGCTCCTAGACATAAACAAAAACAAAGAAGGGTACTGGGAAAAGCTGTTGGGAATGTAAGAATGTGCTGTGTATTTATGGGGACAGGTTTAGATGTGGGAATATTGAAAGGCTGTGGGTGGAAGGCAATAGATCCAAGAGAAATTCAAACATCCAACCTAGAGACAGCTAGCTCAATCCAAAGATTTAAAATTCGACTGAAGCTGAGATCAGGAGGTGGCAGAGTTCTTGGCCTACGAAGCAGACCAGACAGGACACAGATGATCGTAATTATGGAAAAGCTTCTCATAAAACCAGGGGCAGCCTGAACCAGGGCGGAGAACCAGGCTGAGATGTGGCTGAACAGCACTCAGTAGAAAGACTGACAGACAGAGACGGTCAAGAGCTCCAGTTGTTCCTCTGCCTTATAAAGATCCTTTCCTGGCATCCTTCCCACCCCCTTCCCACAAAGTGACCTGTCTGAGTGCATCTCAACTGCTCATGAGAACGACAAACAAGGGAGATGAGAAAGGAGAGAGTGGCTGTCAAATTTTAGAATATCTATGAATACTGGGGGAGCTTGTTAAAAATTAAGAATCCCAGGCCCCACCCCCAAGAGATTCTGATACAGGCACTTCTAAGCAGTTCTAGTTACAGGCAATAAAAAAGCAGCACAGCAGCCTCACATTCATTCCGGCAATGTAAAAGGTACCCACACACTCAACAATCCTTGGAAAGATTACTGCAAAGCTCTACAAAACGGCCCACCTTACCTTTAGGGGAGAGCCATGGCTCCAACTTGGATCACTCCTCTACTAGGCAATCACCTCGTAGCTCAGTTAATCACAGAATTAGTCAGTGCCCCTCCACCCTCAACCTTGAACAATAAAAAAAAAAGTTTCTGAAAACTTTGAGTTTGTAAAACTATACGAGGGTATCATGAGCTAACATGTTCTGACACTTTTGTTTTAACTTGTGTGAGTTTTACTCCCAGGTCCCTTCGTTTTTATATGAAGAACAGCCCTGGTAATATGAGAGAGAACAGAGGCCAGCTTGCCAGCCTCTCATCAAAGCTTACCAGAAGGAAAAGCTTAGTAACTTGCCTGGGTACCAGCTGTTGCCTCTATACCAAGTCAGCCCACTGCCACGGCAGTTTCCTTGGAGCTGAAATACTCTTTGAAAGTGAGAAAAATATCTCTGAACAAAGAAACCAAGTCCTCCCACAGTGAGAAGTAGTAGTCTGAAAAGGAAGACCCTATTCAATTTTATTAGTCCTAAAAGCAAGGAACTATTGCCCAAATGGCATGAATATTGGCAGAAGTCCAAGAAGTACCCTGGAGTCTCAAGCTGAGACTAAATGGATTGTTAGAAAAACTCTGAACATTCCTAAGTTCTTGTCTGAGGAGCTCAACCACTGTAGGACCTCGGGTGAATCACTTAACCTCTGAGGCTCATTCTACAAACGTGTAAAGTGAGGTAACACTCCCTGCCATCCCTCCACATAGGAAGTGGTGTGGCTTGAATGACAGAAAACACGCAAGAGCTGTCTGTAAAATGTTAGTCAACAAACAAGCATTTTCAACATATTTTTATCACCATGATTGTTATTCAAGACTTTTAAAAATCGAAAAAGCAACTATTTGCTCTATCCGTTAACTGTCTGCTTTGCTCATTAGTCTTTAAGTTACAAGCTAACCTGTAAGCGCCAATGAAACTGCTCGGTACACAGTAATCAACTATAGCAGGGGAGGAATATTTGTGCCTCAGGTACCTAAATCTCAAATACCACCTTCTCTTAGCATACATTTTCCTGAAACAAAGAATAAAAATAAATATGAGGAAGTGCAATATTTTTCATCATTACACTTGCTCCATGGAATGATCACACAAAGAAACAACTGGTCACCCTAGTTATATGACAGAGGGTATCAGGAACCAGAAAGAAAAAAGAAAACTTGGAAATTTTTAGCATTGTAGCAAGAAACTACATAAAATTATCTTCAGCTCATCTGTGCCCTTCCATCCCTCAGTATCTTTATATTAAAAACGCTCTTAGCAACCTCCTCTAACCCAAACTTCACTTAACCAAGCACCTCAAACAGCCAAAGCACCTCATTTCCTCCGTAAAACATACTGAGTGATGGATGCCCTTGGACCTCCTGGGGGACTGCCCTCCAGGGGGCCTGTGTGCCTCTGTTCTGACCAGTTGAGTTGTGCACCCCCAAAAGCCAAGTGTGTTTTTTCCTTACCCGTTTATGCCAGTTCTACTTGCCATTATAACTATATAATTTAATTAAATATTACATAAACCACAGAAATGCAAGGCCAAAAAGAAAGACTGATTGTATCTATGGAAACCAAGTTAAATGCTTTAGAAAGATTTGGTAAAGGCAAGTAACTAAAAATATTTCTGTCAAATTAAGAATGAGCAAAGGATTGGGGGAAATCTTAAAATTCTAGAATTTCTCACTCAGACTGCTTCACAAGAGTCTCTAAGTACGTTCTCCAGTGAAGAAACTGGAACAGGAAAGCATGGAGGAATCACTGTGGGCGCAGCTTATGCAAGAAAGCCTGTGAGGAACTGCAATATACTGGAAGGTGGCGTTTCAGTGATTCTTATTTTTTCTTTGTACCTTTCCATATTTTCCAAATTCTAGTAATCAAATATTCCTATAGTCAGAAACTATTTTAGACATTAATAGTTAAATACAAATTTACAAGTGAAAAGTGTTACAAATTAAGATGCACATAACTTCCTGGAATTTAAATTTAAGGTACATTTTAATAATCAACCCAAAAAGATAAGTCTAGAAATGTTGTGATACATTTTTCATGTATGTATAAATGTGCATAAAAAGAAGTTATATACCCAACATAAAATGCTCTACACAAAGGTGAACTATTAATATTACTGTTGACAGCGCAGGTGATGACAGAAATTGAACTTCTATGTTGCTCTCCTCCTCAGTATTTAATTCACCTTTGTGCGCTGCCCTTCATATTCTAAGACACTGTTAGTAATGTTTCTTCAGAAAGACAGGTATATTGGTAACAAAATATCTGGAAAGCCTTAGGCAGACCTTAACCATGGCATTCAACCCATCTACCACCCAGGCAGCCCCGTGCCCCCAGATTTCAGGACTCTGCTAGGCAAAGGAGAGCCAAAGATCAAGGGGGCAAAAACAGCTCTCAAAGCAGGCACCAGAGACACTGCAGCCAGCCTGAAAGGAAAGAGACTGATTTTCCTCAAAAGAACTGGCACAGCTCCATCAAAGCAAGACCAGAAGAACAGCCTTGCTCCTTGCCCAAGCCCTAACACAGGCGAGGCCTCCAGCCCCATCCCCGGAAGGATGAATTACCCAACTAGAGTTGGCCACCCTCCAGAGCCTCATGGGACCTTGAAAAACCAGATGAAAATGTTTACCATCTGGGGCAGGCAAGAGTGGTTAGTGAAGAAGTTCCATTTGTCCCTGAGCTGAAGAACAGGAGTTCTTCACTGTTATAGGGACAGGAAGGGGAGAAACAGGGAGATGCTAGGCCTGAACAGCCACCACCCCCTTCTCTCCCGGCTTACACACCAACTCCCCCTCAGCCTCGCCCCTCCTCTCCCCTCTGACAGCTCCAGCTAACAAACCCCCAGAAAGTCTCAGCCCACCGCTGCAAAATTACCTCATGATTCCACAGGTACCATTTCTGGAAATGATTTCCGTCCAGAGTCATATTTGCACAGCATGAAGTAGGAGCTGGAAAAATAATAGTGCTACTTCTCCAAGAGCAAGTCAAAGCAGAGGTCCCTAGAGAGTATTTATGTTACATACAAAGCGGCTGGATGACAGGTCTGATCTGGTGTGGCAATTCCAGTCTTCCTGCTGCCGTGCCCTTTTTTAAAATTGGCATGCCACACACACAGTGTGGTAAATGGTGTGGGAATTCACAAGAAAAAAGCAAGGGAAAACAGCAAGGGAAAGGAGACCTCCACGGGGTCTCACACTGGTCTCACAGCCTTTGCCCAAGTCCAGACTTTGCCTCTCAGTCTGGAAGCCTTCGGAGCCTGATTTCTTGGTTGCCACATTCAGAGCAGGCCCTTCTCTCAGGGGCAAATTCACCTTATTGTAACTCATAAGATCCACATGTGTGTCTGTGCGTGGGTGTATGTGTGTGAACACATACCCACAGAGAATGCCAGTGTATTAATTTACAGGGAAAACTCTGTCAAGGCGCCTGGAAACAATTAACATGGAGGCAAATGCATTTTCTTCCTTACAGACACATCACATGGAAATCAAATAATAGAACAACAGAGGAAGACTGCCATCTCTGCCTATCCAAATCCATTACTCTTTACTCTGAAAATTTTACTTCTGAGAATGACTCGCCCTCCATTAAATCTATGGTTTAGATGGTTGGGTGGGCACATGTCCCAGGTCTGGCCAGTCATGGGGCTGAAACTGCCCCAGCAATTGTTAGGTTTGCTAAACCATGAGGATATGAGCTGGGAGATGCAGAGAGCCACCCCAAGGACAGAGCACTGACTGAAGATGAACCCAACAGGTGAGCCAAACAAAGAGGTGGAAAGAGACATTGCCTGACAATATCGTTAAACGTCAGAGTCAACCAGGATCCTCCTTGAACTTCTCATTTATTGGAAACAATGAATTCCCTCCTTTGCTTGAGCCACTTTGAGGTGGATTTCTATCTCTCACAAGCAACAAGAAGTCCTGATTAATACATAAGAGTTCTGACAGAGGAAATGGAATTGGACTAAGAAGAGTTTATCATATGACTTGAATATTCAATCAGCATTCATTTAAAGTAGTTTAATGCATTGTGTCTACACCAGGGCAGGCCAGGGCTCATCCTGGTCATCCGTCTGTCCTTTTGACACCTGACTAACCTCACTTGCACTGACACATTCTCTTTCAAACCATGCTCATATGGCTAATCCACCTGGCAGGTCTGCAGTCATTCTGTCTCTGCTCCATTTAACTCTCAGAGGACAATCATATATCCCTAGTTCCCAAGTCCTTAAGGTGACGCATCACTGGATCCCAAGAACTGAGAGTAATAGAAAACCACTTAATAGATTGTTAACTTCTGTGGTACCCAAGAGAACTCATAAATCCTCCAGGTTAAGTGGTATGGATTCCTTCCAGTGAGTTCTAGCGTCAAAAAATCATTTACTGTAGCAAAACTACATAGTCAACGGTTTCCAATTATCAGGATACATCGATGATATTTTCAATTAAGGTGAACACATAGTTCTTATACTTTGATTAAGGTGGGTTCTTTAAATCCACATTGTTTTAGTTACAAGGAGTTGTTTATGCTTAATTCTATAAGAAGTTCACAGGACAAGACAGAAGTGTGTATCTTTGTACGTTTAGCTCCTCTTATAGCTATTTTTATGCAAATAAAGGCTGCAGTGTATTACTTCCTCCACTCAGACACAAATCCTGTCTGTGGTTAGATTCTCTGAGGGCCTCCCCCTAGTGCCACTTCCCAGTTCCTTGTCCTAGTTAATCAATGCCTTAGAGAGAAGCAAACAGTTGTTTTCTCCTCAAGCTGTTATCATTTGTTTACATGTCTCCCCCACTAAACTCAGCTCTTTGGATGACTTCATGACTAGTCTAGCACTGTGTCTAGCAGATGCTCTATAAACATTAGTTGAGTGGATTTTACACTTGTCAGATTTTTACCAGAATATCTGGTTTGTGACCTTTATGTCACTATTCAGTTTCAAGCATCAAGGAAAGTATTGGAGAGGAGTCTTAGAAGCTTGGTGTCTGCCCTCCCTTCAGGAACAGGGTCCAGATACAGTTTCTTGTGAGCAAGCATTCAACCTTTGTAAAATTTATCCTGCAACCCTGGCTACAACTATCTGGACCAGGGTTTGGTGCCTGACCTAAAGATGTCAGCTCCAGACCGGACATGAGAAAGACCACTGGCCTACAAGGTGGCCAGCCATGAAAGCTCAACCCCAGGAGGGATAACATGTACTGAACAGTGATCGAGCAACTCAATAAGATCCTTTCTCAGGGTATTTGAATGCAACTTGTACAGAGAAAGTTGTCATATAATAGAAAGGCAGGCACACACACACACACACACACACACACACACCAAAAAAAAAAATCTGGAGAAAATAGAAACAAACTCTAAAACAGGAAACGCCAGGAATAATCAAAAGCTCTGAGGACTCTAGGCAAAAGGAAGTATCTAGGACTGAAGAGAAAGAGAGAAGAAGACAACACAGCAAGAAGCTAAGTATCAGGAAAGTACTACAACTACTACTATGTGGTCTGAAATTTCCTTTACAATATAGTTGGAAGACCCAATTAATCAAAAGGCCACATTAAAAGACAGTTACTGTTAAGTTTTCCAACCATCTTTACCTCCACTCAAGAGCTGAGGTTGTCTGCTATCAAAATAGACATTAGAGGGCTTCCCTGGTGGCGCAGTGGTTGAGAGTCCGCCTGCCGATGCAGGGGACACGGGTTCGTGCCCCAGTCCGTGAGGATCCCGCGTGCCGCGGAGCGGCTGGGCCCGTGGGCCATGGCCGCTGGGCCTGCGCGTCCGGAGCCTGTGCTCCGCAACGGGAGAGGCTGCGGCAGTGAGAGGCCCGCGTACCGCAAACAAACAAACAAAAAAAATAGACATTAGAAATCGGGTTTTGTTGTTGAAATTTAAGATGTTCAAGACTTGTGAACTGGCTAGAAATACTTCAGGGGCACCCCACAATTCCATGAAGGGGTGTAACCTAGCACACTCACAAGGCTGGACTCAGAAACCCGGCCCCGGCTGGATTCTGCACTGAGGCACAGTTTATCTGGAAGACTGTGGTTGCCCAATGCTAACTCTAAGTTTAACTGAATCCTGCCTCTACAATATTATCATGTTTTCCTCAAGTGAACCTCTTAAGCAAAGGGAGGGACACCAAAAAAGGCAGAGACATAGACCTTATTAAAGCTACAAAATAGGCTGTAGATGTATTTTTATGCCCTCTCACAAATTAACATTTGCTTTCATATCTGGGAGCGGGGCCACCGGTGGGAGACCTATAGCCCTCACCTACCTCTACTGGGGTATATTAGTTGGGGGTATAGAGTCAGGTGGTATTACACCGAAACTGAAAAGAAAAGTGGCTTGAACAAGAGACATATTCATGTCTTCACATTTAACAGTCCAGAGGTAACCAGGCCAGGCAGGAATAGTGTCCACTTCTAATTCCAGATGGCTATTTCAAGTCTCAGCATATCCCAGTCAGCAAGAAGGAGAAAAAGAAATGGAGGGCACATCCTTACCCCATCGGCCAGAATTTGTCACATGATCATGCCTAGCTTCAAGGGCAGCAAAGAAACTAATCTCTACACCAGCAACTGGGTGGAATTGTACTGCTGTACATCATGTTGTACATCATTTGGGGGTCTCCTTCCCTGTGCATCTCTCATCACCTGACGGAACTTGAGTGAGGTCTGTTCTTCATGGTAGGGATGACTTTAATACAGGAATTCAACTCATTGCTTAAATAACACCAAAAACAAATCCACTATGAAGTCATTACAGAAAACAGACAGATGTTTACAAAAAGAGAAAAGGCAAAAAATAGTCAATGCTCTGACAGATAATTAGATAACTGTTATATTAAACAAAAGCTGGATGACCTGAGACTAAAACACATCTGTCCCGAGCCTTCTTCAATCACTTTAATTAGAGATTCTGAGTCACTTGGGAAAAGTAGCTGTCCCTGCTCTACTTTGAAAGGCCCCAGAACAGGTCATTGTGATAAGTAAAGCCACCGATTAAAACATAGAGTCCTTATTAGTTTTCCAAACTGTATTTGTATTTGTTAGGACTGCTGTAATAAATACCACAAACTGGGTGTCTTAAGCCACAGAAATATAATGTCTCACAGTGCCGGAGGCCAAAAATCCACAGTCAAGGTAAGGGGTTGGCTGGATCAGTGCCTTCTGAGGGCCGTGAGGGAGAATCTGTTCCCGGCCTCTCTCCTTGGCTTGTATTGTAGTTGGCCATCTTCCTCTTATGCCTCTTCACAACATCTTCCCTCCAAGTGTGTCTCTGTGTTGAAATTTCCTATTCTTACAAGGACACCATCCAAACTGGATTACGGTCCACCTTAATCACCTCATTTTAACTTGTGAAGACACTATTTGCAAATAAGGTCACACTCCGAGGAACTGGGGGATTAGGACTTCAATATACGCATTTAAGGGGGGGACATGATTCAACCCATAACACAAACTTAGAAGCCCTTTAAATCTGAAACCATACTTTACTATAGTAGTCATTATATCCTTTCTAAAGGCTTTTTACTGGAAAATATAACAGATAAAGAAAATGCATAAGACATAAATATGCAGTGTAACAAATAATTCTAAAGCAAGCACCTGTGTAATTGCCATTTGGGTCAAAACAGAACACTGTCAGTAGCCAGGAGCCCCTTCCCGATCACAAATCCTTCCTTCCTCTAGCAGGTATCACTATCGTTACTTTTAGGAAAATGACTTTCTCTTTCCTTCATAGTTTTACACTTCTGAATACATACCAAAAGAGTATAGCTCTGTTTTACACGTTTTTGAACTGGATCTGAGTGGAATTATGTTGTAAGATATTATTTGGAATCTTCTATCCCTTAACATGTTTGTAAGATTTAGCCATATATTTACATTTTAATGGTTCCAAAGAATACTTCATTAACCTAAATCCAATTTTGCCAGTCAAAACTATATTTTCTCCGATTTTTACCATTCTGCACTTTTAACATCTGAATATCCTTCAATGTCTACAGCAAAATCATATCTATAGAGGACTTCCCTGATGGCAGAGTGGTTAAGAATCCGCCTGCCAATGCAGGGGACTGTGGTTCGATCCCGAGTCCAGGAAGATCCCACATGCTGCGGAGCAACTACCAAAGCCCGTGTGCCACAACGACTGAGCCTGCACTCTAGAGCTCATGAGCCACAACTACTGAAGTCCGTGCGCCTAGAGCTCATGCTCCACAGCAAGAGAAGCCACCGCAGGAGAAGCCCACACACCGCAAAGAAGAGTAGCCCCCGCTCGCCGCAACTAAAGAAAGCCCACGTGCAGCAACGAAGACCCAACACAGCCAAAAATAAATTAATTAAATCCCGTCTTTATTTCTTCAGCCTTAAAAAGCATTGTGGTAAAATATACATAAATCTAAAACATTTTAACCATTTTTATGTGTACCATCAGTGGCATTAAGTAAATCTGTGCAACCATCACCACTATCCATGACCAGAATGTTTTCATCACCCCAGACAGAAATTTTCTATCCTCTAAACAATAACTTCCCATCACCCTAACCCAAGGGGCCGCTCTGAAAAGGCTTGCTCTGGAGGGAAGCCCCTCCTCAGGGCCCTGCCTTTCCCCAGGACCCAGCACCCCACTCGGCTGTCACCCGTCAGACACAACACCAAAATGCAGGCCCCAGCAGCAGCCCCTTCCCTTTCACTCATTTAAAGCCAAGGACAAGTTAAGCAATTATGTGCTTCTTTAACCTCCTCTCTCAATACCGCACCTTCAAAATGAAAAAAAGGGATGTAGACAATTGCATGTGATGCAGTATCCTTGACGGGATACTGACACAGAAGAAACACACTGGGAAAAAACTAAGAAAACCTGAACAAACTATGGACTCTAGTTAACAATAATGTATCAATACCGTATTATCAATTGTTGCAAATGTACCACTAATGTAAGATGTTAATAATAAAGGAAGTAGCTTCAAGATGGCGGAAGAGTAAGACACGGAGATCACCTTCCTCCCCACAAATACTTCAGAAATACATCTACATGTGGGACCTGCACCAGTGGGAGGGAGCTGTGGAGGAGGAAAGGTTTCCACACACTAGGAAGCCCCTTCGCGGGCGGAGACTGCGGGTGGCGGATGGGGGAAGCTTCGGAGCCACGGAAGAGAGCACAGCGACAGGGGTGCGGAGGGCAAAGCAGAGAGATTCACGCACAGAGGGTCAGGGCCGACCGGCACTCACCAGCCTGAGAGGCTTGTCTGCTCACCCGCCGGGACGGGCAAGGGCTGGGAACTGAGGCTCGGGCTTCGGAGGTCGGACCCCAGGGAGAGGACTGGGGTTGGTGGCGTGAACACAGCCTGAAGGGGCTAGTGCGCCACGGCTAGCTGGAACAGAGTCCAGGAAAAGGTCTGGACCTGCCGGAGAGGCAAGAGACTTGTTCTTGCCTCTTTGCTTCCTGGTGCGCGAGGAGAGGGGATTCAGAGCGCCGCTTAAAGGAGCTCCAGAGACTGGCGCGAGCCGCGGCTATCAGCGCGGACCGCAGAGATGGGCATGAGATGCTAAGGCTGCTGCTGCCACCACCAAGAAGCCTGTGTGCGAGCACAGGTCACTATCCACACCTCCCCTCCGGGAAGCCTGTGCAGCCCGCCACTGCCAGGGTCCCGGGATCCAGGGACAACTTCCCCGGGAGAACGCAAAGGGCAACTCAGGCTGGTGCAACGTCACGCTGGCCTCTGCCGCCGCAGGCTCGCCCCGCACTCCGTGCCCCTCCCTCCCCCCGGCATGAGTGAGCCAGAGCCCCTGAATCAGCGGCTCCTTTAACCCTGTCCTGTCTGAGCAAAAAACAGACGCCCTCCAGCGACCTACACGCAGAGGCAGGGCCAGATCCAAAGCTGAGCCCCGGGAGCTGTGAGAACAAAGAAGAGAAAGGGAAATCTCTCCCAGCAGCCTCAGGAGCAGCGGATTAAATCTCCATAATCAACTTGATATACCCTGCATCGGTGGAATACCTGAATAGACAACGAATCATCCCAAATTGAGGAGGTGGACTTTGGGAGCAAAGATATATATATATAAATATATATATACATATATTTTTTTTTCCCTGTTTCTTTTTGTGAGTGTGTATGTGTATGATTTTGTGTGTGATTTTGTCTGTATAGCTTTGCTTTCACCATTTGTCCTAGGATTCTGTCTGTCCGTTTTTTTTTATTACTTTAAAAAAATTTTTCTTAATAATTATTTTTTATTTTAATAACTTTATTTTACTTTAGTTTAGTTTTTTTATATTATCTTCTTCCTTTCTTTCTTTCTTTCATTTTCTCCCTTTTATTCTGAGCCATGTGGATGAAAGGCTCTTGGTGCTCCAGCCAGGCATCAGGGCTGTGCCTCTGATGTGGGAGAGCCAAGTTCAGGACCCTGGTCCACAAGAGACCTCCCAGTTCCACATAATAACAAACGGCAAAAATCTCCCAGAGGTCTCCATCTCAGAGCCACGACCCAGCTTCACTCAATGCAGCAAGCTACAGTGCTGGACACCCTAGGCCAAACAACCAGCAAGAGAGGAACACAACCCCATCCATTAGCACAGAGGCTGCCTAAAATCATAATAAGGCCACAGACACTGCAAAACAAACCACCAGAAGTGGACCTGGCCACCAGAAATACGAGATCCAGCCTCATCCACCAGAACACAGGCACTAGTCCCCTCCACCAGGAAGCCTACACAACCAACTGAACCAACCTTAGCCACTGGGGACAGACACCAATAAACAATGGGAACTACGAACCTGCAGCCTGCGAAAAGGAGACCCCACACAGTAAGTTAAGCAAAAGGAGAAGACAGAAAAACACACAGCAGATGAAGGAGCAAGGCAAAAACCCACCAGACCTAACAAATGAAGAGGAAATAGGCAGTCTACCTGAAAAAGAATTCAGAATAATGATAGTAAAGATGATCCAAAATCTTGGAAAGAGACGTTTAACAAGGACCTAGAAGAACTAAAGAGCAAACAAACAATGATGAACAACACAATAAAAGAAATTAAAAATTCTCCAGAAGGGATCAATAGCAGAATAACTGAGGCAGAAGAACGGATAAGTGACCTGGAAGATAAAAGAGTGGAAATAACTACTGCAGAGCAGAAGAAAGAAAAAAGAATGAAAAGAATTGAGGACAGTCTCAGAGACCTCTGAGACAACATTAAACACACCAACATTCAAATTATAGGGGTCCCAGAAGAAGAATAGAAAAAGAAAGGGACTGAGAAAATATTTGAAAAGATTATAGTTGAAAATTTCCCTAATATGGGAAAGGAAACAGTTAATCAAGTCCAGGAAGCACAGAGAGTCCCATACAGCATAAATCCAAGGAGAAATATGCCAAGACACATATTAATCAAACTATCAAAATTTAAATACAAAGAAAAAAATATTAAAAGCAGCAAGGGAAAAACAACAAATAACACACAAGGGAATGCCCATAAGGTTAACAGCTGATCTTTCAGTAGAAACTCTGCAAGCCAGAAGGGAGTAGCAGGACATATTTAAACTGATGAAGGAGAAAAGACTACAACCAAGATTACTCTACCCAGCAAGGATCTCATTCAGATTTGATGGAGAAACTAAAACCTTCACAAACAATCAAAAGCTAAGAGAATTCAGCACCACCAAACCAGCTTTACAACAAATGCTAAAGGAGCTGCTATAGGCAGGAAACACAAGAGAAGGAAAAGAGCTACAGTAACAAACTCAAAACAGTTAAGAAAATGGTAATAGGAACATACATATTGATAATTACCTTAAATGTAAATGGATTAAATGCTCCAACCCAAAGACACAGACTGGCTGAATGAATACAAAAACAAGACCCATATATATGCTATCTACAAGAGACCCACTTCAGACCTAGGGGCACATACAGACTGAAAGTGAGGGGATGGAAAAAGATATTCCATGCAAATGGAAATCAAAGGAAAGCTGGAGTAGCAATTCTCATATCAGACAAAATAGACTTTAAAATAAAGACTATTACAAGAGACAAGGAAGGACACTACATAATGATCAAGGGATTGATCCAAGAAGAAGATATAACAATTGTAAATATTTATGCACCCAACATAGGAGCACCTCAATACATAGGGCAAATACTAACAGCCATAAAAGGGGAAATCTACAGTAACACATTCATAGTAGGGGACTTTAACACACCATTTTCACCAATGGACAGATCATCCAAAATGAAAATAAATAAGGAAACACAAGCTTTAAATGATACATTAAACAAGATGGACTTAATTGATATTTATAGGACATTTCATCCAAAAACAACAGAATACACATTCTTCTCAAGTGCTTATGGAAAATTCTCCAGGATAGATCATATCTTGGGTCACAAATCAAGCCTTGGTAAATTTAAGAAAATTGAAATTGTATCAAGTATCTCTTCGGACCACAACGCTATGAAATTAGATATCAATTACAGGAAAAAGTCTGTAAAAAATACAAACACATGGACGCTAAACAACACACTACTTAATAACCAAGAGATCACTGAAGAAATCAAAGAGGAATTCAAAAAATACCTAGAAACGAATGACAATGAAAACGCGACGACCCAAAACCTATGGGATGCAGCAAAAGCAGTTCTAAGCGGGAAGTTTATAGTAATACAATCCTACCTCAAGAAACAAGAAACATCTCAAATAAACAACCTAACCTTACACCTAAAGCAATTAGAGAATGAAGAACAAAAAAAACCCAAAGTTAGCAGAAGGAAAGAAATCATAAAGATCAGATCAGAAATAAATGAAAAGAAATGACGGAAACAATACCAAAGATCAATAAAACTAAAAGCTGGTTCTTTGAGAAGATGAACAAAATTGATAAACCATTAGCCAGACTCATCAAGAAAAAAAGGGAGAAGACTCAAATCAATAGAATTAGAAATGAAAAAGAAGTAACAACTGACACTGCAGAAATACAAAGGATCATGAGGGATTACTACAAGCAACTCTATGCCAATAAAATGGACAACCTGGAAGAAATGGACAAATTCTTAGAAATGCACAACCTTCTGAGACTGAACCAGGAAGAAATAGAAAATATGAACAGTGCAATGACGAGCACTGAAGTTGAAACTGTGATTAAAAATCTTCCAACAGGGCTTCCCTGGTGGCACAGTGGTTGAGAGTCCACCTGCCGATGAAGGGGACACGGGTTCGTGACCCGGTCCAGGAAGATCCCACATGCCGCAGAGCGGCTAGGGTCATGAGCCATGGCCGCTGAGCCTGCGCATCCAGAACCTGTGCTGCGCAACGGGAGAGGCCACAACAGTGAGAGGCCCGCATACCGCAAAAAAAAAAAAAAAATCTTCCAACAAACAAAAGCACAGGACCAGATGATTTACAGGTGAATTCTATCAAACTTTTAGAGAAGAGCTAACACCTATCCTTCTCAAACTCTTCCAAAATATTGCAGATGGAGGAACACCCCCAAACTCATTCTATGAGGCCACCATCACCCTGATACCAAAACCAGACAAAGATGTCACAAAGAAAGAAAACTACAAGCCAATATAGCTGATGAACATAGATGCAAAAATCCTCAACAAAATACTAGCAAACAGAATCCAATAGCATATCAAAAGGATCATACACCATGATCAAGTGGGGTTTATCCCAGGAATGCAAGGATTCTTCAATATACACAAATCAATCAATGTGATACACCATATTAACAAACTGAAAGAGAAAAACCATATGACCATCTCAATATATGCAGAGAAAGCTTTCAACAAAATTCAACACCCATTTATGATAAAAACCCTCCAGAAAATAGGCATAGAGGGAACTTGCCTCAACATAATAAAGGCCATATATGACAAACCCACAGCCAACATCGTTCTCAATGGCGAAAAACTGAAACAATTTCCACTAAGATCAGGAAAAAGACAAGCTTGCCCACTCTCACCACTCTTATTCAACATAGTTTTGGAAGTTTTAGCCACAGCGATCAGAGAAGAAAAAGAAATAAAAGGAATGCAAATGGGAAAAGAAGAAGTAAAGCTGTCACTGTTTGCAGATGACATGATACTATACACAGATAATCCTAAAGATGCTACCAGAAAACTACTAGAGTTAATCAATGAATTTGGTAAAGTAGCAGGATACAATATTAATGCACAGAAATCTCTTGCATTCCTATACACTAATAATGAAAAATCTGAATTGAAATTAAGGAAACACTCCCATTTACCATTGCAACAAAAAGAATAAAATATTTAGGAATAACCCTACCTAAGGAGACAAAAGACCTGTATGCAGAAAATTATAAGACACTGATAAAAGAAATTAAAGATGATACAAATAGATGGAGAGATATACCATGTTCCTGGATTGGAAGAACCAACATTGTGAAAATGGCTATACTACCCAAAGCAATCTACAGATTCTATGCAATCCCTACCAAACTACCACTGGCATTTTTCACAGAACTAGAACAAAAAATTTCACAATTTGTATGGAAACACAAAAGACCCCAAATAGCCAAAGCAATCTTGAGAAAGATAAACGGAGCTAGGGGAATCAGGCTCCTGGACTTCAGACTATACTACAAAGCTACAGTCATCAAGACACTACGGTACTGGCACAGAAACAGAAATATAGATCAATGGAACAGAATAGAAAGCCCAGAGGTAAACCCAAGCACATATGGTCACCTTATCTTTGATAAAGGAGGGAAGAATATACAGTGCAGAAAAGATAGCCTCTTCAATAATTGGTGCTGTGAAAACTGGACAGCTACATGTAAAAGAATGAAATTATAACACTCCCTAACACCATACACAAAACTAAACTCAAAATGGATTAAAGGGCTTCCCTGGTGGTGCAGTGGTTGAGAGTCCACCTGCCGATGCAGGGGATACGGATTCATGCCCCAGTCCGGGAAGATTCCACATGCCGTGGAGCGGCTGGGCCCGTGAGCCATGGACGCTGAGCCTGCGCGTCCGGAGCCTGTGCTCCGCAACGGGAGAGGCCACAACAGTGAGAGGCCCACGTACTGCAAAAAAAAAAGAAAAAAAAATGGATTAAAGACCTAAATGTAAGGCCAGACACTATCAATCTCGTAGAGGAAAACATAAGCAGAACACTCTATGACATAAATCACAAGATCCTTTTTGACCCACCTCCTAGAAAAATGGATATAAAAAGAAAAATAAACCAATGGGACCTAAGGAAACTTAAAAGCTTTTGCACAGCAAAGGAAACCATAAACAAGATGAAAAGACAACCCTAGAATGGGAGAAAATATTTGCAAATGAAGGAACTGACAAAGGATTAATCTCCAATATTTACAAGTAGCTCATGCAGCTCAATATCCAAAAAACAAACAACCCAATCCAAAAATGGGCAGAAGACCTAAAGAGACATTTCTCCAAAGAAGATATACAGATGTACAACAAACACATGAAAGAATGCTCAACATCACTAATCATTAAAGAGATGCAAGTCAAAACTACAATGAGATATCATCTCACACCAGTCAGAATTGCCATCATCAAAAAATCTACAAACAATAAATGCTGGAGAGGGTGTGGAGAAAAGGGAACCCTCATACACTGTTGGTGTGAATGTAAATTGATACAGCCACTATGGAGAACAGTATGGAGGTTCCTTAAAAAACTAAAAATAGAAATAGCATACGACCCAGCAATCCCACTACTGGGCATATAACCTGAGAAAATCATAATTCAAAAAGAGTCATGGGGCTTCCCTGGTGGCACAGTGGTTGAGAGTCCACCTGCTGATGCAGGGGACATGGGTTTTTGCCCTGGTCGCGGAAGATCCCACATGCCGCACAGCGGCTAGGCCCGTGAGCCATGGCCACTGAGCCTGCGCGTCCGGAGCCTGTGCTCCGCAACGGGAGAGGCCACAACAGTGAGAGGCCCATGTACCGCAAAAAAAAAAAAAAAGAGTCATGTACCACAATGTTCATTGCAGCTCTATTTACAATAGCCAGGACATGGAAGCAACCTAAGTGTCCATCGACAGATGAATGGATAAAGAAGATGTGGCACATATATACAATGGAATATCACTCACCCATAAAAAGGAACGAAATTGAGTTATTTGTAGTGAGGTGGATGGACCTAGATTCTCTCAGAAAGAGTGAAGTAAGTCAGAAAGAGAAAAACAAATACCATATGCTAACACATATATATGGAATCTAAAAAAAAACAATGGTCATGCAGGACCTAGGGGCAAGACGGGAATAAAGACACTGACCTCCTGGAGAATGGACTTGAGGGTATGGGGAGGGGGAAGGGTAAGCTGAGACAAAGTGAGAGAGTGGCATGGACATATATACACTACCAAACGTAAAACAGATAGCTAGTGGGAAGCAGCCGCATAGCACAGGGAGATCAGCTCGGTGCTTTGTGACCACCTAGAGGGGTGGGATAGGGAGGGTGGGAGGGAGACGCAAGAGGGAAGAGATATGGGAACATATGTATAACTGATTCACTTTGTTAAAGTAGAAACTAACACACCATTGTAAAGCAATTATACTCCAATAAAGATGTTAAAAAATAAAAATTAAAAAAAAATAACAGTAATAATAAAGGAAATCGTGTGTGTATGTGGGGCAGGGGGGAGTGTAATAAGGGCATCCGTACTCATAACTTTTCAGTAAATCTAAAACTGTTTTTTTTTTTTTTTAGGCCAATTAAAAAATAAAGTGAGGCAGGAGCTCTTGTGATGACCTCATGTGTCAGAAAGCCCCTCCTCTTGAGGACCAGACATCCTAACGGGGCAGTGAGTGGCTCTGGTTCTCGAGGAAAAGGGTCCTTACGTGGCCATGCTTAGTGAGCTCAGGGGCAGGCCCCGCTGTGTACCACGAAACCCAACTCTGTGCCGGTGGTTCCAGCAACCTAATTATGCTCCCAGAAGACCATGGGCCTGTTAAGGTCTTCCAGACAGTGGTGCTGATGATGGAAATAGAGAGGACACGAGTGACAGGTGGGTCTCACAGAGGAGGGCAGAGTCCCTTCTGGAGGTGCTGCACAGGCCCCCTTAGGGTGCAGGAACCACCTGGGGTAGGGCCTGCAGGTTGAGCAGGTTGACACCTGGGTCCAAGCCTGGCTCCTTCACTCCAGGCTGTGCGCCCTCAGCAGTCTCCCCGTCTATGACACTGACCCTTCACTGCTGTTGGAAAGATCTAGTAAGACAACAAAAGTCACGTGGTTCGCACCGAGAGGGTGCAGGCCCGCCACGTACCCACTCTCTATGACTGGTCCCTGAAGTCAGCCGAGGATAGGGACGCTGCTCTGCTCAACATGTGCTCTATGGTCAGTTTTCTGGGCAGATGGAACAGGGTGCCTGCTTCCCGGGGCTGCTGCGTCCCACTAGGTCTTTGTCCTGCTTCTTACTCAGCAGTGCATTGCATGCACCGTGCCTCATCTAGGACTGGGGCAACCTTGTTCTCTCCACAACACTGTATCCATTTCACAGGCAAGCGAACTGAGGGCCAGATCACCTTTCAGGCGGGCTCTTTATTTTGCAAGTGTTCGAACCTGACTTGCCCACGGCAGCGTGCGGAACCCTGGTTTTGAGTCTAGGTCTCTCCGACCCTTTGGCCCGGTAGATAAAAACCGCGGCTCCTACCAAAAAAAAAAAAACACTTTTTGGTTAAGGTTTCTATCTATGCAGGCAGATTATAACACAAGCAATTTTCATAAGTGTTGCTTCTACAGACATTTTCCCAGAAAAACCTACAAGAAA
Source organism: Delphinapterus leucas (assembly GCF_059928025.1). Classification (NCBI taxonomy): domain Eukaryota; kingdom Metazoa; phylum Chordata; class Mammalia; order Artiodactyla; family Monodontidae; genus Delphinapterus; species Delphinapterus leucas. Next base: position 38,817,343 of record NC_143136.1, on the reverse strand, counting down.
TGGTAAGCAAAGTATATTTACCAAATGACCTACCTTGTTTCAGGCAATGCTATAATATTCTAGGTTGAACTGGCCCATGGACCATTTCTCACGAGGTGTGTGAACCACCAGGTAAAGGCAAGAGAGGGCATGATTCAGCGGTTCGAGGGGACAGTCATTTGTCAGGGTCTAGTTGACAGGCTTCACTGATGAGCAAAGGACCTTAAAGGAAAGACGACAATGTAACCTGCTGGGCTACACTGACCTCTGAGGCTTGCCCAATTCTTGGGTTTTCAACGGTCAGAGAAGATTTGTTTCTTTGTCAGTTCTATTTGAGATGTGCAGTACTCTGACCCTGGCTCCCTGCTTACCTTTCTGAACTGCATCTCCATCTGTAATCTCAGGCTGGAATCTGACACTAGTCTGATTAACTCATCTACTGGCTAGTGCCCTGGCCATGCAGAGGTAGACGGACTGGCTTAGATCCTAATTCTTCCTTAGTAGTCTCCACCCACACTTCATTTCCTGGTCCTGACAATCCGTTTTATTACAAATACAGTCAATAGAACGATGCTAAAGGAACCTTATTTACACCCAAGAAGATTAACGACTAAAAAGAATTTCTAATGAAATCAATAAAGATTTTAAATCTTTCATGCCTTATTGCTTGCACGTTAAGCAAGACAGTGCTAAACATTCAAACTTTCAATTAGGATAAAATCTAAGTATTTGTCTTTTTGCCCAGTAAAAAGTCCATAGTCTGCAAGGGCAACTAGGAAATTCAATAAAATCCAAATGTTCTTCTCATCTCCATCACAGCAAGCCAGGTAAACAGCTCTATCTGCTGAATAAGTTAAGAAGGAGCCACCAATGCAATACCATAGGGACCAAAAAACTAAGTCTCACAGTGAAAACAACCAAGAGACATACCCACTTCATTTTATTAGGAAGAAACACAATAACTCTTATAGCCAAAAACAGGGGCAGGAATTTAAGTGAAAAGAAAAACAGTAACTAGGTGCTCTTTTTCACAAACATTTATATGAGATCTTAAAAGATCAAAAAATTTCAAGCTATTGTCTAAAAGTGACAGACTATAGAAAACACAACTATTTTGAATCATTCCACTCTAGGAAATGGAAAGACTAATATCTGTAGACACCACATAACAGAAGTTGGCTTCTATTTGTTGCTCAAACTCAACTCCAGATGATGAATCAGAATATACAAATGCTTGAATTCAATATGCTTCTTTATATATGTGTAAATTTTCCCCACACTACATAAAGATTTACATCTCTGCAGTACTATATGGCTTCAAGTCATCTAAATATAATATCCAGTCATTTTGTTTAAATGGTAAACACGATTATAAATTTCCTTTAAACTTAGATGTGTAATAATTACTCCGTGATTTGGAAGAGAATAAATAAGAATTGAAAATTACACTAAATCCTGAGGAAATATCATTTAATAGAGTCATGCATTCCTTTCATAAACTTCTGCAATCCGACTTCAGGATTCAAATCTTGCCTGAAACTCTCCTCTCCATGGTCATCGGTGACCTCCTTCATTTTATAAGCAATACCTCTCATTCTTGAATTTCTCTTCCTAGCATTTCTAACTGTTGACTATCACTCTTTCATGACATTCTCTACTAATAAAATTAATTCGTATAACGGGACCCACAAAATGGAGACCACCCCAGTGGTCCAGACCACCTCACAAATCTAAACCTAAGACAGCCTGCACTTATGGGAAACATCTGTCAAAGTATCCTAGCATACATCAATCACAGTCCTTAAACTTAGCTTTAACCAGCTTCCCTTACCCTAGAAAATTGGGTCTGCTAGCCAGGGATTCCCCAACCTCCTAGCCAATCACGCCTTCCTTCCCGCTGCCTCTTCTAACTCTCTACGAAACTCCCTCTTGCCCCAAATCCCTCAGGAACAGTGCTCTGCTGCTTGTGGGGCACTGAACTCCCCCAATCCATGGATTATTTCTCTTGAATAAAGGACATCAAGCTCATTACTAAACTGTATTATTTTTGTCATCTGGCATTTCTCTCCAGCTTTCATAACCAAACACCACCCTGAATCACTTCATACCCTTCTCTTCCTATCTCAGTTAACTCAAATATTATTATTGGAATACCTCAGGCCCTCAGCTGCCTGGAAATCCTTCTAAGTTTTCCCTATGCAGCTCTCTGGTCCACTTCCATGACAACTATTTCGTATTTTCTTCACTCTCCTCAAAATTTCCAGATAGCCTCTATCTGTCTCACTCACAGAAGACAATCTAACCTTCAACTTCAGAGAAAACAGAAATACAGCCCATTAGCAGAATAATCTTACTATTAAAAGATGAAGCACTGAGTACAGAGAATGGTACCAGGAGTTATTTCATTGTTTCCTAAATCACCACTTCCAGACATGACCCTTTTGAGAGGCACAGAGAAGTCCTTCCTGTCTTCTGCTTCCTTGTGGTTCCTTAAGTGTCTTCACTCCCTGGCCAGAGCCCTAGACTCCCTCTCACCTTCCTCTGCCGCCGCCCCAGAGTCTCCACCATTCGATTCCACTGGATTCTCCTTCAGTGGAAGAGGGTTGGAGGCCAGAATGGCAGTGAAGGGGAGGATCTTTCCACTTCAGAGAATCAAGAAAAAGGAATTTCCAGATCCAGCCTGAGACTGAAGTCTAAGACCCTAGACCCTGAAACACCTCCAGATTTCCATCCCACCTTACCAAAACTGTTCCCATTAACCTAGCTTGGTCAAGTCCCCAGAAGGGAGACGGCTGTGCACCAAGCCCTAGGAAGGCTGAGAGTAGTGGGGCCCAACGGGAGGAAAATCCCGTCCTTTTTCATGGGCTCTTAGGTTTTACTACAGCTGCTTTCTAGGAATCAAATTTAGATAAGCTAGAAGCTAACAACTGTTTTTGCAAGACATTAGAAAATGTATTTCACATGCAAATAATGGTTCTTCTCCAGAAACACCATTTTGTTCAAATCCTGCTCAACAGTATGGATTACACACAGTAATTCTACTATACCTGAAAGAGTTTTGAAACCCAGTTAATTAAATTTGTGGGTTAGCCAACGAAAGTCAGAAACGTAAGTTTATAACTCCCCTATAACCTGAAGGTACTGGGACTCTTTCAAGTTCTTCAATCATTCATCAAATATGTATGAAGCCTCTGTCTCATGTCTGATACTACACTAGGCTCTGAGCACACAATGCAGAATAAAACAGATACGTCCACTGCTTAAAGACTATTGAGGAGATGGATTAAAAAACAAGTAAACAAGTAAGCTGAGCATTACAAACGGTAACAGATGTTTGCATTACACGCTGCAACAATATTATACTTCCAGGCACTAGCTAGTTGCCATCAGGCTCCTTAGCAGGATGAAACAATGGCCAAGAAAACACAGTAGAAAATTGCTCCAAATTGTTGGTCTAGAAGACATCTGCATTTAACTCTGATTTGTAAAACAACAGTCTGGAGAGGTCTACAGGTTGATGACTCACTGAACCAAAGGGGACTCTTACACAGCTTAATATTCAAATTGATGCCCCACATACTACATGAGTGTTTAACCAAAGGCACCATTAACTTGAGCCATCAACAATATCCAACCCACACAAGTCTCAGAACACATTTACATGACAGTTGTCATTTTCACATAACCAATAAAGTCTCTTCAGTCAGTAACCGCAGGCTCTCACTCAAATGACCCAACCCTAAGTGGACAGAAGCCACGGAGTTGTTCACCAGGAAAGGTACCTCACAGATATCTCAGAGGGAGGTGGGAGGGTTCTTTTTTGAAAGATTTCTTAATTACAATGGCAGAAAATAAGCAACTCCTGATTTACCCTCCCAGGTTCATTGCCTTTTCAGTGACATTTTCATGGTCCTGGAAGCTCCACAGATGGTTCAATGGCTTATTAAAAAACTGGAGAAACATCTCCTAACTAATCCCATTTCATCTGAGATCTAAATTGAAGAAGGAGAGAGGTAATCAGAATTTCATCCCAAAATATGTGTGCCCCCCAACCCCAGTCTGGGCTTTGCACAAAGACGGAAGCAAACTACTCCCTCATACTGCTTTCTAAAGCAGCTGGGAGCTGCTCTCCTACGCCAATACTTTCCTTGTACTAATTCTACTTTAATGCCCACAAACCACACTTCCCAGCAGGCAGTGGGGCTGAGAGGTACTCTGATCCACAAAAATGAAGTCAATCATTGGGTAAGTTCAGCCTAGAAGAACAATAAGTGGTAGGCTCTGTGGCGTACAAAACTGCTGGCTTGGAAATTACTTGCAGTGTTTTCAGATCATCCAAGAATAAATTCTCACCCTTATAAAAAGATAACAAAGACAAGAGATCAGAAAATCCCTGCTTTAGACAACAGATCCACAACAATAAAGACCACAGTAACACAGTACACAGCACTCAGCCCTCTAGCTTAAAGGCCAAAAGGAGACTATAAAACCTAAAAGGTAAACCCAGAATGACACCAAGAATAACGATAAATATGGCCTACATCAAGAATGAACAGATTTCTCCTCATGTAAGACTAAGTAAGGAAGAAAAATCAATATAGGTCCTATCAAAACACCTCACTTCATAAAAGGCACAAGTTATATACAAAATTTTATCAGAGGACAGAATGTACTTCAGATCTATGGGAAAAGGAAGAACTGGATAATAAAATAACAACCGCAATAATAATAATAAAAAGCACAGAGACTATGACTAACTACTTGGAAAGAAAATTCATAGGCCCCATAAAAATACAGGCATACCTTGCTTTATGGCACTTAGCAGGTCTTGCGTTTTTAACACATTGAAGGTTAGTGGCAACTCTGCATCAAGCAAGTCTATTGGAGCCATTTTTCCAACAGCATTTGCTCACTTTGTGTCTCTGTGTCACATTTTAGTAATTCTCACAATTTTTCAAAACTTTTTCTTTATTATTATATTTGTTACAGTGATCTGTGATCAGTGATCTTTGATGTTACTATTAAAATTGTTTGGTGGAGCCATGAAATGCACCCATATAAGACGGTGAACTTAATCGATAAATGTGTGTGTGTTCTGACTGCTCCACTGACCAGCCATTCCTCTGTCTCACTCCCTCTCCTCAGGCCTCCCTCTTCCCTGAGACACAATAATATTGAAATTAAACCAGTTAACAACCCTTCAATGGTCTCTAAGTGTTCAAGTGAACGTAAGAGCCGGGTGTCTGTAACTTTAAGTCAAAAACTAGAAATGATTAAACTTAGTGAGGAAGGCGTGTCGAAAGCTGAGATAGGCCAAAAGCTAGGCTTCTTGTGCCAAACAGTCAGCCGTGCTGTGAATGAATGTAAAGGAAAAGTTCTTGAAGGAGATTACAAGTACTACTCCACTGAACACACAAACGATAAGAAAGTGAAACAACCTTATTGCTGATATAGAGAAAGTTTTAGTGGTCTGGATAGAAGATCAAGCCAGCCACAACATTCCCTCAAGCCAAAGCCTAATCCAGAGCAAGGCCCTAGCTCTCTTCAATACTATGAAGGCTAAGAGAGGTGAGGAACGTGCATTAGAAGAGTTGAAGCTAGCAGAGTTTGGTTCATAAGGTTTAAGGCATGAAGCCCTCTCCATAACATAAAAGTGCAAGGTGAAGCAGCAAGTGTAGTAGTTGCAGCAAGTTATCCAGAAGATCTAGCTAAGAATATGAATGAAAGTGGCTACAATAAGCAACAGATTTTCAATGTAGACAAAACAGCCTTACATTGGAAGAAGATGTCATCTAGGACTTTCATAGCTAGAGAGGAGAAGTCAACAACTGCCTTCAAAGCTTCAGTGGACAGGCTGACTCTTTTGTTAGCGGCTAATGCAGCTGGTGACTTTAAGCTGAAGCCAATGCTCATTTACCATTCTGAAAATCCTAGTGTCCTTAAGAATTATGCGAAATCTACTCTGCCTGTGCTCTAAAATTGAAACAAGACAGTCTAGATGACAGTATATCTGTTCACAACATGGTTTACTGAATATTTTAAACCCACTGTTGAGACCTACTACTCAGAAGAAAAAAAAAGATTCCTTTCAAAATATTACTGCTTATTGACAATGAACCTGGTCACCCAAGAGCTCTGATGGATATGTACTGTGAAATCAAATGTTGTTTTCATGCTTGCTAATGCAACATCCATTCTGCAACTGATGGATCAAGGAGTAATTTTGACTTTCAAGTCTTATTTCTGCTTAAAAATTACATTTCATAAGGCTATAGCTGCCACAGATAGTGCTATTACTCTGATAAGTCAAGGCAAAGTAAATGTAAAACCTCTAGAATGGATTCACCATTCCAGGTGCCATTAAGAACGTGTGTGATTCATGGGAAGAGGACAAAATATAAACATTAACAGGAGTTTGGAAGAAGTTGATTTCAACCCTTATGGATGACTTTGAGGGGTTCAAGACTTCAGGAGAGGAAGTAACTACAGATACAGTGGAAATAGCAAGAGAACTAGAATTAGAAGTGGAGCTCCAAGATGTGACTGAATTGCTACAATCTCATGAAAAAAGTTGAATGAATGAGGAGTTGCTTCTTATGGATGAGGAAAGAGAGTAGTTTCTTGAGACGGAATCTACTCCTGGTGAAGATGCTATGAAGATTGTTGAAATGGCAACAAAAGATTTAGAATATTACAAAAACTTTGTTGATAAAGCAGCAGCAGGGTTTGAGAGGACTGACTCCAATTTTGAAAGAAGTTCTACTGTGGGTAAAATGCTGTCAGACAGCATTGCATGCTACAGAGAAATTGTTTGTGAAAGGAAAACTCAGTCAATGTGGCAGACTTCATTGCTGTCTTATTTTAAGAAATCGCCACAGCCACCCCCAGCCTTCAGTGACCACCACCGTGATCAGTCAGCAGCCATCAACATCGAGGCAAGACCCTCCACCAGCAAAAGGATTATGGCGTGCTGAAGGCTCAGATGATGGTTAGCATTTTTAGCAATAAAGAATTTTTTATTATGGTATATACATTATTCTTTTAGACATAATACTATTTCACACTTAGTGTGAAATACAGTATAGTGCAAACATAACTTTCATATGCACTGGGAAACCAAAAAATTCATATGACTTGCTTTATTGCATTTTTGGATTTACTCTGGTGTTCGTTCTGTAAGCTAATATGCAGTATCGCCAAGGTATGCCTGTAAACTACAAAAGGATTCAAGAGTTAATTTTTTTAAAAAAAGAAATCATCATGTCATCTACTTTAAACATTCTGTTTAAATTGCATTAGTGGCTTTCCATTGCTCTTCCTATAAAAGACCAAAATCTACAACAGGACCTAGAAGTCCATACATGGTCTGGCTTCAAAATTCCTCTCCAGCCATAAACTTGGCACAATCACACTTCATCTTGATGTCTGTGCTTCAGCAACAATGGCCTCTGCCGGGGCCTGAAATGCCCTCCTCCACTACCTCCTTGCTGTGATTTAACGATGATCTTACTTCAGAGTTTATCTCAAGGTCACTTCCCGAGAAAAGCCATCCTGGGTCTCCCTGAGCAGGTCAGTTACCTCCATTTCTATATTACCACTTACCTCTCCTTCATAAGTTAAGGGCTACTTTCCACTAGACCGAAACTCCAAAATGGTAAGGATTATTCCTTTTTTTCACTCAATTGACTTAGCACCACCATGTAAGAGGCACTCAGTAAAGATCTGTGAAATCAGTGTGAATGAAGACTTGAACTAAAACATGGAAGATCATATAGTCTTGAGGTGGAGACAGACATCCTGAGCATAACACAGAGGCAGAAACCATAAAGAAAAAAACTGATCAATTTGACTAAAAAGAAAAAAAAGAAAATCTCTATCAAAAACATTTTGAACAACTTAAAAGTCAAATTTAAAACTGGAGAAAATATTTGCAGTAACACTGATTAAAAGTTGATAGCCTTAAAAAACAAAAAGCTTTTTACAAATCAATAACCCCCCAAAAATGTGCAAAGGACACAGAGAAGCAGTCTCAGAATAATAGTTTCTAAACATAAAGAAATTCAGTATCAAAAGAGAAAATTTTTTAATTTTATGCAAAAATGATTTTTTATCTACCAAATTGACAATTTTAAAAAATTACAATATTCACTGTTAGAAGATATGAAAACCAAATTTCAAATATTCTAAGTGGGAATAGAAGATTTGTAGAATTTCCCTGGGGGTCAGTTTTGTAATAGGTACAAAAGTGAATATAGCCTTTGATGTAGCAATTCCTCTTCCAAGGACTTAGCCCAAGGGGGAAAAAAAAATCACTAGAGAATTATTTATAAATAATGAAAGACTACAATAATGAGATACCACTACACATCTATTAGAATGGCCAAAATCCGGAACACTGACAATACTGAATGCTGTGAGGATGTGGGGCAACAAAAACTCTCAGTCACTGCTGGTGGAAATGTAAAATGGTACAGTCACTTTAGAAACAGTTTGGTGGTTTCTTACAAAACTAAACAGCTCTTAACATATGACTGAGCAATCACGCTCCTTGGTATTTATTCAAAGGAGCTGGGAACTTGTGTCTACACAAAAACCTGCACACAGATGTTTATGGCAGCTTTATTCATGACTGCCCAAACTTGGAAGCAACCAAGATGTCCTTCAATGGATAAATTGTGACACATCCAGACAATGGAATATTATTTAGTGCTAAAAAGAAATGAGCTAGCAAGCCATGAAAAGTCATGGAGGAATCTTAAATGCATATTACAACATGAAAGGAACCAGTCTAAGAAAACCATGTGCTGAATAATTCCAACTGTATGACATGCTGGAAAAGGCACAACTATGGAGACAAAAAGATCAATGGTTGGGGAAGGGGGCAGATGAACAGGTGGGGCACAGAGGATTTTTAGGGTAGTGATATTATAATGATGGATATACATCATTATACATTTGTCCAAACACACTGCATGTACAACACCAAGAGTGATGTTGATAATGGACAAGGCTGAGTACATGTGAGAGAAGGGGCTATATAAGAAATCTCTGTACTTTCCTCTCAATTCTATTGTAGCTAAAAACTGCTCTAAAATAATTGTCTTAAAAAATGAGAAACTGAAAACAATAGAAGAAACAAATTTTAGGTCATAAAATGCCAATGAGATCATGTAATAGAAGAATATTCAATGACATGGGAAAATATTACTAATGTAATGAGTAAAAAAGGTGGGTTTTAAACAAAGTCCTACTTTATAGCACAGGGAATTATATTCAATATCCTGTGAAAACCATAATGTAAAAGAACGTGAAAAGAATGTATATATATGTATAACTGAATCACTTTGTTGTCCAGTAGAAATTAACACAACATTGTAAATCAACTATACTTCAGTAAAATAATTTTGTTTTTAAAAGGTGGGTTTAAAACCAATGTAATTTTGGTTTCCTTATGTAAAACATGTACATAGGGAAAAAGAAAGAAGATTGGGAAGATATACTAAAATGTCAACATTAGTTATCATTAGGTGGAGAATTAGGTGACTTTCATTTTGTTTTATTTTACATTTTCCACAGTGAACATTTCTGCTCTGTAATCAGAGAAAAATTAATAATAACACTATTATAAAATATGCTTACCATGTGCCAACTACTATTCTAAGCACTTTATATATATTACCTCATTTATCCTATGAGGAAGGTAGTAATCCTATGAAGTAGACACCATTCTTATCCCCATTTCACAGAAGAATAAATGTAATTTAAACGAAACAATTCTTCATTTGCTAATTGTCTTAAACCTGATCAAGAAAACTAACATTTTCCAAACAGCAACCACTTGAAAACAATAAAGGCACCACATCTATATTAAAATCAGAGCCTCCAAACTCAGACCTGGGCCATGGGCTCAGATTCAGGGAGAGAAAAGGGAGAGAAGAAAGAGGCTAAAATCAGCCGCAGTGAGAACACAGATAAATTAGGAATTTTGTGCCACACTTGCTAGTTTCCCAACGTAAGCAGAGCTCTGAATTCAGCTATAGAACTTTATACTGAACCCTATATCCTTTCTGAACTGTAAAGAAAATCTTCCTTTCCAGGGGATTACGTGAGCATACTTTTTTGAAACCAGTGTCTCATTTCATAGCGTTCCTCATGAAAAAGAACTCCACATACTGCAACCACTCGAACATGATTAATTCACCAAAGCCCTTTTCACCACAAGTCAACGTTACACATACCCTCTCTTTTTCCTGACTCTGACTACATGCTGGCATATCCTCTGTGTAAGATGGAAGATCCTCAGCTTTCTGGACATTTAGTCACTGCAAGCTATGATCCAGCTGATAAACCTGCCAGGTTGAAGACACTGTGCCTTTCAAGGCCAACATCTGCCATGGTGGTAATAACAAAAGATGACGCTCACCCAGCAAAGAATCACTTGGAAATATATTCGATGGACAAAAATACCAGAAGCTACTCAGCTTAGCTGAGGCAGGCATGAAAAAACTGGTAAGCAATTATTTACTATACCAAATGGATAAAGTAATGCATACTTACCTTTCAATGGGCACCTACTCTACACCAGGCACAGTATTAGGCTCTTAATATATTATCTCATTAGGGCCTCACAACAACCTTGGGAGGTATGAATCAACCCTACTTTTACAATTATGGAACTCAAAAATCAGAGATTAAGTAACTGGTCACAAAACTAATAAGCAGGAGAGCTGGGATTCAAATCCACATCCACCTAATTCCAACTCCAATGCTCTTTTCACTGCACCATATTGCCACCCTCCACCTAGCAGCTCTCAGTGGACCTCCCACCTGAGGGAGCCAGTAAGATGTACCTGCTGTCTGCCACTGGCTTAAGGTATTTGCTTCAACAGCACATATATTAGTCTATCAGAGTCACATCTGACTCTTCCATCCCTCAGAAATATCTAGGGATGTGTGGGAGTCTCATATGAGTGGAAGAGGGTCAATTCCTTCACCGTCATCCCAGATATAGTAAACATCTGGAAAGCTAAGAAATGTTTATGAAAATATTTATATCAAGCTGTCGTGAACATTACTAAAGCTAATGCTGGGCTAGAGTGAGTTATCCACACCTAGAGTTCAGCTGATTACTTCTCACGGGGTTATGCAGTAAGTGGGTCCCTCTGCCCCAACCCTCCAGAGTCATGGAACAAACAGGCCGTGCTACTGTGCTTAGGGAGCCCTGGCAGAGTTAGGATGCAAACAACCGAGGCATCCTAAAGCTTTTCTTCGTAGAGCTTTCCCTTCACGTTGAAGCATGACTTCAAAGATGTAACCACCTGCTATCACAGTACAAAGAATATAGGAAGCAGGAGAAGGGAGGAAAGTATTTGAGCACTCCAGCCCATGACTAAGAAAATGACAAAAAAAAAAAAAAAACACTTTTTAAAAATAATTTTCTTGGTCTTCGGGAAACATCTCTTTCAGTCTTCCCGGAAGGAACAGTGTGGGGAAGGTTAATATCTAACAACTGTACTGACCCAAGAGTTTACAATAAATATCCGAAATGCTTTCCCTCTAAGAGGATTTGCCTAAATATGCTATTTAGTATCTGCAAGCGCTTCACAACCTGATGAGTCTTTATCACCCAACCAGTTAACATGCAAGGACAGTCTCACAGAAATGATTTCCAGGGCTTCCCAAACCTAATTTATTTACGAACCACTTGAAGATAGTGCCGAATGCAGACTCTGAGTCAACAGGACCAGAACAGAGCCTAAGGTACTGCAATTCTACCAAGCACCCGGGTGGTGCTGATGTGTAGGACCACTGTGTAGTAACACACGCCTCAGCCACAGTTTCTTCACTGAGATCCCCATATGCCTGTGCTTCCCACCACTGCCCCACGGATCTGAGCTTTACAGAAATTTATTGTGGGTTCATTTTCTTTATAACCTAAAAGATATATATTTTACTCATTCAACACCAAGGCTTCTCTTTTGAGGAAATAATTAACAGGTATTTCGAGAAAATTAGTTTTCTTAAGTCAGTTTTTCTCGACACGGAGTATAGAGACATGTTCTTGGTGGGTCCTCAAGAATAATTTTCCATAAAAGAGGTCCATGCAATGTCTTCTTCATCAGAGCTTTATCCTACTCAGCAGCACAGCCAAAATCCAGCTGCAGAAAAAGGACTGCCATCTGGGAACAGACAAAGGTTGGGAGGAAGGGTAATTCTGAAAGTCAGAGATTGACTTCCATCCCCGCAAACCTCTGAAATGGATTACTGAATAAGTGATCTGTGAGAAATTACGGGCAATAAAACGAGGCATTCACTAGAAAACAGGATGGTTTTGCTAAGAATAAGTTACACCCAACACTTTCCTTTTTGACAGGCTTTCTAAGAATGGAGGCTAGGACAATGCTTTAGACAGACTATCTAGATTTCAGCAAGGTATTTCAGTCTCTTAAAACAGTTTGTGGCCTAGAAGACGAAATGCAGCCTAAATAATAATGCGCTGCATAGATTCACAGGTGCTTAAACAGAACATGGCAGACAACGGATTGATGGCATAATGGCAGCCCAGTAAGTGATCCCCTCACAGCTCCTTCCCGTCTCCCCTCCAATCCCAACTTCCAACCAAATCAGAAACAATATCACAAGTGACATGTACTGAAACTGAAATTCTTACATGTACTTTAAATGTAGACAGAAGTAAAGTCACTAGTATCAGAACTTTACAAAAGGATTCAATTTCACTATACTTTGAAGCAACCACCCTTGATAAAGCCCCAGTACTTAAAATTTAATGGCATTTTCCCTGTATGAGTTATTTATGTCAACTGTTTACAATGGCAATTTCAGTGGTCACGAGTAAAGAGAGGTTGGAAATAGAAAAAGGAGGTAAAGTGGATGCCACAGAAGCAGTAGAGATTTTTCCAATTAAAACTTGGGAAAGATAATGGAAAATGGGCAACAGCAAATACTGTATTTCCAAAGTGTACGGGGGGGGGGTTGGAGCGTGAAAGAGCAAATATCTGCTGTCCCACCTTAAGTATCCACATTATTTTGCATCTACAGGACAACAAAGGGTCTCAGGAGGTAGCACTCAGGAGTTTTTATTCTGAATCATCAATCAGAAAAGGACCAGCTTTGCGAAACACACCAAAAACTTCCTTCTTGCTATGCTTATACTCTTCAGTAAGTCAAAGTTATGCACGCACCACTAAACTACAAGAAAGGAGAACCTTCCATCAGACAACTTATGATAGAAAGAAATTAACAATTTAAAATGTCTAGCGGACAGACCTTCAAGATGGTGGACGAGTAAGATGTGGAGATCACCTTCCTCTCCAAAAATACATCAGAAATATATCTACACATGGAACAACTCCTACAGAACACCTACTGAGCGCTGGCAGAAGACCTCAGACCTCCCAAAAGGCAAGAAACTCCCCACATACCTGGGTAGGGCAAAAGAAAAAAGAAAAAACAGAGACAAAAGAATAGGGATGGGACCTGCACCAGTGTGAGGGAGCTGTGAAGGAGGAAAGGTTTCCACACACTAGGAAGCCCCTTCGAGGGCGGAGACTACGGGTAGCGGAGGGGGAAAGCTTCGGAGCCACCGAGGAGAGCACAGCAACAGGGGTGCGGAGGGCACAGCGGAGAGACTCCCGCACAGACGATCGGTGCCGACCAGCACTCACCAGCCCGAGAGGCTTGTCTGCTCACCCGCCGGGGCGGGCGGGGCTGGGAGCTCAGACTCTGGCTTCGGAGGTCAGATCCCAGGGAGAGGACTGGGGTTGGCTGTGTGAACACAGCCTGAAGGGGGCTAGTGCGCCATGGCTAGCCGGGAGGGAGTCCGGGAAAATGTCTGGAGCTGACAAAGAGGCAAGAGACTTTTTATTCCCTCTGTTTCCTGGTGCGCGAGGAGAGGGGATTCAGAGCGCCGCTTAAAGGAGCTCCAGAGACGGGCACGAGGCTTGGCTATCACCGCGGACCCCAGAGACAGGCATGAGACGCTAAGGCTTCTCCTGCAGCCACCAAGAAGCCTGGGTGCAAGCACAGGTCACTATCCACACCTCCCCTCCCGAGATCCTGTGCAGCCCACCACTGCCAGGGTCCCGTGATCCAGGGACAACTTCCCGAAGGGAACACATGGGGCGCCTCAGTCTGGTGCAACATCACGCCAGCCTCTGCCACCTGAAGTTTTGCCCCGCATTCCGTACACCTCTCTCCCTATGGCCTGAGTGCACCAGAGCCCCCGAATCAGCTACTCCTTTAACCCCGTCCTGCCTGAGCCAGGAACAAAAGCCCTCAGGCGACCTACACGCAGAGGCAGGCCCAAATCCAAAGCTGAATCCCAGGAGCTGTGCGAACAAAGAAGAGAAAGAGAAATGTCTCCCAGCAGCCTCAGGAGTAGCGGATTAAATCTCCACAATCAACTTGATGTACCCTGTATCTGTGGAATACCCGAAGAGACAACAAATCATCCCAAAATTGAGACGGTGGAGTTTGGGAGCAACTGTAGACCTGGGGTTTGTTTCTGCATCTAATTTGTTTCTGGTTTTATGTTTATCTTAGTTTAGTAATTTAGAGTTTATTATCATTGGTAGATTTCTTATGGATTTGGTTGCTCTCTTCCTTTTTGTATATATATATACTATTTTCCTTTTTCTCTTTTTGTGAGTGTGTATGTGTATGGTTATTTGTGTGATTTTATCTCTACAGCTTTGCTTTTACCATTTGTCCTAGGGTTCGGTCTGTCTGTTTTTGTTTTTTTATTTGTATACTTTTTAGCACTTGTTATAATTGGTGGATTTGTTTTTGGTTTGGTTGCTCTCTTCTTTCTTTTTTTTCTTTTTTTTAACTTTTTTACTTTTAATAATTTTCAATAACTATTTTGTTTTTCTTTCTTTCTTTTTTTCTCCCTTTCCTTCTGAGCCGTGTGGTTGACAGGATATTGGTGCTCTGGCCAGGTGTCAGGCCTGTGCCTCGGAGGTGGGAGAGCCAAGTTCAGGACACTGGTCCATCAGAGACCTCCCGGCTCCACGTAATATCAAACGGTGAAAGCAATCCCAGAGATCTTCATCTCAATGCTAATACCCAGTACCACTCAACAACCAGCAAGCTACAGTGCCCAACACCTTATGCCAAACAACTAGCAAGAGAGGAACACACTCCAGCCATTAGCAGAGAGGCTGACTAAAATCATAATAAGGTCACAGACACCCCAAAACACACCAGTGGACGCAGTCCTGCCCACCAGAAAGACAAGATCCAGCCTCATCCACCAGAACACAGGCACAAGTCCCCTCCACCAGGAAGCCTACACAACCCAGTGAACCAACCTCAGCCATGGGGGGCAGACACTGAAAACAACAGGAACTACGGACCTGCAGCCTGCGAAAAGGGGACCCCAAACACAGTAAGTTAAGCAAAATGAGAATACAGAGAAACACACAGCAGATGAAGGAGCAAGATAAAAACCCACCAGACCTAACAAATGAAGAGGAAATAGGCAGTCTACCTGAAGAAGAATTCAGAATAATGATAGTAAAGATGATCCAAAATCTCAGAAATAGAATGGACAAAATGCAAGAAACATTTAACAAGGACCTAGAAGAACTAAAGGACAAACAAACAATGATGAACAACACAATAACTGAAGTTAAAAATACCCTAGAAGGAATCAATAGCAGAATAACTGAGGCAAAAGAATGGATAAGTGACCTTGAAGATAAAATAGTGGAAAAAACTGCCACAGAGCACAAAAAAGAAAAAAGAATGAAAAAAATGAAGACAGTCTGAGAGACCTCTGAGACAACATTAAACGCACCAACATTCGAATTATAGGGGTCCCAGAAGAAAAGGAGAAAAAGAAAGGGACTCAGAAAATATTTGAAGAAATTATAGTTGAAAACTTCCCTAATATGGGAAAGGAAATAGTCAAGTCCATGAAGAGCAGAGAGTCCCATACAGGAAAAATCCAAGGAGAAACATGCCAAGACACATATTAATCAAACTATCAAAAATTAAATGCAAAGAAAAAATAATAAAAGCAGCAAGGGAAAAACAACAAATAACATACAACGGAATCCCCTTAAGGTTAACAGCTGATCTTTCATCAGAAACTCTGCAAGCCAGAAGGGAGTGGCAGGACATATTTAAACTGATGAAAGGGAAAAACCTACAACCAAGATTACCCTACCCAGCAAGTATCTCATTCAGATTTGACAGAGAAATTAAAACCTTTACAGACAAGCAAAAGCTAAGAGAATTCACCACCACCAAACTAGCTTTGCACCAAATGCTAAAGGAACTTATCTAGGCAGGAAACACAAGAGAAGGAAAAGACCTATAATAATAAACCCAAAACAATTAAGAAAATGGTAATAGGAACATACATATCAAAATTACCTTAAAGGTAAATGGATTAAATGCTCCAACCAACAGACATAGACTGGCTGAATGAATACAAAAACAAGACCCGTATATATGCTGTCTACAAAAGACCCACTTCAGACCTAGGGACACATACAGAATGAAAGTGAGGGGATGGAAAAAGATATTGCATGCAAATGGAAATCAAAAGAAAGCTAGAGTAGCAATTCTTATATCAGACAAAATAGACTTTAAAATCAAGACTATTACAAAAGAAAAAGAAGGGCACTACATAGTGTTCAAGAGATCAATCCAAGAAGAAGATATAACAATTGTAAATATTTGTGAACCCAACATAGGAGTACCTCAATACATAAGGCAAATGCTAACAGCCATAAAAGGGGAAATCGACAGCAACACAATCACAGTAGGGGACTTTAACACCCCACTTTCACCAATGGACAGATCATCCAAAATGAAAATAAATACGGAAACACAAGCTTCATGATATATTAAACAAGACAGACTTAACTGATATTTATAGAACATTCCATGCAAGAACAACAGAATACACTTTCTTCTCAAGTGCTCATGGAACATCCTCAGAATAGATCATATCTTGGGTCACAAATCAAACCCTGGTAAATTTAAGAAAATTGAAATCATATCAAGTATCTTTTCTGACCACAACGCTATAAGACTAGATATCAATTACAGGAAAAAATCTGTAAGAAATACAAAGACATGGAGGCTAAACAATACACAACTAAATAACCAAGAGATAGCTAAAGAAATCAAAGAGGAAATCAAAGAACACCCAGAAACAAATGACAGAAAAGGATGACCCAAAATCTATGGAATGCAGCAAAAGCAGTTCTAAGAGGGAAGTTTATAGCAATACAATCCTACCTCAAGAAACAAGAAACATCTCAAATAGACAACCTAACCTTACACTGAAAGCAATTAGAGAAGGAAGAACAAAATAACCCCATAGTTAGCAGAAGGACAGAAATCATAAAGATCAGAAATAAATGAAAAAGAAATGACAGAAACAATAGCAAAGATCAATAAAACTAAAAGCTGGTTCTTTGAGAAGATAAACAAAATTGGTAAACCATTAGCCAGATTCATCAAGAAAAAAAGGGAGAAGACTCAAATCAATAGAATTAGAAATGAAAAAGAAGTAACAACCGACACAGCAGAAATACAAAGGATCATGAGAGATTACTACAAGCAACTATATGCCACTAAAATAGACAACCTGGGGGCTTCCCTGGTGGTGCAGTGGTTGAGAGTCCACCTGCCAATGCAGGGGACACAGGTTCATGCCCCGGTCCGGGAAGATCCCACATGCTACGGAGCAGCTGGGCCCGTGAGCCATGGCTGCTGAGCCTGCATATCCGGAGCCTGTGCTCCACAATGTGAGGGGCCACAACAGTGAGAGGCCCGAGTACCACAAAAGAAAAAAAAATGGACAAACTGGAAGAAATAGACAAATTATTGGAAGAGCACAACCTTCCGAGACTGAACCAGGAAGAAATAGAAAATATAAATAGACCAATAATAAGCACTGAAATTGAGACTGTGATTAAAAATCTTCCAACAAACAAAAGCACAGGACCAGATGGCTTCACAGGCAAATTCTATCAAACATTTAGAGAAGAGCTAACACCTATCCTTCTCAAACTCTTCCAAAATATAGCAGAGGGAGGAACACTCCCAAACTCATTCTATGAGGCCACCATCACCCTGAAACCAAAACCAGACAAAGATGTCACAAAGAAAGAAAACTACAGGCCAATATCACTGATGAACATAGATACAAAAATCTTCAACAAAGTACTAGCAAACAGAAACCAACAACACATTACAAGGACCATACACCATGATCAAGTGGGGTTTATCCCAGGAATGCAAGGATTCTTCAATATATGCAAATCAATCAATGTGATAAAACATATTAACAAACTGAAGAAAAAGCACATGATCATCTCAATAGATGCAGAAAAAGCTTTCGACAAAATTCAACACCCATTTATGATAAAAACTGTCCAGAAAGAACGCATAGAGGGAACCTACCTCAACATAATAAAGGCCATATATGACAAACCCACAGCCAACATTATTCTCAATGTTGAAAAACTGAAACTGTTTCCCTAAGATCAGGAACAAGACAAGGTTGTCCACTCTCACCACTATTATTCAACACAGTTTTGGAAGTTTTAGCCACAGCAGTCAGAGAAGAAAAAAGAAATAAAAGGAATCCAAATCGTATATAGAGAAGTAGAGCTGTCACTGTTTGCAGATGACATGATACTATACATAGAGAATCCTAAAGATGCTACCAAAAAGTAGAGCTAATCAATGAATTTGGTAAAGTAGCAGGATACAAAATTAATGCACAGAAATCTCTTGCATTCCTATACACTAATGACAAAAAATCTGAAAGAGAAATTAAGGAAAGACTCCCATTTACCGTTGTGACAAAAAGAATCAAATACCTAGGAAGATACCTACCTAAGGATAGAAAAGACCTGTATACAGAAAACTATAAGACACTGATGAAAGAAATTAAAGAGGATACAAACAGATGGAGAGATATACCATGTTCTTAGATTGGAAGAATCAACAATGTGAAAATGAATATACTACCCAATGCAATCTACACATTCAATGCAATCCCTATCAAACTACCAATGGCATTTTTCACAGAACTAGAACAAAAAATTTCACAATTTCTATACAAATACAAAAGACCCTGAATAGCCAAAGCAATCTTGAGAAAGAAAAATGGAGCTGGAGGAATGAAGCTCCTGGACTTCAGACTATACTACAAAGCTACAGTAATCAAGACAGTATGGTACTAGCACATAAACAGAAATATAGATCAATGGAACAGGATAGAAAGCCCAGAGATAAACCCACACACATATGGTCACCTTATCTTTGATAAAGGAAGCAAGAATAATCAATGGAGAAAAGATAGCGTTTTCAATAATTGGTGCTGGGTAAACTGGACAGCTACATGTAAAAGAATGAAATTAGAACACTCCCTAACACCATACACAAAAATAAACTCAAAATGGATTAAAGACCTAAATGTAAGGCCAGACACCATCAAACTTTAGAGGAAAACATAGGCAGAACACTCTATGACATAAATCACCCAAGATCCTTTTTGACCCCCCTCCTAGAGAAATGGAAATAAAAACAAAAAGAAACAAATGGGACCTAATGAAACTTAAAAGCTTTTGCACAGCAAAGTAAACCATAAACAAGACGAAAAGACAACCCTCAGAATGCAAGAAAATATCTGCAAATGAAGCAGCAAAGGATTAATCTCCAAAATTTACAAGCAGCTCATGCAGCTCAATATCCAAAAAACAAAAACCCAATCCAAAACTGCACAGAAGACCTAAATAGATATTTCTCCAAAGAAGATATACAGACGGCCAACAGACACATGAAAAGATGCTCAAAATCACTAATCATTCGAGAAATGCAAATCAAAACTACAATGAGGTATCACCTCACATCAGTCAGAATGGACATCATCAAAAAATCTACAAACAATAAATGCTGGAGAGGGTGTGGAGAAAAGGGAACCCTCTTGCACTGTTGGTGGGAATGTAAATTGATACAGCCAGTATGGAGAACAGTATGGAGGTTCCTTAAAAAACTAAAAATAGGGGGGGGACCTTGAAGATGGCGGAAGAGTAAGACGCGGAGATCGCTTTCCTCCCCACGGATACACCAGAAATGCATCTACACGTGAAACAACTCCTACAGAACACCTACTGAAGGCTGGCAGAAGACCTCAGACCTCCCAAAAGGCAAGAAACTCCCCACGTACCTGGGTAGGGCAAAAGAAAAAAAGAAAAAACAGAGACAAAAGAATAAGGACGGCACCTGCACCAGTGGGAGGGAGCTGTGAAGGAGGAAAAGTTTCCACACACTAGGAAGCCCCTGACTGCGGGAGGCGGAGGGGGGAGCTTCGGGACCGCGGAGTAGTGCACAGCGACGGGTGCGGAGGGCAAAGCGGGGAGATTCCCGCACAGAGGATCGGTGCCGACCAGCACTCACCAGCCCGGGAGGCTTGTCTGCTCACCCGCCGGGGCGGGCGGAGCTGCGAGCTAAGGCTCGAGTTTCGGTTTTGGACGGAGCGCAGGGAGAGGACTGGGGTTGGCGGCTTGAACATAGCCTGAAGGGGTTAGTGCACCACGACTAGCCGGGAGGGAGTTCGGGAAAAGCCTGCACCTGCCGAAGAGGCAAGAGACTTTTTCTTCCCTCTTTGTTTCCTGGTGCGCGAGGAGAGGGGTTTAAGAGCGCTGCTTAAAGGAACTCCAGAGACGGGCGCGAGCCGCGGCTAAAAGCGCGAACCCCAGAGACGGGCGCGAGCCGCGGCTAAAAGCGCGAACCCCAGAGACGGGCGCGAGCCGCGGCTAAAAGCGCGGACCCCAGAGACGGGCGGGAGACGCTAAGGCTGCTGCTGCCGCCACCAAGGGGCCTGTGTGCGAGCACAGGTCACTCTCCACACCCCTCTTCCGCGGAGCCTGTGCAGCCCGCCACTGCCAGGTTCCCGGGAACCAGGGACAACTTCCCCGGGAGAACGCACGGCGGGCCTCAGGCTGGTGCAACGTCACGCCGGCCGCTGCCGCAACGTCACGCCGCCTCTGACGCCGCAGGCCCGCCCCGCACGCAGTGCCCCTCCTTCCCCCCACCCCCGGCCTGAGTGAGCCAGAGCCCCCGAATCAGCGGCCCCTTTAACCCTGTCCTGTCTGAGCAAAAAACAGACGCCCTCCAGCGACCTACACGCAGAGGCAGGGCCAAATCCAAAGCTGAGCTCCTGTGAGCTGTGAGAACAAAGAAGAGAAAGGGAAAAAAAAAAAAAAAGAAGAGAAAGGGAAATCTTTCCCAGCAGCCTCAGAAGCAGCGGATTAAAGCTCCACAATCAACTTGATATACCCTGCATCTGTGGAATACCTGAATAGACAAGGAATGATCCCAAATTGAAGAGGTGGAATTTAGGAGCGAGATCTATGATTTTTTTCCCTTTTCCTCTTTTTGTGAATGTGTACGTGTATGCTTATGTGTGAGATCTTGTCTGTATACTCTTGCTTCCACCATTTGTCCTAGGGCTCTATCCGTCCATGGTTTTTTAAAAAAAATTTTTTTCTCAATAATTAATTTTAATTGTAATAACTTTATTATACTTTACCTTCGTTCCTTCTTTCTTTCTTTCTTTCCGTCCTTCCCTCCTTTAGACAACGAATCACCCCAAATTGAGGAGGTGGTCTCTGAGAGCAAGATTTATGATTTTTCCCCCTTTACCTCTTTTTGTGAAGGTGTATGTGTATGCTTCTGTATAAGATTTTCTCTGTATAGCTTTGCTTCCAACATTTGTCCTAAGGTTCTATCCGTCCCTCTGTTTTTCTTTTTTCTAAATATTTTTTAATTCAATAACTATATTATACTTTATTTTATTTTTACTGTATCTTCTTTCTGTCTTTTTTCCTTCTTTCCCTCCTTCCTTCCTTCCTTCCTTCCTCCCTCCCTCCCTCCTTTCTTTCCTTCTTTGCTTCTTTCTTCCTTCCTTCCTTTCCTCCTTTCCTTCTTTCTTTCCTCATACTTCTACTAATTCTCTCTACTTTTTCTCCCTTTTATTCTGAGCTGTGTGGATGAAAGGCTCTTGGTGCTCCAGCCAGGAGTCAGGGCTCTGCCTCTGAGGGAGGAGAGCCAACTTCAGGACACTGGTCAACAAGAGACCTCCCAGCTCCACATAATATTAAACGGTGGAAATCTCCCAGTGACCTCCATCTTAACACCAGCACCCAGCTTCACTCAACGACCAGCAAGCCACAGTGCTAGACAACCTATGCCAAACAACTAGCAAAACAGGAACACAACCCCACCCATTAGCAGAGAGGCTGCCTAAAATCATAATAAGGCCACAGACACCCCAAAACACACCACCAGACGTGAACCTGCCCACTAGAGAGACAAGATCCAGCCTCATCCACCACAACACAGGCACTAGTCCCCTCCACCAGGAAGCCTACACAACCCACTGAAACAACCTTAGCCACTGGAGACAGACATCAAAAACAACGGGAACTACGAACGTGCAGCCTGCAAAAAGGAGACCCCAAACACAGTAAGATCAGCAAAATGAGAAGACAGAAAAACACACAGCAGATGAAGGAGCAAGATAAAAATGCACCAGACCTAACAAATGAAGAGGAAATAGGCAGTCTACCTGAAAAAGAATTCAGAATAATGATAGTAAGGATGATCCGAAATCTTGGAAGTAGAATGGACAAAATGCAAGAAACAGTTAACAAGGACCTAGAAGAAATAAAGATGAAACAAGCAATGATGAACAACGCAATAAATGAAATTAAAAGTACTCTAGATGGGATCAATAACAGAATAACTGAGGCAGAAGAACGGATAAGTGACCTGGAAGATAAAATAGTGGAAATAACTACTGCAGAGCAGAATAAAGAAAAAAGAATGAAAAGAACTGAGGACAGTCTCAGAGACCTCTGGGACAACATTAAACGCACCAACATTCGAATTATAGGGGTTCCAGAAGAAGAAGAGAAAAAGAAAGGGACTGAGAAAATATTTGAAGAGATTATAGTTGAAAACTTCCCTAATATGGGAAAGGAAATAGTTAATCAAGTCCAGGAAGCACAGAGAGTCCCATACAGGATAAATACAAGGAGAAATACACCAAGACACATATTAATCAAACTGTCAAAAATTAAATACAAAGAAAGCATATTAAAAGCAGCAAGGGAAAAACAGCAAATAACACACAAGGGAATCCCCATAAGGTTAACAGCTGATCTCTCAGCAGAAACCCTACAAGCCAGAAGGGAGTGGCAGGACATACTGAAAGTGATGACGGAGAAAAACCTGCAACCAAGACTACTCTACCCAGCAAGGATCTCATTCAGATTTGATGGAGAAATTAAAACCTTTACAGACAAGCAAAAGCTGAGAGAGTTTAGCACCACCAAACCAGCTTTACAACAAATGCTAAAGGAACTTCTCTAGACAAGGAACACAAGAGAAGGAAAAGACCTGTAATAACGAACCCAAAACAATATAGAAAATGGGAATAGGAACATACATATCGATAATTACCTTAAATGTAAATGGACTAAATGCTCCCACCAAAAGACACAGATTGGCTGAATGGATACAAAAACAAGACCCTTATATATGCTGTCTACAAGAGACCCACTTCAGACCTAGAGACACATACAGACTGAAAATAAGGGGATGGAAAAAGATATTCCATGCAAATGGAAACCAAAAGAAAGCTGGAGTAGCAATTCTCATATCAGACAAAATAGACTTTAAAATAAGGACTATTACAAGAGACAAAGAAGGACACTACATAATGGTCAAGGGATCGATCCAAGAAGAAGATATAACAATTGTAAATATTTATGCACCCAACATAGGAGCACCTCAATACATAAGGCAAATACTAACAGCCATAAAAGGGGAGATTGACAGTAACACATTCATAGTAGGGGACTTTAACACCCCACTTTCACCCATGGACAGATCATCCAAAATGAAAATAAATAAGGAAACACAAGCTTTAAATGATACATTAAACAAGATGGACTTAATTGATATTTATAGGACACTCCATCCAAAAACAACAGAATACACATTTTTCTCAAGTGCTCATGGAACATTCTCCAGGATAGATCATATCTTGGGTCACAAATCAAGCCTTGGTAAATTTAAGAAAATTGAAATTGTATCAAGTATCTTTTCTGACCACAACGCCATGAGACTAGATATCAATTACAGGAAAAGATCTGTAAAAAATACAAACACATGGAGGCTAAACAATACACTACTTAATAATGAAGTGATCACTGAAGAAATCAAAGAGGAAATAAAAAAAATACCTAAAAACAAATGACAATGGAGACACAACGACCCAAAACCTATGGGATGCAGCAAAAGCAGTTCTAAGGGGGAAGTTTATAGCAATACAAGCCCACCTTAAGAAGCAGGAAACATCTCGAATAAACAACCTAACCTTGCACCTCAAGCAATTAGAGAAAGAAGAACAAAAAAACCCCAAAGCTAGCAGAAGGAAAGAAATCATAAAAATCAGATCAGAAATAAATGAAAAAGAAATGAAGGAAACGATAGCAAAGATCAATAAAACTAAAAGCTGGTTCTTTGAGAAGATAAACAAAATAGATAAACCACTAGCCAGACTCATCAAGAAAAAAAGGGAGAAGACTCAAATCAATAGAATTAGAAATGAAAAAGGAGAAGTAACAACTGACACTGCAGAAATTAAAAAAATCATGAGAGATTACTACAAGCAACTCTATGCCAATAAAATGGACAACCTGGAAGAAATGGACAAATTCTTAGAAATGCACAACCTGCCAAGACTGAATCAGGAAGAAATAGAAAATATGAACAGACCAATCACAAGCACTGAAATTGAAACTGTGATTAAAAATCTTCCAACAAACAAAAGCCCAGGACCAGATGGCTTCACAGGTGAATTCTATCAAACGTTTAGAGAAGAGCTAACACCTATCCTTCTCAAACTCTTCCAAAATATAGCAGAGGGAGGAACACTCCCAAATTCCTTCTACGAGGCCACCATCACCTTGATACCAAAACCAGACAAGGATGTCACAAAGAAAGAAAACTACAGGCCAATATCACTGATGAACATAGATGCAAAAATCCTCAACAAAATACTAGCAAACAGAATCCAACAGCACATTAAAAGGATCATACACCATGATCAAGTGGGGTTTATTCCAGGAATGCAAGGATTCTTCAATATATGCAAATCTATCAATGTGATAAACCATATTAACAAATTGAAGGAGAAAAACCATATGATCATCTCAATAGATGCAGAGAAAGCTTTCGACAAAATTCAACACCCAGTTATGATAAAAACCCTGCAGAAAGTAGGCATAGAGGGAACTTTCCTCAACATAATAAAGGCCATATATGACAAGCCCACAGCAAACATCATCCTCAATGGTGAAAAACTGAAAGCATTTCCACTAAGATCAGGAACAAGACAAGGTTGCCCACTCTCACCACTCTTATTCAACATAGTTTTGGAAGTTTTAGCCACAGCAATCAGAGAAGAAAAGGAAATAAAAGGAATCCAAATCGGAAAAGAAGAAGTAAAGCTGTCACTGTTTGCAGATGACATGATACTATACATAGAGAATCCTAAAGATGCTACCAGAAAACTACTAGAGCTAATCAATGAATTTGGTAAAGTAGCAGGATACAAAGTTAATGCACAGAAATCTCTGGCATTCCTATATACTAATGATGAAAAATCTGAAAGTGAAATCAAGAAAACACTCCCATTTACCACTGCAACAAAAAGAATAAAATATCTAGGAATAAACCTACCTAAGGAGACGAAAGACCTGTATGCAGAGAATTATAAGACACTGATGAAAGAAATTAAAGATGATACAAATAGATGGAGAGATATACCATGTTCTTGGATGGGAAGAATCAACATTGTGAAAATGACTCTACTACCCAAAGCAATCTACAGATTCAATGCAATCCCTATCAAACTACCACTGGCATTTTTCACAGAACTAGAACAAAAAATTTCACAATTTGTATGGAAACACAAAAGACCCCGAATAGCCAAAGCAATCTTGAGAACGAAAAAAGGAGCTGGAGGAATCAGGCTCCCTGACTTCAGACTATACTACAAAGCTACAGTAATCAAGACAGTATGGTACTGGAACAAAAACAGAAATATAGATCAATGGAACAGGATAGAAAGCCCAGCGATAAACCCACGCACATATGGACACCTTATCTTTGATAAAGGTGGCAGGAATGTACAGTGGAGAAAGGACAGCCTCTTCAATAAATGGTGCTGGGAAAACTGGACAGGTACATGTAAAAGTATGAGATTAGATCACTCCCTAACACCATACACAAAAATAAGCTCAAAATGGATTAAAGACCTAAATGTAAGGCCAGAAACTATCAAACTCTTAGAGGAAAACATAGGCAGAACACTCTATGACATAAATCACAGCAAGATCCTTTCTGACCCACCTCCTAGAGTAATGGAAATAAAAACAAAAATAAACAAATGGGACCTAATGAAACTTCAAAGCTTTTGCACAGCAAAGGAAACCATAATCAAGACCAAAAGACAACCCTCAGAATGGGAGAAAATATTTTCAAATGAAGCAACTGACAAAGGATTAATCTCCAAAATTTACAAGCAGCTCATGCAGCTCAATAACAAAAAAACAAACAACCCAATCCAAAAATGGGCAGAAGACCTAAATAGACATTTCTCCAAAGAAGATATACAGAATGCCAACAAACACATGAAAGAATGCTCAACATCATTAATCATTAGAGAAATGCAAATCAAAACTACAATGAGATATCATCTCACACCAGTCAGAATGGCCATCATCAAAAAATCTAGAAACAATACCTGCTGGAGAGGGTGTGGAGAAAAGGGAACACTCTTGCACTGCTGGTGGGAATGTGAATTGGTTCAGCCACTATGGAGAACAGTATGGAGGTTCCTTAAAAAACTACAAATAGAATTACCATATGACCCAGCAATCCCACTACTGGGCATATACCCTGAGAAAACCAAAATTCAAAAAGAGTCATGTACCAAAATGTTCATTGCAGCTCTATTTACAACAGCCCGGAGATGGAAACAACCTAAGCGCCCATCATCGGATGAATGGATAAAGAAGATGTGGCACATATATACAATGGAATATTACTCAGCCTTAAAAAGAAATGAAATTGAGCTATTTGTAATGAGATGGATAGACCTAGAGTCTGTCATACAGAGTGAAGTAAGTCAGAAAGAAAAAGACAAATACCGTATGCTAACACATATATATGGAATTTAAGGGGAAAAAAAATGTCATGAAGAACCTAGGGGTAAGACAGGAATAAAGACGCAGACCTACTGGAGAATGGACTTGAGGATATGGGGAGGGAGAAGGGTGAGCTTTGACAGGGCGAGAGAGTGTCATGGACATATACACACTAACAAACGTAGTAAGGTAGATAGCTAGGGGAAAGCAGCCGCAAGGCACAGGGATATTAGCTCGGTGCTTTGTGACAGCCTGGAGGGGTGGGATAGGGAGAGTGGGAGGGAGGGAGGGAGACGCAAGAGGGAAGACATATGGGAACATATGTATATGTATAACTGATTCACTTTGTTATAAAGCAGAAACTAACACACCATTGTAAAGCAATTATACCCCAATAAAGATTTTTTAAAAAAAAAAAAACTAAAAATAGAACTACCATATGACCCAGCAATCCCACTACTGGGCATATACCCTGAGAAAACCATAATTCAAAACGAGTCATGTACCACAATGTTCAATGCAGCACTATTTAGAATAGCCAGGACATGGAAGCAACCTAAGTGTCCATCGACAGATGAATGGATAAAGAAGATGTGGCACATATATACAATGGAATATTACTCAACCATAAAAAGAAACGAAATTGAGTTATTTTTGGTGAGGTGGATGGACCTAGAGTCTGTCATACAGAGTGAGGTAAGTCAGAAAGAGAAAAATAAATACCGTATGCTAACACATATATATGGAATCTAAAAAAAATTTTTTAATGGTTCTGATGAACCTAGGCGCAGGACAGGAATAAAGATGCCGACGTAGAGAATGGACTTGAGGACACGGGGAGGGGGAAGGGTAAGCTGGGACAAAGGGAGAGAGTAGCACTGACATATATTCACTACCAAATGTAAAACAGATAGCTAGTGGGAAGCAGCCACATAGCACAAGGAGATCATCTCGGTGCTTTTTGACCATCTAGAGGGGTGGGATAGGGAGGGTGGGAGGGAGACAGAAGAGGTAGGGGATATGGGGACATATGTGTACGTATTGCTGATTCACTTTGTTATACAGCAGAAACTAACACAACATTGTAAAGCAATTATACTCCAATAAAGATGTTAAAAAAAAAAGGGATATGACGATCAAATGTAATGCATGAAACTTTATTGTATCCTGGATTTTTTTAAGGTTGTGCATTAATTTCAACATTAAATGTATATAAGATGATATTACTGGATTATGTTTAATTTTCTTAGGTAAAACGATAATAATAATATTAGAGGTGGTAGGACAATATCTGTATTCTTAGGAAACATGAAAGTATTTGGGGTGCTGTGTAATGTCATCTGCAACTTATTTTGTTTAATTTCAGAAAAATATATACAAATGTAGAGAGATAATAGAATGTGATAGGATGTTAACAATTTATGATAAAGAGTATATGAGTGTCTCTGCTCAATATTATGAAACAACCTAAATGGGAAAAGAATTTGAAAAAGTATAGATACATGTATATGTATAACTGAATCACTTTGCTATACACCTGAAACTAACACAACATTGTTAATTAACTATACTCCAATATAAAATAAAAAGTTTTAAAAAAAAGATAATGGAAAACAAAGAGTATACGAGTGTCTTGCTTTTTATTTCAACTTGTTTACAATTAGTAATTTCTGAAAAGTTAAAGGTTGAGGGAAAAAGACAATTTTTTTTAAATTTAAGCATTCATTAATATTTTTTATTCCCCCTAAGTCTTATTTTCTCCATAAAAGCTTATGTTCCTCAACTTTTTCATGCCCCTTACTGCAGAAATTTCCAGTATAAACGTCTCTTTGGAGACTGGTAGCAATTACAGTTATCTCTGAACTATGCAGTCAATATTCCAAATGTATACAAATCATAATAAAAGGTATATTTAAAAATAACATAAAGCATCAAAAGTTCAATGAACAGGGTTATCCAGTAGATAATACGTTAAAAGCTGAGTGCTAATTTCTGTTTCTGTGCTTTCAATTTTTTTCAAGGTAAGAACTTCAACTATTTCTTCACAGAAAGTTAGAGAAACCCTGTGGTAAAATTCAAAGCTGCCTTTAGCCCAATACTTCCCACCAACTTAACAACAAAGTTCAACCTAAGTTATTACAAGACTGATAGCTGTGCTACCCCACACGTCTTACTACATGTAAAGATCATCTTAAGCTCACCCACAAGATAAGCCAGCGAGTCCAAAGATCAAGAAAGAAAGAGTTCCAAAAGCTGCAGGTTAAATCAGTGACAACTCAACCTAAATTGGGGGAATTGAATCCAAAATTGATGATGACAAAGCAGATAGCACACATATTTCTCATCTGGCACTCTGCCCAAGAAATAGCAAACCAAGAAGGAATTCTTATGCAACAAATGAACATATTTTAGAGATACTAACTCAAAAACAAAACGAAACAAAACTTAACATGTTCTTTGATTTTTTATTTCTTATGTCCTTATCATCAAAGAAAGTAGGGGATTAATGAGCAAATCGATTTAAAGGTCAGCTTTCTCAACTCTGAAACACACTTCCAATGGAAAGAGATGCTGCTTTAACCAAATTAACATATGATTTCACAAAACTAATGAAAATCCCTGAATAATAGGCTTGTCACATTTCATTTTCATTTTCTGACCAAAAACTGATTTTTACTAAGAACTGCTTCAAACACGTTAATGAATGATCCTTAACAATTGACAGGATAAAGTAAATAAGTAAAGAAGCCAAAATTCAAAATAAAGTTAACTTTCTATATTCCAAAATAATAACATTTGGCTGTGAACAATTAAAGATAATAATTTGTTACAGATTTAAATGTTTCTTTCGAGCTACAAAGGGCAAATAATATATAGTACATTCCAACAGTCACAATACTATTATACTATGAAATGTAGGGATTACATTCCCTACTTCCAAAATCAGACAGTTTAAAAACTATTTTTGTATATGTTTAAAAATATCAACAATAAAGAAGTTTTGTTTTCCTTTAAATTAGTAAGAGGTTTTATAGTTTATTCCCCCCAGCAAATATCAGGAAAACAAGTTTTTAAATTACAGATGCATTTTAGAATTCTCACTTCTGCAGCAAATCCATACACTAAGAATATCTTGCCAAATAAATGAACTGCTTCTAGCGATGACCTATTTCAAAAGAAAAATCTAACTAAAATTTGTGCGAATGAAACTAAATGGACTCTAATGGACTACTTACCTCAAAACCTACTTATGCGTTATCTACATTAAAGCCATTATGAGAAATAGCATGAAATACTGTTCCATAAATAATACTTTTTTAAAAATAAGCTAAAACAAAAAGCCTAGAGGTTATATTTCTATAATACCTGTGGTCTTCACCTACTTAGCTCAGTATCTTTTATTGTTTCAAATAAAACAGTATAATTTCCTGAAGTAAAATAAGCATTGCTTAAGAGTTCTGTAAGCACTGAAAAACAAGAAAGCAATATTTACTCTTGCTATTTGAAAAATATTTTCATAGTTAACATTTACTGAGCATGTTTCATATGCCAGAAACTGAATAAATAATTTATATGTATTACCTTACCTAACCCTTAAGACAACCCTCTAAGGTAGATACGATTACTATCATTTTAGAGATGAGAAAAGTAAAATTCAAAGAAGTAACTGTGGCAGATCACTAAGCGTTGCCTAAAATCTAATCTCTCCTTTCCTAGTAACAGAGGTATACCTGGGCACATGGCCATCCAGCCCCCATTCAGTTCGCTGTGGTCATGCACCAAGTTCTCACCAATGGTTCTCACTGGTGAACTAAGTTCCCTCGTGAGTGGAGGTGATGTATGCACCTTCCATGTCATGTGCTTCTGTCCCTTCTCACAGTGGAACACAAATGTAGAACTGAGGCAACTTCAACCATTCAGATGACGACAGCGCCCTAAGGGATGGCAGAGAACCAAAATAAAAGAAATAAGCAGTGCTCAAAGTGCCTATCCATCCTGGACAATCGTCCACCTGTGAAATAATGGAAAATATACATACTGTAGTCTCTGGTCCTGGTTCCTGACACAGAGCTCCTGAAACCCTTATAATTTCCAGGTGAAAGGAGTATCTCCTGGTCTAATGAGGTAACTCTGGGTGAGCTCCTGGAAGAGGGCTGGTCACCAGAAAGAACAAGCCATGATTAGAAGCTTGGACTTTTCAGCCCCGCCTCCCATTCTCTTGAGAAGGGAGAAAGGCTGAAAATGGACTTAATGATCTGTCATGCCTACATGATAAAGCCTCCATAAAAATCCCAATTATATGGGGTTCAGAGAGCTTCCAGGTGGGTGTGCACATCCAAGTACTGGGAGCATGATGTACCCCAACCCACACGGAAAGGAGCTTCTGCACTCAGGGCCCTCCCAGACCTGAGAGGGTCCTTCATATTTCTCTTCATCTGACTGTTCATCTGTATCTTTTATCATATCTTTTTTTTTTTTTTTGCGGTACGCGGGCCTCTCACTGCTGTGGCCTCTCCCGTTGCGCAGCACAGGCTCCGGACGCGCAGGCTCAGCGGCCATGGCTCACGGGCCTAGCCGCTCCACGGCATGTGGAATCTTCCCGGACCGGTGCACGAACCCCGTGTCCCCTGCATCGGCAGGCGGACTCTCAACCACTACGCCACCAGGGAAGCCCTATCATATCTTTTAATGAGCTGGTAAACAAAAGTAAATGTTTCCCTGAGTTCTGTGAGCTGTCCTAGCAAATTAATTTGATCCAAGGTGGGAGGAGGTCATAAGAACCTCTGATTTGTAGCCAAGTTGGACAGAAGTTGTACGTAACCTGGGGACCTACTTGCCCTTGGCATGTGAATTGGAGGGGGCGGGGCAGAGTCATGGGACTGAGCCCTTAACCTGTGGGATCTGATGCTATCTCCAGGTAGATAGTATTAGAACTGACTTAAACTGAAGGACACCCAGGTGGTATCCCAGAGGATTGCTTGTTGGGGGAAAACCTCCAAGCATTTGGCAACTAGAGGCATCAGAAGTGTTCTGTGTGAAAGAAAAGGAGACACACAGGGGGGAAGGAATGAAGTTTTTCAAAACACTCTTTCAGGTAAAAACAAGAGAAATATTAGAGAAAATGTTAGCAAGCAATGAGCTTCTATCTTTAGAGCCACTGTTTTGGGGAAGTGTCGATTATACCAGCTTAGCTCTTACTCAGAGAATCTTAGAAATTGGTAACAGAAATGGGGTGCTGATATTATATAAATATAAAATAGGAGGCACTGGCTGAGCAACTGGGTGCTAGGTAACAAGAAAGAAGCTACTGCTAACTGGAAAAGGTTATAAACTAGTGACCCTTGTTTGTCACAGTAAAGTAGTTGGTGAATCTGTCACCTGAGACAACCTGTAAGGCAGCTGAACAACATGCCTATAGAACCTACTGCTCTAAGAAAAGTAGATGGAAAGTGCAGGAATGGGTTATTTCTGTAATTTCCAGGTATTCAACCAGAATTAACTGTCTAACATTGATGGGGCTATTGTCACAAAGAACTCCCGGAACTAACTGCATACATTCTTTAGCAAAAGTCTAAGACTTTCTTACCTTATACAATAAAAATATCAGTGTTAAGATGCCTTAGTATGTCTATTTCTAAATTAGTTTCATCCTTCCCTCAATGACAATTGAACAGAAAGCACTAAATAAAACCTCACATTTTGGAAATGGAGAAATGGAATATTTTATTTCCAAAAAACTTTCTTAGAGGAAAACAAATTTTTAATCTTATTACCACAGTCATCCAGTAAATCTTTTGTTTCACTTTAATATTACACACATCTAAAAATACAACAATTAGTAAGATATATTATTTCAAACACACTTCCTTTAGAAATGTTTAATTATTTTAACTGGAGATTTTGTATATTTTGCTTCACTTGTTCTCTCTCTCTCTCTCTCTTATTATCTTTTCATTTCCAAATTTAGCTAAGAATTTGTTAGAATTTCATTCAAGGTCAAGTTGTGTGTTTCTTTAAAATACTGGGAAGTCATAATCCTCAAATATATATGTAAATAAAAATTCAGTGTTATGTTAGTTATTATAAGAAACTTTGGTTCCTAAAAGTGCTGTCAATTTAAAGACTCACAGTACTTTCAACCACCCCCACCTACTACAAAATGGAGACTAGATGTATGAATAAAATTAAGTAAAAGAAAGAGCCTAAAAAAGCACTAGTCAAAAAACTAAGAAAAATTACAGAAATAAAACCTTGTCTCAAATGTCATCTTCTTGATAAACACCAAAATTTATCCAAGAAATGCCTGCTACTTTCTATCCCTAAATATATTTTCCCAATAGCCTACTTATTTAACAGTGAAATTTAGACCACGATGTTGTGTTGGTTGCTTATTCAGAAGAACTACAATGATTTTTATCCCTACATTCTCCTTTTTCTTTAGGCACATAACAAATAATAAAACACAGAAGTTTTAGGTTTCAACTAAAATGAGAAGTTGGATTCCATTTAAGTTTGTAATTTACTCATTTCCTAACCCCTGACATGGCTTCAAGTCT
The DNA here is from genome assembly GCF_059928025.1 of Delphinapterus leucas. Taxonomy (NCBI): domain Eukaryota; kingdom Metazoa; phylum Chordata; class Mammalia; order Artiodactyla; family Monodontidae; genus Delphinapterus; species Delphinapterus leucas. The sequence continues at coordinate 38,783,538 of NC_143136.1, read as the reverse complement.
TTTAAAATTATTTAAACTTTAGCAGCTTAAAAATGGGAGAAAAAGAGAGATAATGTCTATGTCTGAGCAGAATCAGGAAAGAATACTTAGTTGTGCCTAATGAAAATGTATTATATAGCAAAATTTGAGACAGTCAGTTAAAAAAAAACTATCAAGTTGGATATTTCTATAGATGCTTCCATTCAAAACAAAAAAAATAATTATATACTCAAAAGAATTGAAGCCAAGTCTCAAAGAGATATTTGTACACCTACATTCACAGCAATGAATTCAATAGCAATTCAATAGCAAAAAGGTGGAAACAACCCAAGTGTTTATTGATGGATGAATGTACAAACAAAATATGATATATCCATGCAACAGAATATTACTCAGCCTTAGAAAGTAAGGAAATTCTGACACATGCTACAGCATGGATGAACCTTGAAGACATTTTGCTAGATGAAACAAGCCAGTCACAAAAAGACAAATACTATACGACTCCACTTATATGAGATACCTGGAATAGTCAAATTCATATAGACAGAAAATAGAATGGTGCTTGTCAGGGCATGTGGGGGTGGGGGGAGGGAGAAATGGGAAGCTTTGTTTAATGGGTATAGACTTTCAGTTTTTCAAAATGAAAAGATTGCATAACAATGTCAATGTACTTAACATTACTGAGTTTTACATATAAGAATGGTTATTTAAGGTGGAAAATTTTTATGTTATGTGTATTTTACCTCAATTAAATTCTTCAATCTACACATGGATTTTTTTAAAAAAGCATGTACCAGGCTTCCCCGGTGGCACAGTGGTTGACAGTCCGCCTGCCGATGCAGGGGACATGGGTTCATGCCCCGGTCCGGGAAGATTCCACATGCCGTGGAGTGGCTGGGCCCGTGAGCCATGGCCGCGGAGCCTGTACTCCGCAACGGGAGAGGCCACAACAGTGAGAGGCCCGCGTACCGTAAAAAAAAAAAAAGCATGTACCTATGGAAGGGGTGAACAAAACAGAGATAACAAAGATGAAAAAAGATAATAAAAATCACGTTTCAAAATCTTGAAAGCAAGCAAGCAAGCAAGAAGCTAATCAAATGTAACATCACGAGAGTAGTAGGCAGTTATAAAATTCAGTAGGAGGGAGAAGCACTTCCAGAATGGCCAAGTAAGGACCCCCCAAAATCTGATCCTCCATAAAAGCAATGAGAACACTGGAAAAATTGTGAACTTGAAGATATGTGGATTAAGATTATCCAGGCTTAGGAACAGAAAAAGAATGAAGAAAAATTAACAGAGCCTCAGAGACCTATGAAACTACAGATATTGTATCATGCCATGCACACTGGGAATTCCAGAAGGAAAGGAAAGAAACATTATTTGAAGAAATATTGGCCAAAGACTACCCAAATTTGATGAAAAATTAATCTATACATCCAAGGAGTTCAATAAACTCAAAGTAGGATAACTAAAAAGAATCCACACCAAGACACATCATAGTCAAAAAATGTCAAAAGAGAGAAACTTGAACACAGCAAGAAAAAGTCTCATCACAACCAAAGGATTCTCAATAAGATTAACAGTTGATTTCTCATCAGACACTATGAAGGCCAGAGAGCATTGGAACAACACATCCAAATCAGTGAAATTTTAAAAAGTTAACCAAGACTTCTATATCCAGCAAAATTATCCTTCAAAAATGAAGAAGAAATTAAGACATTCCCAGCCAAGCAAAACCTGAGAGAATCCGTCACTATCAAATCTGTCTTACAAGAAATACTAATGGGAGTTCTTGAGGCTGAAATGAAAATCACTAAATATTAACTCAAATCCACATGAAGACATAAAGAGAATTGGAAAAGCTAACGACATAGTTAAATGCAAAGTACATTATAAATGTGTTTTTGTTTTTGTTTTTGTTTTTTTGCGGTATGCGGGCCTCTCACTGCTGTGGCCTCTCCCGTTGCGGAGCACAGGCTCTGGACGCACAGGCTCAGCGGCCATGGCTCACGGGCCCAGCCGCTCCGTGGCATGTGGGATCTTCCCGGACCGGGGCACGAACCCGTGTCCCCTGCATCGGCAGGCGGACTCTCAACCACTGCACCACCAGGGAAGCCCTAAATGTATTTTTGTTTACAACGCTTTTCTATTTAAAAACAACTACATAAGACAATAACTATAAAAGTGTTAATGATGGGCTTACAATGTATAAAGCAAGGAATTAAGCCATATTGAAGTAAAGTTTTTGTATACTTTTGAAATGATGTTGAAATTGATCTGAACTTGATTGTTTTAAATTAAGAATTTCACTGTTAATAACCAGGCAACAACTAAGAAAATAACTCAAAAATAATCATAACAATATTATCAGGAATGACAGAACAAAGGCCTATGAAAATTATCTTCTCCAGAAAAGCAACAACAAGAAAATTTAAATGGCACACTACAAAACATATATATTTAATGCAAGTAATGGAGGAACTGAGGAACAAAAAAAACATAAGACACACAGAAAACCAATAGCAAACACGCAGATATATATCCATCTGATAAACAGTAATTACATTAAATGTAAATAAATTAAACACTCCAATCAAACATTCTAGTTAAACACTCACCAAAAGGCAGTGATTGGCAGAATATATTTTTATTTTTTTTTCAGAATATATTTTTAAATGAGTCAACTACATGCTATCTAAAAGAGACAATTGAGATTCAGAGACACAAATGGGTAAAAGTAAAAGGATGGAAAAAGATACATCATGGGAACAGTAACTAAAAAAAGAGACGGAGTGACAATGCCAACAATAGACAAAATAGACTTTAAGGCAAAAATGGTAACTTGGGAGAAAGAATATTTTATAAAGATAAATGGGTCGATTCAAAAGGAAGACATAATGACTATAAACATATATGTTACAAGGAGCTGCAAAATACATGAGTAGAAACTGACAGAGTTTAAGGGAGAAAAAAACAATTTAACAACAATAGTTAAAGATGTCAATACTCCATTTTCCATATTGGATTGAATAATTAGGAGATCAACAAGGACAGATATGCACCAAAAGCACAAGAAAGAAAAAAAAGGATACTTGGGCTTTATCAGAATTACAAACTTTTGTGCTTCAAATGACACTGTCAAGAGAGTGAAAAGACAATCCAAAAAACATAAGAAATATTTTCAAGTCATATGTCTCATAAGTGTCTAGAATCCAGAAAGTTACAAAAAAAATCTGTACAACACAAAAATTTTTAAATAAATAAATTTATTTTAAAATTAGCAAAGGATTTGAAGAGACATGCCTCCAAAAAAATATACACAAATGGCCAATAACCACACAAAAAGATGCTCAACATCATGAGTCATTACACAAAAGCAAATCAAGACCACAATGAAATACCACTTCATACCCACCAGAATGGTTAAATCAAAAAGAAAAGCAGTAACAAGTGTAGGTAAGGATATGGAGAAATCGGAACCCTCAGACATTGCTGAGTAAAATGTAAAATGGTGCACTCACTTTGGAAAACTGTTTGGCAGAGCCTCAAAATGATAAACATAGAGTTACCATATGACCCAGCAATTCCACTCCTAGGTGTATACTCAAGAGAACTGAAAACATATATCTACACAAAAACTTTTACACAAATGCTCACTGCACAATTATTCATAATAGCCAAAAACTGAGAACATCTCAAATGTCCATCAACTGATGAATGGATAAACAAAATGTGGTATATATATACAATAAAATTTTATTTGGCTCTACAAAAGAATGGCGTGCTAACACATGCTACAATATGGATAAACTTTGAAAACATTATGCTAAGTGAAAGATGTCAGTCACAAAAGGCTACATATTATATAATTCCACTTTTATGAAATGTCTACAAGAGGCAAATCTACAGCGACAGAAACTAGAGTGATGGTTGCCAGGCGCTGGAGGCAGGGAAGATGAGTGACTGCTAAGGACACTGGGCTTCTTTTGAGGGTGATAAAAAGGTTCTGAAATTACAGGGTGGTGATGGTTGCACAACTATGTAAATATACTAAAACCCACTACATTGTACACTTTAAGATGATGGATTTTATGGTATGTGAATTATATCTCAACAAAGCTATTATTTTTTTAAATCAGTGAGGAAAATGAATACCTACAGAATGACTCACCAAGATAGAAAATAAACTATATTCTGTTTTATAATCAGTACAGACCCAGACTGTGGTGGATGTAAAGATGATAATAATGTAAAGATAAATAATAAACAGTGCTAATCTTTAAGGAATTTAGTCTTTAACAAGAAGTATAATCAATAACAAATCTTTGGAAAGAATTCTGATTCCTTCACCTAGTTTTCACTCTCAAAATACATAAAATGCTAATTTTACCATGACAAACTTTAATAGAAAACTCAATTCCAGCAAACTTTAAATATTAGCCAGGACTTCCCTGGTGGCGCAGTGGTTAAGAATCCACCTGCCAATGCAGGGGACATGGGTTTGATCCCTGGCCTGGGAAGATCCCACATGCTGCAGAGCAACTAAGCCCATGCACCACAACAACTGAGGCTGCACTCTAGAGCCTGTGAGCCACAACTACTGAGCCCACATGCCACAACTACTGAAGCCCACGCACCTACAGCCCTTTCTCTGCAACAAGAGAAGCCACCGCAACGAGAAGCCCGCACACCACTAGGAAGAGTAGCCCTCACTCGCCGCAACTAGGGAAAGACCGCACGCAGCAACGAAGACCCAACGCAGCCATAAATAAATAAATTTTTTTAAAGTATGTTTAAAATTTTTTTAAAATAAATATTAGCCACCACCAAAATTCAACAACCAGATGCTAAAGGTAAATTAACTCGAATTCTATCTCCAGTCACACTTCTCTCCAAGCGCAGTAAGTTCCAAGCTGTGGTCCAGCCTCCCAGCTCTGTTGCACCGTGTGATCCTAGCTTGGGGGTGCCAAGAAATTTCCATGACCTCATTTCCTCACCCTGGACCCAACTCCATGCTTACTTCCCCTTCAGATTTTACAGCACCAAAATTTTATGCCTTTAGGCATCTAACTCTTTCCTTCAAACACCATTAGTTACTGAGGTTCTTCAGACATATATTTTAAATCAGGTCATCAAACCAAGTGCAGCTCCCTTCTTTTATGTCTTTTTATTTCTTTTACTTAGTAAAGATCCAAAATGGTCCTTACCAGGACCAAAAGGCCTCTCCCTGTGTTTGGTGCCCTGCGCTAAAAAAGCCAGGTATTCACACCACCACATATGTTTTGTTGCTCCAGAACAGGGGTTACAAAACAGATGCAGGCAGCATATGAATTTAGTTTGGCCTGAGCCATTCTAAAAACATTTTAATTACCAACATACTATACCCAAGAGATGTTTTATGTACAAACTTATATTTTTACCTTCATTTGAAAAATCTGACGATTTGGCCATGCTGCACCCAAATTCCCATGTGGCAACAACTGGGTGACCTGAGTGGTGACACCTCCTTCCCCTCTGATGAAGAATGCCTCTCCAGGATCCTCACCACTCCACAAGGTTTCCGTGCACAGCACTTTAAGCCAGTTTCACTTGTGTCCTGCTGGCTCTGGAGGGGTTGGAGTATGAGAACCGAGTCCAAATCCAGAGAGTTAGAAGTTGTTTCTAATCATAAGGGGAAGACCTTTTCCTTTATATTTGGTTTCAGGTTGCATGGCCACTTTCCTCTACCTTTGCCAAGCTCTCCTAGTTTCTCACTCCAAACGGCTTCAACTTCCTGTCATCACCATCACATCTAACATCTGTACCACTCACTTACTTAAATTACCCTGGGGCACTCCTACATAATTCTGGCCTGGCAAGAAGCAGTGTTCATTCCAGGCCAACACGACAGAAAGCACTGAGGATCTCATCCACAGACCAATGAAATCTTCATTTCCAGACTCACTTCTCTTTGAAGATAAATGCTCCTCCTAAATTTCTGAATTTTGTGTTAATAATAAAATGCTTCTCAAACTTTACTGTGTATAGAACATAACTGAGGATCTTGTTAAAATGCAGATTCTGACTCAGTAGGTCTGGCTTCTGGGTAATGCTGATGCCACTGGTCTGTAGACTACACTTTGAATAGCAAGGAGTTAAAAGGCTTACAAAGGAAGAAGGAGGTTTCTGATATGGGAATTATCTCAATGAATCAGACCTCCAAGACTTGACTTTCTGCCATTTTAAAACTACAAAAATAGTAATCTTTTAGCATCTGTGCCAACTTAATATCTGATTTATATAAATAATAGCCTTTCATAATGGTCCATGAAAAAGAAACACGTGGTTCCTTCAGCCATGAGGCATGGACCATTGTGTATGTATTCACTTCATGATCAATACTGAGCATTATACAGAGGTATCAGCCAAGTTTCCTTATCTTCAGAGTACTTAAAGTCTAGTTGGCAAAAAGACTGATAGCAAACAAATAAGTAGTGCACCACCTAAAGCTATAAGATAGTGATTGCTATAAGATATTGCTCAATTGCTATAAGATTGCTATAAGATAGTGATTCCCAAGAGTGGGGCCTATTAGCATGTGGGGGGAAGGTATCAAACTAAATACACTGCCCTCAATCCCCTCCCAGATTAGGATACTCACTCTACCCCCAAACTTACTGCCAATCATGACAAAGGAAGCTACATTTACTTCTAGAAATGCCATATTCTTCATAAGAGTAAGATGGGGGGGGGATGATGAAAAGCACCACTTTTAAATGACACACAGAAAAGTAGGTAGAACGGGTGGGCATTCCAGGTGGGAAGTGTTCCTGTGGTAAAAGTGCTGAGGTGGAGATGAGTCTGGGGTATTTATGGAATGGAAAGAGGACCTGCCTACTGGAAGTAAACCAGAGTGGTCCACTTACCACCGCCCCGTTCTAGGTGGAGGAAGCATGGAAGCGATCTCCTAAGAACTGGATGACCACCATTAACAACCTTGAAAAGATATTTCTTCTTACAAAGGCTGAACTAGTTTGCCTCTCAGGTCCCTTCCAATTTTTCCTCAACTGCAGAACAAAATTTCAGTTTTCCTCTAACACGGAATTCTAACCTGAATCAGGTGCCTTGCCTGATGTTGACCATGAGAAATGAGTGAAGAGAATGTGAACATGTAGAAGTGGATGTGTATAAGTTGAAGAAAAAGAGAGCCTAAGTCATTGCATCGGGTTCAATTCCATGGCTGCTCTACACCCCTGGTTCTTTGAGACGGCTCTCGAAGGTCTTATTTTCAACTCTGTCGTCAATCATCTTTGCGACTCCTCTCTGAGCCCGGTCCAAATTATCCTCATCTCTCTCACACAGGCAAGTGATGAATTACACTCCAGGTCTTCCCTGACCACCCCATGTAAAGGAAGTCTCAGTTATACTTCCTTCTCTATCAAGGTCCTCCTCTACAAAGCACTTATCACACTTTCAACTATGTTTTCTTCACTTTTTACTCACAAAATATTTCAAAATTACATTCAGGAGATCATACAGTTCAGAAGTTAATATAAAAGTAGCTGAAATACCACCACCCTAATGTAAAAATGTTTACATTTACATTTCTGCCACATTTGCTTTGCAATTACATATTTACTTGTTTATTCACATTTTTGTTACCATTGCCTATATCCTAATTCAATTTTCTGTTTTATCTGGTTAGGGCCATGTCTGAATACTGACCTCTTTTATACCTATCACTCAGCACAGAGCCTGGCACATGTAAGACTCTCAATGTTTGTTCAATGAATAATGCATGAATGACTTCTGTCCTAGAATGAAATAATGGCCATCACTACAGAAGAGTTATTAGACAAAAGACAATCACTCCATCTTTATTAAAGTTCAAAAAAAAAGAGAGAAATGGATCTTTCTTTTTCTTTGGCCTCACCTGAGGCTTGTGGGATCTCAGTTCTCCAACCAGGGATTGAACCCGGGCCACAGCAGTGAAAGCCCGGAATCCTAACCATTAGGCCACCAGGGAACTCCCCAAGAAATGGACCTTTATTGAAGGATAAGGGTTAAAATTTAAATGTGTGCTATAACTGGATATTCCACATTAGAGTGGGTTAGCTGAACAAGAAACAGAACTTCCCTAGAGGCCCTTATCCCTCTTGCCCTGGATAGCACATATATCTGCTAAAAGACACGGGCAGAGGGGAGATGAGCTCTCAAAGTATCTTCTAGTTTAAAGATGCCAACTCAATAGCTTAAAGAGGGAAAGAACAAAAGAAGCGAGGGAGGCAGGGAGGGGAGAAAAGAAGGAGAGAAGAAGGGAGGGAAGGGAAGAGAGAGGGAGGGAGGAGGGAAGGAAGGAGAGGAGTCCTATGCAAAGAATCCTAGACCACTAGAGAACAATTATATTTTTTCTAGGTTAGGTTGGAGGCAATACAGATCGTGTTCTGAAAACCCTCGAGTACCAAGTCCATTTGTCTGAAATGAAGCCAAGCCTAAGGAAAAAGTATAAGAAAAGTCATGTCCAATTGTCAGACTTCTCCACCTCCTTTTACCTATACTCCTGGCCAGCCAGTATCTTAACACAAAATCCTAAAACCCTGGGTTCCTCCCACTGTGGTTCCTTACATGCTCTCAAATATTATGTATACACTCGTACTCTCTCCACATCAACTTTATTGGATCTAAGTTCTATTCCTTTGTGCTCTTATTCTTCCAATAGGTCACTGAGAGGTATTATGCTTCTGACTTAAAGGACTGTCCGTTACTGAAAATATTTCCTCAACTCTTTTTTTTTTTAACCTCCTCTACTCTTTATGGTCAATGTGGACCTCCAACTCTCTCTAATGAAAAAAATGTCTCAGTCCTAAGACTGTGGCAGATTGTTTTATTTGTTAACAATTCTTCCTTCCCTCCCTGTCCTTGACACGGTTCCCCGTGGGCAGAGTTTAGTACTGAGCTATGCCACTTGATACAAGAGAAATCATTTCTAATCCACGTCATGAAGAAACATTTTTCTGGCTCTACAGATATCTTACACCACAGATAAAATATCATATGAGCACCTTTCCCCTAAACAGCCAGGGTACATCAGCACAGAGAAGCAGCCTTATACTCCCTGCCTATCACTTTGCAGAGCACATGCAGATACTCAGGGGCCGCAATTTGGCTGTACCCAGTTTTCATTTTCTTTTAGTATTTCCTCAAGATCAGAAGGTGCTACATCTTCGCTGTGAATGGAAGAGCATGTGGATTGGCTTCTAGGTACAACTTCTTTTCTTCATGAACCCATCACCTTCTTATCTGTACATGAAACTTATGCTCTGTCAGTCCTGCCTCCTGAGGACTTTTCCAGTCTCATATATAATGGTTAACCAAAAGAAAAATCTCTTCCCCTATAGCTCGAGTTTTCAGTGATAAATGAACAAAGCATCACCGAATGCTCCTCCCTGAACAAATGCCAAAGGCTGATTCATTCTCTGCATGACATCGGTGGGTTTCATCCAACCATAAAGTGAAATATCTGCTAGCGTGCACTTGATACTAATCGCTCTTCCCTACTCCACTGATATTATGCAACAGCCAACCGTGTCATTTGACAAAGGAATTCTGTCAATAACTTCCGGTTTCTCTCTAAGGATAATGTTTGTCTTTAACTTTCCAGCTGATTTTCCAGGTGTCTCTTCAATAAAATGACTTATACTTACTTCTGTTACAAGGATCCTTTAAGGAAGATACTAGACTTTTAATCTCTTACCCACCGTTAGCAGCTTAATACATTAATTTTGTAACGGAAAACATTATTGGGTACTTGCCCTGGGAAACTTGAATAGTATAACAAGGAAGCCACTGTGCTTTGTTTGAAAATGACACCAAAACATCCATGGCTTCACAGACAAAGTTTCATAACAGGCAATGACTGGGGACTTGGAGCGAATGGATGGCAAGCCCAATAAAAAGCAGTTTTGAGGTAGTCATCATCATACTTCCATATGCACTTTTTCATTTCAGCTACTGTTTTGAAATCATCACTCTCACAAACGTCCTTGTTTTTACACATACAGATACACATTTTATATTTGGAATGGGATTCGGTTCTATAAGTATGTTTATGACATTCGGAACTGCAGCATTTACATTACTATTTTCATCACTATTTTCACACTGCAATGAACCACTTTTGAGCCACTGATCTATTTTTGTGAAACTGAGATATAATTTAAGACCAGCAACAACAAACTATGCTATTTTAACAAATAAACAATAAGCAAATGACATAAAAAGTATATTAACCAAGATGAAGTGCACCATGATGAAGTGCTTATGAAATGTAAGCTATATTGACCAGTGCAGTCTTCATAGCATGAACACAATTTTTTATATCATAATAACTTTTAAGAACATAATGGGATTTCTGATGAAATTGTAATTACTCTCATATTTCAAGGTCCTACATGCTCTGCCACTCCTACACTATCTTTCTGATTCACATTTCGAAGTCCCCCCCATCACCCCACCCCCTTGTGTTGGTCTTCTTGCTAACCTTTGAACACATCCAAACACATTCTCACCTTCAGGCCTTCGCACTGGCTGTTCCCTCTGCCTGGAACACTGCTCCCCAGGTATCTGTATGAGTAACTTCTGTCACTTCCTTTAACTCTTTGCTTAAGGTCTCTTTCTTCATGATGGCTACTCAACTATATTTATCCTGTTCTACTTTCTTTCTTCCAAAGCACTTATCCCCTTCTACCATGCTATATAATTTGGTTTATTGTGCATCTCCCACTCCTACCCCTCCACTCCCAACTGAAAGAAAACTTCACAAGGGCAGTTTTATTCATTCAGCAACTAGATTCATGGAAGGTGCTAAATAAATAGTAGTTGAGTGAATGAATGAATAAGTGAAATGTTTTCACTGCTTTTCCTTTTTAGCCACCAATCTGTCTGTGGATCTTACTTTGAGAATTAAACAGAAAATGGAGAACTATCAAATGATTTAAGCAAGAGAACTGTACAAGGTCAGAAGATGATTTAAAGTTTGGAGAGGCTGGACTTTTTTTTTAGTTTAAAAGTCAACCCATGAAAAAAATGATGAAAGTCACAATTTTCCAAATGACTAGGTCTTCGTAAGTAGTTAATTTCAACCCCACAATACACATATCTATAGATATATGATCAATGTTTGTATATATACATATACACATATGTGCATGCACACATTAGACATATGTTGAACAAATCTAGAAGAAGCTAAGGACATTTTTCCATCATATGGGCATTCTTCATATAAAAGCTAATGACTTAGGTAATAGTTAAGACAACCATCCATCATAATTTTCCTGGGATAGCCCAGTTTATACTGTTTGATCTGGTGCCCCTTCCAGTCAGTATCCCCTTTTACTCTCAAAAGTGTCCTTATCTGAGCAAAAATAATTACATGGTTATCCTACTCATAAAGAAGATACATACATTTCTTCTTATTCAAGCATGCCAACCAAGCTTTGGAGGATTTTAGCAGAGTGGGTGTGGAAAAAGTGACAGCCATAATTAATTGTAACACCTGCTGGCCAGCGCTGCAAGTGAACTCTTTCAAACAGGCAATTCTTTAGCCAAGGAGCACAGCCATTGTTGAAGTACATGCCACAAGCTTCATATACCTAGCTTTAGAACTCAAATCCCCACCAGGTCACCTGCACAATCTCCAGCCCCTATGAGAATGTTCACGTGATGAGTGGGCACAGCACATTCTTCTCTGCAAGCCCTTTGTCTGAAAAACTGAGACCCAAACCCAAGACTCTAGTCAAAAGAGAGGGCAGAAAACAAAGGCTCTTCTATTATCCTCGTGGCCCAGAGGGCTTGGAAACTAGGAGAATGTGGAGTCAAGTCTTCACAACGACACATGTGTTTTGGTCTCTCAGTAAATTCCAAGAACTTGACCAAACACTAGATCTTGAAACTTTCATTCATATCTGCAAAAGCCATGTACCCATCAGGTCTGCAAACAGAATTTTGTTGAAGCTGCTCTCCCAAATCATAGGAGTTGTCCCAATTCATGCCAGCCCTAGGTAAACAGGCACATTCTTATTGTGCTCGAAGACAATAATAACCTGGGCTCAGAGCCAGAGTAGACACTTAATATGTCAAGGAAAAAACTATTTTATTTCTTATATGTATAAATAGATGACAAGCAACCAATTACATCAGTCTTTTGTCTTCCTTGCTATTTCTTTTTTCCTTATGCATTTTTTGGGTTTTTTGGGTTTTGTTTTTTTTTTACCTTTCTTACCTTTGCATTTAACAAATTAAAGACTGAAACAAAGCCAGACTCAAAATTTGAAGTCAGGAGAGGGTGGTGAAGAAAATAGTGAAGATTCCTTAATATCTAGGGTGACCACATAATTTATCATCCAAACCAGGGCACTTTTAAATGTGAAAGGGGATGCATTTGATAATTCAGATAGGTCAACAGGAAAAAACCAGGACTACTGCAGGCTAACCAGAGGGTGTAGTCACCCTTCTAATCCCTCATACATTTTCCCACACAAAAGACATCCTATGTGTAAAGAAGCAATTCTGCCTCTGCTACATCAACCGAACTTCAAATATAGTCTTCTCTCTTTCAGGCCAGGCCTGGCTTTCCACAATGGAGCTGGAAATGTTTTCACTCCACCCTGCCATTCCCTATTCGTGCAAAACTGGCTCCATTTTTACTCAAGAAAGCAGGCAGCAACACACTAGAATGTGGATGCAGGCCAGGTGCCCAGTAAGCCCCGGGCCTGGTGCCTCGGGTTTCTCATAAAGGAATACTTCACAAGAAAGGAAGCAACCTGGTGAGAAGGTACACAGATACCAGCCACGGATTTAACAATCCGAATTTGAATGTTAGACCCTTTTGTTGATGCCAAGGCACACAATGAAACTGGACAGAGCCCGAAAGCTACCTCTCCAGCAGCACACATTCATCCAAAAGAAATGGCTATGGCATCTGTCCTCAGCTACAGGTAACAACCTTGGTTTCTTTGTCTTTTGCTGAGATCAGTGGTGCAGAAGGATTTGAAAAAAGTAAGAAAATATGTTTTTTTTTCCCTCAAGATCACAGTTCCCACATTAAACAGAGCCAGTGCTTACTTTTACCCCATACTTCCTGTTCAGGGGGGTCAAACATTGCTCATGTTCTTCATTAAATTTAGTCCTGTGGTTAGTGACTATTAATTCACTGGAATATTCTCCCTCACATGCATGCAGAGGGGAGACCAATTTTGCAATCTAGTTGGAATCTACAGCACAGAAGAATCTATGATGGTGGTAGGAGCAGAAAAGCTCCAGCTGGCTTATCTCAAATGTTCAGAATGACTGATTTCTTCACGGACTCCACAGTCATTCAAAAAGATTCACTGCCCAAGGCTGTTCAATGCTGTGATGGAGGCAATGATAAAGCAAATGTCTTAGGCTGTTAAGTCTTATAAAAGTAGAGTACTACCCATAGCTGAGAGTCTCATGACAAATGCTGGGAGCCAGGGAACCACCTGTCACAGAGATGGTAGAAGAAACTCCTTTTGAATTCATGCAGATTGGACTAAGTCCTTCCAGCTAGGAGACACTATGAGTCCAAGGGGCCATTTGTATACAACTGCTTTTTCCCAGTGATACGATAATCTTAAATGCAAAGACATTTTTGTTAATATAACTGTTTAAACTGCTTCACATAACCACAATTGAGGCCAAAATGGGCCGAAGTAATAATCAAAACAAACAGCTCAATAATGACTTTTTAAATGTTCACAGAAAAAAGAAACTAACTGGTTAGGCTGCTGGATGATAAGGTTATAATGCCTCCTTTGGGAGATGAAAATTATGGCTTCCCCACCTGACCCCATCTCCCAACAGTGAAGTGGATAATTTCTGAAGAATACAATGACCCTTTATGCTGGGCTTCTCTTGTCTGCTAGGGATGCCATCTGTCTCCCACACTATATAAACAATCCCTGCAGGAATCTTCTGATGCCCAAACAGATTAGCAAACTCCAGATTTTCAGACCATTAATAATATCCCCATCCAGATTAGGCTTCTTGCTTTAATAACTCCAAAGATAAGCCTAATAACTGATCCTTTTTGTTTACAGGTAATGTGAGTGTCATTTTAAAGATAACCTCTCAGAACACACAGCCATCTGTTGGAGGGGGAGCGGGTGGAGCTCTCTCTAGGCAACAGAAGAAATGAGCCCTTGAGGGAACAGGAGAAATAGTAAAATGAAAATCATACTTATGAGACAAATGAAAACATGAAATTTCACCAGGTCTAATAGAGGACTCTAATAATTACATTAAAATCTTTTTCTTCCAAATGACAAACTAGAAAACTATTCAAAAAAAGACAAGTTTCACACTTTGACAAAGGCATACGTACAATGAGAATTCAGAGTTTGCTTGACTCTAGGACGGTGAAAGCAGAAACCGTACTGGGAAGGCTAAAGGCCCCCGGGAAGTTTGCCTACCGTTCACCTCTACCTACGAGGATTGCTGACGCTTGCCTTCTCCAAGTTTATTATCGATTGATCCCCTGTAACTCTGTGAGCTCTCTGTATTGTCTCCAAAGACTTCCAACTCTAAAAGAAATAAATGTACCTGTAAAGCTGTTCCTAAATTAATAATAATCAAGGAAAAACACCTGAGCTCTGCTAATAGCGGAAAACACAAGGCATGGAAGAGCCAGACCTCTGCAGTTGCACGTCCTCGGAAACGTCTACGTCTAAATCTGCAGCCCCAGTTTCCTCCAGGCCCCAAGCCCCCGCAGAGGATGTTCACAACACGTTCCAAACCAAAAAGGAAATGAAGCCTCCGCTCCCTCAAGTGACGCTCAAATGGACCCAAAAGTCTCAGCTCCCCAGGAGAACCAAACCTTGAAACACGTCCCAGTGCCTCTCGCCCGCGTCTCTGGGCAGCGGAAGCCGAAATGTCAAATGAATGACTGCGCCGGGGCGAGAGGGAGGAAAACAAAGCCACCTCCCGCTGTCCGGTACCTGCGGCGCGAGGGCCGGGCCAGGGCCGCGCACTCACCTGGGACTCGGCGCCCGCTGCCGCCGACTGCGGGTGGGGACGGGGCCGCCGGGCGACAGGGCGCCCCCGCAGTCGCCCGGACCCGCGGCCCCGGCGCCCTCCGGCCGGCCCGCGCACGCCGCGGGGAAAGCAGGCGACCGGGGGCGCCGCCGCGCGTAGCATGCAGCTCCCGGCTGCGGCGGCCGCTGCCACGGGGCCGAGGGACCCTACGCGGCCGTCTCCGACCCGGCGACTCCGAGGCAGCGACGAGAGACGCAGCGCGGAGCCGAGCGCGTCCGACGCGCCCCTCAGCGGCTCTTCCCGCCGCCTTCCGCAGCGGGCTGGGTCTCGGCTCGCCTTTGTGCTGGCATCCTCCTTCGCTCCCAACGACGCCCGGAGCTCCCCGGGCGGCTCCGCGCCGCCGCCCACCCCCGGGTTACGCCGCGCCCCCCGCGCGGCCCGCCGATTCTGTCGAGTCAGCAGCGGCGGCGGCGGCGGCAGTGGCGGGGACGCGCGAAGCCATATCTCCCACCCGCTCTCGGGAGGGCGCCAGGGGTCTGGGCGTCCGGAGCAGGTTTATGGGCGAGCTCGGCGGCCCGGGCGCGGCGCGTCCCCGAGCGGCCCGCAGCGCCTGGCTCCCCGCCGCTCGCTCTCCAGGCGTCGCCCGCGAGCCGCGCGCCGGCCCGCCCGCGTCGCCCTCTCTCGCCGCTCCCCGCGGGCTCGCCCGGCCTCCCTCGCGCTGCCACTTTCCTCTGGCCCAGAGTGCCCGGTGCCCGCCCTGGCCCTCGGGGGGCGAAGGGTGCGGGCCGCTCACCTCCCGCGGCGTCGGCGCCCCTCCCGCTGGAAGCCCGGGAGGCATCTGCCCGCACCTCCCTGCGGGGCGCTGGGCTGGGGGCTTCCTGCACGTCAGGGACCAGAGTGGGGGAGGCGGGAGGGGTGAGGGGAGAGGGCGGGAGGGACTGCCAGACCTTGGCCAGTTGGACCTTCCCGGGGAAGGTGTGGGAGAGCGGGGCGGATGCAGCTGGGCGAAGGACGAATGCCGAGGCTGCGGCGGAGCCCGAGCTGCTCTCCTTCTGCGATGCCGAAAGACATGAGGGTTCCGAGAGGCGCCGCGGAGGAGGAAGACCCTCTGAGGTCAAGCAGGCTGGACTCTTCCTAACTCCCCCCGGAAGGCTGAATGGAGGAGTGTCATGCCTCGGTTTCCCCAACTGCAAGGGCAAGACGGTAATACTCGGGTCACCTACACGGGGTGTGGTCACGATTAAAAATGGATTATTGAAAGCCCTCCCAGCTACTTTGCCTAAAGAGGGCACTCAAATTAAAAATTACCGTATTAATACTTTCAGCTTTCTGTTTACTTCTTTTGTAGCATCTTCATTGACTCAGTCCCACTTAGGGGAAAGAGTAAAAACGCTGACATATAAGACGATTACCCACTATGCGTGATTATCGATCTGGATAAGGGAAAGATTTACTCGATTTTACAGTTTAACTACAACCATAGGAAAGAAGTCCCAAAACATTTTTTCCACAAATAATGGATATCCTTATTTACGGTTTTTTGAGTATGTACTTTCAGTATTATCCATTTCTCTGATAACAGCTATTCATTTTTCCTTTGGGAACTACCCCTCCCCCCTTGCCCACGAGTCTCTGTGGTTCCAGGATACTGACACCTCCCACCCTCACTCCCCAGAACTGGCCAGTCTTCATATTCCAGACCACAGTGATTGGTTCTGGGATAGGCATATTGGTCCAGGAACTCAATCTGGGGTTTTTGCTGAATCAGTTCAGAAAAAGAAGCCCTTCAAACTAGAATAACTTATTTGGAAGGATATAAGCCAGTGATAAATACCACCAATGCCTAAAAATGAAGTCAAGTCAACTTCAAGAGAAGGAAAACTGTGGGAGAGGGGATGATATCTTTTGAGACTTAGGAGGCAAATATATCTGAAGTGAACTCTACCCCCGAAGGTAAAAATCCCCCTCCTTTCCTCAAGGCAGTTTCAGTTGTGTTCTGTCACATGTCACAAAAAGCCCTGACTCATTATTCCTCTGGATCTTTCCATCCCAGGCATCATTGCTAGGCTACTCCAGTGAATTGATGAACAACCCCCCCACGCCCCCCCCACACACACACAAAAGAAAAAAAATGGTCCTATTCTTGTACTTGCTGGAAGAGTAGGGATCCCGAAAGATCCCACATGATGTTCTCTTTCTACAACTTGCTCTAGACTCAGCAACCCCACAACTGCAGCCCTTAACCTCCTGTGTTGATTAAGCGCTGTCTTACAATCTGGCTTTAAACAAAAAAGCATAAAATTAAATAGAGCTAAAATGGATCATTATTGCTGCCCTTAGGTTTAAAAAACAAAACCTTTTTCTCTCACCTTAAAAGCAGTCCCATATATCCTTAAAAAACTACAAATACAACTACCATATGACCCAGCAATCCCACTACTGGGCATATACCCTGAGAAAACCATAATTCAAAAAGAGTCATGTACCACAATGTTCAATGCAGCACTATTTAGAATAGCCCAGAGATGGAAACAACCTAAGTGTCCATCATCGGATGAGTGGATAAAGAAGATGTGGCACATATATACAATGGAATATTACTCAACCATAAAAAGAAATGAAATTGAGCTATTTGTAATGAGGTAGATGGACCTAGAGTCTGTCATACAGAGTGAAGTCAGAAAGAGAAAGACAAATACCGTATGCTAACACATATATATGGAATCTAAGAAAAAATGTCATGAAGAACCTAGGGGTAAGACAGGAATAAAGACACAGACCTACTAGAGAATGGACTTGAGGGTATGGGGAGGGGGAAGGGTAAGCTGTGACAAAGTGAGAGAGTGGCATGGACATATATACACTACCAAACATAAAATAGATAGCTAGTGGGAAGCAGCTGCGTAGCACAGGGAGATCAGCTAGGTGCTTTGTGACTATCTAGAGGGGTGGGATAGGGAGGGTGGGAGGGAGGGAGACGCAAGAGGGAAGAGATATGGGAACATAATGTATATGTATAACTGATTCACTTTGTTATAAAACAGAAACTAACACACCATTGTAAAGCAATTATACTCCAATAAAGATGTTAAAAAAAAAAACTATGTATCAGGCATTAAACATGAGGCTGAGGCTTCAAATAAGGTTAATAGCAAAGTCATCTTAAAATCTCAGACTTGCAAAAGTGTGTAAAGGTTAGGTTCTTTCATACCACACTCCCCATCCCTGTCACTACCACTCCCCAAACTGGGGCCTCCACTTCACAGGATCCCTGACTGGTTCTCATTTAGCCTCTTCCTGAGCTGTTCCTGTGAAGAAAACTCAGTATTTCATTAGCTGGTCAATTCTACATTTAAACTGGCCTAACATTAGACAGTGATTCCTTATATTCAGTTGAAATACTTCTTTCACCTCACAGGGCTACAAGGACTAAAGACAGACTTGGGAACCCCTTGAATTTTCTCTTCCAAGATCTTTGCATGGCCCTTAGCTGTTTATCATAAGGCAGAGTCCTGACCCTTCATCGTCCTCCATTACCTCCTTTCTATGAACGTGCTCACCTTTGAGCACTCCTCCAGAAGCATAGCATTCAAAGCTAAACCCAAAGGCAGATTCCAGGAAACTTAAAATTCAAGCCTCTTCCAGCACCACAAGAGGGGTCCTAGAAGTATATTCATGTGGTATTATATTTCTGTAAAAGTTTTGGAAGTAAAATATTTTCATCTTAAAAGATTGCTGTCTCTGTGTACTCTAACTTCCCTTCAGTCATAATTTCCCTTGTGTCCAGAAGCACTGAAGTGATTGCTGGCATTTTGGGGATCTGGCTAAGGGGAAGCTGAGTTAGTTAAATGGAAAAAATGTATGTGGTTCATGGGCATTACAGCCCATTGGAACAGTAGCATCTATTCTGACTGCTTGAAGGCCTACCGTCACCTGGGTCACTTGGTATTGTGACACGAAGGTGGATGGCCAGAGACCAATCAGCAAATGAATGCTTTGGGGCTCAGCACAGAAGCATGTAGGCAATGGGGTAATGTTTGAAATGTATGGATCCAGAACTAGAATTAGAAAATCCTCTCACATCTTATTCTGTATATGTAAAAGAAATTTGGTACAGATTTTCCCAAATTTGACCACTATCTTAAAAAATGTATGTAACTTTCCCAATAATGAGTTGTAGACTGGAAAGAAAGTCTTCTAAACTACCAATAATAAAAATAAATTTCAATCAACTCCACTAGTGGAAAGACTGAACTATCTATTAACTCTATAGAACAAAATGTAACAAAATCATTTTCATATGAAGAAGAAATCAAAGAGTATGCAGTCAAAAGATGTAGGAAAATGTATTGTTAAAGGTATACTAGGCAGTTAATTAATTTAAAACATCAAGATATTTTTCTGAATTTGGTGATGTCTGGTTCTTGTGAATTTTTTAATTTGTAATTGGTTGTGACTTTTATTCTAAATAAATACTTTTTGTACCTTCTTTTATACTTGTGGGGTTTTTTCTTAAAGAAGCCTCTGTATTGTGTAATCTTCAGACTCCACAAAATGTGGATCTATCCCCTGTTGAACCTGATACTCTGAATATAGTCTAATCAGTGTAGCATTCAGGAAGTGGGAGCTTCCAATGGAAGAAATAACTAAGCACAATAATAGCTGAGACGTCCATTACTGTCCTATTTCATCTATCAAGCATCATAGAGAAATGAATGACTAGTTACAACTAGGGAATTTAGGGCATGACTGAAGAATGTCCATTTGAACACACAAAAAAGAAAATTTCTTAAATGTATTACAACTTTTCTCACTTTTTAAAGAAAGTATACCAAACCTAACTGATTCATCATTTTCATAGTGGCTGTAATTTATTTACTATGCTACGATTCAGTGATACCCTTAGGACCTATCTAGGCATAAATGTTTTTGCCTCTACACTAAATGGCCTCAGGCTCCTATAGTTTTCATTGTTGCTGTTGTACTTTAAAAGTAACTTTTTCCTTTGAACCCGGTATTTTTCCTATAACCTTTTCTTTTCTTGATAATCTTTCTTGTCTCACTTTAAGTTCCTGTTTATGGTCTGGTATGGAATTGATAAACTATATAAACATTCTCATTAGAACTCTGTTTAAAATGCCTTGTGGGAGGGGGGAGGTTCAGTGAATAATATGTGTGAGCTTTAGTGCATACATTTCATGGTATCTGTTGTGGTTGCTTGGAATCCTTTCTTATTTTCTTCCAATTTCTCACTCATTTGTAATGGTAAGAAGCCCTGGATTCTCCTTTTCACATATTCTCTAAGTAAATATTTAATAACCATTTACTATGAGCCAGGCATTCTTCTAAGTGTTAAGGATACAGAAGTAAATGGAACAGAAAAAAAATCCCTGCCCTTGTGAAGCTTATATTCTGATAGAATAGGGAAGGAGAGGTCAAATAATAAGTTGTGGCAGAAAATGTTAGTGTTTACAATATCCATATGCTCCTATATGTTTTCCAGTCTCCTTTGCATTTAGGATAGCTGTGTGACTACTTCTGGCAAATAGAATTTAAGCAGCAATGATGGGTATCACTTCTAACAGTGGAGCTAAAAATCCAATGTGACTTCTTTCCTTCTCTTCACCTTCCCTGGATACCACAGAGGCCACCTGTTGAAATGGTGTCATCCCAAGATGGAAGGAGCCTGCATCACTGAGCCATCACTTGGAGGAAAGCTAACTGATATAAGACTGTGATGAGAGCAAGAAATAAAGTGTTAAGCTACTTATTTGTTACAGCAGCCAGTATTAATGATCCTGACTAGGGACTTCCCTGGTGGTCCAGTGGTAAAGAATCTGCCTTCCAATGCAGGGGACATGGGTTCGATCCCTGGTCAGGGAGCTAGGTTCCCACATGTCGTGGGGCAGCTAAGCCCACACTCCACAGCTACTGAGCTCGCGCTTCTCAACTAGAGAGAAAACCCGCACACCACAACTAGAGAGAAGCCCATGCACCACAGGGAAAGATCCTGCACGTGTCAACGAAGATCCTGCATGCCACAACTAAGACCCAACGCAGCCAAAAATAAATAAATAGATGATCCTGACTACAATGGAAATTAATGCCTTGAAACAGGGTATTGCTATAATTAAAACCTAAGATATGTGGCATTTACTTAGGAGTTAAGTAGCAAAAAACTAACATTGGAAGCTAGAAAGATGGTGATAATAGTATGCAGTGGCAAAACAATTAGTAAAATGTTACCATTATCACATAACTTATCTCTAGCCACTGAGTCAGCAGCAGTTAAGATAAGTGATCGGAAAGAATCAATTAGTAAGTGATAGAGACTACTGATTGCATATGGCAAAGTATCACAAAAAAGATACGAGTTGAGGAAAGAAATAACCAGTTTTCAAAAATAAATGAGAGATTACAGAAAGTCTAGAAATTTCATTCTTCACAGAGGTGGATTGACAAAGCCCCAGTAAAATTCAGCCAGGGAAAAGATAACGTTTAAGGGTGTGGTTAGATAGGTTCAAGGTTACCATTAAATTGAGGAACGTTTAGTCTTACATTTACAAAAACACTGGGTATAGTTACTGGCACACGTAACTGACTGGAAGAAAAAGATCAGAAACCTATTCATTTGTTTTTTTATTTTTTTAATGTTATTATGATTTTATTTATTTATTTTTAACACCTTTATTGGAGTATAATTGCTTTACAATGCTGTGTTCGTTTCTGCTTTATAATAAAGTGAATCAGCTATACATGTACATGTATCCCCATATCTCCTCCCTCTTGCGTCTCCCTCCCACTCTCCCTATCCCACCCCTCTAGGTGGTCACAAAGCACAGAGCTGATCTCCCTGTGCTATGCAGCTGCTTCCCACTAGCTAGCTATTTTACAGTTGGTAGTGTATATATGTCCATGCCACTCTCTCACTTCGTCCCAGTTTACCCTTCCCCCTCCCCGTATCCTCAAGTCCATTCTCTATGTCTGCATCTTTATTCCTGTCCTGCCCCTAGGTTCTTCAGAACCATTTTTTTTAGATTCCATATATATGTGTTAGCATACAGTATTTGTTTTTCTCTTTCTGACTTACTTAACTCTGTATGATGGACTCTAGGTCCCTCCACCTCACTACAAATAACTCAATTTCATTTCTTTTTATGGGTGAGTAATATTCCATTGTATACATGTGCCATATCTTCTTTATCCATTCATCTGTTGATGGACACTTAGGTTGCTTCCATGTCCTGGCTATTGTAAATAGAGCTGCAATGAACATTTTGGTACATGACTCTTTTTGAATTATGGTTTTCTCAGGGTGTATGCCCAGCAGTGGGATTGCTGGGTCGTATTGTAGTTCTATTTATAGTTTTTTAAGGAACCTCCATACTGATCTCCATACTGGCTGTATCAATTTATATTCCCACCAACAGTGCAAGAGGGTTCCATTTTCTCCACACCCTCTCCAGCATTTATTGTTTGTAGATTTTTTTGATGATGGCCATTCTGATTGGTGTGAGGTGATACCTCATTGTAGTTTTGATTTGCATTTCTCTAATGATTAGTGATGTTGAGCATCCTTTCACGTGTTTGTTGGCAATCTGTATATCTTCTTTGGAGAAATGTCTATTTAGGCCTTCTGCCCATTTTTGGATTGGGTTGTTTGTTTTTTTGATATTGAGTTGCATTAGCTGCTTGTAAATTTTGGAGGTTAATCCTTTGTCAGTTGCTTCGTTTCCACATGTTTTCTCCCATTCTGAGGGTTGTCTTTTCATCTTGTTTATGGTTTCCTTTGCTATACAAAAGCTTTTAGGTTTCATTAGGTCCCATTTGTTTATTTTTATTTCCATTTCTTTAGGAGGTGGGTCAAAAAGGATCTTGCTCTGATTTATGTCATAGAATGTTCTGCCTGTGTTTTCCTCTAAGAGTTTTATAGTGTCTGGCTTTACATTTAGGTCTTTAATCCATTTTGAGTTTGTTTTTGTGTATGGTGTTAGGGAGTATGCTAATTTCATTCTTTTACATGTAGCTGTCCAGTTTTCCCATCACCACTTATTGAAGAGGCTATCTTTTCCCCATTGTATATTCTTGCCTACCTTATCAAAAATAAGGTGACCATGTTCATGGGTTTATCTCTGGGCTTTCTATCCTGTTGCATGATCTATATTTGTGTTTTTGTGCCAGTACCATAGTGTCTTGATTACTGTAGCTTTGTAGTACAGTCTGAAGTCCAGGAGCCTGATTCCTCCAGCTCCATTTATCTGTCTCAAGATTGCTTTGGTTATTTGGGGTCTTTTGTGTTTACATACAAATTGTGAAATTTTTTGCTTTGGTTCTGTGAAACATGCCATTGGTGGTTTGATAGGGATTGCATCGAATCTGCAGATTGCTTTGGGTAGTTTGGTCATTTTCACAATTTTGATTCTTCCAATCCAACAACATGGGATAGCTCTCCATCTGTTTGTATACTCCTTAATTTCTTTCACCAGTGTGTTACAGTTTTCTGCATACAATTCTTTTGTCTCCTTAGGTAGGTTTCTTCCTAAGTATTTTATTCTTTCTGTTGCAATGGTAAACGGGAGTGTTTCCTTAATTTTTCTTTCAGATTTTTCGTCATTAGTGTACATGAATGCAAGAGATTTCTGTGCATTTTGTATCCTGCTACTTTACCAAATTCATTGATTAGCTCTAGTAGTTTTCTGGTAGCATCTTTAGGATTCTCTATGTATAGTATCATGTCATCTGCAAACAGTGACAGCTTTACTTCTTCTTTTCCGATTTGGATTCCTTTTATTTCCTTTTCTTCTCTGATTGCTGTGGCTAAAACTTCCAAAACTATGTTGAATAAGAGTGGTGAGAGTGGGCAACCTTGTCTTGTTCCTGATCTTAGTGGAAATGCTTTCAGTTTTTCACCATTGAGGATGATGTTTGCTGTGGGCTTGTCATATATGGCCTTTATTATGTTGAGGAAAGTTCCCTCTGTGCCTACTTTCTGGAGGGTTTTTATCATAACTGGGTGTTGAATTTTGTCGAAAGCTTTTTCTGCATCTATTGAGATGATCATATGCTTTTTCTTCTTCAGTTTAATATGTTTTATCACATTGATTGATTTGCGTATATTGAAGAATCCTTACATTCCTGGGATAAATCCCACTTGTTCATGGTGTATGATCCTTTTAATGTGCTGTTGGATTCTGTTTGCTAGTATTTTGTTGAGGATTTTTGCATCTATATTCATCAGTGATATTGGCCTGTAGTTTTCTTTTTTTGTAACATCCTTTTCAGGTTTTGGTATCAGGGTTATGGTGGCCTCGTAGAACGAGTTTGGGAGTGTCCCTCCCTCTGCTGTATTTTGGAAGAGTTTAAGAAGGATAGGTGTTAGCTCCTCTCTAAATGTTTGATGGAATTCGCCTGTGAAGCCATCTGGTCCTGGGCTTTTGTTTGTTGGAAGATTTTTAATCACAGTGTCAATTTCAGTGCTTGTGATTGGTCTGTTTATATTTTCTATTTCTTCCTGGTTCAGTCTCAGAAGGTTGTGGTTTTCTAAGAATTTTTCCATTTCTTCCAGGTTGTCCATTTTATTGGCATATAGTTGCTTGTAGTAATCTCTCATGATCCTTTGTATTTCTGCAGTATCAGTTGTTACTTCTCCCTTTTCACTTCTAATTCTATTGATTTGAGTCTTCTCCCTTTTTTTCTTGATGAGTCTGGCTAATGGTTTATCAATTTTGTTGATCTCCTCAAAGAACCAGCTTTTAGTTTTACTGATCTTTGCTATTGTTTCCCTCATTTCTTTTTCATTTATTTCTGATCTGATCTTTATGATTTCTTTCCTTCTGCTAACTTTGGGGTTATTTTGTTCTTCCTTCTCTAATTGCTTTAGGTTTAAGGTTAGGTTGTTTATTTGAGATGTTTCTTGTTTCTTGAGGTAGGATTGTATTGCTATAAACTTCACTCTTAGAACTGCTTTTGCTGCACTCCATAGATTTTGGGTCGTCATTTTTTGTCATTTGTTTCTAGGTATTTTTTTATTTCCTCTTTGATTT
Source organism: Delphinapterus leucas (assembly GCF_059928025.1). Lineage (NCBI taxonomy): Eukaryota > Metazoa > Chordata > Mammalia > Artiodactyla > Monodontidae > Delphinapterus > Delphinapterus leucas. The sequence goes on along the minus strand of NC_143136.1, from coordinate 38,758,483 downwards.
CTTCAGTGATCTCTTGGTTATTTAGTTGTGTATTGTTTAGCCTCCATGTATTTGTATTTCTTACAGAATTTTTCCTGTAATTGGTATCTAGTCTTATAGCGTTGTGGTCAGAAAACATACTTGATAACGATTTCGATTTTCTTAAATTTACCAAGGCTTAATTTGTGACCCATGATATGATCTATTCTGAGAATGTTCCATGAGCACTTGAGAAGAAAATGTATTCTGTTGTTTTTGGATGGAATGTCCTATAAATATCAGTTAAGCCCATCTTGTTTAATGTATCATTTGAAGCTTGTGTTTCCTTATTTATTTTCATTTTGGATGATCTGTCCATTGGTGAAAGTGGGGTGTTAAAGTCCCCTACTGTGACTGTGTTGCTGTCAATTTCCCCTTTTATGGCTGTTAGCATTTGCCTTATGTATTGAGGTGCTCCTATGTTGGGTGCATAAATATTTATAGTTGTTATATCTTCTCTTGGATTGATCAGTGGCGGGCTGCACAATCGCCCAGGAGGGGAAGTGTGGATAGTGACCTGTGCTTGCACACAGGATTCTTGGTGGCTGCAGCAGCAGCCTTAGCGTTTCATGCATGTCTCTGGTGTCCGTGCTGATAGCTGTGGCTCGTGCCCATCTCTGGAGCTCGTTTAGGCGGTCCTCTGAATCCCTTCTCCTAGTGCACCCCGAAACAATGGTCTCTTGCCTCTTAGGCAGTTCCAGACTTTTTCCTGGACTCCCTCCTGGCTAGCTGTGGTGCACTAACCCCCTTCAGCCTGTGTTCACGCAGCCAGCCCCAGTCGTCTCCCTGTGATCTGACCTCTGAAGCTGGAGCCTCAGCTCCCAGCCCCCACCCGCCACTGCAGGTGAGCAGACAAGCCTCTTGGGCTGGTGAGTGCTGGTCGGCTCGGATCCTCTCTGCGTGAATCTCTCCGCTTTGCCCTCTGCACCCCTGTTGCTGTGCTCTCCTCTGTGGCTCCAAAGCTGCTCCCCGCCGCCCACTCCCCATCTCCGCCAGTGAAGGGGTTTCCTAGTGTGTGGAAACTTTTCCTTCTCCACCATTCCCTCCCAGAAGTGCAGGTCCCGTCCCTATTCTCTTGTCTCTGTTTTTTCTTTTTTCTTTTGCCCTATCCAGGTACGTGGGGGAGTTTCTTGCCTTTTGGGGAGTCTGAGGTCTTTTGCCAGCATTCAGTAGGTGTTCTGTAGGAGTTGTTCCACACGTAGATGAATTTCTGATGTATTTGTGGGGAGGAAGGTGATCTCCATGTCTTACTCTCTGCCATCTTGAAGGTCGAGACAGAAACCTATTTATTTTAGAAGAAATTATATTACCAGAGAAACTATTAGCCCACCCAGACTAAAAAGATATTTATCAGTTTAAGTTTCAGAACAATTTTCCATGTGAGGAAGCAGGTTTTGAATGCTATACACACCCCACCAAGGAGATCCCTCAAGGGATCTCAAGGAGAGTAATGGGAAAGAAAGAACCTCACAGAGGAGAAAAAGGAAAGGATGGAGGTAGAGGGAACAATGTACAAGGGAGGTCCTCCCTGAGGGCAGAACCAGAATTTAATCATGAAACTTCCCAAACTGCCAGGGCAGGTGGGGATATATCACAGTGCCTACTCACAGGGTTTCAGAATTACTCTGGACAAGAGACTGCTGTGTGTCTTCCATTCTTTTTTTTTCCAAATGTGAGTATCTATTGTGGGTGTCCATTATCTATTGGATTTCAGAGGAGGAAGATCTCTTGTCCTTTTGACCATGGGTTGCTATATACCCTAAGTTGCTATACCAGGAGTCACCACATCTGGACTTGATGGAGAGAACTGCACATCACCCAAAGATCTAGGGAAAATGACTGTATTTTCTTCCTTAGTGAAAAAAATGAACGTTTTTTTAAAATATAGGAATGTATTGGTTTTTTATTGTTGCATAACAAATTACCACAAACTTAGTGGCTTAACACAGCACACAGTTATTACCTGACAGTTTCTGTGGGTTGAAAATCTGGGCAAAGCTTAATTGGGATGTCTGCTCATGGTCTCACAAGGTATCTGCTGGGTTACATTCTCATCTGAAGGCTTGACTGTGCAAAACTCTACTCACTCAATGTGTTGGCAAAATTCATTTCCTTATGGCTCTATAACTAATGGCATCTTGTTTCTTCAAATCTAGCAGGAGAATCTACCTTTCCAGTCTTCTAAGACAGAGTCTTATACAGTATACCTTAATCAATTGAGTAACATTCTATCATTTTTGCCATATTCTATTGGGTAGAAGCAAGTCACAGATCTCATCCACACTCAAGGAAAGATATTTTACAAGGGGACTTAGCTCATTGTCTGCCACAGGGAAAAGGGGAACAAATAGATATTTGGTGACCAGAAGGCAAATATATTGGTTTTTACCAATCACTATGTGCTTCTGTATTTTCCAGGCTGCCTTATGATTCAGTGGCCATGTGACTAGTTCTATACAATGAAATGTGAGCAGAACTAATGTTGGTCATTTCTAGACTAGATGATTAATTATACAATGTACCTTCCTTATCTCCTCTTCTCCCTTCCCTAGACCATGAAGGCTTCATGTTGAAAGATGGCAGCATTACAACATAAAAGAAGTCTGGCTTTCTGAGCAGTGCTTGGAGACAAGCCACCCAGGAGAATAGCACCTATGCCCAGACCAGGACAGGAGTAAGAAATAAACACTTCTCATGTTAAGGCACTCATATCTGGGAATTATTTGTATGGAAGGTTTGAAGGGGTTGGAATATTATATAGGGGAGGAAGACAACCTCCCTGAGAAAATGACTTAAATAAGGATCTGATAGCAGTAAAGGCTCAGCCACTCAGGCATTTTGGGGAAGAACATTCCAGGAAGAAGGAACAGTAAGTACAGAGGTGCTGAAATGGGAGATGGATAAATAGTATCTTACTGTATCAGAGGCTATGTTGATAATCACCTTGTTTTTAAGGTATTTTACAGTAGTGTTTCCCCATCCCAAAATTATTTTGTTTAATACATTATTTTTATGAGCTTCATTCATAGAAGTAAGTGTTTCAGGGACTAATATAAAATGTGAGTGTAAAATGTGAATAAATTTGTGATTCCATTGCAAAGATATTATTATCATTAATACTTCTATATTTCTTTATTTTGTCCTTGATTTGATCTTTTCCTCTTGGTAACAAACATCTTCTTTTGGATTTAAGAAAGAAATCCTACCTGGTAAAATTAGTCTGATAAGTTTAAAGAGTCTCTTTAGATTAATTCTGTCTTTTTAACTTAAAAAAGCTCAGCTTCCCAGATTCTTCCCCCCACACCCAGGACAGTGCCCGTGAAAAGAGGTGGCCGTGGAGGCTTATGTGATCATGTGTCAGCAGCTGGGGAGCTGGATCCATGGCATCCTCTGGATCTATGTTGGCCTCTCATGAGGAGTGGCCACCTGGACTGCCTGGGTTGTGGAAAGCCAACTGGTCCCACCTCTGGGTATTCAGCTGATGGAGTCTGCTGAAGCCTCTGGCTACTGTGACTCATCATCTGATCTCTCAGGCTCTGGTAGGCCCAGCATCGCTCCCTGGCTGATTGGGCCTCCTCCCAGTTGCTGCTGCCGCTAGAGACGCTTCTAAATGTCTGTCATATGCGCTATCTACTCCATGGCCTAGGCTACGCCTCCCTTGGGCTCTACCGTGGAATCACCTCATCTTTCATCACTGCTGGCCCTATGACAGTCACTCTGTTCTCAGTGCAGCTGCTTTCATGTTCCTCATCAGCATGCGGTTAGTTCTGAGGCCTATCCACAGCAAGGAAACTGAGGTAGGCTCAGTAAGGTTAAACTCAGGGTTTCCCTCTGTCTAGCTACACTGTACCCCTGAACTTACTTTTTTTTTTTTTTTTTCCATACGCGGGCCTCTCACTGTTGTGGCCTCTCCCATTGCGGAGCACAGGCTCCGGACGCGCAGGCTCAGCGGCCATGGCTCACGGGCCTAGCCGGTCCGTGGCATGTGGGATCTTCCCGGACCGGGGCACAAACCCGTGCCCCCTGCATTGGCAGGTGGACTCTCAACCACTGCGCCACCAGGGAAGCCCCCCCTGAACTTACTTTGATGTAGCTGCCCTCAGGTTGGTGCCAGAGCAACCTGTGAGGCAATCTCCTTACTAAACCTTAAATATAAATTGAAGAAGATTCTGGGAAGATAGTGGAGTAGGAAGCACCAGGAATCTGTCTCCCCACCTAGCCAATGATTGCACTATCAGAATCTGTCTGATGTAACTATTTTAGAGCACTGGAGTCTGTTGAAGGCTTGAAGTCTCCAGGGGAGACTTGGATGGCAAATTGTGGTTAATTTTGGCCAATTTTAGCTCTTAGCACAGTAGCAGCTACCCAACTCCCACACCCAGCCATGTGTCTCACAGCTATATACATGTTCTTAGAGCAGCTTGCACACAGCTTACAGGAAACAGGGTGGTCAAAAAAGACTATGTCTTCCAAATATCAGGGATCTATACTCTGATCATTGATTGCTGCTTCTGATCACAGAGGTACAGACAAAGAGGTGGGTAGCCATTGTTGCTGTACCTACCCTCTCCTTGATGCAAGCCCCTCCCCATCCAGCTGAAGTGATTTCCAGGGGATTTAAAGAGCTGGTACCGTTTTCCCCCTTCATTTTTCATTTTTTTCCCTTTTAGGAGGCAGACATTAAAGACTAGGGCATTCAAAAACTACTGCCTTTATGGAGAAAATTAGAAGCTGACTGTGTATTCCCAGGGAAAGGCTCAGAAAAGACCTGTGAAGACCTTAAGTTACATCTTGGTCTGATCCTTGGCACAGAGACAGCCTGCAACAATATAAATATAAATATAAATATAAATACAACAAACCCTGGAAAGGGAGAGAATCTGATTTCTAGAGTTACCACATTATTAGATTCAAATGTTCAAGGTTAAACAAAAAATCACAAGGCATACAAAGAAACAGGAATGTATAGCCCACTCAAAAGAAAAAATAAATCAACAGAAACTGTTCCTTTAAAAGATCTAATGGCAAATATACTAGACAAAGTTTTCAAAACAACTGTCTTAAAGATGCTCAAAGAACTAAAGGAAGATGTAAAGAAAGTCAAGGAAATGATTTGTGAACAAAATGGAAATATCAATATCAATAAAGAGATAGAAAACCTGGGGAAAAAAAGAAATCCTGGAGCTGAAAAGTACAATAGCTAAAATGAAAAATTGGCTAGAGGGATTCAAAGGCAGATTGGAGCAGGCAGAAGAAAGAATTAGCAAACTTGAAAATATGACAATGGAAATTATTGAGTCTGAGGAATAGAAAGAGAAAAGATTGAAGAAACATAAACAGAGCCTAAGGAATCAGTAGGATACCATCAAACACAGCAACATATGCATTGTGGGAGTCCCAGAAGAAGAAGAGGGAGAAAACGGGGCAGAGAAAATATGTGAAGAAATAATGGCTGAAAACTCCCAAGTAAGATGAAATACATGAATATAAACACCCAAGAAGCCCAACAAAGTCCAAGCAAGATCAACCCAAAAAGAGACCTACACCAAGATACATTATAATCAAATTATCAAAAATCAAAGAGAAAATCTTGAAAGCAGCAAGAGAAAAGCAAATAATCACATATCAGCTATTCTCAGATTAATCCTAAGATTATCAGCAGATTCCTCACCAGAAATCTTGGAGACCAGTAGATAGTGGACTAATATATTCAAGATGCTAAAAGAAAAAAAAAAAAACCTGCCAGCTAAGAATTCTATATCCAGCAAAACTGTCCTTCAAAAATGAGGGAGAAATTAAGACATTCTCAGATAAACAAAAGTTGAGGGAGTCGGTGACCACTAGACCTGTCCTGCAAGTGAAATGAAAGGACTCTCAACAGTAACTTGAAGCCGTATGGAGAAATAAGATATCAATAAAGGCAAGTACATGAGTAATTATAAAAGCTAGTATAATTGTAACAATTGTTTGACACTGCACTTTTTGTTTTCTACTTGATTTAAGAGACTAATACATTTAAAGAAAAAAATTAATGAAACAGCTAGTATTACTGTAACTTTGTTTTCTATATAATTTAAGAGACTAATGCATTTAAAAGAACTATCAGTTTATGTTTTGGAGCACACAGTGCATAAAGATGTAATTCTATGACATAAACAACCTAATGTGGTGGGAATAGGACTGTAAATGAGCAGAGTTTTTGTTATGTTATTAAAGTTTTAAATTTTTGTGCATCAAAATACCCTATGAAGAGAGTAAAAAGGTAACACACAGAATGGGAGAAAATATTTGCAAGTCATATCTATGATAAGGGACCAATACCCAGAATATAGACAGAACTCCTAAAACTCAACAACAACAGAAAAAAAAAAAAAAACCCTAATTCACAAATGGGCAAAGGACTTGAATAGACATTTCTCCACAGAAGATACTTGAATGGCCAATCAGCACATGAAAAGATGTTCAACGTCACTAAACATTAGGGAGATGCAAATAAAAACTATAATGAGATACGTCACACCCATTAGGATGGCGACTATTTAAAAAAACAGAAAACAACGATTGTTGATGAGGATGTGGAGATATTGGAACCCCTGTGCTCTGTTGGTGGGAATCTAAAATGATACAGCCACTGTGGAACAGTATGGTGGTTCCTCAAAAAGTTAAAAAGAATTCCCATATGATCCAGTAATTCTACTTTTGAATATATACCCAAAAGAATTAAAAGTTGTGTCTCAAAGCATGTGCTATATACATACAATGAAATATTACTCAGGCTTAAAAGGGAAGGAAATTCTACAATATGCTACAACATGGATGAACCTAGAGGACATTATGCTAAGTGAAATAAGCTAGTCACAAAAAGACAAATATTATATGATTTCACTTACTTGCGGTACTTAGAGTAGTCAAAATCATAAAGACAGAAAGGAGAATGGTGGTTGCCAGGGGCTGAAGGGAGAGGAGAATGAGGAGTTATTGTTTAATGAGTATAGAATTTCAGTTTACAGGGTGAAAAGAATTATAGGGACGGGTGTTGGTGATGGTTGTACAACAATGTGAATGTATTTAATACATAAAATGGTTAAGATGGTAAATTTTATGCTATGTGTCTTTTACCCCAATAAAATAAATGAAAAAATAAAATAAATCAATGCAAGAGTCCCTGCCCTAACATACTCACCCCCTTGAGGCCAGAGCCTGAAGAGGGCATATATTTTGAGAGACACATCTGGGTTGCTCTTACCTCTGTCTGCCTTCTTTTCCTATGACCTGCTGGCACTGGAAGAGACATTTTTCTTTTACTTCTCCTTCCTTGTTTCTTACTTTCTTATTGTTTTCATCTTTTCAGCATCTTCCTTAATACCACCACTCCTTATAGTATTTTTAATAATATTCATATAGGAAGAGCCCCAATTTGCTTTCTTTATGAATATATCTTCACAATTTCTTGAGATAAGAGGCCAAAATGAACTTAATGATACAGAAAGAGATCTATCCCCCAGGAGGATAATATTTTGATTATGTAAGAAATGTGATGAATGCTTTAAAAATCCAAAATGTATACTATAGTTGGCATATTTCTCTTGTTGATGAACAAATATTTATCTTGGATAAACCCAGCCTTTCCACTTGGCTCAAAATTCCAACCCAAAACATAATTCTGTTGGGATAGAAGACTATGAGTGATGCTGTAGCTTTTGGCCAAAGAAAATACATCTTTCCCAGAAGATGTAATGTTATTGAAACTTGTGCCAAGGAGCTTATATTGTGATTTAGTTCAAGGTCACAGAGAGGTAGCAGGTGATGCAGCAATTAATCAAAGAAGACTTAAAGTGAAACAGAAACATAGAAAATACATTGTGAAATTAAAATCAAGGGTGAGGTCCTAGAAAAATAATGTAAGTTTTGGGGCTTCCCTGGTGGCGCAGTGGTTGAGAGGCCGCCTGCCAATGCAAGGGACGTGGGTTTGTGCCCCGGTCCGGGAGGATCCCACATGCCGCGGAGCGGCTGGGCCCATGAGCCATGGCCGCTGGGCCTGTGCGTCCGGAGCCTGTGCTCCGCAATGGGAGAGGCCACAACAGTGAGAGGCCTGCATACCACAAAAAAATAAATAAATAAATAAAAAATAATGTAAATTTTATGAAAAGTTTGATTACAGTGTCTTTTTTTAGTGTTATTCTTTCCCCATGTCCTGGAGTCAGTGATATACCACATACAGCTTATCCATTTATACTGGTTTTCTTTGTGTGCCAAGCCACTTCCTTTGGAGACCCATGCTCCACCCTTCTCCATCCCACTTTGTGTCCTGGAAGACTGACCCATACAGACTGCACAACAGGCTCGCTCCCTTGCTCCCTGGCATTGGAGGAGATTGGATGGTAGGACAACAGAGGGGTTGGAGTGTTTTCTCCCCAGCTCCCTCCTGGACTTGGTGATGCAGTTCCAGAGTCCCCCATTAGGCAGTCCGCTTTCTACTCCTCCATCCCTCACTGGACTACGGGACACCGTTGCCCTTTCTGCCTATGGATAAGAGCAGCTTCCCACTGTTCCTGGTCCCTAGCTGCCTCAACATTCCTGCTAGGTTTCTTAACTCTGCCGAAGCCTCTGTGAACAGAGTTTTTGTGACATTCTGTACTCCAGTCCAACTCAGCATGCGTTCTATTTTCTGCTGGGCTCTCAACTGGCATCCGTTCCCAGGATATTTATACTTTGAGAAATGATAGATTTAGACACGGTTAGAAGTACATTTAAAGTAGATGATCTTTACAGTTCAGATCAATAGGGTTCAGGTCAATAGAGCTCAGATCAATTGCCATCAGGTAATTTCATAAGGAACTTTTTTTTCATTTAAAAAAATTATTTTGTTTATTTATTTTTGGTTGTGTTGTGTCTTTGTTGCTGGGCGTGCGCTTTCTCTAGTTGCGGCGAGCGGGGGCTACTCTTCATTGCGGTGCACGTGCTTCTCATCACAGTGGCTTTTCTTGTTGCGGAGCACGGGCTCTAGGCACACGGGCTTCAGTAGTTGTGGCACGCGGGCTCAGTAGTTGTGGCTCACAGGTTTAGTTGCTCCGCGGCATGTAGGATCTTCCCGGACCAGGGATCGAACCGGTGTCCCCTGCATTGGCAGGCAGATTCTTAACCGCTGCGCCACCAGAGAAGTCCTGCTATCAGGTTATTTCAGACCTAGATTCACTGAGAGTTTATATCTCAGTTTTGAAGGTTCAAAAACTTCAATTTTATCAACTCACCTAGAGATGACAGAACCATAGGGAATCTGTTCATGCCAAATAAACTAATAGGATACAGAATTCTATTTCTAGACTTCTGTTTATTAACTTACAGAAGGGAATCTCTGGCACCAGAACTGTTAGACCATCAGCTCAGGGTTCTCCTTTTAGGTGGATAATATCATGTAGAGTCTCAAATTACAAATCAGAGTTTTGCATCATGGTGAGCACAGAGTTAGAATTAGAGGCATTAGATATTTCTAAGGTCTTTTCCCATGTATTTACATCAACACAATGAATTGCTCTTATACACTTCCGGCATTTGCCTACATGAACACAACAAAAAACAAACAGTACTCACATGGAATACTATAAAGTAATGAGAATGAACAAGTTACAAGCAAATAACGATATGGGTGACTCTCACAAACATGAAGTTGAGTGAAAGAAGGCAGACACAAAAGAGCATAGATTGTATAATACATTAATTAATGCCATTTAGAAGTCAGGACAGTGGTTACCTTGGGGTGGGGTGGGAGGTTATGACAGGAAGAGAGCCTCGAGGGGGATTCTGGGAAGCTGGTGATGTTCTCTTTTTTAATCTGGGTGCTAGTGACATAAGGGGATCCACTTGTGAAAATTTATCAAGTTATACATTTATAATAGGGGTGCACCTTTTTGTATTTATATTATACTTCAATAAAGTTTTTCAAAATTATCAGTACCACTCCTAGAAACGGAGCTTGCCGTCTATTGGACAATACTCTAGATCCACTGACCAACTACCACCAATTTTGCTTTTCTGATGGGGTAGTCACTGTCAGTACTAAAGCTTCTATCATGACATTATCTCAAATAATAATGTCTAACATCACAACTATTTTACATTAGCACCTCGTACTTTCTGGATGTCTTCCAGATGAAACATAATGATAACTCTTTGGTTCTAGTCACAAAAAATTCTTGTAAATAATATCTTAGATTAGGCTATTTCTGGAGAGAGTTCCATTGACCTCTTTTAAAACTTTAACCTCAATTTTTATGTGCCTTCTTGATACACCAGAGCAGTGATTTGTAATCAGATGTGTGCCTTGGAATCTCAACCCACACCTGTTGAATCAAAGCCTCTATAGTCTCCCACTTTCTTGTCATATGTAGTTTGAAAATGTGTCCAGGATGAATCAGATGCACTTCTCTATTTAAAAACCGCTCTCTTATTTGAACAGATATTGGCTACATCAATGTTCATAGCTACATTATTCACAATAGCCAAAAGGCAGAAACAACAAATTTCTGTGACCAGATGATTGGATAAACAAAATCTGGTATATACATGCCATGAAATATTATTCAGACTTAAAAAAGAATGAAATTCTGACACATGCTACAACGTGGATGAATCTTGAAGACATTATGCTAAGTCAGACACCAAAGGACAAATCTTGTATCATTCCACTTATATGAGGTACTTAGAGTAGTCAAATTCATAGAAACAGAAAGTGGAATGGTGATTTCCAGGAACTAGGGAGAGGCGGGATGGACAGTTAGTGTATTGGGTACAGAGTTTGTCTGGGAAGATGAAAAAGCTCTGGAGATGATGGTGGTGATGGTTGCACAACACTGAATGCTACACTAAACTGTACACTCAAAAATGGTTAATATGGTAAATTTTACGTTACATATATTTTACCACACAAATAAAAACACTCTCCTGGAGGCTTATTTAACTTATTTTATGCCAAAACAAACTAAGGGTTCACACTACTGGAGGAAGATAATAAAATCAAACTCAAGGGCCATCTAATGGCACCAGCAGCCCCCTACTTGAAGGCCAGAGTGACCCACAGCCTTGCATGTAGATAGAGATTTGTACGGTGCCATTTTTGTTCTTGCTTATTTGATCTGGACATTGACTAGTGGGAGGAAGCATTAGGTGCTCAGCCTACAGACTACATATGGTTCCTCTGGCTTGTTGATTAAAAGCAGCCTCTTATCTCATTGATCTCCTTAGGAAGCTAAGCCCTACCTGGCAACAGTTGCCATGCCAGAGGGACTTTGTTTAAACAGCATTCAGAAACGTCATTCATGAGCATTAAAGGAACCCTGCAATAAAGAATTTCATTCCATTTTGCCTTGGCTCCTCTAACGAAAATATCATTTTTCTTTGAGCACTGTCATATAATTGTTTCTAATAACAATAATAGTTTATTACTTTAGGCATTTGATAATTATTTTGGTTTAGTTGTTTATAACAAGATTTATCTCACTCACCTAGCTGTCAAAAGAAACAGGATACCTTCATGGCCTTCATAAGAAGCCCCTGGCTCATGACAGCCAGACTTCCAGTGGGAGGTTTTCTAATACAATTATAGGGGCTCTAATCCACTTTTTGAAATCCAGTTGCAAATATGCTCTTTTTTGGCTGACTAAAGCTGTGGCAAATATAGGTGCTATTACTCCCCCACCCCCCGTCCCACCACCAAAACCAAAACCAGAACCAAACAAAAAAAAACCCTTACTTTTTACGAACTAAAGATCTGATGAAATGACAATGTGGGGACTTCTTTTCAGCTAACTATGGTTCCAAATTAAAGTACATCGACTAAGGCACTCTCTTTAGATGAGCCTGCTTTTATGATTAGAAGAATGTAATGGTAATTGTCTTGTAAACTGGCTGTACCCAAGCAGCAACAGGTTTGGGGATGCACAACCCTCCACGCGTATATTACCTCCCACTCAGGCAGAAACTGATAGAGCACATTTCCTTGGTAACAGAACACTGACTTCATCTGGAGTAGTGTATTAGTTTCTTATCATTGCTATGACAAATCACCACAAATTTAGTGCCTTAAAAAATACAAATGTATTATTTTGCAGTTCTGGAGGTCAGAAGTCTGGAATCAGTCTCACTGGACAAAAAGTCAAGGTATCATCAGGCCTACCTTCTGGAGGCTCTCGGGAAAAATCTATGTCCTTGCCTTTTTCAGCTTCTAGAGGCTGCCCGTACTCCCTGTTTTATGACTCCCTCGTCCATTTTCAAGGCTCATCACTCCAACCTCTCCTTCCATTGTCCCATCTCCTTCTTCTACCTTGAACCCTCTTGCCTCCCTCTTATAAGGATCCTTGTGAATACATTAGACCCACCTGGAAAATTCAGGATAATCCTCCTGTCTCAAGATCCTTAACTTAGTCATATCAGCAAAGTACCTTTTGCAATGTAAGGCAACATGTTCACAGATTTGAGGGATTAAGGGGGCCATGATTCAGTCTACCATGGGAACCTATAGCTCCAGATAAACTATTATACTTACCAGCCTCTTTTCCAGATACAATTATAAGATTAAAATTTGGCCAATGAAATGTAATAAGTGGGCCTTCCAGAAAGAACAGTTAAAGGAAGTTGATTTAACTGGAAGGTGTACCCTTCCTTTTGTTCTTCCTCTTTTCTTCCTATCTTCTGCCTCAAATACAGATATGTTGGCTGGAGTTCAGCAGCTTCTATGGACTCCAGGGTTAACACTGGAAGCGGAATCCATGACTAGGGCAGTGAAGCAAAAAAGGTAGAATAAGCCTAAGCCTTTGCAGGGTCACTGTACCAGCTTGAAATGCCAAACTCTGGATGTATTGTCCATGAGATAATAAACTCTTGGGTATACAAGTCACTATTTGTGTCTGTTACTATCATACAAATACAATTCTTGCCTGATTTGACTCCCTGTATAATTCAGCAAATCTACCTTTTCAGTTGATCAGAGGGTATTTGTTAAGAGTCACACTGTACTATGTGCCTCTACATTAGTAGGGCTTTCAAACTAAATGTAGGAGAAAGAAAGAAAGAAAGAAAGAAAGAAAGAAAGAAAGAAAGAAAGAAAGAAAGAAAGAAAGAAAGAAAGGAAGGAAGGAAGGAAGGAAGGAAGGAAGGAAGGAAGGAAGGAAGGAAGGAAGGAAGGAAGGAAGGAAGGAAGGAAGAGGGAGGGGGGAAGGAAGGAAAGAAGGGAGGGAGGGAGGGAAGGAGGAAGGAAAGAAAAATGTGTCAGCCCCCATAGCTTCAGTTAGGGCTGGCACCAGGCACAGCCTGACTTCAGGCCAAACTAGAACCCTAGGATCCATGTTGGCTTTGCCCCCTCAGGGCTTCATCATCAATCTGGTTGCTCTCCTGATGGTACAACGGCTGCAGCAATCCCATCTTCCTCATATCCTTAATTCCCTAAACCCAGAGGAAGAGTGAAAGCCTCTCTGTTCTTGAAGTCCCTTCAAGGTCTTATTAGGCCTCATTACTTCTGTTTAGATTATGTGCATGTTCCTGAGCCAGTTGCTGCTGTGGGGACTGAGGGTTGGGATAATCTGATTGAATTGGTTTACACCAATCAGGACCTGCCCTTATGGCTGAGAGTGGGGTCCATCCCCCACATACAATATGGCTGAGAACAAGGGAGGGTGTATGTTATAGAGACAATGAGTATTCAGAGGCAGTCTAGAAGACTTAATGTGTCAGCCCATCAGTTTCATCAGAGACTTCTCCAAGGCCCTAGAAGAATTTGAGCCATATAATAATTAGCAAAAAATGTTTCTAGGTTAGAAAGTGAGGATTTAAAGCAAACACCTTTAATTCCTAGTCCCTGGCCATCCTCACAGTCTTCCATTCTGCTTATACTATTGCTCATGGACTCTTTTCCTCCCCAAACCAGAAGCTGCCAGGGCCAGTAAAGATTTCTCTTTGCAGTAGCCTCAAGGTTAAATCTACTCCAAGTTTATCTGTATATACATTTTTCAGGAGATTATGTGGCCCTGAGATACTGTTTCCATGAGAACTCTAAGATGGGTAATGTCATCACTTCTCCTGGGAACAATAGGAACTTATCTTTGTTACTATGTGTATAGACTCAGCTAAGTTTTTGTGTGCAATTCAACCAGTCTAGGACCTTAAATGTTCAGGCATGGTTTTCCCTTTCCTTAGTCCATGAACACAAATCTGCATTCATGTGTACATCCAACCTGCCATACAGAGTAGATTCTTTTACAAACAGGTTAAATTTAAAATAAGGTAAATTTTACTTCATTTCTTATTTTTCAAAAATACAGAAAAAAGACATCCATGTGTCCATGACTGAGATTAAACAAGCATTAATTAATTGCCATATTTATTTTACTTTTTTGTTGTTATTGCTAAATATTAGTTTCAGAACTAAGACAGTTTAGAAATAGCTTAAAAACAAACAAAAACAAACAAATAAAACCCCTAACTCTCACTTTCCTCCTTCCCTCTCTTCCTCAAAAACAACCACTACCCTGAAGCTGATGTACATCATTCCCATTCTGTTTTGTTTTAAGGGGGTTGGCAACATCTTTCTCCCTGTGTATATGTCCAGAAATAAGATATGCTATGGTTAAATCAGTTAGGATACCAGCAAGAAGGTGATGGCACACTCAAAGGAGTAATTAGAGAGAGGTTACGGAGGGTAAAAAGGGACTGTTCACGGAGGGATGGGCAGTTATAAAGAAAAGCAAGACGTGGTGAAGCAACCAGGAAGTAGCAACGATGGGAAGTCCCGACCACCTGTGCATTTGAAAGGGCAAGGGGAGGGAGTCATGTTTCTAGAACCTGGTGTGAGCTGCAGTTTGGGACAGGGGTCTGATGGGGCTTTGACCTGCAGTAGAGGAATTAGAGGATCTCAGTTGTTGCCTAAACCAAGGCCTTCTAGAGAAAATCAATACCAGGCTCTCTTTCCTCCCTCCTCTGATCGCTTGCCTGTGCCTTCCATTGGCCACAACCAACTAAAAGCCAAGATAACTTGTCTGATGCTCTCCATAAAGGTCAGTTTCCTGTGGCACAGAACAGGGAATAGAGGGGTGAAAATGCAATGTGGAAAGTCAAACAGATAACACAATGGTTCTGTATTTTAAAAGTTAACATAAAGACTATCATAAAGTACATAAATCTAATTTTTAAATGATATATAAACTGTTTCCTTCAACCATAAGTTAAAAAACCAAGTTACTAAACTACAAGTTTTATCTCTGAGCACTACAGTTATTCATCAATATGCATTTGATAATCAAAAAAAAGAAAGAAGAGAAAAAGAGGTTGAGGTGGAGGGAGGGAAGAGAGGGAGGATGAGAGGCGGGTGGGGGGGTGTGGGACACAGAGAGGTTGGTTGATTCCAGAGTTCGTTGAAGAAAGGGGTAGATTTATTTTTCCTCTATGATGGCTTAGAGAAGCAGCAAGAGCACAGAAGTTTCTTATTTCCTGTCAACTGAGCATCTTCAGAATCACTACGGGTTCCACCCTTCACCTTGCCCTAGTGGAGAATAGAGATATAGCATCTGAAAAAAGGCCGTAAGCAAATAAGCACCATTGTCCCATCTTAAAAACAAAACAAACAAACAAAAAATGTTGAGATATAATACAAATACTATACAATTCACCCATTAAAATTGTGCAATTCAATTATTTTGTATATTCATAGAGTTGTGTATCCATCATCACAACCAGTTTTAGAACATTTTCATTATCCCGAATAGAGAGTCCACACCCCTTAGCCACCACCCCAATACTTTCTCTTTTTCAACTCTTTGGTCACTTGCTGTAACACTGAAAAAAGTAATATTGTTATCTAATTTATGCAACTCCCTAACTTACACAATCTACAATTTTCCTGTAAATTCTGACTCCAGAAATCTAAAGAACTAGACCAGATATATTATAGTAACCTATTGAATGTACTGGAAACATCGTTAACATCCTTCCCTTATTTATGACCCTTCAACACAGATGCCCAAATTAATTCGTCAAACCTGTCAATAACTTATATGTTCCTTCTCACTCTTCATATTACGATTAGATACGCTCTGAGGTTTTTAATTACTTTGAGGAGACTTCAATTATTTTTTGCTTCTTTCAGTATCGTCTTTGGTAAGTGAAATACCTTTTAGGATACAATAAATTATTTAAAATCTTTGAATATATTAACGGGGACAAACAAAAAAGACATTGAAATTCCTTGGAGGTAGTTCTGCTTTGTTGGGGATTAATCATAACCTTTATTAATGCACCACCTCTTATTTTAGTTCCTTCATTTAAGCATAACGTACAAAAACAAGTGAATGTCCAGAGGGGAACAAAGGAAATAAAGGATTATAAAAATGAGTAGGTATGGAGAAATTAGAAATGGGTGTTTGGCATTCTTTCACTCTGAAAAGAAGAAGGCTGAGGAACAACTTGGCTGTCTTCAAGTTTACAGAGAGGATATTAATTCATCTCCATCTCCACAGACCCTTACATATACACTCTTCCTGGACAACATCATCTACTTCCATCATTTCACCTGCCATTTATATTCAACATGGATTGTGGGTTTATAGCTCCAGCCCTAAGCTTCTCTTTTGGTTCTAGACTCACATATCTCACTGGACATCTTTACTTAGATCTTACATGAAACTCAACATGTCCAAACTGAACTCATCTTTCCCCTCTGTGGCCCTTGATTCCAGCCTCATAGTGTTCACACCTTTGTGTAACCCTTTCCCTCTGACAGTGGCTGGGGCCTGAGACTTGCTTCTAACCAGTAGAATACAGCAAAGTTGGCGGGATGGCACTCCTGTGGCGTTAAGTTATACTAGATTCTGTCTTGCTAGCAGACTTCCTCTAGGGGCTCCTTGTTGGCTAAACAAAGTTAGTAGTCATGTTGGGAGAGTCCAAGTGGCGAGGATCTGTGGCCAGCCTCTAGAAACTGCAAGTGGCCTCAAGGAGCTGAGGGCAGCCTCCAGCTGTCATCATCAATAAGCTGGGGCCCTCAGTTGTACAATCACAGGACATGAATTTTGCCAACAATCTGAATGAGCTTAGAAGCATATACTTTCCCAGTTGACCCTCCAGATGAGAATGCAAACTTGGCCAATACCTTGACTACAGCATTGTGAGACATTAAGCAGAGGACCCAACTAAGTCATGCCCAGATTTCTGGCTCACAGAAACTGTGAGATAATGTGTTTTTTAAGCTATTAAGTTTGTGGAAATTTGTTACACAGCAGCGATAACTAATATACCCCAGAATCTCATCCACTTCTGCTTTTCTCTGTCTCCTTATGGCTATATATTCTACCCTCTTGACCAAGCCATCCTGAAGTCTTCCCTCTTCACCTCTACATTCAACCAGTCTCTGTGGGCCACCATTTCTGCCTCCTGAATAGCTTCTTAATTTAACAATTCTAAAACTCTGTTCCACGGACTGTAAGTAGATACTGCACACACAAAAATTTTTCAGTGGTATATCATGTATGCCATATATAAATTCAGATCTTCACAATCATTTGCCTGGATATTGCTATAGCCTTTTAATCAGTTTCTCTATGTCCATCCTTTCCTGTTTCCAATCTGTTCTCATGGAACTACAAATCTATCTTTCTAAAGTGTAAATCTAACCATTTCACTCCCTAGGCAAATAACTTCATATTTACTGACCAAATTCCTTAGCATAACATTGATCCAACTACCCTTGTCTAGTTTCATTTCTCACCATTTCTGCTCTACTCACCTGCACTTTCAGTTCCCATAATATACATCTTACTTTTCACCACAAACACACTTGCACAGACTGTTCTTCCATCCTGGAGTTCCCTTTCTGTCCTTAAGTCAACAGGACAACTCCTACTCATCTCTTTTCACTTAATCTTGGCATTATTTCCTCCAGAAAATTTTCTCAGACCTCACTACCTGGATCCATGTGAGATGTCCTCCTGAGATGCCTTTCCTATGTACTCTCTGGGCCTTATTAGGCTTGATCACAGCAGATGGGTTGTTTGCATTTCAGTCTCTTTTATGAGATAGTGATCCCCTTGTCTTCTGGATTCTTGTCTTATTAATTTCTGTTCCCCCTGTAGTTAGCATTGTGTCTGACCCAAGCAATAAGTGGTTGTTTAATTAATGAATCAATATGCTTGCACTTTTAAGATACATGAAAGTTGGCAGAGAATGCAGTTAACTACACAGTGAGAAGGTATTGACTCTTGGAGCAAGATGTGAAAGAGAAAAGTAGCCTTTCCTCTGCCCTCAGCTCAAGGTTAAGTTCCCATTTCTAAGGCATGTGCTTCACAGGCACTTCATCTTTGCAGAGAGAGCTGGAGGGGGATTGAACGTGGTTCTTTAAGATTCAGTCTTGGCTCAACACATTTCTAAGATCTTTGAGGCACTGATGGAAATAGTAGAAATCTGGAGATAGAGCAAAATGTCATCTCAGAGCTACAATCAGCCTGAGTATTGGAAGATACAGAGAATTGAATGCAGGTTTGATACGAGTTATTTTTAATTTGAAAAAAAGCCACCCAAGTAGAACATTTAAATATACAAAAGAAAACAGGAGCCCACATAAAACAGTGTAGAATTGGAGTTCTGTGATTTTTAGTTCGGGTTTTCCCAATACCTGAAACAGAATCAGGACTTGGGTGCACGTTGTTTATTTAGGAGGTGATCCCAGGAAGCTGAAATAAAAGGGTGGAAAGACTGAAATAGAGAAAGGAGAAGAGCCAACAAAGAGCGTCTCATTGACCTGTGGGCAATTGGGGTTTGATTCCCCCTGGGAACCCTCTGAAGAACCATGTAGAATGTGCTCCAGAATCATTTTACTAAAGAACTGGAGGGGGGCTGGTTATTCTCTGACCTCCCTCCACCATTGGTTGATGGTTGCCCACAGGGCTGTTAACTATCCCCTCCCCCAACTTTCCAGCTGAGCCTGCTTGTTCTGAGTGGCCTTCTGTGGCTTCAGAGAAAGCCTTGAGCTAGAAAGGTGGAGAGATTTCACTGCCCACATTGAGACTAGACACTGGCACTGTGCTTGGAATTGTCCACCACCTCTGTGCTGGAATCACATGAGCTAACGGGATATGACATGGGGCACCCAAGTGTCTGCTCTGTGTGTTCTAAGAAGCTGAACTGAATTTGTGATCATGGATTTGTCTCTTTGCTTGAGCCAGAACTGAATCTCTGCAATCTGTGTCCTCTTTGGAGAAAAGTTTACTGTGAGTAGATTTAAACTGCACTGTGCCTGTAGAATGTTGCTGGGTTCTGATGAGATGGCTGTGTTCTCACTTGAGTGGTTATCAACAGATAAGACCCCGTAATCCTAAGAATGGCAGGAGCATGTGCATACATTTTCATCTCACACTGGAGAAGAGGTCATAAAAGGAACTAGACTGGGTTTGACAAAGCTCATCTCAGACTGAATTGCTGCTGTCTCACGTATATTATTTAAAATATAATAACACAGGGTTGAGAAATGTTTTTAAAAATCTGTCTCTCTGCTATTTGGAAGTGGGGAATTTAAGGTTGCAATTTCTCTGCTGCTGGGAGTGCATCTCCCGTACTCATATCAGATACTGTGCATTGAGCTGTCATGTCAGGGAGGGTATTCGAGCTGTTATGAACGGTGTGATTATTGTCACTGTCAATCATCTTCGGAAGATAAAGACCTTAAATAGGGTGAGAAGGGAATTTTCCCCCCTTTTCCAGGCCTGGGTTCCAAGTACATGAAGCTATTCATAAGAGGTGAAGGAAACCAGTCTCTGCCACAGAAGCAATGTGGTAACTAGGCAGAAGAGAGGCTGTATGGATGAACCAGGGTTACAAAAACAGCCACACCAAGTAGCCAGTAGTCTGTACTGGGTTTCCCTTCCATATCCTCTGAGACTTCAGTCAAGTTTTTTTACAGCATAGAGTCTAGCTTCAAGCTCAGCTTTGAGGATTTAAGTTTGTGCTTGATTTGGAGTGCTCTATTCTAAAATTCAAGTGAAGATAGTATGTCCAAAGGATAAGGGTGATAATGGGGTCATATCTGCAGAGAGGTCAGGAGGAATGGAGGCAAATAAAAGCCATTGGGATTCTACAAAATGGAGGTCAACAGTGTCATTTCAAACGGCCATTACAGGAAAGTATTGAAGCTAGTCACCCAATTACAATAACTAAAGAGAGATAAGAGAAATGGAAAACAATCAGTTCAGAACATTCTTTCCATTACAAACTAAGAGAAATAATGTGTTTTTTTAGTTAAAAATTATTTTAACTGTCACACCCTCAAATTCAAACTGAGTCTTAGATTATGACTTCCCAAAGTTACAAATCTAGAAAGTTTTTCTCCCTCAAGTTCAATTATTTTCCAGCTGGAGACCTTCAAGATGATGGAGGAGTAAGATGTAGAGATCACCTTCCTCCTTGTAAATACATCAAAAATACATCTACATTTGGAACAACTCTGATAGAACACCTACTGAATGCTGGCAGAAGACCACAGACTTCTCAAAAGACAAGAAAATCCCCATGTACCTGGGTGGGGCAAAAGAAAAAAGAAAATCAGAGACAAAAGAATAGGGATGGGACCCATACCTCTGGGAGGGAGCTGTGAAGAGGGAAAAGTTTCCACACACTAAGAAGCCCCTTCCTTTTCTTCTGAGCCATGTGGCTGGCAGGGTCTTGGTGCTCCAGCAAGGCAAGAGAAGAGCTAACACCTATCTTTCTCAAACTCTTCCAAAATATAGCAGAGGGAGGGACACTCCCAAACTCATTCTACAAGGCCACCATCACCCTGATACCAAAACCAGACAAAGATGTCACAAAAAAAGAAAACTACAGGCCAAAACCACTGATGAACATAGATGAAAAATCCTCAACAAAATACTAGCAAACAGAATCCAACAGCACATTAAAAGGATCATACACCAGGATCAAGTGGGGTTTATCCCAGGAATGCAAGGTTTCTTCAGTATACGCAAATCAATCAATGTGATAAAACATATTAACAAACTGAAGAAGAAAAAGCATATGATCATCTCAATAGATGCAGAAAAAGCTTTCGGCAAAATTCAACACCCATTTATGATAAAAACCCTGCAGAAAATAGGCATAGAGGGAACTTACCTCAACATAATAAAGGCCATATATGACAAACCCACAGCAAACACCATCCTCAATGGTGAAAAACTGAAACCATTTCCACTAAGGTCAGGAAGAAGACAAGGTTGCCCACACTTACCACTATTATTCAACATAGTTTTGGAAGTTTTAGCCACAGCAATCAGAGAAGAAAAAGAAATAAAAGGAATGCAAATCGGAAAAGAAGAAGTAAAACTGTCACTGTTTGCAGATGACATGATACTATATATACAGAGTCCTAAAGATGCTACCAGAAAACTACTAGAGCAAATCAGTGAATTTGGTAAAGTAGCAGGATACAAAATCAATGCACAGAAATCTCATGCATTCCTATACACTAATGACGAAAATTATAAAAGAGAAATTAAGGAAACACTCCCATTTACCACTGCAATAAAAAGAATAAAATACCTAGGAATGAACCTACCTAAGGGGACAAAAGACCTGTATGCAGAGAACTATAAGACACTGATGACAGAAATTAAGGATGATAAAAACAGATGGAGAGATATACCATGTTCTTGGATTGGAAGAATCAACATTGTGAAAATGACTATACTACCCAAAGCAATCTACACATTCAATGCAATCCCTATCAAACTACCAATGGCATTTTTCACAGAAATAGAACAAAAAATTTCAAAATTTGTATGGAAACACAAAAGACTCCAAATAGCCAAAGCAGTCTTGAGAAAGAAAAATGGTGCTGGAGGAATCAGGCTTCTGGACTTCAGACTATACTACTAAGCTACAGTAATCAAGACACTATGGTACTGGCACAGAAACAGAAATATAAGTCAATGGAACAGGATAGAAAGCCCAGAGATAAGCCCACGCACCTATGGTCACCTTATTTTTGATAAAGGAGGCAAGAGTATACAATGGATAAAAGACAGCCTCTTAAATAAGTGGTGCTGGGAAAACTGGAGAGCTACATGTAAAAGAATGAAATTAGAACACTCCCTAACACCATACACAAAAATAAACTCAAAATGGATTAAAGACCTAAATGTAAGGCCAGACACTATCAAATTCTTAGAGGAAAACATAGGCAGAACACTCTATGACATACATCACAGCAAGATCCTTTTTTACTCACCTCCTAGGGAAATGGAAATAAAAACAAAAATAAACAAATGGGACCTAATGAAACTTAAAAGCTTTTGCACAGCAAAGGAAACCATAAACAAGACGAAAAGACTACCCTCAGAATAGGAGAAAATATTTGCAAACGAAGCAACTGACAAAGGATTAACCTCCAAAATATACAAGCAGCTCATGCAGCTCAATATCAAAAAAACAAACAACCCAATCCAAAAGTGGGCAGAAGATCTAAATAGACATTTCTCCAAAGAAGATATACAGATTGCCAACAAACACATGAAAAGATGCTCAACATCACTAATCATTAGAGAAATGCAAATCAAAACTACAATGAGGTATCACCTCACACCAGTGAGAATGGCCATCATCAAAAAATTTACAAACAATAAATGCTGGAGAGTGTGTGGAGAAAAGGGAACCCTCTTGCCCTGTTGGTGGGAATGTAAATTGAT
Source organism: Delphinapterus leucas (assembly GCF_059928025.1). Taxonomy (NCBI): domain Eukaryota; kingdom Metazoa; phylum Chordata; class Mammalia; order Artiodactyla; family Monodontidae; genus Delphinapterus; species Delphinapterus leucas. The sequence continues at coordinate 38,735,759 of NC_143136.1, read as the reverse complement.
ACAGCCACTATGGAGAACAGTATGGAGCTTCCTTAAGAAACTAAAAATAGAACTACCATATGACCCAGCAATCCCACTACTGGGCAAATACCCTGAGAAAACCATAATTCAAAAAGAGTCATGTACCACAGTGTTCATTGCAGCACTATTTACAATAGCCAGGACATGGAAGCAACCTAAGTGTCCATCAACAGATGAATGGATAAAGAAGATGTGGCACATATATACAATGGAATATTACTCAGCCATAAAAAGAAACGAAATTGAGTTATTTGTAGTGAGGTGGATGGACCTAGAGTCTGTCATACAGAATGAAGTAAGTCAAAAACAGAAAAACAATGGGAGGGAGATGCAAGAGGGAGGAGATATGGGGATACGTGTATATGTATAGATGATTCACTTTGTTATAAAGCAGAAACTAATGCACCAGTTTGGGGCAATTGTACTCCAATAAAGTTGTTAAAAAAAAAAAGCAGATACCGTATGGTAACACATATATATGGAATCTAAAAAAGAAAATCGTTCTGATGAACCTAGGGGCGGGACAGGAATAAAGACAGACATAGAGAATGGACTTGAGGACACAGGGAGGGGGAAGGATAAGCTGGGACGAAGTGAAATAGTAGCATTGATGTATATACACTACCAAATGTAAAATAGCTAGTGGGAAGCAGCTGCATAGCACAGGGAGATCATCTCGGTGCTTTTTGACCACCTAGATGGGTGGGATAGGGAGGGTGGGAGGGAGGCACAAGAGGAAGGGGATATGGGGATATATGTATGCATGTAACTGATTCACTTTGTTATACAGCAGAAACTAACACAACATTGTAAAGCAATTATATTCCAATAACGATGTTAAAAAATTATATTTTCCACTAGCTTTCAGGAAATAAGCCTGTGGCTTGAGAACCAGGCTATGTGACTATAATTTGATCAACTGGATGTGTTTAACTTCCAGGGAATATCTTTAGGAAGGAGAGGTGCTCCTCTTTATTTCTTCTTTTCTGCCTTGTGCTGTACAAAAACGATGGCTAGAGCCTGAGGAGCCATCTGGAACCATAACATGGAGGTCCCTTTTAAGGATGGTAGTCAAGAAATGTCTAGAACCCTGGCACCAAGCATCTGCCAGCCCTGAACTGTCCACCTCCTGATTTCATTTACATGACAGAGAAACAATCCCTCCCCCAACACCATCTTATTTCAGCCACTGTCATTTTCAGTTTACTGTCACTTAACACAAAATCTAACATTAACTGAGCATCTGGGGATGTGAGCAAGTGAGTGCAGCCACGTTGATAGAAAAGGAGATGGACTGTGGTCTTAGTTGGTAATCTCAATGGAAATGCAGGTTTATGTGTTGACATTATCCTTGCTGGGTCTAGCTAGTAAAATGACTAGTTGTTGTGGACATTTGTTCACTTTGTCTGAATGCACACCGTCCTCCTTCGGAGAATTTGTTACTTTTTCCACGTGCTTCTAGTGGGACTGCCATTTCATTACCTTCCACATAGCTGCGGGGGAGGGGTCAGCAGGTGACTTAGGCAGTTCTGGCTTATCATCATTCCCTCTTCCATTTATTGGGATAATTGGTTCAATGGTTGGGCGCCTGACCCTAGCCAAGCCAATTAAAGTCCTCCTCTGAGATCGTTCTAAATGGCTCTAGGGCATAAAGTCCCATTTGACTCCGAAGACACAGGGCTAGAGAGAGGTGAAATTGGTGCTGCTTACAGCCATGTTCCTTACCATGTGGGAAAAGCCTGTATCTGCAATAGAAATGAGGTCTAGTAGAGATAAACGGAAGAGTAAGTTGGTGGAAGTTGTGGGGGAGGGAGGGAGAGAGAGGGAGGAGTTGGGCCCTAGCCTTGCTAATAATAATTTAAGTCAATGGATCCATTTTGTGGCTGAGCTAACTGTATTAGTTTCCTATTGCTGCCATAACAAATTGCTACAAATTTAGTGGCTTAAAACAATATAATTTATTACCTTACAGTTCTGGAGGGCAGAAATCCAAAATCAGTCTCACTGGGCTAAAGTCAAGTTATTGACAGGACTTATTCCTTCTGGAGACTCTAGAGGAGAATCTGGTTCCTTGCTTTCTCCAGATTCTAGAGGCTACCTGAATTCTTTGGCTCATGGCCCTTTCCTCCATCTTCAAAGCTCTCTCTCTCTCTCTCTCTCTGACCCCTGCTTCCATTACGTCATCTTCTTCTATAATTCTGACATTCCTGCCTTCCTCTTTCCCTTATAAAGTCCCTTGTGATTACTTGGACCCAGAAAATCCAGGAGAATCTCTCCATGACAAGATCTTCATCTGTGAAGTCCCTTTTTGCCATGCAAGGTAACATATCACAGGTGCTGGGGATTAGGATGTGGACATCTTTGGGGGGGCCATTAAATCCCCCCTGGACTTGTAAAAAATTATTTTCTTCTTCTCTTCCTCTTGTCACTTGCAAATAAGAGTCCTGGCCTCACTGACTGACCACAAAACTCATATTAAATCTTACAGAATAAATAGTTTGAGCCCACTTGGATTTATCATGGTCTGTAAACCTCTTCACCCAGGTCAATGAGGATTCATCATAGGAATTCATTCACCTGTTACATTCTAGTATAAATTCTCAGGATTCATGAGGATTGATGGTCTTGGGTAAATCAAACATGATATTGCCTTTTGCATATTCTGAATCCCAAGAAGTCCAAAATTTTAGAGCAAAATTATTACCAAATAGTGCTAAATGGATTATTAAGATATTGCTTAGGATGTGTTTATGCCCTGGAAATCTCAACCCCTTAATTCCATGCAGGAGCTAAAGGCTTATACAAATATAAACCATGGACAGTATATGAATAGCAACTACCTGGGGACTTCAGGGAGAAAAATAACAGGTGGACCATGGAGAGGACTCAAAACTTGAAGAATGGCCTGTGCAGGGGTTAATTTCCCTTTCTTCTTCTTTTTTTCTCTTTTATCTGCTGGTGTTAACCGAAGGAAAACTCCAGTTGTGTGTAACTGTGCAGTACCATGGGCAACTATAACTCTGAGAGAAATACCATCTTTCCAGCCAGAAGACTGGGAAAAGGGGCCCTAAAAAGTTGGAGAAAATGATGGAAATATCAGAGAGGAGAGAGCTAAAGGAGATCCTTTGGTTCTGTGTATGAACCAACATAAGTCACAAGCTCACCACCGAGCTGTACACACACAGAATAGATGTAAAGTAGCACAGAAAAGCCTTCACAAATTGAAATGATATTGGAGCCACTCTCACAGAAGTTGAGACAGAGCTTAAAGTGTGAACTTAACTAGGTTGATTTCTGTTAAATCAAAAAGTAATCAACATTCTCCAGAGGACTTTAACAGGTCCCAGAGTCTCACTATATATTATTCAAAATGTCCAGGGGCTCCCCTGGTGGCGCAGTGGTTGAGAGTCCACCTGCCAATGCAGGGGACACGGGCTCGTGCCCCGGTCTGGGAAGATCCCACATGCCGCAGAGCGGCTGGGCCCATGAGCCATGGCCACTGAGCCTGTGCGTCCGGAGCCTGTGCTCCGCAACGGGAGAGGCCACAACGGTGAGAGGCCCGCGTACCAAAGAAAAAAAAAAAAAAAGTCCAGAATACAATCCAAAATTACTCAACATACAAAAAACCAGGAACATGTGGCCAATTCTTAACGGGAAAGACACTCAACAGATGCAAAGCCTGAGATAACCCAGATCAGGTGCAAACTTTTTATGTAAACAGCTAAATGGAAGGAATATTTTCGGTTATTTGGGCCATATGATCTGTGTCACAACAACTCAGCTCTGTCATTGTAGTACAAAAGCAGTCACATACAATATGTAGATGAATAAGCATGGCTGTGTTCCAATAAATTTGTATTTATGGAAAGTGAAATTTTAATTTCATGTAATTTTCACATCACAAAATGTTAGCCTTTTTTTTTTATTTCTTTCCCAACCATTTAAAAGTTTAGCTTTTGTTAAAACTGTAGTGTGAAAACAATTCTTTGCTCATGAACCAAGCAATACCAGACAATAGGCTGGATTTGGTTTACAGGCTTTAGCTTGCTGGCTCTTGATACAGATGGTGGAAACATCAGACAAAGATTCTAAAGTAGCTAGTTTAACAATACGCCATGAGGTAAAGGTAAACACTTGAAATGGATGAAAAGATAGAGATCTTCTCAACTAAGAAATAGAAACTAGGGCTTCCCCGGTGGCACAGTGGTTAAGAATCCCCCTGCCAATGCAGGGGACACGGGTTTGGGCCCTGGTCCAGGAAGATCCCACATGCCGCGGGGCAACTAAGTCTGTGTGCCACAGCTACTGAGCCTGAGCTCTAGAGCCCGTGAGCCACAAGTACTGAGGCCACGTGCCACAACTACTTAAGCATGTGCGCCTAGAGCCCGTGCTCCGCAACAAGAGAAGCCACCACAACGAGAAGCCTGTGCACCACAACGAAGAGTAGCCCCCCGCTCACCACAGCTAGAGAAAGCCCAGGCGCAGCAATGAAGACCCACTGCAGCCAAAAATAAAGAAAGAAATAAAGAAATTTAGAAAAAAAGAAATAGAAACTATAGTAATAATAAAAAAAGAACCAAATGGGAATTTTAAAACAGAAAAACTACATATCTGAAATAAATGTCAAGAAACTCAGAAAATCCTTAAATATTATTAGGAATTCTCTGCTCTACCGAGAGACCCAACAGGATCAAAATGTATCACATAATTCTAAGGGTGATTATGTGGAATGAAACAAATCATTTCTGAAGCAGAATGAAGTTTTGTAGGGGCAGGATCTAAGACCTAAATCTTCTAGGTATTAGAATTATTTTATTCTTATGTATACTGGGGAAAGGGAATGGAAAATGAGTCATCAACTAAAAAATACCTGGAAGATAAAAACATTTTTGTCATTTTCTTTTAGTATTTTTTATCTTATCTTTATCAGGTTTTTTTTTACAAAAGCAATACATATTGATAAAACATTTTTTCTAATAATACAAAAGTACATAAAGCATAAAGTGGAAGGAATTTATCCCTCATCTCCCAATTCCAATCCTGAAGATAAATACTAACGGTTTGCGTATCTATTCAAGCTCTTTATTGTCCATATAAAAGAAATACATGTATTCAAAGGTTTTTCTTTAAATGAAAATAGGATCGTATGCATATCTCACAATTTGCTCTTTTCATTCAGTACTGTATTGTGTACATTTTCCATTTTAGAACATTCAGATTCACTCATTCTTTCTGATGGCTGCTTGTATGAATACACTGTATTTAGTTAACCACTTTCCTATTGATTGTGGTAGAGTAAATTGTGGCTTCTAATTCTTCACTCTTCTATAGTACGTTGAACATCCTTATCATGGCTTTGTGGTGGTCTTGGTATAATTTCCCATGTCTTGACTTCCGGCTTGGCTGTGTTACTTGCTTTGACCATTAGGATATTATCAGATGTGACACAAGCAGAGGCTTGAAACGTGCTTGTGCAATTGGGCTTGCCCTCTTGTTCTTCCATCATTCCCAAGAAGAGTATGGCCATATAGTCACTGCCCCCTTTTGCCTGGGCCCCAGAAGGGGACACATGGAGCAGAGTTTTCCCAGCTAACTTGTAGACATCATGAGTGTGAAAATAAATGCTTGGCTTTATGACACTGAGTTTTAGAATGGCTGTGTTTGATGGTATTACTGTGGTGATAGCATTTTTATAGGATGGTCATTTATGTTTATTCCAATTTTTATTAAAAATTTACAATTAATATCTAGCACTTTACACATATCTCACAACTTTCAGCCTGACAAATTCCCAGAAGTATAATTGCTAGGTCAAATCTTAGTATTTTTGATGCTAAATAATGTTGATGGTGATAAATATTAATATTTGTTGAACATTTTCTACATTCTAGACTCCAAGACTGTCATATGTGCCAAAAACTGTAAAGGGTCTCAGATTATACCCTACTTTCAAGCTAACAAGTTATCCTGCCACAGTTTCACGGAGCAGAGACTCGAGTTTGACAGAGACACGAGACTCCTGGGTAAGAGACAAAGGACTTTGTTACTCTGGACACAGCAAGCAGCATAAGGGTCAGCATGTTTGCATTTGTTCCCTTTTCCTCAAATTACCAGAGGGGCCTCATTGCATATGAAGTGGATGGTGTTACAGGAGGGGATCCCTGAGCTTTGGGAATCCAAGTCTTTTATAATGGATGGTAAGCAAGCCTTCCCTTTGCTCCAGAGGCAGACTCTATCTCTATTTTCCCTCTAAAAATGTTCTTGAAAAGAGAGTCCAGAGAAAGAGCAATCAGTGCCTTTCTTCACAAGTCATAGAGAAATGTGAGAGACCTATAGACAATTGTCTCCTGGTGGTATTATTAACTTACTTAATCCTCTCTACTTTACAAATATGGAAACTAAATTACGGAGAGTCTAGTAACTTTCCCAAGATCATACAGCTAAAGAGTCAGGCATATTGGTTAATATTTCTAGAACAAAGATAGATTTCTGTTTAAGAAAAATCTTTAATACTGTAATTCTAGAATAAGGAATATATGAACTCAATTTCTTCTTTATCATATTAAATAGTAGTCCTTTTGACTTTATTAAGCTGTTGAGTTTATATAAGGAAAAATATTATATCTTCATAGCACTGTATCTAGAGAGAATGTTTTCCACGAACAGTTATTTTAAGAAGCCAGGACGCTTTCCAGGAAGAGAATACACGGGGGTAGAAAATGAAACCAGCCAAGTTGTCAAAGGTTTCAAGAGACAGTATGCACTTCAGAGCTAATATAGAAGCTTGATTTTATCAACAATATGTTTGACTGAATTTACTATCTTTGTGGGTTTTCAGTACTGATTGTTATGGAGGAAACAAAGAAGAAAGCAATGTGAATATGGATTTTTCTATTTGTTGAGTGCCAGAGGAGAAACAGTTCTACTTTGTCATATAGTCTTATTAAATAATGTTCTTTTTTTTTTTTTTTTGCGTTACGTGGGCCTCTCACTGCTGTGGCCTCTCCCGTTGCAGAGTACAGGCTCCGGATGCGCAGGCTCAGTGGCCATGGTTCACAGGCCCAGCTGCTCCGCGGCACGTGGGATCCTCCCAGACCAGGGTACGAACCCGTGTCCCCTGCATTGGCAGGCGGACTCTCAACCACTGCGCCACCAGGGAAGCCCTAAATAATGTGTTATAAAGATTTAACCTTTTACCATTTGATCATTGTTTCACCGAGATATCCAAGTGATACCTTGATCTCGATTTGAATGTTTTTAGTGGAATAAATATATTTATATTCTGTAGGGATTATCACTATTGTAACAAGGTGTCATCTCTGTCCAAATATAATTATGAGAGGTCTATAAAGGAATCATAGAACCTTAGCAATAATGGAACAGATTCTGAGAAATGAGATCTATAAATTGGCTGTTTAGAATTCAATGTCTGGGTAAAACATTATTTTGATTTCCACCTTTTTCACCCACCTGAAATTTCCTATATTTTAGATGAGACACATTCCTGTTGTAATACTGACCTGGAGCTTATTCCAGAGCCTTGTGTTTTGAAGGGCTGAGTTAATCTTTGATTATTAAAAATAGGAGCATTCTTATTATTTATAGGAACACTTATCTGAATTCATCACTTACATTTAACTTATCAGATCAGTTCTTTAAGAACCTTTTTTCATTCCATAAATAAAAATTTTATTCTATTCATATGATTTATTGACTCATGGAACTCAAGGATGTACTGAATATACAATAATGCAGCTAAATTTCAGAAACAACTGAACTAAGGTCCTTGCTGCAGTTATAACATTTCACCCATTGAATTCTAAACAACCACTTTATAAATTTTATTTCTCATCAATTTTCCCATTACTGTGCAGTTTCTCTTGGCCAAAAATTATGTGGAAAAGACTCTGGCTGTGCTGGAGACATATATACAGAACAATGTATGAAAATGGAAATCCCCACAGTAACCATGGAGATGAGGCACAGGTTCTGAGGAAAAGGAACAGCGCTGAGGAAACCCTCAATGATGCCCTCTACAGGACCTCAATGATGTCCCTTTCTTTTCTCCCGATTTTCTACAGTAAGTTGCAGTTTACTCTTTCTTCATATGTAAGATGCTTCAAATAAATCAAAAAACAGGCAAAGAGGGGCTTCCCTGGTGGCGCAGTGGTTGAGAGTCCGCCTGCCGATGCAGGGGACGCAGGTTCGTGCCCCGGTCCGGGAAAATCCTGCGTGCCGCGGAGCAGCTGGGCCCGTGAGCCATGGTTGCTGGGACTGCGCGGCTGGAGCCTGTGCTCCGCAGCGGGAGAGGCCGCAGCGGTGAGAGGCCCGTGTACTGCAAAAAAAAAAAAAAAAAAACAGGCAAAGAAAGATATAAATAATGAGAACAATATAACCAAGTCTGAGATAATAATATTCATGTCACCAAACCTGCAGGTTAGGAATACAGAGCAAACTAATCATTCAATTCTGATATATATGTTGTAGACTTTCAGAGTTGGATATATAATGATTATCCTATTTTCTCCAATGAAACTCAGGTAATCACCAATGCTAACTAATTGACTGATTCATTCATTTATTCAACAGCATACACTGAGATCTTACTTTATGCCAGATATTTAAAGAAGTACATTTATTTTATTTTTAATAGGTTATACATTCAAATGATTAAAAATGAAAATAATACTAAAAGGTATACACTATAAAGTTTTATTCCCACAGAGGTTCCCAGCTACCATTTTCCCCATCCCATATACCCTATAGGTAGGGTGACCATACACCCTGGTTTTCCTGGAACATTTCCAGTTTGTGCTTTTTGTCTTGGTTTAATTATTAATAGTGCCCCCTTTTTATTCTTGAAAATGTTCTGGTTTAAATAATAAAAATGAGAGAAAAAAGTCAATAAATTTGAAGACAGAAAATCAATAGAGAGAATCAATGAAACCAAAAGCTTGTTCTTTGAAAAAAAAAATCAATAAAATTGATAAACCTCTAGCCATATTGACCAAGAAAACAAAGACAGAAGACAAAAATTGCCAATATTAGGAATGAAAGAGGAACTATCACAACAGATCCCATAGAGAATAAAGGGATAATAAAAGAAGACTGCAAACAACTCTATGCCTATAAATCAACTCAGATAAAAGAGACCAATTATTAAAAGGCAAAAATTACTTAAACTCACTAAAGAACACTGCAATACCAAAAACAAAACAAAACAAAACAAAAAAACCTAGTCCTATAGCTATTAAAGAAACTGACTTTGTAGTTCAAAACCTTTCAACAGAGAAAACTCCAGGCCCAAATGTTCACTGGCAAATTCTAAAAAACACTTAAGGAAGAAATAATATCAATTCTAAATAATCCATTTCAGAAAATATAAGAAGAGGAAACACTTCTCATGTATTTTATACTGCTAGGATTATCCTAATATCACAACCAAACACATTATAATAAACTGAAAATAAATACCAGTATCCCCCCACAAACATAGATACAAAAATCCTCAATAAACTATTAGCAATAAGATATGGTACATATATAAATGGAATATTACTCAGCCATAAAAACGAACGAAATAATGTCATTTGCAGCAACCTGCATGGGCCTAAAGATTATCATACTAAGTGACGTAAGTCATACAGAGAAAGACAAATATCATATGATATCACTTATATGTGGAATCTGAAAAGATGATACAAATAAACTTATTTACAAAACAGAAACACTCACAGACTTAGAAAACAAACTTATGGTTACCAAAGGGAAGGGATAAATTAGGAGGTTGGAATTAACATATACACACTACTATATATAAAATAGATAATCAGTAAGGACCTGCTGTATAGCACAGGGAACTCTACTCAATATTCTGTAATAACCTATATGGGAAAAGAATCTGAAAAAGAATAAATATATGTATATGTATAACTGAATCACTTTGTGTACACCTGAAAGTAACACAACATTATAAATCAACTATAGTCCAATATAAAATAAAAATTAAAAGAAAAACTATTAGCAAATCAAATCCAGGCGTATATAACAAAAATAATACAGAATGACCAAGTCGGGCAAAACCTAGGAATACAAGGTTGGTTCAACTTTTGAAAACTCAGTGTAATTCACCAGATTACCAGACTAAAGAAGAAAAAAACAAAACAAAACATGATTATCTCAATAGCATTTGACAAAATTCAACACCTCTTCATAATAAAAACTCTCAACAAACTAGAAATGTAAGGAAAATTCCTTAACCTGATAAAGGATAACCATAAAAAGCCTACAACTAATATCAAACTTAATGGGAACATGGTAAAGATAATCTTCTTTCACCACTCGTACTCAACACCACAGTGAAAGTCCTAGCCAGTGCAACAAGGTGAGAAAAATAAAGTCATTTCAGATTGTAAGGGGTGAAAATACTCTATTTACAGGTGACAGGATTTTTACATAGAAAATCCCCCCAAATATAGCAAAAACAGTTCCTAAAACTAGCAAGTGAATTTACCAAAGTCACAGGATAAGAGATAAATACAAAAGTCAATTACATTTCTATAAACTAACTTGGATTAAAAAATTTTTAAAACAATATTTACAATAGCACCAAAAAAAAGAAAACATAGATATAAATCAACCTATGAATAGGATCTATATGCTGAAAACTACAAAATACTGATAAAATAAATCAAAGAAGACTTAAATAAGTAAAGAGATATATCATGTTCGTGGATTGATAGACTCAATAATATTAATCCTAAATTCTCCCCAACTTGATATACAGATTCAGCATATTCCCCATCAAAACCTTAGCAGAATTTTTTGTAGGTATCAACAAGTTGATTTTTAAATTTCTAGGGAAAGGCAAAAGAATTAGAATAGCCAAAATAAAGTTGAAAAAGAAGAACAAAGTTGGAAGATTACGCTTTCTGATTTCAAGAAATACTGTAAACTACACTAACCAAAGACAGTGTTGCACTAGAAGAAAGGATGGATAATCTTTCCAACGATAGTGCTAGAATAATTGGATGTCCATAACCAAAAACAAAACAACTTATACCTCATACCTTATTTTAAAAAATAACTCTAGATCATAGACCTAAAGGTAAAACACAAAATGGTACAACTTCCAGAAGAAATAATAAGAAAAAATCTGCATGACCTAGGGTTAGGCAAGGAATTTTTAGGTATGACACCTAAAGAGCAAATACATAAAAGAAAAAAAACTGGTAAGTTGGTTCTATCAAAATTAAAAACTTTTGCTCTGCAAAACACTGTTCAGAGAATGAAAAGACAAGCCACAGACTAAGAGAAAATGTTGTCAAATCACATTTTGATAAAGGACTTGTATCTCAAAAAATTTATCAGGAAAAAACCACCCCATTTTTAAAATGGGCAAAAGGTATGAACAGACACTTTATTATAAAAGATACATTCATGTCAAATAAGCAATATGAAAATATGTTCAACATCATTAGTCACTGAGGAGATGTGAATTAAGCCACAAGATATCACTATACACTTACTAGAATGGCTAAAGAAAAAAAAATACTGACACTATCAAGTGTGGACAAGGATGAGAAGCAACTAGGAATGCCATACATTGTTGATGTATATGCAAGATGGTAGAGCCACTGTGGAAAGCAGTTTGGCAGTGTCTTACAAATTTAAACATATACCTACTATATAATCCAGAAATCCCACTCCTAAGTGTTTAATCCAAGAGAAATGAAAAATTTATTTTTACACAAAAACTTCTATGCAAATATTTATAGAAGCTTTATTAACAACCACCCCCCCCAAACTGGAAACAACTGAGATGTCCTTCAACCAGTGAATGAATAAGCAAACTGATATATCAATACAGTGGAATGCTAGTCAGCTATAAAAATGAATTATTGATTCATGCAACAACATGGATAAATCTTAAATGCATTTGCTAAATGAAAGAGGTCAGACCCAAAGGATATGACTGCATTAACATGACATTTTGGAAAAGTAAAATTATGGGTATGGAAAACATGTCAGTTGTCAGAGGCTGGGAGGTGGGGGGGAGGGACTGACTATTAAGGGGTAGAATGATGGAATTTTGAGGGTGAGGAAACTTCTGTATACAACTGTGGTGGGAGATAGAAAACTCTAATAATTTGTTGAAACTCATTGAACTGTACACCACAAATAGTACATTTTACCATATGGAAATTAGATAAAACCAACAAGGATTTGGACAGAACACAAGCTGGAATGCAGACTGGGACATATAAATCTAACCGTATTACAAATAAATCAAATAGCCACCCTGAAGCAGGTGGAGAAGAAAGAAGTGACCCAAGTAACTTTGGAAAATGGTGTTTGGACTGGGTGCTATAAGGCTGAAGACAAAAAGGTCTGTGCCCAAGCAACATGCTCTAGTTTTAAATGTGTTTCTTATCCGGTATGGATTAGCAATTTTTAAAACTGCTTTATATGTGTACTAGGGTTGAACAAACAAGTAGATGTATTGTGGATAATGAGAGCCAGGTTTCCCACAGTCACAGAAAGAAGTTAAAAGAAAAGGGCAAAAGTTAGAATAAACTGTGGTGCTGGATTTGAGTGGGAATATCAGTATGAACTCATGTCTTGTTTATATGTCCACACATTTACATACATGTAAAACATATATATATATACACAGATAGATACAGAAATATAGATATATTAGTGTATATGCATGGGGTGGTATTTATACATATATTTCTAGAAGCAGTGATAGCCTAGCATTCAGATTTTAAATACCATTCTTTAATAAAAAGAAACAGGGCTCCTTGCAGAAGTGGTTGAATCTAGGGCTGGGCCAGGAAAATACAAGATGAGCCTGGAAATCTTGCAATGATAGAAAGTAGGGTAGTGCTTAAAGAAAAAAAAAAATGAGACACAGTGGCTCCTTAATGGTCTCTGAATGGCCAAAGCTGGAACGATTTCAGCAATAAAAGAATAATGGTATTGAATTATAGCCCAAAAAATAAAATAAATATCCATAAGCTCATACTGATGTAAATAACTGAATAAATAAATAAATGGGAGAAAACATACAACTCCTCTATACAAAAGAACTCCAACTAGTAAATGAGGAAAATAGAAAGCCACCATTAACACACCATAAAAGCTGTTAGCAAGAAAAACCAGCTAAATTTAGTGGGTGAAAGTTTAAGGAGAAACAGGATATTTGCACAGGCTTGAAGTGTCTCTCCCCAAATACTTATTAGTTACAGAGAAGAACACAGTAAGATTACTGGAGAAATGTAACAGGCATTACCATAAGCAAGAGATGAATATTAACTTAAACAGTAATAAGGCAGGCATATCATGTACTCCCGAATATGAGGCACCAAGAAGTACACAATATCACTTCTGTGGTATTTTTTCCAAATTGCATAACCTCGATCTAGTCATGAGAAATCATGACAAACCCCAATTGAGGGACATTTTACAAAATAACTGACCAGTAGTCTTCAAAGATCCTAAGGTCATGAAAGACAAAGGCTGAGGAAGGAGACAGGACAAGTAAATGCAATGTAGGATCCTGGATTGCATCCTGAAACAGAAAAAAGACATTAGTGGGTAAACTGATGAAATCTAAATGAAGTTTGTTCTTTCATTAACTGTATCATACCAGTACTAATTTCTTAGTTTTGATCACTGTACCATGATTATATAAGATTAGTCAGGAGAGTGAGACATAGCCTCTGTAGAAGCATTCAAAATTTATTCATTAATTCATTCACTAAACAAGGACTTGCCAAGCCTCTACTGTCTGCCAGGCCTTGTGCTTGCTGCTGAAAATTTAAAAATCAAAATAAAGAGAACAAAGGTCCTGTCCTCAAGTAGCTTACAGCCTAATCAAGGGGAGGTAAGGCACACTGACAATTATGCTGTACAATAAATACTTTGGGAGGGAACAGAATGGCTCTATGGAAGAGGTTACATTTCCGTTGAATTCACCAGACTGATAAGAGGGAGGGCATGCCTGGCGGAGGGTGCAGAGCCTGCAAGCACAAAGACGTGCCTGTAGGCTTGAATTCAAGGTTTCCTTGGGGGGCCAGATGCAGATGAGGCTGGTGGATTAGGCTGAAGCCATTAGAAATTTGGGCTTCATACTGTTCAATGGAAAACTAAAAGTTCAAGTGGGGAACTATTAAATGTTTTTAAGCAAAGGAATAAGATAATCAGATTTACTTTCTCAAAAGATCATTTTAGGAGCTATATGAAGGATGCTTTGGGAAGAGTGATCAGAAAACCAGTTAGAAGGCTATCATAGTAGTCATGAGAGAGGATGGTCCTTATGGAATCCCTAGGATTTCCATGGCTGAAAAGACCTTGTTTTTGAGTGGGGTCAACAAGTGTGAAACTATTTATCAATTGAAAATCAAGAGGGAAATCAGAAAAAAAAATCAATATGTTCAGGCACTTAGAATAAAAACAGACTTTTAATATAGTAAATTCTCAGGTGTCCAGAAACCCCTTCTCTAACAGATGAATTAGTTTATTGGCGACTTCAGATTCTTTAACTCTGTAATTGCCTGACTTAAGTTCTAATGTGGTTTACCAAATGGTAGACAGAGGAAAATAAATTAAAAACACTAAATTTAATCAGTTTGGCTCCCTGACTGCTGTTTAATATGGAGAGTCAAGGAGAAGGTGAAAACTCTCATTACACTGAAGTGTGCAGATTATCTACCGAGTGCATACACATATCCCCCAACTTCATCCATAAATCAGAGGTCACTGCAAGAGAAAACCTACGAGTAATTTGGCTCTTTGTATTGACGCTCTAAAATACTCTCCCACTTTTCATATTAAAAGCTTTATTTGGCCCCTTCACCTGAATAACGTTTGCGGTGCTCATTTCTCCTTCACCGGATGGCCCTGCAGTTTGATGAATATGCCTTACAGCTGTGGTTTGGACATTCTCTCCATCTCACGTGAGTCTCGTCTATCAGAATAAGAATTGCCAGATCAATTCAGCCAGCCACTCGCTAAGCAAAGGAGGACTCATCTCGGATCTGACTGCATTCACTTGAGGGCTAAAGTTATTCTCAGCTGCAACCCCAGAGAGACGAGAAGAATACATTAATTGCCCTGGTGCTGGTAAAAGGTGTTCTGTCCAGCTACCTAAAGCAAAGCCGTGTTGCCTTTTCACTGTAGAAGACTTCCCGGTAAGGGCGAATTCCCGGTCTTACGGCAAAACTCAGAAACGACTGCAGTTTTATTCTCGGTGCTCTCTCTTCGTTTCGCAGCTACTTACAGTCAAACTGAGAAATACCTACTCACCTGTAGACAAAGCAAGAAATAAATTATGCTGAAGAGACAAAAAACCAGGGAGCAGACATGTGTTTTACTCTCGGTCTGGTCATGATGAACGAGGATGAAGGGGGCTTGTTTTTTTCTTCAATGAGAAGGATGTTTGAGCTCGGTATTTTTACCATTTTTTATGCTCATTAACAAAATCTTATTTTCCTGTCGTTCATAAGTTACTTGATACTTTCATCCTTCTAAAACTAAAAACATTTTCTTCTCTTGGACTCTGACCGGCTGCAGGGTATGTGTCAAATGACCCAAACGCTGCACGCTCACCGGCATGGGATGGGTAACTCCGCAAAGCGGACGCCGCAGGACCTCCGGGACGTGAGTGGGCTGAAACTACCTATCCCGGCGTGCCCCGCTCGCGAGCTCAATGGAGATCTGTAGTCGTCCGGGTCACGGGGCTGCGCGCTCAGTGCGCGCCTCCGGATAGCGGCCTGGGTCCCGCCCGGGGCGGAGGGCCCTCCAGGGCCGGGAAAACTGCGATTCCCGGCATGCCCTGCCACGGGTGCGCCTGCGTACGGGAGCTACCGCGCCGGAGAGCGGGTAGGTTTAAAACGCTGTCTTAGTTCCGTAGAAACCAGCCCACCCGCTGCCGGACAAAGCCCCAGGCGGACAGACGGACTGTGGGGTGAGGCTGCGGGACCCTGGGAGGTAGGGAGTCCGCGGGGGCGGGTCGGCGGTTCAGATAAGGTCCCAGTCATCTCTCCCTGCCGCCCTCTCCCCTAGCTGGCGGAGTTTACTCTTGTCCTCTGGACCTCAGGACCCTGAATTATGGCGCTTCTGCGCTGGATGCCGGTGAAAACCGTTTAGGAGCGAGGTTTGCATTGACTTGGCCCCAGCGGGGGAAGGATAGCCACCAGACAGGGCCGCGCATAAGCCCCAGTTCGAGTTTTCTTTATTTATATGTTAGGTTGGCGTTATAGGTTCCTGGGAAAGCCGTTTCGTTTTCTGGTTTTGCCACCGGTTATCTTCCCTGGCCCACTCGTTAGAATGCAGGTGTCAGGAATTTACATTCGTTCATTACTGTTTCCCCAGCTCCTACCAATTAGGCTGGAACAAAGTTAAATTTTTGTTGAACTATACCGCTGTTTGCCACCCACAAATGTCCCATGTACTGTCTGGGCTCTGAAGATAGAAAATGATTAAGAATCTGACCTTACTGAGGCGAAGCTCGGGTTAGTCTGGCTTGAATGCTCCACACTGATCTTGGAGCGCCCAGGACTAGGTCCTTGAATCTTTTCTGTTCTCTGTTAGGCAGTCTCCGCGGCTTTAAAAGCCATGTATATATTGACAACTTCAGAATTTATATCCCTTATTTGGAGTCAGGGGAGAAAGGTCCACTGAGTACAAATGGAGTACAAGTTTCCCACATATTTTTAATAAGATGCAGATTCCCACCTAAAATTTTTTCGTGTGATTGTCGAAATGTCATAGTTTTGCTGTTATTTCCCCAAGGTACCCAAAATAGATATAAAATGCTTACATAACCTTACAGGGTATGTGTGCGCATTCAGCCATAAAAACAAGATGGAAAACAACACAAATTAAATTGCTTCATTTTCTCAGAAAAGAGAAAGTAAGTCTATATATGTTTAGGTAAGAATTTGATTGGCATCATCACTCACACCCACCTGAACCTCATCTATACTGGAGCGTCTCAGGCTTCTGGAGAGAAAAAATACTCTCAAACAAAAAGGAATAAACTTGGCCCCCAGCCTCTGCGGGAGAGGAGGTTTATAGAAGATTCATCCTAAGGAGGGAGAGATCGAGGTGCCTGGGACACTGACTGACGGTTGGCAGAGGATAAAGCTTTTGAGTGAAATACATGGTGTTGTCCTT
This sequence comes from Delphinapterus leucas, assembly GCF_059928025.1. Lineage (NCBI taxonomy): Eukaryota > Metazoa > Chordata > Mammalia > Artiodactyla > Monodontidae > Delphinapterus > Delphinapterus leucas. The sequence goes on along the minus strand of NC_143136.1, from coordinate 38,718,554 downwards.
GAAATATCCTCTTAGTCAATCACTGAGGTTCAGGTCATCAAAGAAGTGGATTCAAAAACTAAACAAGACAATCTACCTTTGAGGATTTATTACAAACAGGTCTCAGGGTTAGTTGAAAATTCTTCCCTACCCCCTCTCCACGTGAGGAGAAAAACAATGTCAAGGTCAGGAGAGCCCTCAGAAACAAAAATGGAAACAATGGTGACCCAGTAGCAAGAGGAGGACAGCCTTAATATCCACCAGGGAGTCCCTGAGTACCTGCGAGCCTGTTAAAGGAAGAGTAAAGTAAGAACTTGGGATCCAGTGAATCCGTTGAGTTGAGGTTTAGAGTCAGGAGAGATTCTCATTTTCGCTGCAGTTGCTCATACTTCTGCCTCTCCTCCCTTATCCGGCAGGTCCAAGCAAGGGTAACAGAAACACCATGCCTCCACACACAATCCGCAGGCCACCTGGAGGCCAGTGGCCGTAACTCTATGACTTCCATGCTCAGTAGACTTATAACTCTATATGTTATTAAGAAGTTACAGGGCTTCCCTGGTGACGCAGTGGTTGAGAGTCCGCCTGCCGATGCAGGGAACACGGGTTCGTGCCCCGGTCCGGGAAGATCCCAAGTGCTGCGGAGCGGCTGGGCCCGTGAGCCATGGCCGCTGAGCCTGCGTGTCCGGAGCCTGTGCTCCGCAACGGGAGAGGCCACAACAGTGAGGGGCCCGCGTATCGCAAAAAAAAAAAAAAAAAAAAAAAGAAGTTACAGACTTTCAACTCTATCTATAACTTATGGGGATAGAAGCCATAACTCTTCTTACAAGAAGAGAACTTAGCTCTAATTGCTAATATTCCAGCAAAGAGACTATAGCTTGAACATATCTGTGCTTTGCTGTTTTTGAAAAGGAGTAAATATCATTGAATGCAGCCTTGAACCTAAGCCCTGATGCTTGATAGCAACGATAATAAAAATACTAAGATATAAGCTTTTTTTTTTTTTTTTTTTGTACGCGGGCCTCTCACTGTTGTGGCCTCTCTCGTTGTGGAGCACAGGCTCCGGATGCGTAGGCTCAGCGGCCATGGCTCACGGGCCCAGCCGCTCCGCGGCACGTGGGATCCTCCCGGACCGGGGCACGAACCCGTGTCCCCTGCATCGGCAGGCGGACTCTCAACCACTGCGCCACCAGGGAAGCCCTAAGGTTTTATTTTTAAAAAAGTTAATTCACAATTACTTTCATAAATATATCATTATCAAATTAATACAGTGCTGTCTCTATGTTTAGGGAAAGTATTTCCAGAGAGCTCAGGTTACCTCACTGAAAGCATGGCATGAATAAGACAAATGTCATAAGTAATATACTAGTAAAAGCCAGGTGGCTTTGAAAAGGCAACACTTGCTTTTGTAGACACAGGCTCCATTCTTATATCTGGCAATAGCTACAACTATATGCTGTTGGTTCCAAAGTAACAGGCCAGTGTTGCTTACCACAACCACTGGAAAATAATTTGGTCAGTAATATTTTCTTCATTTACTCATATGTCCAATAAACATTTCCTGAACGCCTACCATGAGCCAGAAACTGTTTTGACACCAGGTAATGCAGCAATGATCAAAAGAGACAAATTCTCTGCCCTCCTGGAGCTTATATTCCAGTTGAGGAAATAAGTAAAATATATAGTTTGTTCACTGGTGCTAAGTACAATGGAGAAAAAGTAGGAAAGAGGATGGGAGGGAGGCTGTGGTGCAGGCTTCCATTTTAAACAGAGCGGTCAAAGGAAACCTCACTGAGATGATATTTAAGCAAAGACCTGTGAAGGAGGTACAGGAGTGACATCTGGATGGGACAGAAAGGTCCAGAAAGAGAGAACAGAGAGTGCAAAGACCCTAAGTCAGAAGGCCTGATGGGTCCACAAACAGTAAGGAGGTCAGTTTGACTGGGAAGCACAGAGTGAGGGAGAGAATAGTGGGAGATAAGGTCAGAGAGTAATAACAGGACAGGTTACTTAGAGCCTTAAAGGCTATTGTAAAGGTCTGCCTTTACTTTCAGAGCTATTGGAAGGTTTAGAGTGGAGAAGTGTTGTGATCTACCTTAACTTTTAACTGGATCAGTCTGCCTAGATGGTAGCCAGGCAGAGATGGTAGAAAGACAACAGCAAAGTAGGAAGACCAGTTGTAAAGCTACTACGATAACCTGGGGAGATGCCGCTGGCTAGCACCAGGGTACTAGCAACGGAACAGTAAGAAGTGGTCAGAGTCCAGACATATTTTAAAGATAGGTTTTGTTGATAGATTAGATGAGAAAGGATGCACTGGAAGCATGGTGTTGCCATTAACTGAGACAATGAAAGCCTATTAGGAAGAACAAGTTTCAGGAGGAAAGATCAAGAGTTGTTTTGGAAATGTTAAATTTAAAACAGGAAAGATGCCCAATACCTGACTGAACTTGTCCACCAAAAATGAACTTTTATATTTGTGTTAGTATTATGTATCTGACTTGTGACATAAATTAATTAGACAGTCCTTTATATTATAACCAGCTCCCTGGGCCTAACAAGTTGCCACAGAAATTGCCCTCCCCTCCCACCTCCAGCACTGCTTGTCATTTTCTGTACCTCCTTCTTCTTCCCATCTCTCTACCAACTATTATCTGGGACTACTATGTATTCCAGGACTGCTTTTGTTGCAAGCAACAGGAAAGCATGACTAAACAAAAGTTTATATTTCTCACATAAGCAAAGTTTGGAGGTTACTAGTAAGTCAGGTTAATCTGGGCTTCTCTGGCCTTTTCCTTGTTTCTCAGATGCTGGTGATCCCAGACTCTTTGTTTACATTTAACAGTGAGGTACTGCATGGCTGACTTAAAGAGAGCCCTCAGAGCTCCGGGCATCATACAGGGGAAGGAAAGGACAGGTGCCATCATTTCTGTTCTTTTTATCAGGAAAAAAAAAAAGTCTTCCCAGAAGCTTCTTGCAAACTTCTGCCAAAATCTCACTGGCCAGGATATGTCACATGGATGTGCCAGCTGTAAGGGAGGGTGGAGACATGAACTTTTCAACTTCTTTTGGAGGGAGGACAAAGGAGCCAACTGCCTGTCACAAACCCCATTAAACACCCTTTCCGTACTTTTTCTCCCAACCCCAGGCCTGGTTTATTTCTATGTTGGCAGTAGCCAGACAGCAGGTGACAGAAAATGGAATGGAGGGTAAACCCATCTGGTGTTTCTTCACTGTTACCTCTCTATTTTCTTCCCACCCCACACTATTGGTGGTTCCCCCAACCCTAGCCCTGGTTTCATGGCAGTAGAACCAGCCCTAAGGTTTGTCTTTGAGGTTCTTCTTTCTGTTACCTGAGGGACACTATCCTGGCCCATGTGGTAACCTGAGCAGGAAATTCCAAACCTGGCTTTTTTCAGAAATGTAGATGAACCTTACTTCATATCTTTGTGTATCTAGAGACTCTATTTATATCTGTGTCTACTTTTGTCATTCCCTTCAAGAGTGAATTGAAAGCATGAAAAGCAGTTAATAGAAGAGAACTTCTTTACCCCCTGTCCTTAAGCTGATTGTTAACAGAAAATCTAAAGAATTCAAAAAGGTTATGTGTGTCAGAAATGCATTCTGTTTTATAGAGGAGCACAAAGGAGAGAAATCTTGGTCAGGAGTATAAAATAAGAATAAAAAGAAAATTTGTACCCTTTGACCTACATCATTCCATTTCCCCTATCTTCCAGCCCCTGGCAACCACCATTCTATTCTCTGTTTCTATGAAATCAGATTTTTTTGTTTGGTTGGTTTTTAGAGTCCATATATAAGTGATACCACACACTATTTTTTCTCTGTCCAGCTTATTTCACTTAGCATAATGCCCTCCAGATTCATCCTGCAAATGGCAGAATTTCCTCTCATGTGGCTGAATAACATTCCATATATGTATATATGTATATATATATATATATATATATATATATATATATATATATACTCACATCTTTATCTGTTCATCCACTGAAGGACGTTTAGGTTGTTTCCATCTCTTGGCTATTGTGAATAATGGTGCAGTGAACATGGATATGTGGATATCTCAAGATACTGATTTTAGTTCCTTCAGATATATACCCAGGAGTGGGGTTGCTGGATCATATGGTAGTTCAAGTTTTAATTTTTTGAGGAACCTCCATACTGTTTTCCATTATGGCTGTACCAGTTTACATTCCCACCAACAGTACGTAAGGTTCCCTTTTCTCCACATCCTTGCCAACGTTTGTTATCTCTTGTCTTTTTAAAACTAGCCATTCTAACAGGTGTGAGCTGCTATCTTGTGATTTCGATTTGCATTTCCCTGATGATTTGTCATCTTGAGCATCGTTTCATGTACCTGTTGGCCACCTGTATATTTTCTTTAGAAAAATGTCTATTCAGGCCCTCTGCCCATTTTTTAATTAGATTATTTCTTCCTTTGCTACTGAGTTGTATGAGTTCTTTATATATTTTGGATATTAACCCTTTATCAGATATATGGTTTGCAAATATTTTCTCCCATTCTGTAGGTTGCCTTTTCAAATAAGACATTCTGAGGATCAAATGTATAACATGGTGACTATAGTTAATAATATGGTATTGTATACTTGAAAGTTGCTGAGAGATCTTTAAGTATTCTTACCACAAAGAAAAAAAGTTACTTATGTTAACTATGTGAGGTTGTTAATTATGTGGATGTGTTAATTATTTTGATCTTGGTAACCATTCTGCAAGGTATATGTATATAAAATCATCATGTTGTACACTTTAAATGTATACAATTATATTTGTCAACTATTCCTCAGTAAAGTATTTGTTTGTTTGTTTGGGGTTTGTTTTGTTTTGTTTTAAGTAAAAAGAGAGAAACAGGCCATATTCTGGGACCTGTGGGGGAAAAATAGGAGATGGTTAAAGAGCTGTCCTCAGTGGCTGTAACAGTGTTACACTGGCAAGAAGCTCAGCCTTTACGCTGGTGCCCCCTTAAATCCTGCCACCAGTTTTAAGACTTCTTTAATTCCTTCCCTGGGTCCTGGGGACCACCTTCAGTGACTTGAACCTGAGGGAGTCCCCACTTCCATTGCCTGGGATACCTCAGGGAGGTATCTAATCACACAGTAAGTGGGAGAGAAAGGTGTATTATGAATATCCCAGGTGGGGCCTTTGTGAACACATTCCCACAGATACACTATTGCTAGTGATGCTTAAGGTTTATTGATTGATTAGTATAGAAATGTCTGTACAGGATAGAGTTGCAGGAAAACGTCCTTAAAGTTTCCACCAATGATCTTGTCATTGAACTTTGGGCACATGATTCGTTTAAATGTTGGGACTGCTTATAAGCTGATTCTGCTTCTGTCACTAATACCTGAAAGAGTAGTCGCACTACCCCCATTTACTCTCACGTGGTCTTGCGGGAGGAGTCTGGAAATTTGATGTCAGTAGGTGTAAAAGAGTCTTTGCTATGGAGTTATGTTTGCAAGTTATTTTTAAAAGTCACTGCTTCAAGGTAGTTGGTAAATCTATTTTACGACAACTGCTCGGAGATCCAAGTACTGTAGAGTGTTGTTTTGTTTTCAGAAAGGTTGGATGGGAATATGTTAAAATGAAAATGGCTGGCAATGAAAAGAGGTAATAACTCCTTCAGCCAAGTCATAGGTCCTAGTGTATGTCTAATCGTAGCAGACAGGATAGACTAGATTGTGCTGCAGTAACAAACTACCTAACAATCTGCGGCTTATAACAACATTAGTTTCTTGCTCACTCACACTGTATGTCGTGGATGGGCCATGGCTCTGCTCATGTAGTCTTTACTCTGGGATTTTGGCACATGGAGCAGGCCCTATCTGGGATGTTGGTCATCGCATGGAGAAGGGAAAAGAGATGATGAATGACAAGTTGGCTCTTAAAGCTTCTACCCACATTTAATTGACCAAAGCAGGACACATGGCCATTTCCAAGCTCAACAGGACAGGGATGTATAATCCTCCACAGGAAGGGGCAGTGGCTATTTTGAACAATAATAGAACCAACTACATTAATATTGTGACTTTAATCTCAGGTGCATATGGAAACTACAATGTCCAGACCAGTCCTCTCTCCAGCCCGCATCAATGCTACAGCTTCTGAAACAGTCACGGTACTTCAGCAAAGGATGAGAATAGTTGAGGAACAGACCAGTTCTCTGAGGGATGACCTAATAATGTTGGACTTTGGTGAAAAAAGGTAAGAAATTTAAAAATTGTGTCACAATATCTTTGTAGGTTGAAGAATTTTGCCTCACTGGTTACTCATAAGGAGTCACAGTGTGGGTGGTTTGGCAGGTGAAATAGGTACTTAGAAAAGAATTGAGAAATAACATTAGAATATTAATTAGAAAATATTTGCAAGATAAAGAGTTGTCCTGCTGTAATGTCCTGCTGTAATGTCCTACTACCACTATTCTAAACAGATTTTTAAAGTGTGTTAATTAGGTGTACAAACTTCGATATCCTATTCTCCCTCAATACTTGATTAAAAACAAATGTAATTTTTTATATAATTAGAAAAAAAATTTGGTCCTTTTTTAAAAATAAGAATAGATTTTGATATTAGTTAAGGCGAACATCTACAACTTGATTCATGCATTAATATGGTCTTTATTTTCTTTCTCCAGATTTATTGTAAATTAAGAGAGGCTATAAGTCTTAAAAAAAATTCATAGTTTAGAATGAAGTACTCAAAAGAAGAACTGTGTTTTTCCTTTGTGCTCCTGAAGAAGTTATTGCCATTAAAAGTTAGATTGTCAAAGGCCTTGAGGAATCTGGGTGCTTAAGTGGCCAATGCTGAATTTACTGGTGTGATTTTCTTTAAAATTACGTATGTATTTCCTGAATGTCTCTTATGAAGACCTAAAATTAGTATAGTTGGTATAGCACACATAGAATAAATAACTCTTCAGCAAAGATTAAATTTGTACCAGTGTTGAGTATGTTAGAACAAAATGGGAATGTTTATTATCACCTTGTTTAAAACTTTTCTAAAAAGGATGTGAAATACTGCCTCCATGCTAACTTTAATTCTTAGTTTACCATTATAGAATTAGCATTTAACATGTTTTATATATCACTTGCTTTTACATACAAGATAAGTTTACAAAAAATTCCAATTAAAATAACCATTAAAAAATCAGTGGTCTTGGGCTTCCCTGGTGGCACAGTGGTTGAGAGTCCGCCTGCTGATGCAGGGGACACGGGTTCGTGCCCCGGTCCGGGAAGATCCCACATGCTGCGGAGCGGCTGGGCCCGTGAGATGTGGCCGTTGAGCCTGCGTGTCTGGAGCCTGTGTTCCGCAACGGGAGAGGCCAAAACAGTGAGAGGCCCGCGTACCGCAAAAAAAAAAAAAAAAAAAATCAGTGGTCTTTACCCATCCCACATTGGTCTCATCCTCTTTACCTAATAGTGCTCTCTATGTTTAAATTTGCAGAGGCTATCAGATACTGGTTAACTAAAGAATATAGTTTTTATACTCAGGAGAAATGTTACATTGATTCGATGGTTGGGATTACCCTATAATATTGTTATATTGGGATCTTTGTCCAGAGGCCACTTGCAAATTCCGAAACGTTTGGAGGAGCCTGTGAGCCAGAACATCATTAGCCCCTATCCAGAATGAAATAATTTGTTCAGGAAAAACAGATATTTTATGGAAGAACTGTGAGTTTTGGTAAATCGAATGTGCCGTCTGGAAAGCCTCATCCAGTCCTTGAAGATGAACATCTTCGTCTGCAAACTGAAAAAGATTTGAACCCACAGAAAACAGGTATAGAGAGAAGAGAATCATCAGAAATTCGGTCCTGTGTGGGTGCTTGATGAGTTCATGATTCTTTTCCTTTCCTGACCTTCTTTGATCTGCTTGATGACCCTCCTGTCCTGTCTGATAGATTTTCTGAAGGAAAGATTGAATACAATACAGGAGGAGCATTCCAGGGATCTGAAGCTATTGCAACTGGAAGTGATGAATTTGCGCCAGCAACTAAGAGATGTAAAAGAGAAAGAAGACAAGGCACAAGATGAGGTGCAAAGGTTGACTGTGACTCTGCAGCTTGCCTCAGAGACAAAGGCTTGAGTCCAGAGTTCTTGAATACAAACGCACTGTTACTGTGTTAGCTGGAGGAGGCAACAGACCCATAAAACTGACTTTTAAAAATAGGTGATGTTGGTGTGAGGATTCTTGACATCTGAAATTTATCTACATCGATAGCCTATAACATTGTGTGCTGTCAGTAATTGAGTATTTATAGATTCCTACCCTCTACATGTGACTGTGCGGATCCAGAGATATGAGGGAGTCTGTGCTCTTCAAGAGCTTATATGCTAGCTGGGAGAACAAGGCATAGCAGGACAAACTAAAGAGAGAAAATAAGGGTATAAGAAATATTAAAGGACAGTATAGGACAATAAGCAAATATTGCCAATAAGTGTTCTGTATTCAGGTGGGTTTGGGAAGGTGCGCATGTCCTGTCTAGAATAGATTAGGCTAGGCTTCAAGGAAGAGACGGGACTTGAGATGAACCTTTAGAAGGCAAAGCAGTGAGGTGAGGACATTTAAAAGACCACACACAGGGGCAGCAAAAAATAAGACTGGGGAAAAAAACAAATGATTTTGTTTTCCCTTCACAGGCCAGGCAGTGTAACAGATGTTATTTTGTTTAAAACATGTTTTGTTTAATCTCTGCAAAACCTCAAGATGTAGGATATTGTTGTCTCTCTCTTTTTTTTTTTTTTGCGGTACACGGGCCTCTCACTGTTGTGGCCTCTCCCGTTGCGGAGCACAGGCTCCGGACACGCAGGCTCAGCGGCCATAGCTCCCGGGCCCAGCTGCTCCATGGCATGTGGGATCTTCCCGGACCGGGGCACGAACCCGTGTCCCCAGCATCGGCAGGCAGACTCTCAACCACTGCGCCACCAGGGAAGCCCTATTGTCTCTATTTTAATGATAAGTGTACTGGGGCTCAGAGAGAAGTCACCTCTCTGAGATCACACTTGCCTGTTTTCTTCCTGTAAGTCAGATTTGAACCTAGATCTTTCCCTTGGGTGCAGTTAGGAGGAAATGCATAAACTAGCTGGACAGGAGTGAGGATTTGTTTGTGTAAAATAAGTTGGAAATTGGCTAGGGATAACCTCATAGAGGATTCAAAATCAAGAATAATCAAGTAGTTGGGCTTGATCCTATGGGGAGTGATTAAGTTTTTGATAAGAAAGTGACATAATGAAAACAAGAAAACTAATCTAGCAGTAGTGTAGAGTATCAATTATAGGAGAAGAGATTGGAGATAGGAAAACCAATTAGGAATCCATTGCCTTATTTGAGACATAGACTTTATTAGGTCTGAATTACGGTTGTGACATTTTGAGAGGAAAGATATGTTAGAATGTGGTATTGGATAGGGGCTGAAGGTAGAGAATAAGGCAAAGACAGCTTTGATTTTTTACATCTTAGATTGTAGTGCTATTAATAATAATATAAAAGAGAATGAATAGTGAAAGCTGTGTTTTTCATCCTCAACTCCTAAGCATAGATAATATTTGAGGCTAGAAAAAATGGAGTACTTAAAAAAAAAAGGAATATACCCTGTAAGAAAAATGTATAGCAATTACTAGGTTTTCCTCTGATTATTGAATTTTACATAGGAGGTACATGTGACTAATCATTTTTTAATTATCTGAAAGGGAAAATGATAGAAGTCATGAATCAAAGTAATAAAATAACTTTAAATATCTCATTGTAATAATTACTTTAGACTCATAATAAGAAGTGTTTATAACTGTATTCAGAATAGCATTTATAGGTTGCCCCAAAAAAGTCTAGATTTGAACTGTGATATACCATAGACAGTTTCTTCCTGTCATTTCAGATTATTTAGAACCTTTTCTCCTTCTATTTTAGAAGAATGCAGCCATTATTGAAGAGGAACTGAAGACCACAAAATGTAAAATGAACCTTAAAATTCAGGAGGTAAGATAAAAAGGAAGCTGGAAGGTGACGGGGGCGTTGGAATTGCAGAGGGGGAAGTCAAGGAAGTGGATAGAATGAAAAGAAACCATTGAAGAAGAAAATATGTGGCTGTTTATTAGGAAGATTTTAAAAATATGCCACATGAAGTTATACCTGCCTGTATGTGACATTAAGACTTCCTTTCACCTCAATACTACCACAAAACCAGAAATAAAAAATAAATGCTTTCTGAGCCGGGAGGGAAACAGTTACCATGAAACTCATGCAGTTGCCCATATACTAGAGTTAAGTGGACATACAAAGACCTTTTACACTAAAGTTGTGTTTAAAATAAAAAGCTTTTAATAAGTCTGCTCATCTAATTTTACCTTAAAACTTTCATTTCAGTCTAAATTTAAGTAGATAACAGATTGGAATTATGGAGTAGGTGGCTGCTAAAAGTTGTTGGACTAAAAATTTGCAGCTGAAAACAGTGGAAGAGTCAGAAGAATTACCAATTCAATACACCTTGACAGTGGCCTAAAAACCTCAATATTCCCTGACAGAATAATAGTTGACATTAGTCCAAATCAAAAGGATCAAGTTATATTTAAAATATCCTGTTATACAAAACAGAGAAATAGATATACTATTTTAAAAATTATGAATTTCAGTGTGTTTAGGGTGGTGAGTGTAGCTATCTGGGACATTCTCTCGTAGAGTATTTTATTTGCCAATAGTTACTGATAAAAGCATGATTGTTCATTGTTAGTTGGAGTATATTGTTTCATGCTTTAAAAAAATATTTTGGCTATTTTAATAGATTCTTTTTAGAGCAGTTTTAAGTTTTTATAAAAATTGCACAGAAACAAGAGTTCCCATATATCCTTTCTCCCCACCCCCAGAGCTTCCTCCATTATTCACATTCTGTATTAGTCTGTGATGAACCGGTTTTGATACATGATTACTAAATTCACAGTTTAGATTAAGTTTTACTTTTTGGTCATCACAGTATACAGAATAGTTTCACTGCCCTAAAAATGCCCTGTGCTCTACATACACATCACCCCGCGCCTCCCTCCCCCACCCCTGTCTTTCCCCAAGCCCCTGGCAACCACTGATCTTTTCACTGTCTCTCTAGTTGGAATCATACAGCATGTAGCCTTTTTGGACTGGCTTCTTTCGCTTAGCATATGCATTTAATCCTCCATGTCTTTTCATGGTTTGATAGCTCATTTCTTTTTATCAATGAACAATAATCCATTGTCTGGATGTACTGTAGTTTATCCATTCACCTACTGACGGACATCTTAGTTGCTTCCAAGCTTGGCAGTTATGAATAAAGCTGCTGTAAACATTCATATGCAGTTTTTTGTATGGACATAAGTTTTCAACTCCTTTGGATAAATACCTAGGAGTACGATTCATACTTATGATAAGCTTATGTTTAGCTTTCTAAGAAATTGCCAACCTGTTGCAGTGGCTATGCCATGTTGTGTTCCCACCAGCAGTGAATGAGAGTTCCTGTTGTTCCACATCCTCACCAGCATTTTGTGTTGTCAGTGTTTCGAATTTTTGCCAATTTTATAGGCGTGTGTATAGTATCTTGTTTTAATTTGCAGTTTTCTACAGAGTTGATATTGAACATCTTTTCATATGCTTATTTGCCATCTGTCTATCTTCTTTGGTGAGGTATCTTAGATCATTTGCCCACTTTGCAGCTGGGTTTTTTTTCTTATTGTTGAGTTTTTAGAGTTCTTTTTATATTTTGGATACCAATCCTTTATCCAGTTTGTGTTTTACAAATATTTTCTCCCAATCTGTAGCTTATCTTTTCATTCTCTTAACAGTGTCTTTTGCAGAGCAGATGCTTTTAATTTTTTTTTTTTTTTTTTTTTGCGGTACGCGGGCCTCTCACTGCTGTGGCCTCTCCCGTTGCAGAGCACAGGCTCCGGATGCGCAGGCTCAGCAGCCATGGCTCATGGGCCCAGCCGCTCTGCGGCATGTGGGATCTTCCCAGACCGGGGCATGAACCTGTGTCCCCTGCCTCGGCAGGCGGACTCTGAACCACTGCGCCACCAGGGAAGCCCCAGGCGCTTTTAATTTTAATGAAGTACAATTTATCCATTTTTTTCATGGATTGTACTTTTGGTATTATATCTATTAATAAAATATCATTGCCAAACCCAGGGTCACCTAGATTTTTCTATGTTATATTTTAGAAGTTTTATAGCTTTGCATTTTACATTTAGGTTTTGAATTACTTTTTGTGAAAGGTGTGAGGTCTGTATCAAGATTCTTTGGGTGAGTTTGTGTATGTGTATGTCTAGTTGTTCCAGCACCATTTGTTGAAAAGACTTTCCTTTGGATTGCCACTTAACATTATTTTTTTATTGGGAAAGTCTTAATTCTTGGTGCTATAGTAAAATATTGAATTTTTATTGAACTTGTCAAGGACCTGAAGAAGGACTGTGCTAGTCAAATGGGGACATTTTGAGGGTATGTGAAGCAGGAAGGATGTATTATTAGTCTGCTGGGGCTGCCATAACAAAGTACTACAGACTGGTGGCTTAAACAACAGAAATTTATGTCTCACCATTCTGGAGGTGAAAAGTTCAAGATCAAGATATCATCAGCAGGTTTTGGTTTTTTCCTGAGTCCTTCTCCTTGGCTTGCAGATGGCTGTCTTTTTTCTGTGTCCTCACATGGTCTTTTCTCTGTGTACACATTCCTGGTGTCTCTTTGTGTACACATTTCTTCTTATAAGGACAACAGTCATGTTGGATTAGGGCCCACCCCAGTGGCCTCATAACTTAAACAACTCTTTAAAGGCCCTATCTCCAAACACAGTCATATTTTGGGATACTGGGGTTTAGGCCTTCAACATATGGATTTCAGAGGGATGCAATTCAGCCCATAATAAAGGACTATACAAAGATAAAGTAAATGCAGTATATATCTTTCTAAGAGATAAGAAATATATATATATATATATATATATATATATATATATAAAATCTGGTTCTGATGAACATGAAATAGATTAACTGATAGCCCTTCATAATGCTTTAGGGATGAATATCTTAGTAGTATAATTATCAAATAAAGATTCCCTTTATAAGGCACTTAAATTATATCTTGAGAAAATTATATAATTCGATGTAGAGCTTAGAAAAGTATATTATGCTACTCTAAATTATAAAGTGATTATAATCTGATACTAAAATAAAACCTGAAAAATATAGCCCAAAGCAAAAACTGTAGCTCATTCTTAAATAAGATTCTAATATTAATATTTAACTGATTATTGGATAAGGAAGGAATTTCTAATCTTGAAAAGAAGGAACAAGATTATAAAAAGCTCGATAAGTTTGACCATATAAAAATTAAAATCTTATACATGTATAAAACAAAACTAATGAAACATAACAAAACTAGACAGTTAATAATCTTCCCTTTTAAAGAACTTAAATTGGCTTAAAAAAAACAGAGGGCAAAGGATAAGAACAGTTCAGAAAATATATAAAGAACTAATAACCATATTAGAAAATGTTTAATCTCACTAGGAACCAAAGAAATGAAAAAAATATTAAGGAGTTTTTCATTTATTAGCAAAGATTTAAGAAAGTGATAATCTGTAGTGCTGATGATATTTATTCAAATACTACTGATAAGGTAAAATTGGAAGGAGAATTACAAAATGTATCAAAAGTCTAAAAAATGTTTATACCTTTAACCTAGTGATTCCTTTTGTAGGATTTATCCCAAGGAAATAATCAGAAATTCAATGAAAGATTGATTCACAAGCATGTTCAGAACAGTATTTAGAATAGCAAAACACTGGAAATATCCAAATGTTCAGTGTTAGGTGTATGGTTAAGAAAATCATAGAACATTTCCAGAACGGGCTATCTTGTAACTATTTCATGTCAACATATTTTTCATCTCATTTCACTTTTTAAAAACTTCTGAAATTGTTAAATATATCATCCTTCAAGAAAACACATATAAAGTACATATGTACAATGTAGAGAAGAGTTATAAAGTGTACTCTTACATCATGTTTACAAATAGAATTTCTGGAACTTCCCTCGTGGCGCTGTAGTTAAGAATCCACCTGCCAATGCAGGGGACATGGGTTCAAGCCCTGGTCCGGGAAGATCCCACATGCTGTGGAGCATCTAAGCCCCTGTGCCACAACTACTGAAGCCCGCTCACCTAGAGCCCGTGCTCCACAACAAGAGAAGCCACCACAACAAGAAACCCATGCACTGCAATGAAGAATAGCCCCCACTCACCGCAACTAGAAAAAGCCCATGCGCAGCAACGAAGACCCAACGCAGCCAAAAATAAATAAATAAGTAAATAAATTAAAAAAGAAATTCTTTCAATTTAACGTCACTTCATAAAAGGAACAGCATTTTCAGTTCCCATTTAAATTAGAAAGGATTTCTTTACTTCATGATAAAAGAGACTCTTAACCTTCTTTTTATCTTTATCTGACTCATTTTGTAGTCATTTATTGATAGAATTAAGGTCAGTGTACCCAAATTCTTGAGTGTTGTTTTTGTCTGCTGCTTAACAACTACTTCATTATTTGTTTTGATCTTTAAGTTCCAATACATGAAAAAAAAACTCCGATACATAATTGAAACAGCTTTCAGAGGAATGTTTATAATACTATGGGATAAAAAAAATATATATATATATATATATATATATATAGTTGAAGAAATCAAAATACAGGAAAATAAAGAGTTAAAAAATAAAGTTAGAAAATAGAGAAATACAGAAAATACATATACTAAGACATATTAGTGTTTTTCAAACTTGACAGCAATAATATTTTACATTGCAACACCATACATACATGCATATACACAAACATTTCATGAAGCAGTACTTACCCTTCCTTACTACTTGCTATGTGCTCTGATATTTTCTTTCTATTCTTTTCTCCCCTGCCTTTTTCAAGTGCTTCTTGCAACTTACTAATGCGTCTTGACCCACAGTTTGGAAAACAGACTTACACAGTAGGAAGATGAGGGTAAAAAATTTGACTCTGCATTTCTTAGAAGGTTATCTGTTAGGGAGAAACAAAAGCATGTTTCTGAGTAGTCATAAATGAACGAAGAATGGGGGTGAGATGGCACGTCTGGTAAACTTTTCATGGTGACTTTGATCTTTGTTAAACTGCTATGAAGTTCCCTTGGTCTTGCCTAACTGCAGTGTTGCTCTGTAGCTAAGGAGATGACTGTCTGAAGAAAAGCACCTAAGGGAATCTCTTGAGAAACCTGGATCAGCCATGCTACTCAAAATACAAGAAATGGGATCAACAGTGGAGGTGGAACGGAAACAGGTAGAGAGATTTTCTCTCCTTGTTTATGTTGGGAAAGTGAAACCAAAAGGGAAAAGCTAATGTTTTACCTACAAACCTATAGTTTTGCTTATTTCCTCTAGATTTATTAAATTCTTTTCTTTTTTTTTTTTTTTTTTTTTTTTTGCGGTTCACGGGCCTCTCACTGCTGTGGCCTCTCCTGTTGCGGAGCGCAGGCTCAGCGGCCACGGCTCACGGGCCCAGCCGCTCCGCGGCATGTGGGATCTTCCCAGACCGGGGCACGAACCCATGTCCCCTGCATTGGCAGGCGGACTCAACCACTGCGCCACCAGGGAAGCCCTAAATTCTTTTCTTTAGTATTCCTCTATTAACATTCTTACTACAATTTTAAAAATTTTAGTGCAAAATAAGAAAGGACTCAGATGCCATTTAGTCCAGTGCTCTTAATTTATGAATGAGGGAGCTAAGGACAGAGAGGTTATTTTGTCTCAGGCTTTACAGAAGTGAACTCTTAGTTCCTGGGAGGGAATCCTTCCCTCTACACCATATAATCTCTGTTACAAGAATTGATTTTGGAAGGCACTGACCTAGTCTCTTGTTATATGTATTGTATATGATGTGCATAGAAAAGAAAGATTAAACTGAGCTGACATTTGAAGCAAGGAATAAGTCAAATAATCAGGAATGTGTTTACATTGCTGTTTTCAAGGCTCATTATTTATTTTAGCATAATATTTTTGCTTTCATCAAAGTTGTTATTTGAAATATCTATATGTAATTTAGAATATTTTAAATTCTAAGTACCAAGGCAATTAGTAGTTTCAAATCATAATACCTATTATTGGATTACATAATTTTTATTATTTTAATGAGTGCTGTCCTTCACAATGGAATTATATAGAGGATTCTACTTAAAGAATTTGCAAATGATCCTTTATTACTGTACTTTAGAGTGCGAATATAGTAGGCACTAGCCACGTGTGGCTATTTAAATAAAAATTAATTTTATTTGTTAAAATTAAACAAAATTAAAGATTCAATTCCTCACTCACTCTGGCCACATTTTGAGTGCTATTGAAGAGTGCACAGAAAGTTCTCCTGGACAGCGCTGCTGTAAGACACTGCACTCTGTTGAGATCTTTAACTGTAACACATAAACACCACTTCTTCCTCCAGGAACATTAAGATCAGAAAAATCTGCCTTACGCCTGTGCTATAAGTTAGCTTAGTAGAAATCTTTACCTTACAGAAAAGGAGTTTTTCTTATACGATTTCAGGTGCAAATTTTGCAGCAAAACTGTGTTGCCCTAACGCATTTCTATTCAGACCAACCAAGAACTACTGGCACAGGAGCGACAACAGAAAGGGGAGTTGGAGACCGCTACCTCACAGCTCAAGTCTGATCTAGGTATGAAAACAGATGCTAGAAATTACACTTTTGTTAGTTTTTTGAGATTTCATGCGAAAACTCTTAAGATTCCAAATTCTCGAAGTGGCCAGTGTTACTGGTATTTCCCACAGACCTGAATGTAAAAAGTTGCTGATTTCCTTTTTATCTGTGGCACTGAGAAAGACAGAGAATGTTGGTAATAAAATAGAATTTGACCCTCTTAATTGTAAACTTATGTGGATTTTTTTCAGGTTTATTTAACTGTGGACATGGGAACATTTGGGTTCTATAAATCTAGATTGAATATTGGATAATAGAATGCTAATAAGGAAATGAGGTCATTAATCCTTGCTCTCCTACTGATTCTAATGATTTATCATGTCAGACTCTCCATTCTTCAGGTTATCAACTTATTGTGGTCAACTTGTATTTGTAGAAATGGATAGTTGTAAGGTACCATAGAGAGAGGTTAGATTAACTACTCGTTTGAGGAGGAAAAAAAATCTGTTTTTAAAAAAAAGAGTCCTAAAAGGTGACAGAGCTAGGAAATGGAAGTGTCTAGACTTGATCCCAGGTCGCTCAGAGACATGCTTCTTCCAACCCAACAGCCTTTATCAGACTACTGTTTGTTAATATATAATTGTAACAGCAGTTTTCAGGTAGATCTCACTATAGAGATCACACAGAGTTCCAGTGCACTGCTTTACGCGTGAATAACACTTCATGATTTACACAGGGCTTTCACATACATTATCTCATGTAATACACAAAACTATCTGTAATTCCTAAAGTTACAAAATGAATAAATGGTGAGGTGAGGCCTCAACCTAGATCTTCTAACTCCAAACCCAGTGTTCTTGCCACTGTGGCTTCCCTGCTCTGTGGCTGTAATGAGGACAGGGAATACCAAAAGGGAAATGAAAATTAAAGAAAAAAAACATAAAGCGTAATCCATTCAATGCTTTTCCTTACTGCTTTTAGCAGAAAGTATTCTTTTTCCATATAGTTATTGAGTAATGAATTATTCTGTGAAGTTCCCACTGATAATGCCCCTAAATAATTTTCTGCCTTCCTGTGACGGCATGCCTACAAAAATACATGTTACATTTTATTGTACTACCACATTATCCCATTTGAGCCTTACAGCAAACTTGTGAGAAAGATAAGAAAATATACCCCATTCTACAAAAGGATAAAAAGATCTATAGTGAAGGACCCACAGTAAACAGAATAGCTGGGACTAAAACACAGCTCTTTCTATTATATTAGTTGTCCTTCTGATTAAGTGATTTTTTAAAATGTGACTTTCTTAATGGATTAATTCTTCATTTTGGAATTTTGTAAGAATATATGGAAGACCATTAAAAACATTGAGATTAGAATAACAGTAATTCAAATTAACATTGAAAAAAGGAAGCCTGTCTGAATACCAGCTATATGCTTCATATTGAATAATAGATGCTTTACATGCATACAATTTTATTACTTTAAGGTACAAATAGTTATTCTAACTAGATTACTCAAAGGAATGCCTTTAGATATTTGCTTCAATGAATTTTAAAAGTACTTATTTATTAATAATTGTTTATTTTATTTATTAGCAATAAACATATATATATGTGTGTGTATATGTGTGTGTATTACACACACATTAATTAAAGTGAGTAAATTGTTCTCCGAAGTAGGATAAACATTCCCCTTTTAGTCTTTCTTTGATTAGTGGAATTTTCAAAATACATCATGTAGTTTATCTTTTTGATCCTTCACATATGTTAAATTAGAATTTATTTAAAATGAGTCTTGGACTCATTTTCAAGAAGTACAGTTTTTCTGAGTATATCATAAATAAAATGAGATTTTATGTGTGTTATAATTTTCTGGCTTTAGAATTTTTAAGTGAAACAAAACTAATAGACCTTTATGAATTTTCTATGAAGCCAAACATTAACCTCAGAAAAGTTTATATCTCTTGGCTGCTAGTATACAGTGCCAAACTGTTCTCCTGTTTCTGCCTTTGGTTTTATTTTCACTGTATATACATACTCTGAGTGGTTTCAAATCTTTTATTTCTCCCACACCAAATCATCCTCCTGAGCTCCAGATGGTATCTTACTGCCAACTAATCATCTATATTTAGATGCTTTGCAGATACCTCAAAACACATGATGAAAGCTTAAGTGTTGCAGTCGTTTTTACTTATTATATCCTCCAAACCTGCTCCTTGCCCTGAGTTCCCTGTTAGAATCCACCAACCACCCCCACTGTCCAGGTCTGTACACTAGATATTTTCCTTGACTCATCTACTGCCTTTACCCCGCCAGTCAGTCACCAAGTCCTGACAATTCTCCCTGCTTGCTTTTCACAAGTCTTTTCCTTCTGCATCATTACCTCAGAGCCAGCTCTCATTGTTTTACACTTGGGTTACTGCAACAGCTACTAAACTGACCTCCCTGTCTTTATTGAGCCTTGGTCAGAGTAATCTAACAAAAGGCATTTTGATCTTTTTGATTGTGTGCCTCTCTGTCTTGAAATCCCTCAGACTCGTCATCATCTGTGCATTGAGTAAAATGTGACCTCATTTACCATTGTACGTGACTGTGGACTAGTTTCTTGATAATTTCAGGATTTAGTTTCCAGTCTATAAAAATATGATAGAAATACTTGTGTTCTCCTTATTTCTGCAAAATACAGACTAAAACAAATTTTTTTAAAATCAAAGTTTCTCAGGGAAAATACCATGTGATTTCAATGTAGTTGTAAGTTATCATCATAGTTATGTGGACTTTTTTTGTTTTTAGTTTCTAGAGATGACCTCATTTCCAAGTTGGTTGAAGAAAATAAGGGAGGTTTTGAGTACAGAGGTTTTCTTTCATCTCTTCACTAAATAGTATTTCCTCACTCATGTTGGTTTACAGTCCTTCTGATTCTCCTAAAGTCTTTATTAAAAAAAGTTTCAGTGTAAATGAGTGTATATTCAGAACTGTTGTCAACTGGGTATTAGGAAGTATTTCATGCAGATTATTATAGTTTGAAAAAAGGTGAATTGGCAAAACTAATGAGACTTATTTGCATTTTATACCTATTGCAAATGAATTGTTGTGAAGCTTTTTTTATGAAATGTAAGAAATAGTAACTATTTTTGGTGATGGTTTATCAACAACATGAGTGTATGTACTTACTACCACTAAATTTAACACTTAAATAGTTTTAAGTGAACTTACTCTTAGAAATAGTTAAAATGAGTATAGTGCTATACAGTAGGCCCTTGCTGGTTATCTGTTTTATATATAGTAGTGTGTATATGTTAATCCCAACCTCCTAATTTATCCTTCCCCGCCCCTTTCCCCTACAGGGGAAAAGAATCTGAAAAAGAGTACATATTATTATATGTAATTATATAATAATATAATGTATATTTGTATATAATATATAATAATAGTATTATTATTATATATAACTGAATCGCTGCTGTGCACCTGAAGCTAACACAATATTGTAAATCAACTATACTTCAATAAAAAAGACATTTCATTAAAAAGACTTAAAAATGGTTAAAATGATAAATTTTGTTAAGTGTATTTTACCACAATAAAAAATAAAAAATAGAATAAATGTTACTACTTTTATATCAAGACATTTCTAAATCAATCTCATGGTGTAGATGTTATATGATGTTAACTTTTCTTGAGATGCTTCTTCCGGAAAGCTAGAAAAGTGGTTGTCTCTCTGAAGGGAGAGGACTTAGACTTTGTTCTTCCCCATTCGACTAAGTACCTATTAGGTAAAACCCAGCCCACAACTCACATCCCTATCGCCTTTCCCTCATCTCAAAGAGAACATTTTTTTTCACAGAACAAAGGTGCTTTCTTCTGCTCCACCTTCAGGTATTCTTTGATGAAAATCTCTTCCCCTACTTATAATTTTAAAAGATCCTTGCATGTGTTTCTTTGAAATAATAAGCTCATACTGCTAATAGGAAGAAATGTGTATGTAACATAAACTAAAAATATTTCATCTTAGAAAGTAGAATTTTTTTGACATAAGGGTACTAGGTAAATATCAAGGTTTGTTTTTAGGCAAATTCTTTCTAATTGGAGTCCCAGTATGAGAATATTTTTAATAAATAGTTTTGATAAATAATTTATAAATTAAGAGAAGTTTGGGAGTTGGATATATCAAGATTTTAAAAAATCCTTTATAAGACACTTATCTATGTATATTAGCACTTGAACTGGTACTAGCCACAATACAGAACAGGTATTTTGATAGAGATACATGTAATAGCTTTTACATGTAGAAAAAGAGAATTTTTTTTTTCCTGTAGAATATACAGATGTCTTTCAACAAGGAACATGAAGAAAATGCATATTTGAGGTCTGAAATAATATCCCTTCATGAAGCATCAGAAAAAGCACAGGTAAATCTTCCCATTTCTCTAGTGTTTAGATGTTAATTTTGTTCAGTTAAAGAACCAAGAACCAAGATTAATCCTGGTTACATGAATTCATACCATTGCCATCATCCAAAATTTTTATTTCCATAAGATTTACTTCATTTGTGAAACATCATCAAATTAACTACATTTCCCATTTCACCCTCTAAATTCCTGTGATACGTAGGTATTTGAGATATACTGCTAAAACATGCACTAGTTTAAACTTTGCCTTGTTTGCTTTCTGATTTACTCACTAAATGTATGCCTTTTATTTCCCCCTATGAAACTCTAAGCAGTTCAATGCCAAGGGCTATCTTATACTTTCTTTGTATCTTCTATGGCAAAGCACAGTAGGAACCTAATAAATACTTGCTGATTTTGGAGTTATGTGTAATCATTTTATGTGGGATAGTGGTTCCCAAATTCAGCTGACGTTTTCTGTACATGCATGTACATGGAGAGGAGTCACCACATATGCAAGCAACCGAGTTATTTCTCATAGGGCCCAAAGAAATAGTATCCATCGTTTAAAATAATTTTTTGTTAGTACAATTTGATTATTTCAATGTTAGGATCATAGTGTTGTTATGCTCTCTTTATGATAAAGAAAATACAAAATGTGATCTTTCATAAAATAATAACAGTTACTACTACTCTTACTATAAATGATAGTTAACATTTACTGAATCCATACTACAGTCATGGCACAATTCTAAGCACTTTATGTTACTAACAAATTGTAATCCTCTCAATAGGACTTCTTTAGAACTATTATTATTCCCATTTTAAAGATAAGAAAGTTGATATACAGAGAGGTTTAATAATATAGCTAGGGCTTCCCTGGTGGCACAGTGGTTAAGAATCCGCCTGCCAGTGCAAGGAACAGGGTTCAAGCCCTGGTCCGAGAGGATTCCACATGCTGCAGAGCAGCTAAGCCCGTGTGCCACAGCTACTGAGCCTGCTCTCTAGAGCCTGCAAGCCACAACTACTGAAGCCGTTGAGCCTAGAGCCCGTGCTCTGCAACAAGAGAAGCCACCGCAATGAGAGGCCCACGCACTGCAATGAAGAGTAGCCCCTGCTCACTGCAACTAGAGAAAACCAGCATGCAACAAAGAAGACCCAACACAGCCAAAAATAAATTAAAAAAAAAAATATATATATATATAGCTAGTAAGTGACACAGTTGGAATTTGAGCCAATCTAGCTGTAAAGAAAATTAGCTATTTCTTTTCAAGGAGCAAGAGTTCTCCTCTGTCTTACCCCCAAGTATTCATTGATAAGTAGTTTGTGCACCTGGTTATAACTTTAAAATGCCCATGAATGTATTCCTGTCTTATGATGCTGTCCCACTTATGATGCTGTCCAGATAATCTTTATCTCTCCTTTCTTGTTACTGTTTTTTTGAGTGTTTTTTCTATTAACCCTTCAGAGTTATTTGCCCCATCCTTAAAGAGTTTATACATTAAAACATAAGATCCTTACCAAATATACTTTGCAAAAATAACTGAGAATTAAGATAAATATTTTCCACAGGAATACAAATTTCAAAATACCAAAAGGGCAAGAGAATTATAAACTAACTATATGTATGATAGATGTGTTACAGAAAAGATTTTTGTTTTATTTTGGAAGGTTAATCTTGTGAAATGGCACAGTGATCTGTATTTGCTTTTTTGAATACCGTAATTGGTGATGAAGGAGCTTAGATATTTTTTTATCAGCTAAACAATTCTGAAAGCTCATCATCCAGTTTTGAGAATGAAACATTGGCCATGCATCTACATTGTAAATTCCATTCTGTAGATGTCTTGCTGTAATTGACCAGCATTCAAAATTATGAAGAATGGAAGATTGGTAAACTGCCAAATGCTTCAGTTGTTCCACTGTATCAACAAATTTCCCCTTTTAATTTACAGTTGTTTAGGATGATGACTGCAAATATTTGAAAGTATTTTATAATCTAATGAAATATCAATTGGGATTAGGTTAAATAAATTAGGTTCACATGTATGGTGAAATACTATGCCATTGTTAAAAATGATGATACGTGAGTAAAAAGACTTATTTATTGGAGAGATCTGTGATTTGCTGTATATGTTGTCTTAGGTTTTGAATGACCAACTGACTAGAAAGTGTGCAGAGCTGAACAGAATGCTTCAGACTGTTAGAATGGAAAATACCAGAATCATTGCTGACCACCAAGCCATTCTGCAGGTATTCATTTTTAACACTAGTCAATTTCTGGTAGAGTCATCAGGAAGCCTCCTTGGCTAAGAGATCAGGAAATACAAATAGCCAACTGGATACATAAAATATTTTAGCAATTAGTTTCAAGGATTTTTCTGAATTATTTTATTTTTTAATTGTTTTCTGTTTTCATCAGAGGGGTCATTTGGCCTTACACTCAATGCTTTCTTAATGGTTTCTTCTCAAATATCATTACTTTAGGAAAAGTAATTACCTGTCCCAGTATCGATAGAATCATGGAGAATACTTATGACTGACCCTAAAGTATTTACCTTTTCCCCAAAGACCTGTGTTTTCCCATTTTGCTTATGCCATTCCCTCTGCTGAGAATGGTCTTTACTTCATTTTCAACTGTTTGAGATTGTGTTCATTCTTTAAGACTCACTTTCACCCAGAAGCTTGATCACTCCAATCAGAAAGAATCAGTTTTGTCTTTTAATTTCTACTTCTAGGACACTAAACAGGCTGTAATAATAAGGCTCTCTCTCTTTTTTTTTTTTTTTTTGAGCATACTTACTACATACCAAGCATTGTGCTAAGGATTTTACATATATTACCTTCTTTAATCCTAGCAGTTACGTAAAGGGATATTTGTCATCCTCGTTTTACAGATAATAAAAATAAGATTTAGAGAAGTTAATCAACTTGCCCAAAATCACCCAGCTAGTATAGGGTGGAGCCAGATTTAAATCTAGATTTGACTCCAGACTCAGTGTTTTTAATCATTTATGTTATGTTGCTTCTCTTGTTCTGCATCCTATAGTAGTAGTTTATGTGCATGGCTCATTTCCTGTACTACATTCCTAGGACATTGTCTTACATATCTTTGTTATTACCCATAGGGCTAAGCGTGTTTTGCACATAACAGGTACTCAATAAGTATTTTTTATTCAGCAAGCATTTAGTGTTTATCTCATGCAAGTATGTTGCTAGATCTAGATAGAATTATGGCAGTGAACAAGACAAGTCCCTACTTTCATGGAACTTACAATTTAGTAGACTGAATAATGTGACTTACGTATGTAACACTTTCACAAACATTTTAATACTTTGGAATGTGACACAAGTGAGATCCCATTTTACCAAGTATGAAGGTGTGAAGGTTTACCTTGCAATCAAATATTGTTCAAAAAGAAGTGTTTTAAAATATGTTTACAAATATAATTATTAATATGTACTATATTTACAAAAGCTTTATAAATTGTAGGTAGAGGAGGTGTGCATAAAAATGCTGTTTTGATAATTGAAAATAGTAAGCCAGAGAAAATTGTGCAAAACAGTTATAGACTTTTGCTGTAGCAATATCTGAGTGCAATTTCAGATACTGTCAAAAGAATTTACACTAAACTATGAAACATGATTGTCCCTGGAGAATGGAATTATTTGGAAGAGATGTGGGGGAGATAGAGGTGGAGCGATCATTTCACTTTATATACGTTGATATTGTTTTACTTTCTAAAATATAGTATCATGTTGAAATTTTAAAGTACCAAAATATACTTAATATAGTTATAAAAAAATCTTTTTTGGAGTATGGTTTCTTTACAATGTTGTGTTAGCCTCCACTGCACAACAAAATGAATCAGCCATACACATACAGATATCCCCTCCCTCTTGGACTTCCCTCCCATTTAGGTTACCACAGTGCATTGGGTAGAGTTCCCTGTGCTATACAGTATGTTCCTATCAGTTGTCTATTTTATACATGGTATCTAAAAATGTGTTCATGTTAGGAGTTTTATAAATTTTGCAGCAAGCTGGATAAATAATGCATCTTGATTATTGGCTAGAAGAGCTATAAAATGATAGAATTGTGGTCAGGTCAGGGTAGGTACAAAGAGCAAGCTGGACATTAAGATAAATTCTTTTAAAAAGGAGTTTTATTTATATAAATTAAATTTGTCTTTTGTAAGTATCAGTATCTTTGATCAGTTGTTTAGAGTGATACCCTATCAAATGACTTCTGGCATCTCAACTTTTAATATTGCTTCTAACACTCAGGAAGAACAGAAAATGATGACACAGACATTTCAAGAACAAAACTTACTGCTGGATGCAGCCCATGCCGGTATCACAAATGAGCTACAGACTGTTCAGAATGAGAAAACACAACTCCAAATGCATCTGTAAGTAAAACTGTGGGCAACTTTTGCATCTTTTGTTTTTGCATTTGTATTTCTTATCTTTAATGAAAATGTTTAATTCTGCATTTGCTGGGCCAGTCACAAAAATAAAGACTCTGCCCAAAAGGAACTAGTTTTGTTAGAACATTTCGGTAACTGCTCTCAGGAGGAGATATGTTGTGTAAGAACATTTAGTCTTTCTGTTAAAGAAGAACTCTCGTTCAGCTTTCATATCTCCTTGTTCTCTTCCTGCAGGGACCATTTAGTCCTTGAGCATAACCAGTGTATCCAGAAAGCACAGGATGCTGAGAAGAGGGCAGCTGTGCAAAAAGAGCTGCTAGAATCAACTATTGCAAGATTGCGAAGTGAACTGGAAGCATCAATACAAGAGAAGACCTCTCTGCTAGAGGAGAAAGAAGGACTTCAGAGAGAGGTAGGTAGAGGCAGATTTATGTTACCTCCTGGTTGTGGTGGTGATCTTGTTTTAAAATTTTATTGTAAGTGCAAAAGACAAGAAATACAACCCAGATGCAGTTTGTCTGAGTTGCCCATGAAAGAGATCTTTGGGTGGCTAATCTGTGTCTTTTAGCATGTGAGTGCACTGTGCCAAATAGTTACCCTTATATAGCATGAGTGAATGTTAACTAACCATTCACACATCCTCATGTTAGTTAAGGAGTCAGATTTAAAACTCGATTTTCCCAGTAGGAGTGGGACAGTGTAGTGGAAACAATGTAAGGGGAAACAGCCCTGTCTTCCTAGTTAGGAAAGAACCAGCAGAGTCTGACATGTAGACGTGTCTCTCTAATTTCAGGGCTATTTGTGAAGTCTGCTCTGCCTCAGAGACTCCCCGAGTAGCCCCTTTTCTGAGTGGATGTGCTATCTCTGCAGTGTAGGTATTAATTGACATGCAGGGTGTATCTGCTATAGTAGAGCCTGTCAGCTGTTTTTAAAATGACCCATTTCTTTTTTTCCCTTCTCTTGGGCAGGTTAATAAAACCGAGAAAGAAATAGCAGAAGAAAAATGCAACTTGGAAAAGGAATTAGCTAAAAGCAAGGTATTCCACATTTTATTTGTTGTTATGTCATTATATTTAATTCCTTCTGTATTGCTGCCTCCTGTATCAGCTTATCTTAATGAGGAGATGGGTTATTTTGTTGAATACCAAAACATGGGGGAAATAGAGAAGCCACAAAGCTGGATGCACTTGGAGCACTCCAGTCACTTCAGCATAAGGCTGCGTCTGGGGAATGTTTGCTTGTTGAGCATCTCGTGTTTGCCAGTGAGTCATCACTGCCTCGGACCCTAGTGTTCACCGAGTAGCTTAGCCAGGGAGTCCCCTGAGAGTGAGCTAATGGGCCTGTGGGCTGCAAAGGGATGATTGCTGACGATGCTGGTGTTTTTCTTTGTTTGTTTTTTGTTTTTTTTAAAAAAAAACTAATTTAAGCTTCCTAACTTGTTAGCACTTGCCACTTTATTTGTGAGATACCCCTTTCTGGGTTCTATGAAGGTAGAATGGCCATAGAAACAAATAAAATCCTTATTCAAACAAAAAAAATCTTTAAGACATTGCTCTTTGCATTTCAAAATTTGAAGAGGGTAAAGATTATGTATCACTATCATCTAGAGAATATATCTGGAGCATCAAGGACTATCAGCCCATCCCCATTCAATAAACCCAGCAACAGGTGTCGGATATAGTCATCAAGCCTTGACTGTTTCTTGACTCAACTAAATAGCATTCTTAGTACCATATATGTGAACTTTTAGTTTAAGAACTGGGGAGAGAAGAAAAGCTAAATTCTGAGCTGGAGCTCAAAGACAGTTCACTAAGCTGGCAGGTACCTTCTGTGGTTTAGTCACTCATATCTAGTGATTTGAAAACAGTCCACCCAAAAAATCTTTTAAATAAAGCTGACTTCCTGTGGCAAGGACTTTGCTGGTGTCAATGTGGCCTCAAATATGTTTTTTAAAATTTGGGAATTTGGTGGATACTATTAAGTTCATTAATACTTTTTGCTTTAAAATGCTAGTGAATATTTCATGGCTAAGGCAAATGCTATTTGTGATTAAAACATGGTATTATTATTTTGCTTCTCTGATTTCATTTGTTTTAATGTAGACTAAGTGTATGTTCATGGGGCTGAAAGATACTTGCTCGTTAGAGAGGTTCTATTAAGCCAAATGACAGTGCTTCTACAGAGTTCCGTTTTTTGGCCTAACTTGATATTTTTTACATGTGTACTCATTGTAAAGCTATGTTTTCTTAAAGTCAGGCTTATTGAGTTATAAATTAGAGTGAAATTCACCCTTTTTTTACTGTACAGTTCTGTGAGCTTTGACAAACACAATCATGTAACCACCACCACAGCAATCGAAATATAGAACATTTCTATCACCCCGGCAAGTTCCCTTGTGCCTTTTAGTAGTCATCCTCTTCCTCCATCCCCATCCCCTGGCAACCACTGATCTGTTTTTCTATCGCTGTAGTTATATCTTTTCCAGAATATCATATAAATGGTATCATACAATATGTAACGTTATAAGTCTGGCTTCTTTTATTTAGTATAGAGCATTTGAGATTTGAGATTCATGCATGTTACTGTATGTATCAGTAGTTTATGTTCTGTTATATCACAATTTCTTTACCCATTTGCCAATTGAAGAACATTTGGGTTGTTTCCAGATGTTGGCAGTTATGAAAAAACCTGTATAAATATTCATATGTGAACATGTATTTTTATTTCTCTTGGATACATATCAGGAATTGGACTACTAGATCCTACAGTAAATATATGTTCCACTGTCTTCCAAATGATGTGTGCCATCTTGCATTCCTACCAGGAATATATGAGTCCCAGTTTCTCTGCACTCTCACCAGCACTTGGCATTGTCAGTTCTTTTAGTTTCAGCCATTCTGATTGGTGTGTAGGGGTATGTCATTGTGGTGGACTTTGCTTTTCTCCAGTGACTGGTAATATTGAGTACCTTTTCATCTGCTTATTTGCCATCAGCAACTTAAAGTGTCTCTTCAAATCTTTTAACCATTTTTAATTCAGTTGTTTGTTTTCTTATAATTTATTTTTCAGAGCTTTAAAAATAGTGTCATATTAATTCTCATGTAATAGTTATTGCTATTTGTATATAAACAAATTTTATATGTGCTTTACCTACTTTTCTTCTATATTATGCCTTTTCATGCTCTTTTAAAGAGCAGAAGTTTTATATTTTGATTAAGTCCAGTTTATCAATTTTTCAAATTTTATGGATGATACTTTTTGTGTTGTAGCTAAGAAATTTTTGCCTAATCTAAGATTACATAGATTTTCTCCTTTGTTCTCTAGAACTTTTTTGTTCAATATTAGATGTATGATCCACTTCAAGTTAATTTTTGTATATCATGCAAGATGTAGTCCAAGGTTCATTTATTTTTAGGTGGATCATCTGATTGTTTCAGTACCTTTTATTATTGAGATATAGTTAATATACCATAAATTCACCTTCTTCAAATATACAAGTTAGTGATTTCTTAGTATATTCACAAGTTTGCACAAATACCACCACTATCTTATTCTAGAACCTTTTTTATCATCCTAAAAAGAAGCCTAGTACCCATTAGGAGTCACTCCCTATTTACCCCTGCCCACCTCTGGCAACTACTATTCTACTTTCTACCTCAATGGATTTGTCTGTTCTGGACACGTCATGTAAATAGAATCAAATAGTATGTGGCCTTTTGGGTCTGGCTTCCTAGCATGATGATTTCAAAGTTTGTCCATATTGTAGTGTATATAAGTACTTCATTTCTTT
The DNA here is from genome assembly GCF_059928025.1 of Delphinapterus leucas. Taxonomy (NCBI): domain Eukaryota; kingdom Metazoa; phylum Chordata; class Mammalia; order Artiodactyla; family Monodontidae; genus Delphinapterus; species Delphinapterus leucas. The sequence goes on along the minus strand of NC_143136.1, from coordinate 38,689,238 downwards.
TATGGCCGAATAATATTGCATGAATATAACACACTTCATTTATCCATTCATCAGTTGATAGACATTTAAGCCGTTTCCATTCTTTGGCTATTAAGAATAATGCTATGAACATTTGTGTACAATTCTTTTTGTGAGCATATGTTTTCAGTTCTCCAGGAACAAAACTACTGGGTCATGTGATAACTCTGTTTATCATTTTGAGAAACTGCCAAACTGTTTTACAAGTAAGGTAGTTGCACCATTTTACAATCCCACTAGCAATGTATGAGCATTCCATTATCTACGTCCTCACCTAAACTTGTTTAAAAAAACTTAAAAAAAAATTACACCCATCCTAGTAGGTGTGAAGTATCTCATTGAGGTTCTTTTTTTTTAACTGAGGTGAAATTCACACACTATAAAATCAACCATTTAAAAGTGAACAATTCAGTGGCATTTAGTACAATATTCACAATATTTTGCAACCACCACCTCTGTCTAGTTCCAAAACATTTCAGTACCCCAAAAGGAAACCCCATACTCATTAAGCAATCACTCCTTATTCCCTCCTTCCCCCAGCCCCTGACAGCCACTACTCTGCATTCTGTCTCTATGGATTTACCTATTATGGATATTTCATATGAATATAATCATACAATATGTGATCTTTTGTATGTGGCTTCTTTCACTTAGCATAATGTTTTTGAGGGTCATCCATGTTTTTGTATCAGTATGTATCAGTACTTCATTCCTTTTTATGGTTGAGTAATATTCATTTTGTGTGTGTTTGTGTGTGTGTGTTGAGTTGGCTAAAAAGTTTGTTTGGGTTTTTGGTAAGATCTTACCGAAAACCCAAATGAATTTTTTGGCCAACCCAATATACGTATGTGTGTGTGTATACATGCACACACACACGTATATATATGTACACACACACACATACCACAATTTCTTTATCTGTTGATGTTTGCATTGTTTCTGCCTTTTGGCTGTTGTGATTAGTGCTGCTATAAACACTTGTATGTGTATTTGTAAGTACCTGTTTTCATATCTTTGAGATATATAGCTATGAGTGGAATTGCAGGGTCATATGGTAATTTTATGTTTAACTTTCTGAAGAACCACCAGACTGTTTTCCACAGTGCTGAACCATTTTTTCTTCCCACCAGCAGTGTACAAGGGCTCCAGTTTCTCCACATCCTCACCAACACGTTATTTATTTATTTATTTATTTGTTTTATTTTTGGCTGTGTTGGGTCTTTGTTGCTGCACGTGGGCTCTCTCTAGTTGCATCGTTCAGGGGCTACTCTTCCTTGTGGTGCGCGGACTTCTCATTGCAGTGGCCTCCCTTGTTGTGGAGCACGGGCTCTAGGCTTGCGGACTTCAGTAGTTGTGGCACATGGGATCTAGAGTGCAGGCTCAGTAGTTGTGGCGCACGGGCCCAGTTGCTCCGCGGCATGTGAGATCTTCCTGGACCAGGGCTCGAACCCATGTCCCCTGCATCAGCAGGCAGATTCTTAACCACTGCATCATCAGGGAAGGCCCTATTTTTTGTTTTTTGATAATAGCCATCCTAGTAAGTGTGAAAGTGGTACCTCATTTTGATTTTGATTTGCATTTCCTTAATGGCTAATAATGTTTAGCATCTTATTATGTGTTTATTGGCCATTTGTATGTCTTCTTTGGAGAGCTGTCTACTCAGATCCTTTACCAATTTTTAAAGTGGGTTATTTAATGTCTTTTAATTGTTGAGTTGTAAGAGTTCTTTATATATTTTGGATGGTAGACCCTTATCAGATATGTGACTTGCAGACATTTTTCTCCCATTCTGTGGGTTCTTTTAAATTTTTTTGATTTTTATAAAGTCCAGTTTATCACTTTATTCTTTGGTTGCCTGTGCTTTAAGTGTCACATCTGAGAAACTGTTGCCTGATCCAAGGTCACAAAGATTTACACCTTTTTGTTTTGTTTTGTTTTTATATTGGAGTATAGTTGATTAACAATGTTGTGTTAGTTTCAGGTATACAGCAAAGTGATTGAGTTATACATGTACCTATTCTTTTTCAAATTCTTTTTTCCATTTAGGTTATTACAGAATATTGAGCAGTTTCCTGTGCTATACCGTAGGTCCTTGTTGGTTATCTATTTTAAATATAACAGTGTGTACATGTCAGTCCCAAACTCCCAATCCATCCGCTCCCCCACCCTCCCCCCTGTAACCATAAGATCATTCTCTAAGTCTGAATCTGTTTCTGTTTTGTAAATAAGTTCATTTGTATCTTTTTTTTTTTTTTTTTTACATTCCACATATAAGCGATATGATATTTGTCTTTCTCTGTCTGACTTCACTTAGTATAATAATCTCCAGGTCCATCCATGTTGCTGAAAATGGCATTATTTCATTCTTTTCAATGGCTGAGTAATATTCCATTATATTTATGTACCACATCTTCTTTATCCACTCCTCTGTCGATGGACATTTAGGTTGCTTCCATGTCTTGGCTCTTGTAGACAGCGCTGCAATGAACATTGGGGTGCATGTATCCTGTCAAACCATGTTTTTTTCCAGATATGTGCCCAGGAGTGGGATTGCTAGATCATTTTAGTTTTTTAAGGAACCTCCATATTGTTCTCCACAGTGGCTGCACCAATTTACATTTCCACCAGCAGTGTAGGAGGGTTCCCTTTTCTCCGCACCCTCTTCAGCATTTATTGTTTGTAGACTTTTTGATAATGGCCATTCTGACTGGTGTGAGGAGATATTTCATTGTAGTTTTGAGTTGCATTTCTCTAATAATTAACAGTGTTGAGCATCTTTTCGTGTACCTTTTGGCCATCTGTATGTCTTCTTTGGAGAAATGTCTATTTAGGTCTTCTGCCCATTTTTTGATTGGGTCGTTTTTTTGGTATTGAGCCACATGAGCTGTTTGTATGTTTTGAAGACTAATCCCTTGTCGGTTGCATTGTTTACAAATATTTTCTCCCATTCTGTGGGTTGTCTTCATTTTGTTTATGGTTTCTTTTGCTGTTCAAAAGCTTTTGAGTTTAATTTGGTCCCATTTGTTTATTTTTGTTTTTATTTTCATTACTCTAGGAGGTGGGTCAAAAAAGATCTTGCTGTGGTTTGTGTCAAAGAGTGTTTTTCCTATGTTTTCCTCTAAGAGTTGTATAGTGTCCAGTATTACATTTAGGTCTTTAATCCTTTTTGAGTTTATTTTTCTGTATGGTGTTAGGGAGTGTTCTGATTTCATTCTTTTACATGTAGCTATACAGCTTTCCCAGCGCCACTTATTGAAGAGGCTGTGTTTCCTCCATTGTATAGTCTTGCCTCCTTTATTGTAGATTAATTGATGATAGGTGTGTGGTTTATTTCTGGGCTTTCTATCCTGTTCCATTGAATTATATTTCTGTTTTTGTGCCAGTATGATACTGTTTTGATTACTCTAGCTTCGTAGTATGGTCTGAAATCAGGGAGCCTGATCCCTCCAGCTTCATTTTTCTTTCTCAAGAGTTCTTTGGCTATTCAGGGTCTTTTGTGTCTCCATACAGATTTTAAGATTTTTTGTTCTAGTTCTGTGAAAAATTCCATTGGTAATTTGGTAGGGATTTCATCGAATCTGTAGATTGTCTTGGGTAGTATAGTCATTTTGACAATGTTGATTCTTCCAATCCAAGAACATGGTATATCTTTCCATCTGTGTCATCTTTGATTTCTTTCATCAGCATCTTATAGTTTTCAGAATAATGGTCTTTTGCCTCCTTAGGTAAGTTTATTCCTAGGTGTTTTATTCTTTTTAATACGATGGTAATTGGGATTGTTTCCTTAATTTCTCCTTCTGATCTCTCATTGTTAGTGTATAGAAATGCAACAGATTTCTGTGTATTAATTTTGTATCCTGAAACTTGACTGAATTCATTGATGAGCTCTAGTAGTTTTCTGGTAGCATCTTTAGGATTTTCTATGTATAGTATCATGTCACCTGCAAACAGTGACAGTTTTACTTCTTCTTTTCCAGTTTGGATTCCTTTATTTCTTTTTCTTCTCTGATTGCCATGACTAGGACTTCCAAAACTGTGTTGAATGAAAGTGGTGAGAGTGGACATCCTTGTCTTGTTCCTGATCTTAGGGGAGGTGCTTTCAGCTATTCACAGTTGAGTATGACGTTAGCTGTAGGTTTGTCATATACAGCCTTTATTATGTTGAGGCAGGTTCTCTCTATGCTCACTTTCTGTAGAGTTTTTATCATAAATGGGTGTTGAATTTTGTCAAAAGCTTTTTCTGCATCTATTGAGAGGATCATATGGTTTTTATTCTTCAATTTGTTGATGTGGTGTATCACGCTGATTAATTTGTAGCTACTGAAAATTCCTTGCATCCCTGGGATAAATTCCACTTGATCGTAGTGTATGATCCTTTTAATGTATTGTTGGATTTGGTTTGCTAGTATTTTGTTGAGGATTTTTGCATCTGTGTTCATCAATGATATTGGCCTGTAATTTTCCTTTTTTGTGGTATCTTTGTCTGGTTTTGGTATCAGGGTGATGGTGGCCTCATAGAATGAGTTTGGGAGTGTTCCCTCCTCTGCAGTGTTTTGGAATAGTTTCAGAAGGATAAGTGTTAACACTTCTCTAAATGTTTGAAAGAAGTCGCCTGTGAAGCCATCTGGTCCTGGACTTCTGTTTGTTGGGAGTTTATAAAGCACAGTTTTAATTTCAGTGCTTGTGGTTGGCCTGTTCATATTTTCTATATCTTTCTGGTTCAGTCTTGGGAGATTATATTTTTCTAAGAACTTGTCCATTTTTTCTAGGTTTTCTATTTTATTGGCATATAGTTGCTTGTAGCAGTCTCTTATGATCCTTTGTATTTCTATGGTGATTGTTGTAACTTCTTCTTTTTCATATCTAATTTTACTGATTTGAGCCCTCTCCCTCTTTTTCTCGATGAGTCTGGCTAAAGGTTTATCAATTTTGTTTATCTTCTCAAAGAACCAGCTTTTAGTTTCATTGATCTTTTCTGTTGTTTTCTTTGTCTCTATTTCATTTCTTTCCGCTCTGATCTTTATAATTTTTTTCCTTCTACTAACTTTGGGTTTTGTTTGTTCTTCTTTCTCTAGTTGCTTTAGGTGTAAGGTTAGGTTGTTTATATGTGATTTTTCTTGTTTCCTAAGGTAAGATTTTATTGCTAGAAACTTCCCTGTTAGAACTGCTTTTGCAGATTTTGGATCATTGTGGTTTGGTTTTCATTTGTCTGTTAGTATTTTATTTCCTCTTTGATTTCTTCAGTGATCCATCGGTTGTTTAGTAACATATTGTTTAGCCTCCACATGTTTGTGTTTTTTACAGTTTTTTCTTGTAGTTGATTTCTAATCTCATAGCGTTGTGGTTGGAAAAAATGCTTGATATGATTTCAGTTTCCTTAAAGTTACCAAGACTCGCTTTGTGATCAGTCCTGGAGGATGTTCCATGTGCACTTCAGAAGAATGTGTACTCTGCTGCTTTTGAATGAAATGCTCTATAAATATCAGTTAAGTCCATCTGGTCTAATGTGTCATTTAAGGCCTTTGTTTCCTTATTGATTTTCTGTCTGGATGATCTGTTCTTGGATGAAAGTGGGGTGTTAAAGTCCCCCACTATTACTGTATTACTGTCAATTTCTCTTTTTATGGCTGTTAGTATTTGCCTTATATATTGGAGTGCTCCTATATAGGGTACATATATGTTTTCAATTGTTATAGCTTCTTCTTAGATCGATCTCTTGATCATTATGTAGTGTCCTTCTTTATCTCTTGTAACAGTCTTTATTTTAAAGTCTATTTTGTCTGATATGAGTATGGCTACCCCAGCTTTCTTTTGATTTCTATTTGCATGGAATATCTTTTTCCATCCTCTCACTTTCAGTCTGTATGTGTCCCTAGATCTGAGGTGGGTCTCTTATAGACAACATATATACGGATCTTGTTTTTGTATCCATTCAGCCATTCCGTGTCTTTTGGTTGGAGCATTTAATCCATTTACATTTAAGGTAATTATCAATATGTGTGTTCCTCTTGCCATTTTCGTAATTGTTTTGGATTTTGTTTTTTTTGTGGGTTTTTTTGGCTGCACTCCTTGTTTTGGGAAATCTTAGTACCCTGACCAGGGATTGAACTTGGGACATGGCAGTGAAAGTGCCAAGTCCTAACCACTGGACCACCAGGGAATTCCCTGGATTTGTTTTTGTAGGTCTTTCTTCTTTCCTTCCTCTTTTGTTCTCTTATTTTGTGATTTGATGACTAACTTTAATGTTGTGTTTCGATTCCTTTTTCTTTTTTGTGTGTATCTATTGCAGATTTTCGGCTTATGGTTCCCATGAGCTTTTGATATAGCAGCCTATATATAAAGAAGATTGCTTTAAGTTACTAGTCTTTTAATTTCAAATGCAATTCCAATATCCTGCATTTGTGCTCTCCTCTTCTCACAGTTACTGGTTTTGATATCATATTTGTGTGCAGATGATTTCCTACATTAACTGTATGTTTGCCTTTACTGGTGAGCTTTCCATTCATAATTTTCTTGTTTCTAGTTGTGGCCTTTTCTTTTCCACCTAGAGAAGTTCCTTTAGCATTTGTTGCAAGGCTGGTCTGGTGGTGCTGAATTCTCTTGGCTTTTGCTTGTCTATAAAGCTTTTGATTTCTCCTTCAAATCTGAATGAGAGCCTTGCTGGGTAGAGTATTCCTGGTTTTAGGTTCTTTCCTTTCATCACTTTAAATATACCTTGCCACTGCCTCTGGCCTGCAGAGTTTCTGCTGAGAAATCACTTGATAACCTTATGGGAATTCCTTTGTATGTTATTTGTTGCTTTTCCCTTGTTGCTTTTAATATCTTTTCTTTGTCTTTAATTTTTGTCAGTTTGATTACTGTGTGTGCTGGCATATTCCTCCTTGGGTTCATCCTACCTGGGAGTCTCTTTGCTTCCTGGACTTGGGTTACTGTTTCCTTTTCCATGTTAGGGAAGTTTTCAGCTGTTATCTCTTCAAATATTTTCAAAGGTCCTTTCTCTCTCTGTTCTCATTCTGGGAGGCCTATAATGTGAATGTTGGTGCATTTAATGTTGTCCCAGAAGTCTCTTAGACTGTCTTCATTTCTTTTCATTCTTTTTTCTTTATTCTGCTCCATGGCAGTGATTTCCACCATTCTGTCTTCCAGCTCATTTATCCATTCTTCTGCCTCAGTTATTCTGCTATTGATTCCTTCTAGTGTATTTTTCGTTTCAGTTATTGTATTGTACATCTCTGTCTGGTCTTTTGTTCTTCTATGTCTTTTTTAAACATTTCTTGTATCTTCTCAGTCTGTGCCTCCATTCTTTTCCTGAGATATTGGAACATCTTCGATATCATTACTCTGAATTCTTTTTCCGGTAGATGGCCTATCTCCACTTCACTTAGTTGTTCTTCTGATGTTTTATCTTGTTCTTTCATCTGGGACATATTCCTTTGCCGTCTCATTTTGTCTAACTTTCTGTGATTGCGGTTTCCATTCCACAAGCTGCAGGATTGTAGTTCTTCTTGCTTCTGCTGTCTGCCCTCTGGTGGATGAGGCTGTCTAAGAGGCTTGTGCAGGCTTCCTGCTTCCTGGCCACTGGTGGGTAGAGCTGGTTCTTGTCCCTCTGGGCAGGGCCATGCTCAGGAAGACTTTAAGCAGCCTGTCTGCTGATGGGTGGGACTGTATTCCCGCCCTGTTCGTTGTTTGGCCTGAGGCGTCCCAGCACTGGAGCCTACAGGCTGTTGGGTGGGGCTAGGTCATTGGGAGGAAATGGCAGCCTCCCTCCAGGAGTGCTCATGCTAATGATTACTCCCCACAACTACTGCTGCCAGTGTCTTTGTACCTGCAGTGAGCCACAGCTCCTCCCCTGCCTCTCCAGGAGACCCTCCAATACTAGCAGGTAGGTCTGGCCCAGTCTCTTATGAGGTCACTGCTATTTTTCCCTGGGTCCTGGTGCACATGAGACCTTGTCTGTGCCCTCCAAGAGTGGAGTTTCTGTTTCCCCAATCCTGTGGAATTCCTGTGATCAAACCCCGCTGGCCTTCAAAACCAGATTCTCTGGGGGCTCCTCCTCCTCTTACCAGGCCCCCACGCTGGGAAGGCTGACATGGGGCTCTGGACTCTCAGTCCTGTGGGAGAACTTTTCAGGTATAATTACTTTCTAGTTTGTGGGTCGCCCACCCAGTGGGTATGGGATTTGATTTTATTGCAGTTGTGCCCCTCATACCATCTTGTTGTGGCTTCCTCTTTGTCTTTGGATGTAGGGTATCTCTTTAGGTAGGTTCTAGTGTTTTATTGTCTATGGTTGTTCAGCAGTTAGTTGTGATTTTGGTGTTTTTGTATGAAGGAGTGAGCTCATGTCCTTCTACTCCCCCATCTTGCAACTGTCATCCTGCACCCATTTTTTATTCTAAAAATTTTATAGTTTTACAGACTACATTTTGATCTTTGATTCATTTTGTGTTAAATTTTATATATGGTATGAGGTAGAGGTTTAACTTCATTATTTTGCCTGTGGATATCCAGTTATCCCAGGACGATTTGTTGGAAGACTGTTCTTTCTATTGAATGATCTTGGCTCCCTTGTCAAAATCTAGTTAACCATAGATGCATGGGCTTATTTCTGGACTCTCAATTCCATTGCATTGATATATATGACCGTACATATGCCAGTACCACATGGTCTTGATTACTGTAGCTTTGTAATAAGTTTTAAAACTGAGATGTGTGAGTCCTCCAACTTTATTTTTTTTTTGAGATTGTTCTGGCTATTCTGGATCCTTGCATTTCTATATGAATTTCAGGATCAGATTTCCCATTTCTGCAAAAAAAGAGGAGCTGGAATTTTGATAGGGTTTGTATTGATCCTGTAGGTCAATTTGGAGAGTATTGTGATCTTAACAATAGAGTATATATTTTCTCTATATAAGATTGTGCCATTTGCAAATGGAGATAGTTTTTTTTTTCCCTTTCCAATTTGTTGCCATTTGTTTCTTTTTCTTGTGTAATTGCTTTGGCTAGAACCTCCAGCCATGAGAGGTTGAATAGAAGTGATGAGAGCAGACATCCTTGTTTTGTTCCTGAGTTTAGAGGGTTAGCTTTCAGTTTGGCACCGTTAAGTATGATGTTAGCTGTGTGCTTTTCCTAAATGCCCATGATCAGGATGAGGAAATTCCCTTCTATTCCTAGTTTGTTGGGAATTTTTATCATGAAAATATGTTGAACTTGTTCAGTTGCCTTTTCTATATCTGTTGGAATAATCTTGTGGATTTTGTCCTTTATTCTATTACTAAGGTGTATTACATTGATTGATTTCAAATGTTGAACCAGGTTTTCCTTTGGGGGATAAATTTCACTTGATCATGGTGTATAAACCTTTTCATATGTTGTTTGATTTGGCTTGCTATTATTTTGCTGAGGATTTAAAAATCTATATTAATAAGGGTTATCCCATAGTTTTTTTGGGTTTTTGTCTTGTGACGTCTTTGGTTTTGGTATCAAGATATTCAATAATATTGGCCTCTTAAAACGATTTGATAGTGTTCCCTCTCCTTCTATTTTGAGAAGACTTTGTGAGGGATTGGTGTTAATTCTTTCAGTGTTTCGTAGAATTCAGCAGTGAAACCATCTGGTTCTAGGTTTTTCTTTGTGGGGAGTGTTTTGTTTTTAATTATTATTATTGATCCAGTCTCTTTATTTGTTATAGTTCAATTCATATTTCTACGTTGTTTTTTTTTTTTGAGGTTCAGTCATTTGGGTCTTTCTAGGAATTTGTCCATTTCATCTAGGCTATGTAATTTATTGGCATGCAGTTGTTCATAGTAGCCCCTATTTTATTTCTGGAAGTTCAGTATAATGTCTCTTCTTTCATTTCTAATTTTAGCAATTTGTGTATTCTTTATTTTTTTTTCTTGGTTAATACCACAGTGGTTTGTCAGTTTTGTTGATCTTGTCAAAGAACTAACTTCTGGTTTTACTGATTTTCTCTATTGTTTTTCTCTAGCCTCTGTTTTATTTCTGCTATAATCCTTATTATTTTCTTCCTTTTGCTTGCTTTGAGTTTGCTTTTCTTTTTCTATGTTTTTTTTTTTTTTTTTTTTTTTTTGCGGTACACGGGCCTCTCACTGTTGTGGCCTCTCCCATTGCGGAGCATAGGCTCCAGACACGTAGGCTCAGCGGCCATGGCTCAAGGGCCCAGCCGCTCCGTGGCATGTGGGATCTTCCTGGACCGGGGCACGAACCCATGTCCCCTGCATCGGCAGGCAGACTCTCAACCACAGCGCCACCAGGGAAGCCCCTTTTTTCTAGGTTCTTAAGATGGATGCTTAGGTTATTGATATGAGATATTTCTCTTTTTTTAAATATAAGTTTATACAGCTACAGATTTCCCTCTAAGCACCACCTTAGCTGCATACCATACATTTTGTTTATCATGTTATATGTTCATTTTCATTCATCTCAAAATATTCTTTAATTTCCTTTGTAATTTCCTCTTTGACCCATTGGTTATTTAGAAATATGTTGTTGAATTTCCCCATATATGTGAATTTTCCAAATTTCCTTCTTTTATTCATTTAATTTTATTTCATTGTTGCTGGAGAACATACTTTATATAATTTCAGTCCTTTCAAATTTATTGAGAGTTGTTTTATGGTTTAACATGTGGTATATCCTAGAGCATGCTTCATGTGCACTTGAGAAAAATGTGTATTCTATTATTGTTTGGAGGCGTGTTCTAAAGATGTCTGTTAGGTCCAGTTGCTTTATAGTGTTGTTCAAGTCATCAGCTGTTTCTTCATTGATCATCTAACTGTTCCACCTATTATTGAAAGAGGGATATTAAGTCTTTGTTAGTGTTGAATTGTTATTTCTCCCTTCAATTCTGTCAGTTTTTGCTGTATTGTTTTTGCTTCATTGGGGTTGTGTCGTTAGATGCAACTGCATTTATAAATGTTATCTTCTTAATGGGTTGATCCTTTTTTCAGTATATAATGTCCTTCTTTATCTCACAGATTTTTGTCTTAATATCTACTTTGTCTCATGTTAGTGTAGCCACTCCAGCTCTTTTCAGATTACTGTTTACATCATATATCTTTTTCCATCCTTTTATTTTCAACCCATTTGTGTCTTTGGATCTAAAGTCTGTCTCTTATAAACAGCATACAGTTGGGTCTTTAAAAAAATTTATTCTGCCTGTCTCTGCTTCTTAGTTGGAGTGTTTAATCCATTAATATTTAACATAATTACCCATAAGGTAGGATTTACATCTGCTACTTTACTATTTTTTTGTATGTTTTATGTGATATTTGTTCCTCTGTTTCTCCAGTACTGCCTTCCTTTGTGTTAAGCAGATATTTCTGGTGCACTATTTTAATTCCCTTAACCTTTCTTTTACTATATATTTTTGATTTATACATAACAGAGTTACAAACAAAAACTACATATTTATATGTCTTCTCCATGTACCTATGTTGCTACATTTTCTGGTACCCTTTATTTCTTTATGTGGATTCCAGTTATTATCTAATCCCCTTTTATTTCAGCCTGAAGAGCTCCCTTTAGCATTTCTTACAGGGCATTTTTTTTTAGCCTCACAGTCTAGACCCCACCAAAGGGTGGACACTGATAAATTATCCCACACAATTTAAATTGGGATTAAAGAGAATTGACATCTTAGCAATATTGTATCTTCCTAATACAGGGACACAGTAAGTCTCACCATTTTATTTAGGCTTTTGATTTATCTTGTCGGCATACTGTAATTTTCAGCATGTCAAATATTGGACATATTTTTTTCTTAGATTTGTACCTAAGAATTTCATGGATTTTGGTACTGTTATAAATGGAACTTTTAAGAAATATCAGTTTCCAATTGTTTGTTGCTAATATATAGAAATACAATTGATTTGACCTTGTATCCTTCAACCTTACTAAACTCACTTATTCTAGGATTTCTTTTGTAGATTCTTTGGGATTTCCTATGTAGACTATCATGTCTGTTGTAAGTAGAGACAGTTTTATTTCTCTCTTTCCAATTTCTATGCTTTTTATTACTTTTTCTTACCTTGTTGCACCAGCTAAGGCCTCCCGTATGATACTGAATAGGAATGGCAAAAGCAGATATCCTTGCCTTTTTCCCAGTCTTAGGGGAAAACATTCAGTCTTCCACCAATACTGATACTAGTTGTAGGTTTTTACAGACATAATTTATCACATAGAGATGGTTCCCTTTCACTTCTAGGTTACTGGGTTTTTATCATAAATTAATTTGAATTTTGTGAAATGCTTTTTCTGTGTGTGTCTATTGAGATGGTCATGTGGTTTTTCTTGTATAGCCTATTGATGTGGTGAATTATAGTAATTAATTTTGAATGTTGAACAAGCCTTGTATTACTGGAATAAACTACACTTAGTCCTGATTTGTTTTCCTTTTATATATTGCTGGATTCATTTTGCTAATATTTTTTGGAGTATTTTTGCATCTATATTTATATGCTTGAGTTAATATATAAATAAGTACCAAGTACCAGAAGGACTTTCACTTCTAGTAAATGTACACTATGCAATTTGTAATAACTCTCCGGCTAAAGACAACTAAAAAGCAGTGAAACATATTCATAAGATGCCATTTATTTTACAGTTAAAAATGTCATTTTAAAAACAAGATAATATTTTTGGATCTGGCATAGAATTCTTTTCTCTTTTTTCGTCTAAAGGTAGACATAAATGCATTAACCTGCAACCTGCAGACTCTAGAGGAAAAGAATAAGCAACTGGCAGATCAAATTGCTTCCCTAGAACTTGAGCAAGCAACTTCTGATTACCATTGGGGGTATTAAAAGTCAGTCTAAAGTAGCAATTAATGACTATGAGTTTTAGAAAACAATCAGAAATCAGGAGATGGGTTTCCTTCTTCTTTTTTTTTTTTTTTGATAATTATCACAAGTCTGAATAATGCAGGTTAAATATGTCAGAGAGCCCTATGGTATTCAGACAATAGAGGATTTAGGAAAACAAGAGTTTAAGACAGCCTTTAAATGTCTGCCTACACAGAGGATCTATAATGCTGAAAAGCACCCATATTTCTAACGTTTTAAAATATTTTCTTTTCCATAAATTGTGAGGAACAAACTTGTATTTTTTTTCTCTTTCTGACAGTTCCATCTGTTAGGAAATCAATAGTAAGTTGGATTCCTAAAAGCTATTTGACAAGGTCAATCCATTACAAATAAATGGTAGGATTCTTAAAACATCTCCAGGTGAAGGAGATTTAAAGAGATGATTGTTATGTTAAACAGCTAATAAGTTTCCCATGTGCTTCTGAATACTTGAGAAAGAATTAGCCATTGCTTCTGTAACATGCAAATCATCTTTCAAAATTCCAAAGAAGGCGCTGATGTGAAGTCTGCCTTAATCCGAAATAAATTCTTTCAAACTCTGTCATAAGCTGCTCATTACTTCAACTATAAAAAATTACAGAGACTAAATCTAAATCCTGGGACTTCCCTGGTGGTGCAGTGGTTAAGAATCTGCCTGCCAATGCAGGAGACACGGGTTCGAGCCCTGGTCCAGGAAGATCCCACATGCCACGGAGCAACTAAGCCCGTGCACCACAACTACTGAGCCTGCGTTCTAGAGCCCGCGGGCCACAACTGCTGAGCCCTCGTGCCACAAGTACTGAAGCCCACGTGCCTAGAGCCTGTGCTCTGCAACAAAGAGAAGCCACTGCAATGAGAAGCTCATGCACCCCAATGAAGAGTAGCCCCCGCTCACTGCAACTAGAGAAAGCCCGTGTGTAGCGACGAAGACCCCATACAGCCAAAAATAAATAAATAAAAATTAAAAATATATGTATAAATACTCTTACATTTTCATGGCTTTAGAGCCAGACTATCTATGTTTCAATTTTGGCTGTGACCTTGGGTGTGATCCTTAACCTCTCGGAGCCTGAGTTTCTTAATCTGTCAAAATGGGGATAATCATACTATTATTAGGAGGTTGTTGAGGTTAAGTAAGTTAATACATGTAAAGCATGTAGAGCATTGCTAACATTTATTGAATTCTTAGTATCTCAACTGTCTCAGAAGAAAGCTTATAAGTTCCTATCAGAGCAGCAAGGTGCATTAGCTCTAATTCCTGGTACTGTCTCAAACCATGCCTCCCTCCCCCAAGATTAAAGATTCATCCATGTCCTTTCCTGTTGGCCAGGCCTCAGCTGGGCTTATCCACCCACCTGGTTTGGGTCTCTCTGGAAGACCATATCTCAGTCTGCATGATTCTTTCATGTCTCTACTGCCAGTGAGCAGGACTGTGGCCTTATCCTATTAGTGACTTTGACGGGTCTTGCAAGTGATTTGCTCAATGTTGATTCTTGCCTGTCCACAGCACCTCTTGATTAAGGTCTCCCAGTGATATCCCATACCTCAATTCCAGCTTATATGTCTATGCATAGAACCTTCTCTGACCAAGCCTGCCTGGAAGTGCTTCACTTGGCTGTATGAGTCTTGAGAGGTTAAGAACTTTTTTTTTTCTTTTTTCAATCCGAGCAATGTTATTAAACCTATTGCCATTCAATGCCGGCAGTATATTTTTGTTCTTTGAGAATTAACACTTGAAATTCTCAATAAAAACTACCCTCCAGTATAACCTCTTACTGATTTTTAGAGATATACATATGAGTGTGTTGTGTATGCCACACCACAGATTTAAATTCAGACCTGGTTACAATACTTGGCTCCATTTACTGTGTGACCTGGGCAAGTTCTTAACCTCTATGGCCTTCAGCGCCAAGGGGATCTCCCCTAACTGTGGGGTTCTACTGTGCATACGCATATCAAAATAGTTACTACATTTCTAACTACTAAGTTAGAAATTGACCTGCATATGTATCTGCCTTCACTCTCTTCTAATGCAAGAAGAGTAGTTACTCATCTGTATACTCTCTTGCCTACCATAGCGCCTAATCCATAATAGGTGTTTAAGAAATGTTAATTCGGTAGAGCACAAAGAGGGTCATGTCTGTCTTACCAGGCTGTGAGGATTAAATGTCATACTGTGAGTAAAGTGCCCCTCACAGGGCCAGCATATACAGTATACTTGTATAAATATCATTTCTTCTTTTTCTCACACTTCCTAATTTTAGGTTTATGTTTGCCATTTCAGACTTTAATGACTGTGTAATTTTTAAAATTTTTTATTGAAATATAGTTGATTTACAATGTTGTGTTAATGTTTGCTGTACAGCAAAGTGATTCGGTTATACTTTTATATTTTTAAATATTCTTTTCCATTGTGGTGTATCACAGGATATCGAATATAGTTCCCTGTGCTATATAGTAGGACCTCGTTGTTTATATATTCTATATATAATAGTTTGCATCTGCTAACCCCAAACTCCCACTCCCTCCCTCCCCCATTCTCCCCTCCCCCTTGGCAACCACAAGTCTGTTTGCTATGAATGATGGTGTAATTTAAGTCCGTTCGTTACCACAGGCAGGCATGCAGGGAAATGCAATGAGAAAAGATCCAAATGTGAAAAAGTTATTATTCCTGGATTCAAGTTAAATGACTATTTGCCCCACTTCTCATTTGTATTTTAAACACACATTTTCAAATGGTAGCACCAGACAGAAGTAGAATTAGTTGCATACACAACTAGGATTATAATGACTTGAAATTAAACAATGTATTAAATGTAGTATTTCTCAAAACTAGGGTGGCATTCAGTCAGTGTATACTTGTGAGGGTGACAGAGTTGGTTCCATTTGCGGGGGCCTATGTCATACTGGTTGTTAAACATTTTGAATAAAATTCCTACTTAACAATCTACTTATAAAACAGCTTTACCAAGATGCTACTATCTCTTGGTTTTATGTATCCTTCTAACAGCTTCTGCTAACTTATAGAGCTTACCCAGATGTTTAAAATTATTTTAGAAATCACTTTGTGGCTTACTGTTGATCCTTGTCAACCTACCTTTCATATCTTAAGATAATTCTTTCCGTGTTAGCTTCCTGCTTTTCCAAGGAGTGATGTTTTTGTGCTTGAGTTAAAATGTATATTCTAACCATTAGTATTTTTCTTTGTATGCCGTTTCTCAGGTGATACTCCAGTTTCTGTTTTGCTCTGTATATTAATAATCTTTATAGTATATTGCCAAGATTATTTAAGCAAAGGTTACATTGAGTTCTGCACTCCACAACTCAGAATCTGAGATATTCACTCATTTAAGTGGTCTCTCTCTAATTTCTGGTGTTCCATCAATTTTCTTAAGTACAGGGCCTATTTAAATAATCTGAAAACAGTAATTTAAGTTACTGCCTTACCATCTACTATCCTTTAGCAACTGGAACAATTTATTTTTGTTTGTCATAAATTTAAATAAGTGATTTTGTGTCAAACAGTATCACATTTTGATTTTTCTTAGTTTTCACTTATCAGTGCATTAGTGTTTTCTTTGGTGGCAAAAAGGGGAAATTATTTTAAAAGTGTATTTGAAAGAGTAATAGAATTCTTTATGCCTTTGCCTAAAAGAGGGAATTTTATTGAGGAAAAAAGTGCCATTATTTGAAAAATTCTTGGACACATTTTATAAGAGACCCAGACTATCCAAGTTATTTAAAAAGATAAAAAGGCTTCCACATTCCAAGAAGGCAAGCAAAGTTATTTTTGAGTGTTTTTATTTGTAATAGCTAGCATATTTTTGGTTAAATCTGGCTCTTGACTTTTTATAAGCTATACCTACATTTTGCAACACATTGGGCACTTTGATTTATAGGACTTGGAACTGAATTTTAAATTTTAAATAATTCAGTTTTTATGGTTATGGTGTAGCTTTGTTTTTGTAGCATTATTGGCCATCCTTGTGATATATTTTCCGCTGAAGGCTTGATCAAAACATAATCCCAAATGTTGCGTTCATGGGATGATTTTACATCATAGTTTCCAAAATGAAAAATATTGTGGTAAAGGAGGACTGTATGTCTTCCACAGACAGAAAATTGATGACTAATGTTATGATAATATATTATTACTAGCCTCCTATTTATTGATAGCAGTCTACATTTTCCTTAGGTTATTTTGAAACCAATACTTTATTGGTCTGAATGCTTTAAAAAAATATTTTCCTTTGCTTTAGTGGGAGCAACACACAACGATTAAAAGTGAATGGACCTAGCGTCTGTCATACAGAGTGAAGTAAGTCAGGAAGAGAAAGACAAATACCATATACTAACACATATATATGGAATCTAAAAAAAAAAAAAAAATGGTACTGATGAACCTAGTTGCAAGACAGGAATAAAGATGTAGACATAGAGGGACTTCCCTGGTGGCTCAGTGGTTGAGAATCTGCCTGCCAATGCAGGGGACACAGGTTCGAGCTCTGGTCTGGGAAGGTCCCACATGCCGCGGAGCAGCTGGGCCCTGTTCTGGAGCCTGCAAGCCACAACTGCTGAGCCCGTGTGCCACAGCTGCTGAGGCCTGCGTGCCTGGAGCCTGTGCTCTGCAACGAGAGAGGCCACCACAATGAGAGGCCCGCGCACCGCAAGGAAGAGTGGCCCCCACTCAGCGCAACTAGAGAAAGCCCGTGCGCAGCAGTGAAGAGCCAACACAGCCAAAATAAATAAATAAATAAATAAATAAATTAGTTCCTTTAAAGAAAAATGCAGACATAGAGAATGGACTTGAGGACACAGGGTGGGAGGGGGAAGCTGGGGCAAAGTGAGAGTAGCATCGACATATATACACTACCGAATGTAAAATAGCTGGTGGGAAGCAGCAGCATAGCACAGGGAGATCAGCTCGGTGGTTTGCGATGACCTAGAGGGGTGGAATAGGGAGGGTGGGAGGGAGGCTCAAGAGGGAGGGGATATGGGGACATATGTATGCATATGGCTGATTCAGTTTGTTGTACTAACACAGAAACTAACACAGTATTGTGAAGCAATTATACTCCAATAAAGATCTATTTAAAAAAACTTTTTTTGAAAAAGTGAAACTTTAGAAAACCGGAAGTATGAATATGTATAAGTAAGTATGAAATAAATATTGATCTGATAGAACAAATACCTAGATAGCCATAATAGTTAATTACCCACTGATCTAATATCGGGTATAAATTTTAAAATGAATGTGCATAATTTTACAGTGGGACTAATCACTACTTATAATTTTTCCATAGGTTTTTATCGAGTCTAGAATGTCTAAAATGGCTTAATTCTTCTAGCCAAGACAACTACCAAGGAGAAAACAATGCTCCAAATTAATGTGACCTCTTAACAGAATATATGCTATCATGAAAATATTTTGAACAGAGGAAGAAATGAGTTACATGTTATACAGTAATCTAGTTTGGAATGTGTTTTTACTTTTATTTGGAAAATATTCACAATATTTAAAATGAAATAAAGTGCACTACAAAGAGATGAGTAAAGAATAGCTGTAACAGTGTTGGAGATAGTGAGGAATGTCTCTTGTGTAAATTAATATCCCAACATACATGGTTTCATCTTTACAGACTAGCCCAAAGTTGAATATAAAACAAAAATCTAAATTCTTTGGCTTTAAATGCTGAAAAGGCCCTTTTGTTCTGTTATTCACAAATTAAGCAAATGTAAACCAGAAATAGTGATTATGTCAACTTAGGATATTTACCAACATTATTAAGACTTTGAACTTAAAATTTACTGGAAATGACCCATAGCGCAGCTGGTTGGCCTACGTGATTAAGAATTCGTGTTCTTAGTCACATCTGCTTGTGTGTGTATTATTCCTACAATGGACTTATGAAGATGATTCTGACATATGGCAAATATCAGTATTTCCTGTTATTAAGATGTAACACTGAAATTGATTATGGAAGGTGAAAACTTCTATATTCAGTCACTAATAGTGTTCCTGAAGTACCAGTAAGGTTCAAAATTTAATCAAGGGAAAACTATTTTATAGTTACTTCCTCTGACAAAGTCTGAGGAAAAAAAAATAACTCATTATTAAAGGCTGTTTGAATGATTAAATATGTAATTTCATGAAATATAGAGACTTCAGTAATGTTTGTCCTAGATAACATTGTGTTGAGTACTTGATCAAACAATGTTGGAGTTTCCGACAAACATTTCTTTTGTTTTTTTTCAGTTTTTTTTTTCTTTTCTTACTGCCTTTTACTATGGTAACTGAGATGTCTGCTATTGACCAAATGGTTGTGATCATTTGTAGCTCCCATTGTCTTAAATAACTACAATCATCCCTCAGTAACTGTGGGGGATTGGTTCCAGGACCCTCCAGATACCAAAATCTGTGGATGCTCAAGTCCCTTATATAAAATGGTGTGATATTTGCATATAATCTATGCACATCCTTCCATATACTTTAAATCATCTCTAGATTACTTATAATACCTAACACAATGTAATGCTATTTAAATAGTTGTCAGTTGCCCATGTGTGGCAAATTCAAGTTTTGCTTTTTGGAACTTACTGGAAATTTATTTTTCCTGAATATTTTTGATCCACAGTTGGTTTAACCAGTGGATGTGGAACCTGTGGATACAGAGGGCCGACCGCATATAATCCACAAATTGCATATCTGCAACCACTGATAAAACCACCCCACATCTGGGTTAGGTTGCAACTACAAAGGAATACTTGACATAGCAAAAAGAGAATTAGGAAACAAAGAACAACTGTGAGTCCTAAGGCACTCATATTTTCATTAGCAGTCTCTCTACATGTTTCATATTACACTATGATCAGCTGTCTAAAGACAGACTAAGAGGTAGCAATAGCAAATAAATATGAATCCTGGATTCATTACTTTAGAAATAGTAAGGGTATAAATACTTGTTTAAGAAAGAAAATGATTATTCATTCTATGCCTAGAGGTACTGATACCTGTGTTTGCTTTATCAGCTTGCCCAACAGCAGGTGGAAAATGTCTTGGGAAAAATTACTGAGAGTAAAAATAAACTGGCCTATGAAAAGGGAAGACTACAGGTAATGAGATTTCATTTTTTGATTTTTGTTTTCTAATTTTTTAATGCCAGTTGTCAAGCTAAATTTTGCTGGATTTTGAGAGGACTTAGCTCTGTCATTTACTAATTCGATAACTTTGGACAAGTTTTTAAGCCTCCCTAAGTTTGGTCCCTCATTCAAATCCAGGTGACTTCTATCTACACACCTATAATATAATACTGAAACCTAAAATTGTGAAGCCAACGCTCATTCTGTGACAGTATAAAACTTTATTATAATTATTTTATGCATGGTCATTTGCTGCCAATGTAGAAAGCCTATGTTCTCTCTCTCTTTATTGAAGTATAGATGATTTACAGTATTACATTAGTTTCAGGTGTACAACAGAGTGACTCAATAGTTTATAGATCATATTCCATTTAAAGTTATTATAAAATATTGGCTATATTCCCTGTACTGAACAATCAGTCCTTGTAGCTTATTTATTTTATACATACTAGTTTGTACCTCTTAATCCCCTACCCCTGTTTTGCCCCTCCCACCTTCCTTCCCCCCACTGATAACCAGTAGTTTATTCTCTATTTCTGTGGGTCTGTCTCTGTTTTGTTATTTTCATTGCTTTGTTTTATTCTTTAGATTCCACATATAAGTGTTAACATATAATATTTGTCTTTCTTTGTCTGACTTATTTCACTAAGTACAATACCTTTCAGGTCCATCCATGTTGTTGCAAATGGCAAGATTTCATTCCTTTTTATGGCTGAATAATATTCTCTCTCTCTCTCTCTCTCTATATATATATATATATATATATCTGTGTGTGTGTATATATACATACACATATGTATATATATATAGAGAGAGAGAATATATATATATATATTCTCACATCTTCTTTATCCAGTCATCTGTTGATAGACTCTTAGGTTGATTCCATATCTTGGCTATTGTAAATAATGCTGCTATGAACGTTGGTTTTTTTTTCCCCCCCTAAAATAATGGGTTTATTGACATATAATTCACGTTTAAAGTGTACAATTTAGTGGTTTATAGTACATTCACAAAGTTGTGGAATCATTACCACTGTCTAATGCCAGAACATTTTCATCGTGACAAAAAGAAACCCTGTACCCACTAGCAGTCATTCCCCATTCTCGCCTTCCCCTAGCCTCTGCCAACCACTAATTTACTCTCTGTCTCTGTAGATTTTCCTATTCAGGATGATGTTTAACTTTTTGAAGTGTAAAAAAGAATTCTTTTTTTTTTTTTTAACCACCCCCCCCAGCTGCTTTCCCCCCTTGGTGTCCATATGTTTGTTCTCTACATCTGTGTCTCTATTCCTGCCCTGCAAACTGGTTCATCTGTACCATTTTTCTAGGTTCCACATATATGTGTTAATATACGGTATTTGCTTTTCTCTTTCTGACTTACTTCACTCTGTATGACAGTCTCTAGGTCCATCCACGTCTCTGTGAATGACCCAATTTCATTCCTTTTTATGGCTGAGTAATATTCCATTGTATATATGTGCCACATCTTTATCCATTCGTCTGTCGATGGGCATTTAGGTTGCTTCCATGACCTGGCTATTGTAAATAGTGCTGCAAGGAACATTGGGGTGCATGTGTCTTTTTGAATTATGGTTTGCTCAGGGTATATGCCCAGTAGTGGGACTGCTGGATCACCTGGTAATTTTTAGTTTTTTTAAGGAACCACCATACTGTTCTCCACAGTGGCTGTATCAATTTACATTCCCACCAACAGTGCAAGAGGGTTCCCTTTTACCACACCCTCTCCAGCATTTGTTGTTTGTAGATTTTCTGATGATGCCCATTCTAACTGGTGTGAGGTGATATGTCATTGTAGTTTTGATTTGCATTTCTCTAATAATTAGTGATGTTGAGCAGCTTTTCATGTGCTTCTTGGCCATCTGTGTCTTCTTTGTAGAAATGTCTATTTAGGTCTTCTGCCCATTTTTGGATTGGGTTGTTTGTTTTTTTAATATTGAGCTGCATGAGCTATTTATATATTTTGGAGATTAGTCCTTTGTCTGTTGATTTGTTCTCCCATTTTGAGGGTTGTCTTTTCTTCTTTATGGTTTCCTTTGCAGTGCAAAAGCTTTTAAGTTTCATTAGGTCCCATTTGTTTATTTTTGTTTTTATTTCCATTTCTCTAGGAGGTGGGTCAAAAAAGATCTTGCTGCGATTTATGTCAAAGAGTGTTCTGCCTAGGTTTTCCTGTAAGAGTTTTATAGTGTCCGGTCTTACATTTAGGTCTCGAATCCATTTTGAGTTTATTTTTGTGTATGGTGTTAGGGAGTGTTCTAAGTTCATTCTTTTACATATAGCTGTCCAGTTTTACCAGCACCACTTATTGAAGAGACTGTCTTTTCTCCATTGTATATCTTTGTGATAGATTAGTTGACCATAGGTGCATGGGTTTATCTCTGGGCTTTCTATCTTGTTCCATTGATCTATATTTCTGTTTTTGTGCCAGTACCATATTGTCTTGATTACTGTAGCTTTGTAGTATAGTCTGAAGTCAGGGAGTCTGATTCCTCCACTTCCGCTTTTTTCCCTCAAGACTGCTTTGGCTATTCGGGGTCTTTTGTGTCTCCATACAAATTTTAAGATTTTTTGTTCTAGTTCTGTAAAAAATGCCATTGGTAATTTGATAGGGATTGCATTGAATCTGTAGATTGCTTTGGGTAGTATAGTCATTTTCACAATATTGATTCTTCCAATCCAAGAACATGGTATATCTCTCCACCTGTTGGTATCATCTTTAATTTCTTTCATCAGTGTCTTAATAGTTTTCTGCATACAGGTCTTTTGTCTCCCTAGGTAGGTTTATTCCTAGGTATTTTATTTTTTTTGTTGCAGTGGTAAATGGGAGTGTTTCCTTAATTTCTCTTTCAGATTTTTCATCATTAGTATATAGGAATGCAAGAGATTTCTGTGCATTAATTTTGTATCCTGCAACTTCACCGAATTCATTGATTAGCTCTAGTAGTTTTCTGGCGGCATCTTTAGGATTCTCTATATATAGTATCATGTCATCTGCAAACAGTGACAGCTTTACTTCTTCTTTTCCAATTTGTATTCCTTTTATTTCTTTTTCTTCTCTGATTGCTGTGGCTAGGACTTCCAAAACTACATTGAATAATAATGGTGAGGGTGGATATCCTTGTTCCTGATCTTAGAGGAAATGCTTTCAGTTTTTCACCATTGAGAATGATGTTTGCTGTGGGTTTGTCATATATGGCTTTTATTTTGTTGAGGTAGGTTCCCTCTATGCCCACTTTCTGAAGAGTTTTTATCATAAATGGGTGTTGAATTTTGTCAGAAGCTTTTTCTGCATCTATTGAGATGATCATATGGTTTTTATTCTTCAAATTTTTACTATGGTGTATCACGTTGATTGATTTGTATATGTTGAAGAATCCTTGCATCCCTGGGATAAATCCCACTTGATCATGGTGTATGATTCTTTTAATGTGTTGTTGGATTCTGTTTGCTAGTACTTTGTTGAGGATTTTTGCATCTATATTCATCAGTGATATTGGTCTGTAATTTTCTTTTTTCGTAGTATCTTTGTCTGGTTTTGATATCAGGGTGATGGTGGCCTCATAGAATGAGTTTGGGAGTGTTCCTTCCTCTGCAATTTTTGGAAGAGTTTGAGAAGGATGGGCGTTAGCTCTTCTCTACATGTTTGATAGAATTCACCTGTTAAGCCATCTGGTCCTGGACTTTTGTTTGTTGGAAGATTTTTAATCACAGTTTCAATTTCATTACTTGTGATTGGTCTGTTCATATTTTCTGTTTCTTCCTGGTTCAGACTTGGAAGGTTATACCTTTCGAAGAATGTGTCCATTTCTTCCAGGTTGTCCATTTTATTGGCATAGAGTTGCTTGTAGTAGTCTCTTAGGATACTTTGTATTTCTGCGGTGTCTGTTGTAACTTATCCTTTTTCGTTTCTAATCTTATTGATTTGAGTCCTCTCCCTCCTTTTCTTGATGAGTCTCGCTAATGGTTTATCAATTTTGTTTATCTTCTCAAAGAACCAGCTTTTAGTTTTATTGATCTTTGCTGTTGTTTTCTTTGTTTCTATTTCATTTATTTCTGCTGTGGATCTTCATGATTTCTTTCCTTCTGCTAACTTTGGGTTTTGTTTGTTGTTCTTTCTCTAGTTCCTTTAGGTGTAAGGTTACATTGTTTATTTGAGATGTTTCTTGTTTCTTGAGGTAGGATTGTATTACTATAAACTTCCCTCTTAGAACTGCTTTTGCTGCATCCCATAGGTTTTGGATCGTCGTGTTTTCATTGTCATTTTCTCTAGGTATTTTTTGATTTCCTCTTTGATTTCTTCAGTGATCTCTCTTGGCTATTTCGTAACGTATTGTTTAGCCTCCATGTGTTTGTGTTTTTTATGTATTTTTCCCTGTAATTGATGTGTAATCTCATAGCGTTTTGCTCAGAAAAGATGCTTGATATTATTTCAATTTTCTTAAATTTACTGAGGCTTGATTTGTGAACCAAGATGTGATCTATCCTGAAGAATGTTCCATGCGCATTTGAGAAGAAAGTGTAATCTGCTGTTTTTGGATCGAATGTCCTATAAATATCAATTAAATCTATCTGGTCTATTGTGTCATTTAATGCTTGTGTTTCCTTATTAATTTTCTGTTTGGATGATCTGTCCATTGGTGTAAGTGAGGTGTTAAAGTCCCCCACTATTATTGAACATTGGGGTTTTTGAATTAGTATTTTCATTTTCTCCAGATATATACTTGGGAGAAATTGCTGGATTATATGGTAGTTCTGTTTTTAGTTTTTTGAGGAACCTCCATACTGTTTTCCACATGGCTGCAACAATTTACATTCCCACCAGCATTGCACTAGGGTTCTCTTTTCTCCACATCCTTGCCAACGTTTGTTATTTGTGGTCTTTTTGATGAAAGCCGTTCTGACAGGTGTGAGGCGATATCTCATTGTGGTTTTGATTTGCATTTCCCTGATGATAAGCAATGTTGAGCATCTTTTCATGTGCGTGTTGGCCCTCTGTACATCTTCTTTGAAGAAATGTGTATTCAGGTTTTCTGACCATTTTTTTAATTGGGGTGTTTGGGTTTTTTGATATTGAGTTGTATGAGCTGTTTATATAGTTTGGATATTAAACCCTTATGAGTCATTACATTTGCAAACATTTTCTTCCACTCAGTAGGTTGTCTTTTCATTTTGCCAATGGTTTTCTTTGCTGTGCAAAAGCTTTTAAGCTTAATTAGGTCCCATTTGTTTTATTTTTGCTTTTGTTTCCTTTGCCTTAGGAGACAGAACCAAAGAAAGATTGCTACAATGTATGTCAAAGAGTGTTCTGTGTTTTCTTCTAGGAGTTTTGTGGTTTCAGGTCTTACATTCAAGTCTTTAATCCATTTGAAGTTAATTTTTGTAAATGGTATAAGTTAGTGGTCCATTTTCTTTCTTTGGCAACTGCCTGTCCAATTTCCCCAACACAGTTTATTGAAGAGACTACCTTTTTCCCATTGTATATTCTTGGTTCCTTTGTTGTAAAATAATTGACCATATATGTGTGGTTTTCTTTCTGGACTCTGTTTTTTTCCGTTGATCTATGTGTCTCTTTTTATTCCAGTACCATACTATTTTGATTACTGTAGCTTTGTAATATAGTCAGAAGTCAGGGAGAATATGTTAATTCCAACTTTGTTCATTTTTCTCAGAATTGCTTTGGCTATTCAGGATCTGTTGTGGTTCAATATAAATTTTATGATTATTCTAGTTCTGTGAAAAATGTCATGGGTATTTTGATAGGGATTGTATTAAATCTGTAGATTGTGTAGTATGGACATTTTACCAAAATTTCTGTGAACATGGGATATCTTTCCATTTCCTTATATCATCTTTAATTTCCTTCACCAGTGTTTTATAGTTTTGGAGAGTAGGTCTTTCACCTTCTTGGTTAAGATCATGCCTAGGTATTTTATTCTTTTGGTGTGATTTTAAACAGGATTGTTTTGCTTTCTCTTTTTGATTGTTCATCGTAAGAGTATAGAAAAGCAACAGATTTCTGTATATTAATCTTGTATCCTGCAACTTTACTGAATTAATTTAATAGTTCTTTGGTGGAGATTTTAGGGTTTTATATATAAGTATAATGTCATCTGCAAATAGTGACAGATTTACCTTTTCCCTTCCAGTTTGATGCCTTTTGTTTCTTTTTCTTGTCTGATTCCTGTGTCTAGGACTTCCAATACTGTGTTAAATATAAATGGGAAGAGTAGGCATCCTTGTCTTGTTCCTGATTTTAGAGGAAAAGCTTTCAGCTTTCCAACATTGAGTATGATGTTAGCTGTGGGTTTGTCATAAATGGCCTTTATTTATGTTGAGATATGTTTCATCTATACCAACTTTGATGAAAGTTGGTATCATGAATGGTTGTTGAATTTTGTCAAATGCTTTTTCTACATCTGTTGAGATGATCATGTGATTTTTATCCTTTCTTTTGTTAATGTGGTGTATCACATTTATCAATTTGTAGGTATTAAACCATCCTTGCATCCCTGGAATAAATCCTGCTTGATCACGGTATATAATCCTTTTTATAATTGTTGAATTCAGTTTTCTAATATTTTGTTGAGAAGTTTTGCAACTATATTCATCAGAGATGTTGGCCTATAATTTTCTCTTTTTTTGTGGTGTCTTTGTCTGATTTTGGTATCAGGGTAATCGTGGGCTCATAGAATGAATTTGGGAGTGTTCCCTCCTCTTCAGTTTTTTGGAGTAGTTTGAGAAGGATAGGTATCAGCTCTTCTTTATATGTTTGTTATTGATAGAATTTCCCTGTGAAGCTGTCAGGTCCTGGACTTTTGTTTGCTGGGAGTTTTTTGATTACTAATTCAATTCCACTGCTAGTGATCAGTCTGTTCAGATTATCTCTTTCTTCCTCATTCAGTCTTGGAAGATTGTATGTTTCTAGAAATTTATCCATTTCTTCTAGGTTGTCCAGTTTGTTGGCATATAGCTGTTCATAGTATTCTCTTCTGATGTTTTTTTGTACCTCTGTGATATCAGTTGCAATTTCTCCTCTTTCAGTTATTATTTTGTTCATTTGTGTCCTCTGTCATTTTTTCTTAAAGAGCCTGGCTAAAGGCTTATTGATTTTATTTATCTTTTCAAAAAACCAGCTCTTAGTTTCATTGATCTTTTCTATTGGTGTTTTTTTTTTAGTCTCCTTTTCATTCATTTCCTCTCTGATCTTTATTATTTCCTTCCTTTAGCTGACTTTGGGCTTTATTCTTTTTCTAATTCCTTTAGATGGTGTGTTAGGTTGTTCATTTGAAATTTTTCTTTTTTCTTGAGGTAGTCCTGTGTCGCCATAAACTTCCCTCTTAGGACTGTTTTTGCTGCATCTTGTAGATTTTGGCAAGTTGTGTTTTTATTTTCATTTGTTTCAAGGTATTTTCTGATTTCCTCTTTGATTTCTTTACCTACCCATAGGTTTTAATATCATGTTGTGTAGTCTCCACATGTTTGTGGTTTTCCCATTTTTCTTCCTGTAGTTGATTTCTAGTTACATACCATTGTGTTCAGAAAAAATGCTTGATATAATTTCTGTTCTCTTAAATTTGTTGAGACTTGTTTTATGGCCTAGCATGTGATCTATCCTGGAGAACATTCCATATGCATTTAAACTTTATTTATTTATTTTTTTTTCAATTTTTGGCTGCATTGGGTCTTCATTGCTGTGTGCAGGCTTTCTCTGGTTGTGGCACGTGGGGGCTGTTCTTCATTGTGGTGCGCAGGCTTCTCATTGCAGTGGCTTCTCTTGTTGTGGAGCACGGGCTCTAGACGCACGGCCTTCAGTAGTTGTGGCACGCGAGCTCCAGAGCGCAAGCTCAGCAGTTGTGGCGCATGAGCTTAGTTGCTCCGTAGCATGTGGGATCTTCCCAGGCCAGGGCTCGAACCTGAGTCCCCTGCATTGGCAGGTGGACTCCCAACCACTGCGCCACCAGGGAAACCCCCATATGCATTTAAAAAGAATGTGTATTCTTCTGTTTTGGGATGTAAGGTCCAGTAGATATCTATTAAGTCCAACTGGTCTAATGTGCCATTTAAGACCACTGTTTCCTTATTGATTTTCTGTCCATTGATGCAAGTGGCATGTTAAAGTCCTGTACTATTATTGTATTGTTGTCATTTTCTCCCTTTATGTCTGTTAATATTTGCTCTATATGTTTAGATGCTCCTGATTAGGTTCGCCTATATTATGTACATATATGTTAATGAAAGTTAATACTATTGTTGTACAGATCCCTTTATTATTATATAATGCTGTTTGTTGTCTTTTGTTATAGACTTTATTTTAAAGTCTACTTTGTCTGATATGAGTATTGCTACCCCAGCATTTTTTTCCTCTTCCATTTACATGAACTGTCTTTTTCCATCCCCTCACTTTCAGGCTGTGTGTGTGTCTCTGAGATTAGTCTCTTGCAGGCAGCATATAGATGGGTCTTCATTTTTATCCAGTCAGCCACCCTATGTCTTTTGACTGGAGCATTTAATCCATTGATATTTAAAGTGATTATTGATAAGTGTGTACTTATTGCCATTTTGTCACTAGTTTTCTGGTTGTTTTTCTAGTTCTTCTCTGTTATCTTCTTTTACTTCCTTCCCTTGTGGTTTGGTGATTTTCTTTAGTGGTGTGCTTGTATTCTTTTCTCTAGTTTCTGTGTATCTATTGTAGGTTTTTTACTTGTGGTTACTGTGGAGTTCATATATGTTGACCTAGAGCTTATTTTAAACCAATAGTCATTTAAGTTCAGATACATTTATACACTTTTAAAAAGCTACATTTTTTATTCCCCTCCCCCACATTTTGTGTTTTCAATGTCATATTTTACATATTCATGTCTATCCCTTAACTGTTTATTGTAGTTATAGTTGATTTTATAATTTTTGTCTCTTAATCTTGTACTAGCTTATTTAAGTAGTTGATCCACAACCTTTACCTTATATTTGCCTTTACTAGTGGGATTTACCTTTCCTATAAATTCTTCTTGTTGTAGCCTTTTCCACTTAGAGAAGACCCTTTAACACTTGTAACATCAGTTAGATGAACTCTCTTAGTTTTTGCTTCTCTCAGAAGTTCTTCATCTCTCTTTCAATTCTGAATAATAATTTTGCTGGGTAGAGTATTCTGGCTTGTAGGTTTTTCCCTTTCAATACTTTAAATATATCATGCCACTCCCTTCTGACCTGCCAAGTTTCTATGGAAAAATCAGCTGATAGCCTTACGGAGGTTCCATTGTATGTTACTCTTTTTTTTTTCTTGCTGCCTCTAAAATTCTCTCGTTAACTTTTGCCATTTTAATTATGATATGTCTTGGTGTGGGTCTTCTTAGGTTCATCTTATTTGGAACTCTTTGTACTTCCTATACTTAGAAATCTGTTTCTTTCTTCATCCTCAGGAATAAATTTTTTCAGCCATAATTTCATCAAATACATTTTTAACCTTCTTCTCTTGCTTTTCTCCTTCTAGGACCCCTAAAATGGGAATGTTGTCCCAGAGGTTCCTTCAACTATCCTCATTTTTTAAAATTTGTTTTCCTTTTTTGCTCTTCTGAATTGGTGATTTCCAATATTGTATCTTCCTGATTACTTATGCATTCTTCTGTATCTCCTAGTCTGTTATTAATTCCTTTTAGTGTACTTTTCACTTCAGTTATTATGATCTTCAGCTCCAACTGGTTCTTTTTTATATTTTCTAGTCCCTTGTTAAAATTCTTACTCTGTTCATCTATTCTTTTCCCAAGTTCAGTTAGCATTTTCATTAATAATGCTTTGACCTCTATATCTGGTAAATCATTTATCTCTATTTCATTAGTTGTTTTTTCAGGGGTGTTTTTCTTTTGTTTGAAATAAATTCTTTTATCTTCTCATTTTGTTTAACTTTCTGTATCTCTAGGTAAAAGTTACTTATCCCAAACTTAAAGGGGTGTCCTTGTGTGGGAGTCCCTGTGCACTCTGCTCCTGTCCAGTGGCTTTGTTGGGAGAGCTGAATCTGAAGTGAGCACAGGTTACCTCTTCCCCCAGGGTGTGCTGGCAGTTACCACCTTGGTGGGAGGTAGGGAGGGTCTCCTCCTACCCTCCAAAGATGGAGGGGCTAGAGCCAGAGCCAGGTGTGAGCTGGCCCTTCTCCTATGCTCAATGGCTATAGCCACCCTATCAGGTGTAGGGCCAGGTATCAAGGTGCTGGAGCAGAAGCCCTAAGGGTCAGGTCCAGGCTGGTTTTGTTCCCTCTTAAGTGTGCACTCCCTCTCCCCTCCAGCAGTGGCAGCCTTCGCCCTAGTGGGCAGCTGCATCGGAGCAAAAGGGTCCAGAGTAGGTGCCTGGTGTGGGCTGGGGTGTGCACTGGGATGGTCCCAGCACATCAGTAGGAGTTCCAAGTAGCTCCTGCCCCACCACTTCTGCACACACTGGTAATGATTGCCCTCACCCTATTCAGATGCAGGGCCCAGTCTGAACCGCTCCATCTCCCCCAAGTGCTTATCCTCCTTGACAGTGGCAGCCTTTACCTAGTGGGGAGCTGCTCCAGAGCAAGAGGGGCTGGAGCTGGCATCTGTGCAGGCTAGGGCAGCTATTGGGGTGGTCTTGGGACACCGGCCAGAGCCCCAGGCCATTTTTAATTTGTTTCCTCTACCTTGTTCCTGGGAGTAAGCAAGCATGTGTGCGCTCTTCAGGAGCAGAGTCTCAGTTTCTTACAGCTTGCTGGTATGTCCCACTGATTTTCAAACCAGCTAGTGGGATTCATCTTTCCATTGTTGGTCCCCAGGACTGGGGTTCCTAATATGTGGTTCAAGCCCCAAAATCCCCAGGGAGGATCTCTGAACCTGTGATATCCCCTCCTCTTCTGTATCCCTACTAGGGACATAGGTCCCGACCTGATCACTTCTCCCTTCCTACCAAACTCTGTGGATCTTTCTTTGCAGCCTTGGTTGTAGACATCTTTCTGCCAGTCTCCAGTTTGTTTTCACTGAGAGCTGCTACACATATAGATGTATTTTTGATTTGTTTGTAGGGGTAGGTGAGCTCAGCATCATCCTACTGCACCATCTTGATTCCCTCCATCGCATATGTTCTCCTTTTTGCAGAATTTTTATAACATTCCTAAAAAGAAATAACCTGGAAATTGAGATGCAAGGCAATAGAATTGACTTGTGCATGAGATGATACTGTTCTTTCACTCCATGTGAGTTTTGTCCCTAAAGTGTCCTCAGAGCAGGAAGCTTGCCACTAATAAGGCTAGACCTGCCTTAAACCAACTTCAGTAGAAACATTGAAGTCTAAATTAGTGGTTCTCAGCCTTAGCTACACAGTAGGCTCCCCTGGGGAATTTAAAAAACTCTTCATGCTAGGAAGTATATGATATCTGCCATTTACTTTGCAATGAATCATTAAAAAAAGAAAAAAGAAAATAGTTTGATAGGTTGATAGAGAAAATGATGGATGGATATATGATAAGTAAGTATAAAAATGTTAATGGTTGAATTTGAATGGCAGGTGTATGCACGTTTCAATTTTTCTGTATATTTAAATTTTTTCATAATAAAATATAAAGGGGAAACTCCCCATGACCGGGCTTGCACCCCAGAGCAATTAAATCAGAATCTCAGGGAGTAAGTCGTAGGCTTCAATCAATACTTTTTAAATCCCTGGTGATTCCAATGTGCAACCATAGTTGAGCACCACTGGACTGAATGGTATGAAGTGAAGTCTGGTTAGGCTTGGCAGCTATAGAGCTGACTGAATAAGTAATCTCCCTAGAGATTTGCCGAACACCTCAGTGTTAATCTTATCTCATCTGCCCAAGGGACTTACCATAGGGTTAGCAGACAAGATCCAGCCCAGAAATGGCAGGTGTTCTGAAAGGCAGTTGATAAACCATGGTTGTGAAGCAGTATGTTGTCCAATAAAAAGATAAAGCTATTTGGCCACTATTTGTGTGCTTTTAATTAATATTTTCCAGAGGCAGCGATGCAGTTAAATATAATCATCTATACTTGTGTAACCTTGCACAAGTCTTAATTTTCTTGTTTCATCTTATTCACCTATGAAATGAGCTGGGGAAGTACACCTCTCTTATTTACTTCTCACTGGGAAAGGTGATCAGTGTAATAGGCTGGGTATATACTTTCTCCTTTGTGACACTAATCATCTCGTAGAAGCTGTGGCCCATGATTTTGACCTGCTTTTAGCTTTCCCAAGAGAAATGAAGTATATTTTTAAGTGTGTGAGAAAAATCTTAAATACTCATAGCCGAATCTTAAAACCTTGAAGCCAAATTTTAGCTAGGAGTGGAATACATTTTAAGATTTATTAGTGAGTCTGATGTTACCTATCTAACCTTTTAAACCTTGATTACATGTTAGAGATCATCCTTATAATCTTAAGGAAAATACATACCTTTTTTTCTGCCCATATTCCTGTAATAAGGGCTGAAGCTTTTTGATAGCCTTTGAAAGGTGAAACACTTTTGAAACTATTGATTCACTGGTGTTTTTATGTCATACCTTGGATTGGCACATTCCAAAAGGCACTGACCTCATCAGCCCAAGGGAAAGTGCTCTTATATAGCACTTATTCTTTTTTTTTTTTAATTGACAATCTTGTGTTAGTTGCTGGTGTACAGCAAACTGGTTCAGTTTTATATATATGTGTGTGTATATATGTTCTTTTGTTTGTTTTTTTGCGGTACGCAGGCCTCTCACTGTTGTGGCCTCTTCCGTTGTGGAGCACAGGCTCCGGACGCACAGGCTCAGCGGCCATGGCTCACGGGCCCAGCCGCTCCGCGGCACGTGGGATCTTCCCGTACCGGGGCACGAACCCGTGTCCCCTGCATCGACAGGCGGACTCTCAACCACTGTGCCACCAGGGAAGCCCTATATGTTCTTTTTCATATTCTTTTCCATTATACTTTATTTTTAAAAAGTATAGCTTCCTGTGCTACATAATAGGACCTTGTTTATTTTATACACAGTAGCTTGCATCTGCCACTCCCAAACTCCTAATTTATCTTCCCCCCCACTTTCTCCTTTGGTAACCATAAGTTTGTTTCTTATGCCTAGGAGTCCGTTTCTGTTTTGTAAATAAGTTCATTTGTATCATATTTTAGAGTCCACATATAAGTGATATCATATGGTATTTTTCGTTCTCTGAGTTACTTCACTTAGTATGATAATCTCTAGGGCCATCCATGTTGCTGCAAATGGCATTAGTTCATTCATTTTTTTTTTTTTTTTTTGCGGTACGTGGGCCTCTCACTGTTGTAGCCTCTCCCGTTGCGGAGCACAGGCTCCGGACACGCAGGCTCAGCGGCCATGGCTCACGGGCTTAGCCGTTCCGTGGCATGTGGGATCTTCCCAGACCGGAGCTCGAACCCGTGTCCCCTGCACCGGCAGGCGGACTCTCAACCACTGCACCACCAGGGAAGCCCCAGTTCATTCTTTTTTATGGCTGAGTAATAGACCATTGTGTGTGTGTGTGTGTGTGTGTGTGTGTGTATACACACACACATCTTCTTTATCCGTTCATCTATCGATGGATATCTTGGTTGCTTCTATGTCTTGGCTATTGTAAATGTATAGCATATTACTCTCGCAAGATAATCTAAAAGAAGAGCTACATATTAAATGTAATCAAAACAATAGTCTGCTGTGTGTTCTCTCAATTGGATTATAATCGATTAAAATATTACATATGAACCATATTAGATAAAATATTGCGTTGTCAAAATTAACTTAATGTAAATACCGGGTTTTAGGTGTTAATGCAGACTGTCAGAAACTGTCGCCTCACACTCAAACATGATTTTAGTTTCATATATGGTGCTGTATACTATTGCATTATCTAAATATGCCCAAATGTATTTATCCTTTTTTTTTTTTTTTTTGCGGTACATGGGCCTCTCACCGTTCTGGCTAATCCTTTCTTATGTCGATGGATATTTAGACAGTTTTCAGTTGTTTGCAAATAATGCTGATGTGATGAATTCTTGCACATGTCTTTGTACTCATCCAAAATATTCTCTATTCTAGGTATAATTCTTAGGATGAGAATTGCTGGGTTGTATGATGTACATAAATTGAAATTTACTAGAGTTTGTCAAATTTCTCCTAAAAGTAATTATACCAGTTTAGAAAGCAGTCTATATAAGAAGATGTAGAGTGACATGTGTTAACATGGATGAATCTTATAAAATAATACTACATGGGCTTCCCTGGTGGCACAGTGGTTGAGAGTCTGCCTGCCAATGCAGGGGACAGGGGTTCGTGCCCCGGTCCAGGAGGATCCCACATGCCGCGGAGCGGCTGGGCCTGTGAGCCATGGCCGTGGAGCCTGTGCTCCGCAACAGGAGAGGCCACAACAGTGAGAGGCCCGCATACCGCAAAAAAATAAATAAATAATAATAATACATACTGTTTAGGGATACATTTATAGTAAAATTATTAAAAAGGAATAAGCATGATAAAACATCAAATTCAGGATCGTAGTTAACTCCAGGATGGAAGAGATTTAGTTGGATTAGGCTACACAGAGGGTTTCAACTATATTAGTAATGTTTTATTCTTTTTAAGTTGAGTGATGAATAGAAGGGATGTTGCTATATATGCCTGAAAGATTTCCAACATTTTTTTTATAAATTTATTTTATTTATTTGTTTATTTTTGGCTGCATTGGGTCTTCATTGCTGCATGCAGGCTGTCTCTAGTTGCGGTGAGCTGAGGCTACTCTTCATTGCAGTGCGTGGGCTTCTCATTGCGGTGGCTTCTCTTGTTGCGGAGCACGGGCTCTAGGCCCGCGGGCTTCAGTAGTTGTGGCTCGCGGGTTCTAGAGCACAGGCTCAGTAGTTGTGGCGCACAGGCTTAGTTGCTCCGCAGCATAGGGGATCTTCCTGGACCAGGGATCGAACCCGTGTCCCCTGAATTGGCAGGAGGATTCTTAACCACTGCACCACCAGGGAAGCCCAACACCTTTTTCTTGTCTTTAAACATATGTTAGTTAGTGCTTTATGCTCACTTTAATCTACCACTGGCCCCATCACTCTTATACCAACTGGATTCAAATATTATGTTAGCTGCCTAGCCCCTTAGGAGCAGCTGCATTTATGACCTTAATTTAGAGATTATTTAAAGGTTTTGTTTGTTTTGTTTTAGTAAATTTTTATTGAACTATAACATATTATACAGAAAAGTACACAGGGTACAGTTAATGGATTTTCACAAAGTAGAGGTAACCATGTGACCAGCACACAGAATATTCCCAGCACCCAGAGCCCATTTCATAGCCTTTTTCAGTCACCATTCCCCATGATGTTACTATCCATCATCCTGACTTCTAATACCCCAGATTAATTTTTGAACTTTGTATAATAATACAGTATATACTTTTTGTGTGTCTTGTTTCTTTCACCCAGCATTATAATTGAGAGATTCATCAATGTTGTTTGTTGTTGTACTTCTTTGGTTTGAATTGCTTCATGGAATTATATGAATATTATTAAGGGTGCTGTGCTGAAATTATCAGTTTTATGAATGTATTTTCATACTTCTAGTCAAAATACATAACTCTGGCAGTTTAGGTTGTTTCAACTCTGTAGCTCATTTCAAACTTTGGGGTAACGTTGTAGGCTTGTCCTACTTTATTTCCAACTTATATGTATCGAAGAAGAAAAAAACCTAGGAAATTTATTAATAGCATTAATTTAGAATACTTGAATTATAAAACACATAAAAATAAGTTCCTTTTCATCCATTCTTAGGTGTCTCACAGTTTCTATAGTGTTATATTTTATATTAGAAAATATATGTAAGGGGCAATATTAGGGTAGGAGATTAAGAAGTACAGACCACTGTATAAAATAAGCTACAAGGATATATTGTACATCACATGGAATATAGCCAATATTTTATAATAACTATAAATGGAGTATAATCTTTAAAAATTGTGAATCACTATGTTGTACAGTTGAAACTTACATAATATTATAAATCAACTATACCTCAATTTTTAAAAATATGTATCTATATATATTTAGATAATTTGAAACAATAGGAGGATATGACCTTGACCGAAATACTGGTATTTCCGAGACTGCCTGGTATGCTAGCTATGGAAACTACTTGGATTTTAATGACACAGAAACATCAGATCTCTGAGGGCAGCAGGATTTATTTGCTTTTGTGTTCTTCCCCATTTCAGTGTCCTGAATTAGAAATCCTTCCAAAAAATAAACCCAGTATAAAAATTAAAGTGCTTTATAGATGAGAACATGCCATCTGACAGGTTTCAGGGCATTTTATTGAGTACTCTGAGGCTGGGGGTAGCGTAAATTACCTGAGAAATATTGTGGAATAAGGATATCCTGTGTTTTGTTTGAAGAGAGGCAAATCTAAAATTCTTGAGTGTTCATCAGTATTTTCCACTGAGTTCTAAGGTTAACAGCAGTTTGCTTACGTTTATTTTGTTTTGTTTTTGTTTTTTTTTTTTGCGGTACGCGGGCCTCTCACTGTCGTGGCCTCTCCCGTTGCGGAGCACAGGCTCCGGACGCGCAGGCCCAGCGGCCATGGCTCATGGGCCCAGCTGCTCCGTGGCATGTGGGATCTTCCCGGACCGGGGCACGAACCCGTGTCCCCTGCATCGGCAGGCGGACTCTCAACCACTGCGCCACCAGGGAAGCCCTGCTTACGTTTAAAATGAGAATAAGTGTTGCATCAATACCTCCCTTTAGAGGCAGCCATTCTAATTCTGAACCTTAAGTGAATACACTTAAGGGGGAGCCATGGAACATGTTTTATACTGTGGAAAAGAGCACCAGAAACAGGCAAAGATGAGAAAAAGAAGGATTCTTCTGATGGAACAAGAGAGATTTCCTGAGACAAAATGTGTTTTCATGTAGCCTTTCTAAAAAAAACTAAGTATTAGCACTCAAATTTTAACAGTTCTTGAAAACAATCAGTGGCTACAACCAAGAGGAGTTTGCCCTTCAGAGGTGGGAAACAAGAAAAGATACTGAGAGAGGAAAAAGTTTATTTAAATTAAAAATTTTGGATGAAATTTTTTCTGATTCAGAGATAGGCTCAGTAATGTTAACTGTTGATTTGTATTGAGAGGGTTGGGAATAAGAGGAAGAAAATGTAGAAATACACACAATTTGGAGATTTGTGAGTAAATATTAATGATTTTATTCCCCCAGATCATCTTTTCTTTAAAGTGAAAGATGTGAGTAGCCAGCTTTATGAGTTAGTTTTCAAATATAATTCAGCCTATAAGAACTCTGTTAATTCAACTTTCGTAATTCTCTGTGGGTAAACACAAGACTCTTGTCTCCTTACATATTGACAATTCTAATTATCCGTACTCAGAAAGGGTTTTGAATACTAGATACCACAATTCCTTTAAAATTGAAATATTTTACCCACAACGTCTCACTGTTATATTCATGAGTCATGTTAATTTGGAGTTTCCATAAATGCTATAAACCAAATGAATTATCTCAGTACATGTATAGGGCTATAGCCTACTTTTATTTGTTGAAATAGCGATTTTAGTTGAAATAGCATCATTAGAGGGCTTCCCTGGTGGCGCAGTGGTTGAGAGTCCGCCTGCTGATGCAGGGGACACGGGTTTGTGTCCCGGTCCGGGAAGATCCCACATGCCGCGGAGCGGCTAGGCCCGTGAGCCATGGCCACTGAGCCTGCGCATCCGGAGCCTGTGCTCCACAACGGGAGAGGCCACAACAGTGAGAGGCCCACGTACCGCAAAAACAAAAACAAAAACAAAACAGCATCATTAGAAAACCTTAGGATTGCTTTTTACAAGTTTTAAGGATTTTCTGTGGTTTTTTTTTTTTGCATAACTTGTGACATCTTTTTTTTTTTTTCTGTTTTGGAGTATATATATATATTTCATTAATGAGACTTGTTTTTTTATTCTTCTATTTTTTCTCTAGATAAAAGTTAAGCAGCTAGAAGAACAACTACGTTCTTTTACTGAAACCAGTTCACAGAACGACCATCTACGCAAGTTCAGTAAGGCACTAGAGGGCAAATATGCTCAGGTGTGATTAATAGCTATAAAACAGATTGCTTCTATGTTGTTTTAATTAGCTTTTAAGAAATTGGTGCCTTTCTCCCCACCTCACCATATGATCCCAGAAAGATGAATATTCTCTCACTTGACTCAATTTATCAAAAATATTTTTAAACACCCTTGATGTACAAGGTTCCACTCAACCACAGAAGAATTCATAAAGATGCCTGAAGCAGTATTGGGACACTCAAGTTGCTTATGCTCTAATTGCAGGATTAGGAATGTACTCAGCAGACTTTATTATAGAACAGAAGGTTATGCCTTTCAGAGACAAAATAGATTGTATTGTGAGCATGTATAGGGAACATCATCATGATGAAAGCATCGAGAATCTCTATCATAGAGGAAGTGGTTTTTTAATTTGAGCCTTAAAACTTTCGGCAGACGTGAGGAACAAGTATCTTTGGGTTTTTGTGGGTTTTTTTGCGGTACGCGGGCCTCTCACTGTTGTGGCCTCTCCTGTTGCAGAGCACAGGCTCCAGACGCGCAGGCCCAGCGGCCATGGCTCACGGGCCCAGCCACTCCACAGCACGCGGGATCCTCCCGGACTGGGGCACGGACCCATGTCCCCTGCATCAGCAGGCGGACTCTCAACCACTGCGCCACCAGGGAAGCCCTCTTTGGGTTTTTAATTACAGGCAAACGCAGAACTCATTGCCAACAAGATATACCTGCAATAGCGCACTTGAAAGAGGTATTAGTAGTGAAGGTGCTTACTTGTTAGCATGGTGGCTATTGAGACTGAAAACCGTTCATAGGTCACATAACAATTTAACATACGAACAGAGAAAATTAGACAAAGAAGATATATAAAACATTTAGTGAAGAAAATAATCCAGGAATATGTTACTAAAAGAAAGTGATTCATTTCAATGATTTACAAATTTATCACATTATTTATTTTTAATTTTTAACACTGTAAGCATGTCTAACTTCTTTAACTATAATGTTTGTGTATGTATATCCTTGGTAACCAAGCAACTAGAATGTGTCTTCAAATGGAAGGCTGCTAGGGTTCTAACAATCTGACTCTACTGGTAAAGGGGACCTCATTAGATACGCTTTGTTTCTTCACTAGGACATACTTTACACTAGTATTTTCTTCATTCTGAAAGCAAACGAACACATTTTTAGGTATATTTTCCATCCCAGCTTCATTTAGAACGTTGTGTTGTTTCTCATAGTAAAGGGGGCACTCACTGAAAAATAATTCTAGGTTTAGTTGATTTTGTCTTTTTAAATTGGTGATGCCTCCAAGAAGAAGGAAGTCTCCAGAGAGGCCTGCATCTTCAAAATTCCTTGAAAGCTATAGGCCCCATGTCAACAATATAAAGGAACGAACTTCATCAGCTGGTTTGCCCAGTGTTAGGCCAAACCCTACACGCCATGTGACCTTTGCACCTACCCTGGCTTCTGTGAGGTCTTCTCAGGAGATCGGAGACTCTAGGATCTCTCTAAAGACTCTTTTGAATGCCATTAAAACCATGGAGGGAAGACTGGAAGGTAAAATAGACATTCTTGCCTCAAGACCATTAAATGATGAGTCACCAAATTTTCTTTACCGGGATTCGGTAAGTGAAGGCCACAAATTAAATCATAAGGAAATTTCAGATTTATACAACGATGAAGAAAAGTAGTAACATATAGAAAGATAACATTTGGAGGTGTGAGTAACAACAAGGAAAGAACTTCTTCACAAACAGGAAAAACTGATGATGTAGATCAAAACCATCATTCTGGCTCTTGCATACTTAATTTTTGTTTTGGACACAGAAATGTCATATTTGGCTTAAGAGTAACCATTGAGATTTTTACTCTAATTTTCACTTTAAAAATTAATGCTAATAGTCTTAACATTTATAGTAAAATGGGTAAAGCCTGATTTTAAAGTAGAAATACATAAATAGAAGCCCCGAGAACTTGAACACTGGAGAATACTTTCCAAAGAAAACTTACTACAGCATCCATCTTCGTTTGATATTTAAAAATAGAAAGTACTATAGATTGTCTTCTAGAGTTAACTACTATTTAGACCCTTTTTGTAAGCACTTTTGCTAGTGGCCTTTTCATATTTATAAATATTTTATAAACACTGGTAAAATTATAAAAACTATATTCTTCCTAATGTACTTTTCTAGAACAAAATCCAGTAGGTTTTGAAAACCTATTATAAGTTAGCATCTTTTGTACTATTCTTGAATCCTTGCAGAAGAAATTAAAGTATTTTTAATGTTACACGTTAAAAGTTATAAGGAAGTATAATATTGAGGAAGATGTGGGTGAAAGGCATTCTTCTTTGCTGCTGTTTGGAGTGCCCTTTTCCTGTGGAGGGCAATTTGGCTTTGTTTATCACTTTACGCCCACAGTTGTACTTTTTCCTACAGATACACTAGCTTATACATAAGACATGTTTACAAGGTTACTTTCTGAAGTATTGTTTGTTATTAGCAAAAGACTAGAAACAACCAAAATTCCATCAGTAAGAGGCTGGCTAAATAAACCATGGTATACCCATAGTTTGGAATACTGTTTGAAGATATATTTATCTTAATCATAACATATCTATTATTAGGTTAAAACAGTCAAGGCTCAGAAGAGTATACAGAGTATTTTAATATTTGTGTGCAAAAGGATTGGGGCGATGAAGTATACATATGTATTCACTTTTGAATAGAGTCTCTCTAAAATGAATCGTAATAAATTGGCAACATTATTTTCGAGGAAGGAAACTGGGTGGCTGGGAGATTTTTCACTTTATCCTTTTGTACCTTAAGAGTAATGTGAATGTTCTACCCATCCAGAATAATTTTATGAACACTTTATTTTCAACAGAAGTAAAAGTAGAGAAAGGATGGTCTTTTCATCAAATGTGCTAAAGCAATTGGGTATCATATGCAAAAACAAAAAAACAGAATACCTCTTACCATATATAAAAATTAACTCAAAATGGATGAAAGCCCTAAAGGTAAAACCTAAAACTGTAAAACTTCTGAAACATAGGATGAAACCATTGTGATCTTGGATTACACAAAGATTTCTTAGATTTGACATCAAAAGCATGATCCATAAAGGAAAAAATGTAACATTGACAATGTATGCTCTTCAAAGACATTGTTAAGAAAATGAAGAGAAAAGCTACAGGCTGGGGGAAAAAACATTTGCAAATCACATATCTGATAAAGGTCTTGTCTCCACAGTTTATTAAAAACTCTCAAAACTCACTAAGAAGGAAAGACAATCCGAAAAAAAAAAGGCACAAAGTATTTGAACACACGTTTCACCAAAAAAGATATATGGATGATAAATAAGCACTTGAAAAGATGTTAAACATCAGTTATTAGGGAAATGCAAATTGAAACTGCAGTGAGATACTACCACACACTATTAGAATGTCTAAAATTGAAAAACTGATTACCCCAAGTGTTAGTGAAGATGTGGAGGAACTCTCATACATTGCTGAAGGGAATGTAAAATCACTCAGCCACTGGGGAAAATAGTTTGGTAGTTTCTTTAAAAGTGATACATATTACTACCATACAACCCAGCCATTCCACTCCTATGCATTTACCAAAGATAAATGAAAGCGTATGTCTACACAAAGATCTGTATACAACTGCCCAGAGCAGCTCTACTTGTAATAGCTTAAAACTGGAACAGCTCAAGTGTTCAGCAGAACACTGTTCAGCAACATAAAGAAGACTGAGTGAATCTCAAAATAACTGTGCTGAGTGAAAAATCATTCAAAAATGAGTACATAAAATATGATTTCATTATATAAAATTCTAGGAAATAAAAGTGAATTTGATTGTGACAGAAAACAGGTCAGTGGTAGCCTTGGGTGGATGTGTAGGAACAGGGAGAGATAGAAGTGGGGGAAATTACAAAAAGGCATAAGGGAACTTTTGGGATAATGGAAGTGTTCATTATCATGATTATGGTTTATACATATATCAAAACTGTACACTTTAAATATACATAGCTTATTGTATGTCAACTATATCTCAGTAAGGCTGTTTTAAAAAATATGAATGTATTATACTGAAATTAATTATTTTTAAATGTTTAAAATAACATTCTTGAAATGACAAAAACAGTTGCGATAGAGAACAAATTAGTGGTTGCCAGGGGACATGGGATGAGTTTGGGGGAGGGTGTGAACACAGAGAAGTAGCACAGTGAGTTCTTTGCGGCAATGGAGCAGTTCTGTATCTTGATTGTCGTGATCACAGGAATATGTGCATGGGATCAGATTACATAGAGCTGTGTGCATGTGTGCATACACAGATGAATGCAGGTTAAAAAAATGGTGAAAATTGTAAGTTTTGTAGTCTAGTTAATCTCATTAAAGTCAGTTTCCTGGTTTTAATGTTGAACTACAATATAAGATGTCATCATTAGAAGCAGGGAAAAGAGTGCATGGGGACTCTGCACTAATTTTGTAACCTCCTGTGAGTCTGTATTTCAAGATAAAGTATTTTTTAAAAGAGTAGTATTTAGAATAGTATGATCATCTGAAATAACTGTGTAGATATGCTAGAAGTATTTCAGAGATGTAAAATTCTAATACTTCTAATTAGGATTAGGACACTATTTAGAACACTTCTGTAACACTGTTTTCTTGACACTATTTAGTGCTTCTTCACCTTTGGTTTTATGATATTAATTTACGTTGTATTTTCAAATTCTGTGATAATCAGTTTCTCCCGTTTTTCATCTTAGCATCATTGTCTTATCTCCCTCACCTTCATTCTGTGCTTTCATAGAGATTGACATATATTAGAGATTTGCCCATGTTTATTAAGATTTTTTTTTGCTTTGTAGTTTTAAGGGGAAAAACAGCTACTAAAGCTAGTTTTTATTTACAATAATATATAAGCATATTTAATTAAACATTTTAAATTTGGTTTCTAAATTGCTGTCTTATTCTAATTGCTGATTGATTGTGCTTTAGGAGAATCATTTATCATTTCTTTTTTTCCACTAAGGTGAAATCCATTCTTGAAAAGAATGAAGGGGAGCTCTCACGAGTTGTGAAGGTTCGTGCTGCAGCTCTGAAAGAGACTCAGAAGTTGAAAGGTGACCTCGAAGCTTTGGAGGACAGGGGGAACAAGAAGGCAAGACATCAGTCCTTTCTGAAGTCTGTTACTGAAATGAAGCGCTTCTGAAATCTTTCATGAGCCATATTCTTTCTTTTCTTGTTACCTTTAGTAAAAAAAGAATGAGGATTGATCAGAGGAGGATTTTTTTTCCCTAAAAAAGGATAACTTTAGAAGAGCTCTAAAATATTTCCCTTAAAAATACATGATTTAACTCCCAATGGTTTTTTTTTTCTTCCTGTCTTAATCAAAAGTCCTATTTTTTTCTGTTGAAACACATCTGACCTTGGTATTAATAACCACCTACTTATGTTCTATTAATGTGATATAACACTGCTAAGATTTTATATTAAGTCAAATTACCAAATGCTTTCTGCTTAACAGTGTGTGTACTTAGTGGGAAGAGGGGTAACATCCCAAACTTCTTGACAGCAGGTGCTAGATTTTGCCCCTCTGAAGAGGGCTGTGAGTCACATCATTCTTCAGCAGCTTCCACTTTCTCTTATGGTCCTTTTTCCTCAGATAATTCTGATGGGCTTCAAATGTGTTATTTTCTTCTGACTCCATGGTAAGATAGCTGAGGAGGGCTAGCACAGGCCAGTCTGGGACCCCCTCTAGACCCAAGAAGCTGTTGGTCCTTATGTCTCTAGTTGATATATGTGCTGGACACGACAATAGTTAGGATGCACTGCAGAGTTCTTCATAGGATCCATATGATCTAGGGTCTAGTTTTCTCTTTCTCAAAGTCAGAATAACTTAAACAAAATAAATATAAAATATACTTTAATTATTCTTCTTAGCATTCTACCAGACCTGGTTTCCATACTCTTGTAGAAGTCATGGGACTCAGCAGAAGAATAACCAGAAAGGATCAAATATCTTTGTCTTATTTCATTTTCTATTAGGTGGGAAACTTTCAGCGACAACTGGCAGAAGCTAAAGAAGACAACTGCAAAGTTACAATCATGTTGGAGAATGTGTTGGCTTCTCACAGTAAGATGCAAGGCGCTCTGGAAAAAGTGCAAACAGAGCTTGGGCAGAGGGATTCAGAGATTGCAGGCCTCAAGAAAGAAAGGTACCAGAGATTATTTTTCTGTCTTTGTACTTGTATTTTTCTGCTGCCTTGTAGTAAAGAACAGAGTGCAGTCAAGAAACAGTCACTTTATATTGATTCCCTTGTGAAAATAAAGTAGTAAAATGGTATTTAAAGAACTAGCAAATTCAGGAAAATCTGGAATTATAAATAAAAATGATATCCAAAAATTCTCAAATTTTGTAGTGATGTAAATAAGTATGTATTCTAGAAATTCATGTGATATATGCTGTTTTATCCTTGCTGTTTTCTACACCATTTATACCTGCCCTTGGGTCTACAGAACGGTAATTGTCAAGATTAAAGCCAAGTGTCTACTTCTGTTTGAATTAATTATCCATTTATTAGTATCCTATTTATTTTAGATGAATCATTCTGAGAACTACTTTTAGCCATGTTTTATAAGTGAACTCCTTTGAATGTTTCAAAAATTACATAAAAGTTTCCCTTTTAGGTTAATGAACAAATGGTTTGGGTTTAATCAGACCTCTAAGACATATTGTAATACATTAGTGGTGCATATTGCCTCTATGTTATGGGAGAACAAGTGAGTTTTATATTCTTCATTGTGCTTGTTTTTTTACATATGATGAATCTGTATTACCTCTGAACTTA
Source organism: Delphinapterus leucas (assembly GCF_059928025.1). NCBI lineage: Eukaryota > Metazoa > Chordata > Mammalia > Artiodactyla > Monodontidae > Delphinapterus > Delphinapterus leucas. Next base: position 38,644,300 of record NC_143136.1, on the reverse strand, counting down.
AAAAAAGTCAAGGGGATGGTATTAAAAATAGTTTACTATTCACAATAAAATTCTAGGTAAAAAGCAGAAATCTCAACAGCAAGCCAGTCCATATAGAGGTGATATATTTTTGTACTAGTAATATATATAGTATAACGTTACCAGCCCATAAGTTAGTCATTAACATGTACTGATAGTTTAATATATAAAGCCAAATTGAATCATAAATGGAACAAGTTTTTAATCCATACGAAAATTAGTTTCTGAAGCTGAGGCTACTAATTGTCACCTGCCAACTCTCAGATATTCTGAGCATCTGTAGCCGACTACATATGCCATTTGGGCTTCCTGGAAGGTGTCCTGTAACTCCCAGTGGTATCATTCCTAGATGGTATTTTTCTGTGGTCACTCTCCCTGTGCCCTTCATTTATAGGGCTCTAAATCAACAGCGGGTACAGAAGCTGGAAGCAGAAGCGGACCAGTGGCAGGCCAGAATCCTTGTCATGGAGGCCCAGCACAACAGTGAGGTAGAAGCTAGGTTTTTATAGATGATAATGTTGATATTTTTTATTTTATTGGGATATTGCTATTTTGGAAAAACGGAGTAAAACAATCGGGTAAATTTCCTTTCCATTCAAGTCTGAGTTTTGAACAGTGACATATTTCCAAATGGGAAATGGGTCTGCGATCTTACAGTGAACCATTTATTGGCAAACCAGGACCATAATTATGCCTAACTCTCTTTGTCTTATATGGTCTGCATTCTTTTCATGTATTAATGCATAAGTGAAGTTAAAGGGCTTAGAAAACAACATAACTTTAGTCAGAAGTAGCTAGAATGATCCCACTAAATAAGGAGGCATACTCACATGTGTTTATAGGTGTATACACACATGAATATGTATCTACACGTATGCACACATATAAAATAGAGATATTTCCTGTAAAAAGCTTTTTCTAGAAGGATATACAGGGAACAGTTGCCAGTTCTTATCTGTCTAGGCAGTGAGACCAGAGGGTCATAGGCTCAGGAAGGGAGGAGTTTAACTGGTTTAAAACTTTAGAAATTAGGATAAATAAGTTGGCTCTGTTTTCCAAAACTCTCTAGTGACCAGTGGAGCATACCCTTCCTATCACCTTCTAGGAGTCTCCTAAGGACTGTCTGTAATAAGTTCTCACACATATATTCCAGGCATCTGGAGTCTTTGGTTCTGGTTCCAAACAATTATTGTTTCACAGTTTAAAGAGTGAATATACAGTGTTATGGACTTCTTGTGTCTGTTACAGTGGAATTAAAAACAATCATTCTTCTCTCTTTCAGATGGAGCCTCTACAGAAAGCTCTAGATGTAGCTAGAGAAGACAACAGGAAACTGGCTATGAGCCTGGAGCAAGCTCTCCAGACAAATAATCATCTGCAAACAAAGCTGGAGCGTGTTCAAGAGAAACTGGAGAGCAAAGAACTTGAGCGACAGACTTTGGAAACCTTCAAGTAAGGGCAGTACAGTCGCAGTGAACTTAGGGAGAGCCTCTGGGAGAGTAAGCTTGGCTAATTCACATAAACCAGTTAAAGCCTTTTTCCCTATTGAGCTAGTACTCCCAGCAGAGCCATGTGAAGGAAGCAGGCATACTTGAGCAGAGCAGATATTAGTTGGCCGGGGTACGCTCCTTTTCAGCTCTTCCCTCGTCTACTGTCGGTCTTCTTCCGTACATGAAGGTTTAAACCAAGTTGGAAGGGACACTTACGTGTTTCTGCCAAACCTTTTCTATCAGAAGCTTATGTGTCCTTTAAAAGTATGATTTGGAAAAGGAGAAACAGAAGCATGGATGGGAATAACCCCTCCAGGAGTGGGATAATTCCATTTAAGCAGCTACTAAACCATTCATTGTTTTCAATTTTGTCCTGAGATTAGTTAGGTCAAACCCATCAAGTTCAGGTCAAGCCACTAAAGTTTTTTGTTAAACTTTATCTAGGCAAATAGGATTTAGATATTAATAACATCCCATGAAAATTTATACCCAAGGGAAATGCATTGTGCACGTGGATCTTTATTCCTTTCACGTAGTGAACATACTGATATAGCAGGCAAGTATAAGCTAAAGCAAAGAGGGTATTTTTCATATTTGTAATCTGTACAAATTTTATATTCTGGTGAAATGTTGCTGGCTCAGGACTACTCAGTATTGGTTAAAACAAGAGTATGTGTTTCACTCTTTTGGGTGGATCTCTTTCTATTGAATGACTTTTTGTTTTTTAATGCTGTAGGTAAATGCTTATTTCTTCTTCTGTTAATGAGTTCCAGATCAGTGATTTTTACCTGGTGACTTATCTGCTTCTCATTGGTAAATGACATCTACTAAGATGTTTTCTAAAGGTGATTCATCATCTCTGTTTTTCAAAACAGAGAACAGATGAGTGAAGAATCCAAAATAGAAGCAGAACTGCATGCTGAACGCATAGATGCTCTAAGAAAGCAGTTTCAAATTGAGAGAGAAACTGCAAAGAAAGCAGCACAACGGGAAGTGACTGAGGTATGGAGGCAAGTGACGAAAGTCTCCCTCTAGGTGAATGCCTTTGAAGAGGAGAACCAGCTACAGGATTTCCGAGAATGGCTACAGTTGTTGGCTCTTCCAATCCCCCTGTCGCCAGCAAGCCAGATACATCTCTATGCTGTTTGTAAATTAACACACAAAAAGTTTCTGATATACAGTTATCTGCCCAATGAAGGAATGCCTTGATGACAGCCTTCCCACTGGAGAATAATAACTGAGTGGGAAAGAGGAAGGAGGAGACCGCCATCTGCTAGACAGATGGCAAGTCACCTGTCTCCTCAATTCACTTAACTAGCATCCATCATGCACCTACCTCCTCCTGAGAGGCACAAGTAAAAACAGCATAAGATGTGGTCTGTGCTAAATGACCCCTTATTTAATTGTCATCTCCACTCTTTACATGAGACAACTAGGAAGACAGCAGAAGATGTTTCTTGGATAGCTAGAAGCTGTGTACAATTTTAAAGGAATTCAAAAGTAAGGGAAAGTTTGTTTTAGGCTGGTTGGGTGATCGAAGAAGAAGGGAAGCTTGACGAAATTATACAGGGTTGAGACTGGCAGAGCTGACAGGGCTGTGACACTCTCTGTGTAAGAGGATGAACAAAGCTTAGTTACAAAAATAAATAGGACATGTGAGCAAAGAAAAAGGATTTGCCTCTCTTGATCAGAGCCGAGACTTTAGGAAATTTCTGAGAAAAAGGGGTTAGCTTAGATGAGACCAGCTGGTAGACGGCCTTGACTACCAGAATGTTGGATGGAAAGTATTAGGTAAAAGTAGAGCACTGTAGGTTTCTGAGAAGGCTATGAGCACGATTTTAGGTGGGTTAGTCTATTAGCAGTGGAGAGTAGGTAAGAATGAAGAGAAACTGGAAACATGGAGGCTCAAGGGAACTAGAGCAGTTACTTTGGGCTTCAGATGATTAGAGCCAAGCAAAGTGTTTCTGTTGAAAACAGAGAACAATCAATCACATCAAAAATCCATTTTAATTAATAGAAAAATCAGACACTAAATGTATCATAAGCAAAGGGGAGGGAGTAATTAAAATAATTCCAAGACTTGTTTGGGGTGGCCGGTCTGTATTTTGCCAAATTTAGCGCAGTTAGCAATTGCACTTGACAGTGCACAGTCACAAAATCAGATTCAACTATTTACGTGGTGCTTTGTAAATTGAAAAAGCACTGTATATAAGTGTTAAAAAATATTATAAAAATAATTTCTGTGGGAAACAAAAATGGGCACTGAAATTAAAAGTACCTTTATTCAGAGAGAGTTGTTCAGAATACTTACAAGTTTAAATCCTTTTAACAGGGATCAGTAAAGATGGTGAACTTGTGCAGGAGAGACCAAGGAACAGTATGAGTGTGATGTCTTGAGCAGTTAGTGGCAGGGGTGGGCTCAGGGTGCACTGTTTAAGACTCCCAGCTCTGCCTCTTATTAGCAATGTGTAAATTTACTATCTGTGCAGATGACTTCATTTCTGAGTCTCAGTTTCCTCAGTCAAAAGGGAAATCATCACAGTTGCTTTCCAGGGTGGTTTTGAGGGTTAGTTTTTAGGGCTTACCCAGTTTTGACAAAGCTGTGATTGAGGTAATGGTGGAATATCTAACAGAAATTTAGTTGGGTGATAATAAAAGACTAACACTGTAGTGTGAGGTTAGGATCTGAGAGAATGAGCTAGTATAAAAGAAAAGGTAACAAATAATTTTGACTTTTTTCTTTGACATGAGTTAAATACTTACCAGCCACAGAGAATACCACCCTCCTCCTATCTTCTCCCTTCTCAGTTGCCATCTCTTCTTCCTAAAAATCAAGTCGTACTCATTTAAGGGCATATGAGGAGGAGGGGGAACTCAGTAAAATGATTTAAGTAATGTTAAAAGATAAATTGAAGAATAATAAAATTAAGAGTTTATTTGAACAAAAATCAATTTGAATCAGGCAGTATGCAATCAATTGCAATAGAAAGGCGCTCTGAGGAGTTGTATAAAATGAAAGACTTTTATAGGCAGAGGGAAGCAGGAACAAGGAAGTTATACTAGGCAAAATAGGCAAAAAAGTAGATTAGTTACTAGTAGCTTTAAGGGATGGCAGGGGTCTGTCAGGCAGATTACTCAACTAATGCTGATCGGGCGATTCCTGATTGAATGGTTTAAGAGTCCTTTTCTGGAAGAGCCAAAACTGTAATTAAGTCTCAGTTTGGTGACATAAGGCTTAGCATAAGTGACTTCATTGTGGGCCTGTTGTCTTGTTTTTAATAGTAATCACTATGTTATTTTTCCACTAGACAAGTTTATTAAAATTTCTAAACAAAAAGCAATATTCATAAGAACTATAAACTGTGTAAATAAGCTACAAGGATATATTGTACAGCACAGGGAATATAGCCAGTATTTTATAATAACTGGAGTATAATCTATAAAAATTTTTAATCACTATGTCATACACCTAAAACTAATATATCGTAAATCAACTATACCTCAATAGAAAAAAAGCAATATTATAAAAATACATGCAAGGATAGTCAATAACTGATAGGTGTATTTACATAAACTGCCATATAATTTATTTCCACTTCTCCATACATGAGGTCACAAGTGACAGAAAGAGACGAGCTTAAGCTTTTTAAAAAAAAAAAAAAAAAAAAACCTTTAAAGCATAGCAATGAGCACTGAGCAATTAGTGTGTGCCAGGCTCTATATTCCTTCTCTGCCTCATCTTGTTTAACTGTTACATGAATCCTATGAAGTAGGCTATTCACATACTTTTCCAATGATGAACCTGAGGCTTAGGGAAGTTAATTATCGGAAATTACTTGACTAGTGTGTGGTGAAGCTGAGATTTTAACTTCTGTCTGATTCCAAAGCCATGCTCTTAGAAAGCAAATGATGAACATACATTTACATTATCTGTTCTAAGAAAAATTGTGTTCTTTAGTGTTAAAAATTATGAAAATCACTGAGAGTATTTCTCCACAAATCTACTTATTATTGCCTCACTTACCCTCCTTTTTTAAATATCTATTTATTTGGCTGTGCCAGGTCTTAGTTGCAGCACACAGGATCTTTAGTTGTGGCACACAGGATCTAGTTCCCTGACCAGGGATCAAACCCGGCCCCCCTGCATTGGGAGCACAGAGTCTTAGCCACTGGACCACCAGGGAAGTCCCATCACTTAACCTCCTTTTTAAAAGAAAGGTCCAAAGAGAACAAAATATAGGGACACAGCTAAACATAAGCTTCTCTTACTGAACGGAAGGTTAAAACGTTCTAATTTTCCCTTTGTATCCCACAGCTGAAGAAAGCCCTTGATGAAGCCAACTTCAGATCAGTGGAGGTATCCCGGACCAACCGAGAGCTGCGGCAGAAACTTACAGAGTTGGAAAAGACACTGAACAGCAGCAAGGAGAAAATAAAGAGTCAAAAGGCCCAAATTAAGCTCCACTTGTCAGCTAAGGCGAATAATGCTCAGAATATAGAGAGGATGAAGGTTGTATGAGAAACCCTAACTCTCCTCTCACCTCCTTAGTATCTGATGAGGATCCAGGCAGGCAGTGGTGTCTGGGGAGGATGGTTTCAGAGCATTACCGTCACCATGGGTTCTCTGGGAATTACAGCTACACCTGGGAAGTGGGCAGATTGCCTGGGGGGAGGTGGGGGGAGACTTTTCCCGCAGAGATACTGCTGCATCAGTGTTTGGTTTCTCATTAGCTGCCAGTGTCACATTCTGGCTCCCCAGCTGTCTCTTCCACAGTGATTGTACAAGATTTTGCTCTTTTGGGGTCAGGGCCTGGATGGGAAGGAGAGCCCAGCAGGAACTGGTAACTGTGGATCTCATGTGGGATTCTTTCTGTTAGCCTATAGGCAAAAAGAGCAAGCCAGTTTTTCCACTGATCATCTTTCTATGTTATTTCCACATTTACTTTCAGCAAATAGAAACAGAATTGAGGCAAATGGAGATAATTAAGGATCAATATCAGAAAAAAAACTACGAACAGGTAGATGATTTCCACACACTCTGTTTACCATTCACATGAAATGCCAAACTTGGACAGGTTCACCAACCGTCTCCCTCTTTGTGCCCTACCAGTCACTAAGTATCCAGAAATTTGTATCTGAAATGACTAACCTACAGAAGGAGATGCAGCTGTTGGCCAAGAGCCAATATGATCTGTCAGCTCGGAATAAACAGCAAGAGCTGCGACTCGAGGCAGAGTGGAAGAGAAGGCGGGAGCTGGAGCATCGGTGCCAGGTAAAAGGGTTCCTAAGATTCATCTCAAAGATTACCAGCAAAGGCCATGTGCAAAACCCAGCATGAGGGCACCTGGCTTTTCTAGGCTGTGTAGAAGACAAGCTTACAAGTCGTTCATCTTAGCAAAGTCCTTAGAATCATATCTAGGAATGAAGCCTGGAGCTTTGACTATGGCACCTCGTCTTCATGTTCAACTTAATAAAAATGATACTCATTTTTAAAGAACGGCTAAAGCTCACATATGCAAAGTACTAGTTACTAAGTAAGACTTCTGAACTTAATAGTGTTTCAGGAACTTTACACCCCTTGGTTCTTCCCCGTAGCTCAGATACATCTGTTGCCGTTACAGGACTTTTATCTACTCCCAACCTAATGAAAAGCACATTTTATTACGGAAAAGGGACTTCAAGAGACCATCAAGCTCTTGCTTTCCAACAGAGATTGTCTGCTATGAAAAGTATTCCCCAGTTTTAGAAAGAGATGTTAATCACCTTTTCTCAGGAGAATCTGTAAATCAAAATCTGTAATCATATACACAAATGTATACCGTAGGTTAAACTGAAAATAATAGTTTTTATCTTATAGTCTGGTAGCACCTGGAGTTAGAAAGTACCCCATCATACTTTCATAATTTGGTTGCTCATTTACTACAATATTGAAGCTTTTTCTTCCATATATAGTACATTGGGAGTTTGTAAAAAGTCTTTGTATCACATTTTCAGGAATTGGAAGAAACTATTAGACACCTGAAGAAATGTAAAGAGGCAACAGAGAATAAACTGAAAGAAGCTAGTGTGGAATCAGAACAGGTGAGCCAGACCCATGGACATGAAGACTTAGACAAGCTTCCTCAGACACGATGACCCTGAAACACAAGTCAGTGTAATATCCTTCAGTAACATAGTTGTCAGGAGTGCAAAAGGCAAGAACCAATACCTTACTCAGTATAGCTTCTGTTATAAAGAATAGTTTCAGATTAAGATTCTGTGTCTTGATGAGACATCATAGAATGCTAAAATATTGATTTTGACAAATGTTAACTTGGTAGTCCAAGTCCCTGAAATTCCAGAAGTCCCTGGAATTGGGATTGACATATATACACTAATATGTATAAAATAGATAACCAATAAGAACCTGCTGTATAATAAATAAAATTCAAAAAAGAAGAGATTCTTAAGCTAAAGGTATCACAGTGACATTGCTGCCAGTTTATCCTTTTTGTAGCCATTAAATTACATGATAATATGACTGTCAGAATGGTATATTGAAAGGAATATGGGGGGGGCAGAATGAAGATGGTGTACTAGGAGGACGTGGAATTCGCGTCTCCTCACAACTAGGGCACCTACCAGGTACCAGTGGGGGACCACTGACACCTAAGGGGATGGGAGGAACCCCCAGAGACCAGGTAGGACATGAGGCATGGGGGGGGAGTGAAGGAAAAGCAGAGGTGGGATGGGACTGGCACCTGAGAGGCGGCTGGGGGAAGGGAAGGGATTCCATGCCTGAAGGGGTAAATTTGGGGACCACTGGGAGGGCAGAGGATCAAAAGGGAGCAGGGCCAGGTTTCCCCTGCCCAGTTGGGCCCCTGGGAACCTGCTGAGATCCTGGGCCTGACCCTCTGCCCACTGAGGCCCCCTCCAGCTGTGCGGGTCCTGAGGGAGTGGGAGGGAAGAGGGAGCAAAAGTAAAGGCTGGACCTGTGGGACCAGCACCCCTGAGGGGTGGCTGGGGGAGAGGAGGAGTTCCTACACCCAGTGGGACCCACCCACGGTTAGGGGTTCAGCAGCAAAGGGGGAGACCCTGGAGGAGACAGTGGGGGAGGGCACAGAGGAATGGAGGGAAACAGGGCCAGCGCTTTCCCTGTTGGGCTCCTGGGCCTAATCCTCGGAGCCTCTCTCCTGTGCAGAGCCCAAGCCCTGCCCCTACACCCCCACCCAAGGCCCCACCTCTACACTCAGAGACCTGCTCTGAGACCCCCTCCAAGGCACTGGGCCTAAACCCCACCCACACACCCTCACTCAGGGCCTTACCTCCAAACTCCAGAACTCCACACTCCAGAGGCCCTCCTTTCCTTCCACCCAGGTCCTAAGCAGAGGCCCTGACCCACACTTGAACATCACCCCACCTAGGCCCCACCCCCAGGGCCTTTTCCTGCTATGGGGCTCCTGAGCCTAGGTCCTGCCCCACCTTAAACCCCACCCCTGCCTAAGTTCCACCCCTGCCTAAACCCCACCCTGTAGCCAAGGCTTTTTTTTTCTTTTTTCCTCTCTTAGATTGGGGTTCTGTTTTACCTTGTTGACTCATTGTTGATTCTCTTATATTTTTATATTTCCTAATCTTATTTTTCTAATTTTACTTTATTCTTTATACTTTGTTGTTCTCTCCTTTTGGCTTGTACCCTCCCCCTTTTTTATTTCCTTTTTCTGTTGTGGTTTTATTTTACCTTGTTGCAGTTGTTTCAATTATAGTTTTATATTTCCTAATATTTATTTTCTTTTTTATTCTTTGATATTGTGCTGCTCTGCTCTGCTCCTTTTTTTCCTTTTTCTTTTTTACAGTGCTACAAAGCTTGCAAGATCTTGGTTCCCAGGACAGAGGTCAGGCCCAAGCTCCTGTAGTGGGAGCTCCAAGTCTGCTGGACTAACAGAGAAACTCAAATCCCAGGAAATATTAATGGGAGTGAGGCATCCTAGACGTCCTCATCTCTGCACCAAGACCTGACTCTGTCCAACTGCCTGCAAACTCCAGTGCTGGATGTCTCAGGCCAAACAGCCAGTAAGATAGGAATACAGCACCACCCATCAAAAAAAAATGAAATGACAAAAAAAAAAAAAAATGTTACAGACGAAGGAGCAAGGTAAAAACCTACAAGACAAATAAGTGAAGATGAAATAGGCAAGCCACCTGAAAAAGAATTCAGAGTAATGATAGTAAAGATGATCCAAAATCTCGGAAACAGAATGGAGAAATTACAAGAAGCATTTAACAAGGATCTAGAAGAATTAAAGAGCAAACAAACAGTTACTGAAATTAAAAATACTCTAGAAGAAATCAGTAGCAGAATAACTGAGGCAAAAGAACGGATAAGTGAGCTGGAAGATAAGATGGTGGAAATAACTGCCAGGGAGCAGAATAAAGAAAAGAGAATGAAAAGAATTGAGGGCAGTTTTAGAGACCTCTGGTACAATATTAAATACACCAACATTCGAAATATAGGGGTCCCAGAAGAAGAAGAGAAAAAGAAAGGGACTCAGAAAATACTTGAAGAGATTATAGTTGAAAACTTCCCTAACATGGGAAATGAAATAGTCAATCAAGTCCAGGAAGCACAGAGAGTCCCACACAGGATAAACCCAAAGAGAAACACACCGAGACACATTAATCAAACTATCAAAAATTAAATACAAGGAAAAAATATTAAAAGCAGCAAAGGAAAAGCAACAAATAACATAGAAGGGAATCCCCATAAGGTTAAGAGCTGACTTTTCAGCAGAAACTCTGCAATGCAGAAGGGAGTGCAGAACATAATTAAAGTGGTGAAAGGGAAAAACCTACAAACAATATTACTCTACGCAGCAAGGATCTCATTCAGATTCAACAGAGAAATTGAAATTTTAACAGACAAGCAAAAACTGAGAGAATTCAGCACCACCAAACCAGCTTTACAACAAATGCTAAAGGAACTTCTGTAGGCAGGAAACACAAGAGGAGAAGGAAAAGACCTACAAAAACAAACCCAAAACAATTAAGAAAATGGTAATAGGAACATACATATCAATAATTACCTTAAATGTAAATGGATTAAATGCACCAACCAAAAGACATACACTGGCTGAATGGATACAAAGACAATACCCATATATATGCTGTCTACAAGAGACCCACTTCAGACCTAGGGACACATACAGACTGAAAGTGAGACAATGGAAAAAGATATTCCATGCAAATGGAAATCAAAAGAAAGCTGGAGTAGCAATTCTGATATCAGACAAAATAGACTTTAAAATCAAGACTATTACAAGAGACAAAGAAGGACACTACATAATGATCAAGGGATTGATCCAAGAAGAAGATATAACAATTGTAAATATTTATGCACCCAACATAGGAGCACCGCAAAACATAAGGCAAATGCTAACAGCCATAAAAGGGGAAATCAACAGTAACAAAATCACAGTAGGGGACTTTAACACCCCACTTTCACCAATGGACAGATCATCCAAACTGGAAAGAAATAAGGAAACACAAGCTTCAAATGATACATTAAACAAGATGAGCTTAACTGATATTTATAGGACATTCCATCCAAAAACAACAGAATACACTTTCTTCTCAAGTGCTCATGGAATACTCAGAATAGATCATATCTTGGGTCACAAGTCAAGCCTCAGTAAATTTAAGAAAATTGAAATTGTATGAAGCATCTGTTCTGACCAAAATGCTATGAGACTAGACATCAATTAACTACAGGAAAAAATCTGTAGGAAATACAAATACATGGAGGCTAAACAATACACAGCTAAATAACCAAGAGATCACTGAAGAAATCAAAGAGGAAATCAAAAAATACCTAGAAACAAATGACAATGAAAACATGACAACCCAAAACCTATGGGATGCAGCAGAAGCAGTTCTAAGAGGGAAGTTTATAGCAATACAATCCTACCTCAAGAAACAAGAAACATCTCAAATAAACAACTTAACCTTACACCTAAAGCAATTAGAGAAGGAAGAACAAAATAACCCCAAAGTTAGCAGAAGGAAAGAAATCATAAAGATCAGAAATAAATGAAAAAGAAATGAAGGAAACAATAGCAAAGATCAATAAAACTAAAAGCTGGTTCTTTGAGAAGATAAAATTGATAAACCATTAGCCAGACTCATCAAGAAAAAAAGGGAGAAGACTCAAATCAATAGAACTAGAAATGAAAAAGGAGAAGTAACAACGGACACTGCAGAAATACAAAGGATCATGAGAGATTACTACAAGCAACTCTATGCCAATAAAATGGACAACCTGGAAAAAATGGACAAATTCTTAGAAATGCACAACCTTCCGAGACTGAACCAGGAAGAAATAGAAAATATGAACAGTCCAATCACAAGCACTGAAATTGAAACCGTGATTAAAAATCTTCCAACAAACAAAAGGCCAGGACCAGATGGATTCACAGGTGAATTCTATCAAACATTTAGAGAAGAGCTAACACCTATCTTTCTCAAACTCTTCCAAAATATAGCAGAGGAAGGAACACGCCCAAACTCATTCTACGAGGCCACCATCACCCTGATACCAAAGCCAAAGATGTCACAAAGAAAGAAAACTACAGGCCAATATCGCTGATGAACATAGATGCAAAAATCCTCAACTAAATACTAGCAAACAGAATCCAGCAGCACATTAAAAGGATCATACACCATGATCAAGTGGGGTTTATCCCAGGAATGCAAGGATTCTTCAATATATGCAAATCAATCAATGTGATACACCATATTAACAAATTGAAGGAGAAAAACCACATGACCATCTCAACAGATGCAGAGAAAGCTTTTGACAAAATTCAACACCGATTTATGATTAAAACCCTCCAGAAAGTAGGCATATCGTCCTCAATGGTGAAAAACTGAAACCATTTCCTCTAAGATCAGGAACAAGACAAGGTTGCCCACTCTTACCACTATTACTCAGCATAGTTTTGGAAGTTTTAGCCACAGCAATCAGAGAAGAAAAAGAAAAGGAATCCAAGTCAGAAAAGAAGAAGTAAAGCTGTCACTGTTTGCAGATGACATGATACTATACATAGAGAATCCTAAAGATGCTGCCAGAAAACTACTAGAGCTAATCAATGAATTTGGTAGAGTAGCAGGATACAAAGTTAATGCACATAAATCTCTTGCATGCCTATACACTAATGATGAAGAATCTGAAAGTGAAATTAAGGAAACACTCCCATTTACCATTGCAACGAAAAGAATAAAATACCTAGGAAGAAACCTACCAAGGAGACAAAAGACCTGTATGCAGAAAACTATAAGACACTGATGAAAGAAGTTAAAGATGATACAGACAGATCCATGTTCTTGGATTGGAAGAATCAACATTTGTGAATATGACTGTACTACGCAAAGCAACTTACAAGTTTCACAATTTGTATGGAAACACAAAAGACCCCGAATAGCCAAAGCAATCTTGAGAAGGAAAGACGGAGCTGGAGGAATCAGGCTCCCAGACTTCAGACTATACTACAAAGCTACAGTTATCAAGACAGTATGGTACTGGCACAGAAACAGAAATATAGATCAATGGAGCAGGATAGGGAGCCCAGAGATAAATCCACTCACATATGGTCACCTTATCTTTGATAAAGGAGGCAAGAATATACAATGGATAAAAGACAGCCTCTTCGTAAGTGGTACTGGGAAAACTGGAGAGCTACATGTAAAAGAATGAAATTAGAACACTCCCTAACACCATACACAAAAATAAACTCAAAATGGATTAAAGACCTAAATGTAAGTGGACACTCTATAACATAAATCACAGCAAGATCCTTTTTGACCCATCTCCTAGAGAAATGGAAATAAAAACAAAAATAAACAAATGGGACCTAATGAAACTTCAAAGCTTTTGCACAGCAAAGGAAACCATAATCAAGACCAAAAGACAACCCTCAGAATGGGAGAAAATATTTGCAAATGAAGCAACTGACAAAGGATTAATCTCCAAAATTTACAAGCAGCTCATGCAGCTCAATAACAAAAAAAGAAACAACCCAATCCAAAAATGGGCAGAAGACCTAAAGAGACATTTCTCCAAAGAAGACACAGATGGCCAACAAACACATGAAAAGATGCTCACCATCACTAATCATTAGAGAAATGCAAATCAAAACTACAATGAGGTATCACCTCACACCAGTCTGAATGGCCATCATCAAAAAATCTACAAACAATAAATGCTGGAGAGGGTGTGGAGAAAAGGGAACCCTCTTGCACTGTTGTTGGGAATGTAAACTGATACAGCCACTATAGAGAACAGTATGGAGGTTCCTTAAAAAACCAAAAATAGAACTACCATACGACCGAGCAATCCCACTACTGGGCATATACCCTGAGCAAACCATAATTCAAAAAGAGTCATGTACCACAATGTTCATTGCAGCTCTATATACAATAGCGAGGACATGGAAGCAACCTAAGTGTCCATCGACAGATGAATGGATAAAGATGATGTGGCACATATATACAATGGAATATTACTCAGCCTTAAAAAGAAATGAAATTGAGCTATTTGTAATGAGATGGATAGACCTAGAGTCTGTCATACAGAATGAAGTCAGAAAGAGAAAATCAAATACCGTATGCTAACACATACATATGGAATCTATAAAAAAAAAAAGGTCATGAAGAACCTAGGGGCAAGACGGGAATAAAGACACAGACCTACTAGAGAATGGACTTCAGGATACAGGGAGGGGGAAGGGTAAGCTGGGACGAAGTGAGAGAGTGGCACGGACATATATACACTACCGAATGTAAAATAGATAGCTAGTGGGAAGCGGCCGCATAGCACAGAGAGATCAGCTCGGTGCTTTGTGACCGCCTGGAGGGGTGGGATAGGGAGGGTGGGAGGGAGGGAGACGCAAGAGGGAAGAGATATGGGAACATATGTATATGTATAACTGATTCACTTTGTTATAAAGCAGAACCTAACACACCATTGTAAAGCAGTTATACTCCAATAAAGATGTTTTAAAAAATTAATTAATTAAAAGGAATATGGACTCCTCTCTTGTGAGTTTGCCAACAATGACACTTACTGGGCCCTTAAGGAAGTTACATTTACTTTCTGTAACTCATCAGGTACCACTTCTATAGTAGTCAGGAAGTTATTACCTACCACTGTTACTCTGATAGATGGCTTGGAGTAAGTTTCAATAAATGTTGGCTCTATTCTCATTCACCATACAAGAGGAGACATGATGTACAATGAATGTCGTTTCAAGCATCTTTCCCTCAACTTCTGATAGAGCAAAGTGGGGTTTGGTTTGGGGGTGGATGGGAGTGTGTCTGTCGTCAGGATGCACAAACAGACCTGGAAAATAGCTTTGTAGCTTTCTAAAAGTTAAATGACAAGCAGAGCTCTGGTTTCTTATCTCACTATTTTCTAGCCACACTGTGACCTGGTTAATATGGGACAAGTACATAGTAGCACAAATTTATAAAGGACCTATTATATGGCTGGTGCCGTGTTAGGTGATGGAGATATAGCGTGAATAAGCCAGACAAAGCCCCTGCTCTCATCGAACTTGCCTTCTCCCAAGCAAGAGAGAAATACAGTAGTCTCTGAGACCTCAGAGTCAAAACGTGAAAATGCTGTCCATGAAACATAAATAATCAAAGGGGGAAAAACAGTCATTTTCCTTTTTATTCTAGAGGATATGTTCTACAGCTATTTTGAAGCAACCTTTATATATAATAAAAACCTGTTGGCTCTACCTTCAAAATAACAAAATATCCCAAATACATAGAAAAGTGCCAGGCACATATAGGCTCTCAATAAACATCTGTGAAGTAAATGAATACTGATCCTAGATCATCTTCAAAGGCAGACTATTAGAGGGACTGTTTTCAAGTCTCACAGATCATTTGGAAATTTGTGCTTAGGACCTAAAGTATAAAATATTTTGATAAAGGAAATAAAAAATACCATTTACACTAAGCTGGTCCAGTGTTTTTACTAATTCACTGTATTACCTTTATAAAGCACAGCAGGAAAATCTAGGCTTTACAGTTCAGGGACTTTGGAGAAGTGTTTAGTCTTAGAGAACAGAACTCAAAGTGTGGTTTGAACTACCACATGAATTTTCAATGCCATCTTGTACTTTCACTCCTATCGTAACTTTCTCCTGAGCCCTCTCATCTCAGTTCACATCCAGGAAATATTAACAAATGCATGAAAATCAGGTTTGCATTCATTGTTTAACTCCATATTCAGCAACTATTCTCTCATCTATAGGAGAATGTGTATTATGCAAACAGGTTGCAAAGACCATGCAGTTAGAATTTGAGTCTTTTAATATCTAAGTAAAGTCTTTTGTGTGTGTGTGTGTGTGTGTGTGGTATGCGGGCCTCTCACCGTTGTGGCCTCTTCCGTTGCGGAGCACAGGCTCCGGACGCGCAGGCTCAGCGGCCATGGCTCACGAGCCCAGCCGCTCCGCGGCACGTGGGATCTTCCCGGACCGGGGCACGAACCCGCTTCCCCTGCATCGGCAGGCAGACTCTCAACCACTGCGCCACCAGGGAAGCCCTAAGTAAAGTCTCTTGAACTGGCAACTATAGGAAGAAAACTTCCAGTTTAACTAATATGAAGCCATTTGCTAATTGTGGGGGGAAATAAAGCTTTTAAATTATACAGTGTAAAAAGAAAGAGTCTCGGGCTTCCCTGGTGGCGCAGTGGTTGAGAGTCCGCCTGCCGATGCTAGGGTACACGGGTTCGTGCCCCAGTCCGGGAATATCCCACACGCTGCGGAGCGGCTAGGCCCGTGCGTCATGGCCGCTGGGCCTGCGTGTCCGGAGCCTGTGCTCCGCAACGGGAGAGGCCACAACAGTGAGAGGCCCGCGTACCGCAAAAAAAAAAAAAAAAAAAAGTCTCTTGAACTAATGCACAAAAAGATTAAGTGTTCCTTTGTTGTAAATTTTAATTAGAACATTTGTATGTGCAGATAACAGCTAACCTGGAAGAAGCTCAGCGCTGGTTTAACTGCAGACTCGATGGCCTACAACTTGAGCTGACCAAAAACCGGTTGCAGAGGGAAGACAGGTGGCAGGAAAAGGTGGAATATTTGGCTGTCTTAAGCAATTCTGGATTTGTTCCTTCTCAGATTTCTAACTACACAAGTTCTCTCTTCATCCAGCTACTCTCCACTAATCTGTAGATTTCTTTTAACTACTGTTTGGAAAACCAATGAACTGAATTTCTTTCTTAAAAGTTCTACCTCTCCCAAGCTGTCTAGTTTAGAACCACCTATCTTGAAAAATGACATCCATAAAGACAAAATAGGTCCTCAGCTCTGCAGTTAGTTTCTAACAGTTTTGGGGTGTGTGTTCTTTCCAACAGGACCAAGATAAAAGGCACAACGGCATATCCAATCAGTCTGCTCTACATCGATGGGAGAATAAACAGAATCTTAGACTTGTGCCCAAGAAGTGTCATTCTGAACTAAAGAGAAAGTGATGTCCTTGACAGAGGAGCTTCTTCACTTAGAACAGCTACATCACCCTGATTCCCTGAGCCCAGCAACTAGGGCTGGGCTGTTCCCAACGTCATCAGAACATGAAGTCTTTGATGTGGACTGAAGATTTTGGACCTGAGTTTATCCTTTTATGAACTCTTTGATATCAATATAGAACCACCCCATCTTTTTTGTCCCTTTCCCCATTTTCCCCCCAATAAATTTATATTAATGTGTTGTATGATAGGAGATGCTGTTGCATGATACTTGGCTATTGTTTTAAGTAAATTTTATCAAAAAGCATTTAATGAGGTACTAGATGATTTGGCAACTAAATGATATGATACTTTATTTCAGTGAAATGTCCTAGTCTAACATCTAGTAGATATTCCCTGGAAATACGATCACCTGAAAAGTGGTAAAAACTCTCCCACTGTCTAGTAAACATATACCCTTCTGTGCTGGGTAATTACTAGCACACCTTTTATAAGACCATATCTCTATTGGTATATAAGATATCTCAGAGGTTGTATTTGCAGCTTCCTTGGACATTTACAAAGAAGTTTATTCAACTCTGTTCCAGGAGATTATGCCTGACCAATGTAGCTCTCCCTTACTATAGTAAGCAATAAATTCAGCTTTATCTTCTCATTTCAGATTAAGTAATCCAGATTTAAAGTATGTAAACAGCTGGCATAATACCTGGCTTAATTGATGCTCAAGTAATGGTAGCTGCTGGTAATAGTATTAGGACCTAAATCAAGTGAGCAATTATAAAATTAGAATATCAAATGTAAGACTCTCAGAGGTTGGTGAGCCCACCACTCAATATCTAATTTTAAAAAAAAAACAGCTGGGGACTTCCCAGGTGGCGCAGTGTTTAAGAATCCACCTGCCAATGCAGGGGACATGGGTTCAATCCCTGGTCCAGGAAGATCCCACATGCTGCAGAGCAACTAAGCCCATGTGCCACAACTACTGAAGCCTGCGCTCTAGGGCCTGCGTGCTGCAACTACTGAGCCCGCATGCTGCAACTACTGAAGCCCGCGCGCCTAGAGCCCATGCTCCGCAACAAGAGAAGCCACCACAATGAGAAGCCCACGCACTGCAACAAAGAGTAGCCCCTGCTCTCCGCAACCAGAGAAAGCCCACACGCAGCAACGAATACCCAATGCAGCCCAAAATAAATAAATATAATAAAATAGAACAAAATACTAAAAAATAAAAAAACACAGCTGAATTTATTGCTTACTGTGGTAGGGGAGAGAGAAGTTAGTCAGACAGTGGCCTCCCTGATCAGAGCAAACTGCTGATCTTATATAGGGTTTTGAGGAAGCATGGAGTTCAAGCATTGGAAGAGTTTCAGAGGTTTAAGTAGGTTGACATCAACTGTAGATGTGTAGTACTTGAGTGAGACTATTGTTGATTAATTGACATTCAGAGGCAAGTTTCCTGGAGGGCGTCCATTTCTGTGTCTGACTTTCAAGAGTGAGGGACCCACTGATTGGCAGGCTGGTAAAAGCCTCCTTAGGTTGTCTAACTCCTATAGTATTTATCCCTTTGGAGGTAAGGAGGTATTGTCAATTTGATGGTATTGGGGAGTCAGAATCTTGAAACAGCCTAATAAGAGCCCCATAGAACAATTAACCTTGGTCCTGGGGTGGCACTGAAAACCTTGGTCCTGAATTATGCATAGGAACAAAGATCCCAATTGCTGCACAGGAGAGATGATCAATCTTAATGGGTTGCAAATGAGTGTTGTCGCGACAGTCACATGCCAAGAATATTTATGTCCTCATCCAGAACAAGAGGAGAATTATAGAGTTAGATTGGTGATCAGTTCTAGTCAAGATTATAGTTAAAACTGCCTGTTTAGTGTGATGATTTGTTAAATTATTTCTGTGATACTTTAGAAGTGTTTCTATAGTACGTTTAGAGTGTCTATCATATATACTAGCTTCTATTGTGACCCTCTACTTTCATTTGAAATCACAAAAAAACAGACAAAATATGAAACAATGGTTTTTAAGAGACTGGACATCAAGCAACAAAGCACTCTCATCCCTGAGAGAAAGGGAACAAGTGAGGTGAGCCCTATTGTTGCCTCAACTTACAGCCTTGAGGGAGTTCAGGCTATGATGCAAGGAGTGGAAATTAGGATGGGTTCCCTGGGTTAAGGAACGAGAATTGAGAGTCCAGGGAGACACAGGCTGCAAGCGTTCCAGGACAGAGTATGGGAGAGGAGACAGCTGCACAGAGGGAGCATCTCAGAGATGTCCACAAGGTCCTCTCTGAGTATTGAGCTGAGTACTGGTTAGCACATGCCTTTGAGGAATCTACCTAAGGCTGGAAAAAAAACCATCCAAAAGGGTTAGAAGTGACAGTGCCCAGCATGCACGTGCATGCACACGTACACGCACACACACACACACACACACATACAGTACCAGTTCTCACCAGCCAGAATTGGAAACCTCGTGACTTACGGGCACTGGGTAGTATACAACAGGGCCCCTTGCCTCAGTAGTAGTGAATAGTGAGCCCTGGAGTCAACACAGCTCTGCTCCTAACAAATCTTAACAGCATGGCTCCAAATGACCCATTTCCAAGTAACTGTGTTCCAAAACAGAGCTTAAGAATATTTAGAAAAATACAAAAAAATGGTACCCATCAAGGTAGAATCACGATTTCTGGCAAAATTATCAGGCACGCAAAGAAGCAGGAACATAATGAGAAAATCAAAATTGACCCAGAACTAACACAAATATTAGAGTTGACAGACAAGGACATTAAAACAATTATTGTAACTATTCTGTATATTCAAAGAATATTATAACAGTAGATGGTAATATGGGAAAAAGAAAGTGGCAATCGTTTATAATTGTTTAGTTAACTAGTAGGAAAATGATGAGTGATTTCCTTTAGCAATAGAGATTTACTGCATGTGGTAACAACAGATTTAAAGGTGAGCCTAACACAAGATCTGAAGATCCTTTGACTAATTTCTTGAAGACTGTAATTGTTCTGAAGCAAGGAGACTAAGCCATGGCTTCTACTGATTTAAGGGACAGGCAGTGCCATGTTTTTAACACCCCTAGAGCACGGCCTAACCTTTTCATGTCAGTACAAAAAGATTTATGAAAATGTAGGAAGAATCAATCTGAACTCTAATTGACTTTGTTCCAGTTAGCCTGTCTGTAAAGTCTTTTACCCTTGGGGATTCTGAGACCATAGCTATTTCTTTGGTAATTTTTTTCATCAGCTTTATTGAGGTATAACTAACATTAAATTATAAGATATTTAAAGTATACATTGTAATAATTTGATATTCACTGTGAAAGATTCTTCTCATCTTGCTAATTAACACATCCATCACCTCACATCTTTTAAAAAAAAATTTGGTGACAGCATTTAGTTTCTACTCTGTTAGTAAATTTTAGTTATACAAGACTATTTTCAACCACAATCATCATGTTATACGTTATCTTATAACTGAAAGTTTGTACCCTTTTCCCAACTGCTTCCTATTTCCTCTACCTCCCAACCCCTGGAAATCACTTTTCTAATCTCTGTTTCTATGAGTTTGACCTTTTTTGGGGGGATTCCACATGTAAGTATCTTTGGTAATTCCTTGAGTCATTTCTTTAGGCTAGCGTAGGTATTCTAATGTCACATCAGCTAAAATCTGATAACGTGAAAGGGCTGCAGTATATTTTCTCTGGAAGTAGATCCTGCCTATTAAATCTGTAGGTGCCACAAAGAATAAAGGAATATTTCTCCAACAGAGATCCCAAAGTATCAGATATGGGTTGAGACTTATTGTAAATTCTCAGTTTTTAGAGTGGCTCTAGTAGACCAAATCAAAAGTTTATTTCTTCTCAAGCTTCTATGATTACTATACATTTTCAAATTCTTCATCATCTTTTATCATGTCAGTCGTTTTTACATTAAGACAAAATTCTTCTCTCTCTCTCTCACTGTAAGTCATTTTGCTTTTTAGACAACTTCAAAACTCCTCTGAGGATCTGATGTTCCAGAGTAGCAGGATTAAGGGTAGAGAACACTAACATCCACAAGAATGCTATATTGTTCCACTTGGGAGTTTAGAGAAAGGACGAGGAACTGTTGTGGACTCAGGTCTCCCTCAGAGCGGCCATGATGAGACAGATTTTGGACTGTCCTTCAGCTTCTTAGCCAGTATTGAACCATTGTTATTTCAGTGCTCCTTTCACTTGCACTATTCTCCTGGCTTCTTTACCTACAGGCTTCCAATTCTTAACAGAAGACCTTTTGGTCTAGTTTTTATCTCAGGGGTCAATTTTATCTAGAGAGCCATAGTTTGTTTACTCTCTAAGCCTCTCTAAAAACACCTGGCCACATATTATATATTTTCTAAAAATAGTTTCACATTTTAATTTTTCTTCTTAAGTTCCCTAGTTTATATTTGAGCCTGTTAACAAAAAGGGAGGACTAGTCCTCCTTTACTTCAGCTGTGGGGTCTACCCCAGAATACTTTCGAAAAAAAGAGATTTTCTAAGAAATTTGACTACTTGATAATATTTGACATCTCTCCTCTCAAGAGTGTTTATTCTGTGCTTTTGTCTCTGGTGATCTCTCACTTCATTGAGCAAGGTGGCTCTGTGGTGGCACCACACTATAATATTTTCTCCACCTTGGATTTCCTTGGGCAATAGGGACTCTGTAAACCATTTGCTAATGTAATCCCTTTTCTAAATGGTCAGAAACGATGAACAATATATAGAAGACTAAAACAGACTGGAATATTTCCTGATTACCAACCCCAGCAGAGTGTTTTTCTTTTCTTATATAGTTCTAATAAGAGATCAGGATTGAGTCTCATTGGAAGGATTGGTTCAACGCCACCTTCAACCAATCACTGTGAATTGAAAGATGAATTATATACTGACTGGTTAGGTCTCAATGTGAGATGTGTCTATCTCTGCAACTGAGGGTGGTCCCCAAAGGAAATCTAAGTGATATTTCCAGAAGAAAGGGGAAATGGAGGTGGACCAAATCAAAACCACAGATGTCAAAAGTTTGTAAGTGGAGAAAATACACCAAGGTCACTAGTGAACTTCATTTACACTACAGCCAGAGAGCTTTGAGTAGCAGATAGGGTCCTCATACTGACACTCGTTTTCCTCCAGAGCACTAAGGGACAGCCACGAGCTGTCATGTTCTTCCTGAAGCTTTTAAAACTATTTCGTTAGTAACCTGTGTATAGGGGCTTTCATGTAACTAAAGACGTGGCAGCTACTTAACTGTCTGCCTCCTAATATTCCCTTCACAAGCAATGTGAAACAAGAAAGAAAAAGTAAATTCTACACAAAACCATACTCTATATAACTCAAAGGCAGATAATGTCAAATCTTCAAAATAATTAAGTAAAATGAGGAGGAAAAAAAATCACCAAATCCCCATGCGTGGCTCTCTCACACTTCTGCCCCACTTCCCTCCATAAAAGGCTCTGGCAGACAAAGGTAGACCAGAATAACTGCAGTGAAGACAGAAAAAGGAAACTAGGGAAGGAGTCTGAGGTTGATCTGGAACTGCCACCACAAAGACTAAATGCACCTTAAATCTGGAAATACTAAAAAGTGTCCAGGCAGATCAGAACATGAACTACAGGAAAGGAACTTCAAAGTACATACATGATTTAAAAGGTACAGGCATGATTTAAGGGGGCAGTCATCAAAATGCATAGATTCTGGAGGAGTAAAAAAGGCAAAAGGGAGAAGCCCTCTTTTGAAATTGTTAAGGGGAAAGAGAAAAAAGGAAAATTTTAGGGCCAGTAAGAAAAAAGAGAAGCATAAAATACCATACCTGTGAACAAGAGGAAAGTTAAGTCCGTACAGAGCTACTGCAGAAAGTCAGGAAGTGAAATTCCCTACATTTCAACTGAGGAAAATTTCCAATAAGCATTCGTGAAGGAGGACACGAAAAGTGAACATTCCAAACAAATGTATTTCAGACAAACTTTTGAGGACACGATAAACCACTGGGAAACAAATTCAAAAACTGAGACCAGAAATGGACAAAAATCAGAAGTAAAAGGGAAGTTGTTTAAACTCAGGAAAGAAATGGAAGAAAAAGACAAAATTGTCTCAGAAATGAGGAATAAGTTACAAGATGCTCAAGGGAGAACAGATTCAGATGAAAATAACAGTCATTGAAGAAAGGCAGGAGAACAACCAAGAAAATGAAAATTGTATAAAGAAGTTCAGAGAAAATGTAAATGGAATGGAAAATAGGCAAAGAAGGAATAATAATCGTGTTATTGGAGGCCCTGAGGAAGAAAAAACAGTAGAATAGAAGAAATATTTTAACCTACAGCCCAAGCACACTTTCCAAAAATAGAAAAAATAAATGTATACCTGAATCTACATTAATAAGGATGCTGCGGGTACCCTGGGAAAACTGATCAACTTTGAGATATATTCTAATAAAACTATTAGATTTCAAAGACAAAATGTTATCAAAGTCTACAGGCAAAAAGATCAAATAACTTAAAAGGCAAAAGAAACTGGCAATAGACATTTAAAAACAAACACACCAAGCAAAGCAACAGTGCAGCAGTGTGGTAGGCAGAATTCTAAGGCCCTGAGATTTCCTACACTCTGATATGCATGCCTACACCATCCCTGGGACTGTGAAAATGGTGATTTTACTCATGATTCAATTATATGTTACAACTGACTTTAAGAAAGTCCTGGTCTAATCACGTGAGTCTTTTAAAAACTGTTTTCCCCACCTGGTTACAGAAGGGGAAGTCAGAGATTTGAAGCACAAGATTTCACGTGCCCTTGCTGGCTTGAAGATGGAGAAGGACACGTGGCAAAGAATGCAGGTGTCCTCTAGGAGCTGAGAGCAGCCCCCGGCTGAAAATCAGCAAGGAAATGTTGACCTCACTCCTAAAACTGCAAAAAAAAACTGAATTCTGCCAACAACCAGGTTGAGCTTCAAAGCAAATTCTTCCCTAGACGTCCAGAGAGAAGCACAGCCTTGCTGATACCTTGCTTTCAGCCTGTGAAACCCTGAGTGAGACTCTACCCTCGCTGTGTCTGTATTCCTGATGCACAGAAACTATGAAATAATGAGTGTGTATTATTTTAAGGGTTTAAGGTAGCAGCAATAAAAAGTTAATACAAGTAGCGTTTTTTTTAAAACTCTAAGAATGTGTTAAAAAAAAAAACTCAAAGAATGTGTGTGAACCAAGGATTTTATATCCAGCAACACTGTCCTTCAAATAGCAAGACTAAGAAAATTGGTTAGAAACATATAAAAACTTAGAGAATTCTGTACCCATCAGCCCTTCTTAAGAAATTTGCAAGAGCAGAGGTCAGCAAACTTTTTCTGTAAAGGGCCTGATGGTAGATATTATGGGCTTTGAGGGTCATATATGGTTTCTGTCACTCATTATTCTTTGGTTTGTGTGTGTGTTTTATACAACCCTTTAAAAATAAGGAGAAAAATTCTTAGCTCATAAACCATATAAAAATGGGCTATGGGCCATATTTGGCCTGTGGGCCTTATTTGAACAACCTCTGTATTAAGGATGAGCCTCATCCAACCAGTGATAACTGGGAAAATTTCAGGCAAAGGACTGATGGTGTGAGCATTTAAAAATATATAAAGCAGGGCTTCCCTGGTGGCGCAGTGGTTGAGAGTCCGCCTGCCGATGCAGGGGACACGGGTTCGTGCCCCGGTCCGGGAAGATCCCACATGCCGTGGAGCGGCTGGGCCCATGAGCCATGGCCGCTGAGCCTGCGTGTCCGGAGCCTGTGCTCTGCAACGGGAGAGGCCACAACAGTGAGAGGCCTGTGTACCACACACACACACACACACACACACAAAAATATATATATATATAAAGCAATATATGAAGCAAAGGTCAGAATGACAATGGAAAACTGATGTACAAATGTTACATATTATGACAAAGCAGAAATGCAACTACAAAAATGGCAAGAAGGAAATACAAAAATCGAATAATACTATTGCTATGTAGGCCACAGGAGGGTATTAAAGGATAAACAAAAACTTGATAAACCAGATAGCCAAAGGTTAAATAAGGAAACTGGACTAACAGCTTTTTAAAAAGTACAAGCAAGGGAAGCAGTTCAAGACGATGATGTAAGAAGATTCTGGACCCACCTCCTCCTACGGACACACTGAATCTACAGCTATATATGGGACAATTTCCTCTGAAAACTAGCTGAGCATCTCCTTTACATGGGGAAAATGAGCAAAAGGCCACATCAAAGCGGTAGGAGAGGCTGAGATCCAATTTCCTCACAAACCCCATCCCTGGCATGGCAATCCACAATCAGGAGGAAACTTATAAACCCAGAGCTGCTCCCTGAGGAGTGACGGGTTTGTACCCCCAAAAAGGCACCCCAACTTTTAAGATTTGCACATGAGAGACAAGCCTCCAAAACATCTGGCTTTGAAATCCAACAGGGCTCATGTCCATGAGACCCAAAGGGCTGCAGCAATCTGAGAAATGGCCCTTGAAGGGCTTGCATGAACTCACTCACCACAGGGCCCAGCACAGAAGCAGCCATTTGAAAAGCACTTCAACTTTACAAGAGATTCAACTGCCAATCTTAAAGCATCCACCAGAAGGTGGGATGTGCTGCAATACTCTCCAGGGACGGAGGATGGTGGGCACCATTTGCACGCTCTCCCTCTGCATTGCTAAAGCCAGTGGGTGCCTTTTTTTCTCACCCCTTGGCAGGTGTCATCTCTACCCTCCAACCAGGGAGTGCCAACCTCACTAAAACTTTAATTTTGCTAAACCTAGAGGTACCATCTTTTCTCCCCACTCTAGACCTTTGTTTTCTCTTCGCTCTCTCTCTCTCTACTGTGCTCCAGAGTGTCAGTGTCTCCCAGAGGGGAGGTTTTATATGCATCTGGTGCCTGGTTTTTGTGGGTGCCGCCCACAGGATGCCCCTTGATCACTTGGCTCTGGAGGCCTGGGGGCTTACATTCCTGGGTGCCAGAGGACTGTAACAATCAGAGACAGTTCTTGGCAGACTACTACCGCCAGGGCACTGCAAAGATAGGCTACTGAAACATACTCACAGTGTTTCTGAGAAAGACGTCTATTTGCTCGTCCAGGAGCTCTGACCTGAGCGGCAGGCTTTACTGGTCTGGCACATTTCTAGGAGGTGATCTTGGGTAAGAGAGGCTGGTGGGCACAATCTTTGTGCTCTCCCCCTGCTTCACTCCAGCTTTCTGGTATATTCCAGAAAGGAGCTTATACCACCCTTGTTTGGTGCCCCAATTTTTGCAGCTGCCACCAGGGAACACCTCTACATTTTCTGGCTCTGGTGGCTTACACTATGGGTCCCACAGAACTATAGCCAGGAGAAAGAATTCTTAAACAGCTACCACCCTTAGGGCACAGCAAGAGGCAAGGAGCTCAGGAGAGCCAGGAGCTCAATCTTCTTATGAAAGAGGCCTAAAAGTTTAGCATCACTGATGCAGCATAGGGGCAAGGCTTCTAATTAAAAACACACCAAGGGCTGACTGTAAACCTTTCTAGAGACTGCAGAGGGCAGGCACTACCTTCATGCTCTCCCTCCAGAGCATGTACTGGCACTCCAGAATGCCAGTATTGCTTGGGCAGGAGCTCTTACACATGACCAGTGCCCCAGTTTTTACCTCTGGTGCCCTGGTTTCTGTGGCTGCCACCCAGGAAACATCCCTTTATCACCTGGCTCTGGTAGCCACAGGGGCTCACATTCCTGGGTTCCACAGGACTGTAACAATAGAAGAGAGAATTCTTGGCAGACTGCCACCCCCAGGGCACTGCACAGACAGAAGACTGAAACACACCCTTGGTCTTCCTGTGAAAGAGGTATTTACTTGTCCTGGAGCTTTGGCCTAAGAG
Source organism: Delphinapterus leucas (assembly GCF_059928025.1). NCBI lineage: Eukaryota > Metazoa > Chordata > Mammalia > Artiodactyla > Monodontidae > Delphinapterus > Delphinapterus leucas. The sequence goes on along the minus strand of NC_143136.1, from coordinate 38,617,367 downwards.
ACAGGATTCAGGTATAGCATGCATTTAGAGGCATGTGGAGGTGCTCTCAAGAAATATGGGCAGGAGGACACCATCTACACTCTCTCCCTCTGCCTCACCCCCAGAAAAGGAACTTATACACTCCTCTGGAGCCTAGATTTTTGCAGCTGTTGCCCAGGGGACACCTCCAGATCACCTGGCTCTAGGGGCCAGCAGGACTTATGGCTTGCAGTTCCACAGGACTGTATATATTTGCATGCTTTAAAAGCTGCTGCCTGAAGGTCTGGCTTCTAGATCTGCCTGAATCAAGGTGCTGACTGAAATACCCCTCTTTGGAACACTGACAGGTCTTGGCACACCCTCAACTACTGGGAACTATTAAAAATAAAATAGGCCGTGTGGACAGTCACAAAGGATTGAGAGACAACAAAGAGCTGGGGCAGGGCTGAATGATAATGTTCATCTCCTACACAAGGTCACTCCTTCAAGACTGAGAGAGGTAGTTGTTTCATCTACTATATAGAAACCAACAAAGAGTCATGTAAAATGAAGAAATTGAGGAATATGTTCCAAATAAAGGAAGAAGATAAAACCTATGAAACAGAGATAAGTAATTTAGCTGATAAAGAGTTCAATAATGGTCATAAAAATGCTCACCAAACTGGGGAGAAAAATGGATGAACCTAGTGAGAACTTTAATAAAGAGAGGAAGAATATAAGAAAGTACCAAATAGAAGTCACAGAACTGAAGAACACAGTACCAGAACTGAAAAATATACTAAAGGGGTTCAACAGCAGAGTAGATGAAGCAGAAGAAAGGATCAGTCAACGCAAAGGCCAGGCAGTGGAACTCACCCAATCAGAGCAGCAAAAAGAAAAAGAATGAAAAAAAGTTAAGATAGCCTAAGCGACTTATGGGACATCAAGCATATTAACATTCATATTAAAGGGGTCCCAGAAGGAGAAGAGAGAGAAAAAAGGGCAGGAAACTTATTTGCAGAAATAATGGCTTAAAACTTCCCTAACATGGGGAAGGATATAGATATCCAGATCCAGAAAGCCTAGGGAGTTCCAAAAAAGATGAACCCAAAGAGATCCACACTGAAACACATTACAATTAAAATTTCAAAAGTGAAAGACAATGAAAAAATCTTTAAAACAGCAAGAGAAAAACAGTCTGTTACATACAAGGGAACCCTCCCATAAGACTCTGAACAGATTTTTCAGCAGAAACTTCACAGGCTAGAAGGTAGTGACACAATATATTTAAAGTGCTAAAAGAAAAAAAATGTTCCAACCAAGAATACTTAACCTGGAAAAATTATTATTCAGAATTGAAGGAGAGATGAAGAGTTTTCCAAGCAAGCAAAAACTAAAGGAATCCATTACCATGAAGCCAGCCTTAAAAGAAATGCTTACTGACAATGAACCTTTGAAAGTATTTGCCAGTCAAAAAAAAAAAGAAAGGTTAAAGGGATTTCTTTAAGCTGAAAAGGAAGGGCACCAATTAGTAACAGAAAAACATATGAAAGTATAAATATCACTGGTAAATGTAGTGGATCATTCAGTTATAAAACTAAAAAGAAAAAAGTAGTAAAAATAACTATAATTAGTTAAGGGATACATAAGATTAAAAGATGTAAAATGTGACATCAAAAATATAAAACTTTGGGGGTGCATAAAAAGGTAGAACTTCAAAATATGTTCAAACTTGTTCTCAATTTATTGACTATTACAAGTTGTTATATATAAGCCTCATGGTAGCCACAAAGCAAAAACCTATGGTAGATACACAAAAGATAATGAGAAAGGAATCTAATTATACCACTAAAGGAAGTCACCAATCCACAAAGGAAGAGATCAAGAGAAGAAAGGAACAGAGAAGTACAAAACAGCCAGAAAACAATTAACAAAATGGCAATAAATACATATCTATCAATAATTACTTTAAATGTAAATGAACTAAATTTTCCAATCAAAAGACAAAGAGTGGCTAAATGGATTAAAAAAACACAAAAACTAAGACCCATCTATGCTGCTCACAAGACACTCCATCTGTAAGAACACAGACTGAAGGTGAAGGGATAAAAAAAGTTATTCCATGCAACAGAAACGAAAAGAAAGCTGAGTTACCTATACTTATATCAGACAAAATATTATAGTCTTTAAAACAAAGACTGTAATAAGAGACAAAGAAGGAGATAATGATAAAGGGGTCAGTCCAGCAAAAGGATATACCAGGTATAAATATTTAGGTTCTCAACATAACAGCCACCTAAATATATACAGCAAATATTAACAGACTAAAAAGAAGGAGAAATAGACAGCAATACAATAATAGCAGGGGACTACAATACTTCACCTACATCAATGTATAGATCATCCAGACAGAAAAATAAATAAGGAAACATAGACCTTAAATGACACATTAGATCAAATAGATTTAACAGATACACACAAAACATTCCATCCAAAAGCAGCAGAATACACCTTCTTCTCAAGGGCACTTGGAATACTCTCTAGGATAGATCATATGTTAGGCCACAAAACAAGTCTTAATAAATTTAAGAAGACTGAAATCATATCAAGCATCTTTTCTAACAACAGTGGTACAAAAGTAGAAATTAATTACGAGAAGAAAACTGGAAAACTCACATATATGTGGAGAATAAACAACATGCTACGGAACAACCAGTGGGTCAAAGAAGGAATCACAAGAGAAATAAAAAATAACTAAGACAAATGAAAATGGGAATAAAACACACCAAAATTTATGGAATACAGCAAAAGCAGTTCTAAGAAGGAAGTTTATAGCAATAAACACCTACCTCAAGACATGAGAAAAATCACAAATAAACAACCTAACACTACACCTCGAGGAATTAGGAAAAGAAAAAAATGAAGCCCAAGTTAGTAGAAGGAAAGAAATAAAGAACAGAGCAGAAATGAATGAAATAGAGACTAAAAAGACAGCATAAAAGATTAATGAAACTAAGAGATGGTTCTTTGAAAAGATAAACAAAACTGACAAATTTTAAGCTAGACCCACCAAGAAAAAAAAGAGATACCACAGAAATACAAAAGATCATAACAGGCTACGATGAAGAATTACACACCAACAAATTTGACAACCTAGAATAAATTCTTAGAAATATACAACTCTTGGGCCTTCCCTGGTGGCGCAGTGGTTGAGAGTCCGCCTGCCGATGCAGGGGACGCGGGTTCGTGCCCCAGTCCGGGAAGATCCCATATGCCGCGGAGCGGCTGGGCCCGTGAGCCATGGCCGCTGAGCCTGCGCGTCCAGAGCCTGTGCTCCGCAACGGGAGAGGCCACAGCAGTGAGAGGCCCGCGTAACGCAAAAAAAAAAAACCAAAAAAAAAAAAACCAAAAAAAAAAAAAACAAAAAAAAAAGAAATATACAACTCTTGATACTGAATCATGAAAAATAGAAAATCTGAATACACTGAAGAATAAGGAGATTGAATCAGTAATCAAAACCCTCCCAACAAAATAAAGTCCAGGACCAGATGGCCTCACTGGTGAATTCTACCAAACATTCAAAGAATAATTAATACCAATCCTTGTCAAACTCTCCCAAAAATTACAAGAGGAAGGCACACTTCCAATACTCATTTTATGAGTCAAGCATTACCCTGATACCAAACTAGACAAGGATACCATAAGAAAACTACAAGCCAATATCCCTGATGAATAGAGGTGCAAAAATCCTTACCAAAATATTAGCAGTGATCAGAAGAAAATTCATAGCACTAAACATTTTTATCAATGAATTTAAAATTTTTGAATGAATTTAAAAATGAAAAACTGAAAACCAATAAATCAAGTTTCAAGCTCATAGAAACTAGTGAAAGAACAAAGTAAACCAAAAGAAAATACAAAGAAGGGAATAAAGATAAAAGCAGAAATTGATGATAGAAAATTTAAAAAATAGATCTAGTAAATAAATTAAAATCCTATTTTAAAAAATTAACAAAATAGACAAAACCACTAGTTAATCTGATCATTAAAAAGGGAAAAGGCATAAATACTGAAAAATGACAAGGTAGAAATAACCATTGAAACAGAAGAAATTTTAAGTCATGAGAGACTACTTTGCACATCTTGCTGCAAATAAATTTGAAAACTTAGATGAAAGGGATAATTTCCTAGGGAAATACAGATGATCAAAATCGATGCCCTTTATTATAGAAAGCTTAAACAGACTAATTTCTGTAGAAGAAATAGAGAAAGTTATTAAGAAATTACCTAACATAAATGTGGAATTCTACCAAACCTTCAAAGTCTGGTACCCAAATGCTTCATCATTATTCCAGAGCATTAAAATGAAGGAAAACTTCCTAATACCTTTTTTAAGGCAAGTATAACATTGATACCTATACCTGATAAAGATGATAAAAAAAAAACTACAGAGCAATATCACTCATGAATATTCATGCAAAAATACTAAAGAATCTGCAAACAGAATTCAACACCATACCAAGAAAACAATATACTATAATCAAGGGGGATGTATTCTAGGAATGCAAGGTTGGTTCAATATTAGGATATCTGTTAATATCATACACCATATTAAAAACCAAAAGGGAAAAATATTAAAAATCTATGGGAAAAATCAATTATTTTCATAGATGCTGAAAAAGCCTACAATAAAAATCAACATCCATTGAAGATAAAAATACTCAAGAAAATAGGAATTGAGAGTTTTTAACAAGAGCAAATATATATAAAAATACAGATTTCACTTTATCTATAATATATATGTTTATAAAATATATTATATAAAATTATATATACATATATATATGTGTGTGTATATATACACATAGGTGATCCTTAAACAATATGGGTTTGAACTGCACAGGTCCAGTTGCACGCAAATATTTTCAATAAATATAGCACCTGTATTTTCATTTTACAAAACCTTAAATTAACTAAGTGTGGGGAAAAGTTTGTGTTCAATTAGAGATCACAATATGTGGAATCAAAAAAACTAGGATTTGAGTCCTGATTCTATACAAACGGTTTTACCTTCCTGCCCTTGAGTGAGGCATCTATCAATTCCTTTGTCTTTGAGGCAGAGATAGCAGCACATGGATTTTCTAATGCAGTGGGGTGGGGTTAGGGGGAACAGTCAACTGCACAAATTACATATATATATATACACACACACACACACACACACACACACACACTCCCCAGGCCAACCTTAACATGGAACCACTCAGAGAAAGGAATTCTGGAAAATGTAGTTCCAGCGTAATTAGATTGACACAGTTCAAACCGCACATTCTGACCAGCAATGAGTATAGGTGACCTGTAGGGGAGCTGGTCACATTCTATTTCTTGATTTGGGTTGTGATTTCATGGTTGTGTTCACTTTGAAATAATTCACTGGCCCCTACACTTATGATCTGAGCCCTTTTCCCTAAGTATATTATACTTTCACTAAATAAGCCATTTTTAAAAAGAAAATAAATGTGTTATCAAGTTATAAATATTAAAATAATTTGGTACTAGCTCAGAAATAGACAAACAGTTCAGTGGAATAAAAGAGAAGACATACAGATGGCCAAAAAGCACATGAAAAGATGCTTAACATCACTAATTATTAGAGAAATGAAAATCAAAACCACAATGAGGTATCAGCTCACATTGGTCAGAATGGCCATCATCAAAACGTCTACAAACAACAAATGCTGGAGAGGGTGTGGAGAAAGGGAACCTTCCTACACTGTGAGTGGGAAGGTAAATTGGTACAACCACTATGGAGAACAGTATGGAGGTTCTTTAAAAAACTAAAAACAGAACTACCATATGATCCAGCAATCCCACTCCTGGGCAGATATCCAGAGAAAACCATAATTTGAAAAAATACGTGTACCCCAATGTTCATTGCAGTACTATTTACAAGACATGGAAGCAACCTAAATGTCCATCGACAGAGGAATGGATAAAGATGTGGTACATATATACAACAATGGAATATTACTCAGGCATAAAAAAGAATGAAATAATGCCATTTGCAGCAACATGGACAGACCTGGAGATTATTATACTAAGTGAAGTAAGTCAGACAGAGAAAGACAAATATTATATGATGTCACTTATATGTGGAATCTAAAAAGATGATACAAATGAACTTATTTACAAAACAGAAACAGACTTAACAGACTTTGAAAACCAACTTATGATTTCCAAAGGGAACATGTGGAGGGGAGAGATAATTTAGAAAGTTGGGATTAACATATACACACTACTATATATAAAATAATCAACAAGGACCTACTGTATGGCACAGGGAACTCTACTCAGTATTCTGTAATAACCTATATGGGAAAAGAATCTAAAAAACAATGGATATATGTATAACTGAACCACTTTGCTGCACACCTGAAACTAACACAGCATTGTACATCAACTATACCCCAATATAAAATAAAAATTAAGTTCAAAAAAAGAAAATAAATGTGTTGTAAAGTTATAATCATTAAAATAATTTGGTACTGGCTCAGAAACAAACAGTTCAATGGAACAAAACAGAAAGTCCAGAAATAGTCACCATTTGAATTTGCTATGTAATTAAGATGGTGTGAATAAAGAGTTAACAAAACCCTTTCTCCTTTTCCAAAAGGAAAAGACCTTGGATTCACCTTCTCCCAGCATTATTTGCCTGGAAACCTAATAGGGTAGGGTGTCAGCTGTGTTACCAGGCAGCATTGCTTATAGTAAAAATGACCCCCTAATGAGTAAATTGCACCTAGACTGGGAGGCTTATAACGCCTGGTGGGAAGCAGGGCCCTGGGGCTTCACTATGAGGTTCACTCTGTGAGCGAGTGCATACTTCCATGCAGGGCCCTGGAAGTGATGTTCATGAGCTTTTACAAACAATACTGGTTCCTATGGTGGTCTTGGTTCTTGTGTGGCTTTGTTCCGTTATACCTGTGCTGCTCCTTGGAGGCCAAAAGTCTAGTTCCTGGACTCTGTAAGGACCCCTGGTGATGACACATCTGATGCTGTTCTGCTGACATGCTGTAATTCCTGTCCTGTATCCTTCTATAGATCTAAATGAGGCTGATGCCAGGTGTGGCCTATTGGTCTTGTGACTGAGTGTCCCACTGGACTGAGTCACTGTGCTAATCAAGCAGAGTGGACATTGCAGGTGGCATTTCAAAACAGTGGTAAAAAATTATTCAGTAAAGTCAATCGAGACACAGACTGGTTAGTCAGCCTTTTAGTTAAACAAGGGTGGGTTTCCACCTCACCCTACCTCAGTACCAGCCTTTATATTCAGATGGATTTTACACTTAAAGGGGAAGAACACCACATCTGGGTATATACTGAAAAGAATTGAAAGCAGGACCTTGAACAGAAATTTGTGCACCAATGTTCATTGCATTATTCACAATAGCAAAAGGTAGAAACAACCCAGATGCCTATCAATGGATGAATGGATAAATAAAACTTGGTATATAATAGAATGGAATATTATTCAGCCTTCAAAAGGAAGGAAATTCTGACACATACTATAACGTGAATGAACCTTGAAGACATTATGCTAAGTAAAATAAGCCAGTCACAAAGGACAAAACGGTATGATTCCACTTATATGAGTAGTCAAATTCAAGTTCATAGAGAGAAAGTAGAATGACAGTTACCAAGGGCTGGGGGAGAGAGAATAGAGAGCTCTCATTTAACGGGTACAGTGTTTCAGCTGAGAAAGATGTAAAAGTTCTGGAGATGATGGTGGTGATGGTTGCACAAAAATGTCCATGTACTTAATGCCACAGAACTATACGCTTAAAAATGGCTAAAATGGTAAATTTCATGTTATGTACATTTAACCACATTTTTAAAAGGTGGGGACAAAACCATAAAAGTACTAGATTATATGAGTGGAAAGTTTTGTCATCTTGTGGAGAGAAAGACATTTCTAAGAATGACACCCCAAACAGAAAACCTATAGGGAAAAAAAAAAGACTAGAGAGCTTCCCTGGTGGCGCAGTGGTTAACAATCTGCCTGCCAATGCAGGGGACACGGGTTTGATCCCTGGTCCAGGAAGATCCCACATGCCACAGAGCAGCTAAGCCCGTGCGCCACAACTACTGAGCCTGCGCTCTAGAGTCCGCGAGCCACAACTACTGAAACCTGTGCGCCTAGAGCCCATGCTCTGCAACAAGAGAAGCCACCGCAATGAGAAGCCCACGCACCGCAACAAAGAGTAGCCCCCGCTCGCCGCAACTAGAGAAAGCCCACGCACAGCAACAAAGACCCAACGCAACCAAAAATAAAATAAATTTAAAAAAAAACAACTTGAAAAAAGAGTCCTTTATTTTATAAACAAAATTAACAAGCCAACCACATACTCACTGAGTTTTCTCCTCCTCGTCTACCTGTGTCTTGCACCTGTGGCCCACCTGGTATGGCGATGAGGCCCCCACCTCCAGGCAGTCAGTTGGCACCCACACGGGTCCTGGCTTACAGATGGGATAGACCACTTTAGTCTGAACCTCACAGAAGATACACAAGGCCTCCTCACTGTCAGATGAGCAACTATGGCAAATGCGACAGGTTTCTTTCCCCCAAATCCTCCTGAAATAAAAAGGTGTGTGATAAGCAAGACTTTGGGGGGTTTGCAAAGCCTCTGGTAGCACTGGGGTTGCTCCTCATCCATAGCCACGTGCTCTGCCCTCTTTCCAGACCCAGAAGAGGTCCTCCTGCTGCCAAGTTACTCGAGTCAAATTGGTGAATGGTGGGTGATTTCAGGACTGTCTCTAACAAACCACCTATCATACCCATTAAACTCAAAACATAGCCTTAGCTCTCAGCAGCTGATGGACCAGGGAAGAAATCTATTCGAATCCGATGCTCATTAAAAGTGATGTGTTTCACATACTTCTCTGAAGTGCAAGAGAAATGATGCTTTTCAAGTGACAGATTTCTTACTTCCTGCAGGAGAGCCACCAGTTCAGGGACCTGTTTCTCATGCTCTTCCAAAGCCCTTTCAACATCATTGAATCGTTACCCACAGTAGCACCACCAACTATGTCATATCCCAACCACTCTCCAGCGACTCCCTGTACCGGCAAATGTGAGCTGTCTTTTCTTCTCCACCGTGAGCATCTGGGAACCCCTATTCCTGACACGCTAGTTCTGTTTGGCAGTTGAGGGCATCCTGAACTCAGGGCACAATGAACTGATCAATCTAAGTTTGCTTGTTCAGTACCTGTAATTCATACACAGACTCTACCACTGGGAGACTATTTAAAATGCCTAAGAACTTTAAAATTCAGATAATGGGGCTTCCCTGGTGGCGCAGTGGTTGAGAGTCTGCCTGCCGATGCAGGGGACACGGGTTCGTGCCCCGGTCTGGGAGGATCCCACATGCCACGGAGCAGCTGGGCCCATGAGCCATGGCCGCTGGGCCTGCGCGTCCGGAGCCTGTGCTCCGCAACGGGAGAGGCCGCAACAGTGAGAGGCCCGCATGCCGCAAAAAAAAAAAAAAAAAAAAAAAAAAATCAGATAATGGCATTAATTAAGAATGTCTTAATATGGTCCCTCAAATCTGTACAGTCCAATATGGCAGCCAAAGCTATTTCAATTTTAATTTAAATTACATTTAAATAAATTAAAATTAAGTATAATTTAAAATTCAGCTCCTTAGTCGCACTAGCCCCATTTCAACAGCTCAATAGTGTCTAGTGCCCACTGAACTGGACCGCACAAACGTGGAACATTTACATTACAGGAAGTTCTATTGGACAACACTACCTTAAACCATGGATCTCTGCCCAAACTCTTTCCAACACTCATTAAATGTCTATGCTTCTATAATTCCCAGGTGTAGTGAGATGACATGCCTGTTCCTAGCCTTCAACTTCCATATTAACCTTCTTTCCATTTCTAGGTTGGGTGCTGGGGGAGCACAAAGCACTACCCTGCTCTTAATACCCTGACCTCACCGCTCCCAGGAATTCTGGGGAACACTGAAGGGCTGTACCATACAAAGGGGACATAAGCATGTGTATGATACATTCCTTAGCCTATTGCCAACAACAGCGAGTTCTGGGAGCTGGTTATAATCAGCTCCCCTGTTGCTATGAGCCCAGGGATCCCTGGCACGGCAATGCAGCATGCCTACAACTTCTCTCACCTCCGCAAAGTGTTTGGAAATTAACAAGCGCATCACAGGGTATCCCAAGTATCAGTGACTTTCTATTTTCAAGCCACAGAGACCTTATAAGTATTAGCTCATAGAATGACTAGTAAAAGGCAGTTATTTGGGACCAACAACTCTTGGCATGGCTCCCCTTGTGACAGCTTTTCACCACCCCCACCCCATCTAGAAGACGGCCAGGAGTTGCCTTATGGCCTGGAGCCAAGTAGAGATTGAGGTAATGCTGGGTCAGTCTGGACCCCCAGTCCATTCCTGGCAGCCTCTCAGCACGTCTGCACCTTTTCCAGTTAACAAGGGAGTGCACCTTTGTGTAGGTAGACTCTGCCACCAGTCAGTCATAAAGGATTCCCGCCAAAGAAAACCCCATGACCTCAAATGGAAGGTCTCTTCTGGACAGGTGAGGCTTATAGGTTTCTGATTCCTACTGCCTTTAATGGATTATTAACATCTCTTCTCACACCTACAAGGCCAATTCTGCCTCACCTGCTCCAAGGTATTCTGCTAGCTGATGGGAGTTGCCCTGTGTGGTTTTCTCTGATTCCCTATAGTATAGTCCCCGCTTTCCCTCCTTCCTTCAGAATTAACAATTAGAAGAATCTCGGGAGTTTCTTTTGCTTCCTGAGATGCCTGAAGTTGGCCCACAGAAGCCAGTAGGCCTCCCCATCTCCACTGCCTTTAAAAACATATATAAGTTCTTGACTCTTCCTAGAGAAGACCTCTGGCTTGTGATGAGACTAGAATCATTTGTATAAGGCAAAGCCAAAGCTTGCTATAAAGCCCTTTAGCAGGCAAGTACCTGGGCCAGGTACCCTCTCCGTATTTTTAATTCTTACATCTCCAGGAGGGCCTAGTAAATCCTCCAAAATCCACCTCTGTCTCTTAGTCTCTGAGAAGTCTAGCCGTGTTTCTATAGACGCCTCTCCCTCCCCCAGCACCCACTTTCTGCTTCCAGAACCCACCAGCTTTCCACCCAGGCTATTTCAGTGGTCCTACCATTTGTTCCCTACCTCCTGTCAGTCCAGATGGAGGTGGGATTAGTCTGCCTTCTATTGGGATCTTCCTAAGAACTCCACCTGATGTTCCAGGATCTTCCTGACTTTCATAAACACAGTCCAACTTTCTTCTGAAGCTTCATGTTGGCCATAAAAGGAAAAAATTATAATAAATTTTATTATGCTGAAAACTTAAAACTTCAATTTAAAAAAAAGACACCATAAAGTGAAAAAAAAACAAGTGAAAGACAAAGATTTAATTCCAGATTAAAGAATACCTACAATTAAATAAGAAAAACAGAACCCAATTTATTATTATTATTTGTTTGTTTTTGCGGTACGCGGGCCTCTCACTGTTGTGGCTTCTCCGGTTGCGGAGCACAGGCTCCGGACGCGCAGGCTCAGCGGCCATGGCTCACGGGCCTAGCCGCTCCGTGGCATGTGGGATCTTCCCGAACCGGGGCACGAACCCGTGTCCCCTGCATCGGCAGGCGGACTCTCAACCACTGTGCCACCAGGGAAGCCCCGAACCCAATATTTTAAATGGGCAAAGGATATGACAATTCAGAGAAGAAAAAAATCAGAGAAGAAAATTCAGCAATTCAGAGAAGAAAAAAAAATCCAAAAGGTTTATAAATATAAGACGATAGATTTCAACCTTGGTAGTAAGCAAATGCAAAAACCATTTTTGTCCTATCAATTGGGAAAAAAATATCGGGTGTGAAGTGGGCATGGGGAGACAGCTAACCTCGCACAATCAACACAGCCACCTGGGAGTGCAGCTTGATAGCATTTACCCGACGATTCTGAGTATTCTGACTATACACAGAGAGGCAAGCACAGTTCTTTTCTTTTTCCCCTGGAAGGGTTAAGTCAGTAACTACAAGTCCTTTGCATCCTTAGAGGAAAAGTCTAGGTCGTTCCGGACACAGCAGAACTTCAATGTGTTAACACGCTAACCGGCTCTGTCTCTTTTCTCAGGCTTACCAGAGACCCTCTAGAAAAACAGTAGGGCTGGGAAGAGATTACGGAGAAGGGAAAAACCCCGTCCTGTCATTTAACACTTCTGAAATTGTCAGGATATTTTTACCTTTTGATAATCTCCCGGCAATAAAAATCAATGTGAATTGTTCTTTACCCATCCATAGCTGGTTTTAATCTGCGCCTCAAAAATGGCACGAAAGTCGTGCTTTCCAACCTTTTCCACGTCGTGGCACACGATAAATGGCACTATCTGTAAGGCACGCAGGCGGCTCCAGGATTCTGTGGCCTCCGCAAGGCCTGACGAAGCGATCAGCACGGCTCCGGCTGGAAGAATCTCGCGCTTGGGAAGGTCTATAAATACCATGCTCCCTCTAGTGGTCAGAGTCCCTACCTTTCTCCTTCTTTAATCACAGAAGAGAAACACCTGAAACGGGGAAGACGCGCCTCACCCACGCACAAATTTACCAAGCATCTCCTAACAAGGCAGAACTAATTCTGCAAAGTGTTTGTTAGAAAAATACCTCTTTCAGCTGTCCGTAGGTACGCAGGTGGGCTTAAATAAGAAACACTTGTTTTGCTGCATTCAACCCCCTCTGAAACTAGAAACTGAAATTAGTCTACACCACTACCTAGCTCTAGAAAGAGGCAACAACTGACATCCTTAGAAGTCGCTATCCCAGGAGTGACTTCCTCAGGCCCTCTTGACAAGCTGAGGGCTCCTGAGTCTGAGCTGTGTTTATCAGCTTTCTCTTTCCTCTTTTCGCTTGAACTCCCTTTTCTGAATACAAACACCTGAGTGTCTTTGCTAAAATGCCAAGTGGTCTTGCTAATGGTCACTCTGATCCTAGTTTGCTTATCCTGAGTCCAAAAACAGGGTAGATTTCTTTTCGTGCATGGTGTGGGTACCTTAATAGTTCCTAGACATTCTTTTGCTCAAGGCCAAAAAAATGGGCAGCAAGAAACACATGTTAGGGCTCCAGCTATCCTCTCCATGGTGATGGAGAGCAGTGCAAAGGAACAGAGCTTTGGGGATATGATTGCCCAAATGTGGAGAGTGATCTTGCAATTTTTTCTCTTCAAGTAAAAATAATTAAGCTTATTTGGGGGAAAAATGTTAAAAGCTGGCATAACTGTATTAAGACCATGAAATGATGAAGTACAATTCTAAATTTATAAAATGTACAGCCATCTACTGCATATAAAAAAAATCATTGTTCCTCCTACTGGAATTATTTATAATCAAGCAATCACATACCTTGAAATATAAATGAATTTATAAGATAACGGTAACTGCCGCAAAGAACTTGTATTAGACTGTTTTGTAACCTTTAATTTTCTCATCTCTTCAATTTTCCTTTTTGTCTTTTTAAAATTCTATTTTCCCCAGCCCTTTCATGGAATTAATTCTGGCAGTTACATTTTTAATTTGATAAATCTCTCTTTTATTCTTTGAATATTCCTTTTCATAGCATTTTCTCTTCATGTATACAATATCTTCTCATCTGGGAATATTAATTACATTTTCTTTAGTTTTCTACTTCCTGCACTAGTTCTGTTCCCTTGAGTTTCCCCCCCCCATCCCCTACCCATTCGCTTATATGAATCTCTGTCATTTCAGAGGCTTTCTTCAAACGTCTAATGATCATTAGCTGCCTGTTCAGACGAATATCAAGGTACCTCCAAGCTGACTGGGGCACAGTGAAAGTGGGAGGGGTTTGTCCACTGGCAGGTTTCACCGGGAACCCCCAGCTGTCAGCATCTACAGGTCTTTTATCTTGGGCCAGGTTTTCCTGAGAGGAATCCTCTAATCCCCTGCTTGGAGGATATTAACCTGGCTGCCAGGTTTCTGGGAGTTTAATAGGAGAAGGATGCTGAGATCACTGTTCCGTGTGTAGACTTTTACTTAATCCTCTGCTTTTGGTGTAACACTCTGTCTTCAGCTATGCCTGGTATTCCTGCATCCAGAGATCCTGATTCAACAGCTCCAGAAAATAAACCACTGGTGTTCTGCAGGGCAGGGGTGAAGTGGTAACCTACTCAAGGTGAATAGGGCAACTGAGAAGATCTAACAGCTTAACAGACTTTCAACTGCTCCACCTGTTTTTAGCCCCACCTCACCTGCCTTTGGATGTTGCTGACGTCTCTGATGCGTGAGCCTCTCAGGGCTTGAATCAACTGGCATGCGACTGCCTCTCCACCACCTCTTGTGGGCACTTCGCTTTCATTTTCCTCTGGCATGTTCAGTTGCTAATTGCCTATTTGCTTTTTACTTTCCAAAATTATTTCATCTGCCTGTCTTTTATTCTCTGTGGTCTTGAGTTTATGCTGTATTTTTTGTTTGGCATGCTTTTGTCTTTGGGTTTTTTGGATTTTTTGTTTTTTGATCTTGAAACCTCTGGGGTGTCTCTGTAGACCAGTTAGTTGACTGTTTTCAGCTCTTAGCGACTTCAGGCTATGCCTCAGCTTCGGAGCCAAGCCATGCTCTTCTCACGGGGGCCCCCAGCCAATGACTGAGCAAGGTGGAGAGAAATAACCCAGATCATGCTCGTCTCTGCTGAATTCTAGGCAACGACTGAGCAACGCTGGAACGCAAGGGCCTAGCTGTGTCCACCATTAAGGAACTCTTCCAGTGGGCAATCTGTGCTCCAGAGCTCCCCATTGAGCTGGGTCAGACTGTGTCATCTGCATCAAAGTCTGATGGCTCCCCCTGCCCAGGCCTGGGCCTGTTTTCCTCACAAGTGTTACTCATCAATACACCTTTTGTTTTCAACACCTGCTTCCTAGAGAATGCAACTGGCATGCTAGCTTATGTAAGAAAGAGTATCTCTTGGAAGGATACAGAGTTATCTTAGAGAATCAAATGAAGAATTCACTTGTGAAGGAAGAAGCACTCTAGGTACCTCAGCAACAGGACTCTGCCCGACTTTCCTTTAAGGCACTGAATTGGTGTAATTTAGTTCCAAGGACACTGAACTTCACCATCATCTCTCAAGGCTGAGCTTCAAAATATCAGGAAGAGAGAATATGATTGGCCCAACTTGAGTCAAGTTCAATTAGCAGTGGCCAGGAGGACTTAGTACTAATTGAGGGCCATTTCCATAGAGGGAGGAGGTGTGAGCTAATAGTCATCCAAAAAAGATGTTACTGCTAGGCAGATGCCATTTGCCAGTGATTGTACAGGTGAAAATGAGGGACAATATTAGGTAGATATGTCTTATGAGCTAGATTCAGAAAAAAGAGAAATACCACTTATTCTGGGTCACCCAGAAAAAAGAGTAATCACCCTCCCACATGTCTGCCATTTACTATTTGGAAATAACTATCATGTTTCCTTTTGAGTCGTCTATAGTCTAGGCTAGGTATCTTAATTTCTTTCTAGAGTTCTCCATTTATTATTTTTTAAAGAACCCTCACTTTCCTATTTGTCATTTTCTGGAGAGATTTTATGTAAGTGGAATCTGATCAGAGTGAAGGAGACTTACTTTTAATGAGCGACTAGTAAACTAGCCACAATCTGCATTTTTAAAATGGATGTTCTTGAACTTAAGTGCTTATTTTTTTTCTAAACTCTTATTTGTAGTTCATTTAGTTTTCATTCTTGATTCATATGGGTACTTATTATAACTTTTAGTTTTTTCACATGTATATTTGACAACCTCTTATATCTTTATCTAAATTGTTGATGTTAAGGAACCTGGTGGCATATTATCATTCGTGATTTCTCTCCAGTTGACATCAGTCTATCAAGATTCATTCTTCAGGTTTGGTCATTCTGCCGCATTTCTCCATTCAATCCACAAGCATATTACCACAGGCTTCCTCAAATACTGTTGAAATCCAGACAGATTGAAGTTATGGTAGTCCCCTGAGCCACCAAGTCCCCTTCCAAGGAAGGGGAGCACATCTAAAGAACATCTCTTCTACATGTACACAAATTGGCTAGAATCACGTCAATATCATGCTCAAATGGTTTCCAGCATTTCCTCTTGCCTGTTTCAAAAATTCAGTTCATTTGATCTTCTTCTTTAATATGCCTCAAAAATTACAATTTGCAGTTTCAGAGCATAACAGCAATTGCTTTGGGGACTATGGACCTGGAGATGAAACTCATTTATAGTTATCCCATATCATATTGTTAACTACTTGGGCATTAACCCCTTCTCTTCCATGCTTTTCTACCTTGTTGAGTATTAATGCGTCTTACAGAATTAACTACTATAAGAAGCACAGTGGTCAGACAATTCTATGGTCTTATGTTGACTTTACATCACCAAACAGTAGGCACATTCCTACTGTAATTACTCTGAAGTTTTTTAAAGTCTCTCTATTGTGGATTAGACTTCATAACACTACTTACAATTCAGTGACATCATCCCTGGTTGCTACATGTCCTTCCCTCTTGTGACAAAAGCTGAAAAGCATGAATGTTAAATGAAAAAGAAGATGGAATAATCGTGGATCAGTTAGGACTTTTCTGGGTGCACATAACAAATTCAAGCTAGTGTAAATTTTAAAGTGCAATTTATTACAGAATCAGGGCTATCTTACAGAAAGAACCCAAGGGTAAGAATGCAGCCTTACAAAGGATGGGAATGGAGAACTGGAAAATCTCTGGGGACCCAGGGAGTGCTCTCTCCATCTCTCATCTCTGCTTCTATTAATGAACAGGCTTTTTGTCAATGGAATGGGTTAACTTCTAGTTGGCCCACAAGGAAAGCAGAAAATGTCCTCATAGCTCTCAAGTTCCAGTCCCACAGAAAGGCTCTATCTCAATTCTAAAATTCCCAGGCAAGGGGGGTGTAAACTCTTGACTGGCCCAACTTGGTTCAGGGGCAGACTCCCTGCTGAATCAACTGTGACCAGTAGAAAAGAATCTCATTGCATAAAGTGGCTATCAGGATCCCATGGATGGGGTGAGGATGATGAATTATTAGCTTTTTAAAAGACACACCAATAGATGTTTCCAGGCTCTTAATAGGCAGAAGGGCACCTTCAACCAAGAGCCGAGGGGGTAGGGGCAACTCCTCCCCCCATCCCCCTCCCATCTACCATACCACAGGCACTGGGCCTCCGCTACATGAGAAAACCTCTTTAAATCTCAACTGCCCAGCTTTAGCAAGAAGTAGGCACTCAGTAAATATCTACTGAACAAATGAATTCCTGAAGGCAGGAATTGTGAGAAACTACTTCTCTCCTGTTCTCTGGTGCACAGCTATGGTCTCTAGAAATTGCACAGATGGCAGAATAGGACTTGAGTTCACCTCCTCTCACAAAAACACCAAAATCACAACTAACTGGTGAACAGCCATTGACAAAAAAGACTCAAACCTACAAAAAAAGATCTTCTACGCCCAAAGACAAAAAAGAAGACACAATGAGATGGTAGGAGGGGCGCTTTTCTGGTATAATCAAATCCCAAACCTGCTGGATGGGTGACCAACAAACTGGAAAATAATCATATCATAGAGGTTCTCCCATAGGAGTTAAGAGATCTGAGCCCCACATCAGCCTCCCCAGCCTGGGGATCTGGCATTGGGAGGAGGAGCCCCCAGAGCATTTGGCTTTGAAGGCCAGTAGGGCTTGAGTGCAGGAGCTCCACAGGACTGGGGGAAACAGAGACTCCACTCTTGGAGGGTGCAAACAAGGTTTCACGTGCACTGGGACCCAGGGAAAAGCAGTGACTCCACAGAATCCTGGGCCAGACCTACCTGCAGATCTTGGAGGGTCTCTGGAGGAGGTGAGGTCAGCTGTGGCTCACTGTTTGGGCAAAGACACTAGTAGTGGATGCCCCAGAGAATACTCATTGGCCTGAGCTCTCACGGAGGTCACCATTTTGACAGAGACCTGGACCCACCCAAAAGCCTGCAGGCTCCAGTGCTGGGAAGCCTCAGGCCAAATAACTAACAGGATGGGAACACAGCGCCACCAATCAGCAGACAGGCTGCCTAAATCTGTCCTTAGAAAACAGTTGCCTATAAACATACCTCTTGACATGGCCCTGCCTACCAGAGTGACAGACCCAGCTCCACCTGCCAGTGGGAAAGCACCAGTCCCTCTCACCAGGAAGCCTGAACAAGGCCTTGGATCAACTTCACCCACCAGGGGGCAGACACCAGAACCAAGAAGAATTACAGTCCTGCAGCCTGAGGAATGGAGACCACAAACACAGAAAGTTAGACAAAATGAGATGGCAGAGGAATATGTCCCAGATTAAAGAACAAGATAAAACCCCAGAAGAACAAATAAATGAAGTGGAGACAGGCAATCTACCTCAAAAAGAATTCAGAGTAATGACAGTAAAGATGATCCAAGATCTCGGAAAAAGAATGGAGGCACAGACCGAGAAGATACAAGAAATGTTTAACAAAGAACTAGAAGATTTAAACAACAAACAGAGATGAACAACACAAAAACTGAAATGAAAAATACACTAAAAGGAATCAATAGCAGAATAAATGAGGCAGAAGAACAAATAAGTGAGCTGGAAGACAGACTGATAGAAATCACTGTTGTGAAACAGAATAAAGAAAAAAGAATGAAAAGAAATGAGGACAGTCTAAGGGATTTCTGGGACATTAAATGCACCAACATTCACATTATAGGGGTCCCAGAAGGAGAAGAGAGAGAGAAAGGATCTGAGAAGGTATTTCAAGAGATAATAGCTGAAAACTTTCCTAACATGGGAAAGGAAACACTCAAGTCCAGAAAGCACAGAGAGTCCCAAAGAGGATTAACCCAAGGAGGAACACAATGAGTCACATATTAATCAAACGGACAAAAATTAAAGACAAAGAGAACATATTAAAAGCAACAAGGGAAAAGCAACAAATAACATACAAGGGAATCCTCATAAGGTTATCAGCTGATTTTTCAGCAGAAACTCTGCAGGTCAGAAGGGAGTGGCACAATATAGTTAAAGTGATGAAAGGGGGACTTCCCTGCTGGTCCAGTGGGTGAGACTCTCCACGCTCGCAATACAGGGGGCCCAGGTTTGATCCCTGGTTGGGGACTTAGATCCCACATGCACACCGCAACTAAGAGTTCACATGCCACAACTAAGAGTCCACATGCCGCAACTAAGAAGCCCACATGCCGCAACTAAGAAGCCCGCATGCCGCAACTAAGAGTCTGCATTCCGCAACTAAGAAGTCCACATGCTGACTAAAAGACCCACAAGTCACAACTAAAGATCCCACACACAGCAACGAAGATCCCGCATGCCACAACTAAGACCCGGTGCAGCCAAAATAAAAAAAAAATTAAAAAAATAAATATTAAACAAATAATTATAAATAAGGTGACGAAAGGGAAAAACCTATAATCAGGAATACTCTACCCAGCAAGGCTCTCATTTAGATTTGATGGAGAAATCAAAAGCTTTACAGACAATCAAAAGCTAAGAGAATTCAGCACCACCAAACCAGCTTTACAACAAAGGCTAAAGGAACTTCTCTAGGTGGAAAAGAAGAGGCCACAGCTAGAAACAAGAAAATTATGAATGGGAAAGCTCACTGGTAAAGGCAAACATACAGTAAATGTAGGAAATCATCCACACACAAATATGATATCAAAACCAGCAACTGTAAGAAGAAGGGAGTACAAATGCAACATATTGGAAATGCACTGAAAATTAAGAGACCAGCAACTTAAAACAATCTTGTATATACAGAGACTGCTTATAAAAATGTTATGGGAACCGCAAACCGAAAACTACAATAGATACACACACAAAAAAGAAAAAACAATCCAAACACAATTATAAAGATACTCATCAAATCACAAGAGAACAAAAGAGGAAGGAAAGGAAAAAGAGCTGCAAAAACAAATCCAAAACAATTAACAAAATGGCAATAAGAACGTACTATCGATAGTTACCTTAAATGTAAATGGATTAAATGCTCTAACCAAAAGACACAGACTGGCTGAATGGATACAAAAACAAGTCCCATATATATGCTGTCTACAGGAGACCCATTTCAGATCCAGAGACCCACACAGACTGAAAGTGAGGGGACGGAAAAAAGGTATTCCATGCAAATGGAAATCAAAAGAAAGCTGGAGTAGCCATACTCATATCAGACAAAATAGACTTTAAAATAAAGACTGTTACAAGAGACAAAGAAGGACACTACATAATGATCAAGGAATCAATCCAAGAAGATAAAACAATTGTAAATATAAATGCAACCAACATAGGAACACATCAATATATAAGGCAAATACTAACAGCCATAAAAGGAAAAACTGACAGTAACACAATAATAGTGGGGGACCATAACACCCCACTTACATCAATGGACAGATCATCCAAACAGAAAATCAGTAAGGAAATACAGGCCTAAATGACACATTAAACCAGATGAACTTAATTGATGGTTATAGAACATGCCATCTGAAAGCAGCAGAATACACATTCTTCTCAAGTGCTCATGGAACATTCTCCAGGACTGATCACATGGTAGGCCACAAAGCGAGCCTTGGTAAATTTAAGGATACTGAAATCATATCAAGCATGTTTTCCGACCACAACGCTATAAGATTAGAAATCAACTACAAGAAAAAAAAAAACTGTAATAAAAACACGTGGAGGCTAAACGATATGTTACTAAACAACCAATGGATCACGGAAGAAATCAAAGAGAAAATCAAAAAATACCTGGAGACAAATGAAAATAAAAACACGATGATCCAAAACCTATGGGATGCAGCAAAAGCAGTTTTAAGAGGGAAGTTTATAGCAATACAATCTTACATCAGGAAACAAGAAAAATCTCAACTTAAAAAACCTAACCTTACCCCAAAAGCAACTAGAGAAAGAAGAACAAACAAAACCCAAAGTTAGTATCAATAGAAGGAAAGAAATCATAAAGATCAGAGCAGAAATAAATGAAAGAGAAACAAAATAGAAAAGATCAATGAAACTAAAAGCTGGTTTTTGAAAAAAATTGATAAACCATTAGCCAGACTCATCAAGAAAAAAAGGGAGAAGACTCAAATCAATAAAATTAGAAATGAAAAAGAAGTTACAACAGACACCACAGAAATACAAAGGATCATAAGAGACTACTACAAGCAACTATATGCCAATAAAATGGACAACCTAGAAGAAATGGACAAATTATTAGAAAGGTATAATCTCCCAAGACTGAACCAGAAAGAAATAGAAAATATGAACAGACCAATCACAAGCACTGAAATTAAAACTCTGATTAAAAAACTCCCAACAGGGCTTCCCTGGTGGCACAGTGGTTGAGAGTCCGCCTGCCAATGCAGGGGACATGGGTTCGTGCCCCGGTCTGGGAAGATCCCACGGGCCGCGGAGCAGCTGGGCCCGTGAGCCATGGCTGCTAAGCCTGCGCGTCCGGAGCCTGTGCTCCGCAACAGGAGAGGCCAAAACACTGAGAGGCCTGCATACCACAAAAAACAAAAACAAAAACAAAAAAACTCCCAACAAACAAAAGTCCAGGACCAGATGGCTTCACAGGCGAATTCTATCATACATCTAGAGGAGAGTTACCACCTATCCTTCTGAAACTATTCCAAAAAACTGCAGAGGAAGGACACTCCCAAACTCATTCTTTGAGGCCATCATCACCCTGATACCAAAACCAAAGATACCACAAAAAAGAAAATTACAAGCCAATATCAGTGATGAACAAGATGCAAAAATCCTCAACAAAATACTAGCAAACCAAGTCCAACAATATGTTAAAAGGATCAAACACCATGATCAATTCGAATTTATCTGAGTGATGCAAGGATTTTTCAATATCTGAAAATCAATTAGTATGATACACCACATCAACAAATTGAAGAATAAAAATCATATGATCATCTCAATAGATGCAGAAAAAGCTTTTGACAAAGTTCAACACCCATTTATGATAAAACAAAAAAACTCTCCAGAAAGTGGGCATAGAGGGAACCTACCTCAACATAATAAAGGCCATATATGACAAACCTACAGCTAACAGCATATTCAATGATGAAAAGCTGGAAGCATTTCCTCTAAGATCAGGAACAAGACAAGGCTGCCCACACTCACCACATTTATTCAACATAGTTTTGGAAGTCCTAGCCATGACAATCAGAGAACAAAAAGAAATAAAAGGAAACCAAATTGGAAAAGAAGAAGTAAAACTGTCACTGTTTGCAGATGACATAATCCTATAAATAGAAAACCCTAAAGATGCTACTAGATCTCATCAATGAATTCAGTAATGTTACAGGATACAAAACTAATACACAGAAATCTGTCGCATTTCTATACATTAACAATGAAAGGTCAGAAAGAGAAATTAAGGAAACAATCCCATTTACCATTGCATTCAAAAGAATAAAAGCCCTAGGAATAAATCTACCTAAGGAGGCAAAAGAACTGTACTCTGAAAACTATTAGACACCGATGAAGGAAATTGAAGATCGCACAGATGGAAAAATATACTATGTTCTTGGATTGGAAGAATCAATATTGTCAAAATGACTACACTACCAAGGCAATCTACAGATGCAATGCAATCCCTATCAAATTACCCATGGAATTTTTCACAGAACTAGAACCAAAAGTTTTACAATTTGTATGGAAACACAAAAGACCCCAAATAGCCAAAGCAATCCCAAGAAGGAAAAATGAAGCTGAAGGAATCAGGCTCCCTGACTTCTGACTATACTACAAAGCTACAGTCATCAAAACAGTATGGTACTGGCACAAAAACAGAAATATAGATCAATGGAACAGGATAGAAAGTTCAGAAATAAATCCATGTGCCTATGGTCAATTCATCTACGACAAAGGAGGCAACAACAGAATGGAGAAAAGACAGTCTCTTCAATAAGTGGTGCTGGGAAAACTGGACAGCTACATGTAAAAGAATGAAACTAGAACATTCTCTAACACCATACACAAAAATAAACTCAAAATGAATTAAAGACCTAAATGTAAGACTGGATAATATAGGGAATTACCTGGCAGTTCAGTGGTTAGGACTGTGTGCTCTCACTACTGAGGGCCCAGGTTTGATCCTTCGTCAGGGAACTAAGATCCCACAAGCTGCGTGGCACAGCCAAAAAATAAATAAATTTTAAAAAAAGACTGGCTACTATAAAGCTCTTAGAGGACAACATAAATCATATTTTCAAATTTGACATATTTATGTCAAAGGCAGGACACTCTTTGACATAAATCATAGCAATATCATTTTGGATCCACCTCCTATAGTAATGAAAAAAATAAATAAAAATAAACAAATTGGACCTAATTAAACTTAAAAGCTTTTGCATAGCAAAGGAAACCATAAACAAAACGAAAAGGCAACCCACATTATGAAAAAAAATCTTTGCAAATGATGCGACCAACAAGGGATTAATCTCCAAAATATACAAACGGCTCATGCAGTTCAATATCAAACAACCCAATCAAAAAAATGGGCAGAAGATCTAAATAGACATTTCTTCAAAGAAGACATACAGATGGCCAATAAGCACATGAAAAGATGCTCAACATCACTTATTATTAGAGAACTGCAAATCAAAACTACAATGAGGTATCACCTCACACTGGTTAGAATGGCCATCATCAAAAAGTGTACAAACAATAAATGCTGGAGAGGGTGTGGGAAAAAGGGAACCCTCCTACACTGTGGGTGGGAATGTAAACTGGTACAACCACTATGGAGAACAGTATGTTAAAAAACTAAAACAGAAATACCATATGATCCAGCAATCCCACTCCTGCACATATATCTGGAGAAAACCGTAGTTTGAAAAAGATATGGATACCCGAATGTTCATTGCAGCACTATTTACAATAGCCAAGAACGGAAGCAATCTAAATGTCCACTGATAGGAATGGATAAAGATGTGGTACATATATACAATGGAATACTACTCAGCCATAAAAAAAGAATGAAATAATGTCATTTGCAGCAACATGGATGGACCTAGAGATGATCATACTAAGTGAAGTAAATCAGACAGAGAAAGACAAATATTGTATGATATCACTTATATGTGGAATCTAAAAAACTGATACAAATGAACTTATTTACAAAACAAAAACAGATTCACAGACTCTGAAAACCAACTTATAGTTACCAATGGGGACGTGTGGAAAGGAGGGATAAATTAGGAAGTTGGGATTAACATATACACACTACTATATATAAAATAGATAACCAACAAGGACCTACTGTATAGCACAGGGAACTGTACTCAATATTCTGTAATAACGTATATGAGAAAAGAATCTGAAAAAGAATGGATATATGTATATGTATAACTGAATCACTTTGCTGTACACCTAAAACACAACATTGTAGATCAACTATAAAATAAAAATTTAATTAAAAAAATAGAAAAAATAAAATGAAAACTTTTTTAATTAAAGAAAAATAGGCAGAAGGCCTGGAGGATAGAAAAAATAACTGCTCATCTCCTTCTTCTTTCTAAAGTAAACTTATGCTCAATTTTTATGTTGTTACTTGGAACTGTAGCAAGTATGTTCCTCCAAAGGAACATCTCTGAGCAAGGAGTAGCTTGCTAGTGATCCTGAACATGCTATTTAATCTCTCATAAATAAGATGGGGATGAACATAACAACAATAACACCTACCTTGCAGGTGATTCTCCGACAGAATCAGAGTTAATGTACCTAAAATATCCTGCACTGTACTTAGAACACAGTAGCATAGTAAAAACACTCAGCAAATGGTAGTTATGATTTTAAATGTTAAACAAACTCATGCAATTATCAGCTTTTTTTTCTTAGAAGACTGCTAGAGAGATTTATTGTGTCCTCCAAGGCTATTCAGCAGATACTGGAGTTACAGCACAGTGAGTTTAATTCAAGAGAGAAATTCTGAACACAGAGTACTCAACTCCACAGGATTCCAAGACACAAATCTACCTGATCACTCTATCACAGTCGGCTTTATTATTACCTGCAAATGGCATGAAATAAAATATATATATAAGCATATGAAACAACTTTTATTACAAAAATAAAGTTTATTTAAATTCTATATATACACACACATACACATACACACATACAGAGTGCACCATACATTTACTTATTACATACAAATTCTGCTTCTCAACTACAAAGTTATGTATACAGTGTAAACAGTGGTAAGAATTCCTAAAAAGCCCCCACTGTACTTCTTTCATCCTACGTCTCATACTTGTTTTCCTCCCACAGTTGGACTGGGTCTTATAATCCACATGTACATTTATTATAGTATTTGTTTCCCCCTAAAAAGAGACTCTAAAAAGCTCTTATTAAACCAAGTATATCTAACAAGTACTGTTATCTTAGATCCAAGAATATGTAATATTTGAGATAAGTAAAAGGTTTTTATCTGTTTCGACTTCATCAGTAACACCTTATTCCATACATACAATTCCCTAGTCTTCCTATTACATTCCTAGTGATCTTGAAATGAAAACCAGGTCATGGCTATTGAACCTAGTCACCTTTTCTTTTTTTCTTTTTTCTTTTGGTCAGAAAGCCGAACATTGATAATGCATTTTTGTATTTGCCTCAAAGCAGTTTGCTATGAATTAAGCCCAGCCTCCCAGCTCTCAGTCTTTATGGCTAAGATACATGCAGGTGAAAAGTAAAAGATTAACTCCATTACTTGTCTTCCTACCACATAACCATTTAAAATAAGTTTGCAAGGAACTAAGTGAATTACATAATTGTGCTGACATAAGAGTCCCAATCTGTCTTTCCTCTACTAAGCAACCTCCTTTTCTATGTATTTGAAAAACTAATGGCAATCGTAACAGGGCACTAAGAAATGGATGACTGACAACAATGATATATGTAGAAATGTAGCAAACATTTCTTTCAAATAAATATATGCTCAAGGTCTGTATTTAAAGAACTGTATTGAGAGGTATTATCCTTCTCACTACTGTATTCCAAACACCTATCACAGTGCCTGGTACATAGCAGGTGTTTAATATACAGTATTAAATACACAAATGAATAAATGGTGTGAAAAAAAGTGTATTCAACTCTATGCTGGTTCAATGGCTAATACTGTCCATTTCAGTTTGGGGGACAACTTACCAAAAAATGGTAACAGAAAATGACAGACCAATATAAAATTCTTGCAGGAATGATAATTTTGCATATCTACCAAAAAATTATTATCATATATTAAAAATGAAATACACGGATAATTCTGAAATTATCATGTCCATTTTTGGGTTAATAATAAGCCCTGAGACAGAAAATACTGGTCCATGCACAGCAGCTGCCCAAGCTGCTTTCCCAGCTGAGGGGCTTTATATAGAACAATAAGTATATAAAAGCTTCTGAGCCATTCCAATATTCCCGCTGTTCTGATATATGAGAGACAAATTGTAGGCAATATCTCTTCGTAAGTCTAACTGGTCAACTTCCATACCCTAGGGGGGAAAAATATATGAATGAGTTATATTTCAAACTGACAACCAGGACAATTTTATGGCAAATAAATAGTTTTGTAAGTGTTCAAAAAACTATTAAAATTCATAATACTAAAAAAAAATTATAAAACTAGACATATACCTTGGATTTAAATTTTTATTAGGTAATGCTGATTCAGTTAATTGTTACAGTAACTGTATCATCAAATATTTTTAAATGTGTAACCAATAAGTTAAAGATAAAAGTTTCATCCGCAAGACATGGCAGAATGAACTGTAGATGAATTAGGATTTAAGAGTAAAAAAGTGAAACCATAAAAGAAAAATACCGTTGAAAAATACAATATTATCTTGGGTAGGAAAGGCCCTTCTAAGTATAACAGCAAAAGTAGAAACTGTAAAGAGAAAGATTGATATGACTTCATAAAAAATGTAAAACTTCTGCATGCAAAAAAAAAATCATAAACCAAATGACCAGATGGGAAAAAAATACCTGTACTATATAACAGAAAGTCATATAAAGAATAGGTCTAGGATGGCATACACCAAATTGATTATAATGATTACCTTATGAGTGTTATTACCTTTTTTTCTACTTAAATAACAAAGCAACGAACTCAATGGAATAGATTAGATCTATGTTCCTAATCTTCCCCATGCAAAATTTTGTAGTCAACTGAAAAAACATCTGCAACAATGAAAAATGATACCTATAAAGCTTAAGGAGCAATACATAAAGTACTTAGGAAATGAAGAACACAAAAGTATATGTATTTCATCAGCATAACTGTAAGAATATGTATTCATTTGCTTAACGGCTAAAGTTGAACAAGGGTAATAGAAAACAGTTGTGAGGGAATGTGGGGATTATGAGTGCAACTTAAAAAAATTAACTGTGAAAACATACTTTCCTTCAGAAATTAAAAATCAGGCTTTAAACACAGACTATCATAGTATTGGCAACACTTCACCCTACATTACATTATCTTAAACAAAACTGCATTTATATTGGTCTTTCATTTTTATAAAGAATTATGTTAGTTACACTTTTGAACTTGGAAATGAATAATGGCTACATTACTCAATATTCAGGCTTCCTGTCTACCATCTCACACCTGTTAACCGCAGGGGCTATCTTAGGATAACTGAAATGGCCATAACCAGAAGTCATATATGGCCACATGGTTGCTGATCAGGTCATTAAGGCCAGGATATCAAAGAATTACTTGTTGCTGAACATAATTAAATAAGTGCATTCAATAAAGGGAAAATATATTTTAATATATAAGCTACAATTAATTTCACTGTCTGGACCACTACACTGAGCTAACTGCACTTATCTATAGATGAGATAAGGTGACTCCTCAGTTTTTAGAGTAAATCATACAATACCTCTACCATGAATGGAGGGAGCTCCAGGGCCTTCTGATAATAGTGGATTGCAAGGTGAATCAGCCCCAGTTGGTGAAGGCCACGGCCCAAATTGTAGAATGATTCCTGGCAAGGCCCACGTAGACTGAGGTATCGATTAAGAAAGGAAAAGCCCTACCAAAAAGAAAAAGATAAATAATTCAATAGTTCACTCATTTGACAGTATGTGCCAGGTATAGGAATACAAACATTTTTTTTCAGAAAGACAGTGCCACCCTAAAAGAATATATGCCTGTGGTGTAGTGTCATATCACAATATAGTCAATATCTCTTCTGAAGGTGTAAAAGAGAGATTTTTTTAAACTAAAGACAAAAGAATTCATAGAAAACAAAGCCAAATGTTACAACTAGCTGTTGAAGATCTGTAATCTATAAGCACACAGAATATATATTTTTATGGTTTCAAGTTGGCTTCTGTGGCATTAGAGGCCAGTAATATTTTAGGTTTGAGATACATGTCTAAAAGCTTGACCAAAATATAAAATCCAAGCCCTTATAATGACAATTCAGAAAGTTTCATCCTCATGAGCAAACTCACTTGAGCATATCTAACCTTTCTGGGTAAATGGTACCCTTTATATACCTCTCAGAACCTTAATAACCTCTTAACCTTAAAAAACTTGTTTTTTTTTCCCCCTCTGAAAACTTCTGACTCAACAGTTTTATGGAGAAACTGATTATTTCAGAGCCTAACTGTAATGATGCAGGCTCCCTGTGTGTCACAGTGTCCAAAAAGCAACTTGCTTCTTCACTTCTTTTTGTATTCACTTTCCCCTTTAATGCAGCTTCAACTTTTATCATGCACGGAAAGCTTCAAGTTGCAAGGTGCAAGTATCTGATGTAAGTAATTAAATAAATATATTACCTGAGTTAAGAGTAAGTCAACTAATTTGTACGTACAAAAATAAAATGCAAATTTCCTGGGTGATCTGCTATGTAATAAATGGTCACAAATTTTCCTTCATAAATTAATAATAAAAATTAAGGAATTCTTTAGAATTAATGCATTCTAGGAATAAAAATTATGCTCAGTAAACAAATCATACTTTCTGCACAATAAATGAACCCATTTGAGTACATGAATATGACCTCTACTCCACTGAAAAACATGGTTCTCTGTTAAGTAACAGCAGACAAACAATCTCAGAAATATCTTATCTTCTTATTTAAAAATGAGAAATTTAAGGACAAAAATCTGAGAGAGAACGTTTTCTTTCCTTTCCTAACTACTTAAAAAACAGGTATATACATGCATCAAATATATAAACATAAAAACTGAAATATAAGCAAAAGTGTTGAGGATACAGGGGTGTACAAGACAGGTAAGATCTCTGATCTCTTGGAGTTTATATTTTTACTAGAGGAGACAAGTTATGTAAAAGAGTAAACAAGAAAACAAAAAGGTAATTTCAAACTGCTTTACGAACTAAGAAGACTTTAAAAGAGCAAATTGTGGTGATGATGTAAGGAAACAGTCACACAGGCACGTATTCATACCTTATTGTATGTATATATTATTATATTTTTTTAATTAATTAAAAAATCTTAAGGACCTAGAAGGCTGGAAGCCTCTGAGGCTCCAGAATATAAGGAAGTCTGCACAGGGTTCCTTAAGATTCTGCCTGTGTCGTCTTCATTTATGATCTGGCTGCGCACCCTTTTCTACATGGTTGCATAAGTCTTAGCCAGGAGTACCCCTAGATGTTGGTCCATGAGTGCTGAACATAGGGATAGGTGTTGGGTACTCCCAACATGTGCACTAAGCAGGTGCTACTTTTGAAGCAGAGTAACAAAAGCATTAAGTATATTCATTTTTAAAGAACGTAAAATCAAGTAATGAGGAATCCAAATGAATTACCTGCACAATAAGAGCATGTCTCTTTAATACATACTTCTGAGATGCCATGTGAATAAAGGTTAGGCCTATACAGAGGCTGTAGAGAGGTTCATGGGGATGGCTGCGAAAGGCCTGCACATACTGTCCTGAAAAATGAACAGTGATGTCAGATGGTGGGACAAAAACATAGTTCCTTATTTCTTCAACACTTACTCTAATATATTTTAAGGTAAACAAACATTACTGTTACTTTAACATATGCAAGGAGTACATTCTAAAATATCAACCAGTGACCTTCCTGGTGGCACAGTGGTTAAGAATCTGCCTGCCAATGCAGGGGACACGGATTTGAGCCCTGGTCTGGGTAGATCCCGCATGTGACAGAGAACTAGGCCTGTGCACCATAACTACTGAGCCTGTGCTCTAGACCCCCTGAGCCACAACTACTGAGCCCGTGTGCCACAACTACTGAAGCCTGCGCACCTAGATCCCATGCTCAACAACAAAGAGAAGCCAACGCAATAAGAAGCCCGCACACTGCAGCGAAGAGCAGCTCCCGCTTGCTGCAACTAGAGAAAGCCTGCGCGCAGCAACGAAGATCCAACACAGGAAATAATTAATTAATTAAAATAAAAAACTATCAACCAGGTGCACATTAATTTGAATTTTAAAATAATATATAACATATAACAAAATTAGAAGGATTTACCCATGAGCATATCCTGACCATGAAGATTAAATAGGAGTATAAAAGTAACTTTTTTAAGGTACAGTTAAGACATTTCCATGTAGAACAGTACTTCCAAAATAAACAATGTATCAATTGTGATCATAAATATATCTTATGACCTTAAATCTTTTTAAAGCCAATGGGGGAATGTGTCTTTTGGTGAATTCTTTCATAAAATTAATTGAGACCTATCTTATAAATTCAAATGTGATGGATCATGGAGGTGAGAAAAAGAAACATAGTTTTGTTTTGTTTTTTAGGTTATGGGTATTATTTTCGCAAACATAGCAACTACTTTGTTTTTCCTGAGAAGAGCTAAATGCATCTAATAATAAAATAAGAATTCATGGTTTTGTGAATTCCATGTATTCTATATATATAATTGTCTCATGTCAAATGCCTAACTGTATGAGACAGAGGAATTTAAGCAAATTTTTCTTATAAATGTATGATCTCTAATTTATCATATAGATAAGAGAACTTCTATTCCAGAAGACACAGCACTGTAAAATCTCTTTAGCAGCACAGATGGTAGCCTGCCGTTTGGACTTCCTATTTTTGTGTAGTGTAAAAGTTTCTAAATATAGGAAAATAAAATAAAATCTCTATTTTATATTTTCTTAATATTAAACTAACAATTCCAAAAAAGCATACACAATGAAGGAAAGTTTCAGTGTCTGATGTTCAAGATTACTGGCTAAACAACTATAAAAACAGCAGCCATACACAAAGAAATATGAAAGTATTAAACAGCCAAAATCACAGTATATTCAGAAGTGAACTTGGCAACACTAGCTTTCAGGCAGCAGGAGATACATGTCTCACCTAAACTTTTGGTTAGGTATTTTTCTACTTGTGTGCTCCTGATCCCTTATTACAGAAATTTCCTATAAATGATTAAATTTTCCCTGAGTTTAATTAGAATTAGTAAGAGCTATGTAAATAAATCTTAATATAAAGACTTGTCTCCCACCAGTCAGAATGACCATCATCAAAAAAGTCTACAAACAATAAATGCTGAAGAGGGTGTGGAGAAAAGGGAACCCTCCTACACTCTTGGTGCGAATGTAAATTGGTGCAGCCACTATGTAGAACAATATGGAGATTCCTTAAAAAACTAAAATAGAACTACCATATGATCCAGCAATCCCACTCCCGGGCACGTATCTGGAGAAAACCATGTTTGGAAAGATACATGCACCCTAATGTTCACTGCAGCGCTGTTTACAATAGCCAAGACACGGAAGCAACCTGAATGTCCATCGACAGATGAATGGATAAAGATGTGGTACACATCAATGGAATATTACTCAGCCTTTAAAAAGAATGAAATAATGCCATTTGCAGCAACATGGATGGACCCAGAGATTATCATACTAAGTAAGTCAGACACAGAAAGACAAATATCATATGATATTGTTTATATGTGGAATCTAAAAAAAAAAAAAGATACAAATGAACGTATTTACAAAACAGAAACAGACTCACAGACGTTGAAAACAAACTTATGGTACCAAAGCAGAAATTGAGACTTTGGGATTGACATATACACACTACTATATTTGAAACAGATACCCAACATGGACCTACTGTATAGCACAGGGAACTCTACTCAATATTCTGTAATAGGGGACTTCCCTGGTGGTCCAGTGGTAAAGAATCCACCTTCCAATGCAGGGAGCGTGGGTTCGATCCCTGGTCAGGGAACTAAGATCCCACACATGCTGTTGGGCAAATAAGCCCACGCGCCACAACCACTGAGCTCGCACACCTCAATGAGAGAGCCTGTGTGCCACAAACTACAGAGCCCACATGCCCTGGAGCCTATGCACCACAACTAGAGAGAAGCCCACACACCACAACGCAGAGCCCATGTGCCGCAGCTAAGACCGAATGCAGCCAAAAAAAGAAAAATAAATAAATAAAACAAAGAAATATTTAAAAAAATATTCTGTAATAACCTAAATGGGAAAAAAATTTGAAAAAGAAGAGATATATGTATATGTAAATAAGTAAGTAAATAAATAAATAAAGGGAAAAAAAAAAAAAAGACTTGTCTCCTAAAGCAGGCATCCCCAACCCATCCATGGCCCGTTAGGACCCGGGCCACACAGCAGGAGGTGAGCGGCAGGCGATCAAGTGAAGCTTCATCTGTATTTACAGCCACTCCCCATCGCTCCCATTGCTGCCTGAGCTCCATCTCCTGTCAAATCAGTGGCAGCATTAGATTCTCATAGGAGCGCAAACCCTACTGTGAACTGTGCATGTGAGGGGCCTAGGTTGCATGCTCCTTATGAGAATATAATCGCTGACGATCTGAGGTGGAGCTGAGGTAGTGATGCTAGCGCTGGGGAGCGGCTGCAAATACTGATTATCATTAGCAGAGAGGTTTGACTACACAGAGACCATAATAAATCAACTGATGCAGACTCATATCAAAACTCTATCAGTGAGTGGCAAGCAAAAACAAGCTCAGGGTTCCCACTGATTCTGCATTATGGTGATTTGTATAATTATTTCATTATACATCACAATGTATTAATGATAGAAATAAAGTGCACAATAATTGTAATGTACTGGAATCATCCCAAAACCATCCTCACCCCCACCCCCCTCGACCCAACCCCACCCCTGGTCCGTGGGAAAACTGTCCTCTGAAACTGGTCCCTGGTGCCAAAAAGGTTCAGGACCACAGTCCTAAAGGAGTGAACTATCAGCAAATCTTAAGTTCCTCTTTGTTACTATAGCAAATTAAAATCAGGTAGCAAAGCATCCATAATTAATGAAAATTATTTTGAGAACGAACAAGCCTCAGCAGGGAGAGTTGTTGAGCTTTAAAGTCCTACTTTCGGACTTCCCTGGTGGCGCAGTGGTTCAGAATCCACCTGCCAATGCAGGGGACACAGGTTTGAGTCCTGGTCCGGGAAGATCCCACATGCCGCAGAGCAACTAAGCCTGTGTGCCACAACTACCGAGCCTGTGCTCTAGAGCCTGTGAGCCACAACTACTGAGCCCGCGTGCCACAACTACTGAAGCCTGTGCTCCACAACAAAGAGAAGCCACTGCAATGAGAAGCCCATGCACCGCAACAAAGAGTAGTCCCCGTTTGCTGCAACTAGAGAAAGCCCACATGCAGCAACGAAGACCCAACGCAGCCAAAATTAATTAATTAAAAAAAACATTCAAAAAAACAAAGTCCTGCTTTAAAGACCTACTTTAACCTTTTGAAACCAAAGCATCATAAGAAAAATAAATATTAATTATTATAGTTACTGAGAACACTTATAGCCACTTACTATATGTGCCAGGCAGTATTTTAAGTACTTTATATTAACTCATTTAATTTCCACAATAATCTACAAGGTCGGTCCAATTATTATCTCCATTTCAGAGATAAAGAAACCAAGGCAGAGGGAAAGAGACAAAGTCATATGCCAGGACACTCACCAAGTGCATGCTTAAAACTACCAGATACGAATGCATTGTGTCCATTCAAGACACACAGGGCATGATTATCTGGGTTTTTCAGCATTAAACGGAGACAAAAGCGGTGATGTCGTACATCTTGGGAATGCATGGTAACTTGATTGAAAATGTTCCAGAGCTGGGGTTTATTGACATTTTCCATTACCATTATCCTAAAATTGCAGAAAGAGGGTGAGGGTAAAAAATAATGTAAAAAGAAAAATCTTGCTGATTTTTAAGACTGAAACCTTTCAGTGCTGTCCCACCAACACTGAAATGCACTGCCCCCAACAAGGGGGATGTAGTGCTTCTAAATCTTGTTTCTGCTTTTCAACAAAACTTTTAAACCACAAAACAGAATCAAGAGGTTTAAGTTTCACCTTTTCTCTCCCAGCCCACTCTCATAGCTGCAGAACAATGAACACTGCATAATAATAATGTATATCAGACATTGTTAAAAGGTGTTACATACGACAACTCACTTAACTCTCACAGTAATCCTATAAGGTGGTAATATTATGATGCCTGTTTTATCACAATAAATGGGGAGACTGAGGCACAAGAGGTTAAGTAAATGGGAATGCATGCTCTCATATACTGCTTCTGAGAATCACCAATGAACAAATTAATCTGTAAGTGACAAGAGTTAAAATAAAACAGCTTATTAAATCCTGGACATGAGAAACTACGTCAAAGTAAATATACATGCTCCATCAAAGAATCTAATTAAAATAATTTATTGGAAAATCACCTGATATAGTTATATGCCTTTCTGAAATTTTTGTCCAGAACTGCAGCAGAGAGACCAAAGTATTCTAGCTCTTTGCGTTTTGGCCTGTCCTCATAAAATGAGTAATATTCCAATGAAGAATCCACAAGTAACTCAGCCTCCTGAAATCGGGATAGGTCACATAAGGAGTATATGGCCTTCAAAAGAAGGTTCCACCAGTCATCTTTTGTCAAAACACTCGTGAGTACAGCAAATATTGCTAAAATGAGACCAATGAAAATCAGTTAGGACACTGCACTTCCAGAAATAGGAGTATTAGAAAGAAAATTCACATGACCAATTTTATGGTTAAATTTAATAACCATGGCCCTATGGGACTGAATTCTTGCCAACATTCTTCTGACAATGATGAGGAGGAGGGAGCTGCTTGTTTCCACTCCCTCAACATGACCCCCCTCTGCTCTGCCTGCCTAACAACCTGCAGTCCTAGGTAGTTCTCATTTCTGATTGTAAAGTCCAGCTATTTCATTTGTGTTTCTCAGTGCTAGCTAGAATATATGCTCCTCCAGAGCGAGTGTGCTTTCCATGATTGAGGTCAGATATGGGATTCTACACCTACAAGGCTTTCAAATATTTGCTAATCAAAGGACTTCAAATTCATACTTAACAAATCTTCTCTTCCTTATTTGTCTGTAAGAAACCTCCCTTTAGCCCTTGAAAAATACCAAAAGCCATAAAATTTTTTTTACTGTCTTTGATCCAGTAATTCTCTTCCTGGGAATCTATCCTAAACAACTAGTCAGAAATATGGATAAATCTATAGGCATGAGGATACTCACTATGGTATTATTTAGAAAAGAAAATTATCAAAAGCAACCATATAATCAAAAAATAATATGGAAATGATTAAATTATGGAACTGCTATCCAATGGAATATTACACACTCCTTAAATATAACAGCTACAAAGAGAACAGAACATGAGAAAATGTTGAGTGAAAAAAATCAGTACAAAGATGCATGTAACATAAAGAGCTGTAGATAATCCTACCATGATGCACTGGTGTAATGTGATCCCCACCATGATGAAACTAACTGACAAAACAAAAACCTTATGAGCTTAAGAAAAACCAACAATGGACCTGAAATGAGGAAATACTGAAAGAGAAAACAGCCTGGGTCAGATACAGAGAAAAATATGTTAAGGAAACACAGTCCAAAATAATGTGTGCA
The DNA here is from genome assembly GCF_059928025.1 of Delphinapterus leucas. Lineage (NCBI taxonomy): Eukaryota > Metazoa > Chordata > Mammalia > Artiodactyla > Monodontidae > Delphinapterus > Delphinapterus leucas. Next base: position 38,581,376 of record NC_143136.1, on the reverse strand, counting down.
GAGGCAGAAGCCACTGGGATAAGCCCAGAATCAATAAACTGGAGAGATGGCAGGGCTCTGAGGCTAGATTGTGAGCAGTTGAGCCCACCCTTCTATCCTCTGACTCTCTTCCCCCGCGACATCTTTCTTATGTCCTTATATTGTGCTTAACAGAGATTCAGTTCTTCTGGATTCTAAAACCCTGTCCATTGCATACTGCCATGTCAGTAAACAATGATTTAATTAGTATCTGTGGACCTGATTAACAATGAAAAAATTTTCTGCTAGATTGATATCTCTAGTTTATAGCCTAGGTCTCTTCCAAAGTTCTCCAATAACCTCACCCAACATACTTGATCCTTTTTCAGCTAAAAATAGATGGCTTGCAAAGTCACATGACTTGAGATTGGGTCAAAGCAACTTATTTTCAGACTTTTTATGACTATTGCTACATTTGTCAAAAATAAGTTTAACAAAGAATGGAATATATGTAATTGAAGTGACTAGACAAATAAAGCAATCTGTACTATCATCTAATCATCACAAATTTCTTAAAATAGGGTATATTTTCCTCTTAAAAAGTCAAAATTAAAAGATTGTTTTAGTTTTTTCACAGAAGGATCTAAGCAGATGCCTGCCTTTTAATTTTTTTAAACTGAAGTATTTACGTATAGCCTTTCTTTCTTTTTTAAAAACACCAAAAGAGTTTATTTTACCTGAGGGATCTAGATTAGGAAATATCATTTTATTCCAAAAGGGTATATTTTCAATTAGATTATTGTCAAGTATTACTTCATGAGTTTTTTTTTCCAACTCAGCCAAGTTTTGTGCAACAAAGCAAATGAAGGTAATTACCTTTTGCATCACAATTTGCTGACTCTTGGTCATTGTTGTCTGATATTTTGTCTCTTGACACTTTAATAAGGTAGAGATGCCTCTCTCCAGATTTGGAACTAGATATCAAACAGACTTGGGCTCTATTCATTGCTACCTGAATTAAAGATGATAAATGAGATTTTTTAGTCACATAATTTTTTAGAGAAAATCTATGGGAAACAAGTGTCACAGGTGTGCCTGAAAGCTTCTTTAGTAAGGCAAAAAAAAAGACAGTCATTGTGTATATAAACGCCTAGAAGAGAATGAATAGACTTATTTTTTCCTTAACAAAGCAATCTGGGTCACACTACTCACCTTGGTAAGGAAAAAGAAAGCAATTCATACTAAGTTTATAACACACACACACACACACACACACACACAGAGCCACCTCCCTGCAAAAAAGCCAGACTCAGAAAGGATGTCATGTCCGGAAAACATTTCTGCAAAGTGAACAATTTTGGCACAAAGCAGTGTCTACAGAGCCAATAACTGATACCATGATGGTTCTCATTTTTCTAAATATGTACTAGCAAAGATTTTACTGTACAATCTATAGTAAAGTTTACACTTTCATGTAGAACTTTCAATTATATACCATTAATCTCTAAGTCTTCTTTTATCTGACTTTCACTTTAAAAAGTTTGAGTTTAACAGAGTAAAAGAGAGTTACGAAATGGCTATAATCTATGTTTAAACCAAATTCTAAACATTTAAAAAGTCAACAAGGCTAATATAAAGAAAGATCATTACCTACCCTTAAAAGCATGGCTAACATGGTAAGCAAGGTATCCACATAACCATACATTTTGCCTTGTGAAAACAATAGAGTAGAACGTTGAAGCAGCAACTTCAGTTCCTAAGTAAATAAGCACATGATAATAAGTGTGACAAGATTCCTTTGTTGTAAATTGTTTTGTTTGCATAGAAAAGTTTTCTCTTAGAAACCAAACCTTAAGAACATTTGCTTTATGATCTCTCACAATAATTAAAATCCAATGTTTTAGAAACTATAAATTATAACATTAACAATTATAATGTTAAGTTGCTGTAACTTAAGACTCAAAATCACTTTTTCAAGAACACTGAATTTAATACACTAAAATAAAACTTGGATATTAGCTGTAGGGACATCCTTAACAGAGGAAAAAGTTCTAAAACATAATCCACCAAGAAAAACTTCTTTCTATGTTACATGGCCTACCTGCTGTGCTGCGTTTGCATCTTGTGCTAAAGTATCTGGATCATACATTGGTTCCAGAGCTTCCAGAGCTTTCTCAGGACGGCCCAGCTGCTGCTGAAGGGTGGAAAGTGAAATTCTTGCATCCAAATGGAGGGGGGCCAGATCAACCACTTTGCCATAGCTTTCGGCAGCACGCTCCATATAGCCTAAGGCCTTTAAGCATTCTAAAATGATATTAAAATAAAGCATTAATATGAACTACAGATTTGTAAGCAGGCCAAAATTATTTCTCCATTTTAAAAGAAATTATAGCAATACAAACAAATTATAACAAGAAAGAAATATATGCATACTTCCAGTACTTTAAAACAATTATCCCTTTTAATCTCTATCTATGCTACAAGGATGTAATCAGTATATATTTTTATATATATATATATATATACACACACACACACACACACACACAATTTGGTATTCTGCTTTATTCACTTACTATTATGCTTTCAACATTTTCCCATGCCTTCACTGGCATTCTGATTATAATATTCAATTAAATTGCTTATTCACTTAACCATATTATTTGACATTTAGGTTATCCCAAATTTTTACTCTAATAAATAACACCACAGTAAATATCTTCATGTATATAAGCCAGAGTTCACAAACTGGCAGACCAGTTTAACCTACAGATATGCTTTGTTAGGCCACAGTGCTGTTAAAAACAGTGAATTGTCTACATTCTTAAAAGCTAGGATTTTTTATGAAATCCAAGTTACTGGATTCTTTTGAAAAATCTGGATTTGGCAACAGCGAGTCCCTTCATTCCCACTTGGTGCATCAGCCATGCTGAGAAACAGCAGTACCCTTCAGACGGGCGTCTCCAGTTCTCACCCTGCCCTGGGCCTCTCACTTACCTACTTTATTCACTTTTGTTACGTGCCAGGCTCCTGAGTTTTGTGATCTCCAATATAAACCACCTCCCCTCACCTCACTCAATTATTTCCTCAGGATAAGTTCTCAGAAGTGAGGCTACTGGGCCTTATTCCTCACACTTTATGCCAATCAATCATTAAGTCCTATCATTTGAACTTGAATTCCTAGTAAGCATTTCTTCTTTCCACCCTAATAGCCACAGCACTCACTAATCTAAGCCCTTTCACCTCTTTCCTTTTCACTGCAATGATCTCCTATAAGATGGTATTTTGCCTCCAATTGTTTTCTCAAACCTCAGATTTCTCAAATATCTCCTGATCACTATCTTTAGGTTAAACTTTGGTAATAAAGACTACTAAATGTGGATGGATCATCATGATGGAATTTCTCATTATTTTTCACTTCTCACTTTAAAAGATATTTTATTATGTTACAAGCAGTAAATTCCTCTAATGATCGTTCTTATCTACTGTTCCAAATTATTTTATGATTTTTAGATGATTCTGAGGTTTTACCTTCCACTCATCTCAAGCTACACAGGCTCAACATGGAAAAAGCATTTATCAGTATCATGATAATAATTAAAGAGGATTTTAAAATGTCCACTGTTAGTAACAGGAGCAGTATAAATACCACAGCCTTATGGAAGGCGATAAAAACTTCAATTCCCGGCTCATGTCTTTAAAATTCAAAACCTACAAATAATGTAACTTTTTATGATGGTATTACATTTGTATTCATGTTCACTCATCCAAATAGTAACGTGCTATCTTAATCATTAAGTGCTCTCTTTGCCATTTCATATCTGTGATATGTGTCAAAATATCCCAGAATATCAATCAATGCTACTCTAGTTATAGAGGATTTTCTGCCATTATGTAATATTTTAAGAAAGTATTAAAACTTTCTGCCATCATGCAATACTGGAAACAAAGACTATTCAAACTTTAATGCATCTCTTATGTTGATTCAATAGGAAATCCTATGAGAATATTTTTGGCTTTCATACATTTCTGTAAGAGATTTAGTTGTTTTTCCCAAGCTGCTTTTCCTACTCTAAATGATTTATTTCAGATTACTGTGGATTTAGATGCAATGAAATAAAATGACATATAAAATCCAATCTTGAGCATATTTTCAGCTCAAAGAACATTGAAAATATATTAACTTTTTTTCCCTCAAAATAACATTAAATATAAATCCTTAAAAGCTCTTCAAAAATTAGATTGCATCCCAAGTCTGACAATCTATTACTAGAAACCAGAGCCTGTGGTTAAGACAGGTAAAAGACAGGTATTTAAGGTATTTTTAACAGGGATATGTTAGTCTTTCTACTTCACTCTGGTACCATTAAGTGAATCATTCCTCCAATATATTAGTGAGGGAAAATCACTTAGCGGTAAACCAAGACAACTTAAAATACTGACTTTCAAAAAACTGCCCTGAAACCAGAAATACTTTCACTAAGACATTAACATTTTATAATAATTATTACCATCTTGGGGAAATAAGTTCTTGCCTGCTTATGTGATTAAAACTTCTCCTTCCTACAAAAAAGTATTACCTGCATGCCGAAGCCAAACCACTGCGAGGTTATATCTTTCAGAGCAGACTAGCGCACTAAGGAGGGGAAGTGCAGAATTATATTCACCAACATCCAGAAAAGCTTCAGCAACATCGAGATAGAGGTCTCCCATGTCTTCGGGATTCTGTTCCACGAGTGTTGTCAAGAGAGGCTAGACCCCAACAATTAACAGCCGGAAGTCAAACAGTCATTACAAATACGCTCATCTACTTATCTCTCTCTTTTTAACATATATACAAGTTATCTGAGGCAAATCTAAGAGGAGAAAGGCTTAATAAAAACAGCTTTAAATAATCACTTTTTAAATTCATTTCTGAGTCTCTATTAAAAAGAATTCATACTGCCGTCATTCACTCATTCAGCACACTGCTTCCGAAGGCCTGTTACAAGACAGGCATTGCAGGAGCTAGGGCAACACTGACCTGCTGTGCTCTTCCTCTGGCAAGTCAATAACGCCCAGGCCTCAGGGCCTCTGTGTTTGCTGATTTTCTGGAAAGCTGTTCCCTCCGGTACCTGCCTGGCTTACTTCATCACTTCCTTCATGTCATTATTCAAACGTCACTTTTCAGGGGAGGCTCTTCTTGACCAATTTAATAAAATTGTAACTCCTCCCACCCCCAGTATTCCCTATTCTTCTCTGATTTTTCTCCAGAGCACTGATCACCAACTAACATCCTATATTTTATGTATTTATTTTATTATCTAATCCCATTAAAACAAAAGATCCATGAGGACAGGGATTTGTATATTATATTCAACACTTTATCCTAAGGTCTGCAAAGTAGATGCCCAATACATTTTTTTATTCAATGAAATACTTAGTCCAAAGTCGGCAAAAGAGAACAGTTGTCAGTAACTGCCAATTGTCTAAAAGGCCCAATCCCACATTCTGATCTCTGGATTATTCTCATTTTAAAAGAACAACAAATTATCATAAGCCCATTTCTAAACACCTAGCTTTTAAAAGACATTCACACAAAATAATCTGATGTTTACTGTGACTTCCTGGTTATTAATATGAAATCTAAGGTCAACTTAAAATTTCTTGTTATCTAAACATTGTAGATTTGATCTAAAGTATCTTAAGTACAAATCTTAATGTTACTTACATTAAGTGGTTCAAGGATGTTGAGATGTACAAGGCAGACCATCAACTTCACTGTGATATCTATTGGCACACCATCCGGTATAGTACAGGAAACATTCTCACCAGCTGTGGATTAGACAGACAGACAAAAAGTTCCTATATGTAATCTTAAAAAGTGGGGCAAATGAAGCAAACTGTACCTTCTATGCAAGATCTCATTTACTTCACTCAAAGCAAATGATTCTACAGTCAATTCTAAGTTTGGCCAACTCTAGTTCTAGGTTCTTACACCTCTTTCGGTCTGTCCTTTGGTAGCAATTATCCTTCCTATTCTTTTCCTAATACCTTAACCGCTTACTGAAAACCTACATAAACTCCCACACCTTCTATCAAAACTACAAAGTACTAAAAAACAAAAGTGACAAATATGGATACATGAACTTTCTCTTTTTCTTCTTGAATCCAAAAGCCTCTTTTTAGTCTTCACTACAAAGAGGCTGAGAAAGGGATAAAGTAAAATAGTGTGCTTAAGTCTGAAGTAGCATTTTATGCCCATGCTTATGTTTCAAGTCGAATTTTTTCAGTGCTTAAGTTTGAAATAAATTAGTAGAGAGCATTTTAGGCCCTTTTTGGAAAGTAAACTGCTTCAGTTCTAAAGGTTTTTGATAAGTTGCTCGGTAATTCATTCATTTTTTCACATAGCACTATCAGGACCCTGGGTCAATGACAAATGCCAAGTTCAAATGGATGTATTGAGAAATAAAAGGGACTGAAAACACTTTTTTTTTTTTTTTTAAAAGGTTACCTGTGAGTGAATACTCACAAGAAAAAGATACGGAATCTCTGTTACGGAAATTGCTCCTTGGGAAAACCTGTTATGAGAACACTAACTATCAATTTCAAAATGCCGCATTATGAACAAGAGAGGATTACGCACACTCTCCTATGCAGAGGAAACTACAACTTTTATTCTCTTCTGAAGTGCCTTCTTCTGTAGTTTTTTTTTCCAGCACAATTCCAGAAAAATCTGTAATTACCTATAAGAACGGGGGAAGAAAAGGAAATAATACGATAGGTATGTATGAAAAACCTTTTCACAATGCAAAGATTTGTAGTTAATTCAAATAATCCTTACAAAACATAAATAGGCTATAAAAAGCAACAGTATGTCTCTTTAAAATAGGGAACCACTGTGAAACATTAACATTTTTATATCATATTAACTAACGCTTAACTGAAAATACATAATTTCTCTATATCAAACCAATCTAATTTTCCCAACAGATTAAGAAATGAATCATAGCAATCAGTCTGGCTGCTGAGTCCTGCTACCCTGAAAGACAGACATATCTAGTACCTATGATAACGGCAATAGCTTTTATTATATGGCAACTACATTTTATATTTCATACAGGACTATTATAAAATCTAAATGTGCCCATACAGACTTTAAATATATAATTTAAAATATAAGTAATTTAATATATATAACTAAAATGGGGAATTGTCAATTTGTAAGAATTTCTAGAACACAGAAACGTGTTCAAAACCTAACAGAGAAACACGTAAGTGTTCCTACCTCCAAAGCTTTGTCATATTGTTTATTAGAAATGTATAGTTCAGCTGCAATGTTAACATCTTCCATGGAGACTAGGCCCTGGTGCTTTGAGAAAGCTTCTTCAATTATGTTAATAGCTGAAATAACATCATTGGCTTCATAGTAACTCCTAAAAAAATAATGGCAAAATGGATGAGAGCTTATTTAATTCAGATTATAAAATTCATTTTCTTACACAGACCCTCTAACTATTAACTATGATTTTCACCTTCTTAAAGTTTGGGAGGAGGAAAAAAACTCTTCTTTAAAATCATAATCAGAGCTGATCTAGAGAACAATGTGTAATGTCATAACATTAAGCATCTCAGTCTCCCAAAGCTACTTCATATCATTCTAGCTCACTTCCTCGGTAATGCAATACCAACAACTTTCCTACCTCAATGGGATCTACAAAGCATTGATCCCACCATTTTTTCACTGTCTCTGCACCCTTCCTGTCCTCAGTTTCCTCCTTCTCTGTGATCCAGCATTATAATTACTCCATTGCACATCTCATTTCTCCTGCTCCTCTCTCCCTTTAACAAAATCATCTGATAAAACTCCAACCCTAGTTAATCCAAATATGCCTTCACCACAAGCTGCCCAGCTGCCCATGCTCACTAAACTCTAAATTAATGACCACTAGCCTCAAGTGGGCCCATGGTGCTGGTCAGCAATCTTACTACAGTTACCAGTCCAGTACTTCTCAAACTTGAATGTGCACACAAGTCAACTGGGAATCTTATAAAAAGGCATATTCTGATCCAGTAGTGCTGGGGCAGGGTTGAGATTCTACATTTGTGACAGGCTCTCAGGTAATACAAATGCTTCCGGTCTGTGGGGTAGCAAGACCTCAAGGACCCAGACAGCTATTTCACATCTTCTCCTCTCCAAACCCACAAGTCTCCCATCCTCACTCTCAGCTGATGACCTCACTTCTTATCTTACAAAGAGAATCAAATCAGACATCCCACATACTCCCAACACATCTACCTACTACTACCTACCCATACCCATGGCCATATCTTCTGCCTTCTCCTTTTATCATAAGGCCAACCCTCAACTAGATCCCATTCCCTCCAATCTATTCAAGGGTATCAATCAAGCAATTGTCCCTTCTCTCATGAATCTTCAATATGTCCCTTGGTTGTAGATCATTCCCACCTGAATACAAATATACTGTAATTTTTCCCAACTTAAAAATTGTCTCTTGTCCCTACAACCCATTCCAATTACCTCCCCATTCTTCTGCTCCCCTAGTAAATTTCTCCAAAGAGCTGCCTATCACCCAGACTCCCCCAACCCATCTCCAATGTTCATACTTAGTCCTCATTTTATGTGATCTACTTGCAGTATTTCACACAGATGGTCATCCCTCCTCCTTGAAGTGCTTCCTTCAGTAAAAAATTCTAGAATATCATGTTCTCCTAGTTTCCTCCAAGTTCACTGTCCATTTCCTTACAGCCTCCCTGCTGTTTCTTCCTCATCTTCCTGACTTCTAAACACTGTAGTGCCTCAGGGTTTAGTTCTCAGAACTCTTTCCTTCTCTGTTTCCCCTCCTCCTGCCCCTCCCCCCCATCTCTCTCTCTCTCTCTCTCTCACACACACACACACACACACACACACACACACACACACACACACCCCTTCCCTCATACCTAATACATCAGAAAATCCTTAGAGCTCAGCCTCCAAAATACAGCCAGAATCTGGTTATTTCTTACCACCTCCTACGGCTTTTACCCTGGTCCAAGCTACATTATCCCTTCCATGAATTACTACAATAATTTCCTAACTGTTCCCCCCTGCTCTATCCTTACCATTACTCAATCTATTCTCAAAAGAGCAGCCAAAATTGATGCATTTAAAATTTAAGTCAGATCAAGTCACTCTTCTACTCAAAAACTTCCAATGGCTTCCAAACTCATTCAGGTTAAAAGTCAGAGACCTTATAATGACCCACAAGGGCCGAGGGATCTTTTCCTGATACCTCTCTAACATTACCCCTTCCGGCGCTCCCCCTAAACACTCAGCTTCCATGTTGTTCCCTGAGCATACCTTTGTGCTTGCCATTTCCTTTGCCTGTAATACTCTTCCCTAATATCTATTCCTGTATCTCCTTCAGTTCACTTTCAGGTCAGTATGACCATAACATAAAGAATTAAGTCCTTCTCTAATCCCCCTATTTAAAATAACTCACTCCTATTCCTCAACTTACCTCTCTTCCCTGCTTCATCTTTCTTAATATCACTTAACCAACATCTGACATACGACATATTTAGTTGTTTATTTGCTTACTGCCTGTCTCCCCCAACTAGAAGGTAAGCTCCAAAACAGCAGGAAATTTTAAAACTCATTCAATACTGAATCTCCTGGTGCCCTGTACAGTGCCTACCTGATACCTAATTTATATTCAATAATTATTTCCGGAGGGAAAGTAGGGACTGAGAGAAAGTCTAATCAATCAGAAGTTATAGTAACAGAATTCCATGTAGGAAAGACTTCTATGGCAGTGGCAGAACTGTTCATTACCACCCTTTCCTGACAAGATTATAAATACAAGTGGAAAACAAATTTACTTTCACAGGCCATCTAACAATTCATAAAGTAGAAGCCTACTGGGCTAACCAGTATGACAGCCAAAGATTTGACTAAAAGAAAGTAACCTGGGAAGATCCTCAAAGTTCATCACATACATCAGGGATCGATTAAGGGTTGCCTCCCCTCAACAAATTTCCTAAAAACACTTCCAGTATTCCTACATAGCCCATCTTTGAAGCACAGTGAGTGACCTCACGGCTAAGCATCTTCATGACAATGACCATGGAATTAACAGGGTTAACCTAAAATACCCAGATCATAGATTAACATGGTTAATCCTAGGCTGAAATAGTAGACATCCTAGAAGAGAAAGCATACAAGGCATTATGTAGCCAGAATGTTCCCTGCTTTGTTTTGCTACACAGCATATCAGAGAAGAGAATGTAGTTGGGCATATTTTAGAATAAAATATATACCATAGTCAGTAGCATGTGCCAAATCTAAAGAAAAATTTTCATCTTAAAATGTTATTCTAGGGCTTCCCTGGTGGCGCAGTGGTTGAGAGTCCGCCTGCCGATGCAGGGAACACGGGTTCGTGCCCCGGCGTGGGAGGATCCCACATGCCGTTGAGCGGCTGGGCCTGTGAGCCATGGCCGTTGAGCCTGTGCGTCCGGAGCCTGTGCTCCGCAATGGGAGAGGCCACAACAGCGAGAGGCCCACATACCGCAAAAAAAAAAAAGTTATTCTAGTACAGGCTCAAGATGAAATGATTAAAGAAGATCTCAGAGCACAAACATTTCAATAGCACATTTGCAACAATTTAATATTACTGCAAATGTACCTAACTTCAACTAAATTATGAAAACCTGGGAGCCTAGTCATCCTTTCAGAACATGCTCCATTTTTAAACTTCTGAGCATGTGAAAGATAATCATATATCCAAATTTTTCTAAACAATCACACAGTTGACTTGGAAACAGAAAAGTACTGGGGGGGAAACCTCTATATTGAAGCACAATATGAAATACAAGAAGCAAAACACTTCACTGAACCTCAATAAAAAGTATATCCACATCGAATATATGCTTTGATTTCTAAAATAAGATGATTAATGAGGGCATTTATATATATTTCACTTTGAACTTACTTTGCCATATCTCTGGACAACTGCATAAATCGTTCTCCATCAGACGGAGACAAAAGGTTTAAAATACGCCTATAACCATCCATTGCCATTTTGTGATCTCCCATCTGTTCATAAAGGCTTGATCGCTCCCACAGATAACGGACATTAGTAGGTTCATATTTAAGTGCTAAAAAGAAAAAAAGGAATATAAATAATAGATTTATCATAAAAAGGGGTTCATGGTACCTGGGTGTGACCCACCTTCTTTTCAGAAAATCTATTAAACGCTCTAAACTAATTCTCCAATACAACCAAGTGGGTTATTCTGGAATAAATCTACCTTCACAGGAACTCTAGACTAGGCTTGATCTAAGACCAAACAGAACCTGAAATCTCCATATTAATCTCCATTTGGTCACTGAAGTCTAATATTAACCCTCAAGGAACAGCTTAGAACCAACACTGATCTTGGTGGGAAACTGAAGGTCCTGTTCTTCAACCAACTTTTATGCAGTATTAGCTCACAATATAAAGAAAGTTGCTGATAAACATGAAAATACAGGGAGCCCAAATACCTACCTCTGGTATAACAGAATATAAGGAATAAATATATTTCAGCTAACATCACCCCAGAAGAGCAAGTACATTGATCAAAAAACCTATTATATAACATTTTATCAAAGGAAACGAGAAAAACACTTTTATTACCTTTTGTGTAGCAAAAAATAGCCTGCTTAATATTGTCTTGTTCCAGGGACATTTCTGCCAACCTAACCCATTCTTCAGTGTCACTGGGATTTAAATGTGCAGCAATCAACTCAAACTGCAGTGATTTCTCCATGTCACCTTGGTCCTCATATATCATAGCAAGAGTAGAAAATGGCTCATAAGCCAAAGGAGCTATAATGAATATAAAAAAAAAAATTCCATTCGTTGAGGGAAGAGGCTTGAGCTGATGTCAATTTCATGTTTCACACTATGGATCCTTTCTCTAATATTTAAAGTTTTTAAATAACTTGAGCAGAATCATACAAACCACTTAATGGAATTTAGAATAAACAGTAGAGGGGATTCCCTGGTGGCGCAGTGGTTAAGAATCCACCTGCCAATGCACGGGACACGGGTTCGAGCCCTGGTCTGGGAAGATCCCACATGCTGCAGAGCAACTAAGCCCGTGCGCCACAAACTACTGAGCCTGTGCTCTAGAGCCCGTGAGCCACAACTACTGAGCCCATGAGCTACAGCTGTGGAAGCCCGTGCGCCTACAGCCCATGCTCCGCAACGAGAAGCCACTGCGATGAGAGGCCTGCACACCGCAACACTTGCCGCAACTAGAGAAAGCCTGCGTGCAGCAACGAAGACCCAATGCAGCCAAAACTAAATAAATAAGATAAATGTATTTATAAAAAAAGAATAAACAGATTATATTTGCTTTAGTATATTTTCACATTTTTAAAATACTCTTTTCTGTAAGCAAAGTGTAATTTCATGAAAAACCCTACTCTCTACCATGCCCCCTTCAAGAAAATCCCCCTTTGCTAAGGCTAGACAGAGCTCACTAACTCAGCAAGTTCATCCTAATGAGCATCAGCCATATCAGTGGGGTTAAATCTTCATGATCCGGCTTCCACACCGAAGGAGTATGGGATTAATGGACAGAAACATAAGTAGCACCTAAATCCAGATTATCAAAGTGAAAGGTTAATCCACATTTCTGAAATAATGTTTTTGAATTGAGGTTCTAAGATCACAAGGGATTAAAATCAAAGGTAATTGTCAAAATAAACAATTATAAACAAATAAAGGAACAGATAATACTGAAAGTAGGAACCAAACAAAATATCCTAAAGGAAAAAATTCGATTAATCTTATTTCTGATGGGGTAAAAGAGGAAAAGCAGCGCCCTCAAATTACTCTAATGAATAATCCACGAATCTTACAAGATTTCTAAAAGGACCCTAGACTAAATGAAAGGAAATGCCAAAATACTGAAAAGATAAATTGAAAGTTCACTCTAGTACAACTATCCCTGACACTATGCAGGGCATCATTTGGCAACACATCAGGAGAGCAAAATAATAAATATAAGTGATTAGTCAAAAAGTGACTTCTGAAGATATCCTTCAGTATGCCTGAGGTTTGCAGTTTAATGGAAAGATGACAAGTATATACTGTGTCTTTTATCAAAAAGTAGATTAAAATAATCTAACACTGTCTGATTTGGAAAATAGAAGAAAAAAGAATACTCTTCAAAAGTGGTTTTAAAATAATTTGTTTGCCATATTTTAAAAAGACTAATACTATAAAAGCCTAAAGCTCCTAAAATGAAACATTCAAAAACACACAAATTTAAAAAAAGCCTGTAAGAGTTCAATAAATACTAATGATATTTCATTGAATCATACTCTGCGATTTTCATTTTCTTGGCAATGATACCTACTCAATGTGAAAAGTGGTAAATCACTGTTATCACAATCACGTCCAAGCTTCTGAATATATTTTCCAAATAGCACAGTGAGGTGCTCCTCCGTTTGTTTTAAAAGTCAGACTATTAGGGCTTCCCTGGTGGTGCAGTGGTTAAGAAACCACCTGCTAAAAAAAAGAATACACCTGCTAATTCAGGGGACACGGGTTCAAATGAGGCAACTAAGCCCGCACGCCACAACCACTGAAGTCCACATGCCACAACGAAAGTCCACACGCCCTAGAGCCCATGCTCTGCAACAAGAGAAGTCACCGCAATAAGAAGCCTGCACACCGCTACGAAGAGTAGCCCCCGCTCGCTGCAACTAGAGAAAGCTCGCGCACAGCAACGAAGGCCCAATGAAGCCAAAAATAAATAAATTTATTTTTAAAAAAACGTCAGACTATTAAACTGCTATTGTCAATAATCCCCACATTAAACACCTTGTCTTATGATTTCCATGCACATCAATATCGCCTCTTCACGTTCTCCTCGAGCAAAGCGAATGTTGGCTTCACCCATGAGACCTCTCAGAGCTCTGGGAAGTTTACTCCGAGGCCTTTTCTCCTGTACAGAACAAAAATGACATTTAGATTCAAACAAAAAACAAATCCAACAAAACTTTCCTACAGTAGCAAGTTCAAATCACAGTAAAATATTTAAAGAAAGCAAAAATCAAACTGGTCAAGCATTACTAAATTACTAATTAGAACAAATGTGGAACTGGATGCTGTAAAATGGATTTATATGTCAGGAGATTTATGATGCAATCTACTGAAGATTCTCCTTTCAAATTTATCTACTCAGAATGAACTTGGTTAAAAGAATATCAAGTTACAATATGGACCTTTTAATAGCAAAACAACAGTACATTTTGAGACATGCAATAATTAAAGTTTTACATTTAAAAATCTCTAAAATGAAACATAAGAAACCAGTAACAGTAGTTGTCTCACAGTGTTTCCTTTCTCACAGTTTGAATTCTTTCAGAATATATGTATAATTTAAAGATTCTTTTTCAATTTCTATGTCACATGTTTACATTCCATTTATAAATACGAAAATAAGAAACACTTTACTTTCATCATTTTCTTGGTTTCACGATTGAGAACCATCTCTAATACAAACACGTCGCCTGCAGTGGGTTGCTCAGGTGTCTCCTCCTCCTCGTCCTCCTCCTCGTCCTCCTCCTCGTCCTCATCTTCATTCTCTCCAAGCATGGAAGCAAAGACCTTGTGAACTGACTTACTGACTCCATCTGATGTTTCTCCTAAAGACAAAGACATTGAGGTTGAAAAGGAAAAAAAAAGAAAGCTTTAGCATACTTACTAGTTGCAAGAAAAAACAAACAGTATTTTCTGGAATATAAATTTCTACCCCAGCAATACCAAACTTGAAAGAAAAACACAGACAAATGAACACTCCCAAAAAAAAAAAAAACAATCCAAAGAGGAAAGCTGTCACAAAGCCATGTATTTTACTCTGTAGGAATTGCTGACTCATCCTTTAGGCCTTACCCAGACATACAGGCAAAATTAGTGGGAAATCAGAAGCACACACGGTTAACTGTTAAAAGCAGAGAGGAAAAAAAAAAATAAAAGAATTGTAGGACATAGACCTAAGAACTAAACAAGTCTGGTGGTACATAACTAGGAGGTATAGAACAGTGGTTTAAGGTGATACATAACCAGGGGGTGTAGCACAGTAGTTTAAGGTGATACATAACCAGGGGGTATAGCACAGCGGTTTAAGGTGAGGTCTCTAAAGCCAAGCTGTCTGGTTTCAAACTTCATCTCCATCTATCACCAGCTGTGTTACCTTGGGCAAATTACTGAAGCTCTCTGTACCTCAGTTTGCTCATTTGTAAAAGGGGTCAATAATGTCTGCCTTATAGGGTAACTCTGAGGATGAGATGAGTCTTTACATATATGTACTTAGAAAAATGCCCAGCATATAGTAAGAGCTTAATAAGTGCTATTATTAAAATTAAAATACTATTATTATTTCAGGAACAAAATAACATGACATATTTCATCTGTATCTGAGGATATCACTACAGTAAAATGATTTTTCTAAGTTCATAATGATTATCTTTTTTTTAATAAATGTATGTATTTATTTATTTATTTTTGGCTGCATTGGGTCTTCATTGCTGCACGCAGGCTTTCTTTAGTTGCATCGAATAGGGGCTACCCTTCGCTGTGGTGCGAGGTCTTCTCATTGTGGTGGCTTCTCTTGTTGTGGAGCACGGGCTCTAGGTGCACGGGCTTCAGTAGTTGTGGCACGCAGGCTCAGTAGTTGTGGCACACAGGCTCTAGAGCGCAGGCTCGGTAGTTGTGGTGCACAGGCCTAACTGCTCCACAGCATGTGGGATCTTCCCGGACCAGGGACCAAACCCATGTCCCCTGCATTGGCAGGCAGATTCCCAACCACTGAGCCACCAGGGAAGCCCTCATAATGATTATCTTGAATGATCAAGGAAAGTTAAGCTGATGGTGCTTCCCTGGTGGCGCAGTGGTTGAGAGTCCACCTGCCAATGCAGAGGACGCGGGTTCGTGCCCCGGTCCGGGAAGATCCCACATGCCGCGGAGCAGCTGGGCCCGTGAGCCATGGCCGCTGAGCCTGCGCGTCCGGAGCCTGTGCTCCGCAACAGGAGAGGCCACAACAGCGAGAGGCCCGCGTACCACAAAAAAAGAAAAGTTAAGCTGAGAAGCCAATTTTCTGTTATAGCAGAGACAAGTAGCATATTTTAGAAAAGCTACAAAAGTTAAAATTTTAAATATATATATATTCAAAAATCCTTAAGCTTATTCACTTATGTGAAATACCTCAAATCCCAAAGATGCTGGATAAATGAGACAGTCAATATACTTAAGGAAGAAGAGAATGATAAAACCCACATGTTCTGAGCAACAAATAGTAATTATTATTATGAAGTCATAATGATCATCTTCAAGAATTCTAAACACCCAAAATAAATATGAAAAAACGGTGTAAAATAAATCAATAAAATTTATTACAGTACAGAAAAAAAAAAGAAAAGTCATATGATCATCTTGATACAGAGAAGCATTTTTTTTTTCTTTTTTGGTCATGCTGCATGGCTTGTGGGATCTCAGTTCCCCAGCCAGGGATCATACCTGGGCCCTGGCAGTGAAAGCGCCTAGTCCTAACCACTGGACAGCCAGGGAATTCCCCCAGAGAAGCACTTGATAAAATCCAACACCTATTCCTAATAAAAATTTTAAGTCAACTAGAAATGGAAGGGAATACCTTCAGTTTAATAAACAGTACCTACAGAAAATTTTCCACAAACACAGTTAACAGCTAATTATTCAAAGTCATCAGGAATGAGACAAGTATGCCTACTATCACCGCTCATTTCAATATTTTACTGGATGTCCTGGAGGTCCTAGCTAATGTAATAAGGGAAGAGAAATAAAAGACATAAAGATTAAGGAAGAAATAAAACTGTCATTCACAGATGACATGATTATATACATAGAATATCCAAAACAATCTTTGCATAAAAACTGTCAGAATTCATGAATTAGCAAGGTTCCTGGATACAAAGTCTATATACAAAAATTAACTGCAATTTTTATATCAGCAACAATTAACTGAAAATGAAATTAAAAGAAGTCCCTATTTGCCTGGTGCTCAAGAATAAGAATTTTGCAGTGGAATTCACCAATGTATAGGAGAAAAATACAATGACTCTAGTGGCCATATATTCCAATTAGCAGACTTTGCCTGTTCAAAACTGACCCCTTCCTCTGCCCTGAATACATGTTCACAGTTACCAAAGGTCTTGGTAAAGTTCTGGGACAATACCTTCCTGGGAAATTGGGAGTTTAATATCTTAAAAGGACTGATGGGATTACTTGAGCTGAGGCTAGTATGCCTGACTGCTCATGGGGAGCTAGAACGGGATTCAACTAACCACCTTTTTTTAGGGAGGGCCTAATGGCCACCTCTCAGGGGCAGCTTTAGGTAAGAAAACTGGCAGGCACCCCATGGTGTCTGGTACTACAGTTGCACCTCGAAGATGTGATGACGGAAGAGCAGCTCCTACTCTGAGCAGATAAGGAAGGACTCACAGGTTTTAGAACAATCTCAGCCCCATTTTTCACCGCACTTGCCTGGCAAGGTAAGAAACTATAACCCCAATTTTCTCTCCTCTTTACCCTTTCTTCCCCACTTGATCCAAGGAAGCAGTAACAAAGCCTGTTCGTTTTCTGTCCACCCTACTAGTGTTTTCTCTGTGTCAAGTCTTATTTGTTTGGAGGGAAAAGAACCAGCCTCTATTTCTACCCACTAGGACTAGAAAGTTTAATTAAGTTCTCAATCAGACCTTACGCCCAAAGCTAAATTCTAACTGATAGTTCAGCATCCCAGGTTACTTGACATGGGTAAATGGATACCATGAACTATCATCAGTATTCTGATCACTAAAAAGGTGTATCAATCACCAGAAATTAATAAATTTGCATAATAATTCATCACTTAGGCTCTCATGAGTTTAATTAGTCTGGGTGCAGCAACCAAATACAATATCCGGTCATGCAGAGCTGAGGACTGGATCCTGGCATGAGGTAACATACCAAGATACCTCTTGTGTGTGTGAGGTCCCATATGGAGCCAACTGGCCTTCCACTCTGACATTTCTATCTTATCTCCCATAATTAAAAAAGTGGTTTGGAAGCCACTTTGTATAGAAGTATAATTCATTACAATTTGGGGGAGTATAGTCTAGAAGAATTAGTAATCAAGTGAGAGGGTCAATTTAAAGAATAATGACTCTAAATGGCTCCCAAACAAACACTGATGTCGATCTGAAACACTTCTCCACAAACATAACCCACTAAACTAACCATCATCATAATCAATAATTCAACAAATATTTATTGAGCACCTCTTACACACCACGTACTATGCTCCTAATAAGCCAGGTATCAATGACAGAATACCACTGCAGAAAAAGAATAAAATAACGCTTTCACTAAACTATTAGGTACCCTTAACATTTAATGCATTTAAGGTAGGGATCTTAACATACCTTCATTGACATCTTCGTCCTGAGATTTGGTAGAGTCAATTCCTGATGATGATGGAACTGCAGAGTCATTTGGATTTTCTTCAGCTGATGACTTGCCTTTTTCCTGAAGACTCTGAGATTGAAAATTAATTGATTCCAAAAACAAGTGCACATTTAGCGCTCCCCAGTTGAGAATACAGAATCTGCCTCATTCTCTATTTCTATGACTTGAGCTCTGAACACATACATACTATGTGGAATCTAAATTTGAATATTGCCAAAGCATTTCATAGTACTTAGGTCTCATCCTTCAGGCTGAATCAGTCGCTTGTAAAAAATAATTTTTAAAACCTTGATGATTTCATTAATCTACACGGTGTATCCTTGCTTTTTAAATGAAAAGAGATGGGGTGCTATTAGTTGCATGATTTAGGAAGGAATCCAACAGCTAATCTCAAAAGGTATAATTACTTTTATTTTCCCTCGGACTTCAAGTAAGAAGACATGGAAAGTTCACGTATTTCCTCATAAGTATAAAAAAACATGTCCCAGAGATTTTGTTATCAGACAAGAAAATTCACTCTTTTCTGTGGAAGATTACACCACACCATTGGGAGACTCCTCAAAAATGGAAGCTCAAATCACTCCGTCTAGAAACAGACACTGAGGCCTAAAGAAGAGAGGTGAGTTGCGCAAGAAGACAGTGGCAAAGCTCGGACTAGAACCAGATACTGCCTCCAAACTCTACTTCCCACGCCCCCCATTTAATCTACCAGCGTTATGCTACCCTCAAATAAAAGATGCACTATTTGGCAACAGAAAAAAAGATAAGTGGTTACCACCGAGACAAAAGCTTTTTGGTGGGTGAAATGTTTTGAAGAGGAGCTTAGAACGGGGACGAGGTGAGAACCCGAGTTTCGGTAAAAAGGGGAAGAAACTGCTGGAAGTACCCGGCCCGCCCCATCACAGCGAACGGGGTTACTGGGTCCCCCACATCTCTCAAGTGTTTTAGGGCGACAAGATAGTGGGGAGCATCCTGGCCCATTATCTCCTCACTTTCTTCTCACGGGTTTTTCTCTCTTCTCTCCGCCTTTCGAACTCCTCAAAGGAGATCTTCCCTTCCAGATAGTCGATGAGCTCCGGGCTGAACCCCGACATGTCTGCGGGGATCTGATGTGCAGTTCCAGAAACCGAGACAGAGAAACGGAAGAGCAAAACCTCCCAGACGCTACCCCCACGCCGAGGCGCTAAAAACAAGGACCCGTAGTCCTTCCGGGAAACCTGTCCGGCCTGCGCCGCAACCGCGGCGCTCGGGTTCCGCAGGAGCTTCTGGCCCCGCCTCTTCCTGGCGACGTGGGCGTGGGCAGGACCCGGACTGGACAGCGGCTGGACCCTCCGGGTCGCCGCGCTTGCCGCTGGGCTCAGGCCTCCGGTTTAAGCTTATTATGGAGTTGGAAAAAAAAATGTGCTCTAAGAAAATGTTCCTTTATCTACATCATTTCCCGCAATTCTCCATTAAAATTCTGACTCTCAATCCATTTCTTTTTTGAATGTTTGTTTTTAAAATTAATTTAATCATTGGTGTAGTGATTTTTTTTCTTAATTTAACCATTTGCTCTGCCACGTGCACGTTCCACTTTCCAGTTCTGCCCTGCCACAGAAAGCTAAGGTCCTCCCACAATTTTTGGTTTAACTCTCATCTCCAATCAATGGCACCATCAGTTTTACCCTCTTCCACAAATCCTCAAGCTGTCCCTTTCCTCAGACTCCTTCTCAGTCTGTAACTAGGTCATCTAGACTTAACGTCCCACCTCTAATTCTCACCCAAATTTTCTTCTTTTCTTAACAGTTAAACTTTTAGAGAGAATCAAATATTTGCTATGATTAGCATACACTATTGCCCATTTACTATACAGGCCGTGTACTGTCTTATGCATATTACATTCATATCTCAAAATAATCCTTTTGGATTATATTTTATTATTTTATGTTATTCCTAATGCCAACGTTCTGAATCTAATACGTAGTAGAGCCAAGATTCAAACCCTGGTCTATCTGACTCCAAATCCCATACTTGGAATTAATATGATATACTGCCTCTCCTCAGTGGAACACTTCTTCAGCTCCTACACACTCCTGTGGTTTATATTTTACCTTGTCTTATAACTATTTCTCTGCTGTCCTCTTCTAAAGACACTAGCTAGCTGTCAACATCTTGAGAACAGCACTACCTGATACATCTTTGTGAACTTTCCTCTGTAGGCTAGTAATCTATGCTCAAAACACATTTATGAATTCAACTGGATGGAACTGAAAGTGCCTTGGGAATGGGCAAGGGATAAGAGGTACGGAATGCAGCTCAATACGAAGCTGAGGTTAGGGACAAGTTACAGGGAGCCTATCACCTGGCTTGGCCATTGGTGCCTCTTTATGACAATCCAAATGAGGAAAAGCAACAGTTGGATGGGAGAATGAGGGGCCAGGACCTGTAAGAGGGGAACTTCCAGGTGAGAGAAAAAATCTCCAGCTGGAAGTCATTCCTTTCTCATGATAAAGGATCCTCAGGGCCGTATCTGGGTATAAAATATGGGAGGCTAGGTGAGTGGGTTGAATTAAGGTAATCCACAGAAATCCCTAATAGGTAAATTCCCCCCTGAGTTTCTCCAGGCTGTCAGGGAATTGCGTTTGAGAGGAAGTCGAGTCTCTAGTCCTAACTCTCCTAAGGAAATCAAAAGGAGCAAATCTGGTCACCTGGTAAGGAGAATGTTCTCCTAAGACCCAGATGGCTTAGACTAGCTTGTTTGTTATTGGCTGCCTGGAATATGGGAATAACAATTGTGATGATATAGATTCACATTGCAGAGATTTGCAGCAGGAAGCAAGGGGTGGGAGAACAGTTTTTCTGCTGTGGAACACCTTGATGATGTGACAGTTTTGTTTTTGTTTTTTTTTTACAGGTCAGAATGTAGCAACAGGTCTTGAAATTGGAATCTTTCTGCTTTTCTTTTCTCCACTTCGTTGTAAGTGATGTGTCCCCTGGTGAGTCAGAGGCATCCACATTACCTTGAGATGAAGTGGAATTGTTATAGCAGTAATGAAAATAGCAATAAGAAACTTTCCAGACTTTCAGACTGATTTCTGAGAATCAAAATGGAATGTCTGAAGAAAGCAGAACATTGAATTTATACCATGACGAGAGCATGAAGAGTACACAGGGAGGGAATGACTCCCTCCTTTCTCAAGGGGAGGAGCCAGGGTGGGGTGTGGCACTTTTGGGGAGACAATTTTCCCATGGTTCTCTCACTTTTTTGCAAAAACTTGTGACTGCTTTCACTCTGGACTATCTTTTCAAGGATGTCTGGAGAACAAACAGCCTTGAAAGACAGAGATATTGTCTCCCTCTGGGACAGAGGGCAGGTTTGTTTTCTGACCAGTATGATAATATTTCCCTCTGGGGCAAAGGTTGGGCATGTTTGGGCATGTAGCCCCCTTGTAAGAGTGGGGATTTCCTAAGTTTGGGGTTCCTCAACTGTGGCACAAACCAACTAGTGCCCAGTAAACACCTGGACTCACCTCCACGTGGCCCCCATGATACTTGGGGGACAAGGAGAACCAATAGGAATGTAAAACGCATGCTGCCTGCTGAGCCACGAATAATAAAGTCTATTGCCTTAGACCCACTGGTCTCAGGGCCCACCAGGATCTGTGAAATTGCAGCAGCCAGTGTGTAGCTTGCAAATCGGGTAAAATCTCACACCCTTAATAGTTCTTGACCACACTAGACCCGGGATAGGGGACAATAGGCCATGTCCTAGGGATGGGGAATGGAATGCTCATCAAAGAGGAGCAGAGTCAGCGTTGAGAGGCTGTCAAGGACCTATGCAGAGAAGGACCACAGACCCCTTGGGAGCCTAGATCACCTGCAGAACACTTATTTTCATTGCAGGAAACACTACACTTCTGCTGTTTTCCTAACGACAGTTCTCAGCCAAGGACAAAATCACTTCCCCAGTGGCCTTTTAGAAATGTGAATAGGGAGGTTTTGGTGGTCAAAATAATAGTGCAGGGGTGGGGAAGTCACTAATATACCACTACACATTGTCTGGGGACCAGGTGTGCTAAATGGTCACTACGAAGACTTGTCCTTCCCCAACCGACAATACCATCACTGATAAGAAACTCTAGTCTAGTGGAGTGTAGGCCTCCCATCAACAGCTACCTGCCAGTTGTGAGGAATTTTCCAGCAGAAGGATGCATGTCCTGCGCTGAGACTTTGCAAGCTCATAGCTAAAAGTCCCCTGTGGATGCCCTTCCTTTTCAGAGGCCTTAAAACTAATAAATATTCCCTTTGTGGAGCTCTTGACAACCAGAGCAGGAGTGGTGAAAGGGAAAGGGAAAGCCAGTCACTGGTACTTGAGTGGAACTGGACAGGGGTGAAGCACTCCCTACCACTCTACCATTTATCTGAACAGGCTTATTTTTATGAGGAATAGCTCATCAATAATTACTTATAGGACTTCCCTGGTGGTGCAGTGGTTAAGAATCTGCCTGCCAATGCAGGGGACATGGGTTCGAGCCCTGGTCCGGGAAGATCCCACATGCCACAGAACAACTAAGCCCGTGCCCCACAACTACTGAGCCTGAGCTCTAGAGCCCGCGAGCCACAACTACTGAGCCTGCATGCCACAACTCCTGAAGCCCACACACCTAGAGCCCGTGCTCTGCAACAAGACAAGCCACCGCAATGAGAAGCCCGCACACCGCAACTAGAGAAAGCCCACACGCAGCAACGAAGACCCAACGCAGCCAAACATAAAATATAATTATAAATAATAATAACATATCTTCTAAATGGTAAAACAAAAAAGTCTGGCATTAACTAGAAGCAGCTTCCATTACTGTCTGACTAATAGCAAAATAACACCCATTTATTTCAATTCAGCAAGTATTTATTGAGTGCTTGCTACATGCAAGGCATTGTACTAGGTGCTGGAGAAATAAAAATGGCTTATATATGATCTTGGCTCACAAATATCTCACAACCCTCCAGGGAAAACACTTATACAACTAATTACAATAGAACATATTGAACCAGATATAGAATCTGTTCTTGCATAAATATTTTATTCTTGATATTGGATATCAATCATCCACAAAAAAGCCACAGAAAACTATTTTGGAATGTACAGACTAGTGTTTTTAGGATTACACTGTTTCCTTCTAGTAGTGTTCCTTTTGCAGAAATCAGAGAAAATGATGCAGCTCTTCATAAAGAAAAGTAGCTATTTCAGCTGAGAATATGAGAATCAGAATGATTCAGCCTCAGTTGGGGAGGGGTGGGTGGAGGAAGAGGGTTGGTTATGAAAGAAGGGAAATCCACTTGTTTCTCCTCTCCCTTCCTGAGGTTGTATGTGGAAGAGCCAGAGGTGAGGCATGGCTAGGATATCTGGTGTAGCACAATGTCCACCTCTGAACATCGTGGCAGAGAACATCTCCCAGAGGCCCAAGAGACTCCTAAAATCCCACGTTTCTTTGCCTTCCATTTCAACTTAATTGTGGATATTCATCACTTACTCTCCCTTGATATGTAACTAAGACTGTGAGATCTTTCAATAGCATATGCTGACCATGGGAATGCATCTTCCTTTTAGGAAAAAGATAAATTTAAAACCCAAATTCTATGGTTATTGACTGGGAAGAAAACCCATGCACATAAGTCACATATGGCCCAAAGCTCAAGCTGTTTACATAGCTTGAGCTATGTAGACTAAAATGTAGAATAAAATAATTACAAATTAACAAAAATGGAGGGAAAAAACACATAAAAGTTTAGCCATGACCATGAATCAATTTTTCTAATGAGAAGCTTCATCTGTAGTTTTAAAACCACCAGACATCTGAAAGAAAACATTATAACGAATGGAAAATGAAGATTATACGATTAACACAAAGACCCAAAGATCAACATAGTTCAGTGAAAACTCTTTTTGTCTTCATTTCCTAATGAGAGTTGTTAGGAAAGGAGAGCTTGTATTTATGAAATATTCTCCAAATCAGAAACTTTGCTTCTTTTGCAAAGTTGAATAATTATTATATTACAATATCACTAACTGGTTGCTTTCTCTTTTTTCCTGCTCTTAAACATTTCCTTGTTTCATGCTCACACAAAAGTATGTATTTGATGTTTTCTCTGATACTTATTATTAGAAATCCATATATGCAATTTATAGATGAATAAACTAAGGCTTACAAACAACTTGTATGCAATACTGTCTCATACTGAAATAGGTACTTGGTATTAATAATTATTCTCTGTTTTAGTGTCTGTTACCCTAGGGCCTGAGTGTGGAAAATAATCAAGGGATCCTTCATTAATATACTTGTGTTTATTCTATTTTATTTTCTCATTGTAGGACAGTTCTCAAGTGCATATACCACATGGTAAATTGCATCCTTAGAATAACAATCATTATTTTTAAAAAATCATCCCATTTAAAAGAGCTAATCATCAAAATCCTTTCACAATCACAATGAAGTGCAACAATGGTTTGCGTCCTCACAATTTCATCCTATGCCCATGAAAGAATGGGAGTAGATTTTAATTATGATTCGGTTGCCTTTATTTATTTATTTATTTTATTATTTTTTGCGGTATGTGGGCCTCTCACTGTTGTGGCCTCTCCTGTTGCGGAGCACAGGCTCCGGACGCGCAGGCTCAGCGGCCATGGCTCACGGGCCCAGCCGCTCCGCGGCATGTGGGATCTTCCCGGACCGGGGCACGAACCCGTGTCCCCTGCATTGGCAGGTGGACTCTCAACCACTGCGCCACCAGGGAAGCCCCGGCTCCCTTTATTATTCAGCCAAATGAAAAGCTAACAGACTAGAATCATAGTATATTTTCTTCGACTGCACCATACCTGTTCCTTTTTAAATGGTAGGTATTTATTTGACAGGAATGCTAAAGTAATAAGAATAGTAAAATTCAAATCTTAGACATAAATTTCTAATTTTTTTCCTATGAAGTGCCATCTTTACTAATATTCTACTCTTTTTCCCCCTCTAGGTGAGAAAGTTCAAGCTCAAATATATGCTTAATACTTTCTCCCAAAAGAAACCATTCTTTTAAATTTTTACTATCCATTTAATCCAACTGTACAGCTCAATATATTTCTTTACAGACGATTTTCCACATAATTTAGCTCTATGACCTGGTCTGAAAAAAGATATAGGTATAAGTATGTGGTTTTTAATTATATTTCATAATTCTATTGAGTGATAGTTCTACTATTTTAATATATCTCTCCCCAGAAAACTATGCTTTAAAAATCATAACTGTCATTTCTTTTTAAAACCAGACTGTAAAATTTATGAACCAAATCAGAGTATTAACAGTGATGAGTATCATCAGAACTGAGCAGTTATTTACATGAGGAAATAAAATCATTTTTCTAAACCTCTTTATGACTTTATGACTGAGTTGTATGTTTAGATAGATGCTGGGAATAAAGGGATGAGTTTTACCTGCACTCAGAAGAAACATTCAGACTTTGAGGTAATTGGGGAAGGAGTTTTTCTGTTCTTCATAATCTGCAAATGCAGAAGCAATAAGTTCTGATTGGAAAGAGAGAGGTCTGGGATTCTCGTTCATGGAGGAAATATTTGAAAACATTCCAAGATCAAGACCTCTTCCTTTAAAATATGCCTGAAGGGTTCTGAAAAACTGAAGAGAGAAAGAAAATGTTCCATGTCATTTATCATTTGAACACTCCAAATACTCAAAGATGAGTATTTTTCCCCTCTCATTTTCCCCCCAAATTGACTTTAGAGGTAACCCAGGAGGCAGGAGATGGAAAACTCAGAAACACAAGCTGTGGCTCCTTCTCCCCTTCCCCCTCCTTTCTACCTGACATTTCAACTCTAAACAAAGATAATTCACCATTCTTGAATATCAATTATTTAACAGCCCACAGTGAGAAGATTCACTGCCCATCTCTGAGTACTGAAGTCAGAGATGAAACTGAACTCCACGGTGATCAGAGCTCAGGTGTCTCCTCTCCGATTGATGGTGAGATAGATCCCAGTCATCTCAGACGTGGGGTTTTCAGCTGTGTATTCTGTGAATACATAGAAGCTGTGCAAAGTGCTATTTGATTGTTTTAATCCTATATTGGTATATTTCACATCATTTTCTTTAGAAAAACTATATTTTGAAATCATAATGTCATCATGTTTACTGTATTTGGCATATTTTTAAAAGAGAATTTTTACTGGTATTTTGAATTCTATTTCCTAGATAACATTATGTTGAAAAGAATGCCTAGCAAATTGAAAAGAATGCAGGTCGACTTTCAGTTTTTGCAATGGAGCTTTGCAAGTATTGGTTATGTGAGAAACTTTTGTTATCAGTTCAACCTAAGCTGTGCAAAATGTAATTCCCTGTTACGCTCTTGACTCTGTATATATCAATATATTAGAAATTAAGGCTATGAAGTCAATGTGTATATAATATTTACAAATGTAATGTGCTATGTGTGTATAAGATCATTTCTAAATATAAATTCGTTTCTCCGTACAGAAACAAGTGTAAATTGGCTAGTACACCGGCCACTAGGCTAGCAAAATTCTTCTCTGGTCCTGCTGGGGAATCTTCTCAGCCCTTGGCAGCCTCCTCTCCACCGTGCTCTAGCAGAGTGCAGTGTGCATAACTCCAGGGAGGTGCCAATTTCACCCTGCAACCTGGCATGTCCCAGTGGCTGTTCTTACCAGATCTTGGTTTCTAGGATTGTTGAGGGGCTTCCATTTTTCTTCGTTTCTCAACACTGCTCCATGCACAAGCCCAAGTAGCACCAGGGCAACAGCCAGCAGCAGGAGTGCTTTGGGCATTGTGGAAGGAAGCTGAGTGAAAGGAAGGACCAGGGAAATGTCAATGGCCAGAGAGAGAGATATTGAGGAGGGAGAGAGAGGAGAAGGGAGGGCAAAAGTAGAAAAGAGAAAGAGGAAACATTTTTAAAGGGAGACAAGGAAGAAGAAATAGTATATTTGTTCACCTGAATTTTGCAGCCCTCTTTTTTTCCACATTCATTTCTTAATGAACTCCCCTAAAACCAATTATTAGCTTAAAGGAGTCCATGATAAGGAGAATGTTATACAGTGATAAAGCAATTATGAATACAACCTAGAAAGTGAGTATGCCTTTTCATCTGAAAAAAATTGCACTTTGTTGTCTCCAAAGAAACTGCAATTCTTAACAATAACAACAAAAAAAGAAAAAATAACCAATCTTAAATTACTTTAAGTGTTAAGACAGCAGTCTTAAAAAAAAAAAAGAGAGAGAAAAGAAAAAAATATACACCCCGAACTGAAAGATGCACCTTACACACAGGTCTGAGACAGACACACACCACACCAGTGTAAGTAGAGATTGTATCCCACCCCAAGGTGTGAAATGGAAATGAAACACACAGAAAGAGCTAATAGAGCTTACCAGGAGTTTGGTTTTGCCTGGCCCTAGTTGTTTACCCTGCCTACAATCTGCAAGGCGATTCATGGCTACTTATAACCAGTGGATCGGCTGCAGGTGGGAGTCATTGATGTGAGCGGGGGTGGGGGGCTCAAAAATAATGATTCCATTTTCATCCACAGCACAAAGACCCTTGAGAATCACATCTTCAGGCTTCTTCAGGGTTAACAGTGAAGCTATTTGTCTTAAATACAGCAGACTCTCCTCCAACCACTGAACATTTCATTTGGATGTTATAGAACACACAAGGCACTTCCACACAGCAAAATGGCTTTCTCCTTTTTCACTTTTAAGAGAAGGTATATACACAGCAGCTGGGAATATGATAATGATTATCCCACCTAATAGAATGCTCTTTTGGAGCTATCAGCCTTTCAAATTAATCACATTTTTTAAACAGAAAATTCTATTGCAAGAGACAAAATTGCTCTTTGTGACCCATACCTTATATTTCTTCTTAGAATCTCAAGAAGCTTTACAAGTTTTAAATAGTGGTATGGTTACTCATAATACCCTTTCAAAATAGAGCAAAAAGATAGCACGTTTTGTGGAAAAAAGAAAAATTACCTTACCTATAGCATCCCCTTGCTAAATAAATGCCATCCGCAGAAAATGGTAGGGTTGAGAAATTGGACTTGACGAACTGAAGTTGCTTTGGTTCCAATAATTCAGAACAATCCAGAACAAGCTTTTTGTTGAGAAGGCTAGTAATCTGGACTGGAAATTAGAATACCTGGCTACAATCTCAGTCTTGCCATTTTGACCTTGGGAGGGTCATTGTGACCTTCATTTATTCACGCCTTTGTTTATTCAACAAACTTTTACTGAGTGCCTACTATGTGCCAGGCGCTGCACAAGGCTTTGGGGATAAAATAGTAAGAATAATAGATTCCCTGCCCTCATGGAATTAACACATTAGTGGGCAAGACAGGCGTTAATCAAACCATCATATAACAAAGTGTATAAATATCGATGATGATAATTTCTATTGAGATTATGGCACTATGACAGGGTAGAAGAGGTGGATTCGATGCAGTCTCAGGGATCAGGTAAGGCTTCTGTGAAGAAGTGACCTTATTTCTGGTAGATGAGTAGAGTTACCTAGGCAACCTAGGGAGGACAGAGGGAGAAGAGGTTCAGACAAGGCGAACAACTGTAGTAGACCTTGTGGCTGGAAGGAACGTGGCAAATTAATGCACGTGGAATTAAGTCAGTATCTGAGGAGTATAAGGAGCAAGGTGGGGGGCTGAGGCAATCTGGGCCTTTAGAGGTAGTCGGATTATGATCTTTCTGCTGTAAACAATGCTAACTGATTGAAAAGTTTTAAGCATCCAAGTGACTTGATAACAGACTTGCAATTTTAAAAAGCTATTCTGGTTGCACTGTTGGAGGACAGACTGAGCTAGAAAAGAGGGAGACCAGTTAGGTGGCTACTGCAATAGTCCAGGCAGGACAAGATGTTAACTTGGATTAGGGTGGTAGCACAGATGCAGAGTTGTGGATGGATCTGAGAGATATTTAGAAGGTACTGATAATGTACTGGATACTATGGGAGGCAGAGCTAAGGGGAAGAGAGTTTCAAGGCCAATCCTTAGGTCTCAGGATTATGCAGCTGAGCAGACTACAGTGCCATTAGCTGACATATCAAACACTGGCATGAGGAGATGAGGCTCAAGAGTTCCAGGTGGGACACGTTGAATTTGAGGAGCCTTGGAGATCTCCAAGTGGGGATGGGGAGTATACAATTGGATACACAGGCCTGAAGCTCAGAGGAGAGGTCTGGAAAGGAGATGTAACTATGGGAGTTGTAAATATGGCATGGAAAGGATGAGATTACCTCAGTGAAGATTAGCAAATGAGAAGAAAAGGTGACGTAGGACTTGAGCTTTGAGAAATTTTAACATGAACCAGCCCTATACCAGAATCTATATGAAGGAGACCATGGAGGTAGGGGGAAAACCAGGAGAGGATGGGAGCAAGAGAAGAAAATGTTTCAAGAAGGGACAAATTGGGTAAATGAGGACTTAAAAGGATCCACAGAGCATTAGAGATGTTTGGGTAGATGGAGGTGAAGGTCAGATTAGAAGGGAGTCGAAGGACAGGAAAGAGAGAATGAATCCATCAAGCTCTTGAGAAGTTTGCCTGTGTGTGTGTGTGTGTGTGTGTGTGTGTGTGTGTGAGAGAGAGAGAGAGAGAGAGAGAGAGAGAGAGAAGGTGCTGATTTTATTGTTAAGACTTGAGTCTGTTTAAATGTCAGTGGTCAAATGAGTAAAGTGAGTAAATGAATACCCTGGAATTTCATTACATCAACTGTCCTTAAAACTGCAGGACTTTGGTACGGTTTTCAGGGCAGACAGAGACACAGATGTAGAGAACAAACGTATGGACACCAAGGGGGGAAAGTGGGGGTGGGGTGGTGGTGGGAGGAATTGAGAGATTGGGATTGACATGTATATACTGATGTGTATAAAATGGATAACTAATAAGAACCTGCTGTATAAAAAAACAAATAAAATAAAATTTAAAAATTAAAAAAACAAAAACTTCAGGACTTTGACGTTAAAGCACCTAATAATATTGAAGTATTGTGTTGAGATTATTAACACTGTAAACTCCTTAAACAGTGCTCACCTTTACGTTCCCCCAGTACCAGCATTGAGCCCAATGCATAGACAATGAACTTTTTAAATGGGAGAGACTGAATAAATAAGAAAAGATTTGCATAACCATTTACCTATGAATAATTTCTAACTTTAGAACCGTTTGTATGAAACCATAGCTCATTTGTTTTAAGAGCTCCCCATGTAAGAAATATTTATAGTTTCTCAAAAGAGCAATGGACTAAAAGTAACACACACATATTGTCATCTTGTTCACTAAGACTGGAGTTTTCCTGATTGTTAAAAGAAGTTATATATTTAAATAAAACTATCTTAAATTCTTGTAATTGTTTCTTAATTTCAAATCTCTGTCTTGAAAGGCAAAAACTGATGACATTTTTTTCAGAATGTATCAACACAGCACTAAGTAGGTATTTTGCAATTATTCAGTTGATAAGTTCAATCAAAAAAGAGGAAAAAAACCCAGGAGAGTTCAGGTTCCCAAACCATTAATTTCTAGTCTAAATGGCCCCACTTGGCCTCTTCATTAAATAGAGTGTGTGTAAAAGTAGCAGTTGGGATATTCAGCCTTCCACACCTAGACGCATCTGAATGAAGATCTTCGCTGGCATTTCTCAACCAGAAATTAAGAGGAAAATAGAGTACTCAGCACAGGGCTTCCACATAAAGGAAATCCAAAAAATATGTAGTGACTGAATCACAAACTTAATTAGATTATAAATTCAAACATAACGGTAGAACTACCATACGACCCAGAAATCCCACTACTGGGCATATACCCTGCGAAAACCATAATTCAAAAAGAGTCATGTACCACAATGTTCATTGCAGCTCTATTTACAATAGCTAGGACATGGAAGCAACCTAAGTGTCCATCGACAGATGAATGAATAAAGAAGATGTGGCACATATATACAATGGAATAGTAACTCAGCCATAAAAATAAACGAAATTGAGTTATTTGTAAGTGAGGTGGATGGACCTAGAGTCTGTCATACAGAGTGAAGTAAGTCAGAAATAGAAAAACAAATATCGTATGCTAACGCATATATATGGAATCTAAAAAAAAAAAAAGGTTCTGAAGAACCTAGGGGCAAGACAGGAATAAAGACGCAGACATAGAGAATGGATCTGAGGACACAAGGAGGGGAAAGGGTAAGCTGGGACAAAATGAGAGAGTGGCCTGGACATATACACACTACCAAATGTAAAACAGATAGCTAGTGGGAAGCAGCCACATAGCACAGAGAGATCAACTCAGTGCTTTGTGACCAACTAGAAGGGTGGGATAGGGAGGGTGGGAGGGAGGGAGATGCAAGAGGGAGGAGATATGGGGGTATATGTATATGTATAACTGATTCACTTTGTTATAAAGCAGAAACTAACACACCATTGTAAAGCAATTATACTCCAATAAGGATGTTAAAAATAAATTCAAACATAATGGTAAAGATGAGGAGAGGAATGAAGAGGACATTGTGGCAGGCACAGAGGGATTTTAAAACTATTGGACTGTTGGACTCTATAACCTATTCAAACCCTTCTTGTTCTTATTAGGAAAAAAAAAATGACAGAGCTGGTATAGCTATTTAGCTGTATCATGAACAGGGACGAGAATTTTACCTCCTTTTTCTTCCCGCTGGTCTGAGTAAGGGAAAGGGAAAATTACTGTTTATAGACTGCTTCCTCAGTGATGATGAGAACTTCAGAGATAAAAGAAAGGTTGCTTACACGACTAATAGAGTGTGCGAGGCAGCTTTCTGCTCACAGCAATCGTAACCGCTTTTTGTGGCAGTGGGCAGATTTCAGTTTGAAAATGACTAAAGAGAAGAGGGGGAAAAGGGATAAGCCTCTTGCCAAGCACAGAACAGACGCAAAGAGAACCCACTGTGACCTCGATGGATGGGAGAGGCTCACCCCTCATATCCTGGGGCCACATAAAGTTTCCAGATCCTGTGAGACCCTGGGGAGGTGACGGAAGGTCCAGAAACCGCTGAAATTGGATCTTTGCTCCCCAACCCCATTCGGAAAGGGGCTTAGAGCAGACAAGTTGGTTTTAAAAAACCCATGACATTCTCTAACACCTCCACAATACAGCTGACTGTTCCTTTCGGCAGTATCAGTACAGGGTAAGTACCTCTGACTGTAGAGAGTTGACCCTCAGAATTCTCTAGCTATTCACCATGGAAAAATCTGTTTTATTCTTTGCTATCCTCTATTTTGTTTAAAAAATGTGAAAGGAGTATTTTGAAGAGAAAAAGAGATCTTCCTCCAAAAACATGTTACAGCTGTTTAGGGCCAGGGTGTGTGCCAATCCTAGAAGCCAAGGCCAAGTGGGGTGGCCATCCTTCCCTGAGAGCATTTGCTTTCAAGCCCAGCTTGGTCTCAAGGCCTCTGCTTTCGTCAGGTCTCCGTTATCATCAGCTGGGGCTTCAGCAGTGGCCTCCCTTCTTCCCAAGGTCCCTCCCCTGGTTGGTCTTCCTCCCTGCCACCAGCCTTCCTGAAACACAAACACCATGGGCTAGTTAGAGAGGGACAGCCAGCACATATCTTTCAATGCTGCCCCAAGTTCCAGCTATTTCTCCTGCAACTAAGATGAAGGAGTAGAGGCAACAAAAGGTAGAAATTATAACAATCATGCTTGATCTGAAACCAGCTGGGAGACACAGAGCAAGAAAATGGACATCTAGATTCACAAGGTGACTGAAGTATCAACCAAACTCTCTCAGCCTGAGTCTGAGAACCAGGTCCCCAAACCCTTGCCACCTCAGGCCACATTGGTATCTCCAAAGTCATAAATAAGTTAAGGATTTTTCCTAAAATATAAAAGGTTAAATCATTTCTTATGACTTTGCAAAAAGCTTTTCAGCAGGCAGTATGTTTTTGTAGCAGAGAGCCTGAGGTAGTTGGTAACAAGTTTGTTTTTGCAACTGACCCTGGTGGAGAGATAACAGAACAAAAAGGTCACACAGCTCAAAAAAAGCTTACTTGCATCCCGTCCACCTCTAGTGGCTTCAGGATGCCTATAAGATAAAGTCTAAGCTCTTGACTATGATGTAAAGACCCTCAATATGACCCAGTCCTACCATTCAAGCCATTTGACCTCTCTAATGGACACCACCCACACATATACCTCAGTGCCTTTGAACACACTGTTGCTTCTGCCTGGAATGCCTTCTCTAACCCTTGTGGGTTCTCAGAACTTCTCCCTGTCCTTCAAGGCCCACCTCAAATGTCACATCTTCTGAGAAAAAGAAACCACTTAGTTACTTCAACAGCTTTTACCTTGCTGAATTTGGACGATGATATTTGCTTCCACATGTCTCATTGTTCCAAGGTGAGTTCCTTAAAGTTGGCATCATGTCTTTTTTATCATTGATTCTTCAGAGTTTGGCATAAGGCCTGGCATAGAATAGGCCAGCATATCACAAATGCTTATAGAATTAATCATTCTTTAGGTAAAACTTGAGTTCAGATTCTTGCAATTTTCTTTTGAAATTTGAGCCTTGTTACATTTCTATTTTGTACTGTCCATCTAAAGATTTACATAATGCCATATTTTAATAAGGAGGGAAGAGATAACTGTAGGTAGGCAATAAATATTTTTTGATTTGTCTTGAATATTCAGTGGACTAGTAAAGTGTAAATTAACATTCAGTCTAGCTGTTGCACACAAACCAACGGAGACTGGAGTGTGGCACTTTTATGACCACACATGCCTTTCTATTTAAATTGTTCTGGAGCTGAGGCCACAAGCCAAGGAATGTGGGCAGCTACCAGATGCTGGAGAAGGAAAGGAATAGATTCTTCCCTAGAGTCTCCAGAGGGAGCATGGCCTTGTCCACACCTTGATTTTGGCTCAGTGATACTGATTTCAGACTTTTGGCCTCCAGAACTGTGAGAGAGTAACTTTCTGTTGTTTTAAGCCACCCACTTTTTGGTAATTTTTTACAGTAGCCATTGGAAACTAAGACAAGGAATGTCAAGATGTCAGGCCAATCACAAAGGAGAAAGACCCATACTCACCACAACTGCTTTAGCCTCTACTGAATACATTGCACCATGGAGACCTAGAAGCTGTCTCTATTCCCTTTTAAGAAAGGTGAAGCTTCTTCTGTCTTCCAGTTCACAATACAAAATGGATTTGGGTTGAAATGTCTATTATGAACCTGAGGTTCTACATGAGGAAAACTATACTATAAAATGTCTCTTTGATATGAAAGGGATGAGAAAAGTTTCCATCTTAGACTATTAAATTAGATAAGACCCCACCCCTGAGTTACATAATTTTGTAATGGACCTCATATTTTAACCCATTGATAAAATTATTTAAACACCTGGAAGAAACACCATTCTTAAAATACCACCTAAATTTCCAGGTGCATATTTTGCATGATAAAGGGAGTAGTTTCAGAAAAGGGGAAAAATTGAGGACAATTCACATGGGTATTCCTTTGGATATTTTGGGGCATAATGGGCAAATGATTCATTTTCTTAGTGCTATTCATCAATTGTGAGCTCTGAAATAGAGCCAGTGAGTTTTTATTTAAAAAAATCAACAAACCCCGCTCCCTCAAACAATCCCCCCCCCACAAATCGATGGTTAGTTCCTAGTATTCTGGGAGCTCTTTAGTTCTCTAGGTGCATAAAGTGTTATACAGTTATTTTAAACAAAATAAAATAAATAGCAGACCTTTACTCTTCCAAAGTGCATTCTGTAAGTCTAGCCCTGGGGAAACTCCCAAGAAATCTCAGCAGCAGAGATGATGTCATCTTAATCCTCCAACAATAATGTGCTTCCAAGTGGCAGTGAGGACGTTCTAGGTTTCTGCTAAAAATACTACCTCCTGACTTCCGTCTTTAAAAATTCTACTTCTAAAAATTGGGTTATTTGAGGTTTTATGATTGAGTTGTAGAAGTATTTTATATATTCGGAAAACAAATCCTTTAGAGAAATATGTTTCTCTGTCTGTGGTTTGCCTGTATACTTTCTTAATGATGTCTTTTGATGAGCAGCAGTCTAATTATGATGAACTATTATTTAACAATTTTTTTTTTGGCTGCGTTGGGTCTTCATTGCTGCACGCGGGCTTTCTCTAGTTGCAGAGAGCAGGGGCTACTCTTAGTTGCTGTGCATGGGCTTCTCATTGTGGTGGCTTCTCTTGTCGTGGAGCACGGGCTCTAGGTGCGCGGGCTTCAGTAGTTGTGGCACATGGGCTCAGTACATGGGATCTTCTCGGACCAGAGATCAAACCCGTGTCCCCTGAATTGGCAGGCGGATTCTTAACCACTGCACCACCAGGGAAGTCCCCTATAATTTAACAATTTTTAAATTGTCATTGCTTTCTTTAACCTAACTATGCACATTTGCCTACCATCACATCTCAAAGTTTTCTCCTGTATTTTCTTCTAGAATCTTTATAGTTTAGCTTTTACATTTAGGTTTATGATTCATCTCGTTAGTTTTGTATATGATGTGAGGAAGGTTCCAGGCTTATTTTTTTTCCCATATAAGTATCCAGTTACTCCAGAACTGTATGTTGAAAAGATTTGCTTTTCCCATTGGAATGTTTTGGCACCTTTGTCAATAATCAATTGACCATAAACACATGGGTTTATTTTTGAACTCTTTGTTCTGTTCCACTGATGTACTTACTACTTATCTATCCTTTTGCCAATACCACACTGTCTTGATTACCATAGCTTTATAGTAAGTCTTGAAGTCACGTATTGGTGTGATTCTTTTCCAAAATTGTTGTGACTATTTGAAATTGTTTGCTTTTCTATATACATTTTAGAATCAGCTTGTAGAGTTTTAGAAAAATAGCCTGCTGGAATTTTTATTGAGATTGCATTTAATATATATATCATTTCGGAGAAAAATGACATCTTAAAAATAGTGAGTCTTCCTATCAATGAATATTATCTCTCTTTATCTTAGGGCTTTAAAATTTTCTCTAAGCAATATTTTGTAGTTTTTGGTGGAAAGACCTTGTACATATTTTTATTTATTCCTAAGTATCTTATAAATGGCATTTTATAAAAATTATTTTACAGTTGTTTGATATTTGAATATGGAAAATACTTTTTGTATATTGACCTTAAATTCTGTGACCATACCAGTCCTAGTAGTTGATTTATATATTCCTGAGGGCTTTTATAAATTACTGGATTTGATTTGCTGGTATTTCATCAAGAACTTTCACATTTATGTTAACAAGGAATGTTGGTCAGTAACTTTTTGTAATTTCTTTGTCATGCTTTGTTATCAGGCTATGCTTGCCTCATAACATGATTTGGGAAGTGGTCCCTCCTCTTTTATTTTCCAAAAGAGTTGTCAACATTGGTGTTACCCAATGTTCAACAGAATTAAAACTTCAATACAATTCACCACTGAAATAAACTGGGCCTGGAGTCTTCTTTGTGGGAAGCTTTAATTTTTCTAAGTCAGGTTTATTAGCATGTAACTTATATATCCTTTTTAGTAAAAAGTTCCACAAATTTTACATAGTTATGTAACCACCATCACAATCAAGATTTAGAACATTTCCATCACCCCCAAAGCTCCCCTCAAGCCCCTTTGGAGTCAGTTCCCCTGTAACCACTCTTATGTTTTCTGTCACTACAGTTTTTCCTTTTTCTCTCACATAAGTAGAATCACACAATATGGCATGTTAGCATACTGAACTTAAGAGTCATCAATATTATTTCACATATCAGCTGTTCACTTCTTTTTACTTGCCAAGTAATATTCTATTTTATGGATGTGCCACAAATTTTCTATCCATGCACCAGTTGGCAGACACTTGGTTTGCTTCCAGTTTGGGGAAATTATTAACAAAGCTGCTATAAATATCTACATACAGGTCTTTGTTTTGACATAGGTTTTCATTTCTTTTGAGTAAACATATGGAAGTGGTATCGCTGGTTCATATGCTAAAGGTATGTTTCACTTTCTAAGAAATTGCCACACTGTTTTCTAAAGTGACATTCTCTTTTGCATTCCCACCAGCAATGTACGAGAATTCTAGTTGCTTCAAATCTTTATCAGCACTACTGCCAGTTTTTGAAAATTTTTATTTTAGGTACTGTGGTTATAATTAGCATTCTTCTAGTGACTATGTTGGGCATCTTTTCATGTACTTAGTTTGTCACCCATGTATCTTCTCTGGTGAAGTGTTTAAGTATTTTGCTCATTATAAATTTAGTTGTTTTCTTGTTGGTGAATTTTGAAAATTCTTTATATTTATTTTAGATACAAGTTCTTTATCAGATGTATGTTTGGTTTTCTCTCACTTGCGAATTGTGTTTTCATTTTCTTAACACTGTTTTTGAGCAGTGTTGAAGTTTTTATTTTTGGTGAAGTCTAATTCATCAATTTTTGTCTTTTATGATTTGGGCTTTAAAATATTTAAAAATTTCTATTTTAATTTCTCCATTGGCATTCTAGCTATACCTCTTTGAATTATTATTTTAATGGTTGCTTTAGGGATTATAATATGTAATCTTACACATAGGGAACCACAGGTAATAATACTTTAAAATTAGCTGGGGTCAATTGTAAAAAGAAAAACTTCAATTATTTCTTAAAGTTTTTCTAAATGTATATGTATTAATCTATTTAGTAAATATAATAACTGGACCATAATTAAAATTTCTGTTATATAAAACGCCAATATATACAAAAGTAAGGAGAAAAGAATAATGCAAGTCCACGTACTTATCACTCAGCTTCAACAATTATCAACACATAGGCAATTTTGTTACAGACATAATTTTTGTTGTTAAATCAGAATTTTGAATTATCTTGGGTCACTGTTATGATTACTCATTTGAAAAAATATTTAACAAATTTCTACCATGTAAAATATGCATTGCTAAGTGTGGGACTACAAATAGGTGTATGGAAAGGGACACGATCCCTGACTGCTACGAGCAAACAATCTATATGGAGAAACAGCATGGTGTGGTGGAGTTTCAGAACCAAATTTAACCATGTTCAAAACTGGACTCTGCCATTCTCCTGGGCAAATATTATTTAATCTCTCTGCACCTCAATTTCCTCATCTGTGAAGTAACCCTACTTTGCAGTGTTGTTGTAAGATTTAGAAATGATACGTATAAAGGGCACCTGACATGTAGATGCTAAATGTCACCATTAAGAACTGCACATAATGTGACCTAATGTGATGATTCCCATAGGATATGAAACTATGACAGCAAGAGCTAGAAGTAGGGATAAGATTAGTCCTGACTGGCAATTGGTAGATTTTTACGGAGAAAATTTTGACAGCAAAGATGTGGGAAGAAGTTCTTGAGCAAAGGCAGTGAAGCAGCAAAAGGAAGACAAAGGAGATGCAGTAGCCAAGTTTGCATGTGTGGCAGACTTGGCTCATTGTTTCCTTTTATCCCTTTTGTTATGGGCGGAACTGTATTCCCCTCCCCCCAAAGTTTCATATGTTGAAGTCCTAACCCCCTATCAGCTGGCAC
Source organism: Delphinapterus leucas (assembly GCF_059928025.1). Lineage (NCBI taxonomy): Eukaryota > Metazoa > Chordata > Mammalia > Artiodactyla > Monodontidae > Delphinapterus > Delphinapterus leucas. The sequence goes on along the minus strand of NC_143136.1, from coordinate 38,542,333 downwards.
ATTGATCTTGGACTTCTCAGCCTCCAAAACTTGAAGAAATAAATTTCTGTTGCTTAAGCCACGGAGTCTGTGGAACCCTATTATAGCAGCCCAAGAAATACACCTTTCTTCTTAGATGTTGTTTGGGGTAGCACAAACCCAGCTTAAAAACTTGATTCCGCCATCTCCCTTGCATTTCTTTAGTGGTGATATTATTCTGGCCTGTGAGCTGTAAGTGGAAGTCCCTGAGAGTGGGAAAGGGAGAGGAGAGGGAGAATCCTTTCCAAATAAAAGGCAAAATTCCTTTTGCTCCTTTCCCCTCCTTCCTGGAATGGAAATATCATGCAGCCACGGTATTGTTATGAAAGCCACACATTAAGGATGGAGAACAAATGCGATAGAAGGAACTTTGGTTCTTGATGACTTCATGGAGTCTTATCCTGGACTTTCTACCTGAAACTTTGATTGTTTAAGCAACTATTTCTCAGGCTTCCTGTTTCTTGCAAACTAATCCTAACTGAAACAGCCTGTGTGGGGAGGAGATGGGTGTCTTTACGAAACGGTAGGAGAGAAGGCTGGAAATGGATCAAACTGTCAAGGAGTTCAGGCTGTTTCCTATCAAACATGGGGGAAGATTAAAAGGTTTTGAAAAAGAGAGTGATAATGCTAAATTGCTGTTTAAAAAAGGATTAATGGGAATATGCAGGAGAAAAAGGAAGAGGGTGAGACAATGAGAAGATCATTTGTGAAGCTGCTGCAAAATTAGGAATACTAGTAACGATGGTCTGAATTAGGGTGGGAGTCAGAAAAGAGTGAACTAATGTAAGGGTGGCCCTAAAGTGCTGGACTCTTCAGGGCCTGTGGTATGCAAGGAGGAACTAGATGGTAAGCAAAGGAGACATGATCAAAATGAATGGAGGTTCAACTTTAGTAGCTGGAGGATTTAAGAGAAATTTGGAAACTGAAAGGAGTTGTTAATTAGGGAGGGAGAGAAATCATAAGGTTAAATTTCAACAATGAGTTGCAACTGAATTTGTTTAGTTTGGAGGAAACTAGAGATTGCAGAGCTGGAAGAAAGCACCTATCATTTCTTGTACACAAAGGTGTAAGATGCATTTGGTTCATTAACTCATTTAATGGTAATATTTAAGATAATATTATTGTCACAATTTATGGATGAGGATACAGTCTCAGGGAGGCTAAATACATTACCACTGATTCAGAAATACTTAGATATGGAACTGAGGGAGCAAGTCTGTCTGACTTGGTGAATCATCAACCAAGAATTTAACACTGAAGTCACAGATGAAATCTCTAAGGGAAAATATAGAAAGAGTAATAAGGAAAGCTGTGGGCATATCACTGGAAACATTTTCTTCCAAAGCAAAAGGAGTAACTAGTATGGTCAGAAAAGATTTTCAGAGAGTAGGAAGTGAACTAGTATTGATAATTACATATTGCAGAACTCAGACAGTCTGGTTTGAATACTACATACGGCAAATTGCTTAATTTCTCTGAGTCTATTTCTTTTCTTGTAATGGAGGATAATAATCCTCCCTCTAAAGGTTTTTATGGAGAATGAAATGAGAAACTGAACATGAATGTGTCTGGCATGGATTCTGGTACAATAGGTACTTAGTGAATGTCTGCTGAAAGAACAAAGTATAGGTGACAAGGTGGTCTGTAGAAACCCCACAATATGGTCTAGAATGTTTTTATTGAAAGAAATTGCTTATACTTTTCAGTTTTTCTATGATTTGTTTCTTTTCCTTCAAAGTTGAATTACAGAGTATATTTCTGATTAAGGATTCCAGTTAGTTGCATTTTGGCACCTAAAGATCCTACTGCATTTTAGTCTCACTGGAACAATAAAAAAAAGTTAATTTAAAACTATAAGGTACTGCAACAAGACGAAGAAAGAACAAAATGGAGATTCAGAAAATCCATTCTCCACTTGGTCCGCTGTAGTTAAGGTACCTAGGATCTTGGGAAAAATGAAAATTAAGATAGGCTATTGGCTGGCAGCAACTTAAGACATTTTGGTTGTGTTCATAATATGCTACACACAGGGAGTCAGGCAAGGTCCCACGTCAAATCTAACACAGAAAGAGGCTTGTCTACCACATCCAATTAGTTGCTAACCCCTAAAGAGTCCCCTTACATTGTTTCACTCTTTTTTTGGCTCCCAACCTAGTTTAAATCATCATTACTAGTATTCCAAATTTTGTAGCAGTTTGATAAATGATCTCTTTCTCCTCGTCTCACCTACTTCCCTTCTATGCTGCGTATTTTATTCCCATTAATTTTTTTACACACAAAGATTTTACAAACTTCAGTATCAGAAAAGAACTCCCCAGTGCTGGCTCTACCAGTTTCATTCCTGTCTACCCTACCCAATAGATCACAGCTGAAGGACTGTAAGTCATGACGTTTAAGGTGCCTTACTCAATTCCTTTGGTCATTAAATGTTTCTAACAGTAAGCCAGCTTGGAGCGAGGCATTATTTCTGTACCCCAAGAAGGCTATCAGGGAAACAATGCCTCATGTATATTTTCATGTTTCTGCATGGTTTGGCTTCCTGAGCAAAGGAAATTGACATGCTATAAAGACATGTCTCTTTTCCCCAGAAACATTTACTCTCCAGTGCTCTTCCTCCCCATGCCTCCTGTTTGGCGGAGCCACACGCTTACATTCTATGGGAAGATGAAACCTGGAGCCGTCTGTTTACATTCGAAAAGACTGTAAAACATTTGTGAACAAAGGCTTTACTTCCTCTCTCAGGAGGGGAAGAGGGCAGCATGTAGCTTATATAAACTCCCAGATTTATAATTTCAGAGTTCCTTCCCTGTGGTGCAGAACAAAACAGAAAACCCCATTTGAACATTCAGGGTTCACCTGGCCCCCCTCACACTGCCCCAAGGGGGAAGAATGGGGCAAGGGGAACTGCCGTGGTTATTGCTTTAAGTAATAATTTTTGGTTCCTGATCCAGAAACCTCATTTTTTTGCTTTCAGGATAATATAAATATAGCTATTAAAACCTATTAAAGACAATCTCAAAGGCTTACAAAAATATATTCTAAACTAAGTTTCTTCAGAAGGGGGTTGTGTACATTCTAAGTGGTGTGCAAGGCAACATGTTGGGATGTGGGAGGAAAACAATTCATCTTCATGTTTTTAATCTAACAAATTAGTGTACCAGCATTTTATACATGAATTGATACCAATGCCCTTACTCAGCCTTCTTCATAGCTGATCATACATAGAGCGTGAGATATATTCTGAGAGAAGAGTGGGAATTCTACAGTTTGTTGGAGGATGACAGGGCACCCCACTAGTTTTCTTCATTCACTTGTTTAAGCGTATTGTGACATGGTAACATCTATGAGCCAGTTAAAATCCATGCATTATATTAAGTATTTATCACATTATCTAGTTTTAACTAACGTAACTATCACAAAATGAATAAGCAGCTTAAAAATATACCTTACAAGACACTACTCCTTACAATAAAATTTGAAAATAATACCATTAATGCAAATCAACAAAAGAAAATTTACCAGTGTCTACACTTCTACTCTTCTGTCAGGCTCATTAAGCATTAAAAACAACAGGGACTTCCCTGGTGGTCCAGTGGTAAAGAATCCGCCTTCCAACGCAGGGGACGCGGGTTAGATCCCTGGTCAGGGAACTGAGGTCCCACGTGCCACGGGACAACTCAGCCCACGGGCCACAACTACCGAGCTTGCGTGCCTCAACTAGAGCCCACGCACTCTGGAACCAGTGCACCACAACTACAGAGCCCATGCGCCCTGGAGCCTGCCCACCACAACTAGAGAAGAGAAAACCCGCATGCCACAACTAGAGAGAAGCTCACGTGCCGCAGTGAAAGATCCCGCATGCTTCAACTAAGACCCAACACAGCCAAAAATAGATAAATAAATCTTAAAAAAAGAATTAAAAACAATAATTTAACCATATCTGATAAGTTATTCCTCTATTAAAATTACATATATTACTATATACAATAAAATTATATGTAAAAGTTACATATAATTAAAGTTTACATATTATTATAGTAGTAGTATGTTTATGGGGGTAAAGTTCAAACTTTTTTAATGATAAGGGTGTGCAATCAAAAAAGTTTGGAGATCACTGTCCAAAACAATCATATTTCCTTTTACAGTACTGTGTGGATCTGTAATTTATATATGTAACTAAACCTTTTTTTTATTCTACTTAAAAATTAGCTAGAACAAAGATTTTTTAAGTGCAGTGACTGTTACACATTCCTAGTTTAAAATACAACTATCTTGCACACTTTGGTTTTCTAAAAAGAGTAAACCAAGTTCCTTTCTTAACTAAATTCCTTTTTTTCCAGTAGGTCAAACGTTTTATAGAAAGGTTTTCTTCCTCTCTCCTCCATCCCAATCTTGTATCACTTTCTTAAGGGCAACCAACCATCTCTGTAATGTCTACCACATAAAATGCTGTTATTTTCTGTAAGCCAGGGAACAAAGAGTGTGAATCACGAAGTTTCCTCTTCAAACACCTTCTAACTAAATATCTGCAATGCCAGAGTAAAAAGGCCTTTATTGTTTCAGTCAAATCTTACACTCCGGTCCCTAGATCATTCTAGCTGTTTTTCTCCACCTTCTATAATTCTTTCTTGATCAGAATGGCACAAATACTAAGGGTAAAAAGCATAATGATGGAATCTTTTTTAGCATGTGAACATACCTTATAGAACTATTTGATACTGAAGGATAGGCTGATTTACATACATGGATATTCAAATGAGCACACAACTGCAAAACCTGAAGATTTCCATTTACACAGTATACTACGATTTAAGCACATCTAGGAAGTCTAATGAAACTCAATTCTTTCTCCAAACATATTCAAGAGAAAAGCAAATCACCAGAAGCATTTTTAAAATTTCAATTTTAATATTTTATGTAATGTTGTTTGAGTTGATCATTCCTCTTGACCTATACCCAGTATGAACTTATATCTATGTTTCCATTCACTTGATAAGGTAAACTAGTCTACTATTCCTTAATTTCAGGCCATATCCAAGTTCTAACTGTTGAAAAGAAACAAGAAAGAAAACAATCTCTAAACTAATTATAATCTCACACACACACACACACACACACACACTAACCCAGGGATGGGAGACTGTTTTCATCTCTAAGGGTTGTTTAAAATTCAGTCCAAGAATTGAGGGGCTTTTCTTTCCCTGAAATATTTTATATTTAACAGCTCTTTCAATTAAAACTATGGAATAATATTATTTAAGCACAGCAATTATGAAAAAGACTTTAGTTCCCTAATATTGCATGGTAGGCATACTTCTAAAATGGCCCCCAAGAGTCTCGCTCTCTAGTGTATACACCTTGTATCATCCATGCCTCTTGAGTGTGAGCGGACAATGTGTATATGGGAATATGATGTTACCTTATATGGCAAAAAGGATTCTGCAGGTATAATTAAGGTTGACCTTGAGTTAATCAAAAGAGAAACTATCTAAAGTGGATCTGAGCTAACAAGAGACTTCTAAATCTGGGTCTAAAGGTCAGAGACAAAGGAAGTTGAAGAGATCCAAACTGTGAGAGGAATTCTCCTGCTGGTCTTGAAGGAGTAAACCAAACTTTAGTGGAGGGCTACACAGCAGGGAAAGACACAGGGAGCTAAGAAGTTGACAGCCAGCAAGAAAACAGGAACCTCCACCTGTAACAACCTGAATGAGTCTCAGATGGGACTGCAGTCCTGTTACCTTGATTCCAGAAGTGTGATTCTGAGCAGAGAACCCAGCTGGTCTGTGCCCAGACTTCTGACCTACAGAACTGTGAGTAAATAAATAGGTGTTGTTTTAAGCTGTTAAATTTGTAATCTATCTATCTACCTACCTACCTACCTATCTATCTTACAGAAAGTAAGTGAAGATGAAGTGGGAACTGATTAAAGAAGAACTAGTGGGAAAGGCCTATGAGGCTTTCATGCTGTAAACTCTAGTGGCCTCCACGTTGGGTGGTTTCAAGATAATCCTCTAAGTATCCAAGGAAAATATCAATATTAAAGCTTCTAGTTGTATATTTCTCATCTTTAAACATTTACCCTTTGGGGTATATTTAATAATATACACAATGTTAACACATGCAGATAATTTATAAATGTTCATATATTTAGAGATGCTAGTTAAAATAATTTAGAAAACACTGCTCTAATCAATGTGTAAGAAGACACTAACCCCTCAAAAGATGTCCTACCCCATTTGACTCCTGTCATCCATTCTATAATAAAGTTTAGATCTATACTAAATTCTCAAATTATGTAGTGTCACTTTAGTATCTTGTAATCCTAAAGACAGCCTTTCTAGTTGCTTCTAGAGTTCTAACAAGTTAAATTTTATTGACTAAAGCAATGTTTGAGGCAGTTGTTAAAACAGAATCCCAGGTCTCCTCCCCACAGATCAAATTTAGTACTTCTAAGATGACCAGGGAATCTGTTTTCAAAAAATGTCTAAATTATTCTTGCGTAATTTGGGAAATGGGGCACCAGACCAAGTAGAAAGCATGGTCTCTGGGAGAAACATGACTGTGCAATTCTTTAAAATAGAACGTGAACCATAAAATGTCCATACAAATGCATATGGGAAGCTACAAGATATCAAGTTGGGAAATACTAGAAATTACCTTGCTTCCAATATTTACCTGTGATGTATCTTGTTTATCATGTCCCATGCTTAGGCGTTCAAACTTCTGCAATGCTAGACATGCTATAAAGAAATCATTTTAAGGGTTCTTCCTGAGATGGTATTGTGGAGTATGTGAACTGGTAAGCAATTCTGCACCACGTGTTCTTGTTCACCAAATTTATTGTTGAACATTCCGAACACCAGATTATGACAGATAAAAAAGAAAGCACCAAAAATTGCTATACATTAATACCTGAGCAGAGACTGAAGGCAAATATTTATCTATTAAACCCTACACCATAATGTTGAAACACAGATAAAAACATTCACAACACTCTACAGAGTACAATAAATAGCACTATTTTGTGCATTACAACCAGTTAAATGTAATAAAGTTAATTATACCATAAAAAAATACACACAAAATTACACATAAATGTATTTAGTATACCATACATTGTACAAAGTACTGGAGAAGATCATGCATGTTTAAAAAGAAAAATCTGCAAGGTGACAATCATTTTTCAGTATATACTATAGGACAAATTGTTTTTACTGTTAAGTATAATTACTATGCACTGCATTTTCTGGATGAGAGTAAAATTATTGATTTGCAAATAAATGATTACTGAGTCTGTCTCAGTAAAACACATAGTTTGTCCTCTATAAACTTTTAACTATAATATAGAAACTGATGCGAGTTGACAGCCATGTATTTTATTGTATTACATACACTTCCCCAAACTATTTCCATCTCAATTTGACCACGCTTTAAGGAAAGACATGTTTTCTTTTTACATGCTTTTAGAGAAACCTATATTTTTGTCTTTGATGGGAGGCAGTGGAGGTGAAATGAGAAGAAAGAAAAGTGTGGAGTTTATGTTCAAAATTGAAATTGAAAAATATACAAAAAACTTCTGAGATGCCACACAGAGATGTGGGCATCTTTTGGCCGAGACCATGAATGTCCTATGAATGGAATAATTTGTTTTGATAGAAATTGTATGTTATTTTAAATAAGCACAGTAAAAATGTCAGTCTTTACATTAAAAGAAAAACCCACAAAAATCTGAAGCCAGTTCTCTCTTGATACCTTAAAAATAATTAGGAAGGAAAAAGTAAAAGAGAAAATGTTTAAAAATATACATGAATGTGAGTTTATATTTAACTACTGAGAAATTATTATTGACTAAATTAACTTTATCTGATACACAAATACAAGCCTCAATAATCTGAGGAACAATAAGTACAGGTTTTAGGGAAGAATTCATGTTTTTGATAGAGTATTCACTAAAAAGACAAAAAGTTACATTTGAAGATTAATTTTTCCATGTGTAATAAGTTCAGAAGTGCCAGCACCTTCTCCTAAAATAAATTTATTTTCAGAAAATTTAACCAAACTTGATTTTCTACACCTATGAAGTGTAAATCAATTTTAATCTGAAATGGGAACTGTGGAAATTAAAGGAGGCCTCTAGAGCAATAGTTCAGCAGATACTAAGGGAAATACTGATCAACTTTTATTCAAAATTTTTACTTCACAAACCTCAAAGAAAAGAATTTGGGGCCAATTTGAGAAGACCACACATAATAAATATATAGTTATAAAATTGCAGAGCATTCCTTCATCATTTTAAGGCACAGTCTGTTTTATCCCAAACAACTCTAAGTTCAAGGTCACAGTGAAAATATGCATTCAATTTTGGTCTGGTTTCTCATGGGTATGTTGCTACATTTATAGTTAGTCATAAGTTTAAGAAATGGTAATACAATCACTTCAAAATAATACATCTAAGTCATTTTTACAGTTTTAAAAATGTAAATACACAATACAATTTCCTAATATATATACACTAAAAATTGGATTTTTCTGCTTCCATAGTGGAGGCAGAGAAGATTATTTCTACCAATATTCCAACAAATACATTATCTGCTTATGTAGAAAGCATAGTTATGTTAAATACAGGCATCTCCTACTTAGGATAAAATTATTCAACAAAAAGGACAAACTCATTCCAAAAATAATGTTCACTGGATTTTAAGGTCTTGTATATCATCTTTTTATTAATAGCATCCATGTCCCTACCAGATAGTTGGATAAACTGTAACTAAATCAAGGCCAAACATTTTAATGTTTGGCTTTCTCTTTTGTCTCTTTACTTCCAAGGCTACTTATGCAAACTACATCAACATGACTGGGCAGAGAAACAGTTAAGTGACATTAAATTATGAGAAAAACCATAATATGAGGGACTGAAATTCCCTCTGAAAATTTCTGTAGGAGAGAAATTAAAGAATGTCAACCATATAAACACAACAGTTTCTGAATCTATCATATTTCTGCTTTCTCTCATGAGTACACTACCACATCAATGTTAACATTTTAGCATTAACATCTTGTTCTTATATTTTCCTTTAAGATGCATTTTACAATGTTTATTTCATTGTATTATGTTTAGTTCTAGTGGATAACTCTCGCCTATGAAACATGTGACTGTATAGAGGGACTGAATGGAAACACATAGAAAACAACAGAAATTCCACAATAAACTTTCTATTACATAAATGGGAGACACCTGTACTAAAAATGATCTGGGCAACGGAATTTAAACTTTTACAGAATGAATCTGAAGCAAGATTACCTAAATGATTTCTTCAACTAATTACTGAAAGATCATTATTGGGTAAACTAACTTTCACTCAATAAAACCAGAAAACACTATTCCAGAAATCAGAAAAAATATAATACACTATGCTCTAAGCTTTACATATTTTGAAAGAAAAATTAGGATATGGAATACAAGTTTTGATGATGTGTATTTAATATAAGTCCTAGAAGAAAAATACTGAAAAGATTATTTTTGCTTTAATCCCAATATCGTAAGAAAAGTTCATTGGCACAAATATCTGGAGGTATTTTACAGTTTCATTTAGCTTTGGTGGCAAAGTGTGTTTTTGCTAACCATATGAAAACAGTTCTATTTTCCAATGTAGAGTTTTATGCTAAAAAAAATTCAAACGCATCTTTTTTTTCCTAAAAAAGGGATGTAAAAAGTCCAATATGAAACAAAACAAGTGCAACATGAAATACAAAATATGCCTAACACTTAGGCTTTTGAACAGTTAATAGTTCTATGCTTTGTCTATAAATTTTTACTAGTAACATTTCTACTATATAAATACTAAAAACCAAGATAATACTGAAAAAAATAGCATATGAACCTTACAAAAATGGTTAGGTTTAGATTTCCTAAACTAAGATTAATGTTCCAATATGCAAACAAATTTACATAATAAAACTACCTCAACAGATACAGTTTTTCATAAGTGTTCAAAGTTACAATGTACAGAATGAGTACAGAATAAATCTGACTCACATATATCAAGTCCTACACAAAGTCATCAGAAATTAACTGGTTACTTGATATTTTAAAACATAGTCATTTTTGGCAATGTAATATGCCAAACACTTTGAGAAAGTACTGTATCTGATTTAAAATTTTTCAACTACAGACAATGTAATCAAGATGTAGCTCAGAATATCACCTAACTTTTGAAAGCAACATTACCAATTCAGGGGTACTGTTACATTTCTACTGTAAATTAAATAACAGTTTATCCTCACTATTTGCAAATTTTATTCCATTCTTAAGACTAAGTTATTAATTATAAAATTCAGTCCTCTGTATTCATAATATAATTTATTTATCAAAAATGTGAATTCTTGAGCATTTAAGAGTATACATACTCAGATTTGGATTACGGGTCTGACTTTTCTTTCCTATTATCCTTATTAAAAGTAAAGAATGGGGCTTCCCTGGTGGCACAGTGGTTGAGAGTCCGCCTGCCGATGCAGGGGACATGGGTTCGTGCCCCGGTCCGGGAAGATCCTACATGCCGCGGAGCGGCTGGGCCCGTGAGCCATGGCCGCTGAGCCTGCGCGTCCGGAGCCTGTGCTCCACAACGGGAGAGGCCACAACAGTGAGAGGCCCGCGTACCGCAAAAAAAAAAAAAAAAAAAAAGTAAAGAATGTGAGTAGCCTCATAAACTTTCTATTTCCTCAGGCTGTTAAAATATATTGTGAAATAATGCATGATTAATAATGTGTAAGTAAAAGTTCATTATAGAACTTGAAATGTTCTTTGTTCAAAAAGACAAATAAAATTTCAGCTCCCAATCATCTTACTATTTTGTAATAGTATTTTCTACATTTACCTTATGTGGCAAGAAGTTTTCTGTCTGAGTCTAATTTCATAATACAAAGATACTTTTATTGCTTCCTTTTTCCTGGGGAGTGCTATACTCTCCAAATTGACCCCCCCCCCCAAAAAAAACTACACAAGGTAACTTGTTTCCTGTAATTTCACAAATCTAAAACACAGAGAAGGGCTTCCCTGGTGGCGCAGTGGTTAAGAATCCGCCTGCCAATGCAGGGGACAGAGGTTCGATCCCTAGTCCGGGAAGATCCCACATGCCGCAGAGCAACTAAGCCCGTGTGCCACAACTACTGAGCCTGCGCTCTAGAGCCTGTGAGCCACAACTACTGAAGCCTGCGTGCCTAGAGCCCATGAGCCACAAGTGCTGAAGCCTGTATGCCTAGAGCCCGTGCTCTGCAACAAGAGAAGTCACTGCAATGAGAAGCCCATGCACCGCAACAGAGAGTAGCCCCCACTCGCTGCAACTACAGAAAGCCCGCACACAGCAACAAAGACCCAACACAACCAAAAATAAATAAATAAAACAAATTTATAAAAATAAAACACAGAGAAAAAAGTGATGATGAAAAATAATCAACAAATGCCTTAGTCGTAGAAGGTCTCAACACATTAAAAAAAATTTTCCCAACTGATTTTCATAACAAGTTCCTAAAAAATTGCAAATGCAGCACTGTAAGGTTTTGCACTAAACCTCATAATAAAGCAAGATACTACACTAATTTAGACCTAACACTTAAGATGAAAATACAGGCTAATTGAATTGTCTGGGGATTTGGGAATCAACAGCCCTAGTTTATCTCATCATCTTTGTGTTTACCCTATTTCCCCAGAGCTCTCAAGAATAAACCGAAAATTGAGTTTTACCTTTTACTGAGTTTTATTTCCCTTGACCACCTTCTGTAAGAGATGCTAATAAGCAGTGAGGTAAAAAGAATACACTATGCTATAAGTGAAAAGTCTGAAGAGTTTAGAAAAGAATGGGAACTAGATAATGAACAAATCAGACAATCTGCCTCATGTAAATATGTGTGTGTGGCGGAAATGTGTACCATCTGCATGAGTGACAGGATAATCAACAACAAACATTTACTAGGCCTACTATGGTTCTTTATTTCTTTTCCTTACTGTGTAATCATGCAGATATTATAGTGTAGTTCAAACAAGAAAACATATTCCATTATATACATCTGAATTTATCTGAGCAAAATATGAAAAAAAAATTAATTAACACATGATCAATATATATATTGAAGAGACTCAAAATCAGTGTTAACCAGGCACAAATGTTGTGTTTTTTTAGGACTACTGTTTTAAATACTTTCATTCTGGTGACAACCAAGAAAAGAGCTAGCAGAACCTGTGTAATTTCCAACATGAAAAAGATAAAGAAAAGAGAGCATTAATGATTTCTATCATATTATCTGTTCCAAATTATAATAGTAGTAACTCCAGAGGACTCTTTAGAGACACTGAAAATACTCACTGTTTGTCCTGTCCAGTCTATATTTGGTCTAGGTATCAACAATAGGATCCAGGAGTAATTTTTATAAGTTCAAAACTTATTCAAAACTCAAAAAAAAATCTAAATAAAAATGTCATAACAATAGAGCTCAGAAGTTTGCTAAATTAGATAATCCCTAACTGCCAATGAACAATTTCATTTTCGTTAACATTTCTGATAAACCTGTGCTGTTTTGCCAGCTAATAATATAGATTGTAGGCATGGCTGAAATAATGTGAATTTAAAGACAAAGGACTTTCCTCTTCTCAAGTGATAGAAACATCAGTTTTGTTAATCTTCAGACAGAGCCTACTTTCTCATCTCTGGTAGTTATTTGGTTTTAAAGTGCATTAGGACTTGATGAAGACTCTGTCAAAATGTGTGTGTGTGTATACATATACTTATAATATTAAGTATATGTAAAAAAACCCAAACTACTGCTGTTTATAACATGTTTAATGAGAATCCTTTTTGTAGTCCTAAAATAAAATATTTTGTTGGAACAAATAAGACTTTAGGACTTGATGATAATGACACTCACATGAAATTATTTTCATGGAAACTAATGTGCCTAGTCTGCTGCTTTAAAAAGCTAATGTACTACTCACAAATGAGAAATTTAAGCTTGTTACGTTTTATTCATGAGCAGGAATGACTAAACAAGGAGACTTTAGATCATCTAAACACATTGATTATGGCTGTCAATAGAAGATTCAAATTAATGAATTTTCTTAAGTTCTGTATGTGGACCTAAGTTCAAATTCAGAAATAGTTAAATGACATATTTAACCTGTAACTTGAAATATAACTACATATGGGTGAAAACTTGAAATACAACACCATATGTACAAAAGTTGTTATGAGTATATGTGTAAGCTAAACCTAGGCAGATGTGTCCTTGTTTAAATACATATGTGGTACGCCATGGGAAAGTGCATATATAACCTGGTAAGTTCTCTTTCCTTCCAGGTTTCAACACACAAGTATTCTGTATTTTATCCCTTTTCCTGCTTCTGTCAAACAAACAAGAGCCTGGTATGCCTGCCATGTCTACTATGAGGTTATCACTTACCTTTAATGATCTCAGTAAGTGAAAATATGAATACTGAACATGAAGCTGGGAAAGACAACAATGGAATCAAACAGACTTAAAACTCTCATAGATGATAGCAAGACCATCTTCAACTGATGATGAAACAGCAAGAACCCGAAGAACAAATGAGAAAAGAAGTGAGGTAACCCTCTACAGGCAGTAAAGTGGGAGTAACCTTCTAATAGGCAGTAACAGCTGAGAGGCTGTAATGGAATCCAGATGCAGTGGCACGTAAAATGAACCTGGTACTCTAGGACATCCCTGGGCACTAACAAGGACACAAGTTCACAGATACAACTGTGGAGCTACTGGGACTTAAGGACTACACTTGCAAGGTTTTGGGTATTTACAGCATACACATCTAAAGGAAGGGCTCTATCACTCAGGTATACCCCAGCCTTCAGTTAATCCTATCTTTAGGTGAAGATACCTAGCTCCATTACCTACTTCCAAAAAGTGAGCTGAAATCTGAAATGAAATATAAATATTACTCTCTATCTGTCAAATAGTAATCACCTTGGTAAATTAAGACTCCACTACTAAACCTAGTGGCTAAACAACTTATTCAGGAATTCATTGTTTATACTTATGCTATTAATGGGGTAACAATTTTTCCACTGTTATTCCATTAATAGTATAATTTTATACATTAAATGTGGTACTGCACTTCAACATGCTGATTTTCTTTCCATAGTAGATAAAAACTGTGAAAATGTAGAGCTTTTTCTGACCACTGGAATTTAGTTATTTTAACAACCACCATGACCCGAGGCACTTTTGACAACCATGGGGTCAGTGAATTGAATAAAATGGTACAGACTGAATGACTGAACTGCTCCAATGCCTATAAGTAAATATCTATGAAAATTTTCTTCCAATTTAGCAATACATCTCTTCAGTAGTCTCCTGATATTCACTAAGAATACAAAATAAGATTCTTACTTGAAAAGAACCAAGAAAATTTCATTGAGTTTTGAATTTGAATTACATTTCCATTCATCAATCTTGCTGGTTACCAAGAAAACATGTCTCCTTAGAATTTAAAGTTGTATTTTCATAAGTGTAAGAAAACAAAAGATCTACTTTGTTCACTATGGCTGCCAAAAACTGACTAAAGACTGTGGCTATTTCATTTCTGAGAAAGCAAACAGTTTAAATTTCATTAATCTTTTAAGACTTATTTTTCAACATGTATACTGTAGCAAATACAAAGTAACCCACTGTTCAGAAGAAAGTTTCATGAAATGAGAATACGTGAGGTGAGGATACAAACAGTGCTACATTTACTGAGTGTTTAGGAGAAGATCTTGGTATGGCCAATCAAGCAGACTAGCTGATATGCAGAGTCCTCAAAGACAGAGGCTACCATATCCTTTTACTGATTTTTCATAATGACTAGTACACAGATGTCATACCACAAAACAAAACCATGCTTCAACTACTTTCCTCAAGCATTACAAAACTAATTTCCTATTTTCAACATTGTAAAAATAGACTTGTCTTCTCCAAAGGATCTTGCTGCCCACACTGATGGATCTGTGTGTTCCCTCTTATTACTGGACCTAAAGGCATAACTGATCTTTATCATTCCTTAAATCCAATCTTACATAAAGTTGCATAATGCATGGAGTAAAAGAGGAATGAAGACAAAGCATGGAACCCTGTATAAGTGTGCTGACCCAAAAGCAATCACACCAACAGCCAGAGGAAGTGGAAACTGTGAAGTAGTCTTCAACAATTTACTGTAAAGAGACAGAAACACACATTATAATGTAACATATATTGTGAGCAAAAACTGAACATGTCAATCTTTTATACAGTTTTGAAAAAGTGTTCTAAGTGATTTTAGATAAAGTAATTTTTCATATAATGAATTTAGCTGTCCAAAATTTTTTAAAAGATCAATACAAGTCAATTTTGGCTAGAAAAGAGAAAAATATTCTAGTAAGTAAATAACCAGTTTTGTTTATTCTTTTAAATTTTAACCACAGAAAAGTACTAGTTGGACTTTTATTCAGCAATGCTACCTCTAGAGATTTATCCTAATAAGAAAAAAATCAATGTTTACTAAGATATAACTACAGAAATATTTATTTTCACCCTATTTAATATCAGCAAAAAACTTCAACCAAATAAAAAAGGAAACATCTTTAATTCCTAATAGGAGCATGTAAGATAAGACACTATTTTTAAAAGAAAAATACTATCAGGAAAGGCTATCACCTTTTTACTCTGAAAACAGAGAAACTGAGGGGTTAAGAAACTTACCTAAGGACACAGAGCCTTAGATTGAAACCCCAGATCTGCCTGACTTTAGAATATCTGCAGCTATCTGCCAGAATCAACTGAAAAGGCTCCCAGAGCAAACAAGCAGTCAATGAAAAGTAAAGTTTTATTATGGAAAATTTTAAACATATGCATAAGTAGATTAACAGTATAATGAACCTCATGGACCCATCAACCAGCTTCAAAAATTATCAAGTCATGGCCAATCTTACTTTACCTATATTACTGTCCACTTCCACTCCTCCTGTATTTTTTGGAAGCAAACCTTAGATACCATATCTTTCAAGGGTTAACTTTTTAAAGAAAAAAATGATTATATCCTAACAAATAAAATGCATAATTAAGGACACAAATATAATACATTTGCATATAAACTGTATTTGCACATAAACCATAATTACTATTATAGCTTTACCTTCAGGAACAGTCCAAGTAATTAGGAATGAAAGACATGTTTCAGACATGAAAGTATGATAAAGACCAGGAACAGATGTGAGAAAAAAAAAGATTAAAATACTATACCTTGATTTTATTGAAGCAGTGTAAGTATTTCCAAGAACTGCCATAGTTGGAATAAGGATAAATGCCAAAGGTTTACACGGATCAGGATTAAGTTTAAAGTAATACCTATGTCAAAAAGAAAAAAATAAAACATAAATCAACAAAGCATTGCCAATCATTTTAAATTCTCAGAATCTATCAATTAAA
This sequence comes from Delphinapterus leucas, assembly GCF_059928025.1. NCBI lineage: Eukaryota > Metazoa > Chordata > Mammalia > Artiodactyla > Monodontidae > Delphinapterus > Delphinapterus leucas. The sequence goes on along the minus strand of NC_143136.1, from coordinate 38,525,851 downwards.
TACACTTCAAAACGTTCCTATAGCGATATGGATATAAGAGAGCTCTAAACAGCTCAAGAAATCATTGATAAATAAATTTTGCTCTACATCTTTTTTTACTGCTGTGGCCTCTCCCGTTGCGAAGCGCAGGCTCCGGACGCGCAGGCCCAGTGTCCATGGCTCACGGGTCCAGCCGCTCCGCGGCATGCAGGACCCTCCCGGACTGGGGCACGAACCCGTGTCCCCTGCATTGGCAGGCGCACTCCCAACCACTGCGCCACCAGGGAAGCCCTCTACATCATCTTTATACTCAAGGTTTTATATGGAGAATTATGTTCAGAAACTACTAAAGGAAATGAAAATATCCCATCTGGAAGCATTTCCTTTTTACAATAAGTATATGCCTGAAAGGTCATATATAAATAATATTTTATAAAACGAATTATTCAAAACATATTTAAACTGCTCTATTTTAAAAAAGATGAAAAAAATGAAGGTTTGTATAAAGTAACTGTCTACAGCCTTCTAGAGTCATAAATTTGTGCTCCTCAAGTAATTTTCTCCCCAAATCTGCGGACAAAAATTTGCAACTTGATTAAAATAAGGGACAAAGGAAGGATATTAATATCTGGTGACCTGTGATTTAATTTACTGAACTTATTTTGATTCAGCCAACTTAAAAAAAAAAAAATTCCAGTATTTAGATAATCTGAAAGTTTTACATCATTTCTAAAAACTATATTAAGCAGGGATTAACTATTAACTGGATAACGTGGTTTTTTCAAAGACAATTTACCAATAATTAAATATTCTAGAAATAACCTTAGAGAGCATTTTTAGGCTCTCATTTAACCTAGGACACTTATCAGGTAACAAAGCAAATGACAGTTTTCTAGTAAAACAGCTGATCATTTATTTTAGTTCAACGTATAGGACACATCAGAAAAGTACACACTTCCTTCATTATTTCTATTATTTTAAATGAAATCATTTTTCTTCCCCTCAAATCTAAGAAAATATAAAATTGATCGTGAATTGAAAAATATATAAAGCACTAGCATTATGAATACTATAAGTCAGCAAAATAAAGCACATTTTTCACATATTTCTAGGCTCAAAGAAGGTTAAAGAAAATACAATCCCTCCCCTTTTGGGCAGATTTTGGGAAAGTTTATATTCTCACGGAAAAGAAGAAAATGTGAAATGTTATGAAACATTAGGAATCCTGCAAGTCTCTACTTACAGATATTTATAGTTTGAACCACATAAATTATAATTATATAAATAAAACACACCTAAGATTCTTCAGCCAATAAATTAAAGATGGCATGCTGAGTAATACAATCCATGTTAATAAGTTAATCACGGTACTGTGCATGCGAAGACTATCTTCAGCATCGCTGGCAGATAAACGGAGCTGGTATACTGTAGAGTCTTTATGGTGATTGGATTTTTTTTCACTTCTTCTAGAGTGTTTGGGGTTCTACAAAGCAATAAAGTAAAAATATCAAGATATTAAGTAAAATTTAAGTTTATTATTTTATTTAGAATCATACTCAATTATCTAACAGCTAAATAAATACATCTTTCCATTACCAAATTGATATAAAATACTGAATTATCTTGTTTGAAAGTATTTTAAAGCAGTTATCAGTTATAAAATTTTCATTCCTTTGACTTGTTATTTCCACTGCTAAGAATATATCCCCTTAAGTAATTACTTGAAATAAAATTTAAAAGATAATTGTGATAAAAACAACTTAAGGACTGACAAAGATCAAATTAAATGACAATCTAAGTCTTATTTTAATATTCATTAGGCTCGCTTTTCTTAAAGTTATTTAAATTCATAAAACCTTTTAAATACTGTAAAGTTCTAACCTTTTTTTACAAAAATAAACATATTTTTCCATGTTCTTTCATACTAAAGTGATATAGCGTTTTGAAAATAAAACTTACCACAGTCTGGCTATTTTTAAAAGTTGTTAAGCTGGCTTGCAGATGAACAATCTATGAAAAAGAAAAGACTTTAATTTTACTTTTATTTTGAGACAAAAAACATAACCATTTTTACTAAAATTGAGAAGCACTGTAATTTGAAATTTTAAAAACCTAAATAAATAAAAACTCATTTAAACACTTAAACACATTCTTTTAGAAAAGATAAATAATAACTACATGTGCTTGCTATCATGGATTAAAAAACAAACAAAATAATACAAAATTCCAGAGTATGTTGGGGCCAGGATATAATGCTATATCTTCCACACTGTGTGAGCCTATGCTTGAATGGTGCCTTGCTATCGCAACTTAAAGTGTCATGTGAGTCAAAAATTTGATTATATTCAGCATAGTATAAAGAGTTTAACATGTGTTATATAATCTAAATCTTTGAAAATCTGGAACTCAATTATATAGGGTGGTGAAATGTTTACAAGAACCTGAGAAAGTCTATAAATTTACTAGGTTTGCTTAAGTATTTGAGAAAGTTCTGCTAATTGTGTCAGTTGTTTGAAATATCCAGTTAAAAAAACTAAAAATATTATATTTATAAATCAAATTAATTTATATTTGTAAATCAAAATAATTCTAAATAGTTTTTTCTGATGGACATATTTTTCCTTTGTAAACTGAAAGTAATCTATAATGTGCATGTATTAGTGTTAAATGCAGATGCAAATAAACCTTTGTTAAAAAAAGGAAAAAATTATTATCCTTTCCAGTATCAACTGTCTCTACATAAGATTAATGTGGAGAACATGCAGTTGTATAAGGTAGATTTTCCTGAAAAGCTGTCAGCCTTCTTAGAAGTGTTTTTCATTTCCTCAGTAAAATTGTCAGCTTAATTTTATCGTGTCTTGTGATTCTTCAGCAACATTTGTAACATTCTACATTATTTCAGCATGATTGACAGCCTGATCCCACTGACATAACTTTTTGTTTTGTCTATTATCCACGTTGAAAGGGAGGTGTGAATAAAAACCGTTCTAGTAAAATGTTTTTTAAAAAGTTAACATTACTTGCCAGAGCATCAAGCAATATGGAACAGATTATATCTCCTCCCTTCCCTTTGTTTTTAACAAAGAAACTCACTCAGATTAGTAACTTCAGTTCTACAGTTAACTATATATATTTGAAATAGCTAAGATGTTAAAAAAAAACTTTACATGTAGGCCTGTTATATAACAGCAGTGATCAAAAAATTTTTTTAACAACACCCATGGTAAAGTCTATGCCTGTCTGATACAAAGCTCAGGCCTTCTGACTTTACTGATTTGACATACCTTAAACACATAGTAAAGATAAGTAAGAAGGATGGCAAATGCTCCACAAGTTGCCCAACTAACTATGATCAAAACAACTGTCAAAATGGGCAAGTCTGGTGACATTGTCTTCATATCTTTAGGAAGTTCAGAGGGCCTGGAATAACAAGAGTAAAGCTTTCAAAAGCATATTAACAGTTACCTACACAGTCGCATATAAGCAGAAAACAATACAGTGCTCTGCCAGGCTCTCCTTATTAATGTGCAAGTATTACTATAAGGTAAACAGGCTTTTTAAAATAAAGGTGAGTGGTGACACATATTTTAAAATTCTTTTATACATTGTGATAGTTTCTCTTGCATTTATATATACTATGGGTAATACGTGTACTAAAAAAGAAAAAGTATTATTAAAGATAATTATTAATTGTAGGCCCTGTGCCATACAATTCCAATCTTGATAGGAAGAGAAATACTTTTGTTCTTAAAGTCTTGAGGTCACTCAGACATGTGATGGTGTTAATGTCAGAAGCACCTCAGAAGGGTGGAGGAAGAAGCATCATACCATAATCCCCTCTGTGACAGTAAATCACATAACATGGCTGGTGAGGAAATGGAAACTAGATCACTGGTTTACCAAAAGCACATACCAGCAACTTCAAACTGTCTTGGGATCATAATAAACCTCTAGGCAATGTTTTTGGAGCTCTTATACATTTCATCTAATCTGATCCTAAATATCAAGATTGGAATCTCAGGTTTGATTGAAAATCAACATATAAAAGCATTGCCAGAGAAACACTTTGCCCTTGGAAAGATTTACAACAGTGAAATTTAAAAATACTTGTGTAATCTGTCCAACTTTTTTGATTAACTCTTGAGCACTATGGTCAAAATCAAATGTAGCATTTAACTTGAAATAAATGGTTACCTATGACAAAAACATAAGTTTGAACACTAACTCCATGTTTTGCTAGTTATACATTTTTCCTCAGAAATTATAGTTTAGTGAAAGCAAGTTAATTTTAAGGTTCCCTATCAGAATACAGTTTTTTTCTTAAGAGCAATAAGAAAGGTTTTCGTCATTCATTCTTTACCTTTTCAAAGTCAGCCACAATGAAGAAAGGAGTCTCACAGATGTAGAAGAGAGTAGACCACCCCAGTAGGCAGTACATGTTCCAAACAGAAAAAGAATCAAAGATACAAGGGGGAAACACATACTCTGACTAGTTAAAACGATGGCATCTAATTCTGGTAACAATAACATATCCCAAAATTCTTTAAACCATTTGTATCTGTGGATAAAAGAAAACATACAAAAAATAAAAGCAAATAATACAATAAAAGCCAAAAAACCCTGACAACTCTCATTAAAGGATTTAATATTTGAAGTGTTTGACCATTCACTACAGTCCCCAAAGTACCATGATATTTCATTTATAATTATACTGAAAAAACAAACTTCAATTCCTGGTAGGGAACTACTGAGTCTAGTGATCTTCAAGGATCTGAGTCTCAAGTCTCAATGCAGCTTTACTGCTCTCATTGATCCTTGTAATGAAGTAATAACTGGTCTTTTTTTTTAAGTTAGAAAGCCAATAGCTAGTTATAAAGACAGAAGAAAAGACATCTAAGTAATGTTTTTTAACCAAACAAAAACAAAGCCTGAATAAATTAAGAATGCGATGTTAAGTAGGGTAGAGAGATCTAAAATATACTTTGTATGGGAAGTAATAAAAAGTGTTCTGAGGCACTGCTTCACCAATATCCTATATTGCTTTGTGTCCATGAATCTGGGATACCCAAAGCTCATGTACCACATACATTCTTTTGAAAATGTTAAAGTCCTGGTATATTTATAGTCTAAGTTTAGACTGATATATGTGTATATATATATATATTATATATATAAGTTCAATAATTACTTCTAAACTATTGAAGTAAATGTTGATGTACTTATTAGGCCTTTGCCTAAGAGAAAAAGTCCATTTAATAAAACAAGTCAATTGTCTTATTTGTATGGAAATTTATCCTTCATATTTGAGCCAAACATAATACTTTATATATAAAACAAAATTAAAATCATTATCACAGATAATAAAACTTACCCCAACAGAAACTTAACCATAATTACAAAAGGATCAACTTTGTATGGTTTGGCTTCTTTATCCAACATAGCAGCATATTCTAAGCAGTGACCTAGTGATTTAAAAAAAAATTATATGTAGTAGAGAATTCACAGCAATTAAGTATGAGACATATTATATGCTGCATTGTTTGTAAGAGCAACATATTTCATGTCATAGAAAGCAAGGGTCTTTATTACTACCACAGAGACTCCTCTCAAAAGATTAAAAATTACCCTAATTTGAAAGACAAATCAAAACTACAATGAGGTACCACCTCACACTGGTCAGAATGGCCATCATTAAAAACTCTACAAATAGCAAATGCTGGAGAGGATGTGGAGAAAAGGGAACCCTGCTACACTGTTGGTAGGATTGTAAATTGGTGCAGCCACTATGGGAAACAGTATGGAGGTTCCTCAAAAAACTAAAAAATAGAAATAACATATGATCCAGCAATCCCACTCCTGGCTACATATCCAGACAAAACTCTAATTCAAAAAGATACATGCACCCCTATGTTCATAGCAGCACTATTCACTATAGCCAAGATGTGGAAACAACCTAAATGTCCATCAACAGACAAATAGATAAAGATGTGGTACATATATACAATGAGATATTAGCCATAAAAAAGAACAAAATAATGCCATTTGCAGTAATGTGGATGCAACTAGAGATTATCATACTAAGTGAAGTCAGTCAGAAAAAGAAAGACAAATATATGATAGCACTTATATGTGGAATCTAAAATATGACACAAATGAACCAATCTATGAAACAGACTCATGGACATAGAGAACAGACTTGTGGTTACCAAGGGGGAGGGGGTTGGGGGAGGGATGGAGTGGGAGTTTGGGATTAGCAGATTGAAGCTTTTATATATAGAATGGATAAACAACAAGGTCCTAATGTATAGCACAGAGAACTATATATCCTATGAAAAACCAAAATGGAAAAGAATATAAAAAAGAATGTATATATGTGTATGTGTGTGTGTGTGTGTGTGTGTGTGTATAACTGAATCACTTTGCTGTACAGAAGTTAACACATTATAAATCAACTATGCATCAATTTTAAAAAGTTAAAAAAAAGAAAAAAAATAAACATAAACCTACCATAAAAATTTACTCTAATTTACTGGTTCTCATACAAAAGTACATAGTCAATCATCATTTGTGAAACAAATTCAGGAAGCCAAGGCTATGGTTTTGTCATTTGTATTTTTATAAAGCTCCACAGGTGAGCTATTTTTTAAAAACCGTTTTACTGAGACATAATTCTTATAACTCAAAATTCATCCATTTAAAGTGTATCCAATTCAGTGGTTTTTTGTATATTCATAGAGTGTGCATTAACAACCACAGTCAGTCTTAAAACATTTTCATTACTCCCAAAAGAAACTGTTCCCCTTGACTGTCACCTCCAATGCCTCCCCATTCCTAGGCAACCACTAATCTACTTTCTGTCTCTATAGATTGGCTTACTCTGAAGATTTCATAAGAATGGAATCATAAAATATGTGGTCCTTTGTGACTGGCTCCTTCAACTTAGCATATTTCCAAGATTCATCTATCTTGTAGCATTCAGCACATTATCTGTCATCAGTTGACGGACATTTTGGTTGTTTCCACTTTTTGGCTATTATAAACAGTGTTTAGTGTGGATGTGTGTTTTCAGTTCTCTTGGGTCTATACCCAGGAGTTGCTGAGTCATATGGTAACTCTGTTTAACCTTTTGATGAACTGCCAAACTGCTTTCCAAAACAGCTATACCATTTTACATTCCCACTAACAGTATACAGAAGGTTGCAATTCTACAAATCCTCATTAACACTTTTTATTATCTGTCTTTTCTATTATAGCCATTCCAGTGATTTCTAATAAGCATCTTTGGTTCAGAACTACTTCTTTAATTGATTTGGGACACAATCCCACACTTAAGTCCTCTAGATTAACCAATATCATATATCTCCAGGGTCTCTGTGGACTATCTAGATATAAATCCCAAGTGTTTGAAAATCAATTGTCAAGTCACTTAAAACTAAGAAGAATGAGATGTCTCTTTTAAATTTCCAAAAATTATATTCAAGTATAGGAGATGTCATATTGCCAGAATAATCTTTTAATTAAAAGGTTGGATCTGAGCAGATCACATTAAATGTTGCTTACTTCTTCTTGGAATATAATAGGTTAAATCAGGTTAAAATGAACATTAAAGGCAGACTTGAAATTGCAAAAAAGTCACTGAAAGGAAACGAGTAGCTGTGAAAGGATTTGACACCATGGAAACGGTGGAGGGGATTTTTGGACTGCTTTTGTATGTTTTGTCCCCACTCTCTTTCCCTCTTGCCTCCTCTGATTATCATTGTACAAGCCCGGCAAGTGTGTGAGGCTCCTGGGAAATTGTTCTAACTGCTATACTCTAGAGAAGGCTTTGTCCAATGTACTATACAGTCTATATTTTCTTCTCCAGATCCATGTTCTACCCTTTACTTTGCTCTGAATTCTGGGAGGCTGACTTTTATGAACTGGCTTCTAGTTGGGTTCAGTGAATAAAGCACTGGCAGATAGGAGGATAGAAGGAAATAAAGTTAGTGTATTTATTTCCCTGCCTTCTCCCTGCTGAGCCAGACGCTGACAGTGGCCACAGCGTTTCTGTACCCAAGGCTCAGGTGCAGTACTGCTGCTCTCTCCTACAGCTCTCTAGGTTTGCTCCCTCCCTTGCCCTGATACCTAGGAGTATCAGATGGCTCTGTTGCTAATTTGGTATTTTATCATTTGTTGTTGGTTTCCCTTAACCCTATACATACCTTTGAAATAGTCCCTTCAATTAAACTCTTAATTATTCCATTCAGTGTACCAAGACCTAAATGATACAGTTGATACAGCCCAAATATTACACTGAATGCCAACTATGTGCTTGGCCCTATGTCAGGCACCGGGAATAGAACGGAGGACAAAATCCCTGTCAACCAGCTTCTATCTCTTAAGAGATCCTCAGAACAAAGGGAATAAACTTTAGACACAAGGGTATAAAATGCAGAAAACAAGTAAGGAATTTTCTTGGTAATCTCTTAAAATGTAAGAGGATCTCAAACTCCTGTAACCTTGGGAGAGAAGGGTTGTGAATTTTCAAGAAATAGATGTGTCTTCATTAGCTACACGTAGGATAAAAAAAGTAGTAATGAAGCATTGAGGAAGGAAGAGAGGGAGGGAGGAATAGAAACATTCTTACCTGTTGAGAAAAGAGAGTATAACTGTCCTCCATAAGCAAGAAGGATACTAGATATAACATAGGCAGGAAGAGCTCCACCATGAAATCTAACTACCTAGAAAATAGGCAAATCAATGGGCAACTTCTGAATGTTCATGTTAATGAAATAAATATACTTTCACATGAAATAAAAAAGTTTTTCACTTTATACATTTTCTGACATGACTAAAAGATATCTTGAGTAATGGGTATAAAAATTCTAAGCAAAATAAATGCTAAGAATATATTGCATATTAGAAACATGTTACCTGAATTTTTCATCAAAGGCATAATAGAGGCAATATATAATTGTGTAGCACATGCTACAAAATTTTTTACAAGGAATGTTTATTGAGCATTTAATATGTTCCAGGTATAATACTAAACATCTTATATGCATTATCTCATGCTCTCCTCCCCAAAATCCTTTCATATGGTTCTTATCCCTATTTTACAGACGAAGAAATTCAGGTACAGGGGGCCCAAGTAACTTGCACAATTAAGAGACAAGCGAGTTACTTACTTACTTGTTACCTCTCTTCGCTCTTAACAGTAAGATAGGGACAATAATAGTACTTACCTTACAGGTGGTTTTAAGGATTTAAACATGTTCATTTGTGTAAAGCATTTAGAATATGAACTTGAACATGATAAACTATCAAAAATATGAGCTGCTATTGTTAGGCTTTTATGTCCTTCACCATCTTTGGAAATCTTGTGGAATGGAATTTAACTCAAAGCCTAAGTTCATAACCATTATGTTATAGCACCTCAAGTCATTCTATCAGCTGATCCAATCTCCATAAAAAACATACATATAACAAAAACATAGTGTAAATTCTTCTTTTAATGTTAAAGTTTTAAAAGGAAATGACTTTAAAGCATGTTCTCCAATCCACAGAATTTTTAAGAAAATGTACAGACTCCCCTGTCAATCTAATGAAAACTATGGAAATGAATGCTTCCACAAAATGTTAAGTAAAATTTCAGCAAGTTCAAGGTCTCCCTGAAGCTCCTCTGTGGATTCCCAGATTAAAATTGATAAGACTCAAAAAACATAAAGCTCATACTCATGATTTATAGTTTGTAGCTTTGAGTGAAAGGAAAGGAGAGGAGAGTTGAGTGAAAGGGAAAAGGTCATTTTCCTACCTATTACTAAATGATGCTCACTGCCTGCTAATGATATGCTAGGAAATATACAGCATACTTTAGTTATTAAGTGTGTTGGAAAGATAGTTAAGTAGCATAACAGGCTCAGAGTCGTACTCGTGAGTTCAGACTACAGCTTTGTCTTTCACTAGCTCTTAGGCAACTTATTTTACCCCTCCTTCTCTCTAGGCCCTTATCAGTAAAATGGAGTTAAATAGCACTATCTCACAGGGAGTTTGAGGCTTAAATGTATTCATTTGTGTAAATCATTTGGAATAGTAACTGGCACAAGTAGGCTCAGAAAATATTCACTGTTATTTTTAACCTTTAATGCTCTTCACTGTTTTCAGAAATCTTGTAAGAGGTCCTACATAAAATTTCTTTTTAATGACTGAGTGTCATTGTTATGAGTAGTAAGTATGATACTGGGCCACAGATACAACAATCAACAATCATAAACTGGCCTCCATGGGTCATATTCAAATTGTATATGTGCTTCATTTGGTTTAGTATTTGGCATAGTATTTCTTAACATTTTGAATTAGATGCCAACATTGAAAAATTAAAATATTTTATCTAAAAATTCAGATTTCTAGTTTCTCTTAAAATCTAAAGATTGGGCAACACTGGGCTTCATTCCTACATGGAAATGATTTATTAAGAGTTTAAATAATTCTCTTGAGAAAGCAACTTTCAGTTTATTTTCTGTCCTCTCTTTCATAAGAGTAGACTAAACAATATGTAAGTATATTTTCCTCTTTCCTTTTTTTAAAAAAAAATTAATTTTATGAAAAAGTTATCTAATCAAAGGCTAAAGATTCTAAGTGGTTTCTCTTTAGTCCTCTTTCCAGTCTTCTTTGACTGAATCAGTTAACACTGAAAATACGTATGATTTTTAAAAGGCAAATAAGATACACAAAACCAAATTCATTCTCCTACTGTTCTCAAGCTAAATTTTGAAACAAACATGAAGGAAGAGCATCTTATATCATTCCAAACATTTGAGGACTTAACTCAATTGCCATGAATTCTTCAACATTTAAAAAAGTACCTACCTCTGATCCTGCAACACCCACACATCATCATTTTTTAGAAAAATTTCCATGTCTAAACAAGACTATTAGTCTAGATTTTTTTGGTGTATATATAATTACACCTGATTATACAGTATTAAGCAAACTTGACTTTTCTTGTCACTAATCTGAATTATGAGCCCCAGGGATGATATGGATAAGAGAGTGTGTTATATCCTCAGCCATACCACCATGTACAGTGACATACTAAAAATACTATAGCATGAATTCTTCCCTTTTATTCCAAGATACAATTTTTCTTAATAATTGATCTCTTAACATTTTAGAGTATTTATTATAACTATCCATGATGCTATTTTCCAACTTACACTAACTTTTTTTTTTTTTTTTTTGCGTTATGTGGGCCTCTCACTGTTGTGGCCTCTCCCATTGCGGAGCACGGGCTCCGGACGCGCAGGCTCAGAGGCCCAGCCGCTTCACATGTGGGATTCTCCCAGACTGGGGCACGAACCCGTGTCCCCTGCATCGGCAGGCGGACTCTCAACCACTGCGCCACCAGGGAAGCCCCTACACTAACATTTAATCTTCTCTTTCTAATGTAGCACAAAATTTTTACGTATTAGCTTAGAATTTTCTAATGTTCAGAAATTTAATAATAATCACAATCTAGTTCTTACCAGGTTGTTTTCAGGATCAAATGAGATAACATACATAAAAAGTTTCTGATTTACTTTTAACTTGTGAGTTTTATTATAATTATAGAATTAAATGACTTAAAAATTCTGCTATGCCTAGACTTCAAAACACAACAGACTTTCACAATAAAGTGAAAGTAATAAAAGACATGATAAAATTTTTAGTGAATTTTAAAACTATAATTTCTCTGACTAATCAGTATTATCTATTTATGTCCAGATTGCACAATTCTACAAATTATAATGATGTTGAATAATAATATAGTAGTTCTACAACTTGATAAATTATTTTTGTAACAGTATTTGCCTATGAATTTAAGATACTCCCCAAATGAATTTAACCTATTTCAGCATGTTTATTTTTAATATAATTTACTTTTACCTTTTACAAACTGAGCTTGCACAACATAAAAAGTTCTTGGAAAAAGCTCATTTATATGGCAGAGCCCACAGATTTTACTGGATTATGAATTATAGCATCATATGAGCAACATGAAATCTTAATATGATATCCATTTAGCCAAAAATATTAATTTTCTTGAAAATCAGGAATCAACTTTCATTTTTAGGAAGTATCAAATATGAAAGCATCACCTTAAAGCCAGGGGTGGCCAACTATGGCCTGTATGCCAAGAATGGCTTTCAGATTTTATTAACGTGAGAAAAAGAAGAAAAAAGGAGAAAGAAGAAAAAAGAAGTAGCTGCAGTAGTGGTAGCAGTGGCAAGAGACTATATATGGTCTGCTGAAATGCTAATATCTGGTGCTTTACAGAAAACGTTTACAACCCCTGCCTTACAGTTTCTATTCACAAGGCAATAAATAATCGACAAGGAGTCTCTCTTACCTGTCCAAGTATTTGTGAAAAGGAAGTCTTAACTGTCACCTAGTTTAAAACAATTATTAAAAAAAGGTTATTTTCCCTAAACTCTAGTTCACATTTTATTAAACTGAGCACTAAGCATAATCATTAATTTTTTTATAATGATGAACCTAAAGGTACTCAAGATCTTAAAAGAATTCTCTGAACCATCAACATTTAATTTGTATCAACTGTGGTTTTGCTGTTCAATATTTTTTTCTGTAATCTAATTCTTTCCCAATTGGATGAATGCTATGATATGTTGTATCATATGAGACCGAGATATGTGGTAACCCTTTACTAACTAGAATATTTAATTAATCAGAATATCTTATTACCAGATCATACAAGCTAAAGGAATTTATTGAATGATTGAGTCAGAAACTATACGTACGTCTGCTGAAAAATTAAGCAAAAATTAATCAACTTACTTATGTAACTCATACTTTAAAATCTCAAACGTGCAATCATATGGTACTAAATATAGTTAAGCTAAACCACTTCTGAGTAAATTTCATAAAAATAGGTTTCACATGATATAATACCAGGAACAAACAGATCACATGTAATAAAATTTGAGCCAAGACAACACTTTAAAAAGAAATTCATCATTAATTATCTCTGCCATAAATATACCTCTTTTGATATTAGGAAGTCTGGAAAAAGGAAATTCATCTTTCATAGGGAAGTTGTAAAATAACTATATTTTGTCAATACACGGACTTTAAAAAAAATAAAGTATTTGTAAAAATATGGACATTAAGAGAATGTGCAGTACAGGCAAATTACTAACACAATTCTTTCTATCTCTATAGTAATATTAGAAATATGAAGGCACAAGCTGAAAATCATTATATCCCTGCAAAATCCTTCAATGCTAGAAACAGAAAGCAAGATATCAAAGCATTAATAAATTCCATGAAATCTAAAATAACTCACAATATAGGTCAAACTGAAGCTTGTAGGACAGATTATATTCACTTGACCTACCAATTCTAGTTTACCCTAAGAAAGTTAGCTCTAATAAAGAATCCAAATTAAAGCAACTGAGTAGAAATAAGATATTTCACATAAACCAAAACCACCATTGAAATGTATACTTCAAGCACTTAAATCTGGAATCCTTAGAAGCTGGTATGTTCTTATACAAAGAGGAACTCTTTTAGTTCATGAATCTATATGTAAATAAAATGTTACTCTTGAGTCCATTTCCCTTCTCTCAGTGCAAAGAGATCTACTGTGATTGTAAAACAAACCCAACAGCTACTAAACTGCACATATTAATGATTAATAGAGCTTAAAATAATGAGTGAAAATAAGATCCTTAAGCTTATCCAGTAGTGCTGGAGAATATATATCATGCCAGTTACTGCAGTATAGCCATGTCAGCCAGTTTCATGAAGTTCTTCAATTTATGGATTCTGGACTTGGGCTTCCAAACTGAGAAGGTTAATCTGCAGTCTCAACTTTTATTTTATTTTCTATTACTTATTAAGATACATACTTTCAATGGTCCAGCTAAGGAAATACTGAGGTGGTGCTAACAGGCAAAATGGAGACTATTTAAAGTATCATAAGTAACTAACTCTCTCATATTAATTGGCTTTCGCATCACCATATATCTGAGGCAAATATAAAAATATATTTCCAGTTTATTCTATAACTAAATCCTAAAAACTAAGCAAACATATAACTTACCTCATACTGACAGTCTGATGATGTATACATTTTTAATAATGCTACATGGCTGTCATTTTCTGGTTGAGCAATATGGAGTTTCACAGAAATTTCTGTGGAAGATGGAACCCTGAAAAGATAAACATCAGTTCTCAAATACAAACTGCTGTGAAATAACCATGGCTAAGTCAATCCTCAGCACAACACAGTGAAATAACGTAAGGAGGCTAGATGCCACACATGTTACTATGGATTGACACTTTTCCAGTCGTATCACAGCTCCTTCTAGGACACAGAAATTGGGGGAGAGGGTGGAAAGGGGTTCATGTCTGAAGCAAGTAAGGTTTAAATTCTAGGTCGCTTAAATAAGAATACTATATGGTATCTTATAATATTATATTATCTTATGGGCACAATGTTACATAAAGGATACCTACATTTTACTAAGAGGCCCTGTAATAATTTCTCTAAAATTTTATTATGATTTAAATAAACAGTCTAAGTAGAATATGTATTATTCAAAAACAACAAAGTATAAGGTAAATCCTTTTATATACTTACTGTGCAATGGTTAGTGAATCTTCATAAGACCAGGGAATATGAAGTTTATAGATACTAGTAATTTCTTCTGTGGAAACATAAATGAAATATGTATTACTAACCTTATGTTACTAAGGTTACTACTATAATACCTAACTATTTACACAGTACTCATTTCATTAAAAAATAATCAGTAAGAGTTATGTCACACAATAAATTATGGAGATTTACTTAATAATAATGTTTAATTAGACCTACAACAAGATATTAGAGCATATGGGAAGTATAAGAAACTGGAAAAACATTAAACAGCTAAATCTCAATTATTACTACAATAAAACAGCAAGATATACAGTATTTTTAAAACATGGATATTTAAACTGAAACAGACAAAGATGCTTACTGTTAAGAAAGGGTCTATGTTAAATCCATTTGGAAATATAAACAGCTTTGCTATTATCATATATTTAATATTAATTTACATAAAATATATGGAAAAATAAGTATTACAGAAAATTCAAGTGAAGACCTAATGATTCTTCAAATGACAATACTATTTTTTCAGAAATACACTTACCTTTCACTCCTGAGCACTTGCTTACCACGTTGACTTTAAAAGCTTGGTATATCTAATAGAGTTTGACCACAAAAATTAAAAAAAAACCAAGTTTATAAGTTTGTTTAACTAAACAGTAAAGTAAAATCAAGTCCTGTTATTGTCAAGATAATTAATTACCTGTCCAAAGTTCAGAAGCTCTATATTATAGAACAGGCCACTTGTATTTAATATCACTTTCCTTGAAGACAATCCTATTGAATTAAAAGTACTGTATTACTTAGAATCCCCAAAAAAGTTTTTTTAAGTACAAAAGTACTAACTGCTTAAACAATGTCTAAAATAATGCCAACAGATTTTTAACATTAGAAAATAGTTTATAGGTTCTTGCTTTCAGTATGGAGGAGTGAACTCCTAAAAACCCAATCTTCCTTCAATAAATTTTGAACAAAGCATAACATTTATAATGACTTTCAATGACATTTATGTGTTTTAAAAAATCACTACATAGTTCCAATTTCAAAAAGGTATGCTTTCTTGGTAGTTTTTTTTTTTAACATTTTAATAAAATTTTAAAAATCGCATCCACTTACATGTGAATGCCTTTGGATAAGAATATGCAAATGCAAGTGTTCAGATGCTTCTTTGAAAAGAGAAAACAATAAGACAAACCACCACTGTGCAATAGACAGAAAAGGCTTGAAATATTTTACCAAGTATATCACTGAAATTCTATTAATTAAAAAATAAATACTGTATGATGTTAAGATTCTGTCAATCACATTTAGCACCAGTTAAAACACATAACCAGTTTTTTCATAATGTTGCATTATCATAACTATATTATAGGATGTATACTTGGAGTTAAGAAAAAAAAGACTTAGGAAATTTTATCAACATGTAAACAAATTTGCTAAGTACAAGGTGTACCATTAATCTGTGATTAATAAATCACTTTTAAAACACAATGCTAACTTACACATTCAACTACAAACCATTTTAATAAGTACCTAATGTAACCAATATTTTAAAATACAGCACTGAATTTAAGGCACCTCAAAATGAACAATAGGAGAAAAACTAGTAAATATGAAGTATACTTCACATTCTACTTAATCTAATTTAAAATACAATTCACTGTGGTACCCTTCTTCACAAGTAAGATGGTCTAACTTTTGGGTGTTTAAAACATTCTAACAGGAGTTAAGAAATAATTTAAAATTTTGCTTTCCACTATGGCAAAAGGGAAATCAGAAGCTGAACACTTTACTAATTAAAAAAAAAATTTGTTTTAGCCTGACTCACACCGTGAAGATTTTAGAAAGAACATCATTATTAAAATCTTGGGGCTTCCCTGGTGGCGCAGTGGTTGAGAGTCCGTCTGCCGATGCAGGGGACACGGGTTCATGCCCCGGTCCGGGAGGATCCCGCGTGCCGCGGAGCGGCTGGGCCCGTGAGCCATGGCCGCTGAGCCTGCGCGTCCGAAGCCTGTGCTCCGCAGCGGGAAAGGCCACAACAGTGAGAGGCCCGCATACCGCAAAAAAACAAAACCAAAACCAAAATGCTGATAGCCCCATTTGGAAGATTGTTTAACATCAACAAATAAGCCACAAGTGTTCGATTGTATTATAATTTAAAATGTGAGACATTCACCAGTAATCAAAGCATAAACTTCCCTGAATGTTCTCACTTTTAAAACAGTTCAAGTCTTAATTTATTATTAAATCTAAGATATCAAAAGTATTGGTGGACATCAGTTACATACTATTGTCAGAGTATATTTTAGCAACAATAAAATTTTCATTTTGTCACCTGAAGAAATCAAGACCCATTTTTCTTTTAATAGATTAACTTTAAAATTGCTTAGCATATTCCAGAAGCACCTATATCCATTATGTCTAGGAAAGCAGTTTCCTATCATTATACAGTATTAATCAGTTTAGCTGAGCATAAATTAAAACAAGGAGAATTTGCCTCTATGAACATGGAATTGAATATGGTATGTGTAATCATGGAGTCACAATTACAAAAATTTGAGCTAGGGAGGGTAGATCTCTTATTTTATAAGCTTGCTATTTTTAATGAGGTAGGTGGTTTACAGTTGTCATTTCTGTATTGTTCTGTGTATTCTTCAACCAAAAAAAAAAAAAAGGTGGGGGAGGGATAAAAATCTTAAAGGAAGTTTCTTCTCTCAAGTAACAGATTCTTTTCACGAATGGAATACAAAAGAAAAATATTGAAAAAACTGGGCATGCCAAAAGAGCACAAGAGCCAACTTAACAAGAGCTCCCAACATCCAAAGCTGAAGCAACTTAAGCCAAAAAAAAAAAAAAAAAAAGTAACAATATTCCATTATATCCCAATAAATAAAATAAATATCCATAAGTCCATAGTGACATAAATAAAAAATGAATAAATGGGGGAAAAGGGACAACTTTCCCTTAGGAAGAATTCCAATAATTATAAAATGCCAGTAATAATTGCTTCAGACTAGATAAACCAATGGATGCCAAAATTAGTGGGTTATTTTGAAGAAAAACAGGACACTTACACATTCTCAAAGTATCTCCCCCAAGATATTTATTAATCACAAAGAGAAAAGCAAAGCAGTAACTTTACAGTGGAGAAACCTGGCAGACAACACATTAACCAAGAAGTGATCAAGGTCCACATCATTAGTAATGAGACACAGTGACATCATGTATCCTCTGATATGATACACTAGAAGTTCACATTGTTCCTGTGATATTCTTGCCCAAAATGCATAACCTCAATCTAATTATAAGAAAGCATTAGACAAAGCCAAATAGAGAGATGTTCTACAAAATAACTGGCCAATACTCTTCAAGGGCCTCAAAGTTATAAAAGACAAAGGAAGGCTGAGAAACTATCAAAGATCAGAGGAAACTAGGGACATGACAACTAAATGCAATATGGGAACCTGGAGAACACTGGTGGAAAATCCAATGAAAACCAAATAAAACTGTAGTTAACAGTATTGTACCAGTGCTAATTTCTTAGTTTTGACAATTTTATCGTTTATGTTAAGGTGAATGAGAGCTATGTGGGAACTCTACTCTTTCTGTGATTTTTCTGTAAGTCTAAAATTATTTCAAAATAAAATTTAAAGGAATAGTTAGTTATGTGTATGTTACCGCAAGAAAAAAAAAAGGGAAATATTTAGAGCAATCTTGAAACCTTCAGACGGCAGGTAGTAATTTATATCTTTGAATAAACCTTTTATAAAAAGGGCCTATATGTAGTATAAGTTCATGTGAAAACACATACACACAGACAATTACCTGCAAATGTATATGATCATGGATAAGTTTATTTTAAAGTTCATTTCTGGGACTTCTCTCATGGTCCAGGGCTAAAGAATCCGCCTTACAACGTAGGGGACGTGGGTTCGATCCCTGGTCAGGGAACTAAGATCCCACATGCCGTGGAGCAACTAAGCCCGCGCACCACAACTGCTGAGCTCGCATGCCTCAACTGGAGAGCACACATACTGCAAACTACAGAGCCCACACGCTCTGGAACCTGTGTGCCACAGCTACAGAGCCCACGTGCCCTGGAGCCTGCACACCACAACTAGAGAGAGAAAACCCATACGCCACAACTAGAGGGAAGACCGTGTACCACAACGAAGAGCCTGGGCGCCGCAACAAAAGATCCTGCATGCTGCAACTAAGACCCAACGTGGCCAAAAATAAATGAAATAAATAAATAATAAATATTTAAATAAAGTTTATTAAAAAAAATAAGGTTCATTTCTCAGAAAATGAGTGCTGGCCCAGTTAAAAATCAAACCACTGAGCCATATCACGTGGTTATTCTAAGAACTACACTTGAAATACACAAAAACACTTAATGTTAGGGCTCTGCATTATTGCAACTAACTGGCAAAATAAATCAACACTCTTAAAAATAGAAGCAATTCTTAAGATTTCCAAAATCAAAGTACTTACCAAAGGAAAAAAGATGAGTTACAGGAAGCTGTATGGATCTTGTCTCTTTTTTAAAGAATTCACAATCTACAACAAACTGGAATATAAAACATTGATTTATTAGGAAAAAATAGAATTAAATTTATGGTAAAATATCTTCACTTGATATCTGAGTAGAAAACAAAAATCTATAAACTTCAGTTTTGAAGAAGGTATTATCTATTATCTATCACACTCTAACCCTGGTTATATTTAGGGGGCATGAATTCCTCAAGGAGAGATGCTAAGCTAAGAGAATTTGGTGACAAAGCTTAACTTAATAGATAAATTATTAGAGGGTCATTTCTGTAAGAGCAGATGCACAGCAAAGTCTTCTTGCAGCTAGTTTTAGGTGTTTATAGAAGAGGGACCATAAACGATGGATCAAAGCATTAAGAGCCAAGATTAACTCAAGATAATTAAGAATTTAGGTAATATATCTCTGAATTCTTTCATACTCAGAAAGAAATGTGATTTTGTTACATATTTTCAAAAACTGCATATTTAGTATGTTTCAGCAGTCTAATTAGACTACAAAAGGCTTTTGGAGACATACTGCCATTCATCTACAGATGGCTAATGTTATTCATGTAAGATTATTTCAGGCTAAACAGAGATTATAATAAATGGAAAAGAGATTCACTATGTACAAAGGAAAAAAAAACACTATCTCAAAAAAAGTGAACCTAAAATGTGACATCTGCATCACTGCAATCTCTGTAATGGCACTTCTTATCTAATAACATTTCTACAGTGGCATAATGAACCTTGCTCTCAGCTGTCTACAATAAGAACAGTTTCATTAAAACCATTTCCACAATCCAACCAAATTACTCTGATCTATTTATATGAGCTGAGGAAGAAATTAATCCGATGCCTAACTGTAGCTAGCAAGTAGTTTGCTGTCTACAATAAGTGGAAAGTCAGTGGGGTCTATCCTAGGCTTTTCCAGTAACTACACCTTGGATTGTATTTTAAGCTGTGTTATGTTGTTTGCCTCTTGGGTGGAGTTTTGACTGTTTTTGAAAATGAAAAACAGATGAGGGAAAATGAGAATGTACACACACGAGGGAATAAAAGAAAAAAACGAAGGGGCTCTGCTTTTATTTTTCCCTCTTTAATTAGAAGGCAAAGAACACTGTCAGATATTTTCACTACAGAAAACAGCTGTTATAGAGAAATCATTTATTCAACAGGATAATTCATTATATTTTTACAAGTATCTTTGGGTGACACATTGCCTGAGACAGGGAAGCAATTTTAAATCACTTCAACAGGTATTTAAAATAATACAACTTTTATTATTGCTTTAAAAATTTGGCCATTTCTTTATGGAATAAACCCTTACCCAAAAAAGAAAGAATTCAAGAGTCTGTCTCTGAAATATACAATGTAAGTAAATTTCTAATGGACTTAACTATTTTGTTTTCCATCATCAAAAAATGCAAGTAATTCCATATTTACACTTGGAAAACTATATTAAGATGATTAGTTGACTTAAGAAAATTTTGAACTGCCTATTTAAATATATGTATCCTGGGCTTCCCTGGTGGCGCAGTGGTTGAGAGTCCGCCTGCCGATGCAGGGGACGCGGGTTCATGCCCCGGTCCGGGAGGATCCCACATGCCGCGGAGCGGCTGGGCCCGTGAGCCATGGCCACTGAGCCTGTGCGTCCGGAGCCTGTGCTCTGCAACGGGAGAGGCCACAACGGTGGGGGGTCCGCGTGCCGCAGGAAAAAAAAAAAAATATATATATATATATATACATTTAAATATATGTATCCTTCTGATGATGGGCTATAACAGACACATAAAAATTATGAAAGGCCTAAGTTACCATCCTTGTGAGATTGGGTATGCAACACTAGAGTCAGCAGTGTTACTTTCCAAAGAGCGTTAAGACACATTAAGTATTTATTAGGCCACTAAGACTGGCTATTTGAGAAACGCTCATTAATTTCTTGGAATAACCAAGGAAGCCCTTTCCAAGTTTGGGAAGATGTTAAATTCATTCAAAACCAACTTACCTGAAAGAAAAACCCTTAAAGAGAGCTTTTAGTATTGAAGATGCTGAATTACCTCTCACTTGAGCTAAGCAAAACAAAACAATGAATCCATTATAAGGTACTCGTGAGACTCAATCTTTGAGACTTCTCCTAACTACATCCCCTTTTCTTTTTTCCTTTAAATTTTCCTATGATATTGGCCCCAAATCTCATTAACTTTCTCACTCAAGAAACACTTTTTTGAGCATTTATGTGGTAGTCACTAAAGGTTGAGGATGCAAAGTAGAGTAAAACCTATCTGGTCCTTACTCTGAATGAATTCATACTATGGTGATGGCAATAAAGACGTAAACAAATAAATTATAACTCGGTATAATATAGTCCTCAAAGAAGTTATAAACAAAATATCCTGGGAATAAGTAAGAGGTTACTGGAGTAGTCTAGAAAAGGAAAACAAGGGACACTTCGGCTAGATCTTGAAGGGTAAGTTTGCTGGGTGAAATGTGGAAAGGGGAGTAGAGGGTCTTTTACCTCCATCTTCTTCTTTCCCTGCCTACTTCTCTCAAAAATCACCATCCTTTTATTTCTACTCCCACTTCACTAGTACAAGCTTTCATAATCCTATATGAGGTGCCTGTTCTCTCTTTTTCTAATCTATCCTATACCATAAATAGATTCATTTTCCAAAATAAATAGCTCTGATCCCATTACTACTATGGTGAAAAATCTTTCACTTCCCTACTGACTCCTGAATTCTATAAAGTCCTGAATCTTCCAATCAAGGCCCTCCAGAATATGGCCATTAACTACTTTTCCAGACTTTTCTTCCACTACTATTTTACCCATGGTAGCCATCCTTTTAAAACTACTATTTACTTATTCACTATTTTCCAAACGTACTCTACACTGTCCATGTTTGGATCTTACTATTTCTTACTATTTCTTTGTCTCAACAGTGCTGTTTATTGTAACTTTCTGCAATGATGTTACTATTGAGCATCTGGAATGTGGCTAATACAACTAAGGAACTGAATTTTTACTTTAATTTTAATTAATTTAAATTTAAATCGCTACATGTGCTAGTGGCTCCTATATTAGATATCCCAGGTCTAGAATATTCATTCTACCTATAAAAACCCTAACTATCCTTTAAGGCAATTTTAAATATCACCTCATAATAATGCCTTTTTTTATTTCATCAAAGAGATATCTCCCCCTTTAACACTTTTCATGGATTTGCTATATTCTGATTTTTTTTATACATTTTGGATAACTCTTTCATTCTCACCCTTTCCCTGGCCACCAAATATATTTCTCTCCCGCTGCCCAACAGTATGCAGCTTTTTGAGAACAGGGTTCATGTCTTTCTCATTTGTGTGCCTCCTATAATTCCTGGCACATAGTCTTGCACATAAGAGAGTACTCAATAATTAACAGATTTTGGGGCTTCCCTGGTGGCGCAGTGGTTGAGAGTCCGCTGCCGATGCAGGGGACACGGGTTTGTGCCCCGGTCCGGGAAGATCCCATGTGCCGCGGAGCGGCTGGGCCCGTGAGCCATGGCCGCTGAGCCTGTGCATCCGGAGCCTGTGCTCCGCAACGGGAGAGGCCACACAGTGAGAGGGCCCGCGTACCGCAAAAACAAAAACAAAAAGAAAAACAAATAATTAACAGATTTTGAAAGACTAATAAAGTAGAACTAATTCCCACTTGAAACAAAGAGACTTGGATTTATTCTGCTTAGTTCAAGTTAGAGTAGATGATCCTAATGCTTTAAACAGTCTTAGGGGGATCACCAACCTGGCCACTGTTTCAGATAAGCCCTAAGCTGAAGAATTCATCAAAAAATAATTTTAAATATTTAGCATGAGTATCCCCAAAACATTCTGAAAACAACCTTAATTTGTTTGTTACCTTACTTCCATGAATAGATGGTACATAAACAACAAGATGAGACAAAGATGGATAGTCTTGAAGTCTTAACGTCAGAGACTAAAAAAGGATGAAAAAAAGCTGATTTTATTTCTCAGGATATATAGAGCTTAAAGCATGTTAAAAGAAAGATAAATTACAAACATTTATTTCTTACCTAGTAAGTCATGAAAAAACTGACTTCAAACTTTATGCTCAGTACTTCATAAAATGCCCATGTTTACATTTTCAGGTCAATGAGCCTGCTGAAGGTCAAATTTCTAATAATTATGTAAATATGGACTGCCAAAAATATTCCTTGAACTGTATCCCTTCATGTAAGATAAATGACATTTAACATTAAATTATTTTACATAATTATTTCCAGATTTGATGTTTCTTAAAATTTGTCTACTTGTTTTGTATAATGTTACAGTACGATTTCTACAGTTATCTTGGTAGTATACGACAAAGAGCATTCAATAGTTGATGAATGAATGGATGCTCAATATGATGGAAGAATTGCAACTTAATCTCAAATGATTCTGATCTAGCCCAAGTAATAAACAGTTGCTGGCTAATGATGTGTATGAACATCATTCCCTGGAACTTATTCAGTAAGTGACATGAACACAGTAAGTCTAATAATGCACCTCACCAAATGAGCATCTATTCTTTTCTTAAAACTAAACACCTTATCTTACAGTCCATATTTTAAGGAATGAACAGATTGGAGACTGGTCTACCTAATGAAAACCCACCAAATACAGTTTTCAAGTCTTATTTTTTTTTCCTGACAGTAGATGTGGCAAGGGTGTGAGTAGTTATATGCTGTGACAATCCGTGTGCATTAAGAAATTTCTGCACTTAATACTCTCCACCGTTCTTCCGAAGCACCAATGTGGGCAAGTTGGATAGAGGTTCTAAAGAGAACTGTCAACGAGTGGTCCTCAAACAACCTGACCAGATTCACCTGGGAGTGCTTGTTAAACTCCTGGACTGCACCTCAACTTAGTCAGCAAAGTCTCTGCAACACACTTACATATTCCAATATAAATTAAAGGGCCTTAAGAGAGCCACAGAAACCAAAGTTAAAGGCAACTGAAACCAACCAGACAGGTGGTAGACAATATGAAAGATAAATTAATTAGAAAGAACCATGGTTACTCTGTGTAGCTATCCACTGAGAACTTTTGTTATTTATTCTCAAGAATAATTTTTTTCCTCAAGAATTTTTTTTTTAGGATCAGAATACTTTAAAAAGATATCAGTGTGTCAAAATACATTTACTTATAAAGTTCACATAGAGTTACAATGTCAGTAGGAATTTGGGAAGATAATATTCATGAAATTGTTACACTGACAGGTAAGGTTAATATGAAGTTTGGAAATTTTTCAGTGTTTTAAGGGTAAAATGACCTTAATGCTGAGGCAACACACACAGAAAATCAAACACCAGTGTTTGGATGTCAGAAACCCTTCAAGTTCTGCTGCTGTGTGTAGGGCAAAGCTGTGGTGCTAAAGTATGATCTAGGCACAATAGTGACTAGGTAATTTTTCTCATTAACTTAGATTTCTTTTCAAAGTTAATTGTTTTGTTTGTTTTTAGCAATAAGTCCATTTGGGCTTACCCAATTGTTGGTCTGCTGTGGTTTCTGTCTTCATTGTACCATGACAGAAAAGTTCCATATGACTGATACTGTTAAGGCCCTAAACCGGATTTACAAGTGCTTTGCTGGAGGATTCCGTCTATTTATTAACAGTTCAGTCATCAGAGGTGCCAAAGGTGGTATGATTCTCATCTTACATTACCTTTGTTGAGATGATATAAATATGAATAAAACCCACAAGATTTTTTCACTTCAATCTTTCCTTTCCCTTCAACTTCATAGCAAAATAATTTTGTGTACTTTTTATAAATGGGCTAACACACATATATATATAATTTTGATTTTCATTACAATGGAAAAGTTTATTTGCATTTAATAATTATAATCCTTTTCAACTGAGAATGCTTAAGATAGCAGAGTATTATAATCCTCATTTTCTAACTTTTCTCTTCCAGTTTTCCCTCTAAATTCCAGTAGGCTTTTAATGCCGCCTGGCACTTTCTTCTAGTATCCACTATAAAAAAGTAAGTAGCTGGAGCTTCCCTGGTGGCGCAGTGGTGAAGAATCCGCCTGCCAATGCAGGGGACACGGGCTCAAGCCCTGGTCCGGGAAGATCCCACATGCCACGGAGCAACTAAGCCCACGCACAACTACTAAAGCCTGCGTGCCTAGAGCCCATGCTCCAAAACAAAGAGAAGCCCCCGCAATGAGAAACCCACGCACTGCAACGAAGAGTAGCCCCCGCTCGCCGCAACTAGAGAAAGCCCGCGCACAGCAACGAAGACCCAACGCAGCCGAAAATAAAATAAATACAATAAATAAATTAAAAAAAAAAAAGTAAGCAGCTGGAAGAACTTGTTCTACTACTCAGCCAGCTGTTTCTTACACTTAGAGAAAACAACACAGGGGTCTAGAACTAGACGAATACATTGTTAAATCTTTGAGACTTAAAAGAAAAAGGATATTATGATTTAAGAAATAATTTTTTAAAAATAGTAGCAAAGTAACATTTTATCGGGTTTTTTATGATTTATTTCTTCCTAACTCTTAAATTACAGACTGGAAAGGATATCCAAACTGGAAATTCAAGGAAATATTTAATATATCTTATGAATGATTGATCAGTAAGTATACCCTAATACTTCTGTTTTTGCTTTGCTCCTGCCTAGACAGTTAGGATAGAACTAGTGAGAGACCTTAAAAATGTTCTTATGAGTCAAATCACTTATTTGTCTTATCAATACAAAGCCACATGAATGAACATGCACAAAGTAAGACTGACCAAGGTGACACAAAAAATAACTGCAATCATTCCAAAGTCAAGTGTAAGTGACTTGCAATTATTCATCCTGTCATCATTCCTCTCATTGGTATAGGACAGAGTTGACTAAACATACAGATAAATAAACATTCATGAGCACATATAACTAACTGGAGTTGGGAGATGATCGGGACCAACCAGAGGACTTCACATTCAACCCTATGAATATAGTATTCATTATGACAATATATTCTAAAGTATAGATTTACTTGAAGACTAAAAACTATCAACTCTGGCATATGACTATCAGTTATAATAAATACAATTTGAAAATTAGAACAGATATTTTCATCAAATTTTAGAACTGTTTTATTTTCTCAACAATAGATTTTGTGAGTGTGCAAATTAGCCTTTTGTAAAGATGTGCTGACCTACCACAGTTGCTTAAGGAAATCATTAACAATTATTAAATAAATTCCATGGAGTACTATATAAAAGTAGATAGTTACTGAAGTGCTTAACCACAGATGACACTGAAACTGAAAACTGCTTTGTGTCTTTTTGAGATGTTTACTTCCCTACTGTAGGTCCTCCCCAAAATGAATTCTGAGTATATTCAACTTAATATTTTAAGACAGACCATTCCAAACAAACCCTCAAATTGAATCTTAAAAATTTATCTATCTCTTAGTATGATGCTATAACATATAGATTTAATTTTATTTAGGATTGATGACTTATAGTTTTCACCTCTGAAAGCTAAAAAATAATTGCATGTTATTCTCCATTAAATGTATTTCCAGAGAAAATATTTCTAAAATGTATATTAGCAAATTTCAAGCTTATTTAATACCTAGAATTAATCAAAGACCATACTGTACATGCCTATATGCTCAAATATTTTTTCACCTGGATATTAACATTCTAAATCCACAATTTACCTTAATTGTTGGCAGCAGTTCAGCTTTCCATGATAAATCAACCCCTTGCCGGCTTGGAAATAAATATGAAAATATAATTAAAGGACAAATATATTAAAGTATTATAAATTAAAAATGAGCTTCAGAGCAAAAAGAAACCATCTATAGACCTACCAAAGACAGTTCTAATGAACTCAAGTCTAATAGGTCTAACACAATACATTTTATCCACATAGTCCTTTGGGGAACAAAATGTAGTTTTTCCTAGCAAGCAACTATCAATGTTTGCAAAAATTACTAGTATGTTAATTTTCTTTATTTTTAATTTTAAAATCAATACTATAATTTAGTTTAGTAGCAAAATGAGCTTAAGAATATCTGAAGTGGGACTTCCCTGGTGGCACAGTGGTTGAGAATCCTCCTGCCAATGCAGGGGACATAGGTTCGATCCCTGGTCCAGAAGATCCCACATGCTGAGGAGCAAATAAGCCCGTGCGCCACAACTACTGAGCCTGCGCTCTAGAGCCCGCAAGCTACAACTACTGAAGCCCATGCGCCTAGAGTCCGTGCTCCACAACAAGAGAAGCCACTGCAATGAGAAGCTGGCACACCAAAACGAAGAATAGCCCCCACTCACTGCAACTAGAGAAAACCCGCACGCAGCAACAAAGACCCAACACAGCCATAAAGAAATAAATTTATATTAAAAAGAAAAAAGCAAACTGTTAAGCTTTAAAAATATATATACATCTGGGGCTTCCCTGGTGGCGCAGTGGTTGAGAGTCCGGTGCAATGGTTGAGAGTCCGCCTGCCGATGCAGGGGACACGGGTTCGTGCCCCGGTCCAGGAAGATCCCACATGCCGCGGAGCGGCTGGGCCCGTGAGCCATGGCCGCTGAGCTTGTGCGTCCGGAGCCTGTGCTCCGCAACGGGAGAGGCCACAGCAGTGAGAGGCCCGCGTACCGCAAAAAAAAAAAAAAAAAAAAAAAATCTGAAGCTATTCTGAAAGTGTGATTTGAGTATATCTTATGTTGAGAAAAATGAACAGAGGGCCTTATGTTCAAAACACTTACCACATAGAAGTGCTGTTTATGCAGCCAAAAATCCAGCTATTTGTATCCTATTGATTAATAACACAAAATAAAACACACTAAATATTGTAGAAAATAATTATATAAAACAGGCATTTCACTGTTTATGATAGGGTCAGTAGGCACAATGGAAACATAAAATAACAACTTATTGTTTAGAAATGTATTCAAAATGTTCTCAAAAGTCAAACAGGTCAAGGTGAGGCAAAGAAGTCTAATGTCAACATAGATAGGTAAAGCAAGTAACCTGGAGCAGCAGTATGAGAGAGTAACCTGATAGGTTATCTCTCCACAGCATACTGTTAAGCAATTTTCATTTCTGAACCAACACTTTTAGAGTTCAGCAATGTCCACACTTTAATTAGGTACGTACATAGAAAGTAACCTATATTTTAACAAAACTAGAAGAGAACAACTAGAGGTAGACTTTCACACAAACAGAAAAAAAAAAAAATCCAGAGCCAAGTAATTAAAAATAATCTAAGTACAGCTTTTTAGTTTATCATTTAAGTTCTCATTTGATTACTAGGCAGATAACTTTTATGCAACTGAGAATGTGCTTGGATTGAAGCACAATTCCAAGGGTTTAAGACTAAAGCTAGTTGTTACTTTACTAGTGCAGACTGGGAATGCTGCAGAGATGGTTGTGGTATTTTAACAATATTATGTATTCAGCTTCAGTCATTTAAAAGCAGTATGACCCAAGATCTTCACTCTAACTTTTAATGAAGTAGTAAGAGCAATGCTCCAAGATCTAACGATCCAACTACTGAAATCCTACCAGGGCATAAGAAAATGAGAAACACTGCTGAGACAGCTACATATATTTTTCCTTAGTATACAGACAGGACAATAAAAATATCAATCCTTTCATTCAATTAATATTTATGAAGCCCATTCCAGGGCCAAGGAATTATGCTAAGCCCTCAAGAAAAATGATGAATCAAGCAGACATAGCCTCTGCCCTCATCAAGCTTAAATAAAATTTTAAGATATTTTTCAAGAATTCAAAAAAGCAAGCTGAAAGAAAACAAACACAATGTGGTATTTCTCTACTCTCCACTGCTGGCAAAATACGTCAGTAAACTCTTTTATCAGTTACTTGTGTTTACCAGAACAACCACGTGACATTATAAAGCAAGGCAACAGAACAGATCTGCATAGCCTAGACAAAGAGAATCTAGCAACCTCTCAAGATCCAACTCACTTTTGTAATAGGTTTTTGCAGTTATTGCAACTCAAAGACAGCCCTTATGAAAATTGCCAATACTGCACACTACTTGCTTTGGTGTCTAGGGAATTCTGATTCATTCACTAACAGACTGAATAAAGTATTATTCAAATCCACCCTAAAACAGCATGTTGTTATAACCTAGAAGGTGTCAAAGAACAATTTCAGGTCATCTAGTAAACACCCCTAACTCAGCTAATTTTAAAACTTGTATTAAAAATCTTAGAAAAAGTCACTCAGAATTTACTAACTCCTGAAGTGCACAGAAAAGAAAATGCTACTTGATTATAAAATTTATAGATCTAAAAAAAAATCTATCTACAGTAAAAAATATGTCCTCGATGGCTGCTAAAATCATTAGGTGAAAGACTGACTAGGAACTTTATAATGAATGGATCATGCCAATATGACCTGAGTCCACTGATATATCAGTCCACTGATTTTTGTCACTAAAAGTGGGACAACCAGATATTATATACCTCCCAATATGATAAGTACGCAGTTCTACTTATAAAACATTCATACCATAAAAAAATGAATCTATTCAAGATTCTAGATCTAACTACCAGTTTACACAAAACAATGGATAGAAGTACATTTTAAAAGATACCACAAGAATACAATCAACTAAACCCAGGACAAATGTATGGCATGGGGGAAAAAAAGAGGGGGCTGTTAAAAAAAGACATAGGACATATGAATCGAATGCAATGTATGTACTTTTTGGATTCTGATTCAAACAAACTAACTTAAATGAACAGAGGAAAATTGAACATGGACTGGATACCACATGATATTAAGGAATAAGTAATTAATTTTGTTGGATAAAATAATATTATAATATAATATTATTAGTATTATAATAATATGTAAAATTCTTATCTGTTATAAAAACATACTGAAATATATATTGATAAAATGCCTGGATTTTGCTTTAAAAATGCTTCACTCAAAAAAAGTGAGGAAGGGATAAATCAAGTAAGAATGGCAGAATATTGATAACTGTTAAAGTTGTGTGATGGTTAAGTAAGAATTTATTATATTCTCTCTCTACTTTTGTATGTTTGAAAACTTCTATGATAAAAATTGAAAATATTTAAAACAAATTCTCCACATGACTAGTAATACTTCACCCATGGACCTTAATTACAGAAAAGGGATCCTCCAATAAGCCAAATGGATAATTTGCACTTTGGCAAGGATTTTTCTCAATATAATACTGACATTCTGATTTGGAATTTCGTAGGAGTGTGGCTATTTTAAGCCATCACTCTCAGGGCCAGATTCTCTTGGGATAAACTACCCATCCAAATTTTAGGCTGAGAGATGGTAGTCTGTCTCTGGTGAGAGATGCAATAACTGTGGCAATTCCACTAAAATTAGTATTCATTAGCACCTAGCCCACAGTGCCTGCCTACCATCTTTTCTAAAGACTTTACTATATATCAAATGGTGGTATCAACCAACTAAGTAATATATTAGATCCTAGTCCTAAAAAATACAAATAATCCAACCAAAGGGAAACGAGGGAACTTAAATTATGAAAGATGCAAATATAAAGTGAAGAATCCTAGGACATGAGGGGAAAAAAATCAGAATAGAGAGAAAGGAACCCAAATTGGGAAACAAATTCCTGAAAGTAAGAAGTGCTGATAAATTATTACTTAAACAGACCTAATATAACAAAAGCATGCTAAAGCATCTAACATATTTCTAGCATAGTAGGTACTCATTAAAAAGAAATACACAAACAAAATCATCATACTGATACTGTAAGTCTAGATAACACTGTAACAAAAAGTTACTATACTATTTTAGGGAATATTTGGTATAAAAAGTACTGCAAATTTGAGTATGGAAGCCATGGGAAAAACAGGATTTACTTTATAAAACAAAGGATAGCTTTGCTTAAATATATCTATTCTTTAAAATACTAATAGAATTTTAGAATTAAAGGAGCTCTGAACTGAATTCCTTCAACCTAAACATAGTGAAACTAAAGTAGAAAAACCTAAACTAGAGGCAAAGGTACAAGCTAATAGTATAGATATATTATCAGTTACAGAGGCATTTTGATTAGTACTTTTCAATCAATACTCTCTGTTCCAGATAAATGTTTTTCAACTAATTAGATTTAATAATAGTTCATACCTAAAGATGATACCTACTAGATACTAGTTGAATCTTAAAAATAAACAACAGTTAGCCTTTTAAATTTACATAAAGTGTATCAATTATCTTACCAGCATGGTGCTCTGACAATAGACATGAGTGTAGATTTTTCTATGATTTGCAAGGGGAAATGTAAAATATATCTTATCAGATTCCTAAAAAAAGAGGGAAAACACAATAAATTATGAGCAGATAATTTCATCATTCAAAAATTCAGATAAAGTAATGAATAATTATTCTAATTAATTATTTTAATTCTATCATTCTTGGTGTTGTTGAGAACCAATAATCTAGGAATGGGAAGAAGATACAGATGCAAGATAGATCAGGTATAAACTCTGTAGACCTGAATTTGTCTTGGAAGTATCAGTATGAATGCATGTTTTTTTTGTTTGGGTTTGGTTTTTGGCCTTATGACCAAGATAAAATACATTTCTTAGCTCTGTTTACTGAAAAGGCCTTAGAAATGCTAACTTACTAGCCATAAACATCTCTAGTACCCAAATTATGGTTTGCAGATACTGTTTCCCAAAAAATAGGAAGAGCTTCGTTGAGAAAAAGCAGATTCAAGGTCTGGGACGGGAGATGATACACAATGAGCTAAAATACTTTCTCATACTAGACAGTGAGGAAAATATCAAAGACAACTAAAGACCAGCTATATCAAAAAGATTCAGGAGCCTACCTTGAAATGGCTTCCATTGGTCAAGGACAGAACAGTTTTAATAGCAATTTTAGTATCAAAGATAGAACAATTTTAGTATTTTTGTTTAGACAGAAACACAAAAATGTTTAAGCTCATAATAACACTGGAGGAAAAACCCCCCAAAACATCTTATGGTCACTGATGGAGGGTGTTTGTGAGCCAACTCACTACTCTAAAAACCAGTAAATATAAGATCCAAAGAATTATCGTTTTTTTCCTTTGTAATTTGTTCTACTTTTGATAAATTTAGTAGATGAGAAGTTTTTCTATATAGTGTTTCAGTTAATAAATGAAGAAGGAATAATCGGGAGTCTCATTGCTCTTGTACTCCCTATTAATGACTCTAGGCCTTCTTCATCAATAGCTGCTAACATCACAAAAAGAGAGAGAGTCTAGGAAAAACAAAAACAAAACAAAAACCCGAATCTGATGAAGCATCTAGATCCAAGATCCAGCTACCAAGTCACAGGAAAGAGTAGGGAAAGGAATACACTGGATGACATTACAGGAGTGCAATCAGCAAAATCAAGACTGTGTGAAACTCTATAGGACAAATGACTAGTTTTTTTTTTTTTTTTCCCAACAAATAAACTGCAAGGAAAAAAAAGGGTGAAGGAAGTATTAGATATTAAAAGAGGAATAAGAGACATATCAACAAATAATACGTACACCTTGTTTGTACCCTGATTTAAACAAACTGGAAAACAAAGAAACAACAAAAAATTTGACAGTTATGATAAAACTGGAAAATTGAACAGACTAGATATTACTAAACTGATTTAGTATGGGAAAATAACGTTATCTTCTTTAAAAAGTCTAGCTTTGAAAAATAAATACTAAAATATTCTTGAAAAAAAAATTTAAATCCATTGGTGGTATACTTACATTGTAAGCCACATAGGTCCATTTGGACACTTTTACTGGAACCCACATAGATGTCCCTAAGGTAAAATAAATTAATTTGTTTGGCTTTTTAAAAAACATTAAGTGATTTCTTTTACTGAATCCTTCTCAATCGTAACAGGATTTGAAAAAGAAGCAGTTTCCTGAACACTGGCTATTTTAAAATAGAAAATCTAATGAGATGTTCTCTATATGCTCATCACCAAGGAGCATTCAGATCATGTAAAGCATTTAAAATCTTTCTGATGTCTAACTCTAAGAAGTATCAACAGAAGAAAACAAATATTTCATTTTCCAAACTAAGTAGAGCATGACAGATACATATAAAAACAAAATGTACCAGCAAAAGATATGCCGTTAAACCAAAAGACTGAAGAATGACACTGAGAAACTAAGTCAAGAATAATATAGAATTTATTTTACGTGACTGTCAGGAGAATAGAGACATTTAACGCTTTTAAATTTTTCTACTGTCATGTTATTTTCAGTACAAAATTTTATCAGCAACATCTTTTTACTTTTACATTTACTTTTCCCCTCCTTAGCCAAGAACCTCATAAGAAACCAGCATAGGGAAATTAATAAAATATAATAGGATTATAATACCTGAAGCATCACAGTTTCAAAGAATTTGTCTGCTAATGACAAATTTACCTAAAAATAATACTCAAAACTCTACTTAAAATTAAAACATGCTATTACTACTGACCTGTTAAGTCAGAAATTATTGATGGATTTTCCTCAAAGTGTTTTGCTGGGTGTCTTATGAAGTGGTGATTCAAAACTGACAATTTCTTCTTGGGATTTTGAGTTATCTAGAAAGAACATTGATACATTCTGTATCCTTTTATATCCACTGTGATGACCTAA
Organism: Delphinapterus leucas; assembly: GCF_059928025.1. NCBI lineage: Eukaryota > Metazoa > Chordata > Mammalia > Artiodactyla > Monodontidae > Delphinapterus > Delphinapterus leucas. The sequence continues at coordinate 38,492,052 of NC_143136.1, read as the reverse complement.
TGAAACTTTGTTTCAAGTAATAATAATAAGAGCCAACAGTTACTTACTGTGGGCCAGGCACTGTTCTAAGTGCTTAACATGGGACTAACTATGCTTTGAGTTAGTTTCCCTGTATATATGTTTGTTTCTCCTCCTCAACTATATGCTTCTTGAGGAGTAGGAATAATATCCTAACATTTTATTGTCTAATATTTAGTTTAGTATATCATATACACTGAGTTTGTGAAAGAGAGCCCAGTTTCATATTATTTTGATTCTTAGCAGTATTAGTCAAAAATTTCTCATTTGTCCCTTAAAATGTATCTGTAAAACACTTATCCATCCAGAATTATAATTTATTACATGCTAGTATTAGCATTCTCTCACCTTAGAATTTAATGGAAAACAAGATTTGATTTGTTAAAATTAGTTTGATGTATAATTTTTAAATAATATACCTTCATTAGTTGAAATGGGGTTTTTCCTAAACCTAACAAATGTCATTTAAAATACAAACTGGTCAAATACAAATTTTAATTGATTCTACTGTTGTATATAGTTGGACAGATTAAACACATTTGCGATAAAGTCACAATTAAAACAAGGTTGAAAAACTGAAAAACATTTACATTCCATGACTCCATGACTCCAATGTTAACAGTGTTAACTCTATGAAGCTGATTTACTTTAATAAATATACTAACTTAAATATGGTATCTTGTGGTTTAAAATGCGGTAAAACAGATCAACTTGTGTCTCTCTTTTACTGCATTCTTCAGGAGAGAGCTAAATATCTATCATTCTCCCTAATAATAGTTATGCAGCTTTCTGAAGGGTTAAGGAAAAAAATATAGACACTACCCTACTCCTAAGAGAGAATGCTTAGGAGCAAGGTTAAGACACAATGATAAGGAAGCATTACCCAGAGATCTGCTGAGAAAGAAGCCACACATAATAGTCTCTCAAAGAACTGGGGCCTCCAGGAAAAAGAATCCAAAAATATATACCATAATGGAAAAAATTACCAAAAATACAAGGAACGTTTTCTCCAAAAGGAGAAGCCAGGGTTGTAGTTCTCAAAACATGCTTCTATGGAACAGTGATGCACTGCAAAGTGACCTGAGGTGAAAGGCTGCTTTCGATGAATAATGGCAATCTGTTCCCAATTCACAGGAAAAAAAAAAATTAAGTTAATAGAATTCTCTGAATTTTGCTGAAATCCTTGGTGCCCATTACTATTTATCTGCTGGCAGACAAGAAAGAGATGAATGAGTAATATGATTTCCAGGTATCCTGCTAACTGAACAACTTAGAAAATCACTAGTTGGGAGAGTTTATATGTAAAATATCAATACAGAAAAGGTTTGACTCTAGAAGTACATAATTTAAGTTCTAGTGAGCTTGTGTTATTCAATGAATGTAGATATTTTGATCCTACTGCATAAGGATATTTGTAATAAGTATCTCCCTTAAGGTAAAAAACAAAAAGTCAGAAGGACATATATTAAATTTTAAACAGTAAAGGGGAAGAACTGAGGAAGATTTAAGGTATTCTTTCACTTTTTCATTTTTCTTGCATTCTTAATTATTAATAGTTATCAAAGATTACAGATAAAAATACAGATATTTCCATTTTCAAACTAATTACAATCAATATAAGGTGTAGGCTTCTATTTTCATCAAAGTAAAAAAACGTATTAAATCTATCACTGCTCTAACAAAAGCTTTTACTTCACTGAAATAACTTTTAGTTTAAAAATACATACTTGTTTAGTATCAGCATCAATAAGATCAAAGAATGCTCGAATTGTAGTCAATTGTAATTGTTTACACCTAAAGAATAAAATAAATGTTACAAATGAAACTTTCTTTAAAAATATACTTTTAATACAAACAAATAATTCTATTATTTAATGGAATATATGAATTTCCTTTAATGCTGCAAACTCTAAAATTATTTAACAAATTATCATTATTAAGCATATATCTTAAAGCTGAAACCTATAAAAATAAAGTAAATTAAAACTTCCTGGATATTTGAGAGTATAAGTGTCAGGCCCCCATCTTCCCTAAATCTTCCTGTCTACCCCAGGTATAGACATATTGTCTGCCCCATCTTCATATGTCTGAACTGTTGTGGTCCTTGCAAACACTACTGACTGCACAGCCAGAGGAAGGTGAGAATCTTTAAGAGATTCTTTCAGCCAATATATATAGAGATAAAAGAGAATCTTTAAGCCAATGCATATAGAGATAAAATACTAGGATTTATGTATTTCTTGGCCTTTATTTAACCTATTTCTTTATTTATATTAAGGGTAAATCTAATTCCTACTTGGTTTTCCATGTGCTGCTCTAGAATAGGCAATGCTGCATTAATCAAGTCCGAGTTTGGTGACTGGCCAAGAGCTCAGAAAGTCCTACCACAAGTATCTTTGATTCTGCCCAGCTATGACAAATTCTAAAATTTTGACATTATCATTTGAGACTGATGCTACTGGTTCTTCAGGAGATGATTTTATAGGTTGTCAAGGACACCTTGGTTAAACTGAGACAAGAACAAAGGCTGAAGTTCTAAACCCCTAAGTTAATCTTTCTCCCAAATCCTTATTTATTTATGGATAAAGCTCTAAGAAAGCTAACTAACCAATCAATTCATTGATGAGAAAAAAGGACCACCACAAATTGCCAAAATAAGTTATATTAACTTACCATACAATGGAGAGGTGGTCTGTTGAAACCCAGGTCTTAGGCACTGCTGAACTCTAAATGGAAAGAAACAAAAATCATACTTAAGAAAAATGCACTTGTTATTCTCCAAAAGGCTTGAAATTCTTATAGGCTAATATTTAGAAACATGTAACATTAGTTTCACCATTTTATGATGCGCAGAAATTTTTAAATGATGCACTCTTGTAAAAGGTGATCCAAAAATATTAAGATACTGAATATTTCCTGCATAAAATAATTCTTTGTCATTAGTCAAGCTTAAATTACCCTTTAAAATTATTAAAACATCCACAGATTACTTAATGAAGTTTACTGTCTAACTCTTCATTACTCTGATAAGAGGTTAAGTTTATGATTCTTTAATAAATCATAGTGTATATATAAATTATAAAAGATATTTCAGTAATTTTAGTTCTGACTAGACTATCACTTAATAAGTTCTAAGATGTTAATTCTAATCAGGATGTGCCTGAAAGATACCTAGGCCTGAGGAGATTTTTCAAAATAAATATGCCTAATCACAAAACTACCAAATCGGACTCTTGTAAGTGGGGTCCAGACTTATTTGGAAAAAAATCCCTAGATGATTAGCATATATACTACTGGTTAGAGACAGAAGGGCAAAAGCCTAGTAAAAAATATAAGTATTTTCAGAAGGCTTCCTAACAGTGGCACAGCACCCTCCAAGAACTAGAGACTTCGATCTATACAGGGTAATGACCTCCCTGTGAACAGCATCTTACATACAATGGGGAAACATTAAGTAAATCTGATACTATTTTTCATGTCATCTCTCTCTCTACACTGTCAAAGACACAATGAGATGCCTTCACTAGAACTGTCAAAACAAAATGAAAATAGGAAACTAACAATGCTGTATGCAAGAAAATTTAGAGGGCTAAAATGCCTCTTTGTTTTTTTTAATAAATTTATTTATTTAATTAATTTATTTTTTGGGGGGCTGCATTGGGTCTTTGTTGCTGCACATGGGCTTTCTCTAGGTGCGGCAAGCGGGGGCTACTCTTCGTTGTGGTGCACGGGCTTCTCATTGCAGTGCCTTCTCTTGTTGCGGAGCACGGGCCCTAGGCGTGCAGGCTTCAGTAGTTGTAGCATGCAGGCTCAGTAGTTGTGGCTTGCGGGCTCTAGCACGCAGGCTCAGTAGTTGTGGCGCACGGGCTTAGTTGCTCCGCGGCATGTAGGATCCTCCTGGACCAGGGCTCAAACCCACGTCCCCTGCATTGGCAGGCGGATTCTTAACCACTGCGCCACCAGGGAAGCCCTATGCCTCTTTAATTAAAAAAAAAAAAAGGTATTTGTAACAAAAAAAAGGTATTTATAACTTCTAAGGAGTCATTGAGTCATTGTCACCATTGTACTCTGCAAATATCAAAGTGTATTTGGGTTGGAGGCTCTAAAGTTGAAGGAATCTATAGATTACTTAATGAACTTATAAGCATTAGCGATCTCATTTAGGAATTGCTGCTGGCAACTTACTTTAAAAAATTAAGACAACCAGAGTTCACTGTGGTTCTAAGGTTAGATGCTCAGTAAAGTAAGAACTCACAGTAGACATCATTTACTATCAACAAGGACAAAAGCTAGTTTACTTTCATTCAGTTTAATGAATGCATCTGTGTTAGAACTGAAAAAAGGAAAGTCAACACACATTATAAAGGTAGTTGCGGGGCTTCCCTGGTGGCGCAGTGGTTGAGAGTCCGCCTGCCGATGCAGGGGACACGGGTTTGTGCCCCGGTCCGGGAAGATCACACATGCTGCCACGCGGCTGGGCCCGTGAGCCACGGCCGCTGAGCCTGTGCATCCGAAGCCTGTGCGTCCGGAACCTGTGCTCCGCAACGGGAGAGGCCACAACAGTAAGAGGCCCGCGTACTGCAAAAAAAAAATTAAATTTAATTAAATTAAAAAAAAAAAAAAAAAAAAAAGGTAGTTGCTCATGACCTTTGTGATAAAAACTGTTAAATGTCCACCAAAATCTTCTTGCTTTTTCATAGTTAACTAGAATGCATGTCTCAGCCTCTCTTATTCTATGGTGTGACTAAGTTTTCTCTAATGGGATGTGAAAAAGAGTGATGTGTGCCATTTCCAGGCCTAACTGCTCTCCTTCATGCTCTTTTCCCCTTCCTGTGGATTGAAACAGTGATGATTAGAGCAACCTTGGAAGTAAAGTATTCAAGAAGGGGGAGCCTACTATCAGCCTGGGTCCCTTAGTGAGACTCCTCAAAAACCACCCGCCACATAAACGCACACCTAGGGCAGTCATATGAGTGAAACATAAAATTCTATTGTGTTTAAGTGCCATTGCCTGCATGAGTGAATATTACAGTAGTTCAGCCTACCCTACGAATGTAACTAAAGTCTCTAACTTAAACAATTTTTCTAGTCCCAATGGATTTAATGTCATCTAACTGTTCTTGAGATAATCAGTAAAAAAAATTACTTCTTAATAATTGTTTTTTTAAAGAGAACATACATATATAAAAGACTAGATTATTTGAGAGCTAAAAGCTAAGTAATTAAATATTTAAAAACTAAATAAAACTCAGATTATACAATAACCAGCTTTGAGAAAGTTCCATAATAAGTAAAATAATATTTTCATCAGAGATAAAGATATATAAGCTGCCTTGAACACAATACATTATCAAATGGATTAGAAAATAGGGAAGGACACGTCCGCCCCCCCCCCCACCGCCACACACCATTAAAAAGACCAAATTCTTTAAAAGCTGGAGGAAAGGGTATCAATACAGCATCAAGCTCCAGACCAAGTCTAGGAAATAAGTTTTATCCAATTTTATATGACTAAAACATCTATTTTTATACTAAGGAGTTCATATTTAGAGTTTTGAGAACTTCTAGCACATATCTACCCAAAATATTCAGCATCAAAAAACAAGATTCCTACCGATGATGAGGTTTGAGAGATTTAGTAAATTAGTACTAATTACTTCCAAAGCTATTATGGCTATATCACAACTCCTTCAGTTATAAGAAAATGGTGGATAAGAGCAGAATAGCTTAATAATTTTTGTTCTATGTATGGCAAGCATTCAGTAATACCTATTTACTGAATGAACAGCAGTAGATGAACTGAGCAAAGGAGTATCTATTAAGAGAACAACTATGAAACAAAGAACTATCATCTAAAAAGCAAAAGGAATGCTATAAATTTTCTTTTTAGAAATTAAGTTATATTTGGAGATGACGTGTATACTGAGTTTAAAAGTTAAGCTCTTAACTAAAGACTTAAAGGTTAAACATACAAAAATAAGTCCTAAAAGGAAACCTGAACTTATTTTACAGAAGCTGTGTATCCCAGTTAAAGACCAAATACTTGATGTCCTAGCAGGGAAGAATAATTAGCAAATTAATTAATCAGAGCTCTATCTATACTATCAAAGCTAATTTTTAAATTTTAAAATCAGTAAACCTTCATTCAAGTTTAAAATTCAAGAGTATGTGAAATGTTTGATCTTCCATTACCACTGTATACAGCATACCACTGAGATACACCCAGGGCCCCTGGACTTCAGTCCATACTTTTTTATACTTAAAACTCTAATCAATGGATAGGCACTTATTTTGAACAAGAAACAATCATCTTCATAAGTAAGAGTCATTTGCACAAAGTTTCTAAGATCCTTTTCACCTTCCATGGATGTAAGTATCCACGCCTCTGTCTTCCCCAAATATTCATATTCATTGTTTCATGTTCTGTCTCTCTCACATACACATACACATGCACACTTGCACACACACAGTATACCAGACCAACTCAGGAATCATTTCTAACCGATTACATATCATTTCTCCTTTCATGCTCCACTGTGTCCATCATGTTACTACTTTAGTAGAATCTTTAAAAAGATTACCACAACAGATAAGGCACTGGTATGATGGCTTAATTTTGGTAGAAAAGTCAGTCCTGAACGAACTTGGTAATCCCGGAATCCTCCAGCTACAGACAGTGTGGTTAAATTTATGTGCCTAGCATTCAGAATCCAATAGTTGTTTACAGTCATATAAAAATCTGGTGGGAAATAAAAAAGACATACATTAAAAATCAGTAACCATGGTCTGCAACAATAACCCATCTATAATACTAATATTAAACTGAATTTCTGTTTAAGCCATCTGAATTGTCTATAAGCAATGCCATCCACATTTCTCTATTTTGGGTAAAGTCAGTATCTTTACACATACTCTACTTTCCCCATCAGAGTACAAATACTAAGAGTTAGTAAAGGTATCAATAAAGAAAAAAGATAACCCAATTTTATTAGCTTTGACAAGTCCATAGCAAACAGGTCTCTACATTCCACAAGGATGCTGCTTGTTTATGAGCCACATAGTATAGAAAGAAACCCCCGAAATTCTTCCAAAGATATAAGTTTACTATGCTAAGGAGTTATATCAATAGATCTTCCTAATCATGGCTGTGTCCCTGCTTATAGGGCTTAGCAACTCTCTACTGCAGCCACCGTAGTACTGGTGACCAAAGTATTAACTTCTTAAAATACAATCTATCAGGACAATGACAGTCACATTAGTCTTGGGACTCTCCACTGCGGAAAATCTGATGCTTAAGAAGATTCTATCTATTTAGTGTAACAAGTGGTGCAGACAATTTTTCCACTTTATCTATGGAAGATGAGAAAAATTTAGTGTTGAAGATCTGAGGCCAGGGCAGGGGAGTTCTCATTTCCTATTCTGATTATCAAAACGTACTGCATTTTTTATCCTGGCATTTGATCCCATTGATGGCTTTTAACATTTTGGAACAGCAAACTCTTCTCATTAAAGATTTCAGTAGTATTCACTTAGATTGAGACAAAGCAGACCCATTCCTAATACCTCCAGGGCTTGGGATAAGAGTTCCAATGAGGTATACATGCCATATGTCTAAATACTTAAAAGTCAAACTTCCAGCTAACAAACTTAAATCAAATGTATTTTCTCTGCCTACCTCAACAAATATATCATTGAAATAACCTGGAAGGCCAGGTTCAAATTAAGAATTCTAGGACACCTCAGAGTTGCACACCGGATTATGGCAGCATAGGGAGAGCATATCTCTGGCCACAGATTTCTGTGGAGATCTGCAGCAAAGGGGGAAGAGATCACTGTGCTCTCTTCTTCTTCCCATCCACATTCCATCCTGCATCAGAAAGACCTCCTGTGCACATCAAAATTCTGTCTGTACCTCATGCAGAGCCACCCCTTGGCCATAACTCAAGCTCAGGATTCTACATACCTGTCCTCAGGATAGATCCAAGTAAGAGGCTAAGGGAGTGGGCTTCAGGCATATGGGCAAGAAAAGTCTGAAGGACTGGCTACCTGGATCATAGTCCAGAAGTAAAGGTACAGTCTGTAAGTGGGGAGGCTGCTTGGCCTGTACACTCCACACCCTGTGGGGAATGGCAACATGAGAGCAGGGCCCTCTGAAGTACAGAGCTCACTGCAAGGCTTCCTTTCCCCTAGTTAAGGACAGTGTTTCCACCAAGTATAAATAGGGAATCTATTTCTGCAGGTCATATGGGTCTCCTAAAAACTTAAAATCCACCCTTGAACTTTTGTTTTTTCGTTCTAATTATGGCTTAATGCAATAAAAAATAAATACAGAATAAATGGCATAGAAGCTTGCTAATTACTGGAGAGGCTCTCTGACCCTAAGAAGCACTTTCAGCCTAAGCCATTTAGAGACAGGCCATCAGTATCCTTCAAAAACAGTAAACCTGGGCTTCCCTGGTGGTGCAGTGGTTGAGAGTCCGCCTGCCGATGAAGGGGACACGTGTTCGTGCCCCGGTCCGGGAAGATCCCACGTGCCGCGGAGCGGCTGGGCCCGTGAGCCATGGCTGCTGTGCCTGTGCTTCCGGAGCCTGTGCTCCGCAATGGGTGAGGCCGCAGCAGTGAGAGGCCCACGTACCGCAAAAAAAAAAAAAAAACAACAACAAAAAAACCCAAAAAAACAGTAAACCTGACTCTCTTGACAGTTCTTTCCTCAAAGAGATTTTTAAAATGCATTTTGAGTAATTATAATTTAATCTGCATGGCTCATCTACATATACCACATAAAATGCAGTAAGAGAAAGAATTCTCAATTGTGATGGCAAGTATTATGACTTGTCTATTATACCTTTAATTTTTTCCTAAACCTATTATAAATAATAATTTATAATTATTAGAATCAGTAAAGCATATTTAACCAACTTCAATAATAAAACTAAAAATTTTTATTAGAAGAGTTCTACAGGCAAAGTTTTAAATGTAATAAGGAAAAAAATCAAACTTCTCTTTAAGTGCTACTGCCAGATATTCCAGCAAGTTAAGTTACTCCTTGGCAATGTTATGTTAAGATGGGTGCTTTGGAAAACTACTTTGGTTTGGAGTCACTAGGGTATATGTCTCACTTATCTGTAAACAAAATTTTCACAATTAAGATAATGCAAATTTTTATAGGGTAAGAAGTTATGTAAATTTACTGATTAGGAAAAATAATTATTTCTTTCTAAAGATTTTCTTCTACACATACAGCATTCCAAAAAGCAGTGAAGATAATACTTGACTTTCTTTAATAAAAAGTTGAGATAGTAGGCATTTAATTCTTATTCTGTGACACTATCACTATTTAATTAGATGACAACAATCATAAACTCCTACTGTTCACTCAAAATTCTCTGCAACATTAAAGTATTATCCATAATTTCATTTCCTCTGTTATCGTAATGTAACTCAATTCAGAGGCAGCATACATAAATGTTAAAAGCACAGGCCCAGAAACAAGCTTGCTGGAGTCAAATACCAGCTCCACTGTTTTCTTGCCATGTGACTTTGGGCAAGAACTTTATCTTGGCCTCTTTTTTCTGTTCATGAACATGGCAATAACAATGGTACCTACCTCAAAGAACTGCCATAAGGATCAAATGATACAATAATCATGTAAAGTTCTTACCACAATATCCAAAATATAATAAGAGCTCTATAAAGATTAGCAATCCTACCTTACCTCATCATATAAAGTGTTAGCAGACCTATTTATTAAAAACAAACAAGGCATTTCTACTATTTTACTTAAATATAAGGTTATTTTGAATGAAGTACCCAGAGGAGTTAAAAAAAAAAGGAAGTATAAACATACTTTAAGAGACCAAGAGTCATCCTCAAGAATAACTAAAATGAAGCTCAGGTGCCTAGGGGTTATAAGACACATGTTTTCCATGTTAAGATGCAAAAGGGAGAGAAAATTAACAGCAGTTTCAGTTATGAGCCTAAGTTGAAAGTCACTAAAAGAGATGCTCAGAATTGGAGGTGCTGATTTAAACCTAAGCTACTTCACGCATGGATAAACCTGTAGTATACTCTAAAGGGAGTAGGAGCTGCAAGGATCTGTTTAATCCTAAACAACAATGGGGAGGTCAGTTAGTGTTTATGTAACAGTACTCACCTGTAATGAAACGATCTAATGGCATCACAGGAGCAACATGAGGTGTTGCTTGTGTAATAAGAAGATTGATCAGGTCCTGCTTAAAATTTTTCAACGTAAGCAATGCTCTTGCAACAAGGCCACCCATAGAATGACCAATTATCGCCACACTTTTTGGAGCAAATTCTTGACCCTATTTAAAAAATCACCAAGGCATGATTAAGGATTAATATCATAATAAATATACTAAATACTTCTCTCTACATATGAGCAATTTCATAGAAAAAAGAAAATTAAACTATTTATATAACCTCCCATAATAAGATACAGAAATACATTTTCATATATTTGTAATTAGTGTATACATATTTTGTGTTTTGCAAACATTTTTAACAGCTAGGCTTTGGTTTTCTGAACCAAAATCAGAACACTTGGTCTAGCAAATCATGTTTTTACCATTTGTTATATTGTATGTAAGAGGTGTAATTATATTTGGTGTATACCAGAATATTAGATTTCATTGGATATATAAAGTCAAATCATTTATTTGAAAATGGAAATAGCACAAAAAAGCCAGAACAGTTACAACTGCCACAGCAATATACTACCTCATCATATTGGTATATCCTATCTCGTCAAATTATTTCTCTATTGTGTGCCTGGGTTTAAAAGGAAGCCAGCATTCCACAACATCTATTCACTGACAATTACATATTTTATTTTTAAAATAAGTTTGTTTTTTTTTAACATTTTTATTGGGGTATAATTGCTTTACAATGGTGTGTTAGTTTCTGCTTTATAACAAAGTGAATCAGTTATACATATACATATGTTCCCATAGCTCTTCCCTCCTGCGTCTCCCTCCCTCCCACCCTCCCTATCCCACCCCTCCAGGCGGTCACAAAGCACTGAGCTGATATCCCTGTGCTATGCGGCTGCTTCCCACTAGCTATCTACCTTACGTTTGGTAGTGTATATATATCCATGCCTCTCTCTTGCTTTGTCACAGCTCACCCTTCCCCCTCCCCATATCCTCAAGTCCGTTCTCCAGTAGGTCTGTGTCTTTATTCCTGTCTTACCCCTAGGTTCTTCATGACATTTTTTTTTCTTAGATTCCATATATATGTGTTAGCATACGGTATTTGTCTTTCTCTTTCTGACTTACTTCACTCTGTATGACAGACTCTAGGTCTATCCACCTCATTACAAATAGCTCAATTTCGTTTCTTTTTATGGCTGAGTAATATTCCATTGTATATATGTGCCACATCTTCTTTATCCATTCATCCGATGATGGGCACTTAGCTTGTTTCCATCTCTGGGCCATTGTAAATAGAGCTGCAACGAACATTTTGGTACATGACTCTTTTTGAATTATGGTTTTCTCAGGGTATATGCCCAGTAGTGGGATTGCTGGGTCATATGGTAGTTCTATTTGTAGTTTTTTAAGGAACCTCCATACTGTTCTCCATAGTGGCTGTACCAATTCACATTCCCACCAGCAGTGCAAGAGTGTTCCCTTTTCTCCACACCCTCTCCAGTATTTACTGTTTCTAGATTTTTTGACGATGGCCATTCTGACCGGTGTGAGATGATACCTCATTGTACTTTTGATTTGCATTTCTCTAATGATTTGTGATGCTGAGATCATTTCATGTGTTTGTTGTCCATCTGTATGTCTTCTTTGGAGAAATGTCTATTTAGATCTTCTGCCCATTTTTGGATTGGGTTTTTTGTTTTTTTGATATTGAGCTGCATGAGCTGCTTGTATATTTTGGAGATTAATCCTTTGTCAGTTGCTTCATTTACAAATATCTTCTCCCATTCTGAGGGTTGTCTTTTTGTCTTGTTTATGGTTTCTTTTGCTGTGCAAAAGCTTTTAAGTTTCATTAAGTCCCATTTGTTCATTTTTTAAATTTCCATTTCTCTAGAAGGTGGGTCAAAAAGGATCTTGCTGTGATTTATGTCAAAGAGTGTTCTTCCTATGTTTTCCTCTAAGAGTTTTATAGTGTCTGGCCTTATATTTAGGTCTTATCTGCTTTATTGCAGCAGTCTGGAACCAAACCCACAATATCTCTGAGGTATACCTGTATTTCTCCTCCATTTGCTCTTTAGCTACATTTGCTTTTTTGTTGTTGTTACTCTAGAAATTACAATATACAGCCTTAACTTATCTACCAGAATTAATATTATACTTCTTACAGCAGTGGAATAATTCTATTTACTCCTCTTCCCATCCTTTTCACCATTAGTATATATTTTCCTTCTAAATAAATTATAAACCTCATAAGGAATTCATTACTGAAAATAAACTTTTTAACCTTTTAATTATGAACCAATTAGAGAAAAGTTGGAAAAATAGCACAGAGAGTTCCCATATACCTCTCACCCAGTTTTCCGCAATGTTAACGTTTAATATAACCATACTACAATTATCAAAAACAAGAAATTAACATTGATGCAGCAACAGAATTGACTGCAGACCTAATCTAAGTTTTACCAGTTTTCCCACTACTGTACTTTTTCTATTTCAGGGTTCCATCCAGCATCCCACCTTGCATTTATCGTTATTTCTCCTTAGTATCCTCTAATCTGTGACAGTTCTTCAGTCTTTCCTCATTTTTTATGACCTTGATGCTTTTGAAGAGTACTGGTTAGTTATTTTATAGCATGTCTCTTGATTTCGGTTTGTCTGAAGTTTTCCCATGATTAGAATGAGGTTATGCATTTTTGACAATAATGCCACAGAAACTATGGTGCAGCATGTCAGGAGATTCATGATATCAATATGTCTTATTACTGGTAATGTTAATCTTGGTTAAGATGATGTCTACCAGGTTTCTTATTGTGAAGTTCTTTCCCTTTGTAGGTAATAAATATTTTAGAAAAGATACTGTGAAACCATGTGAATATCCTTTTCCTCCTCAAACCTTCACCTACTGATTTTAGCACCCATGATGAATCTTGTCTGTAGCAATTATTACTGTGCCGTTCACCTAACAGAAATTTTTTATTTCCCTCTTTCCTTCTACTAATCACAAAACTGCCAGTTTTCGTTACTCTGACAATGTCTTTATTTTGTCCTCATTTTTGCTAGATATAGTTTTAAGTTGAGAGTCCCCTCCCACCCCATCATCCTCCAAAAACCTTTAAGATGCTGTTCTATTGTTTTGGGCTTTCATTATTTCTGATGGAGACCAGCGATAATTTTTATTGTTTTACCTGTAGGTAAAGAGTCTTTTTTTCTCTGGCTGCTTTTAAGATTTTCTCTTTACTTTGGTTTTGAACAATTTGACTAGGATAAACTTGGGTGTGATTCTGTGTTTATCCTGCTTGACATCATTGACCTTCTTGATCTGTCGGTTGAAAATTTTAATCAGAATTGTAAATTTGGGGCCTTTAGTTCTTTGAATATTATCTTTCTTTTTTTAATAAATTTATTTATTTATTTTTAGCTGTGTTGGGTCTTTGTTTCTGTGCTAGGGCTTTCTCTAGTTGCGGCAAGCGGGGGCCACTCTTCATCGCGGTGTGCGGGCCTCTCACTGTCGCGGCCTCTCTTGTTGCAGAGCACAGGCTCCAGACGCGCAGGCTCAGTAGTTGTGGCTCACGGGCCTAGTTGCTCCGCGGCACATGGGATCTTCCTAGACCAGGGCTCGAACCCGTGTCCCCTACATTGGCAGGCAGGCTCTCAACCACTGCGCCACCAGGGACGCCCAAGTTCTTTGAATATTTTTTCCTCTTATATTTCTCTCTCTTCTTCTTCTGGGGTGCCAGTTATGTATGTGTTAGCCTACTTAGTATTGTCCCACAGATTCCTGAGGCTCTGTCCTTTCCATCCTTTTATCCTCTGTGCTTCATACTTTTGATAGTTTTTAACTGTCCTGTCTTCAAATTCAATGATCTCTTGTTCTGCAGTGTTCAACCTGCTTAAAGCCTATGTACTGAATTTTTCATTTCTGTTTTATTGTTTCAGTTCTCAATTTTTCCTTTTTATTCGTTATTTATTTATTTATAGCTGCGTTGGGTCTTCGTTGCTGCACAAAGGCCTTTTCTAGTTGTGGCAAGCAGGGCTACTCTTCGTTGTGGTGTGTGGGCTTCTCATTGTGGAGCATGGGCTCTAGGGGCACGGGCTTCAGTAGCAGTGGCACACGGGCCTAGTTGCTCCATGGCATGTGGGATCTTCCCTGACCAGGGCTTGAACCCATGTCCCCTGCATTGGCAGGCAGACTCCAAACGACTGCGCCACCACGGAAGTCCCTGTTCTTTTTCTTTTTTAATAGTTTCCATGTCTCTACTGAGCTCCCTCATCTGTTCCCTTGTTGTTTGCATCTTTTATTCTAAATCCTTAACTTTGATGTTTTTGAAGCTTATACGGAAGCATTCTTAAGGTGGATCCTAGAGTAGCTCTTACTTTAGGGCTAGAGTAGCTCTATTCTTAAATCGTGTCCTTTCTTGGGTCTCAAATGAATGCCCAATGTTCAGATAAGTCTTTCTAACTAGCTGGTCAGAACTCCTGGGCACCAAGTGGCCTCTCAAATCTCAATTCAACCCACAATTCCCCATGAGCTGTTTTTGCCAGGACTTGCACAATGGTATACCAAGGGAGGAAATGACTTATCCTAGTAGGTAGTAGAATTATCCCTGACGCTGTTTAGAACTGCTGGCACAGATGAATTTGAGTCTGTTGTACTGCTCTTTTAAATTTCTCTAGGGACATATATTCCCCCTTATTCCTTGCACCTGAAGTAGACATACCCCACCACTTCCTCCTTGGTATGCTACTGCCTTGTAGCCTCTTGCCCTGTGCATACGTAGCACAGCACTCAAAGACTGAAAGATTCAAATTTCTAGAGCTCCCGTCTCTGCCTAGTTCTCTTCTTTCTCCTACCTGACCACAAATCTAGCCATTTCAGTAGTCCCAAATTCCAATCTCTGCCTTCTTCAGCTTAGTGATATCAATTTGCTGTTCTTGACCTCTAAAAATTTACCCCATGGTCTGGAAAATGCTTCCGGGCAGAAAGCCGGGCACTCACGGAGCTCACCTCACATGTTTCCCCTCTTTCAGTGGTCACAGTCCTTTACCACTTGGCTGTCCAACACCTGAAAACATGTGCTTCAGATACCTTGGCTAGTTTTATAGTTGCTTACATATGGAAGTAGTCTACTCCAGTACCAGTTATTTAGCCAAAACTAGAAGCAGAAATCCATACTAATGGCTTTAGGAAATGCACTGCACTCCTAATTTATACATAAAGTAAAAAAAATTTTTTTTCCAAAATTCACAAGATTTCTTGTAAATTGAATTTGAACTTCAAAACCCACCACTGAGTTCAAAACGACAGAGTCCCACACAGAAAAACCTTTGTGCTACCTTTGCTTCAACTTCCATACAAACAAATAATTTAAAATATGCTGAGTCCCTTTAACCAAAAAAAAAAAAAAAACCCAATAGGTTGATCACTATTGATTTGTATCATTATCTTGTACCTTATAGAGCTTGAGAATTGTTTTAATGCATTCATGCACAAACTTGGTCTGCTTCTGAAGACTTCCACCATATAGTGCCACCAGTTCTTCATTGAAATTCACACTAAAGAAGTCAAAGTGGTACTTGAAGTCAATGTCTTCAGCTTTTCTAAGTGCAATAGAGCCGATAGAACGAACTGCAGAGGAAAAAGGTGAAGTGCACATTAAACAAAAATTTTTAAAGTTTCATCTATTCTTGCTTCAAAGTCTCTTAACAAATAACTTTATCCCACATTCTGAATACAACCTATTTCAGGGTGACATCCTTAACAATAGCAATTTAGAAAAACAAACCAACATAGCAATTGTGTGTCTTGTCCTGTAAATTTTTTTAAGTTAAGTATAACGTGAATGGTTCATTCATTCTCTACCTGCTTCCCCTTCAGTAGGAGCAACAATAGCTAAAAGGGAAGGAAGGATTCCTTGAAGAATAAGAAATAGGAATTTTGTCACACTTCAGGATTTTAAGAATGAGAAAATTCCTACAAGAAACGTCTGCTCATTACAGCTCATCACAGTGGTGTAAATACTCATGCATAATTTGTCTCTTTTTCTTACACATGACATCCAATCATTAGTAAATCTTGTCATCCTCTACCTTCTAAATATATCCCCAATCAAGGCTTCTCACCATTTCCACCACCACCTTCCTAATCCAAGCACCATCATCTCTTGCCTGAACTACTCTAAGAGTTTCCTAAATGGTCTCTCTGCTTCCACTGTTTTAGGTTTTGATAAAGTAGTCCACATATATATACAACTTTTTTTTTAAGTTGCTGGTCTCTTAATTTCAAATGCATTTCTCATTTCCTGCATTTGTACTCTCTAGGTTTTGGGTTTAGCAAACAAAATAGCTGTTTGGCACTCCTTTTTTTTTAACATATATAACTCACGTACTATACAACTAATTGTATAAAGTGTACAATTCAATGATATTTTGTATAGTCAACCATTTCTGCAATCTAACTTTAGACATTTTTTAATCACCCCAGAAAGAAAACCCTGTACTCATTAGCAGTTACTCCTCATTCCTCTTCTCCTAATTCCTAGAAAGCACTAATATACATATGCGTGCATATATATATGTGTATATATATATATATATATATAGAACTGAATCACTTTACTGTACAACTGAAACTAACACAACATTGTAAATCAAATATACTTCAATTTTAAAAAAATCTAAGATGATTAAAAAAAACAGTAAAAGTTATTTTTACTAGATAAAAAAACAAAAACCCGATGTTAAGTGGAAGAAGCCAGACACAGAACAATGCATACTGAGTGATTATATTTATAGTGCAACGTTTAAAAATAGCCCCAAACAAGTAGACTATATTAGCAATGCATACATAGATGCTAAAACTATAAAGAAAGTCAAGAAAATGACTACCTTAAAGTTAGGAAGGGAGGGAGTTTTAATCAGGAAGGGGCACACAGGAGGCTTCCAGGGTGCTGGCAACCTTCTACTTCTTGACTTGGGTTTTGGTTCCATGGGTACTCACTTTATAATCATTTTTAACCTAATAGCCATATTCTATGCATTTCTCTGTATATGTGTTATATTTCAAACACAATGATTAAATTAAAAAATCAGAGTATATCATTCCTACCCAAACCCTCCAATAGTTTCCCATCACACTTAGATCAAAATTCTAAGTCTCTTCCACAGCTTTTATGACATAGCCTATGGCTACTTTTCCATCCTCATCTCTTTTCACTTTCTCTAGTCTCAGTGGCCTTGAACGCACCAAGCACGTTCCTGCCTCCGGGTCTTCCCCAAATAGTCACATACCTCAGTCCCTTGCTACATTCAAGCCTCCGCTCAAAATGTCATCTCCTCATACTGGCCTTCCCTGGCCACTTCATCTAAACTAGCCACCTCCTGATCCTGTTTATCCTTTATCCCTTACTCTGGTTTATTTTTCTTTCTAACTTTTAATATTACTGGCATACTAATATCTAGAATATCTAGAATACTGCCTGGCTCACGGTAGGTACCCCATAAATATTTGCTAGCTAAATAGATAAAATGTAAGTAATTATACTAAATGTTGAAATAATTCTATTCTCATTATACAAAAGAATACACCATTTAATAACAACAAAAAAAGAGCAGGTTTTAGCTGAAATTACTTCTAGATTGCCTGACTGTTAGGCCAAAAATAACTGCTATATTTCAATTTGGAATCTGTACACATAACTTCCCTACCCCCACCTTTCTGTGTTTCCCTCAGTATTATTTCTAGATCTAATTTAAATAGCTCCAAAACAAAGAAACCAGTCTCCTCTCTTGTTCAGCAATAACATAAACCACTGACTTACTTCTCTAATCAATGCTTTAGGTTCTGTTTTCTGTACCCTCCACTTCTAACATAAACCTCTTTCTTCTGCTGATTCCTGAATCCCTATATCATCTATTTATCCTTCCACTCCATCTTATCTTCTCCTACTTACTCTTTGCAAAGTGGCTTGCAGCTATTCTTTTTTGTGTACTTCTCACATGTACTTCTCTCAGACAAAATGTCATATATTTGTGTCTCCCAGTATACCTAGCGTAATACCTAACACAGAGTACATGTCTGATAAATTATTCAATTGAATTTCACAGCTTTCAAAATTTACTTTTGAGACTTACCTTGCTTATAACTTCCAGCATTACCGGGAAGAAAGAGAACAGGAATACCCGTTAAAGGGAGAACTTTGTGTTCTTCAGCATAGGATCCTTCTCCATAAAGATATAATTCATATGCAGGATAGCGTTTTGCCAGTTTCTTTGGAAGTTCTATTTTCTATAGAAAAAAAAAGCAACTTCACTTTAATCAGTTTTACTAATACAATTCAGTCTCACCGTACCCAATTCTGAATTTGAAATAGTACAATATAAAAATATTACTGATGATAAAACTACACTTAATGCACAAGTTCTACTTTTAGTTTACACATATGAAGACTCAATCTTGAGTTATGTGAGCTTTAAACCATGTAGTCTTCAAGAAAGCATAAAATGGGACTACTTGAAATTCTAATAAATACAAATTACTCAGAATAGCTACCGGCAAGAGAAAAACACTGGTTTATGTCAGCAAGTTCCATGTTAACATAATTGAAAATGCATTTAATTTAGTATCAGTTATCAATTATACTTAGAAATGATAAAAGCTTTCCATTATCAAATGAATTCTTTTTTGCTCTTTTAAACTGTTTTGTAATGTCTCTCTCCTTTCACTCAGGCCTAACTATATACTCCAAGCTGTTACATCATTCAAAGGAAAGTAAGTTTGTTTTATAATGCAGCTTTCTGACCTCTCAACTTAATATGCTTGACCTACAATGTGCTTAACAAATTAATCTGAACCTTACAGCCATGTCTTGGTTGAGACATGTACACTCTTCTCACCATGAACATTCCAGTGAATTAGCATCTGTTTCAGTTTTCATGGAGTTGGTGCATGGTTTATCAGCAAGCCTAAAACTACTCTGCAATTCATATTACTGTATACCAAATGAGCCAGTAATTCACATAACATTTCTTTCAGCAAAATACAAATGAAGTCTTAATGTCATCCACAAAAGGTAGGCATCTATAAAAGTGGGAGTAAAGTATAAGCTCTTCTTCTCCTTTTTTCCCCCGAAGGGATGGAGACTGTTAAAAATGAAACCAGTTACATTGAACAGTAGATTTTATTTAAGTAGGCATCAATAGATTTAATGATCTAGCAGTAATGTACACGTGCTTGGTAAAAATTTTAACTACTGAATGAATTTTGAAAATTGTAAATGGATAATGACTACTGAAAACAATCACTGTTCTAGAAAGCATAATTCTGATCATTCATGCAAATTCCTGAATATTCCTTTCAGGATAGTACCATAAACAATCTGTGCCAATAACACCATGAAAACATCTTTAGAGATTGTGACCTTATTGTTTAAGATACTAGCAACTTTATCTCCTCAAATATTCAAAATACAGAGATACCAACCCCACTATTTGCTTTATATGTGTACATGGACTTCAACTCAAATTAGTCCCAATATTAATTATGCATAGTAAATAATCAAAAATAAAAATGATATAATATTTTTTCTTTAGGTACAAATTAAGCAAAAAAAATATGAGAGAAAAAGGGAACAGTTATCTTAACTCCTCTTAATTTAGTACACCATTTGATATAGCAGTACATGCGTATTAGATCACTATTCTTTTTAGGACAGTAACTAAAAAAGTTTTGAACTCCTTGAAAATTAACTCAGAAGAACAGGAACTATCAAATATATAGAAAAAGAAATATTTAATTCTCTGGAGACAGAAAAATAAGCAAAAGAATGTTACTTGATATATTTCATAATCTACTATTATAAAGGCAATTTCATAGTTGAGACAATGTACATTTAAAAATATGAAGTCATCAGACAGCGGGGAAGATGGCGGAAGAGTAAGATGTGGAGATCACCTTCATCCCCACAGATACATCAGAAATTCATCTACACGTGGAACAACTCCTACAGAACACCTACTGAACGCTGGCAGAACACCTCAGACCTCCCAAAAGGCAAGAAAATCCCCACGTACCTGGGTAGGGCAAAAGAAAAAAGAATAAAGAGACAAAAGAATAGGGGCGGGACCTGCACCAGTGGGAGGGAGCTGTAAAGGAGGAAAGGTTTCCACACACTACGAAGCCCCTTGGAGGGCGGAGACTGCGGGTGGCGGAGGGGGGAAGCTTCAGAGCCGCGGAAGAGAGCACAGCAACCGGGGTGCGGAGGGCAAAGCAGAGAGATTCCCGCACAGAGGATCCGTGCCGACTAGCACTCACCAGCCCGAGAGGCTTGTCTGCTCACCCGCCAGGGCGGGCGGGGCTGGGAACTGAGGCTCGGGCTTTGGTCTGAGCGCAGGGAGAGGACTGGCGGCGTGAACACAGCCTGAAGGGGTTAGTGCACCACGGCTAGCCGGGAGGGAGTCCGGGAAAAAGTCTGGACCTGCAGAAGAGGCAAGAGACTTTTTCTTCCCTCTGTTTCCTGGTGCGCAAGGAGAGGGGATTCAGAGCGCTGCTTAAAGGAGCTCGAGACGGGCACGAGCCACAGCTAACAGCACAGACCCCAGAGACGGGCATGAGACAGTAAGGCTGCTGCTGCCGCCACCAAGAGGAAGCCTGTGTGCGAGCACAGGTCACTATCCACACCTCCCTTCTGGGGAGCCTGTGCAGCCCGCCACTGGCAGGTTCCCGGGATCCAGGGACAACTTCCCCGGGAGCATGCACGGCGCGCCTCAGGCTGGTGCAACGTCACGCCGGCCTCTGCCGCCGCAGGCTCGCCCCGCATCGTGCCCCTCCCTGCCCCCGGCCTGAGTGAGCCAGAGCCCCCAAATCAGCGGCTCCTTTAACCCCGTCCTGTTTGAGCGAAGAACAGACGCCCTCCGGCGACCTACACACAGAGGCGGGGCCAAATCCAAAGCTGAGCCCCGGGAACTGTGCGAACAAAAAAGAGAAAGGGAAATCTCTCCCAGCAGCCTCAGGAGCAGCGGATTAAACCTCCACAATCAACTTGATGTACCCTGCATTGGTGGAATGCCTGAATAGACAACGAATCATCCCAAATTGAGGAGGTGGACTTTGAAAGCAAGATTTATTATTTTTTCCCCTTTTCCTCTTTTTGTGAGTGTGTATGTGTATGCTTCTGTGTGAGATTCTGTCTGTATAGCTTTGCGTTCACCATTTGTCCTAGGGTTCTATCCGTCCGTTTTTTTCAGTTTTTTTTTAAATTTTACTTCTTAAAAAATTTTTTTCTAAATAATTATTTTTTATTTTAATTATTTTATTTTATCTTACTTTATTTTATCTTCTTCCTTCCTCCCTTCCTCCCTTCCTCTCTTTCTCCCTTTCTCTCTTTCTTTCTTTCTACTTTTTCTCCCTTTTATTCTGAGCCGTGTGGATGAAAGGCTATTGGTGCTACAGCCAGGAGTCAGTGCTGTGCCTCTGAGGTAGGAGAGCCAACTTCAGGGCACTGGTCCACAAGAGACCTCCCAGCTCCACGTAATATCAAATGGCGAAAATCTCCCAGGGATCTCCATCTCAATGCCAAGACCCAGCTTTACTCAACGACCATCTACAGTGCTGGACACCCTATGCCAAACAACTAGCAAGACAGGAACACAACCCCACCCATTAGCAGAGAGGCTGCCTAAAATCATAACAAGTCCACAGACACCCCCAAACACACCACCAGACATGGACCTGCCCACGTGAAAGACAAGATCCAGCCTCATCCATCAGAACACAGGCACTAGTCCCCTCCACCAGGAAGCCTACACAACCCAGTGAACCAACTTTAGCTACTGGGGACAGACACCAAAACAACGGGAACTACGAACCTGCAGCCTGCAGAAAGGAGATCCCAAACATAGTAAGACAAGCAAAATGAGAAGACAGGAAAACACACAGCAGATGAAGGAGCAAGATAAAAACCCACCAGACCCAATAAATGAAGAGGAAATAGGCAGTCTGCCTGAAAAAAAATTAAGAATAATGATAGTAAAGATGATCCAAAATCTTGGAAGTAAAATAGAGAAAATGCAAGAAACATTTAACAAGAACCTAGAAGAACTAAAGATGAAACAAGCAACAATGAACAACACAATAAATGAAATGAAAAATACTCTGGATGGGATCAATAGCAGAATAACTGAGGCAGAAGACCGGATAAGTGACCTGGAAGATAAAATAGTGGAAATAACTACTGCAGAGCAGAATAAAGAAAAAAGAATGAAAAGAACTGAGGACAGTCTCAGAGACCTCTGGGACAACATTAAATACACCAACATTCAAATCACAGGGGTTCCAGAAGAAGAAGAGAAAAAGAAAGGGACTGAGAAAATATTTGAAGAGATTATACTTGAAAACTTCCCTAATATGGGAAAGGAAATAGTTAATCAAGTCCAGGAAGCACAGAGAGTCCCATACAGGGTAAATCCAAGGAGAAACACGCCAAGACACATATTAATCAAGCTGTCAAAAATTAAATACAAAGAAAACATATTAAAAGCAGCAAGGGGAAAACAAATAACACACAAGGGAATCCCCATAAGGTTAACAGCTGATCTTTCAGCAAAAACTGTGCAAGCCAGAAGAGACTTGCAGGACATATTTAAAGTGATGAAGGAGAAAAACATACAACCAAGATTACTCTACCCAGCAAGGATCTCATTCAGATTTGATGGAGAAATTAAAACCTTTACAGACAAGCAAAAGCTGCGAGAGTTCAGCACCAACAAACTAGCTTTACAACAAATGCTAAAGGACCTTCTCTAGGCAAGAAACACAAAAGAAGGAAAAGACCTATAATAACAAACACAAAACAATTAAGAAAATGGGAATAGGAACATACATATTGATAATTACCTTAAATGTAAATGGATTAAATTCTTCCACCAAAAGAAACAGGCTGGCTGAATGGATACAAAAACAAGACCCACATATATGCTGTCTACAAGAGACCCACTTCAGACCTAGAGACACATACAGACTGAAAGTGAGGGGATAGAAAAAGATACGCCATGCAAATGGAAACCAAAAGAAAGCTAGAGTAGCAATTCTCATAAATAGACTTTAAAATAAAGACTATTAGAAGAGACAAAGAAGGACACTACATAATGATCAAGGGATCGATCCAAGAAGAAGATATAACACTTGTAAATATTTATGCACCCAACATAGGAGCACCTCAATACATAAGGCAAATACTAACAGCCATAAAAGGGGAAATCGACAGTAACACATTCATAGTAGGGGACTTTAACACCCCACTTTCACCAATGGACAGATCATCCAAAATGAAAATAAATAAAGAAACACAAGCTTTAATGATACATTAAACAAGATGGACTTAATGATATTTATAGGACATTCCATCCAAAAACAACAGAATACACATTTTTCTCAAGTGCTCATGGAACATTCTCCAGGATAGATCATATCTTGGGTCACAAATTAAGCCTTGGTAAATTTAAGATAACTGAAATTGTATCAAGTATCTTTTCTGACCCCAATGTTATGAGACTAGGTATCAATTACAGGAGAAGATCTGTAAAAAATACAAACACATGGAGGCTAAACAATACACTACTTAACGAAGTGATCACTGAAGAAATCAAAGAGGAAATCAAAAAATACCTAGAAACAAATGACAATGGAGACACGACGACCCAAAACCTATGGGATGCAGCAAAACCAGTTCTACGAGGGAAGTTTATAGCAATACAATCCTACCTTAAGAAACAGGAAACATCTTGAATAAACAACCTAATTTTGCACCTAAAGCAATTAGAAAAAGAAGAACAAAAAAACCCCAAAGTTAGCAGAAGGAAAGAAATCATAAAAATCAGATCAGAAATAAATGAAAAAGAAATGAAGGAAACAACAGCAAAGATCAATAAAACTAAAAGCTGGTTCTTTGAGAAGATAAACAAAATTGATAAACCATTAGCCAGACTCATCAGGAAAAAAAGGGAGAAGACTCAAATCAATAGAATTAGAAATGAAAAAGAGGAAGTAACAACTGACGCTGCAGAAATACAAAAGATCATGAGAGATTACTACAAGCAACGCCATGCCAATAAAATGGACAACGTGGAAGAAATGGACAAATTCTTAGAAATGCACAACCTTCCAAGACTGAATCAGGAAGAAATAGAAAATATGAACAGCCCAATCACAAGGACTGAAATTGAAACTGTGATTAAAAATCTTCCAACAAACAAAAGCCCAGGACCAGATGGCTTCACAGGCGAATTCTATCAAACATTTAGAGAAGAGCTAACACCTATCTTTCTCAAACTCTTCCAAAATATAGCAGAGGGAGGAACACTCCCAAACTGATTCTACAAGGCCACCATCACCCTGATACCAAAACCAGACAAGGATATCACAAAGAAAGAAAACTACAGGCCAATATCACTGATGAACATAGATGCAAAAATCCTCAACAAAATACTAGCAAACAGAATCCAACAGTACATTAAGAGGATCATACACCATGATCAGGTGGGGTTTATTCCAGGAATGCAAGGATTCTTCAATATATGCAAATCAATCAATGTGAAACACCATATTAACAATCTGAAGGAGTAAAACCATATGGTCATCTCAATAGATGCAGAGAAAGCTTTCAACAAAATTCAACACCCATTTATGATAAAAACCCTGCAGAAAGTAGGCATAGAGGGAACTTTCCTCAACATAATAAAGGCCATATATGACAAACCCACAGCCAACAATGTCCTCAATGGTGAAAAACTGAAAGCATTTCCACTAAGATCAGGAACAAGACAAGGTGGCCCACTCTCACCACTCTTATTTAACATAGTTTTGGAAATTTTAGCCACAGCATTCAGAGAAGAAAAGGAAATAAAAGGAATGCAAATGGGAAAAGAAGAAGTAAAGCTTTCACTGTTTGCAGATGACATGATACTATACATAGAGAATCCTAAAGATGCTACCACAAAACTACTAGAGCTAATCAATGAATTTGGTAAAGTAGCAGGATACAAAATTAATGCACAGAAATCTCTGGCGTTCCTATACACTAATGATGAAAAATCTGAAAGTGAAATCAAGAAAACACTCCCATTTACCACTGCAACAAAAAGAATAAAATATCTAGGAATAAACCTACCTAAGGAGACAAAAGACCTGTATGCAGAAAATTATAAGACACTGATGAAAGAAATTAAAGATGATACAAATAGATGGAGAGATATACCATGTTCTTGGATTCGAAGAATCAACATTGTGAAAATGACTCTACTACCCAAAGCAATCTACAGATTCAATGCAATCCCTATGAAACTACCACTGGCATTTTTCACAGAACTAAAGCAAAAAATTTCACAATTTGTATGGAAACATAGAAGACTCCGAATAACCAAAGCAATCTTGAGAACAAAAAACGGAGCTGGAGGAATCAGGCTCCCTGACTTCAGACTATACTACAAAGCTACAGTAATCAAGACAGTATGGTACTGGCACAAAAACAGAAAGATAGATCAATGGAACAGGATAGAAAGCCTAGAGATAAACCCACGCACATATGGTCACCTTATCTTTGATAAAGGAGGCACAAATGTACAGTGGAGAAAGGACAGCCTCTTTAATAAGTGGTGCTGGGAAAACTGGACAGGTACATGTAAAAGTATGAGATTAGAACACTCCCTAACACCATACACAAAAATAAGCTCAAAATGGATTAAAGACCTAAATGTAAGGCCAGAAACTATCAAACTCTTAGAGGAAAACATAGGCAGAACACTCTATGACATAAATCACAGCAAGATCCTTTTTGACCCACTTCCTAGAGAAATGGAAATAAAAACAAAAATAAACAAATGGGACCTAATGAAACTTCAAAGCTTTTGCACAGCAAAAGAAACCATAAACAAGACCAAAAGACAACCCTCAGAATGGGAGAAAAATTTGCAAATGAAGCAACTGACAGGATTAATCTCCAAAATTTACAAGCAGCTCATGCAGCTCAATAACAAAAAAACAAACAACCCAATCCAAAAATGGGCAGAAGATCTAAATAGACATTTCTCCAAAGAAGATATACAGATTGCCAACAAACACATGAAATGATCTCAGCATCACTAATCATTAGAGAAATGCAAATCAAAACTACAATGAGGTATCATCTCACACCAGTCAGAATGGCCATCGTCAAAAAGTCTAGAAACAGTAAATACTGGAGAGGGTGTGGAGAAAAGGGAACACTCTTGCACTGCTGGTGGGAATGTGAATTGGTACAGCCACTATGGAGAACAGTATGGAGGTTCCTTAAAAAACTACAAATAGAACTACCATATGACCCAGCAATCCCACTACTGGGCATATACCCTGAGAAAACCATAATTCAAAAAGAGTCATGTACCAAAATGTTCAGCTCTATTTCAGCTCTATTTACAATAACCAGAAGATGGAAACAACCTAAGTGTCCATCATCGGATGAATGGATAAAGAAGATGTGGCACATATATACAATGGAATATTACTCAGCCATAAAAAGAAATGAAATTGAGTTATTTGTAGTGAGGTGGATGGACCTAGAGTCTGTCATGCAGAGTGAAATAAGTCAGAAAGAGAAAGACAAATACAAATACCATATGCTTACACATATATATGGAATCTAAGAGAAAAAACAATGTCATGAAGAACCTGAAGCAGTAAGACAGGAATAAAGACACAGACCTACTAGAGAATGGACCTGAGGATATGGGGAGGGGGAATGGTAAGCTGTGACAAAGTGAGAGAGTGGCATGGACATATATACACTACCAAATGTCAAATAGATAGCTAGTGGGAATCAGCAGCATAGCACAGGGAGATCAACTCAGTCCTTTGTGACCACCTAGAGGGTTGGGATAGGGAGGGTGACGCAAGAGGGAAGAGATATGGGGACATATGTATATGTATAACTGATTCACTTTGTTATAAAGCAGAAACTAACACACCACTGTAAAGCAATAATACTCCAACAAAGATGTTAAAAATAAAATAAAATAAAAATATGAAGGCATATAATGTGGAGTAGAAAAAAGTATAAAGGTGGAAAAAAGAGGTGGAACAAAAATAAAATGTGGGAGTTGTAGGCAATGGCAAAGCTGCATTTCCAACAGAATTCAAGTTGGGAGTGAGTGCCAGGAAAAGACAGGAAGGGTATTGACTAGATTGAGGACAGAAAAGATGTAGGCATACAAAAAGGATAATGATGAAAGATACAGAAGAGGGTCAAAGGGTTTTAAAAAAACACTTTTATAGTAACAGGACTCCAATATATTTTAAATTATTTTATATTGATTATTTTAAATGAGAACCCTCCCCCCCCAAAAATTAAACAATCCATAGTCCATACTGCTGTCAAGAAATAACCTTGTTAAGACATACACCTTATGTGTTTCCTCACTGCATACACAGATGATAAACACTTAAGAGAGAGGTCCTTTAAAACCTCACTCTTATTATTCTTACCTATTTCCTTATAATTTATACATGCCACATTTTAAATTTTTTAATATGTTCCAAAATTCAAGATTCAACAGAGTATATACTGAAAAGGCTCTCCTACCCCTGGTTCATTAGCCATCCAGTTCCTTACCCAGAAGGTAACCAATGTTAGCAATGTTTGTGCTTCCAGAAATACCAATATTTTACATATATACAAATACAGGCAAATTTGTTTTAGGTTATTTCTCCTTTTTATATAAATGATAACATACTATAAATACTACTTATGGAATGTATCCTGGCATTCCCACCTTCACAAATGCTGTTCTTTATTCCTGCAATTTTCTTGTTTCTGCACCTTGTGAACTGTATACATACCCTCCACTGCCCAGTGCACAACCTCTTCTCGATAGCCTTTGACTACCCAAGACGAACACGGCTGCTCTCTTCTGTGAAGAGCCTCGTACACACTCTCTTACAGTGAAATTATAACATTTAACACATTATATTTTACTTATCCATTTCACTCCTGTCTCCCCCATTATATTTTAAAAACATAAATTTAAAGGCACAAGGTGTGACTCATCTCTAATTCCCTCTCACCCATACCCAGGATCTAGAATATATCTACAGAAAGAAGTCATGAAATAAATTATATGCTAAATAAACATCACACTTAATAACAAAATATATGAGTCATATTTCCCAATATCAACATTTCCTTTCAGAGGGCAATTGTCAGGTCACATATCTAAAGAGTGCCAAACAAACTGTTGCATGAAAAAACACAACACAGATGTTTTCTTATCGAATTCTACAGTTTGCCTAAAACTGTTTGCTACCAAATACAAGCTCTGCCTTGCTTTCATAATAAGGCAAGAAGCTTTAAAGGATAGTGTGTATTTTGCCTGGTAGGTGTGTGAGATGTTCAATTAACTCTGAATAAGTGAGTCTAGGAAAACTAAAGGTAGAGGATTAATAAAGATACTCAAACAATTTAAAATTCAAACAATTTTTTCAGTTTCAAATTCCTGTCCCACATTTTATTTTTAAAATGGAGAATAAAATTGAGCATGTTTCAACTAACCTTTCAAGTGCCTCTAAAATTCTGCTAAAGAATATGCAAACGAGCAGTAAAAAAGAAGAAAAGCATCAAGAAAGAGAAGAAAACCCAACAACCAGGACATCCCATATGCTGAATATCAACTTTGTGAACAATTAGAGCTTACTATAAAATATAATTAAAAGCAATATAAAAATATGTTTAGAACGCTTTTAACAAACCATTGGTTCTTAATTGGCTGACCCCAATTATCCAGAAAGCTCACATTATATTCAAAATGAATCATTTCTGTAGGCAGCTTTTAACTGTATTTGTAAAATAACTCAACCTAGTGTGCACAATAAAAAGACTAAGAGTCAAAGACAAATACTGTAGTGAATAAACACTTTTTACAGCATAAAAATAAAAATTTACTGAAAATGTGTATCAAAAACTCCTGCCACTGTAATATTACTGTGCTAACGTATTATTAACAGAAGTGTAAAACCTCAAAACAGCAAAAATAACTAAATAAGACTACCTAACAACACCAAAAAACCCAAATAGCTCTTTTGCATTAGCTACACTAATTTTCTCTGTCTTTCCAGTCAATTTTATGAGGCACGAAATGTATCTGTGAGGTCCATATGCTTTGTTCCCAACACTAAGTGATTTCTACTACTGCAAATATTAAAATAGTTTCAATAATTGTGGGTAATCCAAAAATAAACGGGAATTAGTACCGTATTGTTCCAAAATGATTTTATTTTAACCAAACTCTTCAATGCAGTACAAAACTAAAATGACCTACTTCAATCTACTGAGAGTTTCCTAATTATTAAACCATAGAAAAATGAAAGGAGATTATAAGGGCTCTATTTTCAGTTTTTTTAAAAATCTAAACTAAAAGCCCATATATTTAACTATATGTGGCCTCTGATAAACATAAACCAGCATATTCATTTAGAAATTAAAAGACAACTGTAACATGTTAAAATGTGCTCCTTCAATAGCATCTGGTATCAAATGCTTCCACTTCCTTATAAGCACTGATGCAAAACCAAGGTAAAGATCTCAAAACAAATGAAATCTAAATTCGAATTTTGCCCATGGGAAAGGATGCTGTTCAGCAATTTAAACCTTAAGTAGTTTTAAGATCTAAATAATAGCAGGAAAATCAAATAATATGCTCCTTCGTAATGACCTGTACACGGAAACAATCAGGATATGCATCCTTCACCTCAAAGAATAAATCTGCTATGGTTTTAAATGCATTGTATCAATATGTATTATAGTACACATACTTCTAAGGTAGGGAGTTATCATTACAATACATATTCCATAATTAGGAGATGCATTTATAAAGAAAAGAATCATTCAGAAGCAATTTCTTTGGACGGTTATGCAATTTGTCACCATCTCTTTTTACAGCTGGTCATGAATGAAATTCTAGCGTCTACTATGCTGAACTGGTAAAGCAACTGTGACTGAAAATATCCAAAATGGAACGAAAGAGGTGGGGGCGGAGAGAGGAAGAGAAAGAAGGGCCGGGTCTCTCTTCAATTGCAAACACAGTTGAGAAAACAAAAATAACACCATGAAATAGATCTTGTATGCAACTGGTAAGGGGCGACACGCATCAACACAGGATGCATGCACACGCACCGACCCACGACCTACAAAACAAGAGGGCTCCGCAAAACCTTCACAGGAGAGAACTGCGCTAGTTCCCCATTTATTTACTCATCAGGTTAGCCTTTCAGACGTAAACCCCTTAAGTCTCTAAGTCAACCCTGGGAACTGTGTAGCCAGTACACGCTCTGCAGAAGCTCGGTTCCTTTCTAGAAAAGCGAGAGCTGACGCGGAAACACCTGGGCGGGAGGGGAAGAATTTCGGCGCGTGGGAAGCAAAGGAGCGCCCGGGGCACCTGTTAAGGCAGGGAGGCGGGGAGGATGGGGTCTGGGTTTGGGGAGAGGGACTGGAGCTGAGTCTCTGGGGATGAGGGGCGTTGGGCCCGGCCCTTCTGATGAGCCTGTGCTTGGGATTTGGGACCGCGAAGGAACCGGGCAGCAACCTCGAGGGGGGGGCGGGAAGCATGCTCGGGGAGCCATCTATCAAACACCCCACCGTGAAGAGAGGACACAAAGGGCAGGAGAAAGGGGCCGCGGGGGGCTGCGGAGTCTTCCGGGGCGAAGCAAGCGGGGACAAGATTGGGCTAAGGGGGCAGGAGAGGCGCGGGGAGCCGACGCAGGGGAAACACACAGAAGGGCCAGGCTGGAGGGGCCCGAGCCTCGGAGCGCCCAGCGAAGGGAGGGCGAAACCTCACCTGATACTCCGGATACTCAAACATGTAGCTCATACTACACTTGTTTTCCTCAAAGCCGAAGAAGACGTCCCACAGGCCCAGGGTCGCCATGAAGACCATGAGGGCATAAAACGCCAGGTTCCAGAGATTGACGGAGTGGAGGAACATGGTGCCGCCGCCGCCGCCGCCGCCGCCGCCGCCGCGGGACCCCTAGCCCTGACTCAGGGAGCCGAAGAACGCCCGGCTGCCAGCCTGGGAGCTAAGCCCAAGCGCCGGGCGCCTGCGCGGATGCCCGGCCAGCCCGCGGGCTCGCCGCGCAGTGCGCCTGCGCGTAGCCTCTCTGCTCACTTCCCGCCTGCAGAGAGGGAGGCGGCGTTTGCTGGGGGAGCGCGAATGAGAGGGCCGAGAAGAGAGAAACCGAAGTGGGCTGGGTTGGAGGGTGAGGGGAGAGGGGGAAGGGCGCGAGGAAAAGGAAAAGGAGAAAGGGGAGGGAAGGGCAATGAGAGGCTGGCTGGAGGGAAAGAAGAAGTGGGGGGCGGGGGGTACTAGCGAAGGATGGGCGGAGCGCGGGGTCCTGCAAGCGAGGAGTGGGAAGGGCTGGGGGTGGGCGTCGGGGGCGCTAACCTGGAGACGAGGAGGCGATTAATGATGGTGAGCCAACCGGGAGGGGGGACATCAGAGCCCGGAGACCATCAGCTGTCACGTCGCGAACACCTCTCCTGAGCAGCTTAAAAACCCTAACCGTTCCATTTTGAAACGCTTCAGGCCTCCGCGATTTCGGTTCTCCCAGCGGTGGTGGAGCACATTCACAGCTCTCTGGACCAGTTAGCTTAAACAGGGAACAAATGGCTTTTTCTCCCCCTCTTTGACCGCCGACGCCGGCCCAGTAGGTAACAGCGCTTAAAAGCACGGACTCTTTAAAAACCACCAGCAGGTCGACGAGATTCTGGTCTTGGTATAAGATGAAAGCCTGAATCACAAAAAGCATCGTTAGTCTTTAACGTTACCAAATTTTTCATTAACACTGATGCTCCCGATAGGTACTGCGTGATCCGTTTATCGCTGACTTGCCTTACTCCTCAGAATCTCCTCCACCTCTTTGGAAACTGGTTCCACATTAACATGTGGAGGCAAATTCGCTCAAGCTTCCACTCAGACTCCCTCAAGTGACTTAATTCATTTAGATGAATTTCGGTTTGGTGTTGCACAAAAAGGGGGTAAAAAGCAGCTCAAAAACCATTCACAATCACATATAGCAGCTTCAAAACAGTGTCTGTTAGGAGTTAGAAAGACACGGTAGCACCCTCTAAAGCTGACCCAACAGCAGATGGGGTGTGTGCGTGTGTGTAGCTAACTGCCGAGTTCTTCTGAGGATTATTTTTGGCACTGACTGAATTTCATTTCCCTTGGGCTGATTTTCTAGTAATTTTTCTGTGCACAGGAAATTTGGCTGATACATAAAATCAAATAATTTTAAAAATAAAAGGAAGCTTATAGTTTATCTCATAGGATACTGTGATGTTCAGATATGAGAGCACCTGGGGTCCAGGGTGGAATTAGGGAGGAGTTTGTGCAGGGCATAAGGAGTCATTTGAGAAAGGATTTAAATTATACATTAAAAAGGGAATACTCAATTGTCTGGGATCTCAAGAACATCACAGGCAGGATGTTTGCGCCTTGTTTCCCCTAGCGTATCACGCTCAGCACAAATAAACCAAGGGTGAAGCTACACTCTCATCTGTTTATCCCAGTGTTTCTTAAACTTAATGTACATATGAGTCACTTGGAGATTCTGTTTTAAAAAGCAGATTCTGATTCAGTTTGGGAGTGGGACCCAAGATTCTGCATTTCTGACCATCTCCTGAGCGATGTTAGTGATGCTGGTCAGTCAAGTGCACTTTGAGAAGCAAGGATTTTATCCTTCCCGAGGACTATGCTCCGTGGAGAAACCCCTGAACCTGAAGATGACAGAGCTTACTGTTCTGGTGGCTTTCGTGAGTTGTGGTAACCTGCTGCCTTGATGGTACACTCAGAAAGGAGTCGGAGAGAGACTCAATGGACTCTATGTTTGTAATTGTTCTATCACTACCTTTTTACTTTCTTTTTTCCTATTATTATCCCCCTCCTGGATTCACTTCATTTCATGTCTAACCTAACCCAGAGCATCACTTAACCACCCTCTGCCAGTGCTGTCGACTTCCTGAACTCTTGTCTTTCATTCCTACTCTGCTTATAAACGTCCAACCCTGGGTCAATATAGTCTGGCTCTGAGCTCTGACACCAGTGTATCTGAGCACTGCTGGAGAAAATGACACAGTCACTTGAATTACTGTTCAGAAATACTTTTATATGTTTCTGGTCAACTCCCTCTCCTAGTCCTCAAACCACCTCTTTTTAGGCTGCCTACACCATCTTTTCTTTCTCTTTTAGCAGATTATCAGTACATAATTTTATCTTCATATTCACAGTGATAATTTTGATTTTCAGGTGCACATTCTTTCAACTCTTCATTTCCAGGTTCATTATCTCCATCCAGTCCTAATTCAGTTAATACATCTGAAGTGCTTGGAACAATGCTTGGCACATAGTAAGCATTAATATTATTACGATGTTGTTAGAGGACATCAAAAGCAAATCCCTGTAGTTGTGTTTTAGTTCCCATTCCTTCCTTTCTCTTCAGGAAATTAGTTCTATCAGGTTAAAGTCTCTGTCAATCTCTCTAATTCTTTTCTCTCTCCCCTGAAACATATAAGTATGCTTAGATCTTATTAATTTTATTTTTTCTTCCAGTTTTATTGAGATATAATTGACACAGCAATTTTAAGTTTAAGGTGTACCCCATAATTACATATATCATGAAATGATTTCCACAATAAGTTTAGTGAACATCCATCATCTCATATAGATACAAAATTAAATAGAAAAAAGTGTTTTTCCTGTGATGAGAACTTTTAGGATTTACTCTCTTAACAACTTTCATAGGTAACATACAGCAGTGTTCATTATATTTATCATGTTGTATGTTATATCGCTAGTACTTATTTATAACTGGAAGTTTATACCTTTTGACTACTTTTGTCCAATTCCCCTTTCCTGTACCCCAGCCTCTGGTAACCACAAATCTGGTCTCTTCTTCTGTGCGTTTATTTGTTTTTGAAGTATAATTGATCTACAACACTATGTTAGTTCCTGATGTACAACATAGTGATTTGATATTTCTATACATTTCAAAATGATCACCACGATAAGTCTAGTTACCATCTCTACCATACAAAGACATTATGTTATTATTGACTATATTCCCTACATTGTACATTTCATACCTGTGGCTCATTTATTTTGTAACTGGAAGTTTGTACCTCTTAATCCCCCTCACCTATTTCTCTTATCCTTGCACCCCACCTCCCCTCTGGCAACCACTTGTTTGTTCTCTGTATTTGTGATTCTGTGTTTTGTTATGTTTGTTCATTTGTTTTGCTTTTTTAGATTCCATATAAATGAAATCATACAGTATTTGTCTTTCTCTGTCTGACTTATTTCACTTAGCATAATATCCTCTGGGTCCATCCACGTTGTTGCAAATGGCAAGATTTCATTCTTTTTTATGGTTGAGTAATATTCCATTACATATATATATATATATACATATATATACACAAACACACATACGTGTGTGTGTGTGTGTGTGTATCACAACTTCTTTATCCATTCATCTATTGATGGGAACTTGGGTTGCTTCCATATCTTGGCTACTGTAAATAATGGTGCAATGATCATAGGGGTACATATAAATTTTTGAATTCGTGTTTTTGTTTTCTTTGGATAAATACCCAGGAGTGGAATTGCCAGATCATAGGGTGGTTCTATTTTTATTTTTTGAGGAACCTCTATACTGTTTTCCATAGTGGTTGCACCAATTTACATTCCTACCAACAGTACCACAACCTCACCAATACTTGTTTGTTGTCTTTTTGATAATAGCCATTCTGACAGATGTGATATCTCTTTGTAGTTTTGATTTGCATTAGCTTTGATTAAAATAAAAAGAAAAATCCTCCCTGCAACTATTGCCTGTAACTCTTCTCATCTCAGTCAGGGTTTTTAAAGGTGTGGCTTTTTAAACTTAAATTCATGCAACTTTCATAAAGGAAATGACCATATTATAATTATTTGACAATCACCTGTCGACTGAAATATTTAATAAATTCATTAATATATCAGTTTTTTAGGAAATCTTTTAGATTTGCTTAAGCTCCCCTTGGCTTTTGTCTGTTTTATTTACAGGAGGCAAAAACTGTCCTCTCAACACATGGTAACCACCCCCGTATTATCTAGTTTTGAATACAGGAAGAAAGAATCATGCCGTTTGGTGTGGGAATATATTTTCTTTCTAAAATTAATTTCAATAAATTATACTGATCTCAATGTACCACACTCACACTATAGGTTTTTTTTTTTAACATCTTTATTGGGGTATAATTGCTTTACAATGGTGTGTTAGTTTCTGCTTTATAACAAAGTGAATCAGTTATACATATACATATGTTCCCATATCTCTTCCCTCTTGCATCTCCCTCCCTCCCACCCTCCCTATCCCACCCCCACACTATAGGTTTTTAAATAAGCTTTATTTCCTCTCTTTCTTAAAAAATATGTATATAATAGATTGGCTCTTAGAAACTAAGATTTATTCCCCTCAATTGGTTTAAAACTTTTTCTCAAACGTGTTAGTTTTTACCTCCTAGTACCTTATATGTAATAGGCATTCAATAATATTTGTATTTTTTGTTTGTTTGTTTTTTCGGTATGCGGGCCTCTCACTGTCGTGGCCTCTACCGTTGCGGAGCACAGGCTCCAGACGCGCAGGCTCAGCGGCCATGGCTCACGGGTCCAGCCGCTCCGCGGCATGTGGGATCCTCCCGGACCGGGGCACGAACCCGTGTTCCCTGCATTGGCAGGTGGACTCTCAACCACTGCGCCACCAGGGAAGCCCTGTTTTTAATTTACTTGACAATAACTCAGATTCTATGAATTACAGTCATAAAACCTCACCTTCTTCTTTGATGCTTCAAAGCTTAAAAAGAAAACATAATGCCAGCAACTCTGTGGCTGCCAGCTCTGTTTCCAAGGAAACAGAGAATAGATCATCAAAAACAAAGTAAGGATTTTCAACCTGATCACCCTTTTTTCACCAGTTCAGTCTCCATTGCTGCAAAATGAAAGGCAACATAAACTCAGCCTTGCAATTCAGATTCTTGATTCTGTTTGTGCGTCTCTTGCTATTAAAAGCAGGCAAAAAATTTAATCTCTTAGGTTACATGTTGGTTTTCTCCTAGAGAGTTAAACTCGTTCACAAGGATGAAGAATACCTTTTGAATATAAAGTACTATGTACATTTGCTGAATAACAATATGTTTTTGCATCAAAACTGTCAAATGTTTAAATTATTGATCTCAGATTTAACATTTCTTGGGAATAATATAAGTAAGTAATGAGAATTTCTAAGAAAAGGATAAAGACTTATAGGATGAAATGTTTTATTTAAAGAAATAAGAAAGAGAGAGAGGACAGGATTAAAAAAATGATAGGAGTCAAGGGGGAAATAATTGGATTTCCATTCAACAGAGCAAAATACCATTATAACATTGTTCTTTGTTCTACATATTTGTATCTACTGTGGATAAAAATCATGATCTGGAACAATATAGATAGCTATAGATAACAAAATTTTGATTTAGCATTGTCGTATTACCTAGTGGTGCTATGTGTTTTATAAAAGCAGTATTCCTCTCGAATCAACACATTTTGCATCTTAAATTTACACAGCGTTATGTGTTAATTATATCTCAATAAAGCTGGGGGAATAAAAAGCAGTATTCCTCTATTTAAAAATGTAGTTAAAGCCAGAGGATTCTCTTTGGGGTGAAGTGCACAATAGAAATTTGCTTTAATGGAAGTACAGTTTAAGAGGCTTTAGATGGCATATTAATATTTTCAGATAATGAATACTGAAATTCAGATAATAGCTCTAGTGGGAACGAATGATTCATATCATTGTTTGGGGGCATTCCTTACATCAGTTTTCCACTTATATGTCTATTTCCCCCAAAGGATTCCAGCTTTTCAAAGGCATGGCCTATACAAGGGTCTTGATCATTTTTAATACCTACGCTCAGTACAGGGCCTAGTAATTGGAGGTATTCTTCCATAAGTGTTTTTGAATAAATATTTTTTATTTATTTACTAATACCCTATATTTTAAATAAAGGTTTTAGCCACATTTGGGTCTTTTACTATGAAATGCAGAATTTGTGGTATTCAAACACATTTTAATTGTAAACGCTAATAGCCAAAGTA
Source organism: Delphinapterus leucas (assembly GCF_059928025.1). Taxonomy (NCBI): domain Eukaryota; kingdom Metazoa; phylum Chordata; class Mammalia; order Artiodactyla; family Monodontidae; genus Delphinapterus; species Delphinapterus leucas. Next base: position 38,454,676 of record NC_143136.1, on the reverse strand, counting down.
CACTACTTTTTGTAAAACAACTCTTAATATTTGAAAAAGTTTTTGAAAAAGACTTGGAGAATAAAATGTTAATCCAGAAATTTACCTTAGCTAACATAAAAGTCTTTATATTAAAAGAGAATACAGTACCAACATGTGAAACAAACATGTACTTATCTTGAGAACAGTAAGGCACATAGGAAAAGATGGTGAGTTTTGGCTGAAGGACATGTTCATATATTTAAGCAAAGTATGGAACTTGATAAGACCTATAGAAATATTAGCAAAGGATCTGGAAATGTGTCCTCATCTGTATGTTGAGGAGGATGGACTAAATCAGGAGTCAGCAAACTTTCTGTAAAAGGCCAGATAATATTTTCAGCCTTGTGGGCCGTAAAGTCTCTGTCACAACTACTCAACTCTTCTGTTGTAACATGAACGGGCCTATAGACAATATAGGTAAATGAATAAGTGTAGCTGTGTTCTAATAAAACTTTATTTATAAACACAGGCAGTGGGCCAGATTTGGCCTCTTGGCCATAGTTTGCTGATCCCTGGGCTAGAAGGTTCTAATTCAATATTCCAGATTCAATATTCTATACCTGTGAATATTAACATTGGCCAATGCAGATTTTCTGATTTTCCAAACTCATTAGACATTGGTCAAGAACTGTGATTAATGGTGAGATAGCAGACAAACTTAGGTGTTAAGTGTTATTTGAACTTTAGCTAAATGTGCGTCAATTTAACCAGAGTTCTCTCTATTCAATATCACCATGCATATATATATGAAATATTGTGACGCTGCTTGATATAGTATTATGACTAATCTTATTAATAGATCCATTTTAAATAACTACCTAATATATTTTATGAAGTGTATTCAAACATATGGATATAAGAAATCTCTCTAAGGAACTTTAAGGCAAAATAAATACCATTTGTTTTTATGACTCTTAAGTTTCCTCTTAGAGGGATAGGGACCAAAGTAATAGCCACTCATATGCTAGGTCATTTATAGAGCAGTATCAGAAACCTAACCCTGCACAAAGTTCCACTGTTGCCTTTCTTACCATGAGTGTCTCATCTACAAAATTCTTAATGCATACCCCTCCTGGTCCTGGTGATAGACTACCGAGATAAAAAATCACGTTTAAATAGTTTTTATGCTAAAAACAGGGTGAGCAGAGGGTTTCTATTGAACTCGAGGGACAAACTCCTGTTTAAGATAATCTCAGTAAATGGGAGATGATGCTGGAAGCAAACTGACATTTCTAGGAAGAATTGTTATAGGTATCTTGTTTTCCTTGATTAGTTAGCTTTTTAATGCTAAATTACTTATGACCTGATAAGAAGCAAGAGGGAGTTTCTAAGGAGTCCAAACTTCAAAATGAACTTTTCTCAACTAATAGCTTAATGTAAGGAGGCCTGTTTCCGTTTTTATCTCTGACTCACAATTTCTATGACTTGGGAAATTAATTTTTTTGAGCCTCAGTTTCCTCATCTGAAAAATAGGAAGAATAATTCTACTCTGGGGATTGCTGGGAAGATTACAAATATCTGTGTAAAGTGCCTGATATGTAATAGGCACTCAAAAAAATGTAACTAGTATTACTATGAGCTTCATAACACTTGGCTATTTAGAAAAACTAGTACTAGCCCCAGTAAAGTCAAAGAGACTTTCCTGGCACCAAAAGAAAAATAAAAAAGAAAGACTAATGGTACACAACTAACAGAACATAAGGACCACCATCTTTCTATCTGTCAAAGAGGCTAACATGATGTATGGCACCACACTGACATTCAGAAATAGAAACTTAATAAAAGAAGGTGGGAAGTGAGTACACTTTACTTACAGGCAGCAGAAAGATGCACCATCTTTTAGTATTTTTAGGAGCTAGGGAGTCTCCCCAAGGGAAGCACATTTCCCCAAGTGAAGGCACAGAGTTTCTGTGGACAGTTGATTTTGGACCCCTGTCACACCTATGGTCCAAGGCAGCTGTCCAGCATGTGTCTGTTTTTCTGTTTAGTGGCTCTTCCTAAAGCTGTGTGGACACTTTTTCCCCTCTGCTACTGCAAGGCTTACTGCAAACCTACGGCTGCTGTTATGCTTAAGCCCTCTCTGCTGGGCACTTGCCAGCTGCTAAAGCCCTGCTTCAAAGACCCCAAGAAATGAAACACATGGGAAGATCCCAGGCTCACTTTGCTGGATGTCAAAAGAGGCCAGTGCCGAGATAGGTACACAGAAAGGGTCCCTGGCTCTGCTGTTCTTAAAACCCTCAATTCAAAGAGTCACATTATAAAGCCTCTAGGAACTCTCCTCTGAGAGGGTCTGCGTGACTAACACCCATTTACTTCTTTGAACAGAGCCAGAGCCAGCAGACTGTCTGGGAGGGGTTAGCCTGATTTTCAGTCTATCTTTTCCTGTGTCTTGTGGGTGGGTCACATGCCATGAGCTTTAGGCAGACAGGTATGTACTGGTACCCGTGTCTGCTCAGTCTAGCCCAACATCTCCTACTCCAGTGCTCCTGACTTACCCTGATGCCTAGCCAGATGGAAGATAACGGGTCCTCTTTTCTCACAACTGGTGCTGAGATGGGTCCCTTCAAGCAGTTCGTGAAAAGAATCCAAAAAGTAGGGGCAGGACTGAGGTCAGAAACTGCGGAGGTGACAAGTGGCCAAAGTGTAGTCAGTAAAAGCAGGGTGAGGAACAGAACAGAGTCAAGGAGCCAACACAACAACCAGAGGCTCCAAGACTGAACAGAAGAAAAGGAGAGGGCCAGAGTCTAAGGGACAAAATGAAGACGATTCCTGGGGGCTTCTGGCAGAGAGACAAGAGCACAGGAACTGAAAATATAGGTAAGTTGATTATAGAGACTCGCACTGTGGTCAGATGCCAGCATGCCTTGGAGGCCCTAGATATGCCCCTATGGGCCTTTTACCCTTCCTCATCCATACCTACCTGTCCATCGTAAATATAGGGAGCACTCATGGATTAATGGTGCTGATATCATGTGTAAAAGTGGGTGATGGTTCCCAAACAGATATCTGTACACCCATGTTCATGTAAGCATTATTCACAGTAACGAAAAGTGGAAGCAACCCAAGTGTCCACTGACAGATGAATGGATAAACAAAATATGGTGTGTGTGTACACAATATATGTGTTTCTACAATGGAATATTATTCAGCCTTAAAAAGTAAGGAAATTCTGACACCTGCTACAACATAGATGAACCCTGAAGACATTATGTGAAATGAGAGAAGCCAGTCACAAAAAGATTAATACCATATGATTCCACTTACATGAGGTTCCTAGAGTAGTCAAATTCATAGCAGTAGAAAGCAGAACGTGGTTACCAGGGGTTGGGAGGGGGGAAGAGTACTCTGTAATGAGTACAGAGTTTCAGTTTTTCAAGATGAAAAGAGTTCTGGAGATGAATGGTGGTGATGGTTGCATGACAATGTGAATGTATTTAATGCTACTGAACTGTACATTAAAAAATGGTTACAAAAAAAAGGTTAAGATAGTAAATTTTATGTCGTATGTATTTTACCACAATTTTTTAAAGGGAGTGATTGCCTTGGAGGATTATCACTTTTCATAGCAATGGGTAACTGATGTGAATTAGACATGAATCCTGTCCTCAAAGCATTTTCAGTTTAGTGAGAAATCAAATGATTCTTGTTCTCAGGAAAGAGAAAGTATCGAAAGATAGTTTCAGGATGTTTTAGAATCGCTTACAAATGGAAGTGTCTTCCTTTTGGCACCACCAAGAAGCCAGTACTTTGCTGTCAAAATGATAGCTTCCGAAGGAGTAATTAAGAGTACACCTTACTATGAAAAAGAACAGGAGAGGGAAAGGAGGCAGGTTAGGATAGTGTGTCATGAAGAATGCAATGTGCTCAGGAAAAATCTGAAAAGAAAAATAGAGTAAAGGGGGAAATGAAGATAACAGAAGTGAAAAGTAGAAAGCAACATAAAATCTGAAGAAAAAGAAGAAAATGTAGCCATAGCTCTCTACTGAAGTCTGTGAACCCTCAGCAACAAGCATGACAACAAGGACCATGGAACTTTAAGGCACGATAATCTGTCGGCAGAAGAGCTCAACAGAGAAGAGATTGTGGAACAAAACAGGACTAGAGAGAGAAACTGAGCATGGACCTCAGCCCCCCTCAACCTGTGAGCTGTTGTCACCCTCTGTAGGAGAAAGGAGGCCTAAACAACGTCTATATGCTTTCTCTAGAACAGTGCTCCAACTTTTGTGTGCATCAGGATCCTCTGGAAGGCTTGTTAAAATAGAGATTGCTATGCCCACACCCAGAGATTTTTCTTTAGTAGATCTCGGTTAGGAACTGAACATTTGCATTTCTAACAAGTTCCCAGGTGATGCCAGATGCTATTGGTTTGGGGACCACACTATAAGAACCATGGCTCTAGAATTAAAGAGGTATAGAATATTAGTGATTGGTTGCATACAGTTTTTTTTTAATGCTTTAAAAGGAAGGCCCAAAGCAAGAACTGTAGTAAGGGACCGAAAATATTTAAATCCAGGTAGACCTTGTCTACCATTTGGTCTCTTAATGCAGTAGTTAAGAGTGTAAACTCTTGAGTCAGACAGACTAGGACTGTGTCACTTTCTAGCAGTGTGTCTTTGGGCAAGTTTCTTAACCTTTTTGACCCCCTATTACAGGTATTTTACAGATATTTCCCTCACCTGTAAAGTTAGAATAATATAGCACCAACCCAATGAGGTTGTGGAAAGATAAAATTGTTAATACATGTACAAGGACTTAGCACAGTACCATGGCACGTGGAAAATGCAGCAGGCATTTGTTTTGGGCAACCTTGCATCCATCTCTGCTATTTTTGTGCCAGTTGCAATTACCTCTCCACTACTGTGTATAGCCTTTTGAAATCTGAATCTTAGGAACAAAGCCAAGATAATAAACTACCACAATGATCCTCCCAATTTACCATGGAAACCGTTTCATCCTGTGGCTGGTAATTTGTAGGCAAACATATAAGGATATAAATTGTCTTTATGGAAATGTTTAATCCTTGAGTATTCCCTCCAGTGGTTACTAGAGAAGGAGAACAATAAATCAGGAGGTTTCCTGAGTGAATTAATTAGTTTTAAATTGCAATATTATTCAGTATCTTGTATTCATAGTACTGGGCTAGAAGTGTTCAAGTGAAGCAAAGGGTTTCTGTTCTTTAATTTGTGATGAAAAGCTGAAACCAGCTGATAGTATGAAATGCAATTTTTAAAATTACCTGTAAACTCAATAAAGATTATTAAATTGGGAAGAGAATAGTTTTAAGTTCAACACAACAAATGACTAATTTTAGTTCTCTTCTGTTAGAGGGTGTACTTATAGTAGTTGGGAAATGATCAGTTTAATCATTTCTCTTAAATATGCAGTCCTCCCCCAAAATGCACCAGGAATTGGTTGCAGGACACCCAGAGGATACCAAAATCTGTGATGCTCAAGTCCCTAACAGTCAGCAAGGTTGGTTGAATCCGCGGATGCGGAACCCACAGATAAGGAGGGCTGACTGTATCACGAGGGAACACTCTGGGTCAAGGCTTCAAGGCTAGTTTATATGCTATAAACTTTTAGAGGAATGCACACCTTTGCCCCCTACACCTGCCCCTTAATCCCGTAAGAAAACGAGCACTGATGTGGTTCCATTACATAAGTGCACTTCCCAGGGATACACAAGCAGGCTATGGTGTTCTAAGGGTTGGAGTTGTTGGGGATTTTTTTGCTTTTTTAAAAATGGCTCCTCTTTTTATTATGTCTTTTGGATGGCTTCATGTGTAGCAGATAGCTTTCATTGCTACCTGTAATACTTTCCTCCTTTCCTTGGGAACTGTCTTTTCTCTTCCACATAGCCCTATCCTTCAGGGAGGCCAGTCCCAGCTCCAACTCTGTGAAGGAAGGGGATGGGGTGTATTTCTTATCTTAGATTGGCATGTGACAAGGGCTTGTGACACAATTCTGGCTATGATGAGATGAGGGGAAGTCTGCTGGGGACACTTCCTCACTCTTTTTTTTTAACATCTTTATTGGAGTATAATTGCTTTACAATAGTGTGTTAGTTTCTGCTTCATAACAAAGTGAATCAGCTATGCATATACATATATCCCCATATCTCCTCCCTCTTGCGTCTCCCTCCCACCCTCCCTATCCCACCCCTCTAGGTGGTCACAAAGCACCGAGCTGGTCTCCCTGTGCTATGCGGCTGCTTCCCACTAGCTATCTATTTTACATTTGGTAGTGTATATATGTCCATGCCACTCTCTCACTTCGTCCCAGCTTACCCTCCCCCTCCCCCCATGTCCTCAAGTCCATTCTCTACGTCTGCATCTTTATTCCTGTCCTGCCCCTATTCCTCACGCTTTAAAAGGGCACACAAGAATGAAATGAGCTCTTCATCTGCTGGGCTTGTTTATGTCTGCATCTGAACTGGGATAAGAGGCAGCCATCCTGTAACCAGGAAGGGAGCTAGCCTAAAAGATGCAAGGTTAGAAGGATATAAAAGTCCCAACAGCTTGGTGATGTCACTGAGCTGCTGAACTCAGTAGCCCTAGAGGCACCCTTCCTCAGGACTCCTTGTTAAGATAGTAAAATTCCCCTATTGCTTTACCTATTTTAAGTTAGATTTTTGTTACTTGTACACAACATTATCCTAACAGTCATCTATATGATACCAATCCTTGACTGGGTGAAATATTCAAAGAGACTGGTATTCTCAAACCCAGTGTGGTGGTCACTTTTGCTCCAGTCGGCATTTCACCTGAAGTCAGTCTGTTGAAATGCACCATGAAGCTTTGAGTGAAGCTCTTCCTGGGGACAGTGTGGACTTCTAGATGTCCACATTTATCAATGTCAAGAACATGCCTGTCAAAGATGTTCATTGTGGCAATGTGGCTGGTGACAGCAAACATGGCCCACAATGGAAGCAGCTGACTTCACAGCCCAGGTGATCACCTGAACCACCCAGGCCCAATCAGTGCTGGACTGTCCCACAGCTCAATTGCTTGCAGGTTTGCTGAGCTGAAGGAGAAGATTAGCTGTCGTTCTAGGAAAAAGATGGAATATGGTCCCCAAGTCTTGAAATCTGATGATCCTGCCATCATTGATATGGTTCCTGGCAAGCCCACACGTGTCGAGAGCTTCTCTGACTATCCTCCTCTGAGTCGTCTTCCTATCGGTGACATGAGACAGATGGTTTCTGTGAGCGTCACCAAAGAAGTGGACAAGAAGGCGGTTGGTGCTTGCAGGGTCACCTGCCTGCTCAGGAAGCTCAGAAGGCTAAATGAATATCATCCCTATACCTGCCACCCTGTCTTAGTCAGTGGTGGGGGATGGTCTCAGAACTGATTGTCTCAATTGGCCATTTAAGTGAAAGGCTGATTAATGATACAGATGCATTGTAAAACCTTCAGAAGAAAAGGAGAATGTGTTGTGGACCATTTATTTTTTTTGTGCGTATGTGTGTGGCTGTTTTAAGTTATTATTTCTAAAATCAATGCTCTGTAATGGAAACAACCTATTGAAAATCGTTACAGAATTTTGGGACCCATTAAAACAGAGTTTAAAGAGAAAAAAAAAATTCTGTTATTCAGCCTGATCTATTTGAAGCCTGGTCAAAGAGATTAAAAAGGAACATGAGAAATCTTATGAGTGATGGATAACTTCACTATCTTGACTGTGGTGATGGTGTCATGGGTGTTAACATATACCACAACTTATTAAATTATACATTTTACATATGTGCAGTTTATTATCAACTATATCTCAGAGATAACTTTCTTTGACTACAAAGCAACTAAGTTAGAAATTTATAATAAAAAGAAAACTAGGAAAAATCCATAAGAAGTTTTAAAACATTTCTAAAACTTCATGAGTCAAAGAAAATCATGATAAAATTTAGAAATCTTTAGAATTCAACAATGAAAATAATACATAACAAACCTTATGAGATGCAGCTCAAATGTTACTGAGAGGTAAACTTATTGTGTTAAATGCTTATACCAGAATATAAGGAGGACATGATATTATGAATCTAAGTTAGAAATGAATGAATAATGAATAAAAGGGAGGAAATAAAAATAAGAACTGAAATGAATGAAATTGAAAATATACATATTAAAGGAAAGATCAGCAAACAAAAGCTGGTTTCTCAAGATGACTAATTAGACAAACCTTGGGCAAGTTTAATCAAGGGAGGAGAAAGAGGAATAAAGGAAATGAAAAAGCAAACAAGATGATGTAGATTAAGAAAAAAAAAAAGGATATTATGATCTACTTCTGGCCAATATGGGGTAACAGGGACAAGATTTATCATCCTGTCTAAAACAACCAAAAAGCCAGATGCCAACTTATAAAAATGCACAATGTGAGAGTTGCGAGTTAAGTTTTACTTGGGGCAAAATGAGGACTATAGCCCGGGAGACAGCATTTCAGATAGCTCTGAGAAACTGCTCCAGAGAGGTAGGGGGGAAGGTCAGTATATATGTGATTTTGGTGAAGAGGGAGTACATGCAATCAAGCACATATGTTTTTGCAGAAAGTTTCTGCTAGTCATGGGGAGCAGTTGTCACCATGAAGGATTTTAGTGCTTTTCTAAATATGAGGAAATATAAGAATTGGGCTCATAAAATCGGCTCCTGAAAATATCTAACCATCTGAAGCCCTGTTCTGCCAGTTTTTTCCAGAGCACAGAGTGCCTCGTTTCTGCTCTCCACCCTGAGCTCCTTTCAGGGGGTGTTGAAAGTCAGCAGCTGTAGTAGCACATGATGTAATTCTCGTAGAGGTGGATGGCAAGTGCCAATTTGTAGTTGACACAGACAATATATATGAAACAACGATTTCCAAGACACTGGACATCAGAGAACAAAGAACAGTGTTCCCTAAGAGATGGAAAACGAATGAGGAGAGCCCTGTGATTGGAACTTACTACCTTGAGCATTTCCAGGTCATGGCGGTGCAGGGAAGGGGAATCAAGGTGGAGTGCAGCAGGTTCCCTGAGTTGCTAAGAAGTTGATTGGCAGGAAGTACAGAGCTGGGACACTAAAGAAGCTAGAGTTTGCAAGATAGTAGCACTCGAGAACGAGAACCCTGCAGAGAGAGAACCTAGTGCATCTGCACATGAGTGTGAGGAAACTACCTGAGGCCAGAGAAGAGCATATGAAGGCCTTAAGGGAAGCAGGCTGGGAGTTCACGAAGAGCCAGGAATAGTGCCTGCTACCACCAGCCAGTTTGGAAAAATCTCATAGTTCACAGACACTGGATGGAGTACTCTGAAGGGATTACCAAGCAACACGATAAAACTTTTGGGCATGATGGATATTTTCACTCTCTGGATTGTGGTGATGGTTTCATGGATATTTACATATGTCAAAACATATCACATTGTACACTTTAATGTGCACAATTTATTGTCTGTCAACTATATCTTGAAAAAGCTGTTAAAAAAAACTTTAAAAAAGAAAAATAGAATCTAGAACACAAGCGTATAGTATATAATACAATGCATAATGTATCTTCAATAAATATTAGTTTCTTCATATGAACTTTATACAATAAATTTGAAAATGTATATGAAATAGATGAATTCTTAGAAAAATATAACTTATAAATATGACTCACAAAAGGGAAGAAGTCTGAATTGTCTATATCCCTTAAAAAAATTAAAGCAGAATTTTAAAACTGCTCCAGAAAGAAAAGCATTGTACCCAGAAAACTTCTGGCAAATATTCAAGTGGAATAAATAAAAAACACAATATAACAAGCTAAAAATAAAGCCACATGTTCAATACTTACTATATATGTAAAACACACTAAATTCAACAATTTTGAGAAAAAAAATCCATCCTTAGTGGAAGAATATCACAATTCTATCAATAATTTATAGATATATAAAAGCAGAAAAAAATCAATAAGGATAAAGATGACTTAAACAGAATAATTTCAGTCCTTACCCAAATATTTCCAGAGGATAGACATAAAGACTCTTCAGTTCATTTTATGATATTAAAATATCTTGAGGGTGTTCCCCAGCAATCCAGAGGTTGGAACTCCATGTTTTCACTGCCGAGGGCCCAGGTTTAATCCCTGGTCGGGGAACTAATATCCCACAAGCTGCATGATGCAACCAAAAAAAAAAAAATCTTGATATGAAATCCAGTACAAAAAAGGAAAAAATTACAGCTTAATCACATGCATGAACATAGATGCAAAAATACTTCTGGGCTGAACTTGCACTTGGACAAGGTTCAAGGCTTTCGGAGAAACCCAGAGGCAGAAAAGTGTTGTGCATACAGTGGTACAGGAGGTGAATCCCGCCAGCATGCCTGGAACTGTCCACCACAGCTGTGGCTGAAACCAGAAGTAGGCTGAGGGTGCACCAAAGCATCCGCTACCAGTAGAATGACAGAGCCAGATCTCACATTTGAAAAGTTTACTCATGGTGCATGGGTTACTTGTTTTAAATATCATTTGCGCAAATGTACCCTCTTGGAGATAAAAGTAGCAATGAAAAAAATTTAAGTTTTTTAACAGAACTCATTTTTTCCACCCATCTTTTAAGTTGCTGCTCAGGGCTTCATCTTCTCTGACTCCCTCTGGTTGGATGCACCCATAATTCCCTGTGCACTTTTCTGCCACTGTACTTAACCAATTACATTTTCATAGCAATATGAAATAGCAATCTGCCTATCTCTCCCACTAGATTCTGTTTTGGTCACCTTGGAATTCTGTAACCTCAGTGCTTGGCATGTAGAAGTTAACTAAACATTTGCTACATGGATGAACTGAGTAGTGAGTGAAAAACTGAATATGGAAATAAGAGTGTACCTACAGCCAGGAAATAGGAGGAGGAGACAAAAATAGAGAGAAACAAAGGAACAAAGCACAGGAAATTCAGTCTGAAATTAGATTTTCCTCATTTTAATATTCTTTTCCAAATTACTTTCCAATGTTAATATGTCTTCAATGCATCTTACTTGAATATTTTTTCTAATTGTTTTTCTTCAGGGCATCACTGAAGAAAGGTATAGCAGGTGATATCCACAGGGACAGGTACAAAACACTCCTGCTTTTCTTGCATGAGTTTTGATGAAGTAGGTATGGAGTAAGACAGATGGAGATTGACATATCGTTTTGATTACTGATAAAGCAGATACTGGAGAATGTGGTTTACGTCTGTGAGCTATACTGAGCCCCAGAATTAGACTGACACCCCACTCAGGTGTGGACCACCAGTGGCTGCCTCCACAGGGTCTAGTCCTGTAATACTGTGGCTTGCAGACATTGATGCTTCCTGTGGGCAGCTGGTCCACAAGAGGAGGAGAGGTGGAGGAGTGATGCCTTGATTGCCCAGTTCTTGCTCCCAAATTCATGGGCAGGTCACTTCTCCTTCCTAGGGTAGAGTGAAGGGATGGAGAGAATTACTCTAATTGATGTCTCTTCAGCTGGAAGAAAACACCAGGGGTGGGGAATAAGTATTCTCGCTAAAGATAGCCATATTATAGTTAAGGCAAAGTCAGTTACCCCCATAGTGGTATAATTATTTTTACAGGGAGGGGTAGCCAGCATGCAGAGTAACTTTTACAGTAACGGTAGATTACTTGAGATTTATTGGCACCATAACCAACCTGGTTCAAGTTCAACAGTAGAACAGAGAAAGACACCAGAATTTAAAGAAATAGTATCTGTCCACCTGCACTCTAGAGAAATGTTCTAAATATGTAATTTGGCAGTTCTTTCTAACACTTTTAAACTAAAATAAACCTTACTGGGGGAATAATTATCACATGCATGTGGTCCACAATTCAATGGATATAAAGTGTGTGTGGTGAAAAGTCTTTGTGCTACCCTGGTAATTACTTTTAAGGATTATTTTTCTAATTATGCATCATCAAAGGTGTGTTTTATTTCACTTGCCCTTTCATCTTGATTTGATGAAAACAAAGTCCTCAATTTACAAATGAACTTTGGGAGCACAGTTTGCAAGTCCTTTGGAATTCAGACTGCATGGTAAATTTCTAGTTTCTTAAGGAGGCTCACTAGCTTTTGATTACACCTCAAATGCAGTACATTTACACAAAACAGTATAAAATTTAACACATTTAATCACGTGGTTTCTATGCTAAATTGTGCTCTGACTTCTAACCTGGACTATCAGAAATGTATCTAATTCTCCGCCATTTAACCCTCTCCCAAATCCCAGCAGACAGTATTCCTCTTCTCTTTCAACCTCTATGCTAGAACTATCATGGAAATGGAAACAAAAATGTGTCTATGCAGAAACCAACAGCACATTAAAAGGATCATACACCATGATCAAGTGGGGTTTATCCCAGGAATGCAAGGATTCTTCAATATACGCAAATCAATCAATGTGATACACCATATTAACAAAATGAAGGAGAAAAACCATATGATCATCTCAGTAGAAGCAGAGAAAGCTTTCGACAAAATTCAACACCCATTTATGATAAAAACCCTGCAGAAAGTAGGCATAGAGGGAACTTTCCTCAACATAATAAAGGCCATATATGACAAACCCACAACCAACAATGTCCTCAATGGTGAAAAACTGAAACCATTTCCACTAAGATCAGGAACAAGACAAGGTGGCCCACTCTCACCACTCTTATCCAACATAGTTTTGGAAGTTTTAGCCACAGCAGTCAGAGAAGAAAAGGAAATAAAAGGAATCCAAATCAGAAAAGAAGTAAAGCTGTCACTGTTTGCAGATGACATGATACTATACATAGAGAATCCTAAAGATGCTACCACAAAACTACTAGAGCTAATCAATGAATTTGGTAAAGTAGCAGGATACAAAATTAATGCACAGAAATCTCTGGCGTTCCTATACACTAATGATGAAAAATATGAAAGTGAAATCAAGAAAACATTCCCATTTACCATTGCAACAAAAAGAATAAAATATCTAGGAATAAACCTACTAAGGAGACGAAAGACCTGTATGCAGAAAATTATAAGACACTGATGAAAGAAATTAAAGATGATACAAATAGATGGAGAGATATACCATGTTCTTGGATTCGAAGAATCAACATTGTGAAAATGACTCTACTACCCAAAGCAATCTACAGATTCAGTGCAATCCCTATCAAACTACCACTGGCATTTTTCACAGAACTAGAACAAAAAATTTCACAATTTGTATGGAAACACAAAAGACCCCGAATAGCCAAAGCAATCTTGAGAACAAAAAACAGAGCTGGAGGAATCAGGCTCCCTGACTTCAGACTATACTACAAAGCTACAGTAATCAAGACAGTATGGTACTGGCACAAAAACAGAAAGATAGATCAATGGAACAGGATAGAAAGCCCAGAGATAAACCCACACACATATGGTCACCTTATCTTTCATAAGGGAGACACGAATGTACAGTGGAGAAAGGACAGCCTCTTCAATAAGTGGTGCTGGGAAAACTGGACAGGTACATGTGAAAGTACGAGATTAGAACACTCCCTAACACCATACACAAAAGTAAGCTCAAAATGGATTAAAGACCTAAATGTAAGGCCAGAAACTATCAAACTCTTAGAGGAAAACATAGGCAGAACACTCTATGACATAAATCACAGCAAGATCTTTTTTGACCCACCTCCTAGAGAAATGGAAATACAAACAAAAATAAACAAATGGGACCTAATGAAACTTCAAAGCTTTTGCACAGCAAAGGAAACCATAAACAAGACCAAAAGACAACCCTCAGAATGGGAGAAAATATTTGCAAATGAAGCAACTGACAAAGGATTAATCTCCAAAATTTACAAGCAGCTCATGCAGCTCAATAACAAAAAAACAAACAACCCAATCCAAAAATGGGCAGAAGACCTAAATAGACATTTCTCCAAAGAAGATATACAGATTGCCAACAAACACATGAAAGAATGCTCAACATCATTAATCATTAGAGAAATGCAAATCAAAACTACAATGAGATATCATCTCACACCGGTCAGAATGGCCATCATCAAAAAATCTAGAAACATGGGCTTCCCTGGTGGTGCAGTGTTTGATAATCTGCCTGCCAATGCAGGGGACACGGGTTCGAGCCCTGGTCTGGGAAGATTCCACAGGCCGGGGAGAAACTGGGCCCGTGAACCACAATTACTGAGCCTGCGCGTCTGGAGCCTATGCTCCACAGAGAACAAGAGAGGGAGCGATAGTGAGAGGCCCACGCACGGCGATGAAGCGTGGCCCCCGCTTGCCACAACTAGAGAAAGCCCTCGTACAGAGACGGGGACCCAACACAGCCATAAATAAATAAATTTAAAAAAATTTAAAAAAAAATCTAGAAACAGTAGATGCTGGAGAGGGTGTGGAGAAAAGGGAACACTCTTGCACTGCTGGTGGGAATGTGAATTGGTACAGCCACTATTGAGAACAGTATGGAGGTTCCTTAAAAAACTACAAATAGAACTACCATATGACCCAGCAATCCCACTACTGGGCATATACCCTGAGAAAACCATAATTCAAAAAGAGTCATGTACCACAATGTTCATTGCAGCTCTATTTACAATAGCCAGGAGATGGAAACAACCTAAGTGTCCATCATCGGATGAATGGATAAAGAAGATGTGGCACATATATGCAATGGAATATTACTCAGCCATAAAAAGAAACGAAATTGAGTTATTTGTAGTGAGGTGGATGGACCTAGAGTCTGTCATGCAGAGTGAAGTAAGTGAGAAAGAGAAAGAGGAATACCGTATGCTAACACATACATATGGAATCTAAGAAAAAGAAAAATGTCATGAGGAACCTAGGGGTAGGATGGGAATAAAGACACAGACCTACTAGAGAATGGACTTAAGGATATGGGAAGGGGGAAGGGTAAGCTGTGACAAAGTGAGAGAATGGCATGGACATATATACACTACCAAACGTAAAATAGATAGCTAGTGGGAAGCAGCCGCACAGCACAGGGAGATCAACTCGGTGCTTTGTGACCATCTAGAGGGGTGGGATAGGGAGGGTGGGAGGGAGGGAGACGCAGGAGGGAAGAGCTATGGGAACATATGTATATGTATAACTGATTCACTTTGTTATAAAGCAGAAATTAATACACCATTGTAAAGCAATTATATTCCAATGAAGATGTAAAAAATAATAATAATATAAATAAATAAAATATTTTTTAAAAAGAAAGAAAGAAAGAAATAGGGCTTCGCTGGTGGCGCAGTGGTTGAGAATCCGCCTGCCGATGCAGGGGACACGGGTTCGTGCCCCGGTCCGGGAAGATCCCACATGCCGCGGAGCGTCTGGGCCCATGAGCCATTGCCGCTGAGCCTGCGCGTCCGGAGCCTGTGCTCTGCAACGGAAGAGGCCACAACAGTGAGAGGCCCGCGTACCGCAAAAAAAAAAAAAAAGAATAAAAGAAATAACTTGTGTTCTTCTAACACTTAGCCTGAAAGAATTCCAATGTGTTCCATAAATACTACCCAGTTCTAATTCCCACAGCAAGCACCCTTGTCTTTATTTTAAAAGTGGAAGGGGAATTTCCAGTACCTTGCTGCCAGATAAAGGGTAAGTGCTCCCAGGCAGGAAGGGCAAGGAAACTCGCTCCTCTCCCCCACCACAGCCCCTGTAGCGTGTGCAGTGTAACCCTTTGCATGCCATGGCTGGGATAAAGCACACTCTGCTTCATAACTGGTCCCTCAGGGCTCCTATTATACAGCTGACCCATGGTCTCGGATCCCGAAGGGTGAACAGCCTGGATTGTTGTTTAGAAAAATAAAAGAAAGAAAAGAAAAAGAAAACGTTCAATTATATTAATTTTCTCAAAATGCAGGATGGGAAATACTCAAATAAGGAAAATATGTACAGAAACATGATACCAGTGCCTGATTTAAATTGATGCAAACTAGATCTTTAAAAACTAACTACACAAATAATTGCATGCAATAAACAATATAGAACCCAATTTTATACAATGGCAATAAAAGCTGAGCATGCAGAATTATATATATTGGAAAAGATATTCAATAGATTGAAACTGCTAAAATTAAGAATCTGAAAAAAAATTCTCACACTTTCATGTTGTTTTCTATACCAAGGCAATAGCAATTTAAAAGACTTATCCTGGAGGAAAATTAATTAAGGAAGAATAGAAAAGACCAAATGTGGGAATGGAGTTGGTTTACCGAGAATACTTGATTTCTTCAAGGATCCTACTGAAATTGGTCCAGGAACGGGTCCCTCAAAGGGCCATTGGCTGGAAAGGTGGAAAACCAGGGAGTTTGTGTCTTACTTCAGAGCTCACTTTTACTGCACCATCTTTTTTTTTTCCTGCAAGTGTGGGACAGTGCAGAATACGGTGCCTACCAGTATGATTCCAGTACACTGACATTGGGCACCAATGTCTCTAAAGCTTGCCTTGGAGACTCTGGACAGCCCTGATATCTTGTCCTTCCATCCTGAGCTTTCACCCAGGCCCCTCTGCCTATATTCCAACCGGTGGGCAGTCCTTTCATCTCCTTTCATCTGCTGGCCAGGTCTCAAGGACCCCTAGTGTTTGAGGATTCAGCAAAGTGACACCATCTGGAAATGCTCATCATTGCTAATTTGGAAACCTGTGGCATTTTCTTGGAAGGGCCAGATACAATTCATACATTCACTTATTAAGTTATTCAGGCACTGTCTTAGGTACTGAAATAAACATGGAGTAGAATAAGAGGCAACAGATATATGTAACTAAACGCTAGGGCTCCAAGTGGCTTAGTCTCTGTGTGGGAAGCACAGTCTAGTTTCCAAGTAGTAATTAAAATATATTTCAATATTTATTTATGTTTCTCAAATAATATTAAAGCAGTCTCAATTCAATTCCTCATACGTACAGACTTTGATTACCCAGAGCCTCATATGTTAAATCCCCCCTGATGGCAATGCTACCTTTCTCCGAACTCTTTGTTATTGATAGATTTAGCTGCTTTCTCCTAGGCCCCTAGGTTTTTCTTCTCCCTTTTATTTCCTGTTTTTAAATCACCCCTTGTTCTTTCACCCAGAAAAGATCCAAACTGTCCTTTGGCATGTGGCAGGGAGGAGATGGGGAGTAAGGAGCACAGACACAAGAATACTTCATCTTTATCACATACATAATCAACATTACTATCGGCATATTCAGGGTACCTTGGAAACACAGAGGAAGAAATCATTATTTCTGCCTTTTGTCTGCAGATAAAAGTTTAGGAAACACTTGAGAAGAGGACATTTGATCTGGGTCTGAAAGGTTGAGTTCAACAGGGGAGGTGTATTCTAGGTAGAAGGACTAACAGAAATGGAGGCAGGAATATGTGAAAGAGGAGAACCTCAGTCCTTCCAAAACATCTACAGTGTAGGGTGGATAAGGGGTGCAAATGATGGGAAATGAAGAGATGGGGCAGATGCTTCTTCAGGCTACAGAGCTTGAACTTTAAAAAACACATAGTTTTGGCAGCAATTTTGAAGAAAGATTGAAGAAGGGCAAGACTGAAAGCAAAGAGATTAGTCAGGACATCACTGCAGTATCCTACAATGAGGGTCTGAAATAGGAGTAGTGGATAAAGAAATTAGGTAACTGGTTCAAAAGACATTTAGAAGGCATGGAAGGAAGAAGACTTCCTAACCAACTGGATAAGGATAGCAAAGGAGAGGAGTCTAGGATGTCTGTCTTGTTTTCAGCTTGGAGACACAGGATGAATTTTAATGCTACTGAATATGATAGGTACTATAGGTTGTTCAAGGAAGAGAGGACAAAAAGTGTGTTTGAGTATCTATGGAACAAGAAACGGGTGGAGATACTGTACATGGTGCTTCAGAGTTCTGAGCTATGGAGCACATTGGCCATCTGACATCTCTCTAACACCATCCTGGAGTGGTGATGGTCTGAAAGTCTTCAGCGAAGGGACTTTACAATCAGTCTTGTAGGAACCATGTCTACATTTACTACACATTTTTTAGATAGCTTTTCATGACTTTAAATTTGTTTTGCTGTAGTTAAAGCCCATTGATTTTCTTGCTCAGAGAAGGAAGGGCACATCTCCTTAATCTCTTCTGTCTAAAAGAAATTCTTCATCTATTAGTGGAAGGACTATTAGTGCAGTCAGCCTTCAATCATGTTTATTCCCAAGCAAATGCATATGCCCACTCTACTGCTTCAGATGCTGTAGGTGGTTGGCAGTTACTCTGTTGACTAATGGATCTAGTCTAAGAATTTAAAAAGTCAGAGCTGGAAGGATATGAGAGGTTACTGACTCAAATCTCCATATTTTACAGTTGAGGAACCCTTTAAGCTGTTTAAATTCAGTTCCTTTTACTCTTCCTAAAAGGATGCATTCTTCAATTCTTAATGTATCTGTGGTTTTTATTGGAGCATCTCCAAGTGTTCTTCATTCGTCTTTAACTAGGGAGTTTGGAGCTGGTTCTAACAAACAGAATAAACCCAGCACTCATTAGAATGACTAATATACCTCCAAGTTCCTATCTATACATTCCAGTCTATTTTTGTTTTAAAATCTGTACTGCAAAAACAATAAGCAACATAAATTCAGAGCACAAGTTGCCCACAAACCTAGAAAAATGGTACAGATGAACCAGTTTGCAGGGCAGAAATAGAGACACAGATGTAGAGAACAAACGTATGGACACCAAGCGGGGAAAGTGGTGGGGGAGGGTGGTGGTGGTGGTAGTATGAATTGGGAGATTAGGATTGACATGTATACACCAATATGTATAAATGGATAACTAATAAGAACCTGCTGTATAAAAAAATAAATAAAATAAAATTCAAAAAATAAGAAAAAAAAAGTTGCCCACAATTCTGTCACTTAATTAAATCAATGTTTTAATTTGTCTGTTACCTTCTAGCTCTTGCTCATAAACATATTCAGTTTTAACCTATTTTTGTAATATAAAACAATGTATATTCTACATTTTATTTTTTCATAATTTAACATTATATCAAGTACATTTTCCCAATTAACTACAATTTCACTACTTCCTTATACCCTCCTCCTTCAACATTGTTGGGTTAAATCCTGCTGTATCTTTGTCCATGATCATAAACATTTACACTGTATAGACACCTATAAACATAAATATGAATTTTAACAGATGTCCTCTGCTTTGTACTACCCAAGTTACTCTCATGTCATGAGGCTAGCAGCAAGGAAAATTAAGATGGATTATTAATATATACTGGAAAATATGTCCTTATCTCTAGGAAATGTTGTTAGCATCATGAAAGGCTTTTCTTTTTCAATATCTGAAATGTTGTGGGAAATTAATTAGTTTTCTCAATCTAATTTCTAGTGTCAGCTGTGACATCACAAAGCAAGCTCCCAGATGGCACCAACTGAGCCCTTTATCAGATTTTTTAGCACTGATGCCAAAATGAAGTAGGCCCAGCAGCCTCATCAAAATTTACATTGCTAATGTGTAGACCCTTTGTGGACCCTGTGAATGAAGTTAAGTAGAAAATCCATCAATTATCAGGTAACAGTCCTCTAACAAAGTTTCTACAGATTTTAAGTAATCATAAAATAGCAAGGAATAAATCTCAGGCCTGAAGAACATAAAACATGGCAAGTAACATAAAATCATGGGATGGACTTGGAAATGGAGAAATCATTTCTGCAAAAAGAAAGTCAAAAGGGAACGATAAACCCAAGTCAGCTTTCTGGTTTTTGTTGTTGTTGTTGTTGTTAAAAATTGAGATTTCAGGATAAGTGAGTATTTTAAAGCAAATTTAGATTTCACTTAAAGAGCAATACAGAATTCCAGCGAATTTAGTCTTTTGTCCTCTGTGGAAGGCCCACTGGGAAGTATTCAATTTTTCATTGTTGTCACTAAGACTGCTCCACACACTCCTTTTGTTCACTCTGCAGCTCTTAGCCATCTGTCCTGTTTTCTGGAGAGCCTCATAAACACATTTAGGTTAAACCATATGGACATAAAACCTGTCATTGTATTATAGTCAAAGTCTGGTTGTTGTTTTTGAACAGAAATGCACTTGACCATTCTCACTTCTTCAAAAGCTTCATCCTAATCCTGGAACCAAACATCAGCCTGATAATAAATCAGTTTCGAGTGTGTGTCTTAAAGTAAAACACCTGGAAAACAGATGCTTTGAAGTGGCCAAATTTTCTCATCAATTCTGCTCAAATTCTATTTTAAATGGCTTTCAAGCCATTCATTATATTGGCCTCCTCAGTTTTTTACATCTTTATCTCCAGTGCTTTTTCCTTCAATTTTCCTCAACCACCCACTCCTGTGATTACGTTCTTGACTTTGTCAACATCAAAACTGTACCACTTCTAAAATCTTTACTTCAAGCACCCCATGTTTCGCTTACCAACTCTGGTGCTACAACTCAACAATTCTTCCATCTTACCAAGCCCTTCAGTCCAGTGACTGGGCCACTTTCTCACTCTCCATCACCTCCCTCCTGTCTTCATTTCCCTCCTTACCCGGTTTAGAATCCATGATCTATACAATCATGTCTATTGAAAACACCGCAGTTCCATAACTCCCCTTGGGCTCATTTGGCAAAGCTCTATCCCTGTTTAAGTTCCACTATCTACTTACTCTATGCCTGTACCAACATTGATGAAAAAACCCACCAGGATGACTGGTACCACTTAAAATTCATGGTCATAAATCTCAAGTGTGCTAAGCCTTACTCAGCAATCCTCCTCTGAGGCTCTAAAATGTTCCTTCTAAAATTACCCTCCCATCCCTTCTCACACCTTCTTCTTGTTCACTCCCAGACATCCCCCTTAGCATTGATATACTACATACAGCATCTCCTATCTTAAAAAACAAATACTCTCTCTGGTCTTCACATCCCTCCAGCTACTGCCTTATTTTTCTTCTTCCTTTTACCTTCTCCCCTTTCTTTCCCTCATTAAACCATCCTCTTTGGACTGTTGCCCCCTCCACTCCGATGCATCTAATAAACTCTATGTTGCCAAATCCAATGGTCACGCTGCATCGTATCTTGACCTCCCAGAAGCAACTGAGACAGGAGACACAACTGACACTCCTTTCATACATTCTTTCTTTCCCGGGTTTCAGGGACATCTAGGTTTCTTGCTTTTCCTCCTGCCTCACTGGCCACTCCCTCTTGGTCTTCTCTGTTAGACCTTCTCTTCCTGACGTCTGAATGTTGGAGTGCCCACAGTTCAGGGCTCATCTCTCTCTACATTTACTCCCAGGGCAAGCTCCTCTGCTCATCTATAATTTCATTGACCTCAGCCCCAGCCTCTCTCCCAAACTCTAGACTGTTTACTTGACATAAAACCATCAGCAAGGTCAGTCAACTCTGTCTTCAAGAGTACCCAAACTGTGCCACACTCTGTTTCCCTTGTTGCTGTACCAATCCAAGCCACCATGTTTTTACTCCTCTAGACTAGTGCAGTAGCCACCTAACTACTCAGTAGGGTTCCTCTCTTGCCTCCCTACTGCAGTCAGAGTGGCCTCTTAAAAATGAAATAGGAACACAGCCATTTTTTTCTGCTTAGATTTCTCTAGTGGATCTTTATCACATTAAGAATAAAATAGAAACTCCTTCTCCTGGCTCAAAACATTTTTATAAGATCTGGCCTCAGACCACTCGTGATCTCATCTCACACCACCCTTCCCTACCCCACAAGTCTCCAGCCACACTGGCCCCATTTCTGTTCCTGGAACATGCCAAGCTCATTCCTGCTTTTGGTTGTTGGCACTGGCTGTTCCCTCTCCCTGTTTCCTCCTTTGATCTCTATATGGCTGGCCACTTCCTTCACATTCAGATTTGAGTTTAGACATTTGTAATTCTCAGGGAACCCAACTAAAAGGAATATGAGTTATTCAAGTTTTCAATTTTGCTGGGTGCTTTATCAACTGAACATAAACAGGTAAGATTTTTGTGCTCTAGGTACTGCTTCAACTTTTTACTTTTGAAAATTATAAAAATCTTCTAGATATTAAATATACTTCATTAAATTGTCTTTTAAAGGTAGAAAATGGTATTCTAGAAATTGTGTCTACCAGTGCCCAGAGAACCACATGAGCCAACAGTGGTTTCTTGCCAGATCTTGCTATGGGACTGTGGGCCAAATGTTTCTGTCTTTATGAGCAGGGTTACCCCAACTGTGAAGAGGATGCAATCATCCCTTCCTTAAGACAAGAAATATACCTGTGCAGGCTTGCGTTTGTGTGTTTAACAACAAAGGAATTAAGTATTTGTTTCAAATCTGTGTAGCACTTTCCTCCACTCACCTGCATGTGATCTCACCTGGAGAAATACACAACCAGGGAACATGTACTCGACATTGCCTTCTGAAGTTCTTTTTCTTAAGCTTGGGAGCGCTCTTTGGGAAGGGATGCATAGTAGAGCATCTTCATGCAGTTCCCTGTGAAAACAGATTTTAGAATATGGCTGGCTTCACAAGTAATACACTGATGAAGGAATGATTCAGAAAAAAGAGGAGAGCAAGTATATGAGCAGTGAGGTGGGGACGCATGGGCATTGGGGGTGGGGGGATTGTACACTGGGCTGGGTGGGACATTTGGTATCCCTGGCTCACCAAATGCTAGTAGCAAGCCCTCCCACTCCCCAGTCACCGTGCCAACCACTAATGCCCACACCTTTTCGATCACCCCCTGGAGTGCTTGAAAATGAATGAATGGCACAGCCATTATCTTTGCTGCTTCATATTTTACAGCAAATGTACCTTCAGTATGAAATCTGCTAAAGAGACAACTCATACAGTACTTTTACCCACAATATTTTTAGGTTGTGTTAAGAGCCTTTGAGCTTAATGTCTTTGGCCTTGCAAGCTAATTCTGGAACACATTAAGTGTGTTAAGTGAGGGATAGATGTATAGGGATCTAAACCTACTGAATGGCATTAGGGAGAGGAATCCTTTGACAAGCAGTTTGGAGACATAGCACCACATCGATGTCCAACAATACAATTCCAGCAGCCATCAAGGGACTGAAGCCCTCAGTCCAACAACCCATGAAGAATCCTGCCAATAACCATACGTGTGAACTGAGAAATGGAGCTTTTCCTAGCCAACACTGGGACGATAGCCTGTGAGGGACCCTGAGGCAGAAGACCCAACTGAACCACGCCTGGACTCCTGACTCACAGACACTGTTACATGATAAGCACTTGTTGTTTAAAGTCACTAAGTTTTAAGGTAATTTGCTAAACAGCACTAGATAACTAATACGCCCAGTCTGCTCCAAACTACAGGAAATAACTCATCTGCAGTCTAATTCATGCTTTATAGTCTTCAAGACTGAGAAGCACTCAGGTCTGTACACTTGAATAAGGAGTAGGCGAGGCAGAGTAGTGCAAAACCTCCCCGAACGCCTCTAGCAGAAAACAAAAAAAACCCCCACAAAACATTGTATGGCAGGTCAGCATAGAGGAGAGAACATCTACAGGCACACGTGTGTATTCAGATCACTAATTACACAAATTTGAGCAATTATATAACTTCTCTGGGATTGGATGTTTTCATGAAAAAGGTGGTGATGGGATTGGGCTAGACTGTGAGAACTGCTAACATTCTAGGACACTGTGACCTGAGGAACTGGGGAAGCCACCCCCCCGCCCCAAATCTCTTTCTCATCAGCTGGAAACCCCATAATTGGGGAGCTGTTCCTTAGTGCTTCTAGGGACTGTTCCTGAGTTACTACCCAAGGGGAGACATTTTGAATGGTGAGACAGACGGAGGAGTAATTCTATGGATATCTTTAAGGACAGTGCTGAGAAGTAGGGTCTTGTGTTACTACAGAGCACTTGAAGAGTAGTGGTGGCAGCAACAAAGGTAAGCGTGGTTGATTTCACAACTTTGAGGACCTATCAGGCTTCTTCTTTTCTGATATAGTGATCTATAGAGTTAATCACACTTCCCTCTTACTTTGGCTGTAAGGAAGTCTAGACCAAATTCAAGTTCAGTTACAGCCGCTGCATTAAATTTCAGGATTCCCATATTTGTTTGAATTCTTTTTCTTGTCCTAATTTTTCTATTTCTAGTTTCACATGTCTTTGTTGCAAGCCAGCTTAAATTTTTATGGAAAAAGTTGGAGGCATAAACAGGTAAAATAAACATAAAATATCTGTTTGAAATTTTTTGCTCTAATTGTGATTATATAAACAGAAATAGAAAATATGGAGCTACACTTCTATCTTGATTATTTTCAAAATTTCAGATTATTTGGCTTCGGCAGGGGACAAAGGTTTAAGTTAGCAGAATAAGTGGTAAAATTAGCATAACTGGAAAAATTAAAGACAACACAAATTGCAACAATATTTGTACCGCTTTTATTTGTAAAAATAACCATCTGAATGCATTTCCATAGCATATATAGTTAAGTACTTCATTACATTATTAGCATTCAGTAGTTGAAAAAGTATTAAACTGTGCTTGAGAAGATTCAGATTGGTTCAAAGTCATTTCCTCATTTTTACAGTCATGGCATTTACCAGAGTCATTCAACTCCAACTTACATAAGAAAACATTACAGACAAAAATCCCACTGAAATCATCAAACAATATTTTATGCTGTTACAAATATGTTATGCAAAATATAACACTGGCACCAGATTTGTATCATCGTGCTTTACAAAGATATATTGCACATGCTAAAGCATAAAATATATAGACAAAACTACCAAACAAAAGATATTTGCATTGAATTTTTAGATCACTGCATAAGAAACGCTTAGAATTACATTTTATACACACACTCAGATTGTCACTATCTTAAAATGCTCTTGCCCTATAACACTGACCTATGGTTTACAGTTTTGTAAAAAGAAAGCAGTTTAGCACTGCAATCCCAAACAATTCCTATAGAAAACTTTGCATCTTCATTTTCATTTCAAAGCAGGTAAAAGGGGAAGGAGTAAAAAGACACTTTATACATTCAAAGAAAGGCCATGAAAGGAAATGAAAACTCACTGGTATTATATTGCTCTGATAACACTCAAATGAAAAAAATACCAAACATTTCACAGAACATTTTCAGAATATACAAATATAAAAAGGCACTCTAACTTCATATTACAAGACAAAAAAAGGGATGAGTTCTTCAACCAACACAACAGATAAGCAAACCCAGTTGCTCAACAGTACGAAGAATTACTAGTGCAGCAAATCCATTTGATGTTCTTGTCCTAATTTAATAATAAAATAATAAACCAAGCAGCTGTTTACTGCCTAAAGTACCAAAACATACTATGGTGCCCTTTTAGTAGTGATAAATAGAAATCCCCTGAGCTATTTACTGTGGAATCATAGCAGATTTTAGGCAATTTGGAGATAGTAACATATTTACCCAGGATAGGCAGACACCGGCGAATAGGTAAGTGCGATGAAACATGATCCCCGTGGCTGTGGTTAAAATACAGTCTAAAAAGAACACATTAAGGTAAAAGCACAATGTTTTCTGTTTTTGTTTTTCTTAGAAAGCTATGTGGAAAATCTAGCTTTATTTCTAAGAGATGTATGTGAAAAGCAGAACTCATAGTTTTTAAAGTCGTTTCTTAAAGGAAAAGAATTGGTCTGGGGAAGAGGGAGAAAGAGAAAGAGAGCGCGGGCGAGAGATGGATTCAGTGAACAATTCATAGCATGATTTCATTTTGTTCCTTTGTCTTCCTTCTTTCTAGTAGTGAAAGAGTGGGGAGAAGTCAGAACGCAGCTCCGTGGAGATAATGTCGCGTGGCTTACTGTTTTGCTGCAATGTTTCTTGTTCTCTGTGCTACTCTCCGGGGAAAAATGTTAATGCTGCTTCACCATTAAAGCAGGCATCGCATATCCTGCTTTAAATGCCAACTGAGCAAGATTTCCATTCACTTCTAGAAAAAGACTCCGCAGTATATCGTGCTTCTTCAGTGTTAGATCTCCCTTATTTTCAGGGTTTTGGTAAAGATAAGGTCATTACTGCTCATTAGCAATTTATCCACTTTTTCGAAACTCATCTTCTCGAAACAAACAGAAAGGACAGAGGAAGGAGGGGAACACAACACCAAGAATTAAAAAAACAATATGGTGGTGTCAAAATTTTTCAGTGAAATTAATACCAGTTCTTAGAAGTCCTCTGAACAAGTTCTCATTTGTGAAGAACCCAGCATGAGTTTTTAATTAAATCCAGGATATTACAGAGTAAGATTAAAGTCTTTTACAATTAGATGAAATATATAATACAGTATCTGTATTTGATCCAGACATGATAGAACACTGCTTTAAAAATATCTCACATATATTATAAGACAGAAATTTTCAGGGTGAAAATGGAATCGATTATAAAATGTCGGAGAGCACTACCTTAATGCAACATGTTTCTTTCCTGTCTCTTCCTCAAGTGGAAAATAGCATGAGCTGGTGATTTTTATTTCTCTTCTTGGTACATGTGCCCACGCACTGACATAGTTTCCCATTAGGTTGCTGGGATCATGTGAGATTTTTCAGCGCATTCAGGATAATTTCTATATCTTTCTTTGGGCCACTTTTGGGCATATGATCCAGTACACACTTCAGTTTTCATCTCGCAGAAGATCACAGGACTGCAGTGTCTTTTAAGCTCTGAGCTGGCTACACACGGGCTGAGCCACTGATGTTTTACCCCTTTCCGACCGACGTGGAAGAACCTGAGGGCTGGCTGGAAACCTTAGGAGTGGAAATGCTGCTGGGCTTGGCCCCAGGACTGCGGGCCAGCCCAGGGAGAGTCCTGTGTATTTTCCGGCTTTTTCATGATTCCAAGTAAGACAAGTAGGAATTAAAACAGAGAACAAACAATGGATGTTTCCTCGGCATTTGTTTCATTTCAAATAAATACAAACACATTTACATCAAAAGTATATGCACATTTTCTCTAGTTTGGCAAAAAAATAAGCTTGTAGTCAACACATTATCAGTTACAAATGTTAAGCCATCAACTAGAAATCTGTGTCATAAGAAATATAAAACACAACAAAGACTGTTACGCAAAAAGATTACATCTTAACTCCATAGAAAAGCTATTTCAGTTCTCACTTCCACTTCGAAGGAAAACAATTTAAATCTTCCATTTCAGACGGAAGGATTTTGGTCCTCGTGGATAGCTGGTTGACGAACTACAGACATATATATATAAATACATACATATACGTGTGCATGTGTATGTGCATAATCTAAAAAGTCTCATTCTTCTTTTTGTACAGCTATTCCAGGTGTGGAACGGGGTCCATTTGACCTAGAAGCTTTGGCAGAGGGAGCAGACACGGTATTCACTACGGTGATTTCATCATCAAGCAACTTTAATTGGCCTTAATTTCCACATTGCCCATTTCTACATCGTGCTTTCACTTTGTTCCCTTTTGGAGTCACACTTCCACTCACTGGGGCATGACTTTGACCGAGAAGCTCATTTAACATTTTACTATTGATGAACAATACTGATGGTTCTTATGTTTTCATAAAGTTAGTATTTTGATTTACAGACAAATTAATAAAGGGTAGTTTCATATTATATTTGCATTATGTCTCAAAGTTTTGGTGCAATGTAATTTTCACCTGAAATGTTACTGGAGAGATTTGGGTTCGATCACTCGGGTGAAAATTAGTCACAGGCTTGTTATGGGGATCACTGAGTGCTACCTTTATGTTAAATGAAGAAAGCAAGTTCAATTTCCGTGAACTTTTCCCTTCATCTGGCAACTTTAACAAAAATCCTCAAGAAGAAGTTCTGGATATTTAAGTGCTTACTATACATAGGATATGAATAATTGGACTCCTTTAAAAAGATTATTTCTGAAGATGAAGGCATTATTTCTGAAGATGAACACCTCTACCTTTGGCTTCTAGTAAGGAAGTAAACATCAAAGTGAGAAGAGGTTTGAGGCATTTCCTACCCAGCCATTCCCTCCCCTCCTGGGGGACATGAATGTCATATTGATACACTTCTGAGAACTCACCGCCGAGCGAGTACACGAAAAAAAATCTTTTAGAGACCAGTTCCCTCTCAGTTGCACTATCCACAAAGAAAAAGAATTAAATGCATTTTTTTATTCCTTACTTAAAATGAGAGGTAGACTTTCACAGAAGTATCTCAGATCTAGGGAAAATATGAAACAAAGCAAAATCGAGGCCCATCTGTGTGAGCGCTTTGCCCTACAGCCTAGCTGCCTTCCCTCAGTTTAATTAATTCCTTCTCTACTGGCTTCTGGAAGCTCGGGCCCATAATAATACTTGAACACAACATAAACCTGGAATTCAAGCTTCTTTCCCTTCCTCCAACATGGGTGATCAAGGAAAAGCTTCTACGGTCCAAAGTCAAAACGTTTCCGAATCAGAATCATTTTCATTGTACCCATCCTCCGAGCCTACGTTGTTACTGCACAGGCTAACCATGCTACCCAGGTTGGAGAGGGTTGTCCTGCTCAAACTGTCTTTTTTAAAACAAACGAAGTTGACAGCCGTCATGGTACTGGAAGGAGAAAAAGTCATCATGGTAGCCAGAATGAGGGCCAGGCAGTCAGCCACGTCTTTGTTAGGAGCGCAAGCCAGGGCCGGGGTATGACCTGGGCGTAAATGCAGACAAGGCAGTGGTTAGTCCAGGCAATCCAGAGGTGGTGTGAGCATCCCACAGTACATCTCGAACGACCTCACACGCAGAGATGTATGTCAAGTTAGAAATCATGCCAGGCAAAGGAGTTATTTCCCCCAAGTCATGCTTAGGGTGAGGCTGGAGGGGACTGGGAATGGGAGACATTTGATGGAAGGTTTCGGTTTTTTTTCCTGCTTACATGACAACAACAAAGCATTATATTATCGGAAGTTAGGCAGAATTTCAGCCTTCGTCTAGTGAACAGAAACACGAGGGGACGGGGGTGGGACACAATTCCACAAGAAACAGCCACAGGACAATCAGAAAGATGTTTCCACCTGAGAGCACACGCACACACCATGCGCTTCGGGCTGGGGCCAGAGCACTCTCATTCTGAGAACAATGACTTTCCACTGTAGGTAATCGTGTGTCAGATTAGAAAGGATGTCAAGAATCAGATGTCTGTAAGAGTCAGTAACACCGTTCTGTCACTTCATATATATTTTCTATAAAGTATGCACAGGTAACTGGTTCTGGAGAAATGGAATCATTTGAGTAGATCAGACACAGGAAAGCACCTGCTGTATGTGATGAAATGTACTATCATTTAAAAGAAACTTAAACAGCATTTTAAGTAATATTAACACCACCAGCCAAAGTCCCAAGTCCTAAATGTAACAGATGTGTGGAAATTGCTATTTGCCATAGAGTTGTCATTCTCTGCCATTTGGACTTGATGGGTCTAGTCCAGAAAAGAAAACTATCTCAACTCACGAAGCAGGTGCCATGGGGAGGTAGATAAAGTCTTTTGACTCCATCTACTCTTATTCAACCTTTATTCTACTGGCTGGAAAGGGGTTCCAGCCCCTTGTGCTGGCTAAACTTCCTACTAACCACTCGCTCATTTATTCAGAGGCACTGGCTCAATAAAACTTAATTTTTTGCTGTGTTATCAGCATTTGACCTGATTTCTGCTCCTCTCCCCCCCTTAACAGATGATTCCTTTCCCTGGTATGAAAACAAACAAGAATGGACAGATATCTTAACATTCCGTTCCACAAAGGTCCGTGATGAGTAAAGGAATTAAGATTGTAGTGCTGTACAAAATTGTCCCAAATGTTCCTAGATCTTTGGGATGTAGCTAAGCTCGGACACAGGCTGCAGTTCTATAGGCCTGGGGCTCTTGTTCCTAAGGTTGCTGTGGGCTGGACAAGCTTCAGATACAGCAGACTTACACTAGTTTATTCTGGTCTCTTTAGTCATTTTGCAGAAAACCTGTGGGCCTCTACATGCCAACCCCAAGGTGTGTGTGTATATATATATATATATATATATATATATATATATATATATATATATATATAGTCGTGATAAGAAGGTGAGGGAGGGTGAGGCAGAAGGACCAAGGAGATGGAGTAATAGAGAACTTTCTGCACCTCCTACATGAGTCAGGTTGGGGACAGAGCGGGGTACATGCTAGGATAAATGGGGCTGCAAAACCAAAACTAATAGGAGTTAGCTAATGATGTCATATGGCTGCTTACTTCTGAGAAATAGGCATGAGCTGCTAATTCCAATACCTGTAATAAGCAGTTAATTGAGTTATGTTAATACATTTTAAAATACTTTAATTAAATGCTACAATTAATGCCACATTCAAAAAATTACTTAATTCATAAATAACCAGAAGTTCCTCTTTTGCTCCCCAAGGTTCAAAGGCATGGCAGTTTAATACAATTCTAGTATTCATTAGCTTTCAAAAGTTTTCAGGAAGCAGAGTAGAAAGCTTCTGTTAAGAGTTAGCTCATTTAGAAACGGAACGTGCTATAGATCAGAAGAAGCCTTTCAAGCCTAATGTTAATTTAAAAATTTTACTCATGTTCCCCAAATATCCATACTGGAAATATGAGTTCTGATCTGTTCTTAAAAGAATAATAATAAGAGGTTTGATCTCAGAATGAACTGAAATACAAAGATTTTGTTTTAATTCGAGCCCTTGAGCATGCACTCATGACATGTATGATCCCTAACTCTTCAGCATATGCAGTTAGAATTGGGTTTGAATGCCAAGTTGAAAGTTTTTGTGTGTGTCTAACATATTTTAACCACCACGCTGAGGAGTTTGAGACCAGCTGCTGACATTACATGCACATGGAAGGCACTGGGGGCTGCAGGGAGACTATATGTCTTACAACGACAGACAGGACAAATTATTCTTGTTTGACTGCTCACACACAGGGAACTTCCAAGGGGAAGAGAGTTCTCACTGCCTTTTTACCTAGCTCCTGGCTTTCTCATTTTCCTCTGGCTTCACCGCAGGTGCGAGGTACCTGCAGTAATGGCTTACTTTTTCCACTTACCATTTTCATCTACAGCAAGTACGCAAGCCCCTTTGGCTAGCAGCTCCTCAACGACTACCTTCAAGCCATTGCGCGCAGCAACGTGGAGGGGTCTAAAAAAGACAACAGCGAGCATCAACTATGATATATATTTGTGTGAGAATGTGGCATTTTGGGTAGTCTGAGTGGCTAAAAGGAAAAGACTTGAGAATCCATAAATAGCACATGAATATTTTTACTTTTTCAAAAAAAGATATTTGTTCACCACATCCTTTCCAGGTGCTAATGATCCAACTGTTCTTCCATGCTGGCCCAAATTTCTCTGCAGATATTACAAATACTCTACACCTCAAACAACCTTAGTGACAGGACACAAGAAGCCAGAAGAAGAACTCAAGCTCTGGTGTGTTTTCTAGAAGGTTCTTTAACCCTTGCTTTCTATGTCAGCATTTGAATCACTGTTTCACACAGTTCATCAGTATGACTGGTATCACTATCACCCATATTACATAATCTTAAGCCTCCTTGTTATTACTAAATGCAGTAAATGATGTTTTCTTGAATTTAGAATACCTTAAAGAATAATATTATACCCAATATGTTCTGCTATGCTGCTTAAGAATCTTAATGAAAAAAAATCCTAATATTCCTTTGCCCTTAAAACGAATGCATAGGTCATTTCCCAAAATGGAAAATGAAGCAGCTTTCGGGTCTTTCACGCTAAGGATTACACTGAATTATATTAAAATATAATTAAGAAAATAGCTTAGAAATGCTTCAAATGTATTCTGGGAACCTGATTTATAAAACTTGTTTTCCATTTGTAGTTATGTGACCTTAAACTTCACGAAGGAGAAGCCAGGTCTGTGCCTTTCACCACTGCGCTCCCAGCTCTAGCCTGGCATACAGCAAATTCTTATTGTTTGTTGAATAAATGACTATGAATCTGGGACTTGGTCAAACTTTAGTAGCCACACTTACGTCTGCAGTGCATTGTTTTTTGCATTAATAAGGCTCTCGTCTTGTATCTTGTCAAGTATTAACAAGGCACATTTTTCATGACCCTAATGAAAAAAAAAAGATAAGAAACATGGGACAGAGATACAGAAAAGTTCTGGAAAAATCACTTCATTATGCTTTAAAGTTAAAATGTATGCCCTGTCTAATAACAAAATAGGCTATTTTCTGAGTAATTCTTTTTTCTTCTGAAAGCAAATGGTTAAACAGCCTTAGATTTTCAAAGATTCTAAATAAGGTCTATTAGGACTTGATGAATATAAATCTGATCTAAAATATTGTTATTTCTAAGATAACGTTTATAATTAAGTCCAGAGAGCTGAAGCAGAAGCTAGCTCAGCTAGGTCAGCTGGTAAACGGAGAGTAGAATTAGGAGTGTCCTTTAAATTCTTCAGCAATGCTTTTTAAACACAAGTCAAGTCCCATATCCTTCCTCAAGCCTTCAAACACCATGTCAGTGATCCCATCACTGGAATTCCCGTTGTATCTGTTATCTGTATCATCCATCAACACTGGCTGCCTTATATTATGAAGAGAATCTTTTTCAGGAAAGGTCATTCTTTTCTTCCTCATCCAGAAGATACCTCTGTATCTTATGACTAATGATGGTTGATAACTTTTTAAAAATCAACTGATGAATCAGAGACACTTTCACAACTTCAGGTCTAGTGCCCTGTTAAGGGGTCGCCACTTCTTAAACCCTGGATACTCGAAATGTGGCCCACAGACCAGCAACATCAGCTTCACCTGGGAGTTAGAAATGCTGAATCTCAGGCTCCCATCCAGCCCTCCTAAATTAGAATTTGTATTTTAACCAGATCCTCAGGCAATTCATTTGCACAATGAAGTCTGGGAAGCACTGTACTTATACTCACAAAAACAGAAACCTTGAAATGAATTTCATGAACCTGAGCACTTTCTGTGGTTTCCAAAGGCTTCTCAGAGCGTGAAATGAGAAAATGCAACCAATGAAAGGAATAGCTGAGACTTCCGGTACCACTGGGTATAGATAACACCTTTAATACTACAACTATATTGAAACAAACCACCATCACTGGTGATAACTGGCATCATATTATAATGCCTTATAAGAGAGACACTTAAAGATAATTTTAGAAGTGTCCATGGAGTTTTCATTCTGATGTAGTGCTGGAGAAGGGTAAATGGTTGTAACCTTACTACGGGGCAATTTGGTCTTAAAAATGTTCATAGCCTTAGACTCACTAATTTCATAAATAGGAATTTATTTAGATTATTATTATCTACACTTAGCATCATTTATAGCAGCATATATTTGAAAACAAGTAAACGTTTAACAATAGGGGATGGGTTGAATAAAGGATGGCACAGCCCTAAGGCAGAATACTACACATCTTCTAAGACACTATAATATATGATGTCTAAAAGAAAGATATTCATAATACATGATTCAGTAACAAAAGCAGGTTGTCAAACAGTATGATCCCACTCTCATAAAATCATACATTTATCTTTTACAGAAGCAGGAACCTTGAGCTATATGTGAACACGATGCTATTAAAAAAAACAAGCACATTCTTTGCATTGAACTATGCACCAGAAAAAAGGGGGAGAATAGAAGCATACATGAGCACATTTATTTGCCTCATAGGAGAGTATTTTTTGGCTGTGTTATTACAATGTGTTCAAGTGGAACAAAATGAAAGCATGTGGAACTGATAACTGAGCTCCTAACCTGTGTTTAAAAGCAAAATGTGGTGCCACAACCATGAAGACAAATACAGTGGCAGCATCAAGCCAGACTGTGGCAAGACTTCAAGTGGCAAATGCCATGAAAGGCACAGCCCTTCAACCCTTGTGTGCGTCTGCCCTTTGCTTCCCCCTTTCAGTTCCACTGAGAGTGACAACAGACATCTTAATTAAGAGCCACGATACACACTTCTGAGATAGATAGATTTAGGTATTACTGTTATTATCATTATTATTATTATTCTAAATAACAGTGTTTCAAGTTCATTTACATACTTTACTACTAGCCAAATGTAAGGGTGTGTTCAAGTCCTTATCCTTTACAGCCAGGTCAGCCTGGGCACTGTTCACCAAAACATCTGCAGAAAAAGCCAAAAGAAAGTTACTCAGGCTACACGTTAATTACATGCATTTTGGAGAAGTTACTACCAAAACAATAACACATTTAAATTTGTACAGCTCACATAATCATATTTAATATTATTGAAGAAAAAAGGAGCAATTTATTGCCATAGCTGTTCTATTCAAATCCAAGGTCCATAGGCATTAATTTTAATTCCCTTTACAATTTTGTTATTTCCAGATGAAATGATCCTGCTCTATTCGGTTTCTAAATGTTGAGAGATTTCACTGTGGAAAGGTTGGCTCGGTTTGACAAAATCCATCAATAACCAAGTTAACAGGGGACTGAAGATGACTAGCAGGTAGATCAGATGGCCTAAATAAAACGTCGGTCTTTTTTCACATGTATAAACCAAGAGGATGACCAATTGCTCGATTTTCCATGCCTTTGGTTTTGGATAGGCATAAAACTCGAAGTCCACAAGTCAAGCACGTACCCACAGCGCTGGCCTGCCCGTTCTCAGCAGCCATCATCAGTGCTGTTTTCCCTGAATTGTCTGTTGCGTTCACTTGAGCATTGTGTCTCAGAAGAAGCTGCAAGCACTCCACATGATCAGCAAATGCTGCTGCATGAAGTGGTGTCCTAACGATTTAAAACAAGTATGATTTTAACTTCCTGTAAACACACTCTCTTTCTATATATGCCTGAGAAACATGTGCATGGTATCGTCTTAGGGATTTAAAACTTATCAGCTTACAGAAATGGTTATCAGGTTCCCCCAAAGGCCATTCGGGGTGGACAGTGAAGTGTCACCGATGTGAACAGCACCACCAGATTTGGGGGGTATAGGAAGTGGCCCTGATAATACAATTAGCATCCTTACGGACCCTTTAATCTTGAGTTCCAGTGACTTCTCTCTCATCTTTGATAAACATACTTCCAAAATTAAGCCTTAAATGTGTAGACAATTGGCTATTTTTTAAAAAGCCTACATTATTTAACGTGAATAGTTGATTGCTTTGGGAGGACAATTCGGCATGATTTATCAAAATTAAACACTATGACCTTTGAACCAAACAATTCCACGTCTAGGACTTTATCTCCCAGATACACTTGGTCATGTGAACAGACAAATGTACTAGACTGTTCACTGCACCACTCTCTAAAATACCAAAAATCTGAAACAACCAAATACTCTTCAAAGCAGGACAGGCTGATTAAATTATAACATATCCAGTCAATGGAATGATATGCAGCTTTAAAAAGAACATGGTAAATACACATACACATGTTCTGGTACGGAAAGAGCTCCAAGATATGCTAAAAGCAGCGCATTTCTATAGAATGTTCCCATTTGCATAAAAAGAATAGAAGCATATATATTTTTATATATTTTTGTAGCTATGTCTAGAAAATATTTGGGAGAATATAAAAATTTAGAAAGAACAGTTTAAAGTGGATTTCTCAGTGGAAGAGGCTGGGGTTTCTGGGCTAAGAGGGTCATTTCTTTAAATTATATATCGTTTATTATACTTAATTTTTTTTAAACCATGCTTTTTATATTACTTTTTCAATTAAAAAAACACAGATGTTTGGCCACTCTGCAACCACAAAGCAGACTAAGATTCATCAAGACAAGAGCCATGCTATCCTAGGATCACTTACCTGCCTTTGTCATCTCTACAATTGACAATACTGGAATCTATGGCCCCAAGTAGCAATGATGCACAATTCTCATGATCATTTATTCTAAAATGAAAATAGATTTCAAATTTTAAAATCTTGCTCTCTAAAAAATTATATATCCCCTCCTACTCCATCTTCCTATGCACTATATGTTTAATAATCTGACACATTAAAAAAAAACTGATGCAAATATCTGCGGTCTGTGTTTAATTTATGATTAAAGAAGACAATTTAGGTCATACAAATAAACTTTCTCTAACACGTTATGAAGTGGGTTGTCTCCACTCCCAAGAATTCTCAGAACTGCCTGCCTGAGGAACTATTAAATAAACTTTGTATCACCTAAATTGTCTTCTTTAATCATTTTAACAGTTTTGCCGATGGGAATGAGATTCAAAGCTGACTACTGAACGCCTGCAAGAAAGACACACAGGCAAGGTGCCTGCTGAACCCTTTGAGTTCATTGTTCCTCTTGTCATTACCGAGGGCCATGGGTAAGTCACTCTTAGACTTGAGCTCTGCTCACTTGCGTGCAGCTTTCCAATCCAAACAAACTTTACCCAAAAATTATTAAAAGAAAGGGTTTATTAAAGTTTCCAGAGAGCTTCCATAGCATAAACCACTGGGGGACATGGGGAAATAAGATAAGGGATTCAGACTGTCTTGACCAATGGCACATCAAAATCTCAGTGGGCACAAGTTAGACCACTGAAAGCCATTAGAGCATCTGCCACGATAAAGAAATCTTCTCGTGAAAAGAGCAATAGATCTATCGTTAATGAGAATCTCAGAAGCCAAAGCCTCAAAATTGGTGGACACGGACCAAGCACTGAAAAGCTGCTAGAGGGCTTGCACCTAAATCTAATTCTCCTGTGCTGGGTTAAGCTGGTCATGGAATGGTTTAGATCGACACTAGGTCACCCGAAAACCTCAAGAAAATTTCTATGCTATGAAGTACGTTGTAAAACACCACAAAATCCCCAACCCAGCAGCACATCTCTTAGGTATTAATTTGGCTCCAAGAAACTCAGGCTTAGCTAAAGAAACAGAATCCTCAAGTTTCAAAAAACTGAGTGCTCTACCTTCCAGCACACCTGCTTATTTTGCCTAAGAACTGTGGTCCCAGACGCTATATGTTCCAGTTAGACGATGATTCATTTAAGAAGTGCACTTGAAAGCAAGGGTTCCCAAATCAACAAACAGAATGGAATACTTATTTTAATCGGTATGCAGAAGCCCCCAGAAGGCTTCAAGATTCCAAAATAGCCTTACTGAAAGATTTATTGCAAAAGGCTAATGAAAAATTAAAGATGCAGAGGTACCTAAAACAAAAGACTACAAGACAAATGTGACCCTACTACTCCCCTCTGCCCTCCTTTACCTGAGTACTCAGGGTCTACTGATCCTCTACCTGAATTGCCTTTCCATTCTGAAGAGGCTACAAGACCATAAGCAAAAGTCTTCTCAAAGTTACTGGCCTTATAGCTGCAACAATTCCAAGGGCAAAAACCTAAAACACCATTGCACGGTCATCAAAACACCAGAGATTGGTGTCTCATTTGCAATCAACAGGGAAACTGGAAAAAAGATTGTCCTAGAAGGTTTTATGCAAATCCTTGGTTTAATTAAAACAGGCATGTCTTTAGACTTATCAGAATTAAATATAAGGCAGACATACAACTTCTATTCTACCTAGGTTTACTAAAAGTCAAGTAAGCCCATGTTATCTCTGTTACAGAATTTGTCAGCAAGAAAAATAACCTAAGCTGATGGTTAGTTGTTTAATGTCTCATGAAATTTTCATGAGTAATCTAAACATAATTGTTAAGAACTGTAAATTAAATAGATGTAAGTAAGATAAAAGTTTATAAATGAACTTTTCAACAAGTATGCTTTATGGTATGTCCACTTTAAATAGTTTCCAAAATGCTTTTGGTAAGTTGAAACCTTAAAGCTACACTGAGATAAATTAAATAATGGATATTCATTGAATATCTAGATCATTTCCAAATAAGATAAAATACTGAAACTTACTCAACATAAGTTTATCCACTTTTGGCTTCCTTTTACAGAGGACCTAAGATATTTGGTTCTATTAGTAAACATGTTTTGTGCCATGATGAAAAATTTGCTATAAGGAAGAATATACTTGAAAAATTACGAAGTGTATTCATAAACTTGCCAATCCACAGAGTACTAGCGTAACACAGGCCACAGTTGCTTATTTCTTAGTTTTAAGATTTAAAATTAAGGATTCTAAGGGTTAATAATTTTAGTCAATTAAAACTAATTAGAAATAAGGGTGAAAGAAAACAACTGTATATGAAAAGTAGGTAGGAAAGCAGAATATATTTTTTGGATAAGAAAATGTATGAAGGACATTTTTGTTATCGTTTGTTCATTTTATTTTGTTTTGGTAAAGGGAAAAGAGAAAGTAACTTCGTCTTAAAGTAAAATGACTGGTTATTCCAGAATTGGAAAAATAGGACAAAATCTGACTGGATGTAAGAAAGTTGTAGAAGATTTGTGGAAAGGAATCTTGGAAAAGGAAATTTACATGTGGTTGAGTTGGCTAAGATTGGAATAGACTTAAGTTTTTAAAAAATGAGGCCTTTTTGTTTTGTTTTTTTAAATCTTTATGATCCTCTTTTTTTTTTAAACTTTTTTATTGGAGTATAACTGCTTTACAATGGTGTGTTAGTTTCTGCTTTATAACGAAGTGAATCAGTTATACGCATACATGTGTCCCCATATCTCTTCCCTCTTGCGTCTCCCTCCCTCCCACCCTCCCTATCCCACCCCTCCAGGCGTTCACAAAGCACAGAGCCGATCTCCCTGTGCTATGCGGTTGCTTCCCATGTCCACATGTACACTACCATAAAAAATGAGTTTTAATATCAAAAGTACAGTAAAGCAAAATTAGAATTTGGTTTTCTCTCTGTTAAAAAGACAAAGTTTTTTTTTTTAAAGATTATTGGTGTCCTTTTAATAAGAAATTATAAACAAAGGTTTCTCTTTACCTTTTAAATAATCTGCCTGAAAAGCAAAGATTTTGTGTTTCACCAAAATAATTTACTGTGCTTCACATTGACTTTACCCGGTCTTACTTAAGAAAAACCAATCTTCTCAATATTAACAGAACTAAGGTTTGTGTTTGTTTTTGTTTTTAACTGCTATGTAATGTTCTATATTTGCCTTTGAAGTCTTTAACTGTCACTTTGGTTAAATGGATAATTAAGTATTGTTTCACAGTGACCTATGATCCTATTTGATCAAACATTTTAAAAGCTTTTGATATTCTGATAAACTTCCTAAAATCAAATTCTAAATAAAATCTTAAACTAACGTTGGGATTTTTCCACAGGGCCCCTAGAATATCTCAAAAGATTTGTTCTCTTTCTTTATCAAAAGAGAAATGTTAAACTAATTATGCTTAGTTGACATGTTAAATTACTTAGGAAGCATTGTCAAATAAGAAGTGATGTTTAACCTTCTTAGGTTATATTTGTAGGGGTCTATGTTATCTATATGTGTTCCAGAAATTGTATAAAATTCCTAAAAATCTGGTATGTCCTGGTATAATGTTATCAGTCATAATTCCAGTTATCCAGTTATTCCAGTTAAATGTTGTGTGTCACAGAAATAACCAAATTTTCTTGTTAATTCCATTATAATGAACTCTCATCAGATCTTTAACCACAGGCATTTTTAAGTCTTTTGTCATTTGTAGACAGTTAATTGTTTTGCTCTGATGCTTTTGCAAAAGAGATTCATGGAAAAGACCCTACCAAGTACTCCTGACCACTGACACTGCTGCCAAATTACAAAGTGTTGAACTTTGAGTGCATATTTCAAAACTGAAGAAGGCTCCACCTAACACCTAGTCCTCGGCAAATGCCAGAGACCTCAAAATCAAATTGACCAGAAGTAACTAACACCGAAGTAAACTGCTTCCTCCCAAGATGTTGGATCAAGAATGTTTCTTTCCATTCCTCTTCCCCTCTCTGGCCATCCTTTTCCTTATTCTTACACCATGGAGGTCTTTACAATTTTTTTATCCACCTTTGCCTTGCTCTTGCCTGGAAAGATATATCATTGTTCACATATGTCAGGCCATTGCAAAGGGGGGTAATCTAACCTCCAACCTGTTGGATTTGCTACAATGCTGGTGATCCTGTGGTTCTGCCTACAGAAACTTCCCTCTGATTGTTAATGCCTCAGTTTCTCTGGAACGAACTCACTGAATAAAGAATTCTGGGGAAATGGAGACAGAGTCACAAGGAATATAAAAATTGACCAACTGGCTTAAAGAAGTAGGTCCCTCTTTGGGATCATTTCTTGACGTATTTGATTCTAGCTGGTTTGGTTCATGGGGACCCTGGCTTAAGATTGCCCTGCAAACCTTAGGAATACTTTTACTGTTATTAATAATAATTATCTCTCTGGTCTGTTGTGTTCTCTCAAGGTTTTAGGTGAGTGTACGCAGCCATCCATCAGTCAACAAATGGTCTTTCTCCAACTGGAATGATGAATCTGATATCACTTCCTGTGAAATATATACCGAAACGCAAAGAGGCAATGGTAACTGAGAATAACTTACAACACCATCTTTGCTCAAACCTCTTGCTTGGCCAGAGGCTGATCAAAAGGGGGAATTGTCAAAATGATCTTGCATTAACCTTTCCTCAGTAGGCCAGGTGCTGCTGATCCTGAGAAAGCACGTCTGCAAAATGAAACTTAACTTTTAGTTTTCATGTTCTTGTAAATGTTCCATCTGTCTAGAGGTCAGACCATCTAGGTAGCCAGTCCATGAGCGCCAAGTTATATGGGTGACTGCCCTATTCCTATGGTACCTCAAATAAAGCCAGATATGTAACCCCAGCCAATCAGCTAGTTTTATTCCTGCTCTTCCTTGTTCCCTATTTTTCATCCTGTAAAAGCTTCCTGTCTCCTGCCCCACTTTGCAGCTCTCTGAACTCTTGAGAGTGGAGACTGCCTGCTTCATGAAGTGTAAAATCAAGTCTGCTTCAACAGTCTTCTTTAATCATTTTAACAGTTCTAAAGGCACACACTCTGTAACCGCTAGCATTTCTTCAGAACCCCCTACTTCCAGGAAGGAGTTTACTGCACGCCACTTACACAAGGCATCATGTTAGGTGTTTTGGAGATACACCAAAGTGAAGAAGACATGTTTCCTCAGATTTAAAATCACTCCCACTCATAATCTCTTATCTCTTCTTTTTTGATCCACTTTATACCTCTAATATCTTTCCAATCAAGTGACCCAGCTTCACGTGAAGCACAGAGATGAGGCAAAGACAAAGCACTCCCAAGTCTTGGGCCCCCAGGCTGTCCATCACTGCCCAGGTGAGCATGGACCCCCAGATGAACACAGGCCCAGGTGACCATGTGCCCCCCAAGCTTACCATGGAAGTCTGTCTCAAAGTCACTGTATTCTCTAAATAATGGTTCACACCATGAGACTGGAGCAAAAATTACATTTACCAAAAATGAATTTCAACATTATGAAGAATGGAGAATTACCACATATGAAAAGTCTTACTGGTACAGAATATCTTTCTAATCATCCACAGGCATATGCTGTTAACCCCAACTTTTTTTTAGAATTTGGCAGACAGATGTGAGGTACATCTGAAGAACTCTTCAGGAGGTGTGTACTGTGTTCCTCAGTCCACCCCTTCCTGCAGTTTCCCTAGATGGTCTGTGAGCCACCTTGGAACCATGGCACTCCACAAAAATTTCCTAGAAAATCATTAACGTTATGGACTGCACTTTGCTATCAGACCTATTTGCCTTTAGCAGTGAAATGGAATATATTGGTCTTATCTATAATCTAAAACCTTTTTCCTTCCCCGAAAGGCAATTTCTCTACGTGTAGTTTAAAGAATTCAAGCAACACCATTAACTTCCAGCATTTCTACTTACATTGCACAGTGCAGTGGAGTGAAGGGATTACCAGTAAATTTTCGAAAACATTTTTGCTCCAAAAGTACCTCTATGCAGTTTTCATTACCTGCAAGGAATCAAAAGAATTTAGGGAGCTTCCAAGAAAGAAACTTTGTTTAATTCAATCTATTTTTTTCATTAAGTATTGAATTCTGGCCTATGAATTTTCCTGAATTAGCTGAACATTCATTCTCCATGGAATAAAATTCACCAAATGTCAAAATGTTATTAACTATGCTCACAGGTGTTCTGAGACATAATGAATAAATAAAACAGTGAAGGCCATATGGTCTGGTGGAGAGAAAGAGAAGAGACCTCATTTACAAGCAGAATAATTCTATGTTACTCTCAGCTCTTAATAGATAGATGCCTAACATAGGTATGCCTCAGTTTGCCCATATTTATAATAGAAAGTTTCCCCTTCACCCATATGATTAGGTTCACTTATAATTATGTACCCTAGGGAAGGGAAGATGTGAGTGATAGAAAATAGTATTTAAGATAATGCCAGTGAAAGGGCTTTGACTGTAAAACACTATATAGTATTTAAAATGGCACCAAGAATAGTTCCTGGCAAATAGTATGTACCCAATAAGTATTTTTTAATAAGTAGATGAGTGAATGTGAATAATTATTTTCAACAAAATGACAGTTTTCAAGTCAACTGAATTTAAGTTAGGCCCCAGCTCTATCAGTGTAGTTGTTATGTGATCTGTGAGCCTCAGTTTCCTACACAGAAAAACTCAAAGTAGGAATACAGGCCCTACTGATGCCACAGGATGATGGGAGCTTTACTTGATAAAGGACCTAAATGAGGTTTGTGAAGCAATGTTAAATTGTTAAGGTAAGAAGGTAAAGCTATTTGGCTTTGGAATATAGGTTGCTGCCCTGGAACTTCTTCTTGGCTGAGTTCAGTGCTAACTTAGAGTTCTCTTCCAATCTACCCCAAAGTGATATAGATTGGACAATTTTAAGTATTAAAATAAAATCAAACCTTTCTTGTACCTATAAAGAAAAAAAGGTGAAACTGCTTTTAGGGAGAAGCATATGAAGTAATGAATATAAAAATCCCCTAACTTTATGTAAGTTATACTGTTTAGCTTTCCAACTATACCCAACCCTCACTCAAACAGTCCCAGACATTTCAACCCCTTTATTAGTATGAATTCCCCCAAAGTGCCTAGCTTAGGGCAGCACATACCCAAACCATCTCTTAGAGACTATATGAATTTCAATCTAAAGGTCTATGTAGGTAGGACTGGGGATCCGTGAACGACTTTCAGTATCTCAAAGTGCTCAGAGAAGGAGATTCTGGGGGGAGGGGAGCTTAAACCTCAGACCTGGAAGACTGCACTGGAAAGGACTGTTCCCTCTCCCCTGCTTGTACCTTGAGAGGCCTAAGAACAGAGAGACCTGCCATACCTACCCCACCCAACTCCGGGGAGAAAATGTGGTTTGTGGCAGGTTTTCCACCTGCCATTATAATCAACACTCTTACTGCGTCTTCCCCTTTCTGTAGGTTTTCCAGTGCCAGATAGCTCTCACAGCTTAACTCCGATGGGGGTTAGGGAGACCTCGCCCATGAGCAGGTAAATTAAAAAAGAAATCACGGGCTTCCCTAGTGGCGCAGTGGTTGAGAGTCCGCCTGCCGATGCAGGGGACACGGGTTCGTGTCCCCGTCTGGGAAGATTCCACATGCCGCGGAGCGGCTGGGCCCATGAGCCATGGCCGCTGAACCTGCGCGGCCGGAGCCTGTGCTCCACAATGGGAGAGGCTGCAACAGTGACAGGCCCACGTACCGCAAAAAAAAAAAAAAGAAATCACAATCCTCCAATGGCAGTGAGGGAGCAAAACAAAGTTGAACAAGTAGAGGATTTGACTCTTATTGAGGTCAGAACCAATGAAAAAAGGAGGACTGTAATAAAAACATAATGAAAGGTATTAAATTGATACAGTTAAGACACCATAAAACCTTTGTGGACCCAATAATCATAGTTTCTGAGTGAAAATTTTAATAGAAGAATTGGAAATGGAAAAATAAAACAACAGAAGCAGAATAAGAAATATATGGGAAAATATTCATGCTCGCTTAGGGGTAGGAGACCTTCTTAAGCAAGACTGTAAACCCAGGTACCATAAAGGAAAAATCTGACAGATTCAACTACATAAAAGTTCAAAAATCTCTGTATGGAAAAAGACATCATCAACAAGGAGCAAAGACAAATGGTAGATTGACAGAAAACGTTTGCAACCCACAGAACACACAGAGGATTCATATCCTAAGACAAGGTGCTCCTACAAATGTGTGAGAAAAGATAAACAACTCAACAGGAAAAAAAGTGAGCAACAGATGGAAAAAGTAATTTCCAGAAGAGGAAATGCAAATACATAAATCAATACACTATTAGACAAGGAAACACAAATTAAAATGAGATACCTTTTATCTGCCCTTCAAATTGACAAAAATTAAAAAGATGATAGCATTTTGGGCTGACAAAAGGTTGGGAAAGTAGTTTTATATTCATGTTTGGTGGAGTAAAAAATTATGATATACCAAAGTAATATGGTATAATTTATTAAAATTAAAAAATATACAGGCCCTGATCAATAATTTTATTTCTGGAAACTTATCTGACAGAATATAAGGTCCATAAATATGAACACACACACTGCAGCACTGTTTGTAATAGGAATAAAACCTGAAAACAATTTGAGTGTTCATCAACAGGGATCTGGCTGAATAAATATTAAATTCTGGTTTACACACTCAGACTCATGCATGTCTATACCTATTTATCTAGCTGATACAAAATACACAACTGTTAAAAAGATCAATGTATACTGATACACACTGACTTGTAAGGATATCTGCAATAGAGTGTTAAGTACACAACAAGAAAAGTTACAGAATGATATTTGTTACATGACTCTAGTTTTAAAAAAAATAGATGCACGTACATCTGTATTTCTTTACATCCTCAAGGGAAAATTATGAAAGATAAACACCAAATTACATCAGAAGGTAAGTTTGGGAATGGAGACAATTTTACCTTAGATGCCTCAGTATTTTTGAAATGTAACAATTAGCATGCATTTACTCAAATAAGCGAAACACAAATTTTTAAATCTCCTAAGTAGCAAGTGTAACTAAATAAATGCGGACTGTGAGACATAAAAAGGAAATACTGAAAGAT
This sequence comes from Delphinapterus leucas, assembly GCF_059928025.1. Classification (NCBI taxonomy): domain Eukaryota; kingdom Metazoa; phylum Chordata; class Mammalia; order Artiodactyla; family Monodontidae; genus Delphinapterus; species Delphinapterus leucas. The sequence continues at coordinate 38,409,796 of NC_143136.1, read as the reverse complement.
AAATCATGCATCTACCAGCTGTCAATTGTGACAGATTATTACATCATATTGTTTTGGTTGTTTTTAGCTGTATTATTTTAATTCCTTGTAGGATCCCTGGTTGTCTCATATGGAGAAGAAACCCTGATTAAAACTGGTTATTTCAGTTCATCAGAAGTTCTGATTAGGAGTTACAGGTTACTGATCAACAAAAAGAGTAAAGTGAATTTTCACTCCATTATGGCATCATGGTAGCCACGGAGGGAAAAATATCAAAAAAATAAAAAGGTATCTTTTTTGAGGTACTCTGAATGCAGAAAGATTGGAAACCCTGGTTTACAGCTTGACGCTTTGTTCCCACCTCCTCTGAGATCACAGTGGTGTTGGGGCAGGAAGTCTGATGGAATTCAGCCCAATGACAGTTAACTCACCATTGTAACAAGCCCAGTGCAGCGGTGTGTAGCCCTGGTTATCTTTGAAAGAACAGTCCTCCTCGGAAAGTGCTATCTGCAGCAGCTCACTCAGCCACGTGGCGTGGCCACGAGCAGCCGCATAGTGCAAGGGTGTCCTCCCTCTGGAGTCTTTACACAGAATCGACACTTCTTGTTCCAGCAGCATTTGCACACATTCCTCATGTCCTGTCATAATCTGATGCATTGCAATGAAAAACACAACACAAATCTGAGAAGACTCAGGAAGCGAAGCAGTTGGCTAAGGGAGGCTGGGCTCAGAGTGAGTGGACATACGCCGGGGTCTTAAGGGAAACAGACTCTATCCTCCTTGGGAGGAGAGAGGCAGGACAACCTAGCAGGATTCATAACAGAAAGGTCTGTGTGAACACCAGCATTTTAGAAACGTCTCTTGACTCTCCAAACATAACCATGAAACGGAATAGTGATATAGTGGAAAGCATCAGCTTTAAAATCAGGAAGATGTCAGTTAAATTCTGGCTCCCTCTTATAAAACTTGGACAAGTCAATTTGTCTCTCTATGCCTCACTTTACCCACCTGTAAATGGGGATAGTAATAAGGACCTCACAGCCTGTTTTGAGGGCTCACGAGATATGTAAAGGCTCTCAGCCTGCTGTGCGGCCCGCAGGAAGTACCCAAGAAATAAGATCCATGATTATGGCGTTAACCACTCATAGTTCCTCTTCTTTTCATTGATCACGGTGGTCAGCACCATCTTCAAATAGCAATTTTCTGATTTCTACTTTTGTTTCATTTGGATTATTTGACAGGCTTTAAAAAACAGTTCAGCAGGTGTGTATGAAGAATTACCCACAGGATACATATTTCAGCAGGATACATATTTCAGGTGGGGAATGGGCCTACACTGTATAAAGAACAATTAAAAACAGCATGGCTACTCAAAACTAGGTAACCGTTGGAATAAATTATGACACCTGTACACAGTGGAGGATGAAAAATGATAGGGCAGGAAAACATTTAGTGATATGGAAAAAGGTACTTGATATACTAAGAGAAAAAAAAGCAGGTTCCAAATAGCATCTTCAGTATTCTCTCTTTTTAAAATTTAAAACAAATCTATATTTAGAAAAAAAGATTGGTGATATATACACCAAAAAGTGGTTATCTCTAGGAGGTGGGATTACTAGCGATTATGATTTTCTTATTTGTGCTTTAAAAAAATTTTTGCAAATCTCCTATGATGTGCATGCAATCAGAAAGAACCAATTCTACCAACAGTAGGTGTTCATGTATCTATTATCACAATCAAATGCGGCAACTCAAGAGCAGGACCTAAGAGTACCTGCCATTATTTTACCTTTGCAAAAGATTTTGTAATTTCTGTTTGGCTGACTGAGGTTAATTGGTTATCTCAGGAAACAATTTTCTTACTAAAAATTCATATGGGCAGGGGGAGAAGAAACAAGCTCACTATGAAATTGCTTGACTAAAGCTGAGGAAAATACACATACCCCTCTGTGTAAAGCTGTGCAGCCCATGATGTCAACAGCATCCACATTTGCTTCCTTTTCAAGTAACAACGAAACAGCATCAATGTGTCCATATGCTACTGCAAGCATCAGCGGGGTTCTAGGAAAAGAGGGAAATTAGGCTTTTAAAAAGATTAAAAAAAATACTCACCACTTCCAGTGGGAGGATCTCCCTCTCTCCATCTCTCTGTCTCTCTCTTTCTCAGTCTCTCTCCCCTCCTGACAATTGCTTGATATTTTCTGAGGGTCCCCAACTTGCTATCTGTCACTTGGAACAAGCTATTTGCCTCTGGTCTCTAACGGCCACATGGAATGGCGGCAGTGGACTGATCAATACGGGTGGGGCACAGGAAGGTTCCACCTCAAAATGTTCATTTGAATTCTATCATTTTCAGAACTATGTAGCACTGACCAAATATCAATTGAGTAAGGAGTGTGTATATGTAAGAGATGCTCTTGCTTCTATCAGGGCAGCTCTACTTTCATGGTTTTCTATGTTGGACTTTGGCTCAAGATTTTAGTTGAACAAAGAGCTTCACTGCCTTAAAGAAAAGTCAGACAAGCCCAGAGACGAAAGATCCAAGTGCTGGGATCCAGAAGGTGAGGTTCCAGCTTTGGCTTCGACATGAACTCATATATCTGGGGTGAGTCACTAGTGCTTTATTGCTCTGTGTTTCCTATTTGTAAGAGAAGACTGGGTGGGGGAACGGGCTAACAGATGGAAAATACTTGGGAAAAACAAACTCAGGAAGGATAAAAATATGAAGGATTTTTACAGTGGAGATAACTTCTTGAGGTCTGTCCTATTACATTATTCATTAAAAAAATGAGACTGTAGGGCTTTTCTGGTGGCGCAGTGGTTGAGAGTCCACCTGCCGATGCAGGGGACACGGGTTCGTGCCCCGGTCCGGGAGGATCCCACATGCCGTGGAGCGGCCGGGCCCGTGAGCCATGGCCGCTGAGCCTGCGCGTCCGGAGCCTGTGCTCCGCAACGGGAGAGGCCACAACAGTGAGAGGCCCGCGTATCGCAAAAAAAAAAAAAAAAAAAAAATATGAGACTGTAGCAGCTTCAGAAGAGGGTAAAAATGGATAGAAAGGAACAAAGGAGGAAATATTTTAAAAAGGCAAGAGCACATGGCTACAGACATAAAACGTTGGCTGTTTTTCATCAAGATACACACACACACACACACACATTTTTCTTGAATATACACTCCAGTGCAAAGCCACTGCATTACTCTAGGACCCTCACCCATGAATTTCACCCCAATATATACCCCCAACCTAGAATTCAGCAGTCAGCCCTCCTAGCTATTTAACAAATTAACCAGTCACCTGCAGTGATTTGAAATGTCAACCCCAAGCATATGAACACTTACTGTCCTTTGGCATCTTTCACGTCAACCACTTCTGGGTTGTCTGCAATTTCTAGTAATAGCCGCAAACACAGTGTGTGACCATTAATTACTGAAAAAGAAAATAATGGACATTCTTTTAACAGACCACACATATCCCTCCAAAGTGAACTTTACTGGGACTTCAAATGGGTGGTTTTCAATTGTTGCTAACAGACATCTCCGGGTTTCCAGGTCGTGCCAGCTGCTGGGCAAAGCACACAATGTGTATGTTACCAACCCATCTTCCCCTTTCTTCCTATAGGGCACTTTGGTCTTCAACTAACTTTTTTCCCTGGTTGCTGTATACAGGCTTTTTTCCTTAAACAGGACATTCTTATCTCCTCCTATGGGACTGATCATCTCTCTCCACTTTCCAGTTATCCTTTCTGTTCCTCTAAGAGAGCCTCTCAATTCTGTATAATCATCCTGTGTCTAGCCTGCCTCCAGCCCTTTGTAAAAAGAAGGCAGAAGGGAAGAGGAGTGGGGAGGGGAGCAGAGGAGGGGAAGAAGGGAGACGGGAACAGATCTCACCTCTTTTCCCCATCATTTTACATTCTGAGGTAGACGTTGAAGCAGTTATTCTGCCCCAACTGATTAGTGGTGACTTAAAGCAAAACGTCAAGCCAGCAAGGTGTACATGAGCCATTGGCTCACTGCTCTTTGACTGGCACCCCCAGGAGACTCACAGATGGACCCCCAGTAGCTGGAGGACTCCTCCATCTGAGTTCCTCAAATCAAAGCCTTCATTTCTCTGCCTTCTCCCGGTGGCCTCCCACCCCACCCCACCCCCATCGCCTCTGTCCCCCGCTTCCTTCCCTGCCAAGCTCTGACTGGGGTGTGGCAGGCCCTCACTCTGCCCCTCCATCACCCAGCTGCCCAGGTAGGGACTGGCAAGGGGCAGGAAGTGTGGCCCCAACCTTGGGTTGGCCTTGACCGGCCAGGGCAGAACCCATACAGGGCAGGGCGAGCACCAGGCAAGATGCTTCTTTTAGGAGCTGCGGTGCCCCAGGGCCCGGAAGCAAACCTCCCTCCGGGGACGACAATCCTTGAGGTGAGGTACTTTCCTCCAGCTTGCTGAATGGAACCCACAGCCTTACAAAAGGCATGGCTTTCCATTCAGGGCGTAGGATAGGAACAAATGTGTTTAAAATTCCAAACGTGACCTTCTCTCCTCTCTGAACAATGAGAACACCATAAAATACATTGCATTAACCTCGTTATGGATGTGGAGAGAGAAGGGAATAGATGCAGCTATGTTAGGTTGATAGAGGCTCTTCTAAGAGCTGCGTTTTACAGCCCTTTTTATTGCATGCCAGTTACGAGAGAAGGCTAATTTAACAAGGACACATTTTTCAGGGACAATACATATTAGAATTAGGTCACATTCATCGACACCACTCAAATTAACTACAGGAATAATACCCGCATTTTGGAGACGTTGCATACAGCGAACGCTCAGCAACATCCCATTTATGTACCTCAGGAGGAAATTTTGTGGAAATATTGTTGTTGCTGTTGTGTTGCTTTTTGTTTTAAAAATTACATTAAATCTGTTACCAATGGTGAAATATGCAAGGGGTTTAATGTATGCTCAAAAGTAAATAATTAGCAGAGGACTGATAGCTAAATACTACAGGTGGTGGTATTTTATAATGCTCATGAAATGGAGGTACAGCATATTTTGATTGATTCCTCTTTCTATAGCAATTTGATATTCTTTAAATACTCATAATCATAATGGTTCCAAGGATTTTGATTTCTGCCTAAACAGAAAAAGGGGGGAAAAATCATCTAAGTTCATATCACTCATCCAGGATGCTGGAGAGCAAACCAATTTCTTCAGTAGTGTGTCTTTTTTTGGGGGGGGCAGTGAGGGGTGGGAGGTGAGGCCGTGTACAGTAGCTTTTTGAACTTAGCTAATAGCCCTCAGTAAATATAATTCCCCCTTATCGTAAAAGTGTAGCTACCCTAGGATTCTCGTTGGCTTCCCACAAACTATGTTTTTCCGCAATTGCCTTCCAACAAAAAGATGCTACCATCTCCTTTAGCTGTGCACTGCCAAGTCCAGCTTTGTTTCAGACGAGCTCAGCCTCTCCCTGACTATGAGTGACAGCCATTTCTCATGCTGCTCAAAGACCACAACTGTCATTACAACTAGCTGTGCCAAACCCTCTAAAATCCATCCTGGTTCCTCTTCCTCACAGTACTCTCAGGATTTGAAACAAACAAAAATATTGGCATCTCAAATGAGCTGGAAAAGATTCTGGAAAAGCAGATTCTCAAAGCACAGGCTAAAGCTTCTGCACAGCAGACATTTTGTGGAGAACAGAGTCAAATGACAGCCTGCATCTTTTTAATGAATGACACGAGGGAAACCCAAAAGGAGTGAGTCCTCTTGACCACTAGGGGGCCCCATTGGACCGCAACCAATATCACAGTGGCAAATGAATGACTGATTATTCTTCATTGTTTACCTGTCCACAAGGGTGATTTTCCACAATCAAAACAGGCCCTTTGTAATTGTCAGGAAGTACATGGTAACTAAAGCACAATGCTTTCCTTAATAATAGGCAGCTACTCTTTAAAAAGGAGAACTAAATGTAAACTTTAATACCAAGAAAGCCTAGAATACCAAACTTTATAATAATACTTATAAATACCAAAAATACCAAAAAGACTAAATGTGATGATGGGAAATAAGAATTTATAACTTAACCATACCAAATATTGCTAAAGTTTTTTTCCAGGAACAATCATTTCCAGGTAATGAGGCAACACCGTGTTTTTCAATCTCCATATTGTTTTTCTTCAGTGGTTTGGAAATTCAGGGATGTGGATGGCAACACTTCCACAAAATCTAACATTCCAAGAACATTTTCCCAAGTACAAGAACCATAAAGTCTTTCGGAAACTGCTTTCACTCCTTTGCTTCCTCAATACATCCATTATTTCATGGTTATTTCTCTTTATAAGATGCTATCTGCTTTCCTGGTCAAAGGCCATTATCACTGAATTCCTGAGTCCAAAGGAAATTATGCCTTAGCTGAGCTAGAAACTCTTCCACATTACCTTTACATCTGTGTATATGTCTAGAAGTGTATGGACACAGTTTTTTTTTTTTTAATGTATATTGAAGAAGAGTCACAGAAAAGGCAAATTACTTACTTCTTGAAAAATACATGCACTTTTTAACAGTCCCTATTTTTACACCCGATGCATCAAGAATCAGAGCAAAAGTGAAGAAGTGCCATTCAGGCTGCACAATAACGTACCGAGTAGATTGCTGTCTGACAACTCCTTTTATGAAGTAGCTGTGAAATATCATTAATTTTGTGCTTCGAAATGCTGTGTGATTTTATTCTGTGTAATTTGTCTGAAGATCATAATACATCTTGCCCTTTTTTCAGAAAGTTTTGTGACTGCCATTGGCCAGAGGTTCAGAACTCTCTTTGGAGTTAAGGGGAAGGCCAGATGCAGCACAGAGCGTTTTTAGGGCAGAATGATGGATACATGCCATCATACATTTGTCCAAATTCATAGGATGTACAACACCGAGAATGGACCCTAATGTAAACTATGGACTTTGGATGATTATGGTGTGTCAATGTAGGTTCATCCATTGTAATAAATGTTCCACTCTGGTGAGGGATGTTGATAATGGGGGAGGCTATGCACATGTGGGAGACAGGGGGTATGTGGAAAATCTCTGTACCTTCTTTTCAATTTTCCTGTGAACCTAAAACTGCTCTAAAGAAAAACTGTCTTTAAAGAAGAAGGCCAGAGGCTCTCTGGCCATAGAACACCAGTTATCACCAAGTGGATAGTAAGCCAAAAGCATTTTGGAAGAGTGTAGGCATGTCTGATGTAGAAAGAAAATAGGTATTTTAAGAATTGGGATGAAAGAAAATGCTGCCATCCTTTTACTTGAACTTATAAGTGGGCCACAGAACTAGGGTAACCAGACTCTTGACAAGACCTACCTGAGGCATGAAGTGGGGTTCTTTTGGTTACATTGTCTTTCACAAAGATGGATGCACCCTGATTGATAAGCGCTTCCACACATTCTGTGTGTCCCTTAAAGGCAGCCAGATCCAGAGCAGTGCGGCCTTTCTCATCCCTGATGTCCAGGTCCACCAGAGACTGCAGGAGGACTTCCAAGGCCTGGTGGTGCCCATTGTAGGCCTGCAAGGGAGAAACCAACCGCTCAAATGCTTGCTCACCTTAAATCCCACAACAATCCACGGGAGGGGCTGAGGCTCTCAGATCACATGGTGACCACTCCAGAGAGCACATCGGAAAGATGCTTGGGATAATTATTGAAACACAGGCAAAACCACAGTTAGGTGGAAATAACGCACAGACCTCACAGTTACATATGCATTTCTTCATGTTCTTCCTCTTTTGTCAAATAATTTATTCCAAAGGTACTAAATGTATCAATGTATTCTTAAATCTATTGATCTAATAATCTAATGTAGACTAATAGCTGAATGAATCAATATATTTTTTCATCTGCTAGTTCAGTCCTAAACCTATTAACACAATCAGAATATTTTTTCAGGAGGCTTTTCTGTTAAACCTCGAGGGGAAAAAAACACTAAAAACACCGTGGACTTTGTAATTCAACAGAGGCATAGTGACCTTCTGCCACAGTCCAACATTTTAAATTTCAACCTTGTGATCCTAGGTGAGTTTCTTAATTTCACTTAGACTTTGTTTCCTCATCTATAAGTGAGATCAGTAAAAGCTGCCTTCCAGAGAAGACGAGAAGAGATAAAATTGCACCGGATTTGCACAGTGTCTTATACATAGTTGATGCTTCCTCTTCTCTCCTTTGTTTCCTCCATTGATTATAATGAAAACATAAAACCAGTTATGGAAGTACAGTCCATACATCAGTGCCAAGTTCAGGCCTATTCTGAAGTCTTATGCTGCATTAAAGTTAGGAGGCTTCATACTAAAACACAAAACAAAGTCCGAAAGGTAATTTTTACTAAGTCTATAAGGTTAAAAAAAAATGTAAATGCACATGTAAGGCCAAGGACATTGAAATAAAAGAAAGAAAACAGATAAGGATATGGTGGGGGTGGGGATTTGGTGGAGGGAAGTAAAGAAGGAGACAGAGGAAAAGCCTGTCCCCAGTGTCGTCAGCAGCCAAAGTTTCCTCTTATGTCTCCTGCACTTTCTGTTTTTCTCCTGCAGCAATTACTCAAGGCACGATTTATTTGAAAAACGGCTTAGCACAGACAAAAGACTAATTTCCTTAATACACAAAGAACTTATACAAACCATTCTAAAAACTAGGAAAATGTGTAAAGGACATTGAAAAGGCAGCTCACAGAAAAAGAAATATAAAAGGTCAATACACGTACGAAAAAAACCATGTAAACTTTGAGGGTACTATTTTTCAACTACCAAATGGCAATGATTAAGTTTGGGCATGTCCAGTATTAGATAAGACATGGTGATAAAAAGTAAACTATGCTCTGGTGGTGGGAGTATACACTGGTGTGACATTTGTGGAGGGTGATTTGACAAAACTCTATCAAAAATTGTAAAAAAGTTGTAAATAGTACATATAACAATTTTATAAAAAGCAAATATATCCAGATAGACACATATCTGTATCTATGTATATTTCTGTATTCACAGAAAATTTTAGGATACAAAGGAAACTGTTAACAGTGGTTACCTCTAGAAATGGGAGGTAAAGTAATGAACTTGTGGACTCATTTCACCTTATCTTTTTTTTTTTTTTTTTGCGGTACGCGGGCCTCTCACCGCTGTGGCCTCTCCCGCTGCGGAGCACAGGCTCCGGATGCGCAGGCTCAGCGGCCATGGTCCACGGGCCCAGCCGCTCCGCGGCACGTGGGATCCTCCCGGACCAGGGCACGAACCCGCGTCCCCTGCATTGGCAGGCGGACCCCCAACCACTGCGCCACCAGGGAAGCCCTCACCTTACCTTTTAAAAAACCATTTGAATGTTTTTCCCAAGTACATGTCAACCACAACAATAACAAAAACTAGATTAAAAGGACCCACAAGATTTAAGAGTGCTGATAGGAACTGCTTTTAAAAGCTTCTCATTATATTATTTTTGTAAATGATTATGATTATTATGCTACATATTAAACATATATATGTAGTATAATAACTCATATGCTGATGAATCCCAAATTTATATCCCAGTTCTAACTATTTCTTTTACTTTGCAAGACATATATATTCAACTGTCTATTGAAATTTCCACTTGAATACCTAATATGCATCTCAAGCTTAACATGTCCCAAACTGAGCTCCATCTCAGTAAATGGCAATTTTGTTCTTCTAGTTGCTCAGGCCCAATAATTTGGAGTCCTCTTTTGTCTTCCCTCTTAAGCCCAGGTAGCCCTACACAAGGGCTCTGGGACATTGGGGCAAGGGGGTGCTAACAAGTAGCTTCTCCACCCCTTCCCACTGCCTTGCCATGCCCTGGTACAGGGATGTGTCTGCTGAGAGGAACGGACACTTCTGCTAACCACACAGAGGTGTCATCAGGTTCTCGGGCATCCGGCAGGAAATAGCTATCCATATCCCTGTTGTAATTCACACACAGGTGTTGGGTGACTAGTAGCAGCCCCCAATGCCACGATCATCTCTACTTCCAAGCCATCATCATCTCTACTCTTTCTTTAAAATATATCCAGAATCTATCCAGTTCTCACTATACCACATCCTCTGTTGCCAGGATTATGGCAAAAGCTTCCCTTTCTGTCCTTGCCCTCCTGCAAACGATTACTGAGCAGCCACAGGATGAAATCTTTTGAAACTCAAGTTGGATAGAGCACTCCTTGATGAAAACACATTGATAATTCCCTCACTGATAATAAAATCCCAAACTTCTCATGGCCATTCAGGCCCTTAGGATGTGGCCTCCCTCGACCCTGTCCATCAGCATAGCCCCCCACTCACTCTGTTCCAACCACTCTAGCCTGCCCTCTGCACCCCCTATGATTAAGTAATGCCTGTCCTCCTCTGGGCCACTGCATCTGTCCTTTCTGTTTCCCCTGCCTGGAAAGCCCTTCCCCCAAAGAGCCACAAGGCTTTTTCAGTAATTCTGCTTCATCTGTCCCCTTATCTGGCGGCTTCTCAGAGCCCATATAAAATAGCCCACTACCCTTCTCCTCAACGTATCGGATACTCTACACGCCACTTTCCTGCTTTATTTTAGCTTTATAGCTTTATATATCACTTGATATCTGTTACATATCTATTGATTTGTTTGTTATCTAAGACTGATGGTACTTTATGTGTATTGCTCACCGCTGTATTCTAGACTCGTGCACGGCACAGACACTCAACAATTATTTGATGAATAAATGAATGAATGTAATGACTGCTATTATCATTTATTAGTATTAGTGATAAGAATATACTTTAAAAATAGCAACTATTTATTGAGGGCACTGTGTTGAGCTCTAATCTTTGCACACATCCTTTTTATAGATGAAAAAAACCAAAACAAGCAATGTTAATTAATTCACCCAAGATCACTGAAGCTAGTAAGTGACAAAGTCAGGTTTGAAACCCACAATCTGTGACCACTAGAATCTATGTTTTTAGGCAATGTCTTATAATTTTTCCCAGTAATTCCATTTAATTGACTTTCAAGCAAAATACTTTTGTGCCTATGTGTAATGGATCAGGGAGCTTAATAATAAATATTGAATCAGAAATCTAGGATGGAAAGCCTTTAGTCTAACCTAACTTCTGAAGCAATAATTTCATTGAGTACTTCCTGTGTGTCAGGCAGGACTAGACACGTAGCACCTTATTTAGTTACTACGACAAGCCATGGTTTGGATGCTATCGTTATCCCCATCTCACCAACAGGGACACAGGAAGGCTGAGATGTTACTCAGCCCTCAGCCTTATGTGGTGGAGCTGGAATTCAAAGGCAGACCAGTCAGATCCCAGAGCCTGAGCTGTGGGCTTCTCATGAGCTCCTACTATGGATAGGATGCAACAAGACCGTAAGATATATGCTTCTTTAACTTTTTCTTACAGGAAGTTTCAAATTTATATAAAGAACAGAGGATAGTGTCACAAATTCCCAAACACCCATCACCTAGTTTCGGCTATCATCAACTCGCCATTGGTGATTTTAAGCCAACTTGGGAGCACCTATCCTCCTATAAAGGGCTGTGGCAACAGGAGCATCTACATCAGGGTGTAAGTCAGTCTATCTCATTTGACTCTGGGCTTGAGTCTGTGGCTTATTTTTGCATAACACCTCTTCTAATTTTAAATTGTAATGGTAGTGACTGATTCAGCTTATGTAGAAATCCTGACTTTACATCAAAGGGAAATGAGTCCATGTAGATAATAGATGGTTCTAGATGCTATTTGCAAATGCTTGTTCCTTCAGTGGCAGTTACTATGATGACAAAGATAGTAAACATTTACAAGTTCTGTCAATTTGACTTAGCCTAGGAAAATAGAATTGGCAACCTATAAACTGCATGCGTATCTACAAAGCACCATGGCTCACATATTTAGATTTTAATAAAGAGAAAACCCAGGGCAAAGAGAAACATATTCAGGAAGGAAGGTGATGTAGACAGATCAGCACTGTCCAGGACAGCAGAGTCACATCAAAGGGCACTTAACTTAGGCGCTGACTTAACTCCTGTAAAAGATCCCTGCAGTTTCTCCTTTAATTCTCACAACAAAAAATAAACCCGTTTGCATGTGTTAAAGTTAAAGAGGCTTAACATTAAAATAAAATGGAGTGAACCCTACTGAAGGAAAGCATCAGAATTCCAATCGATATTTTCTTCTATATCAGGCACTTAAAAATTCAAAGACAGGATGGTTGAAAGGCCAGATTTATATATAGAATTCCCTTTGTTTCTTCCATTCGTCAAGCCTGCAGCTCTTGAATTTTAGTATCCAAAAGCATTACGATATGGAGTTGAAGACATAAAACTACGTATACTATACTTCCAGGGCAATTTAAGGGAAATAATAAAGGTAAATTTGCTAATACAAGAATTTTCACTTACCTTCACACTTTAGGGCTTAACCCTAGAAACAAACTACCACATAATATGGAATTCTATTCTGTGGTTAAATGCATGATTCTGTCTTTAGGCAGTTATGTGGTTCTTAGAGTCTATAAGAAAGTATAAAATAAAGCTTTAAACTCTCTGAAAGAGACTCAGGTAGTCAGGAAAGAAGACCTTTCTCATATCAGCAGTGCATGACGAACACTGTCTTATTTTTCTTTCTATTCCCATCCTAAATCAGGTGTTTAGTGGGTAAGTCCACAAATAATTTCTAAAATATCTCCAGGAAGAAGTAATCACACAAAAGAGCAAATATGCTGGTTCAAAAAGCATGTAGTATTTTGGCTTTCGATAGACAACCCAGTTTAAGCCTTCACTAGAGGTGGCAATCAAACATTTCAAATTTGTTTTACAAAAGACTTTAAAAAATCTCCTTAAGTAACTTAAATACTTCTTAAACATAATTTCTTTGAACTTTTTAGATTGGAACTGAGGGCAGCAAGGAGAAAGAATTTGGGATCTCAATAGAATCCATGAAACAATGGGTCAATCTGGAAATCTCGACAGCTGGAGCGTTTCATTTGCATAGCCGTGTTTCTTGATTTAATTTTTTTCAAGTGGATGAAATGCTTATGAAATTCACTGGGCAGATAACCCTGGAGATTTGACTCATTCAACCAGGAAATAGTAACTTAAGGCCGTTCAGGTTTCTTGGGGTAGTCAAGGTTTGGGGACATCTGGTTCTCTTTCACTGTAGAATCTTCCACAGAAGAAATAATGTGCCTTGGGTTTTAATCAAGTTAATTGCTACAGGGGGCCCTGGGGAGGGCGATGGGCATACTTGCGGGGTTCTTGGAGCAAATAATAATTTCTTTAAAACGTATTAGCTTTTAGAGGGAAAACACAAAATAGTTTTAGAATTGACCCACTGCTATCACCCTGGTCAAAGTTATCACCATCATCGCTTGCCTGGTTGTCTAGTTTCTGCTTTGTTCCCTGACAATTTAAACTCAATGCAGACGTTAAAGGGATCCTTCTAAGATAAAAGTCGTATCACATCATCTGTCTCCTCAAAACCCTCCAAACGGTTTCCTCTTTTGCTCAGTGAAGAAGTCAAAGTTCCCCCTGGAGTCTGTGGCCCTCCTCCGCCTCCCTGCCCCCTCTACAACACTCAGACCCCTACCACCCTCCCTGCATCACTGTGCTGCAGCCATGGTGGCCTTGCTGTTCTGGGAACATGCCAAGTGTGCTCTCACCCTGGGGACTCTGCACTTCTGCCCAGAGCATTCTTCTGTCCGAGACCAAATGGTTAGCTCGTCGCATCCCCGGTCAAACGTGAGATGCTATGTTGTGGGAAACAGCGCCCAGTCTGCCACCTCGATGCTCTCTGTCTCACTGCTCCCATTTGCAGCAGCACTTCTGACCACCTGCCACGTTGTATATTTACTTGTCTACTGTCTCTCCTAGACTGCACACTCTACAAGGACAGTGGCTGGGTTTTGTTTGTTGCCATCTCTCCAGCTCCCGAAACAGTGTTTGGTACGTGCACAGTCAGTATATGTCAAAGGAAAGAATGTTAGTGATGTTACTAATAGCGAGGATGATAGTGCCAGGTGCTGTTCTAACTGCTTTACATGCATTAACCCAGGCCATCCCCCCAGTGGCCCTATGACAGAGGTACTGCTATTCTCCCCGTATTATGAGTGGGAAAACTGAGACACAAGAGGTTAGGTACTTGGCCAAAATCATACAAAAAACAATTAAATAAATTAACAAATTGGAAAGGGTTTGGGGATCCTTAACTGACTCACTCCTTTTAATTTACAGATGGAAAAACCATGTCCAGGCGAGTTGCTAATGAGAAGACTGGTGGCTAGGATCCCCTAGGTGTAGAACTACCAAAGCCCAACTCTCTCCAATGATACTGTACCACCCTGTCTTTACAGGACTGGGAACCCACAACACTTAGCAGAGCACCTGGCACCCAGTAAGCACTCAACAATAATTTTTGAAAGAAAAAAAAAAAAGAAGAATGAGAGATGATAGAATTTTTTGGAAGCTAGGAAAGTCTCTTCTCCTATTACCAGCAGGCTTAGCAATGCAATCAACCCCACCTTCATAGGGCATGAGAATTCTACCTGAGATAACCTTTCCAATAGGCCTCTCCCAGCTTTGGGGTAACTTCCCCAGGCACAGCAGATGGCTGGGCAGAGATTCTAGGGTCAACCTTTAGAGCAACCTGTACTAAAAGCCAACTGGTATGAAATTTTATACATGTAAATATCCCGCCCTCCATCCGCCTTTTCTACTCTAAGCCCATGTCTGGAAGAAAGACGAATGGACATTTTAGCCTGATTTCACTGGACTCAGTGTGTACGTGTATCCGTGTGTATAGTTCTGCGTTGGTAGATGTGGCAGAGGGTGGTGAGTGGGATGTTATCAGGTGTGCTGGTGAGTGTGTGGGGAGACTGGCAAAGACGCGAGGGCTCCATGAGTGTGATCGGTTCATCCCAATCCTTGTGGGATGGCCTCATCCTTTCTTACCTTGCCTGACTGCTTAAGTATGCCATCAGTAAAACACTCCTCTCTGCTCTCCAAAATCTCCATCTCAATTTTTCATCAGAAGGAAACTGAATAAGTGCTTATGTGTGCGTGGTACTGAGTGAAATGTCATAACCATTAAACACAGAGACCCAGCATCCTACTCTTCCCAACATCCAGTCTCTGGGTGCATCCAAACACCTTCCTGATGGCCCTGGACCGAGGCCTCACAGCTCAGCAGAGCCCTGTGTAGGTGAGCTGGCTGTTGCCAGTCTGAGAGGTCCCTAGGGAACAGCTGCTGCTGATCAACGGTTAGCAAGACCTTAACTGAATTAGAGCGGTAGTGAGCTTCCCAGCTCGGTCACCCTCAGAGAGAGTTTGGGGATCCTCACTCTGAGCGACTGCATTTCTCTTCAATGACTGGGATGTGGAAAGGAGGCTTTCCTAGTGGCAGAATAACTCCTGTTCCCCTCCCTCACAGATCTCACCCAGTACAAGAATCAGCCCCTGATACCTCCTCTGAGACCCCGATTCCAAGCCCAGGCAGAAGCAGCAGAGTTGCAATTATGCATATTTTCATCTTGCTCTCACAAGTCTGTATTTAAATATCTCAAGTTTTTCATTGTGGCATTCGATTACCTGTAAGTTCAGTACTTGCTGTCTATACTTAAATCTCTAAAACCAAAATAAAACATTTCCTCAGTTTACTGATTTAACTACTAGATAATAATAATTTAGAGACTTAAAATTTATAACAATCATTATTCTTAAGGGCACTGTGATATGGCTTCATGCACGTTGTCTCTTTTCCTGTATCCTCACTTCACAGATGGGGAAATCGAGGCTCAGCCAGGGTAAGTCATGTGTCTGAGGTCACCAGTGAGAAGCTGGGATTGGAATTTGAGACATGCTTTCTCACCGCAGCCTCAGCCTTCACCCATGTACTGTTTCCATTATGAGTTATTATGCATTGCTATGTTTCCCTTTTAAGAGCAGCCTAGTTTTAGGAACACTTAGGTTCTTTTTGTAACGGGGGAAGCTGCCCACAGCATCTCACTTACAGCTAAGTGGAGCGGACTCTTGGTAGCACCAGCATCTGACTCTTCAAAAACACTGTTGGTTCTTTCCAAAAGCTGTGGAGACACAAAGAAAACAACAGTACGTGAGTGTAATTTGCAGAAGGAATCCTACTTTATGGATACAACTGTTGACATAAATGAGAAAGGAGGCTTCAGAAACTTAAGAAATCATACAACTTCTCAGAAACATAAGAAATCTGATATAGCATATCTAAAACAAATATGCTAACTGAATATTTCAACTTCTAGGTCATCTTAGCATTTGTTATTCAAAAGAAATCTTTCATACTTGAAAAGTTGCTCAGCTTCACCAATCTAGGCAAATAATTCACGTTAAATCCACTTCCCACCCAGCAGATCATCACAACGAGAAAATTACAATACTCAGGGTCTATTCCATTATCAAACACACACTTATGGAGATAGCGTTGCAAAAGACTTAGGAAGCTCTTGTTCTCACGGAGCTTACATTCTAGAGCAGGAAAGCACAGACAAACAAATAAACAACATACACATAAGAAGATATCTGGTAGTGAAATATGCTGTAATGAAAGTAAAGTGGGGTGATGTGAAATGGAGTGACTGGGAAGTTACTCTACAGCTGATGGCCAGGGAAGACCTCTCCAAGCAAGGAGATGACAGTTCAAGTGAGACCTGAATAAGAAGAGTGACATCAAGTCAAAATGTGGCAGGAGAGCATTCTGGGAGCAGGAAGGAGTCAGGGCAAATGCATCAAGTGGGGATGAACACGGTGAGTTCAAGGAATGGAATGGATGGTGTGACTAGGGTATGATGTTGGTGAGGGTGTCAGGCAAAAGACATTTCATTGACCCTTGTTGGGAGAACAAATTGTTAAAACCTTCCCGGGCAATTTTGTGCGTATCTTTGACCCTAGGAATTAATCCCCAGTAAATAATTAGACAAGTGCACAATGACACATGTATAAAGAAATATATTCATTCAACAAACACTTGATGAATGACTACCAATGTGCCCAGATACTGTTCCATGCACCGATTCAATAATAAAAAATATATTCAAAAATCAATTTTTTCATGGGGGGCAGGGCAGGCAATAGAAAAAAGAAGTTATATAATTAATTAGAAGGCCGTAGGTGCGGTGGAGAAAGATAAAACAGAGAAGGAGGGTTCAGAAGGCTGGAGGAGAGGTCCATTTGTAACTTTAAATACAGAGACCAGGAAAGGCCTTACTGAGCAGGTGATGGCTGAACAACATCTGGGGGCGATGAGAGAGCCCTGTGGATATCTGGAGGAAGAGCATTCTAAGCAGAGGGGCCAGCAATTGCCGAGTCCTTTAGCGACAGAGATGCTTAAGATCATCAGTGAGACTGGAGCAAGGTGATCAAGGATGAGAATGACAGGAAAGGAAATCAGAAAGATGGTGGCACTGTGGGTGGTAGTATCACAAGGAGCCTTCTGGGTTGTTGTAAAAACTCTGTGACTTCTATCCTGAGTGAGACAGAATTTCACTGGAGTGCTTTGAGCAGAAGGGTGACATGTTCTAACTTTTAGACTCTAGGGAGGGCACAGAGACCACTGAAGAGCTGGGGCAAAAGTCCAAGAGAGAAATAATGGTGGCTTGGACCAGCAGGGAGCAAGTGGGGACGGAGAAAAGTGTTGGACTGTGGATATTTTTGGAGGCAGAGTCAACAGGATTTGCTGATGGATTGAATGTGAATGTGAGAGAGAGAAGTAAAGGATGACACTCAGGATTTTGTTGTAAGCAACCTGAAAGATGGAGGTTCCACAAACTGAAATGGAGAAGTGAGTGGAATATATGTAGCAGGAAAAAGCAGAAGTTCGATTTTGGAAATGTTAGGTTTGAGATGTTTTTAAAGCATCAAAAGTACATGTTAGGGCTTCCCTGGTGGCGCAGTGGTTGAGAGTCTGCCTGCCGATGCAGGGAACGTGGGTTCGTGCCCCGGTCCGGGAAGATCCCACATGCCGCGGAGCGGCTAGGCCCGTGAGCCGTGGCCGCTGAGCCTGCGCGTCCGGAGCCTGTGCTCCGCAACGGGAGAGGCCGCGGCAGTGAGAGGCCCGCGTACCTCAAAAAATAAAAAAAAAAGTACATGTTAATCGGCAGCTGTAGGATACACGGGTGTGGACTTCAGGGTATTTAAAGCCATAAGGCTGGATGAGATGAGCCAGGGAGTACACAGAGGAGGGAGACTGGATCCTGGGCACACAACATTAAGAGCTAGAGAGATGAGAAGGAACCAGCAGGGAGATGCAGATTGAGCAGGTGAGCTAGAAAGAACATCAGGAGAGCAGGAGGTTCTGAAACCAAGTGAAGGAAGAGTTTTAAGGAGAGAATGCATAGCCGTGTCAAAAGTCCTGACAGGTCAAGTAAAATGGGGCCTGAGAATTGCCCATTGGGTTTAGGAACATGGAGGCTATTAGTGACTCTGCTAAGAGCAGTTTATAAAGACACTGTTTATATGGAAAAAAAAACCCAACCAACAGAAAATGAATAAAGAGCAATAGGGATGGAGTAAATAAATTGTAGTGGTATATGTCACCACTTCTGATAAGCTCTCCCTCTTTATGTTGCTGTTAAGTTCTTCTCTGTATAGTGATGCATCCAAAAGGGACAAAAACCCAACACCCAAAGCCTTGATGTGTGGTGAATATGGCAGTATTCAATGTCCACTCCAGCCTCCTGACTGATGGGATTGGGCTGCCCTATACTGCAGAGACTAGACAGCTCTAAACTACATTTCCTAGACTCCCCTGAACTAGGGTTTCAGATCTGATGTAGGTTCTGCCAACTGGATGCAGTCTGAAATTTTAGAGGCAGAAGTGAGCAGACGGCATCTCTGATTTCTGATGGTATGCAGAGTCATGGAGACTTTAGCTTGTCTTTTAGCTAAAGGTAGAGAAGCAAGACAGGGGTGCAGGCATCCGTTTTTGGCAGTGTGAATTAAGCAGATGCTGTGTGGCTCTAGGGCCAGTAGCAGTGGCAGTGACAAGTCTGTCCCCGTACGTCAGCTGGGGTGGTGTGTCTATGGAGCAGCCATTCCAGGGCTGCTTTCTGATTCCCCATCTCCCTGATCATGAGGAAGGGGCAGCCACCCTGGCAGTCCAAGTGCAGTTTAGGTTTATTTCTGGAGGATCAGCCTAGGGCACCCTCTTCTAGACCTCCCAACAATATTATAAACACCTTTTTTTTTTTGCGGTACGTGGGCCTCTCACTGCTGTGGCCCCTCCCGTTGCGGAGCACAGGCTCCGGACGTGCAGGCCCAGCGGCCATGGCTCACGGGCCCAGCCGCTCCGCGGCATGTGGGATCTTCCCAGACCGGGGCAGGAACCTGTGTCCCCTGCATCGGCAGGCCGACTCTCAACCCCTGTGCCACCAGAGAAGCCCTATAAACACCTATTTAAAAAAAAATCAAATCTTCTTCTGCTTAAAACAGCTAGCATGGCTTCTGTTTCCTTCGAATGCACCCTGACTGATTCAAAAAGTAATACAGGTTATTTAAGTTTTCTTAATGGGGATGGTGAAGGGGAAATTACACCACTCAACACACTAGAAAGCAAAACTTCCTAACATGCTCTTTACCCACTTTTTTTCTCCCGGAAAGTCCCAAACTTGTCAAGTGGAAAAACACATTTTAAAGCCATATGTGTGGAATGATACCATTTCCATTTAAAAAACTGTATTGATATGACTACACATGCAGAAAAAAAGACGAGAAATATATACCCTAAAATGTTTAACACAGTAACCTAAATGTGGGAATACAAATGATTTTCATTTTCTTCTTTGTCTTTCCTGATTTTCTTTTGGGGCCATGAATGTGTATTGTTTTGGGTTTTTTTTGTTCATTTGTTTGTTTGTTTGCGGTACGCGGGCCTCTCACTGTTGTGGCCTCTCCTGTTGCGGAGCACAGGCTCCAGATGCGCAGGCTCAGTGGCCATGGCTCACAGGCTTAGCCGCTCCACGGCATGTGGGATCTTCCCGGACCAGGGCACGAACCCACGTCCCCTGCATCGGCAGGCGGACTCTCAACCACTGCGCCACCAGGGAAGCCCTGTGTATTGTTTTTGTAATAAAAACACTAAAGCTATTTCTGTTTGGAATAAAAGCCATTAACCTTCCTTTTCACTTAATAGAATGATGTACACAGACCCCTAGATAGGTCCAGATCTCCTTTCTAGTCAATGCATGTGAAACAAAATGTTTGCATTCTCTGGTAGATCAAGGAACAGTGTAAAATTTACCATCTAAAAGCACACAATTTCAAGTTTTCAAATAATACAATACAAATAATTATATCGGAAGTATGAGACATTTTATGTTTGTTTTCATTAGTGCGAGAATAGAATTTAGAACTTAAGCAATCTAGGATACATTAGAATAATGAGAGCAAATTTAATTTTAACTTCAAAACTAATAACTTTAAAACCATCTGCCACATATAGTTGAAATAAAAGTAGCTTCAACTGCTTGAAAAGGCTAGAAAACAGCTGTTCTTTGCTTTGTTTTGCAACATTATCACCTGCAAGAGTTCCTGGAATTGACAGTGCGTACCAACTCCAAATCCTGTCCTAGGATGAACTTTTAATCAAAGGAACACAGAATCATTTCCACCATTATCACAAACACGATGAACAGAGGCAAGAAGACAATGTACTGTTTACAGTCAAAAGTTAGGCATATTCCCAGAAGATTTATTGTGGCAGATTTTTCCATACGTGTACTTTGATCATTCTAATAGCATGTGATTTTTACTTCAGTCATTCACTACACGTTTGCTAAATGTCATCTCTGTCAGGGAGCCTGGGTTAGGCACCAGGATTCAACTGTGCAGCGAACAGATGTGGTCACTGACCTGAGAGAACTTAGAGGCTAGTGGTGAACCCACAGAAGTTAACGGGTAGTGAAAACAGTGAGGCAAGAGCTAGGATGCAAGATGCTATGGGAACATGAAGGAAGAGGTACCTGACATAACCCTGGCGGTCAGAGAAGACTATTCTGTAAAGGAAGGTTTAGCCTGAGACCCGGATGGTAGGAATCTGTGAGGCAAAGAGAGAAGGGAATTTCTAGGCAGAAGGAAGAGCATGTGAGAACACAACAAATACGAAAAGCTTTAAGTTTAATAAGACTAGATAGCATGTAGGGGTAAGGAAAGAATGAGGAGCAATTAGGCTGGAAACGTAAGCAGACGACAGATTAGGTATAGGGTGATCATATCATTATCGCCCAATTCAGGACATTTATGAGACTGACAACTGCGCCGGGATAACAGCTGTAAGCCAGGACATCAAATCAGGATAATTAGTGAGAGTCATCGTAGTGCTTTCAGCCGGGAAGAGGCATGATCACGATCAGATTCTTGGGTTTCATGAAAATCTCTCTGTGCAGTGTGGTAAATGAGCTGCAGTGGTGCTGGGGGTGAGGACTGCAACCCTAGAAGCAGGGAGATCAGTTAGGATATTTCAACTATGGGATTTCTAAATTATGAATTAAGTTGTTAAGAACGGACGGTGGCCTATACTACAGAAGAGGCAGAGGAAATGGAAGGAAGTGGGAATATTCAGGACTTTCATTCACTCCTTTATTCATTCATTCAATAGTTATTGAGTACTGTGCTAGGCACTGAGATTTCCAGTTCTAAAATGGTCCTTACCCACATGAACCTGAGAGCCTAGAAGGTGTAATAGACATCATTCATCAATTGAACGGTGGAGGGAGGGGAAAGTGTAGAGTCAAGGATGACACCCAATTTTCTTGCTTTGGTAACAGGGTGAATTGTGATGCCTTCTTTAAGATAAGAAACAAAGAGAAGGCACAAGGTCAGGGGAGGGAAATTGTGTTGAGCTTTAGTCTGGAGTGCTGCTGGGACATTTAAGGGGACATGTCCAGTGGACAGATGGATATAATGTTTGAAGCTTAGAAGAGCAATCTCGGCTGGAGTAATGGATTTGGGAATCAGCAGCAATGGCTGAGACAGGAAGCCCCCACTGTGGATGAGGCTGCCAGGGAGAATGTGTAGTGAGAGAGGGCGTAAACCTCAGGAATCCCAGTATTTAGGGTTTGGAAGAGGAAGAGAGTCTGCAAAAGGGGTTGTGAGTAGGGGGTAGAAGGAAAACCAGGGGAGTGAGGTGATGGTGATGGTGATGGTGATGTGATGGTGATGGTGATGGTGATGGTGATGGTGATGGTGACTGGTGGCGGTGGAGGCTGTGATGACCATGATATGAAGGTGCTGGTGGTGATAAGTGATAATGACGAAGATTCTCACTGATGACAACCGAAAGGTATTAAGCATTTACTATGAGCTGAGATTCCATGGATCACCTCAATCTATCCTCAAGTAATCCATTAAGTAACTTGCTCAAGTTCACACAGCCTGGAAAATACAGATGAGGAAACTGAACCAGGTCTAATTCAAAACCCATGTTATCTACCCCACAAAACAATGTCTTCCTATCAACTGATAAGCCGAAACTTTTTCCTGATATTAAAAAAAAAAACAAACACAAAAACCCAACAGGGATGAGGGTAGGAGACAAGAAGAGTTTTTGTGTGTGTGTGTGTGCATGTGTGTGTGTGTTTTTAAAGTATGTGGGTCTTTTTTATGCCTCTAACTTCAACAATTCCCTTTGATCTTTGAGATTTTCCTCTTTGTTTCCTAGGAGTGCTAAGTAGTCATTTTAGTTACACAGCAGTCACAGGGGACCTTAATTGGAATCTAGCTCCTCTAATATTCCTCTTCCTTTAGCGATTCTTCTTTGTTAGTTAAGAAGGCAATGTGAAAAAAGTGGGGAGAAAAGCAATTTGTAAGTCATTCAAAATTGACGTTTATGTTTAGAATTTTCTTTCTAATTTAAAATTGATTCTAAACATATAGAGTCCAAGGGATGATGCAGATACACAGCACTGCTCAGAGACTCCACTCTGCACAAACGACTCAGGGGAAGAATATGGGGGCCGGAGGGAGACAGAGAGCTCCTACCATGACTCATTATACAAACTCGTACTTCAGCCTGTGGTCGGCAATATTACTGGAAAATAACATTGCTCTACAGAGATCACCAGCAACCTACCTTGTCAAAATCCGAAATAGAATGGCTCTTTTGAAACACAGTTACAGCTAAGAATACGTGCCAAACAAGCAGTATCATAAAAAGGCAATGAGTTCTGCACAGAAAGCTTGCAGTTATAAATCAAAGAATATAATTTATACGTAACATTTACACAATCCATGCATTCACATGCTAGTTTTCACGTTGAATTACACTCATAAATCCAATGTACACGTCCAATATGTCACCATCAGTTTCTACTGGCTCAATAAAAAATTTGCACTCATTCCAAGGATCGACTTGGTCCTCTGCCTAAAAAATCTATTAAAATGGCTGCTTTAATAAAGCCTTTATCTGGACTACTTAATCTTATTCCTTGTTATCTCCAAAATCCCAGAATTGCTTCTTTTCTCATTTGATCAATCATTTATGAACCTTGTATGGAGAATCTAGCACTGCTTGACCTCTACCTCTTCTCCCACAGCGTCCTCCTACCACCTTGCGTTTGCCAAGACTCTCTTGGCTGAAAAAAACAGAAGGTCTGAGATTCAAGCTACTCCCAACCCCCACTGACAAGTAAAGATGGGCATCTGAAGTGGGAATTGAGAGAAGAAAGCTAAGATGAGAGCAAGCAGGCTTTTCAACCATCTTATTCGTAAAACGTGAACTCTCTGATCCAGCTCGGGGTGGGGGATGGCTGGGATGCTCTATAACTTTGGGGGGCCTGAGAAAACGATTGTATTTAAGATTATAACAATTGATAGGACATTTTCTGAATTTGGAAGGCAATACCACAGGACCGGAGGACTCACACAAAGAACACCTCAACGTCTTGGATTTTAAAACAGCAGAGATAATAGAAGGCCAAGTTTAAGCCTCTTTCTCTAAAAAGTGAATCTGTGATAAAAAAATCAAGAATAAATATGAACTTGACCATAAGCCAATGGGCCCGCTAGGTTAACAAAACAGTGATCTGATCCAAAATTGCAAGGAAACACACAAATATTACCCTTTAGCTGGGAACCCAAGCTTTGTAAGTAGTATAGCTTATGACTAGTTATTTGAAAATATGGCAGGAAAAAAATCCAGGGATTTCAAGAGACCTTCAGCTGAACTAAACCAGTTTCTAAATGTGCTATTTAAGAAAGCAGAAACCGAGTATGGTTCGGAATATAAAAACAGAAAGGTGTAGCCAGTGGGTCTGTGAGGTAACCCTTGCTCTTGTCAGTGCTGGTTAGACTTGGACTACATAACTAGTTTCCACAGGTGAGGAGGGAGAATAGGAGTTAGAAAACCAATCAGAAAATATCCATGGGGACCATGTCAACGAGGTGCTCTGAGGAAAGTTTTAAAAATGGATTTATTTATCTTTTAGCAGTGAGGACATTTATGAGTCTTCAAGTCAAAGGCCTGGAAGCAGACCAAGGTCCCTGGAAAGTTGGCACCTCTGTCAGAAATTCTATTTCACATTCCACTTGTCTGTGCTTGAGAATGAGATGCTGTTTAGGTAACCTCAAGGCCGATCCTGAGTCCACTGTGCTGTGACCTGACTCTGGCTCAGGCCAGAAGAGGGGGCTGAGTCTGCAGAAGTTTCAGACCACCCAGCCTATGTCAACGCTCCATTCAGAGGCTCCCAGGGGCACAGGATAGAGCTCGGGGGATCCCACAGGTCTTCCAGTCTCAGGCTTAATATAATGTTTCAGGCCATACTGGACCTCAGTGGACGCCAGGCCTTTGAGCCTAGCCCAAAATAAACTAGCTCCCTTCATGATGGCACTTCAGTAACAGCAGTGACTGTTTCTCAGGATTCTGTTCGCACCCCTTCACAGCTATTAGAGAAAGCCGTGTTGCTTGAAATTGTTAGTAACAACAATTACTGGAGACTCAGTGGTTCCTAGAAATGCATGAATCTAATCTAATTTCTGCCTTCTCCACTCAATTCTGTAAGTAAGGAGCCATTAACTTTCTATACTTGTGTAAGTCAAGGTCCATGCAACTTCAAAAGGAGATAACACATTTGTGAGGAGGGCACTACTAGAAGCTTAGCTAGATTAAGTTTCCAACTCTTCTTGGGAGCTGGTTTTGATAACTCTGCTTATCTCCTCCCTCCAGTGTATATTCAGTTCCTGGTGATTTCCTTGCCAATTAAAAGGCAGAAGAGCCTGTAGTATGTGTAAGGAAGGCTAATGAAACCTGCTGTGAAGATAAAGGCAAAAGCAAGGTACAAAATGCGTGGTGTTCAAAAACTATCTTGCAAGAGCCTTAAAAATGTTCATGTACTTTGACCCATAAACCTACTTCAGACTCTATCCTGAGAAAGTTTTAAGCCCGAAGCCATCCAACAGTGAAACAGTATAAACAACCTAAATAGAAGAATGTCTAAGTTATGACTGATCCAATAGTTGAACATTATTTAGCTTAAAAAATGTTTACCAAGAGTTTTTAATAGCACTGGGAAAGGATCATGTCAGAACAATTTATGGAAAAATAATCAATGCATAAAATTGCATATTTAATACTATCTCATGTATGTAAAAAATAAAATATGTGAGAAGGAGACTGGAAGGAAATATACCAAAAGAGTTAATAATAACTGCTTTGTAGTGGAGGGACTTTGGGTGTTTGATTTCTTTCCACTTTTCTACATATTCTAAACTTTCTACAACAAATATAGATTAATAAAGAATAACATAAATTTCTATTTAAAAGTGAGATGGTTGAGTCAGATGATTTCCAAGGTCCCTTTAGCATCCTACCCAGTCAAAATTTAGGCAGGGGGAGGTCAATGTTTTCATGACCATGAGTAGTATATCTTTATTAAATCAATAACACCATTCTGGCTAGTATTACTATTGGTTGAGTACATTCCTTCATGGCCCTTAAACTGCAAATTCCTTAGGGGCAGGGACTACCTATATCTTGTAGGAGGTGTTCAATACTGTTTATTGAATTTAATTTAAATCTGATAAGTGAATGAGAGAGCACTAGTGGTTAATTACAGGGTGATAACACATTTGCTGCCTTGACACTGCAGAACTATCAAAAACATTACTGGGATCTTATATTTTGGATGGATTTTTCCCTTTAGAAAAACAATGTGAATACCATATGCATTGCTACATTTAATAAATCGACCAACCAGCAAAACAAACAAACAAACCTGACCTTTCATAGAACATGGTCTTGTAACTGAAAAATGCTCTAGGCTAAGTGTGTCTTTCTAAACCAGGATGTCAGTTTGCTGTTGCCAGGTAGTGGTAGAACTCATCCTGAGGTGACACTCTGGCCTTCTGTCATAAGGAAGTAAAGAAGACTAATGTCAAATTAAATTTTGATACAATCGATGTACCAATACTATGAAGAAGGTAAGATACTAGTAAAAGAATTCGAAACACATTTTCTGGTTGTAAATACCTAAATCAGTCCAGAGAAAGCCAGATAATATGTTTTTGAAATAATGAAACAGTAGAATTCTTTTCATCTTGCCATGAGTGAGCCTTCTTGATAAGGAAGAGCATTAAAATTAACTCGTAAGAAATATCACTCTCTTTAGGGAAAAGATAACCATGGTTCCTGAAAACACAAGGACTTATCCAAGGTTGAAGCCAAAACTGATTATGGAGAGAACAAGGGTTTTAACCCACTGAAGGAGTTGCAAAGAATCGCTGCAGAAGCTATCGCAAATGTGAAAAAAATCATCAAAGTGCTCCCTATTATTTTCGAGGTTCCCTGGCAGCTTTGGATTTAAATGATTTAACTAATGCTCAGAATTCCTAAATTCACTTTTTCCTAAGCAGGATAAAAATATGAAATGACTATATCTGGGTTAAATAGAATCAGAAGGCATAATTCACCATAATAAAGAAATTATTCTCTTTGGTTCCACAGTTTTCTATAACCGAATTTGGTTTCATTCTTTTGTGTGGGCAGTGAGCCAAAAGAGGGAAGGAATGCTGATGGCTTTGAGACAGGATAGAAAAGAGAGATAGCTGAAAAGGGTCCTTAAGAAAATCTCTGAGGGAATAGGCTGCAGTCACCAGCAAATTCCAGAAGCAGGAATCTCAGATAAAGTATGCGCTGGGGGTACCCTTAATATATCCACTAGGGATGTGATAGTGAGTATGGCAAGCCCTCTTGGATCTAGCAATAATTACTGCAAGGAATTTTCTGTACAACAAAAAACTTGGCCTATTCCCTTGATATTCATAGTAAAGGAATTAGCCTAGACCATGCCTACAACCTCCTGAATTTTGCAGAATAATTCAGAAGTTAAGTTCACCCTTCTATATCAGCAGTGAGTTCAACACATTGGTGTATTCGGTCAGAGCCACCTGACTCTTCTCTTTTGGATCCTGGCATTACATGTGTGTTGTGGTGATGCTGGGATATGTGTGTGTGAGTAAAGGGGCACAGGGGAGGAAGATAAAAGCAAAATCAAAATTGTGCTAATCAACCACAATCACACGTGGATAACATGAGTTTAAGGAAAAAGAATAAGAGGGATAAATATCAAGAGGTACTAGACGAGATTCCCTATTGTTCAGAAAAATGATCCAAAACTTGTAAATAAGGCAAAGAGGCTAATTCCATGTCCTTTTTTTTTTTTTTTTTTTTGTGGTACGCGGGCCTCTCACTGTTGTGGCCTCTCCCGTTGCTGAGCACAGGCTCCAGACGCGCAGGCTCAGCGGCCATGGCTCACGGGCCTAGCCGCTCCGCAACATGTAGGATCTTCCCGGACCGGGGCACGAACCCGTGTCCCCTGCATCGGCAGGCGGACTCTCAACCACTGTGCCACCAGGGAAGCCCCCATGTCCTTTTAAGAATCATACTGAGGCACTGTTTTAACAGGTCCACCCAAGGATTAATTTTTAGTAAAATGTTAATTAAGAGCGCAGTCTCTGTGAAGTTACATGTTAACTTGTAGATCTGTTTCCTGCAGAAATACACATTATTTCTATGTGGTAGAAAAGATAACTCTAGAAATTATAGCTTATTGCTATTTTGGATGGTAACAAGTTTTGTATCTTACCTAGCAATCTTACTCTAATATTATTTTATTAAAGTCTCTATAAATGCTCTGTTCCTCAAATGATCCCTGAATAAACTTTAGCATCTTAGTGGTTCCATCATTACTTAATGAGATTTTAATAAAAATCTTTAACACATGTTCTTTTTCTCCTTTTATAAGAGTCTCATTCTAAATTTTTTGAGAAGTATACTTTGACACCACCCATCGGCTCCAATCTTAATACAAGACCTCAAACGTCTTAATATCCTTTGGAAATGCCTATAACAATCTCCCCCGTCAATGTCGTTCCACAATGGACTCTCCATGGGAACACTGAGAGAACTTGAAAAGATGCCTTCCTCTCCTTCCAAAGAAACTTGTGCAGATACAGGGCAGACAGAGCTATGCTGTCCCACGATCAGAAAATCAGTCCCACTGAATTTCCAATGAACCCTTCTCAGGCTCTGAGACTGAGGAATCATGGGCTCCCCTCCGCTCTTCAAGTGTCTACTTTATCCAGAGAATCATAGTAGTGGCCAGGAACTCTTCATTTGGGCTGAAGGCCTTATGGTCCGCATTTGCTCATTTTTATCCCAGGAACAGACTGCAGTTGCCATATACCAACACTGTCCTCTTCTCACCCCCCCCCCCAGTCTAAGAGAGGAGGCATAGCCTTGGAGGGCTATGTCCCATCAGCATACTTGGGGGGTCTCACAGTGGACCACCTCTTCTCTCTCTCTGGCCTCCTTCCTGACTTAGAATCCTCAGCAGAACTGCAGGGAGCCTCACCCCTGGGGCAGACGCCTGTAAGACATAAACCTCAGATCACCTACTACCCAAGAGGCAGACTCCTCTCTCCTCCTCCATCTCACCTCTCTTTAAAAATAAATCTCTCTGCAGAAGAAAATGAAATTCACAATAAAGCACAGATCATTTAGGACTGAAAGCAAGAGCACATTAATTTCATTTAAGTGAAATAAGATAATTCAAAGCATTGTTTCTCTCAAAGCTCATAAAATTTCATTTCATTAAATCCTGTTTTCATTTATGTAAGATGACTGTTCTGCCATGGTTATTTTATAGGTATAGGAATTACAAAAATATAAGAAAATTATGGTTTTAGATTTACAGAAGGTATAACATACACAAAAATCACAACAGAGTTCTATTTTCTTTAGTATAATGAAATTATGATGCTCCTCAGCCTGATTTTTTGTGTGTCAGTTTTAAAAATGGTTTCTTCTGTGGGTCTTTCCGCTGTGGACCCCACCTTAGCCACACACTCTACCCTTAATTGAAGGGGTCGCTGGGGGCAGCTTGTAGGCTGGCATTTTGGCAAATCTAGCCTTCCTGGATTCTCCTTCTATGAGGTGTTAGGCCATCTACCCATCTGACTCTGACTCCTGTTATCTTGTCCTTTGGCTATTATTGGACAGGAGATATTGACCCTTCCTTCCAGAGCAGCCAACATTCTTGGAAGAGAAGGAAAGACCCTGTCCTTAGGGATTAATTCCTGTTCCTTTCAATTTCATCCTCCCATTCCACAGTTTCCCCCTCCACTACAACAAGGAAAACCAAAACCCCTTTCCTGCCTCCAGGGCACATATGTAAATAACCACCATTCTCTTGGGGAACACATGTACCTTGCTTCCCATCCACCACCACAATACAAAATATAACTTGCCATCAAAACCAAGAGAGCCCATGGATAACTCATGAATTTTAATGAGTTTTAAAATCAGGTCCTAAACTATTTTGTCTGCCTTTTACTTTCACAGACCCAGCAATTCTAAAAATTAGTCATGTTGACAGCTGATGGCAAGAATGAAGCATCTTTAGCAAACAGCTAAAACACGCTAAAATTTGTGAATTTGAGCCACCAGGATACAAAGAGAGCCATTTCATCAATTTGGGAGTGTCTATGCCTCCTTTCCCATCTGTTGTCTTTTCTTTCTAGCTGTTAATTAGCTCTTTGAACAGAAGGTGTGAGAGGTGGGGTATTTAATTACATAAAGTACATGACTATGGTCCGCACAGTTCTAAGAGGGACCATTCTCACTGCTTGCTGTTACCTTCAATAAAGGGATTAAGAAGACAGGTGAAACTATTGATTAAAATTAAGTTTTTGTATCACCCATGCACTTAGCCTAGTACATCATCCCTATTAATGAAAGAAAACCTTAGAATGTTGTGTAACTTTATGTCACTCAAATGAACAATTTAAAAGAAATCTATACTCTTGTAAAGCTTTTTCCTTGTTGCTCCCAATTATCTATCAGAATGACTTTGCTGTGGTTTTAACAAGGCTTTATTAAAAAAAACTACTTCATATGCATTCTTTAAAAACTATGGAAAACTCTAATTTGGATGCAGTCCTGTTTTAATTTTTTTTTTTTAATTTGGAGCTTCAAACACGTCAGTGTACAGCTGAAAGGCAGCTGAAAAAAATTCAGAGTTCCATTTAAGAAAATAGGCACTGACGCTGTTAGCTCTGCACAGTTTAAACTAACCTAACTTCATTTGCTGTACAAGAGCACAGGTGTCAAATTTAGACCCTTTTGTTTTTCCCTTTGAGGACACACACTGTACCATGGATTCTTTAGAGTATGGATGAGTTAGGAACACATTTGAAATAAAAGCGGTAGTTTCACTTCTGATTACCACGTTCATAAATTAGATTGCTGAAAGTTAGATCAGAATGATCTATTTACAAAATCTAGCAGCAAATATAAAAGTGGTTGTAATAGAAGTGTTTTCAGTTTTTGACTTTTTTTCTTTTAAAGTCAAGGGATCAGTGATCAAAAGACTAAAATCAAGAAAGCATATCTTAAAAGAATAAAATCGCATCTTGCAGGACATTTTCTTTTTTGTTTACTCACTATATCCTTTGGAGTTTTAATGACTAATACAAATGGCAATTGAACATAACTGCATAAAAACTGGGGAGAGACCTCTGTGTTACCACAGTAAAAAGGTGTTGTGTTTTTTTTTTTCAGAATTTCTCTTACATACCAAATTGCTCTGAAATTATCTGAATGGTTGATAAACATGGTGAGTGCTAAATTGCACACCAATTCCTGTAGCTTCTGGTTGCATGTTCCAGTTTTAAAGTCTGGCCCATAATGAATGTTTTCCTCAGGAGGGTGCTTTACATTTATTTATGATGATCAATTTTTAAGTATATGCCTGAAAAGTATGTGACATGATCCTGATAAATGCCCAAACATGCCAAAGCACAGGCTGAGATTTCACCTGGTCCTAAAATATTAAAGTAAGCCATCAATTCATAAATAGCTTATGCAGATTCCTAGCTCTGCCATAAAAGAGGTATAAGAAGGAAGTTTTAGGTCTAAGCAAAAAAATTTAAATATACCTTAATTTTAGCGTTTATTTGCTGAAACAGCTTTGAAAAAAGTTTCTGAGTTGGTGCTCAGGGAGAGTGCTGGATTGGAAAGATTAACTCAAAAGTATTAAAATTAAATATTAATGGTAGATTTTATTAAAATGCCAAAAGAATTATCAAATTATCTAATAATTTCACAAATAGTCGCACAGCTTGAACCATCACTTGGATTTGTTTCCTTTCTTTTTTTTTCTTTTCTGCTCTTCCACTTAGGCAATAGGAAGTCAGAGCAACTCTATCAGTGGGGCTGTAAGCTTGTGCTATGTTGCTTTCAAAGCCATCTTCTGTTTATTCTGCTGAACGTACAGGAGCTCTTCTTTTTATGCTTCTACATGCTGATGACTCTGTCTTCATTTTACTTTCCTTCCTCAATTGCAGTAAAGAAGTTGTACTGTTGTGCTTTCTCTGCTACATTAATGAGGTTAGGTTACTGCAATCTACAATGCTCTGAAGGTATTTTATTTTTAACAGGATCCATCCCTTAACAACAGGGACTTAAAATCCTCCTCCGGAACTCTGAGATAATCCCACCTGCAGTGTGGTGTTTATCTCCACCCCTGTGTTCACTTTCCCTGGCAGGTAGCCTAAAAGCATCCTCAGGAGGAGGAAGGGTGAGAGAAGGAGTTGGAAGTTCAGGTCATTGTTATTCTTCCTCTGTCTAGAGACAGGCTTCTAGATACCACTGGTCTCTCTGATGAGCTTAATTTTCCTTTAAAGTCAACTTTTAAGTTTTGAAATTTTTTTCCATTGGCTTTTTAAAAATTTTATTTATTTTTTAATTTTTGGCTGCGTTGGGTCTTCGTTGCTGCGCACAGGCTTTCTCTAGTTGTGGCGAGTGGGGGCTACTCTTTGGGGCGGTGCATAGGCTTCTCATTGCGGTGGCTTTTCTTGTTGTGGAGCACAGGCTCTAGGTGCGTGGGCTTCAGTAGTTGTGGCACACGGGCTCAGTAGTTGTGGCACACGGGCTTCGTTGCTCTGAGGCATGTGGGATCTTCCCAGACCAGGGCTTGAACCCGTGTCCCCTGCATTGGCAGGCTGATTCTTAACCACTGTGCCACCAAGGAAACCCTCCACTGACTTTTAAAATATAATTTTTAAAGAAGAGGTACTCAGGAAGGCATGCATTATTTAACATGGTGCCTGACTCTAGAACAGTATCTTGCCCAGAGGAGGTATTCCATAAATTTGTTTCAATGCATGAATTTAAAAAATGAAAGAACTGTAAACTAATCTTTAAAATGTAAGTCAAAAAGCCACACACACACACACACACACACACACACACACACCAAAAAACCCCAAAATGTGGTCCCTAAAAACTGTAATGGCAACAGCCAGAGATAACCAGATAAATTTTGGTATGTGCCCTCTTAGCCATATAACAGCTCATAAACACACATAAATCATGATGTATGTATTATTTTATAACTTTCCTTTTTGTGCTATTTTAACATGCAGTGAATATATTTGCACACATTAAATATTCTTTTGCAATGTCATTTTAATGACTACACAGCATTCAGTAAATCAGTAAAATAATCTCTCAATAATTTACCTTTCTCCCCTATTTTTGAACTTTAAGGTTGTCCCCTTCTTGGTATTATTATTATTATTATTAACAGGTAATGAACATTTGTGTGGCTGAATCTTTATGGATGTTCGTGATGGTTTCCTGATGATAAACTGCATGAAGCAGAATATTTAAGGTTTTGATTCATAATTGGCAAAATCTTTCTGGTAATTTAAATCAACTTTTGGTGTAGCTTGAGGTACAGTGCCTGCAGCTTTGCTGGGTCTTAGTTCATCATTTCCAATACTATTTACCCCTATCTCTGATTTTATATATTCAAGGCTCATCAAAGCAGTCATTCACCAAGGAGCCAGTTACTGAACCCTCAGAGAGGGCAGGAAACTCGTATCTCTTTCATTAAAAACAGCTCCATGGGTATTTCCAGCTGTTCTTTCATGCCCAGCTGGAGTAGTGTACATGTCTTTCAATTCTTTTTCTCGTAGCAATTCTAAAATGAATCTTGTACTCTTACAACTTTTCTAATCTTGACTGTGTTCATCCTTAATAAGTGAAGTAAAATGTGAATTTATTCATGTTTAAACTAAAACAAACATAACCTGATATTTTCCACTCACTTAATAAAAATAAATTTCAACTTACAAGAAAAGAATAAAAAGGTAGCCTTTCTTTAAAAATAATAGAATTTATGGCTATCTATGAATAACTGTCTCTAGAAGACTATTAAAATTTTCTTTAAACATTCATCTCCAGTTGGTAAAATATTTAGAATTGCTATTTTAAGATGATAACCAATCCTCTCAAACATGACTGGACACAAAATAATATGGCATCTAACTGGCTACTCACATTTAAAATTTAGCCTTAACTATTCTTATTGGGCTCAGAGTGGTCACCTGAGTAATTAAATGGCTTGTTCATTTTATTAGTAACCACTATAAATTAATGAAAAAAGGATTTCTTATCTTATAGGACTAGTGCCACAATGTTTCTAGTAATGACAGAGATACTCAGTGTGCTTTAGAAGAACTTAGTAGAGAAGGACTTGAAACCTTTTCCAAAAAGTAGAGGGTAGGGTAAGAGGGTAAGAGGTAAGAATTTAAGAGTGATTTCAGTGAATTTTTTGAATGCCTATGACAAAAGCCCTCTGGAACTAAAAATATCTGCCTTCAAGAGAGAAAAATAAACACTCATGCACAATTTCTTTGTTGAAATACTTCTAGCTGCTCCTTTAAGAACTTAAATCTTAAACCTTACTTTTAGCTCTATGAGTATTTTACATGGACTTCCTGTAAGTTATGAAATAATTTATCGTCTACATCGTGCTTTTCTTAATTAATTAATTAATTTGCGTCAGGTCTTAGTTAACGGTATGTGGGATCTTCATTGCTGCGTGCAGGATCTTCACTGCAGCATGTGGGATCTTTTCAGTGGTGGCATGTGGGCTCTTAGATGTGGCATGCAGGATCTAGTTCCCTGACCAAGGGTGGAACCCGGGCCCCTACATTGGGAGCACAAAGTCTTAACTGCTTGACCACCAGGGAAGTCCCTACATTGTGCTTTTCTAAATAGATCTATTTTCATGTATCCAATCAATAGAGATCTTTCATCTTCTAAAAATTTAGGTGCAAAGGATTTTTCCATAATCTTTACAAGTTCACAGGACACTACTATGAAGGACAGCTGGATCTTCCAAATATGTGCATGACAGCAAGCAATCCTTGTTTTACCCTCCATAACATCCATACAACCAGACGCTAATATTTAAGTTCTATGCTGTTAAGGAACATTCTCATTGCTTACTTAATTTTTAAAAAAATTTTTTTAATTTTATTTTTTTATACAGCAGGTTCTTATTAGTCATCAATTTTATACACATCAGTGTATACATGTCAATCCCAACTGCCCAATTCATCACACCACCATCCCCAACCCCCGTGGCTTTCCACCCTTGGTGTCCATATGTTTGTTCTCAACATCTGTGTCTCAACTTCTGCCTGCAAACTGGTTCATCTGTACCATTTTTCTACGTTCCACATACATGCGTTAATATACAATATTTGTTTTTCTCTTTCTGACTTACTTCACTCTGTATGACAGTCTCTAGATCCATCCACATCTCAACAAATGACCCAGTTTCGTTCCTTTTTACGGCTGAGTAATATTCCATTGTATATATGTACCACAACTTCTTTACCCATTTGTCTGTCGATGGGCATTTAGGTTGCTTCCATGACCTGGCTACCATAAATAGTGCTGCAACGAACATTGGGGTGCATGTGTCTTTTTGAATTATGGTTTCCTCTGGGTATATGCCCAGTAGTGGGATTGCTGGATCATACGATAATTCTATTTTTAGTTTTTAAGGAACCTCCATACTGTTCTCCATAGTGGCTGTATCAATTTATATCCCCACCAACAGTGCAAGAGGGTTCTCTTTTCTCCACACCCTCTCTAGCATTTGTTGTTTGTAGATTTTCTGATGATGCCCATTCTAACTGGTGTGAGGTGATACCTCACTGCAGTTTTGATTTGCATTTCTCTAATAATTAGTGATGTTGAGCAGCTTTTCATGTGCTTCTTGGCCATCTATATGTCTTCTTTGGAGAAATATCTATTTAGGTCTTCTGCCCATTTTTGGAATGGGTTGATTCTTTAATATTGAGCTGCATGAGCTGTTTATATATTTTGGAGATTAATCCTTTGTCCGTTGATTCATTTGCGAATATTTTCTCCCATTCTGAGGGTTGCCTTTTCATCTTGTTTATGGTTTCCTTTGCTGTGCAAAAGCTTTGAAGTTTCATTAGGTCCCATTTGTTTATTTTTGTTTTTACTTCCATTACTCTAAGAGGTGGATCAAAAAAGATCTTGCTGTGATTTATGTCAGAGAGTGTCCTTCCTATGTTTTCCTCTAAAAGTTTTATAGCGTCCGGGCTTACATTTAGGTATCAAATCATCATGAGTTTATTTTTGTGTATGGTGTTAGGGAGTGTTCTAATTTCATTCTTTTACACGTAGCTGTCCAGTTTTCCCAGCACCACTTATTGAAGAGACTGTCTTTTTTCCATTGTATATCCATGCCTCCTTTGTCACAGATTAGTTGACCATAGGTGCGTGGGTTTATCTCTGGGCTTTCTATCTTGTTCCATTGATCTATGTTTCTGTTTTTGTGCCAGTACCATATTGTCTTGATTACCATAGCTTTGTAGTATAGTCTGAAGTCAGGGAGTCTGATTCCTCCAGCTCCGTCTTTTTCCCTCAAGACTGCTTTGGCTATTCGGGGTATTTTGTGTCTCCATACAAATTTTAAGATTTTTTGTTCTAGTTCTGTAAAAAATGCCATTGGTAATTTGATAGGGACTGCATTGAATCTGTAGATTGCTTTGTGTAGTAGAGTCATTTTCACAATATTGATTCTTCCAATCGAAGAGCATGGTATATCTTTCCATCTGTTGATATCATCTTTAATTTCTTTCATCAGTGTCTTATAGTTTTTTGAATACAGGTCTGTGGTCTCCCTAGGTAGGTTTATTCCTAGGTATTTTATTCTTTTTGTTGCAATGGTAAATGGGAGTGTTTCCTTAAACTCTCTTTCAGATTTTTCATCATTAGTGTATAGGAATGCAAGAGATTTCTGTGCATTTTGTATCCTGCAACTTTACCAAATTCATTGATTAGCTCTAGTAGTTTTATGGTGGCATTTTTAGGATTCTCTATGTATAGTATCATGTCATCTGCAAACAGTACAGTTTTACTTCTTCTTTTCCAATTTGTTTTTATTTTATTTCTTTTGCATCTCTGATTGCCATGGCTAGGACTTCCAAAACTATGCTGAATAACAGTGGTGAGAGTGGACATCCTTGTCTTGTTCCTGATCTTAGAGGAAATGCTTTCAGTTTTTCACCATTTAGAATGATGTTTGCTGTGGGTTTGTCATATATGGCCTTTATTATGTTGAGGTACGTTCCCTCTATGCCCACTTTCTGGAGAGTTTTTATCATAAATGGGTGTTGAATTTTGCCAAAAGCTTTTTCTGCATCTACTGAGATGATCATGTGGTTTTTACTCTTCAATTTGTTAATATGGTGTATCACATTGATTTATTTGCGTATATTGAAGAATCCTTGCATCCCTGGGATAATACCCACTTGATCGTGGTGTATGATCCTTTAATGTGTTGTTGGATTCTGTTTGCTAGTATTTTGTTGAGGATTTTTGAATCTATATTCATGAATGATATTGGTCTGTAATTTTCTTTTTCTGTAGTATCTTTGTCTGGTTTTGGTATCAGGGTGATTGTGGCCTCACAGAATGAGTTTGGGAGTTTTCCTTCCTCTGCAATTTTTTGGAAGAGTTTAAGAAGGATGGGTATTAGCTCTTCTCTAAATGCTTGATAGAATTCACCTGTGAAGCCATCTGGTCCTGGACTTTTGTTTGTTGGAAGACTTTTAATCACAGTTTCAATTTCATTACTTGTGATTGGTCTGTTCATATTTTCTATTTCTTCCTGGTTCAGACTTGGAAGGTTATACCTTTCTAAGAATTTGTCCATTTCTTCCAGGTTGTCCATTTTATTGGCATAGAGTTGCTTTTAGTAGTCTCTTAGGATGTTTTGTATTTCTGTGGTGTCTACTGTAACTTCTTTTTCATTTCTAATTTTATTGATTTGAGTCCTCTCCCTCTTTTTCTTGATGAGTCTGGCTAATTGTTTATCAATTTAGTTTATCTTCTCAAAGAACAAGCTTTTAGTTTTACTGATCTTTGCTATTGCTTTCTTTGTTTCTATTTCATTTATTTCTGCTCGATCTTTATGATTTCTTTCCTTCTGCTAACTTTGGGCTTTGTTTGTTCTTCTTTCTCTAGTTTCTTTAGGTGTAAGGTTAGATTGTTTGAGATTTTTCTTGTTTCTTGATGTAGGCTTGTATAGCTATAAACTTCCCTCTTAGAACTGCTTTTGCTGCATCCCATAGTTTTGGATCGTCGTGTTATCATTGTCATTTGTCTCTTCGTATTTTTTGATTTCCTCTCTGATTTCTTCGGTGATCTCTTGGTTATTTAGTAACGTATTGTTTAGTCTCCATGTGTTTGTGTTTTTGACTTTTTTTTCCCTGTAATTCATTTCTAATCTCATAGTGTTGTGGTCAGAAAAGATGCTTGATATGATTTCAATTTTCTTAAATTTACTGAGGCTTGATTTGTGACCCAAGATGTGATCTATTTTGGAGAATGTTCTGTGCACACTTGAGAAGAAAGTGTAATCTGCTGTTTTTGGATGGAATGTCCTATAAATATCAATTAAATCTATCTGGTCTATTGTGTCATTTAAAGCTTCTGTTTCCTTGTTTATTTTCATTTTGGATGATATGTCCATTGTTGTAAGTGAGGTGTTAAAGTCCCCCACTATTACTGTGTTACTGTCGATTTCCTCTTTTGTAGCTGTTAGCAGTTGCCTTATGTATTGAGGTGCTCCTATGTTGGGTGCATATATATTTATAATTGTTATATCTTCTTCTTGGATTGATCCCCTAATCATTATGTAGTGTCCTTCCTGGTCTCTTGTAACATTCTTTATTTTAAAGTCTATTTTATATGATATGAGTATTGCTACTCCAGCTTTCTTTTGATTTCCATTTGCATGGAATATCTTTTTCCATCCCCTCACTTTCAGTCTGTATGTGTCCCTAGGTGTGAAGTGGGTCTCTTGTAGACAGCATATATTATGGGTCTTTTTATATATGGGTTTTTGTATCCATTCAGCACGCCTGTGTCTTTTGGTTGGAGCATTTAATCCATTCACGTTTAAGGTAATTATTGATATATATGTTCCTATGACCATTTTCTTAATTGTTTTGGGTTTTTTTGTAGGTCCTTTTCTTCTCTTGTGTTTCCCACTTACAGAAGTGCCTTTAGCATTTGCTGTAGAGCTGGTTTGGTGGTGCTGAATTCTCTTAGCTTTTGCTTGTCTGTAAAGCTTTTGATTTCTCCACTGAATCTGAATGAGATCTTTGCTGGGTAGAGTAATTTGGGTGTAGGTTCTTCCCTTTCATCACTTAAGTATATCATACCACTCCCTTCTGGCTTGTAGAATTTCTGCTGAGAAATCAACTGTTAACCTTATGGGAGTTCCCTTGTATGTTATTTGTCGTTCTTCCCTTGCTGCTTTCAATAATTTTTCTTTGTCTTTAATTTTTGCCAGTTTGATTACTACGTGTCTTGGCATGTTTCTCCTTGGGTTTATCCTGTATGGGACTCTCTGCACTTCCTGGACTTGGGTGGCTATTTCCTTTCCCATGTTAGGGAAGTTTTCTACTATAATCTCTTCAAACATTTTCTCTGGTCCTTTCTCTCTCTCTTCTCCTTCTGGGACCCCTATAATGTGAATATTGTTTCATTTAATTTTGTCCCAGAGGTCTCTTAGGCTGTCTTCATTTCTTTTCATTCTTTATTCTGTTCCTCAGCAGTGAATTCCACCATTCTGTCTTCCAGGTCACTTATCCGTTCTTCTGCCTCAGTTATTCTGCTATTGATTCCTTCTAATGTAGTTTTCATTTCAGTTATTGTATTGTTCATCTCTGTTTGTTTGTTCTTTAATTCTTCTAGGTCTTTGCTAAACATTTCTTGCATCTTCTCGATCTTTGCCTCCATTCTTTTTCCGAGGTCCTGGATCGTCTTCACTATCATTATTCTGAATTGTTTTTCTGGAAGGTTGCCTCTCTCCACTTCATTTCGTTGTTTTTCTGGGGTTTTATCTTGCTCCTTCATCTGGTAGATAGCCCTCTGCCTTTTCATCTTGTCTATCTTTCTGTGAATGTGGTTTTTGTTCCACAGGCTGCAGGATTGTAGTTCTTCTTGCTTCTGCTGTCTGCCCTCTCTAACTTTTATATTTTCTTGTCAGCTATGCTTCAAATGTTCTTGCTTTATATACACCTTAGGATAACCAGATGTTCTTCCGAATTCCTACCTTAAGAATTTGACCTTAGCAGTGATTTTAATCAAGGAAGAAAGAAGATTCCTGGAGCATGTTTTCCTGTTTAACATACATTATTCTCCCTTCTAAACTAATCCAATGGCCTTTCTCTGGATCTTGGCCAGGACACACCTTGACCACCAATAACAAAGCATCCTCTTTCTCCCTCATTCCCAATTCACAATATCCTTTGTTGCAATTAAAACCTTTCTCCACAAATAATTAGTTACTTTGGGCCAATTAAATTCGAGCCTCCTTCTGTTGGCAAACCACCAGGTTATTTTTTGAAAGTTCTTGCCTACAGAAAGTCGTATAAATAAACCACAGTTATTCCTAGCTGTGCTTGGGCTCTGTGAGAGCACAGCCCTCTCAGAAGCAGATCTGAGCCCCTGGGATGAGCACTTCAATGTGTGGAATTATTCATATGCCTCCCTTTTGTATCTGTAAAGTGCTGATGACTCATAAACAGTAGGACCCAAGCTTCTCAAAACTGTAAGCTTCTACCAAATCCAGCTACTAGGAGGTACCAGCTTGTTTAAATCAGAATATGTGTTCAGTCAACTGCTCTCCACATGTGCCTTCTGAATTATTTAACAGTAACTTTGCTGAAGAGATGCATTCATCTCTTCCCAGTACTAGCTTGAAATCCCAGCTATAGCTCATGGATAAATAAAGATCTACTTTAACTTACTGTGACCACTGACACATGAATACTATTCTGTAGGCCAGATGTTCTCAACAAGGCTGATTATAACCTCTAACAGACATCTAGCGATGTCTGGGGACATTTCTGACTGTCGAAAATTAGAGGGGGCATTGGTTCCTACTGGCGTTGAGTGAGGAGAAGCCAGGGATGCTACAAGGCATCCTACAATGCACAGGATAGCCCACACAACAAAGAGTCATCCTGTTCAATATGTCAACAGTGCCAAGGTTGAGAAAGCCCGCTGTAAGGGAATGAAATAAAAGCAGGTAAAAGAAAAGTATTCCCATTGAAACTTTAGAAAGTGTTACCATCCAAGAAGTATAGAGATCTGACTTAGAACTTCCTAATAGGAAGACAAGTTTCTAAATAGAAGTCCTATGATGGGAGTGCCCTAGTAGATTCTTATAAAGGAGTTTAGTAAACTTGAATCCACTGGCATATAGACCAAGCTCCAGAGAAAGTGTAATCATTAACTTGATAGTGTTCATAACTAGTGAGAAACTCATCCTTCACATTTAATTTGACTGCACAGAAAATGTGTGAGTTGAATGAAGAAGAAAATAGAAAACAGAGGCTAACTAAACCATCTAAAAGACTTTAGGTATAGCCTTTTAAAAATCCATTTTAAATCTTTTCTCCTTTGGGGCTGTGTTGGGCTTGGAGGATGGAGTACAAATAAATATCTTCGGTTGTGACACAGGAGAAAACCTCCAGCTATTTTCAGACTTTAATCATCTTACCCACATTACAGATACCGGCTGTCTGGCAGATGCTCAGAGGAAAGAGCCTTATCAGCCCTCAGCATCTAATTACTTATCTTAGAGAAAATCAGGCAAGATTCCAAGCCTACGGAAGACTCATGCTCTGTTGGGAGTTATTAATTACAAGCAGACTTAAGAAGCATTCATTTGTTTTGGTAATCATGCCAGAGAGTGTACAGCTCTGCCAAACAACATGGGAAGAGAAGACTGGGGAGAAGGTGAGCTGCTCGTCTCAGCTGGTAAAGGGGGGATTAAAACCAGATGGACCCAATTTGTCTCCTTTAGCCAAGTTCCAAATAAAATATTCCTTTGCCGAAATTTAAATTAAACTGATGCATGACTGCCCCACTCCTGAGTAAGAATTTAAATCAATTCCTTTTTTAAAATGATTTCCTATTTTATTGTTATTGTTGTTCTGAAGACCTTGAGAGAGTTAAAACATCACAAACACACACACACACACACATCTGCATACACATGGGAAAGAAGACTGGAAGAAAACAGACCAAAATTTAAACAGGGGTTATCTCTGGATGGTGGGATTATAGGGGATTTCAAGTTTCTTTTTATATTTCTATAATGTTTCCAAATTTTCTACAATTAAGCACATATTAGTTTTATAATCAGAAAACAACCTGCAATAGGGTAATTATACCTCTCTGCCTTTCTATTCCATTCCCTAACTATAATCCAATTCTACCTCCACTGCTATCCTTTAAATATTGACATGAGTACTTATGCTGAAAAAGGGTAAATAACCATTGATACTAGATCAAATCAGATGAAAATCTCACCCAGTATTACCTATTTATAGAGCTGACTGTATAACATGTTGTTTAGTGGGTAACACGTTAACATGTTACTGAAGAACTAGTTTATCCAAGGACCTCTCAAATTCTATCTTCCACAGTACACATACCCTTATATTCTGGCAACGGACAGTGAGAAGGAAAGGATGAAAGAAAATAGAAAAGAGTCACAACCAGGCCAATTATAGGACATACTGAAGATACGAGGCTCAAACCTTGAAAAGGATCTGAAGTATAATTATGTTTTAGCTCAGTGTCCCAAGTTGTATGCAATGTATGCATTCAATGAAATAATTTGATACACTGATGATATAAGGTGTCTGATGGTGGCCTAAGCAAAGCACCAAAAAATTCTGCAATATAGAACACAGATTTACCTAAATTTCACGGTCATTAGAGAATTGAGAGAAAGTATTTGTTTTGCTATCATCCTAAGAAAACTCAAATGACTGAATTTATGC
Source organism: Delphinapterus leucas (assembly GCF_059928025.1). Classification (NCBI taxonomy): domain Eukaryota; kingdom Metazoa; phylum Chordata; class Mammalia; order Artiodactyla; family Monodontidae; genus Delphinapterus; species Delphinapterus leucas. The sequence goes on along the minus strand of NC_143136.1, from coordinate 38,367,100 downwards.
ATATCAAAGCAAGAATTGATAATCTGACCTCAAAAAAAAAGTCAACAACATTTAAGGTTCAAAGGCAGAGCCACATCAAACATTAATAGGTATTACCACTGAAGACAAATACATCCTCTTAAAATTAAAGTCTAGATAGTTAAGCAAAAGATAATGAAATTCCTGTGTAAGTATCAATACAAACTGAAGAAAATACCTGTGCCTACCACTCAGTTAATGAGGCTTTCTTGATATAAGTCAATAAGTGAGCAATAAATTATGCCCACAATGATCCTGGAAGCAGGTAAGCGATCCTGTCCTAACTAGCTATTTCTAGTTCCATGGTGTTAACAATGGGGAATTCTTGGGCATATACCCAGAGAAAACCATAATTCAAAAAGATACATGTACCCCAATGTTCACTGCACTACTATTTACAATAGCCAGGTCATGGAAGCAACCTAAATGCCCATCAACAGACGAATGGATAAAGAAGATGTGGTACATATATACAATGGAATATTACTCAGCCATAAAAAGGAATGAAATTAGGTCGTTTGTAGAGACGTGGTGGGACCCAGAGACTGCCATACAGAGTGAAGTAACTCAGAAAGAGAAAAACAAATATCGTACATTAATGCATATATGTAGAATCTAGAAAAATGGTACAGATGAACTGGTTTGCAAGGCAGAAACAGAGACACAGATGTAGAGAACAAACATATGGACACAAAAGGGGAAAAGCCGGGGGCAGGGGTGGTGGTGGGATGAATTGGGAGATTGGGATTGACATATATACACTAATATTTATAAAATGGATAACTAATAAGAACCTGCTGTATTAAATAAATAAATAAAATTAAATTTAAAAAAAAAACCCAAAACAATGGGGAATTCTTATTTGATTTATAACAATTTCCTCATGACTACAGGGCCATATGGATATTCCCAGAGCTCTTTTAGAATAATAGTCCTAGTAACTTCGTGGTTAAAGCATCACTTACAGAATGCCTTCTGTACAGATACTATGGTGACAGATGTTTTGAGGTCACAGAATATGGAAAAGATATGGGTCCGGGTGACATCAACCTGAGGCAGACATGGAAAAATTGGACTAATACTTTGGACCAGTACTCCCTCATCCTCTCGATGCTCTTACGTTGGCCTCTAGCTGTGCAAGTCTCCCCCACAGAGCAAAATTTATGCCCTTTTTCTCATTCTCTCAAGCTTTTGCTGTCTCAGAGCTCAGATGTCAGCAGGTAGTAATATGTTCCCTTCTAGGACATTAATTTTCAGTTTAACTGAAACATAATACCTTGACCCAGCAGAATCATTCCAGTATCAAGAATTCTATGCAAGCAGCACACAGATCAAGATACACAACATTACTAATGATTCAAAGTCCTTCTCATGCCCCCCCTTGCAATCATTAATCCCTTCCATGAGTAAACACTATCCTGACCTCTAACAACATAGATTAGCTTGGCTCATTTCTGAGCTCTTTTTAAAGGGTATCATAAAGCATGTATTCTTTTGTATCTGGCTTCTTTTGCTCACCATTATGTACGTGAGATTAACCCATGTTGCAATGTGTAGCTGTAAATCACTCATTCTCTGCTTGCTTTATAGTATCTCACTTTAACTACACCACGATATATTTTACCATTCTACTGTGGAAGAGCACTGGGTAATTTCCAGTTTGGGGTTGTTATGAATAGTACTTCCTGAACATTCTTTGCATGTCTTTTGGTAGTCAGATTTAGACATTCTTGTTGGGTGTATACCTATGTGTAGAATTGTTGGGTCAGGGGGCATGCATAGTTTTAGCTTTAATTTACATTGCCAGTTTTCTAAAGGGTTTCATCATTCTGCTTTCACTTAGGATTCTGAAAGCTACAAGAGCACACTGCTCCTACCCTAACAATGGGAAAAAAGATAGTCTACACAATCATCACTTTTCTTGAGCTCATCAGAGAGCTGAGGTCACAAGGCAACTAAGTAAATTAATTCAGAAGAGTAATAAGCCCATCCAAGGAGAAAAGGGACACATGAACTGTCTCACCTATGGCACAGCATGTGTGAAAGTAGTGACGTCCATAAAAAAGCAGGAAAAAAGAAATCAACTCAAATTTCTAATGAATTCTTAAAGGCCAAGCTGTCTTTTAGAATAGCTGGGAATATCAGACACAAGGGGAGTTTGCACTCAACTTGAAATTTCTTTACCATAGGTCTCCACTGGGTGCTTATTAGCAAGACTGGGGGCAGAATGGGAGACCAAGGAGAACCCTCCTTGGTGGAGGAGGTATGGAGGAGGTGATTGGCTGCCACTGCAAGATAAACAGGAAACGCTGCCTGTTTCCCTGGATTCTTCTCTCATACAGAGTAAAAGTCTTAGGCCAGCAGGATGGGGCGACAACTCTTTCATCCCTAGGACCCAGACAATATTCCACTAGTTCTGGTGGAGGGGTAAAAGCAAAATCAGTCTTCCTCTAAAGAGGGGCAGAAGCAAAAATCCTCTGCCCCTGGGGACGGCAGAAAATCCTTTTAGGCCTATATGTTATATCTACAAAAAGCAGAGTTCTGCTATCACTCAGGGAGTGGCAGGAACCTCTCTCTTACTCAAGAACCACCATAGATATAGTGCTGCGTTTGTCTATCAAAGGGTAGAAGAGTAGGAATGCTGGGAATTCCCTGGTGGTCCAGTGGTTAGGACTCTGCACTTCCACTTCAGGGGGCCTGGGTTTGATCCCGGTTGGGGAACTAAGATCCTGCAAGCTGCAGCATGGTCAAAAAAAAAAAGCAATCTACTGCAGATGTAACAGCATGGAAAAGGACCACTCCTGTGGAACAGGGATGCAGGGACTGCTGAAAGGTGAGAGTGAAGAAGAAATACTGAGAAAAACCTTTTGGCAGCTCAGTTTCCACTTTAAGCTCAAGGTAGCAATGGCTTGTTCCAGAGGAATTTTAAGTCTCTGGTGTACTGAAGATAACCATGCCAACAACAAAACTCAAACCCAGCTCAGTTCCTGACTAGACTGATGCATGCTCACACTAACACTGAGAAGAAGAGGCCTATCCATTTCCAGCTGTGATTATTATTTACCTCAGTCTCTACTGTTCTTCCACACAAAACACTGACCATTCACTCAAAAATTATGAGAGATACAAAAGGCAAGAACACCCCCTCAACCTATTTTTAAGAGATAAAGCAATACAGAACCAGACTCAAAGACGGATGACCCAAATGGGTGAAACGATCATGTATGGACTTTAAAATACCTAAGTTAACTAATGTTAAAGAATTCAGTGGAAAAGGTAGAAAATATGTATGAATAAATGTGGAATTTCAGCAGATAGATGAAAATTATAGAAAGAATTAAATGGAAACACTAGACAAAGAGTCATGATATCAGAGATGAAGAATTCCTTCTACGGGTTCATCAGCAGACTAAATACATACTATGGAAGAAAGAATCGGTGAACTTGAAGACAGGTCAATCTGAATGATCCAAACATTTGAAATAGAGGGGAAAAAAGAGTGAAAGAGAAAAATAACAAAGTATCCACAGCTATCAAACAGTCTAACATACATGTAACTGGAGTCCCAGAAGATGAAACAAGAATGAGCCAGCAAAATACTTGAAGAATTTCCCAAAACTGAAAAACAAACAACCCCCCAAAAAACCATAGATCAAAAAATCCCAGAGAATTTCAAGCAGTTTAAATATCAAAGCAGGGGAAACACACCTATATACATGTTAGTCAAACTGCTGAAACCTATAGATAAGAGAAAATCTTGAAGGCAACCAGAGAAAAAAAAGAAAGATTACATCCAGAGAAACAAAGAATTATAGCAGATTTCTCATCAGAAATTTTGTGAGCCCGAACCATGGAGTGACATTAGGAAAGTACTGAAATAAAAAAAGTTGTCAACACAGCATTCTATAACCAGTGAAAATCTCTTTAAAAATGAAGGGTGAACAAAAGGGCTTTTTAAGACAAAGTGGTTTTTCTCTTAACAACTGTATGAGTGTGATACTTGTTCCACATCCTTACCAATACTTGGTATTTTCTTTTTCATTGGTCATTTTGGTGGGTGTGAAGTTGTAAGCATATTGTAGACCGAAGATGTCCATGTTCTAATTCCCAGAACATGTGACTATACTACCTTACATGACAAAAGAGAATACACAGATGTGATTAAGGTTATGGACCTTGAAATTGAGAGATGATTGTGAATTATTTGGGTGAGCCTAACCTAATCATGCAAGTCTTTTGAAGTGGAGAACCTTTTTCAGCTGTGGACACAGACAGATATGATGATGGAAGAAGGGTCAGAGAGATACAACATTGCTGGTTTTAAAAATGGAGGAAGGGGGTAGACCCAAGGAATGAGGGCAGCCTCTAGAAGCTGAAAAGGCAGGGAAGTGAGTTCTTCCCTAGGGCCTCCAGAAAGGAATGCAGTGCTACTGACACTTTTAGTGCAGTCAGGTCTGTGTTGGACTTCTAACCTACAGAACTGTAAAGTAATAAATTTGTGTTGTTTTAAGACACTAAATTTGTGGTAATTTGTTATATCACACTAATACAATAGAACACTAATTTATGTTTCCCTAATGACTAATAGAGTTGAACAACTTTTAATGTATTTATTGGATATCCTCTTTTCTGAAGTGCCTGTTCACACCTTTTGCCCATTTTTCTACTGGGTTTCCTATTGTTTTCTTAATGGTTTTTAAGGCTTCTTTATATATTCTGTAAGAGTTCTGTACACATTCTGAATACAAGACCTTTGTCATATTGCACTCTGAATGTTGCCTTTACACTCTCTTAGTGGTGTCCTTTAATGAACAAAATTTTAATGTTAATATATTCCAATCTATCCAATTTTTCCTTGTGGTTTATTAGTTTTGTGTCTTATTTAAGAAATCTTTTCCTCTGAGTCATGAAGAAGTTCTCCTATGTTTTCTTCTAAAAGCTTTATTATTGTAACTTTCACATCTAGATTTGCAATTCATCTTGAATTGTTTTGTAGATGATAAAAAAATTCATTTTCCCCATATGCATATTCAATTAAAATTTAGTGAAAAGACCCTTTTGCCACATTTATCATAAATCAGGATAGTATATGTGTGGATCTATTTTTCAACTCTCCATTCTGTCCCATTGTAAGTTACCTATCTTCACTCCAAAGCCATGCTATTTTCATTACTACAGCTTCGTAACAGATTTTGATATCTGAAAGTGTAAGACCCCAGGTTTTTCTTTTTTCAAGACTGCCTTGTATAATCTTTGCCCTTTGCACTTCTATATAAAATTTTAAATCAGCTTTTCAATTTACACACATGTACAAAGCCCTACAGGGAGTCTGATGAGTCTGTGTCAGTTTGGGGAGAGTTGTTATCTTTACAACATTGAGTCTTAATCAATGGAAAGAATCTATTTTTCCATTTACTGAAGTACAGTTAATTTTTTTGAAGTATAGTAAATTTTATGGTATGGGCATTTAATATATTTATGCTACTGAAAATTGTAATTGTTAAAGTAGTATCTTTTTAAAATTTCATTTTCTGTTTGTTGTTACTAGGATATAGAAAAGCAATTGATTTTTAACATATTAACCTTATACATGGTAAGATAAGGGCATTTATTTAGGTCATCTTTAATTTTTCTTAATAATGTTTTATAGTTTTTATAGAAAGATAATTTACATAACATTTTAGATGCTGATGCAAATTAAAATATTTTTGTAAATGATATCTTTAAAAATGTGTATATCCTATTTGTTTTGTTGCTGGTATACAGAAATATAATTGCTTTTTGTATGTTGACCTTATACCCTTATCAATCCATCTTTTTTTGTTGTTGTTTATAAATTTATTTATTTTTATCTTTGGCTGTGTTGGGTTTTTGTTGCTGCACGTAGGCTTTCTCTAGTTGCAGTGAGCAGGGCCTACTCTTCATTGCGGTGCACGGGCTTCTCATTGCGTCGGCTTCTCTTGTCGCAGAGCACAGGCTCTAGGCACACAGGCTTCAGTAGTTGTGGCACGTGGGCTCAGTAGTTGTGGTTCGTGGGCTCTAGAGCACTGGCTTAGTAGTTGTGGAGCACGGTCTTAGCTGCTCCATGGCATGTGGGATCTCCCCGGACCAGGGCTCAAACCCGTGTCCCCTGCATTGGCAGGCGGATTCTTAACCACTGTGCCACCACGGAAGTCCTTCAATCCATCTTGAATTGAGTTTTGTATGTGGTGTGAGGTAGAAGAAAAGATTCATTTCTCCCTATAGGCATATGCAATTGACCTGCCACCTATCTTAATATCTGTAACTTAATTACATTTGCAAAGACCCTTTTACCACGTAAGGTAGCATATTCAAAGGTTTCAAGAATGAGGGCGTGAACATCACTTGAGGGCCATTCTGTCTACCACACTTAATGCCTTTTCTTCCCTTACTTCACCAGCTTGGACTCCCAGTCTAATGTTGAATAGAAGGGGACACAACAGGCATATTTGTCTGTTTCCCACTGTAAGGAAAAAAATCTTTTAATATTTCACTCTTAAGTACGATGTGTGCCACAGACATTTTGCAGATAATCTTTATCAGATTAATGAAGTCCCTTTCCATTCCTAGTTTGCTAAGCCTTTTAAAAATCATAACTGGACACTGAGTTTTACCAAATATTTTTGCTACATTGATGGAGATGTTTATCTGATATTTTTCTTCTTTTTCTGTTAATGTGGTAAATTGCCTTCATTGATTTTCTAATGCTAAACTACATTTGTATCCCTAGAATACTCCCACTCAATTATCTCAATTACGATGCAGGTCTTCTCTTATTCCATACATTGTTGCATTTAATTTGCCAACATTTTGTTTAGGATTGTCAGTACTTTTGAGTGGACGTTTTCAGTCTAAAAAATATTCAGCCTAAAAAAATCTACCTTAAGCAACATAAGAACTGTAGATAACATTAAAAAAAGAATAGATCTTTAACCCCAAGCCCTTTATATTATTCTGAATCTTGTCTACAGTGATCTAACCACATAACAGTTCTGTTTGTTTTTATCTAAAGTTTTTTGTGATATCTTTATCTAAATGAAATGAAACATGTTGAGGGTTGAGATAAGACAAAGAATCTTATAGAAACCACATACTTCCAACAGAAAAGTTCTTTCATTTATTGCCTGCATTTTTGGCAGTTCACAACATATGCTGAGTCCATTGGGATGGAGCTGGGTCCACTTTATAGTGAGCAGTACCCGGTATAGTATATGTTCTCAATAAACATGCAGTGAATTGAAAATGAAACCACCAGATGGTGCCACTGCAGGTGATAGTCCAATTCTTCGTTCAACAGTAAAGAATGTTATCTTTTTAAGTACTATCTGGAAAAATGTCTTGGGATTGTAGTTATGCATATACTAATAACTAACTACCCCTTCATCTCATCCTTGACACTGCAGGTCTCCAAAGTCACCAAATATTTAAATCAATGTGGCTTAAAGTTAACAGAAAAAAGCACTAGAGTTGAACTGGGGGATTCAAAGAGATGCTCTCTCTACATTTAGACTGTGAATCTTTTTTTTTTTCCCAGCATTTAATTGTTTATTGCCCTGTGTTCTGCAAATTAAAACCTTTTAAACAGAGAAGGGATACCATACAAGATGAAAAGAGATAATCGATAATTTTAATGAAAATTGAAGTAGCCTAGATTTTGTCAGTCTGCTTAATTATTTTACCTCCCAGGGTATTAGTAGTTCACTGATAAAATGTGAATGCTTATCTACAAAGGCTTTGATTATTAGAGAGTCTTTATATAACTCTGGGGCTTAATCACCACTATAAGTTGGCATCTAAAACAAAAAGGCAGCAGGTCTCCTGGATTTCATACTATTTAAAATGTATTCAGTCCCCTACCCATTATCCACCTATCTATCAACAAAAATACTCATCTGAGAGCTAATTCAGTTGAAGTTCTGCACTGCAAAACATTTGATTGCATTAAGTGACAGACATATTTAAATGGTGACAAGTAGTCAACCCTGTAAAATATTCAGGGTCATGGGTGTTACATTTGATCAATTCCACTTGCTGAGCACATCCAGTTCTTTGTGTATTACCAGGCAAAACAGTAACATTGCCCTCATGTTTCCATGGTGACTTCTGAGAGCAATTCTTAAGTTTAAGTAATTCTCTTCTAGATGATATTCTTAGTTTACCCTAAATTATATTATCATTGTGTTAATTTACTTTCTGCCTCAGCACAAGGTGAAATTTATTTGCCTAGGACAAGGGAGGTTTTATTTGAGAGGCAGGGGTAGGTTGGAGAGGGATGTAAAATCTGAGGGACATGGTAATATGATTAAAAACTGCAGAAAAAGAGAAAAAAGGAAATACTAGATTTGAATACACTTTTTTTTTTTAATAATTAAAAAAAACTATGTGATAGTAAAAGTACCCTGCTTCAGAAAGGCATTTTGCTTACCTGGTCTCAGTCCCCACAAAAGCTGTATAAACCAACATAAATGTATCTTCAGATACCATTTTTAATCTTAAATTACAGTATAAATTACCCACTCTAAGCATCAATTAACATTTTAGTGATTCTAGCTCAGTCATTAAAATATACAGCTTTAAAGAAAATTTCTACTGATTCAATTAAAGCTAATCTTGGTGGGATTCTGAAACTCTAGCTAAACACCACAGACTACCTCTGGCTAATGAACATTAAAAGAATCAACGCAGATTCAATTAAGTGGGTAAAGAAAGCTGTTATTATTTTAAGCAAAATTAAAACAGATGGGAGAGACTGACACACATATATTCAGATGTGTACCTGCCTCACGTTTAATCTTTTATGAATGACTGATCCCAGATGGTAATGGGATTCAGGAGCACAATTTGAGATACAGTATCCATTTGCCTTTTACTCCAATGTACGATGTCAGTTACAACTTTTCTATTTAGTGGATGATGCAAATATCATCAAAAGGAAAGAAACCATCATGAAAACTTCTGATATCCTGAAAATGACATGTTGGTCAATTGGTCTAACCAAGTCCAAACATCTACCCACATTCTCCATCATTCAACTCATTTCAGATTTGGTGCTACTATCCCACATTCACACAAATGGGGAGGGGGGGGTGGCGGTGATCAGACAAGAAATCTAGAGAGACAAACACAGCAAATGCATTGTGTTGACGAGTGTCGGGTAATCTCTCATTAACCACTGAACCCAGAATGGGATGTGCCCTCCCCTGAACTCTCACAGCATAGCACCTGTACTCTTCTGGAAGATCACATTTTATTTTGGATAATGATAAAAATAACAAAAATACAAAATCCTAACAGACCAACAATACAGTTGACCCTTGAACAACATGAGTTTGAACTGCACAGGTTCAGTAATACGTGGACTTTTTTCACTAAATGCATACTACAGGACTACGTGACCTGCAGCAGCTGGCTGAATCCTTGAATTGGGGGGGAAAAATGCTATGAAGTTGTCACTCTATACTAAATGGCCTCCCAGTGATCAATTGAATGTTATTGTTTACCATTAACAAAACTACTTTTCCAAGTACAGAATGGCCCACAGAATTTAAATCCAGTGATGTTATCACTTAGGTTATAGGGATCTGCTCATAAGAGAAAATAAATCTTAGTTATTGCTGAGTGGTTTGGTTTTTCTAAATATTCCTTTCAGCTGTTACAGATGGCTGGGCCTCTACCCTTCTTTGGAATCTCAGAAGGGCCCTTTGTTCTTTGTGAGCATCATCACCCCATGACCTGGAGGCACAGGTGTGTATGTGAGCACTTAGTCTGATTTAAAAATGCTCGGGCCTCTACATTTTCTGTTACTGAATGAGGGTCAAGAAGGGAAGTGATTATCAGAGGGACCTGGTCTAGACCTCACAAGCCAGGAGTCCTTGGCGGCTGCCAAGAATAAAGTGTCTTTGGAGAAACAATCTTGCTGGGAAGTCCCTCCCCCTCACTCCCACCCACTCCACCCCCAGCTGGAAAGGGTCATCCCTGGCAGCTGCTATCATAAGAAGAGTGAGGCCAAGCTGACAGCAGCTGTTACAAACATACTGAACAGAGATTTCAGGAGGAAGGCTGGGCCCAAGGAAGAGTGCTTTTATGAAAATACGTGAGGTCCAGCGGTCAGCGCTGCAGATTTCCAATAATGGCACGTACTTCAGAACTGTAGCTAGGGTGCTTTTACCCATCACAGGATAGGGAATGCTATAAGGTAGTTCTGTTCTCCTGACACAAAAGGAAAATGCAGACTGCCTTGCCTAAGGCTTTCCAGAGAAATGGATGACACAGACATAACCGATACTGGTACTGTCTGAGGTCCTCCTGCTTCCCTTTGACAAAGCTGAAACACTGCTCATCTCAGTGATATCTTGTTTGGACATCACTCTCTTGGTTGATGTGAATTCAGATCCTCTGGGACAGCTTTGTCTTTTAAAGTCTGGAGTTTGCCAGTCCTCCAGACAGTAGAGCATATGGTTAAAAGCCTGGAATTTAGAGTTAGATAAACATGGATTTGAGTCCCGCTTCTATATCACACCAACTGTAAGGCCCAGGGCAAGTTACTCCATTTCGTTGTACTTTAGGATACTCACGTGTGAAACATGGATTAGAAACAGGAGTTATTTCACAGTGCTGTTGTGAGAATTAAATGAGATGATGTAGGCACAGGGTCTACCCCAATATGCTTACAATAAATGTCCATTATTATGACTTTATTAAAAATAAGCATGGTTGTTAAACTTGTCCCCCATGAGAAAAGGCTTTGAAAGAGAATTAGGGCTTTGTTTTGCATGAGGGATTGATTCTTTCAAGGACCGAGGGTCTGTTGACCTTGTATTTTTGGTCAAAATTCCATGAAATTTGGTGCCATAAAGTTCAGGACCCACTCAGGTTCCAGAAGGACCTCTGCATAGGGGTATCTATAAGGCCATTTGACAGATGAGCCTGGGCCTTGGAGAGGATTGAGGTTAGAGATACAGATTTGGAAGTTTCTTCCAGGGGAACTTGAGTGTGCAACTGAGTGGGCTGTGCTGTGCAGTGGAGCCATTTTTCTAATGGCTAATGATGTTGAACATCATTTCAGGTGCTTATTTGCCACTTGTTTATCTTCTTCAGTGAAATGTCTGTTAGTGCCTTTTGCTCACTTTCTAATGGGTTTGTTTATCTGTTGACTTTTGAGAATTCTTTATATATTCTAGATATTAGTCCTTTCTCAGACATGTGGTTTGCACATATTTTCTTCCATCCTTCAGCTTGTTTCTTCATTCTCTTAACAGGGTCTTTCACAGAGCAAAAGTTTTTAATTTTGATGGAGTCCAATTTATCAATTTTTTTAAAAATTGGTATTAAGAACTCTTTGCCTATTAAGACTTTTAGTTGGTATTAAGACTCTTAGTCTTAGATCCTGGAGATTTTTTCCTATGTTTTATGTTTTACCTTTAAGTCTATGATCCATTTTGAGTTCACTTTTATATAAGGTGTGAGACTTAGATTAAGGCTCATTGTTGTTTGCCTATGCTATCCAACTGCTCCAGCACCATTTGTTGCAAACTCTACATTTCCTCTATTGAATGTCTTTTGCACCTTTGTCAAAATTAGTTGGGCATATTTGTGTGTGGCTATGACTGGGTTGTCTATTCTGTTCCACTGATCTATGTATCTTAAGACTGCCAATACCTGACAATCTTGATTACTGTAGCTATAAGTCTTGAAATTGGGTAAACTGATTTCTCCCACTTTTTCTTTCTCAAAATTGTTTTAGCTATTCTAGTTCCTTTGCCATTCCATATAAAGTTTAGAAAAATATTACCTCTATTATAAAAAAACTTTGCTGTTATTTTGATAGGAATTTGATAGGAATTTCATTAAGCTTACAGATTAACTGGGGGAGAACTGGGGGAGAATCTTTATTATGCTGAGTCTTCCAATCCATGAACATGGTCTCTCCATCATTTTATATCTTTTTTGATTTCTTTCATCAGCATTTTGTAGTTTTTAGCATATAATCCCATATTTCATTTTTGCGGGGGCAGTTGTAAATAATATTGTATTTTTAATTTGATGTCCACATGTTCATTTCTAGTATACTGAAATGCAATTGATTTTGGTGTGTTTGTCTTGCATCTTGTGACCTTGCTGAAATCACTTATAATTTCTAGTTGTTTTTTCTTGATTCCTTGGGATTTTCTATGTAGACAGTCGTCAGCTGCAAAGAGGAAAAGTTGTTTTTTTTTTTTTCCTTTCTGATCTTTATGCCTTTCACTGCTTTTTCTTGCCCTATTGCCCTGGCTAGAACTTCCAGCACAATGTCAAGTAGGAGCAGTGAAAGCAGACATCCTTGCCTTCTTCCTGATTTCAGGTGAAAACATTTAGTCTTTTACCATTAAGTACAATGTTAGCTGTTCTTTATTAAGTTGTTAAATGCTCTTTACCAAGTTGAAGTTCCCCTCCTTTCCTTTTTTTCTGAGAGTTTGAAAATTGTTAATGGCTGTTGAATTTTGTCAAACATTTTTTCTACAGCGTTTGACACAGTCATGTGATTTTTCTTCTTTATCCTGTTAATATGATGAATTACATTGACTGATTTTCAAATATCAAAATAGGCTTTCCTGGTAATAAATCCCACTCAGTTATGGTATATAATTCTTACTGAATTCTATTTGTTAATATTTAAGGATTTTTTTGCATATATATATACATACACTTCTTTTTTTGTACTACCATTGTTTGCTTTTAGTATCAGGGTATTAGCTTCACATATGAATTAAAAAGTGTTCCCTCCTCTTCTATATTTCAGAAGAGATTGGGTAGAAATGGTGTTAATTCCTCCTTAAATATTTGGTAGAATTCTCCAGTGATACCATCTAGACCTAGAGATTTCTTTTGGGAAAGTTTTAAAATTCAACTTTTAAAATAGTTATACACTATTCAAACGATCAGTACTTCATATTGGTAAATTGCAGTAGTTTGTGTTGTTTTATAAATTGGTCCATTTCACCTAAGTTGTCAAATTTCTTTGCGTAGAGTTATTCACAATGTTCCTTTATTATCTTTTTGATGTCTGCAAGGTCTGTAGTAATATACCCTACTTCATTTGTTGAGTTTTCAAAAAACCATGTCATTGTTTCATTGATTTTCTCCATTGTTTTCTGTTTTATTTATTTATGCTCCCATCTCTATTATTTCCTTTTTCTGCTTATCTTGAGTTTATTTTGCTCTGCTTTCTTCTAGATTCTTGAGGTAGAAACTTACTGAATTGAGACTTTCCCTCTATTCTAATGTAAACATTTAGTGTTACAATTTTTTTCAGCACTAATATGTGTCCCCAAATTTTGATTTGTTGTATTTTCATTCAGTTCAGTGTAGTTTGGGGGATTTCCCTTGAGATGTCCTCTTTGACCCGTGGATTACTTAGAAGTCTGTTGTTTAATTTCCAAGTACTGGAGATTTTCCTGGTATCTTTCTGTTATCGATTTCTAGTTTTACTTCATTGTGGTGGGAGAACACACTCTATATGATTCCAATTCTTTCAGTTTTGTTGAGGTTTGGTTTATGGTTCAGGATATGATGGGCACTTGAAAAAAATACGCATTCTGTTGCTGGGTGGAACAGTCTATAAATGTTGATTAGGTCATCTTGGCTGATTGTATTATTGAGTTTTTCTATACGCTTGATGATTTTCTATCTAGTTGTTTTATCAATTGTTAAAAGAGAGGTGCTAAAGTCTCCAACTATAATTGTGGATTTCTCCATCTTTTCAGTTCTATCAGTTTTTGCTTCATATATGCTACAGTCTGTTGTTTAGTGTATATACATTTAGGACACTCTCCCTGAATAAGTTCCAATCTTTATTGGGCTGCTTTCCTGATATCCTTTTCCTTGGGCCCCAGCTGGACTGCCTTCCTACCCTCCTCAGGCCTGCCTAATGGGTCTGTAATTGCGTAGGAGGAAAAGAAGAAAGGAAGGGAGAGAAGGAGGGAGGGATGGAGGGGAAGGAGGAAGAAAGGAAGGAGGGAAGGGAGGGAGGGAGGGAGGGAGGAAGGAAGGAAGGAAGGAAGGAAGGAAGGAAGGAAGGAAGGAAGGAAGGAAGGTAGGCCAGATAAACTTCTTTTAGGCTAACGTTTAAGTTATATTCTCTAAGAAATCTTCCTTTCTGCTACATCATTGAGTCCTTAAAGCTCCCATATCAGGAGCAATGATTCCTCTTCTTTGAATCCCTTAGTGCCGACTAGCTATTTATAAGAAATTACAGGAAGTGTGTATACATGTGTATGTGCGTGTAATTTTAATTTTGTAGATGTCTTCATACCAATTTGATGCATCAGTACAGCTTTTTAGATCTTGAAAAAAAAATAAAGGAGAGGTTGCAATAAAATTTGGCGTTGGTGTTGGGAAGTAATCAAATCTACAGAAAAGGCCAAGCTACAGAACAGTACATTTTCATTTTCTCTCTCACCTGTGGATTCTATGAAATACCTTCCTAACAGGATAGTCACCATAATACTTATAAACTAGCATTTAAGTTTTATCACTAAGTCAGGCTTTATCATTCACAAGTGTGATTCATTTTTTCAACAGTTTGGTACCTGATAAGTGCTTGGCATTACTAGAACCTATGTCTTATAAAGTTGATATTTAAATTCGCATATATTTAAAGGGTAACAGTTTTTTTTTCTTTAGAGCTGAGTGTTAATCTTTCCTAAAATAATGACTGTAAATGTGTGACTCTGTACTGAACCAGTGAGTCATGGGGTATAATCAAACAATAACTTTATTCTCCCTTTCCTATACCTGGTATAATCTTTATGAGACTCCTTCTTTTCCTGCCACCTCAGATAAAATCTCCAACAAATAACAAAAAGTTCTCCAGGCACTTTAGTCACAAACATAACTTCATGTCAGTAATTACAATGTCTGTTACGTAGTAACAAACCCTGAATGCTTTTTAGCACCGAAGCTCCTCTCCGCCTCCCCCAGTGGGGAAGGAAACAAGGCTGGCTTCTCTCTTTCCCAGACTATGGCTTCTCCTCCTCCTTTCCCCTCTTGGCTGCCTCTGCCTCCCTCAGGACTAAAGAGAAGAGGGAAAAGGAGGACACCAAGGGTACAGGGACAATGGTCTTACTGACTGGCACCCTTCTGGCAGTGATCCTCTGACTGGGTCAGATGTTTAAAACTGTCTCTCGGATGCTTATTTAGGTTCTCCAACAACTTCCCAACTTCCCTGGGTGACTGCCCCTCTCTGCTGGTAGCTCACATTCCCCTCTCCCCAACCCCAGGCATCCTACACCTCCCCATACTTCCAGGCAGCCCTCTTGAGTCGCAGCCAGGAGAACTCCAGGGCAGCTCTGGCCCTTGGCTCACACTTGGACATTGGGAAACATACACTCTTGACCTATCATTGGTGGGGGTAGAATATTTCTCAACCACAGCCCTCTTTTTTATTTAACTTCCCAGCAAGCAAGCTCTAATCAGAGCCATTCAGTCTTTAGATTCATCACATGCCAGTCCACTCAGCCCCCTAAAGTGTGTGGAATTCATATCAGATATCCAAGCAATCTCCTTGAAGCTTCTCTCACTGGGCTTGGGATCAGGATTTCTCCCCTGCTATAGGGGCAGGGGAGTGGTGATGGGATGTGAAGCAGAACTATCTCCAAAGAAATCTGCTCTCTGATCTCTTAAATGGGCATGGGGGCCATGGGTTGAAAACTGGTACGTGACTTTGAAACGTGGGGGCAATGGCTCCACTGTCCTGAGCACTCAACTGAAGGTGAAACTGAAATTGTTTATTTTAATACATCCTATTGAATGGTTCTTTCATCAAGTGCCAAATTCATTCATGGTAAAGCCAAAAAAATTTCTTTTTTGCTCTATTACAAAGAGATAAGTGGAACATTTTGTCCTAAAATATTGTCTACTCCAATGTTCTGAACATAGACTCACATCCAAATTCTGATTCAAAACTTGTGGGCTTATATTTTTACTCACAGCAGTGAGGAGGCTGCCAACAGCATCAAAGTATCTGTGCCCACACCTCTGCTCCCTCCCTTAATGAGAGTTCTCTATAAGATTTTATGTTTCTCTTCAACTGAATTAACTAGAAGAAAAAACAAGACTAGCATTGTTGAAGTTTCCACTGCCCATTGGAAGTCCGCCTACTGGGAGGTCATGTTCACCCCCAGTTCCATCTCTTAGCAGAACCTCTGAGGACAGAGAAAAGCCATCAGAGACTTGTTTGGGGCTGGGGTTCAAGTTCACTGGGTTTTCATCGTGTCCTCAGCTGACTGCTAAGTAGCTCTCCTTTTCTTTTTTTTCTAAACCCCTCTTCTATATTCTGCTTTCTCAGTCTTGAGAAGCTTAATTAGACACTGCCAATGTGAGTACATCTTATACAAAGCCAGGTGGTAATGGTTTCCTAAAGCCCTATGATAAATACAAGACACATTTAAAAAGCAGCATAATTTCAGTGTTCAGTTGCCCAAGATACAACTGTCTTCAGAGAATCCCAGAAATTCCTAGAATATACACACAGGGGCGTTTGTCACCCCTATAAACTCTCCCAGTTGAAGTTCAAATTATCTCATAACAGCGAAAGGGAGAGAAGGTCCCAAGGAAGCAGCCAAATTCCAAGTGATTTGGCATGGTAGAATCTTGGACTGAATTTAATCAGAGGCCTAGAGTTTTCAAACAATCTCTCTAAATTTCCGTAGATAATTTATATAATTATACTGGCACATACATTTTTCCATTTCAGTAACAAAGCCACAAAGATATTTCTTTCACAGACAAATTTTTAACGTTGTAAGAGAAAAACAGTGTGCCCATATAAACTCACAAATTCCAAGTAGGGGCACGACTCTGACTTTCCTCTCCAGAGTCGGTAAGAATGCATTCCAGATAAAGGAAAAGGGAGGCACAGAGCTCTCCTTTGCCAACTCCCTTCCTCCACTCAAACATAAGTCTTATTCAGACACAAGATGCTTTATTAGCCAAGTCTCCTCTGTTCCGCTTTGATATTTTGATCCCAATTGAATATGACTGATGACAGCTCTCAGCATATACTTGTGGGCAGATTTTTGCTTGCACACACGGTACGTACATCTTTGATCAAGCCCAGCTGAAAACACTGGCCTAAGTAGCCAGACGTGGCAGAATTCTGAACCTGTTCTATCAAGGCTAAGGGGTTCACCCTACTTTCTAGAAGTTATTTTGCTCATTGAATGAATTCAATAGTACTTTGTATAAGGGAAATAGAATGAAAACAACTTAAATAATTTCTGTTCCCTTTTGATTATAGCAAAATGGACTGAACACAAAGGATGGTTTACAAATTCCAAGCTTATGATCACAGACAGGAGCCGTAAACCACGAATGCCAAGTAAACACACACTAAGAGTCAAATAAAATATGCATCAAAAGTAATGATATGCATAATCACAGTAATTGCTCTCTGGGAAAAGAGGCAAAAGACAAATTTTACCAACCTCACAAATCAGCTGTCTCTGATGCCACCCATCTTTTTTAATCCTACTGCTACTCCAAAGCACAAAGGCCCCGGTCTGCTACGGGAGGCCCAGGGGCCACAAATACTCATCTACTCTCTCCACACCTTCCACAGGCCAGAGACATAGGCTAGGAAATGTGACTTAAAGAAAGGTCTCCCTGGAATCTCCTGGTGGTCCAATGGTTAGGACTCTGTGCTTCCACTGCAGGGGGCACAGGTTTGATCCCTGGTCCTGGTCGGGGAACAAAGATCCTGCATGCCGTGCAGTGCGGCCAAAAAAAAAAAAAAGGTCTCCCTGAATAATTCTTGCTCAGAGGCTCAAGTAAGCCATTCAGAGCTACCAGAATCATGTCTTTCATTGTCATAATTCTAGCATCTAACACAGAGTCAGAACCAACTTGTAAAACAGATAACCCCCTAGGAGGACTGAGGTGTTTGTGTCATGAGATAAGGGAGAAGATTGGCATGGTGGTAGTGAGTCTTAGGTACGTACCTCCTAGTGCATATTGGTTAAGTGGCTTGCTTTCCTAACACCTAGTCCTCAAAGAAATGGGAGTTTTAAGGAGCATGAGTGCACGGATGTCCTAGTCGAGAGAAAGTTAAAGTTAGAAAAGATGCCCTTCAAAAAGTCCTTATTGTTCAAAAGCAGTCCTTATTTTCATCACAAGGAAAAAATCTTTTTCTTCCTTTCTCTCTCTCTCTACTTCCTTCCTTCCTTCCTTCTTTCTCTCTTATCTATATGAAATGATTGATGTTAACTAAATTTATTATGGTACTCATTTCACAATATATGTAAGTCAAGTCACTATGCTGTACACCTTAGAATTATACAGTGCTGTATGTCAAGTATGTACATAATTTCCAATAATCATTATTGCTTTGTAAATCACAGTGTTGACCTAATCAAGGGGATAATTTCATTATCATATAGCACTTGTGAAACTTTCTGTAGACAGAAAACCTTTTCATTGGATAACAGAAATAATGGCCCTGAAAGGGCTTTCCTGAAAAAGGAAAATAATGTGCCATATATCATTTACATAGAAAAAAAGGTATTATGGGTAAATCATTATCAGAGTTATTATACTATTGGATTAAAGATAACTCATCAAAGTACTTTAAAACAGCACAAGTTATCAAGACTATAATAATCTTTGAAATAAAAGTTCATATGTCCAATGATGACATATGGTTTTCATAGAGAAAACCAATTAAAGACAGCTGTGTCTTAAGTAAACTTTGGAATGCAGGCTCATATGGGTAGTTACAGTAGTAAACCTTCACTCTGCCACTGATTCTCACACACACACACACACACATACACACAAACACCCCTTTCTTTGTGGGATCTAAACACAAATCCTATTTGCTGATAGGTCTAGATCAACTTCCACTGCTGGTGTTAGAAGGAAGAAGTGATATTGCCTTATATCTTAACCAAGTCCTACCAAGATTTTGCCCTATGTTGAAAAGCTCTGGATGGTGGTAGAGCTTTGACCAGCAACGGAAGGCAGCATGATGTGGTAAAAAAAAAAAAAATTTTTTTTTCAAATCAGGGATCCTGATTCATGGTACCACTTCCTCTACTGACCAGAGCTATGACTTTGGACAACCTAGTAAATGCCCCTGTGGTTTGGTTTGTTCATCTGTAAGATAAGAGATTGCCCCTTGGCCACTTGTGATTCTACTTTAAATTCAGTTTATAGAAGGCTCTGACGTCACTGGCTTCCTACATCTTCCTATGCAACTATGTGGTTTAAAAATATGTCCACAAATTCTTTGATACTCCTGCGCTTGGAAGGCGGCATCTACTTCACCCCTCTGGATTTTGTGACTGCGGCAATGAACAGATGCCGCAGAAATGTGAACTTCAAGGCTAAACCGTTGAAAGTAATGCGGTCTCTTTCTTTTACTTGCTCACACTCTCACTCACACTCTCTCCCAGGGTGGATATACCTTTAGCAACCCGAGCCAGCAGGTAAGATAGCCAGCTATTCTGAAAACACCATGCTAGAGAAAACCGCAAAAAGGAACCACATGGAGACGGAGAGAAAGGCCCAAGGAACATCAGCAATTCGATTCTTCCTACCCACGTGATTGACAAATGAGAGAAGAAGCCTTTGAGATTATGCCAGCCCCGACACTGTAATCTCATAGGGTATTAACTAGAACTGCTCAGCTAAACCACACCTGAATGCCTGACCAGAAACAAATAAGTGATGAGTGTTGTTTTAAGCCACTAACTTTGAGGGTAATTTGTTATGCAGCCACAGTAACTGGAAGAGGAACCATGATGGAATTAAAACGGGAGAGAAAAAAAAATGCCACCCCCAAGGTCAAGCAAAGAAATCTTTATCATCCACAAGAACCTCAGGAAAAGCAGACTTGGAAGTCCGCAGAAATGATGAAGGTACTTACAATTCACCAATAAATGTCACAAAAATCAATACCAGAATAATCACCTTTTTATTTCCAAACTGGGTGATCTTTATGAACATTTTCCCACATTCATAGTTAAAACAAATATAGTAAGAAAGATCCTAAGTGGAACCATTTGAAAAACCAGGAGCAAGGCCAAAGGTAAAGGGCCTCACTGGGGCATCGAGTCATTTCTATGTAGGCGCTCACACCATTGCTTGCGGGCTCTCTGCCTCATGCCTTTCTCAATAAACTATGCAGTTGATGAAGGGCAAGTGTTTCACCAAACACACCTTCAAATAACTCTGAAAAGTAGGACTTCTCCTTTAAAAGAACAAGGAAAACAGTTGGAGTCCAGTAAGGAAGGTGGCACCTATCACTGGACCAGAGATGGTGAGTTTGGGATACCCCATGTATCCTGGTGAAGCTGAATCAAGGGTGATGCTCAGAAGACAGCAAATGATGGCCTGCAGTCAGGATTCAGCCACAAACCCATAATTTTTCTTTCTAACCCACCCAGTGTTTTCAAAGCAGGAAATTCCACACAAAAAGTCTAGAGTTGTAGCTTCTCTTGAAACAGTGGAATTCTAGCAAACCTGGGTCTGCAGTACCATCTGGTCTCCATCAGCTGCAGCTGACTAGCTCTTTCTCCCCTCAGACAGAACGTGTCCTATTCGCCACAGTCCCCACCACTCCCTATTATCCACACCTGGGCTCACTTCACTTGTTTTTCATATTCCTGTGCCTGTAGACATTTGAGTTTGCATCTGGTAACCTACACCAAGAGAGGAGTTTCAGACTCCAAATCAAGTGTTTCTTGATCACTAATGGGTTTGAAATTTGGGGTGGTTTAGAAATTCCAGTAAATTCTGCTGTTATACCCTTGCCGATTTCTTTTCCTAAACCACAGATGTGGGACTATAACAAACCCATACGCCTAATAGTTCCGTAAGTCATCTTATGACACTGTTACTGGATATTGGGGTGCTAAGTGTGACTCTGGAAATATATACTAAGCTTATTTGATACATCCAAATTATCTTCAAAATACAAACTGTGTCCACAACGGGGTCTAAAATTCCTAGTCCAAGTTGATGCGGAAAAGAATCAATTGTTAGTCAGCTCTGAGATTAGAATGGGCAGAAATGGAACAAAAAGACCTACATATTGTAAAGGGAAACAATTTAATAGCTTACCACAGAATATCTTTCCAGGTGAGTTCCCGTGGGGACTGAATTAGGCAGTGAGGGCACATTTGTTGAGAGATTAAGACCAGCATTTTCAGGTTTGGGTGTATGTGTGTTTGTGTGAGAGAGAACAAATCAAGACAAAACAGCTCACCAATTCCAGACATTGTCTGTGGCCATAGGCAGCAGCATAATGTATGCTATTGTAGCCTTCCTTGTCCCGGATAGATGCATTTGCATCATGTTGAAGCAGAAACTCTAGACATCTGTAAGTATAAAGATGAGATGTTATTTCAGAAAACATCTCTGGACCAAAAGGGATAATTAATGTAAATGTTCTCTGAAAACATCTCTGGACCAAAAGGGATAATTAATGTAAATGTTCTCTTATTATAAGTGTTCCACAAAGCACTTTGTGAGTTGAAGTGTTTCTTTAAAAATCCTACAGCAATGAGGGTTTATGTACTGGATGTTTTTTGTGTGTTTTCTGCAGCTATCTTTATTTCAACTTAAACTTTTTTGGCCAAGCCACGCAGCATGTGGGATCTTAGTTCCCTGACCAGGGACTGAACCTGCACCCCCTGCAGTGGAAACGCAGAGTCTTAACCACTGGCCCACCAGGGAAGTCCCCTCCTTCAGCTTAAAATAGCCATTCTAGAATTCAGGAAAAGCTTTAGGAACTAGAGGGTAATTAAGGTTTTTTTTCCCTTCTCATCTTAAGGTACAGAATCTGCCTGTCATCAAGATTACTGAATAATAAGCTTTAGAGCTCCACGTCCAAAAGACAAGTTCTCAGCATAATAAAGAAGTGGTCAAGATACTGCAATGGGATAAACCTCAAGAGAGGGGTGTTTATTTTTAACCTTGCTACTGGAGACTCTGAGATCAAAAGGTTGGAAAAATAAATAAAATAATATTAAATTTTATAATAATAAAATTTAAAATAATATTTAAAGTAATAAAAGCCTTTTCTGACACAGTTGTAATTTTTCTGGAAAAAAACACCATCTTTGCAATAGGTAAGAGGAAGGGGAGTGGCGCCACCTCCGCTGAAGAGCCCCAGGCTCCAAGACACAGGTACTCGGGGACGTAATGTGTTCTGTTCAGGGCGTGTTGCAAATGGGACCATCCTGCTGGTCAAAGAGGGAAGAACTAGACAGGGAGCAACGTTCCACGATTTCGGTTTTATTTCTGTGACAGTGGGACAAACATGTCCTCTACAAGGCCAGGGTGATTCAATTTCATACTCAAATCAAAACTGTAAGATCCTAAATATAAGCTTGTATATTAAATAAGACCCTCCAATGGACAATTTCTACAGTTTACTCAAAAACCTTAAAATGACCCTTACCTAAGGCAAAAGGAGTAAATAAAGCACACACACATAGAGAGATGAAAACAGACATTTTAATTTCTAGAAAACCTGATGAAAGAGAAATTTTTTAAACCGAATACCTACATATCACATGATTCATCCATAAAATTCTCTGTAATAAATCAAACTATTATTGGAGTGCTGATGTATCAGGCTGTCTTTGGTGATTTATACCTTAAAAGGAAGTCTTTTTTTATTTTTGTAATTAAATGTCCATGGACTGAATCCTAGGTGTGACTCATTTTAAACTGAATTTGGCTCCTGAAATAAAATCACTCAGTAGGAATAGCATTCTAGTGGACACACAATTCCCAGCTTCTGAAAGGATTATACTCTAAAAATCAGTTGATAAATTTAATATGTAATCTGGAAAGTACTGGGATTACTCCCAAAGAGCTATTTAATGCAGAACACAGCTGAACTATAACTGTCAACAGTACTATTAGAAATAACAACGATACTACAGAACGTGAATATTCTCCACATTGTTCCTAAGGGAAAATGAAATCCAGTCTTAACTGGGAATGCTTGTCTTCTTTACCACCCAGGGCCCTGACTAGTAATTTTGGCACCTAAGCTGCAAAATCAAGAGAGGCGCATTAGGTCAGGGGTGTATTTGGACAAGGGGAGTAGCATTTCATTGCATGAAACAGATCTCCAGCAGGCTGGTCCCTGCCTTCCCCTGCCTCTCCTGCTCCTTCCCTCTCCATCAGATGTAGAGAGGGCTGCTCTGGCCCAGGGCAAGCTTGCATTTCACTGGAGAAGGGAGCATCTGCTGAGGTGGCTTAAAATTCTACAGTCTTTGAATACCATTATTTTAATTTTGGACTATTAGGGCAAAACCTTTGTTATTCTGATTTACTCACAGAGGTGTTTCCTGTGCTCACCCCAGGAACAGTCAAAGTTATGTCCCCACAACTTGCACTGGGGCCTCACTTTCTAACCACACCTTTCCACAACGGTCTGGACAAAGGAGGAGAGCCCAGTGGGCAGTGGGAAGACCCCAAAGTGGACATGAGCATTCAAGTCATTGAGAAACGGGTCCCTCTGACAGCAGGAGAAGAGAATAAGCAAGTTAAGGACTGTGTGTGTGCAGACTCTTAGAGCACTACATCCACTGAGCCTCACAGGGGCAGGACACAAACTGTGGGCACCAGTTATTCAAGTGTTCATTCATTCAACAAACAGTTACTGATCACCAGCTACCTACTGGGCACTGCACTGGGCAGAGCACAACCTTCTCACTGCCACTTCCAGTGCACGAAGGGCTCTCAGAGGAGGAAGCATTAGGGGTTCCCACGTTATCCACAGCCCTGGGTGCTGGCAATCACTCCATCACAGTAATAGCTGAATCTCTGTCAGATACCAGAGCAGGGCAAGTGGGATGAGGGGTGACAGAGCAGCTGTCTGCAAGAAGCAAGGAGCTGTTTGTAAGTTGATGGGTGTCTTCTGGGGAGAAGGGGAGAGTACGACTGGTGCATTTCACACCAAAATCTCAAAACATTTATTCATAGAGTCTGCTAAATAGTTATCCTCAGGTCACAAAACGAGAGCCTGAGGCCCTCAGAGGAGGCTTAATATGTCCCCTGAGGCATACTACATGGCAGAGTCAGAAACTATATTTAAGGTACCTAGTCCTAAAAACTGCTGACCAATCACAGTGATGGTCACGGCAAAGGTTCCAATTTTAGAAAGAGTTCCTTGTGTGAAAACAGCATATTTGAAGGATATATTAAAAGAATAGTTTCTTCTTCAACAAAGGCAAGCCCACATCACTTCTGCAAGAGCCCAAGTGAGACCCCAAAATAGTAAGGCTGGCCCACGCGCAACCCAGAGCAGCAGACAGAGCATCAGTAACTACACCTTGTTCTTAAGCTGAGAAGAAACTTACAATGCAGCTTCCTTTTCTTTCAGCTCTCTGTCTCTTTCAAGTTCTTCGGAATTTTCATGGGCGTTTCCTAAGATAGTCTTACTTCTCAGCATAAGGGAAAGAAAAAAAATTACAATTAGTGGCAAAGTTGCTAATGATTTTGGTGCAGTTTATATCTTAACAATTTCTCCCCCAACTCAAAAGAAGCAAGCGCTACTGATTTTTCATGGAGGATATACACGGTTCTCCCCAAGGCCATCCAGTGAGTCTATTCTCTCCCAAGGAATCCGACTGAGAACATGACTTTCCTAAAACTTCCACCGAGGTATCAGTGATTAAGACAGCAATCATGCTGCCCACCCTTCCATGAGTATTCTAAACTCCCCATGGAAAGAGGAAGTGACTAGCTTAAACTTCCCTGGCTTCTACAACATTCCTTGCTGCCTCCTTGGCAGTTGAGCATCTCATTTATCCAGGAATAAATGGGTTCCTAAGTACCCCTTATCTGCCAGAGCAATTCTTCACCATCTAGGATTCCTCTGCCAGCTCTTAACAGATGAAGTATATTTGTCTCCCATTCTATTCCAAGTGAACAGCATAGAGCTTGGCATATAGTAGATGCTCAATAAGTGTTTGTTGAATTAATAACATGTGGCCCTGGGATCCTGAGGCTACAACAGTCTTGCCAGTACTATATGAAGGAAAAAAAGCTATGTTTTCCAAACTGTGGAAATATGGATCATAATCCATTACTGAATTGTGAAATCAATTTAGCGGGTTGAAGTCAGTAGGGTTTTTTTAATGAAATAAAAGTATATCAAAATGCATCCCACAGAGCAAAAGTAAATATGGTTTTATGAAATCTTTGTTTCCATTTTCCATACATATGTATAAAACATATATATGTGAGTGTGTGTATTGGGTCATGATGTAAAATGTATTGCTTAGTGTGGGTCATTGTCTAATACATTTGAACGCCATTGCTCTACAAGAAAAGGAGTTAGTACTGACCCCGAAGCAACTCCATAGCACAGGGCAGCAAATAACTCAGTAGTTCTCCAAACAGGATCACTGAAAAGTATTCCTATGAAGGAAGGCCTGGTCCTCAAGTCTTTGAGAACAGTCTCATAAACTGTGGGTACCTCTTCCACCTTTTCCCCCTGAACTGGTTCACTTAATTCTGCTTTCCATTCCTAGCCACCTAGAATCCAAATATGATCGGGGTACCCAACTTTCTGTACTCCAGCTCCTGAAAGAGTATTCATGCCCAGGTTTGAACAACAGTGCCTATTTTAAAATACTGATGCTGCATTTGAAGACTATTAGGATTATGCATAGATGGATATTTTTGACACATGACATATTTATTAGCAAATGTAAGTTTTACAGCAAATGAAGCGTGTAAGTGGTGATGATGAAAACCGCAGTATATGACAAAACAAATTACGACAGATTTTGAATGAATTGAAAACCTGGGCTTGACAGCTCCACTTGGCATTCAACCCAAAGAACAGAGAGGAGAAGTAATTGCGCAGTGACACATACTAATCAAACGTAAAGAGAGCAGAATGGGAAACCCGGGGCTAGGGATGAAGCAATTCTAACTCCTTCAGGTCTGGGTGAGAGGGATTCTTCATTCACACTCTCTGTGAGGCGGTATGAAGAAAACTTAGCAACCTGCCCCCACCTCCCCCACCCTGAGAGGAAACAGAAGTAAGGCTGTTTTTACTTTCTATCCATGTCTGATGCAGCAGCATAGTGCAAAGCGGTGCGGCCCCAGTCATCGGTTTCATTAACGCTGGCCCCTGTGGTCACTAATGTCTCAATACAGTGGAAATGACAATTTGCAGCTGCATAGTGCAGAGGGGTCCTGAAAAACAAAGAGCAGTCTATTACTTCATTCAGTCTGCAGAACAGACGCCCATCACTACACCAGCACAGACAGCAGTATTCCTAGGGGTGTTGGCTCTCAGTGTGGAGGCCAAGAGACATGCCTTTCTCTGACTTTATGTTACAACGAAGGCTGCAAAGATGGTGGCTTCAGACAAGGCCACCCACCTGTAGGTCTCTCCTTTCTCTCCATTCCTAGTGCCTATCCTGGTTCGGGTCTACATTACTGCTCCTTTGGACTCTTGCAATACCACCCCTTTTGGCCTCCTTTGCCCTAATGCAACTTCCACGTAACTTTTAGTCGGCATCAATGAAGAACTGGATTTTCTAAGGTCCAATACCTCCATATAACAAACCTGTACTAAAACCTTCAGTCCGCCCCAGTGAACAAAGCCTTCATTTTTTAGTTTGGAATTGAAGACTTTCCCAAGCTAGCCCTGGTCTATCTTTATAAAGTCTCTCTCTCTCCCCTAAATGTGTCTAATGCTGTTTCCAAACTGAATGACCTGAGGTTTTCTTGATCATGTCCTCACTTCCTCCACCTTTCCTCGTGCTGTTTTCTTCCCTGTACCAGCTAGTATTATGGCATGATTTAGCTATGCATGCAAAGGACAAATAAGGTAAGAAAAGTTCTATGACCCATCCCAATAGCCAAAGGGGCTATAGGTGGCGTGTGTGTGTTTCATGTTTTATTTATTTATTTATTTAAATTGGGGTATAGTTGCTTTACAATGCTGTGTTAGTTTCTGCTGTACAGCGAAGAGAATCATACATATATCCCTCTTTTTTGGTACCTTCCCATTTAGGTCAGCACAGAGCATTGAGTAGAGTTCCCTGTGCTATACAGCAGGTTCTCATTAGTTATGATTCATGTTTTAAATGTGTCTAAAGATTTATCCCAAAATGAAATGTTCAATAAATACAATAAAGTGCTCCAGATCTTGTGACCAAATTCTGGGTTGGAAGGGCTGAAGTGTTTTACTCTACTTTATTTATCCCAAAATGAAATGTTCAATAAATACAATAAAGTGCTCCAGATCTTGTGACCAAATTCTGGGTTGGAAGGGCTGAAGTGTTTTACTCTACTACAGACAGAATTTTCTAAACTATGTCCATGTGGGAAATTACATATTTTACAGAAACAAATATATATGCACATATAAAATATGTAATCCTCCACATGGATACAGTTATATATATATATTGGAAGCATCAGAGAAACAACTGGCACTTCTAAACAGAAGCAGGGAGAGGAGACTCTTTCCTTGTGCCTTGTGCCTGCTTTGTTGGTGTAGAAGGGGTTTCCTTCTGAGAATGGAATCTCCCCAGCTAGCTTCCCTGTTTACCATTTCAACATAACACGATTTCCAGATGGACTGCTCCCCACTCCTTTTATTTAGGCACTTGAAGCAGAGTTCCCTGTTTACATACCTCCCACACTTGTCCTTTTTATGGAAATCTGCTCCGCTGCTCTGCAAGAGTTTTATACATTCCACATTACTAGAAAGACAGGGAAAACATCATTAAGATGGTGGAGGTCAACTGCTGGGCTATCTTCAGAAAGAGCTGTTTTCTGCAGAGCGCATGCCCAGATGAAATGAGAGCACTAGCTTTAAATTCTGCTAACACAAAAATAACCTGAACACATTAGAGTAATGCCATATCGTAAGGATCTAAAGTTCCCACAATTCCTTTTTCAAAGCTAATATATCAATACGTTAGAGAGCTTGATGGAACATTTTCAATTCCATGACTAAAGAATTTAATGATTATTACATGATGAAACTTTTCAGTGATGGTTTTCATCATTTACCCTAAAATTCTCTTTCAAAACCATCAAGAGTTTATGAAACAACCCCTTAAACCTAGAATAATTTCATGTCACCTTTAAACAATAAGCCAGAATGGATGAGCGTTACCTTTTATCACAGCAGAATGAATTCACTATGATAACCATTTTCGACCCAGACTCTCCTTAATGGAAAATAAAACAGCAGCATTTCCCTGTCTTGGTAATCTAGGTAAATGAACGTGCAGAACCAAGGCCGAAAATGATGTAATGGAGCGTAGTGATCTTCCAAAGCTTCTTTGTCATTTGCAGAAGCAATAAATCATGTTTAGTAGAGAGAAAAGAACCCACTGAAGTGAATTTTCCTACTGAAGGGCATATAGCTAAATACTAATCCTAATAGGGGTTTCAGACATGAATCCAGAATGGTTTGTTGCCACTTTTCTGTACAGGTCTGATATTTTTTACAATGGGGGCATAAAAAGAGACACTCATCCATCATTGTTCTAAACTTAGGACGCTAAGAAGTGGCCTAGGATTTATGACTTTATTATCGTTTAAATAAGAAAAATGATCTCATTAATGATAAACGTGAGGAGGGCTTCTCCCCACCCCACTTCCACCCTTTATAGCCACCTTTCGCAGAGAACTAGCGACTAGTTTAAGTCATAAAATATAAGAACTTTATGAGGTCATTATGTGTTGGTGTAACATGTCAGCTGATGTAAAGCACCTGTCTCTTTGAGCCAAAGGATCAAAGACAGAGACAGATCCAAGTTGCGTGGCTCAGGAAGTTCATACAATTTGAGGAAATGGGGTGAGGAGAAGGAGGTTCTCTTTAAAAAAATAATAACAAAATTATGAATATAAAACTAGATACAACGGGCTTCCCTGGTGGCGCAGTGGTTGAGAGTCCGCCTGCCAATGCAGGGAACACGGGTTCGTGCCCCGGTCCGGGAGGATCCCACATGCCGCGGAGCGGCTGGGCCCGTGAGCCATGGCCGCTGAGCCTGCGCGTCCGGAGCCTGTGCTCCGCAACGGGAGAGGCCACAACAGTGACAGGCCCGCGTACCAAAAAAAAAACAAAAACAGAAAAACAAAAAACTAGATACAAGACTTTGGAAGGGAGCCATGCAAATAAAGGGCCCTAAAGATTCACAGTCAATCCACCTCTGTTAAATAGGTAATACCTTTGGCCATATACAGTTGACACATGGAGAAGCACTGCTGTTCCTTAAGACTAGGAAACTGATTAAGAACCAACACCTTATCCAAACGAGGACATCCAAAGGAAACCATGTTTGGCCAATGTGTGGTCATATATCAATAATATATTGATCAGAGCCTTAATCTAACCACTTATATGAAAAAGAGTATCTGAAGAAAAATTCTCTTTACAACTTAAAAAAAAAGGCAAGGATTAATTCACGTTTTGCCTATCCTTTGGGTTTCTTGACCTTTGTTCACATTTAATCATTATAAGGACATAAAAATCAGTTTTGAAATAAGGACCAAAATGTCTGTAAATGAACATGAATTAGCTCAACCCTGGATTCCCTTGATCATCAACCACCTTCCAGCAACGAAAGAGGAAAAACTTAGGAACAAATCTCAAATTATTTTCTTTTGGTGGAAGAGGTACCAAGTAAGTATATATTCTATAGGCTAAAGACCTACAATTTAAAATAAGAAAAAAAAAAAAGAGTGAGAGAAGAGAAAACAAAAGAAAAAATATTTTCTATATGAGATGGGCTAACACTTTTTCTTCGGAAAAACAAACGCACGAGTAATCTGGAAATTCAACATAGTGATATTTGGTATTGGTAGAAAGAGTTCTTACCCGTCTTACAAAAGAAGTTGCCTTTGATCCACAGACAACTTAAGTCAGTTAAGATGAATTAGTAATCGTTCATAAGATAACAACTAAAATTGTTAACTACTCACCCTCCTGCAGCAGCAGCGTGAAGGCATGTTCTTCCAAATTTATCTGGGGTGTCTATTTCAAAGCCTGCAGACAGCACGTGCTCATTACTAAACAAGGATACTATGCTATACTTTTGTCCTAGTTAAACCACAAGAAACATTGCAGAGACAGAAAAATCAGTTAGTAGAAAAACCAGAACGCAAGCCACTGTAGTCAGAAAGAGGTTGTCATGGAAACGATCGGTAACTGCTCAAGCTTGGCAATTTTATAGGAAGAACCGTGAAGTCAAGAAGAATTTATTTTCACATTCAGCCCTGGGTGAACTACAGCCCCATATTTCAATCCCAGGATAGAAATTTATGAAACCAGTTTGAGATAAGTAGGACAATAGACAGGCAGACAGAACACATGGAGAAAACATGGAAGGCAAAGGAGTAATCGTAGCATGCTAGAAGAGATATTTTCTTAAGTGTATTATTAGCTTTCAGTTGGTTTAAGATTTGGGAAACGTGCTTTCATGCAGGGGTTATTGTTAAACATGCCAAAAGCAGCGAAAGCAGAATCAATCATAAGTAAAGAACTTAAAAAAAAAAAAACGCCTCTGGGATATCTGTTGAATGAATTCTTAAGCAATCTTTGCCTTGCAGACCTCTATCACCTTTGAAAGCCAGGAACTTCTAAATACATGGAGGTTGGCAGAAGCACTGATAAGAAAGATTAGCAAAGCTCCAAACCAGAAAGAATTTCTTGGTTCCAAACAGACCCGCATTAAAAAAATAAAAATGAAACCTAGTTGGAGGGGTATCAACCACAGCAATTTTTCAGAGCTCAAGGAGTGGGATGGTAATTTGACATTTTCTACCATTAAAACGTAGGGGATTCGGCCTTTTCCCTTTGTTGAAAAATATGAAATGTTATGCCACCAATTTAATCCTCAAAGATGTTTTCTCCTTCTATGAGAAACTTCCTGTAAGCTATGGCCATCCCTGCCTGCCTCTCACTCTGGATCACATGAGCTTTAACTTGATAAACAGACAAGACTCTCATTCTGGGGCAGGAATATTGACATTCAAACAGCTTCAACACCATGAGCCGCTGGGAGCTGTCACATGCAGTTAGCTGTGGACACAGCTCATCCTGCCAAGTCGGGTCATGGATGACATGAAGCACAGGCAGCCGCTCATGCTGACCAGACACCTGAAGCCACACGGCTCATTTACAGGACATGTTAAGCCTGATCTGTGGTAATGGAGTTACTTACCCGATGACAGTAGCTTTCTGCAGCAGTCAGAGTGAGCATTGAGGGCAGCTAAATGTAAGGGGAACATGCTATGGATTCCACACCTGAGGAGGAAAAAAACAGAGCAGCTCACGGTAACAGATCTCAAGATACCCGCAGAAGGGGGATGATCTTTCTATAAGTTCTCTGATGAAAATTAAACCCATGAGACCTTGCTTAGGGACTCTTGGCTGAAATAATTAGGCAATCATTTCTATCTTAAAATAATAAAATCCTGGACCTAAACCACAACGAAAAGCCCATAACAATAGAAATAGATATTTTTAAGAAAACATTTCACATAAACAGTGACTCTAAGCATTTAAAATTAATTTCTTTTTCTTTCAGCTTAGCAATTTTGTCCCATTCACTCACTCATTCATTCATCTGTTTAACACTTTATAAGCATCGGATACCATGCTAAGTGGAGAAAACATGAAACTGACAAACCCTTGACTTTGAAAAGCAACCTGTTCTATTCCTTGAGTTGATAAACAAATATTTATTATTGGCCTATTATGTACCAAGCACTTTGCTAAGAGTTAATAATGGCTGTATTACTGGAAATAAAATTTTGGATGAGAATTAAAGCTCATTCTTTATATTCTTCCTCATTCTTTATATACATGTATACAGAAATATTTAATATGTATAAATATTCACCTTCGGCAAGTGAAACTTCATCTTCCTAATAGCCTTTTATTTTGCACGTTAACCCACACAAGAATAACAGTCACAAAATAGTTAATAGCTATCTTGCATATATTTCATAAATCTAGCATATTTTCCCTAACAGCATTACAGAAAGAATCCACTTCTTAGACTGACCCCTGCCATAACACAGTCCCTGGAACAACCCCCTGAGAGACAGGCAGCTTTCTGATGGCAGTGCTCTGGGGCTTAGAATTAAATCTTCCTCCTCCTGCCCATCCCCTCTCCCCAAACAAGGACCCAAAGTCAAAGTCGTGAGCTGAATTGTAGTTCAAATCAAACAGCACCATCAGGAGGTTCCTGTGTACTTAGAAGCGTGTTAGTGATCCCTTCTCATAACATCCCATTTTATTCAAATAATATATTTCAGATTTTGTAAATCCTTTACATAACACAAGGAGTATGAGACTATTTATATTTACACCTGCAGCATGAATCATCTAAGTTTCTTCCCTAGCACAAAGTGGCCCGTTTCCAGATTCTATCCTGAATGAAAAACTACATGTGATTTGAATTTGTTAAGCTTGAGACACATGAATTTTATTTGCTATCTCAAAAGTTGTTATGATGTGCGTGAGTATGTGAAAGTATATACATGTTCACAGATCATGGCATTCAGTGTTCTGCAAAATTCGAGTCTGCTAACAATTAACCGCCTCTCTCTTTGCATGAAAACTTCCTTTTATTTGTTGGTGTTTTTGTTCAGTCTTCCCTCTGTTCGTTTTCCTTTCCCTATATGGAGATTTCCAACCCAGTGTATATAATCGCTGGCATCCATCAAGAGATGCAATTTGCCCGTCTTCCGGGTAGTGTCACGGGGAGGAGAACTGCTTGTAATTGCCTCTCTTGTCATTTACAAAAAAAAATAATAATTCGGAAAAGCAATCGCATCAGTGACAACCTTGATGCTCG
The DNA here is from genome assembly GCF_059928025.1 of Delphinapterus leucas. Taxonomy (NCBI): domain Eukaryota; kingdom Metazoa; phylum Chordata; class Mammalia; order Artiodactyla; family Monodontidae; genus Delphinapterus; species Delphinapterus leucas. The sequence goes on along the minus strand of NC_143136.1, from coordinate 38,334,224 downwards.
TGAAAAGGAAGAGAGAATTGGGGGATGGGAGAGAAGCTTTTTATTCGTGCTGCTATTTATACTGTTCCCTCCCTATGCCAATGAAACACACTAATTTTTTTTGATGTATAACATGTTTTAAAAGCTCTTTACTAAATGGAACTTTAAGCTAATGGGATTTTACCTAACCATTTTATTTGTTTGGGGGAGTTAAGGCAAAAATCTTTGATTAAATATTTCTGGACATTTGCAAGAAGAAAATGGATAGACTATTTTCTAGGATGGTTGTGAGTTCCTGTAAGAACATACCTAAAACAAGGAGTGGATTTGTCAAGATTTCTTTGAGTCTTCCTCATTCTTTATATACATGTATACACAAATATTTAATATGTATAAAAATATAAATACTTCTAGTATTTTAAATATTTTAATATTTTCTATATATATACACATATATAGACACAATATTTATGATATAGTTTATATAGGTACATAAAATATACAACTTTATATTAAATAATACAAGCAAATGAATTAGAGAAAAGAGTATCAAACTCTATAATAAAACAATCAAGAAAAACATAAAGTATGAGATATTTTAACAGCCTCAGTATAACATATTTCATAAACTTCATTATTAACACTTCTAACCAACCTTACCATTTAACACCATTGTCTTTAGGTAATTTGTCACACTCTACATTAGCTAATATTTTCATTTTTTTCTGCTGCTACTTATAAACCTGAGAAGGGAGGCAGAACTCTAAAAGGCCTAACAAAAATTCTCTTTGATATATATTTTTTATTCCATAGTTAATAAAAAGTCACTACCTCAGTGCAGGTTTTGAAACATATTAATTGAGACTCAAGTACTACTGGCATTTGAACTTGAATATGATGCTCTGGTTCAAAGAGAAAAACTAAGTATCAGGCCGAGATGGGAAAGAAAGTAAAAGTAGAATTCAGAATCTCTGAATCACTTCAGAAATGATTCATGCGTTTCAAAATAAAATTTCTCCTTTGTTGTTATAAAATAAGACTGCTTATAAAGAAAGGATCTTAAAACCTTTAGCAGGAAACTTAGGATTTGGCTGTCTCAGTCAAATAAGAAGCATTGCTCTGATTTCATCAGGTCTACATCAAGGAAGATCAAGAAATAAAGATATCAGATAACACTAAACTTAACAATGCATAAATTACAGGAAAGGGAAGACCAATTCCAGTTAATTTGCTACATTTATTTGAGCAGTCATAAAATTAATGGAACGTGTTTGTATTAGCTATTTCTAATTTAGCTGTTAGCTGGCATCTCCTACCCAGTTATCTCAGAATAAATGAGGTCAGAATAAATTGTAGAGAGCCATCAGAGGTGAGGAACGGGTTTTTGCACCATTAGAATATCAGTTTTTTTAAGTTTTCCCCTTGGCATCGGGGGACATGGCTGTCCCTTTCCATACCCAGGCTTTTCTAGAGCCTTCCCTTAGGCCATATGGTAAAAAACACTGTGGTTAAGGTGATGGGGTCAGAACCTTTGGGTTTCAGTTCTAGCTTTGCCATGTGCTAGCTATTTGATCTTTGGCAAATACATAATGCTTCCCTCACCTGGAAAATAAAGATAATAACAGTGTCAATCTTATAGAACAATTGTAAGGACTAATTGAGATAATGTGCATAAAGTGCTAAATAGAACATCTGACCCACGATTAAGCCTTCACCATACATGTTAGTGGTATTTTTGCCCTTGCAATTATTATTAGCTTAGTTGGATAACCAGCAGTCTGTGAGTTTTGAAGTGGTAATCAGGTTGTACTTCCTTAAAATCAGGTGTGTGATTCCTTAAAACCCAAGAATGAAGTGTGATCAACTAGCATTTCTGTTCTCTCTATATATTTCAAAATGCTTTACAATACTTATCTCTCAACTCTCCCAGGGAAGGTGGGATTGGTTTAGTTTTGCCCACCAAGTGGGCGAGACAAAAAATTTGATGATTTTCGATCATCAAATGATTTTATGATTCTTACTCAACTGATCACACCAAACCCTAAAACAAACTTCTTATTAATTTTATCTATGCCATTCCAAGTATTTATCACACACCCTTAAGTTACAGGCACTTGGGATAACTGACAACAATGAGGCCTGGTCCTTGCTATTTACGACCTACAGACATTTTCAGTGGTTCCTTCTGTATCAAGTCCAAACACTCTAACGTGGCTTACAAGGCCCTTTCTGGATCTGACTGTTGCTTAATCTCTGTGACCTTCTGTCCATTCCTCCTGGAAGAGCCAGGCTCTGCCCAGCCCTAGGTTTTCACAGGCAGGGCCCCCCTGAAACTCTTCCCATTCTCTCCTGCTTCTCCCAGCGTTTCTCAAACTAGTCAGTGCATCTCTGAGGGTTGCTGGAAATATCTTAGGGCTTTTATGAGGTCTCTGTGGCAATTTTTTTTTTTTTTTGCGGTATGCAGGCCTCTCACTGTTGTGGCCTCTCCCGTTGCGGAGCACAGGCTCCAGATGTGCAGGCTCAGCGGCCATGGCTCACGGGCCCAGCCGCTCTGTGGCATGTGGGATCTTCCCGGACCGGGTCACGAACCCCCATCCCCTGCATCGGCAGGCGGACTCTCAACCACTGCGCCACCAGGGAAGCCCTCTGTGGCAATTTTTAAATTGTCTTTTCCTTTTGATGGTAATCTATAACAGCTGGCATCAAAGCATATTTCAGCTCATCTGAAGGACCACCATATCATCACACACCTCTGTCAAATTTCAGCGCCCACATTTGTACTTAGGATCACAGCTGTGCTGGTATTCCGACTTTAATTGCCAGGGGCTAATGAGAAAAGAAGGTGGACTTAATAGAAAATGAAATGTCTGAGTCTAGGGAGGGCCAATGATAATGTAGCACACTGGGCCTCCTGGATGCGCGGAATTTGGCAGTAGTCTGAGTAAAGATCTCTGCGTCATATGACGGGTCCACTGCCCACCACTTTAAGTCACTGCAAAACCTCCACTCCCATGGTGTGTACTGGATCCTAAAGACTCAGCACCTTAGCCACCAGGACCATAATCCCATGCAAAATGTGAAATATCACATCATCCACTACAAAGAAGGGCAGCAAGCCTCCTGCCCAGGATCCAGACAGCCGAGGATGGAGTCCCATTTCCGCCCACTAGTTCTATGACCTCAGGTCGGTAACTGAACCTCTCTGTGCCTCCTTTGCTTCACCTGTAAGATGGGCATAATCATAGCACTTACCCCATGGGGTTGTTGTGACAGTTAAATGTAACCTCTCAGAGTGGGGCGTAGCATAGGTAAGCACTCATGAGTGTTTGTTACTATTGTTGTCCCGTGCAGTTAATGTGAACATTGGTGGTTTCTGTTTGCATGTATTTTGTAATTTTTTTTGATTTATTGCTATATTAGAGTCAAAAGCCTAAGGAGTTTCTATCTAGTCTTATATTTATACATATTCAAACATTATAATAAAAATAATCTAAGTTGATGCTTGGGATCTGAAAGACTTTCAATGACATAACTAATCACTACTTGTCCTACAGGTTAACATTCCTCTTCCTGGAAGCTTTGCTGGCCCTGCTGTCTCCCAGATATGTTTTCCTGTATCCCAGTGGCACCTGGCGACTGTTCTGGCATCACACTTAGCATGTGTGATTGTCATTGCCTGTTTACTTCTTTCCCCCACCTCCGTAGGCTATCAATTCCTTGGCAGGGAGCTCTGTGACCCCAGAACCTGACACAGTGGGTGACACTTAACAAGCTATCAACAGATATCTAGTGAATATAAGAATGTCAGAACCAGTTACCTGTAAAACTACAATACTGCTAATTCTGCTGCAATTGAGGCAGAAAAAGCAGTGAGAGCATAATTGGTAAGACGGAAGACAAATTAAAATCCTAGAGACAAACACCCCAAACCTAACAAAGTTAAAGAAGAAAAAACCCAATGGCTCCGATACCACGTAAAGTTGCGTAAGCACAGAGTCACGCTGCAGAAACTTCTCTGACTTAAAGTTCAGAGAAGCAAAAAGAATAACAAAGAACATTCAATCAAGGCCTGAGAATAAGATGCAAATAAGTTCATCAGAAAGTAATGACCATAAAACTTGTCATAAAGATATCTTTAAAAATACATTGGCCATATTGTTTATGAATGAAAATGGGTTATTTTCATAAATGCTCTTTGTTCACTTATTTACAGAAGGAAAGGCCTGCTTTTCTCCTCTTTAAGGAGCTCTCCTACATAAATCTACAAGGAGCCCAGAAAACAGTGACTTTCTGGGGAGTCTAGCAAATTTAATCTTCTCCAACTCTCCTCCCCCTCACTTGGATATTTTTTCCTTAGATGACTTCCCTTTCCACAAACTATACACACTCAGACACACACACACACACACACATACACACACACAATTGCCGCTTTAATGAACCACTGTTACTGAAGGGAGCATGCCTTAACCCCAGATAACGCTGTGACAGAAGAAAGCATACGTATGTGGCTCTTTGAGTCTGGGACAATGTTTCCCTTGTCATTGTCCCCAGGACACAGCATCGTCAATGGAAGGAAAGGCTACTTGAACAACAATGTCATTCATAAGGCATTTTTGCCACAAAGTTTGTATTCACATAAATTGAAGAGAAAATAATTACGAGGAAATAGACTTTGTGTTTATTGAGTTAAATGTGTTTTTTCAGACATTTTACATAAGTACTGGGCCCAGTTGATCTCTATCCCTCAAACGAGTTCAAATCTGAAAGAAAATCAGAAATTCGTGGTTCTTTGGCTAAAACTCCCCAAATAACCCAGAGTTGAAAGAAAAACATCACTGAAAATATTAACATACCATAGGTGAAGCTGGTTTGTGCCTAATATTTTATTTCTGCTTAACTGACACTGAGCATTTAAAATCTCTGGCTTTGGGTAGCCATGGCCTGCTTGGGAACTCTAGAATCTGATGAAAGCCTCCTGAATCCTAGTACACGGCTCTTTCCCGGAAACTGAGCTGCTTCTTTTTTTTCAAGGTTTTTCTTTTCTTTTTTAATGTGGACCATTTTTAAAGTCTTTACTGAATTTGTTACAATACTGCTTCTGTTTTATGTTTTGGGTTTGTGGCCACGAGCCATGTGGGATCTTAGCTCCCCGACCAGGGATCGAACCCGCACTCCCCGCATTGGAAGGCAAAGTCTTAACCACTGGACCACCAGGGAGGTCCCGAGCTGCTTCTTTTGATTTGCAATCTCCCAGTCAAAAAGGTCCATTGGCTTGAAGCAGATTCCTTTCTCTTCTGAGACAACCCACTGTTCTTGCTATTTGTCAGTACGCCCCCTCCTCTGTCCACCCTCAGTCTTGTCCTTAGCCTGAGCCCTCATCTTTTCTTCTCTGGACATTTGCAAGAGGCTGCAAAGTGTTTCTAGCCTGGACCACCTCCAATCTGTCTGGACTGCTATGAGAGCGATCTTTCTTACACACAAATGGGAGCATTAGACGCAACCTACCCTACACCCACTTATAATTCTTTAACAGCTTCCGAATGCCTCAGAATGCAATCTAACTCCTTAGCAAGACATTCGAGGTCCTCTGAAATGTGGTTCTTCCTACCTTTCCACCTCATCTCTTTCCACTCCCCCTAACATGTTAGATAATCCGGCCTTGTGAATCTGCTTTCAACATATTCACATGTTTGTGCCTTTGTAAATACTGTTCCCTCTTCCTGGAATGTCTTTCTTTGCTTCCCCTTCTATCTTTTTTATCTCACACAATTCTGTCCACCTGGCAAACTCCTATCCATCCTTCTTCTTGATGAAATGTCACCTCTTCTGCGGAACCTAGAGACAGTGTTGCCCTATCCAAACCTCCATCATAACACATCTCATGATGCTGCACTCACATTTGCCCTTGATCTTATCTCCACCACTGGACTGGGAGCTCCAAGGGCCACTGGAACCCACCACGCCCTCCCTGGACCATTTAAACTTTGGCTCATTCTCCACCAAGATTTTCAATTCTGTTGCACAACCCTTGACAAATAAATTAGAATTCCTAATGTAACACTGCCCTCATATTTTGCCTTTCCTAAAGATTCAGTTATTGTTACCCCCAGTCTCTATAATAAGGCCAAACTATTTAAGCATTTAAGGCCCTCTTTAATTAGGTTCTCCCACCTATTATGAAGTAATAAAGCCATAGTCAACATTTATTGATAGCTTACTATGTGCCAGGCACTGTTCAAAGAGCTTTTAACGTGGATTATCTTACTGAATAAACCTTAGCAGATGTATTTACATAACTCATACTCACACTGATCTTAACATATACCAGAGAATTTTAATGGTGATTAAGTCCTTTAATCTTCAATAACAAACCTATGGTAGGTACTATTATTACTCCCATTTTTCAAATGAGGAAATCAAAGCACAGACAGATTGAGCAACAGGCTCAAGGTCACACAGCTCACAAGTGAGGCAGCTTGGACTGGAGCCCAGCTAGTGCCCAAGAAAGCCTGGGCCCCCGCACCGATATAACAGTGCCTCTGGGCAGAGCATGGCACTGTCACAGGCCTGCCAGGCCAAGCTCCTCCCAGAGCTGGGTCTGTTCCTGCTTTCCTCCCTGCCTGGGATGTCTGCCACACTCTGCTCTACTCACATAATTCTTATCCTTCAAAGCCTACCTAAAACTCACCTTTTCCTTGAAAACAGTGGCCACCTTTGAGCTCTATCCTTCCTGTCTACACTCTGTGGCATACACTGTCTACACCAAACATTTTGCCATTAAAGTCCTGTTTCATTTTGAACTTTATTAAATACGATCTTGCATGGTTCTTTGTCTTAAGTGGGCCTTGGGCCTCCAACAAAATTATGAGCTCCTGGAAGGTACCAACCAGTTAACTTACTTCTGAAATTTCCCACAGCACCTAACATTGCAACAGACTCATATAGATGCGTTATATATTCTTGTTGAATTAAAGTACAAAATGAAGCCAGGTCCCCCCTTCCCAGTGTAGCAGATTTACTCAATTGCACTGTATAAGCGTATCATTAATATGGGTCATTAATACATGCAAAACAGCACCCTGAATAAATTCTGAGTTTGCCCAATTATGCCTTATTTTTCCTGCTTAACTAACACTGCACATTGGAAAAAACAGAAGAATATTAAAATGCAGAGTTAGGAATAAAGTCCAAGTTTCCTTAATTAAAACCACTGAAATAGGCCTCTTTCTGATACAGCTGAAAAATAAAACTGGTTCTTCCTGGCAACTGTCATTAAAAGTCACTTAATTTAGTTCAAATTTAATCTGTGTTTAGCATAATGGTGAAGATCTACTTAACCTGGATAAATGGGAACTATCTACGGCATGGCAGAATCCCTTTGGCAGTATTCCCACATGTGGAAATTATTCCACCATATTTTTGCAGTAACCTACTTGGCTGTGTCAGCTCCACTGGTTATTAAGGTGTTAATCAAAAGTTCATGACCGTATCTTGCAGCCACATGGAGAGGAGTGTTGCCATCCTTATCCACACAGTCAATTTCACCTCCTGAAAAAGACGTTTTAATACAGAATTACATAAGGATTCAGGTTGACGCAGATACTACATTTTATGCTAGTCACTCACATTACCAAGTGTTGGTATCGTTTCTACTCTGTGCATCTCTGCTCTCAAGGACAAGAATGCTTTTTAAGGGGACAAGTTACCATCTGAGGTAGCAGTATTATTAAATCTGCATGGAGGGAAGTCTATTAGAAGTGCTTTTAGCTAGAAACAATAAACGCTAGAAAGGGTGTGGTGAAAAGGGAACCCTCTCCTACCCTCTCCTGGTGGGAATGTAAATTGATACAACCACTCTGGAAAATAGTACGGAGGTTCCTTAAAAAACTAAAAATAGAACTACCATATGACCCAGCGATCCCACTACTGGGAATATACCCTGAGAAAATCATAATTCAAAAAGAGATATGCACCACAACGTTCATTGCAGCACTATTTACAATAGTCAGGACATGGAACTAACCTAAATGTCCATCGACAGATGAATGGATAAAGAAGATGGGACACGTATAGACAATGGAATATTACTCAGCCATAAAAAGAAACGAATTGAATTATTTGTAGTGAGGTGGATGGACCTAGAGTCTGTCATACAGAGTGAAGTAAGTCAGAAAGAGAAAAACAAATACTGTATGCTAACACATATACATGGAATCTAAAAAAAAAAAAATGGTACTGATGAACCTAGTTGCAGGGCAGGAATAAAGAGGTAGACATAGAGAATGGACTTGATGACATGGGGTGGGAGGGCTAAGTGAGAGTAGCATGGACATATATACACTACCGAATGTAAAATAGTTGGCTGGTGGGAAGCAGCTGCATAGCACAGGGAGATCAGCTTCGTGCTTTGTGACCACCTAGAGGAGTGGGATAGGGAGGGTGGGAGGGAGGCTCAAGAGGGAGGGGATATGGGGACATGTGTATGCATATGGCTGATTTGCTTTGCTGTGCAACAGAAACTAACATGGTATTGTGAAGCTATTACACTCCAATAAAGATCTATTAAAAAAAAAAAGATACATGCAACAACAACAACAAAAAGAAATGCTTTTAAAAGACCTTTCCACAAAAAAGAAAATTAAAAAACAAAACAAAAATAAAACCTTTCCACATTGTCTTATTTAAGGTTCTAAAATCTTACAACTAGATTCCCTCTGAATAAATAATGTAATCAAATTCCACAAAATGTAACTCTGAAGACACATTCAATTTTAGTTTTACTTGCTTAATTAAAGACCTATGTAAATAAACCTTATGCTGAAACATAAGAACCAGAAGGAATAGAGTTCAGGAAAAGCTTTTATGTAGTTTGATTATCTAAATGCTGATGAGTAAAAGCATCAGCCATAAACTGAAAAATCTGTATTTATTAAAACCATAACATTAACCATCACTTTAGTAACACAGTAAACATCTTATTTTATTTTGCCTTCTTTTTCCCCTAATTTTTATCTTACTACATTTCTTTCTTTCCCTCACCTTTTCATATATATATGAAAAGTTATATATAATACATAATATGAAAGATAAGTAGTCCATTCATTCATTTGAAGAACCATTTAGAAATAAGTCAGACATCATGACATTTCACCCCTAAGAACAAAGACAGTCTCCCACATAATTTCATCATCATATCCAAGAAATATAACACTGATACCATAATTTTACATAATATAAGTGCATATTCCAATTTCTCCAATTGTTCCCCCAAATGTGCTTTATAACTGTTTTTTTTTTAAATCCAGGATCCAATCAGAGATTCTGATAGAATTTGGTTGTCATGTCTCTTTAGTTTCCTTTCATCTAAAACAATCCTCCTGCCTTTTATGTACTTATATATTTATCTACCATGTCATTGATATTTTTGGAGACCATGCCAGGAGTCATGTAGGATATACTGCATTCTGGAATTGTCTGATTATTTCCTCATTACTAGATTCAGGCTAAACATTTTGGCAAGAATACCCCAGAGTTGAATTGCACTTCCCATCACATCTCCACAGCACACACATAAGGTCAAGTTTTTCCATTACTGGGTGATGCAACTTTTGATTACTTGCAATAGGTACAGAGTGTCAGTTTGGGAACATGAAAAAGTAAGTTCTGGAGGTGGGTAGTGGTGATGGCCGCACAACAATGTGAATGTACTTATTAGTGCCACTTAAACGTAGTTTAAATGGTAAATTTTTTGTACCACAATAAAAAAAAAAAAGGCTTGATTATCAGTAAGAAAATATCAGTAAGCTGATATTTTAAAACTAAAATACGCAATTTTAAGCTACTAATACTATAATGTTTAGTTTGTATATCTGAACTATACATACACATTTATGTCTTCCAGAATAAGAAATACAAGAGATGCCGGCCAGCACTCTCCACTGTACAAATGTCTTTTCTCCTTTTGTAATTAACAAGGAACTTGTGGGTGATACTTCCAGACTGTGAAAATACTCTATTTCCCAACAAAGTTTCCTATAATGATTTTAGCATATACAGCGAGTACTTCGTTCAAAAGTTATCTGAATTCTTTATTCTGTGTGCTTATATTATCAATTTGATACACAGGTTCATTGGATTTTGTTTTCAAAACGTTTACCAGCTTTAATTTTATTAATATGTAACACACGTTTCAAAAGTCAAAAATTCTATACTTTTAACAAGTCCCACTCTCATTTCTATCCCTTTCACTTCACCCTCAACCACTTCCTATGGTAATTAATCACTTTCTTTAGTTTTGGTTTATGCTTTCTGTGTTTCTCTTTGCAAAAACAAGCACAATACAATCTTTTATACCATGCTTTTTTTGTTGTTTTTCACTTAACAACATACCCTCGAATTCACTCCTAGAGATCCCTTCTTGGAAATCTTCCTCATTTTTGTACAGCTTAATTATTTTTCATTGCATGGATGTATTAGTTAAGTACACCAGTCGGGTATGGATGAGCATTTAGGTGGTAAAAATCATTTTGCTAATATCAGGAATGTTGTAGTGAATAACCTCATTTTGCAAGTGTTTTGTATTTGTTGGGTCTATCTTCAGAATAAATTCCTAGAAAGGGGATTTCTAGGTTACAGAAATGAGTATGTGGTTTTGTTAGATTTTGCCACGTTTCCCTCTTTAGGTGCTGTGCAATTTTGCACTCACACAAGCAATGTATGAGAGTGCCTTTTCTCCTCCCCAGCCTTGTCAATCTTTTGAATACATACCACGTAATGAGTGAGAACTGGTATCTCACTGTAGTCTTTTCATTTCTCTTGTTAAGGAAGTTGAGAATCTTTTAATATATTAAAGGGCCATTTGTTTACCTTTTTCTATGAACCATTTTTTCATGACTTCTGCCCATTTTTCTAAGAGTGAGTGTGTGTGTGTGTGTGTGTGTGAGATCTTTTATTCCTTAATTTTTAAAGGTTCTTAAAATATCTGGGAGATTGCCCATTTATCAGTAATACATGTTGCAAATATTTTTGGCCTAGATTTTCATTTGTCTTTGGTGTTCTACACTGAAAAAAATTCTTTTTTGTAATTTATGTCTTTTATTGTATTTAGATTTTGCATTGTAGTTAAAAAGGCTTTCCCCACATCCTAGCAATAAGGAAACTAACATATGTGAAAATATTTGCTACATGCATTAGTGATAATTGGGTAAGCTTCCAAGTAGTTTAAGAGTCCTTGAAAATCATGAAATAAGGAGAAATCAAGGAGAGGGAGGAATGGCGAGTGACTGCTAACTGGGATAAAGATTTTGGAGGGGTGTGATGAAAATGTTCTGGAATTACATAATGGTGATGGTTGTAAAGCCTTGTGAAAATACTGAAATCCACTGAACTGTACAATTTAAAATGGTGACTTTTATAGTATATGAATTACACCCCAGTCAAAAAGGAAGGGCCTGAGGAAAGTAGGAAAAGGGGAGGGAGTAAAGGACAGGGAAGCACACCAAGGAGAAAAATCACATAGTGTGTACTCTTGCTTATGTAAGCCCACACGCACTTATGCTTTTGATAAAAGAAAGCACCTAGGATATTGGGGCACCAAATATAAATTTTTCTAAGGTTTTATTTCCTGACTATCCTGTTCATAAACAAATCTCTGCATCATTATGGAAAGCAGTAAGTTATTGAATTGTCAGCTCATGCTCTTAGATATCAGGTACTTTAGAATAGGTCAAATCTTAAGCTTTACTCCCATCATCAATTATATTGGACTCAAGTAAGCTGATATTTTAAAACTAAAATACATAATTTTAAGATACTAATACTATAATGTTTAGTTTATATATCTAAACTACACATACACATTTATATATTCCAGAATAAGAAATACAAAATCCTGAGAAATGCAAATATTATATAAATGGCTTAGATCAATCTAAAAAGATATTAAGCATTTACTTTAAATAATACTTATTACTGAGAAAGTAATTTTCTCACTGTAGAAAATTTAGAAGATGCAGTAAAATACAAAGAAGAAAACAGAAGTCATCTATAAATTCACTGATTATCCGAGATAATCAGTATTAATACTCTGGATATATTCTTCCAGTTGTTTGTATGTGTGTGTGCATTTGTGTGTGAAGACATTTCCCATGGTTGAGATCATAGGGTAGAAAGAGTTTTGTATCCCCATTTCCCCCTTAATATTATATCACAAACACTTCCCATGTCATTAATTAGTCTCATTAACACAACTGTAAATGACTACATGATATCAGTATTTAGAGAATTCACTCAACAAGTCCCCAGTTACTAGGCATTTAGGCTATGCCCAAATTTTGCCATTAGGAAAAACACAGGAACGAACATAATTATACATAATCTTTATCCACCATTTCAGACGATCTCCTTCAGCAATATTTTTACAAGTAGAACTACTAGATCACAAGTATGAATGTTTTTAAGGCTCTTGATGGACACTGGCAAATTGCTTTTGAGAAAGGCTGTGCCCATTTGCACACCCATCAGAGGTATACTTGAGTACCAAAAGGAAGCCGTTGAGAGTCTTTTCAGATCTGAGGAAAAAGCAGTAACTTCCAGGCCAAGACACTATTTCTTATAATATGACCATTATAAAATCTTCACGATAATATCTGTACGGTCCTTCATTCTAATGAATCCTAACTGTGACCACCAACTCCCTAAGATTTATTTCCAGCAAACAATATATTTTCTAGCCAGGTGTACTGGCACAACAGAGTTAATGAACGAGAATCTCTCCTAAAAAGTGAAATAATTACAAGTATGTGTGAGCTTTGTAGAAGGGGAAGATGTTAAGAAAAAAAAAAACAAACTCCAATTAGTACATATGTTTACACAGGATTTAAGATGCTTCACTCTGCAGCCATGACTTTGGCATGTAGAGTTTAGCTGCTGCCAATAACTTTGCACATTTGGAGTTTGCAACTTAATAGCTGTTTACAAAAAGGTAACCCCTTTTTAACTTTGTGACAGAGAAATATAAATGGCCACCTGAATACAAACGCTGATCTTTCCTCATATCTTTGTGTCTGTGGCACAGTAGTGATTTTTAAAATCAGTTGTTCAAATAAATGGACTACAATCATTTCTGTAAAAGTAATAATTATGTATCTTTATATATACATTCTGAAATACACAGAAAAATCTGGAAGTTTCACCAAACTGTCAATAGAAATTCTTGGGATGGGGTTAGGGAGACACATTGATGGGGGTCATGGGGGAATCTCTTTAATAAGTTAATTTTATTGTACAGTGAGCACGTACTAATTTTATAATCAAGAAAAATTAAAATAAAATTAGTTATTAAAAACTTCTAGGGACTCAAGAAATAGTTCACAGTAATCTAAATTTAGAAGTATCCAATTTAGATCATTTTTATGCCTTGGGGAAAGGCAGCCACCTGGTCTCCATGGATACCTCAGAGCAATCCAGGGTACATGTATCCATGTGAGAGCTGCCCACAGTGGTCAGCCTGAAAGGTCCACCCACGGAGCTGATGCGGGGAACTGTGGGAGACAGATCCCCAGACTTCAAAGAAGTCTTTCAAACACTACATTGCTCATGTCCTTCCCAGCCAAGAGTAGGGGCTCCATGTTTACCAGCCTCAAATATGCCAAAAATTGGATAGGAAAAGAGAAGAGTGAAAAATACTGGAAACGATGGAATAGAGGGTCTGAGCTGATAAAGTTTCCTGTTGTTACTGTCATTTCATAAGTCAATTTAAAACTGTAAAAATATGGGTAATTATCTTGGTCATTTAAGATATACTTCTAGAAAACATCATAACTTAGAAAAAGAAGAGAATATTTGTTATTTAGAAATATGTTTTATATTAAAGTAGGACCTCTAGATGAATGAATTTCTATCTTATAGTCACTCCTGAAGCCTTTCCATTTTCATTTGCTTGGAATGCAAATTACATATCTTTTTAAAAAATTTTATTGGGGTATAGTTGATTTACTACATTGTGTTAGTTTCAGGTGTACAGCAAAATGAATCAGTTCTACATATACATATACCTACTCTTTATTTTAGATTCTTTTCTCATATGCTTATATGCTTATATGCTTTTCTCATATGCTTACAGAGTAATGTAATACAGCAACCTGTGCTATACAGCAGGTCCTTATTAGTTATCTTTTTTTTTAGCAAATTAAATATCTTTACTATTCATTTGAAGGTTGCAAGTTAAATGTTGGTTATCGATCATTGATTATTAGTGAGGAAAATAAATATCCATGAGTTCAGACATACGCAGAGCACGTCAGAAGGGATGATTTATGTAGCATTATCTAGGCATTCATCTGAAATTAGTTTTTCATTGCACAAACAAGAATAGTTATATTAAGTTGCCTCAGAAAGTTTGTGAGCCCAAAGGTCAAAAACCTCACAATGAATCATCCTATCACTTCACTCTTCCTTTTCAAACTTTTATTTTTAAAGCTTCTGTGAAAAAAAAACATCATTTTGAACTTTTGTAACCTGCTGGACAGCATCTGAGGCAGCTGCCTGTGCAAAAGGCCAGATCAAAGGCCTTCTGATATCAGATTGTGTTTTCGTTTACTTCCTTCCCTCTCTGGCTCTGACAACACAGCTTCAGACAACAAACAACGTGATTGAACCGCAGAGGTAGTCTTTGCTTATTAACTTAAAAAAGAAAAGAGTCTTTTGGGTTTTTTTCTTAAACGATCACCTTACCAAAGCTGAATGCTTCTGAAAAAAAAAAGTTATTATAAAGAATTAATAACCCTGACCAGAGATCAGTCAGAGAAGCAGAGAAATGCTGTACAAAGTCCAAACATCAGAGCCATTTAACAAAACAAATAAATAAACATCAAGAAGGTTCCTCAGCAGGTCTTAAGAGCCAAGTGATGTCCCCATGGGGGACGGGCATTCCAGGTCCTGTCGTGTGGTTACCCACTCTGGAGGACAGACACCAGGCCCTGGGGGTGTGGGCCTCTGGGCTTTTCCCAGAAAGAAACCAACAAACAGAAGAAAAGAAAAGAGCTTCCTATTCTTGTCCCTAAGGGCATTTTTTTTTTTTTTTTTTTTGCAGTATGCGGGCCTCTCACTGTTGTGGCCTCTCCCTTCACGGAGCACAGGCTCCGGATGCGCAGGCCCAGCGGCCATGGCTCACGGGCCCAGCCGCTCCGCGGCATGTGGGATCCTCCCGGAACGGGGCACGAACCCGTGTCCCCTGCATCGGCAGGCGGACTCTCAACCACTGCACCACCAGGGAAGCCCCATGGCATTTTTTTTAAAAAGTCGAATGGAAGAACTCGCAGTTCTCACATCTGCAATGAATGCAAAGAACTGTCGGCTGAGAGAATTCCAAATCATCCTTTTACAGGGATAAATAACTCTGCCAAATGCAAGCGACTCTTAGAGTAAATAGAATTCAAGTTAAAACCATTTTAACCTGTCATTGTTCATACAGAGAAGAGTGGTTGAGAGTTCAGTCTCCAGTGTTAGACTTCCTAGGTTCTAATCTCTGTTCCTCAACATACGTGCCATGTATCCCAGCAGAAGTGACAACCTCTCCGCCTCAGTTTCCCTATCTTGGAAATGGAGATAATAATAGCACCTCTTTTTCATGGGGTGGTTGGAAGGATTTATGTGGCGTGCTTAGCCAAGTGCCTGGCACAATGTGAAGAACACTCAACCAATGTTAGCTTTATCATTATATATAAGTTATGTATTATAGCCACTATATCCTCAGCATTATAGGACCCAGGATCCCACTCAACCCACAAGCAAGATGCCAGGCCAGCCAAGAATGAGATAGGCTCTGAGACAAGCTCCTTGATCACAGAGGACAAGACATAAGGTCTCTTTCAGGGGTCGTCCCAACTCAAAAGTCTAGCAAGAATGTCCAGAGAGGGCATGAAAGTCTTCAAGTCCACAAGGATAGTTTTTAGAGAGGTCAAAGCAGCCAGCAGCACCCCCAAGACTGTTGTAAGCACACTAGCATGACACAGGTCTGGCCCGCGGTGATGGACCTGTAGGAAGGCAGTGCTTACAAGGTGAAGAACTGCTCTTTCTCTGATCTGGTCACTAGTGCTTGAAATTATTCTAACAGGGAACAATGCTTTTTAATGCCACAGAGCTAAGCCCTGGTGATTATGTTCACATTAAATTTTTAAAAATGGATACCAAATAGCTCCCTAGTTTTGTTTAGTTTTAAGGCAGTGGACACTGTTTCTGAAAAACAGTTGAGAAAGACAGTGGGATGAGGAAAGCGTGCAGAGGAGAGATGCTAGGGTCCCTCCCCACCTCCCCTTTACTTCAAGCAAAACAAAACAATTAAAGTGGCCTTTCAATAAAGTAAATGACAAAGGCATATCACATATTTCAAACTAGAATTAATGGGTGTTGTGCAGTTCATTTTCAGTTACCTGCATTTGCTCACTGGAAATTTGTTGCGATTTCTTTTCTTCTACAGTTTCACTGAAATGCTTATAAATTTCCTGTGCTTTGCTGCAGGTATTTTGCTTCCTCAGCATCATTTCCCTGGCTGGTCTTCCATCCAAATGTCAAATGACTTTTTAGTTTTACGACTTCAGTGCCTAAGACATAACTTAGTACCACTGACAATTCAAGTGTATGTCATCCAGTATTCTTACAGATGAGAAAAAGATAGGTCTAAAAAAACTGACTAATGCCAGAATTTTGAGAACTAGAAATGTGGGTCAACTAAAGATAGTTTAGGAACTGCTGGATTCACCTGGAATGTCAGCATAAAATCTGAACTAAACCTGTTTTTTTAAAATTGTCTTTAAGATTTGCTAAAAGAATAGAAGTTGCGTTGTCAAAGTCAATCCACTCACAGATTCTGGCCATGACCCTCTAATAGTAACGTGAACCATGCTGTGAAGTGACACTCCCTAGTACTTTGGCTGCAGAGACAACCCAATGGTTCAAACACACCTTTATTGTAAGCCTGGGAAATTACTAGATTATGTGATTTTCCAAGGTCTCTATCAAGCCTGTGATTTTATGATCCTTTATATCATGTATGTACCCGCTTTTCCTCTGAGTCACTCATTTTTCTTACCTTTTGCCCAAGTAGCTTAACGAGTTTTAACTTATGGAACTATGGCGAATTCAAAAATTTTTAAATAATTCAGATTTCCTGCTAGAAAATGTCTGATACTTATTTTTATTAGTTTCAGAGTGAAAAATGCAGGATCTTGAGCCTATATAAGTAGATCATTTCCAGTTTCAAAACTCACATGTTCTTTGACTGATTGGGAATTGACTGTGAAACTTAGTGGCTCTATGTCCTCTTTTTTTTTTTTTTTTTTTTTTTTAATGTCCTCACTCTTAAGTGAATTGGTGATGACGTGTCTAAGAGCTTTTAGCAAAGTTCATCAAAGGACAGTATAAATCCAAGCTTAATAAACTCTAAAACAGAGCATCATATTTCACATTCAACCAAACTCAGTCACAACAGGAAACTGTTCCAGTAATGACACTGCAGAAGAATCTCACATACCATTCTGAATGAGGGTTTGTGACCGTGTGAACCTTCCGTGGACAGCTGTCATGTGCAGAGGACTTTTACCATCTTTACTCTAAAAAATGAGAGAGAGAGAAACAATGGGCCAGTGACATCAATCTGAAACATTCCTATGGACATTGCCGGCAATGCTCAATAAAGTGTATGTGATACCGCAAGTTATTGCCTAACTTCACATTTTTTTATTGAAGTATTTACACGTGATATCACAAGTTATTGCCTAACTTTACATTTTATTTATTGAAGTATTTACAATGTTGTGTTAGTTTCAGGTATTCAGCAAAGTGATTCAATTATACATATATATATTCTTTTTCAGATTCATTTCCATTATAGGTTATTGCAAAATACTGAATATAGTTCCCTGTGCTATACAGTAGGTCCTGTTATTTATCTATAACATCACATTTTAAAGAAGTTTCGAGACGTGGAAATTATTCTTGAGAAGAAATGGGAAATTTTTAGTTACACGGACAATTTTTAAACTACCCTGGTTTAAACTGAGGAAATCATCTAAAACATTTTTTCATCTCCTGTGATCTACTGGTGAAGGTTTCCTTCAAGGAGTTTTATTTTTCAACTTTAAAAAAAAATTGAAGTATAGTTAATTTACAACGTTGCGTTAGTTTCTAGTGTATAGCAAAGTGACTCAGTTATACATATATAGTGTATATTATTTTTCATGTTCTTTTCCATTATACAGTATAATGGATAGTATATGTATAGTTTATTACAGTGTTTTTTTCACCTTTTCTCTATAGTACATGAAAAAAAGGCAAATGATGTATTAACTTGTTTGGCCCTGTTTGACCTGAAGATGACTAACTTGCTATAAATCACTTCAACTCTCAAACCTGACCTGAAATCCTCCACCATTCTCTACATTCTAATTCCACAGAGAAACACCACTTTCGATTATTCCAAAAGAGACACATTTGCTGCACTTAACTCATTAGAAATCATAGGATTAAGATATGCAAATTGCCATGTTAATGATTATCTGGAAATATGCGCTGAATTTATACGTCTCTTTATTATTCAAGATATAAATGATGGCATTCTCTCTCACACATTAAGCCAAAAGATTAAAAATGTACAGAATCCATACATTAGTCATCATTACACCAAATACCAAAGTCCTACACATTTGATTCAGAAATAATCATTTACAGAATTTCTTCTAAAAATAGTGATATCCAAACAAAAATATTACTGTTATTTTAGACCCAAAGTATCCCCAACTGAGAGAATATATTATGTATTCTTTCATTCAGATATTATTTAAAAAAGAAAAGAAAATAAAGAAATTTATGTAACTATTCTTTTTCTAAGTCTCAGAAGAAACGTTTCCCTAAGCCTGAGGTTAAAATATGAGATTTCAAAAACACAAGTTCATTTTTGTGATGAAATTTAAATACGTGTGCTTTAAAATGATTCTTTCAAAAACTCTACAATGGAAAACAAATAATCACTTAAATATTTCTCAGAGTGAACCACAGACTCCTGCATCTGAATCACCCAGAATTCTTGTTAGAGATGTGAATTCTGTGCCCTAACCCAGACCTAAACTGAATCAGAATTGATTTCATTTCTAACTTTCACAGCACATTAAAGTTTAGGAGCCACTGGAATAGCTTATAAAACCACAAGGTTTAACAGAAGAATATTTATTATATCCTATAAGTCTATTCCTTAGACTTAAGAAAGGAACTATGCACAATCTGTGCCAAGGGAAGAGTTAGTCAGAGTGGTAACTGCATGTTGAGTGAAGTAAATAATCATTATAGTGAAAGGTTCTCAGGCTGATGGGGAAAAAAATAGAAAAAATAGGATTTTTTCTCCATCTTAATCTTGTATGATTATAACCTGAATTAGAAAAGATTGAGAAAGGAAAGGAAGATGGAAGTAAGCTTGAAGCTTTACTGAAATTACGTCTTTAGGGAAAAGGAGAATTAGTCAAGAAAATGAGGATATGATGCCATCACCAATCATAAGACATGATGGAGAAGAGCTCCTAAAAGCTTTCTGATTCCAGAGCCTGGGTCTTAGCTGGGATAAATACAGACAATTCAAAAGACTAAAAAGTCTGGGAACCACTTAGAAATAAGGAGTTAAGACATACTCCCTCCAACAAAAAAGTGATGACAGCCCAAGGCTCTTAGGGAGAGAGAAAACAGAAATTGCAGAGCTGACATTCATTTGTCCCTAGATGGTGCTATTTCTTTAAATTTTGCTCCAGTATTTTCTCTTAAATTTAAGATGAAAACATAACTTACTAGCATTTAGTTAAATATATATAAAGCTGTAAATATTTCAGCGTTTAGATAATATCTTTATAAATATTTAACCAAGCACTTTTCCATGCCTAGAAAAGAGCTTAAAGGCTAGGAGTAACCACCAACCTGGTGGTCACTAACTAAATTGCAGCCAGAGAGCCAAAGCAGACGTCACCAGTTTCTACACTATATAGTTTACAAAGCTGGTCCCATTTCAAGGACAGTAAACACCATACCCTTTTCCTCCCTTGGAGTGCTTGTGCTTTTGGGAAAGGGACAAACAGACATGACCAAAGTTAGGTTAAATGAAAAGGATGGCAATATGGTCAATGGTGACGCTTGCTTCAGATCTACCCTTGCAGATCTTTGCCTGAGTTCACATGCCACTGAAGACAGACCTTAGCTGACTTTTTTTTTTCTCACTGGGATACGGGTGGCAGGGGGTCGGGAATTAGGGACAGGAAGCATTAAGGGTATCACAGCAGTCATTTTGGGGCAGCTTTGTTTATACGGTATAGGTGTAAAGGGAACTCATTTCAAAAAGCCATTGAAAACCAATGAAGGTCAAAAGACTAGTACTTTTTATTTAGCCTTTACAAGTTAGAACTCAGAATATTCAGGTTGAGACTGAGGATCCTACTGAGTTTCATTATCTGCCTGAGAAATTTTTCACATGGGGGTGGGGTCGGGTGGCAGGGAACTTGCCATTGCTGCTGCTGGCCCTAGAACTTCAGATACCAAACATTCCCTGAATGCTCAAAGGAGAAGAAATGATCAGTTCTCCCACTTATTCAAAGCTTTGCTTTTAGAAGAACTTCTTCATTTCTAGCCTCCTTCCAATTTCTAGGTGCATTCTCCCAGAGCAGATTTAGGGCTTGGAAATTTTTGTGACCTTGAGAACTTGCTTAATAGCTCTCCTATTGACTTATGGTTCAGCCATAGTCATGAAAGAAAACCAGTGAGGACTAAGAATATTTTATGACAAATATTAGTATTCTTTCAGGGCAGAATTCACCATCATCCAAGGAAGATTAATCCTTGAATTAGTGAAGCGTTTCCATTCTCAGAAATCCATTCATTCTTTTCTTCCACTTCTAATGCCTTCTTTCCTCCTCCTCCCATAAACCTTCTCTAAACTTAAATACACAGTTACTCCCCAGGAAGGTGAAGGCACTGTGTTCTCTGTGGCACAGTGCCCCATGGCGCCACAAAGCTCAGTGGCTCTGGTGGAGGGCAATAAAGTCTCTATAAAATAAATATAGCCAGAAACCCCAAAGGGCTTCCTAATTCAATGGAAGAGCAATCTAATACCCTGGTGTGCAAAAAGCCATATACAGTCTAATTTTTTTAATGCTTCTAAAGGCTGGAGATGGCACGTGGTTGGCTCAGACGTTCACCCCCCTCCTTTCCTCATTTCCTCTCTTAAGATCCAAGGGCCATGTTGCTATTACTGCTTACTCTTGCCTATTCCAGTTTCATCTTCAACCTCTGCAATGCAATTATAGAATATAACTTGGTCCTGGTGCATACAAAGAAGGGAGCTGGTCCACTTCAGTAAATGTGTGATGGGCTTCAGTTCCAGTCTCTTAGGGTTAAGTGATCTAAAGGGCCCGTGCACAGAAAAGAACTGAGACCACAGGCAGGCGGAATGTTAGGTAGGCAATGGTAATTTCTGAATCTATCTTTCTAAGTCATATCCAGCATGGCCACGTGTTTACTGTCTTCTTTAATGCTTAGTTTGAGTGCTTCCAAAAAGAGCCTTGAGATGCTACAAAAATTACAACGTGGTCTCTGATGGAGAAAGGAAATTATTTCATATTTCCTCATGCTCTTCCTATTTGCAAAAAAAAAGTAAACTTTCAACAGATTATTGTATTAAGTATTGTGTCTCTATTATTTTATAATAATTAAACTTTGTGATATCACAATATTCGAAATCAAGGACAGGGCCATGGTCAATCTAAGCAAAATGAGGGACTGTAAAATGCATGCAGGACACATAACCTTCCTCCCCTCTCCATCATCTTGCAATTTCTCATGAAGATGTCACTTTTTGTGTTTTGTGAGGACAGAGGAAAACAAAGTGAACACGTGAGTAGGTATTGGCTACATTTCAATCTGCTATTTTCTTCTAACTTTGGAAAATCTAAACAAATACAAATTGTCTTGCAATCTACAAACACTTTCAAAATCCAAGGGCAATGTGGTGCAGAGAGATAACAACCTCCAGTCAGACCGAATGGCTCCACGGAAATGTTAGATGATCCATGCACCCAGAGTTAACTAATAAAGATTCAAGAGAATTAGGATGTAGATAGAGTAGATGGGGAGACTGAGGGAGAAGGCTAGATTTGATTCAAAATCCCATTTACACAGATTAGGTAATACGTAAACCCAAGTCTCAGGCTATTTTTTTAATGGTGCTTCTTATACTCTATTGATGATTAGCAGTCTACAGGAAAAAATTAACTATTAAAATTAAGTAGCTATGCTTTCCATGTCCATTTTGTGGGGGAGAAGAGAAGGCTGCCATAAACCAAGGCACCATACCTAGTTGAAGCCTCTTATCCGATCAGAACTGGCTGCTAGTCAGTTACCTGGGAGAAGTAGGTAGGTATGCCAGAAAGTGGCCTTCTAACCTCAGTATCGGGCACACTGAAAGCATCAGTTGGCATGTTTTACAGAGGAAATGGAAAGCATCAGATAACCCTGTGAATTAATTAAGGTTGGTAAAGAGAGATACTTTATCTAACTTCAATAATGTTCCTTCCTTTAGAGGAACCACAGGATGTCCCTCAGACATTAGGATGGCAAGAAAAGTGTCACAAGTCTTGGGGACACTGACGGTTGAGCCACCTGTTTGCCTCCTGTCCTCCACCACCCTCCTCTTAGACTCTAACCCCACATGTTGGCTCTTTCCCCACCTTGGTTGCTTTGTTGCCCCTAAAGACCTTCATCCTACCTCCACGTAGGACCTTGGATGGGGTCCCCTTACAAGATCCGGAACTCTGAAATTCTCCTCAGCTAGTTTACTTTTTCATTTCTGCCTGCTTTCTACCTTCATGAAGACACTCCATCCCCTTCGTTTCCTTCCTCTCTTCCCTAACTCTTCTTTTTTTTTTTTTTTTTTTTTGCGGCACGTGGGCCTCTCACTGTTGTGGCCTCTCCCGTTGCGGAGCACAGGCTCCGGACACGCAGGGTCAGCGGCCACGGCTCACGGGCCCAGCCGCTCCGCGGCATGTGGGATCTTCCCGGACCGGGGCACGAACCCGTGTCCCCTGCACCGGCAGGCGGACTCTCAACCACTGTGCCACCAGGGAAGCCCAGATTTCAATTCTTATACTCATCTTTATCTCCTCCATTTCTTGTCCAATGAAATCCCAGAGATTTCCTTTCTGCAAAGCCTCTCCCTCCGTTGGCTGTCCCCATCCCCCTGTCCTCATTACCTCTTATCCAGACCCATTTCATTGACTTCCAGTTATCTTCTACTTGTCCCCTCCCTAGGTCCACTATATCTGAAATTTTTTTTTATAAAAATGAAAATAGCTTTTCTTTTTCTTTTGGATATAAAAATAACACATACTTATGGCATCACAATAAGAAGATTAAAACAAATATATTGAAAAGCAACTAAAAATCCAAATCATAATTTTGCCTTGCTGGAGTGATAACTGTTGCTAGGATACTGATGTAGATTCCAGATATTTTTCTCTTTCTATGCACATACATAGACACATACTTTTTGAAATTATAAAACTGGATCATATTTACTTATTGCATTTTAATTTTTCATTGATTACACTGGGCATTGCTAGTCTTTTTGATACTTGCCAATTTTAAAGGCAAATATTAATGTATTAGTATTATAAACGTATTAGTTTGCATTTCTCTAATGACTAGTAATACTGAATATCTTTTCATAAGTTTAATGGATATTGTATTCTCTCTCTTGTGATCTGCATTTGCCCATTATTTTCTAGTAGACTATCAGACTTTTTCTTATTGATTTTTATGAGCTCTTACATATTAAATATGTTAACTCCTTGCTTATATGTATATTGCAGAAAAATTTCCAAGTTGCTCCCCTTTCAATTTTATGTTAAGGTTTTTGTTTTTGTCTTTTTTGTTGTTTTGTTTTGTTATATAAAAGTTTTAAAATTTTATGTAGTCATATATACATTTTTTTCTTTATGTTTTCTGTCTCTGGTTTTCTGTGGCCAGATTACCGTTTCTAATGCTCAGTTCTGATCATGTGGCCTCTATAATGATTAGCGGACCCACACCCTATAGAGGCCCCAACTCCTTGGGCAGTAGATAAGTGCTCATTATTGGTCAGGTCACATTTCAGCTTGTTCCTGGCTCCTTTCTTTCATATGATTTGTACTCCAATCACAATAAATCGCTATTCTGAGAATTTGTCTCATATTTCCCCACTATTATAAATTAAATGAAAAAATATAAAAGGACTTTAACAGTGAATAGAGGAGATCATTAAAATAGACTGATCCAATATTCTTGAAATTAAATCTTGGAAATAACAATTTTTCAAAAGCAGAGACAGAATACACTGAGACCTTGCTTTACAATTCCTGTGTGCTTGGGAGAAGGGAAGCTGAGGATGCGAACAAGGTCACTTGGTATAAATCAGGATATTGTGCTACAATCTAAATGCATCTGAGTGATGTAACCTGGATCATGAAGGCTACCTGCAAAAGTTCCTCTTGGTTATCTGTTACAATGAGCAGACTGGTTACCTAAAGTTTACCTGTCAAGACCTCTCAACTCCTTTGCTTGCCATTCTATGTATCTGGAATGTCCTCTCTCAAATTCTCTCTATCCCTCCTCATCTCAAGTGATATCAATCTTCAGCTCAAAAGCAATCTCTAGTTTTGATGCCCAAGCAAAAAGCAAGTCAATACTTAACTTCTTACAGTCTGCAGCACTTTATTAATTTCTCATGCCACTCATGACACTCTCTCTTGCCCCATGATTATCTGAGTACATTATCTCCTTGCCATATCGTAAATTCCTTGAGGGCACCTTGGAGTATACACCCAGTACCAAACAGAGGGCACTAGGTAGTCCTCAGTAAGTTTGCTGAGTAAAGGAATTACCATTAAAACCAGATTAATATCATATACTTGAAGCCACTATCTGGGGTTTACTCCAGGAAACCATTTGAGAAACTCCTTGGAGGGCCTTGCGGGTTGGAAGCAGACCTGAGATCGTTAGGTTAGGCTTCCTCTTCATGCTCAGCATCTCTGCCCCATCAGCTCAACATTCACCTCAGTATTAGAATCTCGGCCAAGTCCACATCCCTGAGACCCAGTATTTGCTCCCATATATTCACTAAGCTACCGAGGGCACGTGGCTAGAACCTCAGTGTCATCCACTGGTACCACCACTGCTGCAGAAGTTTCCACATCACGACAATATAGGATAAGTCCGCAAGAATCAGGACGCTTAGAGTTACAATTCACTAATTGTAATTTACAGCAGGTGAGTTTGCTCAAACAGAGGCTCAACGCAAAGGTACTTCACACTGAGAGAGGGAGACTGAGAGAGAGTCATACCTGAATGTTAACATCCGCCCCGTTGTTTACTAATAGTTCAAGACACAAAGCACCGTGTGTGGAGGCAGCAGCAAAATGCAACGGGGTGAACCCGCTGGTATTGGGCTGGTTCACATTAGCACCGTAGTCGGTCAGCTCGTTGACTACAGCATCCTGCCCATTGTAGCAGGCCAGGTGGAGGGCCGTGTTTCCATACACGTTGATTTCATCAATCTGCAAATGAGTCCAACACAGGCGATTAAAAGCACTGAAGCCAATTTACTCCATTTCCCACCAAAAGCCTACCAGCTGTGCTGGAGAAAGGAAATACCCTTCTGTCAGTGTGATCATTCAGAGCTTACTCTTGCCCCAGCGTGGTCATCCTGGGAAGCTTCTCACGCGGAGGTAAAGCTCAGCAAAACGTGAAAGTGACAAAAAGTGAGCTGGGAGGAAGAGTGAGAGGTTTCCACTTGTGGCAAGATATCTTTCAGCTAGGGAAGGGACAAAAAGGGAGAGGCAAAGCTGCCTCAAAACGCCAGAGGAGAAATGAATCGGGGGAGCAAGAAACGAGCCCGGATCTCAACAGCGAACAGAAGAGGAAAGGGTGGGAGGTGCTCAGGGAGCTGCTGTGGGGCCTGAACTCAGAACCCGCTCTGCTGACACCTCAAGAGGCCACATTCTGGTGGCTGGGCTGTGGAGCTGCCCTGGTCATTTAGCCCCCAGCTCCCTCTTGCTCTCCCAGACCTGCCCTGACTGCTGTTATCACCATCTCACTATCGCAGCTTGCTTTTCCTTTCCTCCGGGACAGCCTCACTACTGCTCCCACCCTGCTACCTAAGGAGAAGGGGGTGAGGTCTACTTCTCCAGCTCAGCATGTTTGTCATTCATTTCTGCTTGGAAGCCACGATTTAGAAGGCTAGGTTCTAAAGATGGGATGATGAAACCTCGCCAGTCTTTTAAAAATGACTGGTGGATATGTATCCTAGATGTTAAAATATTTCTCTATGTTGATATAGAAAGTTAGTCTGTTTCTGGCTCTCTATGACTTAGCGTATGCCCCATTGCCCTTCATCAGTTGCCCATGTAAACTCAAAAAAGACAGGATGGTAAGAAATGAGGGTTGTTTTTTTTTTTCCCTCTTGAATTAAAATGCAAACAGGATTTAATTTCAGAACAACAGAAAACCCACAAAGACACAGGATTTAATTTCCGAACGACAGAAAACCCACAAATGCACCATGGGGTGATGCCTGAATCATAGCTCACCTCCACCCCCAGATTCAGGAGATGCTTGACAACGCTGATCTGCCCGTTGGAGGCCGCAGCATGCAGGGGCGTGTAGCCCTTCTTATCCTTACACGTCACTTCCGCGCCATGGTTAACGAGCAAAGCCACAACGTCCAGGTGGCCTGTAGAAACAAAGCAGCAGAAAACATCGTTAACCTTTATAGGACAATTTGACAATTCATTCCACCTGAATTATCACCATCAGCTTTTACTGCCGCCAGCATCTTGCTAAGCTGTTTATAAAAAGCTGCTTCATGGCAAATATCCAACAAATATTTAGGGAGTACGTACTATGTGTCAGGCATCATGTAAGTGCTGTGGGAAGAAAGAAGATGATTCACATGTGAGCCTTCTCTTTAAGGAGGTCGATGCCTGTTTACAAATAAATAATGTGGAGGTCCTGCCAATATGTTAGAACCAGAGACTAAAAAAAAAATCACGTCAAATGAAAGCAATGCTTTTGAAACCAATTGCCATTCTTCACTGAAAAGTCTAACAATGACAGTTTGGTTTGGAAAAACTAATGAAAGAAAAAAAGATCAATTAATCAGAACAGCTCCAGATTATTGTTAAATCATATGCAACTGCTGCTGTTTGACCCTTTTCTGGGCCCACAAAAATGGCAACTTCCTATGGTTCAACTTCAAGTTCTCATGAATTGCTGGCTAAACTGAAAACCCTTCTAGTTACAACTCCTGTTGGCATATTTTCTAGAATATCTTCCTTTGTTCTCTATCTTGCTACATATACAGCGATAAATGTATTTGACCTTTATTTCCTGACTAAAGATTGTTCGATGCTTCAAGATCATTGCTCTAAACATTGTTGATAACTGAAGGGTAGAAGATGAGTACTGGCTCCAGGGCCTAAAGAGTGTGTGTGTGTGTGTGTGTGTGTGTGTGTGTGTGTGTGTGTGTGTGTGTGTGTGTGTGTGTGTGTGTGTGTGTGTGTGTGTGTGTGTGTGTGTATACAAGAGAGACAGAGTTTTGTCTTGGCTAGTTTTATGAAGACTTATGTACAGAAAAAAACTATTTTGAATTACTGGCGGTGCTATCTTGAGCTCTTTGCCCTGGTTTTGTCCATTAGTCCCTAAAGATAGTCATCTGTATATGTTTTCCTATATGTGTCCCGATGACACACAAAAATGTAACTTTATTGCTTTAAAGCAATTCTACACATATGTTTTAGCCATGTATCAGCAAAGAACAAACGTGAAACTCCAGGTTCTTTGAGTCCCACGTCACACTAGCTCAGTGTGTGCTCTGCCTAAACATCATCTGGCAAACGCTCACTGGCTCCAGTCCTGCAGGGACCATGCAGACATCCAACCTGCTTCAGACAACTCGAAAGTCCATGTCACCTTGTAAAAAAGGATAATGCGTGCAAAATCTTAAGATTCTGTTTCTTTAAGTCCAAGAATTCACTCAGGCCTATCTATAGCCACAGAATTTATTTCATCCCTGCCCCAACCCATTCTCTTTTTTCTCCCCACAATTAACATTACTATTTTTTTATGATAATAAAAGGTCCGTAGACTTATTAAAAAGGATTCAGAAAAGGCAAAAAGGTGTTAAAAGGAAACCAAAATCATCCACAATCCCTTGAGATACTCAGTTAATATTTCAGTGTTTAATACATCCCAGGTTGTTTTCATTTTATAGATATTTTTAACAAAAATGAGGATTGTATTATTCATACTGTATTATGATCTGTTTTCACTTAACATATCACAGAATCTTTCTATATTAAGAAAATACTAATGATATCACCACTGTAGTTACTGCATAGTGTCCCACTGTGTAGATCTTTCACAATCTCCTGTGTTGTGATGGGCAGTCAGGGTGTTTATAACTTGGTGCTGATAGAATCCTGCTTTTCTGCTTTTCTAATTGCAGGATGTTCTCCAATTAGAAACACAAAGGAAGGATCTTAGTTCTTTTAGTTCTTCATTTCCCAAGAGTCAACACTGAGAATAAACTCTATGAGGGCTCTCATTTGTCAGTGGTATTAGTGCCAACAAAAGTGAAGAGGAAAAGCACAGAAATGTAATGTCTTCCTTTGTCTTCCGCACCCAAGCTGGCAGAAACAAGGAGCAAGCCCCAGCTCTGTCGGCAGTGCAGTAGCAGAATCACCCACAGTGACTCTGGGCACCTCCACCTACACGACAGTCAGGGTGTTGTCCTTTATTCCTTCCTTTTTGTTTCTTTCAGGAATATTTATAAATAAAAAGACAAATGAAATTTACATCCTTGCTTTGCTAGCCCGTCCTTCTCTCTCTTTAAACACCTTATTTTGCTGCCATAACAAGTTAAAATAAGCACAATTTGTGCAGCTTTCCAATCCAGATTGAAACACATTCAATGAAGGCCATGCCATGATTCATCCCTCCTGCTCTTTGTAGGATAAATAAATCTCTGACAAAGCAACTGCCCAATTAGAGTGCTCTGTGCATGCCAGTACAAGGACCAAATCTTAATTCAACTGAATCCCAAGCTTGAAAAGAAGTCAGGCTCGCCCAAGAGAAAACCTGCGTGGTCAGTGAGAAACCCGGGGCTTTTGTAGTTCAAGTTATCTGCACTTTGCTCTCCATTCACGGAATCCTTACCCATATAAGCTGCCCAGTGCAGAGCACGCCGGTCCTTCTTGTCAAACGCATTGATGTTTGCCCCTTTGGCCAAGAGTAAATTAACCATCTGAAAGATAACCGACAGTGAAATCAAGCGTATACTCTGTAATGGTGAGGGGTCCTCACCCTCAGCAGGTGATGTGAGCCAAATTCATGTCCAATCTAAAGACAGGTCAGAGATCTGAAGTTCAAAGTAGGAAGACACCACGGCCAACCTGCGGCATGTGTGTCAGAGGGAAAGACTGAGGTGTCGGCTACTTTTTCAATTCATTGTGGCTCTAAATTTAAAAATAGGTACAGTTGCCTAAGGCTTGGTGTACAAATATTATTGTCACATTATCTAAAAGCCTCAGCAATGAGATTAGGTTCCACATGGGGCTAAGAGGGTCTGTGGGGAGGATTCTTGCTCTCAATGATGAGGACACTGACCTCCACATGGCCATTCAGAGCGGCGTGGTGCAAGGCTGTGCGTCCCCCTCGGTCAGAGACATTGACGCTGCTCAGCAGGGGAATGATGACTTCTGCACACTTGACAGCCTTATTGGCTGCTGCCACGTGGAGTGGGGTCTGCCAGTTCTTGTCCCTCGCATTGACGTCAGCCGAGTGCTTAATCAACACTTGCACTGCTTCCTACAACAAAAGCAGAATTTGCAGGGGTCACTGACAAACACTCAGTCAATTCTTATTGCGTATAAGATGCTTCACCAGACCCTGGAACTACAGAAAGGGAAAGGCTCCCTTTCTGGCTCATGACAGCCTGGCTCATGACATATATTCTTCTGAGACAAGCAAGGTCATACGGGATGAAGATTAAAAGAGTGGCACAGATTAAAACAGATTCACTCTCCCTTTCTCTGTTAGGCCAAGAGCCCTGGCAAAACTCCAAAACCAAATAAACTTCCAAGTGTAAGGTTTCCTTACGAAATATAAGGTATCTTTAGGCCAAACGAGAGCACTCATGTCCAAGTGTGCACAGCAGGTTACAACAGCCATAGACCAAAGGGCCCCCAAAGATCCCCCGAGGTTAGCCACATTTGTCGGTAAGCCTCCATCTTCCAAAGCCAAAGGCCCCAAAGCTCTCCAGACGTTCTTGGATCAATTTATAAATCTTTGGTTCTCTTGGTCAAATCTCAACCCTCCCTGTGTTGATCAATAAGCGGTCAAGGGTAGAGGATGTCTATTACCACCATCAACTTGAAGTTACGAAATTGTTCCTTCTTTCCCCAATATTTTCTATGTTAAAATGAGACTTCTTTTCTGCTATTGAGTCCCTTCACCCTTCCTGAGTCTCCCACTTTTGATTTTCCTTCTATCGACCTAATCATCTTATTAGCCTCTTGAACTATAACTCTCCACCTTGGCTGTGCAATGGAATCACCTGGGGAGTAAAAATACACATGACGGTTCAGTATTGATTCTAACTGGCCTCAGAATGTCTGTAAAGCTCCCTGGGGACTCTGTTATGCAGCCAGGATTGAGGACACTCTTCTCTTTACTCAAGTAAAGGACATAGCTTCTCTCGAGAGAAGGGAACGGCTGTCGGTTGTTTCTCTTTATGTCTAGAGACATCCCTGAGACCAGTTGGATGTCCCTGGCTCCTTTATGGACATCTTGTCAATGTGGCATCAATAGACCAATGAAAGGCATTAGTGCCACATTCCTGCCACCCTTCATGGACAAAGAACTTACCCGTGTCCACCTTAATCCCCAAAGACCTGGACTGTCTATCAACTTTATCATGCAGGTATATAAAGAATCCCAAAAAAGAGGTTGATTTGAACTCTCAGAATTAACATTTTAACCAGGGACATAAATGATGAAATAAAAAAAATGTTCCATGAATCAGTAGTGGCAATATATTGAGATGAATGGCTAACTTGAACAGTAGAATGAGAGCAAAAAGAAGTTAACTTTGCAAATTAGAGAATACACTTTAAGAAAACAATGGGGCTCCATTTAGATGCTGTAAATAAAGGGCAATAAACTGATAGGATCCAAGCAAACAATCAATTTGTTAAGATTACCAAAAAGGAAAAAAAAAAGATATATGCCACCCATCCTCAGCACAACTGATGATAATGACTATTAAATAGTCCTTGAGCCCATTTTAGAGTGAAACATGTGTACATGTATTATTAACGCTTGCTTACTATGTAAAAAACACCGTTAGAACTATGGAAGATTGAAGGAAACATTAGTCAGGCTCTATCCTAAAAACTAGGTGGGTGAACAAAAAATAAAAGAAAAGCTGGATCACAATATAAGCATTAAGATTTAAATAAGAGAAAAATAATATTTTTATCAACTTTCATCTCATAAATTATGCAGTTTATGTAGATGTGCAGTCAATTGTGATATGGGAAGAAAATATTGGAACCTCCATTTATATTTTATTTCTTTAAAAAGGAAAGCATTTAACTGGCATTTAACTTCTGGATTGGTGTCCTGCCCTCAGTCAGCTCCATGGAAGATCTTGCCTCACAGTGTTGGAGATGCCCTCAGGGAGGGGTAGGGCTTCCACAGTGCTGGGGGGGGTGGGGCTTGCCCTCTCCATTCATTCACTTTGAGTGCACTGAAATACAGAGTGATGGCCTGCCGAGTCCATTTACAGATTGTAATACGTATCCTTAACCTAAAAACACCCTAAAATGGACAAGATTTATGCAAGGAACCCACAGATTAAAGATAATAATAATACCAATGCAAGCATAAATGATGTGAAAGTCACAGAGCTGACACCTCTACTCCTCGTAAAAGCTTTCTATCATCTACATTACAAGGTAAAAGTAATGACAAATTTAATCAGATCTGACAAGAGCTTGGCAAAAACAGAGAAATCATCAAAAGTCTATTATCTAGGGCTCCCCTGGTGGCACAGTGGTTAAGAATCCACCTGCCGGTGCAGGGGACACAGGTTCGAGCTCTGGTCCGGGAAGATCCCACATGCCATGGAGCAACTAAGCCCGTGCGCCACAATTACTGAGCCTGCACTCTAGAGCCCGTGAGCTACAACTACTGAGCCCACATAATGCAACTACCGAAGCCCATGCGCCTAGAGCCCATACTCCGCAACAAGGGAAGCCACTGCAATGAGAAGCCCACGCACTGCAAGGAAGAGTAGCCCCCGCTCGCCGCAAATAGAGAAAGCCCGTGCGCAGCAACGAAGGCCCAACGCAGCCAAAAATAAACAAATAAATTTATATATAAAACAAAAGTCTATTATCTATATGGTTATTTAAGACTAGGACAAATGAAAAGCCTCACTTTAACATTTCACCTGTGCCTTGAAATATTATCTAATGATAGTAGTTCTTATATATAATTTATAAATAAATGAGATGCATATTCTGGAGATGCATGCTGCAAACGTTTTGCAGATACGTGGCCAAAAGGGTTGGAGATAACCATCTCAAAAGCAGTACTATAAAAAACGGTATATATCCTTTTCACACATTCACAGCAAAATAACAATACATACTGTCTCTTTAATACCTTTGCTTTGCATATTATTTTACTGTACTTGTACAGATTCTTGTTTTGCATTAAATATTATGTAAATTCAGGATAGACTAACAAGACAGAAAATGTACAGAAACATTTCACAACTTTATATTATAAGACCAATTCATGGGAAATTTGTTTTTTAAAGGTAACAAAATGTGATTGCTCTTAGAGTAACTGCGACTAGGTGAATGAGATATTACCTAGGAGAGGCCCTACTTTTAAACGAATGTTTAGGAATGATTTGCATTGTACACACAGCAATACTTTAAGCAAAGAAAATATACATTCATATGCCAGTTATGGTTTATATATAAATAAGTGCTTTTAGAGTTTGTGGGGAAAAAAATGTATTCTTAAGGAGACAATACTTCTACAAATATTTTAATCAGATAAATTTTGGTTTGGTTTTGTAAATAAAATTTTATTGGAACACAGCCTCATTCATTTGTTTACATATTATCTATGGTTGCTTTCAAATTATAACAGCAGAGTTGAGTATTTGTGACAGAGACCACATGCAGCCATCAAAGCTTAAAATATTTACTATCTCACCCTTCATGGAAAAAGTTTGCAGACCCCCCTGGACTAGCTCTCTGTTTGAATTACCACAAACTATAAATTATCAAATCTGGTTAAAATAAAATATTGTTATTTACCAGCATGAAAAAATACTATTTTTAAGTCCAAATAGTCTATTAAGGAGGGCAGGTCCTATGAAAAGAGTCAGAGGCCTCTGAGTTCAGCTCTTGCTATGTGATGGTGGGTCTACAGTGAATTTTGGGAGGGGGCCAAACAGAGTTGCATTGCTCTGCATGATAGAGTGGGAAGCATTTAGAGCTTGGCAGGAAGGAAGGGATGAGGACAGAGAGACTGCAGAGAGGACGTGGTCCTGCATCCCAGGGAGGAGGTGTACATCTGGGTGGGAACAGAGTCAACAGGCCAAGAGGGAAGAGGAGAAAGCTGATGCATAAACCCAATGAGTGCAGCAAGAGCAGGCTTGTGGAGCCAGGCAACCAAAACTTCAATCTCCAGGAATTCTTTGGAATTGTTGGGAGAATATCAGACTTTGAACAAGTGGTTTCTGGTCAGTCATATCCATTTAGAAGGCTAGATGCCCCTGACCAACATCTGGGTTATACCTAAAAAATTAGAAAAGGAAAAGGTTCAAGTTCATTGATCAGATAGGAAAAAAAGAAGTGGGTAGGGTCTCTAATAAATTTCTTTTCATGTGAACTTTACATAATTCCCACGTGAGTGCCCATTTCACCACGTGTCTTTTCTGCGGTACGCGGGCCTCTCACTGTTGCGACCTCTCCCGTTGAGGAGCACAGGCTCCGGAGGCGCAGGCTCAGCGGCCATGGCTCGTGGGCGCAGCCACTCCGCGGCATGTGGGATCTTCCCAGACCGGGGCACGAACCCGTGTCCCCTGCATTGGCAGGCAGACTCTCAACCACTGTGCCACCAGGGAAGCCCACACCATGTGTCTTTTGTACCAACACTCACTTTCACAGTTCAAGGACACCTAGAATAACCGTTACTTTTATTTCTCCAATTTTATAAAATGTTTTAACTTTGCCATTCTCCATTTTTACTTTTATATCTGCTTATATAGTGAATTGAACAGTTTTCATCTTACTTGACAAGAAAGGACTCTATCAAGGAATACTTAGTATACAAAGGAGGGGTTCTTATTCAATTTCCAAGGATTAACCTTTTTTAAAAAAATGAAAATGCAAGTATAAAATGATTATGGAATTAAATTCACAGATATACCGGATATTAGAAGTAGAAAAGGCCTCAGGGGTCTTCTGGATTGCCCCCTCATTTGATAGGCAGCTTCATTTTATAGGGAAGATGGCTGAAGATGGTTTGCCAGCCTGGGTTTAAGGGCTCATGCACTTTCTACTAGGTCAGAGCTTACTCAGCACACAGTAACAGCCAAGCACCCTGACATAAATACTTTGAAATGTTAATTCTCCTTAGTTATTTACATTTTTTAACTCTGAAGTTTTAGCCTGACAAACTGGCTTCCTACATTTAATAGAAATGTAGTACAATGTTTTCACAAAAACGAAGCTTTGATTTAAAAAGACTACAATTTCCTTTTTCAAAGTTGCACTTCT
This sequence comes from Delphinapterus leucas, assembly GCF_059928025.1. NCBI lineage: Eukaryota > Metazoa > Chordata > Mammalia > Artiodactyla > Monodontidae > Delphinapterus > Delphinapterus leucas. Next base: position 38,299,320 of record NC_143136.1, on the reverse strand, counting down.
CTTTCAAAAATTTTAATCTTGTAAGCATTTTAACTTGGTTTTAAGAGGAAGTAATTCTATGGCTATTTAGGGAATTACTGATTTTTGTAATCAAAAGAAGTCTCTCTTTTCCTGTATTACACGTTGGTTAAAAAATTAACAGCTAGGAGTTTGCGCTGACAGAAACTTTCAAGGTTAAAAAGAAGCTAATGTGGGGGAAGGGAAGCTGAACAATTTCTGAATCAAGAAAGGATACTAAAACAGTACTTTTCAAACTATCTGTGGTGAAGGGACAGGTTTTTTTTTGAATTATTATTATTTCAAATTCATCATGAGTAATTAGAAGAATAATAAAATGAAAAAAGACAAAGAAATTATAAACTCAATTATTTTATCATTTAATTTAGCAGGCATGAAATTACTCTATCACATTTCTCTAAAAGTTGCTAAATGCTCACTCATGTCACAAAAGGAAAGACAAAAAGACTCAGACTAGTCACAAGCCACACTGTGAGCAATGCTGCTTCAAAGCCTTGATTTCTTTTTTAATGAACAAGCATGTGTGAGGATTCCGGCATTTCTCCTGAGTGGAGGGATCAGCCTAGTTAGCATTCAGCCTTAGGGCTGTAGGCCTTGTTGGATTACACTCCACAGTAGGCTGTCCCATATGAGACACAGAAATAACAGACAGAGGGAGGAACTGTCACGGGATGTGACACAGGAGGGAACTGGAGATGGCATCTGCAGTCATATTATTTCTACTTTTTATGACTTTCTCCTTTTATAAAAAGTCACTCCAACCCTGTATAAGAAGTAGAAACATACACTGTGGCACATGGAAAAGATGAGAAGAAATAGGATACATGTGCCTTAAAAACTGCTGCCTCTAATATTTGTTTTTCTTACTCTCAAATGTGCATTGCATTTAAGTGATCATAAATTACTCATGGAAAAGTAATGCTTTATGACTATACAGAGTCCTTGTAGGCATAAACAATGTCAAATTTTATAAATGGTAAGTTGCTTTAGACCAGGGTCTGAGTCTCATACAATTTTCTATACTTGCCACAAAGCCTGGCAGGTATCTGGCACCTAATGTATATTCAATAAATTTGGGTAGAATAAATATATTGGTATAATCATTAGCAAACTCTCTAAGTAATAATATGCAAAAACTAACATGACTTTTTTTTATATACAGCAGGAAAATTAACAAGACATTTACATGGGCTGAGGTCCCTGGGGCTGCACTCGAGTCCCGAAGGCATTCACTCTATTAATGTAAAATAATAACCAGTTGGGGCTTTTACCCTCTATTGATCATAGTAATTTCATATCCTGTAAGAATTGTATAAATTGGTGCTTAATTTGTTCAAATTAATCAAATTATTCTTCTAAAAGTACCTATTATTAAACTAAACTTGCACTTTATTATTATAATTATTATTAGAGTACAATTATTCTAAGAACTAGTAGTACAAAGGGAAGACTTGGGGATGGGAAAGAATTCAAACTGTTCAAGAACCACTGGGGGACTTCCCTGGCGGTCCAGTGGTAAATAATCTCCCTTCCAATGCAGGGGACGCGGGTTTGATCCTTGGTCGAGGAACTAAGATCCCACATGCCGCGGGGCAACTAAGCCCGCACCCTTCAACTACTGAGCTCGCCTGCCTCAACGAGAGAGCCCGCGTGCCGCAAATTACAGAGTCCAGACGCCCTGGAGCTGGCGCGCCACAACTAGAGAGAAGGCTGCGCGCCGCAAGGAAGGGCCCACACATCGCAGCAAAAAAGATCCGGGACGCCTCAACGAAGATCCCGCGTGCCGCAACTAAGACCAGACGCAGCCAAAAAATAAAGAAAATAAATAATATAATAAAATAAATAAGTATTAAAAAAAAAAAGAACCACTGGCTTTAAACATTGGGAAGGCCAAATACGAAAGTATTTCCAATCTTTAATCTCTGGTCTCAAAGTGTGGTATGTAGACCACATGCATCAGAATCTTCTTTCTGAAATACAGATTTCCAGGCTCAATTACAGGCTTCATCAAAATCACCGGGGGTGAGGTTCTAGAAGAGGTACTTTGTGTGTGTGCATAATTTTTTTAATTTATTTTTTAAATTGAAGTATAGTTGATTTACAACGTTGTGTTAGTTTCAAGTGTACAGCAAAGTGATTCAGCTATATATATACATGAAATTACAAAATATTGAGTATAGTTCCCTGTGCTATACAGTAGGTCCTTGTTGTTTATCTATTTTATATATAGCGGTGTTAGAACAGTTACTTAACAAGCACTGCAGATGATCTCAATGCACACTAAATCTGAATACTACTCATCTACCTTCTAATAGGTTATAAGATGCTTACTTTCTTCCCATTCCAGGTACGATATATGTTCTATATGTGACCATCATTTTATAATCATAAAGATAATTTATGGAAAGCAATAACATTCAAGTCTCCCATATAATTTTTCCGATTCTCCTGTCTATTAGCATTTAGCCCACCATAATGACAACGTTTTTCAGAGGGAAGGGGAAAATGTGATGTTTAAAATTTAAGCTATAAAATAAAATGCTTCTCCTGATCAGATCTGGGAAGCATTTTTATACCTGTCAGACTTTTGTCTGCACAGACACAAAAATAGATGCATCTTATTAGTTGGACCAGTATCCCTAGGGGTGCCCATGTGACGTGAGGGCAGCAGTGGAGCACGGCAGTTAGGAGAGCAGGTTTTCGGGTTACACCCTCCTCCACTTACTGGCTGTGGTGTCTTAGGCTTGTTCCTTAACTTCTCTGAGATCACGTTTCCTCAATTAGGATTAATAACGGTGTCAATCTCCGAGAGTGATTCAGAGGCTAAAATGCAATAATGTGCAGAAAGTGCTTAGCACACTGCCTAGCACACAGTAAGTGCTCAATAAATGTTCACGTGACAATACATATTTGAACACAGTATCCTCAATTCTACACCCCAAAGACAGGATACAACTATTTTCAACATTTCTAACCACAAAATAGCCTCCAGAACAGAAAAGCGACAAGTTCAGCAAATCCTTTGGTGCTACTCTCAGTTCATTGGAGAAGAAAATGCATGTGTGAAAGGTCAAACACATTTGGACACAGGCCACAGTAGGCTCTATGGTTGTGTACTGGTTGTGTACTGGTTGTCTGCCCTCCACACACTGTCCAGGAAGGGACACTTTGTACCCCCTTAAGGTCCACACTTAACACTGCGCCTTCCACAGAGTGGGCTTCAATAAACATGTGTCAAACCCTCCAGGTTGGCATGCGTTTCATTCCTTTCCCCTACAGCTGTTCTTTTCCACGGGAAACAAAAAAGCAACAAGAATAAGCTAAACAGGGGAAACGATATGAAATAATTCACAGCAGCACTTCAGATAATTCTCCCTGGCAGCCCCAAGTCTTGCTCGTGTATGTTATCTAGCATTGCAAAATAAGTTTCCCTAATATTTTCATATGAGACTCTCTTCATTTCTTCACAGCTGTGGGAGCAGTCAGAGAAAGAGGGGGATGAATGGTGGCCTGGGCGGGTCAGTGAGAACACAGCACTGGTAGGCTCCAATTATCTGTTTGGTGTTTCCTCCCTGGGAATCCCAGGCATGGGGAGCAGGTGGTGGCGGGAGGAGGAGGGGACTGGGCCTAGAAGGGAGCACACAGTGCAGCCTGGTCAGTACCAAGTTAAGCCTTAAAGGTTCATCTCCACAACCCAATCTATTTTGGACAGTTTTTAAGGGATATGACCATTTCTTGATCTACTTTCTTGTCTGCAGAGGAGCTTTTATAATGTCAAGCATGGGTGGATGTTTAATCAGTATTATGACCTGACACTCCTATTGCTATAACAGGCTCAGGAAATGAATTTAGCAAATGAACACTATTTTTCCAGGCATAGAAATCCAAACATGAAATTTGCCTGATGGAAAGAAGGCTCAGAAATGTTGACGTATACTGATAACTTTGACTTAACCTGATATCTTGTTGCATGCTATTTTTGAAACTTGTTCTGATTTTGCAGGATCCAGTGGCTTAACTTGCTTTTAGTGCCACGCTCCCATAAACAAACTTCAAGTTAGTTTACCTTGCATGCATGAAAGATGATTACCACCAGCGTTCTCTGTGCTGTATACTAGCTCCAGGTTAGCAGTTTTACAGAGAACCAGGTTAACACAGCTTACGTGGAAAACCCAGTCTTTAATGAGTCACTCAAAAAACAATTGTCTCCTGTGCAGGCTAGATGCTAAACATACAATGACAAGCAATAGGCATGCCACTCATTGCAAAGAACTTACTGCCTAGAAGATCTTTTTAATTAAAACAGAAGAACAATTTCAATGGTAGTTTTATATTGTGCTGTGTTAGCCAAGCTGAGTGACATTTTGCAGAGTTCCCTCCGCTGTACTGTTCCATTTAGGGTTGGTGCTGGAGAAATCTGCATGAGTTTTGGAAGGCATACGTGAAACCACAGACTGACTGGCATGTTGGGTGCCAGGTTTGAGGCAGCTTGTGCACGGTGTCACAGACCAGCTGCATCACTGTGTTGGCAAAGGGCAGTACCAGGTTGATGCGTCTTCAGATCCTGCCATATCTTCTTCAGTTTCTCCCATTCCTGGGCCAGGTGCATGCAAGCTCAGAGGTGAAGCACACAGCTGCTTCTGCAAGGCACCCACATCTACGATGCAGAGGCAGTGAGAGACAGACAGGGGTTCCAGTTTATCCCTGTTTTCCCCCATTTCATGTTTAGCTTTTCTTTTCAACTGCAGACCCTGCTGGCCTACAGTGACTTTAGGACCACACAGAAACCAAGGGGATAGCCTTACATAAACTTCTTCAGCAGCTCACACAACTGTGTAAGCTCTAATTCCTATAATAAACGTCCTATCTATATTTCTTATTGTGGTTCGGCTTCCCTGATTGAACCCCGAACCTTGAAGCCCTGAGAGAGATCAATTACCCACATTTTAGAAGCACAGGGGTTTTGAAGACAATATAGAGTTTATAAGCCTTTCAATGAAGAAATGGCTTTTAAAACATATTTGTGTAAGGAGTATCACTGTTTGCCCCGTCTAAGCAATAGACAGATGTGCCAGCTCTCTTACTGAACACACGTATCTTCTTTGGCAAGTGCTAATAGCAAAACTCCAAAAGACCAGCCCAAACCTTCTCTGTTCTTCCCCTCTCGAGCATGCTTCCCTTTCCCCAGCTATTTTATAGGGGAGGCATAAAGTAATGGCTATAGGATAGAATTCACAAAAGGAAGGATGGGATGTAGCCAAGATGGCAGAGTGGGAAGACCCTGAACTCACCTTCTCCCAATGGCACAACAAAATTGCAACTACTTACAGAGCAACTATCTATGAGAATGACCTGAAGACAGCAGAAAAGATTTCCCACAACTAAAGATATAAAGAAGGAACTACAATGAGATGGATGGGAGGGGCTAAGGTGCAGTATACTCAGGACCCATACACCTGGGTCAGCAACCCAGAAGTGGGAAGAATATCACAATGGCAGAGGTCCTCCCCAAGGAGCAAGGGGTCCAAGCCGCACATTGGGCTCCCCAGCCCAGGATCCTGCATCAGGAAGATGGGCTCCCAGAAGTTCTGCTTTGAAAACCAGTGGGGCTTATGTTCAGGAGAGCCAGAGAGCTTAGGAACCAGACTGCTCCTAAAGGGCATGTAGAAAATCTCACACACTCCAAGTCCCAGTGCAGAGGCAGTAGTTTAAAAGGAGCCTGGGTCAGACCTACTTGCTATTCTTGGAGAGCCTCTCAGAGAGGCAGAAGGCAACCGGGACTCCATCTGAGGATAAAGACACCGGTGGCAGCCATTTGAGGGAGTTCATTCTACAATGACGTCAGCACTGCCAAGTGCCATTTTGGAATCCTCCTGATAGCCTATTAGTGCTGGGGGACTTACCTGCCCTCCAGCACCAGCCCGACACCCGCAAGGCTGCACAGCTAACTGCTTGGGGAAACTACCCATCCTCCAGTGGGCCCACAGCTACTCCATGAGGCAGAACCTCACAGCCTACCAAGTGGGAGCCAGCCCCGCCTCCCAGCAAACCCACAATAATTGGACCCGCTCCAACAGAGGGGGGCCCACATCCCAGATGGGGGCACCCCTAGAGCATATAGCTCTGGTGACCAGAGGGAAGCATGCTGTTGGACCCCATAGGGCATCTCCTACATAAGGCCACTTCTTTAAGATCAGGAAATGTAACTGACCTACCTAATACATAGAAATAAACACAGAGAATTAGGCAAAATGAGGAGATAGAGGAGTATGTTCCAAATGAAGAAACAAGACAAAACTTCAGAAAGAGAACTAAATGAAGTAGAGATAAGCAATCAACCCAATAAATAGTTCAAGGTAATGATCATAAAGATGCCCAATGAACTCAGGAGAAGAATGGATGAACACAGCGAGCATTTTAACAAAGAGTTAGAAGATATAAAGAAGAACCAAACAAAGCTGAAGAATACAATAACTGAAATGAAAAATATACTAGAAGGAATCAACAGTAGGTTAGATGACACAGAGGAATGGATCAGCAATCTGGAAGTCAGAGTAGTGGAAATCACCCAAGCTGAACAGAAAAGAGAAAAAAAGAATTTAAAAAAATGAGGATAGTTTAAGAGACCTCTGGGACAACATCAAGTGTACTAACATTTCCAATATAGGAGTCCCAGAAGGAGAAGAGAAAGAGAAAGGGGCAGAGAAGTAATAGCTAAAAACTCCCTTAACCTGGGGAAGGAAACAGATATCCAGGTCCAGGAATCCCAGAGAATCCCAAACAAAGTAAACCCAAAGAGGTCCACACCAAGACACAATGTAATTAAAATGACAAAAATTAAAGAAAAAAAGAGAATCTTAAAAACAGCAATAGCTTGCTGGGGGAGAGGGAGGGGGAGCGGGTGGGGAGGGATGGATTGGGAATTTGGGATTAGCAAATGCAAACTATTATATATAGAATGGATAAACAACAAGGTCCTACTGTATAGCACCGGGAACTATATTCAATATCCTGTGATAAACCGTAATGGAAAAGAATATGAAAAAGAATGTATACATATGTATAACTGAGTCACTTTGCTATAGAGCAAAAAGTAGCATAACATTGTAAATCAACTATACTTCAATAAAATAAATTTCTAAAAATATATTAAAAAATTAAAAATAATAATAAAAAATAAAAGCAGCAAGAGAAAAGCAGCTAGTCATGTACAAGGGACATGATAATCAGCAGACTTTCAGCAGAAACTTGGCAGGCCAGAAGGGAGTAGCACTTTACATTCAAAGCAATGAAAGGAAAAAACGTACAACTGAGAATACTCTACCTGGCAAGGTTATCATTCAGATTTGAAGGACAGACAAAGAGTTTTACAGAGAAGCAAAAGCTAAAAGAATTCAGCACCAGTAACCCAGCTTTACAAGAAATGTTCACGGGACTTCTCTTAGTGGAAAAGAAAAGGCCACAAGTAGAAATATGAAGAGTATGAAAGGAAAAATCTCATTGGTAAAGGCAAACATAAACTAAAGGTAGTAGATCAACCACTTGTAAAGCTAGTAGAAAGGCTAAAAGACAAAAGTAGCAAAATCATCTATATCCACAATAAGTAGTTAAGGGATACACAAAACAAAAAGATGTAAAATATGATGTCAAAAACATTAAATATAGCAGGGGGAGGAAAAATTCGGAGTTGTTAGAATATGTTTGAAATTAAGAGATCATCAACATATACGTATATGGTAACCACAAACCAAAAACCTACAACAGATACACGTAGAAAAATAGAAAAGAATCTAAACATAACACTAAACAAAGTCATCAAATCACAATGAAAGAGAGCAAAAGAAGAAAAAAAACAAAAAAGAACTACAAAAACAACCAGAAAACAATTAATGAAATGGCATTAAGTACATACCTATCAATAATTACTTTAAATGTAAATGGACAAAATGTTCCAATTAAAAGACATATTTGCCATCCTCACCCAAATTTCCAGCATTCAAAATAAATTCTTTCTTGAACACCTACAATGTACCAGGCTTGGGTTACATCAGGAAACAAAACAAAATTCCTGCCATCATGGTGCTCACATTCCAGTGACATGTTTGCCAAACTCAGCATGTTCAAACAGAAATGATTAACTTCCCCAGCCCTTGCTCCTTTGCCTCTGCCTTCCATTGGGTTACCAATGGTAATGGTGTTACCATTCACCCAATGGCTTCTTTTCCATCTCACCCTCACAAGTTCCAAATCCTGTCAGGTTCACAACTTATCTCTGCTGTCAACACTCCCCGCTGCTCAGAGGACACCCAGCCCTCTGCTATTGGACCCAGCCTCTACTATCAGACTTATCTTCTACTACAGCCTGTGTTCCAGCTACATCCAACTGAACCCACCATTCAATCACTTCCATGACCCTTGTCCTACAGCATGTTTCTCCTCCTGCCTCAGCCCTCTCTCCTTTTCCTGGCCTGGTAAGTCCCTATCATCCTCTAAGGACTAGCTCAACTGACATGTCTTCTTGGAAGACTTCGTCTATTCAAGAAGACAGTTATTTGCTTCCTCCTCCAATTCAGTTATGGTACTGTACAGATCTGCTTACCTGTTTGCACCCCCTTCAGACTGAGAACTCACTGAAGTCAAGAATCACACCGTCCATCCTGGACCACCCCAGTCAGCCCCTAGCACCATGGCTGACACACAGGAGGTGCTTGAACAAACAGCTGTTCAATTTGGTAACCCTCTTGCATTACAAGTCAAAGCCTTTTGCTCACCAGTGAGAATCCCTAATTCAGCAGAAAGCATTTTTCTCTTTCTAGGAACTGGAGGTGCTAGATTAAATAAGATAATCACTCACTTCACTTCTGGAGGCAACAGCCCGGTGCAGTGGGGTCAGCCACATGTTGTCCTTGGCATTCACACGAGCTCCTGGAACCAAACAGCACAGGTTAGAGGCACAATGCAATTCTGCTGATGTGAAGTCAGATGCTGTATCTTGTGCTCTCGTTTGCCGGGTACAACCAACACATTTTGTTTCGTTTTTTCCTTTCTGTGAGTCATGTGCTTTCTAGCCACCAAACAAGGAGAAGACGTTGAATGCAGTAGAAGGAGCAAGGTCAGGAGCTGAGAATGTCACAAGAATCGGGCCAAGACCAGAAGAGAAATAACAGTGTCTCACTGGGTAGGAGATACAGTTGTAAGAAAGCTGAGATTCTCCAGAACTATAGAAATGTAGGTTCTGAAGAATGAAGAACTTTTCAGGGGTGTGTATGCATGTGTGTGTGTGTGTGTGTGTGTGTGTGTGTGTTCGTGTTCCGGAATGTTACATTCCTGAATATAAAATATAGAATCATATACATTATTTTATTTTTAGTCATTAAGCACATTTATCTCACAGGGCACACAACATCCTTCTTGGAAAACTGTTAGCGATGAGCAGCCTTCCAACAAGCATATACTAGAGGCCAGTGAAGTTGAGTTCTGATGAGATTTGATCTGGGCTAAAGGGATTAGCAGAAATCCGTTTTATCCAAGAATCCCAATTATTTCTCTGGACTAGCCAAATATTTTGGTAGGAAGAAGCCAGGTTCCATGGAGCTTTTGGACAGACACAACATGAAGCCTATGTAGGCTGCTCACGGCTCGCTCATACTATGGGGTGGGCATACAGGCTGACACACGAGCCAGAGCCCGGTCATACTCAGGGAGGTGCCCGTGCTCAGCTCCCTGGGAGCCACATCACAATCACGGAGCAGAAGCTCCACAGGAACAGATTCCCGGAAAGTAGAGTATGCCCTCCGCCCATGACACCTGCACAATTCTCCACGTGTACACGTCCACCAAGCTACAACTGAACCACTACAACACCCAATATGAGCTTCCTCTTTTTTGGAATCTGGATTTTGATCAGTCTTCTGGTCAGAGATGGAAAGTTTTATAAAAGGGCTGCAAAAGGAGAGGAGGAGGAAATATCTATGATATCTTTGCAGATGCAGTAAGAGGAGCCTGTTTTAGCCTTAGGACAACAAGGAAGGAAGCTCAAAGAAACTAGAAAGTAAGGCAGAGGAGGGGAAGTGCAAAGGAGGTGGCTCTGAGACAAGGGCCGAGAAAGTGAGTCAAGTGTAAGCAGAGGCTGACCAATCTCTGTGAGGCCAAGGCCAGCTGACAGCTAAAAAACAGGAACCGTGTTTAGAAGAAGAAAAAAAAGGCAGCAGGAGACTTCCATGGATAAAAGTGTGCTAGAAATTTAATTTAATCATAGAACTTACAATGTTTTTTCTCTTTAACTGAAGAAGAAATACCATCAACCATACTAATGATAGAAAACAAGAACATAATAATCCCTAAAACAAAGAGAGAGAGAATGTCTCTTCTACCCTCATTCTGATTTCATTAGTTGGAGGTGGGACCAGGCACAGGTATTTTTTAAAAACTCCCCAGGACCCACGGTTATTGTTATAGGCTGTTAAGATTGAGAGCCACTGGTAAATTGTTGCTTAGTTTATCAAGCTTAAAATTATTTGAATCCTAATTCTACTAACTTCATCCAGGCAGCTTACCTGAAAAGGTTCAAGCCCCTTACATCAGTAAGAACCAAACAAAATCAGTTTGGTGGTGCTAAGACGCCAAGGCAGCAGACATCTCACTCCCCAGTAGCAGGATGTCCTGGGCTAAATGCTCTGGAGTGAAATGAATGAGGTCTGGGAAGGACAGTGGGATTCATGGTCAGAAGACCCAGATTTGATTCTGATTTCAGCACCTACTGGCCCAGCTACCAAAAGCCACTACTCTGTAAAATGAGGCCAACAACAACATAATAATAATAACATAATAATAATACTTCTCTACCCACCTTATGAGGTGGTTGGGAGAATCAAGTGAATTTGAAGGTGCTTTGTAAATTGCAAAGCACTAGAAAAATATTAGCAGTTCTTATTTCCAAATCCCCTCTAATGTCATATTTACTTCTAAATCTATGACTCAGGTCTTCAAGGAAGTGAGAGGCATAGTCTTTGCCCAGGAAAGTAGGGGGAAGTCAAACATATAGATTTAAGAACGCAAAGAACCATCACCTAGAGACTGCACAAACAGGTATCTTTTGAAGATTAAGAGAGGCTCAGATGCTACAGAATGCCAGGGAGGAGGAAACCCAGATGTAATTGAGAGCAGAAAATATTGTGAATTTTAAAACAAAATTTTCCCTACCAGAAAACAAATTTTAGCTTTCCTCTCCTAAGTCTTAGTTCCAAGGGAGCACCAGATGACTGTTACAAAGCCTACCTTTCTGGTTTAGAAACAAACAGTATTTATCCCTCAGGTCCTAGTATTTCTTCTACCAACATTCAGCTATTCAGCCCTTCTAAAATTACCCATCTTTTTGTCAGGCCTTTACCCGGGTCATAAATATGTCTATTTTACCACATTGTGCTTATACCTGCATATCAGAAGACAGACCTTTTATTCTCTCTCGTAACTCAAATGTATACTTGTTACTTAATCCCAGGCTGTTTCTTTGACACGTCACAAACATCACCCAGATTTCACAAAGACCTGGATTCAAGTCTCATTCCCTACTGGTAGAGATGGCTGTATCAGGGTGTCCCTTCAGATTCCCTGTCCACGTTTAAGGGACTTCCGTGTCACGAAGTCAAATCAGTCATCTGAGATGAAGAACATCTGGCCGTAAGTTCCCTCTGTTTCTGGGTTTGAATTTTCACCTGGCTGTCTACATGATGTTCTTATCAACACTTTAGTACGTTTGTAGGAAGGAATGCTACATGGGACAGATTGATACCCGCTATGGGTAGCATATCAGTTCTGCCTCAGAGCCTCTAAATCAGTGCTGCCCAGTGGAAATATAATGTGAACCAAGTAACTGAAAATTTTCTAGTAACCACACTAAAAAGGGTATAAAAAACAAGTAAACTAACTTCAGTAATATATTTTACTTACTTAACTCAATATATCCAAAATATTATCATGTAATTGAATTTTTTAATTATTGAGATAATTTGCATTCTTTTTTTTCATGCTAAAGCTTCAAAATCCCACGTGTATTTCACACTCACAGCACATCTCCATTCAATCGGGCCACACTTCAAGTGTTCAACAGCCACAGCTGGAGTGTGGCTACCATACTGAACAGTGCAGCTCTAAATGCTAGGTGGCAGAGCCCAGGCTTGGCTACTCGTTTGCTTGAGTAGCTCTCTTCAGTTCTAAGGAGCTATGATTCTACCATTAGAGCTGTGAAACTGCTAAGAGCCGTGTTAAGAATGGCTAACGTGATCTGAACGCTGACTCTCTATACTAACGTATGTGTAATCCATTTAATAAAAGGGAGATACTCTTATTATGCCAGTTTTATAGATGAGGGAACCAAGGCCATGAGAAATAATATGCTCCAGGTCCCCAGCTAGGAAATGGTAGATTTGAACCCAGGTAGTCTGACTTCAAAGCCAAGCTCTAGGGCAGTGTGCCTCACTTCAAAACTAGCTACATTCACACAGCATTCAGCTAACACTGATTGCATTTTCCCCATCTTTCTCTCTGGTCCTTAGAGTCACTCTTCTCTCCCTCTTTCTCCACTTTCATGTACATATTTTTCATATATATGTATATATTCCCCTTGATTTCATGCCTCCTCTCTCATATTTTTCCTTCTAGTTCCAAACACTGGTTATAATAATATGGAACAGAAATACATATTTTGTTATTCATGGTCTTTCACAGAGTAAATATTGTGTATAAACTTAAAAAGCTAATGCAAGAAGAAGAAACCCAAATGGTAAGACACATGTGAAAAGATACTTCTCAAAATTCATCAGGGAGAAGCCAATGAAAGCAACATTAACAAAGCATATTGCACACATCAAATTGGGGAAAATTTTGAAGTGTGAAATGCCAAGAGTTAGCAAGGATATGGAGCAACAGGGAAACATGGATACAGATGGTGAGAGTGTGAATTGGCACAACCCCCTTTGGAAACAGGGTGGTGCTACCTAATAAAACTGATGACGTGTGTGCCCTACCACCCAGCAATTCCACCCAGTCATATACCCTAGAGAAACTCTCATACATGTACAAGAATATTCACTGAAGCATGTTTGCAACAGCAAGATATTGGGATCCCAAATGGTGATCAAGAAGAGAATGGAAAAATACACTGTGGTATATTTGTACAACGGAATGCTACACTGTCATGGAAATGAACAGACTGAAGTTACATATATAAATATATGCACTTCAAAAACACAACATTGAATGAACAAATGAAGTTGCAGATTAATACCAACGGCTTAATACCAGTTACATAAAGTTTCTAAATTTACAAAACAAAGCAATATGTTGTTTATAGATGCACAGATTGAAATAAAAGTAATAAATATGGCTAAAGAAAACAACTACCAATTCTGGCTAGTGGTTGCCTCTTGGGAGGGAGGGTGTGAAAGGATAAGGAAAGGATTCAATGGGCTTCAACTGTGTCTTCAATGCATTACTTCCTTTTCAAAAAGATATAATGCAAGTATAGAAAAATCTTAAGACTTCTTAAAGCTTGATATATATGGGCATTAATTACATTATTCTCCATACTTTTCTATATGTTTGAAATATTTTCTAATAAAATACTTTTTCTTTTTTTAGATGGTGGGGGTAGGAGTTTTAGTAATTTATTTATTTATTTTTGCTGTGTTGGGTCTTCGTTTCAGTGTGAGGGCTTTCTCTAGTTGTGGCAAGCGGGGGCCACTCTTCATTGCAGTGCGCAGGCCTCTCACTATCGCGGCCTCTCTTGTTGTGGAGCACAAGCTCCAGACGCGCAGGCTCAGTAGTTGTGGCTCACAGGCCTAGTTGCTCCGCGGCATGTGGGATCTTCCCAGACCAGGGCTCGAACCCGTGTCCCCTGCATTAGCAGGCAGATTCTCAACCACTGTGCCACCAGGGAAGCCCTAAAATACTTTTAAGAAAGCTAGTACACTTAAAGTTTTATGTCTCTTAATGAAAATGGTTCAGGGGGGATTAAGTTGCTTTTTCTTACACTACTTTTTCTTGGTTAGTCGCCCTTCTTGTTAGAAAAATGACACTTTCATATAAAATGGCCCATTCGTAGTCTCTTCCAGGACTTTCCTAAGGCTCATCCAAGGTGAGTAAGGAAAGACGAGTAAGAGTTGCTGTTGGATTTGCAGATGACCTCATTTGTACAGTCCATTTTTTTTTTTTTTTGCGGTATGCAGGCCTCTCACTGTTGTGGCCTCTCCCGTTGCGGAGCACAGGCTCCGGACGCGCTGGCTCAGCGGCCATGGCTCACGGGCCCAGCCGCTCTGCGGCATGTGGGATCTTCCCAGACCGGGGCACGAACCCATGTCCCCTGCATCGGCAGGCGGACTCTCAACCACTGCGCCACCAGGGAAGCCCTGTACAGTCCATTTTGATTAGAAAATTTCAAGTTAACAACGTGTTATTTGCTGGTCTTATTGTCATTTTTTTCTCATGCTGTCCTCTCTCCACAATCACTATCGCTGATCTCCCCAGCTGTTGAATAGAGGCAAGTCAGCACGTGCAGGAAAGGCAGGACCTCAGAAGTTTGTGCCTCTTGGGATGAAGATGGCCGAGTAGAAGGACGTGCACACACTCCCTCTTGTGAGAGCACTGGAATCACAACTAACTGCTGAAAAATCATAGATAGGAGACACTGGAACTCATCAAAAAAGATAACCCCACATCCAAAGACAAAGGAGAAGCCACAATGAGACAACAGGAGGGGTGCAATCACAATAAAATCAAATCCCATAACTGCTGGGTGGGTGACTCACAAACTGGAGAACAATTATACCACAGAAGTCCACCCACTGCAGTGAGGGTTCTGAACCCCATGTCAGGCTTCCCAACCTAGCGATCCGGCAACAGGAGGAGGAATTCCCAGAGAATCAGACTTTGAAGGCTAGCAGGATTTGACTGCAGGACTTTGACAGGACTGGGGGAAACAGAGACTCTATTTTTGAAGGGCACACACAAAGCATCAGGACCCAGGGGAAGGAGCAGTGACCCCATAGGAGACTGAACCAGACCTACCTGCTAGTGTTGGAGGGTCTCCTACAGAGGCAGCGGGTGGCTGTGGCTCACTGCAGGGACAAGGACACCAACTGCACAAGTTCTGGGAAGCACTCCTTGGTGTGAGCCCTCCCAGAGTCTGCCATTAGCCCCACCAAAGAGCCTGTGGCCTCCAGTGCTGGGTTGCCTCAGGCCAAACAACCAACAGGGAGGGAACTCAGCCCCATCCATCAGCAGACAAGTGGATTAAAGTTTTACTGAGCTCTGCCCACCAGAGCAACACCCAGCTCTACCAACCACCAGTCCCTCCCATCAGGAAGCTTGCAAAAGTCTCTTAGATAGCCTCATCCACTAGAGGGCAGACAGCAGAAGCAAGAAGAACTACAATTCTGCAGCCTGTGGAATGAAAACCACATTCACAGAAAGAGAGACAAAATGAAAAGGCAGAGGACTATGTACCAGATGAAGAAACAAGATAAAACCCCAGAAAAACAGCTAAATGAAGTGGACAGAGGCAACCCTCCAGAAAAAGAATTCGGAATAATGACAGTGAAGATGATCCAGGACCTTGGAAAAAGAATGGAGGCAAAAACTGAAAAGATGCAAGAAATGTTTAACAAAGACCTAAAAGATTAAAGAACAAACACCTAGAAGAATTAAAGAACAAACAAACAGAGATGAACAATACAATAACTGAAACGAAAAATACGCTAGAAGGAATCAACAGCAGAATAACTGAGGCAGAAGAACGGATAAATAACTGAGGCAGAAGAACGGATAAGTGACCTGGAAGACAGAATGGTGGAATTCACTGTTGCAGAACAGAATAAAGAAAAAAGAATGAAAAGAAATGAAGACAGCCTAAGAGACCTCTGGGACAACATTAAATGCACCAACATCTGCATCATAGGGGTCCCAGGAGGAGAAGAGAGAGAGAAAGGACCCGAGAAAATATGTGAAGGGATTATAGTTGAAAACTTCCCTCACATGGGAAAGGAAATAGCCACCCAAGTCCACGAAGTGCAGAGAGTCCCAAGGAGGATAAACCAAAGGAGAAACATGCCAAGACACACAGTGATCAAATTGACAAAATTTAAAGACAAAGAAAAAGTATTAAAAGCAAGAAGGGAAAAACGACAAATAACATACAAGGGAACTCCCATGAGGTTAACAGCTGATTTCTCAGCAGCAACTCTACAAGCCAGAAGGGAGTGGCACGATATATTTAAAGTGATGAAAGGGAAAAAACTACAACCAAGATTACTCTACACAGCAAGGATCTCATTCAGATTCGAGGGAGAAATCAAAAGATTTACAGACAACCAAAAGCTAAAAGAATTCAGCATCAGCTCTACAACAAATGCTAAAGGAACTTCTGTAAGTGGGAAACACAAGACAAGAAAAGGACCTATAAAAACAAACCCAAAACAATTCATAAAATGGTCATAGGAACATACATATCGATAATTACCTTAAATGTGAATGGATTAAATGCTCCAACCAAAAGACACAGGCTCACTGAATGGATACAAAAACAAGGCCCATCTATATGCTGTCTACAAGGGACCCACTTCAGACCTAGGGGCACATACAGACTGAAAGTGACAGGATAGAAAAACATATTTCATGCAAGTGGAAGTCAAAAGAAAGCTGGAGTAGCAATACTCATATCAGATAAAATAGACTTTAAAATAAAGAATGTTCTAAGAGACAAGGAAGGACACTACATAATGATCAAGGGATCAACCCAAGAAGAAGATATAACGATTATAAATATATATACACCCAACATAGGAGCACCTCAATACATAAGGCAAATGCTAACAGCTACAAAAGAGGAAGTCGGCAGTAACACAAAAATAATGGGGGACTTTAACACCTCACTTACACCAATGGACAGACCATCCAGACAGAAAATTAATAAGGAAACACAAGCTTTAAGTGACACAACAAACCAGACAGATTTAATTGATATTTATAGGACATTCCATCCAAAAACAACAGATTACACTTTCTTCTCAAGTGCACATGGAACATACTCCAGGACAGATCACATCTTGGGTCACAAATCAAGCCTTGATAAATTTAAGAAAATTGAAATCATATCAAGCATCTTTTCTGACCACAACGCTATGAAGTGAGAAATAAATTACAGGGAAAAAAACATAAAAAACACAAACACATGGAGGCTAAACAATACGTTACTAAATAACCAAGAGATCACTGAAGAAATCAAAGAGGAAATCAAAAAATACCTAGAGACAAAAGACAACGAAAACACGATAATCCAAAACCTAAGGTATGCAGCAAAAGCAGTTCTAAGCGGGAAGTTTAGAGCAATATAATCCTACCTCAAGAAACAAGAAACACTTCAAATAAACAATCTAACCTCACACCTAAAGGAACTAGAGAAAGAAGAACAAACAAAACCCAAAGTTAGTAGAAGGAAAGAAATCATAAAGATTAGAGTAGAAATAAATAAAATAGAAACAAAGAAAACAATAGCAAAGATCAACAAAACCAGAAGGTGGTTTTTTGAGAAGGTAAACAAAATTGATAAACCATTAGCCAGACTCATCAAGAAAAAGAGGGAGAGGACTCAAATCAATAAAATTAGAAAAGAAAAGTTACAATGGACACCGCAGAAATACAAAGCATCATGACAGACTACTACAAGCAACTCTATGCCAATAAAATGAACAACCTGGAAGAAATGGACAAATGCTTAGAAAGGTACAACCTTCTGAGACTGAACCAGGAAGGGACAGAAAATATGAACAGACCAATCAAAAGTAATGAAATTGAAACTGTGATTAAAAATCTTCCAACAGGGCTTCCCTGGTGGCGCAGTGGTTGAGAGTCTGCCTGCTGATGCAGGGGACATGGGTTCGCGCCCCGGTCCGGGAAGGTCCCACATGCCGCGGAGTGGCTAGGCCCGTGAGCCGTGGCCGTTGAGCCTGCGCATCCAGAGCCTGTGCTCCGCAACAGGAGAAGCCACAACAGTGAGAAGCCTGCATACTGCAAAAAAAACAAAACAAAAAAAATGGGCAGAAGACCTAAATAGACATCTCTCCAAAGAAGACATACAGATGGCCAAGAGGCACATGAAAAGCTGCTCAACATCACTAATTATTAGAGAAATGCAAATCAAAACTGCAATGAGGTATCACCTCACACCGGTTAGAATGGGCATCATCAGAAAATCTACAAACAACAAATGCTAGAGAGGGTGTGGAGAAAAGGGAACCCTCTTGCACTGTTGGTGGGAATGTAAATTGATACAGCCACTATGGAGAACAGTATGGAGGTTCCTTAAAAAACTAAAAATAGAATTACTATATGACCCAGCAATCCCACTACTGGGCATATACCCAGAGAAAACCATAATTCAAAAACACACATGCACCCCAATGTTCACTGCAGCACTATTTACAATAGCCAGGTCATGGAAGCAATCTAAATGCCCATCGACAGATGAATGGATAAAGAATATGTGGTACATATATACAATGGAATATTACTCAGCCATAAAAAGGCACAAAACTGGGTCATTTGTAGAGACGTAGATGGACCTAGAGACTGTCATACAGAGTGAAGTAAGTCAGAAAGAGAAAAACAAATATGGTATATTAACGCATATATGTGGAATCTAGAAAAATGGTACAGATGAACTGGTTTGCAAGGCAGAAATAGAGACACAGATGTAGAGAACAAATGTATGGACACCAAGGGGGGAAAGCGGGGACAGGGGAGGGTGGTGGTGGGATGAATTGGGAGATTGGGATTGACACGTATAGAGTAATATGTATAAAATAGATATTATCTAATAAGAACCTGCTGTATAAAAAAAAAATAAAAAATAAAAAGTAAGTTTGTGCCTACCCAAAAGTGCAAGGGCTCTAGAACCTTAGCGAATCTTTTGCTGTCTTTCCACATGCCATTTTATCACCACATTTTGAATCTAAGCATCTCATCTCAGTAGCTCCCTCACCAGCCAAACCACCAGCATACTGACAAGGGCAGAGGACGTGTGTAGTACATGCCTGACCTGTGTGTACCTGCTTTTGCCACTGCAGGTTCAAATCTTACCTTCCCAGCTGCATGGCACAGGGAGATCAGCTCGGTGCTTTGTGACCACCTAGAGGGGTGGGATAGGGAGGGTGGGAGGGAGACGCAAGAGGGAGGGGATATGGGGATATACATATGCATATAGCTGATTCACTTTGTTATACAGCAGAAACTAACAACACTGTAAAGCAATTATACTCCAATAAAGATGTTAAACAAAAAAACCAAAACTCTTACCTTCCATCCTCCTCTCTTTCTCCTCCCTCCTCCTTCTCTCTCTCATATACACAACCTATTTTTGTCTTTGTATGTGTGTATTAGAATGCTCTATCGTAAGGAAATAACTTTAGGTAAATGTTAAGACTAATCTTTTAAGGATGCTTTAAGAAAGGTTAGTCATAAAAGTAAAATATTGGAAACAACTTTGGCATTAGACAAAGGGTTTGGTTAAATAAGTTACCATACAGCCACATGACGTAGCTGCGATGCTTTTTCAGAATACTTAATAGAACACTTCCGGGAAGATGGCGGAAGAGTAAGACGCGGAGATCACCTTCCTCCCCACAGATACACCAGAAATACATCTACGCGTGGAACAACTCCTACGGAGCACCTACTGAACGCTGGCAGAAGACCTCAGACCTCCCAAAAGGCAAGGAACCTCCCACGTACCTGGTTAGGGCAAAAGAAAAAAATAAACAGAGACAAAAGGATAGGGACGGGTCCTGCACCAGCAGGAGGGAGCTGTGAAGGAGGAAAAGTGTCCACACACTAGGAAGCCCCTTCGCGGGCGGAGACTGCGGGTGGCGGAGTGGGGGAGCTTCAGAGCCGCGGAGGAGAGCACAGCAACAGGGGTGCGGAGGGCAAAGCGGGGAGATTCCAGCGGAGAGGATCGGGGCCGACCGGCACTCACCAGCCGAGAGGCTTGTCTGCTCGCCCGCCGAGGCGGGCGGGGCTGGGAGCTGAGGCTCCGGCTTCGGTCGGAGCGCCGGGAGAGGACTGGGGCTGGCGGCGTGAACACAGCCTGCAGGGCGTTAGTGCACCGCGGCTAGCCGGGAGAGAGTCCGGGGAAAAGTCTGGACCTGCCGAAGAGGCAAGAGACTTTTTCTTCCCTCTTTGTTTCCTGGTGCGCGAGGAGAGGGGATTAAGAATGCTGCTTAAGGGAGCTCCAGAGACGGGCGTGAGCCGCGGCTAAAAGTGCGGGCCCCAGAGACAGACATGAGACGCTAAGGCCGCTGCTGCCGCCACCAAGAAGCCTGTGTGAGAACACAGGTCACTATCCACACCCCCCTTCCGGGGAGCCTGTGCAGCCCGCCACTGCCAGGGTCCCGGGACCCAGGGACAACTCCCCCGGGAGAACGCACGGTGCGCCTCAGGCTGGCAACATCACGCTGGCCTCTGCCGCCACAGGCCCACCCCGCACTCCGTGACCCTCCCTACCCCAGGCCTGAGTGAGCCAGAGCCTCCGAATCAGCGGCTCCTTTAACCCCGTCCTGTCTGAGCAAAGAACAGACGCCCTCTGGCGACCTACACGCACAGGCGGGGCCAAATCCAAAGCTGAGCCCCTGGGAGCTGTGAGAACAAAGAAGAGAAAGGGAAATCTCTCCCAGCAGCCTCAGAAGCAGCGGATTAAAGCTCCACAATCAACTTGATGTACCCTGCATCTGTGGAATACATGAATAGACAACGAATCATCCCAAATTAAGGAGCCGTGTGGATGAAAGGCTCTTGGTGCTGCAGCCAGGAGTTACTGCTGTGCCTCTGAGGTGGGAGAGCCAACTTCAGGACACTGGTCCACAAGAGACCTCCCAGCTCCACATAATATCAAATGGCGAAAATCTCCCAGAGATCTCCATCTCAACGCCAGCACCCAGCTTCACTCAACGGCCAGCAAGCTACAGTGCTGGACATCCTATGCCAAACAACTAGCAAGACAGGAACACAACCCCATCCATTAGCAGAGAGGCTGCCCAAAATCATAATAAGTCTACAGACACCCCAAAACACACCACCAGACGTGGACCTGCCCACCAGAAAGACAAGATCCAGCCTCATCCACCAGAACACAGGCACTAGTCCCCTCCACCAGGAAGCCTACACAACCCACTGAACCAACCTTAGCCACTGGGGACAGACACCAAAAACAACAGGAACTACAAACCTTCAGCCTGCAAAAAGGAGACCCCAAACACAGTAAAATAAGCAAAATGAAAAGACAGAAAAACACACAGCAGATGAAGGAGCAAGATAAAAACCCACCAGACCTAACAAATGAAGAGGAAATAGGCAGTCTACCTGAAAAAGAATTCAGAATAATGATAGTAAAGATGATCCAAAATCTTGGAAATAGAATAGACAAAATGCAAGAAACAGTTAACAAGGACCTAGAAGAACTAAAGATGAAACAAACAATGATGAACAACACAATAAATGAAATTAAAAATACTCTAGATGGGATCAATAGGAGAATAACTGAGGCAGAAGAACGGATAAGTGACCTGGAAGATAAAATAGTGGAAATAACTAATGCAGAGCAGAATAAACAAAAAAGAATGAAAAGAACTGAGGACAGTCTCAGAGACATCTGGGACAACATTAAACGCACCAACATTCGAATTATAGGGGTTCCAGAAGAAGAAGAGAAAAAGAAAGGAACTGAGAAAATATTTGAAGAGATTATAGTTGAAAACTTCCCTAATATGGGAAAGGAAATAGTTAATCAAGTCCAGGAAGCACAGAGAGTCCCATACAGGATAAATCCAAGGAGAAATACGCCAAGACACATATTAATCAAACTGTCAAAAATTAAATACAAAGAAAGCATATTAAAAGCAGCAGGGGAAAAACAACAAATAACACACAAGGGAATCCCCATAAGGTTAACAGCTGATCTTTCAGCAGAAACTCTGCAAGCCAGAAGGGCGTGGCAGGACATATTGAAAGTGTTGAAGGAGAAAAACCTGCAACCAAGATTACTCTACCCAGCAAGGATCTCATTCAGATTTGATGGAAAAATTAAAACCTTTACAGACAAGCAAAAGCTGCGAGAGTTCAGCACCACCAAACCAGCTCTACAACAACTGCTAAAGGAACTTCTCTAGGCAAGAAACACAAAAGAAGGAAAAGACCTACAATAACGAACCCAAAACAATTAAGAAAATGGGAATGGGAACACACATATCGATAATTACCTTAAATGTAAATGGACTAAATGCTCCCACCAAAAGACACAGATTGCCTGAATGGATACAAAAACAAGACGCATATATTTGCTGTCTACAAGAGACCCACTTCAGACCTAGAGACACATACAGACTGAAAGTAAGGGGATGGAAAAAGGTATTTCATGCAAGTGGAAGTCAAAAGAAAGCTGGAGTAGCAATTCTCATATCAGACAAAATAGACTTTAAAATAAAGACTATTAGAAGAGACAAAGAAGGACACTACATAATGATCAAGGGATTGATCCAAGAAGAAGATATAACAATTGTAAATATTTATGCACCCAACAAAGGAGCACCTCAATACATAAGGCAAATACTAACAGCCATAAAAGGGGAAATCGACAGTAACACATTCATAGTAGGGGACTTTAACACCCCACTTTCACCAATGGACAGATCATCCAAAATGAAAATAAATAAGGAAACACAAGCTTTAAATGATACACTAAACAAGATGGACTTAATTGATATTTATAGGACATTCCATCCAAAAACAACAGAATACACATTTTTCTCAAGTGCTCATGGAACGCTCTCCAGGATAGATCATATCTTGGGTCACAAATCAAGCCTTGGTAAATTTAAGAAAATTGAAATTGTATCAAGTATCTTTTCTGACCACAACGCTATGAGACTAGATATCAATTACAGGAAAAGATCTGTAAAAAATACAAACACATGGAGGCTAAGCAATACACTACTTAATAAGAAGTGATCACTGAAGAAATCAAAGAGGAAGTCAAAAAAATACCTAGAAACAAATGACAATGGAGACACGACAACTCAAAATCTATGGGATGCAGCAAAAGCAGTTCTAAGAGGGAAGTTTATAGCAATACAATCCTACCTTAAGAAACAGGAAACATCTCGAATAAACAACCTAACCTTGCACCTAAAGCAATTAGAGAAAGAAGAACAAAAAAATCCCAAAGTTAGCAGAAGGAAAGAAATCATAAAAATCAGATCAGAAATAAATGAAAAAGAAATGAAGGAAAGGATAGCAAAGATCAATAAAACTAAAAGCTGGTTCTTTGAAAGGATAAACAAAATTGATAAACCATTAGCCAGACTCATCAAGAAAAAAAGGGAGAAGACTCAAATCAATAGAATTAGAAATGAAAAAGGAGAAGTAACAACTGACACTGCAGAAATACAAAAGATCATGAGAGAGTACTACAAGCAACTCTATGCCAATAAAATGGACAACCTGGAAGAAATGGACAAATTCTTAGAAATGCACAACCTGCCAAGACTGAATCAGGAAGAAATAGAAAATATGAACAGACCAATCACAAGCACTGAAATTGAAACTGTGATTAAAAATCTTCCAACAAGCAAAAGCCCAGGACCAGATGGCTTCACAGGCGAATTCTATCAAACATTTAGAGAAGAGCTAACATCTATCGTTCTCAAATTCTTCCAAAATATAGCAGAGGGAGGAACACTCCCAAATTCATTCTACGAGGCCACCATCACCCTGATACCAAAACCAGACAAGGATGTCACAAAGAAAGAAAACTACAGGCCAATATCACTGATGAACATAGATGCAAAAATCCTCAACAAAATACTAGCAAACAGAATCCAACAGCAGATTAAACGGATCATACACCATGATCAAGTGGGGTTTATTCCAGGAATGCAAGGATTCTTCAATATACGCAAATCAATCAACGTGATACACCATATTAACAAATTGAAGGAGAAAAACCATATGATCATCTCAATAGATGCAGAGAAAGCTTCTGACAAAATTCAACACCCATTTATGATAAAAACCCTGCAGAAAGCAGGTATAGAGGGAACTTTCCTCAACATAATAAAGGCCATATATGACAAACCCACAGCCAACATCATCCTCAATGGTGAAAAACTGAAAGCATTTCCACTAAGATCAGGAACAAGACAAGGTGGCCCACTCTCACCACTCTTATTCAACATAGTTTTGGAAGTTTTAGCTACAGCAATCAGAGAAGAAAAGGAAATAAAAGGAATCCAAATCGGAAAAGAAGAAGTAAAGCTGTCACTCTTTGCAGATGACATGATACTATACATAGAGAATCCTAAAGATGCTACCACAAAACTACTAGAGCTAATCAATGAATTTGGTAAAGTAGCAGGAAACAAAATTAATGCACAGAAATCTCTGGCATTCCTATACACTAAGGATGAAAAATCTGAAAGTGAAATCAAGAAAACACTCCCATTTACCATTGCAGCAAAAAGAATAAAATATCTAGGAATAAACCTACCTAAGGAGACAAAAGACCTGTATGCAGAAAATTATAAGACACTGATGAAAGAAATTAAAGATGATACAAATAGATGGAGAGATATACCATGTTCTTGGATTGGAAGAATCAACATTGTGAAAATGACTCTACTACCCAAAGCAATCTACAGATTCAATGCAATCCCTATCAAACTACCACTGGCATTTTTCACAGAACTGGAACAAAAAAATTTCACAATTTGTATGGAAACACAAAAGACCCCAAATAGCCAAAGCAATCTTGAGAATGAAAAACGGAGCTGGAGGAATCAGGCTCCCTGACTTCAGACTATACTACAAAGCTACAGTAATCAAGACAGTATGATACTGGCACAAAAACAGAAATATAGATCAATGGAACAGGATAGAAAGCCCAGAGATAAACCCACGCACATATGGTCACCTTATCTTTGATAAAGGAGGCAGGAATGTACAGTGGAGAAAGGACAGCCTCTTCAATAAGTGGTGCTGGGAAAACTGGACAGCTACATGTAAAAGTATGAGATTAGATCACTCCCTAACACCATACACAAAAATAAGCTCAAAATGGATTAAAGACCTAAATGTAAGGCCAGAAACTATCAAACTCTTAGAGGAAAACATAGGCAGGACACTCTATGACATAAATCACAGCAAGGTCCTTTTTGACCCAGCTCCTAGAGAAATGGAAATAAAAACAAAAATAAACAAATGGGACCTAATGAAACTTCAAAGCTTTTGCACAGCAAAGGAAACCATAAAGAAGACCAAAAGACAACCCTCAGAATGGGAGAAAATATTTGCAAATGAAGCAACTGACAAAGGATTAATCTCCAAAATTTATAAGCAGCTCATGCAGCTTAATAACAAAAAAACAAACAACCCAATCCAAAAATGGGCAGAAGACCTAAATAGACATTTCTCCAAAGAAGATATACAGACTGCCAACAAACACATGAAAGAATGCTCAACATCACTAATCATTAGAGAAATGCAAATCAAAACTACAATGAGATACCATCTCACAACAGTCAGAATGGCCATCATCAAAAAATCTAGAAACAATAAATGCTGGAGAGGGTGTGGAGAAAATGGAACCCTCTTACACTGTTGGTGGGAATGTAAATTGATACAGGCACTGTGGAGAACAGTATGGAGGTTCCTTAAAAAACTACAAATAGAACTACCATACGACCCAGCAATCCCACTACTGGGCATATACCCTGAGAAAACCATAATTCAAAAAGAGTCATGTACCAAAATGTTCATTGCAGCTCTATTTACAATAGCCCAGAGATGGAAACAACCTAAGTGTCCATCATCGGATGAATGGGTAAAGAAGATGTGGCACATATATGCAATGGAATATTACTCAGCCATAAAAAGAAACGAAATTGAGCTATTTGTAATGAGGTGGTTAGACCTAGAGTCTGTCATACAGAGTGAAGTAAGTCAGAAAGAGAGAGACAAATACCGTATGCTAACACATATATATGGAATTTAAGAAAAAAAAATGTCATGAAAAACCTAGGGGTGAAACAGGAATAAAGACACAGACTTACTAGAGAATGGACTTGAGGCTATGGGAAGGGGGAAGGGTAAACTGTGACAAAGCGAGAGAGAGGCATGGACATATGTACACTACCAAACGTAAGGTAGATAGCTAGTGGGAAGCAGCCGCATAGCACAGGGAGATCAGCTCGGTGCTTTGTGACCGCCTGGAGGGGTGGGATAGGGAGGGTGGGAGAGGGAGGGTGGGAGGGAGGGAGACGCAAGCGGGAGGAGATATGGGAACATATGTATATATATAACTGATTCATTTTGTTGTGAGGCTGAAACTAACATACCATTGTAAAGCAATTATACTCCAATAAAGATGTTAAAATAAAAATTTTAAAAAAAAGACATACAGATGGCCAAGAAGCACATGAAAAGCTGCTCAACATCACTAATTATTAGAGAAATGCAAATCAAAACTACAGTGAGGTATCACCTCACACCAGTTAGAATGGGCATCATCAGAAAATCTACAAACAACAAAAGCTGGAGAGGGTGTGGAGAAAAGGGAACCCTCTTGCAGTGTTGGTGGGAATGTAAATTGATACAGCCACTATGGAGAACAGTATGGAAGTTCCTTAAGAAACTAAAACTAGAACTACCATATGACCCAGCAATCCCACTACTGGACATATACCCAGGGAAAACCATAATTCAAAAAGACACATGCACCCCAATGTTCACTGCAGCACTATTTACAATAGCCAGGTCATGGAAGCAACCTAAATGCCCATCGACAGGTGAATGGATAAAGAAGATGTGGTACATATATACAATGGAATATTACTCAGCCATAAAAAGGAACAAAATTGGGTCATTTGTAGAGACGTGGATGAATCTAGAGACTGTCATACAGAGTGAAGTAAGTCAGAAAGAGAAAAACAAATATGGTATATTAACGCATATATGTGGAACCTAGAAAAATGGTACAGATGAACTGGTTTGCGGGGGGGGTGGTGGTGGGATGAATTGGGAGATTGGGATTGATATATATACACTAATATGTATAAAATAGATAACTGATAAGAACCTGCTATATAAAAAAATAAAATAAAATTCAAAAAAAGAAAAAAAAAGAATGCTTAATAATGTGGAGAGATGTTCACAAACTATGGTTGTGCGCAAAAAGCAAGTACTAAAACACTATGAATGAATGAACCCATTTTTGTAAAAACACTAAACATTCTAGAAGGATGTACCACAAAAGCCCTGAGATCACTTCCTGGCACATGGTAAACACTGTATACTTGCTTGCTAACTATTATCGAAGTAGAGTCAGGGAACTAAGGGATAGAGACCGGGGTATCTACCACTGACACAGTTCTGAGTCCAGCTCAGACCTTAGTTAACAGTTGCCACATGAAGGATGCTTTCTGGTTAAAAGAGAGATCCAGCAATGTCTCCTCAACTGAACTGGCTTGAACCAGAGCTATGAAAATGTGCCTATCACCATGAATAGCAGCAGACCTATTTTACTTCATGTTTTGATCATATGAGTAATACATGAATGCACTCTTCTTTTAAAAGATAGGTTGTTGGGCTTCCCTGGTGGCGCAGTGGTTGAGAGTCCGCCTGCCAATGCAGGGGACACAGGTTCGTGCCCCGGTCCAGAAAGATCCCACATGCCGCGGAGCGGCTGGGCCCGTGAGCCATGGCCGCTGAGCCTGTGCGTCCGGAGCCTGTGCTCCGCAACGGGAGAGGCCACAGCAGTGAGAGGCCCGCGTACCGCAAAAAAAAAAAAAAAGATAGATTGTTAAAGATTTACGTAAAGTCCCCTTGAGAATCATCCCCAATGCTGGACTCTCTTCACTCCCTGAAGAAAACTACTACTCTGAATTTGGTTGGTGAGCTTCCAGTTTCTTTTATGTCTTCATATACAAATATGTGTACCCATAGAAAATCAGAGAATTAAGCTGAGTGGCCAATACAATAGTCTTCTTGTTTTTTAAAATATTACACAATTTTTAAAAATTTATAGCACTATTTCATAAGTGTGCTTTTACATTAATGTGTCATATTGTAATAACACTGAATTTCCTTGTTTCATTCAATAATACATTTTTCATATCTGTTTATGTTGAAACTTAGAGAATGAGTCAATTCTCTTTATTTGCCACATGTATTCCAACATATAAATACACATTTTTTTAGACATTCTCTCTATTGATGGGTATTTCAATTGTTTCCAGTGTTTCACTAGTCAAACAATGCTGCTATGAACATCCAGAAAATGACTGCTTACGCAAATGTCCAAGTATTTGTCTAGGATAGATAATTAGAAACGGACTTTCTGTGTCAACAGTCATGCACACTTTTGGTTTTCATAGTCTGAACCCTCCAAATTGTATCAGGGTACACACTCACAGTGTATGATTGCTTAATTTCCCCACATTCTCATCAACACTTGATATTATCAGTTATTTAAAATATTGCAGGACTTCCCTGGTGACGCAGTGGTTAAGAATCCGCCTGACAGTGCAGGGGACACGGGTTCGAGCCCTGGTCCAGGAGGATCCCACATGCCGTGGAGCAACTAAGCCCATGTATCACAACTACTGAACCTACGCTCTAGAGGCTGAGTGCCACAACTACTGAAGCCTGCGCACCTAGAGCTCTTGTGCTCTGCAACGAGCAGCCACCGCAATGAGAAGCCCACGCACCACAACGAAGAGTAGCCCCGACTCACTGCAACTGGAGAAAGCCCGCACACAGCAATGAAGACCCAATGCAGCCAAAAATAAAGAAATAAAATAAAATAGTGCAAATCTGATTGGAGAAAAATGGTCTCACATTTTTGTGTTTCCTGTTTTAACAGTGAGGTTGGGCATCTTCTAATATGTTTGTTTACTGGTCATTTATAATTCATTCTCTGAGAACCATTTATTTATATTCTTTGCCTATTTCTCCTATTTTTCTACTATGTTTTTCTTATAATTTATATGTATACAATCATATTGTATTGTCATTATTTTTTTAATTTAATTTAATTTATTTTTTATACAGCAGGTTCTTATTAGTTATCTATTTTACACATATTAGTGTATATATGTCAATCCCAATCTCCCGATTCATCCCTCCACCTTGACCCTGAGCTTGCTGCGCAGCATACAGCAACACATGCCCCGCGTGTAACAAACACCAGCACTGTGTTCATGCAGCTTTGGGGTCACTTGAGGAATTGAAAGATAATTAGAAATTTAGGAAGTAGATTCTTTCAGTTACTATTTAAGTCCTCCATTCCTCTACTAATCCTCCTCCAAAAGGTTGAAGAGGCAGCTGCCAAGGAAACCTCTCCCAGAGCAACAAAATTATTAGGACAAAAGCAGAGTTATCTGAATGGGGACACAGTATTTCATCAGTGTCATCCCGTGAGACCGGCTTCCTCATCCTCTTCTTCCGTCTGTCTGAGTCTTGTTTACATGTCAGAGGGAGACATCAGATGGTTTCGAGTTGAATATTTATAACTGATTTTTCTAAAGGAAGCTTCATGTTATTTACCTGCCTGTCAGGCACCATTGTGCACTGAAGGACACAGAGTCTGCATGTCTCATGATTTAAAGGCAAATGCTTTTTCCCCCAAGGACATTTTAAAGCTTATCATTTTTTTTTTTTAAAGCACTAGGCTATGCTGGTTCTGCAGAAACAAAGACACAACTAAAAGTTATCAAGCATAAACTCTAATTACAAATTAAGTACCTTTTTTTTAATCTTACCCCTATTAACACCTGATTTTATTTTCATAGATACCAGGAGTAAAGAGAACTCTGGGCATCTCTTCCAGAGGCAATATTTCTGTTCTCTTAGCCCTGTCATCTAGGAAGAAGTAGAATAAAGAAAAAAGGTAGACCAAATGACTAAAACTCTTACAGGTCAGAGAGAACAACTGACTCTTAAGGAGGGTTTAGCCAATGTTTCGCTTTTAATTATAGAAATAAATATGGGGACTTCCCTGGTGGCGCAGTGGTTAAGAATCCACCTGCCAATGCAGGGGACACAGGTTTGAGCCCTGGTCCGGGAAGATCCCACATGCTGCGGAGCAACTAAGCCTGTGCGCCTCAACTACTGAGCTCACGTGCCACAGCTACCGAAGACCACGCACCTAGAGCCCGTGCTCTGCAACAAAGAGAAGCCACCACAATGAGAAGCCCGCACACCACAAAGAAGAGTAGCCCCACTCACCACAACTAGAGAAAGCCCACGCACAGCAACGAAGACCCAACACAGCCAAAAAAATAGATAAACAAATTAATTTAAAAGAAAAAGAAATATGAAAGAAAGATCATATGAAGTATGATTATAATACAGTGAGATCAGCTTGCTTTTGATTTTTTTTTTTTAAACAAACAGACCAAATCTTATTACAGCCCAGGAGCACTGTCCTTCAAAGCAATGACCTTGGAACACTGTATGATAATTCCATGTATGTAGCATTGTCCAAAGCATTTTAAAAACTCCCCTTGGAGCTGCCTTTGGAACCAATTTATATACCCATCAGCAAATGGCCCATTACTTTATAACTGCACTACATTGGAGGCCAAAATCAGCATTGACTCATTTAATCACCCCTCTTTCTCTAGACCAAAAAAAATACCAAATCCAACCTCAAAGGATGAATATTTGTTATGCATGAGATAATCAAAAGAATGACCTGCTACCAGCTCTGGAGGCAATTTGCACTGGGAATAGTAATCACATTTTGAACAATCACAGGAAATAATTTTACAGGAATACCACTTGTTTGGTGGCCTATGTTCTAATAAATTTACTATTTTTAATTAGTAAATTAAAAACACCCTCACAAACACTCCCATTTTAGAGGGTGGGTACTTCTGGTTTTCTTCCTTCAGCCCAGAACTCTCTTGCGTGTCTCCAGAGTTTCTCTACAGGGTCTCGTTACTGTGGCTGTTTCTCTGTGTGCTCTGTTTTCTATATCTCAAGCCTAGGCTCTTAACTCTTGGTCACTGATTGGTTCACATTGATCTCATTCATCCATCTCCAGGCAAACGATTTAGCAAGCCCTTGACCTTGTATTTGCCTTAATCCTGACTCGGCCAGTTCCAAAACAGAAGCTAGAAGCAGGTGGGGAAAACAAAGCCAGAATGTGGACTGACAGTTAGAAGAAGAGGAAATCTGCAAGGCCTGAAATTCCTCGCTGTCTGCTCAGAGGTATTCAGGGTTCCATCTGCCTGGCTAATGGGAGATAATGTCAGTAGGAATTCAGCGGGCTTGGGTTACACTATGCTCTGTAAGTTAATACAACAATGCAGAACACAGCTGTAATGGGCAATTCTGGCAAAGCCAAGTGATTTGTCCAACGTGGGAATTGTTAGCACCTCATTCATTATTAAATTGGAAAACAGTTTGGTTGGATTCCCTAAAGGGTCAGCTGCCAGATGTAAGCTCAGAGATGAAATCATTGCTCTTGCAATGATATTTCTTATACATATTGAATAAAGGACCTTTTGGGGAAATTAAAACCATGAGAATTCCAAGAATTCGCCTAAGTTTCCACAGCTGAATAACATTTCTGAAGAACTTTCCCAATGCTCTCCCATGCCCTTAGTCTTCCTAATTTGATGAGGGAAGTAGGAAAAATTCCATAGCATGTGCCACCCAAAATTATACTAGAGACATTAATAGCCAGTGATTCTTCCTAGATGACTGGGCTAAGAAAACAGGTGTACAGATCTAGATATACAGAACAGTTTCTCCTGGCTCTACTGAATAAGCCCCGTTTAAAAGAAGCTGGTGTACTCCATGCCCACGTGAAGGGGAGGTGAAATCAAGTTTCTTGATCACCAGGCCCCAGATGCCTGAAAAAAAAACAGATGGGTCCTTCATGCTGAAGAATTAAAACCTTCCCCTTCGAATGTGGAGAAACAAACCAAAAACCAAAAAACCAAAGCTGGGGATCTAAAACAAGGTTTTGAATTTGTACATTCATGAATCAGACATTCCTCTGAGACCCAGATCTGTCTCTTAATACAACATTTAGATGGTGAATACAGCGGGTCGGGACCATTAGGTGTCATACCACAAAACTCTTTCTTTTTCACCCTCACCAATTCTGCCTATAATTTTCCGTGGGCCAAATTTCTACTGTTGGGGCGACCAGCCAGGTGTGCGCTGGCTGTTAGCCATAGACTGTGCCAGCCTCAAACAGTACATTTTCTGTTTGGAACACAGCCCTGAAACATCTTTAGAATTATCAGAATGAAGGCCTGTTCTCAAGAGCACCAGAAGTACTACGTGGAATCTAACTTAAGTTCCACGAGATTGTCAAGAGCACAGGGCACAAACATTGTAAGGCACAAAATATTTGTTTCCTGGGAAAACCCACCTCAAGGACACGAACACAACAAAAATGAGGGCAATGTGAGTCTTCTTTGTGTATCACAGCACAATGCTTGCTTCTTTTTCATAATGTTCTCCACATCTGCTCGAATACCATGTCAGTTCCTACCTTTGCATAGATGACTTTAGAATTCTACAGTTTCCCTACTGCATACAAAGGTAAAACCTTACTATAGGCCTTTTGCATAGTCTGTGGGAAGAGGCATTGCCTCCAGATTTGAATCTCCCCAAACCAAAAGAAGGAGGAAGAAAGCCAGCTGGCCTGCATACAATCCACACTGAGACACGTGCACGTGCTCAGATTCATTCTGGGGATTTGTCTAGCAAATACTCAAGGGAGAAAGCACATACTGGTTTTGGAAACCTGTTTGGTTAGATGTACCAAGCATACAGATTTCCAAAAATGAAAACACTGACATTTAAAAAATCTGATGAAATATTTAAAATACATCGAAAAATAAAGAGAATAATATCACAAAGACCAGTACACACACAAATCTGATTTAACATGTGTTGGCCATATTTACTCCAATTTTTAAAAAATAAAAAATTTTACAGAGTTATAGTCTCTTTCATACCCTCCTCTGAAGACATCTCTCACTCAGTTGTTCTCCTCAGAGGTAACCACTATCCAGAAATGGATATGTTTCCTCTCCTTCCATATTTTTATTATTTGATTATATCATTACAGTAATGTATCCATAAGCAAAACATAGTATTGTTTTGTAATGCAATTTAAATATATGTAAATACACATACACATTTACATGTGTTCACGTAGACCTTAAGAAAACAGCTTTCTTGTTTGTTCTTTGTTTTTTTACAATGAAAAAAAATTAAAAGATATCCAAATGTACTGAATTCATTTACAATACTGGGCCTGGTTAGACAGTCAGGAATCAGACTTCCAAAGCAATATAAAAGTTTCACTGGAGAAGTCATTTTTCAATAAGAAGAAGGTCTTGCATTGTCCCTTGTCTACTGATAAACTCCATGATCAAATAAACTTCCACGAGCACAGTAAAGAAATTTTGTTTGGGTTCATTGTAGTAGTCAATCCAGTAAATTGGTCATTTAAATTTTTATCTGCAATTGACTTTTAAGTACAGCTGATATTTACCTGACAGAATCAGGAGTTCAATGATATCTGCATCTCCCAGAAACGCAGCCACGTGAAGCGGGGTTCGCTTCTCAGAATCCTGAAACAATGGCAAAGATAAACAAGTCAGTGGCAGCCGGAGGTATCTTTTGTAGTTATAGTACGACATGTCACTCACTCTGAGATTAATGCTTGTGACAGAGAGTGAAGGCCAAACACCTACTCAGGTGAGTTCTGGTTACACATTTCTCTCAGCATCTCCCACAGTCACGTGTACGAAAGATCCTGATTTCTGTGTCTGTGTGTCGTATTTGCCTCCCTGCTCCTTTTATTGAAGCCCAGTTCAGGTCAAGGATGGACCACCATGCACTGGATGATGAAATTCAACTTATTTTTAAACCTTCAGTATGGTTAAAAAAAAAAAAAATTCAAATCTTTCTACCTACCTTAACAGCATAGTTCAAAGCTTTCAATGATTTATTTTCTTTCTAAGAGAACCTAGTGGAATTGTTCACAAGGACATTTTCCGTCAACTGTTGCCTAGACCACCGCCCATTCAGGTAGTACTTATTGAATGCCTACTAGGTGCCAGAAGCCAGATTCTGGGGACAGGGAGGGTGACCACGACAGGCCCAGTCCCTGGCTTCATGAAACTCACAATCATGTGGGGAGGCCGACAATAGTCATGTAAGCCAATGGCACATGAGATCCTTTCAGATGGTGATAAAGGCCATAACAAAATAAAAACAGGATAATGAGATCAAGTGACTGGGGAGATGGGAAAAAGAGTCCTTAGAGTGGTTGAGTAAGGCCTTTCAGAGGATGTTGACCTTGAAGCTGAGAGGTGAGGTAGATATTACTGTTTCAAAGATGAGAAACTATGGCTCAAATAAATTAAGAAATGTCCTCAAGACCCCATAGGTATATAGCAGAGTCAAGATTAGACCTTCGCCTGTCAGATTCCAGCCTCGGTCCTCGGCAAGGCATTTAACATATTGTGCTGAGAGGCAGCATGCTAACAGGCAGGGGAAGAAATACTGCTTTCCCATTTGTAAACTGGAGATGATAGTATCTCCCTAGAGAACTGATAAGAACATTCAAGATAATGTAAGTAAATAAGTCCTAGGCAGGCATGAGGCTTGGCGCATGCCCAGCAAGTGCTCCGTAGCAGCCATTATTGTCACAGCATAGATAGTTGTGCGATAGTGTAACCCAACAGGACCCTATGGGGCCTTCCTGGGACAGGACCCACGTCCCTGTCCTCTACCTGCCTCTTGTTTGTAGAAAAACGTTAGCCTCCTAGGCCTTCCCCGAGTTCCAAAGAATAAATTTAATCAAAGAAGTGAGAAAGAAAGAAACAAAGAAAAGTAAGAGAAAATAATAATAGTTTAGCCATTAAACAAAGTCTAGGACCTTTAGTTCCTCCTCAAGTGCTATAGAAAATATCCTGAGCCACATCCTTGAGTTGTTTTACAGATACTGAAACCCCCACCAAGAGGAAGAAGTTAACTGCATGCTGACCACAAGCACGTAGACCCCAGATAAGTTGGAACCAGAAGGTTGATGATGTTGATTCCCAATTACCTCACCACCAACCAATCAGAAGAATGTCCACAAGCTGGTCACACATCCCAAAACCGTCTCCCTCACCCTGACTTTAAAAACCTTTCCCCGAAAGCCATTGAGGAGTGCAGGCATTTTGAGCATTAGCCACCCCTTGCTAAGGCAAGTACCCCTTGCTTGGTCTTGTGATAAACGCTGCACCTTCCTTCACTACAGCCCAGTATCAGTAGATGGTCTTTACTGCACGTAGGCGAGCAGACCCAAGTTTGGTTTGGTTACATCTTCCCTCTAAGACTGAGAACTCTCATAGAGTAAAGAACAGGTCTTACTCCCCTCTCTCCCCACAGTAGCAGCACAGTAGGTGCTCAGCATAAACTGACCAAACTGAACTAGTCTATGTGTGTGGTCTCTTCCACAAACTTCCATCAACTGTCCCATAACAACAGTAACCAAAGCCTATATGCTATCTTAAAGGTTTCTCCTGAAACTAGCATGCATTTTAGTTTCGAGATTTGTGGATTCACTACTGATTTGAATCCTCATTCCTATCATCACTTGATTAGACAACATACCTAACAGTCTTTGTAGCCTAAGGATTCTGTTATTCTGTTTGCAGACAGTTCAGGCCCTCTGCTCTCAGTCTCTCTCAGACCATAGCTTGTAGGCATTTCATGACTCACTAATATCTAAAACAGATGGCAGGCAGGGAACATGACAAGAACTGATCTTCAGACCCGTCTATTTGTTAGGAGGTCTGGTAAATAGGTTTTATGAATGGATTAACTAACTTTTCAGTGGATCAAAAGAGGGGGGTTGAGTTAGCTGGGAATTTATGTTGTCTATGTATGCTGCAGGCAATCACTACAGATAAGAGGAAATAGGGCAGTCATGTTAACTATTCCATATTAAATAATGGTATGCCTTGGAAAATTCAGTAAGATATACAACCATGGTTAACCCCCTTATTGCTATATCATCCTTTCTGTGAAAATAAAGTTTCAATATTTAAAAACATGTTTGCATCTTTGAGAATCAAGTGTATTAATTTGTGCAATGAACTATACAAATAACTGAGACCAGACTTCCACAAATGTCTTCTATTTCTATTTCTTCTACTGATATTTCTACAAGCACTTTCCTTTTTAGCTTCATATTCCCTTTGAATCCTCATTATATCAACTGAAAAGTATCTCTTGGGTCTTAGGATAAAAGTTATATAATTATATGCTCTTTTGTGAATTGAACTGGTTCCAGAGTTTTGTTCAAAAATTAAACCTCACCTAAGTGATTTAAACAAGGACTAACCCAACGCAAATTATAACTTTAATTTGACCTGAAGCAAAGTCAATGCTCTGTTTGAGAACTTGGCCTCAAATAAAAGCCAAGAAAACACCAATATCCAAATCTGGTTGGTCCATCATTATACAACTGGCTTTGCTCATTCTGCGGCCCCTTTTATGACACGACTTGTTCAAACTGAAGTTTTTATATTATAAAATGGGTGTGTTACATGAGATCATATTGTAAAAACTCCTTGATTGTAAATCCCAGTGTTCCTGTTAATATGCATTTAAAGGTTTCCTGTAGCTTCCTGAACATCTATGCCAATTGACACTCTCCTTCAGTGACAAGCCATAGACAGGTAACTGCAGAGAAGATCTGTATTCAGGAAGTAGTTGTTTGGTTCGCTGAAGCAGCAGAATCATATAAATCATTTCATGTGCTATTAAGACCTTATCCAAAATAACAATGCATTACTACTACTGACCAACGCCTGCTCTCTAGCAAGGAACCCGAGTGATGTACAGGATCATGAGTCGAGGGGTGAATAACAGAGTCACATTCATCACCATACCCAATAAGGTGAAACCAGCCAGGTTTCACCAACTGCAGTTCATCCTCTGCCTAAGTATAGGGCCACTCTACTTGCCATAAGCTAGACAAATGGAGTAGGAGATGCAATGGTAGAAGAAGGAGGGGGAAGGCTCTGGGGAAAACAGAATACTAGTAATAATACTAGTAAAAATAGGTCCTAGGCCAATGATACCCCTATGGCATCTAAAAGAAGAAACAAAACCTATCTGGTGCAGATGTAGAGAATGGACTTGAGGACACGGGGAGGGGGAAGGGTAAGCTGGGACGAAGTGAGAGAGTGGCATGGACATATATACACTACCAAATGTAAAATAGATCGCTAGTGGGAAGCAGCCACATAGCACAGGGAGATCAGCTCGGTGCTTTGTGACCACCTAGAGGGGTGGGATAGGGAGGGTGGGAGGGAGACACAAGAGGGAGGGGATATGGGGATACATGTATATGTATAGCTGATTCACTTTGTTATAAAGCGGGACAGTTGTAAAGCAATTATACTCCAATAAAGATGTTAAAAAAAAAAAAACCTATCTGGTACTTATGCAGGGCTTTTAATTTTTTTTCAAAATGTCTTTTCATGTCTTCTATTACTTAAATCTCATAATATCCCTATCAGAGGAGACACACCTTTCAGAACTGTGTTGTTAAGTCTTGTTACCACTATTTAAAAGATAGGGAATCTGACCCCTAGATTATATGACTTGCCCAACACAGCAAACTGATGTCAAAGAATTAGGTGTGTTGGCTACCAACCTAAAACTGTTTTCTTTATAAAAATGGAAGCAAGAACATCATCTTAGAAGTTGCCTTGAGAGTCTAAAAAACTTTCCATTAATTATAATCCCTAAGAGATTCTGGGGAAAATGTGATACACATATAGTAAACATTCATTTAAATGAGCTTACAGTAAGTTGAAGTAATAGTCTGGGGCCAGAAATGAAGAGTAAAGTGAGAACCAAAGCTGGAAGCACATGAGCTTATTACCCTGCAGGGAGAAGTCATACCCCAGGAGCCTGGGACTGAACACTTGCTCAGGGATGGGAGGTGAGGTAGAGAACTGGAACTGGAAGACCCATGAAGTGGTCTTGAAGAAAGATCCTTGAAGTACAATGGTGGGCTCGAGAAAAAGCCAGACACTCCATGGGCAGATGGCAAAGCGATGCCTTGGCCTAGATTCTTGGTGGAAGAACAAAAGTGTCCCCGCTGAGCACCCACGTCCACAGAGTCTGCCCTCGTGTGGTCTGGGGTTTTGAATTCACAATACCATTGTAGTCTAGAAACTTTCAAGCTAAAAAATCGGCATAAAAATTGGTTCTAAGCCAAGGATACCCCTAGGGTGCCAAGAAGAAGAAACAAAATCTATCTGGACAGACGTGCCCTCAATCCAAGCAATCCAGGATTCCCACATATTAAACCTCCGCTGAAGATGAGCTCACCAGCCTAAACCACAGACCCACGTAGAAACAATTAATTTCCCATAAGCCAGGGTTAGCAGGC
The DNA here is from genome assembly GCF_059928025.1 of Delphinapterus leucas. Lineage (NCBI taxonomy): Eukaryota > Metazoa > Chordata > Mammalia > Artiodactyla > Monodontidae > Delphinapterus > Delphinapterus leucas. The sequence goes on along the minus strand of NC_143136.1, from coordinate 38,260,775 downwards.
ATAACAACCAGCAAGAGCCTGAGATAGTATTATAGAAGAAGCAGACAGAGATATGAGTAATGTCTAAAATCATTTAAACATGAAGGACAAAGCCCAAGGGGGAAAACAAGACCTTCTCTTTTTTTAACTGAACAAAATTTGGGGGAAGAGGTATGAAGGAAGAGTTACAGGAAGCAGTACAAATGATGCTAGAAACCATGTAAGGCTTTGGTCTAAGAGAGATGAAAACAAAAGTTAAAAAAAGAAAATTGGAGAAGGATAAAATAAGTACCGTGACTTTGGGATATGTTTTACAACCATTTATTCAGCCATATTTTCTAGGCACAGACATTTATTGAGAAGGTATTATCTCCCAGACATTGTGGTAGATGTTAGGAATGGAAAATTTAAAACATCCAGTCCTCACCCTAAAGACACAGTCCAGTTACCAGTTTCCAAATTTAGGACATCAGAACAGAAACAAAAGCAGGGACATGGTAATTAGTGATATTCGTGATGTTAAAACATTTGTGAAAATAAACTGAGACAAATGTTGTAGTAAATATTGCCCCAAAACCTGTCCAATTCTGACCAAGCCTGGGCAGGAAGTCTAAACCGACAAGAAAAAAAGTCTCTCCTGAACTGGGAAGTAAACAAATTTTGCCCAGGACTCTCGAGAGGCCCCACTGGCTCCAGCTTAAATGGGAACTTTGGAAGCCCTGGATCAGACTTCCAGGTCAGTCACAGAGCCCAGCCTGTATCTTACAGGCTGCCTTAGGGGTAGTTTCTGGATCGAAATTAGAATCTAGGACCAGGCTAGGACCAGAGTAGCCTTCGGGCAGAGTGGCCGAGCTACATGTTCTGCACCATTTGCATTCACTTCTGTTACCCAAGTGGATTCTCTGTGATGGCCAATAGCTCATGAATGGTTGTGTAGGTCTTTACAACACTCAGGAATACAAGAGGAGAAAACAATTCAAAAGCAAGCACAGATTAGAAATAACTCATCAATGTAGTTTTTAAATAGACTGTCAAGAACCACAAAAAGAGAGATCTTTTTCCATTCCCCAGGAGCTCCCATTCCAAATAGCCCTTGGCAAACAGATTCGGACCCATGGAAAAAAATCAGGTTTCTTCCGAAGGAAGGAAGGTAAACCCTCCCTTTCTATGCATAGCCAAAGACACACAGCCAGCTGGCGTCTGAGCTAAATTTGCAGTATGTCACAGAAAGATCAGGCAGAGGAAGTTTCTGTCGTCTGTTTACCAAAGAAGCAGATGAAAGAAAATAGGGAACTAGAAGTATGTCCATGTAAAGTGAGCTTGACATGGGCAGAGAGTCCGTTCTGGCAGCTGAAAATACTGTGTAGGCAGGCCGACTGAGAGGGCACCCCAAGCCTCTCTTTTGAAGATTAAGAACTGTTTATTACATGCTTTGGAAATTCTCAGCTAGAAGTGCATGATCTAATCTTCATTGTAAGTATCTGTCATACACTAAAACAAACATCCCTCCCTACAAAGAAATAGCTTATATACCAAGACGGGCAGGTGGAGCAATATCAGAAAACAAACTCTGCAAGCCTCTCCTGTCGTGAAATACAAAAGTTAAGTTCCAATCGTCAACTCAAACTCCCACCAATACCAAAGAAGCGAAGAAATAACTAACAACTTAGGCCCAACCAGCGTATGTGATATTGAACGGAGATCACTAGAAGCAAGCAGATATCTAAAGAACTCTGGACACAAAATATGTACCTTGGAGATACTTCAAATCATATGAGGAAAAGAGCCAAAGACACATTAAAGATTTAAATCAAACAGAACGGGAAAGATGTTTAGTCTGAAGGTGGGGAATTAAAAGAAATTTGTGAAGAAGAAAGCAAAGGAGGGAAACAAAAATCATGTTTCTTTTTAACATCTCACAAATACAGAGGAGTACAGAAAATACCAGATGTATATGCTCCCACCAGCAAAATCAAAAATGTCAAACATGTTAACATTTTTTACATCTGCTTCAGAACTCTGTTTTTAAAAAATAGCTTTAGGGGTAAAATGTCATGAGTATTGTGACTTGCAAATGGTCCTGATAATATATAACTTGTGTGTGTGTGTGTGTGTGTGTGTGTGTGTGTGAGAGAGAGAGAGAGACAGAGACAGAGAGAAAGACAGAGACAGAGAAAGAGACAGAAACAGAGAGAGACACAGAAACAGAGATATGTTAGGTTAGGCAGTTTTCAGTTCTTCACTACCACAAATGATGTTGCAATGTACATTCTGTACGTGTGTCTCTGGGAATATGTATGAGAATTTCCCTAGAGCAGATACCAAGAAATGAAAGGGCTGGATCTTAGGGAATATTCACATTCAACTTTATTAGGTATTGCCAAATAGCTTTCAAAAAATGGTTCACCAATTTATACTCCCACCAGTCAAATATTAATTAGTTCCTCTCCCTGATATCCTTGCCAATATTTGCTGTTATCAACCTTATTACTCTTTGCCAATATGATATACCTAACATGGTATTTCATTGTGGCTTTGATTTATATTTCACTAAATACAGGTCAGGTTAAGATTCTTTTCATATGTTTACTAAAAGTTCTGGCTTCTTCAACTGCAAACTGCCTGTACATATCCTTTATCCATTTCCAAATTCAGTTATTAGTCTTTTTCTTATGATGTGCAGAGGGATTTTTAAAATATTGCTTAATTCAACTTTCAATGAAAACTCGTTATGCCTTCACCTAGACACAGCAGAGATGGGTCAATGTCTACCCCAAGTCACCATAAGAGAAAAATTCAGATTTACAATCGTCATTCTTCCTCCATGCATAAGTGATCCCATGGAGCTGGATTTTCCTTGGCTGGAATTTTCTATGCCTCAAAAGTGATGGTTAATATCTGCCCCTATACACCCGCACCATTGAACAACCTCATTCAACTATCACTCCGTTGGTATTTCAACCCATCCATCTGAATGTAACACAGATGTATGGGAAACACTAGTACATTTTGCTATATCAAAAATGTTCAGGGCTTCCCTGGTGGTGCAGTGGTTGAGAGTCTGCCTGCCAATGCAGGGGACACGGGTTCGTGCCCCGGTCCAGGAAGATCCCACATGCCGTGGAGTGGCTGGGCCCGTGCCCGTGAGCCATGGCCGCTGAGCCTGTGCATCCGGAGCCTGTGCTCCGCAACGGGAGAGGCCACAGCAGTGAGAGGCCCGCGTACCGCAAAAAAAAAAAAAAAAAGTTCAAATTCAAACCTCAAAACTATACCTAATTATAGAAACTAAACAATAATCACTCAAAAGACTTTAAAATGAGATTTTAAAGTCTTATTAAAAGACTGTAAATAAAATACAGGAACTCCCTTGCGGGAATTGGCCCAGTGGTTATAACTTGGTGCTGTCATTGCCAGGTCCCAGGTTTGATCCCTGGTTGGGGAACTAAGATCCTGCAAGCTGTGTGGCCAAAAGAAAAAAGATGAAATAAGAGAAATGAGAATGCCAAAGACATTTTGATTATATGTGCCTTAGGTAACTAAATACTATATATTTTATTGCATTAATTTTTAACTAAATTAATGTATATTAAGCAAAAATTATATCAGAGATTTTTATATTTTCTAAGTTGTTCCTTAAAACAATACTGTGAGGTAAATATTATCATCCCTATTTTACAGTGGAGGAGCCTGAAACTTTGAGATGATAAGTAACTTGACCAGAGTCACACAGCTAATTAGTGGCAGAACCAGGATTCAGAACCAGATCTGATTCCATTGCTCATGCTCTTGCTGACTCTCTGAAGAGTTATAAGTAAACAAAGTGAAAGTTATTGTTTGTTATAATTGGTACTCTTGCCCTAATACTCCAGACCTAAGAACAAAATTCTCATAAGTAAAAAGTACTAGTAGGCAAGAAGAATAAAGCTGGAGAATGAATACTACCTGATTTTGAGACTTATCATAAAGCTCCAGTAATCAAGACAATTTGGAATTGGTGCAAAGGCACATATATGGACAACACATGATCTTCGAAGAAGGTGCAAGGGCAACTCACTGGTAAAAAGACAGCCTTTTCAACAAATGGCACTGAAACAATTAGATATCCATAAGCAAAAACAAACAAAAAACCTCCAACCCAAACCCTGCACACTAGACAAAAATTAAATCAAGGTGGAACGTAGAACTAAATGTAAAACTTAAAATTCTAAAGGAAACATCGGAGAAATCCCTTGTGACCTTAGGTTAGACAAAGATTTCTTATATATAACACCAAAGCGTGACCCATAAAAGTACAAATTGATAAATTCAATTGCATCAAAAATAATAATTTCTGCTCTTTGAAACACATTGTTGAAAGAATGAGAAGACAAGCCACAGAGTCAAAGAAAATATTTTAAAGTATATATCAGATAAAGGACTTCTATCTAAAATATACCCCAAAAAAATCTTAAAACTCACTAATATGAAAACAATCCAATCAAAAAGTAGGCAAAAGATGTGAACAGATATTTCACCAAAGAAGGTACACAGATAGCAAATAAGCACATGAAGTAATGCTCAATGACATTGATCATTCAACCTATATGATCCAGATATTCTACTCTTAGGTATTTACCCAAGAGAAAAGAAAGCATACGTCCACACAAAGGCCTGTACATGAATGCCTGTAACAGCTTTATTTTTTTTAATTTATTTTATTGAAGTATAGTTGATTTACAATGTTGTATTAGTTTCTGCTGTACAGCAAAGTGATTCACTTATGTATATATTATATATATTCTTTTTCATATTCTTTTCCATTATAGTTTAGTACAGGATATTGAATATAGTTCCCTGTGCTATACAGTAGGACCTTGTTCTTTATCCATTCTGTATACAACAGTTTGCATCTGCTAATCCTAAACTCCCAATCCACCCCTCCCTCAGCCCCCTCCCCCGCCTTGGTAGCCACAAGTCATAACAGCTTTGTTTTAATAGTCAAAAATTGGAAACAATCCAAATTTGTATCAACAGATGAATGGATAAACAAACTGTGGTATTTTCATACAATGGAACACTACTCAGCAGTTAAAAGGAATGAACTATTGCTACATGTTACAACATGGATGAATTAAAGTAATTTTGTTGCATGAAAGGAGCCAGGCAAGAAAGAGTATGTACTGTATGAATCCATTTACATAAAAATGCCGGGAAATGCAGACTAATGTACAGTGACAGAAAGCAGATCAGGGTTTGCCTGAGGAGGCTGGAAGGGAGATTGGAAAGGGTGGGAGGAAGGGGTTGCCAAGGGGCACAAGGAAGCTTCTGGGGGTGATGGATGTATTCATTATCTTGATTGTGGTGATGGTTTCATGAGCGTAAACATGTCAAAACTGCAAATTTTTGTTTGCTGTATGTCAATTATATCTCAATAAAGCTGCTTTTAAAATACACAAGCAGGCAAATGAAACATATTCTTTTTTGCATAACATAAAGAGGTCTATATTTAAGAGTTAAAAAAATACACCTACGCAACAATTCAGTTACGAGGAAGAAAAGAAATGGCAAAGTCATGAAAGGAAATGAGGCAATTCATGTTATGTCCTGCTCATGTACAGACATAAAAGTGAAGTTCTGGCAAAAGAAGGGGGTGTTGGATTAAAGTCTATATGCTTTAGAAACAGGCAAAAGCAAGATTTCTCTGCAAAACCTCTTAGGACGTTTACATTTCCTCAATGAAACCTTTGACAAATGTGGATTGGGTAAGGATGTAGAAAAATAAATCTAGAAAACTAAGTACAAGCATGAAAGTGAATGGTTTATGCCTAACCTGTGGGTCCACTGCAACATGTCACCAGCAGATTACCAGAGCACCCTTGGGATCTTACCACAGCGCTCAGAAATTCCCAAATGACAGAAGTCCTTTTAGGGCAGACTCTGCCTGGGGAAACTGATGGGGCATCAACTATTTATTCTGTTGCCCTCATTTCGTTTGGCCAGAAACATTTCTTGAGAGTCAGTGGAAACAGAACATAGAAAAGGGTTCTAGTCCTCTAGTCCTACAGATTGGAAAACTGGCCAACATGCTTGGGTTTTGTTGCCAGTGAAACAGTAATACACATCCACCCACTGCAAAGGCAATCATCCAGAGCTTCTGATGAAACCAAGGCAGATCTTCCCAGCACTACCTCCCCCTGCATCCTAAAAGCTAATAAAGTTCACAGATGCTCTGTGCAGCATCCCAAGTATAAGAAGAAGCAGTGTCTTTAAACTTAACGCATTGGGTAAATAGTTTCTCATGGAGAAACCGTAACTCTTGAATACATGGTGGGAAGGTTTTACTGCTAAGGATATTTAAGGGAGCCCACAGTTTGGAACTGACCTTGGTTCCAATGAGCTAACCAACAACATGAGAAGTCTAGTTTCTGTTAGGGCCCCACCCCAGGCTTCCTGTCTCTTTTAATTAGATCATTAACCAATTTCTTCAACAAAGGTGGCTAATAGGAGAGGCAGATAACTCAGAAAATCAGTTCATTACTTGGAAAATTATCTCCTATTGATAAAAGGATGGAGAAAAGGCAGTTGCTAGGTTTTCACATCTTTAAGGGGATAGCAATGGTGAAAGTTTGTCATCAGGTATATGACCACACAGTGTCAGAATCAAAATCTCAGGAGAGGAAGCCTAGAATTATAAAATATCTAAAGTGGAAGGGTATTATAGACATCCAGAGAATTTAACTGATTGGCCCAAAGTCACATAGCTGCTAATGGCAGTGGTGGAACCTTTCATTCATACAAATGACAAAATATCTACTGGAGCCTACTATGTGCTGGGCACGATGCTCAGTCCTGGGATGCAGTAGCATTCAAGAGAGGGTCCCTGCCTTCACAGAACCTCAAAGAATCTCACTTTCTTGGCTCCAGGCTATTTACAACAATGGGCTATTTACTACAGTGGACTAATTTTAGATTAATCACACCCATCAGCAAAGAGCAGACACACACTTACAGCAGTGTTAGAAAATGGCAAACAGAGAAAGAAAGAGTGTGGCATGAAAGGAGACAATGCTCAAAGGAAGCTACTCTGGACACAACAATAACTCTTAGTTACTGGGTCTGTTTCTTGCTATCTCTCTTTTTTATTTGGCAGTGTGGGAGGGGAATTAACAGCGAAAGCTTATAAAAACAGTTTCTGTGGTCCACAAAATCATCTTAACAAAAAAGATAAAAAGCATCTTAACTAAAATAATTAGTATCTCTTTACAAGTTATTTTTTTTCAGCCTCCAGGTGAATATTATAGAAACTGAGTTAATGTACAATACCGATTATAAAAATCACCAATGCAGTTATCAGGACCTAAGATATCAGATTGGCTCAATAAACCAAGATGTTAACAATGATAACCTCTGGGTGAAGAATATTATGGGTGTTCTTCACTTTCTTCTTTCTTTGCCTGTATTTCAAGATTTATATTAACACAGTTTAGAAACAGAAAAACCAAAATTCCTTTTGTAAATAAGAAAGACTTTCCTATTTAAAAAACAAAACAGAAACAAAACAAACAAAAAAAACAGGCCTGCTCTAACAAGAGCTAGTTGTAAGTAATTAAATATAAATAGCAAAGCACTGGACGTTATCTCCTGTCCAAAACCTTTGTTATCTTGTAGTAAGGTTTTAAATGATTGATATGCAAATGTGTTTCTTTGCAAATGACAAAATATTATGTTTATGAATAAACCTGGAAAAACTGTAATTTGTATAATGCTCCACAGAGTTGCCAAAGCATCATCCTACACAATGCATCACAGGAAGTCAGGGAGACTGATCAAGTAGGTATTGTTATCCCCATTTAACAGGACAGCAATCAAGGCCAACCTAGAGAGTTGAATGACTTGCCAAGTGTCACACACCAACTTTTGGTGACTCTGGGTGTCTTGATTCCACATTCTCTGCGTTCTCTCACAATACTACACAGGGCTGTACTAGCTGGTATGAATTCCTCGCCAAGGAAGAACCTGCTTCCACCCTTCTCATGGCACTTTGGACCTTTGGTCCTACTCTGACCTTTCCTGTCAAGTGACCTGCAGGATAGGGATGGACACATGCATGCACGCGCACACACACACACACTTTCATTAGAGGCATCCTCCTGTGGCCTAAAGAACATACACTCTGGAGTCAGAATGACCTGACTTTGAATCCCTCCTCTGCCACTTAGGAGCTGTGTGACTTTGGCCAAATAAATCAGCCTCTCTGAGACCTATTTTCCTTTTCTGTAAAATGAAAACAGGATCACCTCCCTTGCAGTCACAAATCAGATGTCCAATAAATATCAGCCATCTTATTATTATTACTGTCATCTTTGTGGCTTATCCTAATTTTTTTAGCTCCCCTTGGTGATTAGACTAAATAAGGAGATTCAGAACAGTTTCTGGGGAAACAGTTTTTTACTGTTAAGAAATGGTATTTGTTTACCAGAAGAAGGGCTGGCAATGCCTGCTCAAAGTTGGCCCACAGCAGTGCTTTGCCTGCTTCCTCTCCGGCCTAAAGCAGCCAACTCGGTGGGCTAGGCCATTGTTACCTGTCCCACCTCAACCAAAGTAACCAAAGCTTCTCCCAGACTCCAGAGTCGGGCCTCGCATAATTCGTCCTTCATCTCGTGGGACCCACAGTGGAGTCTTTTCCTCTCATGGAACCACCTAAAACACCTACCCCCCCAGCAGCTCTAAACCCTTGCTGAGAATGTATCTCTGCTGCCACGAAGGCCTCCTTTCTCATCCAGTGTCGGTAGCTCAGCAGAGTCAGCAACCTAGACAGATGGGAGCTGCCCTTGGGGGTTGGATGCTGTGCCCTTTCTCTCCTCCCCCAAAGCTGAAAAGCTTCGAACTAGGCATCGCCAAGCTAGAAAGCTCACTAAACCTTTCTGACACTTGACAGGAGAGTTTTGCTATCCAAGACACCTACGCTATTAATCAACATCTCCCTTATTAACTTATTAGAAAGAAGTAAAGCCACCACAGAATCATTAAAGGTACTCAGGAAAATAAACAGGGGGCCACTTTCTACAACAAAAGGCAAAGGAGCACTCATCTACGCCCTTCCTAAATTGAGCTAATAGTACAGAAAGCCAAACACACTGCAATGATTCAATACAGAGCATTCTGCTTAGCGAGGGAAGGCTGCAAGATGACAGGCCTCCCAAGCCCTCTAATTAGAGACTGATGTGAGTGGTCCCAGAACGTGGAGATGGTTACATAACAGCACTTCTTGGAGACAAGGGAAACAGAAGATGCACCGCTCCACCTTCAGGACAATCTCAAAAAAACCCATACCACTTGAGAACAACCATCAGAGAAAAAGGTCACTGGGGACACAACTGGCCTTCTTAACGGTGGACTATAGGGGATATTTTCCCCCAACTTCAAATTGCTTAGTATTTCCAGACTAACTAATACTTTTTCACATGAGTTAAGAGCCCCTTAGGATCCTCACTTGAAAATCTGGCTTCTGAGAGTATACAGAAGGCAAGAATGGGATCTTCCCCCAGAAGATCTCAAATACCCTACTCAACACCACAGGACATGGGGACATGGCATTCCATGGATGGGTTAAACACTAATACATATTTGGTTGGTTTCCTTGCTTGCAAGTGTTACCTTTTCTCTACTGACCTTATGTATTCATGGAAGGGAATAATTTTTAATTTAAATGATCTTGCTTTGCATACCATATGTGTTTCTGAAAGCGGTCTACACGTTAAAATTGTGTAAAATTTATTATTTTTTCCATTGAATTATAAAATAATGACAAGATAACAAAAGAGGACATGAGGTTGGCTAGTATCAAAAAGACCACAAATAACAAGTGCTGGCAAGGATGTGGAAGTGTGAGGGCGTTGAGACAGTCAACACAAAACATTCCCCCTTGAGAAGAAGCAGGGACAGTTGACGTAACATAAGGCAACATTTATTTTAATATCACAAAACAGGGAGCCCCTGATTTGGGTTTTTGGAGTTGCCTGGGAGAGTCTTTTCACATGCAGCTCAACTGACCTTTCGTCTGAAACCTCTTCTGATTCTCTACCCCAGCCCCTCTATTCTACAATCTTCTTTCGTGGCACCATCACAGCTGATTGTCTGCCCTCCTTTTTTCCTGACTCCTACTAACCAGGCTGTGAGCTCAGGGCAGAGATAGTCTTACTCATTTCTGTATCAGCCTAGTACCACATCTGGCATACAGTAGGTGCTCAATATACATTTCTTGGAGGAATAAGAGAGAGTCATGTCTTGATTTATTTTAGACTCTATCAAAACCTAAACTCCAACAAGGAAAGGGTCTGGATGAGGGTAGCCTGCAGGTTTCTGTGGTGAGGCAGAGAACTGCTGTCTACAGGGGGATAGGGATGCCAAAGAGTCTGGATGGGTGTGTGGCACGGTTGTTTGTGGCTCTCATCCACCTCTAACACTGACTGAGGATAGCAACCCCCTCAGTCCATCACAGGTAGGGGCTGGCCTTGTTTCAAAGCTGTCTGACCATCCCAGGACCCCTCAGCCCTTCAGACTTCCTATCCATTCTGTTGCTCTCAAAAGAGGGCCTTGATTTGGTACCTCACTCACCCAGTGGATGAGAAGGCTTGCTAAGAAGGTGGTAACAAAAAGCTATGAGGCTCAGCTAGCGTCGTTTCTTATCAATAAAGCTCACCTGTGCCCCCTCCAGTGAGGGCTGCCTGCTGTGCAGTTCTGGTTTCTGTGAGACAATAAGACCTAGAGAGGGACATTCATGTCCACGGCCAGTCCACAAATACCAGTTCCTGGGAACCCAGTGGCTTGTAGAACTAGGGGACCAAAACTGAATTTTTTAAAAATGTGGAACATTTATTTCCTTGTCTCTGGCTAACCCAAACCTGTATATGAAATTATTAGAGGCTCCTATTAAAATGAAACTACTAGTGTGGATAGTTCCAGGCATAGGAAATCTAGTTGTTTGGGACAGGCATAGAAAGGAGAAGGCATGGGCTGGTCACCTTTTTAATTTATATATTTTTATTATTTATTTGGTTGCACCACGTCTTAGTTGCGGCAGGCGGGCTCCTTAGTTGCAGCTCGCCAGCTCCATAGTAGTGGCACATGGGCTCCTTAGTTGTGGCAATGTGAACTCTTAGTTGTGGCATGCGTGTGGGATCTAGTTCCCTGAGCAGAGATCGAACCCAGGCCCCCTGCATTGGGAGTGCGGAGTCTTAACCACTGCGCCACCAGGGAAGTCCTTGGTCACCTTAACAGGCCAGTGCAGGCCCAGTGCTGGGGAGGGATGCTGGTGACAGAGAACACCAACACTGTTTCTTAAAAGGAGAGGGCTGAAGAGATTACAGCGGGGCTGCGGGTCCTTCAAAGTGCTTTATGAAGGACAAGTAAAGGAAGTGGGGTCACAGGTAGTACCTACCGCTTCTCAATCCCTCAAGAATTTCCCAGAAGGATGGATTTCCCAAAAAGGTTGAGGTGTATTGGGGGACCCACATCCCAGTCCAGCCATGTCCCTCAGCTAGGACCGGAGTTGCTAGGGAAATTTTATTCAGGGGTGAGACCGACTTGATTTCCAACTTGGCTGAGCGGGGACTTTTCCACATTCCTCAGGTCACTGGAGGTCTGGCCTCAGATGCTACCAGCTGTGTCTGGGTATCAGACCCCTCTCTGGCAGCACGAGGTCAAGGGTGTGGGGAAGAGGGAAGGAAGTACAGCTGCTGTGTTCCTGGAGTTCCCAGGCGGCCTGACACGGGAAGCCCTTTCCCTCGGTTCTGGTTCTCCGGAGCCACGCTGTGGGGTCAGGCAGGTCAGGCACTTCCTCCAGCCAAAGAGCAGCTCTCTAGAGAGCCCTTCCCCACAGCGTGGTCTCTTGGGGGAAGAAGGAAGGGCAGGCTTTGCCTCCACAGTGGGCATGCGCAGTGATGACGTCATCCCTACTCGGAGAGGCAGCTTTCTATGGGAGGGTGACGGTCGCCCTGCCTCAGGATTCTCTCACCTCCTACTGCTCCCCTCCCTGCAGCCCGCCTCTACCCGCCCCCCCCAACCCCCACATACCTCTCACCCCCACCCCCTGCCAAGGGACACTCTCAGCCCCAGAGCACTGGCTTTCCTGGCCCCAGACCTCTGCTCAATCAGGCCTGCCTCTTAACCAGAGCCGCCTTCCTCCCCCGCGTCTCTCCACCCCTAAGATGTCTTAACTTTAGAAGGCACAGCCCTCAACCTCCTCCAGGCCCTCTCAGCAATGCCTTCCCAGCAACATCTCTCAATAGCAGTAGTTCCTCCCCTCCCTGGTCCCTGAAATTTGTTTGTACTCAGTTGATTCTGCCTTGGATTTTAGCCATCTCTAAGGATGACAGTGCAACAGTGGGCTCTGGAAGCAGAGGGATCTGGTTCCAATCCCGGCCCTGACACCCAGAGCCATGTGGTCTCAGGCAAATTACTGGAGCCTCCATTTCTTTGTCTGTAAAATGGGAATTTGTGAGATGGAATCAAATGATGCTAATAAAGCACAGTTGCTAGTATATGGTTAGCACTCAAAAAATATTGCCTGTATTATGTAATCCATGTTTTTACTCCTTCTCCCATTCTGGTTGGCTGATGGGAAGAGGGAAAGAAGTCAGGTGGGACAGAGGTGGGGAAGGATAAGGTGTCCCACCCAGTCTCACCTAAGTTCCAGGGTAATCAGGATGTCCAAGGGCCAGATAAACATCCTCTCTAGTAGACTCTGTGACTGGAGATGCACAGGATCAGATGAACGAAATCAAAATATGACAACATGGCGGGAGGTGTCACCTGACAGGGGAGCTGACCAGACAAGCTTTTCATCTTTGGTGAACAAAATCTGACTGCTGCCACAGGCACCTATAATTACCAGGGTGCCAGAAAGGTGGACTGAACACCAACCACAGCGAGTGGGTCACATGCTGCATCTCATTTCCTGTGGGTGAGCACCTGTGAGCCGGGTGAGCACCTGTGAGCCAGGTGAGCACCTGTGAGCCAGGTGAGCTAGGAATAGGAAGTGGTAACCAGGAGGTCATATGTAAGAAGAGCCCTAAACACTAGAGAAGCTCAGAAAATGCAGTTCTGTGTCTAAAAGACACAAAGCTTTCTGATACTTCATATCCTGAGATAAATCACTTTGTCCAAGAATAAAAGCATAACATGTATCAATGATAGGTCTAGTTTCCCAGCTATTGGAAATTAATAAATTTGGCATTTTGGCTGATAAATCATTCTCTTGTGAGCTGAGTGTGAATCAATTCCCCAAATTCTAATCACTCTTGCACTGAGCTGAGAAAAATCAAGTTTCTCTAGGTGATTTTCATAATAAAGTTTGAAAAGCATTAGCAACAAGGAATAAATGTGCTAAAACACGCCTTTAAGCTGTACTCCATCAGCAAAAAACAACTTTTTGAGCACAAACAAAATTATTTTTTTAATTAACCAATCATAAATTTCATACCTGCATTACATATTTAATATTCTATAAGACACACACAAAATATATATTAAATTTTTTTTTTAAGAAATAGAGGTAGGTATTCCATTGCCCTCAATGAATCAACTTGAACACTTCTTGGGAGGCCTATACTCCCCTTTTTGGAATCTACGGCCTTAGGCCAAGGATTTTATCTTAGGGTTAGACCATCCAACTCAGACTGGTGTCTTCTAGTCATCAAGGGCTACCCGAGATCCACATCAAGAACCATTTCTAAGGAAGCATTGTGCCTTGCTACTTCATGGATGAAACTCACCAGAATGGATCTATGAATAGAGGTTTTGGGAAATCTGAATCCATGTAATGTTTTTAAATAATTCCAAACCAGTTCTTCTATGTCCTAGTTTATAAACATCCTCTTATTATCCGATAAGCATGAACTATGCTTGGTTGCTTCACCCCTGAGAGCTAGGCAAGTAGAAGAGGCTGGAAAAATACTTGTTTATCACATGACTGGCTCACAGCCAAAGCGAGAATATCCTTGTCATCTGTTCTAATGCAAAACAGCCAGCTCTTTCCCTAAAGCAGGCTCTTCTTCCCAAATTATCCCCGAGGCAGCATGCAAGCAAGGCAATCTCTTTCTAATCTAGCATTCTATTAAACAGAACATGAATTCAGCAACCTGTTTCGTATAATTCAAACATTCAAGATCTTTGCAATGATGACTCGCCTTTGGAGCCCTGAGCTGCCATGTCAGAAGTTCAACGATCGTGTAGGGGCTGAGAAGTGAGGAAGCCCAGGCCATGTGGAGAGCCCACATGGAGGTGCTCAGGCCGACACCCAGCATCACTGCCAGGCACGTGAGTGAAGACATCTCCAGATGATTCCAGCCCCCATCTGTCAAGTCCCCCCGGCTGACAAGTCTTTCCAGCTGAGCCCAGACACCATGGAACAGAGAGAAGCTATCCCGCTGTGCCCTGTCTGAATTCCTAACCCACAAAATCCGTGAGCATAATACAATGGCTGTTTTATGCCACTAAGCTGTGAGGTGGTCTGTTACACAGCAATAGTAACAGTCTCTGTGAGGTTCTGAAGTGCTCTCTGAATTATTAGAGAAAGACAACATTATGCTTAGTGTTAAATGGCCTTATTTGTTTTCTAATTCTGGGCTACCAGGCAACCACTGATACACAACATATAGAGCAACTCTCTCATAAGGGTATTTATTAAACCCCAATATCATTTCTTTTGTGTACCAGCAAACAGCCGATTACTATATTTGCAGAATAATGGGCTGTGGTCACTTCACTGTCACCCTGAAAAGTAACTGTTTAGTTCCCGCCTCGCTCTCTGAAATGAACTCGTTCCTACTCCTGCAGCTCTTCCCCTTCTCTGTTGCTCAGGGGTAATTCCTGGCACCTGTCTGTTCCTTGCCCCTCACAACTTAACCCATCACCAAATCTGGGATGATCTACCTCCGAGATACGCTGGGAAGCAATCCACATCTCTCCACTGCTAACAGCCACAAGTAATCCCTGTGAGTGGCGCCCCCTAGAGCTCATGAGTATGTGGCTGCCTGACCACCACCACTGCCCTACCCCAGTCAAATCATCTCTACCCTGACTCCAGCTATGGTCTTCCTGCTGGTCTCACAGCTTTTACTCTTCCCCTTACAATCCTTCCTTCACACAACACCCAGAGTGACTGTTTACAATAGTCACCAGAACCTTTCGCATTTAGAATTAAACCCAAACTGCCTCATTCAGCTCCAGTGACCCGGCCCTTCCTAGTCTCCTCTCCAACCTCTTCTTCTTCCATACTCTCTCTCTCTCTCTCTCACTGTCCTCCAGCCATCCTGGCCTTCTTTCCATTCCCAGAACTTGCTACTCTCCCCCGCCCACCACCACCCCCCCAGGGCCTTTGCTCATGGCCTTATCCAGACTGAAACATCATCCCCATCTTCTCATGGCCCCCCGGTTTCTCATGGCCAGTCTCAGCTGCAATGTCCCTGCCACCTCAGAGAGATCTTTCCCGACCACCTTTTATTCAGGATCATAGCACACACACTGCTGGCTTCCTTCACAGAAGTCTTCTCAATTCATATGGACCTATGACTCATTTCCTTTACCCATTTACTGTCTCTCTCTCCACTACACTGTAAGATCGTGAACGCAAGGATCATCTCCAGCGCCTAGCATGGTGCCAGACACACAGCAGGTTTGATCAGTATATCTTGCATGAGTACACTAACTCCTATACTGTACAGCAGCGCACCTGTGGTACCACCCCCATCCCCCATAACTTTTGTTTCCTTCCAGTTTGAACATGGACTAGTGGTTCTCAAAGTGTGGCCCCCAACCAGCATCAACAACATTGCCTGGGAACTTATTAGAAAAAGAGATTCTCAAGCCCCACCCTGGACCTCCCAAATCAGAAACTACGGGGGTGAGACCCAGCAACCTGTATTTTAACAAGTCCTCCAGGATTCTAATGCACAGTCAAGTTCAAGAACCATTGCCACAGAGACTATTCCAGAGACTCTCATTCTACAACATGATATCCCAAAGTGTAAGTATATCCCATTGGCTCTGAGGGTTGGCTCCAGATGTTACATTAGAATTAAAAAAAAAAAAGTAGGCATTTGAAGCCAAATGAATTTGAAACACTGTGTTGAAGAAAGTTAAACAGGTTTTCTTATGGCAGGAATTCCCAGAGCCTTTAATATAGCAATACACATTGTAAATCACTAAAACAAGGAAATTTGCAGTAGAAGTGCTTCCCAATTTTATTTAGCCTCAAAATATCTTTTTTCCCCCTTCTAAACACTAGTCAAATTTATTGTGGCCTCTGAGAAACACACTTTGGAAAATGTTGTCATGATGCATTCTTCCCCGGAGAAAATCGTTCTAACACCATTCCAATTCCTTGTGCCCACAGCGATATTAATAACGTCTGAGTCACTGGCGGTAACTGCTTTAAGCTTTTTGCATCTTTATCTTTTATGCTCTTTCCTAGATTTGAAAATAAAAGCGTAATATTAAGCACATCTTCCTACTGATTTGTAAGTATCAGTAAAAGGAAATCTGATCTTTGTTAAAGCCTGAAATGTTTATAAAGGCAAATAAGGAGGGATAGAAATGGTGGCAATTTCAAGTTGAATTAGAAAGAGAGCAGAGTTTAGTCTCTTGTCCTGCACTGGAGTAGGCAGCAATGAGATTCACTACTTCAATTGCAAGAGAAAAAAAAAATGGTTCTGAAGAACCTAGGGGCAGGACAGGAATAAAGACACAGACACAGACACAGAGAATGGACGTGAGGAAAGGGGGAGGGGGAAGGGGAAGCTGGGACGAAGTGAGAGAGTGGCATGGACATATATACAGTACCAAATGTAAAATAGCTAGCTAGCGGGAAGCAGCTGCATGGCACAGGGAGATCAGCTCCGTGCTTTGTGTCCACCTAGGGGGGTGGGATAGGGAGGGTGGGAGGGAGACGCAAGAGGGCGGAGATATGGGGATGTATGTATATGTACAGCTGATTCACTTTGTCATAAAGCAGAAACTAACATATCATTGTAAAGCAATTATATTCCAGTAAAGATGTTTAAAAAAAAAAAAGTCCTCTAATGAGCATCAGAGAACAGCTTCATGTCTGGGACTCTAGGAGAGCCCTGGTTTTCTTCCCCAGTTGAATGGGGGAGGGGAGGAGATTCTCTGATGATGGAGTGGAAAACTGTACAGGTGACTGAAAAATTATCGGTGCCAGCTGACCATCAGTAACCTTGAGAAGGCTAAGCCAGCCTGGAAATAGAAAATTAAAATATTCATGCCAAACATCCACTGTTTACTTAATCAGGGCTAATGATTAGCTTCTTAATGAAATTTTACAAGCTCAGTTGGACACAGAAAACATTTGCTTCCCTAAAAGCAAATAGGTCTGTTTATACTGTAATCAGACATTTGGAGCACAGAAGACCCCCAACCCTCAGCAGTACAAAGGCGATTCTGTTTGGAGACTTCCAACCTTTTTATAAAGACAAGGGTGGTCAAAGTGTGATGGGAAAGGGAGGATGGTGAACAAAAAGTTGACCATGAACACATCTACCACATTCAATGGTTCTGAAACCGCAGAATTTAATGCCACAGACTCTAACATAAACTGTGAGCATTTGCGCTAAACACAGCAGCTCTCACGTAGAGGCGTGGATGACCAAAGGAAGTAACATAGCAGTGACTCCAAAATGTGTTTGGGAGGGCTTTGGTGTGACAGTCTAGTTGGAGCCGCTTTTGCATTTCAGGCCAACTGCTCTTACTTAGGTTATATGTAAAGTTTAATAAAACAGAGACAGGGCGGGATGAATAGGCAGAGCACAGAGGATTTGGGGGATAGTGAAACTGTTCTATATGATACTATAACTGCAGATACATGTCCTTATACATTAGTCAAAACCTACAGAATGTACCACACCAAGAGTAAATATTAAGGTAAACTGTGGATTTTGAGGGGAATGTCAGTGCAGGCTCACAGACTGTAATAAATGTACTACTCTGTCCGGGGATGTTGACAGCAAGAGAGGCTGTGCATATGTGGGGACAGAGGGTATCCTCTGCTCCATTTTGCTGTGAACCTGAAACTGCTATTAAAAATAAAGTCTATTTTTAATTCAATAAAATAAAAGTTTCTATAGATGATTTTAGTCATACTTTATATAAGATTGAGAAAAGATCAATTGCCCAAATCAAAAACTACCATCATTATTATTATTGGCAGCTTGGAGAAGGAAGTTGATGAAGATGGTGGGTAGGTTTAAAAGCTCTCCTCCCATCACCACCTTCACACCTGCCCATGCACTTCCTGGCACTGTTGCTGAGGGTAGTAGTCTATTGCTCTAAGAGTCCTGGCCACACAGGGAGCGTGCAGTAACAGGACGATTCTACTTCTATTGTAGCATTGACCACTTCCTTTGATAACTTGGATAAATATCTGTCTCAGCCACCTGATTATGTGGTCCAGGAGGACCAGAACCCTGTTCTATTCATCTTATAGTCCCAGCCCTGGCACAGTGCTGGGAACATGGTAGATGCCCAATAAACATCTGCTGATTGAACTGAAGTGAAACAGCCACGGTTAGATAGTTAATTTAACTGCCAAATATGTTTTAAATAGTGTTTTTAAGTATTCAAGTTTAGTAGGGCTTGGGGAAATATACCAATCAAATTTAAGAAATGTAGTAACAGGACCTGTTTTGAAACTGATAAATAGCTCATTAAATCTGACTGTATCTCTAGAAACAAGACATTCATGGGACAGCCCGGATGGATTTTTATGAGCAAAATGAAAAACAGGGTCAATCGTGTGATCTTTCTAGAACAGTTTCACATTTAGCCAAGGTCTACTGAGTCATTATTCAAAATTATGGGTGATAAATCTTCCTTAACTTTTCCAATTGTACCTATAATTATATCTGCAAAATGCTTTATAAATAAAGCTTTGTCCTCTAACAAGTCTGCTTTTAATAGGAAGCGTGGAAAGAGAATATTTGAATATGTCTTAAAGAAAACCCAGGCACTCAGTTAATCTGTACCGATGTGTGAAGTCAAGTTGTCATGCTGTTGCAAAAACAGACTTCCCTGAACATTTAGAATCTTGTCAAAAGCCAAGAATTCTGAATATTACTTTAGGGCAACTCAATATATTTGTTCTCAAGTTTTCTCTCCTTAGGAGGAAAGCCATTAAAGGTTCTCTAATACGGGATAACTATACATTGAAATATGTGATTTATCTCTGAGGGAATTCTATTTTTTTCCAGCTTCATTGAGATATAATTGACAATAATTTAGATATTTGAAATATACAATGAGATGATCTGATATAGATATACATTGTGAAAAGATTCTCCCATCAAGTTAATTAACACATCTGTCACCTCACATATTTACCTTTTTTTTGTATTCCACATGTAAGTGATACCCTGTGGTATTTGTCTTTCTCTGTCTGGTTTATTGCACTTAGCGTAATGTCCTCCAGGTTCATCCATGTTATTGCAAATGACAGGATTTCCTTCTTTTTTAAGGTTGAATAAGATTCCAATGTACATATATACCATGTTTTCTTTATCCATCCACCCATCCACGGATACTAAGCTTGTTTCTACACCTTGGCTACTGTAAATAATGCTGCTATGAACATGGGAGTGCAGAGGTCTCTTCAAGACAATGATTTCCTTTCCTCTGGATATACACCCAGAAATGGAATTGCTGGATCATATTGATAGGTCTATTTTTAATTTTTTGAGGAACCTCCATACTGTTTTCCATAGCAGCTACACCTGCTTACATTCCCTCCAACAGTATAGAAGGGTTGGTTCCCTGTTATCCACATCCTTGCCAGCATTTGTTACCTCTGGTCTTTTTGATAATAGCCATTCTAACAGGTGTGAGGTGATATCTCATTGTGGTTTTGATTTTCACTTCCCTGATTAGTAATGTTGACCATCTTTTCATGTACCTGTTGGTCATTTGTATGTCTTCTTTGAGGGAATTCTAGTTTCTAAGGTATAAAGAACAAAATCACAATTCCTTGAAAAAGCTACTGTTATAATTAAATGTATTCAATGGTGAGTAAAATTAAGTCTCTAAAATTACCATTAACAATGATTTTACTTTTACAAAGAATACAAGCCTTATTGGTGCCCCTTTTAACTCATTTTTTCCTAAATGTATAATTTAATAAGTTTTTTAAAAATTTTAAAAATTGTGGTAAAACACACATAACAAAATTTACCATCTTAATTTTTTAGCCCATTTCTAGGATTTGTGCAATTGTTACCACAGATCAGATTCAGAGAGTCCCTGACAAAAGAAGGGTAATATAGCCATTATTAAAAGGCTGTGGACCCACTGTGATAAAATCCTAGAAGGAATATTGTAGGAATATGAAATATATGAAGTAAATTCTTGTGGGCATGTATCCACATAGATAAATCTCGAACACATAATGTTGAACAAGAAAAAGCAAGTTACAGAGGATATAAACAGCTTGCTTAGTTAATGTATTTAAAGATACACAACACCATCTATTGTTTTGGCATCTATGTACACACATGCACACACACAGATTTAAAGGTATAAATAAAATTAGAGTATATAAAGACAAGGATGGGAAGAGTATTTAAACTTCAGGACAGTGGTTCCCCCGGGGAGAGAGACATGGAGGGAGATGATGGGTCAGGACAGGTCAGAACAGAACATCTCTGTTCATCTGATCCTAGTTGATGCCAGATGAGGGTGATTCAATGGGAACAAAGCCATGTCCCAGCTCTCACAGAGCAGACATGCTAGGAGGGAGACAGACAGAAGACAGAAAAATGCACTGTATATGTCAGGTGGTGAAAGTGCTAGCAAGAGAGGTTAGAGGCTGATGGAGCGAGGCTCTTTTACAAAGGAAGTTCGGGGACGGTGTCTCAGATAAGGTGGTGCTAATGCAAAGAGATGAATGACACAAGGAGCATGTATTTATATGAGGAAAACTCTACAGCTATAAAATTTCATTTTGTTTTTTTAAGTAAATATGGCAAAATGTTAACATTTGTTCCATTTCAGTAGTGGGCTCGTGGTTGTTTTCTGAATGTTTGAAATTTTTCATAATAAAAGAAACAAGAAGATTAAAAAAAAAAAAAGCCCACCACTGTTAATTCTTGAAAGATTACAAGGAAGGATGTCAGACATTTCCAGATCCTTTCCAAATGGAGTATCTTGAGCCTGTGACTGCAGATCCTATTTCCTTAGGGATTCTGCACACATCGGGGTCCCCTGAGAACAGTAATAACCCCAGTACTGGACAATGCTGCCTGGCCTTTAGGTTATGCATGCTTACTTGCATACCCATCCACCCACCCGCCCACTACTTGATCTATCTATCCATCCATCCATCCATCTTTGCCTCCCAAATAAAACAAAGGCTTGTTCAAACAGAGTGTTCCCTGTTTGAAAGGGAGAGGGCAGATGATAACGAGACAATCCAGCACATCTGTTTTAAATAGAGGGAAAGGCATATACACAAAGCAAGTAGGGACACAAGATGTAAAGCAACATGAAGCACTGATGACAAAAGACAGGACCTCTGAGAACTGGAGGGGAAAACACAGTGTCTGTACTGGTGAGCTAGAAAGCTGCCATTTACAACATGCTCCAATGTCACCCTTCTCCTTCCCTTCTCCCAAATAGAGGAATATGGTATCTTAGTGATGTTATGTTCCCACATGCACAGCAAAGCAGGAAGCAGGGAGGGAATCACAGCTACATGGATCTCTCAAACCCTTTTTTGGAAATAACATAAACTAAGAAAATGTGAGAAAGCATATGGGGTGTCAGCTCTAGTGCTACACCTCTAGCAGGTATTTAATAAATATTTGGTGAATGGATGAATGTATATGTGGTTGCCTCACAGTCATATTACATAAATAATGTAGTTTTTTGGACTCAGAGTATTTCCCAGGTCACAAAAGTCTTTCAAAGGTCATGGCAAAGACTGTTGGTTTGCCCCAACATCTCTTTCTTTCATAAAAAACAATTATTTTTAGCTGAGTACATGAACATATGATGAGGTTCTAGACAATACATAAGCAATCGTTTCCTCAGTGGAAGTGTCCTTGGGGTAGGGTGGGGGTGGAATTCCCTTCATCCACCTTCCTGCTATCTGGAATTTGGATGTGATGGCTGGAGCTCAAGTGGACATTTTGGACAATGAGATGGAAGCCACCTACCAAGGATGGCAGCACAAAAGGAAACAAAGACTAGCTCCTACCATCATTGAGTACCGGCAAACCTTGTTTTACTGTGCTTTGCTTTATTGCTTTTTTCAGATACTGAGTTTCTTTTTGTTTTTACAAATTGAAGGTTTGTGGCAACTTTGAGTTGAGCAGGTCTATTGGTGCCATTTTTCCAGCAGCATTTGCCCACTTCATGTCTCTGTGTCACATTTTGGCAATTCTTGCAATATTTTGAAGTTTGCCATTATTATTATATTTGTCATGGTGATCTGTGATCAGTGATCTTTGATGTTACTACTGCAAAAAGATTATGACTCGCTGAAGGCTCAGATGATGGTTAAGCACTTTTTAGCAATAAAGTATTTTTTATTAAGGTATGTACATTGCTTTTTAGATGTAATGCTATTGCACACTTAACAGACTACATTATAATGTAAACATAACTTTTCTATGCACTGGGAAACCAAAAAATTTATGTGATTTGCTTTATTGTGAGACTTGGTTTATTGCAGTGATCTGAAACCAAACTCGCAGTATCTCTGAGGTATGCCTGTACCACGCTAGTCTTGGACAGTCTATCTCTGTACTTGCACATAGGAAATAAATAAAGTTCTATTTTATTCAAAACCGCTATATTTTAGTGAAATAAGCTTTTATTTTACTACAAGCTACCATTTTACTATTATCTATTTTCTCTCTAATGCAGCCAAATCTAATCCTAACAGATATACACATAGCATCTCTCCAACCAAAACCTTATTAAAAGTTTGTTATCATACTCATTTTATAGACAGGGAACTGAGCCCAGAGTAGATTAACTGACTCAAAAACACACAGAACCCAAGGCTTCTGCCTCTGAGCTAAACTTAGTACCCTTTTCCCTACACCACAGTTGCATTTTGGTGTGACTGATAGGGATTATGTACTCACAAATAAAGTATATCAAGCAGGGACATATAAGGGTTGGTTGTGAAGGTGTTACATCAAAAATTCTGATCAGGTGCGTGTTGGAGTAGGAAGTAGGAAGGAGTTTAGGAAGGGGCTGAAGGAGAAGGAGAATGTGGCCTGTGTTACACTCAGGGTGACTTCGGAAAGTACATAGCAAGAAACCCATAGCTGCCCTAGACTGACTGCCAGGAACATCTCTTTAAGCAGAAAGTTGGCAACTGACTTGACTACAACCAGCTATGCAACCTCCTGGGGAAAAAATCCCACCCAGCCCCCCAGGCTTCTACCCTAATTAAATAAAACATACATTTAAGCTCTTTGCATTTCTTTTCTTTTCAAGTCAGTTGCAATGATAATACATCTATAAAACTACAAATGGAAAGTCCTCTGGCTGTCATAATTATATAGTTATTTAACATTTGAAACCAAAAGCAGTATCTCCTTGGTAAAAATCACAGCTGACACAACTAATTGATCTAAAATATATGTTATATCCTTTTAATTTGCGTATATCTCCTAAGAATGATCTGGGCATATGGTTATCTCTGCCCAATTCATCTTAAATATGAGTTAGCTCTTTTCAACAAAGCTTTAAATGTTTTTTTCTGATTATAAGTATATTCTAATTATAAAAGAAATTAGAAAATAAAGAAGCCCAAAAAGCACCTGGAAACTTTCACTTCATTTTTTACCCTAATCGAAACAAGCAATCAAAAATTATTTTTCCGTAATTTATGATATGACATGTGGTTCATAAACCTAAGTAAAAAGACATGAAATTATATGATATTGCCCTCTAGAACCTCATTCATACACATTTCCAGTCTTAAATGCCGATGAATGGGGTCCTCCCTGAAATTCCTCCAAAGAAGGAAGCATGATGGTAGAAGAAAAGGACTCTACTGAGATGCCAACATCTCCCACCACCACGAGAAAGGCCCCTGTAACGTAATAAAAGGTGGGAGCACCTCTCTGCTTATCACTATGGGTAGTAAGTACCATACCATTGAAGTATGCTCTATACTTATTCAAACAAATAAAACAAGTGCATTTTAGCAGTCATATACTAAATATGAACAACTTTGGAACCAGGTTTGTTGGCTTTCTTTTGCATGTGGCTTCTTGATATAAATGTATTAGTCTTTATCATTTATCAACACAATACCTGGTCAGTGTAAAAAATCTTTATAACACATAAAGGAATAAAGAAAAAAGCGGAAATCCTACTACCCAGATTCAACCATAATTAACCTTTTGGACCTCTTCTTAAAACTTATATGCACACATGACATATGCTGTTTAGCAACTGGCTGTTTCACTCAAAAATATATCTTGAGGGACTTCCCTGGTGGCGCAGTGGTTAAGAATCCGCCTGCCAACGCAGGGGACACAGGTTCGATCCCTGGTCTGGGAAGATCCCACATGCCGCGGAGCAACTAAGCCCGTGCGCCACAACTACTGAGCCTGTGCTCTAGAGCCCGCGAGCCACAACTACTGAGCCTGCGTACCACAACTACTTAAGCCTGCGCACCTAGAGCCCGTGCTCCACAAGAGAAGCCACCGCAATGAGAAGCCTGTGCACCGCAACGAAGAGTAGCCCCTGCTCGCTGCAATTAGAGAAAAGCCTGTGTACAGCAACAAAGACCCAATACAGCCAAAAAAAAAAAATAGACCTTGAAGATCTTACCCATCAATAAATATATGTAATAGGTAAAAATTGATACAAATCACCCTTTTAAAAGATGGTATGATATTACTACATATGGATATGCTGTAACATATTTCAGAAATAAACTATTGGTAATTTCTAATCTCCTGTTATTATAAACCACAGAGCAACAAGCATTTTTTGTATATATAGTTGTCCAGTGATTTCCCTTAGGGTAAATTCCCCAGCATAGTACTGCTCTGTCAAAGGATATACTCTGTTGAATGTTGATACAGATGTCAAACTGCCCTCCAAAGGCTAGTACAAATCACACTTTCCCCAAAAAGGCATCAAAGTGTCCCTTTGTCTACACCCTCCTTGAGATCTTATTTTCATCTTTGCTGATTTGACAAGTAAATAATGGCACCGTATGGCTGTCATATGAATTCTTAGATCTCAGGTGAGATTGAGACTGGACACCCTTTCATATACGTGTTGGCTATCTACAGTTTCTTTGGTGAGTGGCCTCTGCATATTCTTTGCCCGTTTCTCTACTTGGGTGTTTATCTTTTCCTAAATAATTTGCAAGAGTTCTTTATATATATTAGGAACATTAACACTTTTCACATATATTGTACATACCTTTAGTTTATCTTTTAACCTTGTTTATGGAGATTTAATATATAGAAGTTTACAGGTTTTATATATTCAAAGATATCTTTTCCATTATGATGTCTATCTTTGCTATTATGCTTAGAAAGTCCTCCCTCACACCAGGATTAAAAAAGTATTTCCCCCCTTGTATTCCATTACTTTCATCTTTTTATTTTCTACCTCTAGAATTTACCTTGGTATAAGAAATCAGGGAAGGATTCAGCTTTTTACCAGCCAGTTGTCTCAACACCATTTATTAAATAATCCATTTCATTCTAGTAGTTTCAAATGCTTCCTTTATTTTATACCAAATGACCATATACACTTGAGTCTAATTCTGGACTCACTATATCTGTTTCACTGTTTCTATTCCTATGCCAGTTAACACATTGTTTTAATTTCTATACTTTTGTAACTTGTTTTACTATATTTGGTGAAATTCTCTCCTCACTGATTTTCTTTTTCAAGAGTTTCCTCATATATTTATTCCTCTGGATAAAGCTTAAAATGATCTTGTCAAGTTTCCCCAATCCAAGTCTTACCACCCAAATCAAATGCACTGAATTTATACATTAATTTCTAACAAGTGAGTCTTCTTTCCATCTGAGAATGATGCAGCTCATTTATTCACATTTTCATCCTTCCCCCAAACTTAACAGCTAACGTGGAAAACCATAACCCTTTATCTTAGAGATGTTCACATTTTCAAGCTATATACAAAGTACATCTTTTAATTCAAGACTTTTTTGTGCTGTAAAAATGTCTAGCAACTGTAAAATAATACTAATGCCATTATACTTGGAATTTTCCCATAGCTCCAAAATACCCATCTCTACTATCTGGAGGGTGCACGTCGAA
The DNA here is from genome assembly GCF_059928025.1 of Delphinapterus leucas. NCBI lineage: Eukaryota > Metazoa > Chordata > Mammalia > Artiodactyla > Monodontidae > Delphinapterus > Delphinapterus leucas. The sequence goes on along the minus strand of NC_143136.1, from coordinate 38,234,483 downwards.
TACCTTTATAAGATTTCTCTTTCACAGAGGATGGCTTTCTGGCCTCCAAGGCCAGTGCTGGAGAAATGGGGCCTCAGCTGCTAAGCGTCCCGGAGGACAATTAGGAATGATGCTAACCAGACTTGCCTTCACACATCGTAAATGCCCTGAAGCCACATCGCTGCAGCTTGCTCAGAGACGTCTGGAGTTCATGAATCATTCTCTACGGAACATAGGTCATGGCTTCCAAACCACAGCCCCACATCCTGGGCAGTGGTCCAACAAGGAGCAGGGTGACAGTATTGCCTGGCATACACTGAGAGATGGGCACCTACCCTCAGGACAAAAAGCACCCCTCCCAGAGCTGTGAAGGGGCTGCCAGCCTACCCATGGGCCAGGGAGCCAGAAGTGTTATCCATGCTTGCAGAACACGGGTCATTGCTCTCCCCAGAACCCCGGACCCTCTGCCTCAGGACCATGCTTTAGATTTCCAGATGCAGGTGGCCAGAGGAACCTTAACTGCTAAATATTTGCTGATCTCATCCACAGTTAGCAAAACAGTGGCCGGCAAGCTGGATTTGGCCCACAGATGTGTTTTCTTTGGCCTGAATGATGTTGGATCATTTTTTTGGAACCAACATTTAACAATTTAGAGAGTTCCTGTATTTTCTCTTAAAAACTTAAGTCTGGGCCACGCTGCGCCTGCATTCTTGTGCAGGAACATTCAGTGAGAGTTGAGAGGGTCATCACCCCCAGTGACAGTGTGCTTCTATATTTATGGGACTTTGCTTTGGGGGTTGTCCCCCTACCCTTGCTTGCAGCCTCCTTACTCCAAGCAGCTTCTGATTTAGGTCTAATTTAGAGGGTGTACAGGTCTCTAAGCTAACAAAACACCTCAAGTCTTTATTACCATATCAAATTCCTCATTAAAAAAGAAAAAATCAACTAAGATATATATAGGTGAGGGAAAATACACAAAAATCTAGAAGTGTAAAAGCCCGTGCTCTACAGTTTGTATTTCTCATGTTCTCATGACATGATAGAATGAAGCTGAGAAAAGTTTAGAGAGGATATTGAATTTATCACTCAAAGTTCTTTAGGTAGAGTCAGATTGCAGCCTTCTGGATGGATTCAAAAGATATACTCTATTTTTAAAGAAATAATGCAAATTTCCAGTTATAAAATAAGTAAGTCATGCAGATGTAATGTACAGCATGGTAACCATAGTTAATAATACTGTATTGCACATTTGAAAGTTGCTAAGAAAGTAGATCTTGAAAGTTCTAATCATAAAAAATTTTTTTGTAACTATGTATGATGTACTTTTTGTAGGTATAGTAACACACACATGAGAACAAATTATAAATTTACTATTGATAATTTGTCTTATTTATTGAAAAAAATCCCCTCATCATACAATGTTGATACAGTTTCTTTTTTCTCACTTGGATCTTGAGACTAGCAGGCCACCATCCCCTGAATTAATGCTCATAGTCAAGAACCACAGCTTTAATGCTTTTCTCCCTTTTTTTCACTTTAAGTACTTTGCTAACATAAGCTTAGCTTTCATCTCAAGATTTATTCTAGTAGATGCAAACATCATCCCTTCCTACCCTGGAACTGAAGAGAGTAAGCAAAATGCACCAATATACTTGGGCCAGATCCTATTATGGCAAATAATAAACATTAACTGCTTGGCAAAATCTTTTTTTTTTTTGTATAAAATAGATGCATTAAATTAATCAACACAGGGACAACCCAATTGTGAAAAGGCATTCCTGAAACTACTGGGACAAAATAAAACTGAATATGCACTGGATATTAGGTGATACTGAGGAATTATTGCAAATTTTATTTAGTATGACAATGATTTTGTGTGTGTGTATATGTGTGTGTGTGTTCATTATCTCCTGGTGATACTTTAAAAAAGAAATAAACTCCATGGGTTTGCTATCACGTGGGACTTACAAATCTTAGAATTGTAGTTTTTCACAGTTTTAAGAGACTATAAGCATCACCTAGTCCAGGCATGGGAAGAAGATTTCAATTTATAGGCCAATTCTAATTTAATAGTGCTGTCCTGAGAAGGAATTTAGGCCTTTAAGACTAAGAGGGGAAAAAAAGGTCATGAACCATTAGCAATGCCAGCCAAGGGCACAAGACAGGAGAGTGGGGCAATGTGTGTTACTACTACTAGCTACCTTTAGAATCTCTAGTCTAGTGGTCTTTCAGGGAACTTAATACTTGTCAAGTCAACTCATTACTTCTTTAGACAGCTCTATGAAGTTATTTCTTATATTCTGACCCAAAATCTTATTTTCTGCAGCTTACAACCACGAGACATATAAGAAGAGCTCCACTTTAACTTGACAGTGCTTGAACTATTTCAGACAGTTCTCCTGTCCTTCCCAAGTCTAAACCATCACCAGTTTCTTCAGCCATTCCTCACTGGGCATGGTTCCTTCCCTGTCCTCACCACTCGCTATTGACAGGCACCGATTTGTCTCTGTCCTTGCTTCAGTGCGGTGCCTGGTAAAACGGTCTGTTGATGTCATGTTGTCAGGACACAATCCCCAAAATGCCTTTATTGAGTTCAAATTTTGGCTTTCAGACTCTCTGCATTCATTTAGACTTCACATGCTCCACCTCAAGTTAATTAGTCTCATGGAGGCTTCTAAATCTTTCTATTATCAGCTACAGCTGGGTCAACTTCAATGGCTTTCTCAGAACATATAACTGTCTTCCCACCTTTCCAGCCCCTGGCATGCCACCGGCCAGAGAAACCACAAAAAAGACTCAGAGTGGGCTTCCCTGGTGGCGCAGTGGTTGAGAGTCCCCCTGCCGATGCGGGGGACGCGGGTTCGTGCCCCGGTCTGGGAGGATCCCGCATGCCGCGGAGCGGCTGGGCCCGTGGGCCATGACCACTGAGCCTGCGCGTCCGGGGCCTGTGCTCCGCAGCGGGAGAGGCCACAGCAATGGGAGGCCTGCGTACCACAAAAAAAAAAAAAAAGACTCAGAGTACCCTTCCCGATCCTTCAGTGGCTCCTCAAATCCATCTACAGATTTTCAATCTTATGAAGAGAACTTTCAATCTTACAACTGAGAACTGAGGGCCACTAACTAAGCCAGAACTATCTGGCAACTTGTCCTCATTGGCAGAGATGAAAAACAGGCAACCACAAACTGGCTCAACATAAGTAATAAAGCAGGCCTAGTCACTCACTCGACAAGTGTTGCAAGGACTGGACTGAGCCACTGAGCAAATCAGAATGAATGACACAGCAATCATGTTATCAAACACATAGTTTCACAAAAGTAAAACACAGACATAAATAACTCAAGTCAAGTGATCAGTAAGGTGCAAAGAGCTATGGGAGTTGGGAGGTGGCACAGAAGGCGGCAGAAAGGAAGCTGAGAATCAGGCCAACTTATCAGAGGAAGCAGTAGGCCTGGAAGGACAGGTGGGATTGGAACAGTGGAGAAGTGAGCAAAGAATAAAATACCAGTGGGTTGAGTAATTTGGTTTGGTTGATGCATAGGGTCCATGAATACGACTACTGGGAAGTAAAGTTTGGAAACACACAGACAGGCAAAGCTGGATGAGACTCTTCCTCTATCAGGATCAGCTAATCAAAGGGTATTTATACCAAAGAACAGGCAACCCATCCAAAGATACAGAAAGGTGGGGAAGGAAAAAGAAGGCAAAAAAGTCAGAACCTAAGGCAGAAAGGAAAAATTAAGTGAATAAATAGGGGTAAAGAGAGAAAAGCAAAAGGTGAGAAGGGAAGACAAATACTGTCTTCCCACTAACAAGAGGCTCCTCCACGATTTATTTCCCTTCCTTGACACTGAAATGTACTGGAGCAGCCTCTCTTGTATCCTAAAATGAACCTCTAGGCTTAGATTTCTAAACCTTATTTATCTTCCATCTCCCTATGCCCTTTATTAACAGCCACTTCCCCTAAACTGCCTAATCCACCTCCCACAAACAGTCCCTGTGACTGATCCCTACGGAGTGCTGGTAAAGGAAGATCGTGACATGAAGAGGACAGCTCAGTGTCTCCAACATACCTGATAACAGAGTAGGGGAGCAAATGATCCTTATGCTCACCTGAGAGAAGGGAACGGGAGACATGAAGAGGGAGTCTTAAGAGGTGAGAGTGGAGGAAAGGGGCTGTGGACCCAGAAAAGCCACGTGATCAACATAAGGAACTCAGGCTCCCCTTGTGTGTGTTCATTCACTCATTCAACCACTCATTCATTCATATATTCCTCTCCCTCCCTTTATCCCACCGTTTTCTGCTGCCACACATCCAACAGGCTACAAATAAAAATCAACTTCCTCAGTAGTCTCATTAATCGCTCATGATTAGGCCCCTACATAGTGCCCTGGATTTTCCCTCAGAAATACACCAAGGTATGATTTCTCATTTGTTGCTTCTCTGCCACGATGTAAGCTCATGAGGGAAAGAGCTATCTTCTCACTGCTGTATCCCTAGCACCTAACACAGGGTCCGAACTCAGTAAATAACTGTCGAATGAACAAGACACTGTACAGACAAGTAAGAGGTATTCCCTAGAATTCTCTAAGACCAAAAATTGGTGTGGCCAAAATTGCTAATTGTTCACCCAAGTCCCTGTTCTCTGACTCTTTGGGGCCACAGCTACACTAGTTTCCCAACCTCCCTTGTAGGTAAGTTTGGCACATGACTGAGTTCTGGGCAGTGGGACGTGGGTGGAAGTGAATTAAATCACTGCCAAGCGGACCCATGAAAATCCTCCCACGCTTTGCCTCCACACTCTTTTTTCCCTTCTGGTTGGACTAGAGACAAACCCTCTGAGTGACCTTAGAAGCTACATGTTGATACCTGGGACTCTATGTGGAAGAGAGCCACCCCTCTCATCTGTTCATAAGAAAATCAACCTTCTCCTATGTTTGAGCCATCAGACACTTAGGAATCTATGTGTTCAGGAGTAAACCTCTCTAATTCAGTCACACAGTTAGGTGACAACTCAAGTTAGGCTCTCCTAATCTTTACCAGCCAGCGGACGTTTGTCACTTTCCTAAGGAGAAATAAAGGCCATTCAGAGGACAGTCCAATCTTTCTTGGGATGTATGACTGAACGAAAGTCCTGTTTACTCATGATCCTCAGAAAAAGCCACAAAACAGGCTGGGCAAATTCTGGTGATGTCAGAACCATAGATGATCAGCTTCCTTGCCTCGCCTCCTCTCAGAAGTACAGGGCCCCGCAGTCCCTGCACAAGTGCCCAACTGCCTTCTCAAGTAGTCTGGCCCTAGCCTCATCTGTGCTTACCTTGCAAAAATGTCACAGCACATTGCTCCGTTCTTTTCAGTGCCAGCTGGCGAGAAATGGCCCAAAGCTTTTTCAAAAAGCCACAGCAACCTACACTGCCACAGAACAATGGCTGCACCAATGACTCGCCTTCTGAATAAAGCATTCAGCCAACCGGATAGTGATGCAACCTCAGACAGAATTCATTTCCCGGTGGCAAAGCTCTTCTTACCCCGATGTGTCTGACTCTGTTGTTCCTACCGAACACTAGAGACTTCAAAGAAAACTCCTCTCCCCGATGGACTGGAGCATTTAAGTAATTGAGTTACATTAAGAAAATTAGTAGCATGTACTGTACATAATTGCCTGTTTAATCTAGGTCTAGAAAACTATTAACAGGGTAAATGATTGACTAACTCTTTTCACCTTTCTTCATTGCAGGTTTCTTTATTTCAAGAACTTCCAGATCCAGTGGTTCTTAATCTTTGGGGGGGGGGGGGTCATAGACCCGTTTAAGAATTTGATGAAATGCCTTGACCCTTTCACAGAAAAAAATATGTCCACAAGTGCACACACATATTACACACGATTTCAGGGTGCACACAGAATGCCAAGTCTATCCACTGATTCCAGGTTCATGGACCCTCCAGAGCAGAGGGCAGCAAAATTTCCCTCTAAAGGGCCAGAGAGTGAATACTTTTGGCTTTTCAGGCCACATACTGTCTCTGTCACAGCGACTCAACTCTGCTGCTGCAGTATGAAGGCTGCGTTGCCCGTACTCCAACCAAACTTTACTTGTAGATATCAGAATTTGCATTTCATAGAGTTTCCCTGTGTCACAAAGTATTCTTTTTTCATTCTTTTTTCGGCTATTTAAAAAATAAAAACCATTCTTAGCTGGTAGTCTGTACGAAAACAGGTGACACAGCATAGTTTGTCAATCCCTGCTGTAGGGCAAGGGTTCTAGATGTACACATTTTCTGTCTCTATTTTCACTAACTTCTAATGGAAACTCCACGTTTCTTCACATTATGAATGCGGGCAGCAAACCTCAGTAGTGTCAGCAGAAATCACATTCATACCACATTAGAGTGGTAGCAGGTAGCACAAAATATTCATCAGGCTCACCACTATTTTTAAATTATGGTCACTATTAGATCTCCGACTGTATCTTGCCATTTAAATGTGCTGATAAACACATATATTATTATAGGAAAAATCTGATTTGATAACTGAATTTCAATATAATTGATTTCCATTCGAACCCTATATATTTTATTTAGTGCATTTAAAAACAGAATTCTGAGAAGCAGGACAGGGCTTTCACCAGACACCAGAGAGGTCCATGGCACAGAAAGGGTTAAGAGGGTCTGAGCCAGAAAAGCCAGAGCATCTCCTACCAGAGCATTCACATCTTCCGTTTTGTAGATGAGCATCCGTATCTCCTCTGGATCACCGCTGAAGATTGCTTGGACCAATGGTGGCTGTAAACACAGGAGAATTTGAATTAGAACTATAATTAAATAATTGGATTGCATTCAGATGCAGATGGCTAGAAGATATATGTTCCCCCAAAAGTTTATTCAACAATTATCAATTGGCAGACAAAGATGAATATGGCTCAGGCTTACCCTCACTCGAAGTCTAGTAGGGGGTGTATTTGCAGAAAGAACTAACTATAATACGATTTGAAAGCCATGACAGACAGTCACATCTAACCTGGGGCTATGAATATAACATGAAAATCACCCCTAGTTGAAGATGTCCTTGAAAGGCCCTTAAATTACCTATCAAGGAAACTACCAAATCTATGCTTTTGTGCATAGAGTCCCCTGTCCTTCCCCCCATCTCTCAGTAGACAATGTTGCCTGGTCCCTTTAAACAATTCTGTTCCTAGAGGATGTTAATGGCCACGTTTCTGGCCTCCTGAATGATTCTTTGTCAATGTTTGCACAACCCTTTAAATCATTCCTGAATGCTTCCCATAGCTTTAGCCAACAAGCACTGAGTGTTTTAGATGTGATTACTTCCCATCTATTTAAAGTAAGTGGCTATTCAACGCTAACATTTCTGTTTGTCATATGTAGTAGAATAAAAAATAAATAAATAAATAAAAATAAATAAAGTGGTACAATGGCGGGGTGGGGAGCAAGAAGGGAGGCATTACTGAGCAGGTATCATTGAACTCACCTATATTAAACAAGACCCAACATATGATAGAAGGATTTGTAAAGCTTGATGGAAACCCAGCTGAAAGACAAACTGTCTCTGCTTGGGTGGTAGAGTGAGAAGAGTATCCAGAGAAGCTTCATGGAAGGCACCTTAATGAATGGGTTTGAGTGTGCAGACAGGGAAGGAGGGACACGTAGGCAGAGGGATCGTGGTGTGCAAAGGTGTGGGTATGCAAATCCATGTTACAAATGCTGCCATCAACCTGGTGATCAGGGTGTGGGGGGAAAAGAGAAAAAGGCGTGGGCTCAGAGGTCAGTGTTGGGCTTGCCCACATGGTGAAGGATCCTGTTCAAAGCCAGTTCTGCCACTTGCCAGCTACATGTGGAGCACACTTCCCATGTGTAACCTGGGGCCGAACATGATCTTTGTTGCCCAGCCCCTCAAACGGTTGGTATAAGGAACAATTGAGATAATATATGAGAAAACCCTCTGTAACTCTACAACCCTACACAAATAACAGATGTTTTCACTAAGAAATGTTTATAATGCCAATACGGGCTATTTGACTATTTTTTTTCAAACTTTAAAAACCTTGGCAATAACACACACACACACACACACACACACACAACTTTTGGAAATATTTTAGTCCTAGTAGGCAATAGGATGATGGCAGTTTCTCAAACTTGTCCGAAGCTAAGAATCCCCTGAGATGCTTGTTAAAACTGTATTCCCAGATCCCTTCCCTGGAGATCCTGGGGTGGGATCTGAGAACCCAGATTTTTAATAAACACCCACTTAGCTCTTGGGAACTGCAGAGCACTGGCCTAAGGTGACATGGTTAGCATTACCTGCCTCAACCACTCCCCGTGGAATCTATGTGAGACTCCGAGTCCTGATTTTCCCTACAAACTGTTGCCTCTCTTACATGTTTTGAAGGTGTTCCTTGTTATTTGCGGTGACCAATATAAGTATTGTCAGTAGGAATATAGTAAGACTCCCTGAGGAAACATTATATAAAAAATGTTAAATTGCAGATAAATATTTCCATATGCCAGGAATTTGTCCACAGTTTTCCCTCTGCCATTAAAGTTTCCAGCGAGTGGACATTTGTATCTCTTTTTTGTCCCCAATACGCTCTTAATCCTACCCTCTTGCCAAGGTGTATGATTCAAAGATAGTTTCTCAAATTGCCAACAATTAAGTAGCAGGAAAGAAGTCTTGAAAAGAATGCAAGTTTGACTAGTTTGGTGTCAGCTGGCACTCTGCCCAAGACAAGGACTTCCTTCCCACACTTGCTGACTACCTGCTAACCACGTCTCCAGGCTATCTGCCCCATGGCAAGGACCATATTTCATGTAAAAAAAGGCAGTCACACAATGTCAGGATTTCAACAAAAATATTGAATCTTGGATATCTATTTCATAATTCTCTATCTGCTCTGCTTGTGGCCAAATGCTTGTGTATACTTTTCTGCCTTTTTGAACCTTAAGAGAAAGCAAATAACAAACCCCAATAACCATGGGATGAGAAGCAGAGGCAGACAAGATTTTAGTGTTGAGTCAACAGTGGTCAATCAACAGTTGAAAAGTTAAGATCCTGAGAAACAAACCCATCCCAGTTTAATGCACCACTATTTAGTCATTTTAAGGAAACAGAGCTAGGTAAGCAAAGCCTCTCTTCACTCATGAGTCTAAGGAATGCATGAAGATATTCAGTCCTCACACTTCTCAAGAAAGACAAGGGTTCCAAGCTATGGCTGGAATGTTCCCAAGGAGAGCCACCCTGTAATGCTGCCAGACAAAGATGCCAGCACAGTCCTTCAGGGAGTGGTATGTGGAACTTCCCAGTCCCGGTCTCTGAGACTGCTGGAAGGGTATCACCAGTGCAGAGAATTCCCAGCAGAGAATGGTATGCACACTTCCCCAATGCCTCCCAGCTTCCCTCTGCTAAAAGCTGCTTTGGGAAGCATTGTCAACGCCCAGAATTCCTAGCATCCATTGGGAAGAAGCTGAGCCACTGCTGTAACTCTTCCAAAGCTGCAGTCACATACATACATGAATATACCCACATGTACATGCCTACATTTGTACATGTATGTACACATCTGTATCTACCTTCATGTGCGTATACACAGAGATACATGCTGATTCACTCGCGAATCCCTCACACTCCCTGTGGAATAGAAAAGTGCCGGTTCCCCAAAGCCCGAAGTCTTGCTAAATGGACATCTCCACCCCAGCTGGGCTGTGCGGCCACTGTGACATCTCTGTCTTCACAACTGTTAATCCAGGCATTATGAGATTCCAAACCAGAACTTCACAGATACATGCTTTGCTTGAATGGAAGCCGTGTGTTTGCATGGATGTAGTTCTTGAACTAAATTTCTGTAACTCTTGAGCCAGTGGTATTTTAAAAAAACAAACAAAAACAAAACAGTACGGGTGTTTCTTTTCTTCTCCACACTCCCAAATAAAACATGCCCATAGAACACTTCGGCATTCCCTTTTGTTGGGATTTTAATCAGATCCTGCTCTTTTATTTTTCCCTAGGTAAACACTTGCCCTGAGAATAAATATTTTGAAAAATATTTCTAAATACGGTCGCTATTACATGATTTTAAGAAAGGGGGGATATTCTAAATACAATATTCTTGCTCATAAGTACCAAGTACTTATATTCTGTTGACTATTCATTTGGCGATCACTGTATCTTTTACACCTTTTACCTTGACCTTGACAAGGCCTTACTTGCAAAAGAACAGAGCCCTAAGCCTTGGCATGTACAAAAATTTTTTAGACGTTTCACACATTTCAACGCTAGCATATACAAAATAGGAGTGCTTTGTGTGCAAATTTGAATAAACACAAATTTATTACAAGGGTCAAAGTTGTGAAAAACAAATAGGGGCAGGAAAAAGAGATTCTGATGCGGTGAAACCATGGGTTATCATTCCCTAAAGAAACTTAAATTCTTAAGAAGAGATATACAGTAATTTCAGCTTCAATTACTGGCATTTTTTAAGCATGTTTAGCAGCTGTACACTGGAAATGACTGCCACGTGCTGTGGATACTGGCACAGTCCCTCATGTAGATCGAGAAGGTAGAAGGATACTTCCTGGGCCTACTTTACCAATGGCACAAGTGGGAGTCAACATTCAGATGGGACCAGTCCTTGTCTTTCAATATCACCAACTCTCAACACGGTACCATCTTTGCCAGGAGTGTTAACAGCTGCCTTCTAGAGGTGACTGTCTTCCAGGCTGATGACATTTGACCCCTCTAAGACAGAAGTGCAGAGCAGAAGCTGCTTGAATTTGGCAGCCACTATGAACGAAGTAGCCAACCTTGCTGACACTAGGAACTGAAAATTTATCAGCAAAACGCCAATTTTGCTACCCACATCCCCTATCGGCCCACTCAATGCAATATTTTTCTATTTTATTCTCAGTGTTTGAGAACAAACTAGGAAAACATCCAATTCCCCAAAATAAGATGCTAAATCAAACTTGTACTGATAACAGTGTTCTTAAACTTTGAAGCAGAGTTACAATTCCACTAGGGGGAGCAAGACGGTAATTTGTTACCTGGGAGATAAGAGTAAATGTTCAGGTTGCGGAATAAGGTAGCTGGAGGATCCACTTTGTTCAAGACATAAAAGAATTTAAGCTTCTGAGAGAGCACTTAGTAATAAGTAAACACAAACATTATTATACCCAAAAACAAAAATTTTAAAACCTTTCCTATTGATTCCTGAGGGTCCAGGTTTTTAGGAAGTAAGAATAAAGCCATTTAAAACCCAGGTGTTAAAGAATTATTTTTATCATGTGCAAAACCCAATTCAATTATTTCCTCAATTTCACTTTTAAAAAGTGCTACTAGTGGCATCAGATATGCCACTGGTTTAGGAATAAAGCCCATCAGGGGTTCTATGAAGAAAGCACAGCTGGTTTAGAGGATCCACCCCATCCTGTCCTGCAATGAGGTCGCGGGTCACCCCTCCAAAATCTCCTAATGAAACCATCAATTTGATTTTGGCTAAAACCACTGTACAGTGCATTTCACTTTCTCTTTGTCAGAGCTGCGTGTTCTTTACTAACACTTTGGCTTTGGAAGATAAACAGAGTGACAGAGGCTGTCACTGAGCAACTGGAAATACAGTCCATGGTAAGAAGTCCAAGAAGATGCTCCCGCATTACATTCCAAATTCTTGATGTGTTGCTTGTCTTTTTCTAATTAGATTGGGTAATTAAAGGCTCCAAGTCTAAAAGAAAACATCTTGCATTCTAATCAGGGGTGGGTGTTGGGAGTCAATCAATAGCCAAGAGGGAAAAATGATATTCCTAAACATCTGGCCACACTTAAGTATTCTGAGTACAGAATGTCATTAAAGCAGGATGGGAGCATGTTATTAGCAGCTAATAGCTGATGCAGCAATAATCTGGCCATAAGAAACTATCAACATATATGAACATGCTGAAATACTTCATTAGGTAACAACTGGTTTTTGTGTAAGGCAGTGCTTACATTTTTACAAAAGGATAATAAAAATTCGTTCAAGTCACTAGATTTAACGGACAGAACTTGTTAGCTCTACTCATGTGGCTCCTGCTGTGTGATCCACTGAAAGGATGCCATTGAGTGCTTCCTGAATATAGATCACTCTACTTGGGGAGAAGTTCACTCCATCATAGAAAGACAATGATGATAATAAAATCAAAATCTGTTTCCCTTAAGAACTGTACAAGATATACTGAGTCCTCATAAACATTTTTTAATGCAAGACTACATGTCTGAAAATGCTGCAGAGTCAAACTATGCTGCAGAGTAAGTGTCTATAATATTTCCGATTATTAAAAACAGAAGCATAAAATTCCAAGTATCAGTAATACCCTCCCTATAGGTAGCTATTTATTAACTTTATACTTAAATACTGTGAAAGAAGAACTATATTTAATCAGAAAGTGGAAAAATTAATTTATCTAACCTTTTCCAAAATGAAAATAACACATAGGCATTGACTATGATATAGTTATTCAAGGACCAATTATTCAGTTTTTGGAAAATTCACATCCTTTGTCGCACCTTCCTTTCCTGAGATCCTCCTTGGCTATTTCTCTGCTTTTTAAGAGCGCTCATCAGCACCTTCACGAGAGGAGAGCTGGTCCGAGGGAAAATGAAACCCAGGCGTGTCAACTTTGCTACTAGTTACTCACAAAAGGTTAGGTAAAAGGAAATGACGAAACAACAGTATCGGTTAGCTTGAAATCTGGAAGCAATGTTGATTTTACATACCTGAGATCTCTCTCTTTTTTTCTGCCATAGGAGGGAGATTCCTCCTATGTTTGGTATCAGACTGACTTGGGATTAAATCTTAGCCATAGTTTCCTCATCTACAAAATAGGGCTACTGTAGCCATTTTATAAGATGTGTTTTAAGAAATGACATAATATATGCAGTGCCTCCTGTACAGGGCCAATGCTTAATAAAAATAGCGATTAGTGTGGATTTTGAGGTAACAAGCTCAAAAACTTTCATAGACAAGTGCATTTATGTCCATCCATCCTACAGTAGGAAAAATAAGGGATCCAGGGAGATTTCCTTAAAAATTACAGAGCATATAAATCAAGTTAGGATGATAACCCACTCAACACCACCAGTAAAGCGGAGGGGCCCATCACACTGGGGAAAAAAGCGTTTACATACAGGAAGGGGAGTAAAAATCACACCGAGCTTGATTTGGCCTTTGTTACCCTGGCCAACCTCAAAAATGGTGCACAACCTCTCTGTACTCAGGGGTCTAATCTATAAAACCAAAAGAACAGCAACTCACCTGAATAATACATCATCTCTCTTGACTAATCCGGCTGTGCCGCATATCTATGTCCACTGGATGGGACGTGCAATCATAATTTTACTATTTAAGGTTATTGTAAATAAGCACGATTATACTTTTCCTTTATGCTCTCCTGATGGTCATAAAGGAGATTAATCCCGTTTGGAGCTGTGAGGGGGTGGAATGATTTGCCTGTTAGTGGCAAAGTTGAGACTAGGATTTAGTTTTCCAGATTCTCCCACTTCAGTACTTTCTCTCTCTCACATGTCATGTTAATACAATACAATAAATACAATATAATACAATTAATACAGAATATATTATATATAATTCTTAACCAGTAATTCAGCCTCAATTTCAATGAACTTTCTATGGAGAAATTTACACCTAACAACTCACTAAGGGAAAATGCTACCATATCTATTCTCTCTCTATGCGTGCGTGTATACACCATATAGTGACGATATACGTATATATATTTCTAGATACAGTCACTCCTAACAAAATAACTAACAATAAAACAATCTTGCCAAAAGTTAGAAAACAAATAGCTACGATCTTTCAAACTTGGGGCGGGCGGTAGGTCCGTGTGGATTGAGTTGTCAGAAAGGAGACATAGGTATTAAGCTGGATTTTGAATGAGACTGTGGAGAATATCTTTCATGCTGGAGAATAGTAGATGATGAGGTTAGAAAAAAATAAATAAATAAATAACTGGGTTAGGGGAAGCTCCATGCCAGCAGAAGGAGATCTTTGTTTAACATCTTTATTGGAGCATAATTGCTTTACAGTGTTGTGTTAGTGTCTGCTTTATAACAAAGTGAATCAGCTATATGCATACGTATACCCCCATATCCCCTCCCTCTTGCATCTCCCTCCCAACCTCCTTATCCCACCCCTCTAGGTGGTCGCAAAGCACGGAGCTCATCTCCCTGTGTCATGCAGCCAACAGAAGGAGGTTTTTTGGGTTTTTTTATTTTTTATTTATTTTTTAACATCTTTATTGCGGTATAATTGCTTTACAGTGGTGTGTTAGTTTCTGCTTTATAACAAAGTGAATCAGTTATACATATACATATGTTCCCATATCTCTTCCCTCTTGAGTCTCCCTCCCTCCCACCCTCCCTATGCCACCCCTCTAGGTGGTCACAAAGCACCGAGCTGATCTCCCTGTGCTATGCGGCTGCTTCCCACTAGCTATCTACCTTACGTTTGGTAGTGTATATATGTCCACGCCTCTCTCGCTTTGTCACAGCTCACCCTTCCCCCTCCCCATATCCTCAAGTCCGTTCTCTAGTAGGTCTGTGTCTTTATTCCTGTCTTACCCCTAGGTTCTTCATGACACTTTTTTTCTTAAATTCCATATATATGTGTTAGCATACGGTATTTGTCTTTCTCTTTCTGACTTACTTCACTCTGTATGACAGGCTCTAGGTCTATTGTGGCACATATATACAATGGAATATTACTCAGCCATAATCAGAAGGAGTTTTAACCTAATCTTCTGGGCAAAACAGGAACTGGAGGTCTTGAGCAAGAAAATAGCACAGAGGCTTTGCAAACCCCTATCTGGCCAAAGTGTGGGCTGAGCATTGGAGGAGGAGAGTGGAGTTAGAGAACCCAGTTAGAAGACCATCGCCACAACCCAAGGCATCTCAGGAGAGAACTTTCCGATCTCCATTTATCTCGGGCTCCCCGATTACAACTTACAGGGATACAGTGGAAACGACAGATACTGTTTCTAGTTCTTTGATGTTGCTCTGTTCCTGGATTCAAATTTGGCTCAGCAGCTGCGCCACTTTCCTTTATAGCCCAAATCTCCTGCCCCGAGACACTACTGTTTCCAGGTGAAATTGAGGTTACTTCCTTTAGTGCCTGGAACACTTCCACCTTTCCCCCAACAGAACCTCCAGGGAAATAAGTTCTGTTTCGTCAGACTTGTCACTTGGGCACTGAATTTAAATCATAGCATTTCAAAAATAGGCCACAACCATAAAGAGAAAAGCAAAGCAAAACAGCACAGACCTAGTTTGCCAAATGCCATATTTGTATTGGGATCTGCTGCCAACTCCCCACATCTTTTTTCACTCCGTCTAGCTCGAAATGGCTTGAGACCAAATCTCAACTTTAGCTAAGTTAATTAAACAGTGTTCAGGAGTTAACCTTTAAAAAAAGTTAATTTAAGCAAGAGCACACTGGATCCAATAGGTTAGTGTGTGCAGCGTATTTAAATCAATGTAATTTTAGTGAAACAAAAAGAACATACTTCTACAACAGTTTCTTGTTTTGAGAAATTTTTATAGCGGTTTTATTTCCTATCTTAGTGTTTTATTTACATTCTTTGTATAACTGTATCTTAGAGTATACTGAATTAATGTGGTTTCAAATATTTTTTTAATGTGGGGTGAGTTAATAATGTTAATCAATAAAAGCCATTTTAGTGATTTTTGTGGGGAAAAAATTATATATGGCCAGAAGATGGTTTTCAGGGTGATAAGTGTATTCAGTGTAATTTCTTTGTTCAGATACAGAAAGCGGTTCTCAGTTTTAGGATGCATTGTACAAACACAACTTTTTATTAATATCTGGTATGTACATCCCTTATCATAAGGACAATGGTAAAATAGTATTCCTAAAGAAAAAACATGACAGAAGGTTACTTACAGTAATATCCTCTTGCGATCTAGAGTAATAATAACTTTTGAGAATTACTGGAAACTGGAAGCTAAATAAAGCAATTCAAGCAGCCTTTAAAAACAAAATCGATGTGTAGAAATAAAAGGCATTCATCAGAAAGGTGGCAATTTCTTGTTATATCTGAGGGGGATGGAATGACCACACATGAGAGATATGAACTAACTCAATCACATAAAGTTATTCATGATTCGGGCAAACTCCAAATTGGGTTTGTCTAATTTGTTAGAACCTGGATTCTCTCAAAAGCCACCTTTTGCCCAATCAAGTCTTTCCAAAGCCCATGAGATTTTTCCCTTTAAACCTCTCCTTCCTTTCTGTAATCCTTTTTCTTTGAATTCCATACGCATTCCTTGGAAAGGGAGATAGCAGTTAAACTCTCACCACTTCTCCACAGGGAGCCAGGTGAGGGATTATGGAGATGTGCAAAACGGACTCAAGTTCCTGGCCTTGGCTACTCAAACCACTCTCAAATCTAAGGCGGTGGGTTGACCAGGACCTCCATTAGTCTCTGCCTGAGATGCCTGAAGGGTCCCCTGCTGCCCACAAAACCAGGAAAGTTACAAGGAATGCAAATCTATAAGGGACCCTGTCAGGGTAGTCTTCTTGGAGGCATCTTTCCAATTTCCCCATCCAGTGTCATGGCAAGGGCACTCCATGACAGATATCAAAGGGAAATGATAAGACGGCAGGAAGAAAGCAGTCCAAGAGACTGAAAAACATTAGATAATATAAAATGGGAACTTTTGCAAAAAAGGAGAGTCACATGGTATTTCCTTGCAGGGACACCAACCCAGTTCATATTTCCTTTATTTCTCTGCACAGCACCCTGCCAACAAGAAGTGAATGATATGTTTTTTAAAAATTAATCTGGTACATTTCAGATAACAACCACATTCAATTCAAGTCAACAAAGACTGATTAAATGTAGGAAATTTACTAAGGGTGAGAAATTCAGACAGTGAGATGTTATAGCCAGTCTCCCCCTTGATGAAGTTACCAAGGTGCAAGAAGAAGTAGACAACCTGAGTGTAAGGTAAGTACCATAGAAGAAGTACATGAAGAAGAAAGAGAAAGAGGTTACACCTGGCTTCCTGAAAGATGTAGCCTTTGAAACGAATATTGAAGCTTAGAGAGGATTTAAACAGGTAGAGATGGATGAATGGGAAGGGAGTGCTCCCACCTCAGGAGAACGTGAACAGAAGACTGAACATGCACAGGAACACTTTCATTTGGCCGGAGCCTGAGAGAAGTGAGGTAAGCTGAGAAGTAGACAGGGATCCTATTCTAGAAGGCTTTGAATGTCAGGTTTAGAGATTTGGACTCTCCTCTCTAGAGCTGGGGAGCCATGCATGTTTTTGAGCAAGGGAGTTACCTAAGAGCTGTGCTTTAGAGCAATCATTCTGGAAATGGATTGTATGATGAACTGGAAGAAAAGACTAGAGTGGTTCAACAAGTTAGGAGACCACAACAACAGTCTGGGTGAGAGGTCCTGGGATGGAGTCCCTTAGTTATTAGGGACTAAAAGGTAAAAGAGCTACCTCCACCTTTAATGTAACAAGGGCAAGTCAGCTCAAGCATGGCCGTCTCCATTCAGAAAGGCTCTCACCAAATTCCTGGGTGACATGCAGGGCTCTCTGGAGCAGAGCCGCCCCGACCATCGGCGGAGCAGCACCGAAAGTTCTGCAGCATTTGCTTTCTTCCCTTTTCCACTTGTGCAAGCATCTCCAGTTGCCTACTCTGTTCTGTTCAGCTCTGGGATAGGAAGTTCCTAGGGCTCTGAAGTCAGTTGGCATCCTACATCTGTACAACCAACCTGCTACTTCTCTCCCCACTCCACCACAGAAACCAGAGCGCCAGGCTTTCGGTTTTGGTGCTACCTTCATAGTTTAGGTTTTGGTGAAAAGAGAACTTATCTTTATGTCATAAGCTCAAAAAGCAAAAAAACAACAAAAAAAGACCCAACTTAAGTATAATGCTGTCTTTATTTCCTAATTCTAAAATTTAGACAAAGAATAAAACTAATTTTTTTAATCATGCAAAGTTTGAAAAGTAGAAGTATTACGGGAAAGGGACTTTCTAATACATAAAAACCTGTATGCATTTTCTCTTTGTCTTATATTTGCTAATTTTTTTTGTTTGTTTGTTGGTTTTGTTTTTTTGCAGTACGCGGGCCTCTCACTGTTGTGGCCTCTCCTGTTGCGGAGCACAGGCTCCAGACGCGCAGGCTCAGCGGCCATGGCTCATGGGCCTATACGCTCTGCGGCATGTGGGATCTTCCCGGACCGGGGCACGAACCCGTGTCCCCCGCATCGGCAGGCATACTCTCAACCACTGAGCCACCAGGGAAGCCCTATTTGCTAGTTTTTAATCTTAGTAGTTTCCCTGTTGCAAGAATACCAAAGACAGGGTAAAGAAAAAAATGTAATAACCTTTTCCGTCACCAGCATTAACAGCCTAATGTGCACCTTCCACATCTTTCCCCAAGTCCTTGCTGATATATCAAAATATAGATACAGATATAGGAGGCTACACTGTTATCTCCAAGGTGAGATATTACTATTTCCCTTTCTTGGTATTTGCAAGGACAATAATATATTGAGGACATCCCCCAGGTCACTAGCTATAGGATTAACTCATTTCTTTTCATAGCTATGTGATGCTCCACGATATGGATAGACAATAATATACTCCCCTGTGGCTGCGCATTCAGGTTGTTTCTAATTGGTGGCACAGCAAACAGCCTCTAACAGTGTCCATCCTGGCCAGTGCATTTCACAGAAGAGTGCTACCAGAGCGGAAAGCATTTTCTGAGGACCTACTACAGGCTATTTTTATGAAATATGCAGAAGAAATGTGTGACAGTCCCTCCCTCAGAGAATGCCAAATATAGATGAGGAAGTAAGCCTAGCCCACACAGAACAATTAAACCGTGTAAGACGGGACTGAGCCACGTTCTACAGACTTCACACAAGTGGATGCCAGGTTTTCCTCCAGCACAACGATAGCTCGGTGGTCCCTTTAGCCCTAACATTCTAGGAAGCTTCTCTGATTCAGAAAAGGGGGAAACAGGAAAGGCTAAGAAATCAAGGCGGTATCTGCAGAGGAGGCAGTACTTGACCAAGGCCTGAGAACAGTTTAGATGGATGGAGAAAAAGCAATTGTATTTCAGAGACAAATGAGCCAGGGTACAGCACTGACTTGAGCCATGTATATGCTCAGGAGAGTGACAGTAAGCAGGCCCTTCTCTAGGTCACTGCATTTCCAAACATGCCCTCTCGTATTCCTCTACGCCCACCCAGCCTCTGCTTAAAGACATAAAAAAATCCCAAGTTTAGCTGCCACAGAGCACTACACTAACATTGATTTAAATGTACTACTTCCAGCCAGCGTAAGCTTGAAAATACTCCCCAGGTCTCTTCTCTCCCCAGCCTCTCTACACACCCCTCCCCAGCCCTGCACATGCACACACACACACACACCCCACGTTGTTCTGTGCCCTGTAAACAATAGCAGTTGTTTAAACTGTTCCTGTCCATCTGGGAAAGAACATGAGTAACACGGAAGAAAGTAATAATGAAGTTGAAGTGACTGTAGTGTAACCAAAAAACTGAGCTCTTTTGAGAATCAAAAACCCTATTAAAAATGCTGTTATATTGGGCTTCCCTGGTGGCACAGTGGTTGAGAGTCCGCCTGCCGATGCAGGGGACACGGGTTCGTGACCCGGTCCAGGAAGATCCCACATGCCGTGGAGCAGCTGGGCCCGTGAGCCATGGCCGCTGAGCCTGCGCGTCCGGAGCCTGTGCTCCGCAACGGGAGAGGCCACAACAGTGAGAGGCCCGTGTAGCGAAAAAAAAAAAAAAAAAAATGCTGTTATTGATAAACTGACCACTACACTGTTAGTCTTTGACTCTATGCTACAATGCTACGTTTGCAACTTACCAAGTTCATCTAAATATAAAATATACCTAATACCATGTTTTAAATTTTATCATATTGGTAACTAAGATTTGAGAGTTCCATGTGTATGCCAGATAGGTATTATGCCTTGATACTGAACATAAGTGGCTCTGTGACACAATTTTGCAAATGAATTCAGCATACGTAAATTAATGTCCCTTTCATCTCAAAGTCTTGAGATTTAAAAGTTACAAGCAATTTTTAACGGAGGTGGAGCCACAGGGAAATCTACAATTTTCTTTGTTTTCACTACCCTTCCCGGTCTACAATTAGCTTTGAACATATTTTTTTAAACTTTAGGAAAACAAGATTCACTCCCAGGATGTTAACTTGAATGCCAAGTTCAAAGACATAATCTTGACAGCCATAGCACAGAAAATAAGGGTTTTTAACAAGGAGAGGGAATTATTGAGTTTAAATAAAACCTAATTTGCTGTGTGTTTCTATTTAGCAGTAGGAAAAAAAACCAAAAAAAGCCCTTGACCTCCACTGTACCAGCCCATCCACAAAGACAACTGAGTGAGGTCTGAGTCTGGGTACCAGCGAGGCAACCAGTGTCCTGATGCCTCCTATGGCCCGAATGACGGTAACTGAGGTGGTCTTTTTCTTGGTGCCTCCACACTCCCTTCTCCTCACCAACACTCTCCCTGACATTGGCACTAAATGGTATGGAGACCTCATGAGTGTCTTTGGAGATGAAATCTAGATTTGGGAATCTGCCCTGCACATCTAACGTCAAAACTTTTTGCAACCGTTACCCAGTTACCACATTACGCTCCAGTGGTTTAAAAGGCACCATATGATCACGGTTCTTTAGAGATCACAGTCCCGCTGTCCCAGCCGAGGAGGACTTTTGGCTGCCCTTCTTCCTCCCAGGGATAGAACTGGGCTTGGCCAAAGGCAGTAAAACCAAGGTTTCGTGTGACAGACACGGCCTGCCCAGACGTGTTGAAGCCTGTTCCCTCTTTTACAGACCCTGAGTACATTTGGCATGTGCGACTACATTTGACTTCTTGGATCATGACCAATCAAAAATGTCGAAACGAGGTCACTGAGGGAAGTAGAAAAATTACCTGAGAAGCCAGAGGCCTGGTTTTGCTTTGTCTCTGGCGAGTAGGTGTTATAAAACTAGGGCAAGTCATAAGGCTAACAGAAACCTCTGTTACCTCACCAGAAAAAAAATGGGTTCAAAACAATCAACTCCCAAAGAACAAGAAGGGGAAGACCAGATTTTACGAGGAAAAAAATCCACCGAGGGGGTTCAGGTGATGGTAAGCTCACTTTGCCAACGGACCATGTTGCTCACAGCTGGGGAAGTAGCAGGACCAGTCTGCTTGGAACTGGTCAGGGTACTGGGACAGTCAATAGTGTGGAGTTCTCAAGTGCTTCTTCTTCTTCTTCTTCTTTTTTTTAAAGACCTACATCATGGGTGCAGAAGAAATTTGGCTAATGAGTGATAGCTGGGTTGCATATCAGAATCTCCTGGGAAAGTGGGTCACACCCCAATGAGCCTGATGCAGTAAGTCAGAAATGGAAATCCTAGCAAAGGCACTTGAAAAGGCTTTCCAGGCAACTTATATGTGCTCCTCAAACATGCAGTACTGAATCTGATCCTTCATATCAATACCTTAGAAATAGCACACCTTTGACCCCATAATCGCACTTCAAGGAAGCCATCCTACAAAAATAACTAGATATGCACACAATTTTTATATAGAGATATTAATAACACCAATATTCATGAGAGCAAAAGTTAGAAAGGAACCAGTGTAAAAGCGGGAAATTATTAAATAAGTTACAAAACATAAGGCCCCAAACGATATACAAATGGGTGCCATGCACACAAAAAGAAGCTCAACGTCGTTAGTCATCAGAGAAATACAAAACAAAACCACAGCGAGACACCACTGCAGACACACTAGGATGGCTAAAACAAAATAAAACAAAAAGTAAGCGTTTGTGAGAATGTGGAGAAACTAGAACATGGCTGATGGGAGTACGAAATGGTGTAACCACCGCGGAAAATAATCTGGAGGCTCCTCAATAAGGTAAACATAGAACCCCTGTATGACCTGGAAGTCCCATTCCGGGATGTATTCTCAAAAGAATTGAAAATGGGCATTCAAATAAAAACGTGTACACAAATGTTCATAGCAGCACTATTCCAATAGCCAAAAGGTGGAAATAATCCAAATGCCCATCAACTGATGAACAGATAGGCAAAATGCAGTATAGCCGTAAAATGGAATGTTATTCAGCCATGAAAAGGAATGACATATAGTGATAGATAGCACAACATGGACAAACCCTGAAAATATCACGCTAAGTGAAAGAAGCCACAAAGGTCACAAAAAGGTCACACGTTGTATGATTCCATTTATATGAAATATCTGGATTAAGCAAATACAGGGAGTAAGCAAATCAGTGGTTGTCAGGGATTGGGAAGAAGAGGGAATGAAAGTGACTGCTTGATGGAGACGGGGCTTCCTTTTGGAAATGTTCTGGAATGGGTTGTGGGGTTAGCGGCACAACACTGCAAATGCCACTGAACTGTACACTTTAAAAAGGTTGTTCCCTGGTGGCCTAGTGGTTAAGATTCGGCCCTTCCCTGCCGTGGCCCAGGTTCAATCCCTGGTCGGGGAGCAGAGATCCCATAAGCCGCATGGCACGGCCACAGAAATAAAAATAAATAAAATAAAATGGTTAAAATGGTACATTTTATTCATGTTATGTGTATTTTACCACCATCAGAAAAAGGCACAATACATAAAACAGCATCTTTTAGTTATTAAAATTGATCTTGTGAGGGAATTTAATGAGATGCGGAAAATATGGAAAAAGCACTCTATGAAACTACTTCTAGTGTGATCCCAGCTTCACAATACATAAATATGCACAGAAGAACAAGCGCTGGAAGGAAATGTATAAAATTGTCACACAGGGTATGTGGACAGATACATTTTCTGTCTTACATTTTTCCATAATTTCCCAAATTTCCTATTGTTTTTATTATTAAATATCATTAAATTATTATTAAATATTATTCTTATAATCATAAAAATAAAGAACTTTTTTAAAAAATGAGACCACTTGACACTCTGGAGCACAGATAGGAAAAGGTAACAGGAGTAACGAAAGGTCTGAAAAACCCATGATGTAACGATTTAATTACCGGGGGTGAGACAAAACTATGGAGTGTTTGAGAGTGCAACAATCTGGAGAACTTACATCCCACCCAAAGCTGGAACTGCGGCTCCAGATCTTTTGAGTTTTCAAGAGATGCTAGAGCTCCAGACTTTTCAGCAAATGCCCTGATTTTTAAACGTTGGAAACTTATTCAGTATTTTTCAAACACCCCAGGCCAAACAAAATACATCTGTGGACCGGATGTAGCCCACAGGCGCCAGTCAGCAAACTCCAGTTTATAGGAACAGGAATGTTTAGCCTGGAAAAGAAAAACCTTTGAAGGGACATGGTAGTAACTTCAAATATCTGAAGAATGGCTATGGGAAGACGTGTGAACTTAATCCATTTGTCTCTAGGAGGCAGACCCAGAACTAAAGGCTAGGTGTCATTTGGAAGCAGAATTAGGCCCAGTAGGTAAGTGAGGGTTTCTAACATTCAAGGAGCTGCCCGACAGCAAACAGAACTCCAAAATGCACTGAGCTGCCCATCCCCAAGGTGTTCCAGCAAGGGCTATGTAAGTGGGATTCCTGTTATTGGTCACAAGTTGGACTAGGTCAAAGGTTCCCAATCATGGCTGAGTACAAGCAATCTGAAAAAGATACAGATTCCTGGACCCCATCCCAGAACCATGGGGTGAGGCCCCGGAGTGTGTACTTTTAAAAGGTGTCTTAGCCGCCTGGCAGATGGTTTAGAACCACTGCCGTGAACCTGACTCTGATGCGGGAATTCTATGACTCTAATCCATGGCTTGACCTAGCTGGCAAGGAAGGCGGGGAGGGACGGAAGGAAGGAAGAACAACTTACTGGAGCTCATTACAGGACAGGCTCTGTGCTAAATGCTTTCTTATATCATCTCATGGAATTTTCACAACGATTGCTGGAGGTCAGAAGCGATGTCCTCCATCCCATTTCCCAGAGAGAGAAACTGAGACTTGGGGAATTTGAGTATGATCCAAGTTAACTGCTAGTTACTGAGAAGATCTTTCCGGCTCTGATTCACATACTAGTTGAACTCCACCACAGTGCCCTCTTCCACCAGCTCAACAAACATCTCTCAGTTGCCCCTGAGGAGCCAGGCAGGGCAATGGCTGAGGGGATTCAGCAATGATTAAGACACAGTCCCCAGCCTCAGGAAGCTTTGGAATCTAGCAAGGCAGAAAAGTAAGCAATTACATCCCAGTGAGAACTAGGGGGTCACACGAGAGGGGCACCCAACCCAGCCTTGAGTTATCAGGGAAGGCTTCCAGGAGGAGGTAACATCAAACCCAGAGTCCTAAGGTGACCAGACAAAAGGGATTCCAGGCTGAGGGTGCAACATCTACAGAGGCCCAGAGGCCAGCGGGAGCCTAGCATGTGTGGGGAAATGCGAGCAGCTCAGGGTGGCTAGAGAAAAGGATGCAAGGAAAGGAGTGGCAAGACCTGGGGCTGGCCAAGTGGGCAAGGTAGAGCCCCAAGCACTTGTGTGCCACGCTAAGACTTCATCATTTGTCCTCAGGGAAACAGAAAGGGTTGAGGCTTAACACAAAGGAGTGATATATTCAGAATCACATCTTAACAAAGATCCGCCTGGCTGTGGTGTGGAAACAGACTGGCAGGGCAGGACTGACTAGAGGCAGGGGGAACACAGGGAAGACTGGGGCAATAATTTCAGCTAAGAGGGGATGGTCATCCTTACAAAGATGGTGGCAGGGCAGATGCTGTGAAGCAGAGAGATGACTGTACCCCTTCCTTCCTCCTGCCCCCTTCCTTCCTTCTTTCTGTAAACAATATTACAGAGCCCTGGCTATGTACTGGCCACTCTGCCAGAGCTAGATGTACAAGGATGGGCAAAAACAAACACAGTCTTGCTGACGTGGAGTTCACCCTCTGCCGGGCAAAAGATGCTTGTGGAAGTATTTTCAAAAGTATTAAATAATATACAAAAAGTAGACTAGTTATGTTATCAATAATAATATAATAGTTAAAGGACATTAGGGGGCTGCCTTCTCCCTCCTCCATCATCAATTCTGAAAGAGTCATTAAGTATAAGAGCCCCGTAAGATAACCCTAAACAGCTATATCCTCAGCAAGCCAGTATTTTTCAGCACTATGTTTCTAATATTCATACGTGAAACTGTAAAGCAGACTGCCTACTCTCGGTGTATTTCATTCATGCGAAGTAAGAAGAATTTACCCCCATTTTAATACATCGTTCCTTGAACAGAAATGATCGACGAGGAAAAAAATGGGAATGGCATATTAAATTAATAAATCAGAAGCATTATTAACAATTTACTAAATGTGGTCTCATACTAAATTAAATGAAAACCCTTCTTGTATTCGGGATAGATGCTAGGTGGTCTGGGAACAAGTTTGGAGTTATCCAAAAACAGACCACGGAACGAGCCACCAGAGAATCACGACTTGTGTGTATGTGCGTGTACGGGGGCGTTGTCTGAAGGTTCTCCCCACTCAGGACCTTTCAGGTCTGGAGGGGACTCCCGGTGCTCTGACCCATGGTCTCCAGAAGTCTGCTCAGTCCCAGGTCACTGGTGAGGTCAGGACGCTCCTACGAGAGAGCCCTTGTGCTTTAAGTCACAGCCACGACATTCTGTTCATTCCTTTACTTGATTCCAGTATAAGAATGACCCTGGCTTAAACAGCTGTGCTTGTGGATGGCACATTAAGCTGCTTCTCTTTTAGAGGTGATTTTAATTTCTTTGTGGCTCCTCGGATGTCTCCTCTGATCTTTTAGCATTCCAGCAAGAAAAAAAGTACGTTATCAAATGAATGTGTTCCCTCCCCTCTCCCTTTTTAAATACCAGCTCAGGTAATTCACACCTAGGTCAGGTCACTGAGAAAGCCCTCTTGTAGTTTCTTCTTTTGCCATGATGATCTTTCATGCCTGTCATACACCTTTCCTTGGTCCACCAGCAAAGGAGCTCATATACTTCTGGTTAGTAGTACTGAGTCAAAATCTGCTTTCCCAGAAATGTTACAGAAAAAAAGAACTGGTGCCCCATATGGCTGAATAATCCTAACCTTTGCATTTTAGAGGAAAACTAGGCAACATTTAGGCAAATTAGAGGAGAACAGAAATGAGGATGAGGTATACATTCCCCGGGTACTTATGAGCCTGCCTCCAAGCAGAATCAGCTTATAAAAAATATATCAGACTCCTAAAAGTAAGATGTTAAAGTCCCCCTCCCCCTTTTATACGCTATACAGCAAGGAAAGAGGAAGAGGAGATGCCAAATGGTGATGGGAGTTTTGTTGCTATTATTGGATTATCGTTGTACAGTAGCCTTGGATAGTATTGATAAACTTTAAAAAATTTGCTTTCTTCCAACTTTCTAAATATATATTTTACTCTGGAGGATGTTCAAAGAGATGCTCAAGATTTGTTAAGTATTTTAGATATTTTCTCAGTAACTCCACAGAAGAGCCTCAAAACCAAGGTATGACCTAAACCTGCCTGCAGTTACGCTAGCGGAGGACACTTGGTACCAGTAACCACCCACAGACACGCCAACAGTGCAGAAAAAAATGGAGGTCAGAGAGAGCTGGCCAGTTTCTCCTAAATTCACGGAAAAACTTATCTGACTATCCACCCCACCTCTCCTCCCACCCTGGGGAAGAAAAGAGGATAAACAACACTTGGGGGAAGAGCTGTTAGCCCTTCGACTTTCAACATCCAAAGACTAGTTCAGTTTCCCAGTGGGAGAGGTGAGCGGGCAAAGCTAAGCCATGCCACACAGCGGGTGCCTATTTTTCAAGAATGGCTTTCATTTTAATATTTTCAAATGGGTTCTAATGGTAACCTTGGAGAAGAATAACCCGAAACCCCATGTAAGTGACCCATCTTCTCCAGGCTGTTTTCCTGCTTCTCTCGGAACATAGTGTGATTCATCCATCAGGCTACCTGGAAAACAAGCATTTAGAATAAAGGCAAAGTGGATACAACAGCCAATACTATTAGAGGCAGCTCTTTGGTTTGCTTTGTGCTGTTCAAGTGATTCATGAATGCAATTCATTTCCTTGCCTACGGTTCACATGCTCACGGTTCTTTAGAGATGAAAAGGCAAGATCTTCTGAGTAGTTTCTCTGAATGAACCAAATCCTGATGCTGTTTATGGACCCCAGGATCCAAAAACCCTGACTTTATAAGAACTCTTAATTATTCATATGAATGGACCTCAAGAATAGGATAATTATGAAATCTACAGAAAATAAGTTTTAGTTGGCGTCATGCTTCAGCCAGGCTAAATCATTACCAGAGTAAACCTGGCTTGCAAGTACCTTCTTTGATATCCCAACCGCACTCAACTGGGAGAGCAAACGAAGAGAGAAATGATGAAATGACTAATATCTAGAGAGTTGGAGAGAGGCATGACAAATAATGTAGTCAGCACTGCACTTCCCTTCCTGTGTCTCTAGCAGACATCACTAATCAAGCATGACATGTTTTTCGATCTCAAATAGACACAACCTCAGAAGCTTTCTCAACACTCAAGTACCCCAGGCAATGATTAACAACCAAGAACAGTTGGCCTGTTTGCCACTCTGGTTTAAGAGAAAGCTAGACAATCCACTGGTGATAGACAAAGATAAAAAGTTGACCAGTCTTTTATTTAACTATTTATTTTATTTTCCTCTAAGAAGTGGAATAGTTTATGGAAATCACCATGAAAAGCTAGAAAGAGTTAAACGCTAAAACTGTTACTTCTGATTTCTGTAAGATGAATAGATAAGCAAGCTGCCTCAGCACACAGCCCAAGAGGAGGACTAAGAATCAGGAGAACAAATTATCAGGGCAAGAGTTTTAGTCTAGGGCTTCCCTGGTGGCGCAGTGGTTGAGAATCTGCCTGCTAATGCAGGGGACACGGGTTCGAGCCCTGGTCTGGGAGGATCCCACATGCCGCAGAGCAACTGGGCCCGTGAGCCACAACTACTGAGCCTGCATGTCTGGAGCCTGTGCTCCACAACAAGAGAGGCCGCGATAGTGAGAGGCCCGTGCACCGCGATGAAGAGCGGCCCCCGCTTGCCACAACTAGAGAAGGCCCTCGCACAGAAACGAAGACCCAACACAGCAAAAATAAATTAATTAATTAATAAGCTCCTACCCTCAACATCTTCTTTAAAAAAAAAAAAAAAAAGAGTTTTAGTCCAAGAGGGAGTGAAAACAGGGCTACAGCTACAAGGTGAGGATTGCAGGGGAGAGAGGGCACGTTGGGGCCTCACTTGGGGGAACATGGGTAAAGCAGAAAACTGCTCAGAAACCATGGGAACCCACGCCTACTACCTGAAAGACTTCTCTTAGTAACAGAAATTCCCTTGAGTTAAAGTTTCCCCTTTAGGCTGAAATCACCTCTCAGCGAGTTAGATTATCATTTAGTCACATCTTATGGAGAATTATTTAGGTTTTTTTTCCCCCTTGACTCCGAAATAGAGATCAGCAGTAACGGGAGGATAAGTGTTTTCAATAGAGACAAGGAAAGAAAATAAATGTGATCTGGAGCCTCCTGAGAAGGGCTGCCCTGTACCCGAGACTGGGCTTGGGGACTGTAGGGCATCCGTGAGGGGCACTTTTCAGTTGGCTACTACATGCCAAGCCCTTTGTGTACATCATCTTGCTTCTTCCTCATCACTAACAGTGAGTTATTATTAACATCATCCTTTTACAGATGAGGCAAATGAGGCTCAGAAATTTAAGTAACCTGACCAATGATACAAGGGTAGCAAGGGACTAAGGCTGGAGCAGATCCTGATCTGTGCAGTTCCAACACTGGCGCCCTTCCCACTACACTGAGCTGCGTCCTTTGGAATGGCATCAAAGACACACTTGGCACACTCAAAAATTCTCCTTAAGGCCGATGCCTGTCTTACTGCATCGCCTTCTTCCAGAGATTAAGAAGGAAGGAAATTCTCCTCTTATAAGATAGGTCTTAAAAGAGAAGGATTGCCCACCTGTTGGAACATCTTGTCTTGGAGAGATTAGGGTGCCAGGGCTATGCGGACTGGAATGGCATGTGTCAGCTTCCTTCGGCTCAAATATCATTCCTCCCGCATGGAGAGATGCAGCTTCAAAGGAGGTCAGAAACAGAAGCTGAGCATGGCCTCAGCTCCACGTAGAGAAGAATGAAAGGGTCAAGGGACAAATGTCTTCCTGCAGCCTCTGATGCAGCAGAAAGCAACCAGGGTGGAATCTGCTCTGGTCTGTGTGGTAGCCTATGAGCTAATCCTGGCCTGCTCCATCAGTGGGTTCACCTAGGGACTACAGACACCCCGTCACATTCAGGAGGCTCCACTGCATGCCTGGATGCCAAGAGAGGGTGTCGGGCCAGGGGGACGCTGGCCCCTTCTCTAAAGGAGGCAGATGCCTCCCATTCTGATGTCACGAAGCTGGCCACAGCCGCTCTCCATCCCTCTTCACATGCCTCATTCCCACACTATTCGGCCCCAGGATTCTGATGGGCCACAGGATCTGCCCTTTGAGCAGGTCCAAGGAAACCCAGGATTAATGTCCGCAGCGCTTGTGGACCGGGTAGGCATGCAAGAGGGGTGACACAAGGAGCAGAGAACCTCCGGCGCGAGTGATAACACAGGGGGCAGCTGGGGGCAGCAGGGACCAGGGAGGGAGGGCAACCAACATGCACTGCGTGTGCTTCTTACATCTCAAACAACTGCACCAAGGAGCCAGGGTTCAGCCAGGCCTGTTTCAACTCTTCCTCCAAAGTCCTTGTAACAGAAGACAAGAGTGAACGTATCCCTCTGGGTGTCTGCCTCAAAAATAATTTAACTTAAACTTCGTGTAGGGGGCTTCCCTGGTGGCGCAGCGGTTGAGAACCTGCCTGCCAATGCAGGGGACACAGGTTCGAGCCCTGATCTGGGAAGATCCCACATGCCGCGGAGCAACTAGGCCCGTGAGCCACAACAACTGAGCCTGCGCGTCTGGAGCCTGTGCTCCGCAACAAGGAAGGCCGCGACAGTGAGAGGCCCGTGCACCGCGATGAAGAGCGGCCCCCGCCCGCCGCAACTAGAGAAAGCCCTCACACAGAAACGAAGACCCAAAAATAAATAAATAAAATTTTAAAAAAACTTCGTGTAAATTTTGTAGTCTATGCCTTAAGATATCCAGGCTTGTTTCAATGTAAAAATAATGTTTTTAGGTGACTGACAAAAAAAATTAACTGCCTGGGAAGATAAATCATGTTAATCCTGTGGATTATGTGGACCCTGGCATACCTTGAGGCGTTCATCCTGGCATCCATCTTGAGGGGCACAAGAATCTTGGACCAAGTCAGGGCCACACGGTCCTGCTGCCCCACCCCACCATGAGATTCTCCTTCTTTACCAACTTTGGAGGGTCCAGGTGTTCATTTAGAAAGACTGGAGGTTATAAACCATAACTCAGATAAGAAGAATAGTGAGAGACAGCAAGCAGGAGACGACATGGCACAAGGAAGCCCCAAGAAAGGTGAACAGCAAGAGAGCCAAAGGAACACACACAATGGGGGCCCAAACACTTTGCCCTCTTCTCCAGGTGTGCAACCATCACTCTAATGATGAAGGATCAGTAATCACAAGTCAACTCTCATGCACAGGAATGTGCTTCGTTGAGTCTGCTTCTCTCTCACACACACACGTACACACACGCACACACAATCTACCACCACCACTTCGGGAGAAGCAGAGGAGATATGACAGGCATGCAGATCCTGAGACTGAAGAGCTGGAGTGAGGAGTTGCTGGTGCCAGTGGACACAGAAGAGGCCAGCGATCAGGCAGTACTTGAGCTGAGTTTGAAACCGGGTAGGTGGTGATGCAGTGAGAGCACGCCGGCATCAGACAGGAAGGTCAACTGGCCTCTGAGGTTGGTTATTATGTCAGTAGCCGTGTGAGCTTAGGTAATGGATAGCTCTCAAAGAAACCATGTTCATCATACAGTCCCAAATCAAGAACCCCAAATAAGCATTTTCTGCACCAAATATTTAGTCCTTATAGGTGTAATGATTATCTAGTCAGTCCACTGTTGTCTAGGCAAAGGCACACTCTCAAGGACCTACCAAGACCATAAGTTCCAGAAGAGCAGGGATGGTCACTACTGTGTCCCTAAGTCCTAGCATGTAGTAGGCTCTCAATAAATCTCTGCTCACTGAATGTAGGGAAAGGAAAGTTATAGTATTATTATAGGTTAGTTGCAAAGTAACACATTCCTTCCTCCTTCCTCTTCTACTCTGCTTTCATAGTGTGTACTGAACAATAAGGTCACTGGAAGGTCTCACAGAAGAACTTCTCCATGGGTAAAAATTCTGCATCATGGCAACTGCTGTGGTGTCACGTCACACATGCCTTCTCTCAAAAGAATTCAATTATACCTACCATGAGGGAGGGAGACAGGCAGACAGACACACGCACCAGCCAACCCACTCAATGACCTCACGCCCCAGGGTAAAGAAGAGAAGGCAACATCATTCCTCAGCTCCCTCAGTCAGTCTCATCCCAGTGAGTTCCTCCCTGTGTGGACATCTCAGATCTGAGCGGGATCCTGGTGGGAAATATATTCTTCATACAAGTTGGCCCTTACACTCAAGCCAACTGCTTGTCTGGTGCTCAAAGAAACAGCAGTGAATTCCAACTCTGCAGGCAAAACTGGCTGTGTTGGCCTCCAAGGTGGGGCCTTCCAAAGAGACTCTCAAGGGTAATTTTGATTTTACATGACTTCTGCCTCCTATACACACTCACAAATCTAGCCACTTGGTAAGCCGTGATCGATACATCACCCACAACAAGAGTAGGCTGAATAAGGAGTACCTTCCAAAGGAGAGGACTGGACATCTGCTTCCACAAGTGGTCTATAAAAAGAAGGGCTGATAATATAGACAATTTTATTTTATTTTTATTTTTATTTTTTTTGCAGTACACGGGCCTCTCACTGTTGTGGCCTCTCCCGTTGCGGAGCACAGGCTCCGGACGCGCAGGCTCAGCGGCCATGGCTCACAGGCCCAGCCGCTCCGCGGCATGTGGGGTCCTCCCGGACCAGGGCACGAACCCACGTCCCCTGCACCGGCAGGCGGACTCTCAACCAGTGTGCCACCAGGGAAGCCCCTAGACAATATTATTTTTGGCATGGGTTAGGATTCAGTACGTTTTCTTCCAACCAGTTTTCTGGTTTTTCTAAGATGAACCAAAATAATATCTGCATGGTGACTACTCCACAGCAAGCCTATTTGGAATTTTTCTGCATTTCTTCTAACTGATTTCAGCACATGTTATTTTAAAACTTCTTTTAAATATATTAAACACATTTAACCTTAGCTAAAATAAATCTGGCTAATTAAATGATATAAAGAACAGCTCATTAGCAGAGCACTGGTAAATATATCTCTACTCCAGCTAAGCAAGGCTTATTATACACTCGAGCACTATGCAATCTTATGATGCCACAATTATCAGCCTTAGATGCTAAGCCTCAGCATAAAAATCTGTTATTAAGCAAATAATGGAATTGGGCCCGTACATTGCTAAGCTTTTGGCGACTGGTTCATACGATCTTTTAATGGTCAATTGAAATCAACTGTAAGTTTTCATAAACAAGACAATTCCAGCACTTCTAATGATCTGTTTTAATAGACTTTTTGAGTAAACAAACTTAGGACACTTTCATTCCTAAGTAAAGAAACATATCTCAACCACAGCCACTTTAAGAGATTAAATGTTTGTATCTTTGGGAGTACAGAATCTTTCCTAAAGCATATTTTAGGTTTTTGTAATGCTGTGTAAGTGTTAGGATCACATTAAAGCAATCCACATCACTTTAGGGGACAAAGAATCATAGAATAAGATGGAGGTTACAGCTGAAGGGTACACTCGAATGCGCTGCACGTGTCTTCACAGCCTTTATTCCTGTAATTCTTGTGGGAAATTGCCCTAAGGAAACAATCAGGGATGAGCACAAAGATTTATGTTCGACATGTTGAGTGGGGTGTTGTTTATTATAGAAAATAATTGGAATCTTCTTAATAATCTTAGGGATATAATGAAATAAAATATGGCACCCATCCAAATGGTAGAATACTATGCAGCTACCAAAAATTATATTTCAAAGAATTTTTAAAGACTTGGAGAAATATTTGTTATATAAGATTGAGTGAGAAAAAAGGTAAACAAAACCACATCCAAGCCCTGGCACATGGCATACATGCAAAAAGCATTTTGTCACACTAAGTAACACATACAATGAAATAGCAAGCCTATATTTTAAAGTACATAAACACATAAACAAGCATAAAGAAAACAGGAAAAATATCAACAAGTCAATAGTACTTCTCTTAGTGATTAGATTACAGATGAGTTATTTTCTCCTTTTTTTTCTTTTTCTCATGTGTATATTCTAAATTTACAGTTAATATCCATCACTGATATACTTGAGAGAGAAAAGAAACATTATAAACCCTAAACATGAAAACAGATGTCTAAATGAAATTGCAATTTAAATGTAACTTTTGAAGAGTGACTGGAACACAGAAGCCCAGCGACATCAACAGCTACAGCAGAAGCAAAGCCTCAGACCACAGATCAGGGCTGCTTCTCCCTAGATGGATGCTCCAAGTCAGGCCAAACCAGAATTCAGGGACTAGAATAACCAACAGCTATATTTTAAAAGCAAGTTGAGGGGCTTCCCTGGTGGCGCAGTGGTTGGGAGTCCACCTGCCGATGCAGGGGATGAGGGTTCGTGCCCCGGTCAGGGAAGATCCACATGCCGCGGAGCAGCTGGACCCGTGAGCCATGGCCGCTGAGCATGCGTGTCCAGAGCCTGTGCTCCGCAACGGGAGAGGCCACAATGGTGAAAAAAAAAAAAAGAAGCAAGTTGATACGTCATCATTAGTTTTGCATCAGAACTTTCTATGTTGGGGTGATATATTAAATCTAAGCAAAATGTGATAGCTTATTTCACTCTGTTCACTGAAAAACACTAAGAAGTAAATAGTCAGCTCCAGTTTTTCAACTGAAGCTTTTTCTCGCTTTTGAGTGAGAAAAGGCCATTTTGTCTGGCATCAGCTGGACTACAGAAACCTCAGGTTTGGGCAGCACAAGGGTCTCCTGGTGCCGGGGTTAAACCAATACCTCAGTTTAACACTTGAAAGGGGAAAGTGTGAGGCAGTGAATCCACAGTTTCCAATTTAACCCATCCCTAAAAAAACACAGATTAGAGAACATCTCCCCAAATAATTATGATGGCCTCACATGGCTTCAATTAACAGAAAGAAACATGTCTATGTACTGTTAATGAGGAAGAAACATACTCTTGGTTGACCAAGTATCTGAAAAAAATATCTGGTACTTTAAAAGATACATATTAAGTCCTGTTACTAAGTAGCCATTTAATTAAAGTAAATGTCTCAACATAAATCCTACTGGCAAGGGGCATGCAGTTTTAGAAATCAACCTGCAATTAGGTCTTTGGTCCTAATTATGTGACAACAAACAGAGAGATCCTAAGAGCCAAGACATATTGAAGGTATTTTAAAAGCCTTAAACTTTTGTGTCAGGATTTATGAGGCTGTTTCCTCCATACTCCGGTCTCAATTTGTATTTAAATTCACAATCTTGATTAATAGTAGCACACACCGGTTCTCTGACAAGCAGCTAGGGTGTAGAGGAAAGAACACAAAAAGTCACGCAGACTTGGGTTCAAGGATTTGTTCAGCCCCCTGCCGCCTCTGAAACTTCACCCCTTGTTGCCTGTTTCTTTATTGCTAAAACCGAGAGGAAATCACCTAGCTCTTCTGGCTGTAACTCACGTGAAGGTACAGAGCACAAAATCATCCTTCGAAATATAGTGTGTCTGGTATTGTTCTCAAAAACTATTGTCCTGATCTGGAAGTAATCTACAAGAATGGTACTTCCACTCAACAGAGAAGATGAGTTGATACTTCACCCTGAAAGTCTCTCACTTGGGCAGAAACACACTATTTCCTTGGCTCATCCTATAAGTGACCCAACAAATTTCTGAGGCTTACCTACTGTGAACTATTCGATGCCCTCCAAAGGATCAGTGTCACTGCAGGGAAAATCCGGGACCTTTTTTAGTCTGTCCTACCTCCCTCCAATTTTAGGAACCGTCCCCCCTAAATCCCTGTGATTCCAATGAAATCTTTCATTAAAACACTTCCCTCAGCTGTCCTCACCACCAGGGCAAGCACATGACGCAGGCTGACCAGTCAGAGTTCTTTTTAGAAATTGATTTGGATCCTGGGAGGAGAGCAAGGGTGACCTCTCTCTAAGACACTGAGTAAAGGCACGTTTCACCGTCTTCCTCTTGCCCTTCTCTAACTGGAAGACAGTAGACATCCCATTCTGCCTAACATCGCCTCACACAAAACTACCTTTTCTTGCTTTTTTCCAGCAGAAAAGCATTGCTGCCATCACAAGCATCAACTTCTAGGAAACACTACCTTACTGCCCTGAAATAGCATGAAATCTAAGGCAGCCAGTGGCTAGTGTAAGCAAGCACATTGATAGAAAAACAACCAACCAAAATCACTCTCTTGACTGAAAAAAAAGACACAATCACCATCACAAATAAAAAGGCAGAGCTGGCTGATCTGTAAAAGCTCCCATGCCTAAGATAAAGAAGTGATGACTATTTTCTCATCACTGCCAAGTGAGCCTGGCTTTGCTCATGAATAGAGATCATTTCATTTTCCTCCCACTTTTTTCGTGGCCCAATTATCTTCCACATTACTAGGTTATCTAGATAATCACCATTACCTCCTGTTTGCTGATTGATTCATATACTTTTCCATGAAAACCCATAAAGAAGCAAAGAAAAATCCAGGGTGCCAGATATGATGTAAATACCACCAGGACTTCATTCAAAGGCTCTAAAACCACGCAGAGATACAGATTTTCACTAAGGTTGGATGGCTCCCCAAACAGATTTCAATAGGGGAACACATTAGTGTTCTTTAATACAGAAAATATTAGTGTCATTCCAGCCCACCAAACTTCAAGTGACTCAACCAGAGAAAGTCTAGTACTTGCTTAAATGACATAATAGACTCTCCTGCAGAGAGGCAGCAAAAGTATCACACTCGACTCTGTACCTCAGAGATACTTGAAATTGTTGTGTAAAACAATTGAGAAATTAAGCAACAGGAAAACAGGCAGATAACAAGTCCAGAGAGCGTATTTTCCACTTTGGGACAGAGCAATAATGGTTCTGAATCATTCACCTGCTCTTCCTCTAGGTGCACCCTTGAGACTTTTATCCTTTGAGGTAATAAACACATGATAGGGTTATTTAACCACTGTGGGGTCCAGTTTTTTCATCTGTTAAATGAGCAGGTTGGATGGCTTGGGTTTGGGGGTTTTTCTAACATCTTTATTGGAGTGTAATTGCTTTACAATGGTGTGTTCGTTTCTGCTGTATAACAAAGTGAATCAGCTATATGTATACATATATCCCCATATCCCCTCCCTCTTGCATCTCCCTCCCACCCTCCCTATCCCACCCCTCTAGGTGGTCACAAAGCACTGAGCTGATCTCCCTGTGCTATGCGGCTGCCTCCCACTAGCTATCTATTTTACATTTGGTTGGCTTAGGGGTTTTTTTTGAGGTTTGTTTTGTTTTGTTTTTTAGGTCTTTTCCACATCTAAAGAGTCTACAGTTCAACTCAAAACACATTTCCCACAGAGTTTCCAGAAAAACATCTGAGTAATTGTCCCCAAAGGAAAAAAATATTTAGCAACAAAGCCCTCCACTCCTAGACTAAAATATTCCCTCTGCTTCCTATGGATGGATAAAATAAGATTAGCAATAGCATGAGGGTTTAGGTTATAAATAAGAAAATTTACAGGCAGAGTTAAAACACGAGAATGAGAAGGAAAGGATCATTCTTGAGATCAGGACACCAGAAGAGGAAGGATTCTTATTTGCTTGGGATACTTTAAAAGAGATCCTGTAAAATGGCAGAGACATGGAAAGATTATCCTATAAATGAAAACATAAAAAAGACATTTGAATAGAAGGAACGAAAAATGTTTACTGAGATGATCCTTCTCCAACACTCCTTCCCCTGAAAAATTCCCCAGAGCAGGAGTCTCTGCCTTCTTTCTGAGGCCACTATCCCAGTCCTCGTGTTCACCCTCCATCCTCCAGGGGTGTCTAAAATACCAGTGGGACTCACTGCTATTCCCGGCCACCTTTCTTGAACTCAGCTATACCACACCCCTTCACTCTGCACACATGGTACAGGGCATTTGAGAGCCAAAGTGGACTATTTTCCTGCATTTTCCCATCTTCACGCCCTTGCTCAAGCTGATCAGTTTACTTTGAGAACTTTTCTTTTAACTGCTCCCAAGCCAATAACCACAGTTCAGTAGCCAGCTTCTCCATGAAATCACCTGGGACCCATCCCACAGTACACTCCCACCTCCCACATGAATCTGTCACATACGGAAGGAAACCTGCACTTCTGAAACTTAAAAAAGAAATGATGAGAAGTTAAACATTGGGTGTCCAAGGAATAAAATGAAAAAAAAAGTTTCCTGAAGCCCTTTTAGACGTCCCAGTACAGGGGGGCCCATAAAGTCACTTTTTAAAAGTGTACAGTTCTGGGCTTCCCTGGTGGCGCAGTGGTTGAGAGTCCGCCTGCCGATGCAGGGGACACGGGTTCGTGCCCCGGTCCGGGAAGATCCCACATGCCGCGGAGCAGCTGGGCTCGTGAGCCATGGCCGCTGAGCCTGCGCGTCCGGAGCCTGTGCTCCACAACGGGAGAGGCCACAACAGTGAGAGGCCCGCGTACTGCAAAAAATAAATAAAGTGTACAGTTCTGTGGCATTAAGTACATCCACGCTGCTTTACAACCATCACTACCATCCGTCTCCAAAACGTGACATTTTTGCTTAAACTAGTTTGAGAGGGATTTCTGTCACTTGCATCCAACAAAATCCTGACTAATAAATAAATGCAGAGTATAGAGTGATAAATACAAGAAATTCACAAAGGATATGAGGGGTTTTTTTAAAAACAATGAATAAAACAAAATTTTCTGGCACTGTGAAAGCAAATGGGACCCTGATTATTCTTGAAAATAATCAGAGTCTGGGAAGACCAGAAGACAATTAACCAAATGGATCATGTAGTGTAAATCGCTAAAAAGAAGATTCTTTGCTTTTATATATGTAATAGGAGAAAGCACTAACACAAAAAGGAAGCTTGCATCTCATCTCCCAAGGGAAGATATTCTACAGAGGAAATTAGAATCAGGCCAAACAGACAAATCTCCTAAGGCAGGGAAAAGCCTTAGAGAATATGGAAGGAAGGAACGAAAGAGAGTAAAAGCTTAGCAGAAAAGACTCCCTTTATTTTAACAAGCTTTAGAAAGCTGCCCTGTTTATTGTCCTTACCTACACAAATAATTGTGTAGGTAAGAAACAGGAGGAATATTCCTGGAGCACTTTTCTTCATGTCAGCAGAAAAGTCAGTGCCGTATAAATTACTTTGAAATTAATGTACTTGTACAAGATACTTGTTTTCTTTTCTAGTCTTAAACTGTGACATACTTAAAGCATACGAAAAAATTTAGATAATTACAGACCTACTAACCACTTTAAGAAGTGAAACATGACATCCTTGTACCTACTAACCAGTTTAAGAAGTGAAACATAACAGATGTTAAGTAAAGCCCCACACCCATCACCCATCTTCCACTCCACAGTAAACCACTACCCTGATATCGGTAGTCATCAATCCCATACATGTTTTAAAATATTTACTGGGTGTGTTTATAACCATGAACAACATAATGTTTTAAAGGTTTATGTGGAGTCACAGTATCCATATTCTCCTGAAGCTTGCCTTTTCCGTTCAATAAAATGTTTTGGAGATTTATTTATGTTGGTGCTCATAGTTCTACTTAATCCATTTTTACACCTGTATAGTATTCCACTGCATGAAAAATAACCACTCTATTTCTCCATTTCAGTTAGGTTTGTTTCCAGTTTGTCTGTTTTTCATTACAAACAATGCTGTGGTGAACACTCTTGTACTTGTTTCCTTAAACACAGATGCAAGGGTTTCCTATGGGTATAGACCCAGGAATGGAATCACTAGGTTGTAGGGTGTACACAGCTTCAACTTGACCATCTCCAAATTACTCTCCAAATGGTTGTAACACTTTACACTCCCAGAAGCAGTATTGTGAGAGTTTCTGTGTACCTACAGCCTCTCCAACATTTGTTATTTTCAGATTTTAATTCTTGTAAATCTGATGGTTATGTCTATTTGTATGCTTCCACTTATTACTTATACAACAAATGCACGCTTCCCCTTATTACTTATAAAACAAACAAGTTTTTGAATTCCAAAAAAACTTTTAAAGAAAAAAGTCTGATGAAGGAATAAATCTATGACTCTACAAATGTGTAAGCAAGCCCCCCAAAGTGGGAGATGCACCTCCACATGTGTAATAGACTGCATGTAGGAAAAGAATTTTCTATCTGTATTTATGAAATATTGGCTTCTGAGATATTGATTACAACTAGAGAAAGGATCTTGGTCCCTTAAACTGCTCCCTGAGCACATTCTGCATTCTAGAAGGCAACTCATGTCCTAGGCTTCAACAGGCAGAGTACAAGAACCACCACCACCACCGTCATTGCTCTGAGGGAAGTGGTTCTCCATGGCTTAAATCCTGACCATAGTTTAAAGAGAATTAAGGGGGAGAAAAAACTGAACAAATGAAAAAGGAAGGAGAACAAACAGGAAAATCAGTTTCAATACACTGTATGCACAATTGGCATTTTCCTCCTTATAAACTTATTAATTTTAATCTGAAACACTATATATATAAAGTTGCATAATCTTTCGGGTATTAAAACCAAAATCTGTAAATCAACTCTAGTCCAATTAAAAACAAAACAAAACAAAACAAATTCTACTTTTCTGAGCTGATCCCAAAGGGCAGTTCTGGAAAAGGAGCAGAATGAGATGGTCTTGAGATGAGTTCTTCAGAACCTAAGATAATAATTCACAATTTTCATAGCAGTCTAGCTACTTAGCAAGCATAATGAGAACTTTCTACAGTTTAGGTCCCCAAAATTCTGTGATATACAGCATAGAGAAATGGTTTATGAGTTGGGCCTTGGAAGCCAGGTGACCTGAGTTCAAATCTCAGCCCTGCTGCATATTAACCATGACCTTGGATAAATTATTTAGCATCTTTTCTCATTTGTAAGGTGAGGATAATAATAGTATCTACCTTGTAATAGTTGTTAGAGAATTAGAAGTTAGAATAGGAATTGGCACCTAAGTGGGCAAAAAAAGAAAAAAATTAGTTATTATATTCTAGTCTCATTTTTTAAATTAAAAAAAAAGTTATCTATTAAGAGTAGATATCTAAGGGCTTCCGTGGTGGCACAGTGGTTGAGAGTCCGCCTGCCGATGCAGGGGACACGGGTTCGTACCGAGGTCCGGGAAGATCCCACATGCCGCGGAGCAGCTGGGCCCGTGAGCCATGGCCGCTGAGCCTGCGCGTCCGGAGCCTGTGCTCCACAACAGGAGAGCCCACAACAGTGAGAGGCCCACGTACCGCAAAAAAAAAAAAAAAAAAATAGATATCTAAGAACCAAATCACTTTGCTGTACAGCAGAAATTAACAGAATATTGTAAATCAACTATACTTATTTTTTTTTAAAAAAGTAGATATCTAAGGAGTAGTCTTTTGTGCCTGTTTTGGACATTTGAGTTTCTAATGTTTACAGGATTACCTGGGTGATGAATTTGGGGTCATTTTTCTTTTCTTCATTATGCTTTTCTGTACTTAAAAAACTAACACCTGATTTTTTTTTTTTTAAGCCTCATAGAATTTTCAAATACAAACTCAATTTTCTTTTTAGGAAAAGGAGTCAAGGGCTAGTAATAAGTAGAAACGTTGATTGTTTTAAAAGTGCCTCTTATCTAATTATATCTGTTCCTACCCGATGCCACATGAGGTCAGTTACTATCCTTTCCTGGTATAGGATTGTTATAGCTCACAGGCTTCAAAACAAATGTGAAGTTTATCATGGCTATAGATGGTGCCTTCCTGTTTGCAAGAAACAACAGTTCTCAATCTTGCCTAGATTCTTCTGACACAAAAGAGGATTACATAGCCAGAGCTTTTTATGTGTGTGGTGGGGAGGGAGCGAGGGACGGAAGAGAGGTGACCTTGGGCTTTGGATTTACTATGACCGGCTTATGTGCTGGATGATAACCACCTTTGGGGATCCAAGGAACCAAAGGCTTGAACAGAAAGTACTTGTGAGGAAACCTTCAGTATCAAATTTGATGCCACATCTCTTAATTTTTCTTTTGATATCCAAGTATAAACTATGAAATCATTCAGCCCAATTCCTATATGGTTAATAATTTGAAACTAAGTAAATAAAAGGAATGTTCAATTAATCTTATGTTTTCCAGTGCATTGCCTTTAAAAATAAATCTGGTTTGGGGGAATTTGATTCCCAAGGAAGGGTAATTTGCTTTAGCAAGGACTGGAATTTTGACCCCAAACCAGACCTAATAATCTGGCATTTATAAAAATATGATTTCTGCCTTGGGATTTAAAAAGAGGTATCGGTTAGAAATTACTATGCTTACCTTAAAAGTAATTTGCAACCCAAACATTCTCTTCTAGGCCTATGAACCAGTTCTCCCAACATAAACTCTGAGGAAAAACACTTTCAGTTACCTAAAAACAGCAATTCCTCCCTTCTGGCTATGTTAAACTCTCTTTCTCCTATCCTCCATGCCTCATAGAAGAAAACTTTTATGGCTTCCCCTGCAGAATTAGCTTATTGTACAAATCAATGACATAGCTTCAATAACTCTTTAATAACTTTTCTATGTTTTTCAAGACAAAAATGATCAGTGTTCTTCATTATAGTAAACCCATTTACAAGCTGTTGTGTAGCTTATAAATTCCTTGGTAAGAGACCAGCTATATATATTTTAGAATAGACTGTTACGGCTAGAGGGTATTTTAGAGTTGATCCAACTGGGCTGCACATTTGAATCCCCTGCAGAACTTTTAGAAATACCGATGCTGGGCGTACCCCACAGCAATTAAATCAGAGTCTCTATGGATGAGGCTGGGGTGTATTTTTTTTAGGCACTCCTCAGGTGATCCTGATGCATAGTGAGGGTCAGGTATCACAGATGTGATCCAACCACCTCATTCTACAGGTCAGGAAGTTGAGGCCCAGAGCTGTGAAGTGACATTCCTAAAGTCACATAGGTAATTAGCCCATAATAACGTGGGAGTTAGAATCCATGTCTTCAGATTCTTCTCTATTACATTACTTTCTTTCATAACTCTATTTCTCCTTATGAAATTAGATCTCAGAGTCTGATTTTAAAAAGGGATCCCAATTTGGACCCAATTCCCTGAGAGCTTCCAGTGACCAGCTACACAATAGTCAGTCTAACTGTGGCCTGGACGCCCAGCCATTGGCTACTGTTATAACAACCACATCACCATGTGAGCTGGAAAACGCCCACTGCTGCCATCTTCACCAGGAAGCAGCAGCGTAATTGGCAATCTATTTTAATGGTTTTCTTTATTGCTTCCATCAACCCCTGTCCTGATACTTCTCCTTAAAAGAAATAATAACAACCGCCTCTAAAAAACTTCATTTGGTGGTAAACTGAATTTCTAGGGTAGGGATGAACTAAAAGCTTTCATGTAAAGAAATGGCTTCGGGGCAACTTCTTGAAAAAGAAATTATTTGCTAATGGGTGGTCTGAAGCTTTGCTTTCAGGAAGAGCTGACATGGGACTGCAAAAATAGTGTATGGAGCTAGAATGGGCCAAGCTCCTCAAGAGCTGGGTGTCATGTGGCATCGCTGGTCCGTTTCCAGATTCTGGAAAGGGATACGCACAATGACCCCACCTGGGGTTTCATGAATAGCTCCCGATTCACACAACTTAAGGTGTGAAAACCCCTGGAAAGCAGTCTCCTCTGCTTGTCCTGCCTGATATCACCATGTGCATGTCCCAATCCTGCTTACCTATTAAAAATAACCAAGAAAGGGCTCCCCTGGTGGCGCAATGGTTGAGAGTCCACCTGCCGATGCATGGGACACAGGTTAGTGCCCCGGTCCGCGAAGATCCCACATGCGGTGGAGCGGCTAGGCCCGTGAGCCACGGCTGCTAAGCCTGCGCGTCCGGAGGCTGTGCTCCGCAACAGGAGAGGCCACAACAGTGAGAGGCCCGTGTACCGCAAAAAAAAAAAAACAAAAAAAAACAAGAAAATGTTTTTGTTTTAACCAAAAGTTATCCTCTTGGGGCAGGAAGAAAAAGACAGGTGACCTGTGAGAAAGAGGAGTCAGAACCACGGCAGAGTAGAACGAGAACTGGCCCAGGGGTCCGAAGACCTCAGTTCCAGCCCTGCTCCTGCCACTTACTGGTGGCATATGTTGGGGCAAGTCCATTTCATTCTTTTCTTTTTGGCTGCGTTCGGTCTTCGTTGCTGCATCTGGGCATTCTCTAGTTGTGGCAAGCGGGGGCTACACTTCGTTGTGTTGCATGGGCTTCTCATTGCGGTGGCTTCTCTTGTTGCAGAGCATGGACTCAAGCAATGTGGGCTTCAGTAGTTGCAGCGCATGGGCTTAGATGCTCCGCGGCATGTGGGATCTTCCTGGACCAGGGCTCGAACCCGTGTCCCCTGCAATGGCAGGCGGATTCTTAACCACTACACCACCAGGGAAGTCCCGGAGCAAGTCCATTTCTAGTGGCTTATTTTACTCATGGGCAAAGCTGGGATCACACCTGATGGGTTGGTTATGAAGACCAAGCAGATAAATTAACAGATAATTTATATTTTAAGAAATCCTTATAGAAGAATCTAGCCCAGAGAGGAACCAAGATGGCGGAGTAGAAGGACGTGCTCTCACTCCCTTTTGCAAGAACACCAGAATCACAACTAGCTGCTGGACAACCATCGACAGGAAGACATTGGACCTCACCAAAAAAGATACCTGACATCCAAAGACAAAGGAGAAGCCACAATGAGATGGTAGGAGGGGCGCAATCACAGTAAAATCAAATCCCATAATTGGTGGGTGGGTGACTCACAGACTGGAGAACACTTATACCACAGAAGTCCACCCACTGGAGTGAAGGTTCTGAGCCCCACGTCAGGCTTCCCAACCTGGGGGTCTGGCAACGGGAGGAGGAATTCCTAGAGAATCAGACTTTGAAGCCTAGTGGGAATTGATTGCAGGACTTTGACAGGACTAGGGGAAACAGAGACTCCACTCTTGGAGGGCACACACAAAGTGGTGTGTGCATCGGGACCCAGGGGAAGGAGCAGTGACCACAGGGGAGACTGAACCAGACCCACCTGCTAGTGTTGGAGGGTGTCCTGCAGAGGAAGGGGGTGGCTGTGGCTCACTGTGGGGACAAGGACACTGGCAAAAGTTCTGGGAAGTACTCCTTGGTGTGAGCCCTCCCAGAGTCTGCCATTAGCCCCAGCAAAGAGCCCAGGTAGGCTCCAGTGTTGGGTTGCCTCAGGCCAAACAACCAACAGAGAGGGAACCCAGCCCCACCCAACAGCAGTCAAGTGGATTAAACTTTTACTGAGCTCTGCCCACCAGGGCAACAGTCAGCTCTACCCACCACCAGTCCCTCCC
Source organism: Delphinapterus leucas (assembly GCF_059928025.1). Classification (NCBI taxonomy): domain Eukaryota; kingdom Metazoa; phylum Chordata; class Mammalia; order Artiodactyla; family Monodontidae; genus Delphinapterus; species Delphinapterus leucas. The sequence goes on along the minus strand of NC_143136.1, from coordinate 38,189,704 downwards.
ATTAGGAAACTTACACAAGCCTCTTAGAGAGCCTCATCCACCAGAGGGCAGACAGCAGAAGCAAGAAGAACTACAATCCTGCAGCCTGTGGAACAAAAACCACATTCACAGAAAGACAGACAAGATGAAAAGGCAGAGGACTATGTACCAGATGAAGGAACAGGATAAAATCCCAGAAAAACAAGTAAATAAAGTGGAGATAGGCAACCTTCCAGAAAAAGAATTCAGAATAATGATAGTGAAGATGATCCAGGACCTCGGAAAAAGAATGGAGGCAAAGATCGAGAAGATGCAAGAAATGTTTAACAAAGACCTAGAAGAATAAAAGAACAAAAAAACAGATATGAATAATACAATAACTGAAATGAAAACTACACTAGAAGGAATCAATAGCAGAATAACTGAGGCAGAAGAACGGATAAGTGACCTGGAAGACAGAATGGTGGAATTCACTGCTGTGGAACAGAATAAAGAAAAAAGAATGAAAAGAAATGAAGACAGCCTAAGAGACCTCTGGGACAACATTAAAGGCAACAATATTCACATTATAGGGGTCCCAGAAGGAGAAGAGAGAGAGAAAGGACCCGAGAAAATATTTGAAGAGATTATAGTCGAAAACTTCCCTAACGTGGGAAAGGAAATAGCCACCCAAGTCCAGGAGGCGCAGCAAGTCCCGTACAGGATAAACCCAAGGAGAAACACGCCGGGACACATAGTAATCAAATTGACAAAAATTAAAGACAAAGAAAAATTATTGAAAGCAGCAAGGGAAAAACGACAAATAACATACAAGGGAACTCCCATAAGGTTAACAGCTGATTTCTCAGCAGAAACTCTACAAGCCAGAAGGGAGTGGCATGATATACTTAAAGTAATGAAAGGGAAGAAACTACAACCAAAATTACCCTACCTGACAAGGATCTCATTCAGATTCAATGGAGAAATCAAAAGCTTTACAGACAAGCAAAAGCTAAGAGAATTCGGCACCACCAAACCAGCTCTACAACAAATGCTAAAGGAACTTCTCTAAGTTGGAAACACAAAAGAAGAAAAGGACCTCCAAAAACAAACCCAAAACAATTAAGAAAATGGTCACAGGAACATACATATCGATAATTACCTTAAACGTGAATGGATTAAATGCTCCAACCAAAAGACACAGGCTTGCTGAATGGATACAAAAACGAGACCCATATATATGCTGTCTACAAGAGACCCACTTCACACCTAGGGACACAAACAGACTGAAAGTAAGGGGATGGAAAAAGATATTCCATGCAAATGGAAAACAAAAGAAAGCTGGAGTAGCAATACTCATATCAGATAAAATAGACTTTAAAATAAAGAATGTTACAAGAGACAAGGAAGGACACTACATAATGATCAGGGGATCAATCCAAGAAGAAGATATAACAATTATAAATATATATGCACCCAACATAGGAGCACCTCAATACATAAGGTGACTGCTAACAGCTACAAAAGAGGAAATTGACAGTAACACCATACTAATGGGGAACTTTAACACCTCACTCACACCACTGAACAGATCATCCAAAATGAAAATAAATAAGGAAACAGAAGCTTTAAATGACACAACAGACCAGATAGATTTAATTGATGTTTATAGGACATTCCATCCAAAAACAGCAGATTACACTTTCTTCTCAGGTGCGCACGGAACCTTCTCCAGGATAGATCACACCTTGGGTCTCAGATCAAGCCTCAGTAAATTTAAGAAAACTGAAATCATATCAAGCATCTTTTCTGACCACAACGCTATGAGATTAGAAATGAATTACAGGGAAAGGAACGTAAGAAACACAAACACATGAAGGCTAAACAATACGTTACTAAATAACCAAGAGATCACTGAAGAAATCAAAGGGGAAGTCAAAAAACACCTAGAGACAAATGACAATGAAACCATGATGATCCAAAACCTATGGGATGCAGCAAAAGCAGTTCTAAGAGGGAAGTTTATAGCTATACAAGCCTACCTCAAGAAACAAGAAAAATCTCAAGTAAACAATCTAACCTTATACCTAAAGGAACTAGAGAAAGGAGAACAAACAAAACCCTAAGTCAGCAGAAGGAAAGAAATCATAAACATCAGAGCAGAAATAAATGAAATAGAAACAAAGAAAACAGTAGCAAAGATCAATAAAACGAAAGGCTGGTTCTTTGAGAAGATAAAGAAAATTGATAAACCATTAGCCACACTCATCAAGAAAAAGAAGGAGAGGACTCATATCAATTAAATTAGAAATGAAAAAAGGAGAAGTTACAACAGACACTGAAGAAATACAAAGTATCCTAAGAGACTACTACAAGCAACTCTATGCCAATAAAATGGACAACCTGGAAGAAATGGACAAATTCTTAGAAAGGCACAACCTGCCAAGACTGAACCAGGAAGAAACAGAAAATATGAACAGACCAAGCACAAGTAATGAAATTGAAACTGTGATTAAAACTCTTCCAACAAACAAAAGTCCAGGACCAGATGGCTCCACAGGTGAATTCTATCAAACATTTAGAGAAGAGCTAACACCCATCCTTCTCAAAATCCCAAAAAATTGCAGAGGAAGGAAAACTCCCAAACTCATTCTATGAGCCCACCATCACTCTGATACCAAAACCAGACAAGAATACTACAGAAAAAGAAAATTACAGACCAATATCACTGATGAATATATATGCAAAAATCCTCAACAAAATTAATACTAGCGAACAGAATCCAACAGCACATTAAAAGGATCATACACCATGATCAAGTGGGATTTATCCCAGGGATGCATGGATTCTTCAATATACGCATATCAATCAATGTGATACACCATATTAAAAAATTGAAGAAGAAAAACCATATGATCATCTCAGTAGATGCAGAGAAAGCTTTTGACAAAATTCAACACCTATTTATGATAAAAACTCTCCAGAAAGTGGGCAAAGAGGAAAACTACGTCAACATAATAAAGGCCGTATACAACAAACCCACAGCAAACATCATTCTCAATGGTGAAAAACTGAAAGCATTTCCACTAATACGAGGAACAAGATAAGGATGTCCACTCTCACCAGTATTATTCAACATAGTTTTGGAAGTCCTAGTCATGGCAATCAGAGAAGAAAAAGAAATAAAAGGAATACAAATTGGAAAAGAAGAAGTAAAACTGTCACTGTTTGCAGATGACATGATACATAGAGAATCCTAAAAATGCCACCAGAAAACTTATAGAGCTAATCAATGAATTTGGTAAAGTTGCAGGATACAAGATTAATGCACAGAAATCTCTTGCATTCCTATACACTAATGATGAAAAATCTGAAAGAGAAATTATGGAAACACTCCCATTTACCATTGCAACAAAAAGAATAAAATACCTAGGAATAAACTTACTTAGGGAAACAAAAGACCTGCCTGCAGAAAACTATAAGACACTGATGAAAGAAATTAAAGATGGTACCAACAGATGGAGAGATATACTATGTTCTTGGATTGGCAGAATCAATATTGTGAAAATGACTCTACTACCCAAAGCAATCTACAGATTCAATGCAATCCCTATCAAATTACCAATGGCATTTTTTTTACAGAACTAGAACAAATCATCTCAAAATTTGTACGGAGACACAAAAGACCGCAAATAGCCAAAGCAGTCTTGGAGGAGAAAAACGGGGCTGGAGGAATCAGACTCCCTGACTTCAGACTATACTACAAAGCTACAGTAATCAAGACAATATGGTACTGGCACAAAAAGAGAAACATAGATCAATGGAACAAGATAGAAAGCCCAGAGATAAACCCATGCACCCATGGTCAGCTAATCTATGACAAAGGAGACAAAGATATACGATAGAGAAGAGACGGTCTCTTCAATAAGTGGTGCTGGGAAAACTGGACAGCTACATGTAAAAGAATGAAATTAGAACACTCCCTAACACCATACACAAAAACAAACTCAAAATGGATTCGAGACCTAAATGTAAGACCAGACACTATAAAACTCTTAGAGGAAAACCTAGGCAGAACACTCTTTGACATAAATCACAGCAAGATCTTTTTTGACCCACCTCCTAGAGAAATGGAAATAAAAACAAAAATAAACAAATGGGACCTAATGAAACGTCAAAGCTTTTGCACAGCAAAGGAAACCATAAACCTGATGAAAAGACAACCCTCAGAATGGGAGAAAATATTTGCAAACGAATCAACGGACAAAGGATTAATCTCCAAAATATATAAACAGCTCATGCAGCTCAATATTAAAGAAACAAAGAACCCCATCCAAAAACGGGCAGAAGACCTAAATAGATATTTCTCCAAAGAAGACATACAGATGGCCAAGAAGCACATGAAAAGCTGCTCAACATCACTAATTAGAGAAATGCAAATCAAAACTACAATGAGGTATCACCTCACACCAGTTAGAATAGGCATCATCAGAAATTCTACTAACAACAAATGCTGGAGAGGGTGTGGAGAACAGGGAACCCTCTTGCACTGTTGGTGGGAATGTACATTGATACAGCCACTATGGAGAACAGTATGGAGGTTCCTTAAAAAACTAAAAATAGAATTACCATATGATCCAGCAATCCCACTGCTGGGCATATACCCAGAGAAAACCATAATTCAAAAAGACACATGCACCCTAATGTTCACTGCAGCACTATTTACAAGAGCCAGGTCATGGAAGCAACCTAAATGCCCACAGACAGACAAGCGGATAAAGGAGTTGTGGTACATATATACAATGGAATATTACTCAGCCATAAAAAGGAACGAAACTGAGTCATTTGTTGAGACGTGGATGGATCTAGAGACTGTCATACAGAGTGAAGTAATTTGAAAGAGAAAAACAAATATCGTATATTAACGCATGTATGTGGAACCTAGACAAATGTTACAGATGAACCAGTTTGCAGGGCAAAAGTTGAGACACAGATGTAGAGAACAAACGTATGGACACCAAGGGGGGAAAACCGTGGTGGGGTGGGGATGGTTGTGTGATGAATTGGGCAATTGGGATTGACATGTATACGCTGATGTGTATAAAATTGATGACTAATAAGAATCTGCAGTATAAAAAAACAAACAAACAGAAAAAACCAACTAATACTAAACTTTCTTTGGGTTATTTGTATGGAAATATGTTAATATAAATGTTTCAGACATTACATGAAATTTCTAAAAATCTTATATGTTCTGGTATAATGTCTTAAGTCATAATTGTAGTTATTACTTTAAAATGTATATATCATAAACAACTAAATTTCCTTGTCAATTGCATTATTATGAACTTTCATCAGATCTTTAACCGTGGTCATTTGTAAGTCTTTGGTCATTTACAGACAGTTCTGGGTGTACTCTGATGCCTTTGCAAAAATGTTCCTATAAAAGGGTTTCATCATCAAGGAATTCATGGAAAAGGCTCTGACAAGTACAGTTTTTTGGTAGCTGACTCTACTGCTGAACTGAGTGAATAAGCATTTTCAGAACTCTGATGGAAAACTGATGAATTCATAAAAGTGCTAACGAAAGATCAAGATGAAAAAAATTAATTACATGGGACTGAGTGAACTCATGAGGATGATTATAATTTTTGTGACTTTGTTTGAATTTGAAAAAAAATCCCACAAGGACTCAGAGGCAAAAAATATACAAATCAATTTTCACTGCAAAGTAAAGGAGCTATTACAGTGGAGGACTACTGGACTGAATGTCAATATTATGATATAGAAAAAATATATATATATATATGTGTCATCTTGGGCATGTTACTTAACTTCTTGTCTCATACGTAAAATGGGATAGTAGTAGTATTGTTGGGAAATTATGTGAGATAGTATATGTAATGTAGAGCACTTAGAATGGTACATGGTTCAACCAAAAATTAAAAAAAAGAAGAAGAAATCCTTATAGAACTGCACATAAGGGCTTCCCTGGTGGCACAGTGGTTGAGAGTCCACCTGCCGATGCAGGGGATGCAGGTTCGTGCCCCAGTCTGGGAGGATCTCACATGCCGTGGGGCGGCTGGGCCCCGTGAGCCATGGCCGCTGAGCCTGCGCGTCCGGAGCCTGTGCTCCACAACAGGAGAGGCTACAACAGTGAGAGGCTCGCGTACAGCCAAAAAAAAAAAAAAAGAATTGCACATAAATGTAAGTGTTACTGGGAAGAGCGAAGGAAATGAAAAGAGACTTACATCAGCAGATAAAAAGATAAAACATTCAGGAGTACTAAATTCCTAAAAAAAGGATTTGACTATAGAACACGAAATGTCAAAAATATTAGTCCTTCTTCTGTTAAAACAAACTCTACAAGTAATATAGGCTCATGTGCAGAGACTAGAAAAATGCACATGAGAAAATTTTCAGTGAATTAAGATTATCCATAATCAAACCTCCCAGAGATGATGCTATGAAATTTTGGAATTCATTTTTTTATACTTCCTCCTGTCTGTGTATATATAAAAATAAAAAATTTTCCCCAAACTGAGTTGTAATAACTCTAGCTAATTAAGTCCTTTAAAAGCACAGAGGAAGTTTCAAGACCTAATGAATTAAATAATAACTAGTTTCTCCTTTTGATTACCATGTAATTAAAATATATGAAAAATACAGAGCACAGAAACACTGAAGGATAACATTTATAAAGCACTTATATTGTGCCAGGCACACACCTAAAGTCCATACACAAATTAACCCTTTTGGTTCTCACAATAGCTCCATGAAGTGGGTACAATTATTGTCCTGAAAGCAAGGCCCAGTGAAGTTAAGCAACTTGACCCAAGGTCACACAGTAGGTAAAATGCTAAACTGGGATTAGAACCTAGGCAGTAGGGCTCCAGAGTCCACGTTCTTAACCACTTTGCTATGCTGCCTCTCAAATAGAGATACAATATTGTCACTGTAGATACAGTATTATCATGATTAGAAAAAAAAACTCCCTTATGCTTATCTATAACTTGGCAGCAAATGATATATAAAATAGGGATTGCTAAGCTAATCATAAAACTGTCCAACATGTTGAAATTCATAACCCAAATAATGTAGCAAATAAATACTGATTAAATAGAACTTGCATTTCACAAGCATAGATGGAAGGATGATCTTGGAGGAGGGATACTGGTGACAAATGTAGCCAATACAAGCTTTCTTCAAGGATGCACTGTCTGTGTTTAGGTTTATGACGTAAAGGGTTAAACTGCCAAGAATTTTTAAAAAGGTTGATGCATCTGTGGCTGCATTTCCCCAGAGCACCATAACCCGTAGTCTTGCCAAAATTAAATAAAAGGATTGACTGTCCTCTTTCTTCCTCTGCCTTCAGAATGTCACCATTTGAACCGTGTGGGGAATAAAGCTACTATGAACTCAGCATTCAGGAAGAATTTTCTGCTTGGATTGCAACCAAAACTCCTATTCCATGACCAGGTCCCAGGAGACTCAGACAGCACTAGAGGCAGATTCAAACACTCATCCCTTCCAAGGAAGACTTTGAAAAGGAAAAGCACGTGAGATAAGAAGGTATACAATTAATTATATCATAGGTACTGCTAAGAAAGGGCTATATCCTAGGTTATGACATGTGCATGTCACCAGAGTGACCAAAGAGAAGTAACATTAAGTAGTATTTTTATGACATGTGAGAGGTACCCAATAAAGGAAAGGGAGCAAGGGAGAGTATATTAATCAAGAAAGCTAACTACTATGCCAAACATCCCCTAAATGTCAGTACTATTGCACAGTAAGTTTGTTTCTTTCTCGTGTTACAGTCCAATGCGGATTAGGAGAAGGCAGGGATCCACGTGGCCATTCAGGGTCTCAGGCCTCTTCCTCCAGGGCTTCCCTCACCTTCCAGGACCTCAGGGTCCTCTTCTGGATTCTGTGCTTACAGTCAACAAGCCATGAAAGACAAAGTAAAGGAACATGTGGGAGGTTTTATAGGGACGAGGCCAGAAAGTGACCACATTCTACTGGCCAGAGCTCAGTCACCTGGCCCCACCCAACTGAAAGGAAGACTGGAAAATTGGACCCAGAGAGAAAAGAATACAGGGTTTGATGGAATATTTTCTCTGCAGTGAGGAGAAGGAAGGAAATCAATCCAGATTTGGACAAGAATGCCTTTAGCTAAGTCATTGTCAGCAGCCATACTTCTTGGGGGTAAACTGAGCTGAACCTGAATTATCAATCAATTAAGAATGTCCTACCATGAATACCTTTCCCTAGCCCTGCCAAACATGGAATGATAATCCCATGTTCCTCTAGGCCAATGGTTCTTAACCAAGGGTGATGTTGCCCTGTCAGGGGCATTTGGCAACGCCTGAAGACATTTTTGATAGTCACAGTTGGGTGAGGAGTGCCACAGGCATCTAGTAGGTAGAGGCCAGGCATACTGCTAAACATCCTACAGTGCACAAGACAATCCCCCATAAGAGAGAATTATCTGGCCCAAAATGTCAATAGCACCATGGTTAAGAAGCTCTGCTCTAGGCTTTGAATCTAGGGTCTTGTTCATACACCTATTATAATACTTCCATTCATGGGCCATTTCTGTGTACCTAGTATGTGCCCGCTGCTTCACCTAGCACATTGTAATGGAATAGTTATTTCCATGTCTCTTCTTCCCCTTCCCCACTAGATTATGAGTTCAGGGCAAGAACAGAATTGGTTTTTGTATCCATCACCACCCTCCAGCGTCCACTAATATCAGGCATATAATACATGTTGAATGAGTAGATGGGTGGATGACCCTGAACAACTGTGTCCCACACTCTCACCTTCTGAATAAATGAAGGTATTTGGTTCTCAAGACTTCCCGTTTTGAAAACCTAACAAAACAACAACAAGGAGGTGATAATCCAGTCTGTCCTTAAGAAATCCAATTCTCAAAGGAGCACATGGCCTTAGAGGCTGGTAATGAAGCACAAAGCCTCACCTTCATAAGTCAGCTCTTCACAAACCCTCATCCAGACCCAAAGATATAGGAAGTTGTACCCATGTGGCAGCTGTCTGTTGAACTTCCTTTGATCTGAGCTCTGTATATGCAACTACCATCCCAGCTCCAATCACAGCACATGGGGATGGACACAATGACAAAACTGTTTGTCATTCAAAATCTGTCCACACAAGAGAAGAAAAGGGGAGCCCCTAAGGTCTGGAGTAAGGCCCACTTCCTTCTAGAAAGTAGCTTCCCTTAATGGCAGTGAGTTCACTGATCCAAACAGAAGTCATCCCATGAGGTTCCTTTCCTGGTTCTCTTCCCTCCTCATCTCTCCCCATCCTCTGCATCAACTTTTGAATCTAAAAGACAGTAGAGGGCTTCCCTGGTGGCGCAGTGGTTGAGAGTCCGACCGCCAATGCAGGGGACACGGGTTCGTGCCCCGGTCCGGGAGGATCCCACATGCCGCGGAGCGGCTGGGCCCGTGAGCCATGGCCGCTGAGCCTGAGCGTCTGGGGCCTGTGCTCCGCAACGGGAGAGGCCACAACAGTGAGAGGCCTGCGTACTGCAAAAAAAAAGACAGTAGAGCTCTCAGGCACATCTCAAAGCATGTCAAGGACAGATAGAACGTGTTGTTATACCACTCATCACCAAAACACCACCTCACTTTGAAAAACTTTTTCCAAGAAAGTTCTTTCATATTTGTTATCTTATTTGACACTCATCCTCTTCCTTCAAGCCTAATATTCTCTCACAACACTTTTCAGTGGTTTGAAGCTTTACTGGGACAAAACATGGTCCCAGTACATTTTACCCTGGGCAGCTCCACTATGGTGCACACCCTCATGCTGGGTGGAGACAGAACAAAATTTGAAACCAGAGAGCCTGGCTCCATCCAACTGCTGATGCTGTCACTTACCAGCTCTATGGCTCAGTTTATGTCATCATCTTCTGTGGGTCCATCGCCTCCTATATGAAGCAGAATCAGTGCCTCCTGTGCTACTTCATCCATTGCTCTTAAAAGGATCCAGTGGGATACACCATGCAAAAGCATTTCATAATGTGGTGTCCTAGCTTCTTCCCAGAAATGATTAATATGCCTCTCAGCCACTGAATGTCTCTGACTAAGGTTGAACTGCTAGAAAGTACAAATTAGATCACATAAATGATATTATTAAACTAAGGGCTGTACTTTTTTCTTCAACCAATATCTGATGATTTCTAAATTGACTTAACAAAGGGAATAAACAGAAACTGCTTATATTCTCTTTCATATCACAGCTTCTCATTGTTTAGCAATAACTCCAGTGTAACCGCACTCATCTTTGGCCAAGATAACTAATGCAATGAAACAATTCAAAACCATACACTGTTCTTTCAGTTTTCTCTCCTAAGACACCACAAAACTGGAATGACAGAGGAATGTCTTGGGACCACTGGATGTACTTTTTTTCATAATGAGTAATATATAAACATATTATCTGTTTAAAAGTCTCACACGATACAAAAATATAGAGTAAACAAAAAACCCCACCCATCTTCACTCCCCAGAGGTAATCAGCCATCAGTCTGTCTGGTGTGCATCCTGCCAGACTTCTTTCTGCAAATAGCTATATGTGTTTATATACAGAAATCTCGTATTCTGTTTTGTTATATAATAGAGATCATACTTTAAGAGCTGTCCTACAACTTGCTCTTTTGACATTTTGTATATTTTCCCATGTCATCCATGCCTATCCACCTCATCTTTTTAATAGCATATGGTTTTCTGTTAGGTAAATACCCCAAACTTTACTTAACCTTAATGGTCCTCGATTTCCAAAATTACAAAACTTTGCTAAACTTTAAAACTTTTAAATCTCCATTTGATTGCCTCTCTCCAAATTTCACCTGAAAACCACTTCCAGTAAGTTCTAATATCTCCTTTCAATAGAGTCATTTTAAGAAAAGGCTGAAGAGAGGGTTAGCAGTCTACACTCAATGCTAAATCTTTCAAACTTCACTCCTTATTCATTGCTAACAGCATTTGTTCAATTAGTCCTACGTTTCACCTTCAGAGAGAATCGGCCTATACCTATGGGCTTTCCATGTTAAGCATTACAAACTTCAGCCTCAACACACACACACACACACACACACACACACACAATGCTAAGACGAAAGAAAGAAGGCTTGCATGTGAAAATCTTAGTAAGCTATATGGAATTGTTTACCCAGTTAAGCGTGGTCTTGGGTTCTATAAAGGAACTAAATAGAATGATATTGCTAGAATTTTCCACAAGAGAAAAACTATCTTCACTTGGAATTTCCAAATTCAAATATTTGTTGATTGCCTACTATATGCTGAGAGGGGATCAAAAGTAGTCTGAGATTCAACCTCTGCCTTCTAGAAGCTATAAAACAGCTGGGGAGGTGAGGTTTACAGGAATAAAACAAGTAACTAACAATGCAAAGTAGTCCAAAGTCATTCATTTGAGTGAGCAAATGAATGGTTCACGCAATGGTGCTCCAGGCGGAGCTCTCAGGGACAGTAAATCAAGGGAAGTAACACCACACAATTCACTCTGAATAGGGCCCTCAGCACTGCAGTGAGGGCTTGAAACATAGAGTCAATTGATGAGGGCTATTTGTTACATGACCATCAAATAGTAATTCTGAGTCTAAGACACTCCTGGACAAATGAATAGAAGTATAAGTGCACATCTGGTAGAAACAGGACATAATGCTCCAATAGGTGAAAACCCAAAAGATGCCACCTAGATGCTCAATACAGACCCAGAGCTATATCCAGAATCTCCCAACCCCTGCCCCTTCTATGGGTCAAAAAGGCTGCAAAGCACTATCTCTGCAAAGCTTTCTTGGCGGGATCAGAATTTAAGTTGTAGGCACTTTTCCTCTCCTGAAGGCTGACTGCATGTAAATACATTTAAAAACCATCACTAAGCATCTACTATGTGTCTGTTGCCTAAGTTAAGAGCAGATTAAGAAGACACATGGTTCTTACCTTGAAAGCGTTCACAAGTATCTGAACAACTGAACCCACCTCCCCAGCTAATGAATGGTAGAGTCTGAACACATTGAAAAAAAGGAGCAACAGGAGAACATATGCAAAAAATATTTCTGTAGGCCAATAAAAAGAGGATATTACAAAAGATTTCTTGTGTTCGCTGATTCTTACAATGTTGAGCCTTATCATGCACAGGGCCTAGTTGTTTCTTTCAACTCTATGGACAGAACTGTTGTCTATCTATATATCCCTTTAATGGAGCTTTTAAATAAGTTTCCATTTTCTTTCTCCATTCATCACAAAGGTAGCCTCAATCTAAGCCCCAAACTGCCAATATCTCCTCAACAAATGACTAAAAAAATAAAGAAAGGAGGGAAGGAAGGAAGGGAGGGAGGGAGGGAAAGGGAGAGAAAGAAAGAAAGAAAAGAAAAGAAAAGAAAAGGAAAGAAAGAAAGGAAGGAAGGAAGAAAGGAAGGAAGGAAGGAAGGAAGGAAGGAAGGAAGGAAGGAAGGGAAGAAGGAAGGAAGGAAGGAAGAAAGAAAAATTTTACAGTAGCTATGAGAAAAAGAGAACTGCTGTACCACATCAAGTCCAAGTTTGTACAGAGCACATGGTAAGAAGAAATACACTATACTGTAATTAAAATGACTTACAGAAGCAGCAAAGGCATAGCAGCATTCAGAAACACTAGAGGGAAAATCGAGAGAAGCAAGACATTACGGACTGTCTCTCACTAGAAGTCAAGGAAATAGGCGAAACAAAGTGTTCTTTGATGGCTTGGCAGCAGCAAAGATGGCAACAGTGTAGAACTGAGCTGATGAGAGGCAGCATAGACTCATTTCTGGAGCAAATTCGACTTCTTTAAGTTGCTTGCCATCGACTGTGAGTCTCATATAATAGCTGATTTTTTCCCCTAAGAATAGACCTTTGTTCTCATATAGTACTGCACTCTTGAATGTTTCAGTACTAGTTACGGCGCTTAAGAAAGGCACCAAACACTATATTTGTTCAAAACAAAGAAGGAATCAATTATTAAATCATCTTTTCTAAGAACTCACCAACCTATAAATAAAATGTGTTTGGAAAACAAATATTTTCCTGCCTCTGCTGTTTTTACTTTCAGTAGCATTAACTTAAAAGGTACCATTTCAGGGCTTCTCTGGTGGCACAGTGTTTGAGAGTCCGCCTGCCGATGCAGGGGACACGGGTTCGTGCCCCGGTCCGGGAAGATCCCACATGCCGCGGAGCAGCTGGGCCTGTGAGCCATGGCCGCTGGGCCTGCGCATCCAGAGAGGGCCTCTGCAACGGGAGAGGCCACAACAGTGAGAGGCCCACATACCGCAAAAAAAAAAAAAAAAAAAGGTACCATTTCAGCAATATTTTTCTCAAAAAACGAGACGTATCAACTCACTTGCATTCAAGCCACTCTGGTCCTCTCCCTTTTTTTTTTTTTAGGAATGAAGCTCTATTCAAGGGAGCCTATGCTCATTAAAAATATCTCACAGCATTAATGTTCTCATTAGAAGCGTCAATGGGTGTGATGTCTTTAATGCTGGCTCTGTTTGTGTCTACTGTCCACCTGTGCAAATGTCTAAATGACAGTTGATAAACAATATATAAATCACTGCAAAAGAGAATCATGCAGAAAAACCTGGAGCTTAATTACATGTCCCAGAGCATCACCTCCAAAGATACAAAAGGTCTGATGGTTTTATCTATCTTGTGATAGATTTGGAATTAAGTGATCAGATCCTCTACAATAATATTGTAATAAAAGATAATACTTAATTCCTTACAAAAGTGACATCCTTACCAAATAAGCTTAGTTTATTCCCGCCGTTTTCCCTTATTTACTGTGCACCAGTAATGCAGGGGAATGCAGCTGCTTCCCTTCCACTCCTGAAATGCATCAGCCCTCTCCCTTCTCACAGCTTCTGCACAATTCCCTCTGTTTAGAACATTCTATACACTCTTCCTCACCTAGTTAAATCCAATTCACCTTCCAGATCTCAATTCAAAAGGCTCTTGTCCAAAACGCCCTTCCCTCACCACCCTACCACTGTCCCATCTAGATGAGATTCCCGTTACATAGGTTCTTGCAGCTTCCTGTGCTTTTCCCTCAGAGCACTTAACAGCCTGTAGAGTAATTATGTAACTGTGTGTGTTATTTGACTAATATCCATGTTTCTACACCAGACTCTAAGCCCTGTCAGAACAGAGACTATGGCTGTTTTGCTTTCACTGGATTCTTGGAGCCTAACGCAATGCCTGGAATATAGTAGGCACTCAATTTGCTGAATGAATTTAGTAAGCAGACTCCATCATGTCCTGACACCCTGCCATATAAATGGTCAGGCCAAATAAAGATGAAGTGAAGAAAACAGTGTTCTGAAAACTGTCTGATCAAGCGGCTTGACATAGTGCTAGTAAGTAGATTCTTCTTGGCGAATTTAGTTTATCTTGATCTATGCTATGGTCATGACCCTGACAAAGAACTGGTTTAGTCCTAAGGATAGCATAATATGATAGATTAGGTTCAGCAGTGTAGTTCAGAAAATCCCAAACAGCAGTGGCTTAAACAAGATAGATGCATATTTCTCCCTCACTGTAAACAAGGTCTAAATACGAAGTTACCCAGGACTACTACAGTGATCTGCAGTCAGAAGACCCAGGTTCCATCTATCTTGCTGCAAAACTCTCCTTAGCATCTACTTTATGCTTCTACTTCATGATCCATCAAGGCTGCTCAAGTCCAGCCATCCCATCCAATTCTAGGCATCAGTAAGAAAGAAAGGTAAAAAAGCTTCCCCCTTTCTAGAAATTTCACACATAAGTCCTTTAGTCAGAATGCAGTCATACAGCCATACCTAGAGGCAAGGGAAGCTAGAAAATATAGTCTGTATTCTAGAAGAAGTTTATATTAATAACAAAGAAAGGAAGGCTGGATACTGGGAGACAATCAGTAGTTTCTGCCACAAATTGCAAAAATATTTGAGGGGATCTCGTTTGCTGTTCCTGGTAACAGCAGGTCCCTCCTCAAATGGATGTCATTTAAGCAAGACAGACCAAACGGGAGAAAGAAACCTGTATGTCCAACAACGGAATGTAATTCGAGCCTTGATATGAACAAACAAGTTAGTCTCCATGCAAGATAACCAAGTATCACCGTCACATGAGTTCTGAAATGTGTTTTTAGTTTTGCTTTGATTTTATTTTCTATTTTCATAAAATGTTTGTACCATTTACACGGTCCCAGAGCAGACTTAGAGTTTCATGTTTTATAGCCTGACAATTCTACTGCATACCACCTTTGCTTCGGTCTTTGAACTATTTTTTTAGTCTTTGGGAGTTTCAATACCCCTCATGGATTTCAGATCATGAACAAGAGATGAAAATGTGACCAGGGGAACACTCATGTAAAAACCAAATGCAGGGTGTCCTACATCAGAGACACCGCCCGGGAGGAGCAGCCGCCGCCACCAAAGAGTGGGCCCTGAGGGAGAAGGCAGCGAGAACACAGCAGATGACCCCAGCGCTGCCAACAGGAACATGGAGATCTGGAAGAGTAGGAAGCTCATTAAGAGTTTGGAGGCGGCCCACAGCAAAGGCACAGGCATGATATCACTGACCATCCCTCCCAAAGACCAGATTTCACGAGTGGCAAAAATGTTAGCAGAGGAGTTTGGAACTTTAAGTTACTTTAAGTTACTAGCAAACTTTAAGTTACTAGCAAACTTTAAGTAACTTTTAAGTTACTTTAAGTTACTAGCAAACCGCCTTTCAGTCCTGGGAGCCATTATATCTGTACAACAAAGACTCAAGTTTTATAATGGAAGTACATCCAAATGGCCTGGTAGTTTACCGTGCTACAACTGTAACAGAAGAGGGAAAGGAAAAGAAAGTCAACATTGACCTTGAACCTTTCAAACCGGCTGATACGTCACTGTATTTGTGGGACAACCAATTCCATCCAGAGGCTCTTACAGCAGTGCTTCCAGAAGACAGCCAGCTGGCATCATTGTAACAGATGGTAGTGGTGACTTTTTGGCACACTCCAAGGAAATACAAGAGAAGTCCTGCACAAATTCACTGTGGCTCTCCCAAAGAAACATGGTGAAGGAGGTCAACCAGCCTGCATCTTGCCCATTTAAGAATGGGAACTTACTAGCTCTATCTGGAAAGTAGCTCAGACTGCGGGGCAGCTGTTTATTTCTGGGGACAAAGTGAATGTGACTGGTCTCGTTTTAGCTGGATCAGCTGACTAAAACTGAACTAAGTCTATGTTTGATCTGAGGTTACAATCAAAAGTTTTTAAATTAGTTGATACATCCTACGGTGGTAAAAATGGATTCAACCAAGGTATTGAGATATCTACTGAAGTCCTCTCCAACGTGAAGCTCATTCAAGAGAAGAAGTTAATAGAGCGATACTTTGATGACGTCAGCCAGAGAGATGTTCCTCATTGGCAAAGCACAGGAAAGGACAAAATTGTCTATCAACTCCAGAGAAAGAGAAGGATAAATCTCATTTTACAGACAAAGAGACACGACAAGAACATGAGCATGATGCCCCTGCTGGAATGGTTTGCTGACAACTATAAAAAAAAATTTGGAGCTATGTTGGAAATTGTCACAGATAAGGCACAAGAAGGATCCCAGTCTGTGAAAGGATTTGGTGCAATTGGAGGTATCTTGCAGTACCGAGCAGATTTCCAGGGAATGGAATACCAAGGAGGAGACAATGAATTTTTTGACTTTGATGATTACTAGGTAGTTGACATGGGTCTGGCGAAACGTGCCTCACCCTCCAGCATCCAACCCAAGGAACATACCCGTGGTGGAATCCAAACAGATCCCTGCCTTACAATTGGAACATTTCTAGAACTTAATCCACGAGCACTGGATATTGAAAAGAAAACCGAAACAAAACCTGACCCAACCCTATACTTTGGTTTGTCATGGTATCAGCACAGCAGCCTACAGCTAAGTTCCTAAATGCCACTTTGGGCTAATTTTTAAATCCTAGTTTTTATTTTTATTTGACAGTGAAATTGGTTGCTCTTGTATTTTATAAAAAAAAAAGATGTTTTTAAACTTCATACATAGAAGCAAAAATACTTCCACTGCTGTAAACCTTCAAAAGTTAATAGAAATGAGATCGTCCGATTGGAGAAAAATTAAAATTGCTGCATTTCACAGTGACCCATTTACATGGCATCCTCAGATTAGACTGCATAAGAAGAAATATATGTGGTGAATACTGGACAAAAAAATACCAAATACAATCAGTCTAATTCTTCTCAAATGGCTTCAATGTGGGTTTTCAGTCAGGAGAGGGGCTTTTCATTTTTCTGCTAATCTCTCAAACACTCCCTTATAATATATGCATTTGGGGTCATATGACTTCTGCATTTCCTAAAATACCAATGGTTGAATTGTTAATTATGGAATAAAACTTACATAGAAAAATATACTCAAGAGGTAAGTCAAACCAGATTGGTACCTTCTTAAAAAAAAAAAAAAGAGGGCTTCCCTGGTGGAGCAGTGTCTGAGAGTCCGCCTGCCGATGCAGGGGACACGAGTTCGTGCCCCGGTCTGTGAATATCACACATGCCGCGGAGCGGCTGGGCCCGTGAGCCATGGCCGCTGAGCCTGTGCGTCCGGAGCCTGTGCCCCACAACGGGAGAGGCCACGACAGTGAGAGGCCCGCGTACCGCAAAAAAAAGAAAGAGCTGGTCAGACTTCAACTACTAAACTCGAGGTATTTCAGAAATTAAGAGGAAGAGCTGGGCAAGAAGCAAGATGGGAATCCCCGAAACTGTTCTAAAAATGGCAAGCTAGTGACACCAGTGACAGCGGCTAGAAGCGTAAAGGAAACCTTCACAAAATTGCTAGATTCGACCTCACTTGTTTCTAGCGAGTCCTTCTCTGAGAGAAACAACGTTCTGTGCCCAGTTTAGATTTAATGTGGCTACAGCAGTCTTAAAGTAAGTTTTTTTGATTAACCACAGCAGCATGTGGTAATGTTTTACTGCAGATAAGTCATCTCAGAAAGACAGATCCGAGGACATGGTATACTGCATAATAACCAAACCTCACAATTTTCTGGCCCATTCTCCAGCCCACCCTAACACACACCCATCCTCTCTTAAAAGTAACTGTCTACTCTTTGCAGTCAGGAAATTCTACAACAAGCCAGCCTGTGATCAAAGGCCTCTCCATCAGCTTTCCCCAGATACATAATCTGCAGCTGGCAAAGACTCAGAAACATCCTCTTGACCACGAATAAATTTGATTTTTTGGACTGGAGGTATGCAAAATCATGTTATACAGCCCACAGTGGTCATGCATTTGAAGATTACTCCTCCTTTCCAGGACAAATTCTCTCTTTCTGAATCTCCGTCCTGTTTCTGAGGTGTACCAAGACATCAGGTCTGAAAAATTAGAGGAGAATTTCCCATTGCCAGGGAAGTCTGTCAGAAAAGCTCATGACTTAAAAGGAGAAAAGGAAAATAGAATTAAATTTGTCAATGTGTGAAGATGCCAATAGGCATTACACACACACCCGTACGCGCACAAACACACACAGTGCTAGGAGTCAAATACGCTTAGGAAACACTAACTGAAAGGTTTCTTTCCTGCAGACCTTCTCAGAGCCTTTAATATTGCCTACATGCATTATGGATCTCCAAGAGGGGCACAGTAGACAGATCTTCTACTTCAACTCTTGTTCATCTTATATGGCAAATGCTCTGTAGAATATACATGGCAACATACTAGAATGGAAAGAAATGTATCAAGATTAAACAGGGCTGTCTCTGGGTAATAAAGTTTACAGGTAATTTTAATTCTCTGTATCTCTAAATTCTCTATCATGAATTGCTATTGCTTTTACAATCTGAAAAAACTTAAGGATGAGAAAGAAAAACTAACATTTGAATCTATATTGTTTTAATATTTTTAAAAATCAGAAGTAGCTGAAAGTGAGATTTTTTTCTTTCTTTTAAGAAACAGAGGTGCTTATTGTTCTTCAAGATTTACCGTATACCTCCAGTATGCCAGGTTCTAATGTAGGAGTAATAAAAAGGAAGAATTTATTTTGATGATTCACTACATAGTTCCAGTAGCCTGAAAGAGGAAAAGAAACTCTTCAAAGGTCTTCCCACTATGAGCTAATAAATAAACTAAAGCCTGCAAACATAATAAAAATACTTGTACAATATCAATATAAAAATATACATTTATGCTACTGTGCTTTTTCCCCCTAATCATTTAAAAGATCTCCTTTAAATATAACCTCTTGATTTATTTTGTAACAGTACCCTATATATAAAAACTTGAATTGGAAATAAAACGTTATCAATAGACCCTTAAACTCTATCATTCATTCTTTCATCAAGTTATTAAATGCTTATTACATACTGGGAAATACGTGATTATTCTTGGAGAATTCCATGAAAGCATGTCCTTCTTCATGATTAGTTATTTTAGCAGGTTATTATCTAAATAAATCTAATACTATTTATAAAATTAGAAAGAGAAAAATTAGCATAGAGAAACTAAAGTTATAACAGACCTACGTAGCAAATATTTTATGATATGATCTGTTGCTTTGTCTTATTTTCAGTTTAATAATCATGGTAACTTGGACTATCCAGAAAAGTAAAACCAAATTCTAATTCTGGCCAAAAGAAAACAATTTCAGTATGCTTGGTCCCAAGGCTTCCTACGTTTCCAGTTATGCCACGTTTAGCAAAAGAGACAGGAGGAGCCAGGCATCAAAGTCCATCTTTAGGGCTTCCCTGGTGGCGCAGTGGTTGGGAGTCCGCCTGCCGATGCAGGGAACGCGGGTTCATGCCCCGGTCTGGGAGGATCCCACATGCCGCGGAGCGGCTGGGCCCGTGAGCCATGGCCGCTGGGCCTGCGCATCCGGAGCCTGTGCTCCGCGATGGGAGAGGCCACGGCAGTGAGAGGCCCACGTACCGCAAAAAAAAAAAAAAAAAAAAGTCCACCTTCAGCAATTCTACAAACCACTTACTTGTCAAGGCGTTTCTGTCCCCAGTTACAACCACAGCGACTAGGTTAAACTAGCAAAGCCACCTCTCCAGGTTCACCATGAAGAAAAGAACTCTTCTTCTAACCCCTCCAGGCTATTCTTCCCATGGAATGTTTTCAGACAGTTCTGGGAATGACCCCCTTCCTCTCAGCTAGGGGGAAGGTCAAGAATGGTCAACAGGACACTCTAATGTAGGCAGACTTTGGGACTTGATTCACCCATCAAGGGAGGCAAAGGACATGCTTCTATTTATGTCATCTCCCAAGATGAGACCAGAAAACCTCTGTGTAGTCTCTCTACAACTCAAAGGGGAGGAGCCCAGGGAAATTATGTCAGCTGGAAGCCCCAGTGTGGAAATTCTCAGTCCACCAGGTTAACCACACATGGAAGGGCCACAAATAAGTACAAGTTCCTTTGCTTCGAGACCTGAATAAAGAGGCCTAAATTTTGTGACTAGCCAAATAAGCAGCAAACTTATTTGCTCAGGGAAATAATATTGCCCTGCTCTAATTACAGCTCTGCTGGAACGGAGTTTCTATGAAGTGCTGAGATTTCCTTCAATTTCACTGAGCAAGAATTCCAATGACTAAAGTGGACCCACAACACCGTACTAGAAAAGCCATTCAGAGGAATAAATTTCCACAAATCAAACCAAAGCAAAACAAAAATAAACTAAGTCTACCATTTTTGAGTATTTACTATACACATATATTCACTAAATATGCAATGTGTTTCTAGTTCACACTACTGAATTTGTCTTACGATGTCAACAGCAGCAAGAAAGTCTGTAAGACTAGCTCAAAAGGATTCCTAGAGAGCCTAAGAAACAAGGAATCCAGTGCCTCAGAAGTACAACTTTTTTTTAAGACCGAAAAAAAGAAAAAAAAATTGTTTTATAAGTAAGAGAAACTTGGGCCTGAACTCTAAATTTTGTGTTAATTGAATCAATGTTAATAAGTTCAAGCTAGTTGGGGCTTCCTAAAACTCACTTGTTAAAACAAATAAATGAAGGCCAAGAAAACATACAAAGAGGAAATATTTGTGGGCCCAAAACAAGGGAGTTAAGAAATCAAACAGCACTATGAATAGGCACAGAACTATTGTTTATGTCACCCACGAACACAGACGTGAAATGACCTATGTATAAAAGTTAGCGAACAGTCATTGACATTATATACTCCAAGGCAAAAATATCAAAATAACCAAATGCTTCTCACACATGGGAGCCACATCTTAAAAATGAAAAGAAATTCAAAATAACTTAGGTGGCTATAAATGACAAAGGAAGCAGCTGCTGTTAAAGTTTCAAGTTTCTTAATAGCTCATGTCAGCAGCCACATTAAAAAACAGGGTAATTGTTTAGATGCTTGGGCACAACTCTCTTAAGGAACTACCCATGGTATAATGGGAAAATTGAGATAAATCTGTACATCAAGGGATACAATGGCATTAGGAGAAAATTGCTTCCCACTCTCTTACTAATTTAGCAGATAAGAAGAATGTGTCAGCCTCAGATTGGTCAGTATCTAAGTAGTGGGCAGTAATTTTTATTTACTCCCGTCTTTCTGAAGAATTTAGAACGCTTCTAATATTATTTGCTAATAATCATTTCTATTCATTGCCACCAGGCATATGTCAGGATAGAGGTGGGACAGAATACCGTGTGTGTCTCTTATGTTAATTGAAGCGGTTGCTGAGGAGATAGAAAAACAGAAAATGGGGGAAATGACAACATGTACAGAGACTATTTACTATTTGCTTTCTACCCTCAACAAAGTTTTGGCTTGACAATTTTTTAAAGAAAGCCACCTCTACATCTCAAGCAGTGATGCAAATTATCTCTTCAGCTAACCCCCTGCTCTATCAAGATGATTGATCACTCCATTCCTGGTAAAAATACATGGATAGGTGGGTAAGTCTGTGGGTAGCCAATCTTGAAGGCTGGCTACCCACAGGTTGGCTACACACACTGCTTGTTTTAAGAAAATATATGGAAATGTCCAATTACAAAACAGATTAACTCAAGGGTGCTCATTTACCTTACAAAATAAAGAGGCTGTTTGGTATAGTTTTTTATCAGGTCAAGGGGAAGAGGAAACTTGAGAGCAAAGTTGTTCATGGAGTTATTTTTCGTAACAGTGGTAGCAGTTGCTGGGCCATCCCGTGAGAATCAGCACAATGATTCTGCACTCGTCACTCGAGTCAGGAGGCAGTTGGAGCATCACAACTGGCTGTGACTCCTAAGGACACGGGAATGTCTTCACGTTCAGGAAAAGCTAAAAGCATCGAGGCCATTCAAATCAAAGTTGTACCTAAATTCCTCCAGGAACATTTTAAAAACTAGGAAGGCAAGAGAAATAAAATATATTCCCTAATATAGCACTCAGATGATCATGCAACCTCTTTTATCTCATTGAAATGGAAATAGAAAACACAGGGGAAAAAATGGGAAAAGGGAGGAGTATTTTGGATTCTCCCCCAATGCTCCATTCCTACTGTTTTGTTCTGTCCCCAAACCAGAAAATGACATCGGGAACGTGAACACAATGCAGCCACGTGAGCCCTGATGAAGGCCAGGCTTTGATGAAGGAAAAGGAAGGAAGAGAATAGGCAAAATATGAAGTCCAGTTATAAGGCCACGAATAACTATGCCCTGCCGCACATAAACCATTCCTACATTCTTAAACCATTCCGCCCAGCCAGCCTACAAAGGGAGCTTGAATTCCTGGGCCCCTGGTGCTGCCAAGTATCCCGCTTTTACTGTAACAGTCTCCCCATCACCACCCTCGTCAGCCCTTCCCATTGTAGCACCTTACCCTCATGCTGCTGCCAGATTTGCTTCCTAACACATATTTTCTAGAGCTCAAACGCCTACAGCAGCTCCCCAGGGTCAGGCACTATGCTAAGGGCTTTTTGTGCATTATCTCATTTCATCCTCACTACAGTGCTATGAGCTATATTCTCATTCTTTCCATTTCACAGATGAAGAAATTGAGGCACACAGTAGTTTCATAATTTACCCAAAATTACACAGCTAGGGTACAGCGAAACACTCACAACCCCCACGTTTTAACACCAACAAAATAAAATCCAAACTCTCCAGCCTTGCCACCAAGCATCTCCGTATCTTTCCAGTCTTATTTCCATCTCTTCCCTTTCGTTTCTTCCTTACTACCTGGCACAGCACAATGCAGTCCTCGTGATGAATTCGTGTTGACTGAATGAAATGTCCAAGCTAATGAATGATCAGTCAGTTTTTATTTCATTCAAACATGGTCCTTATTTTCAATGTCACGGGGAAAAAATTGTTTCAGCGTCTTCCCAGGAAATCTCATCTTTGAACATGACACCAGGCAACAAAGAAATTGCACAAGACCGTGTTAGGTTAATTATTCATCTCCTCACTGTCAGCAAGGGCTTCCAAGCAAGGCAGCGGTAACAGATCTACACCCAGACGTGTTACAAGTCACACTAGGGTGGGGCATGGTTGTTGAATATGGGTCCCCAATCCAGGAAACAAACTCCTTACAATACACCCTTTTGTTCCTTGAAAGAAAATTTGTCAAATCTATCATAGGGCAATCATACTGGCAGTAGTCCTGAGTACCTAGAGCAAAATCGATTGCTTTATATAAATTAGGTTTTGCTTGGTGCCAACAAGTAGGATAAAGTAAAAACCCAAACTTAATCCATACAGTACTTCACAGGATACAAATCACTTACACATAACCTCTGACATCATCCCCATGGCAACGTTCTGAGGCCTTATTATTCTCCCCATTTGGCAGGGGAGGAAACTGAGTGCAAAGATGATGAGTAATGTACCCAAAACCACACAAAAGACAAGAGACCAAGTCTTCTCTCTCCAAGTCCAGCCTGAGGGTCCCAGGTGTGAAGAGCAGTTATTTTCTAACAGACCTTTCCCTCTACATACAGCCTCTTCCATGATAAAGAAAGGTTCTGCCCAACTTAGTACAAGAGTCCAAGCTGAGGAGCAGAGGCACCCAAGAAGAACCAGGAAACGGCTGGCAACAGGTTTCTGCAGGCTTAAGACGTTGGCTCCATCAACTGTACATGCTAAGTAATGGTTCTGGACAGGGTCCCTTCCTCCTCCTTGTCCCCCCTCCTCCTCCCTGCTCCCCAAAATACCTGAACAACCCAGAAGCAGAAAAGAAGAAAGTAGCAACATCCACACTTGTCCCTCCTGGCTTCCTACCCAATGCTGCAGTAAGAGCAGAGAGCAGAGCCTCATTACCTTCAACCTGGGGAGGGGGATGGGAGGGGAACTGTGATGGTTAATTTTATGTGTCAACTTGGAGGGTGTGTTTGGATTAGATTAATGTTTAAATGGATGAACTCTGGGTAAAGCAGATTGCCCTCCATAATGCTGGTGGGCTTCATCCAATCAGTTGAAGGCCTGAATAGAGCAGAAAGACCAGCCTCCCCAAGCAAGGGGCAATTCTCCAGCAGACTGCCTTGGGACTGGAGCTGCAGCCATTCCAGTGAGAGCTGCATTAGCTCCCCTGGGTATACAGGCTGCTGGCCCACATTGCAGATTTTGGACTTTCCATAATCATGTGAACCAATTCCTTATTAAAAATGCCATATAGATAGATCATATATATATGGATAATTTATATATATATATATATAAAATAGTGTGTGTGTGTGTGTGATTATACATATATATATATCCCATTGGCTCTGTTTCTCTGGAGAACCATTATTAACACAGGGACCAATTGGCAATGGTGGAATATTACGGGAGCAGATCTTTGCTACAGATGAAGAAGGATCTCTGGGATGATGAAAAGGAACTCAAAGCAGAGAGAGCATGTGGTGTCCACGTGGAGGGAAGTACTGATGTACATGTACTTTGAGGAATGACGGTGGGGGGGTGCTGGAATTGAGAAAAGTTTTGCTTAGGGAGAACTAACATTTTTAGTTATACAAGGAGAAAGTTTATTATTCTTGAAAATTAGATAATATGTAAGAAAAATGTGGTCTAAAACTCACTTTGATTATAAAAATCCCAATAGAAAACATATTTGACAATTTTTATCAATTTAACCTTCTTAAAAGAGGACAAGATTCACATTATGAAAGAGGAAGAACTTCCCAATTTTGCTCTATGTGTGGAATAATCAAGTGGCCACCAGCATACTTTTATTCAAACAGTATGCTGGGAAACAAAAAAGTTTTTATGACAGAGCAAAGGGAAAACACAACTTCCTATTTGTTTTAGATATGTAATTTAAGCAAACACAACCATTAAAACACATAATCTCTTCATCAGCTGCACTAAAGTTTATTTTTAAACAGATATTCAAAATATTTAAGCCATAATCCTATCACAGCTGCAGCTGGATCATCAATTGTCGAGTTACAGGTCTACATCACTACAGTATTTATTTTGAGGATATTTTTCATGTGGATAATTAAAAGCATACAAGTCCACATACATTTCACTTTTATTATCAAAGTAGTTTTCAAAGATGTTTCTAGGCCCAAAATATACGATAGGTGTTAACTAAGGTTAAATTCTAAAAGTATTCTTTCCATAATGAAAATCTGCACCTATAATAAAACACTAATAGGAGAATGCTGACTTATTTCAGAAATTTTAATCTACTCATGAAAACCAATTTCTTTTGGTGGCATAATTTTAAAATCACTACACTAGACAATGACAGTTAAACTTATCTATCAGTTGGGATGTTTTCAGCTGCAAACATCAGAAAAAACAACTAAAATTGGCTTAAGCAATCTGGACATTTATATCTCTCTTAGCAAAACCTTTTGAGGTAGGTTGTTCTAGCCTGAGTAGGTCAGTGGTGCAGTGATGTCATCCTTTTGCTCTGCATCTTTGGTAGTTGCTGACCACCTCCTTATGATTGGCAAAATGGTGGCAAAAGCTCCAAACAACACATCATCACACAAGAATGTCCAAAGTAGGAACACTGGAGGCAGGGAGAGGTAAGGAGTATGTACTCCCTGAACCCTCTCTCTTTTTTATAAGGGAGAAATATCTTTCCCAGAAGCCCCCAGTCTTCCAGTAAATCTCCTGGACCAGAATGAAGTCACATGACCCCTTCTAAACGAATTTGTGCCAAATGGGAATAGGATTGCCATGATCTGCTAAGAGGTCTTCATTCATCCCCTGGGGTTGGGCACATTGCAGCCGGATGCCTGAACAAAATTGGGATTCTGTTAACAAAGGAGAAAGCGGGATGGGCAATCAAGAGTCACTTCCAAAGATGGATAAAGAATAGCTTATATTATTGAATGCTTTTAGTACCACTCACCTTATTATGCACTGTTTATACATTATATCATTTAGTTCTCACCAGTCAGAGGCCATTATTATCTCCATTTTCCAGATGAAGAAACCAAAGCACAGAGTGGTCATATAGTTTTTCCAGGTAAGTGATAGAAATAGGACTGAAATCCAGACAGTCTGACCCCACAGTCAGCAAAGGCTTGGTTTGGGTGGCTACAAAAATTTTAAAGCAGAAAAGACAACTGAGGTGGCTATAAAATTCATCTGGGGAGGTAAGCTAGTAAAAGGAGAAAAGTTTTAGGGGCTTCCCTGGTGGCACAGTGGTTAAGAATCCACCTGCCAGTGCAGGGGACACGGGTTCGATGCCTGGTCCAGGAAGCTCCCACATGCTGCAGAGCAACTAAGCCCGTGCGCCACAACTACTGAGCCTGTGCTCTAGAGTCCTCGAGCCACAACTACTGAAGCCCGCACACCCTAGAGCCCATGCACCACAACTACTGAGCCCACACGCCGCGACTACTGAAGCCCGCATGCTCTAGGGCCCGTGTGCCGCAACTAACGAGACCGTGTGCTGCAACTACTGAAGCCCTCATGCCTAGAGCCTGTGCTCCACAACAGGAGAAGGCACTGCAACGAGAAGCCCACACACCACAATGAAGAGTAGCCCCCACTCGCCACAACTAGAGAAAGCCCACGTGCAGCAACGAAGACCCAACGCAGCCAATAAATAAATAAATATTTTTTTAAAAGGAGAAAAGTTTTAAAGCCCCTCAAATTTCAAATAAAAGGCATCTTATTTCAGTCTTATTTCACCCATTTTTACTGCATTAAGGCAAAGAAGGAAGAAAAATTATTCCAGCGTTCCACTTTAGAACGCTCCTCTTAAAATATCTTTTATTTATTGCTAAAACTTTTTGTTTTAAACTTCACATATATTGCCAACACCATAAAATAAAACTGTTTATTTCTTGATAATCTTTTTACATATTTTATTACAATATATAAACACATACATTTTACTTTGCTTTCTTCCAAATCTTTTTCACTTCCAGTCTTCCTGAATATCATTTGGAATAGCTAAAAGAAAATTCCAATTTTATCTCTCGATTGTTGTCCACCTACATTCCTTCTAATTTTTCACCATCAGAAATAACAATACAATAAATGGGGGGTTTTCCTTATAGCTTTTTTTCTTCTTTAGCAGTTTGTCTTTAGAATAGGTTCCAAGAAGTGGAATGGCCAGGTCAAAGGGTCTGACCATTTGTATGACTTTTAACATCCACTGTCGATGGGCTTCAAAAAGAACTGAGCTATTAACATTGCTGCCAGAAATGTAAGAATGTACTCATTTTCTCAGGTCACATTAGCTTTGTTTTATTTATATTTGTATTCATTAAGTAGCCATAAAATGGTTTCTCATTACTTTTTTACTTCCATTTCTTTGATTTGGAGTGGAGCATTTCCCCATAGGCGTGTGTGCAAGTATTTCCTCCTGTGAAAAACCTGTTCCTATTCCCTGCTCATTAATCCTTCTGGGTTTTGGTGCTGTTGTGATTCACATATTCCAAAACAAAGTTGGCTTAATTTCATTTCTGCAAACTGCATGCAGACTAAATGACTGGTTTATCTAGACTTACACTTGGGTGGACCCAAATTCCAGCTTGTTTCCCAGAATTCCTAGGTTTCAACAACTGAGGCATAACTGTCCATCTTAGTGATAAAAATATGAACAAGAATGTTTCCACTGCTTATTTTTTCCCCCAAGACACATATTAAGACCACTACACTCAAAAATTCTAAGAGTAATATTAACATATATACATCAATCCTTGTTTTCATTGTCAACTACACTCTGTAGATAAAGGATCATCCTTTCGCTATGGGATAATAGCCTTTATAAGATTTCTTTTGTGCTTTTATCCCAAAATTGCTAGGTAGGTGCAAACTCCTAGGGGAAAAAAAAAACAGTATCTTCAGATTTTGTTTTCCTTAAGTATATAAAGAGGAAAAAAAAGCCTCCTCAAAACAACATATACAATAAACTCTTCAATCATCTTTTAGCAAAAAAGAAAAGGCATACAAAGGGGCAAGAAGGATAAACTAGGAGTTTGGGATTAACGTATAGCACAGGGACCTATATTCAATATCTTGTAATAACCTACAGTAATGGAAAAGAATCTGGAAAAGTATATATATATATTATATATAATATATATATATATATGAACCACTTTGCTGTACACCTGAAACTAACACATTGTAAATCAACTATACTTCAATACAAAAAGAAAAAGTAAAAGCATAAGGCACATTGTTATAAACACTTTTTTTAGACTCTACCACTTTGCCTCTTATCTCCTTCTGTTACCTAAATATTTATTCTCAAACCAGAATCACTAAGAGAGCCTTTTAAAAATATAGATTCCCACCCCATGCCCCAAATCCGCGGGGCTGCAGCCTAATAATCTATACTTTTAAAATATTCCCCAAGTTTCCAAATCTTTTAGCTGCAAAATTCTCATTTTAAACTAACTCTTAACAAGAACCATAAGGCTAACATTTAAATTGATTTTAAATCCTGCTAAGCAAAAGATCTGCATTTACTTCTGTAGTGTTTTGGAAAAAGCTCTTGAAAGATAATTTACACTCTTAATTAATCTTTTACCTAAGAAAGAGCAGAGGCCAGAGACAAACATTTTTGACCCTCAGCCCTTTGCAAGGTAAAGTAAGGATCACATGGTATCCAGGACCAACACTGGTACCAATTTACCCTCATAGTGCTTCCTGAAGGAAGTATTCAGGAATCCTTAGTCCTATTGCAAAGGGCTTGTTATTGTTTTTTCTTTGTTTGCTTGTTTACAAATAACCAAAATCAACTTGTATGAGGGTAGTTAACCATAAGTAATTTTATTTTTTCAAACTTTTCCTTGATGTTATGGGGAAGTTATTTTTTATGTTTCAGGAGAAAATGAAAGGGGATTCGTAAAAAACCTAGGTGGCATTCCCCATTTATTCACTGGCTGCTTTTGAATTCTCTTTGCTGTCAGGCATTATTAGAATCTTATTCTAAGATGTCCCAAAGCACAGTGGATAGTTTATTAATGCCTTCAGTAATGCTGATTTCTGCATTATTCTATGAATATCAGTTATTCTATATGTACGTATTCCACATATGTATATAAAGAGAAACTTGGATGCACTTGAAAACCAGAAGAATGTTAATGCAGAAGCCTTCATAAGTCAGTGCTTTACTAACTCTCCAGCGTATTTCCACATAGGTATTTAAATCACAGAAAATCACTTCAGCTGCAGCCTCAGCTGGGTGGAGAAAAGGCCCTGTGGTTAGAGTTTTATCTTCTTTCTGTAGCCAAGAAAAAGAAAGTCACACTATGTTAGGTGGACGCTCAGCAGACAAGGGCAACACTATGTGGTCCTACAGTCAACAAGCAAAAGGGTTAACTGTGGCCTCCTGCACTGACTCAGTCTTATTATTCAGCCTCATTCCAGAAACAATATTAATAAGCAGGGGTTCCTTGAAAGATTAATGTTTCTGAGCTCAGCCACCCCCAGTGGGAGTATTCTCTATCCAATTCTATAACACGCAGGCTGCAAATCTTCTGGCCTCATTGAACTAAAACAGGTAAAAGCACTCAGTATCTTCCTCCATGGTTTCATGTTAAGCTTTCAGCTCCCGCCTGTAATCGGCCAGAAATTTTGGTGCTTCCTGAACTATCCTACTGAAGCATCCTAACAGCAGAGGAGCAGATCCCAAATACAAAATTAAATTACTCTCCCTTGGGGTTATCTTAAGATATCTTGTATATGTTCCATCTTAGTCTCTGTTGTATTAATGCATTTGCTTTAATAGCAAATAATGTTTCTTCTAAAACTCTAGGAAAAATGGATACTCCAGAAGGAGGAAGATGTATTACAGCACTTCGTGTACCCAGTGGGGTGCACACCCATCAGATTGTCTGCCTTATTCAAAACGTTCCCCTTCCCAATTACAAACCACCTCCACAAAGCAAGTTCCTGAGAGCCATTTGTGCAATATGCTGCCCCAGGCCCTCACCGTGTTAACCGAACCACAAGGCCCAGGGGGGGACCAGGAGGTTCCCCATCCAGGGAATGTGAGGAGATGGAGAGCAAGACGTCTCTCTCTTTGGCTGGAGCTGTAGCCACGTGTCCCCCTATGTAATCCGAGGAGACAAGAAATGTAGTCTTCAGAAAGGCAGCAAATGAAGAAAACAGAGAGAAGCAGAGGCGAGAGGTAGAGTGAAAATGCCACCTGGGTCCCCGAGATGTCCAGTCAGGGGGGCCAACCTTCCTGGAACTGGACTCCATCAATTTGGAAGCTTAGCTCTCTGAGTAGTTCACCTCAGCGCGCCACAGGGAACTGCACTTTGGGAAACACGAGCTAAAGTGATGGAAAAGGCAACCCAGGGCCTTGTTCATCATAAGGTGAATCACTTTTGCTGTGGGTGCGACCTTTGTTCAAACAGCAATTCTTTTTTTTTTTTTAATGTTTACTTATTTTTTCTTATTAGTCACCCATTTTATACACATCAGTGTATACATGTCAATCCCAATCTTCCAACTCATCACACCACCACCCCCACCACACGCCGCTTCCCCCCCCTTGGTATCCATACGTTTGTTCTCTACATCTGTGTCTCAATTTCTGCTCTGCAAACCAGTTCATCTGTACCATTTTCTAGGTTCCACATATATGTGTTAATATCCAATATTTGTTTTTCTCTTTCTGATTTACTTCACTCTATATGAAAGTCTCTCAGTCTATCCACATCTCTAAAATGGCCCAATTTCGTTCCTTTTTATGCCTGAGTAATATTCCACTGTACATATATGTACCACATCTTCATTACTCATTCTTCTGTCGATGGGCATTTAGGTTCCTTCCATGACCTGGCTATTGTAAATAGTGCTGCCATGAACACTGGGGTTCATGTGTCTTTTTGAATTATGGTTTTCTCTGGGTATATGCCCAGTAGTGGGATTGCTGAGTCATATGGTAATTCTTTTTTAGGTTCCTTAAGGAACCTCCATACTGTTCCCCACAGTGGCTGTATCAATTTACATTGTCACCAACAGTGCAAGAGGGTTCCCTTTTCTCCACACCCTCTCCAGCATTTGTTGTTAGTAGAATTTCTGATGATGCTCATTCTAACTGGTGTGAGGTGATACCTCATTGTAGTTTTGATTTGCATTTCTCTAATAATTAGTGATGTTGAGCAGCTTTTCATGTGATTCTTGGCCATCTGTATGTCTTCTTTGGAGAGATGTCTATTTAGGTCTTCTGCCCATTTCTGGATTGGGTTGTTTGTTTCTTTAATACTGAGTTACATGATCTGTTTATATATTTTGGAGAATAATCCTTTGTCCATTGATTCATTTGCAAATATTTTCTCCCATTCTGAGCATTGTCTTTTCGTGTTGTTTATGGTTGCCTTTGCTGTGCAAAAGCTTTGAAGTTTCATTAGGTCCCATTTGTTTATTTTTGTTTTTAAATCCATTACTCTAGGAGGTGGATTGAAAAAGATCTTGCTGTGATTTATGTCAAAGAGTGTTCTGCCTAGGTTTTCCTCTAAGAGTTTTATAGTGTCTGGTCTTACATTTAGGTCTCGAATCCATTTTGAGTTTGTTTTTGTGTATGGTGTTAGGGAGTATTCTAGTTTCATTCTTCTACATGCAGCTGTCCAGTTTTCCCAGCACCACTTACTGAAGAGACTATCTTTCCTCCATTGTATATCTTTGCCCCTTTGTCATAGATTAGTTGACCATAGGTGCGTGGGTTTATCTCTGGGCTTTCTATCTTGTTCCACTGATCTATGTTTTTGTTTTTGTGCCAGTACCATACTGTCTTGATTACTGTAGCTTTGTAGTATAGTCTGAAGTCAGGGAGTCTGATTCCTCCAGCTCCGTTTTTTTCCCTCAAGACTGCTTTGGCTATTCGGGGTCTTTGGTGTCTCCATACAAATTTTAAGATGATTTGTTCTAGTTCTGTAAAAAAAATGCCATTGGTAATTTGATAGGGATTGCATTGAATCTGTAGATTGCTTTGGGTAGTAGAGTCATTTTCACAATATTGATTCTTCCAATCCAAGAACATGGTATATCTCTCCATCTGTTGGTGTCATCTTTAAGTTCTTTCATCAGTGTCTTATAGTTTTCTGCATACAGGTCTTTTGTTTCCCTAGGTAGGTTTATTCCTAGGTATTTTATTCTTTTTGTTGCAATGGTAAATGAGAGTGTTTCCATAATTTCTCTTTCAGATTTTTCATTAGTGTATAGGAATGCAAGAGATTTCTGTGCATTAATTTTGTATCTTGCAACTTTACCAAATTCATTGAATAGCTCTAGAAGTTTTCTGGTGGCATTTTTAGGATTCTCTATGTATAGTATCATGTCATCTGCAAACAGTGACAGTTTTACCTCTTCTTTTCCAATCTGTATTACTTTTACTTCTTTTTCTTCTCTGATTGCTGTGACTAGGACTTCCAAAACTATGTTGAATAATACTGGTGAGAGTGGACATCCTTGTCTTGTTCCTGATCTTAGAAGTAATGCTTTCAGTTTTTCACCATTGAGAATGATGTTTGCTGTGAGTTTGTCTATTATGTTGAGGTAGTTTCCCTCTATGCTCACTTTCTGGAGAGTTTTTATCATAAATGGGTGTTGAATTTTATCAAAAGCTTTTTCTGCACCTACTGAGATGATCATATGGTTTTTCTTCTTCAATTTGTTAATATGGTGTATCACATTGATTGATTTGCATATATTGAAGAATCCTTACATTGCTGGGATAAATCCCACTTGATCAAGCTGTATGATCCTTTTAATGTGTTGTTGGATTCTATTTGCTAGTATTTATTTTGTTGAGGATTTCTGCATCGTTGAGGTTTTTTGCATCTATATTCATCAGTGATATTGGTCTGTAATTTTCTTTTTCTATAGTATCTGTCTGGTTTTGGTATCAGCATGATGGTGGCCTCATAGAATGAGTTTGGGAGTGTTCCTTCCCCTGCAATTTTTTGGAAGAGTTTGAGAAGGATGGATGTTAGCTCTTCTCTAAATGTTTGATAGAATTCACCTGTGAAGCCATCTGGTCCTCGACTTTTGTTTGTTGGAAGAGTTTTAATCACAGTCTCAATTTCATTACTTGTGATTGGTCTGTTCATATTTTCTATTTCTTCCTGGTTCAGTCTTGGAAGTTTATACCTTTCTAAGAATTTGTCCATTTCTTCCAGGTTGTCCATTTTATTGGCATAGAGTTGCTTGTAGTAGTCTCTCAGGATGCTTTGTATTTCTGCAGTGTCTGTTGTAAATTCTCCTTTTTCACTTCTAATTTAATTGATTTGAGTCCTCTCCCTCTTTTTCTTGATGAGTTTGGCTAATGGTTTATCAATTTTCTTTATCTTCTCAAAGAACCAGCTTTTAGTTTTTTTGATCTTTGCTATTGTTTTCTTTGTTTCTATTTCATTTATTTCTGCTCTGATGTTTATGATTTCTTTCCTTCTGCTAACTTAGGGTTTTGTTTATTCTTCTTTCTCTAGTTCCTTTAGGTGTAACGTTAGATTCTTAGAGATTTTTCTTGTTTCTTGAGGTAGGATTGTATAGCTATAAACTTCCCTCTTAGAACTGCTTTTGCTGCATCCCACAGGTTTTGGATCATCATGGTTTCATTGTCATTTGTCTCTAGGTGTTTTTTGACTTCCTCTTTGATTTCTTCAGTGATCTCTTGGTTATTTAGTAACGTATTGTTTAGCCTCCATGTGTTTGTGTTTTTTACGTTTCTTTCCCTGTAATTGATTTCTAATCTCATAGTGTTGTGGTCATAAAAGATGCTTGACATGACTTCAATTTTCTTAAATTTACTGAGGCTTGATTGGTGACCCAAGATGTGATCTATCCTGGAGAATGTTCCATGCACACTTGAGAAGAAAGTGTAGTCTGCTATTTTTGGATGAATGTTCTATAAATATCAATTAAATCTATCTGGTCTGTTGTATCACTTAAAGCTTGTGTTTCCTTATTAATTTTCTGTCTGGATGATCTGTCCGTTGGTGTAAGTGAGGTGTTAAAGTCCCCCACTATTATTATGTTATTGTCAATTTCCTCTTTTATAGCTGTTCGCATTTGCCTTATGTATTGAGGTGCTCCTATGTTGGGTGCATATATATTTATAATTGTTATATCTTCTTCTTGGATTGATCCCTTGATCATTACATAGTGTCCTTCCTTGCCTCTTGTAACATTCTTTATTTTAAAGTCTATTTTATCTGATATGAGTATTGCTACTCCAGCTTTCTTTTGATTTCCATTTGCATGGAATATCTTTTTCCATCCCCTCACTTTGTCTGTATGTGTCCCTAGGTCTGAAGTGGGTCTCTTGTAGACAGCATATATATGGGTTTGTTTTTGTATCCATTCAGCAAGCCTGTCTTTTCTTTTGGTTAGTGTATTTAATCTATTCACATTTAAGGTAATTATCGATATGTATGTTCCTATGACCATTTTCTTAACTTTGGGAGGTTTCTTTTTGTAGGTCCTTTTCTCCTCTTGTGCTTCCCACTTAGAGAAGTTCCTTTAGCATTTGTTGTAGAGCTGGTTTGGTGGTGCCGAATTCTCTTAGCTTTTGCTTGTCTGTCAACTTTTGATTTCTCCATTGAATCTGAATGAGATCCTTGCCAGGTAGAGTAATCTTGGTTGTAGGTTCTTCCCTTTCATCACTTTAAGTATGTCATGCCACTCCCCTTCTGGCTTGTAGAGTTTCTGCTGAGAAATCAGCTGTTAACCTTATGGGAGTTCCCTTGTATGCTATTTGTCGTTTTTCCCTTGCTGCTTTCAATAATTTTTCTTTGTCTTTAACTTTTGCCAATTTTACTATGTGTCTCGGCCTGTTTCTCCTTGGGTTTATCTTGTATTGGACTCTCTGCACTTCCTGGACTTGGGTGGCTATTTCCTTTCCCATGTTAGGGATGTTTTCTACTATAATCTCTTCAAATATTTTCTCGGGTCCTTTCTCTCTCTCTTCTCCTTCTGTGACCCCTGTAATGTGAATATTGTTGCCTTTAATGTTGTCCCAGAGGTCTCTTAGGCTGTCTTCATTTCTTTTCATTCTTTTTTCTTCATTCTGTTCTGCAGCAGTGAATTCCACCATTCTGTCTTCCAGGTCACTTATCCATTCTTCTGCCTCAGTTATTCTGCTATTGATTCCTTCTAGTCTATTTTTCATTTCAGTTATTGTATTGTTCATCTCTGTTTTTTTGTTCTCTAATTCTTCTAGATCTTTGTTAAACATTCCTTGCATCTTCTCGATCTTTGCCTCCATTCTTTTTCCGAGGTCCAGGATCATCTTCACTATCATTATTCTGAATTCTCTTTCTGGAAGATTTCCTATCTCCATTTTATTTCGTTGTTTTTCTCAGGTTTTATCTTGTTCCTTCATCTGGTACATAGCCCTCTGCCTTTTCATCTTGTCTATCTTTCTGTGACGTGGTTTTTGTTCCACAGGCTGCAGGATTGTAGTTCTTGCTTCTGCTGTCTGCCCTCTGGTCCAACAGCAATTCTTAATTTAAAAAAATTAAAAACGAAGAGACACAAGGGCAGTAAAACTAAATTAGTAACCAGACAGGCTCCTATTTGGATAGAAATTAGGTATTCCTTCTTACCTAGCAAGAAGGAACCAATCTAACCTGCCTTGCCTTAAACTGTCATAGTTTTGGAATTGATAATCTATAAATTATAAGTTGGGAGCATAAAAATTTTAAAAAGAGGAAGAAGTGCAGGCCTGTGCTTAGTCTTTAGCAGGACTATGAACTTCCCTTTTCTCCAGGTT
The DNA here is from genome assembly GCF_059928025.1 of Delphinapterus leucas. Taxonomy (NCBI): domain Eukaryota; kingdom Metazoa; phylum Chordata; class Mammalia; order Artiodactyla; family Monodontidae; genus Delphinapterus; species Delphinapterus leucas. The sequence goes on along the minus strand of NC_143136.1, from coordinate 38,153,559 downwards.
GTTATGTGCTCTGCTGTTGTCAGCACCGTCAGTGTGCAAAGAGGCTGCCCCACTACAGACTGCCACGTGTCCACCAGCACAAGAAAGCCAGAGAAAGCAGGGCTAGAGCGCTGATGAAGAGTAACAGTGCACCTCCTCCAGTCACATCATGGAAGCCAGAGCAGACACCATGCTTAATGGAAGGACACCCACCAAACAGAGAAATGCTTCATCATGCGTCTGTGGTGTTCATTGCAGGAGACCTTTTAAATGGGTGGTTACTAAGTACAGTTTAAAAATAGTAAGGGGGCTTCCCTGGTGGCACAGTGGTTGAGAGTCCGCCTGCTGATGCAGGGGACACGGGTTCATGCCCCGGTCCGGGAAGATCCCACATGCCGCGGAGCGGCTGGGCCCATAAGCCATGGCCACTGAGCCTGTGCATCCGGAGCCTGTGCTCCGCAATGGGAGAGGCCACAACAGTGAGAGGCCCACGTACCGCAAAAAAATAGTAAGGAATCTTAATCCATCTGTTCTAAATCAAGAAAAATGACTGAAGGAAATTCTTATCATATTCTGAATTTATATTTTTGTAATGGGGGCTGTCTTTTGTACACATGGTTTGAGAGAAAATGTATGGATGACCTATAACTTGAACCCATTTTCAAATCTAAAATACAGAGTCTTTGAATTCATACCACTTTCACTTATTGTTCTAAACAGCAGAAAATAAGACAAATGGGGAAAGTAATTTAAAAAAGAGAGATTTCAGATAAAGAACGAGTTTCTAGCAAATGCCCAACAGTGGACCAGGCTGGACCAGGCTGGTTTCTAAATCACTAGGAGTGTGAACTTAAAACAGTTAGGACAGTTAGCCCCTGTCAGGAGCACCGGTAGAAGAGATTCCTGTCTTTCTGTGTCTTTAACTGTGTGCCTTTAAAAGACACTTTAACTTTAAAACCAACATTTAGATATTCTCCACATATCAACAGTTTTACAAAAGGTACATGTAGGCACAACAGAGCCAAAGGTAAGACAGTTTGAATACAAGCATCTACGTACAACAAAGTTAACAAAACCAAAGTGCATTATAGTCATTACATCAGGAAATAAATCAGCCTGGGGAAGGCAAAGGGGAAATTTTATATGTATATATATATATAGATAGATAGATAGATAGAGATATATTTATATTTATATAGTTATATATTCATATATATATATGGTAGATGTTTAACTTTAGGAAATATATATATATATATATATATTTCCTAAAGTTAAACATCTACCTTCCAGGCTCAAGTTTTCTAAAAAATACACTTTAAGACTCATTCTGAATGGAGATACTAATTGCTCCTAACTTAAAAGGATTCTTCTATTAAATGACTTAATTTTTTGTTAAAAAAAACAGATTATTTCTGAAGAAGACATCACTAATCTCCTGTAGAATGGATTTAAAGCAAAGGCCTAGGTGTTTCAGAAAATGGCACAAGAAAAGAAGGGGGTATAAGGCTCTACACATAAATAACAAATCGAGAAGCTCATATTCTGAGCCAATTATTTCCTATGAAATTTGAGCAGCCACATGCCCCTAGTCCAAGACTTCTACATATCCCCAATAAACAGTGAACTGTGCTGTGAGGGGCTTCAAACCTTCTCAACCTTCTTTTGTTCAACACAGAATGTGACAAAGTGAGAGAGTGGCATGGACATATATACACTACCAAAGGTAAAATAGATAGCTAGTGGGAAGCAGCTGCATAGCACAGGGAGATCAGCTCGGTGCTTTGTTACCACCTAGAGGGGTGGGATAGGGAGGGTGGGAGGGTGGGAGACTCAAGAGGGAAGAGATATGGGAACATATGTATATGTATAACTGATTCACTTTGTTATAAAGCAGAAACTAACACACCATTGTAAAGCAATTATACTCCAATAAAGATGTTAAAAAATAATAATAAATAAATAAATAAATATGGTCTTGTCTCTGGTGAAAAAAAAAGATAAAGACTATACAAAGAGAGGAAGGAAAAAAAAAAAAACTGGACTCATGCTGTGGGTGCCTCAGGAGGTGTAGAAAATAGAGAAGTCAGTAGATGTCTCCAAATCTCAGAGAGCAGCCTGCCTTCATAAAAATGGAGGAAAAAGTGAAAACATGAACCCAGCCCCTAAGAAACGAGCACACCGCTTGCACAGGTTTAGGGTTTAAAATGCAGGTGCCTGAGCTTAAGCAGATTTCGGGACTGGCTTGGAGGCAGCTGCAGTAACTGCAGATTTCTTTACAGTCAAGGTAGTCAGCTTTCTTTTAGGTCACTGTGCAAAGGAAGTCAGTTAGCCAAACATGGGGACCAATGTAGACCCACAGAAAGCTGGATATTTGCCAGTTCAACATGATTCGACAATAGTTTTAAGAAGTATTCTTTTAAAAAAAAAAAGCTAAAGCCACACAGAATATTTTTACTTGATAAAACTTAGAATCAACACACAATACTAGTCTGCTTTTTACTGATTATTATAAATCTTTAGGAAAAAACCGTCATGACTTTCTTCAGTTCCATTTTCCTGCTCTTTTTCTTTTAGTATCTTAAAACACATTTTTTGCACAAATATTTTTTACTGAGGTAAAATATACATAACATTAACTTTACCAGTTTAAGCATTTTCAAGTGTACAATTCAGCGGCATTAACAACATTGTTATGCAACCATCACCACTATCTCCAGAATTGTTCCATTATCCTATATGGAAACTCTGTACCTATTAAACAACAACTTCCCCCTTGCCTCCTACCCCTACCCCTGGTAAGCACTATTCTACTTTCCATTTCTACGAATTTGACTACCATGTAAGTGGGATGTTGCAATATTTGTCCTTTTCTGTCTGGCTTATTTCAGTTAGCATAATGTCTTCGAGATTCATCCATGTTGTGGCATGTTTCAGAAATTCACTCCTTTTGAATGCTAACATTCCATTGTATGTATATACACATTTTGTTTATACATTCATCTGTCGATGGACATGTGAGTTGTTTCCATCTTTAGGCTATGTGAATAATACTGCTCTGATCATTGGTATACCACTATCTGTTCAAGTCTCAGCTTTCAATTATTGTGGATATATATGCAGAAGTGGAGTTGTTGGGTCAAATGTCTTCACTGCTGCGTGCAGGCTTTCTGTAGTTGCGGCAAGCAGGGGCTACTCTTCGTTGCGGTGCCCGGGTTTCTCACTGCGGTGGCTTCTCTTGCTGCGGAGCACGGGCTCTAGGCGCACGGGCTTCAGTAGCTGTGGCATGTGGGCTCAGTAGCTGTGTCTCGGGGACCGGGGATCGAACCCATGTGCCCTGCACTGGCAGGCGGATTCTTAACCACTGTGCCACCAGGGAAGTCCTCAAATGGTAATTCTGTGGTATATTTTTTGAGGAAATGCCATACTGTTTTCCACAGCAGCTATACCATTTTTACATTCCCACCAGCAATGCACAAGGGCTCCAGTTTCTCTGTGACCTAACCAACACTTACTGTTTTCTGTTTTCTTTTGATAACAGCCATCTTAATGGGTACGAAGTGATATCTCATGGTGGTTTTGAGTTGCATTTCCCCAGTCATTAGTGACCGTTCCAGTTTCTTTTAAATGGTGTTTCAAAATACGTCTTCTTATTTTGCTTCGGTATCTCTTTCTATATGACAGAAATGTAGTCACTGCTCTAAGGAGATAATCATGAAATGCTCTGGGAGCTCTGAAAAACTTCCAACACACTCAAACTAAGAAGCCAAAGTTTCCACTATCTAGGTCTCAACCAGTGCCAAATCCCTGGGGCCTGGACATAAAGGGTACTTCCAAAAACTCCTTCCAGGTTCTTAAAGACGAGGTAAAACAGCCTTAAGCACAGTCCTCCTATATTGCCAATAATGTCTTTGTTGTCAAGATTAACTAGCTAGCTGAGTGAGAGGAAAGCAGGATGGGCCCAGGGCTCTGGGGTCATGAGGCTGGTGCGCTGAGTCAGGTACTCCTACTCCTACCCGAGGCCTTAGTTGATCAGCTCCTGCTCATGCATGCACACGCGTGTGTTCACGTGTGCACACATGCATTCTCTGGCACCCCTCCCAAAGCCACAGCCTAACAACACAACCCAGCAATAGATTCAACCTCCTCATTATAAAAGTAACTTCGTAAACCTGAGACGCGAAGACAAATTCAGGCACTTAAAAGATCTTGGAATTAAAAGTCCTGCTGTGAGATAACTCCTTGCGAAATTCTCTGCATCTGGGTCCCTCTTTGTCTAGCCCGCCATGACTCTGCAAATCCTATAAATAATCTCTCTTTCCCTTCTCCATCTAAGCTAACCTAACTGTCTTTAGGCTGCCTGAGAAAATTTCCCTGTCAAATCTTTTCTCTTCCTTTTTCTTTATTAAACTGTCCTCCAATTCACAGTCTTTAATTCCACAGGCAACATGCATACGCTGCAGACCCCTGTGTGCTAGAGGCTGAGCTTGGTGCTGGTGATACCATGACGCGAGCAGCAAGGACTCTCCATGGAGAATGTCTGCCTTCTCTGGGTTCCTACTTTACCTAAAATCCTGAAGTATCTCTGGGGGCTTATAACCACTCTTTCTTCATCTATAAACAGAGGGTCACTTATACTATAACTCATTGAAAAATAATGTGGTGCAATAAAAAGGCCATGCAGCCTTATAGGTCCTTGAGCAAAATCAAGCATCTCGATGGCCTCCCCAGAAAAATGGTAATAATACCTTTCCTGGAAGCAGAGACCTGAACCAAACAGTCTTTTAAAAGGAAATTCATCAAAGGCTTTCTTGGTAAGAACAACAACAATCAAAAAGACATAGACAGTCTTTTCTAAAAACTTTCACCCAAAGTCTCTATGCTAAAGAGGAAACTTTGATGACAGCTGATACCCTGTCTCTTCGGTAGTAGCTGTCATTACCGCTGAGTCTCCTAAAGAAGGTTTAAGGTGGAGTGACAACAAGGGACCCTAGAGACTCTGAAACTTCACGGCCAAACCAAAGACCAGAACAAAGCTGGAAACACAATATATACTACTACTAAGCCAGCAAGAACACTTGCCTCATATCAAACAAGAGACAAGGCCTGCTAACTTTCCACAGATGGCCAGAAGAGAGAGCCTGCAAGTCTAGTTCACTCTTACGAGGAAAAGAGAATCTGAAGCTCAGATGTCAAAACCACCTTTGCTGTGTGTGATGAAATAAGAGAAAACCCAAGGGCAAAATGCAAACACGCACACAACTAGGAATCTCAACTAAAAATCTGTAACGTATGGTATGTGCCAGGCTTTGCAGTACGAATTTAGGTATCAGCAACGGCTCACTTCCTACCGACAAGAACAAAATATTCACGTACTTTTATACAAACCAACCTTCCTGACCATACAGTAGTTCCCTCTGATAGAGCATTCTGGGCAGAGAGCAGGAAGCAAAATCCAGACAGGAAGTAGCCAGAAAGAAGAAACGGCAGAGCTTTCTGGCACTATCTTCTTGTAGAAAAAACAAGAAACATCACTCTTATATTTTAATAAAATTATTTTAGAACCCAGACCCTAAAATTACTTATTAATATGGTTACTCACAGGGGGTGGGGGAGTTATAAATGAGTCTGTAATGTTTTGGCTCCATTCCTAGGATTTGCATAATCAAGTCAGCCCTAATTACAGACCACTAACAACTGCAGAATCAAATTCCCATCCCGAATGAAAATTTTTGACCTATTCCCCTGAGGTTGTCCTTTGAAGGCTTTTCTCACTTTGATGCATATGGATTTGTGCTAATGGAAATTCTCTGTGAAAATTCCAACTTGCCAAAATGAGTCCATTCTTTCCACAAAAGAACGTTTAAAGAAAGTATAATGACTTTTAACTTAAGAATGACAATACACCCAGAAGGAGAAAGTCTTTCCTTCTACCTGGCATCCATCTCATCCATATAAGATGGATCTCATATTGTCTTCATCATCCCTCCATCGAGAAAGGTAGGACACACCTGGGAACTTCCTTCACATCTTTTAGAAAATGAGAACCTTATCTTAACTTCTCCCAGACCCCTGAGGGTAAAGAGAAAAATCACCTTTTTATAGTTCAGGAAGTCAAAATCCATGACTCCAGATAACAGGACAAAATACTTAGGATAAAGTTAACAGGTCAGATTTCATAGGTTCTTAAAAACTAAAAACTCATCATAACGTCGATGTAGATTCATCAGTTGTAACAAATGTACCACTCAGCGGGGATGTTGATAATGGGGGTTATGCACGTGTCAGGGGCCAGGGGGTATGTGGGAAATCTCTGTACCTTCCTCTCAAATTGGCTATGAACCTAAAACTGCTCTTTAAAAAAAAACTCTCTCTCTCTCTCTCTCTACACACACACACACACACACACACTCTGCTTTAAAAGAAACTAAACTTTCTCAAATTTGTAGTAGTCATTACCACTTACAGAATGAAAATGATAGTTGGCTCAATGACAAGAAGGGTGAAAGAGTCAGCAGCCAAAAAACACTGAGAAAACCCAGTAAGACTCCTGCAGAATTGAGTCCTCATAGAATTGTTCTGTCCTATATCAACCCCTAATCTCCCTCTAGCCAAAAACCCAACTAAGGGCAAACACATCATTAACCCATTCCACACACCAGATAGCTTTTTCTTATTTTAGTCACAGAAATGCAAATGCACTTGCTTAAGTAAAAGCTTTTTTAAAATGAAAGCTTGCGTTGTCTCCTTTTTTTCTTTTTTCTTTACTGCCCCTGCCTTGTCTAATAAAAATGATTGAGTGTTTTGTTCTGTGATTCTTTAACTCCTAAGTGTGGGATATCTCATATGCAGAGAGTATTGCAGTTGAGACCACTTATGAACACAGCACATTAAATGTTGCCATGAGAATACCACAAACCAATAGGTATCACTTTCCTTTAACATTTGAAAGAGCACATGATTCCATGATATTAAAAAAAAAAGACAATATTGTACAACACAGGGAATATAGCCAATATTTTATAATAACTATAAATGGAGCATAACCTTCAAAAAAGTTGTGAATCTCTATATTGTACACCTGTAACATTTAATATTGTACATCTACTACACTTCAATTTTAAAAACAAAATAAATGGTTTTTTAATCCTATTTCAACCCTTTGGCTTTATTAGCAGCATAAAAGAAGAGCTCTAATCTGAACCACCTATGTTTTCATAAACTGAACTCCAGTAGTGAAAGTATTTTATCACACCCTCCAAGGGCTAAAATTTAAAACATATTTGGCTTGAGGTAATTAAAAATCCATCTAGAATCTATACTCCATAAAGCATATGACATATCCCTGTATAAAAAAAAATGAACTTTAGTTAAAAAAACAAAAAAAAGAAGAAGAAAGAAATCAAATGCTCACTCTCCAAGCAAAAAGTCACGAACTGGATGCAGGCCAGGAAAAAGCTGTACATGAAGGCAGCAAAGTGACTGCTCGGGCAGGTGGAACCTATCTGAAGATATGGTGGCTGCCTGGGGACCAACCAGAGGTGACCATCTAAAAAATTTTCCATCAAACACCACCATTTTCAGTTCTTTCTGATTAAGGATCAAAATAAAAGCTGTGGTAGCTGTTTCATTTTAATCATTTAGAAAGCCCCAAGTAACAGCTAAGAGATTTCTATAACATTGCCAGAGGGAAGGGGGGCAAAAGGAAAATTACACTTGAAATTATATCCTTCAGAGATCCAGTTAAGCCACTAATGTACAAGCCATGGGTGAGGAATTCATTTTAGGACTGATTACATGAACGTTAAATCACTCCATTTTTTTTAACCTTTCATATTTAAAATTTGGACTTTTTTACCCCTTATTCTTTACACAACTGAACAATGGTCCCAACCCAGGAACTTGAACTTGGAAGTGGGAAATCTTCCAGTCTGAGCATTGAAGAGTGTCACTAACCCTGTATAACCTCAGGCAAGTCATTACACCTCTCCATTCTGCCATTTCCCCACCTGCAAAAAAACAAACCACAATTCGTACTTCCTGTTGTGATGAAAAATAACTAGGGTAAGTCAAGCTCCAAAGAGACTTTCAACATGGTATATGACATTCATGCAACCAGTTTTGAAAGTCTTAGAAATAATCTCTTCCATTTAATCTATTTGCAACATAGAAAAACTTCCCATATAATCTATTAAAAATAATAAAGGAAAAGGCTTGACCCTCTCAAGTCACAGAGAATTATTCACTCTGGATAGCCTAGTTTTCTAGATTAATCTCCAAGAGGGCAGGGATTTTGTATTTTGCTTTGTAATATATCTTCAGCACCTAGAACAGTGTCCAGCACATAACAGGTGCTCATTATATATTAGATGAACAAATGAATAAAAGTTTAGCCCTCATAAATGTGGGAATGCTTTTTATTTTAGCCATTTCAGGTGGAGATTTCCTTAAAATGTGTACTACAGTAGCACCCTCTCTTACCTTCTTTAAAAGATTATAAGGATAGTAATCGCACACTTTGCTGACAGCAGAAGGTCACCGTTATATACATCCTATACTTCAAAGATGTTCTTAGCATGCTTTAAAATACTAAATCACTCCAGCATTTTTCATGCAATTTCTCAGTTATTTTATGCTTTTGTCATTTTTCCTTACTTTCCCTCTCTGTTGGGTTATCATTTCTCCCTATTGTAAACAGCCTAAAATTGGCTGTTTCTGGGTTACTGCACACTTAAAAGGCAATCAACCACAGCAGTATGTCTCAAGTAAAAGCACAAGGCTCTAAGTGAGAGCCTGGGAGTAAAGAATCCTTAGACCTTGCAATATCTAGGTGTGCCTGATCACAAGCTCTGGTTTTCAGACTACTTCCTGACTCTCCACCTTATTTTGGATAGGTAAGAGGCCAGAAAGCCAAGTTCCAAAAAGGGCATTTTAAATGAACTCATGCTACTTCAGTACGACATTTCCAGGGGCTAAGAGGCGATTGTTCCACTAGGCAGGGTATCTGGAAATTATGGCCCCAGATAACTGGTGGTTATCTAAGTAAGCAGCTGGTCTAGGGCTGGAATGGGGGTGTCCAAAACAAAACCCCTGGAGTGCAGGGAAGCCTGTCTGTCAGGAGTGGAAACCCCATTCTCGACACTGGGGTTCTGAGGGAGGAAGTCATTCCAGAAAAGGGAGGAGCTGAGAAAGAGTCATCAGAGTCGGGTGCAAGGTAGACATGACAACTTAGGAACAAAACCAAAGCCCAGGGCTTCCCTGGTGGCGCAGTGGTTAAGAATCCGCCTGCCAATGCAGGGGACACGGGTTCAAGCCCTGGTCTGGGAAGATCCCACATGCCGCGGAGCAACTAAGCCCGTGCGCCACAACTACTGAGGCTGCGTTCTAGAACCTGCAAGCCACAACTACTGAGCCAGCGTGCCACAACTACTGAAGCCCGCGCGCCTAGAGCCCGTGCTCCGCAACAAGAGAAGCCACCGCAGTGAGAAGCCCACACACCGCAACGAAAAGTAGCCCCCCGGCTAGCCGCAACTAGAGAAAAGCCCGCGCACAGCAACGAAGACCCAACGCAGCCAAAAATAAAATTAATAAATAAATTTAGAAAAACAAAACAAAAAAGCCCAATTTTCCAACGTGACACAGCGTCCCCGAGTTCAGCTGAAGCTCCTTAAATCCTCCAAGCCAAATGGGACAGGACCTACAGGTAGGGGTCAAATGTCTCAGGTTGTGGCAAAGCTGAGGAACCCAGCAGATTATGTCAGGAAAACAGGGGCAGGGGGCTGCCAACCACCCCTTTCTCCATGGCCCACAGGCATCACCTTCTCCAGGGCCCAAGGGCAAAGTGGCCTCTGTGTTTGAAATGCCCAAATGGGTGACCTATGAGAGGGCATTGCCAGTGGGTGATACAGGGGCAGGAAAACCTAAGGCACACCAAAGGGACAACTGGCCAGCCTGGAGGAAGCTACATATGTCTCCCAAACACCTATATTTGTCTCAAACATACTATATATGTCACTCCAACACTTCTCTACACGCATTACAGTGCGGTCACCTCATTTATTCCCTGAAATAACACAGTTCTCAACATGGCAGTTATGAATGATAAGCCAGAGGCTCTAGGGCCAACTTAGGAAGTCCTTCAAAGCCAGGCTTTAGCATACACATACCATGAAAATCTACTGATCTTTTTGAGAAGGGAAGAGCAAAAGTGGAAGTAGTGGTTTGGAAAGATAAATCTGGAGGGACCAGCATTGGAGATGAATTGGGGCAGGGGAAGCAGGAGCAAAGAGATCACATAGGTGACAACAGTTATCCAGGAATAATGTGATGAAAGCTCTGACAATTTTCAACTTTGGGTGAGAAAAGAGAGGGAACTATTGCTTATTTCTGTGAACGAAGCAAAATGCTGGTGTGTTTCACATTCATTATCTCATTCATTCCTCACATTAAGTCTACAAGAGGAGTATATTATTCCCACTTTACAGATGAGGAAATTGAAAACCAGAGAGGTTGAAAAGAATTGCCACACAGCATGGGTGACAGGTGGGATTTATTCCAGAATGATCTGATTCCTAAATCCCACTCGCACCAAGTGATATACAGGAGACATGACAAGGAAGGAAAGAAGGGAGGGAGGGAGGGAGGAAAGAAGGGAGAAAAATATGGAGGAATGGAGTGAGGAGAGGGGGCTCTATGTCTGTGTGCATCCGTTTCATGTGAATCATCAGCCTGCACTGAGGAAACAGCCGGGACTGAGGCCTTCCTCGTATGCATTGCTTTCAAAGAACAGAATGAGTCCATCAGACTGAAGCAGCTGATCCACAGGGAACCTCCCTAATGCCAGAGAACTAGCATTTTTAAATGGTATTTTAAATAGGAATGACCTAAAGCTCCCTATATAACCTGTGGGTTGAATGCCCAGGGGTCTTAAATCAGGCCCCATCTTACAGGGTCTTAGATTAGTATTGGTTTGGGAAAGAAATGTGATTCTTAGATAAAACATCAACAAGAAATGCACATTAGAAAAAAAATCCAACAGTTCCATGAAAAATCATTAAGCTTTGAGGTGCTGTTTATTGATCTGGGTGCTACGTACACAGGTGCCTTCATGGAGATATACACTTATTATACGTGTTCTCTTCTATATGTATAGTATGCTTCAATAAAAAGTGTTAAAATTGTCAGAGCAGAGTAATAGTTTATCCTTGCCCTATTCGAATGTAAACTGGCCTTTTATAAGCAATAAAGCAGGGTAAGTTTGAATATGGAGATAGAAGCCATTCAGACTCCTCTCTCCGAATGGAGATCCACTAAGAGAAGCACTCTACTCATAACCAGAAGGCTGTTGCCTTGGAAACAGGAGCTGTAACTACTGCAATCACACCTCGGGAGCAAAGATGGCCAAGATCTATTTCAGTTCTTAGATGCCTCGAGGAACCGCAGATGACTGTAACTATGGAAGACGGCCGATCTGTAGTAATGAAGAAGCGCATGCCAGAGTTAGAGAGACTGCAATAAAGAAAGGAAAAAAGAGAGAGAGGCGGGGACGGAGGAAGGAGAAGATGAAATTCAAGTGCAGCAAGTAAAGCCCATCTAAGGACTGACTGGCTGCCAGGCTCTGGGATTCATTCATTTCAGCCAATCCGCCCTCTTTATGGTGACCTCACAGTAGTACCTGCCAACCCCATGCCAGGTGCAGGAAACGCAAAGCTGTATAAGACTTGCCCTTCTGGGGCTTCCCTGGTGGCGCAGTGGTTGAGAGTCCGCCTGCCGATGCAGGGGACACGGTTTCGTGCCCTGGTCTGGGAGGATCCCATATGCCGCGAAGCGGCTGGGCCCGTGAGCCATGGCCGCTGAGCCTGCGCGTCCGGAGCCTGTGCTCCGCAGCGGGAGAGGCCACAACAGTGAGAGGCCCACGTACCGCAAAAAAAAAAAAAAAAAAAAAAAAAAAAGACTGGCCCTTCTGCAGGGAAAGGCACGCTCAGAGAAGTGCTCCACTCGAGGTACCAGTGCCTGGAACAAAGCAGGGAACCAACTACCCTCAGCATGAAACGGGTGCTGGAGGCTTCAGAGAGAAGGTGGCATCTTTTTAAAACTAGAATTAAAAGAATATGTGGGAGTTCCCCAGGCTGGGGTCGAGGAGGAGCGTCTCAAGCCAAGGGAATGCAGGTACAAAGGACAGAGGCATGACACAGCCCCATTCTGCTTCTCAACAGGGTGGCTACTGCAGTTCTGGGTGGGACAATTCCCCTTTAAGAGAATGTCCCACACACTGCAGGATATTTGCCATCTCTGACCCTACCCGCTAATCCCAACCGTTATGATAACTAATGTAACGCCCCCTACATTTCTAAAGGTACCAAGGAGTGCGGGTGTGCTACTGCTCGCAGCTGAGAAGCCCAAGAACCTAGGAAAACAGATGCGTGGCTGGAGCAGGGGTTGGGATGGGTGGGAGGGTGGGAGCTGAGGGTAAGGCGCAGGTGGGGACCAGAATGAAGGGCCTTGCATCCCTGCCAAGGAGTCAGACTGTCTGCCAGACGTGGAGAAGAGACAACAGATTCAAAGTAGTTACGTAGGAGGCCAAGCCCATAAGACTTGGCAGCTCACGGGCTATGAGGAGGTGGGGAAGAAGGAAGAATGGAAGAATAAAGAATAACCCCCGCAGTTTTAAGCTGGGCCAACTGAGTAAACAGTAGTGGCACTAACCAAAGGGATGACTATAGGAGTCCGAGCAGGGCTGGAGGGGATGGGAAGGCGAGGTGGAAAAGGAGTCTGAAGCACACAAGTGACATCCAGGTGGAAGGTCTAAGAAGTAATAAATAGACGAATGCTGGGGGGAGACATATGGGTTGGAAGTAAGAGAAACCTTAGCATTTACTCGCTAAGCCATTCCAAGCCATTCCTCAAGGGGCCCCCAGGAGGAGTGTTCCCCAGGTTGCTAAACAAGCCAGGAAGAGGGGCAACTGCAGGTGAAAAAGCTGAGTGCCTGGAGCCAGGCATAACTACGTGGGCAACACAGCAGAAACCAGGCACAGGCAGGCAGGAGCTAAGGAAGTAGAGCCAGCTGGCCGGGTGGAGGTGAGCAGACTAGAGATGGAATGACTGAATACAGGTGGTTTGGAACCAGCTCCCCGTTGCTGAGTGTCTACAGCCACCCTTACACACGAATCTTGGCACATGTTAGAACAGTGGCCTTCCAACTTATATGCCTGTCACTCACAGTAAGAAAATAATTTGACATCTGAACCCAGGTTAGACACAAACATCCACACCAGGGCTGGCTACACGGGCCTGTAAGCTGGGCAGCTGCACAGGGTCCCACGCTCAGAAGGGCCCCCCTCTTGGTTACGCGCTCTGCTGTTGCCATCTTGAAATCTCCAGTAATTTTTTAACAAAAGGTCCCCCATCTTCATGTTGTACAGGATCCCGCAAATTATGAGGGCAATCTTGACACATACAAATACCTTTAACCAAAGTTTCATAAAACAGTATCTCCCAACCACATGCGATAAAAAATTATATTTTCTGTTCTATTTTATTTTATTAATGCAGTTTTTTTTCCCCAGACCATTACATTCACAACCCACACATGGGTTGCAAATCACAGTTTTAAAATACTCTCTTGGGGTAAGTCAATACTAAAGGTTTGTTTGTTTTGTTTGCTGTGGTGGAAGGGGTGTGCAGATTCTTTTGAAAATTTATATTCTCTTTCCTCCACAAAGAATTTGAGGCAGTATACAGAAAATAGTGAGGGTAGCTGAAGACAAAGGAATGGCTGAAATTAACCAAGGGAAGCAGAGAGTCAGAGAAGGATTCACGAGGAACCAACACTGAGTTGGGAGGTGGGGCATTGAGGAGGAATGGTCAGAAAGGTAAAAAGAAAACTAAGAAAAAATAGGCCAAATCAAGGGAGCCAAAGAGCTTCCAGAAGGGAGTAGTCAATGAGGTCAAGAGCCCCAGAGAATATCAGACTAAGGTGAGAGCTGCATCCTGAGGCCATTGAGAAGGAACTATATCAGTCCTGGGCCACGTGGGAGAAGCGTGAGTGCAGGATGCCAAGGGACCAGGAAGACAGAAAGCGGAGAAATCAAAGACAGCACACAAAAAGGAGAGATCAAGGAACTTGGAGGAAAAGCAGAACGGGGTAAATGTTTTCTTTTTAAGAATTCTGGGAGATTCAAGGGTGAGTAAAAATCTTCCAAGACCACCAACCATTCTTTCACTTAGAAGCCCTGCTCCCCACCATATTAAACATGTAAAAATATGCCCACCTCCCACATTAAATATACATTACTTTTATCTGCGTTATAACTATATATTGAGTTGAGTTGCAAATGACTAGTTGACGTAAATGTTACGTTTTATAGGCATTTGATTAAACATATATTACCTTTTTAATATTTATTTATTTGGTTGCACCGGGTGTTAGTTGCGGCAGGTGGGCTCCCCAGTTGTGGCATGCATGGGGGATCTAGTTCCCTGACCAGGGATCCAACCCGGGCACCCTGCATTGGGAGCGTGGAGTCCTATCCACTGCGCCACCAGGGAAGTCCCCAAAAATAGATAACTTTTGATTTTAAAGTTTTCTTTCAGTATTCAAGAGGCCGACATAAACTCTTTTTTTTTCCTGATTTCAGACATATTTTTAGGCCTTTGAAAAGCTCACAGGACCAAGGCTCATAATTCCTAAGGATTAACGAAGGCTGGATGTCTCTGCAGCTTAAGGAAAGAAGTCTGGAGAGACTGAAGAAAGATGAAGAGAAAAACAAGTCAGGAAATACAAGAGGGAATGGACTGTGATAGATACAGAGCTGCTACAAAATGGTCAGAAGAGGCCGGATAACCCCACTTTTTTTAATGGCAAAGTCCGTGAATAAGCAATCCAAGGAAGAGAAACAGAGAAGGTCAATGAATGTATAAAAAGCTGCCTGCCCTCCTCAGCACTCAGGGAAACTTCCATTTTTCACATATGGGATTGGCAAAATGTTGCAAGACTAAAGACCCCCCCTAGAGCTAAGGGGGGTGTGGGGAAGCAGGGCATCCAAGACACTGCTGGGTGGAGTGTGCATTGCTAGAACTTCTGCAGAAGGTCATGGTGGCAGGCTCCAGTAACGGATGCCCCCAGGATACGAGTCTAACCTCCTCACATGCACCACTCACTGCAGGGCTGTCTCCCTGGTCCTGTGGTCTTGGCATAAATTACCTCCTGAAAGAGGCCTTTGCTCTAATGTGGAATCCTGCTTTATTTTACTCAGAGCCCTTATCTCTGCTATTTCCTACTTTATGAACGGCTTTACCTGTTTATACATAGCTTCCCCACCACCACAATGTAAACTTCTAGAAAGCAGGGAGCACCTCCCTCCCTCCCCCTTCCCCCTACCCTTTCTCTCATTCACCTCCTATTCCCAGCTCTGAGATGCCTGTAGAAGCACTATTTGGACTAACAATTTTCACTGCAGCATTGTTTTAAAAACAAAAACTGGAAACAATCTGAAAGCCCATCAACAGGGGAAATGGTTGAATAAATCACGACACATCCACACTATGGAATATTATGAAGCTAGATACTGACCTGGGGTGGGAGGGATGTCCATAATATATTGTTTTGTGGATAAAGCAATTTATAAAATATTTAGAATCATACTTCCATTTAAAAGGAAAGGAAAAACCCATGTGGTCAGTAGAGTTGCACATGTTTGAATAAGCACAGGGAAAGGTAGGAAAGGAAATGTACACAATGTTAATACTGATAGCCTTAAGGGTATGATGGCATTGGAGGGGACAGGAGATTTCATTGCTAAAGTGAGCTTATATTTTGTAATTTTAAAAAATTAAACTATTTTAAAAGAATTCTGGCCTCAAGAATATTAAACTATCATACTTTGTGTTTATTCCACCTGCTGGGGTTAACAAGGCTGACCACCCTAAGGGTTCACTGGACTTGCCTACGGCCAGCCTCGTAGCCTAGTCATCTCCCACTTGATTTGTGAAAAAGCCAAAATTATTCCAACACCCTGTAGCAGAAATGTCTTGCCTTTGATTAGAGACAGTAGTTCCCCCTGGGGGACCTGGAAATAATCTGAAAGTCTTTTCAATGGGCCACTGAGAGTCCAAACCGAAGGTGCCCAGCAAAGAGAGAGGAAGAGAGCAAAGGGTGGAGGACCCGGCCGGCGAACCTAGTAGCCAGAGCTTCCTGTGTGCATGTCAGGTTCCCAAAGCAGCTGCCAGCCACCGATTCTCCACTTGGCTGGAGACTGGGAAGTGATACTGTATCTGGAAGGCCCGAGGCACTCTTTTCAAGAGGCCCTAAATCAAAGGTCCTTGTCTCTGCCAAAAACAACCTATAAGGAAAATCTTATCACAAAACAAGCTCTCCAGCACATCAAGGATTTTTCTAATTAATTCCTTACGCTGATCAAGTGATAAAGCAAGATATTTAAAAGGACTCAGATATTTCTACCTCACTGTGCTAATCTACCTGTACGCTACTCAACCATGAAAGAAACAGTATGAATGGGAGAGGCTTTAGCAGCTCACCTGTCCCACACAGCATGGGGCACGGCACCTCACATCAACCAAATGAATGGGACTGAATAAATGAAAGAATGGGGCTTCCCTGGTGGCGCAGTGGTTGAGAGTCCGCCTGCCGATGCAGGGGACACAGGTTAGTGCCCCGGTCCGCCAAGATCCCACATGCCGCAGAGCAGCTGGGCCCGTGAGCCATGGCCGCTGGGCCTGCGTGTCCGGAGCCTGTGCTCCGCAACGGGAGAGGCCACAACAGTGAGAGGCCCGCGTACCACAAAAAAAAAAAAGAATGAATGAGAATCATCACGCTCACGTGGACATCACTGAGGGGACCTGACATTTAGAAGGCCTAGAATCCAATCCTCACTGAGATACTAGGTAGGTACCTAAACCATGGAAATTAGTGAACATTCTCTCAGCCTCAGTTTCCTCATCTATGAAATGGGAATGATAACTGTGCCTCTCCTAGGGCTACTGGGAGACACAAATGAGGATATACATGAAAGCCTGTGGTAGACGAAGGTGAGCTGCCCAGATCCCCCTTCGGGGAAGGACTTGCCTCCCAACTATGGGTAGTGTGATCGTACAAGGCTTCCAGCCACCCACTCCTTCAGGGTCTTCCTCACGGGCAGAGAGATGCCTCCCATGAGATCATGCCCTCCCTGTTGGGCCTGAGACAATCTGCATCTGGTGACTGAGGCCCAGCAGTTCTGGCCCAAAGCAGGACACCATGACTGCAAGTACTCACCCCAGGGTTTCCCACCAAGTTGGCTGAGGCCTTTTCAACCCCTTCCTCTGCCCAATCCTGCTTCTTTCCCTTCCTGGGTACCAGTTTCTAATGAGCATCTTCTACCCCAAATTCCATGCATCTGCTTCCAGAGAACCCAACCTGCAACAAAGCCCTTTGGCTGTCTACAGTACCTCACAGCTTCCATAATGTGACAAAGAGCAAAGGCCAATTCTGGTTTAGGAAGAAAAAAATATATCATGCTCATAAACTTTTTTTTTTTTTTTTTTGGCATAGGTGCCATTTATTTCGAAGTATTCCAAGTCTGGTAATTCATTCATATTCACCACATGTGTACACAACATCATGTCCTGGGGCCAACCTGCTGGGGGCCACAAGGGCTCTGTAATGATTATAGTTTAGGGCTGATGTCTATCTCCTTGGTGTGGCTCTTGGTGGGGGGTCACGTCCCTAGAGGCTTTGGAATTGGGTAAGCAGCTTTTGGTTGTTACACTGATTGCAGGGCTCTGCTGGCATTTGCGGATGGAGAAGCAGAAATGCTAAATGCCTACAATGCTCCAGAAGGCCCCTCTTGATAATGGATTGTCCCATGTCCCACACGACTTTCAAAAAAGAGAACAAAAGTTTGTATCATCATCTGACTCTAGGTCTCAACTCTACATTTCACAAAAGTGTTTTGTTCAGTTTTAAATACACTGAATTTTCTAAGAATTCAATTATCCTATAAATCGAGGGAAAGGTGTACTTTATTCTATTAAGGACTTTACCAACAGTTTTTTTTATCATCTCCAAAAGTCATGACAGTTTCAGGAGTGTCACTTACGATTATTGAGTCACCTCTATAACATACCTGTGTTGGTCTGTATTTGTAGCTATCTTAGTCTTAGTGATAAACATAAAGATTTATTTAGCCTTTATTTCTAAGGTTTTATATACGATTTCTGATAATATTCAACTGAACTAGTCCTTAAATCCAAACTGATTTATGATAAGAGCAAATATCTCTCTCATTATGTCTTCTAATGTAACTGTGCACATATTGAAATACAAGCTATTTTATTATGAATTATTTTCATGTTACTTCTCTATATTACAGTTAGAGGCTTATGTTGTTGTTGTTGTTTATACTGTGTGTAAGTGAGGCCTATTATCTGTGAGTTTCATTTCAGGAAGTAAAGAGGATGTTACAAAATATATAAAAGGGGATGTTAGGTTTGATGGCTTATAGAATTGATTCTAAAACTGGGGTGTGAGACCCACCCTCAGCAGAAACATCTGTGGCATTCATAAAAAAATCAAGGTTCCGGGCTTCCCTGGTGGCGCAGTGGTTGAGAATCTGCCTGCTAATGCAGGGGACATGGGTTCGAGCCCTGGTCTGGGAGGATCCCACATGCCGCGGAGCAACTGGGCCCGTGAGCCACAATTACTGAGCCTGCGCGTCTGGAGCCTGTGCTCCGCAACAAGAGAGGCCACGACAGTGAGAGGCCCGCGCACCGCGATGAAGAGTGGCCCCCGCTTGCCACAACTAGAGAAAGCCCTCGCACAGAAACGAAGACCCAACACAGCCAAAAATAAATAAATTTATTTTAAAAAAAAAATCAAGGTTCCCAGGTTCCAACCCAGACTCACCAGAATGTTCTCTGGGGCTAGAACCCAGGAATCTGTATTTTTTCAAAGCTCCTCAGGTGATTCTGATGCTCATCCAGGCTTTGTAGCCACAGCCATGGAGGAGAGAGGGGACACCAAGCCATCGCCTAGCCTGGAGGTGTAACCATAACATTAGGCACTTAATCGGCAAATGTGTACTAACAAAGTGCTATGGGAATTCAAGAAAGGGAGATGCTAGCCTGGGGGAGGTGTCTTGAAGAGGGCGCACTGGCGTGGGGATCTGAAAAACAGTGATCCCGGGAGCCTCATCTCTGGGGAGCATCACTGCAGGAGCCCTTTACATAAAATTAGCTCTGTCAATACTCACGGCTACCCTCTGGGTAAATATCATTCCTGTCCAGGTCTTTCAGAAGAAAATACTGAGGCCCAGGGAAGTCAGGTAACTTAAGGTTTCAAACTCAGCTCTTACAGCCCCAGAGGACAGGGCTTAACCATCCAGCTAACACTTGGGACCTGGCCCAGGGGAAAGGAGGTGGGTTTGGGGGAGGGCCCAAGGATTTTCAAGAAGGATGATTTCTATTCAAAAACTGCATTTCCATCTTGCTATCTGCCTTGTCACCAACATTCAGGATGGCAAAAGGATATCACTGTGATGAGGGATTCTGAACATGTATCATTCACATAAGGCTGGAAACACTCTAGGAGAACTGGCATTCAGCAGTCACCATGCTAATGAGCCACGAAGCACAGAAAAGTAACTTGACTGAGGCAACAGCAAAATGGAAGGAGGCTCAGAATGAGAAGCTCTCCGGTTGCTTCGCCTGATCTAGCAACAGCACAAAGCAGCTTCTGCTTAATCAATTCCCACCTAACCAGAGGGCCATCGTGGCCCCGTCTCCCAGAGCTGCTAATCGGCCTAATAGTGAGTGACTGCAGCAATCAGCAGGGCACTGGTGGAAAGGGCGGGGGTGGAAACATGCTCGGAGGAAAAGCGATTGGCTAGTGCTAAGGGGTTAAGTGGTTTTTAACTAGCTGTTAAATTGCAAGTGCTAAGCTTCCCCATTCTAACGCAGAAACTGTCAACAACGAATAGAAATGAAGATGAAATGCATCAGGTTGTTCTTATTCTTGCATCCTAGGTGTGCATCCAGGTAGATACAAAACTTATTTTTTAACACTTCATAGGGAAAGATCAAGGCTCTTTGTAAGCCAAACCAAACATTTCTCAAATTCAGACACTGGGAATTTCGCATGCATTTAGAATCACTTAGGGAGCTTGTGAAAACAAAGATGGCTGGGCCCACCCCCAGAGTTTCCCACTGGGTAGATCCTAGGTAGGGCCCTAAAATTTACCTTTCTTAACAATTTGCAGGGGGTGCTGTTTCTGCTGATCTGGGGACCACACTGTGAGAACCACTGCTCAGAATGTCTCAGGAGCCATTTGGAAGAGGGGGTGGGAGAACGAAGGAGCAGCTGAAGGGCGGATAGGGAGCGAGGTGATCTCAGCAAGCAACCGAGGGTACTCTTAATAACACAGGGAAGCTTCCATGTACTCTTTAAACCAATGATTTGTCATTTCGTTTAAGAATAAAGAGGCTATAACTATAAGCAATAGCATAATGGCTGCCACATGTCTGTGGAGAATGAGGACGAAATGGCAAGGAAAACAGTGGAAGGCTGCACTTTTCATAGATGTTAAAAGAGATTGGCTAATCAAAGGGGAAGTCAGAATACGTCACCAGGGACAAGAGGTCCCAGATCCGAGATAGCTGAGTGGCTACTTCTCTGTCTACAGGACTCTAAGGAAAATTCACTGGTTCTACATTGCTCCTTCCCAGTGTCGACCTATGTTCCCACTATGACTGATAACCCTGGGTCCACAGTTGGAAGAGGACCAGGCTTCTGCAATGAATGAAATCTTGGTCTGACCGAGATTCAGCACCCATTGGCAAAAATCAAACTTCAGGCTCTTTTGGACCAGCCTTCACCAACCTGGCAGAGGCGATGCAGGTAGGGCAGGACCAATTATTCCGTGTATCACCATGGGCAATGAGGATTTCTCCTGCTAAGATGGTGCAAGACTAACACCAATGTACCACACCCCATTCCCACAGCTCCCCAACTTCCAGGTGCATTGTCTGGAGACCAAATGCTTCTGGAGGAAGATTTCCAATCAAAGCACTACTTTGTGGCCCCAGCTTATATTAACCAAAAGACCAAAGGCTCTCTGCCCATCAGCTCTTCCCCTCCATCCTCTTCCCTTCCCTCAGGAAGGGCATGTGGGTCAGCAGCAAGCAAGTGCCTCAAATCTGCGAGGCAGAGACCCTTGGCCTTGGAAACATTTGGAGCAGAAACAGGTGGTGTGCTCTGGAGCCAACATTCAAGAGAACGAATGTACCTCCTACACAACTCTAAGAATCCCTCCACATGGAATTCTTATTTGCATTGCATGCAGTCAGCGGTTCTCCAGTTCTTCCACATCCCTTCAAAGACTAGGCTCTCATATTGTGTGTTGTGAGTAGATCAGGCTAAGAGGGTTTTTTTCTTACGGTTTCAGGCTGGATAATATTTCATAACCGCATGACTGCAGGGCTGAGCTTAGCAGTGATGTATTTAAGAGTCGACTGCATATCCATCATTCAGCCCACACTTCAAGGACTCATATTGCCTCCTTGGATTTAAGAGAAGCTGGTAATAAAAACATTTCCCTCTCCTAACAAGATCATGAGGGTCAGTTCCTGATACAATGCCAGGGGGCCCACCTGCATACAATAAAAATGCATTTCTAACTGAGCGATAGCTCAAGAAACACACAGTCAAGGCAGTAAATAAGCCATTGGTGCTCTACATCGTGGTTAGATTATTTGTCCTAAAACACTACTTTGCACACATCACAGCCCTGATCAAGTCTTCCACGGCTCCCCATGGAACCCAAACTCCTCAGCGTTTTTTCTGGGGCGCTGCCCATTCTCTCCAATCCATCTCCCACAGTCACCTGTGCAAACGCTTGGCTTCAGTCAACTGATGTCATTGCTCCTGAAAACCCAGCGCAGAGCTTCCTTTTTCTCTCTTGCTTTGCTGACCTCTGTCCCAAATGCCCCCTTCCTCCTTCTTCCCAGTTTGTCAGGCTCCTACCATGAGGCATTTAAAAATCAGCTCAACTCTCATATCCTCCACAAAGCTGCATTTCAGGAAATGTCCTGCCCTGGATCTCTCTCTCCCTGAGTTACCATGACAGTAATCAGCTGGCATTGTACGTGCTGTGCATCGTGGGCTTCTTATTCCCTTATCCCGGAACCCGCCCCAGGTGGATGGTGCAGCTCCTGGGCACAGCTCCCCGCACCGACTTCCCCAGCATCACCTGCTCCCCTCACACAGCCGATGCTCACGAGAGCCCTGCTGCCCTCACTTTTCAGCAATCACCACTATCTGGGTCCTCCCTGGGACTTACGGTTTATGAGATACTTCTGTCTGTAAATCATCTTACTTCTCCTCCTCGCTGTCCCATCACTGCCCTCTCTTTTGGCCCGAGCATGTGACAGGACTGCCGATTCACTCTGTCCCTAGGGCTGTCAAATAGCTTAATGAGTGTTTAACGAAAGAATCCTAAGAGGCGACTGCCAGGTCGGAAAATCACCCTGGGTCCCACAGGACCATGTTCGGTCTGCAGACACGAAACAGGCAACACAAGAAAGAGATTAGCATAAAGGAAAAGTAGGCTATGGCTCCTCTCCACCTCCGTCAGCAATCCCTCTAAGTAACAAAAAAGAAAGCAAGCATCTGGATAGTACCTGGGCAAACACTGCTGAGATGGGAAAACTGTACATGAAACGAAAGCACAAAGGCTTTGTAAGGGGCAGATTTAGCTCCCCGCCTCCAATCACCAAAACTCAAGAAGAGAACTAGCAGTTTTCACTCAGCACATCTGTTTTCAGTTACCTGTGCCTGAACCACAAACTTAACAGAAATGGAGAGATCTCGAGCTGACTCCACCGTTTCAGGTCTGTAGGGGCGGAGTGTGGAGGCTTTGAGCAACAGCTCGACAACATCCATGGTCCTCACTGAAGACAGTGTGGTGGACCAGGAATTGTGCTGTTGATTTGATTGCTGAAAAGGTAACAGCTGCCCAGGGGTATAGCGGCATCACTTGAGAAACACAGCTACCCATGTTAGTCAATCACTAATTAAGAGATTAATCTTACCAATTAACAGTCACATGTTACCAATCGATACCCAACATACTTAGCCTTTCTCTCTCCATTACAGTAGTCCCCCTACCCGCTGTTTCGGTTACCCAAGGTCAACAGCAGTCGGAAGACATTAAATGGAAAATTCCAGAAACAGACAATATGTAAGTTTTGAATTTTACATTGAGCGCCATTCTGAGTAGTGCAGTGAAATCTAGCACCATCCGGCTCTGTCCTGCCTGGGACATGAATCATCCCTTTGTCTACGTATCCTTCCAGCTAGTCACTTAGTAGGCATCTGGGTTATCAACTGTCACAGTATCGCAGTGCTTGTGTTCAAGTAACCCTTATTTTACTTAATGATGGCCGAAGAGCAAAGAGGAGTGATGCTGGCAATTCAGATATTCTCTTATTGTGCCTAATTTATAAAATAAACTTTATCATAGGTATGTATGTATAGGAAAAAACATAGTCGGTACTACCTGCAGTTTCAGGCATCCACTGGGCGTCTCGGAATGTATTCCCCCCGCGCATAAGACGGGACCACTGTATTCTATGTTGCTACTACCTTCCTAAATCTCTCCAGCTAAGATTTTGGTTTTCTTTATATAAAGTCTTTGACTACTAGAATGTTCTTTACCCTAAAGTCTTAAGCCCTGGTTCTATGCACAACATTGTCTTTCTAAGCTCATAAAAATATTTCCAAAATAATATTCCCTTCTTTTCAGTGAACTGAGGATACCGAGTACTGTCCATAAGTAGATGCTGAAAAACGGGAAAGGTAATTAATGGGGTTCCTCCTTTGATAAAACCCTTCCACATCTGGTGCCCATTTAAGTATAAGAACACTGATACCACCGAGCTACTCTTTGAAACAGTGCAATACTAGAAATCTCTCCACACCAAAATCTAAACCCCTCCCTTATCAGACGGCACCCTGACCTACTCCAGCCAGATGCAGTGCCCAAGCCTTACCTTCCCCTGCTTATTGCTGTAAAATGGTTGCAAGAGGGAAATGTAATTTTAAAAATCCACTTCGGTAACAGAGATTCCAATGACTTCACTGTTACATTAAACTTTTCTAAGAAACCATCCCATAAATTGTTAAAATATATTATTAATATATATGATATTATACTAAAATATATGTTGATTTGATAATTATTGTCATCCAGGTACTTAACTTGTCACATTTTCAACAGTTAGGTTTCTATTAAGACTACGATTATTTTGTATTTACTACCTCACGCTAGCGACTGTTTCACTTAATTTTTACTTGAATTGCTTTACATGCGAACGTGGAGATTAATACTGAAATTTCAGTACAACAGGTATTGAAAGACATATCAAAGTGCTCTGCCCACAGACGGGCGTAAAATTTTATAGGACTCAATAAATATTTACTGGTGGAAAATGAATTGTATTCCATTTTGTTTGTTCCTAGGGTAATTCATCATAATGGTTTTTTTTAATTTAATAGGCCTCACTGTAAGGAAATCTTAGTTCCTGGAACTAAGAGCCTGCATGGCCACAAAAAACATTAATAAAATAAAATAAAATAATTTACCTATATCCAAATGCCAGATTCATCCTCAAACTCTTAAACATACACTGCCACACACCCTGTACCAGCCCAATACTATAAACTGCCAAGTTCGGCATTCAAGATGCACACACACCATCAACAACCATCCCTCGCTGCAGCCTCTTCTCTCTAATGCCTCCAAGTAAAGACTTTCACTGGAAAACATGGTAGACACTGCAGTTTCCATATTTGTATCAGAATCATTTTAGAGGGTTTTAGACAGAACACCTTTAGAACTAGCACCTACCAGTAAGTCTCATAGTATAGAATATATTACCTAGGGGCTGGTGCCTTATACGAGGGCTGCCAATGGTTTTCCAGTTTCAATTACGTGAAGTAATTACCAGTTGGTGATGTGGAAGAAAATGAATAGAAAGTCAGACAACTATCTCCCAAAAAGGTCCAGGACATTGTCTCTTTGCTGGATTGAGGGGTGCAGGGAAACTAAAACTGAAGTGCTTTCGTAGAGTTTACAATCTTGAAATATCTACATTTTACTC
Organism: Delphinapterus leucas; assembly: GCF_059928025.1. Classification (NCBI taxonomy): domain Eukaryota; kingdom Metazoa; phylum Chordata; class Mammalia; order Artiodactyla; family Monodontidae; genus Delphinapterus; species Delphinapterus leucas. The sequence continues at coordinate 38,128,428 of NC_143136.1, read as the reverse complement.
TGGAGAAAATAAAGCATCAGGCCTTATATGAACAGGCATGTAACATGTTCATTTGGTATGAGATCATCTTCCAAAGTACCTCCAAAGGTGGACAGACATCTATACCTAGTGACATTAAGAGATGGAACTCACTTTAGTGAGATCCATTTGCAAACAATATCAAAGAATTGCACACGCAGAACGAAGGTCTCCCAGGCTTCTGACAGGCTACCAGGATTCCTCGGAATTTCCCCTGCATTTTGATCTAGAGGTTTCCAACTACTGTCCCTCAGGCTACCCATGTTCTATGACCAGGTCCAAGTTGCCTCACCATGAAAATCAAACAATGGAGTCTTTTTCCCAATTCTTAGAAGGAAAAAAAATAATTTTATATAGTGTCATATAGATATATGACATTTATTCTTTTAAAGTTTTCCCATTAATTTCTGTAAAATCTTAGCACCTACCACCACATGATCTCACAAGAAATGAAGGCAACATATACTCAAAAACTACGTGTGTATTTAAACAAAATTCTAGAAATGATTGTTAAATTTTAACTACTTACAATAGAAATATATTTTCTTCTAGTTGAGCAGCGTCTTTTTCTTATGACAGAAGCAGTGATTTTCCAATTTTGTGGCACTCTGAGCAATGCACACCTCGAAGCCCACCCAGGAGCTTTAACCCCTGAACAAATATATCACTCACTAGTCTCTAGTGAAATCCCTAGGCCCACCTACAAACATTCTGCAGGAAGCGATGAAAAGTTAGGGAGTTTGAGTTGTGCAAGACCTGTAGGCCCTGGTGAGTTCCAGTTGCAAGATGTCCATCAACTAGTTCCACAAATCCTCCTGCTGTAGGAATGCATCTGGAACCATGGAAGCCAAGAGTCAGTCAATGGAACATGTGTGATTCCATAAAATGCTACCTGTGGCATCAAGCTCCCCTCTGCTCCTCCTCTGGGTTGTGATCCATACACAGTAGCCTGCCTGTGATGGAGCAACTGGAGAAACAGGATCAAAGTGTAGGAAGCCAAGGGTTAAAGTGACTTGCCAAACTATGGGAAATATTCTAGTTGGATGCTGGAGCTTTAATGCTTAGCTCTAATGAGGTAATGACTCTCACTCCTTCCTCATAAACATGCTAAGTAGATTTTTACTTTCTCAAGAAACTAAATCCTTCTGTGACTTTATGACTTACTTCCATAACGAAGAGCCTCTTAAGCTATTAACAGCCTAGTGTCACAGCCCTAAAGACGTGGCCTGTTAGTCTCAGATATGCCCCCCATCACAAGTTCCTGCAAAATAAACCCTGGTTAAACAGATTACAGAAAAACAAAAAGGAAAGAAAACACAAAACCCCATTTGTGGCTGACAAAGAACCTGTACAGAGCTTAACGAAATGAATAAAATAATACAGTATCAGATGCTTAAAGAAAAGAAGAGACGTCGATGTGGTCACCTCTTGGACAAAATCAAGGCTGCCAGTTTTATCACTGGGCTCTAGTGGAAGTGATTCAACAATACCACCTCCCACACTAAATGCCTGAACCCCAGAGCTAATTCTGGGTGAGTCTGATAGCACTACCACCACAATTTACAGAGTAAAGGGGCAAGCTGGACAATTATTTGGCACAAGGAAGAGAACTCTTCCATTCGGTCATTGTAGCTGGCTGGCCAACATAGTCGTTTGCTACTCTACAAGAGTTCTCCATGACTATTAAAGCACATTATCCCTTCCAAACGTCTTTTGCCTCAATAGAGTCCATTTCCACCTTGCAATAAAACTGAACATATTTCTATTTAATACTAGTTCATTCAATCTGAAAGCAATCTCTTTTTATTTAATCAAAGATCTCCCTTAATGCTATCAAAATGGCAACCAAAGTTGGTGTAAGAATTCTTTAAGGAGTTTTTAAGGAAAGAATCTCTTTCTACTTCCTACACCTTGATTTTTTTTTTTAATGCTTCTCCTTACTTCTCCTAGAAATATTTAACTTGCCTTTAAACAATGTAAAGTATGCTTTTGCTTGTGAAGCTGAACATTTGGTTTTTATCTGAACTGTTAAAAAATATGTAACTTTGGTAAGCATGAAAAAGCCACCGAATGGAAACAGTCTAAGATTCCTTAAAGTTCCCAAATTCTCTTATCCTATTATTTCTTTTTTAAAAAGAATCTATCCAACTATATGACATTCCAGAAAAGGCAAGACTATGGAGACAATATAAAGACCAGTGGTTGCTAGGAGTTAGGGAGGAGGGATTAATGGGCAGAGCACAGAGGATTTTTCGGGTAATGAAACTACTCTGTATGATACTATAATGGTGGACGCCTGTCATTAAATATTTGTCAAAACCCACAAAACACACAACACCGAGAGTGAACCCTAAGGTAAACTATGGACTCTGGGTGATAATGAGGTGTCAATCCAGGTTTGGGGATTGTAACAAATGTACCACTCTGTTTCCAGATGTTGAGAGTGGGTGAGGTTGTACAGGTAGGGGACTGGGAGTGTAAGTGAACTCTGTACTTTTTGCTCATTTCTGCTGTGAACCCAAAACTGCTCTAAAAAATAAAATCTGTTTTTTGAAAAAGAAATAACAGTACTGAATATCCTAAATAATGTAATAGTATGTATCCTCCAACTGAAAAAAATGGGTAGAATAGTTGAGGAAGAGGTTAAACCTCCTGCAGCCAGAAAAGGAAAAGCCGCTGTGCTGTCGGGCCTGCCTTGGGACATAACAGAATACCTGGCAGAGAGGATGTGTTTCTGTTTGGCCTAGAGATGAGCAAGAGAGGAACCAGCAACACTAGTCATCAGAGATCAGCATTCTCTCTAAAGAACTATGTTTGATGCTGTTGAAACACTGCACAGAAAAGCCAGATGAAGCCATTCGACATATACATACAACAATATATCATTTTTAATTTTATGTCTAGTTATTTCACCTCATTTCTGGTAAAGTAACTGCCCAGATATAATATCTATTTCCAACTTAGGGAATCAGGGGATTCGATAGCTCATTCCAAAACTGACAAACAAACCAAAGTAGCTGTCAGATGTCCTCCCACAAGCAGCCGGTTTGCCAAAAATCATTATAAGAGCAGGATCTGGGTCTTTAAATATAAGAAATGGGCTTTCCAAGACACTGAATTCTAATTAAATTTTAAAATTTAATGAGAGGGGCTTCCCTGGTGGCGCAGTGGTTGAGAGTCCGCCTGCCGACGCAGGGGACACAGGTTCATGCCCCGGTCCGGGAAGATCCCACATGCCGCGGAGCGGCTGGACCCGTGAGCCATGGCCGCTGAGCCTGTGCGTCCGGAGCCTGTTGCTCCGCAACGGGAGAGACCACAACAGTGACAGGCCCGCGTACCGCAAAAAAAAAAAAAAAAATTTAATGAGAAACACCATTGCTAACATCCCATGATTATTACGGCACAGAGTGGAATATGAGGACGGGTACTATATAGACACCAGATTCAACACATCTGAGACGAAGGCTTCCCAAGCGTCAAATAAAGTTTCACATGTCGGAGGGATAAGTTGTCCAAACATCCATACACATGAAACTGACTTTTAATCAAGGATCTAGTTACTAGAATTATCTTTCAGAAACACAGAAATCATGAAAGAAATGTTATTTGGGTGAATTAGTTTTAAATATCTTTTAAGTGAGAATTTATCTAAAGCCCTATTACATATCCCTCTACCTTACCTTCAAAAGTTAAAGTTTTAACACATATGAGCCTAGTGTTTCAAAATTGCAAGCACAAGCTTTCAAAGAAGATCTGTATTGCCTATGAGAGTTGACTAATGTGTCTCATTCACACTTGAGGTGACCTGGTGACCCAGCTGGCCCACAGGAATGCAGGATGCCCCCCAGGACGACATCAGCTCTTCTAGGGCTGCCTCTCTAGAGCTGTGACTTCACGTAGGGGCCCTGCACCCCCTGGAGCACAGGAAGCCTTTGTGAGGGGTTTGCAGACACAGGCTGTGTGTGGGAATCGCGATCCACAGCCTCAGCTTGCAAATGTCCACCTTCCTAAAAGGCATCGGTTCAGGAGACCTGCTGCTGCTTTTTTCACACATCTCTCCTGGGGAGCTTTCATCTCCCACGTGACAAAAGGTAGACTTACCTCTCCGCCATTCTGATTCTGGGAACTGCCCGCAAGGTGTTAAACGTGCTGGTGCCAAAGAAAGGGCACGTTCAAAATACTACAGGTCAGGAGAACTTCCTTTAAAGAACATATGTATCGTCCGAGCAGTAAGTTACGTTCTCCACAAATACTCAAACTAATTTAAAACAAGAAAGCAAGCCTCATCCAGAGATTAAGAAAGGCATTTCAAACAATGTCTTACTTTGCAGGTTCTGTTAATAATGTATTGAACTTTGTACTATATTGATATTTAAGTTCTGACAAATTGTTAATAATTATTATACAGATTAACTCAATCCAGAAATTTATATAATTCTTACCACCTTGGGATCATATTTTTATTGCAAAGTATCATTGGATAATCAGGGTTTTTAACATATTACACTTGGGTAAAATTCTGTGTGAGGAAGTAAAATGAAAGTATGAATTCAAGGAGAAAAAAGAACAATAAAAAATTTCCTTCTATTAAAGAACTGCTTGCTCAGGTATTTTTGATGATGGGACATATCAAATCACAACAGTGTTTAAATTCCATTCAATACATTTTAAACAGTGATATAACATTTTTATTTTAAAAGTCAATATTTACATTATGCCAGTAATCACACCCTTTGTATCTTTCTAACTTTATGATGAAAACCTAAAAAATGTGCAAGGGAATACATAGTTGTAAAAATCTTTCAGAGGTAAAAGTTGAGGATAAAAAATGTTGCAGAGCTGTTCGTGAGCATCATTAGATGGCCCGGCTTGGCCCTCCCTTTGGTCCACCCAGGATCAATGGTGGGAATCATATTCTGCCTCCTTTGGGTCCATATAAGCTTGGTACCAAGCACCCACATTAACAGTGACTTCCTGTGCAAGTCTTTATTTTATTTTTTTTATTTATTTATTTTGGCTGTGTTGGGTCTTTGTTGCTGTGCGCAGGCTTTCTCTAGTTGTAGTGAGTGGGGGCTACTCTTCGTTGCAGGGCGCAGGCTTCTCATTGCGGTGGCTTCTCTTGTTGCGGAGCACAGGCTCTACGTGCACGGGCTTCAGCAGCTGTGGCTCGCGGGCTCTAGAGCACAGGCTCAGTAGCTGTGGCGCACGGGCTTAGTTGCTCCGCGGCATATGGGATCTTCCCGGACCAGGGCTCGAACCTGTGTCCCCTGCACTGGCAGGCGGATTCTTAACCACTGCGCCACCAGGGAAGTCCCTGTGCAAGTCTTTAATGACCTGTCTCAGTTAAAACCCATCTAAAATCTTGTAACTATAAAAAAAAATGATAACTGAACATTTCCTCCTGTGCTATTTCCTTGACTGGGAGTGAGGGAAGCTGATTCAGATCTGCTCGTGTCATGACACGATGAGCTATCAGTCACACAATTCTTGATTATACATATTTAACAGAGAACCAAGAAAGAAAATCCACCAAAAAACTTGACAATATTTTCCACCACCAATCCTTTTACTAGGGCTATTTATATAACAAAATATTAATCATGTCCTGACCTTTCTGGCTTCATTTTAATGATTTCAGGAAGAGGAAAGAAAGTAAATATTAAGGAACTGGGAAGGATGGTGGGGAAGGAGAAAACATAGCAGCAGAAACTGGCACTGGATCATTCATTCATTCAGTTAGTAGTTACTGATAACCTACTATCAGGTTCACCAGAGCCCTGCATACTAAAAAGTGGGCATGCAAGCACTTTCCCCCCACCCCCTGAAGTGAAGAGTAAACGAACGGCTTAGCGCCCACCTTCCCAAGCCACACACTAATCAAGGAGCTAAACATGGCTTGAAACCAGAAGTGAGAGGCTCAACCAAGAAACTCGCCCCTGTCCACGTAAGAAGGAAAATGAAAGTACTCGTTAACTACATCTGCATTTAGCCACATCTAGAGATTAAGCAGTTCTGTGACAAACATTCCCTTCAGATGGCAATTTCGGATACTTCTCAGGAAATTCGAAAAAAGAAAACAAAGCACACTGTGGAGGTATTCTGGGGGTCAGAGCGTGGGAAAGCCTTAGTATTTCAGCACTTTTCCCAGTTACGAGTGTTTTCAAACAAGGATGAAGTTCCACGGCCTTCTGTATATCACAAGGTTCTTAACCCAAAGGGGAACCATGAGGCAATATCCTTTCGGCCCTGTACACAAGGGGCTCCCTCTTCTAGACCAACTTAAAACTGGGTGATCCAGTTCTAATCTGGATAACACAGACAACATGACACTAGAACCACATAACAATTACCAGGCAGCAGACTTCAGTATTCTATCCTGGGGTGTTTATGCAGTGTTTCAAGCTGTATCCTAAATATAACTGTAGAAACAACACATGTTTTTACAAGTGCTGTTTAAGAACAGGACAGGCAAATGAAATGCACCTCAGACTGAGCCAGAGGAAAAACAAGAGCTCTAACCCGACTGAGAGTCTGCAAGCCCAGGAACAGCCTCTGGCCTCGGTTTCTCCCTCTGAAAAATGGGGATTCTCGTGTTCGCCTCCTGTCTCCCCCAGAGGATTTATAATATTGTTCAGGAAATGCTGGAGGTCTTCAGGTACTTTAGGTACGAAGTCACTGTCAATGTTTTCTAAAGTTATACACTATGAGAATTTCTTTTCAAATCTTTATCAGCAAGTCCCTTCAGTCTTAATTCTTTCTCTCTGTAGGCTCAGAAGAGAAAAATGAAGCTAACTTTTAGAAGAAAGATGACATGTGTTGATTAACTGCCCTCTGCTCCTCACTAACCAGTTCAAGGTACCCATCTACTCCCAAGATCAAAAGGAACTCCCGGCCTAGGAGGAGTTTTAGAATAACTCAAATGACTCTGGAAGCTCAAGAGTGGGAGGCAAATCCTCTTTACAATTATAATGACATAAATACTGGAAACCACACACACACACACACACACACACGCACACACTCACCCAAACTCATAACTCACACAGAAATTACAAGACTTAGCTTCAGAGAGAACTTCCTAGAATAAGGAGAAACATTAGATAAGTAGATACTATTGATATTTATTTCTTAATTTTATGATTTCTATGTATAATAATTAAGTGTATCTTTTAAATGTATTTAATTGTTTAAATTGGCTTTCCATAAAAATTAAAACCATTTTCATCCCCACATTAATCTGGAGTCCCTACTCAAAGAAACTAAAAATGGCATTTTCAGCACACAGTAGGAAATAGAAAATCTTAAGATTTCTGTTTCACTCTCAAATATAAGCGGTAAACATAGCACAGGGAGATCAGCTTGGTGCTTTGTGACCACCTAGAGGGGTGGGGTAGGGAAAGGGGGAGGGAGGGAGACGCAAGAGGGAAGAGATATGGGGATACATGTACATTTATAGCTGATTCACTTTGTTATAAACCAGAACCTAACACACCATTGTAAAGCAATTATACTCCAGTAAAGATGTTAAAAAAAAAAAAGAAGAAAAAATATATATATATAACTGGTAAAGCTCTCCTCTCCCATCTCAGCTCTTTGAGAGCATCAAAAGTACATTTTAACTGTTTCTGAGTCCACATCTGGAGTTTAAAAATCCAGTTTACAAGGCAAATGATTTAAAAATATAAACTTATGGCTTCCTTTTCTACAGTGATTCCTAGAGGGAGAAAAAAAAAGTCTGAGTACAAACAAAATATTGTTTTAAAGAGGATTTTTTTTTTTAATTAAAAGCATACCAAGAAAGCTAACTAAGCTTCTACTTTCTCCTGGAGAAAATAATAAAGGCAAGACTCTCCCATCTTAATCTAATTAAGTCTAGATCAAAGTTCAGTTTAGGTAATACTAAGGCTGTAAGAAGGCAGCACTCAATTTCTGAAGAGTACTGTCCCAAGTGTGTGCTCAGGTTAGAGCAGGCAATGGTACACTTTCTGCAAAAAGCCAGATAGTAAATATTTTCAACGTCGCGGGCCATATAGGTTCTGTCACAAGGACTCCTCTCCGCTCTCAGGGCCCGAAGGCAGCCACAGACAGTACATAAATAAATGAGGGAGGCCATGTTCTGTTTTATTTATGGACACTGAAATTTGAATGTCATATAATTTTTATGTGTCAAAATATTATTCTTTTGATCTCTTTCAACCATGTAAAAATGTAAAAACTATTCTTGGCTCACAGGCCATGTAAACAGGCGGCAGGCTGGATCTGACCTGTGCACAGTGAGTGGTCTGCCAGCCTCTGGGTCAAAGTCATAGAAGAGTAGAGTGGCAGCTGGCTCACCTAAGCCAACATCCTCGTCACTTAGAGGAAAGTGAGGCCCAGAGAGGTGTGATGACTGCCAGGGTCTCCCTGCCAATTCACGGGAGAAATGGAGTTGAGAATTAGATCTCTGGGAAGGATCATTGAAAAGGTATGGCAGTGGTGAAGAAATGTCCTTGAGTTCAATTCACACGGACGTGGGTGCTTAACACCAGAGATGTCACAGGAAACTAGTCACCAGTCATAGGAGCCTTCAGTACCTGCCTGCCCACTATGTAAAACAACTTATGATCTGCCAGCCACTGCACCGATTCTGAGGGCTCTATATCAGCAGCAAGGACCCAAAGGATGAGCCAGATACCCACCAGCCTGATTCTTTCCACTCTTCTGGGTACATAGCTCTGCTCATTTCTTCTGCAGCCTAAGTAACAACCTCCACTTTGGTTACTCTGATTCTAGAACTCCAAGAAATAAGGGTCAAGGTGGCTGAAGAGCAGAGATCGATGTTAAAAATTATTTCAAAGAACAGAGAGAGCAGGGACGACCACCTCAAGCTACGTTCAACAGCATCTCCAACATTCACCTCAGAAAGCAACATGCTCAGCCTCCCTCCCATTCCTACTTCCTTCCTTCTTTTTTTAAAATATGTTTCTCTCCTATTTTTCTTTCTTTAATCTACTCTTTTTCTTTTTTTTTGGTACCAATTCTTATTTTCATTTTCCCGTGACCCTTTTTATTTTGCCCTACACCTTCACTGGGTATAAACTCAAACTGAAATACACTTTAAAATTAATATACACACATGTATCCAATGATGTTTAACTTAGCTCCTGTCCTAAATAGCATTCTGCAGTTTTAAGAAAAAAAGGGACTCTAAAGTGACTTTTTACACAGGATCTGTCATCTGACTTTTTTTAACCACATTTTTTTTCAGAGAAATTTAGGGTTTCCTATCCTGTTATGTATTCATTCAAGGCTTGAAGTTTTACACTGATGTTTTTCAGAAATTACACCATGATTTTTTTTTTATCGAGATTGCTCTATCAACTATTTTGTTCTTACTTCCTCAAAAAGACACCATTATATACTTCTGCAAAGAGGAAATGGCGTTCTCGTAAGTAATTTTCAGTTCTTTTTGACAACTTAAATCAAGAATGACTGCAAATGCCTCAGAATTTTTTAAACGCACAGTTATTCTCCTATCTAAACATAAGATTCTTCAGTCAAATAAACTAAGTCAATCGATTTGTTTAAGATGAAAGAAAAATACACCTCCTAAAGTTGTAGGGGGACCAAAATGCTACAATTCAAACCTACCGATGGAAATTTCACACAAAAATAAAACAAACACACACTCTCTACCCATGCTGTTTAAGTTAGAGAGAAGGAAGACCAGACAAATGGGCATAAACTTAAAACAAAACATACCTAAAATCATATTCTTTTTTTTTTTTTTTTTTTGCGGTACGCGGGTCTCTCACTGTTGTGGCCTCTCCCGTTGCGGAGCACAGGCTCCGGGCGCACGGGCTCAGCGGCCATGGCTCACGGGCCCAGCCGCTCCGCGGCATGTGGGATCTTCCCGGACCGGGGCACGAACCCGTGTCCCCTGCATCGGCAGGCGGACTCTCAACCACTGCGCCACCAGGGAAGCCCTAAAATCATATTCTTATAGAGCTGAAATTAATCCTAGAGAGCTAGTCTCTTTAATTAGACAAATGAGGAACCTACTAGAGATTCAAAGACTATTTATTGAGTTCCTACCATGAGCCACTTGCTGGACAAAGACTCTTCCCACTTGATTATCACAACTTTCCCATCAAGCAAGTATTATTATACCCATTCTATAATCGAGAAAAGTTATGTCACAGGAAGAATGACACAGCTAGTTAGGAGAAGAGATATGCTTATAGCCTAGATCTCCAGACATCAATTCAGTGTTCTCTTAACTATGCCACTCCCATGTAATATTTTTGGAAACTGTTCATTGAGATGCCACAATATTTTTTTTATTATTATTATTTTTAACATCTTTATTGGGGTATAATTGCTTTACAATGGTATGTTAGTTTCTGCTTTATAACAAAGTGAATCAGTTATACATATACATATGTTCCCATATCTCTTCCCTCTTGCGTCTCCCTCCCTCCCACCCTCCCTATCCCACCCCTCCAGGCGGTCACAAAAACCGAGCTGATCTCCCTGTGCTATGTGGCTGCTTCCCACTAGCTATCTACCTTACGTTTGGTAGTGTATATATGTCCATGCCTCTCTCTCGCTTTGTCACAGCTCACCCTTTCCCCTCCCCATATCCTCAAGTCTATTCTCTAGTAGGTCTGTGTCTTTATTCCTGTCTTACCCCTAGGTTCTTCATGACATTTTTTTTTCTTAAATTCCATATATATGTGTTAGCATACGGTATTTGTCTTTCTCTTTCTGACTTACTTCACTCTGTATGACAGACTCTAGGTCTATCCACCTCATTACAAATAGCTCAATTTCGTTTCTTTTTATGGCTGAGTAATATTCCATTGTATGTATGTGCCACATCTTCTTTATCCATTCATCTGATGATGGGCACTTAGGTTGTTACCATCTCCGGGCTATTGTAAATAGAGCTGCAATGAACATTTTGGTACATGACTCTTTTTGAATTATGGTTTTCTCAGGGTATATGCCCAGTAGTGGGATTGCTGGGTCATATGGTAATTCTATTTGTAGTTTTTTAAGGAACCTCCATACCGTTCTCCATAGTGGCTGTACCAATTCACATTCCCACCAGCAGTGCAAGAGTGTTCCCTTTTCTCCACACCCTCTCCAGCATTTATTGTTGAGATGCCACAATATTTTAAAACATTACGAACACAGTAATAGAGTACCCTAGAACCCTGACATAAGACTCTTTGCTAAAGAGCAGAGCTTCTCAAAACAAGATTGTTCCTTCTTGGCTGCTAAGAAATGGAGCATTAGCAACTAAACGTTACACTCGCCTCAGAGGCCCCAAGACATAATTGTACTGAGGCTCCAGGGCATCTAAAACCCTATTCACTTGGCTTCTAAATAACTTATGACCCTATCATTTACTCAGGATGCAGTTGGCCAATTCTCAAGCTTACAGTCTATTCTGAAATCTGGACTCCATTAAGAAGGATATGGAAAGATTTTCACACTTGTAGGAATAAACGAAGATATTTCAGCATGCATAAAGCAACACAAATCCCTGGGACAACGACCAACACCCACTTCCTGTTCAGGTAAGAAGAGAGGGGAGGAGGCAGGGTCATTAAAATTGAGACCTTATAACTGCTTGCTGTTTTTAAAAACTAGCCAGGTTAGACAGAAACAGGGTTAAAAAGTTAATATAACAAAATGACTTCTTGGCAACTCTAATATCTGAATTCCCCTGGAAAAACCTCACCCTGAAATATTTCACAAGGACAGCCAAATCCAGGTCTTCCTTACACACACAAGATGTGATTTTTAAGGCAGACACTCAAATATCTGACTGGAGTCATGAGCGCCGCTTAGACTAAGTCAACAGGCGGGTGAACCTCACAACTAATTCAGAAGCGTATTTCTTTAGGCAACAGAACTAGCAGAATTGTGTGCTTTTCTGACAATCAATCAGAAAGGACTCTAAAAACTCTATTGAAGATATTCTATCAGGTGAGAGTGAAGGGCTTGGAGGAGAACAAAAGGAGCAGGAAGAAGTAAAAAGAAAGAGAAACAGTTTCCAAAAAAGAGTGAGTCAACTAAAATACTTCAGTGCCCTGGGCAAATGCTAAGGTTTCATGGGGCTTTTTCTTGTTTTGTAAGATAAGGATTCTCTTTTTAAACATAATCACAATACTATATTCATACTTTAAGTCACCAGCCAGTCAGCATCCAAATTTCTCCAACTGTCTCTCAGAAGTGTGTTTTTTAAGTGTGTTTGCATCAGAATCCAATTAGTCTTAATTCTCATTTAATCTACATATTTCCCCTCCATCTTTTTTTTTCTTGCAATTTTTCTTTAAAGAAATGGGATCTTGTTATTGTAGAATCCCCACAGTCTCTATTTTTTTAAGTAATTTTTTTTTAATTTAAAAAGTGTGTTAGGTTAAAAACAGGCCATCTCTAGACCTACTACATTTTTCCACCAATGTCCTGCAGCATGATGACCACCCAGCCTCTTTCAATGAAGTCCATGCTACTCCAGGATACATGTTTGTCCACAAAATGTTGCCATGCAAGTAATATATGCAACATTCTATTCAAGCAGAGGGTGTCATGGAGACAGAAGAACCCATAGGTAACAGCTTACCTTATGCTTTAGTACTTTTTGGAACAAGGTGGGGTACATGTTAGTTTTTAAAAGTTCATGCCTAAGCAACAAATGGGAATAACGAGTTCTGTCCAGATACAAACTCATTAATTTAGGTCTCCAGGAGAGGACACGTAGTACCTATCAGAAGAACTCAAGTGAGAAAGATCTGTTAATATACAAACACCTCTCCTACCAAGTTTGCATGTTAACTATTTCTTCCTTTTGCTCTTCTGCCTTCCTAGCATGAACCCTATGCTTCAGTAAATTCACAGTCCTCAGGTTACCCCGACAGGTACATGGCACGTCACTCATCTGGGATACCTTCCACTCCCATCTGCTGCCTAAATCATTCCTTTCCTCAACGACCAGTTGGGCTCCCTCCAGCTCCCTGAAGCCTTTCTTAATAACTCTGCCCATCTCTGGACTCCTGTAGTCCCTAATCAGTACCCCAAAATACAGTCTAAACCTGCGCTATGGCTGGTTTGAGAGCTGTTTCATATATCACATGTATTCAACAAAGATTTGAGGTGGGCCTTCCACATACAAGGCATTCACAGTCATCTCTAACAAGACCATGACCTCCACAGGGAAAAGGGTCTCTTGTGATGCTACACCTATGTCAGGAGGCCAGAAGCACAGTGGCTAAGAATGTGCACCTTGGAGTCAAGCTTGCCCAGATGTGAACCCCAGAGTCATGTGACCCTGAATAATTACTTAATCTCTCAGTTCTCAATTTCATCAAATAGAATAGAATAATAAAATAGAATATTAGCCACTCCTTCACAGATATGTTGTTAGGATCAAATCACATAAAGCGTGAGTATTATCTTGTCTCCTTATTACCAATTCTCTGTCTGGTCTCTATTGTATTGTACCTAGTCTTACCTGTTCTTACGCTTTGTGGAAAGGGGGAGTAGAGGACTCCAGCTGAGTCACTGCCATGGAGATGGAGTTCATTAAACACTCCTCGATTGCTTGAATGCATAGAAGATCCACTTTGCCATGGGTGTGAGTGTCCCTTCCCAACATATTTAGGGTCCCTTTTCCTAGTGTCACCCTGATACTTCCCCTGTAAAGAATTGGAACTTGCTCAGAACTAAATACAGTGTTAACCCATCTTCATCCCAATTTAAAAAGAGAGGAAACAACCGGAAAAAAAAAAAAAAAAGACCAAAAGTGATCTTTTATCTTCTGATGGGGCCAAAAATTTACTCTGAATTTTGTTTGAATGGAAACTCAATATCCCAGTGTACAGATAGAAGCTCCGTTTACAGAAGTTTTTCCAAATTTTTTTCTTTGAGTACCTCATAAGTAAAAACATTTGAACACATACAAATATATACACATACATACATATTCATTTCATTCACTTAACAAATATTTACTGAGCATTCACTATGCGCCTCACACTGCTCTAAGTGCTGAAGACACAGAAGGAAATGAAAAAAATATATATCTTTGCCCTGTTACTTGTGGCTCTCCTACACGTAAGTTTTTATTTAAAAAAATATGTATATTATATATATATATATATAAAACATATGGTATAAAGGATATGTACCATGGAGAAAAGAAAGAAACAGTGGCAAGAAGTGTGTGGAGTGGGAATTTTAACTGGAGCAGCCAGAAAAGAATTCACCAAGAGGGTAATATTCAAGCAAAGATCTGAGAGAGGTGAGGGTGGACCATGCAGACACCTGGGGAAGAGCTTCACAGGAAGCAGGAGGCTCGGGGCCTGAGGCAGGAGCGCACCTGGCACATCCACTGAATAGTGAGGAGGCCGCTGTGCTGGAGCCAAGGAGCCAGGGAGAGACTGGAAGAGACACGCTGGACAGGTGAGTGGTAGGACTGGGAGGAGGGGGTCCGGGGCATCACTGTAGGATGTTAGCTACATGATCTGAGAGCCATCACCCTGAGAGCTATGTTGGATAGAGTGCGGGGGCCAAGGCTGGATGGGGAGGACCAGTCAGAAGGCCACTGCAGGCATCTAAGTTGTGGTTTGGCCAAGGTGGCCAAAAGCGGAAAGTAGAGCTAAGAGGGTTTTATAGTACTAGCATATAATATACATTAAAAGTACACACAAACAAAATTTTTAAGGTATTTTTTTAAGAAATATTCTGATATTTTCTTTCTCAAAATCAATAAGGCATCCTGTTCACCCCTGGAGTAGAGGTGCCCCCCGTCCTCTTTAGGAGGCCATTGTTTAACAAAAATTGGTTGGCTGATTTGTATCAGTTGACCTGAATTTCTGCCTGGCCTTCTGCTGTGACACTTGTCCTGTGCTCACTTCCTATCTTCTTCTTCATTCTGCCAGTCTTAGATACCAAAACAAGTTTCCTCCACAGACGGAGTGTATCTACACATGTTGATCTCATGCAAGAAATTCCTCCTTGTGAAAGTTTATGGGCTTTGGGTCAACTGCACCCAATATCTGGGGCCAATGGTTGGGAAACAGACTTCTTAGACCCAGATATTATTGTGGAGTTCAATAAAACAGGATTAAGGAGAGAGCCCAGGCTCTTTGCTAAAGCAGACCCTATGAGGAAGGCTACAGAGGGCCCCCCAGCTCACCACAGCTCTCAACAGACAAACATGGGGTCTGAAAGTTTGCTCCCCTTGCCCTGCAAGATGCTCAAGGGAGTCTCAAAAGGCCACACTGAGAAAAGCCCCAGGGGTTCTGTGTCCCCAAAACCAAGCTCCTGGAGACACTAGAAGATGGAACTTTGGGGGAAAGGACCCCTGACTCAAGCAGAACTGTGGGTGCTGGAGGGAAAATCAGAAGTTCATGGAAGGCAGATACTTTTTGAAACCAGATTCCAAGACTTGAGAAGAGGTTGACATTGAAATACCTGGGGTGCTCTCTTAGAACATTAGAATGCTGAAAGAATTTAGAGGACTCTCCACCCACCCACTCCCATTTCACAAAGAAACTAAGGCCAGGACCTGCCCAAAGCAACACAACTATTAGAAAAAGAACCATGAGTAGAATCCAGATCTTCGGATTCCCAATCAAGTGTTATTTTAAAAATAAGTGAAAGCAAAACTAAAGCAATTTAACATGGAAATCTTTAGAAACAGGTTAGAACTGTGATTAAATGTTGTGTGTCTAGGCCTCAGATGTTTCTGCACACCTCTAATTTTAGGAGTTGGTTGGGGTCGGGGTGGGGGGCTCCCTTGGGGCAAAATGGCCTCTTGGCATTGAAGATACCTTAGAAAGTTACGTGGCGGTGCTTATGACTCATGAGGGTGTGTTTGAGGGGATAAGAGACAAATGAAAACCAAGAAATACAAGCAAACATTGGCTTAGTAAAGCCTGAAATGGCCCAAAGATGGATTATATGCTTCTTTTCTTTGCTTGGCCCAATTAATAGAGTACTAGACAAATTTTCAGTTTTCAAAAGGAGAGACAAGTGAAAGGATCCTTAAAAGTTATGAATATCATCATAAAAAATTAGAGTCATGAATCATTCATTTCAACCTCTTGGGCGACCAACTCTTTCAGAAGCATCAACATTGATAAGAGAAAATACCTGCTCTACTAACTTTCCAAATGCAGAGCAGAGGGCAAAGATGATGCTGGTGGCAAAAGGGTAGTAAAGGAATAATCAATAAAATGGATAATCTATAAAATGAAGAATCTTAGATAATCTTGGGTTATCTATAAAATGAAAGCCAGGGACAGGGCAGGAATCAGTTCCTGAATTACTGACGTCGGTTAAAACTCTTTTCTGGAGCCAGAAATTAACTGTTTGACTTCGTTACCTGGGGAGCTCAGTTAGAGCTCATCTGCAAAACACACCCTTCTCAGCCACTACACCCATGCAGGGGTGAGTCACAGAGGGAGAGAGTGGAGCCCAGGCACTGGAAAGGCGCCCAGTCCAACCTCTTCATTTTACAAAGAGGAACCTGAGGCCCACAGAGGGTAATCTGACTGGCCAAGGGTTGGCTAAGGCACAATATATGCTACCTCTCCTTTACCTTATACCCACAGCAAACACTGATTATCAATCATCACATTTTCCCCCATCTCTGGCTGCAAGAGCCACAATGCTCCTGACATATTGCTCCTGCAACCCCTGACCAACTGGTCAGAGCTGATGTGTGAGAAAGAAGCCAGTTTCCAACTCGGGCCTTGCATAAGGTTATAAAACAGTCTTTATCATACCAGCTCCCGTGTAAATCTGACTGGAAAGACGGTGACTAGTCTACTAGCCAAACTAGTTCACTATTACTGTCACTTCAATACTGAAGTGAGCAAACATAGTTTATGTGGTGTGACCTTGTGTCCAGGTTTACCTGGGACAGCCCTGACTCACACCTGTTTCCTCAATGTGATATTTAATGGTACCCCCATCATCCTCAAAGGTGTCCCAGTTTGGATTAACATGATATGGTCATCCAAATTCTATGTAACTCCTAATCACCTACAAACACTTATAAATGTTTATTTGTTTTCTGAGTACACAGTGTGTCAGGAAAAGAACCACTGATCCAGTCACCAGTAGTTTTGCAAAACACTTTCAAATAATACTAAACCCAAATAATCTTTGAAAGGGCCTCAGGGACCACTACCCTCATCAACCTCTTTTATATATTGAGCTTTAATACGGAATTTTCCTTGGGAAAAAAACAAAAAGGAGAGCCATAGCTTATGCAATTTTGGAAACCACAGGATTATAAGATTTCTGTAGCCCTTGCCTATTTTTAAATTTCATGTTATAGTTTCGCCTATAAAAATTCACATTGGACTTCCCTGGTGGCGCAGTGGTTAAGAATCCGCCTGCCAATACAGGGGACACAGGTTCGAGCCCTGGTCTGGGAAGATCCCACATGCCATGGAGCAACTAAGCCTGTGCGCCACAACTACTGAGTCTGTGCTCTAGAGCCCGCGAGCCACAACTGCTGAGCCCGAGTGCCACAACTACTGAAGCCCACACACCTAGAGCCCGTGTTACTGCAACAAAGAGAAGCCACCTCAATGAGAAGCCTGCGCACTGCAACGAAGAGTAGCCCCCGCTCGCCGCAACTAGAGAAAGCCCACGCTCAACAAAGACACAATGCAGCCAAAAGTAAATTTAAATAAATAATTGCTTGTAACACAACACTGTAAATCAACTATACTCCAATAAAAAAATTTTTTTTAAATTCACATTATATTGTTGAAATAGAAATCTTTTTAAAGAATGTTTCAGGCTGGGCTTCCCTGGTGGCGCAGTTGTTGAGACTCCACCTGCCGATGAAGGGGACACGGGTTCGTGCCCCGGCCCGGGAGGATCCCACATGCCGTGGAGCGGCTGGGCCCGTGAGCCATGGCCGCTGAGCCTGTGCTCCGCAACGGGAGAGGCCACAACAGTGAGAGGTCCGCGTAATGCAAAAAAAAAAAAGAATGTTTCAGGCCTATTTCTGGCACAAACAAGTGTGCCTTTCTGAGTTTATATTTACTCTCTGTTTAGAAGAAAAGAAGAAGTAAAAGTTGAAACCTTAAAAAAAATTTTTCAATCAATCCAGGGCTAGACCTTGTGTACCACTGCTGGATTTACACTAAAGCGGCCAGTTGTTAGCTGAGAGGCATAAATTCAGTTTATTTGGAAAACCCATTGGTCTAGACATCACAGGTATCACGTTGATGCTCAAGGGAAAGATACCAATATCATCATGTGGAATGTTTAAAATTCTTACCTGGCTACCTAGACAGAAGCTAGAAGGAAATATATCAAGCTGCCAAGAGTAGCTCTCTCTCCGAGTACAGAGACTTCAGATGGTTTTAACTGTTTTTGCTTATCTAGCTTTCTGATTTTTCTACAATGACCACAGTTTATTTGTTAATGACCAAGAAAAGAACCACCAAGCTACCAACCAACACATCATTCTCCAGGGTAGGGAGGTGAAAGGCAAATGGGATAAGCCAGGCCCCCAGTGTGGCAGAAGCAGAGGCCTCAGAGCAGCTCCTGACTCTGCCAGACCTGGTTCTGGCCCCCGAGCCTGGAGGAATGCGGGAGTGTGGCTCACCCGGAGCCTTCCCGGTAAATAAGAACAGGCATCTGTGAGTCCTACGGTGCACTGCCCTTTCAACTATCACAAGTATAGCTTTGTGGTCAGAGTCCTACCTGTGCAATCAGACTGCCAGGGTAGGACACTGCACTCCATCACTTCCTGGGTGTGTGACCTTCAACAAGTCAATTAGCCTCTTTATTCCTGTTTTCTCATCTGTAAAGTAAGAATCACACAACCACCTACCTCCTAGCATGGCTGTGAGGATTAAAACAGACGATTCATGGCAAGGGCCCAGCATACAATAAGATCACAATAATGTAAGCCATTATTAGGTCTCTGCCATGAAACACCAGTCCTCAAGTGCCCTCCCCAAACCACGTGACTGCATCCCAAGACAACTAGAGAAGGGTCCAAAGAATAAAGCCTTTATTTTCCCTTCTTCTCTGCTGAAGTCAGAACTGGACACAGAGTTTGCTGTAAGCCCAGTGCTGCCAGGAGCCCCGGAAGGACAAGGGCAGCCCAGTAAAATATGTAATGTGTCCCAAGACCCCACACTACGGGCTAGAAATGCTTCTTTCAAAGTTACAGGATTTCTAGTTTCTTGCCACTGCCACGGCTGCCAGCCACTGCCTTTGGCAAGGAGGTGGGTGACTCAAGTGTGAGCTATAGGACTTGGCAAGAGGACACCAAACCAAAAGGCCTCCAGGCAGGAAGCTCCAAAAAGGGCCCCCTGCAGAAAGAGTTTGTCTACAGGCAGCCCTCGAGATCGAGATGGCATTCCGCTGTCACTAGCAAATTCAGGAAGAAGAGTGAATATTTCAAAGGTCCAATAGCACTTACCATTCTGCTTCAGAATTTTGAAAAACTTTTCTGGGGGGGCCAGGCTAAAGATACGACCACACTCTTAAAATCACTGCAGTGCCTTAACTACATGACATAAAGAACACCCCCCGCAGCCCTGCAAAGTTCAATATCAAATAAAATTGCAAAGAATTTCACGTCTATCTTGAAACAAAATGTATTACATTTGGATGCAATGAAATTTTCTTTCCCAAACTTAAAATTACCTCACTTTACCAAAGATATAAATAAACCTCCCAACGTCCATCTATGAGGAAATAATTACATTATTAACGTTAATTACATAGGTGAGTGTGTGCTGTGCTGTATAGGGTGATCAACTTGACCTGATTTGCCTAGAATGTCCTGGTTTTAGCACCAAAAGTCCCACATCCTCGAAAACCCCTCAGTCCTTGGCAAACCAGGAAGACTGGTCCCCCTAACACTGCAAGAAAATTGATGTGTGTTTTGTGAAGGGGAAAACAGAAGAGACAGTTAAAATGCAGAAGTACTCAATGCGAAGTCTGTTTGCAGCAACAGCTCCCAGTTCCTTTTCATAGTAAAAAAGAAAAAAAAAAAAAACACCACACTTGCCTCTCCCTTCCCCCTTTCTTTCTACTCTCCCAAAACAGAGTTAGGAAAAGGCATTTTCCTCCTCTTGCATGATGGAGATGTCAGCACAGGACTGACTGTTGAGGTGTTGACCGTCATCGCCAGCAAGCTCCCGCACCCAGCTTCAGCGGGACCGGAAACGTCACCTGCTTTCATGTACACGTGAGACTTATGTGATGTTACGAATCAATGTTACCTCACTTTAAAAAATAACAAAATAAAACTCAAAAAAACAAACAAAACCAAAATAATAAAACAAACAACTAGTGATTCAGGTTATCAACAGCAAGAATGTGTCCTCAAACTAAAAATCCAAGAACCCTGGCAAAAATAAGATCCACCTTGCAAATAGGGTGT
Organism: Delphinapterus leucas; assembly: GCF_059928025.1. Taxonomy (NCBI): domain Eukaryota; kingdom Metazoa; phylum Chordata; class Mammalia; order Artiodactyla; family Monodontidae; genus Delphinapterus; species Delphinapterus leucas. The sequence continues at coordinate 38,107,991 of NC_143136.1, read as the reverse complement.
TAAACAGATGAGAGGGAATTAACAAGTGACTGCTTTACAAACAGCTGAGTGGAGACCTAGGCACTCTTCTACAAACTCTAAGGCCCAGATTCAAAGCAGGTGGCTCCCTACGCACAATAGTGAAGCAAAGCTCCTGCGACAGGAGTTTAAGCAAAGGGTTTTTAAGCCTCTGGTGAGGTTAAGAACCAGCTTCTAAGAATTTAGTTTCAAACTGAAAGGTAAGACCATCTAAGGCAAGAAAGACCACACACTTCCTGGACCTAAAGCCTCGCAGAAACCATCACTGTTCACCACTCCATGGCACCCAGTCTACCTCCTCACCCAACCTCCCTCCGGTTTTGCCCCAAGATAGGCTGGCCATTTTTAGATGCTCTTGAATCTTAGAACTCCTTAGTTTCCCTTTATGCATCAGTAAATGGAACCAAATGAAGGTCATACAACTTCTTTCCCCCCCACAGTAATACTAGTTTGTTGGGGGAAGGGTTGGGATGTATTCAGAAACCCTTTAAAAGAGAAACTATCTTTGAAAGTCCTACTGTGATAAGTCCTGGAGAATAACTTCCTTTCTTTCTAAGACCAAGTACAGTTTTCACTAGTGTTGATCTGATTGAGGAGAGGATGCCTTCTTGTCAGCTTTTCAACACATCCAATGACAAGATGGAGGGAGGTATCTTAACCCCTAGAAGAAAGCACAGGAACCTGGAAGGCAGGAGCCAGGAGTGCATCTCTACCCTACAAGTCAACAGCTGGGTCCTTGAGGAAGACATGCTTCCCTTCTCTATACCTCAGTTTCTTCATTTAAAAAATCAAGGATCTGGGTGAAGATCATCTTTGGCATTCCTTCCAGCTCTAAAATTCTATGTGAAATTCCTCTGTGTATGTGAAAATGACAACGCCTATTAGAAGCATTTTTTTGTACTCTGAAGATGAAGATTTAGGCATTAACAGAGAAATATAGTAACTTGCACTGGCAAAGATAACAAGACCAAGGCAGACTAAACTTGGAAGATTTAAAACAAGCAAATGTCTAACAGTTGTTAAGTATGTGACCAAAAGGTTGAGGGGAAGCCTAAACTAGTATCAACTTACAAGCACTCTTCAATGCTCTGGAACCAATGCGAACAAGTAGATTCATCACGATTACCAGCTGCTGCTCCCCCTGCTAAATTTAACGATAACGTGAATTTTAATTCAGTGATCCCTCCCCCACACAAAAAAGAAAATTTTAAAAGCCTGAAAATACTTATGGAAAGCAAAGCAAAACTTTGACTCTAAAGGCAGGAGAAAAATTATCGTGGTGACTGACTGCATTTAAGTCGCAGGAAGTTCTGGCTGGATGCTGAGGACAGCGAGGCACGAGGCGCAACCCACTGGATAAGTATGAGATGTTTAACACCAAGAACTGGCATGTTTGACCGTGTGTGTCAAAGTCAAGACTGCCTTGCCGCCTACCAGGACCGCAAAACAATGTTCATTTCACTATCCATGAATAAATGGCAGAAGAAAAAAAAGCAAGCTGTTTCCTTTTTTCGTAGGACGAGCTGCAGAGTTTTGTCATGCAACTTGGTTGGGCGCCTGTGAGTGTCAATGCCCTCAGAGCAGCGGAGTCCGCAAAGGTAGGGTGTTTCCATTCCACAGACCTGAAGTGAGGACTGTCAACCGAGCCAGCAAATAGCCCCACCTTTCCGAGCAAAGGACTCCAGAGCTACCCTGTGCGGTAGCCCACAGTCTGTGAGTGAAGCCCCGGGCCGGACTTCACTCCTCTTGGGAGAGCCGCGCCAGGGGCCCCCATCGCGCACCACGCACACACAGCCTCTGGGCTACTAAAGAGGAAGTCAGGATGTCATGTCAAAAGGGTAAAGACAGCCCGACCACACGAGAGCCGCGGTATGGGCCGGTCTCCGGCTTGGCTGGGGGTCTCTTGGCTTGTCCCAGGCTGCCATCCCTTCTCCCTCTCCATCCACGGTCCTCCTCCCGGAGGCGCGGACCAGCCTCCCCTCGGCCCACCGGGGCTGGCGGAGCCCACGCTGCGCAGCGCCACAGGAGCCGGAGGAGCACCTCGAACCTCCCCTCCCCCTGCCCAGCCCGGGCCCTCGGACAACGCACTCCCGCGCACCCCCGCACGCCAGCGGGAGCCCCGCCGCCCCTTCCCCAGCCCCCGGGGCGCCCCGGCCGCCGAGCCGAGCGCGCAGTTCCGACGGCCCAGGGCGGGGACCGAGCCGGGGAGCAGAGCTGCAGCCGCCGGCTTTCGGAGCAGCCGGCGGCCGCACACACTCCTCCCCTTCGCCGCGAGTAAACAGCTCGCTGGCATGCTCCGCGCCGCGCCCCCATCCCCCCGCCGCGGCTCCGCGCCGCCCCGCGCGCCGGCGCCGCCGCCCCCTACCTGGTCGGTGAGTTTGAGCACTGCCATTCTTCCGCTCCTTGGCGCGCACACACATACAGGTCCCCGGCCCGCAGATGTCACGCCAGGAGCCGGGGAAGCGGAAGGGACTGCCAGGGGAAAGGAAAAAAAATCTGGCTCCCGAATTTGACAGCCCTCCCCCTGCTCCTCCTCCGCCGCCTCCTCCTCCTCCCGCCGAGAGGCTGACACTGGCTAGTAGGGTTTGCAGCCGAGCCCGCCCGCCTTTATACAGGAAGTACCGGCTGCTGCCAGCCGGGCCGCCACTGACATCACCGCGCGCTGCCTCGCTCGCCGCCTCGACGCCTGGGCCGACGCTGCCTCCTGCCGCCCGCGGCCGCGCCTCGCAACCCGCGGCCCTCGGCGCCCGCCCACGCCCGCGCCCGCGCCCTCCCCCGCCCCCGCCCCCGGCGCGCCGCCGTGGGGCCGGACTGCCGCCTGCTTCCGCACCTGCACTCTGCGCAGGGGTGAGCGGGACCGGGGCCCGTGGCCGCCCCCGCTGCCCCCACCTAGGGCATGCACGATTAGAGGCCCCTCTCCCGGGGGGCTGATCGTGACCCCCCCCACCCTCGCCCTGTCTCACACAAACACCCACAAACACAACCTGACGAGCAAGCCCTGTGGACACACCCCGAGGGACAAGAAAGGCTGCACTCACACGCAGCCAACTTCAACCCTGGAGATTGGATCACACGCCTTCCCCTAAACCTCTCCCCCTAATCCGGAATCAGACTGCACAGCACTTCAACTTATCCCACCTGGGCAAGGGGCCACTATGCTGATGCTCTCTTTGTGTAATACGGGAAGGCCCCGACGCTAATTCTTTAGCGAGTGTTTGTCAAACATTTGGAGGGTGGGGACAAGGGCTCTGGCCCTTGCATCTTGTTCTCCGGCCACCTCCCAGTTGGACACGCGCAGAACCCCATCATTAAATTCAAACTTTGGGTGTTGATTTGGGGAGGAAGGAGGTGGAGCGGAGTTACCAGAGAAGAAAAGAGGTCTTAAATTACCGCATTAATTGGGCTTTTGAGGATTTCCACCGGTTCTGACTCATTCATTTCTACAAAATCCAGTTACCATGCTCTTCAACAGATAGAAGACCCAGCTGTCAAACAGCATGGGATACACGCACAACGGTAATAGTCATAATCAGAGTAAAGTGTTAATACTTGTGGAATCTGAAGCAAACGCTTATTCATTTAATAACCATGTACTGAGTGCTGACTTTGTACCGGATACTGGCTTGACACGGTAGGGGAGCATAAACATCTAAGATACCTAGTCTTAGGAGGTCTCTGACATAAATAGTCATCACTAATGAATGTAATTACAGAATGAGATAAGGGATCACAGGGGGAAAATAATACTTGTGAAGGAATCCATGACAGAGGAATCAGGCCAGACTGGTAGGTGAGGATGGGCTTCCCTGAGAAAGAGACAAAGAGTTGAGATTCTTCAGGAGAAAGGGTTAAGTGGGCAAGTGTATGGGGTGATGCTCCCAGGCAGCCCCACGTGCCCCTGGCATGCCATGGAACAAACCTACAGTTGAACGGCAAACCAAAACCACAGTATCTACCCTTCATTCACAAACCAAATGTGGACTCTTCCTCCCCACTTTCAGAACCTCCCCAAAGAGTCTCTGTGAGAAAGGAGAGGAGGGATGGTAGCTTTTGCTTAGTATCCTCCCATTTATTGTCTAACCATGGGCTTGGAATTCAGTCACACAGGCAAGGGGAACCAAGAAAGCACTCTCCTGGCTTCCACTCCACTATCCTCAGTGATGCACAGAGACAAAAAAAATTTCACTCCAAGGCCTCCCTCAAACACAAAATAGTTTGCTTTTGCTGCATCTATGAAGCAGTTCTTCAGTGCTGTTGTTGGTATATCTATTTATTAATATCATCCTGCATGGCTTTGTAACTGAACAGGACACTGACTTCTCTACCTAAATATAGCTGTCTTTCAGAAGAGTGATAACATATGATTTGATTTGGCAGATGTACTCAAGATCCACTTGCTTCATCATGGGCATGCCTACAGGTAAGTTCTTGGGACCTGGTTTGAAAGGAGGAGCAAGCAGTTCTCAACCCTTTCAGACCCATCATCCCTTTTTATAACTAGTATTTTTAACACTCATTACTATGAAATGAAATCCATAGGAAATTTACCTACCTATGCAAATTTCCCTCCAAATCAATATAATGTCCTAATTGTATAATAAAGGAAAAATAAAAGGGAAGCAATTTATAATTAATGTGTATTTCAATAAGTAAATGCTATAGCACAACTCGATTGGAAGACAAATAGTAAGATGCTTGCACCTGTATGTAGAACCATTGTGAATGAGAGAACGACAAACGCAATCCAACTTGAATGTTTTATTAGCAACTCACATATCAACATTGGTGTTGTCATTGGTGACATGATTTTGTGAAAGGTTGAATAGTTCCTGGTCAAGTTCCAAACAAAATAAAGAGCGGAAGATTAAGCTAAATTTGCTGATATGGGTGCATTTACCAGAAAGTCTGGATTTAATGTGTGAGCTCATGAATTGAAAGTAACTCCAACAGTTTGCTTCATTGGTTAAAAAAACTCAGACTCAGTGGTGGTCTATATTTGATGAGACGGAGATGACAGAATGTCCCTGGTACAACGTAGAGGAAAAAAAATCCAAAGGTTTATGGAGACGGGAATGTTGGAGTGATTTTATCATGCATACTGTATACCCACCCCCAAACTATAAACCCCTACAGTAAGGCATTGAAAAATACATTAGTGGGACTTCCCTGGTGGCGCAGTGGCTAAGAATCCGCCTGCCAATGCAGGGGACACAGGTTCAAGCCCTGGTCTGGGAAGATACCACATGCCACGGAGCAGCTAAGCCCGTGTGCCACAACTATTGAGCCTACACTGTAGAGCCCACGAGCTACAACTACTGAGCCCGCGTGCCACAACTACTGAAGCCTGCGTGCCTAGAGCCCGTGCTCGGCAACAAGAGAAGCCACCGCAATGAGAAGCCCACGCACCGCAACCAAGGGTAGCCCCCGCTTGCTGCAACTAGAGAAAGCCCGCATGCAGCAATGAAGACCCAACGCAGCCAAAAATAAATAAATAAAAATTTTTTTAAAAAGGAAAATACATTAGTAAGGGGAGCACCAGAAAAGCTCTGTGGTAACTGGATATGATGGTGGGAGATGCTTCCATTGAGACGACTCCCTGATTTCTGCGAGAGTGGGATCCTGGGATGTCAAAGGCCAAGTGGCAGCACTTAACTGGCAGGGACCAGGCAGACACTTACTATACTGGGTAGCAGGGACAAAGTGGTACTCAAAGGTCGTGACCTACAGGGATATTTCGTAATGCCCTAGGTGGCCACAGGAATTAAATATATGGAGAGACTTCTGAAATATTCTTTGATTTCTTTAACAAGCAAAACTCTAGGTCTGCTGCCTGAAACCTGACTTGAGCCATCAAATGAAATCATTCTTCTCATCCAGTTTCCATACCTCAGCCAGTTCACAGACACAGAGACCTTGATTGAAAGGGTAGCTGGTCCCCTTGAAGAAGAATCTTGCAGCATTGCCATAAATATATATACAAATCTTCATCCAAGCCTTCCCCAGGGGAACCTGATGCCATTTATTAGGGTGACCATACACTGGGAAAAAGGAAGTACCCATCTATTTCAAGGATTATTTGATATTGTTTCTGAATTAATGTTAATTCCTGAGGATCCAAAAATATCACTGGGTCCACCAATCAAAGTGCAGCCTTATGGTAGTCAGATGGTAAATGGAGTTTTCACCCAAGTATATATCACCATGGATCCAGTGGGTTTGCAGACCCACCCTGTGGTTATTGCCCTACCTTTTTTTTTTTTGGCGGTACGCGGGCCTCTCACTGTTGTGGCCTCTCCCGTTGCGGAGCACAGGCTCCGGACGCGCAGGCTCAGCGGCCATGGCTCATAGGCCCAGCCGCTCCGCGGCATGTGGGATCCTCCCGTACCGGGGCACGAACCCGTGTCCCCTGCATTGGCAGGCGGACTCTCAGCCACTGTGACACCAGGGAAGCCCCTGCCCTACTTCTTGAATATATAATTAGAATTGACATGCCCAATTACTGGCAGAATCACCACATTATTTCTCTGACCTACAAAGTGAAAGCTATTGTAGTAGGAAGGGCCAAGTGGAAGCCTCTGGAAATTTCCTCTTGCTACCAGGATAGAAAACCAAAAGCAATACCATATCCCTGGAGAGATATAGAAATTAGGACCACCATAAAAGATGTGGATGATGCAAAAGTGGTGATACTATCACTTCCCACTCTTAACACACCTGTTTGACCTATCTAGTGGCAGGTGGATTTTAGAGAATAATTATGAATTGTTATGAACTTAATCAGATGGTAATGCCAGTTGCAACTGCAATTCTATATGTGCTATCTTCATCTATTCCAATTTGCACTAAATCTATTTTCTTTTATGTGGCGAGGCCAGCAGCATACCTTTATAGTCTTGTCTGTGGGATATAAACTCCTTTGCTCTCTGTCATAATCTAGTCTGCAGAGATCTTGATCACTATGTTAGATTCGTCAAGCTGATTAGACCTAATAAACAGGAAGTAACAAATACTTTAGACTTTTTTTTTTTTTTTGGCCATGCACGCGACATGCAGGATCTCAGTGCCCCGTCCAGGGATGGAAACTGTGCCCCCTGCAGTGGAAGTGCAGAGTCTTAACCACTGGACTGCCAGGGAAGTCTTAAAATTCACCATCTTAGTGAAGTTTCTGGAGATCCAAGTGATCTGAAAGATATCAAGATATCCCTCCAAGGTGAAAAACAAGTTGCTGCACCTTGTACCACCTACCACTAAAAATGAGACACAATACTTGTTGGGCCTCTTTGGATTTTGGAAGAAATATATACTGCATTTGAGTGTGGTGCTCTGACCCATCTACCCAGTAACTCATAAGGCTGGCATTTTTTATCAGGAGTAAAGAAAAAGAAGACTCTGTAACAGGACTTTATGATCCAGAGGAATCCCATGGTACTTGAAGTGTCTGTGGCAAATATATATATATATACATCTGCCACTGGCAAACTCTAACAGAAGATCCACAATGCAGCTTTCTTTAGTTTCACTGCAAAGCCATGCCCTCTTCTGCAGATAACAATTCTCCACTTGAGAAACTGTACCTAGCTTGCTACTGAATTTGAACGACTGGCCATGAGACATCAAGTGACTGTGCAACCTCAGCTGCCCATTATGAACTGGATGTTATCTGACCCATCAGCCCATAAGGTTGGGCATGCACTAGAGCAATCCCTCATCAAATGGAAGTGGTATGTAAGAGAGAGCTTGAGCTGGTCCAGAAAGCACAAGTTGCCTTAGCCAGTGACTTAGATTCCTTTGATTCTTACTCCTGGTATATTGCCTCCTCATCATCTTCAATCAGTTAACTGGTTTACATACAGTTCTCCTCAGTACACTGGCACAAGCTGGAAGTGGTCTGTTCTAGCATTAGAACTCCCATGAGGGATGCCCCTGATGGTAGTACTGAAGGGAAATTCTCTCAGCACAAAGAATGTCCTGCAGTGCATTGGGTGTCTACTTTGTCTGGATTGAGAGATGGCCAGAGGTATAGACCTACACTCATTCATGGGCAATAGCTGATGGTTTTCCTGAATGGTCAATAACTTTACATACAGTTCTCCTCAATACACTAGACCTACACTCATTCATGGGCAATAGCTGATGGTTTTCCTGAATGGTCAATAACTTTACATACAGTTCTCCTCAATACACTAGACCTACACTCATTCATGGGCAATAGCTGATGGTTTTCCTGAATGGTCAATAACTTGGAAAGAAAAGATTGGGAGACTGATGACAAGGAGGTCTAGGGAAGAGGTATATGGATGCACTTCTCAGAGTGGGCACAAAGTGTGAGGATATTTGTGTACACCAAAGGGCATCCACTCAGAGAAGGCTTTCAAAATCAGGGGGATGACACATTTGATGGAGTTGGCCTCTTTTCCCCCCTACTGCAGTGCTTGCACAAAGTAGCCATGCAGTCAGGAGCAAAGGATATTCATGGGCTCAAGAACATGGGCTTCCCCACAGTAAGGTTCATATCTACCAACATCAGAGATCACACATTGAGTTCCAATATGGCACTATTTCCAGGAGAAAATAGCCAGTAACCTAGTAACAGATTGATTGATTATACTGGACCCCTTCCATCATGGAAGGGACAGCTATTTGTCTTCCTGGAATAAACACATATTTTGGATATAGATTTGCTTTCTATGCTCAGAATATTTCTGATATTATTACCAACCATGAACTCATTATACCTTACTCACTGTTATGATATTCTACATATTACTTCTTTCCAGGGAACTCATTTCATAGTAAAAGAAATGCAGCAATGGACTCGTGCAAATGGAATTTGGGGGGGGAGGACGGTGCCACACTGCACAGCTTATGGGATCTTAGTTCCCTGACCAGGGATTGAACCTGGGTACTCAGCAGCGAAAGTGCAGAGTCCTAACCACTGGACCACCAGGGAATTCCCTGGAATTTGCTAGTCTTATCATATGCCCCACCAGCCAGAAGCTCCTGGAAGGATGATGGAATAGCCCACTGAGTTCTGGTGCCAGTTAGGAAATAACATGTTAAAAACTGAAGTTCCGTTGTATAGGATGCAGTATATGCTTTGAGTCAGTGCCAATACATAGTACTGTTTCTTTCAAAATACACAGGTTCAAGAATCAAGGGGTGGGGAAGGTGGAAGTGGTTCCTCTCATCATTATACCCAATAATCCACTCACACAATTTCTGTTTCCAGTTCCTGTAACTTTGAGCCCTGATGGTTTGGAGATTTTACTTCCCAACAGAGGAATATTTCCACCAGGGATCACAACTATGGTTCCACTGAGGTTGAGGTTGAGATGGTACCTCGGCACTTTGGGCTCCTCATACTATAGAAAAAAATCAGGTGAAGAAGGGGGTGCTGTCCTGGCTGGGGTGATTGGTTCCAATTGCCAAGAGGAAATTGGCTTTGCTGCTTCACAGTGGGGACAGGGAAGACTATGGGGACAAAAGGAGTGCATTCTTGGGCTTCCCTGGTGGCGCAGTGGTTGAGAGTCCGCCTGCCGATGCAGGGGACACGGGTTCGTGCCCCGGTCTGGGAGGATCCCACATGCCGCGGAGCGGCTGGGCCGTGAGCCATGGCCGCTGAGCCTGCACGTCCGGAGCCTGTGCTCTGCAACGGGAGAGGCCACAACAGTGAGAGGCCCGCGTACCGCAAAAAAAAAAAAGGGTGCATTCTTGATTTTCTGTGATACCTCTTAGCACTTCCGTGTCCTATAGTAAAAGTTAATGGAAAGCTACTATAATTTTTTTTAAAAGAGTTTAAAAGTAGATTCACACCCTTCAGGAATGAAGGTGTGAGTCTTGCACACTTTTAGTTCTGGTAACTAAACTTTTCCCTTTGTTCCCCAGCCCAATTGATGCCTCTGCTTCCCTCTTTGCTTTTTCAGTCCTCCAACACCTGTTTCAGCAATTCTCCATATTAAATTATTTGTGGTTTGTTTTCCCGACTAGATCCTGTCTGCTACAACAACAGAGGTGCATCCCTGAATTTAAAAAAAATTCACTGAATATTAAAACCATATAAAACAAAACAAAAATATTATGTTTACATGTAAAGTGGGTTAAGCTCTAGGCTAAGATAATTAAAAACAGATTTTTTTCACCTACATGAATATTCAGTGGGACATTTGAAATTCGACATTGCATGACACCTAGTATCTCTGATCCCCACCAGATAAATGCTTGGGACTTCCCTACTCTTTGTGACAACCAAATACACTCCCTCAAATTTCAAAAATATTCCCTAAGAGGCAACCCTCAGATCTACTGTACTGCAGTGATCACTACCTATGATTTTAATAAATCCACCCAACTTACTATGTCACATTTCACCATGGTTGTTTTCTTTACTTGAGTTATGTTTTTTTTTTTGGCCACACCACGTGGCATGTGGGATCTTAGTTCCCAACCAGGGATCGAACCGTGCTCTGTGCCATGGAAGCATAGTAGTCTTAACCACTGGACCGCCAGGGAAGTCCCCTGACTTATGCATCTTAAACTTGTATAAATATAAATACACACATAAATATATGCTTGCCTATATACCCATGTATGTCTATATGAATAAATATGCCTGTGAATATACAAAACATATGAATGTATAATGTATATCACTGTAGTGGACGCTGTGGTGTGCCACCCAGTTCCTACCTTCAAGACCAAAGCCCTCGCTCCACCAACTCCTGAGAATGTTGCCTGCTGACAGCCTGCATTTGTCTTCCCCACAAGAACTGGCCTCAGCCAAGTGTAATCGCCTCACCCGAGATTACAACACCTCCCTGGAGGTATTGCTATCCAGTGAGTGGAAGGGAACAGAGGCCCAACCCCCTAACCTCAATTTGGGACATTTTAGCCCCAGAGCTCCCCCAGGATCATCTGAGGCCTATGCTGCAACTTCATAGTAGATCAGCTTCTCCCTCATTCCCCACAGGTGGTGACCCTAAAAACCAATAAATCCCAGCATGCCAGTCTCCACCTCAGAGACTGTTCCTGAGAAACCCGACCCAACGTAATCATCTATTTTGACTTCACGCTGGTGGTTTAGATAGTTGATCCCCTGTTTGTAAAAAAATCAGAGCCACCCTCCCAGCCTAGGTGAAAGCCACTAGCAGAGCTGTGTAAATGACTGCCGAATGAGGATAAATTTTGAATGAGGTTACCTCACTATGTCAGTGTGGAGACTTTTCAGTTTTGAAGCTGGTGTGGCCTTTGATGGAACAGTTAAGCCACAGGAGGTTCCAGGGTATCAGGGCTACAGGTGATCCCCACAAAGCACAACCCGGGGCCTAGCAGTCGAGGCTAAGGAGATTAGGAAGTTTTGTCAGTGTATTTTTATAAGTTTTCATTTATAAGCGCTATTTATTTCTGCACACACCATGCTTCCTGGATTCTAAACAGCCATGGGGTTTATGTTTGTACCAATGGTTTAATAGTACTTTTTCAGGGAGGAGAAGATGAAATATTTCCACCCCATTAAATGATCCATATTAACGAGTCAACACATATGAAGCACTTAGTACCTTGTACAAAGCCAGTGCAAGATGAATGCTAGCCATTATATCTATTGTTGTAAAATGTGAAAAGATGACATCTTAGAATTGAAGAAATATAGTAGTTTTTTAAAATAAATATTGTAAAATTATTTTCGGTGTTAATTTATTGGAAGTTATGTTCTTTAGACCAGGGAATGCCTTCCGCGGCTCTTGTTCTTTACTGTCCTTGACCTTCTAGCACACGTGTAATTAGTAGCATTCAGTGTAGTACCTCATTGTTTTATTTGCTATTATTCATCTATTGTATTTAATTGTTCTGTGAGCATCAATTTTCTAATGACTTTTTGTATTTTATTTTGTACTTGTTTTGTTTCCCTTATTATGTTAGAAACTTCTAGTGGGCACTGACCATGGCTTATACTTCTTTGGTATCCCCTATAGTGCTGGCTACTAAGTACAAATTCGATAAATAATGGCACACTATCTGATTTTAAAAGCATGAAAGTGGAGGGAATGATGGCTGCAAATGTAGTAATTCTACTCAATATGTACTAAGATTTTTTTCTTTAAATACTTACTCAAAATCCTACTTTCCTCCCCAAAGTGTAAAAGTCAGCAACACAAAAAACTTTTCAGATGTAGAACAAAGTAGAAAGAGCTAAGTTATTACAGTGATTTAGAAACAAAGTATTTAAAGTTTTCCTGTGAGGGGTTGCTACAATGAATATTGCATTTGCTCTGGGTTAAGGCTTCCATTGTTTACTGTGGTTTCTAAAATTCCATTTATTTTCAACTTTTTTAGACAGCTGTGTTGGAAAAGCAAATCAAAAACAAGAGATGAGAAAGACTCACCTTAAAATACAAAGGGATGGGCAATAAAGGAGAGAAGAGAAGCTGCAAAGAAATGTCAAAGAGGTGAAGTCGGTGGAGGTATCTCCATTAAAAGAGAAACCCCTCCCTGGTGGCGCAGTGGTTGAGAGTCCGTCTGCCGATGCAGGGGACTCGGGTGCATGCCCCGGTCCGGTCCGGGAAGATCCCACATGCCGTGCGGAGCGGCTGGGCCCGTGAGCCATGGCCGCTGAGCCTGCTCATCCGGACCCTGTGCTCCGCAGCGGGAGAGGCCACAACAGTGAGAGGCCCGCGTACCGCAAAAAAAAAAGAGAAACTCCTGATGGGGCATTTTAACATGCAGTGGTGGTCCTTCAGCTTCACTGGGACGCTGTAGAATCCGAGGCACCATTCTCAACCTTCCTCCAGAAAAATGATTATGCAAATTCACAAAATTTGTTAACTGCCCCTCTTTCTTCTCCTTCACAGCCAAACTTCTCACAAGGGATGTCTCTTTTTTCTTATCTCCCCTTCCTCACCTCCACATCCCTCTCCAACTCCCCTGAGCCACTCCCCTGAAAACATAGCAGCTCTGACCAGCTCCACTCGGGCACATGCTGACAAACACTTTGTCTTTGGCCCAGAATGCATTTCTGTGTCTCAGGGCAACCGTATTTCTCCTGATCTCCATACCATCCAACTCCTCTCTTGGATGTGGCAAAATCACCTCATACACGGCATATCCAAAAAGAATTAATAATGTTCCCCTAAACCCATTCCTCCTCCTGTGTCTCCATCTCAGTAAATGACACTACCATGGACCTAGTTTGGTCTAAAAACAAAAGCTGAGGCTCTTCCAGGTCTGATCAATTCTGGTTTTGTCATATCTTTTAAATCTATCACTTATTCTGATACCAATCTCCAGGACTTCACTTCAGGACAGTCTCCATGTATACCCACCTTATTGGAGCAGCCTCCTAGCTGGTTTCCCTGGATCTATTCTCCATCCCACAGGCAGTACAATCTTTCTAAACTGCAAGCCTGATCAAGTCACTCTCCTTCAATGGCTTTCCATTACCTTCAGGCTATTGGCAAACACCTTAGCATGCTTGGTTTTCAAAGTCCTGCACTCTCCCCACCCACCCTTCTTCTTGCAGGGAAGCCAGGTTGCTCAATTCTGGAGCCACCATTTCCATCCTGGTCTATGTGAATGATGACTGCTGGAGTAGTGCAGTGCACAACCTGTGAGATTAAACATGGCAGCCTCGCCTCTTTCTCACACATCGTATACTGTGCTAAAAGCAGCTTCCCTGACACATCGTATTTCCCCTCACTCTGAGCCTTTGCATATCGCTGTTTCCCATTTATAATTTCGTCCAACTCCATGTCGTCTTCATCTGGTTAATTGTACTCGTCCTTTAGATCTCAATTTAGATATCACTTACCAAGAAAGCTCTCCCTTACTCACACTGTCTCCCAGTTTTGGAATAAGAATTTCCCTAAGGCTTATGTTTAGTGCCCTCTGCTTAAATCCTATTTTTGTACTTATCCCTTGATCCTATAATTGTCTGTTTACTTTCTTGACTCCTCTTTTAGAGCAGGGACTGTGTTTTACTTACTTTTGTGTCTCTAGTTCATTGTACAGAGTCTGGCACATGGTAGATACAAAGTAAATACTTTTGAATGAATGCAACTTTCGGTAAATCGTTTAACCTAACTAAACCTTAGTTTATGGCTGGTCAAATAAGGCTAAGAATGTCTGTCCTCAATATTTTACAGAACAATATGACAAAATGTATGTGAAAGATGCTTTGAAAGTGGAAAGAAATAAAGAGATGGGAGAGAGAACAATTGTCATGGCATTACCATAAAGAGAAAGTGACAAGGAAAGGGATGATTCTAAGGAAAGGCATGAGACATACCGTTCCACTCCATCATGTGTAAGACTTTAATGCCTGTGCTGCTGAAGTGAGCACAGATTCTGTGCCTTGTCTTAAATTAGAATGAGCAGCCATAGTGCTTCAAAGAGACAACAAGTGGGAAATGAGGAATGTAGTAAAGAAGCCATTGTATCAGTTCATCAACTGGTCATACGATCTGTGAGATACAAATAATTATTTCTTTCTTGAAGACCAAGCTGTTCATAATGGTGTACCCAGGGCTCAGGAAATCACAGGATAAACTCAGTTCTTCTTCCTGGAACATCATTTTTACTTGATGATTCAGGAAATTAAATCATTTACTTGGTAAGTAACCTGAAGCAGTATTTTCATATTTATATAAATAAATGGGTATGTTATAGCTTGGACTGTAGCACTTGCATACCTCTTTTAAATAAACCTAAGACTTCAAACATTTTGTATTTCCAGTGGACAATAGTCCCACACTGTCTCCCTTCACTCCCCCTACCAAACCTCCATACTCCCAAGCCCTAGGAGTAAGTCTTTACCCAGCTATGCTCTTGGGATGCTTAGGAAAAGTTTAATAAGTACTGCTTTTAGAACTCTGGTAGGCTTCCATACTGCTGAAATGAAACAGAGACAGAAGAACCTTCAGCAAATATGCTCAGTTCATTTACCACAAGTTTATAGTTGAGCATTGATTTGTGTGTCTGTTCTTTGCTCCTTGCTTGCCCATTGCACTGGTCAGCAATTTTGTAAATATTGATCACGAGTCCCCAGAAGAATCGAAAAAAATTTTAATGCAGCAGAATCCATATTAACTTAACACTCAACAAGGAAAGAATTCGAACTCCATATCCCCTTGACATTTGGCCAGCAGAATCATAATTTTTGCATATAAACGTCAACATATTATATCTAAAGGAAGGGGAAAAGGGAACTAACATTTTCTGAGCCTCTACTATATACCAGGCACAGTGCCAGGTGCTGTACGTTCCCTCACCATCCTCCCTCACCACCCCAGACACACTTAATCCTGCCTCCCTTTGTATGATTCCTGTACTTTATCTAATCTCTTACTACTTGGTCTAACACTTTAAATATTGATGATTTGTTTGTTTCTCACTCTACTGTGAACTCCTTGAGGGCAGGTCCATGTCAAATTCATCTTTTTATCTCAAGCACATTCAGTGCCTGGTCCCATAATATTCACTCAGTCAAATTTTTATTAACTGAACTAAAATTATATCTTCTAATGTATAAGATGTTGTTAAGAAGATAATTCTTTCATACTCCAAAAATTCTTCTCTAAATCACCTTGAACAGATTCATCAGCCACTAAAGAAATATAGAGCATAGCAGTTATATCAGTTTTTTGCCATTTTCAGGTCCTGGAACATTTCCAAGTCTCCTTCCTGTCCCCCAACAGTAACAACAACAACAAATATATATAATCATATATGATTAGCATATAAAATAATAAACCATACACACTTTTTAATTATCTTTGCAAAGCACTCTTTTCAATAATATGTTAAGTAATCTGTGAAATATATCTTTAAAAAACAATCACTAAGTGTAAATGTCCCCTATTTCAGTGGCTTTAACAAATGACAACAAACAGGACCAAATGGTGCAGCCACTATGGAAAACAGTATGAAATATTAAAAACAGAACTGCCATATGATCCAGCAATTCCACTTCTGGGTATTTTTCCAAAGAAAACAAAAACACTCATTGGAAAAGATACATGCACCCCCATGTTCATTGCAGCATCATTTACAATAGCCAAACTATGGAGGCAACCTAAGTGTCCACCAACAGATGAATGGATAAAGAAGTTGTGAGATATATATACATATATATATGTATATATATACACACACACATATATATATATACATACACACACACACACACACACACACATATATATATAAGGGAATACTACTCAGCCATAAAAAATGAAACCTTGGACTTCCCTGGCGATCCAGTGGTTTAGAATCTGCGCTTGCACTGCAGGGGGCACAGGTTCAATCTCTGGTCGGGGAACTAAGATCTGGCATGCCACGTGGTGGGGCCAAAAATTACAAAAAAAAAAGAAGGAAATCCTGCCATTTGTGACAACATGGATGTAGCTAGAGGGTATTACGTTAAGTGAAATAAGTCAGACAGAGGAAGACAAATATCATGCTATCTCACTTAAATGTGGAATCTAAAAACAAACAAACCAACCAAACAAAATGAATAGACTCATAGTTACAGAGAACAAACAGGTAGTTGCCAGAGGGGAGAGGGTGTGGGTGTGGGTGAAATAGATGAAGGGGATTAAGAGGTACAAACCTCCCGTTACAAAATAAATAAGCTATGGGGCTGTAATATATGGCATAATAAATATCATCAATAATACTGTAATAATTTGCTATAGGGACGGATGGTTACTAGACCTATCATGGTGATCATTTTATAATGTATGCAAATGTCAAATCACTATGTAGTACACCTGACACTAACATAATATTGTATGTCAACTATATTTCAATTTTAAAAAAAAGAACAGTACTAAAGTCACACCGCTCATAGACGATTAAATATGCATTCTGAATTTCCAAGTCTGAAGCCTCAGGATTGTTTTTCTTGCCTCCCTAAATCCAATGTAATCAAAACAGAGAAATTTCTTCTTCTCATCAGTGCACTTCAGAGTACATATGAAGTAGGCACTGTATAAACAAACATGCACACACACACACACAAGCATAAAAGAGGAAAAATAATTAGAAACCAGGGGACTCATCAATGCTCTGATTTAGAACCTGCTCAAGTTTATGAATTCAAATGTTTTGAACCTAATCCGACTTCTCTCAAGTTCAAATTTACTTGACATTTGATATATTGTGACTTTCTGTTTTTGTAAAAGAACAGTTTCAAAAATGGTTCAGTAAGCTCTTTGGGGACTTCCCTGGTGGCGCAGTGGTTAAGAATCTGCCTGTCAATGCAGGGCACATGGGTTTGACCCCTGGTTGAGGAAGATTCCCACATGCCGTGGAGCAACTAAGCCCGTGCACCACAAGTACTGAGCCTGCGCGCCTAGAGCCCGTGCTCCACAACAGGAGAAGCCACCGCAATGAGAAGCCCACGTACCGCAACGAAAAGTAGCTCCCCCTCTCCACAACTAGAGGAAGCCCGCACACAGCAACGAAGACCCAGCACAGCCATAAATAAATAAATTAATTAATTAATTTAAAAAAATAAGCTCTTTGGACAGTGTCTAACTCCTGCAATGCAAGATTTGGAACAGTTGGCAGTAAATGAATAAGAAACATGCAATACATTTCTTAAAATGTGCACATTTTCAAAACCTCAGGGGGAAAAGTGCTTGACCTCGTCTATCTGTGGTTTCACTGAATATTTGAGAATTAGTTAATGACATTCAGAGACACAAAGATACAGCTGGATTTTCCCATCCAGTGTGCAGAACGCATAGCCGTCAGACAGCGATGGTAGAACCCATAGGAAAGTACCCTCAATTTTTGTAGAAACAGAAAAGAATTAAGATTTAGCATCTGGCAGTTTGTCAGCTGGATGCATCATTAACAAGGAAATCAAGAACACAGCAAAAGAATCTAAAAATGTGCTTGAATGTTTTACATTTACTATTTCTCTGCAGTGTAATTGCCAGTGCATGGGCCATGGTGAAAAACAAGCTAGTAAATATCAAATCCACCAAATAGTTCACTGACAAGTCTTTGGGAGCCTTAATGAAGGTCTACAATAGCTCTTTTTGTCATACAAAAGCTTTTATCCAAGTAAACAGGCATTTAGAATAGTGCAGGTAGGATGGATTATGGAGCCCCACTTCCTCAGCCCAACAGCCTCAGGTTACCTTAACTTTTAAGTCCAAATATATTCCTGGCTAAGTGCCCCCTACTTCCATTCCAGACCCTAAGTGACTCTGGGAAGTCACAAGGGTGTTTCACATGCATTCAGGAATGAATCAACACAAATGAGGTGCTTCTACTCTCTCTCAGGGCTTTGCTGGTTATCCACTGAGTCTGCTGAGCTTCGGCAATCTGCTGCCAGCCCCATTGTTTTGCAATGTTCTGCTGAAGCTCACAGGGAAAATATCCTGCCCATAGCACAGACTTCAGTGCTCCCAAACCTGTAAAACCTTCAATGTGCCAAGTGCCATTGGTTCCTCTTCAGGATGCACCATGCCAACACCATGCTGTGTTCCATGCAGAAATGCAGATACCATACTTCTCTCCAAAAAGTTCACAACTACTGCCTGGGGCTGGGGGGATGGAAGCCAAGTAGTATGCTATCCTCCCACTCCCATCTCTGGCTCTAGGAAACCACCTGTGGTGGAATGTGAATTTATCAATTTACTTAATCTATCTCAGTTTAGACACAGCCAGAGGCATCCATTATAGTTACTACCAAGAGCTTCCTTTTAATTTGATAATTTTGTGTGGTTGTACAGAATTGAGATCTCATTGTTGACAGATAGAAGGAAAAGGAAATTAAAAAACAGGAAGAAAAATACAAATATATTTTATTTGTTCTAAGGATTCCTCATACTGTTTATAATACACAATGGTCAAAGAATCAAAAGAAAAGCATGTGATCAATAGGTAATCAATAGATACAAAAAAGCATTTGATAAACTCAGCACCCAATGGTGATCACAAAACAACTCTTAAAGCTAAAAATAAAAAATTAGAAGAGAACTTCCTTATGTGATATTTGATATTTACCAAAAATTAAAAGCAATCCTATTAATTAATGCAAAGAATTTTCTTTAAAATTAGAAACAAAGCTAGGAGGCCAGTTATCACAGCTTTTATTCAACATTTTTCAAAAGAGTCAAGATAAAGGAAAAAAAAATATCATTAATCATAGATAATGTGATAGTTTACATAAACAAGGTAAGAGAATTAACCCAAAAATCCTTAGAACTAATAGGAGAGTTCACGTACATTGCTGGACATAAGGTACATATACAAAAATCTATAGTGTTCCTATACATTAGGGGTCAGCAAATTTTTCTATAAAGAGCCAAGTAGTAAATATTTTAGACTTAGAAGGCATATGGTCTCAATCTTAACTAATCAAATCTGCCATTATAGTGCAAAAGTAGCCATAGACTATATGTAAACAAATGGGCACGGCTGTGTGCTTTACCAAAGAATGCTGCAGGCTGGATTTGGTCCACAGGCCATATAGTGTGTAACTCCTGTTACACACCATTGATGAAAAATTAGAAAACATTATTTAAAAGGAAAAGATACTGTTTACTATAGCAACCCAAACTTGAAGGCACTTATGAATAACTCTAAAAAAATTTGTACAAAACCTATTTGGAGAAAACTGTAAAATGTTATTGAAAGACAATAAGGATCTCAATAAAGAAAGAGGTACACTATCTTAATGGATGAGAAAAGTCAATGTTTCAGACCTTTCAACAGTCCCAAATTAATCTATTAATTCAATGTAACTCCAACCAAAATACCAACAGGGTTTTTCATGAAACTTGCCAACCTGATTCCAAAATTTATGTGCAAGAATAAAAAGCTAAGAATAACTGAGACAATTATGAAGAACAAGGAAGGGAGACACACCTTAACAGATGTCAAGATTTACTGTAAAATAATAGTAACTAAGGCAATATAGTATTGAAAAGAGACAGATAAATTGACTCACAAAGTAAATAGGGACCCCAGAAATAGACCCATTCATTTATGGAACATGTAATTTGACAGAAGTGGCACTGCAGATCAGTGGGATAAAGATAGGTTATTCAATAAATGGCACTGGAATAATTGGTTATTGTATAGTAAAAAACTGAAGTTATATCCTTTCCTCACACCATACACAAGAAATCAGTTCCAGGTTGATTAAATATCCAAGTAGAAAATCAAAGCTTTAAAACAAATTAGAGAGCAATACAGAAGAATACCTTTAAGACTGTGAG
This sequence comes from Delphinapterus leucas, assembly GCF_059928025.1. Taxonomy (NCBI): domain Eukaryota; kingdom Metazoa; phylum Chordata; class Mammalia; order Artiodactyla; family Monodontidae; genus Delphinapterus; species Delphinapterus leucas. The sequence goes on along the minus strand of NC_143136.1, from coordinate 38,087,745 downwards.
AAAAGGAAAGATTTCTAAAACAAGACATAAAAAGCCCAAAACACAAAGGTAAAAAATTAAAATATTTAATTACATTAACATAGAAGATTTGCGAGAGGGGATTCAAGACGGCGGAAGAGTAAGACGTGGAGATCACCTTCCTCTCCCCAAATACATCAGAAATACATCAACATGTGGGACAACTCCTACAGAGCACCTACTGAACGCTGGCAGAAGACCTCAGACCTCCCAAAAGGCAAGAAACTCCCCACGTACCTGGGTAGGACAAAAGAAAAAACAGAGAAAAAAGAATAGGGATGGGACCTGCACAAGTGGGAGGGAGCTGTGAAGGAGGAAAGTTCCCACACACCAGGAAGCCCCTTCGCAGGTGGAGGCTGCAGGTGGCGGAGGGGGACAGCTTCGGAGCCGCGGAGGAGAGCACAGCAACAGGGGGCAAAGCAGAGAGATTCCCGTACAGAGGATCAGTGCCGATCAGCACTCACCAGCCTGAGAGTCTTGTCTGGTCACCCACCGGGGCGGGCGGGGCTGGGAGCTGAGGCTCGGGCTTCGGTCTGAACGCAGGGAGAGGACTGGGGTCGGCTGTGTGAACACAGCCTGAAGGGGGTTAGTGCACCACGGCTAGCCGGGAGGGAGTCCGGAAAATAGTCTGGACCTGCCGAAGAGGCAAGAGACTTTTTCTTGCCTCTTTGCTTCCTGGTGCGCGAGGAGAGCGGATTAAGAACGCTGCTTAAAGGACCTCCAGAGACGGGCGCGAGCCGCGGCTAAAAGCGCGGGCCCCAGAGACGGGCATGAGACGCTAAGGCTGCTGCTGCCGCCACCAAGAAGCCTGTGTGCAAGCACAGGTCACTATCCACACCCCCCTTCCGGGGAGCCTGTGCAGCCCGCCACTGCCAGGTTCCCATGATCCAGGGACAACTTCCCAGGGAGAACACACGGTGCGCCTCAGGCTGGCGCAACGTCACGCCGGCCTCTGCTAACGCAGGCTCGCTGCACACTCCGTAACCCTCCCTCCGCCCGGCCTGAATGAGCCAGAGCCCCCGAATCAGCTGCTCCTTTAATCCCGTCCTGTCTGAGCGAAGGACAGACGCCCTCAGGCGACCTACACACAGAGGCAGGGCCAAATCCAAAGCTGAACCCTGGGAGCTATGCGAACAAAGAGAAAGGGAAATCTCTCCCAGCAGCCTCAGGAGCAGCGGATTAAATCTCCACGATCAACGTGATGTACCCTGCATTTGTAGAATACCTGAAGAGACAGCGAATCATCCCAAATTGAGGAAGGGACTTTGGGAGAAACGATATATTTTTTTTTTCCCCTTTTTCTCTTTTTGTGTGTATGTGTATGCTTCTGTGTGTAATTTTGTCTGTATAGCTTTGCTTTTACCATTTGTCCTAGGGTTCTATTAGTCCATATTTTTTGTTTTGTTTTGTTTTTTCTTTTTTTTTAGCATAGTTTTAGCACTTGTTATCACTGGTGGATTTGTTTTTTGGTTTGGTTGCTCTCTTCTTTCTTTTTTATTAATTTTTAAACTATTTTTAATAATTATTTTTTATTTTAATAACTTTATTTTATTTTACCTTTTTCTTTCTTTCTTTTTTTCTCCCTTTTATTCTGAGCCGTGTGGCTGACAGGGTCTTGGTGCTCCAGCCGGGTGTCAGGCCTGTGCCCCTGAGGTGGGAGAGCCAAGTTCAGGACATTGGTCCACCAGAGACCTCCCAGCTCCATGTAATATCAAATAGCGAAAATCTCCCAGAGATCTCCATCTCAATGCCAAGACCCAGCTCCATTCAACGACCAGCAAGTTACATACAGTGCTGGACACCCTATGCCAAACAACTAGCAAGACAGGAACACAGCCCCATCCGTTAGCAGAGAGGCTGTCTAAAATCATAATAAGGTCACAGACACCCCAAAACACACCACCAGATGTGGACCTGCCCACCAGAAAGACAAGATCCAGCCTCATCCACCAGAACACAGGCACTAGTCCCCTCCACCAGGAGGCCTACACAACCCACTGAACCAACCTTAGCCACTTGGGGCAGACACCAAAAACAACGGGAAATACGAACCTGCAGCCTGTGAAAAGGAGACCCCAAACACAGTAAGTTAAGCAAAATGAGAAGACAGAGAAACACACAGCAGATGAAGGAGCAAGGTGAAGACCCACCAGACCTAACAAATGAAGAGGAAATAGGCAATCTACCTGAAAAATAATTCAGAATAATGATAGTAAAGATGATGCAAAATCTTGGAAATAGAATGGAGAAAATAAAAGAAATGTTTAACAAGGACCTAGAAAAACTAAAGAGCAAACAAACAATGATGAACAACACAATAAATGAAATTAAAAATTCTCTAAGGGATCAATAGCAGGATAACTGAGGCAGAAGAATGGTTAAGTGACCTAGAAGATAAAATAGTGGAAATAACTACTGCAGAGCAGAATAAAGAAAAAAGAATGAAAAGGTCCCAGACACCTCTGGGACAACATTAAACGCACCAACATTCGAATTATAGGGGTCCCAGAAGAAGAAGAGAAAGAGAAAGGAACTGAGAAAATATTTGAAGAGATTATAGTTGAAAACTTCCCTAATATGGGAAAGGAAATAGTTAATCAAGTGTAGGAAGTACAGAGAGTCCCATACAGGATAAATCCAAGGAGAAACACGCCAAGACACATATTAATCAAACTATCAAAATTAAATACAAAGAAAAAATATTAAAAGCAGCAAGGGAAAAACAACAAATAACACACAAGGGAATCCCCATAAGGTTAACAGCTGATCTTTCAGCAGAAACTCTGCAAGCCAGAAGGGAGTGGCAGGACATACTTAGAGTGATGAAAGGCAAAAACCTACAACCAAGATTACTCTACCCAGCAACGATCTCATTCAGATTTGACGGAGAAATTAAAACCTTTACAGACAAGCAAAAGCTAAGAGAACTCAGCACCACCAAACCAGCTTTACAACAAATGCTGAAGGAACTTCTCTAGGCAGGAAACACAAGAGAAGGAAAAGACCTACAATAACAAACCCAAAACAATTAAGAAAATGGTAATAGGAACATACATATCAATAATTACCTTAAACGTGAATGGATTAAATGCTCCAACCAAAAGACACAGACTGGCTGAATGGATAGAAAAACAAGACCCATATATATGCTGTCTACAAGAGACCCACTTCAGACCTAGGGACACATACAGACTGAAAGTGAGGGGATGGAAAACGATATTGCATGCAAATGAAAATCAAAAGAAAGCTGGAGTAGCAATTTTCATATCACACAAAATAGACTTTAAAACAAAGACTATTACAAGAGACAAAGAAGGACACTACATAATGATCAAGGGATCAATCCAAGAAGAAGATATAACAATTGTAAATATTTATGCACCCAACATAGGAGCACCTCAATACATAAAGCAAAAACTAACAGCCATAAAAGGGGAAATGGACAGTAACACAATCATAGGAGGGGACTTTAACACCCTACTTTCACCAATGGACAGATCAGCCAAAATGAAAATAAATAAGGATACAAGCTTTAAATGATACATTAAACAAGATGGACTTAATTGATATTTATAGGACATTCCATCCAAAACAACAGAATACACTTTCTTCTGAAGTGCTCATGGAACATTCTCCAGGATAGATCATATCTTGGGTCACAAATCAAGCCTTGGTAAATTTAAGGAAATTGAAATCGTATCAAGTATCTTTTCTGACCACAACGCTAGGAGACTAGATATCAGTTACAGGAAAAAATCTGTAAAAAATACAAACACATGGAGGTTAAACAATACACTACTTAATAACCAAGAGATCACTGAGGAAATCAAAAAATACCCAGAAACAAATGACAATGAAAACACGGCAATCCAAAACCTATGGGATACAGCAAAAGCAGTTCTAAGAGGAAAGTTTATAGCAATACAATCCTACCTTAAGAAACAAGAAACAGGACTTCCTTGGTGGTGCCATGGTTAAGAATCCACCTGCCAATGCAGGGGACATGGGTTCAAGCCCTGGTCTGGGAAGATCCCACATGCCGCAGAGCAACTAAGCCCCTGCACCACACCTACTAAAGCCTGTGTGCCTAGAACCCATGCTGCACAAGAAAAGCCACCGCACTGAGAAGCCCATGCACAGCAACAAAGAGTAGCCTCCTCTCACCACAACTAGAGAAAGCCCACCCACAGCAACAAAGACCCAATGCAACCATAAGTAAATAAACAAACAAGTAAATAAATAAACAAATAAATAAAACCTTCCTTCCTTTAAAAAAAAAAAGAAAAGAAACAAGAAACATCTCAAATAAGCAACCTAATCTTACACCTAAAACAATTAGAAAAAGAAGAACAAAAAACCCCCAAAGTTAGCAGAAGGAAAGAAATCATAAAGATCAGATCAGAAATAAATGAAAAAGCAATGAAGGAAACAATAGCAAAGATCAATAAAACTAAAAGCTGGTTCTTTGAGAAGATAAACAAAATTGATAAACCATTAGCCAGACTCATCAAGAAAAAGAGGGAGAAGACTCAAATCAACAGAATTACAAATGAAAAAGGAGAAGTAACAACTGACACTGCAGAAATACAAAGGATCATGAGAGATTACTACAAGCAACTCTATGCCAATAAAATGGACAACCTGGAAGAAATGGACAAATTCTTAGAAATGTACAACCTTCCGAGACTGAAGCAGGAAGAAATAGAAAATATGAACAGACCAATCACAAGTAATGAAATTGAAACTGTGATTAAAAATCTTCCAATAAACAAAAGCCCAGGACCAGATGCCTTCACAGGCGAATTCTATCAAACATTTAGAGAAGAGCTAACACCTATCCTTCTCAAACTCTTCCAAAATATAGCAGAGGGAGGAACACTCCCAAATTCATTCTACAAGGCCACCATCACCCTGATACCAAAACCAGACAAAGATGTCACAAAGAAAGAAAACTACAGGCCAATATCACTGATGAACATAGATGCAAAAATCCTCAACAAAATACTAGCAAACAGAATCCAACAGCACATTAAAGGGATCATACACCATGATCAGGTGGGGTTTATTCCAGGAATGCAAGGATTCTTCAATATACACAAATCAATCAATGTGATACACCATATTAACAAACTGAAGGAGAAAAACCATATGATCATTTCAATAGATGCAGAGAAAGCTTTCGACAAAATTCAACACCCATTTATGATAAAAACCCTCCAGAAAGTAGGCATAGAGGGAACTTACCTCAACATAATAAAGGCCATATATGACAAACCCACAGCCAACATCATCCTCAATGGTGAAAAACTGAAACCATTTCCACTAAGATCAGGAACAAGACAAGGTTGCCCACTCTCACCACTATTATTCCACATAGTTTTGGAAGTTTTAGCCACAGCAATCAGAGAAGAAAAAGAAATAAAAGGAATCCAAGTCAGAAAAGAAGAAGTAAAGCCGTCACTGTTTGCAAATGACATGATACTATACATAGAGAATCCTAAAGATGCTACCAGAAAACTACGAGAGCTAATCAATGAATTTGGTAAAGTAGCAGGATACAAAATTAATGCACAGAAATGTCCTGCATTCCTATACACTAACGATGAAATCTTCCCGGACCAGGGATTGAACCCATGTCCCCTGCACTGGCAGGCAGATTCTTTTTTTTTTTTTTTTTTTTTGTGGTACACGGGCCTCTCACTGTTGTGGCCTCTCCTGCTGCAGAGCACAGGCTCCGGACGCGCAGGCTTAGCGGCCATGGCTCACGGGCCTAGCTGCTCCGTGGCATGTGGGATCTTCCCGGACCGGGGCACGAACCTGTGTCCCCTGCATCGGCAGGCGGACTCTCAACCACTGCGCCACCAGGGAAGCCCCCAGAAACTTTTAATGTATAAAAACGAGTAGCTAGAGATGGCACGTGACAAACAAAGCTGTAACTTCTAGAGCTGCTGTCTCTGCCCTATCCTCACTAGAGATTTCCTCTCTTCAGGGGTGATGTGCAGAGACTTAATAATCACCATGCTGCCCAAACAGAAGGCCCCCTGAAGCCCCCTCCTGGGCCAGGTGTGGCCCCTCTAGTTGCTGCATGTTTAGGGGGATGGGGCAGGGGTCTCGTAGGAGGGAAGTGGAAGAGCACTGGGGGCAGGGAGGGGTTGATAATAGCAGCTATTTACCAATTAGTATGGAACTATTTTAACATTTAGAAAATCATTGTGGTCACATTGGTGTTTACCAGTTGAATATCAGACCTGCTATGACCCTTTCTTCTACATCTGTCCTTCCCTGTACAATGTGGAAAGACTGTACGATGTGGAAAACATGAGCCAGGCTGTAGTCTGCCATGGGCCTGAATCCCTGCAGGATGACCTTAAGCAAGCCATTAACTTCTCACACTCTTAACGTTTTCATTTATATAATGCAGAAAACACTTGGTCCTATAGTTTTCTTAGAATTAAATGCAATAAGATGGATAGATGCTTACACATGGGGACCAGCATATCGCAAATTCTTCACAAACAAAAGCTGCCAGTATAGTAATCTGTTTCTTGTGCACAGAAAAAAAAAAAAAGACACAATCAACCCTTAGTATCTGTAGGGAATTGGTTCCAGGACCCCCCACAGATAGCAAAATCCTCAAATGCTCAAGTCTCTTATAAAAATGGCATAGTATTTGCATATAACCTATGCACACCTCCCATATACTTTAAATCAGATTACTTATAACTGATTACTAATACAATGTAAATGCTATGAAATAGTTGTTATACTGTATTGTTTAAGGAATATGACAAGAAAATGTCTGTACCTGTTCAATACAGACACAACCATAGTAGGCCTAACCTCATAGTATAAGTCAGCAACAACGTTAACATAGTCTATCCCCAATTGGTTGAACCCATGGATGCCGACCGCTGGATACGGAGGGCAATTGTAACTTACCCAGTCATTAGTGGATGACTCACGTTAGCCAGGCCATGTTGAAGATGTGGATTTTAAGGTTTGACTGCTGATAACCATTAAAATACAACCACAATGAGAACATCTGGTTTCAATAGAAATTCTAGTCCCTGTGTTCTTTGAATCCGTTTAGAGTTTCTTTTTTCCCCCTCCAAAACAACTGAAAGCTTTGTACTAAATTTACCATTTCTGAGTTGAAAACATTCTTTATTAAAAAAAAATAGGCTCTAGGACTATGGGAGAGAGTTATATATTTTGGCAAGTTGCGTTTCCATTAAGTGCATATTACATAGTCGCCATGGTAAAGCAGTTGAGACATTTCTCACTGACCTTTCTGCCCCAATTATCTAATGCTCAGCAAAGCTTTTATGGAAAATATCATCACAATTTATAGCTAATGGGTAAGCCGAACACTGTCTGTGTCTTTAAAATATGCCTCCTCATCCTATATTAATGCTCATTCAGTACTAGTTTTCACTATTATACATACTGTTACAGTGAACATGCTTGCAGTTACATCTTTGTGCCTTTATCTAATTATTTCCTTAGAAATTCTTAGAAATAGAATGTCTAGGAAATATGGTATACAGATTTTTTTTAACTGAACATATATTGCCTTCCAGAAAGTTTTTACTAATTTATAATTTAAGCAATAGTGTATGAAAGTATCTTTCTTCATAGTCTCATCAACATTTAGATCTTGGGAATTCCCTGGCGGTCCAGTGGTTAGGACTTAACACTTTCCCTGCCAGGGGCTGGGGTTCGATCCCCAGTTGGGGAACTAAGATTCCACAAGCCATGCGACTCAGCCAAAAAATAAATAAATAAATAAATCTTTACCAATCTTTACCAATAGCTGAAAATGTCACTTTGTTTTATTTTGCATTTCTTCAGTTCCTCATTAGTTAAGCATCTTTATATTCGCTTATTAACCACATGGTTTACTCACTCTCTTTGAGTCCTTTGCTCATGTTTCTACAGACTTCTGGCATTTTTATTATTATAAACTTTAAAAATATATATATAATAAATATAAATAAATGTTACTTATATAAATATAAATACAAATGAAGAACTCATATAATTATATAGAGCAGGTACTTTAAGATTTTAGCTATTATAATCTGGCCTGGTAAAAAGAAGTTAGAGTCATTCTTATGTTTTAGTTTCAAATATATTGTTTGGAGTATATTTGAGATAATTTCGTACTGGTTAACAAGACCTAGCCACAATATTTAGATTACTACTTTAGTAATCAAGATAAGCCAATGAGCTATTAGTAATTAATCTTTGCTCCTCTGAGCTGGCCTAAGAGTAAATAAATAGGCCCTGCCCTTCTGGTAACAAACTTTGGGAAGGGAAAAGGGAAATCACCTGTGAAGGGCAGACCTTGCTGGTATTTCTCTGCTCTTGGTTGATGACGCCATAAAAATCAGCAACTATTATTCCCTAGCATGAGATCCTTCAGCACTTGGCAGCAGGAGGCCCAGAGGCACGGTCGACACCTGGCTTTGTGCTGAGGGAGGAGTGGTGGGTAAGGCTGGGAGGAGAGAAGATACAGAAGGCAGGATCCTCTTCAGGGAGTGAGGAGGGCGAAAGATGAGTATCTTACAGGCCAGGCCAGCTTCCTCCAACTGTGCAGTGGGGGTCAGTCAGCCTGTGGGATGGCCGTCCTCACCAGAACCTCAAAGCTTTGGGAGGGCTGGTGGGGCTTCAGTGGTCCTGGTGGGGCCTCTGTTGATTAAGTCACCTCAGGAGTAAATCTGTGTATATGCTAAGATCATGGGTCCTTCTCTGGTTTCTATGCAGTGATGAAATGTATAATTTTGGTACTGTTTTTTATCACTTATTTTTATTTATTTATTTATTTTTGCAGTGCGCGGGCCTCTCACTGCTGTGGCCTCTCCCGTTGCAGAGCACAGGCTCCGGACGCGCAGGCCCAGCGGCCATGGCTCACGGGCCCAGCCGCTCCGCGGCATGTGGGATCTTCCCGGACCGGGGCACGAACCCATGTCCTCTGCATCGGCAGGCGGACTCTCAACCACTGCGCCACCAGGGAAGCCCTATCACTTATTATTTTTATTCACCAGTTTATACATGAATCTCCATTTCTTTCCAATTGGGTCATAAACTCCTTGAAGGCAGAATTTCTTTGTAGACCTCTTAATATTTAGCAAAGTTTTAAGTATGCAATAAATACTCAAATCCTTATCTCTACATAGCACACAACCTACTAATAGATAACAGAATTTTTCAACATTAAATAATGCTATATAAAATAAATATTTTATTACTGAACTATTATTTATTTTCCAGATCTGTAAAATGGGAAAGAAGAAGAGAGAACACATAGGAAGGCAAATGGAAAACATGGTATTCTTTCTAGGTCACAGAGTTTTATAATTAGAGGGCGTCATAGACATCATTAATCTAATACATTTATTTTACAGAAGAGGAAAATAGACTCAGAAGGAAGGAGTAATCTTTTTGTTTGTTTTTCTTTTTAAAAAAATAAGATCATAGATAGCAGCTTTTTTTTTTCCACTTATAAAACATGAACGATTCCCCACGTCATTAGATATTGTCCTATGGCATCATTTTTAAGAATAAGTATTTTAGTGTAAGACTATGCCACGTTTACTTAACCAATCCTGGGAAGGCATTTTAACCTTAATAGAAATATTACCAATTCTCAGTAGTAAAAACAAAAACAAGAAAATGAATAATTTGTTACCTTGGTATGAAGATTTAAAGCTAGGTCCACTGGAATTTTGCTTTGACAGCAGGTGGTCAGTATGCAGGAGATGATTATCTGTATATAAAAGGAAACTAGGGGGCTCCCCAGGCTCCCCTTTTTTGCCTTCTCACTTCTCAGTCATTCCACAGTCTCATTCACTCCTATGGCTTGATTTACCCTAAAACAAAAGACAGAAAAAAAAAACAAACCTAATTCACTGTTATTGGTATTATGTAAGTCCCTTCTTCACCTGGCCAGGCCCACCTCTCACCCTCACCAGTCACCCCACCGTGTCCTGCACTACAGCCCCGCCCCACTTATTCTCCAGGTCACTTTGCATGTGTTGCTTGCTTTGCTAACATGCTTGTCCTCCAAACCTCTTATGCCTGTCTTTCAAAACACAGCTCAGCTATTATTTCACCTGAAGGCCTTCCATGGCATTACACCAGTTGCCACCTGGAGTGGGGCTGACCCCACCCAACTCTCTTCTGCAGTACGTGCAGCCTCTGCTCTCTCTCCAGGACTTATGACATGGAATTATAATGCTGTTTTCTTGTCATTCTCACCCATTTAATTGTAAATCCTTGAGGGTAAGGGGATCTTCAGCATCTTGAACATGCCTGGTGTGCAGTAAAGTGCTCAGTGAATATCTGGTGAATGAACTAGAAACTGCTCTTTTAAAATTTCTCACATCATTTTATTTTTTGCCTCCCTACTGCACTGATCACAAGCCTCCCTACCTGTTTTCAACGTCACAGGGAGTCCACCCAATAATCCTATCCCCCTCCACTCCTGGTGTGCACTTCCCTCAAGTGGACAATCTGCAAGACATCTCTGATCCCCATCCTCCTCGTTCCCACCTCTACACTCCTCTCCAGCCTGCTTTGTTCTCACAGCCAACAGTCAAGGACAAATACAAGAAGTTCCTCCTACTTAAAGTTGTCCATGATGACTCTTTTCAATGTGTTTGTTTAATTATTATAGACTGTTTTTTTCTAACAGCCTGATTTCAAATACTTACTTAGTAATCTTTAATTTGTGTTCTGATATTTTGTTCGTAAACCATGCTCACTATATTCACCTGGTCACCTCTTACTCTTAATGAGTTTTCCTGACAATTAGCACATTATTATTGTCTAATTTCACTTGATGTTGTAAATATATAAGAGATAAATAAATATAATTTCTGGTTCTCTTATTGCTTCATGGGGTTATCAGATCTTCCCATATAACCATGTCTTTCCCAGGAGAATGTATTTTCCCTCTATATTCTGTTATTGTTCCATAAAACTCCCAGAATAGTGTCATACACATAATCAACAATAAACTATTACTTTATTAGTTGACTTTAGGTAGTTTAAACATTTTTCCTAGTGTTATAGAAAACACTTCTTATAGAAAATAATAGAAATAATAATAAATAATAATAGAAAATATTATTAGAAAATAATAATATATCATAAAATATTATAAAGAAAAAATTCATCCTGCCCCACTAACAGGATTTATACTAATTCTAAATCAGTAAAGGCTTTGGGACTTCCCTGATGGTGCAGTGGTTAAGAATCCACCTGCCAATGCAGGGGACACGGGTTCGAGCCCTGGTCCGAGAAGATCCCACATGCTGTGGAGCAACAAAGCCCGTGCGCCACAACTACTGAGCCTGTGCTCTAGAGCCCATGAGCCACAACTACTGAGCCCACATGCCTAGAGCCCGTGGTCTGAAACAAGAGAAGCCACAGCTATGAGAAGCCTGTGCACCGGTACGAAGAGTAGCCCTCGCTCGACACAACTAGAGAAAGTCCGTGCACAGCAACAAAGACCCAACGCAGCCATAAATAAATAAATAAATAAATTTATAAAATCAATCAATCAATCAAGGCCAAAATAATGGGGTTTTACTTTATTTCACAGAATCAGAGAGTCTTACAGTGGAAAAGAAACTTCAATACTGCTTATTCCAACATACCCATTCAATAGTCAGATCCCCTCCTGCAGCTCTACAATGAAGCTTTGCAGCAAAGCATACAGTGACAGGGAGAGCCCCACTTTCTGAAGGCAGCTCTGTTAGAAAGGGCTTCCTTATGCTGACACACAAATCGATTTCCCTGCAACTTCCTCCCACTTGTCCTACTATTACCCTTCTGGAACCAAACAGAACAAGTCTAATTCTTCCACATGGCAACTATTCTAGTATTTGGAGATAATTGTGATGGCCTCTCTCATCCTTCCCCTGCCTCATATCCTCTAGACTAAATCTCCGAACTTCTCATACCTTACTATCTGTGTGTGTGTGTGTGTGTGTGTGTGTGTGTGTGTGTTTCCTGACTGTGATCCACTTTGTCCACATTCCTCAAAGGGTGGGCCCACAGTGCTCTTGATTAGGGGTTGCGAATTCAGACACTCCCAGGGACCAGACCCTACTAAACGTAAATGTGTGGCTATGGCCCAGTGTAAAGACATAAGTAGTGATAGGAGTTGGACTTAACCCCTGACATAAGGCTTTCATATTTAAAACTTGAAACCCATGTGCTGGCCAAATAATATTGGAGCATGTAAGCCATATTTGCCCTTCTGAGCCACCTGTTAGCTGACCAAAGTAAAGCTGACTGTCACCTCCCTGATACGAAAGAGGCAGCTGGAATTATATTAAACTAGCTATTATATGTGCTTGTGCATATATATATATATATATATATATATATACATATGTATATATAATATTATATGTTATAGGCATTATGTTTTTTATTTGTGTTTTGTATAGTTTATAATATTTTCTATATAATAACTTTATACTATAATATAATTACAATTTGTACATTATACATTATATAATTTATATATTGTATAAATGTTGAATTTTACCTAAGCCCTGTAACCATGGAAAGCAACCTCCCCTCTTGTGGGAGGGACAAGATAGTAGTATGGGATTAAGAGATACAAATTGATATGTATAAAATAGATAAGAAATAAGGATATGTTATATGGCACAGGGAATTATAGCACTATTTTGTAATAACTTTAAATGGAGTATAATCTGTAAAAATACTGAATCATTTCATTGTACCGCATACCTGAAACTAATATAATGCTGTAAATCAACTATACTCCAATAAACAATTTTTTAATATATATATATTTTTATGAAAAAGAAAAAAACCTCCCCTCTTTGTGTTCTGAAGAACAGTTTACTGCAAAGAACCACCTTTCCCCAATACGACGTCAATAAGACTCACATATGCCCTCCCTTGTTTACAAGGCCAAACATAGACCCCCAAAATTCCCTTTCTTTGCCTCATAAATGATTAGCTGAACTGCTCTTCCCAAATAAGTTTTGGTTAGGCTTCTCTTTTTCCTCCAGGGCCCCAAACTTTAGCCCTCCTCAGCCTGAGCCAGCATACAGCCCCTGCTAAGAAGAGACTGGCCTCAGAACATCCTCTGAACTGCTATCTGATCATGCTACCTCTCTTCTCACTCACCTACACCTGTTTCTTTGCTTACTTTTCTCTATAAAAGAAAAATCTTTTTGCCTGATTTTTGAGAAGCTTGCAGATCTCATGGTCAAAGCCTTCTCCCTATTGTAATATAGTAATCTCTTTCCCCTCCTGGCAATAATCCTTTTCAAGTAAAGTGTCTCCTTCCTAAGTCTGGATTTGTTTTTTTATTTGACAATATACATATACTATGTTAGATATTAATAACACAGTAATATTATATTTGGTTGTCTAAGCTTGCATTCATTTTAGTGATAACCACAGCACACTACGGAGTCACAGTGATTAAAATTCTAAATCTTTTCCCAATATATTACTGTTAAATCTGAGTTCACCTCTTACAAGTCTTCTTATCAGTTGATTTATTTTCTTTGGTGGGATATCTCATTACTTCTGGCTGGTCAAGACATTTTAGGATCCTAATTCTATAACATCACTGAGGTAAGTAGTTCTCTTTCATTTACTAAATTTGCCGAAGAGCCTTCAGTAGCTTCATTTGTGTCATCAATAAAACATGTTCATGATATAGAGCCAAAAACTTAGTCCTCAGGAACCTTTCTCCTGGTCCCTTTTATTAAGTTTATTTAGAGTTAACTCTAATAGGGAAATAAATAGGTAACACATTAAATATGAAAAATCATTGGTACTTCCTTAAAGGAGAGGCACAAAGTAAGTATTTGCTGAGTGAATGGTTCAGGAAGAACCACATTTCAATGTAATATCCTTTGATTTAATTGAGCATTTTTATTAAGTTTTGTATTTGCGAATTAAATAAAATACCGGTGTAGACATGGAAAAAAACCATAACTGCATAACTAGCTCTGACCCACTCATTAGTCTTCTGACTATGTGATAGTAGAACCAGTTTTTTAAAACTTCTATTCATTCATCCGACAAATATTTATTAATATTTATTGCATACCTACTGGTACCAGGTACCATTTTAGGCACTGAGGATAAAGAAGTAAACCAAACTGAGTTCCTACCCTGTTGGGCTCACATTCTAGTAGGGAACACATAATAAATAAGTCAGTCAACCAATAAATATGTAATATAATGTCAGCTTATAATAAGGGCCTTGTAGAAAAATAAAGCAGGTTCGCAGATAGAGAATGATGGAGGGAGGCAGGGTGGTCAAGAGAAAGCTCTCTGAGGTGACATGTAAGCAGAGACCTGAATAGTAGGAGCAAAAATCCACACAAATACCCAAGAAGAGAGAATCCCAGGTCAAAAGAAAGGCAAGGGCAGGGGCCTGAGAGGAAAACATGGTTGGCTTACTTGGGGGACAAAAAAGAAGGACATTGCAGCCACCCAGAGTGAGAAGGGATAGAAAATATGAGAGACAGGCAGGGCCCAGGTCACACAGAGCCCAGAAACGTATCGTAAGAACTTTGGATTTCATCAAAGATGATGGGAAGCCATTGGAGGACTGAGACCAGGAGTGTGACATGGCCTACTTTTCCTTTTGCAGGATCACTTCGGCTGTTATGTAGAGAATACACTGAATGTACTGTGAGGCACCAGAGAAGACATGATTTTTTTTTCTTGGTGCCTTTCTTGTATCTCTTTTACAACCCATGTAAGGACATTTTTAGAGTTTTAAAATATTTTAGCACCAGTGAAATGGATGGGATTAGTCAAGCATCCAATCAAAGATGCATGAGCTTTAGAATAGTTGCTTCAAAAGTTATTGTAAATTTCACCCATCCATGAAATACGAAATGCTTAGGTTGAAAATTACTTCCAGCTGTTCATGAAGATATATGTACTACTAATGTAGTTCTGCGCATGTCAGAACTCTGGAGGCAAAGCTGGGGTTTGGCTCAACAATGTTTCTTTTAAGAAAGTAGATGCCAAAGGCCACTTCAAAGAAAATTATATGGAAACTATAAGACCATCAAGACAGAGGTAAAGAAGCAAGAGGAAATAATGTAGCAAAACTCTTTGCGTTTTAAATATCTTTGTTCGCTATTAACAGTAAAAATTACACTTACAAATGTATTAAGTTAGAACTCCAATTTATGATCCTCGCTGCTAGTGGTTACTCAAAATCCTCCACCATCCTCCACCTTCTACCTTGCTGACTGAACCCTGATTTGGTTCAGAGAAGCAATGTACCCAGGAGTCTCAGGTGGATCAAAATTGGCCTAAACTAATCATTATAATCTTTTCTTCCTCTTCTACCTTCCTATGCAAGTGGAGGGGCCATACGACCCACTTCCGGCCAATGAGGCATAAGCAGAAATCTGCTTGGGAGCATGGTGTGAGAAAGATTTGGCTTTCTGGATAAAAAAGTTTGGACATAGCTGGCCTCCCCTTTCCCTGCTTCTTCCTGCCTTGTATTTAGCCATGCTGACTACTATTTGATGTATTGCAACGATGAGGGAAGGCCAAGAGATTTATCAGGACAGTGGCCACCATCTTTAGCCACCAAAACACCACCAGATGCCTACTTCCAGACTTCCTGTTGAGTAAGAAATTGAAACTCGGAGTTCCCTAGTGGTCTAGTGGTTAGGATTCCGGGCTTTCACTGCTGTGGTCCAGGTTCAATCCCTGGTCATGGAGAACATCCTGCAAACCACACAGCCAAAAAAAAAAAGAAAAAAAAGAAATTGAAACTCATGTGTTTAAGCCTCTGTAAACTGGGTTTTCTGTTACTTGTGGCCAAATGAATTTTTAACTGAGACACTTTAAGTCACCAATATTCTAGGGAAATAAAATGCCCATTATTATGATGTAATCTAAAATGAACAAAGTATACCAGTCCAAGTCCAGTGATAATTGGGAAATATCGATGATACTATAAATCCCTTCAGGATATCATCAAGGAGCATCTATCCTGATCTTTCAGGTTTCTCTTAGATTTGTTTTGGTTTAATTTTTTTAAGTGTCTTTTGGGAAAGATAGCTAACTATAGGGAGAATTTGAATAGGGAGGGGGTGAGTACCTGGTGTAAAGGGAAGGACAAACCCAAAAATGAACTTTCATCTGCTTTGACTAGGTCGGCAAGTTCAAGTCCCAGGACTTTGACAGCAACTAGTCACATACCAGCCCCTCTAGATGCTTGGAATTCCGAGTCTGATTCTAGATTTGTGAAGAAAGAACCTCCAGGACACAGATGTCCACTTTGATTAGCTCAGAACTAGGATGAAGAAGCACAGAAATCTTCTGAATAAAAAACATATGTTACATATAGTCTACTACTGTCACTTGTGCCAATACTCAAGAAGGATTCTAGTGGACATGTGGTTTATTAGCATTTGATTCCTTTTACCTGGTTGATGTGGAAAGTGAAGAGGTGTGCCCTGGTTCAAGACTGCCTTTTCTTTTTCTTTTCTTTCTTTTTTCTTTTTTTTTTTTTTTTGGTGGCATCTGTAAAGCATTTCACTTTTTAACTGTGGATCACACAGTGCTTTCATGGCTCATATTACTGTCTTCAACTTCGAGCCCCTTTCCACCTCCACTCTTAATGAGAAATAAAAGAAAATGAAAAAGGAAGTCAGTTGGAATTTATTTTCCTCTCTCTGTAGCAGATGTTAAACTCAAACTTTTAAAACGAAGGAATATTAAAAGAGGCCTCTTTTTATCCCAGAGCAACTGCCCCCACATCCTAAGTCCCAGCCTCAGGAGGAAGCCTCGCCAATGTTATTTTTTATCCAGGGTGCAGACAGAGGCCTGGAGCGTGGGCTAGCTCAGCCCCTTTCCTATCGTGGGCCTTGGGTGAGATTTTGAATCTCTCTGGGTCTCAGTTTACTCATCTGAGGGGGGTTGGATGAAAGAATCTCTGAAATTATTCCAACTCCTAAGAGTCAATGAATTTTCTCAAAAATTCGAATGTAAAACCACTGACCAGGGCTTCGCTGGTGGCACAGTGGTTAAGAATCACCTGTCAATGCAGGGGACACAGGTTCGGGCCCTGGTCTGGGAAGATCCCACATGCTGCAGAGCAAAAAGGCCCCTGCACCACAACTCCTGAGCCTGCGTGCCACAGCTACTGAGCACAAGTGCCACAACTACTGAAGCCCACATGCCTAGAGCCCGTGCTCCACAACAAGAGAAGCCACCGCAATGAGAAGCCCGTGCACCGCAACAAAGAGTAGCCCCCATTCACCACAACTAGAGAAAGCCCATGTAGCAATGAAGACCCAACGCAGCCAAAAATAAAGTGAATTAAATAAATTAAATAAAAAAACAACACTGACCATTCCTATGAGAAAAGTCACTTTCCCTCTTTTTTCCAGTTCCTTTTCTCAACAACCAGGAATCATCTCATTAATTTGATTTTACGAGGGGTTTGTTGCTAATCTCAGTCACGTGGGGTGAAAGCTCTCTATTAAAGTAGATGTTTGAGAAGCTGCCCCTTTAATTCAGAGATGTAGTTTTCATCTGTTTAGAGAGCTTCACATGACAAATATCAGTACTTCTCCTCTGCTTCAGTATTTTTGATGTGAGAGCTATTTTTTGTTCATGCCTGATCATAGCACCTGTATGCTATTAAAATTTTCTCTCTTCCCGGAACCTCTCTCTCTTTCTCTCCCCCACCCCCATATACATGCACACATGTGTTATGATCCTTCTAGTTAATTCAGTTTTCCAAACTGAGGTCAAAAATCTTCTGACTTCCGTCCTGCCTAGTAGCTCCATCCGATTCACTAGTATCCATTCTGTTTTCTTTATTCACAGTCTGATAAACATCATTACCTTGCATCCCTCAGACTATAGATCTTTCCAGATGGAAGTTCTTGAGGGTGCCTTTCTAGACAACCCAGCCAGATGCTTCCTATAACAGTGGGTGGGGGGGAAAATGATGGGTTAAAAAGAACTTGCTTTGCTCTTTCTCCTTAAAGACTAGAATTGTAAGCGTGAGCTCTTTTGCATACAGTCATGGCCCCCATAGTAGAGGATGGTAAGAAAAAGCAAGATTCACATTCACACAGTTCCTCTTCTTTTCAACTCAAGGAAATGCCCGAGGCCAATTCACTTAAGACTTATTTAAATTTTATAGCTCGTTTTTACAGCATCCTGAGCCTCTGATTCTGCCCAATTTTGTCATATTTCAACAAATGAAAGGTGATTTTGCTGTTAAGCTGCCTCAAGAACAGAAACATTTGCTCAAGAGAAATACAAGAAGCCAAGGAACTTAGGCTGGGTTCATAAGTCTCATCGTTATCACCCAAGAACATCTAGCATGCTCTTTTCTCTTCTTCCTTGTGGGGAAGCTTGAATCTTCAAGGCCCAATGCAGAGCCACATGGTTTTCATTTCCTGGCCCCCTCCCTCGGGCTCTGCAACATCCGCAGCACACACAAAGGCCCCATCCTCTGTTTGCAGACTCAGGACATCGTCACTTGTACATTTTTCACAGAAGCAAATGAAGCATAAAAAGTCCATACTCTGCATACATATCAGCCCACATAATAAATGGCTGCCTGCCGGCCCCATTCGTTCCCTTGATTTGTACGAACGCTTACGTTTGTTCAGAACTTCACGGCTTACAAAGCACTTTCACATTCATTAATCTCAGAGTCCTCGCTGTAAGCCTGAGAGAAGTGTACACCTTTCTCTTCATGTTACAGATGGCAAATGACTGTGTGAAGAGGTGAGGTGACTGGCCAAGGTCACACAAGTCAGGAGCAGAGCCAGGACTCAAACCCAGCCTCTGACCCTGAGTCCAGAGATCATTTTTCTCCCCAACAGCTATAACCTATGCAATGTTCTCTCTTGTTAGATTGGAGACATACATGAATGAGGGCCTGACTGGGCAATGCTGGCTTCCAGAAAAGGTTGTCTGGAAAATGCAGTATGAAGAGGTGCTAAGAACCCGGGCTGTGGAGCCAAACAGCCTAGGTGTGAGCTCTGCCTTCTAATAATTCCAGGGGGCTTGTTCACATGGCACTTCATGTGAATGGAGTTCCTAGAGGTCTTCAGTGCAGCTATCCTGGGAATTACTTGGCCTCCCTGTGACTCTGTAGTCCCAGCTGACAAATGGGCATAATAATACTTCCAAGGCTGTTGTGGCAACGGAATAAAATAAGGCTTGGCCTGGCCCAATAGAAGACACCCCAAGATCCCCTGTTCCCCTGGAAGAATAGTCCCCTGATCACCATCTCCTTGGGTATGTCTCCACCCATATCCCTTTCTGTGGAAATGTTTGCCTCCAGTAAAAGCCTTCCCCTTGGGCTTCCCTGCTGGCACAATGGTTAAGAATCCGCCCGCCAATGCAGGGGACGTGGGTTCGAGCCCTGGTCTGGGAAGATCCCACATGCTGTGGAGCAACTAAGCCCGTACACCACAACTACTGAGCCTGTGCTCTAGAGCCCTTATGCCACAACTACTGAAGCCCGTGTGCCTAGAGCCCATGCTGCACAACAAGAGAAGCCATTGCAATGAGAAGCCCGTGCACTGCAATGAAGACTAGCCCCCACTCACAGCAACTAGAGAAAGCCTGTGCTCAGCAACAAAAGACCCAACGCAGCCTAAATAAATAAATAATGTAATTAAAAAAAAAAAGCCTTCCCCTTATATCCTCCACACTGTCTACTGCTTCCATGGCTGGGCCACCCCATGATCCCCATCATAGCAGTCTACCATGTACTGAAGACAGCACTGAGCCAGACACTGTGCTAAACCTGAATACGCGTGCCCTCCCTTAATCCCATGTTTCAGGATCTCCCCTGTCCCATCACTAAACTAGGCCCCACTGATGAATGAGCATGATGAGCTGTTCCAGGGGAGGCTGGATGAGATGATTCTCATCCAGGTTCTGCCAGTAATAATCTAGGTGACCAACAGGGCCAGGATTTCCCCTCTCTGAGTCTCATCTAACTCTTCTAGTAGGAGAGGTTTCCTAATACCTGTCCTGTCCCTTAAGAGAATGGCTGTCTTCTACAAACAGTATGAACCATGAAAGCCAATGTAAGAGCCTCTGGGTTATTATGAAAAGAAATGGCCAGGCAGGCTTCCCTGGTGGCACAGTGGTTGAGAGTCCGCCTGCCGATGCAGGAGACATGGGTTCGTGCCCCAGTCCGGGAAGATCCCACATGCCGCGGAGCGGCTGGGCCCGTGAGCCATGGCCGCTGAGCCTGTGCGTCCGGAGCCTGTGCTCCACAGCGGGAGAGGCCACAACAGTGAGAGGCCCGCGTACCGCAAAAAAAAAAAAAAAAAAAAGGCCAGGCTCTTATTACTTGCCAAGAGCCCAGCTTTCAAATCTGCCTCCAAGAAGTACAAACAGAACTTAGCAGACAGGGATGGGGAAGAGGTCTAACTACCAACATAATAAAAAATTGGGAAGCTCCAATTAACAAAGGTGCTACAGCAATGCTGGAAAGAGGGACATGAGGGAATTTGAGCTGAACTACCCAGGATTTCTAGACTAAAATGGAGAAGGACAGCAGAGAACCTTAGGGTACACGGCCAATTTCTTTTGTATTCCTAGTTTCAAGCTGACCATGTGGACTGAGCATCAACTTTCTGACAACTAGACCCAGCCCACCTGCATGTTTCTTACCTGTGCACACCCATCTGGCAACCACATGGAATCTCGCTCCTTTTATTTCCCCCACTCTGCTTTTCATGATTTTAAATAACAGAACATTAACAGAGTCCCTGAATTTAGACCTAGGGTGATCACGTTTCTGAATGCCAATTCCTCACCTTGTGTATTTATGGGACAACTAGATGTGAGATACAACTCAGAAACTCCCCTGGAGAACTTACATGTGATCAGGCCAGAGATGCCTGTTCAGTTCCACACGTTTGCTGGGCACCTGCCTGGCCCTGTACTGGGCACTAGACATAAAAAGGCCCTGTACCGGGCACTAGACATAAAAAGTACGTGAGGCATGAGACTGGCCCCCATGCCATGATGGGTGGGGGAGGGATGATTTAGGCTCCGGCTATTTGCTTTAGTTATTACTTCAATTGCTTTCATTGTTTGTTTTCTTCTTTACTTTATGTCTTTTTTTCCCAAGGCAGGGAAAGGGAAGGTAACCCCAGCATCTGGTAATAATTTGCAAATCTTGACACTCTCCCTAAGACCAACTGGAAATATCTCATGGTCTAGCATCATTTTACAAGTCACTAGCAAAAAAATAAGCACCTATCTTTTTAAAAATTTTGTAATTATGAAATAATATAAAATAAATATATTGACCTTTGCCCCCAGATCCTGACACAGAATCCTAAATCTCTTGGAATTTCCTGGGTGAAAGAAGGCAAAGCTTGGAGGGCTCCCGGATGGGTGATGGTCACCAGAAACGTCAGCCATGGTTAGAAGCTTGGAAATTTCAGCCGCATCCCTTATCCTCTAGGAATGGGAGAGAGACTAGAAATGCAGTTAATGGTTGATCATGCCCGTGTAATGGAACCTCCATAAAAATCCCAAATGTAAGTGGGGTTCGGGAAGCTTCCAGGCTGGTGACATATGGTGTTAGGAGAGTGGTGCACTCAGAGGGAGCATGGTAGCTCTGCACGTCTTCCACCTGGATGTTCATCTAGATCCTCTATCATACCCTTTTATAACAAACCAGTAAATGTAATTGTTTCCCTGAATTCTGTGAGCCATTCTACCAAATTATCAAACCCAAGGAGGGGGTCATGGGAACAAAAATTTATAGCCAGTCGGTCAGAAATACAGGTGACAACATGGGACTTGAGATTGGCACCTGAAGTTGGGAGCATGCCATCAGTCTTGTGGGGACTGAGCTCTTAATCTCCAGGTAGACAGCGTCAGCATTGAATTTATAGGACACCCAGCTGGTGTCATAGAGAATTGCTTGGGGGGAGGGAAAAAAACCCACACACATTTGGTGACCAAAAGTATCAGAAGTGAAGTGCTCTGTGTGAGTGGTAAAAGGGAAACACATATGAGGAAGAGAGTTTTTCCTACTCAGTAATAAAACGAGGGAGATGATTATTTGCATTAAAAATAAATTATTTTTTCTTTTAAAAAAAAACCCTGTACGGCTTCCCTGGTGGCGCAGTGGTTGGGAGTCCGCCTGCCGATGCAGGGGACGCGGGTTCGTGCCCCGGTCCGGGAGGATCCCACATGCCGCGGAGCGGCTGGGCCCATGAGCCATGGCCGCTGAGGCTGCGCGTCCAGTTGCCGCAGCGGTGAGAGGCCCGAGTACAGCTAAAGAGAAAAAAAAAAAACCTGTAAATTATTTATATTGCCTTCAAGGAATATTATTAATAAAAGCCAGTCTTTACCTTAAAGTCTTTATTCCACAGTGAGGTTTGTCCGCTATCATGGGCTAGTTCCTGCTGAAAGTTGTTAAAAGGTCTGGCTCCAAAATTTTGTAAGCTACCAGTTGAAGGGCCAGCCTTTGTTTTCATGGTCTCTGCTGCCCCCTGTCAGAAGCTAAGGATGTTACAGGAAATAGAATTTTTTGAACAAAGGTTTTCTCAATCACATGATAAAATAGGATATGCCCATGCCTTGTGAATTAAGACCAAAGAATTATTTGCTTTAAAATGCACCTGCTTGCTTTGCTGTCTAGAAGTTCTTGCACAACAGTAATAATAATCACAGCAGTAATAATCTGTCTGAAATAATTTGGGGTGGTTGTCACTAATGGAGTCCCTCAGCCTGTGGGCACTGAGTAGCAGACAGGTGCTGGGCCCAGTCCACAGGCTCATGCCTTTCACAGACCACTGGGGAAGACACACGAGTGAACGGACAACTTCAACACGGAGTGAGGAGAGGTGTGTGGGTACCAGGTGCTGAGGAAGCACACCGAGGCAGCACCTTAGCCAGTGGGTTCCAAACAAAGTAAAAGGACCCATTCTCAAAGAGCAGGAGCCAGCCAAGAGAAGAAGAAAGCAAAGGGCTTTTCCAGATAGTGGCAACTGTGTCTGCCAGGGCAGGGAAGCCTCGAAGAGGGTGGCGAGTTCAGGCCACAGCAAGAAAGGAACTGAATTATGTGATGAGCTTACTCCCAGCAGCCCAGCTGTCACTCCTCCGCCTGATGACTGCTGGCTGCGAAGCCACTTTATCTCATTGCCTCAGAGTATGGCTGGGTCAGAGCTCAAGACAAAGGAGAGCAAGAGGGATTCCCAAGGAGGTCAGTTGAGCAGGATATCCAACCAGCATCTGCCTTGTGTTCTGCATGCATTTGATTTACATCCACAAGAGGTGAAATATTCTGTTAGCTAGCTAAGGACAGTCTCAAGACTTGAGTCGGGAAAGGAAGCCATTAAATTGTCAATAAAGACTTGCACATGATCAGAGATACTGTTCGCAAGACAACCGAAAGCAAAACCAAGGGAAAAAAAAAAAAACAGTGATCATCTATGGGATTTGAAAACAACCTATGGGAGACACTTACAATTTAATGCTCATTTCCGCTATTTCCTTTCAGCGCTGGGCATATTGCTTCACCTCGTGAAAGCAGTTTTGTCTTTGTCAGAATACACACGTACCAAGGCATTAATCATTTACAGTTTTCCATTATTTATCTCATTTCCATTTAGTGCATCATCTTTCAGTGAGTCATATGTTTTCCCTTTGAGAAGTCTTTTGGCAAAATTTTTCCATTATTCTTTCCTTTTCCTTTAGTTTACTCTCTCTCAAATATCAAATATACATTTATTTCTATACTCTTTAATGATGTTTTCCACTCTCCTGGTCTCCTAGTGACTTATTTGACTTTATTGGTCCTAAAGGATTTTGGTGAAAAAAATGATACCCTTCCAAAAAAAAATGTATTTCTCATTAGTCTAGAAGAACAGGGTCAAAAACTAATTTCAATAGTTAAAATCATTAAAAATAACACTGAATGGGAATGTAAAATGTAAAACAGCATGGACGTTTCTAAAAATAGAAATACCATATGACCCCACAATTCCACTCCTGGGTATATATCGGAAAAATAACAAAAACACTAATTCAAAAAGATAAGTGCACCCCAATGTTCATAGCATCATTATTTACAATAGCCAAGACATAGAAGCAACCTAAGTGTCCAACAACAAATGAATGGATAAAGATGTGAGATGTACACACACACACACACACACGCACACATAAACACACAGTGGAATACTATTCAGCTATAAAAAATAACAAAATTTTGCCATTAGCAGCAACATGGATGGACTTAGAGGGCATTATGCTAAGTGAAGTAAGTCAAACAGAGAAAGACAAATACTGTTTGATATCACTTATATGTGGAATCTAAAAAATACAACAAACTAGTGAATATAACAAAAAAGAAGCAGACTCACAGATATAGAGAACCAACTAGTGGTTACCAGTGGTGGGTGGAGAGAAGAAATATAGGGGTGGGGGAGTGGGAGGTACAAACTATTGGGTGTTAGATAGGCTCAAGGATGTACTGCACAACACGGGGAATACAGCCAATAATTGTATTTAAAATTTTTAAATTAAAAAGAAAACAAACACTGAATACATGCACCAGTGGAGAGAGCACCGGCTTGGGGTCAGACCAGCCATGGTTCAAATGATAGCACTACCACTAAACCTCTCTGACCTTTAATTTTCTCCTCTGAACAACTGGCATAATAAATACCTACTTCATAAGGCTGTTGTGAGAAACAAGTGAAGAAACTGACGCTAAAGCACTTTGGAAACTATGAAATATTAATAAAATGTAAGGCTTGTATAATTGTTTATTCAATAAATGCAGGTTTCATAATTTTTCCTTTGAACACCAAGGTTCTAATCATGACAACATTCTTTATTTGCCCATATCTCACTGTTTTAGAACCTTGCCAAGATCAGGAATGATTTCCTTCTCTCTTCTAGGCCCCAGTTAATTAATTCTTGTTAAAACTAGCATGACAAAAATTTCAGCACATAAGAAAACAGCATTGCATTCAAAAAGGATTTTCCTTCATGTTTTTTTTAATCCAAAGTAATATTAAGTAGTAATTACTATCCATCCCTTTTCAGGCCACTTTTTTGTTTTGCAGAAGTCCAAATTGTTTGGGACTCTTTAAGACAGATAACTCTGGTAGGCCATGGCAAACATCCATGGACTAGACTCAGTAACTGCAATAAAGGGATTAAGTAGCTTGATCCCCTTTAATAACATTTCTTGGGCAGAGATGATTGATACCATTAACAGCTAATTACAAACTTATTTTTCTTATTAGAGCAAGAAGAGGCTATTTTTTTCCTCTAAGAAAAATACTAAAAAGTAGGATCCATGTATAATTTCAAGGTGGAGACAGAGAAATATTAAAATTTGCAGAGCATTAACTGCTTCTGTTTCCTTACCCTGTTATGACATGTGTACATGATCTTGTGGGGTGGCTGGCTAGAGCACCTCAGTGCCCCGCTCCAGGAATAACAGTGACAGCTCATCAATCCCAACTCTCCTGTGGAAAATGTCCAGGAAGCCGCTCAACATGCAAGTCAAATTAGCCACAGTCTTTCGGAAGGTTCACTATTAATCCTTTCTGCCTGAAAGATACAGAATATTCTAGATATTTTGTGGTATAAAAAATCATTTTTCTAACACCCTCCAGACCCCTAAAGATTGGACATCTAGAGAAAGTAGCAAGCAAGTAGGCAACTGAAAAACATGAAACCAGCTTGTATCAATTCCTTCCACAACTGGCCAATTTCTTCTGCAGTGGATGGCTAGCGATGAGACAGAGACCTGCAGGGCCACAGTGTCACAGTGAAGGAGGTGGGAGAAAGGTGTTGGGTGGGGTCTTTGATTTAATCAGTCTAAGTGTCTTCTTTGAACTAACTCTGCCCTGAGAATGTTTCTTGGACAAACTCTTTATATACATCTATGCTGTAGATCCAGGAAGTGAACCAGGAATATCGATCTTCCTGCAGCAGAGTTCAAATTTATGCCATTTCCCTACTTGAAAACCTTCAGTAAATATTTGTTGAATAAATGAATGTTGAATAGTCAGTGGTTACCCACTGCCTATAAAGTTTAAAGAACGGCCTTGGAAGTTCTCCCTAAACTGAAATAAAATTCACCTCATTCATTCATCTGTTCAATAAATATGTACTGGGTACCTGGTAAGGAAGGAACTATACTTGGTGCTGCAGACATTATCAGATACTGGCCCAAACCTCTTGGGGCTACATCTGATCTTCCACTATTTCGTATCACTAGAGCCGTCCAATGGCCCACACTTTCTTCAACACAACCCAAACTTCCACTACTTTGTTAAACCTTTTCATCCTTCCTTCCAACACCGTATGTGCAATTCTAACTTCTCCTCAAATTTAAGGTCAAGCACTCCTCTCTCTCCCACATGAAGGAAGCTCTGTCCTCTGAACCCACTGAGAACTTGATGGGCAGCTGTGTTTTGGCATTATCTTCTCTGTTACCATTATATCAATATTTTCTTCACCATCTTTAAGGGAAGGACCTTTTCAACTATGTTTAGAGCAGCTGGCCTTGTAATAGTTGGCACTTAGTAAATGTTTGTCAAATGAATGAATGAATGAGTGAACTCGTGACTTAAGTTACAGATACTTCTTTTACACCGCTGAGAATACATTTCTCAAATCCCCTTAAATCCATGCTTTCATAAACTTAAAAACCAAATAGGTCATTTGTTCAAGGTTATTTAATGCAATGAATATATAAAAATGCCCATCAGAAAATGAAAGTGTATTGCATTGCATATCTCATAAGTATCTGAGGCAGAAGCATGTCACCGTCTCCAAAGAATTAAAATTTGATAAGTGGAGTGTGATTCTAACCACTGAGTGACACCAATTCCTTCTAAAATGATTTGAAGATTTGAACAGTAAACCTATGCTTTCAGGTCTTCAACTGCACTCAGGCCAATACCCTAATCCTCTCGCTTTTTCTGCTGCACCTGAGATCAATCCAACCAAATACCTTCGCCATCCACCTGGGCTGTTGAGCAATGCTAGAGAACATTCTGCAATTCCGTGGGACTATCAGTTAAATCCTAAAGGTCTCCATTCTCCCTCAAGTGTTCTCCAAAGTCTTCTCCTCAAGATACCTACCAATCTCCATCCCCTCCAATTTTAGCAATGACAAAAGAGGTCTCCTCCCTCGTGATAATAAAAATAATAAATTATATCAACATCAACAGCTGTTACATTTATTAAGCACTATGCTTAGGCATTTTACCTTAAAGGCATTATCTCAGTTAATTTTCACAAAGTCCACCACTTATTGAACAGGTACTATTATCATCCCCTTTCTACAAATTAGGAAACTGAATTTGGGAAACTGAAGCATAGAGAGGTCAAATAACTTGCCCAAAGTCATAGAGCCACTAAGTATCATATCCAGGTTATAAATCCAAGTCCCAGTATAAACTCGAGCCAACTGTAAATCTGTACTATGTTGATTCCCTGTTCTACTTTCCCCATAGAATATGGTAAAGGTAGCAAGAGGATTCTCAACAGGCTGTCTGGCTCTTGTGCCAGTCCAGCTCATATGGGCCTCTAGAGAGTGAGCCTCCATCTCTTCAGGTCAAGATTCTCCTACAATGTCAACCAGTAAGTAGGAGAAGCAATATGGATATACACCTATTACATTGACCTAACCGGCTTGTCTTAGTTTATGTCGTTCTAGCAGAATATCATAGACTGGGTGGCTTAAACAACCAACATTTGTTCCTCACAGTTCTAGAGACTAGGAAGTTCAAGATCAAGGTGCGAGCAAGGTTCAGTGTCTGGTGAGGGCATGCCTGCTTCCTGGTTTACAGATAACCATTTTCTCATTGCATCCTGACAAGACAGAGAGAGGGTCAGCTCTCATATCCCTTATTTTTTATTTTTTAATTTATTTTATTGAAGTAGTTTATTTACAATGTTAATTTCTACCGTACAGCAAAGTGATTCAGATATATATATACCCATACACACATTCTTTTCCATTACGGTTTATCACAGGATATTGAATATAGTTCCCTGTGCTACACAGTAGGGCCTTGTTGTTTATCCATTTTGTATATAATAGTTTGCATCTGCTAAACCCAAACTCCCAATCCATCCCTCCCCGCCTCCTCCCGCTTGGCAACAAGTCTGTTGTCTGTGTCTGTAAGTCTGTCTCTGTTTCGTAGATAAGTTCATTTGTGTCATCATATCCCTTCTTATAAGAACACTAATCCCATTGATGAGGGCTCCACCCTCATGACCTATTTACCTCCCAAAGGCCCATCTTCTAATACCATCACATTAGGGATCAGGGTTTTAACACATGAATTTGGGGGGACACATTCAGTCCATAGCACAGCCTTATTAGAAAAAGCAATTCTCTACCATAAAAAACAAACATTTCTCCTTCTTTCGTTCCCTCCCTTTTGATTTCACCCACATTTCAGCAAGGTACCATCGTGGGGTTGTTCTGACCACCTCTTGGCTATCTGTGTCTATAGGCCAACTTGCTTTCATACCTATAATAGCAACTTTGGCCCTTATTTCCATATCATTACCACATCAGGAATGGAGTGGTACCCTAGACTATGGCTTCTCAAACTTTAATGTACATGTAAGTCACCTCAGGATCTTACTAAAATGCAGATCCTTTCAGGTCTGGGGTAGAGTCTGTATTTCTAAAAAACTCCAAGGGACACTGATACTTCTGATCTCCAGACTACACTTTCAGTAGCAATGACCTAGACATCTGGCATCCGAAGTCTTCCCTTGGTGACCATATTGGAGCTGATTTTCTTCCCAAGTGTGTAGATTATGCTTCGGTGATCAAAAACTATACAGAGCATCCAGTTGCATATTACACAGTATACACATTATATACTACAGACACCAGCTGTTAAACTTTACCAGGTTTTAAAATTTGGGGGGCTTTGAATTTTTTGTAAGTCTGATTTTCCTTACTATGTCTACTTGTTTCTAAAATAGCAGTAAAACTACTTCTATATTTCAATGCTCTCTGATACGCCATGGACAAACTTTTCATGCCTACATCCCACCACATCGCTGTCTTCCTTATGGACTCAGGGAAAGATGTTTCTCTTCCTGTCCAAGAAAATTCCTCCATCTGTGCTCTGACTTCCAACTCATCAGAAACTCATTCAGTTACCTGTTTTCTTTTGCTAACCAGCCTCCTTTTTATCTGGTCCCAAATTTCTCTGCAGTAATACTGACAGAAAATTGTTTCATGAAATTACATTATTTAAAAAAGGAGAGCAAATGCAGCAAAATTTTAACTACTGAATTTACATGGATATACAGGTGTTCATTGTACTATTCTTTCAACTTTTCTCAATATTTGAAAATTTTTAAGCTTGGCAGGGAGTTAGATACAGGAACAATTAACAATTTCTCCTATTTGTTTTTTCCTAGCACAAAGATACTCCACGATAACACAAATTCCCTCCACAGCCTGTTGCCCGTTAAAAATTTCCTTCCACAAAAAAACAAAAAAATTTACTTCCAAAAAAATTTAACAAGTCTATTGTCTAACCTGACATGCAAGCTGTCCTTTTATAATCTTTTTGTATTATAAAATGATAAAACCGTTAAGAATAAATTTTTAAAACTTAGCTTTTCTAGCACGAACACTAGAAACGTCATTGACCTACTGTCTCGCATTTACTAAATCTTCATGACCGCATCGCAAATCTAAATTCACCATGAGTCACCTTACATTCCACAGCTTCCTATCCATTTTCTTAACAAGAAGAGCCAAGGGTCTCCGTTTCCTGCCTGCCCTCCTCCTCCAGCCATACCACACACCCCACCTCTCACAGGTGATAACCAGGGCGCTGAACAACTGCATTCAAAGTAGAGCACCGAGAAGCTGACGCTCCTGCCCCAGTGCTGTGCACCTGGCTCCAACTCGGCCACAAGATGCTCTGAGGACCAGAAAGCAGTCAACATTTTACATGTTTTCAGCTTCTTGGTCCCAGGTCTGATGCGGAGATTTGCCCAAGGTAGGTGTTTAAGTATTTGTGAAATACTAAATCTAGTTCCTTCCTAGGTAACTGCTGCCGAAAATGAAACACTTTTTACATCATGCTTTGTTGTTTACCAGACATATTTGAGTCCTGCTTAAACAAGTTTCAAAATGGTTTTCAAGCTAGGGAGATTTTGTCCTCCCAGAGTACATGAGACAATATCTGGAGGCATTTTGGGTCATCACTACTGGGGTGGGAGTGCTATTAGCATCTACTGGGTAGTCAGGGATGCTACTCAACATCCTACAATGCCCAGGACAGTGACCCACGATGAAGATGTGTCTGGCCCAAAATGTCAATAACGCCAAGGTTGAAAAACCCTGTGACAGCTGTAGTTCCTGCTTTATGTAACCTTGTGGGATTTAAGAAGCACTGAACACCAAAGAACCCAACAACTGAGCCTACATGACTGCAATTGTCTTTTTCAGTTTCTTTTAAAGTTCTTCAGTTTTTCCATACTAAGTTCCCATATTTGGAAAACAACCCAAAGAGCTCAATATTATTAAAATGGCACAACCACAACAGAGTGTAGTACAGGAACAATACAAAGTCAACTAAGATTAAAAACTGCTCTAAGACTTTAGATATAAGAAGTTTTATTCATCTGGTGGTACTTGATGCTCACAGGGCACCATACAACAAATTTAAAAAATACAATAAGAAAAAAATTGAACAGCCAAAGAGATCATTTCCATTAGAGGGCCCACAGAAAAACCAGCAAAAGCCCACAGAAAGACCCACCTACTGTCCCCTTAAGAACATTAATTTCTTCCTGCTTAAGTTTGGCTTTAAGAAACACCAAAGGAAAGTGCGAAAGAAAGTCTTTGAAAGATAGTTAAAACTTCACATAGCGTCTTTCACATGAGTATCTCACAAAATGCTTTCCTTATTCAAATAAGTATGTAAAATAATCCAAACATTTGTGAGCCTCGATTTGGTCCCAACTTTCAAGATCGTAGGCCTCAGTATTTGCCTCACCTCTCTGTCCTCAAATTTGTATCAGTAAAAAGTCACTTACAGGTAAAGCCTCCTTTGCTCCACACTGCCACTACAAAGCACAGATGTTTTACATAAAGAGCAAGGGCCCAAGCAAATTCAAGTTATACAAGTACCTGAAGCGAAAATGTAACTAAATTTCCCCAAGACTGGTTTAAAACCAAATTTTCCCTTTGAAATCCATTGTATTCAATTTTCATGATTAGTAATTACTGAAGGTCATCTGACATCGAATACAGAGAAAAGCAAGATTTAAAGTTGTATGGGGGCTATTATTACAAAAACTTCTAAAAAGATAATTTTGGAAATTTAGTACACATTACCATGTTGTCACAAAGTTATGTCACACAAGAAACGAGTTACAAATTCTGCCTGGAGGGTCAGCTAAGGCTCAATATCAATTCTGTACAAGTCAGCCAATTATAAGCTGTTTCTCAAGTAAGCCTCCACAACAGGGAGCCCTAAGTATTAACAGTTCAATCAATAAACCTCCTAGTCTCAGTATATTGGTTTTACTTACTGTGGCAGTCATCCTATGCTTAGGCTGCTGCAGAAGCTCATTTCCCATTAGACTGCACATAAGTATTCAATACTATTACAAAAGGAGACAAAATAAAATAGCTATGGCAAGTGAAGGACTAAAAAATTTTTAGTGAAGGACTAAGAAATTTTTGACCAGAAAATTAGGGAAAACTGAAGATATACTTTATTATATATAAAAAATTACTGCCTTAATGCTTGGTTCCTCTAGATTTAAATGGCATTTCAGTTTATGCTTGACACCTACAGATCAATTCATTATCTGATTACTAAATGCAAAACTAAGCAAACCTAGACATTTCAGCTGCTACCATTGTATAATAGCAGTACATAACTAATCTGTAACTAGACGTCTCCCCTTTTCCATTATACTGCATTTCTTAAGGGCAAGGGGCATGTCAAAAGCACCTTTGCATCCCTACAACTAAGCACAGTGGCTGGTATACAGTAGGTGCTTAACAGGTATTTACTAAATATATTGTTGAATAGTGGCTTATGACATAGGAAAAGAGCCCAAAGATTGTCTTATTCTAACTAGCATTACTTAGGTAGTAGCCGCACTCCCAATAGGTACAAGGCAGTTTTAAAGTAAAGACACTTTCCCCATGTTCTACACAGAATCGTCAAGAGTTGGATATGACTTGAATCACTTCCCTTAAGCATGTTCATAAAGCATTTTGAGAAATCAAGAGATGAAAGGCGCTATGTAAGTGCAAAATAATATTATTCAAGACAGTTCAGCAAAGATGCTATAGTTTCTATGGTAATGGAAGGGTTGTGCTAGTTTGAGGTGAACACCCCCAAAGCTACTCTTCTCAATGTCATTATCAACAGAACAATGGAATTTTGACAAAGATGCCATCACTTTATATCACTTGTATCCTGCTACTTTCTATAAACCAGGTGACAGAAAATGATATAAAGCCACTTATTCTACACAAACCAATACTTTATCAAAGTTCTGTATTTTACAAGTCATGTTCAAAAAACACACACAAGTTAGCATTTTGTACACAAATGTTTATTTCTCAATTAAACATTCCCTTTAAACACAAGGAATGAATTCTAAATCTTCATAAAGATGAATTAAAAATGAAAGCCCTCCAGAATAGTGTGTGCAATCACTGTGTTCTTGGTCACTACTGGCGTTTACTGTTTAACATCAAAAACAAAGACAGGTTATTTAAAAATCATGCTACTGGATTTCTAGCTCTTCCTCTATGACCAGTTCTATGCTGTTCTGCAATGTTTAAAAGTTTACATCACCAAATCGAAGCAAGTTTAAGGTGTGAAACAGCTGTGCATTAAACACAAAATAAACAATAAAGTTACAAGATATAGTCAAGTTCATAACGAATATAGGTGTTCTTATCATCATTGTAGATTCTTGGGTAATGTGCTATGAGAGCATCCTGTGAACCAATGTAGATGGAGTTGTAAATTTTCCAATACACATCTCTGACTTTCCGGGCTGGGTGAAACAAACCCTAGAATAATTAAAAGGCTACATTACTTCAAGAAATACACAACCTTAACACAACTAACAAACCATAAAGAAATGGTTGCAAGCATTTCCCTTTGAGAGAGAAAACAAGATGGCAATTGCACAAAACTGCAGTGGGCAAAGACAAAATCTAATCCTCCCTCCCCTCACAACTGTTCTCCCGTATGGCACAAATACACCCTACTGATAATTAGGAACAGTGACTTAATTCAACTAAAATTACTTTTTTCAATGAGTACTCTTTTAAAAATCTTTGACCTACCTGTAAACAATACTGCAGCATTCTACATGGTCCAATAGCAACTCTCAGACCCTCCAGGGCCCCCATAACTGCCTGAATTACATGGGGAGATGTCTCAAACACATTGGGCCATACATAGTTCAACAAGTGATTCAGTGAATCTTCACAACCAAATCCATAAACCCCAAGTGACATGTGTTGCACCACTGCACTAGCCGTCTGTCTGTGTACAAGGTCCCTGTAACAGAGGGAGAGAAAGCTCTTTGTTAAGATACAATCTTAGTTTCACAGAAGATACGTGCCTGCCCGTTAGAAACTAAATCACAAATTCAGTGCATGGAATGGATGCAGTCATCCCCACACCTTATGTATCTGATACAGAATGCTTTTAGAGTGACTAATGATTCTACTTGAGAACTTTACTTTAACGACTCAAACCTCACTCTGGCTCAAAAATAAACCATATTTTTCTTTGCAAGTAATATAAGCAAGAAAGCCGAGCACAGTGTACATTTTATATGCTACCAAAAATGAGAGAGAACACATGATTCTTACATACGAATGATTAACAGTATTTAAACTCTGTAAACTTAAAACTTTTGAAAGTAATTCAATACAATAGATAACTAAATTGAGACTAAATCTCTTCCCTTGTCAATTTTTTCTAAAGGTTCATTCAAGAACTCAATTTAGGGAAAGGAAGAGAAGGACCAATAATTTTTTCAAACCCAGAAATAAGAACTCTTATCACCTCCCATGTTTTAAATGAACTTATGTTTATGACAAGTCATTGAGTTATTTATTCCACAATTATTCAACTGACTACAAGCATCAGATAACGCGTCTATGAAGGGTATAAAAACAAGTGCACACTCTTTACCCTCAAAGGCAGGAAGAGTACCTTGAAGGTATAAGAGAAAAAAAATCTGAACTTAGTTACTAGCATCCTTATTTCTCTTATTTATTGTAATAATCTATTAGGCATAGACTGAAGTGAAGCTGTATTCCCCCTCAGTAAATTTCCCAACTAATGTTTCTTGGTATCAGGACTCACTTCAAGCAGTACTTTATCGGTGGTCACCACCTGAATAACTGGGGGCCTGCAGTGGGAACAGTGTACCTCTGGCAGGCTATGTTCAGTAGTTCAAAAGCCTTACAGAAACCTCTGCTTCATCTGCCATAACAAAAAGCTAAAAAGATCAGGTCTCTTTGCCATACCGATAAGCTCATGCTCAACATTTCCTCTAATTATATTTGACTTTAATTTTTAAAACAAAAGTTGATCAGGAATTCCCTGGTGGTCCAGGGGTTAGGACTCAGCACTTTCACTGCCGGGGCCCGGGTTCAATCCCTGGTCAGGGAACTAAGATCCTGCGAGCCGCGCGCGTGGCCAAAAGGCGGGGGGCTATTAAAACAGGGAGGGGGCACTTGGAAAAAAAATTGGGGGAACCACTATAGCATCTATCTTATTTAGAGATAATAGTCATATTTATTTATAGTTTCATAAAAATCCAGGCTAGTAGTCCCTTCTTTAACTACATCACAACAAATAGGTCATATAATAATTACTTCCATAAGTTCTAAAATAAAAGAAGAATTATAACTATTTTCTTGCATTTAGTTCAAGTCACTTACCTATCCATTAAAGCATCTTCAAGGAGTGGTGTTACAGCATAAATGTAGTCCTTTCCCATCTCACCAATATATTCAAACAAGAAGGAAAGTGATTTTAACACTCCATTTTGAACATTCAGTTCAGGAACTCTGTATTCATTCATTAAGGCAGGTAGTACTGTGAAGGGTGAACATGTTTCAGCGACAATAGCTATTGCTACAGTGGTACAAACTCTGTTCTGCCTTTCCTGAACTTTGAGGTTGTTTAAAAGTGTAGCCAATACATCATGAGGGCTGGAAAAAAATAAATGTGTCAGCAAACTGTTAGTTTACAAGTCAAAATTTTTTTGGAGGGAAGAAAAATAATCAAAGGAATGGAACTTCATGCTAAGTAATTACTGCAAACTTAGTAATTTTATGCTAAAATGCAATACTTTCAAGTCACTGGCATTACGGTTTCTACTTAAGAACTTCATTTAAATTAAAGTGTTCATTTTAATGAAAAAATTCAAATGGCTTCATTTTCAAATATAATTTACAGTCTTTAGTATATTTCCTGAAACAAAAAGAAATTTCATTAAATGTTTAGACTGAATAATTCTTTGAGTGGTCAGAACATGGCCACCAGAGCAGGCAACCTTACAGTAGTATATAAACTGTGGTCTCCCATGCCACAACACACAAAATCTGTTTTCCAAAATCTTCCCTCCCACACACCTTTACCACATTTATTCTCCTTCTTTAAGCATTTATTCTACCACAAATTTAAAGGGACAGAGGAGCTAAAAAGTTAACAACAGCTATTCATTGCCAACTTCTTAACTACATCACAGATGAAAAAATATTATTGCTACCAAAAGGCAGGTGGGGAGACTCTAATTAAATAATCCAACTTTTGTTATGTTTTATTGCTTGAAAATATTTAGTTATTAAGCCACATATACATAAGTATCTCATTTTCTACAATGACTGTTTCTTCTAGTTTGGTGGAGCAGAAGCAAATAACCATAGGTTATCTAATAAAATAGCTATCATTCAGTTGTCTGTGGATTAATTTTAGAAAAATATTTTTAAAACACATAAAGCATTAACATGAAAACTGAATTATGTTAATTGTTTTACTAAGAACTGGCCTTAATATTTTAAGCAATATCCTAAAAGGACCAACAAAATTTGAAATTATTTTGAAATGGTACTGTTTCCCTCTTCTGAAAATAGTGAAGTGTGACTAAATGAAATTTTAAACTGTTCCATCTATTTTAATTCAATTTAACATTTAAGAAAACATTTCAAAAATTGAAGGTCAGTGGTTGAAGTCTATTCTAAAAAACATAAGTCTATTCTAACTGCATTACTCATACCTTGCCTTAAAAGAGATTCTACAGAAATAGAAGCACCTTTTAACACTACAATGGGTCTATTACAAAGTAAAAAAAAAAAAAAAAAAAAAAATACACAGAAGTAAATAATACTCACCCAATGGCTTTTGCAATATAACCAAATGTGTTGACTGTGGCTCTACGAATAGCTTTTTTGTGAGCTTTTAAGAGCTCTAAAAGCTCAAAGCAAATCCTCATCCATTCTCTTGCAGACACATATTCAGCTCCCCTAGTTAAAAAAAAAAAAGTTAAATTTTTTGTAACAATAAGTTTTAAAAGGTAAATCTGCAAATTCAGTTCTCAAAACATGATTACCAATTCATTTTAAGCATTAAATAAAATTATTATTACTGCTCAGAAAGGATGGTTTAGTTTTAAAAATATACTGCCACTCCCTCATTACCATTCAAATTTGAAAATATTACTGAAATATTAGCCTGACCATATATACTTACATTAGAAACAATAAGCAAATTTGCAAAGTGAATAAAAAGTGGCTAAATGTGAAAAACAATACTGCTTATTGAAATGTTTAGGTAATCTGCTTACCTATCAGCAATACGTCCAACAAGATCAATACAATTCTCTTGTACTTTTTCATGCCTATTCTTTAAGATGGGGGTGAGTCTAGGCAGCAGATCTTTAATTGGTGGAGTCATCTTATGCATACCTATTTAACAGAAGTCAAACACACTATCAATTAACACATGAACTGCAACCTTTGTTCATTTTACCCTTTTATTTAACAATGTAATATACGTGACTAGGCATAAATACAAACTTACAGCTGCCTATGTAAAGAAAAAGCCCCAGCTTCAGATCAAACGCAGAATTTTTAACTTTTTATTAACAACTTCTGATTATGCATAAAAATGAAAGAAATTAGTGAAGTGGTTTAAAGAATGATGGATACTCAACAACAAAAAAAAGTTTTATTTGGTTCTGAAATGTATTTGTACACTGACATTTAAATATGGGGACAGCTTATGTTCCGGCCATACACAACAATATAAGCCAGAGGTAGACATGTAAATTAAAGCAAAATTTTCCAGAAAGGGCCCCCTTACCCTTTAACTGCAAAACAAACAGATCTCCAGTCTCCCTGCAATGCAGGGCATACTTGGATGGTATTTACACCTATGAAGAGAGAAAAAAGGAGGCAGCTGGCAGGGGCTCTTGCTCTAACTAGAACTGCTTGCTCTGATTCTCTCTCCATTGCTTTTCCCATGTTTCTCTGACCAACAATATGGTTTACAATTCCCTGCAAACCAGAGCCCCACAAGTGGCCAAGTAACTGATTTTTGGCAAGTATCTCCAAGTAGAGAGGAAAGGGCTGAACTGGGGATTATATGTAAATGCGATGGTTTGAAGACCTCCTATACTGTATAAAAACCCCTTACTGAGAAAAATAGTGGCTATCACAGCCAGCTATTTCAACCTCTTGATAGGTTATTTCTGTCCCTCTAAACTCCATAGAAGTTACTTTTGCAATAGTTACATTCACTTATAATGAAGAATAAAACAGGAGACCATTTGTTTGTTCCATCATAATGCCCTTAAAGAGGAAAAGCTTTGTTCTCCACACCCAAGAGCATTTGTAATACACCTCTGTTTCAACTGGATAAAGAACTGAAAGGACAGTTTAAAAGAATTGGATTTAAATAAAAATGAGGTCACTTGATCAATTCACTTTTCTCTCTGGTTATTGTTCCTTGACCTTAATAGCAAGCAGGAAAACCTACCATAACCATTTACTAATTCAAGGTTGAATAAATATATAATATAAAACGTTAGAGTTCTCTCCACCCACCACCTCCTCTCCCATATATTTCAGGTGACACACAATTTTTTTAGGGCCCTCTATCCCATGACTTCAAAGTTTTTTGAGTTTTGACTACTTCTTCCTCTCTTGCAGGTCCTAAACTTGCCCTCTTTCTCTCTTTTAAAGTAAAATATAAACAGATTTTGGGAGATAAGATTCTTGTGACATCCCAACTTAACTGTAATTTTCAGTGGTTAAAAAAAAAAGTATCATTCATTAGTCAACTCCTAAATAGGATTCTCTATTTTACTTTCAAAATACCAAAGAAACTTTAAAATACAAACCAAAAAATTCTTACATGACCAACAAATTCCATACCTATTACATTTACAATGGCCTTCAGTGCTCCAAGAATGCTGCCCAATACTTCAGGGTACTCTTCTCCCAAATACTCATACAAAACAACACCCAAGTGCCCCATCAATTTTTCCTGTAATAAAAAAATAATGATGATGAAATGTTACTGTTTACATTACTCCTTTTGGTGAAGAAATAAGAATCTGATATAAAAGTTTACCTCTTGACAAGTCTTCATGACAACAGCCGTTCGAGAGATCAAGTCAGCTGCCTGTTGCCTAACTTTTGCTGATTTGTTATTTAAACGCCACAAAACTGTACCACAGATCTGAGGCAAGTACGGTTTGACTCGTTTGCCAAGGGCATTGACCACTGTGCCAAAGCCGTTCAACATTACTGAGTCCTTAAAAAAAAAAAAAGCCAAGTTAAATTTAAAACCTACATTCAATGTGAACAAGAATTCAGTTTGTGACTAAACAGTTGAAATATACTTATATTTCGTTTCCAAAAATCTAACCTAAAAATTTGAGGTAGAAGAGTATTTCTTTGTAGCCAACTGCATGAGAACATGAGCATTTAAAAATTATTTCAAATTTAATTACTCTTTGGTGATAATATTTACTTGAAAATATGTTTTACAAATATGAAAGTCAGTGGCAACTTGCCTAATAGTTTAGTATCATTACCTCTGTAGTCTGTTCTTGAAAAGCATAAAGAATACCATCAATCAGTTGTTCTTCAAGTTTATGATCAATGTCTGCTGCTCCCAAGTTGCCCATAATTTTCTCAATTGTCTCCATCACCATTTTTCTGTACTGTTCAGCTTCATCTTTCAGATCATCCACAATCCTGGATATAATTTCTGCTGCACCTACTTTGTTTGCCAACTCCACAGTAGTATCAACTAACTAAAAAGAGGAGGAAAAATCATTTAATTTACTGCTTTTCCAAGGAAATAAAGAGACATCATGAAAATGGAATATTCTAAAGATACTATTTAGCTAGTAAGCATGCTGAGGACAGATGGCTCCTACTATTAAAACTTTAAGAAAAAGGTGGCCAAAAACATTTAAATATGAGTCTAAGTCAAGGAGAGTTAAGGTTAAGATTGTATTCATGCTTCACCTAGCCAGATTAAGCAGTTCATTTACTAGACAAAAATGTCAGTTCATAGTTGGCTATCTATCCTAGAATACAAAAGCAAAATGGAAGTTAACTGGCTAACTAAAATCCATCTCCTTTCACAATCAAACACAAACAACCTGTGAGGTTCTCAAGGCAAAAAATAACTTATGTAATATGCATTCAAACTGACTAAAGGATCAGTTGAAAGAATTTCTGAAACTATTTTATGATAAAAGCTTACCTGCCGGTAATTTCTTCTATCCAAAGCCATTCTGTGTTGCCAGAAGTGTTTAAAAAAAGGAGGAAGGATCTCTGTTTTAATGTAGTTTGCTTCTACACCATCTGTTCCACAACACTGCTTTACCACCTAAAATGTTAAAAAATAATAATAGTAATCACAGTCCTGGTTTAATACGCAAGTTTTTTTTAAATGATATAAAATTCTCTTTGAACCATGAAACACATTTTGATTAACAAATCTGGAACAGCAACAATTTGGAACAATTACCTTCAGCACAATTTTCTTCATTTCTTCATCAGGAGATTGGAATTCTCGAATAAGAATTAACATCACTTCTCTAGTATAGTAGTTGGCATATTCTGCATCCATGAGAGGAATAAGATACCCAATAGCCTTTAAGAAAGCAGCCAGGCCCTATTTTAAAATAAAAAATATATATATACTTAGTAAATTAGCTTTAAGTCACTTGAACTTCAATGAGTAGAAATAAAAAGAAAAATGAAATCAAACTGGTAAATCTACCTTTCCTCTGTGTTGGCGGATACCCTTCCATAAAGGCTTTAACACAGAATCAAAAGATTCGATACCATAAGGAGTTGCTGCTTCAGCCAAGGCAGCAATGGCCAAAGCACTAATGGTCCGAACTTTCTGCTGCTCATCCACAAGACCTATAAAAAACCAAACACAGGTTTTAACTAAGCAACATTACCTAACTTCCATAGCATCATGCAGATTCTAGAAACATATCTAACCATTCAGTCAAACTGCAGAATCTGTTCCCATTAGACAAAATTAGGCAAAAGCCAGTATGAGCCACAGCCTATTAGCAGCTAATATTACAAATCCAATCATAAACTATATGGTGTTTATGTAGTTTACCTTCCATTTCTCTCTCCAAAAATCAGTAGCCTAAATTTCAGGAAACTGTCTTACAAAAGACAGTTATACTACAACTTACCATGTTCAATGATTTCAACTAAACTTCTGAGATGTGGCAAGATGGCACAGCCCATGAGAATAGCTATTTGCTGTACAATTTTTATACCAGTGTGTCTTGCTTGCCAGGACTTCTTGCTTTTGCACACAGCTTTTAAGAAAGGCAATAATGAAGGAATGCCCAGGGCAGAAGCTACAACAGCAAAAGCTCTAGCTGTTGTGTTACGGACATACTCATCCATGTTATCTATATCAGGTCTCATGGTAGAGATCATAGTAGCCAGACCAGCAGCCTAAAAGTTTAAGAAAAAAGCAACAGTCATGAGTTGATAACATTAACCCTCAATCATTCTATTCTAAAATCAAATAATCCGGGCTTCCCTGGTGGCGCAGTGGTTGGGAGTCCGCCTGCCGATGCAGGGGACACAGGTTCGTGCCCCAGTCCGGGAGGATCCCACATGCCGCGGAGCGGCTGGGCCCGTGGGCCATGGCCGCTGGGCCTGCACGTCCGGAGCCTGTGCTCCGCAGCGAGAGAGGCCGCAGCGGTGAGAGGCCCGCGTACAGCAAAAAAAAGAAAATAAATTAAAAAAAATAATAAAATCAAATAATCCTATCAACATATATAAAACTTTCTTCTCCAGAAACATAAATACCTTTGCCAAATTAGAAATAATCTCTCGGCCTTCCACTCTAGCATAGTAATCCTCATCAATCAACAATGGTTCAATGACCACTAGGATCTGAAAAAGAGAAGGAGCTACATTTTCACAGCAATTACTGATGCAATGCTCAAGTAACAGTACATGTAAGGGAATTTATAATTACCAGGACTTTGTTAATCAAGGGACAAATTAAGAATTTTAATCACACAAGTTTAAACCCCACATAAAGATGAGTATTTGGGAGCACTGTTAACTACACAGACTATAAAATACACACAGTACACACACACACACACACACGCCCATCTGCATTTTATAATTCTAAACCATAATTACCATCAGCAAAAAGATGCTTCTTAGTAGTAAATGGCATGGTATAGAAACATACATTTTCTCATTCTAATATCAATAAAAGCAAATTTTAAAATATGAATAATATGAACCCACTATATAAGATCGCAAAAAGTTACATCTATTTACACATGTATTTGTGTATGTATGCTTGTGCAAAGAAAAAGGTCTGGGAGGGCATGTAAATTTAACATTGGTTAACTGAATATCTTTAAAGGGGTTGAAATTTCCCTTTTTAGAATGTGTAACATCAGCTGTTACTTTTTTAGAATTTTTAAATTTCACAAATACACCTAATAATAAGCTGCTCAAAAAAAATCCACTAACTCCTTTTACTTAAAAAATATCAAACCAAAAAAAAAATAAATAAATAAATAAAATCAAACCATTAGAAACACAAATTGAGAACAAACCTTGTGTACATATGGTCGAACTAAGTCATCAAGTTTGTATAATATTCTATCAATAACTTTTACAAGTAAATGACGCTCTTGATCCTCAAGTGTAGGCGACATGAGCAGAGGAAGAATTTGATTAAACAAAGGACCAGCTCCAAATTCACGAGCTTTATCAGTAATCTGACGCAATGCAGCCTGGAAGAAAAAAGAGCAATAGG
Source organism: Delphinapterus leucas (assembly GCF_059928025.1). NCBI lineage: Eukaryota > Metazoa > Chordata > Mammalia > Artiodactyla > Monodontidae > Delphinapterus > Delphinapterus leucas. Next base: position 38,045,323 of record NC_143136.1, on the reverse strand, counting down.
CATTTTTCTTTATTATAAGCATGAGCCAATTAATTACTCCACGGTTTTCTGTAACTGAATATTTTAGTGTAAACTTCAGACACCTTACATAGAATAGCCTGAGTTCATTCCCATCAAAATTACTCTGAAGTCTGAACTCTTGCGATAAAGGCTCAATGTTTTCAGTTAATTCAAAAAGGGTAACTGAATGCTGGAGAGGGTGTGGAGAAAAGAGAACCCCCCTACAGTGTTGGTGGGAATGTAAGTTGGTGCAGCCACTGTGGAAAACAGTATGGAGGTTCCTCAGAAAAGTAAAAATAGAGTTACCACATGATCTAGCAATCCCACTCCTGGGCATATATCTGGACAAAAATATAATTCAAAAAGATACACGCACCCCTCCCCATGTTCATGGCAGCACTATTTACAATAGCCAAGATATGGAAAACACCTAAATGACCATCGAGAGATGAATGGATAAAGAAGATGTGGTGCATATATACAACAGAATACTACTCATCCATAAACAAGAATAAAATACAGTAAGTCCCCTACACACAAACCTTCAAGTTGTGAACTTTCAAAGATGCAAACATGCCCCTGTATGCCAGGTACTGTACTGTACTACTGTACTTTTCAAGGTACTGTACTGTAAGATTAAAACTGCTTTATTTTTTGTTTTTTATGTATTATTTGTGTGAAAAGTATTGTAAACCTATTACAGTACAGTACTATATAACTAGCCAATTGTGTTAGTTGGGTTACCTAGGCTAACTTTGTTGGACTTAAGAACAAACTGGACTTATGAATACACCCTCAGAACGGAACTCATTAGTATGTAGGGGACTTACTGTAATGCCATTTGCAGTAACATGGATGCAACTAGAGATTATCATACTAAGTGAAGTAAGTCAGAAAGAGAAAGACAAATATCATATGATATCACTTGCATGTGGAATCTAAAATATGACACAAATGAACCTATATATGAAACAGAAACAGAATCAGGGACATAGAGAATAGACTGGTGGTTGCCAATGGGGAGAGGGGTGGGAGAGGGTTGAACTGGGAGTCTGGGATTAGCAGATGCAAACTGGTATATATAGAGTGGATAAACAACAAGGTCCTACTGTATAGCACAGGGAACTATATTCAATATCCTGTGATAAACCATAATGGAAAAGAATATGAAAAAGAATGTATACATATGTATAACTGAGTCACTTTGCTGTACAACAGAAATTAACACAACATTGTAAGTCAACTATACTTCAATAAAAAATAAATTTTAAAAAAGGGTAATTTAATAGAAAGAGTCACAGAGTATAATATAAAACTCCTTAACTTCTCCTAAAGGATCAACCATCTTCAAGCCACATATGATACTAATACAATACCCCACATAATTCCACTAATTGCATTAGAATCTTCAGCATATTTTAAAGGCTCTGATGATAAAATGGTGAATCTCTAAAATTATAATGAACATGATGATTTAATAAACTGGTACTTACTTTTCTCATTGGAGGTGTTCCATTCTTAATTTTTAAAAGCAACTTCATTATTTTTCTCTCTTTTTGCTCTTCTGGACTAAGTGTTGATTCATCAACATCAACCTAACAGTAAAAAGTAAAAAGTTTAAAGGTTAGTGGAGATACTGTAACTTCTAAATAAAAAGTAGTATTTTATTTCTGGTATTATCACTTACCAAAAGTTTATCAAAGTACTGAATATCATCAGGTTTTAAAAATGGAAGATTTCCAGATGGTTGGTCATTAACACTTTTCATAGTTCTATCTTCAGTTTGCATGTGGAAACCTGTCATACCACCCAAAGGTGTTGGAGTTGCTGTCAGCTTTCGAGCTGGAGTTCGAATAGGAACATATCCAGCTGGAGGGGGAAGTACCTAATACAGTTAAAAGACAGTTTAGGATTTTCTTAACTTTACATAGTAAATAATAACAAAAATGAATAACATTTGCAGTTAAGATGCTTTTTGCTTAGAGGCAAGAATTAACAATCCCATTTTTCTATCTTATTTATAAGTTTAAAATATACAAGTATTACTATTTCTCTTCAAATTTAAATTAAGTGTATTAGAAGTGTGGGGAAATGAGGATACACGAAGTGGGCTTACAAATTCTGATCACTTTCAAACATTAGTCTATATAAACATGTTGGTGAACCAATGTCATATAAATGGAAATAAGCTCAAAGTGCACATAATGTATAAAATATTATATTTTAGTAATAAATTAAAAATTCATGTAAATCTCTACAAAAACAAATCTTAATGTTTAAGTCGTTCTACAAAAATGAGTGACTGCATAAAAACTAAAACCAAAATATTCACCAAAGCCCTGTAAATACACAACATTTGACTAAACCCAAAAAATTCACTCAAAAGTCACAAAGGAGGGCTTTCCTGGTGGCGCAGTGGTTGGGAATCCGCCTGCCACTGCAGGGGACATGGGTTCGAGCCCTGGTCTGGGAAGATCCCACATGCCGCGGAGCAGCTGGGCCCCTGCGCCACGGCTGCTGAGCCTGTGCTCTAGGGCCCGCGAGCCACAGCTGCTGAGCCCACGTGCTGCAGCTGCTGAAGCCTGCGTACCTGGGGCCCATGCTCCGCAACAGGAGAAGCCACTGCAGTGAGAGGCCCACACGCTGCAACGAAGAGTGGCCCCTGCTCCCCGCAACTAGAGAAAGCCCACGCGCAGCAATGAAGACCCAATGCAGCCAAAAATAAATAAATTTTAAAAAGAAAAAAGAAAAAGATGTAATGACTATCCTCTTAGGGAAAAAAAAGAAAAAAACTTGTATTAGAAAAAAAAAAGATTCACAAAGGAGGATTTTCCCCCTCCTATTGATAAACCAATCAATGAATGCAATTGTGACAGACACTTAGCCAGTCAATAGTAGGCTGGAGAGTGACTATACCCACAGCATTACACGGAGGGTACAAGAAGTTATAAAGCAGTAAGGTCATGCATACTTGAAACAAATACTCTAATACAAACCTAATGAGGGGGTAGGGGGAAATACATACATAAAAACTGTTAAAAAAGCAATAGGCATTGGCAGAAAAGGCTCTGTAAAGGCCATCAAAATGACTTAGGTTCCAGCCCTGGTTATAACATCAGCTATATGACCACTTTTAGACCAGCAAAAGATCCTTGAGTAACAGGTACCTAGAAGATTTTATAGTTCAAAATGAACTTCAAGTTGCTATGGTAAAGAGAGAACATAACATTCTTCGTGTCCACTGGCAACCCATGAACTAAATACACAAGATTTTGTGAGACACCAAGTAAAATAACCATGATCTAATGTTGGAAATGAAATATACCTGGAAACAGCTAAAGAATGAAATGGCAGTAGTAAATTTGAGCAAGGCCAATGCAAACTTGACCAGTTAGTATTTTCAAAGAATACTTAAAATAAAATCCAGGGAATTCCCTGGCAGTCTAGTGGTTAGGACTCGGAAATTTCACTGCCGGGGCCCGGGTTCAATCCCTGGTTGGTGAACTCAGATCCTGCAAGCCACGCAGCGTGGCCAAAAAAAAATCCCTATCCTAAAAACCACCACACTCATTCACTGTTTTTACCTTATATCCTTCTGGGAACATAGCATCCAATTCTTCATCAGACAACGGGCGATTTCTCTCATCAATTTCTCTCTCCCACCGCCAAGCCTGAAGCTGTTCAGGAGTCATACTCATTATGTGACCTACCAAAAAAGCAAATTTCTATAACAATCTATGTAGTGCAAGACTTTTATCATTACACAGATCCTTGGGATATAAGATAGTTAAAATCCATTCTAACATTTAATTGTTTATATTATAACCTCAAACCAAGACTTCTTTTTACATCCTGTTATTCTTGCTAAAAATAGGCATTAATGGCACACAGAAAAACCACAAAGAAAAAATTCAAAATACTAACAAGGGGAAAAAATTATTTCCAGTGATAAAGTTTCTACCTGGAGTAGGGGTAGCCATGTTCATGGCTGGCGTGCCAATTGGTGTCTTTCCAGGGGTCAGAACAGGAGTGCTTCCACCCATCTGACTAGCTGGTGTTTCATCCCAACGTGACTTTCTTTTACTGGCTCCAGGAGTTGGTGTTTCACCAATGGAATCTCCACCTCGATCTGTTCGAGGAGTCTCAGCCCATCCACTTCCATGTCCAGGAGTATCTTTAAAGAAAAGGAGTGAATAAGCCTAAAATTTTAACCACTGTCAAAAAATGACTATTTTCAGACAACTAATATACTTAAACTGATCAACTTCAGAAACAGGATATTCCTAAAATGGAGACACATTTAAGTTTTAATGTTTCATTTCATATTTAGTCTCCTTGACTGTATCTTTTCCACGGATTACAAAAACAATAAATGATAACCATCGAGGAACAGGAAAACAGAGCAAAGGATTTTTTCAACTACCCACAACATCACAACCCACAGACAGCCACTTTATGTGTCTTGGGCCACCTTTCATTTCTCCATGGAGTGAGATTACTCTGCATGTACAATTCTATACTGCCTCTCTCATCCATTGTATTTTTTTCCGGGTTTTCTTGGGCTGTGCCGTGCGGCCTGTGGGATCTTAGTTTTAGTTCCCCGACCAGGGATGGAACCCGGGCCCCTTCAGTGAAAGCACCGAGTCCTAACCACTGGACCACCAGGGAATTCCCTACATTACATGTTAAGCACTCTGCCCAATCATTAAAAATTCTTTATAAAATTTTAATATAGCAGATGTAATGTTAAATCTTAACTTCCCAACGCTAATCTCATAAACAGTTAATGAAATACAGCTTTAGAGAGTTTACACAAAAAACAAGGTATTTAGGCAAATTTACACAGACAGAAAGTAAATGAGAGGTAACCAAAGGCTGGGAGAAGTAAGAATGGAAAGTTATTGCTTAATGGGTACAGTTTTTGTTTGGGATGATGACAAAGTTCTAGAAATGAATAAAGGTAATGGTTGCACAACACTGTGAATATACTTAATGCCACTGAATTATACACTTATAATGGTTAAAATGGTAAATTTTATGTTATATATATTATACTACAATAAAAAAGAGGTTATGGCCTACAAACTTTACTTTCTTCTAATGTTCTTCCTAAAATAAATCTTAAACCTCTTCAAGAAGGTTAAAGAATTAGGTATATCATCTGCTCAGTTCTTTACCTGTCCCAAAAGCATCTGTTTATTTATCTGTCTTCCTAGGACCAGAGAGAACAGATTTTGGCCATAAACATACCACTCATCAAATCAACATTTTACCCAAGCACACACCCAAACTCCACTATAAGTACCTCTTTCTGTTTTGGGGGTCTCATCCCATCTGTTTTTACGAGCACTGGAAGTTGCACCTCCATGGCCTGGTGTCGCGTGGCCTGGTGTATCGCCTCGTCCAGGGGTAGCAGCTCCCGCAGGTGTGTGACTAGGTGTAGGATCCCATATTTTTGAGCCTGGGGTTGCTCCAGGAGTCTCACTTCCTTTTGCACGACCTGGTGTCTCATCCCATCTTAAGGAAGGGGTATGTCCAGGGGTCTTAACAGAGCAAAAAAAAATTTATTTCATACACCCACATAAAAATTAGAAAACCTGCTAATAAGCAAACAAAAAAAATTAAATGTTTTAGTTCATGATTAAGAGAATAGATTATCCTTCTGCTTAAAAGATACCTACTTTCTAGCAAATATGTTTATGACAAAAAATAACTTAAAGATTTAATTTGGAGCAATGAAAAAAGCCCTAATTTAAAAAACAATGTATTTTGGTTATGCCACTAATGGCTCCGTAACTTTGGGAAAACATTAAGGTTTCTCTGTCAAGATCTCAAGAATTTCACCTTTAATTATACCAGCACATCTCAAAACTGGGGCTTAGAGACAGAGACTCATGAGTTCCCACTAAGAATATTTTTGTTTTTGTTCAATTTTGTGTGTGTTTAATTAATTTAAGCATGTTTTGGATCACCTGGGTAATTATAACTAGATACTGCGACATTATTTCAAATCCCTGAGAAGAGGTTATATTTATAATCACATCTATAATACTCTTGCTCTGATGCTGGCAAGATTAGTGAAAAAAGATTAGAAGTTGACTTAAATGACTGAAGGTTCCATGGTAGTTGAATAGAGACAAGTAGTGAGCAATGTAGGACATCAGACAGTATGAAAGCAAAAGAACCTGCCGAGTGCAGACAATATCATATCAAAAACAGCAGGTGAATTAGTGAAGCAAAACAAAATCTGTATTTAAATAATTCTGTAAGTTTTGTAGTATACTTTTACATATTTCTTTTAAAGTTGGATGCTCTATCCAACCCAAGAGTTCTATTTAGCTTTATGTTTGCAAATAAGACTCAGTATTTTTTCCTTTCAAAAGATTCTATATAGGGCTTCCTTGGTGGCGCAGTGGTTGAAAGTCCGCCTGCCGATGCAGGGGACACGGGTTCGTGCCCCGGTCCGGGAAGATCCCACGTGCTGCGGAGCGGCTGGGCCCGTGAGCCATGGCCACTGAGCCTGCGCGTCCGGAGCCTGTGCTCCACAACTGGAGAGGCCACAACTGTGAGAGGCCCGCGAACCACCCCACCCCACCCCCCCCAAAAAAGCAGCAGCTAAGGAGGTACTACAGGTTTCACAGAGAAAAGCATAAAAAAGTCATCTGAAGGGGAGGGGGACAGAGTTATTGCTTAATGATCACAGAGTTTCCTTGAAGTGATGAAAAAGTTTTGAAAATGAATCATGGTGGTACTTGACACACACTGTGTCATCAATACCACCGAACTGTACACTTAAAAATGGTTAAAAATGGTAAATTTTATATACATTTTACCACCAAAAAAAGTTTCTAGGAAAATCAACTGACGAAGGAAACGCGGTAGCATTATGTATCTGACACCTGTGGTCAGAGACTTAAATAATCCATCTAAAAAATGAGGAAGACCACTGTTCTACTCAACCTCCACATAACGCGACATACTTACATATGTATAATTAATATTCCAGAAGGAACATTCCTTTACCCCATGTTATGAACTAAACTATGTCTCCACCAAAAGTCATGTCGAAGCCCTTATCCTCACTGTAACTGTACTTGGAGATTGGACCTTTAGTGAGGTAATGAGGCTAAATGAGGTCACAAGGTTGGACATGAATCTGATAGGACTGGTGTCCTTATAGGAAAAGAGACACCAGAGCTCCCTCGCTCTTTCCACGTGTGCAAAGGCCTCTTGAGGACACAGCAAGAAGGCAGATGTGTGCAAGCCGGAAAGAGAGCTCTCACCAGACACTAACCCTGTTGGCACCTTGATCCAGAACTGTGAGAAAATGTCTTCTGTTTAAGCTACCCAGTCTGTGGTTATCTTGTTGTGTCAACAAAAGCAGACTAATATATTCCATGAGAAAAATAAATTTAAAATAGTAATAATAAAAAATAAAAAAAAGAAATTACCTCTGCTTGATCCCAACTTGACAGCTTTTTTGGAGTGGCACCAGGAGTCTGATCAGCTGTTTGATCCCAACGCCGTTTTCGTTTTGAGGGAGGCTGGGATGCTGCTGCTCCATTGACGACTTTTAGTTCTCCAGCTTTAGCTTTTTCTGCTAGCTGTTGTCTAATTTCTCTCTGAAAAATATTTGAATAAACAGTGAGCATCTTTAAAACATTTTCAATATATTCTTATATCATTAGCAGAGTCATTTCTATATAATGCCATTTTATTTTTCACTCATTCTCCTTTCTATGCTACTGGTGGACCCATTCCTTATTTTCCCTCTTTCCTGTATTTTCAAGTTTTATATACTGTCTTTCCACACAACAGATGAGCAAATACAGAATTTATTACGTAGAGCGCACTGCTTTATATACAGTTAATGAAGTAAAATCTTCAGTCAATGGTCGTGAACCAAAATGCTTCCAGTGAAAAACAGTTTTACATAAAACTCATATAAATAGTAATTAAGGCTATAAGTTAGAAAAGTAATAAAAGTGAAATTTTTTGTTATAACTATGAAATATTATATATAATAGTCACAAAAAATACACATTTATTTAGCCTATGATTTTAAAGTAGGGTTCCATTACCGCATTTAATTCATCCAACAAACAAATCTATTATATATTTATAATAAAGTTATGAAAATTAACTATTAAAACAAAACACCGCAATCTCTGCAGGCCAGCAGGAATTCGTTAGAATTCTCCGCCCATATTCAAACTAAATTTTATGGAAGAATTAGAGGCTTTTCAAAAAATGATCTTACTCTTTGACTTTTCCCTTACACACTGACTTCAGGCACACACCATCAATCCACCCCCAGATATATCCACTGTAAGATATATATGCATATACATGTGGCCAAGGGGCCAGGCACTAGAAAAGGATAGTATAGAAATATGAAAAGCTTAATTTGGGAGGTGTTAGAATTTTGAATAAGGTTCTTTCTCAACTTAATTTTTATTAATAATGTTAAAATATTACTTGTGCAGCAAATAAAAAGGAAACATGAAAGTCTCTTAATCTCAACTTTCTTTACATTCTTTCAACACCATTAAAATAAAAAGCAGGTTCACAGACCTCTTCTTTAGTTAAATGTTGTTCTCGCATTACATCCATGTAAGTCCTAGCATTCATTTTAGGATCAGGGGTCTTCCCTCCTGCAGAAAAGAACAGCAACAGGACAAGAGTACAATAAATAAAAGATAATTAGGTTCAACTGATTTATCTGCCCTGCTCTAATATTACATTATTCCATAATCATTTAATTTATTTTTTGATGGAAAACTTTAATAATTACACATCTTACTTTTTATTGAGTTTGCTGATCAATTTAACCTGTTTGAACACAAACATATCTACAGCAGTTTAAAACAAATATTTTAATGCATATAAAAACAAAATGACAGCACAGTTTAGAGTCTTCAGAAGTGATGGGTTCCTGGGTTGCTAATCCGGAATACGTACACTTTCGTGCCTTTGTCTCCATCAGCAGTTCTGACTTCAAGCAGCAGAATAGAAGCCTAGAAAATTATCTCTTTACCATTAGTAACACTTTGGAAAGATATTTATATTCAAAACATTACCTGTTGCAAGCTGTTAAAATCCTGACTACAAGTAACTATGACTAGATAAGTTCTTCATACAATGTTCTAAAACAGTTATAGTTTAGAAAATCTGATTTTTAAAAATATACCTCTAATCTTATTCTGATGTCATGTTACTAAAAAGGGCTTCATGATTTTTACTTTTTGTTGACCCAGAAACATATTTTTATTTTCTTAGAAAGTATAAATAACAACTGGAAACATATTACTTGAAATATATTACTTCTACCAGTTATTATGATGCATACAGAAAAAAAGTGGTGTACAAAGAGATGTGTTAGTCTCTTGGTTAAAGTTTCAGTATTTGCTTTTCAAACTTCAAAATATCTTAAAGAAGCCCAAACAATATATAACAAGATTCACAGAGGCACACTACGTTTTAGAAATGTGATAATTAGCTATACAAGTAGTATAGCATCACAATTTAGGAAAAACTAATAAAGGTCTAAGACATTTCCTATGCTGAAGATCATGCCCAATTGGTAGTGTCATTCTTTCTGACACTATCTCTGATAAGACTTCCTTTGGAATACTTTTTCACCATAATCTAGAGAGGATGTGTTGAACTGCACCCTTAAGAATGCAGACAGGACTGGCATATAGCAGTACTGCTGTAGGAAAGAAATTAAGGACAGTTAGTATGGGCCTGTGAATTCTGACATACATGTTTAAATCAATTACAATTATGCAAGTAAAAAAAAGAATATCCCTACTAATTCATGCAGGCTGAAAGTCTAATTTGTAAACCTGCAGCAGAATCTAATTTTAAGAAACAGGCACCTAACTTTGATCTTGAAACTCACTCACCTGAGGAAAGCTTCCATCAGGCTCACTATGCCCCTTGTGCTGACCTACGCACTAAAATTAGCAAAACAGACTCCAACTATTAAAAATATCAAAGTCTTTGTATACATACTTTTGTTTTAACTTTAAGTATGCTTAGAGCAAAGTAGGTGCATTTACTAAACTATATTTAGAGCAATATGAGGGGAGCTCTAATGTGGAAACAGTTTCTCAAAAGTAACAATCCTAAAAATCTAAGACTTGGAATGAAAACTTTCAATAATTTGAAAGTATTTTGAGCAGAAAAACACATTTGTTCAAAGTAAAGAAAGCGTACCCAAAACAAAAGTAAAAGAAAAACCTTTAACCCTTTGCGTTTCTATGGCATTGGCTCATTAGTTTCTTGTCCTTCTACCTGGAAAGAAAACTGGCATTATAAAGATGAAGAATATGGCATCTGTGACTTCAACCAAATCTATACAAATCTATAAGGGGGATTTTTAAAAAGAAAAGCAAATTCATAAGCATGCCAAAAAAAATCAAAGGGCTAAAGACAACTTAACACAAATAAATTTCTGAATACTTATAGAAAAGTGGGAAAGAATTACCATCTGCAAAAGGATCAAGACGCTCTGGGGAAATTATCATGGTCCGCCTGTGCTTTTTGTATTCATCTTCCCGATCTGCAATCTTCGGAGGTCGGTGCTCAGCAAATGGATCATACTGAAAAGAGGTATGTCTCACTTAACACTCACTTATTAAATAACCAAAGAGAATGTCACAAACAAAAATCAGAACATTATAAAACATGTAAAAATGTTTAATAAATACCTAATATTATGTATCATTTTTCAGATAAATGCTAATGTGAAAAAATAAGGCATATGGAAATGAGACAATTTCCATAGTTCAATCCTTCATGAAATGATCACCTTTTTGAAATAAACTACTATTTCTAATTCTCCCAAATCAACTCTCCTCAGACACTGTAATAACTTGATTCCTAAAATATGTGACTTTCCATTGGAATTGAGACGTTCAGTTTTCTTTAGCTGAATAAACTTTGGTTTTAACTTAAAAAAGAAAAAAAAGTCACCTGTTCTGTTGACTGTGGTATATCATTAAGCAATGCCACAGGGGCATGATATCCTGGCTTCTTCTGACCAAGCAAACTTGTAGATGATGAGTAGTCATCGTCATCCTGCAACGAATGCCCCCAGAAAGCCACAAACAAAAACGTCAGAACTTAAAAACTAGAAAGAACACACAAAGATTCAATATGAAATCAAAAGACAACGTGATGAAACTTGTTAACACTTAGGTTTTTTTTTCAACTCAAAGTGTTAATAAAGAAATTTAGTTCTCTATATTCTTTTAAAAATACTAAACAAGGAATCCTTTCTGTAAATAAAGTAGGTATGGACTTGAAAAACCTGAGCATTTCATCTTCTCACAGAGCACATGATGAAATTTGTTTTCAAATTTGGAAAATACAAACAGCTTATTTAGAACTCTCCAGTTTCCTTGTCTTTTTAACTCTTTTTTAAAAAACATGATTTAACCACAGAAACAAAATGTAATTAATTGTAAATGTATTTATTTCCCTAATAGTACGTTTAAACAGAACAATGTTATATTATTATTTTACTAAGGTAAGAAGTGCAACAATGGATGGATCTCAAGAAGATCTTAACACCTCATTAATTTTATTCAAAAATGAAATGACAACCTCCCGCTCAGCGTCTAGAACACAGAGCCATCACTGCCTCTTACCATTAAGGTACGATAATGCAAATATAAGACTGATCAGCTTCTAGAAATTTTGCCTTTGGAACTTTAAAATTTTTCTTAAAAAAAAAAGTTCTAACCATAAAATTAAATATGGCTTGAATTTCATAAAAATAACAAGTTTCATAATCTATGTACATAGATTACTGAACCACACGAAAATGATCAGCTATTTCACCAAATTTGGATGTTTGAAAATGGTGTGACAAAGTATAAGCTATGTGGAATATATGAAAACACTTTAAGAGATGTATTTCAAAATGAGAGGCAGTCCCCCTTCAGAGTAACTAAACTAGGCATGAAAAGCCCATTAATATGAGTAACAAGAAAGAGTCCACTCATGTTAAGATGTCAAGGGGGGAAAAAACAGCACCAAGTTTTTTGGAAACAAGTCAGAAATCAAAAGTCACAAGCACAGACGGCTGTTTAAAATGAAGTCACTTCTCACTGGGCTACTCTAGATAGAGCTCAGTAGGTAACAATAAGGATTTACTTTACAATGGTTAATGATTTCCCGGTGCTTTGCTGGATAAACAAACTAGTTTTAACATAAAGATTCAGAACTGAGCACTTCCAGAAGTTTCTTAGAAGAGAAGGACGCTTTCGACAGTTTTATCCTCCCAAAGGAAGATCTCCCAATCTCCAAGATGTCTCTCCCCAGATTAAACCAGATGACTCAAAACGGAAGATTCCTTTATATTTCTTGCTCTCCTTCAAAATAATGCTTGGACTGTTTATATACTTTGTAACTTACATCTTCAAGTTCAGTTGCAGCAATAGATGTCACGTATCCAGCAAACCTGCTGTCACTTCCACCATAAATTTCCTGGTCATAATAACCTGTAGAATCAAGGCCCACTCCTTGAGCTTCATCAAGAGCTGCCTTCTTTCCTTGAATTTCTCGAATCTGTGCTTCAATATCTATAACAAAATTAATAAAATCTTCTTAATCTCATTTTCCAAAGAGCACTCAACACAATGCATTTTTCTACTGAGTATTATCAAAAACTCTTCTAAACACAGAAACTTCAAAATAATCATTCCATAAGGGGTTATAATCATTCCATAAGGGGTTAGAGTAACTATACAAAGTATTGATTTTTAATAAATTTAATACATCTCCACCCAACAGACAATACTTATGCACACAGAGGAGATGCTTACTACTTCACCAACTACAAGTTACTCTCACCTTAAGAATGGGTTACCAAAGTTCATTATACTACCGCTGAATTCTAAGCTTTCCCTGCTTGAAAAAATAATACTGTTAATGTTGATTAAGGGACCAAGTACAACACTCAAGATTATTTAAACTCAACACTACCAGAAAGGTAAAAACAGTACTGTGGAGAGTGGTTCGCAAACCTAAATGGGCAACAAATCATCTACACGTTCTGATTTTGTTAGAATGCAGTAGGCCTGTATCATATCAGACCCAAGTTTCTGCATTCCTAACAAGCTCCTAGGTGATGTCCTAAACATCTTCAACAGCAAAACAATAAAGGATAAAATCTAAATTCTTAAACACGTAATACAGAGCCCTACACAGTTTGGCTGCAACCACCATCACATTAGATTTATGATTAAGAGTCTGAGCTTTAGACTCAAAATGTATGCCTTCAAAGGCTCTTTCTCTGCTAATTCATACGTTATTTAACCTATGTATCTCAGTTTCCTACAACATAAAGTTTTGTTTTAAGGACTGAAGGACATCATGAGCATGAAACACTTAAGCATTCAATGAATGAATTAACTCTTGCCATGTCTCACTCCCCAAACACCATGTCTAGCCATAGGTCTGACATTCAGAAGATGCACATGGTTGACTTCCCTGGTGGCGCAGTGGTTAAGAATCCGCCTGCAATGTAGGGGACACGGGTTCGACCCCTGGTCTGGGAAGATCCCACATGCCGTGGAGCAACTAAGCCCATGAGCCACGACTGCTGAGCCTGAGCTCTGGAGCCCGGGAGCCACAACTACTGAGCCCATGTGCTACAACTACTGAAGCCCACACGCCTAGAGCCCATGTGCTGCAACGAGAAGCCACCCCAACGAGAAGCCTGCGCACTGCAACAAAGAATAAGCCCCGCTCGCCCCAACTAGAGAAAGCCCATGCACAGCAATGAAGACCCAAAGCAGCCAAAAAAAAGATGCAAATGTGGTGAATGAAGTATCAACTCTTTTCAACTGCTTTTTTAATTTTTCAAGACTGAAAAAAATTAAAGCAGTACAATGAACACCCACACCCTTCACTTACATTCATCAACTGTTTATGTATGTAAGACATAAAACAAATACGTGTGTACATGCAACTTTTCTAAACCATTTAAAACCCCTAATATTTCAGCATGTATTTCCAGATCTAGAACATTCTCCTACATAACCACAACAGTATTAACATGCTCAAGAAATTAAACCTAGATATGACATCATCTAAAATACAATCCAGTTTCATATCTCCCCAATGGTCCTAGTAACATCCTTCATAGATGGTCCCTTCTTTGATCCGTGATCCTATCAAGAACCACACATTGCATTTAGTTGTCATGTCTCTTCAGTCTCCTTTGAATACTGACTAGTCTTCCAACCTTTTTTTAAGTCTTTCCAGACAACAGATAACTTTAAATTACAAACTAACGTTTCATTTTAATAATATGAATAACATATACATGTGTAAAGAAAAAGAGTTTCTACTGCCAGTGATCTGTGGCCTAACAAATAGATGTTTCAATTTGTGCTAGCTTGTGCTAGCTCATTACCTTCAACTGAATTAAGTCATTTAAAAAGCTTTTAAAAGCTCATTTACTAGTTTGCAAGGACCAAAAGGAAAAAATTCAAGTGGCACAAATGCCCAACCCCCTCCCCCAGCTAAGGGAGAAAACCTTCTCTAGTTCCTCAAGATGGGGTGTGGTTTAAAGTAGAAAATGTAATAACATTATCTAGTCTGAGGCACAGCTTGTGGGAGCAAGTCTCAATAACTCAATATAATGCAATAGGGTTAACACTGAAATTAGCAGTCCCAGTTTGTAAACACATCTCAAAATTTTTATACTGTGTCACAGCACCGCCAGCACCACGCATTTTTCCTGCATTTCTCCCCTCAAAACTGTTACAGCAGCACAGGCAGCCAGGGGCCTCCACCACGATTAATCACAAACAGAAATATCCTCACTTGAGCTGGCTGATTCATTTTACTATTCTCTCTACTGTTGCTTCTGTTTTAAGTATTTATACATATATATATATATATGTAAGTTTTAACCCGCATTTGCTCCCTTCCCTCACCCCCTAGGAACACTTTTTCCCCTGGTATAATACAAGGAAACCTCTCAGGGATTAGTAGATTGGCTAAAGGGTGAGCGGAGATCTACCCTTCATTTTTTCCTTTTTTGAGCATTTCCATTTCAGCAATGTTTGAAGCTTTTTTTTTTTTTTTCCAACCACTAGGTACATGTATCACTTTTAAGTAAATAGGCTCTTTTTAAGAACCACAAACGCTACCGCCATCAGGATCCAGGCAAGAAACATAAACGGGTCAATCAGGCCAGCCAAATAGTATGCCATCTCCCCTCTACAGCATCAGTGTGGTCTACTGACCACTTACATCGAAATCACCTGGGGCACCTGTTACAAGGACAGACTCCTAAGCCTCAGACACACTAAATCAGAACCTCCAATGTATGAGCCCAGGCTTCCACATTATTAAAATAAACGCCCCAGGAAACTCATACCTAGCCCATCATCCCTCCATTTCCAGCCCCAGCCCACTCTCACCAGAATCACCAATTTTATACTTTCTTCTAGGTCACATACAACTAAAAAACCAGGAAGGGGAACTGTTTCATAAAAATTGCATCACACCACACCTATCATTGTGCAGTGTGCTGCCCCACCAACACATCACAGTTTTATTTTCCTTCTAAAGAACTTTTCCATTATAAGTTTTCAATAGCTATTATCCTTTTCTGGATAATATATTTATTCAGAACTACTTTCATCTACTGAATTTTACCTACTGATTTTATGTCCTTACTGATTAGCAACAGTTTTCTTACAAAGGTACACAAATATTGAATTAGCATTTGTATAAAGCCTGTATGAACTGTGACTGGATACTTATTGAATCAAATGGGGCTAGGCAGCTGTTCATGGTTAAATTCTGAGGGCGAGGTTCATTACTAAATTTCAACAGGTTATGTATACAGTTCAACCAGTTACTATTTCTGTATCTTTATCTGTATGGATTAAAGTCCAAAAAGCTAGTGGATTTTGTTTTGCATTGTAAACTGCAGCACATTTACAAAAATCGTGTTATCCACAAAATTACAATAGATTCCACAAAACTCAGCAGTTATACAAGTGACAGAATTAAAAACTAGAAAACCCTGTAATTATTTCTTAATAAAACTTGTGCCAAAATACCAAACATAATACAATCAAATATTTATGAGCAAACAAATGTATCAATATGTTCATAAATAAGGTAACTTTGTTTTGTTTCCAAAATAAATTAAAATTTGTGGAATACAGCAAAATATTAAGAATTGGTAAAGCTGGGCAATGGGTTATACTATGTTCATAACATTTTTTCCTACACTTCTCTGTATTATATTTCATAATAAAAATGTAACTTTCAATCTGTAGAAGTCATTAAAAGTAATTTTTCTGGGCTTCCTTGGTGGCGCAGTGGTTGAGAGTCCGCCTGCTGATGCAGGGGACATGGGTTCGTGCCCCGGTCCAGGAGGGTCCCACATGCCGCGGAGCGGCTGGGCCCATGAGCCATGGCCGCTGAGCCTGTGCGTCCGGAGCCTGTGCTCCGCGGCGGGAGGGGCCCCAGCAGTGAGAGGCCCGCGTGCCACAAAAAAAAAAAAAAAAAAAGTAAATTTTCTAATTTTTCTCCCAGCAAGGGTTTATAAAAAACTGGGAAAGAGAAAAAAGTTGTCTTTAACTCCTTACTTTCAAAGCTAACACTAAATTACAGCTACTGATATGCAGGTATTCCTGTACTTTCTTAAAATACGAACTAAAAATAATCAAATAGATAATTTCTGACAGCAAACGATGAACGCATAAGACTTGATACCAAGTATGAAAAAAAATGAGGTGGAATATATTCAAAAGAATAACCAGAGGTCTAAGATATTAAATAAAAAACTTGGACTTCCCTGGTGGCACAGTGGTTAAGAATCCCCCTGCCAGTGCAAGGGACACGGGTTCGAGCCCTGGTCCGGGAAGATCCCACATGCCACGGAGCAACTAAGCCCGTGCGCCACAACTACTGAGCCTGCACTCTAAAGCCTGCAAGCCACAGCTACTGAACCCAAGTGCCACAACTACTGAAGCTCGAGTGCCTAGAGCCCGTGCTCCACAACAAAGAGGAGAAGCCACCACAACGAAGAGCAGCCCCCACTCGCTGCAACTAGAGAAAGCCCGCACAAAGCAAGAAGACCCAACACAGCCAAAGGAAAAAAAAAATTTTTTTAATAAAAGACTTGAGGAGGCAAACAAAGAAGGAAATGTTTATACTAATCTGTTCCCACCTAATCCCTTTCCAATTTAGCATCTCTGTAATTCAAGACATGCAGATGTGAAAATAAAAAAAATGAACAGTCTGCTAGACACCACAGACTAGGACCTCCTAGTGGCCACACATATGATTGCCAAGAGCTGGCACTCTAATCCGCCCAAACCCATAAATATTCCAGTCTTCATGTTGTGCACATCAAGTTTGTGATTTTTTATTACCAAGTAGCATTCCATTGTACTACAGTGTGTTTACCCATTCTCTATGGGGCATTCAAGTTGTTTGAGTTTGTAGAGGCTGCTGTAAACATCAGTGTACAGGTTTTTGTGTGAACACAGGTTTTAATACCACTTGGGTAAATACCTACGAGCAGGATTGCCGGGTCTTATAACAAGTATTTGTTTCATTTTATCACAAACTCTTGGTTTACTTAAGCAAGTTTAAGGACAGAGGAGAACTGAATTATTCTGTACAACAGAAGAATTTTGAGAAGAGGAATTAAGAGAACAAGTAAAATGAAGAAAAGCTGGGGTAAGTGAAATTATAAAATTCCACAGTTTTATGGTGTTAAAGAAAGGGTAACAGAAGGTAGAAACATCTAATACGGATTTCTAAGTTATCTGATTATCTGAATGAAAGCCTCACTTCTGTTCTCCACCCAACCCTACCCCCATCTTCAGTAAAGTCTACTGAGGGGGAAGGAGGCTTCTATAGTAGGACTCCTGGTTACTAATGCTGAACACTTAAAAAGAAAGCAGGGATTCCTTATCTTGACAGCAGATTTGGAATCCTAAAATTAAAATTATGCGTAGTCCTTCAAATACCCAGAGTTGCAAGTGGTTAAAAAAAAAAAGCCTTAGACAAGAAATCAAAGTACTAGTTAAGTATTAGACTTGTATTTACCAAAGAGCCTGAAAGAGCCTCACTAAAGGAGGATCCTTGAGGGTAAACGGTCAAGGGGTTTTGACCGGGGTCAAAACGGGGTTTTTCTTAAGTTGGTATTCGTATTTTAAGGCATGTCTTATCACTGGGAGTCCAAAAAAAAAAAAAAAATGACACACACACAAAAAACTATTTCAGGTAGCAGTTAAGCTTATTAGAAAATTTTGAGATTATATGCATTGCCATTAAAATTATAGTGGGACGGGCACCTGAGTTTCCAAGTCCTTTGTTAGAGCTCCTTGCCATGGCTAGTCCAACCTAAACCTGAAGTATGATTTCAGAACTGTGCTCACTTCAAAACCCAATAATATTCTTGGAGCTTCCCTTGCTTGTGGGCCTACTGACACCTTGACTGCAGCAGTAGTGGTGGGAGAGTCTAAGAGAAAGTTGTGTTTTTATGGCCATCTTCTCTTTCCCTCTAGACTGTGGGAAACTCTACAGGACAAAGATACTGCAACAAATTAATGGCAAGAAAAAGAGATGGAGGAACAAAGATTTTAAGACTAATCACAATGTATGAACTTTATTTGGAACTTGATTCCCAACACTGATGGATATTTTATTATATTAATTTTAGGTGCAATAATGGTTTTTTTTTTTCTTATTTGGCCACGCCACACAGCTTGTGGGATCTCAGTTCCCCGACCAGAGACTGAACCCGGGCCACGGCAGTGAAAGCACAGAATTTTAACCACTAGACCACCAGGGAACTCCCAACAATGGTATTTTTTAAAGTTGTTACATTTTAGAGATACACACTGAAAAATGTATGGATAAAATGATACATCTTGGATTTGCTTCAAAATAATGGGAAAGGTGGAAAAGACCAGTGAAGAGATTAAACAAAAGTGGCCTTGCCTTTACAACTGTTCAAGCAAGATGATTAGATGATGGGCACAACGTGGGGGTTTATTTTACTATTCTATTTTTGTATATGTCTTCAATTTTCAATAAAAAGTTAAAATTTTTTAAAAGCGTAGTTTTAAGTTTCTCCCTTTTCCCTCATTCTTGGTTCTCCTTTCTTCTAACCCTTTGAAACCACACCCTCTGACCCCATGCAACAGAAAATAAAAGCTCTCTCTTCTCTGAAATGGAGTCCTCTGCTACACATAAACAGAGTTTTTTTAAGTTCTTTTACGTAATAACTTTAATCTTAAAAGTTCCAATTCTTTTTCTTTGTCATTTTCTTTCTTTTCCAGCCTTACTGATCTTGCAAATGATGGTAACGTAAAATCTTCTAAATGTTAATATATATATTTTAAAAACTAAATTTGCTCCAATGATCTACAAAAAATAAATGTCATTATTCAATTGAAACCTCTCTTTTTGGAGAGGAATTCTGATCCTAGGAATATTTTCAACTATCAGAGAACAAATCCTTCCCTAGGAGATAAAAATTAATTGTGAATTAATGAATAAATTTATGAACTGGCCCATTTGAAATCTCAATTCATTCAATAAATAAATTTCCATTTTTCATTTACTTAAAAATTACTGTATTACTTTTATAATCCAAAAAATGTGATAACTTAAAATTTAAAATTATAGACATTTTTCTGACATAAATACATCAAATGTTTTATCTGGGAACTGAGTTTGACATCAAAAGACAGTACTGCTGGAACTAGGGGTCTTTTAAAAGATGGGCAACATCTAACCTACTGTTTGTATTTTAAACTAAGACCTAAATATCAAACTCTGAGATAAACCACCACTGGTCACATCTTATACACCTGTTTAACTGCTCCCCACCAATTCCATTCTACTGGTTTCCCTTTCTGTGCCTTTTCTTTCTTCTATGTCTCACACATTGCTAAGTCCAGCTTGCAGCACTTCCTCCTCCTTGATACATCTTTATTCCTCATTTTTAATCTGTATTATTTGCAACGTTCTAATTACTGTTCATTATGTGTTACACAGACACAGCCTTTGGATGCTTTGGATGTTAATCACTCACTGACACCTTTCAGTCTGGTCCGTAAGTGACATCTAATCTCCACCAATCAGAAGCAGGTGGTGAGCAAGGATTTCTCAAATATGAGACTTCCAAAAGACATCCAGAAAAATACAAAGTATATTCTGCATACCAACACTCAATCTTTTCCTTCAACAAAACCCCACTAGGACAACTAACTATAACGGTAAATTATTTTACTAAACACTACAGATAACAGTTCCTAAATGATTAATTCCTAACTAATATCAATGAAATTAATTCTTAAATAATTCTACAGGAAAAATTTTTTTCAAAATCTTTAAGCAATTTCTTTTCCTTTTTATTTTGACTAGCAACATTCATCCTGAATATCTACAAAACCAAAACAGTAACTATTCTGGACACAGGAAAATAAAAATCTCAGAAGATTCAGAGTAACAAAATGATTATTCCAAGCCATTCTGCAAGCAAGAGACTAAGGGAGAAAACTTTTTCAGCCTTGTGATGCCCCCCAAAATCCATTCAAGGGATAGTGGCAAAACAAGCCAATATATGGGATTTTTGGATAATCCATCTATTTTCCTTTCCGAACAGAAAAGTGTGTATTCTCTCATGGGCCAAAATCACCAACAGCTGAAGAACTGCTGAATGGCAAGATTATGCACATTAATAACTATATACACTTGACACAATTTAACATGCAGAAAGGGATTATATTCGACTTGAATAAGTCCAGCTCTTTTTATATTTCAACACTAGAAAGCATAAGCCACACTGACCCAGGATAAAAAAATAACTGGGTTGGTTAAAGAGGATGTTAAGGCTTGATCTTAACAGAAATATTTGAAAGGAACATGACAACAAGAAAAAAAAAGTTATCAGTTTGGTTCAATGATGGGAAGTAATAGTCTGTGAAAAAAACCACATTGGAAGGTACAACAATAACCTACTGCAGTTTGAAGACAATATTACTTACTTCACAAGACTCAATTACAAAGTACTGATGCAGCCATTAATTTAACAATAAATTATAAGGTACAACAGAGCAATGCAATGTCTTTACCAGCAACATTATTTAGAACAAAAAGATTATATAATCTTTATTTAAAAAGGCAACATGATAGACAACTCTAAGACAAAAATTAAACAAGTATTACACATTGTAAAAAGTTTCTCCAGGGAGTTCTCCGGCAGTCCAGTGGTTAGGACTCGGCACTTTTACTGACGTGGCCCGTGTTCAACCCCTGGTGCAGTAACTAAGATCCCGCAAGTTGAGCAGCACAGCCCAAAAAAAAAAAAAAGTTGCTCCACTGAGGTTCACATTCAAGACCTCCTCTCAACTGCTTCAATAACCTTAAAAGTTGCCCTTACTCCCTTTAGGTCATCCTTCACTCTGCAACCAATGACTTTCTTAAATCACATAAGTAATCTGTTACCTGGGAGAATGAGGAGGGCACTTTATCCTGTAGATATCCGAAGGCCAAAGCGAAACCTAGCTCAGCGTCCAAAGCCTTCCCTAATCTGATGCTAACCTAACATTTCCTCCTCTGAGCTCAGGAGGTTCCCAAAATATAAGTCCTACTTCCCACCTATCTTAGCCAAACAGATGTATCCAAACCTACCCAATCGTTCAAGTTTGTGTCCCCTTTCTGTGACACCCTTAATACTTACGGTATAAATTAATCTCTCAATAGTGTTGATAAAATATTCAGCACTCATCACACACGAGGTACTGCCGATACCAAAGTACACTTTCTGTACACAACTTCAAAGTGGAGGAGAAAACCTTAACACAATAGAATATTCTAAGTAATAATGATTTATAGAGTGCTGCAGTAGCAGCACAAAAAACAAACACCAAGAAACTAATTCTGCTCCAGATTATCAGAGATGGCTTAACAAGTGAAAACAGAGATGGACCTTGAAGGACTAGCGTTCTCCAGGAAAATGTCATGAGGAAGGAGCAAGAAACTATGTAACATTCATCACTAACATTCATCCCACTGTATTATACTCCTAAGTGATGGACAATATCTTGTATACAGACGGTATTCAGATGTGAAACTGAACGCTCCAATACTTTCTTTATGGCCTCAGCTAATTCATATTGATAGGAAGCATAATCCCAAATAAGAGCAATTTTGGTAAATGAATTGCAATCTTCTGTAGACCAAAACTTTCAACTGGGTTTCTAAAACGCAGGAAAACTAATCGTAACTTTGATTTTCCTATCCAAAAGTATCTTATGATAAAGATACCAATAAACAAGTAATCAAAGCCACAAAATGCCCCAAATAAATAATCTACTCCTGAATAAACAAGAATAGCCAACATCCTTACTTTTTCTAATTATTTTGCAAAAAGTATGTTTGAGATAGTCTAAAGACAGAAATGCCTAAAAAACACTTCAGGGTTAAAACAGTGTTTAAATCCCAAATACCTAACAAGAATAATAAAAATATTAAAGTTATTGCCACTTCATTAGCCTGTTTCTTAAGTTGCAGAAAGCTAGACTTCAGTTCCCATAGGTGATACAATTATTAATAGCCCCAACCAACATTTCCAGATGCATCTACTTTTTCCCTCCTTGCGCTCTCTTTTCCTGCTACAGCCAACCACTCAAACACATCTTTCACGACTCACTGCCTAGGTACAAGATGGTCTCTCGGGCTCACATGTCCTCCCCTAATTTAAAACCGATTGATCCTTTTAGACCAGGGACACCTCACCTCCTCTATGAAACAGCCCTAAGTATAAATTAATTACTCCGTTCGTTACCCAGGTTCCCAGAACATGCTGCTTATACTTTTTTTAAGCATTCATTTGCCTCATATAATAATGAAGATGTATACATATCTGTTTCCCCACTAGGCTGTAAAACTTGATGGCCTTAGTCTTTATTACCTCTCACAGACTAACCCCGAGCCAGGAACCTAGAAACGATGTGTAAAATAGCGACTCTTGGAAGCTCGTGTTTGATGAAAATTTCAGATTCCAAGTCAGAAATCAAGGAATGCAGCTCCAACTTCCCATGCCTCATCTTTTCTCAACAGTGACCCTACTTCCTGTCATTTCTGGATACTCCCTGACGGGGGACTCCAGCCTATTCCCAACATTTTCCTAATGCATACTCTGTATTCCACAAAACGACCAACTACTTCAAATGCTTTGGCCATTAATGTGCCTTTCTCTCTTCCACCAATAATACGGTGGGAAGAAAAAGACCTTTGCTTTCTTTAGAGGAAGAAAACGACCCATATTATACTAAAAGTGATCCAGAGAGGGAGAAACTACCAGATTTTATTCCCAAATCATTTCGAACAACAACAAAAAAAAACCTAGATAAGTATCTTGGACGCCTGAAGTCATGCAGATTAACCAAGGTTAAGAGTAATGGGCCTCAGTCTGACTAAACTCGACTGAAGGCTGCCCGGAAAGCGGCTGCCGTATTTCAGTGCTTTTCTGGCTCTCCCATGCACAAACTATGCCAACGGCAGTTCCGAGAGGCGAGGAAGACTTTGTTCCCACGCGCTCTTCCCCGCTCCCTTGCCCAAGAATCTTCCTCAGAGAGCCGTTTAACGAGGCCCCCGGGTCAGAGAAGAAAAGCAACGCTGAAGCAACAGCTCCCGAACACTGAACAAAGCGCCTGTCGGGGGTGTACGAGTAGGACGCCATTACGCGGGGCAGTGGCCTGCGCCGCTGGCGCCGAGTAGACGACGCGGGCCCTGAAGAGCGGGCTCGGGCCCCCAGAAAAGGAACCACAGGAAGAGGCAAAAACCTAGGAAGCCAAAGTCTTAGCAGGTTGGGCAGCGGAGAACCTACGTAACAAGGAAAAGACCGCTTACCTTCGTGGGTTTTCGCGATCTTCGCCATTTTGTCCACTCGAACACACAGACGGAACTGGCGCTCCCAAGAACTTCCGCTCGTCGCCGCTGCCACGGAGAAAAACAGCTGGGGGCCGCTCTCCACGCAAGCGCCAAGCGGGAGCGCGCTCCGTCGATGACACGTGACAGAACAGCCACCTAGATAGAACAGAGAGGTGCATTGTGGGTGGAGGGAGGAGCCAGGGTGGGGCCGGGAGGCGGTTTTCCCGGTAAACCAGAAAAGGGCTAGGTGAGTCTTGGTTCTTTAAAGCGAGTAACTCTGCTCTGGAGTAAAGTGGGTTACACCAGAGTATACCAGGGCAGTTAAAAACAGTCACTGAAAGAAACATTACGGTTTCAGGGCTGGGAGAAGCCTCAGGCCTTCAATCCCCTTCCTCCAAATTCACCGGACCGGCGTTCTGGAGCCAAACAAAAGCTTTCTTTAGCATGTCTCAGATGTTGCAGTGCTTAGTTGCAGAAACAGTTACAAAAGTCTCATCCCTCGCGCTGTAATTCAAGGTCATTTTTCTTTCTTTCTAAATACCATTTGGATAGGAGTTTCGTCTACAATATACGTTCCCAAACACTACTGAAATTCACATAAAGTTGGTAAATTGTTGCTAATCCCATAAATCCCATAAAGTGGAAAACTGTGGCTAATCCCATTTAAGAAATGAGAGAAAAAACTAGGGCGGGGGGTATATATAAATTGTGCAATATCACACAGTTATTAAGTTACACAGCAGGAACTCTGCCAGTCTTTTAAAGCCTTTTTAAACTTTCTGAGTTCTTAGAAAAGCCCTGATCGTCAGCATTAACACTAATGAAATGCCTCTCTTAATCCTAAACGTCATTCCTAAATCAGGAATTTTTAAAAGATAAAAATACAGCGGTGGGGTGGATAGGGAGGGTGGGAGGGGGACACAAGAGGGAGGAGATACGGGGATATATGTATAGCTGATTCACTTTCTTATGAAGCAGAAACTAACACCGTTGTAAAGCAATTATACTCCAATAAAGATGTGAAAAATAAATAAAATATATGCTAAAAAAAATACAGTGGTCTTTTTTCTCCTAAGCATCAGCTATACGAGCAGAGCATAAGCTTGTATTGTCACACTGCCCTTGGACTCTGAAGAACAAAAGAACTTAAGAGGGAAGTTGGTACTGGAAGCAGCCTTGTAAAGCAGGTAAGGGTCAGGTTATAGCTATCACAAAGAAAACAGTTTACCTTGCTGTGTGACTGACTCAATACAAATATGTAGTAGAAACTTTAGTAACAAAAAAGTGAGATTTTTTTATTAGCATCAATGAAAAAATCAATTTGATGGGTTAAAGTTTTCATTTGTTTGATTTAATTGTTTTAATTTAGGTTAAACAGTAGCCGGAGGAAGAAGGGGATGAGATAAGAGAGGAACATGTAGATTATGCCTATTGTTGATAAGTTCTAGTTCTTGGATTGTCAGAGGGTCCACAGACATTCCTTAAATGGTTTATGACCTACACATAGATTACGTATATTCTTTTATAGATACAAAATAGCATATTTTAAAATAATAAAAGAAAATGAATAAGAAATAATGAATTAGAAAAGGGTGTTATATGTCCATCAATAACCAACAAGCTAAAAGAATTCATCCATGTTGGCAAAAAGATTGCAGGTATGTTGCATTTCTTGATTCATGATTTTTTATCTTAAATTCGTTTATACAAGACAATCACAGTCATGTCAAAATATATGAAAAGGAAATTCACCAAAATGTTAATAGTGGATATTTGTGAATGATGGAATTTTGAGTGTTTTTCTCTTTATAATTTTTAGTATTTTCCAGATACTCTGCTATGAGCATGTATTATCTTTATGAACAGAAAAAAATTAATGAAATGAAAAGCATTTGTAACACTATGTTTTGTCACATGTCCTTTGTCTTTCCAAGATAAAAGCTGTGCCTGCTGACCACTTTGTATTATGTGCATATTTCTCTAGGTTCCTAGGTATTAAGTTACTTTTGTAGGGCAAGGACATATATTGGGTAGTGAGGTATGAGAGACTTTGCCAAAGATCAAGTGAGACTCCCTTCTCTTAATCTTCTAAAAGATGAATTGTCTTTAATAAAAGAATGACTTGGATTTTTACACAGTAAGAAACAAGAGCTTTTTAATAAGTACCCTTTACTTTCCATTCCCAAAATTAATAAATAATAATCAGATATTATTTAAAATGGATTTCCTACCCTTTTCTGGTGAGGTTTCTTAATTTCAAAAGTCAGAAGGGGTGATCTCCCCTCCCTTTTATAACCTAAACCATTGAGAGTGATGACACCCAATTAAAAGGAAGGTCCATTCCTTTTCTTATCAAGGACACTTGGAGGCTTGCTTTTCCTAATCTCAAAAAAATATTGGACTTCCCTGGTGGTACAGTGGTTAAGGATACACCTGCCGGGCTTCCCTGGTGGCGCAGTAGTTGAGAGTCCGCCTGCCAATGCAGGGGACACGGGTTCGTGCCCCAGTCTGGGAAGACCCCACATGCCGCGGAGTGGCTGGGCCCGTGAGCCATGGCCACTAAGCCTGCATGTCCGGAGCCTATGCTCCGCAACGGGAGAGGCCACAACAGTGAGAGACCCGCGAACCCAAAAAAAAAAAAAAAAAAAAGAATCCACCTGCCAATGCAGGGGACATGGGTTCAATCCCTGGCCTGGGAAGATCCCACATGCCACGGAGCAACTAAGCCCGTGTGCCACAACTACTGAGCCTGGGCTCTAGAGCCCACGAGCCACAACTACTGAAGCCTGTGCGTCTACAGCCCCTGCTCCTCAACAAAGAGAAGCCTGCGCACTGCATCGAAGAGTAGCCCCTGCTCGCCACAACTAGAGAAAGCCCGCGCACTGCAACAAAGACCCAACACAGCCAAAAATAAATAAATTTATTTTTAAAAAATATTGCAAAGTAGCAAGTATACATAATTTTTCTGGACAAAAACCAAGATATAATAATTTTTCAGAATGTTAACTGCTAGCTGTAACTGCACAAATTACCTTTGGAGATAAAGCTATAAAGGCCTGGAAGCGCCATGCTATTGGAAAACCAGTGACAATTTATCAAGCCCATCTTTTCAGAGATAAAGGGACTGTCACAGGATAAATGGACCACAATCTTGATGTGTAATGTTGAGCTTTCCAGAAATCTATATCAGAGGGACATCAGACTCTACCTACCCCAGGCCAAAACTCTACTTCCATTTGCCTTTCAGTTATGTCTAAACTTCCAAAACTATAGTTTTATTTCTGAATATGCCAAGTTCTGAATATACCAGTCAATGTGCCTGTCATGCCTGACTTTCCCTTCTAGCTTCAACTGACCTGACCAAACTCTCTATTTAGGGGAACAGCACTGGGTTGTTCTGGAAGAGACAGGCACCTGGCCAGCTACCTAGAACCTGGCCTGGAATACAGTGTGTACACCCTGTCCATAAACAAAGGAAATTATTGGCTAAGCCAAGATTCCTTCTCCTGGAAATTTTAACTTGAAGTATGAAATGAACTTGCTAGTTGCTACTGAAACAGAAAGAATTAGAGGAAATTGTCACTTCCTCTGAAGAATCATGAACTCCTGTTGCTTGAGTCCCCACCACTACCTTGAATCCAGAATCACCTCCAGCTCCAAGCTTCCAAAGGCAATTGTCACTTCCTCTGAAGAATCATGAACTCCTGTTGCTTGAGTCCCCACCACTACCTTGAATCCAGAATCACCTCCAGCTCCAAGCTTCCAAAGGCTCATTCTTTAAATAATACTGCTCTTCTTGAACTAGCTTGGGTGATTTCTCTTCCTTTCAGCTATACCAGGCCTAACTAGAACAGAAGAGCATATATTAATATATGTGTGCCGACCTCCTAGAGAAATGGAAATAAAAACAAAAATAAACAAATGGGACCTAATGAAACTTCAAAGCTTTTGCACAGCAAAGGAAACCATAAACAAGACCAAAAGACAACCCTCAGAATGGGAGAAAATATTTGCAAATGAAGCAACTGACAAAGGATTAATCTCCAAAATTTATAAGCAGCTCATGCAGCTTAATAACAAAAAAACAAACAACCAAATCCAAAAATGGGCAGAAGACCTAAATAGACATTTCTCCAAAGAAGATATACAGACTGCCAACAAACACATGAAAGAATGCTCAACATGGGCTTCCCTGGTGGTGCAGTGGTTGAGAGTCCGCCTGCCAATGCAGGCGACACGGGTTCATGCCCCAGTCCGGGAAGATCCCACATGCCGCGGAGCGGCTGCGCCTGTGGGCCGTGGCCACTGAGCCTGCGCGTCCTGAGCCTGTTGCTCCGCAACAGGAGAGGCCACAACAGTGAGAGGCCCACGTACCACAAAAAAAAAAAAAAGAATGCTCAACATCACTAATCATTAGAGAAATGCAAATCAAAACTACAATGAGATATCATCTCACACCAGTCAGAATGGCCATCATCAAAAAATCTAGAAACAATAAATGCTGGAGAGGGTGTGGAGAAGAGGGAACCCTCTTGCACTGTTGGTGGGAATATAAATTGATACAGCCAGTATGGAGAACAGTATGGAGGTTGGTTTAAAAACTACAAATAGAACTACCATATGACCCAGCAATCCCACTACTGGGCATATACCCTGAGAAAACCATAATTCAAAAAGAGTCATGTACCAAAATGTTCATTGCAGCTCTATTTACAATAGCCCAGAGATGGAAACAACCTAAGTGTCCATCATCGGATGAATGGATAAAGAAGATGTGGCACATATATACAATGGAATATTACTCAGCCATAAAAAGAAACGAAATTGAGCTATTTGTAATGAGGTGGATAGACCTAGAGTCTGTCATACAGAGTGAAGTAAGTCAGAAAGAAAGAGACAAATACCGTATGCTAACACATATATATGGAATTTAAGAAAAAAAAATGTCATGAAGAACCTAGGGGTAAGACAGGAATAAAGACACAGACCTACTAGAGAATGGACTTGAGGATATGGGGAGGGGGAAGGGTAAGCTGTGATAAAGCGAGAGAGAGGCATGGACATATATACACTACCAAACGTAAGGTAGATAGCTAGTGGGAAGCAGCCGCATAGCACAGGGAGATCAGCTCGGTTTTTGTGACCGCCTGGAGGGGTGGGATAGGGAGGGTGGGAGGGAGGGAGACGCAAGAGGGAAGAGATAGGGGAACATATGTATATATATAACTGATTCATTTTGTTGTAAAGCAGAAACTAACACACCATTGTAAAGCAATTATATTCCAATAAAGATGTTTAAAAAAAAAAAGCAAAAAAACCCCAAAAAAATGTGTGAATTCATTAACTAGCTTCTGTTTCTAGCTAAAAGTCAGCTGAGAGCTGTCTTTGATTCATAGTAGTGAAATACCTAGATTCAGAGCACACATAAGTCAAGTAGGTGTTCCAGATAGCTAAGAGGATTGTGTCTCAGAAGCATCAGATACCTAGAATGCTGTGATGGTCTTCTAATGTGTCAACTTGACTAAGCTACAGTCCCGTTATTCATACAGATACTAACATAGGTGTTGCTATGAAGGCCTTGTGGGTATGCTTTAAGTCCATAATAACTGACTTTAAGTAAAGGAGATTGTCCTAGATATTCAACCTAGATAATCGGTTGAAAGGTCTGGAGAGCAGAACTGAGGTTTCCCTGAATAAGAAAATTCCATCCGTGGATGGCAACTTCAGCCTATGCCAGAGAGTTCCAGCCTGCCCTTACTGATAGCCTGCCCTATAGATTTTGGACTTGCTTATTAGCCAGTGCCCACAATTGTGTAAACCAATTCCTTGCAATAAATGTCTTAATATGTATCTCCTACTGGTTTATCCAGTTGAACCCTCATTAAAACAAATGCTAAAGGTAAATTTCACCATTCATTTATTCAAAAAATATTTGAAGACCTATCAATAAATATTCAGCAAGAACCCATCATATATCAGACATTACTTTAGATGCTGGGAATACAATGTTGAACAAGATACTGTCCTCACTGGGACTTCCCTGGCGCTCCAGTGGTTAAGACTCCACACTTCCAGTGCTTCCACTGTAGAGGGCGCGGGTTCCATCCCTAGTGGGGGACTAGGATCCCACACGCCACACAGCACAGCTAAATAAATAAATAAATAAAAAGATACTCTCCTCACGGAGATCAGATTCTTTGAGGGAGAGGGATTAAAAATCTATGTGTGATTATATAATTTCAGATACTATCAAGTGCTATGAAGAAAAATAAGGCAAAGTAAGGGGGGAGTGGGCAGGGTGGCAGGATAGACAGGAAAGGCAAGATGTCTGTGAGGATGACATCCGAGCAGATACCTAAATGAAGTATGGGAATGAGTATGCCAGACGTAGCAAGTGCCAATGTTCCAAGGTGAGAGTGAACTTGGGGTGTTCCAAGAACAGCAAGAAGGCTGGCGTGTCTAGAGTGGTGTAAGGGGGAGAAGAGTAGCATGAGATGAGGCCAGGTACCTGTGGTACCTGGCAGTACTACATTGCTGAATGGTTAAATTAATATTGAATGAAGGAATCTGCCAAACTTTCCTGTTCTGTACTGTCTCTGCTAGCTTACAAAGAGACCTGCCGCATAATTTTTGCTACTGGATTCTCATTGATAGATGTACCATACAAGGGCAGGAAACACTGTCACTAATGACTCAGCTTAGGATGGCTGTTTTCACTAGCTGAACTAAGAAACTGGCTGAGGTGGGAGGTCAGGACCAGAGAAACAGGATTTGTGAAAGAGGGTAAGGGATGTTGGACAGACTAGGGTCCTTAGGTCAATGACAGGTGATCTGCTGTAGGCAGGTACCAGAGTCAACCTAGATATGTTGGCAGTAATAACAACAATAGTAGTACAAAGCTGGCAGTTTTTGATGTCACCCCAAACCCAAAGAGACCTATTAGGCAGAGTATTCTTTCCTAGTGATGGGAGATACAAGATGCAATAGTTTGTCCTTTACTTTGGAGGGGATGTCCAGGGATGCCCCAGGCCACTACGCCCCTAACACAGTGGTTCTCAACTGGGAGTGATTTTGTCTTCCAGGGATACTTGTCAATGTCTTCAGATATTTTTGGTTGTCACAACCTAATCCTCTTTTCCTAGAAGGTCCTCCTTCCTATTCCCACCCCCATCTCCTGTACTCTCTTTCACCTGGCTTACTCCTCATCCCATAAAACTGACCCAGTGTTGCCCCACC
Source organism: Delphinapterus leucas (assembly GCF_059928025.1). Lineage (NCBI taxonomy): Eukaryota > Metazoa > Chordata > Mammalia > Artiodactyla > Monodontidae > Delphinapterus > Delphinapterus leucas. The sequence continues at coordinate 38,014,147 of NC_143136.1, read as the reverse complement.
CAGGAAATCTCACCCGAGGAGTGAGATATAGATAGCATGCTTTGATACTGCTCTTCTCCTTAAATACCACAAACATCTCTAACTACTCTAGCCATTTTGTATTATAATTGTTTCTATGTGTCTTTCTCCCTGAACTGGCTTGTAACACCTAAAGCAAGGTAAAGTGAGAAATTACTGGCATCTAGAGCATAGGATACTGCTCAGTATCATAAGTTCCACAGGAAAGCTCCCCACAACAGAAGTTTCTGGCTCAGAATGTCAATAGTGCCACCCTGGGAAATCCTGCCCTAAAAATATCACTAACGAAGCAGGCCTTAATTTTCACTGGGTTTATCTCCTACCCTCTGGAATATATATGTCTTTCCAAGGCCTCCAATGTACCTACCATTTCCTGGTCATTTAGTCTGATTAACATGATTAACACAATGCCATCCATATGATGGACTGATATGACGTTCTGCTGTCCAGGTCCTTTAAGACTATATTATGATAGGGACTTCCCTGGTGGTCCGGTGGTTAAGACTCTGTGCTCCCAATGCAGGGGGCCTGGGTTCGATCCCTGGTCAGGGAACTAGATCCAGCATGCCACAGCTAAAAGATCCCACATGCTGCAACTAAAGATCCCACATGCAGCGACTAAATATCCCGCATGCTGCAACTAAAATCCCACATGCTGCAACTAAAGATCCCGCAATCAACAACTAAATATCTCGCATGTGGCAATGAAGATCCTGCGTGCTGCAACTAAGACCTGGCACAGCCAAATAAATAAATTAATATCTTTTAAAAAAAGAAAAACTTTAAAAAAAAGGACTATATTATAATAGAGTTATTATGATAGACCATATTATGGGAGAGTTAACATAATCCAGGAGTAAAACTTAAAATGTATACTCCTGTGCAGTTCAAGAAAATGAATACTGTTATAAATCCTTATTGTTAGGGATGGAAAACAACTCTTTCATCAAATCAGTACCTGCTTACCATGTACTTGAAGTCACATTAATCTGCTCTAGCTACCACCTCTAGCACAGCAACTGCAACTGAGGCTACTACTTGGCTGAATTTGTGGCAGTTTACTGCCATCCTCCAGGGTCTGTGCAGCCTTTGTAAGGGCCAGACTTCAGTTAGACATGATGAGGACCACGACCCTTGCATTCTGCAGGTCTTTAAGGCACTGATCTCTGCCATACTTCCTAGAGTAATGACAATGTTTTCTATCTACTATCATGGCAGAGTGTGAGGGAAGCTGTTCACTAGCCTTCCCTACTATGTTCTTATTCCAGGAACCAATACGACAGTTTAGCCAACTTCTAACTATATTCATTCCAATTAAACATTTGGGAACTTGGGAAATGACACTTGGCACTATGAACCAGACCTGGGCCCGGACTCCATTTATAACCCTAGATTCCCACTCTAACAGGGACTATTATGACTCTTTGGGTATCAATGTCAACTTGTACAGGGTCCACAGCACTCAAACATTTAGTGATTCCACTTTTCCCAATGAACAGTTACCAGAGCAAATGATAGGTGCCTTTGGAGAAGTACGAGGGGATTCATTAACACATCCTTACCATAGTGTTACATGGTCCTGGTTCCTGCGGACCTAGCTTCTCTTTCAATCAAATGGTCTAAAATCAGAGTTCTACATCTGAAAACTAGCTCAGGCATGGAAACTATTAAAGGATCAGTTTTTGAAAAATTTTTACTGGAATAGCTGCCTCCAGCCTCCTGAACATCCAACCTTGATTTCTCTTGGTTGTATAGATTGAGCAACATCGTTGTGGGCTGCCCATCAATCTGGCCTCTAAGGACACCCTGTTGCATTAACAATCTCTGTATCTTTCCCCAGGTCAGGACCCCCGACGCAGCCATTTCGATCTTGTGCTAATTATAATTGTACCCACCTTGCTTCTGAGGGTGAAGCATCACCACTTGGCCTCTATTTTGGGATCCCATCATCCCCACTGCTTTCATGGAGCCAAGCTATGTAACTTTTTCTGCTACTATCACCTGGGGCCTGTAAAGGACAGTCACCATGAGTAACAGTACTGTGCTGAGCCATGTTGCAGTCTGAGGCAGAAGGAAAAATCAGTAATATTGATCCTGTCTTTAAAATTTTGACATTTGTTCATCATGGACTTTTCTGCATTAGTATTATTGTTTAAATACCATATTAAAATATTATTTATCTTGGTTACTGGGATTTTTGGCACCCCCTTAAATTCTGAACCTGAGGCCTCAGTCCTGCTCAGTGATGCTGGTGCCTGCCCCTTTCACATTTCTTATTGCTTTAGGGAAAAGAGTATCCTCTGAGCCTTCCCGTGGAGTACAGTCACCTCCTAAGTTTTCTAGCCTTAGTGTAGAATACCTACTCTAGCATACCCACCTCTCTGAGCCTTTTGATCCCTTCTTCCACAATCTTCCACAGTAGTTATGCCATTTCTACACCACTTAATGTGAGCCATCCCAGTAGAGCGTTAGCACTGCCTCCCCTGATCCTTGTCAGCATATTCCATATAATGGGATAGTACTCCCATATTGATAAATCCTCCCTATTCATTACCTTCTGCTACCCAGCCCTACCCCTTGATCTGAGACCCTCAGAAGTTAGTTCCTTATTTCATCCTCCAGCTCCTGCCGGTACATATTAGCTAGGTCCTTTGACTCCTTTGAGGTGTCCCTCTCCTCCCTTAGCAGGCCCAGCATTTCTTTGGCCAGGTGATGTGTGACTTAACCGCAGTTATTGGTCTGTTGTCCAGGAAGGAAAATTCTTGAGTGGAGCACCTGTCTTCTAGTAAGTCAAAGGCTTCTGTATCTTCTTCAAGCAAAGAGGGAGCACTAGCTTTTTCACAGAGAGGATTAGGCCACATCTGTAGGCCCAGAGGATTCAGGGGAACCTAGGATTTCAAGTTGCCTGGATGCACTGACCCAGATGCCCTGATCCTATTTCTCCTGATTGAAATCCTTCCCAATCAGTGCCCTCACTTTGTATAAAAGGAATGCCGAGGCTGAAAATTTTGTCCACTTTTGGAGCTCTGCTTTTTTTAAAATTATTATTAGTTTGCAGAAATGGCTGAGTTTTTCTTTTTCTTTTAATATTTATTTATTTCGTTGCGCTGGGTCTTACTTGCTGCATGCAGCCTCCTTAGTTGTGGCATGTGAACTCTTAGTTGCAGCATACATGTGGGATCTAGTTCCCTGACCAGGGATTAAACCTGGGCCCCCTGCACTGGGAGCGTGGAGTCTTATCCACTGCGCCACCAAGGAAGTTCCTGGAGTTCTGCCACTCTTTTTTTTTTTAATAAATTTATTTATTTTAAAAATTTATTTATTACTTTTGGCTGTGTTGTGTCTTCATTGCCGCATGCAGGCTTTCTCTAGTTGTGGCGAGCGGGAGCTACTCTTCATTGTGGTGCTTGGGCTTCTCATTGCGGTGGCTTCTCTTGTTGAGGAGCACAGGGTCTAGGCACGTGGGCTTCAGTAGTTCCGACACATGGGCTGCAGTAGTTGTGTCTTGCGGGCTCTAGAGTGCAGGCTCAGTAGTTGTGGCACATGGGCTCAGTTGCTCCGTGGCATGTGGGAATCTTCCCGGACCAGGGCTCGAACCCATGTCCCCTGCATTGGCAGGTGGATTCTTAACCACTGCATCACCAGGGAAGTCCTGCCACTCTTAAGTCCTGGACCTGACCATCAGCCTTTTTTGCTCTCTGGCTGGAGACAGAGACAATGAGACTCTCCTTATATACTACCAATGATGCCCTCCAGCTTTAACACTTAACAATTTCTTAGTGATTAACACTCTCAGCCTTTCAGTGTCTGTCTCCCAATATCTCAATAGGAGCTCTCAGCGCTTCACCTACCACCAGTTAGAGGGTCCTCAATGCCAGCCAGACTGCAGGTGATCCAGATCTAAAAAATCCCATTTTAGAGTCTCCTTTCTTGGATCACAGGTTGGGTTCCCTATGAAGCAGACTCTGAGATGGAGATTTGCATGCAGAGGGAATCAGAATCGGGCAGAAGCAGCAGCTGAACTGCCACTCAGTTGCAACAAAGACCTCAATTCTATGGGGAACTCTGTAGATGTTTTGGCCCTTTAGAGTTGTCCCAAATTGGGGCAAGGGAGTTGAGGCTTTATACTCCCATATCAACATGATTTTGGATGTGAGCTTCCCCGGGCAGAGGGCATGACCTTGGGAGAGGCAGCTTTCTTTTAACTACGAGCAATACCCAGAGAGGGATGCATCAGAGGGCTGTCACCCAAAGAACTTCCAACAGCTCTAGTTATGAGAGGAGAGAGAAAGGAATCTGGGCAGCCTATAGCATCCACTACAAGTAAACAAACGTGTCTTCCATGAGATGACAATGATGCAGCCAGATAGAGGATGACACTATCCCCTAAGGATATGAACCTCAAAGAAGCCTGGGCTTTCACAAAAAGTGGATAAATAATGGTCTGAAAGCAGTAGTGAGGAGTGATGGACACAAGGGTCCTGCTCTCTTGAACTTGAGGTACACAGGTAGTGCACAGGTAGTAGATGGGTTGGCAAATGCCCCTTCCCAAAGTTCTCAAAAACCATTTTCTTTCTTGGAATGGTGATTAATTGAAAATAATTTTTAAAATCATTTTTCTTTCTTCATGGCAATTTATCAAGTTATGCCTCTCCAGGAGTCTCTACATGTGGAAATTGGAGGAGTGAGAACATGCACGTGCTCTCAGTTCTGAAACCTTCTTTCTCTCCCACTAATGCAGTGATTCTCAAACTCTAAGAGCACTCAAGTCCCTGAGGAGTTTCTTTTTTAAAAAAATATTTATTTATTTTGGCTGCACTGGGTCTTAGTTACAGCACACACCATCTCTGTTGGGGCATGCGAGATCTTTAGTTGCAGCACATGGACTTCTTAGTTGCGGCATGTGGACTCTTAGTTGAGGCATGTGGACTTCTTAGTTGGGGCGTGCATGCAGGATCTAGTTCCCTAGCCAAGGATCAAACGCAGCCCCCTTGCATTGGGAGCTTGGAGTCTTACCCACTGGACCACCAGGGAAGTCCCCCTGAGGAGCTTAAAAGTGTAGGTTATAAACCAAAATTCCAGAGAGTGATTCAGTGAGTTTGAGGTGAAGCCCAAGAGTTGATCATCTTTACAGGTGGCCTACTACCATGCATTGAGAAACACTGCATATCAAAGCCTCTTTTCTCATCTATATCTGAATTCTGGGTGAAGGCAGGCAGATCTCCCATGTTCCATGGTCAGAAAGAGAAATACATGTACCCAGTGTTCAGCAGCCACCCACCCCCACCCACTTTTAGATAAAATGTGCCTTTGGGTGAGAAAGAATGAGCAGCATCGATATGAGAGAAAAAGCACAGAAGAGCTTTACAGGGAGCCAAACTTCAGCCAAGGCAATTGTTCTCAACGCCACAGGGTGCAACACCTCCTTTATTCTCCTGAAATAAAAATCATAGAGAATATAACCTGATCATTCTGAAATATCAATACCCTAACTGAAATATAAATAAAAGAAAAATGCTTATGATAAAAAGATATATTGAGGAGTAGGAGATTTTATGAATCACAGGTTAGAGTTTCCAGAGGCATAAAGGAAAGGTTTAAGAGTGAAAATCAGGAACGAGGAAGCACTCAATTGTATAATAATGAGGCTAAAGGAGAGAATGACTATCAGAGGGACTCTTAACTTAGACATTGAGCAAGGATAACAAGCAGAGGTATCTTGCTATTAGGTTGTCAACATAAATGGTCCTGAGAATCCTCAGGTGGGTGGAACTAAAGCAGGGTTAAACGGACTCTCATGCCACAATCTTCTATGGCAAGGGACAGCAAACTCTGGCCCATCAGCCATATTTGGCTGCCATCTTTATTTTTATATTTGGTGGTAAAATATATATAACATAAAATATACCATTTTAATCATTTTTAAGTATACCATTCAGTGCATTAAGTACATTCAATGCATTTCTACATTAAGTACAAACTATTGTACAACTATCACAACTATATATATCCAAACTTTTTTATCACCCCAAGCAGAAACTCTGTAACTATTAAGCAACAATTTCCTATTCCCCCTTCCCCTGAGTCCCTGACAATGTCTAATCTTTCTGTCTATACAAACTTGCCTTTTCAAGATATTTCATGTAAAGTGGAACCATACAATATTTGTCCTTTTGTGTCTGGCTTATTTCACTTAGCATATTTTTAAGGTTCATCCATGTTGTAGCATATGTCAGAACTTTTTTTTTTAATAGACCGTTATTGGAGTATAATTGCTTCACAATACTGTGTTAGTTTCTGTTGCACAACAAAGTGAATCATCCATATGCATACACCTGTCCCCATACCCTCTCTCTCTTAAGCCTCCCTCCCATCCTCCCTATCCCAGCCCTCTAGGTCATCGCAAAGCACCAAGACGATCTCCCTGTTCTATGTTGCTGCTTCCCACCATCCAACTATCTTACATTTGGTAGTGTGTATATGTTGATGCTACTATCACTTCGCCCAGCTTCCCCCTCCCACCTCATGTCAAGTCCATTCTCTATGTCTACCTCTTTATTCCTGCTCTGCAACTAGGTTCATCAGTACCTTTTTTTTTTTTTTTTTAGATTCCATATATATGCGTTAGCATACGGTATTTGTTTTCCTCCTTCTGACTTACTTCACTCTGTATGACAGACTCTGCCTCACTACAAATAACTCAGTTTTGTTCCCTTTTATGGCTGAGTAATATTCCATTGTATATATGTGCCACATCTTCTTTATCCATTCATTTATGGATGGACGTTTAAGTTGGTTCCATGTCTGGCTATTGTAAATAGTGCTGCAATGAACATTGTGGTACATGACTCTTTTTGAATTATGGTTTTCTCAGGGTATATGCCCAGTAGTGGGATTGCTGGGTCATATGGTAGTTCTATTTTTTAGTTTTTTAAGGAACCTCCATACTGTTTTCCATAGTGGTTGTATCAATTTACATTCCCACCAACAGTGCAGGAGGGTTCCCTTTCACCACACCCTTTCCAGCGTTTATCGTTTCTAGATTTTTTGATAATGGCCATTCTAACCAGTGTGAGGTGATACCTCACTGTAGTTTTGATTTGCATTTCTCTAATAATTAGTGATGTTGAGCATCTTTTCATGTGCCTCTTGGCCATCTGTATGTCTTCCTTGGTGAAATGTCTATTTAGGTCTTCCACCCATTCTTTAACTGGATTGTTTGTTTTTTTGATATTGAGCTGTTTGTATATTTTGGAGATTAATCCTTTGTCTGTTGTTTCATTTGCAAATATTTTCTCTCTCTGAGGGTTGTCTTTTTGTCTTGTTTATGGTTTCCTTTGCTGTGCAAAAGCTTTTAATTTTAATTAAGTCCCATTTGTTTATTTTTGTTTTTATTTACATTACTCTAGGAGGTGGGTCAAAAAAGATTTTGCTATGGTTTATGTCAAAGAGTGTTTTTCCTGTGTTTTCCTCTAAGAGTTTTATAGTGTCTGGTCTTACATTTAAGTCTTTAATCCATTTGGAGTTTATTTTTGTGTATGGTGTTAGGTAGTGTTCCAATTTCATTCTTTTACACATAGCTGTCCAGTTTTCCCAGTTCCACTTATTGAAGAGGCTGTCTTTTCTCCATTGTATGTTCTTGCCTCCTTTGTCGTAAATTAGGTGCCCATATGTGCGTGGGTTTATCTCTTGGCATTCTATCCTGTACCATTGATCTCTATTTCTGTTTTTGTGCCAGTACCATACTGTCTTGATTACTGTAGCTTTGTGGTATAGTTTGAAGTTGGGGAGCCTGATTCCTCCAACTCCATTTTTCTTTCTCAAGATTGCTTTGGCTATTCGGGATCTTTTGTGTTTCCATATGAATTGTAAAATCTTTTGTTCTAATTCTGTGAAGAATGCCATTTGTAGTTTGATAGGGATTGCATTGAACCTGTAGATTGCTTTGGGTAGTATAGTCATTTTCACAACATTGATTCTTCCAATCCAAGAACATGGAGAACTTCATTCTTTTTAAGGCTGAGAAATGTTTCATTTTATATATATATAAAGTCACATTTTGTTTATCCATTCTTCTCATTCTTCTATTGATTGACATGGGTTATTTCCACCTTTCGGCTATCATAAATAATGCTGCAATGAACACTGTTGTACAAATACCTGCTGAGTCTTTGTTTTCAATTCTTTTGGGTGTAGATATACCTGGGAATTGAATTGCTGAGTCATAATTCTATGTTTAGTTTTTTGAGGAACTACCAAACTGTTTTCCAAAGCAGCTACACCATTTTACATTCCCACTAGCAATGCATGAAGAATCCAATTTCTCCACATCCTCACTAACACTTTTTTTTTATAGCTATTCTAATAGGTGTGAAGTGGTATTTCATTGTAGTTTTTATTTTATTTTTTATTTTTTTGTGGTACGCGGGCCTCTCACTGTTGTGGCCTCTCCTGTTGCGGAGCACAGGATCCGGACGTGCAGGCTCAGCGGCCATGGCTCACTGGCCCAGCCACTCCGCGGCATGTGGGATCTTCCCGGACCGGGGCACGAACCCGTGTCCCCTGCATTGGCAGGTGGACTCGCAACCACTACGCCACCAGGGAAGCCCCTCATTGTAGTTTTAATTTGCATTTGCCTATTGGCTAAGGATGTTTAGCATCTTTTCATATGCTTATTGGCCATTTGTGTATCTCCTTTGGAGAAATGTCTATTCAAGTCTTTCGCCCATTTATTAATTGAGTTGGGTTTGGGTTTTTTTGTGTGTGTGTGGTTATTGTTAACCACAGATACATACATATATATATATATATATATATATATATATATATATATAAAATCTGCCTCCAGTTCCTAGCACAGAGCTTCTAAAACCCCTGAACCCTTGTAAAACCCTGAGTGATAAAAGCACTAGGAGCATCTCCTGTTCAAATATTTGGTCTTTGAGTGTCCTTGAAACAGAACTACTAAAATCTTTAGTGAATTCCTAAGGGAGAAGAGCGCTAGGAGCATCTTTTATTCTATTGAGGCAACTCTGAGTGGGCTCCTGGATGGCTACTAGATTGGGGTTTGTCACCAGAAAGACCAAGTCATAATTAGAAGCTTGGAATTTCCAGTCATCCACTCCTCACTTCTCCAAAGAGGGGGGGCTGGAAATGGAGTAAATAATTGATCATGTCTATGTGATGAAGCCTCCATAAAATTCCAATAGTATGGGGTTCAGAGAGCTTCCAGGTTGGCAAACACACGCATGCCGGGAAGGTGACACACACCAACTCCATGAGGACAGAATCTCCTGCATTCAGGACCCTCCAGGACCTCACCCTATGTATCTCTTCATCTGGCTGTTCATCTGTATCCTTTATCACATCTTTAATAAACTAGTTAACATAAGTGTTTTCCTGAGTTCTGTGAGCCTCTCAAAAAAATTAATCAAATTTGGACTTCCCTGGTGGTCCAGTGGTTAAGACTCCATGCTTCCAATGCAGGGGGCAAGGGTTTGCTCCCTGGTCGGGGAAGTTCCACATGCCATGGGATGTGGCCGAAAATAAAGAAAATAATTTTTAAAAATTAATTGAACCTGAGTAGAGGGTTATGGGAACCTCTGATATGTAGCCAAACCAGACAGAAGTTGTGGGTAACCTGGGAACCTACTACTTGTGATTGGCATATGAAGTAGGGCGGGTGCAGTCTTGTGGGACTAAGCCCTTAGCCTGTGAGATCTGACACTATCTCCGGGTAGACAGTGTTAGAATTGAGTTAAACTGTAAGACACCCAGCTGGTGTCAAAGAGAATTACTTGGTGTGGGACAAACCTCCACACATTTAGTGACAAAAAGTGAATTGTTTTGTATGAGTAGCAAAGGAGACACACAGGAGAAATACATAGGTGGGAAACTGAGGTTTTCTAATTCACTATGTGTTGACTTTCACCCTGTTGACAGTGTCTTTTGATTCTCCACCTTTTAGTTTTGATGAAGTCCAACTTATCTTTTTTTTTCTTCTGTTGCTTGAGCATTTGGTGTCATATCCAAGAAATCATTGCCAAATCCAATGTCATGAATAATTTAGTTTTGATTCCAAAAAACAATGTACATTATAAATTATTCAAATAGTACCCCCCAAAAAATATATAAAATGAAAAGTAAAAGCCTCAACTCACATGTCTCATTCCCCAATGGTTAAGTGTATTTTATGTATTCATTAATTAATGTTATACATATACAAACACATTCAGTATATATATTATTTAATTTTTACACCAGATTCTTAAAAGGAAGACTGTTTAAGAAGGGGGATGTTGGCAGAAATTACATACTATAAAATCACAAATTATTCCAAAAAGGAAAGAGTTCAAACACAAAGATGCTAGTATGAATAAATAAGAAGCATCTTGATAAAATCAGACTTTAAAAAAGGTCAAAAGATGATAGGAGGCCTACATAAGAAAAATAATCAGTAGCTTCTGGGTCAGTGAATACATGGAGATTGGGGAGAGTGGCACACTCAGAGATGGAAGCTTAGGGCTTCCCTGGTGGCACATTGGTTAGGAATCCGCCTGCCAATGCAGGGGACATGGGTTCAAGCCCTGGTCCGGGAAGATCCCACATGCCATGGAGCAACTAAGCCTGTGCGCCACAACTACTGTGCCTGCGCTCTAGAGGCCGCGAGCCACGACTACTGAGCCCGTGTACCACAGTTACTGAAGCCCGCGCGCCTAGAGCCCGTGCTCTGCAACAAGAGAAGCCACCACAATGAGAAGCCTGCGCACCGCCAACGAAGAGTAGCCCCTGCTCGCCACAACTAGATAAAGCCCGTGCGCAGCAACAAAGACCCAATGCAGGCATAAATAAATAAATATATATATATATTAAAAAAAAGAGATGGACGCTTCAAGTCCCTTCCCACATAACCTTGCCCTAAGCATTTCTTCCATCTGACTCCATATTCCTGAGTAATATTCTTCTATAATCAACTGGTAATCTAAGGATATACTGAGTAAAGATGCAGGGGAATGTGGAATACGCCTTGAAGACCTGTAGCAGAGAGATACTGTAGCACGACTGCCTTGTCTATGCATATATCATAAAGGCTGCATCAGTGAATGGTTTGAAGTACAGTTGATCCTTGAACAACATGAGTTTGAACTGCAAGGGTCTGCTTACAGGTGGGTTTTTTTCTTTCTTTTTTTTTAAATAAACATTTATTTATTTATGGCTGCTTTGGGTCTTCGTTGCTGCGTGCGGGCTTTCTCTAGTTGCGGTGAGCGGGGTCTACTCTTCGTTGCGGTGCGCGGGCTGCTCATTGCGGTGGCTTCTCTTGTTGCGGAGCACAGGCTCTAGGCGCACGGGCTTCAGTAGTTGTGGCACGTGGGCTCAGTAGTTGTGGCTCGCAGGCTCTAGAGCGCAGGCTCAGTAGTCGTGGCACATGGGCTTAGTTGCTCCGCAGCATGTGGGATCTTCCCCGGACCAGGGCTCGAACCTGTGTCCCCTGCATTGGCAGGCAGATTCTTAACCACTGCGCCACCAGGGAAGCCCTGGGTTTTTTTCAATAGTAAATACTACAGTGCTACACAAACCACATCCACAGTTGCTCGAGCCTGAGGATGCAGAAGCATGGATATAGAGGAGCCAAGTGTAGGGAGGGCCGACTGTAAGTTATACTCGGAGTTTAGACTATGAGGGTCAGCACCCCTAACCCCCGAGGTGTTCAAGGGTCAAGAGTCAATAGATCTTGGCCTGAGCACCCTTCAGATTAAGCATCAGATTCCTGTCTTATAGGTTTTCTTGTCTCTTGAAGGTGCTTGAAAAACAGAGAGGATGTGAAGATCTGTCTCTGGTAAAACAAAAACAAAAATGAAGACATACTGAGCCAGAAATCTGAGTTCTCTGAGACTCAAGAACATGGAGACAAACAATCATACAGGAAAAAATATATTGCTGAAAAGAGTACAATTACCACAGAACTCAGTGTAACAAACTTGCATATAAAGGACACACAGGGATTTTGAAAATGCTGCATATCTCTTAATAGTCATCTATATAGGTAATACTGATAAACATTTTGCATTCAGATGCCAGAGTTAACTGATTTAAAAGTTGATTTACTATTAAATTCTCAGAGCTGTGCAACTAGTTGTGTTTTTTTAGTTTGGGATCTCTATTTTTCCCAACATGATGTTTCTGCATTCATCTATTCTTAAGTTGAAGACTACATAATTTACTTCTTATAAATAAGTCTTAAATGTGAACCAAGAAATGTAATCAAGCAGTAAAACATTCTCTGAATGTATACCATGATCTCAATTCTTCTATTTTCCTCCCAAGAGTGGAAAATAGACTTCTACATAAGCAAGCTAAAAGATATTAATAGTTTTAAAGTTTTAACAATATCAGGATGCAGTCCAAAGAGTAAATCAAGTGCATAATTACATTTTAATTAATCAAATCTAGGATTGTCTACTGAATTGCAATTTATTAAATCTATTGTGTCCTCTTAAATAAAACTTCTAAACAGTTAATCAACAATGAATCATCGTGTAGCTATGTAACTTTTCTTTTAAGCTATGCACTTTAAAAAAAATACCAATTACCAATTTTAAGTGCTGCTACCTACAGCAACTTTAACAGGTATTTTCATTTGTTCTTTTCATGTAATTATTTTACTGTGCTTTGCATCTCCAGGCAGTTTTCCCATACTTGGGTAAAATGTTTAGCAGGTTATAAACTTAGTAACTTATAAAGAGGATAAAATAAAATTTTCTTGAGTGGAAAAAAAAGAAACTTAAAAGTGTCAGAAACCTATAACAGGGCTTCCCTCATGGCGCAGTGGTTGAGAGTCTGCCTGCCGATGCAGGGGACACCGGTTCGTGCCCCGGTCTGGGAAGATCCCACATGCCGCGGAGCGGCTAGGCCCCTGAGCCATGGCCGCTGAGCCTGCGCGTCCGGAGCTTGTGCTCCGCAACGGGAGAGGCCACAACAGTGAGAGGCCCGTGTACCGCAAAAAAAAAAAAAGAAAAACACCTATAACAACAGTGTAAGAAAGGCTAAAACTCTCAGTGAGCTGAGGCTTATGATGAAATACTAAGATAAATAAGAAAGCTCTTGTTTGGAGCAAGAATAATAAAACCAATTCTGAGGTGGATGGTTCAATCTAACAGAAGACAAAGTGAACTCCCCAATTCATTTGTTTCTTTGTTTTCTATTAAGAAAAATAATCCCAAAACTAAAAGGAAAAAAATATGAGTAAAACAGAAATGGGCTTAATTTAAATGAGGCAAGGTAACAATAAGAGAGTACCTGACAGCTTTAAGTGAGGGCAGGTGTCCTGGCCTCAACCAACCACATCCCACCTCCCAAAAGAACTTCCTGACGTACCAAAAGCACTTTTAAAAGCAATCTCAACAAAATGTATTATTTGTGATGGAGGACACAAGATATGAAAGATCTGAAACCCACATTAGGCAAACTGACTAAAGAAATAATGTTTCACACCAAAAAGAGGAGACAGGAGAATAGACATTATGTCTCAGATTTTTAAAATGGTAATCCTAATATAAAATATTTATTCTATTGGCTTCATGTATTATAGAAACGCCATAGAAACCCCAGTATTTCAGTTGCTTTGTAGTCCAGTGCACATAGACACAATTATAATTCTAACTAATTAATTACAATTCTAATTGTATTAGAAACAATTCTAATACAAAATGGTTAGAGTAGTTAGATACGTTTGTGGTATTTTAGGAGGATAGTACAGAAGTATCAAACCATGCTATCTATAGATGTATCTAATTCCTAAGGTGAGGCTTCCTAGGTGGGGTGACACTGGGTCAGTCTCACAGGATGAAAAGGAGTAAGCCAGATGAAAGGGAATAGAGGAGATGGGATGGGAATAGGAAGGAGGACCTTTAGGAAAAGAGGGCAGTGTAGGCAAAAAAACACCACCGTGTCTGTAGAGGATCTAGAAGCAGTTCTATGTGGCTAGATGCTACAGTATGTGGCAGGGAGCAGCAAAAGGGGAATTCTAGGGTCAGATCAGAAGGTTGGTCATATAACCAGGAAGAAACTGCTTTCTTGATAAACTCTGAATGCCCTGAACGAAAACTTTCTGGATCTGGAAAGCTGAGAAGAGCCCCTAAACTAGGCTGTCACCCTTTGTGGCCCCCCCGGTTGTCAATTATCCTCCTTTCTCTTGCTCAAATTTCTAGTTTTGACTCAGTCTAAGTCACCTGTTTTAAAAAACAGTTCTATGAGAATTCCTTGGCGGTCCAGTGGTTAGGACTCCACACTTCCACTGCAGGAGGCATAGGTTCGAGCCCTGGTCATGGAACTAAGATCCTGCAACCTGCACGGAGCGACCAAAACAAACAGATCTAAAATTTTAGTATTACAAGGTTGTTGCTACATCGTTCACAAAGTCATGCAGGATAAAACAGCTCTCTGACTCAAGTCAAAGACAAGGGTTTACTTGCTGGCTATGCTGCTTTCTAGTGTGTGCAAGTTACTTAACATCCCTAAACCTGTTTCCTAAGGTCTTAGTCAATGTGCTGAAGGACTGGATCAAAAAGGCCTCATTGCACCAACACAGATACACCAATATCAACTAGTGCTTCCTCCTCAGAGATCTGAGTCCTAGTTCGTGGGGTTTGGGAGTAGCGAGTGTGTCTCCTTTATGCTTCTTAGGCACTGGCACCAGCCAAGCAGTGCCTTCCCCCTTAGAGTTGGGGTTCCTGCATTTTGGTACCCCTCCACCAAGTTTCTAAGTTCTAATAACACCAACTTCTTCCTTGTTCCCCCAGCCCTAGAGCGGCAGAGTCAGGCCTGCCTGCTATCCTTTGAAAGACCTGCCTACAAGGCTGGCCCTTCGCTGGCATTTGGGAACTTGGATTTCAGGTGAGTTTCCAACATTCCCAGAAATGATAAGGCAGTCTCACTGTGCCTAAACTGTGCAAGCAATATGGCTTATGCCAAACAACAGCTTTCCTTGGAGAGTCTGAAATTTAGCACCCAGGTAGAGGGTGCCTATGTGATCAGCCCCCAGTAAAAACCCTGGTACTGCACTGAGTCTCTTTTTATTTTTTAATCTAAGATGGTCTTTTTTTTTTTGGCTGCACTCGGTCTTCGTTGCTTGTGTGCAGGCTTTCTCTAGTTGCAGTGAACAGGGGCTACTCTTCATGGCGGTGTGCTGGCTTATTGTGGTGGCTTCTCTTGCTGCACAGCACAGGCTCTAGGTGCACAGGCTTCAGTAGTTGTGGCACACTGGCTCTAGAGCATAGGCACAGTAGTCGTGGCGCACGGACTTAGCTGCTCCATGGCATGTGGGATCTTCTGGACCAGGGATCGAACCCGTGTCCCCTGCGTTAGCAGGCAGATTCTTAACCACTGTGCCACCAGGGACGTCCCTGCACAGAATCTCTTGATTCTCAGCTTCTCTGGCTGGCAACATTTCACACATGTTGTCAGAATTTGTGTCAGAAGACTTAAGCATGTCACCTTAGTTCTCCAATCACTATTTAACAATGTCTTTATAATAAATTTTGTTTAAAATAACTGGTATAATTTCCCTGATTGGTCCCTAACTGACAAAGCCAATCAGTAAGGACAAACTGTCTAGTTAATACCCTTTGATGGCTGATTTTTATTAGAAACTAACATCTGTAATTACAATAATCTCTCGTAATTCAGTTCCTGATTCAGTCAAGGAAGGTGTTCTTTCAACCAAACACTTCACAAAGATAATCCCTGTAAGAGATCGTTGAGCATGCTGGGAAGATTATTCTATCGATCAAAAAGGTGCCAGTAATGAGATTATGTTAACTTTGAAAGCTTGCTTTATTTCAGGAGAGAAATATAAGTGATGTTTAAAGGTCTTATTCTGTGGTTAAAATTCATCCTATATTTGTTTTGACCAGAGGCTTGCTTAAAAGCTGTATTAATACAAAGTCATAGCCATCTCTATTTACCTGAAGACTTTCTGGTTCTGTTCAGTCTGTATTCAGGGTTCCGAAGTGAGCAAAAGGTCAAAGCATATTTCTACGTGGAAGTCAATCAGGAAAATTTCATTTGTAAAGATCACATGAAAGGCAGAAATTAAATATACACATTATATATATGTGTATATATACACATAAGATAGAAGAAATATATAGATTTCAAACATCCACAAAAATTAGATACAATACTATTATAAACTCCCAATTATCCATATCCAGTTCAGTAATTATCAACAAATGATCAATTTTGTTTCGTACACTCTATTCCTCTACCCCCACTGGATCATTTTAAAGTAAATCACAAACATATTTCACCTGTAATCTTCAGTACAAATCTTTGCTGAAGTAAAGATTTCAGTTGAATTTCCCAGTCTTGTATATGTCTTTTAATATTTGGTTTGTTCAAAACAAAATCTAAACAATGCCTCCTAAATCTTATAAATCTACAACAATCCCCCCACCCCCAATCCTCCTTCTCTACTTGACATTTATTTGTGGAAGAAATTGGATCATTTGTCCTACAGAATTTCCCATATTCTGTATTTGGCAGATTATATCCCCTCAGTGTCATTTAACATGCTCTTCTATCTCCTGTTTAAACTGGCATACCTAAAAGCTTGACTAGATTCAGATTCAATTATTTTGGCAAGAATATTTAATAGGTGGCATTGTGTCAGATATATTTTTGGAGCATAACTGGTCTGGACTCTAAGGTACTGCTTCCCACAGGTCTCTGCTGAATTTTAATTTACTACCAATCTTTTCCTATTGTATAAACAGATTTTTAGCCCACAATTTATGGAAGCACTGTCATCTACTAAAACTGAACCAGAATTTCTTATCACTTTTAAGCTTCTGACATATTACTCTTTGCTGAGAAGTCCAGTGAGTACCATACATTGTCATCTACTGCAAAGATGCCTTTATCTGCCTTAAAAAAATTTCTTTTAGTGGGGGGGAACTATTCAATTGGGTGACCCAATTCAGTAGATATTTTCTTATGTCTTGGAAGAGTTCAGTAAGAAAATGTTTGGTAAATTTAATAAAAGAAGGCCTTCTATTAAGTTCACAAGTACATCATGTATTGTATTGAAAAATATGTTTAACAGGCTTTCTAGTTAACAATACCAATAGTTTGAAATAGAACTTCGTAGTTTGTGGAAGTGTAATGCCTATATTTTGTAGGCAACTTGTAACCACTGTGATGTTGAGTGGGGGAGTAATATAGTAAAAATGTGTTTTAAAGGAAGATATTACTGGTAATATTTAAGCTTTAAGGCAAGAAAAGCAGGGATTGTGTATTTGAAGGTAATCTGATATAGAATTGTCTGGATGCAGCTACAGAACGACCTCAATCAACAAGTACATCCTGTGTTGTATTGAAAAGTGCTTTACAGGGTTTCCCTGGTGGTGCAGTGGTTAAGAATCCACCTGCCAATGCAGGGGACACGGGTTCGAGCCCTGGTCCGGGAGGATCCCACATGCCATGAAGCAACTAAGCCCATGCGCCACAACTACTGAAGCCCGCCCGCCTAGAGCCCGTGTTCTGCAACAAGCCCGTGCACCACAACGGAGAGTGGCCCCTGCTCTCTGCAACTAGAGAAAGCCTGCGCGCAGCAACGAAGACCCAAGGCAGCCAAAAATAAATAAATAAATACATAAATGCATTTTTAAAAAAAAGTGCTTGACGTTCTTTGTAGCTGGTGGTTTCAACTCACTCCACAAAGCATCTAGTAAGGGATGACTGCAATGAACAAAGCAAGAGTAGAAAATAATAATCATACATACACACAGAAGCTAGAATATTTATGTAAATGTAAATCAGATGAAGTCACCTCAATGACTTCCCTTCACACATAGAGTAAAATCCAAAGTTGGTACCACGGCCTCCCAAGTACTATGAAAAAGCCCTCACTACCTCTGATCTCATTTCCTACCACTCTCTTCACTCACTGTGATCCAAAGCCCTTGCTCCTCATAAAACAAGGCAAGAATGTTTCTGTCTGGGGCCTTTGCACTTGCTGTTCCCTCCACCTGAAGATACTTTCCCCCTCAAACAGTCATATCGTTCACCTCCTCACTTCATTTAGGCCTCTGTTCATTATCACTTCCTCAGAGGCCCATCTGACCACCTTGTATAAAACAGCACCCCACCTTACCCCTCTCCATCTCCTTTCCCTGCTTTACTTTTTTCTACAGCATACGATTATCTGAGATTGTATTATATTAATTGATTTCCCCCACTCTAGAATATAAGCTCTATGATAGTAAAGACTTTTGGTCACTTATCCAGCACCTAAAACAGCGAACAGTGAGTGCTCCATAAATATTTGTTGACTACATTTAAGCAGCAGAATGCAGAAAGTAGTATTGCTATTCTCACTTTACGGTTTACAGGAAACTATGACATATAAAGATTAAATAAGTACCTGGGAACAAACAAAAGGGAAAAAAATGTCAAGACTTGATGAATGATTCCTGAAATGGGTAAATCGAAGCAAAGTCTGGTTTGTATGGAGGAAGGGAAACCCAAACCATACACGGACACCAATTAAAATGTTGGCCACACAGGAAGAAGGCAAATAGAACTGAGCCTCTTCCCTAAGGCCGTGACCATATGGTGCCCTCACAACAACCTCACAGTAAGCACGTCAGGTAGTCATTAACAGCAAGACTGATGGCCAGACTTCGCAGCCGGCAAGCATGGCGAGTCCCGCCCAGCACTCACCGGTTTGGACAGTTACATAATCAACAGCCAGAACCTCGGGCTTCCTCCCGCCCCTGGGCTGGCATCACGTGGCAGGCCTCGCGACCGGAAGCCGCACCCAAGAGAACCGCGGCAGTTGGCGAATCCGGGGAAGAGTTCCAGCGCGGGAGGTGAGGTGAGAGGTCACGGTGGTTCTTACGTAAGGGGCCAGAGCGCGCGGCGGGAACTGGAGACCCGCCGGCGGAGAGGGGTGCGTCTAGGCGGCCCTGCGCTCCCTTTGATTGGCCGGCAGGATGACGAACGCATTTACAGGCGGCCCTGCGGTAGTGGGAGCGTGCGTCAGCTTTGCACAATCGGGGAAAGAGAAGGGGCGTGTCTGACCGCTCAGGGGGCCCGCCGATTGGCTGGATGGCGGCGGCGCCGGGTGGCCAGGGCCGCCGGAGGAGGGCGGTGCCGTGGGCCTGGTCCCGGCTTACTGGCGACCGGTTTCAGTCAGATGATAATGGCAGCTCGGACCGGTCAGAGGGCCCTAAAAAAGGTGGTCTCGCGATGCCGTCCGAAGTCGGCGGCAGCGGCCGGAGCCCCGGTTCCTGCGCAGGGGCCTGCGCGGAACGTCAGGTAATGAACAACTCGGGCGCAGCGGCGAGGGTAGTTTTCAGCCCAGGCCTGCTGAGCAAGGGGACTGGGGGCATTTGGGGTGGGGCAGGCGGACCGGATGCGTTTCCGCGTCTCTGGAAAGAAAGGGTCTCCTGCCTTCTCAGGGCCGCGCGTTTCCCCCCACCCCCTTGGCCGGAGGCTCGCCGGCCTGTCACGGGCTCCCGGTCTTGTGTTTGTGATTCGCTGCCCTCGCGAGAGGCGGTGAATCATCCGCTGAGCGACTTTGAAGCAGCTGATAAAGCAACTCGGCGGGGGTGCCTTTGGGCTCTTCCGGCCTCCTCCCCATGGCTTACGGCTGCTGCTCTCGGAAAGTGATAACTTTGCGGCGCAGGAGTTGCGGGTTGATGGGCGTGTGGGAGTTTGTGGCCTGGCAGTAAGGCCCCCTTTGTTCCCCCAGCGTATCCGATGGCCAGACGTGCTTTCCCAGTTTCTGGTAGCGGTCTTTGCCCCCGCCCTTTGGTGCTTGCTAAACTAAACCGAAGCCGGGGACTTGGATTTTTTTCCATGCCATTGTAACTTAGAAGTCCTGTAACCTTGAACCAGAGTCTGCCTTCGATTTTCCTGGTTGGTTCTTTTTCGGTAGGTGATGGAGGTGGAGACACGAAAGATTCCATACTTCTACCACTTAGTCTCCTTTTATTAATGCCATTTTAATAAACTATGCTCGAAAATTAAAGTTAACGTTTAAAATTAATTTAGTTGTAAACTACGGGGTGGAGGGAGAAAGCACAAATCTGGTTGACCTCCAGGACATTTAGATTCAGTGAAGAATTTTTTTAAATACCAACAACCCAACCAACTCCAAATCCTTTTAGACATTTATTGGTTGAAAAAGTTTTAAGCAGAACATACTGTATCATGCTTTAGATCTGCTTGTATTATTCTTATAAAATGCTGGCTTGCAAATAAACAAAACTAAAAATTGCTTTAGTGATCAAATTAAGGCTTAAATTCCAGGATAAAATATTTACTGTTTATGATAATGAAGAGGGAGAGAGTTTACGAGTTCATTGCAAGGCTGAAGCATTAACATAGATTCTGGCCTTTATTGTAGTAGAGTATTTGGGATGTAGTATTGGAAGATTAGTGACCAAAAAACTGTCCTTCATCTGGTCCAGTTTTCATTTCGTGGTTTAACCATATATACGATTGTATGGTTCTCGTATTGCAGTTGAAGACATATTGTTCTTGATAATATGTGAAAATAGATGGGCAGTCCAGGGCATTGTAACCATAGTATGCAGACCGATCAGAAAACGCCTGTTAACTTGCTTTAAACACAGGCATTTCCCTTATGATTGTACTCAGATTGTGTGTTTCTTTTTCGGGGGATAGGGGGACCGTATTACATGAACCTGGTACAAAATTCAAAACCATATACAGTGAAAAGTAAGTTTCCAAAACACCCAGTTCACCTCTTCAGAAGCAAGGGTCTTATTTTTTTTTTTTTTAATAAAGGTTTATCTCAGATGCTGCTTTTTCTGGTCTGATTTATCAGAAAATTGTTCATAATTGTGCATAGTATCTGCCACGTAAGTGGCTTCCAATAATAGATAAGAAGGTATCTATACGAAAAGTAAGCGAAATAGAGAAAACTGTTAAAACAGTTAAAGACATCTAAAGAATGTCTTAGAAGGGAAATGGGTGATTAGGCATTTTGAACACCAAGCTTGGTTTTTATAATCTGTGTGGCTACCAGAGATTCTAAATTATATTTTGTGTCCTTTTTTTTTTAAAGGGGGAAGCTAAATTAACTGCCTAATTATTATTAATTTTTAAATTTTATTTATTTTTGGCTGTGTTGCGTCTTCATTGCTGCGCGCGGGGCACGGGCTCTAGGCGTGCGGACTTCAGTAGTTGTGGCACGTGGGCTCAGTAGTTGTGGCAGTCGGGCTGTAGAGCGCAGGCTCAGTAGTTGTGGCGCACAGGCTTAGTTGCTCCACGGCATGTGGGATCTTCCTGGACCAGGGCTCGAACCCGTGTCCCTTGCACTGGCAGGGGGATTTTTTTTTTTTTTTTTTGCGGTACGCGGGCCTCTCACTGTTGTGGCCTCTCCCGTTGCGGAGCACAGGCTCCGGACGCGTAGGCTCAGCGGCCATGGCTTACGGGCTCAGCCATTCCGCGGCATGTGGGATCTTCCCGAACCAGGGCACGAACCCGTGTCCCCTGCATTGGCAGGCGGACTCTCAGACACTGCGCCACCAGGGAAGCCTGGCAGGGGGATTCTTAACTACTGCGCCACCAGGGAAGTCCCTGCCTACCTATTTTATTTCCACTGTTCTGCTTCATTCAGCAGAATAACTGTCAGTCACTTTTATTGGCATAATTCCACTTTAAAGCAAACTCTATAGCTTTACTCAAAAAAATTACAGTAGGCTTTTAAAAATATTATCACTGCCTTTAAAATTCACATAACATCATATTTTTAAAGATCTTTAGGAACACATGACACCCTTATTCTCTCTAGGAGATGAATCTATCTTAAAAGAGACTTAAGTTCATTCATACAGTTCATATGCTTGATTCTTTTCCATAGTCATGAAGCATTTAGCTTAACTATTTTCATTGACCTTTCTTTCATTACCTTTGGAATGAGTGTACCCAATTTTTATAAACAGCTTTAATTGTTCAAAAGTTTTTTCTTGTATTTTTGGAGCCATAGTCTCAAGTATCACCTTTTATCTTCTGGCTGAATATCGCCAGTTTCTTCAATCATTCTTTAACTTGATTTTCTATTCCAGCCAAACTGTAGGGTCTCAGTGTCCTTAAAGAAATTTTATTTATATGTAAATCATATCTTATATAAATCAAATTTCATATGTGAGATTTCACCAGGCCACTCCATTACACTTTTAAAAAGTAACTTGAAGATGCAATTTAATGAAATATTGCTCTCTTACTTGGAACACTTCAAGAACATCTCATTGAGAATAAATTCCAAATTGCTTTATCCTCACCAATAATCCCCAGTATGATCCAGCTCCAACCTGTCTCTCTAACATTATTTCATGGTGCTCTCCCCCGGCTTGCTATACTGCTGTTACACTGTTAGTCTTTTTTAGCGTCTGGATGCTGCCACGCTCTTCCCCTAGTACCTGAAATGCTCTGTATCTACCTCTCCTCCCACGTACATACACACATGTATGTGTGAGAGAGATTTTATATATATGTGCACACGCATTTATTATGTACATACATATCTATTAGAATGGCTAATGACTCCTTATCCATTATTTCTCAGCTGAAATACAACCTCAGAGGACTTCCTGGACCACCCTGTCTAAAGAAGGTCCTAATTACATCTCCCCACACCCATTTCTATTTTAGTGATTCTTTTTTGAATCCCCAACTAGAATGTAATCTTCATGTTTGTTTTATTCACCATTATATCCCTAGTGCCTAGCTCAGAATAGGCGCTCAATAAGTATGTGAACTAATAATGCACGAATAGTAGTGTAAAACAGTTATGCAATAATCTTATTAGAATAAAGGCTGAAAACATTTAGGTGAACAGAAGCATATCAGGCATCTGTATTACAAAGCACCCAAACAGTTAACATTCTAGTTACCTTGACATATGTTTTCACATATACACATGGAAATGGAGATTGGAAGGTAAAAGATAACTGAGCAGCAGGTCTGACAGGGCCACCAGATATCCAGTGGGAGAGCAAGACCTAATTTCAAATCTCATAGAGTAGATCAGAAATTAAGGAAACCCCTGTGGATCCAGCTGGGAAAACAAGCTGAGTAGATGAGTTGAAAAATGAATGATGAATATCCTAGAAAGCCTAGGATAAGAATACGTTGTAAAACATGACTGCAGACTAAAAGCCAACTTCTGGGAGAGATACCTTTTCTGTTAGAAGCTTCTAACCATAACTGTAAGCTGGTATTTTTAGTTTCTTTTTTTTAAATAAAATTTATTTATTTTATTTATTTTTGGCTGCGTTGGGTCTTAGTTGCAGCGCGTGGGCTTCCTCTAGTTGCAGCAAGGGGGGGCTACTCTTCGTTGAGGTGTGTGGACTTCTCATGGCGGTGGCTTCTCTTGTTGTGGAGCACAGGCTCTAGGCGCATGGGCTTCAGTAGTTGTGGCATGTGGGCTCAGTAGTTGTAGCTCACAGGCTCTAGAGTGCAGGCTCAGTAGTTGTGGTGCACAGACTTAGTTGCTTCACAGCACGTGGGATCTTCCCGGACCAGGGCTTAAACCCATGTCCCCTGCATTGGCAGGCAGATTCTTTTTTTATTAACATCTTTATTGGAGTATAATTGCTTTACAATGGTGTGTTAGTTTCTGCTGTATAACAGTGAATCAGCTATATGTATACATATGTCCCCATATCCCCTCCCTCTTGTATCTCCCTCCCTCCCACACTCCCTATCCCACCCTTCTAGCTGGTCACAAAGCACTGAGCTGATCTCCCTGTGCTATGCGGCTGCTTCTCACTAGCTATCTATTTTACATTTGGTACTGTATATATATGTCCGTGCCACTCTCTCACTTCGACCCAGCTTACCCTCCCCCTTCCCCCTGTCCTCAAGTCCATTCTCTACTGCGTCTTTATTCCTGTCCTGCCCCTAGGTTCTTCAGAACCTTTTTTTTTTTTTTTTAGATTCCATATATATGGCAGGCAGATTCTTAACCACTGCGCCACCAGGGAAGTCCCTTTTTAGTTTCTTTATGGTGCTTTAGAAGCTTTCGTGTGTGTGTGTGTGTGTGTGTATTTTTTCAGGACTATTCTAAGGTTGCACAGTCTTCTAAAGTATGATTGTTATTTTACAATCTCTATAGTTTGTGTTTTCTCTTAATTGTCAATGTTACTCAATCAGGTACTTTTTGTCTTTTTAGATATTTAGCTTCCTGTGGTATACTGATGAGCAGAACTCTTCCACTACATACCTCAGTTTTGCCTAAGGAGATATATGCAAGAACTTTCTTCAGAATT
Organism: Delphinapterus leucas; assembly: GCF_059928025.1. Classification (NCBI taxonomy): domain Eukaryota; kingdom Metazoa; phylum Chordata; class Mammalia; order Artiodactyla; family Monodontidae; genus Delphinapterus; species Delphinapterus leucas. The sequence goes on along the minus strand of NC_143136.1, from coordinate 37,989,827 downwards.
GCTGCACCATTAATAAACAAAAGAAAAGAATATTCAGAGAGGAGAATTATAGGGTTTGTATAAAATAATAGTTGTACTAAAAGAGCGTGTTCACAATTTTCTATGGAACATCATGCCTCTTTTTTTCTAGATTCTCTTCTTACAGACTAAGCTCTAATTTTCTAGCCCTTGCCGTTTTATAAATATTTGTTGAATGTAGTCATGTGGTAACTCTATAGGATAGATTTAAATCTTGACATTTAAAGGAAATTATTAGACTGTTTATGACCTGCATTTTTTGTACACGGTTCTTTTTTATAGTGGCAACATTACTGATATGTTGAGCCAGATATGTCTGTATAGCTCCCTCACATACACACATACCTAGGTAAGTACATATAAACATGCTAAGAGGCCCCTACCATCTAGAGCAGAGGTTGGCAAGCTTTTCTGTAAAGTGCCAGTTAGTAAATAGGTTTGTGGACCATACTGTCTCTGTTGCAACTACTCAACTCTGTCACTGTACCCCAAAAATAGCGATAGACAATATGTAATAAATGGGCCTGGCTGTGTTTTAATAAAATTTTATTTACAGAGCCACGCAGCAGGCCAGGTTTGGCCCCTCATCTAGGGGTATAGAGAGTCTGCAGATCTGCTAAACCAGAAATCAAGCAGTCCTTCATATGGGAATTTCTACAAGGGGGTCTTAATTCCCAACAGACCATTAAATATTACATGAATTCTTCTAAAAGTACTTTTCATTCATTTTATTTAGTTGCTTTTTCCCTTCTAATTTTTCTGCAGTAAAGAACTTTGGGCATACTCATAACTTTTGTCACATAATTGACCGTTATTACTGGATGGTCACTGTATTAGTTAAGGTAATGCTAGCAACCATACAGGTAAAACCCAAAAGTTTATTTCTTTCTCATGTAAAGTTGAAGTGGGTATTCCCAATCCATGGGCAGCAATCCTCGAGTAGTGATTCAGGAAGCCAGGCTCCATCCAACTTGTGACTTTTGTAATTCCTTAGTCTTCAGAGTCTCTTAAAAAGATACACGTGGTTCTTAATCATATTGGTCTGGAAGTGACACCCAGTGCTTACTCTCAGATATTATTCGCAAGAACTAGTCATGTTACAGCTATGTAATTGTAGCCTCCGGGTGGCCAGCAATTATGCCACATAAAGCAAGTGTAAATACTTGGATAGGTAGACATCTTTGCATCAGCTGGCATCTGTTGAAAAGAGACATGGCAACAAAAGGATGAGAAATCAAATAGTGAATTGGTCTGCTTTCCTTTTGAATCAGAAATATAACATCTTCCTTTTACTGTGTACTTGCCATTTGACAGGCACTGCTGGGGGCTCTATATTTATTGTTTCATTTAATTCTCACAATAGCCATGTGAACTAGGTATTATTCCCATTTTAGAGATGAGGAAACTGAAGCTCAGAGAGATTATGTTGTGTCATGACTCCTAAGCTTATTTTTCCCACCATATTTACTTATTCTTTCTTGCTTCCTTATTCTTTCTCGTGTTAAAATTCTTTTTATTACAAATTGGTCTTATCTAATGATCTCCGTCTTCCCCCATATTTGACATAAACACATAATAGCTACCATTTATTAAGTGCCTAGTAAGCATTGTGCATTATGCTAAAACTATTTCACTTAACCCTTAAAAGAACCCTGTAGGGACTTCCCTGGTGGTCCAGTGGTAAATAATCCACCTTCCAATGTAGGGGACGTGGGTTCGATCCCTGGTCAGGGAACTAAGATCCCACATGTGGCAGGGCAATTAAGCCCGCCACCACAACTACTGAGCTTGCGCGCCTCAACCACAAACTACAGAGCCCACACACTCTGGAGCCCGCGCCACAACTAGAGAAGAGAAAACCCATATGCCACAAGTAGAAACCCGCACGCCACAAGGGAGCACCGCAGTGAAAGATCCTGCATGCCGCAATGAAGATTGGACAGCGAAATAAATAAATATTAAAAAAAAAAAAAAACCACCTGTACAGGTATTTTTCAATTATGGATGAAGAAAATGAAGTTGAGAGGTTAAGCAGCCTAGCCAGGGTCACATGACTTACTATGTTTTAGAGTTGATATTTGAACACAGTACTTTCTGACTACAAAGTCCATCCCCTTGACTGCTATGCTATACTGCTTTCTTAGTCAGTGCAGACTACTTTTATGACAATTAGCTTCCAGGTTACCAGGTTTCATACTTCATGGGACTTATTTTGGCATTTATTTCCCAATGTCTGAGAACATGGGGAGGGTAGGTTTATTTCCCCCCCTCTGCTGTGGGCCTCATTTCATGATCATAAAGATTAAATATGTATAAACACTCATTCTGTCATATTCCAAAAATACCCTTTTAAACTTTAGAATGTGGTTGTTTACTATATCATTTTGAGGTGAATTATGTTTTAACAGTGTGAGTCTTTATAACCAAGAATTATATGTGTCTGGTTCTCATTCAGTTGTCTTTTACTTGCATCCACAATGTTTTTGTTGTTTGGTTTTTCATTTAAACCCTGATGGTTTTTTGTTGTATTTCTATGTATTTTGCATTTCTATGCTACTGTTTTCTACTTGTTAGTATAGGAACGATATTAATTTTTATATATTTCTCAACAGGCTACATAACTAAATTCTGAATTGATTAGCTTCTGATTTGATAGTCATATCACCTGCCAATTTATAATTTTGCCTAATTCTTTTCCACACATGTGCCTCATATTTCATGCTCTGATTTAATTATTTTGACATACTTTCAGAAAAATGTCAGATAACGATGATATACAGCACCTTTGTCTTATTTCTAACTCCAATAGGAATGCTTCTGGTATTTAACTATCTGTGGAGGGAATCATATAATGTTTTTGTTTTGACTAATTAATATGGTTATAATAATATAATTCTTAGTATTAAACCATCCAAACATCCTTAAATGAGTTGCATTTGATTGTTGTATTTTTTAAAAAATATATTGCTCTATTATATCTGCTGATATGTAGAAGTTTTGCCACAGGTGATGTGGGTTTATAGATTTTGTTTTTTATGTGCTTTGTGAGGCTTGGGTTTGCAGATGTTATGCTGGCTCATAAAAAGAATGAGAGGTTTCCTTTTTTTGTGGTATAGAATAGATGTTTTTCTTAATTACAAAATCATCACATACTTGTATAAAAACTTAACAATTTAGAAGTATGTATACTAAAAGACTTAGTCTATTTTTACTCCTACTTCTTTTTCCTGAATTAACAACTGGTAATTGTTTAATCTGTATCCTTCTAGGACTTTTTCAATGTGTTTTCATTACAGACAGTCTATTAACATAATTATTTTCAGGAAAAAAAATCCCGAATGTTTAAAATTGAGGAAATATAGTATACACTTAAAATATTTCTCAAATAGATAATAGAATCATATATATCCCGTCTGCTTTAGTGTGCCTTTTTTCACATAGCAATATATTGTAAACCTCTTTGCTCTAAAGTATATGGTTGACCCTTGAAAAGTGGGGTGTTTAGGGGGTGCAGACCCCCACACAGTAAAAAAAATCTGCATACTGCTATTTCTGTCTCCAAACGAGGAATTGTTAAATGACTCACCCAAAGGCAGGAAGCTGATGAAACAGTTTGGATAAAATCAAGACTCAAAAAATAAAATAAAATAAAATAAAATAAAGACAAACCCTAGTTTTTTTGATTCCACATATTGTGATCTCTAATTGAACACAAACTTTCCCTCACATTTAATTTAAAGATCAGTAAAATGAAAATACAGGTACTAAATTTACTGAAAAAACTTTGTGTATAAGTGGACCCACACAGTTCAAACCTGTGTTGCTCAAGGGCCAACTGTACATCTGATCTTAATCCCTTTGGATAACTGATAGAGTTCCACAGTATGAGTGTACCATAATTCATCAACCATTTATTATTAAGCAATTATTAATGTTTATCAACCAAATAAACATTTAGGTTGCTTCTAGTTTTTTTCTCTCAAAGTCTCAGTTTTTAAATGCTGGTTACTAATTAAAATTTTAAAAACCATATCTGCAAGCCAGATTCAACCTGTGGTCTGCCACATTGTAAGCTCTGCTATAGACATATGTTTAGCTCCCTTTTATCCTTTTATTTTCTGTGTTTTAAAGACATTCATCCCAGAGTGTGGTTCTATATGTGTGCCAAATGATTTATTGCCTCATACATAGTAAACCTTATTCATATTCAATTTAAAGTGTACATATACCATATAAATAGATGCAGTTAACACCTCTCCTTTTTTTTTTTTTAAGATATTCTATGCAGGAAATGTATGATGTAGTATCAGGAATGGAGGATTACAAGCATTTTGTTCCTTGGTGCAAAAAATCAGATGTAATATCAAGGAGATCTGGATACTGCAAAACACGATTAGAAATTGGGTTTCCACCTGTATTGGAGCGCTATACATCAGTGGTAACCTTGGTGAAACCACATTTGGTAAAGGTAATGGTTTTGTTTTTTGTTGTTTTTAAATATTCCTCAAATATTATGTTAAATGGGTTAAAGTATAATAGCATTAAGAAGACTTCCCTAAACTAATAGGAGGAGGGAAAAAACAAACTATTGTATCTCTTAAATCATGTTATTTTACACAATATTAGCATTATTCTTTCCAAATAGAAATTTAACTAGAACATGGAAATTAGAAGCTTTTTCTTTTGTCCTTCTGTTGAGGACTATTGACCCACAGGAAGGATTTGGCCGCACAAGTGAGAAATGTTTTAATACTTGCACTACTTTTTCTTAAGTTAAGGAAGGGAAAGTGGTGAGAGGATGCAGAAAGGTAGAAAAGATATAAATGTGGAGAACATAAACATTATTGAAGTCATCCTGCCATGTACCAGGTACTGAAATGCCAAGTGTTGTTGCATGCATATATTAAGCATCTTACTCTTCTCAGAGGAGGGTACACATTTAGAAAAGGTACCCAGACTTCAACACACAAAAAGGCAGAATTCCATAGAGTAATGCCCATTTCTTTTGAATTTCTAGATGTGATGACCAAAGACTTTCAAAGCTGCATTGTGTTTTGTGCTCACAGGATTTAGTGGTGGTATCATTTCTTGGTAATTGGCCAGAGCTAAATTCCTTCGTCACCTCTTTGTCAGGCATTGAGGAGGAGCAACTCTCATACCAGAAAGAGTATACTGTCCAGTGAAGCTAAGACCTTGGAGTCCATCCTAGTCGCAATCTCAAAACTTCAACTCCACTTAAAAGACTGTGCCCCACTGTGGGACTCTGTCATTATTACGACTGTTTTCACCTGTTTGCCTCATAGTTCTGGAGTTTTCACCTACTATACTCCACTTAAAATAGCTAACATATTGAGCTCTTTATAGTGCTTTACTTGAATTACTCTTCACAACAGCCCTTTGAGATGCAAATTTTATTCTCCATCTTATAGTTGAGTACACTAAGGCCTAGAAGAGTTAGATAAGGTTACACAGCCAAGACTCTAGTCTGTCTGACAGCAGCAAATATCTCTGTAATCTTAAAATTGAGTCCCCTGACCTCAGTCTCTTACCATTCAGACTCTCATAACTTAGATCTTAACATATCCTGCATCTAACTAAAAGAACTCTAAAGTCTCATTTTCTCCTCCTGGCTTTCTTTCCTTCCCTGGCTTCCATGAATGAACCATATAGTGCTTATTCCACAGCCCTGTGCCTTTGCATATTGTTCCCTCTTTTACCTATAATGGAAATTCCTTGCCTGTTAATCTTTCAAATTCCAACCTGCTTTCTCCCTTTCCTTTCATATAGATGACTAGTTCTACCTCAGTGATTCCTCTGGGCTTTGCACGTGCTTTATTTATTTCTCTTATCACTCTGTAGTGTAATTTCTTTCTTCATTTGTATTTCGCTTGACAAAATCGAGCTACTTGAGAGAATGGGAGATCCTCTTTTTCATCTCTGTATCCTCAGCACCAGTACTACAATGACAGGAGTCATGAGGCCTCTTTGTTTATGAAGTTCTCACTACTGTGTTCTTGGGTTATTGTAGATCCACAGATGTTCATAATAATTTCAGTAACTTTTAACACTGCCAAGGAGGGAGGAAACTATTTTTTTGAATTATAATAATATGTATTAGATAGTCATTGCTATCTCAATTTTATGAGGCTTAGGGAAATTAAGAGCCCTACACAAATTCATACTGTGTGTGTCTGATTCCAAAACTATTTTTCCATTAAAATAAGCTGTCTCACTTAGTGTGCTAGTTTATTGTTTAAAGACATATTTGAGAATAACACACAACTCTCTATGTTCAGCTTTCAATTTTCCCTGGGTTCAGGTTCTGGATTTTAATACCTGATACACATATGTGATATATAATAAAAATTATTATAACTGAGGAAGCAGCAGAAGCCATGTGACATTTTCTGTGAATTGTTAGCTGCCCCAAATGTGCCTGTGACTTAACATGTCAGTGATTCTAGTCTACCTGAATCTGTAATGGCCAGAAACCTTCCTACTGTGTTCAGTATCTCTGTTAGGAATGAGATCTTTGGCAGTATTGTCCCTATCAAAACGTACCAATAGTCTGGGAGGATCCCACGTGCCGCGTAGCAACTAGGCCCGTGAGCCACAACTGCTGAGCCTGCGCATCTGGAGCCTGTGCTCCGCAACAAGAGAGGCCGCGATAGTGAGAGGCCTGCGCACCGCGATGAAGAGTGGCCCCCGCTTGCCACAACTAGAGAAAGCCCTCGCACAGAAACGAAGACCCAACACAGCAAAAATAAATAAATTAATTAATAAACTCCTATCCCCAACATCAAAAAAAACCAGTAAAAATCCATGGGTCCTTGAGCTGGATTATTGATATGACTATAGCACTGCCACATTTTGTGAAAAAGTCGTCAGAGGAAGGTGCTATATTATAGTGATTATTCCCAACAGCTGTTTCTCCTTCACTATTAAATTTCCTATAAGCTTCTTATGTGGTTGTAAAGAAAGGTGGAATGCATTATCTTAAAGTTGGGTAATTTAAAAAGTTTAAAAAAATTAAAAGTAAATAAACAGGGGCTTCCCTGGTGGTCCAGTGGTTAAGACTCCAGGCTTCCACCGCAGGGGGCATGGGTTTGATCCCTGGTTGGGGAACTAAGATCTCACAAGCTGTGAGGCATGGCCAAAAACAAAAAAAGTAAATAAACGAAGTTGGATAACTGAAACAATACGGTTTTATTATAGACTTTTGATGGTTTTAAAAATTGGATGGCCATTATTGAACTATATATAAAGCCAAACTCTTTGAAGAAAATTTTTACTTCTCCCCAGTGACTTAGCATATCAGCTATTAAAGTAGTTAGTATTTTAATGACTTATTTTATCGTGTCTAAATAAGTTTTAAAACATTCACTGGTTTCCATATTAAAAATTAAAATAATATGTTCTTTTTATAAATGTGTAAATAGAGCATATCTTTTTAAATGCATTTTAGTATGGATGCAGTTTATAATGATTCTACCGTGTTACCATCTGATAATTAATTCAAAAGGGTTTAGATGAAGAGGAAGTGAGGAATAAACTGCAAATGGATTTTTAGCTCTTTAGCCCCCAGTTTGAACCATCTTTAGAGAGATCCAGATATAGTCAGAGAAATAATCCTATATTCTGTGTTTAGGTAGGCTATAGCTATGGGAGAAAAAATGACTGTTTACTTGGGGGAAACAGAGTTTACCTACGCAGGTCCTTATTTTGCAATATATTTTGTAGTGTGTAGCCTCAGGAGAGGGACAGTCTAAATTCTTGAGGGGGATAACTTATCCAAAAGAAAGGGGGTAGAGGGGCTTGATCATTTATCGGCCCCAGGATTTGCCAGAATTGCTGAAAACTTAAGGCTTAATTGAGGAGGGGAGTGTAGACTGAAACAAGAATTTAAAAAAATAGCCTGCTTCTGAGGGAAGGTGATAGATATTCTTGAGGTCAATTGTCTACTAGTATAATAAGGCCCAGATGGCATCTTAGGATAGTAATAAAGAAACTGAACTTCTTTAAAGTTTTTTTGTTTGTTTGTTTTGCGGTATGCGGGCCTCTCACTGTGTGGCCTCTCCCGTTGCGGAGCACTGGCTCCGGACGCGCAGGCTCAGCGGCCATGGCTCACGGGCCCAACCGCTCCGCGGCGTGTGGGATCTTCCCAGACCCGGGCACGAACCCGTGTCCCCTGCATCGGCAGGCGGACTCTCAACCACTGCGCCACCAGGGAAGCCCTAAAACTGAACTTCATTCAAGGTCATAACATGTTCTAACAATGGACTAGTAACTATGGTTCTGGCCACCATTTTTCACACTGCAGGAGGCAACTCTTTAATGGGTCTCAACCAACATTTTTTAATGATATAGAATGGGAAATGTCAGGATGCACTGCACATAGTATTACTGTGTATTATGTTTCAGTGTGTACACACACATGTAAAATAAACATGAGCACAGAAGAGAGGTCAGAAAGCAGTGGGTCAGGGACAAGGGTCAGGGCCACACTTTCAGGAAAACTGGAACCATAGAGGCCTCTAGAAATAAAGAATAATGAGTTAGGGAAAGACTGAATGTGATTGATAGAAAATCTTTGAGTTGCAAAGAAGAATTATAGAATTGTTCTAGGAATCTGTGCCAAATGCCTTACAAATGTTAAATTTAGCCATCTCGTACTGATGGTATAAGACAGGCATTATACTTATTTTACAGATTAAGGAAATACAGTACAGAGAATTAACTTGTTCAGGATCACTTATAAGTGGCAGAGCTGGAAATAAACTTGCAGGTAGTCACTCCCTGTTTTGTTGTGGGAGGAGAACTCTAAGTATCACAGTGGGTGACAGCAGTGGAAGAGAACAAGTGGCAATCTTGGGGATCCCAGGAGAAAGGAAAATGGCTTATATTGGCCAGAGATCACTTCCTAGTACCAAGCTAACAATGAGATGTTTTTGTCACCTGTGGTCTGACCTATAAAAATATTTACTTCTCAAAGAAATCATCTTCAGTTGTAGATTCTGGACACAATCCAAATGGTATTTTAACTGTGGCTTTATTTTTTTCATTTTGTTCTAGGCATCCTGTACTGATGGGAAGCTCTTCAATCATTTGGAGACTGTATGGCGTTTTAGCCCAGGTCTTCCTGGCTACCCAAGAACTTGTACTTTGGATTTTTCAGTAAGTCTCTCATAAAGCCCTCTATTTGTTCCAAACATCAGGTGAAGTTGGTAAAGAAGGAGTAATCCATTTTTATTAGAACCCAGATGTCATAATTAATAACCTACGTGCATAGCAATTACTGAAAGACATTTTTTAAAAAATCTCAAATTTCTGAGTATTGAATACCTTTTTCTGCACTTTTTTTTTTTTTTGCACTAATTTTATAAGAAAAAATGCTAGGGGAATTCCCTAGCAGTCCAGTAGTTAGGACTCTGTGCTTCCACTGCAGGGAACATAGGCTCGATCCCTGGTTGGGGAACTGAGATCCTTCATGCTGTGCGACGTGGCCAAAAAAAAGAAAAGAATGCTAATGACCCTTTCTCTTTTTCTGTTTTATTCCTTGAAACCTTGAATAGTCATCCCTTCTCTATTTTCTAATTTTTACAAGTCCATAGATTATAAGACACACGCAACTAAGGGTTCACGTGCCACAACTAACGAGCCTGCAAGCCTCAGCTAACACCCAGCGCAACCAACCAACCAAATAAATAAATATTTTAAGAAGAAATGGTTATAATTTTGAGTAAATTACTGTATGCTATTCTCAGCTCTTAAGTTGCTTTCATCACAAAATTGAAAATGCGACAGTTGGGGAAATTTGAATGAAACCTCTCTAGATTAGATAATAGCATTATTATCTAGTAATATTAACTCCCTCTGTTAATTTCTTGGTTTTAATTGTACTGTGATTATATAAGACATTGAAATAGGGGAATCTGGGTGATGGGTGTATGAGAAATCTTAGTACTGTTTTTGCAACTTTTTTATAAATCAAATTATTTTAAAATTAAAACATTCAGAAGTTAATGGATATTTAAGGTCCTTAAGATATTATTTCTTAAACTGGATTGCCTTGAATTCTGTCTTGAGGGGATATAAAGTTAGTTCTAAATCATTGTCTACTTTAAGATTGAACCACCTTCACCATCTATTTTGTGGGTTAATCTCATCTTTCTGCTACTACTTCTCATGGGAATACCGTATCAGAAGGATCACTTCCCTTATTTACTTTTGGGAGGTAAGGTAGCTCGAAAAGGGGCATATTAATAAGAAGGCAAAGTGATAAACATGGTATTTAGCAAAGCTTTTTTCCAGGTTTCTTTAACTTAATAAAAGCAGACTCTTTGCCCCAAAATGAGATTCATTGGCCTTGTTTACTTAAGCTTATTGTTTAGCCGTTGTTGTGCTTACTGCAGTAAACAAATCTCCCTCTTCTGAGGGATGTTAAAATCTCATCTAGATAGACCCATAGAGCTCTGCCTTAGGTACTGGGCCAAGTAACACATTTCACAGTGTGAACACCATTACCCTAAGTGGAGATTGAGTAAAAGCAAGATCTTTCTAAAATAATTATTAACATTTTCCTACAGATTTCTTTTGAATTTCGCTCACTTCTACACTCTCAGCTTGCCACATTGTTTTTCGATGAAGTTGTAAAGCAGATGGTAGCTGCCTTTGAAAGAAGAGCATGTAAGCTGTATGGTCCAGAAACAAATATACCTCGGGAATTAATGCTTCATGAAGTTCATCACACGTAAAGAGAAAAAGGAAATGGTCACCTACTTGTAACTAGTTTATTCACTTTTAGGAAGTACTTTCATCATTTGCTTTCAGAAGTCAGAAAGCAGTTGTCAAACCGGCTTTGATTATAAACCCGTACCATTGAAAATTTGCACTTGGAATATGGAACCACGTGTACATAGAATTCAATCAAGTGTAATTCAGAGTAATATGTATATTAGCATATTTACAATAATGGGATGTCATCACTATTGCTAGAATACTGACATCACTCTTCTGAACAGAAATTGAAACTGTAAATTTAAACCTTTTAGTTATCACCTCACCTGAAAGAGGTTGGTTGAGATACTCATGCAGTGTGTATTATATTAACCATATCACTTTTAAGTTATTAAATTCAGACTATTTATAACTTATTGTCTTAGGGTCTGCCTCATTGGTTAGAATATTTGAGTAATCATCAGATGTTTAAAGTAAAAACTTTGACTTAAAAATACTGTTAATGAAGGTTCCCTGGCACTTTTCTTATTTTTAAATTGTTCTTGTGGGTAGTAGTAGATAATTCGCTGTTATACTGAGGTTAGCTTCCAGATAGTGATTTTTTTTTTTTTTTTGGTGAGTGGTCCAGAGTTTTAAGCTACTTTTCTCATAGTTTGCAGCCCTCTCCCCGGTACTTCGACTGCTCTTTCAAAAATGCTGTTTGCGTGTCAAATTTTGTCTACAGCAGTGGGCAGTACATGAGGATAATAAGTTGGTGTCCAATTTTGTCTACAGCAGTGGGCAGCAGATGAAGATAAGTTGGCTGAGATGTCTCCAGCACCGTGCATCCTTATTTTCTATTTATTGTGTGTACTCACTTTCAGTCATGCATTTCAAACTGATATTTTTGTAAACAAATCAATGTAAGGACTGAAGTGGTAACTTAATAAAGTTAATTTGTTTATTTTTTGTACAGTTATTTTGGTTATTGAAATGTCTTAAAATACTTTGACAGAAAAAAATCTGGGCAAAATTCAGTCTTCCTTTAATCAATATTGATTCCCTTCCCTTCCTTCATTCCATACCCAACAACCCTCTGGCATTAATTACCCTTCCCTTGTTTCCTCAGATCAGCAAGGGAACTTACTAGTTCGTTCCCTACATGAATGCGTGTTTGCATCAATTTGTTCAGTAAATCTGTTGTGAGTAGCTGCTCTCTGCCACGTGGTGGGTATACAGTGGTGAAGGATTCTTACAGTCTGCTCACATGGAGCTTGATTATGCCTTCACACAGGTAAAGTATTTTTCCACGTATAAATGAGGTATCTTCCCAGAGCATAAGTAGTTTGTATATAATTATGTACCTTTGGGGACTTCCCTGGCGGTCCAGTGGTTGAGACTCTGCGCTTCCACTGCAAGGGGGCGTGGATTTGGTCCCCGGTCAGGGAATTAAGATCCCGCGTGCCGAGCGGCACAGCCAAAAAAAGAAAAAAAAAATTATGCACCTTTTAAAAAACAAAGTTTTTTTTTAAGTGGCAAAGATAAGACCCCAGATATTTTCTCTTTTTCCCTGTACAGTATTACTACACTTTTAATGGAAATAAGAATTTGTACTTTACCACTATTCTTAAAGTGCCATAAGTAGACTTAGGTTTAGAATCTAACTTAGTGGTTGGGTGTAACTGGACTGGTATTATGATAGTATGTACATGGTATTTTGGTTAGGGAACCCAGGAATGCCCAAATATTGCCTTGACCTAGCCATCCCTTTGACCCATGAGGTTCCCTAAGTATTGTCAGAACACAAGTCTTGGTAAGTGGTAGAGACAAACCCATGCATTCTGGCTCAAATATGTATGCTCTTGTGTTTGCTCTGAAGTCTGTGACCTGTGGACTTAAAATTTGGCATCTGTGCTTTCCATATCTTAAGAGGGAAAACACCACCACCTTTATAAACCTCTTGAATTGGCATCTGGTCAGTGAAATCTGAGGGGAAGACTGATGGGATAGGACTTGATAGATAAGATTTTTATCTCTGTGGAAAGAAACTTCTCTTCCTTGGTTTTTGCCTGGTTGCGTGAGGATGTGAAGTTTGCAGCTACATCTGCCATCTTTTCACAAAAAGGGAAGAGGCAATGATTCCAGAAAAGCCAATTCAGAACCCTAACATCAAGGGTTGAATGAACCAACCTTGTAGTGGGCACTTCTGGTTACATGAGATAACAGACCTCGAGTGTCTTAAGTCACTTAGAGTTAGGTATTCAGTTACTTGCAGCCACCCTTTCATCCTGCTCCAATCTGAACTGGTTGCTCTCCATGCTGTTGCTGTTGTGCAAGTGTAATTCCCTAATCATCCTAGGATTTCCCTTCACCTCTCTCTTCTTGGGGTTCCTGTTTCCTGGATCTTTGGCTTCCTTTTTATTTTTTAACTCTCAAAATGCTGAGGAAATCCTCTAGTGGCTTCCTAAGAAAGGGTGAGTGGGAGCTAAATTTTTAGAATCCCTGAGTATCTGAAGATGTCATTGTTCTATATTCACACTTGATTGAGTATAGAATGCCACATTAACAATAATCCCTCCCATCCCCCATAATTTGAAAATCTGATTTCATTGTATTCTGGCATCTGGTGCTGCTCTTGAGAAGTCTGATGCCATTCTTATAACCAGTACTTCGTTTTAGCATCCTTTTTTTGGTCTCTAGAAGCTTTTAAGATCTACTCTTTAACTTGGGTAGTCTAGAAATGCATGCTGATCGGTCGTGTTGCCCTGTCTTTTATTAATTGTGCAGGGCAACTTACAGATCCTTTCAGTCACAGGCTCATTTCTTTGAGTCCTGGGGAATTTCCTTCAATTATTTGTTTGATAATTTCCTCCTATCCATATTCTCTGGTTCTTTAATTCAGGAATTCCTGAGTATTTAGACATTTTATTTCTTGTATTAAATCTGTATCTTCTTTCCTCCTATTTTCCATCTGTTTTTCTTCTGCCTTTTAGATTTCTTCAATTCTGTCTTTCAGACCTTTCAGTTAATTTTATATTTGCCATAGATTTAATTTCCAAGATTTTTTTGGTTTGTTTTCTAATTGTTCCTTTATTTCATAGCTTTCTTCTTTTAAGGAAACAAGATCTCATCTTTCTTAAGATACTAAGTTTCCCTTAGGCCCCTTCTGGGTTTTGCTATTCTCACATTGAAGGCTTCCTCAACTGTCTAATGGTTCTTGTTTGTCCGTTAATATTTGAAGGCAAGTTACTATACGGTTTACTGGAATTAAGAGGGGGCATATTGACTGGTGAGTTTCACTGTGAGGTGACCGGGTGAGCCAGCCTTTTCACTGGCAGACTCCCCAGATGGCAGAATCTAGAGGTCTTTTTTCACAGTTTTCCTACATAAGGATTCTATCTCTTGCCCTAGAGAAATATGGGGCTGGGAATAGGAAGAGGGACAGATGGAGTAGAAATAATGCCTGGCTGTTGGCATTCTGAAAGTTTAGTAAGGGACTGAGGGTCTCACAGTTTGGAATGTAGGCTTTCCCTTAATCTTTTAGGTCCCTCTCTTACCCCAGCTCTCTGCTCTTTCTGGTGTCCCAGGCTGAGGTTCATTCCTATTCAATTTCCACAGAGACTTAACTGTAGGCAATAGTTACCTGGTGGTGTGGGAAACGGGAGGAGACCTAGGAGTCCAATATCTCAGTAATCCTTCAGCTAATTTCACCCTCGTTTCCACTCCCACACTTGGCCTTACCTGATTCCCTAGACTCCCAGTATCCAATGAGTCCAAATGCTAAATCTCTGGGGAAGTTCTGTGGTACTAAGTACCTTGTTTCTTGTATTCCTTCTTCAGGTTCTTAGGTTTTAATTATATCAACTCTAAGTCACATCACTTTTCCATCAACTTTCTAACTTCCTATAGATCCACTGATATCCCTCATCTACTCCTTCCCCTCAGTTGCCCTGGAATTCCTTACGTGTTGGTAAGGACCATTCTTTGAGTTTGTTGTTTTTTTAAATGTCAGAGGGGCTTTGCAGCAAGGGGTAAAATACTTTTATTTGTACCTTGTTTAATGTCTTATTAATCTATGAATTTATTAATGAAATTTCTTTTAAAATTAAACAGCATTTCTCTAGATATTCACATACTGCTTATATAACTGATCAATCTGAGTGTATGAAATTAAAATAAATTTCCCTGAACATTTAAATATTATAGATTCAAAGACTTCTAATTAATTAAAATTGCATTTAATTAAAATCGCAAATTCAATATATCAGATTCTCTTGAATGTCTTAAACGTGTTGAGACAGAAAACCCCACAGTTATAATGATATAGTAATAATATTTACACACAAATGATATGAGTGTTACTATTTCAGCTTCTTATATTTATTATTTCTATTTCTCCTGAGGTTGCCTGTTTGAGAGTTTTTTATATCCTTCTGGACATTCAGTATATTAGTTAGACTCAAGAAGACACCATCTTAGACCAGCTGAGGTTGCAGGATGTTGGTAACCGACTGTTAGATTCTTGGTGAGGATGTGTAACCTGGCAGCACAGGCCAATGTGATTCTGAGCCTTGAATCTTAGGGTGAGTCCCTTCTTTTTTTGTTTGTTTTTTGGCTGTGCCACGTGGCTTGTGGGATCTTAGTTCCCCAACCAGGGATGGAACCCTGGCCCTCGGCAGTGAAAGCGAGGTGTCCTAACCACTGGACCACCAGGGAATTCTGTTTGTTTTTTTTTTTAATTGAAGTATAGTTGATTTACAATGCTGTGTTAATTACTGCTGTACAGCAAAGTGATTCAGTTATATATATATATATACATACACATTCTTTTTTTTAATGCTTTTACATTATGGCGTAATCATAAGATATTGAATATAGTTCTGTGTGCTATACAATAGGACCTTGTTGTTTATCCTTCTTTTTGTATCAAAACTTGTTACATCATGAGGTTCTTACATCCTTTGTGTTTTAGAGATTTTAATGCTTAGAAACTTGGTATCTTTCCTGGAAATGAAGTACTCTTCAAGTTTTGTGTGGTTGTCAGTACCTAACTTGTGTTGTGATATTTTGACCCGATTTGTCAGTATAAATAGAAAATGTCTCATGAATGTATCAACATTCATGAGGTTCTTGAGTTCAGCTCCAATGTTTCATTCTTTGGGAGGTTAACTTCAAATTTTAAATTCTGGGGAATTTGGAAAATTTATTATCTTAAAACCCATTTTTGGATGTTCTTTCATTTGATTATTCATGACCAGTGCTAGTTGGTTACTGGACTCCCCTTCTACTGATTATGATATGAGACTACCAATACTGCTCGTTCTTCCTACCCTTGGTTCAGTTCCTACTTTCTTTCTTTGGTTCTCTATTATTTTACTCCTTCCTGTCTTTACTTGTATAGAAACACGAATATAATCTATACTTTATAAGCAGGTACATACTTATATATTCTGGCTTCGTAACATCAGTAGGGCATTAAACATACAATATTCACTAGTTTATATTGGAAGTATCTTTTTCTAGTCTTCATATTCACTTCCTTCTTTTGAATATCATCATGAACTCCTGGCTTTGTTCTAATTCACTATCATTATTTGTTATTACTGACACTCAAAATGTCCTAACTTGGCCAGTGGAAACCCTTTGGGTTAGTTTAAAAAAAAAAAAAAAAACTGCCCTGGATATTTTTGAAAGTATTCTTGCTGTCAGGCAGCGACAGGGTGTTCCAGATTCATCCTGATTTTTTTTCTGTCTCAAGGCATGGACTCCACTGCTATTCAAAGAATCCTATTCCCGTTTGGTGGAAACCAGTATTAGAGACAAAAATCAGGTGCTACGGATGTGCCCAGGAATTGGTGATGGGCACCAATGCTGTCAATGATATCGTTAGGCCATTTTTTGGTGACAAAGATAGAGATCTTTTTTCTTTGGCTGCGTGTTGCGGCTTGCAGGATCTTAGTTCCCCGACCAGGAATTGAACCAGGCCCCTGCAGTGAAAGCGCTGAGTCCTAACCACTGGACCACCAGGGAATTCCTCAAAGATAGAGATCTTTGAAGGCTACTAAATTCACCATGGTTATCTTCAATTTGGTAGTTACTATACTCCATTTTTCTTAAAATTTTTGGTTTCATCAACCACTTACTCCAATATAGACAGTCCCTTATATTTAACCCAGTTCGAGAATCATCAGTTCAGAGATGCTCTTGTTTGCAAGGACCAGAGAGATACCTCTAGTCATGTGCCCCAAGACGTGTTTTAGGTTTGAGATTGATTCTCTAACACTTAAGCCTACCTGGAACTGCCCAGACTGCAGTCGAAAAAATCTATTTTCTCAACTCTTTTCCTGAAATAGCAGGATCTGACTTCATAGTGGCATTCCTTTTTCCTTGATTACTCCTTTATCCATTTTTAAAGCAGATCTGGCTGTCTTTATAAAAGTTCACCTCCATGGTCAGGGCTAAATATTGGGTGTGTTTGTGTCCCCTCCATGCCCCTTTTCTCTCTCAGGCTCATAGATTTGTAACACACTCCTGCAAAAGTTTTGCCTTGAAAAGCCTGTGCTGTTCAAATAAATCCTTCTCGCTTTCACAGCAAGGCAATTGGGACCTGGACATTATATTGTTATTTTGTGTGGTTTCCCAAGGGATTTCCATGAGTGCAGGTTTCCTGAGATCTACCATTCCTGCTTCCTCACCTAGTCACTAGCATCTTTAGTCTTGACCAAATTGTATTTGAAGGAACCATCTTGATCCTTGATACTCTTGCTCCTCTCTGTCTCTCCAAAACTGCCATCACCTTGTGCAGTTATTCTAGTCAAAGGGAAAAGGGAATTGCCCCATTTATCTGTATTGATTTCTCTGGCTACAGCTTTCGGGTTTTTTAAAATTGCCTAGATCCTGGCTTAGGGGTTCATTCCAGGCTTGTTCTTTGGTTTAAGCTCTTCAATTAAACCCTGGTTCAAATCTGGGGTCTACCACTTAATAGCTCTGAGACTTTGTGTCAATTACTTAACCATTCAGAGCCTCAGTTTACTAACTGTAGCACAGGCTTGATAAGTAATTCCTAATCCAAGTTTGTTCTAAGGGTTAAAATAATCCGAGGACTTAGCCCAGGGCCTAGCACATAACACCTAGTAAATTTTCCTCTCCTGTTAATCTCTTTAGGCTCCAGTCATTCTCTCTGATCAAACAGCAACCAGGAAAAAAAAAAAGCACCTAGAAATCTTTCAAGTCCCAGTGTTTCTCATTTCTTACACCTATTCTTCTACTCAGTTCGTTTGGCCTTTAAAATACAAACTATATAAAACCATTCCCCATGGTTTCTCTTTTCCTCCAACCCTTGATACTACTAGCTAGGTTGCCTTTTGCCACTTGAATAACCGTAAGTACAGTCTAGACAAGTTTTGTTTAAAATGCCTTTTATTCGTTCAGTCAGTCCCCTCTCATCTCTTGTCATTTTTTCTAACCCAACCAAGTTAACAAAGCGAAGGTATTTCTAGGTACAGGATTTCAAGTGATTTTGACTTTTGATCTGTGATGGACTTTATTTTTCCTTCTATTCCTGTCCAAACTATTCATACTAGATAAGGAAAGTAGAAACATTTGCCTCAGTTTCTACCTTATACCAGACCTCTTAGCAGCAACCCCAGGGCCAAACTGAGCAACAGACTGGAGTTCCTTACCACCGAGCAGATCGATTCTATAGCTCCAAGATAAGACTACATTCTTGACACAGGTTAAAGTAAAAAAACTTTATGTTCTTGTTGCATAAGATCTTGTGCTTTAAATTAGAAAGCAACGTTCTTTCTATCTTGCAAATCAGTATCTGTCCCCAACACACACACACACGGATGCACACACAGCTGTTTTAAAAGCCATACTTCTATACTGTTTTATCTAATAAAGACCAAGTGCATTGAGACTGAAACCCATTTCAAGTTCTTATAAAGGTGATCACACTGGGCTGTGCATTATCAAGTTGTGGATGCCCTTCCCTGCTATTCATTATGCTTGAATGGCACACCTCTCCTTTCCACTGAAGTACACTCATACTGTAAACCCTGCCCTCCTCACTTGTGGGTACCTAGCAGGGAACCCACTGCTTATCTGTGATGCTGAGACTCCAGAACAGTAACCATAACCCTTAAAAGAAACAAGCTGCCCTATTCTTTATGGCCAAACCTCAACACATACAACATTCAGAGTTGTCACCTTTCAAAATTTCCCCCATTACCAATGCAATAATATAATCCAGTCTGCAGCAAAGATAAACAGAGAAACATAAGGAAACTATAGGGAGAATATCATTTTAACACTTGGGTCAAACCTTACCTTACCCCTCCCTCTTCAATTGGTTTTCTTTCATTCCTCATATCCTCTAGATCATAGAAAGGCTAACACAATTAACTTTAAACAATTTTTATTACACAAAGGTTGTCACATAATTGGATATTGCTCTACTCTGTACACAATTATTCTTACTCTCCACAGAAAGGCTGCTTCTTAACTTCTCATCTGTTGATGGCAATCACTAAAATCCTGATTTTAACAGAATAGTAGTAAAAATGCCTCAGTGATTTAAGTTGAAAGCAGTACATTGGTGCATGGCTCTTATACTCATTTACCAGGAATGTACAAATGTCTTTATTCAAAAATACAAAATAAATTATCTGTAGGCATGGACAATGACTGCAGTAAACCATTCTATGTTGTCAACTGAAACCAGTAACTGATGGTTATAGTGATTTTCTTAAACATCAGCCAGCCTTTTCTTCAGTCATCTCCTTCAACTGACCTCTCAAAGTTATTGGTGAGGAACGCTGCCTTGAGCTTCCTCTCACAGCTCATTAATGATGGTAAAGCCCTATTCTAGGAATTAGAACATGCCACCTCCCATCCCACCTCCCATCCCACCCATTCCGCCCATTCCAGGATCCTTCTCTTCTTTAGGAATTTCTGTGACTACAACTTCTGCTGTAGTTAACAGAGAGGCCACTCCAGCAGCATCCAGTAATGCAGTTCTTACAACCTAGGAAAAAAGTTTTGATAAAATATTACTTTTCCTTAGTAAAAAATTAACAAGACTTGGGACTTCCCTGGTGGTCCAGTGGTTAAGAATCTGCCTTCCAATGCAGGGGACGCAGGTTCGATCCCTGGTCGGGGAACTAAAATCCCACATGCCACAGGGCAACTAAGCCCATGCGCCGCAACTACTGAGCCTGCATGCTCTGGAGCCCATGTGCCACAAGAGAGAAGCCTGTGCTCAACAAAGAGCCTGCGCACTGCACCGCAAGATCCCGTGTGCCAAAACTAAGACCCGACGCAACCAAATAAATTAATTAAAAAGAAACAAATTAACAAGACTTAATAGGAGTCCTTGAAAGTATTTTTAGACACTGGTGAACTATTTACCTTAGTTGGATCAATGATTCCTTTTTCCACCATATTCACAAAATCTCCAAGCATAGCATCATAACCAATTTCTGAAGAACTTTGCAAAATTTTCTCAACTATCAATGATCCTTCGACACCTGCATTCTTAGCAATGGTCATTGCAGGAATTTTGAGTGCTTTTTTAATAATTTCTATACCTATAAGGAAAATAAATTTTTAGCAAATTTAGTTCTTTCCTTTGTAATTATTATAGCACAATTCTACTTGTGAGAGTACAGATTCCCCCTGAAAGATCTCTGACATCAGTGCTATTCTACTTTTGTTATTCTGGAAATTGCTTTATGACTTCTTATTCCATCTAGTGGCAGCAACAATATAATTCTAACAACAGAAAGACTAAAATCAGGCTACAAGTAAACTCATTACTAAGGTAACTTTTTACCAATTTTTTGATCTTCATTAGCTGGAGTTATTGAATCCAAGGCTGGAAGGCACCGAAGCAGGGCACAGCCCCCTCCCAAAACAATGCCTTCTTCAACAGCAGCTCGTGTAGCATTAAGGGCATCTGTAACTCTGTCTTTCTTTTCATTCACTTCAACATCACTTGTCCCACCAACCTAAAGATTAAGAAAGAATTCCAGTTAGCATGGCTTCTCCCATTCAAGAAGCTGACTGCCAAAAGAGTCATTAAAAAGCACCTAGTTTACTTAAAAAGCAATTTTAAAAAGGTTGCCTATTTGTTACAAGTAACTACATGATTAAACAGCTAATAGTGTCTCACAAATCAGACTCTAGACTGATTATTAACAAAACATCTGTTCCCACACAACTCACCCACTACAAGTTCAATTCTGGCTTTAAGGAAGGAATGTTTCAGTAAAGAAATTTTATATAATAAATATCTCCACAAGGAAGTTGATTCCCTAAATATTTTGGTTACATACCACAGAAATAGTCATCTTGGGCTTAGAACCCAAGAAGCTTATTTATAACAATGCATCTTACCTTTAGCACAGCAACACCATCTGAGAGTTTTGCCAGACGTTCATTCAATTTTTCCTTTTCATATTCACTAGTTGTAATATCTAACTGCTCGATGATTTCTTGAATACGCTTTTCAATTTGAGCCTTGTCGCCTTTTCCTTTCAAGAGCATGGCATCATCTTTGGTCACAATGACCTCTCCAACTTTTCCTAAGTCATGAGGCTGAACATCTTCAAGATTTAGAGTTAGTCCTTCTTCTCCAAATACCTACAAAAACATTTTAAAGAATGAACAAATTACAGATTACAGCTTTTTTCATTACACCAAATTCATTGGTAATATATCCTACAGGTATTTTGATAAAAGAAACATCTTGCAATACTGTGTTTCTTTGAAATGTGAGATTTCGAGACCAAAGCTAGACTAAACAAAGTCTGAATATAGTCTTTCATGACATTTCCAACTTCTCACTTAATTCTCAATTATTAACTTTGAGAAAACTGTGAACTCAGAAAACTCACCTAAGGCCGTACTTTTGGTGCAACCAAAACTAGACCCTAGGCCTAACTCTTACATCCCATCCATGTCTTTTCTACTACATTCTTGAAAACAGGTTAGTCAGTAAGCCCATTCTTGGGCCAGACTCTTGGCGAGTTAAAGAAAGGGACCTTATCACTATTTAACCCAATCTCTACCTCCCAAACATCTAATAAAAACACAGATTAAGTAAACATTTCAGATGGACTTGAAAATGTGAATGTGAAAATGTGACTATGAAAATGTGAATTCTGCCTATAAATTTCAGACCAGGATGTATAAATAACATTCAGTAAACCAACATCACATTTATTTTACTTACTGCACCACCAGTAGCAATAGCCATGTCTTTAAGCTGGTTCTTTCTATTGTCACCAAAACCTGGAGCTTTGACTGCTACAACCTGAAGACCAACTTTCAGCCTGTTAAGAAGTTATTAATAAGATTTAAATTTTAGAAAAATGTCTGTCTACTTCAAGTTCTGACAACTAAGGTTACTTAGGAAACTGCACTTTAAAAAGATTTTTTTTTTTGCTCCCTAGCAACTTTTGGTCAAGTTGAGACAGGAAAGGGCAATTTTCCATTTATCCATATTTGCCAGTATCTGCTCACCTTCTTAATAAACTGTTAACCTTACATGCTGACCTTTCCAGTTGAAAACATGTAAATAGTGATAACTATTTTATAGTTTGTGAAAATCAGAATTACTATATATTAAATTTGGAGATCATCTAATCGGCATTTACCCTTAACCCATGGGTTCCATTTAGTATTAGATTAAGTTGCTAGTAAAGTCAAGATTGAGCAGTTTCTTCTTTTTTATTGAAGTATAGTTGATTTACAATACTATATATTTCACACAGTGACTCACAATTTTTACAGTTACATACTCCATTTATGGTTATATAATACTGGCTATATTCCGAGCAAGCAGTATTTTTAATTCAGTTCATTTATAAATGTAAATATTGCTGAGAATATCATTAAGCTTACCTACATTTTAATCAGGTAATGAATACTCAGAATATACAATTTTAAAAATGCCCATTTGAGACCAGACTGAAATGGAAGGAATGTACAAACTAAGAACTGGTCAATTTTATTAAGGAGCCAAATAAAAATCAGAGGGTTACTTAACCTCTGATGATATGCGAAGTAAACTACAGATACAACTTTACAGCTACCAGTAAAATGGCTCAATGAAAACTCTTCAGGCCTAC
Organism: Delphinapterus leucas; assembly: GCF_059928025.1. Lineage (NCBI taxonomy): Eukaryota > Metazoa > Chordata > Mammalia > Artiodactyla > Monodontidae > Delphinapterus > Delphinapterus leucas. The sequence goes on along the minus strand of NC_143136.1, from coordinate 37,966,959 downwards.
TGTTTTTCTATTTCGGCTTCAAATCCCACAATCTCTAGGGCTTTTTCATAATCCCCAAAGCATATCCAGTCTACAAACATTCCAGGATAAGTAAACTCACTTAGGTCAAAGTACTCAATTCTCTAATATATACCTGCTACTTCATTTGTGCATTTCCATTACAATGAAAATTGGAGACTCATTTCTAACGTACTTCAGTTCTAAGATTAGGAATAATATGTATTTTAACAATGCCCTAAAATTCTGTTTATAGCGTTAACACTATCTAAAAGTAAAAAGTAATACATTAAACTGAAGATTAAAAAAAAGAATAGACCTCAACTTACTTTAGGTTGAGTACCAATTTCTCAATTTCAGACTACTCATTAACAAAATTTTCCTTTTAACAGATTATTCAGAATGGTAGTTGTTTACCTCTTCCCATGAAAAATTGTAATTGTGAAAATATTTTTTTCCATAAGTCTTTTTGTAAAAAAAAAGAATAAAACTCAAGTCATTTATCTTCAAAACAACTGTAAACACTTAGGCTATCTTATGAGAAAGCTGCACAAAACATTAAGGACTCTGGGACCCCATTCAAAAAAGACAGAATCATAACTGGACTAAGGGTTCATGATTCACACTAATATTATACAAACACAAGTAGTTCAATGTGAAGGTACATAACGGAGATTTCAAACATCAATACAAATAACTGCCTTCCACACAGAAACGTAAACCAAATACCACTGCCTATTACCTATTCAAAACGAGTGTACTTAGAGCTTCTCCATCCACATCTTCAGCAATTATGACCAAGGGCTTACGGTGAGCATTGGCAATTTCAAGAGCAGGAACAATGGACTGGACACTAGAAATTTTCTTTTCACTTAACAGAACATAGGCATCTTGGAATTCACATTTCTGACCTGCAAAAGCAAAGAACATTTCTAACCAACTTTAGAACATTATCCTGAAAATGACTGCAATTTACAAAAACCTCTAAACCAAAGCTCCAGTACACTTTAAAAGTGATTGATGAGTTCATGTTTTTCCTTTCATTTCTCATACACATGAACTTTCTTTTATTTATTTATTCACTGTTATTCATCACTGACTGGGTGCCAGTGCCAGGCACTGTTCTAGACTCTTGAGGTAGATCAGTGGGAAAAAAAGTGAAAATAAAACTCTGCCCTTTAGAAGTTTTCACACAAGTAGGAGAAGAGAGTAATAAATAAGAAACATATAACTATTATAAATAATACATAAGTGAATTTGCCATTACTGCCTCAGTCCCCTGGTGAGCTCTCAGTCTGCTTCTAAAGGTGTTGAATCACAACCTTTTCCATTGTGTCTGATGATGCTTTCTTCCAATTTGCATTTTTCTCCTCATCCCTGTTCAGGTGCAATGGATGTGTGGTGGTCTAGTTTAAGGGCACCAGCTCCTTTCTGCTTAATGGTAAGTTGTTCCAAGTAGATAACTTATTCCAGAATCATCTTGTCATAATTATTCTACATCAAACTTCTATTTCTCTGCTCACCCTCAAAACCTGTCTAACTTCTTGCTCACGCCAGTCCACACTGGTGCAGCCGTGCAGCATTTTCCAGTGTGTTCCATATTACTCTTAGTCCAAGAGCCAGACCATGTGAAAAGTGTTCTGTAATCAAATAAGTTTAAGAAAATCCACATTCTACATCACCTAGTTGGAAACTCACATTATATATGATCATTTTTAAGCCTCTAGAAGTCTCACAGTAAGAAATTGTTTAACTCTGTTCACTCAGCATGTCCAACACTTACTTTACCATAAAATAGAAACTTGCTCACATTCTACAGAACTAGTGTTTCAGAGCTCGACTTTGGGAAAATGCTGAGCGGTCGACAGCATCATAAGCAAGAAATCCATAGAAATGTGAGGAATATATGAATTTACTTTTGAGGTCTGACACTGACTAATGCCCTCAGGTTGTCACATAGCAAACTATGTTAAAAAAAAAAAACTTAGTTACTGATTTGCTCTTACCTTTTGATGTATTAATAAAGTATGGAGAGATATACCCTCTATCAAACTTCATGCCTTCAATAATTTCTAATTCATCATTCAGTGTTTTTCCATCCTATGAAAAGTCAAAGAATTCGTTATGTGAATTTCATTAAAGAAACAAAAACTGTATAGACCAATTAACAGTCCCCACTTCTCATAAGGAATCCAGATAGGAATATGCAAATGTCCCAGGGCATCCAACTCCACTTCTGCAAGAATACATGTATGCATTTGAACTAATTTTTACAGCTAGAAGGCAGTATCATCTAAGTTAGGACTGATTTACTCCCGAAGGCAAAGTTTAATAATTCACACAGAACACAGAAAGCACTCTATTCTACACAGGTGCCAACATTACACATGAAAGAATTTTACGGAATATACTTTTGGAAACACATATAGATCAAATTTTTATATTTATAAAACTCAGATTATCAGACACCTCATTCCTATGTGTCATTAAAAACACACTTGCCTTTACTGTGATAACGCCCTTTCTTCCAACCTTTTTCATCGCATCAGAAATGATGCTGCCGATTTCTTTGTCTCCATTTGCAGAAATCGTAGCAACCTGAAACAATCAAATTACTCTTCCAAATTGAAAGGTAAGGCTACTGTCCACAATCAACTCCCCTCCCTTTTCTCAGTAACTCCCAAATTGATAGATCCTTGGTGGGAAGCTAGAGGGAGGGTGATGGTGGCAGTGAGAAAGAGGGAGGGGATTTTATGGCATAATAATTGTAATGAAGTATTGATCCTGTTTTCAATTTTTTAAAAAATCCAGTATTTGGCCACATTATTTTTGAAAGATATGAAATAAACACACAATTATTATTTTAAACAAAAACAGAAAAGAGGAAATTCCTGGTGGTCCTGTGGTTAGGACTTGGCGCTTTCACTGCAGGGACACGGGTTCAATCCTTGGTCCGGGAACTAATGTCCCACAAGCCACGTGGTGTGGCCAAAAAAACAAAAAAAGAAAAAGAGAAAAGGAAGCTGACCCTGTTACTTTCTTCCCCTTGGCAAACATGGCAATATTAGAACATGACAAAATTATGCACCTTTGATAAATGGCCAAAGAACATTTTCTACACATACAAATGAGTTTTTACTCAGTCATGCAGAACTAAAACGAGAACTCATTAAGAGTCAAATTATGGGGACTTCCCTGGTGGTCCACTGGTTAAGACTCTGCACTTCCACTAAATGGGACACGGCTTCCATCCCTGGTCGGGGAAATTTCCAAATGCATTAGCAGTAAGAAAAATGCTTCCAATGTTGGTGATTGGGTAATGTTGCTATTCTGATACTGTCGTGTAATTATGGGATAAAATCAGGTTACTAAAAAAAAATTCTAACTTTATCATAAAATGTTATAAAAAATCCATACCTGGGCGATCTCTTCCGGGGTTGTCACAGGTTTAGACTGCTTCTTAAGTTCAGCAATTACAGCATCAACAGCTAACATCACACCTGGTTCAAGAATAAATATTATTATTGAATTATATGCTTATTCTCTCGTGGCTCCACGTAAGTAAAAATTCTGATTCATGTTAAGTGTTTCAATGCCTTAACGCTTATGCACTGCTTCTGTACCAGTACTTTTCCTAATCACATGGGAGTTGGATGGCATGCACTGAAACAGAAACTTTAAAAACTGTTTTAAAAAACCCCATCTGACATCCTGGGTGACTTGGTTCCTCGTTTAGCCCTACTTTCCAAATAACTAAAGTAAAACATCAAAACTGTATCATCTCTCTCTGCTCTAATCCCCATTAAACTTATTACTTTCAAGGTGAATGGTACATGCTGTAACTTCCAATAAACTTGGTTTGTGGGAGAAGCGGACCAGGGGACAAAGACACAGGGATGGATGACTGTGGACAACAGGCAATGTCTTAGTCAGATTTTCCTCTTTGCCACCCAGCACAGTGCCCACCACATAGGAATTCGATCACTACTCAGTGATTTTTTTTTTTTTTAAGATTTTAAAAGATTTTTTTTTAGGAGAGAGGAGAAACAAGAAAGAGTCAACTTTCTAATACAATTTAACAGATAGCTCAAAACACTGTGGTGACAATGAAGAGATATTCCTACCTCTCCTGATTTCCACTGGATTAGCACCTTTGCTAATCTTCTCGAAGCCTTCCTTAGCAATGGAGCGTGCCAGTACAGTCGCAGTAGTGGTGCCATCCCCAGCCTCTTCGTTTGTGTTATTGGCAACATCTTGAACAAGTTTCGCGCCAATATTTTTATATTTATCTTTTAAGTCAATGGACTTTGCAACAGTCACACCATCTTTTGTCACTTTGGGACTTCCCCAACTCTGTTCAATAATCACCGTCCTTCCCTATTGCACAGAAAACAGAGTCACACACTGTAAGTACTATTTAGCCTACAATACAGCAGTTTTCACAATAGGCAATTACTTCAAAGCCTTAATGCAACATCTGACAATTTTTATCAGATCTACAGCATGAATCTAAAGGGCAAGTTCATCAATGTTCTTAGTTCAGACAAAATGACCTTTGTTGCTAAGTGCATAACCTTGGATGATAACAATTTTAGAGACTTAAAAGATGTCTTCTTATACAATGATACAAGATGAACCAATACCACTTTGGTAGATTATAATGAAATTCCAGAGCAGACTTCACAAAATTCATACTTAAGTTTTGTCCAGTACCTGCTGTAATAATAATATGAAAACTTACTTTTAAACTTGTTTTAAAATTTAGTTTCTAAAATACTAACAAGTACAATACACACTTTCAGAGTTGTTCAACATTAAATCTTAAACATGGTGCAAATAGTATTGGCAGCTTTTTAATTTGAACCAAAGCTGCTTCTTGTGAGGCATTCATATGCTATATTTTATATAGTTTGTATCACTTTGATATTTGTACTGGCTTCAACCTGAAATGAAGCATCACTTCACCGTGCACGACTCTCAAAAAGGTCTCCTCAAATTACTTATTACCCCTCACTCATCAATCTCTTGCTAAGTGAGACTTAAAATTTTAAATGTGCTTTGGAACCAAGGGACAGTAGAAAAACATTAGGTTAAACTAGCACCTACCAGCACATACTTAAGGTATTGTGGACGTTGTATTTTTCCCTCTATGCCTGGTACTAACTACTGGGAAAGGATCCAAAATTTAACTCAAGCAGGCAAACGAGATTAATTCCACCTCGAGTTTACCAATCCGTCTTGAGCTAGGAGTTACCACTGGATTACACCACACATTGTACAAAATAAAGTTCTTTCTGCTTTGGCAGAAGCAGTTTACGAATACCAAAGCACTGTTCAAAAGCTTGCCGTGACTCTCACCATCAACAAAAATATTACTCCTTAACAATACTCTAAATTACAACAAAGTAAGAATACTGATACCTTTGGCCCCATAGTAACGGCTACAGCATCAGCTAAAAGGTCTACACCTTGAAGCATTAAGGCTCGGGCATCTGCACCAAATTTTACATCTTTGGCATAAGCCCGAGTGAGATGAGGAGCCAGTGCCCTGGACACTGGCCTAATCTGGCGAAGGACTGCGGGCAATCGAAGCATTTCTGGGGGAGAAACAAGCAGATCATCAGTACAATACTAGCGCTACCCGTGGTGTGTTACAACACAAACATAACACCCGCGCATCAGAAGCGAGCTGGGCTGACCTCTGCCAGCCACTACAGCTGGGCCTCGAAACTCGCCACCGTCCCAAAACACCAGCTGCTAGCGCAAGCCTTAAGTGGCCGCCCCACGCCTGACCTATAGCACTAGCAAAAAGCACACCGTTCTTCCCCATGGCCACCTACCCATGACGCTAAAAACGAGTTAATCTTTCAGCGCTAAAATGGCCTTGGGGGCAAATCAGCTCCAAATGTCCCCTGAAAAACCAAGCCTACAAGAAAGGGACAATTTACAAACCCAAGTGACCAGAGGAATGAAAATATTCCTAACGGTGCAAAAATCCGCTTACTAAAATGTCTTCATGTATCCACTCGGGGCTACTGCATCAGTGCAGCAGGCAAGGCCGCGAAGCTGGGGGCGGCGGCTCTGCCCACTCCGGGCGGCCCCACGCGTCTTTCCATCAGGATGCCCCAGCAAGGTCAAGGGTAGATGCACCGTACCCGATCTGTTCGCGGGGCCAAAAGCCGTTCCCACGCGCTGCGGCCACCCCGCCCCCACCCCGCGGCACCCTACACCCGGCCAAAGTGGCTTCCATCGGAGGGACCATGTGAATACACTTCCCCGACTCCACACCCCACCCCGGGCAAGCCCTCCCAGCTGCGCCCTGCCCGGGCGAGCGATTCACGCCGCACATGATGGGCCCCTGCATGCACCCACGGGGCCTGGCTCAGCGAGACCAGGCCTGCGGCGCCTTGGGGAAGCTCTGGCTCTCGCCGGCCAGCCCGCTCAGAGCAGCGGGGGAAGGCCGGCTCCGGGGTCCGAGGCGCATGGATGAGACAGCGCGTGCGGCCGCGTACCTGGGGCAGCGGCACGGCTAGTGGGCGAAGAGACAGGCCGTCGGCGGCGAGTGAGGGACAGAGCGCAGGTCGCACACAGCAATGAGCCCGTGTCCCCTCCCTCCGCCGCTCCCCCCGCCCCTCCGCAGCGCGCGCGCGCGCAGGCGGCTCCCACCCCCGTCCCTTCCGCCGGGGCCCTGCAATCTGCACGCGCCGCGCGCTAGGCCCGCCCCTCCCCACCGCGCTGGGCCAGGCCAGCTGAATTAGCCCTCTCCGGCCGGTTTAGGCTAGTTCCCGGGCGGCGCGCCGTTCCAGAACTTTCCGGGAAGCGCCGGGCTCTGTGTGGGTCAAGGGTCAAATCACGTCATTTCCGGGAGGGGAGGTGAAGGGTAAGTACTCTCACCTCGGCTCGCGGCCTAGAAAAGCCTAGAAAAGCCTAGAAAGAGCTCCTCTTTCCTTCCGCCTACCGGTCCGCGCGTCAGTGGCCTGCGCAGAGCCCAGGAAACGAATCGTGGCGCGCGCAGGTGCGGCCGCCCCTTTTCGCGGGGAGGGGCCGGGGGCGAGGGCGAGCGCGCCTGCGCGCTAGGAGGTCTTTTTTCGAGTTCACGTGGCTGGGGGGTAGGACTACGGATTTCTCCTTTGCGGCGGCGGCCAGAGAGCGAGAGTACGAAGTGTTGCAACCCGAGTCATGGTGAGTCCCGCGTGGGCTGGAGGCCGGCGGGCCCGGGTTGGCCTGGGGCGCACGGGGAGTCCGGACGATTCCCTTTGGGCCTGGAGGGAGGGGTAGGGGCCACTCAGAGACCCGCGCCCGCCCGAACCCTGGAGAGGCGAGGGCCCCCCCCCGACCCTTTCCACCTCGGAGGGTTCTTTGCACACGCGTGTGAGGCAGCGTGTGTGTCAGGGGATGGGAATCCGGACGCACGCGCAGTGGCCGACCCACGTCTCTTGCGGGACATTAATGGGTGTGTAATCGCTTTGAAAAAAGCACGGCTCCAGGCAGAGGGACTTCAATGTTTGCTGACAATTTACAGAAAAATCCGAGGAAGGAGAATACTTGACCTTGGGAGATACTAAGGTTGTCCTGGAAGCTCGTCTGGCTGCTCACCAAAGGAGCAACAGTGATCCCTAACACACATAGGGAATGGGAAATAAAACTCGGAATTTAGAGCTGAACGTTCAGAGGTGTTTCCTTTGAATGAAAACATCTGAGTTTTGTCGTTATCGTTGAAAGCCATTTGTGGCCTGTTCAGAATACATTGTGTTTCAAATCTAACATTTTTCTCTCTACAGGCAGGACAGGCATTTAGAAAGTTTCTTCCCCTCTTTGACCGAGTATTAGTTGAAAGAAGTGCAGCCGAAACTGTAACCAAGGGAGGCATTATGCTTCCAGAAAAATCACAAGGAAAAGTATTGCAAGCAACGGTAGTAGCTGTTGGATCAGGCTCTAAAGGAAAGGTAAATGGGGACTGAAATGGAACTAATTTTTTATGTGAAGGGGGGGGGGAAACACTGGTTATTGTTAAAAGTAGCCTTTTAGGTAGCTTGTTATTTTAAAGATCAGTCCCTAGTGGGTTCGCACCTCATCTTTCAGCAAAAATGATTGTGAAAAAAAGTCACTTATTTTATATGATGGAGAGTTCCACAGTATTAAAATCAGACGGCATAAATTTGAACTCTTGGTCTAACCTCTAACACACTGAAATTGCCATGATCCTTCTAATCACTTTCGGCCTTGGTTAGCATATAAAAGGAGCTGGCTGGGCTATTGTAGTCATTCTCCAATTAAGGGTTAGACCTCAGACCTCTGAAAGTGTCAACTAGAATACGCAATAAATGCCCTTGGGGGTCAAATATGTTACTTGCATTGTTCCAGTTGCCTCTAAGAAAGGTCTAGCAAGGAGCTATCCTGGAGTTAGGAATAGGAAGGCTTTGGGCGCTCTGCCTCAGTCCCTCTCCCCAAATCTGCTTTGGAGGAACAGAAGTTGAATCTCAAAAGAAGTGTATGTTCCAAAGTCAGAAAGAAGACTCAAGTTTTTGTGTGTTGAAAGAAGTTAAACATGACCATTGTACATGTAGTTTTAAAAACTGGTTTACTTCGTATACTTGAGAGGTTATGTTAATATTTAACGATCAAAAAGCTTACAGTTAGTTTTCCCAGTATAACTCTTTGAACCTTTACACTGAAATCAGGTTTTACTTTAAGCTACTGCATGTGCATTATTTCAAAGTGTAACTCTACAGTGATACGTTTGAGTGAAGAACTATGGTTGTATAAATTATATCATTTGGCCACAAAGTCCTTTTTTAACATTTGATTTGAATGAGCACAGTTGATTAATAAAAGTGTAAATATTTGGTCAACTAGATGTCTTTACTAATAAACATCTTTATTTTCTTAAGGGTGGAGAGATTCAACCAGTTAGTGTGAAAGTTGGAGATAAAGTTCTTCTCCCAGAATATGGAGGCACCAAAGTAGTTCTAGATGACAAGGTGTGTAAACTTCATATTATTAAGGAGAGGCTAAGTATTTGCTGTTAGTTTTCTTAACTAACCGTTTCTCTGTTTGCAGGATTATTTCTTATTTAGAGATGGTGACATTCTTGGAAAATACGTCGACTAAAATAAGTCACTATTGAAATGGCATCACGTGAAGCTGCCACTGAAGTTCTGAAATCTTTCATCATGTAAATAATTTCCGTGTTTCTTTTATAATAAAGTAATGATATCCAAACTAATGATATTCAGTGTCTCTGAAATTTAGTTTCTCTGTATTGATTTAAACATTTCCCAAATAAAAGTATATAAATGAATGGTTTATCTTTATTTAGTGATTTAAAGATGGTTTTTAGTTTATGGGGCTTTTTTTTTTTTAGAAATAACCTGCAGAGAATTCAGGGAAACAGGTTTTCAGTTTTCAAGTTGGCTTTTTACATATATAGTTGATGCTGATAGAAAGCCATAGATTTACACTTACTTAACATTTTAAGAAGGTAAAGACAAATAGCAACATTCTGACCTCATTTATATCAAACATTTCAGTGTAGTTTGTTTATGAAATCTAGTCTCATGTCTTATTTCTTAAGTTATATTTTGAAACACTTCCAGTTTTTAAAACAACACTACTACATAATTTACTTAGAAAAAACTCGAAGGCAGGGTATAATAGCTCACACTGGCTGGGTGCCTTCTATATGCCAGGCATAGCTAACTTTTTTTTTTTTCTTCTTCGGTATGCGGGCCTCTCACCGCTGCGGCCTCTACCGTCGCGGAGCGCAGGGTCTGGACACACAGGCTCCGCGGCCATGGCCTCCTTTTTTTGTTTGTTTTAATTATTTTATCTTTGGCTGCATTGGTTCTTCATTGCTGCGTGCGGGCTCGTCTCTAGTTGAGGTGAGCGGGCTACTCCTTGTGGTGGCTTCTCTCGTGGAGCACAGGCTCTAGGCACACGGGCTTACTTGCTCTGCCGCATGTGGGATCTTCCCGGACCAGGGCTCAAACCCATGTCCCCTGCACTGGCAGACGGATTCTTAACCACTGCACCACAGGGGAAGTCCCCATAGCTAACTCTTAAGCATTTTCCAGGTACTGGCCTCCATTGTAGGTACTTTCATATAGCGGATGGTTTAATCTTTTAACAGCATATGAGCCAGGTACTGTTCTTGTCTTGCAGATAAGTAAGGTGGGGCACAGAGGGGTTAAGTAATAACCAGGGACACTGTAGGAAGTGGCAAAGCCAGTATTTGGACATAGGTAGTCCACATTCAGATGCTGTCTAAAACTTCATCCTTTATGGCCTCTGCTACTTTGTCAGCCAATCCTAAGTACTTAATACACATTTCAGTCCTGGTGATAATGACCATGGAAAAGGGGAGGGGTTATCTAAAAGTGTCTGGCAATTGGTAAGTATCTAGTATACAATTCATTGAGTTTAACAAATAGGAAACTGACAGAACTGGATAAATAGCTTGATTTAGCTATAGCAGCCAGGGAGAATTAAGATTTGAACCCAAACAATCCTACAACAAAGTTGATTACCAACCCCTAAACATGACTGCCTCTCAGCTACCAGCTCTTTCTGCCTTGCAGTCAAATTTGTTGCCTAGTTTTGGTTGCTTATAAACTAGTCTATGATCATGTCTTTTAAAAGTTGTGTTCCATATTTTTCTTGTGTAATTAAAGTCTAGATGAAGTTTTAAGTGACATGGAATAATGGTCTCAACTTTTGATCACGTCCCCATCAGTAAGGTATTACGTATGTGTATTTACATTAATGTATGCGTTAGTGCCATTTGGTATATAAGGCTTTCGTCATATTTGGGTAAAAAGATTAGAAACTCTTGGTCTTCCCTGGTGGCACAGTGGTTAAGAATCCGCCTGCTTTCCTTAAAAACTAAAAATACAATTACCATATGACCCAGCAATCCCACTACTGGGCATATACCCTGAGAAAACCATAATTCAAAAAAGACACATGCACCCCAATGTTCATTGCAGCACTATTTACAATAGCCAGGTCATGGAAGCAACCTAAATGCCCATCGACAGACAAATGGATAAAGAAGATGTGGTATGTATATACAATAGAATATTACTCAGCCATAAAAAGGAACAAAATTGGGTCATTTGTTGAGACGTGGATGGACCTAGAGACTGTCATACAGAGTGAAATAATTCAAAACCAAATATCGTGTATTAACACATATGTGGAATCTAGAAAAATGGTACAGATGAACCGGTCTGCAAGGCAGAAATAGAGACGCAGATGTAGAGAACAAACGTATGGACACCAAGGGGGGAAGTGGGGGTGGGCAATGGGATGAATTGGGAGATTGGGACTGACATATGTACACTAATATGTATAAAATAGATAACTAATAAGAACCTGTAAAAAATAAATTTTAAAAAAGTTAAAAAAAAAAAAAGAATCCACCTGCCAGTGTAGGGGACACAGGTTAGAGCCCTGGTCTAGGAAGATCCCACATGCCACGGAGCAACTAAGCCTGTGCACCACAACTACTGAGCCTGCGTGTCATAATTACCGAAGCCCGCGCACCTAGAGTCCATGCTCCACAATGAGAAGCCACTGCAATGAGAAGCCCACGCACCACAACGAAGAGTAGCCCCCGCTCACCACAACCAGAGAAGAGCCCATGTGAAGCAATGAAGACTCAACGCAGCCATAAATAAACAAATAAAAAGAATGTATTTTTACAGAACCCAAGTGGCTCATCAATTTCCTGCTGTGCCCCAGGCACAGCTAATAGGCTTTGGAGGTCATAACCTTGTAAGCACATATTTCCCTCTGATTTACCAATGAGAAAACTGACGGAGGGGAAGAGGAAACTTGTTCAAGGCCATGTAGCTGGTAAATTGCAATTAGGAATCCAGTCAAAGTCTATGGCTTCCCCATTATTGTCCTCGTCTAGCAGAACTGCTAAATAACTTTACATTGTGAGATTATATTGGGAATTAATAGGGAAAAGGATTTTGGCATGAGAAATTTGGGCCAAAAATATGGGTATTGGGGATGTGGACCCATGTGTTTTAGAAAAGCATGTTGGGACTTCCCTGGTGGCTCAGTGGTTAAGAATCCACCTGCCAATGCAGGGAACACGGGTTAGATCCCTGGTCCGGGAAGATCCCACATGCCGTGGAGTAACTAAGCCCGTGCGCCACAACTACTGAGCCTGCGCTCTAGAGGCTGCGTGACACAACTACTGAGCCCATGTGCCACAACTACCAAAGCCCACGTGCCTAGAGCCCATGCTTCACAACAAGAGAAGCCACCGCAATGAGAATCCCACACACTGCAACGAAGAGCAACCCCCGCTCGCCACAACAAGAAAGCCTGGGCGCAGCAATGAAGACCCAACGCAGCCAAAAACAAATTAAAAAAAAAAAAGCATGCTGTCATTTACCTTTTGTTCAACAGGAAAATATCAATTGTAAGGAGAACGGTAAAATAGGTAAAATTCTGACTGGAGTTTTCATAATATTACCATTTTTTACCTCTTGCCAGGCACTGTTCTAGGCACTTAACATATAATCTTGCTTACCTGTGTAATCATAGCAACTCTGTGAGGCAGATGTTCTTTGCCTCATAGGTGAAGGATGCAGAGAGAGGTAGAGTAACTTGCTCAAGGTGAAATATATTTTAAGTCATAGGCTGGAATTGAACTCAGGTTTGTCTGACTTCAAAGTCTGCCTTCCACAATTCTATACAAAAACAAATGAAAAATTGAGAATAAAATTAAAGTTACCAGGGAGCTATTCTGTTGTGAAAGTATTACCATTATCAAGATTATGATTGTTTTCCTCTATTGCTCCAGAAACTGTATGCTTTACAAAAAGTTCTTATTTTTAAAAATCGGGATTACAAAATTTTTTTTCATTTTTATTGTGGTAAGAACACTTAGCATGAGATATACCTTCTTAACAGATTTTTAAGTGTACATCATGATATTGTTAACTATAGGCACAATGTTGTACAGTCGATCTCTAGAACTTTTGCATCTTACTTAACTGAAACTTTATGCCTGTTGATTAGCAACTCCCCATTTTCCCCGCCCCCTAGTCCCTGGCAACCACCATTCTACTCTCTGCTTATATGAGTTTGACTATTTTAGATACTTCATGTAAGTGGAATGCAGTATTTTGTCCTTCTATGATTGGCTTATTTGACTTAGCTTAATGTCCTCAAGGTTCATTCCATGTTGTCAAATGTTGCAGAATTGCCTTCTTCTTTAAGGCTGAATAGTATTCCAATGTATGTATATACTACATTTTCTCTATTCATTCATCCAGCAGATGAACATTTAGGCTTCCACATCTTGGCTGTTGTAAATAGTGCTACAGTTAACATGGAAGTGCTAATATCTCTTTGAGATTCTGATTTCAGTTCTTTTAGATAAATACTCAGAAGTGGGATTCCTGAATAGAAGTAGGGTAGTTCTATTTTTAACTTTTTGAGGATCCTCTACACCGTTTCCCGTAGTGGCCACACCATTCCGCTTTCCCACCAACATGGATCATAAGGTTTTATATAATAGAGTTGTGAACTTGTCACATTTGTTTCCTAATTTGATGTGCAGTTTTGTTTCTAGCTAGTCAAATCTCATTCTTCTAGTACATTTTTCTTTTGGAAATGTAAGTAATTAATTGATCCATAATTTTAGTGTATAGTATATGTGTCTGACTTTTTTTTTAACCAATGATTATCTTGTCTCAACTTTATTGGATTATCCATTCTTCCCCACCACCACTCCCCTGCCCCCAAATTTGAAATGTGACCTTTATCATACATTAAAGTTTTAAATAAACATATTCCTAGATTTGATAGTCTGTTTCATTGATCTCTCTTTTCCATCACAGTGTTTTCAATATAAATATAAACTGTTATATTTAAGTTTGATATCTGATACAGCAATTTACTCTCAACAATACTTACCTAGCTGTGAGCATTTTTAAGCTTCTCAGCAAGGACTGCCAGATTGTTCTCCAGCATGATACTAAGACATGCCTCATCCAGAAAGCTAATTGCTGTTTTCTCTGTACCCACACAGAAATGGAGTTTTGAGCTTTTTAGTTATTTATGTGAAGACTATTTAAATGTTTTCTTTACCCTTAAGCAATCTGTATGAGAGAGCTCATTAAAACCTAGGCTCTGGATCCCGTGTTACTTACATACTAGTTAAGTGACATTTGACAAATCATCTAACCCCTCTTAGTTTAAGAATTAACTGTAAAAGGAGGGCACAAGATGTCCCTTAACATTTTGAGTCAAGCCTGTTATTTTTTGTTTTGTTTTGTTTTTGTTTTGTTTTTTGCGGTACGCGGGCCGGGCCTGTCACTGTTGTGGCCTCTCCCGTTGCGGAGCACAGGCTCCGGACGCGCAGGCTCAGCGGCCATGGCTCACGGGCCCAGCCGCTCCGCGGCACGTGGGATCTTCCCGGACCGGGGCACGAACCCGTGTCCCCTGCACCGGCAGGCGGACTCTCAACCACTGCGCCACCAGGGAAGCCCAAGCCTGTTATTTTTTTTCCTTAAACTTTAATTTTTTTAAAACTAGATAATATGCATGTAAGAGTCCTTCCCATCCCTGTGCCCTAGCCACAAAGTTCCATTCCTGGAAGCACTAGTGTTACAGTTTATATTCTTCCTGTCAGGGGTGTTTTATGTATACATATGTATATGTGTGTGTATAAACATATGTATCTTGTGCATATGAAATATATATACATATATATTCATTTTCCTTTTGAAAAATAAAATATTCCATACACACCATTTGGCACCTTGTTTTTTTCTGTATTAACAATTTGTCTTTGGAATTAATCTATAAAGTACATAAAAGTTTCATTCTCTTTATAGCTATATGATATTTCATTATTTGGATGGACCAAAATTTATTTAAGCATTTCCTATTGATGGACATTTAAATTCTAAACTTATGCTATTAGAAACAGTTCTGCAAAAAATAAAATTTCTGCATAAATTTCATATCTGTAAGATAAATTGCTAGGCATGTAATTGCTATGTCAAAGGGTATGTGGACTTTAATCATATATGTGTACACACACACACACACACCCCTTCAAGTTGCCCTTCACAGAAGTTCTATCAATTAATAGTCCTACCAGCAATGTATGAGACTGCTGATTTCTCCCCACTCTCAATAATACAGGATGTTATAAAGTTTATGTTTTGCCAAACTGATAATTTTAATTTATCATTATGAATGATGGTGAGGATCTCATGTGTTTAAGAGCCATCTCTATTTCCTTTACTGTTAACTGACAGTCCCTATTGACGGTTAATATCTTCTGCTCATTTTTCTACTGGGTGACTGACCTTTTATGATTTGATATCTTTATCTATCAGGGGAATTGTTTCTTTGTGACAAATTTTTTTTCCTCCAGTTTATCAATTTGGCTTTGATTCTGTTTATGCTTTGAATTTGCAGGAAGTCATTTTGGTATAGTTGAATAAATGTTTTCCATTATAGCTTCTGGTTATTATTTCAAACTCTGAAAAGTCTTCTCTGATATAAATTTCTTCCACTGGTTTCTTTAGGTATTTTTATAGTTTTTGGTTTTATAGTTTATGGGTGTTTTTCTTTTTCAACCTTGGCTTATATGAAGATTTTCCTGTTATAAGAGATAAGGAATGGATCCAAACCCTCTTTCTTCTTACAGATTAAGCCTAGTTCTTTAAGGCATGTTAAAATTTAGCCAAACTCTTACAAAATGCTCTTTCAGTCTCATTTAGCCTGCAGACTTGACTTGGAAAAAACATCAATGGGTACTCACTTATCTGGCTTGTCATTTCAAAAGGTCAGTTTATTATAGTATTTTTAAGTAATTCATTGTTTTTTGAACATGTGTCAGGCACTGTCTTAGGCACTGGAGATACAGGGATGAATAAAATGGGGGAGGCAGAAGTAAACAACTAAAGTAATACCATAATTTTAGATAGAGATTGCTGTCATCTAGAAAATAAAGGTAGGGACTTCCCTGGTGGTCCAGTGGCTAAGACTCCGTGCTACCAATGCAGGGGTCCAGGTTCGATCCCTGGTCAGGGAACTAGATCCCACATGCCACAACTAAGAGTTCGCATGCTGCAACTAAAGATCCTGCACACAGCAACTAAGACCCAGCGCAGCCAAATAAATGCATAAGTATTAAGACAAAAAAAAGAAAATAAAGGTAGAAAATGCCGTTAACTTCATGAAAGACATGAGGTCCCCTGTTAAAAAGAGGAAATGATAACAGTCTGTTGTGACTTGTCTCTTCTGATCACATCTTCCTGAAAATTCAGGAATTACTGTATTAGATATCTATTGCTGCGTAACAAATCACCCCAAACTTAGTGGCTTAAAACAACAATGAACATCTCACACAGTATCTGTATGTCAGAAATCTGGAAGCAGCTTATTTGGGTGGTCCTAGTTTGGGGTCTTTCATGAGGCTGCCATCATCCAAAGGTTTGACTGGAGCTGGAAGTTATACTTCCAAGATGGTCACTTATGCTGGCAAGTCGATGCTTGCTTTTGGTGGGAGCTTCAGTTCCACACCATGCAGATCCCTCATAGGCTACTTGAGGGTCCTCACACATGACAGCTTTCTCACCCAGGGCAGGTGAGCTAAGAGAGCAAGGCACAATGTCTTTTATCACCTAACATCAGGAGTCACACAACACCATTTTCACAGAATCTATTGGTTAAACAGGTCAGCCCTATTCAGCGTGAGAGAGAACCACACAAAGGTGTAAATACCAAGAGATAATCATCACTGGGGGCCATCTTGGCATCTGGCTACCACAATCACTAATTGGTCAAATATTCTAGACAGAAAAATGAAGTGCAGTGGGAGTTCAGTCTCTCACTCATTTGTAGTCAAAGTTGTCTACGTTTGAACTTTATAAATTAAAAAAATTTTGTCTATAATGATTTTTATAAAGAGAAATTAATTTTCAAATAATACATTGAAAATGTATAAAGCTACATATACAACTAATTTGTTCAGCTATGAACATACATCTCCATACTTCACTGCTGCTTCGCCTTTACTTGGTCCACAATGAAATCTCCTGCAACTCCACAGATAAATGTTACTTTATAGCACATTTCAACTACTTCATGCATCATTCACTGCATCAGCTTTGCTCTTAGGCTGGCTTCCTTCAAGCCAAGACGGTTGATGCAGCCTCAGACTTAACAAGGTTCACTGGCAGAAAAAAGGGATCATCTCTTTTAGTATCTCGTCAAGATTAAGAAAACCCTTCCCTAAAATGCTCCATCAGATATCTTTTCATATCTCTTCAGGCTAAAATGGAGTCACATGCTCACCCTTTAACTAAACATTGGCTTAGTCCAATGAGGATTTATCCCGCAGCTAGAGATGGGTTTACCTTTCTCTGCTCAAATTCGGAGAGATGGATACTGAGCAAGATCAAAGTCTGTTTGCAAAGAACATGAGTGAACGGGTACGGATAGCAAGTAGGCAACCATCAGGGGCTGCTTAACACTTAAGACATATTGCTTTGTAGTATAGTAATTTACATATCCTCCTTCCCATTCATTTTTAAGCTTTTTGAGGATAGATTATACATCTTATTCATGTTTCTTAGCATTTGCTCAGTGCCTTACACACAATGGGCATTCACTATTTTACTTGGATTTTAAAACTCCCCAAAGAGAATTTCGTATTGGATAGATGGTTTTGAAATTACTTATGATTCTTTGGATTTACAAAATATTTTCTTCTAAAACTTTAACAGACTTCCAGGAGTATTTACTTTTATACTTTCATACTCTATGAGGCAGAAGGAAAGAACTGCTGTGCACTAGTTTCATTACCAAAAAAAAAAAAAAAAAAAAACGAAAAAAACCCAACCCTTTTATTTGATATTTTTCAAAGTCTTACAGTCAACAAGCAAGAGAATTTAGATTTCTTGAATCTCAGTCTAAAGTTATTTTCCTTTGTCCATATTGCCTTTAAAAAGACTACTCCTTCTTTAACCAAAATATTCAAGTAACCCATTATTACATGTAACTGTTATGGTACTAATCATGCTTTTTTTTCTTCTTCTTCTTCCCCCATCCCCTAAATTAATCATGGTTATAAAACTTTTTGCTTGGAGGTCATAATCTGCAGACTGATAGAGGAATTAAAATGTGAAGGTTATGAGCTAGAAACATTTCAACCTTAAAGAAAAAGGTTCTTCCTGTGAACAAGGCCAGAATTGACATCACAACATAACTTGATTAGACTTTTCAAAGAGATGAATACGTATTTTGTTCCTTAATTTAACACCTACTTATTCACTTTTTCTTTTGTTCTTTTCAGATGGGCTGAAACAGTATTACTTAAGTATTATTAAATCTGGACTTAAGAGAACATTAAGATGAGCCCCTTCAACTATAGGTAACTGATATTTACAGCTCGGGGACTACCACACAATCTGGGAAATGTTAACTGAATCCTTGGAGTAAATAAGGCGAGGTTGTCCAGACCTAAGACTCTGCTCTCTACAGACCCACCCTTATCTCTCTTAGGGAGGCAATATTTAGGTGCCGCTTGCCTTAGATCCTCACTATATTTAGTAAGAGAATTGGTGATTTGCACGGCTGTCTCCATTGCTAGACTCTAGGCAACTTATGGTTAAGGATGCCGCCTTTTCATACCTTTACCTCAGTGCCAAACACGTACTGGGGCTTAATAAATACTCGTTGAATGAAGAAATTTTTTGCTGTCTATGAGGTAGTGATGGAATTGTCCTTGCTCTTGAAAAGTTACCAGTCTCGGGGCTTCCCTGGTGGCGCAGTGGTTAAGAATCCTCCTGGGCTTCCCTGGTGGCGCAGTGGTTGAGAGTCCGCCTGCCGATGCAGGGGGCACAGGTTCGTGCCCCGGTCTGCGAGAATTTCACGTGCCGCGGTGCGGCTGGGCCCGTGAGCCATGGCCACTGAGCCTGCGCATCCGGAGCCTGTGCTCCGCAGCCGGAAAGGCCGCAGCAGGGAGAGGCCCGCGTACCGCAAAACAAACAAACAAACAAAAAAAGAATCCTCCTGCCAATTCTGGGGACACGGGTTCAAGCCCTGGTCCGGGAAGATCCCACATGCCGCAGAGCAACTAAGCCCGTGCACCACAACTACTGAGCCGGCGCTCTAGAGCCTGCGAGCCACAAATACTGAGCCCGGGTGCCACAACTACCGAAGCCCACGCACCCAGAGCCTGTGCTCCGCAACAAGAAAAGCCACTGCAATGAGAAGCCAGCGCACCACAACAAAGAGTAGCCTCTGCTCGCTGCAACTAGAGAAAGCCCGCGCACAGCAATGAAGACCAAACTCAGGCCAGAAAAAAAAAAAAAAGTTACCAGTCTCTACATCTTCCCGATAGAAAGAATCTTACTCAAAGGCAAACAGACTTCCCGTTGTTAAATGCTTTTGAACAAAATTCCAAGTCATGAGTTATTCGGCTTTGCACTCACTCATTTTAACCAACCTCTCCTCCACTCCTCCCTTCCATCTTTGGAGCCTCTGCTACATCTCTCAGCATTCTCAATACACCTTTATGTGTACTTGATGGGATACCTGATGTTTTCCTCTCTTGGAAATCACCCTACTGTATATACACTGTTTACTCTTTTAACTGTCTTCGCATCTGGTAACCTATGGCCTCCCTCATCCCAGATCAAAGATTTAAGGTTTCCAAGCAGGAACAAAAAAAAAGTTTGCCAATGCTACTGTGATTTCATGACTTAAGAGAACACTTAAAACTTGCAACAAAGGACATCTGAAATCCTGTAAGATGCACAACTCCCACTGTCTATCAAGGGGCATTCATTTTCTCCTCCTGCTTCTGACTTGCAAAATTTACAAGCTAATTTTGTTTGCTTGACCCACAATACCAAATGTCCACTCTATCTCAGATAACTGGCATCTGGGTCTCTTATCTACACAAACTTGTTACTGAAAAGCCCTTGGTTTTGAAGTTAGTGGATAGCGGAAATATCATTTCACACTCTAAGCCCGAGTCTGATTTGAAATTGGGTCGATTTCATGCACGGTCTGTGGAATTCTCCCAGACTGCTGGCCTGTTTCCCACTTTGCACGCCTAGGCAGATTTTGGGACAGAATTACGCTTCTCTAGGTATTTGCTTGCACAAGAGTTTACTGAAACGGTCTCCATTGTGCAAACTCTGTCTTTCCAACGTTAACCAACGTTAAAGTTAAGCCCAAGGAGATGCACCAACGCGTTACGCCGAACTTGCGCATTCCCGCAGCGGCTCTCTGAGCTGGCCTGCGAACTCCCTCGCAGCCACTCCTGGCCTCCGCGGCGTGGTCTTTCCCTCCCGCCACATTGCCGCCAGTGAGTCGTCGGATATTCCTTCTCCAGTGCCCCTCCCTCCGCCCGCCGGTCCTTTCCCGGCCTCCTCGGGTTCCTCCCAACCTGCCCCGCGCAGGCTGCGGCTCTGCCGTCAGCCGTCGCCCCTCCCCCTCTCCCGGACCTAGAGCGCCGCTCCGCCCCGCCCCCCGCGCAGGCAGCCGTCCCCTACATCCGGGTACCGACTCCAGCCGCCCAGACTCTGGCACTATGGTCATGGCGGAGGGGACGGCAGTGCTGAGGCGGAACAGGCCGGGCACCAAGGCCCAGGTACTATCTCTGCACCTCTGGTGGAGGGGAGAGGGGACTCTTGGTGCCGAGCTGCGCCGCACCTGGAAGGTGGATGCTTCTGCGAGGAGGTTGGGCCGCGGCGACAGGCGGGCGGGCAGGGGCACTGGTGCCCGGCCTGCTCTTCCGGAGCCTCAGCCCCTTGGTTTGGCTGAGGCGGCGGCGGCCCGCGAGGTCTGCGGAGCTCCGATTGGACGGTGGGCGTGAGGGGCGCGTGGGGGCCGCTGAGGCCCGGGACTGGGAGCCTGTCAGCAGTGACTGCTTGTCCTCGCTTCTCCCCTGATCCCCAGTGACCAGGTTCGGGGAGGGGCGCGGCCGGCCGGGTGGAGACCCCCGGGGTTCCGTTAGGGTCGGGGCTGCCAGGGTGGGAGGGGTGTAAACAACAGCCTACCTCGTCCTGGTTTCCATTTCCTACCTGGCCTGTGACGTGCCCGACTTCTGCCATCCAGCTTGTCTAGCCGGATCCGGGAGTCGATAATTTACTTTATCCTCCTCCTCCTGCTGTTTGCCATTGACCACTTCTTTCCGTAGCTGTTCTCTGGTCCAGCAAGTTTTCATCATCAGGCTGGGACTTGTTAGATGCCATTCCTTGTGAATTTCCTTGTTACTATATGTGAAGCATAGGGAATGAACTTATTATAATTTTATCACCTTTTAGTAGGGTAGTACTTGGGGTGAATTGGTGCTTATTTCAGTATTGATTCTTGGGATTTGCCAAAGACGGGATGCTTCACATTCTTAAAAAAATCAAATACACCTCATCTGATTAATCTGCCAGGTAAAATGCCTTGCGATTGAGTACAGACTCCAAAATCGGAAGAGATGTGTTAAAAATGTAATTTTAAAGAAAAAGAGACGGAGGGGGAGGAAACCAGAAACAACCGTAGAGCTATGACAGTATGCCAGAGAATACATTTTAATATCTTGCACAGAATTTTGGAAAGGGAGTTCTTTCAAAGGGAACTTTTAGATACAGACAGCTTCCTAGATGCATGTTACAGAAAAGGAAACTGAAGCCCAGAGATTAGACTGCATTTGCTCAAGGTTGCACAGTCTCCAGATTCGATTCTTAGTTCATTAGTGACCTTTTCTTTTTAACAAGTTGCTTCTAGTTACTTGAATTCTAGAGTTTAGTTGGGAAGCCTTTTTTTATAAAGTCACATGTGTCAGTTCTACTGGCAATTTTGTGGTCATACTACATGGAATTTATATATTATTTATGCTTTTACTGTTTCTAAACTTTCTTTCTTTATAAATGATCTTTTCTCAGATACCTTTAATTCTTTTTCTGTGGCAGCATTATTTCTGACTCTTTTAAGTGATCAACTTTTATGTTTTTAAATTCAGAAATGGACTTTTGTACTCACATTCTGAGAACCATCCATTTTTACTTATTCAAAAGTTCTTAATTTTGAAAGGTTAGAGAATCATAGATTTTAACTCAATATTGTAACACACCTGTTTGCTGTGTTGTTATGAGTAAGTCACCTATAAGAAAACTCCTTTGCTTTTTTCCAGATGGTCATCGATCAAGGTTGTTAAATAAAATGTATTAGAAAAGGTTAAGATTTTTTTAAAAAAGGACTATTTAAGCAGCATTCTGTCATACCCCTTGTCTATCACACTGATTTCCTTCAGTGAAAGGGGTCTATTCTAAAATGATTTATTTAGAACTATAATAGAGTAGGTAGAGTATCTTCCTCCTTTTTTATTTTTAATTGGTTAGATTGGGTTATAAGCACAAAGTTGGTTTTCAGTAAACGTTTAACTGAATTAGATGAGAATGTTCATTAGGCTGGATTTTTGTCTCCTGTTGTTTTTTTTTTTTTAGAATATTTATTTATTTATTTGGTTGTGCCAGGTGTTAGTTGTGGCAGGCAAGCTCCTTAGTTGCAGCTCGCTGGCTCCTTAGTTGTGGCATGTGAATTCTTAGTTACGGCATGCATGTGGGATCTAGTTCCCTGACCAGGGATTGAACCCAGGCCCCCTGCACTGGGAGCGTGGAGTCTTAACCAGTGTGCCACCAGGGAAGTCCCTTGGCTCCTCTTTTAAGTGTTTAAAGTATATCACAGTTATGATGAGGCAAAGCATTTAATTTCCAATTAACTTTTTTACATGTTTTCTGTGTACCACTATATGTGTTTTCTAATATTTTAAAAACAAAATATTCTACAAACTATCTTTTCTTTTTTTTTAAAAACGAAAGAATAGGCAAAGCGTATTGATAGAAACAGTTTTCACTACAAATCAGAAAGGAAGAATTTAAAAACTACTTTCTGGTGATATGTAGATGATGTCTAGGAAAAGACACCCTAGAACAATTTCCAGAAAGTTGTTTTTATTTCTTGACATTTTAAAATAAAGTTCATTTTCATTCAGATAAGGCAACTATTTAAAAAAAGATATGAAATGCTTAAGACACTTAAAAAGGTGTACCATACCCATCACCTACTCTAAGAACTAGGAGATTACTAATATAGTTAAATCCCTCTGTATTGTGATATTCTGTCTTCTGCCCACTCCCAGCCAGTAATGGTGATTATCATTCCTTTTTTTTCCTTTATACTTTTATTATATATGCATTATATTCATAAGTATGTTTTGCACTTTCTTAAACTTTTATTCATGTGGTATCATGCACTGTATTCTGCAGCTTGCTCCAATTTTTCCTCATGGCCTTTGGAGACTTAATCCATGTTGATCGATACAGGGTTATGGATTGTTGGTTTACTACTACCTTTTCTCAGACATTTATTGAGTACCTACAATGCGTTGGACAATGCGCACCTACAAGGGATATATTTCAGCAGTCAAATGGAAAGGTTCTTAACCACTTAGGGGAACGTCTATGAACTGAACTATCTATAGAGAAATTCAGAACCAGTGCAAAGTGATCCACAGAAATATTCCCCTTAAGAGAAGGTTGTTCCGTTTAGATGACTGCTTTTTGATGGAGCTTATATTTTGATTTAGAAATTTAAAACACCATTTGGAATTGGAATTATAATTTATAATGTCTGTCTTAAATAATATTTATGGAGTAGTAACTACTACTAACTCTAGCTATTCTCTTTGGGTAAAAACTGATTCAGTTTTTTACTGCCTGGAGATTGTTTTTTTTCAGTATAACATTTAGAAAAATATTTAACTATCAAACAAAAAAGTGATAGGCTTATCAATTAAGTAATACATGAGAGGTTTATGGGAGCCATATTTGAGGGATTTGTGACTGAAAAAAGTATAGCTTATAGTTCAATTAAATAAAATCTTGGTGTTCATTTAAAACATTGAATAAAATTCCTTTAACTTATTCACTAATAATCACATTGTTTACCGTATGAGGGCTTTTCTTCTCTGGTATAACTTCGGATCTTTATTAAGAATTGAAATTAATCATAATAGTATTGCATCTTCTTTGTAACTTTGTACGTGCTTTAATCATGAATTTTTTTTATAGGATTTCTATAATTGGCCTGATGAATCCTTTGATGAAATGGACAGTACACTAGCTGTTCAGCAGGTAATAACAATAGCTGCTTTTGCAACTCTAATAACCTAAGCATTTTATTTCCTTTGGCATAGTTAAATATTTCTGTAACTTTTAGCACAAACCAGAATCCATGGAATTAATGGGATACCTGTTTGAAACTTTTATCAAACCGCATTTTAAGATGGCATATTAGGGCTTCCCTGGTGGCACAGTGGTTAAGAATCTGCCTGCCAATGCAGGGGACAAGGGTTCAAGTCCTGGTCTGGGCAGATCCCACATGCCGCAGAGCAACTAAGCCTGTGCGCCACAACTACTGAGCCTGCACTGTACAGCCCGCAAGCCACAACTACTGAAGTCCACATGCCTAGAGCCAGTGCCCCACAACACAAGAAGCCACTGCAATGAGAAGCCTGCGCACTGCATCAAAGAGTAGCCCCCACTCACTGCAACTAGAGGAAGCCCGTGCACAGCAATGAAGACCCAACACAGCCATAAATAAATAAATAAATAAATTTATTTTAAAAAAGAATGTATTGTTCAATCAGTAAATATTTAATGGGCTAGCAAAGAGATAGGCCTTGTGGAGGATACAGAAATATAAACCTGGAGCTCTATGCCTGGAAATTGGCAAAAATTAAGAGGAAAAATGTGCACATATTTTTCCCTTTAAAAGTAGAGTTTTGTCCTGATACTTCATTGAATTTGTTTATTAGTCCTAACTATTTTTTTGTGTAATCTTTTGGGTTTTCTACATATGAGATTATTTCATGTGCAAACAACTAAATTTACTTCTTTTCCAGTCTGGATGCCTTTTATTTCTTTTTCTTGCCTAATTGCTCTGGCTGGAACTTGCAGTAGTATTTTGAATAGACATGGCAACAGCAGGCATCCTTATCTTGTGCCTGATCTTAGCAGAAAGCTTTCAGTCTTCCATGTTGAGTATGATGTTTGCTGTAGGTTTTTCATATTTGGCCTTTATTATGTTGAGTTAATTTCTTCTTAGTTCTGGTTTGTCGAGCGTTTTTATCATAAAAAGGTGTTGAATTTTGTCAAATGCTTTTTCTGCACCAATTGAGATAATTGTATATTTTTTTTCCCTTCATTCTGTTAACGTGGTATATTATATTGATCAATTTTTGTATGTTGAACCATCCTTGCATTCTAGGAATAAATCCCATTTGGTCATGGTGTATAATTTTAATTTGCTGCCGAATTTGGTTTGCTAGGATTTTTGCATCAGTGTTCATAAGGGATATTGGTTTCTAGTTTTCTTAGAGTATCTTTGTCTGGCTTTTGTATTAGGAATGCTGCTGTAGTGGAGTTAGGAAGTATTCCCTTCTCTTCAATTTTTTGGAAGAGTTTGAGAAGGATTGATGTTAGTTCTTTAAATATTTAGTAAAATTCACCAGTGAAGCCGTCAGGTCCAGGGCTTTTCTTTGGTTGCACAACATTGTGAATGCAAGTAAGCCACAGAACCGTACACTTAAAAATGGTTAAAATGACTAGCCTTTCCACATTGAATGGTTTTGGTACCCTTGTCAAAAATCATTGGACTATATATGTGAGGGTTTATTTCTAGTTCCTCTATTCAGTTCCATTGGTTTATATGTGTATCCTTATGTCAGTACCACACTGTTTTGTTGTTGTTGTTGTTTTTTGGCCACACAGCGTGGGGGAATCTTAGTTCCCCAAACCAGGAATTGAACCCGTGCCCCCTGCAGTGGAAGCTCAGAGTCCTAACCACTGGACCACCAACGAATTCCCAGTACCCCACTATTTCGACTACTATAGCTTTGTAGTAAGTCTTGAAATTGGTAGGTCTGTATCCTCCAACTTATGTTTTCTTCTTTTTTTTTTTTAATTTATTTATTTTTGGCTGTGTTGGGTCTTTGTTGTTGTGCTTGGGCTTTCTCTAGATGCGGTGAGCGGGGGCTACTCTTCCTTGCAGTGCACAGTCTTCTCATTGCAGTGGCTTCTCTTCTTGCAGAGCACGGGCTCTAGGTGCGCAGGCTTCAGTAGTTGTGGCTCCTGGTTCTAGAGTGCAGGCTCAGTAGATGTGGTGCATGGGCTTAGTTGCTCCACGGCATTTGGGATCTTCCCGGACCAGGGATTGAACCCTTGTCCCCTGCATTGGCAGGCCGATTCTCAACCACTGCGCCACCAGGGAAGCCCCCAATTTGTGTTTTCTTTTCAAGATTATTTTGGCTATTTGGTGCCCGTTGCAATTACATATAAATGTGAGAATCAGCTTTTCCATTTCTACAAAAAAGACTTGGAATTTTGATAGAGATTGCACAGAATATGTAGATTGCTTTAGGTTATGCAAGTTTTGAAGTTTTCAGTATGCAAGTATTTAATCTCCTGATTTAAACTTATTCCTAGGTATTTTATTCTTTCAGATACTGTTGTAGATGGAGTTGCTTTCTTTTTTTTTCTAATTTTTATTATCATTTTTTATTGAAGTAGAGTTGATTTGCAATGTTTCAGGTGTACAGCAAGGTGATTTAGTTATATTTAGATGTAGATATATCAATATACAGGAGTTCCTTTCTTAATTTTCTTTTTGAATTGTTCATTGAAGGTGTATAGAAACACAACTGATTTTTGTATTTTTTTTTTTTTTTTTTTTTTTTTTTTTTTTTTTTTTTGCGGTACGCGGGCCTCTCACTGTTGTGGCCTCTCCCGTTGCGGAGCAAAGGCTCCGGACGCGCAGGCTCAGCGGCCATGGCTCACGGGCCCAGCCGCTCCGCGGCATGTGGGATCCTCCCGGACCGGGGCACGAACCCGTGTCCCCTGCATCGGCAGGCGGACTCTCAACCACTGCGCCACCAGGGAAGCCCTGATTTTTGTATTTTGATCTTGTATCCTACTACTTCACTGAATTCATTTCTTTGCTTTATGAGCTTTCCTGTGGATTCTTTGGGATTTCTCTATATAGGATCATGTCATCTGTGCCTTTTATTCATTTATTTACTGTCTAATTGTTCTCGCTGGAATTTAAGTACAGTATTGAATAGCATGAAAACAGGCATCCTTGTCTCATTTATGATTTTTTTTTGGCGGCGGGGCCATGCTGTGTGGCTTGCAGGATCTTAGTTCCCCGACCAAGGATTGAACCCAGGCCGTTGGCAGTGAAAGCACAGAGTCCTAACCATTGGGCCATCAGGAAATTCCCTTATTTCTGATTTTTTTTTTTTTTTTTTTTTTTTTTTGTGGTACGCGGGCCTCTCACTGCTGTGGCCTCTTCCGTTGCGGAGCACAGGCTCCAGACGCGCAGGCTCAGCGGCTATGGCTCACGGGCCCAGCTGCTCCACGGCATGTGGGATCTTCCCGGACCAGGGCACGAACCTGTGTCCCCTGCATCGGCAGGCAGACTCTTGACCACTGCGCCACCAGGGAAGCCCCCTTATTTCTGATTTTAGAGGGAAACCTTTCAGTCTTTCACCATTGAGTATGAGTAACATCATACCTGTGGGTTTTTCAAAATGCCCTTCATCATATTGAGGAAGTTCTCTCATATACCTAGTTTTCTGTTTTTGTCGTGAAGGGTGTTGGATTTTGTCAGATGACTTTTCTGCATTAATTGATATGCTTGTGTTTTTTCCTCTGTATATTAATGTAGTGTATTACATTGGTTAATTTTTTTTTTTTTAATGTTGAACTACCTTTTATTCCTTGCAGCTTTCTTTTGATTCGTGTTTGTATGGTATATATTTTTTTCCATCCTTTTACTTTTTTTTTTTTCTGATGCAGTTCCTTTATTATCAGGAAACAGTGTCATTATCAAATTTATCCTTTTACTTTTAACCTACTTATATCATTATATTTGAAGTAAGTTTCTCATAAACAGTATAGTTGGGTCATATTTCTTTGGTCTTTCTGACAGTCCTTGTCTTTTAACTGGTATATTTAGGCCATTTAATGTGAATATGGTTATTGATAGATATGTTTAGATTTAGAATTACCATTTTATTACTTGTTTTTAGTTTCCTCTTCTTTTTTCTGTTTCCTTTTTCTGCCTTTTTAAGGGTTATTTGAGCATTTTAGTATTCTATTTTAATTTATTCTAATTTTGATTGTATCTCATATAATTTTTTTGATGATTGCTCTAGAGATTACTAAGTTCATGCTTAACTCTTCAGTCTATTTAGAGTCAGTATTTTACTGCTTCAATTGAAATGTAGAAACTGTCATCATTTGGACCATTTTACTCTCCTCCTTTATGCTTTAGTTATGTATATTACATCTACATACATTGAAGACCCCACCAGACAATATTACATTTTTTGCTTTCATCTGCCAAACATATTTTAAAGATCAAGAGAAGAATGGTCTAATATATATTTATACCCAGATATTAATATAATTGCTGTTGCTCCTGATAGTCTAAGTTTCTTTCTGGTATTATTTTTTTCCTTCTAACTAAAGAGCTTCCTTTAGCAGTTCTTTTAGAGCCGTCTGCTGGCTAGGAATTCTCCTTAGCTTTAATTTTTTAATTTAATTTTATTTATTTTTTTGTACAGCAGATTCTTATTAGTTATCTATTTTATACATATTAGTGTTATATGTCAATCCCAATCTCCCAATTCATCCCACCACAATGAACCCCCTGCCACTTTCCCTGCTTGGTGTCCATACGTTTGTTCTCTACATCTATGTCTCTGATTCTGCTCTGCATACTGGTTCATCTGTACCATTTTTCTAGGTTCCACGTATATGCGTTAATATACGACATTTGTTTTTCTCTTTCTGATTTACTTCACTCTGTATGACAGTCTCTAGATCCATCCACATCTCTACAAATGACCAAATTTCATTCCTTTTTATGGCTGAGTAATATTCCATTGTATATATGTACCATATCTTCTTTATCCATTTGTCTGTCGATGGGCATTTAGGTTCCTTCCATGACCTGGCTATTGTAAATAGTGCTGCAATGAATATTGGGGTGCATGTGTCTTTGAATTATGGTTTTCTCTGGGTATATGCCCAGTAGTGGGATTGCTGGATCATATGTTAATTCTGTTTTTAGTTTTTTAAGGAACCTCCATACTGTTCTCCATAGTGGCTGTATCAATTCACATTCCCACCAGCAGTGCAAGAGGGTTCCCTTTTCTCCACACCCTCTGCAGCATTTGTTGTTTGTAGATTTTCTGACGGTGCCCATTCTAACTGGTGTGAGGTGATACCTCATTGTAGTTTTGATTTGCATTTCTCTAATGATTAGTGATGTTGAGCAGCTTTTCATGTGCTTCTTGGCCATCTGCATGTCTTGTTTGGAGAAATGTCTATTTAGGTCTTCTGCCCATTTTTTGATTGGGTTGTTTGTTTTTTTAATGTTGAGCTGCATGAGCTGTTTATATATTTTGGAGATTAATCCTTTGTCCATTGATTCATTTGCAAATATTTTTCCCCCTTCTGAGGGTTTTTTTTTTGTCTTGTTTGTAGTATACTTTGCTTTGCAAAAGCTTTTAAGTTTCATTAGGTCTCATTTTTTTTTTTTTTTGTCTCATTTGTTTTTGTTTTTATTTCCATTACTCTAGGAGGTGGATCAAAAAAGATCTTGCTGTGATATATGTCAGTGTGCTTCCTATGTTTTCCTCTAAGAGTTTTATAGTGTCCGGTCTTACATTTAGGTTTCTAATCCATTTTGATTTTATTTTTGTGTATGGTGTTAGGGAGTGTTCTAATTTCATTCTTTAATGTAGCCGTCCATTTTCCCAGCACCACTTATTGAAGAGACTGTCTTTTCTCCATTGTATATCCTTGCCTCCTTTGTCATAGATTAGTTGACCATAGGTGCGTGGGTTTATCTCTGGGCTTTCAGTCCTGTTCCATTGATCTATATTTCTGTTTTTGTGCCAGTATCATATTGTCTTGATTACTGTAGCTTTGTAGTATAGTCTGAAGTCACAGAGACTGATACATCCAGCTCGGTTTTTTTCTCTCAAGACCACTTTGGCTATTCGGGGTCTTTTGTGTCTCTATACAAATTTTAAGATTTTATGTTCTAGCTGTGTAAGAAATTCCATTGGTAATTTGATAGGGATTGCATTGAATCTGTAGATTGCTTTGGGTAGTATAGTCATTTTCACAATATTGATTCTTCCAATCCAAGAACATGGTATATCTCTCCATCTGTTTGTGTCATCTTTGATTTCTTTCATCAGTGTCTTATAGTTTTCTGAGTGTAGGTCTTTTACCTCCTTATGTAGGTTTTATTCCTACATATTGTATTCTTTTTGTTGCAATGGTGAATGGGATTATTGCCTTAATTTCTCTTTCTGATATTTCATTGTTAGTGTATAGGAATGTAAGAGATTTCTGTGTATTAATTTTGTATCCTGCAACTTTACCAAATTCATTGATTAGCTCTAGTAGTTTTCTGGTGGCATCTTTAGGATTCTCTATGTATAGTATCATGTGATCAGCAAACAGTGACAGTTTTACTTCTTCTTTTCCAGCTTGTATTCCTTTTATTTCTTTTAATTCTCTGATTGCCATGGCTTGGACTTCAAAAACTGTGTTGAATAACAGTGGCAAGAGTGGACATCCTTGTCTTGTTCCTGATCATAGAGGAAATGCTTTCAGTTTTTCACCATTGAGAATGACATTTGCTGTGGGTTTGTCATATATGGCCTTTATTATGTTGAGGTATGTTCCCTCTATGCCCATTTTCTAGAGAGTTTTTATCATAAATGGGTGTTGAATTTTGTCAAAAGCTTTTTCTGCATCTATTGAGATGGTCATATGGTTTTTATTCTTCATGGTGTATCATACTAATTGATTTGTGTATACTGAAGAATCCTTGCATCCTGGGATAAATCCCACTCGTGGTGTATGATCCTTTTTAAGTGTTGTTGGATTCTGTTTGCTAGTATTTAGTTGAGGATTTTTGCATCTATATTCATCAGTGATATTGGTCTGTAATTTTCTTTTTTTGTAGTGTCTTTGTCTGGTTTTGGTGTCAGGGTGATGATGGTCTCATAGAATGAGTTTGAGAGTTTTCCTTCCTCTGCAATTTTTTGGAAGAGTTTGAGAAGGATGGGTGTTAGCTCTTCTCTGAATGTTTGATAGAGTTCACCTGTGAAGCCATCTGGTCCTGGACTTTTGTTTGTTGGAAGATTTTTAAGCACAGTTTCAATTTCATTACTTGTGATTGGTCTGTTTATATTTTCTGTTTCTTCCTGGTTCAGTCTTGGAAGGTTATACCTTTCTAAAAATTTGTCCATTCCTTCCAGGTTGTCCATTTAATTGGCATAGAGTTGCTTGTAGTAGTCTCTTAGGATGCTTTGTATTTCTGTGGTGTCTGTTGTAACTTGTCCTTTTTCATTTCTAATTTTATTGATTTGAGTCCTCTCCCTCTTATTCTTGATGAGTCTTGCTAAAGGTTTATCAATTTTGTTTATCACCTCAAGGAACCAGTTTTTAGTTTTATTGATCTTTGCTATTGTTTTCTTTGTTTCTAATTTATTTCTACTCTGATCTTTGTGATTTCTTTCCTTCTACGAACTTTGGGTTTTGTTTGTTCTTCTTTCTCTAGTTCCTTTAGGTGTAAGGTTAGATTGTTTGTTTGAGATTTTTCTTGTTTCTTGAGGTAGGCTTGTATTGCTATAAACTTTCCTCTTAGAACTGCTTTTACTGCATCCCATAGGTTTTGGATCATTGTGTTTTCGTTGTAATTTATCTCTAGGTATTTTCTGATTTCCTCTTTGATTTGTTCAGTGATCTCTTTGTTATTTAGTAACGTATTGTTTAGCCTCCATGTATTGAGTTTTTTAAAGTTTTTTTCCCTGTAATTGATTTCTAATCTCATAGCGTTGTGGTTGGAAAAGATGCTTGATATGATTTGAATTTTCTTAAATTTACCGAGGCTTGATTTGTGACCCAAGATGTGATCTGTCCTGGAGAATGTTCTGTGTGCACTTGAGAAGAAAATGTAATCTGCTGTTTTTGGATGGAATGTCCTATAAATATCAGTTAAATCTGGTGTATTGTATCACTTAAAGCTTGTGTTTCCATATTAATTTCCTGTTTGCATGATCTGTCCATTGGTGTAAGTGAGGTGTTAAAGTTCCCAACTATTATTGTGTTACTGTCGATTTCCTCTTTTATATCTGTTAGCAGTTGCCTTATGTATTGAGGTGCTCCTATGTTGGGTGCATATATGTTTATAACTGTTATATCTTCTTCTAAAGTTGATCCCTTGATCATTATATAGTGTCCTTCCTTGTCTCTTGTAACATTCTTTATTTTAAAGTCTATTTTATCTGATATGAGTATTGCTATTCCAGGTTTGTTTGATTTCTATTTGCATGGAATATCTTTTTCCATTCCTTCACTTTCAGTCTGTATGTGTCCCTAGGTCTGAAGTGGGTCTCTTGTAGACATCATATATATGGGTCTTTTTTTTGTATCCGTTCAGTGAGCCTGTGTCTTTTGGTTAGATCATTTAATCCATTCACGTTTAAGGTAATTATCAATATGTATGTTCCTGTACCATTTTCTTAATTGTTATGGGTTTGTTTTTGTAGGTCCTTTTCTTCTCTTGCATTTCCCACTTAGAGAAGTTCCTTTAGCATTTGTCGTAGAGCTGGTTTGTTGGTGCTGAATTCTCTTAGCTTTTGCTTGTCTGTAAAGCTTTTCATTTCTCCATCGAATCTGAATGAGATCCTTGCTGGGTAGAGTAATCTTGGTTGTAGTTGCTTCCCTTTCATCACTTTAAATATATCACTTAAATATATGTAAGCTTCCTAATGGCGGGTACTGGTGGTGGGTAGAGTTGGTTGTTGCTCTGGTGGGCAGAGCTCAGTAAACCTCCGTAGTTTTCTTTCATCTGAAAATATCTTTATCTTCATTACTGAAGGGTATTTTTGCTAGATACAGAGGTTGACATTTCTTTTCTTTCAGCACTTTAAATGTGTTCTGCCATTTCCTCCTGTCATCTGTGTTTTCTGGTGAGAAAGCTGCACTCATTTGAATCCTTTTTCTATAGGTCATTTGTCTCTTTTCGCTGGATTCTTTACACACACACACACACACACACACACACACTCACCCCCACCCCCACTGGCTTCTTTATCTTTAGTTTTTGTCAGTTTGATTACCTCTGGGCATGGATTTCTTTGGATTTTCTTGTTCGGTGTTTACTCTGCTTTTTCTTATTGTGGTAAAATATATATAACATAAAATTTATCATTTTTGCCATTTTTAAGTGTACGATTCTGTGGCATTAAGTACATTCACATTGTTGTGCAACCATTACCACCTCCATCTCCAGAACTTTTTCATCTTCCCCAACTGAAACTCTGTACCCATTAAACAAAAATAACTCTCATAAGATTTACCATGTAGTATATTTTAATTAACTGTAAGAACTTCTTTGTTTGTAGTATATTCAACAGAACATAAGAGCAGATTGTTCCAATATTGACAAAATTCTTGAACCACCTGAAGGCCAAGATGAAGGTGTATGGAAGTATGAACATTTAAGGTAGGTCTTTATTATGTATCAAAATAATAATAGTACTCCTAGTAGTAAAAAATAACCTTTAATATTAATGATGATTATGAGTCATAAATTAGTTAACTACAGACCAAAAAGCAAAGTTCTAAAGCTTTTACGTTTTTAAGTCATAAAGTTTTCAACATTGTTATTTACTCATTGTTTTCTATATTTATGGATTTGGGCCTTATTATCTTTTTACATGGTTTTCCTTAATTACATCATTTAATCACAGATGCATTATTTCCATGTGCTTACTCATTTCTACTACCTACTATTTATCTACTTTATTTCTCTCTAGAGGTCCTAGTCTAGACTTGGTAGCTGACGAGTTACCTGGTAACTAGTGTGAACTTCCAGTCTTTTGTTTGGTAAATGGAGATTAATTATAATCCTGAAGTAAGAAGTTTTAGAGCTTTTCATAATATCCTTTGAATGAGAAAATTGATTTCTAATGAATCATGAGTTAACTTTAGAAGCACTTGTATTCTGAAGCTACTAGGTTATTTCTTGAAGTTATAAACTTTCCATTGTAAATGGGAGCTAGGATGAGTTGATACATTAAAAATAGAGGATGTTGTATGAGATATGTGTTCATCAGAGTTTGTTACTTTGAGTTGATTTTTAGATAATAAGGTGGAGTAGAGATATGACTTTTCCTGAATAAATTAGACCACATTTCCTGTGATGAGTGCCTCAATTTGTAGACAAGGTACTTTTTCTGTTGTTTTGTTTTGATGCTATAGGCTTGTCTAGATATTGTTAAGACAGTGTCTTGTCATAACCGTTCAGCAGTTTCAGGATGCTGAGACTTCTTTGTAATCTGCCATTTTCTTGGGCAAGTCACTTGACTACTTGATCGAGTTTTTTTTTTTTTTTAATACATCTCGATGCATGATAATTGAAAGCATGAGTATGTAGATGTTATGCCATTCTTATAAATATAGAGAGCACTTTA
The DNA here is from genome assembly GCF_059928025.1 of Delphinapterus leucas. Taxonomy (NCBI): domain Eukaryota; kingdom Metazoa; phylum Chordata; class Mammalia; order Artiodactyla; family Monodontidae; genus Delphinapterus; species Delphinapterus leucas. The sequence goes on along the minus strand of NC_143136.1, from coordinate 37,932,347 downwards.
GTATAATATATCCTCTGTCTTTTTTTAATCAGCTTTGAAAATAACTACTTCCTTACCTATGGGATTAATGATGAAAATAAGCAAGTGTGTTTTTTTCACTGTAAGCATAATTCCTAAAAAGTGAGGGTTTGTTTTATTTATTTATTTATTTATTTATTTATTGCGTTACACGGGCCTCTCACTGTTGTGGCCTCTCCCGTTGCGGAGCACAGGCTCCGGACGTGCAGACTCAGCGGCCATGGCTCACGGGCCTAGCCGCTCCGCGGCATGTGGGATCCTCCCAGACCGGGGCACGAACCCGTGTCGCCTGCATCGGCAGGTGGACTCTCAACCACCGTGCCACCAGGGAAGCCCAATTTTAATTTACAAGGTTTTTATTTCAGATCTAAGAAAGACCTTTTCCTCCCTATTTAACTTAGACTATGAAATATGCATTATACAAAACTTGTAAAATCTTTCTTATTCATATTCCATTTGTCCTGGTGCTATTGTTATTACTTTTGGGGTTTTTTGATGTTAACCACTTTTTTTGTTTTGTATAATTTATGTATTATATATGACATATATATTCTTTTGTCTCTTTATTATAGTGTATACATCTTTATAGTTGACCAAGAAGAGTTTTAAAAGCAGTGTGATTTTTTTTTTGCATGTGCTTAATGTTACTGATTTGAGGCTTAATACTTGCTGTTACTGATTAATGCAGTTGATTATATTATGATGTTAATGGGAATTGAATCATGACCTCAGTCAAATCTCCCACTACTCCCTACTGAATATTTGTAATTAGGAAAAGATGCCCCTTCCTCTGAGTGGCTGTAATCCCATGCTAGTATGCATGGCTTAGTGACTAGAGTGTAGACTAGATTTCAGCTCTGGCTTGTCTTTTCAGCTGCATAACTATGTGTGTTAGTCCTATACTGAATTAACTTGAAGCTGTTAGGTTTGCACTATTTGCCACAGATTGTACCTATAGCACTGCCAAATCAGTTAGCTTAATTTTCCTGTTGGCCATAAGTAGGTTGGACTAGATGAGAAACTTGTTTATCACCACCTGTCTTTATTACCACTTAGTAGAAAACAACTCAGAAACACATAACATGCAACTTACAGATATGGGGCAGTAGAGGACTATGTGGTGATTCAGAAATAGTGTTATTTGTATAATCTAAGAACAGCATTATTAGGCATCTGGAAAGGAAGTACAGTTATAGACAACTGAAAATTTGACCCTTGTTTTTTACTTTGCTTTCTTCTATTTTAATGTATGTTATAAATAAATAAATAAATAAATATAGTTTTCCTTTCACATATGTGCAGTGTTTTGGGTTTTTTGTTTTTCTTTTGGAACTCTCTTTTATCTTCTAATTATAGGTTTTAGCCTTGCATATTTGCGGAACCAAAGTGTATTCATTTGTTTGATGGGGAAACATAGCGATTAATTTGATAGATTTTTAGAGGGAACACATTCAGTACTTTGACAACATAAAGTATCTTTATGACATAAAGGATTAATTGTCTTTTCATATCAAATAGCAAGTCTGTCTAAAAATGATCTAAATGTCATGTAATTTGCTCCATTTTCATTTATTCAAAAATATTTCTTGAGCACTTAACTATTGTAGGAACAATCCAAGCATTATTCTAAGCTTTATAATTCTCAGTTTGGCAATTTTAGAGGGAAAGTAAGTCATGAAAAAATGCCCAAGATCTATTAAGTGATGAAAAAGCAAGTTATGAAATTGTGTATGATATGATTCCAATATATTTTAATCTATCCAGAGAAAATCAGATTTGCATGTAAACAATAACTATCTTTTGGGAAGAGGTCATGGAAGTACGGAGGACTTTCCTGTTTTATATTTTGTATTTGGTCCTGTTTGGAGTTTTTAGAAGGAGCATGTTGTTTGTAATCAGAATAAAACCTGTATAATGTATAGGAATATAAAATGTCTAGTCTTTCTTCTGATTATCTGTATACAGATATGTACACACACATGAATTTTTACATAACTGGAATCTTACTGTGAATATAAGTATATATCCTTTGTATGTTTATGTAATACCAACATTTCACTACTCTCCAATTGCTAATCATTTATAATGTTTCAAAGAAATTTTTTATGTATATAGTTTCAGTGAACATCTTTATACATATGTCTGCATTGCAGTTCTGATTATTTCATTAGAATAGATTCTTAGGAGAATGACTTAGTTAAAAATATATATACTTTGTAAGAGTCTTGGTAAATATTTTCAAAGTATTTCTCAGAAAAATTGTACCAGTTTCCAGTGTGTAACAGTAATCAACTCACTGAACTCTGATATTGAACATTACTGTTAGGGTTGTTAGTTTTGGGTTTTGTTTACTAATGTGTATGTCTTTGTAAGGAATGTGCCATGTAAGTTCAGGCGGTGTTGATAATGATGATGATGGAGGAAGAATGGTACTGATGGGATTCTGTTTTTACAATTAATATTCTAAAAATAATATGGAGGATAAGACTTTTCATTTATATATTTACATTTTTAGGCAATTCTGTCTTGAGCTAAATGGACTTGCTGTCAAACTTCAGGTAATATTTTAAGTTAAAGCTATAATTGAAAGTTCTGATTTTTTTTTCTGTTTTTGTAAATTAATGTGCTTACAAAGACTTACCCAAATTTTTAATTTATTCTAGAATTTTACATGAAATGTAGCAACTCAGATGATAAACTTTTTCATTATTATTTTACATATTAATAAATGTAACTATTTTAACAGAGTGAATGCCATCCAGATACATGCACTCAGATGACAGCAACTGAACAATGGATTTTTCTTTGTGCAGCTCATAAAACACCAAAAGAGGTGAGAATTTATGAAATAGAATGACTAATAAAATCATCATAACCTAAATCTCTTTAAGATGGTGGTAGACAAATTTTTTGAGCTTTTAGGTCACTGTTTATTTTGCCCTTTGGTTTAGAGTTCTTTGCTGCAAGGTCATTGGTACAGTGCTACTTTAGGGTTTCTTGTGATTAGTATCTTTTTAAAAATTTTTAATTGAAATTATCATTGACCTACACTGTGTAGGTCAGGTGTATGACATAGTGATTCGATATTTCTGTACATTACAAAATGATCACCATGATAAGTTTAGTTACCATCTGTCACCATACAAAATTATTACAATAGTATTGAGAGTATTCTTCATGTTGTACATTTCATCCGTGTGACTCATTCATTTTGTAACTGGAAGTTTATACCTCTTAATCTTCCTTACCTATTTCACTCCTACCTTCCCTCTGGCAACCACCTTTGTTCTCTATGTCTATGACTCTGCTTCTGTTTTGTTGTTTGTTCATTTGTCTTGTTTTTTAGATTCCACGTATAAGTGAAATCATATGGTATTTGTCTTTCTCTGTCTGACTTATTTCACTTAGCTTAATAGCCTCTAGGTCCATCCATGTTGTCACAAATGGCAAAATTTCATTCTTTTTTATGCTAGTGTGTATACATACCACATATTCCTTATCTTTTCATCTAATCAGTGGACACTTAAGTTGCTTCCATATCTTGGCTACTGTAAGTGATGCTGCAGTGAACATGGGAGTGCATATATCTGTTCGAATTAGTGTTTTTGTTTTCTTTGGAAAAGTACCCAGGAGTGAATTGCTGGCTCATATGGCAGTTCCATTTTTAATGTTTTGAGGAACTGCCATCCTGTTTTCCATAGTGGTATCAATTTACATTCCCTCCAACAGTGCGTGAGGGTTCCCATTTCTCCTCATCAGTACTAATTTGTTGTCTTTTTTTTTTAAGTCTTTTTTTTTAACTTTTTATTTTATATTGGAGTATAGCCAATTGTGTCTTTTTGATAATAGTAATTTTTTAAAATTATTTATTTATTTATTTATGGCTGCATTGGGTCTTCGCTGCTGCGCACGGGCTTTCTCTAGTTGCGGCAAGCGGGGGCTACTCTTTGTTGCATTGTGTGGGCTTCTCATTGTGGTGGCTTCTCTTGTTGCAGAGCACGGGCTCTAGGCACACAGGCTTCAGTAGTTGTGGCACATGGGCTCAGTAGTTGTGGCTCACAGGCTCCAGAGTGCAGGCTCAGTAGTTGTGGTACATGGGCTTAGTTGCTCCGCGGCATGCGGGATCTTCCCAGACCAGGGCTGGAACCCATGTCCCCTGCGTTGGCAGGTGGATTCTTAACCACTGCTCCACCAGGGAAGCCTGATAATAGTCTTTTTTTAAATATTTATTTACTTATTTATTTTTTGGCTGCATCAGGTCTTAGTTGTGGCAAGTAGGATCATTCGTTGTGGCGCATGGGCTCTTTGTTGCTGTGTGTGGGCTTCTCTCTAGTTGTGGTGCATAGGCTCCAGAGTGTGTAGGCTCAGTAGTTGCAGCATGCGGGCTCTCTAGTTGTGGCACGCGGGCTCCAGAGCGCACAAGCTCTGTAGTTGTGGTGTGTGGGCTTCAGAGTACATGGACTCTGTAGTTGTGGTGGCAGGCTTAGTTGCCCCACGGCATGTGGGATCTTAGTTCCCCAACCAGGGATTGAACCAGCATCCCCTGCATTGCAAGATGGAGTCTCAACCACTGGACCACCAGGGAAGTCCCCAATAATAGTCTTTTTGGCAAGTGTGAGTTGATATCTCATTGTGGTTTGATTTGCATTTCCCTGATGATTAGTGATGTTGAGCATCTCTTCCTGTGTCTGTTGGCTATCTGTATGTCTTCTTTGGGAAAATGTCTATTCAGATCTTCTGCCCATTTTTTAATCTGGTTGTCAAAGAGTGTATTGCCTATGTTTTCTTCTAGGAGTTTTATGGTTTCCCACCTCACATTTAAGTCTTAAATACAGTTTGAGTTTAGTTTTGTATATGGTGTGAGAAAGTCATCCAGTTTGACTCTTTTGCATGTAGCTGTCCAGTTTTCCCAGCACCATTTATTGAAGAGGCTCTCTTTTCCCCATTATGTATTGCCTCTTTTGTAATAGATAATTGACCATGTAAGTGTGGACTCTCTATTCTGTTCCATTGATCTATATGTCTATTTTTGTGCCTGTACCATAGTGTTTTGATTACTGTAGATTTGTAATATAGATTCAAATCAGGGCACCTGATATCTCCAGCTTTGTTGTTCTTTCTTAAGATCGTTTTAGCTATTTGGGGTCTTTTGTGTTTCCATACAAATTTTAACATTATTTGTTTTAGTTCTGTGAAAAATGCCATAGGTATTTTGATAAGGATTACATTGAATATGTAGATTGCCTTTGGTAGTACAGTCATTTTAACAGTAATAATTCTTATAATCCATGAACACAGTGTATCTTTCCATTTGTGTAGTATCATTTTTCATAATTGGACAACTGAATGGGCTAGAACTTATGATTCACTGGCTATGACAGAATAACACCTGTCATGGTGCGTAATGGATGAGATGCACTAGTTCAGATTTTTGGTTTAGTCTTAGTGTCTTTTGATAGGAATAACTGTTGGTGAGTACTAGTTGATTCTTAGTCTGTCAAGTAGAAATGTTACTTTTGAACTTTATAGGTCAATATTTTTTCTCTACATTTCATTAATATTTCTTACTACTTATTTGAAACCTACCATAATGATTTTCCTCTCCATAATTGGTCTTACCTTGAAAAACTTATTCATGTTATTTTCTCCTTATTTAGTTTTTGTCAAGGCGAGAGTATAGGAAGTAGCAATTTTTAGAGAACATTTTTTGTTTTAAATAATTCCTTCATGTTATCTAACACCTAGTACACATTCAGTTTTCCTTAGTTGTCTCAAAAGTGTCGTTTACAACTGGTTTGTTTAAACTATGCATTGCATTTCCTTTGATCTGCATTCCCTTTAATTCTGTAGTAATTAGTTTTTGCTTGACATTGACTCATTGAAAATAGTTAAGTTAGGCCTGTGCTGTAGGATTATAGACCTTTAAGTGATCATTATATTGACAGACCTCTAAGGCTTAAAGACAGGTAATTCTCTAGTTGGAAAATCAATATTTTATGTTCTTTTGTTTGAAAAGGCAAATTCTCCAAAATAAGAAATATCTGATACCTAAGCTAGTAGTACTTATTTTTTAAGACTGACTTCACTCATGGTGTTACTTTTTTTGAGTTAATAAATTGAAGCAGTGTTAAGGTTGTGTATCATTCTACGTCTGGGAAAATCATAGCAGTTTCATTGATAATTCACTGAAATTGGCTACATAGTATAGTAAATGATGTGATAATTCCAATTAGGAAACTGAATCCAAAAAGCTAGTTTCATTTTGGCAAATAGTAAAGATGCATTATTCTCACTTTATTTTTTAATATATTTATTTATTTAATTTATTTTTGGTTGTGTTGGGTCTTCGTTGCTGTGCGCGGGCTTTCTCTAGTTGCAGCGAGCAGGGGCTCCTCTTCATTGTGGTGCACAGGCTTCTCATTGCGGTGGCTTCTCTTGTTGTGGATCGTGGGCTCTAGGCACGCAGGCTTCAGTAGTTGTGGCACTTGGGCTTTGTTGCTCCGTGGCATGTGGGATCTTCCCAGACCTGGGCTCGAACCCGTGTCTCCTACATTGACAGGTGGATTCTTAACCACTGCGCCACCAGGGAAGTCCCTAGAAATTTTTAAATTAAATATGTAGCTTGCATTATATTTCCATGCTGACTTAAAGGTTGTAAAAGTGTCCCATGGTACACCCAAATGACCAATATGAATGAGAAACACAGTGACTTGGGATATTTGTTTTTGACCAAGTCACCTGTAATCATATATATGGAGAAAGATACTTTTTTCAGTAAATACTGCTCATGTTCCTATTTTAGGCAGTGAGTCTACTAGCTGTAAATTCCTGTGGATGTATAGTTAGAAAAATACTTTTTTTTTTGGTTTAGATAATCTTTATGTATTTGCCATGTACTATACTAAGCCATATTTAGTAGTTATTGCATTTTTAAACACCAGTTTCATTCTCAACAGTTGAAAAATATTCTAATTACTAGGTAGAACTAGAGTCATTTTTATTTCTTTCTCTAGTTTATTTTTTCCTTCTTCGTTCCCTGGTTCATTCTCAGTCTTCCTTTCTTTTGATGCTTCTCCCTCTCTGCCTTCAGAAGAACTGAAAGAGAATTACTTTATAGTTTTATTTTTCCTTTAATAGGTTTGCTGATTTGCCATGAGACAAATAGGTTTCATTGTTTCTGATAAATGAAATAGTACTAAGACAGGTTTATTAAAATATAAAGGAACTTCAGATTTCGTATTAAATTGCAAAGGAAGAAAATTTTTGAGAGAGCTCCTAGATTGGTAACAGGGTACCAGCAACATAATAAGGCATGCTTTTTAAGATGTAAGGAGGCAGTGATCTCTGGAGGTATTTGGGAAGTGAAAGAGGCTGCTGGGCCACTTGGTAAAGTATAAATCAGTGGACTAGGAATCGGTGTATCTGGGTTATGGTTTTTAAGTCCTTCTTCCTAACTGTATCATCTTGCATAAGTCATTGACCAATAGTCAAGGGTAGTCCCTGTTGCTGTGCATCACTCTTCAGGGGTTCTCCCTGTCATGCTTCAGAGTTGGGATATTTGCATGCTTGCTTACTTGAATCTCTGTCGTTACAGAGTCAGCCTCCTCTTAGACAGCATGCCTAAAAAGCAGACTTTCCTAAGTTGGACTGCTTGTTTTTTGAAGTATTCCTTACCTTTGCCTATAGACTTTTAAGATCTGGCAAGAAACCTGTGCATATTCTGCAAACTGATCAGCCTCAGTTTCCTCATAGCCAGAGGGTTAGATTAGATAATCAGGTGTTCTTCCCAGCTCTAAGCATTGTTTTCTTCTAGGTACAATATTGAGAGTGAGAAATTGGGGGACTGATTCACTTATTTTCTAGAAGCCAGGTATTATAGTTGAAGGGGATAATAAAGCCTTATTTATTGACATAACATTGAATTTTACAGTCATTCTGATATTGTAAGGAACTTTTTCTTAGATTATGCTCAGGGTTTTTGGAATAAGACGTGTAAGTAATAAATATACCTAATTTTAGAGGTAGAGCTCTTTGTTGATGCATTTTTATATCCTTTCTTTTATAGTGTCCTGCTATAGACTATACTAGACACACACTTGATGGTGCTGCATGTCTTCTGAATAGCAATAAATATTTTCCCAGCAGGTAAACAAAACTTAAACATGGTGCTAAACTTTTTGGATTTAATTTTAAAGATTGCTGTTTTTAAAACTAAAACTAGTTTGCTTGTTAATACATTGTATTCTTTAAACTGTTTTTTTTTAACCTATTATATATTTGGCTTGTTCAGAATTATTCAAGTTTTGAAATTAAGATTGTGGTTAAACTAAAGGCATCAGGACTCAGCTCCTGAATCTCACAGGCCAGTTCAGTTCCTGCTGCTGTGCATCATTTTCCAGGGCTCTCCCTTCATGCTTTAGAGTTGGGATTTTTACACACTTGCTTACTTGAATCTCTGTGGTAGAGAGAGGCATCCTCTTAGCATGCCTAAAGAGCAGATTTTCCTAAGTTGGACTGCTTATATATTTTTTTCTAAGTATGTTCTGTGTATTTCTAGAGTATTTTTTAATTGTATAGTTGATTTACAATGTTGTATTAATTACTGCTGTACAGCAAAGTGACTCAGTTATACATATGTATACATTCTTTTTCATATTCTTTTCCATTATGGTTTATCACAGGATATTGAATATAGTTCCCTGTGCTATACAGTAGGACCTTGTTGTTTATCCATTCTGTATATACCAGTTTGCATCTGCTAACCCCAAACTCCCAATCCATCCCTCTCCTAATCTCCTCCCCCTTGGCAACCACCAGTCTCTTCTCTGTTGGGACTGCTTATTTTTGAAGGAGTCCTTATCCTTGCCTTCAGATTTTTAAGACCTGAGAGGAAGTGTGTGCATACTGTAATATATTATTGGTGAGGTTTGTGACTGGCCTTTTATTCTATTAAGATATTTATTACCAGGTGGATAGATTTGGAGACTTTTCCCCAATATCACTAACTTCAAAGGGCTCATATAAAATAGGTAAAAAATAACAGTTTTTGCCTTGGTATCCTATGTACATTTTTTTAAAAATCAGAAATATGTAGGCAGTTTTTATTTCTCACACACACACGAAAAAGAATTGAATTCTGTAGAGTAAAACAATAATTCTTTCAGTAGTTTTAATTAGCTCTAATGGACAGAGTGTTAATGTCATAAATATATATTTTAGTAAGTTTTGTTTTGTCAGGATTTGTTTTAATTGCATTAAACTTTAACAAAGTTTCAGAACTATAATACTGAATTTCTTGGGCAGTGTGGTTAGGTAGAAAGAGCACTGCCCCAGGAGTGAAGAACAGGGGTTTTAGTCCTGCCCTTGCCACTTACTAGTGCTGTGACCTGGACTGGTCACTTACTTTCTCTGGTGTCAGTTTCTGCACTTGTGAATTGAGAAGATTGGACTATGCTGTTCCTAAGATCTGTCCAGCTCTATAAATCTATGATTTCTTATCTATTTCTAGGGTTAGCATAAAGGAATCATCTGTAGCAAAACTAGGATCAGTATGCCGTAGGATTTACAGAATATTTTCACATGCTTATTTTCATCACCGGCAGATATTTGATGAATATGAAGTAAGTATATTTCACTAATTGTCCTGATACGTTCTTATCAGAATGACAATAATAAATGTTGATATTATGTCTCATTTATTTGGTTTTGAGTAGTAAATTGAAATGACATATTTTTTTTCCCTCTCTACAGAATGAAACATTTTTGTGTCATCGGTTTACTAAATTTGTGATGAAATATAATTTGATGTCCAAGGATAACCTGATTGTACCAATTTTAGAAGAAGAAGTTCAGAATTCAGTTTCTGGGGAAAGTGAAGCATGAAGGGAATCATATAGAAAAAAATGTACTGATCACATAATTAACATTAATTATGTACTGTATATATATCATTTTAGACACATCAATCACGTATCCATATTATAGCTTCTTTGTTTAGTATAGGTTTTTGTATGCTGAGTGTTGCCTTTTAAAATGGGAAATACTTTTTAAGTTATTCATGAGCTGTATATTCACTGGTGTGGCACTCATCATTTTTAAATAAGATTAGTATTATCTGTTTATAATGCCCGTTAATAAAAGAATTTACAGTTTGGTAAAATTGCTGCTAAACAATCATTGGATCACAATCCTCATCAAATAAACACATCTATGAAAAAGATGAGTGAGCTTGAGGTTTCACACAAGCCATTTACTAAAGAGATAGTAATGTTTTCCTTTGGTTTTATACCTGAGTTTTGATATTCTAGAAAATTCTGTAGCACATAGTTCAGTCTTAACTGTTAAGTTTTCCAAAGTGAGATAAAAGTGTTTTTAAATTCTGTTTATACTTTTTGATATATACATATGATTATGTGTATGTCCAAATATAAATGCAAATGAAGCATTAGTAATACTTAAATAATCTTACTATGCTACATAAAGTATATTCTAGACCAGCATACTTGGAAAGGATTTATCTTTCTGTTCAGTGGACTGTTACATACAAGATGATAACGATAAAAGCGTGTAATTGATGTTCCCACTGGAAACCTGCCCTGTCCTTCCCTTCTCTTCATTTCCCTTAACTCTCTCCCCAAAGTACATTAGCTGAGAAGCTTTTCACCAGACTGTGATTTAGTGGTGGCTTATACCTATTTATATTTGTATTAATTGCCTACAGATTATACCTCATATTAGCAATTACACTACAGGAAAAAATGTACTGGCATAGGCTCGTGCTTATCTTTGCTTTGTGAAATTGTTCTAACTACTTGGAGAACAGTCTTTAAAATAGTTTGACTCTTACTATTAGTAATATTAATCTTTTCTTCTAACCATCTAGGCAGCACTTAAATAGAGTTGAAAAATATTGTAGTATTTATTTTACACCCCTTCCCCACAAAGTTTATGTTTGAATTATATGCACATGTAAGATTTTTTGCAATAATTCACAGGTTCCAAAGGTATTGCTGAATGCTCATACGTTTTTTGGATTTTGTTATAATTCAGCGTCTTAAGAAGGATTCAACTGTAGATTTTACAGTCTTACCTACTGAATGCAAGTTTTTACAAAAGCACTGGAGGTCTTAATTGCTAAACTGGTTGTAACAAGGCACTAAGGGTAAAAAAAAAATTGTACATGTAGTGAAGAAAATATTTAAATCCATCTTTTGAACAGAATTAACAAAGGAACTTCTTTTTCATTTGAGTGGGTTATTTTCAAATGAAGATTAAAATGTAGTCATCTTGATTTTTTTTTCAAATTGGAGGAAATAATTTATACCATATTATGAGACAAGTATGTACAGCAAAAATGTGGAAAACAGTACCGTCCTGAGAGTTTGTATATATATTTATGCCTTCCAATCCTGCCAGTATATTTGGCTTTGAACAATGCTATCCCAGCAGCCAGTCATTACCCCAACCCATAACTAACTTTTAAGAAGTTTTATGTTCACAGTGAAAGTAATATTGACTTTGAAATGATGCATTTATATTAATGTTACTATGAAACAGTGGGAATAGTAATTTTCACACAAACTTGCTGAATATTGGGAGACTAAACTACTAAGTTAATAAATTATATATAGTATAATGTAGCTGTTCTCTCTAGACAAAGTCTCACAATGGATTTCTGTTGCTTGACTATTTTCTTAGTGAACATTTGAACTAAGGCAGTGGCTGGGATTGGTGATCTGGCTAAATACTTTGAAACATATTTTGAATAATATAACTCGGTGTTACTAGGGGAATAAAATATGATTTTTTTCTTACTCATTCCATCTTCCCTGTACTGTGTGTTTGGAATTGATCATAAAAAAAAAATCCCCCAAAGAAAGCATCAGTTTGTAGTCTTGCTTTTGTATTCATATTGATAGCTCATTCATACTCTTGCACTGTAAAGTTGACTCACTTCATTAGGTAAGACCTAAATGAAACAGTTACTGTTTTTCCTTAATACTGATTACAGAATTTTGAAAATATACATGTATGTACTTAGGAGGTATTAAAAAAACTGATTAGCCTGGCAAACCTCTGATTTATGAAGTAAGTGTTCTAAGAAGGGGGGAATAGAAAACTCACAGTTCTGTGCAATAAGGAAGTTAGGCTCCACTTTTTGTTTGGATTACCCAGTATAGATCCAAAAGTTAAAATTTTCTTTTTATAAAATTATTTTGATTCATATAGTTGACTCATTCTTTTTCCCCTACCATATGTGGGAAAGTAGCTGATTTTTAATAATTTATGTTCCCATGGGTATTACAGTTCTTTTGTGTGTGTACATTTTCTTTTCTCTGACTTGAGGTGTTAAATTTGTATTTCTAGAAACAAGTTTCTCAGTTATATTTATATATATTTGTGGGTTTTTTTGTTTTTTGTTTTGGCTGTTCCACCCAGCCTGTGGGATCCTAGTTCCCCAACCTGGGACTGAACCCGGGCCCTTGGCAGTGAAAGTGCAGAGTCCCAGCCACTGGACTGTCAGGGAGTTCCCTAAATTTTTAACGAGTTCCCTAAAATTTTAACTTAATATCAGCATAAAATTTAAAGTCTGTGATTAATTGCATTGTTAGCAAGAACTGTATTACGGTCTCAAACATATTTACTGACTGATGTCAAATTCATTGTAATAGAACTAATTAACTTTTCCCTGGGTACTCTGCCCTAGTTTTCCCTACAGGCTTCCTATAATTTTATTGCACAGTTAAATGCTACATTTTGTATACTTCATTTTTTAGCTACTTCTTGAATGTACTAAAGGTTTCTTGGTATAGTTCTTCCATGCTAGGCATGAAAGATTTTCATTTTTTGAATGCAGCTAATTGTTCACTAAGCAGAACTATGGATGTATCGGTACATGTTTAGCAATTTATTTGAGGTTGTCAAAACATCCAAATTTTTTTTCTGAAAAAATATGCATTATTAGTGTAGGGTACACTATAAAACCAGATAACTACCAAGTGAATTCACTAGGGGGTTAGATTACTCATCTGAAAGGTTTAATCAGGAGCCTCACTCCTAACATTTGGGGATGCATGGATATTTTCTCTGGGCTAAGAATCTAATTACAATACTTCATTTATTTGATTTTTTCCTGCTATTTACATTTCTTTTTATAGTACGCAACGCTTTATATCAAGTGTGAGAACCTATTGTAATTAAGCAAAGAGATTACTGAGTTTTCGTAATAACCCAAATTTCCAAAAGAGAAATACAACTGACATCCTGAACTTGTATCTATGAAGATAGTATGTCAAATGTTAATGTCAGATAGAGTCCATGATTAATTACAGCATCACCATTCAAAAATTAGTAAAATATTTATTCATTTTTAAATGAAATCAGCATTTTATCCTGATCTGGACTTATGCTATAAACCTTGGTAAAAGTAGTTTATAATTCCATAAATAGTGTATTTGCCACTTTATTTTGAGTGGACCTCATGAAAGCCATCTGTATCTTATATAAAAATTGTAAATCTTCACTTAAAAATTGTAGTTTGGGGCTTCCCTGGTGGTGCAGTGGTTGAGAGTCTGCCTGCCGATGCAGGGGACGCGGTTCGTGCCCCGGTCCGGGAGGATCCCACATGCCACGGAGCGGCTGGGCCCGTGAGCCATGGCCGCTGAGCCTGCGCGTCCGGAGCCTGTGCTCGGCAACGGGAGAGGCCACAACAGTGAGAGGCCCGCGCACCGCAAAAAAAACAAAACAAAAAAAATTGTAGTTTGTCACAGATAATAGGATTTTCTCTGCCTTTTTTTGTAACAATGTCAAAGAAACATTCTCATTTAATATGATACTTTATGTAAAAGAATTTTCTACATCTTTGTAAGCATTTGCTGATCTTAATATTTTTGGTTTTCCTTATTAGTGTCTAGAAGAAAATGTTAGTTTCTGTAAAAACAACAACAAAAATGCTTTATACCTTGTTCTAAAAGGGGTTAGATGAAGTAGGAATGATAGGATTTTGTGCTCCTATTTCCCCTACCTCCCTCAGAGATAGATTGAGGGGAGTCCAAGGAACAAGACAACCCCGGAGAAGAGGAAACATTGGGTATGGTCGTTATTGCACTAGCAATGAGATAGCCCCTTCACCCAATTCCAGAAATTCAAAAGAATCTTTTTTGAGGGTAAATCCTTATTTAACTCCCCTAAAAAATGTCATCATGGGGCTTCCCTGGTGGCGCAGTGGTTGAGAGTACACCTGCCGATGCAGGGGACACGGGTTCGTGCCCCAGTCCGGGAAGATCCCACATGCCGCGGAGCGGCTGGGCCCGTGAGCCATGGCCGCTGAGCCTGCGCATCCGGAGCCTGTGCTCCGCAACGGGAGAGGCCACAACAGTGAGGCCCGCGTACCACAAAAAAAAAAAAAAAAAAAATGTCATCATGTTTTAAAACCTGGTGTATATTTACAGAGAGAAATTGTTCTTGCCTTGATTTCGATTAGTATTTAAATCACTTAAAAAATATTTGGTGCTTTTATATTTTTAAACATTTTACAGGGACTTCCCTGCTGGTCCAGCGGTTAAGACTGTGCTCCCAATGCAGGGGGCCCGGATTCGATCCCTGGTCAGGAAACTAGATACCACATGCTGCAATTAAGACCCAGTGCAGACAAATAAATAAATATTTTTTAAAAAAAGAAAAAACACTTTACAAAAAAATGCAGATCTTGGATTCTGATTATTGAGAACCATATTATTGATGATATTAGTTTTCAGTGTCTGCTCTAGTAAATTACCACAGACTTAGCAACTTCAAGCAATACAGCTTTATTCTCTTACAGTTCTTGAGGTCAGAAGCTCAAAATAAGTTTTACTGGGCTAAAATTAAGTTCCCATCTCTTTCTGGAGGCTCCAGGGGAAATGTGTTCCTTGCCTCTTTTAGTTGCTGGTGGCTGCTGGTATTATTTGACTTGTGGCCCCATCATTCCAGTCTCTACTTCCATAATCTTATTGCCTTCTCTTCTGTAGTGATAGCTCTCTCCACCTCTCTAATTAGGGATGCTTGTGATTGCATCATTATGCCCACCTGGATAATCCAGGCTAATTTCCCCATCTCAAGATCATTTATCAGGGGCTTCCCTGGTGGACCAATGATTAAGATTCCACACTCCCAAAGCAGGGGGGCCGGGTTCTATCCCTGGACAGGGAACTAGATTCCACATGCTGCAACTAAGACCTAGTGCAGCCAAATAAATAAATATTAAAAAAAAATAAAATCATTAATCATATTTGCAAAGTCCCTTTTGCCATATAAAGTAGCATATTTGTCTTAGGGGGCCTTTATTCAGCCTACCACAGCAGTCTTCTTGAATTCATATTGTTAATGTCAAAAAGTTCTGCATGCTATGGACTTAATTTTTACTCTGATGGTGGTTCTTTTTATTTCCTGCATGTTATCTACTTCTTTATGCCTCCCAGTCACACATGCTTGATTTAAGTCTCTGATTGAAAAAGTTGAACTTGAAATCATTTTCTGTAGCTTACCATTAACTACATCCTTGTATTGATCCATTGATAGCTAAATTTTTGGCATGATCTTTTAGTTGACTCATAGAACTGATCATTCTGTGGTTCAGAAACCTTGCTTACCAGTTTGTGAAAGGCAGAGTAGGAGAGATGGAAGATGAAACATTTTAAGGAGTATGATTTGGGATGCAAATTAGAAAATAAACTTTAGGTAACAGCTTTCTAGAAGAGCTGTTAGAGCACTGCTTTCTAGAAGCTAGACATGAGACTACTGGAGAAGAAGGAAAATGTGATGTTTGTGACCTTAAAAGGAGAGGAATTAGCTTTAGAAAAGTACATCTTTAACTATAGATTTTCAATTTCTTCCTAACTAAATTTGGAATATCTTACAATTTTTAGTTCTTCAATTCTACATTTTAGTGTTTGTGAAAACTGTCTCTAAAAAGTTAAAAAAATTTCACTGGATAACATATAAATTGTGTTTTATAATAATGACTTATATTAATGTCATATCTAGTTAGAGAAGCCGTTAAGTCTTGGCAACAACATCTCTGAACACATCCGTTTTGCTTATTCACATTCATAAGTTTTTTCTAAGCTATATTCACAACCTGTCTATTTAGTAATTAATGAAGGTT
Source organism: Delphinapterus leucas (assembly GCF_059928025.1). NCBI lineage: Eukaryota > Metazoa > Chordata > Mammalia > Artiodactyla > Monodontidae > Delphinapterus > Delphinapterus leucas. The sequence goes on along the minus strand of NC_143136.1, from coordinate 37,916,185 downwards.
TCTGTTTAGTGCTGTATTTATGTGTAGTTATTTTGATTATCTGAACATAGTTAAATGTGTTAATACAAAAGGATTTAAAATAACTTGGTGATGATTTGCAGGCATTAGGAGGAGAGGGTTTTTTCAAGCATTGCTTGGGGCAGGGGAAATGTTATGGTGCATGGCAAAATGAGCTTAGTTGTTGGTGAGAGGATTATGGCTGGAATGAGTGGGGTTTGCTATTTCTGAATAAGATGCCAACTTTTAGGGCAAGGGTAGAGACTAAGTCCTTGTTATTTTAATTAAATACCAGTTCCCAGATATAGAGCAATCACTATGGGAAGAATCCATCAGTACAGAGTGGGAAGCTCAGATTTAGCAGGATAATACCAATTAAAATGTGACCATATTGATTGGTGTCACATTTCTGGGGTGTTAGGAGAGGCCACAGTCTATGAAGTGAGGTCTTAAGTGTCAGAAGGAGAGGCCTCTCAAATGTGTCTTTCTGGCTGTCAAAGCCCTGCAAACCCAAGATATCATTTCCTCTGTACTCTTCAGACTCCACTCATGTGTAAGATTCAAGGGCTCATATACTCACTGAGAATTAAAAATCATTACTCGTGTAGAATCAGAATGGAGTGCGAAAAGGGGCCAAGATGTGACCTAGAAAGGCAGTGATGATGGTGAAAGGGAGGCCAGGCGGAGAGCGACAGACAGGATAGATTTCTCCTGATGCAGATGTTCTCTCGACCTACAGAAGAAGAATTTTTCATCTTTGAGTTCCCTATTTCCTACTCTCTCCCAATGCCTGTGACACCCTAGATCTACTGATAAGAGCCCATCAGTACCCCCAGTCTCACTCAGGTCCTGGCACACCATTTGCTGCTCTGCAAGGTTTGAGGTTTGAGATGCTTTGCCCCGAGCTTCCCAAGACCTTAAAACCAGACAATTTTCAGACCTTTGTGGGCAGTAGAGTCCACCCCCACATAAGACCAAATATATTAAAATGTATCCCCATTTCACATTAAATATTATTTGTATATTAAAAAATATAAATTTGAAAGCTTTTTGTAATTGATTTTAAGAATTTGTTTCGCCATTGGTCACTTAGTTTACAATTGGCTGTGTTTCTTATCCATCATCACATATGCCTTGGAAGTGAGAAAAGAATCTACAAGTTACGTTCAAAGTTAATGACATTTTTATGAATATGAAAGGAAATAACGTTTTTATATATATTACGTTTATTACAGCTATTTAAATATTTCAGTTTGGCAGTTTTCATATTTTGGAGCCAATGTATTTTTTATTTATTTATTTTGTTTGTTTGTTTGTTTTTTGCGGTACGCGGGCCTCTCACTGTTGTGGCCTCTCCCGTTGCGGAGCACAGGTTCCGGACGCGCAGGCTCAGCGGCCATGGCTCACGGGCCCAGCCGCTCTGCGGCATGTGGGATCTTCCTGGACCGGGGCACAAACCCGTGTCCCCTGCATCGGCAGGAGGACTCTCAACCACTGCGCCACCAAGGAAGCCCCAATGTATTTTTTAACAGGTCTCAAATATTTTGGGGCACCCCTGAGAAGTTCATAGGTCCTAAAATTTAAAATGATATGCTTATGGGACTTACCTGGTGGTCCAGTGGGTAGGCCTGCACTCCCAATGTGGGGGACCCGGTTCGATCCCTGGTCAGGGAACTAGGTCCTACATGCATGCCACAACTAAGAAGTCCGCATGCCGCAGTGAAGATTCCGCGTGCCAAAACTAAGACCCGGAGCAGCCTAAATAAATGTTTTTAAAAAATTCACTAAAATGATCTGTTTATAATTTTATAACACAAACACAATCTATTACTAGAATATTATTATTTATCAAATATCATTTGCTCAGGGAAGCCTTCCCTGACCTTGAATATATTAGGTTCATCTGTTATATGCCCTCCTAGCAAACTTTGCTTCCTATGAGTATTTACATCAACTATAATTACATAATTATTTCTATTACTGTTCATGCACTATCTTTCTCCTCCGTTAGCTTATTGATTCCATAAGTGCAAGACTGACCAAGAGTTAAGAAATATTTGTTAAAGGAACGAATGGGTGAGAGAGTGAACCTGCGTCTTCTCACAGGGAATCTGTTTCAGGAGGAGGGTTTCATCACTGACAAGAGACTGAACGCTGAAAACTAAAAAGCATTCTTAAAATATATCCTCCCTCCTCTGCCTTTTATTTGGGATATCTGCCTTTAACATGATCTGTACCTGTAGAGGTAGCAGCATGGTCTTCCGCAGACATAATGGCTGCTTAGCATCCGGTCTTGGGTCTCTGGCTCTTCTGGAGACCCTGTGAACTACCTAATGTACTTGGCAAAGTAGTGGTGAATCTTTTGATTTACCACATAGACATATATTTAAATCTTTAGCTGTTATATTCATATTTAAAAGATGCCCTGTATTTGTTCTGGAGTTTCCCCAAACAGGATTGTTCACCTCACTAAAAAGAACTTTGCGAACTTAAAACTGGACCTTGTGAAAAAAAATAATGGTTTCAGTTTCTTGAGCACCTAACCAGGTGTCAGGAACTGTGGTACATTTCCCACATAATTGCACTAAATCCTCATACGATTCAATTTGTTTGTTTCTATCCCCACTTTACACATAAGTAAACTGAGCTTCAAAGTAGCTATTCAGTGTCCACAGGAACAAGTAGCAGGGCCAGGGTCTGCACTCAGTCCTGGCTCCAAAGCTCAGCCTTCTCTGTTTTGATCTGCTATTTCATATGTTTCTGAACATTGCCTGCTACCTATGCTTGGGAGACTTCTTTAATTCTTATGTTGAGTAGGGTTGTGTTAGTCAGCATGTGTTGGAATGGAGTGGCTTAACCAAATAAGGTTTTGCTTTTCTTTGTAACAAGGCCAGAGGTCAGCAGTCCTGGGCTTGTGCAGTGGCGCCAGGGTCCTTCATTGGTGTCCCAGGCTCTTCCTGACTTTCCATCCCACCATCCTTGGGGCATGGCCACCTTCCTCACGGCTATTTCTTGGTTATAAGAAGGCTGCTCTCCTCCAGGCTGCACACACTGGCCCACATTGGGTATTAGCAATCTTTTGAAAACTGCTAACCCAATTTAAAACAAAAAAAGGCATTTTCTTTTTTTGTTGTTTTGCAATTTTTTATTAGTGAGTTTAAACCAGGGCATGTTTATTGGTTATGTTTCTTTTTAAAATAAACTACTTGGGAATTCCCTGGCGGTCCATTGGTTAGGACTCTGCGCTCTCACTGCTGAGGGCCTGGGTTCAATCCCTGGTTGGGGAACTAAGATCCTGTAAGCCGTGCAGGGTGGCCAAAAAAAAAAAAAAAAAAAAAAGACTTTTAAATAAACTACCTATTTGTGTCATTTGCAGTTTTTTCTACTAGGTTGTACATCTGTTTTTTATTAACATCCTTTGTATACTTAGAATATTAGCCCTTTGTTATTTGATAATTTCTTGATTACAATTTTTTGTTTACCTTTTGATGATGTTAATGGAGTGTTTTTCTGTGTGCAGGTTTTAAATGTGTAGTCTTAGTATTTACACAGTCTTTTCCTTTATGGCTTCTGGGTTTTGAATTATGCTCTAAATATTTGCTCATATATTATTACAGTATTTTTATAGTTTTGTTTTTTATATTTAATTTTTAATTCATCTGTAAGATATTTTGGAATAAGGTATGAATCCCATTCATTTTAACTCAAGTCCGTGGCAGTAGCTCTTTACATGAAGAGGTGGGAAAAAAGGGAGAAACATACGTAAAATGTCAGTCTGCAGCTATACCATAAAGCTGGAAGTTTTAAAAAATGGAATCTTAACTAATACTTTTGGAGGGGGTTAGACAAGGAGAAAAATCTTGAGTCACATGGTTTCCCAAAAGGACAAATTCAGAAGAATGACATGTGGCTAAGGAACTAATGTTTACAGGAAAAAATATTGAAATGTTAAAACCCACTTTTTGTGTGTGCTGTATAAACATTCAACTATGCCTATAGTCTGAGAAAGAATAAAGGAAATGTAAGTAAAATATCCAAATTTGGTGTGTCTCAGTTTTCTATTAATTTACTGAAATTAGAAGACATGCTATATTGTCTTGTGTTAAATAAAAAGTCATTTTACTAACCACATCTATTACAATGATGTGAGTGGTTCTACTTTTGAAACTTTAACATGTTGAAAACGACTCTGTCCCTGAGGATTAGTATCCCCATTAAGACACAAAGGAGTTGAAATGTATTTAACAGTTTTTCTGCATAACCAACCAAAGAAATTCTTACATTAGAAAGCCTGGACTTCAGATTTCCCAGGTGTCCGGGTGGGTGGTTCTTGGCTAGCCCGCCCAGAGTCAGGTCTCCTGGTGGCTCAGACAGCAGTGATTAACTGGGAGGAGAGAGTGAACACTTGATTGAAACATGGAGGGTCAATTCAAACTTTTTTCCATGTAGGCAAATCTTCTAATTCCCCCAGCTGTTTTATTTAGTGATTAGATTTTTGATGAGAAGATAAGAATAACTTGATTTCCATTTCTTATTGGTTTGCTTCACTGACCTTTTATGCCTTAGTGTACACTTTGGAACTTCATTTTCAGCAATTGAGATACTGTTTTGCAGGGAAATGACTCAACAGGTAAAGGAAGTTAAAGAAAAAAAATGTTACCATTTTACCAGAACTGATTTTCCTTTGAAGCTGCTGTCTAGGTATACAACAACGACGGATGGGGGTGAAGTCCAAACTTCTTACATGACCTCCACTAACTCTGTGCAGTGAGGTGGGGAGCCTCTGACTGGCCCGCGGGGATGAAATCCCCAGTTCCCTACTGTTTTTCTCTGACACCACCCTGGCCGCGGTGTTGGGCCCCTTTGGTATAGCCCTGTGAGGGTGGAAATCTAGGCTTTCCACTCAGTCTGTGCTGGTGTAGGTCCAGGTGAGGTCACAGGTTTTTCTGTGGTGGTGTTTGGCTGGAGTAGAACAGTTATTGTCTAAATATGTGCCGTCTTGCTAGGCTTTTCTTAGGGTTTTCTTGGTCTGCAACATTGGCATTTCCTGATTGCTGGTTTCTTCAGCTTCCAAGTCTGAGATACATGAGGCAAAAATAAAACCAAGAAACTCACCACTGGTCATCTTATGTTTATGTATAATCATTTGTCAGAACTGGCTCTATAAACTTTGGGCTATTGCACAAGTAAAACTCGCTCTCAAGGTATGATAAGTTGCTATAATTAATATTATTTAAATGGTTCTGATGGTTTGCATTTAGCTGGTTTGCATTTAGCTGGTTTTCCTACATACCCACCAGTGTATTTTGAATTAAAATGCTTAGTTATAGACTCTCCCCATTGCTAGCACCACTCCATTTCAGTGCTCACTTGAAATTTAGTCTTTCCATACAGGCTGCTGCTGGGGCCCTGAGGAGTTGAGAGAAGGAAATCCTTTTTAGTCTTAACGCTGAAAGAGCCACAGTCCTTCTAGCCTAGAGGGAATGGTAGCGAGGAGTTAAGGTAGTGAGGAAAGGCTGGGAAAAGAGACAGTTCCTTAGCTGTTCCAGAATGAAAGAAATGAAAATGCAACTGGTATATTTACAGTCAAATATACAAACACCTGCTCCTGATAAAACAAATGATTTGGAGATGATAGTTGTGATTTGGACTCACCACAGCCCTGCCTCCTGCTTCTATAGGTGTCTGAAGGCTCCTGGAAGCCCTCAAGTCTCTTAAAAAGAGTGATATTTCTGTTGTCTTTAAGTGGCATCGATAGAGCTGCTCCCCAGCTCAGTGGCAATTTCTCTGGTAATTAGGTGCTAAATGCTGTCCATGGAGATAACAGGTGACATTCAACCCAAATGGGATGGAACTAACAGGTGGTTATGGAAACCTAAGACAGAAGTGCCATAGATGCTGTACCAAGGGGAATGGCAGAACCTCACACCCACATCTATGATCTGCATATTTTTTCATCATCATAATTTATAGGTATTAAAAATTCACATGCCAGAGCCCCTAAGGAATTACACAGCATTATGAAAAGAACTGAATGTACAACTGGTAGATAATGATAAGGTTACTCACATTTAACTTCTTAGGCATATAGAGTCCAAGTTTTGTTACTTTTTGTTTTTTAAAAGAGACTCAGAGTTACTTATATATAATTAAAATGCTCTAGAACCATTTGGTCATTATTTATTCACTATCATACAAATTTGCCACATAACTTAAGGGTAACTGTTGGAGTAACTTTATAAAATAGGTTTTAAGGGTATGACCGCTAAGTTTATTCTAATAAAAAGATTTTTTTAATAAGAAGAAATAACAGATTAGAAACAGATTGTGAAAAGAAAGTATTCTTATACAAATTTTTAAAAAATTAAAAGATTTCTGAGTTTTCCTTTAGTCGATATAAATTTCTTTCTCTTTTTTTTGGGGGGGGGGGGTACGCGGGCCTCTCACTGCTGTGGCCTCTCTCATTGTGGAGCACAGTCTCCGGATGCGCAGGCCCAGCGGCTCACGGGCCCAGCCGCTCTGCGGCATGTGGAATCCTCCCGGACCAGAGCACGAACCCACGTCCCCTGAATCGGCAGGCGGACTCTCAACCACTGCGCCACCAGGGAAGCCTCTTCTTTCTCTGTTTTTAATACTTCAAATCCCTTCTTTACACTAACAGAATATACCAGAATCTCTGCCTGTTGTAGACCCTGGCATTGGGAAAAACTGTCTGATCTTTCTGAGTTCATTACCTGTGTTTCATAACTCATGGCATTTTGTGGGCTCCAGAAGTAGTATTTATTTCTACCAAAAATTCACCAACTCATGAATATGGAACTCAGGTTCATCTAAAAATCAAAACCAAAAGCACTTCTGCAAATACTGTTGATAGCTATTTCCATAGAATAATACTGAGCAGAATATTCTTCAGTTCCTTTATACCTATAAAGGTAATGCTTATGCACGGTAGAAGTAGAATAATTCCACGTCAATCTTACCAACAATTCATGGAGATCAACATAGTTTAGTGACACCATACATTTTTTTTGAAGTATGGTTGATTTACATGTCAACCATATGGTTGATTTACATTTACATAACAGATTTACATAAAAACTTTATTTATTTTTTTGGCCACACTGTGCGGCATGCAGGTTCTTAGTTCTCCAGCCGGGGATTGAACCCGTGCCCCCTGCATCGGGAGTGCAGAATCTTAACCACTGGACCAGCAGGGAAGTCCCTAGTTACACTATATATTTGATAACATGTAATACATATCTGTCATATGTGTAAAACATTATGAGCATTTGTGTTCAATAAAACAATAGCCCAATTACAAATGACATTTTATTATTCAAATGACTTTATAATGTCAACACCAATGCTAATAAAAATATATAATAGGCTGAACTCATCGATGGCACAGTTGTAATTCATTTGAAGTAAACCACATTTCAAAGTAAGCCTTTCATAGATAAATGAAAATCCTCTATTTTGTAAAATTTTAATCTTTACCTGTTAAAGGCTGGGCAAGGCAAAGGCATCCCTACTAGCAGAGCAAGAAAAGCAGAGATGGAACAGATAAGTCACTGTACACATTGCATGTGCTATGAGCACCTTTTTACTCCTGCAGGACTGAAAATTCTGGGTTTCCACATTCTTCATGCTTTAGCAATCAAAATAAAAGCGTAATTCATATCTAGGCTGATAAAAGACTTGTTTCCATTTAAAGTTGATGTTTCCCTTTTCAGACTATTTACAATTTAAAAGAAAGAAAATTATTTCTGTCTATTACGGTTTTTAAATATTGAGATTGTGGATTCTTCTCATATTGAATTTAAAGGGATGGTGCTTTGCTGTGTTTCTAGGCTATCAGACACAAGAAAGTTTAAGCTCAATGAATTAGTACGAGGTTGGTAACATGGTGACCCTTTAAAACCAAAGACATACAAAAAGGATTTTTTTTCAAAGAATATTTTAACAAATAAGGGTTTGCTTTGTACATACCTGCCATAGTTAAAGACAAAATTTAGATTAATTGTTATATTCAGGAAATAGGTACTTTATTAATTAGCCCTTTGTGTGTGTGTGTGTGTATGTGAAAGAGAGAGAGAGAGAGGGGAAGAATTTTCAGCTTAAGTAAGGCTCTAACTTCCTGAGAATTTTCTAATTAAGTGAAAATACTGGTTGAGATATTTAGTTGTCTTACCAGGAATTGTAAGAAAAGTATACCTTACACATTCATGAGACACTGAAGTACATTGGTTAATAACCTCATAAGACATCTGCTTAAACAGATGTTTTAGTTGAGAAAACTGTAAACATGATTCTAAATTTACAAATATGTTGGTTATTCTTCCTTGCCTGGAAGGTTGAGCCAAAGTTTATGTAGATTAGAGGAAAGCCTGAGTCTGGAAAAATTCAAAGTATTCCATAAATGCAGATAAAGCAATACAATAAAGTAACTTGGCAATTATTTTAATAATTATTTACAAGGCCTCTGTTCCTTCTTTGCTCACATACAAGTGACCTGAGTTACTCCATCTTCCTGGTCAAACTGTCCATCATCTATTTCCCGCAGGACACTGTCACTGTTGCTGAACCCGGAGAAGCTGCTGTGCTGGGCCAGCCTCTTCTCCTTCATCCAGCATTCTCGAGAAGGAGCGAGGAGGCGCGCCTCGGGCGGGCTCCAGCCCTCTGCAGGGTGTGACAGGGCCGTGTCCAATCCGACGCTCCTACTCGTGACTTTGCTCCTGTCTTCACCTTTCACGTGCCGGCTGCCTTTCCTCTGAAACACAAGAGATTGGCAATCAGGAGTTAAAAGAATGGGCGCCATCTTGTCCCGCTGGTCTAGTTCCCTGCCCGCTTCTCTTCAAGCGCCAGCTCGGGCCGCCCTTCACGTTCCCTCCTCCCCGCCCTCCAAGCGAAGGTGCGCTCCCCTCTCTGTTCACACCACTTGGTGGCTTCCTGGCCCATCGTTCTCCTCATTGGCGGGTGGGCTGCGTGCCCCTGTCTGGGTCCTCAGTGACACCTCTGAGGAGAGGGACCTGCTGAGATCTTACTTGGGGGAGCAAAGCAGGTAGAGAGATGTGCTAAAACCTCCATTTTCCTTCTAGGTGTTTGTCGGGATCTGAGCAGCAGAAAAAGTGCCCCAGAGGCTACCTCTCCCCCATTTCTATAGGAATAGACTGCACAGGTGATTCAGACTGAGATCATATTGGAATAAGGGGCACCCTTCTAGGAGGAGCAGACCCCTCTCCTTGCCCTGCTACAAGCCGCTTCTGCCTGACACAGTGGGATTGCTCAGCAGCGGGACCAGCTCCTTCTGCAGACTGTCAGAGAAGCTGCGGCTATTTTCACTATGAAATATTGCTGAGGCCTGACCCCATCCTTAATGCGGTTCGCAGTAGAAAGACGTGGTCTCTGCCAAGGTAACTTAAGTCAAACTAAGATATCTAAGTCAACAGAAGGAGAGCTCAGGGAGAGAATTGTGGATCTTCAGACTCCTGATGAGACTACAGGGGCTTCTTTAATACTGATAACATCCTTTTGGCTCTCGGAGCAGCACCATGGCGGTCGGAAAGAACAAGCACCTTACGAAAGGCGGTAAAAAGGGAGCCAAGAAGGAAGTGGCTGACCCATTTTCTAAGAAAGATTGGTATGATGTGAAAGCGCCAGCTATGTTCAATATAAGAAATATTGGGAAAAACACTAGTCACGAGAACTCAAGGAACCAAAATCGCATCTGATGGCCTCAAGGGGCGTGTGTTTGAAGTGAGCCTTGCTGATCTGCAGAATGATGAAGTTGCATTTAGAAAATTCAAGCTTATTACTGAGGATGTTCAGGGCAAAAACTGCCTGACTGATTTCCATGGCGTGGATCTTACCCGTGACAAAATGTGCTTCATTGTCAAAAAATGGCAGACCATGATTGAAGCTCACGTTGATGTCAAGACCAATGGTTATTTGCTTCGTCTCTTCTGTGTGGGTTTTACTAAAAAACGCAACACTCAGATTCGGAAGACCTCTTATGCCCAGCACCAGCAGGTCCGCCAGATCCGCAAGAAGATGATGGAAATCATGACCCGAGAGGTGCAGACAAATGACTTGAAAGGGGTGGTCAATAAACTGATTCCAGACAGCATTGGAAAAGACATAGAAAAGGCCTGCCAATCTATTTATCCACTCCATGATGTCTTTGTTAGAAAAGCAAAAATGCTGAAGAAGCCCAGGTTTGAATTGGGAAAACTCATGGAGCTACATGGTGAAGGTAGTAGTTCTGGAAAAGCTACTGGGGACGAGACAGGTGCTAAAGTTGAACGAGCTGATGGACATGAGTCACCAGTCCAGGCATCTGTTTAAAAATCAGACTTTTAATGGTGACAAATAAAGATCTCATTTGTGATTAAAAAAAAATACTGATAACATGACAGATATTAGATCATGATCATATACTCAGGCACAAAAGCTGAGTAAGGATAAATAAGATAAAGATAAAATTTAAAAAACATGTAAAAAGCCCAGTAATTTCCCAGATTACAAAGAGTTTATTTGCTTAAAGCTCATTTATATGTTAGTTGGGAACTAGGATTACATTTTCTCAAATGTGAGAACTAAATTTACTCAAAAAAAACTCAGAAAAATATATAGAAGTCAGATGCCTAGGCTAGTCTTACGAAAGTTTGTTAATCCATAGGTTTCTTGAACTATAGTGTATAAAATAGAAATGCATGGACTTTCCCTGGCGGTCCAGTGGTTAAGACTCCATGCTTCCACGGCAGTGGGTGCGGCTTTGATCTCTGGTCAGGGAGCTAAGATCCCGCATGCCGTGCGGTGGGGCAAAAAATTAAAAAAAAATAAAAGTAAAAGGATTTCATACTGGCTTTCATGGCAAATATACCATGCAAACAGCTGTATTAAACTGAATTTTGCGGGCTACTGTGGAATGTAACCACGGTTGATGGCACTGTTTGTATAGGAAGATGCAGGCCTCAGTGTGTTGCTTTGAAAGGAGTGTGTTGGCAGCTCATCTTTTTCTTGGCTGAGTTACTGGAGTCCTTGGACAAGTTGAAAGGAACAAGTCTGCAGTGGGTCCTGCCTCAATAAAGGCCCACTCTCACAGCCCAAGTCAGACATAGCTTGATGGTAGGGACATTTTCATTTGCATTCATCAAGTGCAAGTCTCAGATCTCAAATCTTTTCCCTTTTTATTCCCATTCACCAAATGTACTGAATTTAATACAAGCAGTGGAACCTGACAGACTTACTCTCAGGGTAGAGGATTTGAGAATGTCTCATTCTCCCTGGCATTGGGACCCTGGTCAGTGAGGATATAGCCTTTTGGCTGCAGGCAGGGCTGACCGGTACTGCTCCTTTCTCAAGCCTAGCTACTGGCTCCTTTCCCACAGGCACAAAGGATGCATTCACTCCTGAATGACCTCTCCTGTTGACTGAATGAAATGGGAAGGAGGGGGAGCCTGGGAGCACTTGGCAGCCTGGATCTTTCCTTTTTCACCAGCCCCAGGGCCAAAGGTGAATTTTGCAATAAATTCCTTCTTGTACATCAGCCAATAGAGGTCAGCTCTCACATACTCAATGAGAATTTTCTTAATAAAAATTGGGTATTATTCAGAATAATAAGATAGTGACAGTAATTCACTTTTAAATAAGTATTAATAAGTAAACAGCCACTAAAATTTAAATATTAGAAGCTGACAAAATACCTAACTCTATAAAAGATTTCAGAACAAACTCTTTTCTTTTTTTACCAAGTGACTTTTAATAAATACATGTTCAGCGATGATGTCGCCTCCCTCACTCTACATGAAATAATAGCTTTTCCAACAAATCAAATTGCAATGTTCTTATAACTTAGAGTGTAGGAGACTGAAGCCTGACCAAGTCCTTGGAGATCATCTACTTTATTCCCTCATTGTACAGAGGTAAGACCCAGAAGGAAGATGGTATTTGTCCAAGGTCAGGGAGTAGCTGGCTTTGAACTGGAGCCGGAGTGTCTTACCTTATTTTTTTCACATTATCTGCTCTGCAAAAATATGAGTAGATTTGTGGTCAAAGATTTGTATGTTTCTCAAATAAAAGTTTCCAATTACAAAAATAGTACACGCTCAGTGTCGAAAACCAGGCAAAAATAAAGAAAAAAGCAAAACCCACCCACAATCCCATCTCACAGAGATACCACTGTTTAAATTTGGCATGTTTTACTATGTATTTGCATATGCACACATGGATGTGTACAGCTAGCTCACTTTTGCACTTAACACTCACTATATTTTGAGTATTTCACTATGTCAATGAAGAGATTTTTCATGCAACATTGCCAGACTTATTCATATAGGTTCTCACTTTCTTCTGATATTTTCACTGTAGAATGAGAGCAGATTCTACCAAGAGTTGCATGCAGATCTAATGCTACCCTTCGATAAAATCAATCAACTTCTGAGAATCATCCTCATTTACTAAAAATGAATGACCCATTTCAAATACACGAGACTCAGTGACAAACCAGTTTCAGTTAGGCTGTCCTACCAATGTATCTTTCATTTTCCACTGTTGACATCTTAAAAACAAAAGTAAAAGAACAAAGTCAGAATTATACCAGCAATCATAAGACTTTGCATTGTCTTGGACAGTGTTATGATGGATAGAGTGGAAGAGTAGCTAAAAAATATGGTTTATAAAGTAATAAAAACATGGAGTGGACATTCAGGATTTCTCTTCCTTGTGTGTCTCAGGGTTGAAAGAGGAATAGGAAGTCACTGTAAGACTAAGTGTGACTCCAGTACCAGTTAGAAGAGTCTGAGCTTTTGAATCATGCAGAGAAACCCCGACCCTTCTTGCTCACAGAATATGTTCCTGAGTCATCCAAGCTTGGGGCTGTCAAAATCATTCAAACCTGGGAAGGGAAAAAGGTGTCGTGGACAACCATCTTTCCAGCTAGCTTTCCTATCCACCTTCCTCTCTACTGCAGTGTGGGCATGTGACCCAATCAGATCCAATCAGAGTCCTTCCCTGGGATTGCTATATTGACTCTAGGATAAAGAAGTTCTTTCTAAAAATTGAAGTATAATTGATTTACAATATTATATTAGTTTCAGGTGTAAAACAGTGATTCAATATTTTTATAGATTATACTCCATTTAAAGTCATTATAAAATATTGGCTATATTCCCTGTGCTGTACAATATATCCTTGTAGCTTATTTATTTTATACATAGTAGTTTGTACCTCTTAACCCCCTACCCCTATCCTGCCCCTCCCCCTCCTTTCCTCTCCCCTCTGGTAACCACTGGTTTGTTCTTTATATCTGTGAGTGTGCTTCTTTTTGTTATATTCATTTGTTTGTTTTATTTTTTAGATTCCACATGTGATAACATACAGTATTTGTCTTTCTCTGTCTGAGTTATTTCAAGAAGTTCTTTCTTTTTGATGAGGTGGCCATACTCACCTCATAAGAAGCCCTCTGCACATACATATGTAGAAGCTGAAACAAACAGAACATCCTGGGGCTGTTGAATCTCTGGAATCAGTCCCTGAGGCACTGTTTTTGGTAGCTGTCTCTTTGATATTATGAGCTATGCCAGAATCCTTCCCACCTAGAAGCCAATAAATTCCCTTATGGACATAGGCTAATCTGAGCAGGGTTTCTGTCCCTTACACCCCAAGGGACACCAATAAGTCATGTGGAAACAAGTGTGGGTGGCCCAGAAGAGGGCTGCTCTCCAGCCTGAACACTGCCCTATGGCTGCAGTTGATCCCTCGTCCCTTCTGCCCACACCAGTAAGAAGCCCATTTGCTTTGAGTGAAAAGCATTCCCTAGATGAAGGACTTCATTAATGATAAAAGCAAAATGCTTTCATTTTTATCTATACATGATGCTCTTTGAGGTACCTGACATCTTCTATTTATACTGGCACCAAATTAGATTTCACTTGAGGATACTAACGGCTAGTGAATGAAATATGACCCTATGACTTTCCAATAATTTCAAATGACTGGGAAAGTAAGAACAAAGTTTGATTAAATAATTATCTTACCATGCAGTAAGGAAAGAAATTAATGTATATGTTAAATATTTCTTAGTATTCATGTGATTTTATTTTTTTATTATTATTATTTTAATTTATGAATTTATTTATATTTGGCTGCGTTGGGTCTTTGTTGCTGCACACAGGCCTTCTCTAGCTGTGTCTGGGGGGGGCTACTCTTTGTTGCGGTGAGCGGGCCCCTCACTGCAGTGACTTCTCCTGTTTCAGAGCACAGGTTCTAGGCACACAAGCTTCAGTAGCTGTGGCATATGGGCTCAGTAGTTGTCGCTCGCGGGCTCTAGAGCACAGGCTCAGCAGTTGTGGCGTACGGGCTTAGTTGCTCTGCGGCATGTGGGATCTTCCCGGACCGGGGCTCAAACCCAGGTCCCCTGCATCGGCAGGCGGCCTCTTAACCACTGTGCCACCAGGGAAGTCCCCATGTGATTTTATTTATAGTTACCTTCAAAAGATCTAATTCAGAACATTTCTGTGACTGCAGCTCCTTCACTTCTGGGTTTGTATTAGAGAAATTATTCAATAGATGTGCCCAAGAAGTCTTTACCACTTGAAATCATTCGTTTTGAGATACATTTTAAAGATAAGGAAATAATTTGAATGCAAAGCTTCTCTAAAGGAGAAAAACAAATGTAAATTGGAACCATTTAAATTTAACTCCTGTCTCCCAGGGTCTATTCTCTCTATCTTTCTTTTAATAACAGAACTCTGCACCCACCTCACCACCAATGCCTTGCAATTTTTAGCTGGGCATGTAGTATTTCACTATGGTACCAGCACATGGTTGCCCCAATTACATTTCCCAGCCTCCCTTGCAGATGCTTGTGGTGACATAAAGTTCAGGCCAACGGGATGTGAGAAGAAATATGTCTGTGACTTGGGGGTCAGTGCCTTAGAAGCATGCCTGGAATTTCCTACTTCTTGCTGGCTGGACACAGCAATGAGTGAAGAAGCAGTCCTGGGTCCAGAGGCAGAAGCCAAATGTTGAGGGTGGCAGAGCTGACCAGTCATGAGGCAGAGTTTTGCCCACCCTGGATTGCCTGCCCATCTTTAGATAATTATGAGAGAGACCCTTCTGTTGTATTTAAATCATTCTAATTGGTCTTTTTGGCATAGCATCTTAGTAACTAATTAGTTACCACTTAATAACTAACAGAAAAAAAATTTTGGCAACTAATGCTTTTTAGCTTAATTTTTCCCAACTTTCCAATTATGAAAAATTTCAAATATACAGAAAGTTTAAAGGATACTACAATGTACCTAGTTCAAAACTTGTTAATATTTTGCCATATTTGCTTTATATATATATATAAATATGAACATATATATGTTCATGTGTGTTTTTTTGAACGTCAAAAAGCATCAATGCACTACATTCCTACATATTAGCTGAAGGTATTTTTTAGCTGGAGAAAATGGAGGGTCATTAGGAGTTTCTGGATTTTTTCTTCAGTTTCCTCCTCCCAACCCTGTGGTAGGTACTAACATTGTCCATTTTACAGATGAGGACACGGAGGCTTGGACAGCCTGGCAGAAGCTGTTTGTACACACACACACACACACACACACACACACACACATACACACACACACACACATACACACACACACACACACACACACACACACACACACACCCATTCCCTGGAATCCCTTTCATGGTTTGTTGTCTAACCCTAAGAACACCACTGGATGGAAACCCTACTCTGAGTCAGTGGAAACTAAATACTTTTAAATGACCTGTTGTTTCTTATAAATAATTATCAAAGGGAAATGGGCTGAAGAATTTAACTGAAATAAAGATTTTTAGGTAATAGAAAAATCTGATGAGTTTTTTACTTGAGTCTTCAAAGAAACAGAAAAGTTAAGAAAGAAGATCTTGGAAGAAAAATTGAGAACATTTAATAGATGGAGGTAAAATCCTGGTCAGAGTCTCTTACCCTGCTTAGCATAGCTATCACTTCCTTGAGTCTATCAAGAGCCCTCCCCTCAAAATAAAGAAAAAAATTTTTAAACAGATAAAAAGAAGAGCAAGATAAAAAGAACCTTGCTTTCGGGTCTTCCCTGGTGGTGCAGTGGTTGAGAGTCCGCCTGCCGATGCAGGGGACACGAGTTCGTGCCCCGGTCTGGGAAGATCCCACATGCCGCGGAGCGGCTGGGCCCGTGAGCCATGGCCGCTGAGCCTGCGCGTCCGGAGCCTGTGCTCCGCAACAAGAGAGGCCACAACAGTGAGAGCCCCCCCCGCCCAAAAAAAAAGAACCTTGCTTTATTTATACTACAGAGCCTCATGTAGAGGAAATGGAGGTTAACAATCTCATTATACTTCATAAAAATTCCATTATCCAAGGAGAGTTTTTACTGAAGGACAAAGGTATAAAAAATATAGCCTATGTGATTTATAAAGCATGCAATCTTTCATAACATTTTTATTTTATTTTTAAATTAAAAAAATAAAATTATAAAGCATACAATCTTTTAAATTTTAAATTTAAAAGTAAATATGTAAAAGTGTAAAGTTCTATGAATTTTAATACATGTATATAAATTTGTGTACAAATCACAATCAGGACACAGAACAGTTCTATTATCCTGCTCAAAACCCCCCATGCTATCCCTTTATCACACCCTTCCCCAAACCCCAAATCCCTGGCAAGACATGATCTGTTATCCACAGTACAGTTCTGTCTTTTTGAGGATGTCATATAAATAGAATAGCACAGGGACTTCCCTAGTGGTGCAGTGGTTGAGAGTCTGCCTGCCAATGCAGGGGACATGGATTCGATCCCTGGTTTTGGAAGATCCCACATGCCTCGGAGCAACTAAGCCCATGCGCCACAACTACTGAGCCTGTTCTCCAGAGCCCGCGAGCCACAACTACTGAGCCCACACTCCGCAACTACTGAAGTCCATGCGCTCTAGGGCCCAAGTGCTGCAACTACTGAACCCGCGTGCTGCAACTACTGAAGCCCAAGCTCCTAGAGCCCGTGCTCTGCAACAAGAGAAACCACTGCAATGAGAAGCCCACGCACCACAATGAAGAGTAGCCCCTGCTCGCCACAACTAGAGAAAGCCCGCATGCAGCAACAAAGACCCAATGCAGCCAAAAATAAATAAATTAATTAATTAAAAAAAAAAAAAGAATAGTACAGTCTGTAACCTTTTGAGACTGGCTTTTTTTTTTTTTTTTTTGGCTGTGCCATACAGCTTGCAGGATTTTAGCTCCCCAGCCAGGGATTGAACCCAGGCCCCGTCAGTGAAAGTGCCAAGACCTAACCACTGGACCACCAGGGAACTCCCTGAGACTGGCTTCTTTTAATCAGCATGCTTTTTGAGATTAATCCACGCCATTGTGCATATGAGGAGTGCATTTGTTTTTATTTCTGAGTAGTATTTCATTGTATGGAAGTACCACAGCCGTTTATCCATACACCTGCTGAACACATTTGGATTTTTTCCAGTTTTTGGAGATTATGAATAGAACATATAAACACTTATGTGTAGCTTTTTGTGTGAACAAAAATTTTTATTTCTCTAGGGTAAATGCCCAAGAGTGGGATCGGTGGTCGTATGTAAGTGTGTGTTTAACCCCATAAGAAGCTGCCAAACTCTTTTCCAGAGCAGGTGCACCATTTTGCATCCCTACCAGCAGCGTGTGATAGTTCTGATTGCTCCTCATCCTTGCTAGTTCTTAGTACTGTCAATATTTTTTAATCTTAGTCATTCTAGTAGATGTATGGTAGTGCCTCATCATGGTTTTCATTTGCATTTCCCTTGATGACTAATGATTTAAATTTTTTTTATGTGCTTATTTCTCATCTACATATCCTCATTGGTTAGATGTCCAAGACTTTTAACTATTTTTTACCTGCGTTGTTTATTTATTCTTTAAGTTTTGAGAGTTCTTGATACCTTCTGGATACAAGTCCTTTGTCATATACGTGATTTGCACAGTTTTTTTTTCCTCCCAGTCTGTGGCTTTTCTATTATTTTCTTAGTGTTATTCACAGAGCAAAAGTTTTAAATTTTGATAAGGTCTAATTTATCAATTTTTTAAAATGAATTATGCTTTTGGTGTCATGTCTAAGAACTCTTAGCTTAGCTCCAGTTCAGAAGATTTCCTCCTATTAATTTTTTTCTAAAATTTTTCTAATTTTCCTAAAACAAACTATCTTTCAATAGCTTAAAGAAAATTGAGGCAGTAATTGGGAGTATAAATATTTTGAATTGATATTTTCCCTATTTAAAAAAATTCTCAAGCTATCTAGAATATTGTATAAAAACATATTTGTGGACTATAAACAAATTCCAAACGTAAAGGTCTTTATAACTTCAGAAGAAAAAATTCCAACAATATGCTTTCTTCATCATGTGATTCTCAATTCCCTCCCCTATACAGAGGCATGAAATGGCTTTGCTTAACATAAAAGTACTGTTCTATGTTGAGTGCAACTGACTACAAAAAGTCTTATATATCTTGACATTAATCTCAGTAAAAGAGAGGGCTTTTTTTTTCAAGGCTTAAACCCTAGATCAGTTTCTACCAGCCCGTGAAATTTATCATTTTACTGAAAACTCATTAACGATCCTAGGGCAATGTTTGTAATTGTATCAAATTTCCACCAACTGGTTTTTAGAACTAAACACCTTTGGGCTTCCCTGGTGGCACAGTGGTTAGGCATCTGTCTGCTAATGCAGGCGACACGGGTTCGATCCCTGGCCCAGGAAGATCGCACATTCCGCGGAGCAACTAAGCCCGTGCGCCACAACTACTGAGCCTGCGCTCTAGAGCCCATGAGCCACAACTACTGAAACCCACGCGCCTAGAACCTGTACTCCGCAACAAGAGAAACCCCCACTCGCCACAACCAGAGAAAAGCCTGCGCGCCCAACGCAACCAAAAATAAAATAAAATAATTTATGTTTTTAAAAAAGAACTAGGGACTTCCCTGGTGGCACAGTGGATAAGACTCCACGCTCCCAATGCAGGGGGCCCGGGTTCGATCCCTGGTCAGGGAACTGGATCCCGCATGCATGCCGCAACTAAGAGTTCAACTAAGGAGCAACTAAGCAGCCCACCTGCCGCCTAAGAGCCGGTTCAGCCAAATAAATAAATAATCTTTAAATAAATAAATAATAAAAAAATAAAAAAGAACTAAACACATTTGAAATAATTCTTTGAAAACCTTTTTAAATGAAGCAATACCCTTATCAGCCCCTCCCAAACAACAACTGATTTCAAGGTACAAGCAAAGGATAGCGCCATTACAGACCTACAATACATAAAAATTTTTTTCAAGGCATGTTATAAATGTATAACTTTCACAAAATATATATGAGATAGCTAAATTAACTCTATGGCAATACTGATAGTCTACTACCTTCTCGAGATAAAATAACAAATTATTTCCACTAGAGAGAATTAAAAGAATTTACAAATTGGTTTTCTATTATAGCTATTACATACTTCAGCTCCAGACTGAACCACCTACATGTTCTGCCTTGAAATAATCTCAATATCCTGAGATTTCCTGCTAGGAAAATTAAAGATTTATCAAAGGAAGAAATAGTAAATCCATTTAGAAGTAGAATTCTAAGCTATAAAATATATTACTCCTGGGCTTCTCATTGATGAAAACTGACCATTTATGTACTTCCTTACTATTATATAAATGAGCCAGAAATTTTATATTACAATGGATATAAATATAAAGATTACCCAAAGAAAAGCTACCACTAGACTACTGAATGGTATTTAAAGTTAAACAAAAAAAGCTCAAATATTTTCAGGGAATCAGAGAACTGATATCTAACCCTAAGAAAGGAGACCATGAAGCAGCTGAATTTGGGTCTTATATCTTCACAAACACCAATTCCAGGGCTCTCAGTTAGTCAAAATCCCATGAGGCTGTGAATTCTGTTGATCTTTCTCAAAAATGATGGCTGTGTGCAGAATGTTTAAAAAAAAAAAGAAAGCGAAAAGAAAAGGCTGTAGCATGGTGAGAAGTTGCTTTGGGGAAGGAGAAAGAAGAATGAAAACCTTTTCTGGCCATTCTTTACATAGATCCACCTTGCTTCTTCTTAACCGAATATTTCTTAATGAACTCGTGAACTTGAGCCACTCTCACTGGGGTTGGGAGGCCCTGCTCACCTGTGGGCTCTAATCCAGTCTTTCTAAAATCTGTGTACTTGATCACTCTGCTCTCCTCCCGTGGGAGGAATATCCTATCCACCTTTCCACCTCTCTACCTGCTTACCTATGGAGCCAGCTAGAGTCTTTCCAAAATTAATGTGAGACAACGTAGCACGGCTGCATTACATACACTGTCAGTCTATCTTTGCTAGTTTAGAAAACTTTAAAGTTTTCTAAAACAGTATTTTCTTGATATACAGAAAAAGAATCACTTCAAATAATTTTCTGGTCTATTTGCAAACTTCCTGTTTTGAAGGTTATGCTTTAATTAATTAATGCACAGATTGCTTCATTCAATGATACTATTCTAGGTGTGCATCTAGTAGGGGTCTATTAAGGATAAGGTGACTTGAGGCTCAGTATAGCCCTTCAGCAAAGGGCTGAAAAATTATGACCTTGAGGAGACAATACAAAAGTGCTGTCAGAAGTCAAGATAGACAAGATCTCACAGATATCATGCACATTCACTTATAAGGCTTATAACTGTGGAGAGGAAAAAACTTCTCTATCGTCTTATGTTCAGTCTCTCAGACCAGCAAATTAAACTAAAAAAAAAGATTAATAGGAGAAAAGGTTTGTTTTGGATGCACATGGGGGCTGCACAGAGAAGTGAAAACCCAAACAGGCAGTTAGACCGGGAGATTATATATCATTTTACAAGGGGTGATAAATTGTGGTGAAGTGACTAGACAAAGGAAAAGGGGTTTGGGCTTCTAGGGGCAGCAGATTGTGGGAAGGCAAGTATTTGGGGAAACTAAGGGAAAAGAAGGCTTTAGTAAGGTTTGTTTGTGGGGACTACAGTCTGTGTTGTTTCCAGTGATAAGAGTCATCTCTGGTACAGGAGAGGGAGGCAACTTTACAAATGGAAATTTCTGTCACCTTTTAAAAGGGAAATTTATGCTCTGCTTTTGTCAGAAAGGGAGAGGGTAGAGAGGTCCTCCTGTGTCTGCTGTTTTTTAATTGCCTTTAGCTCAAAATAGTAACCCTTATGCCCAAGTGGCATATTTTAGAGTAATATTCTGATCCCCTTCAGAACTGTCTCACATGCCTGTTTGCTGGCACATTTCCCTTGTTATATGCTGGTTCAGAAGACTGTTTCCTTATCAACTCCACACTTCCTCATCTGTTCACCATTTAGAATTACAAAGAGAGTTTAAGGATTAAATGCTTCAGTGTAACATTTAGTTCATAAAGCATCAATTTTACTCACTTCCGGTGTTTGAGTGGCTGAATTCCACATAACTGGTCTCTGAAGGAACACAACCTGCTTTGTAGCCAAATTCCCTTCACTGCAAATTAAAACAATAGCATTAGTATTTGTAAATTAGTAATTCTCTCTATATTTCACACTTGGCTAGAATGTTCCCCATGTGTCCTTTGTAGAATAATCTTCTGATCCAACAATAATTAGGAAATATGATTCTATATAAGTTGCAGCAGATAAAACAGGGGGAAAAAATTCCCTGAAAACTAATTATGGTCGTTACAAAAGAAATTTTTTTTTTTTTTTTTTTTGCGGCACGCGGGCCTCTCACTGTTGTGGCCTCTCCCGTTGCGGAGCACAGGCTCCGGACGCGCAGGCTCAGCGCCCCCTGCATCGGCAGGCGGACTCCCAACCACTGCGCCACCAGGGAAGCCCCACAAAAGAAAATTTTAATGTTTAAAGCTTGTCATCTCACTGTGCTAACATACTTAGTTTCATCTCTTTGTGTCACCTCCTACTCTTTATCAACATGTGTATTTCTGCATGTCTATAACTTCTGCCTATTTGCATTCTGTATTCTATGCTTATCCTTTTTCTTGTTTGTACAGTAGGATGATATTCTTAATAGCTGCATGATATCCCAAAGAATTAAGATACCAAAATGTACTAAGCCTTTCCTTTATTATTGTAAAATTAGGCTGTTTCCAGTTTTCTGCTAATTATAAATAAGGCTGTTATAAAAATATGTACAGTCTTCCTTATTCTTTATGACTTATTTCCTTGAGATAAATTCTCAGGAGTGGGATTATTAGGCCAAAAGGGTATGATTTAAGCTCCTTGGTATGCACTGTCAAATTTGTCTCATAAAAAGAAGAGACCAGTGTGGGCTGCCACGTGTGAGAAATTTTATATACACTTTCCATTGAGGGACTTCAGCCACAGCTATTTTCATTTTCAGATGCTTCTTTGTAGTCAGCTACTCAATATTCTCCTTATTTAACTACCATCATGGCAAATTACCCCTTGCCAAAGACTACTTGGGGTTTGGATTTCTCTGAAATGCTTTTCACAGAATCTCCATGGATTTATGGAGAGGAGTGTCTGTAGTTAATGTTGCTCAGTTACGACTTTTATTATGCAAAAAACCCAAACAAAACCTCACTATTAGCTGCATTTTATGCTGAGCTCCTTTTCTGGAAAACAAATGCAACATTGAAACTCTGGCCCTAGTGGTCAACCCCACACAATTTGAAAACCCCAAACTTACTGATACTATTGAATTTTGAGAAACCGCAAATCTTCCCACAAAGTGGTAATGAGAGACTGCTTCTTTTTTATCTTTATTTTTAAAAGACTGCTTCTAGTCTAATCTTATTTTAGTTTGACTCAATCTCTGATTAGAAGAAAAGACTTGTTATGAAATATATCCTAACTTTTGGGAACAACTTGAATCATCAGGAGACATCATTTATGACACAGGTAGGGACTAGCGGTGTATAGAACAGGCTGGTTTATTTGGGAGGCTGGGAGGATACTTGAAAGGGCAGTGGCTTTGGAACCAGATGAGCCCTGGGTTCAAGTCTCAACTCTACTGTAAAACAAAGAATGTTGCCCACCACCCAGTTCTACAAGAATCAACTCATTAGCCACTGCAGCCACTAACCTACAATTCACCGTGAAAGGAATTCCGGTGAAGGCACTCGGTGCTCTGGAAAAACAAGCCCTTACATAGCTAGAAATATTTCAGGAGAAATTTTTTTATGAACCTGGATTCTCACATCTTCCCATACTTAGAAAAGATCTAACGTCATTAACTGAGATACCTGCTCCTCATGACTAACCTTCCACCTGATGTGTGCCTGATTGCACGCGACTCTTCTCCAAAACCACAAATATATACTGACCTGCCCGCCTCACCTCTTGGGAACAGTTCCTCAGAGCTCTTTGAGAGACTGTATCCTGGGCTAGTGTCCTTAGTAAGTCCCCAAATAAAACTGAAACTCACAGCTCTCATGTCATGTTGGGTTTTTTTTTTCCAGTTGACACTACAATAGCCGACGATACCACCTCATGGCTGGTGACTTTGGCAAAGTTTCAAAATTCTCTTACATTTCCTATCAGGGCCTTTGTGATGGTTAAATAAGTCAGTGTGTATGAAGAGCCTCTACCGTGCCTGTCACTGGAAGGAGCACAGCAAATGGGATTTTCCTCCAGTTCCTCCATTCGTTTAATGAAATGTGGGGTGGGTTAAGTGGGAGGAAAATATCTCAGAATTAAGAATATCTTCCAGAGAAAATAGTCAAGGGAAAGGGGACACAAGAATAGAGAAGACAAAAGGCTCCCTAGGTCTTTTTACCTCTGCGAAGCTCATTGACACTCAGTATGAATCTTTTAAGATTTAGCTCTTCCTTCTCCTCACAAAACGTATTACTCAGGCACATCAGCCTATAACAACCCTAGCTTACAGAATTTTATGTTAATTAAAAAAAATTAAAATGTTCCATATTATACCCAAATTTAAAAACAATTCACTCCTTGCCTCCCCCCATTGCTTCAGTGAAGGGAGAGATTTCTTAAACAATACACCAAAAAGGGTAAACATTGATATATTTGCATATTTTAAAATTTAAAACTTCTGCTAATCGAAAGACATCATAAAGAGTAAAAAGACAAGCCACAGAATCAGAGAGATCATTGCAACACACGTAGCAAATAAGTTTCATCCAACATCTATTTAAAAACTCCTATAAGTACAATTTTAAATGTGGGCAAAAGATTTAAACAGGTACTTGACAAAAGAAAAATCTCAGTGGTCAATAGACATATGAAAATGCACTCAATTTTAGTAGCAATTTGGTAAATACAAACTAAAACCACCCTGAGATCATACTATCTATACAGTTACCAGAATGACAAAATTTAAAAGTATGACCAATTTTTTGTTGGAGCAATGGGAACTTTCACATCCTGCTGGTGGGAGAGTAAGCTGCAATATTCACCTTGGAAAGAGTCTGGCATTTGTATCTAATAAAGCTAAAGAAGTGCCCTGTGAGCCACCAATTCCACTTCCTGGTCTACACCCTTGAGAAACTCATACCTACACACAACATGGGTAAATCTTACAATGCTTTTTTTTTTAATTTAATTTTTAAAATTTTATTATTTTATTTATTGAAGTATAGTTGATTATATGACAATATTATGTTAGTTTCAGGTGTACAACATAGCAATTCAATATTTTTATAGGTTGTACTCCATTTAAAGTTACTACAAAATAGTGGCTATATTTCCCTGTGCTGCACAATATATCCTTGTTGCTTATTTGTTTTATACATAGTTGTTTGTAATCTTACAATGTTAAGTGAAAGAGGCAACATGTGGACGAATATATATAATTCCATTTTTAAAAATTCAAAATAGGCAAAACTAAATCGTACTGTTTAGGGATTCAAAGGTGAGTGGTAAGACTATTAGGCAAAATAAGGAAGTGATTATCTTAAAAGTTGGGGTAATATTGCCTCTGCGTGAAGGGAGTGGGTGTGATAGGGAAACACATGGGGTACTTCTAGGGTGCCAGCAATATTCTCTGTCTTGCCCGGTGGTAATTACACAAGGGTTTGTATAATTATAATTATGCACATTTGTGTTTTATGCACTTTCTATATGTGTGTTTTGTTAACAAAATTGTTTTAAGAGTATATGTAATGCTGATATGTAGGAGAATGGTTGTGGATTTATACATGATAAAAATTCTCCCTCCCCTTTTACATTTATTGTTTTGGTAAAATCTGTCTTGAATTCTATTTTTTTTAAATTGAGGTATAGTTGATGTACAATATTATATAAGTTTCAGGTGTACAACATAGTGATTCACAATTTTTAAAGGCTATACTCCATTTATAGTTATTATAAAATAACTTGGCTATATTCCTTGTGCTGTACAATATATCCTTGCAACTTATTTATTTTATACATCGTAGTTGTACCTCTTAATCCCCTACCTCTATCTTGCCCCTCCCCCTCCCCCTCCCCTTCCCCCTCGCCCTCCCCTCTCCCTACTGGTATCCACTAGTTCTCTGTATCTGTGTGAGTCTGTTTCTTTTTTGTTAGACCTATGAGTTTTAAATTAGGAGAGGTCTTTAAGAATTCATTCACCTGTACCTACTTTTCCTTGAATATATCCTGCACTTTGCTGACTCTGCTATGTGCTTATGGTTGCCAGAAAGAGGAGATACTTTGTGGTATTCATACTTCCACTTTACATCTTCTGTGCTCATAGCAGACATCATTAACTGATCACATTCTTTTCTGCTGATCCTGGTTTTAGAATCCTTGTTTTTATGGTGTTTAGGCAGCCACTACCCACAGACCAGTGCTACTGTGCGAGATGACACCTAGTTATTGTTCCTGGTTAGCCCTATCTGCCACCAGAAATATTCTCTCTAAAACTACTTTTGGAAGCTCTATTCTTTCTTAACGGTGCCTGCACCTCAGACTTCTCAGCCTCCACAGACCTCCTCTCCTCTTTCACTAATGTCCTCTACCATATTCACCTGCCTTACACTCAACTTTTTTCATTATTGCTTCCCCAAGGAGCCTTTTTATACATTTTCTCCCGAATTCCTTCCCCTTGCCCCATAAAATTTTAATAACAAAGATATGCCATGTATCTGTCTATGTACTGTGACCTTTTGGAGAGCCACAAACCTTTGTAATATCTAAGATTTTTTCACCTCCCCCATAACCAGTTTTCACCCCCTTGTGGTAATGTCACCTCTATTGAGAATATATGCTCTAGACCACTGTTCCACATTCGTCATTTGTGACTGTATTGTCTCTCCAAGTAGATTATGAGTTCCTGGAAGCCAGGGTCTGCCCCTTGAGCGGGTAAAATATTGCCTTATACATACCAGGCACTCAATAAATATTTGAGTTGAACTGAAAGAACTTTGTTTAAAATAAAATGCAAGAATGTGAATCGGTTTGAATACAAACTGAGTTGGTTTCAAATGAGTGGCTTATTTGCAAGTGCTTAGTCACTTGTGAAATAAAAATCTTATAAACAGATTCCATTTATGGCTTCAAAATCCATTAGAAAACAAAATTGTTAGGTTAATTTGTATTTTCTGATTAGTTTTGCATCATCTTATACGTTAATTAATTGCCATGGTTTAAAACTGAGTTCCCTTACTGAGTTTATGATTAATTTCTCTCCCCAAAACTTCATTCGTTTTCTTGTGCCAACCCTGTTCCCCTCAGGATTGAGGCATATCAAGGAAAGGGGCAGGGGGGCTTCCCTGGTGGCGCAGTGGTTAAGAATCCTCCTGCCAATGCAGGGGACGCAGCTTCGAGCCCTGGTCCGGGAAGATCCCACATGCCACAGAGCAACTAAGCCTGTGCGCCACAACTACTGAGCCTGTGCTCTAGAGCCCACGAGCCACAACTGCTGAAGCCCACATGCCACAACTACTGAAGCCCACATGCCGCAACTACTGAAGCCCACGCACCTAGAGCCCGTGCTCTGCAACAAGAGAAGCCACCTCAATGAGAAGCCCGCGCACCACAACAAAGAGTAGCCCCCGCTTGCCCCAACTAGAGAAAGTCCGAGCCCAGCAATGAAGACCCAACGCAGCCAAAAAACAAACAAACAAATAAATAAATAAAATCTGTAAAAAAAAAGAAAAGAAAAAGGGGGTTGAAACCAAGCAGGACCCTGTGGGGCCTTCTCAGGTACAAAAGCCCCTCTGTGTCCCCTTTTTCTTGTTTGTAGAACAAAAGGCTTTAGTTTTCTAGGTCTTTCCTGAGTTCTAAAGATCAGACACAAGCAGTTAAAGATCAGGACAAGAGGCACAGGACTCTTAGTTCCTCCAGAAGGGATATCTCATGCATATCTTTAAGTTGTTCTGTAGAAATTAAGACCCCCCACCCAGGTGGAGGATGGTGGCCACATGCTGACCACAAGCAGGGAGACCCCAGACTGGTTGGAACCAGAAGGTTGAGATTCCCAAAACACCGCCCTGTTACCTCACCACCAACCAATCAGAAGGTCCACGAGCTGATCATGCACCCTACAATCCTCTCTCCTAACGCTGTCTTTAAAACCCTTGCCTGTGGGCTTCTCTGGTGGTGCAGTGGTTGAGAGTCCGCCTGCTAATGCAGAGGACACGGGTTCGTGCCCGGGTCCGGGAAGATCCCACATGCCGCGGAGCGGCTGGGCCCGTGAGCCATGGCCGCTGAGCCTGCGCGTCCGGGGCCTGTGCTCTGCAACGGGAGAGGCCACAACAGTGAGAGGCCCGCGTACCGCAAAAACAAAACAAAACAAAACCCTTGCCTGAAAGCCATCGGGGAGTTCGGGTCTTTGGAGCATGTTCTCCTTGCTTAGCACCCTGCAAATAAACTCTTCCTTTGCTGCAAACATCCGCTGTTAGTTTGGCTTTCTGCACCATGGGCACATGAGCCCTTGGCTCAGTAACACAACTCAGAAATAAATGAGTAAAATCCTGCTTTTAAAATATGAAGTAGGGCTTCCCTGGTGGTGCAGTGGTTAGGAGTCCGCCTGCCACTGAAGGGGACACGGGTTCGAGTCCTGGTCTGGGAAGATCCCACATGCTGCGGAGCAACTAAGCCAGTGTGCCACCAACTACTGAGCCTGTGCTCTAGAGCCCGTGAGCCACAACTACTGAAGCTGATGCGCCTAGAGCCCGTGCTCCACAACAAGAGAGGCCGTGATAGTGAGAAGCCCGCGCACCGCAACGAAGAGTAGCCCCCGCTCGCTGCAACTAGAGAAAGCCCACAAGTAGCAACGAAGACCCAATGCAGCCAAAAATTAAAAATAAATTTATTTTTAAAATATGAAATAAACTTTACTTTTTAAAAGTAGAATTATAAAATTAAATTTTAGCTTGCACCTTTGTAAGCTAGTCCTTAGTCACAAAGTTCCTTTGCCTTATGACCTTCATTTGTTTCTCAGTTATCAGTGCACGTGTTAAAGACAAAAAAAGGCAGTTCCACAGTTTAGCTCCTCCCAACCCCTCCTCCTGACAAAATGTTAGAAATTTAAGTTCAGACAAAGAAGTGTGGTAACTAGAAGTATATGTAATAGACAAATTGACTATTTCTTAAAAAACGTGGGCCTTATAAAAATGCTGCTCACTGCAAGAATGCTACAAGCTTAACTCACAATGGAATTACATAATACCGTGTCCACAGAAGTTAAATTAGAAAGGGAAGAGACTGTCATGAAAATGGACCAAACGTGAAACCCTCGACTCTCCCTCTACTGTATATAAATAAGCAATTCCTGCCTTGGCTGCCACTTGGGACTTAGAGGAACTTATTTGTGCACTTAAGTGTCTCAAATAACTGCAAAGACTTCTAGTGCTTCTGAGCTGTGGTGACCACAGAGCTGAGGAGCCTTTTCCCTCAGGGGCTGCAGAAAATGGAAGAGGGGGCGGGGCGCCTGACACCACAGTGAGCAGAGGATTTTCTCTTTTTGTTGTTCACATCTTGTCCTTTATGACTAGAATTTTTTTTTTTTTTGGCTGTGTTGGGTCTTCGTTTCTGTGCGAGGGCTTTCTCTAGTTGCGGCGAGTGGGGGCCACTCTTCATCGCGGTGCGCGGGCCTCTCACTATCACGGCCTCTCTTGTTGCGGAGCACAGGCTCCAGACGCGCTGGCTCAGTAGTTGTGCCTCACGGGCCCAGTTGCTCTGCGGCATGTGGGATCCTCCCAGACCAGGGCTCGAACACGTGTCCCCTGCATTGGCAGGCAGATTCTCAACCACTGCACCATCAGGGAAGCCCTATGACTAGACTATTTGATATTCTCTGTACAGTATAACTTGATTTATTGTACCAAAAGCCCCTGCCTTTAAATTCTGTCTTCTGAGATATAAATGAGGGTGTACACTTTTCTTCTATCTTGTGTTCTAAAATGCTTTCTCTTTCAATGTTAGGTTATAATTCCATATTTCTGCACGTGCATCAGAATCACCTTGTATTCTTGTTAAAATGCACATTCCCCCTTCCCTGCCCACCCCAGGTTATTACTGGGGAGAGGGGAGCTGATCTGAGGTGGCCAAACAGAGGGAACTTTGGCTTCTCCTTCCATTTTCTTCTGGAGATTATTTTAAGGTCAGCAATATTAGCTGCTTGTTCAGCTAATTTGATCCTCTACCAGATTTGCCCTGAAGAATTTAATGTAAATTTTCACCTTGATTTTTTTGAAAAGGATTGGGCCTATTTGTATAGTTAATTATATAGTGATAAGGATTAAAAAGGGATTCTGGCAAGTTTTCAGGGCAGATAACAATAACCCTTGAATAAGGTAGTGGTATCAGATTACCACATCTTGATGTTTCCATGGTAACACAGCTTTAAACCTCAGTGGTAGGATCTTGCCTAAGGTAATGGAGCCAACAACCTTAACCTAAAGGACACTCTGGGAAAACAACTTTCTGCAATCTGATAACAGGATGTATTTGTTTGTTTTTATTGAAGTCTAGTTGCTTTATAATACTGTGTTAGTTTCAGGTGTACAGACAGTGATTTAGTGTTTTTGTGGATTATATTCCATTATAGGTTATTACAAAATAATGAGTATGCGAGCAGATAGGGTGGTTGGGGGGGTCCCCAGGAAAAGAGAACCAGGCACAACTTTCTTGACATAAGAGAGGCCATTTTGTGATCTAAGCCTGGCCGCAATGCTTGCCCTTGAACAGGTCTCAGCAAATAATGACCTTAAGGGAAAAAAGGAATGCAGGAACAAATGAAAAGCAGTCATGAAACAAGAATTCAGCAACAAAACAGTCCTAGGTCCTCCTCAAGGGATGTCCATAACAATCTTATAGAGATCTTTGAGTTCTGCAGGAACTAAGGCCCCACCCAGGTGGAGTATGGTAACTACAGGCTATGACCTCAGCCTGGTCAGAACCTAAGGAATGATGACATGGACCTTTTCTGACTCTTGTGACGTCAATCAACTAAAGCTTAGACTCTGGTTAACCTTCCCCCCAATTCTATGCAGAATTCTCCTCTGCTCCAGCCCCTTCATGAACACACATGTACCCTTAGCTTGAAACTCCCCTAGTTTTGCTGTTCGGGGGAACACTGCTTTGGGAAAGATTCCCCATGTTCTCCTTACTTGCTGCAAGTAATAAATCCTTCCTTCTCCTGATCTTGGCTTGGTTGTATATTTTGGCTTGACACCTACCAGTTTTCGGGTAACAGGTATAATTCCCTGTGCTATACAGTATATCCCTGTTGCTTATCTATTTTAAATGTAGCAGTTTGTATCTGTTAATCCCATACGCCTAATTTGTTCCTCCCTCTTTCCCTCTTCCCTTTGGTAACCACAAGTTTGTTTTCTATATCTAACAGCATATATTTGCGTAAGGAAAGAAATGAGAGGAAAATACATTATGTAGAGACCATTCAAGTTATGGCTTAGGTGATCGAAGAGTAGAAAAAATTGAAATGACTTAAGACATTATTGTTTTATATGAGTCAAAAATATTTAAGGAAGAAAGTTTTCACTGGCAGTAGTTCTAAGTTATGTTTTAAGACATGTGGGCCCAAAAAGAAAGATGATAACATTAGTTTCTCTGGGTATGAGCATAACGTGTAAGCATGTATCTTTATAGTGTCATTATTTATTTCTGTCCCTTTTATTGGCTTGTAATACTCAGTGATGATTTTGTATACAGTGAACTACAGTATTGACATTTTCTGAAATATCCTGATTTAGGACAGGCCAAGCCATCATGCTTTTACAATTGGCTTCAACTTCTTAGGGATTCTGGTTCTGCGAAAGGATTAAATCCTGTCTAATAGCTCTAATTTATTAGCCTAGTATGCACAGGCCCTGCATTATCTTGCTTAATCATCAAGATAATCCAGTGAAGTTGATATTGTATCATTTTCCAGATGAGGAAATTGAGACTCAAAGAGGTTCCCAAAATCATATGGCTGGTAAATGGTGAAGGTGTAATTCAAATGAGATCTGCTTAGCTCAAAGCCTGGACCATTCTTCTGGTTTCAGAAACTAAAAACTTTCAGGCAATATCCCCCACCTGGACCAAGATGAGCTGCACGTAATTTTTTTTTTTTTTTTTTTTTTTTTTTTGGCGGTACGCGGGCCTCTCACTGTTGTGGCCTCTCCCGTTGCGGAGCACAGGCTCCAGAGGCGCAGGCTCAGCGGCCATGGCTCACAGGCCCAGCCGCTCTGCGGCATGTGGGATCTTCCCGGACCGGGGCACGAACCCGTGTCCCCTGCGTCGGCAGGTGGACTCTCAACCACTGCACCACCAGGGAAGCCCACACGTAATATTTTTATTTACATTTAAAGATGACCTGGCTCATGAAAGAATGCTGGTTGTGGTCCATGAACTCACAGAAATGATAAACCATCTTTGAGGAAGGAATCAGTCCATCTGAAGAGTGTATTAAAGGGAAAAATAAGACAAATAAAGACATGGAGCTGCAGCAAGGGGACAAAATGGGTGAAGAGGAAAAAGAGAAGAAAACCATGTCTCAAACCCCAAATTCCGCAGGACAGGACTATGGTGCAAAAAAGGGTTTACTAGAAGTTGCCCTCGGTGTTCCTTTTTACCTGATATCATCTGCATGAAAAAGTTGTGGTGGAAAGTATTGTGGTACCTGCCCTATAGCCCTGCATCCCTGAGGGGTCCCCTGGCAGGACTCTTGCAGTTTACCAGAAAAATGTTCCATAGTTCGCAGTATCAGGGTCAGTTCTTCTGGATGCTGGCTCTTAAGAATTCACAACCTTCTAGATTAGAGAAGAGTCTGGAAAAATATGTATCAGCCTTTTATCATTGGTTATTTTATAGTTATTATATATAGTGGTATTAAATGTTGAGAAATGTTTACTTTCCATGTTAAAAAAAAAAAAAGATGACCTGGCTGAAGGTGATTACTATCCTGTGTGTACTGGAGCAGCTAAGACCAGCATGTGACTGTCACAGGGTCAGCATATTTGGACAAGAATAAAAAGGCCTTGCCTTGTGTGGAGGCTTGTGCCAGACACTGGTGGGTGGGGCTGGGTGACGAGGCTGCTAGCTGCAGGGCCTTGGAGGGTCCTGGTAGCCCCTTTGCTAATTTTTTTTTTCTTTTTGGGCTGTGCCCCGCACGGCTTTTGGGACCCTAGTTCCATGACCAGGGATTGAACCTGGGCCACCACAGTGAAAGCGCTGAGTCCTAACCACTGGACGGCCAGGGAATTCCTGCCCCTTTGCTATTTTAATTGCACATAAGATGAGCCTTCACAAGGAGGGCCTGAAAGGTCCACTCTGCCTCCACGGTGTCTTGGTGGATACCAGGGGTACTGAAGAAGTTGGGAATGGTGGTGAGGCAGTGGTGCTGCCTCTGCTCCAAGGATAACATACAGCCACTCCTCACTCCAGTGAGCCTCCTAATCACTTGGTCCAGCCTGTGACCTTACGCAGTTTGACACGCAGGACAAGGTGGTCAAGCCAAGCATGGCTCCAGGCTCCACCACCCTTCCCCATCACAGTATACTTGAGACCTCTTCCTTCCCACCTTTGGTCTCAGTCTTGTTCTCATTCCCAAACCAAGCAGGAGATGCTCAAGGAGTGCCAGCCCGTGTTCTATGGCTCAGCATCCAACCTGTTAGTCTTGCCGTCTAATCTAGTGCCTAGTGAGTCATTCACGTCACTTTAGGAAATATTTAGACTCATGGGAACAGAAGTCCTGAGTGAATAGGAGGGAGGAATGAAAAATATATTTTTCATTGGGGAAAAAGGAACATGAAATGTTCAGAACTCAGAGCACTTTTAGGAACGGTTAACTATAATGGGCCAATGAAACCCTAAATGTACACCTAGGAGAACCACCGAAAAGAGGTGAGGAGGCCAAATACACAAGTTATTCTGAGGGAGGGTAGGGAGTGGGATAGACCAGTGGCTTGGCAGAAGGAAGATGAGGGGTGGCAGCGAAGTGGGATTTCTTTCTCTCTCTCCTGCAAAGATCCTCAAATGTTGATGAGCTTCTGAAGCTTGTGAAAATGGAGATTCATGGACACTACCCTCAAAGCTTCTGACTGTCCCATTGGGATGAACCTCTGGCATGGGTGTGTTCCTAGGTACTCCAGAGCATTCATATAGCTTGGTCTGAAGACCAGATCTTGAGAATTACTGCTGTACTGTGATCTGACATGTATGTCACAGATTTTTAAAAGTTGGGTAATAATTCAGAGAGTTGTCACTCACAGTTTGAGAACAGTTACCAATAAATCTCTGAGAAGAAAAGCAGATTAATTGCTTTGCTTACTTCTAACCCCTCCTTTTAAAGCTTGAGTGTCTTTACTCTGTATCCATTCTTATCCCTCTCTCCACCTGAAGAAGGTGTGGCTTTATTATAGAGCCATGTCCATCAAATGTTTTTAAAGTCTGTGGGGAGGTAGGGTTACTGGCCAGGGGTAAAGTTGCTAAACTAAAGGGTGGATGAGACTGAGGAAAGGGGAGCTGCTTCCCTTAGCTATACGTGACAATCAGTGTTAAACCGTGGTCGACTCTGCTTAAAGGGAAGGCCCTTTATTGTCCTCTACTATACTGTCCTCTGCAGGTAGTACCAGCCAGGCAGGGCAGCCTTGGCAGTCAGTCATTTTCTGGATGTTGCAGAGGGAACGTTGCAGGGATGTTGCAGAGGGATGTTGCAGAGGGCAGAGGGAACATTTCTGAGCCCAAGGCATAGCAAAGCACTTTATACAGAGGGCTTAATTGGTCTCTCTCTCTTTCCAGACAAACAGACAAAAAATAACAACTCAGTCTTTTCCTTTCTCAGGAAAAGGAGAAAAGAAAAAGCCGGTATTTGTGAAGTGTTGGCATTTTGGTTCTAATGTAGGTATTTATTTTAGTGGAAATAGCTGACAAGTCCATGCTTCAGGGGAAAGCTAACCCCCCACACTGGAGGGGAGGAATGGAAGCGGAAGCACTGACGCCCCTCCATGCCATGCTCTGGGCCTTGCTGCATCCCTAACCCCAGCTGCGTGCTGGCCTGAAGACAGTTTCACACAGGCAGGGCAGAAGAGCAGGACAAAGGGTCCTACAGAGGGGGCTGCATTTTCTGTTTGCAGATTCATATCGGCCCAATCTTCATGCTAGGGAAGAATCGGAATCTCAAGTTGGAAAAAAGAAGGTATAGTAGTACAGTCTTTGAGGGGAGAGGCAGCCTTCTGAGTGCTGGAAGCAGCACTGAGTTGGAAGTTGGTCTACCTTGCCCCTGCTCTGGCTCTGTCCTCATGAACTCATATGTCCTTGGGAAGGAGATGCAATTAATAGCTTGTACATACACAGTCAGCCCTCTGTATCTGCAGTTCAGATTCAGCCAACTGCTGATGGAAAATATTTGAGAAAACAGTTCCAGAAAGTTCCAAAAAGCAAAACTTGAATTTTCCAGCAACTATGTACATAGCATTTACATTGTGTAGGTATTACAAGTAATCTAGAGATGATTGAAAGTATACGGGAGGATGTGTGCAGGTTATATGCAAACAAATACTATGCCACTTTATATAAGGGACTTGAGCATCCCGGATTTTGGTATCCATGGGGGTCCTGGAACAAATCCCTCATGAATACTGAGGGATGTATATAACTCGAGGGCGTTAGATTTGCTGATCTCCAAGGCACATGAAATCAGATTAGAAGTTCAGTGAAATGCTTTTTGTAGGCATTAAATGAGCATTGTTAGGTTGAATTATCTAACAGATGAACTCTATTTTACAAGGAGACGAGAGTGTGTCAGGATACTTTTGGCATTACCTGTCATGTCTCAGTATAGGTGTAGGCAACACGCTTGTCAGGAGCCATCCAAACTCAGCCAGAGTGTGCAGGAGAGGGCCATAATCCGTTTTGATTTCACAGCCCTGTGTGAATAAGCACAGAGTTCATAGTCTAATGACAAAGATAACCAGCTACACAAGTGATGACAATGAGGGTGAGAAGTGTTAGGATAAGGGGAGTTCACGCTCCATTAAGTGCAATTTCATCGGCTGCAGTCTTCCTGGGCTTCTTTTCTGCTCCCTCTGCCTTCCAACCATTCAACCAAGTTAGAAACACTGGGGATCAGAGCGGAGAGAGGTTTCCATGTGGTTCTCTAAGGTTGGGGCCTACCTTCCCTCGGTCTTGCTTGGGCATCAAACTTTAATATATGGGGGGCTCTGGGAATCTGTATTTTAAAAAGCTCCCTGGGTGATTTGCATCCAAGTAGAGTCCATACACTTTCAGAAACACTGGTGTAGGGGCTGGGAGTGAGGACAGGAATAGAGAGTGAGCATTGGGGAGTGAAAGGTGAGAGGAGCAGAGAGTCTTCACTGCTTTTTACTCACTTGGAATTGATTCTTACTTGGAGCTTTATCTCTTACCCCAAATCCTTTTTTCCCCCTCAATGGGATTTCCAGTTTCTTTTTCTTTTTTTTTTTTTTAATTAATTAATTTTATTTTTGGCTCTGTTGGGTCTTCGTTGCTGCGCGCGGGCTTTCTCTGGTTGTGGTGAGCGGGGGCTACTCTTTGTTGCGGTGCGCGGTCTTCTCATTGTGGTGGCTTCTCTTGTTGCGGAGCATGGGCTCTAGGCACGCAGGCTTCGGTAATTGTGGCTTGCGGGCTCTAGAGCTCAGGCTCAGTAGTTGTGGTGCACAGGCTTAGTTGCTCCGTGGCATGTGGGATCTTCCCGGACAAGGGTTTGAACCTGCATCCTCTGCATTGGCAGGCGGATTCTTAACCACTGCACCACCAGGGAACCCCGGATTTCCAATTTCTTTGAAAATGACCTATGTCTCTCTAACCTTTGCAAGGCCAGAAAGGGCAAAATTGTCCTTGAGAGAGGCTGTCAGTGAGGGCCTCGTGCACACAGCACAATATACCTGAATTCAGTCTGTACACCTCAGTGGCAGTCCATTCGGTGACATCTGAATTCAGAGTGCACAACAACAGCAGCAATGTCATCTCTGATTAGGAAGGACAATGCTGTGTGTACATATTTGGCCTGGTGAGAGAAAGAACACCTTTGGATATTTTTGCCTTTGAAAGTCAATTCACATGGTTAAAAAAGTCAGTCACATTGGTTGCTTGGGTATAAAATTGACTGTTTTTTTTTTTTTTCAGTTTCAGCTAGTTGTCATGGCATTGTATAAAGAGAATCTCAGTGCCAGGGGAATTTGTTTAGGACTAGAATGCTAAATCTTTGGGAATCTACTGTTATTTATGTATAGATAATTATTTTGCTATCTTTTAACAAAGCTGAACATTGAGTAAAACAAACCACCTTTAAACAAATTTGAAAGTTGGTGATGCATTCTGATGAAATTCTGAACATTGAATAAAAATGTGTTTGAAGAATACTGTATGTGTTAGGCAATGAAAACCTTTAACATGTAAAACTAAATGCAATATTAAAGCCAAATTGTCAGAAAACTTCAGTTTACCTCAATAACTGTCCATTGTTCCACTACAATGGCATCATTTTCTTTCCTGCTGAATCCTGGAACTCCAGAGCCTTCTTCTTCATAGATAAAGAATCCTTCCAAAGATTTCGGCAAATGGTCCCCTGTGAGGAAAAACATACAATTAAGAGTAGTTGTAAATGCTTAGAGTCTCTTGGGATCATCTAAAACCTTAAATAACCCTTGTAGGAAGCTGAAGGAAAAACATATCACTTAATAAACACTTGTTTTAGGGGACTTCCCTGGTGGTCCAATGGCTGGGACTTCACCTTCCAATGCAGGCAGGGGGTGCGGGTTCAATCCCTGGTCCGGGAGCTGGGATCCCATATGACTTGCAGCCAAAAAACCGAACCATGAAAAAAACCAGAAGCAATATCGTAACAAATTCAATAAAGACTTTGAAAATTGTCCATATCAAAAAAAAAAAATCTTAGAAAACCCCCCACTTGTTTTAGGTGAATCTATGACATCTCCCTTGAAGGTAATTTTTTTTTCAAAGATCAAGACAGTTTGTTTTTTTAAATATTTATTTACTTATTTTATTTTTAGCTGCGTCGGGTCTTAGATGCGGGCTGTCTAGTTGTGGCCTGAGTGCTCAGTAGTTGTGGCAGGTGGGCTTAGTTGCCCCGTGGCATGTGGGATCTTAGCTCTCCGACCAGGCATCAAACCTGCGTCCCCCTGCATTGGAAGGCAGATTCTTAACCACTGGACCACCAAGGAAGTCCCTCAAAGGTCAAGATAGTTTTATACTTAACTGAATTAAAATTAAACTGTAAACATGAAGACTACAATAACAAAAACAAGATAAAATAATATCATACAGTGAGAAGCAAGTGGATTTCCTAAGCTTAAAAGGCATCTGGAAATGACCTTCACCTTGAAATCAAATTTTGGTTTCTGTTCTATATGCTGTATGTGTATTAATTATACTATTAAGAGAAACAACATCAAAAATCTTAATCCTTGGAATTACAGGTGTGATATTAAAACCAAGGTGACGTAAGATTACTTAAAAAAATATAAACACAGAACAATTCTTTGCTTCAATGATGCTTAAAAAAAAAAAAAAAAGAATGGTAACAGGAAGATCCTAAACAGAAGTCATTGTCAAAAGAATTCCTGCTGGGAAGGAAGTTTTAAGGGAGGGCCTCTCTGACATTTTTTTGAATAGCTGACAAAAACCAGCTGGCCAAAACTAAACTGATTTTA
The DNA here is from genome assembly GCF_059928025.1 of Delphinapterus leucas. Lineage (NCBI taxonomy): Eukaryota > Metazoa > Chordata > Mammalia > Artiodactyla > Monodontidae > Delphinapterus > Delphinapterus leucas. Next base: position 37,878,067 of record NC_143136.1, on the reverse strand, counting down.
TGGAAGTTCTTTTGTCTCCTATTTTGCAATAGGAGACAATTTCCCATGGTCATGTGCTGGTTAAGCATTCTGGTTTCATACAGCATAAGGTCACATCAAAGTTTCCCTTGTTGACAGTTATCTAAATAATAACCTACAAAGTTTTCAAAAGATCTATTAAGCTTAAAGATAAAAAAGACAAAAGTAATTTAAATGTAATTTTTAGTTTTCATTTTTATTAATGGGCTATAGGCTTTAAGAGAAAATCACTCATTAGTATTTTTACATCAGTTACAGTTAGGGCAGAATACCATGAAGAATTTACATTATTCAGAGCGGTCCCCAACAATCCAGTAAAGTTTAATTGACTTGTTGGAATTGTTTTTCTAATTACAGTATATGTTCCACTTCCTTTAATGTACTTGTCTACTGTCATACCAAAGTGACCAGTGGAACTAAATCTGTTTTAGATTGTAAGTTTAGAGCATCACAAGACCATCTTTAAAATTGTATATTTGGGGCTTCATTGGTGGTGCAGTGGTTAAGAATCTGCCTGCCAGTGCAGGTTTGATCCCTGGTCCAGGAAGATCCCACATGCTGCGGAGAGCAACTTAGCCCGAGAGCCACAACTACTGAGCCTGCCTGCCACAACTACCGAAGCCCGTGCACTTTAGGGTCCACGTGCCGCAACTACTGAGCCCGCGTGCTGCAACTACTGAAGCCCACAAGCCTAGAGCCCGTGCTCCGCAACAGAGAAGCCACTGCAATGAGAAGCCCACGCATCGCAAGGAAGAGTAGCCCCCACTCTTCTGCAACTAAAAGAAAGCCTGTGGGCAGCAATGATGACCCAACGTGGCCAAAAATAAATAAATAAATTTATTTAAAAAAATGTATATTTGCCTCAAGTCCTTTTTTAGAATGGGGGTATGAACTTTAAAAATAATTATATACTGTGATAATTATGTAGTTAATTGTAATCTGCTTCTTATTCACTTTAGGATTATATAATTGGAGAACTATGGGTTTTGTGGCTTTGTGTTTTTCTTGTTCTTGGTATTGAGAGTCCCTAGTACTTCTAAACTTCTTTTGGTTTAAAAGAATAAAAGTATAGTAGACTCATACACTGCAATACTACCAAGAATAAAAAAGAAAGACTCACCGGTATGCAACAACATGGATGAATTTCAGAGATATTGTGTTGAGCAAAAGAAGTGAGATGAGAAAGAATACATACTGTATATTTCAACTTACATGAAGTTCAAAAACAGGCAAAATTAATCTATGGTGCTGGAATTCAGAATAATGCTTATCTCTGTGTGGGAGGGTATTGATTGGGAAGGGCCATGAGGAGGCCTTCTGGGATTTTGGAAATGTTCTGTATCTTTTTTTTTTTTTTTCTCATTTTTTTCAGTTTTTTTGAGATATAATTGACATATAAGGAAATGTTCTTATCTTGAACATTTGTGTTCTATCCTGCGGTACACATAAGATCAATGCACATTACTACATGTATCTTATACTTCAGTTAAAAACAAAAGACCTGCCTTCTCACTTTAGAGCTCCCCAGGTTCCCTGGCTAGCTTTCTTAGGGACCATGCCAGTCCTTAGAGCCACAGAAGAATGATACTTCCACAGGAGAGAGTATTTCTCTCTTGAGAAATTCTCCCTAACAGAAGTGGCAGCTAAGGAGGGTGGCAGGCAAGGCCTCATGGGGGCTGGGGGGGGGTGACCATTTGGGTGTTTGATGTGTTAAATCTTCCAGGTATTGGGGTGAGGTGATAATTCTGAACAATTACTTAATAACTGTCCAGAACTGAGTCATCTCTTTTTTTTTTTAAGATTTATTTATTTATATTTGGCTGCGTTGGATCTCTGTTACTGCGCTGGCTTTCTCTAGTTGCGGCGAGTCGGGGGTTCTCATCGTGGTGGCTTCTCTTGTTGCGGAGAACGGGCTCTAGGCATGCGGGCTTCACTAGTTGTGGCACTTGGGCTCAGTAGTTGTGGCTCACGGGCTCTAGAGTGCAGGCTTAGTAGTTGTGGCGCACGGGCTTAGTTGCTCCGCGGCATGTGGGATCTTCTCGGACCAGGGCTCGAACCGGTGTCCCCTGCACTGGCAGGCGGATCCTTAACCACTGCGCCACCAGGGAAGTCCCGTGAACTGAGTCATCTCTTAACATCACTTATCTCAGAGCGTCCCACCTTGTGTGCCTTGGCCCATTGGTGTACTTAGAAGGTGTACAGGTGTGCTAAGGCACAGGGCACCCCCTCCTGCCCAGAGCAGCCTTTCCGCTTATACCCATGTGCCCTGCAATTTTACCATTTGCTATGTATGCATAATATGAAAAAGTTACAAAGCATTGGTCTGACCCACTGCTTCTCAAAAATTTTTTTTTTTTTTTAGCCAAATACCATCAATAGCAAAGGGAAGTACCCTTGTATCACTGAAGGATGGTCTCCAGGTACAGTTTGAAGTGACTTGGGGCAAAGCATAAGCTTTCTTTAAAGTCTAATGTTATATCTTAAAAACCCATGCAAATTTTGCGTTCTATTCAAATATGTTCATATGACGTGAAAAAGCAATATTTTCTCTTCTGCTTTCTCCTACCCCCAATCTTAAAGGAATATTGACACTCTAGGAAGAGGTTTATCCTGTGAAGTTGTGTACTCCCTGGCACATAGCTGCATACCCCTAGAGTACTTTGACCCTGGTTTGCAAAGCACAAGTTTAAAGAATTTCCAGGGAATGGTTTACTTGTCTGGAAATGTGATCTTACACATTCATTTCAGCTAGATGTGACATTGACATTTCTGTAAATGTGAGGAAATGTAACATCCCATTTTAGTATTTGGGGCCAAGTGTCATTTTTGGCATTAAACTGCCCAGAGGGTGGGCCTGGGACCACGTCTGAGAAGTGGAGGGCAGGCACATATGGGAACTCACATTCTGTATCTCTTTTATGAGCATTCTGTCTCCAGAATGCATCTCAGCCTGTTTACTGCTGCCCATCCACCATCATCTCTCTGGATCACTGCAACAGCCTCTTAGCAGCCTCCCCACTTCCATGCTTGCCCTCCATGATCCGTTTCCAAAAGTGAGGCCAAGCAAGTTATTTTTTAAATGTAGGTCAGGTCATAACTCCCTCCTTAAATCTTCAACAAATGACTTGGAATAAAAATCCTGACAGTATGGCAAGTTGGTTAAGAGCACACACTCCACCTACCTCCTACCCCTTCTAGCTGCTTGAACATGAGCCCATTATTTAAAATCTCTGTGCCTCAGTTTCTTCATCTGTAGAAGGGGAACAATCATACCTACCCCATAGGGTTGCTGCGGGGATTAAATGAGTGAATAACTGTGAAGTGCTTAGAACAATGCTGGCATAGAGTAAGTACAAATATGTGTTAGTGCCTGTTGCATCATTTATATTGTTAAGATCTAGGTGGCGTGGCTACTGCTCACCTCTCCTACTTTCTCGGGAGCCACTCTCTCTTGTACACCCTGCACCAGCGACACAGACCCTTTCCCAGTTCCTCTCTCGCATCCTAGGTTTTTGTACATTTGGGGGCGTTTCCTCTGGTTCCTGAACACCAGCCCTCTCCAGGCTTCCAGTCTCAGTGTGATTGTTACCCTGTCAGAAGGGACCTCGTGACCACCCATCTAAGCTGGTTCTTCCCAGTTACTCTCATTACAATATCCTGCTGGGTAACATCACACACTATTCTCAATTTTGAAATTAGGTATATATGTTTTGATGCCCATTACAGCCTGATGCCATGTGACTTTTTTTTTTTGGCCTCGCCCTGCGCTGCCTGCAGGATCTTAGTTCCCCAACCAGGGACCAAACCCATACTCTCTGCAGAGGAAGCGTGGAGCCTTAACCACTGGGCTGCCAGGGAAGTCCCGTGGCTAGCTTTTTGAGAGGAGGGAAGATGTCCATTTTGCTCATCAGTGTAAACCCCTCATGCCTGGCCTAGGACCTGGCATATACATATATGTGAAATGAACACATACATGTTCCAGTTCTAACTGCTCATTCTGATACATCTCCCCTGCCGACTCCACACAAGCATTTTTATAGGAGTGAAGAGATTGAAATGAATATCAATTGAAGTCTGAAAAGAATTCACAAAAAATGAAAATGTAGCCTTCAGATGTGGGTATACTAAAGGTGGGAAGAGGCTGTGCTCTGAGGGTGATGGGGGCATTGGTAGGCCACTGAAGTGTGAGAACCTCAAGTGTTGTGTGTGTATGTGTGTGTGTGTGTTTTGTATCACCTGGCAAAGTTGCTTATCTCATCCCTGTCAGCTGCCCCCCTGGATCTCTATATGTTCTGGTAGAATAAAGTGTTTTGTCTCTGTTGGCTCAATTGGGTAAGCCTCTTGTAGCCTCCCTTGGGTTCATTTGGAGCTTTTTGTAAGTGTGCAGAGAATTCAGCTGCAGACCAGTTTGATGAAGGCTGGGCAGTGCTGCAGAAGGTCAGGAACAGGAGGCCACTGCAGTGAGAACCCTCAGGCCATATGAACAGCAAAAGGGTCCCTGGGTGCCTCTGCCTATGGGACTTTTCAAAGCAGAAAAGGCTTTGAAAGTGGGTGGGAAAGGGCACTGAAGAGGAATTTCACAAACCTTACAACTTTTCCACCATGACTTTCCTGAAGGAGAAAACTTTTAAAAGTTTTTTTCCCCCTCTGTCTCCAGAGAATTTTATAAAGTGAAATTTATAGAATGAGATTTGTGGAGTAATATATTTAAATTTCTGAGCAACGTTTGGTTTTTTACTTCTATTCCTCATGGTGGGCTGACTTCTGACAATATTTTGGAAGAGGATGGAAGCAAGACAAAACAAAATATGCATTGTCCCCTATGTGCTTTAGATGTCAGGCATCAGATATCCCAGAACAAAGTGACCAATTCAGCCCTGCTTCCTCTGACTTGCTTCTCACAGTGACACAGGCATTGGTCACAATTTCCCCTCCACAGCTTCCCTGTATAATCAATCCCAGGAAAGTCCCGAGTGACACACCCAATTGCCAGACCTTACAGACCGTGGCTCGTGGCTTGTTAGGGCTTGGCAAGGCCTGCAAAACGTCTAATGAGACATTCCAGAGCTGCTGAGAGGGAAAGACTTTCCCCCGGGCTCTCTAAATAGCTTCTGAGGCTTTAAGAACAAAAGGCCTACAGAGCCTCTGGCTGGCAACTGCTGTGGCTAATTTTATTTCCATCATCAGGCAAGGCCCAAGGCAGGGATGCCTGAAAGACACTGTGAAAGGAGGATTTTTTTGTCTTTCCTTCAGCAGTTAGTCACAATCCAAAATTTGGAATGGATGTTTTTTTTTCTGCCGTGCCTTGAAGCTTGTGAGATCCTAATTCCCTTACCAGGGATTGAACCTGGGCCCACGGCAGTGAAAGTGCGGAGTCTTAAGCACTGGACCGCCAGGAAATCACCGCCCCTCTCTCTTTGTTTTTTGTTTTTTTTTTTCTCTCTTTGTTTTGAACGGCTCTAACTTAGTCTATTTGGAGTGAAGAGAAAGAGATGGGGCGGGAGGGAATATATGAAGCATAAACTGACCTTCAAAGAGATGATTCATACTAAAAGTACTGTAGGAACTTCCCTGGTGGCTCAGTGGTTAAGAATCCGCCTGCCAATACAGGGGACACAGGTTCGAACCCTGGTCTGGGAAGATCCCACATGCCTTGGAGCAACTAAGCCCATGTGCCACAACTACTGAGCCCGCGTGCTGCAGCTACTGAAGCCCATGCGCCTAGAGCCCGTGCTCCACAACAAGAGAAGCCGCTGCAATAAGAAGTCTGAGCACTGCAACAAAGAGTAGCCCCCGCTCTCTGCAACTAGAGAAAGCCTGCATGCAGCAACGAAGACCCAACATAGCCAAAAATAAATAAATTAATTAAAAAAAAATGGAAAACCTGCTGAAAAAAAAAAAAAAAGTACTGTAAGTGCATCTAGCAAGTGGCAGGAGAAAAGATCAACCCCAGAAAATGAACTCTGATAGTGGGCAAGGCACGTGGGAGTTACTTTGTATGTACTATATCTTATTAAATTCTCACAACAGTTAGTAGGAGTGTTTTTATCCCCCTTTTAGGAAACTGAGACTCAGTGAGCTCAACTAACTTCCCCAGGTCACACAGCTCTAAGTAGAGGACACAGGATTTAAACCCTGGTCTGTCTGATGCTGAAGTCCATGCGCTTCATATCAGGTCCGGCTATTTCCATAAAAGATAAACTTGGAAGAAGTTTCCAGTAACCAAAAATACTAATAAATATTTACTGAGCACTTGCTAAGTGCCAAGCACTATGCAAGGTGATGTTTTTTGGGGTGCTCCATGGGGTGCTCCAATGAGCTAGATCCTTACTCTTGGTTGCTACTTAAAGGGACCTATTGGAACATGACTCGATAATTTTAAATAATCATCCAAAGTCTTTAGTTGTATTAGTTAAGGTATCACTAGGCTAATTTAATAATAATAGGGTTTATTGAGATCTCATTTTATTTTCTTTTTCATTCCTTCCTCTAACCTCGAGTCATGGTCCCTAACTATCCTGATTTTCATAACCTCCATCCTTCCTAATGCATTTTTCCAGTCTCCTTACTGTCTTTGTTCTTTTTTTTTTTTAGCACTAATCTCTTTTATTTTTTAAAAATAAATTTATTTATTTATTTATTTTTGGCTGCGTTGGGTCTTCCTTGCTGTGCGCAGGCTTTCTCTAGTGGCGGAGAGCAGGGGCTATTCTTCATTGAGGTGTGCAGGCTTCTCATTGCGGTGGCTTCTCTTGTTGCGGAGCACAGGCTCTAGGTACGTGGGCTTCAGTAGTTGTGGCATGCAGGCTCAGTAGTTGTGGCACACAGGCTTAGTTGCTCTGTGGCTTGTGGGATCTTCCCGGACCAGGGCTTGAACCTGTGTCCCCTGCATTGGCAGGTGGATTCTTAACCACTGCGCCACCAGGGAAGTCCCAGCACTAATCTCTTTTAAAAAACACTTTCTTTAGAAATAATTTTTGGAAAGATTTGTTTGTTTTTATGATAGACATGAATGATTACATATCCCATTGTAACTAAAAGAAGAAGGTTAGATAAAGATGAAAGATAAGGGGAAGGCATAAATAAATATAGATCAATATAATTTTCTGAACCAAAGTTTATTTTTCTCTACGAATTTTAGAAGAAGTCAGGTTTAGACTGGAGGACATGGTAGGTAGTCTCCAAAATTGGGCTAGTGTAATAAATTTGGATAGTAATTGTCAAATGTCATCATAAACCTCCGGATTGGGCTGCTGTAGTACATATTATTTGGAAAATCCTACTAATTAATCACACAGTGGTTTGTCCATTTCTGATAGTCACAACCCAACAGCAAATATCACATTATAATAGTACCACATAGGATGGTTAAGCTTCTAAATTAAAGCTACAGAGTTGTGTAATAATTAGAATCTATTTTCTTAGGAATAATATCTGTCCTTTTAACTTGCTGTATAAGAAATAAATAAGTAAATAAAATAAAATTCAAAAAAATAATATCTGTCCTTTTAGCCATTGAACTTGAGAGGCAAAAACATTTCCACCAACTCTGACACAAGGTCAAATTCTTTAGATATCAACATATCATAATATAAAACTTACCTTTAGATGTTTCCCAGCATACAAAAGAATCGATTAAAGACAAGCCTTGTTTATAATAAAATGTAGTTAACTCCAGCCAATCGGCATCAAGTGTACTAACGACAGAGCCTTTTCTTGTTACTTTCATTGACAAGATGCCTTCCTGATAGGTCCAGCAGGTTGATTCATCCTCAAAATCATTGAAGACTGTATACAACTTGTTATCTGAGGATAGGTGTTCAGAAGGAAGAAAAAAGGGGAAAACTATAATTTTATTGAAAAGATTCCTAAAATAGTTTTTTTTTTTTTTTTTTTTGCAGTACGCGGGCCTCTCACTGTTGTGGCCTCTCCTGTTGTGGAGCACAGGCTCCGGATGTGCAGGCCCAGTGGCCATGGCTCACGGGCCCAGCCGCTCTGCGGCATGTGGGATCTTCCCGGACTGGGACACGAACCCGTGTCCCCTGCATCGGCAGGCGGACTCTCAACCGCTGTGCCACCAGGGAAGCCCTAAAATTTTTTTTTTTTTAAATTAATCATGAGCTATTTCAAGCACACAAACAAGCATACAGAATAATAAAATTAGCCACCATTCAGCTTTATCAAATGTTAACATTGGGCCAGGTTTGCTTCAGATTTTTTTCAAGGAAATGAGAAATGGATGTACTTGAGGCTCAAGATGTATCTCCCCTAATCCTATTCTCCAGAAATAGCTACTGTAATGAATTTTGTGTTTATTATTCTCATGCAAGTTCTTTTATTCTTTTAATACACATTTCTTTACACATAAATGATGTTTTGCAGTTTAAAAACAATGTTTTTCAGTTTAAAAAGTTTTTAAAAAATGGTATTATATAAAAAAAATGGTATTATACTGTATGTATCAATCTATAAGTTGATTTTCTTGTTCAACATTATGCTTTTGAAGTGTAATTAATACATATAGATCTTATTCATTTAGTTTAACTGCTATATAGCATTCCAGTTTACTTTTCTCCTGTTGATGGAAATATACATTATTTCTGAATTTTTGTTATTACAAACATTATTCATTCCTTGGACACATATGTGAGAGTGACTCTAGAATGCATACTTAGACATGGAACTGCTGGATCATATACTTTACAAGTTAGCAAATTCTTAACTTGGGGGTCTATGGACCCACATTTATGGTTGTGTTTTAGGAAGTCTAACACCACTTGTGTCACAGAGTATTAGGGGTATGTGTGTTATGTGTGTTTTTCTGGGTGAGTCTCCATGGATTTCACCAGACTCTCCAAGAGGTCTTTTGTTGGTCTCCCCCCAGCCCCCATCGCTATCGCTCTCACTCCTATCCCCCAGCACCAAAAGTTAAGAACCAACCACTGCGATAGAAAAGTTATCAAAAAATATAGGGTTTTAAAATAAATAGAAAGCAGAATCTAAAGACTGATAATTAAATTAAGTAGCATACTGGATTTGAAACTTAAAAAACTTGGAACAGACACCTGATCTAATCAAAGTTAGGATGGGAACCAGCAGGACTTTATAGGTAGCTGTGGGTGGAATATAGTGGGTAGCTCTCTGGCCACAACTCCAACAACTCTTACATTCCTAAATTTTGCACTCTGCAGGAAAATCAGGGTGGTTGTTAGCTAGGGAACTGGTAGAAAAATGGGAGGGTGTTGGTGGTGGTGAGGCGGTGAGATGATGAGTTGGGAAATGCTCTGGGTCCTTTCTTTTTTTTTTTTTTGCGGTCCGCGGGTCTCTCACTGCTGTGGCCTCTCCCGTTGCAGAGCACAGGCTCCGGACGCGCAGGCTCAGCAGCCATGGCTCACGGGCCCAGTCGCTCCGTGGCCTGTGGGATGTGGGATCTTCCCGGACCGGGGCACGAACCCGTGTCCCCTGCATTGGCAGGCGGACTCTCAACCACTGCGCCACCAGGGAAGCCCTGGGTCCTTTCTTAAGGAGGCTGTGTTGACCGTGGTCCAGTGGGTCTCTGCCATGCACGAATATTGAGCAATCTCACCACAACCCAGAAAGCCGATGCCACCAGTGTGTGTGGCCTTAGCACCAACACTGATCAAAGGATCAGTTAATAGCAGCTAACTTAATAGTCTATTCTGTGCCAGGCACTGGGCTAAGCACTTTGTAGACATCTCATGTCTACTCACAACAACACCCTTTCTATTAAAGACACTGAGGCAGTCTGGCTGCAGACTCTTAACTCTAAGGTGTACATAGTCTTTGATTTTCTTTATTAGTGCTTTTTAAAGCGTGCCCGTAAATGTATCAGAAAACTTAGAACAGTCCGAAATACATTAAAAAATACTCTCAACTTCTTGGAAGCCTTGCTAGCTGCAAAGAAGAATAAAACTATTGTTTAAAGTTATTTAAGAATGCAGGCACGGGCTTCCCTGGTGGCACATTGGTTAAGAATCTACCTGTCAATATGGGGGAAGTGGGGTTCGAGCCCTGGTCCGGGAGGATCCCATGTGCCGCAGAGCAACTAGGCCCGTGAGCCACAACTACTGAGCCTGTGCTCTAGAGCCCACAAGCCACAACTACTGAAGCCTGCATGGCTAGAGCCCGTGCTCTGCAACGGGAGAAGCCACTGCAATGAGAGGCCCGCGCGCCGCAGCGAGTGGCCCCTTCTCGCCGCAATTGGAGAAGGCTCCCGTGCAGCAACAAAGACCCAGTGCAGCCAAAAATAAATTAAAAAAAAAGAAGAAGAATGCAGGCACTATTGTTATATTAGTTGTTTCATCATGATGTGCATTTTAATATTCTAACTGGTGATCAAATAAAGCCAATTAACTTCAAAGGTGAAAAGTACCCATGAAATGGGAAAGGCCAGAACTAAAATTCTCACACACTGTTTATAGGGAGAAACATAAATCAGAACAGCTTTCTTTACAGAATCACTTTTTTGGTATACATGCACAGCCTCCATTTTACAGAGGAGTTGGTGTATGACTAAATGGGAACCAATTTTCAACACAAAGTTTCATTATGTGGATGGTGTTGTATGACCATGCTAGGGATAACTGTTCGGAAAACTGCCCTACCATATTCCAGGTGCAATAATTTAAAAAAATCAAGACAAGTTTATACTAGTTTTTTCATCTTTATAATCATTAGAGATTTAATTTGCCTCATATTTGTTAAAAAACCCTTAAAAACATATTTTTGCTAAATTTAAATTAATATTCTATTTCTACTCATCTTGTCTGTTACCTTCTCCCTTTCTTGATTTAGAGAAACTGGGGCTGCAATCTCGTTCCATTTGACACTGTCCACTTTCATGATGTAGTTCTTCCTCAATTCCACTTTCAGATGATTGCCCACTTAATGTTCCTTCATTCCAAATTTTACAGTTTTCCTCTGAACTGTGTCTCACATGTAGTGCTGACTCTGTATCTCCATCATGGTTGGTTCCATTGCAGAATTTAAGTGGTGGACAGTGCTGTGATATGAATCCAACAAATTTCATTCCTCTTTTAGCACCTCCATTAATCTGAAGTTTAAAAAGACATGGTAGAACAAAATGTAAACTTCATTTGCATTGATTGCTTTATCAATTAACCTTCAGGCTTATTAAGGAAATCCATTAGAAAAGGAGTAAATGGACCAGTAAAGACCCATTCATAAACAAATTAATGACCTCTAATATAGCAAGAATCCTAAGACCCTGTCACACTATGTTGGTGGCTTCTTCAAACAGAACTGATACATTTTAGAAACTGTGAAAACAAGAATTATATTTTCGGGACTTCTCTGGTGGTCCAGTAGTGAAGACTCTGCACTCTCAATGCAGGTTTGATCCCTGGTTGGGGAACTAAGATCCCACATACTGCAGCTAAGCCCGCGCGTGCCGCAACTAGAGAAGCCTGCGCTGCAATGAAGAGCCCGCGTGCCGCAACCAAGACCCAGCACAGCCAAAATAAATAAATAAAAGAACAAACAAATAAGTAAATTAATTAATTAATTTTAAAATTATATTTTCTCCAAGAGGTTACTATTTGGGAAGAACTGATAATCCCATAGCATGATTTTTGCAGCCCTGTTAACAATGGTTTCTCTAGTTGAAGCAAAATTCAAAACTATCCCAAGAAATCCTCAAAAATAACATTACTGACTGCTTCCTATTCCCCAGGGAGGGGGGCAGAGTTCTTGAGGCGCTAGGCTACTGTGTTCCCTCTTTGCCTGGCAAAGAAATAAGGCCACTCTTTCTCCTCCATTTAAAAAAAAAAAAAAAACAAAAACATCTTAATAATAAAGAAGAGACATTAATTTAAAAGCGGAAAACATACAGCCTTGTTTGCTTGTGTGTAAAGAAAACTGTTAAAAGACTAATTCTTGAAAAATGCATACATATAATGCATAAGCCCAATTCATACTACCACTCTTAAGAAGTTTCTGATTTGCTTATATCTTGGTACTATTATCTCCTTTCTGGGCCAAATACACATGATTAGATTCAGTTCTATCAGTTAAAGAATAGGGTTCGGAAGCACATGAAATAATGCCAGTGAAATAATTTGAGACCCTAAGAGTGATTATTTTCATGCTCAACACTTTTCTCTTTCTCTGCTTTTGCATCATTTCTTTGTTCTTTTTGTGTCCACGTCTTTCTCCTGTGTTAAGCTGACCATTCTTTTGAGGGCAGGCACTATCTTACTCACTTTTGTGTTGCAATGTTTTGTACCTACAGGTGCTCTATAAGTACTCGTTAAATAAGTTAAAATGAAGAAATAGCAACATCTTTTATACGGCCACTGTTTTAAACATTTTAAATGTTTTAAATTCACCTGGGAGGCGAAAAAAGAGTTATGATGGAGGTTGCAAGTGCAAACGTCTATAGTCAGAAATAAAATGGAATGAAAAAGGCCAGGAAGAAGCAGGGTGAAACCAGACAGCAATGGAGGCTGCTGTAACTTAGCTGAGACGGACAGAGGGTGTGGGTGTATGGAGCTTGGACAAACACTGCTGGCACAATATCATTTACTCCTATAAATTAACACATTAAGACTGTGACACTGCAAGAAGCCTTAAAAATAACCGTAAATTGTCCTTTATTTCAGGTTTCCCAGGAGAGGAGAAGGAGGTGGTGAGGAGGAAGGTAAAAACCGGTAAATTTAATGTCGGTGCTTTCTCTAGGTCTTATTTGTTGATTTGGGGGGAAAATTGCAGAAGACTTTCTCTATTACTAAAAAGTTTTATCTGGAAAAGCTGGTATGATACAGAGTATTACTGTCTTTTCCGTTTTTTAAGTTGCAAGATTGATGTTTTTCATGTGATTTTTATTTTAAAATCCTGGGGAAAACACTTGTAAATCTAAATTTAAAAAAAGAGCAAACATTGACGTGTTAAAATGACTTAAAATCTAGCTGTTTAACAATCAACTCTTTATATCAGGCAGCCGTTCAAAAATAATATTTGGCACTCATCTATTGCTCTTGCTCATACACGGGGCAATGTTCAAATATTTCACGTGCTATTTTTCCTGAAGCTTTTCTTTTCATAAAATAACCCCATTACTCTAATTGCTGAAATAACAGTACTTTCCTGTTTAAATAGATCTTTGTGTCCAGGAAGTCAAATACAAAACGAATGCTCTCATGATGATCTATTAAGACTAAATTAGCAGTTAGATTTTTGTTTCTGGAGTGGATTTATTCCCAGAAAAAAAATTTTTTTTCCCCAGAATAGTAGTAGTAAATAGTATGTGTACCTTGTTTATAAAAATCTAGTTTCAAAGACTGTTCCTGAAAAACCCTATTAAATGGTGACTTTATATCTAAATGGGAAGTATCATTGGCAGCTCTAACTGGCTAAACACAAACCACAGATAATCTTACACACACGGTCATTTAAAGCTTGGGAAAAATAGAAACAGCGAACAAATTTCACAGTTTCTTATTTGACAGGAAATGCCTTAGGTTTTTGGCAGTATGCATTTAAATAAAAGCTAAACCTTACACATATGACAATGCAACTAAAATTTAAAAAAAAACCCCGAACTTTCACCATCAAATCCTGTCAGTTTAGTATACTTATGAATGTACAATTCTTTTTTTTTGGTTTTAATCAATATACATATAGTGTTCAATTTTTCATTTAAGGTTCAATTAAGTTACATTGAATAGACTTTTTTCTCTCAGCAGTTAAGATAGTTGTCATGTTCAATGCCCATAAAATAGTCTATCATATTGATAGACCAATACTTCCTTCTCAGTTTTCCACTTGTTGAGAATTTGGCCCCTATTCACTGTTGATTAAAATATCTTTGTATAAACATGATTTTTCCCTTTTCAATTAATTTCTTGGAATGGATTCCTAAAGAGGAAATTACTGGGTCACAAAATAAAACAAGATTTATGACTTTTATTACCAAACTGGTATTCAGAAACTCTGTACTAATTTATTACAATGCCAATTGCATTGTATATGAATGTTTTCTTAAAGGTCTTTCCAACATTGAATTTAATATTTTCAATTTAATTTCTCAGTTAATACTGGTAAGTTATTACTTCTCAGTTTTTATTTACATTAAAAATTATTAGTTAGGTTGAACCCTTTGCCAAATGTCTCTTTATTATTTGTGTTTCCTTTCTGTCCATGGATTCTGTCTGTCCATTCAAGGCTGAATATACTTTCATGCGTTTGTATTCATTTCATATATATTCAGAAGATGAAGCTTCTATAAGACACATTTGCTGCAGATTTCCCCCCGATTCTTTTTTTCCTAGTATATAACCTATATTTATATATTCAAACTCAAATTACTCAATCTATTCATAATTAAATATGTCCACTCTTTCATTTTCTTTCAGATTTTTTGCACTTGAAAAAATTACCTCTTTAACTCATGTGAAATGTGTGGAGTCTATTTTCTATAGAACAATTGCCCATTTTCCCAGCAGCACTTACGCAGTAATGGTTGTTCCCCCATTTTTATTTCATCAGGTTTGTTATGAAACTTCTTATATATGTATAAATCTATTTCTGGCATTTCCATTCTGTTTCACTGGCCTGTATTTCTGTTTTTAACTCTACAATTTGGTACCTGTGCTTCAATTTGTTTTAAATTCTGGTAGACTAAGTCACCTATCATTTTCCTGTTCTTTTTAAAGTAGGAAAGGAAATTGATGAAGAAGAAATATGAAATATTTCTCAATATCCCATGAAAAAATGTATACTTTTAGTACCTTTTCTATCAGTTCTTTTGCTACGTCATTTGTTTGTGTCTCAAAAGTTAGAGGACATTCCTCAATCACAAGCCTTGGGCGTCTTTGTCCACTGGGTGCTGTCGAATGCTTCGTGCTGTAACAGAGAATATGTTTATGGTTGGAAGCCAATTGCTGATTTTCAGCTAATATGCTCATGTGAAAATGAGCGAGTAACTCACAAGTAAGTTCAAGGCAATCCTTTTTCTTTGTTATTTCGACTCTAATGGCTGTCTTCTTACGTAAAAATATTGGAAAAACACAATAACTTCTATTAATTTAGATTTCCTTAATTAAAACCTCTATTAATTTAATTTCTAATTTAACATGAAAGAAAAGCTCTGCGTCTGTTGTTTTGATAAGTTATGAGAAATGATTTTAAATCACTGTTATACCTCATTATTGTACAAAAGCACAAGTAACAATCCTATTTAAGTGCAGATAAATATTGTCCTGTCTTTTTCCTTTTTCTTCTTTTCTGATCTTCACCCCTTGATTATTCTTAGCCCTGGCAGGGCACGGCTAAATCTATTTGAAGTAATGCGAAAAGAGAAAAATAATTTATCCTTGGTTTGTACGATTTGTAATTAGGACATAAGTGTTGCTATGGTGTGGTAAATGGCATATTTCCTTAGTAATGCTTGAACTAGTAAATATCTGATGAGGTGCCCTGTCATGGTGAAAGCTGCTTGTGTACACGCCCTCTCAGACATGTGTAAGTGGGCAGTTAGTTACTCAGTAGCAGACAGTGTCCCTAAAAAGCACATCTGGGATTTTTTAAAGCCTCTTCTTTTTTTCCCAATTTTCCTGTTTTCTCTCGTTTTCTCTTATTTCATTTTCCCTTCTCAGCTTAGCCCTTTCATAGTTAAAGTCGCTATAAAGAGAAAACACAGTTTTTACCCTGGTCTTTGAGATGATTTTGATACAGTTGGAGAGTTGTGTAAAAAAAATTTAACGTGTTAATCAAAGACATTGGTCTGGTTATTTTCATTCTTCACTGGAAGGAGTAACAGTATTTTGAATATTATGAAACATACAAGCTTGGTTGGCAAAAGCGTTTGTAGTATTGTTTGGAAAAACAGCTATTAAAGAAGTTAAAAAAGAACCTAAAATGGATGGCTTTCTGGCTTTCCCATCCTATTTTTTGGAAAAAGCTGATAAGAGATCTATCCAGTTTGTGAGAACTTGGCATGTAGGCCTTTTTGCTGTAAAAGTTTTGGAAGTTAGACATAGTTTCTGTTGCCACTATTAATAAAACAATACAGGACAGTTCAAAAAAAACGCTCAGTGAAAGTGGACTTGTTCAGTCAGCTCTTTTAGCCCAGTGACAGGATATAGCTAATTGATACCCCCTCATCTGCTGAAGTTGCTATATCAGCTTTCAGGTGCTTCTTGAGTCTATTTTCCTTTCCCATTTTTCATTGACATCCTTACCTAGGACCTGTTTGTCTGCAAGGGGCTAAATCTATGAGAAGTTTTAAGGAAGGAGATTTAAGTTTCCTTCTCCCAATCGAGGTTCAACTGCTGGAAAATGTGCCTTAAGCCAAAACCCCAAATTATCCTTTATTCTCCATCACTTTGTTCAAACTTGCTTTGCTTTTAGCCAAAGAAAACTGTCTCTCTCAACAGCTTCTTAGTATGACAGTTTTCTGGAGTGTCAGGCTTACCTTAATTTCAAGCGCGATAGCACCACCCTGTATAGGTAACTTGCAGGCAGGTGTTTTTGCTGCCCAACAGGTTGTATAACAGGATGAATAGCCCCGACAATATATCCTTTAAGATAGTAGTCTTCCACTTTTGTTACTATATCCAGAATTGAATTTATCTTGATTACTTCTGGGTTTGGCGAAGCTGAAATATCAAATGCAAAGAGAGATTTGCACATTCATAAAGTTGAATTGCATATTATTTCTATCTACGTATGATAATACTAATGAATAGGAAACGTATCCATATGGTTTAATCTCAAATAAAGTTATGCTCACAGGTATTATATATTTTCTAATTTAATTTCAGAAAAAGCAAAAGTACTCTTAGCAGCCGGCGGATACTTAGTATTACCAATATGTCTTCAAGTAGAAATACAATGCCCTATATATATATTTCAAATAAGGCAGTTTTATTTTATTTATTTATTTAAAGACACATTTTTATTTTTTTATTATTTTAAAAAAAATTTATTTAGTTTTGGCTCTGTTGGGTCTTCGTTGCTGCACGATGGGCTTTCTCTAGTTGTGGTGAGCAGGGCTACTTTTCGTTGTAGTGCACAGGCTTCTCATTGTGGTGGCTTCTCTTGCTGCGGAGCACGGGCTCTAGGTGTGGGGGCTTCAGTAGTTGCAGCACGTGGGCTCAGTAGTTGCGGCATGCAGGCTCTAGGGCACGCAGGCTCAGTAGTTGTGGCTCGCGGGCTTAGTTGCTCCGCAGCATGTGGGATCTTCCCGGACCAGGGATTGAACCCATGTCCCCTGCATTGGCAGGCGGATTCTTAACCACTGCGCCACCAAGGAAGTCCCTGTCAAGTGCTTTCTTATTTCTAATTACATTTCAAAAAAATCGTGTTTTAAGTTTCTCTGGGAAACTAAAAATACGGTTTCTTATGGCACTTATATAAATACTTGAGTAAAGAAATTGAAAAAGTAAAGGCAACCAGAAGTTCTTCTTAATAAGTAAGAATTCTAAATACACAGGAAATTTAAACGCAACATTGATATGCAGTTGAAACATTCCTTTGAAGCAGGGCAAATCTGTAGAAACTATAGAATAGTACAATCTGTATAGTTTTTAGTAAAAGGAAAAGGGTGTGTTATATGGGAAAATGAATGTTCTAGCAGTATTAATTTTAAAAACAACTTCATTTTCTGTGACAATATTTCTCATTTTCTGGAAAACAACCAAGACTTAATAACTAGAAATGGAGCTGCAGTTTGGCTATCTCTTGAATAACAAAACATATGAAATGAACTCCAGGTAGGGGCAGTGCTGGCTGTTGGCCTTCTGTCAGTGTGGTCAGTGCTGTCCAGAAAATAGCTGCTGTTAATTGCCCAAACACAGGAAGTAGGTTAAGAAGCAGACAAGGAAGAAGGGTCAGAGGAAATCCCTACCTCCTCTTACATTAATATCCACGTGATGGAACAGAAATCCACCACTTGGATTCACGTGGGCTCATGCCAACTTCTCAAATGGAAATAAAGCACTCAAAGAAAAGTTATATAAACCAGCATGAATCCATTTACTCAAATTTTCATCCTCTTCTGGATTTAAACTAATCTACAATATATTTTCATCATTATGAATAGGAATAAAAACAAAGAGACTGATCCTGGTTTTGGAAGAAACAGCTGGATTTCGTTGCAAAATGACCCAGTTCCGCATGGTTGTGTGGCAATCACTCTGTGATTCATTTGGTCTTACTTTTTTAGTATTTTAACTATCAACCCTGATTTCCAAACAAAGGAACTAAAAAACTATAAACCAGAATAAACTGTTAAGACTAAGGAATGAAACATAGCCTAAACTTATTTTTAGAACTATATACCAATCCTACAGAAATTTAAAGAAAATTTCCGTCTTTTAATGGATCTCATTGCTTATTGTAGAAAATGGAAATGCTTAGCATGATACGAAAGAATCTTCATAGTCTGGCCTCTGTCTACTTATTCAGCTTTCACTCTTGTCATCCTTTTCCTTGTACATCTTGCTTTGGCAGGACGGAACTACGGGAGCTCCTGAGCCTGGCACACTGTTTCATGTTGCCAGAACTTCGTTTCCTTTCCTGCTCCCCAAGTTGAGTTAATCATTCCTTCCTCTGTGCTGTGCATTCTACTAGTTCCCTTATCAATCTGTATTATAGATACTTGTTTATGTGTTTGTCTCTGCTGTTAGACTGAGAATTCCTTAAAGGCATAAAACCAGAATCACTTACCATAAGTAGAAAATTACATACAAATAAATACAACAAAAAGAAAATACTTATCAAATTCTAGCTGGATACTGTTATCTGCCAAGGACTGAGCCACAGCCCTGCTCTCTCTTTGTTGAAAGGGAGAATTAGCCATTAGGGAGGTGTTAAAGACGTAGTAACTCCAAACTGATTGGAAGGCTTAAAAAGAACTGAAAAGGGCACAGCTTTCTGACTATAAGATTCAATGTTATTAATTCTGTGTTTGTGTGTACAACTTAAAAGCACCTCAGGTCTAGTGCTAAGTCTTTTGGTGGAGGCTTGGAACCCCTACTGGGATAGAAGTAGCAAGGACACAGTGATGGCAGCAAGGGGGACAGATGACATCAGCGGGAATAAAATGAATTATAAAACTAGATAAAAGAACTGTAAAAACTTTACAGCCTGAGGTCTCTTAAAGGACTTTCTACACTTCATTGGCCCGATTGATAATGATAATGAAATCATTCCCTCCGTTCTATTGTTTCAGAACAAGGTTTTCAAAGGCAGAATTTTGTAACACATTAAATAGAATCACAAGAAGATAGCTATAACAGAAGGACATTGGTGCTTAAAGAGGTTCCTGTTCAGGTAGAGAATGTATTTCTAAGGAACACCTTGTTCTCTGGCGATGTCAGAGAAATTTTGTGTCAGTGGAACAAATCCAGCTTTTCTAGTCTAATCTACATCCTCTTGCACTTTCGATAAAGTAAGGTTATTGTCTTGAGTTCAATGCAAAAGAAATGTTAATGCCTGAAACACAAAGACACACACACACAGAAGTTTTGAGAAGAATTACAAACTGAGAAATCCAGTAAAGTTACAAAGGGAGAAAAAAAATTGTACATCAGTACTAATAAGCATATCTTACACATAAGTTTTTGTAAAGATCATGTCATTTTGGGCCCAGTGCTTTACATTAATTATTCAACTGTCTCAAATGTGCATGTTCTTCTATTTGGAGGTCTGTGTCTTTTGATAAATAGCACTCGGCATAGACATGACAATTATGATAAGTGCTTGAGAAACACTTGTTAAAGGACCAACTGAATGAAAAATTGGTTGTAACATTAACGTATTCAGTGAACAGAGCTCCAGGGTGCTCATGGAGCAGTAGTTTAGAAAATAGACTCTAGGGGGACTTCCCTGGTGGTCCAGTGGTTAGGACTCCTCGCTTTCACTGCTGAGGGCCGGGGTTCAATCCCGGTGGGGGAACTAAGATCCCACAAGCCCCCCCCCCCCAAAAAAAGACCTTCGGACCAGACTGCCTGGATGCAAATCTCAGCTCTAACACTTACTAGCCTGGCAAGCTACTTTGCACCCACGTGCCTCAGTTTCCTCATCTTCAAGGTAAGAATAATAATAGAGTCTACTCTATAGGGTTGTTAGGATTAAATAAGTTTATATGTGTTCCTAGAAAGTATCTGGCATGTAGCATGTGCTATACAACTATTGGTTGCTTTGTTAAATAAAGTCCTCGCCTGTGGAACGAGAGGCAGCACACTATTCTAAGAGCATTAGGATCTGGAAGCAAATCACCTGGGCTCAACTCATGCCATTTACTAGATCTGGAACAAGTTAATTTGCCTGTCTGAGACAGGCAATGACAGGGACAAACAATGGTATTAACTTCATAGAGTTGCTTTCATAGTAATTGTAAAACATGAGCCCAGGGCCTGGTACAAAGTAAACACTCAAATATCAGTGATGTGCCTGTCTGTTGGTGGCCCAGCTTAGAAAGATAGTTTCGAATGAAGTTGCCCTCCGAGATGTCATTGTTGGTTTAAAAAAATCTCCAGGAAGATCATTGTAGAGATCTGGATTTATTCCAAAAGCCCAGCCTGGCTCACCATCTGTAGAATTCTGTATCAGAGGCCCCTAACTCATGCTCTAGATCTCAGGTCCCTAACTCACCCTATAGATTAGGTGTCCCCCCTGCCAACTCACTCCAAATAACAGTCCCTAACTCACGCTGATCTGCTCCATTGAGTCCCAGACTCAAATGTCCAAAGGTATCAGCCTGATAAAACAAGGAAAGAGGCTGTGCTGAAGGAGGGACCTGGGGAAGACTTAATACCTTATCCAAGAGTGCAGCAGCCCTGGTCCAGCGCTGCCATGTGGTCATGTCGGCCCAGTGTTGCTGGATCTTCTATTTTTTTAAGAAAACCCCCAAATCCAGATTCTTATGTAATATCTCCCAACTTTAAAAAGTGACAGTTAATTCAAATATCTTAACACTATACACACCAAGCGAGACCTGTCTAAAGGCTGAACATGGCCCATGTCTTGCTGGTTTGCAGCTTCTCCTCTGGGTTGCCCCAGGGATTCTGCAGACCAGAGCCTGCCCAGGTCCAGGCCAGGCCACCCGGACCATCTTAGACAGTGTTCAGCATCCTAGGACACAGAAAGTGATCCAAATCTTCATTAGTGGGGACAGGAGGGTGATGGTGATAGGAGGGCTGGGGTTCATTCTGTTAACAAATTGCCCTTCTTATCCTACATTGTGATTTATTTTAAACATGCCAGTGTCATTCAAGAAAGGTAAACCTAGGAGCAAGGAAAGGTGAAGTAAATCTGGGAATTTTGTTGAGAACTTCCCTTCAGGTAATCCCCTCGATTCTTAATAATGTTTTAAACTGTGCTGAAAAGAGACTGGCAGCCTGACTCAGCTTAGAGATGTGAGGAAGGGGCAAGCTGTGCACACAGAGTGAGGCATTTTCATCAGTGCTCACCAGAGTGAATAATTATGTCTCCAAGATAGGCTTGGTGTTTGAAGCCAAGCCTTTGATTTGATGTCCTTACACTGGGGCAGTAATATCAGAGACTCTATTACTTTTTAAACACAGGAAATTAGGGGGGAGGTGTGGTTGTTTTGGCTAGAACTGAACAGCAGAGGCAGTTAGCAGCAGCTGCAAGCCATCTTGCTCTTCTTAGCTCCCCAACCGCTGCGAGTTCCTTGGGAGAAGGAACAAATGGTGTTGTTGACAGCATTAATGGGTGGGGTTGGTTGCCATTCAATCAATGCTACACGATTTGTAAAAGCTTTATTACACCTTACAAGGCTATTGTGAAGAACTGGTGAAGGAAAGTATTTTGTAGTTGCTTTGAAAACTATATACATGCAGAGTGGACTTTTCTGATTAAAACTGAAACGTGCTGAAGGTTAAGCAAGTCTATCATTTATCCTCATAGTTTCCAAAATAAAATATCAGTAGAGTTTTTTATGGTCCTTTGCTTAAAAGCTTCATAGACAAAGATCAAATTTTAAAAATAGAAAAAAGTCACATTCTAGTAAAAAGCTAAGAACTTGTTCAATGTCAAAAGGTTTGCTCTGATGATGTAACTGTATGAAACCAGTCCAAGACATATATATGTTCTTTCCACCAATTTACTTCTGAAGGTTGGTATGTATTTTTGAAATATTTATGAAACATTGTTTCCTCAGATAAAAGCACGATGTACAAACACTGGCAAGCAATTTTACCATATTTTCAAAAGGGAACAGACTGTCAAACCCCATATTATATCTAGCAATTATAGTAAAAAATAATAAGTAACATGTACCAAGTACATATTTTGTGCCAGGCATTATGCAAAGTGCTTTACATGCCTAATCTTAATTAGCCCTTACAAAAACTCCACAAGGCAGATATTATCATTATTTTCAGATGAGGAAACTCAGGAAGAGAGAGATTTGATAACTTGCCCAAATTATTAGTGAGCGGTAAGGCTGTAATTGAACCAGACAGAATGACTCCAGAGCCAGTACATCTGAGCACCGACAGGAAAGTAAAGCTTCATTGGTTTGCATCACTGCTAATTCAGAATTTGTGAAGATTCAGACATGAGCTGAGCTAAAGCTTTCGACTACTATAAATTGTTAATCAATCTAATGTACAGATATTAAAAGGAGTATCCAGTTTACTCTACTTATCAAAATGTTTTAAGTTACTTAGAAAGATAAACTACTATATAAATAACGTCCAAATTACATAACATTTTATGTTTTCAATAAAGGTGCCATCTTTGTAGTCACTCATTAATATATTTAATTGAAGTAATACAACTGTGGTTTTGAAATGCACTCAAACTCCAAGGGACGACAGAGCTCATAATTACAGGCAGATATGCAAAAGATTGCATTATGACCAAGTCAGCCTTGTGTTTCACCGCTGTCTCCTGCATGTGCTGCACTCTGCCTGTTCGGTTTTACTTGTAGTTCCCAGACAAACCATGAGATTTTCTCTCGTTTCTGAGTCTGTACAGCTTGTCTTTCAGCCTTGTTTGCCTTACCCCCACTTCCTTACTCAGCCTTTTTTTTTAACCTTTAAAAACATCTTGTGTGGGGGTAGAAATGTAACGTACAAACGGGGTGCACAAAACATACTTAAAACTGCCAGCATTTGGTAACCACCATCCATTCAAAAATCAGAAAATGGCGGGCACGCCAGAAGCCTCACTTCCTGCCCGTTTCAATCACAATCCCCCTCTCCTGCTCTGTGCTACCTTGACTTTTTTTTTTTTTTTTTTTTACCTTGACTTTTGTGGTCCTCACTCCTTGCTCTTTTTAGTTTACTATGCAAGAATGCAAGCAAACACTACAGTTCAGTTTTGCCAATTTTGTGAGCTTTATATAAATGGAATCATACAGTATTTTGTGTCTGTTTTCTTTCACTGAACATTAAGGTCGTGAGATTAATCTTGGGCAGCTTGTGTAGTTGTAGTTTGTTCGTTTTCATTGCAGTATAGTAGAGGACAGCAAAGTACTGCCTACGGCCTGTTTTGTTGCATATGGTATGTTGGCACTTCACTGGCCGAGCTGAGTAGCTGTGACAGAGACCACACGGCTCACAAAGGCTAAAATATTTACTATCTGGCCCTTTTCAGAATAAGTTGGCTCACTTCTGTGGTGCAGTGTTGCATTGTATGAGTTTACCACAATTTATTTTTCCAGTCTCTTGTTCGTGGATTTCTGAGTTGTTCACACTTTTGGGGTTATTACAAATAGCACTTCCATCAACATTCTTGTATGTGCTGCATGGTGCATGCGTGTGCACGCTTCCACTGGGTATATGTATCTTCGCTAAATAGGTAATGACAAAGCATTTTTTGTTTTTTCAAAATGGTTGTACCAATTTACCAATACCTGGTATTAGCTTGACATTTTAGCCATTTTGGATGATTTGTAGTGGTTTCTCACTGTGGTTTTAACATGAATTTTTCCTGATTACTAATGAGGTTGAGCACGGTTTCATATGTCTATTGACCATTTAGATTTCCTGTTTCATCAGCCACCTGTCCAAGTTCCTTGTCCATTTTTCTATTGGGTTGTCTTTTCCTTTTTTGATTTTCAGTTGTATTTTGTATATTCTGGACATAAATCTTTGTCTAAGTCTCACTCATTCTTTAGATCAGATGAGGTGGCACTTCTTTTAAGGAGTCTTTCTGGATCCCACCAATCAGGTGGAGGTGCTCTTCTTTCTGCTTCTATAACTCTCAGACTTCTAGCAAAGTTTGTATCACAGCATAGAGTGTAAGCACTGTAAACAGATGGTTATTCCTCAGGGCTTCTCAGCAGGAAGCTCACTAGGATGCAGGTTCACAGAAGTCAAGGACTAGGCTTTATTCCTCACTCGGAGCTCAGTAGGTGCTCAGTAAGTGTTAGTTCAAAAAATAAATAGACGAATTGGGAGACTGGGATTGACATATATACACTATTGACACTATGTATAAGACAGATAACTAATGAGAACCTACTGTATAGCACAGGGAACTCTACTCAATGCTCTGTGCTGACCTAAATGGGAAGGAAATCCAAAAAAAGAGGGGCTATATGTATATGTGTAGCTGATTCACTTGGCCGTACAGTAGAAACTAACACAACATTGTAAAGCAACTATACTCCAATAAAAATTTTAAAAAAGAATAAATAAAGGTCCACCCAGATGTAAGAAAAACCCCCAATATAACGTAGATTGCCAGTAGAAATGTATTTTCTCCCAACATCAATATTTATTTAAGTGGGTCAACTGTTTGCTATTTTCAGAGATTCCCTATCCCCCAGGTCAGAATGGGAACTTTCTTTCCCCCAACAGTCCGAAATTGTGAAGTTTTTTTATTTGCCACAGCTACTGAGCCTGTGCTCTAGAGCCCGAGAGCCACAACTACTGAGTCCATGTGCCACAACTACTGAAGCCTGCTCGCCTACAGCCCATGCTCTAGAGAAGCCACTGCAATGAGAAGCCCGCACACTGCAACTGAAGAGTAGCCTCCGCTTGCCACAACTAGAGAAAGCCCTCATGCAGCAACGAAGACCCAACACAGCCAAAAATAAATAAAATAAATAAATAAATAAAAAATAAAGGAAAGTCCTTATGCGGTTTTTTTATCTGACAGAGATTATGTTGATGCTTGAGTAAATTTAGTCATCTTTATTATAAATTTCTTTTTACATAGCACTTTACATTTGAAAATCTTTTGACTGCTTGAGGAAATACTCAAGAACTTATTAGATTCAGACAGACATAGAAAATTTAGCTGGACTGACCTTCTTTCCTTCCTTCCCTCGTTTCTGATACTTTATTCATCTCTTGTTGATTTTTAAATGCATTCTCTTCAGTGCTGCATCTTCATTATTCTTGAAAGTTCTCTAGTATTTACGATTACTGACCATTTCTTGCTTTTTGAAACCCTCCTTTTCCTTGTGTTCTCTGGTGCTATACAGTCGCAATTGTCCTCATTCTATTTCATTTTTGTTGAGTTGTCCTAAATATGGCTAAATATGCCTGATGATTCAGCCCAAGACACTTATGCTCTGCCCATATTCTCCTCTTTAAGACTTTATCTACTTCAATTCCTCCTGGAAGTCATCATCTCTGCCGTGCACCTGTAACTCTCTCTGCCAGGATGTTCCACTGCCACCTCACATGCAACGTGCCTGGAATGGAATTGCTGTTTCACCAACTGACTCCCTGTGGGACGCCCCTCCTACTGTAAGAGGCATCATTATTTCCACAGTTTCTCAGGCTCAGAACAGGGAAGTCATCTTGGATTCCTCATTCTTTCTGTCCCTTCATACCCAGCCAGCCACAGGCTAAGTCCCTCTTGGTAATGTCTCTTACAGGGACGCCCCCTCACTTCTCCTTTCAATAGCCCTTGAAAGTACCTCAAACTCTTAATCTTTTTCTGATTATATAAACCCTATTTTTTTCTTCAGGTTCAGTTAAAGTTCTAATTTGAATTCCAACTTATCCTATTCAAAATTGATTTTTCCTTTTCCTGATACCTCTTGTATCTCGTATTGCAATTTTTCATTCATTACTTCAACACAACTTATTGGCCACTGGTCATGTGCCAAACACCGTGCAAAACACAGCAGTGCAAAGGTGGATGTGGCATAGTTCCTGACCTTGAGGAGTTCATGAGCTTGTCCAGTTTGACCAATTAGAATATAAAATATTGGAGGGCAGAAACTATGTCTTATTCCTTTTTGTGTTTTCACTACTTATCAGCATCTTCTACAGAATCCATACATCAATGTATTTACTACTGTTACAGTGATGGTAAAAGACAATGAGAGTTTCTTGTTCTCATAATAAGAAAGCAAGCGAGGGGCCAGGAAAATTTTACTCAATGTGTTTTACATGATTCTATTAGAAAGTCAAATAAGGAAGTTACCATCTGTCCTTCTGTTGGGTTTTTAATACTGTAGAAATTTGTTTTTAATCATAAAGCTATACATGCTCTAAAAATCCTTAAGGCCATGGTTATTCAGATTGTTTTCTGGGATTGCACAAGAAGGTAAACCAACCCTTCTGGATTATTTGCAGAGTTAATTTAACTTTTCACCAAGAAACTCTATGATGTACTCATATATATACTGACACACTCTCATACATACACATGTATAGATTACTATACAATAATCCAGAAAATTTATCACAAAAATTGTGCTGAAAATCTCACTAGTGCGGTTAGTAGATCTGGCACAAAGCCAGGAGGGATAGTTAACTTTTATTAAGTGCTTACTAAGTGCCAGGTACCTTTTCAAGGAGATTATTTTGTATAATCTCCTTTAATCTTTAAAATAACTCTATTATGCAAGCACCATCAGAACCCCCATTTTATAGATGAGGAAACTGAGATACAGCAAAGTTTATAAACTTGCCAAGTTAATGAGTGAAAGAGCCTAGATTCAGAACCCAGGAACTTGACTCCAGAGCCTTATGCACTTAATGATTAGGCTATTATTTCTCCCATAGAGATATATAAGTAATGGCTCAAAGTACCCCCCACCAAAAAAAAAAAAAAAAAGTGTGGGAAAGGCACACACACACACACACACACACACGCACACAGAGAATGGAACTAAATGGAAAATCAATAAATTTTTCAAGATAACTATAGCCACCATAACACAGGGCACTGGAAATTTCAAAGGGTCTCCTCTTGCCCCACTGGGACTTGACTCTCTGTCCCATGTCCTCTGTTTGGAGAAACAGAGGAAAACAAGGTAAGAGACAGGCTCTTCGTGAGCACACACAGCTGTCACTAGACCAATTTGTTTCCTGAAAGGTTGCTCACTGCACGTGGTCTCTGAGAGGCAGGAGATGCCACTATTTAGTAGTCCTCACAGCGACCCCAGGTCAGAATGGCCAGGACTATACGAAGAAGGCTGGCATATTTTAACCCCCACGTGACTCACTTCTCTACACACTGGAGGAATAGGTGGGCGTCAGAGACAACAGAAGAGAGGAAGGTGGTTTGTGGAGCTGGGCTGATACAGAGTCTTGGCTTCTGAGGCAGAGGCAAAGGCAAAGGCAAAGGCAAAGGCAAAGACAAAAACAAAACAGAACAAAAAACGTGTGGAAGAATTGTAGAGAAAAGGGACACCAGGAGATTGGGCCCCTGGACCAAATAGGAACCAGGTGCAACTTTAAAATATGTGCCTGCTTACTGAGTTAACATTTGCAAACTATGCCCATACCTACACTTTATAGTGTAATACTCTATTACCTCCTCCACACACCTAGAGTGGAAGGTAGAAATTTTACTCCTTTCACAGAGAGAAGGGCTTCTGATAATAATAAAACCAAAATGACTTCTGAAGAAAGTTGTAGATCTTTCTGATCCAAGGATGGCTGCATTTATACAAATTTGTTTGAGATTGCTAACATGGTTGGGTGGAAATAAATCCAAAAAAAAAAAAATTCAAGTTACTTTAAAACCTATGGGGGTTGTGCAGCAAATCTTAAAGCACAGATCAAAATGGCTCTGGCCTAAACTTTATGAATAGACAAGGTTTTGAGGTTAAGGAAAATATGTGTTTGCATCCTGTGGATTTACAAAAACTTGTCCTAAAAGATAATTGACAAGGACAATCAATGGAGAAAACATAGGACCACATCACAAATATTTTCTCAAATGATGTTTTTTGAAAAAGTATAGAAAAAATTCATTTGAGTGGTTACTTCTCTGATTGTCACCATTATCTTAATCTACTATTTTTTTTAATCTACTTTTAACTTCCATAATTAAAAAGAAAATTAAGAATATTGACTTTTTCCCCTTTGGTAGCCTTAGCCTTAGGTAAAAATGGAAATGTAAATATGTTAAAAGTATATGTACAGACTTTGTGTATGTCTCTGGAAGGGAGTTTGCTTGCTGGCTAGCTCAGTTTTTGACAAAGAAAAATGGGCTGCTCTTGCTTCTTGCACAAAGATGCACTGTTCACAGAGCAAACCAAAAAAAATGGAGAATTTGTGTTTAAGTTGAAAAGAAATTAATATACAACATGATAATCTACTTAGTATACATTTTCTATTAACTGATAAAACGTGCGGCTTATTAGAATTAAAAGCATAACTTTGTAATAAGAACTTAAAATACTGATATCTGGAAATTCTAACAGCAAGCAGGACACTCAATTTCATTTTTAATACCCTGTAATTAAAGATATAGTTCTGCTTTTTAAAAACTCAGTTTTATCAATGCGATTGTACAGTAAAGTTTCCAAAAGAAGTGAGGTAAAGTATTTGTGAAGTTGAGCTGCCTCTGTTCCTTACACAGGGCTGCCATCTGGGCTTGTTTATTTGTGTTTCCAACTTTCTGGAACAGGGAGTTTCTCTGTTAGGGACAGGGCAAGCAAAGGAAGTATCTTACAGAAGACTATCTTTTTTTCTGTATTTTCAAACTTCAAATTTAGTTTGGTCAAAAATATCAAATGACTACCACAATCACAACATTAACGCAGTTGGAAACCTCAGAATTGTCTTAGCAAATACTCTTCCACATGATGCAAGTAATATTTCCTACATGCTACCTTCTTGTGCCTTTCAGATCTTTTTGAAAACACAAACTGTCATTAAGGCTAGACCTATTTGGCTGGAAAGCGAACATTTTTCATGTGTCCTTCTACAAATAAGCATTTGATTTAAAAATGAAAGGGCTATTTCCAAGCAGTTTTTCTAATTTTATAAAGTACCTATGAGCCAAATTTACAAAAACCAAACAGAACAAAAATCTTTCAGAGTGTAATTAAGAAACAAAGCATTATTGTTAGATTGATTGTACAATCTGATTATGAGGAACAGTTTAAAAATCCACAAACCAACACTTAAAACAACTAGAAGTCCCTTATCTCTGAAATCTTTCATTTTACAAATAAAATAGAAGCAAAAAGTACCTTGTAAAGTAAAATCCAGCAATACATATTCGTAAGCAAATTCTGTCTTTGTTTCCACTTGCGGTCTCTTCAGGGTAGAAAATATTTTTCCAGGGCTGCTATCATCAGGGTCTTCCAGCTTTCTAAGTCCGCACCCCATGGCAAAATCTGTAAGGAATTAAATTGCAGGATAGGGGAGGGAGACCAGCAAATTCTGTTGTTTAAGCTGCAAAAAGAAAATTACAGACTTAACTGCTTTGATTTTTTCAGCTAAACCATAGATACTCAAAAAGAAAACATTTGAGTCCAAAGAAAGGAGCTGAAGACTTTTTCTATCCATTTTTCTGTAAAGTCGTTGAACCCATGATGATTAAGCTACAGCTCCGGGAGGCTGGGCTTGATCTTAGGAGAAACATGCAAGCTGCTACAACTTAGCGGAGAATTTCCATGCCACGTCAATTTACAGCCAGCCCCCTACCAGAGTTCTGTCGCTCAGGGCACCAACAGTGCTTTGTCTATCCCAGTTAGCTGGATGATAAAGGAGGTGTCCAAAAACGGAAATAAAAAGGCAAAAGTGCAAATCAGATGGAATTATCTACAAGTAGAGGCTATATTCAGACATAGTGGTGTGCAATTCTTTTTCTGTTTTCTCTTTTCCCTTTTTCCTGTGCCCACTGCCCCCCCTTCCTCCCTGCTATTACCAAGAAAGCAAGAGGAGAGAGAGAGACAGAGAGAGACAGAGAGAAAATGGAAAAAAAAAAAAAAAAAAAGGATTCTCAATATGGTTGGAAACAAAAATCATTTCCAGAAAGGAAGTCAGGAAACTGTTTCTGGAGTCTAAAAGGAGAAAAGTTAAAGTTAAAAAAACAACAACCCACTTTTAGTCTTTAGATAGTACTTTTGAGGATTTCTTTCCAAATGAAGGGTTTTTTTTGGCTGGAAAAATCATGTACTAGTTAAACTGCCGCATATAAAATGTTTATATTTAAATATCATAATAAAAAGACTTTATTTAATTGCAAAGAAGAGACAGTAATGTGGATAATTAGTTTCCCTAACATTTATAAAGTTTAAAAAACTCTACCATTAGAAGGCTTATGATAATAACTAGTAACACTTCCACAGGTCCCAGAGTATCATTAATTAAAAACAACAACAACAAAACTGACAACTTGATTCACTCAGTCTTATAAATTGCTATGTACCTCAAGTCAAGAACAATTTCTAATGGAACAATTGTAATGAGTGTTTATTGTATTTTACTATTTACGTGTCATGTGGTGTGGTGTACCCATCAAAACTGTGAGCCCTGGAATCATACCGCCTGGGTTCAAATACTGCTTCTAATGCGTACTAGAGACGTGATCTTGGGCAACTTACTGGACCTCTTCAAGTTTCAATTTCCGCCCCTATAAAATGGAGTTAATAATAATACTTACCTCATAGGCTTGTTATGAAGGTTGAATGAGATAATCTTATCTCATATCTTAACATTATGCCTGGCAAATAGCATAAATTTGTTAATGTGCTTACATTATAAAACAGCGTTGAGAATAGTAGTAGAAGGGAAGTGATTCTGCCACCATTCCCATTATTTACAAAATAAATCTCACATTTCAGATTTTATAGAACACAAGCCTGAAATGATTTTTCAATTACATTGAAGAGTGCACATGAAAACTCTCAAAAGGGTATGGATTATTTAGTTTGTATATCACTATGACCTCTTGTCTCTTCCTTCCACCTCCTTGTCTTTAAACAATTTACTTTTCAGAAGTGTTTTTTAACAGAGGAAAATTCCATAGTCCTTCATTCTCAAGGGTGAGCATGGTTGAGGGTAGCAATTTCTGGGTAAATTTGGCTAAAAAGACAGCAGACTCTGACCTAGTGTGACTCATTTGACTATTCCCAGTGCTTCCATGCCTGTCATTTTTCATGTCCTCTTTTGCTGTGAGCTCCTGGATGGCAGAAATAGAATATTTGAAGTTCACTAGTTCCTATTGCAGAGCCTGGAGTATTATTTATGAAACATTCATTATATTTATTAAGCGCCTGCTATATTCAAGGCACTAAATTAGATGCTGTTTGGGTACACAAGTTGACTAAACGTGGCCTCTGCCCTAAAGAAACTTAAGGCTTAATGGGGAAGAAGACAGACTTATAAACAGGTAATTTCAATTTGATTTGGTAGCTGCTAAGATAGAAGTATGCATAGGTTGCTATAGAAACCCTAGAAGGGGGTCTCTAACTCAGCTTGGAGGATGATATCTGAGCTGTCTTGAAGGATGAATATGCATAAGATAGATAAAGAAATGTGGGGAGCATGTGCCAGGAAAAGGGAAAGGCATGAGCAATGTTATGGAATCATGAAACAGTATGGCATGAACTTGAAGGAACATGAAGCAGTTGAGAATTACTAGAACATAAAGAAGTAACATAATTACTAGAACACGTCTAGTAACATAATTACTAGAACACGTCTCTAGTAGTCTTCTTTGAAAGAAGACTAAAGTATAAGGGAGGTAAGAGCCAGTTGTAATGGGTTTTATATGCTGCATAAAAGGAATTTTGACTTTATTTTGTAGGCAGCAAATGAGAATCAAATAATCCAATGGAAAATTCAAACGAGGAGCTTGAAATAGGCAAGTGACATAAGTTTGTGTTTTTGATGGGTTACTATGGCTGCTTTGAGGAAGATGGTCTTAATAGGAGCAAGAATGGGGGGAGACTAGTCATTCAGGAGAGTATTGCAGTAGTCCAGTTGAGTTGATGACTGAACAAATGAATGAATAGGATGCATTATTATGTCCTTAAAGAATTTCTTTTATCTCTAGTGAAAGGAACTGCACTTCCTTTTGTTCACAACTAAGCCATCACCTAATCATTTTTCTCTCCAAAAATCCAACAAAATAAAATTTTATTTGACCCTTAATGATGTCTCAAAACACATTTCAATGTCCATATGGCACACATTCCCTCTATTTTAACAATTATATGGGATTTCATTGTATTAATATTATGTTTAATAAGCAGCATTTTGGCTATTTTCAAAGTTTCATGGTAAAGAATTTTATAAAGATTACTTTTTTCTCCACATTGGATTATTTCCTAAACACTTAGATTTTACTTCATAAATGGTCAAAGGAAAGAGTTTACATACAAGGAAATCAGTTAGAAAGTAATAAGCAGGGAAAATGTATTCTAATGGGTAAATAATTCATTTACATTACTTACATAAATATGTGGTT
Organism: Delphinapterus leucas; assembly: GCF_059928025.1. Lineage (NCBI taxonomy): Eukaryota > Metazoa > Chordata > Mammalia > Artiodactyla > Monodontidae > Delphinapterus > Delphinapterus leucas. Next base: position 37,845,418 of record NC_143136.1, on the reverse strand, counting down.
GGCCATAAACTGTTTAAGATATTAACCTTATTATTATTATTTTTTCTTTTGTCCACACTCTGCAGCAGGTGGGATTCTTAGTTCCTTGACCAGGGATTGAACACGTGCCCCCTACACTGGAAGCATGGAGTCTTAATACTGGACCTTCAGGAAAGTCCCAGATTTTTTTTTTCCTTTAAAACTGTATTTTGGGCAGTAAGATTTTGTTGGTTATCATCACATGTATTTGCTCCATGCCTCTTTAATGCTTGTACATTTTTAGACAAATACTTTTAGTCAAAAAATTTTCTGCATCTCCAGAAATATGTACATTTCTTCAATAACATATTTCTCCATTTGAAACAAATGTCTGTTTTCTGTTTTTTTATTTTGTTTTTTAAATAAATAAGCTTGATATTTTAGAATAATATTAGGTTCACAGCAAAATTGAGCAGAAAGTACAGAAAGTTCCCACATACCCCCTTATCCCTACTCATGCACAACCTTCCACTAATATCCAGCACCATTGTGGTGCATTTGTTACAATCAATGAACCTTCACTGACACATCATTATTACCCAGAGTCCATAGTTTACATTAGGGTTCATTCCTGGTGTTGTACCGTCTATGGGTTTTGAAAAACATATATTGACATACACCCACCATTATAGAATCATACAGAATACTTTTCACTGTCTTAAAAAATCTGTGCTCCACCTATTCATCACACCCTTACTTCTTGCTTAACTCTGATGTATCTGGCAATTGTAGTACACACGGTAAGATGTGGATCTAAGTCTGTTCTCTGCACCCCTGCACACTGATATCCAGCTGTCACAACTACATTTGTTTTCATAGAAAATCTTTTATTAATCGTGTGTCCCCAGGCTTGTTGTATATTGAGTACTTAGATTAATTAGGATAAATTTTTGGAATAAATGTTTTCTAACATTGGTCATTATTTCAGTATTGATTTACATTTGCTGCCAATTGTAGATTTCAGGGACAGCTTTCAGTTCTGTATTGTAAAGGGGGTTTCCCCAAGTGCAGACTCTTATGTGGCTGGATATCATGGAGATATAGTACCAGTTCTTATCTGTGTTCTAGTATGAGCTCACTTAGTCCTTGAATGAATGAATGAACCTTATGAAAACATTCTCCATAACTGGTAGCATATTATTCTCATAGTAACTACTCAAGTTTGGAACACTTGAGTTTACCAAAGTCTTAAAGCTTTTAAGAAATAATATGGGGCTCGAGACACGGGCTCGAGCCCTGGTCTGGGAGGATCCCACATGCCGCGGAGCAACTGGGCCCGTGAGCCACAACTGCTGAGCCTGCGCGTCTGGAGCCTGTGCTCCGCAAGAAGAGAGGCCGCGATAGTAGGAGGCCCGCACACCGCGATGAAGAGTGGCCCCTACTTGCCACAACTAGAGAAAGCCCTCGCACAGAAACGAAGACCCAACACAGCAAAAATAAATAAATAAATAAACTCCTACCCCCAACATCTTCTAAAAAAAAAAGAAAAAAAAATCATTCAACCCATTCCCTACAGAAAAAAGTTTTTGCATAATAGTAATTTTTAAATCCAATCTATTTTATGTGGCTCTGATCCAAAAAAATAAATTAAACAGTGTTATGGAGTGCCTACTATATAGTAAGGCACTACATGGACACAAAGATGAAAAAGCCAGTTTATCCTCTCCAGAATTAACAAGCTAGCAAACCAACATTGAGTTTTAGCTATTTAAAGTACTATTACTTTCATAATGTAGTCAAACTTCCTAAGTAATGACTTATTGAAAGCACTACTTATTGAAAGGGCCATTCTTTCTTTATAATTAGAAATCCTACACTCATCACATACGTAATAGTTATATAGACTAAGAATTATATTTTGACTTTTCATCTTGTTCTATAGTTGGGCTTCTCAGCATTACATATTAAAATTTTTTTATGGCTTTATAATCTTTCAATGTCCAGCAGTTGACAATATTATTATTCTTTAAAACATGTTGACTATTCTTAACTATTTATTCTTCTAGATCAGAAGTTTTGAAACTATGTATGACAGAGCCTTCCGATTCCAAAGAGGTGCCACCTTTGGTGAAGAGAACAGGCTTTGATCACGTGGGGAGGCCGAGCAGGCAGGGCTCTGGGTCCCCCTGTCACTCTTTCTTCAAACAGAATATCTTAAGATTTTATCAGTTTCATATACCAGTAACAGACAATTAAGAAAATCATAATTTTCAGAAAAGGACACCATTTACATTATTGATAAACTATGCTGTTTCTAGGAATAAATCTACCAAAATATAAGCCAGACTTGCACTTAGAAAATTATAAAACTATAACAGCATTAAAGGAGTCTTAAGCGTATGGAGCGATATGCATAGTCATTTTTAGGAACACTTAATACTCTAAGTATAGGGCTTCCCTGGTGGCGCAGTGGTTGAGAATCTGCCTGCCAATGCAGGGGACACGGGTTCGTGCCCTGGTCTGGGAGGATCCCACATGCCGCGGAGCAACTAGGCCCGTGAGCCACAACTACTGAGCCTGCGCGTCTGGAGCCTGTGCTCCGCAACAAGAGAGGCCGCGATAGTGAGAGGCCCGCGCACCGCGATGAAGAGTGGCCCCCGCTTGCCACAACTAGAGAAAGCCCTCGCACAGAAATGAAGACTCAACACAGCAAAAATAAATAAATAAATTAATAAACTCCTACCCCCAACAACAACAACAAAAAATACTGTAAGTATATCTCCCTCTCAGCTCTTAATACCTGTCACTGAGCTATAGATTTAATACAATGGTGACCTTAACCCCAACAGGCTTTTTTTTTTTTTGCATGGAATCTGTCAAGTTGATTTTAATATTTATGTGGAAGATAAAAGGGCCAAGAAGGTCCAAGATACTTCTGAAGAAGAATGAGGAGAGATTAGTTCTCTATATATTAAGACTTATTATAAAGCCATAGTAATTAAAGCTATTTTTAGCAAGGCATAGACAAATTAACCAATCCAATAGCATAAAGAGCCTAGAAACGGGAACATACATATGTGGAAATTTAACATATGATGGAGGTGGCATGGCAGATGGTGGGGAAATGGTGCTGGGACAATCGGCTGTCTATATGGAGAAGAAATTGGATCCCCATCTCATACCATATATAAAAATTTTAATTCTACAGAAACAACTTGAACATCAAAAGCAAAACTGTTATACTTTTATATGAAAATATGAATATTTATTGACTTCAGAGTACTAAGAGTATTTTTAAGGTGAAAAGATAATCATAAAATAGTCCTAAATGATTAATTGTAAGGTGACAACCATAAGATATATGTTGATAAATTCTATATTAAAATTAAGAACTTCTATTCATTAAGCCTCTTTAATGTGAAAAGACAAGATACAAAATGGTAGATGATATTTGTCAACCATTGAAGGAACAATATCAAGAATATGTAAAGAACTCCTGCAAATAAATAAAAAGACAAGCCAATATAAAAATAGACACAAAATATAAATAGGCACTTCACCGGCAAAGAAACATATGTAGTTAATAAATATATGAAGAGATGCTCAACTTTACTTCTATTTAGGGAAATGCAAATCAAGACCAAAGTGAGATAACATTTTATTGCAGTAAAATTCAAGTAAAAAATTTACCAGTTTAACTATTTTAAAGTGTACAGTGAGTTAAGTACAGTTAACCATTGAACAACATGGGGGTTAGGGACACAGACCCTCCATATGATGGAAAATTTGAGTATAACTTTATAGTCAGTCCTCTGTATCCCCTCTGTATCAGTCGTTCTGCATCTGTGAATTCAACCAACAGTGGATTGTGTAGTATGTATGTATTTATTTATTTTTTTAAAGATAATTTTTAAAAAATTAATTAATTAATTAACCTTTGGCTGCGTTGGGTCTTCGTTGCTGCGCGCGGGCTTTCTCTAGTTGCAGCGAGCGGGGTATACTCTTTGTTGCGGTGCACATGCTTCTCATTGTGGTGGCTTCTCTTGTTGTGGAGCACCAGCTCTAGGTGTGCAGGCTCAGCAGTTGTGGCACTCAGGCTCAGTAGTTGTGGTGCACGGACTTAGCCACACCGTGGCATGTGGGATCTTCCTGGACCAGGGCTCGAACCTGTGTCCCCTGTATCGGCAGGCAGATTCTTAACCACTGCGCCACCAGGGAAGTCCCCAGTAGTATGTATTTATTGAAAAAAATCTGCATACAAGTGGATAAACCCATGCTGTTCAAGAGTCAACCGTACATTCACAGTGTTGTACAATGATCATCATTATCTAGCTCTAGAACTTTTTTATTACCCCCAAAAGAAAACTCATATCCTTTAAACATTCACTCTCTATTCCAACCTTCCTCCAGCACCTGACAACCACTAATATTCTTTGTGTTTCTGTGCATTTGTCTATTCTGAATATTTCATATAAATGGAATCTAAAACATATGGTCTTTTGTGTCTGGTTATTTTCAAAGATTTATCTAGGGACCTCCCTGGTGGCACAGTGGTTAAGAATCCACCTGCCAATGCAGGGAACATGGGTTCGAGCCCTGGTCCGGGAAGATCCCACATGCCGCGGAACAACTAAGCCCGTGCTCCACAACTGCTGAGCCTCCGCTCTAGTGCCGGTGAGCCACAACTACTGAGCCGACGTTCCACAACTACTGAAGCCCACGCGCCTAGAGCCTGTGCTCCGCAACGAGAAGCCACCGCAATGAGAAGCCTGCACACCACATTGAAGAGTAGCCCTCACTCACTGCAACTAGAGAAAGCCCACGTGCAGCAACGCAGCCAAAAATAAAATAAATAAATTAAAAAAATAAAGATTTACCTATGTGGTGGCATTTATCAGTACTTCATTCGGTACTTTGTGTGGCTGAATAATATTCCACTGCGTGGTTATATTCAATACCACATTTGTTTATCTAGTTATCAGATGATAGATGTTTGGGTTGTTTCTGTCTTTTGGTTATTGAGACTACTGTTTCTATGAATATTAGCGAGATAACTCATTTTATACTTAGTTGAGCTGACAAAAAATTAAGAAGTAGATGATATCAAGAATTAGGGAGACCTCTTTAAGGGTATGTCGCTGATGGGAATGTAAATTTGTTTAATCATGTTGGAAAATAGCATTATCTTGTGAAACTGAACTTTCACATCCTCTATGATCAAGCAATAGCACTCCTAGGTATACACCCATGAGAAACTTTAGCATATAAGTACCAGGAGATATATGTAGATGAGAAAGTTAATAGCAGTACGATTTCTAAGAGCAAAAAACTTGAACCACTCAAGTGTGCATTACCAGCCATTTCTTTTAAGAAGCTCTGCTATAAAGGAAAGGAAAGAAATGCAGCAGTAGTGGAGATTGAGAATTTTTTTCTTTTTAAGATGGGAGAAAAAATAGCATGTTTGTACACTGAAGAATTGATTCCATGGACAAGGGTGAAAAAAAGAATTGGGGGAGAAAAAAAATAATTTCTGGAGAAACTGATTTCTCAGATACTTAAACTGGGTTTGTCTCGTAGTTCTGGAGGGTACCGTACATACCCTCCAGTTTTAAGTTTTACCTATCCTTCTCTTGCCCTTCTTAAACTGCTGGATCAAATAGCACATTAACTAAGTAGCCAAAGGATATTTGTTGTATCTATTGTAACTCCTAAAGAGCATTTGATTGGTCTACTTTCTATATCACCACAGAAATCAGATCCAACTTACCATATGTCTCAATTCATAAATTATTATGCAGCAGTCAAAATGAATTAACTAGTTACTGGCAAAAACATGAATACACTATACGTGGTATGGTATCTTTTTTTGTTTTTTGGCTGTACCGCGTGGCTTCTGCGATCTTAGTTCCCGAACCAGGGATTGAACCCCAGCTACTGCAGCCACTGCCAAGTCCTAACCACTGGACCACCAGGGAATTCCCATGATATCCTTTTTTAGAATGTTTCATACAAGCAAAATTAAACAATATGTTGCTTAGACATACTTTATATGTAATAACATAAGTGCAAAAGTACAAAATTCAGGACAATGATTACCTCTGGGAGGAAAACAGGAAGACAAGGAGAAACAGAGCACATAGATCTAAATCACTGGTAATCTCCTAGTTCAGTGGTTCTCAAACTTTGGTGTGCATCAGAATCACCTAGAAAACTCATTAAAACCTAGACTGCTGGGTACCACCCCCAGAGTTTTTGATTCAGGAGGGGAGTGTGGGGCCTAAGAATATGCATTTCTAACAAGGTTCCAGGTGCTGCTAATGCTGTTCTTTTGGGACCACATTTAGAGAACCACTTCTAGTTCTTAGGTTGGCTTGTGGGGTCACAGGTGTTCCATTCCATTTTATTATTAAATTTTATTATTAAATTAATCAAATAAAATTATTTTATTACTAAATTATTAAGTTAAATGGGGGAAAAAAAAGATAGACCAAAGATGAGAGTATGTCAAGAAGCAAGGATTAATATTAATCCAATTCTGGGCTCCCGAGTCATCCTTTTCGAAAAGAGCTAGGGTTCCCTTACTAAAGCAAACTTGAAAAACACTGCTCTAGAAGAACTTCAAGACGATTTAAAAAGAATATTACTAACAACAACATTGAGAAATAAATTTGAAGACTGCTTTTTCCTTAGGTGCAGAGTGACAACGTACTGCATTCCAGCTTTCTGGATCTCAGTAATCTTTGCAAAGACTGGGAACATCACAAGCCTACCTCTTTTGTTGATTCAACAAAAACTGCGTTTAGAGAAAGGATTTCTCTTACTTTTTCAGTTCTTATCCTTCACTCAAGTGCTTTAGGTCATTGTTTTTCTTCCTTCCCTTCCCCCCCCTCCCTTCTGGATTTATTGTGCCCACTAGGCTCTGAGAGGAAATGTATATGATATTTCAGATCCCTACGTTTACCAGAGCCTACGTAGAGGGCACACTCCTGCACTGGCTGGTGTTTCAGAAATGCCTGAATACAAAATTCTTGCCCACAAGCAACTCAGTCTGGAGAAAAAAACCAGATTCATAAATATAAAATTACAAAGCAGGACACGCAGTATGATATAGAAAGATAAAGATTTATCTGCTTCATAACCTCTCCTTCAGCCAGTTCCTCTAAGCTATCGTTCTCGCTCGCTCCCGCAATTCACAACCGCTGTAACCGAGTCCCACGGAGGGGGGAGCGCGGGCTGAGCGGCGGAGGGCCGGCGCTCGGGGCCGGACTTCATTGGCTCTCTGGACGGAAGCGGCGGTGCGGCTCGGCTGCGCATGCGCCCCTCACACGTGCTTCCAGAACGCCCCCACCGCCGCTTCATCTCCGCAGGCATTATGCTGCGGATTTCTGCCTTTCGGCTGCTAGGACGCACGGGGGCGAGTAGGCTCTCGCTCCTGGAGGACTTTAGCTTACGCCACTACAGTTCGGACCCTCTCGGTGTCCGGGAAGATACCCGCGACGCGCGCGCCTATTTCACCACACCCATCTTCTACGTGAACGCGGCGCCGCACATCGGGCACCTGTACTCGGCGCTACTGGCTGACGCCCTGTGCCGACACCATCGCCTCCGAGTTCCCAGCGCCGCCGCCACGCGATTCTCCACTGGTACCGATGAGCACGGCCTCAAGATTCAGCAGGCAGCAGCCGCTGCGGGCCTGGCTCCGTCCGAGCTGTGCGACAGAGTCTCTGCCCAGTTCCAGCAGCTTTTCCGGGAGGCTGACATCTCCTCCACCGATTTCATCCGCACCACTGAGGCCCGGCATCGGATGGCTGTGCAGCATTTCTGGGGGGTGCTGAAGGCTCGGGGTCTTCTCTACAAGGGGCTCTATGAAGGTTGGTATTGCGCCTCCGAGGAGTGCTTCCTGCCTGAAGCCAAGGTCACCAGGCAGCCTGGCCCGTCGGGGGATTTGTGTCCTGTATCTCTGGAGAGCGGGCATCCCGTCTCCTGGACCAAGGAAGAAAACTACATTTTCAGGCTTTCCCAGTTCCGGGAGCCGCTCCAGCGGTGGCTGCGGGGCGACCCTCAGGCCATCACCCCGGAGCCATTCCATCACGCAGTCCTTCAGTGGCTGGAAGAGGAGCTGCCTGACCTATCCGTCTCTCGAAGGAGTAGCCACTTGCACTGGGGCATTCCGGTGCCGGGGGACGATTCGCAGACCATCTACGTATGGCTGGATGCCTTGGTCAACTACCTTACTGTAATTGGCTACCCAAACGCTGAGTTCAAATCTTGGTGGCCCACCACCTCTCATATCATAGGCAAGGACATTCTCAAATTCCATGCTATCTATTGGCCTGCCCTCCTCTTAGGGGCCGGCATGAGCCCACCACACCGCATCTATGTTCACTCCCACTGGACAGTCTGTGGTCAAAAGATGTCTAAGAGCTTGGGCAACGTGGTGGATCCCAGGACATGCCTTGACCGCTATACTGTGGATGGCTTCCGCTACTTTCTCCTTCGTCAGGGCGTCCCCAACTGGGACTGTGATTACTATGGTGAAAAGGTGGTTAAGTTGTTGGATTCCGAGCTGGCATTTGCTTTGGGAGGTCTCTTGAACCGATGCACTGCCAACAGAATAAATCCTTCTGGGACCTATCCGGCTTTTTGCACTACCTGTTTTCCCAGTGAGCCAGGGTTGGTGGGGCCATCAGGTCGTGCTCAGGCAGAGGACTATGCTCTGGTGAGCGCAGTGGCCACTTTGCCCAAGCAGGTGGCAGACCACTATGATAACTTTCAGATCTATAAGGCCCTGGAGGCAGTATCCAGCTGTGTCCGGCAAACTAATGGCTTTGTCCAAAGGCATGCACCATGGAAGTTGAACTGGGAGAGCCCAGTGGATGCTCCCTGGCTGGGTACTGTGCTTCATGTGGCCTTGGAATGTTTGCGAGTCTTTGGAACTTTGCTCCAGCCTGTCACCCCAAGCCTAGCTGACAAGCTGCTGTCTAGGTTGGGGGTCTCTGCCACAGAGAGGGGCCTTGGAGAGCTCCATTTCTTGCCTCGATTCTATGGACATCCATGCCCTTTTGAAGGGAGGAGGCTGGGACCTGAAACTGGGGTCTTGTTTCCAAGACTGGACCAGTCCAGGGCCTGGCTGGTAAAAACCCATAAGACCTAGAAACTCAGTTCTTATTAGCTGTGGTAAAAAAGCAAACATCTTATTTTCTTATTTTTCATTTTCAGGAAAGTTATACTAATGCTTTCTGAAGTGTTGCATCAAATGAGCACATAAGTAATGTCCCTGTGAAAAGAGGTTTGTAGCCTTTCAGGAGCCTACTCCCTACTCTTCAGTTCTCTGTGTCCATTAACCACTGTCCTTTGCACCCCAGTGTCTCTAAGATGTCTCCAGGGGAAAGGTGGGTAAGAGACAACTTTGCTGATACTACTCCTTCTCATTGTGCCTCTGTCCAAACCACAGTTATTTGCCCAGACTACCTCTCATGGCTTGTTTGTCACTGGCCTGGCCTCTGCTGGGCAAATTAGTGCGTGTGGGGGTTGGAGACCCCCTCCCTCAGCTTTTACTTTGTTATATATGTTGGGTCTCCTGTTAAAAAGAGGTTGTTTCATTAAACCTTTAAAAACCAGTGTCCTAGACTAGATGATTTTTGCCTATGTTTATATTCTCAATTCTTAACAACCATGACTCCCTGCTTTGCTAGTTAATAATCCAGTAGTTGTGCTTTGTAACATTACACTTTAACCAGTAGATGGCTCTAGTCTCACACATTTAATTACTTAACATTGAGGTTTCAGAATATTTAGAATAGGTTTTCTGCTTCCTAATTTTGCAAAATTTAAATTTAAAGAAAAAATTTTATTGCTTTCCTAAAATTAAGGATAACTGCAACCACTGCTGTTTTACAGTAAGCAATAGAAAGATCAGAATCCTTAGTTTTTTTCAGACTACTGAAAAAGTACATTTACTCTATTAAATGTTTAGTAAGCTAATAAGTAAAGGTATCACGTTTGTTTGGACTATGATGAATTATAAAGCTTTTTTTTTTTTTTTTTATGGTACGCGGGCCTCTTACTGTTGCGGCCTCTCCCGTTGCGGAGCACAGGCTCTGGACGCGCAGGCTCAGCGGCCATGGCTCACGGGCCTAGCCGCTCCGCGGCATGTGGGATCTTCCCGGACCGGGGCACGAACCCGTGTCCCCTGCATTGGCAGGCGGACTCTCAACCACTGCGCCACCAGGAAAGCCCCTATAAAGCTCTTTTGAGGTACTTGGTATGTTAAAAATTTTTTAAACTTTAATAACATTAGGTTTATAGGTATGATTTTAAAAATCTGTAGATAGTTCAAAAGGGCAATATTTTCTTTATATTTTTTGGTCTTAATTTTGTTATCCACATACATAATTTACCTTATATGATTTCTTTTGGTCAATCAGGATCTATAATACAATATAGAAATTGTGAAATAGCTAATATAAATGTTAATACATTTACTTTCAAGTAGTTTTTACTAATTTCCCTTTGCTCCTTTAACTTACTAAAGTTTAAAAGTTTCTGAGTACCTTATCCAGATCTCTTCTGTTGCATTTGTTGAAGGTGATGGTGAAGGGAGGAAATGATCAATGCTCCAGGAATCTCAAACTGGATTTAGGGATCTCTCCAAGGCTCCATAAGAGAACATCACAGAGAAGATGTTAAGGTATCAACTTATACAATGACTACAACATAGTAAGCCAGCATTATATCTCATAGGTGATTGGACAGCTAGGGCAAAGTTTAAAATGAGAACTTGCCTTGAGATATCCATTCTAAGCATGGTAGCAAGCAGAGAGGGCTCACCATGAAGTAAACTGTGCTGGTAGTTCCCCCAGATTTATTCTGGGTGCTACTGTTCAGCTCCAATTTCTGTTTATTAGTTGGTGTGGTGAAAGATTTCTGGTTACTTGGAAACATTGCTTAGAAAAGAATGCTTGAAGGCATTCTAAAGGTGGAAGGACCATTTCTACCAGTTCCTTTAGATCCTCCTTATTCTTCATAATGGAATCCTGGGCTTTCCATATGACATATTCCAGTTACCTGCTGGGATTACTAGGGTAGATTACTGGGACCTAGGATGGAGTGTAATGTCTCAGGACTGGATAGCAGAGTAGTGAAAGAGATGGGATGTGTTTACATGGATGAAGGAAAACAGACTTGGAAAACCAGCATTGATAACTTCTGCCTTCGAAGTGCCATTATAAGTCTTACAGTTCCTATCATGAACGGAGGGACAGTGTCTTCCACTGGAATGATCTTACCTATGGCCTAATGCTGGTCAGTACACTGGACATTGGCTTCCTGGGTGTTAATAGAGTTCCTTTTGTGCAGTCTGTCATTTGTGTAGGCACTTAACTTCTACCAGAGTATTTGTGGTACTGGAGGACACAGGAAAACAGGGAAACCAAAGAGGAGAGGGCATAATTTTTACAGAAGACAGGATATTTTGAGTGAAGAAGTGTGGTAAGTTGGATATGACTTATTCTGTGGTGATATGGAAGATGAACCAGTTGGATTCTCTGTAGGAGGCAAAACAGGTAAAGCAAATACCCTTTGGGTACCGAGGTGATGTGTTATTTAATCCAGCAGTTTAAGAGTGGCAAGTGGAGGATAGGCGAGACTTAAAACTGGCAGGGATGCACTTCCAAGAGAGGACATCCTAACCACTTGTGGGAGAAGATGATGATAAACTTGTAGACATCTAAGAAGTCCCCTATTCCAGAATTGCTAACACCTTATCTGGCATCTTGTGGGTTCCTTGACCAGAAAGGAAGTTTCTCCCAAGTACTACCCTAAGGCTGTCAACTATTCATTTTCGGGTATTCTTGGAGGCAGTGTTGCATGAGTGATAGAGCACTGTTCAGGTGTTCATGGAATGTCACATTAAAGTAATAATAAGCTGTCAACCCAGTAGACTACAGTCTACTATGAAGTCATGCAAGAAGTTGTGGGCAGTGTATATGTGTGGCACCATTGTATATTAGAGGGCTATTCCACAAGTGAACTCGTAGATTAGGCACCTCAGAAGTCAGAAGACCTATGGCTATGTGGAGGTCAAGAATAGGCAGGAACAAGAAATAGTTACAGTCTCATTTCATTGAAATCTCACACTTACTCTGGAAGTAGGCCTCATTATTTTTCTTAAGCACCTGTGTGACTCTATAAGGGCTGAGAAGAGCCTGATAAATTGAATTTTAAGTTGATGTGCTCAAGAAGGCATAGGCTGAGACATGGGCTCTGAGGCACAGGGCTTTTTTCTTTTTCCCCTATACCTGTATCTATGATTGGCACATAACTCTTTAGATCTGGGAAGTTCCGAAATTGAAGTAAAGTTGGTCAGGTTGTGGGCCTCCAACTAGGAAGACTTACAATCATGAAGTAGCTTGGGTAGCAGGTGGCAGTACCAACCATTCAACAGATTACTCCTTAGGCATTATGGTAGGGATGGTTTCCTGGCTGGCTGTTTCACCCCTAAGTGAGTGTGTAGTTGCAGTGTTGGCCTGCATTAGTGTAACCTTGAGTTACAGTGGGGAAGCAGCCATGCCTCTTGACTAAAACTTGGTCTATAAAGCTGCTGTCTGAGAATCTATAATTGCCTCCTAGAGGCAGTCCCCCGCTATCCATAGTTTTACCAGATGGAGGACAACTGTTCTTGCTGGTAAGGTCTGGGATGCTGTAAACCTTGATGGGTCCTTGCCCTCATCTTTTGCCAGAATGAGTAATATCAGTGGATCTGAAAAGGTATGGACCTACTGGCAGTCATGTGTCTATTTTTGCTGAGAAAATTACCTAGTTCAGAGAGCCTGGGGGGAGCTAGGGCACAGGTCGAGGTAACCAAGAGTACAAGTTAGGGGGTTCAGTTTTAGAACAAAGCCTTGGAGCCCCTTGCAAAACTAAGACAGTATGAAATATGTCATTTCAGCACAACACAGCTGGCCCTGCCCCTTCTTGTAGGAGCTTTGGATAGGACTGGTTAACTTCTATCAATAGGAACACACTAAATTTGGAGGTTAACATTGCTGGAAGGGCCAGAATAGTAACAGCCAAGTTAATTAAGGTTAATTAGTGGGGATTTTAGCCTTTCAAGAAGAGGGTCTTATTCTTTTTTGAGATAGAGGATAGGAGAAGCCCAGCCTAAGCTGCTTTCTTCTATCATCAAGAACTACTCTGAGCTGAGAAGAAGGGACTAACCAGTGTTGGCCTGCATTAGTGTAACCTTAGAGGTGAAACTGACTTATTTTTTAGGTAGTCCTGGGTTACCCAGTATAGATCCTCTGAATTAAGGGGAACCATCTAACGGAATAGTTGACCATATGTAAAATACCTTGCTTAAGATTATATCACATTAATCAGTTTCGACTTAAATTTCCATGATGAGTAAAGGGGATTGGGAAGAGGTACACACCAAGAGGATCTTCCTATGGCCTCGACAACTACAAACAATAAACTCTGTACTGTGCCTCTTCTCATGAATAGCTATTGGGAGCTTCAGCCTTACTTGGATCTTCACCAAAGTAAGGTGAGACTATATTATAGAAGTTCCATCCTTGGCTATGAACTATTTCATTCCCATTTGGTTTATGACACAGTTTACTCACCATAGATTTTCAAGTCCACACAGCTCCTCACTTAAGAACAGTATGGTATGAGATGTCAGAATGTTTCAGGAAACCAAAGGTATGATCTGCAAGAAGAAAATAACTCCAAGGAGAGATGAGCTCTGCCTTCAATTCATTAAGGATTTTTGGATGAAACATCTGCAGAGGGCCTGGAAGACTCACTGGGTAAGCTGGAGGGACAGCTCTAGGAATAACTGTGGAAATGGATGTTGCTAATTTTCTTAGTGTATGGTAGGGGTAAAATGGTACCAACCTCCCTATGCTACCACTCTTAAGGCCATGCCTTGTACATATACTCCCTCATTGGTTGACAGTCACTGGTTTGTGGGATCGAACAGGAAGATGAACCTTCAAAAACTAGTTTATGGTTGACTGTTACAGATTGGAATCATTGTTCTATCCTCTTAATTCAATACATTCAATAAAAATATGACTCATTACACATTTTTTCCTGATTAAAATACTTTTAAAAGGGTAATAACCTTTACTCTGGAACACATTAAATATGATAGTTTCAGTAATCTGACTTCCTTTGAACTAATCTAGAAATGTCTACTGGTTAAAAGCCTGTAAATATTAAATAATTAAATAATAAATATTAATTGTGTAAATATTACACAATTTAGTTAATCACTAAAATAATACAACTAGAATGTATTTCTTCTTAGCCAGATGAAATGTTTAAAAAAACTCAGTCCAACAGAAGACAGGAAGGTGAAAAAAAGGGCAAAGAAAAATGAAAAATATGGTAAAAGAAAACCCATAATAAGATGGCAGAAATGCATATAAATATATCAGTAATTATAATAAAACAAAATATCATAGGATGGACTTTCTGTCAAAAGACAGCAATATTCAAGCTTAAAGTTAGCTATATGTAGTTAAAAGGTATATACTTAAACATAACAAAATAAGACATGAAGAAACACTAGGCATATGTTAACCAAAAGAAAGCTGGTATCATAATATTAATAGTAGACAATCTATTTTGAGGGGAAAACCATTACTAAAGATGAAGTGAGACTTAATATAAAAGGAATAATGTACCGATAAGTTATAACAATTAAACTTGTATAATCTAACAACAGCCTCAAAATATAAAAAGTTAAAACTGAAAATGACAAGAAATGTTCAAATTTGGAAAGAAATGAGACTGCCATTTGTGAGTTCAGAGAAACCAGGCAATGAGAAAGTAAAAATTAATAACTTACACTAGACATTAGCATTTCAATCTTTAATGCTCACTACCCAAGTGTATCATCACTGTTAAGGGTAGAAAAAAATGAAGAATTTATAGCGGGTAAGGTTTTGTGACTCTAAAACCTTATCTTTCACGTGCATGCTTCTGCGAAAATAATAACTTGCTTTTTGAATAGAAATGTCAGCAAATATACGTGTTCAGTGAGTCCTCTCTAGATTATTAAAAGGGGAGGATCCCATGGCCATAATTCTGCCAAATTTTCTAATTGAAGATAAATGAAGATGAAGGAAGAGGACCGCCAGTTCTGTGTTCCTTGTTTGTGTTCTCTCATTTACTTTTTCCATCAACCCTATGAAGTATTATTCTAACTCTGTTTAACTGATAGGAAATTGAGACACAGAGACATTAAGTAACTTGGCTAAGGTTATACAGCTTATAAAACAGGAGAGCCTAGACTCAAACTTGTTATAGTGCCAGAGCCTCAGCACCATCCTTAACATCAACACCACGACAATCCCTGAGTGTATACTGAGGGAACTGTACTGTGGGGAAGAGGAAGCAGTAAAATCAGATCCAAAGTCTGAAGATGAAAAGTCTAAATAAGAACACTTAATTAAAATACATTCAGTGTTTCAAGAAGAGGAATTGGTTCTTGATAGCTAGATTATGAAACATATGAGTGCCAAAAATGAAACTTAGAAAAAATGCTTACCTTATCATGAAATATATTTCTTTTTTTGCTTTCAATAGTTTCCTTTGTATTCGAAGCCTGCTTATGTATTCTAGTGTAAATTGTTAAAAATTTAACTCTATAGTCTCTATTTTTCTTTTTCCTTAAGATTATTGTGTTTCTTATTTTCAGAAGTGTTCCAAATTTTTGAATCCAACAGTTCCCTAAGTGAAAGTATGTTGCCATAAATTCATAAATCTAAGTATTTAAAAATAACATTTTACTAATCAATACTTTATATATTTATCTCTAAACATGAAAACATATCAATATTTAAGAGTTTTATTTGAATTAATTATTAAAGTAACAAAGCCAGAGAATTTTATTAGAGGTCACAAACACTGAAATTTTTTCATTTCATACATACAGTTTTAATACAAATGAACTAATTAAAAGACTCATCTATTTATTAACAATTTAAGTTCTATGAATTTACTGAACATTTCTTACTATATTCTTATGACATCTTTCCTAACAAGCTTGCAGAAACCAGATTAAATGCCCTTGACTCTAGTTATTACCAAAGCAAATACCACCCTGTTAGCTAAAATGCCACATACTGGATAATTCCTGGTAAATTATATCTGCTATATATCATATATGATGGTCAAGACATGTTTTAACTTCCACAGATTAGAGACTTTATTATGAATTGCATAAAGAATACTCTGTCATATTTTACTTTTTAAATGAAATGTAGCTAAAGTTGGACATGGGCTACACCTTGAAGAAGTTCAGGATGAAACCTATGTGTATATAGGTCTCTTAGCTATCATCTGAATTGTATTTTTAAAAATATATCAAAAGGTTTTAAAGTCCTTGCTAACTTGGAAGCTAATAACATCTACACCTTTATTTTACATTTTAAATAATTTCTTCAGAACTCTGTTTAAATTCAAGCTATATAATCCCATAGTTAGCAAGGCATGATGGGTACTTTTCCAGTATTTTTTGCATGGTAGATTATGACTTGCTTATAGAATCAGACTGATGTATTATAAAAAATACCCTACATATAGCATTTTTAAGATTACCTTTAAAAATCACTTGCTGAAGGAATTTATATAGGCATTCCTAAAGCAAAGAACCTTCAATCCTGGTAAACTGAAATTATTGCATTAACTTTTTATATTTAAATTTCTATAAAAATTATTTTATGGAAACTCCCTACATTTTTAAAAAACAAAACTTTTTAGTCCTGAGTTCAGTTTCATTTTACAGCTCATTACTGGAATGTAATTAAATAAATCAAGTTACAATGTGTAAGAAGCCCATTTTGGTATTATAGAAGATCATTAAGTACTAAAATAAAATGAATTATTGAAAATATATATAGTTAAGTGCATGAAAGCTGATGGTTGGATTTTCACACCATTTTAAGATTTAGAAGGAGTATTTTTTGCTGAGTATAAAGGAAATATTTTTAACATTCATTATGACATTGACCCAGTTAAAAAAAATCTATTAGTTAATAATCAGTCCTCAAAGAATAAAGTTTTTTCTTATTAAAATGTTGTCCACATAAAAATCAGCTTCTAGAAGGTAATTAATTCTTAACAAATTTTAAATAAAACATCTTTGGATGTAAATAATATCATAAAATTGGTTTTCTAGCCTAAGGAGAGTATATAGCACTTCTTCATTTTTCCATAGTTCATGGAGACCATCTAGAAGTGAAGCTATGAGTTATGGGGCACAAAAACCAGTATAAATATATAACTGTGTAGGTAAGTGTAAAAATTAGGAAATCAACCTAATCTCAGACAGAAAAACAAAGGAAAAATAATGAAAACTTACTGCTTAACATCTAATGTAGTGTTAAGGGGGCTAGCCAAGTTCAACTAACTTATCAAAACCCATCATTGGTAAGTTTGTAGAGGCAGATGTTTTAAATATTCAATATGTGAAGGCAGGTAAGTCTGAGCTTGAGTTTTAAACAAGTCATTCTTTAAAGACAGACAGCTAGGGCACAGGCATAAAAATGTATTTGGTAAACATAGGATTGTTGCTGAGTTTATTTTCATTTTTCCTTTGGCACAGACATTAGGATATTAAATGTGTTATTTTATTGAGAGCCATTCTCACAAACAATTGGATATTGCCTGAATAAAATAACCCTAAGGTTGACTTTACTAGTCAGTATTTGGGTATGTATAGGGTAGGAAAGATTTACATCTATTAGTATCTTTTAAAAAATAGTTTGCATAATAGATCAGATACTAATAAGGATTTTAGGAAGTTTGCTCTATGTGTTGCTAAAAATATGTAAGTGGATATTGTGTAGCTTTCTTTGCTTTGGTACCGAAGTTAGACATGTTAAAAACAAAAATCCTAAATATCATTAGCAAGAAACACATTGAAAGTATTAAAAATAACCTCAAATTGTTAGTGTACACTTTAAAATTGTTATCCTTTAGATGTTTTCTCCAAAATACCAAAGGAAAAAAAAAAGATATGCTTTCTTAGGTAATACTATTTCCTTTATGTACTGTCATTGGTTGTTTCAGAACTATATGAGGCTAAGCATGAGGGTTTAGTTTCCTTATCTTTGTTCATTTTTATATCAGGGCATAATAAAAAGGACCTTGATAATTAAAAGCTAAAACGTTGATCTCATCGTTATTAAAGCTGTTTTTGCTATCATGGATATGTTATATTAGCTATAAAATAAGAGGAAAACATCACAATGTAAGCAGAACAGGCTTTTTGGGTACATTAACTTTCATACTACCTCCATTTTTTCTGTATTTTATATCTGGAGAGAAAAATGAAGTAATCTTTACAGAATTGAATGAATGCACTGTGGAAGTACATCAAAACATTTTGGTAAAGAGCACAACTGCCTACAATATATTAGCTACGAAAAATACCAATGTAAATCTTTTTTTGAAGCAAAATGCAATTCTTGGACTATAGAAATTTATAAAAGTTTTAGAATAAAAATGCCTTGTTATATACTGAATAAGCCTGAATTATAAATATAGGATTAAAATGTATACTGAAAACACCAGACAGGTGGAGTATTATATTGTTTCATGATCTTTTTTTTTTTTTGCGGTACGCGGGCCTCTCACTGTTGTGGCTTCTCCCGTTGCGGAGCGCAGGCTCAGCAGCCATGGACCACGGGCCCAGCTGCTCCGCGGCATGTGGGATCCTCCCGGACCGGGGAACGAACCCGTGTCCCCTACATCGGCAGGCGGACTCCCAACCACTGCGCCACCAGGGAAGGCCCTGTTTTATGATCTTTTTGACTAGGGCTCTAATTATAGAACACTGGACCATTAACATACAGCATGCTACTTTCAAAGTTAATGTAGCAAAATAAAATACTCTCAATAGGTGGACTGGCCTTTGGATGTGACAGAATATTCTTTATATTATTTATTCTATAACTGTGCTATTACATTTTATTCCTCAACATAAATATTTTAGCCCAGAAACATTTTGGTGATATACTCCAAAAATATGTACATCAATGGATAGTTCATTATTCTTTATGAGACAGGGTTAAAAAAAATTAACTCAAGTTATAACTGGGTTATCTAATATTGTAAGAAAGTTTTAAAGTATAATTTAAAAAAATAAATAATTCTTTTTCTTTCCTAACAGAAGTGCAAACCAACTCTAGTTCTTTGAGTGGACATGAAATTAAAATAGTGAAAAAAATAAGACTCCTAGCATTGTGCAATCAAATTTAAATAAATGCTATAATTTCCATGTAGTCAATTTAAATATTGCTTACTTATATAACAATTTTTATTCTTTATTATTAGCCCAACCTTCTATAAAAGGAATATAATGTTTTTGCAGAAGAAAGTTGGGATATATATTAAACAGGTAGCATTTAAAGAAAAGTTGGCATGACCATTTTTTAATTTAAAAAGTTCTACTTAATGTGCTACTTTTTTAAATTATAAACTTTTCCAGTTCTGTAAGAGCAGACAATAAAGCTTTGTTTTTTGTTTTTTTCAAGCTTTGTATTTAAAAGATGAAAAATAATGTTGTGGTTAAGTTTTATTTAGTCACAGTTAATGTTTTTAAAGTCTAAAGACCTCACAAACTAAGACCTGAATGAAAGATAAAAAGGAGTATTGACAGTGTCACTGTGTTAAAGGAAGAAATATGTATTGAATCGGACATAATATATGCAGTGAATGCTTATACTTGCTAAGATGCTATAAGAACCCTTATACGTCTAGTATGAATAACAAGAGGGCCAGAAATAAATATGGAGATATCTTTAAGTATATTTAAGAATTGTATCAACTTTGGCCATAGTAATTAATATAAAATAAATGGTCATAATATGACAGATTTCCAGATATTATATATACAAATTATATATATATATTAATATCTGGCAAAATTTCTAATGTAAACCTAGAATTTGAAATGTTTTATCAAAAACAATATAAGTAAAATATACACAAACCTAGATACACTGAAAACAAAATACTGTGGAAGCTAGAATCTTCTATACATATTATCTCCCTAATTATCGAGACGGTGTTTTTTTGAATTTACCTTATTACAACAAATGGTTTGTTGCTATGTATATTCTGTATATGCCATGCTGTGTCTAAAAACTATAAAACATCTGGAATAAAACTGTAAAATCCAAACACCAAAGACGTTTTTAAGTGGTTGTATATGACATTATCATGTTGATAAGATAGCCAGATGATGACCAAATTTTTCAAACTTTATCAAGATACTTGTTTTATAGATATAACCTTTGTTCTATTTGTTACAGATTATAAGTCTGTGTTACTTAAGTGTGTGTGAATTAATAAAGGAAACCATGATTTTATTCTGTAACTCCAGTGTTCTGGCTACTAAGATTTCTTTACTTCCCTTAAAAAAGCAAAAACATTTAACCTTAAGTACATCCAAAACCTCATACTTGTTACCAGACCACACATGGGGCTCGTTGTTTTCTATTATTGGATAAAATAGTTATCCAAGACTCTACGTAACAGAATCAGTAGAGGAAGGTGGAGTAAGAATTGAATCCTCTGCTCTGAAATCTTTTCTAGGATGAAAGTGTGGGCTTCGAGAATATCGAGGTTTCAAACCTACAGATGAAGGTTGAGAAAAGCTTCTTCTCACAGAATGTAACCTTGGTTCCTATTAAGAGATTTAAAGAAAATAATGGTTTTAATGCACTTTAAATGGCTCTTATTTTATTATTACCTAAGGGGAAGATTTAAAAAATAATATTAACTGGTCCTGCATTCTGAGGAGAGAAGGTGTACTTTAGGAAATTCCCACTAGGAAGAGTAGGTTACCTTGTAACCTACTGCTAGACAGGGAGGCATCTTAGGGCTATAAAAAAGACTCACTACAAAGGATCTGAGAATAGCCACATCAAATGGTATTTCTAAATTATTAGGTTATACTTCCTTCTTTGTGCCAGCCCTGAACTTTGGTAAAGATATGTTAAAAAAAAAAAAAGATTTAGGTACTTAAGTGATATACAAAATTAGAAGGCAGATCCTATGGTTGAGAAAGTGACTAACTAGAGAAAATCAGGTAATTATTAATAAACTTTTGTGTTAATAGAGTGACATCCTACTGTTAAGTAAAACTTCCATGAATAGAATAAGTCCCAACAAATGATTTTTATTTCATTCACTGCTGAACATAAGGATTGCTGGAGATACTGCTTTTCTTAATGCACTTGAGAATGGGAAAATGTTAGCTAACGCATCTCTAATGACTAAATGCCTACTTCAGAGCACCAGTGTTTAGACAAATCCTTTTGTCTAAAAAAAAATCTCATCATTTGCTCTGCCTGCTTTAGATGATTTGAGTTTAAATATTGTGATTCAAGAAGAATGTATCAAGGAGCCAAGTTTATCTCATAAAGCTGAATAAAACACTGGAAGTAGCATGTAGGCTAAATCAATTGCCCAGCTTGAATGTGACAACAGAAATGGTACAAGTGTTCTAGTAGTTCTTCTAAAAACTAGCAATTTATATTTAGTTATGGGAAATGAACTAAAGCTTCTAAGATAAGCCCCATTTCTCTAAAGAGGCATGGTTGATTACCTATTGTACTTTCCAGGATTTGGCCATATGTGCCATTCTTTTGACTTAAGACTGAACATGTCTACTAACAACTTAGTTAACTAGAATAGTTAATTATCAGGAGTAAGTCATAAAAACAATGGGTAATATTTTAATGGCATATCAGACCTAGATGCTTCTAGGGTTTAAACTGTTTTAAACTGTGCAGTTACACAAAGAGTTTACTGTATCACTTAAGGATACTTTGTGAAGGTACAAAATAGTCTCCTAACCAGAAAAGAAACATTTATAAAGTATTGTAAAATAAATTAAAAGATAGTTACCAAAGTAAGTGTTGTGAGAAAATTCATCTCAGTGACATTAAGCTATATTTAACTGTGGGCACTGTTAGAATTTTTGAGCTAAGGAGACTTCAGTAGGCAATTATGATAGTGATCCATTTATCTTGGAATCACACATTTTATGAGTATAAAAAGTAGCATGAGTTTGGTACTTGTCATTAGGATGTAAAAAAAGATAACTAAACTAGAATAACCCTTACCCCAAATAGCAAACACTACATGGAGGGTCTGTACAAAGACTGATAAATGCCTATATTACAGTTACTAGCAAGAAGAATAGAAAGGAAGAAGAAAAGCAACCAACGGTTCATTTGTTTTTGTTGGTGGACTTTATGTTCTCAAAAACATGTGGAAATGTGCCATGTTCCCAAAATATAGAGTAGATGGCACTGCCTATAGGTGGGTATCTTTCGCTCTCAGAGGGATTTAAGTTTTTCTGGTATACTTAGAAGGCTTTTCTCACCTTGTGTTCCTTATATTTCCCAGAGTGCTGAATTGCACAACACTTTTAAAGAAAAATTTTGACCAACAATCTAAAAAATTAAATTCTAGGGTAATTCTATTACTCCTGTTTTGGTTGGTAAACTGTTCATACTTAGGTTACTTGATAAAAGCATGATTAAACAGTTTCAGGTTTATTACAATTTATTTATTTTAGAATTGAAATATTTTTTGATCCTGACTCCGAGATGATTAAGGGATTAGAATAGACATTTTATTTGTGTCTTAAGATTTAATTTTAGTGATTCAACGATAGATGGTCTATAACTCTTGAATAAGACAAAAATTATTTCTGAAAAATATTGTGTTCTCTAAGGATCTTCTCAGGTCCCCACCCAACCACTTCCCACTTGCCTCCTTACAGGTGACAATTTATTAGTAACCAGAAGTTCGAGGTTCTATCACTTGATAGTAATGTCATCTTTGGCAATTTTCCTAACCTTTCTAAGCCTCCCTTCTCTTGTAAAAAGTTGCCTGATTATGTCACAAAAATATTGAGTGGATAAAATGAGATTATGTGAAGTGCTCGTAAATTTTAAGATGCTATATAAATATGAAGTGTTATTCTTAGAAAAATATAGTAAGCAAAAATGTGATATTCTAAGCATGATTTTATAGCAGATTATCATCAACATCAACAAAGTTAAGGCAGTTTTTATAAGGAATGTTATCATGGACTTTAAACAATCTTCAGTGACTAAACTGAAGCTTTTCTTTAGAACTACCTAGAAATTACATAGCAAATTTAGTTACACGGGTTAAGTTACCAATATTTTAAGACTAACATTGTAAGGCTATTCCACAGTTGTAGACCCTGTAGTCCTTAGGTTATATGATTCTATGATTTCATGTTTATAACACAGGGAAACAGGCTTATTATACCTAAACATAATTCAGTTTATTTATATAGCTGTATCAATGGCTAAGCCAGAAACCATAAAGCTTCAAGGGTTAAAGTAATAGAAGAGTTCACACCTATTCCTTATGGCTTAATGTCCTTCAGACTATACTTTTTGATCCTAGTTTAATATTACCTTAATTTTTTTAATGTATTAATAGGGTTACCTACATTCTGATTTCCTGGGGACAGTCTAGGTTTATGCCTTTTGTAATATTAGAATTTAAGTTTTGAAAAATAGCCTTTGAATAGAATGATTTAATGGATTTATTAATGTGATAAACTTCTTTGTTGGTCAATAAGTACATATTTAAAAAATTATGTAATTTAAATTATTTTTGGTGTCCCCTTTCAAGTGTCCTGATTTGAATGATAAACATATCATTTAGTAAGAACTTGGAGCAGAGATGAGCAAAGTCAAGAACTTTCTGACTACTACAAGGAGCAGAAGTGAAAACGGAACTTGATATGATAGATAAAACATCAGAGGATCTTGTCTATAGGTAAATGGCTTTCATTTGTATAAGATAATCAAATCAAGTCTGTCTGCTGCTCATCAATGAAGGTGGGAGTGAGATTCAAGAGGAAGTAAGTGCTAGAGACAAGGACTCATAATTCTGAATCCATATAATCATATTTCAGAGAAGGTTAAGCTAATATTCATATTGGAACTTGACAAGTTGCTGAGAATGTAATTATCTCTGAGAAAAGATGAAGTTACATTCTTACACATGACTCTATTCAGACAGACTCTAATGACAAGCTTGTCTTATTAGAACAAACTGTATTTATTAACAATAGAGACAAGAGTCTTGAAACTGCATGACCTGAGATTAAATCATGTCAGTGAATACTATATTGTTGGTGACCTTTACCTAGAGTGTATAAAGATGTTTGGTTTGAAGGATGTTTAATAAAGAAAATAGACCAACTGGATGATTTACATGAAGAGATGATCTTTAGAGTGAATTTTGGATATTTTCTCCAATAATTCATCATTTAGAAGAAAATAAGGGAAGCTGAATTCTCTGTAATGGGTATACAAAATTTAAGCAAAGGTGACGATGATTTAGAAAGTAATTTTCAAGAAGCAAGTGAATGGATTAAAAAGTTTTTAACTTCAAAAGTACAAATCTGGGGCTTCCCTGGTGGCGCAGTGGTTGAGAGTCTGCCTGCCGATGCAGGGGATGCGGGTTCGTGCCCCGGTCCGGGAAGATCCCACATGCCGCAGAGCGGCTGGGCCCGTGAGCCATGGCCGCTGAGCCTGCGCGTCCGGAGCCTGTGTTCCGCAATGGGAGAGGCCACAACAGTGAGAGGCCCGCATACCGCAAAAACAAAACAAAAAATCTCTTAAACTACAAAGCAAAATGTCTGTATTTCATTATCTAGGGTTATACTTATGAGATCCGTTGAGGAAACAGGACAGCCCATTTGAAATCTAGTAAGATACAGATTTACAAAAAGATGAATATTAACTAACATCCTTTTTTTTTTCTTTTTTAAATTTTCTTTTATTTTTTTATACAGCAGGTTCTTATTAGTCATCCATTTTATACACATCAGTGTATACATGTCAATCCCAATCTCCCATTCATCACACCACCACCCCTGCCCGCCGCCGCTTCCCCCCTTGGTGTCCATACGTTTTTTCTCTACTTCTGTGTCTCAATTTCTGCTCTGCAAACTGGTTCATCTGTACCATTTTCTAGGTTCCACATATATGCGTTAATATACGATATTTGTTTTGTTTTGTTTTATTTTGCGGTACGTGGGCCTCTCACTGTTGTGGCCTCTCCCGTTGCCGAGCACAGACTCCGGACGCGCAGGCTCAGCGGCCATGGCTGACGGGCCTAGCCGCTCCGCAGCATGTGGGATCTTCCCGGACTGGGGCACGAACCTGTGTCCCCTGCATCAGCAGGCAGACTCTCAACCGCTGTGCCACCAGGGAAGCCATGATATTTATTTTTCTGTTTCTGACTTAAATTCACTCTGTGTGACAGTCTCTAGATGCATCCACGTCTCTACAAATGACCCAATTTTGTTCCTTTTTATGGCTGAGTAATATTCCATTGTATATATGGGCCACATCTTCTTTATCCATTTGTCTGTCAATGGGCATTTAGGTTGCTTCCATGACCTGGCTATTGTAAATAGTGCTGCAATGAATATTGGGGTGCATGTGTCTTTTTGAATTATGGTTTTCTCTGGGTATATGCCCAGTAGTGGGATTGCTGGGTCATATCGTAATTCTAATTTTAGTTTTTTAAGGAACCTCCATACTGTTCTCCATAGTGGCTGTATCAATTTTCATTCCCACCAACACTGCAAGAGGGTTCCCTTCTCTCCACATCCTCTCCAGCATTTGTTGTTTGTAGATTTTCTGATGATGCCCATTCTAACTGGTGTGAGGTGATACCTCATTGTAGTTTTGATTTGCATTTCTCTAATAATTAGTGATGTTGAGCAGCTTTTCATGTGCTTCTTGGCCATCTGTATGTCTTCTTTGGAGAAATGTCTATTTAGGTCTTCTGCTCAGTTTTGGATTGGGTTGTTTGTTTTTTGTAATATTGAGCTGCATGAGCTGTTTATATATTTTGGAGATTAATCCTTTGTCCAATGATTCGTTTGCAAATATTTTCTCCCATTCTGAGGGTTGTCTTTTCATCTTGTTTATGGTTTCCTTTGCTATGCAAAAGTTTTGAAGTTTCATTAGGTCCCATTTGTTTATTTTTGTTTTTATTTCCATTACTCTAGGAGGTGGATCAAAAAAGATCTTGCTGTGATTTATGTCAAAGAGTGTTCTTCCTATGTTTTCCTCTAAGAGTTTTATAGTGCCTGGCCTTACATTTAGGTCTCTAATCCATTTTGAGTTTATTTTTCTGTATGGTGTTAGGGAGTGTTTTAATTTCATTCTTTTGCATGTAGCTGTCCAGTTTTCCCAGCACCACTTATTGAAGAGACTGTCTTTTCTCCATTGTATATCCTTGCCTCCTTTGTCATAGATTAGTTGACCATAGGTGCATGGGTTTATCTCTGGGCTTTCTATCCTGTTCCATGGATCTATATTTCTGTTTTTGTGCCAGTACCATATTGGCTTGATTACTGTAGCTTTGTAGTATAGTCTGAAGTTAGGGAGTCTGATTCCTCCAGCTCCGTTTTTTTCCCTCAAGATTGTTTTGGCTATTCGGGGTCTTTTGTGTGTCCATACAAATTTTAAGATTTTGTGTTCTAGTTCTGTAAAAAATGCCATTGGTAATTTAAAAGGGATTGCACTGAATCTGTAGATTGCTTTGGGTAGTATAGTCATTTTCACAATATTGATTCTTCCAATCCAGGAACATGGTATATCTCTCCATCTGTTGGTATCATCTTTAATTTCTTTCATCAGTGTCTTATAGTTTTCTGCATACAGGTCTTTTGTCTCCCTAGGTAGGTTTATTCCTAGGTATTTTATTCTTTTTGTTGCAGTGGTAAATGGGAGTGTTTCCTTAATTTCTAGTTCAGATTTTTCATCATTAGTGTATTTCTGTGCATTAATTTTGTATCCTGCAACTTTACCAAATTCATTGATTAGCTCTAGTAGTTTTCTGGTGGCACTTTTAGGATTCTCTATGTATAATATCATGTCATCTGCAAACAGTGACAGTTTTACTTCTTCTTTTCCCATTTGTATTCCTTTTATTTCTTTTTCTTCTCTGATTGCCGTGGCTAGGACTTCCAAAACTATGTTGAATAATAGTGGTGGGAGTGGACATCCTTGTCTTGTTCCTGATCTTAGAGGAAATGCTTTCAGTTTTTCACCATTGAGAATGATGTTTCCTGTGGGTTTGTCATATATGGCCTTTATTATGTTGAAGTAGCTTCCCTCTTTGCCCAGTTTCTGGAGAGTTTTTTATCATAAATGGGTGTTGAATTTTGTCAAAAGCTTTTTCTGCATGTATTGAGATGATCATATTTTTTTTTTTTTTTTTTTTTGCGGTATGCGGGCCTCTCACTGTTGTGGCCTCTCCCGTTGCGGAGCAACAGGCTCCGGATGCGTAGGCTCAGCGGCCATGGCTCACAGGCCCAGCTGCTCCACGGCATGTGGGATCCTCCCAGACTGGGGCACGAATCCGTGTCCCCTGCATTGGCAGGTGGACTCTCAACCACTGTGCCACCAGGGAAGCCCTTTGCCTCTATTCTTTTTCCAAGGTCCTGGATCATCTTCACTATCATTCTGAATTCTTTTTCTGGAAGATTGCCTATCTCCATTTCGTTTAGTTGTTTTTCTGGTGTTTTATCTTATTCCTCCATCTGGTACATAGCCCTCTGCCTTTTCATCTTGTCTGTCTTTCTGTGATTGTGGTTTTTGTTCCACAGGCTGCAGGATTGTAGTTCTTCTTGCTTCTGCTGTCTGCCCTCTGGTCAACTATCATCATTTCTAATTTCATCTGATCTTTAGGAATTAGACACGAACGTAACTGTGATTGATCATCATCTTTCAAAGTTTCCTTTTATAATGTTTATAATACATAAAGCAAAAGAAAGAAAAGGATAAAACATTCCATGTTCAAGCAAAAGCTATCCTGGTTCTCTCTTTTTTTTTTCATACTTCCAAAGTGCTCACTCTGTTATTATTAGGAAGCATTGTGAACAATATGGAGCTTTAAGAGTACCAATGGGGGGTGCTTCCCTGGAGGCACAGTGGTTAAGAATCCGCCTGCCAATGCAGGGGACACGGGTTCGAGCCCTGGTCCGGGAAGATCCCACATGCCGCAGAGCAACTAAGCCCATGTGCCACAACTACTGAAGCCTGTGTGCCTAGAGATCGTGCTCCGGAACAAGGGAAGCCACCGCAATGAGAAGCCTGCGCACCAGAACAAAGAGTAGCCCCTGCTTGCTGCAACTAGAGAAAGCCCGCGTGCAGCAATGAAGACCCAATGCAGCTAAAAAAAAAAAAAAAAAAAGAAAAAAGGAGTACCAGTGGGAACTTCCTTGGTGGTGCAGTGGTTAAGAATCCGCCTGTCAATGCAGGGGACACGGGTTCGAGCCCTGGTCCGGGAAGATCCCATATGCCGCGAAGCAACTATGCCCGTGTGCCACAACTACTGAACCTGTGCTCTAGAGCTTGTGAGTCACAACTACTGAGCCCGTGTGCCACAACTACTGAAGCTTGTGTGTCTAGAGCCCATGCTTCGAAACAGGAGAAGCCACCGCAATGAGAAGCTCGTGTACC
The DNA here is from genome assembly GCF_059928025.1 of Delphinapterus leucas. Lineage (NCBI taxonomy): Eukaryota > Metazoa > Chordata > Mammalia > Artiodactyla > Monodontidae > Delphinapterus > Delphinapterus leucas. Next base: position 37,816,898 of record NC_143136.1, on the reverse strand, counting down.
ACAATGAAGAGTAGCCTCCCCTCGTTGCAACTAGAGAAAGCCCGAGCACAGACATGAAGACCCAACGCAGCCAAAAAAAAGAAAAAAAGAGTACCAAGGGGTTCAGAAATGGAAGAAGGAAGGAAGCTGTGAAAACCAAGAATGACATTCTCTTAAGTATGAATTAGCTACTTGTAAGCTGGATTCCTTAAGCCAAAACATCGTTCCCATATTGCCTGAATTTTTTCATGTTACATTATACTGTTGGAAATTCTACTAAATTGGATTGAGTGTTTGCATTAACTAACATTCTCTTTATTCTTAGGGAAGTCAAGGAGGAGAAAGATCCTTTTTTCTCCCTTTCTTTTATTCCGCAAATCTAGAATTCAGGTTAGTATTATTAGATTACGTACTTAGCCCAATATTGACATCTTTTCTGAGACTATCTTGTGAATTTAAATATCATCAGTAATATGGTTGGAATTTGGCAAAACTCTTCCAAAATTAAGTATGCTTGATTGCTTTCTTTTCTTTCATTTTAGAGCCATATTTGAAAATGAAAGCAGAGGTGACAGTATACATATAATGGCTACATAGAAAATATACTTAAGCTCTATCATTTTCAGTCAATGAAAATTAATTGGGGGCTTCCCTGGTGGCGCAGTGGTTAATAATCCACCTGCCAATGCACGGGACATGGGTTCAAGCCGTGGTCCGGGAAGATCCCACATGCTGTGGAGCAACTAAGCCTGTGCACCACAACTACTGAGCCTGTGCTCTAGAGCCTGTGAGCCACAACTACTGAAGCCCACGTGCCTAGAGCCTGTGCTCCACAACAAGAGGAGCCACCACAATGAGAAGCCTAGGCACCGCAACGAAGAGTTAGCCCCCGTTTGCGGCAACTAGAGAAAGCCTACATGTAGCAATGAAGACCCAACGCAGCCATAAAAAGACAGGAGAGCATGCATTAAAAAAAAAATGTTTGTCTGAAAGAAAAAAAAGAAAATTAATTGAATTGGGTGGATAAGAAAAGACTCAGGGTCCCTAAAAATTTGGAGAAATTCTATCCAAAATAGAAAATAGAGGTCCTCAGAATGCTAAGAGCCAGAAGGAGGAAAGCCAGATGGAGGGGGAGGTCTTTCTCATGGCCAGCACACTCAGGTTTTTTTTTTTTTAATTGATTCAAACATCAAGGATATGGTACTTGGCAAACAAGTTGGAAAAGAGATATTCAGGTGAATAGACAGTGAATTGTTTCCAGATTAAAAGAGTACAACTGGTAGGCTTAGGGAATTCAAGGGACAGGAAGAATACATAGTTGACTTTTGAACAACACACAGGTTTGAACTGTGAGGCTCCATTGGTAGGTGGATTTTTTTCAATAAATAACTACAGTACTAATCCACCATAGGTTGAATTTACAGATAAGGAACAAGGGAGGAACCACGGATACAGAATGGTGGATATGGAGGGCCATAATTATGCATTATACTCAGGGTGTGTGTGTGTGTCGGTGTCCCTAATCCCCGTGTTGTTTAAGGGTTAATTGTAGTTTGATTTTTCACTTGTAATTTTCCAAAGGGAAAACTGCAAAACACTGAAACCTATTGAAGACAAAGGCCTAGAGAGAATGCAACAAAACCTGTTGATGGTAAGTAATGGGAGGAAAATAAATGCTAAGAACTTTGAGACATTTACTTTGAAGCCTTTGTACTTGAGTCACTTTAAATAACAAAATAACACAAAAGAACTACCATTTCCTGAAAAGTGTTATTTTCCCCAGGAAAGAAAAACTCTCAGAGATGTATTTTACCCCCTCTATTCCACAAGGAAAGAAATGAAGGAAAAAGTTAGAGTCTAATAAAAAAACCTCTTTTTAGAAATTCTCTCTTTAAGCCTAAGAGCATACTGGAATCTTGTAGGTACATACATCCCAAAGGAGTGTGAGGATCTAGGGTCCCCCCAGTTTTCTCTGATGAGGAACAAAAACCAACAAATAAGAGGGCTGAATTGAGGAAAAGACTCTTAGCAGGGGAGGAAGAGAAGGACTTTAGTCCCTGTGTATAGAGGGGTGGCTTCTTACACCCCTTCTTTCCAAAGGGGAGAAAGTGCACAACGATATTTATGACTTATATCACCTTTAGAGAAATACTGAATGACCATTACTCATGGGTACACACCTTGACAGAAATGCAAAACTGAGGTTAACATACTAGCTTCACTAAGAAAATTATGCACCAAAATACGAGTAAATAATCAAGTATTGGCTTCTTTTAACTAATAAATACATACCAAATGAGGAAAACTGACAAATCAGTAAATGGAAAATTTTAAAATTACATGTTTTAAAAATAAGTCAGATGTCAATATGGTATCACTCACTAGCCTAAGTAAAATGTCTTAATGACTATTCATACTGTTACTGTGTATCTTTACTTTGATAGATTTAGGCTTGTCATTATATTAGTTGATACTATTTTAAGCACCATGCCTAAAAAGAATGATAAAATGGGAAATCCTTAATCTGTTATTTCACTAGTTTGAAATCTACACCTTCTATTTTATATCTGTGGATCCTGACAGGTCAGAAAGCAGGTAACATCAAGATAACCATGAATCTTGTATATAGAAAACTGAAGGATTATGTCACATGGAAAGGAGAAATAATGACAATGTTAAATAAAATAAATGATCTTGAATGGTACTTGATTTCTGAGAGGAACCAGGAGGATGCAGAAAATATTAGCAAATTTATGCAATACATAAAAGCAGAGAGGCAGAAACACACATAGCGGGTCCAACAACAGCAATAACTGTAGCTGTTAATCAGAGAGTAGTACTCAACATGCAAGTACAGAAGCTGATAGCATAGTTTTAGGAATTTATATACAGGAATGAAAACACGGAATAGGGTTGAAAGAAACAGTACCAAAGATGAATATTATATCCATCCTTTGTGTATTATTTGGCTCTTTCCCCCTGAAGTCTATAGGGATTTCAGAGTACATTTTAGTCTAAGTATAGGTTCAGGGTCCAGCAATTTACTATTATAACAATAGGGCATGTTGAAGCATGATATCAACGTTGAATTGGATGCCCTCCTAAAATTTTTTCTAGTCCTTTGATTCTATATTTTAATACTATTGAAGCACTACTTCTGGAAAAAATACAAAGAATTTTTGTGTGACCCCAATTCATTATTTTATAGTTAAATATAGCATAAATCCAGGAAACACACTCCTAACATATGGGAGTTATCATGTATAAACGTGTTTGAAAATAATGTACTGCCATTATTGGCAGAAATTTATAAAGCAATGTTATAAACTAAATCATACATCTTTTTCTAAGCTATCCTGATAACTCAGCTGAGAGGAAGTTAAAGTCTTAATTTTCCAAGATGCTTTATCTTTTGACATGCTACCATCTTTCTATCTCTGATTGTATTAGAGGTTTTAGGAAAACAGGTTGCAAATTTATTACCTTCTGATTCTGGTACAGGGACTAATAATGTATTACCCATTTCATTCTAAAACAGAGTGAACTGCAGCTGTCTTAAGATTGGCTTTTCAAAATGGGTACTAAGTAAGTAAAAACTTCATTTCAAATTTACCTATAGGAGATATATTACAGGGAATTCTGCCAGGGAATTAGGACTCAGAGCTTTCACTGTTGTGGCCCAGGTTCGATCCCTGGTAGGGGAAGTAAGATCCCACAAGCCGCACGGCGCTGGCAAAAAAAAAAACCCCAAAAGACAAAAAAACAAAAAACCTACAGAAAGGAAAAAAATAAAATGAGCTTTATGTAGTATATGTCGGGAGAATTTTCATCCTCCTAATCTGTTTTTAGAAAAACATGTTTGGGCTATCAAGCTAGGCCATGAAGAAGGTTGATGATATCCTCCATATATTTAGGTTTCAATAAATTCCACAGTTTTGATTAGCTTCTCAAAATAAAGCTAAATTCTAAGAAAGTCTATATGTATGAATTATATATGCACACATATATATAAAATATATATGTGTGTATGCATATTATGTATATATATTAGATGTGTGCATACATATAATCTATATAGCTCTGTAGAAAAACACACCTGGGTATGCATAATTATCAAAATTCCTTATCCAATAATACATCATTAATTTTTATTAACAGTCCAGGATTTGTTTAGCATCATGTTTAACATTTTGAAAATCAAAACATTAATTTTTCTTGTTCTCAAGGATAGTACTATTAAAAGAAGATCTCTAACACTGGTAGTTAATAATTTTTACTTACAGAACAAAAAACTTGAAATTTCATTGTGGGACTTTAGTCTTTTTACATTTCTAAAAAGTGAGAGTAATTAATGTACATGGAATCCTCATATGCTAGTATATATTTCATATGGTCCTGCTGTTCTCATGAAACCATTTGACTGGCAAGCACATTCACTACGTTTTCAAAAGAAACTCCCTGTTTGACTGACGAGGAAAAACTTTGGGGTACAAGTCTTATTATTTCTGTTGCTGAGCATGGAATATATTTGGGGATGGAAAAAGAAAGGAAAGAGATTTATTAGGGTAATGCCAATATTTATGGCTTTCCCCTTCTCACCTAAAATTAGGAGGTCAGTGAAAGAACTGCAAATGGATTGAAGAAGGCTTTTTTCATACTACAAATAAATTTTAGTGATAAAAACGCTTATGATTTGTTCCGTAACTTTTGAACAACGGCTTCTCCTCCCCACCTATTTTCCAATTTTATAATAAGAATTGGCTTTAGAATCAGAATTTAAAGTTTTTCTTTGGTGTAAGAAATAATTTTGCTTTTTATGGAAATAATTAATTGTCCTTTTAAGAACTGATAACATATATAACTGAATATATTGGTAAAACATAAGGAAAGGTCAAAAGATTAAAACATTAAAAGAACACCAAAATATAGTAAAATATTAGTCAATGTTATGAGATCATGTCAGAGGTGAGCCTTCTTTTATCAAAACACCTCTACTAGGTGATCCATATTATATAAAATTTGGTACCAAATGGCTTATGTTATAGGAAGGCTGGAGCATTATCTCAAATATTAGAGAAAAAATTTACTATAGTCAAATTAATCACATGAAAAGGCAAGAATACTGATCATGTTGATGGTATTTCCAATGTTTGGAAATGTTATTTAAAAAGGAGTATAAGTACTATTCAAATTCTGAAAACCATGGTAAAAGCAAAATTAAATAAGGAGTAGCAGTAACAAATAAATTAAAAAATAGACAAAAAATGACAGAATTACAAAGTAGTAGAACTGATTCATTAAGATTAAATATGTGATAAAAGGCATGAAAGTACTAAAAATTCTATTAGAATTAGAAATGACTCTTATCCTAAATATTAAAATAAATATCAAAGAATATGAAACATAACTTCTAAAAGATTGAGAGGAAAAGAAATAACACAAAGCAGAGAAAATGAAAGATACCTCACTATTCCCAAAGTGGTTATTATTTATGGAATGGATAAAACATGTTGTAGAAAATGTCACTACAGTTAGATCAACACATTAAAAAACCAACATGCCACATCCACCTAAATAATTCTGTATAACAGCTGAAAAAGCAAATTTCATCAAATTTAGACAGCTTATAGTGGAATAAATAAGTATGGAGAGGTATTAACTAACCCTAAGTTTCACAACGGGCAGCGTCTAGCCGGTTCGTTGAAGCTGGGTCTCGGCCACACAAGGATCATAGGACAAGAAATCAGTTGAGCTAGACTAGAGCTGCCCAGTTGTCTTAATAATGAATGCTCCACACTGTCTGTTAAGTAAAGAGAAAGAAAATATAGATCAGAAAACCTGAATGGGAAAAAAAAGAATAAGTTAGAATAGATGAGTGTAGGACATCCACGAACATTTACTAAATACTTGCAGAACATGTGGTACTAATAGTATTAGAGTGTTAAGAAGTGAGAGGGTAGAGATTAGGAGGGGTCCAGCACTCAGGAAAGGCTTGCTCTCTCTCTGAGAGCTTACAATCTATTTTACACAATCTTTAGTCTAGTGTTACAGTATAAATGTTCCATATATAAAAATGAGAAATAGGTCAACAGAGAAACAAGTGAGTTACAAATTCCTTCTATTTTGAAAACATTATGAGGTGAGTTTTAAAAACATGTTTCTAAAAAAGGGAGTGGAGATAGGCAGAAGGCTATTTAGAAAGTTGTCTAAAACCCCAAAAGTACTCTTCAAGCTGGCATTGGTAGAACAGGCACTTAGGTACCTATGTCATAGAATACAGAGTAATTCCATATATCTGTGTTATCCTGAGAATTTTTTTGTGCTAATGCTAGTTTGGGCCAAAGAAACAACCTAGTCCCTACCACCTTTTTGGCACTTTGAGCATAGGTCCATTCCTAATTTAGGGAACCAAGTTGTCCTATGACATATTTTTACATTTTGTATAGGCTCAAAATTTTCCATATTCCAATTACTTTAGAGAAGTACTATCTGACAGAAATTTCTATGTTGATGGAAACGTTCTATATCTACATTGTCAAATATGGTAGTCAGTAGCCACATGGGGCTATTTAGCACTTGAAATGTGGCTTCAACAAGTGGTGCTGGGAAAACTGGACAGCCACATGTAAAACAGTGAGATTAGAATATTCTCTCATATCATATACAAAAATAAACTCAAAATGGTTTAAAGATCTAAATGTAAGACATGAAACCATAAAACTCCTGTAAGAGAACATAGGTGAAACACTCTTTGACATAAATTGTAGCAATATTTTCTTGGATCAGTCTTCCAAGGCAAAAGAAGTAAAAGCAAAAATAAACAAATGGGACTTAATTAAACTGAAAGGCTTCTGCACAGCAAAGGAAACCATAAACAAAACGAAAGGACAACCTACAGGATGGGAAAAAATATTTGTAAACAATGTGACAGATAAGGGGTTAATATCCAAAATATACAAATAGCTCATCCAACTCAATATAAAAAAGAAAATCTAATCAAAAAATGGGCAGAGGACTCGAACAGACATTTTTCCAAAGAAGTCATACAGATGGCTAATAGGTACATGAAAAGATGATCAGCATTATTAATTATTAGAGAAATGCAAATCAAAACCACAATGAGGGACTTCCCTGGTGGTGCAGTGGTTAAGAATCCGCCTGCCAATGCAGGGGACACGGCTTTGAGCCCTGGTCCAAGAAGATCCCACATGCCACGTAGCAACTAAGCCTGTGTGCCACAACTACTGAGCCTGCGCTCTACTGCCCACGAGCCACAACTGCTGAGTCCACATGCTGCAACTACTGAAGCCTGTGTGCCTAGAACCCATGCTCTGCAACAACAGAAACCGCTGCAATGAGAAACCTGCTCACTGCAAGGAAGAGTAGCCCCTGCTCGCCACAACTAGAGAAAGCCCGCACGCAGCGACAACCCAATGCAGCCAAAAAATAAATAAATAAAATAAATTAAAAAAAAATCAAATACTTTCTCATTAGAAAGAACAAAACACAGTGAGGTATTGCCTCACACCTGTCAGAATGGCCTTTATCAAGTCTACAAATAACAAATGTTGGCGAGGATGTGGAGAAAGGGGAACCCTCTTGCACTGTTGGTGGGAATGTAATTGGTGCAACCACTATGGAAAACAGTATGGAGGTTCCTTAAAAAAACTAAAAATAGCAGTATTATATGATCCAGCAATTCCCCTCCTGGGTATATATCCAGAAAAAAAAACCACACTAATTTGAAAAGATACGTGCACCCCAATGTTCATAGCAGCACTATTTACAATAGCCAAACAATAATCTAAATACCCATCAATAGACAATTGGATTAAGAAGATGTGATATATATATATCACATTATACACACACACAATGGAGTATTACTCAGCCATAAAAAAGAATGAAATATTGCCAGTTGCAGCAACATGGATGGACCTAGTGAATATTATGCTTAGTGAAGTGAGTCCGACAAAGACAAATACAATATAATAGCTCTTATACATGGAATCTAAAAAAAAAAAAACAAATGAATGTATATAAAAAGCAGAAACAGACTCACAGACATAGAAATCAAATTTGTGGTTACCAAAGGGGTGAGGGAAGGGGGAAGGGACAAATTGGGGGTATGGAATTAACAAACTACTATATATAAAATAGATAAGCAAAAAGGATTTATTATACAGCACAGGGAGTTATACCCATTATCTTGTAATAACCTATAATGCAATATTATCTGCAAAAGTATTGAATCAGTATGCTGTATACCTGAAACTAAAACAATACTGTAACTTAACTATATGTCAATTGAAAACAAAAGAAATGTGGCTAGTTGCAATTGAGGAACTGAATTTTAAATTTCATTTAATTTTAATTAATTTAAAATTGGAATTAGCCTCATGTGGCTAGTGGTTACCATGTTTTGGGAACAGCATGACTCTAGGGGTTCAAACTTGTCTGGTTTGCTAAACTCTATAGACAGGCCAGGATTTCTCTGGCCTGTTCAATACTGTCTAATACCACTTAATATAATTCACTGCTGTATTCTCAGTGTCTTGAGTACTGGCTAGCAAATGGTAGATGCTTGACAAATATTTGGTAAATGAATGAAAGATACTATGGTAATATATAGCTATTCATGCCTAATCAACTTTTACTTGCAATATGCCCTGGTTCTCTCAGAAAAAAATAAGAGAAGCGAAGTTAAACTGTTCTCTGTATGTGGAATTGCTTGACTGAAGCTCAATAAGCCTAGAGAGAACAGGAGCTAACTTCATTACAGCTCAAAGAAAAAAAATATAAACAGTTGTATATGAATAATTTAGGTCGATAATTATGGGAATATTGAAGGAAGAATATGCAATGGCAAGGAATTTGGCAAGGAAGTATGTGGATAAGAGTTGATGAGAATGATAAGAGGAAAAGAAACTACAGATTAAAACACTAAATTCAGATTTCATGCATGACTAAAGGATAGAAACTGAAGATAGAGAAGTCTTGAAGAAATAAATACACAGTAATCTGGTTAGTCCATAATAGAGCTTAGAAAAGGGATTTGGCAGTGGAAAGAGAAATGAATATATTATTTTTAGCAAGTTAGTGATCTGAGAAAGGACACAAAACAGTACAAATAGACCATGTGGCTTAAAGAAGTCAGAAAAAGTCACTGGTATTGTTTTGATTTCAGGGGATAAGGGAGATGGGCAAACTAAAATAAAAGAGGTGAGGATTCTGAAAATAAAATGTATGAAATTGTGTATTCATGATTTTCAGTTTGAGGAGGTAGTGACCATCCATCCAGGTGTTGTTGTTTTAGAGTTAAAATAGGAACAGAATCAAAACACTAGGGTCAGAGTCACTATTAAACACTACTAAAATTCAGAAGAAAACTGGAAAACTCCCTGAGAAGACAATTTAGAGGACAAAGAGAATCATGCCATGATTAGCTGGTAAAAAAGGAAAAAATATATTTTTTGAAAGAGATACTGAAAGATCAAACAGAGTGCAAGGAGAGTCACATATAAGAATGAATAAAATTTGAGCACAGGTTAGTTGACAGTATTGTATTAAAGAGAATCTAAGAGGACAAGCACTAGGACAAGACCCTTGCGGTTTGGCTAATAATCATCAAATCTTGGCAATAAATCTTAGATAAGTGCTTTGACTAGATCTCAGTACTGAAAGAATAGTAATTTCATGAGTGAAAAAGATACCCCTATATTCCTCCTTCATGCCTTTCCAAAACAGATAAATTTAAAATATTTTTAGTGAAGTGTGGAATACAAAATCCTATTGCTTATTATCCTGTGTCAAAGTGGGGAAAGATGTTATCCAAAAAAATTCAGGGGGCTTCCCTGGTGGCGCAGTGGTTGAGAGTCCGCCTGCCAATGCAGGGAACACGGGTTCGTGCCCCGGTCCGGGAGGATCCCACATGCCGCAGAGCAGCTGGGCCCGTGAGCCATGGCCGCTGAGCCTGCGCGTCCAGAGCCTGTGCTCCGCAACGGGAGAGGCCACAACAGTGAGAGGCCCGCGTACCGCAAAAAAAAAAAAAAAAAAAAATTCAGGACGCAATTCTGTAAGGTATTAACGTTTGATGAGTTCAGTCGTGAAAGTAAAATGCTCATCCAAGTAGTATGGGTGCTAAGAGGAAAGAAAATAGATTGGGTAAAAGGAGGAAAAATGTTCAAATAGAGGGAATGACAGACTCAGAATGCAAGGGAAGTGAGTGCTAAAACTAAGAATGGGAATACGTAATTGGATTGTGCCACACAATGAGACAGAGTTTCCCCTCTAAACGAAGCACAAAATTTACTCAGAATACTGTGTCAATTAGTACCTATCCTTACACATTAATTAACAAATACCTCGAATTCTCTTGTGGCCTAGTGGTTAGGATTTCGGGCTTTCACTGCTGTGACCCAGGTTAAATTCCTGGTCAGGGAACTGAGATCCTGCAAGCAGTGTGGCCAAAAAACCCCCTAAAACAGAAAAATAACCCCCCCTAAACCCCCAAAATATCTCAAATTATCCTTATTCACATTTCCCCCACATTGACTAAGTATTCTGACTGGTAAGAACTTATGGACAATGTGAAATTAAATCAGTCTAGAAGCTAAGGGTCAAATAATCCATGTTAGGTTAAACATAGATCAAAAACAAATAATTAAAAATGGAAATATAATATAAATATGTATATAATGTATGATATATTTTATATAATATAAAAAAGAATGTACATATGTGTATAACTGAGTCACTTTGCTGCACAGCAAAGACTGGCACAACATTGTAAATCAACTATAGGTCAATAAAAAAAATGGAAATATAACCAAAGCATTTGTACTACATTTCACATTACACTTTAAGATGATACATGAACCTGACAGTGGGTTAACCCAAGGGTTGTAAAACTATAGCCTATAGGCTAAATCTGGCCTATCATCTGTTTTTGTAAATAAAGTTTTACTGGAACATGGTCACAGTCATTGTTTATGTCTTATCTGTGGTTGTTTTCAAGCTACAATTGCAGTGAATAGTTGAGCTAGAGACCATGTGGCCTAAAGAGCTTAAAATATTTACTATTGGACCCTTTACAGAAAGTTTGTTGACCACTGGGGTTTAAACTATTCAGTCTGGAAAAAAAAATTTCAGGCTGAGAACTTCTGAAAATCTTTGAAAGAAAACATTAATAAGGTGCCTTAAGAGTGTATCTACTCTATTGTGGAAATAAATTATCACTACCCTCAAATATATTGGATTCACTTTAATTAAAGTCAAAATCAGAAATTACAAGTTTAATAGAAACTTAAGAGAAACTAAGAAGCTATTGATACTAATGCTTTTGAGATTACAAAGAACAGGGATTAACTAGGTTATATATTTAGGTATATAAGAAGTACCTAAAGCACTTAAGTATTGGGACTTCCCTGGTGGTCCAGTGGCCAAGACTCCACACACCCAATGGAGGGGGCCCGGGTTCAAACCCTGGTCAGGGAACTAGATCCCACATACCGCAACTAAAAGATCCCACAGGTCGCAACTAAAAGATCCCGCTTGCCTCAATTAAAAGATCCTGCGTGCTGCAACTAAGACCCGGCACAGCCAAATAAATAAATAAATAAACAAACAAAAAAGGAGATAAATATTAGTGCTCTAGTTACCACAGTGTTTAAGTTAAATCTATACAACAGTTATTCTATGTTTTACTGTCAGAAAGTCTTTACAAAAGCACAAAGAGCTTTCTTGTAATATTAAAAAGTTTAATACTTCTTAAGGCCTTGACTTTTTAACGTTGAGACTATTAGTGTTTTTTTAATAGAAAATTACATTTGTTATAATGTTTGTTGTAGAAAGTTGTGTTTACTTAATGTGGTAAACTGTATTTGCAATATTTGGTTGGTATTATTCCTCATCAACCTACTTCCTATGTCACTGCTTATCTAGTTGAATAACCTCAACTAGTATGGAAGACTAAAAAGCTCTCTTAGAATTAGGTGAACATGTAGCTAAAGAAATTCCTCCTGTTAAAATTTATGTTACAAATGAAATAAAGTGACTCTAACAGAGGTTAACTGTTTTTATTTTTTTTAAATGTTTGCTTTTCTATATACTTATTATAGGTACAATAGAGGTCTTCATAAATAGTTAATTGTTTTTGTATATTTGTGCCATGGACTTCTTTGGTAGTCTACTGAGGCCTATGAACCCCTTCTCAGAATCATGTTTTTAAATATCTAAAATAAAATACATAAGATTATAAGGGAAACAAGGTATACTGTAATACACATATCTACAGACTCTTTAGGAGGGGATCTTCGGAGCAGATTAACTTTAAAACTCAGTGCAGAATCTTAGTATCTCTTTTCCTTGAACTCAAAGATTAAATGTAAATGATTGGCATGGTGATTATTCTATAATATCATCAAGAATCAGTATATCACACTTTTTGCTGCAAAGGTACTTAATAACATATAGACCCCCATCTTGCATACTATCATCATTAACATTTCAAGTAAAAAAAGTGACATAATATTCAGTTTGACTCTCTTAAGGCAATCTTAGATTAGATTTTAATATTCCAGGAAAACCAGGGAGAACAATATTCAGGTCTATATATTTTCTTAAAAGCAGCAACTAACTTCTGAACGTAATTAAAAATGTAATTCCCTAATTGTTTTAGAGAATTTGATTGAGCTAGGATATACTACCATTGAAAATGTGTTAATAGGATAAAAAGTAAAGTGTGGTGATATAAATTGCCATTTATGTGGGAAAAAACAAAAACTGTCAACAATTATATAATATTATATATAAATATATAATATATACTGCATATATAGATACATGTAATATACACATATAAGGCATTATATTACTTTTTTAAAAGAATATTTATTTATTTATTTGGCTGCACCAGGTCTTTTTTTTTTTAAACATCTTTATTGGAGTATAATTGCTTTACAATGGTGTGTCAGTTTCTGCTTTATAACAAAGTGAATCAGTTATACATATACATATGTCCCCATATCTCTTCCCTCTTGCCTCTCCCTCCCTCCCACCCTCCCTATCTCACCCCTCTAGGCGGTCACTATATTACCTTTTTTTAAAATTAATTTTTATTGGAGTATAGTTGATTTGCAATATTGTTTAGTTTAATTAGTTTCTGCTGTACAGCAAAGGAATCAGTTACACATATACACATATCCACTCTTTTTTTAGATTCTATTCCCATATAGGTCATTATAGAGTATTGAGTAGAGTTCCCTGTGCTATACAGTAGGTTTTATTACCTTTCTAAGAAGACAGGCGTATAAAGAAAAGATTGCCATAATTATTAGCTATGAGGGACTAATGGGAAACGATTATTGACACTATTTCAATGTTTTCTTTCACACTGGGTACATCCACAACTAACTGTAGTACTTAACATATAAAATCAATAGTTAAAGGCACTGGGTTGAAACCTGGGTACCTTAATAATTTTTAAAAAAATGGACTTTGTTTTAGAGCTGCTTTAGGTTCACAGTGAAAATTGGGCAGAAGGTAGAGAGTTCCAATAGACTTCCTACCATCATATATGCACAACGTCCTCTATTCACATCTGGTACCAGAATGGTGCATTTGTTACATTTGATGAACCCATCATTATCACCCAAAGTCCATAGTTTACATTAGGGTTCACTCTTGGTGTTAACACATTCTATGGGTTTTGACAAATGTATGATGACATGTATCTATCATTATACTAACAGATAGAATAGTTTCACTGACCTAAAAATCCTCTGGGCTCTGCCTGTTCAACTTTCCCTCCCCACAGCACCTGGCAACCACTGATCTTTTTACTGTTTCCAGTTTTGCCTTTTCCAAAATGTCATATAATTGGAAACATACAGTATGTAGTGTTGTCAGATTATTATTTGTTTTACTTAGCAATATGCATTTAAGTTTCCTCCATGTTTTTCCATGGCTTGAAAGCTCATTTCTTCTTAGTGCTAAATAATATTCCATTGTCTGGATATACTGTTTCTCCATTCACTTACTGAAGGGCATCTTGGTTGCTTCCAAGTTTTGGCAATCATGAATAAGCCTGATATAAACATCTTTGTGCAGGGTTTTGTGTGGACATGTTTTCAGCTCACTTGGGTTAATACCTGAGAGCGCAGTTGCTAGATTCTATTGTATGAGTATAGTTAGTTTTGTAAGAAACCGACGAACTGTCTTCTAAAGTGGCTGTACCATTTTGCATTCTACCAGCAATGAATGAGAGTTCCTGTTCTTCCACATCCCTGCTTGCATTTAGTGCTGTCAGTATTGTGGATTTTGGCCATTCTAATGTGGGTGTAGTGTAGTGGTATCTCATTGCAGTTTTAATTTGCGATTTCCTAATGACGTATGATATTAAGCATCTCTTCAAATGCTCCTTTGCCAATTGTGTATCTTCTCTGGTGAGGTGTCTCTTAAGGCCTTTGCCCCATTTTTAAATTGGTTTGTTTTAAATTGTTTTAAAATTTCTTGTTGTGGAGTTTTAAGAATTCTTTGTATATTTTGGATAATATTCTACAAATATTTCCTCTTAGTCTGTGGCTTGTCTTCTCATTCTCTTGACACTGTCTTTCACAGAGCATAAGTTTTTCATTTTAATAAAGCCCCTGTATCAATTATTTCTCTCACGGATTATGGCTTTGGTGTTGTACCTAAAAAGTCATTGTGAAACCGAAGGTCATCTAGATTTTCTCCTATGTCGTCTTCTAGGAGTTTTATATTCTTTTTTACATTTAGGTCTGTGATCAATTTTGAGTTAATTTTTGTGAGGGGTGTAACATCTGTGTTTATATTCACTTTTTTGCATGTGGATATCCACTCGTTCTAGCATCATTTGTTGAAAAGACTACTTTTCTCCATTGTATTGTATTTGCTCCTTTGTCAAAGATTAGTTGACTGTTTTTTTGTGGGCGTATATATATTTTATCTGATTTAGTTGTGTGTAGAAAAACTCAAATTCATAGACTCCTATCTTAAGTCTGGGTAATGAAAAAGTAAGCAGAAAATTACTGCTTTAATAAGATATACAAAAGATATGGAAGACATTTCTAAGTGAACCACTGATCTACAGCATGGTGACTATAATTAATATTACCGTATTGTATATTTGAAAGTTGCTAAGAGAGTAGATCTTCCAAGTTCTTATCACAAGAAAAAAATTGTAACTATGTGAGGTTTTGGATGTTTAACTAGACTTATTGTGGTGATCATTTTGCAATATATACATATATTGAATCATTACATCGTCACCTGAACTAATACAATATTATATATCAATTATATTTCATTATAAAAAATAAACATTTAATGAAGAAAAAAAGTGGACCACTGAGATATGTAATTATTTCCAGGTTACATAAATTTGATATAAAAGTTATCTGTAAACTTTATTTTTAAAAATGTATAAGATTAAAAAAAGGAGAAAAAACTTAAACATGATTGTGAAGTCGAGATAATTCAAAGATGCAAAAAGCTGATGGTTTTATTATTTATTTAAAAAAATTACTTCTTTTATATATATATATATGGAATAGTACATGTGTAAGGAATAGCAAATTTCAGCTTTTTTTTTTTTTTTTGGTCACTTACAGTGTTGTTCTTCTCAGATGTTCTGGGATTTTTACCTTGAGATAGTTTTCTCCTAAGGGTATTATCATCAGTTAAGATAGTTAGTAATACTTACAGAGGTAGAGAAAAATACTTAGAGGGTGGATAGTGGGCCAAACCAGTCCCACTAGCTTGTGCTGTGGTTTGAGAAGGAGTTGGGGTGTGTCATGTCCAGACACAGAGCACTTGGCATCTTCATCTAGGCTATCTCAACCCATATGTTGCCATTTCAACAGGGTGAAATGAAGGATTAAATGAAGGATCCTGAAGGATGCCTGCCAGAGAGTCAATCTCTCAATAACTCTGAGAGTTAATAACTCTCAAAAATCTCTCAATAACTGTTCCACAATATTCTTTGAATATACTCGTTAATGAGTTACATTCATTAGAGAATATGGCCAGTACAATTTACTGTATTTATAGAGATTTACTTTGTGACTAAAATATTATCAACTTTTAGAAATGTTCTATGGATGCTAGAAAAGAAATAGCCTTCTCATTGCAAGGCACAAAATTCAGTATGTATTATTTATATATAATACTTTTTAGGTCTTATTTATTCAAATCTGAGTCATGATCATCATATTAAAGTCTTCCATCACAGTTACGTTTCTTTCTTCTAGTATTTCTAACAGATTTACTTTATATTTTTGATGTTACATTATTAGACTTACTTATTCATTATAGATTTAAACTTTTATCACAATAAACTGGTCTTGTTTACTGCTTTTTACTTTGTTTTTTTTTATTATTATTTTTGGCTGCATTGGGTCTTTGTTGCTGCACACAGGCTTTCTCTAGTTGCGGCGAGTGGGGGCTACTCTTCGTTGCGGTGCGAGGCCTTCTTATTGCGGTGGCTTCTCTTGTTGTGGAGCACAGGCTCTAGGCGCATGGGCTTCAGTAGTTGTGGCACACGGGCTCAGTAGTTGTGGCTCATGGGCTCAGTAGTTGTGGCTCATGGGCTTAGTTGCTCCACGCCATGTGGGATCTTCCCGGACCAGGGCTTGAACCCATGTCCCCTGCATTGGCAGGCGGATTCTTAACCACTGTGCCACCAGGGAAGCCCACTGCTTTTTACTTTGAAATTTACTTTCTTACATTAATGTCATCCTGGTTTTTTTTTTCCCCAGCTGTTGTTCACATTTGCCTGACATATGTTGGCTGAAAACACTCAATCTGGTGTTCTTTGCACTTTTGAAGTTAATTTTTATCTTTATTAAAGTAATATATAAAAGTTTTGAAAGTCAAAGAGTGGTTAAAGGGTAAGAAACTACTCCTCTCCTGCCACTGCACTCCTATCCTGAAATTTCACCATAATCTTCCTTTTGCAGTAATTGTGCCAAGTAGTTGGTGGACCCTTTTGTTTTTTTAGTTTTAATCTGTTTGTTTTTTTTTTACTGATGTATAGTTGATTTACAGTATTATATTAGTTTAAGGTTTGTAACATAGTGATTCAGTATTTTTATAGAGTATATGCAAGTTGAAGTTATTATAAAACATTGGCTATATTCCCTGTGCTATACAATATATCCTTGTAGCTTATTTTATACATAGTAATTTGTACCTCCTAATCTCCCACTCCTATCTTGCCCCTCCCTTCTCCCATCGTGCCCCTCCCCTCTTCCCTCTCCCCACTGGTAACCACTAGTTTGTTTTCTATAACTGTGAGTCTGTTTTGTTATATTCATTTTTTAATTTTATTAAAAATTGTTTTTATTGGAGTATAGGTGATTTACAGTGTTGTGTTAGTTTCAGGTATACAGCAAAGTGAATCAGTTATACATATACATATATCCACTCTTTTTTTAGATTCTATTCCCATGCAGCCATTACAGAGTATTGAGTAGAGTTCCCTGTGCTATACAGTAGCTTCTTATAAGTTATCTATTTTATATATAGTAGTGTGTATATGTCAGTCCCAATCTCCCAATTTATCTCTCCTCCCCCACCCCCCGCCCTTAATGCCTGGTAACGATAAGTTTGTTTTCTACATCTGTGACTCTACTTCTGTTCTGTAAATAAGTTCATTTATACCTTTTTTTTTAGATTCCATATATAAGCGATATCATATATTTGTCTTTCTGTGTCTGACTTACTTCACTCAGTATGACAATCTCTAGGTCCATCCATGTTGCTGCAAATGGCATTATTTTGTTCTTTTTTATTGCTGAGTAATATTCCATTGTATATATGTACCACACCTTGTTTATGCATTCCTCTGTTGATGGACATTTAGGTTGCTTCCATGTCCTGGCTATTGTAAATAGTGCTGCAGTGAACACTGGGGTGCATGACTCTTTTTGAATTACGGTTTTCTCTGGGTATCTGCCCAGTAGTGGGATTGTTGGATCATATGGTAGTTCTACTTTTACTTTTTTAAGGAACCTCCATACTGTTCTCCATAGTGGCTGTACCAATTTACATTCCCACCAACAGTGTAGGAGGGTTCCCTTTTCTCCATACCCTCTCCAGCATTTATTTGTAGATTTTTCGATGATGGCCATTCTGACCAGTGTGAGGTGATACCTCACTGTAGCTTTGATTTGCATTTCTCTAAAAATTTGTGATGTTAAGCATCTTTTCATGTGCTTTTGGGTCTTTGGAGAAATGTCTCTAGATCTTCCACTCATTTTATGATTGGGTTATTTGCTTTTTTGATATTAAGCTGCATGAGCTGTTTATATATTTTGGAGATTAATCCCTTGTCAGTTGCTTTGTTTGCAAATATTTTCTCCCATTCTGAGGACTGTCTTTTTGTTTTGTTTATGGTTTCCTTTGCTGCGCAAATGCTTTTAAGTTTAATTAGATCCCATTTGTTTATTTTTGTTTTTATTTTCATTACTCTAGGAGGTGGATCAAAAAAAGATCTTGCTGTGATTTATGTCAAAGAGTGTTCTGTCTGTGTTTTCCTGTATGAGTTTTATAGTGTCTGGCCATACATTTCATTTAGGTCTTTAATCCATTTTGAGTTTATTTTTGTATACGGTGTTAGGGAGTGTTCTAATTTCATTCTTTTTTTTTAAATTTTGTTTTTGGCTGCATTGGGTCTTCGTTGCTGTGCATGGGCTTTCTCTTGTTGCGGCGAGTGGGGGCTACTCTTCATTGTGGTGCATGGGCTTCTCATTGCGGTGGCTTCTCTTGCTGCAGAGCACAGGCTCTAGGCATGCGGGCTTCAGTAGTTGTGGAGAGCAGGCTTCAGTAGTTGTGGCTTGCAGGCTCTAGAGCGCAGGCTCAGTAGTTGTGGCGCACAGGCTTAGTTGCTCCGTGGCATGTGGGATCTTCCCGGACCAGGGCTCGAACCTGTGTCCCCTGCATTGGCAGGCGGATTCTTAACCACTGCACCACCAGGGAAGTCCCTAATTTCATTCTTTTACATGTAGCTATACAGTTTTCCCAGCACCATTTATTGAAGAGACTGTCTTTTCTCCATTGTATACTTACATCCTTTGTCATAGATTAGGTGACCATAGGTGTGTGGGTTTATTTCTGGGCTTTCTATCCTGTTCCATTGATCTATATTTCTGTTTTTTATTTTGGCATTACCATACTGTCTTGATTACTGTAGCTTTTTAGTATAGTCTGAAGTCAGAGAGCCTGATTCCTCCAGCTCCGTTTTTCTTTCTCAAGATTGCTTTGGCTATTCGGGGTCTTTTGTGCTTCCATACAAATTGTAAAATCTTTTGTTCGAGTTCTGTGAGAAATGCCATTGGTATGTTTGTTTTTTTAGACTTGACGTATAAGTGATAACACACAATAATTGTCTTTGTGTGACTTATTTCACTAAGCATAATACCCTCTAGGTCCATCCATGTTATTGCAAATGGCAGAATTTCATTCTTTTTTATGGCTGAGTAATATTCCATTGTGTGTGTAAATATATATAAATAAAAATAAAAAAATAAATAAAAATATATGTAATACACCACATCTTCTTTATCCATTTATCTGTCAATGGACACTTAGGTTGCTTGCATATATTGGCTACTGTAAACCCCACTATGAACAGTGGGGTGCATGTATCTTTCCACATTAGTGTTTTCATTTTCTTCTGGTATATACCTAAGAGTGGAATTGCTGGGTTGTATGACAGTTTTATTTTTATTTTTTGAGGAACCTCCTTTTGGAAAACATGCTGTTGTCCACAGTGGCTGTACCAGTTTACATTCCCACCAGCCGTGCATGAGGGTTCCCTTTTCTCTACATCCTTGCCAACACTTTTTTGTTGTCTTTTTTTTTTTTGGCTGCATTGGGTCTTTGTTGCTGCATGTGGGCTTTCTCTAGTTGCAGCTACTCTTGAATGCAGTGCATGGGCTTCTTATTGTGGTGGCTTCTCTTGTTGCGAAGCATGGGCTCTAGGCACATGGACATCAGTAATTGCAGCACACAGGCTCAGTAGTTGCAGTATGTGGGCCCTAGAGTGCATGGGCTTCAGTAGTTGTGGCATGTGGGCTCAGTAGTTGTGGCTTGCAGGCTCAAGAGCACAGGCTCAGTAGTTGTGGCACACGGGCTTAGTTGCTCTGTGGCATGTGAGATCTTCCCGGACCAGGGATTGAACCCGCGTCCCCGGCATTGGCAGGTGGATTCTTAACCACTGCACCACCAGGGAAGTCCCTGTTGTCTTTTTGATGATAGCTTTTCTGACAGGCATGAGTTGATATGTCACTGTGGTTTTCATTTGCATGTCTCTGATGATTAGCGATGTTGAGCATATTTCATGTGCCTATTGGCCATCTGTATCTCGTTTTTGGAAAAACGTCTATTCAGGTCTTCTGCCCATTTTTTTTTAAAATAAATTTATTTATTCATTTTTGGCAGTGTTGAGTCTTCGTTGCTGCGCGAGGGCTTTCTCTAGTTGTGGCGAGCGGGGGCTACTCTTTGTTGCCATGCGTGGGCTTCTCATTGTGGTGGCTTCTCTTGTTGCGGATCACGGGCTGTAGGCATGTGGGCTTCTGTAGTTGCAGCAGGCGGGCTCAGTAGTTGTGGTGCGCGGGCTCTGGAGCGCTGGTTCAGCAGTTGTGGCACACGGGCTTAGTTGCTCCGTGGCATGTGGGATCTTCCTGGACCAGGGCTCGAACCCGTGTGCCCTGCATTGGCAGGTGGATTCTTATCCACTGCACCACCAGGGAAGTCCCTGCCTATTTTTTAACTGGGTTGTTGGGGTTTTTTTGGTATTAAGTTGTATGAGTTATTTATTTTTGATATTAACCCATTATTGGTCATATCAATTGCAAATATTTTCTCCCATTCAGTGGGTTGTGTTTTCATTTTGTTGATGGTTTCCATTGCTGTGCAAAAGATTTTAAGTTTAATTAGGTCCCATTTGTTTATTTTTGCTTTTATTTCCTTTGCCTTAGGAGACAGACCCAAAAAATATTGCTACAATTTATGTCAAAGAGTGTTCTGCCTATGTTTTCTTCTAGGAGTTTTATGGTTTCTGGTCTTGCATTTAGGTATTTAATCCACTTTGAGTTTATTTTTGTATGTGGTATGAGAAAATATTCTAATTTTTATTTACATGTAGCTGTTCAGTTTTCCCAGCACCATGTATTGAAGAGAGTGTCTTTTCTCCATTGTATGCTCTTGACTCCTTTTTCATAGATTGACCATAAGTGTGTAGGTTTATTTCTGGGCTCTCTATTCTATTCCATTGGTCTATGTGTCTGTTTTTGTGCCAGTACCATATTGTTTTGAATACTGTAGCTTTGTAGTATAAAGTCAGGGAGTGTGATACCTCTAGCTTTGTTCTTTTTTCTTAAGACTGCTTTGGCTATTTGGGGTCTTATGTTGTTCCATATAAATTTTAGGATTATTCGTTGTAGTTGATTTAATTCTTTATAGTTTTCAGAGTATAGGTGTTTGACCTCCTTGGTTAGGTTTATTCCTAGGTATTTTATTTTATTTTATTTTAATTAATTAATTAATTTTTATTTTATTTTTTTGCAGTATGCGGGCCTCTCATTGTTGTGGCCTCTCCCGTTGCAGAGCACAGGCTCCGGATGCGCAGGCTCAGCGGCCATGTAAATTTTTTTACTCCCCTCCTCCATGTTTTGTGTTTTTGATGTCATATTTTACATTTCATGTTTATCATTTCACTGTCTAAGGTAATTATAGTTGGTTTTTACAATTTATCTTTTAATGTTAGGACTAGCTTATTTAAGTGGTTGCTCCACAGTCTTTACTATGTATTTGCCTTTACTAGTGGTATTTTTCCTTTCCTATAGATTCTTACTTTTTGTGGCCTTTTCTTTTTCACTTAGAGAAGACCCTTTAACATTTCTTTTAGGGTAGGTTTAGTATTGCTGAATTCTTTTAGTTTTTGCTTGTCTGAAAAATTCTGTATTTCTCCTTTTATTCTAAATGATAATCTTGCTTGGTAGGGTGTCCTAGGTTGCAGGTTTTTCTCTTTCAGGACTTTGAATATATTACGCCACTCCCTTCTGGCCTGCAAAGTTTCTGCAGAGAAATCAGCTGATAGCCTTATGGGGGTTCCCTTGAACTGACTCTTTGTTTTTCTCTTGCTGCCTTCAGAATCCTCTCATTATCTTTAAATTTTGCCATTTTATTTATGATATGTCTTGGTGTGGGTCTGTTTGGGTTCATCTTGTTTGGGACCCTCTGTGGTTCCTGTAGCTGGATATCTCTTTCCTTCTTTAGGTTTGGTAAGTTTTCAGCCATAATTTCATGAAATACATTTTCAACCCCTTTCTCTCTCTCTTCTCCCTATAATGTGAATGTTTTCACACTTGATGTTGTCCTAGAGGTCCCTTAAACTGTTCTCATTTTTTAAATTTGTTTTTCTTTCTGCTGTTCTGATTGGGTGGTTTCCATTATTCTACCTTCCAGATCACATATGCATCACCTGGTCTGCTGTTAAGTCCCTCTAGTTTCTTTTCATTTCAGTTATCATATTCTTCTGTACTGATTGATTCTTTTTCATATTTTCTAGTTCTTTGTTACAATTGTCACTGTGCTAATCAATTCTTTTCCCTAATTCAGTTAGCATTCTTATTACTAACGCTTGAACTCTTTATCTGGTAAATTATTCTGTTTCATTAGTTGTTTTTTCAGGGTTTTTCTCTTATTCTTTCATTTGAAACAAACTGCTCTCTCTTCTCATTCTGCTTAAATTTCTCCATTTCTATGAAATTAGCTCAATCAGTTACCTATTGTGGTTTTGAAAGGGTGTCCTTATGTGGGACTGTCCCTATACAGTCTGTTCCTGCCCAGTGGCTTTGGTGGGAAAGCTGGATCTGATGTGATCATGAGTTACGTCTTTCCCCAGGGTATGCTGGCAGCTATCGCCTTGATAAGAGGTGGGGCTGGACATGGAGGGGACAGAGCTAGAGCCAGAGCTAGGTGTGAGCCAGGGATTCTCCACTGCTCAGTAGCCAACACTACCCTATTGAAGGAAGGGTCAGGTCCCAAGTTCCTGGAGCAGAAGTCCTGAGGGTCAAGTCAGAGGTGGCTCCCTTCCCTCTAATTGTGTTCTCCCTCCTCCCAGCACTGTCACCCTTGCCCCAAAAGGGAGCAGTGCTGGAACAAGAGGGGCTGGAGCAGGCTTTTGGCATGGGTTGGGGTGTAGCCTGTGGTGGTCCTGGCAGCAGTCTGCATCCAGACTGCACCTAATCCGCTGACTCTCCTGGTGCCAGCAATGGCTGCCCTTGCCCTGTTTAGATGCTGTGTCAGGTCTGAGCCAGCTCTGTTCCCCAAAACTGTGCACTCCCCTCGGCTGCATTAGCCCTTGCCTGGAATGGAGCTGTACCACAGAGTAGGTGGGGCTGGAGTGCCCAGTGTGGGTTGGGGTGTGGGCTGTGGCAATCTCAGCACCAGTGAGAGTTCTGGACCACTCCCGACCCACTGCCTCCACTAGTGCCAGAAATGGCCACCCTTGCCCTATTCAGATGCTTTTCTGTGTTTGAGCTGGCTCTGTCCCCCAGAGCTGTGCACTCCCCTTGGCCATGGAAGGCTATGAGCCAGTGTGAAGCTGTACTGCAGAGCAAGTGGGGCCGGAGTTGGTGTTTGTCTCAGGCCGGGGTGCACACCGGGGTGGTGGCAGGAAACTGGCCAGAGTCCCAGGCAGTTTCTATCTGCTTCCTCTGCCTTGTTTCGGTAGTGTGTGTGATCTTCACAAGTGGAGTCTAGGTTTCTTACAGCCCTGCTGTCTGTCCCTCTGGTTTTCAAACCTGCTAAGGCAACTTGTCTTCTCAGTGTCAGACCCCCAGGCTGGGGATACCTGAAACGTGGATTGAACCTCTCACTCCCCAGGGAGCGAGCCTGTGTAATCCCTCTCCTCTTCCCTGTTCCCTCCCGACCTGATCATTTCTCTTCCCTTCCTACCCAGTTCCATCTGGATCTTGGATCTTTGTTACGACCTTGGTTGTATAAGAGTCTTTCTGCCAGATGACTTCCAGTTTGTTTTCAGTTAGAATTGCTCCACGTGTAGATATATTTTTGATGTGTTTGTGGTGGGAGGTGAGCTCTACCTGCATCTTCCTACTCCACCATTATGATCTCCCTCTGGGCCCTTTTAATCTAGACACTCCTGTCATTAACTTCATAGGGAATTTTCTTGTACTAATTTTTTTCCTAATTTCCCCCAAACCATTTTCTCTATGTCTTTTTCCAGAATATTTGACTTCTTGAATTAATCTTCTGATTTTATCTTTTTCTCTATTATTTTTCACCTCTGTCTTTTAAAAATCTATTTTCTAAAATCTTTTGCCTATAATGTCTAACCCTTTCACATGTAATTTATTTCAGGTATCACATTAGTGGTAAAACTAGTGAAATATGAAGAAGGTATATAGTTAAGAGAATTGTATTATTGTTCATTTCCTGTACCAGTGCCCTCCAGTCAAAGAACAGCAGGTGAAGGATATATAGAAACTATTATTTCTGTGACTTTTCTGTAAATCTGAAATTATTTCAGAATACAAAGCTGAAAAAAATTAAAAGGACTAAGATTTTTTTTTTTTTTTTTTGCGGTATGCGGGCCTCTCACTGTTGTGGCCTCTCCCTTTGCGGAGCACAGGCTCCGGACGTGCAGGCTCAGTGGCCATGGCTCACGGGCCTAGCTGCTCCGCGGCATGTGGGATCTTTCCCGGGGCACGAACCCGTGCCCCCTGCATCAGCAGGCAGACTCTCAACCACTGCGCCACCAGGGAAGCCCAGGACTAACATGTTTGAGAAAAAATAAAGTGTTTTCTGGGATGACTATGCATGGACCACTTCTCATAAATTTTCTCTTATCTCTGAGAGGATATTAATTATAGTTTCTTTGATTTTTTTCTGCTCCCTGAATTATATGTTTCGTCTGAATTTCTTTTTTTATGTTTGTTTTGGTCTTTCATTCTGAAGGCTTTCTTCTAATGTGATTGCACACCCATATTTAATAGGGCAGACTAAAATCCTAATGGGAAGTTCTTTGTGAATGATGGGTTTATCAATGAGCTTCACTGTAGGTATTTCAGAGGGCCAGACAACTTTTTCTCAGTGGTATCAAGCATGCAGTAAAGAGAAATTTAATTCTTTCCATCATATTAATAGTTTCATACAGTGTTTTCTTACACTGGCTAGCAACCATTTTATCTTTCCTGTTTTTTAGTTTGTAATTTCCAGGAACATGGGATATATTTTTGAAAATTAATTTAATTTCCTCTTATATATGTTCTTATCCATTATATATATATATGCTATTTATCCTTATCTTCAATGCAAAAAATTTTTCATGAGACCCATGCAGTGTGTACTTTTCTGTTTATTCATCACTGAATGGAGATCTATCCATGACAATTCTAAAAATTGGTTTCATGAGTCCTTGACTCTCCTTACTGTTCTCTGTCCCCTCTGAAGCTATCTATAGTTAGACCTATGCACAGTCCATGAAAATTTTTACCCTCTTGTATGCTCAGAGCTGCAAAGCACAGGTTTTTCCCATTCCTGCCCTCCAGAATGCAATACTTTACAATTGTCCTCCTCTACCCTGAGGACCTGCTGAATATGAAGGAATTTTAATCTCTAATTGCTTTATAGGAAGTGTTAATGATACTGAAATGAGGAAATGGTTAGGAAGAAGACAGTAGTAGAATTTTTCTTTAAGGTAAGATAGTTGCTAATGTTTAGGTGAACGCACATTATGGGTCTCTGAGCTAAAAAAACAGACAGTGGTAGTAGGTCAAATCCCTTTCCAATTTACTTTTGAATCATTCTGTCTTTCCAACAAGTAAGGTCTAACAGGCCAATAGTTGTGTTTTTCATTCAAGCCCAATCAGTGCCTTAATTAGAAGAAATTCCTCATAGCCTGGTAAGTGGTTAAATATTATCCTTAATATCAAATGTTTTCATGAATAGCTAGTAATACATTGGAGTTAAATAAAAAGAACATTTAACTTAAAGGTGAATTTCAAATTATAATTTACTCACTTTCCAGTATCTCAATTAATCCTCATAAGAATAAACTTATTAGACACTTAAATTAATGCAAAAATGGAAAAACACTGTAAGGAAACATAAATACTTTACAATTCTCCACTTACACCCTTATTACCTAGGGATCTGATATTCATCTTAAAAGCTTCAAATGCCCAAATAGACAAAGATTTTCCTTTTGTTCCTTCCTATAGTCTAGTTCAATGGGATAATTTTGACATTATGTGATTTTGCTTCATTGACTTTAAAATTAATTCTGTATGTGACTCTGCTGAATTAGGGAATGATACCCTAATTAATACCATGTTAACCTAATAAATAGTTTCTATATTGTCTGATTTACAATGTATTATTTGATTTGACAGAATACAGTAGCCTGTGGCTTACTGTCAGTGAGTAGCTTCTGGCAAACAGTCATTTATAGCAGTTAGACTTGTGCTCTGAACTCTGGATAAGGTCTCTATTTTATTGAGTAGATTTGTTGCTTTAAGATAGTTTTGATGTCTGAAATCATTACTTCTGGATATATACAATTAACATCCTTAAAATTATAATAGAGTTTTAAAAATGACTTACACCTTACACTTTTTTATAAAAACAATAGGCTCAAATTCTTCCAAGGAGTATTTCTACAATTGCGGTACGCAGGCCTCTCACTGTTGTGGCCTCTCCCGTTGCGGAGCACAGGCTCCGGATGCGCAGGCTCAGCGGCCATGGCTCATGGGCCCAGCCGCTCCGCGGCATGTGGGATCTTCCCGGACCGGGGCATGAACCCGTGTCCCCTGCATCGGCAGGCGGACTCTCAACCACTGCGCCATCAGGGAAGCCCAACTTTTCTATAATTTTAAGTCACCAAGGTTTTTGGTACACCAGGGAAAATTTGCATAGGAAGAAAAAAGGTTAATGTTTCAAATGTCAATATTTTAATATTAGTCTACTTTAATAAATTTTAGGAAACAATCGTCTCCTATTGATTTAGTAACATTTGTGGATTAATATTTCTATATTATAATACAAATGCACTATAAACAAAAGTAGATAATTTTCCACACAGCAAAATTTGTATAGTAAAGTATGTCTACAAGATTGTATAGTTTTAGAAAACTATAGAATTGGTTTTGGAGTTTCTGTTGCTGAGTGGGGCACCATTTTCTATTGAGTGCCATCAAATCACCTAAAGAAAAATATTTGAGTATAAAATACATGGAACCTTCAACCTTGAAAGATAAAATAGGAAATATAAAATTCTATACAAAAGCCCTGTGTTGCAGTTTTGATTTTGAAGGCTTATTTAATTGAATTTTCTTTGTTTCCCCTCATCTCTAACAAAAGGGGAATTGTGGGTTTTTTTTCTGCCCCTCAACTCAAGCTTCCTACAATCCTGCATATCTAAATTAAAAATAAAACATGCCAGAGACTTCCCTGGTGGTCCAGTGGTTAAGATTCTGTGCTTCCAATGCAGGGAGCACGGGTTCGATCCCTGGTCCAGGAACTAGGTTCCCACATGCCGCACAGCGCAGCCAAAAAATATAAATAAATGAATAAAAATAAAACATGCCAAACTTCATTGATTCTGAGATATACATCTTTTCATATTTCAAAAACTCTGAATCAGTATACATTTACAATTGATGGCAAGGTTTTTTTCTTTCATAGTGATACATAAAATAATGGTGTGTTGTATAATCCATGCTAGCTCAGATTCGATGAAATCTAATTACAGTTGTGTGAGACGTGGGCTTTGGAGTAAGCTAGTTAACCACAGTTCATAGCTCTTAAACTCTTCCCTAGTCCTGAAATCTTAACTCTGTCAGGACCAAAATCTTCCCTAGGATGTATCCCATGTGAAAACCAGAATTATTATAAGCCTTAACAAGACAGATTAAATACAAATAGAAACAAGTCAGTGGTTTTGTTAGCCTTTAGCCTGTGGCACAGCAGAGCAAAGATCTGTATCAGGATAGAAAGGGTAAAGTTCCTCTTAGTAGCATTTCTCCAGACAAGCAAGAGGCAGATCTCTGATTCCAGTTTTATGCTTATATGCACAAAGAAAGGTGTCTATTCACACCACTGTTATGATTTATATTCAACATATGTATAATTTTTATATGATAAAGAATAAGATACCAGTTTCTCTGTACAATTTCTGAATTACCTACTCACAGATTTAAGAAAATGTAGAAAAGTGTATACTCTTAAACTAGAAGAATTAAACTTTAAATCAAGGATGTTTAACATTAATATTCTTTGGAAATTTCTCCTATCCAACTACCACTCTATCCTCTATTGGAATTATTTAGAAGTACAACTTCAATCATTTGTGTTTATATATATATAATGTGTGTGTGTATAATATATATATAATCTGCAATTGATTATCTAATATGGCATAGCTATTTCAGCTATTTCTAAAGAAGTGTATCTGGAGAAAGTATTAACATTAGGAGAAGTTTGTTTTAGAAGATTTTGATACTATAATGAGCTCTCTATAAGTAACGTTTACTAACACTTTAGGCTTTGGTATTAGGTCAAAATTATGATTTTAGTCCATGTTTGCAGTACAGTGGCAAGAGCAGTGAAGGAATGCAGTGAAGGGGTGAGGAGATTCGAAAGACTGTGGAGGCTCCTTAAAGTAGACTGTCCTGGTATTGAGTTCCAATATATGGTCTGGGTCAGAAGCAAAAATATGAGTGTGAAATCGCTAACCTCCATCATTTTATTGTAAAGAGTGCACTGCAAGCAAGATTCATAGTACCATCATAATAGTTAATCAGTTTGGGTTCTTAGAGATGTAGTCACATTTCCCTAATATATTTATATATTGAATACACACATGGATCTAACTAGATTACCACTCCTGGCCTGGATCTGATTTAAGGTGCATGAGCACAAAATTCCCAAACTGGAAGAGTAGATCATTGACTGTTTTCATCTCCCCATAAATGTTACATGCCATTAACATAATAAAAATCTTAGTATATGAAGTATCTAGGCAAATTCATAGAGACAGACAGTAGATTAGAAGTTACCAGGGACTGCAGAGAGAAGAATATAAAGTTATTGCTTAATGGGTACAGAGTTTCTATTTGGGGTGATGAGAAAGTTTGGAACTAGATAGTGGTGACAGTTGCACAGCAATGTGGATGTAATTAATACCACTTAGCTGTACACTTAAAAATGGAAAATTTTAAGTCATATATATTTTACTACAGTAAATAAAAAGTTTTGACCATGTGTGGTTTATAAGTTGTTCAAAGCTAATTCATAGAAATTATAGCTAGTTTAGAATTGTATTTCCTTCACATGAAATAATTAACTAATTCTGTACTTCTGATTGCAAATGTGACATAAATATCCAAAGTTGTTTCTTTTCAGAAGAGAAATTTGGAAAACTTGAAATATGACTGAGAATAACAGAAAAAAATCCAAACAAACTTCTTACTTTAATTGGTTCAGGCTGCATCACAGGTGCAGGCATAGCAATGGCACTTGGAGCATAAACCTGGTGATATGTTGCTTGAACTCCATGATCAGAATAAGGCTATAACAAAACAAAGAAAAAAAATATTGTTTTTCATTTATTAATTAAAAATATTTATTCAGCATTACGATTTACTAGGCATTTTGCTACACAATGGAGAAACACAGATGAGAAACACATTCTCTATCTTTAATTCACTTATAGACTTATCTGAGACAGACTAGTCAAAATTACCCTAAGTCCTATGACACATATCTAGGGATGCATGGGAAAGAAAAGAATTACTTGATGTAGCTTTAGAAAGTTGGGGAGGGGGTCAGGAGAAGTTTTCTAGTGGAGTTTATGCTTGAATTTGAAGAATTAGGGAGAGAAGGTGGGAACAGTATGTGAAAAGGCAGAGAGGCAACTAAGAGCACACCTCATTTGGGAGACCTGTGTAGGTTGTTTGGTACAGCTGGAAGGAAGATTATTCACCGAATGACAGCTGAAAGATGAGGCAGTAGAGTAACAGGAAGGGAACAGATCATGTAAAAGCAGATTTATGGCTTTTCCAGCAGATGGTGGCACTATTCAGTGAAATATGGAATATAAGAAAAGCAAGTTTGATGTTTATGTTATTGTGAGGGGGTTAAAGAGAAGAAGTTAGTTTTGTAACACATAAAAGTTGAGATATTGTAGGACTTCTAGTAGAGGTATACAGTCAATCAAAAGCTATTGTAGATGTGGCTCTAAAGCAGCACTAATAGAAATAATGTGAACTACATGTTAATTAAAATCAAGACAGTCAAAAGGTAAAAACTTCCAGTTATAGGTAAATAAGTACTAGGGCTGTAATGTACAACATGATAAATATAATTAACACTGCTGTACGTTATATAGGAAGGTTGTTGAGAGTAAATCCTAAGAGTTCTCATCACACACAAGTTTTTTCCTATTTCTTTAATTTTCTATCTATATGAGATGATGGATGTTCGCCAAACTTGTGATAATCATTTCATGATGTATGTAAATCAAATCATTATGCTGTACATCTTAAACTTACACAGTGCTGTATGTCAATTATATCTCAATAAAACTGAAAGAAAAATTTCCAGTAGCCATGTTAGAAAAGTAAAAAGAAACAAGTAAAATTAATTTCCAGTAATATATTTTATTTAAATAAATATATTAAAAATATATTAAAGTGTATTCAATATAAAATTAGTGATAAATTTTACATTCATTTTTCATACTATGTCATTAAAACTTGGTGTGTATTTTGCACTTACAACACATCTCAATTCAGACCAGCCACACATTTCAAGTGCTCAATAGCCTCATGTGGTAATGGTTATTGTTGTACTGGAGAGTGCAGGTCTAAAATTCAGAAGTGAGGCTGGGGTTAGAGAGATGAGTATGGATGATAACATCAGAGTGAGTATGTAGGGTGAAACAATGTAGAATCGAATATGAAATCATGGGGAGCAAAAGATCAGCTTACAAAGGAAAATGAAAGGAGGTAAAAGGATTGCCAGAAGAGAGCAGTATCATGGAAACCAAAGGTAGGAAGAGTTTCAGGGAGTATGTCCAATGTCTCTGACAGGTCAAGAAAGACTGAAAAGAAAGGAAAGTATTTGGCAATTAGGGAATCACTGAGGAACTTTATCAAAGGCAGCTTCAGTGGAAAGGTAATGAAGTAGACTTTAGCAGGTGAGGGGAGAATGGGTAGTGAGGCAGTGGAAATACTAGATGTAGAGTAATTTTTCAAGCTTAGCTTTGAAAGGTAGAAGAGAATTAAGGCATTGGTGGGGGTGTGTCAAAGGATAGTAATTATCTCCTACCAGGTGCTAGGCACTATACAAAGAACTTTCTGTATACAACAACTCTAATCTTTGCATCAATCTTGCAAAATAGATTTTCCGGATGTCTTTATGTTATTAATGTGGATATTACAAAACCAACCCTGTGAAGAGTTAAGTGATTACTCAAAGAAACACACTAGTAAGTGGTGAAGCTATGAACTAATGGAGAGAAAATGTCTTAAAATACATGAGAAAAGAAGGATAATAGTGTAATGAGGTCCCTGAGGAAGAGGGAAGTTATAGTATCCAGAGCAAAGAGGCACAAATAACCTTGGGTGAGAAAGGTTACTAAAAAAATATAAGAAGCTAAGGATGGGTTATGAGTCAGGTAAGTTTGTATGTTGGGGACTGGAAGCTGAGTTGGTTTCCACAAAGTAGTTTCTATTTACTTTGCAAAGTAGAAGGCACTATATTCTAAGAGTGAAGGGGGAAATAGCTACTGAAATAAGTGAGAAATAATGTTAATTCATTTTTATATTTTAGGGAATCTAACTATCAAACTCATAAGAACAAGCCCTGTGTTTTTTAATTTTAGGGAAAAAACACTTAAAATATAAACCACCCCACCCTACTTATTAAGTTATATATTAGACTTATATCTTCTACCAGAAACAATATTAAAATAAAAATATGCTTATATCATTTTGTATGGAAATATCATAAAATTAATGGTATAAGTTATAAGCTAATAGAAGCAATAGTTCCAGAAAAGTCTTATTAGAGTCCACTAAATAGTGAAATATAACCTGATAAGTTACCTGATGTCAGGAATTAAGAATATGGTTCAGTGCCAAAGTAGATTATGGCTAAAAACCTAATGTAAAAGCATTCTTACCTCACTGTTCCCCTCCTTGAAAACCAGAAAACAACAAAAAGAACAAAAGATAGATTTTAAAAATGCCATCATCAAGTAAACGAGGAAGTGTCCACGATCCTGAATCACAATGTAGAATGTCTGCCAAATGCTATGCAATTTGGACCAATACAAGGGAGAATTCTGAAGCCTGAGGAAGGTTATAATTTCCCTGAAGGTAAATGTTCTGAAAGGCCTATTCAAAGATTCTTTAGAGTCTCAAGTGTAGGGGTGTGTCAGGCCAAGGCAGAAGGAGGAAAGATCTTCACAGAGATCCAATTTTACTTAATAGCAGGGGAGGCAGAATTGAAGGAGAAATAAGGTTTTCACTATTTTGTGGTCTACTACCTTGCATTATAGCTGAGGAACATTGCTGGAGGTGAAGCAGGGTGCAAGTGGAAAGTGAAGTAACAATTATTACACCCCCATACAGAAAATCTACAAAAAAAGAGACTGCCAGGAGCCAAATGATCTCCAGAATGCTAAAAACTGAGGGAAGAGCATCTCAAGCAGGAGACATAAGCAGACTTGGTGGTAGGCTGTTTAAGACAACAGCATGCTTCTCCTACCCTGTATTTCAAAAAATAACTGGCATCATTTAAAGACATGTAAAGATATGAAGGAAAAGGAAGCAACCTAAGACTCTTCTCATCCTCTCCAACTCCATCAAGGGAAAAGCAAAAAGGGGAAAAAAAAGAAAAAGATGAGAAATCACTCCAGAAAATAGTAGAAAAGTTCAGATAAATATAATTCTTTAGCTCTTAAAGAAATTATAATAACATGATCTCTATAAAGAGCTCCAAAAAGATTTTAAGCCAACAGACAACATTTACAGGCAATGATGTAAGCAAAGCGTCAGAGTTTGGGATAAAAAAGATAAAAATAAAATAGAGATGAAATCTTCATTAGTCATAATAAAAAGTAGACTAAACACAATGAAAAATATAGTCATAATTGTCTTGAAAAAGCATATAAAACATTAAAAACTACTATGATAAATTACCTCAGAGATGACAGATATGAAAGACAAAAAAGAGATCTAACATATACATAAATGGTATTCCTGAAGAAGAAGAAACACACTGGAATAAAAAATTTTTTTTTCAAAGTTCTAACAGGAAAAAAGAAACTGAAATAAAAAACTAGCCTGAGAGTCAAAGGAGCAAATTGTGTCCCAGGAAAAATATTATAAAGACTGATAAATTCCAAGACATATCCTGGTGAAGTGATTTCAAGTTAAGACAGACTTTTCAGGCACGCAGGAAGAAAAAGCAAATTACGTATAAGGGGTAAAGTCAGGCTGGTTTCAAACTTCTTTACAGCTATACTGAACATCAGAAAACAGTAGACTAGAAGTTCTAAGAGAAAAAAGTGTTGTTATGGGTTGAATTGTGTTCTCTTAAAACTTATGTGTTGAAGTCCTAACCCCCAGTATGTCAGAGTATGACCTTCTTTGGAGAAAGGGTCTTTACAGAAGTGAGCAAATTAAAGTATGGTCATTAGGGTGGAAACTAATACAGTATGACTGGTATCCTTATAAAAATGGGAAACTTGGACCTAGAAACAGGAAAGATAATGTGAAGACACAGGGAGACAGTGGTCATCTACAAGCCAAGAAGAAAGGCCTGGAATAGATCCTTCCCTCACAGTCCTCAGATGGAACCAATTCTTCCAACACCTTGATTTTGGACTTCTAGGCTCCAGAACTGTGAGAAAATACATTTCTATTTTTTAAGCCATCCAGTTCATGTACTTTGTTCCAGCAGCCTTAGCAAACTTATACAAGTATGATGCAGCTATTTTATAGCTAGTCTTAACTTCTTTCAGACTTATAGACAACAAACATGTTGAACAAACAAGGATGTACAAACTCAGAGAGTATATAGCACATATAAGCCTTCTTTAACAAAGACTGCTTGCAGATTCAGTCAACCGAGTGATAAATGGAGGGTGAGATGAAGAATGGAGAAATTATAGTAAAAGTATTGATAGTAAACATTAAGATCCAAAATTGTGGAAATTATTGTTCCAGAAAAATTATGTTATAAACCTTAGCAATAATAATAATAATTACAAAAATGCACTCAAATTGGGATGTGGGTATTAATAGATACCCAGTAGGTACCCAATCTTTCACAACATATTTAAAACATACGATGTACAATTTCTGGCATATAGATGATGAGGTTATTAGTAATGGTTTGCAAATATAATTTAAACACATGGAAAATAATATTTACAGTTTACAGTTATAAAATAAATTTGATTTACATTTTTGAAGGAAGAATTTTTTAAAGATTATTTTCTTCTTTGACTTCATTTTTATACACTTTTAATTGACAGACTGTTAGTAACAATACAGATTGACAGGCAAACCAGAAGGAGAAGCATTTATCTTACTCTTTCAAGGGGACTGAGTCAGGGAATAGCCTAGTAAAGTGAACAGATTTGAGAAATGGTTCAGAATTAGTTAGTGAAGAAGTCTAAGATGAAGCCTTCTTAGATATAAAAAAGGGGAAGAGATGTGAATAAATCAAAGAAAACATAAGATATTCAACCTCAATGAGGGTCTTGAATAAATATCTTTAGAAAAGAAAAATAAATAAGTGTTAAGAGGAAGTGGTTATAGATAACTTACTTTGAGACTAACACATACCTCTTGAACTGAAGCTTCCATCAGAGACAGCGGAGGAGGAACATATCCACCATCCTGTGCAATTTCCACTGGTTGATAAATAACCTCAGAAGGTTGCAGGTGTAAGAATGGAGCAGAAGAGGCAGGAGACTAAAACACAAAACCATACTTCTAATTAAAATCAGATTGGTTATTTCAATTAAAACAAATGACTTACCCAACACACGAGAGAAATATTGGTTTCACATTTTCCTAAAGTTGTTTTTCAGGGACAGCACAGAAGTATCTTAGCAACAAACTAGGAACTCTGGGTTGTTATAAATTCCAGTTGTGTAGATGTTATTAATAACTTTATCACTTATAAGTACTAAAATTTCTTAGCACTTTAGAATCTTATATATAAATTAAGATAATCATTAAGATCACAATTAAAGGTTGTAATAATATAACCTATAGTATTTAAATTGTCATAAACGTCTATTCTCGGCTTTCTGACTTCCCATGGAAGTGGGACATATCATTAAACAATCTTTTTGATGGTACACTATTTGTTATCAAAAGTTGGGAGATGGAATACTTATTTAGGAGCATAAATAAAACAAGCAAAATCTGAAGTAAAGCTAGAAAAATGCTAAATTTTCTAATAATACTAATAGTAAAAAGAAGTAAATTTTCATTTCAGTTTACATAGCGCTCACTTATTCATAAAATGCTTTCACTTACATGATCTCATTTGACCATCACAAAAATCATGTGAGAAAACTTTCAACAGTATAGTATCATTACTTCCACTTTGCAAATGAGGAAGCTGAGAAATAAAGTGAGTAAATGAATTGCCAAATGTATCACAGTTAATAAATACAAGAGGAAGGTCTCAAATCTAGTTCTCCTGACTTAAATATTCAGGCAGTCTTCACAAAAACAAGGAAAAAATTTAATATTTACCTGAGGAACACCCCACTGCCACTGACCTGGTAGACACTGTGCAGGGGCCTAAAATGAAAAAAAAAACACCCACCCAGATTATAAACAAGGGTTAAAACTGAATATCAACATGCGATAGTATGAAGCTGGACCCCTACACCTCAAACCATATACAAAAATTAACTCAAAATGGAACAAAGATCTAAATGTAAGAGCTAAAACTATAAAACTCTTATAAGAAAACATAGGTGCAAATCTTTGTGACTTTGAACCAGGTAATTAGAAAAATTATGACCTCAAAAGCACAAGCAACAAAAGAAAAAAAGGATAAACTGGATTTCATCAACCTGAAAAACTTTTGTGCTTCAGAAGACACCATCAAGGAGGTGAAAATAAACCCACAATATTGGAGAAAATATTTACAAATTATAAGAAACTTATAAGATTGTAAGAATCTGATAAGAAACTTGTATCTACAATATACAAAGAACCCTTATAACTCAATAGTAAAAAGTAAGTAACCCAATATAAAAACTGGTAAAGGATATGAATAGACATTTTCTCAAAGAAGATATACAAAAATGGCCAATAAGCATATAAAAGATATTCAACATCATTAGCCTTGGGCTGTGGAAATCAAAACTACACTGTGATATCACTTCACATACACAAGGAGGGCTATAATCAAAAAGGTAGATAATAAGTGTTGGCAAGGATGTGGAGAAATTAGAACCCTCATAAACTGCTGGTGGGAGTGTAAAATGGTGCAGCCTTTGGAAAGTATGACACTTCCTTAAAAGGTTAAACACAGAGATACCATATGACTCAGCAATTCTACTCCTAGGTATAAGATCTTAGAGAAATGAAAACGTATGTCCACACAAAAATCTGTACATGAATGTTCATAGCAGCATTATTTGTAAAAGCTGAAAAGTGGAAACAACCCAAATGTCCATCAATGTAAGACAGATACACAAAATGCGGTATATATCCAAATAATGTCCAGAACAGGCAAATCTATAAAGACAGAAAGTATATTACTGGTTGCCTAGGACTGGGAGGAGGCGTAAGGGGAATACCTACAAATGGGTAAGCTTTTTTTTTTGGTGGTATGGTTGCATAGCTCTGTGAATTTAGTAAAAACCACTCTGTTGTACACTTTGAAAAGATAAATTGTATGGTATGTGAATTATATCTAAATAAAGCTGTTATTTAAAAAAAAAGAGGGTCAAATTACTTAAGGTACTTATTGTAAGATGATAATATAGAACATAGACTTATTATTTCTTAAATTAGTTGTATTATTCCTTAATAATAAATGTTTTACTTTTAACTTATTCTCCACATTTAAAAAGGCTTTTTTTAATTATTAAAGTAAAAAAACAGAAAAAAAGAAGATCCCATGAATCTACCATCTAAACTGTTAATTTCATGCTGACCACATCAATTTCTAATGGATTACATCACTGTGTTATAATGATGACCAAGATAACGTGAGGTCTATGTTCTGTATACCATATTAAAAAAGGCAGGATAATGTATAATCTCTTAAGATAATATTTTAATAAAAAATCTGAAATAAAATGACATATATGTAGATTTGTTAGATAAATAAAATCACTATCTACTTATGAAGTAAGAAATACAAAGGAGATAAATACTGATTGAACCAGGCATTATCTGATTTGACTAACAAAAATTTCTGTTTTGCTTGCTAAAGGATGCTGCTTATTTATTATTTTTTTGTAAATTTAAAAAATTTTTATTGGGGTATAGTTGTTTTACAATATTGTGTTAGTTTCTCCTGTACAGTGAAGTGAAGCAGAGTTCCCTGTGCTATACAGCAGGTTCTCACTATTTATCTATTTTATATTGACTAACAAAAATTGATAAAACTATCAATCTCAGAATTTGTAAAAAAAAAGAGCAAGGGAAGATATTATCAGAGTGGCAATTTTTAGGGCAGAATGATGATGAATAAATATATAACTGTAAAGAAATATGTGAAGTGAAATTATTTCTTACATTGCAAAATACTATGTTACAAATTGGTACAAAAATCTTTCCCGAGTATATCTAGGTAATATACTTCCAATTTTATAATTTGTGCCAAGTGGAAAACCAGAGCCAAAGTATAAAATTAAATTGTATCAGAGTTCTATTCAGAATACGTCTATGTCATGTATGTATATATGTAATCAATTAATGAAGGAGGAGCTGGTCTCCACAAGGTGCAAGCAGAAAGAAAGCAACTTTAGTCTTTCTCATCCCTGGCACTTTAAAAGCATTGTGTTGAAGCTAGTGGTTACCAGTGGTGAGAGGGACAGGGGGAGGGGCAAAATAAAGGTAGGGGGTTAAAAGGTACAAACTACTATGTATAAAATAAATAAGCTATAAGGATATATTGTACAGTACAGGGAATATAGCCAATATTTTATAATAACTATAAATGGAGTATAATCTATAAAAAATTTGACTCACTATGTTGTACACCTGAAGCTAATATAATCTTGTAAATCAACTATATTTCAACAAAAATAAACTTTTCAAAGGGTAAAACAAACAAACAAACAAATAAAAACCACTGTGTTGAGCTGTTTTTCCTTGCCCCTGGATAAAAATTAGGATAGATCACTGTTTGGCGTGTGGCAGATTGCAAATGCTGACACTCTGGTTAGGTACTTTGTTCCTTTGGTGATCTCCCTGCTGAGAACTTCTGACTGCAATTCTAGACCTTGATTCTAGGACTCTACTTCACACAGATATTTTTCTCTCCTGGGGTCACCTTAAAGTCTTTTGGAAAGAGTCTCTTCTGTGAGGTTCATATCTTGCTCTTGGGAAACATAAACCTTTGCTGCTGTGAGACGTGCAGCACATTCCTACCGTAGCCTTCTCTTCTGGCTCTGCCTCCATAGACCACTCCAGCTTCTTCTTCAGGCTTTTTTTTTAAGGAGAGGTCACGCCCAAGTGATACTGTCTCACAAATTTCAGGGGACAAATATTAAACTCTCTTAGTCATTCTCTGAAGTCACCTTCACTTGGTTGAGGAGAATGGGAAATGCCATAGCACTCTAACAACTCTCTTGTTAAAAAGCCCTCATTACCAATCTCCCTTTTTAACCTCATGCTTTCACATGCTCCAGGTGGGCAATAAGCTAAGGGTCCCAAAACTGGTTTCACAACTTTTGGCTTGTCATGTTAAATGCCCTGGTACTTAATGTTGTCTTTGAGGCCTCTCAAAAGTTTGAATTAGGAATAGTCACACAACATATATACTTTATTTATTTTTAATTTTGGCTGTGTTGGGCCTTTGTTGCTGCACCCGGGTTTTCTCTCGTTGCGGCAAGCGTGGGCTACTCTTCATTGCAGTGCACGGGCTTCTCATTGCGGTGACTTTTCTGGTTGCGGAGCACAGGCTCTAGGTGTGCAGGCTTCAGTAGTTGCAGCACGCAGGCTCAGTAGTTGTGGTGCGTGGGCTCTGGAGCACAGGCTCAGTAGTTGTGGCACTTGGGCTTAGTTGCTATGCGGCATGTGGGATCTTTCCAGACCAGGGATCGAACCCGTATCCCCTGAATTGGCAGGCAGATTCTCAACCACTGCACCACCAGGGAAGTCCCTACATATATACTTTAAATAAATGCCATTAAGTTACTTTCATTTTTACTAAGTGAATGAAACACTTTAGATAATTTTATATTTAGCATAGTAACAGAATTGAAAAATAAGTGACCTCCCCAAAACCTAGTCTAACACTAAAAATAATTCCAGTAACCGTAACATTTCATGTGGGTCTATTTTAAAAGTCTAAAATGAAAAAAACCCCCCCAGAAATAAAGTCTCTTCCACTAGTTCAAAGGTATAAAGGAATGCGATATTATTTGTGAATGCTACAGACAAGAAGTTGGCAAACGTTTTCTGTAAAGGGCCAGAGGGTAAATATTTTAAGCTTTGCAGGCCGTATATCTCTGTTGCAACTACTTAACTCTGCCACTGCAGCACAAAAGCAGCCACAGACAATATGTAAACAAATATGGCTGTGTTCCAATTACACTTTATCTACAAAACACCAAAATGGTCTGGCATTAGAGTTCACTTACCCTCAGTCTCCCACAAGAATTAATGAAAAGAGTGTTGGTTAACTAAAAGGGACTGTCATAATATAAACCATAATATATTATTTATTCTAATATATACTTATTAAACTGACATAATGGTCACAGTAGCATTAAACAAATATCAGCTTGTGGTCCAACATCTTTATCTAACTTAGGGAATTATTTCTATGCTAACCAGGGGAGCAAAACTGACCTCATTACATTTGATAAAAGGAAGTAAACAGTCCATCTTCTTGTATGACATTGTTTAGATCCCTCATCAAAAAAGAATGCCACTGTTATCAAGGCTTAACTACCTCTTTTTAATTACGAGAGTATTTGCATGAGAAAGATTAAAATGAAACTTACTCAAAAAAGGACAAAGTATCAAAGATCTTCATTGTAATTTAATGTTTACCTGGTAGTGATTTGCAGGTTGCTGATAAACGGGCTGAGCTGCCATCACAGTGGAACTAGATATAGAACGTGACTATAAGAGGAAAGAAAAAGAAAAATTATTTTAGGCAAGATTCTTTAAAATAGTTTATAATGAAATTTATCTCACATTGTTACCTAAACCCAGTCAACTTACGGTTTATGATTGGAAATGTCATTTTTCCACCTCTTATTGATATTATTACAACTCCACTTTAAGTCTATTGAAATTATCACAGTATTTCTACTTCCATGTGGTTTCATTTCCATAGTAATGCTAAAACAACCACCAGAAAAGTTGCTTTTAGTCCAAATATTATGAAAATACAGTTGTAAGAGAATGTTTAGAGGAAAAATGGCAGCTGGACTTAAGGTGACACTGCCTATTTCCATTGTGGAGACCAGCAGTAGATAATGTTTACATAGCATTTAGAACTGAATGAATAATCATATCTGATTTTGCCACTAATTTCCCATTATTTATGAATAATCAACATCCTATTCCTTTGTTATACATTTAATTAAAGCAAATACATTATTTATTGAAGAATTTGTTAAATTCTATTTTATCATTTTGATATTTAAATGAGATAGTCATCCAATAAATTTACAGGTGATTTATTACGTCTTAAAAAAGTACATGTAACACTTGATTATTCAAATGGAGTAAACCCCAAAATAGGCTATTTATTTATTTATTATTATTTTAAAAATTTATTTTTGGCTGCGTTGGGTCTTCGTTGTTGCACGTGGGCTTTCTCTAGTTGCGG
Organism: Delphinapterus leucas; assembly: GCF_059928025.1. Lineage (NCBI taxonomy): Eukaryota > Metazoa > Chordata > Mammalia > Artiodactyla > Monodontidae > Delphinapterus > Delphinapterus leucas. The sequence continues at coordinate 37,775,810 of NC_143136.1, read as the reverse complement.
CCAGCAGGGGCCACTCTTCGCTGCGGTGAGCGGGCTTCTCATTACAGTGGCTTCTCTTTGTTGCGGAGCATGGGCTCTAGGCACGTGGGCCTCAGTAGGTGTGGCACGTGGGGTCAGTAGTTGTGGCGCACGGGCTTAGATACTCTGCGGCATGTGGTATCTTCCCAGACCAGGGCTTGAACCCCTGTCCCCTGCATCGGCAGGCGGATTCTTAACCACTGTGCCACCAGGGAAGTCCCAAAATAGGTTATTTAAAATCAGATCATTAGAAAAACAGGCAAATTGTATTACAAAATAGGTAAAATAGGCTTTAATGATAGCAATTAAAATTCAGTTTCTAACATGGGATCTAATTTGCATTGTTTTGTTTTAATGTTCACCCCTCCCCCCAAAACTGAAGAAAAGTATCATAGTTTTGCATAATTTTCAGACTATCATGTGCTAATAAAATTGTACCACAGATTAACATTAGAAAATAATAATGTAATTTATATTAATAGATTAAAGGAGGAAAAAATGATAATCTAAGCAGATACAGAAATTGCATTGTTAAAATTCAATACCCTTTCATGATAAAAACTCTTAGTAAACAGAATAAAAAGTAACTTCCTTAATTGACTTCGGGCAATAATTCTCAACCAGGTGCGACTCTGCCCACCCCCCACCCCCGCCAGGAAACATTTGGTAATATTTTGGTTTTCATAAATGTAGGGAGGCTAGGATACTGCTAAAAACCCTGCAATGTACAGCACAGTCTCCCACAAAAAAGAATCAGTTATCTGGCCCAAAATGTCAATAGTGCTGAGGTGGAGAAACCTTGGTTAAGGTTAAGAGTATCTTAACATATATATGTAGGTTTTGGAAGATACTCATAAAGCTTAACAGTGAGTTACTGAACTTATTTCTTTTTTTAAGAAGAAGTGTCATATAAATACTGTAGCAGAGACATTGCCAGTCAAAAACTTGATGAGAAAAAATGAGAAACAGAAGAGCAGAAAGAAACAGAAGTATTCTGAGTCCTAAATGATCGCCTATATGAGAGTTTGGGAGGGTTACTGATAAAATATCAACATTTACAAATCAAAAGCATTACTACACACCAGTCACAATCTATTAGGAAGTGTGATTAAAAAAATACATGATTCATAAAAGCAACAAGAACTACAGAGTACCTAAGAATAAATCAAACAAAAGATACGCCAAACTTTTTTTACAGAGAAAGAAAATTTTATTGATGGATGGAAACTCTAAATCATGTTTATGAATGGGAAAATTCAGTATTATGCCTAAATGTCCCAAGTTAATCTATATATTTAATGCAATTCTAACAAAAACTAAGGTTTTTCACAGAGCTGAACAAGCTGAATTATGAAACTTATATTTATAAAAGCAAAGACTTAAGGATAGATGAGGGACTCTTAAAGAACCGAGTAAGACTATGGCCCTATCAGATTTTAAGACTTATTATAAAGCAACAGGAATTAAAACAGAATTGGGCAGGGCAAACAAATACACCAATGGAACATAACAGAGAGCCCAGAAAGAGACTCCACACACAGAAACTCAGCATTTGACAGAGGATTCATTTCAAAACAGTGGAAGAGGATGGATTAGTCAACATGTAAACTGCAGATTTAGAATCTAGATGTGAAAAACAGCAACAGCATAGTATTTTTTTTAAAAAAACACTAAAAGCTGAAACCATAAAACATTAATACATCTATCAATATTAAAACAAAAAACTTGTGTATCACAAAAAATACCATAAAGTTAATGGACAAGCCACAAATTAAAACATATTTACAACCCATAGAACTCATATAATGAACTCAAGAAAAAGATAACAATCCCAACAGAAAAAATGGGCAAAAGAAATGAAGAGGCAGCTCATAGAAGAAACTGAAATGGCAAATAAATATATGAAAATATGTTTAATCTTACCACTGACTAGGCAAATGAAAGGTAAAACAAGATACCATTTCATAATAATATTGGCAAAAATACAAAAATCTAGTAAATTAAAGGACTGGCAGATTATGGAGAAATTGAAGCTCTCATAAACTGTTATCTAACCTTTATACTGGTACACTTTAAAAAGATATTTGGGAACATTTAGTCAAAGATGTGTATAGTCTATAAAGGTGAAATTCTACTTGTACATGTATGTCATAGCCTAGACCAATGTCGGAGAACACAAAAATCTTCCAGTGGTGCATGAGCATGAATAGGTTTAAGAGTATTAATTTTCAGATATTTCATATGGTCTCCTTTCTGATTTGATCTGTCTGTGAATGTATCTGTGTACAATGGATTCTTCTTTTCAAAACTCCCCTTTTACAACACTTTTCCCCTTCACTATGAAAGGCACACTCTCACTCATTCTGGATCTTGCTATAATGCTTTGTTCTGGAATGTATACATTAACAGAGCATCAAACAAACAGACAATTCAAAAAGGCAATGCCCTTGAGAAACAGGAAAGAGCAAAGCAAAAAGAGTTTGTATAAGAAATATTAAGGGGAAGATGGTACCTTATTTCATATCCAGGGAACAAAATAAATTACAAGATGGTCACAGGGATACATATTAATTCATTTATTTGAACTTAAAAATAGAGTCAGAAAAAAAAATAGAGTCAGAATTTTCTAATAGAGTAAGTTTTATTTGATTGGTTAATTTTATTTGGTTGACTAGTTTTGTTAACTGAATTATAGAGCAGGCATTTTCCATTTTTTTTTCTTTTTTTTATTGTGAGATATTTGACATATGACATTATCCTAGTTTCAGGTGCATAACATAATGACTATGTGTATATATATATATATATATATATATATATATATATAAAGAATGAATGATAACCACAATGAGTCTAGTTAACATCCATCACTACATGTGGGACATTTTCCAGTCTTAAATGAAATCTATAGCTACAGACTTTTATAAAATATATATCTAAAGCAAACCTACAATATATAATATGTCTAAATTATTTAAAATTATGGTAAATTTTAGATTTCAACTTAAAAATGAGAGTATTCATAATTTTTCAAAAATATTTTAGAGGATATATAAGCAAAAAACTTTGAAGATTACTGTCCTAGACAAACTCTCACACAATATATACAAAATCTAGATGTTCAATTTAGTCTGCTTAAAAAAATTTTATACTTTGTTTATTATTTATTTACTGTTATGCAACTTGCAACTTTTCTAAGTGGGGTAATGTATTATAATAAATAATTGTATTTATTATATTTGTATATTCAATATATTATAATCATAAACAATATATTAATTATATTTATAGAATTATATTCATACATATATATTCTTCACTCTCAGACCTACTAAATGTAGATCAGTAGGGGTTGGTTCTGCCCATTTTTTAAAAAAATTTTTTGAATTTTATTTTTTTATACAGCACTTTCTTATTAGTCATCAATTTTATACACATCAGTGTATACATGTCAATCCCAATTGCCCAATTCAGCACACCACCATCCCCACCCCCCCGTGGCTTTCCCCCCTTGATGTCCATATGTTTGTTCTCTACATCTGTGTCTCAACTTCTGCCCTGCAAACCGGTTCATCTGTACCATTTTTCTAGGTTCCACATACATGCGTTAATATACAATATTTGTTTTTCTCTTTCTGACTTACTTCACTCTGTATGACAGTCTCTAGATCCATCCAGGTCTCAACAAATGAATCAATTTCGTTCCTTTTTATGGCTGAGTAATATTCCATTGTATATATGTACCACATATTCTTTATCCATTTGTTGGTTGATGGGCATTTAGGTTGCTTCCATGACCTGTCTATTGTAAATAGTGCTGTAAGGAACATTGGGGTGCATGTGTCTTTTTGAATTATGGTTTTCTCTGGGTATATTCCCAGTAGCGGGATTGCTGGATCATATGGTAATTTTATTTTTAGTTTTTTTAAGGAACCTCCATACTGTTCTCCATAGTGGCTGTATCATTTTACATTCCCACCAACAGTGCAAGAGGGTTCCGTTTTCTCCACACCCTCTCCAGCATTTGTTGTTTGTAGATTTTCTGATGATGCCCATTCTAACTGGTGTGAGGTGATAGATACCTCATTGTACTTTTGATTTGCATTTCTCTAATAATTAGTGATGTTGAGCAGCTTTCATGTGCTTCTTGGCCATCTGTATGTCTTCTTTGGAGAAATGTCTATTTAGGTCTTCTGCCCATTTTTGTTCAGAAAAAAACCAAAACAAAACTCCACATGTGATTCTCTGAACTTGTGGAATATGACCATAGAATGTACCCCAAGAAAGCTCCAAACGGATTAAAGACTTAAATATAAAGTAAAATGAAATCATGGAATAACTAGCAGAAAGTAAATCTGATTAGTTGTCAGATCCCTAGTGGGGTAAAATTTTAAGTGATGAAGTAAAATGAAAAAATTAATTGATTCAGTTATAAAACTTTTAAACTCAGAAAGAATGAAAAAGATTAAATAATACTGTATAAAATTTATATATAAAATGATGAAGTTTTGATTGTATATTGTCATGCAAATTGATTAGAATAAAAAATAGGACCTCGATGGTTAAATTTTAAAAAATCACAAGCAATTTACAAAGAGTACATGCAATATCAAAACTGCATTGAAAATACTTCATCTTACTAAATTTTTTTATTGACGTATAGTTGATTTACAATGTTGTGTTAGTTCCAGGTGTACAGCAAAGTGATTCAGTTATGCATATATATATAACTGTTTTTTCTGAATCTTTTCCCTTAGAGGTTATTACAAAATATTGAGTATAGTTTCCTCAATGTAGCCTTGATTGTAGAAAAAAACTTACAATGTCCCTCAATAGGGGAATATACACTCATACAATGGAATATTATAAAAAATTTAAATAAATGAACTAGATATGCTAGGATCAACATGGTTTAATCTCAAAAACATAATGTTGACTAGGAAAACCAGATTATTTATATGGTGTTTAAAAACCACCTAAAGCAATACTATGTATCTATTGTTTAAGAATCTCTACATCTGTAGTAAAAACATATAAAATGGACAGAAAAGATACTCTGGTTAACCTCTAAGGAGGAAAAGAGGGTAAGATAATTGGGGCAAGGAGACTTTACTTGAATTTGTCATATTTTATTCCCCCTATTAAAAGAACTTAAGTAAATATGGTAAAATGTTAACCTCTATTAAATTTGAGTGGTAGCTACATGGCTGTCATTATTTGTAATTGTCTGTGGTTGAAATATTTCAGAAATAAAAAATTTAATAGTAATAGATGGAAACCCTTCTAAAATGAAATTACTTACAGGCCAAGGTGGTGGGACAGAAGTTACCTCTGGAGTATGAAAATAAGCAACACCATTATGATAAGTGTAAGGATATCCAGTTGAAGTTGTTAGATACATTGTTCCAGCAGCTGGCATTACACTGGAACCTAAAACAAAGTGTAAATAGTAATAACTGAAATGTTCAGTTTGACATTTAAAAATGTAATTTCTGAACAATGGAAGATGTTTATCTTAACACATATATATAGTTACAGTAAAAATTGAATGTTATAAGTTCTTTAAAAAATTCCATATGTTAAAGTATCTTTGAAATATATATTTTCAAACTCACTACCTTAGAGCTTTTGTTAGCTTAAGGTAAATGAAAGAAAAAGAAACAAGTTTAATAAGGAATACTAAAAATTCACCAATTCAGATTTTAATACTAGTATAATGAAACACAAAACTTAACAATTGAGGTTATTATCAGCAAAGTCATTATTTTTACAAATATAAATTACATACAATTTAGAGTTTCCTGAAGACTATAGACACTGTAGTGAAGTTCCTAAGATCTTAGTAAGACTGTCTATTTGTAAAAGGCCAAAGAAAATGGAGGCAGTGAAATCAGACAACATTCTACTTTCCTCAAGACACTTGTTCCACCTTACAAATTCTTTGGATCTACTATCAGCAAGCCCTCACTCATGCTATGACTATATTTTATTCTCTAGTCTCCCTTTGCTACAACTGCTGCTATTACAAACATGACCACAGACCTTTCTGTTGCTAATTTTGGGTCCTCATCTCTTTTCCTAGGTGAAAGTTATATATACCCCTCCCCCAAAAATTAAAAAAAAATTCTTTTTTGTCAGGAGAAGACTTTAAAAATTTTATATGCCAAGTTAGATTTAAGTACTTGACCAACAGGTTATATAAATTACTGAACTGGCAATCCTCCTTCCACTATACTAGTGCTTCTCAAAATTTAAAATTCATTATAATAACCTAGACAGCTTATTAAAATACAAATTCCAGGTCTTTCAAGAGATTTTGATTCAGGAGGCCTGGGATAGGGCCTGAGGAACTGCATTTCGACAGATTCCAAGTGAAGTGTTGGTGGCTGCAAACCACACTGTAGGCAGCACTGGCCTGCCACTCTAAATAGCAGTACTACTTCTCAGCTTTTATATTTTCACCACATTTTATCTAGTATTGTTATAGCATATTTTAGTGGTTCTTAATCCAATGCTTCTGAGAATCTGATGAAAGACACAGACCCTTTTCTCAAAAATACATATATTCAAACAAAATTTTGCACGCAATTCAGAAGGTCTATGGATTCCCCTCCAAAGATCATCAAGGAACCACAGGTTCATCTGTTAAATAAATAAATTTTGAGTGTTTACTATTACAGGGTATTGAACTAGGCCCTAGTGATACAGCCAAAAAGAAAAAAGAAAAAAATTGGGCATGCCATGGCCTCTATCTTCATAGAAGTTAGGTTCTGGTAAGGAAGATAGTCATTAGCTAATTACACAATTAATTAAATACAATTTTGATAAAGACATGAAGAGGTAGTATAGGGTACAATGGTGAACATTTCAAATATATATATATATATGTATATATGTAGCATCTGTGAGGAAATGACATTTGTTTTGGGCTGAGCTTTAAAGAACGAATGGGATGGCAAAGATCACTCTAGGTAAAGAAAATAGTATATCAGGAACACGGTTATGTTCTGAAACTGAGGGAAGGCTAGATGGCTAAAGCATGGAAAGAAAAGAGAAGGACAGCTCGAAATAAGCAGAGAATAACATGATAAGATGTGCACTTCTGAAAGATCACTCTGGCTGCCTTGTGTGTGATAGGTTGGAAGGTAGCATGACTGGATTCAGAGAGACCAGTTAGGAGGCTTTTCTAGAAATTAAGGCAAGCAAAGTGGGTAGCTGGGTCTAGAATATTGGTAATGGAGATGGAAAAGAAGTGATAGATTTGAAAAAAAATGAGATAAGAATCCCTTATATTTTGTAAATATATCTTTAATACTTATTCTTTCTTTGTAGAAAAGTAAAAATAGCTTTGGAGTCAAACTGTCCTGGATTTGAAGGCTAGTGCTACCATTTGGTTAAGTTATTTAACCCCATACTTCTCAAATTTGGGCCTAGCATGGTTATGTCAGGAAATATGAAAAGGCACAGGCTGAACATGGTGATCTTCTTACAGAATCAGTCTTATTCAAACAATTATTTTTAGGAAACATTTTAATAAACAATAGTGTTATAGAACAGAATCCAAATTGCACATGAAGTTTTATATAAACCATGAGACTTTAAAGACAGTTTAAAGAAAATTAAAGAATTTAAAGAAAATTTATAATTCTGGTATGGTGCCATTGGGTTAAGACCCACAACATGACCAGATTAACTTTCCCCTACATTTAAGATTATTTCAGCAGAAATGTTTCTAAAACAATGACTTTACCTTTATAAGCTGAATTTTCTATTTACAAAAATAGAACTAATAATACCTCACAGATTGCTGTAAAGATTAAATGAAATAAATGAAAACCCATAACATTGACCCTTGTGCTGAATAGTTCTTAAATAACTATACATCTGTTTGAAAGCATTCAGCATATTGCTGATTTATGTTCTATTTTTAGCAACTTGTGGGTCATAATATGAACATTACTAGTTGTTCCTACTAATGGTGATAATGGGCTAAAGAACTGCTATTACATGTTATAGCTTAACTCTTGCAACTAACAATAGTAGTCTGAAAATATTCAGCATTCTGCCATATTTACTGCATTCCATTTTGGAGTATCAACTTACTAAGGACACTTCAGTTATCTTCTAAATTAACAAATACTAAGTCAAAATTAAACTTGATATCTGTTAACTTCTAAGTCAAAAACAGAACAGTCCAAATGAGCACAATCTATTAATTTGTTAACAGATGTACAATATCCACCTAATGATTTAAACATCCCAGTAGACACTAGGACACAGCTAAGGAAGAATAAAAAATTGAGTTACAATTTTTATGCAAAGTTTCTCCTTCTAGCCAAAGATTCTGTTGGAGATTTTAATAAATATTATAGGTAAAAGTTAACTGTAAAGATGTCTAACTTAATAAATGGGAAGAGTGGGAAAAAAAGAGTAGAGTCGAAAGCATTACCAAAATTTGAGGAAGGCATCTAATTTAGCCAATTCCTAAAGCTTTAGGGATTGTTTCCTCTGTTAATTATGATACATGTGGTTGGGTTACAGTATGTACCATACAACCAGAGTTTCTGATATTTGTTCTATATTTTCACTTTCTGTAATTTTACTCTAATTTTAAATTACTTTGTTAATTAGAAAATTTTCTAAATAGTAATTAACTACTTTTAATTTCTTTTGTAATTTTAAACTATATTTTTATCATAAAAGATTTTTCCTTTAAAGATGTAACTATATGGAATATAGTTAAACATCATTATTTATATAAATTTTGCCTAGCCCCCCCCACCCTGCAAACTAATATATTTTAATTTGTGGTAAGAAATATTCATTTGACCACCAACTTCACTAAATTTACTTTACTAAATGAAAGAAAGCTGATATTTTAATGAAGTTCTATTAAAACTCTAATATTTCAAAAAAGAACCATGCAAAAATACTGAAAAATACATTAGCTCTCAATACATACGAGGGATCCCTACTTGTTGTTTTCTTATTGCTGGACCAATGTTCAGTTTCTTGTCCTTGTAATTAAGTTTTTCAGCCTAAAATAAGAAAAAATGAATTATTTTATTATCATTCTTTGAAAGTGGCAAGGCATAGTGGAAAGGGCAAAGTCTTTGTATTTAAATAGATCTGGGTGTGAATCTTGGTTCCAGTGCTCTGACCTTAATTCCTCACCTGACAATTTACTAGTTATTAGTGTATGTGAGCAGAGAGGTGAAAAATTTGAGTCGCCTTGCACACGTGGTCCCAGCTAAGGTCAAACACGGTGACACTGTTTTCTTTTTCCATCTTTTATACTGTAAACAATTGTCCTTTTCATGTTCTATTTAGTGTCATGTTTTTCACATTTTTGTGACTTATGTTGGTATTTTTGCTATTTAAAATGGCCCTCAAGTGTAGTGCTGAAGTGCTTGCTAGTGTTCCTAAGTGCAAAAAGTCTGTCATGTGACTTAATGGAGAAAATATGTGCTAGCTGGGTTTAATTCAGGCATAAGTTATAGTGCTGTTGGCCACGAGTTCAGTGTTAATGAATCAAAAATATAAATTAAATATAATATCTTTAAACAGAAGCACCCATAGGACAAAGTTACGTATTGACTGGCTGATGAAAATATTGTGAGCAGAAGCTTGTGGGAACCTAGCCCTGTGTTCTTCTAGGTGCAGCACTTCAATATTTGCTAATTCAGTGTTTGTGGTGATTTTATAGAACACACCATTACAAATAATGAGAATCGACTGCATATGACTTAAATACAATTTAAATAAAATTTTTTCCTAAAAAATTTAAATGTTACAGTTGCCAAATTTAAAGTTATTATATATTGAACTGCAGGCTATAGACTTTTTCTATGAGTGCTCTTAGTTTATATAAAGTTTTTCAGAGGCGGGAAATAATCTCAGATAACCTCACTCTAGGAATCTACATTTGTAGTGTTTTTTAGGAATTCAAAGTGCTATTAACACTTCAGGAAAGATACATCCTTAAATTCTTAGTTTAAGCAAATAAAGTGAAAAATTATATTACAACTTCACAACCATACTTACATAATTATTTGGAATTTGTTTTTCTGCAGATAAAGTTTCTCTTTAATCTTTTTTTCTTAATTCATTTTTTTGGAGACCAATGTCAATCTTAAGATGCAAAGAAGATAAAATTTTTTTTTTTTTTTTAGCAATCAATCATTGTACTGGAACCCTACTATTATTAAATTAATACCTTAAAGGATTAGTTTCAGAGAAAGAAGTTCTAAAAATTAAGTTAAATACACCAAAATATCTTACCTCTTGTAAAATTTTTTGTGCATCTTCTTGTGTTTCAAAAGTGACAAAGCCATACCTAAATAAATGCATTAATTATTATCTTAGAACATTACATTGGAATATATTAAGATTAATTTTTTTTTTTTAAGAATGGCCCATTGTGGGGGACTTCCCTGGCAGTCCAGCGGTTAAGCCTCTGCACTCCCAATGCAGGGGGCATGGGTTCGATCCCTGGTTGGGGAACATCCCACATGCCTCAAGGAGCAGCCAGAAAAAGAAAAAAAACAAAAAAGAAAGAATGGGCCATGGTAGGAGTGAACATTTTTCCTTGGTGCACCAGTATGCAAAACTTAGGAGAATCATTCACAGCTTATCACTGTCACCTCCTCTTAAAGGGAGGGGCCTAAAAGAAAAAAAACAACTCCGGGGATCTTGAAACAGTTTCAGACCTGAGCTGTAAGTAAGGCAGGAAAGCATGAGAGATTTGTATTCTGGTTTACAAATTGGGATGCAATAAATTTCAGTCCAGAGCACTAATCTCCTTTTAAAATGATAAAAGTTTGGTTTAAATAGAAATCAAAGTAGAAAAAAACCTTTAACAATTTAAAAGTTTCAACATAATAAAATTTTTTATGTTGGTAAATGAGTATACAAACATATTATTTACTATTATCAGCATACATAAACTGATAATGCAACTATTAGTATATTTCCCAAATAAAATTAATTAAAAATATGTACAACCCAGACTTTATATATGCTTTTTCATATATACTTGTTACCTTCAGAGTATAAATCATATGATCAAGACACAAATACACAATGTATGCCATGTCCAAAAAGCCAAAATAGGTAGAAAAAAAGGAATGAAAGAAATAAAAAGTATATCCCCCGAAAATGTAATCTCTATTTGCATAACTTAAGGAAACTGTTCTGAGTAGTGCTAAACTATTATTTTCCTCAATTCATAATTACTATTATATAATTATGTATTGTGTAATTAGTAAACATTTACTGTTTCTTCAATTCATAATTGCTGTATTATATATGAATTTTCTTTTTTAACAAAGGAATTTCTTTTTTTCTATTTGCCCAAACATTAAACAACGGCTAAAGAAATATTTTTACGTTATTATTAGTTTTTTTTTTTTGGTAGAACACATATACCACCCAGTGGAAAAAGCATAAAATACAGTCTACATTTCTATGTGTGTTTTTCAATGATTAAAAAATGTATATTACAAATTCTATAATAAAATAAATAAATAAATAAATAAAATAAAATAAAATAAAATAAAATAAAAGAGGTACAATCTCACTTCATCCTAATATTGATTGTCAGTCTCAGGAAATATCTCATTTGTTTAAAAATAACCTCTGCAGGATCTCATCTCTTCCAAAGTGTCCACCTGTCATACTTACATGTAGTTTCCCACTAATATAATTTTCCCTCTACCTTATTGGTCCCTTCTTTTATGCCTATAAGTATGTATATATTGTCTTTTTTTCAAGAAAACAAACATAATCCTTCATCGATTTCTTTAACTTTGCAGTCAAACTTCTTAAGCGAGTACCCTATGCAAACTACCGTTTTCTTCTCTGGTATTTGGCTTTTGAATATACCAATCCACTGAAACAGCTCTAAGGGCACTAGACAGTTCTAGACAAATCCTACTGCTTTTTTCCGTTAATTTTCATTCTCCTTGATTTGGCAATTAAAAATCATTCTCATTAAGAGTTATATTTCTCAGATTAGTCCCCTAATTAGGTCTTTGAGGCACAACCTATGGACATTCTTTTGTGTCAGCCTTTTTCAAGTAAAGTTCTCTCTAGTCTAAAGCAGGTATACAATTCCAAAAATATCAGATTCCTTTAGCTTCTGGTTCCTTGGCTACTGGACAAGAGCTACTTGACATTAAGTGCTTATTACCGAACAATGAATGGTCCCTCAGCCTTTGCAAGAATAACTTTCCAATAAATTAAGGAATATTATAGTGTTACTATTCCTCCAAAATACACAAACACACACACACTGAAATCAAAAGGTAGGAGGAAAGAAGAAGGCATGAAACTCTCTTTTAAAAAATGGAACCAAAGTAAATTAGTATACAAAACCTAGTAATCCAATAAAAATACAATTGTCAATTCCATGTACTATCCATAGTGATACTAACCCTTTGGGCACTCCAGCTCTGTCATTTACAATCTTCACTTCTTTTACAGACCCATACTGGGAAAAAAATTTTCTTAAATCATTTTCATTTGTCTAATGGTATAAAAAGAAAACACACAAAAACCATTTTAATTGATAAAAGATGAAACAACTCTTATGCTTGGTTTGGAGACACAAAAGGTAACATAAATAACAATATGGATGTAAGAATGCCTCTCATCATAGAAACAGTGCATGAAACCACTAGGTTATTAAAATCAATATGAATACTTTGCTTTATGCAGAGTTGTTAATACTATGTCATAAAATATTACACTGCAATAAAATATTTTAAGCTGAATTTTTAAAAAACTACAAAGAAAGTTCACTATTTAAAGGAATTCTTGTTCTCTAGTTAGCCAGTTTTTAATAAAATTGTACTAGGCATGGCTATAACTATACTAAGGGCATACTACTATTGGTTCTTGTGATTCAGAGAGGCCCACAGTCATAGCAGTGGAACTAGGTTATGCTGGCCTATACCAGTCACTCTATTTTAATCAGCAGAGTCCCCAGGAAAAGTAAGGTCTTAGGAAGGAAATATATTTCCAAAAGTACCTGAACTCAATTTGTGATAACAACAGAGAGGCTACAAGATTTAAAGTTTTTAGATGCTTTATCTGTACTCAATATACATGTCAGCTAAATACAGACATTATGATGATATGCAAAAAAAATTGAGTCATAATTAGACTATCATGTAGAAGATGCCTACAAAGATAGTTTGGCATATCTGGTTTTAATTGAAATAGTCTCATAATAGACCCATATCACCTTTCTCTAGAGTATTCACACAAAATTCATTGCAATTTCATTTTCTGGTTCAGCTATAAGTGTTTGCCCCCAAGAGGAACTTTAAATATCCATAGAAAAAATTTTTCTTTATATATTTAGGAAAAGACATGCCTAACAGCAGAGCAATATTTCTTGAGTTCCACTGCTACCTCACTACTTACTGGTTTTTAGTTGGTAACCTAAAGCCTGCTAAACTGGATGATGACAAATACTGAGTTAATCTGAGAATAACTGACTGCCTCATTTCAATAAACACAAAATGGAATCAACGTCAGAATAAGGTTTCTATTAGAGACTTGAAAACAAATTAATTCAAACTATTCTCTGATAGAAAAATCACTAGCTCAATTTTGCAGCTCCATTTCTTTGCTGAAAAGTAGAGACAGAAAGTCAAGATGATTAAATATTAAAAAGGATGGGCTGTAGGGTTCTAAAAAGAAGAATTTTGAAAAGTTTGAGACTGCTTGCTACTATGGTAAACTACTTACTTGCTGGAAATTACCTATGGTTTTGCGAAAGGTATAAGTATGAGGGAGAGAACCCTAGCGGTTATGTTAAAGCTATGACTGTATTGTAACAATGGCTCCCAAAGTTCATATTGTAGCTGATTGGCTTCAATAAAAACCTACACTAACCTAGCCATATAAATTATCACATTTATTGATTATTTATTTAAAAGTATACTAAGCTAATATAATATAAATTCTGAACAAGAATATTCAACTTGAATATTTCTGGTCAGCTATTAATATTTGCTACAGAAACAAATTTTTTTAAAAAAATAAGCATTTCATAAGAAATTATTTTCCTTAATTTATTTTTAGTGAACCAATCACATACTTGCTTAAGACTCACAGTTTTGACAAATACATTAAGTGTAACATTTATCTTGAGCAGGAAAAAAGTAATTCCATACAAATTGTGAGAGATTGATCATTGGAAGATAGCAAGTATTAAATGTCAAATATCATACCCTAATTGCACAAGTTTTTTTTTTTTTTTTATTAAGACAACTCTCCCTGAAATTTCCAGTATGTAATATGGAAGCTTGGAAATCCTTCGATATATCCACTTGGAAGTAAGAGTGTTCCTAAATTATCCATGCTTGCCTTTCCTGTAGGTGTTTAACTACCACCACCCACATGGGGGTGCTGCAAAACATCTCACAAAACTATGCCTCTCTGAAAGAGTGAAATGGCTATTACATTGTTTAAACATATTACTGTTAAAATGCTTTATTCTGACTAGGACACAGGCCTTTTTTAGTGATCAAATTCTAAATTAGGTGATAGAAAGCAACCTGCAAAAGATAGAAGTCTAGGAAGTTACTCAGGAGCCTAAGATGAAAGTTGGGATAAAGAAACAGGATTTCATAAAACTGCTGTGTTTTTGTTTTCTTTCTCCTTAATTGAGTCTTCTTTTGAAAATTATAGTCACTCATTATTTGGGCTATTAGAGTGTTATGTAAAAAAGTATAATTAGTGTGGTATGGTGAAATAAAGCATGTGGAGATATGAGTCAGAAAAATAGAATTCTAGTTTTCACTTTGTCACTAAGTAGCTAGGAGCTTATAGATATGTCAGTGAGCCTCAATTTCCTTGTATGTGAAATTGGACAATTATATATACTCTATTTAACCTACATTGTTGTTGAAAAGATTCTTTGTATTAAGACAATTTGAAACCTACTAATCATTATGCAAATAGCAAATATGTTATTTTTAAAGTTGCAGGAAGAAACAATTTCTGAGAAATAAAACACTTCTAATACAAAGAATACACTATGTTGCATGCATAATTAGGTACCTTAAGGTCGATTCCTCCTACAAAGATGCGATTAGGGACCACTGTTCCATATCTTGGGGCACTTGTTGGGTTATTCAAAGGCACAGGTGACACAGGATTAGGGGATGGAGATAATGAATCTGTTTGCATCTGATTCGATGTTTGCTGTAAAATAAAATTCTTTTAAACTCTTAGTACTGGGTATAAGTTTTGATGCAGGATGAAAGCATATATCCTTCAAAAAGATAAGTCATTGACAAAATGTAGTATTTCAGACTTTAATTTTATGCTAATATTATGAAGATTATAATTAGAGCTAATAACTTTTGGGGGCAACAAAAATATAAGAAATGTAGAATTCATTCCTCTACAGAGACGATCTTAAATCTTAAATATATTATTTAAATATACATATGTTAGTTATTATTAACTGTACTATTTAAATATTATAAGCATTAAGAAGGAATATTAAACTCAAAAAGAAGTTTGAAAAAGAGAAGAATAACCCTGGACAGCTAGGAGCTGGCCTGGCACAACCAACTAGGCCCTGGTGTTAGGAGTTGGCCGGGAACTCACAGCTAGGCTGTGGTGTTCTCTTGTTAAGAGAACACCAACATCGGGCAAGGCTCCTCTGTGATTGTGATGGATGAAGATAAAAACAAGATCACTCCATAATCATATCTGTACATTGACAAAAACAAAAGCATTACCCAAACCACAAGAATGACCAAATGTCCTTCTATCCTGCCTGATAAGACTGCTCCTTTTTTTAACAATCACAGCTTTAGCTTCAATCTATTTTTCTTGTCTCCTAGGTAAGAATTAACATACCCAATTATAGAATTACTCCCACCTCCTGACAACACGTATTTCAGAGTAAAGCTTTCTTCATTAAACCCTCTCTAAAAAGTGCTTAATATAAGCTTAAATCCTATAATAAGTTCTTCTAACACTTTGCTGAGAGGCCGCATGGTGTATGTTCTTCTTTGTTGTTAATTCAGAAGATCCAACTTTAATAAACTGCAGGTGTATTTGTGGTAGTCTTTGGCTAAAGGGCATTGACAAGTAAACAGACTCCAACACAAGTTCACGGTTTTTCAACTCTAAAGTCAAATTTTTAAAATGCACTTGGCAATTGGAAAAGTGGACCGATTTAGTAAAAAAAAAAAAAAAAAATTGTATACCTATAACTCATAGGTATAAATTTTTATACTAAAATTTTTATACTAATTTTTTCTTCATGCTAAAGAATTGAGTTCTTATGTTCACAATTCTAAGTCAGGGGACCTAATTTAGATTCTAATAAATATATATTAACATATACACCTTCGCACAATGGCAAGATAGTAGACTCCTCAGGTACACCTGAAAAAAAACAAGGCTTGAGAATAGAATTTTAAAGAGAAACTAATTTAAGAACTTGCTAATTATTCTCCTTCTGGGAACACGAAACAGACTTTTGAGACCCTAAATGAGTGCTTCAAAAAGATTGGAGTTGATGATTTAGATTCTCTGAAAAACAAATTCATGAAAATGAATTTCCAACTTAGATAATGGAGTTGTTCTTTTTCACATTTGCTCTCCTTTCACTTCATTGGCCAATAAAACCATAATCCCTAAATTAATCTCTGCAAGATGTACAGAGAAATGGCTAGGCCAGTAGTGACTATGGGGCTATAGGCTGGACCTTATGGGCTCTATTCTCCATCTAGTCTTAAGGGGGAAAAACACTCCCTAGTAAGGGAGTTCATAAAAACATCTCTTAAACCACAGAGTCATCATATTTAATAATTGCTATGTTGTAGTTGCCAATTAAAGAAACTGGGAATCCTAAAAGCATCCTCCCTGGGCATCTGGACGTTATTTGTAACTTCAGTCACTTTACTTGTAAGACATAGTGCCCAGACTGGATGATTCTGGGATGCTTAGTTTTACTTTTCAAGTGTGGATTTGTATTGCTAGAGATAATAGAACAGCTCTGGTAGATACCATCTTTTCTCTCTGCTGGGTTACAGAATGTAGTCATTACCTATTTGCAAAGTTAAAAAAAAATCAATCTTCATGAAATTCTCTTCTTAAAAACAAAATGAATTCAATGGATGACCTCTTTTGTTCCAAATTTGTTTAAATAAAAGTCAACTCCATTAGTTTTCATTAAGAGAGGACTGACTTGAATGGAAGAGAACAGAGTGCTTTATTTCCAATCTTGAGAAATCAGTTAAATGACACCGAGGAAGGAAAAACATGAACTTTTTACATATCACTCACTTCATTCTTCATTTTCTAAGACTCCTGTTCTATTGTGGGTTCCAACTGTTTTATTTTTCTCCTTACCACTTACCAACATGTAATACCATGTAATTTATTTATTATGTTTGTTGTCTGTCTCTTTCCACTATAATGTAATGTTCAAGAAGGAAGAGGGTTTTGCCTGTTTTGTTCACCACAGCATCTAAAGTAGGGACCATATATAGCACATGTTCAATAAATATTTGTTGAACGAATGAATAAATGAGTAATTTCTTCCTGCTCACGATATGCCAACCCTTAGGTTGTGGGCTGAAGACTACAATATGAATAATAGCCTAGAAAATATTTTAATCTTGGTAGTAACAAGGCTCAGGTAGAGACAATCTTTAAGTTCCTCAGAGAAGGTTAGCGATTCACTGAGTTAATTAAGAAAGCCTCAAATTCTACTGGCAATAATTTTGCAAACGTATGAAAAGCACTTAGATTGGTGCTGTTTTGGGGTTAGAAGTAAGGGTCCTTAGTAAAACTTCTAGTACTAGTTTATTTAAAATTTCCCCCAAAGTAATGTGCCCCCACTGCCTCCTCCCCTCTAAAATTAACCTCGAAATCTATCATCTACTTTGCCAACAAAGACAACAGGAAAAGGGCGGTCTAACCGTCGCAGTTACGGCCTCCGTACTCCTTCCCCTCCGAAGCCAGCAAGCTGAGGCGGTGGGGGAAATGGCTGAGGCGACAACTCCCTTGGGTTCTCTCGGGTCATCATGAACTTGATCACTGTCTCGAGGATCCACCCCCTCCCCACCAAAGTGCGGGAGGGAAAAGAAAGCTAGCCAGCGAGAAATTTTGCCCTGCAAACCCGCCAGCAGCAGTGGCGGGAACCCTCAACGGCACCGACCCCGACGCCTGCCTAGTGTGCAGCCTGCCCTGCGAGCCTCGCATGGCGCTCGTTGATTGGCTGCTGGCGGGCGCCGCGCGGGGCGGGGCGGCACGTTGCCGCAGCCCCTCGGGCCTAAGCGGTCTCCCGCCCCTCCCCAGCCCAGCCCTGTCTGGCTTGGGCGCGCACCTGGTGCTAGAGGTTCCGGTCCGACCTGGGCTAGAGGTTCCGGTCCGACCTGCCGCTACCCAGCCCCGCCCCCGACCCCCGCCAGGTCTCTCGGGCCTTCTGGTCCCCAATGACCAGTCGAGGAGAGGAGGCGTCAGTCGCCAGGGCAACGCCTCAGGGGGGCGGCTGGGCGGAGTCCGGTGGGAGTGGGCGTCAAAGACGCGCGAGCCTAATTTCGGCGGGAAAGCTGTTTCTCTAGCCTGGGCCCGGCCTGGTGCACAGGGCCCAGCCACCCACCGCCTCCCGGTCGCTGCCGAGGTCTCCCAGCCCGTCTACACCCCGTCCAGGCCCGGTGGCCGCACCTTCCCGACCCCACGACACAACCCGACGGGGCCTGCAGGCGGGCCGCTCTTCGTCGCAGTCGATGGGGCTCCATGACCACGTTACTTCCCGACAAAATCGCAGGCTCTAGACTCGCCCTTCCAGCCCCTCACAGACGGAGTCCACATTTCTCCTTCTCCCCACTACCCCGGGGCCCAGGACTCCGGGCCATGACCGCCGTACTCACTGCCCCGGACTTGGTCTCCATCCTCCTCTCTGTTCTTCAAAAGCCAGGGGGAAAGGAACAGAAACCTAAGGTTTGAAAGCACCTTCGCACCCAGGAAGCAGCACCACGTTTCCCGACGGAGACTCTCTCCCACTGGCGGCGACGGCGTTGGTGGCAGTTGCAGGGCCGGAGACTCGGACCCGGGTCTTGAACCTGCCACCCCGGGGGGTGAGGAGGGACAGGCGGCGTCGCCTAGGGCGGTGGACTGCGGTGCGGGCGGGTTTCGGCGGTGGCCCGTGGTCGCCGAGCTGGGCCGTCTCAGGGGCAGAGCGTACAGCAGGTCGGGGCGGGCGTGGAGTGTGCGGAGCGAGGGCTCCCTTCTGGAGCCACTCTCGCCTGTTTTCGGACGGCTGGGGAGGAGAGAGCGAACGATTATGCAGAGTTCCATGCACCGCACGCCTTTCACGCCTTTCCTTCTCCTCTTTGGAGAAAAGTTGGCCTCTGGGACTGGTGGGTTTCGAGAGGTGGAGGTGACCTCAGGCTTTACTAAGGTGCAAGAAGCCTGTTGAGGGGCGACTTCGGAAGGCTGGTGCGGGGCGAGGAGGCCAGTTTGCAGAGTCAAAGTGTGACTCCCTGGGGCCTGACGCGCCAAACTCGGAGGCTCCGGAGAAGCCTCGGACGCCGCGCCGCACCGCACCTGTTGTCGCCGTCACTCATCCCAGCCGAGCGGGCGGGGCGGCGCGGGAGGCTTGTCCGGGGCCCGCCGCGCCGCGCAGTCCGGGCTCCGGCGCCCGCCCCAGGCCCGCGCCCGCTGAGCACTGCCCGGCCGCCGCACAGCCTGGGGAGCCGGCCCGCGACAGAGCCACCCGCGCGCCCGAGGGGTGAGGACTGTGCCACTTGGCTGGAGTGGCTCTAGCCTCCTTGGGATCTCCTTTGGAAGAAGACTGCTTCGTAAAATATATTGCCAGAAGGTAGCTGCGATTTATTTACATATCTTGCCGATATCACATATTTTATGTATATAAAATATATAACCAATTTCTAAATAATTACAACTAGGTTAACTTCTGTAATAATGATGATGATTATGGCTACCATTTATCAAGGCCTCACTTTGGTGCCAGGCACAGTGCTTTACAATCAGTATCATTTAATCATTTCATTTTTACAGCAACCCTTCAAATAGATGCTCCTGTTATCTTCATATTACAGGTGAGCAAATGGAAATATGGAGGTTAAGTAATTTGGTCAAGTTCTAAAGCTATAGATGTAACCCGGGTGTCTCTCTGACAGCAGGTCATGATCTTAACCATTTTGACATATATTTTTAAAGAATTAACAACAACGACTGTTAAAAGTTACCTCAGTAATAACTTTCGTACTCTCTATTATAAAAGTTTGTTTTTTTTACTTTCAAGATAGTTAAAAATTATTATGTATTTAATTTTTAATCTGTTCAAACATTAGCTCTTCATATTATTTACCACAAATAAAATGGGAAACGTAATTATTTTCATTGAATACAGTTCAGCTAAAGCATCCTAATATACATTTGTGCATACAATTTAAGCTCAATTTCTCAGGTTTTAGTTTCTTTGGAAACAGAGACTATAAACCTATTAAAACTAAAACTCATGTTTCAAAGCAGAGTAATTTTGCTGTTCAATACCATTAGAACTGATCTTCTTTGGGCATTTTTTTCCAGTAGTAATGATGGGTTTAAGTAGATATTACTGACATCTCTTTTGTCCAAGTCTTTTTTGACTAAAAACACTTATTTTTCAACACTGTATTCACCATACTAGGTGTTCAGTCTGTGACACACAATTTAATCGACACAATTTAGGGAACACTGACTGTATATTTCAAGACCCGTGTTGGGTGCTAGGGGGCTATACTGTATTTGCAGTATGGTAATTCTCTGTTCTCCTTCTAAGTCTTTTAATCCTTAAAGCAAAACGTTTTTTTTGTTTTAAAACTTGCATAAAACATGTAGAATTATACAATTCAACGTAGTACACGTTTATAGAGTTCCTATTATGTTCAGTACATAATACTATATGCAGTGAGAGATAAGAAGATGAACAAGATCAAATCTCTGTCCTTGACGTGTTTTTAATCTAAAAAGAAAAGAAAAGACTAATTACTCAAAATAATTACATCTAAATTGCTTATAATAAATAGGATACATACAAAATAGGGTAAGTGGTACGTGAACTATGATCAAAGGCCTGTGGGAGTACAGAGAACAGCACTGTGGAGCACAGTGTCCAGGGCTGGGTAAGGGCACCGTCAAAGCTGAAATGCTGGTGTGAGTGGGAAGGTGAGAAAAGAAATTGATCTGCCATGTACCCAGCAGTGGGCAAAACACATAAATTTTTAAAAAAAAATTTTTATATTTTATCTTATTTTTTTATACAGCAGGTTCTTATTAGTCATCAGTTTTATACACATCAGCGTATACATGTCAATCCCAATCGCCCAATTCATCACACCACCACCACCACCCCACTACTTTCCCCACTTGGTGTCCATACGTTTGTTCTCTACATCTATGTCTCAATTTCTGCCCTGCAAACCGGTTCATCTGTACCATTTTTCTAGGTTCCACATATATGCGTTAATATACGATATTTGTTTTTCTCTTTCTAACTGACTTCACTCTGTATGACAGTCTCTAGATCCATCCATGTCTCAACAAACGACCCAAATTCGTTCCTTTTTATGGCTGAGTAATATTCCATTGTATATATGTACGACATCTTCTTTATCCATTCGTCTGTCGATGGGCATTTAGGTTGCTTCCATGACCTGGCTATTGTAAATAGTGCTGCAAGGAACATTGGGGTGCATGTGTCTTTTTGGATTATGGTTTTCTCTGGGTATATGCCCAGTAGTGGGATTGCTGGATCATATGGTAATTTTATTTTTAGTTTTTTAAGGAACCTCCATACTGTTCTCCATAGTGGCTGTATCAATTTACATTCCCACCAACAGTGCAATAGGGTTCCCTTTTCTCCACACCCTCTCCAGCATTTGTTGTTTGTAGATTTTCTGATGATGCCCATTCTAACTGGTGTGAGGAGATAGATACCTCATTGTACTTTTGATTTCGATTTCTCTAATAATTAGTGATGTTGAGCAGCTTTTCATGTGCTTCTTGGCCATCTGTATGTCTTCTTTGGAGAAATGTCTATTTAGGTCTTCTGCCCATTTTTGGATTGGGTTGTTTGTTTTTTTAATATTGAGCTGCATGAGCTGTTTATATATTTTGGAGATTAATCCTTTGTCCGTAGATTCATTTGCAAATATTTTCTCCCATTCTGAGGGTTGTCTTTTCATCTTGTTTATAGTTTCCTTTGCTGTGCAAAAGCTTTGAAGTTTCATTAGGTCCCATTTGTTTATTTTTGTTTTTATTTCCATTACTCTAGGAGGTGGATCAAAAAAGATCTTGCTGTGATTTATGTCAAAGAGTGTTCTTCCTATGTTTTCCTCTAAGAGTTTTATAGTCCAGTCTTACATTTAGGTCTCTAATCCATTTTGAGTTTATTTTTTTGTATGGTGTTAGGGAGTATTCTAATTTCATTCTTTTACATGTAGCTGTCCAGTTTTCCCAGCACAACTTATTGAAGAGACTGTATTTCTCCATTGTATGTCCTTGCCTCCTTTGTCATAGATTAGTTGACCATAGGTGCATGGGTTTCACTCTGGGCTTTCTATCTTGTTCCATTGATCTATATTTCTGTTTCTGTGCCAGTACCATACTGTCTTGATTACTGTACTGTACTTTATACAAAGCTACTGCAGCTTTGTACTATAGTCTGAAGTCCGGGAGCCTGATTTCTCCAGCTCCGTTTTTCTTTCTCAAGATTGCTTTGGCTATTCAGGGTCTTTTGTGTTTCCATACAAATTGTGAAATTTTTTGTTCTAGTCCTGTGAAAAATGCCATTGGTAGTTTGATAGGGATTGCATTGAATTTGTAGATTGCTTTGGGTAGTAGAGTCATTTTCACAATGCTGATTCTTCCAATCCAAGAACGTGGTATATCTCTCCATCTGTTTGTATCATCTTTAGTTTATTTCATCAGTGTCTTATACTTTTCTGCATTCAGGTCTTTTGTCTCCTTAGGTAGGTTTATTCCTAGGTATTTAATTCTTTTTGTTGCAGTGGTAAATGGGAGTGTTTCCTTAATTTCTCTTTCAGATTTTTCATCATTAATGTATAGGAATGCAAGAGATTTCTGTGCATTAATTTTGTATCCTGCTACTTTACCAAATTCATTGATTAGCTCTAGTAGTTTTCTGGTAGCATCTTTAGGATTCTGTATGTATAGTATCATGTCATCTGCAGTGGCAGCTTTACTTCTTCTTTTCCGATTTGGATTCCTTTTATTTCATTTTTTCTCTGATTGCTGTGGCTAAAACTTCCAAAACAATGTTGAATAATAGTGGTGAGAGTGGGCAACCTTGTGTTGTTCCTGATCTTAGTGGAAATGGTGTCAGTTTTTAACCATTGAGGACAATGTTGGCTGTGGGTTTGTCATATATGACCTTTATTATGTTGAGATAAGTTCCCTGTATGCCTACTTTCTGGAGGGTTTTTATCATAAATGGGTGTTGAATTTTGTCAAAAGCTTTCTCTGCATCTATTGAGATGATCGTATGGTTTTTCTTCTTCAGTTTTTTAATATGGTGTATCACATTCATTGATTTGCCTATATTGAAGAATCCTTGCATTCCTGGGATAAGCCCCACTTGATCCTGGTGTATGATCCTTTTAATGTGCTGTTGGATTCTGTTTGCTAGTATTTTGTTGAGGATTTTTACGTGTATGTTCATCAATGATATTGGCCTGTAGTTTTCTTTCTTTGTTACATCTTTGTCTGGTTGTGGTATCAGGGTGATGGTTGCCTTGTAGAATGAGTTTGAGAGTGTTCCTCCCTCTGCTATATTTTGGAAGAGTTTGAGAAGGATAGGTGTTAGCTCTTCTCTAGATGTTTGATAGAATTTGCCTGTGAAGCCATCTGGTCCTGGGCTTTTGTTTGTTGGAAGATTTTTAATCACATTTGCAATTTCAGTGCTTGTGATTGGTCTGTTTATATTTTCTATTTCTTACTGGTTCAATCTCGGAAGGTTGTGCCTTTCTAAGAATTTGTCCATTTCTTCTACGTTGTCCATTTTATTGGCATATAGTTGCTCATAGTAATCTCTCATGATCCTTTGTATTTCTGCAGTGTCAGTTGTTACTTCTCCTTTTTCATTTCTAATTCTATTGATTGGAGTCTTCTCCCTTTTTTTTCTTGATGAGTCTGGCTAATGGTTTATCAATTTTGTTTATCTTCTCAAAGAGCCAGCTTTTAGTTTTATTGATCTTTGCTACTGTTTCCTTTATTTCTTTTTCATTGGTTTCTGATGTGATCTTTATGATTTCTTTCCTCCTGCTAACTTTGGGTTTTTTTTGTTCTTATTTCTCTAATTGCTTTAGGTGTAAGGTTAGGTTGTTTATTTGACATGTTTCTTGTTTCTTAAAGTTAGGATTGTATTGCTATAAACTTCCCCCTTAGAACTGCTTTTGCTGTATCCCATAGGTTTGGGGTCATTGTGTTTCCATTTTCATTTGTTTCTAAGGTTTTTTTGACTTCCTCTTCGATTTCTTAAGTGATCTCTTGGTTATTATGTAGTGTATTGTTTAGCCTCCATGTGTTTGTATTTTTTACAGATTTTTTTCCTGCAATTGATATCTAATCTTATAGCATTGTGGTCGGAAAAGATACTTGATACAATTTCAATTTTGTTAACTTTACCAAGGCTTGATTTGTGACCCAAGATATGATCTATCCTGGAGAATGTTCCATGAGCACTTGAGAAGAAAGTGTATTCTGTTATTTTTGGATGGAATGTTCTATAAATATCAATTAGGTCCGTCTTGTTTAATGTATCATTTAAAGCTTGTGTTTCCTTATTTATTTTCATTTTGGATGACCTGTCCATTGGTGCAAGTGGGATGTTAAAGTCCCCAACGATGAATGTGTTACTGTCGATTTCCCCTTTTATGGCTGTTAGTATTTGCCTTATGTATTGAGGTGCTCCTATGTTGGGTGCATAAATATATATAATTGTGAAATCTTCTTCTTGGATTGATTCCTTGATCATTATATAGTGCCCTTCTTTGTCTCTTTTAATAGTCTTTGTTTTAAAGTCTATTTTGTCTAATATGGTATTGCTACTCCAGCTTTCTTTTGATTTCCATTTGCATGGAATATCTTTTTCCATCCCCTTACTTTCAGTCTGTAAGTGTCCCTAGGTCTGAAGTGGGTCTCTTGTAGACAGCATATGTACCGGTCTTGTCTTTGTATTCATTCATCCAGTCTATGTCTTTTGGTTGGAGCATTTAATCCATTTGCATTTAAGGTAATTATCAATACGTATGTTCCTATTACCATTTACTTAATTGTTTGGGGTTTGTTATAGTAGGTCTTCTCCTTCTCTTGTGTTTCCTGCCTGGAGAGGGTCCTTTAGCATTTGTTTTAAAGCTGGTTTGGTGGTGCTGAGTTCTCTTACCTGTTGCTTGGCTGTAAAGGTTTTAATTTCTCCATCAAATCTGAATGAGATCCTTGCTGGGTAGAGTAATCTTTGTTGTAGGTTTTTCCCTTTCATCACTTTAACTATGTTCTACCATCCCTTCTGGCCTGCAGAGTTTCTGCTGAACGATCAGCTGTTAACCTTTTGGGGAATCCCTTGTATATTATTTGTTGTTTTTCCCTTGCTGCTTTTAATATTTTTTATTTGCATTTAGTTTTTGATAGTTTGATAAATATGTGTCTTGGCGTGTTTCCCCTTGGATTTATCCTGTATTGGGCTCTGTGCTTCCTGGACTTGATTAACTATTTCCTTTCCCATATTAGGGAAATTTTCCACTATAATCTCTTCAAATATTTTCTCAGTCCCTTTCTTTTTCTCCTTCTTCTTCTGGGACCCCTATAATTTGAATGTTGGTGTGTTTAATGTTGTCCCACAGGTCTCTGAGACTGTTCTCAATTCTTTTCATTCTTTCCTTATTCTGCTCTGCTGTAGTTATTTCCACTCTTTTATCTTCCAAGTCACTTATCCGTTCTTCAGCCTCAGTTATTCTGCTATTGATTCCTTCTAGAGAATTTTTAATTTCATTTGTTGTCTTGTTCATCATTGTTTGTTAGTTCTTCTAGGTCCTTGTTAAACATTTCCTGTATTTTCTCCATTCTATTTTCAAGATTTTGGATCATCTTTACTATCATTACTCTGAATTCTTTTTCAGGTAGACTGCCTATTTCCTCTTCATTTGTGTGGTCTGGTGGGTTTTTACCTTGCTCCTTCATCTGGTGTGTGTTTTTGTGTCTTCTCATTTTGCTTAACATACTCTGTTTGGGGTCTCCTTTTCTCAGGCTGCAGGCTCGTAGTTCCTGTTGTTTTTGGTGTCTGCCCCCAGTGGCTAAGGTTGGTTTAGTGGGTTTTGTAAGCTTCCTGTTGGTGGGGACTAGTGCCTGTGTTCTGGTGGATGAGGCTGGATCTTGTCTTTCTGGTGGGCAGGTCTGCATCTGGTGGTGTGTTTTTGGGTGTCCATGACCTTATTATGATTTTAGGCAGCCTTTCTGCTAGTGGGTGCGGTTGTGTTCCTGTCTTGCTAGTTGTTTGACATAGGGTGTCCAGCACTGTAGCTTGCTGGTCAGAGTGGAGCCAGGTCTTAACGTTGAGATGGATATCTCCTGGAGAGCTTTCGCTGTTTGATATTACAAACATCTGAGCTGGGAGGTTTCTGGTGGCCGAATGTCCGGAACTTGGCTCTTCCACCTCAGAGGCAGAGGCCTGACACCCAGCGGGAGCCCCAACATCCTTTCATCCACATGGCTCATAATAAAAGGGAGAAAGAGAGAGAGAGAGAGAGAATAAAGTTATTAAAATTAAAGGTAATTATTAAAAAAAAAATTGAAATGTAATTTTAAAAAAAAGGAGAAAGAAGAGAGCGACCAAACCAAAAAACAAATCCACCAATGATAAGAAGCACTAAAAGCTATACTAAAAAAAAAACAAAAAGGGCAGACAGAACCCTAGGACAAATGGTAAAAGGAAAGCTATACAGACAAAATTACACACAGAATGATACACATACACACTCACAAAAAGAGAAAAAGGAAAAAAATATATATCATTGCTCCTAAAGTCCACCGCCTCAATTTGGGATGATACCTCGTCTATTCAGGTATTCCACAGATGCAGGGTACATCACACTGATTGTGGAGATTTAATCCACTGCTCCAGAGGCTACTGGGAGAGATTTCCCTGTCTCTCCTTTGTTAGCACAGCTCTGGGGGTTTAGCTTTGGATTTGGCCCCATCTCTGTGTGTAGGTCGCCTGAGGGCGTAACAGACGCTTCGCTGAGACAGCACGGGGTTAAAGTAGCAGCTGATTCGGGGGGCTCTGGCTCACTCAGGCCACGGGGAGGGAGGGGTGCGGATGTGGGGGGAGCCTGCGGCGGCAGAGGCCGGCCTGACATTGCAACAGCCGGAGGTGCGTCGTGTGTTCCCCGAGGAAGTTGTCCCTGGATCACGGGACCCTGACAGTGGCGGGCTGCACAGGCTCCCGGGAGGGGAGGTGTGGATAGTGACCTGTGCTCGCACACAGGCTTTTTGGTGGCGGCAGCAGCAGCCTTATCGTCTCATGCCCATCTCTGGGATCTGCACTGATAGCCGTGGCTCGCGCCCATCTCTGGAACTCCTTTAAGCGGCGCTCTTAATCCCCTCTCCTCATGCACCCCGAAACAAAGAGGCAAGAAAAAGTCTCTTGCCTCGTAGGCAGTTGCAGACCTTTTCCCAGACTCCCCCCCAGCTAACTGTGGCGCACTAGCCCCCTTCAGGCTGTGTTCACGCAGCCAGCCGTAGCCCTCTCCCTGGGATCCAACTGAAGCCCAAGCCTCAGCTCCCAGCACCCGCCCGCCCCGGCGGGTGAGCAGACAAGCCTCTCGGGCTGGTGAGTGCTGGTCGGTACTGATCCTCTGTGTAGGAGGATCGCTTTGCCCTCTGCACCCCTGTTGCTGCGCTCTCCTCCATAGTCCCAAAGCTTCCCCTGTGCCCATCCTCCGTCTCCACCAGTGAAGGGGCTTCCTAGTGTGTGGAAACCTTTCTTCCTTCACAGCTCCCTCCCAGAGGTGCAGGTCCCGTCCCTATTCTTTTGTCTCTGTTTATTCTTTTTTCTTTTGCCCTACCCAGGTATGTGGGGAGTTTCTTGCCTTTTGGGAGGCCTGAGGTCTTCTGCCAGAGTTCAGTAGGTGTTCTGTAGGAGTTGTTCCACATGTAGATGTATTTCTTTTTTTTTTTTTTTTTTGCGGGCCTCTCACTGTTGTGGCCTCTCCCATTGCGGAGCACAGGCTCTGGACGCGCAGGCTCAGCGGCCATGGCTCACACGCCCAGCTGCTCCGTGGCATGTGGGATCTTCCCGGACCGGGGCTCGAACCCGTGTCCCCTGCATCGGCAGGCGGACTCTCAACCACTGTGCCACCAGGGAGGCCCGTAGATGTATTTCTGATGTATTTGTGGGGAGGAGGTGATCTCCACGTCTTACTCTTCCACCATCTTGAAGGTCTCCTCCTCCATTATTTTATTCTTTTTTAATGGCTGAGTAATATTCCATTTATATATTTAACTGGACAATATATTAATATTCCATTTATATATATAAATGGAATATATATATAGTCATTTATATACGTATCAGAGTGTTTCCATGTCTTGGCTATTGTAAATATTGCCGCTGTGTACACTGGGGTGCGTGTATCTTTTTGAATTAGAGCTTTTTGTCTTTTCCAGATATATGCCCAAGAGTGGGATTGCTGGATCATATGGCAACTCTATTTTTAGTTTTTTGAGAAACCTGTATACTGTTTTCCATAGTGGCTGCACCAATTTACATTCCCATCAACAGCATAGGAGAGTTCCCTTTTCTCTGCACCCTTTCTCCAGCATTTATTATTTGTAGACTTTAATGATGGCCATTCTGACCAGTGTGTGGTGATACCTCAATGTAGTTTTGATTTGCATTTCTCTGTTTGCCACATGTATGTCTTCTTTGGAAAAATGTCTATTTAGGTCTTTTGCCCCTTTTTTGATTTTTGTTTGTTTGTTTTGTTATTGAGTTGTATGTGTTGTTTGTATATTTTGGACATTAACCTCTTGTCAGTTGCATCATTTGCAAATATTTTCTCGCATTCTGTAGGCTGTGTTTTCATTTTGTTCATGGCTTCCTTTGCTGTGCAAAAGCTTATAAGTTTGATTAGTTCCCGTTTGTTTGTTTTTGCTTTTATTTCTATTGCCTTGGGAGGCTGATCTAAGAAAACATTGCTACTATTTATGTCAGAGAATGTTTTGCCTATGTTCTCTTCTAGGAGTTTTATGGTGTCACGTCTTAAGTCTTTAAGCCATTTTGAGCTTATTTTTGTGTATGTTGTTTGGGAGTGTCTTAACTTCATTGATTTACATGAGGCTGTCCAGTTTTCCCAATTCCACTTGCTGAAGAGACTGTCTTTTCTCCATTGCATATTCTTGTGCTCTTTGTCAAAGATTAATTGACTATAGTTGTGTGGGTTTACTTCTGGGCTCTCTATTCTGTTCCGTTTATATGTCTGTTTTTGTTCCAGTACCTTGCTGTTTTGATTACTGTAGTTCTGTAGTATTGTCTGAAGTCTGGAAGGGTTATGCCTCCAGCTTTGTTCTTTTTCCTTAGGTTTGCTTTGTCAATTTTGGGTCTTTTGTGGTTCCGTATAAATTTTAGGATTATTTGTTCTAGTTCTGTGAAAAATGTTATGGGTAATTTGATAGGGATTACATTAAATCTGTAGATTGCTTTGGGTAGTGTGGCCATTTTAACTGTATTAATTCTTTTAATCCAAGGGCATCAGATTTCTTTCCATTTTCTCGAATCACCTTTGATTTCCTTTATCAGTGTTTTATAGTTCTCAGCGTATGTCTTTACCCTCCTTGGCTAGGTTTATTCCTAGGTATTTTATTTCTCTTTGATGCGATTTAAAATGGGAATATCCCATTTTCTTATATTTTGTGCTAGTGTCCCAGTGTCCCTCAACTTTTTCCTTCACACAGTCTGTTAAGAGATTTACCCAAGCTTACCCTCTTTCTTGTTTGCCTTCCCTTACTGGCAGTTCTCCTGTTCCTGCCTCTTAAGTTTGCTAGCTTCAGATTCTAATGCCTAATATCTATTTTCAGCAGTCCTCTTCTTGATAACCCTTTGGATGCTTCTCTAGCTTATAGACCTAGATAACCATTTGCTTACCTCCTGTGGACCAGCCTTTAAGACAGGGGATATGGCAATGATTAAGACCTGGTTCTCGCTCTTCCATAGCCTGTGGTCTAGTGGGAAAAGGAGCTAAGTAAATAGAATGTTTATACACTCAGTGTGCTAAGTGGAAGCATAGAAGAGTTGCCAGGTTCAGAGATACCCCAGACCAGGGAGTGACTTAACTTGGTAGATAGAACAACATGAAAAGACATATTTAAAAGGTGCCTCTGCTTCCATTTTATTTATTCCTTGTTCTAAGGTCTATTAACCTATTGTTGTATTTTGGAGGATTATTAGGTGCTTTCTTTTTCTCTGTGCTGGTTGGATATTTGAAATAGGAGAGGTGAGGGACAGGATTGAAAAACAATCTGCCTTAAGGAAGCAAAGAGGTAAGATTTCCTTTTCTTCTACCAGGAACACAATACTTCCATGTAGAGAGAATATTATAGAGGTAGTTTAGAGCAATTTCTGATTTATTGGAAAATTCCTTATAAAAATTAATGGGTTTATTTGATTATGCTGTTTACTTTGAGCAATTACTTAGACACAAGAATATACAATGTAGAACCTGTTGTGCAGCATAAGGTAGGAGCTCATAAATATTTATAGAATAAGAGACTAAATTAATAGACAACCCTCACTGCACCCTCCACCTAACTATTTTACTCTTCCTTCTGGACTGAGAGTGAAGAACAGTCAATCATTGCCAGATAACCTTTTTCTTTTCTTTTCTTTTTCGTATCTTTATTGGAGTATAATTGCTTTACAATGTTGTGTTAGTTTCTGTTGTACAACAAAGTGAATCAGCTGTAAGTATACATGTATCCCCATATCCCCTCCCTTTTGAGCCTCCCTCCCACCCTTCTAGGTGGTCACAAAGCATCACGCTGATCTCCCTGCGCTGTGCAGCAGCTTCCCACTAGCTATCCATTTTACATTTGGTAGTGTATATATGTCAATGCTACTCTCTCACTTCGTCCCAGCTTCCCCTTCCCCCCCGTGTCCTCAAGTCCATAGAGAACTTTTTTCTTGATTCATTCACACAAGTATGGTTTGATAATTATACACGTGTTTTCAGTTGCTTTTTAGGGAAAGACCTCATGTTTGGAACATCTCACCTGTATAATTCTTTGAACATTCTCAGATAGTTCCTTAAGAGCAAATCATACTACTGTGTACAAAAATAAGACCCACAGGGCTTCCCTGGTGGCGCAGTGGTTGAGAGTCCACCTGCCGATGCAGGGGACGTGGGTTCGTGCCCCGGTCCGGGAGGATCCCACATGCCGCGGAGTGGCTGGGCCCGTGATCCATGGCCGCTGAGCCTGCGCGTCCGGACCCTGTGCTCCGCAACGGGAGGCCACAGCAGTGAGAGGCCCGCGTACCGCAAAAAAAAAAAAGACCCACAGCAAGACTTCAGGGCAAGAATGATTACCCAGAATATATTGTTCCCTTGTAGACTCAGTCCTACAGTGTTTGCCTCACCTCCTGACCACTAAGTTTGCTGGTTTTTATTCTCTTCCCATTCTTATCTCATTCTTGGATTTGAACTGTAAGGGAGGAAAAAGTTTTCCTCGACCTTCTTAGGGTCTTGGCTGGGTCTGAAAAGTAAACTGACAAAGACAGATTAACAGGAGAAAAGCATACACATTTTATTGAATTTTCACATGTACATGGGAGCCTTCACAAGAGAATGAAGACCCGGAGAAGTGACCAGAACAGGAAGCTTTTATACCTTTTACACAAAGAAACAATAAATTTGTAAGGAATTGACAAGATGAAAGGGTTTGGGCTAGAGATAGTAAGTGGTGAAGAAGTAACTAGTAAGATAAGGGTTAGTTTAACAAGATTTGTTTGCAGATTCTTCTAGGCTGATAGGAGAATTTGTTTTCTTTCTTTAGGAAGAAAAAGGGGGGCTTTTTCTGCATTTACTGCTTCTTAGTTGCTTTCAAATTAAAATAATTAGTATGTCAAAGAGACATATTTTGGGGTGACATATTCTGCTTTCCTTCAAATGCATGCGATATTTTCACAGCTACAATCATGACACCTCTTAATGCATTTTTCTTACATCCTTAGGCATCTTGGCAATACGTCATGTCATGTCTCTAGTGTTCTTCTCTCCTTGACCTTTCAAACATCTGTGTATAAACATTTATTGAATTGAATTGTCACTGGTCTGCTCTCCTCCAGCAACTACGTTGTTTGAGTAGCATGCAATTGTTGCCTTGGTGCACACTGATCTTTTGTACCGAAGGCAGGCCACCATGTACTGTTGTGTAGATTATTCAGTGCGTAAGGGTGTCTGGCCAAAGGAGTGAGTAGGCTGAAATCCAGTCCTTGCTGCTCCACTCACATCACCTTGTAGCCACAGGGCCCCATCCGTTCAATGGGAGAGCTTTTTTCTAATTCATAAAAAGGTGCTGAATGGGTCAGTTGCAGCCCTGCCTAAATATAGCTTCTGCACATTATAAGATGGTATCAGGAAACACTGGTTTATGTTCATCATGTTTTACTATCACATTCTCAGAAATAAGTAACTGCTTGACATTTGGAAAAATTTTCATCTGGGTGAGTGTTTCAAGTTGAGTTCCTCAGGAAACAGACTCTGAGATTTGCAGGCAGGAGTTTTTTGCGGACCTGTGCTTGGGAACAGCACCTGAGAAGAGTGAGGGAAACAGAACTGGGCAGAAGAAGTTGAATTGTGATGTTGCAATAGAGTCCTCAGCATGGATGACTTTCAAAGTTGTCCCTAGTGACCAGGATTCCCCCTCCCCGCCCTCCTCTACAGTCTATAGTCGCTGAATTCAGCCTTCTCTCAGGGAGTAGACCTGACTTTGGGCATGATGGCTCTCTTCAGCTTATGGCAACTTCTGGAAAGGGGCTCAGCTGAGAACAACCCACACTCCCAACATCTGGTGGAACAAGGGCTCAGTACTGAAGTGGATTTGGGCACACCACAGCATATACTAAAGTAACTTCATAACTATTGGGTGACTTTTTCTCCACAATGGGATTAAGCAAGTTACCACTGCTTGCTTTTGGTTGAAGGAACACATGATAGAAACAATAATTCCAGGAAAAATTCAAACTTTTTTCTTAGAGAGGGAACCTCAGAGATTACAGTGAATACCAGTAGCATAGATCCAGTAACCTAAGATTGTCTGAAAATCCAGGTTGCACATTGTATTTAAGGACTGTAGGCTTGAAAATATCTTTCCGTGAGTTTGTCCTCTGTTGATTCCATGCTCAAGAAAACATCCATATTGGTTATCACTGGGGAAACATAATTAAAAAACAAAACCTTCTTGCACCCAGAAAACCTCTCCACAAAAGTGATAGAGACAGAAAACAATTTCATTATTGAATAAGCATGAGACCTGTGGTACCCATGACAGGCAATCCACCCTTAAGAGACTGCAAAGACAGAAAAGAATCTTACCCCCACCCCCTTATATAGCCAAGCATGTACAACCCATTACACCACACATAGTCCATCCCAAATTTACCTGGTAACTGGGGTGACCATCTTATTGGCTTTATCCAGAGGAAAAACAAACTTCTCATATCTTTGTAACAGGAAGTAGTTTTGCAAATTAGAACCAGGCAACCACCTAAGTTAAGCTCTTACCTTCTTACTGAAACTGAGAGATAGGGGAGCTATAACTCTTGCAATTTGAATTTCCAAAAGTTGCACTAAAAAATGATGGTTCTTGAGGAAACATTTCTGAGACTGGCAAGAGGCTTATTTAGCCACTATACAGATTTACATACATTTGAAAAGCACAGAGAAAGAAAGTCTGAAAGGAAAGGGAGAAGGGGAGAAGTCTCTTCCTTTATTTTCAGAAGGGAGAATTAAGCCTCTTATTTTTAATTTGTATTTGCCGTTTCACAATATATGTGGATGTGTTTAAGGCTGGGTCTCCTTGAAGCACTGAAAATTTCTAGAGGCAACCAAAATTCAAAGCCATCGTTTAAGCACCTGGAGCAGCTTCATTGACCCTCATCTGATGATAAGTTTGGGAGATGTCAAGTTTTGAGGGGGTAGTGTTATAATATAGTGATCCAGTGGTGGTGATGGTGAGGCTTTGGATTCTGACTCTGCTGTGTGCCCTGGAGAGAGTTATATAACCTCTGTTTTCCATCCCCCAAATAAGGATGATAGCATTTACTACTACAGTCTATAGATTAATTGAGATAATGCACATAAAAGTCTTAGCACAAAACCTACATTCAATAGGAGCTCAATGATTGATTGATTGTTGATGTTCTGTTGTTCTGCTGAGCCCTATTTCCCCACAGTAGTAAAAATATGATTAACTTAAGGACTTTGTTTCTTTTTTTTTAAATTTAATTTTATTTTTTATACAGCAGGTTCTTATTAGTTATCTGTTTTATACATATTAGTGTATATATGTCAATCCCAATCTCCCAATTCAACCCACCACCACCACCTCCCCTACCCCCACTTTCCTCCTTTGGTGTCCATACGTTTGTCCTCTACATCTGTGTCTCTATTTCTGCCTTGCAAACCGTTCCATCTGTACCGTTTTTCTAGATTCCAAATATATGCGTTAATATATGATATTTGTTTTTCTCATTCTGACTTACTTCACTCTGTATGACAGTCTCTAGGTCCATCCAGTTCTCTACAAATGACCCAATTTTCTTCCTTTTTATGGCTGAGTAATATTTCATTGTATATATGTACGACATCTTCTTTATCCATTCGTCTGTCGATGGGCATTTAGGTTGCTTCCATGACCTGGCTATTGTAAATAGTGCTGAAATGAACCTTGGGTTGCATATGTCTTTTTGAATTATGGTTTTCTCCTGGTATATGCCCAGTAGTGGGATTGCTGGGTCATGTGGTAATTTTATTTTTAATTTTTTAAGGAACCTCCATACTGTTCTCCATAGTGGCTGTATCAATTTACATTCCCACCAGCAGTGCAAGAGGGTACCCTTTCCTTCACACCCTTTCCAGCATTTGTTGTTTGTAGATTTTCTGATGATGCCCAATCTAACTGGTATGAGGTGATACCTCATTGTACTTTTGATTTGCATTTCTCTAATAATTAGTGATGTTGAGCAGCTTTTCATGTGCCTCTTGGCCATTTGTATGTCTTCTTTGGAGAAATGTCTATTTAGGTCTTCTGCCCAATTTTTGAATGGTTTTTTTAAAAATATTGAGCTTCATGAGCTGTTTATATGTTTTGGAGATTAATCCTTTGTCTGTTGCTTCATTTGCAAATATTTTCTCCCATTCTGAGGGTTGTCTTTTCATCTTGTTTATAGTTTCCTTTGCTGTGCAAAAGCTTTGAAGCTTCATTAGGTCTCATTTGTTTATTTTTGTTTTTATTTCCATTACTTTAGGAGGTGGATCAAAAAAGATCTTGCTGTGATTTATGTCAAAGAGTGTTCTTCCTATGTTTTCCTCTAAGAGTTTTATAGTCCAGTCTTACATTTAGGTCTCTAATCCATTTTGAGTTTATTTTTTTGTATGGTGTTAGGGAGTATTCTAATTTCATTCTTTTACATGTAGCTGTCCAGTTTTCCCAACTGCTTATTGAAGAGACTGTCTTTTCTTCACTGTATATCCTTGCCTCCTTCATCATAGATTAGTTGACCATAAGTGTGTGGCTTTATCTCTAGGCTTTCTATTCTGTTCCATTGATCTATATTTCTGTTTTTGTGCTGGTACCATATTGTCTTGATTACTGTAGCTTTGTAGTATAGTCTAAGTCAGGGAGTCTGATTTCTCCAGATCTGTTTTTCTTTTCCCTCAAGATTGCTTTGGCTATTCGGGGTCTTTTGTGTTTCCATACAAATTTTAATATTTTTTGCTCTACTTCTGTAAAAATACCATTGGTAATTTGATAGGGATTGCATTGAATCTGTAGATTGCTTTGGGTAGTATAGTCATTTTCACAATATTGATTCTTCCAATCCAAGAACATGGTATATCTCTCCATCTGTTTGTGTCATCTTTGATTTCTTTCATCAGTGTCTTATAGTTTTCTGAGTACAGGTCTTTTACCTCATTAGGTAGGTTTATTCCTAGGTATTTTGTTCTTTTTGTTGCAATGGTAAATGGGAGTGTTTCCTTAATTTCTCTTTCAGATTTTTCATTACTAGTGTATAGGAATGCAAGAGATTTCTGTGCATTAATTTTGTATCCTGCAACTTTACCAAATTCATTGATTAGCTCTAGTAGTTTTCTGATGGCACCTTTAGGATTCTCTATGTATAGTATCATGTCATCTGAAAAGAGTGACAGTTTTACTTCTTTTCCAGTTTGTATTCCTTTTATTTCTTCTTCTTCTCTGACTGCCATGACTAGGACTTCCAAAACTATGTTGAATAATACTGGTGAGAGTGGACATCCTTATCTTGTTCCTCGTATTAGTGGAAATGCTTTCAGTTTTTCACCATTGAGAATGATGTTTGCTGTGGGTTTGTTGTATATGGCCTTTATTATGTTGACGTAGTTTTCCTCTTTGCCCACTTTCTGGAGAGTTTTTACCATAAATGGGTGTTGAATTTTGTCAAAAGCTTTTTCTGCATCTCTTGAGATGATCATATGGTTTTTCTTCTTCAATTTTTTAATATGGTGTATCACATTGATTGATTGGCCTATATTGAAGAATCCTTTCATCCCTGCGATAAATCCCACTTGAGCATGGTGTATGATCCTTTTAATGTGTTGTTGGATTCTGTTTGCTAGTATTTTGTTGAGGATTTTTCCATCTATATTCATCAGTAATGAATATAGGTCCTTTTTTGGTAGATCCTTTTCTTCTTTTGTGTTTCCCACTTGAGAAGTTCCCTTAGCATTTGTTGTAGAGCTGGTTTGGTGGTGTGAATTCTCGTAGCTTTTGCTTTTCTGTATAGCTTTTGATTTCTCCACCGAATCTGACTGAGATCCTTGCTGTGTAGAGTAATCTTGGTTGTAGGTTCTTCCCTTTCATCAGTTTAAATATATCGTGCCACTCCCTTCTGACTTGTCGGGTTTCTGCTGAGAAATCAGCTGTTAAGCTAACGGGAGTTCCCTTGTATGTTATTTGTTGTTTTTCCCTTGTTGCTTTTAATAATTTTTGTTTGTCTTTAATTTCTCTCAGTTTGATTACTATGTGTCTCGGCATGTTTCTCCTTGGGTTTATCCTGCCTGGTACTCTCTGTGCTTCGTGGACTTGGGTGCCTATTTCCTTTCCCATGTTAGGGAAATTTTTGACTATAATCTCTTCAAATATTTTCTCTGGTCATTTCTCTCTCTTCTCCTTCTGGGACCCCTATAATGTGAACATTGGTGCATTTAATGTTGTCCCAGAGGTCTCTTAGGCTGTGTTCATTTCTTTTCATTCTTTTTTCTTTATTCTTTTCTGTGGCAGTGAATTCCACCATTTTGTGTTCCAGGTCACTTATCCGTTCTTCTGCCTCAGTTATTCTGCTGTTGATTCCTTCTAGTGTATTTTTCATTTCAGTTATTATATTGTTCATCTCTGTTTCTTTGTTCTTTAATTCTTCTAGGTGTTTTTGTCTTTAGTTCTTCTAGGTCTTTTTTAAACATTTCTTGCATCTTCTCGATCTTAGCCTCCATTCTTTTTCTGGGGTCCTGGATCATCTTCAGTATCATTATTCTGAATTCTTTTTCTAGAAGGTTGCTTGTCTCCACTTCATTTAGTTTTTTTTTCTGGGGTTTTATCTTGTTCCTTCATCTGGTACATAGCCCTCTGCCTTTTCATTTTGTCTATCTTTCTGTGAATGTGGTTTTCATTCCACTGGCTGCAGGATTGTAGTTCTTCTTGCTTCTGCTGTCTGCCTCTGGTGGATGACGGTATCTAAGAGTCTTGTGCAAGCTTCCTGATGGGAGGGACTGGTGGCTTGTAGAGTGGGGTGTTGCTCTGGTGGGCAGAGCTCTGTAAAACTTTAATCCTCTTGTCTGCTGATAGGTGGGACTGAGTTCCCTCCCTGTCCATTGTTTGGCCTGAGGTGACCCAGCACTGGAGCCCACAGGCTCTTTGGTGGGGCTAATGGCTGCCTCTGGGAGGGCTCACGCCAAGGAGTACTTCCCCGAACTTCTGCTGCCAGTGTCCTTGTCCCTGTGGTGAGCCACAGCCATCCCCCCCGCCTCTGCCTCTGCAGGAGACCCTCCGACACTAGCAGATAGGTCTGGTTCTGTCTCCTATGGGGTCACTGCCCCTTTGCCCTGGGTCCTGATGTGCATACTACTTTGTGTGTGCCCTGACAGAAACAGTGGAGGGCACACACAGAGTGGAGCCTCTGTTTCCCCCAGTCCTGTCGAAGTTCTGCAATCAAATCCCGCTAGCCTTCAAAGTCTGATTCTCTGGGAATTCCTCTTCCTGTTGCCAGCCTCCCAGATTGGGAAGCCTGACATGTGGCTCAGAACCTTCACTGCTGTGGGTCGACTTCTGTGGTATAATTGTTCTACAGTTTGTGAGTCACCCACCCAGTGGTTATGGGATTTAATTTTATTATAATTGCGCCCCTCCTTACGTCTCCTTGCAGCTTCTCCTTTGTCTTTGGATGTGGGGTATCTTTTTTGGTGAGTTCCGGTGTCTTCCTGTCGATGATTGTTCAGCAGTTAGTTGTGATTCTGGTGCTCTCTCAAGAGGGTGTGAGCGTCTGTCTTTCTACTCCGCCATCTTGAACCAATCTCCAAGGACTTTGTTTATAAAACAAATATAGGCACACAAATGCCTCAGTTTAATTTAGGCTTTCTTGTGATACTAGTTACTTTGGCCCACTGAATTTATTAGTTTGGCTTGGGTACAGCTTATTTGATTATGCACTCAAAATGCAAATTTTCCTTTTGCTTGTTCCTTTTTCCTTTTGAGAAAGTGGACTCAAGCAATGGCTGTCTAGTGTAGGGGAACGCCTTGGGAAATACCTTGACAAATTTGAATTGTTCTGATGGCTTGAATGCCTTGACTGCTGTGCTGATTCCTAATGAAATGGACCAGTTCCTCTTCATGAGTTTTTGCTTTGCTCCTGTTTACTTTCCTAGACTCTCCTTCAAGCTTCCCTTTATGATTCTTCTTTCTACCATTAAGTTCCTTCCCATCCTTTCCTCATGGTAATTCATGGTAAAGGATTTCCTTTCATCCTCAACATGTTTGATGAATACTTCCTCCATCTTCCTGACCTAATAAAACATGAATAGGCCCTGAGGACCTCACTCTTCTGCAGGGGTCTCCACACTTTAGTTTCACTCTCTTACTGGTTTTTGAGGATATCCATTTTATATTTATTTATTTATCTATTATATGTGTTTTTTTCTTTACTAATATTTATGCACATCATAAAACATACACAAAAGAGTTTTTAAAAAGAAGCAAATATTTCTTTAGAATGTTTTGTCACTGGTCATGGTTGTTTTCAGAAGTGAATGTGTATCTGCATGTCAAAAAGTGAAAAAAATATTTTGGCTGACTTCTTGTCAGATATATGGTCATTGTTTTTTCCTCTTAATACAAGCAATTGTGTCCTTGTATTGAACAGGAGAAGGGTCAGCTCTGCTATTTTTGAAATGCTCACTAGAATTATCTTCAATTCAAGATGTTTTCCAGGAATATTTTAAGCCATCCATCCATTTTGGGTTAGTTTAATTTAAACTATACAATATAATTTTAAAATTTATTTAACTGGATTTATGTACCAGGTAACGAGTTGGCACTGTCAACTTCTCCAAGTTCTGGAACTCCCAATCATCCCTCAAAATACCTCTTTCACCCCCATAGGGATCAAGTGGTGGTGTCAGTGGAACCTGCATATTAACATGGGCAAAGCTTGATTTACTTCTTATTCAATTTAGATAAGTATAAATATAAGTCCTAATATTTTCTTCCCACATCCTCAGAGGGGAATGGCCAGAGGACCATTGCTTTAATTTAATAGTTTAAGAAAAATGTACTGAATGCTTTTTTTGTATCATAGGGTCAAGTTCAAAATGTACAAAAATGAATAAGAAATGAATTTTACAGCCTAAAGCAGAAGGCAGACACACTTAAAGAGATGTATCAATGTAGTATAGTAGGTACCAACATATTAATGGAGGGTAAAGTGTAAGCTGTGGGTTTTGGAAAGGCTTCCTGGAAAAGATGAAGTCTGAACTGAATTTTGCAGAAGGAATAATGGTTAGTTCAGTGAAGAGAGGTGGGAAAGACTTTTCGTGTAACCAACATGTGACAGCATGAAACAGCATGTGGTATTCAGTGGACTTTAAGTAACCTGATAGTCCTAAAGTATGAACGAAGAGAAGTGGAGCAGTCAGAATGGAAGCCAGGGATGTAGATAGGAGCCATGGCCACATACGCCAAAGAGCCTGGACCCTATTCAGCTGGCACTGGGAAGCCAATAAAGCTTCACAGTGGGGAGTTGGGTTTTTTTCTTTAGGTAAGTCCCTCTAGCTACAATATGGAGTGAGCATGGGTATAAGAACATACCACAAAGTCGCTATAAACAAATTAATATGTATTGGATGGGAATCAGTACAGAAAACTCAGAAGTAGACTGAAGTACATGTAAGAATTTAATATATGACAAGAAGGATAATTCAATTCAGTAAGAAAAGAATAGATTAGTTCATGAAGAAAATAAAAAGTAGACCACCATCTTATTTTTTAAAAATTTACTTAACTTTGTACACACTTATATAGACATACAAACTAAATTTAAAAATAAATTATAGAAAAACCAAATACTTAAATGTTAAAGAAAAGCAATAAAAAATCTTACAAAAATGGTAGGAGATTACATGTACAATCTAGGCATTGGAAAGTGTTTCCTAACC
Source organism: Delphinapterus leucas (assembly GCF_059928025.1). Classification (NCBI taxonomy): domain Eukaryota; kingdom Metazoa; phylum Chordata; class Mammalia; order Artiodactyla; family Monodontidae; genus Delphinapterus; species Delphinapterus leucas. The sequence goes on along the minus strand of NC_143136.1, from coordinate 37,734,771 downwards.
AATGCTGAGAAGAGACATATTTGATTATATGAAAATTAACATAATGTATATGCAAAAATACCATAGACAAAGTCAATAAACAGTTCTGGAAAAAATGTTACAAAAGCAGATAACGTAATAACTGTTAACATCTATAATATGTTGGTTGGGTTCTCTGAGAAGCATGATGAGTTAGAGGTACAAAAGGTTTATTGGAAAGTAACACAATAGAGGAAAAAGGGAGGGGCAGGATTGGGCAGGAGGAGCCTAGGTACAAACCTGACAAAGTCTCAACCAGCCCAAGGGGCAGCTCTGGAGCAGTGATTGCCTGTTGGAGGAGTGATTGCCACGGTGGAAATGGCCAGGACCTATTGGCTGGAGATTGCCCAGAGAAGAGAAGAGCTTGTCCTCAGCCATCAACACCTCACTCATTCATTGGCAAGGGGCTTCTTCAAGAAGAATAAGACCATGGGTCAAAAGTTGACGTGGACCCTAAGTTACTGGACAGCTGAAGGCTGCCAGTGAACCATACGCCTTGCAGCTGCAGAGTGAGCCCTTTATTGAAGCAGAATCTGAGTGTGGCATCTCTGTGTTTGACATCTAACTCTCACAAACTGAGAAGAAAAAGGCATTTAATCCAAAGGAAAATTAGGCGAAGCACATGTATAGTTTACTGAAGATTAAGTCTAAATGGCCAAGAAACATTTGAAATGTGCTTAGTAATCTGGAAAGTGCAAATTAAAATAATGGAATATAATTTTATACCTATAAGAGGCAGAAATTAATGAGAACTACAACACTCATTGGGATGGAATATAAAGTGTTGTTACTCTTTGGAAAATCTATCTGGCATTATCTAATAAAATAAAAAATACATATACCCTTAGACCCAAAATTCTACTCCTGGGAATCTATCTGATGGAAATGAAATGACTGATTCATAAAGATGTGTGTACAAAAATGATTATTACAACATTGTTTGTAGTGGTAAAAAATTAGACATAAATTGAATACCTCAAATAGAGAAATGCCTGGATGAACTATGATATAGCCATACCATGGACTATTATGCATTAATTTAAAAGAATGAATTAGTAGATATTGCGGATGAGGTGGTGGGATCCTTACCAGGTATTGTTGAATGAGAAAAGGAAGTTTCAAAAGAGTATGTATAAAAATGTCTCCCCCTGCTTTTTTTGTAAATCAAACAATGACAAAAACACACTCTATTTATATGTGTATATCTACATATATGAATGTAAACCAAAACTGAAAAGATGCATACTAGGTTGTTAATTTGAGTTATTTTGCAAGGAGGGAGAGGGTTGAGTGGTTTGAGGAGTAGAGAAATGTGCAACACAGGTAAAAGAAGATTAAAAAATTATATGAAAAAATATGCATATGATCATATTTATGCTGTTATTTCTAAATCTCTTAAGAAAGGCAAAACCAGGCTTATACAGCTTGCAGGAAAGAAATAAATGAGAAAAATATGTCACAGAAATGGAAATGATCATACAAAATTTTATTGAATATACAAAAATTTTTTAGTTTTTACTGGTTTAATAGATGCCAAGATTGTTTATTTGCTGCGCAAATCAAACAGTATCTGGCCATATGAACAAATAGCATGGTTGTGGAAAGAACAGGGCTTTCGGTAAATTTATGTGTCTGTATCAGGAGAGTTTAGAGACTACTATAGTAACAAATGACCTCCAAATCTGAGGGGCTTACCACAAAGGTTGCTGTCTTGCTCATGTTTCATGTTCATTGCAGATTTACTTCAGCTCTGCACCGTGCCGTTTTCAAGATCCAGCCTCTGTCTGGTGAACAATTAATACTGTGGCAAAGGAAAATGAAATCATGGTAAGTATATACTGGCTCTTAAGTCTTCTGTACACAAGGAGTTCTTCCACTCATCTTTCATTGGCCTAAGCGAGTCACATGCCTGAGCCTGCTGTCAATGGGATGAGGATGTATTAACTCTTGCACAGAGAAGCATCAGTGAACATCTCCCAGAGTAGGATGATCTGCTTTACAACAAAGAGTATTAATGAAGTATTTTTATGTGATCATAATAATGAATGTTGTTAATGATTGGTGAGTGAGCAGAATTAATGATGAGAAATAAGAGAAAATATTTTTTATAATTCATTAAGTGTTTGTTTCTCATCCTCTGGATGTACAGGTAAGAGACACCCCTTTTTATTTTAATTTAGTTTCAGTCACAGATCACAGACTATTCTTGACATTTTCAGAACACAAACTAAAACCATTTTAATCTGTATTTTGCATATAGGAAGAATTCAGGTAGATGGAAGGGTAAGATTCTATTGTATCCACATATTTTATTTCTCTGAAGTTTAGAATTAATAGCAGTAGGTTGATGAGAAATGTAACGTTTATCAAAAATCAGAAAAATATTCCTTCCTTTAGAAGTGATAGTCTGGGGACTTCCCTGATGGTGCAGTGGTTAAGAATCTGCCTGCCTATAAAGGGGACATGGGTTTGAGCCCTGGTCCGGGAAGATCCCACATGCCGCAGAGCAACTAAGCCCATGCACCACAACTACTGAGCCTGCACTGTAGAGCCAACGAGGCACAACTACTGAGCCCACATGCTGCAACTACTGAAGCCCGTGCACCTAGAGCGCGTGCTCTGCAAGAAGAGAAAACACTGCAGTGAGAAGCCCGTGCACTACAACAAAGAGTAGCCCCTGCTCACTGCAAGTAGAGAAAGCTCGCATGTAGCAACAAAGACCCAACACAGCCAAAAATAAATAAATAAAATTAAAAAAAAAGAGAGAAATGATAGCCTGAAAATAATAGTGTTTGGTACTTTTTGCTTAGAGTTTAAGTATTTGCTCCTAAAGAATCTTCCAAATAAATTCTATCTGCAGCTATCAGTTTAGTTATTGAAAATTCAGTTTGGCTAGCAGAAACTTTAAAGAAAGCTCTGAAACCTCTCATTACACTAATTATAGTATTGTACTAGGTTTGTTGTTTGTTATCTCACTTCACAGTTTCAATTAAATTTTAGTCCTGTGCTTTTGCTCAATATTTCAGATGATTCTTGCAAGATTTTTTTCCCCTAATCTTTATTTTTTTTGGCTGTGTTGGGTCTTTGTTGCTGTGCGCGGGCTTCCTTTAGTTGCGGTGAGTAGCGTCTACTCTTTGTTGTGGTGCGCGGGCTTCTCATCGCAGTGGCTCCTCTTGTTGCGGAGCATGGGCTGTAGGTGCGCGGGCTTCAGCAGTTGTGGCACGTGGGCTCAGTAGTTGTGACTCACAAGCTCTAGAGCACAGGTTCAGTAGTTGTGGCACACGGGTATAGTTGCTTCGCGGCATATGGGATCTTCCCGGACCAGGGCTCGAACCCGTGTCCCCTGCATTGACAGGCGGATTCTTAACCACTGCACCACCAAGGAAGTTCCCACTGGTACTCCTTTTTTCTTTTTTTTTTTTTTTTTAGCTGCATTGGGTCTTCATTGCTGCACGCGGGCTTTCTCTAGTTGCAGCAAGCAGGGGCTACTCTTTGTTCTGGTGCGCAGGCTTCTCATTGCGGTGGCTTCCCTTGTTCCGGAGCACGATCTCTAGGCACACAGGCTTCAGTAGTTGTGGCACATGGGCTTAGTTGCTCTGCGGCATGTGGGATCTTCCCGGACCAGGGCTCGAACCCGTGTCCCCTGCATTGGCAGGCGGATTCTTAACCACTGCACCACCAGGGAAGTCCCTCCCCTAACCTTTGAAAACAATTGTGACATTATCTGAACAGTTTCACCAGGACATTTTATAAAGAGCAGAGAATGGCAAAATTCCCAAGTGCAGTTCAACAGCTGTTGCTCCTCCACTGTGGGTTAAGGGTAGAGGCACTGTGCCCATGGTGACCTATTTGAGTCAGTGAGGGTGGGAACTGTGAGATTCTCACAGAGGTTAATGACAGAGCAAATGCTAGCAATCCAGTTTTCACTAGACATTTGGCTTCTTAAGGGAAATTTATGTTTTTAAAGAAAGGATCCACTCTCTAATTTCCTCATTTTAATAAAGCAGATAAACTTGTGCTAAACCAGAGTTATACACCTGAAAACTTATTTGGAGCCAAGAAGTGCTTACGAAAGAGACCATACTTTACTCTTGTCTTACATTTTAATTTAGAACATGCATTATGATTTTGTGCTTATTTAAATATCTCACTCTGTTTCTTCCAAAAGATTTGAGGTAGGCTACAGCAAAGGCATAATAAGGCTAACAAAATAGGTATAAGAGTAATACATCATGATCAGGACTTCCCTGGTTGTGCAGTGGTTAAGAATCTGCCTGCCAGCAGTGGTTAAGAATCCACCTGCTAATGCAGGGGACACGGGTTCGAGCCCTGGTCCGGGAAGATCCCACACGCCGTGGAGCAACTAAACCTGTGTGCCTCAACTACTGAGATTGCACTCTAGAGCCCACGAGCCACAGCTACTGAGCCCCTGTGCCACAACTACTGAAGCCCACGTGCCTAGAGCCCATGCTCCAAAACAAGAGAAGCCACCACAGTGAGAAGCCTGTGCACCGCAACGAAGAGTAGCCCCTGCTCTCCACAACCAGAGAAAAGCCCGTGAGCAGCAACGAAGACCCAATGCAGCCGAAAATAAAATTAAATAAATAAATAAATAAAAGAATCCGCCTGCCAATGCAGGGGACATGGGTTTGAGATCTGGTCCGGGAAGATCCCACATGCTGCGGAGCAACTAAGCCCATGCACCACAACTCCTGAGCCCACGTGCTGCAACTAATGAAGCCTGTGCGCCTAGAACCCGTGCTCCTCAATAAGAGAAGCCACTGCAATGAGAAGCGTGCGCACCGCAACAAAGAGTAGCCCTGCTCGCCACAACTAGAGAAACCCCGTGCACAGCAACAAAGACCCAACACAGCCAGAAGTAAAAAAAATAAATAAATTTTAAAAAAGTAATACATCATGATGAAAGGAAAGGAGTGCATTAGAGAAAGAAATATGACTCTATATTTTCTTCTAGTGGGTCACGTGATACTGACAAGCATTAATGAACTTCATGTCTTGGCAAAATTGGAGGAAGAATCCCCATCACATGCGGATGAATTAGATTTGGGGTTTGTACCTGGGGTGGGGGAAGAGGAGGAGGAGGAACCTACCCCATATTCACTCCTGTATCGCAAGTGTCAGGCATTGGGTGTATGTTTGATTTGAAGAGGTTTATATTATAAAACCATACCTGGAAACAACTCAAGTTGTTAAATAAAATAAATAAAGAAGAGAAACAAGTTTTCATAGGGGTATCATTAGTGCCATTCTAGTGGTACTTTTCATAAATGCCTTTGTGGCTTCTGCATCTGTAGGGAACGTAACCACGACCTGAGCTCCAACTCCAGGATCTGTGTCAAAGTAAATTAACACATAGAAAATAATTCAACACTGACTCTATTTTTAAAAGACCTTTGCCCTGAACATACAGACTGTTCCCAGATGACTGGCCTAGGGCTACTGATAGTATATTTTAGCCTCAGGGTCTATGTGGGGTGATTCCTGAGGGGCAGTGGTAATGGACAAACACCTGGGCATTCTGTTTTCATGCAGGTAGTACAGGTTTGCAGCAGCCATCAGACATTGAAGAACATTGTCTGTAATTAGAGATTTCTTAAATATTTATTGTCTTTCAGTACTTGGAAGATTTATTAAACTGATGAACCTAGATCTATCCTAAACAATTAGTAGCTTCTCATTTTTTTTTTTTGGCTGTGCTGCGTGGCTTGTGGGATCTCAGTTCCCTAACCAGGGATTGAATCTGGGCCACAGCAGTGAAAGCCCGGAATCCTAAACAGTAAGCCACCAGGGAATTCCCTGTAACTTCTCATTTTTGTAGGACTGTTATCAAGAAGTGGAGTGTCCTACTTAGAAATGAAAGTAGTTGATTTTTATGTTTTAGTTACTGAAATAGAAGGGATGAAGGAATACCTGTTGAGAAAAGGTAATCTTGAATTTTAAGAGGTTGTATTAAGTTTTGCTCATCTTTCATCGACTTAGCATATATTTGCTCTACTATAATACTTATACTATAAATTACCCTGCAAATTGCTTTTTCTTGAACTAGCAAATCAAAATGACTACAATGTATATTGGGGAGCTCGGTGACTGAATATAAAGATATATGTGGCTCATTTGAAAATGCTGTACTCATATTAAATGCATCTTTGAATTGGCTCTTAATATCAAAATATTCTTTCTTACATATATGTGGATCACAGGATAAATGTGTTTCCTCACACACTGATGAATCAGTCAGCCTTATACTCCATCATGATGAAACAGAGGTAAAGCTGGTGTTAAGAGAAGAGGTAGTTGTGCCTAATGTGAGTGGTCCCAGATTTGAAGGAGTGGTTCTTCAGAATAACTGAAGTCTCCAGGACCATCCCGGGACTTGTACCCTATGAGAGCCTTGTGTAGTACAAAGAGCCACAAGCTTCAAAGTCATCATCTGGGACTCAAATCCTGGTTTTGTCACTTGAGCAAGTGAATTGACCCTTTTGATCCTATGTTTCCTTATCTGTAAAGAATTCTTCATAGAGGATTACCTGGTACATAGAAAGCAGTGATAAGTTCTCTTCCCAACTGTGATTTCCTGGTAATGTATGGAAAGTCTTACTATTCTCACTGGATTTTTCTTAGGCCCAGGGTTCTGAAGTGACTAACCTGAGCTGGAAGGACTACATTGACATACCAAGCCTTCAGTTCTGGGCTAGGTATTTTCAGGTTTGCTGCAGCTGGCTAGGTTCCCATCAGTTGTTTTTCAGTCCAATTCTAGATTTCATGTTACTCCAATTTATAAGCATCCTTCTAATTTTGCAACTACTTGCTTTGGGTCTGCTCTGAGTTTTGCCCTAGGATGGAATTCCAGGATCCTTGACAATAAGAAGTCCTCAGTGACAGAGCCCTTTTTCTTTATCAGAAGTGGTTGTTTTATTCAGCTAGAGGACTGCAAATGTAAAGATTCTGTCCACAAATATTTATTGAGCACCTACTCTGCCAGGCATGGTTTTGGGAGCTGGAGGTACAGCACTGAACAAAATAGGCAAGTTTTTTATGCACATGGAGATTACATTCTCCATTTCAGTGGGGCAGAGATAGGAGGTCAGCGTGAAAGACTATATAAGTAAACAATTCCATGGACAGGACAGTTTATTTACAGTGATAAAATCCTATGAGAAAACAGAATAATATGAGTAACATGGTATGTGTGTGAGGTTGAAGGGGCAACTTGAGACTTGGGGTCAGAGAAGACCTCTCTGAGGTGGTGATATTTGAATTGACAATTTATGATTCTTACTCACATCCCTTCTCCCTCTCCCTCCCATTCCCCCAACTTCCAATTTGCCCATGAAGTGGTTGTCACATTACTTGGTGAATGATTGGGAGACAGGAGTTGTGGGTCATAGTAACTTGGAAAGGGTTTTTTTTTTAAATGGAGGGTAGGAGTGTTTATATGGCTGCTGATCTGACCGAGTCTGGCTACACCTTGCTCTCAGTCTTGGGAGTGGGGCCACAGAGTAGAATCTGTGTATGGGTAGGAGCAGGTTCAATGGAGGGTTCTTTATTTTTAAACTGCAAACATGAATATCAAGAGAAGCCTTCTGAGCTTATGCTAGAGGACAACAGTATGAAAGACTTGATATATCAGGGTCCAACTATATTCTCAAGGCAGAATGAATTAGACAACAGTCTGAACAGATGCTCAGAGCAAAGATGTGTGTGTGTGTGTGTGTGTGTGTGTGTTTGCCTTCACATGAGGGTGAGAGAGAAGGCTGCTAAGGGAGAAAAGAGATAAGAGAAGATTTCAATTGGCCATCATCTAGTTGAAACACAAAAAAAATTTTATACACTGCATGCTATACTTTCTGGTTTATTTTTTTGAATATCACTGACTGTAAATGTTAGTAAGGTGACACTAATTTTTCTTTTTTTTTTTTTGTGGTACGCGGGCCTCTCACTGTTGTGGCCTCTCCCGTTGCGGAGCACAGGCTCCGGACACGCAGGCTCAGTGGCCATGGCTCACAGGCCTAGCCGCTCCGTGGCATGTGGGATCTTCCCGGACCGGGGCACGAATCCGTGTTCCCTGCATTGGCAGGTGGACTCTCAACCACTGCGCCACCAGGGAAGCCCCTGGTGACACTAATTTTAATATTAAAAAATAATATCAGGATGGTATACACAAACCATTTACATGGGAAATCCCTGTAAATGACATTAATATCATAGAACAAGATGATGAGTGAGATAACCACAGTTTTACATTTTTCAGAGGACAACCCAAGAATGCAATTTTTATGAGGGTAACACAGAAAAATACAGCTCTGAAAGCAACTGTAGAAGACAGAAATAAAACATAGTAATACTTGAATACCAAAGAAAAAAGTGGTAGGTTAAAATAGGTTATATTTGTGAGTATAGCAAGTAAAAATATTTCTGAAGATGAAGGACATGTATGGTTGTTGTAAGTCTGGGTGACCTTCTACTTCCTCTTGTCTGTGGGTTATAAGGGCAGATCAGTTGAAAGGAAACTAACTGAGTTTCCTCTCCTGTCTTTTACATATGAGAAAGAAAGAAAAAAGCATTTGCTATTATGGATGCAGTTCTCAGAATCTCACTAGAGGGTGGTGTTGGTTCTAAAACCAGAGATTGCTAATCTGGTACATTCATTACCAGGCTGCATTTATATTTAAAGAAAAGGTAAAATCAAGCCTTCTCAGTCTTCCCTAAAAGTTGGTAAATGTCAAGTCTGAAAACTCCCAAGGGCCTCATCTAGTTCTGGCTGCTTGCAGCCCCAGAGGAGCCAGATAAAGTAGTGAAGAGATTACCTGAGGAGTTAAGTGGCAGATTCTAATTTCACCTCCTGCACTAACTAGTAGACAAGAAACTAAAGCTCTGTGGGCCTTCTTCTCATCTGTAAAATAAAAGGGTTGTGCTAGATGATCCCTAAATCCCCTTGCATCTCTAAAATTCTGACATTCTAACAAATTCTGGGTCTAAAAGGCTGAAGAATTTCTCATGTTCTTAGTCAAAGGAACAAGTAACATCTCAAATTATAAAATTATTAATAATTAAAATATAATTTAATGTTATAAATAAGGTTTAACAGAGATTCTAATATTAAAAAGCCTTTAAATTAAAATGTCAAATCTTCTGTCCTACTAGGGAACCTCAGAGCCATCCTTTTTTCACCTATTTGAACATTCTGTGGTTAATTTCACTGCCTTAATGCATCATTCAAGGATATCGCTCCTCTTGCTAACTTGCTGGAAATGAGGCAAAATATGTTTATATAGGATTATCTAGAGAAAGGAGGTTGAACCATTCATTATCAAATAGGGATATTTTAGGATAGAGATTAAATCCCCTACCTCACCTTGTGCTTAGCCAACATGCATCATATCTACGCTTTGTGAGGAGCCACTCACCAGAGGATTTAGTTGGTTTGGCTTCCTATTACCCTCACCTCTTTTTATCTGATTCCATTTCCTTGTCATATTTATTCACATTGCAGAGTGAACTGAAGATGTTTACACGGAAACTGAAGCAAATTATCCAACAACAGGGTCCCAGTAAACCCTAATTTATCTCTGCATGGACTTAACTTCTAAAGGTGAGAGGCTGCAATTAACCCCTGATGGTGCGAAGCTGCACTCCGCGTCACCCCAAAGGCTTTGACCTTAATACTCAACACCCCATTTCCTCCAAATTGCTTTGCTTTGCAAAGGAAGGTTTCCTTTCCCCCGCCTCTGTCCCATCCCCGGATTTTGTTGCAACTTCAGGTTCGTTTCGAACATCTAAACTTCCGAAAATACACACGGAGCGCCTCCGGGTGCGCACACGCGCGCTCTCACACCCCACTCGAGTACACAAGCCCGTCTGGGTCGGCTCCCGGTTAGAGAACACATTCCATTCTTCGCGCTTGGGCACACCCCTCCCTAGTGGGGATTGGTCGGGCCGACCCCCCCCTCGGCGAGGCGAGGCTCCTAAGAGGCCCAGACGCCTGCCAATCCCCACGGGCTGTCAAAACAAGTCCTTCCCTCCCTGTCACAACAGAGCGGAGTGGAGGTCGCCGCCGCCGCCGCCGCCGCCGCCGCCGCCGCCGCCGCCGCCGCCGCCGCCGCCGCCGCCGCCGCCGCCGCCGCCGCCGCCGCCGCTGCCGCAGCCGCCGCACTTCCTGGGGCCACTGCGCCGCCATCCGCGGGCAGGTGGTTGGTGCGCCGGGCAGCGGTCGCCGGGCTCCAGCCCTTCTCAGGCCGCTCGCGTCCCGGCCTCAGAGGCAGCCCGGCCAGGCGCCCGATGCCTTTTGTCTGGCGCAGAGCGGGCGTTTGCATCACGTTTCGGACACCTCCCTCTCCTTTTCGCCTCTCCTTCTCCCTGCCGCTCACATCTCACTCCCGCCGCGGTCCCCCCAAGGACTGCCGGCCTCCTGGATCAAAGCCCGCGGACGTCTCTACTCGAGCGATGTCTCCTCTCCAGAAAGTTGCCGCCACCGCCGCAGCCACCGGGCGGTGAAACAAAGTCTGGCGCGGTCGCCTCCCGGTGCATGAGCGCACCCGTGCCCAGCGGCTGGACTCCGCTGCCGGGCGTGCCGCCTCCCCCCGGGGAGCCCGAAACGCGCTCGGCTATGGCCGAGGGCGCAGCCAGCAGGGAGGGTCCAGCGCCGACAGACGCGGCCGGGAGCGAAGACGACCCCCGAGTGGGCCCGGACGCCGCCTCCGGGGACGGCGTGGCGGCGGCCCCTGGGGGCCAGTGGAGGGACCGTCGCAGCGGGGTCGCGCTGCCCAGCGCTGCCGGGGCCCCGGCGGACAGCGAGGCCGGCCTCCTGGAGGCTGCGCGGGCGACCCCCCGGCGCAGCAGCATCATCAAGGTAAGCGAGGCCGCGCGGCCCCGGGAGCGTGGGTGTGGATGGTGGACCGTGGATGGGTCACGGGCCGGGGCAGGATGTATGGTGTCCGGAGGCCACGCAGGCTTAGCATTGTTTTCTCCCATCCCCTTCATTACCGAACCTTCCTTCCTTGTCCGGAGGTTCCCAGACTCAGTTCTTGGCTGTGAGAAGCAGAAGTGACTTTTTTTTTCTTGACAGAGGAGGAAAAGTTCCGTTCTGCGTCTTTGCGTTTTGATGGATGCTTTTCCTCATCTTCTCTGAAAGTTTCGCTAAGCCGTTGATATGCGGAGGAAGGGAGGACTCAGTATAAATGCAGACCCGCGGGATGGTTGTGCACTGCTCTCCAACGAGAAGTTAGCTTTTGCCGCACAGTAAAGGAAATGCACAGTTTACCCTCAAGTGAAGCAAAACAAAACAAAACAAAAAACCCCAAACCCTCGAGACTCAAACTGTCCTGAGATCTCACGAAGCGTGAGCTTTCCCCGTAGGCAGGCAGAGTTTTCAGTGGCCCCTGCAGCAAAGTAAAGAGCGATGTTGGAGCCCAGAGTTTCCGCGCTGCAGAGAGCGCAACCGAAAAGCAACCAATCCACCAAGCAGCACCCCGGGTCCTTGTGGTTACCACCACATGCAGGGAAAACGCTTCTCGACCCCTCAACTACCAGTCAGGGTTTCTCTCCATCCATCTTCCTTCCACTTGGGGCTTGTTTCCTGTTTGAGATTTCATGACATCGGGATAAGGTCCCCTGGAAGTCAGAACCCTTCCACAGGCTTTGGAAAAGGGCCTTTTAGCGTAAATGCATGTGGGTAATCTTCGGTACGTGACGTTAAAACCGATCTTGGTAGAACAGTCAGTATGAAACTACTTCCATGTAAAAGTAAGCCAAAGATGATAATGAAGGATGGACTTGGAACTACTTACTATTCAATGTGCTTGTGTTAATACATTAAAAACCCTTGCTCAAGTTTAAGCTGTGTATACACCACATAATACGTGTCTCTTTCTCAGGCTCTAAACTGGAGCTCCTAGTGCCGGTGTGGGTAGACTGCTCCCTTAGTCCATCCAGCCAGCTCCAAGTATAGTCTAGGCTTTTCCCCAGTACTGACACATGGAAGTTTAAAGCCACACAGGGAGATTTCTATATTAAAAGAAGAGTGGGTGGTAGTTACAAATGACTTGTAGTAGTTTCTGTTATTTTGTGACTTTCAGATTATGTGAAAAGAAGTGTTCTATTCTGGGTGTGAATTTGGATAAAAAGGAAATGATCACTTTTTTTCCTTTTAACCCACAGGTCAGAAAGCATATTGTTTTGAATCTTAAAAAAAATCACAATTAGATAGCACACATTTTGGAATCTAAAATATAGACACTACACGTGTTGTGTGAAAACAAGAGCCTCAAGATAGTTTAAAATATACCATCATAAAAAGCAGTGGGCTTTTTTGTTGTGTTGTAAAAAATGAAAGTAACAGAGCATAAAGGAATATACAAATTCTTGCAGCTAAGCTTGCAATTTTTAACTTTTAGTTATGTGCTGATTGATATTCTCAGAAGAGTCCTTGCTAAGTAATGATGCCTCTGTTGTTTTGAAGTTTCTTTTTGTGACAAAAAAGGAGGGAGACAACAGAGTAGCAGCTTGATTCTTTCCCTATTTAATAGTAAAATAAATATTTAATAAATGACCTTTAAAATTAAAGATACCAGAAAATGAAGTGAATTATTATTATTATCTTTAACTCTTATTGAAAAAGTAATATATGCATATGATAGAAACAAATGTTGCAAAGGAGTTTGAAGGGAAAACTCCCATCCACTCCACATTCCCACTTACATGGTCCACCCCCATAGCTGTTAACACTTTCTTGTGTATCCTTCCAGTAATATTCCATGTATATATAAGCATATGTATCTGTACTTATCTGTGGTGAACTACTGATGCTGCTGACTTATGTAATAAAGTTTCTCTAGAGTTTACAGGCCTCATATCTTCAGATTTGCTCCAAACATTTTGATGTCTAGAGGGTTGTCTAAGGTCATTGTGGTGGGTCTGTTAATCTTCAAGGATAACCTGGTAGGTCATTGGTGGGTAGCAGTCCTTGGGGTCTATTCCCAGAGCCCTTCATTATCTTACAGTGGGGAAAGAGGCAGTTGGTGGACTCTGTGCCACTCCCTCTCTGAGATCAGGGACCTTTCTGTTGACATCTTGAATCTGCTGCCCCATGGTTTGTTCACTTTAGCATAGTAAAAATGAGAATTTCTAAAAAAGGTCTAGATCATATAAGAAATAAGTAGCACATGTTCTGTATTGAGAAAAGATTGCATTCTTCATAGTTTTGCCAAGAGTTCTTTTTATTTGGCACTGAAACATACACAAAAAAGAAAGGCTCTAGTACATTTTATATTAATCAAACTATTAAATGCTGTTCCAAACAGCCTTAGTACAGGGATAATTGATATTCATGATCATAACTCTGAGCCACTGAAAGATTGTGAATCATCAAATATCAAATTATTTTCAGCTCAATTTAGGTATTGTTTCTAGTCTAATTGTTTGACTGCTAATTCTCTATAAACATGGATATTAGATAAATCAGAATAGTGCATTCCTCTATCATGCCAGAAAACAGACTGTCTTGTATATTAATAAAAGGAATGTTTTCAGTAAATTTGCCCTCCCTAATTTGCGAAAATATGTGTTTAGTTGAGAAAACAATTTCATTCTGAGCTGATGAAAACAATAGCATTTATCTTTACACATCTTTGGAAAGTCTTCTTTCTACTATAATTATGTTTCTTCCCTTATATGCCCAGTTCTAAGTTTTAAAAAATTTAAGGTGAGCGTTAAACTAGGTTCTCTTTAACCTGTCCATTTTTTCCCTGTGTTTTTCTGTGTGAGCTTTTGGACAGCATTGACGTTGATAAATGTTGCATGTTTTTTGGTAAGTGCATTGTTATATACCACAATATTGCAATAGACTCCATCTTAATTGCTTCTTCATGACTTGTGGTTTAAAATTGCTTCTTCATGACAAGTTAGTTACATGCAAGGTTGATAATATCTAAAAATTATGTGCTGTTGTAGGTTCAAATATATTTCTACTTAAGGAATTAGACCATTTAACTATCTGGTACTTGATATCAAATTTATACATTTAAAATATTTAACATTTAGATTATAGTTTACAGCTCTATAACTCTATAATAGAAATTTTTGGAAACAGAAAGCGGTGTAGCTTATTCCTTATGCCAGATGGCAGGAATTGAGATATAAAAGAGCAGTTGTGGGACGCTGCACTTCCAATGCAGGGGGCGCGGGTATGATCCCTGGCTGGGGAACTGAGATCCCACATACTGTGCGACCAAAGGAAAAAAAAGCAGTTGATTTGGCTCCCACTATATGTAATGTATTGAAGAATTCTACTTTTTTCGATTTCCTTTTGATTCTACTTCAGTACGAATTCTTGAGAAGAAATTATCACTTGGATCCCATGGACATAGATGTGTGGGATGAAGATAGGAGTTGGAAATGAGGTGCTGAGACGTGCACTGAAGCAGCTAGAGTAGTGACTTCCATGTTGTTCATGTCTCTTATTTTATATTATGGCCAGTCTCATTCTGTCATGTTCATTGTGGGGCTGGTGTAGTGAGTTTCTGAGCTGCAGCCTCAAAAATGCACCTTGGGTACCTGTTGACCCATGTAAAAATTATGGCTCTCCTCAAACGGGCAAGGGAAATTTTATTCACTTTTATGAAATGCTGCCTACTATGAGTCAAGTACTAAACTAGGAGCTTTCATACATTATAATCAATCCTCATAGCAAACTCTTTAAAGTAGAGAAGGGAGGCATGGACAGCTACTGATACAATGTGGAGTCAGGATTCATACCCATGTCTGCTTAACATGCTGATTCTCAGATGCAGAAAGCCCATAATCCATGAATACTTTTTTAGGTTAGAAACAACATGAACATCTAAGAACGTGGCATATTCTTCGGCTCCCAGGCTTGTGGGTAAACTATCTTGTCTCAGCTCCACCTCTCCAATTCAGAACACCTGGAAATGGATGACTCTAGAAAGGGATTGCTGTTCCTTTTGTCTTTGGTCATTTTGTTAGGCCTGTACTGTATTTTAAAAGGTAGAGCAGCTTGGCAGATTAAACTAGCATTATTTTGAGATAAGTAGGATTGTACATTGTGAGTAGAAAAGAATCATATTTATATTATCATTGTCACTCCAGGAAGAAGAAAGGCAAGTTAATTTTGAAAACAATATAATCCATCCAAAACAAAACAACATAACAACTAAACTATTTTAGTAAGTGTGCTTAGTTCCTAAAGATTTCTTAATTTGTATTTGTGAATTTATGACACCTGTTACTGGCAAGGATATTGTGTTTTTCCTTAACCACACAACTTTGTATTCAAAAGTTTAAAATCTTTGAAAGGTAATATCTGCTTTCTTAACTCTTTCACACTGACTTGTTCAAAAGCCTGTGAACAGGTGCTAAATCTATACTAGACTAAGCTCAGGCAGTATGTATAAGTAGGCACACTTGTATCATTGTATAGTACTATGTAATGGTTAGAAATGATAGATTATATACAGAACACCTTCCCTGTGAGATGTTGAGGAAGATAAAAGCACAAGGAAGTAAAAAAGAGACAAAAGCCAAACAAACAAAAAAACCCCTTTACTGTTAGCTGGGACCAAGATTACAAGACAGAACTCTAGAAAGCTGGACCTGATCATGTTGTAGGTACTTTTCTCTGAGGCTCAAGTGATTTCAAACCAAAGCAGGCCAAGTAGCCTGTGTTCTTAAAGCCCATGTCTTTCATCTCAGATCTGACAGCTGATGACGAGGGTGGGCTGCGCAGGAGCTCACCCCATCGGGCTAGAGAATAAGGAGTCAGCAGGAGGAGAATGTGTTTCCCCTCCAAACCTCCCTTGGCTCAGGCTGGGTTAGGGTCTGGCTCAGGAAAAGGGCAACTGTGTGGGAAGAGTGAGTGTAAACTGCCTTGCTCTGCTCCCCTTCAGGTCAGCACGTTGTTGGGTGAGGGGAGAAAGAGGATACCACGCCATGTGCACTCTGACCTTTATCTCCTTTGAAAACTTCACCTCCACAAAACAGAGTCTATCAATGTCCTTGAACTTGCAGTCCTGTAACCATTTATCATGACTAAATTTTGGAGGCGGTAGTAGGGGCAGAAGTGGGGGATGAAGGTTGGCAGAGTCTGTGCTCCCCCTGGAGACTGACATGCAAGATGCAAAGACATCTTCAGCATTTAGTGAACTCCCCTTTTGAAATACTTTGGAATTATTGATTCCATGCTATAATTATTATATATTTAGATATGTTATTAATAATTAAATGCTTATTTTGATGTTTAATCTAATAGATAAAACACCTAGTACATCTTGCAGAGATTTTCCTATTGAGAAATTTTCTTATAGCAAATGCTTATATAAGTTGTATTATGAGTCTGGCATTGTTCAGTTAATGTGTATTAATTCACTCAATCCTCACAATAACCATATGAGTTTAGTATTTTTAATTGTTATTTCCCTTTTTACAGTTGGAGAGATATGACTTGCCTAAGGTCACACAGCTAGTAAATGCAGAGCCAGGAAATGGACCCAAATGGTCTAGCTCCAGAGGTTGCTTTTAATCTTTATGCTGTACATCCTCTTAAATAATATTGATTTAAACCTTAGCTAGTATGCATGAAATAGCAGACATTATATAGCTACCTTAAAAACTAAGTTTAGCTGACAAATCGAAAAGAAGCAATTCTGAAAACAACTTCGGGAAACTCTGATAAGGATTCTTTGATTATGTTTTTTTAGCTTCTTAACCTTTCATGTAAAATACCCATGACTTTACAATAATATCGTACACTACTTTCCCTTGAGACGACTGGAAGTCCTCTTAGTACATTTTTACTCTTTTATCAGAATTAGCATCTTTACCATGTAGCAAGAATTTATGATCCAACTTTGCTGTAAATTACACAGGCTAAGGATGGACTGTTACTTAATCAATGCAAACTGATATGATTTATTTTATAGTTTGATAGTTTTGTCTTCCAGCATCAATAAATCAGTAAGGAGTATCTGAGTTTCTAATCCAAGGAAGTTGGAATTTTGATAAGTGGTAGTGGATATGATGCTTTATCATTAATATTTCTTCCCAATTACATTTGAGGTAAGTGAGTTCATCACACATATGAGGAATATCTGAGGAATTCCATTAAACTGAAAGTCTGTTTAATCATTTACTTCCTTTTTTGGGGAGTGGAAGTTCCAAAAAAAAAAGGGAAATTTAAATATGTGAGTATGTCATGAAATTACTGTGCTTGTGGCTACTTTATTGTGTTGATGGTAGTGAGTCCATTCTGCTATGCAGAGATACAGTACCATGGCCAAATCATACCCAGAGGTTTGTCCCCATCACTTGGAGACTGGCCAGGTGTTAAAGGCACAGTCAACTCTCTTGCTGAAACACTCCTCATATGTCAGGTTTAATTAACTCTCTGCCGTTATATTAAATTATTGAAAGGACATAGGACTTTGGCTTTTTCTTTCTCTTCTCTCTCTCTTTTTTCTATTGCAGCATTTGCACAATAAGGTGTTTAGTCACATTCTCTTAAAGTGGAATTTTTTCTTTTGGAAAAAACAGTAAAGCTTTCCCCAAACATATGAAATTCACAAGAAATATTTTTCCTAATACCTTCTCATGTTCAGTTAGTATGGAATCAACCTGGTTTTGTGATAAATGCAGTCGTATGTATGTGTGTACACACTTAATGCTAGACACATTAGAAGTCAGAAGCCTCAACAGCAGGTGACCTTTTTTCCCCCAGCTTTATGTCCTACAGCTGGGATGATGGTCTTTATCCCAAGACATGTTTTTTATGAAAGTAACTGCATGGACTATGAGAAGCCACACTCAGAAATGTTAGCCAAACTCAGAAAAGTTTGATCAGAAGTTGAGATTTTTGTGGTTTGGGGAGAAGAGAAAGAGGATCAATGTGTGCTAAAGAGAATGGAGTTGGATGGGCCCACGTTTATAAATGGAAAAAGTAATGCTTCAACAAATAGCTCTCTACCTAGATCATTCTGCCGGAAGTTGTACATTTGGGAATTCAAATTTTGGGGATTTTGATGGCTTTTTGGTTCTTCTGGAGAGTCTTTTAACTAATTAACACCTCACACCTTAACACACCTAATAGTGAATACTCAGCTTAGGGCCCTTTGAGCCTAGAGATTCCTGGGAAGGATCTAAGAAGGACTGGTCTAGTTTGTTGGTGGGAATGCATGGCATTAAAGACAAGTTTTGTCTATTTTTCTGTTTTTCTAGCCCTAGCCCTAAGAAAGTCCAAGGAAATTCTTTATAGTTGCACCCTTAGCATGACAGGGTCACCAATACAGAGAAATGGCTTCTGGTAAACAAGATATCATAGCAGTTGGTGTAACAGGATGGAAGTAGTTGTGAGTGCTAGAATTAGCCATCACAGCTTAAAACAAAAGACTCTAAGATTCCATAGACTCAGGGGACCGTGAACTGTTGTGTTCAGCCACCATTTCCAGTCTTACGGAGAGGCAGCCTTTACTACTGCTCTTGTCCACCCCTTTTCCCCAGGCTAAATAAGGGGAGGACTTCGAGGGAGGAGGTAACCTTGGAAGAGGGTTATGGTTTCTGAAGAGAGCCTTTCCCTTCCACTTTCCTTATTTTGGGTGGAAGATCTCATGACCCTTTCTGAAGTTGAGAGAGAAAGAACTCTAGAGAATCATGTGTAAAGATTGGGCAGGTAATGGTGGTGGCATGGAACAGTTCCCCTCTCCACCAAGTCTCCCTGTAAGTTGGGACTGATGCTCATCTCTTCTCTGGAAGATACTGAATTACCAGACCATCAGAGCCCTGATGCCATCCTGATTGTGGAGGAAGATGGCCAGGCATATTGCTGTGCCCCACCCAAAGAACCCATTTGAGCATAGGGACTCTAGTAACAAGAGGCTGGGACAGGGGCTGGGTAAGTGGTGGGAGGAAGAGGTCAGTGTCCAAGGCAGATCTCTAAAACCAATATGATGAATATGCAGGAAGAAGGGCACTATTGAGAATGATCAACTCTACTCAGAGTCAGCATTTGCATGCCTGCCTCACAGAGAGAACCAACAGTAAGTTCAGTGTTAACCTGAGGAGCAGAGAAAGCCAACCCAGTGGGGCCTTCAACATCCCTATGATGCCATCTACGGGGACACCGTGGCCTTTCCTATGCCTCCTCCAGCCCAACCCTAGAAGGGAAGTGTAGGGAGGAAGAGAAAGAGAGAAGCGGGTAGACTAGACCTACCCCCAGCCACGGCAAATGCCACCACCATTTTAGCTCGCTTTGGGGGCTATGGGATGGAAAGAGGACCTTGAATTGAACATGAGATTGAAGTTTTAAAATGAATAGGGAAGAGTTTTTAAGGACTTGAAAGAACTCTTCTAATAACTGAAAGAGACTGAAACACTGTGGAATCTGAGTGAGTTCAGTTATTAGTGGTAACTGGAGTACCCAGGGGCAAGGGGATCTCAGATGGCATAGTTGGGAGGGAGCAGTTGTGGGAAATATAAAACTCACTTGTTTGTACTCCAGCAACTTAAGACTGCTTAATTATCCAATTACATTATCATAGAATTGGAGAGCTTGAGATCGTTCTCTAATTCTACCCCTTCACTTACCAAGCATGTCTAAGAATGGGAGAAGGATGGGAGAGATGGTCCACCATCTCTCCCATTCTTCCAGGGAGCCACTAGAGAGATTGTTTATGACACCATGGATAGGTTATGGAGGCTTCTTTTACAATTTCACGGTATAGAATAATAACAGGCACGAACATTGTCAAGATCTTACATTATTTTTAACTCTTACAAGAGTCTGGCAAGACATAGCTATGGTTATCATTTCAACCTTACAGAAAGGGAAGCCAAGGCTCTGTGAGGTAGAGAAACTTGTTCCAGGTCTCACAGATATTAAGTCTGTGTGTCTTTGGTAGGGTAGGGGTGTGGGAGGGCAGAATTTTTTCCTCCCTATTTTCTTTATCCCTCAAATCTGCAACCCCAGTATCCCAAATTTCCAAAAAACAAACAATGATTTAAGAATACGTTGATCTGGTTGCATGGGGCCAGTGTTAAAACTAAGTTAAGGTGGTTCAACCCTGCATTGTTCTGCAGTGAAAGCAACAACCACATCTACTGTGCTAGGGACACATATTTCAGTTGAAAGTCAGAAGGATCTAAGAAACAACAGTAGATTTGAGGGGATTGTTTTGGCATACCTTCTAGATTGCAGGTTTAGGTTTCTTACTCTTCAAAACCTACATTTTAGAAACCCTAAATGTTAGTTTTCTATTGTTGCTTTGACAAATTATCATAGTGTCTTCAAACATAAACTTATTATCTTACAGTTCTAGAGGTCTGTAGTCTGAAATGTGTCTCGCTTCGCTAAAATCAAGGTATTGGCAGGGTCGTGTTCCTTTTTGGAGGTTCTAGGGGAAAATACTTTTTCTTGCCCATTTCAGCTTCTAGAATCTGCTGCATTCTTTGGATCACGGCCCCTTCTGTTTTCAAAGTCCAGTAACAGCCAGTGGGGTCTTTCTCGTCTCACACCACCTTTAACTTTTAATTTTTACCCTGCCCCATTCTAAATCTTTTGTCTCCCTCTTCCGTATTTAAGGATCCTTTTGATTACATTGGGTTCACCCAGATAATCCAAGATAATCTTCCTATTTTAAAGTCAGTTGATTAGTAATCTTAATTCCCCTTTGCCATGGAACCTAACATATTCACCGGTTCTGGGGAATAGGACATAAAGATCTTTGGATACCATTATTCTATCATATCCTGGTTTTAGAACTAGGTCATTGTTGTAGTGATGATTTTTTTTCCCATTCCAGATGAATTTTATTAGATTCTTTAAATACAAATATAATTTGTTACCAATATGAACAGTCCACTGGATTAAGATTTAGGATTTTGATAGTAGTGTTAATAGAAAACAATTAGTTTATGGATTTTGTGAACCTTTCATTTCTAACTGCATCTGCATTTTTACGTGATATACTTTTTATACATTAATATATAGAGCTTTAATAGAAAATTAAACTAAAATATCCTTAGAGTTTACCTCATAATAGTTAAATCTACCTCTTTACGGATTTGGAAACTGAGACTTAGGGGGATTACTGACTTCCATAAATCATAAAGCAAATTGGTGGAGAACTGGTACCAACATCTTTCAACTTTTTATGACCTCAACTTCATAAGATTTAAAAAGAAGGAGATTCAGATTTCTGGATTTTATTCTTAGTATATCCTTCACAAGAACTGAAGAATGACTTTCAGGTTCTCACAACATTCTTGTGCATTTGATTTGGTTCTGAGTAGAAAGTACTTCTGAAAACTCTGTGGGAAAATTGATTCAGCTGATCTGTTTTGGGCAGATATCCTCTACTGTCTTCACTGTTAAAAGTGTAAAACTTTATAAATTATAATTGGAAAGAAGAGATGATGTTCCAGACAGAGGAAGATTTTTTTGTGGTTAAAGATGTGGGTCTTCCTTTTTTTTTCTTTGAGAGGTATTTTGATGAGTCCTGGTGGCTAGTGTGTAAGATCAATTATTTATTTTACCCGCTTTCAACTTAATTGAATAAGTTTCATTAGAAGAATCATATTGTGGAAGCTACTTATAACAGCCATACACAAAACACACACTTACCGGAGTCATTACCTGTGTTCCTGTATGTGTTGTCAGAGGAAAGGAGTTTCCAGCCTGTATGGCAATGCAAGATGTTAAAATAAGAATAAAGCCCACAGTTTCCTCAGTGGTGCATATATTAAAGAGTAATTTCCAGGCAAGCCCACATCATAGAGAATGAACTACTGTCCGGTTTCATGGATAGTAAGACCAGCTTATGGAATATTTTCCATTGTATAAAGCCTGTTAAAAGCCAGAAGAGGGAAATAGCATTCTCCACTGACATTGGGATCAACTGAGGATGGGGTGGGTTTAGTGGCATTAAATAAAATTTAAAAAGTTGGAATCATAATTTTAAAAAATCCTGGATGTGGATATTAGATATTTATGTAGATAAAATGAAAACTTTCCTCCAGATATTTTTGTTGTTCTGAACTTCAAAAAAAGTCTGGAGAAACCAAACTGTGACTTACGTCCTTTAACAACTATGCCTAATATGTTATTTTCTTTGAAAAAATCTGCTTTCTTACAAGGTACAAAACATTGCTATGAGGCTTTTTATGGACATAAAAGCTCAACTTTGTGTTTATCTGATTATGTCTTAGATCCTTCTGAACTCTTATTCATGGTTCCAGTTTTGACAGTTGAAAATGACTTGAACATTTTAAAACATTTAAAGGATTTAAAGTAGATGACTAAGGTAGATTATTTGTCTTGTTCCTATAAGGATCTTGGTACTATGACCCTCGAGGGACTGTCTTTGTAGTTTTCTTCAAGCGCTCTTCTTCTTTTATAATTTGGGTGTTTTCCTTCATAAACTATTCTGTTTCTATCTTCCAGAAGTGTATCATTGGTGGTACAAAAAAAAGCATTGTTTGCTTTAGATGGCTGGCTCGACCTACATCAGAATTTTAACTTTCACTATTAAAAGTCTTTATTAAAAGAGGAATTTAGCTGAGAATATTTATACACAAATCTCTGAGGCTTTGGAATGAGGGAGTTCATTCTCCATATTTATAAATACTTGCATTTATTGGGAAGCTAAGTTGCTCTACGAAACATATGTTTTCTTGAACAAGATAGAAGTTTATTTCTCTAATAAGTAACATTCCATAACTAGGCTGTTTCTTCTGAATCAGGTAAGTGGCTCTGATCCATAAAGTAATTCAGGGATACAGTTTCCTTTTGTCTTCCTTTTGGCCATCCTTTAGGATGTTGTTTTGTCCCTTTGATTAAACTGGCCTACTACCACATCCCCCTTCTGTCCCATAGGAAGGGGGAAAAAGAAAGTGGGGAGCAAGCAGTTTGCTTTTAAGGAAGTTATCTGTAAGTTGCACATATCACTTCTACTTTTATCCCATTGGCCTGTTAGCGATATAGGTATACCCAGCTGGGAAATGTAGTCTCTATCTAGGTAGTTATGTGCTCAGCTTAAAGTTTAGGAGATTCTTATTAGTAAAATGAAGAAAAAGAGACTGTAAGTTTTGTTAAGATTAAAATAGTTAGTCACAGAATATATTCTTAACTGGAGAGGAATCAAAGTATTTTGTGATTTGAGGGAGTTAAACATGACTCTGATATGTTTTTAGGTTCCCACTGTTTGATCTGGTTAGGGCTACTGATGAGAATATGGCTCATGTGCTATTAGGTCCTATTCCAATACCTGTATGAACCAGTTAACTTCAAAATTATGTTTCACAGGCATGAACCACACTTTGCATCCTGACTTGCAAATTCATACCATATGTGAAATACAGAGAAACCCCAAACAAGGACAATCCAGGATATCTAGAGTAACTACCGTGTACCATACATGGTGGGAAGGAATCTGATGGATTGTCTTAGGTGAGCATTTGGAGGGTGTCAGGTGCATAACTGCACTAGAATAGGAGCCTCTGTAGATGTGGGGATAGTGGCCTCTAGTCAGCAAGGAGCTCCCTTTCTTACAAGGGAGCCAATTCCATTTTCAGGCTGCTTTTGTTGTTTGAAAAATTCTTATGTTGAGCCCAAATCCAATTCTTCTCTGATGCATTTCCTAGTCAGTCCGATTTCTCCCTCAGGAGCTAGAAAGAGTAAGTGAAATACTCATGTGACAACTCTTGACATAGTTGAAGGGAGTTATATGGATGTCTCCTCCCACACTCCCACCATAGTAGTGACCCCTGACATTTATTGAGTGCTTACCATGTGCCAGACACTGTTCTAAGCACTTTACATGTTTTAACTAATATAATTCTCACTAGGTTTATGAAGTGGTGGATATCTACCCTATTTTCACAGATGAGGAGATTGAGGGACAGGCAGATTAAATAACGTGCTCAGATTCACATAGCAAATAAGTGGTATGTCCTGATTTGGCAGTGTTCCGTTTAAAATGTTGTTCCTAGATTACAACATTGGTTACAATACTAGGGGCACTGTGGTCCACTATAGTGGACTGTTTTACCTCCATTTTTCTGGAGGCTGTATTTCTATGAATATAATCATCAGGGGAATTTTCTTTCTGGGGAAAAAAAAAAACCAACATGTTCCATTGACAGCAGTTCAGCAAGTTGTCTTTGTGTTCCAGATGCTGTGCTTCCGAATTTGGGAGGATCTGATGGGTTGAATGGAGCCAGGCTTGATATGGCAGCGGCATTCAGTTTAATATGATATATAAAGGCATTGTATTTTTCTTAAATAGGGGCGTAATTGGTAAAAAAAAAAATAGTAGTTAAGATTTTCTTAATAGCTGTGTGAAACAATGGAGATAAATTGGGATTAAGAGAATGACTAGAAGTTTCCAGAATTTGGTGCTAAGTCTAGGAGGTAATATAGCACTGCCATTAAAAGGGTAGGCCCTAGAATTGGACTGCCAGAGTTGGAGTCCCGATTCTCTACTTACTAGCTCTGTGATATCAGGCATGTAGCTTAATCTCTTTGACCCTCCTTCAGCTTCATTATTGTAGTAGAACCCCCCTCATAAGGTGGTTGGGAGGATTAAATGAGAGGAGTCATGTAGAGTGCTTAGCTAAGTTAGCTAAGCACATAGTAGGCAGTCAATAAATGTTACTTATTATAATTTGGAAATGGAAAAGATAAAATCTGAGACTAGTGTTGAGGTACAAATAGTCAGGACTTTTCAAAGACATAAAGGAATAAAGGAATCATTAAATAAAAATAATTCTTAAGATTTTGGTCACAGAGGACTTTGAAGAGAGTGGTATCTTTGAGTCATGGAGCAAAACCTGTCTTGTGGCTGTTGTGTATAACCTGATTAGGGTTGGGGTGTTCACCTTTCTAAAGTGATGGGAACTCCGTTGTCTCTGCTCACGGTCTTTGGAGTTGTAGAGATTGGTTATCATTGTTTTTTCTCTGATTTCTTGCAGCATTACAAAGAAAACTGCACAGAAACTTTGATTTTAATTGATATAGTCAGTTATTAAAAAAGAAAAAACAAACCTGCCCATCCCTACCAAAAAAGTTCTGTAAACCAACCAGCAGTGTTTCTAATTGTTACCCTCTTTACTCCTTCTTGACAAGACAATTGCACAGATTTTGCTAGAGGGTCAAGTTTGTGCAAAGATGGGTTTCAACTTCCTCAAATTCCAGAGTAAAAGAGTGAGCTATATGTGAAAGTTCAACTTAGTTCAGTGAATGATTTTTAAGTACTTACTGCTTATGACACAGTGCTGTGTGCTCGGCTTTGATTATTCTCTTGTCTAAAAATCTCATAATAATGAACTTTTTTCTTGCTACAAGTTGATTGAAATTTTAGAAAAAGCTCCCATAACCTCCACCTTGGCATTTACTCAGCCTTAAGGGACACTTAAAACTTGATAAAGACATCTATTAGAAATAGCTTCCTCATTAATTTAGCTAAACCTTTCACATATTTCCCTTTACAATTCAACTAAATCTTTGCTTTTATTAAACAGAGACCTCTCACAGCTAATTACTTCTGACTCCTTTTTTTCTCCTGGAATTAGGCTCATTTTGGGAAAGTTTGTGAGTATAAACAAAATGTGAAAGAAAACTTGACTCAAAGTATTAAAAAAAATCATGTCTGACTCAGACTCAGGTTTACTGTGTGTTTAAATTTGTTTTCCTTGTTAGACTGTAAATTGCTTAAAAGGAAGAACTCATTCAAACCTCTCAGTTTGTGGTCTCTAAAAGAGACGGTATAGGGCTTCCCTGGTGGCGCAGTGGTTGAGAGTCCGCCTGCTGATGCAGGGGACACGGGTTCGTGCCCCGGTCTGGGAGGATCCCACATGCCGCAGAGCGACTAGGCCTGTGAGCCATGGCCGCTGAGCCTGCATGTCCGGAGCCTGTGCTCCGCAAAGGGAGAGGCCACAACAGTGAGAGGCCCGCGTACCGCAAAAAAAAAAAAAAAAAAAGAGAGGGTATAATGCTCTGTAAAAATGGGGACCTTGAGCTGTGTGTCACTTCTCCAGTTGCAAACCATTCAGAAGAGGACTTGGAGAAATGGTGGAGCACAAGATGGAAAAAAGCCTTGGTCTCTTAACCACCATGTGGAAGCTTATCTGCTGACACTTAATGATTGGAGATTGGCTGCCTGGCAACTGCTGACCAGGCTTGACATTTAAAACAGACATAGCTGTGTGGCTGACAGGGTCTTGGTGCTCCGGCCTGGTGTCAGGCCTGAGCCTCTGAGGTGGGAGAGCCAAGTTCAGGACATTAGACCACCAGAGACCTCCTGGCCCCATGTAATATCAATTGGCAAGAGCTCTCCCAGAGATCTCCATCTCAATACTAAGACTCAGCTCCACCCAACAGCCAGCAAGCTCCAGTGCTGGATACCCCATGCCAAACAACTGGCAAGACAGGAACAAAAACCCACCCATTAGCAGAGAGGCTGCCTAAAATCATAATAAGGTCACAGACACCCCCAAACACATCACTGGAGGTGGCCCTGCCCACCAGATAGATAAGATCCAGCCCCACCCATCAGAACACAGGCACCACTCCTTGCCACCAGGAAGCCTACACAAGCCACTGAGCCAACCTCACCCACTGGTAGCAGACACCAAAAATAACGGGAACTACAAACCTGCAGGCTGAGAAAAGGAGACCCCAAACACATTAAGTTAAACAAAATGAGAAGACAGAAATATGCAGCAGATGAAGGAGCAAGGTAAAAACCCACCAAACCACACAAATGAAGAGGAAATAGGCAGCCTACCTGAAAAAGAATTCAGAGTAATGATAGTAAACATGATCCAAAAGCTTGGAAATAGAATGGAGAAGATACAAGAAACATTTAACAAGGACCTAGAAGAACTAAAGAGCAAACACACAATAAGGAACAACACAATAAATGAAATTAACAATTCTCTAGAAGGAATCAATAGCACAATAACTGAGGCAGAAGAACAGATAAGTAACCTGCAAGATAAAATAGTGGAAATAACTATTGCAGAGCAGAATAAAGAAAAAAGAATGAAAAGAATTGAGGACAGTCTCAGAGACCTCTGGGACAACATTAAACACAGCAACATTCAAACGTTAAGGGTCCCAGAATAAGAAGAGAAAAAGGGTCTGGGAAAATATTTGAAGATTATAGTTGAAACTTCCCTAACACGGGAAAGGAAATAATCAAGTCCAGAAAGTGCAGAGAGTCCTATACAGGATAAATCCAAGGAGAAACACACCAAGACACATATTAATCAAACTATCAAAAATTAAATACAAATAAAAAATATTAAAAACAGCAAGTGAAAAGCAGCAAATAACATATGAGGGAATCCCCATAAGGTTAACAGCTTACCCTTCAGCAGAAACTCTGCAAGCCAGAAAGGAGTGGCAGGATATATTTAAAGTGATGAAAGGGAAAAACCTACAACCAAGATTACCCTCCCCAGCAAGGATCTCATTCACATTCAATGGAGAAATTAAAACCTTTACAGACAAGCAAAAGTTAAGAGAATTCAGCACCACCAAACCAGCTTTACAACAAATGCTAAAGGAGCTTCTCTAGGCAGGAAACACAAGAGAAGCAAAGGCCTACAAAAACAAACCCAAAACAATTAAGACAATGGTAATAGGAATATACATATTGATATTACCTTAAATGTAAATGGATTAAATGCTCCAATCAAAAGACATAGACTTGCTGAATGGATACAAAAACAAAGCCTGTATATATGTTGTCTACAGAGACCCACTTCCGACCTAGGGACACTTACAGACTGAAAGTGAGGGGATGGAAAAAGATATTCCATGCAAATGGAAATCAAAAGAAAGCTGGAGTAGCAATTCTCATTTTAGACAAAATAGACTTTAACATAAAGACTATTACAAGAGACAAAGAAGGACACTACATAACGATCAAGGGATCAACCCAAGAAGAAGATATGACAATTGTATATATTTATGCACCCAACATAGGAGCACCTCAATACATAAGGCAAATGTTAACAACCATAAAAGGGGAAATCGACAGTAACACGATCATAGTAGGGGACTTTAACACCCCACTTTCACCAACGGACAATCATCCAAAATGAAAATAAATAAGGAAACACAAGCTTTAAATGACACATTAAACAAGATGAACTTAATTGATATTTATAGGATATTCTATCCAAAAACAACAGAATACACTTTCTTCTTATGTGCTCATGGAACATTCCCCAGGATAGATCATATCTTGGGTCACAAATCAAGCCTTGGTAAATTTAAGAAAATTGAGATTGTATCAAGTATCTTTTCCAACAACAGTGCTATGAGACTAGGCATCAATTACAGGAAAATATATGCAAAAAATACAAACACATGGACGCTAAACAGTACACCACTAAATAACCAAGAGATCACAGAAGAAATCAAAGAGGAAATCAAAAAATACCTAGAAACAAATGACAATGAAAACATGATGACCCAAAACCTATGGGATGCAGCAAAAGCAGTTCTAAGAGGGACGTTTACAGCAATGAAATCCTACCTCAAGAAACAAGAAAAATCTCAAATAAACAACCTAACCTTACACCTAAAGCAATTAGAGAAAGAAAAACAAAAAGAAAACCCAAAATCAGGAGAAGAAAAGAAATCATAAAGATCAGATCAGAAATAAATGAAAAAGAAATGAAGGAAACAATAGCAAAGATCAAAAAAACTAAAAGCTGGTTCATTGAGAAGATAAACAAAATTGATAAACCATTAGCCAGACTCATCAGGAAAAAAGGGAGAAGACTCAAATCAATAGAATTAGAAATGAAAAAGGAGAACAACTGACACTGCAGAAATACAAAGGATCATGAGAGATTACTAAAAGCAACTATATGCCAATAAAATGGACAACCTGGAAGAAATAGACAAATTGTTAGAACAGCACAACCTTCCAAGACTGAAACAGTAAGAAATAGACAATATAAACAGACAAATCACAAGCACTGAAATTGAGACTGTGATTAAAAATCTTCCAACAAACAAAAGCCCAGGACCAGATGGCTTCACAGGCGAATTCTATCAAACATTTAGAGAAGAGCTAACACCTATCCTTCTCAAACTCTTCCACAGTATAGCAGAGGAACACTTCCAAACTCATTCTATGAGGCCACCATCACCCTGATACCAAAACCAGACAAAGATGTCACAAAAGAAGAAAACTACAGGCCAATATCTCTGATGAACATAGATACAAAAATCCTCAACAAAATACTAGCAAACAGAATCCCACAACACATTAAAAGGATCATAAACCATGATCAAGTGGGATTTATCCCAGGGATGCAAAGATTCTTCAATATATGCAAATCAATCAATGTGATACACCATATTAACAAATTGAAGAAGAAAAACCATATGACCATCTCAATAGATGCAGAAAAAGCTTTTGACAAAATTCAACACCCATTTATGATAAAAACTCTCCAGGAAGTGGGCATAGAGGGAACCTACCTCAACATAATAAAGGCCATATACGACAAACCCACAGGAAACATCATTCTCAATGGTGAAAAACTGAAAGCATTTCCACTAAGATCAGGAACAAGACAAGGTTGCCCACTCTCACCACTATTATTCAACATAGTTTTTGAAGTTTTAGCCATGGCAATCAAAGAAGAAAAAGAAATAAAAGTAATCCAAATTGGAAAAGAGGTAAAACTCTCACTGTTTACAGATGACATGGTACTACACATAGAGAATCCTAAAGATGCTACCAGAAAACTACTAGAGCTAATCAATGAATTTGGTAGAGTAGCAGGATACAAAATTAATGCACAGAAGTCTCTTGTATTCCTATACACTAATGATGAAAAATCTGAAAGAGAAATTAAGGAAACCCTCCCCTTTACCACTACCACAAAAAAATAAAATACATAGGAATAAGCCTACCCAAGGAGACAAAAGACCTGTATGCAGAAAACTGTAGGACACTGATGAAAGAAACTAAAGATGATACAACAGATGGAGATATATACCATGTTCTTGGATTGGAAGAATCAATATTGTGAAAATGACTCTACTACCCAAAGCAATCTACAGATTCAATGCAATCCCTAGCAAACTACCAATGACATTTTTCACAGAACTAGAACAAAATGTTTCACAATATGTATGGCGGTACAAAAGATCCCCAATAGCCAAAGCAATCTTGAGAAAGATAAATGGAGCTGGAGGAATCAGGCTCCCTGACTTCAGACTATACTACAAAGCTACAGTAATCAAGACGGTATTTTATGAGACTTCCCTGGTGGCACAGTGGTTAAGAATCCGGCTGCTAATGCAGGGGATACAGGTTCCCTTCCTGGGCAGGGAAGATCCCACATGGAACAGAGCAGCTAAGCCCATGCGCCACAACTACTGAGCCTGCGCTCTAGAGCCCATGAGTCACAGCTACTGAGCACGAGTGCCACAACTACTTAAGCCCGCGTGCCTAGAGCCTGTGCTCCGCAACAAGAGAAGCCACCGCAATGAGAAGCCCGTGCACATCAATGAAGAGTAGCCCCCACTTACTGCAAGTAGGGAAAGCCTGCGCACAGCAATGAAAACCCAACACAGCCAAAAATAAATTAAAAAAAAAAAAGAAGTATGGTACTGGCACAAAAATAGAAATGTAGATCAATGTAACAGGATAGAAAGCCCAGTGATAAAACCAAGCACATATGGTCACCTTATCTTTGATAGAGGAGGCAAGAATATACAATGGAGAAAAGGCAGCCTCTTCAATAAGTGGGGATGGGAAAACTGGACAGCTACATGTAAAAGAATGAAATTAGAACACTCTCTCTCACCATACACAAAAGTAAACTCAAAATGGATTAAAGACCTAAATGTAAGGCCAGACACTATAAAACTCTCAGAGGAAAACATAGGCAGAACACTCTATGACATAAATTATAGCAAGATCCTTTTTTACCCACCTCCTAGAGAAATGGCAATAAAAACAAAAATAAACAAATGGGACCTAAAGAAGCTTAAAAGCTTTTGCACAGCAAAGGAAACCATAAACAAGATGAAAAGACAACCCTCAGAATGGGAGAAAATATTTGCAAATGAATCAACAGACAAAGGATTAATCTCCAAAATTTATAAACAGCTCATGCAGCTCAATATTAAAGAAACAAACAACCCAATCCAGAAATGGGCAGAAGACCTAAATAGACATTTCTCCAAAGAAGATATACAGACTGCCAACAAACACATGAAAGGATGCTCAACATCACTAATCATTAGAGAAATGCAAATCAAAACTACAATGAGGTATCACCTCACACCAGTTAGAATGGCCATCTTCAAAAAATCTACAAATAATAAATATTGGAGAGGGTGTGGAGAAAAGGGAACCCTCTTGCAATGTTGGTGGGAATGTAAACTGATACAGCCACTGTGGAGAACAGTATGGAGGTCCCTTAAAAAACTAAAAAATAGAACTACCATATGACCCAGCAATCCCACTACTGGGCATATACCCTGAGAAAATCATAATTCAAAAAGACACATGCACCCCAATGTTCATTGAAGTACTATTTACAATAGCCAGGACATGGAAGCAACCTAAATGTCCATCGACAGATGAATGGATAAAGAAGATGTGGCACATATACACAATGGAATATTACTCAGCCATAAAAAGAAATGAAATTGAGTTATTTGTAGTGAGGTGGATGGACCTAGAGTCTGTCATACAGAGTGAAGTAAGTCAGAAAGAGAAAGACAAATACCGTATGCTAACACATATATATGGAATCTAAAAAAAAAAAAATCGTTCTGATGAACCTAAGGGCAGGACAGGAATAAATACGCAGAGAATGGACTTGAGGACATGGAGAGGGGGAAGGGTAAGCTGGGATGAAGTTAAAGTAGCATTGACATATATACACTATCAAATGTAAAATAGATAGCTAGTGGGAAGCAGCTGCATAGCACAGGGAGATCAGCTCGGTGCTTTGTGGCCACCTAGAGGGGTGGGATAGGGAGGGTGGGAGGGAGGCTCAAGAGGGAGGGGATATGGGGATATATGTGTACATATAGCTGATTCACTTTGTTATACAGCAGAAGCTAACACAACATTGTAAAGCAATTATACTCCCATAAAGTTGTTAAAAAAAATGGGACCTTAAATAAATAATGACCAATATCAAAATAAATCCTTAAAATTAAGAAGAGATGTGAACCATAAAATTGGCAACTATTACTCAACTTGTTGTGAGTAATAGTATGGTTAAGGGGCAATGCTATCTATTTTTTTCTGCAGGCTTTTCTTCTAAGGCTGCTGAGAATCCGAGGAGCATCCCTCTGGTCTTCTTTCTTAGGTATCAAGAAGGGTTCTTATGAGTGAGGTGCAAGTGGATATAAAGGACGTAACATTTTTGGCCTCTCTCTCTGTCTCTCTTTTTTTTTTTTTTTTTTTGCGGTACGCGGGCCTCTCACTGTTGTGGCCTCTCCCGTTGCGGAGCACAGGCTCCGGACGCACAGGCTCAGCGGCCATGGCTCATGGGCCTAGCCACTCCGTGGCATGTGGGATCTTCCCGGACTGGGGCACGAACCTGTGTCCCCTGCATCGGCAGGCGGACTCTCAATCACTGCGCCACCAGGGAAGCCCTGGCCTGTCTCTTTATACTCCTTAGATTTAAACACAGCCTCCTTTGTTATTATTCTTTTTGGTATTATGTTGTTTTGTTTTTAGAATTGAGATATAATTGACACGTAACATTATACTTGTTTCAGGTGTACAGCATAATTCTTTGATATGTGTATATATTGTGAAATGATCACCCAAGAAGTTTAGTTAACATTCATCACCACATATAGTTACAAATTTTCTCTTTCTTATGAGAACTTTTAAGATCTCTTAGCAACTTTCAAATATACAATATTCTTAACTATAGTCACCATTACATCCCCCTGACATTTATTTTATAACTTAAAAGTTTGTGCCTTTGACCACCTTCATCCATTCTCCGCATTCCTTATCAGCCCCCCACCCCTGCCCCTACCTCTGGCAACCCCCAATGTAATCTATTCTCTGTATCCGTGAGTTCAGGTTTTTTGTTTGTTTGTTCTATTCCACATATAAGTGAGATCATATGGTGTTTGTCTTTCTCTGTCTGACTTATTTCACTTAGCATAATACCCTCTAGGTCCATTCATGTTGTAATAAATGACAGGAACACCCTTTTTATGGCTGAATAATATTCTGTGGCATATATACCGCAAATTCTCTATCCATTCATCCATTGATGGGCACTTAGGGTGTTTCTATATCTTAGCTACTGTAAATAATGCTGCAATGAACACGAGGGTGTAGATAGCTTTTCGAGTTAGTGTTTTTGGTTCCTTTGGATAAAAATACCCAGATGTGGAATTGCTGGATCTGCAGCTTCCTTTATTAAGGCATCTGAAAGAATTGGAATTTTGGCTGGAATCCTTGTGCAAACCAATCATGGATTCAATATGAACTGGAGATAATGTATTGCAGCAGCTATGTGGGGGCCCAATCCTAGCCCCCACCCCCAATAAACGTAATTGAGGAGCCAGTGTTCTTGGAAGTTTAAAAGCTGTAAGCCTTTTCAGTAGAACATATAGGCAGTATTCCCTAAGTTTATCAGCTATAACCTTGATTTTGACAAGAAGGAACTAAATTAGAAAATATTCTGTAAACACTGGGGGGACTTCCCTGGTGGAACAGTGGTTAAGAATCCACCTGCCAATTCAGAGGACATGGGTTTGATCCCTGGTCCGGGAAGGTCCCACGTGCCGTGGAGCAACTAAGCCTGTGCGCCACAACTACTGAGCCTGCGCTCTAGAGCCCGCGAGCTACAACTACTGAGCCCGTGTGCTGCAACTGCTGAAGCCTGCGGACCTAGAGCCTGTGCTCTGCAACAAGAGAAGCCACCGCAAGGAGAAGCCCGTGCACTGCAATGAAGAGTGGCCCCCTGCTCACCTCAACTAGAGAAAGCCTGCGTGCAGCAATGAAGACCCAACACAGCCAAAAAAATAAAACAAAACCAACAAGGAAAGTGTATTTATATATATAAAAAAAATTGGGAAATGTTTACATTACCCTTGGTTTATTCTTTTTTAGTCTCATCTCACCAACTCTGAAGAGAGAGACACCACATATTAGACTTTGTGTCCTCTATAGCTCCTACTAAGTGTCAGGCATGTACTTGATTTATTTCTCTCCTGAGATTGAATCGATGACTTATTTTCTTCCATATTCCTGGAAGGATCCTTTATCTGAGTTAATGCAGTCTACCATTTCTAGGTTCACTTTCCTTAGTAGGAACTTAAATCTTTGGGAGACAGCTTGGGCAGGGAAGGGAACACAGACTTCAGAATTTGATCTGGGATCCTGGAATCTCAGCTTTGCTACTTACTGTGTGATCATGAGCAAATTTTTCTGAGCCTCGGTTTCTTCGTTGGTAAAATGGTATTTATAATGGCTGTTCTGCTAATTTGCTGTAAGGCCTGGAGGTGAGGAATATAATAAATATATCTATAGATATATTTGAGATATATTTTAGGCTGTATGTAAAAAAGAGAGGACTTGGCGATCCATTTCACTAGCAGCTCCTCTAATAAAAATACTGCCTATTGGCCAGTAATGGAAAGTCTATAACTGTACAGAAAATTTTAAGACATGGTTTATATACATTCCCAGTAGCTGTGGTCAGTATTTCCTTCTGAGTGGTTTTTCACGCACCCTCCCAACAGCAGTGTACTAGTGTTATAAGAAGCAGTCCTATTGGCTGCCACCATCTCTTAATCAAACCATGTAGGACATTCATTGAGTCACATTATCCTTCTCTTATCTGAAGATGCCTTCCCTGCAGTCCCTTAGGTTAATGTGTGTAAATGTGGGCCATGTCTGGCATCTGAGGTCTGTCATCTACCTGTATCTCATTCTGTGAGCTACAACTAAAATAAAAACAATGTTAAATCTTTAGGTAATTATATATAAAGGAATTTCTTAGTTATGACAGATTTTGACTCTTGCATTCAAATACTGAGAAATTGAGTTGATACATAATAACACATGTGCCAGGGCCAGGAAGGATGTGGACCTCGTATCTCATTATTCAATGTTTTATATTATTAAATCATTAGATATATGTTTAATGTCTCTGTCGTGGAGCCAAGGCCATTGAAATTTGACTCTGCTAACAGCCTTTTTGGCAATGTTCATCAAATTTTTTTCATGCCATAGTACACTTGGCAAACTTACTTTTAATGATTGATTCATTCATCTGTTCATTGATGCTTCTGTTATTGTGCCAAGACTATACTTTGTAATACAGAAATTCAAAAGTGACGCAGACATACTTTATACCCAATGTATTAAAATTATAATCCCAAATAGAAAGTAGTTGCTGTAAAAAGGTATAGATCTGAGCTAGATGCTTAAAAATGCTTATTGAATAAATGAATGCACCCAGGCCTGTATATGTGTTTGCTGGATATTTCTATACCCCCGCCTTTGCTCTCCTCTGTGTTCCCCATCTCATGAATAGCACCACCATTCCCCCAGTTGCCGTTGCTAGCGATCTGGACGTCATCTTTGTCTCCCTCCTTCTCTCTCCCGTCACATGCAATCTATTACCATGTTCTCTTTATTCTATCTCTTGAATAGTTGTCACTGCTACTCTGGTTCTGTCTACTTCCACGTTTAGCTTCTATTACCATGGCATCTTCTTCGCAGGCTGTCTGCCTCCCACCGCCTTCTTTTTCCTAATCTATTATCCAGAAAATAGCTAGAGTCATGTTTCTAAAAGGCAAATCTAACTGTATCACGTCCCTCCTTAAAACTCCGATGACTTCCCAATGCCCCATGAATAAAGTGCAAATCCCTTCAGGTGGCTCAGGAGGCCCGCTACAACATAGACCCCTCCCCCACCCCCCCTATCTGTCCAGGTCCATCTCCTACCACTTCCTACTCTCACATTCCATTCTGTGAGATGATACTATATACAAAGAATAGGGCCCTGCCCATAGCTGCTCTATATACGTTAGTTATTCTTATTCTCGACCTGCCGTCTCTGGAAGTGGCACAGCTGGAAGAAAATGTTTTTAGTAGCATTAAACAAGGAAGTTGGAAGGGAGAGAAGTTCATAGTTGACAAGAGGATATAATAAATTTGTGTAGGTGCTGGCAATTAAATGGATAATGGGTAACATGATAGAGATTAAGAAATTATTAAATCCACTAAACTTTTGAATAACCTTTTTTTGGGGGTTGGTTTTTGAAAAATAAGTCAGTGTAGCATATGAAAAAGGACTCTGTTGGATCTTAAGTTTGTTTCCTGAGATTATGATCTAGTTTAGAAAAGTTGCCAGATATTCACTTTTTAAGATTTACATTGTTTTCCAGAGTTCCCCAAATGGCCATGGCACTGTTGTTAAGTGTTCGGTTGGCTACAGAATTTCCTTAAATTGTGATTTTTAGTCAATAGAATATGATGACTCACAGGGAATGTAACTGTTTGCTGTTTTAGCTTACTGATCTTTGTGTGGTCAAAAGTCACATTTCTGTTACTGTCACAGATTATAAAGTGTGTTTGTGTATAAGGGAGGAAATAAAACTTAATTTAGCTAACATTTAACATCCAGCATGAAGAATATTATTAGTAACGAGTTTTAATCATTTAGGTCATGCTTTAGAGATGAATAGTGAAAATTTTGTCACTACTGTTTTTCTGTAGCATTGTAATTGGGTTTGAAGATTTTTTTTCATTAGTTTGGAGTAAATAGATCTCTTGAAAATATCAGTATCTCAGTGATGTTTCTTTATTTAATGAAACTTTGTGCAAGAGATTGATTGGTTTATCTGATGCCTGTTGTCGAATTTCTTTGGAATAGTATAAACACTACATAAAGGATTTTCTTATATTGTTGAGATATTTTGATGATCAAAATTACCTTTGAACTCAAAACTGACAGTAACAAAACAAAACAAAACATTTTATTTAATGGCTTTGAATTTTTTAATTGGAATCAAAGTTTTAATTTTTGGCTAATTCAACATATATGTTTGATTAAGTAGAATTGTTATCTAGCATAGGATTTCAAATTCTTATGCCTGGATGATTATGATTTAACAATCAAGTATGGATTTTGGAAAAACATTTAGTAATGGTAAATTAGATGTTTAGAATAAATCTTTTCAAACTTCTCACAACTTTACCATGTTAAGCAAACCTTTGTAAAAGTATCCACATGGTGATGTGAAATGCATGTGTATGGGCAGAAAATTGATTGCTCTGATCACTTTTATAATTATGTAAATAAGTCCATAATTGAATATTCTAGTCATTGCCATTTGGGTAAAAGCACATACTGAAAGCTGTTATGCCCCTTTAGGAAGCATATCAAGAAGAGATGGAAACAGAGTGACTTTAACTGTCTTAAAATAATTCTTTAAATGGTTACCACTTTCTTTCAAAAGTTAGGAATCCTATTGAATCCATTATAGTTCTTTACATAGGCTGCCAGCTGATTGTGTAATTACGGGCCATATAGCACAAAGCATGACTTATGATGCTGTTGTTACAGTGTGTTTACTAAATAGAATGAAAAATAGAGAATATAGTATCAGCAGTATTGTAGGTAGGATTGTCAGACAAAATACAGGATGCCCAGTTACATTTGCATTTCAACTAACTCAAAAAGGTATATGCACCCCCCCACGTTCATAGCGGCATTATCGTACAATAAAATACATTATTTCCAAGACATGGAAACAACCTAAGTGTCTATTGATGGGTGAATGGATAAATAAGTTGTGGTATTTTATGTATATCTATATCTATATCTATCTGTATATATTATGGAATATTATTTAGCCATAAAAAATGAGGAAATCCTACCATTTGTGACAACATGGATGGAACGTGAAGGCATTATGCTAAGTGAGATAAGTCAGACAGAAAAAGACAAATACTGTATGATCTCACTTATATGTGGAGTCTGAACAAATACCCCTCCCCACAAACAAACAAACAAAAACTTACCCAAACCAAACTCATAGAAAAAGAGATCAGACTTGTGGTTACCAGAGGTGGAGGGTTGGGGGAGGGGGAATTGGATGAAGGTGGTCAAAAGGTACAAACTGCAGTTACAAGTTAATTAAGTGCTAGGGATACAATGTACAACATTGATGACTACAGCTAACACTGCTGTATGATGTATAGGAAAGTTAAGAGAGTAAATCCTAAGAGTTCTTATCACAAATAATTTTTTCCTTATTTTCTTTTTCTTTCTTTTTATTGTATCTATATGAGAAGATGGATGTTAGTTGAACCTATTGTAATTATTTCATAATATATGTAAATCAACCATTATGCCGTACACCTTAAGCTTATACAGTGATGTAGGTCAATTATTTTTCAATAAAACTGGAAAAAAATTTTGCATTTCAGATAAGCAACATATAGTTATTCACTATAATTATGTCCTATGCAAAAATTATTCATTGTTTATCTGAAATTCAAAATTAACTGGGCATCCTGTATTTTTATTTGTTAAAATTGGCAATCCTAGCTGTAGGTGATTGGGTAAAATATAGGTAACAGTAAAGGAATAGATTTTTCTAATGGAACTGAATCTTTCCATAAAATTTCTCCGGAATCAAATGAAGACTATCTTGGTCACCAAGTTGGTAAGTCAATCTGGAGCTTGGTTTTGAACCCAGGGAGTTAGTCTTAAGAGCCATACTCTATCACTACCTCCCACATACTGGTGTTTGTGTTAGTGAAATTAAAAGTAATGTAATTCTAGGGCTTCCCTGGTGGTGCAGTGGTTAAGAATTCGCCTGCCAATGCAGGGGACACAGGTTTGAGCCCTGGTCTGGGAAGATCCCTCATGCCGCGGAGCAATTAAGCCTGTGCACCTCAGCTACTGAGCCTGCACTCTAGAGCCTGCGAGCCACAACTACTGAGCACCCGTGCCACAACTACTGAAGCCCGCGTGCCTAGAGCCTGTGCTCTGCAACAAAAGAAGCCACAACAATGAGAAGCCCAGGCACCGCAACAAGGAGTAGACCCCACTCGCCGCAACTAGAGAAAGCTGTGCACAGCAATGAAGACCCAACACAGCCAAAAATAAATAAATAAAATAAATTAAAAAAAAAAAGTAATGTAATTCTAGGGAGTTCCCTGGTGGCTTAGTGGTTAGGATTCTGGGCTTTCATTGCCGTGGCCTGGGTTCAACCCCTGGTCGGGGAACTGAGATCCCGTAAGCTGCGTGGTATGGCCAAAAAAAAAAGTAATTCTAATGTCCTGCATTTTCCATCCTGTAGTATATTGAAGTTTTGCATTATTAGAGTCATTAAAATACATCTTTGATTTTATGCTAAGAATTGAACTCAGTTAATAAATTGAATTTTTTCTTTTCTAGTTATGTTTTTTTTTTTTTTTTTTGCGGTACGTGGGCCTCTCACTGTTGTGGCCTCTCCCATTGCGGAGCACAGGCTCCGGACACGCAGGTTCAGTGGCCATGGCTCACAGGCCCAGCCGCTCCGCGGCATGTGGGATCTTCCCGTACCGGGGCACAAACCCGTGTCCCCTGCATCGGCAGGCGGACTCTCAACCACTGCGCCACCAGGGAAACCCTAGTTAGGTATTTTTGACTTGAGAATTTTCAAAAAACATGTAGATTTTTGCTGTTCTATTTTTAAGCGGCACTTATTAGTTTAACAAATGTCTTTGTTTGCTGCATGATTAATAATACTTTGCTTTAATTTTCTTGTTAAGACTGAATTACTGTGTTTGCACCATGCAACTGGGAAGCAGCCATGATTTGGAACTGCACCCTCTTCTGCTTGTTTCTTTAGCTTGGCTGGCCTCTGTCTTTTCTGCTGCAGACATCAATCATCCAGTCATCTTTCCATGCTATAGGACACATTTTCCCCCCCCATGAATGACAGTAGTTGCCCTTTATGACCTAGCCCTCATTAATAATTAGTCAGGTACCACATGTGAGATCTTGCAGTAATTCGTGATCTGCATTCATTCATTCAATTATAAATATAAATGCATAAAATCTAACAGTCACAAAAAACTTGAAACGAACTATTAAAATATGAAGATGAAAAGCATTGCAAGCTATCTTGGTTAAAAATCTCTTGAGAATGGTTCAAATGACTTAGCCTGATATTTTGTTTTTTGACATCTTTTTGTCTTTTCTGCTCTAATGGAAACTTTCTTCATAGGGAAACTTGTTAATAATACCAATTGAGAATATTCAAGAGCAAAGAAGATACTTTGATTAAATAATAGAAAAACAGGGTGTCCCTGGTGGCACTGTGGTTGAGAGTCCGCCTGCCGATGCAGGGGACACGGGTTCGTGCCCCGGTCCGGGAAGATCCCACATGCCGCGGAGCGGCTGGGCCCGTGAGCCATGGCCGCTGAGCCTGCGCGTCTGGAGCCTGTGCTCTGCAACAGGAGAGGTCACAACAGTGAGAGGCCCGCGTGCCGCAAAAAAAAAAAAAAGGAAAAATTAGTGTCACCTTACTAACATTTACAGTCAGTGATCTTCAAAAAAGATAAAGCATCTGGCTTCAGACTATTATTGCATATATAGAATGTTCTCAAAAAAGTTTTTTAACATCTTTATTGGAGTATAATTGCTTTACAGTGTTGTGTTAGTTTCTGCTGTATAACAAAGTGAATCAGCTATATGTACACATATATCCCCATATGCCCTCCCTCGTCCGTCTCCCTCTCACCCTCCCTATCCCACCCCTCTAGGTGGTAACAAAGCACCGAGCTGATCTCCCTGTGCTATGCGGCTGCTTCCCACTAGCTATTTTACATTTGGTAGTGTATATATGTCCATGCCACTCTCTCACTTCATCCTAGCTTACCCTTCCCCCTCCCCATGTCCTCAAGTCCATAGAATGTTCTCAAAATATTACTTCATTATTTCAGTTAGAAAAATTTTAAATGACTTCTGCAGGAGCCAGTAAAAATTAGCTTAATATTAGGGCACTGTGAATTCAAATCTACCTATTACCCAGAAGGTTTACATCATGTTACAAATGACATTTTTTTTCACCTGGGAAAGTAGAAATTTCAAATTATTGCATTTTACAAACTGAAGTTTTAAACAGTGGTTTCATATATTTACAGAAATAAAAAGTTTAGCTTTTGCCAGTAGAGAACTAAATAGTTATTAAACTCATGAATTTTATTTTTGGTTGGTGCTTTTTTTTTTTTTTTTAATCATTCTCTGGTTCTCCTATTCAAATTATCCTGTTTGTAAACAATCCATGTTCATTTGTCTAACTGACTAATTGTCACTTCCACCTTAGGGCATGTGGAGGAAATAAAAGGAGGTTTAATTTAAGTTTGCCAAAATTTTGTTAACTCTGGTAAGTATTTATAAAGCAAGTCTGTATTATAGGAATCAAGGAGTGTTAATAACAGCCACCCAAATAATCAAGTTGTGCAAACTTAGCCAAATTTTTAAGTTACCTATTTA
Source organism: Delphinapterus leucas (assembly GCF_059928025.1). Taxonomy (NCBI): domain Eukaryota; kingdom Metazoa; phylum Chordata; class Mammalia; order Artiodactyla; family Monodontidae; genus Delphinapterus; species Delphinapterus leucas. The sequence continues at coordinate 37,693,209 of NC_143136.1, read as the reverse complement.
ACTATTTTTGATATACCCATTGACAAATATTTACTGAGCAATTTCTTATTGTAAAGTATTAAGGATTAGTTTCTATGAGGGATTTTAAAAAGTCTAAATTATGGTCTCTTCCCTCCAAAGAGTTTACAGTCAGTCCTCTTGGAAAAGGTTCCATCTTTGCATTAAGTTTAAGGTTATAGTTCAGTAATTTCAGAGGCATGGACTTTGAGAGAAAGATGACAGTTTAAGCTGTAGTCATGTTGTATCTGAGATGAAGATGAGACATCCTAATTTAAATGAGGCCCTGGGCCTCAGAACAAAAGACTGGAGAATTAGCTACATAAAGGGTTTTATACACATTAATCAAAAAAGCAGAATGTTGACACAATTTGTAAATCTTCCTCCGTAAATAGTAAGTATATTTTAAGTGTTCAACAAAAGGATCAAGTTTCATAATAATTTTCAGTTGTTATTTCTTTCTGTGGTCTCCACTTGCTTAGCTATTTTCTCTTCTTAAAGATAGAAGAATCTGTGTTTGAAGGGCATCAGGAATATATTAGGATTGCACCTCAAGCTCAGTCTGCTTCAGGCCACACATCTTCACCACTTCCTCCAGACAGTTGGGTGCCAAAAATCCAATCTGGCTGCATTAAGGGTGGGCATTGAAGGATGCGGGGGTGGAGAGCCAGGATTGAGTGGGGCGAATGGAAAGGCTTCTAGCAATGTCCAGGAGATGAACCAGTGATTAACCTAAGTGAGTGAAGAGTTTCAATACACAAAGTTAGAGAAAACATTGTTAGCTAAAACTAGATTTCTGGAAAAATTTTGGGGACTTTATTCCCAAAGCTGTGTTAGTCCTTAATTATCATAGGAATCATTTGGTCCATATTGAAAGTGGAAGAAACTTTCATCCTAATTAGAATACTATGCAATTTAGCATCACCAGGGAAGGAAAACAGTAGCAGTATTTCTGTTTGAAATTGAGGGCTGCTTCTTCCAATTACATCTTTCAAAGAACAAAAAGTCATTAGTAAGTTGAATTTAGCCATGTATTTAATAATTCTTGTATTCTCCAGTTTGTATGTGATGCTTCAGATTTCTTTCCTCAGTAGCTGAAACTGGCCAGTCAAGTTAAAGATGAAAAATATACACAAATATGTATAAAATGGATAACTAATGAGAACCTGCTGTATAAAAAAATAAAGAAAATAAAATTCAAAAGAAAAAAAAAGATGAAAATACTTAACATTTAAACTGGTCTTGAAGGACCAGCATGTTTCTGAAGAAGCCCACTCCAGGGGCTGTGGATTTGTTTGAGCTCTGTTGCTACTCATGATGCATGGCAAATCATCTTTCAGGGTTTGAGTTACCCTTTGGTTCTCTCAAGAGGTCAAATCTGATAAACTGGCTTTTGCTTTCCTCACTTAAAACGGGAGGGCCCATGTGATTCTACATTTGAAGAGCTTTTAGATTCTCCAACGAAAAGCACTTAACTGATGAATCGTAAGAGTCCTAATGCTTTTAATTGTTAATATTTAAAGTTCACTTGGTAGTGGGAGAAAAATCTAGGCAGTGGATATTTCCTCAGTTTTAGTGTTGGGAAAGGATAAAGCTCAGATTTTCAGGAAATGAATGACTCTAATTTGAGAAATATTGGATCAGAAAGAACATGATCATGCTCTCAGTTTCTTTTAGGAAAAAACTCAAGAATAGAAAAAGTCTTTAAAAAACCTTCTGTTTGTACTAGGTACTTCTTTACCATTAGAACCTAAGTCTGAAGACACTGTTCAAAGGAAATATAAACATGTGCATCACAGAATGATTGAAATTTGACTGTAAGGGGATGAGTTGCAGTGGAGCTTCTGCTCGGTATCCTTCCTGTTTTACTTTACAGGGGAGGATGGAAGTTGGCAGCAGAGGAACTGATTTGGTTTTACGTGGCTGTGTCAGTAATGTGAGCCAGAGGTGGCTACATCCTGACCCACAGTAGAACCAGTGGTTCAGTTGTAATTGACCCGTGAATGATTTTCTCCCTGATTCATCTAAAGAGGCCACTTTGAGAATTCTCTTAGGAAACTATTTTGGAAATATGACAACTAGTAAAATTGTAAAGATGAACAATCCACTGTTCTAGTGCATAGGCATTTAAGTGGAAGACTATCCAATGGGAAAGGTATTGCCTTATATATTCACTCTATTTTTGAATCCCTCTAATGCTGTCAATTTTTATAGAAGAAAACTTTAATACCACATTATTTTTTCTTGTATCTACTTTTGAACAGCAGTTGTTCTCAACACTACTGTAAATACTTAAAAAGAAAAACGTTTCACTAACACAAGATTTATTAATTAATATCTCCCTGTCAACAGTGTACAGGGTAGTTTTATAAAAAAACTTTGAAAATGACCTTTAGAAATTGTCTAGACTCATGGTTCATGTCAAACAAACTTATATTCTAAATAATAATTCTAACAAGCCACGTCAATATGAAATGCAAGAATACAGTGCATTACGAAGTAAAATGAAGTTTAAAGAAACAGGTTTTATATTTCATATCTCTAGGGAGTCCTTTAAGCTGGTTAGACTATTCAGAGAAATTACCTATATATGATTAAAAATAATTGCATTAGTATGTTCCAAAGCTGCATTTTCATTTCTTTTGTCGTTTTAACTTTTGGAGAGTATAGCTAGAAGTACATATTAGAGATGAAGTCTAGGAAAATAAATGTAAACAGAAACTCAGGCTGAATTTAGTTTTCTTCTCTACAATAACTGTTTAAAACCTGGCAACAGAAGACTGTTTTCTTATCTGCAAAGTATTATAGCAGAAGATGCAAGATAATCTCTAAATACAAAATATTAGATTTCTAAGGGAAGAACATATCTTAAGAAAGGTAAATGAAATAGTTAGCTAGAGGGGAGGGAAATTTCCTTATTTCACCCTAAAACTCGGTAGCATTTCTGAAACAGAGCTTGAAACATTGGGAAGAATTAAAGATAGCTTGGATCACCTTCTTTGGCAGCTCTTTTGCACCCAATTTACTTTCCCCGCGTGGGGTCAGTAAGGTACTTCACCTTCAAAGATTTTGCAAAACTTCATTGGTTGATTAAAATACGAATAGTAACCTTTTGGTGAGAAATTTTCAATTTTGTCAGTTTTGGAGAACTATCCGCATATGCTTTAGGTGAAATAACATGCTTTGAAATCTGAATTTTTTTTTTTTTTTTTTTTTTTTTTTTGCGGTACGCGGGCCTCTCACTGTTGTGGCCTCTTCCGCTGCGGAGCACAGGCTCCTGACGGGCAGGCTCAGCGGCCACGGCTCACGGTCCCAGCCGCTCCGCGGCATGTGGGATCTTACCGGACCGGGGCACTTATCCGTGTCCTCTGCATCGGCAGGCGGACTCTCAACCACTGCGCCACCAGGGAAGCCCTCAAATCTGAATTTTTATGTAGGCTTGCTTACTAACGTATGTTTGCTAACTGAAATCTACTCTTTCAAGCTTCTTTGCTTTGTGTATTGTGGGGAGACTGACAGTGAGAAAATAAAAGATTTTGGCAGAGCTCAAGCTGCTCAATTTTATTTCAAACAATTTTATTTCTCCCTGATGAAAAGGGAGAGTCCCACTCTCAGCACCATGTTCTGTAGAAATAGGATGAATAAACTCTCCTAAAATGTATGCAAAGTAAAGAAGGATAGGATAGAGGCCATGGTCTCTGGGTCCAGAGAGATATATATCTATCTCCAGATTATCTATCTATCTATCTATCTATCCATCTATCTCTACAGATCTAGATCTCTTTCTCTCTCTCTCTCTCTCTGTGTCTATACAATTCAGCTCAAGGCAGACATTAAGTGGGTGAGTTTTGGTGCTGTGTATATTGGCTACAGTAGACTAATAAGCTATTCAATCTTATTTCTGTGGTTTTAGGTTTGAATCATTTAATATTTGTAGCACTTCTATAAGATTAAAAAATTAAGATATGGGGGAAAAATGACACAGGAGCTCTGATTTCCTGCCTTTGAGGAACAACATATAATATTGTCAGGAAAACAACAAATATGAGTAAATGGAATCCCCTAGATCTCAAGAAGCCGACAATTAAATCCAATAAAGAACTTAAGATAGTTGGGATAAAAGATAAAATATTTTGTGATGCATGAGTGCCCAGCAATTTACAAAATAATTATTTTGTAATTATTCCTAATTTAATTTGACATAGGTAAGAAAGAAGTAGTGCAAACATTTAGGGTAAGAAAGAGAAGTTGTGCAAATGCAGTGGTTAGATGCTAAATTTGGCAAGGCAGAGCCATATACAGATGAAATACCCTCAAGGATGTTTTATGGGTTTAATATATTGACGATGAAACATAGGTCTTGTTCTTTAGGGAAGGATCTAGGGAGCTGTGCAGTTGTATTGCTGGTATGAGATTTATGGCTTCTTTTCCACATTTTATAACTATTAAGTAGTGGGCTGGGTCATTGAGCAAATGTGTGTTCTTTGGTTTGCATGAATGGTATGTACTTTGAATTCTTAAAATAGAACTCCAGTTTATTTTCTCAGTAGTCCCAGTGAGAAAAGCTATATTTCTTAAACATGGTCAGAAAGCACTTGGGGAGGAGTGTTTACTGTAGGAACCTGTGATCATCTGCAGGCACTAGCATAAATATGTTTCCATTCCTGAGCCCAGGGGGTAACCTGATAATTAAACCTGGGGAAAATGTAAGTAGGTTTATTTCTTCAAGCTTGTTTTAGTATTGTAAAAGCAACAAGTGAACATGGAAAAAAGTTCAACAGTGTAATAGAGTACATAATGAAGAGCAAGTCCCAGATCCCCAGCACCCCAAAGGCAGCCACTGTTACCAGTTTCTAGCGGTCTTCCACACAATGGATGTTTTATTTTTGTAGTGAGAATGGTTTTTATTTTACCTCTGGAAGGCGTAAAGGTAACTCTAGTTCCCCAGCAGTGCAGTCAGCAAATGATCTTTAACTTCTCTTTCCAAGGCAACTTTGAAACATGAGTTTTGAAGAGTGGGATTAAGCACGCTGACCCAAGAGATATAGATATTCGGATTTTTGTGAAGACGTGCCCCCAATGATACTGACATTTAGAGCTGGAATTGATAGCTTTTCTCCTCCTGCTAAAACATGGAAGTTGAATGGTTTAGCTCTAATTATGCATTTATGTTTTATTCTGAATGATACAAGGGAAAATATTCAAACATTTTAGATCATCAAAACACTTTTCCCACTCTCAAGGTTGTCTCTCCACTCTATGTGTGCTGAAATGACAAGCTGTATTTAAGACAGCATAAAAGTTGGCAATATTTGTCTTAGAATAAGCTTTCACACGCAGCTTCAAACACCTTTGTGGTTTGGGTTGTATTTTGACCGTTGCTAGGTAGCTTGAATCAGAGAGTACAGCTGTGCAATTTAAGATGGTTTTTTTTCCTATTCTAGCCTCTAAAGAGAGCTCAATGAAAAAAAACTGTAATCAGACTTCTAAAGTGTTAAACTTGACCAAACTATTTAGAACCCACAAAATAGAACAAAATAGTTGAATCTGGACTGAAACACATATATATTAAAGTATACCAGTGAATTTAAGTCCCATGAAACTAGTTAGGCTCAGTGTAAACAGATGAACTTCTGAAGTTTCTGAACTGTTTTGTTGAAAGGAAAACATTGGGTTTGGGAGCATGCAGACCTCGGCACAGGTGAGTGTTTGGCACTCATTAACCATTAAATTCCAATATGAGTATGCTGTTTATGATAGAGAGTCAGGGAGAGAGACAAAGATTTCTGAAAGGAAAGGGTAGAAGAAGATGTTGAAATTCCCCTTACCTGGTAAAGTGGGAACACTCAGGATTTGAAACTTAGAAATGGGTTCTTGTAAAAGGAGAAAGGAGTTTTCCTTGTGGGTCTTCCTGGAGACAAGGACTAGACTGAAGTATGACATACATGTGGACAACCATTTGTTACAGACTGTAATGGACTGCTGTAGGAGAGCAGTGTTCACAAAAGAAACAGGGAAGGAAAATTAGCTAAAAACTTGGCAGAAGGCTGTCCAAGGCAGATCTTGGAGAAGGGCCGATTGAAAAGATTAGAACAAATGGTGTTGGAAGTAGACAAGGTCATGATTTTTCTGGGTAAGGGGGACAGTCAAGCCAGCTACTCAGTGTTGTGCTGCTGCCTGGTTTGGGCCTGATCCCTGTGATGGTGTCTGGAAATCCAGACATTTACCTGTAGAAATATAGGGCCATGGAGCTGGGAGATGAAGTGCTGCCTGCCCTGGGGATAGAGCAGGAAATCCAGAGAAGGAAAATTCCTTTCTTGAAGTAGAGGGAACGGTCCCTGCAGCCAACATGTGTACTTGCAGATCTGTATGTCTTTGTGTTCTGATACATCACAAGGTATTTCTTATGCTCTAGGTGCTTGATTGAGTTGATGCTGAAGATTTGGTATTGAGGGAATTAAGTAAGCGGGGCTCTGTTCCCAAGGCCACAGTCTGCAGAGTGTAATCTGCCTCCCTGCCTCCTTTAATCCCTGGATGATGGTAGCAGGCAAAAGAATAGCAAATGCAGGGGATGGTAGGTTTGCAGTGCCGTTGGCATTCTGCCATAAATGTAATTTAAAGGCCATAAAAATAATAATGGAGAAGAAATTAGTCTTTTTAAAGGGGGATCTTTCTTAAGCGTTACCTTGAATTTTAAAGGAACATTTACCCAGCTGTATGATCAAACTAATTAGGAGCTGCCCAGTTAATACAGAGTAATGAAAATTGAAAAATATATCAGTGTTGCCTTTTTTAAATTAAAAAAGTAACACAGACAAAAAGTAAGAAATTTGGGGCTTCCCTGGTGGCGCAGTGGTTGAGAGTCCGCCTGCCGATGCAGGGGACGCGGGTTCGTGCCCCGGTCTGGGAAGATCCCACATGCTGCGGAGCGGCTAGGCCCGTGAGCCATGGCCGCTGAGCCTGTGCGTCCAGAGCCTGTGCTCCGCAGCGGGAGAGGCCACAACAGTGAGAGGCCTGCGTACAGCGCAAAAAAAAAAAAAAAAAAAAGGAATTTGGAGAAACCTAGAAGTAGATGAGTGGTAGTTTAAAGTAAAATATTCTCTTAGAATATTCAATGGTGGGGTGGGGTGTGATGAGGGGAAGAAACTTCACAAACCTTGAGGCAGTCAAAAGGGTTCGAAGAGTTACAAAGGAGAGTGGACACATCTCCCTTAAGATGTGTGGAACTGGCCTTAATTCAGTTGGATCGAATGTAGAAATATGTACCAAAGAATGATCTCTCTGGGGACATCATTAAAATGAGAATAGATTATCATTTGAGAGACTGGTTCAAGTTTACTCAGGTTCTCTTGAAATGGCCCTGACTGTTGAAGCATGTATCTGAAATTGCCTTCTTACCCAAATTTTCATGGCTTCCATTAAACAGAAACGTGGGCGTGTGCTCAGGGAAACACACACACACACACACACACACACACACACACACACACACACACACACGGCAGCCAGAAAGTCTGGCCACACTTACCAGGTACTGGCAGGCCCTTGGGCAAATAATTTAACCTTTCTGAAGTTTAGCAGGTCCTTCATTATTGACATGACAAGATAGAATCAGATTTTCTCCAAGGTCCTGTTCAGCTCTAACCCTTTTGTTCTAAGGCATTGATCTCATCCTCTCTTTCTGTCTCTGTCTCACTCCACCATTTCCTCTTGCATTCGAGGTAATTAAACTATTGCCGGTTCGGACAGTGAGCTAAGTGCTTTTCTGAGCTTATGAACTCAAGGAATGCAGGAATGATATAAGAAAGTGTAAATCCTGCCTGGAATTCTGAAAATGTGATTGCCAAATTGTCTTCATAAATAGAAGTGTGTGTTCGTGTGAGAGAGAAAACATACAGGAGATGGGAACAAATGAGCAAGCTTACAATTTTTAGTAATATTTGGAATGAAAAATTAGGATTCTGCAGTACTTGTTGAGATTGTGGGTTTCATAAAGGGAATTAACCTGAAGGACATTACATTTTGGAGAGTTACTTTATTGCTTATACTTTTATCTCCCTTCTGATCTTGAAGAAGACAGGCCATACTCTATACAACAACTATACTCAGCTACTCAAGATCTTCATTTTCTGTTGCATGTGAATGTAATTTTTGTTACATGGAGATAGGATTTCTGGAAACTTCAGACTTTGGGAGCAGTTCTGTGTCTAGAAGTATATAGAACAAATAAGACAAAAACTCAGTACAGATGTTTTGGGTAATGAAGAGGCTTGTGAATATCAAGCAGCAACAAGCCTAGAACCTGAAGACTTTTTCTACTGCACAGTGATGGAAGTATTGATTAGCTAGTTGCAAAGGAAAGCAACTGTGCTTGGCCTCAGGGGTCTTTATTTGAAGAAGCACGTGAGGTAATTGGTGTTTATGAGAAGACGTGGTGCCTGAATCACCATGTTTAGAGTCACTGTTCTGGGAAGTGTTTTCCATGATCCAAATAATACAAGGAAGATTTTCTAATAATACAGAAAACCTGGGTACAAGTGGGAAGAGACAGAAGAGACAAGAATTGGAGGAAGTGGGGAAAAGCAGCGGAGACAGTGGGGGAGAAAAGACAGCAGCTCCAGGGGGAGGGACTTCACTTCTCTCACCCGCACCTGCAGGTCCTGGTGCAGAAAGAGGCATGGTAGAGGAGACCAGGAGGTTGGGAGGGTGCAGTTTTGAACCAAGTTCAAGGGGCTTTAAACCCACACAAGGTGAAAAAGAAGGAGAACTGGCTCCATTCACATGACTCCCTCTCCCCCATGCTCTGATAATTATATATTAAGATGGAGTTTCTGCACTAGTGTGAGCCCACATGAAAAGTAGCTTGTGGCCTGGCATTTGGATTTGCCATTAAGAGTGAAAGGTGAATGTAGAACGATTTCCAAATGACATTCCTCTCGTGTATAAATAAGGATGGCTGGCATTTGATTTTGCCGTGTATTTGAAAACTGCAGCAAATGCAGGGAATGAATTCAATGACAGGCTTTGGCCATGTTTTTGATGTACTGGGTGGTGATAGCTGGAGGTAAGAGGGACATAACAGCATGTAGAATGAGGGCAAAAATGTCATTCAAGGCAATGTGCCTCTCAGTTCTTGGCAATCCCTGCTGCACAGCTGCAGTGTGGCAGGGTGGGGGAGGGAGCAGGGAGGATGGCAGGGAGATGGCACCGCTGTAAGCAGCGGCAGCCTGCCCTGTAACCATCCTTTTAAATCACTTTGCGCTCAGGGTTAATGCATCACATTGCATCTTTTCATTTAAAATTTTTACCTTTGCATTGATTGATTTTTTTCAATATTCAAATAGGTACAGAGATGTTAATAGGTGCCAGTCATATTATGATTGTAAGGTGGTGGGGTTGTTGGTAGCTTTGGACAAAACTCTTTAAACCTCTCCTATTTTGGTCCTTAATGATGAAACTAATTGTTCTCTCTAGGAAACAGAGCTGGGCTTGAATCCCTGTGCAGCCAGTAGGACACATATTAAAAAAAATTTTTTTATTGTGGTAAAATATACATAACAAAATTTACCATTTTTAAGTGTACAGTTCTGTGACATTAAGTACATTCACATTGTGGTATAACCATCACCTCCATCTATCTCCAGAAATTTTTCATCTTCCCCAGTTGGACCTCTAAGCAATAGCTAAACAACCTCTAACCAACTGGACACATTAAACAATAGCACTCCATCCCTCCCTCCCCCCAGCTCCTGGCAACCACATTTTATTTTCTGTCTCTATGAATTTAACTACTCTATACCTCATATAAGTAGAATCATACAATATTTGTCCTTTTGTGACTAATTCATTTCACTTAGCATAATGTCTTCAGAGTTCATCCACGAACTCTTACCTATAAGACTTGCCCAGGGGCTGCCTTCTCCCTGCTTCTCCCCAAGCTATGCTACATGCCCCCTTTTATGCTTTTATGGCATGTCTATTATTGCACCTACCATACTGTATGGGGATTATCTCTTCACTCTGTCTCTTGTTTGTAGGTTCATTCAGTACATACATACTGAAATATTGACTATGTGCTCAGTGCTGGGGATTCAGTGGTGACACAACACACATAAAATCTATCTGCAGAGAGCTCCGTCTGGACCAGTTTCTCAGGGTGTGATGTATAAGACCACCTGTATCAGAATCACTGGGGAGTTTTGATGACCCACTCTGGGCTCAGACATCTGAATTGGTAACATTCACCTTGGGTGGCTCTTGTGCAGGTTGGTCTGTGAGTCAGGAAATTCCACGAGGGTGGGCCCTGTTTCAGTCCAGCATCTCATCCTTAGCTCTGAGCATGATTCCTGGAGCAAGTAGCCATGCAGAAAATATCTGTTGCAGAAGTAGGGTCCTCTGAAGTGAAATGAGGTTGGAAGGACATGCTCCTTATGGGTCCTGGGGTAGGTGTGGCCAGCAGTAGTATGAGGTGACGATTAACTCTACCTTTTCCCAGCAAGGGAAGTACCAAGTCAGTTCAGGGCTTCTAATCATTTATTGACTTTTTTTTAATGCTAAATGGGGCTTCTCTGCCTCAACTTCATCTCTAGGAGATTTCCTAAAGGAAAAAGATGGGCCATTTTCACCTTAAATTACTTCAGATTCATGCCAATCTTTTTTTTATTATTATTTATTTGTTTATTTATTTTTGGCTGTATCGGTCTTAGTTGCTGCACGTGGGATCTTTCTTTGCGGTGCGTAGGCTCCAGAGCGGGTGGGCTCTGTAGTTGTGGCGCTTGGGCTCAGTAGCCCTGTGGCATGTGGGATCTTAGTTCCCTGACCAGGGATTGAACCTGAGTCCCCTGCATTGGAAGGCAGATTCTTAACCACTGGACCACCAGGGAAGTCCCTCATGTCAATATTTTGAATGTTAATGCTTCTTTAGTTCCTAGGGAAAAATCTTTTTGAATTAGCTTTCATTAAGGATTACAATGGTTGAAAAGGTGTATCATGCAAAAAGTTGAAATTAAGTTCTCTGGATGACGTAATTTATACTAACATTTATATATACGTAAATAGTTTATATGTACATAATATAAACTTGTTTGCTAGGATGAAACTTGTGTACTAGGATTTGTAGACTATGCTTTTTTGCTGAACTGAGGAGATGTTTATTTTTGAGTATAAGTGTGAAGGAGAAAACGTAGGTAGATATGAATTATTTAAGGGCCTGATAATTAGTAGCAGTCAGGCTCTACTTGAGTTTATTATGGAGTGGCTCAATTGGATGACATCATTTTTTTTGGTATTAATAAAATGCTGTGATTTCCTCCCTCTTTGGCTTTTTGGTTTAGAACTTAAATTAAATATCATTCTGAAAATTACTTGTGTTTAAGATAAAGAGAGTTTTTGCAGCCAGTCCTATGGTCATTGTGAATATTCTTTTGGATAACTGAATTGGTCAGGCACTAGGATAAATACCGCTGTGGTTGCTGAGGCCCTCTTTTAGCTAATATTCTAGAAGCAAATAACTCAATAAACCTCATAACTACTCAGGTCAGTAAACTCATTAAGTTTAAGGAAAATGCAGAAGTAATTTTGATAAACTGAGCGTTGGACTAAGAGAATAACATCTTTCCTTGCATCAGTGCTTGTGATTAGCACCTAGCATTAGTTTCTTTTCATCTGAAATGCTTACCCTTTCTTTTCTATCCTAACTAAATCCGTTCTTCATTTTACCTTTGCCCTCTTTCCCACCACTCTGCTATTTTTTCAGAGCTGAAACCACTTAATCTCCACATGTGGGTTCTGCCCTGTTTTAGGTTTTTGTAACAATCCTGTTCAATAATATTTAATATTCAATAATTTTTCTTGTTCTTTGTGACCAAACTTCTCTATTATTGCCTTCCACCTTGACTGGTATCCTAGTTATTCCAGGCCTGGGTTCCTACTTGGCTTCTGTAGTCTTCTCTGGAACAGCCTGGTTGGATGGGTTTTAATTTACCTGCTACCACGTCTTCCTAATGCCAAGAGCTTAGTTATTCAGACCTTTATCTAACTCTACTGGTTGTCTACATAGGCTTGCTCACTTGATGTCCTTCACCTGTCTCAAAAAATCTCCCCATTTGGGTATTTTTCATCTTTATGTCCTAGTCTTCCTTAATAGGGCCCATCCTGCTTCAGCTGAGTCCTGATTTGGAGAACCAAAGCCCAATTCAGTGGCTAAATTGTCAACATCTGTGCTGTTGATCACTAAAAGATAAATGTCTGGTTAACCCCCATGTCTCAACCAGTTGTTCAGATGTGCCATATGAGCACAATAAAATATGTCGTTTCAGAATGTTACTCAGTAAGAGCATCTGTTTTAGCCTGACTGCCTCTTTTTGAGCTAAAACAGAATTCAGCCATATCTAAGCAAGGGTCGTCACCAATTTTCTCCCCACTGCATAAGCCTTACTTTCTAAGGTGATTCTGAACTGACCTTTAAAAGCATAGCAGGCAATTTTGATTTGCTTGTTTAGTTGTGCTTTTCATTGTTTTGATCCTAGAGAAAACACACATATGCAAAATGGTTTGTAAATGAATGCAGGAGCTCATGGACCCCTTATAGGTCCATAGGCCCATAGGCCATAGTAACACTGTGATGGAACTCTGACTGTTCTCTTGTGATGATTATGTAAACCATGTAAAGACAACCTTTAAATGAGATGGAAGTGGATTTTTCTGATTAAAGGTCTCGCTTGGTGAAAAAGATGAAGTTGAAATAAAGTCATTATTTTATCATCGTAAGTTCTTGGATTTATGTTGTTTGGCTTGCTGTTACGACAGTGATAGTTTTATAAATGTTACTTTTATTATTATTATTATTATTTTTTGCGGTACGTGGGCCTCTTACTGTTGTGGCCTCTCCCGCTGCGGAGCACAGGCTCTGGACGCACACACCCAGCGGCCATGGCTCACGGGCCCAGCTGCTCCGCGGCATGTGGGATCTTCCCAGACCAGGGCACGAACCCGTGTCCCCTGCATCGGCAGGCGGACTCTCAACCATTGCGCCACCAGGGAAGCCCATAAATGTTACTTTTAAAAGACAATCTATCAAAAGCTACATATGCATGGAATGAATGTGAAAAATAGCAGAAGTATTTATTTTGAACAGAATGTTATTGTCAAAACCTTTTTTATTTATTGTATGTATACATTCAGTTACAAATGATATAAAAATGAATTTTGACTAGCAGCCAAAGAACATATTTTATTTGAATCATTTGGAATTTTATTAAAATTTAAACCTGGCATATTTTAATTGGAAGTGTAAGAATTACAGCTAGTCTAGTGGTTTGCATAATGTATAGGATAAGAAATCCACTTTAAAGGATATTTCACTGATTTGTTGCCAAGTTTCCATAACCAACGTATAGATAAAGATGAAATGAACCCTTATTTTGACATTATTTGCAATGTTTGTGACTTAGCAGTTATTATCTACATTATTCTGTTGTTTAAACTACTTGTTAAAATACATTTTGATGGGGCTGCTTGAAGTGTTTTTGAAGTGGTCCAACTTTGAGAAGATTGTATATAGTATTGAGGATTCTCATACTTTTAAAAATATTTATTGGGAATTGAACACTTTTAAAAAGATCACTTTGATAAAGATAAAGGAGAAAGTCAGTAGATTTATAGAATTTTATAGCTGAAGGGACCAGAAAGGTCACCCAGGCCAACTATCTCAGATGGAGGCTCAGAAATGATATGTGGCTAGTTGAGGTCTCTGATCCCTTCTTGCATTTTTTCCACTGTATCCCGCTGCCTGGTATGCTTTTAAATCACCACCAGTACAACCTTTGCAGAGAGCTTTAGGTATTTTCCCCAGCAACTTAATTTTTTCCCAAGGTTAAACCTTACACAGAAAGTTTGTTCTCTGATAGGAATAGGTAAATTGAATAAACTACTGCAGTACCCCAGTTTAGGACTTATAACCTTGAAACTGAGCTGCAAAACAAATGATCAGCTGATTGGATCAGCTTAGTGAGGTGAAAAGCTAGAAATTCCTTGAACACTAACAGCCTATGAAATGTTAAATGAGAAGAAATTTGGTTTCCATGTAGTAATGATTCACCTGTTTTTTTACTGGAGGTCATTTGAAGGGAGAGGGAACAACAATAAATATAGCTGAACATAGAAGCATTAGAAATTATTAAAATCTGACTTTACTTATTCTGTATAGGCAAATTTAGCTATGTGCTTTTAAGAACTTGATGTAAACAGACCAGGCACAAGGAGACCAGGCCAGGGAATAAATAGAAAAGTGCCTTGGCAAGGGCATATAACAGGTAGGAGAGCAAAATAGCTGTACTCAATGTTTTTGGCATTATATAACTTTATCTATGAGGAGGTTGGCATATGGTAAAAGGGATCCTGAAAGAAAGGAGGCTAAATCCTAATGTTCATTGCACCACTGTATACAATAGCCAAGACATGGAAACAACCTAAATGTCCATTGACAGATGAATGGATAAAGAAGATGTGGTATATATATATACAATGGAATGTTACTCAGCCATAAAAAGAATGAAATACTGCTATTTGCAGCAACATGAATGGACCTAGAGATTATCATACTAAGTGAAGTAAGTCAGAAAGAGAAAGGCAAATACCATATGATATCACTTAAATGTGGAATCTAAAATATGACACAAATTAACTTATCTATGAAACAGAAGCAGACTCACCAGACATAGAAAACAGACTTGTGGTTACCAAGGGGGAGGGGTTTGGGGGAGGGATGGATTGGGAGTTTGGGATTAGCAGATGCAAACTGGTATATATAGAATGGATAAACAACAAGGTCCTACTCTATAGCACAGGGAACTATATTCAATATCCTGTGATAAAGCATAATGGAAAAGAATATGAAAAAGAATGTATACATATGTATAACTGAGTCACTTTGCTGTACAGTAGAAGTTAACACAACATTGTAAATCAACTATACTTCAATAAAATAAATTTAAGAAAAGAAAGGAGGCTAAAAGGATCCCTGATTTAAGGCATTCAGTCTGCATTTTCTTCATTTAATCAGAGAAATGGACAGGAAGCCACGTCCTCTTGCTCCTGCTTCAGAGGGCTGTTGAGCATACCTAATGACATGAGAAATGCTCAGATGGGCTCTTTTAGAGAACTCCATTTTCCTGGGGATACATTTGGGGATATTGAAGTAGAGGTGTTTTCAATTAATATAAAACTTGGTGTGGAGCAGGTCACAAGGTAAAAATGAAAACATGAGTACTACCAAGAGCACATGTTTTGGAAACAAAGGAATCTGAGCTCTGATCCTGGTTCTTTAGCTCACCATCCATGTGCCTTAAAACAAGTGACAGCCACTCAGAGTTGTAGCTCCTCTTTGTAAAAAGGAGTAGTAATGTTAACTGTTGAAGTGAATTTCCTATGACATTAGTGAAGCTTAGTTCATGAAGCCGCCTGGAAAGGACAGTATCCATGTGTTCCCATGCCATATGTTTTAAGTTTTTTTCCATTCTGTTTCTCCTCTATCACTTCCCCTTGTATGAGGTGGCACTGGAGTGGCCATGGACGTTTTTGGGTTTAGTGTTATATATTTATGCTCTTTGTAATTTTGTATTATTATCTTATTTTTGTATTATGTACACTATTTTTTTCCTAAGGAGAACTCCCCAAATTGTATAAACTTTATGCCTCACAAAACCTGGGTCTGCTCTGATTCACTTCATAAGATTCTTACTATGATGAAGTGAAATAACCATGTAAAGCACTCTATTGGTTCTTTATTGCTAAAAACAACGCACCCTCCAAATGTAGTGGCTTAGAACAAGAACTGTTCTATTTCCTCATAATTCGGTTGATCAGCACTTTGGCCTGAGCTCAGCTTGGTGGTTCTTCTGCTGGTCTCCTGGGCTCACTTCAACAGTAGCAGTCAGTTGGAGACTTGGCAGGGACAAAATGGTCTAGGATGGCCTCACTCATATGTATGGCAGCTGTCAGGCTGTCGGTTGAATTACGTTGTTTCTCCTCCCTGGGGCCTTTCCAGTGGGCTAGTTCAGAGCTGATCACATGGCACAGCATTCTGAGGGGGAGAGAGTGAAAGCTGCAAGGCTTACAGCTCCTACAGTGCCACTTGTGCTGCATTCTACTTGTGAAAGCAAGCTGCAAGTTCAGCCCAGATTTAAGAAATGTAGACATAGGGGCTTCCCTGGTGGTGCAGTGGTTAAGAATCTGCCTGCCAATGCAGGGGACACAGGTTCAAGCCCTGGTCCAGGAAGATCCCACATGCTGTGGAGCAACTAAGCCCATGTGCCACAACTACTGAGCCTGTGCTCTAGAGCCCGAGATCCACAACTACTGAGCCCGCCTACCACAACTGAAGCCCGCACACCTAGAGCCCGTGCTCCACAACAGGAGAAGCCACTGCAATGAGAAGCCCGCGCACTGCAATGCACTGCAATGAACAGTAGCCCCCGCCCCCCGCTCACTGCAACTAGAGAAAGCCCACACGCAGCAACAAAAACCTGACACAGCCAAACATAAAAAAAGAAGAAGTGTCGACATAGACTCCACTCTTTTTTTTTTTTTTTTTTTTTTTGCGCGGGCCTCTCACCGTCGCGGCCTCTCCCGCTGCGGAGCACAGGCTCCAGACGCGCAGGCTCAGCAGCCGTGGCCCACGGGCCCAGCCGCTCCGCAGCATGTAGGATCCTCCCGGACCTCGGCACGAACCCGCGTCCCCTGCACTGGCAGGCGGGCTCCCAACCACTGCGCCACCAGGGAAGTCCCTAGACTCCACTCTTGATAGAAGAAGCTGCAAAGAATTTGTGGCCATTTTTAATCTACCACAAACTCTGTGCCTGAAATAGAAGATGCTTCTTCCTCTTCCCACCTTGCTTCTTATTAAATAAACATGAATTGAAGAGAGGCTTCCACAGAAGAGAAAAATAAATAAGGATTCCACTGGTGAGTCTGATATCTGATTTTGTAAATTCTTTTTCTTTCCAGTTTAATGAGATATAATTGACATACAACACTGTGTAAGTTTAGGGTATGCAGCATAATGATTTGACTTACACATATTGTGAAATGATTACCACAATAAGTTTAGTTAACATCAATCATCTCATATAGACTATATGTATATATTTTTTTCTTTCCTGGTGATGAGAACTCTTAGGATTTGCTTTCATAAATATCATACGGCAGTGTTAACTCTAGTTATCATGTTGTACATTGTATCCCTAGTACTTATTTACCTTATAACTGGAACTTTGTGTTTTTGACCACCTTCATCCAGTTCCCCTCTGTGTAAATTTTTAATCCATCATTTAAATTAGATTGAATTTTTAATCCATTCATACCTTAATAAAAATAAAATACTTAGAAGTTTTATGGTATTTTAATAAAATATTTATATATGAGGCATTAAATCTCTTACCTTTATTCAGTTTATATCAAATAGAGAATTTACTAAAGACAATTTGGATTTGTAATAAAAGTGATTAATAATTTAAAATACAGGAAAAAGATATATTTAGCAGTTTATTAATAATGGCTATGACACTCTACTAGTTTAGTGGAATTGTATACATGGCATTAGGACAATCCAATAAAGCAAACTTCTAGAATTTTCCCCTTTAAGTGATAGTTGTCTGTTTTTTGAGTAATTAAATCAATCAGTCTAATGATAGATGAGTTACATGCTGTGTTTTATAAAAGCCTGTTAAATGGTTATGAGAGTCACCCAGGTCCTCCTAGTGATGCTATGATCGTAATAATCACATCACAACTGAAAACAATCATTTGGAGAATTAGTTTCAAACACTTGTTTTTTATATAGTTGACAGTAATAAATGTTTCTCTTATGAATACTAACTTGACTTAATGACTATTGAAGAGATAATAAGGAGTGAAAAGAGATATGGAAAATAAAAGGACAAGGAAGTACAAGCTGTTAGTTGTCTTTAGTTTCCTTAGTTGCAAAGGACAGAAAATAGAAAAATGGAAAATTACCAGCTCATTTAAAGGGAGAGTCAAGAGGAAGACGTTTAGGTACAGCTGGACTCAGGGGCCCTAGATGGAAATCAGGACCCAGTTTTTCCCTCTCCATGAGTTGTGTCTCTTTTATATGTGTTGGTGTCAGTCTCAGGCTTGATTTGGGAGCAATTTGGCTGTAGTAGTTTATATCCCTATATCGTTTTAGGCTTAAGCACAGTGAAAAAATGTGGTTGTTTAGGAAAAGCCCCTGAGATTAGCTCTGATTAGTTGTGTGGGGTTTGACATGAGTCATGTGTCTGTCCATCCCCAGATGGTATGACCAGGAGGATAGAATACATTAATTGTCTCAAGCCTCTCTCATGCTTCACAGGCTCTTCTTCTGGAGTTAGGTCAGGTACCCTCATTCCAACTCCACTGACTGAGGTCGGGAAAGAGTGGACCCCAAGCAACAACTGGGGGCTGTTGTTGAAATAAGGCGAAGTTATGATGGCAAGTGAAATACAGCTAAGGTCTATTACAAATGTAATGTGCATATTCTTGACATAGAGTAAAAACAATAATGCATCTTGAATTAGAGATGGTTATAAACAAAGGATATTTTAGGTATTAATTTGTATGTAGTTATTTTGCTCTCAAACCTCAGCTAAGTAGATACAGATAAGAATTTGCACTTTCTGGTCATTATTTCAAAGCATTTGTTAATGACAGTATTCTTTCCGCCTAGTTATTTAGCAGTAATAATGTTCCCATTTTACAGATGGAAGACACTGTATATGATGAAGAGGCTTGATGTTGTTTATAAAATACAATATTGGACAAACTTAAAAGAAAATCTTTTCTCCATTAGTAGACTTTGTAAATTGTGTTAAGAAGTACTCAAAGTAGATAGCTGTATATATTTTATTTGCCCCAATCAATTTTTTTTTTTTTTTAGCGGTACGCGGGCCTCTCATCGTTGTGGCCTTTCTCGTTGCAGAGCACAGGCTCCGAACGTGCAGGTTCAGCGGCCATGGCTCATGGGCCCAGCCGCTCCACAACATGTGGGATCTTCCCGGACCGGGGCACGAACCCGTGTCCCCTGCATCGGCAGGTGGACTCCCAACCACTGTGCCACCAGGGAAGCCCTGCCCCAATCAATTTTTAAAGATAGTCTGTAAATATTAATCTGATATTATTGCATATCTTTGAGAAGCTTGTTATATAATACTATTTGTAGAATTGGGGGACACAATTAATGTATTACTTTAAAAACCAAAAAAAAAATCTATTTTACCTGTTGGTAAAATTCAAGTCAGATATGAATTAATTCCTGCCAATTTGGCCTCTTTAAGAAGTTTAGGGGCTTCCTTGGTGGTGCAGTGGTTAAGAATCTGCCTGCCAATGCAGGGGACACGGGTTCGAGCCCTGGTCTGGGAAGATACCACATACCGCAGAGCAACTAAGCCTGTGCACCACAACTACTGAGCCTGTGCTCTAGAGGCTGCGAGCCACAACTACTGAGCCCTTGTGCCACAACTACTGAAGCCTGTGAGCCTAGAGCCCATGCTCCACAACAAGAGAAGCCACCGCAATGAGAAGCCCTCACACCGCAATGAAGGGTAGCCCCCGCTCACTGCAACTAGAGAAAGCCCGCGTGTAGCAATGAAGACCCAACACAGTCAAAAATAAATAAATTAAAATAAATTAAAAAGAAAGAAGTTTAGGGGTTTTATGCCATAAGGTATTATGAAATTGCCTTTTTTTGTCATAGATTATAAACAGATGATGATATAATCAATTGTCCAAACCAGGACATTGTTGTGAAGGAGAGGGGATAATTATAGTGGGAGATCAAGAGTAATCTAGACAAATCAGCACTTATAGTCACCTATGTATAAACAATATAACCTTTATTAGTTATAAACTTATTAAATTATCTATATGAGGAGCAGCAAGAGACAAGGGAACCCCCATAAGACTATCAGTAGATCTCTCAGCAGAAACTTTGCCACCCAGAAGACAGCAGTATGACATATTTAAAGTGCTGAAAGAAAAGAACTGCTGACCAAAATTACTCTACCCAGAAAAGTTATCATTCAGAAGTGAAGGAGAGATAAAGAGTTTTCCAGACAAGGAAAAGCTAAAGGAGTTCATCACCACAAAACCAGCCTTACAAGAAATGTTAAAAGGACTTCTTTAAGCTGAAAAGAAAGGGTACTAATTAGTAACAAGAACACATATAAAATAATAAATCTTCCTGAAAAGGTAAATATACAGTAAAAGTAGTAAATTAATCACTTATAAAGCTAGTATAAAGGTTGAAAGATAAAAGTAGTAAAAATAACTTGATTACAATAATTAGTTAATGGATACACAAGATAAAAATATGTAAAATGTGATATCAAAAATATAAAATGTGCAGGGGAGAGTAATAGTATTGAGCTTTATAATGGGATCAAACCTAAGTTGTTATCAACTTAAAATAGACTGTTATAAATATAAGTTGTTATATATAGGCCTCATGGTAACCACAAAGCAAAAACCTGTAGTAAATATTTGAGAGAGAAAGAGAAAGGAATGTAAACTTACCACTAAAGAAAGTCATCAAACCACAAAGGAAGAGAGCAAGAGAAGAAGAAAGGAACAGAGAAGAACTACAAAAACAGCAAGAAAACAATGAACAAAATGGCAATAAGCACATACCTAACAATAATTACTTTAAATGCAAATGGGCTAAATTCTCCAGTCAAAAGACATAGAAGGCTGAATGGATAAAAAAACCAAAACCCATCTATATGTTGCCTACAACAGATTCACTTTAGATCTAAGGACATGCACAGTCTGAAAGTGAAGGAATGGGAAAAGATATTCCATTTAAATAGAAATGAAAAGAAAGCTGGAGTAGCTATCCTTATGTCAGACAAAATATACTTTAAAACAAAGATGGTAATAAGAGACAGAGCAAGGCATTACATAATGATAAAGTGGTCAATCTAACCAGAAGATATAACATGTGTAAATATTTATGCACCTAACATAGGAGCACCTAAGTATATAAAGCACATATTAACAGACCTAAAGAGAGAAATAGATAGCAATACAATAATATTAGAGGACTTTAATAGCCCACTTACATCAAAGGCTAGATCATCCAGACAGAAAATCAATAAGAAACCATCGACCTTAAATGACATGTGAGACCAGATGGACTTAACAGATATATATATATATATATATAAAAAGTTTCATCCAAAAGCAACAGAATACACATTCTTCTCAAGTGCACATGGAACGTTTTCCAAGATAGATCATATGTTAGGTCACAAAACAAGTCTTAATAAATTTAAGGGGACTGAAATCATATTAAAATATTAAACATCTATTCTGACCACAGTGGTATGAGACTAGAAATTAACATCATGAAGAAAACAGAAAAATTCACAAATGTGTACAGATAAAACAACATGCTACCAATGAGTCAAAGAAGAAATCAAAAGAGGAATAAAAAATACCTTAAATATACCTAAATGCCTTTGCTCATGCTGTTTTCCTTTAATTGAAATATTTTCTTTTCTCTTTTGTGTTTCCAAACTCTATCCATTCCTAAAAGCCCAGGGAAAGTCTCATATTCTCTCACTTTGAATGAATGTAGCCCATGTTGGTCTTATTCTTCTCTGAGTCCCTATTGCTCTTATTGTCATATCCATAGTTTTGTATGTGTTCTCTCCTTACTTCCCCCACTCTGCCACCTGCTAGATTGTGATATCCTTGAGGGTAGGGGAACTGGGTCTAATACTTCTTTTGTGTCCCTCTTTAAATATCTGGTATAGTGTTGGGAATACATTGGACAGATCATTTGCTATTCTAGATGGAAGCATAGGATCTGTGAATACTTCTTGAGTTTACCCCATTATAAATTTTAAAAACAATTTTGACTAAAAAAAGTCCAAATATAGATGGAAATGCTAATTAACACATTAAAATAAATGAAACATGTCAATGGAATCCAACTTCATGCTTCAAATGAAGTATTTTAATATTTTAAATATTTAATATGGATTAAGATGAGCAGAATTGAATAGCTAGGCAGAAATTTGTGATAGCTTTTCTTAGATTAAACACTAAAAATATCTTGAATTTTTGCATTGGTTGAAGCTTCAGTTTTCTTTTTTTTTTTAAAAAAGAATTAGTTATATCTCCTCATATTTTCACATTGAGTTAATTTGTCATTTACTCTAGTAGACAAACAAAAATGAGCTAATTGACCTGAATGTTGGTATGGCAGATGCTGTCAGCACACACTCTTATTCTTGGAACCTTTTACTCTGTTCCGGTGGACTTCCAGCTGTCAGAATCTGCATCTCTGTGTCTGAGGGCTGCCCTCAAAGGCCACTTTGTCCGTGGTCAGCTGATTAGTTCTGGAGAATTCATATTCCACCTTCCCCACCCAACCCTCATCCAATTACTCTCTAGGGCTGGTGTATAAAATACCCCACCCAGCTCCCCTGCCCTCAGATAAGATAATTCTGACACTGTTTTGCACCATTT
The DNA here is from genome assembly GCF_059928025.1 of Delphinapterus leucas. Taxonomy (NCBI): domain Eukaryota; kingdom Metazoa; phylum Chordata; class Mammalia; order Artiodactyla; family Monodontidae; genus Delphinapterus; species Delphinapterus leucas. The sequence continues at coordinate 37,670,688 of NC_143136.1, read as the reverse complement.
TCAAAGGTTTCCCCAGAAAATTCAGCTTCAGGCACCCACCCTAGCAGCTTATTTGAGAGATCACCCTTTATTAGATGCTTTCCTTTCCTTGTCTCACTTCCCCACTTTCCTACCATTGTTCTCTGCACCTCCTGAATAAACAGTTTATACTTGAAGCCTTGTCTTGGGGTCTGCTTCTGGCAAATCCAAACCAAATCACAACGTTATGCATTATTTTTATTACATTTCCAAGAACTTACTAGATGAACTCCAAGAACCTACTAGATTAACTAGATCATGGTTTAGGAGCTCTCAAGTATTTTACATAAAAGGCATTGCTTTTAAAGCTAAAGAAGGCCCTGTGGGATCAACAGTACACGCTAAAGATCTGGAAGTGTTATCTAGCAAGACTGGAGATGTATTAGCAAACACAGGAAATCTGGTCTTTGGAGGAAGCCCCTGACCTGAGCCTGGAGAGTAAGACTCAAGTTAGAGTGATGAGCCTTCCTTATGCTATGTCAACATTGCTTCGGGTTTGCTGCAGAGCTAGCGGTCCAGAGAGGAGGATTTCTATGACTTCTTTTACTCTTACATTTCCTCCCTTGCCTGACTGATGCCAGCAATGATTTAATTTTATTCTTCCTAAATCTCAGCCAGTGCTATGCACTTAGATAGTGAATACTTGTTGATTAATGGGCTGCTATGTGCTAAACACTGTGCTGTCAGGAACTATAGCAAATTTTGTTACGTTGGTTGCTCTTAGCATCTACAGGTCTCTTTTGGACCATAAGGCCCCTGGTCTTTGTCACTATTACTTTATAGAGAATTGTCAAATATTCCATTTTCTCTTCAAGGAGTTCTTGGCAAGATTAGCTTTTAATTATTTATTTTGGAAGACCAGTGATAAAATAGGTGTGAAATAAGTACTACTTCTGACCTTTTGTTTCAACTCTCATTAGTTCTTTGCAAGGTCTTGTAAATGGCAACTTTCATATACTCAGGAAGTCTTCCAGCCTTCACTGGCGGCACTCTGGCCACCCCACTCTGCACCTTGCTTTTCTGGCAGTGGTTTGCTGGGATCCCCAGGTTAAGTGAAAACTACCAGCCTCTTCTCTACTCTGCTCAGGGTTTTCCTGTGGCTCATCTTCCCCAACTAGATGTCCTTATCAGCAGTTTCTTAGAGGTGTCACTTTGTTACTCTGATCTTACAGAAATACTCATAAAAATTTTTAAGAATTCCTATATGCCATGAATTGCTTTTCTCAATTTGGAATCATACCTCTTTAACTGCTCTTAATCATTTCAGTGACAACTATATGAGTATACTGTGTGCTTTAAACATGACAATGATTGATCCTATAGGTAAAATACAAAATGATAATTGTAAACAAGGGGCAAGAATTTTTATAATTGAAAAGCCTATCCACCTCATTACCGCTGCATTATTCATTAAAAATGGGCATAATCTTAGATACTATAACTTCTTCTGGAAGTTCTGTGAACCTTTTGTGTCCAGTCAAAACTGCATACTCTGTATATTCTTATGAATATTGCTTCAAGCTAAACAAATGTCCATACATATTTTTTCATTTAAATACATTGCTAAGCATTTACTGGCCAGTGAGCTGACTACAGCAGCATCTTTCTCATCAACTGTTGCTTATCTGGCAACCTAAACTAGGTGGAACCTTGCCAGGAAACAGGTAAAAAGTTGAATTTATCTCATGAGATGACCTGAGATATCCCAGTGTTTCTGTACTGCCTATTCTTGTGTACTTTATTCACTAAAGAGCCCCTTGAAGACCTCCATGCAACATCTGTTCTTTTTTATTTTACATATGATTTTAACAGGTTTGGTTTGGTTATGTGATTTCTTGGTTAGCAGCAAACTATTCAATAGAAGGGGGAGGAGAATAGACTGCCAGAGAAAACATGAAGAAATTATACTTTATTAATACTTAAACTATGGATTAGACTTGGGTTGGGTAACATTTAACTTCTGAAGGGAAGATTTGAATCAGGTTATTAACCATCACCCCTGGCTGGTTAACCAAAGTTTAACCAGCCAGGGGTGATGATGGCATTAAAAAAATTAAATAAAAATGCCTGATTCTTGGCAATGATTATAATAATTAAAAAATACTTAAACTAGATAAACTTAGTGGAAGAGTTGATTATAGTTACATTTTAATTGAAAACTGATAACAATTATGTTAGAAGGCTTCAAACTGTTTATTCAGTGCTGATTAATTTGTCAAGCAATGAAATGTACTCTTTACAATGTCCTCTCGTCCTTACATCCTGTCTTTGAGATAGACATTAGTATTGCCATTTAAAAAATAAGAAAACTGAGGCTTACATGAATGAAATGATTTGCTCAAAGCTAAGTTGTAAGTGACTGAACTAGAAAGCCTCTGTTGTGGATGAATGGATAAAAAAGATGTGATACACACACACACACACACACACACCACACACAATGGGATACTACTCAGCCATAAAAAGATGAAATCTTGCCATTTGTGGTAACATGGATGGACTTTGAGGGTACTATGCTAAGGGAAATAAGTCAGATGGAGAAAGACAAATACTCCGTGATTTCACTCATATGTGGAATATTAAATAAAGAAATAACCAAACCAAATCAAAGCAAACAGATAGATAAGTGGTTACCAGAGGGGAAGGAGCAGGGGCAGAGGCGGGGAGGGCAAAATAGGTAAAGGGGATCAACTGTATGGTGACAGATGGAAACTAAGTTTTTGGTGGTTAGCATGCTGTAGTGTATACAAAAGTAGAAATATAATGATGTGCACATGAAGCTTATAAAACGTTATAAACCAATGTTACCTCAATAAAAATACATTTAAAATTCAATTAAAAAATAAAAGCCCCTGTTATTTCTATCATTCCAAGTTACATCCCTAGAGAACATTGCATAATGTACTTAGTGAAATTATTGTTTTAAGAGTAATACACTCCTTAGAGGGACTTAATAGTAACCTCTTTTGACTCTCCTGAGTTTACATTTTGTCTTTTTTGCTCCTGAAAGGATATGTAGAAATCTTGATTATTTTGGTCTCTATTTATATAAATAACTTTCCCACTTTGTGTCGATCAGTGACTCTAATAGCACTGTATCTGGCTTCAGGCCTGATGCTGTTTGAATCACTGTCATATATTTGCACTTTGAATGTTTGTGGTGAGGAAATTGTGTGAAGAAGGGACAGGAAGGCATCAGAACCCTTTTCAAGATAATTGTGGCAACTGCCACCAGTGGTACAGATTGAAAAGAGCAGATAATTATGTAAAAGTAATTTCTTTGCTGAACCATCGCTGACGCAGAGAGCAAAATAACGGGGACAGATGGGACTGATAGAAGTTTTGATGTTATCCTAGTGTTTGTTTTTAATCCCTCCCCAGCCCTTAATACTACTGATTTTTATCTGTCATGTAAAAATAGAGGCAACAACCCAGAGTAGAAGGTATGCTGTAATAGTAAGTTTCATGGTGAGACTTCTTACATAATTCAGGGATCGCATGAAAGAAAACCACAGCATTATTTTCTAGCTTCTTATCTGATTTAGTAAAATGATTTTGAGAATACCTTTTTTTTTTAAAATATCTTTATTGGAGTATAATTGCTTTACAATGGTGTGTTAGTTTCTGCTTTATAACAAAGTGAATCAGCTATACATATACATATATCCCCATATCTCGTCCATCTTGTGTCTCCCTCCCACCCTCCCTATCCCACCCCTCCAGGCGGTCACAAAGCACCGAGCTGATCTCCCTGTGCTATGCGGCTGCTTCCCACTAGCTATCTATTTTACATTTGGTAGTGTATATATGTCCATGCCACTCTCTCACTTTGTCCCAGCTTACCCTTCCCCCTCCCCATGTCCTCAAGTCCATTCTATAGTAGGTCTGCGTCTTTATTCCCATCCTGCCCCTAGATTCTTTATAACCATTTTTTTGTTTGTTTGTTTTAGATTCCATATATATGTGTTAGCATACGGAGAATACCTTTTTCATGTGTGTTATTTATCAGAAATCATAAATGGTAGAAACCAAACTTTGTCAAACATGAAGGGTAATAAAAATTCCAGTGTGCCTGGAAGACCATGAAACACTATGGAGTTTTTGTTTTATTTCTCTCTGGAGTTAACTGGTTTAATACTTCTACTGAACTGTAGCTAAAATGTGTTAAAAAACCCAACAACTAATTAGAGTTGGTTTATGCCAGAATTAGAAGCAGTAAAGCATGAAGAAATTGGAGTAAACTCTAAGGGGATGTCGTCCTCTTTTTAGGGTGTTTGATCTGTTGTGAATTCTGATCTGGTCATTTACTACCATCAATCTGTTTGACTCCAGAGGGATACTGTGCAAGGAACACTCAAGCACATGCAGGCTGCAGACTCCTATCTAGTCTTATATCTTGATAAGCCAGATTGACCTTGTTTTTGATTTTAGCGTAAAATGTAGACTAGAGGCCTATTTAACTTATCTATGCTATATTTCCTTTTTGTGTAGTTAGAGCCCCACCCTGGACCAGTTGACTCAGAATCTCTTGGTGTAGAGCCTAGAAATGTCCATTTTAAATATAGGCCCCAGATGAGTCTCATGAATGTTTGGGAACCTCTGTGCAAGCCTCCTAGGTATGATGGCACCTCCCAAACCTGTGTGGCACTTTCTAAGCCTCAGCGAGTGTTACTGTGTTTGTTGGGAGGGAGGGATGAGAGAAAGGTGTCAATCTGAAAGAGTAGAGAACTTTGAACCTCTTTACTTCCCAAACCTCCAAGCCTAAGTGCCTTGGCTTACTTGTATTTCTTTAAAATTCATATTTTCCTTGAGCTCTAATAGAGGCCCTTCTCCTCAGGTAAGGAATTGAGGTGGGATAGATGCGAATGACACTTTTCCTAGAGCAGGGATTCTTAAACAATATTAAAGAAAAAATAGTCCAGGCTGCTCTCACCTTCCCTCTCAACTTCCCTCATTCTTATCATTCTCAATCACTCCATCTGGTAACTGATTCAGATGCTCAGCCTGGGTAAGAGCGTGTCTTAATCCATTGGGGCTGCTATCACAAAGTACCAGTTATGAACAACAAAAAATTTATTTCTCACATTTCTGGAGGCTGGGAAGTTCAAGATCAAGGTGCCAGCAGATTCCAGTTCTGGTGAGAGCTCTTTTTCTTGTTTCCAAATGGCTGTTTTCTACCTTCACATGGCAGATAGAGAGCAAGAGAGCTCTCTGGGGTCCCTTTGGAAGGGCATGACTCCTATTTATGAGGGCTCCACTTTCCTGACCTCATATAATCCTAATTATCTCCCAAAGGTCCCATCTCCTAATGCCATCGCACTGGTGGGTAGGCCTTCAACATATGAATTTGGGGGGTGGGCACAAACATTCAGTCTTTGAAGAGCTGTTTTTCTAGAGATTAGAATCTTACCAAGAGTGAGCATATTATATTTGTGTAAAATTTTGTTTGGGCTGGTGTTAGAGTTGGGAGCATTTTCCTGGGCCTATCACCAAACCAAGAGGCTCGACACTTACCCTCAAGTGGGAATGGCGAGACACATGCAAATTTCTAGACCCTAATTTAGACTTTTTCTCCTGGAGAATTATTTGAGGGGTGTGAAGGTTCTATAGAGCTGCAGACTCACTGGCTTGACCCCAAACAGATCCTGTGCTGAAGCTGAGAAGAAGTACCTGGTCTTCTCCATAGCTTCAGATGTCTCTCGGACTCATCCTCAGAATGAGGGTCATAAGAAGATGGGCAGTGTGGCCTTTCAGGCCAGTGGGACTAGGATAGGGCAGAGGGTCTCAGGTGTTCATGGACACTAGAATTACCTGAGGTGCTTCTGGTAAAATGCATATTCCCAGACACCAACCTGGATCTCCTGAGGGTAGTGTGTGAGTTTCCTAGGGCTGCCATAACATATTACCACAAACGTGGTGGCTTAAAACAGAAATTTATTCTCCCACAGTTTTGGAGGCTGACATCAAGGTGTCAGCAGAGTTAGTTCATTCTGGAGGCTCTGGGGGAGAAGCCGTTTTATGCCTCTCTCTCAGCTTCTGGTGGCTGCTGGCAATCCTTGGTGTGCCTTGACTTGTAGACACATCATTCCAATCTCTGCCTCCATCTTCACACACCCTTCTTCTCTGTGTGTCTTCTGCCCTTCTCTTCTAAGGACGGCAGTCATTGGATTTACCCACCCCCATCCTAATCCAGGATGATCTCATTTTGAGATTCTTAACTAATTACATCTGCACAACCTCTTTTCCCCATTAAGTTTACACAGATTCTGGGCAGATTTATCTTTTGGGGTCATTATTCAACTCACTACAGGTAGTGTCTAGGGACCTGCTTTTAAATAAATTCCGCTAGTGATTCTGATACAGATGGTCTTAGAAACAGTGCCTTTTTTTAAATAAAATTAATTTTATTTTTTTACATCTTTATTGGAGTATAATTGCTTTAAAATGGTGTTAGTTTCTGCTTTATAACAAAGTGAATCAGGTATACATATACATATGTTCCCATATCTCTTCCCTCTTGCGTCTCCCTCCCTCCCACCCTCCCTATCCCACCCCTCCAGGCGGTCATAAAGCACCGAGCTGATCTCCCTGTGCTATGCGGCTGCTTCCCACTAGTTATCTACCTTACATTTGGTAGTGTATATATGTCCATGCCTCTCTCTTGCTTTGTCACAGCTTACCCTTCCTCCTCCCCATGTCCTCAAGTCCATTCTCTAGTAGGTCTGTGTCTTTATTCCCGTCTTACCCCTAGGTTCTTCATGACATTTTTTTTTCTTAAATTCCATATATATGTGTTAGCATACGGTATTTGTCTTTCTCTTTCTGACTTACTTCACTCTGTATGACAGACTCTAGGTCTATCCACCTCATTACAAATAGCTCAATTTCGTTTCTTTTTATGGCCGAGTAATATTCCATTGTATATATGTACCACAACTTCTTTATCCATTCATCCGATGATGGACACTTAGGTTGTTTCCATCTCTGGGCTATTGTAAATAGAGCTGCAATGAACATTTTGGTACATGACTCTTTTTGAATTATGGTTTTCTCAGGGTATATGCCCAGTAGTGGGATTGCTGGGTCATATGGTAGTTCTATTTGTAGTTTTTTAAGGAACCTCCATACTGTTCTCCACAGTGGCTGTATCAATTTACATTCCCACCAACATTGCAAGAGGGTTCCCTCTTCTCCACACCCTCTCCAGCATTTATTGTTTCTAGATTTTTTGATGATGGCCATTCTGACTGGTGTGAGATGATATCTCATTGTAGTTTTGATTTGCATTTCTCTAATGATTAACGATGTTGAACATTCTTTCATGTGTTTGTTGGCAGTCTGTATATCTTCTTTGGAGAAATGTCTATTTAGGTCTTCTGCCCGTTTTTGGATTGGGTTGTTTGTTTTTTTGTTATTGAGCTGCATGAGCTACTTATAAATTTTGGAGATGAATCCTTTGTCAGTTGCTTCATTTGCAAATATTTTCTCCCATTCTGAGGGTTGTCTTTTGGTCTTGTTTATGGTTTCCTTTGCTGTGTAAAAGCTTTGAAGTTTCATTAGGTCACCTTTGTTTATTTTTGTTTTTATTTCCATTTCTCTAGGAGGTGGGTCAAAAAGGATCTTGCTGTGATTTTTGTCATAGAATGTTCTGCCTATGTTTTCCTCTAAGAGTTTGATAGTCTGGCCTTACATTTATGTCTTTAATCCATTTTGAGCTTATTTTTGTGTATGGTGTTAGGGAGTGATCTAATCTCATACTTTTCCATGTACCTGTCCAGTTTTCCCAGCACCACTTATTGAAGAGGCTGTCCTTTCTCTACTGTACATTCCTGCCTCCTTTATCAAAGATGAGGTGACCATATGTGCGTGGGTTTATCTCTGGGCTTTCTATCCTGTTCCATTGATCTATCTTTCTGTTTTTGTGCCAGTACCATACTGTCTTGATTATTGTAGCTTTGTAGTATAGTCTGAAGTCAGGGAGCCTGATTCCTCCAGCTCCGTTTTTCGTTCTCAAGATTGCTTTGGCTATTCGGGGTCTTTTGTGTTTCCATTCAAATTGTGAAATTTTTTGAGGAGCAGTGCCTTTTGCAAAACACTGATGTGTCAGTGTCTCGGGCTGCCCAGGAAGGATTCTTTTGCACTATAAACACTTGAAAGAGCAAATCATTATTAGAATTTTCTGTAATAATAGCTGCCAATCATTGAGCACTGTGCATTAAATTAAATGCTTTAACGTATGATTTCATTTAACATTTACAATACTCTGAGAAAGATATTATGGTCTTATTTTGAAGGGTTAAGAGCTTGCCAGTGTCACATAGTAAGTGGTGGGGATTTGAGCCCAGTTCCCTGGGATAGCCTAACCAGAGGACCACTTTGGTATGCAATCTCCAAACACTTGATTCAGCTCAGGCATAATCTCCCCAGGAAACTTCTTTGAACACCACCCCTCCCCCCACCAAACCACTACAAAACAAAAACAATAAAATCTATAACTTAAATAAAGTTAGGTTGTCTCTTTAGTGGCCCCTTCCCCCAGTGCTCTGCATACATTTCTGACCAGTGTGTTTGTAACCGCTCAGCTGGTAAGACATCTGGGTTTGCAATGTAGATGTGTGTCCGACAAGGAAATCTGTGCTTTCCCCTGGGTACCTCATCACCCACCACCCCTGAGAAGCTCTTTAGCCAGTCAACCCTGTGACCTTTCTAAGTGACTTGCCTTCAGTAAGTGGGAAGCTGGGACGGGTGCTTAGCTCCTTTGACTTCTGGTTTGCTCAGCTGTACCGCAGCTTTATTGCTGTTGATACTAAATTCCAGTCTTGGATTAAAAGATTTTGTGAGCAATTCTTTGACTAATATTTACAATTGCAGGAAGACATAAAATTAAAAAAAAAAGTCAGTTGACCTGAAACAGCTTGTCAGGTTTTCTTCCCCTGGCTTAAGCCAAGAGCTTTCTGCTTAGTTCATCAGGTCCTTCAGTGACCTTCATGTAGTTTTAGGTGGCAGAGTTCCTGCTCCATGTAAGTAGGGAAAGTTCTTTGAGTTAAATATAGCAAAATCAGCACAATACCAATCACCTATCTATTTGATTCCTTTATACAAATTCTGGAAGGCATTTAAGATTTTGAATCTCTTTGCTGCCTGCTTCTTGCCTCCCCCTTCATTTATATCCTCAATCTCTCTCTCTCCATCCCCCTCTCCCTCTCTCTCTCTCCCTCCCGCTTCCTCCCTCTGTCTCTCCTACTTACCCTCCTTCTCCCTCTCCCTCTCCCTCTGTTTTACCTCTTTAAACTGTTGGTAGACATCAATGCCCACCAGAAGTTTATACCAAACATATGATCGGTGCCCCTTTCTGGGAAACATTGTATCCTCATGGTTAAGGGCTATGCTGCAGATCCACATTTGTATTCCAGCTCTACCATTTATTAGCTTGTGACCCTGGCCAACTTATTCAACTTCTCTAAGCTTCGGTTTTCCCGTTTGAAGAATGGGGACGATGATGATGATAATGTTGATGATGCCTATCTCATAGTATGATTGACAGGATTAGATGAGGGAATCCTTATAAAGTGCTTGGCACACAATAATTTCTCAGTAAGTGTTAGGTACTTTTATGACTAATGTTATTATAATAATTATTATTTTATTATTGTTGCTGTTGTCTAAACTGCTTTGTCTATTCTGTTTTGTTTAAAGTGTATATAAGATGGACTTGAAAAAGAGTTCTCATAATAGAAAAGAAGTCAATGACTACAGGATGATTGGCTGGAATACAATTATTTGATAATAATGAACATTGATTAGGCTCTTAATAGATGTTAACACCATTCTAATGTGTTTCACATGCACGATCTCATTGAATCATCATGTATGGTAAGAGCTATCACTGTTACTGCATTTTTTTCTGATGAAAAAACTGAAGCACAGAGAGATTAAGTAACTTGTTCAAAATTTCTGCCATGCACCATATTAGAGTCACTCCACTGGCTTTGACAGAATACTGGAGGGAGCATTTCCAAACTACTTATTTTTGTGATAGAATTATTCAACATGAAGTTTATGCTTATTCAATAAAAATTATCCACTACAAAATCATTCAAAAAAAACTTTCCTGTTAAAACACACATGTCCTTTGGGGTAAGGGTAAAAAGCCTCAGCATCTGATGGGAGCCTGGAGACACAGAGTGCCCTTTTTCTCTCTGGTAGCTGCCTAGGTCACATAATCAGTGTCAAGTCCAGTGCCTGTGGCCAGTGGAGGAACAGCATGGACCCTGCAGCAAGGTGGTGCCATCAAGGTGTGATGGTCAGTTCCTAAACTTTGTGGCAGAGAGGCTTGGAGAAGCTCTTCTGGGCTGTGGCTGCCCACAACCAGGCTATAATTGGCCTCTGCAAAGTAGCAAGCACGTGGGCTCTGCTACTGCCACCCATCTGGCTGTGAGTTTTATGAATATGCAAGTAATGGAACCCTTACTTGTGGCTATGCCTGGGCCTGATGAGTCACAACTCATACATCCATATGGTTCACAGTGTCACACAACCAGGGGAGGGAGTGAAGGGAAATAGAGCTTTTAGATTCAGGTAGTTGGCCTGCACTACATCTGTGCCTTGCCACTGTATCAGACCACCTTCCTTGAATAGGAAAGTCTTAAAAAACAAAAAACAAACAAAAACAATAAATAAAAGACCTGAATTGGTGTCTCAATCTTTGCTAGATTCTTGGCACACCACAATCAGGGCTTAAATTGTGATGCAAAACACAATATATTATTAAATATAATAATATTATATTAATATGAAAATATATTTATTATATTTAATTACTTAATTATTATATTTAATAATATTAAATATTATATTAATTTGAAAATATATTAACAGAAAATGAAATGATCTGTTTAGAATAACCTCGAGAGATTTTTCAAAAGAGGCCTTAGTCCTACAAATCATTAAGAAAAGTAAAAAAGCACCCTCATCTAAAATTTTAAACTGCAAAAATACTCAAATTAAAAATTAAAGTTATCTTACATAGCTGTTTTAGATTTAGATTAAGTTTATGACTCAATAATTATATTTTTGTATTATGTAGCATAATTTTGTGTTGAGATACAATTTGCATGATACACTGAGGTTTCTTATGTATTGATAGTATGTAGTATATTTGTGCCTGTTTTAGGGTTTGGAGCATAATTTTATTAGTTTAAATTTATAATAGTAAAAATAACTAAAATGTTCTTTAACAGTAGAATAGATAAAAATGGTTTACATTATTATACGGAATACTACATAGCAATGAATGAGTGAACTACAGCCATGCACAACCACAGGAATAAATCTCACAAGCATAATGTTGTCTGAAAGAAGCCAGACACAAACTACTACATGTACTGTGTGGTTGTGTTTATATAAAGTTCAACAATAAGTATAACTAAACTATAGTTGGAATGATCAGGATAGTCAGGGTGTAAGGATACTTGTTACTTTTGGGGAGGCGGAAGGGGTTAGTGATTGGAAAGGCAGAGAGAATATCAAAATGATCTACTTGTTCACCTGGGTGGTAGTTATATAGGTTTATTCACTTTTAAAAATAATTCATTGACCTTCATTTACATTTTGTGTACTCTATTGTATGTATGATATACTTCAATGTAAAAATGTAAACAATTATTAAAGAAGTCATATTTATTTGATATCTGCTCTTTGCTGGCCACGTGACATTCAATCGTCATATCATTTCCTCGAGAAATATATCTGCTTTCCTGTCATTCATTCATGGTTTCCAAGAAGGCATTGCGGTTAAATAAAAGGTAGAATTGCTACCATTTTTTTCTCTACTGTGAACAATTTCCAAGTTGTCTAAATATTTTCTAGGTGGCTGATAAATTTTATTCTTGTGCACAGCAGATGTGTGAGACAGGCTGGTATTGCTGTCTCTACTGTTCAGATAAGGAAAATAGACACAAGGAGGTAAATGTTTTGCTGAGCCAGGAATTGGAATGCAGTTCTTTTGACATTCCTCTGTGCTGTCTGATTATAGAGCTCTGCTATAGTCATAGATATCTTAGAATTTCAAAATACCTTGACTCTCCGGGAAAACAGATTTCCATGAGCATGAAGAGACTCTAACCATAAAAATATTTTTGTAGATTAAATTTACATTTGTATCTAAGAACTATGGATAAGCACATTGCAGGGGTGGAGAGGGTACTCATGGATGCAAAAAAAATTTCTGAGCACTGGGTATTGTGTCCCTCTTTGGGGAAAGCAGATCCAGGAATATGACTATAATACAAAATGATAAAGGTTTGCACAGGACTTTGTGGGACCACAGAGGAAGGGCCAGTAACCAGCTTCATACAACAGTAATATTTGGGAGGTCTTCTGAAGGAGGGGATGGCTGAATCTAATCTTAAATATATAAGGTTGTATTTAAAACTAGATAGGTTGGTTATATTTTCTTCATTTTTTCCCTTGTGATATTTCCACCTCCCAATTTTAGGAAACTTTAGATTCTCATAGAACATATATATTTTTGAATTTGAAGCACCAGATTGTATTTCCAGAGATGACGGTGGGAAGCTCCTTGAAGACAGGGCGTCTTAATAATACGTTCTGGGGCTGATTTTGGAAGGGACTTTTTTTTTTAAAGACAGTTTTTTAGAGTGGTTTTAGGTCCATAGCACAATTGAGAGGGAAGTACAGGGATTTCCAATACACTTCCCTCCCTCATGGATACATAGCCTTCCCCTTATAGCATCCCCCACCAGAGCAGTGCATTTGTTACAACTGATGAACCTATGTTGACACATCATAATCATCCAAAGTTGATAGTTTACATTAGGGTTCACTCTTGGTATTGTATATTCTATGGATTTGGACAAATGTATAATGACGTATATTCATCATTATGGCATCAGAATATTTTTACTGCCTTAAAAAAACTCTGTGCTTTGTAGAAGGGGCTATTTTTGGTAGGAGTAATTTCTTCAGTATATACCACATTTGCCTTATTTGTCAGCAGATCTAAAGTGCTGAGCTGTTAGGTTCAGTGTTGTTCAGATGTTTTATTTCAGCCAAACTCTAACACCGTCAAGTCATGCATATCAAATAAACTTGATTGAGCTGTATAGAGCCTTTTGATGGCAATAATTTTAAAAAACAAGTACTATAGATTTCATTTATAGGCCTTTAAATGAGCTTAAGGTTCCCAGGAAGCAAAATCTCATGTACATTACCTAATACTGACACAGGCAACCTCCCAAGATTGACATTTTCGTTTTCAGATCTGATGTCTGCATCATCTTACCCTTTTTATTACTTTCAGTGCGTGATCTCTTGTTTGTAAACAGACCTAACCAAATTTCAGCAATGAGGTTCAGTTACAGAAGGAGAATATAATAGCATCAAAACCTTTATTCAGAAGTATTATTTTGCATTTCCCAATAGACATATCGTAGCATGTCTAATGACATTAACTAAGGTGGCTCTCTAAAATATTTTATAATCACTTCTAGAGTAGTTAGATAATAAGCATAATTCCTTAAATCCTGTTTCTTTTTTACAGTAGGAGTACCTTGAAAATTCAAGTGGGAGAGAACAGGGTGTTAGTGATACAGCAAAAGAGGAAACTTGAGGGACCTGTGTTTATTCATGGATTTTGAAAGCTGATCATACCATTTTAAAAAAAATAGTAAAATGGAAAATATTGGCCCATCTTACATGGTAGCTGAGGGAGATATCTCTTGAAAGTGAAATTCTCACCCTTTGCCCTTTTTCCAAGTCCCCTAAATATTTGTAACAACCTATTAACGGAAACCATAAAAAGCATTTATGGTCCAGAAATAAAAAAGGCATATATATATATATATATATATATATATACTTTTTTTTTCAGCTTTTGAATTTTATTTATTTATTTTTATACAGCAGGTTCTTATTAGTTATCTGTTTTATACATATTAGTGTATATATGTCAATCCCAATCTCCCAATTCATTCCACCACCACCACCTACCACTTACCCCCCTTGGTGTCCATACTTTCGTTCTCTACATTTATGTCTCTATTTCTGCCCTGCAAACCAATTCATCTGTACCATTTTTCTAGCTTCCACATGTATGCATTAATATACGATATTTGTTTTTCTCTTTCTGACTTACTTCACTCTGTATGACAGTCTCTAGATCCATCCATGTCTCTACAAATGACCCAATTTCATTCCTTTTTATGGCTGAGTAATATTCCATTGTATATATGTACCACATCTTGTTTATCCATTCCTCTGTCAATGGGCATTTAAGTTGCTTCCATGACCTGGCTATTGTAAATAGTGCTGCAATGAACATTGGGGTGCATGTGTCTTTTTGAATTATGGTTTTCTCTGGGTATATGCCTAGTAGTGGGATTGCTGGGTCATATGGTAATTCTATTTTTAGTTTTTTAAGGAACCTGCATACTGTTCTCCATAGTGGCTGTATCAATTTACATTCCCACCAACATTGCAAGAGGATTCCCTAAAAGGCATATATTTTAACAAGTGAATGGTAACCTATTCTTAGCCAATATAGTAGCCTAATTTATCAGCCCAGCACTTACAGGTTTAAAAAAGATTGTGCTCTCAAGTATGAAAGAATATTTAAATATATGTAAACAAGAAAAGAAATGCATGTAAATATACTACCTTAATTTCTTAGAGCATATCCTGAAAAAAATGTTTTTGGGAGGTTAGCATAAATGAAACCAGATGAAATTATAGTGGTTTTGCTATGGTGTTCTTAAATAAGGGCCCTTGGATGAACTTCTTCAGGGGGTTCTTGAACCTCTTAAAATTGTGTACAACATGTGGTAAATCAAAGCATTTCTTCAAGGGCAGGGTGGGTCCTCTACTTTTATCAGGTTCTTAAAAGGGTTAAAAACCATTGACTAAACCAATGTGACCAGTGTGTTTTTATTAGAGAGAGTGGGTAAATAGTTGGAAAGTATAACAAGCCTGTAAAATACGTCCATATATATGGTGACAAAGATGAAGGACACTTATAGTTCTGGGAATGCAATAAAATAATGCCTATATTATTAAAATGTTTGCATAGAGTATTTTATTCTCTTGGTCGTGATGTAAAACTTTAATTTTCCTCTGCGTCATGTTGCCTTGCTCTGGAAACAGTGAGAAATAATATTCGCCATTATCAGAGCTGTGTGTAATTCAGAAGTTGGTACTTTTTTCTGCTTATTCTTCTCCTATTACCAGTTTGCTTGTACCACATCATAGAATGAATGATGGATAAAGCAAGGGCGATCTGGTAGCAGCTAGCATTTGACTTGTCACTGAGAATGAGCTTATTGGATTTTGAATGGGCTGCTTCATGCCCCTGAGAACAATATGCAGCTGTTAAGTACATTTTGCTTTTTGTTAAGAGCAAAGAAAACCGTAATTAAGCTCAGCCTATATTTCGGTATATAAATGTGTTTTAATGGATTTCCATTTTCTTGGTACACACAAGCAAGATATCCCTTAACTCCATGATGGAAGTGCTTCAGATTTGTCATCTTGGATCTGTGGAAAGATAAAATGTGTTTGTGTGTGTGTGTGTGTGTGTGTGTGTGTGTAAAATTCATTGAAAAAAGTATGGTAGAAAAGTAGTGTTTCCCTTAGGACCAAATTGAAGTCTCCAAAGCATCTTTGATCCACCTTTGACTAGACCCCCACAGTGATCTCCAAGTCTGTGAATTACAGGTTGGTGGAGGGAGAGTCAAGGAAATATTTTACTTCTTTCTTTCTTTCTCCATAGTTTCCCTGAGATCTCAAACTGGCAGCCAGCTGGCTGAATCTGCCCACAGACATGTTTTATTTGGCCCATGCAGTGTTTTAAAAATTTTGTGCCAACATTTTAATAGGAAGATTTCACATAGTAATCTACATTTCTGGCTTGTCTTGAGAAATCAGATAGGGGAACACTTGGCTGGAGCTGAGAAGCAGCTGTCCCCCTCCCCCTGGGCCACGGCCTCCTTCTGCAGCTCATTCAAATGCCCCCACCCCACCCCCAATGAATTTATGCACTTATTTACCTGCTGGATTACTGGAGGCATCTGAGTTTGAAACTAATTTAAGGCTGCCTTTCAGACCATCTTAGTTTTCTGATTAACAACCACATTTTGTATGAAAGCCATATTCTTGATCCTCGAGAGTCTTATTATTTGTTATTACATTGACATCTGGCCATCAGATCTAATAATTTTCATGTTTGAAGGATTTAGAATTCCTAATTATTCCTAATTTGGGTCCAGGATGGGAAGGGAGTATAGATAAAGAGAACATAAATACCTAAAATGCTTATCTTTCCTAATACACATTCAGTTGTTGCTGTCTACCAAAACTGCTCTGAAGCTGTAGCTTTAGTGGTGCTTTTAACTAAATTGTGCTTGCTGGTTTTGGAATTTAATCCTAGAATTGTGTGTGTGTGTGTTAAGAAAAACAATTGATTCATTTAACAGGCATTGAAACATGTAGACTCCTAGGACATTATACTTTCTTTATGCTTTGAAGTATAATGGGCAAATCCTGAGGAAAATTTAATAGATTTTGGGTTGTCTCTTTAATTCATGAGGCTGCAACTTTCTAATTTCTAAACTTTCAATTAGTTTGGTCAGGATGGTGGGAGAGACAAATTTAGGCAGCCTTTCTTTCCAGTTCTTCCAAATTACTCTTCCTGGTAAAGACAGAGAAATCTTGCCAGAACTCATACTCAACTTGTTGGAGGGCTAGCCTTATCTTGTTATCTAAGGTCTGTGCAAACCACTTCTAATCCCAGTAGATTCTGCAGTTTAGACAGAGGGGTTGAAACATGAGGTGTTTAGTAATGTTATGAATCTGAAGGTAATTGTTATCTAACTTTTAAAAGGAAAAAATAAAAACTTTTCAAGTGTGGTAATTTGGAGTAATTATATTTCCTTCAAAACAATTTAGTTTTCATATATGCTAGGCTAGCAATGCAATGGAAGCATAATAGCACAAAAGCTCAAGGGATTTGAATGTGGGAATGGGTAAATGTTCTATAATGAGTGAGAAAATTCTTGTCCAACTTTAGGAATAAAAGCTCCACAAAATTATGAATGTTTTGGCAATGCTTATTTATGAACAGAGAAGTGATCTAATGATTATGTAATTAAGTTTCTTCATTTTTTTTCTTCTTTTTCTTCTCTTAGAGGCAGCCAAAGGACTTTAAGTAAACCACTTTAACTTGCTAAATTTCCCCCAACAGTGAAATTTTTGGAAATACATTTGAATGTTCTCAGTACAGATTATATTATTTCTGTGATTTTTGAGACTGATCAGAGGAGACACCCATTTTTATGTGAAAAGTAAAAACAAGATAGCTTAAGAAAGTTGAAAAATTTTTATTGCTTTTCTACTTTTAAAGTCATATAATTTTTACTTGTCTTCAGATGTTCCAATATACAATGGAAAACATAAGAAAAAATTTGAATACCTTTCCTTATCTATTATGGGAAAGGCAATTTACTCCAAAAGAACTAGAGGTAAGAATATGCCTGGTTAAGACTTTATCTAGCACATCTAGGGTTTAGGAGGAAAAACATTTACGTATAGATGGAAATTGGAACATTTATAATCTATGCAGTTTGGTCTTGCTTTGTTCCTTCACTCGTGAAATATAAGTACATTTAAACTCTGTGCTAGTTTGTCCTAGAAGGACTAAAACATGGACTTTGTCCTTAAGGAGCTTAAATCTCCTTAAAGTCATTCATATTCCTCCCTTATGGGAACATCACTTAGGAAAATATTCAGATTATACGTATCATGGTCAAAACCAAACATTTACCAGGGCCTGACAGTTTTTGTCTTCTTATTAGGAAGTTGCCTTTACCTTATTAGTGCTTGATGATTTACTGGTTAGACTATAACTGTATCTGGTTTATTTGTTTACGCAGATTTATTTCTTTAAAACTATGCATATCGGAAAATGTCTAAATATGCAGAAGTGTACCTTTTATTTATTTATTTATTTTTAATTTTTATTTATTTATTTATTTTGCGGTACGCGGGCCTCTCACCACTGTGGCCTCTCCCGTCGTGGAGCACAGGCTACGGACGTGCAGGCCCAGCGGCCATGGCTCACGGGCCCAGCTGCTCTGCGGCATGTGGGATCTTCCCGGACCGGGGCACGAACCTGCATCCCCTGCATCGGCAGGCGGACTCTCAACCACTGTGCCACCAGGCAAGCCCAGAAGTGTACCTATTAAAGTGAAGTCAATCTGAATCTAGAGCTGTAATAGGGAATTTAAATTTATTTACTTTATTTATTTATTTTTGTCTGCGTTGGGTCTTCACTGCTGTGTGCGGGCCTTCTCTAGTTGTGGTGAGCGGCGACTACTCTTCGTTGTGGTGCGCGGGCCTCCCATTGCGGTGGCCTCTTCCGCCATGGAGCACAGGCTCTAGGACCGCGGGCCTCAGTAGTTGTGGCACGTGGACTCGGTAGTTGGGGCTCATGGTCTCTAGACCATAGGCTCAGTAGTTGTGGCACACGGGTTTTGTTGCTCTGTGGCACGTGGGATCCTCCCAGACCAGGGCTCGAACCTGTGTCCCCTGCATTGGCTGGCAGATTCTTAACCACTGCGCCACCAGGGAAGTCCCTGTAATAGAGAATTTAGATTGGAGCACCCTGTGGTTCTCCTTCAGAATTATTTGATTAATAATTTTCTGTCAGCCTGGGAGCCCCCCGAGTGCAGGGACTGTGATAATCTCTGCAGTATCTCCAACTCCTAATACATTTCTTGGTATCCAGTAAATGCTCACGGTACCTTGCCTGACTGACAAATGAGGGGTGATCAGCTGCTAGGGTTTCTGTTGCTCAGGTGTGTAGGTCTCAGCACACTGTGAGGAAACTGTGTGACTCTGGGAGAGACAGAGGTTAATGCAACAATCATGCAAATAAACATAAAATTCTTGCCTTACTAATCAGATTTTCTCTCTTTTTTATAAGGAGGACAGCCCTCTTAGTTTTGTGGGCAGAGCACAATTTGTGAAATAGCCCAAGATTTTGCATTCTAGGTGGTGTCTTCCATCTGAATTCTTGTGCATCTAGTTCAGACTAGCTTCATGGCTTTGCCAAACACCACTTTGCGTTGCAGCAGTCTGACTGGAAGAAAGAGCAGTGCCTGTGTGTGTGTGTGTGTGTGTGTGTGTGTGTGTGTGAGAGAGAGAGAGAGAGAGAGAGACCTAGTTTTCTGTATCACCTCTGCCAGCAACTGTGTGACCTTGGCAAGTCACTTAACCTCTAGGCCTCAGAGTCACTCCTTTCTAGGTGTTGTCTTGGTTTTACAATGCCAGGGTTGGGATTCTTAACTGCTGTGGCCCCTTTAAATTCCAGTTGGCTATTTGAATGCATATATTAGTTTTTCTATTAGCCTGTATGCTCCTGGAGGTCAGACTATCTGACACATTTTGCGTATGTGTGTTTTCAAACTTTTTATTATAGAGAATTTTGAACACACACAAAGTGGACAGATCAGCTTAGTGAAACCCCTAGAATTCATTACCCTGCCCCAACCATCAATCTATGAACACATGGCCAATCTTGTCCCATCACGCCCCATTCTCTTACCCTCCTTTATTTGGAAGCAGACCTTAGGTATGTCATCTAATCTGTAAATATTTTATATTTACATCTTTTTTTTTTTTTTTTGCCTCTCAGGCATCTAACACAGAACCTTGTACACATTAGATAATAAGAAGATAAATTCTGAATAAATGAACGAGAGTGGGCTGGGAATGGCACTCCAACACACACCCAAAATTATACACATTTTAAACATTTAATAAAATTTGTAAAGCTTTAGCTTCTCAAAGTGGAGGAGGAGAAGCCAAGGCTTCCAACTATTGGAATCCTTATGTGGTTGGAATATTAAAGAGTGTCTTTACCTATTACATGTAATCACCCCATCACTAGGGAGCCCAGCATGCTCCAGGAAGTTAAGGTACATGCCAAAGATTAGCAAAAAGCCATCCAACTTTATGGCTGCATCTTGAGGAACTATCTTAGTGGTAGTAGGGGGCACAACCTAAAGGCTTTGCAAACTATGAGTTTTTAATTTACTGAGAACTTGAAAATTCATAGGAAGGACTCAGCTACTTCTCTTTATTTTATATTTCCTATTACCTGTTTCCTAAGCTTTCTCTATCTTCTCTAAAACAGCCTGTTTACCCTTCTTTCTTTTCTTCTCATTATTTTTCTGACCATGCTCAGGTCTTCAGGGGAATTTGCTGAGAGCATTGAATTAGGCGGAATACATTTTAGCCAAAGTATGTGCTTGCTTTGGAGGTATTACTCCCAAATGTATAGGCAATGTAGTTTGTATAACACCATGAATAAAATAGTAAAACAATCCTCTCCCTATCTTAGTAAATGGTACCACCATCCACCAGATAGCTCAGTCTAAGAACTTGGGATTCATTCACCATTCCTTTCTTTTCCTTATACCTCATATCCAAATAAACACCAAGTCCCACAGCTCTGAAATATATCCTTAAATCTGAACCATCTCTCCATCTCCACTATTAAATCCACAATTCAAGTCACCATTATCTCTCATCTGGATTATTTCAGTTGCCTCCTGACTGGTCTTCTTGTTTCTTGTCTTGCTTCTCTACAGAACACTGCCTGTATAATAAACACAATGATTTTTTCAAAAAATAAGTGAAATCATATCACTTTCCTGCCTAAAACCATCCAATAGCTTCCCATTGCAATAAAAATAAATGCCACCTTCTTATCTTGTCCTACAAGGCCTTCCATGGTTTGACCCCTGTCTCTCTAAACTATCATCCCAGGCCTTCATGCTCCAATCATAGTGGCCATCTTTCTGTCCCTTGAATGTACCAGTTATGGGCTACTGTTAGTGAGAGAGTAATAAGGAAGGGGTGGGGTCAAACCAGAGTATGTCATATCTTACAGCAGTAAAATAAAAGGCAATGAGAGAAGTTGTAACATGCACTATAGATAAACTTAGGTTGAAAACCAGAGCATGAATTTCAGAACCCTTTGTGTTCTCTTTACTGATGATTGGGAGAAAGAGGAACTATGGCCTGCTCCTTCTTTGTGTGGAAGAAGAATAGGTTTCAGTGATTATGATTTTAAAAAGAACAAAGAATGCAGGAACAAATGACTGTTATCAGGCAAGAGAAGTAACCATAGAAAAGATAATAAATCAGTCATAAAGACCTCCAGTTCTGTTTCAAAGGTAAAGATCAGCCTGAAGCACATTCTTGAGCAGTTTTGCAGGATCCGAACCCTTTCTAGCACTCAACCACCGGAGTAACTGGAGCCTACGGAAGGATGATGCTGAAGGATGATGCTGACCTTTGCTAACCCCCAGGACTTCACTCAATAAGGTGCCTGGATTTTGTCAACCTAGAGTGACCTTTGCCTCATTTTAATGCTGAAATCTCCACCCCAAGGGCAGGGATTGCTGCCACTTTTAAACATGCAATGTTTGTTTGAGCCTGTTGTCACACTGCACAAGCACATCTAGAACTCCACTTCTACACGGGTGATTACTCTCGCCCTTTCATGAAAATGCATATGCACCCTTAGCTTAAAACTCCCTGATCTTGCTCTTCAGGGAGTCAGTGCTTTGAGAGCTGTCTCTTCGTCTCCTTACTTGTCACAGGAATAAATGCTTCCACCCTTGACTGAAAGTGCTTGGCATGTTCAATGGCTATGTACGTACCCCAAGCGACTGACCCATTGAGTCTGGTAACACTACCTCACACCTTTGCCCTGGAGCAGTATTTCCCATTTTTGTATGGCTAATGCAATATTTGAGTGGAGTCTCAGCTCAAATATCCTTCCCTCAGGTAGGCCTTCACTGACCACCTAGATAAAATAGTTCTTTCTAACCTCATGTCTAAGTTACCCTCTGTCCCACTTTCTAATTATATTTGATTCAGTGCTTGACATGGACCTCCACCCAGCTAGAAAAAAAATTTGGCCATGCGCTGAATTGACTACGGTGTGGGAGAAGAAGCACTCTCATACACTATCAGTGCAGAATGCATTAGTTAAAACCTCTCAGAAGGGCAAATTTTCCAGTATCTATTAGAACTAAGAACTATAGCTTTATGAGGGCAAGGGACTGTAGCTGCAGTAGGAGTTCAGGAACTTATTGAAAGAATGGTTATTCTGAGGATTAAGTCACCAACTGTTTGATCCCAGTTTTTTTTTCCTCCTCCTTTTTTATTCAATGCCCTTTATCTCATATTTAAAGTCTCCTCTGCTAAGATGTTAACACATATCCTTTAAAGTCAAATTTCTCAAATGGGTGTATCTTAGCTCCTTGGGCAAGGCCTCAGGATTAACCTAATTCATCTTCCTGGAATGTAAATTTTATTAGAAGGATTGTGAGAAAAATATTTTTCTACCAAAAAGTTTGGAGATAGTTAAAGTTTGAGGACCATCTAGGTTTCTTGGGGACGGAGCTCAGTATCTTTGACATTAGGGACAATTTAGTGGAAAAGTTTGAGAAGCAATGATTAAAGGTATTAGGTCTTAGAAGGGTATTTGCATTTTAATACAGAATTCTTCAATTCATCATGAAGTGTCTATTGAGGAATTGTGTTTACCAGTAAGCATAGTTTAGCTTGAAGCAGTAGGTGCTGAGTCTTCCTGAACTGTACATTTGCATATTCTCTTCAGTTTGCAAAATGCTTATATTATTATAACATATATTATTTTATCTAATTGAATTTTTTTAATTGAATTTTTATATCAGCCAAGTTGAGTATAAGCATGGGATCTGCCTGCAGCCCACAAATAATCACTACGCATGCAAAGCATTAAACTTTTCAAATAGTGTTAAATTTTAAAATAACTGAAATATGGAGATGATTGGTTCAATATGACAGAGTAGAAGGACATGCTCTCACTCCCTCATGCGAGAGCACCAGAATCACAACTAACTGCTGAACAATTTTTGACAGGAAGACACTGGAACTCACCAAAAAAGATAACCCACATCCAAAGACAAAGGAGAAACCACAATGAGACGATAGGAGGGGCGCAATCACAATAAAATCAAATCCCATAACTGCTGGGTGGGTGACTCACAAAATGGAGAACACTTATACCACAGAAGTCCACCCACTGGAGTGAAGGTTCTGAGCCCCACATCAGGCTTCCCAACCTGGGGGTCCAGCAGTGGGAGAGTTCCTAGAGAATCAGACTTTGAAGGCTAGCAGATTTGATTGCAGTATTTCGACAGGACTGGGGAAACAGAGACTCCACTCTTGGAGGGCACACACAAAGTAGTGTGTGCATCAGGACCCAGGGGAAGGATCAGTGACCCCATAGGAGACTGAACCAGACTTAACTGCTAGTGTTGGAGGGTCTCCTGCAGAGGCAGGGGGTTGCTGTGGCTCACCGTGAGGACAAGGAAACTGGCAGCAGAAGTCCAGGGAAGTACTCCTTGGTGTGAACCCTCCCAGAGTCTGCCATTAGCCCCACTAAAGAGCCCAGGTAGGCTCCAGTGTTGGGTCACCTCAGGCCAAACAACCAACATGGAGGGAACCCAGCCCCACCCATCAACAGACAAGTGGATTAAAGTTTTATTGATCTCTGTCCACCAGAGCAACACCCAGCTCTACCCACCACCAGTCTCTCCAATCAGGAAACTTGCACAAGAATCTTAGAGAGCCTCATCCACCAGAGGGCAGACAGCAGAAGCAAGAAGAGCTACCGTCCTGCAGCCTCTGGAAGGAAAACCACATTCACAGAAAGATAGACAAGCTGAAAAGGCAGAGGGCTATGGACCAGGTGAAGGAACAAGATAAAACCCCAGAAAAACAACTAAATGAAGTGGAGATAGGCAACCTTCCAGAAAAAGAATTCAAAATAATGATAGTGAAGGTGATCCAGGACCTCGGAAAAAGAATGGAGGCAAAGATTGGGAAGACGCAAAAATGTTTAACAAAGACCTAGAAGAATTAAAGAACAAACACCTAGAAGAATTAAAGAACAAACAAACAGAGATGAACAATACAATGAAAATACACTAGAAGGAATCAATAGCAGAATAACTGAGGCAGAAGAACGGATAAGTGACCTGGAAAACAGAATGGTGGAATTCACTGCTGTGGAACAGAATAAAGAAAAAAGAATGAAAAGAAATGAAGACAGCCTAAGAGACCTCTGAGACAAATTAAACACAGCAACATTCGCGTTATAGGGGTCCCAGAAGGAGAAGAAAGAGAGAAAGGACCCGAGAAAATATTTGAAGAGATTATAGTCAAAAAATTCCTTAACATGGGAAAGGAAATAGCCACCCAAGCCCAGGAAGCGCAGAGAGTCCCAGGCAAGATAAACCCAATGAGAAACACACGGAGACACATAGTAATCAAATTGACAAAAATTAAAGACAAAAAAAAAATTATTGAAAACAACAAAGGAAAAATGACAAATAACATACAAGGGAACTCCCATAAGGTTAACAGCTGATTTCTCAGCAGAAACTCTACAAGCCAGAAGGGAGTGGCATGATAAATTTAAAGTGATGAAAGGGCAGAACCTACAGCCAAGATTACTCTACACAGCAAGGATCTCATTCAGATTCGGCAGAGAAATCAAAAGCTATACAAACAAGCAAAAGCTACGAGAATTCAGCACCACCAAACCAGCTGTACAACAAATGCTAAGGGAACTTCTCCAAGTGGGAAACACAAGAGAAGAAAAGGACCTACAAAAAAAGGACCTATATTCATTACTGATGAATATAGATGGAAAAATCCTCAACAAAATACTAGCAAACAGAATCCAACAACATATTAAAAGGATCATACACCATGATCAAGTGGGATTTATCCCAGGGATGCAAGGATTCTTCAATATATGCAAATCAATCAATGTGATACACCGTATTAACAAATTGAAGAAGAAAAACCATATGATCATCTCAATAGATGCAGAAAAAGCTTTTGACAAAATTCAACACCTATTTATGATAAAAACTCTCCAGAAAGTGGGCATAGAGGGAACCTACCTCAACATAATAAAGGCCATATACGACAAACTCACAGCAAACATCATTCTCAATGGTGAAAAACTGAAAGCATTTCCTCTAAGATCAGGAACAAGACAAGGATGTCCACTCTCACCACTATGATTCAACATAGTTTTGGAAGTCCTAGCCACGGCAATCAGAGAAGAAAAAGAAATAAAAGGAATACAAACTGGAAAAGAAGAAGTAAAACTGTCATTCTTTGCCGATGACATGATACTATACATAGAGAATCCTAGAGGTGCCACCAGAAAACTACTAGAGCTAATCAATGAATTTGGTAAAGTTGCAGGATACAAAATTAATGCACAGAAATCTCTTGCATTCCTATACACTAATGATGAAAATTCTGAAAGAGAAATTAAGGAAACACTCCCATTTACCACTGCAATAAAAAGAATAAAATACCTAGGAATAAACCTACCTAGGGAGACAAAAGACCTGTATGCAGAATACTATAAGACACTGATGAAAGAAATTATAGATAATACAAACAGATAGAGAGATATACCATGTTCTTGGATTGGAAGAATCAACATTGTGAAAATGACTATAGTACCCAAAGTTATCTACAGATTCAGTGCAATCCCTAGCAAACTACCAATGGCATTTTTTACAGAATTAGAACAAAAAATCTTAAAATTTGTTTGGAGGTACAAAAGACCCTGAATAGCCAAAGCAGTCTTGAGAGAAAAAGACAGAGCTGGAGGAATCAGACTCCCTGACGTCAGATTATACTAAAAAGCTACAGTAATCAAGACAATACGGCACTGGCACAAAAACAGAAACATAGATCAATGGAACAAGATAGAATGCCCAGAGACAAACCCACACACCTATGGTCAACTAATCTATGACAAAGGAGGCAAGGATATACAATGGAGAAAAGACAGTCTCTTCAATAAGTGGTGCTGGGAAAACTAGACAGCTACATGTAAAAGAATGAAATTAGAACACTCCCTAACACCATACAGAAAAATAAACTCAAAATGGATTAGAGACCTAAATGTAAGACTGGACACTATAAAACTCTTAGAGGAAAACATAGGAAGAACACTCTTTGACATAAATCACAGCAAGATCTTTTTTGATCCACCTCCTAGAGTAATGGAAATAAAAACAAAAAAATGGGACCTAATGAAACTTCAAAGCTTTTGCACAGCAAAGAAAACTATAAACAAGATGAAAAGACAACCCTCAGAATGGAAGAAAATATTTGCAAATGAAGCAATGGACAAAGGATTAACCTCCAAAATATATAAACAGCCCATGCAGCTTAATATTAAAAAAAAAAACAACCCAATCAAAAAATGGGCCAAAGACCTATATAGACATTTCTCCAAAGAAGAAATACAGATGGCCAAGAAGCACATGAAATGCTGCTCAACATTACTAATTATTAGAGAAATGCATATCAAAACTACAATGAGGTATCACCTCACACCAGTTAGAATGGGCATCATCAGAAAATCTACAAACAGGGCTTCCCTGGTGGCGCAGTGGTTGAGAGTCCGCCTGCCGATGCGGGGGACGCGGGTTCGTGTCCTGGTCCGGGAGGATCCCGTGTGCTGCGGAGCGTCTGGGCCCGTGGGCCATGGCCACTGGGCCTGCGCGTCCGGAGCCTGTGCTCCGCAAAGGGAGAGGCCACAACAGTGAGAGGCCCGAGTACCACAAAAAAAAAAAAAAAAAAAGAAAATCTGCAAACAACAAATGCTGGAGAGGGTGTGGCGAAAAGGGAACCCTCTTGCACTGTTGGTGGGAATGTAAATTGATACAGCCACTATGGAGACCAGTATAGAGGTTCCTTAAAAAACTAAAAATAGAATTACCATGTGACCCAGCAATCCCACTGCTGGGCATATACCCTGAGCAAACCATAATTCAAAAAGAGTCATGTACCACAATATTCATTGCAGCACTATTTGCAATAGCCAGGACATGGAAGCAACCTAAGTGTCCATCGACAGACAAATGGATAAAGAAGATGTGGTACATATGTACAACGGAATATTACTCAGCTATAAAAAGGAACGAAATTGGGTCATTTGTAGAGATGTGGGTGGACCTAGAGACTGTCATACAGAATGAAGTGAGTCAAAAAGAGAAAAATGGTGCTTCCCTGGTGGCACAGTGGTTGAGAGTCCTCCTGCCAATGTGGGGGACATGGGTTCATGCCCCGGTCTGGGAGGATCCCACATGATGCGGAATGGCTGGACCCATGAGCCATGGCTGCTGGGCCTGCGTGTCCGGAGCCTGTGCTCCGCAACGGGAGAGGCCACAATAGTGAGAGGCCCGCGTACTGCAAAAAAAAAAAAAAAAAAGAGAAAAACGATTATTGTATATTAACTCATATGTGTGAAACCTAGAAAAATGGTACAGATGAACCAGTTTGCAGGGCAGAAATAGAGACACAGATGTAGAGAACAAACGTATGGACACCAAGGGGGGAAAGTTGCGGGTGGCGTGGTGGTGGGATGAATCCGGAGATTGGGATTGACATGTATACACTAATGTGTATAAATGGATGACTAATAAGAACCTGCTGTATAAAAAAATAAATAAAATAAAATTTAAAAAATAAACAAAAACAAAACTGAAATGTAAGTCCTCCTCCCTAACCAGAATCCTGAGTCCTCAGTTCCCTTGTTTATAGGGGAATTTCTTGGGTATCTTTCCAGAAATATTTTAATATTCTGGCAACTGAGCACTAGCTCCGATCTTAGAGTATGATCTCCTTGCGTTCTTTTTTTCTATACACAAATGAGGAGTATACAGTAGTAGTCTGCTTTTTTTAAAGAAAAAATGTAGAGTTTTACATTGGTCTGTTGTATTCTGTTGTATGAGGTACACAAAGTTTATTTACATTATTTCAGATGGGTGTACATTTTCATCGTCTTCAGCATTTTGCTGTAATAACTGATGCTCTCAGGAACATCTTTTACATGATGAGCATTTTTTTCTTCGCCCACATAAATAAAGTAAATAATAACTTTCTAGTAGTAGTATTGCTGTGTGTCAAGGCTATATGTTTTTAGTTCTGCTACATATGGAAATTTGCCCTTCAGGAAAGCTTTAACCAGTGCATTCTCCATGATGGTGTAGGAGAGTAAATTTTTCCCTAAACCACGGTTGATTCAGCACGCGACCAATTTTTAAAATTTGTTAATAAGATAGTGAGAAAATGAAGCTTATTTTTACTTGAAGTCATTTAGTTGACTGAGATTAAGTCTTTTTAATTCAAATATTTCAAAGTTATTTACACTGAATTCTTTGTAAACTCTTTGGTTATCTTTCTCTTCTAATTTTCTTGTGAGTTGTTGGTCTTTTTCTTTTTTTTTAAGTTTGTAAAGACACAAAATATATTAAGATATGAAATTAACCCTCTTCTGTCATATATGTTTTAAATATTTGTTCCCAAGTAACTGTTTAAGGTTTTTAGGAGCAACCTTTGACTTTAAATTAGGTGAAAATGTGCTTCATTTGAAACAAAGATTTATGAACTGATGGAATGTCACAGAGAGAGCAAGAGATTCAGAGGAAAAGTCAGGAGGTTGTCATGAATATGGTGCTTTCTAGCCTTATGAACTTGGGCAATTAATGTCAGGGAGTCTCACTTTCCTCAGCTGTAGAGTGGGGATGGTTACAATATTTCCTCGTAGGGTCATGAAGGTTTGGTAACATCATGCATGTGAAAGTGCTTTATAAATAGTACTAAGTGAATATTAGTTTTTATTACTGATTTGATAAGTGACCTATTTATTTTTTAAGTGAGCTATCTTTTACATTGAAATATGATGTTTTGGGAAATTAGAATTTCTGCCTTGCTTTTTTGGAAAACAAAACTAATTATCATATCTCAGATATTTTTCTGCCTTTAGTTCATCTCATGATTCCTGCTGATTCAATAGTTAGGAAAGGCAAAGTTTTTTCTAGTCATGAGACTAGAGAAAAGAGAAGCATGGTTTAATAATGCTAATGAGTAATAAAGGATGATACTAATATTTGAGAAGTGAAATAATTATGTTAAAATGGTAGAATTATTATTTTCCTTTTTCAGAATTTTAGTGGAAAAAATCTGCAAAAATGCAGTTCTTTTATTTGTAGCTTTCATATGTTATAAAAATATGATATTTTCAGGTTGTATATGTGTGGAGAGAATGTGTAGTGTTAGAGCTTAAATTTTTTTTGATCTGGAAAGAACCTAGAATTCATCTAGCCCAATGCCTGTTTCTACAGGTAAGGAAGTCAGAAATTCTGAGAAGCAAAGTAACTAGCTTGAGTAATGTGGTCACTGCAGAACAAAAGGGAGGAACTCATTCTGTCTCCTCCCTTCTGTTTAGAGTCCCTTTGACCTCCTGTGACATTTTGGAAGCATAGGTTGCATGTCTGCATGTTCCGGGTTTATGACAATAGCTACGTTTCTTCTAAACTTGTCAAATGAGCAGTCATGTTTCTTGAACCTAGGGAATAATAAGTTGTAGTCACATCTTGCCTTTTGGGAAAGATTATTTTGGGCTAGGTTAAAAAAATGACTTTAAAAATTCTTATATTTCAATTTACTGAATTATAATATTCTAGCAAGCCTTTTAAAGTTTTTTTCCCTCTATTTACTTTATGTTTTAATGTAGTAAGGACATTTTAGGAGAAGCTAAGTAGGAAAAGTGTTCAAGCTATTAATCTATAATAATCCATATTTTTCTGTTGCTATTCTTCAAGCAGAGTATATATTGAAAGCGTTCAAAATTGATCCAAACTGTAGTAAGATCCTACTGGTTATGAATGAAATTATTTCTGTTTTTATCTCTTTGTAAATCTCTTTGAGTTGCTTTTGCTTTAAGTTGAATGTTGAAATTAATGAAAAAATACCAGATTAATTGACATGTTCTTCCTGTTGTTGGAGGTATAATTTTAAGTTGTTTTAGTTATTTTTCTTCAAATCATCTTTGTTTCATGTAAAATATTAATTGAAATGAAATTTGCTTGAAGGTTTTCCTTATACTAGAATGAAAAAGGCTGGAGGCATCCTTTCATTCTTCTCACCTACCCTTCTCATAGCAGAAGCAATGCCCCAATTTGGTGATAGTAACTGAAAGTCATTGACATGTGCAAGGACATCCATTTTTGGTATCATGCTAAATAAAGTAAAACATAGTATTTAACAAATCATCTTGGATAGTGAACATTATGAAAAGTGAGAGAAGAGCCAACAAGGGAAGTGTGATGAGGTTGGAAGCTGATTTTCACAACTGAAAAAATTGACAACAGGTAATTTCTTTAGGCTGAGGCTAATTGATATTGTCAAAATTGTTTCCACTGAAAGCCACAATTTTTATTAGAAATGTATTAGGTAAGAAGATGTTAAAGGACATTTAAATATTTTTCTAAATCACAGACAATAAGAGGAACGTTGGTGAGAGCCAGTTGCTAAGGACTACCCATTTCCTACATTCTTCTTCTTAGCAACAACACTGCTGGCCTTTGGATCATTGCCAACATTTGGATCATTGCCAATCTTTGGAAATCCCTGTCCTTGGAAGCTGAATAAGTGAAGCTATCATTTACTATAACTACACTCATTCCATAAGCATTTAAAATAGGAATAGCTTTAAAATGTAAAAAATATTATGCACACTTGTGAAAAATTCAAATAATAGATATAAAGAAGACAATAATGTAATTCACAGTCCCACCAATCAGAGATAACCACTGTTAACATTTTTGTGTATATTCTTTAAGATCATTTTGTACTATATTTGCTATTTTCTTTTTGTTTTGCTTTAAAAAAGGAAAGATTGGGGTATCCTTCCAA
The DNA here is from genome assembly GCF_059928025.1 of Delphinapterus leucas. Classification (NCBI taxonomy): domain Eukaryota; kingdom Metazoa; phylum Chordata; class Mammalia; order Artiodactyla; family Monodontidae; genus Delphinapterus; species Delphinapterus leucas. Next base: position 37,639,800 of record NC_143136.1, on the reverse strand, counting down.
TCAATATATAATCAACGTCATCATTTTTAATGAATGCATAACATTCCACTGGATAGTTGTACTGTAGTTAATTTAGGTAGTTCCCAAATGATGGCGCTTAAGCTTGTTTCAGTTTCTTTTTATCCTAGTATGAACAGTGCTGCAGTAAATCAGCAAATATTGAACACCTACTGTGCCACACAATGTGGTAGATATTAGGGATACAAGGATACATAGTACACATTTCCCATATTCAGGGACTCAAAGGGGAAACAGGCATGGAAACATGTAATTGTAATACTGTGTGAGGTGGACAAGAGACCTCTGAGTGGAGCCAGTGTTAGCACTAATGATGGAGTGCCCCCCGCTTGGGTGCATCTGGAGGAACTTGACTGATAATGAGAGACTTAGTCCTGAAAGTTTGGGCGATTGTTTCCCAAGAATCACCTGGGAGAGCTGGTTAAGATCACTCCTTCCCAGCTTTATTCCCATAGAGAATGTGATTCAGAGGGTCAAGGGTGAGGCCCCAGGGGGTTCTGTTGCAGGCAGCCTTCCCTTTACACTTTGAGAGATAGGCATAAGGCGGGTGGAACACCACATGATAGCGGACCTTGACTATCAAACTAAGGACTTTAGACTGATGTGGTAGATGATGGGAAGTCACTGAAAATTTTGAGTGTCATTATTAGAACTGAGTTTTAGGTAAACTAATCAGATGGGCAGACTATTATGGAAGCATTTTCCTAGCTTCTGTACAAAGGTAGTTAGCTCTTGGTTTACTGGGGATTTTTATCAACAATAAATAGAACTTAATGCTGATTGGGCAGAGAACAGTGCTTCTCAACTTTTAATGTGCTTATGAATCACCAGGGATCTTGTTAAAATATAGATTCCTACTCAGTAGGTCTGGGCAGATGGGAGAGCTGACCTGATTTTCTAACAAGCTTGCAGGTGATGTTGATGGCCATGGTCTGTGGACTACACTGGCATACAAGATGTGCTAGTAGAAGTTTTCAATTAAGTGAGGATTTCCATTTTATTCTTTACATGTGAAGGTGCCTTATGGTCTCAGGACTTTGGTAAGCTCATTTTGCAAATCTGTTATACAACAAAGTTATATTTCAATTGACTCCTTTTTCTATGCAATAACATCTGTTTACTTATGATTTACTATGTGAAAGTATAAATGGGGAGCCATCCAATATGTGTATGTAACTTGGAGCCAGTTTTTGAGTTAAATCTTAAGCCTTTTCAAAGAATTGAAAAATGCTCTTGAGTTTTCACAGAATAAGAGGTTTGAGTGGTTAACTATATTGAGTCACAAAGTTACTATTGGTTATTTCTTGGTATAGTCTTTCCTTCTTTTGTTTGCAAAAAGGTTTATTTGTATCATTATTTTTATTTGTATCATTTTTTAAACATCTTTATTGGAGTATAATTGCTTTACAGTGCTGTGTTAGTTTCTGCTGTATAACAAAGTGAATCAGCTATATGCATATGTATATTCCCATATCCCTTCCCTCTTGCATCTCCCTCCCACCCTCCCTATCCCACCCCTCTAGGTGGTCACAAGCACCGAGCTGATCTCCCTGTGCCATGCAGCTGATTCCCACTAGCTATCTATTTTACATTAGGTAGTGTATATATGCCAATGCTACTCTCTCACTTCGTCCCACCTTACCCTTCCCCCTCCCCACGTCCTCAAGTACATTCTCTACATCTGCGTCTTTATTCCTGTCCTGCCCCTAGGTTCTTCAGAACCAACTTTTTTTAGATTGCATATATATGTGTTAGCATATGGTATTTGTTTTTATCTTTCTGACTTACTTCACTCTGTATGACAGACTCTAGGTCCATCTACCTCACTACAAATAACTCAATTTTGTTTCTTTTTATGGCTGAATAATATTCCATTGTATATATGTGCCACATCTTCTTTATCCATTTATCTGTCGATGGACACTTAGGTTGCTTCCATGTCCTGGCTATTGTAAATAGTGCTGCAATGAACATTGTGGTACATGACTCTTTTTGAATTATGGTGTTTACAGGGTATATGCCCAGTAGTGGGATTGCTGGGTCATATGGTAATTCTATTTTTACTTTTTTAAGGAACCTCCATACTATTCCCCATAGTGACTGTATCAATTTACATTCCCACCAACAGAGCAAGAGGGTTCCCTTTTCTCCACACCTCTCAGGCATTTATTGTTCGTAGATTTTTTGATGATGGCTATTCTGACTGGTGTGAGATGATATCTCATTGTAGTTTTGATTTGCATTTCTCTAATGATTAATGATGTTGAGCATTCTTTCATGTGTTTGTTGGCAATCTGTATATTTTCTTTGGAGAAATGTCTATTTAGGTCTTCTGCCCATTTTTGGATTGGGTTGTTTGTTTTTTTGATATTGACCTTCATGAGCTGCTTGTATATTTTGGAGATTAATCCTTTGTCAGTTGCTTTGTTTGCAAATATTTTCTCCCATTCTGAGGGTCGTTTTTTTGTCTTGTTTATGGTTTCCTTTGCTGTGCAAAAGCTTTGAAGTTTCATTAGGTCCCATTTGTTTATTTTTATTTTCATTTTTCTAGGAGGTGGGTCAAAAAGGATCTTGCTGTGATTTATATCATAGAGTGTTCTGCCTATGTTTTTCTCTAAGAGTTTGATAGTGCCTGGCCTTATATTTAGGTCTTTAATCCATTTTGAGTTTATTTTTGTGTATGGTGCTAGGAAGTGTTCTAATTTCATTCTTTTACATGTAGCTGTCCAGTTTTCCCAGCACCACTTATTGAAGAGGCTGCCTTTTCTGCATTGTTTATTCTTGCCTCCTTTATCAAAGATAAGGTGACCATATGTGAGTGGGTTTATCTCTGGCTTTCTGTCCTGTTCCATTGATCTATATTTCTGTTTTTGTGCCAGTACCATACTATCTTGATTACTGTGGCTTTGTAGTATAGTCTGAAGTCCAGGAGCCTGATTCCTCTAGCTCCGTTTCTCTTTCTCAAGATTGTTTTGGCTATTCGGGGTCTTTTGTGTTTCCATACAAATTGTGAAATTTTGTGTTCTAGTTCTGTGAAAAAGGCCATTGGTGGTTTGATAGGGATTGCATGGAATCTGTAGATTGCTTTGGGTAGTATAGTCATTTTCACTGTTGATTCTTCCAATCCAAGAACATAGTATATCTCTCCATCTGTTTATATCATCTTTAATTTCTTTCATCAGTGTCTTACAGTTTTCTGCATATAGGTCTTTTGTCTCCTTAGGTAGGTTTATTCCTAGGTATTTTATTCTTTTTGTTGCAATGGTAAATGGGAGTGTTTCCTTAATTTCTCTTTCAGATTTTTCATCATTAGTGTATAGGAATGCAAGAGATTTCTGTGCATTAATTTTTGTATCCTGCTACTCTACCAAATTCATTGATTAGCTCTAGTAGTTTTCTGGTACATCTTTAGGCTTCTGTATGTATAGTATCATGTCATCTGCAAACAGTGAGAGTTTTACTTCTTTTCCAATTTGGACTCCTTTTATTTCTTTTCTTCTCTGATTGCTGTGGCTAAAACTTTCAAAACTATGTTGAATAATAATGGCGAGAGTGGGCACCCTTGCCTTGTTCTTGATCTTAGAGGAAATGGTGTCAGTTTTTCACCATTGAGAACAGTGTTGGCTATGGGTTTGTCCTATGTGACCTTTATTATGTTGAGGTAGGTTCCCTCTCTGCCTACTTCCGGAGAGTTTTTATCATAAATGGGTGTTGAATTTTGTCGAAAGTTTTCTCTGCATCTATTGAGATGGTCATATGGTTTTTCTCCTTCAATTGGTTAATATGGTGTATCACGTTGATTGCTTTGCGTATATTGAAGAATCCTTGCATTCCTGGAATAAACCCCACTTGATCATGGTTTATGATCCTTTTAATGTGCTGTTGGATTCTGTTTGCTAGTATTTTGTTGAGGATTTTTGCATCTATGTTCATCAGAGATATTGGTCTGTAGTTTTCTTTTTTTGTGGCATCTTTTTCTGGTTTTGGTATCAGAGTGATGGTGCCATTGTAGAATGAGTTTGAGAGTGTTCCTCCCTCTGCTCTACTGTGGAAGAGTTTGAGAAGGATTGGTGTTAGCTCTTCTCTGAATATTTGATAGAATTCGCCTGTGAAGCCATCTGGTCCTGGGCTTTTGTTTGTTGGAAGATTTTTAATCACAGTCTCAATTTCAGTGCTTGTGATTGGTCTGTTTATATTTTCTATTTCTTACTGTTTCAGTCTCGGAAGGTTGCGCTGTTCTAAGAATTTGTCCATTTCTTCCAGGTTGTCCATTTTATTGCCATACAATTGCTTTTAGTAATCTCTCATGACCCTTTGTATTTCTGCAGTGTCAGTTGTTACTTCTCCTTTTTCATTTCTAATTCTATTGATTTGAGTCTTCTCCCTTTTTTTCCTGATGAGTCTGGCTGATGGTCTATCAACTTTGTTTATGTTCTCAAAGAACCAGCCTTTCTTTCCTATTGTTTCCTTCATTTCTTTTTCATTTATTTCCGATCTTACCTTTATGATTTCTTTCCTGCTGTCGTTGGGTTTTCTTTTTGTTTTTCTTCCTCTAGTTGCTTTAGGTGTAAGGTTAGGTTGTTTATTTGAGTTGTTTCTTTTTTCTTGAGGTAGGATTTTATTACTATAAACTTCCCTCTTAGAACTGCTTTTGCTGCATTCCTTAGGTTTTGGGCCGTCGTGTTTTCATTGTCATTTGTTTCTAGGTGTTTTTTGATGTCCTTTTTGATCTCTTCAGTGATCTCTTGGTTATTAAGTAGTGTATTATTTAGCCTCCATGTGTTTGTATTTTTTAGATATTTTTTCCTGTCATTGATATCTAGTCTCATGGCATTGTGGTCGGAAAAGACATTTGATACAACTTCAATTTTCTTAAATTTACCAAGGCTTGATTTGTGACCCAAGATATGATCTGTCCTGGAGAATGTTCCATGAGCACTTGAGAAGAAAGTTTATTCTGTTGTTTTTGGGTGGAATATCCTATAAATATCAATTAAGTCCATCTTGTTTAATGTATCATTTAAAGCTTGTGTTTCCTTATTTATTTTCATTTTGGATGATCTGTCCAGTGGTGAAAGTGGGGTGTTAAAGTCCCCTACTATGATTGTGTTACTGTCAATTTCCCCTTTTATGGCTGTTAGCATTTGCCTTATGTATTGAGGTGCTCCTCTGTTGTGTGCATAAATATTTACCGTTGTTATATCTTCTTCTTGGATAGATCCCTTGACCATTATGTAGTGTCCCTCTTTGTCTCTTTTAATAGACTTTATTTTAAAGTCTATTTTGTCTGATATGAGAATTGCTACTCCACCTTTCTTTTGATTTCCATTTGCATAGAATATCTTTTTTCATCCCCTCACTCTCAGTCTGTAAGTGTCCCTAGGTCTGAAGTGGGTCTCTGTAGGCAGCATATATACAGGTCTTGTTTTTGTATCCATTCAGCCAGTCTATGTCTTTTGATTGGGGCATTTAATCCATTTACATTTAAGGTAATTATCGATATGTATGTTCTTATTACCATTTTCTTAATTGTTTGGTGTTTGTTATTGTAGGTCTTTCCTTCTCTTTTTTTTCCTGCCTAGAGAAGTTCCTTTAGCATTTGTTGTAAAGCTGGTTTGGTGGTGCTGAATTCTCTTAACTTTTGCTTGTCTGTAAAGGTTTTAATTTCTCCATCGAATGTGAATGAGATCCTTGCTGGGGAGGGTAATCTTGGTTGTAGGTTTTTCCCTTTCATCACTTTAAATATGTCCTGCCACTCCCTTCTGGCTTGCTGATTTTTTGCTTAAAAATCAGCTGTTAACCTTATGGTGACTCCCTTGTATGTTATTTGTTGCTTTTCCCTTGCTGCTTTTAATATTTTTTCTTTGTGGTTAATTTTTGATAATTTGATTAATATGTGTCTTGGTGTGTTTCTCTTTTGGTTTATCGTGTATGGTACTCTCTGTTTCCTGGACTTGATTGACTATTTCCTTTCCCACGTTAGGGAAGTTTTTGACTATAATCACTTGAAATATTTTCTCAGACCCTTTCTTTTTCTCTTCTTTTTCTGGTACCTCTATAATTTGATATTGGTGTGTTTAATGTTGTCCCAGAGGTCTCTGAGACTGTCCTCAATTCTTTTCATTCTTTTTTCTTTATTCTGCCCCCGGCTGTTATCTCCACCATTTTATCTTCCAGCTCACTTATCCGTTCTTCTGGCTCAGTTATTCTGTTATTGATTCCTTCTAGAGTATTTTTAATTTCAGTAATTGTGTTGTACATCACTGTTTGTTTGCTCTTTAATTCTTCTAGATCCTTGTTAAATGTTTCTTGTATTTTCTCCATTCTGTTTCTGCGATTGTGGATCATGTTTACTATCATTACTCTGAATTCTTTTTCAAGTAGGTTGCCTATTTCATCATCATTTATTTGGTCTTTAAGTTTTTACCCTGCTCCTTCATCTGTAAAATATTTTTTTGTCGTTTCAGTTTTTTTTTTTTTGATGGGTGGTGCTATATTCCTGTGTTACTGGTTGTTTGGTCTGAGATGTCCAGCACTGGCGTTTGTAGGCAGTTGGATAGAGCTGGGTCTTGGTGATGAGCAGAGGGCCTCTGGGAGGTGTTGCTCTGATTGATATTCACTGGGATCTGAGGTTCTGTGTTAGTCCAGCGGTTTGTACTTGGAGCCCCCACTACAGGGGCTCGTGCCTGACCTCCGGCCTGGGAACCAAGATCCTGCAAGCTTTGTGGTGTGGAAAAAAAGAAAAAGGAAGAAAGAGAGAAAAAAGGAGCAGTACAATATCAAAGAATAAAAAAGAAAATAAAATTAGAAAGATAAAAATATATTAGTAAAAATAAAAGTATAATTGAAACAACTGCAAGAAGGTAAAATTGTATTTTATTAAAATAATTGTAATTAAAGTAAACAACTATTTTTAATTGTTTTAAGGGGGAGAACAAGACAGAAGGAGAGAACAATAACAACATATAAAGAATAAAATAAAATTAGAAAAATAAAAGATTTATTAGGAAAAATAAAAATATAAAAGAATCAACAACAATGAATCAACAAGATAAAACAGAACCTCAATCTAAAAGAGGAAAAAAAAAAAGCCTTGGCTATGGGGGCAGAGTTTAGGCAGGGGTGGTACTTAGGCAGGGGTGGGGTTTAGGGTGGGGTGGGACCTAGGCAGGTTGGGGGTGATGTTTGAGTCTGGAGTGGGGCCTAGGCGGGTTGATGTTCAAGCATGGGGTAGAACCTCTGCTTACGACCTGTGTGGAAGGGGAGAGGCAGCACATCCAAAGGAGGGCCTCTGGAGTGTGGATTTCCAGAGTTTGGATGTCGGGTTCTGAGTGAGGGCATGTGGATGGGGTTTAGGCCCAGAGCATTGGAGGGGGTCTCTGAGTGTAGAGGTAGGGCCCTGGGTGGGGGTGTAGGGGTGGGATTTGGGTTATGCATGGCAGGAGGGATGTTCCTAGGGCAGAGGATTAGGCCCAGGAGCCCAACAGGGAAAGCACTGACCCTGTTCCCTTCTGTTCTTCTGAAACCGCCCCCACCATCTCCTCCAGGGTCTCCCCCATCTCCGCTGGACCCGTAACCATGGGTGGGTCCCACTGGGTGTAGGAACTCCTCCTCTCCCCCAGCCACCCCTCGGGGTGCTGGTGCCAGAGATCTGGCCTTTACTTTTGCTCCCCCTTCCCTCCCTCCCACTCCCTTGGGACCTGCACAGCTGGAGGGGGCTTAGGTGGGCAGAGGGTCAGGCCCGGGATCTCAGCAGGTTCCCGGGGGCCCAAATGGGCAGGAGAAACCTGGCCATGTTCCCTTTTGATCCTCTGCCCTCCCAATGGTTCCCCAATTTCCCCCTTTGGGTGTGGGATTCCTTCCCCTCCCCCAGCTGCCCCTCAGGGGCGCCAGACCTGTCCTACCTCCACTTCTCCTCCCCATTCACTCCCCTCTACGCCCCATGTCCTACCACTTGCTGGGGGTTCATCCCATCCCCTTAGGTATCCGTGGTCCCCCACTAGTGCCTGGTAGGTGCCCTAGTTGTGAGGAGACACGAATTCCACATCCTTTTAGTACGCCATCTTCGGTATAGTCATTCTTTAATCAAATTTCTTAATCAAGTATGACCAACCAACCAATGAATTAAAAAGTAGGATTTAGAATATCTGTAACTTTAAAGTACCTCTTTTGTTTGCCTTGACTACACTTAACCTGTGTCTCCATTAGATTTGAACCCCTTTGGTGTATAGATTCTGTGTTGGCTAGACAGGTAGCATAAATATCCTATAGGGAAGAACAATTAAAATACCCATTAAGTAATATCTTTTTAGTGTTCTTCAGTAAACTCAGTGCCATAGTATATTTGCTGTAGGATTTGGGAGTAGGAGAGGTGGCAACTAAAGATATACTGTACAAGGAGCATACAACTTTTACATTCAGGATGCATTTTAGGGTTTATTCAGAGTCAGGCCTTTCATTTGACCTCATAACAATCATGTGATAGAGGCAGGGCAGGCATCATTATCCCTGTTTTAGAAATGTGAGAAGACTGAGGCTCAGAGAGGTGAAATGATTTGCCTAAGGTCAAAAGCAGTCATTGTCAATACCTGGTTTAGAGTCCAGTGTATTATCCATCTCAGCATGCAAAACTCAAACTCAAAGTGAGTTAGGGGCTTGAATGCTTTAGGTTGGTTAGACTTTAACTGGGTACTTACCACTGACATTGTTTTATCTGTTAGGGAAATGTTTAACTTTAAGCAATAGAAGGCTTGACTTAAAGTGGCTTAAACAAATAGGTGTTCAGTGTTTTCATATAATTAGAAACCTGGAACTAGCAGTTTCTGGTGTTGGATTTGCTGCTCAGTGACCCAGACTCTTTCTGACATTTTGCTCTGCCATTCTTGTACTCATTGACTTTTGTCCTCATGTTTGCCTCTTCATAGTTGCAAGATGGCTGCCCCAGCTTTGGGCAGAAAAGGATGGAGTGTGTGTGCAGTAGGGGGGATGCAACTTTATCTGTTCCTCTTATCAGGAAAATCAGAAGCTGCCCAGAAATTTCACCAGCTGACTTCTATTTGTCATATTGGCCAGAGACTTGAATCTCCTGTCCCCTTCCCACACCTTATAAAAGAGGCAGGAAAGTCAATACTAGCTTCGTCAGCCTTAAAAGTAGAGGAAGGCAAGGGAGAAAGGTGGTTGGCAATGGGTGTTGAGTAAGCCAGCCTACGGTGTCTGTCACAGTCTTACTGTAATTCCATATGGAGCAAACAGCATTGGATAAACACCAGTTGAACATCCCTGTACATTCTTGCCACTGTGTGAAATTTGTGATCATTTGTTCTGAGTGCTAGGCGGCTTTTTCCTGATCACCTCCTATGAAAGTCAAATTTGAATAACTTCCATATCACTTATTTTGGTGTAATAACATGGGGGGCTGTTATGGGAGGTTGGGTTGTTTGTTTTTTGCTTAGTAGTTCTTTACCAGCATATCTATTTCATGAGATTATTTGTGAGATAGTTACACAATTACTTTATCATCCTTTGTAAACATTCATTTTCTGCATGCTTATAAATTAGGAATGAGTAGGAATTAAAATGTGTTTCTTGTCTCTAAGAATGGTTGTCTAGACAGGATGAGCAGGACTTGGGTTGTGTGTTTGCCTAGAGCTGAGTGTTTCTGTGGACAAGCACAGGCCTATTCATGAAGCTACTTGTTTAAATTATGGCAAAATGATAACACATGGTCCTTTTCCCAGTTTAGTGGTGTAGGAAGAGAAGTTTTGGAGTCAGACGCACTTGTGTTATAGTCCTGGGTCACCTCCTGAACCACAATCTCCTTGTTTTTCCTATGAGGATTCATGATGTGACCCATGTGACTGGCAGCACCACAGAGCTGGGGTTAGAGAAGGTACTTGTGTTTTTAGCTCCTTTTTTCCCTCTGTAGTTCCTTGCTTCCCCTACAGTACCCTGGCTTGTTGAACTTGGAAGCAGTTTATCTATTTCCCTTGATAAAAAACTTTAGTTTTTGTTTCAGATAAAACAATGTCAGTGGGAAAGGGGAAGTAATTTAGAAATTTTGGCCCAGTGGACTTCCCTTCTGATTAAATACACAGCAATCCTGTGTAATGAAAGAAAGGCAAGTACCCAATTAAATTATCATTATCACTTTGGAGAAAGGATATCTCTACTCAGGTTAAAAGTGCTCCCTCAAAATGAAATCCACTGCTGTCTTTCTCTACCTTCCTTTCCTCTTCATTCCACCCCAGTAAGCTATCTTGAGCCAGGGAAAGTATAAAAAGTGCCATCATAAGGCCATTTTGAAAGCAAAACTCTAATTTGGATGTGTGAAGCTAAAATAAGAATATGGGTAAATCAAAGATCATTTTAATTTTTCTTTTTGTTGTATATTTTTCATATACATGTAACCAAATTTTCATATATAGAAATTCATGTAATTTTTTTTTTTTTTTTTTTTTGCGGTAAGTGGGCCTCTCACTGTTGTGGCCTCTCCCGTTGCGGACCACAGGCTCCGGATGTGCAGGCTCAGCGGCCATGGCTCACGGGCCTAGCCGCTCCGCGGCATGTGGGATCTTCCCAGACTGGGGCACGAACCCGTGTCCCCTGCATCGGCAGGCGGACTCTCAACCACTGCGCCACCAGGGAAGCCCCCATGTAATTCTTAATGAAGTCAATAAGGGCTACTTTCTGATACAGATAGTATTGTGATATTTGTAAAGAAGGTTGTAAAATAAAATACTTCCATCCTTTTGGTTTGCTAGTTTCAATGAGCAAATTTCATTATGTTTACTTTAAGCAGCATACCTTGAAAGCATTTTTTTTTTTGCCCAAATTTGGTCAACAACCAAGAAGCACTTCAGTAATAAGTTGGATCTCACCACACAAATGCCATTTGTATTTAATAGAAGAAAAGTTGGGAACTTTGCAGTTTGGTGCCATAGAATGATCAGGAGAACCAAAATTAACGTATGAAATATGGGCTTTGAATGAGAAGACTTGAAGGAGAATGAAGACATCAGTGGAAGTTCTAAGGCATGTGGTTTAAAAGCATATCGGAACTATACTCTGCAATTCCTACTGAGATTGATCATCTTTTGGTGATACTGTCGCATATAATGAAGTCTTTCATTGGTAATTGCTGTTCTCATTCAAGGATTGTATAGAACCCTTTGTTTTACAGGAAAAAATACATGTTTGAGATGGCTAGCTGACATTAGAATTATAAAGCTGAGGAACAGAAGAAATCAAACTAGGTCTTAAAAAAAATGGAACCCATGACTTTGACCTAGTTGTCCCAGGCTTTCACTGAACTCAGTGAGGTAGATTATAAACTGTGCACAATTTAGTGGAGGCATCTGTATTCTGCTCACGCTGAATTTTAAATTGTTCTCAGAGATTATTTTATTCGGTTTACAAATATATACCAAAATAAACACAGTGTAAAAATACTTTAAAAATTCTTAAACAGATTAAAAAACTTTCATTGTGGGACGTGTCAGATTTAAACAAGTAGAATAGTATAAATAAAACATAGAGAACCATATAGTGAGTCCTCCTGTATCCATCCCACAGCTTCAACAATTCACAGCTCATGGCCTGTTCTGTTTCCTCTGCTCCTCCTTCCACTGCCTTCTTTTCCCAACATGGATTGTTCTGAAGCAAATCATATCATTTCATCCACAAATATTTCAGTATGTGACTCTAAAAGATAAAGACTATACCCAATATTAAACAGTATGAAATGGCTTTTTTATGTAGTAGAAGTGTAAAATGTGTGAAGGGCGTTTAACATCAGGCATATTAAATTGCACATCCACATGATTTTCACACATCTGACTACTTCCAAGCTCATTTTCTACAAGCCACCACTTTTGCTGCTTAATGTTTGGTGGTCTTTGTTTACGTATAATTTAGTGAAAATGTTAGAACAGCTTTGCGTTTGTTTTCCTTTCATTGGTGGTTTTTTCCTAGATGGAATTTTCGTCTCTGCAGAGTAGTTGATCTTGTTTTACATGGAAATATTATCTGGGAGAACTGTTGCACATGATCTCTGGTGACTCTCCAATAGTGCTCTTCGGTCTTGAAACCACTCCCTGTATTTGACAGCAGATGGAAAGAGGATAAAAATCCCTAAATTTAAGATTTGGTATTTAAGGCACACATGGCCATTTTCATCTGGAAAACTATATACAGTATTGCTGTTAGTATTTTCTGATTAAGCTACAAAGTATAGATGAACATTTTCATAATGATACTTTTGGGGATGGGACAGTGACCTGTTTTTTTGTTTTTTGTTTTGGTTAATCTGTTATATGTAGTATCTGCTTGTGCTAGATTAGAGGATTTGATTTGACATTGGTCGGTTTGCAGATTAATGTATAAGGGCATATATAATAATGAAGTTTTATTTTTGTAGAAGAGAATGGTTGTAATATAGAGTGTTTTTGGTTCAGATTGTGGTTCTGGAGTCAAACTGCCCAAAGGTTTGAGTACCTGCTCCACCAACTAATAGCCATGTGGTCTTGGCCAAGTCACATAACTTCTCCAAATCTCAGTTTCCTTATCTGTAAAATCAGGATAATAAGAGTACTTATCTCTTGTATTTTTAAAAAATATGGATTAAATGAGATGAAAACAAACAAAATTATTACTAATTTTGGCTTAAATTCAATAGAGATATTTGTTACTGAACATTTTTTAAAGATACTCTAATCACTATAGTGACCCAAAACATAAGGATTGTTGGTTTCTGGATGTCAGGCGAATGTGCATTATAAATTGAGAAGTATTAAGAGACACATTTGTTACTCTGAGGTCTGCTAGCTGCTAAATATGTTACATGAAAAGTTTCATACACTTCAGGCCTGTGATCTATTCAGATCTAGTACTGCATATACAATATTGCTTCAAGAAGCATTTGATGGCTGAAACCAATCTTCTTTGTCATTTTAGAAGTGGCTCTAGTTTACCTTAAATCCCATTTAGGTTAAGAAGCTGTTGGTATTTCAGTTTGTGCCATGTGTCGTAGTAATGAGTCCAGCAGGCTCACCATCTCCATGTAGAGTAACCAGGCACGTTGGCTGGAGAGGCTTATGTCCACTTTGAGGAGGTGGAGCCTAGCACAGTGTTCTGGCATCTGCTCCTTGAGGACTAGGCCTGGTTGGGCTCTTACTAGTCCACAGGGCTTGACAGCCTATCCTGAACCCCAAGCCTTTGATCAGGTTGAATTTTAGTCCTTGGCTGGCTTGATGGATCCTTGGGGGCCTTAGCTTTGCCCTGGGATAGATTACCACATCCAAGGGCCTCAATAGATCGGGGGACAGTGAGACATGCTGAACAGGGAAGCAGTACCAAAATGAAATTGGAGAGACACCTACCTGCTTCATGGAGTTGCCAGATCCCACTCTTGGGTCCTATGAACTTAGAGCTCGTCACTCTCTAAGTATACTTTGTTTTATTTTTGTCAGGTTGGCATTTCACACCCTAGAGATGCTCAATGTGTCATTTGCAAAATTTGAAACATCAGATTACTCAGTCTCTTCTAGTCCATTTATAAAATGTACAGAGAGGCTGATCTTGGCATCACTCCGAGAACACTCATGCTTGGCCCTTCTTCCATCTGAGAGTACCTCTTCATCCCTAAATTTGTGTTCCTTTCCTGTTTCATGTTCCTGATGGAACATTTCTCATAATACCTATAATTTATTAAAATGAGATAGTGGGACTTCCCTGGTGACACAGTGGTTAGGAATCCACTTGCCAGTGCAGGGGACATGGGTTCAATCCCTGGTCTGGGAAGATCCCACATGCCGCGGAGCAACTAAGCCCATGCACCACAACTACTGAGCCTGTGCGCCACAGCTACTGAAGCCTGGGCGCCTAGAGCCTGTGCTCTGAAACTAGAGAAGTGCAGTGCAATGAAGAGTAGCCCCCGCTCACCTCAACTAGAGAAAGCCCGCACACAGCAACAAAGACCCAACGCAGCCAAATAAATAAATAAATTAGAAAAAGAGATTGTTTGTGTGTATGTATGTGTTTCTTTGTTTCCTTCATCTTTGACTCAAACATCCTGGGTTCAAATCTAAGTCCTGGCACTTATAAATTGGTTACATTCACCTCTCTCAGCCTCTGTTTCCTCAACTGTAACATGAGGATAATGATAGTACTTACTCCATAAAGTTGTGCACACTGCATATTGCACTGCAGAGCAGTTAGCACAGTGCCTGCCATATCTTAAGGACTCACAAAATATTACTAGTTTTGTTATTGTCATCACCACACCAACATACTTTCTCTTTAACCAAAATAACACTGCATGTTTCTGTCTCCTTTTTGTCATGTTCCTATTTGCCCTTCAACATTTATTGAGTGTCCAGTGGACAGATCAGGTACTGTTTTCTAGGCCCTGGAAATAGAGGGTTGAGCAAAACAGAGTCTCCATTAAAATCAAATTTTTGTTTCTGCTATTTTGGTAAATTGAATTGGCAAAGATCTCCAGTGACCTTTTTGCCAAATCTAAAGAATTCTTTGGTCCTGCTCTTATTTGATGCTTTGTAAAATTTGAAACTGTTAATTATCCCCTTCTTTAAACTCTCTCTTTCCTTGAATGCTCTAGTACTATACTTTCTTTTGATTCTCTTCCTAACTTTCTGACTTTTCCCCTGACCACTGACCTGATTTCTTCACCTGCCTTTTATTCTTTAGGTTTCTGTTCCTGATCCATTTATTTTTCTTCCCCTACTCTTCTCAGAGATTTTAAACTGGTGACTTGAGAGGAACTGAATTACTAGTACACTATGCCACATCTAGGATGCTTTAGAGCCAAGTTTTGTCCATCTGGAACTATCTGAATACCTATGGTTATCAGCAATAATTAATTCAAGGGGACAGTATAGTTTAGATGATTTTGCATTTTACAGGGCCATTTCTTTTTTTTTTTTTTTTTTTTTTTTTACAGGGCCATTTCTATTGAGACAGTAATTTAAAAAAATAGTAGAAAGTTTATGAACCTTAATTAAATGAAGTCTTCAGCTGGTGTAATCTGTTGAGCTATAGAGTTTTCTAATTATCCATTGTTATTCATTGACCAGATCAAGCAGGCTCCTGCTTCAGGGCCTTGGCAGTTAGGTATTTTTCTCCCAGGAATGTTTTTCTAGATTTTTGTAGGGTTTGTTCCCCCACTTCACCCTTCACCATGCTACTGAAAATAGTGCTCTCCCCCTAGCACTTTCTAGTCATTTACTGCTTCACTTTTCTTTATAGTACTTAATACTTCCTGATGTACATGTGTCTGTTATCTGTCTCTATCACTAAAATTAAAATTCGTTCTTGAGAGCAGGAATTTGTGTGGCTTGATCATGGCTATATTCCCAGCATCTAGAATAGTGAATGGCATATAGTAAGTGGTTAATAAATATTCACTAAGTGACTAAATCAATGCAGAAGAGTTTACTGACTTTGCAGAAGAAATGTTTTAGGATGTATTGAGTAGTACAAATTAAATTCCAAGTTTAGGTGAAATGGAGCTAAAGATCATGATTGCTTTTATAAGAGGAGTAAGGCAAGTAATGATTAACAATAAGTGGAATGGACTCTTGGAGGAAATAAAATAAATCTTAATTGGGGAAATTAAGAAAAGAATAAGAAAAAAGATTAAGGCAGGCAATTTAATGTTATTCATTTGAATGCACTGTCCAAGAGTCTAAATAGTCAGAAATATTTGAGTGCAAAAGATGCTGTGGCTTCCATGAGTGTGTGAAAGAACAGTCCTTGGACCTTGATACAAAATCTCTGAAGAATCTGGGCAAGATAAATTGAGTGATTGGCATTTCCTCTCAGTTTATATTATTATCTCTTAGTCTCCTATTCTTTTACTGGTGTTTTTATTTTCTATTCAATTATTATTTATTGGTTGCTTGCAAAGTGAAAGGTTTGCCGTAGATAACTTTTTTTCAAATCAGGAAAAAACTTAATTTCCTATAACCAGTAAAACCTAAGGGCTTTTCTCTTGCTTGAAGGTACAAGAGAATGTTGGTTGAAGCCGGGTATCCTGTCCCCACCCCCAAAGTTTCCACACCTACTGTGATTTTTCTCCATAGATTGTAAACAGTCTTTTTTTTTTTTTTAAACCCTTTGCTGTCAACCTGTCTGTTACTCAACTTTACCACCTTGGATTTTCAAAAAAAGTCTCTGAATTAGACAAAAAGTGGATTAGGTATACATACATATATGTATATGTATACTCAATACATATACATTGGGAAGTGATGTCTTTTGGGATTGAATCTGTGACTAGTAGGTAATTTGCTCAATAATAAAGATATGTTTTTCTAAAGTGTACCCCTTTCATGGTAGGGGACAATAGAAGTTAAGCTTTTACTAATCAGAATATGGAATCAGTATATGAGGAGACTTTCAATCTATTTTATTCATCATTACTCGGTACAGATTGAATACTTATTATGTGTGAGACATTATAAAATATACAAAGTTGAGTAAGAAATAAGTAGTTTATAATCTAGCAGAAAGGAAAGGGCAAGTATACAATCATTGCAATACAGGTTAGCACCATAATAAATGAATAAAATAAAAGCTGATGAGGTGCACCAGACAAAGGCATTGCGGCTAGTCAAGATTCAGAAAAGGCAAGAGGTAGGAAGTGGTGTTTGTGGTGGATCTTGAATAAGATTTTCTGATGAATGGAGTGGCAATCCATATGAGCAGAGGCATGGAGGTGGAAAATTATGGGTCATGTTAAAACAACAACAATGTTCCAGAAGAAGCAGAAGGGAATGAAGTCGAGAGCTAGGGTGGAAAATTTACCTGTGATAAGAAGGAAGAATACTTCCAATTTAGAGAGAGAAACAAAAGACCTATGGGGTGAATATTCAGAGTAATTTGAGGTGTAGGGGTAAAGTAGATAGTTTCATAGCTTCATACTCATTAGATTGGGGGCAAGGTAATCTTTTGAGAAGGAAGGGGATAGAAGTTACCTTCAGATCCACTTATTCTAGAATTTTGCTTCAGAGATAGAGGTCTTGAAAGGTTATGGCCTTGTCCAAGGTGACAGTTTGATACAGGAAACTAGAATCCATATCCTGTGATTTCAACTCCAAGTGTTCTTTCTTGGTAAAAGTCAAAATTCCCCAAAGACCTATATACCAAAAATAATTTTCTAAGTTAAGCATTTCTCATCAAATAAGTAACTTTGATCTGTGAACATGATAATTCAGGCTATAAAAGAAATCAGATGAACCCTTATAAACATGTCTTCTTAGAGGGATGCTTTCAACTGAAATACCACAATAGAAGCACTATCTATGTGTTAAAGCAAGGATAGCATCCTGGCTATGGCCGAGGAGACTTTTCTTTACTGCCACACTGTTTTTGTGGGCCTGGTGTCCAGCTATCCTGGTACAACCAAGAAAGAGAACTCTGGGACTGCTGCTCTTGTGGATCTATAGACCCTGAAATGGATAGTTCCAAACAATATCTTATTTTCAGTTAATTTCATGGGTTTTTCATAATTTGAAGTTAGATATTGGAAATGGTTTCTGGTCATTCATGCCACTTGATCATCCAAGGATGGGGTGGCAACATCAATAATTGTTGGATTTCAGGCAGCATTTGCAAGTTTGGGGTAGGCAGCTATGTCTCAAGTGTGAATGCAGCATTGCATCATGGGCATCACATGAGCTTAGAGGAGAACAAGAAGTTAAGGTCATAGAGGAGATGTTTTGGTAGACAGTATAGCCCTATTTTTTTAATCTCTGGCAGAGGCAGCTCCCCAATAGTTTTGTGGGCTCAAGGATTGTTTGCACAGATATAAAAATGAACTTACTGGGATGAAGAGCAGGATGGATTTACCACCCTTAGCATTTAAAAATGGCAAATGCCAGGCTTTTCCGTGTGCACACATATGTGTGTTAAGAGACTGAAAATCTTGAGATTATCCTTGTGTCAGCATAGGGGAAACAGTAGATCAAGTCCTAGGAATAAACCTCTCTGATTCTAAGTGAGTTGAGATCCTTCACAAGAGGGTGTTTTAGGTTCTGAGAGTTCTCAACCTGGATTTCAGTTATGAGATTTAGTTTCAGAGGCAGATTTTAGCATTCAGGGCAGGAAATTGATGATTCTGCACTTGTGTTACTGTTGATGTAAGCAGAAGCTACATTTTGCACAAAATTTGTTTCTAAGATCTGTTGACATGGTTCATGAGATTTTATAGGCTGTAGGGTGGTTAACCTAAACAAACATTTATGGAAAGCACCAAAAAGAAATTTTGGTCCATTAGTGGGCCAACTGATGTTAGCATGTTTCAATACGATTTTTTTTCTTCATTTCAGTCTTTATTAGGAGAAGTTCTAGCAGTTCTCTAGCTCAGGGTTGGGAGTCTTTCCTCAAATGACCAGATAGCAAATATTTTAGGATTTACAGGTCATGTAGTCTTTATTGTAGATATTTAAGGCTAGCCACTATTTTAATGCGCAAGGAACCACAGACAATATGCAAATGAATGGACTTGGTTATGTTTCAATAAATCTTTGTAAAAACAGGCGGTGAGCCATAGTTTGGTGACCTTTGCTCTAGTCCAATGTCTGTATTTTACTAAATCCCAGAAAAGTGTCTGGGTAAAGGTTATACAATGGCAGTCTTGGGACAGAAATCTAGATATCTTCCTTTCTACTCCATTAAAAAATTTAAAAAGTTTTAATTACTAAATAATTACAAAAGAGCATTCATTAGGTATGTTGAAGGTGTAAAAATAGCAAAGAATTGAATTTCCATGTAACCATTATAAAGTCAGTTTAAGAAAGAGCACATTATCATTTCCTTTGAAGTTCTGTTTGTGCCCCTCTCTAATCCCTTCTTTTTTTTCTTTCCACTCTAGAGGTATTCACCTGCCTGAATTTTGGGCTCTTTATTCCTTTTTCTTCATGATTTCACCCCATGTATTCCTATTCTTTTAGTAGGGTTTAAAAAGTTATTCTTACATGCTTTTATTTCATTTCTCTAATAGTATTAGAAAGTTTAGAAGGAGATAGCCAAATTTTGCTTAGTGAAGAGTTGCAGATTTCTCTTTTGTTTACTCTTGGCAATATGCTGAGAAGGTCCAGGAAGCCAGAGTAGAGTGCCTACAGTATCTGACTTTTAATTCACCTCATGCCTATTCTTGGGTTTCTCATGCCAGAGCAGGGAACGTCATGAGCTGACAGCCAAGTGTAGGAGGTTAGTGGCTTTCTACTCCCACCCCCATTCCTGAGGAAATTGCTGTGGTAAATTGGGGCCGTTTCTAGGAATGGCAAGTTCTATTAGTCTGACTGTGATTTTATCTTTGAACTAAATGCATATGATAGTACCATACTTTTCCAAATTCTATTAATTGGAGAAAATTTTTTAAAGAAAAATTTTGTTTGTGGCATATAGTAAACAAAAAGGTCAATCTCAGGCATAATATTTGGTCAACAATCAAAAACATAAATAATGCTAATACTCGTGAATATTAGATATGTGTATATTAGATATGACTATCTTTTAGACAAACACATTTCCTTACTTTCTTGGTACCCGAAACTTTTTTAAAATATAATTTTTAGGACATGCTTTTGGTGACTCTGTATGAAAAACACTTTGAGATCTACTTACACAAATGCTCCAGTTTTTTTCATACTTCTGTAGATAATTCACTTCGCTCACTGTAGGTTGTTGCCCAGAGATAGTAAAAAGTTTGAGCTGATCCATCTACGTGCCCCACCTGGTCCCCTCTGTGACTGACTGTGACTGGTTGGTAGGTTATATTCTCTGACCATACCTGGGATGAAAAGAATTGGGGTTTTGCCATGAAGGTTGGCACCATGTTCCAATATCTCTCTCAACTGTCTCAAAATATTTTTCAAATTTCTATCCCAACTACACCTCCCTAGAGGGATGCATATAAGATGTTGCCTAGGTTTTGGACTTGTTCAGTGGATGGGATGATGGTCCCGTTTACTGAGATAGCAAAAATAGGCATGATGCTTAGGAGAGAAACTATGATTCAGTTTTGGACTGAGAATTTGAGCAACCCATGGGACGTCCATTTGGAGATAAGAAAGAACATCTCAAATATTAGAGCTGGCCAAAATTGGAATAGGAATTTATTCTTTATTGCTAGATATATTAAAGAATGCCTGCCAGATGCTTATTGACTTTTGGTTAAATATTTCTAGCAATAGAGAATGAATTACCCATTCTATCTTGGAAAAGCTGACATAGTTCGAAAGTTCTTCCTTATATTGACCCTGAATCTGTTTTGTTCTATCCAGTGATCCTTTCTCTGCCTTTGCTATGCTATTCATAACAAGTCTACTTTCTCTTCCATGCCTCAAAAGAAATTTATTCTCAAATATTTTCTTCCTTGGGATCAAGGTTACCAGTTCCTCATTTAACATGTTTGTAATACCGATGCTTTCTAAGGTATCTTCTTACCAAGCTATCTAAAACATAAATGTTGATTAAACTTGATTAAGGGAATAAGCACTTCCTGCTCATGTCTTCATCTAATGACATTAAATATCATTAACTCTTTAAAAAAAAACTCTCTATATGTTTGCAGTATAGAAGAGGTGATATTCTCTGAAATAGATGTTTTTCTTTCTTTATATACTCTGTCATATTTTAAAAAATCAGCTTTAAAAATAGAAAATTGATGTAAAGTACATTACACTTTGTTAAATAAAAGATCACTTATAATTTTCTTAAGAATTTATCTCATTGTAGAAAAGTACTTGACCTCTTTGTTTCAAGAGTGAAGATAATGATTATTTAAAAGTCTGTAAAGTTATAGAAGAATATCGTCACACAAAAAAGGCCAAACGTGAGACTTTTGCTGCTCCTTTGGTGGAAGATTTAATCTTCACAGATTAATGCGGCAATTTCCCATTGCTCCTATTTCAGAAAGTATGCACCCATTTAGTTAACTGATCTCTCTTTTCTTCCCTTGGAAACTGTTTTGAGCTTGGAATTTGTTGTTTAGATCATCATTCATATGTCAGAGAAGAACTGGAGAGTCTCCTTCAGGTACTTGGCCTAGCCAGGACAAGTTTCCATTTATAGCTGGAAAAACCTTTGTCAGCCATTCTGGTTTGAGAGAATGCTATTAAAAGTTCATTCCCGAGTTCTTTTTTGCCAAGGAACAGCAGTGGGCACTGAAAATTCATACCCGGAAAAACCACGGTTTGCTCCAACATAGAGGACTGGCTTTGTGTCCTGAGAACCTTTCCAAGGTATCCTCAGTCACTCCCTTTATAGCGCTTACATGTGCATTTGTGGGTGGCTGTTATTGATTCCTTCCTGACCCACTTCCTACTCATGTCCCTGGGAAGCACCATAGACAGCTTTTGCAGAGATGAATCAAGGCAGTGCCTAATCTCCTGACTCATAGCCAGAGGCTCCTCAGTTACTCTCTGAGGTTGGGATCTGTTTACCTCAGAGTTTGCTCTCTGAGAGGATATTCGGAATTTTGGATGGTGGCCTGGAATTTTGGAGAGTGGAGTTCTCTAGGGAAAAGTTGTGCTAGTAGCAGTCAGCTTGTAAAGTTTATACTGTCTGCCCTTTGATAAGGGTCATATGATGTAGTAAATGTTCTTTGGGAAAATGAAAAATCCAGTAGACCTTCAGTTCTGGCTTTGCACATACTGTGGCCTCCAGGCATCAGTACAGGGAAATGAGAAGGGAGCTCTATCTGTACCTTTCTTTCGATCCCCACCTCTTGCAGTTCTGTTCTGCTTTCAAGCTCATCTTCAAGTGAGACAGAACCATGTTTAAATCTTGGTCCTCACTCAAAGTATGAAACTTTGGTCAAGTTAATTTGCTTCTTTGGACTTGTTTTTCTTATCGGTAAAACGGGGTTAATAAGCGTATTGCGCAGGGTGTTAGATGGGGACTAAATGAGATTAGACGGGTTAATGTATATAAAGTGGTTAGCAAATCTTCTCAGGAAAACAAGTGTTTTTAGACAAAAGAGCATGAACTTTGGAACCATTCACATATGGGTTCTATCTCGTTCTGTCTGTTCTTTCCTAGCTGCATGATCTTTAATTAAAGACTCCAAGCATTTATGTTGTGTAACCCTCAGCTTCATCCTATGTAAAAACGTATCTTCCTCAGAGGGCTATTTTAAGATTTAAGTGGACCATCTTGTCCTACTTAGGCATCAATTAGTAGGTGCCCAACAAAAGTTAGCTCCATTTCTCACTTCCCTTCTCCAAAAGCTTTTCCCAGGCCATAACTTTACCCCACCACTCCTCAGAAACAGTTATTCCTTGTCTTACCCTTTCAGTTTTTTTTTTGTTTTTGTTTATAACCTTACCGCATAACTTATTTCATTTTGTTTCTCACTGCATGTCTGTCTCTTCTCCACTTGATGGCAATTACTTGGAAACAGAGTCTTCATCTCTTTGTTCCAGTAGGCCTCAGATACTGAACCACATTTCTTTTCTCCCAGCAACTTGGAAAAACCCCCTTGAAGTCTCTTCAACTTGAACTCCAGGTTAATTAAGAGTTAATTTCTTAATTCTCTTCTGCCCAACTCAAATATCCTGCAGTATATTACTAGAGAAGTAAATAACTTTGTGTTCAATGTAATGCGTGTTACATTTGGTACTTACTTCAAAGTTCAATAACTTTGTGTCTTTGTTTTTGCTCTGAAAAGTTGTAAGAGGGAAGCTGGAATCAATAAAGACTATTCGGAAATGAAAGCTTTACACTTTGATGTAAAATTAATGGACATGGCGTTCATTTAAAACAAATTAAGCTTGCGCACATTGTAAAATGAATCCTAATCCAGAAAGTTGATATTCTGGGTACAATGCACTTTATTTAAAAGCCCCAAGTGGGAGCACGTATTTGTGATATCGATTTACTCATCTTTAATAACAGTTTAGTAATTTGGAAAAGAGAAACCTTTGAGAGAATGTGCAAAAATCAGATTTTCTTCAGGAATAGAAAAAAATCATGTTTCCTTTAGAGATGATAAAGATTTAATACAAATTAGATCTGCGTGGCACAGTATATTTTTGCCTTTTGAAGATCATCCATTGCTTGCTGGTATCATGAGCATTAGGTAGGCAGAATTCGGGAGTTCCCAATATTGTTAATCATTCCTCTCTTTTCCTTCTCTTCTTTCTCTAGCATCTTATTTAATTTGTGTGAAATGCATATAACCTGAGTCTCATACCTGAGCACTTTTAGAATATAATGTTGGTTGGAACAACAGATCAAAAATGGTGTTCAGTAAAACATTGGCCATTTGCTCAATGACCTGTAACATAGCCTGTGCTTCTTGTCCCAGGCTCCAGTATCTGCTGCCCCTTAGTCCCTGCCAGAACACACAGAGAAGCATTCCAAGCCCCTGTGGAATGCATTCCTTGCATGCATAGCAATCTCTGGAGTCATGCTTTTGAAGAAAATGGAGAGAGGTGCTACAACTTCATACATCGTAACATGTCCAGGGTTATTTCCTGATACCAGACCCTTTAGGTCTCATTAAAAATAGGTTTGAATTGGGTGCCTTGGACACTGCTACAGGGAATATTGAAGCTATTCACTGCCTTAGCTATCACACAAAGTCATGGTTGAGGAAGCGGGTGCTGACTGTGAACCATTAACTCGGTTTTCTGACTAGGCAAGGAATGTTAAAATCTTTCTCTTTTTTTGCCAGACCTTTAGATTTTCATTTGGGAAAGGTCCATTGACTTCAACAGTGTAACTGTAATTCAACAATGTAAGCTGAAATACAAAGAGGTAAAATTATGGGAGCAAAGCGGAAACTGCATTTAGCATAAAGGATAGGAAGTAAATAGCTTTCCCTGTGTTGTGACTTCATGGGTGTTCCCCACTCCTTCCTTCTGAAGGCAGAGGTGGCTTTTAGTTACCAGGCAAAAAATGCCTATGTGAAAAGACTTGGAAGGTTTTCATGTATGTGTTAATCATATGTGGTACTCCCAAGTGCCACTTTGCCAAGTTAAGAGTCCCATACCTTAACGAAGTTGCTAATTCTGTTCGGTCAATAATATGTTCAGCTGTAGAAAAGCCTGCTTCATAGTGAAAGCTTTCTTAGCATAAGCGCAAATAAAATAAAAGCAGCAAGAAACAGCAACCAGTTTATAGGGGTGTTGCAAACTGACCTAAGCCAATGTGTTATATGGGACTGTTAGTGATAGATAACAGTTACCAGTAGTTAGGGTGGGCAACGGTTAGCTTCTTTACTACACTCCCCTACCAGGTTACAATGACATTAAGACTTGACCAAATTCCATCACACACACAGACATGTTTCAGATATTTTAAGATGAACATTAATTAGACAACTTGTTCTGTAAACTTAATGAAGCTGCAAGTGGCCAGGGAAGAAATGCTTTGTCCATATATGACATGGCAGATTCCCTCAAGATAAGACAATATTCTTGGGACAGGATTCAGTTAGCTCTTTCCCAGAATCCTCCAAACCTATGGCTGGACTCAGGATTGTTTAGCATAGCCTTCAACGCCATCTTGGAGGGTGGCGGTGAAGGGTCTCCTAGGTTCCTATGCCCTTTTCATGCTAGGGTGGGAAATGTCTTGTAATATTTTCTAACCAATTCATGTATCTTGAGTATCAGTAATTTTGCCAACAACAGTCCATTTTTAACATCCATTGTACCAAATAATAAGCCGTATTTTTTTCTTTTTTTTAAAAGTGAAGTATAGTTGATTTACAATACTATATGAGTTTCAGGCTTACAGCATAGTGATTCAGATTATACTCCATTAAAAGTTATTGAAAGTTAGTGGCTATAATTCCCCATGCTATACTGTATATCCTTGTTGCTTATCTATTTTATACATAGTAGTTTGTATCTCTTAATCCCATATCCCTAACTTGCCCTTTTCCCCTAACAAGCCATTTAAAACTATGAAAATTCATTTCTAACATTCATTATGCTAATTAGTAAACTCATTTCTAACATTCATTATGCTAATTAGTAAAGCCTCTGGTTATGATCAGAGATAAAGAGATTTGGAGCATTTGTAGTAGCCACTGATAGTATGACCTTTCTTTCTTTCTTTCCTCCTTTCTTTCTTTTATATTACACTATTTATATTTTATGTTTATTGTCTGTTCCCCCACACTAGAATGTAAGCTCTTCAAAGAATTTCTTATCTGTTCTGTTTCACAGAACCCAGTGGTTGTTACATAATAGTTGTTCAATAAATATTTATCATTTGAATAAATGCACTCAACAGAGGATTGTTAAACAATATGGAGGATGAGGTCCTGATAAAAGGAACTGTATACCACATTATCAGATAGTTGTTAAATAATAGGAGACTTCAAATTCCTGTATAATATCAAATGGAAGAAAAATTTTGACCAAAAATGTTTAATAAAGATGTCTGTACTAACTAGAATAAAAAGACTGGAAAATACAGGAGCACAGAAAGAAAATTTGGTGACCATCATGATCTGTCACAGGACAGACTGTAAATAATCTTGGTAGAAGGCCCAACTCAGTGGATGTATAAACTCTGAGATGTATGCATCCCAATGATTATATACCATGCTATTGCAGTAGAGTAGAGTTTAATCAGAGTTTAATCTCTAAACTTTGTGCAGCAAGATGCAGACTCTGGCTCAGAGCTGCTTGAGTGTGAATCCCACCTCTGCCACCAATCAACCGTGTGACTTTCGGCAAGTTACAGATTCTTGCTGACTCAGTCTTTTCATTTGCGAAAGAGGATAACTATAGTACTTAAATCATAAAGTTGTTGTGAGGATTACATGAATAATATTAATACTCTTGAAGAGTGCCTCACACAATAAATAGTGCTACACAAGTGGTAGCTAAGTATGGCCTTTCTGATGAAATGTTCGCTAACTATCCCAGGAGGGTGAGTCCCTGATTAAGGTAACTGAAATCCTTCAGCTTAACTTATTAATTGATACATTCATAATGTTGAAGCATTTGAGAGTAAATTGCAGACACTGTGAAGTGGGATGTAAAGAAAACGAAAAAAGTGAATATCTGATTTATATTTTCATGCAAATGTATAGGTCCTATTTACTTTGTATTACATTTTTAGGTTGAAACGTGTCCTCAGCACATGAAAGAGATACTGTTAAACAGATTTATCAAATAAGAACCCTGTGTGTCTCAGGGTGATATATTAAGTCAGTTAACTCTATGTTTATTGAGTACCTACTCTGTGCAGGGGATACTGAGATGAAAGGACACAGTTCTTGCTCTCAGCCCACTATGACTGGCATAGATGGGGTCACGACACAAGGTGATGGCTGCCCAAATCCAGGAGGCACCGTTCCTTGCAAGTAAACAGTGGACCAGCTAGTGCCTGGAAGGGAGCAACACAGTGGCTGAGCAACACTTGTTTCCTCCTAAAGTAACCTGGAACATGACTCATGTTGTTGGAATTAAGAGTGGGATAAGGGAGCATTTGTTTAAAACATTGTTAAGGACATGGAACTCTTACCAAGGAGCCAAAATACCATTTAGAGTTCCAAAGATCCTGGATTCTTGTTTTGGCCTCATTCCTTAGCTTGCAGTTCAGGTTAAGAACAATCCTATCTTCCCAATGAGATTGAAGTGATTAATAAACTTGGAGCTCAGAAGGGGTTTAACCTTCAAATAATCTGCTTTCTTTTTTTTATGTTTGGAAGCAATAATGATTCACATGATTAAAGCTGATCTCAAAGATAATCCATTAGAAGAAGTAATGGCAGCATCAACCATGCAAAATAAAGTAGCAGGATTTGTACTACACAGTCCCATTTTATAGAAAGCCAAGAGGTCCAAATCTTACTTCCTGCCCATATTTAAATGGGGAATGAGTTTAGGAGGGATTTTAAGTGTCAAGTGTGAAAGAAAGAGATGGAATAGAAGACATTCTTTCCAGGAACTCTGTGATAAAGGGAAGTTTTTCCCCAAACTTAACATTTTACTTTTTAGAAGGAGGTTAAAAAGAAAAAAAGTCATGGTGACAGCAGGATATGGAGTTTCCAGTTGAGTGGTGCTAAGACTTAAGCAGAGGAAGGTAGAGCATCTTAACAGCACGTGCTCCTCTCACAGATGTGGCTGGCTAATCCTCAGCGAGGATTTCAGGTGTCCTAATGATGATTTCTAGCCCAGCAGCATTCACTTCCATGAGGCACTGACACCCCATTTTTTTCTGATAAGGGAGTGATTTCCCCTCCATCTTAAAGCTCCAGCTCATGTGGCTGGTGGGGCGTGGTGGTGGGGAGGCTGGGAGGCATGGAGGGGTCATTCAAAATTTTGCCAGTGACACTTCCTGAGGTATCTTAGCCGCAGTGATTTCTAGAATTAGCAGAAGATTTTTCAGAGGACAATGGAAGAAATGGCTAAAGTAGCATCAAACAATACAGCAGATTTAGTTGCTACCGTTGAGGAATCTGATAGGCACAGTTCTGTGCTGCTTGTGGTCATGTAATTTCTATGACTTGGAGACATTGGAATCTTCCTTTGTCCTAAGCATTACATCCTTGAGGCAAAGACTGTGCCTCTCTGTATCTTACCTCTTCTGTATCTTACTCAGTAGCAGTACATTTCCAGCATTAAGTTTCATTATTTTGACTACTCATCTGTTGTTTGTGGAGACGAGTGGTTGTTCCATTCCTGTTTCATAGGTAATGATGATTTTTGTCATAGTTTCCCAAAATGACTGATTTGGTGTCTCATATGAAGTATTTTTAAAAACTGAGAAAGAATATAAATTGTTTTTAGCTTTTTAACCTTTAGTTTCTAGGCAGCATGAATATTCCATAGTGGTTAAAATCACAGGCTTTGGACTCCCTGGATTCAAATAGTGGTTCGGTTGCTTACTAGCTATAAACACGGGCAAGTTTCTTAATGTTCTCAAAGTCTCAGTTTCCCAATTTATGAAACAGGGATGCCGATAGTACCTAACTTTTAGGGTTGTGAAGGGTAAATGAAATAATCCATGCAATGCGCTCCAAGTACCTGGCACTAGTTAGCACTCAAAGCGTATTAACATGATCATCATGGTCATTGTCCTCATAGTCTTATCATCACCAGCTACAGCAGCTTAGAGGACAGGATGTAGTAGTAATAGTTAACAGGGCAGGCTTTTAGAGAAAGCCAACTCAAATTGCATACCATGTGCTGCCCAGAAATTAGAGTGAAGGGAAAATCAAGGATGGATTCTGATACCCAGTGCCCAGGAAAATAATTTATGATAAAGAGTTATCGCTAAACAGACACCTCACTAAAGAAGATGTACAGATAACAAATAAACATATGAAGGAGGCTCAAAATTATGTCATAAGGGAATTTCAAATTAAAACAACAATGTGATATCACTGCACATCTTTTAGAATGGCAAAAATTCAAAAAAAAAAAACAAAAAACCTGACAATACTAATCGCTGGCAAGGATGTGGAGCAATAGGAACTCTCATGGATTGTTGGTGAGAGGCTGTCTGGCAGTTTCTTACAAAGCTAAAAATAATCTTACCATACAATCCAGCAATTGCACTCCTGGGCATTTACCAAATTGATGTGAAAACTTATGACCACATAAAAACTTAAATGTGAATGTGTATGGTAGCTTTATTAACAATCACCAAAAACTGGAGTCAACCAAGATGTCCTTCAATTCGTGAATGGATAAACAAACTGTGGTATATCCATACAATGAAATATTATTCAGTTTTCCATGGGGATATGAGTAAACAATTCTAATGCAGCTATACATGTGAGCTGGAAATGAACAATTAAATAAGTGAGTAGTAGATGGTGGGAGCCAGTTTTCCCACTGTAGGTGTGAGAGTTTACAAATAAGCCAGGGGAGGAGGCTAGAATAATCCATGTGGTAATGGATTAGAGTTGGAGATATCAGTATGGACTCATGTTTAGCTTAGTATGGATAAAAATGGATACATATAGAGATATTTATAGATTTGTGTATATACATGGGTTAGTATACACACATATCTCCTTGCTCTGACAGCTGAGAGTACCTAGAAACAATGACATTCTAGTAGCAACAAGCACACTTCTTGTACATATCTTGGTTTCTAATACCATTCTCTAATGAAAGGAGCCAGGGCTCCTTAGAGAAATAGATGATTCTCTGGGCAGGACAAGTCATTTTAACCTGTATTGGACAAGACAGAATTTGCAAGTCTATAGACAAAAATTATTTTGCATTGCAGTCAGTTACCTACAATTTAGAGTGTTGTAAAATAACACCCATAGAATCAAAATCAGATAACTCAGAGGGGTGTTTTCTAGACAATACATAGTTTTCTACTGAAGCACAATTTTTTTTCCTTTAGGGCATTTATCCCATATACCATTTGCCATGATGATCTTTCAACATAACTAAAAAATATTGAGGTTGTTCTTGGAAGTTCCACCTTCTTGCCAATTCTAATGTTCCTTTTGTCTTTGAAAACCCCATTCATTGACTTCCGTTATGGCTGTCATTAGTTCTGTTCTGAAATATTTTGGCTCTCTGCCTTCCTGGCACATAGTAAGATTGCATTTCTCACCTCCTTTGAAGTTTGGCATAGCCACCTGCCTTGTGATGACCAATGAAATAGGAGAGGAAATGACTTATGATTTTTCCTGGAAGAAGTTTTAAGAGCTGGTGTGAGATTTGTTACATTCGTTTTTCTTGTCTTGCTGAGTGAGGAAATATGTATCTATCTTCTGTATGCCTTCTGTATGCCTAATTTTCTGAGTGGTTATGAAGAGCTGAACCATTTCCCACCCTTGCCACATGACCTGTGTTGGATTTGTAGTGTGATGAGAAATAAATTTTCATGATGTTAAGGCAGTGGAAGAAAAATCACAACATCTTAAGTCAGAGTGCTTGAGTTTGAATCTTGGCTACACCATTTCCTAGTTTTGTGATCTTAGGCAAGCCTCTTAACTTCTCTATGTTTTGATTTCCTCATGTGTAAAATAAGAATAATAATAATGCCTATGTCATAAGGTCATTGTGATGATTGATTAAGATAATATATGACATGCCTTGACACAAAGTTAATAACAACGGGGTCCTTGTTTATCCTTTTGTCTTTTTGGTTCTGTAACTTAAAATTTATCAGTGGTCTCTCAAATTAAACTTTTGAACATAATATATTAAGCACAATGCTGCCCAGAATAGTATAGCTATTCCTACAGGGTAGTGTCATAGGGACAGCTGTTCCATAGACTGTCTCAGAATGCTCCCTGGGATGCTCACTTGTATCATCTTTCTCTCTAGTGCTTTTGATGTTGAGTGGCTTGTGAAACATGAGAAAACTGGATACCACACTATAGTATGAGATGCTACATCAGTGACAGGCAGAGCACAGAGCGCTTGAGGAAGACAGATTTCTTTTCTTGGAATTGGAAATTGTTACTATTTTTCTAGCTCCTGAAATGGTATCCTCATCTTTTCTTTATTATTAACCAAATGGTTGCTTCATTTTATTGTAATATTTCTACTAAGTGAAGTTGATGAAATGTATGCAAAATAGAGCAGTGTATAATAAAATATGTAGAAGTACCTAAGTTTGCTCACATAGTTTAATGTATACCCAAATTATTGTAGTTATTATGGACAGTGTATAGTGTAAAAAGATACACTTGTTATGGTTTTTTGCCCTCTAGAAGGGAAATATATATATATATATATATATATATATATATATATAAACTAAGAATGGAATGAGTTGGCATATTTTCTGTAAATATATTGCAGCTGTTTTCCAAAAGTGGACAAATATCCAGCATTATTTGCAAACCAGTTTGATGTTCATTGGAAACCAAAGCACATAAGCCCTTTGTATTTTGATTTATGAGCAGTTTAATTTCCCAGCTCAATGAAAAAGGATATAGAGATGAAATTGAAGGTATATTTATGCCTTTAGTATCTAGTGATTATATTTCTCTGAAAAGTTGGTTTATATTAAATGATAGCAAGTATTTTAATCCGTTTGGGCTGCTATAACAGAACACCATAGACAGGTGGCTTATAAACAACAGAAATTTACTTCTCACAGTTTTGGTGACTGGGAAGTCCAAGATCAAGGCACTGGCAGATTTGATGTGTGGTGAAAGCCTACTTCCTGATTCATAGATGGTCATCTTCTTGCTATAACCTCACAACAAGGTGAAAGGGGCAAGCGAGCTTTTTGGGGATTCTTTTATAAGGGCAATAATTCATGAGGACTTTGCGTTCATAACCTAATGGACTCCTAAAGGCCCCACCTACAAATACCATCACATTGGGTGATTAGCTTTCAACATACGAATTTTGCGGGGATACAAATATTCAGAATATAGTAGTAAGCCACTCAGATTATGTAAGGCATGTATCATTTGCTGAGTGTTACTTATAATGTCACAAAACTTATGGGATAGAAAAATAAGAGGCACCTGTATTAATTGGAGTCCTTTTCAAAGTTTGGGGCTGAAAAGTTTTTAGCTGTGGTAAGAGTGTATGCCTTGATTATAAATATTGGCATGCAGAAATGTACTCATATTTAATTCTGACAGATGTAAGCTTCTGATAAAGGCAATGTAATTTAATTAAACTGATAAAAGTTGAAAATATAAATACAATTTTAATAAATAAACAAGCAGTTTTTTAGCTTATGTTTGGAGAAACTCATCTGTACTTACCCTCAAAGATCTCTCTGCTTTGTTGCTTAATTTCTACGCATCTCCACTCTTGTTCCTGCCTCTCTACCTTTGATCACACTGTCTCTCCACATGAAATGCACTTCTTTGAGCTTAAGGTCCAACAGAAATTGTATATCTTTTCCAAAATGTCAGCTGACTTCTCTGGCCCACACTGAATTTTCTCAGAATTTCTACAAATCTTGTGGTTGGTTCTTATAATCTAGCGGCTATGCAATCTTGTGTTATTATCTCTGTATTTTGTGTTCCTGTATTTTTCCCCCTTGCATTTGGGCTGTGTGATTTAAGAAAGCCCCCTGTATACAGAGTTCTGGGCACTGATAGAGATATCAAGTGCAGGTTGATGGATGAATTCTTAATTGCTGGGGAATTGAAAGCAGTTATATCACGATACACAAACGTCTTTTCAAGTGACTCTTCCATTGGTATTAACCATGGAGGAAGCTCTGATAGATTCACCTTTAGATTTGAGCTAATTTTAATTGTGGTAAATTCTAATAACAACAATAATAGTAGTGGCTAAGATTCATATAGTGCTTACTCTGCCACGCATTGTATAGAGTATTTTACACATATCACTCTATTTAAGCTTCACAACAACCCCATGAGCAATACTGTGATTGTCAACACTTTACAGACAAGGAAACAGAAGCACGGAGGGCTCAAGCTGTTTCCTGAAGGTCCAAAGAGCTGAGGCTGACTCCACAGTCAAGGTCTCAAGCATTAGGCTGACCTGCCTGTCCGCATGGGGCAGGTGGCAGCTCAAATATCTTTCTCATTTTGCGGGTCTTCAGTAGAAAAGTAAGCATTATATTCTGAGGACTTAAGTGGTTGACTGAAAATTCTGAATAGTGAAGGATTAAACAATTAGGGTTTCCATAACAATTGCGGATGGTCTAGAATTGAACATAGAATAAAGTGAAGGGAATATCGATTTCTAGCTCTGGTTTTCCTATCAATTTGTTGAATAAATTAGGGGAGTAGACCATCCTGAGATGCAACAAAAAATGGCTGTTTTTAAGATGGAAAAAGTGCCTTATCAATCAAAGGATTAAGAATTCCTCTTGACTTTTCCTGATGGACTTTTGTGAATAGTGATATAATTATTAATAATCTCCAATTTATGAATGTACTGGCTAGGAAACTATCAACAGCACATACAGTTTCCCACACTGAAAACATTTAAGTATTTAGAAAAATGTTGGTTTTTATTTGGGTGATAAAGTAAAAAATATAAAATATATTCTTCAGAGATGTGGAGGATTTATTTATACACTAAAACTGTGTTGAGGAAGTCTGAAAAATCAGTTGACTAAAAAAAAATCAGTTAGCTTGAATTTTGGGTGGGGTAGCTCAGTTCTAGCCAGTGGATTGCTTAATCAGCCATCAATGCTCAGCTTCTGGGAAGAAATTTCTTCCCAAGTGAATACAAGTAGACTTTTTTTTTTCTTTTAACATCTTTATTGGAGTATAATTGCTTTATAATGGTGTGTTAGTTTCTGCTTTATAACAAAGTGAATCAGTTATACATATACGTATGTTCCCATATCTCTTCCCTCTTGCGTCTCCCTCCCTCCCACCCTCCCTATCCCACCCCTCTAGGTGGCCACAAAGCACCAAGCTGATCTCCCTGTGCTATGCGGCTGCTTCCCACTAGCTATCTGTTTTACGTTTGGTAGTGTATATATGTCCATGCCACTCTCTCACTTTGTCACAGCTTACCCTTCCCCCTCCCCATATCCTCAAGTCCATTCTCTAGTAGGTCTGTGTCTTTATTCCCATCTTGCCCCTAGGTTCTTCATGAACTTTTTTTTTTTAATCTTAGATTCCATATATATGTGTTAGCATATGGTATTTGTTTTTCTCTTTCTGACTTACTTCACTCTGTATGACAGACTCTAGGTCCATCCACCTCACTACAAATAACTCAATTTCTTTTCTCTTTATGGCTGAGTAATATTCCATTGTATATATGTGCCACATCTTCTTTATCCATTCATCTGTTGATGGACACTTAGACTGCTTCCATGTCCTGGCTATTGTAAATAGAGCTGCAATGAACATTTTGGTACATGACTCTTTTTGAATTATGGTTTTCTTAGGGTATATGCCCAGTAGTGGGATTGCTGGGTTGTATGGTAGTTCTATTTTTAGTTTTTTAAGGAACCTCCATACTGTTCTCCATAGTGGCTGTATCAATTTACATTCCCACCAATGGTGCAAGAGGGTTCCCTTTTCTCCGCACCCTCTCCAGCATTTATTGTTTGTAGATTTTTTGATGATGGCCATTCTGACCGGTGTGAGATGATATCTCATTGTAGTTTTGATTTGAATTTCTCTAATGATTAATGATGTTGAGCATTCTTTCATGTGTGTGGTGGCAATCTGTATATCTTCTTTGGAGAAATGTCTATTTAGGTCCTCTGCCCATTTTTGAATTGGGTTGTTTGTTTTTTTGATATTGAGCTGCATGAGCTGCTTATAAATTTTGGAGATTAATCCTTTGTCAGTTGCTCCATTTGCAAATATTTTCTCCCATTCTGAGGGTTATCTTTTCATCTTGTTTATGGTTTCCTTTGCTGTGCAAAGGCTTTTAAGTTTCATTAGGTCCCATTTGTTTCTTTTTGTTTTTATTTCCATTTCCCTAGGAGGTGGGTCAAAAAGGATCTTGCTGTGATTTTTGTCATAGAATGTTCTGCCTATGTTTCCCTCTCAGAGTTTGATAGTGTCTGGCCTTACATTTAGGTCTTTAATCCATTTTGAGTTTATTTTTGTGTACGGTGTTAGGGAATGTTCTAATTTCTACAAGTAGACTCTTAAGCTTTCCCAAATTTAACATTTTCAGTTTCCAGTATTTGGGAATGGACCTTAAGCTCTGCAATGCAGTGCTTTATAATTCTGTCAAATCATAAATATGACTTTGAGAATGCAAGGCTGGTTTGTTGGAGCCATTCACAGTCAAGGAGAAAGTCTATACCCATATCTTCTCATGTGTGTATTTTATAGAGGAAATCATATGCTGTTTTTGTAATTACAGAAGCCCGAGGACATCCATCACGAATGTTAATGGTCTACTGGTTGTACTTAAATTACAATTGTTTCCATTTACTCACCTATTTACTCGCTCACTCACTCACTGAGACCTCCTCTGTGCCTGCAGAACCTCCTACCAAACACTTCCCTTACCTTTGTCATTAGCCTCTTCTCATTTTGATCTCTCTTATGACCAGTGGCCTGATTTTTCTACTCACTTTCAAATGCCCCTGAGTATCACATTTAAAGTCACTTATTTCATAGCACATTTATCTTTTTTTCTTCTGTATTCCAAACACATTCTGAATCAAATTCAATCTTAATTTGAAGGGTACCTGTCATTGTATTCAAACTATGCTGTCTGCCTGTTAATGGCTTTTGGTTTGTCTTTGCTTTCTCTCTCATCTTTATGAATGCTTATTTGCTGCTTTACAACATGTGTGAACTTCCTGTTCACAGCATGTGAGCAAATAACTTGTCAAACTTCAGTGGGCTCTTGGTGATTTCTTTTAACCTCTAAAGAGTATATGGAGGGCTTCCCTGGTGGTGCAGTGGTTGAGAGTCCGCCTGCCGATGCAGGGGACACGGGTTCGTGCCCCGGTCCGGGAAGATCCCACATGCCGCAAAGCGGCTGGGCCCGTGAGCCATGGCCACTGAGCCTGCGCGTCTGGAGCCTGTGCTCCACAACGGGAGAGGCCACAGCAGTGAGAGGCCCGCGTACCGCATAAAAAAAAAAAAAAAAAAAAAAAAAAAAGAGTATATGGAGTGAACAGTATCAGGACAGCAATGCTACAGAGCCTCCACACAACCCCTGTGGGAGAGGTCAGGGTTGCCATCAGATCCTACAATGGAAACTCAGGAATATATGGTGACATCTGAACAGAGAACATGAGAACATGTCAAGTATGGACTGAACCTACTTCTTGATTTTCCAATGCCGTTTTACCTCTCCTAAGCAAAATAACAGATTTCTGTTTCCTGATCCCAGTCTGTCCTTTTAGAACCTCTCCATGTTAACATTCTTCTCTTTATGCAGTGTTTTCCAAATGTCAGCCATTCACAATCACATTTTTTGTTATAAGCTTTCAAACTCAAATGATAATTTCCTTGATATTTTAAACATTTGTCACCCTAAATATATTCATATGACATTTCTCTTTCTAATCATTACCGTCAATAAAAACCTCACTATCGATTGCCACAAACATAAATAAGATGAAAAGAAAACAGTCTTTTTGTACTTTCTACTATTGGCCTCTGTACTTGCTGAACCTGAGCCTATTCTCTTTATCTTGCAAAGGGAGAGCAGGAAGTGTTCTGGTTATCAGTTGCTGCAAAACAAACCACCCAAATTTGGGGCTTAAAATGACATTTTACGACTATTTCTCACATTTCTGTGGATTGACTTGGGTCATCTGGTTGTTCTCAGTTGGGGTCTCTCATGTGGTTGCAGTTAGCAGCTGGAGCAGGAGTCATCTGAAGGCTCAGCTGGGCTGGATGTCATGATGGCTTTCTTATTTATTTATTTATCTATGGCTGCGTTGGGTCTTCGTTGCTGCACGCGGGTTTTCTCTAGCTGTGGCGAGCAGGGGCTACTCTTCGTCGCGGCTCACAGGCTTCTCATTATGGTGGCTTCTCTTGTTGTGGAGCACGGCCTCTAGGTGCACAGACTTCAGTTGTGGCATGCAGGCTCAGTAGTTGTGGCTCGTGGGCTCTAGAGTGCAGGCTCAATAGTTGTGGCACACGGGCTTTGTTGCTCCACGGCATGTGGGATCTTCCTGGACCAGGGATTGAACCTGTGTCCCCTGCATTGGCAGGTGGATTCTTAACCACTGCATTGTGATGACTCTCTCTGGTTGGGCAATAGATGCTGGCGGTTTGCTGAGACTTCCCTTAGGATTGTACTGTAGGGCCTACACATCGCTTCTTCATGTGGCTTGTCCTTCTCACATATAGCAGCTGGGATCTAAGAGTAATTGTTCAAAGAGGTCTTGGTGGACCCTACTGGGCTTCTTATGGCCTAGCCTCTGAAGTCTCATAATATCTTAGTCACATTCTATTGGTTAAGAAGTCACTAACGCTAGTACAGATACAGGGATAGAATGGCAAAGAATTTGTGGTCATCTTTAATCTACCACAGCTTACTGTTAGAGTGGTGTTAAAAACTAGCACCAAACTTAGATGTTCTCTATGTTGCAGTCAGAACTGAACCAAAAAGGGAATGACTTTCTCACTATGTAAATCAATGTTATTTAATTCCATCTCCATTCATCTCCTAAACTCATCTTGGTGCTGGCAGTGAGCACCTCCTTACTGTATTCACCCTCTTCTGTGTCTCTTGCCTTTGATAGTTCAAGTATTAATTTGGCTGGTATGTTCTCACATTCTCATTCAGAGGGTTACCTTCTGCCTTTTGCTAATGGTAGTATACAAAGAAGAAAGACAGAAAGCCCAGAGAAGCATTGTAATAAACAGAATTAGCTTTTTCAAGGCAAATAGCCAGGTATTATATAAGTCAACTTAGAAGGCATCTTTACAAAAATTCTGGAGATATAGCTACACTGTTTTCCAGATTTAGCAACTTCTCTGGCTCATTAGGAAGGACTATTTGGGAAGAGGGATTCTTAGTAGACATCTTTCTTCATGGGTCAGACTTCTGATTCAAATGTGTGGGTGAGATTTTAACATTTTTCCCAGGGGTTAAATGGTGTGGTTCCATTCCTAAGATGAAATAATTTGAGCATCAACATATGTGTGCATTATGGAAAATTTTAAGATTATGCAGTTTTTGGGAATAATCCAAACAGATACTTATACTTAGCATTAGTGAATTTATGGCAAGTGCATGTGAAAATTGATAAACAAATAGGGTGTAGTATTTTTTTTTCTCTTTTAGGAAAAGCAAAAAGAAAGACCTATTTTTTTGTTTTGAAAAATGCACAAACTATTAAACTTAAACTTGAAAACAAAGGTCATTGTTATTGAAATTTGATGGTATATTTTTGTTTGTTTGTTTTGTTTTCATCTTTTTAACCAACTTGGTGAAAGACATCCTAAACGCTACATGAAACACAACAGAATATTTTTTTCTTCCAGTATTAAAAAAAAAATGACACACAAATATTTTTAAGAAACTTCTATATAATCAAGGCAGAGATCTGGAGTAAAAAACACCTCTAAGTGATCATGTTCTTCATTTCTTATAGTTACAGTCAGAAATTGCTTCCTAATCATAATTAAACATTGTGTACCGGTGTTTAAAATGTTCCTAGATGCACATTATTTAAAAAAATCAGTCTGGCCAAACATATTTTGCCAGAACCAACATTCCTGAGAGCCTGAACTAAAAAACTGGTAAAAAAAGGAAAAAATATCCAGACTCCACAAATGTCTCAGAATTTGTCTTTAAATGGGAGAAAAATTTAAAAACACACATGGAACTTTCTGAAAGGTCTTTAACAAGCTACCTTGGGAGCTCTACTCAAAAAAAGAAGTTGATGTAACTAAAACAGATGTTTCAGTGCAGCTCCAAAAATCTTTATAAATACAGCTATTTGGAGGGATGGTCCTGGATCCGAAGTTTTATTCCTTGTGTATCTACATTAGGTGTGCATGACTCCTCTCAGTTGTCATAATTATCCCTGTAATTTCCTCCTGAGTAGCGGTCATAACCACCCTGGCTTCTGCCGCTATAGTCTCTGGACCTTCCATATCCATATCCATATCCTCCAGGTCGGCTATCATACCTGCCACTTCCATAGCCCTGGTCCCCACCACCTCTAGAGTAGCTGCGACCACACCCATAGGCCCCAAAGGCACCCCCTCTTGTTCCCCGGGCCGACTTGCCCGTGTGGTCTACACGGATCTGACGACCGTCCAGAGACTCTCCATTCATGGCTCTCATGGCATCTGAGGCATGCTCTGCATTGGTGAAGGTGATGAAGCCAAAACCCCAGGATCGCTGAGTGTCCCGGTCCTTGACAACAACCACCTCAGAAATAGGTCCGAAGCTGCTGAAGTGGTCTTGCAGAGCCTGCTCATCAGTGTTGAGGTTGAGCCCTCCCACAAAGAGCTTCCCTTCTTCAGAGGACATGGCGGTAAATTCAAGTCCTGGAAATTAAGTAAAAGGCTGAAGAGACAGCTACTGCCAAGAAACCGAGAGACTGGCTATGAAATATTTTTGAATTGGTGTATTGCTTTATATTTGTATCTAGTTATTACATGCATATATTTCAAATAAAGGTATACAGTTTCAGAACATTCCTTTCATACAAGTGTCAGTGCTTCCTTTAACCTTGCTCAAACTATTGTGTTGTGGATAAACATGCAGGGTGATATAATAGTTCTTCATTTTGGACAAGCAGTTTCTTCTAATTTACATTATCGCTCAACATAAATGGCTTAACTGTCAAGGTTAAATCTCCTTGGCTCTGTACTCAGTGACATTAAGCAAGCAAATGTTGTTTATTTGGTAGTAAGTCCTAACTGTGAAGAGCTATTAGGAGCTTCCAGGCAGTTAGTTATACAAAAATTCTTTCTTGACCCCATTAGATTTTTAAAAAAGCAAGATAGGTACTAGCTAATGCTTGAAATATATCTTAGATAAATATTTGAGATGTTGTGAATGGAATCCATGCTAACATTATTGTCACTGGCACAGTTTTTAGCTCTGAAGGTTACTGAAATGGATTATTTTTTGAAAGTGCTGTTAAACATGGTTAGGGACCTGTCTGTCTCTGTCTCTCTGTCTCTCTCTCTTTTAAATTACACTGGATTCCACAATTTAAAAAGTTCTTATGAGGACAGTATGATGAAATGTTAATGATGGAAATATATATTTGAACTTTCTTTTTTTGTGGGTATTAAATCACTAATGGGTCACTCTACTGATGAGTTTCCCTACTTTTGCTTAATTTCAAGATTAAATTCAGTCAAACATATTTATTAAGAGTTGTTAATAACTTAGATGCTACAATTGTAAATGAAATAATAGGATCTCAATTATGTACACATGTGGGCATAACAATGTAAAAATAAATATACCTAGAAAAATATCTGAAGAAAATATACTAGCATGTCAATAATCACTGTCTTAATATGTTTGCATGATATTTTTCCCTTTGGTAATTTTTTCTTTATACCTTTCTTTAATTTTAACTTTCTAAAATGAGAATGTTTTAGCATTAGGCATATGTCAAATAACTGAATGAAATCCTGTAATTGCTAATGTTTATGCTTCAGCTGGGTTGTTAGTTTTTAAATTATGTTCATAAATAAATGATTAAAGAAAAGGTATCTAGGTCAGCCATTTTCTAGCTTCATTTGTGCCATAGTGATATTTGTTATACACATCTCGCCCCTATTAGTTTTATACATTTATATTAGTAGTCTTATAAACACTCCAGGTGGAAACAGCTCTGCCTTCTAGGTGATGAGGCAGTATGTTCCTCTACCTATGAATGAAGCTGCTTCCCCTCTTTCACTCTTTGTTCAGTGGCCAAGAAGTCTCCCATTCTTCATTTGGAAGTGACTGCAGCTCTTATTAGCAGACCAGCAGAAGTGGCCTGGCCCATTTCTCTGACTCAAAGTGACTCACTGGGATCCTCAGCAAAATTCCTTTCCCTTGTCTTTTCAGCTTTCAGGAGCTTCAGGAGGTTAGGTAGAAGGGATGTGAGTGATTAAAGGATACTTTATAGGAATAATTGAAAGCTGTGTATTTTATATATTTTGACCTAGGTTAGAGGACAGGAATGCTATGCATTCAGATTCTGGGCAGATGTGAATTCTCATGAATAACCATGAAAAAGATAAAAACAGTGCTAGGTAACCAGCAAAATGAGTGATACAGAAGACTTTGTACTTGTGCCTCTTCTATCTTTGTTTCTCATTCTTCGACTTGTATGATCCCTTATCCTTTCTCTATCAGTGTGAGGTTGTAGAATAATGGAAAAAAAGAGAAAACAATATACTTAATACCAATCCATTTATTTAATCAAATTTGTTGCCTAAAATTGTCCTATTGCATTTTTTTCTCCTGTAATGCACACATGTGTCACTGAGTGAGAGAAGAGGAAGCCATTCCCATGGGGTGAATCTTCATGGAAGAGTGTGCAGTAATTTGTGCAAACGACTACTAGTCATAAGACTTCTAGATTAAGGAAAAATCCATTACAACTGCTGTGTATAAGTGAACAATCGAAAAGTAATTAATGTGGTTTGAAATGGACTATGTGCCATCTTTTAACCTGATCATACTTTTATAAGAGAAGATAGTGACCTTTTAGCATATAATACTTACCATATATCTCAACCTCCCATTTTAAAGAGGTGCTTTTGAAAATATCAGTTAAGGAGAATCTCCAATTACTACATTGCTTCAAGAAAACATACTATTTTGGTCGTTAGAAACACGACTCCATCAGATCTGCTCTTCACAAAATAGAATACATGCAAATGATGTGACTGAACTCAACCTCAGATGTTTTGCAGTTGAATTATTTGGTGCAGTATCTTGAGAGAAAGATGTTTGGGTTATTTCATATTTGATGACTTTGAATATGTGAAAATTAAGGGGTTAAAAATAAAATGCAATAACTGGATATTTATTTTTCTTCTTAATAGTTTATTGCGTAAAGAGACCTCATTTTTCTACTGTGCCTTATTCTTTGATACTATTCATTTCCTTGTAAGTTTAGGAAAAGTGATGTATGTTCTTAGATCTCCAGTTTATTGATTTGTATCAAACCTCTGCTTTTATCAGTGGTCAGGCCTGCTGAGCTACAAAGTATGAACAGTGAAAGGGACTTTGTAATCCAGTAGGTCATCTGCCTCCAGGATTTTCAGAGAACCATTTTGCAACTGCTAGGACAAATCTTGAGGGGGCATGTGTGCAGTTTTATTAATTGCATTTGTAATTCACAGAAGTTCTTACATAAGGAGAAAGATGGACAAAGTGTTTTTTTTTTTTTAAAGTTTTTCTTTCTGTCTGGAAAGGGTGTATTTGGTTTATTGTATCTTCTATTATCTCCTTTTCTATAAAAGTGTTTTAGTGAATGATGTAGAAGTTATTCTTTATGATACTCATGCTTCATTCTGTATCAAATCTCTGAGTGATCAGGGCTTGTGGACAGCAGAGTTGTGAGGGACAGGTTGGCTGGAGAATGGCAGGGAAGGTAAGTGAGGGGTTT
Source organism: Delphinapterus leucas (assembly GCF_059928025.1). NCBI lineage: Eukaryota > Metazoa > Chordata > Mammalia > Artiodactyla > Monodontidae > Delphinapterus > Delphinapterus leucas. The sequence continues at coordinate 37,597,860 of NC_143136.1, read as the reverse complement.
GGGCCAAGTCACATTCTATGTTCACTGTCTTAAACTTCTCATGGGTAAATTCCAGCTGGAGTGAAAATAAGGGCCACCTTGACAGGGAAAGGAAAGTGGGAGGTGTCTCAGAAGGGAAGACATAACCTACGCGGTGTCTATTGCCGGCAGCCAAGCCCGGGATCGCTTTGTCCCTATAAAAGTGTTTAAATCAGGCTGATGGAAGTCATTTTCATTATACACTTTCCTGTTGCCTCACCCACCTCAGAGCAGTGGTCTGGAATTGGTGCTGTAATTTATACTACTCTGAGGATATTTCATTTTTTTTTTAAAGAGGATAAAGTCATTGAACTGGACTAGAATCACATGCAACTCAGCTATTGCTGTAACAGCAAATTATATGGCTGATCTTTAAGTTACTAATTTCTTCATCCAAATTCTGCCCATTCTTTTCTCTTCCATGCAGAAGTTACCAGTACCTTTACACAAGTGGACTTGATGGGGTTTCTGCCTTCCTATCTAGAGACGGCTTTTCTGAGAATGATTTCAGGGACATTAGGATGGACCTTGTGCCCTTCTTCAACCAATCTACCAACCCACGGACCAACCAATCTTTTTACCATGGGACAGAGCCCTTATTCCCAGGTTTAAATTCAGTGTGAAGCATAAAGGACTATGATAAGACTCTTTCTTGAATGTTTTTATTACTACAAGATCAGTTGAACATGAAAGGCGAAATGGAGAGGCTACAGGTGTTTTGGGAGGTTACTAAACTGGAGGGCTGTGGTCATTCTACACACTATTTATGTGTATTCCCGGTTTTGTTTAGGTTGGACCATCAAATATTCTTCATGGATCAGCACCGGGCTATTTTAGAAGAAATTCTCTAGAGTGGTGAATGAGTAAGACATGGTGTCACTGAAAGACTCAAAGAATGACCAGTTTCTCTGTTTTAGGCTTTGCTGGTCCTTCCCACAGTTTCTCTGTTTGGCCATTGCTACTAATACTGCAGAGCCCTCTGCTACTTGGTTATCCATTCCACAGTCACCGCCTGACATGAGATGGGGCTAGTTTCTGTGCTGATCCTGTGGAAGGAGGTTGTGTTGGGAACTTGGGTTTTTTCTTCAGCTTGTGATGGCTGAGGAATTGCCATCCTAAAACACCTCTTTACTGCACTGGAAACAGTTATTTCCCATTTCCACAGACTTGTGCTTTCTTGAGAACTCAAGATCGTGTGTGTGTGTGTGTGTGTGTGTGTGTGTGTGTATAGAAAGATGATTTCAATTTCATTTAATTCAAGAGCCATTCCTTAGTCATCTACTATTAGTAAGACACTCTGCAGGTGTTGGAGGGGTTCAAGGTGAGGCAAGGACTGTGGCCTCGAGTTAACATTAAAGTCAGTGGGGACTTGGGGTTCAGAATGGAGAAGAAATAGAAGATAGCATTTTAAGCATTACACTGTAAGTGCTGAAAGGAAAGGGAGATCACATCTAATAGGGAAGACATCCTGATTTGGTCAGGTCTGCTGGTTTGGGCCTTGTTTTCTTCTCTTTTGGTGAGGCTTAGGGTCAATCTATAAAAAGTAAGAAACTAATAAAGGAAATATTTTAAAGTACCTGCTCCTAGAAACAAAGCGTGTGTGAGAGGAGCAGTTACTGGCTCTCTGCTTTTCTAAAGGCTTGCCCTTGATGTAAGGCTATGGAAAGAGAACTTGTAAAAATTTCAATGAGTGGGGTGGGCACCATTTCTTAGCCGATTCTTACTTATTCAGGAGCTCATTATCTAGTTGGAGAATTGCCTAAGTTGCCTTCTTTTTCTCCTCCTTTTCTTTCTGCCTCTTATCTGATATTTGTGTCATTTCTATATATTAATTCCTTCATAGCAGGTAGAAAGGAAATGAAAAAGATTAATCGCAAATCTAGAAAGACTGGTTGAGGAAAAGGCTGTGATATTTGGACACAATGAGAGTAGTAGTTGGTAAATTGGCTATTTATTCTGGTTCATCATCATCATTATGGATAATGACTGTGGAAGTCAATGGCACTGGGCCTGTTGAGTGACTTAAGATCAAGGTGTATCTTGGACAAGAGTGGGAGGAAAGTTCTTTATCTTATATATTGTCCTGAACTATGGCCTACATTATATAATGATTTTTTGAAGTCCTTATGCTTTTCTTCCTCTTCTTTTTTTTTTTGATACAGTATTTAAATTTCTGAGCCTAAAATAGACTTCCTGGAAAAGGAAGCTAGGTTAGAAATGGTTATAGCTGCAGAGATACACGCTGTGAGATGCTTCCAGAAATCTGTAAGGCAGATAGATATAAGCGCATTTTGGCTTGATACACTTAACTCTAATGCACCTCATCCAATTAGAATTTATGGCAACTGTCATTCAATATTAGCAGCTATAGTTAAAAAATGAGTACTTTAAAATGAATGTGTTTATGGTCCCTTCTCTTATCTCAGGAAACATGTTGGTTTGCCAGCAAGTGTTTTTTTCTTTTGTTAGGATCCTTTCTAGGTAGTAAATGGATAGGAAGGGATTTCTTTCTTCAGCTCTTTTAAAAGTAGTATGAGCAAGGGATAATATGATAAAGTGCCTAATGTATCCCCAAACCGACTTTCACTGAGTTCATGGAAGTTTATAAATGTGCTGTAGTGAGGGAGTGTTCATTAGAGACGAGAAGGAGATTACTGTTCATACCTTTGACTTTGTGAAGGCAGCATATCCACATTCACAATGCCTTCCCCATAACCATAGCAATCAAGTCAGGATGTTTCTCTCTCTTTTTCTCTCATATTGAAAAGCATTATTAGAATGTTTAATACTATTTGGATGAGTATATTCAGGTAAGAGAGGCATAAGTTTGAATTCTGACCTCCGGATAAAATTTTCTAAGGTCCATTTCTCTCTTTGTCTCACCTCTCTCAGCAGCTACTTCTATCGATTACATGTGGTCCCAAGTACCCATGATGTTCTCTGCCATACTGGCTTCTCAATATTGTAGAGATTGTTTGGACAAAGACATTTTAGAAATAAATGTTAGATATAGAATTTTGAAAACACAAACTACACACAGTTACAATGAAAGGTTAAATAGAAAGCAATCAGATGTTTGACATAAGGATTAAAGAACTTGAATTCATTAATCCCAAAGAGAAAGGCTGAGGGGAAGGTCAAAAGAATTATGAATTTTCCACGTAGAGAATGACTGACTTAGGACTCCATACTGTTCTCTAACCATTTAAGATGGTATCTGGCACCTGGGCTTACTTTGCGCTTTGTAGTTGGGATGGGTCAGGCAATGATCCCCACGGCTGGTGATGAATAGAGAAGTTACTCCCAAATTACCTTTGGAACAGACTTGTTTAAATTTCAGATTTTCACCTTCAACTCTGATATGACAGCTCCAAGTCTGTGTCTCACAGACATCTCAAGTTTTACATGGTTAAATTTCTTGATCTTCCCCTAGAAATATGCTTCTCTTCTAGTCTTCATGAGTAAATAAATGCCTCTGTCTTCTTAGGACCTTGGGATCTATCTTTGACACATCTCTCTACATTCAGTGCATCATCAATCTGTGTTGATTGTACTTCCAAGTGTACCTTTGCTCCACCAACTTCCCAAGTCCACCTTCACTGCCACTGTGTTAGTCCAAGCCACCAACTTCTACACCTGGATGTCTTCAGTTTGACCTTCTAATTGATCTCATAACCTCCACATTTTCCTTTCTTCAAGCTCTTTTCCATACAATGGTTAGACTATGGAACAAGCTATGCAGCTGTAATCTAGTATCCCTGAAATAATGTGTTTCAGACAAGAAAGACATTTAATTCTCTCTCAAGTAATATCTAAGCTAGGCAAGTGTCTTCAGCTGCTTGGGCTATTCTAATATCCTCAAAACATGATTTCTATTTTGGGCCCTAAACTCCACTTGTTACTCTCTTCCACCAGTGAGTAGAGGGTTAAGGGCCAGGTGAACACATACCCAGTCCTTAAAGAGGACTGCCTAGAAGCTTGGAGAGTTTATATAACTTCCTGAAGGTTACACAGCTATTTGGTAGTAGAACTGATTGGATCTGAGGTTTGTGTGACTCAAAAGCCCACGAGACCACTTGTAGGGGGAAAGAAATAAAACATATAGCTGTTGCACTCCAAATTAACATTGAACCTATTAAAATCCATATTTTGCAATAATTATGTAAAATTTTCAATTATGTAGAGATAAAAATGGCATTATTAAGAGTGAAAAGATAGAGAAATAGAAATAAGAACGTTTGAAAACTAGATTTGTGAATGATATGAAACAAATATATCACTATCATAAGAAAAAATAATACCTTCCACTGATGGGGGTGGGAATGGAGGTGAGACAGCACTAATGGCACCGTTTTTTTGTGGGAATTCTTCACTAGGTGGAACAAAATACTCAATAAAATGAAAAACAATTTTCTATCCAACTTCTCGGTTATATCCATTTAAGCTTTTTTTTTATTATTCAAACAGAAAGTCACAAAAATTACAATCATCCTCATGAGTTCACTCAGTCCCATGTAATTAATTTTTTTTCATCTTGATCTTTCGTTAGCACTTTTATGAATTCATCGGTTTTCCATCAGAGTTCTGAAAATGCTTATTCATTCAGTTCAGCAGTATAGTCAGTTCCCAGAAACCTGTACTTGTCAGAGTCTTTTCCATGAATTCCTTGAAGATGAAACCCTTTTACAGGAACATTTTTGCAAAGGCATCAGAGTCCACCCAGAACTGTCTGTAAATGACAAAAGCCTTAAAAATGACCCCGGTTAAAGATGTGATGAAAGTTCAGAATAATGCAGTTGACAAGGAAATTTAGTTGTTTATGATATATACATTTTAAAGTAATAACTAGAATTATGACTTATAACATTATACCAGAACATATAAGATTTTTAGAAATTTCATGTAATGTCTGAAACATTTATATTAACATATTTCCATACAAATAACCCAAAGAAAGTTTAGTATTAGTTGTTTTTTTGGTTTGTTTGTTTTTTTATACTGCAGGTTCTTATTAGTCATCCATTTTATACACATCAGCGTATACATGTCAATCCCTATCGCCCAATTCAGCACAGCACCATCCCCACCCCACCCCGGTTTTCCCCCCTTGGTGTCCATACGTTTGTTGTCTACATCTGTGTCTCAACTTCTGCCCTGCAAACTGGTTCATCTGTACCATTTTTCTAGGTTCCACACACATGCGTTAATACACGATATTTGTTTTTCTCTTTCTGACTTACTTCACTCTGTATGACAGTCTCTAGATCCATCCACGTCTCAACAAGTGACTCAATTTCGTTCCTTTTTCTGGCCGAGTAATATTCATTTGATGGCTTCAGTAGGGGGATGTTACACAGTGTAACTAGCTGCTCTCAAGTTAACATAAGGCAGAAAACAGGTGAAATCAGACTTCGCGATACCTAAAGCAGTGGCTCTTAATCCTGAACACACGTTAAAGTCACCTGAGGATTCCAGCTGCAGCCATGTCTGTGAAATCAGAATTCTGGGGATAAGACCTGCATTCGTTTGCTAGGGCTGCCATAACAGAGTACCACAGTCTGGGTGACTCATGATCATTTATTTATTTACTATGATTTATTTTCTCACCATTCTGAAGGCTAGAAGTCCGAGATCAAGGCGTCTGCAGCATTGGTTTCTTCTGAGGCCTCTCTTCTTGGCTTGTGGATGGTGGTTCTTTGCTCCCTGTTGTTCCACATGGTCTTTCCTCTGTACCTGTTTGTGTCCTAATCTCCCCTTCTTGTAAGGACTCCTATTCTTATAAGGATGGGGGCCCATCCTAATAACTTCACTTGACCTCTTTCGAGAACCCATTGCCAAGTACAGTCACATTCTGAGGTACTAGATGTAGGACTTAAACATATGAATATGGTGGGGGTTTGGGGGGCAACTTAGCCACAACAGGACCAAAGGATCAATGTTTTTAACCTCCACCCTCAAGAGATACCAACATGCACCCGAATGTGAGTCAGTGCCCTACTTAGGATTCTCAAACCTGGCTGCATTAGAATCACCAGGCAAGCTTAAGAAAAAGGAGAAAACACCAATGCTTAGGCATCACCCTCAGAAGTTTGATTTCATCTATGTAGAATGCGGTATTGTTAGTTTCCAAAGGCTCCCAGATGATTTAAATGTGTACCCAGGTTTGATCATTGCTGTCCTAAAATATGTTTAACTGTATAAGAGAAAGCATATTTCTTACTTTTCTCTCAGTTTTTTCTTTGAAAATTTGTTAAGAAATACAGCTTCTTTCTATGAAAGATGTATATCTAACAAAGAACAATTCAGGTCTAAACAAAGAGCTATATACTTCTAAGGTGGTATAGTTTCAAACATCAAGGATGGGTTTTGATATTAGTTTGCATGTGACTTACAGTTTTTTTTCTCTGCTTAATGGAGGTAAATCAAAGGAACTAGGGCATATCACTCAGAAAGTAAATGAAGTGAAGAAACTGACATTAAAATGATTAATTAAAATGTCATAACTTTTAGTGAAATTTCTTGATGAAAGAAATGATGTTTTTCAGCTCTCAGAAGGAAGCTAGAAAAAAAAAAAAGGAGGCTAGATTTTCCTTTCCAGATGATATAAATATATGATAGAAACTCATTGATTTAATCAGGCCAATTTCTGTGTTTTGAAGTAAAGCAACTTATCTGGCATTTTTCATTAAGGCTGTATGACAGCTGGCTGCTTCCTAGAATGCAGTACTGTGACAGAGATTATTTTATAAAGGCATGGATCAGCTGCCCTTGTAATTTGCTTAAATTAATTATATGTATATTTCTTCACTCTCTGGGCTTAAAAAAGGCTGCACTTGGTTGAGGAAACAGTACTATTGTTTCAATTACAAAAGACCATTTCTACTGTGCTATGTTACACACGGACACACTGTCTTTCCCATTGTGCCTTAATACTATTTTTGGTTTCATTTTTTTCAGAAAGTTATTTTTAAATAGTATGATTTCATTTTGACTGAATTATGTAGCTTTAATCAGGCGATTTGGAAGGGGTATTCAACATCAGAAAAAGCATCATTTAAACTATAAAAGTATACAGTTCCAGGAGAGTAGTTAATTTTTATTTGTCCTTTCTCTCTGTTGATTTCTGACACAGAGATCTGATGATGTGAGCTTTTATCTTAAAACAAAACTATGATTACACCTCTGCAGTAAGTAATCACTTTCTAAAGTTGTATGGTACCCATGTCTTGCTGAAAGCTCTACAGGAATTCAAAGGGCTGAGATTAAACTGGACTTAAATATACCAGTAAATTTAGATATTTTATTTTAAAACACTTAAGAATTCAGCCCTAAGAAGTTCACTAGCAAAGTACCCAAAGGCAAAACCAAATCATATGTTTTCCTTTTATTCAAACTAATGACTGACCTGGGACACAAGTGCCCACATGGACTGAGGTAATGATTTTCTCAGTGACAGGAGCTGCTTTTGGTTAAAAATGGATTGAATGGAAAAGAATGAGAAATGAGGTTTTTTGTTTTGATTTTAGTCATTTTTTTTTACCATGGAATCAGAGGTGAGATTTGGTCACAACTCAATGCCACTGTAATTCCCAGTTACTGTGTGGATTATTAGCCCTCATAATTCTACTTTCTCTGTTTCTTCCATTGTTGTGAGAAAATAACAAAACCTCATAGATATGCCTCATGGCAAAGTTTTACATTTTGCCTCTACGAGTGCCTTTAATACTGTTTGGAATTCTTTTATTCGTACCTCGGGGATCCCTATCCAGTGGCTTCCAGATTTAGCTACTCATAGAGATCTCCTGGGGACCCTGTTAAAAAGTGATCCCCCAGTTTCATCCTGGACCTGTTGAATGCTCCTGAGGATGGGGCTGGGGAGTCTTTCTGTTTGACTGCCTCCCTGGGTGAGTCTTGGTGAGATCAGCCTTTCTCTGGTCCAGGGAATGGTCTTTGGGGACTCCTGGTGGTTCACTCTAAGAGAATTACTGTTCTTAATTCCTTCCACTCCTGTAAATTCGCATTCCTAATTTCCCCTTAAGGAGATGACTGGGCCTTTCCTTCACTTGAAAACTAAGGCCAGCCAGGAAATAACCCTCATATTCCCTTCTGTTTACCTCAGAAACATGTTTCTAGATATCATCTTTCTTTGAATTTCATAGGGAAGGGCTTCCTGGTTGAAAGTAAACTCCTCCATTTTTGCTTCTCAATTCATCCATTTCCATCTTTAGTTTCCCTTCACACCACCATCTAACCTTTAACCTTTTTAAAAAAATTTAATTGCATCGTTTCCCTTTGCCTTTGAACAATCCAGATTTCCCCTATCTGAAAAATCTTTCTCCCATGACCCTTGCTACCACTGAAGTAGTTGAATTTCTCAGTCTTTTCCCCGTCAAACTTCCAAAAAGAATGATTTATTTCTTCCTTACCACTAAGTTTTTCAGTTCTTGTTCTTACCACTCTAAACCACCCGCCTCAGTAATTTCCTCTAATTATGAAATCAGTTTTCTTTTCTAGCAGTTAGATCAGTGTTTCAAAGCAGAAAATAAAACTGTGAAGAGAACTATGAAAAGAAAAGGTTTTTCTTCTTCATCTTCTTTAGAAAATGAAATTAGAAATACACAAAGGATGAATGAATTATCTATTGTGAACATCTGATGAGTAAGTATGGTGGCCCCAGTAAAGGTTCTGGCATCCCCCAAAAGATAAGGTCAGAAGATAAATCTGTCCTGGTTTATCCTTGGCATGGGTTCGTCACAGGTTCTCTTGTTTAATGGCCCATAACTAAGACTTTGATAATCGTACTTGGTGATGGATAAGTTTGATAATCGTACTTGGTGATGGATACTCACATATTTTATTGCAAGATGTTTTAACCTGATCTTTCTTGATTTGGAAAAAATTTTTCTGTTGCTACAATGTGGGAATCCCTTTATTATTAGAATATCAGAATAATTTCCACATTCTCTGGGGTTGCCTATAACTTACAAACTATTTTATTTTTCTCTGTATCTAAACTAAGTAAATCAAAACAATTATGATGAAAGTATTTCATGAAAATGATTAAGTCAAATACTTCTGTAAAGCAGACTTAAAACCCCCCAATATTCTTTTCTTCTCCTACTGCCTTGTTCCACTTACTAGACGAACCACTTCAATGTTTTTACCTATTTGTTCTAGTATTTACTTCCTTACTTGAAAAGAATATGCTTCTTGATTAATCAGTTTAATTCCTATTAGGGTATATTAGGATCTTCACTTACTTATACCTCCTCTTCCTTTAAGTTCAAAATCCCATCATGAACAGATAATTTCTAAGCATGCCCTGATCTGAAATGAGTATACTACAAAGCTGAACTGAATAATTTGGTCTATGTAGCAAAATCAAAAATTTTACTTCTTCCCTATATAATTTATTATGTTTAAATGTTTGGTTAATCTTTTCCCAATATCTTATTATGTCTATGTGAGTGCTTTCCACAGCGGAGTAATCCACAGTGTGACTGCATTTCTTATTTTTGTTGTCATTTTTACCTGGAATAAATAATTGCCTCATTTTTTCCCCTTTGTTTAATTTTCTTTGAATGCTATTTCTTCCAACATCCTATAACAGTTCTGTAAAATATCTCTCACTACAGTGTTCCACATGCTCAAGCAGTCAGATAATTTACCACTTCCTTTTTTTTTTTTTTTTTTGCAGTACGTGGGCCTCTCACTGTTGTGGCCTCTCCTGTTGCGGAGCACAGGCTCCGGACGTGCAGGCTCAGTGGCCATAGCTCACGGGCCCAGCCGCTCCACAGCATGTGGAATCCTCCTGGACCGGGGCACGAACCCATGTCCCCTGCATCGGCAGGCGGACTCTCAACCACTGCGCCACCAGGGAAGCCCCTACCAGTTCCTTTTCTATTCCTGCTTCTTGGAGCCTCTGTCTCCTGCTCCAGTATGCACTGTCTTCACTAGGACTGAGGCACAGCTGTTACTCTGGCAGTGCCATTGCCTCTCTCCTGTATTTCCTAAATCCACATCCTCTTCTTTCTTGGTTTTTTCCTTTGTTTTGGTGGGACATATCCTATAGTGGCTTCTTGAGAAAGGAGCTTGGGAAAAGAATTTTTACTTTTTGCATGTCTGAATGGACTAATTCACTGTAGGATGATCAGACATGTTAGCTAGATTTTTCATTGAGACCCACCACCCCTCCCCCCTCCCCGAAAGTATCACTATTTATAAATCTTTTCTCTTGGGCAGTTTAGTTTCTCCAGAGAATGCTCAGTGTCCTACCAGGGGAATGCAGTCTGAAGGTGGATGTTCTCGAGTTGAACAAAACACAGATTTTCATATATTATCCCTGTTTTCAGCACTGTACCTCTCACTTGACCTCTTTTGTGACTGCTGTGCCCAAATCTGAAACCCCCATGGTTCACTTTCTCTGGAGAGTAAAACCTCAGATTTCTAGTGGGTGGTAAAGATTAAGACTTGGGAGCTATGGTGTGCTGATAAATGTTTAACAACTAGCTCTCTGAAAAAATCAGAACAAACCAAAATTCTGATTTGTAGAATTTGCCAGTTCCTGTAGTGTAAATATTCCCACTATGGTTGATTTCAAGCTACCAGTGTGAGGTCATTGCAGAGTTGGCTCTTGCAAGCCAGTAAAAACCAGCTGCAGCCCAATGATCGAGAGCCTAAATATGCCCTCATTTTTAGCAACTGCCCTTATTTTCATCTTCACAGTACCCAGTGTCTCCACTTCCTAAGCATGTACAGAGGCAAATTGGTTTGCTGCTTGTAGTCATTGGCTTGACTTTTCTCCACTCTGCTAAAATGTTTCCTGCATCTGCTTTCCATCTTCAAATGTTAGATTATAGTTACATCATTTCATTGAAGTTGGAGTTTGTGTTTCCTGGCATCTTTGTGGCTTTAGAATTTTGAGAGAAGAAGGGAGTGAAACTGCCTTTACTTTGCCATCATCAAACTGAAAATTCTATTCATTTTTCTAAATAAAATCTAGAGTTATGGGACTTCCCTGGTGGCGCAGTGGTTAAGAATCCACCTGCCAATGTAGGGGACACGGGTTTGAGCCCTCGTCTGGGAAGATCCCACATGCCGCGGAGCAACTAAGCCCGTGTGCCACAACTACTGAGTCTGTGCTCTAGAGCCCACGAGCCACAACTACTGAAGCCTCCACGCCTACAGCCCGTGCTCCGCAACAAGAGAAGCCTCCGCAACAAGAGAAGCCACCGCAACGAGAAGCCTGTGTACCTCAACGAAGGATATCCCCTGCTCGCTGCAACTAGAGAAAGCCCGTGTGCAGCAACAAAGAACCAATTCAGCCAAAATAAATAAATAAAAACTTAAAAACAAAAAAAGAACTAGATTATAAAATGATACCTGTTGAATATCATATATCATATGTGGAATTTAAAAAGATGATACACATGAACTTATTTACAAAACAGAAACAGACTCACAGACATAGAAAATGAACTTATGGTTACCATAGGGGAAGGGAGGGGGAGGGATAAATTAGGAGTTTGAGATTAACAAATACTACACTACTATATGTAAAATAGATAAACAAGAATGACCTACTGTATAGCACAGGGAACTATATTCAATATCTTGTGATAACCTATAATGGAAAAGAATCTGAAAAAGAAAAAAAATATATTAAAATGACACCTGTCATTGTTAATAGTATTAATATTTTAAATAATCTTATCTACATCTTTAAAAGTCTAACTTATAGTATAAGATGCTGAGAAATGATTTTTGACTTTGCTACACCAAATTATTCAGTGCAGCTGTGTCATATTAATATTTCAGATCTGGTCATTTTTGGAAATTATAGCAGTTCATGGTGGGATTTTGAACTGAAAAGATGTGAAGGAATGTGGGTTAGTTAAGAAAGATGTCAAAATTTGAGTTACCTTATGTTGGACCCTCATAGGTACTTTATCAGATATTGCAGTCAAAGGCATTATTGAGTTCTGAGGTAGGTTTTGTTTTGGTGGGGGTGGGAGGAAGTTGGGTGAGGGTGGGTATAGGGACATGTTTATTCAATTTTCAAATTAGAAATACAGAATTAGAATACAAAACGTCCTAATAAATGTGCACACCTTTTAGATGTTAATAGCACAAACACCCTGTTGCTCTTTCTATTTTGTGGTCAACAATGATCTTTGAGACAAGATAGCATAGTTGTTAAGCCACAGGATCCTCTTTGCTTCTGTCCCAGAATGCAACTCTGCCAGTTGCTAGTCATCGGTCCTTGACCAAGTTTCTTTATCTCCTGGTGCCTCTGTCTTCTCATCTGTAAAATTAAGATAGAATAGAAACTCCTCATAGGCTTGCTTTGAGGATTAAATGAGTTAATCTGTTAGCACTTCTAGTGTGTGAAGCATAAGTGCTCAATAAACAGTAGTTATTATTATTGTTACTCTTGTTGTCATAGTGATCACCAAATTGGTAGTGGTTCATACCTGTCTACTTTTCTTATTAAGACGTACGTTAACATACATTAATGTCACACTAATGTCACATATGAACACACTTTTTTGGGGCTGTGTTGTTGTGTGTGTTTCATAGCTATTTTGTAGCTTCATCACCCTTCTGATAATTCAATTTAACAGACAGAAATTGAGTGTCAACCATGTATATAATTTTTCTATGCTAAATGCCGAGTTACAGAGTTTCCCAAATGGATTTGTTATTTGGAAAAAAATAATACTAGAAACTTTCCTCAACCTTCACACCAAAATGAACTCCAGATGGATCAAAGATTTAAACCAAAAAAAGAAAGAAAGAAAGAAAAAAAGAGCCATAGAAGTACTGGTAGGAGATATGGGTGAATATTTTAATGTATTTGGAGTAGAGGAAGCTTTTCTATTTATTGACATAAAAATAAGAAACCTTAAAGTAAAAGATTGGCACATTTGACTAAATAAAATTTTAAGTTTTGACTTGGGGGAGGAATCAAAACAAAGTCGAGAGTGAAACACAAACTGGGAAAAATATTGACAGCACATATGAAAGATGAGTAAACTTAATTGTCAGTCAATTGGAAAATGGCAAACAGCCTAAGAGAAAACTACAGGAACAGGCTATTCACAGAAAAAAAAAAAAGTTACAAATGGTACGTATAGAATTGCAAAGGTCCTTACTATAATTTAAAGAAATTTAAATGAAATAAAAGATATTTTTCATTTATTGGGAAAAGTGGTATGGGTGGAGGGTGGGAAGAGACCCATGTGAACACATAACCACTGTTTTCAGAGTCAAGGGAGAATAGCCTTTGGGGGTGGGATTGTCTTGGCCTCTGACCTGAGTACCAAGCTGCCTCTCTATCTCTGCTTTCAAGATACCCTCTTGAATGCCCTTCCTCTGTATTTTGTTTCCTTGGAAAAATGCCTTGGCAGGTACTTGAAATGTAATGAGGACTTCAAGCTCTGCATTAATCACAGGTAGCAGTTACCTCACATTCATGTGAGCTAAGCATGTTCAACATTAAAAAAGGCTCCCTTCTGAAAGAACCAGAGTTGGCTGGTGCATGGCCATTCTGTTGGATTTTGATGTTGTTTTCTGAGAACTTCTCCTGTAGATTCCCATGCACATCTTCTTTCCCCTCTAGTGGAAAATAAAACAAAACAGAATAAACCCTTAGGGCTTCTGGGGGAGAAAGAGACTAGATTGGTTTGTTTGTAGGTTCATTTATTCAATAAATATTTATTGAATACTTATTGTGTGTCAGATACTATTGTAATCATAGAACATATAGGAGTGAACACAAGTTTCCATGGAGCTTGTATTTTGGGGGTAGGGACAGTCAATTAAAAAATTAAACAAGAATTTCAGATGACTCATAGGAAGAAGATAAAATCAGGTAATAAAGAGTACAGGGAAAATTGATTTGAGGAGGAGCTTCAAGATGGCGGAAGAGTAAGATGCGGAGATCGCCTTCCTCCCCACAGATATATCAGAAATATATCTACACGTGGAACAGCTCCCACAGAACACCTACTGAACGCTGGCAGAAGACCTCAGACCTCCCCAAAGGCAAGAAACCCCCCACGTACCTGGGTAGGGAAAAGAAAAAACAGAGGCAAAAGAATAGGGACGGGACCTGCACCAGTGGGAGGGAGCTGTGAAGGAGGAAAGGCTTCCACACACTAGAAGCCCCTTCGTGGGCGGAGACTGTGAGTGGTGGAGGGGGGAAGCTTAGGGGCCGCGGGGGAGAGCACAGCAACAGGGGTGCGGAGGGCAAAGCAGAGAGATTCCCGCACAGAGGATCAGGGCCGACCGGCACTCACCAGCCCGAAGGGCTTGTCTGCTCACCCGCCGGGGCGGGCGGGGCTGGGAGCTGAGGCTTGGGCTTCGGTCGGATGCAGGGAGAGGACCGGGGTTGGAGGCGTGAACACAGCCTTCAGGGGGTTAGTGTGCCACGGCTAGCCGGGAGGGAGTCCGGGAAAAAGTCTGGAGCTAATGAAGAGGCAAGAGACTTTTTCTTGCCTCTTTGTTTCCTGGTGCGCGAGGAGAGGGGATTCAGAGCGCCGATTAAAGGAGCTCCAGAGACGGGCGTGAGCCGCGCCTAACAGCGTGGATCCCAGAGACGGGCATGAGATGCCAAGGCTGCTGCTGCCGCCACCAAGAAGCCTGTGTGCGAGCACAGGTCACTATCCACACCTCCCCTCCCGGGAGCCTGTGCAGCCCGCCACTGCCAGGGCCTCGTGATCCAGGGACAACTTACCCGGGAGAACTCATGTAGCGCCTCAGGCTGGTGCAAGGTCGCGCCGGCCTCTGCCGCTGCAGGCTCGCCCCTCACTCCATACCCCTCCCTCCCCCCGGCCTGAGTGAGCCAAAGTCTCTGAAGCAACTGCTCCTTTAACCCCGCCCTGTCTGAGCGAAGAACAGATGCCCTCAGGCGACCTACACGCAGAGGCGGGTCCAAATCCAAAGCTGAACCCCGGGAGCTGTGCGAACAAAGAAGAGATATGGAAATTTCTCCCAGCAGCCTCAGGAGCAGCAGATTAAATCTCCACAATCACCGTGATGTACCCTGCATCTGTGGAATACCTGAAGAGACAGCGAATCATTCCAAATTGAGGAAGTGGACTTTGGGAGCAACTATATATATATATATTTCCCTTTTTCTCTTTTTGTGAGTGTGTATGTGTATACTTCTGTGTGTGATTTTGTTTGTATAGCTTTGCTTTTACCATTTGTCCTAGGGTTCTGTCTGTCTGGTTTTTTCTTTCTTATTTTTAGTATAGTTTTTAGTGCTTGTTATCATTGGTGGATTAGTTTTTTGGTATGGTTGCTCTCTTCTTTCTTTCTTTCGTCTTTATTACTTTTTAATTTTTTTAATAATTATTTTTTATTTTAATAACTTTATTTTATTTTCTCTTTTTCTTTCTTTCTTTTTTCTCCCTTTTATTCTGAGCCGTGTGGATGACAGGTGCTTGGTGCTCCAGCCAGGCATCAGGGCTGTGCCTCTGAGGTGGGAGAGGCAAGTTCAGGACATTGGTCCACCAGAGACCTCCCAGCTCCATGTAATATCAAACGGCAAAAATCTCCCAGAGATCTCCATCTCAACACCAAAGCCCAGCTCAACTCAACGACCAGCAAGCTACAGTGCTGGACACCCTATGCCAAACAACTAGCAACACAGGAACACAACCCCACCCATTAGCAGAGAGGCTGCCTAAAATCATAATAAGGTCACAGACACCCCAAAACACACCACCAGATGTGGACCTGCCCACCAGAAAGACGAGATCCAGCCTCATCCAGGACTGGATGAACACAGGCACTAGTCCCCTAAACGAGGAAGCCAACAAAACCCACAGAACGAACCTTAGCCACTGGGGGCAGACACAAAAAACAACGGGAACTATGAACCTGCAGCCTGCAGGAGACCCCAAACACAGTAAGTTAAGCAAAATGAGAAGACAGAGAAACACACAGCAGATGAAGGAGAAAGGTAATAACCCACCAGACCTAACAAATGAAGAGGAAATAGGCACTCTACTTGAAAAAGAATTCAGAATAATGATAGTAAAGATGATCCAAAATCTTGGAAATAGAATGGAGAAAATACAAGAAACTTTAACAAGGACCTAGAAGAACTAAAGAGCAAACAAACAATGATGAACAACACAATAAATGAAATTTAAAATTCTCTAGAAAGGATGAATAGCAGAATAACTGAGGCAGAAGACCGGATAAGTAACCTGGAAGATAAAATAGTGGAAATAATTACTGCAGAGCAGAATAAAGAAGAAAGAATGAAAAGAATTGAGGACAGTCTCAGAGACTTCTGGGACAACATTAAATGCACTAACATTCAAATTATAGGGGTCCCAGAAGAAGAATAGACAAAGAAAGGGACTGAGAAAATATTTGAAAAGATTATAGTTGAAAACTTCCCTAATTTGGGAAAGGAAATAGTTAATCAAGTCCAGGAAGTGCAGAGAGTCCCATACAGGATAAATCCAAGGAGACACACACCAAGACATATATTAATCCAACTATCAAAAATTAAATACAAAGAAAAAATATTAAAAGCAGCAAGGGAAAAGGAGTAAATAACATACAAGGGAATCCCCATAAGGTTAACAGCTGATCTTTCAGCAGAAACTCTGCAAGCCAGAAGGTAGTGGCAGGACATACTTAGAGTGATGAAAGGCAAAAACCTACAACCAAGATTACTCTACCCAGCAACGATCTCATTCAGATTTGATGGAGAAATTAAAACCTTTACAGACAAGCAAGAGCTAAGAGAATTCAGCACCACCAAACCAGCTTTACAACAAATACTAAAGGACCTTCTCCAGGCAGGAAACACAAGAGAAAGAAAAGACCTACAATAACAAACACAAAACAATGAAGAAAATGGTAATAGGAACATACATATTGATAATTCCCTTAAATGTAAATGGATTAAATGCTCCAACCAAAAGACATAGACTGGATGATAGATACAAAAACAAGATACGTACATATGCTGTGTACAAGAGACCCACTTCAGACCTAGGGACACATACAGACTGAAAGTGAGGAGGTGGAAAAAGATATTCCATGCAAATGGAAATCAGAAGAAAGCTGGAGTAGCAATTCTCATATCAGACAAAATAGACTTTAAAATAAAGGCTATTACAAGAGACAAAGAAGGACACTACATAATGATCAAGGGATCAATCCAAGAAGAAGATATAACAATTGTAAATATTTATGCACCCAACATAGGAGCACCTCAATACATAAAGCAAATACTAACAGCCATAAAAGGGGAAATTGACAGTAACACAATCATAGTAGGGGACTTTAACACCCCACTTTCACCACTGGACAGATCATCCAAATGAAAATAAGGAAACACAGGCTTTAAATGTTACATTAAACAAGATGGACTTAATTGATATTTGTAGGATATTCCATCCAAAAACAACAGAATACACTTTATTCTCAAGTGCTCATGAAACAGTCTCAAGGATAGATCATATCTTGGGTCACAAATCAAGCCTTGGTAAATTTAAGAAAATTGAAATCATATCAAGTATCTCTTCTGACCACAATGCTATGAGACTAGATATCAATTACTGGAAAAAAAACTGTAAAAAATACAAACACATGGAGGCTAAAAAATACACTACTTAATAACCAAGAGATCACTGAAGAAATCAAAGAGGACATCAAAAAGTACCTAGAAACAAATGACAACGAAAACATGACGACCCAAAACCTATGGGATGCAGCAAAAGCAGTTCTAAAAAAGGAAGTTTATTGCAAAACAATCCTACCTTAAGAAACAAGAAACATCTCAAATAAATCTAACCTTGAACCTAAATCAATTAGAGAAAGAAGAACAAAAAAATGCCAAGTTTATCAGAAAGAAAGAAATCATAAAGATCGGATCAGAAATAAATGAAAAAGAAATGAAGGAAACGATAGCAAAGATCAATAAAACTAAAAGCTGGTTCTTTGATAAGATAAACAAAATTGATAAACCATTAGCCAGACTCATCAAGAAAAAAAGGGAGAAGACTCAAATCAATAGAATTAGAAATGAAAAAGGAGAAGTAACAACTGACACTGCAGAAATACAAAGGATCATGAGAGATTACTACAGGCAACTATGTGCCATAAAATGGACAACGTGTAAGAAATGGACAAATTCGTAGAACAGCACAACCTTCCGAGACTGAACCAGGAAGAAATAGAAAATATAAACAGACCAATCACAAGCACTGAAATTGCAACTGTGATTAAAAATCTGCCAACAAACAATAGCCCAGGACCATATGGCTTCACAGCCGAATTGTATCAAACATTTAGAGAAGAGCTAACAGCTATCCTTCTCAAACTCTTCCAAAATATAGCAGAGGGAGGAACACTCCCAAGTCATTCTACCAGGTCACCATCACCCTGATACAAAAACTAGAAGATGTTACAAAGAAAGAAAACTACAGGCCAATATCACTGATGAACATACATGCAAAAATCCTCAACAAAATACTAGCAAACAGAATCCAACAGCACATTAAAAACGATCATACATGATGATCAAGTGGGGCTTATCCCAGGAATTCAAAGATTTTTCAATATATGCAAATCAATCAATGTGATACACCATATTAACAACTTGCAGGTGAAAAACCATATGATCATCTCAATAGATACAGAGAAAGCTTTCAACAAAATTCAACACCCATTTATGGTAAAAACCCTTCAGAAAGTAGGCATAGAGGGAACTTACCTCAACATAATAAAGGCCATATATGACAAACGCACAGCCAACATCGTCCTTAATGGTTAAAAACTGAAACCGTTTCTACTAAGATCAGGAACAATACAAGGTTGCCCACTCTCACCACTATTATTCAACATAGTTTTGGAAGTTTTAGCCACAGCAATCAGAGAAGAAAAAGAAATAAAAGGAATCCAAATCAGAAAAGAAGAAGTAAAACTGTCACTGCAGATGACTTGATGCTATACATAGAGAATCCTAAAGACTCTACCAGAAAACTACTAGAGCTAATCAATGAATTTGGTAAAGTAGCAGGATACAAAATTAATGCACAGAAATCTCTTGCTTGCCTATACATTAATGATGAAAAATCTGAAAGTGAAATTAAGAAAACACTCCCATTTACCATTGCAACAAAAAGAATAAAATACCTAAGGATAAACCTACCTAAGGAGACAAAAGACCTGTATGCAGAAAATTATAAGACGCTGATGAAAGAAATTTAAGATGATACAAATAGATGGAGAGATATACGATGTTCTTGAATTGGAAAAATCAACATTGTGAAAATGACTCTACTACCCAAAGCAATCTACAGATTCAATGCAATCCCTATCAAACTACCACTGGCATTTTTCACAGAACTAGAACAAAAAATTTCACAATTTGTATGGAAACACAAGAGACTCTGAATAGCCAAAGCAATCTTGAGAAAGAAACACGGAGCTGGAGGAATCAAGCTCCCTGTCTATACTACACACTATACTACAAAGCTACAGTAATGAGGACAGTATGGTACTGACACAAAAACAGAAATATAGATCAATAGAACAGGATAGAAAGCCCAGAGATTAACCCACACACATATGTTCACCTTATCTTTGATAAGGGAGGCAAGAATATACAATGGAGAAAAGACAGCCTTTTCAATAAGTGGTGCTGGGAAAACTGGACAGCTACATGTAAAAGAATGAAATTAGAACACTCCTTAATACCATACATAAAAATAAAGTCAAAATGTATTAAAGACCTAAATGGAAGGCCAGACACTATAAAACTCTTACAGGAAAACATAGGCAGAACATTCTATGACATAAATCACAGCAAGATCCTTTTTGACCCACCTCCTAGAGAAATGAAAATAAAACCAAAAAGAAACAAATGGGACCTAATGAAACTTAAAAGCTTTTGCACAGCAAAGGAAACCATAAACAAGATGAAAAGACAACTCTCAGTATGGGAGAAAATATTTGCAAATGAAGCATCTGACAAAGGATTAATCTCCAGAATTTACAAGCAGCTTATGCAGCTCAATATCAAAAGAACAAACAACCCAATCAAAAAATGAGCAGGAGGACTTCCCTGGTGGCGCAGTGGGTGAGAGTCCGCCTGCCAATGCAGGGGACATGGGTTCGTGCCCTAGTTCGGGAAGATCCCACATGCCTCAGAGTGGCTGGGCCCGTGAACCATGGCCACTGAGTCTGCACGTCTGGAGCCTGTGCTCCACAACGGGACAGGCCACAACAGTGAGAGGCCCGCGTACCGCAAAAAAAAAAAAAAAACGGGCAGAAGACCTAAATAGACATTTCTCCAAAGAAGATATACAGATTGCCAACAAACACATGAAAGAATGCTCAACATCATTAACCATTAGAGAAATGCAAATCAAAACTACAGTGAGATATCATCTCAGAGTGGTCAGAATGGCCATCGTCAAAAAATTTACAAACAATAAATGCTGGAGAGGATGTGGGGAAAAGGGAACCCTCTTGCTCCGTTGGTGGGAATGTAAATTGATAGAGCGACTATGGAGAACAGTATGGAGGTTCCTTAAAAAAGTAAAAATAGAACTACCATATGACCCAGCAATCCCACTACTGGGCATATACTCTGAGAAAACCATAATTCAAAAAGAGTCATGTACCGCAGTGTTTAATGCAGCTCTATTTCCAATAGCCAGGACATGGAAGCCACTAAAGTGCCCATCGACAGATGAATTGATAAAGAAGATGTGGCACATTTATACAATGGAATATTACTCAGCCATAAAAAGGAACGAAATTGAGTTATTTGTAGTGTGGTGGTTGGGCCTAGTGTCTGTCATACAGAGTGAAGCAAGTCAGAAAGAGAAAAACAAATACCGTATGCTAACACATATATATGGAATCTAAAAAAAAAAACAAACATAAAGGACATGAAGCACCAGGGGCAAGATGGGAATAAAGACGCAGACCTACTAGAGTATGGACTTGAGGACATGGGGAGGGGGAAGGGTAAGCTATGTCAAAGTGAGAGAGTGGCATGGACATATATACACTACCATACGTAAAATAGATAACTAGTGGGAAGCAGCCACATAGCACAGGGAGATCAGCTTGGTACTTTGTGACCACCTAGAGGGGTGGGATAGGAATGGTGGGAGGGAGGGAGATGCAAGAGGGAAGATATATGTATATATATAACTGATTCACTTTGTTATAAAGCAGAAACTAACACACCATTATAAAGCAATTATACTCCAATACAGATGTTAAAAAAAAAATAAGAGTAGAAGGGTGGGGGTAGTCAGATAAATATATATATATATATATATATATATATATACATATGATACATATGTACATACATTATGTGTACACACATGTACATACACATGCATAATAGTGCTTCTTAAACTTTAATGTGTACCAGAATCACTTGTAGGACTTATTTAAACAGATTGTTGAGCCCCTCCCTCAGAGTCTCTGATTCAGTAGAGGCCTGGTGTGGGGCCCAGAATTTTACATTTTTAACAAGTTGTTGGGTGCTGTTGTTGCTGCTGCTCTAGAGACCACACTTTGAGACCCACTGGCATAGGGCACTGAGTGGTCCTAGAAAACTTTTCCAATGAGGTGGTATTTGGGTAGAGAACTGAATGATGGATGAGAAGGGACCAATGTTGTGAAGACGATCAGTGGTGGAAGAAGAGGGTAGGAATGAAGAAGAGCTTTCCAGATAAAGCAGAGAAACTGTGGATTGAAGGAAGCAAAGAGGCTAGTGAGGCTGCAGAGTAATGACTGGAGGGGAGAGTGGCAGCAGCTGAACTAAGAGAGGAAGATAAACAGTGGGCAGGCCATGGAGGACAGTGGTCCTCTATTCTGAAAGCATACTTAAAAAACAAACAATGCCAGAGCCCACCTCCAGAGACTCTGATTTAATTAATCTGGGTGGCACTTAGTTATTTTTAAAAGTTCCTTAGGTAATTCTGTAATATCAGTAGTTCTGATAAGCAGTCAAGGCTGAGAATAATGGAGACAGGCCCTTTGTAGCCGTGTAAAGTTGAGATTTTATTTCAAATGTGATGAAAAGCCATTGAACAGTAGAGGATGTATTTGGATTTAATTTCCAGCTGCTAGAATGAATTTTGTAAGAGGTTAAGAGTGAATGAGCAGACCAGTTAGAAAATGTTACAGTTGTCCAGGTTGAAAGTGATGTTGGCTTCAGTTTGGTGGTAGTAGCAGGGATGATGAGAAATGGGATGCTGGATAGTAGATGGGATTTGGGGTAGAACAGAAAGGACTTGCTGATGGATCCTTGGATATTGGAAGTGAGAGAGAGAGAGAAGACTCAAATATGACTCCAAGGTCACCTTTCAACTGAGTGAGAGGTGACACCATTAACTGAGAACATTGGGGTAGAAACAGGTTTAGAGAGAAACTAAAAATTTTTAATTTTGGTATATTAACTCTAAGATGCCTCTTAGGAACAGTTAAGAACCAGATTGTTTTAGGGAAAGGGAGTGGAACTGAGGGTGAACTGATGCCTTGCTCTTTTGACAGGCCCATTGTGATCGCTAGCTAGGATAGTATTAATTTTAATGTGGATTTCACATGCATTTTGGAAAATGTAACCTCTCCTGTAATGTGTAACTTTTTAAATGGGTGGATAGAATCATGCCAGTAGCTTTCAAGAGGCTTAAACCAATGAGCTTAAGCTGGTGGGCCCATGGTAGGCACTCAATATATATTTGTTGAATTTATCAATGAATGAATGGGTGAACTTACTTTTATACATGAAGCCCATTTGTCATTTTGATGGGCAATGTGTCTTCAGATCACATGGTATAGGGGGCACCAAATATCCAGTGGTCAAAGTTTATGTCTCGATTAGATTGTCATAAAGTATTTAACTGGTCAAATGAATCCACGGAATCCAAAAGGGCAGAGGGTTTTTGGTGTAAACAATGTTGTGTTCCTAGTGTTACTACGACCTCCGAAGACCTGTCTCGTTTCTAGTTCTGTATCTCTGTATTTTTGCTCATTTTCATGAGCTAGTGTCGTCTGTGATTTCAGCAGAATCAGACCAGATTTAGAACATGACTTTACAGAAAGTTCTCCTGCTTCTCTGTATTCCAGGGCCTGCCAGGCACAGTAGGGAGAGGGTTCAGGGGCAAGAGGTCCTATAAGCCAGCTCGGTGCAGTGTGGAATGTGAGATCAGAGCTGACTTACCTGAGATTTCAAAGATGATCAACATCTGCCTGTAAGTATCTCTTCTAATGAACCAAAAGTCAGAATTTGTTTCTGGAAGGGGAAATCAGTTCCACAACTAGAGAGACCAGAGAAGCTGCTGAGAACTCTTCCCAGACTGTATTCAGATGCCCAGACTTGTGCATGAACAGGTGGGGCCTCTCCCTAGTCATGCTGCCGTATCCCTAGATTATGGAGTGGAGAGCCACTCAAGCTCATTTCTCCTTATTAGCTGCATTCAGGGACCAATGATTCCACTTCAGTCTTGTGTAATGAGAGTTAGAAGTTAAATCCATGATCTTAACAGTAGTCACCCAAGTTCTTCTGAAGGGAGAAAAACTCTATCTGTGAATGCCTTGATAATCCATGTAGAGGCACAAAACGAAACTGGAGAACACATTGGAGGCTAGACCCAAGGTAGGAGAGGGGAATGGTTAAGTTGACACCTGACCTAAGGAGGGGAGTTTGTTGTGCTCTTTGAAGGAGGTAAATAGAGAAAGGAGGGAGGAAAAAGAAGCTTGCAGATGCTGCAAAGTTGGGTGAAGAGACCTGTGGAAATAATCCGGTGTTAGGGTGGCCAAAAGATAATTTAAGAGGAGAGATGTTCAGTGTTCTACTTGAAATTGTTTACTTTGCTGTCATGTAAACTCCTTTTACACCTCCCTTTGAATAACTGATAAAGTCTCATATTCATGGAAGCTTTATGTGAGTGGAGAAATGGATGGGGAACTCAAGAAAGCTTGAGCTTCACATTGGGTCTACTGGTGGAGAACAGAGAGGGGGCTGTGCAAGTAGGTGCAGAGCTGATTTTGAGAATACAAGTTCTGCCCTCATCCTTACCTTACACACATCTAAGGAATCCTCAGAAATTTTGGGCAGAGCTTTGGTGGGAGACCCAAACTCCAAGTGACACTTGAGTTGTAAGATTTGGGGTAGCAAAAATGATTTCTCTCCAAAATATTAAGGGTTCTATCTCTTTTAACGTGATTTGGCCTCACTGGCTCTTCTTCAACTTTACTAGCTCTTTCATTAAACCTCCACTTCCGACTCACAATCTTTGTACTGTTTCTCTAACTGGTGCAGGTTCCTTTGTCTAATCTCTGTTTGGTTTGCATCTGGTTCTCCTTCCCTTGTTCCTGTGGCATTGGGGGAGACCAGTTCTTCCATTTCACACCTGGGGGCCTATTGTACCCAGTCTAGCACCTGAACCCTGGAGACATCTGGTCACCCAAGAAGAGAGGTCAGACCTGACTAATATTCTGGGAGATTGTTTTCCTGAGCATGAGTATGGGTGAGGCATTTGTTTTTCAAAGGTCATGTATTATATGGTCACATGGATTTAAACAGGTAAGGATTTATAGCATATCAAGTAATATTAAAAAATCATTTAACTCGAGAGGAAGAAGGCAATAAAAGATTCATTCTCAGCCATTTTGTAAACCCCAGAACCAGCACTTTGAAAATACTCTGTGTACTGCAAATGTCAAAGTCAGCATACGTGTTTTTGGAGGAAATAATTACAAATGCTAATATGAGGTAAGTAAAAATATTTTAATGTTTCTGTTAAGTCTGTTTTGCTACTTCAGAAGTTGCTATATCTAAGTAGGCAGGATTGTAAGATAGGAATATATTTATATGTCGATACTGGCCTTTTGACTTCATTCTTACAGTTGCTTAATATTCTCTTATAATGAAATTGTTTCCAGTAATAAAACTGCATTGCAAAAACTTCTTAGGTTATCTGAGGCCAAAATTAGATACCTAAAATAACAAAGAAAATAATTCTTGCCTGAGGGCTTCTCTAAACAAGAGAAGCATGGCTGTGCAATCACTGTGAATGTATTCCCTCCTGTAGAAGTTGCTACTTAGGAGGTTTATTGTGTTCCAGCTAAGAGTCTGGAGGTGGGAATGGTGGAAATAGTGAGCTGGGAAGGTCAGGAATACATTAGGTTACCTGACTTGAATGATTGTAAAATTTATGGCCCATGGTTAAGTTTGGTGAAGGTTTATTTACAAAATGAAAGAACATGTATGTTTTCATACCATGCTGATTGTTGAAATAAAAATTGCATGTATTGATATATACCTATAGCGGTCTGCCATTGTTGTTTATACAACCCTCCCCTCAGCCTTTCTTCTGGGAAAAACAACCCCTTTCCTTTGGGAATGGCTCAAGCTTCCTGTGGGCACCACCTTGTTCTTTATGTGACCCTGCCCCTTCGCTACTCCCATCTTTTCTCTTACTAGGGCCACAATGGACTGGCCAGGAGTGGACATCTGACTCAAGCTGGTCCTTCCCCTGAAGTTTGCAAGTGAATTGAAAAGGAGTCCGTTCATTTTTTCTGGGAAATTTATAAGATGTGAAACCCAGGAGCTTATAATAGCAGATTTACTGCCCAGAGAAGAAAGCCAGTCTATAGTGAGAGGGTCAGACCGTAGAGAGATACATACTTCCTGCAGTTTAAGTGGTCAATCCTTTAATATCATAGTATACTTTAGTATGCTCCCTATATATTTTCATGTTGCTTAAACTAATCTAAGCTGGATTTCTGTCACTTAGCAAAAAGCATCCTGATGAACATATAGGCAGTGTGCATAGGAAAGATTATTAAAGGCTGAAAGGCTGTGGCATCAAAGTAATCTTGAGGTTTATAACACTCTGAACTGGTTGGTTGTTGGACATGACTGAGGAACATTGAGTTGTGTCATAGAAATCTTATTAATTGAGTGACTAATTGTCTTCTGATAAATATTTAATATTCCACAAGGCTAGTCCAGAAACCTAAAGACTAATCAGTCTCTTTTGGTGAGTTAGGACAATTGTTCAAACTCATTCTGTCTTTGTGATGAGCATTCATGATTAATACACTAGAACTGATAGGACCCTGTTACTCTGTCCCCTAGCAGAGCGAATAGGTCCTTTCTTAAACCTTAGTCAGGATAGCTTTGAGGCCATGTATTGGCATTATATCTAAGTAGTGAAAGTTTATGTTCTGTCTTAAACCTCTCTCCTGAGTCAGTACTCTTCTGCTGATCAGCTAAAGAATTTGATACTCTACTTTGCTGAAGTGAAATTCATTGATAATGGCTTATTTTGTTGCCTTCTCCAGTTAGTGCTTACCTTTTAACTCACTGGAGTGAGTTAGTTGTGGATTTAAGATACTATAATAATAAGAAGGGGGAAATGACTTTTTGTGGAAACAGCACCCAGTTATCAGCAGTCGAAGCCATTACATTTATTGATGCTGAAATTCTTCCCAGGGGTGAGTCTCCCATACAGCATAACCATTCTTGGTAAACAGTGTTTTATATCATACATATATTCTGATGTGGAACCTACATCATTGTTCTTGTATGGATAAATCATACCTCCATATAGTATAATAGTAGGTATCATTTGTAGAGAGCTGCCATATTCTAGATACTGCTGGTGCTTTCACACTTTATCTCATTGATTTGATCTTCAGGAAAATGTTATAAAGTAGATATTATCATCATTTTGCAGGAGAGGAAAACTCAGCACAGAGAAGTTAAGCAGATTGGCTAAGGTCCTTTGGCTGATGAGAGAACATAACGCAGAAAACACTCACCAGTGCTGCTTCCTTCAAGTTGGACTCCTTGCCTGTATGAGTTACCTCCTTACTTGCCTTTAGGTGGGGAGTAAGGAGTGGTTGCCATGGTTAATCCCAAGGTAGAAAAAGCCTTTGGCATCTGGCCATGATCATCATTTAACCCAGCTGTGGAAGAGTCTTGATATTAACCAAGAATCACTAAATGGTACACACAGACTGGGTGCAGATTGAGTGTCTGCTGTCTTGATCAGAGGCTAATTCCTTGGGAGTATTGGGAATTATTAGGTGATAACCTTACGGTGATTGAGTTACTGATTGAAAACCTGTGGGTCTTTTAATAACTTATTATAATTTTGATTCCTAGAGGCATGTTAGGGATATTCCTTTTTGAAAGTTCTAAATGGATCATAATACTATACTTGCTTGTATATTAATATGTCAACAATCAACATCTCATCATTAACTCCATTTTAGAGGTATCTGCATTAATGTATTGATATTCTCCTAATAACTGAATTAGATCTATAAGGATCAAAATCATTTCTCAGTGCTTTTATTATCTTTTCAAAGTGTTTTTAACAACACATTGTGTATTCCAGAGTTATTTTTTAAATGTTGTTCTACTTTTACTAACTTCCTAAGTATACACCAATGCCATAGTGGAATAAATCTGCATGAGTCTTGCCTGATCCACAACATGGAAACAGTACACATGTCCATGGTAGGGAAAAGCTGGAGCAATCTTGCCCCGTGTATATATGGCTGGACTTTTATTTTTCTGCCTTGACTTTGATCCAGTATATAATACTGGGGTTGACACTCCATCATTTGGATATTTAGAACTGAAGGCTTGTAATAGACAATGTGGAGGGCAGTGAAAAGAATCTTAAACTGGCAGTGTGAAGACTTACACTTTGCCATACCAGCTGTGGGACCTTGATCCTCATTTTTCTTGGCCTTGGAAGGACGTAAATGAGAGAAATGATCTGCAGGTCAATTTAAACCTTAATGCTGGAATTCTGTAATGCTAGATAATTGGAGCTCTGTTTTCTGGTGTCTGATCACAAACCCTTTTGGAAATAGAAGAAAACACCACAAATTATGTTGTTCACTGGGTTGGAATAGAAATTGAAGGCAGGAAGGCCTGCAGAGAGCCTCAGCTTAGTTTCTTCTCAGATGACTTGTTTCCTTTAAAAGGATGGGGAGAGATTTTAATCTCTTATCGATTCAGCATCTGTGGTTTCTTTCATGAGCAAGCATCATAGTGGATGTCAAGAACTATGTGGTAATTTACAATTATTCCATGGCATCATGTAATATGTATTTTAGAATAATTGTTTAGAGGTGCTTGCTTGCTAAAGTATGATTATATTCAGAAAGGAGGAGCTTTGTAAGTGACGCAAACTTCAGAGTTCTATGAATTTCACGTTTAAGCTCATTAACGGGCAGGTGCTATTTTAGGCATTCTGTGATGTGTGCTGTTCTTTGGTCCTTCCTCTACATGGCAGTTGTGGGAAGACCTCTGACAGGAGATAATGGTAAGTTATCTTAATTTAGAGGCTAAAAAGTATTAAAAGAAAACTTCTCTTTGAGAAGAAACATTAGAGGAATGTTTTAAGAATTTGAGGATGGTATGTTGGGAATTACACTGGAATTGGGAAGTTTCTAATTCCATTGAGCATAAACATTCATTTTCTTAGCTGTGAATATGCTAATTAATATCAGAACACTCCACATATTAGGATCAGGTACCACTTCCGTTAATCTTTTCCTTCCCATATCTGGACTCATTACCTTAATTTAGGCATTTACTGGTACTCTGATGGATTATTGTAGGAGTCTCCTAGTTTTCCTCCTGACTCTCACTCTTTTCTAAAAACCACTTTGTACATTCACAGAAAAATAGACAAGATGAAAAGGCAGAGGGCTTTTTACCAGATGAAGGAACAAGATAAAACCCCAGAGAAACAACTAAATGAAGTGGAGATAGGCAACCTTCCAGAAAAAGAATTCAGAAAAATGATAGTGAAGATGATTCAGGACCTTGGAAAAAGAATGGAGTCAAAGATCGAGAAGATGCAAGAAATGTTTAAAAAAGACCTAGAAGCATTAAAGAACAAACAAACAGAGCTGAACAATACAATAACTGAAATGAAAAATATACTAGAGGGAATCAATAACAGAATAACTGAGACAGAAGAACAGAGAAGTGACCTGGAAGACAGAATGGTGGAATTCACTGCTGCAGAACAGAATAAAGAAAAAAAAAATGAAAAGAAATGAAGACAGCTAAGAGACTTCTGGGACAACATTAAACGCAACAACATTTGCATTATGGGGTCTGAGAAGGAGACGAGAGAGAGAAAGGACCCGAGAAAATATTTGAAGAGATTATAGTTGAAAACTTCCCTAACATGGGAAAGGAAATAGCCACCCAAGTTCAGGAAGCTCAGAGAGTCCCATACAGGATAAACCCAAGGAGAAACACACCAAGACACATAGTAATCAAACAGCAAAAATTAAAGACAAAGAAAAATTATTGAAAACAGCAAGGGAAAAATGACAAACAACACACAGGGAATGCCCATAGGGTTAACAGCTGATTTGTCAGCAGAAACTCTACAAGCCAAAGGAAGTGGCATGATATATTTAAAGTGATGAAAGGGAAGAACCTACAACCAAGATTATTCTACCCATCAAGGATCTCATTCAGATTTGATGGAGAAATCAAAACTTTACAGACAAGCAAAAGCTGAGAGAATTCAGCACCACCAAACCAGCTCTACAATGAATGCTAAGGGAAGTTCTCTAAGTGGGAAACACAAGAGAAGAAAAGGACCTACAAAAAAACCCCAAAACAATTAAGAAAATGGTCATAGGAACATACATATCAATAATTACCTTAAACATAAATGGATTAAATGCTCCAACCAAAAGACACAGGCTTGCTGAATGGATACAAAAATAAGACCCATATATATGCTGTCTACAAGAGACCCATGTCAGACCTAGGGACATATACAGACTGAAAGTGAGGGGATGGAAAAAGATATTCCATGCAAATGGAAATCAAAAGAAAACTGGAGTAGCAATACTCATATCATACAAAATAGATTTTAAAATAAAGAATGTTACAAGAGACAAGGAAGGACACTACATAATGATCAAGGGATCAATCCAAGAAGAAGATATAACTATTATAGATATATATGCACCCAACATAAGAGCACCTCAATACATAAGGCAACTGCTAACAGCTGTAAAAGAGGAAATCGACAGTAACACAACAATAATGGGGGACTTTAACACCTCACTTACACTAATGGACAGATCATCCAAACAGAAAATTAATAAGGAAACACAAGCTTTAAATAATGCAATAGACCACATAGATTTAATTGATATTTATAGGACATTCCATCCAAAAACAGCAGATTACACTTCCTTCTCAAGTGCGCATGGAACCTTCTCCAGGATAGATCACATCTTGGGTCACAAATCAAGCCTCAGTAAATTTAAGAAAATTGAAATCGTATCAAGCATCTTTTCTGACCACAATGCTATGAGATTAGAAATCAATTACAGGGAAAAAAACGTAAAAAACACACACATATGGAGGTTAAACAATACGTTTCTAAATAACCAAGAGATCACTGAAGAAATCAAAGGGAAATCAAAAAATACTGAGAGACAGGGCTTCCCTTGTGGCGCAGTGGTTGAGAGTCCGCCTGCCTATGCAGGGGACACGGGTTTGTGCCCCGGTCCAGGAGGATCCCACATGCGGCAGAGCGGCTGGGCCTGTGAGCCATGGCCGCTGAGCCTGCACGTCTGGAGCCTGTGCTCTGCAGCGGGAGAGGCCACAGCAGTGAGAGGCCCGTGTACCACACACACAAAAAAATACTGAGAGACAAATGACAATGAAAACATGGTGACCCAAAACCTATGGAATGCAGCAAAAGCAGTTCTAAAAGGGAAGTTTATAGCAAGACAATCCTACCTCAAGAAACATCAAACATCTCAAATAAACAATCTAATGTTACACCTAAAGGAACTAGAGAAACAAGAACAAACAAAACCCAAAGTTAGTAGAAGGAAACAAATCATAAAGATCACAGCAGAAATAAATGAAATAGAAACAAAGAAAACAATAGCAAAGATCAATAAAACTAAAAGCTGGTTCTTTGAAAAGGTAAACAAAATTGATAAACCATTAGCCAGACTCATCAAGAAAAAGAGGGAGAGGACTCAAATCAATAAAATTAGAAATGAAAATGGAGAAGTTACGACACCACAGAAATACAAAGCATCCTAAGAGACTACGAAAAGCAACTCTATGCCAATAAAATGGACAACCTGGAAGAAATGGACAAATTCTTAGAAAGGTATAACCTTCCAAGTCTGAGCCAGGAAGAAATAGAAAATATGAACAGACCAATCACAAGTAATGAAATTGAAACTGTGATTAAAAATCTTCCAACAAACAAAAGTCCAGGACCAGATGGCTTCACAGGTGAATTTTATCAAACATTTAGAGAAGAGATAACACCCATCCTTCTCAAACTCTTCCAAAAAGTTGCAGAGGAAGGAACACTCCCAAACTCATTCTATGAGACCGCCATCACCCTGATACCAAAACCAGATAAAGATACTATAAAAAAAGGAAAATTACAGGCCAATATCACTGATGAACATACATGCAAATATCCTCAACAAAATACTAGCAAACAGAATCCAACAACACATTAAAAGGATCCTACACCATGATCAAGTGGGATTTATCCCAGGAGTGCAAAGATTCTTCAATATACGCAAATCAATCAATGTGATGCACCATATTAACAACTTGAAGGAGAAAAACCATATGATCATCTCAATAGATGCAGAAAAAGCTTTTGACAAAATTCAACACACATTTATGATAAAAACTCTCCAGAAATTGGGCATAGAGGGAAAGTACCTCAACCTAATAAAGGTCATATACAACAAACCCACAGCAAACATCATTCTCAATGGTGAAAAACTGAAAGCATTTCCTCTAAGATCAGGAACAAGACAAGGATATCGACTCTCACCACTATTATTCAACATAGTTTTGGAAGTCATAGCCACGGCAATCAGAGAAGAAAAAGAAATAAATGAATACAAATGGGAAAAGAAGAAGTAAAACTGTCACTGTTTGCAGATGACATGATACTATATATAGAAAATCCTAAAGATGCCACCAATAAACTACTAGAGCTAATCAATGAATTTGGTAAAGTTGCAGGATACAAAATTAATGCACAGAAATCTCTTGCATTCCTATACACTAATGATGAAAAATCTGAAAGAGAAATTAAGGAAACACTCCCATTTACCATTGCAACAAAAAGAATAAAATACCTAGGAATAAACCTACCTAGGGAGACAAAAGACCTGTATGCAGAAGACTATAAGACACTGTTGAAAGAAATTAAAGATGAAACAAACAGATGGAGAGATATACCATGTTCTTGGATTGGAAGAATCAATGTTGTGAAAATAACTATAGTACCCAAAGCAATCTACAGATTCAATGCAATCCCTACCAAATTACCAATGGCATTTTTTACAGAACTAGAACAAAAAAACCTTAAAATTTGTGTGGAGAACCAAAAGACCCTGAGTATTGAAAGCGGTCTTGAGGGAAAAAAACGGAGCTGGAGGAATCAGACTCCCTGGCTTCAGACTATACTACAAAGCTACAGTAATCAAGACAATATGGTACTGGCACAAAAACAGACATATAGATGAATGGAACAGGATAGAAAGCCCAGAGATAAACCCACTCTCCTCTGGTCAACTAATCTATGACAAAGGAGGCAAGGATTTATAATGGAGAAAAGACAGTCTCTTCAATAAGTGGTGTTGGGAGAACTGGACAGCTACATGTAAAAGAATGAAATTAGAACACTCCCTAACACCATACAGAAAAATAAACTCAAAATGGATTAGAGACCTAAATGTAATACTGGACACTATAAAACTCTTAGAGGAAAACATAGAAAGCACACTCTTTGACGTAAAACACAGAAAGATCTTTTTTGATCCATCTCCTAGAGTAATGGAAATAAAAACAAAAATAAACAAATGGGACCTAATGAAACTTAAAAGTATCTGCACAGCAAAGGAAACTACAAACAAGATGAAAAGACAACACTCAGAATAGGAGAATATATTTGCAAACGAATCAGTGGACAAGGATTAATCTCCAAAATATATAAACAGCTCATGCAACTGAATATTAAAAAAATAAACAACCCAATCCATAAATGGGCAGAAGACCTAAATAGACATTTCTCCAAAGAAGACATACAGATAGCCAAGGAGCACATGAAAAGCTGCTCAACATCACTAATTATTAGAGAAATGCAAATGAAAACTACAATGAGGTATCACCTCACACCAGTTAGAATGGGCACCATCAGAAAATCTACAAACAACAAATGCTGGAGAGGATGTGGAGAGAAGGGAACCCTCTTGCACTGTTGGTGGGAATGTAAATTGATACGGCCACTATGGAGAACAGTATGGAGGTTCCTTAAAAAACTAAAAATAGAATTGCCATATTACCCAGCAATCCCACTATTGGGTATAAAGCTAGAGAAAAGCATATTTCAAAAAGACACATGCACCGCGATATTCACTGCAGTTTACAATAGCCAGGTTATGGAAGCAACCTAAATGCCCATCCACAGACGAATGGATGAAGAAAATGTGGTACATATATACAATGGAATATTACTCAGCCATAAAAAGGAAAGAAGTTGGGTCATTTGTAGAGACGTGAATGTATCTAGAGACTGTCATACAGAATGAAGTAAGTCAGAAAGAGAAAAACAAATACCGTATATTAATGCATATATGTGGAACCTAGAAAAATGGTACAGATGAACCGGTTTGCAGGGCAGAAATAGAGACACAAATGCAGAGAACAAACGTATGGACACCAAGTGGGGAAAGTTGTGGCGGGGGGTGGCATGTGATGAATTGGGAGATTGGGATTGACATGTATACACTGATGTGTATAAAATTGATGACTAATAAGAACCTGCTGTATAAAAATATAAATAAAATAAAACCCAAAAATAAAATTCAAAAAAGAATGGTGTTGGGAGCTTCCCTAAAAAAAAAAATAAATAAATACAACTTTGTATCTCATCAGATAGACCAAACCCAGCTATGGCCAAGCCAAAGCCTTTAGTAGTTTCCTTCTGCATAGCAAATAAAACCCAAACACTGTAGCATAGCAGTGAAGGTCTGTGACAATCAGGTGAGATTTCAGCCTTGTCCCCCATAACTCTGCAGCCAGTACTCTAAGTCTCAGTAGATTTGAATAGTTGCTTTAGTCGGTTGTTCTCTGTTCTCTCCTTCATAGACATCTGCCTGTGCCACTTCTTTACATATTGTCCTTCCGTCTTATAATCAAGTCAAGCCTGAGTTTTCAGGTCTTCTGAAAAGCCCTTAACTCCATTCATTATTTCCAATTCACTTATGTTAGAGAAATCTTTCCTTCCTTTCACTCTGCTAGAATACTGAAACTCACTTTAAGCATTATGATTATTCCTTTGTGTTATTATTGTTTCTTATATGTATGTTCTTTATATTATATCCTTTACCTAGATTATTAGTTTTTGGGGTCGGGGCCATATCTTTTTGCTATTTTTGTTTTTCCCTTGAACAGTACCTTGCACAGGTTTGCTCTTGATAACTGCTAAGTTCATGCGTGAGTGAATGAGGAGTTTTGTTGAGTCCCCTTCTTTTGTAGCTTCTTTATTCTTGCTTATTTCATTGATTTTGAAATCTCCCACTAATGTGAAGTTGGTAAGTTTTGTGTGATACTGGGCATGCATAGATGTGTTAGTCTTCTGTTAGGCTGATAAGTTGTAACCGCTGCTGTCTAGTCCAGAGTCTAGTTTTTGGATTGCTGATTCTCTCACGTATCCTTAGACCATCTCCTCTACAGGGAACAGCCACCCCACTCTTGGTCCATCTGCCTCTGCTCAACCAGGATGTCCCCTCCTGGAGAGCCCCTCATCCTGATTCAAGCTCTAAATGAAATACTGATACTTTTAATGTCTGAAGCCTTATTTTCCCTTATTTTTCCTTGTTTTCATGGGCATATTCCCTCTGTTCCAAGTCAAATCTTATAGTTATTTTTGGTCTCCATTATTTTTATTTTTCACCTTCAAGTCCTTAATTGTGCCACATGGGATCTGCAAAATTTTCCGCATGTTTTAAGTTGTCCTAAAGCAGATGTGCTCTGTTAAAAGACTACTTTTAACTATCTCAAATTCAAACACAAAGAGATCTCAAGTTTATATTTAGAGCTAAATTATCCAAAAGCCTACCATATTTCTGGCCTTACTCAATTTCCTCTCAAGTGGTTTCTTTTTACTTGTGTGTTAGCTCCTGTATTTGTGCAGGTTCAGTTTATTAGCTGATAACTGCTCTCAGGTTAAGAGTTTGGTGGAATGAAAGATTGAAAGATGAGTGAATTGGGCTCTTTTTTGGTGGGAGGAGACAAATATTCCATGTGTCATTATTTCTAACCTCCTTTTGTAACGCCTGTTTGTATATCCTTCTTTAGATATCTTTCTTTAGGTATGTTTTTTTTTAGATATCATGAGAATTTGTTAGTGAAAGAATGTTGGATCAAAGCCATTATGTCAGTGTGAAAATTTAATTCGACAAATATTTATATTTGAATGCCTGTGGTGGAGGCTGTCTAAGCTAGGGGCTGGAGAGCTAAAACATAAATAAAATATAGCGTCAACCCTTATAGAAATAGAGAAAGAAGAGGAGGTACACTGCAGAAAGACCACACTACCTAAGAAAATCTCTCACTCTTCACACTACGTGGTACACATATACAGCAAACTCTGTTACATGTTATAGTCAGGTGTGGTATTAAGGTTTATCAAATGTTCTAATCTCTAGAAAGTTACCATTGATGTTACATGCAAATTACCAAGTTACAAAGAATTTGCATAAAATGAAGCATCTAACTACACTGATCTTTGCTTTAGCAAGTATTTCAAGATCTTAAAGTGCCACTGTGATCTTGCTATAAATATCAATTAGCATGGTACTGAAAATGTGCCAGAACACCTGTGATGAGAGAGTTTAGTAATAGCTACCATTAATTAAAGGCTAATTATGCATAAATGTTTACAACCTTTCCTTGTTCAATCCTCGCACCATCTCTGAGATGTGAGGTGTGAAGTATACTATACATTGAAGCACAGGGGTTAAGTAACTGGCCCAAGGTCACTCATGTAGCTACTAAGTGATGGAGTTGGGCTTCAAACCCAGGCAATCTGGCTCCAGAGACTGTGCTCTTAACCACTAATCTATTTTGCCTCTTAATTACTCCAGCGTTCTCAAACTTTGGTGTGCACAGGAACCATCTTGGGGAGCTGCCAAGATGCAGATTCCTGGGCCCCAAACCTAGAAAGCTGGATTCAGTCCTTCTGGAGCTAGACCTAGGAATCTGTATATAAACAAGCCTCTACATGATTCTGTAGTGCTGCAACTACACTCTGAGAAATACGTGTTGCATGTGCTGTCTCCAGGTGTTGTATATACATACACAAAGACATATCTGTAATGCCGTCTTCCACTCCACAAGGATTCCTGCTCCAGTACAGTATACTGGAACATACTGTAGGGAAAGAGAACAATTCATTAAAAAATTTCCCCAAACTAGTTCTGTGACTTCGGCCAAATCAGTTGTATTAGGTTTCTCCAGAAACACAGAATCAATAGAATGTGTATATATTTATTGTAAATAATTGGCTAATACAATTATGGAGGCTGGTGAGTCCAAAATCTGTAGCGTGGACCAGCAGGCTTGATACGCAGGAGAGCTGATGGTGCAGATGAAGTCCGAAAGCATTCTTCTGGAGAATTCTCTGTTGTTCAGCAAGGGCACTCTTTTTGTTCTATTCAGCCCTTCAAATGAGTGGATGAAGCCCACCCACCTTATGGAGAGCGATCTGCTTTACCCCAAATTCACTGATTTAACTGTTAATCTCATCCAAAAATACCCTCCAGACTGATACATAAAAATAATCATTATATCACGTATTCCCCCCAGGTTCTATAGTTTAAAATCCCACTGGTAAAAGTATCAGGGATTGGGCTAGGTGATCATAACTATATAATAGAGGCACCAAACAGGTAACCAATGGGACACACCCTGACAACTGATGGCTTTAGTTTGGCTCACCCAGAGTTACCCCATCCAGTGTTTTTAAACATCTGCATTACTGGTAGTTGCTAACAAATTTCACATGAAAATCTGTATTTTGTGTTTTTAAAAAAATTTATATTGAGGTATAGTTGATTTACAATGTTGTGTTAGTTTCAGGTATACAGCAAAGTGAATCTGTTATACATATACGTATATCCACTCTTTTTTAGATTCTTTTCCCATTTAGGTCATTACAGAGTATTGAGTAGAGGTCCCTGTGCTATACAGTGGGTCCTTATTAGTTATCTATTTTATATAGAGTAGTGTGTATATGTCAATCCCAATCTTCCAATTTATCTCTCCCCCCTTACCCCCTGGTAACCACAAGTTTATTTTCTACATCTGTAAATCTATTTCTGTTTTGTAGGTAAGTTCATTTGTAGCCTTTTTTAGATTCCACATGTAAGCGATATCATATGATATTTGTCTTTGTCTGACTTTCTTCACTCAGTATGACAATCTCTAAGTCCATCCATGTTGCTGCAAATGGCATTATTTCATTCTTTCTTATGGCTGAAGAATATTCCATTGTATATATGGAATATATACAATATGGAACACATCTCTTTATCCATTCCTCTGATGCTGGACATTTAAGTTGCTTCCATGTCCTGGCTATTGTAAATAGTGCTGCAGTGAACATTGAGGTGCATGTATGTTTTCAAATTATGGTTTTCTTTGGCTATATGCCCAGGAGTGGGATTGCTGGATCAAATGGTAGCTCTATTTTTAGTTTTTTAAAAAACTTGGTAATCTGGCAACATCGTATGGCCACAGCGTAGCTGAGTCACAGATGCTACCTGTTGGAGGGTTTTGCTGTCTCCTGGATCTCCACCACTGCCCGTATGTCACTCACTTTGTTCACAACATTTATTTCTGTGAGCTGCTGAGCCCCTGTAGGCATTTGAGTTTTGGACCCTTGTCTCACTAGCTACCAAACATCTGTGGCAGCTCCACCTCCCTGATTAAAAATGACAGAGGGAGAAGTAGGATTCCTGACATACGTGAAAGGCTTTTCCTAGTTAGGAAATAGCTATTTCTTCATTGTGTGCAGTGTGGTTTATCACCCTTCCCAGGGTTGCCCTCTCTGGGCTTCTCAGATCACTACCTTCTTTTGAATTAATAAAAGGGATGCTTTTATATTCCTGCATACTTTTTTTGGTAGGCAATGATAGAAATTGTGAACTGGGTTCTTCAGAGTTACTTAGTGGGGTCACCAGATACAAAGATGGAGGAACATTGATGTAAGAAGAGAACCTGCTAATTTTGCATGGAGTTGAATTAGTTCAACAAGCAGTTTCAAATGTGAGAATTATCTTTCCTATAGCCAGGCTGGCTTTATAGGAAAACAGAATGGGCTGTTGTTTAAAGTTAGATTTCCAAGGTAAAATAGTTTTATAACTTCTGCAGTTGTTCTCTGAATGCTAAAATGACTTCAGCCAGGACAAAGCCTTTTATTTTGTAATGGGAAAAAGTTCAGCCTTTTATTGCATCATGGGAAAGAAAGCAGAGACCTCTGAGAGTAGCAACACATGGCCTAAATTGACACAGGAACAAAGTGATGATATTAGATCCATATTGCAAATACATTTTAATAGGGGACTAGGGAAAAGAAAAAACCCAGGGGCCTTGTAGGCCTGAAAATAGTAGAGGGAAAAAGGGAACAGTAAGGGAGAGGCTTAGAGGACCAGGATTTTCTTTACTAATGGCTTAGTATGGCTAAGCCAGCTACATCCTTTTTTACATGTTAACATGCCTATGGCCACTTTTTTTTGGACAAAATATGTATAAATTTTCTTCAGGACCTTGAAAATTAATTCCATCAGGCATATGCTTTGCAAGCATGCTCTATTTTTCTGTGTTTAAAAAAATGCATTTCAGATGTATGGCATTATTATGGTTTCTCTAGAAGTCAGCCTTCATAAAAGTAATTCAGGAATGTTAGAATCTTTGTCAGTTTCTTGGCAAACAGTGTTCGATTATATATTTACACTCCATAGGACACACAATTTTAGAAGTATTCTGGAACGTTTCCAAACTGTATTTTGGAATTCAACATTTAGTTACTCTTTATTAATCCCAATCAATAATAGTTTATAATAATCATAAATGTGTTAGCACTGAATAGCTGCTGTATTCCATTTCATCAAGAATGTTTCCTTTTTCCAGAGTGTATATTTGCATATTAAATTTTGTATGCAGAGTTTTTCCCTTGATACTTGGATTCCTGTGGATAATTTGTATGAAGATCTTCCAGAGAGAGAATGCATAGGTTTTAATGTCTAATGTTAGATTTTCTGCTTGGGAGGCGTATGCTTACCTATAGATTTTCCATTTTTAGAACATTTCCTATTACTTTTTCTTTCTATTAATTTTGAACATATTAAGGTCATCATTAACTCTAACCAGGTGCTTATTTTCATCTTGATTTGTAGCTTTCTGATTTTTAAATCCACCTAGTAGTTTATTTCTAAATCCCTTTTTCTTTAAATCATAGGAAAAGAAATATTATACTAAGCAAAAGTTTTATGCTTCCTATGCTGTCTTTTGGAGTAATTTTAGTAAATTACTGACTATAGCTCTTGGAAGATTGCTTACTATGCTATTCTGTTAGGAACTATAGTCTTGTTTGGCTCAGAGACAAAATACGCTTAGGTCCTAGGGCTTTGGCAGTTAATGTCTTTTCCTTCAATCAGATAATAGACTATGTGAGAGGTAGTCTTGGAAGTGAAACTTTAGACCTCAGGGGGTTATTTTTGATCTACAAGATAGGTAATAATGGTGCTTTCTATTGGCCCAAAGGCTGAGATACTTCCTGTTTCTCCATCAGGTAAAGGTGGAAAGTAACAAGAAATATACTGTTTCAGAAAAATAAATAAATGGACTTGGAGAAAGACTGTATCTGTTGAAAGTAGTAATTCTATTATAATCAGAAACATGAATAATTTGTATTTGAATAATAGAAGTGATTAAACTTGTAAGTTTAATCCTTGGAATTTACATGGCATAGTATAAAGTTTTAAATTTGAAATGAGGGAAAAATAAATTGTAAAAGGCTCTATGTCCTCAGAATAGCTTGCAGATTTTGTTTTTTATCTTCATTTTTGTCCTCCTTCTCCCTTTAAAGATATATAAACACAAAAGGAAAGATGGTAAACGTATTGATGGGTCATTCAGGATGCCAGTGGAAAGACCACCCCTGAGCAGACTGCTGATGCTTAGGATTGCCATGTGCAGTTGGGGACACTTAAAGAAGAGTAAAACACATGTTTTGTCCATGTTACCATTTGATTTAACCACAGGTGGATTGTCCATGGTGGTTTTAAGTCTCTGCTTAGTTTTTTTCTTTACCTCACAGCTCTTCTGGACCACCTATCTTTGTGTGCCGACTAGTGCCAACTAATTTCTTATGTAGCCTTGGCCCTACAGTAGCATCAGAGTCTGAGACAGTAGCAAACCTGGAAAAGGAGGTTGCTGCTCCAGCTTGGAAATTAGAAGGGGTAGTTAGTGAGTTTAGGATTGACATGTATACACTGCTGTATTTAAAATGGATAAACAACAAGGACCTACTGTATAGCACAGGGAACTCTGCTCAGTATTATGCAACAACCTAATGGGAAAAGAATTTGAAAAAGAATAGATACATGTGTATGTATAACTGAATCACTTTGCTGTGCACCTGAAACTAACACAACATTGTCAATCAACTATACTCCAATGTAAACTAAAAAGTTAAAAAAAAAAAGAAGGTCAGGAAGTTGAGCAGGTATTGACACCATGGAACCCCAGGGAGATTTGTCCCTGCAACCTTATGAAAACCTGTTTTTCTATTATGCAGGAGAACACCGTGTTATGTTAGAGGTTTTGTTCCCTTTCTGCTCACTCACTGATAACTGTCCTAAGTTTAGAAGTAACCTGGGTTTCATTAGATATATACCAGCAATAGGGCCTGTTGCTAATTAGACCTGAAATTATTACCTGCTTAAAGATAGGAAAACCACTTTTCACTTTGTTCATTAATTTATTTTAGGGTTTGTATGTGTGTGTGTGTGTGTGTGTGTGTGTGTGTGTATGACTCTCTGATGACTTGTATGTATATTCATTATCTACTTGACAGTTAAAAAGTTGTTCAGAAAAGTTATGTCTCCCTCATGGCCCTAGATGAAAAGGTAAGAAACTCAGATAAAATAATTACATCTTCTCTCTTGGTTTATTTTTAATATGAGTAAAATGTCAGTGCTCTTTAAATGCTGAACTTTTAAAAAATTTATTTTATTTTTTTGGCTGTGTTGGGTCTTTGTTGCTGTGTGTGGGCTTTCTCTAGTTGTGGCGAGCGGGGGCTACTCTTCCTTGCGGTGCACGGGCTTCTCATTGCGATAGCTTCTCTTGTTGCAGAGCATGGGCTCTAGGCGTGCGGGCTTCAGTAGTTATGGCGCACACGCTCAGTTGTGCTCACGGGCACTAGAGCACAGACTCAGTAGTTGTGGCACACGGGCTTAGTTGCTCTGAGGCATGTGGGATCTTCCTGGAACAGGGCTCGAACCTGTGTCCCCTGCATTGGCAGGCGGATTCTTAACCACTGCATCACCAGGGAAGCCCTAAATGCTGAACTTTGTAATGCACGTGTACTTTGAATTATTTTGTTCAATAGAGAGAAACATGAAAAAAATTCTATGGTTCCTCATGTGGCTCAAAGTCCTGACCCATCAAAACTGGAAAAGTTATAGTCATTTTGGGTGACTTTCAGTTTCTCCCTTGTTCTTGTAAAGTCCACTGTCTTCCACACACTAATCTCTAACAGCTTCCCGCTGGTAATAATATGTGTCTGGTTGAGTAACTTTTAGTGAACATAGCCATTATTGAGCTTAATTGTATTTCATTTATTATTCCAGTGACATTCTATTACCTCAAGATAACTTACAAGTCTAATTTACCTTTGTGGATATTGCTTTTGTGTATTATATTATGCGCTAGAATTTCAGCACTTTGATTATTTTCTGTTTTCTAAAGGCCCAAAAATCAAGCTGTCTTCCGTTGTCTCTTTTAATCTTTACAGGTGTATTGAATTAAGTTGGATGGACCTCTGGTCTTGGGAGAGCTAAGTTCAAGTGGTCACATAAAATCCAGACTATGGAGGGCCCAAGAGGACAAGCCAGAGGTCCGAGTAAGGTGAATGCACTGCATAGAATGATCAGGGACCTCCTAATAATGATAATAACAAGAATAGCTATCAGTTTTTGGACACTTATTAGGTTTTGGATTCTTTATATACATATTATCCTAAAGCAATCAGCTGGGAAAGTAGGAATACAGTTTAAACTCTTTCTTTGCATTGAAGTGCTGCCAGCATACCACAGTGGCAACTTAGTTTTCCAGTTTTAGTTTCCGTTCCTCACTATCAAAATTACTGTATCTTGTCAGAATGGCCTATTTATGGTTGCCTATAAACACACCTTGCATTTTTTTTTAAAGAACTGTTTCATTCGGATAAAATTCACATAACCACACAATTCTCCTATTTAAAGTGTACAGTTCAGTGGTTTTAGTGTATTCACAGAGTTGTTCAACCATCACCACAATCAATTTTAGAACATTCTCATTACCCGACCTTCCCACAAAAAGCCACCCTCATTAGCAGCCACTCCCCGTCTCCTCTCCACCCACCCTTCTGCAAGCCACTAATCTGCTCTCTATCTCTATAGATTTGCCTATTCTGGACATTTCAAATAAATGGAACCATACTGTATATGGTCTTTTGTGAATAGTTTCTTTCACTTAGCATAAAGTTTTTGAAGTTTATCCATGTTGAACCAAGTGTCAAAATTTCATTTCTTTTTATTGCCAAATAATAGTTTATTCTATGAATATACCATTTTTTTTAATCCATCAGTTGATGGACATTTGGGTTGTTTCTAATTTTTGGCTATTGTATATATGCTGCTGTGAACATTCATGTTCAAGTTTTTGTGTGGACACATGTTTCTATTTCTCTTGGGTGTATACCTAAGAGTGGAATTGCTGGGTCATATGGTCCCTCTATGTTTATTCTTTTGAGGAAGTAGTAGACTGTGCTCAAAAGCAGCTGCACCATTTTACGCTCTCATCAGCAGCAGTTGCTTAGGGTACTAATGTCTCCACATCCTTGCCATTATTATTATCTTGCCTTCTAATTATCTGTTTTTTGGTTATAGCTATGCTAGTGGAGGTGAAATGGTTTCACATTGTGGTTTTTTTTGTGTGTGTGTGGTACGCGGGCCTCTCACTCCTGTGGCCTCTCCCGTTGCGGAGCACAGGCTCCGGACGCGCAGGCTCAGCGGCCATGGCTCACGGGCCCATCCGCTCCGCGGCATGTGGGATCTTCCCAGACCGGGGCACGAACCCATGTCCTCTGCATCGGCAGGCGGACTCTCAACCACTGTGCCACCAGGGAAGCCCACATTGTGGGTTTTTAAAATAATTTTTATTGGAGGATAGTTGCTTTACAATGTTGTGTTAATTTCTACTGTACAGCAACATGAGTCAGCTATATGTATACCTATATCCCCTCTTTTTTGTATTTCCTTCCCATTTAGGTCACCACAGAGCACTGAGTAGAGTTCCCAGTAAGTTCTCATTAGTTATCTATTTTATACATAGTATCAGTAGTGTATATATGTCAATCCCAATCTCCCAGTTCATCTCACCCGCCTCCCTTTCCCCCTTGGTATCCATACGTTTGATCTCTACGTCTGTGTCTCTATTTCTGCTTTGTAAATAAGATTGTCTATACCAATTTTTTCAGATTCCACATATATGCATTAATATACAATATTTGTTTTCCTCTTTCTGATTTACTTCACTCTGTATGACAGTCTCCAGGTCCACCCACATCTCTACAAATGACCCAATTTCATTCCTTTTTATGGCTGAGTAATATTCTATTGTATATATCCTACTGGGTGTGAAATGGTATCACACTGTGGTTTTGATTTGCATTCCCCTGATGACTAATGATGTTGAGTGTCTTTACATGAGCTTATTTGTCATTTGTATATCTTCTTTGGACGAATTTGGAGAAAATTTATTCAGATCCTTTGCCTATATTTAAAATGGATTATTTGTGTTTATACTGATATGTTGTGAGAGTTCGTTATGTATACCAGATAAACGTTCCTTATCACTTATATGAGTCAATATTGTCCCTCCTTCTGTGGGTTGCCATTTCACTTCTTAATGGTGAAGTACAAGAGTTTTTAATTTTAATGAAGTCCAACATCTCTATCTTTTCTTTTGTTGTGTGTGATTCTGTTGTTATAATTAGAAAGCCATTGTCAGCAATAGGAACATACACATTGATAATTACCTTAAATGTAAATGGATTAAACGCTTCCACCAAAAGACATAGACTGGCTGAATGGATACAAAAACAAGACCGTATATATGCTCTCTACAAGAGACCCACTTCAGACCTAGGGACACATACAGACTGAAAGTGAGGGTAAGGAGAAAGATATTCCATGCAAACAGAAATCAAAGGAAAGCTGGAGTAGCAATTCGCATATCAGACAAAAGGCTTTAAAATAAAGACTATTACAAGAGACAAAGAAGGACACTACATAATGATCAAGGGACCAATCCAAGAAGA
This sequence comes from Delphinapterus leucas, assembly GCF_059928025.1. Classification (NCBI taxonomy): domain Eukaryota; kingdom Metazoa; phylum Chordata; class Mammalia; order Artiodactyla; family Monodontidae; genus Delphinapterus; species Delphinapterus leucas. The sequence goes on along the minus strand of NC_143136.1, from coordinate 37,553,131 downwards.
GATATAACAATTGTAAATATTTATGCACCCAACATAGGAGCACCTCAATACATAAGGCACATACTAACAGCCATAAAAGGGGAAATCGATGGTAACATAATCATAGTAGGGGACTTTAACACCCCACTTTCACCAATGGACACATCATCCAAAAGGAGAATAAATAAGGAAACACCAGCTTTAAATGATACGTTAAACAAGGTGGACTTAATTGATATTTATAGGACATTCCATCCAAAAACAACAGAATACACTTTCTTCTCAAGTGCTCATGGAACATCCTCCAGGATAGATCATACCTTGGGCCATAAATCAAGCCTTGGTAAATTTAAGAAAATTGAAATCGTATCAAGTATCTTTTCTGACCACAATGCTGTGAGATTAGATATCAATTACAGGAAAAAAAACTGTAAAAAATACAAACACATGGAGGCTAAACAATACACTACTTAATAACCAAGAGATCACTGAAGAAATCAAAGAGGACATCAAAAAATACCTAGAAACAAATGACAATGAAAACACGATGGCCCAAAACCTATGGGATGCAGCAAAAGCAGTTCTAAGAGGGAAGTTTATAGAAATACAATCCTACCTCAATAAACAAGAAACATCTCAAGTAAATAACCTAACCGTACACCTAAAGCAATTAGAGAAAGCAGAACAAAAAACCCCCCAAAGTTAGCAGAAGGAAAGACATCATAAAGATCAGATCAGAAATAAATGAAAAAGAAATAAAAGAAATGATAATAAAAATCAATAAAACTAAAAGCTGGTTCTTTGAGAAGATAAACAAAATTCATTAACCATTAGCCAGACTCATCAGGAAAAAAATGGAGAAGACTCAAATGAATAGAATTAGAAATGAAAACGGAGAAGGAACAACTGACACTGCAGAAATACAAAGGACCATGAGAGATTACTACAGGCAATTGTATGCCAATAAAATGGACAACCTGGAAGAAATGGACAAATTCTTAGAACAGCATACCCTTCCGAGACTGAACCAGGAAGAAATAGAAAATATAAACAAACCAAACAGGAGCACTGAAATTGAGACTGTGATTAAAAATCTTCCAACAAACAAAAACCCAGGACCAGATGGTTTCACGGGTGAATTCTATGAAACATTTAGAGAAGGGCTAACACCTATCCTTCTCAAACTCTTCCAAAATATAGCAGAGGGAGGAACACTCCCAAACTCATTCTACAAGGCCACCATCACCCTGATACCAGAACCAGACAAAGATGTCACAAAGAAAGAAAACTACAGGCACATATCACTGATGAACATAGATGCAAAAATCCTCAACAAAATACTAGCAAACAGAATCCAACAGCACATTAAAAGGATCTTACACCCTGATCAAGTGGGGTTTATCCCAGGAATGCAAGGATTCTTCAATATACGCAAATCAATCAATGTGATACATCATATTAACAACTTGAAGGAGAAAAACCATATGATCATCTCAATAGATGCAGAGAAAGCTTTCGACAAAATTCATCACCCATTTATGATAAAAACCCTACAGAAAGTAGGGAGAGAGGGAACATACCTCAACACAATAAAGGCCATATATGACAAACCCACAGCAAACATCATTCTCAATGGTGAAAAACTGACACCATTTCCTCTAAGATCAGAAAAAGACAAGGTTGTCTGCTCTCACCACTATTATTCAACATAGTTTTGGAAGTTTTAGCCACAGCAATCAGAGAAGAAAAAGAAATAAAAAGAATCGAAATCAGAAAAGAAGTAAATCTGTCACTGTTTGCAGATGACATGATACTAGACATAGAGAATCCTAAAGACTCTACCAGAAAACTACTAGAGCTAATCAATGAATTTGGTAAAGTAGCAGGATACAAAATTAATGCACAGAAATCTCTTGCATTCCTATACACTAATGATGAAAAATCTGAAAGAGAAATTAAGGAGACACTCCCATTTACCATTGCAACAAAAAGAATAAAATACCTAAGAATAAACCTACCCAGGGAGACAAAAGGCCTGTATGCAGAAAACTGTAAGACACTGATGAAAGAAATTAAAGGTGATATAAACAGATGGAGAGATATACTATGTTCTTGGATTGGAAGAATCAGCATTGTGAAAATGCCTATACTACCCAAAGCAATCTACATATTCAATGCAATCCCTATCAAACTACCAATGGCATTTTTCACAGAACTAGAACCAAAAATTTCACAATTTGTATGGAAACACAAAAGACCCCGAATAGCCAAAGCAATCTTGAGAAGGAAAAACAGAGCTGGAGGAATCAGGCTCCCGGACTTCAGACTATACTACAAAGCTACAGTAATGAGGACAGTATGGTACTGACACAAAAACAGAAATATAGATCAAGGGAGCAGGATAGAAATCGCAGAGATAAACCCACACACGTATGGTCACCTTATTTTTGATAAAGAAGGCAAGAATATACAATGGAGAAAAGACAGTATCTTCAATAAGTGGTGCTGGGAAGACTGGACAGCTACATGTAAAAGAATGTAATTAAAACACTCCCTGACACCATACACAAACTCAAAATGGATTAAAGACCTAAATGTAAGGCCAGACACTATCAAACTCTTAGAGGAAAATGTAGGCAGAACACTCTATGACATAAATCTCAGCAAGATCCCATTTGGCCCACCTCCTAGAGGAATGAAAATAAAAACAAAAATAAACAAATGGGACCTAATGAAACTTAATAGCTTTTACACATCAAAGCAAACCATAAACAAGACAAAAGACAACCCTCAGAATGGGAGAAAATATTTGCAAATGTAGCAAATGACAAAGGATTAATCTCCAAAATTTAGAAGCAGTGCATGCAGCTCAATATGAAGAAAACAAACAACCCGATACAAAAATGGGCAGAAGGCCTAAATAGGCATTTCTCCAAAGAAGATATACAGATTGCGAACAAACACGTGACTGGATGCTCAACATCACTAATCATTGGAGAAATGCAAATCAAAACTACAATGAGGTATCACCTCACACCAGTCACAATGGCCATCATCAAAAAATCTACAAACAATAAATGCTGGAGAGAGTGTGGAGAAAAAGGAACCCTCTTGCACTGTTTGTGGGAATGTAGATTGATACAACCACTATAGAGAACACTATGGGTTTCTTTAGAAAACTAGAAATAGAACTGCCATGTGACCCAGCAATCCCGCTGCTGGGCATGTACCCTGAGAAAACCATAATTCAAAAAGAGTCATGTACCACAATGTTCATTGCAGCACTACTTACAATAGCCAGGACATGGAAGCAACCTAAGTGTCCATCAACAGATGAATGGATAAAGAAGATGTGGCACATATATACCATGGAATATTACTCAGCCATAAAAAGAAATGAAATTGAGTTATTTGTAGTGAGGTGGATGGACTGTCATTCTGAGTGAAGTAAGTCAGGAAGAGAAAAATAAATACCGTATGCTAACATATATATATGGAATCTAAAAAAAAAAAAAAAAAGGTTCTGAAGAACCTAGGGGCAGGACAGGAATAAAGATGCAGACATAGAGAATGGGCTTGAGGACATGGGGAGGGGGAAGGGTAAGCTGGGACGAAGTGAGAGAGTGGCATGGACATATATACACTACGGAATGTAAAATAGGTAGCTAGTGGGAAGCAGTCGCATAGCACAGGGAGATCAGCTCGGTGCTTTGTGACCACCTAGACGGTTGGGATAGAGAGCGTGGGAGGGAGACGCAAGAGGGAAGAGATATGGGGATATATGTATATGTATAGCTGATTCACTTTGTTATACAGCAGAAACTAACACACCATTGTAAAGCAATTATACTCCAATAAAGATTTAAAAAATAAAATAAAAAGCCATTGTCTAATCTGAGGTCATAAAGATTTACTCCCCTGTTTTCTTCTAAGAATTTTATAGTTTTAGCTCTTACATTTATGTCTTTTATCCATTTTGAGTTAATTTTTGTAGGGGTTCAACTTCATTCTTTTGCATAGGGATATCCAGTTTTTTCAGCATATACTTTGAATTTTGGGCCTTTTTTTCCCCCCAGAATACTCTTCTTTCTTCTTGGCTGTTGAAATCCTTTGAGTCAGCCCACCTTCTGCTTCCTATGAGATGTCTTGTGAGCACCTTAACTTAAAGCAATTTCTCTCCTTTTAACTTATCTTTCCATGGATATGTACTTTTCCTCTCTGCCAAGCTAAGGGCAGGGAACTATATCTTATACTTGCTGTGATCCACAAAGTGTTAACTGATTAGTGTTGCCTTATGCCATTGTCAAAGTCAATGAAAGGCTGGAGGAGCAAGAGGTTTTACTTGGTCCAGTGATTCTGATGTTCTTAATAGTCTCAGATGTGACTATGTTTGAGATGCAAGAAGGAATCAGAGGTGTTATACCTAATTCATGGCAATATTCTGTAGATCCTTTTGACCTTATTGAGAATTATGTTAAGTACACTAAAAATTCTATTATATAGTACATTTTTAAAGAACAATAATATTGACATTTGTTTAAAGCCTTCAGGATTTAGTAAATAATTATTAATATTTGTTTTTTTTGTGGAAAGAATTTGAGAACAAGGTTTCTTCTGGTGAGAAATTCTATGTGTTATTATCTAAAATGCTTTTACCTTAAATGATTGACAGAATGGGATGCATCTTTAGTAACAACATAGGTAAGTGGATATTCTGCAAATTGTTATTTTTTTTCCTGGATTTTAACATTGATGACACTGCCATTTCCAGGGCTAATACAGAATTGTCTGCCATTTGGTTACTATGTGAGGATATGATTTGGGGGATAAGGTTGTATTTGATGAGAAATGCTGTAAGTTATTTCGCATATCAAATATGCTACCTTTAATGATTGACAGAATGGGACATGTCTTATGCAATGCATGGCAAATCAGTAGATATTCTGCAAGATACAATTGTCTTTTTCTGAAGTTTATATTACTGAACCCAGTCACCTAAGCAGACACGTGAAGATAAGTTGTCTTCTATTTTCCATGACTTACTCCTTGGAAGTTGGCATCCAGCAGTTCTACATTCCTTGATACTTTTTTTAAAAATAAATTTATTTATTTAATTTATTTATTTTTGACTGCATTGGGTCTTTGTAGCTGCGTGTGGGCTTTCTCTAGTTGCAGCGAGTGGGGGCTACCCTTTGTTGCAGTGTGCGGACTTCTCATTGCAGTGGCTTCTCTTGTTGCAGAGCACAGGCTCTAGGCGTGTGGGCTTCAGTAGTTGTAGCACGCCGGCTCAGTAGTTGTGGCGCACGGGCTTAGTTGCCCCACAGCATGTGGGATCTTCCCAGACCAGGGCTCGAACCCGCATTGGCAGGCGGATTCTTAACCACTGTGCCGCCAGGGAAACCCCCTTGATACTTTTTAATTCAATAATCTCACAGCTCTGTAATACATAAAATCTTCCCAGATACATAGCTAACACCTCTCCAAATAGCCAGGGAAGCCTACAGGGCAAACGAGAAGGTTTCTCAACCAGTCTCTCAGTAACTTCACAAGATATTGCTTAGGAAATTGAAATTGTCTTTTTGATACTATGTTCAGTTTTTCTTTGCATTTCTTATTCTGCTGGAGGTTCCCAGAACATGGTGCTATGTTAGTCACTGCAGAGTACTTCCCTCCTTCCCCCTTTTCTGAGATACTAGAATCGTCTGGGTGATCTGATGACTGGTTCAGAGAAGGCTGTTTTATAATTTCGGAGTGAGTGGTTTAAAAGGACAGTTTCCACAGAGTTACTCTCAGAGTGCATGTTTGAGTCTAGTATATATTGTACTGTACATTTTCACAGGGTGTTTGCAGTGGCAACTTGTACTCTATGATAGAGATGAGCTATCTGGTTTCTCAAGGCTGGCCTCTGAGCTAATTAGGTGGGACTGTCTTCCAGCTGTGTAAGGTAGTTCCAGGCAAGTACTTACTATTTCTAGCTGCTACTCCATTGGTGCCAGAAGTCACTTTGCTCTCCCCTGAACTCCTTTGGCATTTTATCTGTCCCACGCTGAGTGCTGTCATTACCTTCCACCCCCTGTTGTAGCTTAACTCTAGCTATCTCCCTTCTTGCTTTTCATATTTTTTGACTAAGGGTGTTTGCCTAAGAGATGTGGTAGTCACTAGTGTTGGGCAGCAAATATTTCAGCTCTCAGCTTTCTGGGCAGGTGATAGGACTGCACTTTCCAGTGCCTCTGGCTACATGTCTCCCTTTGGCACAGAATTAATGCATGTCATTTTCAGGTGGATGCACTTGATAGCTGGTGCTCAACTCCTGCATTTCATCCTTGTTAACTATGAGCGTGTCTTGAGATGGTGCCTGACTCCCCTGCTGACATGCAAAGGACGTGTAGCTTGAGCGAGAAATATATTTTTGGTGCTTTAAGCAGCTGCGTTGTTGGGTGGTTTGTACACAGCATAACATGGCCTGTTCTGACAGGTGCACTAAACCTGTGCTTCCAATACAGTAGCCCTTGAAATATGGCTGGTCCAGCTGGAGATGTGCTATAAGTGTAAAACACACACTGGATTTTGAAGACCTGGTATGCAAAAAAAGTATGTAAAATGTCTCATTAGTAATTTCTTAATGTTGTTTACATGTTGAAAAATACTTTGGACATATTGGGTTAAATAAAATATATGATTAAAATTAATTTCACCTGTGTCTTTTTACTTAAAAAATTATACATGTGGCTTGCATTATCTTTTTGTCAGACAGTGCTGCACTGGACCATAAGCTTATTGAAGACAGGAGCTCTGTCTATTTTACCCTTACTTTCCCACAACATCTAACTGTGTCTGAGATATGGGATATGGTAGATATACAAGTTTAATGAGTAAACTATTTCCCCATTCATATTTCATTTAACATTAAAAAATAATGCAGGGCTTCCCTGGTGGCGAAGTGATTGAGAGTCCGCCTGCCAATGCAGGGGACACGGGTTCGTGCCCCGGTCCGGGAAGATCCCACATGCCGTGGAGCGGCTGGGCCCGTGGGCCATGGCCGCTAAGCCTGTGCGTCCGGAGCCTGTGCTCCGCAATGGGAGACGCCACGACAGTGAGAGGCCCGCGTACCGAAAAAAAAAAAAAAAAAAAAATGCAATCTTCAACATGAATCTTATTTGTATGTGGTGTTTAATAATCCTCTATTTTATTTCCCGTAGCTAAAGAATAAAATCCTTAATCTCTTTAAGCCATCAGAAAATTAAATATGTTTATGTATGTTTATGTTATTTAAAAAAATGTTGCACAATGTAAAAATTCTGGGATTATGATCATTAAATATTTGTCCTGATCAAATTTTTAGCGAGGTCACTCTTTATGTCTAGCGTTTCTTTATCTTTGTAAAAATAACCAAGAAGTCCCTGTTTTTTCAGTCATAATTGTGACCTTTATTTATTTGCAAGTGTCATCCATTTATGTTATTTAATGTATAGTCTTGCCCTTTATATGAGGCCTTGTGCTACAAATCAAAAAGAAACAGAAAGGGAGAAACAGAGCAGCCCTGAGGACCTTCTGCCATGTCAGGTGTGGGGGACCCCCCCCACGTGAGGAGGCAGGGCTTTCAGTTTCTAGATGAGTGAGATAGATAGCAAAATAGGCGGTGAAAGGGGTCCCTGAAGTAACAACACATCTTTAAAAAATAAAGGGTAGAGGAAACACCAAGTAACAAAGATGATGGAAAATATTTTAAGCATCTTTAAATATAAATTATAATAAATTATAGCTATTGGCATAAAAGAGTATGAACTTGGAGTTATGGAAGGACATATACTATGTTGTTCCATTGGCTAAGGAGTGGGGGGGAAGAGGTGGTACAGCAGAAGGGAGGATAGATGGACTATAGAATAAGGATGGACTTATCCACAAACCAATCTATGTATGATTTCATTTGCATAAAATCATATATTACGTGTATGCATAGAAAGACATACAACATGTCACTTACCAAAATATTAGTGATTATTCTCTCTCTAGATGGTGGCTGGATTTCAGGTGATTTTTACTCTCTTTGCTATACATTTTGAATTTTTTCCCCAAATTAGCATTTATCATTTGTATAGTCAGTAAATAATTTGAACCAGAATTTTTGCTTTTATGAGTAACATCAGGACAAAGTTTAAGGAACCAACCCAGAGGCTGCCTATATTGTTTGCATTCTGTTGAAATAACTGTCAAATTATTATATATTAAAAAAAGAAATGAGGGAGGAGGTTGGTGAAGGGGAAATTGGTGAAGAAGATTAAGAGGTACACACCTCCCGTTATATAATAGATAAGTCATGGGGATGTAATGTATACCATAAGGGATATGGCCAATAATATTGTAATAACTTTGTATGGGGACAATAGTTAGACTACTTGTGATCATTTCATAATATATGCATATGTAAAATCATTTTGTATTACACCTAAAACTAACATAGTATTGTATGTCATCTATAGTTCAATAAAAAAGAAAAAATTTAGTAAAAAATGTTGTAAACAGAAAAAAATTTAAAAAGGGTAGCGAATCAGATATGTACTGAGTGAATGCATTCATTTTGGTAATCAGGGACTTTTTAAATGAGCACATTTGTAAGTGTGGTAGTCTCCTCCCTGAATTATGCGCCAATTGACTTCCTAACTGACAAAGGGATATAGCTGGTTCAGATCATGGAAGCATCTTATCTAAAAGTGAACATTTCTTCAGAAAGAAAGAAAATGTTTTGTAAGATTATAGAGGATTTGGGAATTATGCCATGAGGATACATGCTGAATAATGTCAGTTTTCTAGGCAGGCTGCCAAGTTTTGTCAAAGAAAGGCAAATATGAAGTTTGTTTTGCAATATCTGGAAAACTTGGAACTCTAATTTCTTGGAAAATCTTTCCAAGATAAATTTAGTGTGAAGGCATTCTACTTCAAAAAAATTACACGTAGCAAGAGGAAAGGAAAAACAAAGTGGAACAGACGTAAAAAAAAGGAGGTTTTTCTTCCCCCCAAGAGATTGTCACCTTGTTGAATTTAATTACATGTCTGACAACCTCAGAAAGCATCCTCCTAAGGTTAATTTTACTGAAACTCCTGAGCAAGGGCAAAATAAAGAAATTATCCTTCACGATCAGTTCACTTTTTTTTTCCATCTTCAAAAATGTGCAAAAGAGGGCTTCCCTGGTGGCGCAGTGGTTGAGAGTCCGCCTGCGGAAGCAGGGGACACGGGTTCGTGCCCCGGTCCGGGAGGATCCCACATGCCGTGGAGCGGCTGGGCCCGTGAGCCATGGCCGCTGAGCCTGCACATCCGGAGCCTGTGGTCCGCAACGGGAGAGGCCACAACAGTGAGAGGCCCACGTACGGCAAAAAAAAAAAAAAAAAAGTGTAAAAGATAAGGTGTTATGTATGAAAAGCATTCTGAATTGCTGGGGGATCTTGAGTTATTTAAACTTCCTGGGTTCCATTTTTCTTATTTATCGAACCTAGAGGACTTGGATTGTAAAACCTAGTATGGTCTTTTCTGGTTTTATTTCATTTTTATTTATTTGTTTAATTGAAGTATAGTTGATTTGCAATGTTGTGTTAGTTTCAGGTATACAGCAAAGTGATTCAAAAAGTATATATAACTTTTTCAGATTCTTTTCCCTCATAGGTTATTAAAAACTATTGAGTATAGTTCTCTGTGCTATGCAGTAGCTCCATGTTGTTTATCTATTTTATATATAGTAGTGTGTATCTGTTAATTCCCAACTCCTAATTTATCCCCCCCCCTTTGGTAACCGTGTTTGTTTTCTATGTCTGTGGGTCTATTTCTGTTTTGTATATAAGTTCATTTGTATCATTTTTTTCTTTTTAGATTCCACATATAAGAAATATCATGTGATATTTGTCTTTGGCTTCCTGGTTTTATTTATTTTTTTATTCTTTTTATTTTTCTGGTTTTATTTTAAAAAGTAAAACAAAATCTATTTTATGATTTGTGACATATTCATATATCATTTGCTATGTATCAGCAGAAATTTTAAAAAAAAGGTCAAATTTTTCTATGGTGTGAAAAGCTTTGTGGGTAACTTTATTGCATTGCCTAGAACTACAACCTTCCTCAAAGTCCCTTCAAGTTGTCAGCACATTTTGAAAGCCTTTGCATGGTTGTCACAAGTGTCATGGTGTTTGACAGGAAGAATCCAACTGATACTGGTTCTTGTCTGTGTCTACAAGATGGCTGTACAGAGAAGGAGATTCAGCAATATTCCCCATTGCAGGGGCAAACGTCCCTTGCCCTCAAGTCTTCTTGGAGCCCCCCTGCTGCTGGTGACTCTGTCTGCCTGGGGTGGGGGGGTGATGCTGCTCAGTTTCTTCAAGAAACACAGTCTGGGTCTTTGTCAAGAGAGTCCTAGCTGCTCTGAGAGGCTCTTAGCCAGAACAGTGCATGCAGGTATGAACTATGAAGCTATACCAGGGTACATTTATTGAGTGGCTACTACATGCCATCTCAGTGACAACAAATATGAAAAAATAAAACAGTATAATTCAATAGAGAAAGACTAGACGGAGATACCAATTAAGATTGGGAAAGCCTCATTGAGGAGTTAATATTTTCTCCTCCATGAAAAGGAGGAGCCAGCCATGAAAAGGTCTGGTGTTGGGATATTCCAGGCAGAGGAACTAGCAAGGGGAAGGTAAGGATGAGCTCCACATGTTCAAAGAACAGAAGGAAGGCCAGTGTGGCCAGAGTGCAGTGTGTGCGGGGGAGAATGACAGGAGTTGAGGTCAGGGAAGTGGGTAGGCATGAAGTCAGGTGTACCTTGTAGGGAAAAGTTTGGATTTCACTGTAAGAGCAATGAACCATTGGAGGGTGTAAGCAAGAGAATGATACCATCTGATTTGTGCTTTCTATGGTTCCTCTGGCTGTTTGGTGGAGAATGGACAGTGGAAGAGTAGGGAGAGTGGTTAGTGAGTTAGTAATCCAGTAACCCAGGTGAGATGTAATGGTGACTCAGGCAAGATTAGTGGCAATTGAGAAAGAGAAAAGTGTGGCTTTGGGACATATTTTAGGGGGCAGCCCACAGGGCTAGTTAATGGATGCTTGTAGGGCAATAAGAAAAAGTATAAATCAAGGATGATTCCTGTGTTTGGGGCTTGAATAACTAGGTAGATGGTGGTGCCATTTACTGAGGAGGGGGAGGTCTGGGGAGGGACTGGTTGGGAAGCATACCAAGAGTTCTGCTTTCACCATGCTAAGCTGGAGCTGCCTATTAGCTATTGAAGGCGAGATGTTAGAGAGGTCTCTTGGACCTCATTGGAAAGGTCTGGACAGGAGGTTTAAATTTGGAAATCATTGTCCTGGACCTAGTATGAATTGTGAAAAGCTAAATAAAATTGTAAACCAGTCCCATTGTGTCTGTAAACCAGACACAATCTTGAGTATGTCCTACTTTCAAAAAAAAAATCTCCTTTATGAAATGATACGCTCATTATTACTCATTACTTAGGCTTTTTGTAGGAGTTGATTATCAGGTAATTAGAGTAACCACTTTTATCTGATAATTAGAGTTAATTTACAAGTGCCGTAATAGACTGACTTACTGAATAAACAAAAGATAAATTTTTTTGCACAAAGTGTGCCTCTGCAGCTATGTGTGTGAAGTTCCTCTTCAGGTCTTTTTAGGCTCAGCTGCTGAATTATTAAGAGTTTAATTCAGAATTTTCATTCGTTTCCATTGCTAAACCAATAACTTTTACCTCCAATGGTACTGTGTACTTTGGGAGGAATGCTGTTGGGGGAGATGCTTATGCCTCCCTCACCCTGAGATGTCCCTTCAGATGTTTGCACTGGCAGGCCTAGCAGCTTGGAAGCTAGCTGTAGTCATAGAGAAACCCTTCACCTGAGCAAGTGACCACTAAATGTTACATACATTATCTTGAAATTTTATTCAAACCTCTGCAAAGTCCGCAATTTAATTTCCATTGTAACGATGAGGAAACAGAAGCTTGAGGTCACACGGCTAGTAAATAGCGGAGTCAGGCCTCAGACCTAGGTCTGCCTAGTTCCAAATTTATTTATGATTTTTATTTTGCAAGGCTGTTAAACTACCAAAATTCCCTTTAGTTTATTCTCCCTGTTCTGTTTTCCCCTATCAACCCTTATGCCAGCCAAATACCCAATTAGAGGCCACCACATTTCTCTCTCAAAATGCTCTCCTGAGGTACACATGCCCACCTCTGATGCTTCTGCTTTCTGTCCATAGATTTCAGCCCCAGCCCCCATGCCATACCTGCCTTCCCCTCCCTTGCCCTTCTGCTACACTCTAGTATTCTACTAGTTGAACAAACCTCACATTCTTAACCTTTCCCTTCAACATTTCCCTACAGTCTCGCCAAAACTCAGTCTTGGCTTTATTCCAAGTTATGTTTCTGAGCCAAATTCGTCACTAGTGGTCACTTCTTCTACTTTCTCTGACACTCAGAGTGAGGAGTAGGGGTCAGCAAATTTCCTGCTTCCCACTGTCATGACCAGACTATTGTTTGTTCACTGTCTCTCAAGAACTTGTGGTGGTGTTTTGTTTTGTTTTTTTTTTTTTGTGGTACGCGGGCCTCTCACTGTTGTGGCCTCTCCCATTGCGGAGCACAGGCTCCGGACGCGCAGGCTCAGCGGCCATGGCTCACGGGCCCAGCCGCTCCGCGGCATGTGGGATCTTCCCGGACCGGGCACAAACCCGTGTCCCCTGCATCGGCAGGCGGACTCTCAACCACTGAGCTACCAGGGAAGGCCCCAAGAACTTGTGTTTTGAGCATCACTCTATCCTTGTATACCACACTTCTTCCATCTTATATTCAACTCACACCTTGTGCTTGCATCTTTACACCATTAAGAGTCTGCTTTTGCTCACTTCCTCTCTTTCCTCTGTCATCTTGAGGAACCTGAACACTTACCTGCTATTCCAATCCCTGTCCTCAGAGAGCTTCAGTTTCTGAACCTTAAGCAAGTTTATTTCTATGACACTCTTGCTCCTCGTAGGCACAGACACACTCCTCGTGTGAAATGATCTTCTCAGGCCATGTTGGTTATGGTTCTACCTCTTAATCTTTTCTCCTATTGAATCTTGGCTTTACTCTTCACTGAAACAGCTCCTTGCTCCATCTATTGCCTTGACATGTCACATTGGCCTTCCCTGCCTTCCCTATCCATAAGGACCTTTTGGCCTGACATTTAAATTTTTGGCCTTCAGGCTCTGGTCCCCATATCCTCTTTTATTTGCTTTGCAAATCTCCAATTCTGAGTAGACTCCACCCTCTGATTTCTCTACTCCTTCTTTGACATTACTGAGTTTTAAAAAAACCAAAAAAGTCAAAAACCCTATTTTTTTTACAATAGAGAAAATTTATTTTAACATTTTAACATGTAGTCCCAAATCCCGTGGTTAGTTAAATCAGTGACTCAATAGCATCATCAAAGACCTGGGATCTTTCATCCTTCCTCCACCCTATTGCTCCTGTTAGGTCAACTTCAGCATGACTAATTGTCTTCCTGATTGCAGGACAGCTGCTGCAGTTCCAGGGGCCATACAGAGATAAGACTCAGCAGAAAAACTGGTCTGATTGATCTTACCACAAGTTATCAACCCCTCAGTTAGGCCTTCTCTGGCTCCATTGCAATCTCATTGCTAATTAGCTCCCAGTTGATTTCCCTGCTGGGACTAATCTGAGTCTTTTTCAATCCCAATCTTGTTAAGCCCCACCTACTTTCTTTTTTTTTTTTTTTTTGCCTCAAAATTTTCTCCCATATCTGTTCCTATTGCCCCTCCCCTATTGTCCTACCCATTCACTCCATTTTACCTGCCCTGACAAGTGACTCTTCCTGAAACATGGTGTTGAGCATGCCACATTTTGTTCAACCCACCTACAGTGGGTCCTTCAAGTTCAGACTCCTTCCTGTGACATTCAAGGTCCATCATGACCTGGCCCCATCCTACATTTTCAATCTTAATTTCCATTATTCCTGTTCATGTATCCAATGAGCCAGTCAAACCGGAGATTGGCCATTCCTTCAATGCTACCCAGATTTTCCCACTTCTGTCATTGTTCCCTTTTACTGAAGAGGACTTCCCTTCAGCTCCGCAAATGAAATTACTACACACTTTTGAGTGTAACTCCAGTGTCACTTATTATAAAAGCTTTTCTGATCTCTCTCATTCCCAGGGGGAAATGGTAGTTTTTCTGAATTTTGAAGTCCATTGTCTTAGGTCATTTTTAATTTTGTATGATTATTTTTATATACCTCCAGTATCGATTGCTCTTTAGCCCCAGTTTTCAATATTTCCCACTAATATCATTTGAACAATTTTTCAAGTGCTTGGTGTTTTGTCATTTTAGCTGTTGTTTAGACTTTGTTTCTGGCCTCTGATCCTTCTTAAGCTAAAAGTATCTGTTATGTGCTTAGAGGACATCCGGCTTTGAGGTCCTTTGGGACTGCGCATAATTTTGCCTGGAAAAATCACAAATGCTGTAGTGAAAATTGTTCCCCTGGGTATTTAGTTCTATCGATAGGAGGTTTTTTGTGTCTCTTCAGTTTTAATATAGTGTTTTAGTTAAGAAATAGCAAAAAAGATTTAAACAAGTATAACCAAGTTAATATTGAGGTACCATTTTATCTGACGTCCCCCAACTCGATTGATTCTACCTTTATTTTTAATTTTTTTAACATATTTATTGGAGTATAATTGCTTTACAATGTTGTGTTAGTTTCTGCTGTATAACAAAGTGAATCAGCTATATGTATACATATATCCCCATATCTCCTCCCTCTTGTGCCTCCCTCCCAATCCCACCACTCTAGGTGGTCACAAAGCACCGAGCTGATCTCCCTGTGCTATGCGACTGCTTCCCACTAGCTATCTATTTTACATTCCGTAGTGTATATATGTCCATGCCACTCTCTCACTTCGTCCTAGCTTACCCTTCCCCCTCCCCATGTCCTCAAGCCCATTCTCTATGTCTGCATCTTTATTCCTGTCCTGCCCCTAGGTTCTTCAGAACCTTTTTTTTTTAGATTCCACATATATGTGTTAGCATAAGTATTTGTTTTTCTCTTTCTGACTTACTTCACTCTGTATGACAGACTCTAGGTCCATCTACTTCACTACAAATAACTCAATTTTGTTTCCTTTTAATATTCCATTGTATATATGTGCCACATCTTCTTTATCCATTCATCTGTCGATGGACACTTAGGTTGCTTCCATGACCTGGCTATTGTAAATAGTGCTGCAATGAACATTGTAGTACATGTGTCTTTTTGAATTATGGTTTTCTCAGGGTATATGCCCAGTAGTGGGATTGCTGGGTCATATGGTAGTTCTATTTGTAGTTTTTTAAGGAACCTCCGTACTGTTCTCCAAAGTGGCTGTATCAATTTACATTCCCACCAACAGTGCAAGAGGGTTCCCTTTTCTCCACACCCTCTCCAACATTTATTGTTTGTAGATTTTTTGATGATGGCCATTCTGACTGGTGTGAGGTGATACCTCATTGTAGTTTTGATTTACATTTCTCTAATGATTAGTGATGTTGAGCATTCTTTCATGTGTTTGTTGGCAATCTGTATATCTTCTTTGGAGAAATGTCTATTTAGGTCTTCTGCCCATTTTTGGATTGGGTTGTTTGTTTTTTTGATACTGAGCTGCATGAGATGCTTGTATATTTTGGAGATTAATCCTTTGTCAGTTGCTTCATTTGCAAATATTTACTCCCATTCTGAGGGTTGTCTTTTTGTCTTGTTTATGGTTTCGTTTGCTGTGCAAAAGCTTTTAAGTTTCATTAGGTCCCATCTGTTTATTTTTATTTCCATTTCTCTTGGAGGTGGGTCAAAACGGATCTTGCTGTGATTTTTGTCATAGAGTGTTCTGCCTATGTTTCCCTCTCAGAGTTTGATAGTGTCTGGCCTTACACTTAGGTCTTTAATCCATTTTGAGTTTATTTTTGTGTATGGTGTTAGGGAGTGTTCTAATTTCATTCTTTTACACATCACTGTCCAGTTTTCCCAGCACCACTTACTGAAGAGCCTGTCTTTCCTCCATTGTATATTCTTGCCTCCAAAGATAGAATCAATTGAGTTGGGTGATGTCAGATAAAATGGTACCTCAATGTTAACTTGGTGATACTTGTTTAAATCTTTTTTGCTATTTCTTAACTAAAACACTATATTAAAACTGAAAAGACACAAACAACCTCTACCTTTAAAATAACTGTGATATCTATATCCTTCTCTCCATTCCCACTGCTGGTGCCTCACTTCGGACCCTCACCACCTCTGTCTGCCAGCAGTTTCTTCCCACTGCTATCTGTCCCCAGCAGACTTGTCTCCACTGAAAATAAAGTGGTGATGCCACTCCTCTGCTTATACACATTTTTTAATTCTCTGTTCCTTCTAGAAGTTAAATTCACCTGTGGTACCTCAAGTTCCCTTTAGATTCCCAGTTACCTTCCAGGTTCATCTCTAGCCACATACTCAGCTGTCTCTCCTGTCCCAGCCATGCTGAGAGTTTCATTACTCCAAGAAAAGCCCATGATCTTCTGAAGCCTGAAATATCCTCCTTATTTCTTACCCTGGCCAATTCCCATTGATCATTTAAAACCAGCTCAAATATTGCCTTGTCTGTGAGACCTTTCCTGACATCCTCAGAATTGGCTTCTTTTCTGTTTTCCTATGCCTTTCATTCATTCATTCACATATTGAAGTCCAGATGGTGAAAAATGCTGGGATACAATGATATGTAAGTCCTTCCATATGGACTGTAAGAGGCTGTGCAGAGAAATGTACAAGAAAATGACAATACAGAGGGAATGGAAGGGATCAAATTGGAGAGATCTCAATGCACTAGAAAGAAATACTAAGACTTAGTGACTGATTAGATGTGGTGAAATGCACAAAGTGGAAGAGAATAGAATAACCCCCAGATTTCTGCCTTGAGTGATACAAGAGGTATGTGAACATCCATGGAGATAGAAATAAAAGGAAAAAGAAGATCAGATGGGAAGTATGAGTGCAGTTTTGAGGTGCCTCTAGGATATGAGTGGATATGTCCAGCATACAATGGGATATATGGATCAAGAGCTCAGATGAAATATATTTTGGGGAGATTCCAACAAGTAAATGGTAGCTGATGTCTGGGAGACTTCTGAACATACAAGGTACTTGATTTATACCTTTCTTTTGTTTCCATACCATATTGTAACATGATGTGCCTTGTTTCCCGCATAAGGACACAGACTCACTTATTAATTTACCTTGTTTCCTGTCACACTGCTTTGTGCATAAAAATTTCATTTCAAATGAGAGAATGAATGTACGAGTTCACTCAGCTGTGCCTTAATGATGAGTGAGAGAAGAATGTAATAATTTATTTAATTAAAAAATTTATTGAGCACCTTCTATGTACTGGGCAGTGTCCTAGACACTGGAAAGATAGCAGGGAAAATGACAGTGAGGGGATAATAAGAGATAATGTCTAAGGACTTCCCTGGTGGCACAGTGGTTAAGAATCCGTCTGCCAACGCAGGGGACATGGGTTCGAGCCCTGGTCCGGGAAGATCCCACATGCCGTGGAACAACTAAGCCCTTGTGGCACAACTACTGAGCCTGCGCTCTAGAGCCCGCTCGCCACAACTATAGAAAGCTGGCGCTCAGCATCAAAGACCCAACTCAGACAAATATAAAAATAAAATAAATAATTTTTTAAAAAAAGAAATAATGTCTGATAATAGCTAATACTATGGAGATTTAATTATGTGTCAGGCCTTATTTCAGTATTTAATATGGATTTAAAATGTTAATCCTCATAAAATCCTATAAGATAGGTGGTATTAAATTCTATGAGGGAAATTAAACAGGGTAATATGGTGACAAGTGACTCTATTGGTGGGTTGGTACTTTGGTTAGAATGGTCAGAGAAGGCCTCTGAGGTTATATTTGAGCTGAACTGTGAAGGAGCTAGCCATCAGGGGATCTGGAGGAGGGATGTTCTAGTTTAAGCAAATTAAACATTTTCTTTTAATGCTAAAAGAATAAAGACTTTTCTTAAGCATTGAATTTGCATTTGCTAGCCTTCAAATACACTACATCTCAATCTAACTACAGTTAATCAAACCAGCAGTAGTTCTTCTTGTACGGTGTAAAGGTAGGGCAAAAGACCTTTCAATGTACATTAAGACACCCACTTAGCTCCTCTGGATGGGGATTAGGGAATTACACTGATGTGTAATGAAGATTATCAGGGAAGCTATATGAAAACAAATGTAAAGAAATGATTCTGATTTTAAAGTAGACTAGGTTTGGAAACACTATTGAAAAGAGCAAAATCATAGATGTATGCTAGCTTTGCCTGCTTACCTGCTCAGACTAAATTATTAATGAGAAAGTTCTCAAGAACGACCAATTATAAGTCATCCCTTTTTAATTCATTTTTGCCTTCTTCTGCATAGGTATTTTGCAAATAAATCATATTGACACATAGCTGTTACTCTGTCAATCATTTAGGGCAACCATGAAGATGAGTAGCTGGAACTGTACCTTTATTTCCCTTCCTATTCTCAGATGGAGTTTTTGATGTGACTGTGATGGCTAAACGGAGACAGGAAGTTCATTAAAGACCTGATATGTCTGTTCTTAAAAGGAGTCTCCACTTTCAACAATGAGTTTATCTATAATAATCAGTAAAAGAAATCCTTGTAGAAAGACCTCTCAAACTAGGGGCATGATGAAAAATTAGTACCATACTGCAGGAAAGAAGCTGAATAGGGATCTTCTGATTCAGTTTCCCTAGTTTACAAATGAAGAAAGGCCAAGTGTCTTTCCAAAGTCACAGCCTTGAAGTGATGATATTCTGGGTAGCATTTCTTGGTAGACTAGTGTGTTTGCCTAGAACTTTGCATTTATAATCTTATCTATAGATTTTGATCATTTTAAATTGAAAAGGATAGAATTACGGTTAGTTGTTGTTTTTGCCATTATTGCTAGACCCTGTGCTAGACACTGAAGATAGAAAGAGGATGAAAAGACACTATTTCAAAGGGATCAAAGGCTGGTGAGAGGCCTGGAGGGATGTGGTTAGAATTACCATTGTTCTCTGAGAATAGAATTTTGGCTATTTTGTATGTTGCATTTAAAGCCATCTGCCAGCTTACACTCCAGGTCTGGGTATCTAAGTAATACACAGATCTACAAAATGAACAAAAGATTATGGAAGGATGAATAAAGTGTAATATTTTCATCATGACATAGCATTAAATCCCAGCATCTTCTAGTTAAAAAGTTCAACTATGCTTCCCAGGTTTTTTGATTTTATCAGTTGCATCTTTCATATCCCTTCAAGGGAAGCATAACTGGAACACAACTACTAGTTGTATTTATGTTAAACTTCAACTAGTTGGTTATCAAGGCACAAATCTTGCTTTGCTGAAGAAAGTTTTAGACTTGTTTTTATTAGTGTAGTGATTAAGCAGATCTGTGGAAAATGGGTACTTTCCAATTTCTTGAAAATGTACACATGTTTTAATGGTTTGTTTCAACAAGTTTTACTTTCTGTGTTTCAGTAATTAAAGGCATATTACTGATTTGAAGACAAAGAAACTCTTAAATTACTTCATTAAGTTTAATTTTTTAATGAAGTAAATTACTTCATTAATTTTAATTTTTTTATTTGTAATGAGGTGGATAGACCTAGAGTCTGTCATACAGAGTGAACTAAGTCAGAAAGAGAGAGACAAATACTGTATGCTAACACATATATATGGAATTTAAGAAAAAAAAATGTCATGAAGAACCTAGGGGTAAAACAGGAATAAAGACACAGACTTACTAGAGAATGGACTTGAGGATATGGGGAGGGGGAAGGGTAAACTGTGACAAAGCGAGAGAGAGGCATGGACATATATACACTACCAAACGTAAGGTAGATCGCTAGTGGGAAGCAGCCGCATAGCACAGGGAGATCAGCTCGGTGCTTTGTGACCACCTGGAGGGGTGGGATAGGGAGGGTGGGAGGGAGGGAGACGCAAGTGGGAAGAGATATGGGAACATATGTATATGTATAACTGATTCACTTTGTTGTGAAGCTGAAACTAACACACCATTGTAAAGCAATTATACTCCAATTAAAAAAAATACATTTACCCCTTATGGTAATTTGTAGTTAGAAAAATTTGGTTATCTTGAAAACATTTGAAACTAATTTTTTTAGCAACTAAAGTGGTAATGTTAGAATGTATTACAAAACCTTCAACAGTGACTAGCTCTGATTTTCAAGGAAGTTAAAGTACATTACTTCCTTAGAAATCAGAGCCAGTAGGTTGGAATTTATAAATGAACTAAGATCCATTGACAACATTTTCACTATTAAGAAAATACATAAAAAAACCCATTTAAATATGGTTTATTTACCAGATCCTCAGTAGAAAGAATGTCATGTTCATGATTTCTTCCTGCTAAATATTTGAATTTTTTAATAATGGAGTGCTTTCCTTTTAATGATTGTCTCCTGGGTGGTCCATAACATCGACTTTGTTAGCTTTGCAAAATAGATTTCTATTTCAAATTTAAGCACAAGAGAGGGCAAAACATGTTTCTGGTGACATTGTTTGTAGGGAGAGAATAGGAAGTCCCAGTGAAAATTCTAGAAAAATGGTTTATCTTATCTAGAAAAATCTACTGCATTAGAAATGGGCCTGTGATTAGTTCACTGGCTTCTTCTACAAAAGGGTTTATAAGTAAAATTTTATAGGCTCAATCGAAAACAAAAGGATAGTGAATGGAATTTAGTCTTACTCTTCCTGTTGCATGATTCATTCTAGCTAAATTTTTTTAATAATCACTTTCATTATGAACATTCTTTAATGAAAGTTTAATGAGTATCTATATTTCCGATTAGCTCAGGAATTTTTGGAGGCATTCAGAAATCCCTGAGTATACCACATGGGCAGCTGAATGCTTTGGTGGAAGGGCAAGGTAGGGTCAGAGAAACCTAGGAGGAAATCCTGGCTGTCATCCACTAGCTGTGTAACCGAGCTGGTTTATTAATCTTGCTACGTCTCGGTTTCCTCACTTGTAAAATGAGGAGCAAAATAACCACCGCATAGGGTTACCTTGACAAGAAAGCAAACTCCATTGTATAGAGCATGTTGCAGTGTTTTGTTAGTTCTACTTGGCATCATTTTTCATAAAAATAATTCTTCAAAAGTTCAATATCATCTGATATTGACTATAGCTCACAGAATGAAGTGAATAAATAGTCCAAAGCCAGGGCTGGGAAGCTGTGGCCTCCCGCCTTTTTGGTAAATCACAGTTCCATTGCTGCACCGTGTGCTCAGTCATTTAGGTGTAGTCTATAGCTGCTTTCCCACCACCACAGCCACACGCTGTGACAGAGAGCTTGTGGCCCATAAAGCCTGCAATATGTACTATCTGACCTTTTATAGAAATAGTTTGCCAACCCCTGATTGCTTAATTGATATTATGGAGTGTCATGGTTTGTACAAATGGGAGGACCCACGTTAAGTGAGGCGCCATGGGAGGGGACCACAGGATTACTTAGCTATTCTCAGGGTTAACCAGAAAAGTCTAAGCATTCTCTGTGATTAGTGGTGGGGTCCCCAGAACAGATGAGAATAACAAATCTAGGACCTATAGAAGGGGACTTGGATAGGACTGAAACTCTTCTTGTGGTTCAGTTTGAGAGCAGGGACTGATATCAGATTCTACTGTATGGCATCCTTTATCAGCCTATGGCTATGGAAATTGTTCAGAGCCCTCATCACACTGTGGATTCTGTCATTATAAACAGGTTCTGTGTATCATTCTAAATCCCGAGTTACAAGATTACCACCAGTCTATCTACCTAGAGACCCTGAACTGAGTAGATTTTGCCTGGCTATTGGAGTGGATGCTTCAGGGGCCAGAACAGATTAAAACTCTGTGTGTGCGACAAATTACCCGAAGGTTCGACACCACATTTAACTTAATTTAATAATTAAAAAAATATTTATTTATTTTGGCTGCACTGGGTCTTAGCTGAGGCATGTGGATTTAATAATTTTGATAGATTTAACATCAGAACAATTGTTGGCCTCTGAGAAGTCTCTCTCCTTTTTTACCGTAAGTGATATTCAGCTAATCTCAAAGTCTGTTTTTTCTCCTGAATTGATCTCTGGGGAGTTAGACAATACAATAATCATTCCTGAGAGCTCTTTAGTGCTTTAGAGTTTACAAAGTACTTCCATTTACACAATTGCATTCAAATATCAGCATCACCCTACAAGTTAGAACAATGGAAATTATCCCTATTTTACTGAGGATGAAAACTTCAGTTTCCAAAAAGGTAAGCCGCGTGCCTAAAGCCATACAGCTCTAGAGAATGAAACAGAGACTTGAACTGGTTTTCTGACTTCATATCCTGTGTTTTCTCTGCAATGTCATTTTGTCTGATGTTCCCTTTCAGCCAAGTTTCTTGAAACTGGCTGAAATGGGTAAAATATAAAATCTCATTAGTTTATAGAATAATCATACAGAGGGGAACACACAGAGAATTTTATATAAGAAAGTAAGAAAGGAAGCTCATTTAAACCTGAGGTTGCAAACTGTTCAGCCGTAGCTCTCATCTGGCCTGCAGCTGTGTTTGGCTGAGCCTACACAGTATCAGATATACACAGTTTTATTTTAAAAAGACAGGGAATTAGCTGTCAGTTAATATCACAGATAAGTCCTGACTTCCAGCTTCTTTAGATAAGTCAGAAGATCTGGCCATATTGCTCCCACATTCCGACATGGCAATAGGCTAGATTTAAACACTCGTGTCCTTTTTTTTTTGCGGTATGCGGGTCTCTCACTGTTGTGGCCTCTCCCGTTGCGGAGCGTAGGCTCAGTGGCCATGGCTCACGGGCCCAGCCGCTCCGTGGCATGTGGGATCCTCCTGGACCGGGACACGAACCCGTGTCCCCCACATCAGCAGGCAGACTCTCAACCACTGCACCACCAGGGAAGCCCCACTTGTGTCCTTTGGAGCAGGATTTGCTCTCCACTTTCCATCAGTCTCTACCGCTCCCTGTTGTCCTCCTGGCCAAACCCGCTCCAATCGTCTCTGGTAGTTGTCTGGCTCCTCTGGGCATTTGAGTTTGTGACCCCTGATCTAGACTAGAATACTCACTTTGTGAATGAGGAAATGAGATGTGAAGTAGCAAGGTAATTTGACAGCATCAAGATTAGAACTTGTTTTCCTTAGACAGAGTCCTTTCTCGAGCTCTGGCACCATGTCTATATTATTCTTCAATACTGAAGAATAACAGAACAGCAAGGGCATAGGGATTAGTAAAGAAATGATGCACAGTTTTTAAATAAATTGATAATGTTTTAGTGAGAGCCTGCTATACATTTTATATTTATGCCACATGAGCCATATGTCAAATATTTCATTATCAGACCATGGTTTCAGTTTACCAACCTGGTCATGTAAACTGAATGAATAGAGTTTATTTTCTATATTGGAGAAGTTGGTTGGAGGGTGTATTTTTGAATGGATTTCAGCACAGATGCTGAGTTTCAGTTTTAGGAGCAGAAGTATGTTTTTCTTTTGTAGATAATGGAAGCATCATCAGGCATGTGATAAATGCTTCCTTTGTGGAAGGCCTCCTGTACTCAATACTTTATGTTAAAGAGGGAAAGAGAGCCTGAGAGACTGGAGAGAGAAGTGTAGGCTGGGGCTGACTGAAACTCTGCCACAAGGAGGAATATGCAGAGGCCGAGTGTGTGTCAGTGGTTTAAAGGAATTGATGGTCGGACATCCTCAGAGATAGGAAAGGGTGTCAGGTATACAAATGGGCTGAGTGAAGCAGAGTGTTTATCACTTATTTTTTCTGAAGTGTAATTTCTAGGATGGATCATATAGTTCAAACCCAAGGGGATAAATTATATCCTATTGAATGAAACAACTAACTGGGGGACTTTCAAAAAATAACTTTAATAAACAAAGACTAGTTGGCATTCTTTTTTGAATGAATCTTTACAATGCATAAAACAAAATGTTAGATGAATACATTTCCAGACAGTTATGATTGCTGTTCTTCTTCTTATTCTTCATTCAATAATTATTTATGACAGTTTGCTATGTGTAAGATACCATACTAAGCAGTGTGAGTACTAAGCCATGGAATATCCAATGGTAGAACCACTAGTCCTTGCCCTTGGATTGCTTTCGACCTAGTTGGGCAGTTAAGACAGGAAGGCTGGGAAATTCTGTACAAGACAAGCCCATGTGAGTCAATGTTTTGGCAGTTTAGGGGAAGAGACAGTACTTCTCCTGGCTTGATCTGGAGAAAGACTTTCTCAGGAATGAGGACTAGGGATTTGCATTAGACCTTGAAGGATGAGTAGGATGTGAAACACCAAAGGAATGGTAGAAGTTTCTTTAGAGAGAGCTAGCGGCAGAACAAAGGCCCCCATCAGTGAGCTGTAAGGAGACAAATGTGACTGAAGTACACGAACTTCCTGGCAGAGTGGAAGAGAGAGCTGGACCATTGGAGGGTGCCGAATTTTGAAGGGCCTTGACTCCCAGGCTAGAGAATTTGCATTTCAAAGATATGGTTTCTATAGTTATCAAGGGAGCTGGGTGCCAAGATTAAGTGTACACTTAAAAGTGTCTGGGAAAGGATAACTCTTGGTGGAACTTGTAAAATGCCTTTGCTAATAGTTGTAATTTAGAAGCCCGTTTGCTCAGGAGAGAACCCAAACCTTCCTAAGTAGAAATAACTCCCTAGACTCTCACTTGGAGTCCACTTGGAGACTCCCCAAGGCATAACACACAATGCGCACAGACCAGTGTACCACGTGAAGGGCAAATGCTCAGGGCATTGCCTACCGGGAAAAGAATACAGTTGGAGAATTTTATTTTACTGAAGATAGTCTGAGTCTGGAATGTTATTTTGTTATCAGTCTCCGTAACTGCCTGTGGGAATCACCTTATATTGGAATCCTGATAAAGTGTCTCATGTTACAGGGCACTCACTCAACTACCTTATTTTGAACAGCAAAGTACTATTTGGGGAAAACCCATTAGACTGAAATGACCTCACTCAGTGCTATTTTTATTTGCTCACAGAGGTGTGCTGACATGACGGGTAAAAAAAGAGGCAAAGCAATTTAATACAATTTCTGTTATTATTCCTGGAGGTATGAGTCTGCAGTGGCAGGTACTGCATATAATTTTAAACATGCCTTTTAAAGCAGTACAGTAGGTATTTACATTGTGGATATCACAAATGTATACCTCAGGACAGAAGAAAAACAGCTCTCTAACCTAATATGACTGGAAAGTCATGACTTGTAAATGTTGTTTCTAACAATTTAGACATATGTGAAGATGTGATTTTTAGAGAGCTGATTTCTTAAAGTTTGAGTAGAAATGGAGAGTCTGGATAAAATTGTTTCATGAAAATTACAATATTCCAAAATTAATATATAATTCTATAGGATGCATGTTTTAAAAGATGGACAATTAAATTACTCATATAACCGTTAGGTTTGAACAAGTATTTATCATGGAGGGTCATCATAAAGCAAATTAATTTTTGTCACCTGCTATTCGTTTAAATTTATTGTGCTCCTACTTATTCTTCTTGCTCTTGTTTGAAGTTTAGATATAGCCTCATGACTCTTCCGGTCACTTCCACTTCTTCTGAAAGGTTATGAAACAGTCTCTGTTTAGTCACTCATGTTCTCAGTCCAGGGTATTTACCCCAGACTTCAAATTTTATCCAAGTTACAGCTTCCCCGTCATCCCAGGGCAGGGCTGTTGCAGGCTGGCCATCTGCAGTGGGAGATATCGGGACTCTTCTCTCTCTCTCACTCAGTGCTTCTGTTTCTTCTCCTCTTCAACCAGCTTGCTAACCTTGAAGCACGGTGGCATGTGTAATCAGAGAGAGGAAAGGTTGGGCAGGAAAGTACTCACTATCTTCTGTGGGTTCTGGAAATCTCTCCATCACTGGGAATTGCTCATCTATAATTTTCTTACGTGGGTGACAGCATTTCTCCTGGCTGGTCCCTCACAATGCTTTGCTGGGCTCCTAGGCTTCTGGCCGTACACTTCCAGGTCCTTTAGTTGAGGCCTCTTACTTGCTTATCAGCATTCTTTTTTAAAAAAATTGTGGTAAAAGTATATATAACATAAAATTTACCATTTTAACCATTTTAAAGTGTACAGTTCCATGGCATTAAGTACGTTCACATTGTGGTTGCGCTGTCACCACCATCCATCTCCAGAAACTTTTAGTCTTTCCAAGCTGACTGTGTGCCCATTAAACACTAACTCCCCATTTCCCCTTTCCCAGGCCCCTGGCAACCACTATTCTACTTTCTGTCTCTATGAATTTGACTACTCTAGGTGCCTCATATCAGAGGAGCCATATACTATTTGTCCTTTCATGACTGACTTATTTCACTTAGCATAATGTCCTCGAGGTTCTTCTATGTTGAAGAGTGTGTCAGAATTTACTCCCTTTTAAGGCTGAATAATATTCCATTGTATGAATATACCACATTTTGTTTATCCATTCATCTGCTGATGGATGCCAGTGTGCTTCCACCTTTTGTCTCTTGTGAATAATGCTGCTATGTACATGAGTATTGTACATGTACAAATATCTGTTCAAGTCCTTACTTTCAAGGTTTTTTTTTTTTCCTTTTTAGTATGTTCAAAAGTAGAATTTCTGGGTCGTATGGTAATTTTATGTTTAAGTTTTTGAGAAACTGTCACACTGACTTCCAAAGCAGCTGTACCATGTTATGTTGTGTACCAGCAAGGCACAAGGGTTCCCCACCAACACTTGTTATTTATCTATTTATTTTTGACAGTAAAAAATCCTAATGGGTGTGAAGTAGTATCACATGGTGGTTTTGATTTTTGGTTCGCATTTTCCTAGTGACTAGTAATGTTGAGTGACGAACGTTTCATGTGCTTATTTGCCACTTTGTATTTCTTCTTTGGAAAAATGTCTATTCAAGTCCTTTGCCCATTTTTTAATTGGGATGTTTGTTGTTGAGGATCAGAATTCTTGGTTAGAATCTAAGGAGATCTCATGCTGGCCTCTGTGTGCAGTGTCACCTGGGTCTGGGGAGGACACAGATGGCACATTCCAATTGAGGAACTGAGGAGAGTTCGGTGAAGGGACTCTTCATAGAAGTGTGGGCAGGGTTAAGGAACACAAATAAGGGATGTGAAACACCTGTTAATGGTGTAGGGCCATTATTGCTCCTGGGCTTGGGGGACAAAGGAAGGAAGTAGATGGAGAGCCTAGAGAGACCTATATCTGCAGGAGAGGACTGTCCAGCAGGAGGGGTGGACTTCCCAAGAGCCTCTGTTAACTTTCAGACAGTAGGGAGGGAATGGGGGGAATAAACACACCCTCTTCTCTCTCCTCCCTTGCTCAGCTGGTACCTCCCATTGGGTGAACCTAGCTGGAAGCTTGGTAGATACAGTCTGTAGAGGTCAGCCTCCAGGACACAGAGCAGGATGGTAAAAGGTAGAAGCTGGATCTGGGTTGGTAAACAAGATTTCCAGCATATATGTGTGGAGTTCCTTTGGGTGCACAGGACCTTCTACCATCATGGGAGTGCAGTTGCTTCTCAAGCCACAGCCACTCCTTTGCTGCCCCGGCTGCTTCAACCAGCCTCTTGCCCTTTAGAATTTTCGGGTGTGTGAATCAGTTGCCATTCTACCACATCCAGGAAACACAGGTTACTCTAAGTAATTCTGTTGAGGCTCTTCACCTTAGGCTTGAGGTGAGGGGCAAGTCCCTCCCTGGCCCCTCCCTCTTGTGGGGTGGATGAGGCTCACAGCACACCAATAGCTTTCTCCAATATTCTCCTTTACTGTCTACCTATGCTTTTATGCCCTCAAGAAGAGTGAGGAGAAGGGGTAAACCCACAAAACTACAGGTCTTGGACAGTGTCTCACACCTCATTCTGGAATGTATCAGCTCTGCTCTAGGGACTTCAGCAGAAACTGGGACTGAATGAGTTCAACTTTCACATCCTGTTACAAACATCATATGCAATCTGTATCCCTAAAAGTCTGTGTATTTGGATTAATGTAAATACACTATTTTTCCAAGTCATCTCAATGGGAAATGGGGAAGATTACTTTATACTTGAGGTCCCTTTATATTTGGGGATATATGATATGCTTTCTTTGGAAGCTTTTCTGATATAGAAACACAAGTCAATTAGAATAGCTCATGATTCCCATGAAATTTACTTAGGTATTAATTATCTTTAAAAAGCTAAAAGCTAAATTAGGAAAATAGAAATATTTCAAGTTGGTAAGTTGTGCCTAAATTAAAGTTCCGACTAGAAATATTCTTGTTCAATTCTTTGTAAGTTCAATAGAGTATCTTCCTTGGAATAAACAATTTCACATCTGATTTGTTTGTACTTTTAAATTTTTTCTAATCGTGAAGACCTAATTTTTGCATTTACTTTAGAATGAGTTTTAAGCCATTTTCTTCTTCACGTGTATGATCACTCCAAGCAGATATGTTCTAGGAACACATTTCCCTATCTTGTCAGAGTTTCAGTGGAGAAAAGAGGATGCTGTCATCTGCATTCAGAGACAAGGTATTAAGCTGTCATTTCTCAAAGCATTCTCCTAATACTTGTCCCATAATTTTCAGGTTTTAGATGGCTTTAGTGGAACTCTGGAGCTTTAACTTGTGACACATATCCATGACTCTAATAAATTACAAATATTAAATTTTGTTCTTTCTGGTGCAGATGTGTTGTCATTTTGCTTTCTTTTCACTTATAACTTACATATCTCTTATAACTCCAGCCTTCTTTCTGTTATTGATGTAGTTTCCTGTACTACCATTTTAGGTAAAGCCTTTCCTGTTCTCCCTTGTGAATCTCCTAAGAATGAACCCATTTTGAGAACCAGTGGTTCTTGGAGTGTGGGGCGGGGGGAAGGGGCCAGGATGGATAGGTGGAGTACAGAGCATTTTTAGGGCAGTGAAACTGTTCTGTATGATATTGTAATGGTGGATACATGACATTACGCATTTGCCAAAATCTATAGAATTATACAACACAGAGAGTGAACCATAATATAAACTATGGATTTTAGTTAATAAATGTGTATCAATATTGGTTCACATGCCACACATTGGTAAATGTTCCACAGTAATGCAAGATGTTAATAACAGGAGAAACTGCGGGGGGCGGGGGGAAGGGGAGTATATGGGAACTCTGTGGACTTTCTGCACAACTTTTCTGTAAATCTAAAACTGCTTTAAAAAATAAAGTCTGTTAATTAAAAAAAAACTTTTGCTTGTGAAGATCGGTTATGTGCCTAGCAACTTTACCTTTGCAGAATCTCTTTGGTGAGCATACTCTTTTCAGGCTTACATAATACAGTTAAAACAAAAAATAGCACTCCTCTCAAAGAGAAATAATCAGTTGAACAAATCGGTAGTTATCAGAATGCAGACTGTAGCACATCCTGTTTTTCTAACGTCTCTAATTTACTAGTAAAGCAACCCAAATTGCACAGAGGAAAGGAGGACATTGCTTGCTTTTAATGCTGCGTAAATTGTGTTAGGGCCCCATTAGAACACTGGAGGACAGTCTTTAGTACACCAGATTCTAGCATTTTGAAAAAGTCTTGTATGGAGAGCAGGTGGGGCAGGAAGGGGAGAGGGGAGGCAGAGGGCAAGAGGGAAAGAGAGAGAGTCTGTGCTTCATTCTATTACCTGAAGGAGACTCAACTGTAAAATAATTTTAGTGTCATTTTTTTGTGCTCACTGAATACCAAGTACCGACTCTGTACCTGGCCACTCCCACTTCCTCTTTCTGGTCTTGGTGTTGAAGCTCAATTGGCAGCTGAGTGGTTTCTTCTGGTCTGCTGGTCAACCTCTAATCATCAGAAGTGATAGGTGATGACATTCCCTTCTTAACCTGCAACAGAGCTGCGTCCACACACACTGCACTGTTCCAGTTCTAAACAGTGGATAGTAGAAACGGTCCTCTGTTAAAGAAGCTTGCTCTCAGCTCTGGATGACCTTCCTCATTCACACCCAAAAGAGGACTTTTCATGACCCTGCATATGTCAGTGTCTGTTTCAGACAGACAACTCCACAGGCCGGGAACTTGAATCTCTTCAGTGCTGTGTGTGAAGGGGCTACCTGGATTCTGAAATTTAACTAGGTTAGATCTAATAGGGTGCATTATAGGTTTGAGGTAGCATGCCATTCCTGATCTCCATGTCCCATTCCCTCAAAGTGGAGCCATCAGAGAGAAAAAAACAGAAGAAAAGAGGACTTGCATTAGTCTGACGAAGTTGTGCCCCATGCAGTGAAATTTCAGGAGCTGCAAAAAGGGTCTCTTTAGGGCTTCCCTGGTGGCGCAGTAGTTGAGAATCCGCCTGCCAGTGCAGGGGACACGGGTTCGATCCCTGGTCTGGGAAGATCCCATAAGCTGTGGAGCAACTAAACCCGTGCGCCACAACTACTGAGCCTGTGCTCTAGAGCCCACGAGCCACAACTACTGAGCCCGCGTGCCTAAAGCCTGTGCTCTGCAATGAGAAACCTGCTCACTGCAACGAAGAGTAGACCCCACTCACCACTACTAGAGAAAGCCCGCGCGCAGCAACGAAGACCCGACATAGCCAAAAATAAATAAATAAAATTAATTAATTAATTTTTTTTAAAAAAGGGTCCCTTTGCTCCTGTCCCCCCTCCCCTCCCAAAAAGTATACTGAGGGCTGGTTCCTTTAATTCTATAATTAATCATGTGTTTAGTAACACTTGGATCAAGGATGGCCTTATGTTAAAGTATAAATATCTCAAGGGTGTTACTTTTTTCAATCATAGTCTTTACAGTGAATGAGTTGCTGAGCTCAGATATTGATAAGGCAAATGGAGCAGAAAGTCTCATTTGGGTGGGAGTGGTGGAGAGTGATTCTAAGGGACACAGGAAATGAAAACTGAAGTCAATGAAAGAGAAACTGTACTTGTTTATCCAGTTTTACCTGGGAGTTTCCTTGAGAAGAGTTGAGCAGGATGTGTGCGAATTATATGAGTGTGTGTTTGTGTGTGAGTCTGCACGTGTGTGAGACGTGTATGTATTAAAGGGTATTGTGGAAGGTTGGGCTAGGAAATGACAGTTGGGAAGAGCCAGACATCTAATGTACTCTTTTTAACTAACATACATCTTCTTGGAATGATGCTAGGTTCCCTGGAGATTTTACGATCATGAGTGCTGAGTCTGTGAGAAGTGTGTGAGTGGTGTGTGTGTGTGTGAGTGGTGTGTGAGTGGTGTATGAGCAGGTTGCGTGTGTGTGAGTGGTGTGTGAGCAGTGTGTGTGTGTGAGCGGTGTGTGAGCAGTGCGTGTGTGTGAGTGGTGTGTGACCAGTGTGTGTGTGTGAATGATGTGTGTGTGTGAGTGGTGTGTGAACAGTGTGTGTGTGTGTGAACGGTATGTGAGCAGCGTTTGTGTGTGTGAGCGGTGTGTGTTTGTGTGTGTGAGTCTGCACGTGTGTGAGACGTGTATGTATTAAAGGGTATTGTGGAAGGTTGGGCTAGGGAATGACAGTTGGGAAGAGCCAGACATCAAATGTACTCTTTTTAACTAACATACATCTTCTTGGAATGATGCTAGGTTCCCTGGAGATTTTACGATCATTAGTGCTGAGTCTATGAGAAGTGTGTGAGTGGTGTGTGTGTGTGTGTGTGTGTGTGTGTGTGTGCGGTGTGTGAGTGGTGTATGAGCAGGTTGCGTGTGTGTGAGTGGTGTGTGAGCAGTGTGTGTGTGTGTGAATGGTGTGTGTGGGGGGTGGTGTGTGAGCAGTGTGTGTGTGTGAGTGGTGTGTGACCAGTGTGTGTGAACGATGTGTGTGTGTGAGTGGTGTGTGAGCAGTGTGTGTGTGAACGGTATGTGAGCAGCATGTGTGTGTGTGAGTGGTGTGTGTGTGTGTGAGCGGTATGTGAGCAGCATGTGTGTGTGTGAGCAGTGTGTGTTTGTGTGATTGGTGTGTGAACAGTGTATCTGTGTGTGTGTAGGCGGTGTGTGTGTGTGTGAGCAGTGTGTGTGTGTGAGCCATGTGTGTGTGAGTGGGTTGTGTGTGTGTGTGTGAGCGGTGTGTGTTTGTGTGAGTGGTGTGTGTGTGTGAGTGGGGTGTGTGTGTGTGTGAGTGGTATGTGATCAGCATGTGTGTGTGTGAGCAGTGTGTGTGTGTGAGGGGTGTGTGTGTGTGAGTGGTATGTGAGCAGTGTGTGTGTGTGAGCAGTGTGTGTGTGTGTGAGCTGTGTGTGTGTGAGCGGTGTGTGTGTGAGTGGTGTGTGTGTGGTGTGTGAGCCGTGTGTGTGTGAGCGGTGTGTGAGCAGTGTGTGTGTGTGAGCAGTGTGTGAGCGGTGTGTGTGTGTGAATGGTGTGTGTGTGTGAGCGGTGTGTGAGTGGTGTGTGTGTGTGAGCAGTATGTGAGCGGTGTGTGTGTGTGTATGTTTGTGAATGGTGTGTGTGTGTGAGCGGTGTGTGAGCAGTGTGTGTGTGTGTGAACGGTGTGTGTGTGTATGTTTGTGAATGGTGTGTGTGTGTGTGAGCGGTGTGTGAGCAGTGTGTGTGTGTGTGTGAGCGGTGTGTGTGTGTGAGCGGTGTGTGTGTGTGTGTGAGCAGTGTGTAAGCGGTGTTTGTGACAGCGGTGTGTGTAGGGAGGCAGGCAGTACACAGTGATGCTTTCGTGGATGTCCAGCACACCACTTTTATATAAGCACCATTTGTCTTTGCTTGATCTCTAGCCTGCTACATAGCAATGTATTTACTGCCCATTCAAACCACTTCCTCCTATTACGGTGGCCTCCTATTTCTGTGGGAACATAGAAAATCAGGAGTGTGGATGATATTGCATAGGGAAAGCTTTTATCCCCACTTGGTTTAAACCTAACCAAGAAGTTGGCTGTAGAGCACCTCCACAGACAGCTGATCCAGTGACTTAAAATGAACCTGCGCCTATACCCCAACCCTCCACGATTAAGATATGCTCATTCACCCAATCCAAAGTGTACAACTCCTTCACTTCTATTGCCTCACCCTCTTACAACCTTTATCAAACAGATGACACACTCAAAGGGCTAATTGAAGAAGAGTTTACAAAGATGTGGTGGGAAGGGAACCAACAAATGATGGTGAATCACTCAGGGACTAGCCACAGAAGGAAACATTGCCACCCTTAAGCCTAAAAGGGCCAGAGGAGAGAGAGTTTGTTCTTGGAACTCTGGATGAGGGGCCTCCCTACAGGAGTTGTGGTTAGGGGTAGAAGAAACTCAAGCACTTCAAGACCTTGGCCTGTCTGGGAGAGAGAAGGGGAGGAATCAACATCCTCTCTTCAGCTGGTCCCTTCATTGGCAGAACCCCAAGAGCAGCATGAGGACGAGGGCCCGTAGAGGTGGGCTTCCTGGGGCACAGAGCAGTGCAGAGAAAGATGAAGAACGGTTTGGGAGGGATGAGTAGGAAATAGTACCACCTCAGTTTCCCCATCTATAAAATGAAGATGATGTAGACTGCCAGGATTAAATATAATGATCTATATAAGCACTTATTATGCACCTACAGCGTAATAAGTACCCTGTAAATGTAGGCTAGTAGTAGTAATAGTAAGAGTAGGATATTTTTACTACATTTTAGCTGTACCATCCCTAACTGGCTCTACCTGTACCTCAATAACTAACTTCCATTTCATATCCCAACATTATTATGGAGTAGACTTAAGTAAGAATTGTTTGTTTTGTCACAGTCATACCTGTAGTTGTGAATATATAACTACATGCCTTCTTAATTGATGGAAATGTGCAGGGTTGTAATTTACTTAATATTTCAACTGTACAGAATTCTGTAGATTAGACACATAGGGCATTGCAGCCCTAATGGATATGCATAGGAAGAAATAGTCTGTTCTTTTCTTAATTTATACCACAATGCAGATTTTGGAAAGGAGGGGATGGGCCATGAACTTCAAGTTTAATGGATAGATATGGCTATGAAAGTTATATAGAACCCACTTTCCCTGTTTTCTGCCCTACCTCCTATCTTTGTGTGAGAGTGTATGCATGTGTGTATCCACAGAGTGTGTGAGTTTGAGAAAGAAAACAGAGATATAGATGCCTAAGGTAGTGCAGTTACAAAGAGCTAGAAGGTCTATTGAATTGTTAATTATATTTTTGTTTGGAGCAAGTTATTACATGCCCAAATTGACATCTGCACTGTTAAATTACCCAAAGTGTTATCTCCAATAACCTTTGACCTCCCAGAGTTGATGGTAATTTCATGCCGAGAGTAGAATCTTTTTTGTGCATCCATAGTGTATCTTAGATTACCTGTAAGAAAGGTGGTGCCAGAATGGTTAAGGGGTGTGGTTTCAGTTTCGTCCCAGTTCAGTAGATTATAATTGCAATGCTTTGCACCCCATAGATAGTTAGTGCAGTTATGTCTGCTTAATTTGAAGTTTTTGAAGGAAAAACTGAGATTCAGTTTAACTAGAGATAGTCCCTTCTCTCCCCGGCCAATTTAGTGAGCTCAGAGTTGACAATGTAATGCTCTAGTAGCATTATGCACTTGTCAAAATTACTTTGACATTTAATATTCATTTGCGGGGTCTTCTGTGTGGTCAGGGAGGCCTAATATAATACACATTGAAGGGATCAGAGAAGTCATATGGTTTAAACCCTCATTTTATGAACTGGGAGACTGATGCCCACAGGGGCTAAGTGAGTTATTCAGGTCACAACGTTGGTAAGCTAGAGAACAACTAGAAATCACTTTACTTACTCAGTTTTTACTTTGGAGACTTTTGTTGAAAAGAATCATTCGAATTTTCTTTTAAGCCTTCTTTTATGAAGACTGTGTCCTAATTTGCTTATTTAATCAAAGATATTTATTAATCTTCTATTATGTGCCTATATGCCAGGCACGATGTTATACAAATGTAAAAGCAAAAACTGAGTGCTGTATACATCCTCTCATTTATTTAATGGTAGGAGAACCCTGTAATAAAGATGCCTCTAACACCAACAAGGGGTGACTGAGATCAGACTCTGCAGGCATGGTGGCTGGTACATGAGTCTGAGTCAATTTTGCTCTCTAAAGACTATTGGACCGAGAGAAGACTAGGGTAATGATAATTTAGCTAGTAAGCCAATTATTAACTTAGTTAAGCTAATTAACTTTTCAGAGCCTTAAGTCTTCTATAGACTCAGCAAACTTTGTTAGTAAAAACTTGGGCTTTGAAGGCAGAAAGGCATGGTGGCTTTTCTGTTTCCTAGCTATGTAACCAACTCACAGAGGAATAATAGCTCTTATATAGGGTTGTTTAGAGGATGAAATGAGGTAACCTGCATTAAAGTATGCGATGTTTATTCCCTTCCTACTGCATCCGTAAGTTGGGGATAATACTGCACAACCTGTCTACCACACAGGATTGTGATTGCCATGGAGACGATGGATGGGAAAGGGCACTGTAAACAATGAAACATTACACTTATAGAGGGATTTAAAAAAAATCCCTCTAGTTATTTTAATATGTTTTTTTTTCGGTACGCGGGCCTCTCACTGTTGTGGCCTCTCCCGTTGCGGAGCACAGGCTCCGGACGCGCAGGCTCAGCGGCCATGGCTCACGGGCCCAGCCGCTCCGTGGCATGTGGAATCTTCCCGGACCTGGGCATGACCCCGTGTCCCCTGCATCGGCAGGCGGACTCTCAACCACTGCGCCACCAGGGAAGCCCCAATATGTTTTCTATTGAAGTTTAATATGTATACAGAAAAGCACACACATCATTAGGGTACAATGCCATGAATTTTACAAAGTAAATATACTCATGTAACCAGACCCATATCATAAAATGGAGCATCCTAGAAGGCCCTGTGGCACCCTTTCCCAGTCATTCCCTCACCACAAAGATGATTATCCTGACGTCTAACACCGTAGATTAGTTTTTCCTATTCTGGAAATTTTTATAAATGGAATCATACAAAATGATCTCTTTCATTTCTGGCTTCTTTAGCTCCCATTATGTTTGAGAGGTTGATCCATTTGTTCCACGCAGTTGTAGTTCATTCATTCTCATGGCTTTAGAGTATTCTGTTGTATGAATATACCACAATTTATATATTCATTCTTTAGATGATGGACATGTGAGTTGTTTCTAATTTTTAATAACTTATATGAATAGTCCTGCAATGATCATTCTTATACATGTCTTTTGAGAACATACATGTGCATTTTTGTTGTATATGTATCTTGGAGTGAAATTGCTGGATGACAAGGTGTACCTATATTTGATTTTAATAGATACAGACAAATCATTTTCCAAAGTGATTGTACCAATTTACACTTCCATAAATAGAATATTTTTTAACATCAGTAAAATTATGTTAAATCCATAGTAGGATTTTATAGAAATATAGTTTGGATCATGTGAAAAATGGGCATGTGTTTTTCTCTGTTGTTGACATCCTATTTTAGTTTTGCTCTTAAATTGCACGGAATAGAACCTCATTTCTATTAACTTAGCTTGTGGGAAGGGGTTTGCTATTGTAAAGGTTCATTTGCACTTGAAATTAGAAAAAGCTGAACTGTGTAGTTTTAGAAAGGCCATAAATATTCAGTCTCCAGGCTGTGGGATCTTGAGTGTCCTGCTGTTTAGGCTTGCTTCTTCCTGTAAGATATGCTGGTATCCTGAGGCGCAGTCCATCCTCCCTGGGCCCATGTTCAGCAGGCAGTTATCACAAGTACTGCTGTGAGCCAGCATCCATTCTGACTGTTCCAATTGGTTTCTCCCTTGCCATGTGCTTTGTTAAACATTTGATTATCACCTCTACTTAACAGGACCTATTCTTTGCAATCAATTGTCAGGATTTCCAGCCTTCTATCTGAACTATGTACCATTCCTAACCCAATCAACCTCTGGAAGCTACCTGCTCCAGTCAGTGGACGCATGTACCAGCCAGCCTTCTAGATTCAGGGGTTGAAAGATACCCATTGTTTATGATAGATGCTAGATGAATTACACAGAATCATAAGAAAGTCATATGAAAATTTTAGCAATCATTATTTTGAAATAATAATGAGAATTTTTTTATAATAAACATCTTAATGCAGACCTCTACTAAGACTTGCCAGTTTTTTTTTGATCTTTATTGCTGAAAAAACAAGGGGTAGAGCTTGCCATTTTGTGCTAACTTAGCCTATGCTGGTTCAACTAGTGTTGAAGTAAGGAATCTATTTATTGTGGGGGGCAAGGAAGACAGGTCTAAACAGTTCTGCACTTAATGGTCAAATGAATGTATAATACAGGTGCTTCTTATGGAACCCAAGCTATGAAACCCATTCCTGAAACTGCCACATCTTGGAGTTACTTTCTGGAATCTCTTGTTGGTTCAACAGGTTTAGTTGTAGCCAACTAAACCTGTTCTGTATTAGTTCTGTATAGCCAGAAACGTACGCTCTTGCTTCTAGCTTTTAGATTCTCTCCTCAAGATAGAGTACCTACCTATTTCACCTCATCTGCCTTCTGGTATTAGAGGTAATTTCTCCTGGGCACCTTCTTGGCCCAACTTATGCTTAATATTTTAAACTAATGCCCACTTTGTCATCATCTAGGTGGTTTGCAGAAGAATATGCAGCCTAGGCAAATAATTTCTTACTTTGCATTCTTTATACAGACCTTTACAAGTATTTCCGCAGCACTTCTGAACTGGAGGTGGAGCCATTACAGTGTTGTGGTTGGACAAAGTTGGGCTTCTAATGAGTCCAGGTTGTTCTTCAAGACCTCTTTCCACCACGGCACACAACTGAAGATCCTAATTAGAGACTCCATTAGAAAGGACTTGGCCTAGTCTGTAACAATTTATACATGTGATGCTTTTCTGAAAGTGAAGTGATTAATATTAATCAGTGCATGCATAAGACCAGAAAGTCTTGTTCTCATATTATTAAACTAACAGAGTAATTAAAAATTGGAACTAAAATGTCATTTCACTGCTGTATTCCTATAAATTAAATTAAACTTTACACAATATTTAAGGCTTCAATGTAATATATTTAGCATTCTTTTTAAAGCAAGTCTGGAGCTAGGCCTATTTCTATAAATGTTCTGCTCAGCAGCTAGCCTTTTGTGGAAACAGTAGATTTTAAACACTTGGTTTATTTAAATTACTCCTCTTTTCACTTTCAAGAAAGTTTGAGAAGCCTTACAAGGAAGTTTAGTGGATTAGTCATTCAATTTAGTGGATCATTCACAATGTACCAATGCCAGGGAACATTTAACTGATTAAAATATTCTGAATGAATTTGTCATTTGAGAGTACTCTTTGAATGAATGTCCTTGTTATACTGAGTGTATTCTACTGATATTATTTAGGCTTCCTTCCAATATTAATTCATAAGAGGCTTTGGCTGACTTATCCATAGAATGTGTGTCCAGGTTAAGTCCATGATGTATCTGGTTACAGAATTTTTGTGGTTCTTGAGAGAAATACAGGGATTTAATGGTCAGTATTGTTTATAAAATCTAGGGTGGTAATGTTTAAAGGTTAAATTTAGTGGGAAGATTAATTTTACAACTATGTTTAGGTAGCAAACCTTAAATAGTGGAAAAGATAGATTCTGTAAAAAATCCATAATATTTATAACCCAAGTATTTAAGAATATATGAGTCTCAGTCTTAAATACAAAAAATCTTAACTTCCAGCATTGCTTATCAGCATAAGCACCTCCTGCATCCTTTCGTATAAGAGGTTTCTTAAGAGAGAATAGATTTGCCATGTGAGACTGATTATTTGAAATCTAAGTTCTGTTTCCAATTTCAGATTCTTAAAAAGGTCCGGCTTGGCCAGTGGACACAAAAGTGCTTACTAGTAAATTAGCTGTTGCTGGAGAACATGAAAGGAAATCATGAGGCCATTAACACATCTAGAAATAGTCTTTTTCTAGCCTTCAGTTCCTAAAATAGCTTAGTGAAAATAAAATATTCAGATAAGGTAGGGTAGGTAGGTGAGTTTTTAAATTATTTTCTTTTTAAGCTGTCCTCCCTTCCCACCCTCCCTCATTTCCACCACTCCTTTATTTCTCTTTCTCCATGTGTGCTAACTTAAAACTTCGCATTTAAGACCTTCCTGGTGCTAAGTGATGGAAACAGTGAAGTACACACATTATTTTTGCATATGCAATGAGTGAAAAAGAAGGGAAATTATAGCAAATTCACCATTAGATTTCAAAGGTTAAAATGTCCTTCCTGTACCAGCATTTGATGTGACTTTCAGTGGAACACACCCACTCTGTTGATGGGGAAGGAAAGTTCTCCTTCAGGGGCTGAAATGGAGACTATGCTTTATTTTCACCCTGAGAGTCCCTCTAGGCCAGTGCTTGAGAAAGATCTTTATTTCCTTCATTTGTTTATTTCTTCAATACAGAATATTTATTGACTGCCCACCTATGTTTGGCACTGACTTCGGTTCTGGGGTCCTGCCCACAAGATTGAAGTGTTAAGGAAGAGGAAGACGTTAATTAAAGACACACATAAATATCAACTGACACAATGGGATGAAAACCTATGTGTTGCCATGAGAGTGTGCAACATGAGGGAGGTGGTCAGGGAAGCCTGAGACTGGTTAATTGGGCAAAGGGGGCAGAGAAGGTGGCTCCAGGCACATCTCCTGAGGAGGGGGAGGTTAAGGCTGGTGGCCGGGAGAGTGAACTGTCACACACAGTGATGCCAGAAGATGCAGGGGACTGGAGGCTTCTTTTCAGCCAGGCAGATGGTGCACATTTCTTCAACTCAGACTGTCCCTTTTCTAATAAAAAGATGGGAGCATCCACATCTGTACAACACAGCCCATGTGTGTGTGTAATAGCGACTTAATAAATACCTACTGAAATAGGAGAGCTGGTTAAGGCACTTATGCCAACAGTTGTAGAATGCTTAACACATTCAGAGATGATTCCTGTGTGTCTGGAGAAGAATATTTTAAACACAGAGAAGAGAGAGTCAGTTTAACAGTTTCTTTCCTTCAAAAGAAGCAACATAAAAGGATGGGGGTTGTTAAAAGTAGGAGTGAAATGTTTGATGACAGAAAACATGAGAAAATTACGTTAATGATGTTGTGATTCAGAAGTAAGTTATTGCTGTTGAGAGTGATAATGGCATTGATTTTATGAAGAAGGGCTCTTCTTTTTTCCCATTAAATGTCAGTGTGTGTGTATGTGTGTGTGTACATGTGTATGTGCATATTTGAGGCCAAATTAAATTTTTGTAAAAGCGGGTAGGGTTGCCAGATTTAGTACATAAAATATAAAATGCCTAAATTTGAAATTCAGGTAAATCAAAGAATAATTTTTCATATACGTAGGTCCCAAATACCCTACAAGAGGGACATTTTCCTCTAAGAACTTCAGGGCTAAGTTGTCCATTTTCCCATATTTTAAACCATTGCTTATACACTGTTTACGTTTGTATTTATTTATTCTCAGTTCATTCCTGCCGCATATATTTTTAGACTCTGAATTTTCTCAACAGTCTGGAACCTCTGGTGTGTGTGCAGGTACATGATGGAGGACCCCTTTCCTGCTGATTTATAGATGAGGCTCTGCCTCCTTGCTCTGGGCTTCTGTCTCTCCAGTGTTAATATTCCAAGAATGAGACTGGAGCATTTTGCTAACCGTGGTGCCCTTCGGAGCATTGAAACAGAGGGCAGCTTTTGCTACAAAAACCTCGTAGAATGATTGTTGATCTGCCTTCTAAAAACTGAGTTGTACCCCAAAGCCTCTAACCAGTTTCATAAGGCATCTGCTTCTTCTTCATAAGAAGGTCTTTCAGGTGAGCAATGGGAACTCTTGTAGCTTTGCAATGCCAAGTAAACAGCTCACTGTGTGTAGATACCATGAAATAGAAATAGATCTATGAAGATAAAGATTAGAAAGTAATCTATACAAATGAAATTTTTTGCTTCAGGTGGGAGAATTTTAAAATGTTTCTCAATATTGATGATGATGTTGATGAATTAAAAAAATAGAATCAGATTAGGAGACATGAACGAAGCTACAATATAAATAATGGACTGTTTTTCTAAAGAGGAAAGTAGAAATTTAAAAACTGGGATGTGCCTATGGAGATTGACGTCAGATGAAACAGTGTCTATAAGAATGTTTTGTGAACTATGAAGTATTCATACCCCTGCAATTTAAAGGCAACACATTATTAGAATTAATACATTCCCTAAAATGAGTAAATTTTTGTGCTTTAAATGTTAAGACATTTTGAATGAAAATTGTAGACCGTCAAAGCCGGCAGATGGCATTGAAGATCAGCTGGGCTCTTATTTCACTGATGTGGCTTAGAAAAGGGCAATGATTTGTCTTAGGGTCATCTGGCTGATTAGAACCTGGTAGAGAATCCAGATATCAAGATGAACTCTCTACCGCTCTTCCTATTTCACTTAGCTA
The DNA here is from genome assembly GCF_059928025.1 of Delphinapterus leucas. NCBI lineage: Eukaryota > Metazoa > Chordata > Mammalia > Artiodactyla > Monodontidae > Delphinapterus > Delphinapterus leucas. The sequence goes on along the minus strand of NC_143136.1, from coordinate 37,511,623 downwards.
CGTCAGTTTTGACATTTCCACTATGGGGCTCAAATCTGTGTTGCTGAAACTTTCGTAGAAGGAACGGGTTATTTGGCATATTTCACACATAGCACAGATTATAGTCCAAAGGGATTTCATGGTGTATTAGATTCCTGAGGCTGCTATAACAAATTGTCACAAACTTGGTCACTTAAAACAACAAAAATTTATTTTTTCAAAGCTCTGGAAGCCAGAAGTCTGAAATAAGATGTCAGCAGGGCTATACTCCCTCCAGAATCTCTAGGGGAGAATCTGTTCCTTGCCTCTTCCAGCTTCTGATGGCTGCTGGCATTCCTTGACTTGTGGCTGCATCACTCCAGTCTCTGCCTCTGTCTTCACATTGCCTTCTCCTCTGTGGTCTGTGTATCTTATCCCTTCTGCCTTTCTCTTATAAGGATACATGTGATGGCATTTAGTACCCACCAGGATAATCCAGAATAATCTCCTCATGACAAAATCTTCAATTTATTCACATCTGCAAAAATTACCATATAAGGTAATATTCAGAGGTTCTAGGGGACTGGTATCTTTGGGGGTCACCATTCAGCCCACTACACACAGTAAGGAAATAAAATTCCTTAGAAACCTAGAAATTGAACCAAAAATTGTCCTACCCCCCCTCATTTGTCTGTATTCTCTTCTGATAACTACTAGCTGTTAATTATAAAGTGGTGTTGGAGGTCAAGAACCCATACAGAATAGCAGAAATTACCAGTCTCAACAGAGACAACTAACGTATATGTGTGTGATTCAATACATGTATTAAAAAGTACATGTATTGTACCAGCAAAAGAGCCCACTGATGTGAAGTTTCACTGAAATGGTGCAAAGAAAAGATGTTAATTAAATATCACTATTTGTGTCAGTGGAATGTTAGCCCTCTCTTTATGAGTCAGTTATGCTGATTTCATCGAAACCTTAAAAGTATAGGTTTAGCACCTAGCTGTACTAAAGATTTCTATAACTGTTTTCATCAGGAAGTTGTTTAAAGTTCCAATTCCACTCCTCATTCTCCACAACCATTGATACGTCCTAATTTATTTATAATTTACACCCTGACTACCTCCAAAAAATATAAAGTGGCTTATAAAAAAAGGAATATGCAACTAGATATAAAATTTCAGATAATTGTTGAGGGAGACGAAAACAAACATGCTTTCCCAAACCTAGGCTAATATATTCATTGAGAATGAGTACTAATACTTACTTCTAAGCTCCCTGGCAGCCAAGGCAAAAGGGGTCTCCAAGAGCAAAATATAATGCTTATTATTTCAGTGTTTACTTTTACTGCTTCCCCCCTTCCCAAGCTGAGATTCTTATAGAAATATTAGTAATCAGGTCCAGTTTTAGTTATTAACTCCAGAAGCAAATTTAAATTTTGATTTTCAATCACAATAAACTCTTCCCAATTTTTATATGCTCTATTACGTTTGCTTGAATAATTCTTTGGTCCTGGTTTTGGATTTTATACAGTGATATTGAAAATCAATCTGTGATGGTAAGTGCTATGACTAAACAAGACGTCATCATCCTTTATCTGTGGGCATTTTATTGAGACGGGTGCTTTTCCCTCAAGGTCGTTTTTTGTTTCCAGCTGAATCCCATTAATTGATTCAAGGTACCCTTTGAATAAATCTTACCTGGAGACTCTAACCATGTCTGTGTACCATCCTTATAACTATTACACTGGGAGGTGGTTTGCTGTTTTATTCAGCCACAGCTTAACTGAAAATCTTTTGACTTTCACTAAGAAAATCTGAGAAAGCATTCCATAGATAGTCAGAACGGAAGGCAAATATGGGCAGTGATTAGACCAATTATAGATAAATGGGTAAGGAAGCTGTGAGGATATGCATCAGATGAATCATTGTCAGACACCAGTAAACCAGCACAATTGGGGATTTAGACAACTTTGTGGGCTTAATGCATCATTTTATATAGCTAAACCAAATTAAAATGATATTTTGTGTGAACATTAAACTTTTCTTTCTTGAGGCTGAATACTGTAGGGGATTTGGCATAATGGGTTTACTAATTTTCAGCCCAAGTAGTTCACACCTCTTTTGAGATCTTAAAGTAATTTGTGGCCAGTTGAGCATGTGCAACTGTGAAGCAGTGAACTCTGCTTTCTTCGTGGCCACAGCTTTTGCCCCTAATTCCTCTGGCCTGTTTCACCCTGTGTATTATTGCTTCCAGGCTGAACCAGGAAAAAGAGTGTTGAGAACTGGTGTGCTACCTATGAGGACATGCTCTGGTTTAGAGATTCTCCGGCTATCTTAGGTAGAAGAGTCTGAATTAGAAAGAAAAGTGACATGTGTTTCAAAGGAATGGAAACTCTTAGGCTTTAACTATAGTTTATCAATTAAGAGCATAGCTCTGGCTCAAGCGTCAGACTGCTTGAGTTCGAATTCAGATTGCTCCATTTACCATCTGTGTGACCTCCGTCAAGTTATTTTTCCAATCATGTCTCCTCATCCAAAAAATGGACACAATGATAGGACCAGAAGTTAGTGGATTCTGGTTAGAATTAAATGTACTAATATGTGTAAAGCAGTGATTAGCACAATGCCTGGCACATGATAAGCTCTCAAAGGTATTAGCTCTTTTTTAAAATTTTTGTTGTTTATGTTATCTTCATTATTATTATGTGGGAAAGTTTGTGCTGAATAATAAATGATACTGGATTTTTTTTTAGAGAGAATATGTGATAGCATCTGTAATGAGTGCATAAACAATTCTTGCATTCCCCCAAGTACCTCATTTATTTTAAATGAAACATTCATGACTCAGTTCAAATGTACAAGTAGATTAGCCTTTGCAAATAATCCATTTAATACCGGCTACAATATGTGGCAATTGTTTTAAAGTCCTTGATCACTGGGAGATGTGCAGAGGACATCTGTCTGTGTAAATTGCCTTCTTTTTTATTTCATCAACTCTGAAAACGTAGGTTGATTGCAGGAATTTTTTTTCCCCCAAAGATTTTTGAATCTTATGTAATTTTGTGTAGCTGTAGCCAGTGAAGTTATCCTTATTGCTTTCTCTGGCAAAGTCACTGAGTCATTTTGTCTTAATGTTTCAGAATTTATTGTCTGCTTTACCCTTGGCACTTACATGTTCAGAGGCTCAGAAGAAAATAAAATGAAGGAATTCTTTGATTTCCACCCCACTAGAAACAGGGTGGCCAAAAAAAAAAAAAAGTGACAAGATATATATCATGTCTTCCTTTTATTTCATTAAATCTGAAATCTTGGGAAGATTCTGGCTTCCTGTTGGGCATCTTGCTGCTCTTGCTCTATATCTACTATCTTATCTAATCTATATCATTCGTTTTAGGGGCACAAAAGAGTTTAGCAGGATTACAAAAGCAGAATAAAGTATCATTGGCAGATATATTTACAGGAGTGGGAAGTGGTAACTACTTAGCAAAAGAAATCCAAAACATTGTTTCATAAAGTATAATTTTTCACAAATTCTTCACGATTTAAATAATCACTTGAAAAATCAGAAAGCAAAATTTATTTGGCCTAAATCTAGTTGGTTTGTAGAAAATCTTGTTTGTTATGGCGAGCAATTAATTAAGAGCTGTTAAGAAATCACTAAGAGATATATTGACTGTTTCTTGGTATGGAAATGGTTAATTTCTTTAACAAATATTTACTGAGTGGGTTAGATACTGTTTTAAACACTGGTAATACAAATGGTGAATAAAATGATCTACAGTCCAATGGGGGAGACTGACAGTTCCAAGTTAACAAATAAATAAAAATATAATCACATATGTAATACAGGTAGTGCAAGACAATGAGGGGTGGTCACTGTGATGATGGTGGTGGTGCTAGTAGTAACCTACCTTAACTAGTGTGCTCAGAGTATTGTGCTAGACAAATGAAGTCATTGCAGCATGTTCAAAACATTGGAGCCAAAATTTTGGGTGCAATTTGTGGCCAGTTGAGCATGTGCAGCCTTATGTGACTATCTCTCTGAAGGTAAACTTATCTTACAACTTCATCTGACAAGACCTTTTCAAGATTACAATGGATTTTATCTGCTGGAAAACATTTAGGTGAAATGTACAGTGAGCCTGAGATGTGGATTAAAAACAATTTTTTTTTTATTACTTTCAAAATTGCTACTGTGGCCTGTATAATACCTTGTAAAATAGTGACATGAATGTCTCGCTCAGTGGGCAGGCAGATGCTGTTGGGAAGGGACAGATGAATGGTTCCAGTTGGTAGCAGCACCTTTGAAGTTCTGGCTGATCAATAGAGTCTTACACTTTTAGGATCAAGGTGGGAGCAGCTAATTAACAGGAGAGCAGGCTGAAAAAAGAGTAAAAGATCTACACGTTAATGTTACTTGTGTTGTTCACAAAAAGCAAACCGGTTTTCTGTGAGAAAACTGTTTCCCCCTAACTTGAAAGCGTTAAGAATTTGTTCACCCTTGAGCTTTCTTTGATATGCCTCCCTTCAAGTCCCGTATGGCTCTCTCCCTTCTAAGAAAGCCTTTAGAAACTGATGCTCTATGCCTCTGTGTAAGCACCAGAGGCTGTGGCCTAGTGGAAACGGTTTGGGGTCAAAAGTAGTTCTAAATTCAAATCCTGGCTGTGACTCTCTCCTGCTGTGTGATTGGAACAAGTTATTTAACTTCCCTGATTGACAGTCGCCTTGACTCTAAAATGGGAGGTAGAAAACCTCCCTTCTAGGGTTGTGTGAGGATTAGTGAGATGGCCATAGGGAAAGCGGCTTGTACAGTGTCAGGCACTTGGCTCTGCTTAATACTGAAGGCTCAACTCTGAAAGCATTTGAGGTTACATAAGCTCAGTGTCAGGTTATTTTCATGTCCTTTCATCTGTGAGCCTCATTTCCCCCACAGTGTGGTGAGAATCTTGAGGGCAGGAAACAAATTTCATGCTTCTTTTCTGTCTTCCATTGCAGAGTCCTCAGAGCCAAGTCAGCACTTAATAAATGTTTATATTGCCACTTCTGGTCTGTGTTTTGAAACGTTTCTTAAAACTAGGGACCGTGAGGGGTGTGGTGCTTTTCACACCGTGCTCCCACGGATTTTGGTGGAGGGTGACGATGGGGGAAAGAAGGTGGCGCCATATGAAACTGACTCTCAAAATCATGATGGTGAGTAGGAAAATAAAGTGTGCCATATCGCTTGATAATCTCTATGCATAGCCAAAATTGCATCACGTATTATGAGTAAACCATAATGTAATGTGTGATGCCCATTTAGCCTGCTCCAAAACACAATGGGAATTCACCTTGATAAAGAACAATAGTCATGGGGCCAAGACCTTGGATTCTTGCTAATTCTAAACATCTTCCTCCTGAGGCAGTCTGGAATTATGAGATTCAGCCTTAGAACTGGGCTTGGGAGCAGAGGGCCTGGTTTAAATTAAATCTGAGGAGACCTAGGTTGGCTGACCATGTAGGATGGTAATGCCCTTGTCCCACTAAATCTGCAGAGGTTATATTCTGTCCTACAGTGGAATATTTCCAGAATTTCTGTCAGCACTGCAGTTACCTACCAGAATAAAGGAATCTAGGAAAAATCTTCCACATAGCAGGCCCTCAATACTTATAATGAAAGGAGAGAAAAAAGAGATGTTCTCTTTGTATATCTCTGTATTCTAACACAATATAAAGATTTGGACAGACCCATGTAGTATGTTGTAAGGATATTTGGCTTGCTGATTTCTCAGCTCTAAGGAAGTCTTTGCTTCTGGCAATAGGGACAGATAATAGTGTTCTTCGCTTTAATGCTTTGGGAATAACATAGTTGTCCAAAATGCTAAACTTTATTCTGCAAAGTTACAACCTGAAACAGATTTTTAAAGTAATTTTATATGTATTCCCTGAGCAATACTGGTCAAATATTCATTCATTCATCAGTAACTGTTTATTTAAGTGCATACTGTATACTGTTCCAGGTTGTGTGGGAGTTTCAAAGATAAATGAGGTTCTACCTTTGCCACTTAAGACATTACAGTTATTTGTTACATAGACACCATAATTTCATACCTTGAAGCAATTACTACAATGAATGGTAAATATTTTTACAATAATATCTCCTTTATGTGACATCATGAGAAATTCTGAATAATGAATTTCCCTAATTAACTTAATTGCATTATTCCTAGAAACTAACATAATTTCTAATGATAGTACCATAAAAAGCAGGACTACTGAATACAGTTTTCAGGATTTCTTTGTGGTTCTTTTGATTTCCCATTGGGGTGTTAGACAATATTTGGTATTTTAAATTCAACTTCATATACATTTAGTTTCATTTACTTAAGTTCGTTTTTATTTTTAGGGATTGCCTTACTCTTTTCCTTTTAACTCTGTTTTTTAATGATCTAAAACGAGTACATGATTCTGAAATCAAAACTATAAAATATGGGGCTTCCCTGGTGGTGCAGCGGTTAAGAATCTGCCTGCCAATGCAGGGGACATGGGTTCGAGCCCTGGTCCAGGAAGATCCCACATGCCCGGAGCAACTGAGCCTGTGCACCACAACTATTGAGACTGTGCTCTAGAGCCCATGAGCCACAACTACTGAGCCCGTGTGCCACAACTACTGAAGCCCACATGCCGAGAGCCTATGCTCCACAACAAGAGAAGGCACCGTAATGAGAAGCCCGCACACCACAATGAAGAGTAGCTCTTGCTTGCCACAACTAGAGAAAGCCTGCGCACAGCAACGAAGACCCAAAAATAAAATAACTTTATATAAAAAAAACTATAAAATAAGGTACATTTGGAGCAATCATTCCTGTTCACTCTCTACCCATATTTAAAAAACTAATTTTTAAAATTAATTTTTAGTCTGTCATTTGTTTTTTTTATTTTTTTCTTTTTGAAAATATAAACAAATATATACACATACATATAATAATAAAAGGCAAATATGTGAATATTTATAGATATATCTATTCATAAATCCTTTCCCATTCTTACACAAATATGGTATAATAGATACACTCTTTTTGACCTTGCTTTTTCCACCTAACAATAGAACCTGAAGATCACTCTGTTTCTCTTCATAGCAGCACAGTGCCATATTACATGGCTACACAATATTTTATTCATTAGGTTGCCTATTGAAAGACATATGGCTTGTCATATCAGACTTTGAATAATATTTCCCAAGTGGGAAAGGAAATGGGCTGATCTGAATGTCTGTCTTGGTGGTGGTTATGTTTCATTGCAGACTAATATTGAATATAAATCAGTGTGTGTGTGTGTGTGTGTGTGTGTGTGTGTGTGTATGTGAGTTTGAATATCATTTTTTTCAGTTATGGCGCAACCCTGAGGAAAACACTGAAGTCCTAGACTTTTGCACCCAGTGCAACTAAAACTGCCAAGACACACTCCCTCTCGAAGGACATATCATGGATGGTCTGGGAAAACTCCTATGTAAATGTTAAGAACCCAGTAAAAGGAGTGTTTGAGGGGTGCTAATTATCACTTAGGACTTTTCTGAAAATCTGAAAAATGTTAGATGATGAATTTTCAAAGTAGTGATTAATAACCTGCTTAGATGACTGATTTTGGAGCCATTAGACCAAAACTTTTGTTCAGATTGAAAATAAGGTAGGATTGACCATATTTGTGATGGGGTCATTTGTTGTCTGTTTATAGGCTTAGTTTTCAAGGCCGATGTTAGAGTCTTGTAAAAAAAATTCCTGGGGGCTTCCCTGGTGGCGCAGTGGTTGAAAGTCCGCCTGCTGATGCAGGGGACACGGGTTCGTGCCCTGGTCCGGGAAGATCCCACATGCCGCGGAGCGGCTAGGCCCGTGAGACATGGCCGCTGAGCCTGCGTGTCCGGAGCCTGTGCTCCGCAACGGGAGAGGCCACAACAGTGAGAGGCCTGCGTACCGCAAAAAAAAAAAATTCCTGGGCACTGTGTCTGAGATCTTGGTAGAGGTGATCATGTGGGTGGTGGTGTATTTACCGGTTTCATGGACTCATGCAGTATTTGCCACAGTGTCCTCTTGGGAGCAAAGTGTATGCCTGGGAACGGAGTTCCAGGATCAGATCAATTTGAAAAATTCTGGCTTTGACAAGTTTCTTTACAGTAAGGTTTCTTAGAGCCTTTAATAACTAATATACCCATGACTTCTCAGGACAGGGATGTAAAATGGTACTTTTCACAGACTTGTTTCTTTATGCAGCCTATTTTTTCGTGGAGCACATTGTGGGAAAGTTGGATGTAATGGTTAAGCTTCTTATAGTTATGAATGTGAGAGTGATTTGGAGGGAGAGAGAGGATGAATTGAACAGGGTACTATCATTCCTGTGTTACAGGGGCTGAGACTGTGGCTCAGGTGTTAGCGACGTGCCTATTCTGGATTGAAGGCAGATCTTCAGACTGTACATAATATGGAAAGATTTGAAGATATAAGAGATCTGGAAAGAGTTTAGTAAAAATATCAGTTGTTACATCTAATGCAAGATTTTCCTAGCCTCACTAGGACTTTTTATTTTAAGAATAAAAAATTTTCTAGGCCACGTATAATTTCAGTAGAAATGGGATTAGGATTGTCACTGCATTTCCCCTTTCTGTACAGAATTTTAGATGAATGTATAGACGTCAGATGGTGGGTCCTTTGCTTCAGATGCCTTGCAATCAAAACCCTGATAGGAGAATTTATTCTGTTTTCAATTTAGCAGAAATAAGGAATTATTTTTATCCTTCAAATAGTTACTTTTTTCGCTCTATATTTCCCATTTCCTAATTTTTTTCTCCTGCCAGAATAAAACTAGTTATCCTTCATGTGACAGTGGAAGAGAAGCCACAGTCATTTTTTGTACAAAAACCTTCTGTACTTCACATCGGTGTTGAACTTTTTCTGTTCAGGGAGAAGGATATTAATTGTCTGCTTTCTCACCAAGTTCCTTAGCTTCTGATGTTCAGAGCTGTTATAAAAGCAAATTTGAAATATTGTGGAATTATTTTCCTTGATTGAGGTGACAGAGTTTTTGGGTTTTTTTTTGTTTTTTGGCTGTACCATGCAGCATGTGGCATCTTAGTTCCCCAACCAGGGATTGAACCCGTGCCCCCTGCATTGGAAGCACAGAGTCTTAATCACTGGACTGCCAGGGAAGTCTAGATGATAGGGTTTTAATGTGGCTTCTATCTGGCCTATTCATACAAACTGTTCCATCTTGGAACTTCCTTTTTCTTTTCACAGAACACACATTTTAAGTCTATTTAAAAGGATTTCATTATACATGTACAAATGAATCACTTCGCTGTACAGCAGAAATTAACACAACACTGTAAATCACCTATACTTCAATAAAAATATATATTAAAAAAAGAGATTTCAAACAATGATTTGTGAACATTCTGTAATTAGATACAGTTGGATTCAGATGAATTGAACAAATAAATGAACCACAATTCTTTTATATATATATATTTTTTTTACATCATTATTGGAGTATAATTGCTTTACAATGGTGTGTTAGTTTCTGCTTTATAACAAGGTGAATCAGTTATACATATACATATGTCCCCATATCTCTTCCCTCTTGCGTCTCCCTCCCTCCCACCCTCCCTATCCCACCCCTCCAGGCGGTCGCAAAGCACCGAGCTGATCTCCCTGTGCTATGCGGCTGCTTCCCACTAGCTATCTACCTTATGTTTGGTAGTGTATAAATGTCCATGCCTCTCTCTCGCTTTGTCACAGCTTACCCTTCCCCCTCCCCATATCCTCAAGTCCATTCTCTATTAGGGAACGACAATTCTTAACTTGGTATATTTACAGCATATCACTGAAGGAATGACTAGATTTACTTTTTTCTTTACAGCATGGTCATGAATTTTAGCTGATGTTTGAGAACTCTCTGATGCTGAGACCAAGAGTAATTCATCTTTCTAAAGACTTTCTGTCTTTAGGAAGGTGATAGTTCCTGTCTGGCTTTTCTGATGATTCTCACAACTTAATTATTTTTGGCATGCCCCATTGCTTACTTCATTGTATAGGCACAACACTAAAAAGTCAGAATGATTTTTGTCTTATCAAGCTTAGAAAACATAATTGTTTTAGAGGGTAATTTAAAGATTTTCACAAACACAGGACAATTTTCTACTAGATGGTGTTATTAGAAATTATATTTTTCTTGTAGTGAGGATGAGACTTGCATTCTGTTTGGGATCTAAATTGCTTTGGTGGCAGGCATTTTTGTGTATTGTCATCACTGTGCCTTTGGGGAGCCACCAGAGCACAGGAAAAGCAGTATTTTAGACAGCTGATAGAGGGATATACCACGTGGAATGATGGCTACACTTGGCATCACCAAATGGACACCTGAGAACCCTTTGCCGAGTATAGGCTGGTGGAAGCCCCCTGCTGCCAGTGCTGATCATTCTTCCAGCCGCATCCCTTTCTCACTTGGTTTTGTTGAGCTGGAGAGTGGCAAATTCTGCCTGATGATAGTTCTGTCATTTCACTCTGTCCTTCAAAATTTTGGTCCCCAGAAGTACTAATAACTAAAAGGCTTTGCGCAAATGGAAGGAAGGAAGATGAAAGAAGTTTAGGAAGCCGAGAAGGTGATTGTGGAGTTTTTCATAGCCTTTTTTGTGCGGTTATTGAATGTTTATGTACAAATGCAACATACTACAATCGTATGATGATAATCATAGTAGTAGTTATCATTATTGGACACTTACCGTGTGCCTGACACAGTGTAACTGCTTTAATTCATTATTGCAGTGAATTTCCTTAACTCTTCCATGAGGTAAGTGCATTGTTACTCTCACTGCAGCTTAGAGAGTTTAGTGGAGCAACTTTGCCAAGTTTACACAGTTAGTGCACCGCAGAGGCAGAATTCTAAACAAAGTGTTTTCTATTCCATTTTTGTTCTGCATTGACCCAGGAGGCAGGGTAGGTATCTGTACAAGAACTAGTGAATGTTGTAAGGGAGAACATACACTTCCTGTGTTCATAGGGCACATGGATTTGCCAGATTTCCTTTTTTTGCTTTGTTTTACATTTTATTCAAAATTAGTAAGCTTAATTAAAACATCATTTTCTTAATAAGGCGCCCCAAAATGTTTAAACAAAATCCCATACATCATACCTTAGCTGCTTTAGTCATGTAATGTTAAATAAATATTTTCTGCTTTTTGTGATTGCATGATTATTAAATTTAAAAACATATAATTTGGTTTTACATGGTGAACCAAGAGAACAATTTTGGGCTTGTCTCATTTCCTGGGTTGGGGTTATCAGAATCTTTTGAGTAAGTGGGTATTTAGTTTAAAACAACATTTTCAGTATTATAATTGGTTGTTTTTAAATTATGATATCTACTTTATTTAGAAATATCAGCAACATAAAAGGAAGGGGTGACCAATGTTCACTGCAGCACTATTTACAATAGCCAGGTCATGGAAGATACCTAAATGTCCATCGACAGACGAATAGTTAAAGAAGATGTGGTACATATATATAATGGAATATTACTCAGCAATAAAAAAGAATGAAATTGGGTCATTTGTAGAGACGTGGATGGACCTAGAGACTGTCATACAGAGGGAACTAAGTCAGAAAGAGAAAAACGGATATCGTATATTAATACATATATGTGGAATCTAGAAAAATGGTACAGATGAACTGGTTTGCAAGGCAGAAATAGAGATACAGATGTAGAGAACAAATGTATGGACACCAAGGGGGAAAAGAGGGTGGGTGGGAAGAATTGGGAGACTGGGATTGACATGTATACACTAATATGTATAAAATAGATAACTAATGTGAACCTGCTGTACAGCACAGGGAACTCCATTTCACTGTATAGTAGAAACTAACACAACATTGTAAAATAACTATACCCCAATTAAAAAAATTTAAAAAACAGGAAGGGGTGAGGTTTTGCGTTTATTAACTATAACATAACCATCCAGTGGTACTTTTTACCTCTTCTTGCACATCACTTTTGGTTTTATATTATTGTTATTCATATGTATGTCTTGTTTCCCCCTATTGAATTGGAGGCTCTTTGAGGTTTTGTTTTGTTTTCATTTCATAGGTCCTCGATAAATATTTGAGTCACAAATGATTGAATATTTAACTTATTATTAATTTTGTGCCTCTCAATATGTTGGGTGACAATCAGAAACTGATAATTATTGTGTCAAAAATAATTTGAGAGCACAAATCCCATAGCATTATTATGCAAGGATGGTACCTATACACATAGGTTATCTTTCATTCTTTGGGTATGTAGAATGAGTCTGTAAAATTTAGTGGAATTGAAGCTTATTTCTGCATGTGTATTTAGAGAGATATAAAATATTGATTCTCTTCCTTGGAAAAAAAGAAAAGTTAATGACTAAAACTTTCTTTGTGATCTCTATGACAGTTTTATCACATATGTCTCCAAAAAACTAATCATTTTCTAAGAACAAATCTGTCTGTGTGCTAACAGACTGTGAAAATCTATCAGTTGCTTTTCTTTTCTGCCTTTCTTTAAACCAAAAGCCAAAAGGAGTCAGCCTTTAAATATTTGGAAGTTTTTTCTCTGAGATACGGCTGTACTAGGCAAACACTCTGCCATTAACATTTCTAAAGCAGGCTCAAAGTAAATGAGATATAAAAAAAAAACCAAACTCCTTCCAATCCCTGTGTTAATTGTCATTTTAATTAAAGCTCCTGTGTGTTATCAGTGGCAGGAGATTGCCCCAGAAAGATAAAGTAGGACCGTGTCTGTCTTTAACTTTCATGAAGGCAAGGGAGTGTGCAGGAAACCAAATAGTCAGATAAGTTTGCTATTATGTTAAAACAAATAATTTGCTAAGCATCAGGTGAATCACATCATTAGTTGATTAACATCCTTTTCTTTAGATTATTGCATTTCCTAATCTAACTTATGGGTGGATTTCCTGGTTTGGGGGCTTAAATTAGTGTGCTAGCCTCTTCCAACACAGGCTGTTTTATGGAGGTAAAGGAATCTGGAAACAAAAATCACTTTTTTCAGTGGCTTTTGACTTGAAAATTTATTTATTCAGGTTACTACAAGGTTGTGAGATCAAATAAGAACATACTTGAAAGAGCTTTGTAAAATATTACTCGTTATCATCAATTATTATTATCTGGACAACAAAGTAAATTGCCTGTGTTTATTCAACCCCTCCTTCTGACTTACGTTGCTCTATTAGGAAACTGGGAATCATCTTTGGAGTATCTGCTGTACAGCAAAGTGACTCAGTTATACATATATATACATTCTTTTTCATATTCTTTTCCATTACGGTTTATCACAGGATATTGAATATAGTTCCCTGTGCTATAGAGTAGGACCTTGTTGTTTATCCATTCTATATATACCAGTTTACATCTGCTAATCCCAAAATCCCAATCCAACCCTCTCCTTTCCCCCTTCCCCTTGGCAACCACCAGTCTATTCTTATGTCCCTGATTATGTTTCTGTTTCATAGATAGGTTCATTTGTGTCATTTTAGAGTCCACCAAAACCTATAACTCTTTATCCAACCTCATCTTGTTTACCTTTGTGCAACACTGAAAATCACACATCTCTACTCCTGTTTGACACTCTCTTTCTTAACTTTCCTGATTCTCCTTTTACATGATTTATTGCAACTTCTTCTGTCTTTCTGAGTCCCAGTCTCCACCCACTCAAGCTGGCTACTTCCTATGATTCTGTTCCCAGCCCTCTTTTTTATATTTTTTGTCTGGCTGGCCATGCATCAGAATCACCTCTCCACACCCACCCCCTATCCCATAACACTGTGTGTATGGAATATACTTTTCTGAAATGTCCCTTTATATCTCAGTGCCTATTTCTAAAAACAAGAACATTCTCTTATAGAGCCACAATTATCGAAATATAAAAATTAACATTAACAATACTATTATCTAACTTAAAGACTTGGTTCAGATTTTGCCAGTTGTTCCACTAATGCCCCTTATAACAAAGGGAAAAAAAACAAAACAATTTTTGTGGTCTAGGAATTCAGTCTAGGATCACAAGTTGCATTTTACTCTAATTTTCTGCAGTCTCTTTTAACTTGGAGCAGTTCTTCAGTCTTTCTTTGTTTTTCATGACCTTGACATTTTTGAAGTGTACAGGCCAGTTATTTTGGGTTCCTCTGATGTTTCCTAATGATTAGATTTAGATTATATATTTTGGGCAGAAATACCACAGAAACGATGTTATGCCCTATTTAATGTCTCATATCAGGGGCACAAGATAACTTGTGCTATTATTTGTGGTCACTTAGTGAGGTGTCTGTCATATTTCTGCACTGTAAAATTATTCTTTTCCTCTTATAATTAATAACTATTTTGTTATAGCAAACAAAGGTAGAAAGGTAGAAGCCTAAAATGAAAGGTAGAAACCTAAAATGAACCCATGTGGTATTGGATTGGGATTGGAGATATCAGTATGAACTCATGGTTTTTATATCTATATAGGTATAGATTCTATCTTTATCTATCTATCTATCTATCCATCTACCCATCCTCCTAGCTCTATCCATTTTGAGGATAAAGAAGAAACGATAACGGTAACAATGAGCACAATTACTATCATATCTTGTTTTCTAAACACCATTCTTCAACAAAAATCAATCAAATCTTCCTTGCTGGGGTAGGAAAAGAACAAGATAAGCCTGGAACAGCTTGTTTTGCCAGAAAATAAGGAAGTGAGCAATGAATGATGGAGATATGTCAAAAGGACTCAAGAACCAGCTTGAAGGGCCAACTTCCCAATGAACATAAAAATAAATGGTAGTAACAGAATAAAATAAGAATCTATGAGTCCATACTCAAATAAATAAGAAGGGGAAATTATTTTTTAGAATAGAATTCCAAAAAATAAATGTAAAAGGAATGACTGAATGAAAACCATCTTTTGTCAGCTACTATAGTAATGGTTGTTTGAGGAAAGAATCATCCATGGATTCTTTTCGCTTTAATATTATATTTGCTCTTCCTGATTCTTCCCCACCCTGTCATTCAATCCACAACTTTCAGCACAAAATTATGTCAGATCTGTTCTTAAGCTGGCCTTCCCTCTGCCCATCCTGCCATGTGCCTGAGCATCTAAGATCAGGAAATACCCTGCTTTCCCAGTATTGGATTAATATCTTACCCCACCTATATAGATTCTTCAGACTTTCTAAGGAAACACTTAGCTTATTTTATATCAGTTTATATCAAGATGAGAGCTAGAGAAATTCCCCAGAAACATCTTTCCCTGTCAGCTCATGTGAGTGCATTTTTTTTTTTTTTGTGGTACTGCGGGCCTCTCACTGTTGTGGTCTCTCCCGTTGCGGAGCACAGGCTCCGGACGCGCAGGCTCAGCGGCCATGGCTCACGGGCCCAGCCGCTCCGCGGCAAGTGGGATCTTCCCGGACCGGGGCACGAAACCCTTGTCCCCTGCATCGGCAGGCGGACTCTCAACCACTGCGCCACCAGAGAAGCCCGTGAGTGCATTTTTAAAATTGCTGTTGGTAAAATCCAGGTAGGTAAGAAGGGGATATCTGTCTGGGAAACAGGTAAAAGGGAATCTGTTGGGGGTTAATAAGACTTTGGGGCCTCCTCTTATATCATAGGATAGATTGGTAGATAATTTCTTCTTCTGCCTTGGAGAAAAGTGTTGAGAATGAGCGTTAAGTTGATGGTCATGCACAGCCTTTAGGTTTTTTTGTTTTGTTTGTTTTGCTGTTTACTTTTCCCCCCCTTGGTTTGTAATTCAGAAGAGATTTGAGGTAAGTGGGTATTATCTACTACTCCCAAATTTGCTACTATATTATAATAAAAGCAAGTTTCTGACTAACTACTGCTGCTCACAGAAACATTAAGTAAACACTTACTAGCAAGCAAGCAAAAAAAAGTTTATATAGCTTGTTTTAGAACTTGTTAGGAAGTCCCAGTTCTATTACCTTGCATAAAGGTTACTTCAAGGCAGACAGGGCAACATTCAGAGGATGAATTCTGTTACCCTTTTCACAACTATCAGGCAACTCCAAATCCTTTTAAACTAACAGATAGATTCAGGGCCATTTAGAGATCAAAGGTCAAGTTCATCTCCATGGGGAGAGCCTTTCTGGATTCTTCTATTCCGTTCACACTAGAGGGGAGAGTGTCTCTAAAGTATGTTTGCTATTCCACATATTCTTGACCATTTTTAATTTTACTTATGAGATCCCATTTCTAACTTCTTCACAGTAATTAGTAAGCCACTAGTTTCACCAATTAAAATACTAGCTAACATTTGTTATACTGACGATCAAAGTCTTAGGTGTTAATATGGATAATGAAGTACTTATACTGCCATGAAAATAGGGAGAATGGAAGTGGTGGTTGCTTCTGGAGTGTCACCTTTCCGATAAGATATGGGCTGAATGTGGAGTCTTGTTTAGGGCAACCTACTGCCCCTACAGTTAAAAACTGAACTAACAGCATGCACACAATATCACACGGTCCATGCTGAAGTCTTAAAAAGTAAATTATAGAAGCTGCAGTGGACTTGGGGGAGGAGGAGATGGTCTAAGCACCAGGACATACCCAGGAATTCCAGTTCCAAGAGGTTCTCGATGAAAACAAAGTCCGTGATCAAATGCATTGGGAAAACACTACATTCTATAGTGCCATTTTGGAAACTAAAAAATGCACGTTAGCTATTTAGAGGTCTATGTCCTGCAATAAAGGAACCTGCTTAGCTTTGACCCTGCGTTTCCCAAGCTTAGTTGACCACAGAGTCCTTTCTTTTCACCTCACTCTTGAAATTAATTTTCCTTCGGCCATACTTTAAAAATCACTTCTTTAGAAATTATAGAAGAAGCTTTCTTAACCAACATCCACTTAACTGACACTCAGCATTCCCTTCCTAAAATTTGGGATTGACAGTCTTTTCTCTAACATGCTCTTCTATCACTTGAGTTGTATGCTTACAAAGAGTCAATTGAGTTGTTTCCAAAACCTGTTTATTCCATTTGTACTTGTAATTAAAATTGCATAACTTAATTAAATATTACATAATCCTTGACTTGTGAGTGCAAATATAAGGAGTTATTGTTTCTTTGAAAAATAAATTGAATGCTTTGGAAAGACACAAAGCATTCAATTTATTTGCTGAAAGTGTTGTTAAATTAAATGAGAGCAGGGAAACTATCAAAGATTTGGGAAAAAATAAAGTATTTCATGTGTAGATTGCTTTGCAGGTTTCTTTTATGTTGTTAATGCAATTTAAAGAAACTACAATGTATCATTACTCAAGAAAGATTAACTGTATAACTTGAATTAGTGGATTCATTCTGAAAGCCTTACATTTAAACAAAATATCTAAGGTACATATATATCAATTTTTATTATTTCCTGCTTTTCCTGAATTTTTTGATTAAGTGACTAATTACAGGCCCTGTGGGTGTCAGATAAAAGGGCTCATGTTCTAGTGAGAGAGAATTGAAGAGGAGACTTCACAAAGGGAAGTGTATATATTCTCTGTGGTATGTTTTTAAATATTCAACACAGATTTTGTCCATGTCTCTTGAGCCAGGATCAGTTGTCTTTAGAACCTTTGCCCCCCTTGCCTTGCTGCCTTCATGCTTTTGGCTTTATTATAAATCCATGGAATAGCTTAGTGCCCATGATGCCGTTAAACTTCTAAATTTTCTCTGAGAGGAGTCCATACATATACACATATGCATCCTTCTGAGTCCAGTCCTCTGTTTTTGATTTTGTGGCTGGGAACAAATTTTATTTATTACTAATGTACTCTTTCTATATTATTTTGTAGTAAAAGTTCTTGAAGAATGTGCAGTAAATAACATTTGATTTCTATCTGGGTTCTCTTATGCCATGGCTGCCTATGATTTAAGGTTAATGTTATGTTTGCTATTTAAGAATTTTGGGGATCTGTACACATATGTGCTGTGTAAACAAAACAACTGTTTTATTGTGGACCAAGTTTTTCTTTTGAAATGAATAATACAACAGTCATTTCTCGGGTTTATTTAAGACTGTATTTGTACAGAGATCTGTAGTTTATAAAAGCAGCGAAACAAGGAAATGCTTTTGATATGTTCAGAACAGAACAAGAAGAGAAAATATTGCCTAATCCTTTCATTAAAAAAAAATGGGACACAGAGAAATTTGGAATTCACTCAATTTTTATCTTTTTTATTTTCACAAATACCAGAAGCAGAGCTATAAGATAGCAATTTGTCAAGCTGCATATTAAGCTGGTATTTGAATATGAAAAGGATATTTCCATCCAGTGCAATATCGCTTTTTTGAAACATTGAAAGCCCTTCTATTAAGGCAGTAACTGAAAGAATGCTTTAAAAAACTCCAGTGTGCTTCATTTTGACAGATCCTTTGTACATTTTTTGGAGGGTAAGCTGGTCAGGATGTAGTGGGACAAAGGGGGAAGGTGGAATTGAATAGGTGCAAAGGCATAGTTTTCACTCTCAAGAAGGGACTAGTTGGCATGAATGTTTTTGGGATCTGCTTGTAGTTGTTTTAGATTCAACATGAAAAAATTATTCTAAATTCTAGTGACCTATCTGCCCATACTTTATGCTAAGCAGCATGTATTATTTGCTATCGATGCCCATAGACATTTTAGGGAGCTTTCTTGATGTTATGTTGAAATCTTATTCCTCTAGTCAGTGAAGTAACTTTCTATTTTCCCCTTGTGGAATCGATACATAATTACTTCACAGGATTTGTTTATTATAGCAGTGATGGAATCTTTTCTTGTTTCTTGGTATACCTACATGGACTGTTTTGTTTATTTTCTAAGTCTCATGAAGGAGGGATGACCTCTATTTTTGTGCTATTGAATTGAATTGTTAAAATTGAATTCTTAAACCTTTTTCTTGGGGGGCTTTCATGTTTCTGATCATTTTGTCATGGTTACCTGATTATTTTTTGCTTCTTTAGGGTCAATTTACAGGATTACAATACAGCACTTTCAGAGTGCTATATTGTGGGAGCTTTTATTATGTTAGGAAAAGTAGATTATTTTAAATATGCAATCACATCACTCATTCAGTTAACATCTATGGGTCAGATAACTGCTAAGAACTAGAGATATTAAGATAAATGAGAGAATTTTCTGAAAGTTTGCTTAACTTTTAGTTGCTACTTTCTCAAAAATGTATAGTGTACCATATAAACTTGTGATTGAAATGGAGAACCTAAGTTATTTGCTAGAGTGGGCAAACATATGTCTTTGTCCAAGTGAAAAACATGGGGGTGACATTGAAATTGGAGTTAGGGAGAGGGAATGGATCAGATATGAACATTGTGTCCTAAATTGTACTCAGTATCCAAATCCAAGAGTAATACTTGCAATAATATTTCTTGTGGGTGTACTTACTTTTTTGAATTTTTAAAAGAATTTTATTTATTTACTTTTGGCTGCATTGGGTCTTCGTTGCTGTGTGCGGGCTTTCTCTAGTTGCGGCGAGCAGGGGCTACTCTTCACTGTGGTGCGCAGGCTTCTCTGCGGTGGCTTCTCTTGTTGCGGAGCACAGGCTCTTGGCACGCAGGTTTCAGTAGTTGCAGCATGCAGTCTCAGTAGTTGCGGCACATGGGCTTAGGTGCTCCATGGCATGTGGTATCTTCCCAGAACCAGGGCTCGAACCCGTGTCCCCTGCATTGGCAGGCGAATCCTCAACCACTGTGCCACCAGGGAAGCCCACTTTTTTGAATCATATTTCGTAGTAGAAGTCATAAAACGTGCTGATGTTCCCAGCATTGGGGGCTAGCTGAGGAATTTAGGGACAAATATAGGCAAAATGTGACAGAATTCCTATCAGGTGAGCATAGGGTCACTTGAAAAATTGGCTTTTGGGCTTTGCATTTTGGGCAATCAGCACAGTAGTCCCTTTTAGTGATTATTTCACAGAAATTAATATTTGCAGCTTTTTCTCTCTTTGAGAATGCAACCATTGTAATACTATCACGTGGTGTTGAGAGCAAAGGAAGTAGGGAAAGGAGGCCTCTTTTCAGCTTTGCCCTAAGGCCTATTGTTGGTCTTCCTTGTCCTGGTGGAGACAGAGGAGATACAGAGAGAAACCTAGTACCCGGCAATGGTCCAGCAATGGTGCAGTACATCCGGGCTACAGCTCTCTGGGGGTGGAATTTTAGCTTCTGACAAGGACCTGAGGAGGTTTATGAGCCTTCCTATGAACTATTTTCTCTTCCCAACTTCTGAGAGGCTGTCCCCGTTCAGGCCCAAGAAGAATGAGGCAAATGTTGCACAGCTTTCTATTCTGCAGGCTCCATGAGGAGTGGTGAGAAAACATGTCCCCATAGGTTTTAAGTTATCTACGCAGTAAATAGGACAATGAAAAGACAATAGGCAAATTATAAGGACTGTTTAAAAACCTGGCTAGTATGGGGTTGGGGAATTATGTCTCTTGCCTTATGTCTCTTGCCAATTATGTCAAACTTGTCCCAGTTTGAAATCTTCTTAGTACACTTCGAAAGCTCCTCTGTGGCTGACAGCAGTGTTAGTCGGAGATCTCTTAATCCCCATATAGATCAGCATCTCTGTAAAATAAATCACTTGACTTTTTTTTCTGCCTAAGGGGATGGCTTAGGAGACTAATCCTTAGATCTGAAATGTCTGCAGACTGCTTCTCTACTTGACAATTTGAATTGTACTTAGCTTTGCTGGTCTTTTAAGCTTTTCAAAGGAAATAGATTCACCACTGAAATGCAAATATAATCATTGTTATTTTCTTGTCTTGTGGAGTATGTTTTCACTGAAATAAGTAGGTAATGTACTGTTTTCAAAGTCCCAACCACAGTGTTTTGTTTTGTTTTTTTTTACATTCAGTAATTCATGTATTCTTTCTAGGCAATTATAGAATTTTTCAGTCAGTCAGTAATTTACTAAGCATATATCGTGTTTTCAGCACTTTGCAAGGAACGCGGGCATAACAAAAGAAATCTGAGGCACAGTTAATGTTTCTTTGCAGGGCATAGTATTTGTAGAGAAATGAAGTCAAGTCAGAGGAAACAAAGAACAAGAATTAAATGTTCAACTGAGTAGTACTCACCATAGGAACCACATGTAAGTAAATACTGAATATGGATGAATGAATGAATAAATGAATGAATAAAAGTGTTCATTCAAGGAAGAAATCATTATGGACTCCATGTGTCATGGAGTAGATGGGATATGAGCAGAGCCACAAAGGATGAATAGGATTTGGCAAGTAGAGAGAAGTAGAGGAAAAATGTTCCAGATAAAGGGAGCAAAGGTAAAAAGGTGAAGGTGAGCATGCCATGTTTGGGACCCTGAGAGAAGAGACCAGGTTGACCAGAGAACAGGCTTAGTATGCAGGAGGAAAGAAAAAATAAATTTGGGCACCCCCCCCCTCTTCTTTGATAAGTGAATCTCAATTTTGTGCCTGTCCTCAAATGATGGGTCATGAGTGGTCTAATCCACTCATGACAATTCTATTTCCTACTTTCCCAGCCTCCTTTGCAGGTAGAAGAGCCCTATGACCTCATTCTGGCCAAGCTGAAGACAGTTGATGGCATTTATGGAAAAGTTTTTTTTTTTAATATGATAACATGTTTATGATAACATGCAGGAACTTCCTTTTCCCCTCTTTCCTGCCTCAAATGAAGATGTAAAGTCTAGAGCCATATGGCAACTTTGCTACCACAAAGAAAAGGCTAAGAGTGTTGTCTCTGACACCACCAAACTGCTATATCTATACCAAGAGATGCCTGCTTCCTGACTTCCTGCTATGTGAGAAAAATCAACCTCTGTTTATGTTATATGTGTTGTATAACACTCCAAGTCATGGTTTTTTAAAGTTATTTGCAGTGTTTTAACATTATTTTAAGAAGCCTAATCTGTAATAGTGGGCAAGGTGAATTGGAAGGGGGTGAAAATTGAGGTGGTTGTCATAGCAACATGGGGCTGGGATGAAGAAGTTCTGGACAAGACTTATGGCAAGGGGAATAGGAGGGAGGCAGACATCTCTGAGAAGAAGCCACATAACTTCAGAGTTTCTAAACAGGAAAATTAGTGGGATAGCCATACTGCTTTGAGAATATGCAAATATCATAAAAATGAATTCACTTTTAAGGCATGTTGAGTTTTGGATGGTGATGGGACATCCAGGTGGAAATGTTCTGTAAACAGTTTAGAAATAGAGCATTTGAATTCAAGGGAGTCTATAGGGTGCCTATGACCTTGGATGTGGACAGAGAGAAAAGCATTAGACAATATCTCCAATTATGAGTTGAGAGGAAGCACAGAGGTCAGTAGTACAAACATGGAGACAGAGAAAGGAGATAATACAGGGTTTGAAGATTAAATATGGTGCAATGCCATCAAAGCAAAGGGCACATAGAAAGGTCAAGAAAGATGAGGACTGAGGAGAGAAGTGAATCTGGTAAATCATTTCCAAGAGAGGAGTTTCTGCATACTTGAGAGCCATGTATCAGCTGCCCAGATCTGAGAAGAAGATGGGGTAGTAAGTGGGAAGGGAAGGGAGTAGAAACGGAAGGCGGTAAAGGAAGAGCATGCATTGAAGGAGTTGGAGATTGAGAAGTGCTGATTCTTAGCACTTAGACTTAGCAAAAGATGGTTTTAAAAAGGTTGAAAACCAAGAAGGAAGTAGTTAGGGGAAAGGTCCAAACACACAGCAAAGTAAGGCTATCGGTGATGTTGGAGAAAGATTTTATTTTTAGGGAGGTTCAGATGCTCCTCTGAAGTTGGATACAAGGACGACAAAGGAAACTAGTAGCTGGAAGCAAACATACTTGGGTGTGTCTGTCTCCACGGGGTAGGTGAAGTCAGGTGTTAGCAGCTGGGGTGGTGGTGGGGGGAGGTGACGAGGGAGCCTTGGGAGGAATTAACTCTGGAGCAGCTCTTGTGAGGATGTGCGTTAATGAGGCATCTGTGCAAAGATCACCTGGCCTAACCTAGGTGAGATGGCAACAGTCCTTGTCAAGGGCAAGGCTGCGTGATTTTGTTTCTTCCTCAGGCGGGTCCTTAGCAGAGAACCAGCAACTGAAAAGGAGACCCAGCGTCAGGTGGAGATTTCATGGGGAGTAGCAAAGGTGAGAGAGTGTAGAACAATGTTCCTGGGGAGGGAAGAGGATGAGAAGTTTAGTGTTCAGGAAGCAGGAAGACCGTCCAGAGGATAGAGAACAGATCTGGAAGGTGTGGTGGGGGAAGTGGCAGAGAAAGGGGTTCTGACCTGAGAAGAATAAATGCAGGTCTTGGATGGAGCAGGACCTTCAGATGGAGAGGCCCAGGCATTGCCCGTTAGTACTTGGACACAGTGGCTTGTTATAAACAGAGATTTCAAAAAAAAAATTTTTTTTTTTGGCAAAAAAACACTTGGGTGAAATTACATGCCATTTACTCAAAGTATACTGGTGTATTATTTACTTAGAAATACAATTTAGGCTGAGTACAAGTTAGTCACATATCTAATAAGCTTTATGTCACTTTGGTAAGACTTCCTAAATATGAAATAAAAAGCATTGAAGTGCCAGTTCTGGCAGTATTTTACCCTTCCACGCATTCAGCTATAGGCTTAATGGACTCAGCCTTGGGTTTCTGACAGTGTGGCTGAAACCTGCCATCCATTCACAGTGGCTTCTCCTAGTAATCTCTGTGAAGGACAATATTTTTAAAAGTTCTTAAAAAGCACATTAATGAGCTAGCAGATGGCGTTTTGCATGAGACCCTAACTGGTCCACACTGTAATTGAACTATATAAGGAACTTTGCTCTCAGCTCAGGAGGAATCCTGTGAAACTCAAGTTTATATTAACTCATGAAGGGGTCGTTTCTGTATATTGGGACTGATTTTCATATATGTGTTATAGCAGCAGTTTTATTGTATAAAAACTATGTATAAATAATAAGGGATAAAAGTGATGCAAATTGTGAGGACCTTAGTAGGTCTTTACACTCTTATTTTCTACTGATTTGTAAAAGTGAGGCATTATAATGGCAGAAAATTTGAAAAATAGAGAAAAGGAGAAAAGAAGTAAAAATTGCTCCAACTTCCTGCAGAATACCACTATTTGCTTATTTTTTGGTGGGGTTTTTTTTTTTTTTTTTTTGAAACTGGAATCATATTAAACATACCTTTGTTTCCTACTTCAGTAGGTCAATTCACTTCTAATTGTAGTTTCATTTTCTGAAAACTGTCTAAAGTCAGCAAGAAAGGGTTAAGGAGGTAGCACACAACATAAGAGTTAGCAGAAAGCTTAATTTCTGTGGGAAGTAGAAAGGCTGGCTAATTTGCTACCTCCACTAACTTTCTACTCAGAAAAATGTGGTTGCACTGAGTATAGTCCCCATTGCCTGTGATCTTTAGATGATATGCTTTAACTCTATTATGATTTATACTAAATTCTTTTTAAGATTAACTCTAAGTATAGGTAAAATTTATTTTTCTACCTTGGTTTTAATTGTTTACTTACAGCGCGAAATGTAGGAGTTAATTTTGGGTGATAAGTCCTTTCATGTTGTCAGATTATTTTCCTTTTAACATTTATGTATGGTTTTTTGCATTATGCTTTCTAGTGGAAATCAAATGTCCATTAGAGTGAATCAACTGACTATTCAAGTCAGATTTGCTTTAATTTTCCAGCGTTTATTGAGCTTTATTTAATACTCTAGTTTTTTGAGGGTTATGAATCTTAGGAATGTAGAGGATATGAAACATTGCATTATTTTAGGTGGAAAGTTAAACCATTTGTAATTTGGATATGTTGTCCTAATTTTTATTACATAGGATACTTTCACTGTTTTTTTAACTGTGGAAATATTTGATGTGTCAGTACATTTTGCTTTATAGAATTTCCATTTTGAAATTGAGGACAAAAGGAATAATTATTTTGCATTGACTTATATTTAATACAAGAACTTGAGAAGTAAGTAGGAGTGGGAGAGAAGGGGGAAGATATTCATGGATATGCATTCTGGAGTAAAGAATTTTAATTGCCAGTAATCAATGGGGCTGCCAAGGACTCAACTGTTAATTTATTTTTTTTTTTACATCTTTATTGGAGTATAATTGCTTTACAATGGTGTGTTAGTTTCTGCTTTATAACAAAGTGAAACAGTTATACATATACATATGTTCCCATATCTCTTCCCTCTTGCGTCTCCCTCCTTCCCACCCTCCCTATCCCACCCCTACAGGCGGTCACAAAGCACCGAGCTGATCTCTCTGTGCTATGCGGCTGCTTCCCACTAGCGATCTACCTTACGTTTGGTAGTGTATATATGTCCATGCCTCTCTCTCGCTTTGTCACAGCTTACCCTTCGCCCTGCCCATATCCTCAAGTCCATTCTCTAGTAGGTCTGTGTCTTTATTCCTTTCTTACCCCTAGGTACTTCATGACATTTTTTTTTCTTAGATTCCATATATATGTGTTAGCATACGGTATTTGTCTTTCTCTTTCTGACTTAGTTCACTCTGTATGACAGACTCTAGGTCTATCCACCTCATTACAAATAGCTCAATTTCGTTTCTTTTTACGGCTGAGTAATATTCCATTGTATATATGTGCCACATCTTCTTTATCCATTCATCCGATGATGGACACTTAGGTTGCTTCCATCTCCGGGCTATTGTAAATAGAGCTGCAATGAACATTGAGGTACATGACTCTTTTTGAATTATGGTTTTCTCAGGGTATATGCCCAGTAGTGGGATTGCTGGGTCATATGGTAGTTCTATTTTTAGTTCTTTAAGGAACCTCCATACTGTTCTCCACAGTGGCTGTATCAATTTACATTCCCACCAACATTGCAAGAGGGTTCCCTTTTCTACACACCCTCTTCAGCATTTGTTGCTTCTAGATTTTTTGATGATGGCCATTCTGACGGGTGTGAGATGATACCTCATTGTAGTTTTGATTTGCATTTCTCTAATGATTAGTGATGTTGAGCATCCTTTCATGTGTTTGTTGGCAGTCTGTATATCTTCTTTGGAGAAATGTCTATTTAGGTCTTCTGCCCATTTTTGGATTGGGTTGTTTGTGTTTTTGTTATTGAGCTGCATGAGCTGCTTGTAAATTTTGGAGATGAATCCTTTGTCAGTTGCTTCATTTGCAAATATTTTCTCCCATTCTGAGGGTTGTCTTTTGGTCTTGTTTATGGTTTCCTTTGCTCTGCAAAAGCTTTTAAGTTTCATTAGGTCCCATTTGTTTATTTTTGTTTTTATTTCCATTTCTCTGGGAGGTGGGTCAGAAAGGATCTTGCTGTGATTTATGGCATAGAGTGTTCTGCCTATGTTTTCCTCTAAGAGTTTGATAGTTTCTGGCCTTACATTTTGGTCCTTAATCCATTTTGAGCTTATTTTTGTGGATGGTGTTAGGGAGTGTTCTAATCTCATACTTTTATATGTACCTGTCCAGTTTTCCCAGCACCACTTATTGAAGAGGCTGTCCTTTCTCCACTGTACATTCCTGACTCCTTTATCAAAGATAAGGTGACCATATGTGCATGGGTTTATCTCTGGGCTTTCTATCCTGTTCCATTGATCTCTCTTGCTGTTTTTGTGCCAGTACCATACTGTCTTGATTACTGTAGCTCTGTAGTATAGTCTGAAGTCAGGGAGCCTGATTCCTCCAGCTCCATTTTTCGTTCTCAAGATTCCTTTGGCTATTTGGGGTCTTTTGTGTTTCCATACAAATTGTGAAATTTTTTGTTCTAGTTCTGTGAAAAATACCAGTGGTAGTTTGATAGGGATTGCATTGAATCTGTAGATTGCTTTGGGTAGTAGAGTCATTTTCACAATGTTGATTCTTCATATCCAAGAACATGGTATATCTCTCCATCTACTTGTATCATCTTTAATTTCTTTCATCAGTGTCTTATAATTTTCTGCATACAGGTCTTTTGTCTCCTTAGGTAGGTTTATTCTTAGATACTTTGTTCTTTTTGTTGCAGTAGTAAATACGAGTGTTTTCTTGATTTCTCTTTCAGATTTTTCATCATTAGTGTATAGGAATGCAAGAGATTTCTGTGCATTAATTTTGTATCCTGCAACTTTACCAAATTCATTGATTAGCTCTAGTAGTTTTCTGGTAGCATCTTTAGGATTCTCTATGTATAGTATCATGTCATCTGCAAACAGTGACAGCTTTACTTCTTCTTTTCTGATTTGGATTCCTTTTATTTCCTTTTATTCTCTGATTGCTGTGGCTAAAAATTCCAAAACTATGTTGAATAAGAGTGGTGAGAGTGGGCAACCTTGTCTTTTTCCTGATCTTAGTGGAAATGGTTTCGTTTTTTCACCATTGAGGACGATGTTGGCTGTGGGTTTGTCATATATGGCCTTTATTATGTTGAGGAAAGTTCCCTCTATGCCTTCTTTCTGCAGGGTTTTTATCATAAATGGGTGTTGAATTTTGTCAGAAGCTTTCTCTGCATCTATTGAGATGATCATATGGTTTTTCTCCTTCAATTTGTTAATATGGTTTATCACATTAATTGTTTTGCATATATTGAAGAATCCTTGCATTCCTGGAATAAACCCCACTTGATCATGGTGTATGATCCTTTTAATGTGCTGTTGGATTCTGTTTGCTAGTATTTTGTTGAGGATTTTTGCATCTATGTTCATCAGAGATTTTGGTCTGTTGTTTTCTTTTTTTGTGGCATCTTTGTCTGGTTTTGGTGTCAAGGTGATGGTGGCCTCGTAGAATAAGTTTGGGTGTGTTCCTCCCTCTGCTATATTTTGGAAGAGTTTGAGAAGGATAGGTGTTAGCTATTCTCTAAATGTTTGATAGAAGTCGCCTGTTAAGCCATCTGGTCCTGGGCTTTTGTTTGTTGGAAGATTTTTAATCACAGTTTCAATTTCAGTGCTTGTGATTGGTCTGTTCATATTTTCTATTTCTTCCTGATTCAGTCTTGGCATGTTGTGCATTTCTAAGAATTTGTCCATTTCTTCCAGGTTGTCCATTTTACTGGCATAGAATTGCTTGTAGTACTCTCTCATGATCTTTTGTACTTCTGCAGTGTCAGTTGTTACTTCTCCTTTTTCATTTCTAATTCTATTGATTTGAGTCTTTTCCCTTTTTTTCTTGATGAGTCTGGCTAATGGTTAATCAATTTTGTTTTTCTTCTCAAAGAACCAGCTTTTAGTTTTATTGATCTTTGCTATCATTTCCTTCATTTCTTTTTCATTTATTTCTGATCTGAATTTTATGATTTCTTTCCTTCTGCTAACTTTGGGGTTTTTTTTGTTCTTCTTTCTCTAATTGCTTTAGGTGCAGGGTTAGGTTGTTTATTCGAGATGTTTCCTGTTTCTTAAGGTAGGATTGTATTACTATAAACTTCCCTCTTAGAACTGCTTTTGCTGCATCCCATAGATTTTGGGTCGTCGTGTCCCCATTGTCATTCGTTTCTAGGTATTTTTTAATTTCCTCTTTGATTTCTTCAGTGATCACTTCGTTATTAAGTAGTGTATTGTTTAGCCTCCATGTGTTTGTATTTTTTACAGATCTTTTCCTGTAATTGATATCTAGTCTCATAGCGTTGTGGTCGGAAAAGATACTTGAAACAGTTTCAATTTTCCCAAATTAACCAAGGTTTGATTTGTGACCCAAGATATGATCTATCCTGGAGAATGTTCCATGAGCACTTGAGAAAAATGTGTATTCTGTTGTTTTTGGATGGAATGTCCTATAAATATCAATTAAATCCATCTTGTTTAATGTATCATTTAAAGCTTGTGTTTCGTTATTTATTTTCATTTTGGATGATGTTTCCATTGGTGAAAGTGGGGTGTTCAAGTCCCCTACTATGAATGTGTTACTGTCGATTTCCCCTTTTATGGCTGTTAGTATTTGCCTTCTGTATTGAGGTGCTCCTATGTTGGGTGCATAAATATTTACAATTGTTATATCTTCTTCTTAGATCGATCCCTTGATCATTATGTAGTGTCCTTCTTTGTCTCTTCTAATAGTCTTTATTTTAAGGTCTGTTTTGTCTGATATGAGAATTGCTACTCCAGCTTTCTTTTGGTTTCCATTTGCATGAAATATCTTTTTCCATCCCCTTACTTTCAGTCTGTATGTGTCTTTAGGTCTGAAGTGGGTCTCTTGTAGACAGCAAATATATGGGTCTTGTTTTTGTATCCATTCAGCCAATCTGTGTCTTTTGGTGGGAGCATTTAGTCCATTTACATGTAAGGTAATTATCAATACGTGTGTTCCTATTCCCATTTTCTTAATTGTTTTGGGTTCGTTATTGCAGGTCTTTTCCTTCTCTTGTGTTTCTTGCCTAGAGAAGTTCCTTTAGCAGTTGTTGTAAAGTGGGTTTGGTGGTGCTGAACTCTCTCAGCTTTTGCTTGTCTGTAAAGGTTTTAAGTTCTCCATCAAGTCTGAATGAGATCCTTGCTGGGTAATCTTGGTTGCAGGTTTTTCTCCTTCATCAGTTTAAATATGTCCTGCCACTCCCTTCTGGCTTGCAGAGTTTCTGCTGAAAGATCAGCTGTTAACCTTATGGGGATTCCCTTGTGTGTTATTTGTTGTTTTTCCCTTGCTGCTTTTAATATGTTTTCTTTGTATTTAATTTTTGACAGTTTGATTAATATGTGTCTTGGCGTATTTCTCCTTGGATTTATCCTGTATGGGACTCTCTGTGCTTCCTGGACTTGATTAACTATTTCTTTTACCATATTAGGGAAGTTTTCAACTCTTCAAATATTTTCTCAGTCCCTTTCTTTTTCTCTTCTTCTTCTGGAACCCCTATAATTCGAATGTTGGTGCATTTTATGTTGTCCCAGAGGTATCTGAGACTGTCCTCAGTTCTTTTCATTGTTTTTTCTTTATTGTGCTCTGCAGTAGTTATTTCCACTATTTTATCTTCCAGGTCACTTATCCGTTCTTCTGCCTCAGTTATTCTGCTATTGATCCCATCTAGAGTATTTTTAATTTCATTTATTGTGTTGTTCATCATTGTTTGTTTCATCTTTAGTTCTTCTAGGTCCTTGTTAAATGTTTCTTGCATTATGTCCATTCTATTTCCAAGATTTTGGATCATCTTTACTATCATTATTCTGAATTCTTTTTCAGGTAGACTGCCTATTTCCTCTTCATTTGTTAAGTCTGGTGGGTTTTTTACTTGCTCCTTCATCTGCTGTGTGGTTTTCTGTCTTCTCATTTTGCTTATCTTACTGTGTTTGGGGTCTCCTTTTTGCAGGCTGCAGGTTCATAGTTCCCGTTGTGTTTGGTGTCTGTCCCCAGTGGCTAAGGTTGGTTCAGTGGGTTGTGTAGGCTTCATGGTGGAGGGGACTAGTGCCTGTGTTCTGGTGGATGAGGCTGGATCTTGTCTTTCTGGTGGGCAGGTCCACGCCTGGTGGTGTATTTTGGGGTGTCTGTGGACTTCTGATTTTAGGCAGCCTCTCTGCTAATGGGTGGGGTTGTGTTCCTGTCTTGCTAGTTGTTTGGCATAGGATGTCCAGCACTGTAGCTTGCTGGTCGTTGAGTGAAGCTGGGTGCTGGTGTTGAGATGGAGATCTCTGGGAGAATTTTGCTGTTTGATATTATGTGGAGCTGGGAGGTCTCTTGTGGACCAGTGTCCTGAAGTTGGCTCTCCCACCTCAGAGGCACAGCACTGACTCCTGGCTATAGCACCAAGAGCCTTTCATCCACACGGCTCCGAATAAAAGGGAGAAAAAGTAGAAAGAAAGAATTAGTAGAAGTAGAAAGAAAGAAAGAAGGAAAGAAAGAAAGAAAGAAAGAAAAAAAGAAGGGAGGGAAGGAGGGAGGAAGGGAGGAAGGAAGGAGGGAAGGAAGGAAAAAAGAAAGAAAGAAGATAAAGTAAAATAAAGTAAGATAAAATATAATAAGCTTATTAAAATAAAAAAAATATTATTAAGAAAAAATAATTAAAAACAAACAGAAAAAACGGACAGATAGAACCCTAGGACAAATGGTGGAAGCAAAGCTATACAGACAAAATCTCACACAGAAGCATACACATACACACTCACAAAAAGAGGAAAAGGGGAAAAAATCATAAATCTTGCTGTCAAAGTCCACTTCCTTAATTTGGGATGATTCGTTGTCTATTCATGTATTCCACAGATGCAGGGTACATCAAGTTGATTGTGGAGCTTTAATCCACTGCTTCTGAGGCAGCTGGGAGAGATTTCCCTTTCTCTTCTTTTTTGCACAGCTCCCAGGGGCTCAGCTTTGGATTTGGCCCCGCCTCTGCGTGTAGGTCCCCGGAGGGCGTCTGTTCTTCGCTCAGACAGGAAGGGGTTAAAGGAGCCGCTGATTCGGAGGCTCTTGGTCGCTCAGGCTGTGGGGAGGGAGGGGCACAGAGGGCGGGGCGAGCCTGCGGCGGCAGAGGCCGGCGTGGCGTTGCACCGGCGTGAGGTTCGCTGTGCGTTCTCCAGGGTGAGTTGTCCCTGGATCCTGGGACCCTGGCAGTGGCGGGCTGCACAGGCTCCCCGGAATGGGGGTGTGGATAGTGACCTGTGCTCACACACCGGCTTCTTGGTGGTGGCAGCAACAGCCTTAGCGTCTTATGCCCGTCTCTGGGCTCCGCGCTTTTAGCCGCGGCTCGCGCCCGTCTCTGGAGCTTCTTTAAGCAGCGCTCTTAATCCCGTCTCCTCGTGCACCAGGAAACAAAGAGGGAAGAAAAAGTCTCTTGCGTCTTCGGCAGCTGCAGACTTTTCCCCGGACTCCCTCCCGGCCAGCCGTGGCGCACTAACCCCCTGCAGGCTGTGTTCACGCCGCCAACCCCGGTCCTCTCCTGGCGCTCCAACCGAAGCCGAGTCTCAGCTCCCAGCCCCGCCCGCCCCGGCGGGTGAGCAGACAAGCCTCTCGAGCTGGTGAGTGCCGGTCCGACACCGATCCTCTGTGCGGGATCTCCCCGCTTTGCCCTCCGCTCCTCTGTTGCTGTGCTCTCCTCCGCGGCTGCGAAGCTGTCCCCCTGCGCCACCCGCAGTCTCCGCCCGCGAAGGGGCTTCCTAGTGTGTGGAAACCTTTCCTCCTTCACAGCTCCCTCCCACTGGTGCAGGTCCTGTCCCTATCCTTTTGTCTCTGTTTTTTCTTTTTTCTTTTGCCCTACCCAGGTACGCGGGGTGGGTTTCTTGCCTTTTGGGAGGTCTGAGGTTTTCTGCCAGCGTTCAGTAGGTGTTCTGTAGGAGTTGTTCCACGTGTAGATGTATTTCTGGTGTATCTGTGGGGAGGTCGGTGATCTCCGCATCTTACTTTTCTGCCATCTTCCCGGAAGCCCTCAACTGTTAATTTTTAATGCATAGGCATTTGCTTTAGAACTGATTTATCTGGACTTAAATGAAACATAAAAACAAATGAAAATTGTCAGTAATAGTACATAAGTGCCTCATTGACTTTAGCTGCAGTTATCTCTGGAATAAAATACTCAGGGATGAGGTGGGATGTAAAGGGGCACAAAAATCTTGGAAGTGAGCCCTGCCAGGGCACAGGTGTACCACTTAATTTGATAGAGCTCTTCACTGAGGTATATATATCTTACCACTCTTAATTTCAATTCAATTAGCAATCAAAAACTTCTTGTGGAGTTGAGTTTGAATTACAGTGTTGACTGGTGGAGTTCTAATATACCATTTGTCTTTTTTGATGTTTTCACAGTTTAAGTTTGAGGTTGACAAACTATGGCCTGTAGGCCTAGTATAACCTGTCCCCTGTTTTTATAAATAAAGTTTTATTGGGACACAGCTACATTCATTTATTTACGTATTATTTATGGCTGCTTTCACACTACAATGGCAGAGTTAATTAGTTTCAACAGAAGCTATATGGACCAAAAGCTTAAAATATTGACTAGCTTTTTACTGAAAAAGTTTGTCAGCTCCTAGTTTAAGTCAAACTAGCGCCTTCCCTTCTAGTATTCTTTAAACCTGATAGCATACAATTTCTTTACATCTCAATATAGAATCAAATTACCAAGATGCTAAGGGAGACAGAAAAGAAGTGAAAAACGTGTTCACTTCCTTGCAGAATTCTTCAGACAAGACATATGTAAATGAAATAACCAGAGAAAAATATAACACTTTATAATCAAGGACTAATTGTGTAATAGTAGCAAAAAAAAATCTCCTATATTCTGTATCATAAATGTATATGAATTGAAAGTTATTTCAATCTGGTCAGAGCCAGAGTTCTCAAAAGTGCAGTGTGAGGACACTAATATATGAGATACTTTTTTGACTTTATAACTTAGAAATGGGAGCGCCAGCTTTTTGCCACACAGTTATATGGTGAGATGTAGATTATCCAGAGTTCTTAAGGAGTCTGGGGCTTTTCCAGAAATCGTAGAGTCAGAAAGTATGCTGAACTAGGCTTTGTTGCTTATAGGCTAAGAAAGAGGCAGTTACTTTAGGATAGTTCTGTGATCCATGTATAGGGATGCCCCCACAACTGCTTCTGCAGAAACTAATTTTAATAACACAGGTGGGGAGCCTTGGGCTCAAAACATAGTGAATCTCTATCTTCAAGGACTACATGGAGTTGAGAGAAATAACCTGGCACACAACTGAACGTATGTAGGGAGAAGGGTGAACTTGGAAGGGGCACTAGAAGCAATTATAAAGTGATGTGAAACTACGTGCACACATGAGCAACACAACATGTTGTATCTAATTTGTTTAATTTGCATTTAGTCTTATACCTTGACTTTCTTGCGTTATAAAAAAATCAGGTCCTGACTTTAAACAGTGGGGTGTTTCTTCTCTATATTGAAATGGCTGTTACAGGGCATGGAGATGGAATTCAGAGAGTGGAGTGCCCATTCACTTTGCATAAGTCTTCCATGTGCATGTTGGCAGATTAAGAACCTTGTAGAGTAGAATCATTTCATCACACTGTACCAAATACCAAATGCCATAAGAATCAAAAGAAAGGAGAGGTCAGTGTGGTGGCCTGGATTAGCTGGGAAAAAGCTCGTGGAGAATATTGCATTTAATCTCAGCTTCTGAGAAGAGTATGAATTTGGTTTGCTAGGGGAACAAGATGGTGACTTCAGGAGCTGAAAAAGCATGGTTCCTGTGGAAGAAGAGCCTGGATGGAGTGAATGGTTTATGTCTAGAGTTAGAACACTAGCTGAGTAGCAAGAAGCGTGGGGAGAGGGAGCAGGTGGGTGGTGGCAGAACATAAAGGAACTAAGGTGCCACTTTGGTCAGCCTGGTTTCTGTGATTCCATTCCATTACAGGGTTGAGTGTTTAGTGCTCAGAGGAATTACCTGAAGTAAAGCAGGGAGCTCAAGGGTATGAGCACATCTGCATGGTTTGGGAGTCACCGGGATTGTTTCGTCTGCTCCTACTTGTGGCTGATGACAGATCACATTCCTGGAGGGAAGGAACATCAAGTGCCTCAAATACAGCAGCGTAAATCTTTTCTCTTAACCAACAGCCCCTGAAGCTTTCTGGCTCTCTCCTCTAAACCTTTCATAGAAGAATATCTGATGCAAATAGTAAATAAATAAAATTACCTCCTGATTTTATTTCACTATAGAGCTAGTGGGGAATCCTTTGGAGAGCAGTCATAGAGCAAAAGAGAGAAAGCAAAGATAGGACCCTTTCTCTCATTTCCCCAAATGGACTCTCCTGATGAGTGTTGCCTTTTAAAGAAAAGTGGATGGTACAGGAAGCCTTTGAATGCAGTTTAACCATAAATTCCCCTAAGGGGGGGGAGTGCTGTCCAATAGCCCGGGACGTGGCAGTAGAGCTGGCAGAGGCTGCAGAAGCAGCAGGGGCTTACAGGTCCAGAATCTCCAGCTCATTAGGATTGCTATAAATCACAGCATCTTTCACGCCTTTTGAGTGAAACTTGGCACCTCCAGTTTACTACTGTGTGGTGGTCATACCGTCCCTGACTTCAACATTATTAATAGATGGCACCTTCCATTGAACAATGAAAGTGGGTGGGCCTGTGCCAGTAATGATGGACTGGGAGCCTGAAAGATTCTGCTGAGAAGAGAGTAAGAGGGTGCCAAGAAAACCTGTCTTTTTATAACTGAAGACTGGTAGATATGAAGAGTTGCTGGGCACATCTATCACCCACGGTGTCACTGCATCCTGGAAGAGCTTGTATGAAAACTGTGAGGACGACTTTGACAAGGATGAATACCCCAGCACCTGGATGAGTGTGGGCCTCACAGGCTGGGCTGGTTAGGGAGGGGTGACGAGGTGAGGGTTGTGATTTGAAACTTGCCTCCTGTTGTGTTCAGTCTGATATGGAAGGTGTTCTGGCTCACCCTTGCCTGGTAAGGCTGTGGAAATGGCTTCAAGGCCTGTTTTTTTTTCTTCTTCTTCTTTCTTCATGGTTATTATTGTATGTAGAGAATGGTAGGTGAGATGTGGAAGAAATAAGAGACTTGAGGAAAACAGACTTTACCAGAAAAGTAAAAATAACTCTTTCCATTATCCAATAACATGACTAATATGTAGATGCTTAAAGATCCTTTATCTCTCTTGCATCCCTGGGAAGTGGTGGGTTGTAGGGAGTGGCGGGGGGGGGGAGAAGAAAGAAAAGAAAAAAAGGTATCTTTAAGTGTATAAAAGGAATATCCAGCAAAGGTACTATTTTGGGAAACTTGGGAGTAATAAAAAGAAAAGAAGAAAACACTTAATAGAATGCTTTTAGTTTAAAGCAGACTGTTAAAAGATTGTTTTGTCTGATGTGTGCTGTGAGAAGGTTTTAAAATATAAGTCTCATAACATTCCTTTGACTTAGATGGCGGTATTTAAATTAAGACTTACATATGTCAGGTATCATTCATTTGGCAATTTGGCTGATATGAAATGATCTGGAATTAAAAATTCCTCTCTGGCCTTCACCCCCAAAAGTCTCTGTCTTATACTATATTGATCTCCTTGCCTCTTCTTTTCTAATTCTTCCTTTATTTTCTCTCATATGCTAAAGAACATCTGGAAACTCTCTTTAGAAGCTTCTAGAATCCTAGATGAAGCAGTTTGTTACCCAGTCAACACCTTTGTGGGCTATTTTTGATTTTCTAAAATTGGTTTTCTTCAAGTAGTTACATTTGAAAGTGCTATGCAGTGTAATTGTTTGAAGGGGAAACATTTCAACCACAATGTAGAGAGTGGAAAGTAAGCTAAGTGAGTTCTGTCTCTTTCAAGTTCACATTGCTGGAGTTTCCTGGCTTGAACACAAAATGCAATCAATTTGAGGGATCAGGGATGACAAGAAAGCTCTGAACAATGAACAAAGTCATTGGAAAGGGGACTGAGAAATGGACGACAAGAGGAGCAAACACACCGTTATTCCATATCGATGGAGACATTAAACATTCAGTGGGTTTTAAAAAATAAACTTTTTATTTTGCAATAATTTTTATAGAAAAATTGTAAAGATAGTATAGGTAGAGCCTGTATACACTTTACCCTGCTCTTGCTAATGTTAACATAGCTTTACATTTTTAATGCTTATGAGTCTATGGTTTATAGATGTTACTACTTTCTTAATTAGAAAAACTTAGAAATAATGAATTTATTCTAATGTTAAGAAAACTTAACATTCTTGTTTACACTTTGAGACTATACCCTATTATGGTGTAAATATTATAGCTGAAGAGTTACTGGCAAGAGAAAGCAGTGAAGCAGGGGAAAGAAAAAGGAGTTTAGAGTTGGAGAGATCAAGGTTCAAATCTTGGCTGCACCATTTGACCCCAGGTATGTTACTTATCCTCTTGAGACTTAATTTCCTACAATGTAGAATGACAGTATCAGTTATTTATTGTGGGAACTAAATATAATAGAGTATATTTAGCTTATGAGCTGGTTCTTGGCCTTTTTGCTACCAGATTTGTTCCTTGTCTCCCCTTCTTTGTATGGCAGAGGGTTCAACCCCTGCTGCCTATTTCCCAGCTCCAATTCTGGCCAATGGGAGGCACTGTTAGGAGATGGGTGAGATTCTGCAGCTATGTTGTGTTTGCTTTGTGGCTCCAGCTTCTGCGAAACAGGCTCGTTGTGGTTCTAGCTTCTTCCATGACTCTGGCCCTTGGGTACTGGTAACATCACTTCCTCCTTTTGTGGGAATGTAGTAACTACCTACTGTGCTAATCTCTGGGTTACCTCCTTGTTTGCTCTTGGTTTCTCAACTCTTCCAGCACTTGTATATATGAGGCCCTGTGTTAAATTCCCTCTCTCTTGAACACTTGGAGTGGTTTCTTTTTCCCTCAATGGACCTTGATTGATTCAATCCATTTCAGTAACCTAACTGTGAGCTACAGGGAGCTTCAATTAAGCTGAAGAGGCAAAGATCAGGAGAAATCAGGCAGTTAGGCTAATGGTAACTGTCACTGATGGAGATAGGCCTATGGAAGGGGAGTTGGCTTTGGGGTAAAAGCTATGGGTTTGGTGTAGAGCATGTCAAAGAAGAAACTTCATAATTTTACTGTCTCTGCACACTTTGCCTTTCCCACTCAAGTGTACTGAAGCTTCAGGAGTGTGAGGGAGAAAGGGTAAGGGGAGAAGCTCAGAGGGAAGAGAGGAAGGCTGTGTGTGGCCCAGAAGGGAAGGTACTCTGGCGCCTCGCTCAGCCTGGAACCTATCCCTCCGACTCCATTGACTCCAGCCCTGTCACTGTAACCTCTCTGGGGAGTAGAAGGGGAGGCTGGCTGCTCAGAACCCATTCTTTGCCCGTTGGGAAGCAGCTCTTCACCAGAGGGACTGAGATGAGCCAGCTGTTCCTCTTGCCAGTGTAGCATTTGTGAGAAGAGTGCTGTGGGAGGAGATAAAAATTGACTTCCAAATGGCCTGCAGGAATTGAGAGGCATTTTTGGGACCCGCTTTTAGGTCCAGACTTAATAAACAAAACAGCAGATACTTGAAGTTTTAACTTCCTCATGGGTTAAGATAGTTCATGGTGGGGATGGTCACCATTGCTACAGCAGGCTGGAATCCACTTCCTCAGTGTGCCAGGGCATTATGGAAGATGACCTCTGAGGGACAGAAATGAGTTCACGTCTTCAGGAACAATGTCTGGATATGTTCAGAAATGACCTCAGATGGAAAACAAACATAAAATCATTCTGGCAAATCAGAGACAGCACATTATATGGCATTCATGTTGTGTTTTATGTGTGTGTGCTGGGAATGAGAAGAAGAGTCTAATAAATGAGGACAAACAGGAAGCCCTTCCCAAACTCTCTTCCCAGATACTTTTCAGTCACGTTGTGCAGGTCGAAGGTTCTGGGAAGAAACAGCTAGTGCTCTGACCTGCCTTCTCCAACTATAATGTCTCCTGTTTTATAGGAACTTGGGACTGAAAACTGCACAAGCCAATGAATTTAAACTCTTAAACTCATAACATTCACAAACCTCAAGGACTACTAATTGAAGCCTTTCTCTCTCTCTTTTTCTCTCTTCCTGTGCGTGTGTGTGTGTATGTGAGAGAGAGAGATTCCAGATGTCCTTGGAGTGTCACGTTATATCTCACTTCCACGTAACCTCCAGTTAATTAAATAATTGATTCAATTGAACTGAATGTTAAATACATCAATATTCTATAGTTTCCCAAATGAACCTTTTGTTTTCTATGGTCTTTTTCAATTCTGAGTGAAAGATTTGGCTGGAGAAAACCGTTCATAGTATGTCCTCTAAAACTATAGTGAGATGAGCATGGTTTTCCTTGGATTGATGCTTGTATTAATAAAGCTTTTTATTCACAACAACCTAAATAATACAAAAGTAATATCAACTGCTGACCTCAGGGAACAAGCAGACTTTTTGATAAGGGTTGTATAGCCACTTTTACATTTCTTCCTTTCCTTTTTAATAAATGATGAAAGCTCCAGTGTTGTCACACGATCACATTAATTCATAGTGATAAGAATGAAGCTAATCCTTGTTTCATCGCTCTGATCAGCAGTCACACAAACACAATGGAACCTGACATGCTGGCAGCCTCTGCTCGTTACAGCTTTCCAACCAACCTCCAAGCGCATGGCTGGAAGTCAAATGGGTTGGGCTGGTTCCAAGTAGGAAAGAAAAATAATTGGCTTTGGAGAGAAAGGGATTATTAAAATTTCCATATGAAATTTCCACCACTTCTTAGCTTCATATGGAGTGGTAGTTACACTGAGATGCCTCTCCTGCAGTCTTGAAATGAAAAGCATTCAAAGAAATGGAGAAAATTATTACAGACAACACCACTTCAAAAGCATTTCCCTGTCTTCATGTTGTTTATCTCATTATTAATTACCTGCTAACTAAAAACAAAATAACTAGAAAAATTCTAGCAACAAATGTTTTCATCAGAGAAGTCTTTTGGTTAAGGCAGTTTTTCCTGTCCTTACAATATCAAAGTGTTTTCCCACCCCAAAGGGATTGATTCGTTTTTAAAATTTCTGTAGACATCAGGGACAAAGTGTAATACTTTGTATGAAACATCAGAGTGGACAAAGGCAACTTTTCTGGCCATCTGGTTTTTAGAGACAAACACTTTGGAGTCCAACAGACCCAGGCTTAAATGCTCAATAGTCTCTCCTTGGCCTAGGCTTGAATCTTCAGTCATCTTTTCTATGTGATCTTGGACAGGTAACTTCATCTCTCTAAGCCTCAATTTCTCCACCTGCAAAATAGAGATAAGGAAACCTCCACAAAGATCTGTTGTGAGGGAAAAAGAAAGTGATAGTGTGTAAAGAGCTTACATGACAGAGAGCCTGGCACACAGTAGGATTCAAACCTTAGAAGCTTTTTTTTTTTTTTGCGGTACGCGGGCCTCTCACTGTTGTGGCCTCTCTCGTTGCGGAGCACAGGCTCCAGATGTGCAGCGGCCATGGCCCACGGGCCCAGCCGCTCCGCGGCACGTGGGATCTTCCCGGACCGGGGCACGAACCCGTGTCCCCTGCATCGCAGGAGGACTCTCAACCACTGCGCCACCAGGGAAGCCCTGTTTTTTTAAGTTATTGTGCTGTCTGTTTGCTTTTGTGACTATTAGCATTTGACAGTCTGCTTACTGCATTGCTAAATGTTGTCATAATAGAGTAGCCCCTGAGAGATGGTTGAGGCCTCACAGATTAGATAGAATCATGGAAGTGTTGGGTGTTGCTGACTCTCATTTGGACTTGAGGATACTGCATTCAGCCCTTGTATGGCTTTAGCAGCAATGGCAAAAAAATAAGCTCAATTTCACTCTTTGCTACCCAAAATCCTTGATTTTGGCTTTTTGAATGAAAATAGATTTTATGCTTGAGGATATAACAAACTTGGAGCTGCTGAGGGAGACTGCACCTGGCTTCTCTGGGTGCCCTGGTGAAAACCGAGGGCGCTTTGCCTTTCATTATATTTTTAATAATACTTAGCGAGTAGCAGAATTAAACTTGCAAGTCATTCTAATGACTACTTTTCTTAATGGAGATGAGCCTCTTTATCTCTTACTGGTTAATACCTTATGGTTCTAAATTAGGATGCTTGATGTGATTGTATTCCTCCCAAACATTAAGAACTCATTTTACAATGGAGAGGCTCGTAATGCAAACAGTCAGGGGAGCAAGGTGTTCTAGGCTTTTGATGGCCTTAGGTTAAGGGACAGAACGAGCTGATTGGGATATGGCTGGAACGTGCTTCGTAGTGTGGGGAGAGGAGGGGAGGGAACTGTCATTTATTTACTGAGTACTAGAAGCTTTGTATACATAATTTCATTTCATCCTCTCAGTGCATCTTTAAGGCAGGTATTATCATGCCCAGTTTAGACTCAGAGAGATGATTTGTCCAGGATTACGCAGTGAATGGAAAGCAGTATTAGAAGGAGAAGAAAATACCAGTTCTGGTTATACAGTGTATTCTGTGAAAATCCAGTAAGATATATATTTAGAATTCATGCACTTTTCTGTGTATATGCTATACTTCAATAAAAGTTACTTATCAAAGCAAATAGGTCTGCCTGGCTCAAAGTCTATGCCCTTCTCTCTCTATTGTGCTGCCTCCTAAGAAGCATATGATGGATGGAACTCCACGGAATTTCCTCCGTCAGTCACAGCCGGTTGTAGCCAGGAATAGTGCTACTCCTATTAACCAGACCTGGCTTTGAAAGACTTGGGTATTTCCAAGGAAAGATACACTCAGTGGAGTGCAGTTTCCAAAAACTGAGGGTGTATATTTGCATATGAAGAGAATTCTGAAATGTTGTTCTGAAAATGCATTGAGCTTGTTGCAGAGTTGTTCATAATCATGAAAAATCAAGGGGAAAAAACACTGAAATACCCATCAAAGAAAAATTTAATTAAATAACGGTTTATAAAACTGCTTATTTTGAATGATTCTTATGTTGTGGAGTGAAAAATGGTTATGGAACCACATATATAGTAGGATCATATTTTTGTAATTTTTTTGTTTACATAACATAAGTTTGCATAAATAAGTGTCTGGAAAGATATTTGCTAAAATATTAAGAGTAGCATCTCTGCAATTTGTGATATTGGTTGAATTTTACTTTTTTTCTATGTCTTTCCATATTGTTTGACATTGTTTTTCTATAATTCTATTAACAGAAATTTTGTTTTAATATTTAATAAAAGAATGCCTTTAAGCAAAGGCAGCATCCTGAATTAAGTATATCCCTTCTCAAGTTGTCTACTGTGAAGGAGGAAATACTCATTTTACCGTATGAGTTCTGACACATTAAAACAATATAATATAACCTCATAGTCAAACCACAAGGGAGCATTCAGGAGTAAAAAGAATCATTTTGTAAGCTCAAACACATTCAGTTACCAAACTGGCCTCTTTAAGCATTTAAGAAAATTATTTTAGGGAAATAGTTTAAAATATTAAAATATTTTAATTATATTCTGTATAAGCAGATGTTCTACATCTCTGTACCAGGTATCATAGCAACCTGAAAACTGGTTGTTTTACTACCCAACTATATTTCTTGTATGGCTCATTTTAAAAAGTTCTCCACCCTCTTTAGATTTTAGTATAGTGATTGAGACATATGATTGCTTTATTTTATTTTGTTTTATTTCATTTTATTTCATTCTAGTGACTTTCTTCCTTAAATCAGGCTAACTAAAGACAGAATTGAAATCATACAGATTACATATTCATGCAAAAACAGTTAATAGAGCAGGATATGGCTTTCTTTT
Organism: Delphinapterus leucas; assembly: GCF_059928025.1. Classification (NCBI taxonomy): domain Eukaryota; kingdom Metazoa; phylum Chordata; class Mammalia; order Artiodactyla; family Monodontidae; genus Delphinapterus; species Delphinapterus leucas. The sequence goes on along the minus strand of NC_143136.1, from coordinate 37,469,498 downwards.
TTTGTCTTTTTCTTGAAGATTTTCAAGGAACTAGCATAACAGAATCCTGAGTATACTAGTATATGCTATTTCATTACTTGTAGCCTCCAACACAAATTGTGAGCTCTGGCTAAGTTCCTATAATTTCTACCCCTGAACAATTAGCAGTCTCAACAACATTTTTCCCTTTTGGATTAGCAGGTCCCCCAATTTGGAATGCTGTCCCCCACACTTATTGAATTTAGCCAGCTCAAGCCAGAAACCAGCTCAAGCCTCTTGGACACAGCAAGGTCTCTTCTTTGAACACATTAACTATGAAAATGGACAATGTGGTCTGACAAAATTCTCCTTCTGTTGTGAATTGATATGTATGAACAGACTTAGAATGTGTAAAAAGAAAACCAAAGGTTTGTATTTAAGAAATCTCATTTATTAAAAAGAATGTATGAAATTTGTATGGAAACAAAAAAGACCCCGAATAGCCAAAGCAATCTTGAGAAAGAAAAACAGAGCTGGAGGAATCAGGCTCTTGGTCTTCAGACTATACTACAAAGCTACAGTAATCAAGACAGTATGGTACTGGCACAAAAACTGAAACATAGATCAATGGAACAGGATAGAAAGCCCAGAGATAAACCCTCGCACATATGGTCACCTTAGTTTTGATAAAGAAGGCAAGAATATACAATGGAGAAAAGAAAGCCTCTTCAATAAGTGGTGCTGGGAAAACTGAACAGCTACATGTAGAAGAATGAAATTAAAACACTCCCTAACACCATACACAAAAATAAACTCAAAATGGATTAAGACCTAAATGTAAGGCCAGACACTATAAAACTCTTAGAGGAAAACATAGAACACTCTATGACATAAATCACAGCAAGATCCTTTTTGACCCACCTCCTAGAGAAATGGAAATAAAAACAAAAATAAACAAATGGGACCTAATGAAACTTAAAAGCTTTTGCAGAGCAAAGGAAACCATAAACAAGACCAAAAGACAACCCTCAGAATGGGAGAAAATATTTGCAAATGAAGCAACTGACAAAGGATTCATCTCCAAAATATACAAGCAGCTCATATCAAAAAAACAAACAACCCAATCCAAAAATGGGCAGAAGACCTAAATAGACATTTCTCCAAAGAAGATATACAGATTGCCAACAAACACATGAAAGAATGCTCAACATCACTAATCATTAGAGAAATGTAAATCAAAACTACAATGAGGTATCACCACACACCAGTCAGAATGGCCATCATCAAAAAATCTACAAACAATAAATGCTGGAGTGGGTATGGAGAAAAGGGAACCCTCTTGCACTGTTGGTGGGAATGTAAATTGATAGAGCGACTATGGAGAACAGTATGGAGGTTCTTTTAAAAAGTAAAAATAGAACTACCATACGATCCAGCGATCCCACCACTGGGCATATACCCTGAGAAAACCATAATTCAAAAAGAGTCATGTACCAAAATGTTCATTGCAGCTCTATTTACAATAGCCAGGACATGGAAGCAACCTAAGTGTCCATCGACAGATGAATGGATAAAGAAGATGTAGCACATATATACAATGGAATATTACTCATAAAAAGAAATGAAATTGAGTTATTTGTAGTGAGGTGGATGGACCTAGAGTCTGTCATACAGAGTGAAGTAAGTCAGAAAGAGAGAAACAAATACTGTATGCTATCACATATATATGGAATCTAAAAAAAAAAAAAGTGGTTTTGAAGAACCTAGGGGCAGGACAGGAATAAAGACTCAGACTTAGAGAATGGACTTGAGGACACGGGGAGGGGGAAGGGTAAGCTAGGACGAAGTGAGAGAGTGGCATGGACTTATATATACTACCAAATGTAAAATAGCTAGTGGGAAGCAGCCGCATAGCACAGGGAGATCAGCTCAGTGCTTTGTGACCACCTAGAGGGGTGGGATAGGGAAGGTGGGAGGGAGATGCAAGAGTGAGTAGATTTGGGGATATATGTATATGTATAGCTGATTCACTTTGTTATAAAGCAGAAACGAATACACCGTTGTAATGCAATTATACTCCAATAAAGGTGTTAAAAAAAAAAAGTACATGGATTAGTCAGTGAGTTGAAGCTGTTTGTGTGCAAGTCACTACAGATGTTAAATTTAGCATATACATATTAATTCCCAAGATTGGAGACTACAGAATATCATAATATTAAACACACTTCGTTGTAATATTAAACACACTTCCACTCAAATGAGCTACGTGTTTAGTTGGTCTCATGCATTTTCCTGCTGAGCTGCAACAGTAGTTATGGATGTGTCAGAGCACTTCAGTTCCACAGTTCACCCTCATGCTGTCAGTTTGTCCATGGAGACGGCTTATGGGAATGCATGAACACATATACATGCTCTGGAAATCTTGATGGAGTCCATCCTTTCCTCCCTACCCACCCCAAGCTTTCATATAGAACTTTTTGATTAATACATTTGATTATTCATTTTAAGTTATGTTTTGAAATAAATGAAATAGGTTAAATTGATCAGAGAGTTCTGCCTTTGTATTACTATTTGTTTTGAAATAACAATGTTGAATTTGTTACAAGGTGAGAGGAAGGGAAGAAAAAAGACCTACAGAAACAAACCCAAAACAACTAAGAAAATGGCAATAGGAACTTACTTATGGATAATTATCTTAAATGTAAATGGATTAAATGCTCCAACCAAAAAACATAAACTGGCAAAAAACAAGACCTGTATATATGCTGTCTGCAAGAGACCCACTTGAGACCTAGGGACACATACAGACTGAAAGTGAGGGGATGGAAAAAAGCATTCCATGCAAATGGAGATCAAAAGAAAGCTGGAGTAGCAATAAACATATCAGACAAAATAGACGTTAGAATTTGTTACAAGGTAGTGGTAGATTTCATTTCCTGAGGTGACTTGAAAAATGTCTTTCTCATGTCACCTTCCTTTAATGTACCATTAAGTGAAATGAACATAAAGAATGTTAATAGGATTGTTTCAGGATTAGTGCCTGATACTGATGTATCTAAAATTGTGGTTAGTAGCAGAAAGCATTTATCAACACTGCTGGGTATAGAAGACCCAGACCCACTTTTGAAAATATATCAGTAGCTGTATGGAACTTTCTACTTTACTTTCTCCATAAGCTACTTTGGATGTAAACGAGTCCCAATTGGAAGTAAGGACTGCAGATTTGACCCAGTAAGTGTAATGATTAGAATTGGTAATGTTCCATTGTGGAACCCTAGTTCCATCTGCTTATGAAAAAAAGATTACGGGTAATTATAATTAGGAATTCAGTGTGCGGCAGTGGATTAGATGTGAAAGGAATGATTGCTTGAAAGCCACTGATAATGGAGGGAGGCAAAAGGAATGTGAAAATTTCATCTGGGACCTGTGAAGCACACTTTGTTAATTAGTGACTCAATCCATTTATATCCTGCAGGTAGAATTTCTATTATTTCTTGAATACTGCAAAATGCTTGGGCTCCAAATAGTGTTTCCCAGTATAATTTGTACTACCCGCACATAACAAAGAGATGTCACCCATTCCCATCCTCTATAATGACCTCTAACAGTAAAGGATAGTAGAGGTAGCGAGAGGAGCAGCTGTTACTGAAGAGGGGAAAGGGTGAGAAGGGAGCTAAGGGGAATTGGTGAAATATACACTCACTGGTGGATAGTCTGAGTGGGAGACACTGGTTTAGGAATTATCAAACCATTCCTCTCATTCGAATGCATTATTAAGTCAATAGATATGTTGACTCCTAACTTTTTACACTCCATACCTATTGCAGGATACTGAGAGAGATGGCATTTCACCCTTTGTTGCACGACAGTGGTTAGACTTCACTAAATTACAGCTCCTTTCCTCTTCATTTGAGTACATTTAACAGTACTAGTTGTACATGTAAGTAGTTTATATAAGACTGTTGTGATGAATTCTTTCTTTTTTTCTTTTTCTTTTATTGAGATATAGTTGATGTACAGTACTATGTAAGTTACAGTTGTACAGCACAGTGATTCACAATTTTTAAGGTTTATACTCCGTTTATAGATATTATAAAATATTGGCTTTATTTCCCATGTTGTACAATATATTCTTGTAGCTTATTTATTTTATACATAATAGTTTGTACCTCTTAGTCCCCTACTCCTGTCTTACCCCTCACTTCTTCCCTCTCCTCACTGGTAACCAGTAGTTTGTTCGCTATATCTGTGAGTCTGTTTCCTTTTCTTTTTTCCACATTGGCCACTTTTTAAAAATTGAAGTATAGTTGATTTACAATGTTGTGTTAGTTTCAGGTGTACAGCAAAGTGATTTAGATATATATGTGTTATTTGTGTTCATATATATATATTCTTTTCAGATTCTTTTCCATTATAGGTTATTACAAGATACTGAATATGGTTTCTTGAGCTGTACAGTAGGTCCTTGTTGTTTATCTATTTTATATACAGTAGTTTGTATCTGCTAATCCCAAACTCCTAATTTATCCTTCCCCACACCTTTCCCCTTTGGTGACCATAAGTTGGTTTTCTACATCTGTGAGTCTACTTCTGTTTTGTAAATAAGTTCATTTGTACCATTTTTTTTTTTTAGATTTTCCACATATAAGTGATATCATATGATACTTGTCTTTCTCTTTCTGACTTACTTCACTTAGTATGATAATGTCTAGGTCCATCCATTTTGCTGCAGATGGCATTATTTCACTCTTTTTTGTGGCTGAGTAATATTCCATTGTGTGTGTGTGTATGTGTGTATACACATACACACACACACACACACACACACACATCTTCTTTATCCATTCCTCTGTCAGTGGACAATTAGGTTGCTACCATGTCTTGGCTATTGTAAATAGTGCTGCTATAAACATTGGTGCTGCATGTGTCTTTTTGAATTAGGGTTTTCATCTTTTTTTGTGTGTGTGTGGTACATGGGCCTCTCACTGTTGTGGCCTCTCCTGTTGCGGAGCACAGGCTCCGGACGCGCAGGCTCAGCGGCCATGGCGCACAGGCCCAGCAGCTCCATGGCATGCAGGATCTTCCCGGACCAGGGCACGAACCCACATCCCCTGCATCGGCAGGCAGGCTCTCAACCACTGCGCCACCAAGGAAGCCCTAGGGTTTTCATCTTTTTCAGATATATGTGCAGGAGTGGGATTGCTGGGTCATATGGTAACTCTACTTTTAGTTTTTTATGGAACCTCCATACTGTTCTCTATAGTGGCTGTACCAGTTTACATTCCCACCAACAGTGTGGGAGTGTTTCCTTTTCTCCACACCCAGCACTAGTTATTTGTGTTCTTTTTAATGAAAGCATTCTGACAAGTGTGAGGTGATATCTCATTGTGGTTTTAATTTGCATTTCTCCAATGATTAGTGATGTTGAACATCTTTTGACATGCCTTCTCCTTTGTGTGTTTCATGTGTATGTCTTCTTTGTAAAAATGTCTGTTCAGGTCTTCTGCCCATTTTTTAAACTGGGTTGTTTGTTTTTTTGATGTTGAGTTGTATGAGCTGTTTGTATTTGTTGGATATTAATCCCTAATCGGTCATGTTATTTGCAAATATTTTCTCCCATTTAGTAGGCTGTCTTTTTGTTTAATTGATGGTTTCCTTTGCTGTGCAAAATATTTTAAGTCTAATTAAGTCCCATTTGTTTATTTTTGCTTTTATTTCCTTTGCTTTAGGAGACAGATCCCCCAAAATATTGCTACAATTTATATCAAGGAGTGTTCTGCCTATGTTTTCTTCTAGGAGTTTTATGGTTTCTGGTCTTACAGTTAGGTCTTTAATCCATTTTGAGTTTATTTGTGTATATGGTGTGAGAAAATGTTCTAATTTCATTCTTTTACATGTGGCTGTGCAGTTTTCCCAGCACAACTTATTGAAGAGACTGTCTTTTTTCCATTGTATATTCTTCCCTCCTTTGTCATAGTTTAACTGACCGTAAGTGTGTGGGTTTATTTCTGGGCTGTTTATTCTGTTCCACTGATACATGTGTCTGTTTTTGTGCTGGTACTGTACCGTAGCCTTTTTGATTACTGTAGCTTTGTAGTATAGTCTGAAGTCAGGGCACATGATTCCTCCAGCTCTGTTCTTTTTTATCAAGATTTTTTTGGCTATTCAGGGTCTTTTGTGTTTCCATACAGATTTAAAAATTGTTTGTTCTAGTTCTGTGAAAAATGCCCTTGGTATTTTGATAGGGATTGCATTGAATCTGTAGACTGCCTTGGGTAGTATGTTCATCTTAACAATGTTAGATGAATCCTTTCTTAAAGCAAGAAGTCCTTTATAACACAAATAGAAACCCTTTATTAAGTTCTCTACATTTGAATGGATACTGGGCTTTTCTCAAAGTTGCCTGCAATTATATGTAATTATTAATCTCTGGGAATCTGGAATTATACTAATTCAAGTTAAGGTATTGAAACAATATGGTTTCAATACACAGATATTCTTAACATGGAACTATCACATAATTATATGTGATGTCTACTTTAAAAAGTGTACAAAGTTGAATATCCTGATTTGGTACAGTGTTATTAAATTTCCTTGACCAGAAAAATCACTTGAGGTGGGGGTGGGATATCACTTGTTAAAATTTTGTGTTCCTGGGACCTACCTCAGACCTACTGAATCAAATGGGTAGGACCTGGCAATACATTATTTTAATGAGTGGTCTTAAATGAGTTTTTATGGTTAGGGTATGGGGAATTGGATAAAGGTAGTCAAAAGGTACAAACTATTAGAAAAAAAAACCAACCCAAATGTCTGAACCCCACCCCAGATTCATTGGGTCTGGAGTGGAGCCTGAAAAATCTGCATTTTTTACAAATTCCCTGGTGATGCTGTTGCTGCTGGTCCAGGCATCACACTTTGGGAACCACTGATGTAGCAGAAAGAATGCAAATTTGAGACCAGATACATCTGGGTTCCAGTCCTGTTTGTTATCTGGGAAGCTTTAGTGTAGTTACTTAGTAACCCTTAGCTTTCTTCTCTTCTTTCTCTATTTTCAGGTTTCTTGTGTGTACTTAAATAAGTTTTTGCATATATTATGCATATATATGTATATGTATTGTGCTTGCGAAGTTCAGTATAAGCTACCTTGGTTAAATATGGACTACAGATGGATACTGAGAAGGAGAAGACAGAAATGAGAGGAAGAGAGGAGGCTGAAAAGGGGGTGAGGGGGTGGTGAACAGTCAGCAAAGTAATAACTGGGCTGCAATAACCACATCTTAGTAAAACAACATAATCTGAGTTCAACTCAGAGTGAATATACAGAGTGAATCTAGTAAAAGTCAAGCTAACTGTTAACTGTGTGAGAAGAGAAAGGTCACTTGACTGTGTGAGTTTGATAGCATTGATAAACCTGAATGCTTTGTCTGAATAATTACTGTCAAGATTCTGTAAGTTTAGATACTGAAGAGAAGAAATTAATATTGAAATGGAGAAACCAGTCATCTGAGAGCTGTTTCCCATGTCAGTTGGGGATAAAATCATTGCTACCTGCTCTCCTTACACACATGACTAATGTGATATTTGTAAATTTAGTTGAGTTCTAAGAAAGAAATATAGTCATCACATTCAGGGATCAAACACCATTATTTAAACATGAATACTTTGTTCCATAGTTTCTCATAAAGTCAAACATTTAAGAAGTATTTTTTCTCATTATATGAGAAGGAAAAGCCAATTTGAGTACAAATATCCAGTGCTCATGTAGAAGCCATATATTATATGGAGATTGTATTCTCATGGAATTGAACTCCTGGAGTAGCTGTCAAGAGAAAGGGCCCAGGAGTCAGATGCCTGGTTCAAATCTTGCTTATACCTCTTAGGCAGGGCCCTTAGCACAATGCTTGCACTGTAGTAGATGCTCAATAAGCTAATAATAATAATAATCATAGCACACAGCCATGGAATTTCTACAAGCTTTTATTCAATATTTATCGAGTGCCTACAAGGTGCCAGGCATGGTCCTAGGTACTGGGGACATCTACTCTCAGGGAGCTCTGGAAGGTAGGCAGTAAACTTGAGAATGAGGAAGTTACTATAATAATACTAGATGCTAAAGATGGAGCAATGATCAAAACAAAAACAAAATCCTTATCTTTGTGAACTTCCTTTACAGTACCTTATATTTAATTTTGTTCACATTATTCTGGCTCATTACAGCTAGCTTATAATTTAGATTTCCTGGCTAGAGTTTTCTGTTTTAACCAGAAAACTGAGTTCCTTAATTCGATGATTTAGAGGTTAGTTTGCAACTTAAAAAAATTGTCCATTTTAATCCTCTTTTAGGCACTAATAGATTTTGTCCATATTACCAGTGCAAATAACTGTGAACTTTCTATGTGTTTACTCTCTATTTGATGACTTAGCCACAATTTAAGACTTAGCCACAATTAAAATATTGTAACTATAATTTTAAAATGTAGGTTTACTTTACATCTTAGGAATTCCATTATTTATAATCTAGTAATTTCCATTTTCTTGAGGACAGATTTGACTACAAAATCTAGGAAGCTATTGATTCCTGCCAACCTCATCATTTTCCTAGTCTTATGTTTGAAAATTTAAGCAAAATTTGTTTCCTGAGCCAAAAGGAGAGTACTATCTTAGTCTTGACAAAATATACCAAAATTATATTATTATTGGTGACTCATTTAAGACTGTACTTTCTTCTGTAAGATAGCAACTAATTTGAAGCAAAGACTGAATGAAACTCTTTATTGCTTTGCAGACCAAAGAACACCCATTTGTCCTCAGGCATGTGAATTGTTGGAACAAAAAATTGCAGCGGACTGTCTGGTATGGGGAAGATTATGGAGGCAGAATCATTAACGGGCTGGGCAGATTTCTTTCTGGCCCAGAGACCAACACCAGTTTCTCTATGACACACAGAAGACACTGAAACGTTGTTTCCCCTCTAGTTTACCCACCTGGAGGATATTTGGCATGATCAGTAGCATACTTCAGATGGTTAGATTTGCCTATGGACGTGAATTAACAGAGCTCCACAGAAGCCCCCCACATCAGGGGTCAAAACAGCATAGTGATAGCAAGAAAACACAAGACTAGAAACTAGAAATGCAACATAGAAGACCGGAGGGAGGCAGCAAAGATTTCTTCTTTAAGAATGCAGATGCACACGCACATATTATGTACACCCTGCACTGTGGAAATAGTGGAATGCTCAAAATCCTCTAAGATTAGAACAGAGAGAAGCACTCTCTCATCATTTGAAGTAATGAGGAACAATTTTTAGGACGTAAGACTAGTATAGAGAGAAATTTTGCATCTTCTGTGGTAGTCCTCTCTGGATTGGTTTAGGTATCACCTTGCCAGAAAACCTTTACAGGAAACTTCTTTAGAAAACTTCTTTCTTCGGTTTAGAAAATGACTTTAGTCCAAGCATACTCTCAACCCAGGATTGGTAAGACTAATCACTTTTCCAGTCCACATGAATAAGAAAGTCAGAAAAAGCTATTTCAAATCTTGATAATCCTTTTCTTACAGAATTCTCTCCAATAATTGCTTGATAAATGTCAATTCAGTGAAATGACTTTTATGTTTAGAATCTTGGTAAAAAAATTTTTTTCCATATTCTTCAGATTGGTTTTTTTTTAAAAAACTTCTCCAAATATCTGGCTTGTGAATGACTCATTATCTTGTCACCCTGTTTGTGTTTCCTTTGTCATTCATAGAAGGGTTGTATTGTTTGGCTTTATGCAAGGATGCTGATTGAGCACCTGTGAATGTTTGCTTTATTGGCATTGAGAGAGAAGAGAGAAAATTATTTGTTTCACTGACAATGAATTATTGCATCTGTTTGTGGCTGTTAAATAATTTAATAGAATTTATAGGGCCTGTTTTCTCTTGGTTAAACTGCAGGCAAATATCTCTCTGACTCATCTTGGATACAAATGTAGAAGAAAGCCATCCTCTTAATTCATCTTTTTCCAGTTTAGATGTTGTTAAGACACTGAGTGATCTTATGTTACATCCTTTTTATACTTAAGTTGAATGTCTTTATATTTTATTTTATTTTTAAAAATTTTATTTATTTATGACTGTGTTGGGTCTTCATTGCTGCGCGTGAGCTTTCTCTAGCTGCGGTGAGCGGGGGCTACTCTCATTGCAGTGTCTTCTCTTGTTGCGGAGCACAGGCTCTAGTAGTGCGAGGGCTTCAGTAGTTGTGGCTCATGGACTCTAGAGCACAGGCTCAGTAGTTGTGGCACACGGTCTTAGTTGCTCTGCGGCATGTGAGATCTTCCCGGACCAGGGCTCAAACCTGTGTTCCCTGCACTGGCAGGCGGATTCTTAATCATTGCGCCATCAGGGAAGCCCCTGAATGTCTTTAATTTAAACTTGAGACAAGGTAAAGACTGTTACACAATAAAATCAAAAGGAATGTACAATTATTTCCCATATACCCCTTGCTCCCATACATGTACAGCCTCCTCCATTACCAACATCCCTCACCAGAGTCGTATATATGTCACAATCTATAAACCTACATTGACACATCATTATCACTCAAAGTCCAGAGTTTAAAGTCCAGAGTTTACCTTAGGGTTCACTCTTGGTGTTATACATTCTATGGGTTTGGACAAATGTATAATGACATGTATACCCTGTTATAGTTTCATACAGAGTATTTTCACTTCCCTAAACGTCTTCTGTGCTCTGTCTATTCATCCCTCCCCCAACCCCAACCCCTGAGAACCACTGATCTTTTTACTGTCTTCATAATTTGCCTTTTCTAGAATGTCATATAGTTGGAATCATACAGTATGGAGTGTTTTCACATTGACTTCTTTCACTTAGTAATACGCATTTCAGGTTCCTCCATGTCTTTTCATGGCCTAATAGCTCATTTCTTTTTAGCACTGAATAATATTCCATTGTCTGGATGTATCATAGTTTATTTATCTATTCACCTACTGAAGGATATCTTGGTTGCTTCCAAACTTGGGCAACTATGAATAAAGCTAATGTAAAGATTCATGTGTAGGTTTTTGTTTAGATATAAGTTTTCAGCTCCTTTGGATAAATACCAAGGAGTGCGATTGCTGGATCATATGGTAAGATTATGCTTAGCTTTTTAAGAAACCACCAAACTGTCTTCCAAAGTAGTTGTGCCATTTTGCATTCCACCAGCAATGAGTGAGAGTTCCTGTTGCTCCACATCCTTGTCAGCATTTGGTGTTGTCAGTATTCTGCACTTTGGCCATTCTAATTGGTGTGTTGTGCTATCTCATTGCTGTTTTAATTTGCATTTTCCTGGTGATATATAATGTGAAACATCTTACTTTTCATCTGTATATCTTCTTTGATGAGATATCTGTGAAGGTCTTTGGTCCATTTTTTAATAGGGTTGTTTGTTTTCTTATTGTTGACTTTGAAGTGTTCTTTGTGTATTTTGGATAATAGCCCTATTTCAAATGTGTCTTTTGCAAATATTTTCTCCCACTCTTTAGCTTGCTTCTCATTATCTTATATTACTTTTTTTTAAAAAAATACTTGTTTATCACATAATTGTAGTGATTATATCAAATTGCTAATTACATTAAATATCAAAGTGCTAGGTATTATGACTGAAAATTTCAAAGAATTTCATTTATCTAGTGGAAATCCTAAGGTTACTGATTTCACCACAAATTCATGACAACTAGAAGCCAAATCGAACCTCAACAATGCCTGACAATCAGTTTTCTAGTAAGTTATTCTCTGACTTGCCACAGGGATTAAAATTACCCAAATCATATACTCATATTCTCTCAAGCAGAGAGGGATATTGGCTCAGATCCTGATGTCTGGGAGTATCTAGCTGAATCCAGAGCAAGAAAAAGTTATCAAGAGCCTTTTTTCTTTCTACCTTTTAGTTCTGTGTTCCTCAGGTTTTCTTCCCAGGAGAGATAAAGTTGGGTGCCAGCAGTTCCAGACTTACATCCCCCCATGTTAGAAGCCCTAGAGGAAAAAGTGTGCTTCCTTCCCTGGGGCTTCTTTTTTCCCAGTGGTTTCATCAAAAGTTCTGCGATGGATTGAAACAATGATTAATGCAAGAGTGGTGAATGCTTCAGCAGACCTGGGCAAAACCACCCCCAGGATCTAGGTTGAAGGGGAAGGGAGTGGAGCATCAGTTCCATCTCTAGACCATAGACTGTGAGTGGGGAAAGGTGATTCCCTGAGGAATAGGAGGGTGAATGGAGGATGAGCCAGCAAAAACAACCCAAGACTGTTTCCGCTCTTGTCAGACCTCTGATTTTCCTTACCTCCTTCTCTATCCTCAACAAATGACTTTGCCTTATCCTTTAGAGATAAAATAGAGGCACCAGGTGGGACTTCCCTTATTTTACTACCACTCATCCCTCTCATCTAATATTTCTGCACTCATCCTCTTTTTCTTTCCTGCTATAATTTCTATTATTAAAGCTATTTTCTCCACATAAGCCCTGGATCTCTTTCTATCCCTCTTCTCAGTTATCCTCCCCACACCCCATTGTCCTTATCTTCAATTGCTGTCTCTTTCTTTCCCCTTGGTACAATAGCAAAAACAAATTTAAAACCTCTTTGATTCATATCTCTCTCCAGCCGTTGCTCTTTCTCTCACCTCCCTTCCTCAGCCAAACTTTTGTGTTCTCTACACATTAAATCTTCAATCTACTGCTTTCTATTCTCTATATCCTCTGCTTCACCACTCCGCTGACACTGCGCATTCTAAGACCACCGATAGCATTCGTGTTATCAAATCTAGTGGACATCTCTTTTCTTTTTTTAAATGCTTATTTATTTATTTATGGCTGTGTTGGGTCTTCGTTGCTGCACGTGGGCTTTCTCTAGTTGCAGTGAGTGGGGGATACTCTTCGTTGCAGTGTGCAGGCTTCTCATTGTGGTGGCTTCCCTTGCTGCAGAGCATGGGCCCTAGGCGTGCGGGTTTCAGTAGTTGTGGCACGTGGGCTCTAGAGCACAGGCTCAGTAGTTGTGGTGCACGGGCTTAGTTGCTCCGCGGCATGTGGGGTCTTCCTGGACCAGGGCTCAAACCCGTGTCCCCTGCATTAGCAGGCGGATTCTTAACCACTGCGCCACCAGGGAAGTCCCTGGACATCTCTTTTCATCTTACTAGACTTCTTACAAGCATTCACCACAGCTGACCACCCCTTCCTTCTTGCAATGTTCTATTTTCTTGGCTGTCATGACAACATACTCTTCTGGCTTCCTCCTACTGCTTTGGCTTTCATTATCCATCTCCTTTGTAACTGATCTCAAAATATACTTTCCCAAAGGTCAGTGCTAGATATGCTTCTCTTTTTATTTTGCCTTTTTCCCTTAAGTTATTTCATCCAGTTCTATGGCTTCAGATACCACAACTAACTTGACAGTTCCCAATTCCCAAATTTATGTTGAAACCACATTTCTATACTGAGGTCTGGTTCTCTTTTTGCAACTGCATTCTCAACACCTCCAGAACCATTCACAAATCTGCTCTTTTTTTTATTTCTACAAATGGCTCCTCCAATCCCTCTACTGCTCAAACCAGAGATCTGGGGGTCATTTGTGGTAGTCTCTTCTTCCTTTCCCCATTTCCCATTTCAGTTCCAGTAAGTCCTCAAAAAACCCACTTCTCTCTTATTCCCATCCCATTTAGTATACTTGGATCTCCTGCAATCACCATCTAAGGGATCGCTCCCTTAATCGTTCTGTATCCCCAGATTCGTTATCCAGCAGCTAGAGATATTTTCAATGTACGAACTTTCACCTTTCTGCCTTAAAATCTCAATGGAATAAACTCCAGATTTTTTCAGAAATGGCTTTCACAGCCTCATCTGGTTTGCCTTCTGCCTACCCCTCCAGCTTCATTTTTTTTCCCCCTCTTCTCTCATTTGCTACACTGGTCTGCATTACTGTAGTTACCTCAAGATCTTCCCATGTTATTTCTTCTGCATAGAATATTCTTCCCACTCTATTTGCCTGGCAATTTCCCTAGTTTAAATGCCAGTTCCTCAGGGGACTTGTAGGAACCCACTCCAATCTAAGTTAGCCCCTGTACCTAAAATACGTTCTTTCAGAGCATTCCTTATAATTTTTAATAATATGTTTATAAGATTATTCTTTAACATATATTTCTACTACAAGTGACATTATGATACACCTATTACCAAGCTGAGTGCCTACCTACTCACCTGGATGAGTGCCTGCACTAAATTGGGGCTCCATAAATTTATGTTGAAAGAATTTAAAATATTCCAAAATTATCTTCCATACTGTATCCTCTTTTTGTGGTCTTTCTTCTTGAGGGGCATTTTTGCCAAGTAAAATGGCACAGTTGGGAGGATATAACTAGTAAAGTGACAGTCCCCTTTATTCAATATTGGGTGAGAGAAAATAGCTAGAGTTGTAAAACTTGCATTCCTTACCATGGTGAAGGGGTGAGAAAATATGCAGAAAAGTAGAGCAGTAAAATGCAGAGGTAATGTGAGCTTACGGAAAAAAATTCAATCAGGAATAGGACTATCTGGTTTGGAGTTCAACTCTGCCACTGATTTACATGTTTTTGGCAAGTAATTCAGTCCTTTTGTATCTTGGATTTTCTCACCTTTAAAATTTTGTGGCGATTTCATGAGAAAACAAATGTGGAAGTCCTTTGCAAAGTATAAAACGTCTTAAAAATGTGAGATGCTCTCCTTATTTTGATTTTCATTTATGAATATAAAGTGATTTTACTTGGAGGTGGTTAAACGAATAATGAATTTAGTTAATCTCAGAGTAAGACTAGCTGTCACTCTCTTTCAGTTTATAAAATTACTATTAAGAAACCACCTAGTGATGATAATATGAAAGTAAATGTAGTGAATTCATTATGGATCTACTTTTTAATTCTTTAGAGGCTTTCCTGATAGTACTACTAATTAAATTTAAATATGTTGTGGTGTCAAGTCGCTTTTTCTAAGAGATTAATCAGAGATTAATCTCTAAGCTATTTGTAAATTACTATGCCTTTCCATTATGAAGTGTTTACTAGAAATGCTGCTTTAAGAAAAGGGTTATAGATTATAAATGGTTTCATTAAGTATTTTACTTCTGTCATTCTACCAGTTTTATAGTAATACATGACTTTAATGTTCTTTTACTGACAATAGAAATGAGATCTAAGAGATGAAACATTATTTTGAAACAAGTTTAATTTAACTGACCCAGCATAGCTTGGAAGCCATGCTGCCCATGATCCTTTTATGATTAAGTACTAAAGAAGAATCCGTAATGTGAATATTTTTCTTTTATTTCTTCACCATGGGATTCACACTCTCTGGGATAAAAATATCTTATCCTTTTCAGAGAACATTAGTAGATGTATTAGAAATTTAGCCTCTCAGGGGTGTGCCAGTCAGTTTCATCAACAAATGGCAATTCAAAGCTTTTTAGTAAAACTAATGACTTTATATAATGACAACAAAAACCCCCACACATTTCAAGTTGTGTTTTAAATATCTTTGTGTTCAGACAAATTGATAGCCTAGAGATCAGTACGTGTTAATTTATAGTCCTATAAAAGGCTATGATGTTCATCCCATTTTTAAAACTGCTAAGATGAGCAAGTCTATCTCAAATTTCATAAAGTTTTGTAAACTCCTCTCAGTGCCAAGAAAGCAAGCCACCTGGCACTTTTTTAAAATAGTGAGCCAGTGCTTAGGAATATGAACCGTAATTGACTGTTAGTATCTCAACTGAATTTGGCTCAGATTTACAAGGGATATGAGAGCATTTTTATTCTAGTCACACTGCTTATTGTTTCTTATGATTATATTCTCATACTGCAGATTATATTCTCATGAGGCAACCATCCTGGTGGTAATTGAGCAGATTTAGTGTATTTTAACTCATTGACAACCATTATTTTTTCCTGAAAGTGTAAAAATGATTCAGAAAAATATTGGCTATTTTAAGCATTAGTTAAATTTATTAGTTAAATTTCCTAAGATTCACAAGTTAAATTTAGAGAGTTAAGTATATTTGGTAGAAGAGTGTTCTAAGTGGCAAAGATGGACAAAAACCACTTTGTGAATTGGGATTAGTTGAGTTTAGATAAGAAACCTCTGTTAAGGAAGGGACTCTATAGCTATAATTAAAGCAATAAAGAAATGTGGATTAGGAGACAATGAAAGACACTTTTTGGGCACTACAATATGTTTTCCAAAGAAAGACTTGAGAGTGTGTTGAGGACAGAATACAAAGGCAAATTTGGGATCCATATCTGGACATGAAAATAGAGGATTAGGCCAAGGCTACCAGAGAAGAACTTTTAAGGCTACACTTTTTATTTAATGAAAACTGTTGAAATTTTGATAATTAGGATGTGTTCTCTGAAAGATTAGAGTTCTTGTAACCTATAAGGAATTCTTACTGAATCCCATTTCTCTGAAGCATATTTAAGTCCTAATTTAATGCAGCAGATTTAAATCTCATTATCAGTGGAGTGCATTTAATTGAAATCAAATTGATTTAAACAACTAGTCAGGAAATCTGAGTTTAATCTCCTTTTCTTCCTCTGGGACCATTCATCTGCTTATATCTATTCTCAGAGCTTAGAGGTAGCAAAAGTTTGATTCAAAAGGAGATATACTATACATTTTCATTTAAATTGATTGTTTAAGTACTCATGAGGTTAATTTTACAGATAAACTACAAAACTGAATTGTGCTTTGGACATTCTTTTCACCAAGCTAATTAAAGTCAATAATTCTAAAGTGTAAGAGTCTAAAATAATTTCCAAATCAAAGACTTATGATATTTAGGGGATATTTTGTCATACTGTAATAGAGATGCATTGACCTGTCCCAAGAATAGTAAATATTTAAAGTTTTGTATTTAAAATAACATTGGTTATTTTAATATTTTAAAATATTATTTTAATAAAATAAGCTAATGTACCTCATGCCTCAAGTAAGTCTTCAAAGATATATATTATCTCTATAAACTGCAACTTTCAGATAACTAATGAGGTAATTATGGAACTAATGCTATGGAAATATCTTTAATATGTTTTCTCATAATATATACTAATATATGTTAAGTTTAAGTAATTTGAGCAAAACAGAGAAAACTAATTTCATAATTCTGCTTCTTTTCCCCTAGAAATAACCACTATTACCAGTTGGAATATATCCTTCCAGATTTGTTATATATAAATGATGAGGTCTCATAATATGTAGTCTTTTATATTATCTATTTTTTAAGGACACATATACACATACACACACACAGATTATAAGATTTATATGATTTAAGATTTATAGATCTATGTCATCCATTATAAGAGCTTCATAGAGTCTTTTTGCATGAATGTACCATAATTTATTTTGCCAGTCCTTACTGGGGATAAGTGTTTAGTTTATTAGTTTATTTCTATTTTTTTTAATATTACTGACAGAGTAGCACTGAACTGCCATGTACTTTTTTTTTTTTAATGTGGACCATTTTAAAAGTCTTTATTGAATTTGTTACAATATTGCTTTTGTTTTATGTTTTGGTTTTTTGGACGTGAGGCATGTGGGATCTTAGCTCCCCGACCAGGGATCGAACCCATACTGCCTGGCTTGGAAGGCAAAGTCTTAATCACTGGACTGCCAGGGAAGTCCCTGCCATGTACTTATATCTTTGCCCATTTGTTCAAATATTTCCTTAAGATAAAGTCTCAAAAATGATATTGCTGGATCAAAGTAGACACATCTTTAACATTTTAAAACATATCATCACATTGCCTTCTGAAAAAGTTGTGCCATTTTATATTTAACAAAATTCCCATTTCCCCATAACCTCACATTTTTTAACCTTTGATAATTTGATATGGAAAAGTAATAATTTTATTTGTGTGTTTATAGTACCTATAAGTATTTGTGTTTGAGCATCTTTTCATTAATTTTGAAGTGGTTGTATAATTTTGTGAATTTGTCTTTTCCAAAATTAGTTTGCGAACACTTTTTATAAATCAAGAAATATATATCAAATATTTTTCAGTTTGAGATTTTTTTAAAAATTTGGACAAAGTTTTAAGTTTTTATGTGCTTATTTCCATCAGTCTTTTCCTCTATGGCTTGTGGCCTTGATTTATTTGTTAAGAAGACATCTTCCCCACCCCAAAACTATAGAAATATATGGTTACATTTTTTCTAGTACTTCCATGCTTTATTTCATCTTTAATCCATCTAAAATAATTTTTTGGCCTGGCATGAAACAGAAATCTACTTACATTTTTTGTTCAAATGAATAGTGAATTTTTCAACACTAATAATTGAATAATATATTGTTTCCTTCATTATTTGAAATGCCACTTCCACCCCACCCCTTGAAACAATCCCACCAGGCTTTTCATCAGAATTTTATTGTATTTGTCTACCGCTTAGTGGAGAATTTGAGTTTTACCAATATTATCTTTCCAGCAACTTTTATGTTTTCATTTACTTGATCCTTCTTTTTCAACTTTAAATGAAATAAAATTCTAATATAATTTTTGCACATATCTTGTTAAGTTTATTCTTGGCTTGTTTACAATATCTGTTGTTAATTTGAATGTGTTCCTGTCACTTCTACCCATCCCTGCCATTACATTTAGAAACAGATTATTGTATAAGACAGCTATTAATTTTTTTACATTAATATTTTATTTTGCCACCATCAGTTTTATTATTTCTAATAATTTTCAGTTGATCATTTTGAATTTTCTAGGTAAATAATTATCTTCTCTGCAACTAGTCATGATCTTTCACCTTCTTTACAATATTTTATGCTTAATTTCTTATCCTTGCCTTATTGCTTTGGCTTAAGTACCCAGAATTATGTTAAAATATAGAGTAATATAGTAGCCTTTTGTTCCCATTTTTTATTTTAATGAGAATTCTTCTAAATCTTTACCAGTTTGTATGATGTTTCCTTTAGGATTCTGAAATAGGATTTTGATCATGTGAAGGAAGTTATCTTCTTTTCTCAGTTTAGTGAGAGTTTTCTTTGGAATTAATGTTTATTGCCTTTGAGGAATTTATAGGTAGGATCATATTGTTTTTCTCTTTTAATCTACTTATTTATTGAATTACATTGATGGCTTGCTTAATGTTGATACATTCTTATATCCCTGGAATAAACCTGACTTTTTGAAAAATTGATTACTCTTTTAATATATTGCCATATTTTACTTATATTAATAAATAAGATGGATCTATAATTCACTGTTTTGGAGTTTTATGCTTTTCAAAGTGCTTTAGCATGCTTTATTTCCTTTGATCCTTGAGATAGCTGTATGAATTAGGCAGAAATTATTACATTATTCTGATAAACAATAGATATAGACCTTTTTGCCTGTCACAAAGTCATACAGGTAGGTGGTGATAGTGACACTAAAATCCATTAGCCCCCAACCCAAATGCTGTGGGGAGAAGAAATTTAATTATTTCAGTAATTTCTATAAGTAAGGTGTTTATGGACTTTGAGTTTTATTATCTCAAATAAAAACAGTCCTTACATACTTTCCTTTTACATTTTTCTAAATTCAGACAATAGATTTGTTTCTGCTTTAACCAGGGAGGCTTCACCCTAAATGAGGCTCTGTGCTGAGAATACACATTCTCTGAGTTCTGCCATCTGTTTGTTGTATGTGGACAGATGCCGATATTCAGTTAAAGAGAGGTAATACAGTAAGGATTAAAGTGTTAGTTGCTACTAACCCATTCCAGAAGTTATGGATAAAACTTGAAACCTTTAATCAGATTCATCTTGATTTTCAAGTCAAGTTAGCTATTTGAGTCAAAGATTTTACATCTCTATGGTAACAAGTACTGAAGCCACATATTCTATTATTATCATAAGAGAAAAAAAATATTAAGGATGTGTTTTTACATTGCATTGGGTCAGAGAATTGATGTTCTATTTTATATGTGATTCAGGGATCTACCTTATACAAAGTTTAGAGATTGCTCTTAGGGATCTATTACAGAAGAAATATTCAACTGGGAAGCTTAAAATAACTTAAGTATAAATTTTAGAATCTGTAAAACTTAATGCAAATGCAAGAAATGGTCCATTAGTTATGATATACATTTATTTATTAAGTAGTAGACTAGACTTCCCTGAGTGTAGAGAAAAATGGATTTAGACTACAAATGAATTGTATTTTAGGTTTCAATAGAATTATACTTTTATAAAATTGACATTTAATCTTCATGTCCCGAGTCACACACATTTACAAGATGTTTTTATAAAGTAAATTTATTGTTTTTAAATCTCTTGTAAGATTTTTTTCTCTTAATGAGAAACCTAAACATGTTTATTTCTATATAGTACAATGGCACTGATTCTATCTCTAAGAAATACCACTGCTAGTTATATATTTTATATTTACTCCAACTGGAATTTATAAATGATGTATATAGTCTGAAATCTTGTCCCTAACAAATGTTGCACAGAGAATCATGAATTCCTGGAATTTGACCATTTTTCAAATTCTATTTCATTAATTCATCTTTATGCTCTGTAGCAAGGCTGACTATAACCTTATTTCCACTTAAGCTAATATAACTCTGAATGATTTTCTTTTTTAAAATTGAGATTTAATTGACACATAACATGGTATTTGTTTTAGGTGTACAACATAATGATCTGATATATTTATATATTGTGACATAATTACCAGAATAAGTTTAGTTAACATCTATCACCACACATATTTAAAATTTGTTTTTCTTGTGATGAGAACTTTTAAGATCTACTCGCCTAGAAACTTTCAAATTCTACATGATTTTATTTTTATAAATCACATCTGTTTCTGAAACTCAGCTCCAATAACACCCTATGATAACAAATGGTAGAACTCACATAGTGTTGAAACATATTGGGCATTTCCTTTTCAGTTTTAAATATGTTTTATTCAAATCTAGATGACTGGAGAATACGTTTAAATTCCAAGGTGACTGAAATCAATGTAAATAATATGTTGGTGCCTCATATTTGATGGTAAATATTACCATTAAAAATTGAAAAGTCAAAATGAAGCAGAAACTATTCTGTGAACTGGTTATTTAGCGCACAAAGGAAAATGCAAACATTTTTCAGGAACATTTTTGACATGAACTATATTTAATAATGTTCCATTCCTATTGATATTTTAATTTTTCAGATAATGTAGTTTAAGTAAATGTGCAACATTAGTTGGAATGAAAAAAAATTATGCATAGGTTTAAACGCCTCCCTAATCATATATCAATTTCTGATGGATGCCCTAATTAAGTGTTAATTATACAGTTATACCTACGAAATAATTAGGGCATTCTATTTAATCTCTACAACAATACACTGAAAGAGATGTGTTAGCAAGATAGATATTAAAAGCATACATTGGGACTTCCCTGACGGTCTGGTGGTTAAGACTTCATCTTCCAATGCATGGGGTGTGGGTTCGATCCTTGGTCGAGGAGCTGAGATCCCACATGCCTCACCGCCAAAAAGCCAAAACATAAAATGGAAGCAATATTGTAACAAATTCAATAAAGACTTTAAAAATGGTCTACATCAAAAAAAACTCTTAAAAAAAAATAAAAGCATACATTTACATATTCTTCATTACAGACTTTCTTTTTATAGGGACCATGACATGTTGCCTTCTATAAAGAGCACCTCTGATTAATCCTCACACCAGAAACAACAAAGTAGGCTCTGGCATAAGTTCAGCCAGGATTCCTGAGCCTGCTGTGTAGGGAGTCTTGTGATGAAGGACAGAATCATATCTCAGTCTCCAGGCCCACTTGGTTCTTGGCACCTCTGCTGAGAGTTGCACAGGCTACTGATAAATTTTAAATGTAGTGTTTTTGAGTGTGAGGTGGACATCTGTCTTAGAGGAATAGGATTGATAGCAGCATGTCATTCTTCAGAAGCCACTGAATAACTGTCAGA
The DNA here is from genome assembly GCF_059928025.1 of Delphinapterus leucas. NCBI lineage: Eukaryota > Metazoa > Chordata > Mammalia > Artiodactyla > Monodontidae > Delphinapterus > Delphinapterus leucas. The sequence goes on along the minus strand of NC_143136.1, from coordinate 37,447,556 downwards.
TGACCTTTATTTGTGTCCACTTCATTTTGTTCATATTGGTGCTGCTAAGACACAGTACTGTTAACATATTCTCCTGGGACTTACAATCAGCAAAACCATGCATTTCATGTAGCAACTGGATTAGTTGAAAACATCATGTTTTTGACTAGAAAAATGGGAGTGTTGATGTACCTTGTACCACTACTGTATACAAAGTAGTGGACTGTGAAGGATGCAAGAGGAGATTGGTGAGATTTAAGTGAGAAACAAGCCTTTCCCAGGAAGGCAGTTGACACTATAAAGGAACATCTATGCTCGTGGACTTGCGGGGAAATAAGAGTTGAAAATAGAAAGTCCATCAGTTAGTGAGGTTTCACAATAAACAGTAGCAGGGTTTGTGCCCTCATTCTGTGGGCAAAACAGAAACGGCAAGAATCAATGGCACAATAGAATGATCGGACGTCTGGAGACACGGGCTTCCAAAGTCAATATCGACCTGGTTTCCTCTGTGGCCAGATCTCCTCACCTATATGGACTTAATTTCTGTACAGGTGAAAAAAATTCCAAACAGGTGAATAGTCTTTGATTTTACCTATGAGCATTGATCTGCAATGAAAGGTCAGAGATTTTTCATTAGGTTTATGATTTTGCCTCTTGAATGAATCACAGGGAGGAAGGCATATAGAAGAAAGTTCAAGCAGTGGTAATTCTTTACCTTCAGTCCACTGTTATTGAACAAACATCATAAATAACATTTAAAATATATAAATTAGGATATAGCGTTCCTAAAATTGTGAGCCAGAAAGGATACTTTGGTATGATTTACTGTTATTGTTACCATTCCTTTGAGTTGGTTTCTTCCCAGTTTTGTTAAAAATTTCAAACCAAAGCCTTTTTAGCCTGTGCCACTCATTATGCTCTAGAGAATAAAGAAGCCTCTTGTTGCAAAATGAAACTGATAGAATGTGCCTCCTTAATCTTGATTTTGCTATTCCAGTTATTTTAGGAGGCATTATAAAAACGTTAACCTATTGAAAATCCAGTACTATTGTGGTTAATAATGTGCTTTGCAGTCTATTAGCAGTTACTATGAGAACCTGGCAACAGGACTTTGGTGTGACTAAACCCACTGATGCCATCTTCTGGGTTCCTGCAGCAAACTCTTACTAGCCACACTGTTAGTGGCAAGGTCTTTCTAGAACATCTGGGAATAATGGAGTCACAGGTAGGGCTATGTAATCTAAGATTTTTTCTCATGGCATAAAATTATAGTGTAGCTCCATGTGAAAACCATATTTGTTTTCTTGTTAAGTGACAATAATTTAAAAGTTATTTTAACTAAGACCTTTATAGATTTTGAACATTTCAAAGCTTAATTTTTTTCTTGTCCAATTTTAAGTATCTAGATAAATGCCCTAGTGGTAAAGCTGTAACTTAACTGTACTTAATTACTAGTACTCCCTTTTAAATATCACCTCACCAGCTCTTGTGCCCCTTTGTGGTTTTGGTTCTCAAACATCCTCAATGTTATTTAAAGCTGTTTTTATTTATTTAGAAGCATTCGTTATATGCTTTGTTTGATTTATTAAATTTGAAGATTTTGTCATTATTCTAATTACAAATTTCATCAGTTATAAAAACCTGTGTGTGATGGAAAGAAAGCATTTATTCCAGGTGCCATTAGTGTTGGGATTAATAATTTTTAAAGCACTAATCACTGGGATGGTGTCTAGCACATAGTATGTGTTCAGTTAATCTTTGCATAAGTGAATGCTGTATTTTGAACTAATGCATGGAACATGCATGATGAGAATTATACTTGCAGAAAAACCCTAACTGGGTAGAAACCATACAGCAGAAGAACTTGAGATAACCACTTTTATTTAGAGTAATGTCTTAATGAATTCTAATGAGTGAATGATTGCAGTGAGATACAGCACAGCAGAAAGCTTCCTCCGTTAAACAAAACAAATCAAAGGTACTAAGAACCCAGGCTGAAATAGACTCTTTCTACATTTTATTCCATCTTTGCCTTTAGAAAATCAACAATTTTTGTTTTCAAGTGAGGAGGGTCATTTAAGAGATGTCATTTAAAAGAATGTTTAGAGGGTCTCCGGCTTCCTATAATTCAGTGAATTTCATAACACAGCCATGGTATGTACACAGTGGCGTAGGTTTCCTAAAGGGGATGGCTTTAGTGCATTTTATTAAATGGATCACCTTTTATAAATTAAATGTAATGTTAAATACAGACATAAAACTTAATTTGGCGAGAGATATGTGTGTGAATAACTTCACACATTGCCTTTAATGAATCCTTTTGAATTATAAGATGGTGTAGAGAATGAACACTTACTTTATGGATAAGAAAATTCAGCTTCTTACCAACTAGGCTTAGTGAGAGCCACCAGGGAGAGCCCGTGGTTCACAGAGCTTGGGTCAGGCTTCAGCCACTTCTCAGCAATGCCCATCAGGACCTCCACCCCCACTGTCCCACACAGTGACATCAGGTGGGTCACATGGTGCTCATCATAAGTAAGTGACATCACCTGTTTGTGACTTTGCATTAAGTAATTTGAGTTTACTGTGAGAGAATAACTTTGGAAATTTCAATGCGAAAAAAATGGTGTAATTCTACAGTTGCAACCTTCCCTTACTTGAAACTTGAAGGCAACAGATGTAGTGACGATACCACCATCCCCAACTCCTGGAGTTTTGTGGGAAGAGTTAGGCCTTGTGTCGGGGGCTGGGTTTTTTCCAGAGTGCCTAACTGCCAGGTACGGTTGTGGATTTGGGCATAGATGCATTGGACACGATACTTTAAATATAGGTACATATGACACACATTATGCACATCTAATGTATACATGAGACTTGGATTCCATTCCTTGAGTTATCACCAATATAAGTCAATAAAGTCAGCATTGTGAGGGTAGCCTTCTCTTGGCTTATCACTCTCAGTCTTTGCCTGTTGTTTCCTTCTCATCTGGGGCCTCTCTACCCCTCACTTATTATACTGTAGTTATCTTGACCTTCTTTCCCACCAAAGGACTTTTGTACCCGCTCTTCCGCTTTCCTGGAACCCTTTGCTCTCAACTCTTTTCAGGCTGCAGTTTGGCTCTCACCCCTGTCACCATCCTCACCATTTTGAAGGCAACATAAGACATTCTCTTATTAAAGTTACCAGTAAATATCTTGATGACTGAATCCAATAAGCCACTTTAACATCTTATTTTCTAAAACTTGCTCCTTCAAATCTGTTCCTTGGTTCCTGTGAGATTCACGCCCCTGGTTCTCTTACCCCTTAGCCTTTTTTTCCCTTTAGGTCTTCTCCTCTGCCCAGCCTCTTCACCTAGGTGGCCCATACTCATCTATAATCCACCATAACCCGAAGTAAACCTACTTCATTTTCAACTTTACCTCTCCTTGTATTTCCTCTCTTTTAGCAATATTTCCATTCACATCTCATTCAAACCAGAAACCTAGGAGTCATCCTAGACTGAATCAAGAACTTCTGATCTTACCTCCAATTTCTTGATACTTCACACTGCTCACCCTTCCTTTTATTAGCTATTTACCTCGGGCCATCACCATCTCTTCCCTTTGATGCTGCTTACCTACTGCACCATCTTCAGTTTTGTCCATATCACATCCTTCTAGTGCGCATCCAAAGTGATCTATTTAAGATAAAAGTCAGACTTTATCAGTTTCTTCAAAACTCTTAAATGTGCTAGTTCTTAGCATGAAGTAGGTACCTATCATTGTTTGTTGAATGAATGAATGAAGAATGGAGACCAAAGGCCTCTCAGCATCCACTGTTGGGGCTCATTTGGGTCCTAGATTATATTGTCTACAGTCCTTTGAAGGTTTCATGTATCAACTAAACCTTTTCTGAATTTTGCTTGGAAGTTCATAAAACCAGAATGAATATTATTAGTATAGAGTTATAGTTCATAGGTTGTCTATAAGAAAAAGATAGGCTCCTTAAGGTGAAAATAAGATTTATGTGCTATATTTTTGCTTGCCTTTTAGTTATAGTCTATTAAATTTTTATGTGGAGACTTTCTTAAGAGAACTATTCAAAAATAAATGTTTCCCCCCCTCTTTTACTAAAAAAGAAAAGCAAATGTCACTTTAGTGTATCTGGATTTCTGTATTACGAAATAAGTTTCTTTCTAATCACAGTTTTACACTTGGTGTTTTGATTGCCATTCTTAAAGTTTTTGTAAATTTGTTCTGTTTTAACAAAGAATCGTTATTCAGTTAATAACAACTTATCAAAATAAAAAACAAAAAAAAAAACCATGGAAGGAATACATTACATTACAATTAGATGTTTAAACATGCTTATCAGGTCAGAGGTAGGGAAACCTGGGTATGTTTCCTTTACTCTTAAGGTTTTGTACAGTGCTTCAATATGTTCTTTTTTTGTGGTAAAATAGGCATAACATAAAGTTTACCATTTTAACCATTTTTAAGTGCACAGTTCTATGGCATTGGGTACATTCACATTTTTGTGCTGCTTTAGTACACTTTTTTTGAAATTATTATATTGAAATAATTCATTATTGAGACTCAAAACTGTGCTTTCATTGAATAAGCAGAGTTCTCTCTGGGGCTTATGAGTGTGTTCTGATGAAAAATGATTTTGTTTGCTGAGTTTTGTTAAGAAACTTGCAGCATATCTTATCTTGTTAGGCTCAGAGAGCAAATGCCAATGGGAACTTATGGAAACAGGTTTATTAATTCGATTTATCTGAACATTTTCCCCCAAATTTAGTTTAATAAAACATGTTTAGGGAGCTATAAAGCCTTTACTCTTGTGTGGGAATCTCATGTGATCATGACTGGTACCCTACTCCTAATAGTGTATAAGCAACAGTATTGTAGAAAATAATGAAAAATTAAAAAAAAAACTAGAACAACATTTGACCATTTTCCCCTAATATTTTGAAATTATTCTTAAGATTAGACATCAACCCTTACATCATGAGGTTAGATAGAAATTATCTTTGATATGCATATATTAGAAACAGTGTTTATAGACAAATCAATGTCTTGTACTGTTTTAATCAAAGACTAAAACATTTGTCTGTTGCTTTGCCAGTTTATGAGACTCTTCTTGATTCTCATGATTAAATCCTTCATGTAGAGTATTGATTTAAGAAGACAGTAGATCCAAATGTAAGGTCTTATCTGGAAATGTTCAGAGAACATATAAACACAGTTTGGTTTATTTATTATATAACTTGATTAAATGTGATCCCTTCTTGTGAAATTATAATTTGGAAACTTAAACACAAAACGTCAGGAAATAGAAAAAATTGAGCTCAACGCCTGACGAATTTTCGGACCCCACTAGAATATTAGGCTAAGCTTTAATTTAGGGGATAGAGACGTCACAATGTGCTGTTCAGACTTTTTATTTTGTAAGCTGCTCTAAGAAAAAACTTTTTGGGGAGGAGGAATTTGTACTCTAGCCTCTTCTTTTCATTCCAGAGTGAGGAAATTTAGCTTTGAAATAAATGTCAAGTTCTCATACCTTATAATAATCTCCTTATAATAATGACCTTATGGTCATTGGAGTCAGTTCAATCATCTCATGAGCTAGAAACTGGCAAGAGCACACCAGAACTAAAAGCAAACTTTGGTTTCTCTTGGAAAGTGCCAGAAGTACCTGTCTTCCTAATATATAGATAACTGCAATGGATTTGCTCTTATTTCATCATCAAATTTTTTTTGGTGTGTTTATCAACAGGAAGATCTATAACCAGTACTTTAATTTTCTTCAGTTGGAGATACCCCCAGTCTGTTTATGAGAATAGTACTCCTTTCCCACCATCAATCTGCTAAGATCATCTTGAGGGAACTACAGAGGGGTGTAGGGCTCAGCAAAGAGGCCTTGGTGGTGAAGAAGCTCAGAAAGAGATTTGGAGTAGCCCGTCGTCCCCGTCCACTCTAACACAGTTTCCATCTCCCCTTCTGCCAACTTTTCAGAGCTAATGCATAGCTTCACCATTGAAAGAACAGACGTAGAGAAACATCAGAGTCCTGAAACTTTTCCGGCATATTTTGAATATAAATAATCTTGGCTCTAGTCAACAGCAAACTATTTGTTCATATGTACTATGGCTCTCTCTATATATTATATATATAAAGTATATATATTTGCTCATTTGGGGGCTTGTAATAACTTTGGATTTTGTCCTTTGTGAGACGACAACCTAAAGATTGTTATCTTTTCCACTGGCTCCAAGTTTTAAAGCATTTTAGGTTAAGTTTTATAATCATGTAAAAGTTGCATGTCAAGGCAAGAGATAAGCATTACAAGGCAGGTGGATTCTTTTGTAGCGTAGATATAAAACACTTATTTCTTAAAGACTTATCTTACTAGGAGAGAAAGTCTTGATATGAGGCAATATCACCACAAAGAAGAGAGGCTTATAAGAGAAAGCTATTCTCACAGCAGTAGTTTTGCTCTCAAAAAATAGTGGCTGAAGTCAAGACTGGCACTTAGACCATGGAGAAGGATGGTATAATACCATGCATAGGGTAGAGGAAATATATACATGCATTCAGAGGAACACTGATTTCCCATTTAAGCTTTGTTAGAAACTATTAGAGGTTTTATAATTCTGTTGACAATCATCTTATTTGGAATATGATCTGCTTATATAAAAATAATATTTAATGTGAAAGCTCTCAATACTTAAAAGTCTAGTGAAATAGCAGCTTTAAAAGCTGAGTCACAGTCTAATTTACCATCACAATTCACAGTTTCCTTCAGTATTTTACTTGTTAGATTAATCCCATCTCAGCAATACCTTTAGGTTCTTGCCTTGATGATGTGGAAAAATACGCACAAACGTCTGATATTTCTGAGCATGTGGGCTGTGACAAATTTAAATGTGTTCTAATAGTGCATCTGCATATAAACAGCTGAAGATTTATGGTTGTTTTTTAACTTAAAGATGAGGAAATTGACCACTGTGGGATAATTAAAAATAACAACTCTCTGGGAAAGCAGGGGCTAAGTTCTTAAATGCCAGGGCACCAAGAGACAATATCCTCCAATCTAAATTGAGTAATTTATATCTTTGTCACTTGAAGATCAGACATATATTTGAGTTAATGAATCACCCCACCTACATCCCATAACTAAAGCAAATTTTGTTTCTTTTTCACAGGCAAGGTTTTAGTCAATTGAATAATAAATCATCCTGCCTTTTCCTGAATCATAAGATAGGGAGACTCTTACAGGCAAGACCACAATTAAATGATACCCTAGAAGAGAGATTCTAACCTGTTTTAAAAGAATGCCTGAAGGAAACAGCCTAGATTACTTTGGCTACACTTTTCAGTGTTTAAAATAGTAATATCATATGGCTGTTTTTAAACATTTTCAGTTTTTCGCTGAAGATCTGTCTTAAATGCTCATAGGTCAGGAATGAATCAACTTCTGGATAACCCCAATATCCTGGTCAGTGCCTCCTGAAAGTCCTACAGAGACCAGGTGTATGATGAAATGTTCCTCTCCCTTCAAAAAGATTAACCTTACAAAGAATATTCATGAACATTTTCTCTTTTGAGTCTCACAGTAATGCTCTATTATATATAATGATTATTAGTTCCTACTTAAAAGCAGAAATTAAGATTCAGAGAGGCTAAGTAACTTACCCAAGGTCACTAGTGAGTGGAGTAATACCAACTGGAGACTAGTTATTTCTACCCTAAGGACCATGCCTTTTGCTCTCTATACCTTGCTGCCTCTTTGATATGCTTTATAAAATTGGGCACTTTAAACATGCACTAAGGTACTTTTGGGAAATTTGTTCCTGGGAGAATTATCTGAATTGATAATATGATTGGGAGCATTGTTAATCTGAGTCTATGGTCTGAACAGAAGAAAGTATAAAGAAAAATCCAGTTTTAAGGGGCATTGTTCAGATATTCAGTGCAAGTGAATTGGGAGTGATAGACACAGTGGATGGTCCAGGACTAAGATGAAATACATCGTCTTATGATTATGAGTGTTCAGAGGACTGGACCTGAAATTTAGAAAAGACAATAGGTGAAAAGACCTAGACACACCCAAGACGGAAATAGCCACAAGAAATTCACCTGCTTAAAATACACCGATCTGTGCAGATGAAGTTTGATGTCCTGTTGACACTGTTGTTCAGGGAAGGGCCAAGTGGGCTGAGGAAATCGGGACTCTGTGAGACTAAGATACAAGAACACTTACAGAAATGGGTAAAAGGTAAGATGCAAGTGTTCCCTGTGAAATCTTATGGCAAAAGGCTTTGAAATTTAATTCACATTGGAAGAATCTCAAAAATTAGTGGAGCCATTCATATTTCTGTTTGGTTTTACACAGTGGCTGCTAATAGCATTATACTGAAATGTAGGTGTGAATCTCATAATGTTCATTTATTTTTATTTTTTTATTGAAATATAGTTGATTTACAATGTTTTCTTAGTTTCTGGTGTACAGAAAAGTGATTCAGTTATATATTACATATATTACTATATATATATTCTTTTTCATAATGATTTATTACAGGAGATTGAATATAGTTCCCTGTGCTATACAGTAGGACCTTGTTGTTTATCTATTTTGTATATGGTAGTTTGTATCTGTTAATCCCAAACTCTTAATTTATCCCTCTCCCATTCCCTTTCCCCTTTGGTAATCATAAGTTTGTTTTCTACATCTGTGAATCTGTTTCTGTTTTGTAAATAGGTTCATTTGTATCATATTTTAGATTCCACATATAAGGCATATCATACGGTATTTGTCTTTCTCTTTCTGACTTACTTCACTTAGTATGATAATCTCTAGGTCCATCCATGTTGCTACAAATGGCATCAATTCATTCTTTTTTATGGCTGAGTAATATTCCATTGTATATATATCACATCTTCTGTTTATGGACACTTAGGTTGCTACTGTGTCTTGGCTATTGTAAATAGTGCTGCTATGAACATTGGGGTGCATGTATCTTTTCAAATTAGAGTTTTCATCTTTTGCTGGATCCTATGGCAACTCTATCATAAATGTTCATTTAAATTGTTTACCTGTGTCTGAAAAATTGCTCAGGTGAGAGTCATTTGTCTATTGTTAGCTCTCAATCTGACTTTCAAGTTGCCTTTATTCTTCAAAATAATTTGAGGAAAAAAAGTGATTTTTTTTTTTAGTTAAGCTATATTGTAAGCCCTTTTTGATGTAATGCATGTTAAGGTAAAAATCTTTTATTTGAACTAGTTTTAAGTATAAAAATTAAGCTGTTGCAAAGTGTAAATGAGGAAAACTTTTTAAAGAAATCCAGCTTTATTTCTTCCATATATCTATAGGGACATGAGCAAGGTTGTCAAAATACCAAGAGGTAGAGGATCTTAGGAAATCTACTTTAATGAACAAATAAGAGTGATTTGTAGTTAACTTAATACTTGATTTTATTTCAAAGAACACACAGGCATTGGAAAAATAAGTTTTTTTCCTGAACTTAATAATATCAATTTTCTTGGCAATTTCTCTTTTCCAAAACAGTGAAAAGGTAAAATTTAGGCTAGCTCCTGTCCAAATAATCATAATAGCTGAATGGAGTCTGAGGCACTCATAGAGTGTTATTGAATTTGTCTATTTTCTTAAGGAAATTGACTCATTATTTTCAAATTGCTTTACAGGATCCTGCAAACCAAAAATGTGGTGGAAGAAAGAAAACCGTGTCTTTCAGCAGCATGCCATCAGAAAAGAAAATCAGTAGTGCGAGCGACTGCATCAGCTTCATGCAAGCTGGCTGTGAACTGAAGAAAGTACGGCCAAATTCTCGCATTTACAACCGTTTTTTCACACTGGACACAGACCTCCAAGCTCTTCGCTGGGAACCTTCCAAGAAAGACCTTGAGAAAGCTAAGCTTGATATTTCTGCCATAAAAGAGATCCGACTGGGGAAGAACACAGAAACATTTAGAAACAATGGCCTCGCTGACCAGATTTGTGAGGACTGTGCCTTTTCCATACTCCACGGGGAAAACTACGAGTCTCTGGACCTAGTTGCCAATTCAGCAGATGTAGCAAACATCTGGGTGTCAGGGTTACGGTATCTGGTTTCTCGAAGCAAGCAACCCCTTGATTTTATGGAGGGCAACCAGAACACACCAAGGTTTATGTGGCTGAAAAAGGTGTTTGAAGCAGCAGATATTGATGGGAATGGGATTATGCTGGAAGACACCTCTGTAGAGTTAATAAAACAACTCAACCCTACCCTGAAGGAATCCAAGATCAGGTTGAAGTTTAAAGAAATCCAGAAGAGCAAAGAAAAGCTAACCACCCGAGTGACCGAAGAGGAGTTCTGTGAAGCTTTTTGTGAACTTTGCACCAGGCCAGAAGTGTATTTCTTACTTGTACAGATATCTAAAAACAAAGAGTATTTGGATGCCAATGATCTCATGCTTTTTTTAGAAGCTGAGCAAGGAGTCACCCATATTACCGAGGACATGTGCTTGGACATCATTCGGAGATATGAGCTTTCTGAAGAGGGACGTCAGAAAGGGTTTCTTGCAATTGATGGCTTTACCCAGTATTTGCTGTCACCAGAATGTGACATTTTTGATCCTGAACAAAAAAAGGTTGCCCAAGATATGACCCAGCCATTATCTCACTATTACATCAACGCCTCTCACAACACCTATCTCATAGAAGACCAGTTCAGGGGGCCGGCTGACATTAACGGGTATGTTAGAGCTTTGAAAATGGGCTGTCGAAGCATTGAACTTGATGTAAATGATGGTTCAGACAATGAACCAATCCTTTGTAATCGAAATAACATGACAACACACCTTTCCTTTCGAAGCGTCATAGAGGTGATAAATAAATTTGCCTTTGTGGCTTCTGAGTACCCACTCATTCTTTGCTTGGGGAATCACTGCTCCCTACCCCAGCAGAAGGTAATGGTTCAACAGATGAAAAAGGTCTTTGGCAGTAAACTCTATACTGAAGCACCTTTGCCGTCAGAATCCTACCTCCCATCACCAGAAAAATTAAAAAGAATGATCATTGTGAAAGGAAAGAAATTGCCTTCTGATCCAGATGTTTTAGAAGGAGAAGTTACAGACGAAGATGAAGAAGCTGAAATGTCTCGAAGGATGTCAGTAGATTACAATGGTGAGCAGAAACAAATCTTGCTGTGTAGGGAGCTCTCTGACTTGGTGTCTATCTGTAAATCTGTTCAGTACAGGGATTTTGAACTATCTATGAAAAGCCAAAACTATTGGGAGATTTGTTCATTTAGTGAAACAGAGGCCAGCCGAATTGCAAATGAATACCCAGAGGATTTTGTAAATTATAATAAGAAGTTCTTATCACGAATCTATCCAAGTGCCATGAGAATCGATTCCAGTAACTTGAATCCACAGGACTTTTGGAATTGTGGCTGTCAGATTGTGGCAATGAATTTCCAGACTCCGGGTCCAATGATGGACCTTCACACAGGCTGGTTTCTTCAAAATGGAGGATGTGGTTATGTTCTAAGGCCGTCTATCATGCGAGATGAAGTTTCTTACTTCAGTGCAAATACAAAGGGCATTGTACCTGGGGTGTCTCCTCTAGTGCTTCATATTAAGATCATCAGTGGTCAGAACTTCCCAAAGCCCAAGGGAGCTTGTGCCAAAGGGGATGTCATAGATCCCTACGTGTGTATAGAGATACATGGGATTCCAGCCGACTGTTCAGAACAAAGAACTAAAACTGTACAGCAAAACAGTGATAATCCTATTTTTGATGAGACATTTGAGTTTCAAGTGAACCTGCCTGAGCTGGCCATGATCCGTTTTGTGGTTCTCGATGACGACTACATTGGGGATGAATTTATAGGGCAATATACAATACCGTTTGAATGTTTGCAGCCTGGATATCGGCATGTTCCCCTCCGCTCCTTTGTGGGTGACATCATGGAGCACGTGACTCTTTTTGTCCACATAGCAATAACTAATAGAAGTGGAGGAGGAAAGCCACAGAAGCGCAGCCTTTCAGTGAGAATGGGGAAGAAAGTTCGGGAGTATACCATGCTCAGGAATATCGGTCTTAAAACAATAGATGACATCTTTAAGGTAGCAGTTCATCCCTTACGAGAAGCCATAGATATGAGAGAAAATATGCAGGTAGGAAAAATCCCGTACTGTCCTCCCTTACCCCTGAGTCTTCTGACCCCTCGCTCACCAGTGAACATTGTGTTTTACTAATGATCTGATTCCTCAAAAAATTATCACAGAGGATGTGTAACCCCATGTACTGCTGAATTGCCTGTGATAAAACAGATATTTAAAAAATAATTTATTGGGGTATAGTTGATTTACAATGTTGTGTTAGTTTCTGCTGTACAGCAAAGTGAATCTGTTATACATATACATATATCCACTCTTTTTTAGATTCTTTTCCCATATAGGCCATTACAGAGTATTGAGTCGAGTTCCCTGTGCTATACAGTAGGTCCTTATAAGTTATTTATTTTATATATAGTAGTGTGTATGTGTCAATCCCAATCTTCCAATTTATCCCTCCCCCCCACCCAGTAACCATAAGTTTATTTTCTACATCTGTAACTTTATTTCTGTAAAACAGATATATTTTATGTTTCTAATGGTGAATGCTATGTTAAATCTGGCCTGAACTAAGCCAGCTAATGGAGTATCAATGTAGCAAAATGCTTTATATATCCATTAAATGTTCCTAGTACAAAACTAAATTGATATATGGGAATGTGTATATGAAACAGCGTGAAAAGAATAGAATATAAAATATTATATGTGCATGTAACATACAAAATTTTATATATACAAACACATGCATACTAATTATAAGTATACATGTAAAATATTTGCAGATAAGAACACAGAAGGGTATTTGAAGTCATATAAAACAAATGTAATGCCTATTAGATGATGTCTTAGTTGTTTGTGTACAACAATAATAAATTACCCTCCACGAAACAAAGAAGACTAATAAACAAACAACATTCAGCCCTTGAACTTGTTGCAAACTATTTAGTCTTCTCTTAGAAATGTGCTTTAATTGAAAGGACATGGATTCTGGATTAAACTCTATCCCTGTGTGATCTTGAGCAAATTATTTCAGATATCTGGCCATCAGTTTTCTCCTCATAAGGTAAGAAAAATAGTAATAATTACATCACAGGATTATTATGAGAATTAAATGAGAGTATATGTAAATTACCCAGCCTTAGCATGTAGGAATTCAGTGTCAGTTTTCTTGCCTTCATTAATGCTTAATAATCAGAGATGGCTGCAAACTTTTTTCTTCAAGACTATTTAATATGCTTATTCTAGGCTCATGTTACTAAGAAATAATCAAACGGCAAATGCTTGCTTAGTTCCTGCAATGTGCAAGAAGATGTTGTTTGGCAGAAGCAGTAGGAGTCTATGTATGAGAGCAAAACAGGAGAGGAATATTTTTCAATGTACTTTATCTGTTCCTTTAACTAACATTTTTATAGTAACCTTCACCAAAAATCCCTACATTCAAAATAGAAAACAAGCTTGAAGAGGTTAAGTAATTTCCCCAATATTGCATTTAATAAATAGGAATATTGAGCTTTAAATCCAGAATTAACCACGACCAAAACCCAATGACCATTCATGGTTTTTAGTCATGTGATGCTGAACGCCAAACCATGACTTGGTGAAAACTTTATTTTTACATTATTTCACAGAGGAATCCTGGAATGGGTTTAAAATCAATTTTAAATCACCAAAATGGTAGAAAATACTATATTATATAAACCACATACAAATACTTAGATTGTAAACGTATAACTTGTGGTGGGTTGCCTTGGCTGCTGTTTTAAAAATAGGCTCCAAATGTCAGCATTATCTACCTGACTTTTTCTGACATAATTCTATAACTATTATAAACCCCTATGTGAGATTAGTTATAAGTCATTTCGACACCTGACTTTATATATTAGAAGTAGATTTTATGTAGTTCTATATAATTCTTTGAATATGTCCTTTGCATGTATTACGTGTTTAAAATACATAATAAGGAGAGTTGGCTATAGGTAAAATTTTTCCAGTTAGTGCTGATAATTTATCTCACCTCAAATTTCTTTTGGTTTGGGATTATTTAGAGCCTAATTACTAGAAAAATGAATACCATCATTGTCACTAAATTCATGAGACACACATTAGGTTAGGTATTGTTCATTGTTAGTAGGCATAATTTCTATTTCAGATGGATCTTTTAAACGCCTGTCACATGGACAAATGTAGCTTTACGTGAAACGTGTTTTATTATGTGTGTCTGTCAGGTGCATTTCTGGTGAGATGACAAAGGAATACCACTGATGGTTATGTGAAAGGAGGATGATGAGTAATTGCAGCCTGCTACCTTGAGGGGAAAAGCTCAAAGAAGATGCACTCCAGTGTACAACCACTGACATGCTTTTATGATTATCATGATACAGATTTAACAAGATATTCATGATCAGCCAATATTAATTTGTGTGCATTGTCCAGAACATTTCAGATATTCCAGAATATTCCACAGCCCTGCTTTGAAAAGCACTATGTAGCCTTGGGTCATAATCTGCTTTGCTTTGTGGCGTATTTGTGGCAGTTGTTAAAAGTTGAGAAAGATGAAGTGTAGTTGTGAATTAGCTCTGCGTGTTATCTCCATGCGTATCTCAACATTTTTGGTTGGTTATAATCCAGTTTGCTTCAAATTTCATATGTATTTAAGGGTATACTTTTAATGAATATACTTTTGTGTAAACCTAGAAGTGCTGGGGGGGATGTATCATGTGGTCAGAAGTGTAATTCCATGTTTTCTTCCCCACAGAACGCCATAGTGTCTGTTAAAGAACTGTGCGGACTCCCTCCAATTGCCAGTCTGAAGCAGTGCCTGTTGACCCTGTCCTCTCGGCTCATCACCAGTGACAATACTCCTTCCGTCTCTCTTGTGATGAAAGACAACTTTCCTCATCTGGAGCCTCTGGGGGCAATTCCAGATGTGCAGAAAAAGATGCTGGCTGCCTATGATCTGGTAGGAAATTGTTACTCTCTATTTTTTCTCTGTGTTGGGAGGAAATCATATGGCAGGGGCTCTTTTGTGGAACTCCAGTGAATAACACAGAGTGACTGCCTTTAAAACCTCAACTGGGAGTGGCAGGCAGAGCTGGCCCACTCAGCCCCACCTAAGCCCCAGTAGAGACCTCTGAGGCAATGCTTTGAACCTAGAGCTCCACAGATTAAAACTGGAAAATCTCTGCTTTAGCAAGCAATGAATTATTGATTAAGTCCTCAAAACTATGCACAATTTCTCATCATCTAAATGACTTTAGCCTGCAATGTAACCATTTAATTGCATACCTATAGGAAGTAAAATTATGCCTCAGTACTGCCTTATGATGGTTGAGACAAACTATTTCTCTGGAATTTATATTTCTAAGCTAATACTGTTATCTGATTTTTCTGAATATATAATGGAATTTAAATAGCAAATAAATTTAAGAATAACTGTATTTTTGTATATCCTAATTCCATAAAAAAATTAGGACCAAATGAAAAACTGGAAAAATTTGTGACATGTGTGCCAGGTAAAGTGTAAATAACCTTAAAATAGAAAGAGCACTTAAAAATCAATGAGAAAAAAAATGAGGAAAAAAATCTTAATCTACATCAGTCAGGATTAAGTTCAGCTTCATGAAACTAAAAATGCAAACTAATCATGGCTTAAAAATACAAAGTTTTATTTTCTCACATAAAAATCTGGAAACCAGCCATGCAGGGTGGCACTTACATACAATTCTTAAGAACCTAGGCTCCCTCTAGCTTTCTGCTCCACCATCTCTAGCACATCCTCATGGTCCAAAATGGCTGTTGAAGATCCAACCATAATATCTGCATTCTAACCATCAGGAATGATGAAGAGGAAAAAGAGGGCATTATCCTCTCCCTTTAAGGACGTTTCTCTGAAAAAGCATAGATCACATTTGCCTACCTGGAGTTGACACGTAGACACACTTAGCTGCAAATGAAAACGGGAAATGTCTTTATTTTAAAGGGCTATGTGCTCAACTAAAAGTCATTTCTTCTGTTACTAAGAAACAGAGGTAGAGTGGATATTAGGGGACAACAAATAGTCTTTGCTTCAGAGGTGAACAGGCAATTTATATATCTCCTCACCCTTAAAAAATAATGAAATTGTAACAACATATTTAACCTTAAAATAAGTTTTAGATTTAAGATGTTAAATAAATATAATGAGATACTTCTCCTCTCCATCAAACTGGCAATCTTTTTCTTTTTAAAAACTGTACCTCTGATAAAGAATTTAAGGAAATGGATACTCTTATCCATCTACCTTCAGTGGGAAAATAAATTGATATAATTTGGGGGGAAAATTTGGCAATATAATTTAAAATGTTTATCCCATTTGATCCATGTATTTCATATCCAGGGATTTATTCTAAGCCAATAGATGTGTACATAAACATTTATGGTTAATAATGTCAGCATAGAGGGATAAGTTAAATAAAATACAGTAAGCCATATTATGGACTCCTTTGAAACCATTAAAATTGTATGTTAGAATACTTAATGATGTGAAGAATTCCTCATAATTTGTATGTTAGAATACTTAATGATGTGAAGAATTCCTCATAATATGTTTGGTGAAAGAGTCTGGTTACAAAAAAATATACACTATAGCATTTAAGTTGTATTTATATGTATACACACCTAAAATGCTAGCAGGATATTAATAGTGATTATTTTTAAATAAGGAGAGTGAGTTTTATTTTCTTGCATATGCTTTTCTATATTTTTTCCGTATTTGCCAAACTATTTACAATGAACCTGACTAATTTTCATAATTAAATAAAAATAAATGTAAAGGAAGAAAAGAATAATATTTTATCATCCAAAAACAACTAGAAGAGAGACGTTGGGGATAAATATCCTACACCTGAAAAGGAAGAAAAGCCCACAGAGTATATTCTGCTTATGAATGATTTTACGTCTTACAAACTGTACTTCATGGTTGCTGGGGGATAAGTTTGCTTATAACCTAAATAGCATTTTTCATGAAATCAATTTTTTCATCATAATAGTAGGGACTGAAAGCTATTCAGTGAATAGGTATAGTTGCCATCTAAGAGGTGAAATTAGGATACCTGTTGCCATAGAGACAGACAGTGGAAATCACTTATTGTTCCAATTCTCTTTTAAGCTAAGAAAGAAAAATCACTCACTGAGAGGGGAGCCTGGTCCCCTGGAGCTGGGCCTGTAATAAGCAAAAAAGCACCTGGACTGTGGTCGGCCAATTTCCATTTCACATCCCCAAGCGTCCCATGGTGTTGGTACCACATCTGCTGGCCAAATATGAACATCAGCCTTTTCTCATTTGTATTTCTAAAATGCAATTTCTAATTGCAGGTACAGCATGGTTTTCCAAAGCTTAAAATCAAAGGCTATAGTGGCAAGCAGAAATACTTCTTTTTATTTAATTTAATTTTATTTTTTGGCCGTGCCACGTGGCTTGTGGGATCTTAGTTCCCCAACCAGGGAGTGAACCTGGGCCCTCGGTAGTGAAAGCGTCGCGTCCTGACCACTGGACTGCCAGGGAATTCCCATGGAAAGCAGAAATACATCTAATGAAGTGTTCATTTATAGTTCCCTATGGAAATGATATTTCATTTTGGTAGGGAATTAAGTATAAATATCCCTGTACGAAATGGTAAACACGGCAGATTGTGGACATAATCAAAAATACTGTTAATGTCTCAGCTGGTTATTTCTTTTCTGGGGTGCTGTGGATAAGGACCAGATATATGCCAGGATGATCTTGAAACACCATTTTTACTTTAGGATTTGCATTGTATTGCTTGGCATCTTTAGTACTCTTGGTGTATTCACATTAGTATTTATTTTAAAGATGTCTTTTAAGATACTCTGCAGATCCAGAGTGATCATTTAAAAATGTAAATCAGATCATATCACTTTCCTGCCTCCAGTGGCTTCCCATTAAAATAAAACTGAAACTCCTTACTGTGGCTTACAGGGCCAATTATGACCTAGCCTTGCCTACCTATCTCACCTGCTTCTTCTTGCCTCACCCCCATGCACTCTCTCCTGCTCACTCCACCCAGTCACGTGGGCTTTCAGACTCAGCTTGTTCCCATCTCCAGGCCATTTTACTTGCAGTTCCCTCTGGTTGAAGTGTTCTTCTCTTGCATGGATAGTTGCTTCTTATCTCTTAATTCTTAGCTCAAATGTCATATCCTCAGAGAAGCCTTCCCTAACCACTGTCTCCAACTGTCACTCTATCACATAACCCTATTTGATTTCCATTATCTTACTTGGCAGTATTGAAAATACTTGACTTTTTGTTTAATTTCTGTTCTTTTCCTTTACCCTCAATTTGAGTATACACTCCAGGAGGGCAGAGAAGCTGTCTGCCTTGTTTACTATTGTTAACTCTAGCACCTAAAGCACTGCTGACACATAGTATGTTATCAATTAATGTTAGTTGAATAAAATATAGATAGATGCATCTGTATAGTTGGTGAAAATAATGTGGTTCCCATGCTATCTTTGAATGTGCTTTATGGTAAATCTTTAATCCCCTTTGATTTTTGTTTTTTTTTTCGGTACGCGGGCCTCTCACTGTTGTGGCCTCTCCCGTTGCGGAGCACAGGCTCCGGACGCGCAGGCTCAGCGGCCATGGCTCACAGGCCCAGCCGCTCCGCGGCATGTGGGATCTTCCCGGACCGGGGCACGAACCCGTGTCCCCTGCATCGGCAGGCGGACTCTCAACCACTGCGCCACCAGGGAAGCCCTAAATCCCCTTTGTTATATCTCTATGACCCTACTCTAGTCAAATTGTTCCCTGTCTTACACGTATAGTTGGTAACCTATAGAGTAAGGCAAAACTATGGAGTCAGGAAAAAAGATCAGCAGCTGCAAGGGGCTGGGGGCAGGATAGGGTGAGGGAGGGATGAAGAGGTGGAGCACAGGGCATTTAAGCCAGTGAAACTATTCTGCATAACAATATAATAGTGGATACATGTCATTATGCATTACCCAAAACCCATGGAATGTACAACACAAAGAGTTAACCCTGATGTGAACTATGAACTTTAGCTAATAATAAAGTATCAATATTGGCTCATCAATTGTAGTAAATATACCACACTAATGCAAGATGTTAACAGTGGGGAAAACTGGGGGTGAGGTGGGGTGAGAGGGTACAAGGGAACTCGCTGTACTTTCTGTTCAACTTTTATGCAAACCTAAAACTTCTAAAACTAAAGCCTAAAAAAGACCCACAGAGACTATTAATAAAAACTTATTTAGGTGACTAAGGCAGAAGACGAATCTAGGGTTTATTGCCTGGTGGTGGTGGTAGGGGACAGGTTTTCCCAAATGAGCAGCTTGTGTGCTCGACTTAGGCTCAAGTTGCTTAAAGATTTCTCAAAAATGGTAATGAACTGTATAGATGCCATCCAAGTCGAGCTGTTGTAACCACTAAAAAAAGAATACAGATTATGTTTAGAATAAAAAGCAACCTGAAATCATTTCTGAACAGATACAAATGTTTGGCCTATTTCAGTATCAAAAGAAACAAATCAGGCAACCAGGTAACCTACATTTGTTGAAAGTCAACCTGAGTGCATCAGACTCTACTACTTATCATCAGGAAATGAAATGAAAATATTCTAGAAAACATTGACCTTGAGTTCATCTGCACAGATTTTTTTTTTTTCCTAAATTTAGCTTTGCCCTAATGACCTGAGATGGTCCTATTCTTTACCAAACACTGGCTAATTTAATATTTGGAAATATTTCCTCTAGAAGGTTTTGGAAATTCAGTCTTAAAAGTCATCTTATACTGAAATTAAAATTATAGTATCTATGTTGGTATGAAGGAATCAAAAGCCAAATATATCCATAATAGAGTGGATTTATTGGCATAATTTCAGAAGACACCCCCCACCCCCATTTCGTATCTTATTTAAGACATATATTTTCTATCTGCTTACTGGTACTTGAAATTTCAAAATTATAATAAATTCCTTAGGGTTAAGACATTTAATCTCTTTAAAAATGCAAAAACATCTCCGTAAGTAGTAACACATTGGGTTATCAGTAATTTGTACCTTTGGATGGTTGTAACCTATCCTGTCCTACAGGCAGTTTTTTACCTGGGGAAAGGAAGAGATCCTAATGACAGAGTGTTCCCCAAGTCTGGGTAAGGTGGGTGTGAAGTTGCTCAAATAATTGCAGTTTTACTGAAGAGCATCCCTGTCTACAATCTCCCTCAATGCTCTGAATAGGGATGTAGCTACGTAAATGCCTGGCTGATATTTAGGGCAACAAAAGCAGAGGTGACTGTCCTGATTGATATATCAAATACATGTCACAGCCAGAGGTGGGAAGTGACAGCTTCTGAAAAGCACTAAAGCAAACTGGGAACATTATTAATCAGTAACTCAAGCAAGTAGAACAGGCTGTAAACATTGAAGGTGGAATTGACGTCTCCTTCCCAGGCTAAAGACACACAGAGTAGAGCTGTGGTGTTAAGACTCCTTGCCGCAGTGTCATTTTGGTGGCTCTGTGGTCATCAGACAGTTTTTCAGAAACTCCCCAAACCTTAATTTAAAATCAGAATGCCACTTCTAAGTGACTTTCCCATTATTGCCCCGCGATTGCCGGGGGAGGTGGGGGAGTGGGGCGGGGGTGGAGCTCTGGTCTCTGAAAGAGCAAGGCTCACTTCCCCACTCTGGATTTTCACGTTCTCTAAGAAAATATCCACTAATGTAGGTAATGTAGGTCATAGCGTCACTGCTAAGTCTTTTAAGGCTGTTAAAGCAGTATAATTATGTTTTGCAAATAAAAGGTAAGGTTTTCTTTTTTTGTTTAGGATTAACCTTGGGGTTGTTAAAAATAAAAATTAGTTACTGAAAGAATTGCTTATTGCTAGAGCCAGGAACGGAGATGTTTAATTTTATAAACACTTACTGAGTTTCTCCCCTGGGCAGCCGTCTGTGTTCACACAGTGGGAGGTACAGCAGCCCCTGTGCTCCAGTAGCTTACAGTCAGGGCAGGCGACCTGGTAAGGTCCAAACCAGGCTTACACATGGATCATTGGTGATCAACTTATGTTCCTCATCATTGAACACAAGGTTGTAAAGGTGGGTGATTACATTGGGAAATACATTGCAATTTCAGTAGAACACTATCAAAATTTCTTTGGCTATGTTAGACAGTTTTCCTTCTACAGTGGTGCTTTTAATGCATGGACACTGTACATTATTTTCAAAACCCATCTCTAGCCTCAGCCCTAAAATTTTACTTTAGTCACATTTCTACATTTGATTATAGGACATCACCTAGGTGTCTCAAGAACAAACAATAGAAATTGAATAGGTCAAAAACTGGGTTCATATTTTAGTTCCCTAGGTATTCGTTTTTCCTTTTCTGACCCCTGCAAAAGATAACACCAAGCCAATGGTCCTCAATTCCTCCAAGTGATTTTCAAATGTTCTTTCTCTCTATATATATTAACTCCAATGAGGTCTTTTTTAAAGTTTCTGGCCGCACCCCACGGCATGTGGGATCTTAGTTTCCCGATCAGGGATCAAACCCGTGCCTCCTGCATTGGAAGGCAGAGTCTTAACCACTGGACCACCAGGGAAGTCCTGAGGTCTTTAAAAAAAAAAAATTATTGAAGTCTAGTTGATTTGCAATGTTGTGTTAATTTCTGCTGTACAGCAAAGTGACTCAGTTATACATACATACATACATACGTACATACACATATATATTCTTTTCCATTATGGTTTGTCACAGGATATTGAATATAGTTTCCCATGCTGTATAGTAGGACCTTGTTATTTATCCATCCAATATATAAATAGTTTGCCTTTGCTAATCCCTAACTCCCAATCCTTCCCACCCCTAGCTCCTCTCCCCCTTAGCAACCACAAGTCTGTTCTCTATATCTGTGAGTCTGGTTTTGTTTTGTAGATAGGTTCATTTGTGTCATGTTTTAGATTCCACATGTAAGTGATATCATATGGTATTTGTCTTTCTCTTTCTGACTTACTTTGTTTAGTATGATAATCTCTATGTCCATCCATGTTGCTGCCAATGGCATTATTTCATTCTTTTCTATGGCTGGGTAATATTCCATTGTGTGTGTGTGTGTGTGTGTGTGTGTGTGTGTGTGTGTGTGTATACATGTCTTGGCTATCCTATAAGGTCTTTTTATTTACAATTCAACATCAATGAGAGCTACTGCTTCTTTCATCACCGTATTTCTCATGTGTATCCATTTCCTTACATTGATACAGCCAAGGTTCTCAACAGGCTCTCTTCTCCCACCTGAATTTTTCAATAGGCTGACTAGTCCTCCATCTAGTCTCTACCTTTTTTTAATTCAACAATGGGAATAATCATCCTCAGATTCTATTTTTGATTTTTAACTAGCCTTGCAAAGCCTTCACCCACCATGCTGCCTGTTTTGCCACCCTCATCTCCCATTTCCTTCTATTTGAACCTTCTCCTTCAGTCAAGCTGATTTATTTGCCACGTACTTTTCATTCTCCATACTTTGTATTTCTGTTCTATACCACCTCAAATGACTTCCTAGCCTTAATTCCCTCTCCATCAACCTAAGTCCAGCCCTCTGTCCTAACCTCTTGCAAAACTGACTTTAAGAAAAAATTCATTTATTGACTTTATTCACGGCATTCAACTCATACCAACTATAAAGAATTTTAGTAGATTGTGTGCGATACAGAGATGAATAAACAGAGAGAGGTATCAGCACAAATAGCCATAGTGCAAAGCATGACAGCTCTTTCAACCAAGAGAAATGTAAGTAAAATGAGATGGGAGCATGCGTATTTGCTGCTTGTAACACAACACTTTCTCTTTTGATGTATCATTTTGCATATGTCTTTAGGCTTTTGATTAGTCAATTCAACAAACACATTTTGCACACATGTCACTACTCTGCAAGTTGCTGGAGGAAAGAAATGGTATGAAGGAAAATTTTTGTCCTTGAGGAATGGGAAATGCTGATAGGAAGGCGAGATTTACACTTAAAAAGGGGAAGGACAGAGTCACACAGTGTTCAGACAGTGAACCAGATGATGTTTTATGTCCTGAGCTGGAGCCTAAGGACCTTGAGTCCTTATGGTGGACTTTTCACAGTGACTTGTAATATACTATACCCCCTCCCCGACTTTCACCCTGTCTCACCCAGTACTCAGCAGAATTTTATTTGCAAATAGTTTTGAAAGAAAAATATTGTCTAAACTTTGTACATTTTTTCTTTAGATACCTGAATTTTTACTTTTCTGTTGTTCTCACCTGTCTAATTTTTCATGCAGAGTCAAGAAGTATTGCCTAACATATTTTGGTCCTCTTAAGTGTTTTAAATTAATGTGAATACTTTTGGGTAGTTAGTGTTTTAAACATAGCAGTCAGAGGTGGAATAGTTACAGGGGATTGCAACTGTAAAAAATAAACCCAAAGCATTCTCTGAAGGTGACTGCTGTGCTGAATTATTTAACATTAACATAAAAGTTAAAACTTTGCTATGATATGAGCGACAGATTTTCTGAACATAAAATCAAAGCAACCTAGATAACATGAGTCAAGGGTTATCTAATCTTTTCCTCTGTTGTGTGATTTGGAGAACAGTTGATTATGTTAGCATGACTAGGAATCTAGCAAAAAGAGCCAATCAGTATCTTTTATCACTCTTGCAATGGAATCAATACACTGGCCGGTATCACAATTAAGCCAAACATAATGGTTGGATTAAATACAGTCTCTTCTCTCAGGATGGGAAAAAATTATCAACAGTCCCCCAATGTAGTTTTACTTATTGAAATAAGTTTAGATTGAAATTAGGTCAAAGGCACTCTCTCTCCATCAGTCTCTCTCCTTATGAAGTTTGTGTGAAACTTTATATTAGTTTGCATTTTAAAAAGTACGTTGGGTTGTGTAGTCATGGAACCCGGAAAAAAAAGAAGAGCCCAGTGGCATGTGCTCAACCAGAGCTGGTTATTTAAAAACAAGATGTTGTGCATTTAGTGCATTGAAATTTCTTTTACTCTTGGGTGTGACGATGTCTTGTGATACATTTTCTATATATTGGGGGAAATGTCAGCATCTTGAGAGTTGGCAGCATTTCCACTTGGTACCAGGGTCCCAAGGACACAGGATATCACAGATACATCAATAAGTAAGTATCTCAGGGGGGCTCCTTGGTGGAATATTGTGCACGCATCCTCAAAGTTTGCTTTGCATTCCTGAATATTCAAGTTCTTGAAACAGTTTTAGTTTAAGGCAGTGTGAGATCGTCAAATCGGCCTGAAAATTCTGGAGGAAGTTCATGAAGTTTAGTCACCTGGTAATTTTATGAATGAACTAAATTTTAATCATAGTGGGATAAAAACAAACATTTCTAATGATTACTCAAGATATAGCTGACAACTATATTTTGGAAACAGAACAACTGGAGAAAAGAAAAGATAAAATGATCTTTTTATGGAGAAAGCTGCTCATGTAGTAGATCCTATTACTGATGTGGAGACAGAGGTCCTTTGGCCTGCTCTGTGTGAGTTCCCCTGTCCTGCTCTATTATAAATCAGGCTAGGAAAAGTGATTCAGAGCTGGTTCCAGGACAGAGAATACTTACTTCATCACATACACCAAAGGCAGCGGATTTCCAGTAAGCTTGCAAATGTTCTAACCTTATATGTGTTCCTGTTTCACCAAAAATTAGCAGTCTTATAGGATTGGCTTTGCTTAAAACCAAAAGATGCCCATCTATCAAGAGTGCTTTTTAACCATCTGATTTAAAATGTTTACGTAAATTAAAAATTAAAGGAAATTATCTTCATTCTACTTAGCAAATGTATTTGTAACAACAATCAGATATTAAAATGTACCAAGTTTAATAAAATTCAAATCTTATTTTAAACAATTTGAGAAGATGAGCCACTATAGAACTAAAAACTAAAACACAGCATTTTGATTAGAAGGAAGATAGAGACAGATTAATTATTTCAGTCTTCTTAATAGGTCTAGAGCAGACTGACTTTTTCTTGACTCACATATTCTTAAATGATTGCCTTT
The DNA here is from genome assembly GCF_059928025.1 of Delphinapterus leucas. Lineage (NCBI taxonomy): Eukaryota > Metazoa > Chordata > Mammalia > Artiodactyla > Monodontidae > Delphinapterus > Delphinapterus leucas. The sequence goes on along the minus strand of NC_143136.1, from coordinate 37,422,404 downwards.
CCAAATTTGATAACTCCTTCCTGAAAAAACAGTGGACACAAGTAAGTACATTGCTTACTAGGTTTCGTAGGAAGAATATCTATACTGGTTCATGTGTGTTGCAAGTTAGACTTGGAGGGGGAAGCAGTCATGGCAAAAATGTTTCACGTGGCTCTACTTGGTCAATTCTGATTTATAAAATGTTATCACCAACCTGCACTTGCAATAGGAATTCTGCACTCTAATATAATATTAGCAGCACAGAGCAGTTTATAATGTCTGCACCTCAAGAATGCCTGAGTTCTAGTCTAAACTTCTCCACTAACTGGCCATGTGGCTTAAGGTAAGTCAATTGGGCCTGAGTTTTTTCATTTGTAAAATGGGGTTGTCCATGACAGATGGTTGTTAAGGTTACTTCTAGATATAAAGTTCTGTGGTTCTAAGAACTTAGATGTAATTCAGGATAAAATTGGCATCTATGGAAGGTTTCTGAGTCATGATTTGATGAAATCTCATCTTTTCAGTACCATTAAATAGTTACATTGACTCTGCAATGATCCTAGGCAATTAGTCAAACTCCCTATTGAGTTGGGAAGACAGTTTTTTTTCACACAGGTTAGACAATTTAATCTATCTTTGAGTAAAAGCATTACTGTCCCCTTCAGTAAAGTTTTTGTTTTAAATAAATGATTTTGATCTCAACTGACAACTTTATACTCCCCAGTTCAGGACACATCTAATGCTTAAAGTAATGCCAACCTTTATCTGGGTAAGTCCTCTATTCTTTTAGATTCAAAGCCGTGGCTAGGAAATAAGATGCATTAGGAGATATTCATGTGACAGAACCAAAAAAAAGCTCTTTGTATTGCTATAACAGCAAAGGCAACTGGGAACTCAGGCTGAGACATCAGATATGTAAATCAGGCTGCTGCCAGATTCTATCCACTGAGTCAATCCAGCCTTGGCTGGCTGTCTACTGACTACCCAGCTGGGGGATTATCTGAAGACATGCTTCTCACCTTCTCTCCTTGGCTTTAGCACTTTGTATGTCATTTCCGTCAGGATCTGTAGAGATCTAGGAAAGAGATGAAACTCAAATCAACCATTTTCCCTTCCTAACAACTTAGATAAATTACTTAGCTGGGGGGAAAGGTTGAAGTTGTTGCTTTAAATGTGGTTTGGAATTGTTGGTACATTTCAGCCATCCATCTTATTTGTTTTCTCTATAACTACTAAGAATTGAAAGTTGACTGCAGAAATTAGAATAAAATTATTCTTCTAAATACAATGGAAGCTGTTACCATAGAGAAGAGGATCAAATGCTCTTATGACAAAAGTTTACATGAGCAATGATTTTAAGTTCTGAGAATATTAATTATGAGGTGTTTTAAAGTTATGACTTTTGTTACTAAAGGTTTTAAAGTTACCCTCAGGGATAATCTTCTATGTTGAAGGTTAAATCACACTTGACTATCTCTTTATGAAGTGATCTATTAGACAATGAGAAAAACAAACTTCTTACACTATGGGGTTAACAAATATTTACTTGAAAGATTTTGAAGATAACTTGAATCATAGTGTTTGTTCTATGTTTTGGTCGTGAATTTATTTTGCCTCAAATAAGTAATAAAGTTTTAAAATTTATTTTCTGATACTTGAGTATTATATTTTCCATAGGTATAATCCTACTAAAAGCTGTATGTTTAGTTTTCAGTACTCAATTTGAAAGGGAATTAAGAACATGTAAGGAGGATAGCCTCATCCACCAAAGGGCAGACAGCAGAAGCAAGAAGAACTACAATCCTGCAGCCTGAAGAACAAAAACCACATTCACAGAAAGATAGACAAGATGAAAAGGCAAAGGGCTATGTACCAGATGAAGGAACAAAATAAAACCCAAGGAAAACAACTAAATGAAATGGAGATAGGAAATCTTCCAGAAAAAGAATTCAGAATAATGATAGTGAAGATGATCCAGGACCTTGGAAAAAGAATGGAGGCAAACATCGAGAAGATGCAAGAAATGTTTAACAAAGATCTAGAAGAATTAAAGAACAAACAAACAGAGATGAACAATACAATAACTGAAATGAAAACTACACTAGAAGGAATCAATAGCAGAATAACTGAGGCAGAAGAACGGATAAGTGACCTGGAAGACAGAATGGTGGAATTCACTGCTGCAGAACAGAATAAAGAAAAAAGAATGAAAAGAAATGAAGACAGCCTAAGAACCTCTGGGACAATATTAAACGCAACAACATTCGCATTATAAGGGTCCCAGAAGGAGAAGAAAGAGAGAAAGGACCCGAGAAAATATTTGAAGAGATTATAGTTGAAAACTTCCCTAGCATGGGAAAGGGAATAGCCACCCAAGTCCAGGAAGCACAGAGAGTCCCATACAGGATAAACCCAAGGAGAGACACTCCGAGACACATAGTAATCAAATTGGCAAAAATTAAAGACAAAGAAAAATTATTGAAAGCAGCAAGGGAAAAATGACAAATAACATACAAGGGAACTTCCATAAGGTTAACAGTTGATTTCTCAGCAGAAACTCTACAAGCCAGAAGGGAATGGCATGATATACTTAAAGTGATGAAAGGGAAGAACCTACAACCAAGATTACTCTACCCAGCAAGGATCTCATTCAGATTCAATGGAGAGATCAAAAGCTTTACAGACAAGCAAAAGCTAAGAGAATTCAGCACCACCAAACCATCTCTACAACAAATGCTAAAGGAACTTCTCTAAGTGGGAAACACAAGAGAAGAAAAGGACCTACAGAAACAAACCTCCCAAAATTAAGAAAATTGTAATAGGAACATATATATCAAAAATTACCTTAAATGTGAATGGATTAAATGCTCCAACCAAAAGACACAGGCTTCCTGAATGGGTACAAAAACAAGACCTATATATATATGCTGTCTACAAGAGACCCACTTCAGACCTAGGGACACATTCAGACTGAAAGTGAGGGGATGGAAAAAGATATTCCATGCAAATGGAAATCGAAAGAAAGCTGGAGTGGCAATACTCATATCAGATAAAATAGACTTTAAAGCATGTTACAAGAGACAAGGAAGGACACTATGTAATGATCAAGGGATCAATCCAAGAAGAAGATATAACAATTATAAATACATGTGCACCCAACATAGGAGCACCTCAGTACATAAGGCAACTGCTAACAGCTCTAAAAGAGGCAATTGAGAGTAACACAATAATAGTGGGGGACTTTAACACCTCACTTACACCAATGGACAGATCATCCAAACAGAATATTAATAAGGAAACACAAGCTTTAAATGACACAGTAGACCACATAGATTTAATTGATACTTATAGGACATTCCATCCAAAAACAGCAGATTACACTTTCTTCTCAAGTGTGCATGGAACATTCTCCAGCATAGATCACACCTTGGGTCACAAATCAAGCCTCAGTAAATTTAAGAAAATTGAAGTCATGTCAAGCATCTTTTCTGACCATAACGCTATGAGATTAGAAATCAATTAAATGTAAAAAACACAAACACATGGAAGCTAAACAATACGTTACTAGATAACCAAGAGATCACTGAAGAAGTCAAAGAGGAAGTCAAGAAATACTTACAGACAAATGACAATAAAAACACGACAATCCAAAACCTATGGGATGCAGCACAAGCACTTCTAAGAGGGACGTTGATAGCAATACAATCCTACCTCAAGAAACAAGAAACATCTCAAATAAACAATCTAACATTACACCTAAGGGAACTAGAGAAAGAAGAACAAAGAAAACCCAAAGTTAGCAAAAGGAAAGAAATCATAAAGATTAGAGCAGAAATAAATGAAATAGAAATAAAGAAAAGGATAACAAAGATAAATAATACTAAAAGCTGGTTCTTTGAGAAGATAAACAAAATTGATAAACCATTAGCCAGACTCATCAAGAAAAGGAGGGAGAGGACTCAAATCAATAAAATTAGAAATGAAAAAGGGGAAGTTACAACAGACACCGCAGAATTACATAGCATTGTAAGAGACTACTACAAGCAGCTCTATGCCAATAAAATAGACAACCTGGAAGAAATGGACAAATTCTTAGAAAGGTATAACCTTCCAAGACTGGACCAGGAAGAAACAGAAAGTATGAACAGACCAGTCACAAGTAATGAAATTGAAACCGTGGTTAAAAATCTTCCAACAAACAAAAGTCCAGCACCAGACGGCTTCACAGGTGAATTCTATCAAACATTTAGAGAAGAGCTAACACCCATCCTTCTCAAACTCTTCCAAAAATTTGCAGAGGAAGGAAAACTTCCAAACTCATTCTATGAGGCCACCATCACCCTGATACCAAAACCAGACAAAGATACTATATAAAAAAAGAAAATTACAGACCAATATCACTGATGAATATATATGCAAAAATCCTCAGCAAAATACCGGCAAACAGAATCCAACAACACATTGAAAGGATCATACACCATGATCAAGTGGGATTTATCCTAGTGATTCAAGGATTCTTCAATATATGCAAATCAATCAATGTGATACACCATATAAACAAATTGAAGAAGAAAAAACATATGATCATCTCAATAGATGCAGAAAAAGCTTTTGACAAAATTCAACACACATTTATGATAAAAACTCTCTAGAAAGTGGGCATAGAGGGAACCTACTTCAACATAATAAAAGCCATATACGACAAACTTACAGCAAACATCATTCTCAATGGTGAAAAACTGAAATCATTTCCTCTAAGATCAGGAACAAGACAAGGATGTCCACCCTACCCACTATTATTCAACATAGTTTTGGAAGTCCTAGCCACGGCAGTCAGAGAAGAAAAAGAAATAAAAGGAATACAGATTGGAAAAGAAGAAATAAAACTGTCACTGTTTGCAGATGACATGATACTATACATAGAGAATCCTAAAGGTGCCAACAAAAAACTCCTAGAGCTAATAAATGAATTTGGTAGGGTAGCAGGATACAAAATTAATGCACAGAAATCTCTTGCATTCCTATACACTAATAATGAAAAATCTGAAAGAGAAATTAAGGAAAACCTCCCATTTACCACTGCAACAAAAAGAATAAAATACCTAGGAATAAACCTACCTAGGGAGACAAAAGAGCTGTATGCAGAAAACTATAAGACACTGATGAAAGAAATTAAAGATGATACCAACAGATGGAGAGGTATACCATGTTCTTGGATTGGAAGAATCAATATTGTAAAAATGACTCTACTACCCAAAGCAATCTACAGGTTCAATGCAATCCCTATCAAATTACCAATGGCATTTTTTACAGAACCAGAAAAAAAATCCTAAAATTTCTATGGAGACACAGAAGACCCTGAATAGCCAAAGTGGTCTTGAGGGAAAAAAACGGAGCTGGAGGAATCAGACTCCCTGACTTCAGACTATACTACAAAGCTACAGTAATCAAGACAATATGGTACTGGCACAAAAACAGAAATATAGATCCATGGAACAGGATAGAAAGCCCAGAGATAAACCCACACACCTATGGTCAACTAATCTACGACAAAGGAGACAAGGGTATACAATGGAGAAAAGACAGTCTCTTGAATAAGTGGTGCTAGGATAACTGGACAGCTACATGTAAAAGAATGAAATTAGAACACTCCCTAACACCATACACAAAAATAAACTCAAAATGGATTGGAGACCTAAATGTAAGACCGGGCACTATAAAGCTCTTAGAGGAAAGCATAGGAAGAACACTCTTTAACATAAATCACAGCAAGATCTTTTTTGATCCACCTCGTAAAGGAAATAAAAACAAATATAAACAAATTAGACCTAATGAAACTTAAAAGCTTTTGCACAGCAAAGGAAACCAAAAACAAAACGAAAAGACAACCCTCAGAATGGGAGAAAACGTTTGCAAATTAATCATCAGACAAAGGATTAATCTCCAAAATATATAAACAGCTCATGCAGCTCAATATTTAAAAAAAAAAACAACCCAATCCAAAAATGGGCAGAAGACCTAAATAAACATTTCTCCAAAGAAGACATAGAGATGACCAAGAAGCACATGAAAAGCCGCTCAACATCACTAATTATTAGAGATATGCAAATGAAAACTACAATGAGGTATCACCTCACACCAGTTAGAATGGGCATCATCAGAAAATCTACAAGCAACAAATGCTGGAGAGGGTGTGGAGAAAAGGGAACCCTCTTGCGCTCTTGGTGGGAATGTAAATTGATACAGGCACTATGGAGAACAGTATGGAGGTTCCTTAAAGAACTAACAGTAAAATTACCGTATGACCCAGCAATCCCACTACTGGGCATATACCCAGAGAAAACCATAATTCAAAAAACACATGCACCCCAATGTTCATTACAGCACTATTTTCAATAGCCAGGTCATGGAAGCAACCTAAATGCCCATCGACAGATGAATGAATAAAGAAGAAGTGGTACATATATACAATGGAATATTACTCAGACATAAAAAGGAACGAAATTGGGTCATTTGTAGAGACGTGGATGGATCTAGAGACTGTCATACAGAGTGCAGTAAGTCAGAAAGAGAAAAACAAATATCGTATATGAGCGCATATATGTGGAACCTAGAAAATGGTACAGATGAACCAGTTTGCAGAGCAGAAATTGAGACACAGATGTAGAGAAGAAGCGTATGGACACCAAGGGGGGAAAGTGGCGTGCGGTGGGTGTGGTCGTGGGATGAACTGGGAGACTGGGATTGACATATATTCACTGATGTGTGTAAAATGGATGACTAATAAGAAAATAAACAAGTAAATAAACATTAAAAAAAAGAACATGTAAGGTTATAGAAAAATGGAGAACCTAGGAAAAAAGACTAGAGACAAAAAGAAAGATTACATTTCAAAAAAGACAATGTTGGGTTTGAGCAGGGATCTGTTGTGTACATGTGTGGGTTAATTAATACTAGAAAAAATAAATATCACAAAATAAGATAAGGAAAAGGTGATATCGATGGATAGATATGAAAATGGATAGATGAATCTGGGGATATAAAGTGGGGTCAACTGCTGAGCTGGCAAGAATGAGAACTGAGGATTGGCCAGGGGGTAGTCTGTGATGAGACCAAACTTTGGGGGGTCTCAGTGGAGTCCCGCGAGAGTCAAAGCAGTGAGCATGGGCTAGTGTTTTAAGGAAAGATTGATGAGGACAACCACTTGAAGGCCAATAGAGTATTTTGTGATTGTTTTTGTTTGCTTACTTTAAGGTAGGAGATGTTGTATGGAAAAGGGAAAAAGCAAGGGAGAGGTAGAAATTGTAGATGAATAAAGAAGAGGTCATTAGGAATGGGTTCCTGAAGGGAAGAGGGAAAGGTGAGATTGGAAGTCAAGGTAGAAGAGTTAGCTTTGGCGAAGAGGACACTTCCTTCTCAGGTTCTCACAAAAAGGCTGTGGCATTTTTGGATGTAGGAAGTACATTTTTGGATGTAGGAAGTACATTTTGTACTCAACACTGAGGAGATATTTAGTAAAATACTGCAAAAAAAAAAAGCTGGCCACAAATCAATAGAGTTTCTTTTCTTTTTTTTTAAATCAGATAATGGTATCATATGTTCTCCACTGAGTGCAAAACCAAGAGAAATGAATGTCAGTCAAGATATTATCAAAGGAAATTACCAATGCTATCCCTTTTTGGAGTTTTTCTTGAAAAGGACATATTTGAACCTGGCTGAAATAGATTGATTACGGTCATGGCCTCATGTTATTACTGATGGGCTGGGTCAGGTGACTCTGGAAAGCTACATTTCAGGCTCAAAAGACTGAATGTGTGAAGGCATGGCCAGGCTAGACAAAATCAGAGGGTGCTGTTTTTTCATGAAAATAAATGGATTCCAGGAAACCGGGATTTTAATTCCAGTTTGATCACTAATTAGTTCCATTTTTTGGACAAGGATTTTAACTCTTATAAGTCTTAGTTTCCTTTTTCACAAAATTAAGGGTGTGGTCCTGACAGCTAAGATTCTCTTAGCCTTAAAAATAAAATTATTCTAAAATTGTGCAGTATATTGGCTATTTTGCTCATGGTAAAGTCATGGGAACTTGCTTGAATTTTATGAAAACATTTTGTATGCTATCTGACTAATTTGGAACATCTGATAACTTTGAAAGTATTATAAAAACTCAATTGATGCTGCATGGGTAGATGCTAAACTTAGCATCTTTCTAAACTTAGAAAAGACTAAATCAGATTCCCTTCATATTAAATCTTTCTTTGCCTGTAAGTTTCCTTCACTTGGAAGCTGCAGTAACCCAGGCACATAACCATTTGAGAAATTGTTATTCAGAAGCATTCCACTTCCTCTTGGGAATTGGAAGAGTTAATGCAGTTAAAAAGTTTGACACAGCTTAGACCTTCTTGGGTGTCTAGTTTTATGGTTTTAATAGTCACTTTAGCCCTCCAAATAAGTCACTTCAAACTATCATTTTAGGCAGAAAATATCAGTAATTGAAGTTTGGTTGAATTAATTATCATGTGTCATTTAATCATTTGAGTAGACTTCCCTACTAGACTATGAACTCCATGGAGATAGAAATGTGTCTGTTTTTGCTCATCCATGTATCATACCCCTTGTAGTTACTACAGTGCTTACACATAGTGCCTGCTGAGTAGATATTTGTTAAATGAATGAATGATTTGATTTTACTTCTACAGAGTTGTTAGGCACTAAATATTCATGATTCAAATATTCTTTTCCATTTGAAGATTTGTAGGCATAAACCACTTTATATTTGAAAGTGATTGTATAAAACTACAATCTTGTACAACAGCATTTAATTTTGAAGAATGTCTTACTCGAGACTTTATATGTCCACTTTGGATTCTGCCTTGAACTCTCTTCAGATTATTGAGCCAGACAGATAAAACATGGAATAGTCAGACTAAAAGGTACAACATTTATTAGGAGTAGAAGAGTGGCTGGAAATTCAGGAAGTGTTTGCCTATTGGTGCCTTTCTTTAGTCATTTCTTCAGAAGGGCCCCAATCCGTTGTCTTTCTGATCACGACTTCTTTACCTACTCTCATCTTCCCCCTTCTTCACATACAGATTTCTCTTTTCTTCATCTCTCCAACAGCTGTCCTATTTTCCCTACTTCACTCAGTATATTAATTACTTCTTGGTCTTTTTTCTTTCTACCCAAATGTGGAGGGCAGGGACACCATTTCAGCATTGTTGCCTACAAGCTCTGTGGAATTGCTGGTGAATATGACCCACAGTTCATTCTTGCCAATGGAGCTGGAGCCCTTCTCAACGAAGGACCAGGACTCCACCATCTTTGCACCACTTAAATCCAATTTGCCGACTTCACCGATGTGTCCTGTAGTTCTTTACCTCATCACTAGGTGATTCCCTGTTCTGATATCTCATTGCTGTTGTTCCAGTACCACTTGCCTTGATGTTGCAGTAACTTTGGGGCGACGGGATAAAATAAGAGGTGTTCATGAATGTGATCTGGGACTTAAAAAGAGTGTGTATGCATTTATTCAACAGTTATTGATTTGGCACCCATGGTGTGCCAGGCATATTACATAAGTGGAGCAACCATAAGGTAGGTGACTCTAGCTGGTGTTAGAGTGGATGGGGCTTGGAGCAGAGATCATCCTTCCCTCTCCCATCTCTTGTGGTTATGGCCAGGGTGCCCCATTACTGGCAGTTTCATGTGGGTCTTTATGTTGTCTTTCCAATGTGCCAGTTTAAGGATTTCTGACAACCACCTTTTTATGCTTATTTTGTGACAGATGATCCAAGAGAGCCGGTTTCTCATAGAAATGGCAGACACAGTCCAGGAAAAGATTGTGCAGTGTCAGAAAGCAGGTAACCTTCCCCCCTTGCCCCCATTTCGTTTAGAAACCATAATGATGATTTTTGGCAGACTTTTAAAGTTTAACTATACTTTGAGTTACACTGAAGCCTTTGTTTAGTACAGAAGAGATCTACGTGATAGTAGGTAGGTGGTCTTTGTGTATATAGAGGGGGTATCTGAAGATGTCTAGAGAGGTGAGGGTTTCTGAATTTACTTTTGTGATTTGGGAACCGATCAAAGCCTTTTTATTACTGATATGGAAACTGTGGTTTCACATTGCCCCTTAAGAAACACTATATTTTTACAGTTTGAACCATAATCTTGTTAACCTTCTAGGCTTTTGCCTCATTTACTTGTCCTCATTTTAGATTTGTTCCTTCTTTAAGGGTGGGATGGGTCACATGTCTCTGATGGCACATTGCTGTGTTTATTTACTTTCACTTCATCCACACCCCAGTACTTTTATCTCTGTTGGATCCATGTTCTCCCTGATCCACACACACACACATTAGTGATTGCAATAAGGAAGATGACACTGACAGTTGCTTGATATATATGTATCTGATACACTAAGCACATATGCTGTGTTATTTAGTCCTCATAACAACTCTGCAGTGTAGTCATCATTATATCCAGTCTAGAGATGAGGCATCTGAGATTCTGAGAGATTGAGCGAATTACCCCAAATCCCATATCAACACGTGGTAGAGGTGACCTTTGAACCCAGACCAAACTTTGAAAATGGTGCTCTTCGCTACTGATCTGGAGGCTTAAATGTTTCCATTGACAGGAAGCACGAAAATAATAACAATACGAAATACTTATATTATGCTCCTATGTACCGTGCACTACTTTGAGAGTTTTGTATGTGTTGACTCATTTAATCTTCACACAGTTCCATGAGGTCAATACTCTTGTTATCACCATTGCACCATTGAGGAGACTTAATGGCAGAGAGTTTCAGGGATTCGCTCATGCTCACGTAGCTAGTCAGTGGTAGAGCCAGAGTGTAGATCTGGGCTCTGCAGCCATGCTCTTACTATGTACTGGGCTTGTGATGTTAGCACCAGAAAAGTTAATGTGGTTTTAGGCTTCATTAATACAAGCCTAGTCACTAGAACTAGGAAGGTGATGGTAAAACCTTATGTCATGTGGGCAACTTCAATCCCATTTTGAGAACGATATTCCTGGATGTCATCCTTAAAGAGAAATTATAATAAGCTGAAACATGTTAGAATGTTTAATCTGGAGAAGGGAAAACTCTAGTAGACTTTATCCAACATCTTTCTTCAAATATTTAAAGGGCTGTACTGTGGAACAGAGATTAGACCTTGTTCTGAGGCTAGCTAGCACCAAGGAGTAGAAGTTTCAGGGAGACTGGTTTGATATCAGTCACAGCTTTCCAAAGATGGAATGAGCTTTCCAGAAGAAAGTGTGATTCCCATCTCTGAGGTGCTAAGACAAAGACTTAGGAGAGAAAGATGATGGTGAGGTTTTTTTATAGTATTCAAGCTTGGGGGAATGGTTTAGCTAAAAATAACTTTAAGGCCATTCCCAAATCTGACACATTTGGGTGTTTCCAGGAATGCTATTTTAAAAAAGCTTTTTATTTTTACTCAACGTTTACTAATTACCATTGTTATCTATGTGGGCTCCAGGCCTACTGTCAAGCCATATGGATGGTTCATAAGGCAAAGTAAGATATGTGCATCCTTCACATATGGTAGCCATTCACACATTACACCATTTTATATAAAAACCAGGCAGGGAACAAACAAGATGGATGCCACCTGTTGGAAGAATTTGCTTCTTAACTTCTCATGTCTTTGTCTATGGCCCCTTGCTGTTTAAAATCTAATTTAATCTAATGCATTGATTATTTTTAGTTTCCCTTTAAGGATAGCCATTTGGTGGTGATGAACAGAATGAGAAGGAGAATTCAATTTTGGGATTTAGAGATTATGAGAAGGACAGAAATGGGAAATTATATTTTTACTGATAATATTTTCACAATAAAATGCCTGTTTTTCTGAAATTTATACGAAGAATTCTCTTATGTTCTCTTTTTAAAGGGATGGAGTTCCATGAGGACCTTCATAATCTGGGGGCAAAAGAAGGCTTGAAAGGAAGAAAACTCAACAAAGCAACTGAGAGCTTTGCTTGGAACATTACAGTACTGAAGGTAAATGAAGTACTCAGGTGCCCCTTTGTCTTTATTTTTCTCCTCATCTCTCCAATGTGTAGAGAAGCATCAGTGGTTAAATATGGTGACTTGAATTTTTAATTAACACTTGACCTAATTAATTTGTGCTCTAAGTGACGGGAGATGCATACGGGGATTAACACACGGTTTGCCATAATAGGATAATGAGTTTTGTGGTGGAGGCAGAAGACAGCACGACCTAATTCTATTACCTGGTGTTTGTGTGTGTGTGGTTTACTCATGCTTCTAGTCAAGTCAATATGGCTGTTCTGGTTTGTGGAAAGAATAACACAAAATGTTGCTGGAGAAGGATCCAACACAAGTGACTCGGAAAAGCTTTCAACTACAGAATATCTGGAGCCATTTAGGATTATTTGATTTTAGGAAGAGTCTCTATAAATACATTTATTTTTGCAAAAATTTTGGAAGTCAGTTTTTTGAGATTATGATTTGCTCCACTGAAAACTAATTTTAGGACTTCAAAGTAAAGATGCCACTTTTCATATTTTGTTACATGAACGGACAAATGGTTTAGGCAGTTGGAATAGCTTATTCTTAGTGTGACGGAGAAAAACAGCTACAAACAAAATTAATAATCGCTGACATTTAAAGAACACTGCTGCGCCAGGCACTGTTTTACAAGGTTTATATGAATTAACATTTTAATACTTTCATTAACTCAATACTGTTATTATTCTCATTTTAAAAGTGAGAAAACCAAGGCACTGAAAACTTATGTATATTACCCAAGGTCACTCAGCTAGTAAATGGTGGAGCTGGAGTTTGAACCCAGGCAGTTGGCTCCAGAGCCTGCTCTACAGAGAGCACATGTTTATGTGAAAGTGCTAGGTGAACTGTAATACATATCACAAATGTTTATTAAAAATTCAGTCCACAAATATTTGTTAAGCTCCTACTATGTACTGGGCTCTCTGCTATGCACTGGGAACCCATGAAGAACAAAAGCGACACAGACCCTGACCTCGTGAGTTAACAGCCTGGGGGCAGGAGGTGGGGGGGCGGGGAAAATAGGTGTCATTTGCTTAAGAGGCAGGAACTATAGTGTTAATATAAAGAGGAGCTTGTTTTATAATACCTGAGTACAACATGGCAGTGTGAGCCCTGATACAGACGCTTTCTGTTCAGCGTGTTTTTATGTGGGCTCATTAATGTGCTGATCACTGAGAAAGGAGCTACAGACACAAATATCAAAAAAGTAATACCTGGGCCTCCAGAACTAGTCTACTAGGGGAGACAGACATGTGACTAATAGCAGCATTACTAATAGCAGCCATTATTCAACACTTCACATGTGACAAACACCCATGACTAAGTAGTTCATGTATGTTTCCTCCTTTCCTCTTCACAACAACTGTGTGACATTGCAGCAACTCATGCTGACCCTCTCCATCTCACAGATGAGGAAATTGAGGCTCGGGAAGGCTTTAGTTTCTTACCTTCAGCTAGTAGATGGCAGAACTGAGATGCTATATCATGCCCATCGTTCTAACCACTACCCTGTCCTCCTGCCTCCTGAAAGACTCAATCCACGTGACTGACTCCAGGCAGCCTAGTACAGGGGTGAGGGCACAGGCTCTGGGTGCAGACTGCCTGATAGCTGTGACGCTTTGGCCAAGTTATGTAGTCTCTCTGAGGGTGATAATAATACCTACACCCCAGGTTTTATAAGAATGAAATGAGATAATACATATAAAAATATCTAAGTCACAGTGCACAAAACTTGACATTATATCTATACCTATACTATTATTGTATATATATGCTATTACTTTTGCCAGAGTGAGGATGACCATTGGGATAAAAGTCTTTTGGTTCTTCTTAATTTAAATTTAAAAATCGACTAATTAATTTTTTTAAATTGAGGTATAATTGTTAGTTTCTTTGTTAACTTCTGACTGAAGCCCATTCACTGTTTTCTGAGGTTTGTTTGTGTGTTTGGTTTAGTGACAGGAACTGATTGCTAGATGGGGCCTAGCAAATGCTGTACAAATCATTCTCAGACAGATCTTTTGAAACAGAATCAATCTTCTATTATTTTAGCTCATATACCAGCTACTAGTACTTCAGCTTGAGCACTAGGAACTTAAACAAGAATAGTGAACTTCTCCAAACTTCTATTTCCCTTCTCTCCCCCATTGCGTTTAGTGGACCTGTTAATTATGTGCTCTTTCCCCAAGTGCTAAACAAATGACCTCCTTGGAATTTGAATTTTTAGCTGAGGCACAAAGAGACCAGGCTTTTTTGGAGGTTGTGTACTCTAGTGGTGCCTCTCTGAGAAGAGCCTCCTCTCTAAGGCTCTTCCTTTATTTCTTGTATCTTGGATCTGAAGTTCTTAGTTCCTTCTTTGTTCTCCAGTCTTCCTATTGATTTTCAATCTCCTAAAAATGCCCTTTTTCTTAAGTTTACTAGAGGCAATTTCCATTGCTTACAACTGGATGAATTAGTAACAACCACATTGGTAAGACATAATCACTGAAATAGTAGGATATGTCAAGGCTCACCTAAAAATTCTGCATTGCTTACTGAAAAGGTTTCCTTACGCACAATTTTTACAAGTACTCCTCGATATCTAGGGGAAGAGAATGATGATTGACCAATATTTGTCGAACATGTGCGTTCAAGTAGCTAAAATATTTAATTCCAATGCAATTTCCAACAAGTAAGGGAGGATCTACAAAAAATGAGAAATGTGTCCTCAGGAAAATGGTGGGTGGGCAGCATGGAGTGGTAGAAAGGGACATTGACTTTAAAGGAAATTGAGCTGAGACTAAAAAATAAATTCTTTAGTTTGTGTTTTCTGCAATTCAAAATTACATTGATCTGATATTAATATATGACAGAGAAGCTGGAGAAAAATTTTCAGAGACAAAGATGAATAGCTCTGCAATATAACAAACATGAATTATACTTACAGCGTCCAAATTTTCCAAGCTAGAAATGAGGATTTATAATCCAGTATTAGCACTATGCATGGGTCCAGAGTAGGGAATTGCTTAGCAGATCTTTTGCATCTCCCCACACTTTTGTCACATGCCAATAGCCAACTATTACAGTCATTTTCCTCCTCTTCCTTTCTTTCTCTTTCACTTCTGAGCATAAAATTGAAGCCTTTAAATAGCTTCTGTGTTCATTTGGGATGATATGATGATGCAGGTCTCAATGACTCAGTCTGCAATGTCTTTTCCGGATAATCATTGGACAAAGATAGCTCTATCTCATCCCACCCTCACTAATTAACTGTTCCTTCCATCTGTCTTTTCTCCATGCTGTCCTTCATAAAAGAGTTTTGTTTGGTTACTAGCATAATATTAAAACCTTACAATGAAAATTTTTCCTGTTCTTTACGTCTTCCAGAAAGAGATACTACAACTTCACCTGCACAGCCAGTTTATTGTAGTAAATTATTATCAACCTTGGAAGTATTTTGCTAACGAGAATTCTGAAGGTCTCTTGGAAAAGAGATATGATTTTATACTATATCACGGATAAAACGTAATGTATCATGAAGTGGAATTCACTTAAAATTTTGGACTCTATCCAGAATGATTTAATTCTTTAAGTACAAAAAGAATTTCATTAAAAGGTGGTCACACTTATAAAACCGAAACTAGTAAGAACCTGAGAGTAACATTTTAGTGAGTTTCCCAATATATATATTTCTAACTTGGCCTGTCGGCTAGTTTAAGGAACTAAATTCCATTATCTTAACATTTTCAAAAGTTTGATGAAAAAATCAATTCTCCAAGCTGGAGAAGTGTCCGGTAGAGATATATATAAAAAAAAATTGAAGAAATATAATTAATAAACATTTTATTATAATGGAAAAGCTATGAAGTAGGTGATCACTAGAGCTTACAAATAAATAAAAGGGTTAAGAAGTGGCTGACTTCTTATTTGTTCATGAATTTCATTGATTACTAGTTGAATGACGTGTTAAATAAATTATGAATAGACGATTTCTTCATCAATGGACACTTCTATTAATTGATGTGTATCTATACTTTCCCTAGATAGATTTCCAGCTTATAATTTAATGCATTTCATTGTATGCCACAAAAAACTGGGTCTTTTTTATAGATTTATGTTCAGTAGATATGACTAATCTTTTTCCATCTAATTTTTTGGCTTTCCATCACTGCTTAAGCTTTGCTCCTTCTGTTTTTATCTTGACAACATTTTCATTTTCCTTGGGAAGAGCAGAGTCTAAAGCTCCTTGGGTACTTGTGTTTCTAATTCAGACAGATTCTCTTGCTCAGTCCCTAAATTTCAGGCCCTCACATCTCTGGGGAATCTTGCTACATAAGGGAAGTTACATGGATGTTAGTAATATGCTTTCTGATAGAGCCTGCAAACACATCTGAAGTCTTTGCTCATTGTTGAGAGGCAGGAAAAGAAGGGAAACAAGATTATGGGCTAATGGGAAAAGAAGTATGAGAAGAGGCATCCATCTCTGAAAGACTGAGTGACAGAAAAAATGGGGTCACCCTCAGCAGAAGGACCGTAGATATTTTAAATCATTCTCTGAGATACTGTGTGTGTTGGGGGGATCCAACCAGGCTCTACTGGTGGCCATAGTGACTATGCCCCTGGGGGCTGCTCTGAGGTTATATAAAGAAGGAACATGTCCAGGGTCCTCCATGTCATCCACTGAGAAATTCTCCAATGGTGTTCTGTCAGCTGCTGGCTGTTGTTATAGTAGAGGCTGGAGAAAGGCTAGGTTTCTACCTGAGCCAACTCTTTCAGAAAAGAACAGCTACTTATGAAGTCTAGAAACAGACCTCCACTGACAACAATGCATTCATAATAAAGTATTCTTCATGTTGATGTTACTATCAATTATTAAGAAACATAAAGTGGTCAAGAGTACAGACTCTGGAGCCAGATACTTTCTAGCTGTGTGGTCTTGGGAAAATTTCCTTTTGTCTCTACGCTTCTGAATCAATTAGAATATGCCAGCTTGTGCTGTGGTAACAAAAATGAAAATCTCAGTGGCTTAAAACAATAGCTTATTTCTTGCTCACACTGTTTGCCTACCAGGGTCAGCAAGGGTCAGTTAGGAGCTCAGGCTAATGGGGACTCTACCTCAACTAATCCGTCTATAATCCTAGAGGTAGGGAAGCACAAATTGGTTTTAAACTTTTCTGCCAAGTAGTGTCACATGTCTCTTCTATTTAAATTTGACTGGCCAAAGTAAGTCAAATGGTCATATCTGACTTCAGTGGAGTTGGGAAAGTATATACTTCCTCAAGGAAGGGGAGCAGATGTTGGTGAATATAATCGAGTAGTGACAGGTTCCTCAGCTATATCCACCTTTAGTCATAGGACTAAATGAATTAATGTCTGTAAAGTGGTATCTGAGATATAAGAAATGCTATGTAAGAGTTTGTAGGCATTCAGTGCTTGCAGTGAGCAGTTAAGTGATTTTCACACAACATATTAGGTAATCTTAAGGGTCACCCTGTAAAGTTCCTATTATTATACTCATTTTACAGATAGGAGAACTGAGACTTGAGAGGTTAAGTAACCTTCCTGTTGGCATACGGGTACTGAGTGACGGAGCAAGGATCTAACTCCAAAGCCCGTGCTGTTAGCCCATTATGCTAAGTTGCCAGAGTATATATAGCCCCATAATAATGATGGCTTGTATTAACTGAGCACTCTCTGTGTCTCAAATATTATACTAAGCGCTTTATTATCTTCATCCAAGAGGGTGAGTGTCCTGTTCAGCTAACATGAGTATTCCAACCCCCTTGACAGCGTATTCCTACAATGCAGGACAGTACTTTGAGAGAGTGTAGCTTGGGAACATCAATTCTCCTTGTTCTGACACTACATTCATCAAGCAACTCTGTTCTCAACTTGGCTTCCCAAGCACACTTTTCCAGTGAAGATGGAATGAGTTGATCAAGTGACATAAGTAGTCCCATCTGCCTGGCTGTCTCTTTGTAAATGAGTCAGTGAACTTCCTTTTTTTTAATCAGTCCATCTCCTATGAGCTTGGTTAGCGTGAATCAGCTCCCCAGGGCCTGATCACTGCCGAGTGATTGGATGCAACTGAGCCCCTGGACAGATACCACTGAGGTTAAGAAAACAAAACAAAATAACAACAAAAATACAAAAGCAGAAGGCCAGATCCTGGACCCACCTTGAGAACCCAGGGAAAGATGGGGGGTAAATATCTCAATGAATCATCGAGACAGCCCCCTGTTTCTCTTGGACAGCTCTACTCTTTATTGGCTTTTAGTCTAGCTGTTGCCAGCCTCCGCATCTTGATGAGACAGAGGAAACTTAAGAGCCGTGCTGCCAGCAAAAACTTTGCAAAGATCATACTCCTGTTCATATTCCTTCCTTCGCCCAGCCTCTACAGCCTCAGTTCTTCCTCTCAGAGCCTCCATCTTTCCTGTATCATCTAAGCTGTCAGAGCAGAAGTCCTGGAATCTTCTTCCTTTGAATAACAAACCTGAGTTGATTTAGAAGTGAGGTGAAGTCCCTATAGGTAAATTCCTCAGGTTTCACTAAGAAAGGAGCCTCCTGAGTGGCAAAGCTGAGGAGCCTTTAAGTCACCGATCTTGAGAAGCAAGGTTCAAAGTGTTTAAACAAAGTTTTAAATTCCATTAAGTCTAAGGAAAATACTTCCTAGTGATACATATAAAATAACAAATTCTTGGGCTGTGAATTCCCATCTGTGTTACCTTAGAATTATGTAAGGGTTTAGACCTATAGAAAGTTGGACTGTGAGTCTAGGAATCTGCAACTGATAAATATAATTTTTAAAAATTATCTTCTCTGGGGCTAGATTTTCTCACCTAAAAATAAGATGAGACTGTATGACTGCTGGAATCCTTACCCATCTTTACATTTTATGATTGTATGTTATTTTCAGTCTTTTTCTATGGCTAAACTACATTACATTCATAAAGACATTGATCCTTTTGTCACTAAACCTATCAATAACATAAATCTTTCTGCTTATATATCTTCTCTGTTATGTCTTGCTCCGACCACTTTTTTTAAAACCCATGACACTATAAAACCCTAATTATACTCAGTTTCTATCCTTACTTCCCACAGTCTCCCACTATTATCCCTCCTACTGTTACCGAACCCAGGATTAGCTGCTCGCTGCTCAAAAGCCAGTAATTCGAGAGGCAAGTGTCAATAGAAAGGAAAGGTGCTTTAATCAGAAAAGCCAGCAGTCTGGGGAGAAGGTGGACTGGTGTCCTGAGACCAACTCTGAAGATTTTGCTCTGCCATGATGGTTTTTTAAGGGAAAATGGGGGGGAAGTATCTCAGTGAATCATCGAGATAGGAGGTTGGGTCATCGTTCTCCACTGTGTGCAGTCCATCTGACTTTTCAAATGTTATCTTGCCAGAGTGATCTGCCTGCAAGATTGCTTAGGGGGACTTTGGGGTAGAGGGCTAAACATTCTTTAAGTACTTAATTTTTCTTTCTTCTTTTTATCTATGAGAAATATCAACAGGTTAGGCAAGGCATGGTGTGCATTCGGGAAAGTGTAAGTCAGGAGTTAGTTTCAATTGCTTAGTGATCTCATTCCTATAATTACGTTCTTTTACAGTTAGAAGGGAACAGAAATGGGCAAACAGGAAAGGGGCAAAAGAGATGCTTTTAATTCCTCGCTGTCAAACATCATTCCATTTTTATGGGATTGGGGTGAAGGTCCATCTTCTGTAACTTCTTTGTGCTGACATAGGGTGCTGTAGTCTCAGAGTGAAAGTGTCAACATGGGTCTGTAGCATCTCTTTGCTGACAATTTTAGTTGCCTGCTTACATATATGGGCAGAGCAAGCTACAATTATTTTGATGCCCACAAAGATATAGATTATTATGAGCAATAATGTTAATCCCATTCTCTTGCCAGTTCTTGGAATTGTGCTAGCCATAGATTCAGTATTGCTCAAGATGGATCAGCTTATGTCATGCCTTCTAGTGGTAGTTACGGTATCTGTAAAACGACTCAGGAATTTGCATCAGACACTGAGTCTGTGACTCTATTGTCCTAATCATTAACTATTCAAACCTGCTTTTTTGTGACTCTGGGAGGCCTGGGAGACTTCAGCTTTTCTACCAACAAGAGGCAGAGGACATAGAGGGGCTTTTGTACTTGGTGGGGTTGTGGGGAGCCTGCAGGGTTCTGCTTGGTTCCGCTACTGCTGTCTTCTCCCTTCCTGACTGATTTTTCCAAATAAGATGGTCTCTACCTACCATCTTGTTGGGAATTTTTTCTGATTTTTTTTTTATTGTGGTAAAATACATAAAACATAAAATTTACCATCTTAAGCATTTTTAAGTTCGGTGGTACTAAATATATTCATAATGTTGTGCAACCGTCATCCCATCCATCTCTAGAACTCTCCTCATCTTGTAAAACTGAAACTCTGTATTCATTAAACAATAACTCCCCGTTGCCCCCTCCTCCTCAGCCCCTGGAAACCACCATTCTACTATCTGTCTCTGATTTTTGACTACTCAAAGTACATAATATAAATTGAGTAATGCCTTTTTAAGGCTGAATAATATTCCATTGTATATAAATACCATATTTTGCTTATCCACTCATCTGTTGATAGACACTTGGACACTTCCATGTTTTAGCTTTTGTGAATAATGCTGTTGTGAACGTGGGTGTACAAATATATCTTTGAGACCCTGATTCTAATACTTATAGATATATACCCAGAAGTGAAATTGTTCGATCATGTGGTAATTCTATGTTTTTTTTTTTTTTGAGGAACCACCATACTGTTTTCCACATCAGCTGTTCCATTTTACATTCCTACCAACAGTGCACAAGAATTCTGATTTCTCCAAATTCTCACCAACACTTATTTTCTGTTTTTTTGATAGTAGCCACCCTAATGGGTATGAGGTGGTATATCACTGTAGTTTTGATTTGCATTTTCCTAGTGATTAACGATGTTAAGCATCTTTTCATGTGCTTATTGGCCATTTGTATATCTTCTCTGGAGAAATATCTATTCAAGTCCTTTGCCCGTTTTTGAATTGGGTTACCTGGGGTTTTTTTGTTATTGAGTTTTCTAAGTTCTCTATATATTCCGAATATTAATCCTTTATCAGATATATGATTGGCAAATATTTTATCCCATTCTGTGGTTTGCCTTTTTACTCTAATGATACTGTCTTTTAATGCATAAAGTTTAAAAATTTTCATGAAGTCTTATTTGTCTATTTTTTCTTTTGTTGCCCGTGCCTTTGGTGTCATATCCAAGAAATCATTACCAAATCCAATGTCATGAAATTTTGGCCTATATTTTCCTCTAAGAGTTTTATAGTTTTAGTTCGTAATTTAAGCCTTTGATCCATTTTGAGTTAATTGTTGTATATATTGTAAGGTAAGGGCCCAACTTCATTCTTTTGCATGTAGATATCCAGTTTTCTCAGCACCATTTGTTGAAAAGAATATTCTTTCCCCATTGAATGGTCTAGGAACCCTTGTCAAAAATCATTTGATCATATTTATGTAATGGTTTATTTCTGGGTTGTCTATTCTATTCCATTGGTCTATGTGTCTGAGTTTATGCCAGTACCACACTGTTTTGATTACTGTAGCTTTGTCAGTTTTAAAACCATGAAATATGGGTCCTCCAGCTTTGTTATTCTTTTTCAGGATTGTTTTGGCTATTCAGGGTCTCTTGAGATTCCATGTGAATTTTAGGATAGGTTTTTCTATTTCTGCAAGAACGTCATGGGGATTTTGATAGGGATTGCATTGAATATATAGATTGCTTTTGGTAGTATTGACATCTTAACAATATTGTTTTCCTGTTGGGAATTTTTGCAAACAGAGTGATATTTTATTCTTTCTTTTGTTCTTCAAGGCCATCCTGCAGTGAAAATACTCAATAAACAGTATAGAGGTTCTAATAATTAAAGTCAGTTTATAATTCACAGAAGTTCTTCTACTCTGGAATTATAGATTGTAGTCTGTTAAACTCCATAGGTTAAGTGCTCTATAGTAAAAAGCAGAGTGTACAGAGTGGACCATATAAGTAGTCACTACCTTAACATGTACTTGTCTGTCTGTTCACCTATCCAGCCAGCTAGCTATGTATCTATCTACTCAAAGACTTACCTGTCAACCTAAAGAGTTTCCTACATTGTTAGGTTAAGTGTGCCTAATAGCTAGTGGAAGGAATGTTGTGTATTGACCTAGTATATATCTTCTCTAAGTTACATTTATTTAAAAATTTTTCGGTTTATTTAAAAATGTATTTTAATTATTTGGCCTGTTAAATGTTTTTAAAATAATATTTTAATTTTGGTGAGCAGTTGTGGTACTTGTCATGCTGGAAATGTTTGGTAACTGCAACTGGGAAAGGCAAAACAGTGATGATGCCAAAATTGAGGATCTGATTCTAGTGGCAGCCGGTTTAGTCTCACTCAACTTAGCAAGCCTAGACTCACTTGTAATCTCAGCCAGCTGCCTTACAATGCATGTCATTTTATCATCAGGGAGAAGGTGGCAGGTGAGAGAGAATGAATGGATAAGTACTAGAAAAACAACTCTGATCTCATGTGTCAGTACCATTATCTTTACACCCAAAAGAAAATATTATTAGGCCTTAAGAAGAGTATGCCTTTAGAAGGCATAGCATCTATTCCAGGGGTTTTATAAGCTAAGTTTGAGGTATTTATACTCAGACTAGGGGTTTGAAAAGGTACTCCTAGACACATTTTTAGAACCTTGTTATTGTTTGGCTTATTAGTACAGAATAAAGATCTTTTACTCCATCGCAAGAAGTTGATTTAATTTATTTCCACTTTAACATTTATAAATAAGAAGGTGCACAACATAAAAGAGGCCTCTAATCCATAAATTAGCAAATAGCAATTTTGGGCTTTTTTTGGGTAAAACCACATTCATATATTCAGTAAATACCTATAAGCCCCTATTGGGTTCTGAGTTCTATGCCTAAGAATGTACCCATGAATAAAAACATGGTCTCATGGGGCCATGAGACCCATAGTTGGGGCTGTCATTAATAATCACACACTGCATATTATATTCGTCACTGTGATGAGTGCTGTGAAGGAGAAGTATGAGAATGTGTAATGGGATTTGACCTAATGGGAGGTCAGGGAAGTCTTCCATGAGGAAGTACCAGTTGAACAGGGAGTAAATATCTTTAGCCTTTCATGGATTCCAAAACCCTGCCTTATATCTTGATACTTGAGTGTGGTTGCCAAAACAATCTGAAAATAATGGTGAAAAGAAAACAAATCAAAATAAAAATGTGGTAGACATCCTCAACTTGGTCTGTGGAGTTCTAAAATGCCTGCCTCGCTCATTACCACTCATTAGCATCATAGCTAATTTGTTACTATATCAAATCTGGTCATGAGTCATATAGTTAATTACATGTGAATTTAATCATCTATCTCCTAAAATATGATCTGCAGCAACATTCTCTGTCCATGTGTATCCATAAAATTCATTTGACAGCTTGTAGTTGTAGAGGAGGATGTTTAAAGGTTGGTTTTTGAGAGATTTCTGTGATTTAAAGCTGAAAAGATGCAGAGAGAGCATTATAGAATATGCAGTATGAACTGTATTAGTGTTAAAAAAGTAAAGTCTTTTTTTAAAGAGTATAATTAATGCATGTATAATAATAAAAAATCACAAATCTAAAACGTTATTCCAAACAGCCCTTGTCCAACAATATAGGAGGGCTCAGATGGAAAGTTAATGCTTCTTAGCAATAAGCAGGCTGGTTACATGGTGTCTAGATTTCTGTCTAGGGTGGCTGCGTCCCAGCTGTGTTGCCTAGGAGTTTAGTATAGATAAAAGCCAGGCTGTTGATATGATTATGGAAGCACAGACCGCTTTACTTTATCTCCAGTAGAACTAAATTTAGTGTCTCTTGGGGGGGTCCATTTCTTTTCAGATGAAAGCTGCACTTCATAATGATTTTGAATAATTCAAAAATGGCAGAATCCAAATGAATAGATGCATCATAGACTTCGCTCCAACTTGTGAGGTTATGGAAGGTCTTGCTTTTCTTGCAGGAAAATTTTTTTTTTTTTTTTTTTTTTTTTGCGGTACGCAGGCCTCTCACTGCTGTGGCCTCTCCCGTCGCGGAGCACAGGCTCCGGACGTGCAGGCTCAGCGGCCGTGGCTCACGGGCCCAGCCACTCTGCGGCATGTGGGATCTTTCCAGACCGGGGCACGAACCCATGTCCCCTGCATCGGCAGGCGGACTCTCAACCACTGCGCCACCAGGGAAGCCCAGGAAAACTTTTTTTAGAGAAAATATGTTTCTTACACACAGAGTCTTAGTCTAAGGTGAGTTTGATGTCCTTACTCTGTTAACTATTTTCTTCAATTATATGTGGAAAGAAAACATTGGTAGCAAAAGTGCTTCATTCTAATTTCTTATATAGCCCTTTTAGGTTTTTCAGACACAAGCTCCTCTTCTTTCCTTGTTACTCTAGGGAGAAGAAAATGGGATACATCTATCTAATTTCCTCATTCTTAACCCAAATCAGAGCAGCGTGAGCTCACTACTCTGAATGTATATGTAAGTGTGGTGTGTGCATTGTCAGGTAAAGACAAACCCAGATTTAGGTAAAGAGAGATATTATTTAAAAGGATTATTGCAGTATGGGGAAGGGGACCATTGCAGTAAATAGGGAGAATGATCCTTCCATAAAATCTGTAAGCTTCTTAAAGGTCAGACAAAAACAATTTTTCTTTTACTGGAAGGGGCAAACAAGGCTAGAATAACCAAGTCTGGGGAAAGGGTGGCTGAGTGGTATGATCCTGAGAGGCCATTAAGAAGGGGCTGAATGCTGACTCAGGCTGGGGAGAGGGTCGAAGATCGGGGCCTGAAGGGAGGAGAGAAGCTTAACTTAAGTTTGGCTCAGTCAGGGAATTGTATTTTGTCCAAATTGGTTAATGTATTTTGTCCAAATTGGTTAATGGGTACAAACAGTTCAGCTAATCATTTCCGAAAGGGAACTTGGAGGATCTGTGTCTGGCATAGGTAAACAAGGAGGGCATCCATGAGTCTTATCTAAGTCACATGGGGAAGGGTGGCTCTGGGCAGTAAGCCATTCCCTGGAACGCAAAATGCTGGGGTTTCTTAACCATCCCTGTTTTCCAAGAACATAGGGCTCGGATAAAGTTTAACATTGTCAACATACACACATACATATAGAAATATGTGTATAAGAAATGTTATAGTGTGTGTGTGTGTGTGTGTGTGTATGTATACACACACACACACATATATATATACATATCTGTAAATATTAATGTGTAAAGAACATTTTAGGGTAAGAATAATGAAATTAGATGTTACTCTTTTAAAGCCATATTGAAAAGATCATACTTTCCCTCAATCCAGAAGTGATTATCTTCCAGTTTAGTTAGACTTCTCTTATTTTAAGTAGATCTAGTGTGCTCAAATATACAGCATGTATGAGATTACATATTCATAGTAACAGACTGGCGTTGGGGGTGGAGGGATTTTTTTCTCCTTTATTTCCCGCTTCTTGTAAAACAATTTTCTATTTTTAAATCACTCTGCATATATTAGTGATACTTTAAGCATCTATAATAAGTGGAGGTACCTTTTCACTAACACAGAATAATTAGGAACTGAATTTCCCATTTAAGGAAAAATCCATGGCTTTATGAGAAGATTAGTTACAGATTTTTTGAAAAAGAAATATCTTTGGATTTTTAAAACTAAGTTTAGTTTATTTAGGTTCATAAAAAAATCTACACGTAACTGTTCAGAAAAGTATTTGAATAAGAAAGAAACACTTATCATCATTATCGTTACAATCATCATATTAATGTTTTGAAAGAAGATAATTTTGGAAAGGAAAAGACTCCCTGTCACAGAACTATGACTTAAAATTGAGTCTTCAACTTTTTCATTATCATATGATTTTATGGAAAGGTTATCAAATTATTAGGTAGAAACTACTTGCTTTCAGAGATAAAAAAGTATAGGTTTCTTTCTAGCTAAAGAGAATCGTTCACTCTACAACAAAATACACTAACCCCTTCTGATTTGGTTTGTAAATCTGCCACGACAAAGCTATGTCTTCTAAAATTAGCCAAACTCTTTGAGTGTTTATTTAAGATACTATTCTCAATGGAGTTTTGAGTCAATGGACTCAGGGATGGAAAGTTCTTAAATTACTTCACAATGTATTCCAGGATAAAAAGATTGCAATCCAAATCTCTCAGAGGTACCCTTTAACCAACTAGAATACCCTAGATCTCCCAGTTGTCTGCTACTCAGCAGCTGACATTATGGAAAAACTAGAATTAAATGGGTTTGTAAATCCTGTTGCCTGAGAAGTATTAATCTTGTGGGCCAAAAAAGAAGTTCCTGATCAATTCCTAACAAATCTAGTTTCAGAAAGTTGAGCTTTTTTCCTCAAACATGCATTAAGAGATGTATTTCTCACATACATTTGAAATACACAAGATGCCTTAAAATTATGGCCTGGGTTTCAGCAGCCATTTCTGATTGCTTTGGGTCAGAAATATGGGTTTGTCTCACTGCAATTTTCTACTTCTCCAGATTGAATTGAGCTTCACTTTTTCTTTCTAAAGCAAAAATATAGAGAGAGGGAAGGTTGAAAGTTTTAGAATTACTCGTGCTCTCTGGTGGGTACATTACTGAATCAGTAGTTTATTCCTTCAGACTGCTTTGATGAGTACATTTTGAACATCATGGAAAAGTCATATTGATGTTTGAGAGCTATAGACAGTTTATTTGCTGGTGAAATCATGGCTAGTTGCACATGACTTCCTCATTCCTTTATCTTCCAGATGGTTCTTTACACTTATTAAAAATGTTGGAGGAAACAGACTCTTTTGTTTATTGTGGACTTGATATCAACAAAGAAACTGATACCCCAGCCTGCTAAAAAATGAAGCTGGCATGTAAATGCTTGTGTATGAAAAGTGTGTTTTAATTGTAGCTATGGCTTAATATTAAGTCTGAATAAATGAGACTAAAGATTCTTAACAATGTATATTGTGTATCCTCTGAGTCAGCCTATAGAGTCTTTTTATGCAATCTGAAACCAGAGAGGGAAAAACCAGCAACTTCCTTCCTCTTCTCTTTTATCTATAACACATTTTTGTCCGGGAGAGGAAGAATACCATTGAAAGAAACAATTATGTGTATATATAGTGTGTGCTGCTGTGTGTGTGTGTGTGTGTGTGTGTGTGTGTGTATGTGTGTTATAACATAGCCCCCTGACAGACACTTATATTAAACAATCCATTTACTAACCTCACTCATTGTAAGCTCTGTAATAATACATGTAGATATAATAATAATATTGGAGAAATGACATCTCTTCTGAGTTTTTGGTTATCTAAAAGTATCCTCAGTTGTTCTTGTGAAAAACGTAAAAGTGTATAACAATATGATAATTACAAACATTGCCAGGGTGGAAATTCCATTTCTGAATTCTGGAAAGTACTGTCTTAGCCTACTAAATTACAGTTATATCACTCAGACTGAATCATTTCTGTCATCCTTCACTTACCAACCACCAACATACAGATTATTGGGTTCGTCTCAGAAACATCTTATTCTTGAACTTCCTCTCTGGTCAGAGGGAAAGGGAGCAAATAGTAAAGTGATTACCACTGTTTTTACCCTTTAAATAACTGCTCCTGGGAAGGTCATTTCCTTTGGCTCCTTTGTCAAGGATACCCAGGAAGAGTTTTCACAGGAGACTCTGAACTACAGCTGGCCTCCATAATTAATCACATGAGACTTTATGAATTTCAGTGAAGTTAAATATCAGTATAACTAAAATTATCTTCCTTGAGCTCTTGATTGCACATTTCTACACCAGCATAGTTTCCTTTTTGCAACCCAAGGTTTAACAATCTGATCCTTGAATGGGTCAGAGCTGCTATGCAGTAATATTACCGTACGAGTTGTGTACTACACAGCTCTAGGGGGCGCCATTCCCTTTGAGCCTATGTGAATGATGCCTTCTGGATTTGTCACATAGCTGCCATGAAATGGTCAATGTAATCATTTTTCTGTCTCTAGACTTCTGTTTTCCATGAAGTTTTGGGGGAGTGTCCTTAAGTATTTATTACTTATATTAATTTTATTTATTGCCTACTACAGTGATTTTTCCTACTAAGATTTACATTTGGGAGAAGTCTTTAGTAATTTCCAAGGATCCATGCGCAGTGTGTGTCTTCTTGTGAACCTGCCACTTAATTTGTCTGTTGAAGCACAGTAGAGAAGCTCAACAATCCAGAGTATTAGATACATCAGGTGAGGAAATTTCATTTGTAGCTTAGCTAGGTCTTAACTTTAATTGGTTTTGACAACCAAACTTGGTTGATTCCATTTGTAACTCCAGATGACAGAAACAAGAGGCATTGGAAAAATAATATCCAATCCTCTTTTCAAGTCTAATACAAGCTTGTGAGAGAAAATTTAATTAATATTTTTTTAATCTTCAGGAAAGAATGCTCCAAATTCATTTAAGAGGATTAAAAAACACAAACAAGCTTTTTTTTTGCAGTACGCGGGTCTCTCACTGTTGTGGCCTTTCCCGTTGCGGAGCACAGGCTCCGGATGCGCAGGCTCAGCGGCCATGGCTCACGGGGCCCAGCCGCTCCGCGGCATGTGGGATCCTCCCGGACCGGGGCACGAACCCGCGTCCCCTGCATCGGCAGGCGGACTCTCAACCACTGCGCCACCAGGGAAGCCCCCAAACAAGCTTTTTTCACGGCCCAAGTAGACTTGAGTGAGAGAAGTGTTTTTTGATGTTTGCCTGTCAGCCATAGGAACGACTTCTAAGTTCTTGGCCTGGTTAGAAGGTCCAGTGTGATGGGGCCTCTGTACAGCTCTGCACCTCCACGTTTCATGCTCCCACTCTCCCACAGTTCTGTGGCTCCTGGACCTACTGGGCAGTTTCAGGACTCTGTGCCTTCGCACATGCTGTTCCTGCCAGTTGTAACGTTCTTTCTGTCCTCGGTCACCTGCCCAGCTCCGCCTCATCACTCAGTCCAGCACAGGGTCATCTATGACTTTTCTACGGAAGCTTTCCCTGCTTTTTGCTCTCCATGCCCCCATTCTTCAACTTCCAACAAAACCACATCATCTTCCTTTTAGAAGTGCTGTGTCTGTAGCTGATACACAATCTCACTCTTGTATGGTAAGGATTTGTTCCCATGTCTTTTCTCGTAAGAGGTTGCGCTCCTTCAGGGCTGGGCCTGTGCCTCACTGTGGTGCTGAGCTTGAGCTGAGAACACAGAGGATTACAGAAGCTAAGCAGCTTGTTCAAGAGAACATAAATGACTAGGAAGCAGCAGAGCTCGATGAGGACCTCCATCTGTGTGACTCCAAAGCTTGTTCTTCACGTCCCCAGTCATGGTGTCCAAGGTCACCACTTGATGCCTGTGTGCCAGTTGGGGAGCTGGGTGTTTCTGCAGTTCTTGGCAGCTCCATTTCCTCATGGGGTTGGCCTATTGTCCTCTTGCTTCCTCTTCCTACTGCTGGGGAGTGTCGTTTTCCCTGGCCTATTCCTCCCCATCGTTTCTGACCAGGGCATCCTGTCTTCACAGAACACAGGCAGGCACCCATGGGCACTAGATTGGTCATTTGGCTTTAGCTTTTTCTCTCAGGAGGCCCACTGCCCACTTTTACTTTTCTCATCCCCCAGGTACTCATGTACTCTCCGTCCGGCAACTAGTGACTATTCTCAGGTTGTTTATAGAGTCACACAGTTTTCCAGATCACTGCTTCAGCTACTTCCAGCCGTTTTCCTCAGTTCATGCCATGTAAATGAAGTGTGCACGCACGTACACAAATATTCCGAGTACACATTACAGAATCTTTTTGGTGGGCCTATTCTACGTTTTACAACTAGTTCCCCCATTCAGTTTTTTATTATTGCAATAGAAGCAGCGGGTGGTATGTTGTCAAGATGTATGTGCTGAACTGAATTATTTGAATCTAAACCTGAAAAGATATTAAAAATTGCCCTACTACAATAAGACTTTAGACTATTGGCTTTATTTGCTTATAAAAGGATGAAAAAATATACTTTAATTATCTGGGGTTTTTTGTCTTTTTCCAGCATGGTTCACATATCATTAACAATCCAAGTTGACTGGACTTTAGAATTTTTTATATGATCTTTTTTTAAAATCTGGGTAACTTTTATCTTTGAGTTCCTTCCTCCCTTTGTGAATCATCACCATCTTCATCACTGTCACTCTTTAAATATTTATCAAGAGCTCATCAAACACCTAGGGCTATAAATATGTGAAAATACCTTGAGACTTTATCTCCTTCCTGGATTTCACTTATGCCCCAAACAGGCAGACCTTCTCCCACTGGTCTTTGTTACGCTTGTGGAAAAATCCTCTCATCTTGAGATCATCATTATTTTTATAATAACTTAGAGACTTATTGAAAAACAGCTTGTGTACACCAGAAAGAAATGGGACATTTTAGGGAATATTCACCTTAAAACTGGAATCAAGCATATGACTGGTTGAAATTGATGAATATGATTCTCTTAGAAATATTTTTCTTAATACAGAAAGCACTTTAGCAACAACAACAAACAATAATAGCTGACAGTTATAAAATGCTTATCCTCTGCTAGACAGTGTTCCAAATGCTTCATACTTATTAAACCATTCAATTCTAATAACAAACAGATGGTGTAGTACTACTAATATTTATGATTTACAAATGAGAAAACTAAGGGACAGAGAGGTTAGGTGATAGCTAACCTTTAACAAGGTCAACTAGCTAATGAGTGGCAGAGCCAGAATTGAAACCCAGGCTGTCTGGACCCAGAGTCCTTGTCTATCTTATGACAAGACTGCCCCACTGGTTATGTGTCTGTTTCATATATAACATATGAAAAAGCATATTGACAGCAGTAAAGCCATACTTTATAATAATAATTAAATCTTAAACTTAAAATCTATAAATGCAGGGGGGTCTTCAGATGGGCAGAGAAGGGCTCTTGATTCATAGTACAATAGGAAAACTATCCCCAAATTTTAAACATGGGTTTCCAGTGTGTTTGGATATAGATAACAAGTTAACTTGAGTCACAGATTGGAGCATTGGGAGAGAGGTCACTGTTATGGGCTGGATTGTGTTCCCCTAAAATTCATATGTTGAAGTCTTAATGCCCATTACCTCACAATGTGACCTTATTTGGAGGTAGTGTCTTTAACGAGGTAGCTAAGTTAGAATGAGGTCATGGGGAGGGCCCTAACTGATTGGTGGTCCTTATAGGAAGGGGAGATTAAACATAGACTCCCAGAAGAAAGGCCAGGTGAGGACACAGGGAGAAGGAGGTCATCTATAAGCCAAGGAGAGAGGCCTCAGAAGAAATAACCCTGCCTACACATTGATATCAGAGCTCTAGCCTCCAGAACTGTGAGAAAATACATTTCTGTTGTTTAATCCACCCAGTCAGTCTGTGCTTCTTTGCTTTGGTAGCCCTAGGAAACTAATACAGTAACTGTCTTCAGTTAGGGCTGCTATTACAAGAATACTATAGACTGGGTGGCTTAAACAACAAACATTTATTTCTCACAGTTCTGGAGGCTGGGAAGTCTGAGATCAGAGAGTTAGCAGGTCTATTTCTGGTGAGAACCCTCTTCCTGGTTTCCTCACATGGTGAAGAGAGAGTGAGCTTAAATCTCTTTACCCTTTAATAGGAGCACCACTCCCATCATGGGGGCTAATTACCTCATCCAAACCTGATTACCTCCCCAAAGTTTCACTTCCAAATACTATCATGTTGGCGATCAAGGCTTCAACAGATGAAAATCCATAGCAGTGGCTTAGGGAGAGAAAAATTGTAAGCTAAAGTTTGAGGAATTTTCTAATATAAAACCCATTAGGAAAACACATGCCACAATATTCTATTAATCATTGGCCAAAAATATAATTTACTTAGAATGCATTTTTACATGATATGGGGTGCCAGTGGTCACATGACTTGGTCTTGATGTGGGCAGATAGGACAGCCTCCTTAGTCGTGTGATTAGAAGGATTCCACTGGTTCACGTCTCCCACGAAATATATCCATTATTACTCCATTGGTTCCTGCCTCCCCAACGAGGTGGAGAATTATACCTGTTATCACTCCACCTGACCCTGAAATTGCTACTGGTATCATGGTCATCCTCCAGAAAATTCTTGTTAAAAAGGCCCTGAGTAAAAGGTAGGGGGCAATATATGTGTTATAAAAGGATGGGCTAGTTTTTGGGTGAATTGACTATTCCTTGCCAGAATTAAAAAGTTGGAAAATGAGATTTTGCAGGAGGTGGTTGTCAAGGAAGTTCTAGGCTGAGGTGATTGTGTAGTCAATGGCACCTAGTTTATTCTTTCATTTGACAGATGCTTTGGATCTCTGCTTTGGGCAAGGCTCTGTGCTACCTGCTAGGCATACAGCTGTGCCCATGACAAAGGCAGCCACTGCACTTAAGAAGTGTGTGTTCTCGTGAGAGGTGCAAATGTTAAAAAGTGCAAGCCGTCATCAGTTATTTAGTTCTAACTGTGGCAAGTGCTATGCCAGGAAAGAGGCTGGAGAGAGTGAAAAATAATTTTACTAAACTCACTGTATTGCTGAAGGTTGGCACCGTCTTTTAGCCTGTGGTGTCCAATGTGGACAACACTAGCCACAGGTATCTACTGAAATGGAAATAATTGAAATTAAATAAAATTATATATTCCATCCTCATGGCACTAGTCACATTTCAGTTGCTCAGTAGCCACATGTGCCTATTGTCTGGGCTATAGAGTTATACCAGAATTACAAAGTAAAGTAAGAGAGCCCTTAACTCTATCTGTTAATTCCTTAGAGAATAGAAAATATCTATATATCTATGTATCTATATCTGTATCTGTCTATATATATGGACCAAAATAGTCCACTTTGGGCTGCAGGCCAAGGTACAAATCTCATCTTAGGCTGGCCTTCAAAATGAGGAATGGGGCTTGGTTTTAAACTAGAGATAGATTTCTTTTTCTTTTAGTATTATGAATATTGAGGTTTTGCATTCTTACAGTGTTCATTTTTATATTTATGAGCAATTTGTCCATAGTAACTAGGGGATCTTTAAGATTTTTCTTTTCCTTTTTATTTAAAACACCTGACTGTACAAAATAAACCTCCTATGGTTTATAGAGATGAGAAATGTTGGAAACTGTTCCCTTGAAATAACATAGCAGACTTTGGACCCTCCACAGCCGAGAAAACTAATCTCGACTTCACTACAGCCAAGCTCAATTTTTCCAAGTACATGGGAAAAAAGAAGAGACTGAAATGTGGGTAGAGAAGAAGGAAATCAGCTGTGATGGTTCAGTACCCTTGAAGTTGACACTATTGGGAGACTTTATTAAAAATGTGCAACCTGAAACGGAGGATTAAAAAAAATAATATGTTATGGAAGGGGATATGCTTTTGCTGTCACACCTAAAGGTCACCCTTTGAAGGGAGCTGAGATGACTGCCAGGACCCATTGATTTCTCTCAGTGCTGAAACATCCTCTGGCAGGTGTCAGCCTGGCTGCTCCAAGACATAAATATGGAAAGTTAAAGGGTAAGTCAGAAAGAGAAAAACAAATATCATATATTAACGCGTATATGTGGAATGTAGAAAAATGGTGCAGGTGAACCTATTTGCAGGGCAGGAGTAGAAACACAGACGTAGAGAACGGATGTGTGGACATGGTGGCAGGGGAAGGGGAGGGTGGGATGAATTGGGAGATTAGGTTTGACATAAATACATTATCATGTGTAAAATACGTAGCTAGTGGGAACCTGCTGTATAGCACAGGGAGCACAGCTCGGTGCTCTGTGACGACCTAAAGGGGTGGGATGGGAGGTTGGTGGGAGGGAGGTCCAAGAGGGAGGGGATATATGTAAACATAGAGCTGATAACACTTCAAGGTACAGCAGAAACTAACACATCATTGTAAAGTAATTATACTGCAATAAAAAAAAAATAAAGGGTAAGGAAGAGTGGCCCAGGGGATCCCGCTAGGAGATGGTGAGACTGTGTCAGTAGTTGTTCTGAACAGACATGACGTACATTTTTACATAAGCAGCACAACAAACGTGCTTCTATGAAACAAACAAGTATTTCCCTTAGAGGAATACGGCTTCTCAAGTCTCTAGGGTAACAGAGGGTAAGATCTCTAGGGTAAGATCCTGTCTGGGTGTATACAGTTCTTTTAATTTGTCTCTGATGAGGTTGTTTTACCTTGTTAAGTAGGTTATTTTCCTTAATGACCTTAATGCTGCATTTATTTTTCTTGTACAGTATTCATCTTTACTTTCCCCCTGTGCTCCAGCCATGGCAATCCCTCTGCAATTCTCCAAATATCCCATGGGCATTCCGGCCTTCTGAGGTGATTTTGCTCAGTGGCTAATGTTTTGGATTTTTTTTCTTCAAGTTTCTCAGAAAATGACGAAAGAGGGATAAATAAGGAGTAACGTGATGTGCTGTCCCCAGGGATGGTCATGGGGATTTCCCAAGGGGCCCTGTGGAGGGAACCATACCTACCTTAGTGCTTCTCTCATTTCCATTTGGGTTCCAAACCTGAGGTGCTGACGTTCATGCTATACTATTAACAAGTTAAAAATGCTAGAACTGTCTCCTAAAAGATAGGCAAGTGAGGGAAACTGGTTTTAGCTAGTATGGTGTGTGTGTGTGTGTGTGTGTGTGTGTGTGTGTGTGTGTGTGTGTTTAACCCCTTTGTACACTGGTAGTTGTAAAACTAATCTTTTCCCTCCCCTTTCCTGTGTTATTTCTGGTGTTAGTGGGTGTTTCAGGTACAGCAGGATGGGAGAGGGGCAAAGAGAAGTATCTGTGGGGGGGTGGACCTTTCCAACTGCCCTTCAACCCACATAATTTTCTTATTGTGAATATTCATAAATGCATAATGATAACATTTCCTGAATGCTAAATCATGCTAATAACCCCTATCAAGTAGAGGAAAGATCTTTATGTCTTAGAACAATCAACAGATTATTTAAACCTGAGAGCTTTTATATCATATTAGATTAAGTTGTGTATGTTAAAATTCTCCAAACAGCAAGTATAAAGATACTGCCTTATACATAAAAGAGGCATTGAGGGCTTCCCTGGTGGCGCAGTGGTTGAGAGTCTGCCTCCCGATGCAGGGAACACGG
Source organism: Delphinapterus leucas (assembly GCF_059928025.1). NCBI lineage: Eukaryota > Metazoa > Chordata > Mammalia > Artiodactyla > Monodontidae > Delphinapterus > Delphinapterus leucas. Next base: position 37,387,135 of record NC_143136.1, on the reverse strand, counting down.
GATCGTGACCCGGTCCAGGAGGATCCCACGTGCCGCGGAGCGGCTGGGCCTGTGAGCCATGGCTGCTGAGCCTGAGCTTCCGGAGCCTGTGCTCCGCAACGGGAGAGGCCACAACAGTGACAGGCCCGCGTACCGCAAAAAAAAAAAAAAAAAAAGAGGCATTGATATTTTAACCCATTTATTATGTAAAACAAATTTATTGGACATTTCAGAATTAGTTTTTTTTCCTTTCACCAAATTGAGAAAGCAAGTAGGCAGATTTTTTTTTTTGTCTTTGAAGAGGCATGACTATTCAGATTTTGCTGGGAAAGATATTTCCATCTAAAAATGCTTGCATATACCGGTTGGTGATACATGGATATTTTTTTATGACATAGTAAGTTTTCAGAATTTATTTGAGGTCTCTCTTACATACGTAGAGTGACTGAGGTGCAAATCTACATGGAAGCAGAGGAATTAACCAAATGGTGTTAGAAGGTGGTTTCTAACCATTGGAACACAAGCTTTTTGTGGACAGACCGGAGCTCCCTACCTAAGCCCAAAACAGGGGAGCCACCTGGTGGACAATGTGAGAACTTCATTTTCTGGGGGTAGTTATAAATGCATAGACCATGTGCAATCCCTGCTTTTTTACTTTTAAGTTTAGGTAGATTTACTTATATATTTAAATTAGTATGCTTTACATGTTTAATTGCTGGGTAACTTTCCCACTTCATACAAATAACAGGCTCTGATATAAGGAGAAGGAACCATGAAGATCAAGTGAGAACAACAATCAGTCCGAGAAGTAGAGGCTTTTATTCCATTTCATGTTTTGTCTTTTTGCTTTCACAGTTCATTGTTCAGCTTAACCGTGTTTACACATAGAAAATGGTTTTTATAAATACTTTCAGCTCCCCTCCAGCTACTTTACTTCCTATCTCTCTCTTCGCCTGCACTGCCAAACTTCTTAACAAGGTTGTTTACACTTGTTGTGTGTACTTCCTTACCTCCCATGCACTCCTTAGCCAACTTTACTCTGTCTTCTTCCCTTGACACTCCATTAAATTGTTCTCATCAGAGTCACCAGTTACCTTCTTGTCACGAAATCTTGTGGATGTGTTTCAGCTTTTATCTCCCGTTGACTACTTGGGAACGTTCTACATGGCTGATCACTCCCTCCTTCCGGCATCACCGCTTCCCTGGATTTGGGGGACATCCTCTGGACATTCCTGGGCTTCTTCTTACATCTCTGGCTTTTTCTTCTCAGCGGTTTTTGCAGGTTACCCCTCCTCTACTCTTCTATGAAATTCTGGTGTTTCTTAGGGTTCTAGCCTAGGCTCTCTTCTCTTACTCCATCCTCTCTTTCTGGGTCATCCTGTCCATGCTAATGCTTTCTGTTGCCCCCTCTATGCTGTTGAATCCCACATGTATATCTTTGGTCCAAGTGTGTCTTCCTATCCCTGAATGACCTCCACTCCCCACACATCCCTCCTAAGGACCCACCCGGCATTGCACTCTGGGGGTCTCTCAGCCACAGCGAGGCCAGCGCGTCTCAAACTGTGCTCATCTCCACCCGCATCTCCTGCCTGCCCTCCACGACACCTCTGCTATCCCTACTTGAATGAACAAATGACAACTCAGAGCAATCCAAGCAAGAATCCTGGGGTTATCCTTGATTTTTTTCCCTAAACCTCCATCTCTAAGCAATTACCAAGTATCGCTGCGTCAGCCTTCTAAGTATCTCCCTAAGAGATCTCCATCCCCATAGCTATGGCCTTAGTTATTTATCCTCTGGTTAGTGAAAAATCTTTCCTTCTCCATATACCCTTGCCCCCCTCCGAAGCACAGCAGCTTGATGACCTTTCTAAACGTAAGTCTGGTCATGGCCATTCTGCGCACTTAAAGCCCTTCCAACGTTTCCCATGGCTCATCCTGCAAACTTCTTAACTTCGCCTGTGGAGCCCTTTGTGACCTCCTCCCGTCCAGCTTGGCCTCTCATCACCTTCCTCTTTCAGGCACAACCCCAGACACACCGAACTTTTCCCTCAGTGGCACCAGTTAGGCTGCCATGCTGAGCAGTTATACAGGCCTTCCCTTCTGCTGGCACCCCTGCTCCCCGGGAGCCTTTGTTCACACACTGCATTGGGCACTTCACCGCAGGTGCCAGGCCTTCAGGATACCTTTTCTGATGTGGAGCCTTCTCCTGCCCCTCCCGCCTTATCAAGGTTAGGATCTTTGCCACGTGTTTTCCACAGCACCCTGTTCTTCCCCTAACATAACACTTTCACTGCTTCTTTATCTCCTTCCCACTAGACAGTCTCTCTTACTTAAAATAATGAGGTAATGAATTTTAACACAGCCATTTTAAATCGAGCCCTAATTAATAAATGATAGACATTGGGTATATAAGGTGAACTCAGAGAACATCTCATCCAGTCCTCTTGTTTAATAGAAAAGGAAACAGGAGTTAATGATAGTCCCAAGGTCACACAGCCAATTCATAATTTGTTAATTGTCTTTGCACTGCAGACATCAGCCACAATCCCTGTCCTTTGTATCTGTTTGACGGATTCTGGTTTTCTCTACAAGAAGCTTAGAAAGCCTTAGCTGGAATGAAAGCATGATTTAAACTCTGTTTTGGTAGACTTTGGTGTTTTTTTTTTGCCTGAGTTACAGGGAACAGGGACTCATTTAGGCTTTTTTCAGGTGAGACTATAAATGACAACGCAAGCAACGCATCTCCTGGGAAGAAGGGAAGCCACAGACTCACAGAACCTCCGGCTAGAAGGTCATGACAGATCAAGGAGGCTTTAAGGCACTGTGTTATCTTTTCCTCTCTCAGGAGCAAGAATTCAGAATTTTCACGCTAGTGCTGTAGCCTTAAGTTCAGCTCTCTGCTCTCTCTTTCTTCCCTCTGTTTCCTAGCATCTCTTTTTGTGAGCAACTAAGGCTTTTCGAATTTCCCAGGCTCACTTTCTGAGAGAGTTCATCTGGTTGGTTTGACTAATTGGTGTCATTGCTGCCTGGAGTCATAGGTCACTGGCCCCCATTGAGTGGCCGCTCTTGGGCCAGTGTGATGCTTGGTTTAACCAGTTGTGGCTGGGGAGATGGGTTTTTAAAGCACAGAGCAAAGCCATCCCAGCTCAAGGTCAGCCTGACACCGTTTTCTTTAGCAGGGGTCTGTGGACTTGGACAGGGTCATGCAAGGCTTGGCAAATGGTGTTCTGGATCTTTTACACGGGGATAATTTAAAGTTCCTCTAAAAATGTGGAGTTTTTTGGTTTGCCTAGCTAAGGCCTAAAAAACTGCCAGCTGCTGAAATATTGGAATTGAAGTTTCTGATAGTCTGATTTTCACAGTCATCTATTCTGGAACGAAATCTGAGGCCTGCCTTGGAAGAGCAGCCTGACATTCACAAAATTGAATGGGTTTGGTGAATGTATGGTGAGTTTTTCCAGGCGTATATATTTATAAAGTTGATTTAAAAATAAGAATATAAGAGTGATGGTATTTGACAGTCAGAAGAAATGTTTTGACAAGTGTATATGATGATTTCGTGGTGCGTATTCCGCTAAGTGTACAGGAGTGAAGCTGAGGTAATAAATGTATGTCTTTCAAGGAAGTGGTACTTATTGCTGTGAACTTGCTGTTGAGTTTTCATGTGCACTCACCTGCCATTCATGATTTTGCTCTAACTCACATTGCTGGATCATTATTTCCAAAGATGCTAGGAACGTGGGAAACTTGAATGGATTCTGGACTTTGAGAAAAGCTGTAAAAGTTGTTTTGGGACATTTGAGCAATTTAATATGCACCGCAGTCAGATGAAATTACTGAATAAATGTCAGCTTTGTCGGGGGCAATGATAGTAGAGTGGTTACGTAGCATGTCCTTATTTTCATGATATGCCTACTGAGGTATTCGGGATGATGTATACACAGACAGACGGATAGCAGTGGATAAGTTGATTAAGCCAACACGACACAATATGGAAACTTGGATGCTATTATTTTAACTTCTGAGCAGCATAATTTTAAAAACAAACATACAGCATGAGGAAAATGTGTGGCTAATACTTTGGTGTTGTGGATGGCTTGAGTTTGAGATCTGAAACTTGAGCGAGTCTCACATTAGGGAAAGCAGGTCTTGACATTTTCTTGGAGTAACAGTAGTCTAGTCTTTTACCAAATGCCCTACTGGATTTGGGCCACCAACAGTCAGGACCTCATTAATGACTAAATCTCTAAACAGTCACTGTGGAGGGAGCTGAGTTGGCTGCTGCTTGATTTAACTGTTAATAAAAGTAGCCCATTTCATTTAATAGCTGCCTTACCCTCATTAAAAAAAAAAAAAAAAAAAAAGGTGGAGAGTACAAGGCAGTTGCCCCTTTGACGATGCCTTGCTAATAGCTCTTTGGCCATTGCAACCGCCACTGAAACTAGAAGTCACACCAGTGTAAATGGGTGCCTGTAGAGCCACTGGGTAGGCTAGTTCTGCACATGCCATGATGCACTCCTAAAGGGGACAGTTTCAGTCTTTTTAAAAGCATTATGATTTGGCAGAGAATAAAGAATAAATGTCCTTGGTGAAAGGACGTGTCTAGACCAGATGCAGTACGTCTGTCATTGGGCTGCAGGGAATGCTGTGAGCGTAGAAGACAGTGTGAAAGGAGCCCCTGGAGTTGTGCAACACAGGGCCAGATGTCACAAGAAACCACTTGCTTACTGAAAGTCTCAGCGCTGCGGCCGTTAAGCAGCTGAAGCCATTTTGTGATCAGTTCACCCTGATGTTGGACCTTTGTTATTGCATCTACACTCTTATTCTGGCATTTTTGCAGATTTATTTTTTGGGTGAATCAAGTAGCCGATAATTTAGGCAATGCAATCAGTAATTTCTTAAAGTGAAACCTTACCAAGTAAATTCCAGAATGGATTTTTTAAAATATCCTTCTAATATTAGTAACTAGTAACTAATATTAGTAATTATCCCTGTAGCCTTTGTCTGCTCTGGGGTTTGAGGCATCCTACAACCTTCAAGCCATTGGAAATAATCTTTTTGAAATGGAAATAGCACGAGTTGGTGAAGCAGAGGTTTTTATAGAAGCTTGTTCTGCATGTGGCTTGTGGCACTCAAGATAGTTGTATGAAGTTGGATTTCAGGGTCATTCATTACACAGGGAAAGTTACTGTGAGATGCCAGAACTTTTAAACAATATACTTTTTGTGATGATGACCATCTACTACCAAGGTTTCATCTGAAGTGCAATTAATTACCGTTGTCACCTTGCTGAAGGTTGATATCGCTCTTCTGTCCTTTCTCATTAGATCTGTTGACATAGAGGCAGATGATCACGATAATGGGGAAGGAAAGAGCGGGGCGGGGGTGGGGGGTGCGGGGAATCAACAGGCAGTGACTTATTGTTTTATTGAATGGCTCTTGTCAAAATGCCTGCAAGAGAATTCTCAGGATACCAGTATCACCACACACACCTCAATTCACAAAGCTTTCTGCAGTTGAATCATATTTTTAGAATTTAGCTCGGGGTTTTCTATTATTCAGCTCACTGGTGCTGAAGCAATTTTGTTGACATGTTCTGTAAGTGGATTAGGCTCACAGTTATTTGCCCAAAGCAGATAGATGGCTTCTTAAACAGAGTACCCTGGCAGAAATCTATCTTACGGTATTTTCAGAAATATAACAGTCCTGTCACGAAAGATACTGTTTGTCATTAATTTCTTTCAGTGACAGATGATTTCAGTTCATTTTTAGTTTCTCATCTGGCCTAAACGAAACAGCTGTTTAACGCTTTTTATTCCAATAGTGAGCAATGCTTCTGTGTTTTACACTGAACAGTGTTGTAACTTCTAAATTACAAATAAGAAAATAGACTTTTGGAGGGGGGAAGATTACACGTTCTGGGGTTTCCCAAGGAAAGTTCCCACATCAATGCAATTGTTACTCTTTTTATTTTAAACATTATGAGATTTTTCATAGGGTTAACGGGTGATCAGTCCTGAATTTTATTCTCAGTAATGGTTTATTCCCCCTGACTTTACCAACTTGTCTTTTTTAAGCTTCAAAGTGCTTATGTTTCCTCACAATTTAGAAGGTAAAATACAGTAGATATCTATAACATTACTGATATATATATATAATGTTACTGATAGTGAAACATTGCACTTACTGAAAGCTTTAAATTTTCAGTTTATAAAATAATAGTAATAGCTAATAATCATTAGAGTTTACCATGAATGCCAGGCATTGTTCTATATGATTCACATGTATTATCTCTCTTAATCTTGCTTTTAAACCTAGAGATGGGTACAATTATCATAGTCATTTTATAGGTGAGGAAACTGAGGCATTGAATGACCTTGCCCAAGGTCAAAAAGCTAACACTTGGTGGATTTGAACCCAAGTAGTCTGACTGTGCAGGTCATACTATATGTTCACCTGTAGAATAGCAGTATGGTTACAGTTCAAAGCCTCTAGGCCAAATTGTTATGATATGACAGAAATGTGGAATCCGTAGAATCAGATATATTCCTTCATCACTCCTGGGGTTCTGGTTCTGCTCTCAACTGGTGTGTACCATCCTGGGCAGCCATCTTATGTGGGTGACTTTTAGGGTTCATGAGTACTGCAAGGAGAATCAGTATCCTGGGGATCTGAGAACTAACTGATGAGTTTTTACATTGTAGCATTCTTCAGAAAGGTTTGACGTAAGTACACTACCATGTGTAAAATAGATAGCTAATGGGAACCTGCTGTATAGCACAGGGAGCTCAGCTTGGTGCTCTGTGATGACCTAGATGGGTGGGATAGCGGATGGGGTGGGAGGGAGGTCCAAGAGGGAGGGGATATATGTATACATATAGCTGCTTCACTTCATTGTACAGCAGAAACTAACACACCATTGTAAAGCAATTATACTCCAAAAAAAAAAAAAAAGTTCAGCTGGTACTTGTAATGGATTGATTCATTTATAATCTTCTTTTTTGGATCTGATCTATTAGCGCTTATGATGAGGTCTTTAAAATGAAAACCAGTCATCTTCTCCACACTTTCCCTAATCATGAATCTTCTATCATTGCTTTTGTATTGCAGTTTTCTGAAGAGTTGGCTCAGATTAAAATTATTAAATTATTCCAAACTCTGTACCCATATTGAAGGCAAAGGTCAGACATCAAAGTATGAGCACAAAAGTAGTATTTATGTGAGTCTATCAAAGCATTTTTGAGGGTCTATCAAAGCATTTTTCTTTTAAAACCAAGTAAGTCTTAAGCTATTTTTTTCTTCTCTACATTTCTAAGACCTATTAGATGACATGAGCAATATAGCATGTAATGCACCTAAACACAAAGAAAAATAATGCAGTGAAGAAAAAGCATCTGTTGGTCTCGGAAGCAGGCGTTACTAGTTATTTCCTTCACACTTATTTTCTGTGTGAACTTGAGCAATGTATTTATTTAGCTATCTTGAGTCCATTTCTTCATCTATATATTTATGAAAACATTATAGCTGTACTTCAAAAATTTGAAATAATTACTAAGAACTCTTACTTAGCAGAACAAAATGATACTGTCACTAAATTAAACTTTATTGAGTATTTTCCACTTTCAGTGGTTTTTCCCAAGTATAAATTTCAAGGAAAAAAAGTAAATTCTAAGTAAATAAAATATGAGGAAAAATGGGATATATTAGACTATTTTGGTACTGTGTCATAGAGGCAGTATCCTTCCAGAACACTCTCCCATACTCTCTATATCTGTAAGACTGTAGAAGGATTGAGGACTCAAGGTGAGCATCAAAAGATCCTTACATCGTATTTCACTGATTGTAAGATGAAGAAGCCTCTCCATCTTTCAAATTGTTGTTCAGTTGTCGCTTTTATGAGGAAGCCTTGACTGATCCCCTAGAATACCCATTCTCACAGCATCACATTCCTTTCCTTTAAGCACACAGCACAACTTGCGATTAGACATAACTTTCTTTTTGTGATTTTTTTGATTTTTGCCTGTGTCCCTCACTAGACTTAAGTTTCATGTGGGCAGGAGGGGATCTGTGCTCACCGTGTTATCCCCAGAGTCTAACCTGATGGTTCTTAATGGGCACAGTACTGACCCCTAGAGGGTGTTTTGGAACATTGTAGAGGTGACTGGGGGGGATTCTCCTGCCATTTAGTGGGACTGGCCAGGAAGGCTGGCTGTCCTGCACTGTGCAGGATGGTGCAACATAATGAAGAACTGCCCTATGTCCTGCAAGACTTTCTCAAGTCCTGCTCGACTACACCCTCTAAAATACAAATCAGAGTACTTTTGTAAATGATGTTTATTTAACAAGAAGTTATGTGAAAGGCCCAGTACATGAGGAAAAGGTAGTTACTGAGAGGGAAGCCTAAATGAATAAAGACATTGTTTCCAAATTATTGAATAATGTATTTCCTCTGGGTATTCTGTCCACCTGATTGTATAATTGCTATGAAGTAATACTGGAACAAACTGAAGTGAGATATTCGTTTTAATATGATACTTTATTATTGATAATCCATGATAAGCATCCCACAGTATCCTGCGAAGTAGAAGCTGATATTGTCAACCACAAGGAAAATGCCCTTTGAGCTACTTTAGAAGATTTGGCAAATTTGGTGGGGTGTATGGACTTTACTTACTTCCTCACTTGCGGGATTATCAGACTTTTTCTCCATGGTGAGACTCTGTACTCATCTTGACATATTATCCCTATCTTAATTAAGGTTATTTCCTTCCTTCTTTTATTGTATGTAAATAAGCCTGGTCAGTTGCCATTATTTGTTTTTATACTAGTGTCTTTGTAGTACATCTGCATTGTCATTTTCCTGTATCTTGTGTGTGTGGAAAGGCATCTGATCTTATCTCTCTTTTAAATTTAAATGAATTCATATTAAGTAAGTACAGGCATTTGTCGACTTCATTATGGTTTCTTGTGTGCCTGCCTGGGCATTTACACATTGAAATACATATTATTTTATTTTAAATGACCATTCTTATTTCTCCTTATATTATAACTAGGATACTACATTTACTTAATTTTTAATAATGTATATAGCTAGGTTATATTATTTATGACTTTAATTTTAGAATAATAAAGGAAGCCTTACAAAATATTTGTTTTAAAGGATCTTGGTTTTGATAGGGTTGACAACCACAGGTGAAGACAAAGTCTGGCATATGGTAGATGTTTAATAAATATTTGCTTGATGTATTGATAGGTGAATAAGACAAAAATGAAGACCCAAGTCCTAACTGATAGCTAACAAAGACCACCAGTGTTCCTAAATCAAAGAGAAAAAGCAGTTCATATATCCATAGCTTAGAACAGGATACAATAGGGACAATAAGTGGGAATTGGAGACATTAAATTCCATACTTCTTTTTTTTTTTTTTGCGGTACACGGGCCTCTCACTGCCGTGGCCTCTCCCACTGCGGAGCACAGGCTCCGGACGCACAGGCCCAGCGGCCATGGCTCACGGGCCCAGCCGCTCCGTGGCACGTGGGATCCTCCTGGACCAGGGCACCAACCCGTGTCCCCTGCATCAGCAGGCGGACTCTCAACCACTGCACCACCAGGGAAGCCCCTATACTTCCTTTTATGATCTGGTCAACAAAAGCATCTCAATGCAATAGGTTTTATTGATGAATTCAGGTGTCACCCATCAATACTACCTGTCATCAGCACTCTTGTTACTTGATTATTATTAATTTTGTATTATTATTATATTATTATATTATTATTTTTTCAGCTTTATTGAGATATAATTGACATAAAACATTGTGTAAACTTAAGGTGTTCGGGGTGATGATTTGGTATATGTATATATTATGAGATGGTTACCGCAATAAGGCTAGTTAACAAATCCATTACCTCATGTAGTTACGTTTTTTTTGATGGTGAGAACTTTTAAGATCTACTTTCTTAGCAACTTTCAAGTATACAAAACAGTACTGTTAACTATAGTCACCATGCTGTATATTAGATCTCCAGAACTTATTCATCTTGTTACTGGAAGCTTGTACCCATTTACCACCTTCACCCATTTCCCCCGACCCCCCAGCCCCTGGCAACTACCAACCTACTCTGTTTCTATTAATTTGGTTTTTTGAGATTCCACATATAGTCTTTCTCTGTGTGCTTGTCTCACTTAGTATAATGCCCTCAAAATTTATCTATGTTGTTGAAAATGGTAGGATTAACTTCTTTCTCATGGCTGAATAATATTCCATTTTACACACACACACACACACACACACACACACATATAAATATATATAAAATCTCCATATATATATATTACATCTTCTTTATCCATTCATTAGTTTGGTGGACACTGAGATTATTTCCATGTTTTGGCTATTGTAAATAATGCTGCATTAAACATGGGGGTGCAGGTCTCTCTCTGAGATCCTAATTTCATTTCCTTTGGATATATTCCCAGAAGTGGAATTGCTGGATCATATAGTAGCTCTATTTTTAATTTGGGGGGAACCTCCACACTGTTTTTGTATATGACCGTACCAATTTACTTTACCACCAACAATGTGCAAGGGTTCCCTTTTCTCCACATCATTGCCAATGCTTATTACCTCTTGTCTTTTTGGTAAAACCCATTCTAACAGGGGTGAGGTGATATTTCATTGTGGTTTTGATGTTGATATTGAGCACCTTTTCATGTACCTGTTGTCCATTTGTATATCTTCTTTGGAAAAATGTCTATTCATATCTTTGCCAATTTTTTAGTCAGATTGTTTTTTGCTATTGAGTTGTTATATATTTTGAGTTATTACATGCATATTGAGTTCCTTATGTATTTTAAATATTAACCTCTTATCAGATATATGGTTTGCAAATATTTTCTCCAGTTCCATAGGTTGCCTTTTCATCTCCTTCTTCGTTTCTTTTGCTGTGAAGAAGCTTTTTAGTTTGTTGTAGTCCCACTTGTTTATTTTTGCTTTTTTTTGCTTGTGCTTTTGGTGTTATATTAAAAAAATCATTGCCAAGATCAATGTCAAGTTTTTTTTCCTATTTTTTTGCTAGTAATTTTATTATTTCAGGTCTTATATTTAAGTCTTTAATCCATTTTGAGTTAATTTTTGTGAATGGTGTAATATAAGGCTGCAATTTATTCTTTTGTATGTGAATACCTAGTTTTCCTAGCACCATTTATTGAAAAGACTATCTTTTCCCCATTGAATATTCTTGGCTCCCCTGTCAAATATTAGTTGACCATATATGTATGTGTTTATTTCTAGTCTCTCAGTTTTGTTCCATTGGTCTACATGTCTGTTTCTACTCCAGTACCATACTGTTTTGATTAGTTTTGTAATATAGTTTGAAATCAGGATGTATGATGCCTCCAACTTTGTTCTTCTCTCTCAGGATTGCTTTGGCAATCTGGGGTCTTTTGTTGTTCCATACGAATTTTAGGATTGTTTTTCTTTTCTTGTGAAAAATGCCATTGGAGTTTTGATAGGGATTGCACTGAATCTATGGATGGCTTTGGGTAGTATGAACATCTTAATAATATTAATTCTTCTGATTCATGAACATGGGATATTTTCCCGTTTATTTGTGTTTAATTTCTTTCATCAGTGCCTTGTAATTTTCAGTGTACAGATCTCTCACCTCCTATGTTAAATTTATTCCTAAATATTTTATTATTTTTGGTGCTAATATAAATGGGATTGTTTTATTTATTTCTTTTTCTGATAGTTTGTTATTAGTGTATAGAAACACAACTGATTTTTTTTGTATGTTGATTTTTTTATCCTGCAACTTTACTGAATTCATTTATTAGTTCTAACAGTTTTTTTTGACGGAGTCTTTAGGGTTTTCTATATATAAGATTGGGTCATCATTTTACTTCTTCCTGTCCAGTTTGGATATCTTTTATTTATTTTTCTTGCCTAATTCCTCTGGCTAGGACTTCCAGTACTATGCTGAATAGAAATAGTGAGAGTGGGCACTCTTATGGCACTCTTGTCTTGTTCCTGATCTTAGAGGAAAAGCTTTCAACCTTTCACTGTCGAGTGTGGTGTTACCTGTGGGCTTGTCATATATGTCCTTTTTTATGTTGGGGTACATTCCTTATATACTCACTTTGTTGAGAGTTTTTATCATAAAAAGATGTTGAATTTTGTCAAATGCTTTTTATGCAACTATTGAAATGATCATACAATTTTTATATTTTATTCTGTTAAAGTGATGCAGTTATATTATTATTAGTGATTAGTATTTAAATACTATTAAACTACTTTATTTACATATAGTATTATACACACACACACACACACACAGGGACACAATAATGGTGTCCTCTATATTAAAAACTATTTTTAAAAAACATGGTTATACAAAGGCTTTCTGCTTAAGATGCAGTTAATTACCATTTTGAAGTAAATAGGGTCCTTCATTCCGTCAACACTCAAGTCAGTCAAGATTTCCTGATGAGAAAGGTATTGTAACAAAGCAGGATGTTATTTGAGAAAGACTTGTGGAAAAAGAAAATCTTATTTGTCAGGTCTTAAAACGTATGCTTTCAAATTTAACTTTCAAACATAATTTTCATTATGTTGAATTTTAATAGAGTATGACTTCATATTTTTTTAGAGCCTTTTGTATGGCTGTGCTTATTAAACATGTCATTCTGCTTTATTCTGTAATGTTGTGTGGTCTTGTTGGCATTGAATTATTCTTAAAATTTCTTTTAAGTATCTTCTACATTTTGTAAATTATTCTTCCTTCAGATCTAGATTCTCAGATATTAAAAATATTTACTTATGTTCTCTTTCCATAATCTTCAGAGATATCTGATTAATTGGAGTTTCTGACCAATACTAAAATGTATCAGTCATAAAACTAACTTAAAAAACTTAACTTTATAAAGGGTATAAAATCTAATGGCTCAGGTAAACATGTCCATTGTAATTCACTTTTTGTTCCTATAAAAATGAAATAGTTTAATTGCATTATGTGATAAAGATTTGAAAGGTAGTGTCTTTTCCTTTGTTTTGAGTTCAGAGTTTCAGGAGAAGAGTAACATAAGAAGCTCCAATAAGTCAGTACTCTTAGACCAGAACTGCTCTACAACTATTCATCCATATTTCTTGAAAGTTCATAGAGTAAAAATTGAACTTCTTAAGTGGTGAGTAGAATGCAGTTGAAATATTTGGTGGACAAGGTCTTGAAACATAATAAATCTGAGTTTTAATAACTTTATGCAATGAGAACTTCTATTTTTGTGCAGATGAGGTATTTTGTACATAATTTCCCTAATGGCTACCTCTTTGTGCCTGTAACTCTTGCTAACATGTTGTATACATTCCCTACAAAACCAGGCTTTCATTCTGGAGAGCAAGGATCCCAGGCCATCTTTGCATAGTTTTACCCAATATTCCAGTAATCTAACATCAAGAGAAATGTATCTGTCATGACATCAACACATTTTTGATTTGCTATTTTAATTTCTCAAATGAAGGACATTGTAATAGTTGTTTCTGCCTCTTTGGAGCAAAACATTTACCCCCTTTAGATAATACAGAGATTCCCCAAAAGCATGCTTTTTGAACTGTTAATACAGTGGTAGTACACAGCTCACCACAACATGGTCATGTCCACCAAATGGAGCTGGAACAAATAAAGCGGTGCTAATACCACCATGCTGTCTGTGGCGGACTTTTGTCGCAGTATTATCCAGGGGTGGCTCTAGCTGTGGGTGTGGTCGCTCACATGGGACGAATTTCAGGGGAATCAGTCAGCCGTTGAGTGTGTGCTGAAAACTACCCATACACGCCTGCCCGGTGACAGAGCTGCATTTGTTTATACGCGTAGCTGTATATATGTGAGGGCCTTTCCATTCCCAGAGTCTCAATTAGCTGCTTTAAATATTTGTGGTGTGCTCTGAGACAACCCACACATTTCCTTCACACGTGACAAGGACACTAGTTATGATGTTTGACCACTCTTTCATACACTAATATCACAAGGGATAGGGCAGTTCATGGGAAAAATGGGTATTTTAAGAGCCATGGATGTCAATGTCTTTTGAAAGTTACTCTGCCAGATTGTAGCCAAAACTATTTTCAAACTATAGAAGGAAACTGCACTTCTTAGTAAGAACAGGAATAACACAAATTCTAAATGTCTTTTGATAGATTATAAAATATAGTTATTAAATAACTTACAAATATATAACTAATAGATAACTCGCATTTAGAATTCTAGCCCCTTTTACGGTTTTGATATAATGAGATAATATGTGCAAATTGGTTTACATTTAGTATATTAAGTGTTAAAAGTGTTAGCCTCTGTTTAGTGTTGTGATAGCATATTATTGTCAGTAATAATTTATGAGTAATAATAAAAATAGTGGTGGTATGGTAGTATATCAGTCCCATTTACAATCTAATTGCATCAGATATTTCTTGATTTCTAGATGATTTATTTTAATTGCAATTTAATGACGTTGGAAGGATTTGGTTATGAATGCTTAATGTCTCCTTTTTTAAAAATTCATTAATCATTACTAATTTTTAGGTTCAAAAATCTCTGTAGTGGGCTTCCCTGGTGGTGCAGTGGTTGAGAGTCTGCCTGCCGATGCAGGGGACACGGGTTCGTGCCCTGGTCCGGGAGGATCCCACATGCCTTGGAGCGGCTAGGCCCGTGTTACTTTTTAAATGTGTTGGGATTTCCATGGACTGTGACATTTGGAAGTCAGATAACTGTGGAGGCTGAATTGGTAGTCATTGCTGTTGATACTTCTGATAATCCTGTTGTCCCATCAGCATAAGTCTGCCTGAGATGCTTTCTATTACTCTTACTTTTCTTTGGATTAAAGCAGTCCTTCTCATTTTTTTCCCCCTGAAGCATCCCTAGTACCAGAGGAGAGAAACTAAAAATTCCCATGAGATTGCTAGTATATTGAAATGTTGGCAACAGCTTGACATTTCTTTCAAGTTGAGTATTCAGTGGTCAAATTGTCCATTAATTTTACATTCCAGGCCATAACAATCCCAGATTTATTTTCCCAGGAGATGTTACAATTTATATACCACCAAGTAAAATGAATTCTCTTGGGCTTCTCTCCTTTCTGCCTCTCTCCCAAGACCTCTGTTTGAGGAGAATTTCTGAGCATATTCTTTAGAAATGCCCTGTTATATTGCTCCTTAAATGCATTCTACACACCAATACCTTTAAGTGGCTTAGCTGATCTGAGTACCTAATATGTCTTGTGGGAAATGATACACAGGACAGAGGCGTTTTGAGGGAGGAGATGTGGTATAAGCTGGCTAGTTAGGAGGCGTTTGAGAGGGAGTGTAACAGAGTAGAGAGAGGGATGCTAGTTGGTCAGCGGAAATCACTGCATGCATGGTGGGAGAAAGTCAGCCCGGAAAAGGAATGCCAAGATGGGGTTGTTAACAATAAACTTCACCCTCTTTACAATTTTGCCTAGAATGAGTCTTTTCTGCTTCTGCTAACTTAATCGATAAGACTCAAGGAGTTTAACCACAGAACAGAGAGATGACCTCTATGCTTCCTTCTTAAAAAAAATATTGAAAACAACATTTTTACATCAGTGTTTCAATGGAAACTCTTCATAATTTAGTCTTTCATTTTTTCTTCTTCTGTTAGTTAATAGCTTAATTTCTTTTCCACTTTTTTTTCTGCCTGTATCATGCAGCCAGGGCGTGTTGTCTCCTGGTTATCAGGAGATGATGTCCTTTGTTTTTGTGCACTGGCACAAACTGTCTTCTCCAATTGGCCTTTGTTTTCTAGAGAGACTGACTTCTATTTACCAGAACTGACACAGTCTGACATTTAGGCCTGGATGCCACCTCTCAGAACCGATGAGATGATATTCTGGCTGATTAATTAGATATGTTTTATAACCTGCTGCAGGAAAAGCGACGTGAGAGCATTATTCATTAGTAGTATCAAGCCTGATATTTTTGCATGTTTTACTCCTCTCTTGCAATTAGGGAAGATGCCAATTTTGCTTTTTTTATGCTTTAAGAATGCCTGATGAAAATTTTAACACTAAAAGAAAAGGGAGCACTTAAAAGTAATACTCTAAAAATGAGTGTGGGTATAATCTGTTTATTAATACAGTTTTTTTAAAGGAATCTTTGTGCTTGTAAAAGCAGTAGCAATATACATATCTCTGTAAAAACAGACTCTTGTAGATGCATTTTAAACAAGTTAGTAAAATTTATATTAAAATATGCATACTATCAAGATACTTATTTTAGTAATAGAGTATGTTAATTGCTTTTCATATCACCTTATAGCATAGTTTACTTGTGATTATTTAAATCACAAATAGCTTTTCTTTCTTCTTTTTTTGAAAACATCTTTATGGGAGTATAATTGCTTTACAATGGTGTGTTAGTTTCTGCTTTATAACAAACTGAATCAGTTATACATATACATATGTCCCCATACCTCTTCCCTCCTGCGTCTCCGTCCCTCCCACCCTCCCTATCCCACCCCTCTAGCTGGTCACAAAGCACTGAGCTGATCTCCCTGTGCTATGCGGCTGCTTCCCACTAGGTATCTATTTTACGTTTGGTAGTGTATATAAGTCCATGCCACTCCCTCACTTTGTCCCAGCTTACCCTTCCCCCTCCCTGTATCCTCAAGTCCATTCTCTAGTAGGTCAGTGTCTTTATTCTTGCCCCTACGCTCTTCATGACCATTTAAAATTTTTTTTTAGATTCCATATATATGTGTTAGCATACGGTATTTGTTTTTCTCTTTCTGACTTACTTCACTCTGTATGACACACTCTAGGTCCATCCACCTTACTACAAATAACTCAATTTCATTTCTTTTTATGGCTGAGTAATATTCCATGGTATATATGTGCCACATCTTCTTTAACCATTCATCTGTTGATGGACACTTAGGTTGCTTTCATGTCCTGGCTATTGTAAATAGAGCTGCAATGAACATTTTGGTACATGACTCTTTTTGAATTTTGGTTTTCTCAGGGTATATGCCCAGTAGTGGGATTGCTGGGTCATATGGTAGTTCTATTTGTAGTTTTTAAACCAACCTCCATACTGTTCTCCATAGTGGCTGTATCAATTTACATTCCCACCAACAGGGCAAGAGGGTTCCCTTTTCTCCACACCCTCTCCAGCATTTATTGTTTCTAGATTTTTTGATGATGGCCATTCTGACTGGTGTGAGATGATATCGCATTGTAGTTTTGATTTGCATTTCTCTAATGATTAATGATGTTGAGCATTCTTTCATGTGTTTGTTGGCAATCTGTATATCTCCTTTGGAGAAATGTCTATTTAGGTTTTCTGCCCATTTTTGGATTGGGTTGTTTGTTTTTTGGATATTGAACTGCATGAGCTGCTTGTAAATTTTGGAGATTAATCCTTTGTCAATTGCTTCATTTGCAAATATTTTCTCCCATTCTGAGGGTTGTCTTTTCATCTTGTTTATGGTTTCCTTTGCTGTGCAAAAGCTTTTAAGTTTCATTAGGTCCCATTTGTTTATTTTTGTTTTTATTTCCAACAAATAGCTTTTCAACATTTTTTGTAATCTTTAAAACTGTGAGGAAGACGGAAGAATATTTTCATCATTTTTACAGGAGATAAAATGGCCCAGGGGGAAGTTGTTGGAGCTAAAAGCAAAACTAAGATACTCTGACTTTTGTCCCTGTCAACGAATGTTGGTGCATCTTATCTTCCTGACTCTGTAGATCCCATCTCTAAGTTCTGTCCGACTGTGCCACCTGGTTAATGATTGTCTTTTTATCCGTGTTGTTTCCATGGGTGACAATGACTGGGAGGCTTTACTGTGCTTTGTTGAGAGTTCACAGTTTGCCTTGAAGGGATGCCATATCATGTAGTGGTTAAGACTACAGATTCTGGAGCCAACTGCTGGACTTTATTTCAACCCCAGCTCCACCACTTAGCAGCTGTGTGAGTCTGGGAAGGAGGATCACTCTGGACCTCTGTTTTCATTGTAAACTTAAAGTAAGAAAAAGCCTATTTTGTGGGGATGTTGTGACAAATAATGAACATTTGTAAAGTATGAAGAAGAATGCCTGCAGAGATTGAGCACTTTCTATGCTGTATTATTATCATTATCACTTCAGAATTGCATTTTTCAAAGTGGATGTGACCTTTTTTTTTTTTTTTTTGCGGTACGCGGGCCTCTCACTGTTGTGGCCTCTCCCGTTGCGGAGCACAGGCTCCGGACGCGCAGGCTCAGCGGCCATGGCTCACGGGCCCAGCCGCTCCGCGGCATGTGGGATCTTCCCGGACCAGGGCACGAACCCGTGTTCCCTGCATCGGCAGGCGGACTCTCGACCACTGTGCCACCTGGGAAGCCTGGATGTGACTTTTTTTAACGTGCAGAGGGGACTCATTATGCCTATACTCCCCAAGTTCTGCTTGTGTCGTGCATATTTTTCTCTTAGAAAGTCCATCTCTATCTGAAAGAGTGTTCATTCTCTAGTCTCTAGTTTTAGTCTAAATTATAAACATGGTGTGTGGAACAGGGCACTGAACCGAGAGGCAGAAGACCTGGACTTAAGTCCCAGCTCAGTCATTAACCAGCTGTGACCTTGGGTCAGTCATGTCACCTCATCAGGCTCAGCTTCTTTTCTCCTCATGAGAAGGCTAAACTATACAACTTCCAAGTTTACTTCTAAAATCCCAATCCATGATTGAGGTACTTGGAGGTAAGTTCACCTTAACAAAAGTATTAGGCAAAGTTGTACTTATTCATCCCATATATTTAAAGGCTGTTGTTTGAAGGCTTTTATGACATAAGATAGAATTGGCAAGTGCTTGTACAGATTTTGAGGCAAGAAATATTCCAAGGCATTTTTAATGCAATGCATTTTTAATTTTAGGGTCCTCATACACCCTAAAGTAAAAGCTTTCATCAAATTAAAGAGATCAAACAGTGTATGATGAAGTACCTTGCATAAAATAGGTGACTTACCTTTTCTCGAAGTCTCTGCTTTGTAGAGGAACTCCTCAGCAGCTCGTGTAACCTCCAGTTTCAAGGTCACACTCTCAGGCATTGTCGTGAGAATGGAGGGGAGAGACGGAACTCCTTCCTCTTTTGTCTGTACACACTGGAAACATGTTCTGGCTTCCCCACACTTACTCCTTCAGCCCCTTGGGCTAGTGTCAGCATATACACTTGATCATTATAACAATGACCTAAAATAAGAAAAAAAATAATTGGAAAAGATCTTTCTCAGACTCTGATATAACTGACAACTGATGATTTCCTGTGATCCTCGTTTGCTTTTTTGTTTTGATTGACACACTAAGCCTCTGGAGCCTCTCTCCATCAGCCAGATGGGAACATTGTCCTCAGGATAATAGAAAAGAACATGGGTAAATAGGAATTTATCAAAAGGCAGGCTGTAGCGATGACCCAATATACTACAAACCAGCTTACCAAGCATAAGGGTGTGTGATTTACTTTACAGATATTTGCTTTGTAAGCTCTTTTACACTAAGAAGATGATTTAATTTTCAGTTCTTTGAGGAAGAGTTTCTTCCCTTGTTTCCTCCCAAGCCTAGGAATGCTGGGCTGGGTGGGTTAGGAGTTACAGTAGTGTGTAGTCTCGAACCCTGGTGATGGAAGGGCTGATTGTCCTTGGTACATTCAGATAAGGGTCCCCAGACGGTGTTCCCTCCTACAGGAAATCTCCAGAGGCTCCCAGCAACTACAGAGACAATGGGGAAGGCTCAGGTTGAGGTCCTTGACTTAAAGAGCAAAGACCCTCAATAATGCAAGAAAAGGATGTTGGAAAAGGGGGCTCTCTGGTCTGAGTCTGTTTCCTCACTGAGCAACAGCATGAAGGATATAGAGTGATGTCACTTAGGATCTGCCTGGCCCATAACATTCTTCTTTGGTGTCTATTTCTGCCTGTTTGTAGGGCCAAGGAGATCTGTTGAAGAATGCCAAGAATGAAGCTATAGAGAACATGAAGCAGATCCAGCTGGCGTGCTTGTCTTGTGGCCTTAGTAAAGCCCCCAGCAGTGGTGCCGAGGCCAAGAGCAAGCGCAGCCTGGAGGCCATAGAGGAGAAGGAGAGCAGCGAGGACAATGGGAAGCTGTGACCCTGAGTGGCAGCCACGCCTTCACCCAGGCTTCCTGCCAAGGACTCTGGTTTTTCCTTCTGGTTTTCTTTCTTTAAGCTTTTTAGAAGTTCACAGAAAGATGCCCTCTCTGGGGTATTGGACATAAACAGATATTTTCACAATTTCAGTATTTTAACATAGTTAATTTATCTAAGTTAAAACCTTTAGTACCAGTGTTTTAAAATTCTGAGATGTGTGTGCACACTCACGTATGGATGTGGGCGGAAGTGTGTGTATGTGTGTGTGTGTGTGAGAGAGCGAGAGACAGAGATAGAGAGAGAGAGACAGAGAGGGAGAGAGAGAGAGAGCAAAAGAGAAAGGCTGAGGGAGGTGGGGACGGGAGAGAGAGATTGAGATGCTGTTAAAATCTATTCTGTGTTGCATTATTCATTTAGTAACTTATTACTTTATCATTTTGGGACAAATTTGTTAATCTGAAATTCTAAAGAGCACTTCACTATAACCTGTTGCTGTGTTTAATTTTACTTCTCTACCTTTATCATTTAATTTGGAGATCGTAACACAGCTTATAATTGAAGGAAGCCAAATTTATCATGCATAGATGTTTTAATAGATTAAATATAGATTAGACAAATTCCTAAGAATCACAGTAGAAATAAAAGTGAATGAAGGATAAACAAATGATCAGAATTTCTGGGAAGATCGGCAAAGTCTTCAGTTAGTGAACTCTTTAAAAATATTTATTAAATAAAATCAATTTTTAGAAAGTTTTCTGTAGTTGTTTACTTTTCAATGGAAAAGCTGATCTGAAGTGAACTTATACCCACTTATGTGGTACTCTGAAACACCATGAAAATTCTGTTGAAATTAGGATTTTGATGTGACAACGATATTCAGTTATGAAATTTCAAGGTTGTGATTTATAGGAAGGTCTCATTCTTCCTAACTGCGAATCTTAGCATTCATTTTCTATAACACACATGGGCAGCTAGGAGGTCTTGACTTTCATTGCATTTAATTGAGCACTAAATTTAAATTTAAAGACATTGTTCAAACAATATCATATCATCACCTTGAGCTGATATAAATTCTGTGGGTCAGATAACATTGTGATGATTTAAGGACTAACCAATTACAAAGTATCTATGATATAATTTTAACACATGCAGAAAAACATACACACAAAAGAAGCAAATGACTAATTAGGGTACATTTATAATTGCATCCAGATCATTTTTACCCTAATATCTTCAGAAAGTACTTGAGTGTAATATGTTTGTTACCTCCAACAGAACTAAATGTTCTATGGTTATGAAAATATATCTATTTAAAACATTGCTTTTATTTTGAAAAGCTTCTTAATTAATTTGGTTAACAAATATGCTAATTTGGGGGAACCTAGGGAAGATCATTGTTGAAATTTTGCAAATATAAACATCTTCTATAGCAACTGTGTTAAGTTATTTCTGACTTCTTAACACTATTATGTTCATGTTGCACATTACTGAGAGAGTAAAGATATGAAACAACACTTTTATTGTTCTCTTTTATTGCAAATTAATTGAAAAAGGAATGATAATGAAAATGAGTTACTATATAAAAAATATCTTACAGGGTATGATATTTCCATGGACCAGATATGATGATATTTCTCCCTAGGTTTAAAACTGGGCGCTTGGGAAGACACATGAGCTCATTTGAAGGTAGGTTTCCAGTGGTACTACAATAGCCTGAAAAAATGTCTTTACCCTCCATTATACTTACCCTTCACAGTGGAAGGAATAGTGGAATGCAGATATCTAAGACCCTTATGATGAAAATGAGGTGATATAGACAGAAACAAAACCCTCCTTGCATTAGCCAGTTGGTTGGTTTCACCTGTGGACCTCTTCACCTCCCTGAGTACCATGTGGAGAAATTCATGTCTTTACAGAGAGGTGGGAAGAGAAGCTAAAGGGTGGCAAACTTTCAAAGAATATTCTTTCATGTCTTTACTTGAGGGTCAAATCCAATCCTTGAGAGTGGCTTCTCTAGTTTATTCCATTTATCCTGGGGCTGCACGCACACTTAGGCTCTAGTACCCAAATATTCTTGAGAACATGATATGATTCCACCTCATCTAATGCTGCTTCTGGTGTCAGCCACTCTCTGCTCCACTGCGCTGGGTATCCTTCGTAGGTAGGGATTGAGGTGTGGGGCAGAGAGGAGCTTTAGATTCTGAGAGTAGAGAAGTTGCCAGGGAAGAGGTCTTACCTCCTGATGGAATAGCAAAAACAAACATACAACCTTTTTTCATTATTATATTCTACAAGTGTCTGGTTTTTTTCCAAACTTGAACTTCTCTAGAAAAAGCCCCCTTCTCTCCACTTAGCTTTTGGTGATGCTAGGAAGGCAGAGTGGTAGATATTCATTCTATTTTTGTTTATTAATTTTTACATTATCCAGGGAATTTGAGGCGGTGATGGTAGGTATTATCACTGATATTTTGTAGGTGAGAAAGCCAAAGGCCACTGATATAGTAAGTGGAAGAACTGATTTTGAATTCTGGTCTGTCCAAATTTTGTGCAAGAGTATTTATTCAATGATTTTGATTTTTAATTTAATTCTCAAAACTTTAAACTAACTTATTAACTCTTTACAACCACAAATAAAAAAACTTCATCCTATTTTCTTATAATAAAATATTAATGATCAATATAAAAATGCGAAAATAGAAAAATATATAAAAAATAAAAATCTCCCGCTATTACATTTAGATTTACACCTCTTAGACCCTGTTTCGCATTTCTTTATACATATAAATGTGCTTTCATTTTTAACAAAAAATGAGATCATATTATATAAACTGCTTTGTGACAGGCTTTTTACAGCAATAAAAATACATCGTGGAGATCTTTTTATGTCAATAATATATATATGTACACTGGAGCTCTCAGCCTTTGAATTGAATCTAGTCGATAAATGACATATTTTATTTGGTCACTGAATTTTTTCAAAAAATTCTAAACAATAGACAACTTTTAAACATGAGGAGATTTCACATAAAAACTTCAATTTTCTACTTCTTTTAAAATATTAGGTATAGGGCTTCCCTGGTGGCGCAGTGGTCGAGAGTCCACCTGCCGATGCAGGGGATGTGGGTTCGTGCCCTGGTCTGGGAAGATCCCACATGCCGCAGAGCGGCTGGGCCCGTGAGCCATGGCCGCTGAGCCTGCGCGTCTGGAGCCTGTGCTCCGCAATGGGAGAGGCCACAGCAGTGAGAGGCCCGCATACAGCAATAAATAAATAAATAAATAAATAAAATATTAGGTATACTGACAACACTAGACCCTCCCCCACTTCTTACTTGGCATCAATTGATTTGAGTTGCCCTCTTCAAAAGGCGCATGTGCTATCCAGTTTGCCAAAGAGCCTCTTTACTCATTTATGTTACATCTTGCCCCTGTGGACATCTTAGGTGGTTATCCTTGATCCAAATCATTGTTTATAATTTTGACGTAGTGTCTTTCTATATGGATTATCATGACATATTTAACCCATCTCCTATTGCTAGACTTATATTTCCTAACTTCTTGTTATATAAGCATTGCAGTGATGAAAATCCACTTTTGCAAAATTTCCATATCCCAAACTCTTTAGGATGAATTTCTAGAAGTGGAATAATTGGTCAAAGAATAGATATATTTTTTAGGGATTCTGTGATACATTGCCATATAGTCTCTGGAAAACTTGTCCAATTTAATTTCCTACCATAAGTTTATGAAAGTTCTGAAATCTTGGCTAATACTAAATTTAATTTTTTTTATTTTCATCTTTGCCAATCTACTAGGTTAAATTTCTTATTTATCTTTATTCTCTAGTGAGATTGAACACATGTTAGTATGTTCATTGACTATAAATAATCTCATAGAGATTGACTTTGTTTTCTGATCATTTTTGGGTGGGGTGGTAAATTTTTATCTTTTATTATTTATTTTTAAGAGTCATTTACTTAAGAATCTTAACGCTGTGTTTTTCATGTGTGTTGCTAATGTCTTTTGATGTATAGATCCCTAATTTAGTCCAAGTTATTTTTTTTTTCCCTTTATGGTTAGTGTTAAGACATCTTTGCCCTGGATGTTCATGAAGATATTCTCTTATATTACCTGCTAGTAGCTTTTTTTTTACTTTTCACATTTAACTTTACAAGTCCCCTAAAATTGATTTTTGTGTATAGCATAAGGTATAGTCCCAATTCCATCTTTTCCCAGCATGGATAATCAGCCCAGTCCATTTATTGTAAAGACTGTCCTTTGTCCAAGACTCTACAGTGCCACCCTTGTGAAAAATGAAGCACCAATGTATGTGTGTGTGTCTCTTTATGGAATCTCTATTCAGTTCCATTGGTCTATGTCTGTCCTGGCAATATTACTGTACTGTCTTCATTGCTATAGTTTTATAATTATTATTATTTTTTTACATCTTTATTGGAGTATAATTGCTTTACAATGGTGTGTTAGTTTCTGCTTTAAAACAAAGTGAATCAGTTATACATATACATATGTTCCCATATCTCTTCCCTCTTGCATCTCCCTCCCTCCCACGCTCCCTATCCCACTCCACTAGGTGGTCACAAAGCACCGAGCAGATCTCCCTGTGCTATGTGGCTGCTTCCCACTAGCTATTTTATGTTTGGTAGTGTATATATGTCCATGTCACTCTCTCACTTTGTCACAACTTACCCTTACCCCTCCCCATATCCTCAAGTCCATTCTCTAGTAGGTCTGTGTCTTTATTCACGTCTTACCCCTAGGTTCTTCATGACATTTTTTTCCCTTAGATTCTATATATATGTGTTAGCATATGGTATTTGTCTTTCTCTTTCTGACTTAACTTCACTCTGTATGCCAGACTCTAGGTCCATCCACCTCACTACAAATAACTCGATTTCGTTTCTTTTTATGGCTGAGTAATATTCCATTGTATATATGTGCCACATCTTCTTTATCCATTCATCCAATGATGGACACTTAGGTTGTTTCCATCTCCGGGCTATTGTAAATAGAGCTGCAATGAACATTTTGGTACATGACTCTTTTTGAATTATGGTTTTCTCAGGATATATGCCCAGTAGTGGGATTGCTGGGTCACATGGTAGTTCTATTTGTAGTTTTTTAAGGAACCTCCATACTGTTCTCCATAGTGGCTGTACCAATTCACATTCCCACCAGCAGTGCAAGACGTTCCCTTTTCTCCACACCCTCTCCAGCATTTATTGTTTGTAGATTTTTTGATGATGGCCATTATGACCGGTGTGAGATGATATCTCATTGTAGTTTTGATTTGCATTTCTCTAATGATTAATGATGTTGAGCATTCTTTCATGTGTTTGCTGGCAGTCTGTATATCTTCTTTGGAGAAACGTCTATTTAGGTCTTCTGCCCATTTTTGGATTGGGTTGTTTGTTTTTTTGTTATTGAGCTGCATGAGCTACTTGTAAATTTTGGAGATTAATCCTTTGTCAGTTGCTTCATTTGCAAATATTTTCTCCCATTCTGTGGGTTGTCTTTTGGTTTTGTTTATGGTTCCATTAGCTGTGCAAAAGCTTTTAAGTTTCATTAGGTCCCATTTGTTTATTTTTGTTTCCATTACTCTAGGAGGTGGGTCAAAAAGGATCTTGCTGTGATTTATGTCATAGAGTGTTCTGCCTATCTTTTCCTCTAAGAGTTTGATAGTTTCTGGCCTTACATTTTGGTCTTTAATCCATTTTGAGCTTATTTTTGTGGATGGTGTTAGGGAGTGCTCTAATCTCATACTTTTACATGTACCTGTCCAGATTTCCCAGCACCACTTATTAAAGAGGCTGTCCTTTCTCCACTGTACATTCCTGCCTCCTTTATCAAAGATGAGGTGACCATATGTGTGTGGGTTTATCTCTGGGCTTTTTAACCTGTTCCATTGATCTATATTTCTGTTTTTGTGCCAGTACCATACTGTCTTGATTACTGTAGCTTTGTAGTATAGTCTGAAGTCAGGGAGCCTGATTCCTCCAGCTCTGTTTTTCATTCTCAAGATTGCTTTGGCTATTCGGGGTCTTTTGTGTTTCCATACAAATTGTGAAATTTTTTGTTCTAGTTCTGTGAAAAATGCCAGTGGTAGTTTGATAGGGATTGCATTGAATCTGTAGATTGCTTTGAGTAGTATAGTCATTTTCACCATGTTGATTCTTCCAATCCAAGAACATGGTATATCTCTCCATCTATTTGCATCATCTTTAATTTCTTTCATCAGTGTCTTATAGTTTTCTGCATACAGGTCTTTTGTCTCCTTAGGTAGGTTTATTCCTAGATATTTTATTCTTTTTGTTGCAATGGTAAATGGGAGTGTTTTCTTGATTTCTCTTTCAGGTTTTTCATCATTAGTGTATAGGAATGCCAGAGATTTCTGAGCATTAATTTTTTATCCTGCTACTTTACCAAATTCATTGATTATCTCTAGTAGTTTTCTGGTGGCATCTTTAGGATTCTCTATGTATAGTATCATATCATCTGCACACAGTCACAGCTTTACTTCTTCTTTTCCGATTTGGATTCCTTTTCTTCTCTGATTGCTGTGGCTAAAACTTCCAAAACTATGTTGAATAATAGTGGTGAGAGTGGGCAACCTTGTCTTGTTCCTGATCTTAGTGGAAATGCTTTCAGTTTTTCACCATTGAGGACGATGCTGGCTGTGGGTTTGTCATATATGACCTTGATTATGTTGAGGAAAGTTCCCTCTGTGCCTACTTTCTGCAAGGATTTTATCATAAATGGGTGTTGAATTTTGTCGAAAGTTTTCTCTGCATCTATTGAGATGAACATATGGTTTTTCTCCTTCAATTGGTTAATATGGTGTATCACGTTGATTGCTTTGCGTATATTGAAGAATCCTTGCATTCCTGGAATAAACCCCACTTGATCATGGTGTATGATCCTTTTAATGTGCTGTTGGATTCTGTTTGCTAGTATTTTGTTGAGGATTTTGCCATCTATGTTCATCAGTGATATTGGCCTGTAGTTTTCTTTCTTTGTGACATCTTTGTCTGGTTTTGGTATCAGGGTGATGGTGGCCTCGTAGAATGAGTTTGGGAGTGTTCCTCCCTCTGCTATATTTTGGAAAAGTTTGAGAAGGATAGGTGTTAGCTCTTCTCTAAGTGTTTGATAGAATTCGCCTGTGAAGCTATCTGGTCCAGGGCTTTTATTTGTTGGAAGATTTTTAATCACAGTTTCAATTTCAGTGCTTGTGATTGGTCTGAGCATATTTTCTGTTTCTTCCTGATTCAGTCTTGGCAGGTTATGCATTTCTAAGAATTTGTCCATTTCTTTCAGGTTATCCATTTTATTGGCATAGAGTTGCTTGTAGTAATCTCTCATGATCTTTTGTATTTCTGCAGTGTCAGTTGTTACTTCTCCTTTTTCATTTCTAATTCTATTGATTTGTGTCTTCTCCCTTTTTTTCTTTTTTTTTTCTTTTTTTTTTTGGCAGTATGCAGGCCTCTCACTGTTGTGGCCTCTTCCATTGCGGAGCACAGGCTCCGGACGTGCAGGCCCAGCGGCCATTGCTTACGGGCCCAGCCACTCTGTGGCATGTGGGATCTTCCCGGACCGGGGCACGAGCCCGTGTCCCCTGCATCGGCAGGCGGACTCTCAACCACTGCGCCACCAGGGAAGCCCTCCCTTTCTTTCTTGATGAGACTGGCTAATGGTTTATCAATTTTGTTTATCTTTTCAAAGAACCAGCTTTTAGTTTTATTGATCTTTGTTATCGTTACCTTAATTTCTTTTTCATTTATTTCTGATCTGATTTTTATGATTTCTTTCCTTCTGCGAACTTTGGGGTTTTCTTGTTCTTCTTTCTCTAATTGCTTTAGGTGCAAGGTTAGGTTGTTTATTCGAGATGTTTCCTGTTTGTTAAGGTAGGATTGTATTGCTATAAACTTCCCTCTTAGAACTGCTTTTGCTGCATCCCATAGGTTTTGGGTCATTGTGTCTCCATTGTCATTTGTTTCTAGGTATTTTTTTAATTTCCTCTTTGATTTCTTCAGTGATCACTTCGTTATTAAGTAGTGTATTGTTTAGCCTCCATGTGTTTGTATTTTTTACAGATATTTTCCTGTAATTGATATGTAGTCTCATAGTGTTGTGGTCGGAAAAGATACTTGATACAATTTCAATTTTCTTAAATTTACCAAGGCTTGATTTGTGACCCAAGATATGATCTATCCTGGAGAATGTTCCATGAGCACTTGAGAAAAATGTGTATTCTGTTGTTTTTGGATGGAATGTCCTATAAATATCAATTAAGACCATCTTGTTAAATGTATCATTTAAAGCTTGTGTTTCCTTATTTATTTTCATTTTGAATGATCTGTCCATTAGTGAAAGTGGGGTGTTAAAGTCCCTTGCTATGAATGTGTTACTGTCGATTTCCCCTCTTATGTCTGTTACTATTTGCCTTATGTATTGAGGTGCTCCTATATTGGGTGCATAAATATTTACAATTGTTATATCTTCTTCTTGGATCGATCCCTTGATTATTATGTAGTGTCCTTCTTTGTCTCTTCTAATAGTCTTTATTTTAAAGTCTATTTTGTCTGATATGAGAATTGCTACTCCAGCTTTCTTTTGATTTCCATTTGCATGGAATATCTTTTTCCATCCCCTTACCTTCAGTCTGTATGTGTCTCTAGGTCTGAAGTGGGTTTCTTGTAGACAGTATATATATGGGTCTTGTTTTTGTATCCATTTAGCCAGTCTGTGTTTTTTGGTGGGAGCATTTAGTCCACTTACATCTAAGGTAATTATCGATATGTATGTTCCTATTCCCATTTTCTTAATTGTTTTGGGTTCGTTATTGTAGATCTTTTCCTTTGTTGTGTTTCTTGCGTAGAAAAGTTCCTGTAGCATTTGTTGTAAAGCTGGTTTGGTGGTGCTGAACTCTCTCAGCTTCTGCTTGTCTGTAAAGGTTTTAATTTCTCCATCAAATCTGAATGAGATCCTTGCTTGGTAGAGTAATCTTGGTTGCAGGTTTTTCTCCTTCATCACTTTAAATATGTCCTGCCAGTCCCTTCTGGCTTGCAGAGTTTCTGCTGCAAGATCAGCTGTTAACCTTATGAGGATTCCCTTGTGTGTTATTTGTTGTTTTTCCCTTGCTGCTTTTAATATGTTTTCTTTGTATTTAATTTTTGACAGTTTGATTAATATGTCTTGGTGTATTTCTCCTTGGATTTATCCTGTATGGGACTCTCTGTGCTTCCTGGACTTGATTAACTATTTCCTTTACCATATTAGGGAAGTTTTCAACTATAATCTCTTCAAATATTTTCTCAGTCCCTTTCTTTTACTCTTCTTCTCCTGGAAACCCTATAATTCGAATGTTGGTGCGTTTAATGTTGTCCCAGAGGTCTCTGAGACTGTCCTCAGTTCTTTTCATTCTTTTTTCTTTATTCTGCTCTGCAGTATTTATTTCCACTATTTTATCTTCCAGGTCACTTATCTGTTCTTCTGCCTCAGTTATTCTTCTATTGATCCCATCTAGAATATTTTTAATTTCATTTATTGTGTTGTTCATCGTTGTTTGTTTCATCTTTAGTTCTTCTAGGTCCTTGTTAAATGTTTCTTGCATTTTGTCTATTCTATTTCCAAGATTTTGGATCATCTTTACTATCATTATTCTGAATTCTTTTTCAGGTAGACTGCCTATTTCCTCTTCATTTGTTAGGTCTGGTGGGTTTTTACCTTGCTCCTTCATCTGCTGTTTGTTTTTTTGTCTTCTCATTTTGCTTCTCCTACTGTGTTTCGGGTTTCCTTTTTGCAGGCTGCAGGTTCGTAGTTCCCATTGTTTTTGGTGTCTGTCCCCAGTGGCCAAAGTTGGTTCAGTGGGTTGTGTAGGCTTCCTGGTGGAGGGGAGTAGTGCCTGTCTTCTGGTGGATGAGGCTGGATCTTGTCTTTCTGCTGGGCAGGTCCACGTGTGTTGGTGTGTTTTGGGGTGTCTGTGGACTTATGATTTTGGGCAGCCTCTCTGCTAATGGGTGGGGTTGTATTCCTGTCTTGCTAGTTGTTTGACATAAGGTGTCCAGCACTGTAGCTTGCTGGTCCTTGAGTAAAGCTGGGTGCTGGTGTTGAGATGGAGATCTCTGGGAGAATTTCGCCGTTTGGTATTATGTGGAGCTGGGAGGTCTACTGTGGACCAGTGTCCTGGAATTGGCTCTTCCACCTCAGAGGCAGAGCACTGACTCCTGGCTGCAGCACCAAGAACCTTTCATCCACACGGCTCAGAATAAAAGGGAGAAGAAAGAAAGAACAAAAGAAAGAAATAAAGAAAGAAAGGGAAGAAGGAAGGAAGGAAGAAAGAAAAAGATGGAAGGAAGGAAGGGAAGAAAAGAAAGAAAGGAAGAAAGAGAAAGAAGATAAAATAAAAGAAGATAAAATATTAAAATAAAAAATAATAAGAAAAAATAATTATTTTTAAAGAAAAAAAAACGGACTGATAGAACCCTATGACAAATGGTGGAAGCGAAGCTATACAGACAAAATCTCACAGAGAAACATACACACTCACAAAAAGAGGAAAAGGGGAAAAAATAAATCTTGCTCTCAAAGTCCACCTCCTCAATTTTGGATGATTCGTTGTCTATTCATGTATTCCACAGATGCAGGGTACCTCAAGTTGATTGTGGAGCTTTAATCCGCTGCTTCTGAGGCTGCTGGGAGAGATTTCCCTTTCTCTTCTTTGTTCTCACAGCTCCCGGGGCTCAGCTTTGGATTTGGCCCCGCCTCTGCGTGTAGGTCGCCGGAGGGCGTCTGTTCTTCACTCAGACAGGACGGGGTTGAAGGAGCAGCTGCTTTGGGGACTCTGGCTCACTCAGGCCGGGAGGAAGGAGAGGTATGGAGTGCGGGGCGAGCCTGCGGCGGCAGAGGCTGGCGGCATTGCACCAGCCTGAGGCATGCCGTGCATTCTCCCGGGGAAGTTGTCCCTGGATCCCGGGACCCTATCAGTGGCAAGCTGCACAGGCTCCCCGGAAGGGGGGTGTGGATAGTGACCTGTGCTCGCACACAGGCTTCTTGGTGGTGGCAGCAACAGCCTTAGCGTCTGCTGCCAGTCTCTGGGGTTTGCGCTGAAAGCCGCAGCTCGCACCCATCTCTGGAGCTCCTTTAAGCAGCGCTCTGAATCCCCTCTCCTCGCGCACCAGGGAACAAAGAGGGAAGAAAAAGTCTCTTGCCTCTTCGGCATGTCCAGACTTTTCCCCGGACTCCCTCCCGGCTAGCCGTGGTGCACTAACCCCCTGTAGACTGTGTTCACGCCACCGACCCCAGTCCTCTCCCTGTGCTCTGACCGAAGCCCGGGCCTCAGCTCCCAACCCTGCACGTCCCGGCGGGTTAGCAGACAAGCCTCTCGAGCCGGTGAGTGTCAGTTGGCACCGATCCTCTGTGCGGGAATCTCTCCGCTTTGCCCTCCGCACCCCTGTTGCCATGCTCTCCTCCACAGCTCCGAAGCTTCCCCCTCCGCCACCCGCAGTCTGCGCCCGCGGTGGGGCTTCCTAGTGTGTGGAAACCTTTCCTCCTTCACAGCTCCCTCCCACTGGTGCAAGTCCCGTCCCTATTCTTTTGTCTCTATTCTTTTTTCTTTTGCCCTACCCAGGTACGTGGGGTAGGTTTCTTGCCTTTTGGGAGGTCTGAGGTCTTCTGCCAGCGTTCAGTAGGTGTTCTGTAGGAGTTGTTCCACGTGTAGATGTATTTCTGGTGTATCTGTGGGGAGGAAGTTGATCTCCATGTCTTACTTTTCCGCCATCTTCCCCTCGTCCTTCCTATAATGTTTTGATATCAGAGAATGTGGGCTCCCACTCCTCTTCTTCTTCGGAATTTTCTTGGTTATTTTTGGCTCTTTTATTTTTCATATGGATTGTAGCATCAGCTTGTCAATCTCCCTCAGGCACCTCCTGGAATTTTGGTTGGTATTACATTTAAAGTATGTATCATTTTGGGGAGTTCTGATAAATTACATTATTAATTGTTCCAATCCATTCATGTGGTATATGTCTCCATTTTTAAGACCTTTTTAAATTTCTCTTAATACAATTTTATAGATTTCTGTTTAAAGGTTTTGCACATCTTTCATTAGATTTATTCCTAGGTATTTAGAAATAGTAACATTTTAAAATTTAAATTTCCAAATTGCTTTTTTTTGGTATATAGAAAATGCAATAGATTGTTTTGTGATGGCCACGTATAAAGTAAACTTGCTAAACTCACTTGTTAATTCTAATTACCTCTGTATCATTTTGGAATTTATAGGTACATAATCATGTCATTTGCACATAATGAGGGTTATTTTTGTTTGTTTCTGATACCAAAATAAATACATTTTATTTATGTATTTTATTTGCTTTTCTTGCTTTGTTGAACTGGCTAAAACCTTCAGTACAATATTCAATAGAAGTGATGTTAGTGAACGTTCTTTCTCATTCCCAATCCATTCCCAGTCTCAGGGGAAAGTTTCCAATATTTCATCATTAGTTATGATGCATACTCTAGATTTTGGTAGATTTTATTGGGGAATTAAAAAAATTAAATGTAAGTTTTGCCATTTATATAGAGATAAAACTATAATACCCTTAGGAAAAATATAGGAGTAAATTTTGTGATCTTGGGTTAAGGTCATGAATTTTAGGTGTGACACCAAAAAAAAAGAAAAGGACAAAAGAAGAAATAAGATTAGACTTCATCAAAATGAAAACTTCTGTACTTAAAAGGACACCATCAATAAAGTGAAAAGACAATCCACAGAATGTTTGCAAATTACATATCTGATAAAGGCTGGAATCAGAATATAAAAGGAACTACTACAACATAATAAAAAGACAACCCAATTTTAAAAATGGACAAAGGATCTGAATAGACATTTTTTTCAAAGAAGGTAGACAAAGATGCTTAGCATCATTAACCGTCAGGAAAATTTAAATAAAAAACCACAGTGGGATACCAGTTTACATCCACTAGGATAGCTATAATAGAAGAGGCAGATAATAACAAGTTTTAGTGAGGATGAAGAGAAGTTAGAACCATCATACACTGCTGGTGGAAATGTAAAATGGTGCAGCTGCTTTGGAAAACAGCCCAGCATTTAATCAGAAGTTTAAACGTAGTTACCACAGACCAGCAATTCTATTCCTAGGTATACACCCAAGAGAAATAAAAACATATGTTCACACAAAAACTTGCACACAAATGTTCATAGCAGCATTATTCATAATGGCCAAAAAGTGGAAACAATCCAAATGTCCATCAACTGATGAAAGGATAAAAAAAATAGTACCTCCATACAATGGATTATTCAACAATAAAAAGAAATGAAATACTGATAAATGCTACAACATAAATGATTCTTGAAAACTTTAATGCTAAGTAAAGGAAGCCGGATATAAAGGCCAATTACTGTATGATTCTATTTATGTGAAAGGTCCATAATTGGCAAAGCCATGGAGACAGAAAGTACACTAGTGGTTGGCAGGGTCTGGGGCTGGGTGGAATGGGGAATGACTGCTAGTGGACATGAAGTTTCTTTTTGGGGTGATGAAAATATTCTGGAATTAGATAGTGGTGATGGTTGCACAACTTTGTGAATGTACCAAAAACTACTGTGCAGTTTAAAAGAATGAATTTTATTGTATGTAAATTACTAGTAAAATGGTTATTAAAAAAAGAAACATAAAATAGAGAATTTATATACTGAACAAAGCACCAGTAAATAGTGGAATAGGGCTTCCCTGGTGGCGCAGTGGTTGAGAGTCTGCTTGCCGATGCAGGGGACGCGGGTTCGTGCCCCGGTCCGGGAGGATCCCACGTGCCGAGGAGTGGCTGGGTCCGTGAGCCATGGTCGCTGGGCCTGTGCGTCCGGAGCCTCCAGGTGGTCACAAAGCACTGAGCTGATCTCCCTGTGCTATGCGACTGCTTCCCACTAGTTATCTATTTTATATTTGGTTGTATATATAAGTCCATGCAACTCTCTCACTTTGTCCCAGCTTACCCTTCCCACTCCCTGTGTCCTCAAGTCCATTCTCTACACATCTGTGTCTTTATTCCTGTCCTGCCCCTAGATTCTTCAGAACTTTTTTTTTTTTAGGTTCCATATATGTGTGTTAGCATATGGTATTTATTTTTCTCTTTCTGACTTCACTCGGGATGACACTCTCTAAGTCCATCCACCTCACTATAAATAACTCAGTTTCGTTTCGTTTTATGGTTGAGTAATATTCCATTGTTTATATGTGCCACATCTTCTTTATCCATTCATCTGTCGATGGACACTTAGGTTGCTTCCATGTCCTGGTTATTGTAAATAGTGCTGCAAATAACATTGTGGTACATGACTCTTTTGGAATTATGGTTTTCTCAGGGTGTATGCCCAGTAGTGGGATTGCTGGGTCATATGGTAGTTCTATTTTTAGTTTTTAAACGAACCTCCATACTGTTCTCCATAGTGGCTGTATCAATTTACATTCCCACCAACAGTGCAAGAGGCTTCCCTTTTCTCCACAAACTCTCCAGCATTTATTGTTTCTAGATTTTTTGGTGATGGCCATTCTGACTGGTGTGAGGTGACCCTCATTGTAGTTTTGATTTGAATTTCTCTAATGATTAGTGTTGTTGAGCATCCTTTCATGTGTTTGTTGGCAATCTGTATATCTTCTTTGGAGAAATGTCTACTTAGGTCTTCCGCCCATTTTTGGATTGGGTTGTTTGTTTTTTTGATATTGAGATGCATGAGCTGCTTGTATATTTTAGAGATTAATCCTTTGTCAGTTGCTTCATTAGCAAATATTTCCTCCCATTCTGAGGGTTGTCTTTTCATCTTGTTTATGGTTTCCTTTGCTGTGCAAAAGCTTTTTAGTTTCATCAGGTCCCATTTGTTTATTTTTGTTTTTATTTCCATTTCTCTAGGAGGTGGGTCAAAAAGGATCTTGCTCTGATATATGTCATAGAGTGTTCTGCCTATGTTTTCCTCTAAGATTTTGATAGTTTCTGGCCTTACATTTAGGTCCTTAATCCATTTTGAGTTTATTTTTGTGTATAGTGTTAGGCAGTGTTCTAACACCATACACAATTTCATTCTTTTACACGTAGCTGTCCAGTTTTCCCAGCACCGCTTATTGAAGAGGCTGTCTTTTCTCCATTGTATATTCTTGCCTCCTTTATCAAAAATAAAGTGACCATATGTGCGTGCATTTATCTCTGGGCTTTCTATCCTGTTCCATT
Organism: Delphinapterus leucas; assembly: GCF_059928025.1. NCBI lineage: Eukaryota > Metazoa > Chordata > Mammalia > Artiodactyla > Monodontidae > Delphinapterus > Delphinapterus leucas. Next base: position 37,351,761 of record NC_143136.1, on the reverse strand, counting down.
GATCTATATTTCTCTTTTTGTGCCAGTACCATACTGTCTTGATTACTGTAGCTTTGTAGCATAGTCTGAATTCCGGGAGCCTGATTCGTCCAGCTCCGTTTTTCTTTCTCAAGATTGCTTTGGCTATTCGGGGCTTTTGAGTTTCCATACAAATTGTGAATTTTTTTGTTCTAGTTCTGTGAAAAATGTCATTGGTAGTTTGATAGGGATTGCATTGAATCTGTAGATTGCTTTGGGTAGTAGAGTCATTTTCACAATGTTGATTCTTCCAATCCAAGAACATGGTATATCTTTCCATGTGTTTGTATCATCTTTAATTATTTTCATCAGTGTCTTATAGTTTTCTGCATACAGGTCTTTTGTCTCCTTATATAGGTTTATTTCAAGTATTTTATTCTTTTTGTTGCAATGGTAAATGGGAGTGTTTCCTTAATTTTTCTTTCAGATTTTTCATCATTAGTGTGTAGGAATGCAAGAGATTTCTGTGCAATATTTTTGTATCCTGCTAATTTACCAAATTCATTGATTAGCTCTAGTAGTTTTCTGGTAGAGTCTTTAGGATTCTCTATGTATAGTATCATGTCATCTACAAACAGTCACAGCTTTACATCTTCTTTTAAAATTTGGATTCCTTTTATTTCTTTTTCTTCTCTGATTGCTGTGGCTAAAACTTCCAAAACTATGTTGAATAAGAGTGGTGAGAGTGGGCAACCTTCTCTTGTTCCTGATCTTAGTGGAAATGTTTTCAGTTTTTCACCATTGAGAATGATGTTGGCTGTGCGTTTGTCATATATGACCTTTATTATGTTGAGGTAAGTTCCCTCTCTGCCCACTTTCTGGGGGCTTTTATCATAAATGTGTGTGAATTTTGTCAAAAGCTTTTTCTGCATCTATTGAGATAAGCATATGGTTTTTCTTTTTCAATTTGTTAGTACGGTGTATCCCATTGATTTGCGTATACTGAAGAATCCTTGCATTTCTGCGATAAACCCCACTTGATCATGGTGTATGATCCTTACAATGTGCTGTTGGATTCTGTTTGCTAGTATTTTGTTGAGGATTTTTGTGTCTATGTTCATCAATGATATTGGCCTTTCTATGTGACATCTTTGTCAGGTTTTGGTATCAGGGTGATGGTGGCCTCGTAGAATGAGTTTGGGAGTGTCCCTCCCTCTACTATTTTTTGGAAGAGTTTGAGAAGGATAGGTGTTAGCTCCCTCTAAATGTTTGATAGAATTTGCCTGTGAAGCCGTCTGGTCCTGGGCTTTTGTCTGTTGGAAGGTTGTTAATCACAGTCTCAATTTCAGTGCTTGTTATTGGTCTGTTTATATTTTCTATTTCTTCCTGATTCAGTCTGGGAAGGTGGTGCTTTTCAAAGAATTTGTCCATTTCTTCCAGGTTGTCCAATTTAGTGTCATATAGTTGCTTATAGTAATCTCTCCTGATCCTTTGTATTTCTGCAGTGTCAGTTGTTACTTCTCCTTTTTCATTTCTAATTCTATTGATTTGAGTCTTCTCCCTTTTTTACTTGATGAGTCTGGCTAATGGTTTATCAGTTTTGTTTATCTCCTCAAAGAACCAGCTTTTAATTTTAGTTGATCTTTGCTATCGTTACCTTCATTTCTTTTTCATTTATTTCTGATCTGACCTTTATGCTTCCTTTCCTTCTGCTAGCTTTGGAGTTTTTTTGTTCTTCATTCTCTAATTGCTTTAGGTGTAAGGTTAGGTTGTTTATTTGAGATGTTTCTTGTTTCTTGAGGTAGGATTGTACCACTATAAACTTCCCTCTTAGAACTGATTTTGCTGCATCCCATAGGTTTTGGGTCATCCTGTTTTCATTGTCATTTGTTTCTAGGTATTTTTTGGTTTCCTCTTTGATTTCTTTAGTGATCTCTTGGTTATTAAGTAGTGTATTTTTTAGCCTCTATGTGTTTGTATTTTTTACAGTTTTTTTCCTGTAATTGATATCTAGTCTCATAGCATTCTGGTTGGAAGAGATACTTGATACAACTTCAGTTTTCTTAAACTTACCAAGGCTTGATTTGTGACCCAAGATATGATCTATCCTGGAGAATGTTCCATGAGCACTTGAGAAGAAAAGGTATTCTGTTGTTTTTGGATGGAATGTCCTATAAATATCAGTTAAGACCATCTTGCTTAATGTATCATTTAAAGCTTGTGTTTCCTTATTATTAATTTTTTTTGGATGATCTGTCCATTGGTGAAAGTGGGGTGTTAAAGTCCCCTACTATGATTGTGTTACTGTTGATTTCCCCTTTTATGTCTGTTAATATTTGCCTTATGTACTGAGGTGCTCCTATGTTGGGTGCATAAATATTTACAATTGTTATATCTTCTTCTTGGATTGATCCCTTGATCATTATGTACTGTCCTTCTTTGTCTCTTCTAATAGTCTTTACTTTAAGGTCTATTTTGTCTGATATGAGAATTGCTACTCCAGCTTTCTTTTGGTTTCCATTTGCATGAAATATATTTTTCCATCCCCTTACTTTCAGTCTGTATGTGTCTCTAGGTTTGAAGTTGGTCTCTTGTAGACAGCAAATATATGGGTCTTGTTTTTGTATCCATTCAGCCAATCTGTGTCTTTTGGTGGGAGCATTTAGTCCATTTACATGTAAGGTAATTATCGATATGTATGTTCCTATTCCCATTTTCTTAATTGTTTTGAGCTCGTTATTGTAGGTCTTTTCCTTCTCTTGTGTTTCTTGCCTAGAGAAGTTCCTTTAGCATTTGTTGTAAAGCTGGTTTGGTGGTGCTGAACTCTCTCAGCTTCTGCTTGTCTGTAAAGGTTTTAATTTCTCCATCAAATCTGAATGAGATCCTTGCTTGGTAGAGTAATCTTGGTTGCAGGTTTTTCTCTTTCATCACTTTAAATAGGTCCTGCCAGTCCCTTCTGGCTTGCAGAGTTTCTGCTGCAAGATCAGCTGTTAACCTTATGGGGATTCCCTTGTGTGTTATTTGTTGTTTTTCCCTTGCTGCTTTTAATATGTTTTCTTTGTATTTAATTTTTGACAGTTTGATTAATATGTATCTTGGCGTATTTCTCCTTGGATTTATCCTGTATGGGACTCTCTGTGCTTCCTGGACTTGATTAACTATTTCCTTTACCATATTAGGGAAGTTTTCAACTATAATCTCTTCAAATATTTTCTCAGTCCCTTTCTTTTACTCTTCTTCTTCTGGAAACCCTATAATTCGAATGTTGGTGCGTTTAATGTTGTCCCAGAGGTCTCTGAGACTGTCCTCATTTCATTCTTTTTTCTTTATTCTGCTCTGCAGTATTTATTTCCACTCTTTTATCTTCCAGGTCACTTATCTGTTCTTCTGCCTCAGTTATTCTTCTATTGATCCCATCTAGAATATTTTTAATTTCATTTATTGTGTTGTTCATCATTGTTTGTTTCATCTTTAGTTCTTCTAGGTCCTTGTTAAATGTTTCTTGCATTTTGTCTATTCTATTTCTAAGATTTTGGATCATGTTTACTATCATTACTCTGAATTCTTTTTCAGGTAGACTGCCTATTTTCTCTTCATTTGTTAGGTCTGGTGGGTTTTTATCTTGCTCCTTCATCTGCTGTGTGGTTTTCTGTCTTCTCATTTTGCTTATCTTACTGTGTTTTGGGTCTCATTTTTGCAGGCTGCAGGTTCGTAGTTCCCGTTGTTTTTGGTGTCTGTCCCCAGTGGCTAAGGTTGGTTCAGTGGGTTGTGTAGGCTTCCTTGTGGAGGGGACTAGTGCCTGTGTTCTGGTGGATGAGGCTGGATCTTGTCTTTCTCGTGGGTAGGTCTATGTCTGGTGGTGTGTTTTGGGGTGTCTGTGGACTTATTATGATTTTAGGCAGCCTCTCTGCTAATGGGTGGGGTTGTGTTCCTGTCTTGCTAGTTGTTTGGCATAGGATGTCCATCACTGTAGCTTGCTGGTCCTTGAGTGAAGCTGGGTGCTGGTGTTGAGATGGAGATCTCTGGGAGATTTTTGCTGTTTGATATTATGTGGAGCTGGGAGGTCTACTGTGGACCAGTGTCCTGAAGTTGGCTCTCCCACCTCAGAGGCAGCACTGACTCCTGGCTGCAGCACCAAGAGCCTTTCATCCACACGGCTCAGAATAAAAGGGAGAAAAAGTAGAAAGAAAGAGTTAGTAGAAGTAGAAAGAAAGAAAGAAAGAAAGGAAGGAGGGAGGGAGGGAGGGAGGAAGGGAGGAAAGAAGGAGGGAAGGAAGGAAAAAAAGAAAGGAAGAAGATAAAGTAAAATAAAGTAAAGTAAGATAAAATATAATAAAGTTATTAAAATAAAAAATAATTATTAAGAAAAAAAATAAAAAACAAAATAACCAGACAGATAGAACCCTAGGACAAATGGTGGAAGCAAAGCTATACAGACAAAATGTCACACAGAACCATACACATACACACTCACTAAAAGAGGAAAAGGGGAAAAAAATCATAAATCTTGCTAAGTCCACCTCCTCAATTTGGGATGATTCGTTGTCTATTCATGTAATCCACAGATGCTGGGTACATCAAGTTGATTGTGGAGCTTTAATCCACTGCTTCTGAGGCTGCTGGGAGAGATTTCCCTTTTTCTTGTTTGTTCGCTCCCAGGGGCTCAGCTTTGGATTTGGCCCCGCCTCTGCTTGTAGGTCGCCGGAGGGCGTCTGTTCTTCGCTCAGACAGGAAGGGGTTAAAGGAGCCGCTGATTCGGAGGCTCTGGCTCACTCAGGCCGGAAGGGAGGGAGGGGCACGGAGGGCGGGGCGAGCCTGCGGCGGCGGAGGCCGGCGTGACGTTGCACCAGCGTGAGTTGCGCTGTGCGTTCTCCCGGGTGAGTTGTCCCTTGATCCCGGGCCCCTGGCAGTGGCGGGCGGCACAGGCTCCCCGGAAGGGGGGTGTTTATAGTGACCTGTGCTCGCACACAGGCTTCTTGGTGGTGGCAGCAACAGCCTTAGCATCTTATGCCTGTTTCTGGGGTCTGCGCTTTTAGCCGCGGCTCACGCCCGTCTCTGGAGGTCCTTTAAGCAGCGCTCTGAATCCCCTCTCCTCGCGCACCAGGAAACAAAGAGGAAAGAAAAAGTCTCTTGCCTCTTCGGCAGCTCCAGACTTTTCTCCGGACTCCCTCCCGGCTAGCCTTGGCGCACTAACCCCCTGCAGTCTGTGTTTATGCCGCCAACCCCAATCCTCTCCCGGCGCTCCAACCGAAGCCAAGCCTCAGCTCCCAGCCCCGCCCGCCCTGGCGGGTGAGCAGACAAGCCTCTCGAGCTGGTGAGTTACGGTCGACACCGACCCTCTGTGCGGGAATCTCCCCGCTTTTCCCTCCGCACCCCTGTTGCTGTGCTCTCCTCCACGGCTCCGAAGTTTCCCCCCTCCGCCACCCGCAGTCTCCGCCTGCGAAGGGGCTTCCTAGTGTGTGGCAACCTTTCCTTCTCCACAGTTCCTTCCCACTGGTGCAGGTCCCGTCCCTATCGTTTTGTCTCTGTTTTTTTTTTTCTTTTGCCCTACCCAGGTATGTGGGGGGTTTCTTGCCTTTTGGGAGGTCTGAGGTCTTCTGCCAGTGTTCAGTAGGTGTTCTGTAGGAGTTGTTCCACGTGTAGATGTATTTCTGGTGTATCTGTGGGGAGGAAGGTGATCTGTGCGTCTTACTCTTCCGCCATCTTCCCGGAAGCCCTCGAAGTAATTTCAAAATAGATGCTTTAGTCTGTTTTTTTTCCCCACGGTAGTCAGAATGAATGAAAAAATGTGTATATCTAGTTGTGTGTATGTGCATATGTATATATGTGTGTGTGTATGTATATAATTGTGTCATTAATTGTGTCACGCTTCTACTTTAAGCCCTCAAACAGCTTCTGATTGCACTTAAACCTCAAACTCCCAGAAATGATCCCCATGACTTATGAGCACTGGCCCCTGTATATTACTGCCTGTTATGGACTGCATGTTTGCGTTCTCTCAGAATTCATACATTGAAACCCTAACCTCCAATGGGATGTATTAGGAGGTGGGTCTTTGGGAGGTAATTAGGTTTAGATGAGGTCGATAGGCTGGAGCCCCCATGATGGGATTGGTGTCCTTATATGAAGAGAAAGAGACTAGAGCTTCTTGTTTCCACCATGTGAGGACACAAGAAGATGTCTGCAAACTAGGAAGAGGGCCTTCACCAGGAAGCAAATAAGTTGGCGCCTTGATCTTGGACTTCCCAGGATCCAGAACTGTGAGAAATAAACTGTTGTTTAAGCCACGCAGGCTGTGGTATTTGTTATAGCAGCCCAAGCTAAGACCCTGCCCTTATCTTCTGCCAGTCACTCTGCCACTGTATTCCAACCTCATATCCATCAAGCTTGTTCTTGCATCTGCACTCCATATTTTTTCTTCCAGTGACTGTGGTGTGTGTGTGTGTGTGTGTGTGTGTGTGTGATTCTGATTTCAAATGTCATCTTTTCAGAGAGACCTTCTCTGACCACACAGTCTGAAGTAGTGTCTCCAAATATTCTCTATCCCATTCCTGTTTTCTTTGGAGCATTGTGTTTATTTGTTGATTTTTTGTTGTTGTTGATTTTTATTATCAGCCTTCTCCAAGTAAAATATAAACACTATAAGAACAGGGATCTCATCTGTCTTATTCACCACGATACTCCTGGCTTCTAGCACGGTGCCTGGCACATAGGATGCACCCTGTAAAAATCTGTTTCACGAATGTTATAAGGCAACTGGCACAACAATAAAGTAGCTAACTGCATAAGGAAGCTGCATAAGGAAGATTATGTATACTTTGCTTCAGGAAAATCTTTGATTTTTACTAAAGGGTTTATTCTGGAGTTCTTTAATCTTCTCTGGGATACTTTTCCAGGTCCCCAAACTCTATATTTTAAAATTTATCTTCCTCCCAAACACATCTGCTGTTACTATGTATCCTATCTCCATGAAAAGAGCACTGATCTCTTATGATCTGAGTTCAATACATTAGGCTTCCCCTTGTATAGCAAGGGTAGCTGGTGTTTTTCATGTTTATTTAATCATAATGATATAGTCTCCTTTCCCTTTTTTCCAGACTTGGTACCTTGGAATAATGGCTAACATTAGCAAGTTAATTTACTTTACTTGGCTGTAAGAATTAGCTCTGGGCTTCCAGATAACTTGGGCAAAAAGTGTGACAGAGTGAATAATAAAATTCCCATGTAAAGCAAGGACAGATAATAATTCATTGGTAGAGAAAAATTTTCACATCTTTGTACCAAACAAAAGTCTTAATTCAATACCATATTCAATAAATATTAATTGAATAATTATTATGCACTAGATACATTTATTGAACTCACATTATTGACCAGCTATACTGTACTACTAGGTACTGTATTTCATTGATCCAAGGCACCATGAATTATAAGGTGCACTGTTATTTTCTGTCCCACTTAGAAATTTTAAAAAGTCCTGTTCATTAAACAATAGTATAACATCAACTAAAAGACATTTACTGCTCAAAAAGAAAAATATATATATATGGGCAAAGATGTGCTTAAAGCGTTTACAGTCAAGTAGAGGAAGCAGAGGTATTAGTAAATAAGGTTATAATACAGTTTGATAATGCAATAATAAAAATATATGCAAAATTCTGTAGTATCACAGAAGAGGAGATGATGAACTCCAGGGTGCATGTGTGGAGGGGGCGTATCAGAGAAGCTTTTCTGAAAAGGCTATTGGGTCTCCAATGGATAAGAGTTTTCTAGGTAAAAACTGTAGAAATTAAACATTTCAAGAAATGGTTTATACTATAAAAGAGCTTGATGAGGTCTAAGGTTGTAAACGGTTGAGTCCTGCTGGAATGTAATGCATGTAGTTTAAGTGAGAAAAAGAAATGTGTGGAGGGGGGACTGCTAGAGTCAGGCAGAAAGTGGTTGGGAGAGTGCTGCTTCATTTCAATATTTTGAAAAATCATTTGGACTTATTTAATGGAAAGCCACTAGAAGTCTCTAAGCAGAATGGGGCATGATCTGATTATTTGAGCCATTAATTAATACATCAATACAATAATGATTTCTTAAGCAACTATGATATAGCAGGCATTGGAATAGGTCTGAAAATTCAGTAGTGAGCAAACTGGAGTTCTTCTATATCCAGTGTATAGTCAGTGGAGAAGAAAGACAGTTGAGTTAAGCCATCATAAATTTTCTTGATTCAGTATATTAATACAAAAAAAAGGAAATAGTGTAGTGCAAAGAACACAGGCTCTGGAATTAGATTTACTGGGTTCATACCCAAGTGCCTCTGCTTAATAGAAAATGGAGTTTAAACATCTGTAAAATGGGAATAATAGTATACACTTCAATAGCTTGTAGAGAGAATTAAATGGGAATAGGCACATAGTAGGCACTTAATAAAAGTGACTTCTTGTAAGTGTCATGATAGAGGAAGGACAGGATGCCAGCAGGGCTTATGGGAACCTCCCAAACTAATCTAGAGGGAGCCTGGGAAGATATCCCACAAGGAGGGAAGCCCAGGTGAAGACAAGGGATGAGATGAAGTGAGTGGGGCTGGTACTTAAGAGTGTTCCAGGCAGAAAGTGTGGGGTTGAAAGAGGAGAAATAACCAATATATAAAGAACTATTACAACTCAACAATAAAAAGATAAGTGGCCCATTTAAAAAGCAGGCAAAAGATCTGAAATAGACATTTCTTTAAAGAAGATATACAAATGGCCAAACAAACACATGAAAAGATGCTCAATATCACTAGCCATCGGGGAAATGTAAATCAAAGCCACAATTAAATACGCAATTATAAAGTTGAAATGTTGGGAATAGGAGGTCACTCAGGAAGAATATGGAGCCTGAGAAGAGTTCCAAATGTGGAATCCTAGGAAACCCAGTTACCAGAGTCCAAGGAGGTGCTGAATGATGTTCTGGGCCAGTGTGCACGATGCGGGTACCTCGTGAGTAAGTGCTTCTGTCTCTAGTCCCTCCAGGGGACAATTTTGGGAGGTACTTTATATGCTGCTCAGGAGATCCTATGAAATCAAGCCTTTGTTGTTCACAGTTACAATATCAATAGCATATATGTGTATTTATTTCCCCTTTCTCATTCTTCCTGGTGATTCACTTCTCTTCCCCGGAATCAGCAACTAAATAAACTACTATACAGAAATCTTATCTCAGGCACTGATTTGGGGGGAACCCAAAATAGTTATCTGATATCAGGAATAGCTTTAGAAAGCAGACCTTTAGGATGCTATTCCGGAGCAATCACTCACTAGTCAAATAGCAACAAGGACCTATTGCTGATAGTCAGTGGGTGATTCCTGATGATAATCTGTAGCATAGTGAAACATCACAATAAAACAGACTCACCTGAGGTCGGTTAGGAAGTGGGATAGGTGAAAGGTAAAGTAGTTGCTCTAGCACCTGAGTGGTATGAGGGTTTTGATAATTTAAAGGATTGGGCACTGGCTGCGGAAATCTCCAAGAATGAAAACAACAGGCTCAGTTCAGCCATCTGTCAGTTCAGAGTGAGGCATCAAATCCAGAGGGCCTTCATGGCAGCACTTAAAGAGGTTCTCTTCTTGTGAAGCCACAGGGAAGATTTTCAAGCATGTTGAAAATCATGCTTATGTGATAGAGCTAAAGGGGGACTGAGGTGATAGAGCTAAAGGGGGACTGAGTGCACAGGTGTGACAGGTTTCTTCTGAAAAACAAGGACTCTGATAAGGAAGACCTGGGATGGGAACATTTGGATGGATAAAAGCTTGAACCTCCAGAGTCTTCTGAGTTCTGGGTCTGCAGCAGTCACTTCTTCCCCTTGTCGGAGGGTGGAGGAAAGCAGCCTTGTTTTCCCTGGAGCCTGTTCAAAGACCTGGCCTGAGGAAGATGCCTTGAAAGGAGATGCTTTTTCTTCTGAAGATCCACCCTCACCTTGTCTCATTCCTCCAGACCAGTAAGTAAAATAAGAGGGGAAGTAAGTTCTCCAGGAGGATACGGTTTACTCACTGAAAAAAATTGGCTTACATATACTGGTGAAACCAGAAGAACCCATGTGGGTTTGGATCTTGAAAGTATTGGGTCAGGGAGGACAGAACATAACGCTTGACAGGATGGTGTATATTCACATGGGAGAATTTTTGTGTAACATAGGTTCCCTGGAGAGGGTACAGACTTGGAGCTGGTATAATGTGCTGATAGGTAGCTCCTTGAAGTTTGGACACATCAATGGTCTATAGTTTAAAAAGTGGAAATTCCTGGTGGAGTCAGATGTCTCAGGGAGTCCTCTGCTTTCTCTTAGTTCAACCAAAGCAGCTTTTCTCCCACTGCTTTATCACTAGGACTTCCACATAAAGTTTCACTTAATAAGAAGCTTCCATTGCTGTAAAAAAAAAATTGGAAAAGCACTAGATTAGATGCTCTCCAAGGACCTTTCCAGCTGCGACACCATAGGACCCTGGTCAGTTAAGCTGTGGAGTCTAACTGCCCAAGGTCAAATACAGGTCTCACCTTTTCTGGGCTTTAAGACCTAGGGAAAGATACTCACCAATTGTATCTACCTAATAGAGTTATTATCTTAAGTGAGAGAAGACACATGGTACTTGGCACAGCATCTAGCACATAGTAAACATTCAAAATTTATTCTAGAAATATAGGAATGTCTAAGAAACAAATTCCTTTAGCTAGATTAGACACAGCATGGAATACGTGATGTAGTTACAGCTATACATATTTAAATAAATTTTAAAACCGTGCAGGATTTTTTATATTAAAATATTTAATATCTCCATTCTAAGTAGAGCCTTGTAGAATAACATTAGGTTGACTAGAAGAACCTGCCATTTTTATAGGTCCAAAAATGGTTGGAGATTGGCAATTTTGTTTGTTTCTACATAATATCTGGAAAAGAGCAACATTTTAGAAAAGGATGAACCTTTGTTAGGTGCAGGCTGGCCAAGGGGAGTTGGCCAGTGGTGCCCCACTCCTATGAGGAACAAAGCTGTACCTTGGTGATGATCTCTCACACAGTGTCCATGGGCTGCTGAGCAGGCCAACTTTTGTCTTGACTTCCGAACATGGGTTCCATGATAAAGAACAGAGTCATAACAAGTCAGAAGGGCTTCCTGGTCCTGTTTCTGTTGTAGCAGAACCAGTCAGCTAAGTCCTTGGGTGTCTTATTGGAAAGTCAGATGGTGACAAAATGTGCATGAGACAATGGTGTTGCTACACTCTTACCTACAGGTTCCTTGATGGTGTGAACAGCAAAGCTTAGTGTTCCTTGTCTTGGGGTAGAGTCAGAGGCATGAAAATGAGAACTCTATTGTTATCCCACACATTTATACCTCAGGATTTAATGGTGTTAAAATTTAGGTGATCTGTTGTTATTTTTCCTCATTTTGTTTTTTTTGTAGCTTGTGTACCTGTGAAAAATAACAAATTCCAGATAGCAATCTTGTAATGCTTGAACCACATACAAAGTACTTATATATACCTTCATATTGAATTTTCCCTTCCCCAGAGTTTTCCAGGTAAATATATAAACATGGGATTTGTGTCTGAAAGGCATCCTTTCCACTTAGCTCATGTGGTCCTAGGAAATGTCATAGAATCTAGAGTCATTCCCATGACAACAGGCAACTCTATTACCAAGGACACTGCTAGCTTTTCTCTTTGAGAAGGTTTGCTCTGTATTTGAGATTCAAAGCTATCTTTATTAATATTTATTTTTGGATGCATTTTGAGGCACTGTGCCTACACAAACAACTTATATGGTACATACACTTGAGATGGGAGGGCAATCAATGCCTCTTTTCCAGGGAAGCAAAATATGGATTATGTGAAGGGGCTTTGCAATGCTGTGTGATTGGAAGTTTTTGTATGGTTAGGCTGAGGAGAAGCAAAAGGAATGGGGATAGACAGAAAACAACAAACTATGCACTACTAACTGGAATATACACACATATACACAAACCTACACATGTGCTCACACACACACAGTCAACAACAGAATACAGTAGACACCATGGGATAATAAATAGCTATTCTGTAAACTTAGAGTAGAAAGGTTTATTTTCAGCCACCTTGACTATGGAATTTGTAATGGAGATGAAAGCCATAATCAGTGCTGGTGTTATTGACCTGGGTCCTTGGACCCTTTAATCAATAGAAATTGATAAGAGGCTAGGTGAGAAATTCAGGCAGGGCTTTATTGGGACTCACGAGGGAGGGAGAACAAGAAACAGGTGCCCTTGCTCACTCTGGGCGAGCTGGTCCCTTTGGGGGGTGGATTGGTGAGTTAGGCCCGAGGGGTGGTTTAAGTGGGCTGCCCACCCCTTTTGTGCTGTGTGCAGGGATCACACAGAAGTACCCTGTTTTTGGTCCTGGCATCTCAGAAGTGACAGTTGCTTTGTGCCTTTTTTGTATCTTATTGTTCATAATTACCTCAACTGTGCCTGCATGCAGTTATTTTAAGTCCCTTATAATAAATTTCTTTGTATTCTGTTGCTTGAGGAGACATTTGTCCAGGTGCAGCCCTCCGGTAAAGGGTCCCAGGTCCCAGCCTGTCTCAGTGTCTTTTCCACTGAGTGTATGTGCTATTAAAATATTAGCAGGGATCACCGTGTGGGGTATGATGGTTTTTCTGCGTCTGGACCCTCATTATCTTATTACATTTCCTATGATGTGACATAAGGGAAGCAAATAATTGGAGACATTACTAGATAAACTCTATTGATTCCATTTCGTGCCTTATGAATTGGAAACAAATGGGAAAGCCTGCACAAAGGAGAGCCTTGTTTTACGAAAACAAAAACCAACCAACCGACAACAGCAACAACAACAAACCTAATGCCTCTTCCAGCCTCAGAGGCTAGTCTAGGGTGGGACTCAAATTAAAAAAAAAAATATCTCCAGGTGATGTCAGTGTATGACCAAGACTGGTTAGGTTAATTACCTTGGAAATTATTAGCATTTTGTTTGATAAAAAATGTCTCATTTTGTGTCATATCACTCTAACATATGGGTCTACCTCCCAGTTTTCATCGATATACCAGATGTTTTAAAATATTTCAAGGTGTATAAATATATAATTGAATTAAATGCTAGAATTATCTTATTAATAGGGAAGGTACTACTCCCCTTGGACAGAAAAGGAAAGTGAAGCTTCATGCAACTAAATTACTCCAGTCATAGTTTTGACTCACAGCCTGATTCTAAAGCTGGTGTTCTTTTTGCTGTTCCATACCATATTCATCGTAAGTCAAACAGATTATATTCTAGAAACCTGGCAGCAAAAGGTAAAGGGAGGTGGCAAAATGTGAAGGGCAGTTTTGGGCATATTAAGTTTGACTGTGTCTCTGTATATGAGTTTCCCAAGGATGCTGTAACAAGATATCAGTACCACAAACTGGGTGGCTTAAAACAAATTTATTCTCTGGCAATTATAGAGCTAGAAGTTTAAAGTCAAGGCTTCTAGTAATCTCTGGCATTCCTTGGCTTGAATCTACATCTATCCAATCTTTGCCTCTGTCTTTATGTGGCTGCTTCTTTGTGCCTCTTCTCTGTCTCTGTTCCAAATTTCCTTGTTTCTCTGATAAAGACACCAGTCATTGGATTTAGGGCCCACTATGAATATGGTATGATTTCATTTCAAGATCCTTAACTAATTACATATGTAAAGACCCTATTTCCAAAAAGAGTCACACTCTGAGGTCCCAGGTGAATATTGATTTTGAAGGGACCCTGTTCAACCTATTATACTTGGCAAGTGACATTTGGAGACACCAGTCATTTCTTGATGAGGAAACTAGTACTCCTGTCTCTTGTGAGAAGATTTGCACAGAATGAAAGGAATAGGTGAAATTGGGTGGCTGAGAGGCGGCTTTTCTGGCAGCCCTGGAAGAGCACAGGCAGGTCCTGAGGAACGTTTCTAGGAAACTTGTAGGATTCCAAGTGAGAAACAGGTTACAGAAATCTTTTGCTCCCAGAGGAATTGACCACTTATGTATTGTAGTATAAGAAGACTTGTCTTTCTGCTGGTGCAAGTTGGTTCTATAGGAATTTACCGGTCATTTGGTTTTTTGCAGGCATTAAACAAGCTTTGGGGGGACATAAAGAAAAAGCTGTGGGGCCTGATCAGAGGAGTTGACCATCTGGAGTTTGAAGTAAATCTGTATTCTGCCACAGGAGCTAAAAAAAAAAAAAAAGTCTTACAGGAATATCAGTTTACTTGTCAGCTAGTGACAAGGGTTTGGGGTACAATAATACATAAAGGAAATGAGCAAAGACTTTCACCAGGCAAAAAGATCCCCGTTGAGGATTTGAGCTTCACAGTTGCAGAAGGTTCCTTCTACAAAGGATGGATTTGGACCACATGGTGAAGTGAAGTCCCTTGCTCTTTGAAATGTAAGAAAGATTCCCAGGTGTTTGTGCGTGGGAAGAAATCTGTTACTATTCCCAGGAGGAGAGGTGTTTGCTGGGAGGTAACGGAGGTAGAGAAGGTGGAATTGCCTTGGCTAGTTGGAAACACTGAGTCTGCCACAGGACTGAAAAATCCACTGAGACTTACAAACCCAACAAGGCATAATTTCACCCATAGGCAACAAGCGTTAGGTAGCTAACTGAAGCAAAGTCTCGGAGTTACAGCAGCTTATCAGAGCTCAGATATGTATCAATTGTGTTTGGGTCCAATGATCTAAAATTCGAAACCTAACGTTTTTAGAAAGAGAAAATTAATTTAAAATGTAATTTCTTTCAGCAAAAGCTTGTTAGTTGGTTGTCCAGAAGTCAGGCAAATGCAGATTGGTTCTGTGTGTCTCTGATATTCTCATCAGTCTCAAGTCACTTGTAGTTAAGAAAATACCCAACCTATCCATGTCTACCATAGTTCCCATGGTATTTCTCTTCACCCTCCCACCCCCTCATATCTCTCTCCTTGGACTGCACCCTGCATCACCTACTCATTTGTATGTGGTTTCATTTGCCTATAGTGGCATCCTGTTTTAAGATCCCTGTTAGAGACTGAGAGTAAACTAAATGAAGCAGCTGAAAATAATGGTGTTAGTTCGAGTACAGGTTTTTCCATTAGTGTATCTAGTTACCATTCAGAGTTGTTGGTGGTTCTATTTTCTTCCTAATTAAAATACATTCAGGACAAGTGATACTGAAAGGATTTGACCAGATTCACTTTGGAAGTTTTCTGTTGAAGACCCTCAAAAGACGTTCTAAATGTTGAATGTGCAAGGTAGGGGTTCTTTGATCAGTATTTTGTTCCTTTGCCTTGTAGTCCGTTGGAATGCTTATAGTATAGATGTTGGGACGTTTCCCCATGCTTCCTCAGCTTGTGGATACAAATGGGTATCACAGTGAGCACAAGAATACTTTCTGCCTCTTTCCCTCTCAGCTGACATAGGATCTGCAACCCCAGTTATTTCTGGGAGTCCACAGGGAACTTCACATATGCTCACAAACTTCTATCTCATATGGTCTCCCGTTCTAACCCCTCTCCAAGAATTTGTGCTTTGAGAGCACCGTGTAACACCGTGATTGGAACAAACAACAGCACTGTCATGATAGCGCATACAGCAGTGGTTCTATCAGTTTGTTGTGAGCTTCCTTCTGGAAACCAAAACTTAGTTTGAGTGATATAAGCTATAGTATAAGCGCAGATTTCCTCATCCAAAAGTACTTTGGCTAATTCAAGAAATAAGTGTGATATGTTTTAAGGTGCCAGGTGCATGTATGCATTTCCAGACCTCAGTATTTCATATTTTTACCTTTAAAATATGAAACAAAAACTTATTTGCCTTCTTTAAATTTAAAATAAAAAGAATAAGTTCAATATTTTAGATGTTGACTGTATCTGAGGCCAGATTGAATTTTGTATCAGGAGGAAAGTAGGCTAGCTAAAAATCACGCTGTTGATTCATGTACCTGTATTTCTCGGCTCTCCTCCAGAAGTTCCGCTGATAATATTTTCTTTTATGCTCCTCAAGGTATCTCTAGAACGGTGATGTTAGTATATAATTTATTGCTATGAAGCATTTTATTTACATTTGATCCTTATTATGTTCCTCTGGAATAGAGCCAAGGGTGTGGGTGTTGCTTCCTTTTACATTTGAAGATATTGAGGCTCAGGAAGGCGCTTGGGTGTCCAAGATCATGTAATTTGCATGTGGCAAAGCCAGGCTTTGTAGCCAGATCTCCTGGCTTCAGATCTGGCACTTCTCCCTAGGTGGCCTTTTGTGGTGTGAGAACAAGTGTCCCTTTCCCTTTGTAGTCAGTATCTGGGCATTCTTTCTAGGGGGATGGTGAGATTTGGTTGCTCTCGGCAGGCTGGCATACAAATGAGAGCACATGACAGTCTTAGATATCTGTTCCTGGTTCTCTGATTTGGAAAAAGAAAAATAACTGAGAGCCTACCATGTGCCAAGCTTCAGGCAGTTCTCACAGCTGCCCTGTAAAGTAGATATTCTCACCGATCTTTACAGATGAATTACAGATTCAAAGAGCTTTAAGTAACTTTTCCAAGGTCTCGCCTCGGGAATAGAAAAGTCAGGATTGAGATCCAGGAATGCTTGTTCTTTCCATGATGTCACAGTTGCCTCTTCCATGTGTTTTGAGGAAATTTACCAATAAAAGGAGGCAGAAAACAAGTCATGGAAAGAAAATACTGTCTTCAAGATGAGAGGAGATGGGAGGGTCTTCTCGTTATATATGAACCTCAGCAAAGGTTAGACCCCGGGCTAGCCTGACTCCAGGGCAGAGAGGTCACTACCTATACTGTGTGACTTGAGAATCCCTGAAGACACCTAAACAACCTTAAAAACCTTTCCCCCACAAACATGCTGAAAACTGTGTTTTGGAGTCCTTTCATTTTTATTTTTTTAAATAAATTAATTTATTTTTGGCTGTGTTGGGTCTTTGTTGCTGCGCGCGGGTTTTCTCTGGTTGTGTCGAGCGGGGACTGCTTTTCGTTGTGCTGCGCGGGCTTCTCATTGCGGTGGCTTCTCTTGTGGAACACGGGCTCTAGGTGTGCGGGCTTCAGTAGTTGTGGCTCGCGGGCTCAGCAGTTGTGGCTCGCGGGCTTTAGAGCGCAGGCTCAGTAGTTGTGGCACGGGCTTAGTTGCTCTGCGGCATGTGGGATCTTCCCGGAAGAGGGCTCGAACCCGTGTCCCCTGCATTGGCAGGCGGATTCTAAACCACTGCACCACCAGGGAAGCCCTTAGAGCCCTTTTAAAAATCCATATGCTTCTGGAAGGATAATACACATTCAGGTTAATTTGTTTAACCAGACATTAGTTGAGGCACCCCATGGCTGTCTGCTGGACCTCCATGGAGGTCCTTAGGGATAAAGGACACACAGCTGGTGTGTTGGAAAAGGGCTGGTGACTGAGGATGATCAGGCAGAGCAGGTAGAGGGGGCTGCATGGTGGAAGAGGAGCCGTAGCTGCCAGAGCCCCAAAGCCCCCTCTAGACTGGAAGAGACAAATGGAGGAGAGGAGATCCCAGAGGCCCATTCTTGCCTATTTTACCACTTATTCCACTGCCAGTACTGTTTACACTTGTCCCCTGATTTAATTTCCATGGAAATTCTAGTTTTCCTTCATCATTAAAAGCAACGCATTTTATTTTCATAGACTGGCATTTTAAATGTTCTGTGAATTCTGATTCATTATTTTTCCACACTCTGCAAACGGTATCATCCAACAGCAAAACACTATTACTTGATTAATAAAAGCTCACTTCAGACAGTTCATTTTTGAGAAATACCACCTCACAGTCCCTTGTTTCTATTCTTGATGTCGTAGCATACTAACTTTTTGTATTGGTATTTGGCAAAATCTTACTACTGCAGCAACTGTTCCCTGAAATTCTCCTGTTGTTAATCACAGAGCTGGCAGCCCACGTTCCTCGTGCTGCTTCTGCCCACACTCGTTTTAAGCTCAGAGCACCATAAATAGGATTCTCAGCCCCTGCTGGCTGCCTCATTATCTTCTTCTAGTTTCTTACTGCATCACACCTCTCTGGCTTCTTACAACCCGTCAAACATACCCATAATAAATGTATAGTTTCTCTTTCTGAATATAACAAGCAGTTTCTTCCTGGTAGGGCAGGTAGGTATGTGGTTTTACTCTTTAATTCGTAGCTGTCTCTTAAATCTGCCACCCAACATCTCACAGTGTGACAAGCCTCAGAAAACTTGGGCAACACGTGAAAGGCACAAAAGATAAACTAGTGAACTAGATCTCTTTGTTACTAATTAGAGGACCCAATTTCTTTTCCCATTCCTTGTGTTTCCTGCTTAACAAAATGGTGGAAGAGACCATATTTGTATTTTGTATACCGGTATTTTTCATAATAGTTCTTTTCTTAAAAGAAATGAGCATATATAACTATTTTGTCACCCTGACTCTACAAGGGCCAGGTGGTAGGACAGCATCCAGCCATGACCTCCGTCAGGGTCAGCCTCATCTGTGGAGCCAATGTCACACGCTTTCCTGGTCAGCCTGCATCTCGTGACTGAGGCAGGCAGGGGTATAAATTCCCAAGCTTCTGGGCCTGACTCAGGACATCTCTGTTGGGCATGGGACGTACTCCATAGCTCCCGTCCAAGTTGGCCAAAGCTTTGCCAAGACTTCTGTTTGATTATCCCTCTGCTCCATCCTGCTTCTTTTCCTCTGCTTTCACAGGTATTGATCCCTAATAAACTTCTTGCATTCCAACTTAGTATCTGCCTCCAGAAACCCCAACCTGTGATAGACACTGTTTATTTTAAATAAATGCACACTCCTCTGGCTTCTTGGAGTCTCAATAATAGAGATGCTCGGGCCTCTCTCAGGATGTCTAAGGGGATCCACCTGAGCCGGGTGAAGCAGTCACGGCCAGATGGGGCAGACTGAAGACAGATGGTGGGGGGGGCAAGTCCTGCAGGCTCATTCATGGGGAGGCGTGTGGCTCTGGCTCTGATGACGGCAGAGGGGTCCTGTGAAGAGGCAATCTGTGTCTTCCTACCGCCCCCAGGATTAGAGCAGTGGGGATTAAAGGACCGCAGGCTGCTATTACAGCCTGGTGTTGGAGTTTAGGGCTTTTCATGACTTCCTTTCTGTCGTGAGAATGAAGGTAGCACATTGTGGTGAAAAGTGCAGGCACTAAACTGGAGCTGGTCTGGGTTTTTAATAGCTTTATTGAGATATATTTACATACAGTAAACTACACACTTAAAGTGTTTAACTAGATATGCACCCATGAAACCACAGCAATCAAGATAATGAACATACCCATCATCCCTAAAATTTCATCTTGTCCATTTCTGATTCCTCCTTCCTGCCCTTCCATGCCCCATCCCCTGTTTCCAGGCAACAACTGATTTACACTTTGTCATTATAGATTGTTTTCTATTTTCTAGAACTTTATATAATTGGAATCATTTGGTATGTACTCTTTTTTTTCCCCCTCTGGCTTCTTTCACTCAGCATAACTAGTTTGAGATTCATTATGCTGTATGTTTCAATTATTCATTTCTTTGTATTGTTGAGTAAAATCCCATTGTATGGATTTACCAGAGTTTATCCATTCATATCAAAGGACATTTGAGTTGTTTCCAGTTTTTTGTGTGGTTTTTTTGGCAAGGATGAACAAAGCTGCCATGGACATTTGTGGGTTGGTTTTTGTGTGAGCATTTGCACTCATTTTTCTAGGGAGAGATCAGCAAACTTTTTTCTGTAAAAGGACAACTAATAAATATTTTAGGTTTTGCTGGCCATATAGTCTCTGGCATAACTCCTCAATTCTACCTCTAACGTATGACAAAGCCATGCTCATTACATAAATAAGGATGGCTGTGTTCCAGTACTCTGTTTACAAAAAATTGTGACACCTGATCTCAGGTAAATATTTAAAAGTGGAATTGATGGGTCAGTCATATGGAAAGTGCATGTTTATAAGAAGCTGCCAAACTGTTTTCAAGAGCGGCTCCACTATTTTGCAGTCTCACTAGGAACGTATGAAAGTTCCAGTTGCTCCGAATCCTTTTTGACACTTCATATGGACAGCTTTTTGTTACATTTAAAAAATTTTAGCCACTCTAATAATATGTTCAGTGGTCTTTCATCGTGGTTTTAATTTACGTTTTCTATTGGCTAATGTTTTATGTCTCATCAGTATATTTTCTTTGGTCACATGTTCAAATATTTGGTCAATGTTTTAAAAATGGGCTGTTTTCTCTTTGAGGTTTGAGAGTCCTTTATTCTGGATACAAGTTTGTCAGATATATGATTTACAAATATTGCACTCACTAGCTTGACTTTTAATTTCTTACCAAATTTTTGTAGAGCAAAAATTCTTAATTTTCATGAAGTCTAATTTACCAATTTTTTTCTATTACAGACTGCTTTTGTTATATCTAAGAATTTTTTTTGCTCAAAGCTCATGAAGATTTTCTACATTAAATTTTTTTTATAGATTTACATTTCACACTTAGATTTATGATCAACTTTGAATTAATTTTTGTATAAATTGTGAGGTACAGACTGAGGATCCAGCACCATTTGTTGAAAAGACTATCCTTTCTCCATTGAATTGCCTTTGCGTCTTTGTCTAAAGTCAACTTACCATATTTGTGCAGGCCTATTTCTGGATCTATTCATTGATCTATGTATCTGTTTTTTCATCAATATATTACTGTCTTGATTACTGGAACTGTATACTAAGTCTTAAAATCAGGTAGTGTGAGTCCTTCAACTTTGTTCTTTATCAAAATTGTTTCGGCTGTTGCTTTGCCTCTCAATATATATTTTAGAGTTGGCTTGTCTGTATCTGAAAAAAACTCCTGGGATTTTGATTGGCATTGCATTAAATACATGGATCAAGTAGGGTAGAATCAGCAGCTTAACTATGTTGAGTCTCCCGATTCATGAAGAAGTTATGTTTCATATTTATTTAGGTCACATTTGATTTCTTTCGTCAGCCTTTCATAGTTTTCCACATACAGATACTGCACATGACTTATTGGATTTACACTTAAGTGTTTCATTGTTTTGGAGCAAATGTAAGTAATATGTCTATATTTTTAAATATCAAGTTGTTCATTGATAGTATATATAGAAATATGATTGGTGTTTGTATGCTGATTTTGTATTTGTGACCTTGCTACACTTAGTTCTGGGAGTTTAGTTATAGATTCCTTGGGATTTTCTGCATCATAAACAATTGTCATATGTAAACAGAGGCTTCTTTTTCATGCCTTATCACGGCCAAGGACGTGCCATTTTTTGATGCTGAATAAGAGTGAATAGTGTGGACATTGTGCCTTGTTCCTGGTCATAGAAAGCATTGAGGCCTTGAGCATTAAGAGTGATGTTGGCTTTAGAATTTTTTTGTGGGTACCCCTTTTCAGGTATCCATTCCTAGTTTGTGAGAGTGTTCATTGTTGTTTTAATCATGAATGCATGTTAAATTTTTTCAAATGCTTTCTCTGAATAAATTGGTACTATCATGTGGTTTTTCCTTTTTTTAAATTTAATTTACACTGATTTTTTTTGTAATATTGAATCAGCCTTGAATTTCTGAGATAAACCCCATTTAGTTGTGATATAGTGTTCTTTTTACATTTTGCTGGATTTAATTTGCTAATGTTTTGTTAAGGATTCTTGCATCTATGTTAAGGCAGAATGGTCTATAGTCTTTTTTTGTACATCTTTTGGTAATGCTGCTTCATAATATGAATTATTTTCTGGAAGAGATTATATAGAATTGGTGTCATTCGCCTACATTTTTGAAAGATTTTCACTGGGTAAAGAATTCCAGGTTGCCCTTTTTTCTTTTAGTACTTCAAGATGTTTCTGTACTGTTCTCTAGCTTGCACAAGAAATATTCTGTCACTTTTACCTTTGTTCCTCTTTAAATGACCTGTCTTTTAAAATCTGTGTACTTTCAGGATTTCTCTTTATCACTGGTTTTGAGAATTTGATTGTGATGTGCCTTGTTTTCCTCATGTTTCTTTGCTCAGAATTTGGTGAGTCCCTTGATCTGTGCCGTTATAGTTTTCATCAAATTTGGAAAAAAATTGACCATTTTTTCTTAAAATATTTTCTGTCCCCTCTGCCACTTTAGGACATGAATTATCCGTATATTTAGCTACTTGAAGGTATCCCACAGTTCATGGATGCTTTTGTTTTTTAGTCTTTTTTCTCTTGGTGTTTCATTTTGGATAGTTTATATTGCTATGTCTTCAAATAATCTTTGTCCTGCAGTGTCTAGCCTGCTACTAATATCATCCAGTGTGTTTTTCATCTCAGGTATCATTAAATAGTTCAAATTGGGTCATCTTTCTATCTTCCATGTCTCTAGTTAACATGTTTAACCTTTCCTCTAATTTACTGAACATATGGAATACAGTTATAGCAACAGTTACAATGATAAAACAATATAATACTGTTTTACTGTGGATCAGTTTTGGTTGATTGATTTTTCTAATTCTTTTTTTTTTTTTTCTTTTTTTTTTGGCCACACTGTGAGGCATGTGAGATCTTAATTCCCAACCAGGGATCGAACCCACACCCCCCGCAGTGGAAGCACAGAGTCTTAATCACTGGTCCCTGGTTTTTCTTATTGTTATGGGTTGTACTTTTTTGCTCTTTTACCTGCCTGGCAACTTTCGATTGGATGCCAGACATTGTATATTATACCTTTGTGGATGCTAGATACTTTGTATCCTTTTAAATATTCTGCAATATTTATTCGACAATATTCTGCAATGCAGGTAAGTTACTTTAAAGTGGTTTGATCTTTTTGTGCCTTGCCTTTATTCATTAGAGTGTTTAGTCAAGGGTTACATCTTCCCCACTACTTTAGGCAAGAGACTTAGTTCTCTAAGCAATGTTCCATGAATTGTGAGGTTTTTCCACTCTGGCTATTGAGAGCAGGTGCTATTCTTGATTCTGTGTGATCTCTGGGCACCGTTCCCTCCGATCATTTCCATATCTCTGCCATCCCTCCTAGTCTCACCCCTGCCAGACTTCAGGTGGTTTCCTCTAATGCATGTGCTGATCAGTACTCAACAGAATACTTGAGGGAGCCTCTCTGCAGATCCTTGGGGTTTTTCCCTCTGTGTACCTATCACTTTTCCAGTATTCTGTCCTCTGAACTCAAACCACCTTTTGCGCCCTAGATTCCCAACTCTATATCCTCAACGCAGGGAGACCACTGGACTTTGCTTGGGTTCTCCAACCCTGCAGCATGGCCTATAAACTTTCTCTAGGCAGTAAACTCAGGTATTCATAAGGCTTATCTCATTTATTTCCCATCTCTCAGATATCACTGTTCTTTTTTTGCCTAATATGCAATGTCATGGGAGCCTTTGTTTCATATATTTTGTTTGGTTTTTTAGTTGTTATGTGTAGGAGGATAAATCTGGTCTCTGCTATTTCATATTGGTCAGAGGTACAAGTTGAAGGTCTGGACTCCATTCCTCTCCTATTTCCTTATCTTCTTCAACTCGCAGGTCTTGAATCCTTCCATATTCTTAGATGTGGAATTCAAAGGACTTTGTGGAAACAGCCTCTGGCCCACACCCCCTGAGAACGTGTGTCTGGCTGAATTTGGCAGGTGCCAGTCCTGCAGCAGTTCATACCTTTCTAATTTGGCCTGACACTGTGGGCTCTGACATTAGCTCTGTGGAATGGCTACCGGGCTCTATTCCCATCCAGGGCTGTGTTTCTGTTGCTGACAACCCTGTATGTTAGCAGGTTCCTATTTCGAGCATATTTTATTTTTTATTGGAATGTAAAGCTCTACTTTCTATTTTTGTGTAAATATTTTAATAATGTTTCCTAGTCAGAGTACCTCAAGGATGCCTTGACTTTACTACAGTATGTCTCCAAATTTTGCAAGAGTAAATTTTTAAAAAATTGGCCTGTAACATAAAGAGAATTTGAAGTAGAAAATATGGTGGTGCTGCCCCTGGTCTAAGAGAAGGACTCTAGACCCTGTCCCCTTATATGAACATAAGTGACTATGGCCTTCGCTGGGTACCAACCTCAGGTTCTCCTGTAATAGACACTGGCTGTTCCTGTGGCTCTGGGGCCCAGGATGACAACTGTTCTCCTGGAACGTGTCTTTAACTACTGCTTCAGGAGAGCACAGGGTGCCCATGAGCTAAACAGCAATATTTTAATGAGTGCCAAGTTTACTAAAGAACTCTAACAAAATAAAAGTAGAATAATAGAAGAAACAAAGACAGCAGTGTGTTATTCTGCTAGTGTTGCCATAATAGAGTACCACAGACTGAGTGACTTGAACAACAGAAACATATTTTCTCACAATTCTGGAGGCTGGTAGTCCAAGATCAAGGTGTTGGCAGGGTCAATTTCCCCTGAGGCCTCTCTCCTTGATTTGCAGGTGGCTGTCTTCTCTCTGTGTTCTCACAAGGTCTTTCTCTGTGTGAGGGAAACCCTGGTGTATTTCCTGTGTCGTAAGCTCTTCTTCTTATAAGGACCCCAGTCAGATTAGACTGGTATCCACCCTAGTGAACTTATTTTAACTTAAATCATCTCTTTAAAGGGCCTGTCTCCAAATATATTCACATTCTGAGGTACTGGGGGTTAGGGCTTCAACATATGAATTTTGGGGAGACAATTCATTTCCTTACAAGCAGAATATTGATTGTGGTTCTGTATGATCAGTACATGGGATTTCATTTTATATTGTATTCTTCTCTACTTTTGTGTTATGTTTGAAAATTTTCCCAATTAATAAAAGTTAAACAAATTACTAATGAAGATAAAGGGACTTGAGCTAACCTGGGGAAAAATTCTGCCCAAACAAATATTTCTTTGTATAATACTCTTTGAAAATATTGCTTTCTATTTATTGTCCTCTTGTGAAATCAACACACACACACACACACACACACACACACACACACACACACACACACACTGTAACCTTAAGCACTGTAAATTCTTAGGGCACCATCCTCCTATCCTGTCTAGAGCCATATCTCAACTGTTGCAAAACAACTTTGACAATAATAAGTAACAGTGGGAATTAGCACTTGTATAGGGTTTTGAAAAGGCATTGTGCGTATTTTTCATATATTTCTTGAGTCCCCCGAGAGGCAGGCAGTAGGAGTGATACTGTCCCAAGGTAGGAGTGAGGAGAGGAGCTTTGAGTCAGTGACTCACCAGGTCACTCAGGGTGGAGTTTGCAGTACTAGATCAAGTCTGATTCCAGCCTCAGCATCTTCCCCATGGATGTGCTTCCTTTGTGATGAAACAAAGAGTTATAGCTCCCCCATTATTTTGCCCTCTCTATATTGCAGGAGACTCTGATTGAATAATGATAGCTCTGGAGATGACACTTTTTCATTTGCTGCCAGTTTTTCTCAAATGTTACTGCTTCAAATTGGCCCTTTTTTTTTTTTTTTTTTTTTTGCGGTATGCGGGCCTCTTACTGTTGTGGCCTCTCCTGCTGCGGAGCACAGGCTCCGGACGCGCAGGCTCAGTGGCCATGGCTCACGGGCCTACCGCTCCGCGGCATGTGGGATCTTCCCGGACCGGGGCACGAACCCGTGTCCCTTGCATCGGCAGGCGGACTCTCAACCACTGCGCCACCAGGGAAGCCCACAAATTGGCACTTTAATCCATCAATACCAAAACCTACTTTCATGTTTAGCTGATTTCGTTTAACTTCTGATGTGCTGAGCCTTAACGATGTTTTTATCTTTTTGGAAAGATTGAATTTATGGAATGGACACACAGGACAGTTTTATGTTTTGTAGTATATTTTGCTTTTTAATGCAATAGGCATTATTGCCTTTTAAGTATCACCTTTGTTAGAATACTGCTTTCTCAGGTCTATTAATTATCCTGATATGAACTGAAATACTGTTCATTTCAAGGGAGGGCTGGGCTATAAATAAGGAAAATCTCTTTCATGAACTTTTTACCTTCAAATCTTCCCTCTGATAAATTCTTTCATCATTTTAGTTCAAGAAACAATTTTATATGTACTGCAAAAATTCAGAATGTTGTTTTCCCCCCACGGACTAAAATACCAATTCTCCTATCTCACATAAATGTGTGTGTGCAGTAGAATGAACTATTAGACAAAGGAAGATGAAAACTGTATTTCTCCTTTCTGTGGACTCACTGTCTCCTCTCACTCCCCATCCCAGCAAGAAGAGACCACCCTTGGTCCCTGGAGGCTGAACTCTGTCCTTTCCCTCTGCTCTTGCCCAACTTGCATGATGGCCAGGCACTGGCTGTGGCACTGGACGCTGAGTGCTGAGGCTCAGCAATGAGGGACTCTATGGCCATGGGACGTGGTGCCTATACATGTACTCAGCACCAGGCACAACACAGCAGTGCTGGGTAGCAGAGGGAATGAGAGCAGTAATGACATCCCCCATGGATGACCAAGTCTCTGTGCATTTATATCATATTCATTCACTCATTTGTTGTCTGTCTCTCTCTCCTGGTAAACGTCTCCTTGAGTATTTGTTTAATGTATAAATGATTCAATGAGTTTTTCTGGGAGCCATTAAAGCTCCCAGATCCTTAGGTGATACCAGGGAGGGCTCCAAAGCATGTTTAGTTCCAATTTATTGCCACTGTGAGGTTCCTGTTTGTGTCTCAAGCCTCAGCAGCACCCTCTCTCCTGTTGCGTCAGTACAGACCCTTTGAGTGGTCCTGGCCCTCTCTCCACTATGCCACCTCAACACATGAATTCTTCAGAAAACACTTGAGTGCAAAGACATTCGTTCACAGCTTCTAGATCTTTGTATCGTCTGGAATGTTCTTGGCTGTGTTTTGGTTTTCTATTGCTGCCTAACAGAAAACCGTTTTAAAACAATTTATCATTATCTCTCATGGTTCTATTAGTTGATGGAGCTCACCTGGGTGGTTCTTAGGCTATTTCATATGGTTGCAGTGAGATGACAGCTTTGGCAGGAGTCATCTGAATGCATGACGACTACAGGAATAGGAAACTGACACAAGAAAGAAGACAAATAATTATAACTAGTTATAACACAAAGTAGAAAAATTGGTGTAATGTATTTAACATGTAGCTCAAACTTTACATGTAGTTCAAAGTCTTTTCCACTTCTGTTGTCTCATACGTAATATGTTAATGATATTGTGAGTTATAATTAGACAAGTAGACAAATATAGAAGGTGGCTAGTTTAAGAAAGACACTTACAGGAGGGATTATTAGAGCACAGTCTTGAAGGAAGAATATGATTTCCATAAATGTAAAAAGGTGGGAGGTAGGAATCTCCACCCTGAGGGAGCAGCATGGCAAGAATCTAGAACATTGAAGTGTCTGGTAAGGGGAAAATGATCTAGGAGTTAAGAGTAAGGGATGAGGGAGATAGTTTATGAAGTGAAACTTTGAGACTTACTGATTGAAGAGAAAAGTAAACTGGAGAAATTTCTTCACAGTTACGAAGTCCTGGCTAAATCTGACATGTTCAGAGACACAGATCTGACTACAAGCCATGTCTTCATACACGTGCCTTTTATCACATTACTAAGTTGGCAAGTTTACTTCTTATTCAAAATGGCAGCACCTACACCCTGACTGGAAAAGGTTCCTTTTTCTCAGTTCATCAGGAACAGGTCCCTGAGCAATATAACAGTGTCACACATTATTTGTGACCTGGGCTGGGTACTAAGCCCAGCACAGAAGGTGAAGATCATGAAGCATTAAACAACCTTTGAAAATCCCTTAGGAAACTGTCACACTGGAGATCAACATACCATCTCTTACAGGTCCTGCAAAGCTTTGGAACAGATTCCTGTTTCTGTAATTGAGTACCAGATAAAAAAACCTGTGTTTAGATGCCTTACTCTACAAAAAGTTAAATGTTTGAATGTGGGTACCAAGAGGCTAAGGGAACAGTGGATTCACGTCTCTCAGTTGGAGACACTTAGTTCAAGGAAATCTATGTGGCTATTTCTTCTTCACGGATTCTTGTTCTCTCCCCCTCCCCCTCCCCTCCCCCTCCCCTCCCCCTCCCCTCCCCCTCCCCTCCCCCTCCCCTCCCCTCCCCCTCCCCTCCCCCTCCCCCTCCCCCTCCCCCTCCCCCTCCCCCTCCCCCTCCCCCTCCCCCTCCCCTCCCCTCCCCTCCCCTCCCCTCCCCTCCCCTCCCCTCCCCTCCCCTCCCCTCCCCTCCCCTCCCCTCCCCCTCCCCCTCCCCCTCCCCCTCTCCCTCTCCCTCTCCATCTCTCATCTCTTCTAACCACCCCTCCCTACTCCTCAGTCCCTGCTCCCTCTTGCTCCCTGTTGTGGAGCAGAAATAGGTGAATGTGTGGAAATTAAGCATGTATATGATATTCATCTTGTGATTGTAGGATCCTGCCAGGGTTCCCAGACATCCTCCTTCCCTCTAGAGCCTGGGCTGAGTATGCTCGAGAGAAATCTTGGAAGCCTCCTTATGTCTCCACCTCTTGAGTCTGACAGGCGGCCAGCCTCTCCCTCTCTGTCCTGCTCCACTTCCTCTTAGCTCTCCAGAACCACAAACAACTCACAGACCGAAGGTATCTCTAGCCCCCAAATGGGGCTCCAGCTGCAAAAATGGCCACTAGAGACCCTAAAACAGCTTCCCAGGGTTCTTAAATCGGCTTCCCCACTTGCCAAGCATTTATTGAACTCTTCATGGTGCTAAGCTCTAATAATGTGGCAAGGACACTCTTGTAAACAAGGGTTACTCACAGACCACGACTGCTCTGAAAAGTAAGAGTTTAATCCCATGCCACCAGCTTTAATATCCTACTGTACATCTGATTGTTCTGTGTATCCCTTAAATGCTTATTGTGGATATAGATGATTTGACTACTTTTGTCTCTTAACCTCCCTACTAGTTTCGTGTGTGGATGATTTCCCACCTTTACTGTATGTTGCCTTTATCAGTGAGCTTTTCGTTTTGTAATTTTCTTGTTTCTAGTTGTGGTTTTTTCTTTTTCTTTCAGTTATTGGATTCTTCCTCTGTTTGGTTCTTTATATTTTCTAACTCTCTGTTTAAAAAAACTTCTAACTTCTCTCTCTGTGCGTTCATTCTGCTCCTGAGTTCTTTGATCACCTCGACAATCATTACTCTGTACTTTTTCTCAGGTACTGCCTATCTCCACTTCACTTAGTTCTTCTTCTGGGGTTTTATCTTGTTGCTTTGTTTGCAGCATATTCCTCTGCTGCCTTATTTTATCTAAAGTTGCCCTTTGTATTTTTATGTATGTGTTAAGTTGGTTAGGTATCTCGACTTGGAGAAGTGGCCTTCTGTAGGAGACGTGCTGTGCATCCCAGCAGTGCACTCCCCTCTCATCTCTCAAGCTATATGCTCTATGGGTTCCCCCTAAGAGAGCTGCGTGGGTCCTTCTGTTGTGGCGGGCTGACTATACGGGTGGTCTGGTAGGCTTCGTTTGCCCCTAGTCCGGTTGGTTGCCAGGCCCTGCCTTGTGCAGATGTTGCTGGTTAGCAGGGCCTGGTCATGAGGTGGCTGGCTGCAGACCCCTAGGGGGCCCCGGGGCCAGTGCTGGCTCCCTGGTGGGTGGGATCCAGAAGACCTGGGTGAAGCCAGGTCGTAAGATTAGCGCTAGACTACAGGCAGGCAGAGCTGGTGTCAGATCGCTGGGGGGCATAGCGGGGAGTGGTGGTTTGCGACACAGTTGGGTATGCGATCTGGGGTGTCCTGAAGCTTGCATTGGCATGCTAGTGGGCAGGGTCGGGGACCAGCTGGTCCCAGGGTAGGGTCTGGCCTGCTCTGGGGATTGTGGTTTTCTTGTGTCTGGTGTCTGCCCCTTGGTGGGTGAGGTTGTGTCTAGAGGCTCGTGCAGGTTTCCTGTCTGGAAAGGCCTGTGCCTGCCCACTGGTGGGCGGAGCTGGATCTTGGGCCTCTGGTGGGCAGGGCCGTGTCTAGGGGCGCGTCTAGAGGTACGTCTAGAGGCAGCGGCTGAACTCTGGAAGTCTTTAGGCAGCCTCTTTGCCGAGGGGTGGCCCTGTCCCAGCCCAGTTAGTTGTTTGGCCTGAGGTGTCCTAGCACTGGCCCCTACAGGCTGAGTCTTGGCCTGTAGTGACAGGGAGGAACCCGCGATGGCGCCACCCTCACCAGAAAGCTCCCAAAGGTGGCCGCCGCCAGTGTCTACGTCCTCGGTGTGAGCCGCAGCCAACCCCGTCTCTCCTGGAGACCCTCCGTGACCAGCAAGTAGGTCTGGCCCAGGCTCCTGTCAAATTACTGCTTTTGCCCAGCGTCCAGGTTTGCATGAGGTTTTGTGTGCACCCTTTAAAAGCCAAATTTTTATTTCCCCAGGGCTCCCAAAATTAGGCCCTGCTGGCCTTCAAAGCCAAATGCTCTGGAGACTTATCTTCCTGGTGCAGAACCCCTGGGCCGACAAGCCTGATGTGAGGCTCAGAGCTCTCATTCCCATGGCAGAATATCTGCACTCTAATGGTTCCCCAGTCTGTGGGTTGCCCACCCTGGGGGGGTATGGGATTTGATTATGTCACGAGCCTGCTTCTCCTACTCCAGTCGCCTGGTGGTTCCTTCTTTGTCTTTAGTTGTAGAAGGTCTTTCCTGGTAGCTTCCGGTTTTCTTCATCAATGGTTGTTCTGCAGATCGTGGTGGCTTTGGTGTAGTCGTGAGAGGAGGTGAACCCAGGGTCTTTCTGCTCCACTGTCTTGGCCGATCTCCCCTCATGCCAGCGATCTTTGCACCCTAAGACACACATAGAAAAAACATATTTGTATCACACACCTGCAGTGCTATATGGTAGCTTTCTCTAGACTGCTATCCTCCCAACCTCACCAGGACCAACCCTGTGAATTTTAGGGAAGGAGAAAGAAAGAAGATTCATGCCAGCCTCGGTCTCCAGGCTGGGCCTTGTCCTGAAGCCCCGTGTTGCCCATCTCTGTGATGGTCTTTGGCATATGTTTTCATTATAGGTTGTTTACTTTCTGTTCTTTTAATCCTCTAAGAGTAGACACACCCCAGGCCATTTCTCCTGTCTGCATACCACCTTAATCTCTGTCCCCTGCCCTGTTGCAGGGTGTCCACCCTTGCCTATCTCGCGGGACCAATAACCATCATGGGGGGAACACACACGCTTGCTGGTGGGGGATACAACATGGGGAGGCTAATGTCTGTGTAGGTGGGAAGGAATTAGGAGCTGTTGGAATCCATTATCTCCCATTTTCTTCCACGATGATAGAGACATTGGACACTACCACTGTTTCAAGCTAAGACTACTTCAAGGTTTTCGTCCTCCTTTCTTGTAGCACTTGCTTTGGGAAGCGAGAAAATGGTCCACGTTCTCTCTTCAGCCGTTCATGCCCATTTCCATTGATGCTGCAGGCCAAGCAATAAATAACTCTGACTTTCTCTTTGTCCGCTTTCTCAATATCCTCTGGCCTTTAGCATGTCTACAATTGCCTCTGGTCTAAGTTACTAAAAGGAGACTTTTTCTCAGCATTCTAGGTCCCCCACAGAGCTTATTCTTATTGTAAAATTACACACCCACTGCTGCTGTTGTAGTTGTTTATCATATTTTGTCATCTGGATTATTGCAATAGTTTTCTAAGTGGTCCTCTGTTCTCATTAGCCTCAACTCCCTCTCCCTGTATGAAGCCATCAGCAAAAAGTGGCTTTCAGAAAAGGAAATCTGATCAAGTCAGATCCCTGCTTAAAATCTTTCATGAACTTTCCTGGCTTGCAAAATGAAGTCTTCCCTCCTTTAAGTCTCTGTGTAAATAAATGCCTTATGAGAGAGGCCTCCCCTTACCAGCCTATCTCAAGTAACTTCCACTCGTGACTCTGTGTCTCCTTACACTGGTTTATTCTCCTTCTTAGTACTTATCACCACGTGCTACATTATATGTTTATTGCCTGTCACCCTCCACTAGGATGTAAGCACCATAAAGAGTGTCTGCCTCTTTTATTCACTGCTGTGTGCCAGCATGTACTAGGTGTTCAATACATAGTTGTTGAATGAAAATTAAGAATAGTTCTCACAGTCAGTTTACCACTCACACTGAGAGTCTCTAGCTCTGCTGCATGCTCCCCCCACCCCCTTACTGCCTTCTGCACACACAGAATATACCATGTACTTTCAGATATCTATAGTTCGGGGCAAATTTTTACCTTTGCCTGGGCTTGTCTTTCCTTCCTCAACATCCCCAATCCAACACTTATGTGGATTCCCACCATCGAAGGTGAAGCCTGACATCACCTCTTCTCTAAACACCTCTTGCCACCTACGCCTCAGTCTCAGCCAAACACCCTCACTCCTCCCACCTGGGCAGAATATTACTTCCTTTCTGTTCCTTTGGCATCTGGAACAGAGTTTTCCTTTCCTGTGGAACACTACCGTTATCTGGTTGTTTGGAAGGCAGCAGGGAGTGTTGGTTACGTGTGGGATCTAGACTTGGATTGCTAAGGTTTAAGTGATGGCTTCACCATTTCCTGTGACTTTGGGCTTGTTGTGTAATCTGTTTTTCAGTGTGCTCAATGATTAAAATGAGAAGAATAATGGTAACTATATAGCGAGGAAAGTATGGCACATAGTAAGCGCTCAATTAATGTTATCAGTGATAATGACACTGTTATTCTCCTCTATGACTGTAAGGGCATCTTGGGCAAACATTATTTTCTTTCTTCGTGTCCACCAAAATTTCTGTCCTCAAGGAAACTAATCAATACTCTTTCTTTCTCTCTTTTATTTTCTCTCTCTCCTTCTTCCTCCCTGTCTCTCTTGTCTAACACAAACTATTATTATCTACCCTGGTTCAGGAATCATGTTAGGTGCTATTTGCATATTCATAAAAAAAGAGTTCCATTATAGGCAAAAAGAATGTTAATAGAGGCAGAAATAAAGTTCGGTATTTTGAAAATTGTCTTTGTGGATGAGATACCACATAGATAAGTTTTGAAAGAAAACTAGAATAGAGATTGAAGTCATTTAGAAAGTGAAAACTATTATTTTGTAGTAATAGTTTAAAGGACATATTTAACATGAAGTGACAAAAATATTATAGACAAATACAATTTCATTTTTAATATCTTGGGTCTCTGAAGAAATCTCACATGATTGTAATTTAAGACCTACTGACTCTGAGTATGTGTTGGAATTTATTTTTGATTCTAGTTAAGGCTAATTTCAGACAACATTTCAGCAGCAATTGGATAACATGGAACTTCTGGTTCCCTTTCTTTGTACTTGCGCCCACCTAGCTTTCAACTTAATCTATCCAAGTAGTTTTACGACCTTTAGAAAATGTGTTCTGCAATGTCTCCTTATTTATTAAAATCTTTAATGATTTGGTCTTTATTTCTCACATCTTTAATGAGTGGGAATAATTTTTAAATCTACTGTAGACTCTTCCTTATAGCTCAGCATCTCGTGTGTGTGTGTGGTAAAAAAATAAAAGACGTGGTAATGTCTCTGCTACATACTAGCAACTTGATCTTCGACAAATTCATCAACCTCTCTAAACACTGATTTCCTTATTTGAAAATTGGGGCTAATCATACTTACCTCACAGAATTAGCTTTTTGGAGAAGTAAATCTACTCATAAACATAAAGTGCTTAACGCAGTTCCTGACTTGAAATGCAAACAGTTCAAGAAAGCTTGAATCCTCATTGACTGTGGGAAACAGTGTTACGGCTCAGAATGGTGGTATCAACTGTTTATCCTTCATAGATGACTTAGTTTTATTAACTTTCTTATCTAGCCTCATTCCAACCCTCCTTCTTTCCAGCTGGCTTCAGTAACATTGTCAGAAAAAACTAGAGACAGACCTCGAGGGGAGGAGGGAGAGCATGTTCATAAAAAGCCCAAAAGTTCTTTGCATAAGTGATGGGCCCTAATTTTGTTCTGCCCTCATCTATGATGTCGCTTGTTTGTAAATTTTTGGAGAATAGGCACCATATCTTATTTGGATTCCTTATTACCTTCACCTCATTTTGCAGCAGGACATATATTAGAATAGTAACTACGATCTGCATCTACACAATGTTTTTTTGTGTGTGTGTTTTTTTTTTTTTTTTGCAGTACGCGGGCCTCTCACTGTTGCATCCTCTCCTGTTGCGGAGCACAGGCTCCGGACACGCAGGCTCAGCGGCCATGGCTCACGGGCCCAGCTGCTCTGCGGCATGTGGGATCCTCCCGGACCGGGGCACGAACCCGTGTCCCCTGCATCAGCAGGCAGACTCTCAACCACTGTGCCACCAGGGAAGCCCCTACACATAATGTTTTAAGGACCCTGTCATGATGGGAGTGCACTGATAGGGTATCTCACTAGCATGAGAGTCACTTAAGCCTCTTAGCTTCAGCAGTGTTGTGAAAAGTGGAGGAGTCAGGACTGGAAGGAGGGTAAAGCAATGCCATTGCCGGCTGTCTCCTGCTCCGTTCCTTCCTTGCTTACCAGTAGATTTTAGGAAGAGTGAGAATGAGGAGGAGACAAACCGATAGGTGCCAGCAGAGAAGTTATTCTAGGCATTTCTATAGATTCAAAAAAGAGTAAATGAGTGAAATGAAATAAAGCTGCTAAGAGGACAGAAACATGTCTTTCTTCCATCTCCAGTCCTGGCTTTATCTCACACACTTGAATACATACCAAAGGCAGGAAGCTTGCTCTTACATGGTGAAATCTCTTTGGTTAAAATAGCCAAAATATTTTAGTGTGTTATTCCCTCTTAGTTAGCTAATTGCTAGAATCACAATTTCTTAATAGTTTTAATCTAACGTCGGTGGTAGAGTGTCAGTGATATTATACAGACTCAGTATATTTAGTAGGGTTATAAATGATAGAAATTTGCAGAAGCAAGTACGAAAGTTTGATCACAAAGCCCATATCATTACTGTAAAAAGAGCAGCTGGGCAAGCAGTGCCAAGGAGATAACCTTGTGTGATCTGTTGTACACATAAGCTGATCTGTATCCAGCAGTGCTTTCAGGTCTTTAGGTATCAGATAAGACTTTTATTCAGAAGGAGTAAAGTGTACTGTCAGTTCTGTAGTACAAGGAACAAACATGGATAGCCAAAGAACTGAGACCTTCTTTCTCAAAACTGATCATTGCTGTGGTGAAGATTACTAATTATCCACTAAAACTGTTTTTGTTTTTCTACTGAACATGTGGCTGGACTACATTTCCCATGCTTCCTTGCAGTTGGGTACACCCATGTGATCATCATGGAAAGTGAGTCGAAGTGAATCTGCCCACTTCACCTGGGACCCAAGGCAGCTGACGATACTCCTCTATGTGCTCTTCTCTTCTCGGTTCCCTTCTCCTCTCTGTTCCCCTCTTCTCTGTAATGGTCAGTTCTATGTGTCAACTTGGCTAGGCTATAGTCCCCGGTTATTCAATAGAACACTAATTTAGGTGTTGCTGTAAAGGTATTTTGTTGATGTGATTAATATGAGTTAACTTTAAAAGAGCTTATGCTCAGGATGGGGCTGATCCAATCAGTTCAAAGGCTTTAAGAGCAGAATTGATATTTCCTTGAGGAAGAAGAAATTCTACCTGGGAACTAACGCTTCAGTTTCTGTCTGGGAATTTCCAGCCCACCCTTTGGGAGAGACTGTGCTATGGATTTTAGACTTGCCTAGCCAGCACCCATAGTCACATAAACTAATTCCTTGCAATAAATCACCAGATATATATATTGTCCTACTGGTGCTGTTTTTCTGGTGGGATCCTGCCTGATACATCCTATATGTTCTTTTCTCCTCTATGCACCTCCTCTCCCATGTTCTCTTCTCCTTTTCCACTGGCTTGAACCTATGGTGATCCAGTTTTGTCCCTGTAGATAATGACACTATCCCCAAGAGTGAAGGAGCACTATGAAGGGAGGTACTTGGGTCCCTGAATGTCCACATGGAAAAGAACTGCCCTGCCAACCTGGACAACTGACATCAGAACTGTTATATGAGTGGAAAATGAATGTTTTTGTTCTTTAAGCCATTCTCCTTCTGAGTCTCTTTGTTACAGCTCCCTACCTTTCCCCCCAACTAATACGATTACCATTTCAAAAGTACTGTTGCTTTTTGCGTTCCTATTTATGGATATTAACATGGCTGAGACTCTGATATCAGTCTTTACATGGGGTATTTACATAGGTTTTGTCTGTGGTCAAACCAAACTTAGTCTGTCAGACACTCAGCAATGCTTGAGTGCTAACTTATACCAAACAGTCTGGAAATACCCCAGCATAAAAATTAGATGACGTCACTGCCATCACTGAGTCCAAAGCAGTAGCAGATGGAAGCTCAGAGTCCATAACCTGTTCAAGGAACAGGAAGATGTTCAGCATGGTAGAGGACTGAGTACCATACAGGATGGGCCTAGAGAGATATGCAAGAAACAGATCATATAGGGCCTTTTAAGCCATGGGAAGGTATTTGGGCTTTATCTTCAGCATAGTGGAGGAGTAACGTGATTCTATTTGCAGTTTTCCAAGATTGATCTGGTGGCACTGTGGAGAATGGATTAGAAAAAAGCAAGAGTGTAAGCAGGGAAAGCAGCTAGGAGGCCATGGCAGTAATCCAGCCAGGGCATAGAGAAAAGTGGTTTGATTCCAGAGATCACTTGATGATTGGCCCTGCCTGATAGAGGAGAGGAAGGACTCAAGATTGGCAGATTTCCCTTTGAGGTAATTAAGCTGATGAGGTAATCACTAAGGGATCAGAGCTGGAGGAGGAGGTGGGGGGGAGGGGGAGGGGAAGAAGAAGATGAGCTTGCTTTTTGTCTGCTTGAGTTTGACAAAGCTATGGAAGCAGTTAGGTAAACGGGTCTATATTAGTTCAGGTAAATACTGTTAGCTGCTCAAACAGATAACCCCTTAGTAGTTTAACACAATACAAGTTTATTTCTCACTCAAAAGTACAATGTGGGTTGGAGTGGTGGGATCTAATCTGCTCCATAAAATAATTCAGACTCTTTCTATCTAGGTCTTTCTTCCAGATACCTGGCATTCTTTCATTTACCTGGCAGAATAAGTACTGCACATGGTGGGGCTGGGGGTTATGGGTTAGGCCTAGGAGTGGAAAATATCACTTCCTCTCATTTCTACTGTCTAGAACCCATCATATAATCACTCTGAACTGCAAAGGCGGCTGAAAAATACATTTTAGCTCTGTGCCCATAAAGAACAGGAGAATTCAGATATTGGTGAACATCAACAGTCTCTAGCAAGGTTTCTGAACCTGAGAAAGAATGGGGCAGAAATATATAGTTAACAGTTATTTGGTTAAAAATAGTATTTAAAATAATGAATGCAGAAGAAATTGCCAATGTAAAATATATAGGAATGGGCAGAGGATTTAGGATAAAAATGTTGAAGAATATTAACCTAAGGAATGGACAAAGAAAGAACTCAAAAAGGACATTGAAAAGCAGAGCCAGAGATGTCAGAGTATAGTGTCACAGAATCTAAGTGAAGAGAATATTTCTAGGAGGAAATGATCATCAATGTCAAAGGATTGTCTGTAAGGTACGGATTAGGGAGGACATTCCTGCCCTTGGCCGGAGGTATTAGGGGTCGAAACTATACTTTAGAAAGTAGTAGAACATTTGGGAGTTTATAAGGCAGAAGCAGTGAAGGCAGCAGATTAGTGAACTCTTTCTAGAAAATAGAAGCAGCAAACACATAGGAAATACTTTTTAAAAAGATATCTGTCATATTGTGATTTATAATAAGAAATATTTATTTGGTCTTTGTTCCTGGCACAGAGCTCCTAAAACCCTTGGAATTTCCTAAGTGGTGAGAGCCAGAAGATGTCTTTTGTTATGCTAAGGGAGATGACTTTGGGACACCCACCCCCCACCTAAGGATGCGGGCTGGTTGCCAGGAGAACCAGCCATGTGGTTAGAAGATGAGAACTTTCAGTTCCAGCCCCCTGACCTCTGGGGAAGAGACAGCAGCTGGAGGTTGAAATCATGCCTATGTAATGAAGCCTTCAAAAAAACCCCAAAGGAGGGGATTTGGAGAACTTCCAGGTTGGAGAGCATGTGGAGATCTGGGGAGAATGGTGTGTCTGGAGAGACCATGGAAACTCCCCAACATTCCCCACACCTTGCTCTATGCACTTCTTCCATTTAGCTGTTCCTGAGTTTTATCCTTCTATAATACACTGGCAATCTAGTAAATAAAACGTGCTTCTGAGTTCTGTGAGCTGTTCTAGTGAATAAATGGAACTCAAGGAGGGGGTCATTGGAATCTTCAATAGGTGCTTAGTGAGAAGCACAGGTGGCAACCTGGACTTGTGATTGGCATCTGAAGTGCTGGGGGTGAAGAGCGGTTTTGTAGCACTAGCCCTTAACCTGCAGGCTGCTGCTCTCTCCAGATAGAATTGACTTGAATTGTTGGAGAACTGCTTGGTGTGAGGAAAACAAACCCACGTGTTGTAACTGGCGCTCAGGATTGTAGTACCATTTACCGTCGTATTAAATATTTAGTAACAAATCTAACAAAGAATTTGCTCAGCCCTCTCTTTCTATTCTCCATCTGCAGTGTCCCATATGGGTCTAGAGGGTTTTGATTTATAGAAGGGCATGCAAATTAAGTTGGTTCAATCAGAACCAATATGGAACGTTGGTGGAGTTTTTGGAAAAGAGCAGTTCTTTTTTAGGGGATAGCAGAGACTGTTGGCTGTATGCTTGGAGCTTCATGCCATGAGTGGAGGACTTGTCTTGCAATAAAGTCAAAACAGAGGAAGCTGAGAGATGGGCAGAGACCTGACATTTGAGCTCCTGGGTCCATCCAGCTTAAAAATCTACTCTCGAGCTGTTCAGTTACACAAGTCAATATGTTCCATTTTATTTCCCTTTAAGCTAGTTTGAATTGAACTTATGCTCCTTGCATTAAAAAGATCTTCACTTATAAATGCATCAATAAGATTTGGCTGATATAAACAGGGGACAAAGATGGAAGGGAATATGTTCCTTCCTGAAGAGAATTACAACTTGACTGTCAGACTTTGTGTATTGACAGTGTAGGTTGATTTAAAAGAACAACAAGAATTGCCTTTCATCTTCAACTATCTCTATGCCAGCCCATTTTGGATATATGCCATCCTGTGATTAGGAATTTATTATTTTAAGATAGTCCTTTCCAAGTGTATTTTATTCCTTTATATTTTTATTTCATTTCACTATTTTATTTTGTTAGGTTATATTATTACTTTGGGTTTTCATTTTATTCACTACTTATGTTTTAACAGAAGAAGCGTCTTGAAATTAACCTGCATAGAGTCCCAGTGTATATATTGAAAAATATATGCGATACTTTTTCAAACTGTGATACTTTGGTAACCAAGAGAATGATGAGGCCTAAAACACCTCCATCTAGACCTGGAGCCCATAACATATAGTTTGAAAACCACTGGATTAAGGCTCAGAAGTCTCTTAGGTCTGTTTTTTTCTTATCAGTTAAGCATAAATTTTTGTCTTATAGAATTTAAATATACATAATAAAAGTAAGTTTGGGGCTTCCCTGGTGGCGCAGTGGTTGAGAGTCTGCCTGCCGATGCAGGGGACACGGGTTCGTGCCCTGGTCCGGGAGGATCCCACATGCCGCGGAGCGGCTGGGCCCGTGAGCCATGGCCGCTGAGCCTGTGCGTCCGGAGCCTGTGCTCCGCAACGGGAGAGGCCACAACGGTGAGAGGCCCGTGTACCGCAAAAAAAAAAAAAAAAAAAGTAAGTTTGAAGTCAGTGAGAAAATGACTTACTCTTATTACCTTCCCCAGAAGACATTCCTTACCTTACTCATACATGCGCCTGGTCCCACTCCTTGATGAAGAAACCACTTTCAACATTTTTAGCTATTGCTACTGATATTAATTCCACATTTTAAAATGAAATGCTTAAATCGCCACTTCCTTTAGTTCTTAATTATAGACATCATTTGTTGAATTCTACTAGTGGACAAGAATTTAGCTTCTATATAACCATCACTTCTAATCCTTTTCCACCCATCTTCCCAATATAGTTACAACACAGTAACTCAACAGCTAGTATGTGTTTGAATTATTTTGGCTATTTAATTCTCTGCTAGTCAGATACTGTACTCTTATTATATTTTTCATAACTGCTTGCTTTCCCTGCACTTAATAATGGTTTCAGTTTTTTTCCATTTGCTTAGTTTTCAAAATAAATTATGCCTGTTATTAATTAGGCCCCAAATTCAAATAGCTCTGTCAACTCCTGTCAATATAATTTTCCAAATGGTCAACTAACTGGTCATTTCTCCCTCCTTCCCACTCTGCTACCACCCGATCTCTCCCTGCAGAGCCATCTCTTCTCTTTTTCCGGTCTATAGTGGATGCTCTTATGACCTACTGCACAGTTATCTGGGGACTTCTTTCACCATTCTCTTAGAATTTCTCTCTGTTGATTGCCTGTGTGTTGAATCTCCTGTATACTGGATCTCATATTGTTTCTTTTCTAAATTCATTTGATTTGCACATAGCTTCTTGGTAGTTTTCTGTAGGAG
The DNA here is from genome assembly GCF_059928025.1 of Delphinapterus leucas. Lineage (NCBI taxonomy): Eukaryota > Metazoa > Chordata > Mammalia > Artiodactyla > Monodontidae > Delphinapterus > Delphinapterus leucas. The sequence goes on along the minus strand of NC_143136.1, from coordinate 37,311,301 downwards.
GTTCACAGAAATTAATTTAAAATCTGTACATGTTTGACAATGTTTTTATTCTATCTGTTACTCAGTTGATAACTTGGCTGAGTATAGAATTTTAAGTTGAAAATAATTTCCCTCAGTCTTCTGGCATTGCTTCATTGTCTTCTAGCTTCTAAGGTTGGTAATTAAAAGCCTGAATAGACCTGTTCTTTCCTTGTGTAAACATTTAAAATCCTCTCTTTATTTCTGGGTTTTGGGAGACAATTCTCCCTGTGTCTCTTGTATTTCTACATGTCTTGTGAACTGAGGCACTGATAGCCTTTTGTTCTGAATTATCTTTTCAAAGACATTTGTATAGAAAACAGCCTTGGAAGATATAGTGTCTCTCTCTTTAACAGAGGGTGTATTTGGTTGTCATCTAACATATTAAGGCGGTGTTTCCCTCTGTGCAAAGTTTGGGCAGCTTTGCTTGTAGCCTACTATAAAAGAATTGGGTTTCCCAAGCTCAGGGTTTCTCAGCTGTGACATAAACCCACAGCATGTGCAACATCTACCTGGGTTGCTCTGTGTTTCCCCCATGGGACTTATGGAGTGAGGAGAACCATGTGAATATGAAATGCATCCTGCTTGTTGTATTAAAGTCTTTTGTCTCTAATCCAGGAGGATCTCTTCTTCTGCCAGAACCTATGAAACTCTGGCAGGCTTATTTGTTTGCTTACAAATTGGATAAAATTTCAGACCCTTCATAGTTATTGACAGTGGTGATTGGCTATGAGCCTTTTTCATTTATTTTAGGGGCCCTTGGTGAGGTATTTTGTGTTCTCCAGAAATACAGAACCAATAAGGTAAACATATACATATACACGTGTGTGTGTGTGTGTGTGTGTAATACAGAATTGGCTCACACTATTATGGGGGCTAAAAAGTCCCAAGATCTGCATTTGGCAAGCTGAAGACCCAGGAGGGCTGATGTATAATTCTAGTCCACTTCAGAAGGCCTGAGAACCAAGATGGTCGATGGTGTGTATTCTACATAAAATTAACTGCCACAAATCCAGCCCTTGTCAACTTGGCACCCAATGCATCTTCTTAAACCATATTAATCCCCAAGTAAAGATAATAACAAGGTCATAATTCCACCTAACATGATACAACTATCCTGCATACAACCAAAATGCATGTACCCCTTTCCCAGAAGAGGAGGAAAAGTCCATGAATGAAGTTTACTCTTTGATGTCCTGTAACTTGAGTACTATGATATAAAGTAAGTACATTTTATTATACTGTACTTTTATGGTACAATATATTACATGATAAGGGAATAAGAGAAGGAAGAAAACAAAGATTTTGCTTAATATATACACACACATATCTATAACAAAATAAGGAGAAAATACTTATGACAATTACAGTCCTCATATCTGTAACTGGTCATGTGGTTGTAGCTGGTATTTATAACTATCTTCTTCTACTATCCATTCTATATTCCTTTACCCTTCAGCAAGCATCTCAGTTGGTTGTCATTCTTTACCTGGTGGGGTAACACAAACCTTTATTCCTGAAGGGTGTGGACCTAATAGTGGGACACACTATTAGGGGACTAATAGTCCTGCCTAGATTGAGTTATTGTAGTTTTCCACTGACACTAATTAACTCCATTGACATTAAGTTTTCCATTGACATTAATCATAGGGCATAGTGATACTAAGAGATGTCTTTAGTGGTCTCCTGTATTCCAGACATACGCAACATTACCTCCATTAGGGAGTAGTAGTCTCGGGTCCTCTGTGGTAGTCTGGATCAATCACCCCAGCCAGGATAATAACTCCCTTCTTTGCCTGTTGATTCAGAGACATGAAGAGCCCGAAGTGGCCAGGTAGCAGTCTTAGCTCCCAGTCCAGTGGAATAATTGTGTCTCCTGAAGGAAGCATCCCTTGTTTTGGAACTGAGACCTCTAAGCCAGCAGAGCATAGAGTCATGGAGACCGGAAGCACAAATTTTGTGGGTCACTAGGGGTAATAGTGAGTGGTACCACTCCCATTTCTACCCCTTGATTCTTAACTATGAGAGAAACAGAATCATTTCTGGATACTGATTTAGAGCATATACAACCTTCTAGAGAACCTTGCACCAGCCCTGCAAGATATTACCTAGCTGGTGCTGTAACCAATTCTTCAAAAGGCTATTCCATGGTTCCATCAGGCCAGCTACTTCAAGATGGTGGGGAATATGGTAAGACCAGTGAATTCCATGAGTGTGGGCTCATTGCTATACTTCTTTTGCTGTGAAGTGAGTTCCTTGATTAGAAGAAATGCTGTGTGGAATACCATAACAGTAAATAGACATTCTGTAAGTTCCTGGATGATAGTTTGGGGTTGCGTGTAGGGAAGGCAAATTCATATTCACAGTAAATGTATGTCCCAGTAAGAGCAAAATGCTGCCTCTTCCAGGATGGAAGTGGTCCGGTATAGTCAACCTGCCAGCACGTAGCTGACTGATCACTCCAAGCAATAGTGTCATGTTGAGGACTCAGTGTTGATCTCTGCTGCTGGAAGACTGGTCACTTAGTGGTGGCCATAGCCAGGTAGGACTTGGTGAATAGAAGTCCATGTTGGTGAACCCATGCATAACCTCCACCCTTGCTACCATGGTCACTTTGTTCATGAGCCCACTGGGTGATGACCGGGTGGCTGGGGAAAGAGGCTGACTGGTATCCAAAAAAATGGGCCATCCTAATTTCTTGATTATTAAAATCATCCTCTGCTGATGTCACCCTTTGGTGAACATTTACCAAATGCTTTATGGGACACACATATCTTCATGTCTTCTGTCCGTTCTGAGAGGTCTAGCCACACATCTCTTCCCCAAATTTCCTTGTCACCATTTTTTTCCCTATCATATTCCTTTCAAATCCCTGACCATCCAGCCAAACCATTGGCCAAAACCCACAAATTGGTATATATCAGTAATTACACATCTGGCCAGTTCCCCTTCCGAGCAAAGTGAACAGTGAGGTGCACTGCCCCAAGTTCTGCCCACTGAGGTGATCTCCCCTTACTACTCTTTTTCAGGGATGTCCTAGAAAGGGGCTGTAGTGCTGCAGCTATTTGCTTTTGAGTGGTACCTGCATACTGTGCATACCCGCATACCTGTCAACCAGGTGCCAGTCTTCTCTTCTTCTGTCAGCTGATCATAGGGAACTGCCCATGAGGCCATAGGTGCAGGCTGGGAGAGAAAAGGCACTGGAGCAGGAGTGTGGACCGTGGGTACTTGGACTATTTCTTTATGTAACTTGTGGCTTCAGGACCTGCTTGGACCTGATTGGTCCTCCAATTTTTCTTTTAATCTATTGTATCGTATTCAGATGTCTTTGTCTTTATGTCCTATTTTCTAGGGTTCCTTGAATTGATCTTCCAGTACTTCTTTATTTTCTAAATTAAACTTTTTCTTTTGAGATAATTATAGACTCATATCCAGTTGTAAGAAATAATACAGGGAGATCCTGAATACTCTTTATCCAGTTTCCCTCAATGATAATATTTTGCAAAACTGTACTACCGTATCATAACCAGGATACTAAAACAGTCAAGTAGAGATCTCTTCCATCCCTACAGGCATCCCTCATCTAGGCCTTTTAGATATATATAGCCACACCAACTTGCCTTCCCCACCCCATCCCTAATTCCTCACAACCAGTAATCTGTTCCTCGTTTGTATAACTTTGTCATTTTAAGAGTGCTATAAATGGAATCATACATTATGTAACCTTTTAGAATTGGCTTTTTTCACTTCGCATAATTCCCTCCAGGTTCATGTAATTTGTTTAGTTTATCAATTGCTGTTCCATATTATAGCTGAGTAGTATTCCACAACATATTTGTCTAATCATTCAACTGTTGAAGGACATCTGGGTTTTTTCCTGTTTTTGGCTATTAAGAATAAAGCAGCTGTGGAAATTCATGTACAGACTTTTGTTTGAATGTAACTTTTTCATATCTCTGGGGCAAATGCACAAGAGTTCAGTTGTTGGATTACATGTGTGGTAGTTGTATATTTAGTTTCATAAGAAACTATTAAACTGTTTTCCATAATGATGTGTCATTTTACTTTCTCACCAGCACTGTATGAGTGATCTAGTTTTTCTGCATCTTCCTTGGCATTTGATATTGTCACTATTTTTTATTTAATGCATTCTGATAGGTATATAGTGGTACCTCATTGTGGCTTTAATTTGTATTTACCTGATGTCACATGATGTTGAATATCTTCTCATGTGCTTATTTGACATCTGTATATCCTCTTTGGTGAAACGTTCGTTCATATTTTTTGCCCATGCTCTAGTTGAATTGTTTTTTACTGTTGAGTTTTTACCAGTGTGTATTTGTACTTTTAATTTTTGCTTTCTCTATTTCCAGGAGAGCCTTCTTACTGAATTCCAATAATTAAAAGATGCCGATCCATTTTTTAGGAATACATGGCTTCTTTTATCTTTCTGAGATTACTAATCATTTAAAAATTTTAAAGAGAATTTTGACATCTGCATTGGTTTTTCTTTTCTTTTTTCATTTTTATCCTTGAAATTCCTTTCTTTCACTTGCTTTATACTCTTTCTTCATTTCCCTATTGAGGCTTTCCTCAAATGGTGAGTGCTTCAGGTCTGCTCCTAATATTGTGGGACCCAGCCCAAGACTACAAATGGAAGCCCATATACCATGTATCTAAACGTCTAGAAATTAAAATTCAAGCTAACACACTGTTCAATTTTCCTACATTTACAAGCATACTTTCAAAACAATGACTATAATAATTTTTAAAAAGTACGCAAAGCTGATTTTCTTACGCCTGGAAATCATTACAACATCAAAGACAATTGAATTTAATTGTTACAGCTCATGTCTGAGTCTTCTATAGAGCTATAGATGTCTGGACAAGCAATAAAATAGGTATAATTTATGAATGTTTAATAACACAGTCTCTGAGCTATTTTTCTTGCCTTTATTTCAGCAAACTAATTATGTTATAAGCAAGATTTTTACATGATTTATGTTATTGATAGTAATGATCTACAGAATTAAAAATAGCCATAATTGTATTCAGAGTGTATACAATTTGAACACATTTTCATCAGAAAATGTAAGTTAAAGTGAATGTAAACATTTCTCAAGAGTGTTGTCAAAAATTTGTTTTTATTCAAGATATTTAGAATGCATGCTTGTGGTTGTAATTCACTGTACTGGCTCTGTGATAAGCCTGGAGTGAGAGGTATCATGTGTTCTCTAATATATTTAGTTTTTGTGCCTATGATATGTGGGGATCTTAAATGGAGAGCCAGGCAAAAGGCCGAAGACAGGTTCTGCTTGGGTTTTCCGTTCATACTTGAGCAGGGCACTAAAAAGACAATTTTCTTTGTTTAGCAGTGGGGCTTGTCAACCTGTATGTTTCTCTCTATGGTGAACAGACATAAATCTGGCCCTTTGTTGGATTCCCAGTTGTCAGTACTTAGACGTTTTCTCTTTGGGTATGTCATTTTCTCCAGAGGAGAATTCTCCAATCCCCTGTGGCTGCTAGAATTTGCAGGTAGAGTAGGTGAAAGGGTGGGAGTGGGGCTCGGCGGGGTGGGGGTCAGGGGAGGATGGGGGACTCTTACTCAGACTGCCACATAATCCCCCTGAGTTCCACAATTTACATACCCATCCTTCACTAGTTCTGGTTACATTTCTTGCGAGCAAAATCTGGGGAGTCCATGAGGAGACGTGGAGTTTCAATAACTTCACATACAGGCTCTCAACCAATCCTCCTGGTTAAGGCAATTCTCCACACCCACCCCTTCCCTGGTACTTCTTAGTCCTTGCTTTTGAGGCTGTGGATGGGGAAATCAGCTCACTGCCTCTTGGCATCCCCTCTGCTAGGCTGGTTTCCTGGGCTGTGTCATCATTTGGTCATTTACTCCTCCACCCACATAGTATCTCCTAAATCTCACTGCCATCTCTAGTTCACTGTGGACTTCTCTCCTATTCCATTCTTTTGTGCATTGGTACTTTTTGAATATTTTTGTTCTGCTATTCCATGGAATTTTTGAAGGAACAGAGATAAATCTACCATGTTTACCTGAAAGTGATATCATCTTTTCAAATTTTGAACGCCCCTCTTAAAGGTAGCATATTTTAGTTAAGTCATGTTTGCTTGCATCTGCCACGGTCCAATTACAACCCATTTAAGCGAATACTACTATCTAACCAGTAATAGGAAAATTTATTGGAAGGTGTCAGTTAAGGTTACAACAGGAAGTAGAATTCACCCAAATGGTTCAAATGAACATTAATGAAAGGGATGCTTACAGGGCATGGTTAAAGAAAGAAACAAGGGGTGGTGAGGTACCTAGAGATCGGCAACGGTGGAAAGCAGGTACCACTTCTAGTGCTAAACACCTCTGTGTTTCTAGAGCCCGGTGATAGTTGAAACCTTGAGGGAGGGATTGTCTGGGAGGAGTTGTAGTTGGGGCGATTGCAACTACTAGCAGAGAAGGCACTGAAGCATGGAGGAAGGGAGAGGGGAAGAAATACTCTGATGACCTGCAGGTACTTCCATTGGCCAACTCCAATGGAAGCCAGGCAGCAGGAGACCCAGAGTGATGCAGTGTACTTTGGTGAGCTGCTGGAGCCCAGAGCACGTAAGAGAAGGGAGGGAAGACCTGGGGGAAGAGCTGGTAAGTGAAGTATAACCAGTACCGAAAAAGAATAGAGTATCTTGTAGAATCAGTGAAAGCTACTAGACTTCAGAAAGGGTGGGAACCTGGTCAGTTTCAGGAAATTTAACGATTCATTGAAATCTATTGTTAATATTTTGCATCGATATGATTCAGCTCCCAATACTTAGTCTTTATATCTCTTAGTTCAAATTCTTGATAAATTTTTATTGGCCATCAGACAGCCAGTCTAGTCTCTTTCCCTTGTCAGGTGCCACCAATGATCCAATTAGCTACGTCCAGTGGCTTATGTCATGTGGTATAGAGATGGCTGAAGGTGTTCACTCCCTTGGGAAAGAAAGCATTTTAGAGAGAGGACCATAAATGGGAAGGCACCCCAAAAGGTATCAGCTACTCAGATATAAGTGTAGTTATCCTACATTGCATGAAGTCATTAGCATACTATCAGAGCTCTGTCCTTAGGACAGAGGTAAGGTGATTAATTTTAGGCACCGTAACTAAGGGTCGGGAACAAAAGTACAGAATGTGTGTACAGAGATGGTAGAAATATTGTGTCTACTTCACAACCAGGATTATTGTTAAGGGTAAGCAGGCTGTGCATAATGCAACTCCAGGCACACCATTCTGTAACAATGTGGATGGCACTCTCCTGGAATTTTGCAAAGTAGCAATCTTGTTCTCAACTTGGCTTGAGGACTTTTTCTACCATGAAATCACTTGTGTGGCATTCATAAATTTTGTACCACAAGGCTAGGGGGATCCTGGAACCAAGTTTTACCTCTTCCCATGTCTACCACCCATGAAAAGTGATGAAGCCAAATAGAGCCTTACATAGCTTAACAGGGATAATGTCTATAAGAAACACCAAAAGGCAATAGAACATAAACAAGAGGATTCAAGACCCAGCCATTTGGGAAAAGCACAGTACTTTTAAAATACCGATTGGGATTGACATATATACACTACTATGTACAAAATAGATAACTAATGAGAACCTAATATATAGCACAGAGAAACTCTGCTCAATAATGTGTGGTGACCTAAATGGGAAGGAAATCTAAAAGAGAGTAGTTAGATGCATAAGTATAACTGATTCACTTTACAGCAGAAACTAACACAACACTGTAAAGCAACTATACTCCAATAAAAATTAATAAAAAAATAAAAAATCAATTGGGAGCTTTCCTATGGTATGATGAAATACTGTTACATTCCTGTCTACTCACTATATACTGTCGCTATAAAAGGAAGAAAATTCACAAAGATTTTTCAATGACTGCTAATTTTAGTAAAATTACTTGGGAAGGTTGTTTTAGCTTGTCAAAGTCTTATAGTGATAATAGAATTTAAAAAAATACTGTAGAGCAGTAGTCTCTGTCTTTTGGTCCCCCGGATCAGTAGCATCAGCATCACCTGGGAACTCAGACATGCAAATTCTCAGGCTGGCAAAAGTTTGAGAACCACTGCATCAGAATCACTTGATGGACTTGTTAAAACACAGCTTCTCCCCATCCCCCCAGCCCCCCGCATCTCCTCTGCCCCAGAGTTGCTGATTTAGCAGGTCTGGAGTGGGGCTTGGTAATATGCTATTATTGGAGAGAAAGTTTTCTTAAAAAATAGTTTCCACCCAAAGATTGGTAAATGTATTAGGGAAAGTTTTTTGGACTAGTGAAACAGCACATGTTTCATATAATCCCTAGGAGGATACTTTCTAGACAGTTGGATTGTCTACATCAAAATACAAAGATTCTAAATTTGGCAAGATTCCCCATTTCTAATGTTATTTGCTTTGGGATTGTGAAGTCTTCAGAAATCTTTTATAAAACATTAACACGGAAAAACTTCAAGAGCTCACAGAGTTTGTTTCAAATTTAGAAGAAAAATCAGATAAGACCCTGTATGTTACACGTGTAAATAGTCACTATTATAATTAACTGAATTTGAAAATTGATTTCTAATGAGTATAAAATAAGCAACCGAGTTCACATTTCAGTGTCATTTGAGAATGTTCTGCCAGTATCCTAGAAAAAGAGGAAATTAAAGAATGGTCTATACACATCTTACAAAATTTAATGGTATGATACTGTTCCTCAGCCCAGCAATTGCTATCTATGTGCATTAGAGGGCTGTGCTTTTACCAACACAGATGCACCAAGCCAGTGAAATGACTTTGGAAGAACAGTGGGTCTTTTGGGACATTGGGTATCACCACAGCATCCATTACTCAACTGCTCTAATATCATAGTAGATAAAAGAGTTATGTTTTGTAGTCATGGAGAACAGCCATGATACACATTTTCCTCCCTTTCATAATTTAATTACTGTCACTGCACATTATTATCAGCCATTACCACAGATTCCAGAATGTGGAAAGTCATTGGAGCTGGAGCAAAGGAGCCAAGTGAAAACACCTGCAAGGGATTTCAAAAGTGATTACAGTTTAGTTGCTGTATCGCGAGTGAAAAATACAGAGGATGAAGCAAAGAAGCATCTGTTCTCCTTTCCTCTGGCTCTGTGCAATACTGTGTCGTGCATTTGCCTTGTGACTTCCATCGGCCCTGCTCCCTCAGAGCACACTGTATTCATTCATACATATGGTCATTCAGCAGACACTTGTGCCTGATAAATATTTACTAAAGAAAGAATGATCAATGTCTGTTAGCAGCAGTTTTAGGAGCAGATGCTGTTTTTGGAACTTGGTAGTCATCACACGGATGATAAGAGTATAACACATTTCTGTGCTAACGCCTGACAATTGTATGATTTTTCTCAAGTTCTTAAGGAGATTTCTTGCATAATATTTTATGTCACCCTAGCCCCAAGCTTGAGATTGGACCAGAAAGCAGTGTTCCCCGCAGTGAAGCAACAGTGACTTGTGAAGCTGAGTGACTTGACCCAGGTCTCAGGGCTAAGCAGTGGGGTGGGCACTCATACATAGGTTTTTCATTCTCAAGTTCAGTAATTAAGTTAAAACAGATAATAAAAGCAGTGCTGTTAGGGTTCACTTTCCCTTTCCAGAAAATCGAGTTAAGCTTTTCCCTTCTTCATTTGGCAAATGAGAACAGATTTTTTTTTTTAAACCAATTCCTTTCCCAAGATACAACTGGCTGCAGAATTAAGGACAGAGGTGAGAGGAGTCTAACCTTGGTGCCCAAAGTTCAGGTACTTTCCAGGCGTTGGGGCCCCTGGTGGTAGGTGCAATGGTTAGGGAATTGTAGCCATTCAATGGAGGTTTCCTCCTATTGGCCACTCTGTCCTCCTTTCTAGCCTCAGCTGCTCAGACCCAGGCCCAGGCAACCTACCAGGAATGTGCTATTTTTTTTTTTTTTCCGGTACGCGGGCCTCTCACTGTTGTGGCCTCTCCCGTTGTGGAGCACAGGCTCCGGACGCGCAGGCCCAGCGGCCATGGCTCACGGGCCCAGCCGCTCCGCGGCATGTGGGATCTTCCCGGACCGGGGCACGAACCCGTGTTCCCTGCATCGGCAGGCGGACTCTCAACCACTGTGCCATCAGGGAAGCCCGGAATGTGCTATTTCTATAAAACAATGTGTGCTTTCGTAAAACTAGCTTTAAATGCTTCTCCTCCTTCTGTACATGTTGAAAATTGCTGTTTCTAGCTGGAAAGAGACTGCATAAAATGCCTTGTAAGAATAGGGGCACGGTATACATCCTATCCAGTGGTACGGCTGTTGGTTTTGTCGCAGGGGAATCCGAAAAGCTTCCTTAAGATTCCTCAGATTCCATAGTTAGTTTCTTATAAGCTAAAGTAAAGCTAGACAAACAAAGAAAGTGTATTCAATTTTAGCTCAGACTATAAAGTAAAACAAAAATAAGCAGAACATGATTCAAGGTTTCCCTTGAGGTGCCTGCAAGTCTTGCACAAAGTATATTGGTATAAATAAAGTTATATTTGTGCCTGGTGATGTAGATAGGTTATATTTCTAAACATTTTGTGTATATAGCTAGTAGGAGATATCACTGCATGTTTATTTTTAAGAAATTTTATTTTTAACATCATATTTACTGATCGAGAAGCATGCTAGACATTAGTTTTGTTTCTAGAAAAAAAAAGAAAAGCAAAAAACTGTTTATTCTGCCGCAGAAATGCAGATTACTCTTCACAGGTCCTGACAAGCTCTGTCTAAGGCATCCCTTTCAAGGTAGATAGTGATGCGGTGTTTTTGGTCAGGGCAGGGAACAGAACTTCTTCTACTTAGTTTAAGCAGAAATGGACTTACTACAGGGCTATACACGGTTTACAGAATTGTTAGGAAGGTTAAAAATTGAGCCTCAAAGAATTGCTTTAAGAGCTTAAAGGCTGACAAGAAACCACAGAACTAGGAAGCTGCTGGTGCCCAAATCAAGTGGCCCTGCCACAGTCAGGAGGCCGCTGCGGTCAGGAAGCCCAGCAGCAGAGCAGGCATCTTCGGGACCCGCTTGCTAACAGAACCAGCTGAAGCAGCAGGATGCCAGCCTCTGCCTCCTTGCTGCCCTCCAAATGTCATGAAAGTCCATCTGACAGAGTAGCCTCAACCAGATCCAGAGCCCTAGATGCAAGGGAGCCCAGGAAATGTGATGTTTGTTCTTAAGCTTTCCAGCATTGAACTCAATAATGTGCATCCATCACATTTTACCTGTCTGCTTCCCTAGTATGGGCACTGAGATTGCTTGCTTTCTGCAACCACAAAACTACAATGAAGATTCTTCTGGACTGTGTGATATTTTTTCTGGGAGATATATATATATATATATATACCCAGGGGTTAGGATAGCGTGGTTAAAGGGTATATGCACACTATTTTTTGGCTAAGTACTACCAGAATATCACTCTCTAGAATGGTACTACTAGTCTAACTCCCCAAAGTTTAACATATAAATAACTTTACATTTATACATACTATCATCGTGTGAATAGTTTCTTTCTACTTCCAAGGAAGAGCCTGTTTATATTTAAAAGCCAGGCAGCAGATTTTTATTAAGTATTTTGTCTGAAGCAGTATAAATAGAAGATAAATCAGTGGACTAACAGGATAGTTTCTTGAAATTTTATGTTCTTTCATAAAAATGGGCAGTAGAGAGAGCACTGCAGGCTCTTGTGTTCAAAGAATCTTAGATCAAACCCTGCTTGTGAGACATTAGGCAGGCTCACTAACTCTCTTCAAGACTAATTTCTTTGAATATCAGTAAAATGGTGGTAATGATACTAAGGATGTTGTTGAAGAATTGGAGTTCATGGATAAGAAGCAATCAAGACAATGGCTGGCACATAGCCGTGGTGCAGGAAATGTCAGTTATTCTGATGAGCACCCACGGGCTTATCCTTACAATAGCTCATGTACATCTCCCAGACGAATGAATTTTGTGGTGAACGGAGACCTAGATTGTTGACTACAATACCTGTTTCCTCTGGCTGGACCCTCCTCGGGGCTGGAAAATTTACAGAGCTAAAGCTAAAGTGTTCCTTGCTGCTCTCTTGGGGGACTGGGAATGTAAAGGAGATAGAACACACACACCCACATGTTTTGCTTTTTCACCTTTACCGGTGACCCGTGACTGTGGAGAAACACGGTGACCCGTGACTGTGGAGAGCGGAGGGTGGCAGCAGCCCTTGAGTGCAGGCTTCAGCTCTCAGAGTGGAGGTTCCAGGTCCATGGTTGCTCCAGCCCTTCTCCAACACTGTTTCATGCACAGGTCTGTTCCTGATAAGATAACTCCCCTCTGGGTTAGGGACCAACCTCTATCTTCCATAACAACCTACATTCCTTCTCCTTGGAACATAGCTTAGCATTCTATACTGTACTTGTCTTTCGCTTATGAATGACGATATATTTGTTCAATTATTTGGCCGTGCCCATGCTCGTTCTTCCTTTCTGGAAAGTCCTGAGAACTTCAGTTGACTTTTTTTTTGCATGATTTCTGTATCAGTTCAGGTGCAGTCAGCAGGTAGAAATCAGATCAGCTATTTAAACAGAGTAAATTGAATATAGAGAATCATTAACTAGGTATAGTGTACAGTTGTTAACTAGGTAGTGAAAAGGCAGGAAGAGGATGCTGATGTATCTCAGAGGTAACAACTGCAGGAGGCAGCTCTCACCCTTAACTAAAGCTGGAGGTAAAAGGCCAAGGTGGAAGTTACTAAAAGGCAGAAGCTCAGAGGAGGGGCCTAAGGAGGTGCCTCTCAGGTCCCTGGAAGGGGGCTGCTCTGGTGCTGCTGGCGTCGGTGCAGTGAGGCTGGCCCTGCAGTTGTTAGAAAACCTGCAGGCTGCATTCAGCTGCTGCTGTCGTGCTGGGAGGAACTGGTAGGCCGGAGTGACCCTGGAACTCCAAGTACACAGAAGGCAATAGAGGCCAAGGCGGAGCAAGCTCTACCCTCTCCTCCAGCCAGCGCACTCCCTCTAGCGCCTCCTATCAACAGAGTCCAGTGGAGTCGGCCTGCAAAGAACAGACTGGATTTACAGAGACTCAGTCCCATTAGCCTCAAACAGAATATAAGAGGGTGAGTTTGGAGCTGAGACACAATAGCACAATAACTGACACGTTTCTTAAAATACTTTGTTACATTTAAAAAATTAGGGGCTTCCCTGGTGGTGCAGTGGTTGAGAGTCCGCCTGCTGATGCAGGGGACGCGGGTTTGTGCCCTGGTCCGGGAAGATCCCACATGCCGCGGAGCGGCTAGGCCCGTGAGCCATGGCCGCTGGGCCTGCGCGTCCGGAGCCTGTGCTCCACAACGGGAGAGGCCACAACAGTGACAGGCCCGCGTACTGCAAAAAAAAAAAAAAAAAAATAGGACACATCTGAGTGTCCATCCACAGATGAATGGATAAACAAAATGTGATATATACATACATTCAGGAGAACATTATTCAGCCTTCAAAAAAAAAAAAAGAAGGACTTCCCTGGTGGTGCAGTGGATAAGAATCTGCCTGCCAGTGCAGGGGACACGGGTTGAGCCCTGGTCTGGGAAGATCCCACATGCCACAGAGCAGCTAAGCCTGTGCACCTCAACTCCTGAGCCCACGTGCTGCACCTGCTGAAGCCTGCGCACATAGAACCCGTGCTCTGCCCCAAGAGAAGCTGCCGCAATGAGAAGCCTGCGCACCGCAAGGAAGAGTAGCCCCTGCTCACCACAACTAGAGAAAGCCCGCGGGCAGCAACAAAGACCCAATGCAGCCAAAAATAAAGTTAAAAAAAAAAAAAAAAGGAAATCCTGCCACATGCGACAACATGAATGAAGCTTGAGGACATTATGCTAAATGAAATGAGCCAGTCACAAGAGGACAAATACTGTGTGATTCCACTTATAAGAAGTATCTAAAGTAGTCAAACAGAGAAACAGAAAGAATAGTGTTTGCCAGGGATCGGGGGAGGGGGAAATTGGGAGCTGCTGTTTAATGGGTATAGAGTTTCAGTTTTTACAAAGATGAAAGGTTATGGAGATCTGTCGCACAATGTGAATACCCTTAACACTACTGAACACTTAAACATGGTTTAGATGGTTGATTTCCTGTTATCGTTTTTTTCCCACAAATAATAAATTTTAAAAATTATAAAAACATTAGGACTCCTAAGTATTGGCTATTTCTAAGCCATTTTAGGTCTCTTTACTAATTTCTTGGCCTGATTTCCATAGGTTTCTCCACATTTCTTCCTGGAGAATCCTTGATCCTCTTCCCATACTGCTTTGGGATGATTTTTGATCTCTTCTTCATTGTTACTTTAATAATAATCATAATACAAATGATAAAAGCAACTATTTATGAAATATGGTTGCAAAATAAGACACAGCCATCTTGCAAAAAGGCTCTGCTTCACAACAACTTTTAAGATCTTATATTAATAGAATGGTCCAAAGTAAAACAAATTGTTTAGGAAACCAGCAAAAACATTTTAATTAGGTTTACAGGACACAATGAAATTTCTTTGTTGAAATCGTGTGTAGTGGAGCCAGGTTTATACTGTTCCATGGGCCACTCTCTGTTAAATTGCCTGCTGGAGCCAACCTCTGCCATGCTGCTCATAAACTTTTACAGTAATTATTCCATTATTGGACACTGGGGTGGAGAGTGATGGAAGGGAATGTAATAGTTTTAGCCTTAAATTTACCCTTCCAAATATGTCCTAGACATACAGCGCAAGATGAGCCTGTAAGTCATGAGGGTGTTCACCTCTCCTGAGGCCGGATTGCATTTAAACCACTCCAGACAGATGAGGGAAGTGCCCCTGAGGAGAAGGGAGAAGTGATCCCACAGCCTCCCTTAGTAACTCATCCTCATGTTTGACAAATGTGGCCACCGGGGTCTTTGTAGTCAGCCCATGTCTCATCTGCTGCAATTTCCTCCTCCATCTTCCCCCTTCTGGTTACATCATTAATAGAGATTGGAACCAGCTGGCCCCCTTCTTCTGTAGAAGAGGCTCTTATAGATGTGAAAAGGACTATTCAGTTTCTCTTCAACTACTTTGCTGAACAATACTTTCCTTTAACTTTGCCCCATACATTTTATTTTTCAGATCCTTCAATGATCTTTGTTTTTTAAATAAATTTATTTATTTTTGGCTGTGTTGGGTCTTCGTTGCTGCACGTGGGCTTTCTCTAGTTGTGGCAAGCAGGGGCTAGTCTTCATTGCAGTGCGCGGGCTTCTCACTGCAGTGGCTTTTCTTGTTGTGGAGCATGGGCTCTAGGCACGTGGGCTTCAGTAGTTGTGGTGCACGGGCTCAGTAGTTGTGGCTTGTGGGCTCTAGAGCGCAGAATCAGTAGTTGTGGCGCACGGGCTTAGCTGCTCTGCAGCATGTGGGATCTTTCTGGACCAGGGCTCAAATCCGTGTCCCCTGCGTTGGCAGGCAGGTTCTTAACCACTGTGCCACCAGGGAAGCCTGCTCCTTTAGTGATCTTTTCGATGCTTCTCTGAATCCTTTGTAATTTTACCATACTGCTCTAAAATTGTGGGATTCCAGTTTTCATGAAACTCTAATACATTTCTAAACATTTTTTAAATGAATGGAAGGATTACTCATTCCTGTATAATATTCATTTAAAAATAAATATCATTATTACATCACCTCCTAAATCTTCATGGTGTTTCTGACAAAAAAGGAAAAAAATTCACTCTCACCACTTTCTGCAAAGCTATAAGCCCTTGTCAAGTCGGATAGAAAATTAGCTTCTCTTTGAGAGATTTTTAATCTATATAAAAAATAAGAGAGATAATGGAAAATATATAAATATATATTGGTAGAAATGAGGATCAGTTCAGATGAAAATAATTCTGAGAGATTTTGCCCATATCACAAAAATATTTTGTCATTCTCTTCTTAAAAAATATGTATAAAGAAGAAAGTTAAAAACACCTAAAATCACACCATTTTGAGGTATCAGGATTTAACATTTTAGTGATCCTCTTTTTGTTTCTCTTTATATTTATTTTCATATATTTATAATTATCTTAAATGTGAGCATGTTATTTTTATTGGTCATGTTTTAAAAACATTTTTCTGTGTGTATTCTTATCTTCACGTGATCTCCCTCCTCCCCCCAAATAACTGATGTATTTATTCTTCCATTTCTTTCCATGGATATGTAATCATATTCTAGTGTGTATTTAAAGACTTGTCGTTGTTTTAAAGAAAATGATGGAGTCTTCTTTACATCTTGCTTTTCTCACTAAACAAATATTTATAGAAATTTCTGCCAGGCAACCTTTATAAATTTAACTCATTTATTTTCGTGGCTGCATAGTGGTATGAATGTAACTCAATTCAGCCAGTCCCCCATGTGTGTTTGTAATATTCATATTAGGTTAGATCTTCAGAATGTGGTTCTATAGCCATTAATATATCAGAACAGGAGTACAAAAGGCATTAAATAGCTATGGCAATAAAATAAAAGCAAAAGAATCATATACCTTACACAAAAATCTAGAGAGTTACAAAGGAAATAGAGAAACAGAAGGAATAAATTAATAAAGATAAAAATAGAAAATAATGAGTTACAATACAAAATAAAACAAAAAGAGTGAACTAATGAATAAGTAAAAAAAAACTGCTTCTTTGGGAAAAAAATCAACAAAATAGAAAAAAACACTGGTCAAACTAACAAAAGAGGAAACTTAGATATGCAAAATTAGAAATCATGAGATGGATGTTCAGAAGAGAGAAACCTTTAAAAATTATAAAAGACTACTTTTCACAACTCTGCAAATAAATTTGAAATAAGTAATTTTCTGGTATAATACAATTCACCAATAGGTATAGAATCTATAAATAGATCAATAAACATAGAAGAAATAGAAGAATCAAACAGCACTCCACTCTAAAGGCCAGATGGTTTCACACAAATGTACTAAAACGTTAAAGATCAGTTAATCCTAATCCTAGTAGTATTTAAACTATTCCAGAGCATGGTTTGAGAAAAGAAAAAAACTTATGAATTCTTTTTATGAAGTAAATTGATCTCCAAATCTGACAAAATTTGCACCAAAAAAATAAAACTACCAGTCAATCTCATTATGACTATCAATTAAAATGTTCTAAATAAAATGTTAGGAAAAAGAATCTAACAGCTCATTAATAAAATATTACATTATGACCATATAAAGTTTTCTTGCAATGTAAAGTCTTGACATTAGAAAATCAGCTAATGTAATCTATCATTATAATAGAAATAAAGATAAAAATCATATGATCAACTCCATATATGCAGAAAAATAATTTGGCAAGATTCAACACTAGTTCATTAAAATAAAAAATGGTGGATACTTTCTAAACAAGAATATATATATATATTTAAAAGAATGTCTTTTATATATATCTAAAAGAATGTATATATATATCTCCACCTAAAGCCAGTTTTACCAAATGAGCAAGCATTAGAGAATTTCTTGCTAAAATGGCCAGGAAGGCAAACATTTCCACAACATATTTGTAACAATAGGCAATGAATTTAGACAAGATAAAGTAATTAGAGGTATAAGAATTGAAATGAAGAAGTAAGGGCTTCCCTGGTGGCGCAGTGGTTGAGAGTCCGCCTGCCGATGCAGGGGACGCGCGTTCGTGACCCGGTCCGGGAAGATCCCACATGCCATGGAGCGGCTGGGCCCATGAGCCACGGCCGCTGAGCCTGCGCGTCCGGAGCCTGTGCTCCGCAATGGGAGAGGCCACAACAGTGAGAGGTCCGCGTACCGCAAAAAAAAAAAAAAAAGAAGTAAAACTATCTTTATTTGTGGACAATATTATTATATAGCTTGATTCCCAAAAGAAATAGTGAAAAACTAAACAAAAAGAGAATTTAGTAAAGTAGCAGTTTATGAAACCGTCATACAAAAATTAAACAAAATTCAGTTCTACAGGTAAATATATATTCAATGATCAGGAACATTCTTCTTGCCAGTGCCTCTCCAGATTCTAGAAAAGCTTACTCAGGAAGTGCTGATGGGAATAATATATTATTCTTACATGTTCACAACAGTTTTTGTGTGTGTGTGTGGTGTTTATACTTAAAGGTCAGTTTGAATGGACATAAAATACTTGGCTCACATTTTCTTCTCTTGAGCAACCTAGATATATTACTCAGTTGTCTTCTGGTGTAAAACATTGCCGTTGTAAAGTGTAATATCAATCTGCTTTTTTTCCCCTTATAAGTGACTTGGTCTGTTTGCCTGGATCCCCTCCCTTTCCTTTTTAAAATGCTCAGTAGTTTTACTAGGCAATGTTTTGATGTTGACTGCCTGATTTGATTTTTTTTCCAAGTATGCAAAATGCTCTTTAAATATGTAGATTCAAGTTTTCTTATATTTCAGAAAGCATCATTGAATTACACATTGTTTGGTGACTCCTATGTATGCTGAAGCTTCTTTGCCTATCTACTATATTGATTGCTTCTCTCAAATCTTTATAATTTTTTTCTTCTTTTCCTTTCGCTTTTAAAGTTTTTCTTCCTTTTAATCTCTCTTTTTTTTTTTTTTTTTTTTTTGCGGCACGCGGGCCTCTCTCACTGTTGTGGCCTCTCCCTTTGCGGAGCACAGGCTCCGGACGCGCAGGCTCAGCGGCCATGGCTCACGGGCCCAGCCGCTCCGCGGCATGTGGGATCTTCCCAGATCGGAGCACGAACACGCGTCCCCTGCATCGGCAGGCGGACTGTCAACCACTGCGCCACCAGGGAAGCCCCCTTTTAATCTCTTATTTCTTTTATGGCATTATGATTTGCTCTTGTGTTCTTTCTAGTTTGTCTTAATTCCCGACATGCCTTATTATGAGTTCTAATTTTTCTCCTTTGTCAGCTCTCTTTTGCTCAATCACCTCATTTCTGAGATTTTTAAAATTTTGATTTATGCTATTCTTTTATTGCTTCTATAATTTTCTTATATTCTTTTAGCTTGCTTTAAATATGGACCTTCCTGGTGGCACAGTGGTTAAGAATCTGCCTGCAGTGCAGGGGATGCAGGTTTGAGCCCTGGTCCGGGAAGATCCCACAGGCTGTGGAGCAACTAAGCCCGTGTGCCACAGCTACTGAAGCTCGCGCGCCTAGAGCCCATGCTCTGCAACAAGAGAAGTCACCACAATGAGAAGCCCGCGCACTGCAACGAAGAGTAGCCCCTGCAAGCCACAACTAGAGAAAGCCTGTGCGCCGCAATGAAGACCCGACGCAGCCTAAATAAATAAATAGACATCCACAAATTTCCGAATACCTTTATTATTTGCAGCAATATTGTTCTGCTCTTTACTCATTTTCCGCTTATCATAACTTTATAGGAAATTCACTTGCAATTGTCTTTTGTTGCTAGTGTTTAAGGGGGTGTGTTTTCCTGAATTTCTCAGGAGAGGAGGCTGAGGAATCAGTATAGTTTGCCTAGCTCTGTCACTCTGGGGCTCTCTTTTGTTCTTATCATGAAGTGTTTAAAATATTACAGGCTTGTACTTTCAGAGATCTGTCCTCTCTCCTGCCCCTTTTCTTCCCTTTCACCGCTCTGCTCTTGCTGCATCCGCTGTTGGAGTGTCCACCTCTAATATAACTCACTCATTCTTTTAGCATGGCCCATAGATGAGGTCTCATCCTGCCAACTCGGACAACCCAGACTCCTGGTGGAGCTGCAGCTTCCTCCAAGATTTAGCTGTGACTCTCATTTAAACCTCACTTTGGGTGGTCACTTCTCTAGCCCTCTGCTAGCAGGTCACTTTGTCCCTGTTCAGTGACACGTTCCCGCTCCACAAGTTGGCCACTGGCACTCTCCACTCTCTTTAGTGCCTGCCTGCCCCATGCTATGGAGAACTGAAAAAGACAGGTTGGGGTGGGAGTGGTGTGGGCAATTTCCTTAGGCCCTCTGTCTGTTTATACCTGCCCTCATTGCTCTGGGCAGGAGAAACACTTAGCAGTGTTTCTCTTGATGCACCACTCATTCTCCAATATCTGTTTTCACCCTGGTTGGGGTCAGGAATAGAGTTCTTTTAGATAACTCCCTGTGTTATCTCTGT
This sequence comes from Delphinapterus leucas, assembly GCF_059928025.1. Lineage (NCBI taxonomy): Eukaryota > Metazoa > Chordata > Mammalia > Artiodactyla > Monodontidae > Delphinapterus > Delphinapterus leucas. The sequence goes on along the minus strand of NC_143136.1, from coordinate 37,291,155 downwards.
ATTCTGAGCATTTTTTCCCTCTGTGTGTGAATACTGTATTTGTGTGTGTGTGTGTGTGTGTGTGTGTTTTCTATTCTGAATGCTCCAGATTCTCAAACCTTGAGTTGCACACATGTTTGGTCTTTCCAAAGGCCTGGTTCTTGCAATGGAAGGTCTGGCTTTTGTTCTTTAAGTTTCCTGTGATTGCTCCTGCTAGGCATTTAATAATAATATTTAGAAATGTGTCTACCTGATTTTTTCTTGCTGTATCTTGCTTTCCTCAAGAGCAGAGCATATGAAAAACTGTCATTGTTATTGCCTAAATGCTTGGGAAGAGGGTCATGAATATAAATGTGTCCTAGAGGTTGTAAAAGAAAATTGTCCCAAATCGGATCTGATCTGGGACAGAACTTTTGTGTGATGTAATTCACAATCTCCTTTCAGGGAGAAAATAGCAATCCTGATAAAATGTTTAAACCATTTCCTGAGGAACTTTAATGGGATTAAAAATCTGGAAGCCCAGTCACCTACATACCCAGTTGATATCTGTCAAGAATTTAGTAACCTTTAACCAACCACTCTTTTCTTTTTGATTTGAGTCTAACCAATGGTAATCTAATCCCATGCATCTCAATCAGAGGTATTTTTTCCCCCTAGGGAACATTTGGCAATGTTTTTGGTTGTCACAGCCTGGTGGAGGGAGCGGGGTTTTCTACTGGCATCTAGTGTGTAGAGGCTAGGAATGCTGCTAAACATCTTGTAATGCACTGGGCAGTCCCCTACCCCCCAAATAAAGAATTATCAGGTCCGAAGTGTCCATAGTTCTGAGCATGAGAAACACTGATCTAGCCATTCTCTTTTCCTGTAAATACTCTATTGAATCTTTGAATTGGTCTGCTATAGGCTTTTTCCCTTGAAGCAAGATGTATTAAAATTTTTATATATTCTCATCACTAGTGTGTTTAACAATTTTTGTTTTTTTAAATGAGGTATAAACTTCAGTTACATCCTAAAATATCATCCCACTACGCTGGGTATCAGGCAGCTAAGAACTACTCTGAGGCTCATGAGGGCATAATTCCCAGGTCAGGCAGGAAATCTCCATCTTCCGCTTTAAACAAGGACTTCTGTTATCAGAGCTGGTAATAACCCGTCCTGACCTGGCTCACCATGCTGATGTTGACTATTGAGACTAAGCCCAACCGTATGATGTTCACTACTATCTCCTAATTCTTTAGTTCCTAATTCAGCTTGGCTCACAACCTATCAACTTGTCTCCTGGTGGCCCAAGTGCTCAAATTTATTTTTTGTTCTCATGCAACTCTCTTTGTTGCATCTCTTTGTTGCCTGTCTTTCGTATCACCAAGGGGATGCTGCTCTGTGGACGCTGCTTTTCTTTCTGACTACATGTTGCACTTGTAGAAACTAGTCTTCTTACCCTCTCCCACCACCAGAAAGGCCAAACAGGAAGATCAGCTGGTGAGATGGGGAGCGGGAAATACAAAGTGCGTTTCCATTCCTGCCTGTGGGAGAACACAAGATAGCTTGTGAAAAAGACGATCATCTCTGAGTTTTGCCAAATACCTAGGAGAGGAGTGAATGTACCTGATCTTTATTTTTGAGAGGCAGATGGAGGTATTGGTAGTAACACATGGGTTCACAAGATAAAGAAGACAAGGAGGAAAAAAAATTCTGCAGAATTGTTTGAAAAGAGACTTAGTAGGGTCTTTTTCTTTTATATTTTCATGTGAAAGAAGAAGTTTTTTAAGAGACACGGCTCACCTAGCAGGGACCCTGTGTTTAAAGCAAACCAACATAGTAGTCTTTCTAAAAGAATGATGAGAAAACAAAAGCCAAATATTCATGCATTCAAGGCTATAGAAAGTTGATGTGGAAGCTGGGAAAGAATATTTTAATAAGAAAATGCTTTTCTTCAAAGTGAAAGGAAAGGCGAGAGCATTTGAAAAAGTATGAGATTCTGAACATATACAACTTATTAGACATCTTCTTCCACAGTATTCTCAACTGAAAAATTAGGTAGATTTCTAGGTATTGAAGATTAGTGCCTTGTACTCTTGGCTCATATCTTGCAGTTTTACTTTTTTTAGAAAATCAGACTGCTGATTTTCTTCCAAGCACTCTCAAACAGCCAAAACTGCATGTAATCATCTAAAAATTCTCCTGTGTCCTGGCCAGCGGGCTCCTCTTCAATTTGCCTCTGATGCCTGTGCTCACTTTTCAACTCACTTCCCCTCACATGTCATATTTCTTTCTAGAAATAAAAACCTTGGTAATTCTTTCTGACACAATTTAAGCTACATTCTTAAATCTTACTCAGTTATCTGTCAGGATTTTTTTTTTAATTATTAGACTTGGCCCAAACCTCCAAGTCAATTCTGAAGGTGTTGTTATATGTGATGACAGTGACATGGCTTTGAAGGAATGCATGTTCCTATCGTGTTCCTTAAGGTGGAATGTGTTTTTGTAAAAGAGAAATTAGGATATTTGACTCCATGCATACCAAAAATGGCATTCACTTGATGAAAATGAAAGAAGAGCTATTATCTCCCCTAAAATGTGATATAGTACCTGGCACTGGGAATACACTGATGAACAAGAGAGCACAGTCTCTGTTCTCAGGGACTTGAGTCTGATGGGCAATCCCAGGCTATTGTAAGATGTGTGGAATGGGGTCTGATAGGGGAAATAGAGGGGGTGATGGGACTACCAAACAAGGGCTTTAATGTAACTTATGGGGGAACTGGGACTCTTCCTTGGGAGAAGAGACATTTACGTTGAAAACCAAATTGACCTCTCTCAATTTCTCCATTAGTAAAATGAGAGAAGTGATGTAGTTAAGGGCCCATTATTCAAAACAGGACTTGGGCTAAGCCCAGAAGATTTATCTGTGTGTGTGTGTCTGTGTCTGTGCATGTAAATTTTAATATGAACAAGTCTTATCTGAGAGCTAAAAATTAATAAAGCTACAATATGCCAAAACACCTGTGGAGAAGTGAGTAAATGGTTTACCCTTCTTGAACCCTTCACTCCACTCTGGGATCTTTGGCGCAGGCAGCAGGCTAAGTGGACCTGGGTTCCTTCCATCCTCCTTTGGAAGTGAGGGTGATAGTGAGGCAAATGGCTTTCTAAAAGTGTCTAAAGTTAACAACTGGAAAATTCCATTTAGTTTTTTCCTTGGGGAAGAGAGGCAGAGAACCTGTGGTGTCATTCCCAGTGGGAGATGCATGTACGCTTATTAAGCACTTTCTGAAATAACTTTTGGTAGATCTGTGCCTGGTTTTGAGTTGTGATCCTCAACCCTGGCTGTACCTGACTAGTATTTAGAACTGTGGATGCTCCAGGTCCACACAAGACTCCTCCGTTCACAGTTTCTAGGCTTGGGCCCTGGTATTGGCATTTTTAAAGCTTCCCTGTTGATTTTAACAGGCAGCCCGGATTGATGTGCATTGTACCAGGGGGGTAGTATGCCAGGCAAAAATTGACTTTTAGTTCACTCAGTTTCTCAACCTATCTGGAGGCATTTGGGAATGTATTGGGGGTGTTAGTAGTTACTAGCATCTACTGGACAGACAAGCAGATGGCCAGAATCTGCAGACAGTAGGCAGCGTCAAGAGATTATGAAAACTCTGTGAGAATGACAGAGGAGAGCACTCTGGATTCCACCCCATCTCCCCTCACGCCCTCAGTATCTTGGGGTGTTCCTGGGGATTTGGAAGCTTGGACATGCTGCTGTGTAACTCCCTGTCTATGTCTTCCTGTGTACTGAGATGTCACCTTTAAGTACATTAAACTTAAAACTTCATCAGCATCTTGCAATTGCTTACTGCCAGCCTTGTGATAATCCTGCAATTAATACTTTACTCTTATAGAGAAAGAACATATTTGAACCATTAAAACTGTGGCAGAATGAGATTATCTTCCCTGTAACTACTTCTTTACTTCCACTCCTCACGCCTGGAGGAGATGGGAGCTTTGCTAAGAGTAAGGAGTCCATCTGTGAGGACAATAATATATTCATGTTTTATTCTAAGAGGCAGCTAATAGCAGCAAAAAGAAGATTTGTTTGTTTTTGTAAGTATTCCACTCTAAGGAGTGTGACTGTTCCTCATGATGGATTGTACCTACATGCCCTCTGGACAATGTGGGCATGAGTAACAATATAGATTTTTTGGAAGCAGCAGTGATTTATTGACCAAATGTTTGCAATACAACTTCCTGTTTTAATATTTAATCCTAAAAGTAATTTGTAATCTTAAAAAAATAACTTTAGTAATATATAGTCATTGAAGAAAATCAGAAAATATGAACAATTGAATAGAAAAAATAAACTATCATAACCTAGAAAAAAAAGACTAACATTCTTCCATGTCGATGGACTTCTGGAAGCATCCCTGTAAATGTACATTTACCTACATTCACACGTTCATTGGCAGGTTCTCTGTACCAGGCTTAGAACTATTTGCAGTCAGATATCAATACATCACTTCCTATGCTCTACATATAAAGAATGGTATGACCATGGCAAATAGCACTTCCTGTTTTCCCCCATTATCTCATCATCCAGGTTTCATTGAGGTTTGGCCAATGGGTGGCCTTGGTGAGAGACTGGAGGGCAGGAGGAAGGGAGAAGCCAGGGTATTTCCATCTCCCTCTCTCTGCCTTGAGGAGCATCTCCTCCAGCTTCTGTGAGACAGGATGATGGAGGTCTTAGTTTCCATCAGTCGACCTTAGCTTTTGGGCTATACTGTCACCACATTTCCCTTTGTCCCACTAGTCTAGGGTCTGGGTAGTAGCTTCCTGCTCTTGCTAACCTGTCATCTCATCTCCCAATTTCTCAACTCTTTCATCTCCTGTGTATCCAATTCTCTGATTTCAATTCCCTCTATTTTAAATGTTAGTGGCTGAATGCTGATGATACAGGTTGATAGTGAAATAAAAATAATTTTACTCTCATCTAGGAGATACCAAAATTGGACGCTGCATTTCATCACAAGTGGTCCTAAGTAATTAAGTTGACTAAAGACTGTGAACTTTGACCCTTACTGGAACTAATTGAAGATGCTTATTAATGAGCAGTGGGGCTTATTGTTATCAACTGTTTACAGACAGATGGAGTTGTTCCATTATTTCCCAGAGGATAATTTTCAATGCTTAATAAGTATAAGTACCACTAACACCTGCTTTCCCCCCGAGCAAACTACTCAGTGATTTCCTCACTGGTTTAGGTTTCCCTGTGTGCCAAGATAATGAATATCAGTTTGCTTCTTTTTTTTTTTCCTTTTAAAACACTGGTGGTCTTTGTTTTATTTTTTGATTCTAAAATACTATTTTACAACATGCTTTTTCCTCTATATACTATTTGATGAAAATGTTACCATGTCAAATGTATTTATAACATTTCAACGACATAATTTCCTCAATCACTGTTAAACATTTAGTTTGTTTTCAAGTTTTTTGCTTGCTGTGATTAACATCCTAACAGTTAACTATCTGAAACTATTTTCAGTCATTTTCTTTAAGTTGTAAACTTTTTGAGCAACTCTCTACTGAAGGTTTCAGTTGAGATGCAAGCTGCAGAGAAAGAGCTAACAGAACAGCTAAATAAAAAATAAACAGTAGTGGGTTATCTTCAGTGACCTTTTCCGTATTCATTTTCCCCCTCCTTCATTTTGTTCAGGTGTCTAGCCCTGCCAAGTTCAGTCCACATGTTTTATGGGAAGCTCATCCCACCCAAGTTCCAGGGTGGGCCTATGGTTAAGCCTATTCACCTTGCCTGGGGTAGGTTCAAAAACTGTCATATGACCCAATCTGTGCCAATAAACATGAAGCAGAGACTTGCTATGGATTATGGGAAAAGTTCCTCCTCCCTCTTCTGGGAGTTTTCTTATCTTCCTCTGGATGCTGTTGTATGGACCAGAAGTGCTACAGTCATTTTAAATCCAGCCTAAGTAGGAAGCCACACACACCAGAGGGCAGAACAGCAGGGAACCAGAGCCATAGATGATACTAACCCTGAAACCTGCCCAATCCCCTAGATGTATGTCTTATATAAGCCAAGAAACTTATATTTGAAGACAGGTTGAATTAAGTTTTCTGTTACCTCTTGCTCAAAGCATCCTAGTTTGTACAGCAAATTAGTAAAATAAGTACTTGAGGTAAGTGTTCTAAGTCCTAATATTTAAAAGGAAGAAAGGAAGAAAAGGAAAAGAAGATGAGAAAAAAATCTGATTATATGTCAGCCAATTTAAAAACCTTATTTTTACATCTGATCAAAAAATGGAGGCACATTTATTATTTCAGAATAAATACCCATATTTTTTTAAAAGCGTGATTCCAACATAAATGTCTGTTGATATTTTTATTTATGTCAGCAAGTAAGATGAAAGTGAAATAGCTATGATGTACGTTAGAGGTTCATTGGCTTATCAAAGAGGTGACAGACTTTTCGCTGAATTGGATGATAGTTTTAGAATACTGGAAGAATATTTTCTCTTTTTTTGTGTGTGCCCTGTACAATTTAATGACTACCTTATGTTATGGCATTCTTTTAAATTTGATGTACATTAACATTTTATCTATCACTTTGTTAAGTGTAGACCATGGGTTGACAAGCTACAGCCTATGGGCCCAGTCTGGCTGCTCCTGTTTTTGTAAATAGTTATATTGAAACACAGCTGTGTTATTCACTTACATTTTGTCTGTGGCCACTTTCTCTCTATCACAGTAGCATTGAGTAGTTGTGGCAGAGACTGTACGGCCTGCAAAGCCTAAAATACTCCCTGACCTTTTATAGAAAGTGTTTCCCGGATCTCAGCCGGGATGATCAACAAAACAATAAATCAAGCCCTGATTTGTAGCATTTTCTCATTTCTGTGGTGTAAATACTACCATCATGGCTGATTTCAAGCTACCAACGTGATGTTACTGGATTAGAAGCTGGAATACTATTTTATAGTATTTTCACCATGCAGATATCCTAGACCTAACCTCAAGAATATAGGTAATAGTAAAATGTAGTAGAATCATTAAGAAGTGATGAGTTTTGATTATATATACCCATTATTTGTAATATAATTTATTTAATTGTAAGTTTATTTAATTTTTAATTTTGTTCGAAGGCCTCAGAAACCCTAGCAGGACTTGATAGGAGATGTTTTTCTCTTGAAGGCAGTTAGTAAAAACTGGAGTAGGGACTGCTACTTTAAATGCAAAGACAGAAACACAAGACTTCAAGGAACATGAAAAATCAGGAACACAAGACACCACTAAAAGATGACAGTAATCTTTCAGGAACTGATTCCAAAGACATGGAGATCTGTGATTTACCTGATAAAGAATTCAAAATAGCTATCTTAAGGAAGCTCAATGAGCTACAAGAAAACACAGACAATTCAACAAAATCAGGAAAACAATACATGAATAAAATGATAAGTTTACCAAAGAGAAAATCATAAAAAAGAAACCAGAAATTCTGGAGCTAAAGTATAAAATGAAGAAAATGAAAAATGCAGTAGAGGGCATCAGCATCAGAACAGTCAAGCAAAATGAAGAATCTATGAATTAGAAGACAGGACCTTTGTAATTATCTAATCAAAAGAGAACAAAGGAAAAAGAAAAAGAGTGAAGAAGGAGGCATGTGATCTATGGGATATCATCAAAGCCAAACAAAACAAACAAACAAAAACAACCTGTGAATTTGTGGAGCAAAAGAAACGATCTGGAGTTCCAGAAGGGGAAGAGAGGGTAAAGAGGGAAGAAAGCTTATTTAAGGAAATAATGGCTGAGAACTTCCCAAATCTGGGGGGAGATTTGGATATCCAAGTTCATGAAGCTCATAGGTCCCCCTCAAAACTCAAAGAGGTCTTCTCCAGGACACATTAAAGCAAAACTATCAAAAATCAAAGACAGAGAGAATTTTAAAAACAAGAGAAAAGCTTAAAAGGGGACCCTCATAGGGTATCAGTGGATTTCTTTGCAGAAACCTTATAGGCCAGGAGAAAGTGGAATAAGATATTCAGACTGCTGAAAGAAAAAAAAACTGCCAAAAAAGAATATCTGGCAAATTTTGTCTTCCAGAAATGAAGGAGAGAGAGAGACTTTTCAGACAAACAAAAGCTAGGGGAGTTTCCTTACCACTTGAGCTGCCATACAAAAAATGCTGAAATGAGTTCTTCCAGATGAAATGAAAGGATGCTCGAGACTTGCCCTTAATTATCCCAGTATCTCTCTCCTGCATGCAGTCACCAGGGGTGCTTGTTAAAATGCAGATTCCTGGGCCTGAGCCATGCTCACTGAATCCGAAATTGTAGGCATAGGGCCTGTGAACTTTTAGCAAGTACGTTTGATCAGATATTAAGAAATCAGTGTGACCTTCCATGTGACATTGAACAAAGTCTTTAGGCCTCATTTGTAAAACGAGGGGCTTGAGTTCTATGATTTTATGTAACACATTAAGGTTGGTTGTTTTCTCACAGTACGGGAGACTCCAATATGAAGGAGGCAATAGCAATAATTATGCCTTTAACTCTGTTGTTTGTTTTAAAATACATGCATGCACCCCTTTGCACCGTAAGCATTGTAAAACATGCTCTTCTCTTGCCATGTGTTTTTGGCAGTGACAGGCATTCATGGCAGGACGACTGTTTATACAAAGCCTCTTTGGCATCAAATGGAGCATCATTAAATCCAGACATGTTCTGGATGACAGCGTACACACTGCACCTGCTGCGTTAGCTTGTGGAACAGTGGGGAGGCCTCACTGGGCAAGTTAAAGATGGAGTGAACTACTTGATGGGTGCTGTAGCAGTGGTTCTCAAGATAGTCACAGTGGACCGGGCAGGTGGCCTGCTTCAACTGAGTGCACCAGGTGTAGACTCTTACCACAGGCTTCTTCTGCCAGTGATGTGCCCAATTGACGACATGGGACATAATCTACACCAAGACTCTCACCCAGCTTGTGTTTACCGACACATTTTCATTCTTTTTTTTTTTTTTTTTTTCTTACAGGAACTTCACAAATTGCTTGGTGGCCAAAAGTTTGGTAATTTCTGTAAACATTTCAAGATCAGAGAGAGTAGAAAGGTACCCACAAATTAATGTTGTAGCTCAGAAGTAAGAATTGGAGTACACAAGGACACAACATTATGTTCCTGTTGTGATATTTCCAAATAGATGAAATTACTTCTTTAATGTCTTTTGTAATAGGATGTGGGTCATCTTGCCAAGCCAGCCTTCATGAGGTATTTAATTTTCATGTTTCACGTCTTGTGTAAGACTGTACAACCTTTCCTTCTACTTCTGTTTGTTTCCTGGATGTTTTAGCACAAACACCTTAATTTATAAATAGCAAAACCTCTTTGCCTGCTGCAAGTGGAAAATCAGTTGCCACAGGGAAGACAGATGGTGGAGGCAGGCAGGAAAGGACTTGGACTCCTAGGTTGCTCTTATATTACTGCCAGCTTGCACTCAAACTTTTCCAGACAGAGGCTGTGGAAAAGACTTGATGTGTGTCCTGGCCAATGAAGATTTCACAACATAATCTCCTCGTATCAAGGCTGAATTTCTGCAGATCAAAGCAAAGTCTGGGAACCAATGGGAAATAGGCCATCACCTTTCACTTACATGAATACCTCCCATTGCCGTCTTCACTAAGATTCAGAGAATTTAAGAGGAAGTAAGATTGAGTGAATTCTGAGATCCTTACTAAAAAGAACTTCCAGCTAGAAAGAACTTTCTACAGTAGTGTTAAAATTAGGAACAATTTCTAAATAGAGCTTCCCTGGTGGCGCATTGGTTGAGAATCTGCCTGCCGATGCAGGGGACATGGGTTCGTGCCCCAGTCCGGGAAGATCCCACATGCTGCGGAGCAGCTGGGCCCGTGAGCCATGGCTGCTGAGTCTGCGCGTCCGGAGCCTGTGCTCCGCAACGGGAGAGGCCACAGCAGTGAGAGGCCTGTGTACCGCAAATAAATAAATAAATAAATAAAATTAGGAACAATTTCTAAATAATAATCTCTAAAACAAACTAGGTACATTAGTTTGCTAGTGTTGCCATAGCAAAATACCACAGACTGGGTGGCTTAAACAACAGGAATTCTCTCGTAGGTCTGGAGGCCGGAAAGTGCAAGATCAAGGTGTCAGGTTTGGTTTCTCTAAGGCCTCCCTCTTTCCTTGGCTTGCAGATATATGGCTGCCTATTCACTATGTCCTCACATGGTCTCTCCTCTGTGCAGACACATCCATGGTGTCTCTCTTTTTGGGTGTCCAATTTCCTCCTCTTATAAGGACAACAGTCAGATTGAATTACAGCCTACTCTGCCTCATTTTAACCTAATCACCACTTCAAAGGTCCAATCTCCAAATATAGTCACCTTTTGAGGTATTGGGGTTTAGGGCTTCAACATATGAATTTTTCTTTTTCTTTTTTTTTTAACATCTTTATTGGAGTATAATTGCTTTACAATGGTGTGTTAGTTTCTGCTGTATAACAAAGTGAATCAGCTATACATACACATATGTTCCCATATCCTCTCCCTCTTGCCTCTCCCTCTCACCCTCCCTATCCCACCCCTCTAGGTGGTCACAAAGCACTGAGCTGATCTCCCTGTGCTATGTGGCTGCTTCCCACTAGCTATCTATTTTACATTTGGTAGTGTATATATGTCCATGCAACGTATGACTTTTGGGACACAATTCAGCGCATAATACTAAGTAACCCAGATTATTAGCATTCCATGAAGAGATGGAGCACAGGAATGATTTTAATTTTCTATCCAATAATACCCCTGAATTGTATATATATTTTGGTTTTGCTAATAAGCAAATGCTACAGGGTTAAAAAAATGAATAGCTAGTTGTTTAACCCTATCTATCTATCTATCTATCTATCTATCTTTCTATCTATCTAACATCTACCTTACTCTGGCTCCATGGGTTGCATCTGTTGACAAACTTCAACCTTATTCCCTTTATTCAGTGACTTCCCTTTTTCCAATTTCTTAAACAGAACAATTGCAAGTAATTCCCTTGCATCCAATAATTGTTCTTTCATCCCACCTCAGATGTCCTTTCCCATGGTCACACCTCTGACCTCATCCAAAGCATGAATGCACACTTCTGAAATCTTGACTCCTTGCATCCACTAGCCTATTTTAGGTATCCCACTCAGCAATTCTTTGACCTCATTGAGACCTTTAGCCCACTGGTCTTACCACAGTCTAATTATCAATCAGCCCTCCCACCCCACTGTGTCTTCGCTTCCTTTCTTATCCAACTTAGAGTCTAAGATCCATCACTAGAATTACCTTTTCTCCCTTTCTCCCTTCAGGGTTACAATCTTGGTAAAACCAAGCTTTCTACTTCCTCCATTCTTTTTCCGCCTAGCAACTGTAGAAAAGGAAAACTTTCTTGACTATTCTCACTTCAGAGTCATGGTATGTGGTAGAGAGAATAATGCTCCCCACCAAAGATGTACATATTCTAAACCTTAGAAACTGAATATGGGACTTTGCATATGTGATTAAGAATCTTGAAATGAGCACAGAAAGCAAACTTATGGTTACCAAAGGGGAAGTGGGGGAGGGATAAATTAGGTATTTGGGATTAACAGATCCACACTATTTTGTCTAAAACAGATAACAAGGTCCTACCATATAGTACAGGGAACTGTATTAAATATCTTACAGTAAGCTACATGAAAAAATATGAAAAGGAATACATATATATATATATATATATATGAAATGAGGATTATTCTGGATTACGTTGTGGGCCCAATGGAATAACAAAGGTCCTTATAAGATGGAGGTTCAGAGAGGGTGATGTGATGACAGAAGCAGAGTCAGAGTAGTAGTTGTGGCAATGGAAACATCAGTCAGAGAGAGAGGGAGGGACACACACACACAGAGAGATTTTAAAGATGCTCCACTGCTTCCTTTGAGGATGTGGGAAGAAATCAGAATTAAAAATTTTTTTTAAATGCAGGTGGCCTTTAGAGCTGGAAAATGCAAGGAAACAGGTTTTACCCTAGAGTCTCCAGAGGGACAGCTGACACCTTGATTTTAGCCCAGTGAAACTCATTTCATGTTCTGAGCTCCAGCACTAAGATAATAAATCTGTGCTGTCTTAAGTAACCAAGTCATCTGTAATTCATTACAGCACCAATAAGAAACCAATACATAGAACAAATATCAAATGCCCACTGAACACCATCTGACAATTGTATTATATCTCCTAGTTTACTTGCTTTTCTACTTTCCAAAATGAGTATTTCAAGGCTACCTTCTTCTCAAATCTCCTCTCACAGCTCTTCCCACCCTAGCAGCTAACATTGCCTCACATTTCATTAAGAACCTGGCTCCCATTATAATCGATATATGTACTTACTTGCTCAGCTACCTATATGTAATCAATCTCTCAACCCCGTTGCCACCTCATTGATCCTGCCACATCCTTGGCCTCTGGCTGTGCCACTGTTTACAAGAGAAGGGAATGGAAGTGAAGAAGTGGAAGAGAAAAATCAACATCCTACATTTGAATGTTAGCTGAGTATCTGCTTGTGATATAACATTATATATCTGTAGTATGTAAACTAAAGCTTCTTTGTATAGCTATCTAAAGAACCATTCTTTAATTTTTAAAAAGTGTGTTTTATTCTTATAAAATTACAGCTACACGTTTACTACAACTGGTGGTTTTGTGTAATAGTATCCCTTTCCAAGCAAAGACATTACTAAAAATAATTGGATGTAACCAAAAACCAATCAGTAACTTGAACTCTTTACCATAATGACCAGTGTAAAACAACATTATAATTCCATCATTAAGAGGAGTGTGAAGAAACACTTTACTTTCCAATTTCTTGACTACACAGAAGTCTATTTGGTTACAGACAAAAAGGTGACTCCATAGTATTTAGAAGTAGGCCAAAAGAAGGTTACATTCCTGAGACTGATCTTTAGACCAAGGAGTTGATCTCAGGGAAAGAAAGGTAAAGAGAGTTAGATGCAGAAAAATAAATACTAAAGGTTTTAGAAAAGAAAGATGGAGAAAAATTGGGAGGCAAGAATTTTATGATTGTCTTACAGAAAAATCATTTAGACAAGTCTTGAAAGTGAATTCAAGAAAGCTCACAAGAGCTATGAGCCCAATGAAAAGAGACTATTTCTGTGTGATCAAATTAAATTTGTTACTATTTCAGTGCAAATTCTGAAATGGGAAACTAGGAAAGCATTTATATTAGAGACATCAAGTCCTGGCAGTGGAAGCTGAACTGGTCTCAAGAGGAGTAACTATAGAAAATCATTCTGAAAAAGTATTTATTTCCTCTGAAAAGGTGTGCTTGAAAGAGAGGATTCTGCCTTTGACCAAGGATAGAAGTAGGGGTAAAGATAGGAAAAGATTCAGGAGAGAGTTACACTATTTAAGTCAAGACCATTATATTTTATTAACTGACAACACACACTGAGCATCTGCCATATGCCAAGCATTATATTAGGTACTAGGATATATGTATTTAGAATTATTAGATGATTAATTAAGGCACTCACAGTTACTTGAGTATGTATATTGCATTCCCTGGCAGAACTTGCATTCATCCTCAGAGTCAGACATGCCTATAGGTATATTTGTAATACTTGTGAGGAGACCTGATCAGGCATAGATTTGCATGAGTGATCAAGTTGCTGATGTTAGCATTGATTGCTTCGCAAGAGTACTGCTTCATGTGTTTATTCAAATAAATAAAACATACATAAAGTACCCTAGATGTGAGCGCAGCAGTCCTGAAGAAGCAGGGAATTTTCTTTACAGTAGTGGATTAGCAGAGGGTATGTTATTAGCACATAGTGTTAGAAAATGTTATGTTAAGGAACCCCATCTTCCATTAAAGGCTCTTGTACCTATACTTCACAAGTGAAATTTAGTTATCTATTTCAGATAGTTCATTAGATCAAACCTCACTGAGCCCTTTCTGGTTACTGTATTGGGGGTCAAGAATACAGAGACCCATGAACCTTGCCATTTCCGGAGGAAATCAGAGTCTACTAGTGGCAGCAGCCATGTGGGCAGATTAATTACTGTAAAATGTGATAAGTACTTCCAAGAAATAAAAGCAGAAGTGGAACTGCAGAGGGGGGAGTGACCAATTGTCCAGGATATCAGAAAAGGATTAACAGAGGAGGGGGTGTTTTGGTCTTAAAAGATGAGTAGTCTGACTAGGTTAATGGAGTCACTGAGTTAGAAAGAGCATGGCATATCCAAAGAGTCCTGTGGCATGGAGTAGGTGTTGGGGTAGGGGATGAGGCTAGTCTGAAAACACTTGTCCAAGATAATGGGACTGAGGCTGAGCATATCCAGATAGGCAGGTAGACTTTTTTTTTTGCATCTTTGCTAAAGATGAGCAAAGTCTATATTCAGAACTTTCAAATAATGAATATTTTTGAAGTGCATTAGCCTAATTAACTATTAGGAGCTAAAAGTTTCATGTGAATTTTGGAAAATGGTTATAATTAGCTTCTCCTTCCACCTTTCTAGTGAGCTCCCTTGATTCTTACCTGCTGAATACATAAATACATTTTTGGAAAGAATGCGAATTACATTATGGGTATGCTCCTAGCCTTAGAGAGGCAGAATTACATCCACAATTCAACTGAAAATAGTAGAAGGTGCACTTATAAGTCTGCTGCTGGGTTACATTAAAATTTAGTAAGTGTTTATTAATTCCCATTGATGTGTAAATATATTCTAAGAAAATTCAGAAATACGCATTTTTAGTTTGGAATAAAAAGTCAGGGCCAAGTTTCAAAGAGCAACAGTGGGAACACAAAGGCAATTATTAGGCCATGAGGTATAAGTAATCTTTTCCTTTTTATTTTGAATCTTATTTATTTGTTTATACAGCAGGTTCTTATCAGTTATCCATTTTATACATATTAGTGTATACATGTCAATCCCAATTGATCCCACTACCACCACCACCTCACTTTCCTCCTTTGGTGTCTATACGTTTGTTCTCTACAACTGTGTCTCAATTTCTACCCTGCAAACTGGTTCATCTGTACCATTTTTCTAGGTTCTACATATGTGCGTTAATATACCATATTTCTTTTGCTCTTTCTGACTTACTTCACTCTGTATGACAGTCTCTAGATCCATCCATGTCTCTACAAATAACTCAGTTTCGTTCCTTTTTATGGTTGAGCAATATTCCATTGTATATACGTACCACATCTTCTATATCCATTCGTCTGTCGATGGGCATTTAGGTTGCTTCCATGTCCTGGCTGTTGTAGATAGTGCTGCAATGAACATTGGAGTGCGTGTGTCTTTTGAATTATGTTTTTTTCTGGGTATTTGCCCAGTAGTGGGATTGCTGAGTCATATGGTAATTCTACTTTTAGTCTTTTAAGGAACCTCCATACTGTTCTCCATAGTGGCTGTATCAGTTTACATTCCCACCAACAGTGCAAGAGGATTCCCTTTTCTCCACGCCCTCTCCAGCATTTGTTGTTTGTAGATTTTCTGATGATGGCCATTCTGACTGGTGTGAGGTGATACCTCATTGTAGTTTTGATTTGCATTTCTCTAATGATTAGTGATGTCGAGCAGCTTTTCATGTGCTTCTTGGCCATCTGTGTGTCTTCTTTGGAGAAATGTCTATTTAGTCTTCTGCCCACTGTTGGATTGGGTTGTTTTTTTAATATTGAGCTGCATGAGCTGTTTATAAATTTTGGAGGTTAATCCTTTGTCCGTTGATTCATTTGCAAATATTTTCTCCCATTCTGAACGTTGCTTTCAGTCCTGTTTGTAGTTTCCTTTGCTTTGCAAAACTTTTAAGTTTTATTAGGTCCTATTTGTTTATTTTTGTTTTTATTTCCATTACTCTAGGAGGTGGATCAAAAAAGATCTTTCTATGATTTATGTCAAACACTGTTCTTCCTATGTTTTCCTCTAAGAGTTTTATAGTGTCTGGTCTTACATTTAGGTCTCTAATCCATTTTGAGTTTATTTTTGTGTATGGTGTTAGGGAGTGTTCTAATTTCTTTCTTTTACATGTAGCGGTCCAGTTTTCCCAGCATCACTTAATGAAGAGACTGTCTTTCCTCCATTGTATATCCTTGCCCCTTTGTCATAGATTAGTTGACCATATGTGCATGGGTTTATCTCTGGGCTTTCTATCCTGTTCCACTGATCTGTATTTTTGTTTTTGTGCCAGTACCATATTGTCTTGATTACTGTAGTTTTGTAGTGTAGTCTGAAGTCAGGGAGTCTGATTCCTCCAGCTCCGTTTTTTTCCCTCATGACCGCTTTGGCTATTCAGGGTCTTTTGTGTCTCCATACAAATTTTAAGATTTTTTGTTCTAGTTCTGTAAAAAATGCCATTGGTAATTTGATAGGGATTGCATTGAATCTGTAAATTGTTTTGGGTAGTATAGTCATTTTCACAACATTGATTCTTCCAATCCAAGAACATTGTATACTCTCCATGTGTTTGTATCATCTTTAATTCTTTCATCAGTGTCTTATAGTTTTCTGCATACAGGTCTTTTGTCTCCCTAGGTAGGTTTATTCCTAGGTATTTTATTCTTTTTGTTGCAATGGTAAATGGGAGTGTTTCCTTAGTTTCTCTTTCAGAATATTCATCATTAGTGTATAGGAATGCAAGAGATTTCTGTGCATTAATTTTGTATCCTGCAACTTTACCAAATTCATTGATTAGCTCTAGTAGTTTTCTGGTGCCATCTTTAGAATTCTCTATGTATAGTATCATGTCATCTGCAAACAGTGACAGTTTTACTTCTTTTCCAATTTGTATTCCTTTTATTTCGTTTTCTTCTCTGATTGCCATGGTTAGGACTTCCAAAACTATGTTGAATAATAGTGGTGAGAGTGGACATCCTTGTCTTGTTCCTGGTCTTAGTGGAAATGCTTTCAGTTTTTCACCATTGAGAATGATGTTTGCTGTGGGTTTGTCTTATATGGCCTTTATTATGTTGAGGTAGGTTCCCTCTATGCCCACTTTCTGGAGAGTGTTTATCATAAATGTGTGTTGAATTTTGTCAGAAGCTTTTTCTGCATCTATTGAGATGATCATATGGTTTTTATTCTTCAATTTGTTAATATGGTGTATCACATTGATTGATTTGTGTATATTGAAGAATCCCTGCATCCCTGGGATAAATCCCACTTGATCATGGTGTATGGTGCTTTTATTGTGTTGTTGGATTCTGTTTGCTAGTATCTTGTTGAGGATTTTTGCAACTATATTCATCACTGATATTGGTCTGTAATTTTCTTTTTCTGTAGTATCTTTGTCTGGCTTTGGTATCAGGGTGATGATGGCCTCATAGAATGAGTTTGGGAGTGTTCCTTCTTCTGCAGTTTTTTGGAAGAGTTTCAGAAGGATTCCTGTTAGCTCCTCTCTAAATGTTTGATAGAATTCACTTGTGAAGCCGTCTGGTGCTGGACTTTTCTTTGTTGGAACATTTTTAAGCACAGTTTCAATTTCATTACTTGTGATTGGTCTGTTCATATTTTCTGTTTCTTCCTGGTTCAGTCTTGGAAGCTTATACCTTTCTACGAATTTGTCCATTTCTTCCAGGTTGTCCATTTTATTGGCATAGAGTTGCTTGTAGTAATCTCTCAGGATGCTTTGTATTTCTGAGGTGTCTGTTGTAACTTCTCCTTTTTTGTTTATAATTTTATTGATTTGAGTCCTCTCCTTTTTCTTGATGAGTCTGGATAATGGTTTATCAATTTTGTTTATCTTCTCAAAGAACCAGCTTTTAGTTTTATTGATCTTTGCTCTTGTTTTCTTTGTTTCTATTTTATTTATTTCTGCTCTGGTCTTTATGATTTCTTTCCTTCTGCTAACTTTGAGTTTTGTTTGTTCTTCTTTCTCTAGTTCCTTTAGGTGTAAGTTTAGATTGTTTATTTGAGATGTTTCTTGTTTCTTGAGGTAGGTTTGTATTGCTATAAACTTCCCTCTTAGAACTGCTTTTGCTGCATCCCATAGGTTTTGGGTCGTCGTGTTTTCATTGTCATTTGTCTCTAGGTATCTTTTGATTTCCTCTTTGATTTCTTCAGTGATCTCTTGGTTATTTAGTAACGTATTGTTTAGCCTCCATATGTTTCTGTTTTTTACGTTTCTTTCCCTGTAATTGATTTCTAATGGCATGGTATTGTGGTCAGAAAAGCTGCTTGACATGATTTCAATTTTCTTAAATTTACTGAGGCTTGATTTGTGACCCAAGATATGATCTATCCTGGAGAATGTTCCATGTGCACTTGAGAAGAAAGTGTAATCTGCTGTTTTTGGATATAATGTCCTATAAATATCAATTAAATCTATCTGGTCTGTTGTGTCATTTAAAGCTTGTGTTTCCTTATTAATTTTCTGTCTGGATGATCTGTCCATTGGTCTAAGTGAGGTATTAAAGTCCCACACTAGTACTGTGTTACTGTCGATTTCCTCTTTTATAGCTGTTAGCATTTGCCTTATGTATTGAGTTGCTCCTATGTTGGGTGCATATATATTTATAATTGTTATATCTTCTTCTTGGATTGATCCCTTGATCATTATGTAGTGTCCTTCCTTGTGTCTTGTAACATTCTTTATTTTAAAGTCTATTTTGTCTGATATGGGTATTGCTACTCCAGCTTTCTTTTGGTTTCCATTTGCATGTAATATCTTTTTCCATCCCCTAACTTTCAGTCTGTATGTGTCTCTGGGTCTGAAGTGGGTCTCTTGTAGACAGCATATATATGGGTCTTGTTTTTGTATCCATTCAGTGAGCCTGTGTCTTTTGGTTGGAGCATTTAATCCATTCACATTTAAGGTAATTATCGATATGTATGTTCCTATGACCATTTTCTTAATTGTTTTGGGTTTGTTTTTATAGGTCCTTTTCTTCTCTTGTGTTTCCCACTTAGAGAAGTTCCTTTAGCATTTGCTGTAGAGATGGTTTGGTGGTGCTGAATTCTCTTAGCTTTTGCGTGTCTGTCAAACTTTTGATTTCTCCATCAAATCTGAATGAGATCCTTGCTGGGTAGAGTAATCTTGGTTTTAGGTTCTTCCCTTTCATCACTTTAAGTATATCATGCCACTCCCTTCTGGCTTGTAGAGTTTCTGCTGAGAAATTAGCTGTTAACCTTATGGGAGTTCCCTTGTATGTTATTTGTTGTTTTTCCCTTGCTGCTTTCAGTAAGTTTTCTTTGTCTTTGATTTTTGCCAATTTGATTACTATGTGTCTTGGCATGTTTCTCCTTGGGTTTGTCCTGTATGGAACTTTCTGCGCTTCCTGGACTTTGGTGGCTATTTCCTTTCCCATGTTAGGGAAGTTTTCATCTATAATCTCTTCACATATTTTCTCTGGTCCTTTCTCTCTCTCTTCTTCTTCTGGGACCCCTATAATGTGAATGTTGTTGCGTTTATTGTTGTCCCAGAGGTTTCTTAGGCTGTCTTCATTTCTTTTCATTCTTTTTTCTTTATTCTGTTCTGCAGCAGTGAATTCCACCATTCTGTCTTCCAGGTCACTTATCTGTTCTTCTGCCTCAGTTATTCTGCTGTTGATTCCTGCTAGTGTAGTTTTCATTTCAGTTATTGTATTATTCATCTCTGTTTGTTCTTTAATTCTTCTAGGTCTTTGTTAAACATTTCTTGCATTTTTTTCGATCTTTGCCTCTATACTTTTTCCGAGGTCCTGGATCATCTTCACTATCATTATTCTGAATTCTTTTTCTGGAAGGTTGCCTATCTCCACTTCATTTAGCTGTTCTTCTGGGTTTTTATCTTGTTCCTTCATCTGGTACATAGACCTTTGCCTTTTCATCTTGTCTGTCTTTCTGTGAATGTGGTTTTTGTTCCACAGGCTGCAGGATTGTAGTTCTTCTTGCTTCTGCTCTCTGCCCTCTGGTGGATGAGGCTATCTAAGAGGACTGTGCAAGTTTCCTGATGGGAGGGACTCACCATGAGGTATATATAATCTAAGATGGGTTGGTGTTGGCTGTGAGTTAACTGTCAATTTTTCTCTCAGTTTTTGTTTATCTGAGAATGCCATACTTTTTCCTTCGTTTTCGAAGAATAGTTTTGTACAATATAAATTCTTGGTGGACATGTTTTTTTTCCTCTCAGCAGTCTGAATATATCATTCTACCATCTTCTTGTCTCAGAGGTTTTTGATCAGAACTTAGCTGTTAATCTTACTGAGAATCCCTTGTATATAATGTCACTTTTCACTTTCAAGATTTTCTCTTTGTCTTTTGACAGTTTGAGTATGATGTGTCTAGGTGTGGATCTCTTTCACTTTATTCTACTTGGGTGTTGTTGAGCGTCTTGGATGTTTTCATCAAATTTGGGAAGTTTTTGACTATTATTATTATTGTTTCTCCAAATATTATATCTGCCTCTTTCTCTCTCTCTCTTCTCATTCTGGGCATCCTATTATGCATACATTGATATGTTCTTGGTGTTCCATAGATATTTGAAGTTCTATTCATTCTCCTTTCTCCTTTTTCTTTTTTGTTCCTCAGATGGGATAATCTTAATTAACCTGTCTTGAAGTTTGCTGATTCTTTCTTTTGCCAGTTTAAATGTGCTGTTGATCCATGCTAGTGATTTTTTCATTTCAGCTATTGTACCTTTCAAATCCACAGTTTATATTTGATTTCTTTTCCCTTTATTCTCAATTTGGTGAAATGTTGGTCTTATAATTTCTTTAGTACTTTTGACATGGTTTCCTTTAGTTCTTTGAACATATCTATAATAGCTGATTTAAAGTGTTTGTCTAAATGTTTAAAAGGTAAGTCTGATGTCTAGGTCTTATCAGGAAAACTTTCTATTGACTTCTTTATTTCCCCTGTGTATGGGGTATAATTTTCTGGGTTTTATTTGTTGATTTGTTTTGTGTGTGTGCATTATAATTTTTTTGTCCAAAATGGGGCATTTTAAATAATGTAATGTCACAACTCTGGAAATCAGATTCTCACCTTCCCCAATGTTTGTTCTTGCTGTTTGCTTGCTCAGTGACTTTCTTGGGCTAATTTTGTACAGTCTCTCTTCCTTGTCACTGTAGCCACTGAAGTCTCTGGTTGGTTTTCTTTGTGGTAAGCTAAGGATTGGACAGAGATTTCCTTTATTGCCTTGAACCAGTAAGTCTCAGCCTTTGCTGAGGAGCTCTGCCTGTGTGTTGGGGCATGACTTCAATACTCCAGTAGTCAGTTTACAACTCTGCATTAGCCTTTTCTTCCTGCTTGTGCATAGCCTCAAGGTCTGTCAGATGTGAGAAATTAGAGTTGTCTCAAGTCTTTCCTGGGCATACACATCAGCTCCTGAATATGGGTATGGCCTATATTCCCAGGAACATATAAAAGTTTTTCGAAGCTCTGTGGACTTCTCCTTCCCCAGTTTTTCCTTTCATGTTCTGTGGTCAGCCTCTTGTTATCCTCAGCAGGAGCTGTGATATTATATAATTGCTGCTGATGGTTTTCATCAAATACCTTGAGGATAGAGTTGTTCTCACAGAGTGAGCTCTGAGTCAGGTCACATAAAGACCAGCCCTGAGATTGGAGCTTTTCAGGAAGCTGACAGACAAGTCAAATAGTGACAGTTCTCTGGGAGTGGGGCTTTTGAGGCATTCCACACCCATTTTGTTCCCTCTGGTGGCTGCTAGGCTGCTGGTATTTACAGCTACCATAGCTACAAGGCTGTTGTTTTTCAAGGATACCATGGAGCTGGGGAGAGGAGAACATGATTAGGACAAGTTAAAATGCCACACACTCGCTGTTCGTACAGACGTTCACCTATTTTTTCTTGAATAAAACTCTTTGCATTGTTGCAAGTCTTTAGTTAATATCTAGGGTTCTGAACAGGTTTGATTTTGACAATTTTTCCCAGTGTTCTCTTTGCTTTTAGAAACTAGCAGATTTTCAGAGGTTCTTACTCTACCATTCTGGAAGTCATCCATCAGGCTGCAACCTTTAAACTAGATTTTGTGGTAAGTTTGGGGGTAATCAAAGGGAAGTTTAGCTCAGAAAAACATACAACTGCCACTGGATGGGATGACTTTCAGAATCCACAGGATCCAGACTTCTTGTACTGGGAAGTCTTACCAGTACTCCCATGCTTAGTTATAGTATAGATAGGGTTGTTTCCCAGACTGTTTTCATGTATCTGGCAATGGCTTAATCCTAATCACCAGGAAAGCAACAGAATTTGTCTCTTACTTGTGGGCTTATTACAAATTGCCATGAAGCAAGCAATAGGTAATAAGTTTTTACCCTCACCAAAGTCAAAGGGTTTCCTCTCCTGTTCCTGGGACTACCTCTTTTCAGGTGATTGACAGTGGGACAGCCACTGCCTTCAAGGAAAATCTCAACCCTGCATGCAGGGTGTAGGTATGACCTCATACTCTTGCCTTAGTAAGTTAATCACCTGAGAATGTAATGGTACAAAATAGCGTGTTCCTCAAAGTCTGGGTTGTCTCATGTGAAATAGCACAAGGAGAACATTAACAGACCGTTCCTGCTTGAAAGTCATTAGGTTCTGTCGAGTTTCTTTTGACTCCTTTTTCCAATTGGACTAGAAGAAGCCTATATAAATCCTTTTCCCAGGTTTCTTGATTTCAGCTTCTCATCTTGTCTAAGATTTTGTGCTCAAACAGGAATTCAACTTTTTTCACACAAACTAGGGAAAAGTTTTAGGCAGAGTGCACACTGAATTCCAAAGGAAAAAGAAGCATTTTTCTTTGCCCAACAAAACAACAGTATCTGCAGAGACTCCATTTAGTTTATATCAGCAACAGAACTGTTAGTTGCTCATTCATAATGACAGTAGAAAGGTTTAGGTGGCTTCAGGCTTGTCCCTGTAGAGTGGATTCATATTTGTTTTTAATTTTTATCACTAAGGGTGCTTATTTCAGCAAGACTTGAAATAGCAAGTCTCAGAAAAGAATTAAAGTTACTCTCTTTTGCAAGATGGAATATTTTCGCAGATTTTAAATGTCAATTTTCAGTTATTTTTACAGTTTCTACGTATAAGAATTTCAAAATTCTTTAGGATCTGGTTTTAAAGAGGTCATCCTGCTGCAAGTGCACTATTTTCAAATAATCTAAACACGCACAAACACAAGAAGCAGGGTGACCCTTGGTTGAAAATAAAATACTGAGAAGTTTGTGTTCTCCAAAATCACAGACAGCTATTTGTCAGACAGCGAGCTGACTGGGGAAAAAAAGAAACTACCATCCCTTCTATTTCTCTTTGGAGGGAATTTAATTTCCCCACAATTGTAAATCCTAGGTTGAGTGTTTGATTTTATAAGATCTTAAAGACCTGACAGATAGAGACAGAAGTATGAACTACTGCAATACAAGTTGGAGTCTTTGGTATCCAGGCAACAGTCATATAAAATTCCCTTTACAAAGAACAGAGAGAACTTGAAGTTGAACTTAGTAGGGGACACTGCAACAATGCACTTAGATGTCTAGTTGAGGACAGTCAGCTTATGAGCAAACAGGTGACAGCTCCTTTTATAGTGATAAGCAGAGTTGCCAGCACAGATTGAGCACAATCCTGTCTGCCCTAACTCCATCTTCTGCCTGCCCTGATGACTTAAGCTTTGGGACATCTTGTCCTGAATGGTTAGAGAGAAGCTCCAACAGAAGCATTTAGTAAAAACACAAAAAACCTAATTTTAGAATTGAGAAAGACCGGTTACATTTTTGCCTTACTCAGTAATCTATTTCACACGAACCGAATGGAAAGTTTTGTTCTGGTTCTATCAAAAGTGATGAAGTGCTTTGATTCTGGACTCATCTTCACAATTCCTGCTTCCTCATCTATCATTTCTGTAAGCAGCACTATAATTAGTTATGGCATACTAATGTCCTCAACCACAAAGTGGGAATTAATATCTGAGATGCATGTGTCTGAAGAGCAAATGAATAAAACATATGCAGGTCTTATTAAGGGTTGCTTTGTTTTCTGTCACACTTCAGTTGCCTGGCTTCAGGAAATAAAATACATAAATCACAAATGTATTTCTGATCATAGTTGTCATAGTGAAGAGGCCATGGTAAATGCTTAATAAGTACCTGTTGAATGAGTAGGTGAAATAAGCATCAAATCATTGCATTTTCTTACTGGAATTGTAATACTCATAGAATTCCAATATAAAGTCATCTTTCTTACAAAAAACAAAAACAAAAAAACCCCCCACAAAGTACCCCTGAATCCATCACCCAGAAAAACCCTTGTTTTTTTAATGAACCCTGAGAGAGCAATTATCTCCCTTGTTTCCATTATGAAAAGTTGCTGGCAAATGTATCTCTTGAGAAATTTTTTAAAAGTTTACTTTCAGAGCAGTATACTAAATTTTCTAAGATCAATAACACTAGGAATCTTGTGAAGACTGCAACATGGAGTAAACTTGTGGGTAACTTCCCCAACAATTAATTTATCTGCCCTCTACAGGACATACAGGGTGTGTAGGAGGTGGTTGTGGGGGCACTTACTGGTGGTAGTTGTTGGCAGAATGGTATTGACTTACTCCTGCCAGTGAAAACAAGCGATTATCTTATTTTCTGAGCAATGACAACTCCTTTATATACTGTCAGGAGCAGTATATAAAGAACTAAAAAGAATAAAATAGATAAATTTCATTTATGAATGCCGAAAGTAGTCTTTAGGGAATGGTTCACTTTCTTATTAAGAATTAGCATTAATAGAAAATCTGACAAATTGCATATTGAGTTTTCTTGGGATCTCATATTATCTTCCTCTAGAGGCAAAAGGATTAGAGTAGATGATGTAAAGTTTTGAGAAGAAAGGCTGTTTTCCAGGGTCAACCAACTGTAGGTGTCTCAATGATTTTTCCGTTCCAGTCACCCTGGCCTTCAGCTCTTACACTTTGATGCTCTTTCCTGCCACAGGGACTTTGCACATGCTTTTATTAGAATACTCTCCCTGCTCCCTTTACCTAGTTTACTGCTACTCTTCAGATCTTTTAGAAAAGCCTTTTTAAATGCCTAAATGTTCCTCTTCTTATCATAGTTTATTTTACATTTGTGATATTAATTGATTAATGTCTGACTTGTCATTAGATTGTTTGCTCCACAAGGGCAGGATTGATGTCTGTTTAGACTTCACATTGTATCCCCAGTATAGTAGTTGAACTGAGTTCTCTATAACTCAGAGAAGGAAATGATTAATTCTGCCTGGAAGCCAATAAAAGATGAAATAAGTATGAAGCACAATACAGACAGCATATCAGTTTCACCTGGTGGAATATAGTATGCCAGATAAGCAAGGTATTCCAATTGTGGGAACCACATAAAAAAAGGAATAGAAGCAAGTAAGTATATGATGTATTCAGAAGTCAGAACATGGATGTAGAGGAGGGAATGAGTAGAGATGAGCTTACAGGGGTGGATTGGAACCAGATTGTTTAAAGCCTTGGGCTTGTTAAAGAGTTTGGATATTTTTTAGGCAGTGAGGAGCCATTTGAAGACTATTAAGCAGTAGAATAACACAATCCCATCTGTGTTTCTGATATAATTCTGGCAGCATTGTGGAAGGCAGTAGAACTAAAAATAGGTTTATAAGTAATGTGCTCATTGCTTTTCCCCTATTTGCACAGTAACCCAGTTTTTAGCCTTGACTTATATCCTGTTTGTAGAAGAAAAATCCTTAAGCCTGAAGAAGCATCTTCTGATACTATCTTTTTTTTTTTTTTGCGGTACGCGGGCCTCTCCCTGCCGTGGCCTCTCCCGCCGCGGAGCACAGGCTCTGGACGCGCAGGCTCAGCAGCCACGGCCCACAGGCCCAGCCGCTCCGCGGCATGTGGGATCCTCCCGGAACAGGGTACGAACCCGTGTCCCCTACATCGGCAGGCGGACTCTCAACCACTGCGCCAGGGAAGCCCCCTGGTACTATCTTAAGGAGAGTTTTGTTGTAAAGCAAAAGGGCAAAGTGGCCATCAGCCACTGTATCATGTCATGCACCATTAAGCATCCAATAATGAAATCACTTAACAAAAGTAATTAACTTAATTCACGGAACTGTAAAATTCAGGTATTGTTTGAACATTCTCAAAAACTGACCTTTAGGAAATGTCGCAGAGAAATAGCCTAGAGAATTAATGTTATACATCTTCCAACCAAGGTCCAGGTCAGAGGGAGAAATCAACCAATTCTAAGAGAGTGATCAGCAATATGCTAGAAATAACAGGCTCTGGAAACCCATAATATATCTTGCCATTACTAGACCTCTTGAAAAATGTCAACATTTAAGTGCCAGGGACATAGTTTTTACTGAGAACCTATTATGTGCCAGATGCTGTTCTGTTTTAACATGAGTAGCCCATGTAATCCTCATACTTTTTTTTTTTTTTTTTTTTTTTGCGGTACGCGGGCCTCTCACTGTTGTGGCCTCTCCCGTTGCGGAGCACAGGCTCCAGACGCACAGGCTCAGCGGCCATGGCTCACGGGCCCAGCCGCTCCGCGGCATGTGGGATCATCCCAGACCAGGGCATGAACCCGTGTCCCCTGCATCGGCAGGCGGACTCTCAACCACTGCGCCACCAGGGAAGCCCTGATCCTCATACTTTTGTGAGACACTATTATCAACTCTATTTTATATAGGAAAACATGGAGATACAATGAGGGTGAGTAATTTGTCCAATGTTTCGTAGGTAATAAGGGACAGAGATGGATTCAAACCAGGGACCCTCACTCCAAGGCCTAGCTCTTCATAATTATCATCCAGAGCTGCGCTCAGCTTTGGAAAGTCTCCTCTGTCCTCTTATAGTCACAACTTTACTCATCCTTTATTCCTTCCAGCTAAAGAGAAAAACATTGATTTAACCAGATTCATGTTTCACTGGTTTTCACATAAAATCACATGAATTTTGCCTGGTAAGGTTTTATAAACACCTGATTTTGTTGGTGATCATTAAAAAAAACCAATTGGCTTGGGACTTCCCTGGCGGTCCAGTGATTAGGACTCTGTGCTTCCAATGCAGTGGGTGCGGGTTCATCCCTGGTTGGGGAACTAAGATCCCACATGCAATGAGGAGTGGCCAAAAAGTGAAAAAACAATTGGCTCAGTCTGGTCCTGGTTCAGGAGGTAAGAAGTACTGGAAACACAGGCTATTGGAAATTCTGACTCTCAAGATGTCTGCAGGGACCCACAGCTCTAACCCAGAGCCGAAACTTTTCCACCTCCTGGGTGTTGTCTTAGAGTTAATTATATCACTCTTTAAAAAACGTTTTTTGGGGGAAGAGTACAGTTAAGTTATTTTTTCCTAGTGCTCTATTCCTAGAAATTATGCTATAAAATAAAGACACAAATAAATCTGCATTTCCTTGTGCTTTGCTTTAACATGTCACTCATCTGACAAAAGCTCTATAATAACAGGTATGTCTGGACTGGGTTTTATGCAGTATTCTTTCTTGGTGTTGTATCTGAAAGTATTCTCACAGAGATCCTGATAACTCTTGGTGGCTTTGATACAGTAATGTTCAGAATTTTTGTAACAAAGGGAAAAAAATGTTTAGAGTACTAAGTGGTATGAGCTATTTTGATAGAGCCCATGTAAGTTTGATAATGAGAATATTTGGAATAATTATTAATATGTTACTATATTAATAATATTATTAATTCCAAAACTCTTGGTTATATGATGATACCCTCTTGATCATGACAGCCTCCTGATTTTATGCATGCCTTAGTTTCCTAAAATAACTATACTCTAAAGAAATCAATAGGAGCTATTAGGATACACTCTATTTTTATGTTATAGACTCCTAGGACCTCAGGGCTAATGTAGGTCAACTCCCTACCCCTACCTGGCCACTATTCCCCTTCACTCTCATCCCCTACAATCAGGGGGACAGCTACTTCACAGTTTGTGAACTCAAATACCTTAGACATCAGACCATGATATAATGAGTATGATATTTATAAATGAGTAAAGCAGGCCTGAGATCCCACTCTCCTCTGAACCAGCAGTACTCAATTCTACCTTTTGTTTTTCTACTTTTGGTAGAGACATGGGCACAGGACAAAGTGAAGAAAAGCACAGTGTAATTAAGGTGATAAATGGCACTTGACATTTTGCCCTTAGATAGGGATGACTAACCTCCACGCTGGAATATTGGGCTCCACACTGCCCTCTGCTGGCCCTCCTTCTCTCAGTCAAGCCTGCTGTTTTAGGGGTTTATTTCCTCATTCTTGGCACCAAATTCTGTATCAGTTTGATTTGCAATAGAAAACAGAATTTGTAATAGAAATTACAAATTTGTAACAGAAAACATAATTAAACTGGCTTAAATAAGAAAGTAGTTACATGGTTTGAAAACTAGAGGTTGCATTCCAGAAGTTGAAAGTGTTCGGGTGGGGTCTGATCAGGGCTCTCTGTGTCTCTATGTTTTGTTTGACTCTGTCCTCCTTCATGTGTTGACTACATTCCTATGCCGACTTCTCTTAGGTACTCAAATGGCTGCAGCAGCTTCAGGGATCACATCAGTATACCGTATTGTCCAGCACAAGAAAGACTTCTACCTCAGCCATCAAACAGAAGTCCTGTACAGTCACTCATGAGACTGGTCACTGTGGCCACGAGGACTAGATTACACTTATGACACTTTGGGCCCATCTCTGGAGCTGCAGCCTTGGCCAGTCACACTAAACTATGGCTGCTACTTACGTGGGAAAGAGTGAAAGGATGCAGAGGAGCTCTAGGCTTTAAGGCTCTCCTAGATCACCACCCAGGGAGAAGAGAAACAGTCCCTCAGGGTCCATATACCTTGACTCTACTTGGGGATTTGGTCTTGTCTGACCCACTTTGCCTCTTGGACCAACCACAGTTTGGAAAACCACTCTTGGTAAGGTTTGGGTCACGTGCTCACTTATGTGGCCAAATGTCAGGAAAGGCCCTGTAATTGACATTTCCTTCCATATCAGATGAATCAGGGAGATCATTTCCCCAGTGGAAGGAGGACAGCCAATGGGTAGAAACAACAGATGCTCACTCTACCTGATATTCATGTTTTGTGCTCTTCAATAAGGAGCTGACATCTCCCAGAGGTGATACCACATACCCAGGCATTATTAAGGACAGCATCATAATATGCACTAGTATATTTTTAAAACACTATGAGAACAATGCATGGAATTTATGTCTCAGTGTTTCTAACAATTTACACTGTGGATATATTATAGACTGCAAGCTTACTGAGCACAGCTCGTGAATCATTCTATGGTGCACATATTCCTTAACATATTCCAAATTTTAGCTCTTAGCACAATGTTCCACCCCACCCTTTTCCCCCCTGTAGCATACAAACAAAGAGCTCATCAGAGAATCAAGAGACAGAAACTGGCCTCTCATTTTAATTCATTCACTCTTAAGAATTTCTCTTTGCCTGGAAGGAAGGGTGAACATCATGCAGGCTCTGGCCACTGGGTCATGTTAACTCACCCTCAGAGATCCTTACTGAGTGGTTTTTGAAAAGCTCCCCCAGGTAATCTTGATAATTAGCTATCTTTGTAAACCTCTGTAAAAGGATGCTCTGTGTTCTCCCCACCAAGATATTTACAGCCCGGTGCACAGATGATGTAGTGCTGGCCTCCTCAGCATGGGAAGTCAATGAGCCTTTTATGGAAGACACTTAGAAAAATTCTCTTTGATGGGGGCCTGCATTTTCTAGCATCACCATGTGACCATATCTGCTTCCAATGGAAATGGGAGCCACTAGCTGGTCTCTCCTTCTCTAGCCAGGTTTACCCACATCTGTGTCCCCTTCCAAGACTCAGATTAGACCCATGTCAAGGAGGTACACATGAGGCTTTGGCAAAGTTCCTACCTAAACCTCCCCCTGCTTAGGGGTCTTGCTCATTTGCTTTTTTTTTGCGGTATGTGGGCCTCTCACTGTTGCGGGCAACTCCTCTGCCCTGTGATCCCAGCAACTGAGCGATGAGACCAGCTCTAAAGCTCGGGACTCTAGATGGTTGAAAGAATCCCACCTTCAGGAGAAGTGGGGGCAGAGGCAGGAGGAGTGGCGTCTAGGTCAGCGCTGTCCAGTGGTGATACAGTGCAAGCCACAAATGTCCACCATGTAGGTAATTTTAAGTTTTCTAATCACCACATTAAAAGAGTAAACAAACATTACCTGGCTTTGGGTTTGATGAGGATTAAAGGGAAAGTATGATCTTTTGACTGATCTCTTTCTTGATAACATGAAACTTTGGCTTCACTTTAATTAAATAAAGAAAAATCAATCACAAAAGATCTGGTCTGGAGAAAGGAGTTTGACAGATGCTAAGACAGAGCTCTGGTACTCCCTCCATGGATCACAGAGCAAAACTGTAGACGGGAACAGACCATATGTTGTTCCCATAGCTTGCAGTGGGGGCCACTGTAGGATGATTTACTGATGAATTGGAAGTGTAAGGGGAAGAGATAAATTACACAGATTTGAAAGTTAAGGCTTACAAAGCTTTGTCTTATAAATCTGTCTGAGCTGTAGGAAGTTAGATAATATTTAGAATACTGTGTATTTGTATTATTAGGGCATGGTCAGATAAAAATACTTGTTTTCAACTCTAAGTGTCATTGAAGGTTATTTTTTAAGGATTTAAATCTACACATACAAGGAAGAGCAGACTCCCTACACAGTTAAGAGGAAAAATAACAATCTCTGTGCTGTGATAATATTATCCCTGTCACGCATGTTTTGGTGGTATTGAATGTCTAGGTTTGTACAAATGAGAATTCTCAACAAAGATTTGCATGAATTCCATAGCCAAACTTAATTAAAACTGAAATATTGAGCTTGATACTGATTCAAACATCTAGAAATTGCCTAAACTTAGTTTAGCAGTGATGGCCATATTTTCAAGTGTCATTGAAAGTGAACATAAGCAATGTGCTTCTACGTTCCTGAAAGGAGAGTTGGCAAAAAATGTGAGGTGTTTCCTAATTTAACCAAAAATTCCCCGAAAGCTATCTGCCTGTTCAGGGAGAACATGCAAATGGACAAGTTTCAAGATATTGACTAAAGGTACCATGGGATGAAAGAAAAGTAAATACTGAGCCTAAACATGGTTAATTTTCTAACGCTCTTTTGGTTGTTGTGTTATAGGAATACATAGTCTGGGAGATTCAGAGGGATCATAAATCTGTAAGAAATAGCAAAGTTAAAGAAATGGTACATCATTACTTTGTGTTTTCCCAGTGTTCAGTGATTAGAGTGCTAGCTGATGTGAATGGCATTTTTCTTTAAATAAAAGCCCATATGCTACCAGAACAACATCATTTTTTGATAGATATAATTCAACTGCTTGGTTCATAAACAGGTGCAGACACTCCGAGACACCCTTCCATTTCTTCCCTTTCCTTCGCCAAGACCTAGATTTGCAATGCTTTAGGTATTAGTGATCACAGAGTAGATGCTCCTTTCTTATTTCCATCCTAAGCTCTGGTGTAGATTGGTAAGTATATAATATACAGCTCTTGCTTGTATTAAATGGAAAATATTTCAGTTATTCTTCTCACTCAGAGTATTTATTGAGCACCTACTCTGGGTCAGGAACCACGCTGGGTGCTGGAGGATACAAAGATGAATAAGATGAAACCCTACACTTGAGAAGCTCACAGTCTAGTTGAGGGTAAAACACAGATGTGTCATAATTACAATGGGATATGAAAAGTGTAATGGCAAAGGACTTTGGAAATATTTCATACCCGTCAACACCAACTACTGTTCTTATTAGCATACTTTAAGGGGATAACATCATATTTCTTCATTAGTCCATTCTAAAGCCCCATTGTGCATTAATTTGTACAAGTTAATAAGCGAAAAAAGAAAGTGGTCACTATAGGAGTTTGTACCCAGATGGGAAGAGGACCAATTGGGGGGCATCAGGCA
Source organism: Delphinapterus leucas (assembly GCF_059928025.1). Classification (NCBI taxonomy): domain Eukaryota; kingdom Metazoa; phylum Chordata; class Mammalia; order Artiodactyla; family Monodontidae; genus Delphinapterus; species Delphinapterus leucas. The sequence continues at coordinate 37,259,233 of NC_143136.1, read as the reverse complement.
ATACATAATGGAGCAAGTTTAGAAGGGGTGATAATGTGAACAGCTCTGGGCAGCCACGGAGTGTTTTTATTTATTTTAATGTAATTTATTTTTTAGAGCAGTTTTAGGTTCACAGCAGTATTGAGCGGAAGGTACAGAGGTTTCCCATATACTCGCTGACCCCCTACATGCACAGCCTCCCTCGTGATTAACATCCCTCACCGGAGTGGTACATTTGTTACAACTGATGAACCTATCTCGACACACCATGTTCACTCAAAGTCCTAGTTTATATTAGGTTTTGCTCTTGGCATTGTACATCAAATAGTGTTTTAAGAGAGCTAAGAATTAGGGGGGATAAACAGGCAGGGCGTTGAACAGAAACAGGGAGGTGTCTGTTTCATAACATTAACTAAGATTGGTCCCGACTTGGTCCTTTTGTTTTGTTTTCTTCCCACCTGCTCCTCAAGCATTAAGGAAAGCTTCACTGGAGTCAGGGAACAGGTCTTGTAGAGAGCAGTGAGTGGGGTGGCTGAACACTCAATATGCATGTCCAGTACAATGATGAATATGCTGACTTGGGGTCTTTTAAGTTGACTAAGAACAAGTGGAGCCAGGGCACAGCTCATTACTCTAAAAATTGATCATTAAAGGAAAAGAATTAAGTATGCATCTTGGATTACTGGTATAAACTGTTTTTCAGGGTAATCAAATGGATGAGGGAAAGGTTTCCCACTCAGAATTTCAGCAAATAAATGCAGAAGGAATAATAGAATTGGAAAAAGTTATCATTTTTCAAGTTCTCATGAAATAACTGATGCAGATAAGATCGTCAACAGATGGTAAAACCATTAGATGAAGTGTTGATGGGGAACAGACCTCTCTGATCAATCTAGCCTCAGTAAAAGTGAGAAAACCAGACAGGGGTGCCTCCTGTTATGATGCAGGATGAACACATGGCACCACTTTATGAGGTATGTGTGTCAAAAAATCAAACATGAGGCTAACTAACATGAATTAGGTTATTGAATTAGGAATCTAACTTTCAACTCATAGAAAACACTGAGGATAGAACACTGAGGATACACAACATCTGGTGAACATCTGGTGAAGGTCATGAAGGGTATGGTATCTTTTCTATATTAACTGATCCAGTTTCAAGTTCAAATAGACTTTTCCCAAGGTATGAAACATTTTGAGTAACCTGACTTTAGAAAATCTGTTAGTTGTGGTGGTACACTACAGTAAATTCCAGATTTTACAAACTGAAAAATTTGAAAGATTTGTAGGCAGATTCTTTGGCTGATGGAGGAAACCTTGGAGATTCTGCTCATAAACTGACTTTTTGGATTCCTGGTTTCTGGTCATAAATCAGTGTGAGGATGAGGAAGAAACGTGATGCATATGTTGAGGAGTAAATTGGTTATCGTATCCAGTTGGCCAGATTAGTTTCCTGTCAATGTGCTAACCTAATATTTCTGATGAAATTTCAGCGAGTAAAATAAAGAGATGGACTGCTTAGAAATGACATGCCCTCCCCCCCCAAAAAGTAAGTTAAAACAAGTATTCAAACTTAACAGTTGATCTTGACACTGGAGCAATGGTCCAATGGGGTCTATCAATTAGGATATGTTTCAGCTTTAGTGATGGAGAAATACCAGTAGCTTAGACAAAATAAGGTCTATTTCTTTCTTAGAAATGAGGAGTCTGGAGTTAGGCAACTCAGGGCTGTTATAGCAGCTCCAAGGTCATCAACATCCTGGTCTTTTTACTTTTTGCCCCATGTTGGTTTGTAACCTCATGGGTTCCCTGGGTGAAATTCGAAACTGGTCCTGTACAGGTAGGGCAAGGAGAAACTAAAGCAAGAGGCAGAACACTCCAGCTTGGTAGGTGGCAGGTTTAATAATCAAGGGGATTTACATACGAGGCTTATCTTGGGTGGCTGCAAGATGAGTAGATCTCTGCTCCTGCCTGTCAGTTTATATAGATGTCTTAGTAACAGGGTTCAGTCATGTACACAGTCTAGATGGCCTCAAAAATACATTGCTCTCTCAGGGCTGCACCCTTGAAGTGGCTCCTAGAGTGGGAATGGTGGGCAGAACGTACATTCCAAGGACAGGGGTGGGGGTGAAGAGCCTTGATTGCCCAGGCCAGCTCGTGGGTCAAACAGTGGTCATGTCCTTGTGATGACCTCCTCCAACACTCCATCATCCTAGCTGCATCTCTATCTGTTCTATCTGTGATCCAGCCAGCTGGAAGGAAGAAGGGAGAAAGGACAAATGTTCCTCTGCCCTGCTGTGTCAATTCCCTGTAAGCATCCTTCCTAGAAATTCCATGTAGGAATTCCATTCACATTGCACTGACCACTGGGTGACATGGCCATATTTAGATGCAAGGAAGGCTGGAACTGCAGCCTTTTAGGTGGGTGCATTGCTGAACTAAATAAAACTGGAGTTCTGATGCTAAGAAGGAAGGGCCACATGGATTGAGGGATCTCTGTCAATGAAGACAGCAGACACTTAGGAGAAAATTAAAATCACTGTTCAAATAATTTCATTTCTGCAAAATGCTATGAAGTAGAACATTCTATGGAAGACCTAATTTTGTAACATATTTTGTGTTATTTTTAACAGTATGCCAGATTGCATGATTAAAAGAGTGTAAATCTGTTACATGTTTTTGGGGAAAGACCATTGGCCCTTGTTAGTGTGTCTAATTTTATGTGTGTTATATCCCTTTTGATGACTTCATGGTCCGTTATTTTGCTACAGCCTTTTGTGTGGTTTACTGAAAAGTGTGTTGAGTTCCCCATTAACGTCACCATTTTTTCTCTTCTCGTCCTGCCTCCATGTATGGCCTATTAGGCCAGAACAATGACATTTCCAAATCAGAGGTTGCTTAATAGTTGAGCAGCACCGTCATACTTTCTTGTCTAAGAAATCATAATGGAGGTTGGCAACCCAGCAGTGGTAGAGTCTGCAGCTTGATTTATTTTGCATCCATTTCTGTCATAGGTCATTTCTCTGGGGAAAGTGCATGTGCAGGAGGAAGTCTGTGTAGACTTTCAGTCTTTGAAATCTCAGGAATACAGCCTTCCCTAACCATATTCTGCAAAATTCCATTCACGATTGAGATAGCTCAGGATTTTAAGTTATCCAAGAGGGCTTCTGTAAGAATACATTCCCAGGGAACGGAACTGTGCAGAGCTCTCTTGCTCCCAAATGCTCCGTATCACAGCAATATATTTTGTAAAGTTTGATTTATTATGTCAAAAGCTGTGTTATTCTTCTAAGCCAATCTCTTTTTTAATTCATATATCATGGCTTTATTTGAAAGAACGAATTGACTTTATAAACATGGGTAATGAAATACCGTCTACATACCACGTTGCAATGAGTAAAAACGTAGGCTTTGGAGTGTGAAGACTAGAGAGACTAAGTCTGCCCCCTTCAGGCTTTGTGATCCTCGGCCACTATAACTTCTCGGAGCCCCAGTTTGCCCCTTGTTTACTTCTAACTAGATTCTAGTTTGATGGCCAGACGTTACTATGTGCCAATCACCATCACAGGCACTGGGAGACGACTGTGAACGAGATAAAGGCAGTTGTGGCCTTATAAAAGTTGAAGCTGAGGTTGCAGATCCCATTGCTTTCATAGGTTGCAGTTGCCTGAAGAGGAGGGAAGTAAAACAATCAAGGAGAAATGGGAATTGCTGTTGAATTTGAGGCTCTAGCTCATCAAAAGGTATTTAGATTAAAAAAAATTTGAAACACTAGATAGTCCTAATGACACACCTGCTATAGGGAGATTTTTTAGCAGTCTACTTTATAGCTCCAAATTGAGTATAGTGGAATATAAACAATGTCGATACAATCACAGGTAACTTCTCTGCTTGGGTGCTCTTCCCTAGAGGTTAAGAGCAGGGTTATGGAGACCACAACATATGTTTGGATCCCAACTTTCCCATTTGTCCAGCCATGGTCACTTGCCCAATTGAATGACTTTGGGACTCTGGGCAAATTACTTAATCTCCATGTGTCTCAGTTTTCTTTTCTTCAAAATAAGAAAAATAATAGATTTAGTGACCTTGCATTTAACTGGGTTATGCATGTAACTAATGCATGTAAAACAGAACATGCCTGGCACATAATATGCACTCAACGAATATTAGCTCTTATTATGTCAGTGCATAGAAAAAGGACTCCCTAAGAAAGCTTTAAAGGGTGAGTTAGAGTTAGAAACAGTATGGGTAAAACACTGGCAGCTAGAGAGTGCCGGCTTTGTAGCTATACCAGAAGGGGCAAGTTTGATGAGAATAGCTAGACATAAGTATAAATGGATTATTGAGACATTTTTACTCTTTGGTGGGGTAATGCTGTGATGGTTAATTTTATGTGTCAACTTGGCTGGGCCGCGGTGTCCAGATATGTTATCAAGCATTATTCTACCCATAGGTTCTTCAGAACCATTTTTATTTTTAGATTCCATATATATATGTATATGTATAGCTGATTCACTTTGTTATACAGCAGAAACTAACACACCATTGTAAAGCAATTATACTTCTATAAAGTTGTTAAAAAATTATTCTAGATGTTTCTGTGAGGGGTTTGTAGATACTATTTAAATTGAAATCAATAGACTTTGAAAAAAGCAGATTGCCTTCCATAATGTGGGTGGGCTTCATCCAGTCAGTTGAAGGCTTACATATTGATAGAACAAAAAACTGACCTTCCTCAAGCAAGAGAGAATTCTCCAGCAGTCTGCCTTCAGATTTCGTCTGCAACTGGCTTTTCCTGGTTCTACAGTAAACTGCCTTTGGACTGAAACTGCAACTCTTTCTTGAGCCTCCAGCCTGCCAGCCTCCCCCATCAGATTTTAGATTTGTCAAGCCTTCTCAATCACATGAGCCAGTTCCTTAAAACATCTCTCTCTCTCTCTCTCTACACACACACACACATACACACACACACACACACACACACACACATATCCTATTGGTTCTGTTTCTCTGAGGACCCTAAGACAAACACTTTGGTTGGCAAGATAATGGCCCCCCAAAGATGTCCACATCCCAATCTTCAGAACATGTTACATTACATGGCAAAGGAGATTTAAAGTTGTGGATGGAATTAAGGTTGCTAGCTGGCTGACCTTAAAATAGGGAGCTGTGATATTGTGATTTTAAATAAGAGATATTTATTTGATCTTAATCCCCACCTCTGGCACAGAGCTCCTAAAACTGTTGGAATTTCCTAAATGATAAGAGTGATAAAGGTGGCTTGATATTTATAACAAACCCCTTTCAACCACTACTGGGTTTGTTAATGAAGTGACTTTTGGAAAGCATCTAAGGATGGGATGTGATTAGAGAGTGCAGCCCCACCTCTGGGTAGGGGAGAGAGGCAGAGATTGAATCAGTTGCCAATGGCCAGTGATTTAATCAATCATTCCTATGCAGTAAAGCCTCTGGAAGAAACACAGAGGAGGGCGTTTGGAAAGCTTCCAGGTTGGTGTGAAAATTTGGGGGGAGTGACACCCTGAGAGCGTGGAAGCTCTGTGCCCCTTCCCACATACATCTCTTCTATCTGCCTGTTCCTGGGTTGTATCCTTTTATGACAAACTTGTGATCTAGTAAGTGAAATGTTTCTCTGAGTTCTGTGGCAACTCTGGCAAATCAGTCTAACCCAAGGAGAGGGTTGTTGGAGCCTCCAATCCATAGCCTGTCAGCCAGAAGCACAAGGGACAGCCTGGACTGCAATTGGCATCTGAAGTGGGGAGAAAGGCAGTCTGGTAGGACTGATGCTACTCCCGTTAGATAGTGTCAGAATTGAGTTGAACTGAGGATAGTCAGCTGGTGTTGGAGAATTGCTTGGTGGTGTGGAAAATACACACACTGGAATTGTCAGAATTGGAAGGGCTTAAGCTGGATTATCAGGATGGGCCCAATATAATCACAAGGGTCCTTAAAAGTAGAAGAGGGGCATAGTTGAGTTCAGAGTCAGAGGGAGATATGAACAGAGATGCAAACCAAGCAGTGACTTTTCATGAGGAGTGGAGGGCGGGCATGGTCAGCTCTCCTCCTCTTCCCACTCCTTGCCCTCTGGTGTTGGGGTAGGAAAATGATTGGCAGAGGCTGAGATTTCCTTGCTTGATGACTAGCTGGCCTCTCCCCTGTCTGATACTGACTGCCAATTGGACATGTCTGTGGGACAAGCAGTGTCCAAAAATGTGTCTATATGTGGTTCCTGGGCCAATGGGAGATCTTGCTTGGGCTCTGAACTCTTCTTCCATACTCCCCAAGCCCCACAGTATGTGGTACATTCCATCACCTCTTGCTCTTGGGTTTTACTTAACCAGCAATGAGACATCTTAGTGAAGTACTAGCAAGACTGCTGCAACCAGCCACCTTCCTTTTGGTCAACTTACCACCAAGAAAGAAGTGGATTCTTGTACCGCACAAGGTGGAAATTTGCTCCAATATCAGCAATATCAGTGGTTACAGGGTTGAGCAACTGGACAGCTTTCAGACAAGAAAGGAGGAGGTTGTCATTAGGACTTGACTTACGGGGTGAAGACACCCCCATTCCTTGAGAGTTATTCTCTCGGCTTTGGGGATGATAATAAATCCCTTTTACCCTCCTCAGTTAGCTTAGCGAAGGTATGGTCTTTTCACAGACATTACATTCCTCCAAAATGCAACCTTTCTCTTCCCTGAGACTTCTTATTATTTGGCTGTGGTGATAGTGGTGTTAGGGCTATGGGAAGAAATGGCAGTTTCTGGCAGCCCCAAGGGGAGCTGAAAGGCCTTAAAAACTGGCACTTCTCTGGGTCTCTAAACTTAGAATGTGGAGTAGTTAGTCCTTAGAGGTCTTATAATTCCATGAAAATTGGGGAAAAAAATCTCACTGGGCATTTGACACCATCCTTTATTATAGGCTAGAAAGGTGGTGTGGAGTCAGAGCTCTTTGGGTCTCCCAGTTCAGCCAAGGTGGGTGAAAGGAAGGGCCGGCCTTGTAGGCCATGTTAAGGAGATGGGAATTTTTCTTAAGAGCAATAAAAAATCATTAAAGGATTTTAAACAGGGGAGTGGTTTAATCTAGTGGTAGGATAATCTTTTAAGATTTTTTTCCCTACTCCCTTTATTTTCTCCTTTCTTTACTTAATTCTGGTAGCCAGGTCCTTTTTATCTTATCCTCTCAGGACTTTTGCTGGGGATGGAAGGTGGACAAAGGATTTTAATTATGAGATGCATTTCTAGGGTTTAAAGAAGCTAAGCTCACAGAAGAAACAACACCTGTTTTGAGTGGGGAGAGGGGAGAGGGAGCCTTTGAAGGTATTGAGGGAGAAAATAATTTCACCAAGTTTGAGAAGGTCCTGCAGTTAGAGGGTTCTGGAAGTAGCAGGATCATACCTGTGTTCCTGACCCTACTGAGAGCTGATGTGTGGATCTGCCTTGGCGGTGAGTGGATGAGAGAGGTTCCAGGGGAGGTTGGCTAAGCACGGGGGCTCCTAGCCCCACCCCAGGGCACAGGAACAGCAGTTCCTCACACTCTGAGTGACAGGAAGGCTTGGGCCCTCTGCATTTCAGCAGTGAGCCTTGTTGGTTGAAGAACAAAGAAGTTTTCAGTCCTGCAGGGACTGTGCCTGAACTAAAGGAAGGAGGACCCACATTCATGACATTGGATTTCTTCAAAATATGTCTGACTTTGGGCTCAGAATGTAATTTAAACATGATTGATTTAAAGAAACATGATATTTCCTGTCCATCTGAGTTTATGGTTATAAATTTGAAACCGTGCAACTCAGATTGGGACTTGAACCCTCATTCTTTTAACTAAGATCACACACCTGGTCTCAGGACTTAATGAAGCTCAGGTTCGTGATGTCTCATCTCAGAAAGAATTCAGTGAGAGGCAAAGTGATAGGTAAGAAGTGGATTTATTTAGAGAGAAACACATTCCACAGGCAGAGTGTGGGCCATCTCAGAAGGCGAGAGCGGCCCCATTGTATGGCGTTGTCGGTTTTTATAGGGGTGGGTAACTTCATAGGCTAATGGGAGGAGCATTCCAGCTGTTTTGGGGAAGGGGTGGGGATTTCCAGAAATTGGGCCACCACCCACTTTTTGACCTTTTGGAACTGTCATGGCGCCTGTGGGTGTGTCATTTAGCTTGCTGATGTGTTGCATTTGGCGTATGCTGAGGCTCAAGATCTAGTGGAAGTCCACTCGTCCGCCATCTTGGGCCTAATCGGTTCTAATCGGTTTTTCTTGTGTCCTAGAACTATCTCATTCTTTTAAAGGTTGTGCCCTGCCCCCTTCCCTCCTGTTTCAAATTCATATGATTAATGGTCAGATATACATTTTTGAAAGAGAATTTTGACTACAGTGTGGGCTCTGGAAGGCAAGGTGAGATAAGGGAATCCTAAGCGATAATCCTGTTTTGGTCAGAATCTATTCACGTTTTCAAGTTTTATTACTATACACTCAGCATTGACGACAAGAATATACACTTGTATGTCAACTGATGTTTTCAATTCTCTGTTCTTATTTTGATAATATTAGTATTGATAATAGTGTTGGAGCCTGCCCTAGACTATAACTTTATCAACTTACTAACAAAATATTTTTGTGTGAAGTGAACCTTTTTACAGTGATTATATCTTCTTCTGTTTGATGGTTTAAAACATGGTGAAGAAAAATGTTCCAACACATTCAGGAAATCAGATGGTTAAACAGTTTTTGAAAGAAGAATATTTCATCAGGTAAGAGTGGCTTGGGGGTGGCAAAAGGAAGGACATTACTTCACGTGCATTGGAGGGTTCTGAGTTAGTCACCAGACTTTGGGCAGAGTTAAATGGAAAGGGGTTAGAGCTCCTGGAGTCCCAAGAAAGTATTAGGGGCACAATAGTACTTTCTTCAAATATCATCAGATTAAATTTTGTACCTAAAAAGCCAAGAGTTAGAAAAGATCTCAGGGCAGCTGACAGTATATAGCAGGGGTCCCCAGCCCCCAGGCCGCAGATCACTGCTGGTCAGCGGCCTGCTAGGAACTGGGCGGCACAGCAGGAGGTGAGTGGCAGGCGAGGAGCGAAGCTTCATCTGCCGCTCCCCATCGCTCCCCACCGCTCGCCATCGCTCGCATTACCGTCTGAACCATCCCCCCCTTCCCCCACCATCCGTGGAAAAATTATCTTCCATGAAACCAGTCCCTGGTGCCAAAAAGGTTGGGGACTGCTGGTATATATCACTTAGGATTCCTTCTATTAGAAAGACAGAAAACCCACCAAGAGTGGCTTCAACAATAAAACATTTAATTATCTCACAAAATCAGAAGCCTGGAGGCAGGCAGGTCAGAGGAAGTGTTTCATCTGCTCAGTGGTATCCACGTGGCCTGGGCTTTTCCATTCTCTCCCTCTGCCAGCTCCAGCCCGACAGACTTTTCGTCCTTAGGCATGTTGTCTGATGATTGCAAGGTGGTCTCAGCAATGAGGAAAGTCATTTTTGTTCATTTTTCCTTTCTTTGTTCCCAGTACCTAGTACAGTAGGTCTACATAACTTTAACACAAAGTAGCTGCTCACTAAATATTGTTTGGATGAGTGCTTATGTTGTTTCTAAAGAGAAAGTTATCTGCTGGTTTTGTAATTAACTTTGTAATAGAACTTTACAACTAGCTTTAATTACAGTTAGCGCTTTCTGACAAATGACAATAGTGAGGTAGATACGGGAAAAGGGATTACCTAGCATGATGTAGGTAGTTAGCAGTAGAGGACTCAGCCAGGGTGGGGCAGGACACAGCATCTAAGCTTTTCTTCTCCCCTCTGAAAGTCCTGCTGTGAATGTGAACAGACTCTGTGTGGAGGTGGGGTGGCCTGGCTTCTCCCTAGTCCCCTTCGAGTCTCGTCTTATGGCAGGAACTGTGGGCCTAATTTCCTTCAAGTCTCAGCCTTAAGTTCCAAAACGCTGGTTCCTGCAAATCACAAATCTTGGCTTGCAAGATCATTGCCGCTCTGTTCAAAGGAAGGAAGGCAACAGTGAAATACGGGAGGCTGGAACCACGATGAGATCTGCACAGTTTAGCCAGTTAATTGGGATCTTCTAGAGCTAAGCCGTGACAGACTAACTGCATCCTAGACCCTTTAATCACTTAAATAAATGAAGAGATTCATAACTCGGCAAACCAATGAATTAATCAAAATCCAGAAGAGTTGAAAATCTGCCCGACAGCTGTCCTGTCTTCTCTGACAGTGCTGTGTAGTCTGTTGCAATGGTTGGAGGCCTGACAGTGCTGCTTAATGCTGGTTAGAGCACCACATTACACAGCCCAGAATTCTAGGAGGAAATTCCTATGGGGCCAAATCTGTTTCTAGGGAAAACATTTAGTTACTATAACCCATGGGAAATCAGCGACTCCCACCTCCCAGCCTGAAGAGTGTTTTGGGGATTGTTATGAAGACAGATCGAAAGCCAAGCTACTGTGAGTTTTCTTAGTAGTGTCCATCCCAGCTGCTAACCAAGCAGAGAAAGACGTGTGATTGGAGGCTGCCCAGCCCCACTTGCTTTGTCTTTAACACAGTTCTGACTTGCTTACTGTGGAGTCTCTGTTTTAGTTTTCCCCCCAGTTTTTTCTGGAGCGTTTAGGAGTGAAAGGGGGAAAGTACTCTAATGAGATGGGTCTGCAGATGATAAAAACTTGGGAGGAATTAGGAATAGTTTAGGAGACGTTCTTGAAATGCAGTTTGATCTTGATAAATGAAAGACATGGACTGAAACCAGTAAAAGGAAATTTAATAAAGTAGCTCACACAGGGAGAAATGAAAATATAGTATTCAACTGGGCAAAATCTAGCTTCAGTAATACTGCCAAGTAGGCTTTTGGGGATTCGTCTATTAATGAAATGATTATGAAATCATGTGAGCGTGTTAAAATGGCAATAGGTATATTGTTTTACATCAATGGGACTATCACTAACAACATTACTTTAGAAAGACCATTTCACCATACGTGAGACAATTAAATAGCTGTTGTAATTGAAGCAAGAAGAATAGTAGATTTGGAAAGTAGCCCCCAAACAACTCATGTTGGTGGACTGAATACTCTCTGATGTCCAGAAAAAGAGGTAAGAGAAAATGTCAGAATTGAGGATGACACAGCGTCTCTCTACCATCTACAGGATATGCCTTGAACTGCCTTATTTGCAGAGACAAAAGGACTTTTCTCTTTGGATTTTGCTTCTGTCTCTGCAACAGTCTCCTTTCCTCTGCCTCAGCTGTTGGGCTGGGGATACTGTGTAATCAATAGAAGTATTCTGTGACTATCTTAAGGCTGTTGTAGAACTGATCAACTGAATTCTCCCCTCTACTCTCACCCTGGCCCTTGGACATCAGGTACACAGACCTAGATTAATCATAAATGTGATTCATAACATACTCCTAACATAGATCTATTTATGGCTACTTTTAGTATTCAATTATTTTTATTTTTTTCAAGGTAGTAAATATCTGTAAACCCACCACTTGAAACACAAGCCAGGAAGTTGCAATAATCTCCATCTGAACCCCAGGCTCCACTCCAACGTCTCATCACCCTGCCTCCTTTACCTGAGATGACCATCACCTAAAATATCACGTTCATCATTTTTCCATTTTTTCTCCACGTTTTACATAGTTTTATTGCACCTATTTAGAATTCTAAAAACTACATTTTTAACGTTATAAAGAGTATCATAGTACATGTAATTGTTTGGGATTTACTTTTGTTATATTGCTGAGATGATCCATATCATTGTGTGTTACCGAAGTTCATTCATTTCTACTGCTGTGTAATATTCCACTGTATGACTATACCATGTTGTATTCACCTTTTCTCCTATTGATGGATATTTGGGTTATTTCCAGGCTTTTGCTACTGTGGAATACTGTAATGAACATTCTAGTAGATTTACTCTGCTAGAGCAAAGAGTTTCTCCTGCATCATTTTTATCATCATTCAAACACGTTCCAGTGTCTCTGTTGCTAAATTCACCTGTCAGTACCCTTACTCCACATTCTCTTGCAACTGCTGTTAGACCTCTATGGTCTCCTTTCCAGCCAAGACTCTTCTTAAAGTTTTATACACACGGTTTCTACTCCCTCAGTGTCTACTTACTCTTGAACACAATCTCTTCTGGCTTCTGTGCCTACCACTCCACCCAAACTACTTTTGCTAGGGTTATCAATGACTTTAATGTTGCCAAATCCAGTGGATTTCCCCACAATCTTATTAGAGCTGTTAACCATATTTGACTCTGTTGAGCATTCCTTCCTGAAAATACTTTCTTCTTTTAGCTTCCATGTCACCACATTCTCCTGGATTTCCTTTCTGTCTGTAATTTGGTCCTTTCTCCTCCACTTACTACTAAAGATACATACTGGAATTCATCAGAGCTTAGGTCTCTTCCTCTCCTCACTCTGTACTCCCCCATGGTGTGGGGCCCTATTTATGCCTATTGTCTTAGCAAAATTTGTAATAGTCTCCCTTTCCATTCTCAAAAGTGTCCCAGTTTGAGTGACAAAATATATGTTCTCCCTACCTCGATTCTAATGACACCCAGTTGACCCATGACTTCTTATTTATCAAATCTTCTGCTATCATCTTTCTTGGGATATTTGACAAGTTAATGTTTCTAAAACTAGACTTTTGCTTTTCCCTCCAAAACTTATTTCTCCCCAGTCTCTATCTTAGAAAATGGCACTTCCACTTACTTAATTGTTCAAGCTCTAAACTCTAGAGACGTTGTTGTTCTTACACCCCATTCCTCAGCCCATCTGTCTCCAAGACCTGTCGATTCTCACCCCATTACTGTAGTCAAAGCCACTACCCCTCTTGCCTGGGAGCTGCAAAGGGCTCATAACTGACAACGGCTTCCACTCTTGCTGGCCTCACTCACCCTCATCCATTCCCCTACTCTGATATTTTAAAAATATAAATCAGATCATGTCATTGCCTGCTTCAAACCTTTCATGACTTACCACTGTACTCAGAATAAAACCACACTGCTTTCTCTGACCTCAGAGGCTCAGCGTGCTCTCTTTCACCACTACTGATCTGGTCTCAGCCTGGGTCACTGTGCTCCTCATACAATCTCTGGGCTCTGCCACTGCAGCAGGCTCTTCCCTGTTCCAGTTCCTTGGCACATAGAAAGCCCCCCGTACCCAACTCGCTCCCACTGCCCAAGATGTCTTTCTTCTATAGATCTCACCTGAAGTATCACTTCTACTGGAACGTGGCATCACTTTGCACGCGTGTGTGTGCGGGTGGAGTTAAAAATCACTTTGTTTCAATTCTGAAGTAATACATTTTACTTTTTTTAATTTAGAAAATAAAGTAAGCAAAAAAAAAAAAATCACAGTCCCACAGCTCAAAGATAAATATAGTTAATGTTTTGGTGTATATTTTTCCAGACCTTTCCTCTGTCCACATAGCATATCAGTTGCTTAGATGGCCCCAAGTCCTGTAATTGGTGAAAGTCATTCTGTCCTGTACATTTCACATATAATTCATACCAGGACTACTCCTTCACATTGGAAAACTTACTATGCTTCTCAGTATCTCTAGGGATTCTCAGGTTGGGCAAATGTTCCTCCTGCTTACATCTTGCTTCAATTTCTGGCTTCCACCGCTGTCTTAATCTCCCTCGTGTCTAGTCTCTTGTGTAGACTCAGATATGGAAAACAACCTCTTATCCTTGATTCCGTGATTCTCCTTCCTGGGGTGGGGGGCAGTAAGATGTTCTAGAAGAGCACGTGCTTAACACATCTCCTCAATCAAAAATCCTTTAGCTAGTTCAGCCTGAGCATGCTTCCCTGTCTGAGCGGCTAAGTGCCGGCTGCACTGCTGACTGCTTCAGTCTCTCTCTCAACCCATGCCTCTCCTCACACAGTCCTCCAACTGCCCCAGATCTGGCGACTTTCCTTATAGGGAACAATTCAATGTTCTGTCTGTTTTGATGGTTCTTTCCAGACCTTTTTCTGGAAGGTCTCAGTTTCCACTCCTAAGCCTATTCAGACATCTTTCCCAAACAGTGGGTATTTTAGGCTGGTGAGGGACCTTGCCACTCCTCCAGTGGGCAGAAACAATTCTGATGAGCTATTGTTTTAAACAGCAGGATTTCCCCCGCTCTTCCTGGCACACTGAAATGCCTCCCTGCCCCCTCTCCCCACTCTAAATGGGATCATACAATATATACTGGTTAGAAATCTGCCTTCTTTACTTAACAATAGATGGTGAATATCTTCTGTCTACTCTATCTGCATAGTGTAGACAGTGAGTAAAGCAGAGCGTTTGATAAGCTATGGTGGACAACATGCCCTGGAAGCTTGTTAGAAATGCATACTCTCAGGCTCCATGGCAAACCTAATCCATTCACAACTATATTTTGAACCCTAGGACATTCATGTGCACATAGAAGTCTGAGACACACTGTAGAACAACACTTATATGGCTTTAATAAGAACAAAATAGCATTTCTTATTTTTTCTTCATTGGAAAATCTATAAAAGACAGTTCTGGACATTTATATGGCTATTTAATTTGTGCTTTGACACAGCTAGCCTTACTTATTAAATATGACATCGTTGCCAAAATGCAAAATGTTTTCCTAGAATGTGATGTCTTCAACAGCTTTCCTTTAACTCTCTAAAGGGAACTGTAGAGTCTGTGATTTTCACAGAAAATTCAAATAGCAACTTAGTGGTTTTTAAATTAATAGAAAATGATCTCTTACCTTTCCAAATATTATAAAATTCTAAACAGTTTTTAAAGCAATTTATAAATATCCATATTTAAGACTAAAGTCCCTTTTGCTTTTGATTCTTTGAGAACATAATTACTTGAGTATGAACTCTTTAAAGAGGGACTACTATAACTCATAGTAAGGGTGGAATATACTTATTGGGTTAGGTCAATGGAGTTGAAAATTCCCAATGGACTATACTTATTAGGTTAGGTCAATGGACCATTAGATATGGTCTAATTTGAAAACCCAAGTAAAAACAGGGGAAAAAAATTTCACTCTTGGTTCTCATGTTGCAGAAGGTTATGTTGAAGCGAACTCCTTTCCCCTTGAAAACAAGTAAGCTAACTTCGCAACATTACTTATGACTTGTTTCATTTTAGAGCTTTTAGAAAACATTAATTTAATTAGAAAGCTACTTGTTGTGCTGGAATAGCCATATGAAAATCTTGGTTTTTAAAACACCTCCAGTGAAAAGTTATCTAGCACATTTTTCTATTCACAGCTGAAAAGTTTCAGTTTCCCAGCTGGCAAAAGCATTAGGTGTGTGTATGCTTCCAATTAGAAGCAAGATTTTCCCGATGCACGGTCCAAGGTTACACAGTGGTCCTCAGAGGATTTGTGGAGCCTGTTCCCTCTCTCTTCTCATTTTCTGCTGCTGTTATGTGGACGGTTTGCAGAACTTTGGCTGCTGAGCAAGATGTAAAAATTTCTGAACATTAATTTATTAGGAAGTAACAATTCAATCCGAACAAACAGAATGCTGCAGTTACGATTTGTTTCCTTGGGAATAACTTTCAGGAAGTCAGAGAGTTAAAAACCAGAAGGGTATTGTTTAACAAATGGAAGCTATTTGTTCCCATGCCAGTGGGAATTGTTTTATAATGTTCCTTTGAGAACAGAACAGAAATAAGTAATACATTCTGAAATTTTTCACCGCGTAAAATACACAGTTACAAGTTTTCACAAGTTGTAAAGGGAGGAGAGAAAAGCCAAAGTAAAGACTGAAAAGTATTCCTAAATCAAACCTTCTTTTAGAACAAAGAAGTCACTCCTAAACAGGTCATGAGGATATTCAAATATTGTGCTTAGTATCAGAAAAAAATAGTCATTTCACACTTCGGCCTCAGTCTGCCAAACATACTCTTTTTATGTTATGATATATCACATATCACTTTGAAATACAGCCCTGAAGTTTGGTGCGCAAGCTGCTTTCACATCTTTACGAGACGTCCAGGAACAGTTCTTACAGCAGAAATCAAAGGAACTTAACCTGACATTAAACAAGAAATATATCTGGAAAGAGATTAGCATATTTCCAAATGTTCAACGCAGAGAAAGGACATTTTGCACAAATGATATTTAAGATGGCAGCAATATATTTTTTTCCTGTATGTACATGACATGCAGGTTGAATAACAAGTCTACCCACTCATTCTGTGAAAACATTCATTGGATAAAACTCACAGAGACCAGTTAGTATTAATATTTATTGAAGTACAAAGAACCAAGTCTTTAAGAATATTCTAATGTCTGTCATGTAAAGTTTAAAATTGATATGACCTCTGTTTTTATCCAATATCTTTGTGATTTTAAAGTATTATTTATATCAAAATGTAGGTGGACCCTGGTGGCGCAGTGGTTGAGAGTCCGCCTGCCGATGCAGGGGACGTGGGTTCGTGCCCCGGTCCGGGAAGATCCCACCTGCCGCGGAGTGGCTGGGCCCGTGAGCCATGGCCGCTGAGCCTGCGCGTCCGGAGCCTGTGCTCCGCAACGGGAGAGGCCACAGCAGTGAGAGGCCCGCGTACCGCAAAAAAAACAAAAACAAAACTGAGACCCTGCTTCCAATTCTTTTGAGTATATACCCAGAAATGGAATTGCTGGGTCATATGATAATTCTGTTTTTAATTTTTTGATGTACTACCATACTATTTGCCACAGTAGTTGTACCAGCAATGCACAAGGGTTCCAATTTCTCCACATCCTTGTTAACACATGTTACTTTGTTTTTTCGGTGTTTCTTTAAATTACATTTTTTTTAAAAATGATAGCCATTCTAATGGTGGTGCAGAGTCATATTTTTAAAACAAAAATTAGATAATGTCTTCCTGCTTAAAACTCTCCATGGCTTTCAATTGCTCCCTACCATATTCAGCGGGCCTGAACATATCTGGCCCCTGCTTATTTTTCTAACCTCATCCTGTGCCTCCCCCTTGCCTTCCTAGGACACACAAAACCCTTCCCTCTCTCAAAAATTTTATATTGTTCTTCCCTCTGCCAGGACTGCCTACTCATCCACTTTGCGTCGATGGCTGCTTATTATTCTTTGGGCCTCTAACTCCATAAGGGTCCCTGACCATCGTTTGCAAGGATGTCTCCCCTTTTTCCTTCCCCCAGCGCCTTGTTCTTTCCTTTCTAGCATCTATCACCATCTGTAATGATTTCGCATCTTTGCTTGTTTCCTCCCTGCTTTCGGTAGAATGTCAGTTCCGCGAAGGCAAAACCAGTGGCTTTCTTTACTGTTGCTTCCCCAGAGCCTAGTAGGCTCCTAAGAAGGGCTCAACAACGAGTTAATAATCAAATTGCAAAAAGGTCATGGAAACTCCTCATATATTTGAAACTTTTTCCTTCTACAAATGAAACATATGTTCAGTTTCCCTGATTTGTCAAATCAAAAGCCTTTGGAGACTAAATTATTGTCTAAAATCTTGTAACATTTTCCTTTTCTTGAACATGTGTTTAATATGAACTGAATTACAGAGTTTAATATTTTTTTACTACCCTCAAAACTGCTAAACAGCTTATAGCCAGATTGGCTGATTTCTAACAACTGGTGATTACAATCACTTCCATTTAAAAAAAAAATCTGGCTGATACATTTAAAAGGTAACAAATCCCAAACGCCATTTAATTTAAGCACTTTTGATTCAAGAAAAAAAATGTTAGCTATAACTTTTATTTGAAATCATGCCTGTTTTGTTCCATTGTTATTCAGTAAATAAGAAAACACCAAGTAATTTGCCAAGACAGGTTTTAAAAGTAATTTGAAGGGTAGGTGGGAGGGAATTTGAGAGGATTTAATCTCTGCTTACCATATTGCTCACCTTGAGTGGGAGATGAGAGGCACCAACATCAATTATAGGCTTTGTAAATTAAAAGAGTAAGTGCATTTCCTAGATTCACTGAGCAAAAAATGTTTCCTATATGGATAATTTTAGAACAATCTCTTTGCACATTTACAGGCTGGTGTCTGGATATAGGTCGCCTTTATTCATTCTGCTCAGCATTTAATGTGTCCTTTGATCTGAAAACTTCTCCCTTCTCACCTTCACTGTATCTATTCCTGTCTTTTATGACTTCTTTTGACAGTCTGTCTAGCATCTATTCTTTTACCTTTTCTCACACAATTTCTTTTCCATTTTTTCTTTGTATCTCTTTTGTTATACGTACTATACCATAGAGGCATCTTCACTCTTTCTAAATTAATGGTTTTCAAACTTTTATGTGCATCAGAATCACCTGGGAGGCTTATTAAAAATAAATTGATGGACACCATCCACAGAGTTTCTGATTTTGTAGCTGTAGAGTGAGGGGACCAAGAAAGTGCATTTCTAACAAATTCCCAGTTGTCTCTGATGCTACTGGTATGGGGATCACAATTTGAGAAATAGTCTTCTATACCCTTACAACTCAAATTATATCTGAGGATCAGCATGGCACTTCTAAAAAGCTGCTTGGTGATGAAGCTACTGGTCTTTGGTCCATACTTTGAGTAGCAAAGATTTAGAACAGTGGTTCTCAAATTCCGAGACCCAGGCCAACAGCATTAGAATCACCTGAGAATTTATTAGAAATGTAATTTCTCAGGCTACATCTGAGAGCTACTAAACCATAATCTGCATTTTAACAAAATCCCCAGGTGATCACTAAGCACAATAAAGTCGATAAGCTCTGTTCTAAATCACCTCTGTTCTAAATCACCTGTAGTGAAATTAGTCTTCACCAATTTTATTATATAGTGCATCCGTTAAATTTATTTCAGATAAAATTTTAATGTTATGTACTCTTTTAAAAGCTTTGATTACTCATTTTTTTTATCATAGTCAAATCTTGATTATGGATGCAATATCATATCAGAATATTCTGAGGCTGCTAATATTCCTTCCAGGTTTCCTTATTTGGTTTGTTAATCTTGTTCCTTGTATTTGTCCGCTGTCCTGTGGTAACAAGTAATCCCACAAATCTCAGTGGCTTATAAGAACAAAAGTTTATTTCTTGTTTATCTGTTAGGTTTGCTAAAGGTCAACACTGGTTCTACTCCTTCTCCACGTCTTTATATCCCAAGAGGCTGAAAGAAGGGACTTAATATGGGCCACGCCTTTCTTTTTGTTTTTTAGAGAAGATGTTGGGGGTATGAGTTTATTAATTAATTAATTTATTTTTGGCTGTGTTGGGTCTTCGTTTCTGTGCGAGGGCTTTCTCTAGTTGTGGCAAGCGGGGGCCACTCTTCATCGCGGCGCGCGGGCCTCTCACCATCGCGGCCTCAATTGTTGCGGAGCACAGGCTCCAGACGCGCAGGCTCAGTAGTTGTGCCTCATGGGCCTAGTTGCTCCGCGACATGTGGGATCTTCCCAGACCAGGGCTTGAACCCGTGTCCCCTGCATTTTCAGGCAGATTCTTAACCACTGTGCCACCAGGGAAGCCTGACCATGCCTTTCTTGAGGCACATAGAGAAGAGTGAGAGGGCTGATGGAAACATACAAGGGCCCTTAAAAGTTTTGCTTAGATATGGGGTCCACCTTATTTGCTCACATGTTATTGCCAAAGCAAGTCACAAGGATAAATGCAATGTCAATAGAATGAGAAGTTTGCTTTTCTCACAGGAGCTATGTTAAGACTGAATGTTGCATCCCCCATCCCGCAATTCATGTTGAAATCTAATCTCTCATGTGATGGTATTAGGAAATGGGGTCTTTGGGAGGTAATTAGGTCACGAGGGTGGAACCCTCATGAATGGGATTCATGGCCTTATGAGGCAATGAAAGAACCAGAGCTCTCTCTTTCTGCCATGTGAGGACAAAGCTGTCAGTACTCTGTACCTGGAAGGGGGCCCTCACCAGACTCTGACCACCCTGGCACCCTGATCTCAGACTTCCAGGCTCCAGAGCTGTGAGAAATACACTGATGTAGTTTAAAAGCCACCGAGTCTGTGGCATTTTGTTATAGCAGCCTGAACTAAGACAAGCCACTACCAAGTCACGCGTCAATGAATAGTGTAATATAATCCTGCTACAAGAAGGGGGAGTAAGTAATCGCAAACAATAATACAATTTACCACTTTTACGATACTGGTTTCCTACAAAGGTCTGATATGTAATGTAATATGTAGTGAAGTAATGAAGCAAATATTTATATATATGTTATATTCACAATATGGCAGAAATATACTAGGTACGCACATGTACACAAACACACACACAGTGTTCATATATTTATATATAAAACCAACCTGTGTTTGTTTGTATAGGCAGTTGGCATGGGTTTCCTCTAAAGCTGTATAGGTCTGTTTCCCTTCTAGTCTTCTTCCTTGAATGGGATGGATAGTAATTATCACAATATATTCTGTTAACTGTTTTAGGTCTTGTGTGAGGTGAGCGTGAGGGTTCATTGTGTCCCACCCAGAGACTCAGCACAGACACACAAAACCAGACAGCTGTCAGCAACCACAGAAGAGGGGTGCTCCTCACTGGCCGGCAGTGAGGAAGAGAAGGAACCCCTGACCAGCCCCACGTAGCCCCTGATGCTGATGGGCAGGGGGCATCCCGGGGTGGGCTTATGTTTTCTTACATTTTCTTACTCATTAGTATTTCTGGTGGTCTTTTGTGATGGCTAATTTTATGTGTCAACTTGGCTAGGCCATGGTAGTTAGATGTTGGGTCAAACATTATTCTGGATATTTCTGTGAAAGTATTTTTTAGATGAGATTAACATTTAAACCAGTAGACTTTGAGTAAAGCAGATTACTCTCCATAACATGGGTGGGCCTCATCCAATCAATTGAAGACCATAGGACAAAAAGGACATACCTTCTCCGGGAAGGGGAAATTCTGCCACCACCTTTGGACTTGACCTCTGACATCAACTCTTCCTTGGATCTCCAGCCTGCTGGTCTACCCTACAGATTTTGGACTTACCAGCCTCCATAATCATGAGCTAGTCCTTAATTACTTAAATACATCTCTCTCTCTCTCTCTCTCCCTCTCCCCCTCTCTCCCTCTCCCCCTCTCCCCCTCTCTCCCTCTCTCCCTCTCTCCCTCTCTCCCTCTCTCCCTCTCTCCCTCTCTCCCTCTCTCCCTCTCTCCCTCTCTCCCTCTCTCCCTCTCTCCCTCTCTCCCTCTCTCCCTCTCTCCCTCCCTCCCTCCCTCCCTCTCTACCTCCATATATATATAGTTTCTGGTTCTCTGGAGAGCCCTGATTAATGCATGGTCTTTTTATCAGGGTTTTGGAAGTTAGAAAACTTAATCTGAAAAGATGTCCCAGAATCTCTCTGTCTGCACTTGGACTAATGGATGGAGCTTTAGTGTTTGGTTGCACAGTAGATGATTGTATCTAACTGTATCGGAGAAGGAGGTAGTGGGACATTATCTTCCAGGCACTTGGTCCTGGGCTCTGTGAAGAAAGATGGCGGGCTGGATAGTGGGGAGGCATCCAGCAGTCTTTGCTGTGGATGGAAAATGACCTGCCTGTCAGGCTTTTCCTTCTCTCAGCATTCACTTTACCCAAAACAAGTCTAAGCAATAGGTGCGCTTCTATGTATGAGACATAATCTTTACAACATTTAGTGTGTGTCTTAGTCCATTTGGGCTGCTGTAACAGAATACCATAAGCTAGGTGGCTTATAAGCCATAGAAATCTATTTCTCACAGTTCCAGAGTCTGGGAAGTCCAAGCTCAAGGGGCCAGCACAGTCTGGTGCTGGTGAGCATGCACTGCCCGGTTCACAGAAGCTGTCTTTTTAGTGTGTCCTCACATGCTGGTAGGAGTGAGGGGTCTCTTAAGGGGCTTTTTGATGAGGGCACTCATCCCATCCCTGAGGACTCCACCCTCATGGCCTAATTACCTCCCAAAGGCCCATCTCCAAATACCATCACACTGGGGACTGGGTTTCAACATATGAATTTTAGGGGACACAAACATTCAGTCTGATGGTGTGTTTCTACAGTGGACCAGGCTCTAGAGAGCATGTGTGGAAACTAGATACAGTAATTTTAACTACTTAGAGGAGACGTCTCTGTTTTCTCTCCCAACCTTCCCATCCCCCTTTTCCTTTCTCCCTGTGGACACACACTCCATTAGCATCTCAGCTTTAGCAGGCAGTGGCTCCATTTCCCTGCGTGTGTGGGAAGGCAGGCCTTGGGACACAGAAATCCCCCTGGCAGGGAGGCCTGTATTCATGCTGAGCTCTGCTGCTCTGGGCTCCATAAGAATGAAAGAAATGTCTCCTCATATTCCTAAAATACTCTCCATTTGTCTATTTAGATGCCAAGTACCAGGAATTTATTATGTGAGCCTTGGCCAAGTCCTTGGCTTTAGTAAAAGATTGATGGGATATGTAATGTCCATGCTCTGAGGACTTACCAAGGAGGTTCTTACCCAGAAAATGCATGGCACTCATTGTGTGCTTCGGAAAACTAAGGCTGGGCCAGTTTTGTGGTTTGTATTCTGGACAATCAGTGCATGAAACAGAAGAGCAGAGATTATTAAGTCATCTTTGTGGCTTAGCATTACTAGCACTTGACGATCGTTTAAAATCCTAAGCTTTTACTTTTCAAGTACTCTCCAGAGTTGGAAAGCAAAAGCTATAAACTTTAGGACGTTTTGCATAGCTCAGAAGAAAGTCATTTAAAGCATATAATCAGGTAAATATTTACCATTTGATGTTGTAAAATTGGGAAATGAGTTCTCCAAGAATGTCCACCGAACTAACCCTCCCTTTAGAGTCAACACCTGAAAGGGGGAGACACATCTGTCCAGATCTAATTTCAGCCCCCAAGGCTGTGTAAGGCCTTGGGGCCTGAAACTCTAATGGAAGAGGCAGGTTCCATTTGAATGTGTGGTATGATGTACCTTGATAGGTACACTTGATTTACAAGTGACAATATCAACCTATTAGAATTGTATAAAACATCCTTCACAATGTAACTCATTTCCTTTCTAAGGGCGCTATTAAAGATGGTGCATTGACAACAATTTAACAGTGTAACCAGAGGCCAACTTTATAACACAGTTGTAAAAGATATAAAACATTTAGGCACGTTGTAACATTTAACACATTACGAAAATAAGGCTTGCCTTTCATTATATTCAAAAACAGACATTCCGGAGAGAAAAAGCTTGTGCATTCTTCATTTTTTTCATGTATTTACAAGTCATTGCAAGAAGAAAATAATTAATCCTCTCCGCTTCTTATTTTTAAATGAACCATGCCCCAGCTAAGGGAGGCAGGGCCTTCTCTCTGTACCATTTAAGATAAAAGTCTTAAAGCCCTGAGTATAGCTGAGCAGGTCTCCCATCTGTCGCAGTAACATCTGAGAAGAGGGGTGGCTCCTGATGAATGAGGCGTGGTAGGGAAGACTGCAGGGAATGGAGGGGACAGCTCCTTCTTTCTCTCAGGGATAAAATGACTCTATAGACTAAGCTGATGAAACCTCTAACCCTGAAGCTTATCTTTCCCCCAGAGTTTTGTGTAAGGCATCGTGGACAGGATTACTGTCATTCAAGATTCAGCTTTCCTTTCACCTCTTCCAAAAGGCCTTCTGACCCTCCTACCTGGGCACCGCCTCCTCCGCAGTGTCTTCTATTATATAACTCTGTTGGCTGTTCCTGGTAGAACTTCTCACTACCTGCAATGATCTTATTGTTTTGTGGCTTTAAGGACCATTTATTTCCTGACCATTTATACCTCTAGCAAGGACCTCTCCCCAGGACAGATCGTATGTACAAGTGCCAACCTGACGCCTCCACTCGGATGTCCAAAAGTTGACCTTCTGATCCACCCCTCCACCCTGCTCCTCCTGCACTTTCACTTGTCGTGGTTCATGGCAGCTCCGTCCTTTCAGTGTTTTAGGCCAGAATCTTTGGAGCCTTCCCCCATAACCCACTGCTGTGCCCCCGCAAATCCTACTGGCTTTGCCTCCAAAATCTTCCTGAGGTCTGACCCCTGTCATCACTTCCACCCTTTCTAGTCTGGGGCAGGTCATCGGACTCCCTAATATTTTCAAACACTTGTTCAAATGTTCTAACCCTTCTCAGCGGGTCTCTCCTGACTGCTCTATTAAAGTTGCAAATCTCCATCACCCCACCCTCACATTGCATTCCCTAGGCCCCTTGCTGTTTATTCTACCATGTTCATAATTCATGAGTATGCATAACACCGGACACTTTCCAGCTACACCTCTGGACCCAGCTGCTACACCCTCCTGGATTCATTAGCCTCTGCTTTCCTGCTCGGTGCTGGTGACTGTCCAGGAAGTTCACCTGGCACTACCACATCCTGAGGGTCGTAGAGGGGAGGACTTGGTCTTGCTAGACAGCAGACTCATCGAGCTCTGCCACCACCTAGCAGGGTGGCACAGTGGGGTCACTGCCCTGGGCAGCTGGGCCCTCTGAGATGGCTGCTGTGGGGCCCTCATGCCCAACTCAGGCACAACCAGAGAGAGCTTTACCCCATGTCTTGCACTGTTGTACCTCTGGTGTTTTTGTGGCTGCTGAGGATGGAGACTTCTCAGGAGATCTGTGCGGCACTCACCAGACACTATCTCGCCCAGCCGGGTTGAGGCTCAGGCTGCAGCAGGGCAGGTGGACAGCCCTGTGGCTCACCCTATGCTGGGCTCACATGCTACAGAGGCTGCTGGTTGTGTCTTGGGATCCTGCCTCTCCGGCAACTGCCTGGAGAGGCTGGAGGGCACAAACTGTAAGGCAGTGGGGTTGACAGTTCATGGGGCAAAGTCTCTCTAATACATCACAAGAGCCTGTGGTTAAATTTTTCTCCCTTTCTGTTTTGTTTACATATCGCTGAGTAACAAACTACATTAGGGCTTAAAATAACAATCATTTATTTTGCTCTTGAATCCTTAGTTTGGCCAGGGGTTATTGGGAATGACCTATCTCTGCTCCACTGGGGCTGGAGGATCCAGGTTCAATACTGTTTGCTCACGTGGCTGGCGGGTTGGTGCTGGCTCTTGGCTGGGAGGCTCCGTTCCTGTCCATGTGGGGACTCTCCACAGGACTGCTCGAGTTTCCCATAGCGAGGTCACTGGGTTAAAAGAGCAAGCATTCAATTTTGTTTCTTTTTATGGCTGAGTAATATTCCGTTGTATATATGTGCCACATCTTCTTTATCCATTCATCTGTTGATGGACACTTAGGTTGCTTCCATGTCCTGGCTATTGTAAATAGAGCTGCAATGAATATTTTGGTACATAGTGAGGTGGATGGACCTAGAGTCTGTCATACAGAGTGAAGTAAGTCAGAAAGAGAAAAACAAATACTGTATGCTAACACATATATATGGAATCTAAGAAAAAAAAAAAGGTCATGAAGAACCTAGGGGTAAGACAGGAATAAAGACACAGACCTACTAGAGCATGGACTTGAGGATATGGGGAGGGGGAAGGGTAAGCTGTGACAAAGTGAGAGAGTGGCATGGACATATATACACTACCAAACGTAAAATACATAGCTAGTGGGAAGTAGCCACATAGCACAGGGAGATCAGCTAGGTGGTTTGTGACCAGCTAGAGGGGTGGGATAGGGAGGGTGGGAGGGAGGGAGACGCAAGAGGGAAGAGATATGGGAACATATGTATATGTATACCTGATTCACTTTGTTATAAAGCAGAAACTAACACACCATTGTAAAGCAATTATACTCCAATAAAGATGTTAAAAAAAAAAAAAAAAAAAGAGCAAGCATTCCAAGGGCCAGGAAGTAGAAGTCTCCAATCACTTAAGGCCTAGGCCTGGAAACTTGTACAGGGTCACTTCCACTATATTCTCTTGGTCAAAGAGTCAAAGGCCCATCCAGATTCAGGAGAAGGGACTCTGGCTCTCAGTGGAAGGAATATCAGAGAAGTTGTGGCTATTTTTTTTATTGAAGAATAGTTGATTTATAATATTATATTAGTTTCAGGTATACAACATAGTGATTCAATATTTTTATAGATTATACTTCATTTAAAGTTATTACAAAACAATGGCTATATTTCTCTGTGCTGTGCAATATATCTTTGTTCCTTATTTATTTTATGCATAGTAGTTTATACCTCTTAATCCCCTACCCCCACCTTCCTCCCTCCTGTCCCTCTCCCCACTGGTAACCACTAGTTTGTTCTCTATAGCTGTGAGTCTATTTCTGTTTTGTTATACACATTCATTTGTTTTATTTTTTAGATTCCACATATAAGTGACAACATACAGTATTTGTCTTCCTCTCTCTGACTTATTTTACTAAGCATAATACTTTCTAGGTACATCCATGTCATTGCAAATGATAGAATTTCATTCTTTTTATGGCTGAGTAATATTCCATTGCGTGTAGATATATACCACATCTTCTTTATCTACTCATTCGTTGATGGACACTTAGGTTGCTTCCATGTCTTGCCTATTGTAAATAGTGCTGCTATGAAGAACGGGATGTATGTATTTTTTTAATTAGTGTTTTCATTTCCTTTGGATATATACCTGGGAGTGGAATTGCTGGATCATATCGTAGTTCTAATTTCAGTGTTTTGAGGAACGTCCACACTGTATTCCATAGTGTCCACATCAATTTACGTTCAAGTTGTGGCTGATTTAAATCTGCCATACTTCTTCCTTTAGATGAATTGTTCTGAGACACACTAATTCACAAGGCTTTGCATAAGACTGAGTAATTGGCTGTGCTTTCTGTGAAGCTAGAGCCACCTTGGTAACCCATCCCCTTGTAGTTGTTTTTCTTCTTTCCCTGCCTCATCCTCTTTTCTCTCATTCTTGCTTATCTGGATTTAACTCTCAAAGAAAGTGTCAGCCCTAAGCTTTTGCTTCCATTCTGTTCTGTGTTCTAGGGAACCCAGTGCAAATCACGTACTATATACTTTACTTTTTAGCTTTGTTTATTGTCTATCTCCCTTCCCAGTATGTAAGCCCTTTAGAGAAGTTGTGTGTGTGTGTGTGTGTTTTGTTTAGGGTTGTATCCTTAGCGCCTAGAATAGTGTCTGGATCATTGAAGGTACTCAGTAAATATGAGTTGAACAAATGGATATTTATCTGAATGTTATCTTGATTATCCAGAAATTCATCTCCATGAAGGCAGAGATCTCACTATCTCAACATTGTTCTCCAGCTCCTAATAGTGTGTGGCACCTACTAGCTCTCAATAAATATTTTGAAATGAATACATAAGGGAAACCGGGAGAGAGCAATACATAGAATGTCGTTGATGGAACCATAGTCATTGCAAACCAGGGATATATCTATGGAAGTTTCTAGAAAGGCCCAGGAACCAAGACAGCTCAGAGGAATCATCACACTTGAAAAATGACAGTTCCATCACAACTTTCATATCATTTTGGGGATGTTATTACATAAACATTTCAAAATTGAATTTTTTTTAATATTTTTATTGGAGTATAATTTCTTAAAATGGTGTGTTAGTTTCTGCTTTATAACAAAGTGAGTCAGCTATACATATACATATATCCCCATGTCTCCTCCCTCTTGCGTCTCCCTCCCACCCTCCCTATCCCACCCCTCTAGGTGGTCACAAAGCACCGAGCTTATCTCCCTGTGCTATGTGGCTGCTTCCCACTAGCTATCTATTTTACATTTGGTAGTGTATATATGTCTATGCCACTCTCTCACTTCATCCCAGCTTCCCCTTCCCCCTCCCCATGTCCTCAAGTCCATTCTCTACATCTGTGTCTTTATTCCTGTCCTGCCACTAGGTTCTTCAGAATCATTTTTTTTTTTTAGATTCCATATATATGTATTAGCATATGGTATTTGTTTTTCTCTTTCTCACTTCACTCTGTATGACAGACACTAGGTTCATCCACCTCAAACAAATAACTCAGTTTCATTTTTTATGGCTAATATTCCATTGTATATATGTACCACATCTTCTTTATCCATTCATCTGTCAATGGACACTTAGGTTGCTTCCATGTCCTGGCTATTGTAAATAGAGCTGCAATGAACATTGTGGTACATGACTCTTTTTGAATTATGGTTTTCTCAGGGTATATGCCCAGTAGTGGGATTGCTGGGTCATATGGTAGTTCTATTTTTAGTTTTTTAAGGAAGCTCCATACTGTTCTCCATAGTGGCTGTATCAATTTACATTCCCATCAACAGTGCAAGAGGGTTCCCTTGTCTCCACACCCTCTCCAGCATTTATTGTTTGTAGATTTTTTGATGATGGCCATTCTGACTGGTGTGAGTTGATACCTCATTGTAGTTTTGATTTGCATTTCTCTAATGATTAGTGATGTTGAGCATCCTTTCATGTGTTTGTTGGCAATCTGTATATCTTCTTTAGAGAAATGTCTATTTAGGTCTTCTGCCCAATTTTGGATTGGGGTGTCTGGTCTTACGTTTAGGTCTTTAATGCACTTTGAGTTTATTTTTATGTATGGTGTTAGGGAGTGTTCTAACTTCATTCTTTTACGTGTAGCTATCCAGTTTTCCCAGCACCACTTACTGAAGAGGCTGTCTTTTCTCCATTGTATATTCTTGCCTCCTTTATCAAAAATAAGGTGACAGTAGCTGCATGGGTTTATCTCTGGGCTTTCTATCCTGTTCCAATGATCTATATTTCTGTTTTTGTGCCAGTACTGTACTGTCTTGATTACTGTAGCTTTGTAGTATATTCTGAAGTCCAGGAGCCTGATTCTTCCAGCTCTGTTTGTCTTTCTCAAGATTGCTTTGGCTATTCGGCATCTTTTGTGTTTCCATACAAATTGTGAAATTTTTTTTGTTCTAGTTCTGTGAAAAATGCCATTGGTAGTTTGATAGGGATTGCATTGAATGTGTAGATTGCTTTGGGTAGTATAGTCATTTTCACAGTGTTGATTCTTCCAATCCAAGACCATGGTATATCTCTCCATCTGTTTGTATCATCTTTAATTTCTTTCATCAGTGTCTTATAGTTTTCTGCATACAGGTCTTTTGTCTCCTTAGGTAGGTTTATTCCAAGGTATTTTATTCTTTTTGTTGCAATGGTAAATAGGAGTGTTTCCGTAATTTCTCTTTCAGAATTTTCAGCATTAGTGTATAGGAATGCAAGAGATTTCTGTGCATTAATTTTGTATCCTGCTACTTTACCAAATTCATTGATTAGCTCTAGTAGTTTTCTGGTAGTCTTTAGGATTCTCTATGTATAGTATCATGTCATCTACAAACAGTCACAGCTTTACTTCTTCTTTTACAATTTGGATTCCTTTTATTTCTTTTTCTTCTCTGATTGCTGTGGCTAAAACTTCCAAAACTATGTTGAATAAGAGTGGTGAGAGTGGGCAACCTTGTCTTGTTCCTGATCTTAGTGGAAATGGTTTCAGTTTTTCACCATCGAGAATGCTGTTGGCTGTGGGTTTGTCTTGTGTGGCCTTTATTATGTTGTGGTAAGTTCCCTCTATGCCTACTTTCTGGAGGGTTTTTATCATAAATGGGTGTTGAATTTTGTCAAAAGCTTTTCCCGCCTCTGTTGAGATGATCATATGGTTTTTCTCCTTCAGTTTGTTCATATGGTTTATCACATTGATTGATTTGCATATATTGAGGAATCCTTGCATTCCTGGGATAAACCCCATTTGATCATGGTGTATGATCCTTTTAATGTGCTGTTGGATTCTGTTTGCTAGTATTTTGTTGAGGATTTTTGTGTCTATGTTCATCAGTGATATTGGCTTGTAGTTTTCTTTCTTTGTGACATCTTTGTCTGGTTTTCGTATCAGGGTGATGGTGACCTTGTAGAATGAGTTTGGGAGTGTTTCTCCCTTTGGTATATTTTGGAAGAGTTTGAGAAGGATAGGTGTTAGCTCTTCTCTAAATGTTTGATAGAATTCATCTGTGAAGCCATCTGGTCCTGGGCTTTTGTTTGTTGGAAGATTTTTAATCACAGTCTCAATTTCAGTGCTTGTTGTTGGTCTGTTTGTAGTGTCTTTTTCTTCCTGGTTCAGTCTGGGAAGGTTGTGCTTTGCAAAGAATTTGTCCATTTCTTCTAGGTTGTCCATTTTATTGGCACAGAGTTGCTTGTAGTAATCTCTCATGATCCTTTGTATTTCTGCAGTGTCAGGTGTTATTTCTCATTTTTCATTTCTAATTCTATTGATTTGAGTCTTTTCCCTTTTTTTCTTCATGAGTCTGGCTAATGGTTCATCAATTTTTTTTTATCTTCTCAAACAACCAGATTTTAGTTTTATTGATATTTTCTATTGTTTCCTTCATTACTTTTTCATTTATTTCTGATCTGATCTTTATGATTTCTTTCCTTGTGCTAACTTTGGGGTTTTTTTGTTCTTCTTTCTCTGATTGCTTTAGGTGTAAGGTTAGGTTGTTTATTTGAGATGTATCTTGTTTATTGAGGTAGGATTTTATTGCTATAAACTTCCCTCTTAGAACTGCTTTTGCTGCATCCCATAGGTTTTGTGTCATCGTGTTTTCCTTTTCATTTGTTTCTAGTATTTTTTGGTTTCCTCTTTGATTTCTTCAGTGATCTCTTGGTTATTTTGTAGTGTATTGTTTAGCCTCCATGTGTTTGTATTTTTTACAGATATTTTTCCTGTAATTGATATCTAGTCACATAGCACTGTGGTAGGGAAAGATACTTGATATGATTTCGATTTTCTTAAATTTACCAAGGCTTGATTTGTGACCCAAGATATGATCTATCCTAGAGAATGTTCCATGAGCACTTGAGAAGAAAGTGTATTCTGTTGTTTTTGGATCGAATGTCCTATAAATATCGATTAGGTCCATCCATCTTGTTTAATATGTCATTTAAAGTTTGTGTTTCCTTATTTATTACCATTTTGGATGATCTGTCCATTGGTGAAAGTGGGGTGTTAAAATCCCCTACTATGATTGTGTTACTGTCAGTTTCCCCTTTTATGTCTGTTTAGTATTTGCCTTGTGTATTGAGGTGCTCCTATATTGGGTGCATAAATATTTACAATTGTTATATCTTCTTGGATCGATCCCTTGATCATTATGTAGTGTCCTTCTTTGTCTCTGTAATAGTCTTTATTTTAAAGTCTATTTTGTCTGATATGAGAATTGCTACTCCAGCTTTCTTTTGATTTCCATTTGTATGGAATATCTTTTTCCATCCCCACGCTTTCAGTATGTCTGAGGTGGTCTCTTGTAGACAGCATATGTATGGGACTTGTTTTTGTATCCATTCAGCCAATCTGTGTCTTTTGGTTGGAGCATTTAATCCATTTACATTTAAGGTAATTATCGATATGTATGTTCCTATAACCATTTTCTTAATTGTTTTGGGTTTGTTATTGTAGGTCTTTTCCTTCTCTTGTGTTTTCTGCCTAGAGAAGTTCCTTTAGCATTTGTTGTAAAGCTTGTTTGGTGGTGCTGAATTCTCTTAGTTTTTGCTTGTCTGTAAAGATTTTAATTTATCCATCAAATCTGAATGAGATCCTTCAACACTGAACTTTAATAACCTTTGGAGAAGAGAAGCCAGATGCAACCTTTGTGGCCCAAGATGCCTCAAGTGCAGTGGCCCAGTGGGGCTGTTCTGTTGCCCATCCAAGGGGCTGGACATCTCTCCTTCATGCCCTTGGCATGCCTGTGTCTTCCAGGAACATGTGTCCCTAAGAGTATTACCTTGACCTCACCCACCCTGGTTTGGCTGATTTGAGTTGCCCTTGGCGAGTTTTGGTTGTCTTAGTTTTGTATGTGGATTTGTTTCTTTATATGTCCCACTCATTCAATTCAAGTCAACATTTTCTTTAAAGTTGAGAGTGTATATGCCAGGTACTATTAGGCTTTTGTGCCTCAGTCAAGGCACCACAGAAAACATGGAACCATCCAACAGAGATCATTCAAGGAGAGTTCTCATACCAGTAGCTGTTTCCAGAGCTGTGAGTGAAGGTGGCCTACAGAGGCCAGCCCAGTAGCTGGAGCCAACAATCAGTTCTCCCCTGACAGCTGCAGCACCTTGGGCAGAGTACAAATGGAGGTCTGCAGGTCACAGATGAGAATATTCCAAAGTTACAACTTAAGCTAACACACCATTGAATAAAATTTGTTCCATCTTCCTACTTCACTAATGTGGTACTTGTCTAAAGAGCTGGAAGGCCAGGTCTGCATAGAGATTTATCACATTCTTCTCAGTTACAGACCATGGTGCCAGAACATGGTGGGGAGGGACAGCCAGCCTGTGTCCCCTCCCCCTCTTCATCCTTCCCCCAACTCTGTGCACACAGCAAATACCTTTGCCAGCTCATGTACAGACACCCTCGCCATGTGTCCAAGCTCTGTTCACAGTTTCACAGAAACCTGCCTGTTAGCCATCTGGGGTCTAAGGATGGGCACACCAGGGTCACAGTCCCCCAGTTACCCTGAGACAGAACTGGGGCTGAGACCTGCGTAGACCTTGACAGCTGGCTTGGGTCTATTTGGGTGGGGAATTTTGGGTCTGAGTTCATAGTATGTTCTGTAGGTAGGGAGTTCAATAAAGGCTGGTCTGGGGTCCCGCTTGCCTGCATCTGCTAGTGGCAGAGCTGTACCAACTCCAGGTGTGGAGGGAGGTGGGAGATCTGTAGACTGTGCAGGAGTAACCTTCTTTCTGGAGAGAGTCATCTGCAGATAACCTTGCAGGGAGGGGGAAAAGGGACATGGTCTCCCCCTTATACCACAGTTCCCCACTGGTTACCCCCCAGCCAGAATGCAGAGGGCTGCCGAGTCATGGTGATGGAGCTCCCAGGTCAGACAGCAGGAGAGAAGTGCACAGAGTGAATCTGGAGGGGCAGAGCCAAGGTAGCAGGCACAGGTTGCATCAGTGGACAATGCAGACCACTGTCCCGCACCTCAACCACAGGAGATGCTTTACCAGCACCAGAAAAAAGAAGGTGGCGGTGCCCACGGCTGGACGTTGCCTGGGCCTCAGGGAAAGTCCCTGGGGAGGCTGGGATCTGCTTACTCTTGACCATGCTTTTCAAGAGTTGAGGTGGGGGAGAGGCACAAAGGGCATCAACTACAGTACTAATGGGCGTTGTCATTTGGTTAAGCCCTTGAAACAGTCCTTCATAGGGCATTATTGAAAATTATTGCATTTTATGACTTTTCATTTTTAAGAGCACTCTGCTAATTAACATGAATAATCATGCACACCAACTGATGTTTATTGTGTACCTGTTTTGTGCAAGGCACGGTGCCAAGTCCAGTCACAGGCTGTGCTGGGAGGAGCTTGTAATCTAAGTGGAGAGACTTGGACTCCGCTCTCAGTTTTCCATTCTCTGAATTTCTCCCCTTTCTCTCTTCCGTGCCATCCCATCTTCTTGGTGCCTCTGGGCTCTAAGTAAGACAGAGAGAACTAAGGGAAACTTCTCTGTGTGAGAGAAGGCAACTGGGAGAGAATTAGAAGGGAGACTTTTTAAAAGAGGGTGAGAGGTAGCTCAGAATGCAGTGCCCAGTGAAGCAGATGGAGTTCCAGCGGGAGGTGGTGGAGGAAGAGGGGGAGGGAGAGGAAGGGGGGAGGGGGAGAGGGGAGGAGAGGGGGAGGGAGAGGGGGAGGGGAGAGGTGGGAGGGGGAGAAGGGGAGGGGGAGGCCAGTGAGTAAAAAGACCTTGAAGGAGTGAAGATAAAACAGGTGGGGGGGGGGGTAAACAAAGGACCGTCTCATCTTTCATGCATGCATTCATTTCTTGAGTACGCTTTTCCTTGTTCTTTCAGAAACCATGTATATTACTGAGCTCCCGCTTCGTGGGGCTGAGGTCTCTGATGTGCACTAATGCTTCCGGTGTCTCCCATGCTGCTCATTCCTAGTGTCTTTGTACAATTATTTTGTAGGCTTCTAGAAACAATCTTATTTTTCAGGACTAAGGTGAGGAGAGTGAGACGAGGCGCTCACCTGGGGCACCAAAAACCTCAGTAATCAAGGCAAATATTTTAATGTAGTAGCTTAAAAAAATCAAAATCAGTGGGAAAAGTCCAAGATGAACAAAATCTCAAAAATGCTAATAAAGGCAGGATCCGTATCCTAGGGCTGAAACAACAGAACAGTTTTGTTCCCATCAACAGTGATTATAGGTTCCTTATAATCAAGGCCAAAGGGAAGAGGCGTAGGGAAAGACACCAGCCAGGGCAGCCGTAATTATTCATAACGTGTTAATTGTGCACGCTCTGTTGGAGCAGCTGGTCTGAGCGCTCTGGCTGCCTTAGGAATGATTCTGTGGTAGGTTTGTGCTGACATCTAGTGGTCAAATGTGATATAAACCAGCCTCACTTCTGGAGTCTCTTTTGGGGGAAACGCTATTTAACCAGAAAAGATACAGGGCAAAGAAACAGACAAATACCAGGAACTCTCCGGATCAGTAGGTTTTTGAAGTTGTGCTCAAGTTCAACCCGTTGTTTGGTATATGTTTTTTTTCTCTTTATTAAATACAAATTGAATTCCTTCTATGTTAAGAAGTGGGCTGGACGCTGGGTATGGAAGGGTGAATATTTGGCCCAGGAGAGCTCTTTCAGGGAGCCTGAATAGGAAGGGATTGTACAATTCATCTACCAGCCCATTTTACTAAACGCAAAACCAAAAAAGACGCCCGGAGAGAGTTGTAGAGAGTGAGGGATTTGTCTAAAGTAACATAACTAGTTAGTAGAGAACGACTTCTAATTCAGTTGGGTGCACTTTCCATGGCATGCTGTTTCCTTTCTCAGAGAAAACTTGTCCTCAAGATGCTGAAACAAACATTTTAAAGCTCCTCTTATATTCTTTGTGGGACGAGTATTTGGAGCATATTTCAGAAATGGATTAGAGAAGGAAGTCATCTGCGTTTCTGCCAACAGTAACTCCAGCTGAACTTAAATCAATCAGTTTTGCTTAGAAACACGCTCCACCAGTACCCTAAAGTCAAGACGATATAAAATTTATGACTCATGTTTGTAATTTACTTAATTCGCACTAGAAAAGGAGAAGCAGTAACTTATGTCTTGTCCATGTGCCAACAGCTGCCTCATTCTCTTCCTTTGTACCTGAGCTGCTGCCACTTCAAGTCTCAAAAGGACCCTCCCTGGCTTCAGGAGATTACCACTAGTCCCTCCTTCTACTAATCTCTTAAAATAACTACATTTTTCTAGGTATAGAGCATTAAATATTCACTAACAACACATTGTATTGGTGCTTCTAGGTCAAGATAAAAAAATAAACTCTGATAAAGCAAAAAAAAAGACTGATTAAAGGCTATGTTGCATACATGTTTAATATATCATGTATTCAATTTTTATCATGAAAAATTTTGAACATGCACAGAGTTTGCAGTGAACCCCAACATATCCATCACCCAGTTTACCAACATTAGCAGCACCACAAATCCCAGACATTTCACTCTTAATACGTTATTAGGAATTCCTTAAAAATAGGGAGCTTTTCTTACCACAATGCCATTATCATACCTAATACAATAAACAGTAATTCCTCGGTATCATCCAAAATTCGGTCCATCATTAAATTTCCTCAAATGTTTCAAAACCATCTTTTCTACTGCTGGTTTATTCAAATCTGGATTCAAACAAGGTCTAAACATTACACTTGACTGTTATGTCTCTTAAGTCTCTTTTAGTCTAGGCAATCCTCTCTCCCCCTCCCCCAACATCCTCCCCCTCCCCCATCGACTTATTTTTAAAAAACAGGCCAGGTGTCCTGAAGAATGAACGTCCCCCATTCTAGATTTGTCTCTGCTTCCTTCCTTATGGTGTCATGCAGTTTGTCCCACGCTCCACTGTGATTACTGTGAAGGGATGTGAGTTCTAGAAGCTTTGTTACATTCAGGTTCTTTTTTTCCCCTTTTCCCCTTTTTTGCAAGAATACTTCATAAGTGGGACCTGCACCTCACGCAGCAGCACATCAGGGTTGACCACGTCTAGGTATTTCAGTTCTGGTGTGCATATGTATTTCACCCAAATTATATTAAAAGATATATTTCTAACAGAAAATTTGAAAGAATAGCACAACACATACACTCTTCATCTAGTTTCATGCGTGGTGGCATCAACTGCTATATATTTTTTTTCTTTATTTTTTTTGGCTGCATCGGGTCTTAATTGAGGCATGCAGGATCTTCCGTTGCAGTGTGCGGGCTCTTCGCTGTGGCGTGCGGGCTTTCTCCCTAGTTGTGACGTGCAGGCTGCAGGGCGCATGGGCTGTCTAGTTGAGGTGCACAAGCTCGGTAGTTGTGGTGCACGGGCTTAGTTGCCTCGCGGCATGTGGAATCTTAGTTCCCCGACCTGGGATCGAACCACGTCCCCTGCGGAAGGCAGATTCTCTACCACTGGACCACCAGGGAAGTCCCTCAACTGCTATATTTTTGCCTTGTTTGCTTTATCTCTTCTCTCTTTTCACCCCTAAGTAACTGTATTATCAACATCATCGCCAATAAATTTAAGTGATACAGTAATATTATCCTATATACAGTCCAAGTTATAATTTCTCCCATTGTCCCAATAATGTTTTTTGTAGCTTTTGTTTTTGGCTCTGTGTCCAATCAAAGGTCATGTTTGCATTTGGCTCCCTTGTCTCCTAACCTCCATCATCATTTCCCTTCCCTCTTTTTGTCTTCCTAGCGTTGCCATTTTTGAAGCACCCAGGCCAATTGTTTTGTAGAATTCCTTCTGATTAGATTCAGGTTAAGCATTTTTGGAGAGAATAATTATGTGGGTGATGTTACATGCTTCCCATGGCCCCAGATCTGAAGGCCACAGTGCCAATTTGTGCCACGGCTGGTGAGGCCAAGTTAACCCTTTGATTAGGTCGTAATATCAGTTGGGGTTCTCCAGAGAAACAGAACCGATAGGAGATATATATACACACACATAAATAGGAGAGAGAGATATGTAAATAGGAGACATATATATATATATATAATTGGCTAAAGCAGTTACAGAGGCTGAGAAGTCCCAAGACATGCAGTCAGCAGCTGGAGACCCAGGACAGCTAGTGAGCTAGTGTCATTCCAGTCTGAGTCTGAAGGGCTGAGAACCGGGAGAGCCAATGAAATAAGTTCCAGTTGGGAGTCTAGCAGGCTTGAGGTCCAAGATGAACCAATTTTCTAAATCAAGTCCCAAGGCAGGAAAAGACGAATGTCCCAGCTCAGCAGTTGGACAGGTGGAGCGGCCCCTACCTAGGGAAGGTCAGCCCTTTTGTCCTCGTCAGGCCTTCATTGGATGAGGGCCACCCTGTTAAAGAGAGCAATCTTCTTTACTCAGTCTACCAATTCAAATATTAATCTCATCCCAAAACACCATCACAGACACACCCAGAATAATGTTTGACCAAGTACCTGAGCACCCTGAGGTCCAGTCAAGTTGTCGCAGAGAATTCACTGCCACAGCGGTGTCCACCAGGCTCTCCACGTAGGGCTTCCTTCCCCAGCGGGGTGGATGAGCAGGCCGTGTGATCACACTCTGTGCCTGTGAATGCCCTGCTTCCGGCCTTTCGCCCAATGGAGCTCTAGAGGTGTTAAACGGCTGAAAGGCACGGCGAAGTGCTTGGGATAATTGAAAAGATGCAGGGAACCTCCTTCAGCGTCAAGAACTTCCCACAGAGTTAGGGTTCAAGGTGAAGGTCCAGACCAGAGAGCTAAGACCCGGATCAGAGATGTATGTGGATCTGACAGGGAGCTACCATCTAGGGCCAGGTGAGGGCAGGTGCAGGGCTGTCCTGACTGGCAGCAGGTGCTCACGTACACCCAGTCAGGCACACATTGGGGCGAAACTCCCAGTTTGCTCCCCTAGCTCTCCCCAAATTGTTATTGTTTTAAGCCACTATGTAGGATTTTTCACCAACCAATCTTCAGTCACACATCACTTTATGGCCTTTGAAATGCTTATGTCTGTCATCTTAGGAGTTTTCTTTATCTCTTTCCCCCCTCATAACCTCACCTCCACTACTACAGCTTCTAACCATCTTACTGTTTTTCTTTCCTTCAACTTTTAAAATTTATTTATTTATTTTTATTTTTAAAAATTTTTTGGGCTACATTGGATCTTCGTTGCTGCGTGGGCTTTCTCTAGTTGTGGCGAGCGGGGGCTGCTCTTCATTGCGGTGCGTGGGCTTCTCACTGCGGTGGCTTCTCTTGTTGCAGAGCATGGGCTCTAGGCACGCGGACTTCAGTAGTTTTGTCATGCGGGCTCAGTAGTTGTGGCTCGCAGGCTCTTGAGCGCAGACTCAGTAGTTGTGGCGCACGGGCTTAGTTGCTCTGTGGCATGTGGGATCTCCCGGGACCAGTGCTTGAACCTGTGTCCCCTGCATTGGCAGGTGGATTCTGAACCACTGCACCACCAGGGAAGTCCTTATGAAGTCCTTATGTAAAACACTTAATGTTTTACAGCATTTGATACTTTTAAAAGAGGAATTCCACACTCTTTATTTTATCCTCATGATATAACAAGGAGCTTTTGTTGCTAATTTATCTTCTGTAAACTGAAGCAAAAGCAAATAAAGTAACTCACTGAAAATTCCAGAGCAGCAGCCCCAGTTTCCTGAACATGGGTCTAGCGGGCCGGCCCCTTGAACAGAGGCTGGGCCACAGTGATGTTTCTGAGGGTATCTTCCTGCTCTACTGCTGCATTTATTACAGACTTTCATTATAGCCCTTCCTTAGGCTCAAGAGGACTCAGTTACTTTTTCAAGCAGTATCCGTTTCATGTAGACATTTTGACAGGTTCGCTCACCTCTACCTCCTCCTCAAAAAGCAAAACTAACTTTACTATGTTTTTCTCTCTTTGTTGCTCTAATAGGCATTGATTTGGAGGTATTGGAAATAGAATCAGTGTGAAGATTAATTCCAGGTTAATCTGCTTGTAAACTCTGGTGTACAAGAGGTTCAAGCTAATATACATGACTTTATCTTCAAGAAGGGAATTAAATTTATCAGAATAAGTTATATTTACTATAATGCAAGTAAATATTGCAATTCTACTTTGTTTTAGAGTGAACCGAGAGTAGATAGATTCCTCTCCATCGAAGGGCTCTTTGAGCCTGGAAAGGTATACAAAATCTCTTTGTGTAGTACTTTATTTACTGATTTTAACTATCTAGATATCAAACGATTAGCATTCTAAAAAGTAAACAGGTGTATTAAATATTCATATACTACTTACAAAATTTATTTTAAAAATAAATTTCATCCAAGATTTAAATCATAATTGTACACATAATCAAACACTCTAAGCAATTAATTAAAATACAAGTTTAACAGATCAACTTCTTTTTAAAAGACTGAAAACCATTAAAAACAGACTAAACACAAACAAGGTTGAGTACTAACCATTGTCCTGCCCTTAAGACTCACTGACCTAGTCTGTTAGCATCCTTCTTAGAATTTTATAATTATCTGTGGGTGATCTAAAAGTGTTAGCTCCTAGGGGGTGAGGAAGTCATTCTGCTTTGTGAGCCCTTTTCTCTGGACCATCTTTCTGTTTTATCATTTTGCAGTACACTGTTGAAACTTCCTTCTATTTGGTTATTTCGTGTGACCATCAAGTGGTAAACAGTGGATCCCCAGGATGCTAATCAGCCCTTCCTGTTCTGGGTAGAGTTCCTTCTATTTCTGTATTAGCTCAGTTCACTCCCAATTATTTTTTTCCACACTTCTTTCCTACTTATTCAGGCATATATATTTTATATATATATATATATATATATATACACACACACACACACACACACACACACATATACTAGTATATTTATAAGCTAAAGTAGCAGCAAAATACATGTGTGTGTATATATACATATGTACACTGATTATACATATACAACCCTTAATGAAATATTGACAAACATATATCTTGTTTCATCCTGTTGTATTACAACTTCCTTTTTATACGTTTTAACTTTTTTTTTTTTTTTTTTTGCGGTACGTGGGCCTCTCACTGTTGTGGCCTCTCCCGTTGCGGAGCACAGGCTCCGGACGCGCAGGCTCAGCGGCCATGGCTCACGGGCCCATCCGCTCCGCGGCATGTGGGATCTTCCCGGACCGGGGCACGAACCCGTGTCCCCTGCATCGGCAGGCGGACTCTCAACCACTGCGCCACCAGGGAAGCCCCGTTTTAACTTTTGACTCTGATTTTGATCATGAAATTTTATAGATCGAATCATTATAATTAACCATAATACCAAAAGCAGTTTTTATTATTTAATTATAATTTAATAGCAGTAATTACTATTATTATTTAATACTTGAACTATTAAAACTTTTCAGTGAGAACCACTTACGTGGGATCCTTTCATCATTTGTCACTGTTCCTACTATTCCGGGCGTTCCCCTTGTTTTCTGATGCCCACAGGATGAGCCTGACCCATCCTGAGTGTTTTCCTCTAGCCCATCATCTCTGACTTCTCCTTCCAACATCTCTCTCAGCCTCAGCCACCTGCCATGCTCACACACCAGCTCCCTGATTACCCTGTGTCCACGGGCAGTCCCGCTCTGCTGGCTGTCTGTTCAGCCACCTTCCAAGGCAGAATGAAAAATCGCTTTGCCTGCAGTTCGTGTGGATCTCCGCAGTTACTCTTACTGGCTCCGTGAAAACCTGCATGTTTTGCAAGACTTGCATTTCCCTTTGCAACCGATTTTCAGTATTTTAGCACTGTTTTGTTCACCATTTACAACAGCAGACTGCCAGGGGGGAATAAAATCATGAACAAAGACTTGACTTTATGTGTTGGATGGGCTCAGCCAGGAGGGCTGTTGCAGTGGGGACTCAGTTTTATTAGTGGTCAGATTATAAGCAAATATTTAATGTTACGAGGACTTTTTGCTCTCCTAAGCAATATGGCAACTACAAAAGTTACATAATCCATGCTTAGATAACAGATCTGTTGTGTTAAATAAACATGGCGAACTAAATTCCAAGACTTTGAACCTAACCCACTACTCTAAACATAAAATTAATAATCTGCCTGATTGGCCATCTGGAAAGGTTGAG
Source organism: Delphinapterus leucas (assembly GCF_059928025.1). NCBI lineage: Eukaryota > Metazoa > Chordata > Mammalia > Artiodactyla > Monodontidae > Delphinapterus > Delphinapterus leucas. The sequence continues at coordinate 37,218,286 of NC_143136.1, read as the reverse complement.
CAGCAATCTTTCTCCTCTCTCTGAGACTGGAGATTGCCCAGTATGTGAGCTTGGAAAGGCTCACAACCTTCTTGGGCTTTCCTGTCTGCACCTGGTCTCCTCTTGCTGGTGTTCACCTTTTACTGGAGCAGGCAACTTTCCATCTCTTGAAGATGTGACCCGCTGAGTAAGGCGAAAGCAATAGTGGCTATTGGGTTCTTTTTGCCCCTGGTATTGGAATAGGCTCGATGAGAGTCATTACTCAAAGAATTTTACATTTTTGTAAATGTACATTTTTGTAAATCCCCTTAAAAAGGGGATTAGGAGGCTGGTTCCTCTAAGAAGAGGTAGTGGAAACTGGCCATCTTAATTAACAAAAGGGCTGATACACAGGCATTTTTGCTTTCACTTTTGAAAGTATTGGTGGCCCTTAATATAAGGATTCCTCCCTTGGTAACAACCTTCGGGCTTTGATAATCTGAAGAAAAATGGAGCTGCCCCCCAATTCTAGAGTTCCTAGAGAGAGAACAAGTTCCCTCCTTGTAGATTATGTGTTTTCCTGTAACTCATGGTAAAGTGGTCCTCTGAGGATTTCTTCTTTGCCAAGCATCTCCAAACTCTACATCCCATTGGTTTCAGCCTAATTGTTACTTATTTAAGATATAAGAAAATGCAATCCTTATGCACCATATTCTATAAATTTAACTAATAAAAATGTTTTGTAAGAGCCTTTTGAAGTCCAAGAGAATGTTGGAATAATTTTTATGAGACTTTAAAAATCTTTCTTCTTAGGGACAGGAAATTCCATTTTGCCAAGAATAAATGAACTCAAATAGCCAAGGGACTGGGCTCGACTTGAGATGCCAAACCCGCAGTGTTTCACTGGCTTCCTCCCTGGGTCAAGCGTGTTTTCTAGTCCGCACTAGAATCTAAAGTTTCAGACAAACATGTTAGTACTTATAAATAATTATTTTAGTATGCCAGTTGCTCTTAATGTAAAAAGTTTGGCTTTTTTGAACCAATTTGATTCTACAGGCAAGGAAGAGTGAGATTATTGATTTTACAAGTCATCTCTTTATTAGGGTTTGTTAAAGTTATGTGGAAAAAAATTGAATTGAATTTCCTCTTTGGTATTTCCTTGAATGTTCTTACTTTCTTCCTTCATATGAATTTAGGATAATTTAATTTTTTTTTTTCATGACCAGGTTCTGAAACATTTTCTAGGAATATTTCCTAAAAGGAAAATTATGGTAAACAATGTAATGAATGTTGGCAACCATAAAAACATTAATGGAAACTTCAAAAAAAGCATCATATTATATCATATGAGGGCTCATCATTCCCAAAGAAGGTTTTCTAAAAGATGAGTATAAAATAAAATCAATAGCAAATTCTACCATGTTAAGACAGGTTGATTTGAAAACTTGCCACTCCTTTTCTCTGCTTTTTGGCACTTCATTTCCTATCAATACAAGCTTCGCCGGTTTTCTCTGTTTATTCCCCGTCTGTTCGTGTTATCCCTGAACTGCTCCCATTCCTTCTATTTCAGTCTTGCTTATTATTATTGTTACTGTGGTCATTATTGTTATCATCATCATCTTGTTTTGCCACTTTCCAGGCTCTACGTTACTCTGGACCTTCCTTTCACAAGCTCAGGCCCAATGGCTTCTGTCTTTCTTCACCCCAACTCCCTCCATCAGTCCATACCCTCTTGCCCCCTTTTACCCTGTCCTCTTCCACATCCCCTCATTCCTTATCTCCTTTTAGCCCTACACACACCTCAGGGTCTTTGCCCCAGCCAGACAATCACCAAATAACTAGCTGTGGGCTTCCTGACCACCCCTCAAAGACAGATGTGCCATCTTGCCTTTGGCTCCAGCCAGGGCTGTGCACAGGTACTTACCCCACACCCTCCCTCCCCGTCAGTAGTCAGGATGCAGCTTGCACTTGGCATCCCGTGCATTAAACCCACTTCTATCTTGTAATTACTCAGGGAGGGCCAGCTGTGTGCAGGGCCTGGGGGCCGGGTGCTTTGTACGCAAAAATGAATAAAAAGGGACTGATATTTGTAATAGGGTGCAATGCAAACAAGCCCCCAGAAGAGGCGGTGATGAATGCCGCTGCAAGAAGTTGGCAGGGAAGAGGAAGTGATGTTTGCGGTGGCTTTGCCCTGGATGGACAAGCGATGCTGAGCAGAGAAGGGGAGAGACCATTCCAAGAAGAAGCAGGGTATGGAAAGGGAAACAGCAAGATATATATGTACGTTACACATATGCATGCATATATATGTTTGTGTGTTATATATCCATGTATGCCTTATATATATTATTGTATATGCATTGTAACACACGTACATATATATGCATGCATATGTGTAAAATGCATAGGTATGCATGTGAGTGTATGTACATGTGAGTGTATTAGCTAACAAAACCAATAGGATGTGTATATATAGAGACATTTGTTTTAAGGAATTGGGGCAGGTTGTATCTGTTTGGCTACCCCAAATGTCTTGCCTCACAGGAGCTCTGGAACTCAGGAGGAGATGGTCACGCAGCATGGTGGCTTTAGAGCCAAGAGCATGGTCAAACCTCCTTCTTTCACCTCATTTTTGCATGACCTTGAGTAATTGTTTAAGCTCTGTGATTTAGTTTCCTTTTGCATAAAATAGGAAATATAATACTACTTACCTGTTTTGAGGCTCCCATAAAATAATGCTTGGAAAGCCTGGAACTTAGGAAGTGTTCAGCAAGTTTTAGCTCATTTGGTACTCAAAAAATACTATTGAATGAAACCCAAATCTGTCTCCCATTATCTTACCTGTACCCATTCAAAACCAACCTACAAGCTAAATTCCCCCAACTTCACTCTGCCTCATGAACTCTGTATTAGTCAGTGAGAGATATATATATATATAATTTATATATTATGTATTAGTTATATATATAGACATATGTATTAGTGTATTAGGGGTATATATATATATGTAACATATAAAATATATATATGGTATATCTTTTGTATATGTATTTTATACAAATATATATGTAAAAAAGAGAGTGATGTATTTTAAGGAATTGGCTTATGAGATTGTGGAGGTGACAAGTTTGAAATCTACAGGGCAGGCTGGCAGGCTAGCAGGCTGGAGAAGCAGGCAGGTGTTGCTGTTGCAGCCTTCAGTCTGAATTCTGCATTGCAACAAGTAGGGTTCCATGTTGTAGTCTTAAGGAGAATTGCTTCTGCTTAGGGAAGCCTCAGTTTTTGCACTTAAGGCCTTCAACTGATTGGATGAGGCCCACCTACATTATGGAGGCATTCTGCATTATTCAACCTCTACTGATTTAAATGTAAATCACATCTAAAAAATACCTTCACAGCAACACCTAGGCTGGTGTTTGATCAAACAGCTGCACGCCATAGCGTAGCCAAGTTGACACGTAAAATTAACCATCACGGACTGCTTGCTTTACTTTCTGTGCTCCCCTGCAAAAGGGGGAATTCTGGTGTGTCACAAAATTGGATGAGTTTACACATTTGTGTTTGGCTCTTATTATGTACTTGGCCAAACTAAGGTTTTTATTTATTTATTTTTTAGTTCTATGTAGTTTAAAATGTAATTTCATGGACATTGTCTTATTTGATATTCTCAGCCATCTTGAGAGATACAGAAATTCTATTAACCCACTTTGCAAGGGAGGAAATCAAAGCTCAGAGCAGTGTCTCAACTGGCTGGCAGGGTAAAGGTGTGCTCGGCATCCTTAGCCCAGGCCTTGCCCCACAACTTGCAGGCCTTCTATGACATTACAAAATTGCTCTAGTCACTTGGAAATAAAAATAAGACGAATAGGACATGGTTCCTGTCCTCAAAGAACTTGTAGTCATACCCAGCTAGCTAAAAACAGTCTGACTTTAATTTTCATAAGGACAAGTATACAGTTTTCTGAACTCCAAGGGTGATGGAATCCATGCTAGATGGGAATGGGGAAGGTTTTTACAGCACCAACACAGACTTGGAAGTTCCAACAAGTCTCATTTTCAGACCCATTAGGATGCCTTCAAATTCTCTGTACCACTCCTTTGCATTATTACTTGTTTATCCAGATGGTGAAAAGTTTAATGATTAAAGTACTTGGCCAAAACTCCTATCTGGGGGGAAAGGAGTAGCGGAAAGCTAGGAAGGAAGAAGGAGGGAACCATTATTAAATGAAATCCTTACATGTTCCTTTTTGTTTTAAGCATGGAAAAGACAATTTTAGAAAACGATGAGGGTGGTATCCTCTGAAGATAATATCTATATCACAGTGTTTGACTTATAAAAGAGTAGGAAATTCTGTGTATGTATGTGTATATGGGTGTATGCATGTGTGTGTGTGTGTGTGTGTGTGTGTGCGCGTGTGTGTTATGTCTCAGAGGGGCTGGGGGTGAAGAAATGACCTAGGACTCTTGGCCACGGTAAATTGTCCTCCAAAATCCAGATCAGAACTTCCTAGGTCTGTCTTGGTAATTTTGCACTTCTGATTTCAGACTAACTCTCAGGGTCTGAAAAAATTAAAACATATTCCCAAGAATGAGGAAATCATTAGTATAATTGTTTTTAGTATAATTGTTTTTAGGTCTGTATTACATTTCTAAACTGTATTGATTAATGAACTGCATCTTTTTACTTATACCCTTTTCCTTGAGTATTTATTATGTGCTGTCTCATTAATGATCAGTAAAGTAAGAGTTATCCCCATTTTACTGGTGCTGATACTGAGACTCAGAGAAATCAGCAGATTTGACCCAGGTCTCTGCCTAGTATGTGTAGAGTTATGATTGAAGCCCAAGCTCTCTGCCTTTATGTTAAATGTACTTATCCAGCCTCACAGCTGCTTCTGATGATATCAGCTTCAAATTGCCTCTGTTCTCAACGGTTGTCAGTCTCTCTCATGACTTATAAGGTATTTATTTTGCCTTCGCATCTTCTGGAAGCTTCTGAAATAGTCCTTGTCAGTTTGCCAGTCCCCTTGCCTTTGGAGTTAAGTTTAGTGAATTCACTTGGGGAGTTTAATGATTCCTGTAGGAGAAATAAAGACCATGCCCCAGAAGAACATGGTTATATATCTGAGTACAGTGTAAATATAGATTTTTATGTGTGCGATTTGAACTAAATTTTAGTAATGAGAAATAGAGGATATGTTCAGATGGTTTGTGATATAGATACCAATTCACATTTTATGATGTATACACCAAATAAGGAAATACCAAGGTGGATGCCTTATTAGATCTGAATTGGGGAAATTCACTTCAATGTGCAATGGGACCTTTTGTACTGTAATCTGCACGAGGTCGTGTTTTGGCAATTTGCTTATGCTCATTCTTTTTTTGATGAGAATAGCAACGGTGGCATTAACATTTGGTATCTCAAACAAAACTGTACAGATGTAGTCGTTGCAGATAACATAACTTATGGTTTCATTTGTAAAAAATACTTTGCGTAATCCTTTCCAGTGGAAATCAGTAAAAACAATAATTTTAAAGGCTACTTAGAGGAGAGGTACTTTAGAACTAAAAATGTGAAGGATTAACAAATCAATATGAATACGTGTTAATTATAAAAGCAAATGAAAAAGCTTTACTCCGTAATAATCTACAGAAAAGACAGCTCCATACTCAGGGATTCACATAGTACAGAAATGTTTACTTGAAATTTTATAACATAATACATATTTTAAGTGAGTAGTATTTTTATAACTGGTGTAATTCATGTAGAGGAGGGAAGTTTTATTTCTACTGAGTGTTCTCTTGCAATTTTTAGGGTTTGAGTAAGAGAAGCAATGCAATGAATTGCTCCAAAATTCCATGAACGCACCTGTCCCAAATGGACACAAGAGGGCGCCAAACCTCTATGCCAAACAGGCAGCAGCTGCTGGCGATTTAATGGAGGAAATAAACTCTGGCAATAAAAACGAAGCCATGTTTATTTTATTCTGGGTAATATATCATGCACCTGCTTGTTTTATCTTTTAGACTGATTCGTGTCAAATGACTTTCCAGAAATATGACACATATACTGGATCCAGGCAAAACTAATCTTTCTACATGCAAGCAGTAGTATTATTTTGTACAAATTACATTCCATGATATAATGAAGTTTTACTCTATTGTACTCACTCTAAAGGGAATTATGAGACTGTAACAAGTTGTTGCATGTTTCTTCAAGTCTTTTTTTCTCTGTAACTCACTAAGGTACAGTTTCTGGCCATGGGCTATTTCACACACGCACGCACGCACGCACAGCACGCACAGCACGCACGCACAGCACGCACGCACGCACAGCACGCTCGCACAGCACGTTAAAACTCCTTTTCTCGAGGCAGAGAACAGTGAACCTTTGTCCGTAGGGTTCAGGGGAAAATTTAGGGCTGAAACTTATGGGAAAAAAAGAACAAAAAGTGGTACCTGAAAGAACTGGGGTTTGCTGTAGATTGGGGAAGAAAACTAAGGCATTTTTGCCAGGTAAATATTTGGTTTGTGTGTTAGTTTGCTAGGGCTGTCATACCAAAATACCACAGTCTGGCCTGCTTGAACAACAGAAATTTATTTTCTCACAGTTCTGGAAGCTGGAAGTCCAAGATCAAGGTGTTGGCAGGGTTGGTTCTCCGGAGGCCTGTCTCCTTGGCTAGCAGGTGGCCGTCTTCTCTGTGTCCTTGCATGGCCTTTCCTCAGTGTGCACACAGCCCTGGTACCGCTTTGTGTGTCCAAATCTCTTCTTACAAGGGCATCTGTCAGATTGGATTAGGGCCTACCTATATGATTTCATTTTGCTTTAATTACCTCTTTAAAGGCCCTATCTCCACATACTGAGGTATTGGGAATTTCGGGCTTCACCATGTGAATTTTGGAGGACACAATTCAGCCCGTAACCTTATTTGTGTTAAGTTTAGTGTGGAGGTGGGTAGTGGTTGCTCTTCTGTCTGAGTGTATTTACTGACTGGCTTTGACTGAAACCACTGCTGAGCCATAGGTACATCAGATGCTCAACATGCATTTGTTGAATGCGCGAATTTCTGCCTTGAAAGGCTACCCATTTTACTCTGCTCAGGCTTGCCTGAAATCTTCAATCGCCTGACAGGTAGTAATTAACTGCTGAAAGGCACAAATACTTCCTTTTAAACATTGACATTATGTCCACCTCGTGAAAGAAAAGGATGGAGGCAAATAAAGAGAGTTCAGGAAATGCTAAAATTTCTTTGAAGTAATTTCATTGAAAATTAACAAGTTGATTATTGTGAAAACAGATTCCAATTTACACATAATGGCCAATCATCTAGCTCTCCTGGCCTTTGATGAAACCCTTCCTACCCAGAGCGATTTGTTACCCCGCTGGAATGGTTAGCCAGGGCTTCTTAGGTTAATTTGCCTTTCAGACTTCAACCGCTTAAAGATGGTACGTTTAACTCAATTACGAGCATTCGTCTTGTGCACAGCGCTGTTTCTTCTGCCCCAGCAGCCCCATCCCGACACTTCTGCTGCTGTGCCCACCTCTTTTGTAAGTTGCAATACCCGAGTTCTTCGCAATTGGATACCTTGTGCAGGATCTCCAAAACTTGAAACTCGAGCAGAGAGGCCAGTCGGGACAGACATCAGGGACTTCTGTTTCCAGGAGTCGTTCTGCTGTTTCCGGAGGAATTTCTGGCCACAAGGACAGAGTGATGTCTCCTTGGTGGACCAGCTTCAAGTGGGTCAGAAGGCTGGCCTCACGGGGCAGCTTCCATGGGCACTGCTTTGCAGGACGCGTTCCTTTGGGGCTTGGACAGCAGTCATACAGCTTGGCTCAAAGGGCTTGGTTAGGGCACAGCAGGGAGGGAGAGACCTTCGACTTGTTCACTACTTTTAATAACATTCCCTCCCTTGAAGCTTGTTTCTGTTTCTGCAAACAGCTGATGGATTATCTGTTGATTTTCTAATTTCTAACATTCTTTAATTGGAGGGGTGTGGGCTAAAAGATAAGGCATGTAGAGTTGCTTTGGGATTTAAAACAAACTCCTCACCCTTCAAGCCTCCTCTTTAACCTGCTAGCCTTTCAAAAACGATTGTGTCTTCCTCTTGAACTTCCCCCTTTCATGCTACTATGTGATAAACTTCTTGGTACTTTCTTTCACAAAAGACTTTTTAAAAAATCCTTTATGCTGGCAGGGAATTAACTCATGAATAAATGGATAATAATAACGGCTGACATTTTTGGAGCGCTGACTATTTGGCAGGCACTGAGCTGAGGGATTTGCTTGCGTTATCTCACTTGATCCTCTCAACAGCTTTATGATAAAGCCCAGTTCACCAAGGAGGAAACTAAAGCTGCAGGGTTTGAGGAGCTCATCCTAGGTCATAAGATTAGGAAGCGGAAATGTTGGACTCTCCAGTGTAGGAGAAGGGAAACTGGTCTGGAAATGAAAACTCTTGATTCTGAAACAAGATAGATGGTCAAAAAGCTAATGTTTGTTACTTTCAATTAACAAAGGTGCGTTAAGTACTTACTTAATACCCTGAGGGTAACAAAAGGGACTCAACTGCCCTTGGGGAGATTTTTAATCTAGTTCAATGGTTCCCAAACTCTGGTGCACTTTGGAAAGATCTGGGGATCTGGAACGTATGCTAATGCCTGCTAGACCGCCAGGAGTCATCTTAGGTTGTTAGGATGGGGGTGTGACCTGAGCATCAGGAAGTTTAAAAGCCCCCCAAGTGATCATAATGTGCAGTCAAAGATTGGGAACCCTTGGTATCACTGAAGAGAGAAGCTGTAATACATCGTGAAGCGGGAGATAAGACATGTGCCATGGTGTGGCTGAGTTATAATTTCCACAGGAATTTTCATAATTCCTTTGCCATTGAATTCAGGCTAACGGACCCTTAGATCTGCTTTTTTCCTGTGTCCCTCACTTTGGTCTGTATAGCACATTCCTTTGATTCGCAAAGGCTCAGGAACAATGGTGTGTGGGTTCCTTTTTTTCCAGCATGGGGTTAAACAGCATCTCAGCCCGGGTTTCTGAGACACCGCATCCGCTGCTGCATTTCCCTTGCAGTACATTTCACTACCCTATGTAAGCTTTTGTTCATTTTCACGTGTTTCTTTTTGCCCACTTAAACTTTCTTGTCATTTATGCTACTCATCTGTCACTCATTGATCTCTCTGATTAGAATTTGACAAGCTCAGTACTTAAAAAACAACTATTTTTCTTTCTTTTTTTTTTTTAAAGAAGAACAAAGGCTCAAGTGTCTTTTGTGCCCTTAATTGGTTAGGAAATTTACACACCCTCTGCCCTTCTTTCTATAAAACTGTACTCCATCCATTTGTGACATTTCCTGTGCCCCTTGTTGGGACCTGATCACCTCATCATTTTTCAACTAATAACTGTTGACCACCCTGTCCAAAGCACTGCCATTCCTCTCTCCCTGGTGCTTTTTAAATCCTTAGGAAGATACAGAAATTTCTTTGCATGTTACCATTACTCCATTTGGTGTTTAACTCTACTGAACATATTGAAAGGTTGAAAGAGACATTACTATTTTGGTTATTTATCTGTTGCCGAATGTACATGAAAAGATGTAGCTTTTCTTCCAACGTTCGTTCCTCAACGGTGGCTAGCATTTTATGGCTATAGAGATTTTTAAAGCAATTATAGCTATTCATGTATTTTTTACTGATTGTTAAATTTTACTAATTTGGATGATGTTAGGAAAACACAATGATGGTTTATATGAGGACTCAAGAGAAGATAGTTTGGAAAAAAATACCAGAAAAGGAGAGTAAAACTTAAAGTATGAAATGAATTCCAAATAGATGTCACCTATAGACCTGGAAAGATTAGATACAAGAAAAGCAGAAGAGACACACGCAGAGCTGCTTATAGAGAAACAATTCTTAGGATGAAATGAGTTGGTAGGTATTGTCTAAGGTTAAGGTAAAATGCCAGAAGTTAAAGATGAGAATGGGAGAGTGGGAAAGAGAAATTAAAAAATAATTTAGCAGCTAGAGACAATCAAAGAGTTTCCTATTTACAAAGGTGTACATATCAAAGGAAAGGACACAGGGAGTTAAGTTGCTCCATTAATAGTTACAAAGGCACAATATCACACTTATCAATAAAAGTACCATATTTGAAAACCTGGCCGGAGATTATTCATTATCCAGATAACGAACTTTCAGTGGTTTGACAAAAGCAGCACACAGGAATCGCTTTATTTGTCAAGCCAGAAGATGGCACTGTTGTCAATGTTTGCAGGGAAAATACCCTCCAGGTCTGGAGAGCTGGTGAACAAAATGCATCAAATTGGTTTCTGTACGGTTCAGACCAAAAGAATGTACTTAAAGGAGGATTACGTGTAGGTTTCTTTTTATCTGGGTTTTCTGTAAAGTACAGCAAAATATTCCAAAGCCATTTGAAACACAAGAAAGGTGTTACAGGATAGATGTTTTAGATCCACATGCCTGTTACTTACCTTACGGCTGTGTAGTTACATCTTTACATTGGCGTTCTATTTTGGTTAGGTTTTTAGTTCATTTTCCCCATAAGGGAAAAACCTATTTCTAGCTGATTAAGGGTAAGTGATGGACTCACTGTATTACATTTCTAACTTAGCATTATTGGGAAGCTGTAGAAATACTCGTGTTGCTCTTGTTTCAGAGGATGTTATAAACCTCTCTCTTATTGGAGATCACCTTGTCTTCCAGCTGTGGCTCCTTACCTTACTGTAGTAGGAGGTATTCTCATCATGCTTGGGACAAAAAGCTGTACAAGGAAAAACATTTTGATTTCATTTAGAGTAAATCTGAAACAAAGCTTGCTTCACTGCGGAAATTCCTTTACATTAACACGTTTTTTGGTTTGTTCTTTTCAAAATTAAAAAAAAATTAAATGAGTATCAAGCAAGTTAGACTTGAGGGTTAATTCCTGGACCTCAAAAGGGCAATAAGAGTGAAACTGTCACACTAAATTTTTCCTTTCATTTAACTGTGTGTGTGTGTGTGTGTGTGTGTGTGTGTGTGTGTGTGGCTTGGGAACACGGTGAGGAGGGAAAAGTGGGGTGATGTTAAGGTCAGGAGAAGGGAGAGTGGAAGACATTCTAGCTTGGGCTATTTTAATTTTAACTACAAAATTTAATCACATTCTTTGAGTAAATGGGACTCTAAAGCTAAATTCTTAGAAATCACATAATGCTTAAAAAAACATATTTGAAAATGACTTTAAAAATTAATCAATAATGAAAGAATAAGGTACATTCTGCCACGGGATAGCCTTTTTAAAAACTGCATTTTGTATTCTATTAAATAATGAATCCAGGTAAACTTCCTGCATTTATTCACACAGGTGGGTACATTTCATATGACTCAGACTTCTAAAAAGTAAAAACATGACATTTTTGGTTAATAATTATTTCAGCAACATTTCCCAGCATCTTTTACATCATAAACAACGTGGATCCTGATTCAGCTCTTCTGGATTCCATAATAACAGATGGATTTCGAGACTGTTTACTGCTGCTTCCCACAAACTTCCTCTTTGTAAACTACTATATTATTTATGAATCAGAAAAGTTTCAAAGGAGCCTCCTATCTGATTACTGCTTACTGATGAACTTGTATCAGAGAAACTTTTAGTCCAATTATTCCAGTTTGTTATAAAGAACTGTTATTATTCCAAAGTCTGAATTTGTTAACTGCTTACTCTGCCTGCTTCTCTGTGCCATTTATTCATGAAGACTTTGTCAGACAGATTGTAGTAACTCTATCCACAGGAAACAACGAATAGTGAGTATATTGGCACTGAAAAATCAAGGTAGACATTATAATAATAAGTGCTTGTAAGCAGCATGACTACACCAGACACTGAGGTATAGTTAAAATGTACTTTAGAAAATATTGCAAGTAATTTTGGTTTTGAACTGGTTTTTATTCATCCTTGTGGAAAACTGTATCTAGTTTTCTGCATTGACCTAGTAACAGACGTTTAGACAGTTTACAGACATTTCTGGTCACTGACCTTGACACTTAGAATTGTTGGTTTGAGTGTCAGGCAGGAATAAGTGTGGAAAAAGAATGAAACTGAAATATACTTCTTAAAAGTTTATTTGATCCATCCTGATTTTACAGTCTACTTTAGCAATAGAAGCAGTTTCCTTTTCTGTGTGTGCGTGAAGTGGGCACAAAATATCCACGCTCATGGCATTTTAATTAGACGCACGAGAGAGGACACGACACAACAAAACCAAACAAAGCAAAAATCCCCACTAAAATAAAACCCTGCAAATAACTCTAACCGTGCCTTAAAATTTTCACCCTCTTTGCTACGTAACGATAGGCGACGTGATTATGATTAATTCATTATGACCTTGATAAGAAACATATTTATGGAGAAGTGTCATCAATTACGATGGTTCTTGGGCTGAACCTGAGCTTGTGTGTGTGTGTGTGTGTGTGTGTGTGTGTGTGTGTATGTATGTGTATGTATTATAGGGTTGGTTATGTCATCATCCTATCAAAAATATAATTGTCTATTTGCTGATTGGGAACTGAGCGAGTTCTCACCTGCCTCTAGGCGCCATCCTCACTGGGGACTCTTTGCCTTCCTGGGAGCGTAATGCTGAGGCAGACCAGCTGCATGATCCCTAGATGCCAAACAACCAGAAAGGAGTCTGTGACAGATGCTTCTGCATTTTATGCAAATAGCAACTTCATGGATCAGTTTTCCTTCCCTCTGTGGAATATAAGCATCTGGAAAATAGAATTCCAAGAGCCTTAGCCCATTAACAAATGAACAGAAATGACCAAACAAAACAGTGGTAACAGCACTGACCCGGAATGTCAAAGCCCTAGTTTTATTGTAAATTTCCCCTCCTCAAACCATGTACTTTTATCACTTCCTAGTATTTTTCTTCCCATAAATCTGTAGTAACTGAAAAGTATATATTTTTTGTATATATGTCTCCTGGTCACTGTACTGTAGTTTTCGAGTATCACAGGTCTGGAGTCACAGTGAAGAAATCCACACGTTGGCTGAAGATGTGTTTAAAACAATTCTGAACAAAAGCAAAAGCCAAACCAGAACATTCTTTCCCAGAAAAAGTTTTTTTTTCCAAAGTAGAAATAAGTTTCAAAGCTTACGATTTTAGATCTATTTGCAGTTAAATAAATGCTATTTATTTTTTATTAGTGTGCCTCTTAAAATATACTTAGGAAAGAACATAAGCTTTATGATTAAGTATGTAGCAAACATTCATGTATATTCTGACGTTCAGCTTCAGCTTTTAAATGGAGATTACTACTATTTCAATACATAAATAATTTTATAGTACTCATACATTTGCTTTAATAAGGCTTTCACATTATACCTAATTTTATGTAAATGTTATTCAGATTTCAATCCAAGAGTTTTGTAGGGGAGGTTAAAAGGTGTTTATCTTGATTTGTTAAAAAAGCACCATTAAAATTAAGCAGTGACAAATATTATGACTTTTAAAATTGTTCTAAATGGTTGTATTTGTTTATTAGGCTTGTGTTTATACCAAATATTTTAACTCTTTAAATGTAACCCAATTTGATGAATTGTTCATAGAGGAGCCGTAATCAGGAATCTCGTAAATTCAACTATCGGCTTGTATTCTTAGTAAACGCCGCTTTATGAATATTGTTTAATGAAATGAAATAGTATATATCACATTTAGGAAAAATAATGAAATTATTTAAAAGAAAGCTTAGATTATCTTATTTTAAAAAACACTAGCCTTCCTGTAGCTAAATCTTTATGTTACCATAAAGATTAGCACTAAAAATGTATTTCTTGAACATACATATTTCTTGGGAGAACATATATTTGTTCAGAATAATTATAATAAAAAATAAATGCAGATTGAGAAAAAGTATTTCATTTGTTCATTTAAAAATACTTCTGAAAATAATATTTTAAGGAGGAAAGGAAAGTGATCAGAAATATCCCTCCATAAATACATGACTAGTATATTCCTCCATAAATATATGACTAGTATATTCCTACATGTTACTTATTAAAAGTAATCAGCCAAGACGGAGTATAGGTAAGACATGGCTCTAAATTAAACCTTAACCAAAAATTCAAATAGCATTTCAGAATCGAGTATTAATAGAATAAACTTCATTTTAGTTTCTCATAAGTGCAGCTGCATTTTCTATTTAATTAAGGGTTTTCAACAGTAGTAATTTTTCCTTGACCTGCTCAATCTTCAAAGTCAGAAAATTGCTTCTTTTTAAAAACTGACAATGGCACGGTATGTTTCCAAAGAAAAAAGACAAATTACAGAAAACCATTAGTTTAAACAGATTTCAATAGCCAAGAATAAGTTCTAATAGAAAACTTGGTTGAATAGGAGGAAAAGTTATGAGTTACTTTTATTGCATAGCATAATGTGAAAGTTAAGATATATTATTATTTTCTTTTTTTCTAAAAGAAAAAGAAAATGTGTTGTATAATTATAAAAAGCCCAAGGCATTAAAGATGACTTGTTTCTTGCTCTTTGGTAAATGCAGTTCTTTACAGTTGTAAATTCATGGAGATTTTGTCTACAGCCTGGGTAGTAAATGAACAGAAAAAGGTATTTTAAAAGAGAAAAGTTCAGCTTAATACGCGTTGTGAAATAAGATAGCAAGAAAAATAAAGAACAGAGCATTGGCCTTTGAAAAGATAATAGGATTGAAGCTCAGAATTTGCTGAAAATACAGAAGCAAAACTTGTTTTTTGACCTAAATTGTTAAATTGTAGTTCAGCATGTAAACATTTAGGTTTTTTTTTTTCTGAATGAGAAACTAAATAATCTTACTGATTTAATAAAGCAGGCTGCTTACCACAGAGAAGGGAGGATGGGATTTTTTGGTTGATTTGAATCAGAGATTTTATAGAGTATGTTTTAATCACACGCTGAGCCTCCTTTTGAGGCCAGTGAAATAATTTGACCTAGGACTCCAGGTCATTGACTGATTACAGAAAGAAAAATTTAATAGTCAGTGGATAATTATTCACTGTTCATTTTTTTTTACTTTTATCATGCTCATAACCTTTTTTACATTATATGTATGTGTTGAGATTTTCTCTGACTCTTTAAATGGCATTAAGAGCAAACTGCATACAAATGAGTTCAATCTGAGAAAAGAATATTTTTTCTAAAGCTTAATTATTAATACTTTTCATTATTTGTGGTGCCAACATAAATTATGTCTGTCTTCAGAGCTAAAACATGGTTTCAATACTCAGGTTCGCTAAAAAGGCCAGGTTATAGAATCTGAACCATTGGTACCACCAAGATCTGTTGACGACAGTACATCCAGCCAGGGAGTCAAGGGAAGCTTTTAATAAAAACCAGGGATGTCAAGATATTCTGTGCTTTTATCTCTGCTCTTTTTGATAGAGTTGATATCAACAAAATAACCCAAGACCCCCTTCCAAGTGCACATCTGCCAAAAACCCAGGTTGCCCGGGGAAGGGAAGTCAAGAGGCTCATGTTACTATAAACTATATGTGGTGACACCACTGATGTTTAGCTTAATTTTTTCTACTAGAGTTTCAGACGGATGTGCTATATTTTAAAATTTACTTAGTAAAATATTCCTTTTACAATCTACTGTTGCTTGTGAGCAAGGTCCAAATAAGGGTGGTACTCAAATCTCATCAGCTTCCTCAAAAAAGCTATGAATTAAAAACAAAACCCGTGTAGCTCCAAAAAGAGGCTGCTTCACCGTGGGGAAGAACTGAGATGTGATCAGATTGGTTAGTGGGGAATCTGCCTTTGAAAGGTAATTACAACGTTAATTTGTGGGATAAAAACTCATGAAAAAAGAATTCTTTGGAATAGAAGGGACAGTGAAAATCTAAATAGCAAAATAAATATACATTTACACTCAAATTCTTGTAAATTATCAACCCATAAGAGGCTGATCTCTGGGTCATAGGCAGTGACCATAAATACTGTTATCAGGGGATGACAATATATTGTATTGTCCTCATGAACAGTTGGGCCATAAAACAAATGCATAATAATTTTGGACCCATTTTTATGGTGTCAGGAATTTCATAAGGAAGTCTTCACAAAGCTAAGTAAGTGTGGGTTCCGTGCCATAATGTTTACTCCTTAATTTGCTGAGATACTATAAAATGAAAGTTACAGGTAAAAGTAAGCCATAGGTCGACTAGACAGAGTATTAGGACATACTTTTGGAGCCCCAGGACCTAGTTCTTGGTCTGACCAAGCTCTCTCTGTCTTAGTTTCCTCCCGTGTAAAATGAGCATTTATGGGTAGATGATCTCTTGGGTCCTGACAAGCTCTATAATTCTATGACTTTTGAAATTATAAGTAAAATGCCATTTGATGTTTCTTTTTATTTAAAAAGTGCTGTTCACATTTTTCAGTTGATTGGTACTGTATTACTTTACTGTGTTTGTAAAAAAAAAGTTAGAAAATGCATTTTGGCATGCACAAAGGAATCAATAAAGGTCACGTAGAGAATGAAGAGTGGAAGCATTGTTAAGAGCAATGGAATTGCTGAAATGAAATTTTTAGGTATTACCACAAAAATGGAGAAATGCTGAGAAGCCATCTCTCACTAAACAACAGATGACTCCGAAGTTAGTAAAATATTTCTCCTCTCCACAAACAAACAAACAAACAAACAAAAGGCCAAAGAGATAAGAAGAGAAAGGAGAGAGAAGAGAAAGTGAGAGAGTGAGAAACCTGGGCCTTCTGTCTTTGCACGGGCAAGTTACCACAGGTGTCCCATTTACAGTCAAGGGGGTTTTCATCTCTTGAATGCTATATTTTTGTATCCACTAAAAATATGTATGCACATTTTAAAACTGGCAAGGCAATGAGTTTGAAAAATTTTTTTAATTACAAAGATTAAAATGGCTCCAAATGAGTTTGAGCAGGTGTGCACACAAGTCATTAGGTCAGGGAAATGTCAGAGACTTAGTGGCTAAGAAAGAATGTGAGCAGGAGGTTGAATGGTGAGGAAAAGAAAAAGGTGGGCGGGGCAAAAGGGCCACATGATGGAAATTACTTGATGAGTAATTCACCACCTTCACCCTTCTTAGCAGTAACTTTAACCCTCTCTTTAAAATAAAAAAATCAGCCACAGCCACTAAAAATACTCCCTTTTCAATCTGACAGTTGTGGTCCTGCTGTGAAGGCACTAGTTGCTTAGGAAAATCCCAACTGACTGCTGTACCCGGTACTTTAAACTCAAGTCCTGTGGTGTTACATCATTGACTGTAGGTGTCTGGCAGGTGGCTAGATATCAGTAGATCCGCACCATCAGCTTTCATTATTATTTTCATTTACCAGGAAACCACTGGCTGTCAACCCAGTGCTCTGGTGAATTTAGCTGAAGTCTAGTTATGATGGAATTGACTTAAACCTTTTCTATAGGGGGAAGATTTTTTTACAAAAAGGCTGCTGTCACCCTGGGCTAAATTCTTGGTGTCCAGTTTGTACTTCACTGACTCTCCAGTGAGAGATGCTCCAAATAAAGGGGGCTCGATTCTGCTGTCTGATAAAGGTGCCATGCAGGCACCCCAAAACTTAACAATCAGGAAGAAAGGGACTCTGACCAATAAGAAAGATGGCCTTCAACTTTGCCCAGATCTGGTCCTCTAGACTGTGTAGTGGGCTCCAGCTGTATGGGCTAGTAGCCAGCCTCAAAATATATGCCTACAGGATGTTAACTCAAAATGAAATATAGGATCCGGGAAGACTCCTCTAATTTCAGGAACAGTTATTATTGTTATTATTATTTTTACTATTATTTAGGTTAGTATTTCGCTTGAATATTAGACTCATAGTTCTTACAAGTGTTAAAAAACAAAATTCAACTGAGTATATTTTAAAGATCTCCTTGGCTTTATTCGGTAGTTTGTGAATTGGGCAGGATCCAAACTAGCAGATAGAAAAGACCTCTGAAGAGCTATACAAGGCAAGAGATTTTATAGGCAGAAGGGAGCAGGAAAACAGGAGTTGTATAGGCAAACAAGCTAATTGGTTATTGCAAGGTTACTTCCATTATAGGGGCTGGCAGAGGTCTACTTGGCAGATCACCTCCCTCTTGCTGATCAGGTGGTTCCTGGCTGCTTTATGAATCCATTTCTGGGAGAGCCGAGACTATAATGAAGTTCAATTTGGGTTTGGTGACATGGGGCTTAGCATAAGCAACTCCATTTTGGGCCTGTTGTCTTGCCTTTAATATAAGAAAATATCAGAATTTGGGGTTAATTTCTGAGCCATGCAGAAATATTTCAATTTGTAACTTTTAATTGTTTTTGCTTAAACTTCATCATGCTTAGGAAAAAAGTAGAAGCAGTGCTACTGACTTTCCCCACCCTTAGCTTAAGTCCTTTTCTCAGTCCCAAAGTCACATGCTTTTATTGCCGCATACAATGGTCTGCCGATAGGCTGACTGTGTCTGGGAATGTCTGTGTCTAACTCTCCTCATCTTTCCAAGTTATTCTCCTTCGCTGCCTACACTTTTATCAGTTTGAAGTTCAGAATATATTTTATTCTACTGAGTCTTTTAAAAGCAAGGACAGCAGTTCGATTAACTTTATGAAAGAAAAGAATATTATTTGGTAGTGATAAAATTTTTAGTAAATTAGGTCCCATTTTCCCATTTGTTGAAACTACAATTTCAATAAATCGTTAGATTAATTTCAATTTTTTTTTTGAGATTGAAAGATTTCTGAACAATGAAGCTTTTACATTTTTCTCTGTGCTCTGCCAACCCCACTCCTCAATTATTGACCTATAAACGAGAACAACACTGAAATCTGAAAGCACAGCCACTTTGTCTCATACAGTTGTCCCTTGGAACCAGACAATTTAGTTTTTGTCATATGAAATTTTATAAAATTTAATATTTTATCATCATGCTATATAGTGGCTTTACTCGATTTTCACACATTTTATATTAGTTTAATTTTTTGTTAAAAATACTTATGAAGAGAACAATTTTATTCTTTCACATTACCCAAATACTTGTAGAATCATAGATTAGCCCTTTTTCTTTGAAACTTTCCAATAATTCCTAGTAGATACAAAAACTAATCTATTCCTTTACTGGTGGAATAGATTAGTTTTTGTATCTGCTAGGAATTATTGGAGAGGGAAGGGGAAAGGGACATGGTAAGGGTAGGGTATTAAGAAGTACAAACTACTATGTATAAAATAAACTACAAGGACACATTGTACAGCACAGGGAATACAGCTGATATATTATAGAAACTATAAATGGAGTATTATCTATATAAATACTGAATCACTCTGTTGTTCCACCTGAAACTAATATAATACTGTAAATCAACTACACCTCAAAAAAACAACAACCCAAAATCTAACCTATTCCTGTGTTGTATGTCACATTAACCACAGAAATGTGGCTTTTGGGGTCGGACACAATGACTCCTTCCCAGAGAGTAAAATTGTCATTAGAAGAACAATGAAATGCTTTTAATAGCATGAGCTATTTCTGGTCTTCTCTACTTGGTAAATCATGAATAAAATCAGAAATATTGATTGTGTCTTACTTTTACACTTTTAAAAACATAGATTGTGTATACGAATACCACAGGCTGCCCACTAAATTTCACAAATGTTGTTGCTATTTTTAACAAGTTGCTTGGTAAAGCTTCTGCTTTAAATTCAGGTTGCTTTGCTTATGATTGGGATCATCTTTAATGTCACTGAGATGAACTTTTTTTTTTTTTTTTTGCGGTACGCGGGCCTCTCACTGTTGTGGCCTCTCCCGTTGCAGAGCACAGGGTCCGGACGCACAGGCTCAGCGGCCATGGCTAACGGGCCCAGCCACTCCGCGGCACGTGGGATCTTCCCGGACCGGGGCACGAACCCGTGTCCCCCTACATCAGCAGGCGGATTCTTAACCACTGCGCCACCAGGGAAGCCCACTGAGACGAACTTTTAACAAATCTATAAAAACTTGTTAAAAATAGCAACATTTTTGAAATTTAGTGGGCAGCCTGTGGTATTCGTATATACAATCTATGTTTTTATAAGTATAAAAGTAAGACACAATCAATATTTCTGATTTTATTCATGATTTACCATATAATTTCCTCTCATGGATAGAAAAACACAGGAAAAATTTAGTACAGGAATTTGGGGAGAAGGCATAGAGTGAATAGAACTGGGATCTTGGATGCAGGTTTGTATGAAGATTGTTGTTCTTATTTTACTATCTTCTCATGAGTTTAACTTTTTATTTAATTTAACATATCCCGTTATTTTCCGTGGCATTAAACACTGGTAGGTAAGAAAAAAAATGGTTCTGGAAATAAATTCCTAAGTGCAGTTGCCTTGTACCTAAGTGATAAAGCTAATCTAGAGAGAGAAAAGTGGCCCAGAGACCTCTTTGTGTGAAGTATCTCAACATATTGCTGTCTGTTATATTGTACCGAACACATGCACTTCTGTTTAGTAATATTTTGGGGAGCTGAGATTTAGGGCAGAAAAGATTGGAGCATCTTTGCAACTAATTCTAAAATTTTATAGGGTTATTTATTTATTGATACTGTGACAAACATGCATTATTTGTAATAACATTTTCAGTTTAACATTCCTTTTTTATTTAATTCTGATTTTTAAGACCTTTGAGTTTTTCTTTGCTTTAGCTTGGGAAAACCAAATAAGTGCAAGTTTCCTCCAAGACACCTCATGAAAACATTTTTTTTTAATAAAATCAAGAGTGAAACGAGTCTATATTTATTTGGAAGATCATCTGACTACTGCTAAATGGAGTATCTCAATCTGAAAGTGAAATCTGTTTCACTGCTAAAAATTGCCAAGAGTTTTTTGACTGAGATTTGGGAATCTGCAGAAAATGTAAAAGTTTTTTTTTTTTCTACAATAATCTGTTCAGTGAACAAGCTGTGAAAAATAGTTCTGTATTTTGTCCATGTGATGCAGCAGACGGTAAATTTCCATTTTAAAGAACGATATGAGTAGCTTCTGGCATCCATCTCTATTGCCTTACTCGAATCTCCTTACACTGAGTTACAACAATGCAGTTTATTATTTCTTTAAAGCAAAAAATAAGAAGGGATCTTACATTCTTTCTTCTTCTTTTTTTTTTTTTTCCAATCAATATCTCAGCTCTATTTCTTTATCTGGGATCAGTAATGTGAGGACATTTAGAGGCCTTATCAAATGTGCCTTAAAATGCCACAATTGTATTAAGAAGATATTATTTTCCTGCATTTAAAGCTTTGCATTTGAAGAGCTTTAGAATTACTTTACTGTTTCTTCTTAAACATATTCTTTTGAGGTAGGTGGTTCCATAATGAAGATTTATCATAAACTGTTAAAGGACATATTTTTAAAAGAGGTATAATTATGATTCTTACATAAACACAAAATGAACATGTGCTTAAAGATTTTATTTATTCATTCATTAATGAGAGAAGCAGTAAGATGTTACAACATGCTCAAAGGAGAATTCAAATTTGCATTCACATACATATAGGTAAATAAAGAATGCTGGAATGAATTGGCAAGTAGATGCAAAGCTATTTAATATTTACAAGGCAATAATCAATTGCATTCTATAGGTCATAGCATTTATATTATGTTATATTATGGACTAAAATATTTTGTATTATTATTAATTTTCAATAACTCACAGATTCAAAATAGCTCAAAGGCAATGAAAGACGGAGATAACCTGGAAGGGTGTGCTAGACACCTAAGGAACTTTTTGGTTTATTTCAAAGTCTTTCCCAATTTTTTACCTACAGATCCAATTAAAAAGTACTTTTCACATTTTCCACTCAAATTAATCAATTTTGTTTCCTAGATTACATTTACCTGTTAAATCAAACGCCTACCCAGAACAGTGTCTGACACATAGTAGGTGGTCTGTTCATATTTGTTGAATAGATAAAAATTTTCTTGTATCATCTACTGAATATTTTACAAATAACCCAGAAGTGTAAATTAGTATGTTCTTTTGTTCCCAAATCTCAAGCATGTCAGAAAGATTCTGAAAAACTGGGGGCAGCCTTCAAGGCTTTAGTACCTACCTTTCTTTTGCTTTTGATCTTTTTACAGTCAATGATGCATCTTCTGAGAGAGCATGAGATACATAAAGGGAAACCATGAGTCAAACTGCCACTGTATTCCCAGTCCCCCATGGCAGGGCATGAACTCTGGTGGGTGAAATCAACATCAAACTGGCTATGAGGTAGGCGGCCTCTGAGGGCAAAGTCTTACCTTTCTGAGGACTCCAGTGTACCTTTCTGAGGACTTTATTGCAAATCAGATGCTTGTTACTACTCGGATTTTGACAATATTAGGTTGTCCCTAAAATTAATTTTTGTTCGGCCTCCACTTATTTCAACTAGATGATAACTCAAGGAGTTTAGTTTCAGGCTTCCAAGGAGGGCTTCAATGCTCATGCAGTCTTTTTCTTCCTCACTTGTCTGATGCCTGAAATCCTGCCGTTGTTACTTCATCCCTTGGACTTACCAGTTGCAATGATCCCAGCGATGTGCATATACATTCTCTTGGGAGGGGTAGCGTTCTTTATGTTTTCAGTGTTGCACACTTCATAGGGAAGAAAATTAGTGACGAGGTTGTGATTTGTTATCCTATTAAGATTTTGATGGGGGAAATGAGTGTCAGACAATGGGCACCAAACACTGGGGACAGGTCCAAGTAGGCAAAGTCAGGAATGAGAAAGCAGTACAAGGTAGAGCTCAGTGCCTTCAACAAATTCACACCCTAACCCTCTTTGGCTGATGTCTCCAATGTATTTCTGCAAAAATATTCTGGTGTCAGCAGCAGCATTACAAGATGGAGGGCGTTCATTTTACCCTGGAAGATTGTTAGCAAAAGCGAAAGTTTTTCATAATGTGGCTCTTTTGGATCTTTATTTAACCCTTGGATTTCTTTGTTCCTTATTAAATGTTTGTGAGCTTGTCTTTCAGATATTTTATCAACTTATCACTGCTCTACTGCATGTCTGAATACTCTCTTACGGTTGACAAATCATTTTCATATACATTCTCATTTGATCTTTAAATAATTTCATAGTCCTTGGTTGTGAAAGATGATCTTTGACCTAAAAAGTGTTATTTTCCCACTCAAGGCGAGCTTTTCTGAGTGAAATAAATGGCTGTCCTATAATGAGTTTGTCCTCCTCAACTATATGAGTGCTAGATGTTGATGGAACTAATTATTTTTGTTGTGGTAGTCCATATCCTGCATGAAGATAACAAAAAAGACAAGACTCTGGAGCCACAGCCTGATTCATCTGCCATTTATAGGTGTGGTTTTAGTCTTTCCTTCCTCGGTGGCTTTGCTGTTACCACTGAAGAAATTAGTGCTATAAACACTTCAAGTCTTGACTCACTGACACTTTGCACTTTGTCATACAGTATTTTCAGATACTATAAAATGTGAATGAGGAAATCCTGGAACATAGGTTATCCATTATTCTCATCTATAACTCTCTATTAAAGGAGTAGGCGTGTAGGAATGAAAGTTAGACTTTGAAAAATAATACGACTTTTAAAGACAAGAATAAATGATCTGGTAATTCTCACTCTAAATAGCTAGTGTGACTTTAGACAAGTGACTTAATTTTCTAAAGTGAAAAGAATAATACTTTCAGTTTAGGGCACAGAGGTATTGTGAGGATTAGGGACAGTGAAATATTCTTAGTTAAGAGATACTATTTAAATGCAAGGCACTATTACTATGAAAAGGAATAGAGGACCTAAGTCACGTTATGATTAAATTTGCTCTTAAACTCTTGAACCTGAAAGGCCAAAGAAGTCTGTTCTTATATAGATCATTTTGTGCACGATAGCTGTCTACCTCAAAAGTGACTTTGGATGAATTTTCATTAAATGAATGAATACAGTTCATTCAAGGACTCCTAACTGGCTTTATTCTTTCTAGGTCAGTAGACAGTTTTTAAAAGTTTGGGTGGTACAGGCTGTGGAGAGAAATAATTTAGATGTATCCTTAAACAGTAGTTAAATACAAATCCTTGTGCACTGAATGAAATTCTGGTTTGAAAAATCCTTAATCTTAATGTACTTCAAAACCTTTTTATATTTTTATTATTTCCTTATGACAAATCTAGACCTTGTCTTATCTACATATATTGTCAATTTTGGGCTGTCCAGAATCTCCACTATGATTTTAAGCATTTTCCCTCTGCTCTTTTAGGGAATTGCATCTCCACCGTAAGTAGTCCTGGGGTGATATTGAATTTTCATCCAAGGGACTGGATTCTGTCTTTTCCCTCCCTAGTTCTGCCAGGGGGTGATTGAGTATCAGTATTGGCCAATTAGATGCCTTCTTTGGGGACATCAAGTCTTGAGGTGATGACAAGGTCTGGGGTGTGATTAGTGGCTTTCCTAGCAGCGGCAGAGGCAGAGATGGCAGCTGTAATGGTGGTGGCATTCTGTTCCAAACATAAGCTGGGTGCTGTGCTTTATGCTTCTTTTTTCTTGGTCTTTTGGAGCATCCTTGGATTTTTGCCCATACCTATAGCCAATCTTTCAGTTTCCTGTTCATTTTGTGAGCGCCACAGAATCTTCCAATAGGTGCACTTTTGTCTAAAGTAGTTAGAGTTGGTTTCTGTTGCTAGCATCCAAGAATTCAGACTGAAACAGTGCACCTGTGTTTCTGAGGAATAGCAAGGTAATACAGGAAAAGTACTTGAACATTACTTGGTTTTAAGTTACCATTGAATGTTGGCCACTATGATTATTATGACTCTTCTTTTAGCACTATCGTATGATATTGTTTAAAACCATTTAGTTTGTCATTCTCATAGACTAGAACACAAGCACTTTGCAGGAACCTTGTCCTAGTTATTTTTGCATGTGGCTCAGTATTTGGAATATAGTTGGAATTCAGCAAATACCTATTGATAGGACAAAAAAATAAGCTAAATTTGGCATTATTAAGCACACAATAGGCAATCAATTATTATGTTTGATTAAATTCAAGTTCACCTAATTCATTGAGCCCTACTATGTCCAAGTTACTATGAAGAATGTAAAGCCATGTCCTTTTCCCTTTTACCTTTAATAAGTTTGTAATTTCATAATGAAGAAGGATAAAGTAAGAAACTCATATTTAAATTTATTCCTCTACATTCAATGTTTGTGTGTGTGTGTGTGTGTGTGTGTGGTTTTGATGCTATAGTATTGTACAGTAAATTTGAACCCTGTCTTTAAGACTGGCTTCTCCAACCATGGGTGTAATCTAGCGCTAAATATATAAAAATTGATTACAAACTCAAAATGTACATACTCTGTGTTGTTATCTGGTGGTTTGTATTAGAGTTGACCTATTGCCTCCATAATCTGGAATAATTGAAATTTTACTATTTTTAATTGACATTCTGATTTTAATTGATTCCACTGAAAATAGAAACAGTATTTTGTATTTTACACTAGAAGCTTGTTTTATGCAATTAATGATCATGCCGAGTATGTTCATTCATAAAATATTGATAAAATTGAATGAACCTGGAAATTGAAATGAGTACCAGGAAAAAATATTTAAACCTACGAGTACATGGCCCTTATCAGAACACCCAGAAAGAATTGTAGCTGTATTTCTACATTGTAATATATTACAGGAAATAGCAATTAGGACAAGGGTGAACACCATCCCCCGGGTCTATTCCCAAGGCTCTGACTTTATAGTGACTTACAAGAGGGAGAGAGAGGACTTTATGTTAGAGGAACTGATAACCTCCCATCTCTGTATCTTTAAGCCAAATTTTTGCAAGTATGGCTCCTCAGACTGTAAAATGTGCATAAGTGTTCTGGTCTCTCAGCTTTTGTGAGCTGAGGACAAGAAGCTTGCTCCAGAATGTAAATCATCTTCGTCACCAAACACACTGTGAAGTTCAACTAACTAATTTTTTTCACGGCAACACTGTGCTGATGAAGGAAGCTGGGCCTTGATCTACGGTCGAGTTCCTTATTTCATTGTAGACTGAAAACAAATACTTTGCAGCTAAATCACTTTGAGCAGGGCTGATTGATACAGTATCACCTGGCTGCTTGTTCAACTGTGGTTTTAGGGCCACAGAGGACACCTACTGAAAACAGGAATTTGAGGAGGAGACTCACTGGGAATCCTCAGAGTATTCTCAAGGCAGGGGGCAAAATTTAGTTTTTCAATTTTCCAAAAATGTAAAATTATATTATTTTGCACATTTCCATGAAAATGAGAGAGATGGTCAGTCTCTCCAAGGTGAACACTAATATCTCCATGGTTTAAGCTACATTTTTCTGGTTTGTGATGTTACACATATTGAATGCTGATAGCAAGACTATGTGGACAGGTACATTCACTTAGAGAGCTTCCTATATTTTAGGGACCTTTTCTTGCTTTCTCTTATACATTCATTAATTCAAAACAAGGCCCTTACTAATTAACCTAGGGAAAGAAGTATGAGTCTAAATGAGATTCTTGTAAAGTTCTCATCTGAGCAGGATGAGGAAATTTCTATAACTTTGAGATAATAATCAGGGTGAGTTTTAATAGAAAATGAAAATCATATCAAATCTTAGTGTGTCCTCTCTGATAGTTGAACTTTCTTGGCTCCTGAGGATGGATAAATATTTGATTAATGTTAGTTGACCATGAATTGCGAAGGTCCTTCAGTTTTGGGACAGCATAGAGACATCGTGATCTGAGAGTTGCTGTTTAAGCTCCTCAAGAGCTTCAGAGGGCAGGGAGACTATGTAAACTGATATCCTGCTGTTGGCCATGTGCAGTCTAAGAAAGCCTTGCAACGTGAAGATGGGGAACTTTTGTCATGAAAGCTTTGAAGGGCAGATTGGAAGGCAGGATGTGAAATAGACTGGGCTGAAACAGGTGTTCTTGAGACACTTGATATAGGAAGATAGATCTATTACTTTTTAATAACTCATTCTATTTCTTTTGTATTGAGTGGGATTTAGTGATTTTGATTGATATTACTAGTGCCCATCAGTATCTGATTCTTCTCTCCTCTCTGGCACATGGAAGACTGCAAGGCTTGGCTTGCAATCGGGCGTTACACAAGAGTAGTTCTGGCCAATAGGCTGTGAGTACAAGTGCTGTTACCTTTAGGCTGAAGCCTGGAAGAAGGGGTAGAATGTCTCCAGGTGCTCTTCTGCCTCAGCAACTTATAGGACCTCTGTTGAGAAGACAGAGCCACAAAATCAAAGTAGCCTAGATTCTCCAAATTACTGCGTGGGAGACAGTTGCCCTCGAATGTTGCCTGAACTCAGAACAGGCTTTGCACACATGAGAAATAAGTAGTGCTGAGCCACTAAGATTATGGGTTTATTTGTTACCGAAGCATAGCCTAGCTTAACTGACGAGTAAAATGATTTAATAATAATTGCCTTGGATAGCTTAATCTTTAGGTTCTAGAAATAATTCGGATTATTATTAGCAAGAACTAATTATTAATGGTTATTATTAATAGCAAGAACTATTAACTATTTAGAGCTGTAAACTATTTCTTTGTATTCATTTATTAATTTGTTCAACTATTCAGCAAAAGATCTAGTGTAGATTGTATGTCAACCCTGTACTGTGCTGATGGAAGCATAGTATCACGGTGAACAGCATGTGCTCTGGAATCACTGCCTGAATTTTAATCCTGGTTCCACTATGTGTAAGCTCTGTGATTATTGCCGAGTCTTTAACCTTCCGGTGCTTTCCTTTCTTTATCTCTATACTTGTAAAATAGCAAGTGTAACAGTACCTACTTAATGAGTTTGTGAAGATAAAAGGAGATAATATATGTAAAGCGCTTGGAATTGTGCCCTATGAAGTAAATGATCAGAAACATTAGCTATTATTATTTGATAGCATCCCTGTCTTCCAGTAGCTCTTATTCCAACTGAGAATATCACAATCTAGTAGTGAAACCCATTTATAATAATAATTCCTGTATTATATTTTTATTACTACTATAACAAATTACCACGAACAAACTTTGCACCTAAAATGACACACATTTATTATCTCACATTTCTACAGGTGGGAATTCTTGGTTGACCTGGCTGGTTTCTACGCTCCCAGTTTTACAAGGCTGGAATCAAGATGTCAACCAGCTGATTCTTACTGGAGCCTCTGGGAAGACTTGGCTTCCAAACTCCTTCAGGTGTTGGCTGATTCCAGTTCCTTGCAGTTTTAAGGCTCAAGTTCTCATCTCCTTGCTGGCTGTCAGCTGAGGACTGCCCTTAGCTCTTAGAGGCCTTCCTTTTCCTTGCATGTGGACCCCTACTTCCCAGAGCCTGCAACGGTGAGTCCAATCTTTCTCAAGTTTGGAATCTCTTTGACTTCCGTTTCATCTCATCACTCTTCTGCCTCCAGCTGGGGAAGGTTCTCTGTTTTAAAGGCTGATGCGATTAGACTAGTTTACCTAGATAATCCAGGATAATTCCCCTATTAAAAATTTTTTAACTCTAAATACATCTGCAAAGTCCCTTTTGCTGTGCAATGTTAACAATATCGTCACAGGTTCCAGGGACTAGAGCATGCGCATCTTTGGAGAACCATTATTCGAGGTCTACCACAATTACCCTGCGTCCACGATTTAGCTTTTTCCTGTTCTTTTAACTATACGACTACATATTGAGTGCTTTCTGTGCGCCAGGTAATAAACCATATCTCTGTCTGTAACTTTCTAATTTCATACAACTCTGCAATCAAGTTATTATTAATCCATTTTAAAGATAAGGAACTGATCTTTACAAAGATTCTTGAATTGGCCCAAGGTAGATCTCCATAGCTGGTAAATGGGAGAGAAGGAATTCCAAGCCAGGTGTGACCGTCTCCCTTGCGACTTTACTGCACTAACATCCAAGGTGCAGCTGGGGCTCCTTCCAACGTCATGCTTAGTCCACTCGGCAAGACCAGTGGGTTCCCAAACTGGCAGTGGCTCAATAATTAAGGTTCTGCTTGACTCTCTAGAGCCATCTACATGTTTGTCTGCGTCCAGAGTCACAAACTTATTTTGCCTGTCTCTGGTGTTTCAGGTCAACATCAGGAAGAAAGGTGGGATGGTGCCGATGGTCAGGGGGTAGACATTGCTCGTATTACAATAATGATAATAATAGTTGATATTTATAGAGAACCAATTATGTGCTAGGCCTTGTGCCAAGCCCTTCACATAGAGTCTCAGCACTCCTTTCATTCTCAAAACAAGTTTACCAGGGAAGTGTTACCACCAGCTGCACTTTACAGGGCATGGAATTGAAGTCCAGAAATTATGTAACTTTCTTAAGGTCACACAGCTAGAAAGTGGCCAAGCTAGGATTTGAACCCAAGCCTGAGAGCTCCCTTATACTTGACTATTGCCCCAGAAACAGGAGTAGCCTCTAGATTCTCAGGCTTTAAGTCGTACTAGAGTTGTCATTCCTTCTCTTCCTCTCTGTCCTCCAGTAAAGTTGATAACAAGAGGGTCTGCAGTCAGGACTGGGTGTGGGGCTGTTGGCTGGGCTCAGTAAGAAGATAATCCAGAGCAGATG
Organism: Delphinapterus leucas; assembly: GCF_059928025.1. Taxonomy (NCBI): domain Eukaryota; kingdom Metazoa; phylum Chordata; class Mammalia; order Artiodactyla; family Monodontidae; genus Delphinapterus; species Delphinapterus leucas. The sequence continues at coordinate 37,188,743 of NC_143136.1, read as the reverse complement.
TGGGAGCCCTGCCTCTGGATTAGGGTACGGCATCTAGCCTGCCAGCTCCTCTCCTTAGCGTGGGAGTGAGTGAGCCGCTGCCTGAATGGGACAGCTCGGGCTGCTATTAATGTATCAGAGAATCAGGAGGAAACCTGTCTGATTCTACCCTGACACCACATTCAGCAGCCATTTCAGATAGTTGCCCTTCTCTAACCCCAGAGCACTTCATCTGCGTGATGGTTTTTATGTCATTATAAGCAACACTTCTCTTCCTTTCCACATTGCTGTGCTGAGCAGCCGCTTTTCCTGACCTTTATTCCTTTCCCTTTCAAAAGTGGTGACATGGTAAAGCATATTCCAAAGAGTCTGCATGCACTTTTATTTATTTTTTTGGTTCTGATTTAGGCTCCTTTCACAAATATCTTGAAAACACAGTCTTGTACATATGTGACTGTTCTAAATTGCTTTTGAGGAAAGTTGTTAAAAAGTGATGAAGAGGGGTGGATGTGTGTGGTAGCAACATGAAAATCTCTCGGCCATAAACTAAAAGAACCAAAAGGAAATTAAATACACGTTTTTGAAATTATTATACTCTAGAGGAGAAGGATGTGTAGATATTTAGAAAGCCTTTTGTATCTTCTATACCTTTTTCAAATTTATTGAATTTGACATTCAACAATTTAGAATGATATAAGTTATGAAGACAATGAAAAGTTTGGTCATAATGACAGAATTAACTTGATATTTTTGTGCCATAGTTGAAATCTGTAATGGTGATATTTAAGTTGAATTGAGAACTTCTTGTGATTCTATACAGTAATACAAGAAGAATTCAGACGACTTACATCCTTATGTGTACTAACATTCCCTTAAAATACGTTTTAACTTAACATTGAAAAACAATGACAATTAAAATGTATTCTTAATTATTGGGCTAGAAACACAAATGTGTTAAAACTGTCTTTACTTGCTTTCCTTTAAGAGCTAACAGATATCTCACAAGATACATTTTATAGGACTGGATTTTACAGGCTTTAATCTGAACTGCAGTACTTTTATTCTGAAAGTTTTTCATGGCTAGATCCAATATTATTTAGCTTAACATCATGTAGAAAAATAGAAACTTCAAACTGATAGAAGGTTTTGCTCATTTTCATTAATGTAAAAGGAAACTCTTTGTGATATACAAATGTTTCTTGAGCTCCTGCCAATTAAAAAACACACTAGAAAAGTCATCTGAATTATAATCGAAACATAACATTCAACAGCTGAAGCCTGCTATTTGGAAAACTTTGATGAGCCTGTAGAGAGGTGGAATCAATTTCACCTTTGACAGCAATGGAAATGTGTCTTAGAGATTTTCAAGCTGTAAGGTATGTTCTGGTTCCATTCTGAAATTAAAAACTGTCAACTTATTCTAGAAATTGACTCATATTCAACTTTAAGTTCTCCTTTGTCTAATAATTTTAAACTGTGATGCAGATGTGACTTTTTCTTTTCTAACTTTTATGATAGATTATTAGATCAACGAGGGCTAGCCTAATAATTGCACAAAACCTTAAAGCGTTCCTTGAAAGAAGCAAATTTGGGATTTTAATAGGCTTTTGGGTTTTGATGAGTGTTTGTTCAGCCTTGCTGCATTCTTCATGAAATGGAAAGTTTAAATTTTCTGTTTATGAAACAATTGCAGGCTGAGAATGCTGCTGCAGTTTTCAGCAAAGCTCAATATTGTTTTTGAACTTAGCAACCTTACCACATGGACTTTAAAGAGGCCCTCAAACTATGTGATAAAGCCTTTTGATACAAAATTCTTCCATCTCAATTTCTTTGTATTTTAACGGCATGATTTAATACAGCACTAGATGATTAACACTTATTGACTTAATCTTTCATTAAAGACCAATGTTTGGTAGAAATACCATCAACAGAGAATGAAACCATGCATTTATCCATCCAATAAATAATTATTGTGTAAAACACTGGCTGAGTCCTGGAGATGCAGCAATGAGCAAAACAGACAGAGGTTTGCTGTCGTGGAGTTTACAAGCAAAAAGCTAAACCTCCTCTCTTTATGGGAAACACTTTCCATTAAGTCTAATGGTGCTAATTTTGCAAATAAAATCTCATTATAAGGTAAACTCTAGCTGATTTTAGGCTGTGGTATATTTTTAAAATGCCAAATATTGACTGGTAATAGCCACATACTGCTATTTATTTCATTTATTTTAGTGGAGTTTTTTGAAAATTAACAGATGATTATAAAATACTGTACATGTGCTTACTGGTATGTTATGTCTGAGATTAGCTCTCTGTGGCTGCAGTCTTTTTAGCCTAAGGCTTACCTGTACAACAAAAAGAACCAAAGCCATAGGTATTACCCTTAGGAGGAAATGGTGAAATAATTGTAAATTCTTCCTCTCTGGCTTCTCCCAGAGTCTTTTACTTGGATCCTGCTCTGATCTTAGTAGCCCCATAGTGATTAGTATCATCACTAATATACAAATAAAATGGTAGAACAAAAGTTACATTTGTATTACTATGCGCTTTGCATTGTGCTAAGCACTTCACATGCCTTATTATACTTAATTATTACAACAATTCTATGAGGTGGTTACTCTCACATTTTACCAATGAGAAAAACTGAGAAAACTGAGCACAGAAGGGTAACTTAACCAAGATCACAAAGCTAGGAAAATGGTAGAAAGACTTGCACTCGCAATCACTGAGATTAAATATTTGGTGGGGAAAACCCCATATTTATGGCTCTGGAACTTCTGAGATGATAGAGCACACAAAAGAAGAAGAAATAAATGTCTCTCGGATGCAAAAATGGTGTAGCTGTGGCCCTCCTTCTAGCTGTGGGAGCAAGACTTCAGGAAGGCTCCTTGTACTAACCTGTCGACCCTATTAATTACTGTAGCATCTCCCAAAAGGTTTTTTAGGGTTGTTTTCTTTCCTCCTTCACTATAGATCCAACAGATCGAGCAAGGTTAAAATTCAACTTGCTAAACTTTGACATCAGTGATTTCTTTACTAGGAAACAAATACAGTTAAAATAGCTAATTTAATAGCTATTAAATTCTATTGAAATAACAATGAGTTACATTATTGGTCTCACCAACATAGCCACCTTGAATACTCACAAGGTAGGAATAACAAAAGAACTTCCATCGTTTTTTCTTGGCTCTTCTCTCCCTCTCCAAGCTTTTAAGTGACTGTGTGTGTGTGTGTGTGTGTGTGTGTGTGTGTGTGTGTGTGAGACATTGGGTAGTTCTGTGCACAAAACATGAGCATTTAGGTCCTTGTGCTGAGAAAGTGGAAAGTTAGCTAGTATTTTCTTCATAAGAATTTTACAATAGTATAATAATATAACAAACCTTGAAAAGAATGTCTCCTCCTGATTTCAATAAACCATATTGGTGAGAAGCATAATAATGTCTTCACTTGCTGGAAAGATCTGTTCAAATATAATGCCATAACGAGTTGTGAATTTGGTTATAAAGATAGAAAAGTCTGTTATGGGTGTCGTGTGCCCTGATAATATGGCTCTGCCTGTAGACACATTCATTACCTGCATCTGTGACCAAACTATTGGACAGAAGGAAATTATCAGGAGTTTTAACTTGATGCATGGGATAGTGGGTGTCTCCTTGTGAATTTATGTGTGTGTGTGTGTGTGTGTGTGTGTAAGGCAGTTAATTAGTCCAGGGTAAAGCAGGTCCTTAGAGATGGTTACTTTACAACTCCGCTCTCGTATACTAGTCCCTTGAGAATTTACAAAACAAGGAGGATTGTTGATCTGATCTAAGGACCAGTTTGACTGCAAATAGAGAAACCTGCTAACCCATGTTGGAAGTGCCGAAGACTATGATTCTTAAGTGCAGGTTGGAATGGGAGTTTCAGAAGCTCTGTGGCCAGAGCTTTACAAATGCCAAGTATGAGTACTAGTCAATACTGGTGCTTTAAAAATGCCAGTCTGTGTTTTCCCTCACAGAGAACAGTTACATTTGATTAGGAATCATCTGGGAATGGGAGAGGCGAGGCAGTTTTTGGCTAGGAGAACTTTTCAGATAGAAGCAGAGAGAAGTGGGATGAAGTAATCCTTAGTATTGCCCAAGACTCAAGGGGATAGATTCTTTCTGAACACAAGCCCGGGAGTTCTCCTGTAGCCTGAGGCTGACATTCTCAGGCTGGTGATGACATTTACTCTCTCAGGGTGAATCTTGAACTTTAACAGCAAAGCAGAACTGCAGCTTCTTGCCTTGTTTTAGACCATACTTCGGGGGACATATTAATATCAAAGACAGTTTAAACAGAGCAATAAGACGACAACATACCACTTTAACTAAGCTCTGCTTGCAGGCTAATTTTAAGGCAGCCCAGTTGGAGAAGCCCATGCATTAATTCACTCTAATAGCAAGTTGGGGGGGAGGGAAGGGGAAAAGAGGTTGAAAGGCGTTGTTTAAAAAAAAAACAACCAAAAAGAACTCGTGCTCAATTTATTTCTATCTTTTTATTTTGGTGTTTAACACTTGTACAATTTGGTCAAATTATGGGCAGGATAGCAAGAGAAGCTAGTCAGCTTTAAAAGACGGAGAGCGCGTGACAGGACATGATTACTTTGCTGAATCCCCGCTTTTTTCTTCTTCCAGAAGAGACAAAGGGAAATACTTAAGAACCAATAGTGACGGCAACAAAGCAATCATTGAGTTGCAGGATACCTTTGTCTCTAGGGGGCACGCAGTAATTTTTACATGTCTACCACTGAGTGTCAAACCTTTTCATTTCTTCTTCTTTCCATTCTGGATGGCCAAACTGATTATCTAAAATAGAAAATTAGCACACAATGGGTTTACTCTGCGATACCCCTTATGCAACTAATGGCAAAGCTTGTTAATTGGTTGTAAATGGCAGCAGGTTGCCAGGATAATACTTCAGAAATAAGCGGGTATTCTGATAATTACAGCAATCTTCCTCTATAAAAGCTTAAGCAGATGAAGTAGTGGCTGGCTTAAAACCAAGATTTATCCCGCTGCACTCACATTAAAAGAAAAAATAAGATGAAAACAATAATGTAACAAAACAATTATATAGCAAGAAGCTTTGTAGGTTTTAGAGATTGTGAAAACTCAGAAAGTAAAACAGTGCTGTAATAACCAGTTATGGAAAAATAGGCCATTTACATTTGTGTATAATTAAATAGTAGGCTATGCAATTTCACTTTTTCAAGTAAACTGCCTTTTCCTTTTTTTATAGGGCAACGTAGCCATAATTGCTGCATTAAAGCTTTAATGAAAGAAAAAAGCAGCAGATCAAGATGACATGTAACGTCTACATTTGTACCGTGGCGCTGTGCTTGTTTAGTAATGGGAAGCTACTGAGGAGATTAAAATTGCAGAATTCTTCATAGTCTATTCTAAAATTGCTATAGGAAGATCATTCGGGGTCTAAAACACACACAATTTATTTTTCCACCTTCAGTCTTCAAGAATTTAATGGCTTTTGTAACTAGTAGGTGGTTGGAGATATGTTTTATATTAGACAGAGAACTACTTTGGATCATAAAAATGATCAGAAGTGAATGGACCAGAATTTAAGCTTTCAGGGCCTTCCTTAGGCCCTGACCATGAGACCATTAGACCATTGCCGAAATGTTATATTATAGTGCTTAACTTAGTGCAGTATAAGGAGATTTCTTGTTCAAAATATCAACAGGTTGGCTTGTAATATTGTTCCTTTATATTTTGCAGTTTCTTTATCACACCCACTAACATCAGGAACTGGTGCAAAAGGCAGCCAGCTCATATAAGGAGGTAACATTCTGGTAAACAGTTAACAGGCATGTGGGCTGATTTAGTTGAAAAAAATTAGTCTCTCCTGTGAGCTACTTTCTCATAAGTTTGAAATATTCCTCAGATGTTACATTCCACATAGGTTGGCTATGTTTTCTGTAAACCATCCCTGGCAAATAATGTAGGCAGGGATTGGAAACCTTTATTATGTGTTACAGTACTGAGAAGAGGGTATGAAAACATGCTAAAAACACATCAGGCAAGAGAGCTAGGAGAAAAATACCAAGGACATTAGTGCCAATGGCTAGAGAGATAAAAAGTAGCCCTAAGAAAGTTAAAAAAAGAAACCCCAAACATTTGTATAAAATCTACATGATTTTATTCTTCCTTTTGTAAAAAGAAAAACGCAAAAGCAACTTCTTGTAAAAGAAAAACTCAAGGAATGGACCCTATGAAGACCTAGAATTTTGGCTTTCTTGGTTCTCACTTTAAGAAAGCTATGCAATTGCTCCAGGGTTTTGTTTTGGTGTTTGTTTCTTGCAGGGTTGATGAAAAGCATCTTCATCTATGTGCAGTTCTTCTGGTATGGAAAACTTTAAATACATAGCCTTCTGGAGTGGCTGGCTTCCGCACAGAAGTCAGAATATGGTATTGGCATGGGGGCCGGAAGCGAGGAGGTGCAGAGCTCTCCAAGGATGGAGGCGCCCAGGCAAAAAAGTGTGGGGGGCAGAGCAGCCTCGGGCGGGACAGGCGCGTCGCCACCTCACAGAGATGGTGCATAGGCAGCAACTTTGTGTGTGTGTGTGTGTGTGTGTGTGTGTGTGTGTGTGTAAGTACTACCTGAAGCGGGAGAGGAAAAAAAGGGAAAGGAACAAAAAGAGTTTATTGAATACTTGTGGAATTAGGAAGGGATTCTGGTCTACCACCAAGTCCCGTAGTTAAATGAAGTTAGTACCTTCACATACTCTGCTGTTGGCTTCGTATTGCTCAGATAAGATGCGGCAGGAATGGCCTCGCACCCTCCCAACAATATTTCATGTCTCTTGGAGGCTGGCAGTTGTCGCAGCATTTAGGATGGGGCCAAGTAGGCACTTGTTTTAGGCGGACTGATTTAAGACGCTCTTTCATCCACCTCTTTAGTGCGATTTGAAGGAGCAGAGAAAATAGCAGAGGGAGGCCTTCTTTCCAAGGAGCTTGAAACCAGCAGAATTTTGGGATCTGGGTAGGTAGAGGTCGAGAGGTAAGCTTTTAGGGGAAGAGAAACAAAACAAAACAAACTTCAGAATAAGAAATGTGTGTGTGGGGCATCATATAGTGTTGTCTTTTCGTTTTATCAGAAACCTTAGACACGACTTTCTTAATACGTACTGAAATCTCATTGAGAGGTATGAAAAGAAAGACATCTCAAAATGAATCGTCTACATTCAGGGAAAGAAAAGCTTCCTCAAAAGTAAAAAAATATTTTATAAAATCAAATAAAATTTATGGCCAAGGGCACATGCAATTTTTGCCAATGTGAGAACTTGTGGAAATTACTCATTTAATATAGTTTTACCTTTTCTGAAAGAAGAAAATAGTTTCCTTTTAAGTCTGTCTCATGCTTGGGTTAAATAATTTATTATTCTTAATGATATAACATGTTTTCCGTATGGTAGTGAAATACTCGTGGTAACTTTCCTGAAGGACAAATAAAAATTCAACTGAAGAATTCAGTGCTTGGTAGATTTGTCTTTCACATATAGCATGAATATTATCTTCTTTGACACTTGAATTTTATCTTGTTCTAAGTCACGACTCATCCTTGCAGAACTGTTCCTTTCCTTTGAGATCTTTCAGAATTGTTCAATATTTGAGTAATGTACATAATATGATCAACTTACGTTTCAGCTTCTTTATGCTACTAGCATATTTTTTTCCCCTGTCACTTACGCTTTAGTGAAGAACACACTCCACAGAGTAGGCATTTGAGAAATATTTGTGAATCAATTATTTTTAACTGAAGAGTGGAACATTTTTGCTACTTTCAAGTTTTTAATGATAAACACATTAAATTGATAAGAATTTTTAAAGAAATATTTCCAAGTAAGTTTGAGGGTTAAGTACTTAAAAGGCAAAGTTCTTTGACTAGAATTTTCTCCCAGGATAGGAATGTACTTTCTGTACATACAAAAAGTATAGTATGCCATCCTGATTGCACTGCTGCATGAATCATGTGTTCGTCCTAACAGTGAACATTTTCTCTGTTTCTGTGTCAGTTGTCGCTAATCGGTTATGCATCTGATGTGCCGATCCATCAGGGAATAGAATTTAAGTCATTTTGGCTTTAGCACATATGATATGCTTATACAGGAGTTTACCAAAGCCCCTTTTGATACATTTTCAGAAGGGGACGTGCATATGTTATGGTACCTCTACAGCAGCAGTGACTGAACTAGCTGACAAGTGACAGGAGGGTTTTTTTCCCTCTTTGGTATTTCATGGAAGTGTGCACAAATCATAACAAGTTGCCTCACTTTCATAAGACAGGGAACATTTCCCTTAAAGCGCACATGGCTATATGGTGTGTTTGTGTACATGAAAATTCATGCTTCTATCAAGTTTAATTTTGCCATTTTTGTTGTTTTTAAATTACAGGTTTGGGGTTTTTGAAGAGGCATAAATAATTGCTTTCCATTTCATCTTGACTTTTTTTTTGTTTTAACTCTATCAAAGTCTTAGTGGAAAAGTAAAGTTCTTTACCATTGAGAAAAACTATGATGTACAGGTGATCCATTACCCCTGGGCTGGCTGTTGTTTTATGTATTTGTCAAGAAACCTCGATAAATAGTAAACACCTACGGTATGCCAGGAAGTCTTATGCCAGATGGTATGTGTGCAGCAGGCCAGGGTTCACAATCATCTGTCAGAATTTGGACCCATGTTTTAACTCAGTATTAACAGCAACAACAACAGTAAATATAGGAGCCCTTACTTTGTTATTTCTTCATTGGGCTCTGTGCTGCATAGGCTTATCCCCAACCAAATGAAATTAAGGGGGGATAGTGAAGTGGAGAGAAAGTAGTTTCAGCGTCAGCAAAGACTGGGTTCAATCCAGCCTTTAGCACTTAATGAGCTCTGGTTTTGCCTGGGCCTCATAATCCTCATCTCTAAAACAGGGAAACTGTTGGGAGGGACCAATGTGCAAGTCACTTACTATATCACTTGACGATGGATGCTTAATACATTTTGTTCCTTTGAGCTTCCTTTTCCCTTGTGACCTCAGAATAGTAAGAGATTCCATATAACTCTTTATAGATAAACTTGGATCTAGCTGCATTTTTTTTAGGTAAACTAAGATCTGTAGTGGTAGGTTCTGGACCTACAGAAGCTGACTGCCTGCCTGTGGCATCTAAGGTAACTGCCAGTAAAATGATCTGTTCCAAATAGCTAATAAATATATACAGATATGTGTGGTTTTCCTTTTTTCTGGTCAGCAAATGTATTCTTTTTAAGTTCTTCAACTTCTTTATAATTATCTAAGCCATGAGATGTACCCAGAGCACTGAATGGTAGCTTTCAATTGCCATGGATTTCCCCTTGAATCGAGGGACATTCATTTAAACCCAGGGAATTCAAGGGACAGGAGGAAGGAAAGACAGGGAAGAATCTGACCTCATTCTGAGCCTAATAATAGTCTCATGGCCCTGAGGTTAGAAGTCGCACTATTCTTTCTGAAGAAAAACCTGTTTTTAACCTGCATCAGGACCACATGGTGTGATTTTCTATCATGAATAAAATGAGAGCCGTGTTAGTAGGCCTACCAAAGTGCTTGTTTAGACTTTAGAATAAGGTCTCTGCTGTGAAATCGTTTGTGGGGTCTGTCCTTGCTGTTAGTATTTCCTCTCTCCCTTCGTACCTTCTCTGTTGCTCACCTCACTCTTCCCTCTGGCGAGTGTGAATCTGAGCTTCTGAGATCTTGAGGAAGCGTCTTCTTCCTTTTTCTTTACATACGAAGTGGCTTCTTTTTCTGTTTATATCTTCATGTGAACATTCTGGATGGTACGAATGACAGATTATTGGCTCAGTCACAATTTGCCTTACACATAACCTCACTGCCAATTTTATTAAAAAAAGATGTTTTCCTTTATGGAAGAAATAAGCATATCTTGGTTGTGGTTAAAAAAAAAAATTACGCAAAAAACTATTCCGTGAACCAGTATCTTCCATAAAAGCAAATACACCTGATTTCTATTGTAAGCCCCAGACAACGGGGCCTTATTTAACCTACTTCTTGCCCTGTCTTCTCATGCTGTAATCATTATTTCAGGATGGTCTCTAACCTAATGAGAGAGAGCTCATTTGTGGCAAAATAATGGTAACGATGATGATGAAAATAATAATAATATCATCTTACAAGGGTGCTTTCTATTCCGTCTTCCTGACTGAGCAGTGAGCCCGTAACAATGTAAGATGAGGAGATAATACTGCACACTTAATGTGTCCCTGCATTACTTCAAACTTGTCCAGCCTTCTTTTTGCAGTGACTCTGAATGAGGACAATTAATAATCTGCTAAGATCCCAGGGGAGAAGACAGTAGAAAAATGTAGAATTTTAATTCAGGTGGTTTGGTCTCATTCTCATGCTTATTTAATGAAACTCTATTTGGAAGCTTTTTAAAACCACAATACACAATTGCAAAAAGAAGAAATGTTAATTAAATTTTTGTATTATTTAAACAGTTTTGTGGAGAACACCAAATAACTAGCTTATCCATGATTAGGAGTAATGCGAGATGGGTTGAATAATAATTAGTTATTTTGTGGTGTATCTATCTTCTTCAGAGGTTAATTTGATTTAGAAAGAAAGATGATGTTAACATTCTTTAATAGATTTCAGATTCCCTGGGGTAGCTTTTACTTTATAACCCTATTGTACACTTAATAAGACTTTGATCATTGTGTCGGTGTGTTATCCTTTAACAGACTGTGGTATTTAAGTAAACTGCAGTGATTCTGTTTCACAGTATGATTTAGGGTCTTATGTTAGTTCTCTCGAATCTATGCAGAGAGTTGAACTAAAAATTTTATTCTCAAATTTTTAAAAACATCGTTGCCTGCTAAAGAGACAACCTTCTTAAAAATGATAATAAAAAAGAAAAAAATGCTTTAAAATATTGTTTTGGTTTGTATTGCATTAAAGAAAGCACATTTGATATTATAGATCTTGTCGTGTTTGTGTTTTCATATAGTTTTAGGTCCTGCTTTGTTAGATACTTTAGGAATAGAGTCAGAGGGAGTTCAGGATGAAAGAGGTGTTTTAGCTTTAGATGGCAGTCACTGTACATACATTGCAAATGACAGTACTTTTCGTGTTGGGTATGCACTGAGAAGTTAATACGCTGCTGCCACTCATATAAATAATGTTAAAACTATTGTGTCGTTGGAGATTTATATGGCTTACTTATAAAATAAGATGGGATATTTTGGAGGACACACCATGCAGTATGGGCTGACTGATGCATTAGAAGGACAGACAGAGGATCTGTGAAAGTATATACTTTTCTGCTGGAGGCTGTAGAGTGTGTCAGGTGTCGAGTACTTGGATCTGGTGGGTGGTGTGTTTCTTTAAGGAACTAAAGCCTTTAAGAGGTTTGAGAGTGATGATGTCATTAATTAATAACTGACCACATGGTAATCAATGTGATAGGTATACACTGTAATGGCTTATAAGCATGATGGCTTTTTAATGGCTCATGTATAAATGTTAATTGATTTAAAACAAAGGGAAATTTCTGTCTATTGGGTCAATAGTTTATGGATTATGACTACCTTTTAGTTTGAGATTGCTAATGAATGCACCTTCCTTGCTACCCCGCTCCTGTCTTGTTCTTCTATGTTTTTTAATCAGAAATGTCTGTAAACAAGATACATTAGACCAATTATTGGGACTGGAATCCAGTAACACTTGTAAAGCCCCAAAGGCTTTTACAAAATGCCACACTGGGGCTTCACAATGTATATCCTTTATACATTGAATAGATGGAATAGATACGAGTCTGAAGAAAGTTCTGTGCTTACTTCTTTTATAATATATTTTACACAAAAGATTTATATCATATAAATATGAAACCCTTGGTAAATTATTAAAAATTTTATGTTTGGAGTTTCTTAAAGTGTGTAGAGTTAAGAGATATATAGTGGATGTGTTATCTGCCAGAATAAGTGACCTAATAGACAAGGCTATGATACTACTCCACCGTCTAAATCAAGAATCTAATAAGACACACTGCATGTGTAGAACTGAGTCACTTTGCTATACAGCAGAGATTGGCACAGCACTGTAAATCAACTATACTTCAGTTAAAAAAATAAAGTTAAAAAAAGAATCTAATAGACTTAGAACAGACTTAACATCAGAAATAAGAATTGGCAGGAGGAATTTTACCTGGGAGATTCCTATTGGCAAGTAAAGGCACTGCTTATAAAAGAGGTGTTATGAAGACTTAGGAATTGTTTATTATAATACAGTTTTGTGTTTAATAGAAAAGAGGTGTGTGGTTAATTCTTCGTTTTTCCAGACGGCAGTTATCGCTTCCTCTCCTCCTTCAACTGCCATTTGAGCATTTTTTTTTCTGTTTTATTACTCCATTCTTGGAGGTCTGCTTTGGAATGGTGCCAGTTATCTTTTTTCATTTAGGCAAATTTTACATCAAAATACTGATTTTATAAATAAGGAAACTGGTGGTTTGGAATGTTATCCCTATCACCTTTTATATAAATGTGCATGAAGTCTAAAGTGCCAAATGGTATCATAAGAGGTATTATGAAAAACAGCAGCCCTTTGCCCAAAACACTTCTGACTTCCTGCAGTTCTCACTCCTCAGAGAAACATTTTCAACTCTTCTAGCTGACTTTTCCCCCCCTGGTGTTTACCTCCATACTTCAATAATTTATACTACAGACTCCTCATTTTTCAACTCTAAACGTTATCTACTAATTTCTTGGTATGCAAGATAGGAATTTAGCACCTTTGCACCTTTCCCTCCCCAACAGTTCTTTTGCTGAAACCTTCTTAGAAAGTTTCGGTTTTTATACTTCTCTCATCATTATTATTATTATTAATCCATACACACATTTTTATAGGAAGTGTAACTCTCCCCTTAGTATGTTCAAACACTTTAGGTAATCTGCCCAAGAATAGTAGGAAAAGTGAGACAAGAAGTCTTTTTTCACAGGTGACTCGTGTGTGTGTGTGTTTGTGTGTGTTGTGTGTGTGTGTTTGGTGTGTTGTGTGTGTGTGGTGTGTGGTTGGGGTAGGGGACTAATCTTAAGGGACAAGCAGAAGAAGAGAGCTCACAAGGGAGACTGAGAAGGAATGGTCCACGATGTAGGAAGAAAACAAGGTGTCAAGAAGAGGGAGGTGGTAAACAAATGGCAGAAGTAGAGGAGTGAAGAAGGGGAAGATTGAAAGGCATCCTCTGGTGGCTGCCAGAGTATTGAGATCCAAAGCCTCAATACAGTGGGAAATAAGGAGTAACTTTGTAGTATTCACCTGAGGAACTTGGTTCTGAAGTAAAGGAGAAAGAAGGTAGTCAAAAAATAGCTAGATGCCGGTGAAAGATAGAGATCAAAAAAAATTTTTTTTTTTGGCATGGAAAAGCCTTTAGCATGTTTTTAGGTGAAGGTGTAAATGGAAAATTCTGTAGGTGATCAGCAATCTTTTCTAATCATACCTCTTTGAAAATTATAATTTGATGATAATATTTTCCTATATTTATATTGTACCTTACAATGTTTAAACGGCTGTTAAAGAATTATCTTACTTTATCTTCACAAACACGCACACACACTCACGTTGGATGCTGCCAGTTTAGAAGAGATGTGTCCACTTTACAGATTGGAGCCAAGACAGACAATCTCCTAGCGCAGAGCTGTCTCTACCATCCTGCAGCTGCTCTTTACGTCATCTTTTATCGTCCTCTGCCTCTTGATTGATCTTTGCCTTTAAGAGTTTCCTCCACTCTTACATTTTTTGGCCAGGCTCGTCTGTCCATCTGCCTGTTGTCATCGTTTCCTTCAAATCCACAGCTATATGGTGTGTTGACTAACTTCATCACACCAAAGAGCTGCTGTTACTATTCAGATCATACACAGATCCAGACATTTTGCAAGGAAAGAGATTCCCTCCAGCCTAGTAACCTATTTTGAGGACATATTTTTATATGACTGTCACTAGAAGCACCATTATCTTAAACAACATGTGGACTTAGAGCTGAACATCAGGATAGACAACAAAACCACTTAATGTAATTGGAGTTTAACCTGGACACTGCTGGTGTTTTGGTGCCAAACGCTACCAGCAAATCTCAAAGAATATATTTACTTGATTTCACTTTTTTTAATATAATTTTTTTAATCATTGTGTTCTGGATTCACAGCATTTTAAAATTTATTTATTATTTAATTTATTTTTGGCTGCGTTGGGTCTTCGTTGCTGTGCAGGCTTTGTCTGGTTGCCGCGAGCGGGGGCTACTCTTCCTCGCAGTGAGCGAACTTCTCATTGTGGTGGCTTCTCTTATTGCGGAGCACGGGCTCTAGGTGTGAGGGCTTCAGTAGTTGTGGCACGTGGGCTCAGTAGTTGTGGCTTACAGGCTCTAGAGCTCAGGCTCAGTAGTTGTGGTGCACAGGCTTAGTTGCTCTGTGGCATGTGGGATCTTCTCGGACTAGGGCTCGAACCCGTGTCCCCTACATTGGCAGGTGGATTCTTAACCACTGTGCCACCAGGGAAGTCCCTGATTTCACTTTTTAAAATGACTTTGGTCAACCACAGCACACAGGAGTTTGGTTTATTTAATGGGTAGTGAAAGTTAGTAATGGTTTTCATTTCTGCATTATCAGTGAAAATATTTGGCTACATGTAGGTTTCCTGGATGTGGGATAATACATTCCTCAATCATTCACTCATTCATTCTATCAGTCTGCAAAAATTTCTTGAGGGTTTACTATGTTCCAAGAATTATGCCACACATTCCTGTCTTCGGGGAATCTCAGGCTTATAAGAGAAATAGAGGAGTGAACATATTATTAGAATATCATATGATAAGGGCAGGTTACCTTCATCATGAATTATGGGCTGTAGGATTCCAGAGGAATCCTACACTTAGCCTGAATCTTGGTGAAGCAGTTCAAAGAATGCTTTCTGGAGAAAGTGACACCTGAGCTTGGAGGATGAGTAAGTAAGCCGAGTGAGACAGGCAGAGAAGGAAAGGAAGGCTGCCAGGCAGAAGGAACAATATGTGAAAAGGCATGGAGGCATGAGCAAGCAAGAAAAAGCCTAATGCATCCTAGGAAGAGCAAACATGTAATACATCTGGAGTTAAGGGTGCATGTGGAACGGCTGGTAAGTGGTAAGGCTGGGGGTGGGCAGAGTCCACATCTTCAAAGGCCTTGCTTTTAGGGATCTGGATTTTAGGAGAGTGCTGGGAATTCACAGAAGGGTTTTATGCAAGATAGTCATGTAATCCAATCAGTCTTTTAGAAATACCAGTCAAGAGAATGGATTAGAAGGACGTAAGGCTGGGGCCATGAAGCCAGAAAGCTACATGAGAAATTCTGCTTTGAGCTGAGATTATAGGTGTGGATGGTTGTGAGGGAAGATGAGAGAGACATTAAGAAGACAGCATCACCTGTGCTTGGTGATGTGCTTCAATTTGGTGTAACAAGGAGGAGAGAGGGGTCTTGTGAACGGTCACGGTACCTTCTCAGTAATTTCTAGCATGAATTCCTGGAACTAAGGGTGCTGGGATGTGCCCTGTGGTAATCTGAACAGCTGGTTTATGCACGTGGAGGCATTCAAGAATTTCTGAATGACAGTTTCCAGTAGGCTGAAGTTTCTTAAATACACTATATACAATATTCCCAAATGACTTTAAGTTATTCGGTGGTATCTTTAGCCCTGCTGGGTGCCTAAATTAAAAAACCTCAGGCCTCCATCTATATTCTATGACTAATGATGAACCATATGCAATGCTAATGCAATTCTGAAATGAACTTTCTTTTTGTTCTGTCTGAAGAAACAATATTTTGAATTCTCAAGGATACTTTTCCCCCTGTTACAGAAAAGTATGTGAAGATGTGTTGATATAAATGTTAGACATTTCCTTTCTTTCCCAGGTATGATATTTGATCCTAGAAATATGAAAGTTTTCAGAGGTTTTGGCAATGGGAATACTTCAAGCTCACCAAAAATTCCGAAAAGAGCTTCACTTTTTGGAATTTAACCAATTGACCTTGGCATCCCGAAAATGGAACCAGACAGTTATATTTAATCTTTGCATTTTTGAGAGTAGAATGACTTAAATTTTTTAGAGGGGAAAATATTTATTTTTTTTGTTTAGAAACTTAATAAATGCTCATTGCCAACAATAGAGAAACAAAAAAGAAATGTATAAAATGGAAAATCAAGAGTGCCTTATAATCTACCATAATTCCATCACTAGAAACAATGGTTAAAGTTTAGGTTGTATCTTCCAGATATATACACACATGTATTTTTTAATGGTATCAAATTATGCATGGTTTTCCATAAACCGCCTTTCTCAATTACCAATGTTATGGATATCTTTCCAGGCAGATATATAGATAGTCTTTAAATATGTTTTAATTTTATATATGTATAACTTATTCACCCAGTCCCTTATTAATTTTTTCCTCTAAATTTTCAACTAACAATGTTGCTTTGGATATTCTTGTATACATTTATTTATGTATTTTTTCCATTCTTTCATTTTGATAAATTTCTGAATGGAACTGTTGGGTCAAAGGTTACATATATTTTTAATTTTCATAAGTATTTTCAAGTTAACACCTTAAGCTGTACTGCCAACTAAGGATGAGAGTACTTTAATCCACGTGTTATTACCTATCTTGGTATAATCAACTTTTGTTTTTTCTTTCTCTGTGAGATAGCAAAAACACCTCATAGCTACTCTAATTTGGGTATCTTTTATTTATTTTTTATTTTTTTGCGGTACGCGGGCCTCTCACTGTTGTGGCCTCTCCCGTTGCGGAGCACAGGCTTCGGACGCGCAGGCTCAGTGGCCATGGCTCACAGGCCCAGCCGCTCCGCGGCATGTGGGATCCTCCTGGACCGGGGAACGAACCCGCGTCCCCTGCATCGGCAGGCGGACCCTCAACCACTGCGCCACCAGGGAAGCCCTATCTTTTATTTTTAATGATGTTTATCTTATGTTTATTGTTCTTTTCCGTATTCTCTTTTACAAATTACTTGTTAAAGTTTTTTGCTAATTTTTCTGTTATGTTATCATTTATTTATTGATTATGAAAAGTTCCTCATATATTGAAGTCAAATTTTTCCTTACAAGTTTTGATTTAGAGATCTGCTAAAAGAGGCCTCTTCTTCCTCAAGATTATAAGTAGAGTAAGTTTTAATTAAAAAAACAACAACTAGGGATAAAAGGTCAAGTGAAAAATTAAAAAATAATTAGTTTATTAACAAAAAATGTAACATAGGCAATCGGAAGGATTGTGAGATGGTCTCTAAAAAAGGAGAAACTCATCTAATTTCACAATAAAATGGAAGTAAGGACTGAAGTATAGATTGCATGAGGGTAGTGACCTCTGTCTTGTTTACTGCTGTGCCTTCCCTGTAGCCACACTTGGAACACAGAAATTGCTCAGTTATATTTTTGGTATTAAGGAACGCATGCATCCGAGCTTGCGTGAATGAATACATGAAAACTTGAATTAGGAAAGATCTAAAAATCAGTATTATTTCTACAAGTACTGAGAAACTAGAGACCACAACCATTACTAAGGCAACTTTCACTATCACTGTGAAACGGGCAATTTAAGCCGTAAAGTCCTTTAGTTTATTGAGATTTTTTTTCTTGACTGAAGATTCCCCAATTTTCCTAATGTTTGTGAGGACATTAAATTTGTGTCCCTTATAAACAGTAGTATTTGTCTTAGTGTAATATAAATCCTAAAGAGGATTAAAGAATTTAAAAAGGATTAATGCTATACTACAGAGTCAACGAAAGACTGGGCTGACGGTTAGAATTTTCATTATTTAGTGACTTACACCTAAATGAATAAAAAAAGACACTTTAGAATCTTCCTCATTTGGGATTCTTGAGCAAGTTTCATGGTCTGACAAAAATGTTAAGCACACTGGGAAAAGTGTAGGAGATAATCTAAAGAATCAACCTAAATCTAAAGAATTAAAAGGCAGGAGAATGACTTCATGTTTTCATTTTAACCAGTTGTTTGATCATTTTTGAGTTTATTATACATATAATTATGCCTAAATTCCGAGTTCCAACTTATGGAAAAATACAATAACCTTCCTTTTGTTTTGTAATTTAGATACTTTCTTGGATGATTAAAAACAGCTTTTTATAGGTTACATTCTCTAGCATTTTTTCCCTGAAAAAATGATCTTTTTTTTATTAGTATAATAGCTAATTTTAATTCTATGTGACACAAACCCCTTTAACTTTATATGGTATTTTATATAGTAATGTTTATTTCCTATACAAACTATCTAGGATGTTTTATCTGTTTTATATCCCAATGAATTCTCCCTGAAACTGCACTAGTTTACAATAATTTTATTACTTTATTAATTAAACGTTTTCCAACAAGCTAGCTATGGCATTTCTTATCATCAAGGGTTCCATTAGTTTTTAATGGTGTGAGACAAAATTACCATTTACCCACATGCAATTTAAGAAGCATCATTAACACAGAAAAAGCACCAGGTGGGATTTCTAATAGTTACTGTTTCTCATTTTTGTTTTTATTTAAAAGGAATAACTGGTTTTGAGATTTTTTTTTTGCCGCTATATTGCCAAATCTTCACGTGGATATTATGATCGAGATAATTTAAAATAATGTCTTCTATTTCCTTAGGCACTGCTCAACAGTATTTTACTTATGTGCTCACAGCTCCAGTCTAGCACTTTTTCTACACAGTCGGGTGACTGTTGTCTGTACAGACAACAGAACAAAGAGAGACCTGCACGGACTCAAGCAGGATGTGCAGCCAAGGGTGTGGGCAATGTCAGCGTAGTGGCCGCAGAACTGCCTCTGCCCTCAGAGGAGCAGGGGTATTGGGACTAAAAAGGTCCAGGGGTCCCAAAACCCAAAAGAAATTCTAGCACTCTTGCAAGGTGTACACTCTTTTTTTTTTTTTTTTTTCCTGCATATCCTATGAACCCTTGAGAAGAGGTCATATGTCATACATTAGATGATGCTTGCCCTCTTGGAGAGTGGAAAGTACCCATTTCTATAAAATGAATGTAAGAGGACCAATCAGGAACACTCAGGCATTGAAGTTTGTAACAACATAGATACTCTCAGAAGATTGGGAAAAAATAGCTATCTTGCAATTCAGTGTGTTGTAAAACATGTAGAATATAATACAGACCCCTATTGCCCATAAACCCTAACTAGAAGTGGAGGTTTATTCATGTAAGTCTTCAGCAAAATACTCATCAGCGATTAACAAAAGGCGAAACAGAACAAAAACCAGATATATAAAAAGACGTGTTATAAAGCCAGTCTGGGCAATCATTTCAGATTTTGCTGTTACTGGACAGTCTCTGTTCTGGGGATGTAAAAGAAGTGGAATAGTAAAGGAAAATCACAGTTTCAAAAGTCAGGGTTTGGGCAAAATCTAAACTCTGGCATAAAATAGACAAAATTTAATGAAATTTACCAGTATTTCAAGATATTTTTTATTAAAGGGTAAGATATTCAAGAATAGTAGATTCACTTGACTCAGGAAAGGTAGATTAAAACATCTTTTAATCATCTAGAAAATGCTCTATAAATTTTATTACCTGGATAATCTGTTGAAAAAATAAAGAAAATTGTTGACTCATACCTAGTCTGCATGTCCTTTCTTTCTTTTCAGTAATTTTTAAATGAATGGATGTATATTTTGAAGTTTAGAACATTATAGGGGGAGGCTGTTTATCCATCTTCATATAGTGGTCTACTCTGGGGCATTTTGGTATAAATGTATTAAGTATAATTCAATAAATATATATATTTTTATATATAATTATTATAATTATTATATCTTGGTTAGCACACCACACTACACGACACATATTTGCTTCATTTCAAATAGAATTGCTGTAATAAATAAGTTTTAAATAAAAAATAGGAAAAAATATGAATAAAGTCTTCTAAATATGTAAGTTTTGACATATTAGAAGAAATAGTTTACTTTCTAAGATTAAGATATTTTATATTAAGCTAAATCTACACTTCCCTCTTATACCAATCTACATTTTCAGTTAATTGCCCAATAAATATGTGTCTGGATACAGAAAAAATGTAAGCTTATTCACAACACTGTTGTATATGTGGCTAGTTTTTTCTTTGTCTGCAGGATGGTCGTGTGCTAGATGGTTCTCCTGTTAGTGTATCAAGTCTATTTTTGTGTTACCTACAAAAGAAAAAAATCAACAGTTACCGATGAGCTTCTGTGTTGCATGTGCTCTGTAATAGTCCTCTATTTTGAATTTGACCTAAATTAGTTATTAAATTTTAAACAAGTCACTGTATCACTTCGAATGAGAAAATGTTATTTGGATAGATTGCTTTCAGCATTTGTATATAGGAAGACTCTGTAAATTCTTCTCTGGAACAATTACATTATTACATAATTATTGGGTAAGTTGTATTTTATTGGGGCTGACACTTATTAATACTAGATTTCTAGGGATCCAGTAAAGCAGTTTTGGTGCTGCTGGGTTCCTAGCATTTGTTCCATTCCCATTCAATGTGCTTTTATTGTGCTTGAAGCTGACAGAAAATTGCTATAGCCAATCACCAAAAAGTGCTTATTTTTTTATGATGTTTTATTTTCATTGCTCAACATTAACATAATGAAACTTCAGATTTTTCTATTAAAACAATGCAGTACATGTGAAGTGTCATGGTGAATGACAATTTCTTGTGATATACATTTTGGAGCTTGTAAAATAAAGATTGACATTAGAGCTTCCTGGATTGGATACTCTCCAATTTTATTTAGAAGCTCTATAAAAAGTAGACGTACACCATATACACACATGCACACACATGTTCATGTGTGTGTAAGTGATATTCTTAACCAGAAGAAAGGTAATAAAAATTTATTAGAGCATTGTTATTTCTATCAATATTATTAGTCATCATCTACTAAGCGTCCCATGCTATGACAAAGCCCCGGCCTTATTTCTTTGAACGGATATTTTCCGTAGGATGGCATGCCGGCATATGTGATTGTATGTCATTGTAGATTCTCAAAAGCAGTACATGTGATATGAAAGAGATTCCATTTGGAAACAGACACCAAGAAAATGCTTTCATTTTCTGTTGTGTGGATAGCATAAGTTGGTGAACTTAAAAAAATTTTCTTTACC
The DNA here is from genome assembly GCF_059928025.1 of Delphinapterus leucas. Classification (NCBI taxonomy): domain Eukaryota; kingdom Metazoa; phylum Chordata; class Mammalia; order Artiodactyla; family Monodontidae; genus Delphinapterus; species Delphinapterus leucas. The sequence continues at coordinate 37,167,550 of NC_143136.1, read as the reverse complement.
TATAATGAGCTTTAACTGCTTTTGTTTTGAATCATTTTTAGTAAAATGGTACAGAGATTAAGATACCATGATGGCAAGAGGAGACCTGTAATGGAAGTCTGAAATTAACAACCAAACTTTGTGGAATACACATGCTACAGCAAATTAGTGCCGTGTGTCAGGGGTCCAATTCTCAGGCAATTGGGTGAGGAGAAGAATCAGAAGGGTCAGCGGGATGAGGTCCTTCAACTTTTGCTGTCCTGTATCAGATTCCTTGTTCTCTGTGTGCATGGGCTGGCAACCTGATTGTACACCATCCAGAGCTGGGCACATTCTGGAGAAGAAAAAAAGCGAAGTGGTTTAGATCCAAAGGGCTATGGGATCAGATACCTCTCGTTTCCTGGCTTGTCTCCAAGTAATCTTGGGCAAGTCACTTCAGGTCTCTCAGACTTGGTTAAGCTTTCTCATCTGAAAACAAGAAAATAGGGTTGGATTGTTTTAAGGTAAAATGGTACAAAGCAGCAAAGTTCTTAGTACAACGCTGGGCACCCAGCGCTAGTCAATGAACGGTTCCCATTCTATGCATTGTTTGTGTTTCTCTTCCCGACACGTGCTGTGAGGTACAATGAGGTATCACGGGGCTGTCCTGAAGAGGGAGATGCTGTCATGGACGTGTTTTGTAAGCTATAAATCACAGATGTGAAGTCATTCTGTGACCGGCTTCGTTGTGAGAGGGCTGAGTTGAAGGCACTCTTACACAATGACAGCAGCATCACCAAAAGAAATATGCATAAAAACAGGATAAGTGTTCCCAGAGCCCCATGGACATAAATAACAAAACAAGTAGTCAGGGCGTTCCGGAAGTTAAGTGCTGGAGAGGTTATGTGATATTAAAGAGAAAAGTTAGCAATGAAGTCAGCTGAGGTAAATGTCTGTAGCTACTAAGTTATCTTAACATTTTAATAGCTTGGAACTGTGAAGAATGAACTGGTTAATGGAATTTTGGAAAATAGAAACTTAGAAAACACAATTACAACAGAAAATGTTGGACATTTTAAATACCTGAAATTTTAACTGCGTGCTTAAAACTATGTACTTATCCAAATTGCCATGGATATTACTTTATGATAGAAATTACCCTAGAAAATTCTAGTGTCCTCTTTGTATCTTGAGTGACTGTCTTAAACACTCAAATAAAAGTCAGGTGAATATATTAGCTCTTCTCATTGGTGAACTCTCCTGGTCAAGTATCTTAGATAATATTAAGCAAAGTGCTGAAGTAACTTTATAACAGGGGTTCTCAACCTTGCTAGCATTAATGTTTAGGACCACATAATTCTTTGTTGTGGGCGGCTGTCCTGTGCATTGTAGAATGTTTTGTTAAGCATCCCTGGCCTCTACTCACTAGATGCCAGTTATCGCCTCTCAGTTGTGACAACCAGAAGCATCCCTAGATATTGCCTAATGTTCCCTGGGGAACAAAACTATTTTTGTTTGAGAGTCAGTGCTCCATAGTGATATCTGAGAGGCTTTAGCTTTCATGAGTCAGAATTCCAAAAATTCTAGGATAGTAAAATTAGTTAGAGATATTACATTATAGAGAATAAATGAATATATATTTAAATGTTTTTGTGTTACTAATATATCCCTCTTGTTAACTCTTACTTTTTGGTGCTGTCATGAAGATGCATAATTCTTTTCGTGGTTAGATAATGTGCTTCTGAGGGCAGGAATTGGGTTGTGTTTCTAAGGATCTCTGTCTATCTCTTCTAGCTCTGTAGTCTCACATTTCCATCTACCTCCTGTGCTTCATTATTACGTTCATTATTACGTCATCTTCATTGTTACGACTCTCAAAGCAGGTAGAAATATAGCTGTGCTTGCCTGTCTCTGCAGCACTTTGACATGCCTATTATTCCCACTGAGCTTACCTTCCACTTGGCATCTATACGTCCGATGCTTTTGCCATTGTTGTTGTTAACTTTTTTCTTCCTAGCTCATCATCTTGAGGGCATCCAGGCACATCTTAGGGTCAACTTTATCCTCTTTCCTCCTTTGCCTTCTCTGTCAAGCAAATCATATCTAAATTGTTCCTAAATCTGCAATCTCTTTCCTAATTCTCCTTTTCAACCAACAAACTCTCTAAAACACCTCCTAACTTTGACTTGGACAACTGTCACTATCTCCTAACTGCCCTTCCTGCCTCCAATCTTTCTCCATCATGAATATTTTATACTGTTAGACTGATATTCCTAAAACACCCGCAACCCAACAAATCCTTTAGTTGACCCTAACTTACTTCTTCAACCCTATTATTGCTGAAGCTCTAACCTGTACTTCTTTAGGACTTCATCTCTTAATTTCTTAGAATACGTTCATTTGCTCTAAACCACTTTTTCTTTTGTATTTTTGACAAACTGGATTAACATTTGAGAAAGAAACACAAATCCCCTTTAAGGTCTGAATTATATATGGGAATCAAAGAATCTACTTCTCCTTAAGTACTCTAAAGTTACTTTAAAGATTATTTTAGAAAACTACAATATGCAGATGGTTATAAAATACTTTACATGGAATTCATGCATCCCTGATGTTGATACTGTTTATTTCGCCTCTTGGAATTTAACATACAGCAGGCCCTCTTTACCTCCTCATCTTATGGTGGGACATGAATATGTAAATTTAATTTCCATATTTAAAAAAATTGTACATGAGTCTTAATCTGCATTCCACTTCAATAGGTATTAAAAATACTTGCTTAGGAGATGCTGACTTTACCAAGTTTAAATATGGAGATAACATAGAAAATGAGAGAGAACCATGGTTGTTTAGTGGCGCTTATTGTTACAGCCACTGGGCCGTTTATTGGAGGGGGGTGAACAGCCGTTGAACTTGCTATTTGTCATCAAGAATGCTAAAGCAGTTCCTTGGAGAAGGCCTTGGCTGGAGCCCAGGTTGGTAGTAAATATAGGCCATTACTAGTTGATGTCTGTTTGATGGCCTGTGTGAAATGAATTGGTGGTCTCAGTCCAGTTATTAGAAGACAGGTGTCTACATCTCAAACATCATGACAATTGGCACTAGTTGGCACCCTTGTTGGGAGTCTCAGCAGAGAAGCAGAGGAATCAGTTGGGGGAGGGGAGAAATCATTGTTGCCCCGCCCTTCAAGAGTTTCCTTTCCAACAACAGATGATGGAAAACTCCCCTGCCTAAGATAAAGAAGTCTTTGGGGATATAAGCAGAAAAATAATACCTACTCCTGGAATATCTACAGGTTTTCAATACCAAAAGGAATTTTAGTCATGTGTCCATCATCACTGTCTTATTTCCCTTCCCACTCCCATATCCCCTTGCAATTTAGAACTGGAGTGTTGGTCCCACTTTCTCCTTCCTGATTCCAGGGAATGTTCTCAGATGAAAGAACATCTGCTTGGGTGTCCACTACTTTCTTTTATCAGTTCAACCTTAGACTTCTTCATGTTCCCGGTTTTCTCCCTGGATTTATGATACTGCCGTTTTCATGTACATAAAAGCGCTGAGCATACTGGTTCTATGGCTACCTGTCAATGAGTTTTTCTTCCATGGTGTATTTAACTCAATTGCAATGGGATACATTTCTCTTACACTCAGCTGTCCATCTTCCCCACTGTTCTGAGCTTCTAGAGAATAGGACCCTTACTTGATTCATTTTACCATCCCCAGCACTGGGTACTCTGCAAGGCACATATTAGGTACTCAGTAAATACATAAAATAAAGAAACAGTGAATGAATGACTGAATGAATGCATTCTCAGCCTGTAGGAGACATATATTGACATCTAGAAGAGAAGTGAGGAGTAAATATGAAAGAGACAGATTTTTAAGAGGCAAAGTGGCAAGAATTTATAATTCTGTTCTACTTGGTGCCTTTGAAATTCTCCCACTTGCATTTTAAATGGTTGCTTAGTGTTCCAATCCATGCAAACCATTTTACACAATTGCTTTGTAATCGGCATAATTTAGCTTCCTAACCGAGGAGCCTGCTTCAGTGTGTGTTTATAAGGGAAATTTCTGTGTTCTCCGTTAGAGTTCATAGTCTCATTACCGCTAAATCCAGTGTTCCTTATTTCATGTGAATTAATAATTTAATGAACATGGTTTTGATTATCCTAACCAATAAAATTAAGACAAAGGGGAGAATTTCAGAAATATGAAAAACATGACTATATTTTGATATTGCAAATAAATATAGCGTTAGAACTGTTTTACTTATATGTACTAGAACTGGGTAAATGTTTCCAAGTGTTTTGCTTTTTTTCAAAATATAATTTATCGTGAAAATTCAAAAAAGTACTATTTTAAAATTATAAACCCAAAAATATCTGTCAAAACTTGTCTAAAAAAGAGCTTAATTTGATTCTTGTTTTGATTATTTATTTGAATAAATTACTAATGTTTAAAATAGGACTATTAAATGTAGCAAATGGTGACGATAAATTAGTATATGTTGACAAAAATATACATAGACTGACAAAAAATGTACATAGACTGAATAAAATTTTAAAGTTCTAAAATTATTTAAGATTTCTGAGTAGTAGAATGCTTTCTCTTTCTCTGTATATCAACTTTGACTTGACTAGTTCCCTAGAGATTTTTGTCACCTGAATAATGACTAGAAACAACTTCACAAATATGACAGATTTCATGTTGTAATTTGCGGAGATATATTTCCTTAGTTCAACATTACACTTTTTTTTTTGAACATTAGACTATCAATGAAATAAATAGCCAACCTTTACAAATCCTTTTAGGATTAGAACCAAATAACACTTGTATTAGTTGTAGGACTGTGCTGTGTTTTATTAGGAATCCCCATTGCAGGGTATTTACCAAAGGCGAGGGGAAGTCCAGATGCTCAGGTTTGTGCTATAGGACCATATACATTTGAAACCAAGGGAAATCAATTCAGATATTGCAATCTTTAATAGCAGAACAAGAAACTCAGATGTTCCATTGTTCTCATTCATCCTTTAATTTCATAGGTAATTTAAAATATCTTGAATTGTGAGCTAAATGGTACATGTAAGGCAAGATTCCTACCAAGATTATAGCTTAGTGCCGAGTCCACATGTGTATTAGTGCTGTGTTGGATAATTCAAATCAGTTTCAAGTGCAGAAGTTTCTGCTAAGCACTTACCAAAAATTATTTTCAGTAAAGCATATGATATTGCAGACCCAACACAGAATTTCTATTAACAATAATTGATTTGTAAGCTGATCAATGTAAGCTGATCAATGTAAGCTGATCAATCAAGGAATCTCAATATGTTATGCTTTCATGCCTTTTGATATCATCACTAAAAAACTCATTGGATTTATTTCCTTAATGCTTATTGCAACAGTCTCTAGAAAGCAAAGCTCAGAGAATGGTTTTCAATTTCATCCCCTAGTTCAGTGTATGGGCCTCACCTTCAAAGTTTTCATGTTCCCTTAAGACATATTTGTGCTCGCCTTTGTTTTAGATGGAGTTGTAATTAGTCCTGGGGAGCAGTTGTTTCCAATTAACTAGGAGGAGAAAATCACAACTGAACTTTTATAACAAAGCATCAGGCAGTCTGATATCAAACCAATATATTATGAATTTCTGTGATAGAAATCTATGTATTTTAAAACAGTTTTGCCTATTCTTATTTATTCGTGATCATTATATTTTTGTTCTTATTGGCAATAATTGAGAAGGCAAATAATCTTGTTTTTTGAGCTGCCCAGAGGGACAGAATTTCTACTATGCACATACATAGCATTTTGCTGTAACTCATTTATTTCACACAAACAATAAAATACACAATAGCCATTCTAACACCATGGCTTGCATTTAACAGTCACAGCATTAACTTATTTTAAGTTAACATATTTTTAAATGAAGGACATCAAAGTACTCTTTTAAAAAGACAAAGACGGTGACTATTTTAATGAGACAGATATCTGACTCCATCTCACAGTTGATGATTTCATGCTATACTTTTGAAGAGTGCTGCTCTCCTCCCCGTTACTTAACTTTTTAAAAATAAATATAATTACGAAAGTTTTGAATCTCAATATTTAGAATTAAGATATTTAATTTTTTTGCATGTAATTCTCTTTCTATATGACAAATAGTTCATTGCAGATACCATTAAATATACCCAAGTAGTAAAAATATGCTACTACTTATCTTTGGTAATCATAAGCTCTTTAAAGGAGAAGAAAAATGAAAACTGTCATTTAGTGTGAAATAGCTTTTGATAAGATACTGCAGAATATATAAAGATTATCTGTAGGCTGTTGTTCTTCTTGTATAGTTAAAAATACATGCACATACACACACACAGAACTATAAACAATATATTTAATGTAAAGCTCATACTGATACTAATGGAATATATACAGCATGTTCAGGGCTAATAGGTGGCCCCTGAGTGTGTGGTTTAATAAGAATCTTTTAAAATTCGGTTAAAGCTGGGGAGGGAAGCTAATGTCTCCTTGATCTTGGAAGCCAGTTCTGACTTTTACGTGCAAAAAGCTAGCATTATGTAATAAAATTGTATCTGTAAATTTCATCAATAGGCATGTATTTTTCATGTTCAGGCTCCAAGTAACAATTAAACAGACTTTGGTTGAAGAGAATGGATGAATTCTGTACCATTTATAGAACACTGTATGCTAGGTTAAACATGTCCTTTGCTATTTGGAAACCAGATAAAAAAGTTTTTGTAGGGCCCCTTATTAAGTGAGTGTTTGTGTGTCTGGGGAAGGGGATGAATTGGAGTAGCGGGATGAATAGTAATAGTGTCAATCAGCTGTTTCTGAAACATGCCTACATGACTAAAAAATTTATGTGGAATGTTACCCTGCTGTTTGTCAGATATATTTTCCCTTCAGATGCAACAAAAAAGTTTGCTTGCTGTCTAATCAAGCAACGTTGCTTCTTCAGATTTGAAGGAGAACTCAGAAAGTTAGGCTTTTTTTTTTTTATTCTTCTTCATTTAAGTATTATTTTTTAATTGCAGCATATTAAACATAAAATCTGGTACAATCTTTAAAAATAAATAGGACCTAACTATAAATGGGCCCTGTTGTGTTTTTATCTTTGACAAGCAAGTAATTGCTTCTCAAATTTATCAGTTTGTTTATGCAAAAACCATTTACCAAGCCTAGCTCAAAAGCATCAATTTCATCATTATCATCTTATTAATTTAGCCAAGCTATAACACAGCTGATTATTCCTGAGTAATATCCCCTGCAGCACATCATGTGTGGCAAAACCATCTGTACAGTACCTATTTAATAAATAAACCCTCAGCTAAATGTCTCTGTTTATTGAGAACTAATGTTTATAGAAAATATAATGGAACTCAATAAATAACTCAGCTTCATCAACCTGCATATGAATCAGTGTGAAGAACGCTGACATCATCACCTTTCAAGTACCAGAGAAAGCAAAATTACCCAAAAGAGCTATAGAGTCCATATTAAGGCATTAAAACTGCAATGAAGGCATATTAATGCTTAAAACTTCATTGTTAGCAGTGGAATTGGCACAATGGACATATTTTATAACTCTAGGAATACTTAGGCTTTATGGCTGCTTCTTTGTTGGCTGCCTTGCACTTAATGTAGTTTTCCACTTTAAAAAAAAAAAACCCTCAAGATAGTTAAAAAAAAAAAAAAAGAAAATTGCTGATTCTAAGCATTCATTTTTAAAATAATGCAAACTGCTGATTCCAATTGTTCAGATTTAAGAAAAAAAAAGCCAACTCCTTTAACTCCATGCTTCCTGAATTCATATTAGTAGCAACTAGATATTTTGAGGCAAAAGCTTTTTTGAAAAGTTATGAATTAAAAAAAAACATGAGATTAATGAATGATATCACTGGTACTGAGAATGTGAGAATGATTAAATCACTTTGCAAAGAAAAGCCAAGTTAGCATGTTTGGGACCATTATTATTAATAGTGCACATTAATAATAATATTTATGCCCCAAATTTAAATAAGCACAATTGTTTAACGTATTCATATTGATGCTCATCACTAGGGTACTAAAAAGTTAGATTAATGACTTGAATTTTTATGTTAGGACAAATCCAATGAAGCAAAATGAATTCTTTTGAAATAGATCAAGAAAACAGGTTCATTTCTTATAACTTGTTTTAAAAGTCTGTCTGTCCACACTTTGCTTTTCAAAAATGAAGTTTCATTGAAAAGAAAAAAACTAAAACATAATTGTCTTTATTCATATGTAAGGAATGGCCCTCATTGATCTTTGAATGCAACTCTACTTTTGAGCATCAATGTGGTCCACTTCTACCTTGAAGTCTCCTTGGTCATGAAGCTTAAAAGCGTCCCTTCTCCAGTGCCCACAGGACTTCAGATTTTCACCAAGGCCCAACCCTGATGTAATTTAAAAGCAAGGGAAATAGCAGGTACTGACCTGTTGCTACGGACATGTTAGCTCATTCTCCAGGCCTTGTTCTACTTCTACTCATGCAGCTCTGAGATCCATCTGCCTTACTCTTTTCCAAGTGAAGAGTTGTGTGCTAACACTTTGAAAACCTTTTTCCCTGGGCCACAATATCGTTGCAAAGTTTGGACAATAAGGGCACGGAGTTGCTGATATACCTTTCACATGTGAATCTAAAAGCAGAGTGTTTTTTTTGTTTTGGTGTTGTTGTTATTCGAAACTTTTATTTATAAGTCTCAGCAGAGAAGTAGTGCAAAGTGTAATAACTTAAGGAGGGGTAAGGTCCTATAATCTGCAGACATCAACTTTCCTTCCTAGATGCTGGTTCCATTATTCTAGATGTACAATTTTGTTTTCTAGTGTTTCAGTTTATGCAGTGGCATCTGTGGTTTGCACAGAGACTGCCCATTCCCCAAACCTAGGAGGACTAGGGGGTAATCCTAACAGAATCCCTGTACCTCCTAAATTAGGCAAATGCCTCAAACAAAATACATACCACATCAAAAGAGCAGAAAGATAGTGAAATGGTGCCAGTAATTGCCTTGTGGGGCAACTCAGCTTAAACAACTTAAAGCTTGCAAACACTGCACCCACATGACCCAGAAGAATACTTTTGTTCCAGGGTTTAAATTGCAAGCTAGGGAGCCAACAACTCTGAAACGCCTCTGTTTGGAGCCAGAGCACGCAGTGTGCCTCTGACATATGCCTATAAGTAAACCTGCATCTGCACATCAGCAGTTTTGAATAGCTTGGGTTTGGTGACCAAAGTCAACTTCCCACATACTCTGTCACAACCGAGCCCAGATCAGCAAAACGGCTACTGGATAGACCAACTGATTACATTTACTTTAAGATGACCTGTGGTTTCAAACAGCAAAAACAGAGAAATGCTAGCAAATGAGCCTCATGCCGTCAAGTGGCCCACACCCAGAGGGCTCCTGAGATTAAGCAAAGTAAATTTTTATCTATTTGTTCTGAGTCTACTTCACTGTCTAGCCTCCCATTGTGTAATCCATAAAGTCACTTGCATTCCATTTTAAGAAATCAATTTTAGATATTTCTGATGAGAGGTGATGTCAGGCATTACCGTTTTGAGGCAAGAAATCAAAATACCAATTCCAATCATCTACCCTGCAATAGGCAACAGTGAGGCTGGTGTGTGATAGAGAGTAGGCCTCCCATAAAACGTGAGTATTTGGATATTTTTGAATGCATTGGCCTGACACAGCTCTTAAACAAAACCACCTTTAGCTAGTCCTGAGGACCCATTTTTAAAGGCATAGTCATTTAGCTTATATCTGCTAAGAACCAATAGCAAGGACCACTGAGCGTGACAGACCACAATTCAAGGTTATAATGCCAAAGCCATGGAAGCAAAGACAAACCATTCCCCTAGGCGAGGCATACTCTTGGAGAAATCAGGAATTGGTAAACCCCATGTATATCTGTGGAAAATTCTGACTTGATAAAGGGGGACAATTATGAAATAGGTGGCACGTTGGCTTTCTTTCATCTTGATAAGAAATGGAAGAATTTACAGTTCCCAGTCCCAAAGGCGATATTGCAATAAATGCTAGTAAGGAGATGGTAGTTTCAGTTGGATGATTTAGCCACAGTGGAATATATTCATTTGTTCATTCATTCCATCATGCAACAGTATTTACCAGGTGCCTACGTTGTGCTAGGCATTCAGATACAACAGAGACCACAAGGACATGTTGTCCCAGTTTCATGGAGCACACAATCTGGTGGAAAATTGAAAACTTGGAGAAGTAAGTGCAAAATTCAACCAAAAGAAGGACTGTGAAGGACAGACACAAGATGGGTGTGGGGATTACATTTTGAACAAAGGAAATAGCCCCTTAAAACACCCGCAGTGGTAAAGGAATCCACAATGCATGCAAAGAACTGAAAGAACGGTGTCATTAGATAGTAGATAGCAAGAGAAATATGGTGAGAGATGAACGTGGAGCATTTGTAGGGTTTGATGTTAAGAACTTTGGTCTTTAGAGTAATGTTATAGTTAATCCATATCATCTGTGGCACTATCGCTCATTGTTTGCCGAGTTTATTACAGGGTACCGTGGCAGAGAATATTTGTCATCAGCTGGTACTAAAATTCACTCTTTCAACTGATACTTCAATAAACACCCATTCTGTGCAAGAAATAGGCATTGGAAATATAGTGGTGATTCACATGGATGTGGTCCCTGCTTTCGTGAACTTGCAGTCTCTCAGAAAAGTTAAACTTTGAATAAACACAGGTGTACCAGCTGTTATTAAAGAGCAAGTGCAGGGTTTATGACAGGGGAGCCATTTCAGTGTGGTGAGTTGGGAATGCTTCCCTGAGGAAATGATTTAAGCTGACGTATGAAGGAAACCAGAGTTAAGAACCGTAAGATGTCCATCACAGACAGTGAGGAAGAAAGCGGCAGGAGGTGAACTTAAAGAAAGAGAGGATGCAGGGCTTAAAGCCTCAGTGGCTGACAGTGAAAACTATGTTTTCGCTCAAACCTGGACAAGGTGGCTGCCCTTTTACATTTTTCCTCTGAACCTTCAGAAATACACGTGTTTTTAAGGAATGAGTACCACTTTGTGAAGTAGCTCACCCTAACACAAAGTTCAGCCTCGGTCATGGCCCTGTGCACACTCTTGCCCTTCCCCAGGGTTCTGTGGTTTGTGTGGATGCAAAGACCTGTGAATCTACTCTATCTTTTTTATTTTTTTATTTTTTATTTTTGCGGTACGCGGGCCTCTCACTGCCGTGGCCTCTCCCACTGCGGAGCACAGGCTCCTGACGCGCAGGCCCAGTGGCCATGGCCCGCGGGCCCAGCCGCTCCGCGGCATGTGGGATCCTCCTGGACCGGGGCACGAACCTGCGTACCCTGCACCGGCAGGCGGACTCCCAACCATTGCAGCACCAGGGAAGCCCAATCTACTCTTTCTTGATGGGTCATCTTTTGTTCCCGGATCCCAGTTGAAGCAGTGGGATCCTGCTTCTGGGGTCAAGGCCACCTAAGCTGAGAGTGAAATGGGGCTGGTGATTATGACTCTCATTTTTCCCCTTTGTTGTTATTTTTTCTCTTTTTGGGAAACTCACATGGAAATACATAAACTCTCTTTTTCCCATTATCCTCCCAAGGGAAGGAAGGAAAGGAAGAGATTGGAAATCCGAGGCTGAAGCAGACAGAATGGTGGACTGAGCTGAAATGGGACTCATTGTGGTTTATAAACTTCCCAAATTTTCCAGTTCCCTGTACCACTCTGACAAGGAGTAAATTGCTCTGAAGTATTCCACAGTCTCCATGGTTGCTCTGTTGTATATAGGAGCTCAGACCAAAAATAATAGCAATAGGTAGAGGTATTAAAATAATTGAAAATCAATCCAGTATTGCAGAATTCTGAGCATCTGTGTATGACATACAGTGACACAGCTTAGATACCGCTGTGCATAATATAGGAGTTTTGCCTTGTGTTCCACATCACACTTTTAAAGGGAATAACCCTGAATTTAACACATGGACATGTTTGTGGCCTAAAATGTCATACTGTTCTAGGCCTGTGTCTTAATATGTTGTATCCATTATTTCAGTTTTTTACTGATTACATATAAAGGGATGGTTTAATTAAAGCATATATTAAATTAGTTGTGGCCCAGGAAATCAAAACTCTTGAGATAATAGTTTTTAAAAATCCCACATTTTATACAATTTATTTTACACTCAAGATCTCTTAGTTTAGTAAAAGCTATTTACTATTTCTTAAAAGTTTTCAGTGATGTACAGCTGTTCATGTGCTGAGGGAAGTGATATGGATGTCACTTTTCTTGCAGAAAGGAAAAAATAAGACTTACAAATATTTTCTGACATTTTTGGTAAAATTTACAATCTAGTTTAAGTCCAAGGAGGCATTTCCTACTTAATGCATTTTAAATTATTTGTGTTTATTTTAAACTCTTTCTATAAATCTGTAGTCATTCTAGCAAGCCAAATTATAGGCATTCCGGTGGTTACTGCTCATGAAAAGGTTTGATTGGAGGGGGATGGCTTAGGTGAGAAGGGCCATTCCTTCTATAGTGATAGTCTTCACACAGCATGGTGATAAAAAGCTTGTTGGAACGATACTGGGTCTCACTTCACTATTATTTGGTGTCATTTTTGCCTCTTCATTTACTGATAGGGTATCTCCTGATGTTAAAGACTGATTTCTCCTGCTGTACCTGAATTTGCAAACACAAGAGCTGTATGAGGCACATTTCATCACCAATTAAGTCAGAACAGGACAATCGTTTAAAGATTTTGCAGAGTCATAATTCTTATAAAGAAGGTAAACTTGGTTAGTGTACCTGTGATTTAGCATTCTAGCAAATTCTACTACCCTGTTAAATTCTAGTGAATTCTATTATTCTGCTAAATCAGGGTAATAGAGTAGGTGCTAATCAGCCATCTTAATATAGATGATATACCTTTAAATTTTTTGGTTACCTACTATCATGAAGACATAGTATTTAACCACAGCCCACTAATGTATGTGTCTGAAAACTGTGTGAAAACTTTTATCAACTAAAGGGAAGTTTACAGTAGAATTAGGAGGTTGTTGGTGAAATTATATTACTTATTCCATTGTTATATGTTTTTTTATTAATCAAATACTTTGTAAATATCACTTTGCTTATGCTAAGGGAATCTTCAAGTTAACAATGTTCGAATATTCACCAGGGCAGTGATTTTCAACCATATTAGACCCAATGCCCCCTTTTGGTAATATATCTTTTGTGATGCCTAATTTAGTACTCTTAAATGAAATTCATAGGTAATACTTTCCCAGCTACACACATCATTTTAGAATATCTGTAATGAGGTAATTATAATACATAAGAAGTACAAAAGGAAGGTATATAATAAAATAATATGTGTGTAATTTGTAAATTCTGTGACACAACTATCCTAGGAGACAAAAACATTCACCAAAATGTCCAAATTGCTCCCTAGGTAGTGGGGTCATCCCTCCTGAACACTCTTCCAGGAGTTACCAAGTTCCCAGAGGTCCGAGAATGCACCTGTTTTATTCTTTGCTATGTGTCCAATTCTAGACACGGTATTTAGCATTAAGTGCTCAATAAACATTTATATAGTGAATGTTTAATGGGCAAAACCAAAACCAAACAAACCCAAAAAACAAAACTCTAAATTCAAACCTTATCCTTCAGGAATTTATTGTCTAGTTGGGATGGCAGTTCAGTTTGGAAGCATACAAAGCAAGGCGTTGGCTCCCCACAAGTTCTGAGGTCTGGGTGCATGGTGTGCGCTGCAGGAATTTAAGGAAGGGGGACATGCTTTGCGCAGCCCGGAGCTGAGAAGCGCCCCTGCGTGTCTCAGACATTCATTCAGGCAGCAGCTCAGTTATGCATTTCCACTGCACTCTGCTCAGCTCAGCTCTGTGCCGGCTGCTGGGCCAAGTGCAGAGGACAGAAGGTTAAGGTTAATAAGGCCTTGTGCTCCTGGAGTTGCCATTCTACGGCGTTTCTGATTTCTGTGCGTGTCAGAAGCCTTGGAGGAAGGGTTAAATGCATATTCCCAGGCCCGGCCTCAGGCCTTCTGATCTGCATTTTCAGCAAGTCTTAGAGATAAATTGATGTAGTTCATGGGTCTGGCTTTAAGAAACAACCGATAGGGGTGGACAAAGCACTTAATGTGTTCCTCCTGAAAGTTTTGTATTTGGAAAATGAATAGCAACCCTTGGGTGAATTTTAAGAATCAACTTGAAAGGAAACTTCTTACAGTCATTTCATAAATAAAGTGAATGTAAAAGATGAGAGTATATTTTTAAGACTTCACTTCTAAGACTGATAGTGTTTGTAAAATACTATTGTTTTAACATTCTTGTGACAGTAAAAAGTTTTGATTATAGGTGGTGCAATTGTATTTGCTTTCTTTTGCTAGTATTGCAAATGGAAATGTATCCAGGATGGAAATACATTGAGCAGAAGAAAATTGTTCTGTTTTGCAAGATGAATTTTTTTTGGGGGGGGGGAATATTTAAATATTTAAAATCAACTTTTGTTTTGTTTTATTTTCTTTGTTTCCCGCTCTCTGCCATCTTTATAAAAGCTATGTTGACTTAAATGGTGATGTGAGGCATAATGTAATAAAACAAATTAGTTATATCTTTCATCAGAAACTTTAAAAGTCCTGTTAACACCATCTTATACTAAAATTATTTCTAGGAATTTTTTTTATTGCTTTACAATTTCTTTTTAAGAAACACTTTAGGATTAACCAAAAGTGTTTACAGTTTTTCTCACTAGGTTAATATTTTATTTTTATGTGCTTTGTCTGAAGTTTTTAACCACAATTAAAATCGTAACGTGTCTCATCACACACACCCTTTTAATGCTATACATCTGACAAAATTTTAAATCGAGTAGTAGCTGCCCTAGTTATAAACAGAGCAGCCTAGTTCTCAATATACCAAAGACTAATACAGGTTTTTGTATCTTTTAGTGATTTTTTGACTTTATATTTTTGAGTCCACCTTTAAAAAAGATAATTGGGTGGAAGCAGAATAAAAGACTTTCCAAGTTTTATTATAGTATATTATGTAGCTCAAAATAAAGGGGAGATAGTTATTCCAATAAATAAAGGCCTACAGTTGTGGATAATTTCATTACCCCTTCCTTTGGGGATGGGGCCCCCAACAGGGCAACAGCTTACTGCCACACCCTCTCCAAACCTCATCCTCATGAAAATGAATCAACCAACCAAAGAATTCTATTTTTGAATCACAGATCATCTACCTTTTTTAAATAAACATATTCAAAGTAATCGCAAATCCACAAATTATAAAAGCAATAAAATGATAGCTCAATCAATAGCTTTGTCTGCATGATGGTAAACAACTTTCTGAACAGACTTTATTCTTTTTAAACTGGTTTTAAAAAACTCCAAATGTTCAGTTTATTGTTTTAAGCTTGTAATTGATAAGAAGGTTATCTTTTTATTCTTTAGAATAGTCCTGTAGATTATTAAGATAAACTTCATACAATTAGAGTAGTAGATGCATTTTATAGTAGGACATATTTTTATAAAAAGTTTTCTGAAGATAATTTATATGGGGAAAATCTTTTACTCAGATGGTTATTTTGTGGGTATAAATTCAATTGAGTAGAGAGTATTCTGAACAATTCCTGATTTACAGTTAGATTTTCTTATTTTATGTTATATATGACCAGTGAAAATCTACAGAACAAAATTTGGTTTAATTTCCATTTAGGCTCTTTGCAAGGAGGCTCAGTTATGGAAGTGAGCACAAGGTCACGTTCTGAGAAGGCCTTCCTCTTTCCTACGTATTTTCAGAGTGTGAGTGACATTTTAAAAAATGACCTAGCATGTGTTATATTCAAATAGAGAAATGATTATTCACATGCACATATGCAGATTTCTATAGACTTTGATGCTGAGCATAATGAGTAGATACTCAAGAAATTAGGTACAACTGCACTCAGACAGGCACACACAGAAGACTGACCCAGAGCAGTCAACGGTTGTGTATGGGACAGACCCAAATTGAATTGATGAAGTGGAAATGTGTGAAGGCTGTGAGCTCCTGAAATCAGCCGATCGTTACACAAGATGCAGTAATATGACACAGGCAAAGGTCCCTCCTGCCTTGTGTTGCATTGAGAGTCCAAGAAAGTTTGGCAAGTAGACCCTAAAGTCCTGTCCAGAGAATCCAAAATCATCACTCATGGAACTTAATTCCAAATTTCCGGCCCAGACAAAACTCCGATTAAATTCAATGAGTGTTTCTCATTTTAGAAAGCTGTGCATGTTCATGCCATGTTCTTTTCTTAGATAAAAACATACCCACAGCTCCTTCCATACAAAATGAAACCAAACACATTTAGAACACATGTAAGCCATTTCTCTATGGGAAAGGCCATTTGTGGTTAACACAGAAAGTATTTATGGTTTCACTGTTAATTGTGGTTTCTTTGTATTAGCCAAAAAAGGTAGCATTTTTCATGGTAGGAATAATATGAAAGCAATAGCCTTTCTAAAAAATGGGCTGAATTTTCTGGGGCATGAGGAAGTGACTGAATTTATGATATCTTCTAAACACCAAAGGAGTATATACAACCTACAGTTGTGTTTTCAATTTGAATAAAAGTTTATTTAAAATTGTCTTAATTGCTCTTTGGTACGTTTCCACAAGTCAAATCTATGTAATCAACAGTATATAATATTTAAGGCTTGGGTGCATTTTAGTTTTTTATTTCTGTTACCTAGGGATATTAAATTTTCTTTCTGGACCAATGCTGTTTTGGGAAATTGTTAATTTTACAAATGTTAATTCATTTAATTAAATCAGTGGATTACTTTCCCTTCTTCCTCCTCCTTCCTTCCTTCCCTCCCTCCTTCCTTCCTTCCTTCCTTCCTTCCTTCCTTCCTTCCTTCCTTCCTTCCTTCCTTCCTTCCTTCCTTCCCTCCCTCCCTCCCTCCCTCCCTCCCTCCTTCTTCCCTATTTCCCTCCCTCCCTCCCTCCTTCTTCCCTATTTCCCTCCCTCCCTCCCTTCTTTCATTTTTTCCATTTTTTTGACTTAAAAATTAAAGAATCATTACAGTGTTGAAATGTTTCAATTATTTCATATTACTAAAAGTATAATTTTAATTTTAAACTGCATTTTGGCAAGGATTCTATAATATGGGTGAGTGAATTCAAAAGGTTACTTAAATATGAAAACAGCCAGATTCATTAATTTGAATGTACATTTGTAGGGTCTATACACTAATATTTTTTAGCAGGGATTTCCACAAGGGCTGTGTTTTAACCTCTGAGTGCATCACATACACATTTTTAGGAGGTGGGAAGGAAGAGACAATTCTGATTATTAGGTTAATAACCAGAATACTTAGGAAGATTAATGTATCAAGCAGTTTTTCTTTAGTATACTAGCTTTTCCTACAGGAAAAAAGTATAATTTATTACTTCATCATTACACAATTTATTAATAATTTTAGAGAAAGCAGTGATATATAAATATTGCATTATAGCTTATTAGATTTCATAAGAAAAAAAGTATTTAAACCGTATGACCCTAATTGCCTCTTTCTGAACGCGAAAAACATTCTTAATGAAAATGCTTAAATTTATCAATTTAATCATGTACATTTATGTATATCTCATAAATGTATGTGAAATTGAGTCTAAATGAACATTTTGTGATGTTAAATGCAGTTTTCCAAAGATCTGCATTTATTCAAAGATTATGTGAAAGGCTGTTAACTTCAATAAATACTGCTCTGTCCATTGCTAAGCATTTATATAATTCTGGGTTTAATTTAATAGTTACAAACACCAAATATGCTGGTATATTTAAATTATACCAATATTAGCATTCAAAATATTTCCAGTAAAAAATTTCAAAGGTTTTTGGTACATACTTTGTTTCTCCTTTTCTTACAAATGGAAAATTAAACTGGATATATTATTATATATGAAATTTATTCCCTTCAATTTGTTGATATACCATAAACTTTATGCCTCTCCAATAATATTGTAACATACATTATACAGTGTATAATATTGAATATTAATGTAACACATTTGACACCATATTTATGTATACATTATGTAGTATTTTAAAATATGTTGATAAGTCTTTCATGTCTTCTTGTGATTTTTATTTTGAAAATCATTAGCATTTTAACGGATGATGTTCATAGAAAGTAAATACTTCTCGGTGAAGTCTTTACAAAAAGGAATAAAACCTCAAACCAGAATTTCATTTTAATAAATATGTTACATTTTCTTTTTATGTTACTAACATCAGATGCAATTCATTTCTGATCCCAGATACAGTTTTCATTTGCATAGCAGAATATAATGTTTTTTTCACTATTATTTTCATGTATATTCAGATGTTGATGTAAAAGAACCAAAGAACAAAAACAGACTTTACTAATACATTGTATTTTCTTTAGCTGTATACAATAGGTGCTGATAGTCAAATAAAAATCCATGCAAAAGTTTTTCATTTCTCGCTGTTCACAAATGTGTAAAGATAGGAATTCATAGTGTCCACATATTTCTTAGGCTTTAAAGTCACATTTTCTTAGCCGAGGGTTCTTACCTTCTTTTCACTGACGCCTTTTGAGAATCTTCAAACACTGCAGCTCTGTTCTTTCCTTGTCATCTGCTTGTGTTGTGCTCATCAGACTGTAGGGGGCACTCCTCAGCTACCACAAAGACAATCCTGTGATAAGTCCTTTTTGTGGCTCTGAGACGTATTTAATATTCATTATTTTATCAAGGCATTTAGTCGAAAAATACTTCATAGTTCATCTTTAAAGCACATATAGCCATAGTTGAGTAAAAAAAAAAAATCTCACATAGGTATCAAGGTGTGCATTTCGATTCCTGAGGACGTTAATAAAATTTATAATACTGCACAGCGCCTGGGTAAATAAGTACTTTTTAGAGCTCTCTTCGTGTTATTCTTTTCTTCTTGGAGCTCAGGATGGATTTTATAATACTCAGACTTTTATTACTGTACCTCAAGTCTTGTCCCTTTGCCTTGAGGACTCCCAGAGAGGAGAGTGGAGAGTGATCATGATTTATGTTTGGGAGGAGGAACCACAGAGTTTTTACTTAGAATTATGTGCCCTACACTGAAGCTTATAAACAGCTTATCTTTAATGGGAGTGAAATATTGAATTTAAGATTGTGTGTGGCCTTTTCTCCTCTCTCTTCCCTCCACGTTCACTTCTCTTCACTTATTCAATCCTAAACAGACTCTACTTGTGTGGCAATTCTAAGACCCCTTCCCGTACAGAATCACATTGGCCTCTCACACGTCTACACCTTCTAGGTTCACACCAGCTGCTGGGGCAGCTGCTTTGGCTTTTTATAGCTTTTCATACTTACCTCTCAGAGAGGCCAGTAGCATTAACTAGCCTGACACGTCGGAAATTTTCTTTCCACATTCAACCTCTTACTTGCCTCGGGGCCAGCTGCCCTGTCTTCCTGCTGAGGGTTACAGCAGGGACTGCACACTCCCTGCTTCTACCTGGGACCAACCCCTCCACTTGAGTCACAGATTCCCTTGCTCCCCCTGACTCTGGATGCCACTTTTGCAGTTGCATCCTTTCTCTCCTTCTCATCATCAAACTTTCCCCCTCTATGTTGTAATCTCTCCTCCTCAAACAAACAAACAAAAAAATCCCTGTCTTCTACAACCTGTGATCTCCCCAGTTCTCAGTTCCCTTTTAGAGCAAAGTCCCCCAGAGAGCAGTTTTACTTGATATCACCAGCTCCTTGTCTCTCCTTTTCTCCCCTCCCGCTGCACCATGGATACTCTCTTCTTAAGGTCACCAGTGACTGTTATGTTATAATACCTAATGGTCGGTCCTCAGTTCTTAAAACACATAGAGGCAACAATTTTTTCCGCACACTGGATCACTCCCTTCTTTTTAAAATATTTCTTTCATGGAGCTTCTACAATATAGACTCTCTGGTTGTCCTTCAGAAGCCAAATCCGGCCTCTGTACCCTGACACCAAATTAAATCTCAGAGATAGAGTTTTGGGTGAAGTAGAAAAGAATAGCTTTATTGCTTTGCCAGGCAAAGTGGGCCACAGCGGGCTAGTGCTTTCAAAACTGTGTGTCCCAACTTGGAGGGAGTAGTGAGAAGTTTCATAGTAATGGTTCAAAGAGGGCGTGATCAGCTCATGGACATTTTTCTGATTGGTTGGTGGTGAGGTAGGTGGCAGTCAGCATCACCAACCTTCTGGTTCCAACCTGTCTGGGGTCTACATGCTTGTGGGCACCATACAGTGTTAACCATTAACTTCTCCCACCTGGTGGGGATTTCAGTATCTGCAAAACAGCTCAAAGATACTGTTGTGTGTATACCCTGATGGAGAACCAGGACCCTGCCTCAAGGCTGCACTATTGTTTCTCTTGACTGTTCCTCATCCCCTCCCTTCCCTAATTAACAACTGTTTGAACTTGTCCAGTTGGAACTCAGGGGAGGTCATGGAGGTTGAATGAAGCCTATTTCCTAATCAAAGAAATGGAGGGCACAGGAAGGCTTTTGTGCCCAGGAGCCCCACAGGGTCCTGATCGGTATCTCTTCCAGCACATCAACAGCTCCCTCTCTGCTTCTGCACTAGCTGCCTTTCATCTTCTGGAGGGACTCAGTCCTCAAGGCTTCTCTGTTCTCTATCTTCACTCTCTCTCTAGGCTTATCTCATCTTCTCTGAGCCTTTAAATCCCATCTGTGCTCTGAAAAAAATCCTTAATTTGTATTTCCAGCCAGGACCACTCCCCTGAACTCCGACATGTGTATCCACCTGCTTTCCTTGCTGGCTTTCCTTGGATGTCTAACAGGCTTCTCAAACTGATCTCCATTCCGACCCTCCAAAAAGCAAACAAACCAAAAAATGAACACATACCGCTTCTTCACAGTCTTTCCATCTTCGAAAAGGGAATTTTCTCAGAATAAAAGCTTGGTTTAGGGACTTCCCTGGGGGTCCAGTAGTTAAGACTCCACACTCCCAATGCAGGCACACAGGTTCCATCCCTGGTCAGGGAACTAAGGATCCTGCAGGCCACATGGCATGGCCAAAAAAAAAAGCTTGGTATATATGATAGTAGTTCAGGCCACTGCCATCATCCATCTTGATTATTGTCTCCCTGTTTCTGTCCATTTCAATGCACCTGATATCAATACAATAGCAGTTCAATGTCAGCTCATTTCAGTCCTTTTCTCAAAACCTGTCAGCGGTCCTCATCTCATGGTGAAAGTCACAGTCTTGGTAATGGCCCACTAGCTGCATTGGATCTGGTCCCTGAGATAATCTCTTGGTCTCCTCCCTTACTCTTCTCCCTGGTTCACTTCTCACTAGCCACACACCCCTCCTTG
This sequence comes from Delphinapterus leucas, assembly GCF_059928025.1. NCBI lineage: Eukaryota > Metazoa > Chordata > Mammalia > Artiodactyla > Monodontidae > Delphinapterus > Delphinapterus leucas. The sequence goes on along the minus strand of NC_143136.1, from coordinate 37,146,166 downwards.
CACTTGCTTAATAATCCAAGTAATTCCCTGCCTCAGAAGCTCTTCACTTGTAATTTTCTTTGTCTGCAATGCTCCTCCCCTAGGGGTCTTCATGATTCCCCACCTCACACCCATAAGATTTTGCCCCAAAGTCACCTTCACAGTGGGGAGCATTTCCCTGACTACCCTATTTAAAATAACAACTTTCCTACTGGACCCTGAATTTCATATCCCTACTTTCTGTCTTCCTTATTCTTTTCCATAGAACTTAATACCATCTGCCTGCCAGATATTTCACTTGTTTATCAGTTGTTGTTCTCTCATTAGGATGTGCATTCCAGGGGCAGGAGTTTTCAAAGTGTTATGTCCACATGGCGTCCCCATTGCCTAGAAAGAGATCTGATGTGTGGTGGGCTCTCAGTCATATTTGCTGAATGGATGAATGAACACATTTTCCTACATCATCTGTGAAAGGACCTATGTCCAAATTTGGAACTCATCCAGGATTTTATTGTGTTCTCTCTTTTCTGTTTTAAAGCTAGCTTTCTGATTTAAATAAATTCCTCAAAGTGATACCGCTTTTTCTTGTGTTGGTATCTTCGGTTATTCTCTTTAATTGACTTTGAACACCTTGGTCTTTTTACCTTTAATAAATATCTGATGCGATAATCTGTTAGTGACTTTAGGATCTCGTGTTTGGTGGGGACATTTTTTTGGCGGGGCTTGGAATTACTGGGGCTTAGGAAAGTCAATTCCTGTGAGGAAGGACTTCCCCATTTCTGGTAAAATGATAAAGCACTCCTGAGAAACTTTGTTGAACAGAAAAATTCTGTACGATTTCCCATTCTGCAGAATTTGGAGGAATTTGGTAGAAGTAGCTGGTTTCAGGCCCTTATCTTTCTTGCTCCTCCTTGTCTTCCCCTCATGCCTCAATGACCTCAAGCTTTTTGTGACCACATGGGATTACATTTTTAAATATTTCACCTGCAAAAGGTGACATGTTTAATTCTGTGCATCAAAATATATGACCAAATGGTGCTAGTTTACCTGAGTAATTGCAAGAGAAGCTATGGAGAAAGAAACCAGCATTTGTGCAGGTCAAGGATTGTGCTTTTTCATAGATCAACTTGTTTAATTCTAAACACAATCCATTATACAGACTAAGAAACTGAGATTTGGAGATATCGCATAACTTTCCCAAGATCTCATACATACATCTCGTACATAAGGGTGCTTGGGTTCAGAGATTTGTCTGTTTCTCAACCTCATATTCTCTTCAATGCATTATGCTGCCTTCTGTACTATCAGCTTGATATAATTTGCTATAAACTCTGAAATGCTTTTCAGGCAGTTTTCAGAAAGTAATCTGTGTATATACTCTATTTTTACAGTCACAGAGTTACATAGCTATGTGAGAGAATAATAACTATCATTTATTGCACCAGGTCCTTTTCTAATCTTATGTAGACATTATCTCTAATCTTTACATCAACCCTAAAATTAGGACATTGTCGTCATTGTCATTTTGCAGAGAAGAAAACTGAAGCTCGTAGAAGTAGGTTTCCTGATTTTAAAGATGCTGATGCCTGGGCTGCCACCTAGAACAATAAATCAGATTTTCACGTCTTTTACTCCCTTACCTTAGCCAGGTGTCTGCTCAAATGTCATCTCATCAGAGAGGCCCTCTCTAACCAAGTTATGTAGATAGTCCTACCTAGAGATAGTGTCCTCTTAGTCTACTTAATTTTCTATTAAAACTTATTACCGCCTATACATTGTGTATTTACTTATTTGTTGTCTGCTTTTCCCAGCTAAAATTCAAGCTGTGTGAGTTTAGGAAAGTTGTTTGTTCTCTGCTTTATCCGTTGTGCTTAAAACTGCAACACAGTAGATACACAATAAATACCAGTCAAATTAATGAGAAAAATTGTAGAGCTGAAAATGTAGCCGAAATTGGATTAATCTGGGTGAATTGGATACAGAGGGTAAAGGAATCTTTGAATAAAGGACAGTAGAAGAGAGAGGACCAGAACAGAACAGTCAGATAAGAAGCATTGAAAAAATGTGAGGATTTAGATTCTTCTGAAAACAGACCTTGTGAACATAGGAAGGAAGATTTTCCTCTTACACAACGTGATGGGGCTTCTGGAATAAGGTAATATATTTTTTATGTCAAAGAAGACTAATACAATTCTCAGCATCTATTGTTTAAGAAAAATAAGGTTTCAAGCTAAAGGGGTATTCAGAATCTGAGATAAAACTTACTCTTGAATAAAAAATATACTATCTTGGGGATACTTAGAGGAAGAAGATTTTGGTTGTGGAGTTAATCTGAAGATGTGTAAACCACTAAAAAGTTGAAGATATCTGTACTATTTCATACTCAAAATAAAAATTAAAAAGAAGACTGACAGGAAAATAGGGCACAGAGACAGTAAGTGGCTTGGTTAAGGTCACATAGTTTGTGAGTGGCAGAGCCGAGATGAGAAACCCTGGCAGATGGTTGCCAGGGCCCACATTCCTAACCACCAGGCTACCTGACCTTTTCAGACAACATTCTATTGCCATTGAGCCTTTAACTTTTTTGGAAATACTGTTACATACACCGATTTTCTATTTTCTTATCCTGCTGTGGCTTGCCACTGACATTGCTTGGCTCCTATTAAGCAACTGACGACATGCAGCACACAGGAGCTTCCCTGCCTTGGCTGTCTAAGAATGAGAGTCATCAAGAATTCTTTGAATGATTAAGTGATTATTATTGCTTGATCATTTGGCAGTGGAAAATCAATGGGACTTTGGCAGGGGTAGCTTCTGGGAGAAGAGGAGTTTTAATTCTTATTAATAAGATTTAAGAATAGCTGATAGAATGGAGATTCATGTAGCATGGGGAGTATTAAGATCCAGGTCCTCTTTGATAGGGGGAGGTGCAATAGAGGCTCCATGTGCCATTACTTAGGAGCTGAGGAACCCTGACTGTACTGGAAGCACTGGGGAGGAGTGGAAGAAATAAGAACATGAATGAAAGAGAAGAAAATAATTAAGAAATCAAAGTTCTTAAAAGGTGTCAGAGAATATGTTTCAGAAAACAATGTATAGTTTAGTATTTTAGAGGAATAAATGTTAAGGGGAAAAATATATAAGTAATCACAACTAATGATCCATCCAATCACATTCTACACATTTGGGAACTAAAGAGTGATGGAAATGGAAACAATAAGTTGATCGGAAATGTCATTGCAGACATCCTGTGAATCATCGACTTTAACAAAATCAAAAAGACACTTTATTGGTAATAAAAATTTTAATAACGTTACAATTAAATATAAATGGATGCAATCCCACATACATTTTCTTTGTCTGGTCTTGTAGTCTGATATCAAACACGCAGCCCTCTCTATTTCTCATATTCAGTAATAAGAGAATTTACTGGCTGGGAGAAGAGATGCACAGATATGTATCCTTTTTAGAGGGGGATAACGACCCAACCATTATAGATATATATTTATGACTAATGGTAACACAATCTCTGCTTACTGCATTTATAAGTTATATGTATGGTATGGACTATGTTGGAAACTTGTCCTTGAAAATGGAGATTTCTCTTCTCATGAGCCCTGTCTAGTTGTGAAGAATCATTTAGGAACATGTAAAGGAATTGTGAAATTAACACACTGTGTAAGGCATGTAATAGTGATGCTAAAATCAAAGTTATCTCTGCTTGGTGCTACGAGCTTTGTCTGTCTTACAGACCCAAAGTGTGGTATTAAGTGAGTGTTTGTTGAAAGTTTGATTAAGGAAATGAAGTGATCTTTCCCCATCCAAGAATAAGCATTCATGCGTTCTGTGCCTTTCAGATTCATTTATATCCAGAAGCCTTTGTGTTGCTATTCTCAGCTCTGCTGCTCTGCCTTATTCTACCATTTCCTTGTGCTCATATATACCATTCTTTGCCTGCTATGACTGATGTGTTTCTTGGTTCCTCCTTCTTCACGACACTGTAGAATTATGTTGCATTTCTTAGGTTGAGCTTGAGTTTATCCATAGAGAATTATTTCTTCTTGCCCTGACTGCAGTTTTTCCGGCAGAGCATATGACTTGGAAGGTATTTGGGAGTGTCCAAGAAGTCTGTGGCTTCCTATGCTGTAGCAAGCATCCATTGTGTTAGAAGGGGCACATCTAGAGTCCAGGGCTTCTGTGTTGTTGATCTTCATTTCATTTCCATTCATATTTTTTTCTGAAGACTGCTTTCGCTTTTCTAGCTATTAGAGAACAATTATTGAGGCAGGCTATCTATGACTCATGGTATATATTCTGATTCCAACATGATTTTTTTTTTTTTTTGCCATTTAGGAAGAATATCAACTCCTTTCTTCTTCCTCTGAAGCTCATTTTGTGAAAGAACAGTAACTCTAACATGGAGCTAATCTGGGTTTGGTTGGAAGCCGGCCCCATAAGGGATGAGAAAAAAAACTCATGAAGTACATAGCCTTATCTAACATGATAGAAACATTGGGATTTACATGGGAGAAGAAAACAGATGAAAAACAGTGCCTAGAGTTTTTCATGGGTCAGGAAAGAGACAGAGAGAGAGAGAGAGAGAAAAATTGTCCTCATTAGGAGACAATTAAGTGTTTGCTGAATACCACGGATCCAACAATACCACGGGTCCACGGGTCTCGACTTTTTGGCATTTTCTGAAGAGGAGGGCAGAAGGCAGAATAGCAGAGGTTATCAAAGCTGGTGGCTGGCTTTAGAATGGGTAGCTCATCTGGTCTCCATTTAGGAAAACTGCAATGAATGAGATTCAAAGGCTCATAGCTATGAACATTTTGTGAGGGGTGGTGGTTGGAGAAGTATAACATAGAAATGTGGAACACTCTGGAAATAAAACCACCATTCATCCCAGACATGGAAAGGTACTAGTCTGACAGAGCCTGTATCTTCCAGTGATATCCAGACTGTGGGCTGAGGATGGGTTTGCCATGGTTAAAATCAGTATTCCAAGACTTGTGTGTTTAAAATGGAAAAAAAGACTGGTGGTTGGAAACCTCATTTTTCTTTGTTACTGTTTTTGAAACATCAGGACATCAGCTTGTCTCTTGGGACTGTGCCCAGGAGGTCTAATTTTGCTGAAGGATCCAGTCAAGCCTTTGGAGTTAGTTTAGTATTCTAAATTAGTTATATTTTGATTTTACTTGGATTTGTGGAAAAACTAAAAAAGTCAACATCTAAGAGAGGCAATTCCAGGTTCTTCCTACCTCCCATAAAATTGTATTTTGGTTGTTATGTTGAACACACAAAAGTAAAAAATATCCCTCTGAAAATGTTCACACAGCATGAGCAGTTCCTCTTTGAGAGCTCATATTCCCTTGGATGAATGGCATAATTTCATTCCTAGAAGCATAATAGGGATTCCCTTCTCCCATTCCGTGATTATAATGTTGGAATAAATCCTTGCCTCCACTGTCTCTCTAAAGTGTGTATACCTGGAATGAATACACTATAGATGCTTTTTACATCCTCAGAGGAATGAAAGGAAATGGAGGTGGGGGAAGGCAAAACAGAATTAGAGATTCAAGCTAAAACCCAAATCAGTGAAGGCTGAAAATAGTGAATCAGAGAGTCTAGAGATTGTCTGGATCCAGGAAAGAGTTGGAAAATGGAGGTCAAAGTAGGGAAGTGAGTCAGAACCAAAATGACTTTGTACGTTGAATTGAACTAGAAGTGCAGAGAGTGTTTATCAAAGCAAGCGAGCATAAATATACATGTATGGTTTACCAGGTAAGGTGACGATGGGACCATGGAACTCTGCCTCACCTTATCGTGTTCTGACAGAGTAAGGACCAGTGACTTTTGGTTGTGATATGAGGAGACTGAGGGCTCAAGGCCATGCATCTGATAGTTATGCACTCTGTTATCAAGGGGTGGGAGCAGGGGGTTCTGAAATGCCCTAGAGGTTTGATTTTGGAAAGGATGCCTGTGCTGCGAATCGTTGCACTTTCTGTAAATTACATCAGCGTTCCTTGGTCCATGCCATTCGGAAACATGTATTGCAAATTTAATTTGGTTAATTCACAAGTCTATTTTTTACCTGTTCAATTTAATACCGTTCAGATTTGCCAACAAGTGATATGCCAGTTTCCTACCGGATGACTCAAGGCAAAATGTGAATCAGCAGCAGCTAAATGGCTTTTCTTGACATTGAATAAATGTCCTACTTCCTATTTAGCAATGATACATGTATATAACTGGCCTTAATAGGTAAATAAGGTCTTTCTACACTTTATCTAACTCAAGTCTTCACATAATTCTGCTCAGTTGTGGACTTTTTGTGTATGTTAGTATAGCTGGCTTTATACAAATATGCATACCTATAGCACGACATGAACACACATAGATTTACTCATAAAGTACCCATGGCTATGTAGAATAAAACGACATAAAATTATTAACTTACTGTTTTATTTAATTTTAATTGATTCTATGTATCGAAGATATAGAATCTTCAAGCATGTTTTATCTAAGCCTTTTAACAGCTTTTTGAAGTAGGTAATATTATTCCTATTTTCTAGTAGAAGAAACAGATTCTGAGAGGTTACAACATTTTCTGTAAAACTCCGAAACCCATGTTCATTTCCATTGTCTCATGTGATTGCTTTCCATACTGTGTTTTTAGTCTCACTGACAACATGGATCACTTTGTTTTGCTCTTATAGTCCATAGATCTTGCATGTAAGAGTGAAATGTATTGCCATCATACATTCATTGTAATCGCTGCCCTCCATTTATAATACCTGAGACTGAACCCAGTGAGGGAAATTTTGAAGGTAAAATTTGCATGCCATGTCTGTCTTTCAAAGAAATTTTCAATATGTATGGATAATACATATTAGGAATATATGCCTAAGAATACCAAAACTTCTGAGTTCTTTTTTGATAACCACATCAAAGACAATTCTTGAGGTTTAGAAAGACAAAAATATTCCTTGGAAAAACAAAAGAAAATTAGCAAAAATTAGTCCAAACACAAATACCACAAGAAAAACTATATTCCCATAAGTATATGTTAATAAATTTAGCAACAAAAATATACAGTGCTCCATGATGTGACTCATTAAAAATGAATTTAACTAGATGGTGGCAGAATATGAGTGCATGCACAATAGTTACAGTAAATGTGCAAGTGTACTCTTTCTTTTAGACCAAGTATTAGGGAAGAAAATTGCATACTTGATGTCTGGCGGTTTCTAGAATGCTGTTTTTGTTTACGGGTTGGGCAAATGCCAGTGGTTTCAACAAAATAAGAATAGAAATCATACATTATTGTGAAGTTATTTTAGAACAACAGATGCAAGGCAGGTCATGGAATGTTTTTGTGACTGTTGGGCAGAGAAATAGAGCCAGACCCTATGAAATTCTTGAAGGATCGAGGGTGCAATTTTTATTTTGATATCAATAGAATTAATATTGTGAATGCCTCTCCTGATGCACATATTTTACAAAAATATCAGATTACTGGAATATTTTATCTGAATGGGTAATTGAAAACTGAATAAGTTTTTTCCAGATGGAAATGGAAGTTGTTTGTTTCAAAGAAGTTGGAACGATGCTAAAATCTATAAATCTATTTTTTTTCCCTTTTGACCTTTTTTTTTTTTTAAGCGATATTCTCACAGAATTTGTGGGTGGCATTTTAACTTCATAAGAGTAGCTCTTTAATTCATTTTAACTATGCCTCAGTAAGACCTTCTGAGTATTTGGTAATATGTACATATTTCATCATCATAAGCACCAAGGTAAAGTAGTTGTAGGCTGTGGAAAGGGATGAGTCACAAAACTTATTTCCAAAAGTATGTTCCATTGATTTCCAACCCATGGTATGCATTTGAAAGGACCACCTTACGGGAAAATTTACAGAAGTTAAATGGATACGAGATGTTCACAACATGAAGGACTTGGGTCATCAGAAGGTCTTCGTGTAGAGTTGAGATACCTCATGGTTATCTTATGGTCCAAACAATGTGTTACTGACCTGGTTGTTTATTGAGAAGCTATTGCCTAAGAGCGTTTAATTCATTTCTTGAGTAATCCATTTACTATAATCGTTGCCTTCCAGAGGAGAGACCTGAAGGTTAAAATGTAACATGAAATTTTTATCTTTCAAAGGAAATTCCAGATATGTGTGGTTATTACAATCTCTCTTATTTGTAACACAATATCTGAACCATTCTGTTGTCTTTCTTAACGCTACCCCAAAATACGACATTAAAAATTTTTATATGTGATGGTTTAATTTTCATTGTGGCCTCTAAGTGTTCCATGTATTTCCCGGCTGGGTTACCCCTGGTAAATGGACATTTTTTTTTTCTTCTCCGGTATCTGCTTGTGTCTTTTTGGCTTAACTGTGGTCAAGGCGGTAAAGGGCAGTGTTGTGCTACCCAGTTGGTTTAGGTCAGGCCAAGGGTGTTCATGCCTTAATTCATTCCAGCCCATTTCCAAAACCACCAGAGTGATTGTTCTAAAACATAAATGTGAGTAAACCATTGATCTTATTACAGTTTTTCAAAAACCTTTAGGCAGTCCTTTCCACAGGGTATAAAAACTTCAGGATCTGGTTTATTGATCTAGGCTTATCTCTGGTGTCCTGAAGAATTAGCCTTGACCATGCTGAGATACCACTGCCATTAAAAGTACCTTCCCAGGCTTCCCTGGTGGCACAGTGGTTGAGAGTCTGCCTGCCGATGCAGGGGACACGGGTTCGTGCCCCGGTCCGAGAAGATCCCACATGCCATGGAGCGGCTGGGCCCGTGAGCCATGGCCGCTGAGCCTGCGCGTCCGGAGCCTGTGCTCCACAATGGGAGAGGCCACAACAGTGAGAGGCCCGCGTACCACAAAAAAAAAAGTACCTTCCCTATGCCACAGGGACCTGAGAGAACTTAGCAATCTCCACCAATTTCTTCTCCTTCTGGGGTTACTTTCAGTGAGAGATGCCCACAAGAGGTTTGATTGGGCCCTGATTTGCTACCAAACTTATGGAGTTCTTTCACTTGATGACAGGATTCTGCCCTTCCCAAGGTCACGTATGCCATCAAATTTACTGAGCCTGGATGGGTTCTAGTACCAGCCACAGTGGACCTGCAGCCATCCCTCCCCTCTGACACTCACACTCACCAGTGGAATCTGGTCAACCTTCCAGGCACTTGTCCATATGATACATTTCTCTCTCAGGGATGCTATTATCCCTGTTCAGGATTTTGACTTCCCTTTAGAAAGTCAGATAAGTATAAAATCCCAACTGTAAATATGGTTCAGGTTGCTTTATGTACTCAGAAGCTCATCAGCCACCATGTAAATTAGTGAATGCAGAACAGTATACATGGAGAAAGGGGTGTACCTGGCACCACATGACTCTGCATAGCTCCCTTGTATCACACAACACATTACATTAAAATTACTAATTGCTCATGAAATCACTGCCAAGACCAATATTATGAAATTTTTCCTTGTTTTCCTGTAGGAATTTTCCAGTTTCAGGCCTTATGTTTAATCCACGTTGAGTTGATTTTCCTGAGTATGGTGTAAGATAAGTGTGAAATTCCATTCTTTTGCATGTGGATATCCTGTTTTCCCAACTCCATTTCTTTTTCTTTTTTTTTTTTTTTTTTGTGGTATGTGGGCCTCTCACTGTTGTGGCCTCTCCTGCCGCGGAGCACAGGCTCCGGACGCGCAGGCCCAGCGGCCACGGCTCACGGGCCCAACTGCTCCACGGCACGTGGGATCCTCCCGGACTGGGGCACGAACCCACATCCCCTGCATCAGCAGGCGGACCCTCAACCACTGTGCCACCAGGGAAGCCCCCCAACTCCATTTCTTGAAGAGACAATCCTCTTCTCATTGTATATTCTTGGCTCCCTTGTTGAGGATCAGTTGACTGAATATGTGTGGATTTATTTTTGGGCTCTCTATTTTGTCCCATTGGTATATAGTATGTTTGTCTTTATGGTAGTACCAAACTGTTCTAATTACTGTAACTTTGTAATGTGTTTTGAAATTAGGAAGTGCAATGTCTCTAGCTATACCAAAGCACAGGCAACAGAAGGGAAAATAGACAAATGGGAATACATCAAGCTAAAAAGCTTTTGCATATCAAAGGAAACTCAACTGAATAAAAAGGCAACTGATAGAATGGGAGAAAATATTTGCAAACCATATGTCGGATAAAGGGTTACTTTCCAAAATATATAAGGAACCCTTACAACTCAATAGAAAACAAACAAATAACTTGGTGAAAAAAATGGGCTAAGGGCTTGAATAGACATTTTTCCAAAGAAGACATGCAAATGGCCAGCAGGTATATGAAAAGATGCTCAATGTCACTAATCACCAGAGAAACACAAATAAAAACTACAATGAGATATCACTTCATGCCTTTTAGTACTGTTATTATATACAAAGACTTGCTGTCTTTATATATACATAGACAGCAAGAGTTGGCGAGGATGTGGAGAAATTGGAACCCTTATACATTGTTTGAAATGCAATGATGTAGCTCCTAAGGAAAACAGTATGGAGGTTCCTCAAAAAATTAAAAATAGAACTACTATACGATTCAGCAGTCCAACTTCTGCTTATTTATCCAACAGAAATGAAATCAGAATCTTAAAGTGATATTAGCACTTCCATGTTCATTGCAGCGCTACTGATGATAGCCAAATGTGGAAACAACCTAAGTGTCCGTCAGCAGATGAATGGATAAAGAAACTGTGGTATGTACATACAATGGAATATGGAATATTATTTTAAAAAGAAGGAAACCCTGTAATATATGACAACATGGATGAACTTTGAGAACATTATGCTAGGTTGAATAAGTCAGTCACAGAAATACGAATACTGCATACTTCCACATATATGAGGTATTTAAAATAGTCAAACTCAAAGAAGAGAGAGTAGAATGGTGGTTTTCAGGGCCTGGTGGATTGGGAAATGAAGAGATATTAATCAAAGTGGACAAATTTCTGTTGTGCAAGATGAATAAATTCTAGAGATCTACTGTACAACATTGTACCTATGGTTAACAATACTGTATTGTACACTTAAAAATTTGAGAAGATGGTAGATTTCATGTTAAGTGTTCTTACCACAATAAAATTTAAAACCCCCCCAAAACCCCCAAAATGTCTGTTGTCTTTCTCTTCCTCAACGATGTAGTCTTTGAGAGCAGGAAGTGTGTGAAATTCATTTTTGTATTCCTGGGGTTTAGCACAGTCCATGGCACAACAGTAATTGTCTGTGGAGGGTAACATACAGAGGAGTTGAGCTGCATCAGTAGATAAAGATGGAAGCTCTTAAAGGGGAGCTGTCAAGGTGGAGGGAGAGTTCTTTGTGCCTCTGAGAATGATGCTTCAAGACATTTATTTTCTGGTTCATTTCTCAGAACAAAGTGAAGAAATAATTTATGGTGTATAGACCCATTCTTAGTGGTCAGAGTGTGCATAAAAGTTTAGTATTTTTATTCCCACTCTTTGTACTGGACCTGTTCAGTGGCAATAAGCAAGGACATCCTTGGAAATGGTGTTTGCCTATGAACCTTCTATTAGTGCCTGTTGCTTTTGGCCATATTATAAGAAAATGGGCATGACTGAATTTATCAAATCTCTATAAGCTGACCGATCTCTGTTTGGTGTATATTGGATCAAGAGAGATTCATGTGTTACGCAATGAACATAGAATAAAGATACTTTAAAAAGTACTAGTTATGTTAATGTCAGAGATGAGCAAACTGGAAACAATAAATGCACGCACTCTGTGCCTTTGTCTTCATGTAAGAATTGGATTGTCAATAATCTTAATGAAAATAAAAGTACAGTACACTGAAAATCAGTTGACAGAAACATAAATAATGCCATAATTACAAATAAATGTTAAAAAATAAGTTTAAAGTTTTAAACATATAGGTCAGGTTACATATGGAAAAACATAAACAAATAGACTTCATTGCTTCACTGGCTATAATTATTTCCAGTCAATTAGCTTATAAATTCCAGATTCTTTTTTATTTTACAGCATTATATGATGTGAATGAATACCTGTTTTTTGCAGAAGGAAAAGAGTACATTGTGTGTATTGGTGTAAAGATATAAGCATCTCTCTGTAATTTGTCTGTGTGCTGTTTTTTGCTAGCCATATAATTTAGCTTTGATAAATAACACATGAGAGAGTTGGCCCTGCTGGCTGACCACCTCCAAAGAAGATGCCTAAAAGACTCTCTATAATATTTGCATAGGAGTTGGGTCAGTGACCACAAGAAAATGGCCACTCCAGAGTAAATATACAAGCAGAAGGCCAGTGGTGGTCACAGTCAGTAGAGAAAAGGCAAGTCAAACTATAGATGAGAGAGACTAAAATATATTTGAACAGTGAGTAGGGAGCCCCAGTCAGCTTCTAGAATCAGCGCTTCAGAAGGGAGAGAGTGGTCCACCTACTGAGCTTGCTTTATTTACCACCAGAAACCATTTTCTTCATTTCTGATTTAAAACTGTGTTAAAGTTATAATGTAAAAAAGAACAAGGAATTGGCCCTGCACCCAAAGCTTTGTTTTCCTAATTTGCTAAGTTTTCTTTGGCTTTGGAGCTATCACTTAATTTCCTCATCAGCAAAAATGGAATAATAATTCTAATTTAGATAACAACTCTAAATTTTAGAGTTGAAAGATAAAATCAGGTCATGTAGGTGAAAATACCCAGCATGGTAGCTGGAGTGTCCACCACTGTTTTCTTGCCTCCATCCATCCATGCATGTGTCTTTCCATCCAACATATCTTCATTGCATGACCATTTGTACCAGGTTGATTCCAAACTACACAACTGATGCTCTTGATTCTGAGATTCCAAACTACACAACTCTACAGGGATACAGTTTCCACTCAAATCTCCTAATTCTCGTTGTTGTGAATACCAAGCCTGTACGAGATAATTCATATTTTTCAGCCAGACACATATATGCAGCATCCCAAACATGATCACAAACTCCTGCCTCCTAAATCTTTGCATATGACACCTGATCCATTCCCATGGTCCTCCTCACTCTTCTCTTTGACTTTTTCTAACTTTTCATTGAAAACTCATTCCTAATCTCCACTCTTTTATGGGGTCTTTTCAGACTAATTCTACCTAATTCAGTTACTGTTGTCATTTTGACAACTACCTAGAAATTTGTACGTCATTGTGTGCAACTCTAAACAGCAGTGCATGTCTAACATGTTTTTGGCCATTTGAAATGTTTTCATATTACATTTTATGTGGTGATGTAAAATATTTTTTTCTTTGGACTCCCGAGCCCTAATAGCTACTCTCAAATCAATGGGTATTTCAAAAGGATGATTGGTCATCCATTGATCTTCCTCCACCCTGATCTTTATTTTCATCGTGAGATATTTCTTCATACTCTTAATTTAGAGTAGTTTCAGTGTTTTCACCTTACTGTCCAAACATCCACCTCTATTCGTCAACATATTTTGCCTCAGTGCTCTCTCCAGTCTTTACCTGAAGCCCATGGCTTGAATTTAGCTTCCAACACAGAATCCTCAGCAGTTCTTGGTCTTGTCGATCATTGTGGTACAATAAATGGCCTACCATCAGTTAATTTTTTTTACATGTGAAATATTTAATGATAAATTTTAATTCAAAATGATGGCATAGAATGATCTACTTATTAAAAATAATGTCAGTTCTTAAGCCTCTAGCTTCACATTCCAAGTATATATATGATGAGATATAACTTGTGGCCAACTTAATGGTTTGGGATAAAAGTCACAATTTAAGAAGATAAAAACTATATGACTATGCCTTGTGACATATTAGGATTTACTACTTATAAGTAGTAAACATGCCTTTCCATTATCTAGGTCAAAGTACATAGTCAGGATAGTTTATTAAATCAGAAAAAAATTCCTCATATAAACCCCACTGTTGTATTCATTGATCTAGAGAATCTGTTTATAAGCCATCATTTCTGACATGATCTCCAAAAGAATTAAAGGAGGATCCAGTGAACACTGAAATTTTTTTGTGTTTGAAACATGTGATGTGATGGAAACTAATAAAAATCTGATGGGCTTCAACAGAAGAAATGTGGGGTTCCTAATACTTAAAAGCTCCTAAAAGAGAGATGAGGGAGTGTAAAGCAATTATACTCCAATAAAGATGTTAAAAAAAAAAGAGAGAGAGAGAGATGAAGGAGGAAAAATAAGAAGAGTTTATGTAAATCCATGGAGTTGGTCAACAGAAGCACAGTCACAGTGGCTGGAATATAGTGATGAAGCAAACACAGGGCCAGTCTCTCCCAGGAAACACATGCACAGCCATCAAAAGGCAGAATTTGCCTTTTAAGCAAATGTGATAACAGGCAGAACAAACAAGGAACTGACAGCTAATTAAGAAACCTCTTGGGTAAAGCTTTTTGGAATGTTCAGATACCTGAATAATTCTCTAAGCAAACCCATAAGAAATTAGGAGGCAAAAAATTAGGAAGGAAAAGGAAAGTCAACTTACTTTTAGCAATAAAAGTATAGTTAAAATGTTTCCTAAATTCCACTTTTCATATTTACTTTATACACATCTAGGTGATTCATCTGAGGAAAACAGATTTAATCTAATATTATTGCAATGGAACATTCTATTATCTGGCAATGTCATTTTAAAAACATATATAGTGAATTACATTAGGCTACATTCAATACCATCTGAAACTCAGTTCCATGAAATTAATTTGATTTTTTCAAACTGGTCAGAATACATAGCAACAGCAATATGTGTTTCCTTTTATTATCATGAACTTTTTACATAGCAGGCCTCCCATTTGCTTGGCTTTGAAAGGATGCATAAGCAAGATACAAAGCAGCCAGAGCCTCATTTTTGTCCCCTTGAGTTTCTTTATGCCTTGGAAGTTGTTGGTTGATTTAAGACCTGAAGTTGGTCTGTGAGAGCCAATTCTGGCTCATTCATAGTCTGGGACATGATTTACCTCCTGACCCTTTGTCTCCCCCAGAGCCTAACATGCCTTGGCTTCCTACACTTTTGTGATTCAAACCAGACAACTTGGGTATGAACATCTGACTCAGAAAATTGCTTAATTAACACAAAAGTGCTGGTAAAATTGACCAATGCTGCTTTTCTGAGTATTTGCAACATATTGAATTCATCTTGTACATGTTTTTAGCAGCTTGAGCTTGGGGCAAATACAGTTCTCCATTCTTCCCTTCCATACCACTGCTTAGGCAAAACCCCTTTGGCACTATCTTTCATTCTTCCCAAGGAAGGGTGACGTCATTGTAAGGTCTCGTTGGTTAGGGCTACTTATAGGATATTAACTTTTATTCTTTCCTCCTGATATTTTCTTTTTACTAAGGGCTGAACATTATCTACACAGCTCCCCTATTACTCCTTTTCTCTCTCTGGTTTCTTGTTCTATGACTTCATTCCTTCTCATTCTCCCATTGCTACTTGATTGGCAAGTTCACTCCTTTTGACTTATTCATATGTCTTCCTAGACTTATTCATATGTCTTCCTATACACCAAGATTAGGTGGTACAATGGTGAACAAGACATACACCTGTTACTCTCAAGGAGTTTACAATCTTATAAGGGAGAGATAAAGGTAGACAGGAAATTACATATATGGTAAGTGCCACAGTTGTAAATACAGGGTAGGAACACATATGCGTGGCTGCAAGAATTAGCAAAAACCAATGCCATTGCTTTGTGTGAGAAAATAAAGTGAGTCAATAAGATTACTTCTCTCAAGAATTTGAACCAGGAATACTGAATTAGCCAATTAGCAGTAGGAATTTAATCAGAAAGGTCATGAAAAAAGAATAATTCAGGCTTATCGTGAGGTAGCAGAAAATATAAGAAACAAAGGACACTAGTGAGGAAAATTAGAACGGGCACCACAAAAAGAGAATCAGAGCACAAGAGACCATGCATCTCCTCCTAAGAGTTGTAATTGCTGGAAGGACTGTGGTGATGGTGGATGCATGGGAAGGGAAGAGCCGTAGCAGTCATGCATCTTGAAATTGTAATCTTTGAAGATATATTGATTCCGTGTTTCAGAGGATGAAGTCGGAGATAAAAGAACATAGCAGTTATCAGCATTGCATCTACAATGATATGGCTATATCATGTGACCTTTGGCAAACTGACTGTTTTAATACTTATGCTCTCCTCTATAACCTGGAGGAAATAATAATGCTGAACTCTTAATGTTATTTTAAGGATTAGATGAGATATTACATGTAAAGTGCTTAGCATAGTTCCTTGTGCATCATACATTCTAAAAATATTACCTGTTATTATTTTGTTCTGCCTCAACATACTAAAAAGTATTTAAATCGGTGTTTTTCAAATTGTGGGTTGCAATCATGAGGGCATAAAATAATAAATTTAGCAATTAAAAGAAAGAAGTAAAATACAGTATATGAGAAGCATTTTCTATAGTAAAGGTATTATTTGCAAAAACATTTTTCAGCCACATGCCACACATGCGTGTGTGTATTGTGTGTGTATTTGTACAGGATCACGCTCATAAATATATAGAGACCACTGCACTATATGAATGCCAGATGGATAATAGATTGGATTATGATTTATGCAATTAATTGGTTTGCCAACTCTAGCTCTGAGAAGGGGATGCCAGTCTATCCATTAGTGAAACCAAGGCCATGTGCAGAGTTGCTACAGACTTCAGTGTTTGCATGTGTATGCCTGAGTGCAAATAACAGTGGTCAATAACTTTGCACCTCCTGGTATAAGGGTTTTGGGATCTCAAAGCTTGCAATTCCTTCAGTCTTAGAGAATTTTAGTATCTTTGCTGGGATCCCTACTATGCGGACACTCTTCCCTATCCTTAGGATAAAGAATGATAGATTTATTAAAAAGTGTCTATTCCTGCTCTTCTATAATCACATGTAACAACACAGAGGGCATCAGTAGTGAAACCCTAAAGCTCTAAATCAAGCACATCATTGATTTATCAGAGTGAAATACAGACATATGCAGATATGAATTACTCAGATAAAAGATTATCCAAGTACTCAACTCAGAAAGATAGTTGGGAAAGCACCCTAGTCACATAGCCTGTAAGTAAAAACAGAGATCCTGAGATAAAGATAGGAAATGTGTGAATTGTGGAGAACATATACTTTAAAGGGTGCCTAAGAATGTACACCTTAAAGGATAGATAAAATTTCATGGAATAAAAGTGATAATACTGCAAGAAGAAGCATAATTATAGCCTGGAATCATCAGTACTAAACAACATTAGGAAAACCTAGGAGTAGAGGCACTTGGAAAGGGGGGTAAATAAAAGTATTATAAACGTCTCATCATGTTGGGTTGGAGATATGGGAAAGCATTTCGACCACTGGAAGAAAGATACCTTTGCTGGAGACGTAAGGTTGGCTGTAGTTAGCATATGGATGGTAATTGAGCCAATATACACGGCTTTCCTCTCATAGGTAGGATACCCTTACTCTTCCATTTTTCCTTCTATTTTACCAGCAGTCCTTTGGATCTCTTTTGTTCTCTAACTATTGATACATTCACAGTCTTCTTGATTTCACCTAATCTCATTACATTAAAAAACGTTTATACACTGAAAACTCTGACATTTATGTATCCTCCTCTGCCTACTGCCCTGAACTCCAAATTCTCAGCCCTTCCCCCGCCCCTCATCTGCTCCACCCACAGACTTCTCTAACGCAATTACCAGGAACTCTATCATTCTGGTTGCTCAGGCCAAAAATCTTAGTCATCTGGACTGTCTTCTATTACAACCCACCTCCAATCTAACAGTAAACCTAGATTGGTCCATCTTCAAAATACGTACAAAATACAACCAGTTGTCATACATATATTCCTTCACTCTCACCTGCGTTCCTTCAATAGCCTCCTAACTGGTCTCGCGTTTTGTTCGCGTGTCCCTTATTCTCAACATGGCAGTCAGAATAACCCTTCTAAAACTCAGGTCAGATCATATAACTTCACAGGAAACCCTCCAGTGGTTATTCACATCAACAAGAGTAAAAGCCAGATTTTTTAGTGGCTATACTACCCTACGCATTATGCTCTTTTTAAACTATTAGAATGTATCATCTATAACTCTGTCCTTTGCTCTCCAACACCCACTTCCTGGAAGTTTCTACCTATAGATGTTTTGATGGCTCAAATATTCCCTCGTCCCTTTCAGATCTCTTCACAAATGCTACCCTCCCAGTGGCTGACTTTGACCACACTACTTAAAATTGCATTTCTGTGATCCCAATCCTCCTTTCTTGCTTCATTTTTCTTCACTAGAGTTATTACCACTTCTTCACTAGGTTACAGGGAGTCCTGCAACCTCAACTAGAATGAAAGCACCAGGGATTTTTTTGTTGGTTTTGCTCCCCACTGTATCCTTAGTTCTTAGCACAGAGCAGTACCTGGCACATAGAAGGAACTCACAAAATAATTCTTGAATGAGTGATAGCAAGTTAAAGATTAATATCTGTGTAGAAAAAGAGTTCTTGCAAATTCATAATAAGAAGACAACTCAATAGAAAAAGGAACAAAGAATATTATTCCAATACTACTAAAGCTCTGATCCCATTCAGGACGTGCTGGATCCAGCTGAAGAGCTGCACCTTCCCCTGAAGCTGGAGTATCCTTGTGATGTGGTCTTGGCCAAGGAGGCATAAGCATAGATTGCTATGTGGGCTTCTTAAAAAGTGCTTTTGCCTACTGCACTTCACTTTCTTCTCTGATTAACTGGAGCTCTGCAGCCACCTGTGAGCCTGGGGATGAGTTCATTTCCCAAGGAAGGATGAGGAGAGAACTCAAAGCAGCTCAGGTCCCTTATGGTCTTAGAGATTCACTGCACCAGGGCTGGACTGCTCACCTCTGCACTTATTTTTATATGAAGGAAAAATAAATCCTTGCTACATTACTGTTATTTGGGCTTTCTGTTAAAGGCAGCCCAATTTAATCCCTAACTGATACAAACATGAATAAATAATTGAATGAAACATGAATACCTAAATGAGAAATAAATATTTGGCAAGAAGTTCTATCACTTTAATATTCACTAAAAAGTGAAATTAAAGGAACAGAACATATCACTTTATACCCATCACAGAGGCAAAAAATTAAAGCAAAAATAGCACAAGATTAAGGGCTATGAAACCAGATACCCTGGGTTTAAATCCCTGTTTTTCCATTGACAAACTGTGTATCCTTGGGGAAATTCCTTAACCCCACAGAGTCTCTATTTAATGAACTAATAAATTTAGAAAGCTTAGAATTATGCCTGGAATATACTTTTTTTTTTTTTTTTTTTTTTTTTTTTGCGGTACGCGGGCCTCTCACTGTTGTGGCCTCTCCCATTGTGGAGCGCAGGCTCCGGACGCGCAGGCTCAGCGGCCATGGCTCACGGGCCCAGCCGCTCCGCGGCATATGGGATCTTCCCAGACCGGGGCACGAACCCGTGTCCCCTGCATCGGCAGGCGGACTCTCAACCACTGCGCCACCAGGGAAGCCCTGGAATATACTATTTTAAGTATTTCTATCTAAATCTCTACTCAGGAGGGGCTTCAAAATAAAGGGCATTGTAACACATTTCTGATAAATCAGAACAATTTGGAAAATCAATCTGGTGATGACATCTTTAAAAATAAAAATATGCATATAGAACCTCCAAACCAGCATTACCGTTCCTAGAAATCTATTCCATAGGAATAAAAGACCCAATGTGTAAGGATATATGTACAAGGGTAATTACTTTGTAGCGGTATTTGAGGCAGCAAGAAACAAATAGGCTGGCCCTGCCCCAAACACCCAAACTGGAAATAAAGTGAATGCCTATCACTAGAGAGGTGCTGAATAACTTGTGCTACATTTTTATGATGAGATACTATGCAGCCATTAGAAAGTAAATTCGATGTATGTGTATCAGTTAACTTGAAGAAATTTTTGCTATGTACTATTGTGTGGGGGTGAGAAGGTTTCAAAACACCTGTATAATATACACATGTATCTTTGTAAGCAATTACATGAACATGAAGACTTGTAAGAAGGGTTCAGACCAGGTAACATCACCTACCACAGTGGGGTGCGTTGTCATTTTAGAGGAGTGGGAGAGGAAAGAAGAAAAATAAACTGCATTTAAACAAGATGATCATAATGGAATATGATGTCATGTATGTGAAATTATAGATCTGAGCATACTCAGCCATGTAAACTGAAGCATGAAAAGGTGTTTCCAAAATGTTAGTGGTGGCCAACTCAGGGGGTAGGGTTTCAGGTTATTTTTACCTTCTTCTTTATTCTTTATTTGTTGTCTGCTTAAAAAAATACTGTGTATTTTATATAATCAAAAACAGTTTTATCAATGAAAAATTAAAAAAAAAAAAAACCTAGGAATAAACCTACCCAAGGAGGTAAATGACCTGTACTCAGAAAACTATAAGACACTGATGAAAGATATCAAAGCTGACACAAACAGATGGAGAGATATACCATGTTCTTGGATTGGAAGAATCAATATTGTGAAAATGACTATACTACCCAAAGCAATCTACAGAGTCAATGCAACCCCTATCAAATTACCAATGGCATCTTTTACAGAACTAGAACAAAAAAATCTTAAAATTTGTATGGAGACACAAAAGACCTTGACTAGCCAAAGCAATCTTGAGGGAAAAAAGCAGAGCTGGAGGAATCAGACTCCCTGACTTCAAACTATACTACAGAGCTACAGTCATCAAGACAATATGGTAGTGACACAAAAACAGAAATATAGATCAATGGAACAGCATAGAAAGCCCAGAGATAAACCCATGCACCTATGGTCAACTAGTCTATGACAAAGGAGGCAAGGATATACAATGGAGTAAAAACAGTCTCTTCAATAAGTGGTGCTGGGAAAACTGGACAGCTACATGAAAAAGAATGAAATTAGAACATTCCCTAACACCATACAGAAAAGTAAACTCAAAATGGATTAAAGACCTAAACAGAAGACTGGACATTATAAAACTCCTAGAGGAAAACATAGGAAGAACACTCTTTGACATAAATCACAGCATAATCTTTTTTTGATTCACCTCCTAGAGTAATGGAAATAAAAACAAAAATAAACAAATGGGACCTAATGAAACTTAAAAGCTTTTGAACAGCAAAGCAGACCAT
Organism: Delphinapterus leucas; assembly: GCF_059928025.1. Lineage (NCBI taxonomy): Eukaryota > Metazoa > Chordata > Mammalia > Artiodactyla > Monodontidae > Delphinapterus > Delphinapterus leucas. The sequence goes on along the minus strand of NC_143136.1, from coordinate 37,124,962 downwards.
AAACAAGACAAAAAGACAACTCATAATGGGAGAAAATATTTGCAAATGAATCAATGAACAAAGAACTAATCTCCAAAATATATAAACAGCTCATGCAGCTCAATATTAAAAAAACAAAAAACCCAATCAAAAAGTGGGCAGAAGACCTAAATAGACATATCTCCAAAGAACACATACAAATGGCCAAGAGGACATGAAAAGCTGCTCAACATCACTAATTATTAGAGAAATGCAAATCAAAACTACAGTGAGGTATCACCTCACACCAGTTAGAATGGGCATCATCAGAAAATCTACAAACAACAAATGCTGGAGAGGGTGTGGAGAAAAGGGAACCCTCTTGCACTGTTGGTGGGAATGTAAATTGATACAGCCACTATGGAGAACAGTATGGAGGTTCCTTAAAAAACTAAAAATAGACCCAACAATCCCACTACTGGGCATATACCCAGAGAAAACATGCACATAACTTTGAACATAATTCAAAAAGACACATGCACCCCAATATTCATTGCAGCACTATTTACAATAGCCAGGTCATGGAAGCAACCTAAATGCCCATTGACAGACGAATGGATAAAGAAGATGTGATATATATATGTACAATGGGATATTACTCAGCCATAAAAAGGAATGAAATTGGGTCATTTGCAGAGATGTGGATGGACCTAGAGACTGCCATACAGAGTGAAGTAAGTCAGAAAGAGAAAAACAAATATCATATATTAACATATATATGTGGAATCTAGAAAAATGGTACAGATGAACCAGTTTGCAAGGCAGAAATAGACACACAGATGTGGAGAACAAACGTATGGACACCAAGGGGGGAAAGCAGGGCGTGATGGTCGTGGTGCTGGTGGGATGAATTGTGAGATTGGGATTGACATGTATACACTAATATGTATAAAATAGATAACTAATGAGAACCTGCTGTATAAAAACAATTAAAGTCAAAAAAATACAAACACAAAAACAAAAAAAATTAGAAAAATGTAGCTGAATGTGTCTATAAGGCAGAGCAAATTCACATTTGAACTAATATTAAAAGAAAAAAATAAATATCCTTGGCCCTCAAAAAAAAAAAAGAGAGAAGTAAGGCAGTCAAGAGGTAGCTTGTACAGACTTTTGTTTTTTTTGAGATTCTTTGCTATAAAAGAAACAGAAGTGATGTGGAAGCTAGAGTTGAAGGTGTCATTGGGAGTTTGGTTAAAATGCAATCACCAGCATGAATTTGATGCTCAGGGTAATGACTTTGCAGAGGTGGAGAATTTGAAGATTCAGATGATAGAGGAAGTAACTGAAAGAGGAAAATTCTGGAAAAGGTAAGAAGGTATGAGAGGGTGGGATCCAGAACAAATGTAGAGGCCCTGGACTTTGGCAAGAGGAAGGACACATCCTCAATCATGAGGGTCTGGAAGCAGTGGAGAGAGGGGAGGAGGAGGGTAAGGTGCAGGGAGAAAGAAGAGACAGGAAGATTTGTAGTTGGAAAGATGGGGGAGTTCCCAGCTGATGGCTTCTATCTTCTCATGATGTTTGAGAGGTCTGAAACTTGTTGGATGTTTGAGAGGTCTGAAACTTGTTGGAAGTGGCCCAGAAGGAAATGTGATGAGAGCATCAGTGGTCATAGGGGAGAGAGTGAACTCACTAGAGAAACGAAGAACTGCCTGGCAGAGAGCAACCCCCTGTATACTGTGTGTCCCCTGTTTCCTGGACTCTGCCTTTATGTTCTGGCTATGCTGGACCAACAAAAGGTATCAGGATCTGCTCCAAGTGGTGGGAAGTGTGAATCCATTTTGGATGTGAGCGAAAACAAGGATTCCTCCATGGTGCAGAAACATGGATACCACAGCACTTCCTATGTAATAGTTTAGCACCAACATACTATGGTATGTGCTACAGTAGAAGCCCTCAGGAAATAGAAGCAAACATGGTTACTGTTACAGGGAAAAAAAAAACCCACAATTGAGAAATATTTATTGAACACCTTTATTTTTTATATGTAGAACTGTGGGAAATAAAAACTTTTAAGATACAGAACTCTGCTCATCAGAAATCACATGAGAACACACTACTATATATAAAATAGATAAACAACAAGGATCTACTGTATAGCACAGGGAACTATATCCCAAATCTTGTAATAACCTATAATGGAAAAGAATCTGAAAAAGAATAGACATATATATTATAACTGAATCACCTTGTTGTACACCTGAATCATTGTAAATCAACTATACTTCAACAAAAGAATAAAATAATAATAAAAATTTTTAAAAATCATATGAGACAATTAGAAAATAATCAGGTGGAGAAATAACTTGACTCATCTGAGATTACTTTTTTCATTATACCTCTGATTCCAAGGGGGAAGCAGTAATGGTACAAGTCTAGGGTAGGAGTGGTTAAAAGAAATCTGTCATCCAGCCTTATCCTAGAATATAAGACAATTGTTGAGTCTGCATCTATGCTCTATGTGCTTTGCTGATTCTCATCCACATAAAGTTATAAAGACTTAGATCTGAGTTCAAGAAGGGACCTAACTGGTTTCTTCGAACCTACTGGAAAGGGCTATTCACCTGGCTTATCCTATACCTCTAATGTGTTACATCTCCAAAGAAGGCCAGATATTTTTCTTCCTAGTAATTGTCTACCTTGTTCTGCTAATACCAGTTTTTCTTTTGCCTCTTCACACTATACCATACCCAAAGTGTTTTTTATTGTATTACACAAATTTTATTTTCTCTCAGTGTTAAATATGTGTGCTTTTGCTATTGTTGCCCAAACCAGGAGTATGCTAGTATCATCTCTCTCTTTCTAGTAGATAGTTCTTTAACCGTAGAAAACTCTTCATTTTCAGCTTCCCAGAGACTCTAACAAGGGTCTATTCTGCTTTCTGAACCTTTCTGGGTTGTAACAATGTGCGCCATATGGCCTCAACAAACACTTCTTTGCAAAGCCTAATTTTTTTTGCAGCCAGCTTTCCCTTTTGAATGTATGTACTTGATGTGATTTTGCATATGCTTCTTTTATATAATGATCCAGATTCTTTGCTCTTCTGTTATATTTTTTCACCATTGCTTCAAGGTCTTTAGCGTAAGCAAAATATGACAGTGTCACCTACATATTTGAGGTGTCTCTGGTCCTTGAGTCCTTTTTCTTTATCTGTAGAAACCTTGAAAGTTTTCTCAAGGAAGGAGGTGAAGAGTCTTAGTGAGATACCACCTATTAATTCTACACTACAAGCTGACCTTTACCACCCAATTTTCGAGTTAAATGTGACTCTGTCATTTGAGAAAATATGTTTAGGGCACTTACCATGTGAGTCTTCTGTTGCCTCTCTTGCAAGGCTTCCAACAAAGCATCAGTTCCCATTAAGTCAAAAATTTTTTCCGAGTCCCACAAAAGCCATACAAAGTGACTTGTTTATTGTCTTTTGTTCAGCCTGCTCTGCAGTTTGAAAGGAAATAAAAAATAATGCCCAATTTAACTACCCATACATGCTGGGTTACATCAATTGTTACATGTTGTTTATTGTCTATAAAAGAGGTGTATCTCTAATCGAACTTTTGGGCCACAGATAATATTAATCAAATGATTATTTAAGAAGCAACAATCTTAAATGAAGAAATGTCGACTAAGGGAATGGCCGTACTTTCAAATTGATTCAACCAACACTGTCACCCAATTCAAAGTGCAAGCATGGCAAAACAGAAAATAATAAATAGAAGCTAGGTAAGTATCAGGAACACTATACAGACCCACAAAATGTAGGTACAGCTCATATCCAGGCAGACTGCATACACAGTCTCATACATTTAAGTTCAGAGTTTCCCTCTGGGTGAGAGGATATGCCCAGAGCTGTCTTTACCATATCTTTTGTTCCCTCCCTCCCTCTGTCTTTCCTTCCTCCCTTCCTTCCTGCCTACGCTTCTCCCACTTTTCCTTCTTTCCTTCCTTACTGCCTTCCTTCCATCTTGGTAAGGATTGTGTATGAAATAGGATTCTATAACAAAAATCTGTGTATGGATGGTTCAAAATGCAATATTACAGGCAGAGGCTGTGGAAAGATGCTTTGTTATTTATGGCTGAGTAAAAAATTACTCCAAAACAGCAGGTTAAAACAAAAAATATTTATTATCTCACAGTTTCTGTGGATTAAGAACCTGAGTGCAGCTTAACTGGGAGCTTCTGACTCAATTCTCTCAGGAGGCTGTGGTCAAACTGTCAGCTGGGTTTGGGGTCTCATCTGAGACTTGGTCAGCCAGCGACAAGGGGGCAGAATCCACTATCAGTTACACTTACCTGGTCGTTGGCAGATTTTAGTCCTTCACTACATGAACCACTCCACAAGCTGTCTCATGATGTGGCAGCTGGTTTCCCCACTGTGAGTGGTCCAGGAGGGAGGGAGAAAACCCCAAATGGAAGACACAGTCTTTTTATAACCTAATATCCGGAGCGACAACCTTTCAGTTCCACCATATTCTACTCATTACAGGTGAGTCAAACAGTCCTGACCACACTCAAGGACAGGGTTGCATGATATCAGGAGGTGGGTATTATTTAAGGCTATTAAGAGGCTGCCAACCATGAGGTCCAAAGATTTCTTTTGCTTCCCACTCCTCCTTTCGCTTAAAATGGAATTTAAATTTAATTCACATATTTCCTGAAGTTAAACGCAGGAGCAGCCACTTGTTCCCATTTTAGTGCATTTGCAAATTTAGTGCCTTTCACAGAGGGATGACTTTTTCTTCCTAATCCCAACCCTGCTTCATCTCTTTTTATTAACATACTACCTATCCATCAAGTTGACCCATCCAATGTATTTCTGTTATTTATTTGCCAGTGTATCCCTGGGGTCTAGCATAATGTCTTGTGCCCAACTGATACTCAATAGATACTTGCTAAATGAATGAACTATGCCAGCTCCTTCAAGAACAATTACCAATGACCTCTTTCGATCGTGATCTTTCCTTCCATTAATCTCCTTGTGTTTTGAGATGGAGTATGGTTAGATACACCATCCCTGGAGACAGAATTCCTACAGTCATATCCTAATTCTGTCCTTTTCTGTCCTAGGGGAAGCTACTGAACCTCTCTGTGCCTCAGTTTCTTTACCTGTCAATTGTAGTTGCTCTGAGAGTTAAACTGAGATAAAACATGTAAAACTTAGAGTATTTGTGCATAGCTGACACATTATTTCCTGTTATTTTTCATTACTCAAGTATTTTTCATTACTTGATTATTTTCTTTATATTTCTCCTATGAAGTCTTGCGTTATTGTTGTTTACCAATGGATGAGGGATCCCATTGTGGTTGTTCTGAGTTATTTTTATCCCAGCAAGTAGAATATGTCAGAACAACTGCAGTGGGATCCCTCATCCATCTCCTTCCCCTACGCTGTGGTTTCCTTAAAACTGAGACCTTGTCTGATTTGTCTGAGGGTCCCCAGGGTAGGACTAACATACAGTTACGTTTTAACTTGTATTTGTTGGACTTCACACTAAGTAAGTATGAGCAGGAATGGTCACTTACCTTTTCTTCTTTTGTGAAAACTTTAATATTCTAGAGGTAACAGTGCCTTTTATAAAAATGCTCAAAAGGGCTCCCCTGGTGGCGCAGTGGTTGAGAGTCTGCCTGCCGATGCAGGGGACACGGGTTCGTGCCCTGGTCCGGGAGGATCCCACATGCCGCGGAGCGGCTGGGCCCGTGAGCCATGGCCGCTGAGCCTACGTGTCCGGAGCCTGTGCTCCGCAACGGGAGAGGCCACGGCAGTGAGAGGCCCGCGTACCACAAAAAAAAAAAAAAAAATGCTCAAAAAATTTTTGAATTGATTTGAATTAAACGGGTACATTGTCCATTTAATTCTGCCAATTCATAGTGGTTTAACACAGTGAATCCAGACCTTCTGCCATATAATATTTTAAGCTGCCACGAACACTTTTTAGACCAAGGTAGGACATGCCTCGAAGTAAATAAATGAAACAGATTCATCATGTATATCTTTGGCTTTGATTCCTTATTTTCCTTGGGACATTACCCATTTCCCTGTAATCTCAGGGACACAGCATAATGATTCTTTTTAAAGCTTTTTTTATTAACCAAAAATACATAATTATAATTCTCTTTTAGGATAGGTGATAGTGGTTGAATATTAGTGAACAGGGCAATAAACTATGAAAATGCTGCTCCAAACAGATACAAACAAGGGTGAGAATTAATGGTGTATTAATATTTTCCATAACAGTTTTCTCTGAATCTTTTTTTTTTTTTTCATGCAAGAATTACGCTTTGTAGAATGAGAGACTTGAGGGGCTGGTACATGATGTTGAGCTTGATTATGCATATAATAAGATAAAGATTTTGGGAATTCAAAGATATAACCAGGAGAGAAGCAGCATCCAATTATTTACTTTCAATGTTTTAAAATAAAAACAGAAAATGGCAGCTAAACAAAAACTAAGCTATTCATTTTATTATAAGTAAGTACACAATCTAAAGAGCCTGGTTAGATGCTGCATTTAGAAATTGCTTAGAGGTTGAATTCATTAAAATATTTCATCATTCGGTTAGTGTTGTTTGAGAAGGGAATTCAGTGAAAACTCAAACAAGAGCTGTGCCTAGGTGTTCAAGAAAATATGGGATCAAAGTTTAACAAGAGCTGTGCCTATAGGTGTTCAAGAAAACATGGGATCAAAGTTTAACAAGAGCTGTGCCTATAGGTGTTCAAGAAAACATGGGATCAAAGTTTAATAAGAGCTGTGCCTAGGTGTTCGAGAAAACATGGGATCAAAGTTTAAAATAACTCATTTAACTAAAATGTAAAGTATAAATTCCCCATTTGGAGTCGGTTTCTACCAGCTGTCTTTTAAGTATTTACAATTATAGCACCAAGAAAGCTAAAAATGAATAAAGTAGCATGATTCACTTTCTATAAGTTATTTCAAAGATTATAGACTTTCATTTGAGGTTTGTGTTAGGAACTCATTTTACTTTTTACCATTGTGAACATGTTCAGACTTACAATTAAAATTTTGAAAAATGTTGGTGACATGTGAAAATAGAAAATGGTACAATGCTGCCTATTTTTTAGCAATAGGAAAATCACATCATTAACGATTCTCATTTATACAAAAAGCACTCTAAAGTTCTACCATCAGAGTCATTCCAAGACTATTTCAGGTGAGTATACTCGGTATCATTCAAGAGTGTTCAGATAGCCTTGAATCTATTGATGACTTGGAAATCTAAAGAAGCTGAAGAAAGAAGAATGCTTAAAGCATTACAAAGAAATATGGGTGTAGGAGATTAATGCTAAATAAAACAACAAAGTAATTACCAATATAGAAAGTTAAGAGAAAGAAAAAGAAAAATATTTAAATGAAGCACCTGCAGTCTGGTCTTAAACTATAATATCAAATGAGGAACGTGTGTTTACAGTCTCTTACTCATCAATTAAAATAAAAGGCTGCTTGGGCTTCCCTGGTGGCGCAGCGTCCGCCTGCCAATGCAGGGGACACGGGTTTGTGCCCCGGTCCGGGAAGATCCCACATGCCGCGGAGCGGCTGGGCCCGTGAGCCATGGCCGCTGAGCCTGCGCGCCCGGAGCCTGTGCTCTGCAATGGGAGAGGCCACAGCAGTGAGAGGCCCACATACCGCAAAAAAAAAAAAAAAAAAAAAAAAAAAAAAAAAAGGCTGCTCCTTCTCAGGTTTCACTGTGGTACCACAATGTGCTTTTCCTATCGGAATGTACTTGCCTTGTGTCCTGTTCCCTCAGGAACCATTGCAGTGTTAGGTGGGACATTGTGGACATCAATCAATTTATTCCACTGTATTAGCATTTCAGAGAAATTAAAATATTTTTCCTTTAAAGAGATGTTTTAGAAAGGATGTTTATTCTGGAAGCTTCTAACCCTGTGACATTCAGCATTGAGGAAGACTTTCTTCACCTTTCTCTGACAATTGAGCCTGAGCTACCGAAGACTTCTTTGTCCCATAGCACTACTGGGAGACAGTAAAGTATTGGGTTTTAGAAAAATGAAATTTGAATCCTTAAAAGAGAATCCTAAGGGGAGTTCTATTGTTTTAGGAAAGTAAACTGTTAAGACACATGGGTAAAACACTGATTCATTTTATCAGTAGTCATTGACTCTGTATAATTTAGTAGAATCACTATTAGACCCTCCAGTGTTTTTTATTGGACTATTCTAAGTGGAATAATACCATTAAATACAATCAAAATTGTGTTTAAAAATAGAATATGGACTCGTTGCACTTTGTATTGTTTTTAGCTGCATTTAATTTTTGAGTACAATAAACATTTGGAGTGTGCTAAGTATGTGCAATCAGAAATAATCATATTTTTGGAGAGGCTGTTTTCATCTAAATTTCCAGGCCTATATCAGAAATGTTAAGAAACATAAAAGATGTCATGAGCTGCAAATGGAGACTAATTAAAATGGTCTTTCCTGCCAGCTGATGTTAAATTCTAAGCACTGGTATTTTTCTTTGCTTATATTTTTGGCTTTAGGTTAAAATCTGGAACCAAGACGGTGTAGAAACATCAGCCTTGTTTCAGTTAACGTTGTAGAAACAGCAAGTTTTCCTTTAATGTCCCTTGGGTTTGTAAATTTTCATGTATTAGATATCTTAAGTATCATATATAGATCAAATGATTTGAGAAGGAATGATTTGCACTCATGTAAGACTTTGCCCGCATGAGCCCAGAGGGTTTGATGACATGCTCCTTTCCTTACACTTGGAGGCTGGTAAGGTGAGCACTTGCAGCTGCTCTGATGGAAGCTTTTGGCTGCACACAGCTGTTCCTTTTAATCTTTACTGGCTCCCAGGTGCCACTGCAAAATGATGACGTTTTGATCCAAATCTCGATTTGGCCTCCAAAATCTAAAAAATTTCTAGTTATTCGTTGATGTTAGGCATCAAAGGGTCTTCTACTGCTGCAGGGAGGATAGAGAGATATTGGGAATGAGCGCAGATTTTGGAGTCATAGGTTTGGATCACTAGCTGTAAAGTGATTAACTGCTCTGAGCCTCAGTGTTTTCATCTGTAAAATGGAAATTTGGGATAATAATATGTATCTCATAGGGTTGCAGAAAGGAGTAAAGTAGGTGATGGATGAAAAATGTCGAGTCCACAACTTAGTTTATTGTAGGCACTCAATATTCCTTTTTCTCTACCGGAGTCTGAGAGCCTGGTTAACTCACTGTGAGCCCTTGGTTGGGTATCCTCATGAGTCTTTAGGCCTTTGTCTCCAGGGAGCAATATCGGTAACATTCTAAATGCTGAGTAAATTGTGATAAACTAACATTAATCCCAAGACAAAATCTGGGAGATATACATATATATGTGTGTGTATATCATATATATATATATATGGTATACATATATATAAAGAGATTTATTATAAGGTATTGGCTCATGCAGTTATGGAGGCTGAGAAGTCTCATGATCTGCCATCTGCAAGCTGAAGACCCAGAGAAGCTTGTGGTGTAGTTCTAGGGTTGGAAAATCCAATCAGTCTGAAGGCCTGTGAACCAGGATCTCCAAGGCAGGAAAAGATAAATGTTCCAGCTCTGGGAGAGAGAAAGAAAAAGAGGGAATGAAAGAGAGAGAGAAAGAGAGAGAGAGAGAGAGAATTCAACCTCCCTCTGCCTTTTTGTTCTATTCAGACCCTCAGTGGATTGATGATACCCACCCACATTGGGGAGAGTCATCTGCTTTACTCAGTTTGCCAATTCAAATGCTATTCTCTTCTGGAAATACTCTCACAAACATACCCAGAATTAATGTTTAACCAGCTCTCAGTGTCCCACAGCCCAGTCAAGTTAACACATAAAAGTAAGCATCACAGCCTCCAAGGGGCAAATGTTGTATCAATTTACATTATCATCAGCAGAGTATGAGAATGCCAAGTTTCCTAAAATGTTCACTGACACAGGATATTTTAACTAATTTTAAAAAATATGTATGGTCGTGACGGTGGAGAGAAGTGCAAATTTTTTTAGGCAAAAAATTGTATCTTGTTATTATGGCTAATCTATATGAAAGATTTTGGTTTCCATCCGTTTTTTTGAATTCACTATTAGTTTGGAAAAGATGTTTAATATCATTATTATAGTAAAATATTTTAAATTATATTCCTAGATTTCTAGGAGAAAATAGATATTGAGTTTCACTAAATATTTGTTTATCCTCTATTTAGATGTTTTCTCTCCCTTGATTTTACTTTTTAAAAACACCTATAAATATTTTCTTGTGATTAGTTTGTGTCTATTCAAACTGGAGTGCAGTAGCCATAGTCTAGTTCCTCAAGGTTCTTGTACAGTTGGGTTTTATGAAATGAAGTTTTTACTTATAAAATTTCAGCTTCATTCTCTGAATATTCAAATACATTTGTCAACTGCTTTTAGAGAAGAGACTGTGAAAGGATGATGATAAATCTGGAAATATAATTCTGATCTTTTGAAACATAAAATTGTGATACAAAGAGCAGGGGGTCCAGTGGTTCTAACTTTAAACCATACCAGAAACACCAAAGGGATGTGACAAAATACCCAAGACTTGGGCTCACCCCAGATCAACTAAGAATGTAGAGACGGGCTAAAATGTTAGTTTTTCAAACCTTTGCAGGTGATCTAATGGGCAACCGGGTTTGAAAAACAGTTAAGTGGGTGCAAATTCAAATCCAAACTCTGCCCCTACCCAGCTGTGGCATCTCTGTCAAGTTACCTAAAATACTTGGGCCTTAGAGAGGTAAGATGAGGGTAAATAGCTATTGAAATCTAAGCTCTCTACCTGTTCTACAAGAAACCAGTGCTTCCGCAGTGCACGACTGTCCACGGTCCGATGGCATCAGGAAGAAATGTTAACATCGCAGGTACACGTCTGTGTATTTGATGGAGCATATCTGTGTGGTTTATATACAGAGTATATCATTTGAAATTAAAATAGAGGAAGTTTTAAGTGATTTCACTTCAGGGTCCCTGCGAAAGGCCGGGTAACGCTGCCAGTTCTTCTGTGAGAATTACAGATTAGCAAAGTGAGAATTGTAGCAGTTTGGCTGTAAAGATATTAAAAAGTCTAGTAAGTTTAAGTTATTTTCACTCCAGGAAAACTATAATCATTTGAAAGATCGAAGAACAAGAGTGAAATTTAAAATAGTATTACATGCTCACAATCACTGTGTTGCTGGTAAAGACGTTGATAATTGTTTACCTGCTTTTCATTACACTAATGGGCTAATATTTTCATACTAAAAGCAATCTGCAGTAGCTACCTTTAAACCTATGAGATTTAAAAACTTTGCTTGACAGACTTTTTTGGTGGCAGTGGTGGTTTTCTAAGGAAGTCGTCTCATTTTACACCAAGAGTAACTTTTCTTTTATTGAAATGTTAATGTATTACTGGACATAAATGTTAAAATGTCACTGAGTACCTTCTCTGTCTAGTTCTTCAGATCTGAGCAGATACAATAGTCTTGAGTAGTCCTTTGCATAGATATTCCAGAACTGAGGGTTTGCTGAACAAATGACTCTAAACAAAACACATTATAACATAACATTTCAAAGTGGAGCTTAAAAAAAAGCCTAGCAGTTAAAAAGTGTCCATATGTCTGAATTAATGTGTTGATGTGAATTGATATGTTTCCATGGCCTTATTATTTAATCTTTGTAGATGTGGATCATTATTAACTTTTTATGCAACAACTGTTCCTGTATTGAGTCAACCAGTATGAGAGGCGGAGTTACCGTAAGTGACAGGCACAGATTTCTTGATCCAACTCTTAAAAGGATGCTTGTGAGGGAAGTAGCATGAAAGATGGAAGAACCCAGGTTTCTCATGAAATTTAAATTGTATAAATTCATATACTAAAATTACTGCTTTTAGCTCCCCTGTTTTACCGGTATATTTTCTAAACTAGGGCAAGTAAGCTAAAATTCATAATTTATAAACAATCTGTGGAAAAATTAGTGAATTATTTACAACACTTTTGAAAAATGTGTTTGTATCTTATACAAAAATTAGCTAGTCAGTTAATCACCACGGTGCCACAAATATGCTGGAAATTTGGGCTTGAAAAAGTGAGTTTGAAAAAAAAAAAAAAAAAAGAGTCCTGTAACTCAATCTGAGATTGGAAAACCAAACTGATCCTGAATGGTCTATTTAAACAAGTGCCAATTATTGAATAATTCTCTGACCTAAACAGAAAGTTATTGTATATGGAAAGATTTTTTTTTTTTCTCTCTTGGAGTGCTTTATTCCAGATGCCCTCTCAAATTGTTTTTAATTCTCTGTGGGCAGCAGATAACTAAACCTACAGAATGTAGTAATGGCAAGGAGGAAGCAATCACGTTGGCCACTTCTAGTTAAGAGTCATGGAAAAGGCATCTGTTATATATGAATTGCAGACTTATAAGGACTTTGACAGTTCATAGACCAGACCTAATTTATTAAACTAAGTTTCTAATATAAACAGTAATTTGTTTCAGGCACTGACACTGCAGGTCTGGATTATGTGAACCAAATATAAAGAACTGTATTTCCCTTTTGGAAAGCGTGTGCCTTTCGAGCACTGAAAGAAAATAATCTAATATGTCATAATAGTAAACATGATGAACATGGCCCGTCTTCCTGAGCATGAGCTGATTCACACTCTCTCCTTTTTAAATTTTCCAGAAGTTATTTTAAAAGTACTGAGGCACGGTTTATAAACTTCAAAGCACACCTGTGCATTATATTCCAAATGGATGAGAAAATGGTGAGCCTGCTTAGAGAGGTTCAAACTTTCCTGCATTTTAAATCTGAGATGTAGTTCAGTTTAAATTGCCAAAAACATTCTCACTACAAAATCAACTGTTTGATCAGAAAAATATGAAGGTTCCTGTTAACCCTGTTGTGTTATTTTGCAGACTGTGTTTGAGGGAATGGGGATCCTGAAATTTACATATAAAAATAGCCTGGTCTTTTGAAAAAGACTATGGACTAAATATAGCTTTATTTCAAGACTTTTGAAGGTATGTTTCAAATAAGTCAACCTGTGGCTAGATTTTTAAGTGGCTGTATTCTTTGTTTGTGAAAGCATTAACACATATTCTCACATTCACCCAGTACCCCTTATTAAATTATTTATATGCTGCCAATTCCTGTGTAAGGCAAGAAATAATCTACAAATGCTTATTTTTTTCTTGTTCTAAAGGGTGGCATATTAGCTAGGATGATTTTGGCTGCAAGTAACAAACTCATCTTAAAATATGGCTAAAACATAAAGGGCATTTTATTATCTTATAAGAAGTAAATTGGATGGAACTTTCATGATTGGTTAATTCAGTGACTTTATTGTTGTATCTCACTCAACATTGCCTGAACACATGAGAGGGTGAGTTTCTGTTACATTTCCCTTTGTAGGGAAGAAGAAAACTTTTCCTGGAATCTTATATCGGACTCATTGGTCGGTGGCTGGGTCTGCAGACACGCCTATGTTGACCATAGCCAGGAGAATGGAGTTACCCTGGTGGGCTTAAACTAATCACTGTTCCGCTCCCAACCATGAAGGATAAGGTTATTTGATACCTAAACAAAATTAGGGTACATTTAACAAGGAAGAAGAGGGAAATTGCCATTAGGTAGCCAAGGAGCAGTGTCTGCCAAAGGTAGGAATAAGAAATGAAATTAATTTAGTTGTAACATCTGAACAATAGATGGTACTCATAAAAGGAAAGTCTATACAATATTATTTTATTAGTCACAAGCATCTGGGAAGAGCTGCTTTTGTATTTTTCCATGACACGTTCTATACAATGTAAATAGGACACTTTGTAGCATAGTACATTTATAATAAAGTAAAATTCCAGGAGAGGCAGTGTGATATAATTAGACTGAAATATTTAGAGCATTTTGGTTGAACTGACTATGCAGTTAATCTCTGATAAGATTAGTTTCCTCAAGCCAGTTTGGTTTATGCAACCCTGAATTGACAAATTATTGACTGAATACAACCAGTCAATTGTTTGTTTTCATATTGCAGAGAAGCTGTCTGAATTTTTCCCTTACCTAATCACTTACTTGTCAGGGGTAGCATTAGCGTTGTGTAGGGATAATGAGAGAAAGATGGGAGAGGGAGGAGGGGGAGGGAAGAGACAGTGCAAACATACAGGGGGATCCAATTGTTGGTCACAGTGAGTCACTCAGGCTTCCTTTATTTTACGATATTGGGTGGTAGATATTTTTGTTCTTGCTTGTAACAAATTGATTTAAATAACTTTCCTTTTTGAAAGTTAGATTCTTTAAGATACAACTTGAACTCAATATAATACATCTGATGTCCTTTAAAAATGTATTTTTTTTCTTAGTAAATGGCTCTCCTTATAGATAATGGCAGTGATCTATTGGAAGGGGTTATTTCCTGCCACACCTTAGGGTCTTGAAATAATAGCTTAACAAAATCATCACCTTCAGGCAGTAAATGTTGAAGACCTACTGGAACTACAAGAAACAGTACTAATACTAGGTGTTTCTGTCTATAGCATAGAAATTATGTGCCATTAATCTCTGGAAATATTTTCAATGGGTAGGAGAGATACAGATAGAAAAAAGAAAACACTGCTCTAATCAGAAACACACTAATTTAGGGAATAACTTTAAACAGAGAGATGATATCCAGGTGATAGCTTCAACTGTTTTCCCCAACTATACTCGAAATAGCACTTGGTCCCTCTGTTAGATTTAGAGCAGTGGCTTACCTGGCCATTGATCTGATTCTGCCCACAGATATGCTGTGTCCATGAGGTATGGCACACAAAGCAAGGAAACTGAAAAACATGTAAACAAAAACAAACCCAGTCTTATTTTACAGCTGCACAGGTTTTTGGATTTAGATGTACACGTTTACATATGCAGGCAATTACTTGGGGAAGGCACATTAGTTATACATATGTTTGTAGTTCTTAAGACTATAATTTGCTTTGGTTGAGGTTATTACTGCTTTTTTTGTTTGTAAGAACTTGTTTGTTTCTTTAAAGTATAACTTTTTAATATTGTCTTTGGATTGAGAAACTTCGGCATAACAGCATCCATATAGAGAAAAGTTAATCTGGGATTTAAATCAGTCAGGAGCTCACATTAAAATAAGCTTGTGTAAAATGCCAATTTATTCAGATGCCTCTCTCTCTGTCTCCCACTCCACCCCAATATTCTTCTTCCCTTGAAATAGCATTATAAGAGAAATTTGTGTAGAGGAAAGCATTTTACTTGGAGTCAGGACACTTGAATTCTTGTTCTGCCAACTCCCTGATTTTTACTTCCTTTCATGCTTTAGTTGTTTTTCTGACCGATTCACATTGATGCCATTTTGGACAAGACAGTGTGCTTCGGTTTCCTCATCTGTAGCAATAAAACTCTGTTATTATTAGAAGCTCAGATTCCCATTTATGGTCTGATGATCTTTGTTTTGCATGCTATGCCTAGAATCAGGAGAATTTTTAACATTTCAAAGGAAGGATTTCAATTATAGATTTGTTCTTGCTGCTAAGTAGCTACATGGCTGTTCAGTCCTTGGAATGAGGTGCACCTGTCCTGAGTGTGATTTTCTAATTAGAAGAACAGCTCATTTCACAAATATAGATTTTCTAAAACCAAGTAATTGCAGATGTAGAATCACACCTGCAAAAAAATTCAGAAGTTGAAAATTTTCTGTGCATATATTTATCAGTGAATTTGGTTGAAAAGAAAGTAAATTGTATAAATTCATTATGGTTTTCTTATTAGAATACTTTTATTTGAGCTTCTGTTTGCTTCTGTGTTATTTCTGGTTTCAATGTAAAACTTTCAAAGGAATTTAAAAAGTTTGGTGTTTGCATTGCTTGTTTTCTTTGAGAGAGGCAAAAGCAAAATGAACAAATTTTTAGGGTTATAAAAGTTGTATATTTTTTAAGTTAAATAAACCTTTAATGTACACACCTTTGAAGGTATCCCCTTAAGTTGGTATTTTTAAAAATTCCATTTGTTAATTTTAAGACATTATTATTTTAAAATAAGGGAATAAAAATAATATTGATATACATTTAAGCATATATGATTCCTTTATTTTTTCACTGAATCTCACATAAAATGAGTTATCATTATTACCCATTAGTTGCTGCTTGGAGCATGGAATCTAGTCAAACACAATGCGACTTCTTATTTGTGATTGTGTGTTAATTTTAATTGCTTATCAGCTTTTTGATAGAGCATAGGAAACAGGTATAAATGATAAAGCTGATTATTGGCCAATTATATTTGAAAGCTTTGGGGGTCAGTCACATCAAAAAAGAAACTCAATCTACAAATTCTAAGCTATGCAATAAAGTATTATTCCAAGTAGTCTCTTCATCCAGTATTGAGGAAATTAAATCTGAGGTATCAGATTTCTAAAATTTCCAATATTTGTCTTCAATAAAATCTCCCCTGATTTTTACTTTCGTTCATGCTTTAGTTGGGATAATTGGTGTGTTTCTGATTTATTCTCACAATAAACTGTATTTTTCCTTAAATCTATTGCCCATCTTTAAAAAATTACCTTAACAGCTATATATTTTCTTACCAATGATTATATTTTATCAGTTAGAAAAGTAGCTATATATCAAAATGTGGAACTTGATGTAATACCCTAAGTGTGGCAGTGTTACTGTTAGACTGATAGTCACCCCATAGTCTAAAGGAGCAGAAAATGGTATTATTTGTTCACCACTTATGGTTCTGCTTTTTAATCTTGGTGATGGAATTTCAGGTGTGGATATCAGTACCTCAGTCTGTCTCTACCTCACATGATCTTTAGGACCAATAGCCAGAGACACTCAGTAGTTACTTTGGGTGCCAGGGAGAGGATCTGGCAAAAACAGGCCTTGTTTCTTAATGCCTTTCCCAAGCAGCTCCTATACTACTGGTGCTTGCCCATCCTGTGCTCTTGGGACACTGAGAGATTATTTCTGACTCATTCTTACCAAGAATCTCTCCCTTACCCCATGCGTTATACTTCCTGAACTCTGGGGATGCTACAGTGGGAGATGCACTAGGTAAATGGTGGTTATGGGGATGAGAGTGGGGTAGGGAACTGGTGAGACTTACTTCTTTGCATGGGATCCAATTAGGAAGCTGATTATCTTTCTAATTTTTAATACTATTTCCAAGAGGTAGCTTATAAAATGGCAGGTTTATGTATGTTATAGAGATCAGAATAGTAAAAATAAAGAAAATATGGTGCCACTGTCTGAATATTTCTATGCCTTCAAGATCCATATGTTGAAGTCCTAACCACAAAGGTGATTGTATTAGGAGGTAAGGCCTTTGAGAGGTGATTAGTTCATGAGGCCAGAGCCCTCATGATTGGGATTAGTGCCCATATAAAAGAAACCCCAGAAGAGCTAGCTTGCTCCTTCCATTATGTGAGGACACAGGTAAAAGGTGAGGTCCATGAACTGGGAAGTAGGCCCTCACCTGACATCTACCTGCAGCATGATCTTGAACTTCAAAGCCTCCAGAACTGTGAGAAATAAATGCTTGTTGTTTATAAGTCACCCAGTTTATGGTATTTTTGTTATAGCAGCTCAAATGGACTCAGACATATGGTAAACTATTTTGGCTCTAATTCTTTTTTTATGCATTTGTATTTTGCAAATGCTGCTGTCTTTGAAACCTTTGAGAACAACTTATGTGGAATTTATCTTCTGGAAGGAAGGGTAGAATAGGAATATGACCTTACAAAAGTAATGACAATAGCAAAATTATTTCCTGCTTGGAATGAGTGGTGGGCTTCTAGATGCCTGTTTTGATTGTTCCAAAGCAGGGAAGAGAGGCTTAACTTTTTCCACTGCATTAAATATAGGAAAAAGGAGAGGGGTAGAAAATAACAGGGTTATAATATAATATGACATAGACTAATACCTACTTTTCAACAATGGATTTTCCTAGACCTCTGCCCAGCACACTGGAAACAGGGACACTCAGATTAATAGGGATGCAGTAGTCTCCACACACACCCCAGCATCCCTCATGCTCTCAGCCAGTACACCAGAATAGCTCGGGGTTAGCAAACTTTAATGCACTCCTAGGCCCAAGTAATTAATCTAAATGAGTCAAGTGTGTTGAGTGCAAGCTGTAGCCACATGGGGAACACAAGCCCTTTCTCAGTTGGGTCCTGGTGACAGCTTTTTTTGCCAAGTGGGAATGCAATTTTCGAGAGAAACCACAAGTTTGGATTTCATGGAAAATGTGGACTTTCAATGCAAAATCTAACAATTTTTAAGTGTTGGCAACTGAGTACAGATTAGAAAAAAGAAGAAAAAAAAAAAAGAACCCACCTACCGGTCAGATTGGAGCAATGGGTTTGATAGTTCAGATGCAGTTTGATAGTTCCAGGCTGCTGAAAATGGTAACAATGATGGTCACAAATACTATCTTCCTGACAGGCCATTTGTGCCCTTGCCCGTAAGTGTAATCATAGACGTATTCACTAAAGCAACCTCTGTGTTTGGAAACGCATGTGGACGGTTTTTGTTAATGTCCATACAAGGGGAGAAGTTGACCAACTCTCTTTTATTTTTGATACACAGAGTTAGCAATACTAGCATTTTGGTATTCAAGTACATATTTTTTATGCATTGAAATACCAGCGTTTTGTTAGAATAATATTGTTTGGGCATTAAAAATCTGAAATTTGAATCATTCACATTTTAAGGCATACCCAGGATGAAATTTTTTAAATCAAATAAAGTTTAGAAAGTGTTTTTCTGTACTTGCATAGTCTTCCTAAGAAGGAAGAAATATGATAATTACCAAAACAAAAATTTCTTTTGCAACAAAAATGTATACAGTCATAGCTACTTCAAAGATTTATAAGCTAGTAGAATATGTGACCATATTAAAATTATACAAATACCTCTGCATCAGAATCTCTATCTAATACGATAATAACTGATGACTATAAAGTTAAACTGGAAATGCTTTTTCTTGAAATTAAATTATATTTTGCTATTAATAAAATGTCTACAGTAGTATAGGTATTTTAATATTAAATAATATAGTGATTTATGGTACTGCTATTTGCTCTATACACAACCAATATATGTACTGACCAACTGTGGCTAATTTGAATGAATGGATACATCGTGTACAAGTGAGGTTTAATAAGATAACAGTGGTAGTAAGATTTTTTCCTTGTATTTTCCTACTAGTGATTATATATATGTTAAATATTATTCACTTCTTAAATGAGCTCACATACTTTCACCTAAGTGACCTATTCTAGGTAAATATTCTAGTTAGCTTTCCTAAACCTTGCATGAAAATTTGCAACTTCTGTTTCCCTAGGCAGACACATTTTTCCATCATCTATTATCTGAATAATTGAAATACATCTAAAATGTATTTTTGTATGGATGTGATTTCAACATCCAGCAACCCATTTTCTTTTTGTAATTCACATAAAATCGTGTCATTTCTTTTGAAGCTTTTACTAGGTATTTCAGGCTGTGAGAACGGTACATGATACCAAACAGTACTGATTTGCTTTGTGAAAATGAATTGTATATGATAAAATGTACTACCAAAAACATAGTAATTATTAGGGAGAGAATGCAGTTCTATTTGTGGGGAAAAAAGTGGCTAAATCTTGGACCAGACAGTTTCCAGATTTTCTGACTGCCACTCAGGTGCTTAGCTTAGCTGTACTTCAACCTTTGTTTTTGAACTACAGAGCTCACTCATGGCAACTTTTGACCAATTCCAGGGATGTGTGTTAGCACATGAAAGGGGATGGAATATTTGATATTTTTGAATAGATTCTAGTGCTTGTGAATACTCCATTCCACTTTCATAGAGGTTACTAAATTTTGTAATTTACTTTATATATCTGCAATATGTTATTTTGCTTAAAAACATTAACATTGTTTACAGCTGAAATAGAAAAACTAAGGTCAAAATAAACAGCTCTTGTTAAGCAGATTATATAAAGCAAATACCACTGTGATTTTTTTTTAATGTGAAAATCTCAAAGGGTTGTCTCCAGATTTTCAGAGCAAAAAGTGATACTGTGCAAAAACTAGGAAACCACAAAAAATATAATCTAACAACGTATGAAAATGACATTAAATTTAATAGAAGTGTTTCAATAGAGACTAATAAATCAGGCTAAGCTCTCAAGTAGCATTAAATATTTTATATATGCAAATGAAACACATCTGAGGCTAATTTGACATCAACATCGCCAATAAAGAAACAGTGAGCGGATATAATTATTTAACATTTGCAGTGATATCGCAGGAGTAAAATTTTTCATCGTAGGTTTTATTAATTGCCTCCCTTGATCCATTTGCCTCAATGACATTAAAATAATTTCTCATTATTGGGCAGTAGGAAAATAGACCACCTATGCCTCACAGAGAGTTTATGCCTACTGGGAGTAAGTCCATGTTAGTGTTGATATACGTGAACACTGGGTATATATAAGAGATACTTAAATACTGCATATTGACGATAGTCTTCTGAGGGGAGAAGTGGGCCCCTGCCTTATAAAAGGCAGATGTCAATGCTAGCTATTTTTACAGATAAATATAAAGATATTTTCATTTCCTCGAATGATTGTAAAATGTTCTATGTGCAAAGAGCCACTTTATGAATACAGAATTACCTAGATATGTGTGTCTAAACTATTGCTGAGCTGCTATGGGGGAAAAACATTCTGAGGTTTACAATTAAAATAAAACCTTTCTGACTCTGCCAAGTGCTCAGTATGTGACCTTGGAAATGAAGAAAGGCCGTGAGGATTGCAAGAGAAACACCCAGAGCATTGCTGGTTAGGCTGATGCTCTGAAAGTTCACAGGTGGTATCTTCAGACAAGTCAGGACAAGAAGAGGCCACACATCCCATTTGTAGATGAGCATGGAGTTTAGGGAAAACAAAACTCCTCTTCTCTCTAGTTGGTGTGGAGGCCTCTGCTTGGGGAGCACTGACCTGACATACAAAGCTTGGGCATTTGTTTTGTCATAGTTAAAATAGGGGCTTGAACTTGTAAATCTCTGAGGTCTCCTCCAGTTCTAAAACTTGATAAACACCTTTTCCATTAAATCAGACATCAGTCATTTCTTGGCATTGGGTCTTTCTATTGATTCCTGGAGAAAACACCAAACACCATTAGGAAACCTTTCTTTCTTGATCACTGGTGGAGAGGCACTGATTTCTCTTGGATGTATGTTCTCATGGACACTTGGTGTATCTCTCTCTTCATTATTTTGTCTGTTAAGTGCTCTCATCTCGTTTACTTAAATATGTTGTAAGTAGTTGATCCTTTGCACGTTTCTTCAAGGTTTGTCTGCTTATATGCCCAGGAGCAAATATTTCACTTATAATATATCTGCTTTAAATTATATTTATAACAAGGTTAGAATATACACATTTAAAAAGTACAAATATAAAATGAATATTTCGATTGTGCAGAAGGGATGAAGGGCTGCATGAAAAGGTGTTAAATGAATTCGGGTATTTAAAAAATTATTTATATGTTGTAGATGAGGTGGGATTTTGTGAGACTGCAGAAGTGAAAAAGGTTATATGTTCCTTTTCACTGAAAGAATACAACCTTTTAAAAATAATACTTTTAATGGAGATTAGAAGGTTCAGAGTTTAAGAGGATATGTGTAACTGGAATTAGGAACAATGCTGACAAACTTCCCAGGTATTCCATGAATAGAATCTTCTGAAATCATACATTCATTGAACTCTATTCTGTGGGAAATAACATGCAGGGAACTAGGGTACAGATGATGGGGGGAGTGGAAGTTGGTAACAATGAGTAAGACACTGTCCCTGGCCCCAAGGAGCTTACAATTTAGCTGGATGTATGTAGAATGAGAAGAGTGTATAAATAAAAGGGCTGAGAAGAGGAATGCTGCGCAGGGAGGGCTTGATCATTAAAAGAGCCAATTTTAAGGATCTCTTTTGGAACATGCATTTGACAGTTATTTGGGGATACTCTCTTCTGTTTTACTTCATAACCCTTTTATTTAGTAAATAAGATTTTAGTGGCCATTTTTAATATACAAGTTATGATATGACATAACACCAAAAGAATGGCTTTTATAAATATGACTTTATAAATGGACTTTTGTGTAACTAGAAATTATTAATTATGTATATTTAAAGAATATACAAGTAGACATGCAGGAAATAAACTGCTTTTCATGAACTGTTGCTTTAATGATTATTTTCTTTTACAATAGAAACCTTACCAATGGAAAGTAGAATATTCTTAGATTGTTGATGACAAAGCATTAAAGAGATCATTTAAGAGTTTCCCCTTATGCATGTGGAATTTGCTGTCCTACAGGGCAGAGGGCTGCAGGGAAAAACTTTTGGATGTAGTGTTAGTAAGCGTGGAATACTGAAGGGAACTAAACTAGGGTTCAGAAACCCTGGGTTTTAGACCTACCTCTCCTATTTATTTGCCCTTCGTTCTTAACTCCTCTGAGCCTTGGCTTCTTCTTTGGTAAAAATGGGATTATTACTACCCACTTTGCCTATGTCATCCCATTGTTATCAGGTTAAAATGAGTTACAGTATGTGAAACTTCTCTGAAAGCTTGTGAATTACTACATAGATGCAAAGAACTATGATGAAGAAATAATAAATTTGTGCCAATTTTCCAGGCATCTTGCCTCTCCTTTTAGAAAGATAATATCTCTTTAATCTAAGAAGTATATTTTTAGAGTAGTAAACCAATATTTTTTTGAACCTGATAATCTCTGGTTTCTAGTTGTATTCTGCTGCTGTATACCAAGAGCTGGTCTGGCCAATTCAAGCATCAAGGTTATTATAAACCAGGTGTAGCTAGACCTAAAGATATGCCATGAGGAAGTCCCTACCATGTGGGAAGGGGAAAATTCCATCCCTTCCATCCTTAGAGGAATGTGGGAAGAACAAAGGAAGGTCAGGTAGGTTAAGAAAATCACATGATGAAGCCCTCATTATCCCTAATCTTGAATGAGGGCAGAGAGCTGAAGAACTACTTAGAAAGACATGAGAAAATTGGAGAACACCAGAACTAATGGTTCAGTTTCCCAAGCATTCTTCTCAGTGCCATGTGCAATTTGGCTTTGACAAATAGAGTAGCTCTGGCAGAGGGAGGAGCCGGGATGAGAATGTTGAAGCTTCTCAACCTGTGCACGGTCTTTAGGGAATTGAAATGTAATTGTGTGGTACCCTAGTGAGGGTCGGATGGGGGCAGTAGTCAGGGGTCAGTAAGAGGCAATGGCACAGTCAGCAGTTAGTAGCAGTGGATGCCATCCTATGCTGAAAGGCCAAGAGGAACTGGTACATCACCAGGGATTCAGGGATGACTGGGGCTCCTACATAGACCCAAGAGGGGAAGAAACACTGCAGGCTGAGAACACTGCACAGCATCTCTGGCCTTTCGTTGGCCATTGTCATGAGAATACATGACATCCTTGCTCTTGATATGGGAGCAACAGAAGATAGAAGAGAAAATCTAAATGTTTAACCATTCATCCAAAAATATCTTCTGAAGAAGGTAATTGAAATTAGAAAAGCTGGAGATAAAATTAATGGGCAGGTTTTGTATTGTGTCCACCACCTCCTCATCTTACCTACATCTAATAGGGTAGAGGCTTATGAGGAAGATAAATCTGTTAAAGAAAAAAGAATTCTACATAGTTTGAGAAAATGTGTTTCCCTTCTACATACATATTAGTTTCACTCATATACCGTTTCTCGAGGTTTTATCTTATCAGTTGTTCCTTCTTTGTTTTTCCCATAGGTGTTCAGACTCTTTATTTTGTCATTCTTGGTTACTTAACTTTTTTTAAAGACAATTTTTCCAAAGAAGGTTTAGGTTTACAATAAAAATGAGAGGAAAGAGGACAGAGATTTCCCATATACCCACTGCTTCTATACATGTATAGCTTCCCCCATTATTAACATCATTCACCACAATGGTACATTTTTTGATCAAGGATGATTCTGCATTGACACACCGTAATTACCCATAGTTTATATCAGGTTCACTCTTGGTGTTTTACACTCTATAGATTTGGACAAATGTATAATGACACATATCCATCCACATAACATCATATAGGGTATTTTCACTGCCTTGAAAATCCTCTGTGCCTTTTTACCCTTTCTCTTCCACCATGGCAACCACTGACCTTTTTATTGTCTCCATAGTTTTGCCTTTTCCAGAGTGTCACATAGTTGGAATCTTACAGTACAGGTATTACTTTTTAATGAATGCCAGTCTTTATTATGTGCTAGGTACCATTCTGAGTGCTTTACAAGCGGTAATTAATTTAATCTTCATAATAGTCCATCGAGTACTACTATAGTGCCCATTTTTCAGGTGAGAAAACTAAGGTACAGAGAAGTCAGTTTTTAAAAAAAAAACAGTAGTCGTGCCAGCATTCCAACTCAGAAAATCTGGTCTCAGAATGCAGTATACCACATGGCCTTTCATTTGTCATGCCTACTCAACCTCTTTAAGTTTCTTAATCCCTTTACATTTAAAGCTCAAAGATAGATCAATATTAGTATTGGATAGTTTTGATTTGTACATACCCAAGAAATACCGAGTTCTTATGTGGCCTCAAACTCACACCCCCTGTTTGGGGAGCGCGCTCAAGTAATATATAATATTTGTCTCAAAAGGCCAGATGTTGGTTAGTAGTTGGTTGTCATTAAATTCACCTATTAAAAGCCACTTATTATGTTCTAATAAAAAAGGCACATAGAGTAAGTATGTGACTTTTAAGCAGTTGTAAGTTTTTATTTGGTGATTTTACCAAGGTTTTGTTTTGGTTTTCATTATTTACCTAGGAGCTCTCATGAGACACATGCAATACATTTTTTATGTTCCATAAAATTAACATGGAATGGCAACAGAAGGCTATTTCTTGGGAGAAGAAAACTTCCTCGTGAAGAAATATACATGCTAAAATCACACATGTCGAAGAAAGTTTATACATTACCTTAGCTCTGTGGCCATATATGCGTAAGAATCTAAAAGAATTTGTGAACATAATTATTTTTATCATGTGGTATGCAATATCATATCCAATTACAAAAAAGTTGAAAATGTTTTTAGGAAGTAAACTTGCAAACTTGGTGCCTGTCCACTTAGCCAGAGAAAAGCAATATTTTGCTTACAAATGTGAAAAATGGAGGGCTATTTTGATAGCCATACAAATTGTGTAGGGAGAAGTCTCACTCTGTAAGCCCAATATCTTTCCGCTGAAGAGCTGTGGTTCATTGTTTCTTGGTCAGGCTCTGTAGATGAATGAAGAGCACATCTCACATACCAGTGAGGTGGTCAAGTTTTGAAGAAGAAGCATTTCTTTCTCTTCAAAGGTGACATCCTATGCAGAGCCTCTGTTGTAACAATACAGACGTAAATAAGTGGTACAACATTTGAAATCACTTGTGGTCAAATTACATTTGGGTTTGTACTTTAAAGTCTGATAAAGAATAATACAATTGTATGGATATACAATGCTTATTATTAAACTTAAATAAGCAAAGGTAGATGGATATGAAACATGGTATTTATAATATTATGGTTAAACAGTAATTTCTTCTGTTTCACTTTTTTTTAAAGCTTCTGTTAATTAGAAGGCATTACTTGGTGGCTAATCCCTGACAACAATAAT
Source organism: Delphinapterus leucas (assembly GCF_059928025.1). Classification (NCBI taxonomy): domain Eukaryota; kingdom Metazoa; phylum Chordata; class Mammalia; order Artiodactyla; family Monodontidae; genus Delphinapterus; species Delphinapterus leucas. The sequence goes on along the minus strand of NC_143136.1, from coordinate 37,099,256 downwards.
TATCTCTTAGACTAACAGTAGGTGGATAAGCTTGAGAGCACAACCTTCCCCTTTAGTGTTCCCGAGTATCAAGAGTATCAAAATAAAGGTTAAGTAGTCATTTAACGAAGGTTAAATAATCCATGTTAAATGGATTTAAAGTAACAAATGTGGTATGATATTTAGTCTTTTACATGATTATAATAGAAAGACCCAGTGGTTCTAATAAGATCAGGACTGTTGGTGGTTAAATACCTCATTTTTGCAAAAGGGAGACATTTCCTTACAAAGGAGTAACAGGCAGATTTTCCTGGGTTTAAACAAGTCTAAGACAGATGACGGAGTGGACAGAGATGCACTTCACTGAGACCAAGCACCATAGGAGGAGATAATTGCTGGACTTTACATCCCTTCTGACTGAGGCTGCAACAGAGGCTCTATAAACTCATTAATGAAGTCACCGTGTCGGAATAAGTGTGCTGCCTACCTCCCAGCAGGGCCTTCCAGACCCAGTGCTTGTGTGCACATCATTTGGAAGGATAAGCCGTTAAATGGAATCTGCTCTTTGAAACAAGTTCCTTTTTTCTCTTGGTTTCTAAAGCATTAAAATGTTACAATATTTGACTCAAATGAGAATTTAGTGTATGCTTTTCATACATAAGGTGCTGGGTAGCATCTACAGGGATTCTGACAAGGACAAGACAGTGTCCTCACCTTCAATATGCTTATGTCAGGAAGGAAAATAAGGTAAATCCTAACAGTAGGCACACCATTCATTCATTCATTCAATAGCTATTTCCTGAGCCCCAGGATATGCCTGTTAGCCTCTGGTGGCTGGGAATTCAGGGATTTAACAAGACAAAGTCCTTCTCTGGAGCTGATGCTTTGCGGAGGCTGTGAGCATGGACCTTGATAAAGACGACGGACTGGAATGAATCAAGGAGCAGAGAGAGAACTTGGAGCTGGCTGGGAAGAGCAGGACTGTTCAGAGAGTGGAGGATCATTTAAGTTAAGCCAAGGGAATGAGAGACCACAGTGGTCAAAGTGATGGGGGAATAATGCACAACAGCCCTAGAAAAATGGATTGGAACCATGCTGTTGAAGTATTTAATAGGCAATGAACGGCCGTTGAAGAATTTTGAGCAGAGTCACGACATAAAAACACTTCAGGAAGGTTATTATGGCAATAGTTATTAACAAAATGGAAGTGAGGAAATCGAGGGCAGGATAAATGCATAAAGGATTATTGCAATATTGGAAATGAGTGGTCATCAGGCCTGACCTTGTGGAAGCAAAGTCAATAGAAATAAAGATAAAAAGCTAGAGTCTATGGGATGTTTTTGATGATCTGAGGCCTTGAAAATTCTTTGAATTAATGTTCGATGCCCGTATTATGGGTAGTATTATTGCCCATTGTATATTCAATGAATATTCTCAGTTTCTTTATAACCCGTTTGGACTGTGTTTGCAGATAACTGTAGCATTTCCAACTCCTGCTCTTTATCTGGTTGATATCATAGGGTTCTCCTTGTGAATCAATCAATCATTCTTCTTTGCAGAGTTTGTGCTGCAGATTCGCTCTATGTTTTGGAAGAAGGTTATACACTACGGTTTGCACTATTTAAAGACCTAATTAACCCTGATTATAAATTACTCACTATTTTCTACCTTTTTCCTATCTTTTTGCAATGGAAACTTATGGCCTTCAGCTCATTCCTGTGGCATGAGGGAAAATAAGCAGCTCTTGGAAGTACATAGAGAAATATTCCTGTGGATGTGAGAGGTGAGGGAGGCCAGTGGAGTGGAGGAGTGGGAAGTGGGCATGAGGTGGCCAGGCTGCCCAATGTTCTGGAGGCATCTCCCAGTTTCATAGAGGGACGGCACATGCAGGAACAGTCATATGTCTCTTGGAGAGGCAGTTCTTGCTTTTTTCTTTTTGTCTATTTTTCTGTCTCTTTCTGTGTCTGTCTTTCCATCTTGTCTTTCTTTTGTTCTGATGTTCTTTCTTCCCTCCCTCCTTTCCTTCCCCCTCCCTCCTTTCCTTCCCCCTCCCTCTTTCTTCCTTTTTCCCCTCTTCCTCCCTTCTTTCCTTCTTTAGTACATAACCAGAGTATAACCATCTTAGACATGAAAATAATTGCTCTAGTCCAAATAGAGTACAAACAAGTTTAATGAAGTTCAGGTAGCAGCAGCAAAAGCAACTGTACTCACCGTATATCTTTTGGTTTGCTTTTCTTAAGGGTACAGATTCATAGAGCTCTCTATTATGTGTTTCAACAGATAAACCATGAGCTGTTTTATTTACTCTTCTAATGGATCCCAAACATTTCTGAATTATGGACCCATTTCAGGAAAAATATTTAGAGCACTCAGTTTCTGAGCCCTCAATAAATGCATGTGTTTTTATTATATTATTGTTATATGTTATCATATTACTTTAAATAATAATATGTTTTATATGTAATATAATAAATATAATAACATAAAAATAATATTTAAATTTAAAATAAAAATAATGGTTAAGAAGAAATATATTCGTGTATCCTATGATAAGTGCATTATTTACCTTCGGTAATGTCTCAAAGCAAACTATACCCTGATAGTGAGGTTTATTATCAGCAATAGTGAATATAAATACATATTTCAAGTAGTCTTTTTGAAGACTGCAAAAATTGACCCTACATCATCTCAGATGTTTTTCATCCTTGCTTTTACCCCAAAATATGGCTGGTGAGCTCAGCAGAGGGAGAAGAGAAATGGCACCACTATCTTTCTCCAGTGGTTTGCTTCTGCTTACTTTGTGGTATCTCCTTTGGTTCATGGTTTCTTTGCAACAATCTTTTAAGCTGTTGTTTTTCTTGTGAAGCTCAGTTTAGGTAAAATTTGATAATAAAATCTGTAAATCCACTTTCTTGAGCCCACATGCACTGCCATCCCCTGGATTATGGTGATGGCGAAACAAATGGGTTGGGTTTCTCTGTCATCCGCTCTGGTTTTTCCTTCTGAATATTGTGAACACCATGGGGCACATACCACCCACCGAGAGAGACCCAAGACAGGCGCTAGTATCAACCTAAATTTAAATATTAGTAAAGCTTTATTTCTTTCTCACTTTTATGTGAATAGTAAACATAAGTAAAAGTTCTGATAATAATGTTCCTGTGCCATGTGGTCTGTGTTGTTCATCTCCTGAGGTTTATGCATCTTCTCTTTGGAGGCTTCTGCCTGGAAAACCAGCAAAACCCTCTTCAACCCATCTTACTTACTTGCACGTAGTTCAGTGACATGCCGAACCAATAATTCATTGGTTCTAAATATATTTTATACACTGATAGACATTCCCTAGATGACTTAGTCTTCCCAGGATTCAATTCCATTTTATAATATAATCAGATTATTTTTTCAAATTTAATTTAAAACACACACACAAACACACACACACACACACACACACACACACCTTTTCTATGCTGTTGTTGCAATCAGTAGTCTGCAATAGATAACATTCAACTTCTACTTCCCTGAAGCTGCCTTTTTGATGTTGATTGATTTCCTGAGTGTTTCTTTTTAGTATAAAGACCATCAATACATATTTTTAATATATTTTTTTAACCTAGGCAATGTTGATATGAGTTAGAATATTTTCATTTCTTTCCAAATGAAAGAATTTTCATTTCTATCTATGAAAATAAACTCAGTTTGGTAAAATATAGGGACCCTAGTAGCAGAGGCTCATAAAAACAAACAAATTAACCAGACAAATATGTACAATTATCTCTGATTCATCAATGTTTATGTAACATAAGTGGGCGTAATGGAAACATTTATAGATTCAGATTTCACGTGTTGTTCAGCTTTGTAATCAGAAGAGAGAAGAAAATGTGCAATGGAAATATCACATTGACCTAGATTTTCATAAGGACATGAACCTGGTCTCTAAAGAAGGGTTCAGAAATTTAATTTCTGAGCTAGAGAAACTTTTATACAAATTCATATCCAGAGCGAAGGAGTTCATTTGCTTGAACATATTATCAAGGGTTTTTTAAAAAGTCTTGAAACCTAAGTGAGTGGATGGATTGAACATTTAGTCCCTGGAAGATTCATTGTGACTTTTGGTGAAAAACAATAACTTAAGTTTTAGATTTCTCTTCTTAACTCTCCATTACTTCCTGTGTAACTGAAAAAAATGATTTTATTCATCAGTGATTTATTGCCCCACTTTCAAGATAGTAACGATAATTATTCTCATAGTTACAAGAGAAAAAAATCCCATGTTCTCATACTTGACTGTTGTTTTGATACTTAGGAGGGACATCTGTTTACATATAGGCAGCTGTCTTCGGAAAAAAAATAAATTGCAAAGTGAGGTAACCCTTAATTTTATCAAGTTAATTCTGTTTCATACAGAGTATAGACTTAAGATTTTTGAACAAAGAAAAATTTTATGTGAAACTAAGTAAACACAAATATATATCCTACATTCAGCATTTAACCAGTTTTAAAACAAGCTAGTTTCTAGACTAAAGTTTTTAGACTGAAGCATCGCTACGTCTTGATTAAGCTGCCCTAGTTCTAAAGGTATTTCATACCACTTCCTCATCCGTTAGGCAAAGACTACTGAATGGTCCATTATAAAGAATGAACATTTTTAACAGCTTTTCCTTAAATTAACATGACAGGTACCACAGTGCAATGTTGTTAATCTTTTCCTAAAAGCTTAATGTTGCTATTTAGTTGTTTACTAATAAAGAAAACATTCCTTGTCATTTTAACTTAGACACAGATGGATGAATCTTCAGTGTCTTTGGAGATGGAGAGAAGATCTTACAGGACAAGTAATGATCATTTTCTTAAAAAAAAAAAGCACACACACACATACATTGCCATGAATACTATACCTGAAGAAGATGAAATTAGAAGAAATCATATACATGGAAACACTTTGTAAACTACAAAGTAGCGGTGTAAATGTTATTTTATTTGTCTGCCTGTCTGTCTTTACATTTATTTATTATTTGATCTTCTTGCTTCTTTGTTGCTTTCTTGAAGGTCAACCAGAATAAAGTACTTCTTGGTAGTTTTGCAAGTTTTTGTTTAGCGTCTTTCTAATCACATTTCAGGCTCCTGTGTCCATTCCCTCTGGAGCTTTGTTTGTTTATTTAAAAGTCTCATACAGGCCTATCTTCAGTTTCCTGAGGATTTCTTTGATCTTAGTTAAAAAAATTTATTCTGGTTGGGACTGATAATTTGGTATTTCAGACTACTAGGAAATAAGATAATATGTACCTTTAGGCTAACAATTTTATTTTGTTTATTTCTGTATTCCCTCTAAGTGCTCTGTAGCAATAGATGCTGAACAAATACTAATGAGTGAGGGAGTGAATGAAGTAAAGAAAGAATAGGCAATTTTGGAGGGTCGAATTATGAAATGTCACCAAATATCTAAACTTAGGTTTTCCTTTTGCAGTAGCACCCTGAGTCCTTCGTAAAATTCTTCTTTTTATTATGGATGATGACAGGACTGAAAATACAATATCTTTATCATATCAGCCTAATTTTGCGTCCAGTTTTGCTTTGGTTTTAGTACTAGAGCTATTTTTTTTCCCACAAAAAACATATAAATTGGAAAGGCTAGTTAAAACAGGAAAACTTGTCCTGAAGACCATCCACAGTTTGGTTTCTCCTAAAGGAATTAATCTTTGAAACCTAAAGGAATTAATCTTGCAGACTTAGTGTTGGATGATAAAGTTTTGGCCTGATCGTTACATAATAAGCTGGTGCCTTCCCAAGTTATTAAATTTTTAGAATCATTTTCAAAATTGTGTTTATTGGGTTTCATAAAATGTTAATGTTAGTTATGAACTATTCAAAACCTCCAGGAATTTCAGCATTTCTCTGGTGTTCAAGAATCAAGAAGATTTAAAATACACATATTGAGAAGAATAAATAATACACCAAATGAAATATTTTCATCACTTTGAGCTATGTTGTCATCTCTGTTAATAGTAATTTATTGACAGTCTTTTGGCAGGATTAGGTAATTGACAAAATTTGGCTACTAGAGCAATTTTTTTTGCAGAACTGAATAAACTAGTTTAAGAAAGAAAACTATTGATAATGCAGAATAGTTGGTCAAAGTTTATTGATAAGAAAGTCCCAACAATTAGAAACATATAAGAGGTCTTGATATATGTTTAAAAACATCATGCTTGGGCTTCCCTTGTGGAGCAGTGGTTGAGAGTCTGCCTGCCAATTCAGGGGACACAGGTTCGTGCCCCGGTCGGGGAAGATCCCACATGCCGTGGAGCGGCTAGGCCCGTGAGCCATGGCCGCTGAGCCTGTGCATCCGGAGCCTGTGCTCCACAAAGTGAGAGGCCACAACAGTGAGAGGCCTGCGTATCACAAAACAAAAACAAAAAACACCATGCTTTCAGCTACAACAAGCCTTGGTTGAGCCAGGTCGGCTCCCAGGTATTAGATCTTGTCTCTCCCATCTCCTGACTCAGCAGCTCTGGGGATGGTACGGGGTTGTGTCAAACGGTAAAGCTTCTTTTTAGGACCCCAAAGAATTCATTCCCTGTGTCAGTGAAGTGGTTTTACCCTCTCCTTTAGAAACATCTAGTTTGATTTAAGTTTTTGAGGGATAGGGAGGACAGTTCGAAGGTAAGAGGGATGGGATGTCATGCTACAAAGATGCTGCAACGGGAAGAGAGAGGGCCAGAGTGGTAGGAAGAAACCAGGTTTAACATGATCTCTGGGGCCACTAGGAGTACCATTTAACTCAAGGAACTCATGTTGAATCACCATAGGAAAGCATTTCAAGGAAGAGTTCTCAGAAACTTGACCCTCTTTCTCCTTTTCTGACTTCTGCTTATTGGTACTGCCAGTCTCGTTTTTACCAAGGCTAGAAACTTCACAGTTTTTCTGGTCCCTCACTTTCTACCTTATCAACATAGCCAAATATTTGCCAAGATCTGAAGACAATATGATACAACCATTATTTCCTTTCCTTTATTTGGCCATCCCTCATCTAGTCTTTCCCTCCAGTGCTTCCCTATATTCCGAAAATCTAGCCAGACTCATCTCCTAAAGCACAAACCTCATGGATGGGCTTCCTTGATGACAGAATAAAGTGGTCCAAGTTATGCCTAACCTGACATTCAAGGCCCTCCATGATCACTTGATCAAAATCCTCATCTCAGTTATTTCCTTTTATTCATTCATGCCACTTTCAACCATGAAGTTGGAATGTTAACCGTTGTCCGAACAATCCCAAAACTCTCCACTTCATTTGGGGAATTTTTTTTTCAGCCTTGCTATTTGTTTGAAATACTGTATACTCCTCAGGATCCATTTCAAATGTCTCCTCTTTCCTGGTGCTTATCTGAGTCCTTTAGCTTAAATAACTGATCTTTCTCTCTCTTTTAAATGTCCATGATACAGTTTTAATGGCATTTATTAGATTCTAGGTTTTACTATCCAGTCATTTTTATCTACAATTTTTCTCAAACAGTAATGCTGTTTGATACATGTCAAATAAACAAATGAATGATGTATCCATGAATATATTTCCTTGTGAGATCATTTCAGAGCGGTGGACAAAAAGGGGATTATTTTGTTTACATTTTTTTAATGTTCTAAGGCCATAGTAACATGGCCAGTTGAGAAAGGGACTTTAATAAATAGCATATAGTGTCAGAAAAATCACCCAGGACAATTTAATGTCTCGCCTTGCTCATCTTACAATTTCAAAGGCCCTTCTTAGACTGATGGGCTGAAAAATATTTGTGATGATTTTCATCTTTATTTTATTACTGCTGACTTACTACATGTAAAGCATTGATCTTTCATTATATTGGTTTTAGTTTAGGTATTTTGGGTATTTTATTTCAAATTGTGTCCAAATGTTGTCCTTACTTGCCAGAATGGGCCATAAAGAATTTTGGGCTTTAATTGTTTATGAAAACTTTTATTCCTAAATATGATTTTAAGAGGTAGAGATGAGGAAATGGCATTTCAGGCTGACAGGACAGTTTGAGCAAAGATCAGACAAGGTAAAAAAATGTTAGGGTCGTGTGGAAGTTCAAGTTCTGTTTGCTTGCTACAGAAAAAATGGCAACAATCTAGGGCATTGAGAATCTCACATTTAAAAGGTTAGACCTATAGATGCCTGACACCCTTGGAAGGTTTACAGCTGGGAAATGAATGAACAAAACCTCTATTTTCAGTTATATGCATGATGGGGGTGTGAAGGGTAGACAGGACATATGAAAAACTAGAAGTGAGAAAACAAAAGTCTCTTGTGATAGACTAGGTAAGAGGCCCTAAATTGGATAATCAGGAGGGCTGGGCTTTTGGAGTTGTAGCAGAGGAAGACTGATAGAGTGTTTCCTCCTCAAAGTGTTGGCAAATCTTCCTGATGTTCCCGGCATGGGTGATAGGAAGGACATGTCGTAGCGGATCTGGGAAACAACACTGGAGGATGGAGGGTGGCAAGCTATGAGTATGGATACGGTTTCTGGCCCACTGAGTCTGAATTCCATTCAGATTATGGACATTGTTATGTAGAGAATCAAAAATTCAGATAGGAAATTCAAGAGATATGGGGCTATAAATTCAGATTTAAAAGTCATAGCATAGATCTGATTGTTGAAACCCAGGGAAAAGCTAAAAGCAGCCAGACAGGATTTATAGCAAGAGGAAAAGGATGGAACAAAAATCCTCCACAAACAGGTGAAGGAAGAAGGATGGAAGGAATAATGGAGACTGATAAGAAACAGAGTTCATGGAAAGGGTGGGCTTAATGGTTGCCTTTGCTAGGTGGGGCTAGGAGCCGGCTTGCAGGGAGAGTGGCAGTGGGTCAGGAGGAATTTATGCCCTGCTCTTGCTTATGAATGACTCACAATTAAGCATTCAACTTGTCTTCATGTATTTGAAAATTGTTAAATGTTCTCCTTCAGCTGTGCTGTTTCTTAGGCAAAAATGAGTCACTTTCCTTTCGTTTAACCTAATAAAGCATCATTTTGAAAACTTTTAACAGCTGTTTTTTAGGGTCTTTAAAGAATTGCCTCCAACTTTTCACACCTCCTTTCACATGTGATCCCATCGTACGTTAAAGGGGACCTGATTAGCTGAAGAAGATCATGAGGCCATTTTTCCTTGACCTGCCGCTAGTTACAAAATTCCAGTATGACGTTTACTTTACAACCTGTAGCATTGCTGGGCAAGTTCACTTTTGGTGTTCAACTGACTTTTGACCTTTGCTCACAGTATAATACCTACCACAGGTTCTCTTTGCAAGTTCATATCAAGTATGGAAAATTTTTTGCAATGAATCCTGGAAATGAGTTTATTCTTAATCAACTTAATAGCTTTTTTTTTTTTTTTTTTTGCGGTACACGGGCCTCTCACTGTTGTGGCCTCTCCCGTTGCGGAGCGCAGGCTCAGCGGCCATGGCTCACGGGCCCAGCGGCTCTGCGTCACGTGGGATCCTCCCGGACCGGGGCACGAACCCGCGTCCCCTGCATCGGCAGGCGGACTCTCAACCACTGTGCCACCAGGGAAGCCCTTAATAGCTATTTTTAATGTGGCATGGTGTAACCTAAATAACCATCCAGTTTAGAGATGGATTAGTCATTGAACTGGTCAAGTTAGTAAAAACACAATTAAGGCTAACTTGGTTGCTTCTTCTTATCCATATGTGGGCCTATGAATTGTAAAAGAAAAGGCCAAATAAGCTTGCATTCCAACTTTTTTTACTCAACCATTTAGAATAGCTCATTTTCTCCTGGTGCGTGCCTGCATGGGGTGTTTGTGTATGTTGCTATATATGCTCTTGGGTTTTAGAGCACTTTTTCTACATTCTCTCTTATTATTTTCACTCTGTAGTCAGAATTATATTTACTTCTGCACATGGTTTCTTCCCTTCTTCATCATAAACTCCCTTAGAGGCTAGGTCAGTGTTTTGCTTTCTCTGTGGCCTCTATAGCACTCAGCCTCATGGTTTGTTTCAAGAACTTACTTAATAAGGAGTTGTTAAAAGAATTAATCCAATAACACCCTAACAGTGTTGAGTTGCTATCTCCATTTTGTATGTCTGATTGACATTTGTTAGATCCTTGAGGCAAAGGATGCTTCTACGTTGTCTTTGTGATCTTTTCTCTTACATCTAATATATTACCTTGCCCATGGTAGGTGCAATTATTCATAAAACAATGTGTGCCCATGGTAGGTGCAATTATCATAAAACAATGTGTAACTGCTACATGTCAGACACTGTGCTAGGCATTGGGAGGTACAAAATGAAAAGGTGGAATCACTCCTGGGTCAGTGCAAGGAGTGGGGCCCACACATTTTCCTGAGTAGATGTTTGGATGTGAAGAAAGCTGAAGGTTTATGGGACATGCAGTTTAGGCATAGTTATAAAACATCAAGATGTGAGACATCTTGAAAGCCAGCTTAACTATAGACCTAATCCTATTAAAAAAAAAAACAACTTATTTTTTTCATTAATTTTCTTTAACATTGCATGTGTGTTAATTCCCATTATAATATCTTTGCACATAGAGACTGTAGTAGAGACTGGGATATGTGCTTACCCTAATGTCCATTCTTTCTTTGCTTCTTAGTAACTGACTTTTAGCTGGATACCTGGCCACCTGAAATTAAAGTCTCTATTTCCCATCTACCTGAATTTAAGTGTGTCCATGTGAGAAGGCTCTGACCAATAAGATATATAAGTGAAGGTAGTTTATGAGTTTCCTGGGCAGGCTGATTAAAGGAAACCGTCTCAGCTGAGAGGACCCAGTCTTTGGCCCTTTTGTCTTTCTTTTTTATTCTGGCTTATAACACTGATGTAATGGCTGGAGCTTCAGCAGCCATCTTGGACCATGAGGTAATTTTATACTATAATCCATATACTAGAATGATGGAGCAGAAAGATAGGAGATTGGGTCCCTGATGGAGCTGCCTTACCAGTCTTAGACTGCTAATCTCCAGACTTAATTACATAAGAGAGAAAGTAACTTCCATTTGTATAAGCTTCAATTATTTTACAATTTTCTAAGTCTCACTAGTACAAAGGCAATTTAAAACATTTTGTATTAATCTCCTTTGGAACATAGAAAAATATTATAGACATAATAGATCCTCTTAAGTCATGTTTGATTTCTTGGCAGATAAAACTACCTGAGAGAGGGTGTTATCACCTTGAGATTTTTTGCTCTGGCTACAGAAAAAGGACTTAAAATAAAATACAATTTCTTAGTTCTTGATCTTAAGCAGTATCTTATGAGGGAGGGCTATGTATGCAGCAAAGAATGGACCTTAGTTTGAATTTTTTTCTGGCAGTGTGACTACAGATAAGTCACATTCTCATCTGTGGAAAGGCGGTTGCATCTGCTGCCTGGCTGGTTGCGAATATTAGATGATTAAATGAGGTAACATAAGAAGTAACATAGTGGCCTTACTTCCCCCTTTCCTTTTTCTAAGAATAAGAACTTTGAAAATTATAGAATACGCCAGGTTGATTCAGATAATTAAAAGAGGCATTTTCCTTAAACGATATTGATATCTGTTTGGTACTAGTGTTGTACTTTTTGTCAAAAGTCAGATTTCTAAATCCTCAAATTATCTTACTTACCTTTTGCCAATATACAACCTTGCTTTCTATTTTGTACAATAGAAAAAGTTGGTTTTGAAAATTATGAATAAATAACTAAATATGCATTATAAATAGTTATTATGGCATATAGAAACTGATCATTTTTCTTTTGCATAAAATTCAGAATGATTCTATGTCAGCACTATAAGGTTCTTCCTAATGTACTGTCCTTAATACTGATTACTAAGCCCTTTTCTTTTTTTAAAAAAATTATTTATTTATTATTTATTTTTGGTTGCATTGGGTCTTTGTTGCTGTGCATGGGCTTTCTCTAGTTGCAGCAAGCGGGGGCTACTCTTCATTACGGTGCACGGGCTTCTCATTGTGGTGGCTTCTCTTGTTGTGGAGCACGGGCTCTAGACTTGCGGGCCTCAGTAGTTGTGGCTCGTGGGCTCAGCAGTTGTGGCTCGCGGGCTTTAGAGCGCAGGCTCAGTAGTTGTGGCGCACGGGCATAGTTGCTCTGCGGCATGTGGGATCTTCCCAGACCAGGGCTCGAACCCGTGTCCCCTGCATTGGCAGGTGGGTTTTTAACCACTGTGCCACCAGGGAAGCCCACTAAGCCCTTTTCTTAACTAGCTTCCTCATCTGATTCCATATGAAATTGTAAATAGTGTAGATGTTTTAATGATATTAACCATTAAGTAATATAGATTATGTTCTTGTAAAATTTTAATTTTCATCTTACAGCAAACCCAATTTTACCATTCTAAATTAAACGTAAACAATGTCTTATTAGATTTATTCCCGGAAGTGTTCAGAAGTACCCATTTTGCCTTATTATTTTAAATTCCTATGGCTGTCAACATATAACAGGTGGCAATAGAGAAAACAGCTATCCTAAATTTATTATTTTCACCATATATTTAATATTTGGAAGTTAATTACTTTTTATATAAGGGGAAAAATAGAACAGTCTGGTACAGATTAGAAAAATAGAGGATGATATGAATAATTAACATGGGTTTCAGAAGAGATCTTCATTAATCATTAGCAACCGTTATAAATATTTTAGATTTTTATTAAAAATCTAATGCCAAACATTTTATAATTTGCATGTTGAGGAGTGAGAGTGCTTGGGAAATGTTTCATAAAGTAAATTCAGAGTCAGCTGGAATTTCAGAACTGAACTTACAAACTCAAGTTTTGTTCACTTGATCAATAGCTGAATGTATCCTGTAAATAATTGTCACAAATCAGCATGAATATCGCTTCTGAAACCTTGGTTTGATTTTTATTCCAAATACGCTGTAAGCTTTGTGCAAAATATAGAATAATAATAGAGTACATGAGATTTTTTTCTTAAAGTTCTAAAAACTTTAAAATTATATAAATTTGGTTTATTTAAAGATTTCGTTATGAAACATTTTTGTTACAAGGTGATTATAAAGAAAGCCTTAAGAGGATCACTGTTGAAATAAAGTGAAATCCCACTATGGCTTGCCCACCTTTTCATGATTGCTGGCTTCTGTTTTCTCTCACTTCCATTCACACTGTATCAACCATCATCGTGAGTTCCGGTGCTTGCCCTGAGCAATTGTGCTTTCTCTTCCCTCTGCTTTGCAGATGCGTTCCCTCAGGCCAGAATTGTCTCTCTCTCATCTCCCACTCTGCCTGCCTTTGCCTGGTTTAAATCCTATTCACCTTCAGTGTCAGCAGAGAGGTTATTTCCTCTGCAAGACTTCCCTGAGCCCCAGCCTAGGCTAGGAGTCCTGCCTCTGTGTTCTCAGAGTGCCCTGTGCTTCCCTACTGTCGCACCTCCCATGCCTATGCCATACTTTGCAACTGCCTCTCTAAATCCACTTCTGAACTGTAAGTCCCTGAGCAAGGACCCCACTACTCCATGGCCTTTGCTACCATGGTAAACCTGCATCTACCAGAATGCTGGCACATAGTAGGCAATCAATAAATATAATGAATGAATGAATGAATGAATGAATGAATGAAAAGGAAGAAAATGAGACATCCTCAGCTTCGATGTATATATGCATGTAAAATGCTAGCTCTGACCACATTTGTTCCCTGTTACTGAATTGGATTTCAGCATGGCCAATTTGATTATAACTACCTTTAAGAATATTGCTTGTTTTATTTAGTCACAGTTTTTGTGCCGATTGTGAGGATGACTGTGATTATCAGAATGACATCCACATAATATTATGCTTGGGCTATTCCATTTAGATACATCAAAATCAATATATATTAATAAAATATATAATTTATCAAGGTTGAGGGAAACACTAGTATTTATAAATATGAATTCAAATGCTTTTTAATGAGTGGCAGGACATTTTAAAGGAAAGATGTAAAAAGAAGAAGTTGGCAGCAGAATAATTTAAATAGAGTAAGAATTTAATTAAAAAACTTTATCTCAGCATTATCTCCATTTTGTGATATCATATTTATGGATGTTTAATTGCACTTTAACTTAAAATAAAGCTGGGGTAAATGCAGGAGACTAAACATACCACAAAAAATTGCTAGTCTTTATTTTCAAGGTCTGCAGTGGCTTTTCTTTCCTTTCTATATTTATCCTTCAACAGTAATAATAAAATAAGTTGGAAGCGTTGAACCATGTCATCACTCCTCCATGGTCCCATTTAAGCAACCCTGTCATCTGGGCTTGTGTCCGGCCCAGAAGCAGGCTGGACACATCTTCAGGCTGCCAGGCCACCAGGGGTGACAAACAAATCTAACATAAAATGTAGCTGGGAACCTACACACATCCTCAGAAACTTCTGTGTGTGTTAAACATTTGGAGACAAGTCTTCATCTCATTTTTTAAAAATTTTATTTCCCTCTCTCTTGGTGTTCCCTTCATCCAGCTCTGCACTTGTTCATTTTCTTTGCATTTCCTGTCACTCTCTCTGTTTCTATCCCCCCATCGTCTGCCTGATCCATACTGCACTATTGCTCTGTAGTGAATGATGTATCACTAATGCCTCAAAGACAAAATGAACCACCTGCTGCCCATGGGCCGCAGATGTGACAATGCCTGCAACCAGAGAATTTCAGAAGAATGTCAGAATAAGAAAATAAACCTATTCAAATGGATAAACAATCACATTGTTTACTTCTTCACACTAGCTCGCACCATGTGCTTTGTTCTGAGAAACTACCCCTTGAGTCAAGAGAGCCTGGGGCAGAGCAGCTGCTTCAGGTGATGGGTGGGGCATCCATAGTGGCTGCTAGCTGGAACATGGCTTTGGGACCTGCATACCAGGCTTGTGAGATGGTACGAGTGAGGAATCAGAGCCCATGGACAGGAGAGGCATTGTGGCATTGCTTACATGTCCTTGAGCGGGGTAGGGCTGCTGTGAGAATAGTTTCCTGTAGCTCTGTCCTAGATCAGTAATTGGGAGGGAAAGCCACACAGTGTGTTTAGTTCTCCTTCTCTCTTGCTCAGATTTACCTGTCCCACCCCAATTCAGGGCAGCTTCTTCTTCTCCAGTGCACCAGGAAATCTCAAGGGGATCTCTCAGTGACGCTGAGTATTTTGTCCCTGTCTGTGGCATAACAAATGTGCCAACCAATTGCCCTGCCCCGAATTCCTCACACCTGTGCTATTGGGTCTTATTTATCATGGCATGCTATGGTATGTTTTAGCTCTGTAGATTCTGACACCTTAGCTGAAAGCAGATGGCGGTGGATGGGGGAGAGACAAACAGAGGTGGGTGGGAGGGAGAAGAAGGAAAGGGGAAGGATGTGGAGAAGAGGAAAGAGGAGGAGAGAGAGAAAGAGGGAGAAGGAGAGCTGGATCTTAATGTCAGGGAAATAACGAAGAACACATTGTCTATTTCCTCATTAAAAAAAAAATAGGTATGTATAAGTATGTATATAATCCTCTTGAAAGCAATTCTTAAATTTTAACTCTTCATTTATCTCTCTGATGAAGAAATAGCATATAATTAGAGCAGACAGCTATAGAAAAAATAACTTTATATTCCTCAAAGAGGGCAGATACAGTCAGAAAAACTAAAGTGGCACAAGTTTTGCTCATAAGCATTCCAATCTCTATTTTGTCATTGAGTCTAACTCTAAACCTGATTCTAGTATTTGCCAGGGAGAAACTACTTACTACCTTTGTTCAATATAAAAACTATTAGTTTGTTACTCAAAGAAATAATGTAATAGCTCCTCGAATGTAGTTGTCATTCTGTATAACGCTTTAACCCCTCTTTTCCCCCTTCCATCCTTAAGGCTTTATCATAGACAGCTTCTCACTGTTGCTGTTGGATCCTTCTGCTTCCATGTTGGATCCTTCTTCTTCCCTCTGGCTGCTTGGGGATTGGAGATAAAGGTGACACAGGAAAGGGCTGCTCTGGCTGGGCCCATAAAATGCTAAAATTTGTTTTTAATTTTTCTGGTTGAGGTCTGAATATGGTTGGGAAATAAGATTGTGTGTGACAAATGAAATAGATATGTGTTCCCATTGAAAACTTCACCAGATGGGATGAGGTTGAAAACTTCTGAGATCCTCTTCCTGCATCTCCATCACTAGCCCCAGGAAATGGAGCTGTTTTAGAGACACAGGCCATCCACTAGGACTTTTCCTTAGTGGACAGTTACTATGGTGCATTTAGTATAAAAGCATTACCAAGCCCATCTGTGACTATTGTGTGCTTACGAGAAACATGGCCACAAGCTGAAACTTCAGATGAACTCTGTACACTATAGCTAGGATTCTATTTTAGAAAAACTCTCTCAGACTGAGCTAAATAAATTAAAATGAAAAGACGGTATATTTTGTATAATAAAATCTAGAGTAATACGTACCACACAATGGCATTCAATGATGCTACTCTTCAATACCATTATTCTGCCAGCGGCCAAAAGGAGCAACTGCTCTGGAAACTGACATATGACAAAGCATGCCCTAGAATTGCTCTTGGTTCTTGTTAAAGTAATAGAATCAAGAACATCTTCTCTAAAAGACTAAGAGAGATTTCACCATGCCTCACTTCCCTCCTGATTTCAGTCACTACTTTCCAGTCCCAACTTTATGCTGCTGTGTCCATTTTCCTCTCCGTAACTTCATCCACCCCCATCCCCCAAACTCTTCCAGTTTGTCTACTGAACATCCCTTTCTGTGTCCAGTGACTTCTCATATTCCTCAACCTTTACTCAGAACTCCATCTCGTGCCTTAACTGAAAACTGGATGTCCCACTTTCTCTGCAGCCCCTCTCAAGCATGTCCTTAGGTCACTAGGTGAAGTAGGTGACCTCCTCCCTCTTGGTAGCCTTTATTCACCTATAATTCACCTAACTCCTGCACAACCCATTGCTACTCTGAGCTTCATGTACTCTGCCACATTCCTACCATCTTCTCTCACAAATCTACCAACTTTCTTGACAGTTTCCTTTGTTTACTAAAGTTTTCTGTCATATTCTAACACTGACCATCTTGTTGGGCTACTTAAATATTCATGGGTGATTATAACAACTTCTTACTACTGTTCCTCATGGCTCCTTGGTAAAAGAAAGGTCAGTTCCTGTCCTCTCAGTATCTTGATATTCTCACTTCCCATGACTTTTCCTCCTCAGCCATTGCTCCCATTGTTGTATCATGGGTTTCATCATCAGATCTGCAGCTCCTCCTAATTATAGGTTTTCAGCCTTTTATGTGAATCCCAATTCCTCTGCTTCTTATTTGCTTAGCTATTCCCTCTAGAGCAATTCTTTGTCCACTTCGAGAAGTCCAGTGCATTACTCCTATCACTATAACTCTGCTTATCAGACCCACTTCTTGGGTCTTTTTTCATGGTACAGCATTTTGATCGCTCTCTTGACTTGCCCTCCACCTAAATTTACAGTAAATTTACAAATCTTCTTACATCTACATCTATTTTCTCTTCTTTTTCTCTATTAAAGTGGAGGAAATGTCCCTCTACCTAGCAAAGGTAAGTTTTTCCACTTGTCCTGTAGGACACGCCCCCTCTCACCTTTTCAAATACTTCCCTTCTTCAGTGATTCCCCTATCTCTCTCCCACATCAACCATTTCCCCTTTATAGTGAATCGTTCCTACTAGTATTTAAACATGCTCTAGAATTTTCTGCCTGAAAGCCCCCCTCCAATCCCACTAAACTGAACCAACAAGGTCTTTCTTTGGTACTTAACACTCCATGTAGTTACTACCTCATTTCTTGGATGTAATCTTCTCAGCTGTCTCCCTCCCCTTCTCCATTACTTTTTCAGTTGAATATGGCTTTTGCATTTACCACTCAATGGAAAACCAATCTTGACAAGGTCAACATTTGTGTTGGCAAATCCATCTAAAAAGAGCTAATTTTCTATCTTCATTCCACTCAAATTTTTGGAAGCATTCGACAGAGTTGGGGGTTTTCTCCCTATAGAAACACTCACCTTTCTTAGTTTCACCGACACTACCATCTATGGGTCTTTCCCTTATTTCCCTGGTTCCTCCTTTTCAGTTTCCTCTGCCAACTGACTAGTAAATGTTGGAGCTCCATTGGGTTTGCTATCCTCTTGGGAAGCTTATCCCTTTCATGACTTTAAATACCATCCATCTGCCTACACCCCTTAAGTTTCCATCTCCAGCTTAGATTCTCAACTTCAGACTCACATCTTCCCCACATATACTTGGAGAATTCATAGACATATCAAACTGAACATACTCCAAATTTAACTCTTTATCTTAACCCAGTCACCCTCTCTCTAGCATGTCCATCCCCCAGCTTTCCTCATTTGAGACCAGGGAACATGCTTGATTTTTGCTTTTCTTCACTTCTGCTTCTAAACCATCAGCAAGCCCTGTTGATTTTACTTTCAAACTACATTCTTTTATTAATTGAAGATACTTTATTTTGCATATCTAGCTTTGGAACCATGTAAATATTCTATATATTTGCTTACAAAAAATTATAGCAAAATGAAAAAAGCAATTTCTAAATATTAAATGGAAAATAAAACAAAACTGCATAGTTGACCCTTGAACAATGTGGCAGTCAGGGTGCTGACCCTCATGCCCTTGAAAATCTGCATATAACTTTACAGTCAGCCCTCCCTAGTGAGATATAGTCTAAAGACAAAAAGAATGGCAAAGTAATATTAAATAAGAGTTATATTGTTAATAATAATATTTTGTACTTATATATAAATATGTTAATGTCACTGGAAACCAATAATTTTATCATAGAACAAGATACAAATATTAAATCAAGGAGGTTAAGTGAAAATCCTGTTATCCTTACATTTGAGTTGGAAGTAATTTAACTTGTGATTAACAAGTATTAACTTGTGATGTATTTTTTTCTGAGTGAAAAAAATATCAAACTACATTCTTGCATGTCCCTGCTTCTGTCTGTATCCCCACCACTACCTGGCTAGTTCAAACATGATAACCACTTGCCTGAATACTTGCACAGCAAGAGCAGCCAACTTTCCCTTCTGCTGCTTCTACTCCATTTGCACATAGTAGTCAGAGTGATCTTTTTATATGTCAATCAGATGATGTGGCTTCCCTGTTTACAACCCTTTAATATTTTCTTAATCCTGTGAAATAAAATCCAGCCTCCTTATGGCCAATAAGACCCTGCATGATCTGAATTCTACCTACATCCAGAGTTTCATCTCAGTTTGCTCTTTTCCTTGGTCACTATCCTTTACTGACTTTGACTTTATTTTTAAATTCCTTGAACACACCAAACTCTTATTGCAGGGGCTCTGCCTATGCTATCCTTATACCAAGACTGCCTGACCTTTCCTGCTTTTTCACAACCGACCCTTGATCCCTCAGAACTGACCCCTCGTTGTCGAGGTCTCGGTTTAAATGTCAATCCCTCAGGGAAATTTCCCCTGACTACACTATGTATCACAAATCCACCCTTGATAATCTTTACCATATTATCCTGGTTTTTTGTTACCCTTATGAAAATTATGATAATTTATACTTATTTACTTAAAAAAATTTATGTACCTGAATTGCCATATCACTCACTACATTTTAAGTACCATGAGGTCAACCATGTCTCTCTTGCTCTTTTGTCTCTCTGTGCTAGGACTGCTGAGCCTCCAGTCCTAGCACTGAGCCTCCAGTCCTGGCACAGTTCCTGGCATATAATAAATAGTTGCTAAATGAAGTCTATACCAAATTCAGACTTGAAACAAGTGGAATTTTTGCTTATGTTTATCCTCTCCGCTATATTACATCATATTCAGTAAAAAAAAATCTTCATTATTAAAAATATGTATACTCAAAAGAGATTCCATAAAATTTTTCTTTGGATAATGGTAATCTCTAATTATACATGTTTATATAATAATGCTATATGATTATGTGGTAACTTCTATTTTAGGGTCTAAAAACTATTTTGAAATAATAGTTAATGAACAAGCAGATGTGGTGACACTGGGTCAATAAAACAATTTTACACGTAACCCCACTTGCTTTCTTAAGAACCCTGCTCTATCAAATGTACATGATGAGTTTGATTCAAGACCTAGTGACTGCTTTGACCTAGTGATCCTCATTTAGTAAACAATGTGCCAAGTTGAAAATCAACAAAGTTCCATAATTAAAGATCCATGAGGTGCTTTTGTTGATAGCCATGGTGGAAAAAAGCTTAGAAAGAATGACAGGAATAATAAATAATTATACTCCTCTTACCTGACATTTACTGAGTACCACTGTATTCCAGAAAGTTTTCTGGACTCTGGGACTGTAATGCTGAACGTGGCATGATCTTTGATTTCATTGTAGTGGGGAGACCTGTATATCAACAGGTAATTATAGTACAGTGTGGTAAGTGCCATAGAAGAGTACTGTATAAACTGCCTTGCTACATAAAGAAGCCAGGAAAGGCTCCACACATGAGATTTTTGGACTGCAATTTAAGAATGAGTAGGGGCTGGCCAGGAAGAGAAGGTGAAAAATAAAGAGGAGGACATTCTCAGAAGATGAGAGAGGCATGCAGATGCGAAAGAGTACGACATGTTAACGAGAATGATCAGTGAGGTTGGAGCAGAGGATACAGGAAGGGGAGTGGCAAGGAATGGTACCCATTTCCTAGCTGCACTGATGTTTCTGCAAAAACTGATGAGGACTTAGCATGCTCCATCAGTAACTGAGAAGGCTGTAAAACATGAAAACTTCATTCTATGCAGTTTATCTCCATTACATTTTAGGTTAATGTCATGATTTAAGAGTTCATAATCTCGATAATGTTATTATAAAACTGTTTAAATAACCAGCTTGAGCGTTTCCTGCCATTTTTCTTTAAGAACAGAGATCATTAAGTCCATTCAAACATGGTGGTCTTTTATCTATACGTTTCTGCATCTTTAGATAATTTAGGGCCTAAATTTTAGGCTATCAATTTCAGGATTGTTTAAAGGTTAAATTGAAAAAGTTTGGCTTATTAGAGCTCCTGCCCATGACTTGTTTTTTACATATGTAGAGTGGGTGGTCATCTGTGTTACATGATGGGGAGATTCCAGGAATGCTTTCTCGCTCATTCTTTGGCAACCCATGAGTCACAGTGATAAACCTGCCATATTAGAAATTCCTTAGGGTAAAAATACTATCTCCCAAACCCAGTTTCTTTATGTTTCTTTTCTTTTTCTTTTTAAGATACAAATGGCTTTCTGTCACATTCCAAGGACATTCTTAAATTGTCATCTTCTTCTGCCAAATTTGAGACTCTGAGTACATCATTTTTCTTGAGTTTTTTTTTCAGTTTTTATGTTCTCTAAATAGTCTTGGATTCCTTCAAACTCATGCTTAGAAGATATAAGCCAGGGTTCAGAAAATAGATTTGTATTTAATCCCACTCATTTTAATATGTTGCCTCACTGCAGCCTTCTGTTTGTTTGGTGTCCCCAAGACAGAAGGTGTTCCATTTAACTTTTCCAGAGAGTCAGCCTTCTCTCTCCTGACTGTGAGGGCTTTGGTTCTAGCTGAATGGGTTGGTGAAAGAGGATCTGAGGTTTAAGTTCTCCTTCTTCCAAGTTTCAACCAATCTTCTTGTTTTTGTTTGCAGCCTCCTTTCCTATTTCCAGAGGTACTTGGTTGCTCTGCTTTGTGGCATTTCCAGGTTTTAAGAGGGCAGGTCCATTTTTCCCTTGTTGGCTTCCTTTTCTCTGGCACTTAAATCCCTCTCAGCTTTAAGTCAATAACCACTTGTTGACATTCTTTTTGTTTTTCATGATATAATTCATATCACCTGCTGTCGTTGCCTCTCCCATTCTTTTGATCTGGGATTTTAGTGGTTTTATTCCTTTTAGTAGGGTTTTGGGAAGGAACTAAGATAAATGTCTGGCTAAAGTTATAGTTATTTAATTAAAATTTAATTAAATAGTTATTTAATTAACTATTAGTTAACTGTTTAGTTCTTTAAATGAACTTGCCTACCTCAAAAGTAAAATCTGAACTCCAACTGGATGTTTTCCAAAGTGTTTCAGGCTCTTGGTCCTTATTTACCTATATTCTAGGAATGTCTTTTGCCTCTTTCAATTCTGGTCCTCTTAGAGAGTCAGTTCAAGTATAACTGTGTCCTAACGTTTCCTGGTTGAAAGGTACAGAGAAGTAGGAGAAAGAGTGAATAAGCTTTTAACACACATTGTGAAATAAAGACTTTGGATACCTCTTGATATGTTAAATAGTGAAACCAAGAAGTAATGCAGAGCATCCTTTCATGTGTTTGTTGGCAATCTGTATATCTTCTTTGCAGAAATGTCTATTTGGATCTTCTGCCCATTTTTAGATTGGGTTGTTGGTTTTTTTGATATTGAGCTGCATGAGCTGCTTGTATATTTGGAGGTTAATCCTTTGTCAGTTGCTTCATTTACACATGAAAGGATGCTCAACATCACTAATCATTAGAGAAATGCCAATCAAAACTACAGTGAGGTATCACCTCACACCAGTCAGAATGGCCATCATCAAAAAATCTACAAACAATAAATGCTGGAGAGGGTGTGGAGAAAAGGGAACCCTCTTGCACTGTTGGTGGGAACGTAAATTGATACAGCCACTACGGAGAACAATACGGAGGTTCCTTAAAAAACTGAAAATAGAACTACCATATGACCCAGCAATCCCACTACTGGGCATATACCCTGAGAAAACTGTAATTCAAAAAAAGTCATGTACCACAATGTTCATTGCAGCTCTCTTTACAATAGCCAGGACATGGAAGCCACCTAAGTGTCCATCGACAGATCAATGGATAAAGAAGATGTGGCACATATATACAATGGAATATTACTCAGCCATAAAAAGAAATGAAATTGAGTTATTTGTAGTGAGGTGGATGGACCTAGAGACTGTCATACGAGTGAATTAAGTCAGAAAGAGAAAAGTAAATACCGTATACTAACACATATATATGGAATCTAAAAAAAAAAAAAGTGGTTCTGAAGAACCTAGGGGCAGGTCAGGAATAAAGACACAGACCATAGATGTAGAGAATGGACTTGAGGACACAGGGAGGGGGGAGGGTAAATTGGGATGAAGTGAGAGAGTGGCATGGACATATATACACTACCAAATGTAAAATAGATAGCTAGTGGGAAGCAGCCGCATAGCATGGGGAGATCAGCTGGGTGCTTTGTGTCCACCTAGAGGGGTGGGATAGGGACGGTGGGAGGGAGACGCAGAAGGGAGGAGATAAGGGGACATATGTATACGTATAGCTGATTCACTTTGTTATAAAGCAATTATACTCCAATAAAGATGTTAAAAAAAAAAAAAAGAAAAAGAAGCAATGAAGAATGTGTAGAAGAGGATTTTCAGCAGAGAAAACCTGCCTAAGATACCCACCAGAACACTAAAGAGGATCCAGGATCGGGTACAACAGATATAACGGGGGACAAGGGAAGAAGCTGACATAAAAATGACTATAACTGTGGCATTGTCTACTTATACTGTTTTAAATTCTGTCAGTTTTTGCTTCAGGTTTTTTGAAGCTTGGATGTTAGGTGCATAAATGCCTAGGATTGCTATGTTATTTGATTAAATGAATTCTTTATGAAGTAAACTTCTTTATCCCTGGTACTACCTGTGATTAGAAATAGATTTGTCTGATTTAATTAGGCACTCCAACCTTCTTTTGACTAGTGTTCACATGGTATATCATTACCCATCTTTTTATTTTAATGTGTAGGTGTCTTTATTTATTTAATTTTTAAAATTGAAATATAGTTGACATGCAATATTATGTTTCAGGTGTATTACACAGTGATTTGATATTCATATACACTGTAGAATTATCACCATGATAAGTCTAGTAACCATCTGTCCCCATACAAAGTTATTACAGTATTATTGACCATATTCCTTATGCTGTATATTATATCCTCATGGCTTATTTATTTTATAACTGGAAGTTTATACCTCTTAATCCGCTTCACCAATTTTGTCCCACCCCACCTGGCAATCACCCATTTGTTCTTTGTATGTATGAGTCTGTTTTTGTTTTATTTGTTGGTTGGTTTTGTTTTTTAGATTCTGCATATGAGTGAAAATATATGGTATTTCTCTTTCTCTGTCTGACCTTTCACTTAGCATAATATTCTCTATATCCATCCATGTTGTTGCAAATGCCAAGATTTCATTTTTTATGGCTCCAGTTTACATTTATATTTAAAGTAATTATTGATAGGTATGTACTGATACTTGTTGCCATTTTGGTAATTGTTTTCTTATTATTTTTGTAGTTCTCTTTGTTCTCTTCTTTTGCTCTCTTCCCTTGGGACTTGATGACTATCTTTGGTGTTGTTTAGATTCCTTTCTCTTTTGTGTGTGTGTGTATCTGTTACAGGTTTTGGATTTGTGGTTACCTTGAGGTTAATATACAACAATCTATGTTTGTGTGTGTGCATGTGTGTGTGTGAGATTATTTTAAGTTGCTGATGTCTGAAGTTCAAATTCATTCTAACAACCCTGTGTTTTTACTTCCGCCTTCCCACTGTTTAATCTTTCTGATGTTATATTTTACATCTTTGTGTGTGTGTGTGTATCCCTTAACTACTTATTATAGATATTGATGATTTTACTACTTTTGTCTTTTAACCTTCCTACTAGCTTTGTAAGTGATTGATCTACAACCTCTACTGTGTATTTTCCTTTACCAATGAAATTTTTTTCTTAATTTTCATATTTCTATTTGTGGCCTTTTATTTTAAACTTAGAAGTCCCTTTAACATTTCTTGTAAGACTGGTTTCACAGTATTGATCTCTCCATCAAATCTGAATGAAAGCCTTTCCAGGTAGAGTGTTCTTGGTTACAGGTTTTTCTCTTTCATCACTTTCAAGATATTGTGTCACTTCCTTCTGGCTTCCAGAGTTTCTGCTGAAAAGTCAGCTTATACTCTAATGGGAGTTCCCTTGTATGTAACTAGTTGCTTTTCACTCGATGCTTTTATTATCCTCTTTATCTTTAATTTTTGTCATTTATTTGTAATCAGTCTTGGTGTGGACCTCTTTGGGTTCATCTGTCTGGAACTCTCTGTTTCCTGGACCTGGATGTCTGTTTCTTTCCTCAAGTCAGGGAGGTTTTCAGCTATTATTTCTTCAAATAAATTCTCTACCCTATTCTCTCTTTCTTCTTCGTAATCAAATGTCTGTATGCTTGATGTTGTCCCAGAGGTCTCTTAACTATCCTCATTTTTTACATTCTTTTTTCATTTTTCCTGTGCAGCTTGGGTGATTTCCATTACTCTGCATTCCGGATCACTGATCCTTTCCTCTGTATCATCTAATCTACTGTTGATTCCTTCAAGTGTAGTTTTTATTTCAATTATTGTATTTTTCAGCTTTGTTTGGTTTTCTTTAAATTTTCTGACTCTGTTAAAATTCTCACTGTGTTCATCCATTCTTCTCCCAAGTTTGGTGAGCATCTTTATGATCATTACCTAAACTTTTTATTGGGTAGTTTGTTTATCTCCACTTCATTTAGTTATTTTTCTGAAATTTATCTTGTTCTTTCATTTGGAACGTATTCCTCTGTCTCCTTATTTTCCCCAAGTTTCTGCATTTATTTCTATGTATGAGATGTGTTGGTTACATTTCCTGAACTGGGAGAAGTGACCTTATGTAGGAGATATCCTATGTGGCCCAGCAGCACTCTCCCCTCTGGTCACCAGAGCTATAGTCTCCAGGAATGTCCCCTATGTGGGCTGTATGCATCTTTCTGTTGTGGTGCAGCTGCCTACTTTGAGTGTGCTGGTAGGTGGGCTGTCCCCTGGTCCAGCTGGCTGTAGGGTCCTGCCTTGTGTGGTGGCTGCTGGCCCAATGTAGGCTTCCCGCACCATTGGCTGCTTGACCCAGTAGGGTGCACAGCTACTGTCAGCCCACTGCTGCATAGGGCCAGGTTCTGGGGATGCTGTCTGCATGGCCCAGGGAGCTCAGGTTTAGTACTCATCTGCTGGTGGATGGGGCTGGGTCCCTGTGTGGTCCACGGGGGTTTGTGGATGATGTCAGCATGCTAGTGGGCAGGGCTGGGTTCCCTCCCCATTGTCTGCATGGCTTGGGGGCAGGGCTTGGGGTTGGTGCAGGCCTGTTGAAAGGCAGGTAAGCCCTGGTCCTAATAGGCTAGAGAGAGGATTCCAAAACGGTGCTCACCAGCACCATTGTTATTGCAGTAGAACAAGCTCCTAAAAGATGGCTGCTGCTAACATCTCTGTTCCTGAAGGGAGTCCCAGCGGTCTCCTATCTCTCTGAGAGGTTCTCCAAGATCAGTAAATGCTCTGACCCAGGATCATTTCAAACTACTGCCTGTATGCTGAGACTTGGAGCATATGAGATTTTGTGCATGCCCTTTAAGAGTGGAGTATCTTTTTCCTATATCCCTCCTGCTCTCCCAAGCAAAAGCCCTGCTGGTTTTCAAAGCCAGACAATTCTGGGGGCTTGTCATCCCTGGGCAGGACCCCCAAGCTAAAGAGCCCAGTGTGGGGCTTGGGCCCCTCATCCCTTGGGGAGTGTCTCTACAATTGTGATACTCTCCCCATTCTGACTGACCTGAGTCACTGACGCAGGGGTGTGTGTTCTGACTACTATACTGCATCTCTGCCCCTCTTACCTGTCTCATTATGGTTCCCTCTTTATGTCTTTAGTTGTGAAAATTTTTTCTGCTAGTCTTTAGGTTGTTCTCATAAATAGTTGCTCTGTAAGTATTAGTAATTTTGGTGTGCCCATGGAAAGAAGTGAGTTCAGGGTCTTACTACTTCTCCATTTTGGCCACCTCCTCTGTATGTGTCTTTATAATAAAGTGTGTTCCTTGTAGGCAGTGTGTAATTGGGTTGTAGTCCCCCCAACCCCCAGTTTTATTGAGATATAGCTGATATACAATATTGTATTAATTTAAGATGTATAACATAATGATTTCATACATGTATATACTGTGAAATAGTTACCACAGTAAGTTTTGTTAATATCTGTAGTCTCACATAGTTATGCATCTTTTTCTTATAGTGATAAATTTTAAAATCTACTCTCTCAGCAACTTTCAAATATACAATACAGTATTGTTAACTATAGTCACAAAACTGTACAATGTATCTCCAGAACTTATTTTTCTTAGAGCTGGAAGTGTGTATCTTTTGGTCACCTTCACCCATTTCCCCCATGCCCCAACTCCCTCCTCAGGCAATCTGCTTTCTGTTTTTATGAGTTTGGGTTTTTTTAGACTTTATATATAAGTGAGATCATACATTTGTATTTCTCTCTTTGACTTATTTCACTTAGCATAATACCCTTAAGTTCCATCCACGTTGTTGCAAATGGCAGTATGTCCTATTTTTTATAGCTGAATAATATTATATACACACACATGCATACATACACATATTTTCTTTTTCCATTTGTCTGTCAATGGACACTTAGGTTGTTTCCATGACCTGGTTATTGTAAATAATGCTGCGATGAATATGGCTGTGTAGATATCTCATTGAGATAGCAATTTCGAAGAGGGGGTTTTTCTTGACATTAGCCTCAAAATCTTGGGCACTTCTGAGCCAGAGTAAAAATGGAATATGCTATCATGTAAAGACTGTTTCTACCTGCCCAGGTAAGGTCCCAGGGAAGCAACAGGACAGCAGGTTATTGGCACTCAGAATGACACTGAAGCAGGAGTGGCATATGTGGTACAGGTTGTCATATGGGGCTGTACCACCTCTCAGATTTCCCTGCAACATAGTGCGGGCAGAAGGTACAGAAAATTTCAAGGCTCTGGAGAGGTGAAGATGCCATTTCCTGAAGCCCAGAGCTGTGTCAGTATGGGAAGAACATTTCCCAAGCCTTGAGGGTGGCATGCTTATTGGACAGAGAGCACTGAACGAGACCAGACTTTGCAGTGGAATATGAAAAGCCCCAAATATATTTGGGTTCCCTGCCTTTGAATCGTTTAAATCCCATGCTTGTTCTTTGTGATCACATCAGATTATGGGTACAGAAAGAAGCTTTAGCTCAATGTAGAACAAAATTTCTTTTCTGATTTGAAAAGTGCATTTAATACAAAGAGCAACATGCTAAACGAGGAAAATTAAAGGGGAAGTGGAAATTTATTGAAAATAGTTTTGTTTATAAATGGTAGTCATATAATTAGCCTAACACACAAATGCAGCATAATTAATGCTTTTAACCAAAATGTATGTTTTAAGATATCTAGGAAAATTATATAATTATAATGTAATTGAAGCCATTTAAAGTGAAGCTTTGCCCTCTTCTTTGGTCTTAGATATCCTTTCCGTTGTCACGCCCATGTTTTCTGTTTAAAAAAGGTAAAATACTTTGAGGTATTTCAAATCTCTAGACTTCTTTTCCTCTGATAAACTGACTTACATTTAGCTTGTTCTTATATAGTTGTTACCGTGATCCAGTGTCACATAAAATTCACACTAACAAAATACATATATGTCACTTTGATGAAATGTATACTAATCTCAACATTATATGAAAATCCCAAATACAGTTACAAAAATAGATAATAGTATGGGTCCTATGAATAATCAGTGTTTCTATGGTTAAAATGATGTTAGTGTTTTCATTATAGTACCTATTTCAAAAATTATAACTTGACCAAAGGATTTTATACTAAGATTTAATGTGGTTTTTCAGCTCCAAACCAGAGGAATTTCTTTTTTTGAAGTGATTATTCCCAGAAAGATTGGCAATTTCTTAGTAGTAGACAAGTATAGAGGGTGGATCGGCTTCCTATTGCAACATCATTTCAAATGTCCTTTTGTTATTCAAACATGCTTGCATGCAAAAATAGAGAGATAAGCCAAAGAGAGCTACCTGCATCCTTGGATCTATATCATGGGCTATCTTATAAGGGAAACAACTTATCCAATGATGAGACTCTTGACAGGTCTCCAAAACAGCACATTTTCTTTGCTGCTAAATTCTTCTTTTCATCTAGAGTTTCTGCACTATTTTCCTAGTTCTCTATTTTAAAAACTATCAATTCTAAGAATTTTTTTTCCCTCTGAAATCCTGTCAAGTGAATAAGTGATCTCCCTAAAACTGTAAGACCCTTTCTATTATTGACATTCTTTTTGTTGTTTGTTTTTAACAGATATTGTCCCACCTGTTCTTGCTTTTTTTTTTTAACATCTTTATTGGAGTATAATTGCTTTACGGTGGTGTGTTAATTTCTGCTTTATAACAAAGTGAATCAGCTATACATATACATATATGCCCATATCTCTTCCCTCTTGCATCTCCCTCCCTTCCACCTTCCCTATCCCACTCCTCTAGGTGATCAGGAAGCACTGAGCTGATCACCCTGTGCTATGCGGCTGCTTCCCACTAGCTATCGGTTTTACATTTGATAGTGTATATATGTCCATGCCACTCTCTAACTTTGTCCCAGCTTACCCTTCCCCCTCCCCGTGTCCTCAAGTCCATTCTCTAGTAGGTCTGTGTCTTTATTCCTGTGCTGCCACTAGGTTCTTCATGACTTTTTTTCTTCAGATTCCACATATATGTGTTATCATACAGTATCTGTTTTTCTCTTTCTGACTTACTTCACTCTGTATGACAGACTCTAGGTCCATCCGCCTCACTGCAAATAACTCAATTTCGTTTCTTTTTATGGCTGAGAAATATTCCATTGTATATATGTGCTACATCTTCTTTATCCATTGATCTGTCGATGGACACTTAGGTTGCTTCCATGTCCTGGCTATTGTAAATAGAGCTGCAGTGAACATTGTGGTACATGACTCTTTTTGAATTATGGTTTTCTCAGGGTATATGCCCAGTAGTGGTATTGCTGGCTCATATGGTAGTTCTATTTGTAGTTCTTTAAGGAACCTCCATACTGTTCTCCATAGAAGCTGTATCAATTTACATTCCCACCAACAGTGCAAGAGGGTTCCCTTTTCTCCACACCCTCTCCAGCATTTATTTTTTGTAGACTTTTTGGTGATGGCCATTCTGACTGGTGTGAGATGATATCTCGTTGCAGTTTTGACTTGCCTTTCTCTAATGATTAATGATATTGAGCATCCTTTCATGTGTTTATTGGCAATCTGTATATCTTCTTTGGAGAAATGTCTATTTACGTCTTCTGCTCATTTTTGGATTGGGTTGTTTGTTTTTTGGATATTGAGCTGCATGAGCTGCTTGTGAATTTTGGAGATGAATCCTTTGTCAGTTGCTTCATTTGCAAATACTTTCTCCCATTCTGAGGGTCATCTTTTCATCTTCTTTATGGGATCCTTTGATGTGCAAAAGCTTTTAAGTTTCATTAGGTCCCATTTGTTTATTTTTATTTCCATTTCTCTAGGAGGTGGGTCAAAAAGGATCTTGCTGTGATTTATGTCATAGAGTGTTCTTTTTTTTTTTTTACATCTTTATTGGAGTATAATTGCTTTACAATGGTATGCTAGTTTCTGCTTTATAACAAAGTGAATCACTTATACATATACATATGTTCCCATATCTGTTCCCTCTTGTGTCTTCCTCCCTCCCATCCTCCCAATCCCACCCCTCTAGGTGGTCACAAAGCACCGAGCTGATCTCCCTGTGCTATGTGGCTGCTTCCCACTAGCTATCTATTTTACGTTTGGTAGTGTGTATATGTCCATGCCACTCTCTAACTTTGTCCCAGCTTACCCTTCCCCCTCCCCATATCTTCAAGTCCATGCTCTAGTAGGTCTGTGTCTTTATTCCCGTCTTATCCCTAGGTTCTTCATGACATTTTTTTTTCTTGAATTCCATATATATGTGTTAGCATACGGTATTTGTCTTTCTCTTTCTGACTTACTTCACTCTGTATGACAGACTCTAGGTCCATCCACCTCATTACAAATAGCTCAATTTCCTTTCTTTTTAGGGCTAATATTCCATTGTATATATGTTCCACATCTTCTTTATCCATTCATCCGATGATGGACAGTTAAGTTGTTTCCACGTCCTGGCTATTGTAAATAGAGCTGCAGTGAACATTTTGGTACATGACTCTTTTTGAATTATGGTCTTCTCAGGGTATATGCCCAGTAGTGGGATTGCTGGATCATATGGTAGTTCTATTTGTAGTTTTTTAAAGAACCTCCATACTGTTCTCCATAGTGGCTGTACCAATTCACATTCCCACCAGCAGTGCAAGAGTGTTCCCTTTTCTCCACACCCTCTCCAGCAGGTATTGTTTCTAGATTTTTTGACGATGGCCATTCTGACTGGTGTGAGATGATATCTCATTGTAGTTTTGATTTGCATTTCTCTAATGATTAATGATGTTGAGCATTCTTTCATGTGTTTGTTGGCAATCTGTATATCTTCTTTGGAGAAATGTCTGTTTAGGTCTTCTGCCCATTTTTGGATTGAGTTGTTTGGTTTTTTTGTTATTGAGCTGCATGAGCTGCTTGTAAATTTTGGAGATTAATCCTTTGTCAGTTGCTTCTTTTGCAAATATTTTCTCCCATTTTGAGCGTTGTCTTTTGGTCTTGTTTATGGTTTCCTTTGCTGTGCAAAAGCTTTTAAGCTTCATTAGGTCCCATTTGTTTATTTTTGTTTTTATTTCCATTTCTCTAGGAGGTGGGTCAAAAAGGATCTTGCTGTGATTTATGTCATAGAGTGTTCTGCCTATATTTTCCTCTAAGTATTTGATAGTGTCTGGCCTTACATTTAGGTCTTTAATCCATTTTGAGTTTCTTTTTGTGTATGCTGTTAGGGAGTGTTCTAATTTCATTCTTTTACATGTAGCTGTCCAGTTTTCCCAGCAACACATATTGAAGAGGCTGTCTTTTCTCCATTGTATATTCTGGCCTCCTTTATCAAAGATAAGATGACCATAGGTGCGTGGGTTTATCTCTGGGCTTTCTATCCTGTTCCATTGATCTATATTTCTTTTTTTGTGCCAGTACCATACTGTCTTGATTACTGTAGCTTTGTAGTATAGTCTGAAGTCCGGGAGCCTGATTCCTCCAGCTCCATTTTTCTTTCTCAAGATTGCTTTGGCTATTCACGATCTTTGTGTTTCCATAGACATTGTGAAATTTTTTGTTCTAGTTCTGTGAAAAATGCCATTGGTAGTTTGATAGGGATTGCATTGAATTTGTAGATTGCTTTGGGTAGTAGAGTCATTTTCACAATGTTGATTCTTCCAATCCAAGATCATGGTATATCTCTCCATCTATTTATATCATCTTTAATTTCCTTCATCAGTTTCTTATAGGTTTCTGCATACACGTCTTTTGTCTTCTAAGGTAGGTTTATTCCTAGGTATTTTATTCTTTTTGTTGCACTGGTAAATGGGAGTGTCTCCTTAATTTCTCTTTCAGATTTTTCATCATTAGTGTATAGGAATGCAAGAGATTTCTGTGCATTAATATAGTATCCTGCTACTTTACCAAATATATTGACATTAGTCTTTCTGGTATAGTCTTTAGGATTCTCTATGTATAGTATCATGTCATCTGCAAACAGTGACAGCTTTACTTCTTCTTTTCTGATTTGGAATCCTTTTATTTCTTTTTCTTCTCTGATTGCTGTGGCTGAAACTTCCAAAACTATGTTAAATAGTAGTGGTG
This sequence comes from Delphinapterus leucas, assembly GCF_059928025.1. Lineage (NCBI taxonomy): Eukaryota > Metazoa > Chordata > Mammalia > Artiodactyla > Monodontidae > Delphinapterus > Delphinapterus leucas. The sequence goes on along the minus strand of NC_143136.1, from coordinate 37,066,623 downwards.
AGAGTGGGCAACCTTGTCTTGTTCCTGATCTTAGAGGAAATGTTCTCAGTTTTTCACCATTGAGAACTATGTTGGCTGTGGGTTTGTCATATATAGCCTTTATTATGTTGAGGTAGGTTCCTCGTATGCCTACTTTTGGAGGGTTTTTGTCATCAATGCGTGTTAAATTTGGTCAAAAGCTTTTTTCTGCATTTATTTAGATGATCATATGGTTTTTATCCTTCAATTTGTTAATAAGATGTATCACATTGATTGATATGCGTATATTGAAGAATCCTTGCACCAGGGATAAACCCCACTTGACCATGGTGTATGATCCTTTTAATGTGCTGTTGGATTCTATTTGCAAGTATTTTGTGGAGGATTTTTACATCTATGTTCATCAGTGATACTGGCTTGTAGTTTTCTTTCTTTGTGACATCTTTGCTGGTTTTGGTATCAGGGTGATGGTGGCCTCATAGAATGAGTTTGGGAGTGTTCCTCCCTCTGCTACATTTTGGAAGAGTTTGAGAAGGATAGGTATTAGCTCTTCTCTAAATGTTTGATAGAATTCGCCTGTGAAGCCATCTGGTCCTGGGCTTTTGTTTGTTGGAAGATTTTTAATCACAGTTTCAATATCAGTGCTTGTGATGGGCCTGTTCATATTTTCTCTTTCTTCCTGGTTCAGTCTCGGAAGGTTGTGCTTTTCAAAGAATTTGTCCATTTCTTCTAGGTTGTCCATTTAATTCTTCTAGGTTGTCCATATAGTTGCTTGTAATAATCTCTCATGATCCTTTGTATTTCTGCAGTGTAAGTTGTTACTTCTCCTTTTTCTTTTCTAACTGTATTGATTTGAGTCTTCTCCCTTTTTTTCTTGATGAGTCTGGCTAATGGTTTATCAATTTTCTTTATCTTCTAAAAGAACTAGCTTTCAGTTTTATTGATCTTTGCTATTGTTTCCTTCATTTCTTTTTCATTTATTTCTGATCTGATCTTTATGATTTCTTTCCTTCTGCTAACTTTGGGGTTTTTTTGTTCTTCTTTCTCTAATTGCTTTAGGTTTAAGATTAGGATGTTTATTTGAGGTGTTTCTTGTTTCTTAATGTAGGATTGTATTGCTATAAACTTCCCTCTTAGAACTGCTTTTGCTGCATCCCATAGGTTTTGGGTCTTTGTGTTTTCCTTGTCATTTATTTCTAGGTATTTTTTGATTTCCTCTTTGACTTCTTCATTGATCTCTTGGTTACTAAGTAGTGTATTGTTTAGTCTCCATGTGTTTTTATTTTTTACAGATTTTTTCCAGTAATTGGTATCTCATCTCATAGCATTCTGGTCGGAAAAGATACTTAATACGATTTCAATTTTCTTAAATTTACCAAGGCTTGATTTGTGACCCAAGGTATGATCTGTCCTGGAGAATGTTGCATGAGCACTTGAGAAGAAACTCTATTTTGTTATTTTTGGGTGAAATGTCCTATATATATCAATTAAGTCCATCTTGCTTAATGTATCATTTAAAGCTTATGTTTCCTTATTTATTTTCATTTTGGATGATCTGTCCATTGTTGAAAGTGGAGTGTTAAAGTCCCCTACTATTATTATTTTACTATCAATTTCCCCTTTTATGTTTGTTAGTATTTGCCTTATGTATTGTGGTGCTCCTATGTTGGGTGCATAAATATTTACAATTGTTATATCTTCTTCTTGGATCGATCCCTTGATCATTATGTAGTGTCCTTCTTTGTCTCTTCTAATAGTCTTTATTTTAAAGTCTATTTTGTCTGATATGAGAATTGCTACTCCAGCTTTCTTTTGATTTCCATTTGTGTGGAATATCTTTTTCCATCCCCTCACTTTCAGTCTGTATGTGTCCCTAGGTCTGTTGTGGGTCTCTTGTAGACAGCATATATACGAGTCTTGTTTTTGTATCCATTCAGCCAGCCTGTGTCTTTTGGTTTGAGCATTTAATCCATTTACATTTAAGGTATTTATCAATATGTATGTTCCTATTACCATTTTCTTAATTGTTTTGGGTTTGTTATTGTAGGTCTTCTCCTTTTCTTGTTTTTCCTCCCCAGAGATGTTCTTTTAGCATTTGTTGTAAAGCTGGTTTGGTGGTGCTGAATTCTCTTAAAGGTTTTAATTCTCTGTAAAGGTTTTAATTTCTCTGTCAAATCTGAATGAGATCCTTGCTGGGCAGAGTAATCTTGGTTGTAGGCTTTTCCCTTACATCACTTTAAATATGTCCTGCCACTACCTTCTGGCTTGCAGAGTTTCTGCTGAAAGACCAGCTGTTAACATTATGGGGATTCCATTGTATGTTATTTGTTGTTTTTCCCTTGCTGCTTTCAATATTTTTTCTTTGTATTTAATTTTTGATAGTTTAATTAATATGTGTCTTGGTGTGTTTCTCCTTGTATTAATCCTGTATGGGGACTCTCTCTGGTTCCTGGACTTAATTAACTATTTCCTTTCCCATGTTAGGAAATTTTTCACCTATAATCTCTTTAAATATTTTCTCAGTCCCTTTCTTTTTCTCTTCTTCTGGGACCCCTATAATTCGAATATTGGTGCATTTAATGTTGTCCCAAAGGTCTGTGAGACTGTGCTCAATTCTTTTCATTCTTTTTTCTTTATTCTGCTCTGCAGCAGTTATTCCCACTATTTTATCTTCCAGGTTACTTATCCGTTCTTCTGCCTCAGTTATTCTGCTACTGATTCCTTCTAGGGAATTTTTCACTTCATTTATTGTGTTGTTCATCATTGTTTGTTTGCTCTTTAGTTCTTCTGGGTCCTTTTTAAACGTTTCTTGTATTTTCTCCATTCTATTTGTAAGATTTTGGATCATCTTTACTATCATTATTCTGAATTCTTCTTCAGGTAGACTGCATATTTCCTCTTCATTTGTTTGGCCTGGTGGGTATTTCCCTTTCTCCTTCATCTGCTATGTGTTTCTCTGTCTTCTCATTTTGCTTAATTTACTGTGTTTGGGGTCTCCTTTTTGCAGGCTGCATGTTCGTAGTTCCCGTTGTTTTTGGTGTCTGACCCCAGTGGCTAAGGTTGGTTCAGTGGGTTGTGTAGGCTTCCCGGTGGAGAGGACTAGTGCCTGTGTTCTGGTGGATGAGGCTGGATCTTGTCTTTATGGTGGGCAGGTCCGTGTCTGGTGGTGTGTTTTGGGGGTGTCTGTGGCCTTATTATGATTTTAGGCAGCCTCTTTGCTAATGGGTGGGGTTGTGTTCTGTCTTGCTAGTTGTTTGGCATAGGGTGTCCAGCACTTTAGCTTGCTGGTTGTTGAGTGAAGCTGGGACTTGGCGTTGAGATGGAGCTCTCTGGGAGATTTTCGCTGTTTGATATTACATGGAGCTGGGAGATCTCTGGTGGACCAATGTCCTGAACTCAGCTCTCCCACCTCAGAGGCACAGGCCTGACACCCAGCCGGAGTACCAAGACCCTGTCATCCACACAGTTCAGAATAAAAGGGAGAGAAAAGGAAAGAAAGAAAGAAAGAAAGAAAATAAATAAAGTTATTATAATAAAAAATAATTATAAAAAGTAAAAAGAATTAAAAGTAATTTAAAAAAGAAAGAAAGAAAGAAGAGAACAACCAAACCAAAAAACAGTCCACCAATGATAACGAACACTTAAAAACTATCCAAAAAAAACCCAAAAAACGGACAGACTGAACCCTAGGACGAATGGTAAAAGCAAAGCTATACAGACAAAATCATACACAGAAGCATACACATACACACTCACAAAAAGAGAAAAAGGAAAAAAATATATATATATCTTTACTCCCAAAGTCTAACACCTCAATTTGGGATGATTCGTTGTCTATTCAGGTATTCCACAGATGCAGGGTACATCAAATTGATTGTGGAGATTTAATCCGCTGTTCCTGAGGCTGCTGGAGGAGATTTCCCTTTCTCTTCTTTGTTCCCACAGCTCCAGGGGTTCAGCTTTGGATTTGGCCCCGCCTCTGCGTGTAGGTCACCTGAGGCCATCTGTTCTTCTCTCCGACAGGACGGGGTTAAAGGAGCCGCTGATTCGGGGGCTCAGGCTCACTCAGGCTGGGGGGAGGGAGGGGCATGGAGTGCGGGGCGAGCCTGCGGCTGCAGAGGCCGGCATGACTTTTCACCAGCCTGAGGTGCGCCGTGTGTTCTCCCGAGGAAGTTGTCCCTGGATCACGGGACCCTGGCAGTGGCGGGCTGCACAGGCTCCTGGGAGGGAAGGTGTGGATAGTGACCTGTGCTCGCACACAGGCTTCTTGGTAGCGGCAGCAGTAGCCTTAGCGTCTCATGCCCGTCTCTGGGGTCCACGCTGATAGCCGCGGCTCATGCCAGTCTCTGGAGGTCCTTTAAGCGGCACTCTTAATCCTTCTCCTTGAGCACCAGGAAACAAAGAGGCAAGAAAAAGTCTCTTGCCTCTTCGGCAGGTCCAGACTTTTCCCCGGACTCCCTCCCGGCTAGCCGTGGTGCACTAACCCCTTCAGGCTGTGTTCACGCCACCAACCCCAGTCCTCTCCCTGGCTCCAACCGAAGCCCGAGCCTCAGCTCCCAGCCCCTGCCAGCCCTGGCGGGTGAGCAGACAAGCGTCTCAGACTGGTGAGTGCTGGTCGGCACTGACCCTCTGTGCGGGAATCTCTCTGCTTTGCCCTCCGCACCCCTGTTGCTGTGCTGTCCTCTGTGGCTCCGAAGCTCCCCCCTCCACCACCCGCGGTCTCCGCCTGCGAAGGGGCTTCTAGTGTGTGGAAACCTTTCCTCCTTCACAGCTCCATCCCACTGGTTCAGGTGCCGTCCCTATTCTTTTTCCTCTGTTTTTTCTTTTTTCTTTTGTCCTACCCAGGTACGTGGGGAGTTTCTTGCCTTTTGGGAGGTCTGAGGTCTTTTGCCAGCGTTCAGTAGGTGTTCTGTAGGAGTTGTTCCACATGTAGATGTATTTCTGGTGTATCTGTGTGGAGGAAGGTGATCACATCTCACTCTTCCGCCGTCTTGAAGTTCCTCCCCTGTTCTTGCTTTTGAAGACAGGGGCTAAGTGAGTTTCCCCAGCTTTAAATTCTTAGTGACATAGTTCAGTGCCTTCTATCCTTATATACACACAGATTTAATACCTCCTAAGCCCCTAGGCCCTATCAATTAGAATGGAACTTTTAATGATAGTAATAATAATTATTATTAATTAAATTTTTTGCTCCTATGTCTTCAGTATTCTTGTAACACTTTGTTCAGCTCATTGCTGTAGCACTTGGTTATTTAAAGGACTTCAGCCCTGAGAACTTCTTATTTATTTATTTATTTATTATTTTATTTTATTTTATATATACATATTTTTTGCATATATTGGGTCTTCGTTGCTGCATGCAGGCTTTCTCTAGTTGGGTGAGCAGGGCTATTCTTCATTTTGGTGCACGGGCTTCTCATTGCTGTGGCTTCTCTTGTTGTGGAGCATGGGCTCTAGGCACATGGCTTTCAGTAGTTTCAGCATGAGGGCTCAGTAGTTGTAGCACGCAGGCCCTAAAGCACACGGGTTTCAGTAGTTGTGGCTTGTGAGCTCTAGAGCGCAGGCTCAGCAGTTGTGGCACACTAGCTTAGTTGCTTAGCGGCATGTGGGATCTTCCTGGACCAGGGATCAAACCCACGTCCCCTGCACTGGCAGGCGGATTCTTAACCACTGCGCCACCAGGGAAGTCCCATGCCCAGGGAACTTCTTAAAGGGAGGGTCTGTCTGACCTAATTTTGCTCCTTTTCATGTGTCCACTTCATCTATGAATCAGAGGCTAAACATAAAATAGAGCCCTTTGACTCTGACCTACTCCTGGCAACCGCTTGGACTCTCTAAATTGGCTCTGCCCAAATTGTTGCTACCTGAGACCCAGTTTGAGCTGGCTGATCTAACATCTCATATCTTACCACGGAACATCTCTGTAGTACCAACCATGCACTTCCTTCTCTCCCTCAAGGCGGGAATTGGACAGGGACCAAGACTTATTCCTCTTTGTATGTCTAGAACTAAGGACATAGCAAATGTACACTACATATTTTCTGCATAGGTGAGATAATCTACTAATCAACAAATTGAGATTTTTTTTGTCTCCTCTTCCTAGTAATTAATATAATGAGTAGTTAGAATGAGGGACCATCCCTCTGTCCATGAGGCAGAATAAATGGGAATTAAATACATGATTCTATCTGTATTAATTCCATTCACCAACCAAATGAACTCACCATGTGCAGACTGTTCTGCAGAAGGTGTTAATTCACAATGATTCAAATTACATTAATATTTGCAGACATTGCCTTCCATTTATCTTAGTTCATTTACTTTATCATAAAATAAAGCTGAGTTAAACATTACTATATGCAGAAGATATTTAAAATGGTTATGTAGTACAGCAAGCCTTATAAGGCATTAATCTTCATTACTGAGGCGACGTTTGATAATTCCCTTAAGGATACACCACTTGAGTTACAAGATTCCTCAAGGGAAAAGGAATTCTTTGAGATATAAGCATCTTGCATGTTACAGGATTTCTTATGATAGATAAAGGATGTCTTATGATAGATTTGAGGGTAGAGCCCAGGAAAAACTGGAAAGTGTATGTGCTAGATGGATTGAATCGATGGCCCCAACTTTTTTATATCTCCCTGTAGCCATGCCCTTTGGTATCACCCTCCCACACTGATCTTAGACTTGGCCACATAACTTTCTTTGGCCAACAAGACAGAATAAATTTGCCATAAGAAGAACCTTAAAAAATGCTTGTGCATTTCCACTTATTTACTTGGACTTGTAACACTACCCAGAGAACACACCCAGGCTGGTTGACTGGAGGGAATGGGAGAGGGTAGAAAAGATCAAAATTGTCCTGGCTGAGGCCATCCCAGACCAGCCAATTCTGGTCCATCCACCAACTAGATCAACTGAACTCAGCCCTGATCAGCAAAACTGCTCAGCAGAGCCATAGTTTTGTGAGAAATAATTAATAGTTGTTGTTTTAAGCCATTAACCTTTAGGGTGATTTGTTAAAAAGTATTATTGTGGCAATATACAACTGATACAGTGGCTGATTTTCCTACAAGACAATGTGAAAGCTGCAATTCATTTAAGAATACATAAGGAATTTAGATTTTAAACTTTTCAGTATTTTCAAGCAGAGAATAGGCATACAGATTAAAAAGTTGAACTGGAAATGAAAAGTTATTTTGTTTTCAGAAGGGATAAAAAAAGATCAGAGAAAATGAGATAATTTTCAGAGTCAGTTTGTTGTTTTAGTAAAACACAGGCTCTGGAGGCAAATTGTGTGGGCTAGAATTCTCGCTCCAACTCTGTCATAGTAGTGTGACCTTGATCATCTTACTTAACTCTCTCTATGCTTCCTTTTCCTCATCTGTAAAGTTGGAATACCTACTGATAGTTGATGGTTATGAAAATTATATGAGGAGATACGTGTAGGATACTTTTAACAGTCTGACATACAATAAGCAATCAATAATGTTAGCTATTATTATATGAGGTGAGGTGGCTAAAATAGAGTGACACCAAATCATTACTATGTGGCAAGTTTTAGGAGGCAATGTAGAACTTCAAATAAGAGATTTTTAGCCATTATCAATTGTTTGTTTCTTTTCTGGATATTTTAAAAGGCTGGTATCAGTTGCAAAATCATTAAACAATAGAGGAATAGTGGGTTACAGGGGATGGCAAACATGAATTTAAATTATGTGACGATACGCAAGTCAGTATATGAAGGCTTTGCTGAACAAGATGGTCTCTAAGGAACCATACACCTTGATAATTTGTTACTCCCAAACTTATAGTAGCAGAGTACTAAAAATAAATAACTAGTGACTTTCTTAATGCATGAACAGTTTTAAATGGTAAGAAAGAATATCAGTGATAACATTTTAAGTAAAACTCCATTGTTTTATAAAAAGACAAATAATATATATTGGTAATGTTTCCTGAGGACATACTGTCTACTGTGTGCCAGATACTGTGGTAGACGCTGAGGACTAAGAGATAAAACATATTTCCATACAGTACCTGTGGGTACCTATGGGTACTGTAGTGGGAAGACAGGGACACCCGAGAGAGAGAGAAAAGTAATTTTCTACTTAAAAAAAAAATGGTTACATCTTGCTCTTCATTAAAAGTTGGTCTTGCTGACTGATAAGAGATAAAGTCAAGATTTCTTGCATTTATGGCCACTAGTACCTAGACCCTCCTACAATCTTTACTTGTTTTATTGTTTTTCCATAAGAGTATACAAATGGAAAATTTTACCCCTAAACAAAAATTGTCTGTAAACAACAACAACAAAAAAATAAGGTGATGCTTATTATTAAGTTGTCTCAGCTCTACAATCTGCATTCTACACTCCGCTTTATGATGCTGGGGCCAGGAGTCTGCAAATCAGATTTTAGCTTTGCCAGAGGCTCCCTGTAACACTCTGCCAATAGAGGGCACTAGAAGAAGACCAGGGAGCTGTGGAAGAGAGAATGGACTTTCTCCTTCCTGTTTGTTCCTTGTGAGCTTCCAGAAGGCTTTCTGTGAGTTTGTGGTGGCCATGACAGTCACTCTAGTAACATTGAAATCTAGTTTGCAGATTTTTCAGCAGGTCAGAACCAGTTTCATGGTGTATCAATGCAGAGACACCAACCCCAGCTGATCAGCCCCCCTTAGAGAAGACTAATGTTCAGCCCACTGGGCCCTTCCTCTAGAATTCTGTTCTATAATTATTTCAGCCTCTTGTTTTTTGTCCCATAATCTGTAAGCTCGTAGCTGCTTCCTGAAGTTGCTATTTCTGAGATACCTTAAGATAATTCTTTTACTCTTTTAATTACCTAGTTAACAACTTTATACATAGTTATTAATTCTTTATATTACATTTTCTCCATGCAAAAACTGGTGTGGGTTCTGTCTGGGGACAAAGTAAGGATCTTAACAATATACTTTAAAAAATATTTTTAATTGAAATAAAATTACATACAGTAGGCATATGTCTTAGTCTGTTTTGGCTGCTATAACAGAATACACTTGATCCTTGAACAACTTGGGACTTAGGGGTGCTGACCCTCTCTGTACAGTTGAAAATCTGAGTATAACTTTACAGTCAGCTCTCTGTATCAGATTCTGCATCTGTGGATTCAACCAACTGTGGATTGTGTAGTATTATAGTATGTATTTACTGAAAGAAATTCATGTATAAGTGGACCCATGCAGTTCAAACTGTGTTGTTCAAGGGTCAACTGTGCTATAAACTGGGTAGCGTATGAAAAATAAAAATTTAGTTCTCACAGTTTTGGAGTCTGAGAAGTCCAAGACCAAGACACTGGAAGATTTAGTGCCTGGTGAGAGCTTACTTCCTGGTTCATAGTTAGCGATCTTGCTGTGTCCTTACATGATGGAAAGGGTATGAGAGCTCCCTTTTATAAGGGCACTTACATGATTGGGGTCTCTTTTATAAGGACACTACTCCCATTCGAGAGAGCTAACACTAACCCTAACCTTAACTCACAACCTTTTCACCTTCCAAAGGACTCATCTCTAAATACCATCATATTGGGGATTAAGTTTCAACATGAACCTTGGGGGGATACAAACATTCAGTCAATAGCAGTGTGTAAATCTTAAATGTAAAAATTGATGTTTTGCGTATTCATCATCTGGATCAAAATATAGAACAATTCTAGTAGAACAATTCTAGTACTCAGATGCTTCTTTGTGTCCTCTCCTAGTTAATATTTCCTGCAAAGTATACTATTGAACTTTATATTAACAGAATTATACAGTATGTAATTGTTTGTGTGTCTGGATTCTTTTACTGAACATAATATTTTTGAGATTCATTGGCGGTTTTGTGTGTAGTTATTTGTTCTCTTTTATTAGTGTGCTGTATTTCATTTATGCATATCAAAATTTGTTTATTCATTTTCTTGTTGATGGACATTTGTTTCTAGTTTTTTGGCTATTTTGAATAAAGCTGTTATGAGAAATCTTGCACAAGTCTTTTGGTAAGCATAAGCCCTCATTTTGGGGTACGTGCCCAGAGGTGGAATTGTTGGGTCATAGAATATGTATTGGTTTAGTTTTAGTAACTACTGCCAAATTGTTTTCCAAGTCAGTTGTATTAATGTATACTCCCACCTGCAATGCATAAGAGTTCCAGTTGATATAATCTTTGCAATTATTTCTTTAAATATTACTTCTTTCCCAACTTCTCCCTCTTCTTCTTCTGTGATGGGGTAAATAGAGGTTGGAGTTATGTCCCACATGTTATACTATGTTCTTTTTTTAAATTCTTTTTTCCTTTATGTGCTTCAATTTATATATGTTTTATTTATGTGACTTTGAGCTTATTCACCCAGTCTTCTGTTGTGTCCAATCTGATGTTAAACTCATGAGTTCTGAATTTCAGATATTGTATCATTCAGTTCTAGAATTTCCATTTTATCTTTCTGAAATTCACTGTTAAAATTCTCCATGTTTTCATATATTTGTGCATATGATTTTTATATATATTAATTATAGCTAAAGTCCCTCCCTATCTGATATCTCCTTTATCTGAAATATCTGTAGATTTATTTTGATTTTCTATTTCAATTGAGATATGTACATTGTTGAAATTATATATATTGAGTATTTTTATATATATATTAAGTTTAATCACCATTTAAAATATCTTCTGAAAGATTAGCCTATGATTTAGTGTTGAAATGCAAAGTTATTGTGTATTTGGCAAGGCACAGAAGCTGGAGTAAAATTATACTCACTTTCTTCAAAGAACCAGTTTTTGGTTTCATTGATTTTCTCTGTTGATTTTCTGTTATTCACTTTCATTGATTTAGGCTTTATTCTTTAATATTTCCTTTCTTAGGCTTGACTTGAGTTTAATTTGTTCTCCTTTTTCTAGCTTCTTAAAATAGACACCAATTTGAAACTTTCTCTCTTTTCTAGTGTAAGCATGTTATCATACAAATTTTCCTCAAATGATGCATTAGCTGCATTCCACAAATTTTTGATGTGTTGTATTTTCATTTTAATTCAGTTCAAAATATTTTAAAATCTCCTTTAAAATTTCATTTTTGAACTATGGTTATTTAAAAGTATGTAGTTTAGCCTCCAAATATTTGGAGATTTTCAGATTTTTTTTTCTCCTTATGATTTCTAGTTTAATTCCTTTATAGTACCAAGAACATATTTTGTATGATTTCTATTCTTTTAAATTTGTTTTATTACTCTGAATATGGTTTATTTTAGTTATTGTTTTATGTGCACTTTAAGAGAATGTGCATTTTGATGTTGTTGAGGGGAGTGTTCTATAATTGTCAATCAGGTCAAGTTGGTTGGTAGTGTTGAAACCATCTGTACACTTAGCGATTCTATCAGTCTTAATGGTTTGCTTTACCAATTACTGAGAGAGGATTCTTGAAGTCTTCAACTCTAATTGTAGATTTGTCTATTTCTCCTTTTTGTTCAATCAATTTTTACTTCATATATTTTAAAGCTCTATTATTAGGTACATACTCATTTAAGATTTTTATGTCTTCTTAGTAAATTGACCACTTTATCATTATATAATGTCCTTCTTTATTGCTAATAAATAGCACTTGCTTTCTATTTCCTACCTTCTCTGGTTTAATTGCATTTATAATTTAATTTTATTTCTTCTATTGACTTATTTATATCTCTTTTAAAACTTAGTGGTTGCCCTGTTGTCTAAAATATACACATTTAATCTATCACAGCCTACCTTCAAATAATATTATACTACTTCTATAGAGTGTAAGAACTTTATAACAATATGCTCTCAATTTATTCTCCCATTCTTTGTGCTATTGTCATATATTTAAGTTGTAAATTAACTATATATATATACAATAAATCACAATGGTATCATATTCTTTCCCTATGAAAAAAAATTCATTCCTTCTATATTTCTTAGAGAGGAGGATGTTTGGTGTTGAATTTCCTCAGTAATTACTTACCTAAGAGAATCTTCACTTCTGTTTGGAAATATATTTTTGTTCAGTGTAGAATTCTGGGTTGAAAGATTCTTTTTTCCCCAACATTTAAAAAATGTCACTCATTGTCTTCTATTGAATAGTTTGCATCGTTTCTAATGAGAAATCTGCTGTAATTCTTATCTTTGTTCTTCAATAAGTAATATATCTTTTTTCACCTAATTGCCTTCAAGATTTTCTCTTTTAGCATTTTGAATATGATATGTAGTTTGTTTTTTTTTTGTATTTACCTGGTTGATGTTTTCTTAGCTACTGCAGTCTGTGGTTGGTATCTGTTATTAATATTGAAAAATTCTTAGCCATTATTTCCTCAAATATTTCTTTTGCCCTCTTCTCTCTTCTTTCCAGGATTTGAACTATGTGTATGTTAGATCAATTGATATATTGGTATTGTTCCATAGCTTTGGGACACTCTGTTTGTTTGCTTTTCCACTCTTTTTTCTTTTTTATCTGAGTTTGGGTAATTTCTGTTGACTTCTCTTCAAATTATCCTTAGGTTTACTGATTCTTTCCTTGCCTGTGTCAAGCCTAATGATGAACCTGTCAAAGACATTCTTCATTTCTGTTATTGTGTTTTTAATTTCTAGCATTTGCAGTTGATTCTTTCTTACAGTTTTCATCTTTCTCCTGAAATCACCTAACTAATCTTTCATGCTGTCTACCACTACCATTAGAGACTTTAACATCTTAATCACAGTTACCTTAAATTTCTTCCTGGGAAATTTCACTACTTGTGTCATATTTGAGTCAGAATCTGATAATTATTTTTTCTCTTAGGAGGGTGTTGTTTCTGTTTGCATTTTTCTTCCTTGCCTTGTTTTTGTTGTTGAAAGTCAGCCATCTTGTGTGCTTTTTTTGCCTGGAAATTGGGATCCTTTTCCTTCTGCTAGACCTACAATGTAGGGATTTGAATTAATGTAGTTAGGCGGTGGGCCTGGCTTTAGGTTTATTGTTGCTATGGTTACCCTTAGGCCACCACAGCTTTCAAACTCCTCCAGCTGATTCCTTGTGTTAAGTTGGTTTGCAAGAGGGTTTTTTTTTTCTTTCTTCTCAACAAATGCTCTTGCATTAATTTTAGATGTTCCATTGTACTGTGAGTGTTTCTTTATCTACTCTTGTTCCTCCCTATTCCTCTCCTAGCCATATTCCAATGTTGTTACTTAGTACTTGTTAGCTTGTCTATACGATGTGGTAGTAAGCATTTTCTCTTGTTCATATTAAGTCTTAGTTTTACACCGGAATGATAGCATATCCCTGGGTCCTGGAGTGTGGACTCTTCAGTGATGCCCCTCTCTAGGCTCTGGCCCTGGACCCTGCATGCAAGCCCACCCTCTCTCAGGAGCAGGATGTTTTTGTTGTAACTCCATCCCCCCAGCTGCCATTTGTTTTCACCAGTGTCCTAAGTGTGGCAGTGTTTTTTTCCCCCCTTGCTCCCATAGTTTAAGGCTCTGCTCCATAGTAGAAGGTAGGTAGGGGCTTGTGTCTCTCTTGCAGTGATGGATCTGCACCATAAGGATCACTTTCTTAAAACCTTCTTTGGTATATTCTGTGATTGTCCTTGGTTCATGGAGAAAAGTCCTAAAGAATATGTGGAATCCCTCAATTTTCTCATCTCTCAGGGACTTCGTACTCTCTCTAGAGTATATTTTGCCTCCACCAATTTCGCAAACAACCTAATTGAACTCTTTACTGCTGTTCTGTTGCATCTGCCATAGGTAAGCCATTTCTTACGTTATCACTTCCTGCAGACACCCATCTTTTCTTAGATTTTGGGCTAGTTAGTTGCCCTGAAATTTCAGCTATCAATAGTTTCAAGAAAACTCATGAATTTTTATTTTTGGCTCTTTTACATTATATGGGTGTAAATGACACTCTCTACAGTTCTCCACATTGCTGGGTGGAAAATAAGTTTTATATTAATAAAGCATCATTGTAGAAATGATCAGAACTTCATATTTTCTTACAAATTAACAACCAAGGGCTTTATGGACCTAAAAAAGGAAGATATCCACAAGTAGATGAAGATGTGTTATGTTTTGTTCCTGAAATACTTGCAAAAAGATTATTCTCACACTCTAAGCACTGCAACTGAAGGTAGGGTAGATTGCCAAGTTCTTTGGAATAGATGAAATCATTTGAAAGCAATGAGGGGCTGATGTTATCAATTCATGTGTTGTACAGGATTATCATTAAGGCATCATGTCATGGTTTAAATAGCAGCATTTTTTCTTCCTTAGAGGTTTATAAAATAAAGGTGTGCCCTAAAATTGATAGCATTCTCTGTGCTGTTAACAGTAGGGTGGAACTTCATGTAGATAGGGTGACAGATGACTTTCAGATTAGGCATTGATACTTAAACACCTACAAAATAAAAATATTTGTGTAAAGCTGCCACTTTAAATCCTTCTCATTCGTGATTGCCTGAAAATAAACTTATTCATGAGGTTACAGTTGATACATTGGAAAATGGGCAAAAGGTTTTATTGAATTGGAATGTAGATCAGGTATATTTTCAGTGAGAGAAAGTAGATTAAAAGTCAAGCAGCCGCATAGCACAGGGAGATCAGCTCTGTGCTTTGTGACCACCTAGAGGGGTGGGATAGGGAGGGTGGGAGGGAGATGCAAGAGGGAGGGGATATGGGGATATAAGTATACGTATAGCTGATTCACTTTGTTATATAGCAGAAACTAACACAACAATGTAAAGCAATTATACTCTAATAAAGATGTTAAAAAAAAAGTCAATACAAAAACAAGTATTATTGGCATCTAAGAAGTGCAGCATGGGACATGGGTGCCTTGGAGTAGGAAGGAAGGAAAAGGGCTGAAAGAGAAACAGAAGGACCAGTGAATAGAGACATGTGAACAGCAACAATTTTCAGCTTCTCAGTATTACCTTAAGAGTCAGTCTCTTCTTCACATATTATTCTATTAATAATAAAGTGAGTGTAAATTTATGAGTCTGATCTCTTTACTGTATATCCAGAGGAAATCTAACTCCTCCTTTTGACAACCATATGACATATATCTTGGGGAAGGAGTGCAGGATTCTTAATCAGTAAATTGACTCTTGTTCATTCTGCTTTGCCAAAGAGACATCAGTGTATTATGGAATTCTATATGCGAACTTCCTTAAGTAAACTGGTTCATGGTTAGAGAAAGTATTTGCTTACAAAAAAGTCCTTTAGCATTTTACCAAATCTTTACAGTTCTTGACATTTAAAAAAAATGTACATCTCTATCCCAAAAACCCATTATAATTTTCAAGGCAAAAGTAAAACTTAAGTTGTGTAAAGCTG
Source organism: Delphinapterus leucas (assembly GCF_059928025.1). Lineage (NCBI taxonomy): Eukaryota > Metazoa > Chordata > Mammalia > Artiodactyla > Monodontidae > Delphinapterus > Delphinapterus leucas. Next base: position 37,051,322 of record NC_143136.1, on the reverse strand, counting down.
AGGCTCCATCCTTCAAGGAATGCTTGATATTTTTGTTTTTACATTAGGATGTTACCTTTAATCTTTGATTCTAAATAAATGTAAGATTTGTACATGTCATATGTTAGGGAATAAGGTAGACTTGAGACCAGAAAATATTTGGTTTCCTTGTGTCTAGTTAGCTTTATCATTCATAAAAATTCCAACTGAAGAGATATGCCACATGTTAGTGTATTTTTTGTAATGTATTTCTTTGGTAGTATTTTAAATAACAGGGAGTACCAAAAAACTGATCATTATGGAGGGATTTAACCTCAGCTAGCTATTTTATAACCAATGCTTTATTCCAGCTCTATAATTAACATCTAAAATTAACATTTTTCAACATGACTTTAAACATTAAGGAATCTAAGTAGATATAAATACTTAAAGTACTATTGCTTTGCACTTTTTAGGCCTTTCAAAATGGAACTAAAGGCAGTCTCTCTCTCCACATGAAATATGGCACAGTACATGCTTTGGAACTGTTTTATAGTTTTAAATATTTTTTATGAAATTGGGTATAACTATTTCCATATGTTTATAAAGAGTAAAAGGAGGTAGCAGCAGAGATGCTGAAGTAGTCTATGTCCCTTTGCTTTACTAGCCACGTAAGAGATCAGGTCCATGCTTATCTCTTGTCTATTGGTAAATAGAATTTATTCACTTTCCTTAATACTAACCTGAAAATGCTGTTTAATGCGCCATAAACAAATCTTATGAATTTTTTACATGATTAAAATGGTCATAACTATCCAATGTTTCTTGCTGATTGAATCTGCCACTTCTGTTTACTAGGAAAATAAATAACACGTGTTTGCTCTCTTTCTAAAATGTTCCTATTTATTCTGTGGTCATTTCCCACTTATAATATTTCCAGCTTAATTTCATAAAACAGCTTTTATATGACTTGAAAAAATGCCCTTATTGTACATTGTCTTCAAGTATTTTTTACCTTTGAGCTCTGGACTTTTATTTGAAGAAACATCCAGCCATCCAGTTTTTCTTTTCTTTCTACTTCTTTTTTTTTTTTTTTTTTTTTTTTGCCTGTATTAGAGTTGGAATTTAAAAAGTGAAACAGCTGCATGCCTTGCATATGCATGCAGAACAGGCAGAATTCAGCTGTTTGAGAACTTCCTCCCTCCACCCCCCACCCACCATATCAGCAATTCTTGTGCCCAATTTATTGTCAAACAAAGAAAATCAAGGTTTACAAGGCACTTGTCTGTCAGAGGGCTCATTAAGACGAACACGCATGCACAGAAAACTGTCTAGCAAGAAAACTCTCATTGTTATCATTTCTTAAGTCATGGATGCCATAAGATATGCTATTTTTGCCTCCCTTCCAATGATTTAGGGCCTGGATAAAGTTCAATGAACATGGCTAAATCATATCTTCAATATATAAATTCGTAGTATGTCACAGCTCCATGTCATTTGCTTAACATACATTCAAACTGAGAGTCAAGGTCTGTTTCTATACCTTCACATTTATGTTAAAATATGAAGCATCTTGGGTACTTGTTTCAAGGCTTTTCTCAAATTTCATCTCCTCTAAGATGCTTTCCTGTTATCTGTGTTGGATATGACCTCAAATTTTTATGTGATGTGACATGTTCTGCTTTGTTTTATAATTATTTGTGGGTTTGTCTTGTTTCCTTCCATTTCCACCATGTCATTTTCTACTCTTTTTCTTTCCATCCCTGCTATCGTTATACAAAGACATCTCTCTTGGTAATATTCCTTCAATCTAGAGCAAGGTTTAAGGGTAGGTGTTCTTCATCCAAGGAATTGAAATACTGGTCCAGTGTTTCCTTTTACAACTTCTGATAACATCCTCATATTGGAAAAGTTAAATTTTAATGTAGGTAAAGAAGACATATAATTATAGGGACTTCCCTGGTGGTGCAGTGGTTAAGAATCTGCCTGCCAGTGCAGGGGACATAGGTTAGAGCCCTGGTCCAGGAAGATTCCACATGCTGTGAAGCAACTAAGCCCATGAGCCACAACTATTGAGCCTGTGTGCCACCACTACTGAAGCCCATGTGCCTAGAGCCTATGCTCCACAACAAGAGAAGCCACCGCAGTGAGAAGCCTGTGCACCACAAAAAAGTAGCCCCCACTCAACACAACTAGAGAAAGCCTGTGTGAAGCAAAGAAGACCCAACACAACCAAAAATAAATAAATAAGATTGATTCTTTAAAACAAAAATGAATACATATAATTATACACAATATATATTACAATGGTCAATTAAAGTGTCAATTATGTAATAAGCTTAATTTGACATTTCTAAGTAATTACATGAATTTCATAAAAGTCATTGAACTCTAGAATGGAGCGTACTTTAAATTCAAGCAATTCATATTACAGAAAGAGGAAACTGGTGTTCAGACTTTAGAAACATAAGAACTTTATTTTACTTTCAGTTAGGAATATTGTAAGACAACACAATGGACATCTGATTCAATTACTATTGGCTTTTCTTTCACTTGGAAATTTTCTGTTAGCACAGTTTTAAGTCAGGCTTGCTATAAGTGATATTCCCCATTGTCAAAAGTGAAGATATTTTTACATAATAATTTTCCAAACTTTCTCTTAAAAATTAAATTTTCAGCTGGGTATATAGATTTTTTGCTGACAAAGTAGACCTAACTATATGAGGTTCCAACAGAGAAGTATATTATAGGAGCCTATGAGTGGTACTAGTATTGATCATGTCAAATATCCTCATACATACATTACTGATGTTATCTCATTTAACTTTTGTAATAACCCTATGACATTGGTGTCATTCCCATTTCACACATGAAGTACCTGAGGCTCAGTCATATGAATTAGTGAACGATGACATTGGACTTCAAATCCAGGTTTGTCTTACTTGAGACTACATAATCTTCATTGCATCAAGCTGAATTCATCCTAAATTTAGTTGTAGATCTCCTATTATTTGAAAATCTAAACTTGACTCAACTTCATTTGTGTGAAGGAAGAGGCAGAGTTGGCCTTATTTGTAAGTGGAATGTCATATTATATGCCATAATCAACACAGTCTGGACAACCTGCCTTTTGAACTTCCAGATGTGGCAAAAAAAGGGTTATGTGAGTTATGTGAGACTGAGTTATTTAACAATTAGCAAGTTGCATACTATAGGTATTCTGTAGAGTTCACACCAAAAAATGGGAATATAAGGTGTTTTCATCTTTCAGGGGCTTACATCAAAAGGGTCATGGGAGAAACCAAGCCAGCTATATAAGTAAGATGGGCTGAAAGGAGAAGTGTCTTTCCTGGAAGACTGAAAAAGCATTTTCAGGGCCAAGTCAACAAGATAATGTTGCCTGAAGGGCACTGGGGAAGTATCATAATACTGCCCTTGATTGCAGGATGATATGGCTTTGACCATAACCATTGCATAGATAAATTAGATAAGCATTACCAGCTGATGTAAGCCAGTCTTTACATGTACAACCATTTTGGGTATTTTTGTAGTTAATATGTGCCACCAACAATTAGCACAAGGGCTAGATAGTCCTCCACAAGCTCTAACCACCTATCCTCATCTTTCCTCTATGCTCTACCTTTCTGTCTCCTTCCATATATGAACTATTCCCGCTCCTTTCTAAAGCCAGTCCTCTACTAGTGCAGTAGATTCTGTCATAAGTCACTTACTCAAAGACGTTGCTCCAGAATTCTCCCCCCTTTCTCCTGCTCATCATTTTTAACTCTCTTCATATAAATCTGCTCTTATTTCTCCCTGTCCATACTTTCCCTGACATATATTGATCCAATTATTAAATAGATTAGTCAACCTTTGAGGAAGATGATGTTAAAAAAGAAGTAAATATTTTGACATTTGGGACTGATTAAAGTTACAAGGTCTTTATAATGAAAGGGATGAAAGAGATTTGAAGCTTGAGTAACTGATTCTTTTAGGTTTAACATATATATGAAGATTTCCATTGAGAGTTGAAAAATCACCAGGTCTGATGTTGATTCATAGCTTAAATCATGATGGAAAAATATTCCTGGAAATATACTATTGCTTTTATAAAGGTGAGAAAACTCTAAAGATAAGAGGTCTTCAAATGAATGGCATGGAATAATGGGATAGTTTGTCCATAAATGTACTACAAGGAAATGGAAAATCTCCTAAAACTAAAGATTGTCTTAGAGTTAAGGAATTTAGGGCTTCCACCTACTAATGATGTCAAGAGCGGCAAGGGCATGTGAACAATAAAGGAAATCTGTCAGAATAAACACTGTAGCTTCCAAGATATACTGGTGATATATTTGGAATAAGTAAAATTGGAGCTGCCTGAGTACAAGGCTAAGCAATAAGCCTGGGGCAATTATGCCTGTTGCAGCTGGCAATGACAGTGGATAATTGAATCTTTAGTGATTTTGAAGGACAGGTGAACCCCAGAGAACCAGTACCATGAGAAACTCAACGTCTGAAATTTAGCAGTGGAAATGAAGATAATAGATCTAGCCTATATATAGGAAAGGCAACATTATTCCATTTCTCAACTTGTGGACATTTGCTGGGAATCTGTGTAAAAAGAGCTATGAAAGATTAAAAATATATGAAAGAAATGTCTCCTGATTTTATTATATAGGTAAGTGCATAAGTATATTCACTGAGCCAATCAAAAAATTAAAAACTAAGTTCTCTAGAATTTATTGAGCAGCTGTTATATGCCCGTTAATATACCAGAAACCTTTCTTCGATCTCATTTAATTCTTGTAGCAATCCTGAAATGCTGGTATTGGTAACTCCATTTCTCTAGAAGGCAGTCAAGTAACTTCTTCAAAGTAAGACAAGATTATCTGTTTTTCAAGTTTCAAAGGAAAAATTTTTCACTCCAGACTGGGATTGTCAAAGACTTAAGTCTTATATTAGACAATGAAGAATGAAATAAAAAGGTAAGAGAAGTGGAAAAATATTAGAAGTCAGCGTATGGAAGGAATATCGAAGGCCATGAATACCAACCTGGCTGGAAGAAAGCATGTCTTTAAAAGCAGATGGAAAATATTTTGGAAAGGGGAGTTGAGTCTAAATTACAATGAGTCTATACACTTTTAAACACCTCCTTCCTACCTATTTCTCATCTTTCTAGTTTTTCAGTTCCATTGAGAGGAAGGTGGTTTAGTTTTATTTTCTCTATTTTATAGCTGTTTGGTTGATGAAAGATCAAAGATAAAAGGAAGAGGATTTTAGTTTCAGATCCTCTCTCTTGTAGTGATTTGGTTTTATAAAAAGATGCCCAAGCTACACTCTTTGGATCTAGTTCATAATTTGTGCCTAATATAGTCTACACCTCAGATATGTATGCATATAAAGCCAATTCCAAGCAACTTAAAAGTAACACAGGAAATTCAGGTTAACATTTGTCACAGTTCCCAGTGGAAACAGCCTCTTCTATTTAACTTGTGATGAAATGAAAATGCTACACCTTATTTTCTCTCTCTCAGTGTAATGCCTTCTTCTTCTGTCCTAGCCAAAATCTCACAAACTTGGACACTGCAAAGAATACTCTCTTCCTGGCCTTTATTGTGAGACACTGAGGACTGTTTCCTGCACAGGACTAAAAAATATTCATTTAAGGGATGATGCATGTTGCTCAGTGGTAAATCTTTGTGTAAAAATGTGTTAAATTTTAGTCATTTTCTGTGGGATTATAGCATCAGCAACTGGCATGAGATGAATCAGACTGATGATTCCAGTTCTTTGCAAAGCAGACAGCATGATATAATGGCACTGAAAAAATCTCCCTTGGCAACTTTTGTAGCCACAAAGTGCAAAAGAGGTGTTAGATATTACTATACTTGGAAAGAGCAGGAGTCCTCATTTCAACTATTGAAATTATTTGAAGCCATCTTTTACCATTTCCTTTAATGCTCATAACGTGGCTCTCATCAGGATCTGATCTCTTGAGCAAGACAGCCTTACCTTGGTTTTCTGTGGGGTCCTGGAGCCCTTCAGAAGTCTAAGAACCCTTTCTATCAAGGGACTGATTGAACAATACATATCCAGATATATATTTTTTTCTTTGCACATAACGTTGCCAAGTACCATTTCAAGAATTGAATGTTTAGTTTTTGCAACTGCCATAATCTTGCTTGGAAGGTCACCTTCTGTGAGAATTGAATAGATGCAATTCTTTCAGGGAAGAATTTAAGATGGGTTGTATATTCATAATTTAAAGAGAAACACACATGTTACAGAAATCGCATAAAGCAATATTCCTCAAGCAAGAAGTTGTAACTGCTGTCAGGATATGTTAATTTAGGAGTTGCAGGGATTCATTGACCACCAGGGATTTTCAGTCTATTCATTGAGCCTACCGTGGATGCTCAAAGTGGTGAATGCTAACACAGAAGTGTTATCTAAGTTCTATTGGAGCATACAGCCGAAAGAGACTAATTCCAGCCAACTTGGCGTAATTGTCTCCTGCCTGATTATATATGAAACTATTGACTATTATGGAAGTGGGAAATCTGTTTTTAGCCACAGTTTGCCTACAGCAGCCAAGTATACTTTCCCCAATCCTAACCAGGCTAAATCCTAGGAAACAAGTTTTAGAAACCACATGGCTTAGATTAAGCTTAATAGCACCGATGTCAGGTTACGCCAACAACATCTACCTGACGTTGTTGGCCTGTGTCTAGGTGACAGAAGCTTCTATGTGCCAGTTATGAAGAGTTTAGAGTGCTCTCCAGCTGCTATTCCTTTTTGCTTGTTACTGTTGCTATTCTGTCTTCCATAAAGCCCTCTCTCTCTATTGTTCATATTTTCACAACTATGAAATATATAACTTCAAAAGATTTCTCCTTATGTTCCTCATCCATACTCTATTAGACAGCAAGCCACATACTGTGGCCCTTTTAATGTTATTCAGCAACTTTAAGCTCATTGCTGACAGGTGCCGTATAAACACAGTCTTTTTGTGATATTGGGATTTTAGATTTAGAGAGATATTTCATTTTAATTATTGATAAATATTCTTTCATATTTAAAGGGTGCTTTTCATAAAAATATGAAATATTCTTTCATATTTAAAGGGTAAAGTGCTTTGTGCATTTATTATAGTGAATACTTCAAAGGCCCAGTTCTTGCAAAAGACCAAAAAGTGCTATATGTAATCTGTTCATCTCTTCTTTGGACATTCTATGAATTGGGGTAGCCTAACTGCCACCACAAATACCAGATATTAGTTAAGATCATGAAAGTTCATTTCTTACTCCTATAAGAGCTCAGCACAAGTGCTTTGGGAGTGGCTTCTCATATGTTGATTCAGGGACTCCATTCCCTTCCATTTTCTCATGCTACTGTCCTTTAGCGTCTCATAGGCCTCTGCTGAATCCTATACCTCCAGCCATCAAAGGGCTGAAGAGAGAGTGGACCGTTCCATGGGAGGATATTTATAGGCCCAGCCTGTAAGTGGTGTCTGTCACCTCCATCCACATTCAATTAGTTAGAACTCAGACTCACATCCTCACCTACTTACAGTGGAGGCAGGGAAATGTTGCCTAGTTGTATTCCTAGGAAAGAAGCGAAACAGAAAAACGAGGTAGTCTCTACTACAGCCATTCTGCCTGGATTTTTGAACTGCTTATATTCCTTGTAGTGAATAATTTTTCATAAAATTTTGCTTTCATATAGTAGTATCTTTACATTGCACCATGAGCTTCCAATGAAATCACTTCACTATCCAATCTTTAAAAATATTTTACTGAAAGCTTTCTTATGTAAAATGTACATTCTCAACTTCTGCTAAGTATGAGAGCTTTACTTTCAACGGATAATGAATGACCCTTGTGGTCAAATAATTGGGTTATTTCTGGGAAAGACTGTGAACTTGTTGACCATTTTTTTTTTGACAATGCCCTCTTTGACTTTCTAAGGGGTTCACAGTTTACTGAATCTCCCAAACCAGATACCCATTGTCTTAGTGCTTCCTCCCGGCTACCGAAGGACCTTCATCTGGGCTTCCATTCGGGCCCCACCTGTTAAGGACATTGACAGTAATGGATATTTACTGCTTGCATTTTAAAGCTGGATTTCTGGAGTTTAATGCCTTAAGATGTTTCTGCTAGCCAGTCCCGAGAAGCGCTGATTTCTGTGGAATGTTAGTAGATGTTTCACACAGATGCACAAAAATACACATACATAGACATACACATACACACATCCTCACATGGATTCTGTGGCCCTCTATATTTGGGAAATTATTTTTAAAATTTTTAAAATTTTATTTTTATTGGAGTGTAGTTGATTTACAATATTGTGTTAATTTCAGGTGTACAGCAAAATGATTCAGTTATACATATACATATGTTCATTCTTTTGTAGATTCTTTTCTCATACAGGTTATAACAGAATGGGAAATATTTAAGAAAATTAAACAGATTTCTCTTTTAAAGTATTTCTTAAGTCCTATATTATATGAATGTGAATTTTGACAACCCAAGAATTAAAAATTATATGTGGTATTTCCCAAACTTACTTGATCCTGGAAGCTTTATTTATTTTTTCATCTCAAGGGATTAGCCTGCAGCAAAACACTATTTGGAAAGCACTGCTTTAATTCACAAAAGTGGCCTTTATATCAAACACTTAGATGCTATGGCAGTCCTGTGTAGGTGAGAATTGGGGACACAAAGCTTTTTGTAAAAGGAAAACCATTCATATGGGATATCAATTCTTTTTCTTCTACTCACAAGAAATTATTTCACCTGAAGTATGCTTTGTTCCCAGTAGACACTATAACTGAGAGACATATTATCATGATCTACTACTTCAACTTCTATTAAAAAAAATCTAAAGTATTCTTTGTGTGAATTCCATAAGCAACAGTTACTTAATACTTCAAAGAAGAGCCAAGAAACTCTGACTCTTCTTATTTTTAATAACTTTATATTGTCCACATCTCTTTGGGAGATAAAAATGATGAGCATTTTAATTTTACAGTGCAAAACGATTCTAGTGGACTTCAAGAAGCTTTTTGGTCTAAAGAAGGAACTCTAATGACTAGTTGGTAAGGGAACAAAATGTTGGTATTCTTTTGAATCTAAGCAGCGAGGTTTTGGTGAAGGATTTCAAATCATATGCTATTTGTAACCAAAACTGTGGGAAATGACATTATAATATTTTCTGACCTACAGTGTAATTTCAAGTCCCAGTCCTATTGGCTGTATATCTGCAGTTGGCATAGAATTATTTAAATTATTAATTAAAATTTTTTTTTAATTAATTTATTTATTTTTGGCTGCATTGGGTCTTTGTTGCTGCACTCAGGCTTTCCCTAGTTGCGGCGAGCAGGGGCTACTCTTTGCTGTGGTGCGCGGGATTCTCATTGCGATGGCTTCCTTGTTGTGGACTCTAGGCTCGCGGGCTTCAGTAGTTGAGGCATGTGGGCTCAGTCGTTGTGGTGCATAGGCTTAGTTACTCCCCAGCGCATGGGATCTTCCCAGACCACGGCTCGAACCTGTGTCCCTTGCATCGGCAGGTGGATTCTTAACCACTGTGCCACCAGAGAACTCCCTTAAATTATTAATTTGCTATCCATTTTATTTATATATGAAATTATTATAAATCAATTTTCCCATTCTTTGGTTAGTAAACAGAGTTATCAATATTATGCAACCAATCAAATACAATTCAATTTGAAAAAATACTGAATTCTAAACACTTTATTTTTTTTTCTTTGTGAAAATGTTAAGGACTTTCTTTTCTATGCACTTTTCCAAATCCTCTCTGGCTGACGATCTGAATAAAAATGAACATTCAAAGACTTTTTAAAACTAAATACTGTAATTTTACCAGTGGGCTAAACAGAGTGCATTGGAGAAAACTTGCCCTGGGGCTTGAGAATCTTGCAAGAGACTAAACTTAACATCTTAACAAGAGACTAAACAGTGCAAACTACTCCTTTGTTAATGGTTGGGCAGAAAAGAGGATAAATGAAAAACAGTGAAAAGTATAATTGGGTCTGTTTCTTGGACATCAATTGATGACATGCCAGCAAAACTGAGGCATTTTCAAATGACATGTTTGTTGACATCAAAGAATCTAAGGAAAGCTGAAATATCTATGTGATAGGAATATTTTTAACTTTGTATTGACCACTGAAACATCTCTTTATTCACTGCTACCAGAAGAGGAAACTGCTGATTTACTCACTTAGTTAACATGGCAAATATGTACATACAAGTAGCATGCGGGGTTTTTCTGCCAGTAATCCACACTGTTTTCCATTAGTGGTTTACTTATATGTTTCCCACAAGTGGATAAAGAGTTTACATTAAATAAAATTCTTTTTATTTATAGAAAACTTTCTTGACTAGATATCAAAATCCTGTCAGCCATTATGTGACTGTACTAGAGCAAGGATGGCTAATGCTTTAAATTTTAGGAACTCATTGGAAATACATAAGAAATCATTATATTCTCATAGCTGTTCATTAGCCAAATATTATCTGCATTTCTATTTGGTCACTGAAAATCAAATTTGCATCTTATCTAGTGGGTTGATTGTACTAGATAGGATTTTTCAGAAATTTTATCATGTCGAAGATTTAGAATTTCACAGCCTCATAAGAAAGTAAGCAACCTCTGATTGGTCTATTCTGACCTATAAGTTGGGGTTATTTCCTATAAAAATGAGGCCATCTATATTTTCTACTCTAAAGACAACTTTCATTTTTTTGAAATGGAATGTTACCAAATAGCTAAGGAGATATTAATAGGCACGAAGAACATTTTTCCTCAAAGGGAATTTTCAAATTTTGAAAATTTATATAAAAATATTAGAAAAAAATCCAGAATTTAGCCAACTTTTCACAACCTCCTCTGCTTCCCCCTGGGCTGTGCCATTACCATCTCTCTCCCCTAATACTGCATTGATTTTACCGCGGGTCTTCCTACTTCTGTCCTTACCCTTCTGCGGTCCGTTCTCAATGCAGCAGCCAGATTCTTTCAGAAATATGTAAGATCATGTTAACTGAAGTCCTTGCAGTGATCCACAAAGGCCTTACATGATCTATCCCCTACTAACCACTGAGCTTCTCTTCTCATATTTTCCACGATGACTCCCCTCTAACCGGAACATTCTCCTTGCTGTTCCTCCAACAGGCCAGACATGCTTTCACGTTGGGATTGCTCTCTGTGCTTGGAATGCTATTTCTTCAAAGATTTTCCTTTCAAACCTCCCAAGTCTTTGCCCATATCTCACTTTCTTTATGGGAGTCACTCTGACCACTCTATTCAATAATGCAACCTGTACTCTGATCCCTGTACCCAACCCCTCATTTCCCTTTACCTTGTCTTTATTTTTTCCATGGCACTTATCACTTTCTAACATTTATGTAATTTATTTCTTATGCTTGTTATTTATTATTATTTATTTATTCGTTATCTCCCTGTTGTTATTATTTGTTATTTCTCTATTGTGGCAGGATTTTTGTTTACCTCACTGATACAGCCCAGGTACCTAAAAGAATGCCTGATTGGTGGTAGACTCTAAACAAATATTGGTTTAAAAATGTGTGAATGAGTAAAGTTGGACTTGAAAGATGGTAAATCTTTGTATATTTTTCCAAAAGTAAACTTTTTTTTGTTAAGCAAAAAATGTCTATGGTAGAAAAATTGCAATATTTTAAAAAAAAGCAAAACCAAAATAAAACCCTCAAGCCAACCAAGCAACCATAATTGTTGCTGATAACTTGATACTTATTTGTTTTTCAGAAACATATATACATACATGTATACACACACATGATCAAATGTTTTATAACTTGATGTTTACTTTTTAGAACTATTTCTATATTTATATATATTAATAAAATCGAATTATTTTATGACTTGCTTTTTTTGCTTACTACTACATATTTCAGTTATTTAGCATATTTCTCCATTAGTACACTTAAACAACATCATATTAATGGCTATGTTACTTAATCCCCTGTTGGTCACTTAAGTTATTTCCAGTTTTGCATATCTAAAAATAATATTTTAATGAACATTCACATAGCTTACCTCACATTCTGAGGTACTGGGGGGTTGGGAGGTCAACATATGAGGTTTTTATGGTGGGCGGGTGGATAATTCAGCCTATAACAGGAACTCTGGGAGACAGTATACAGAGCACCTTAAAAGCTTTTCTTCAGCCCAAGAGTAGTGCACTGCTTCATAAACAGGGAATTTTGACCAATTTCTGTGATATGTTTGTATCAATAGGATCTGAGTGTAGCCCATTGACAATGTTTCCAGTTGTGCCTTATTAACCTTCAGTTATAGCTTCTTTTCCTTAGTCCTTATCACTGCTCTGCAGGAGTAAAGACAGCTTGAGCAGAGGCCTTCCAAAGCTAGAGTATCTGAAACCTATGCCCTGAAAAAGAAATACTAGTAAGAGCAGCGTTGTTCCTTTGGGGAAAATGGGGAACAACGTTACAGATTGCTCAATTTGGAGTTTTCCTCTGAGTTACCACTAAGGGAAATTTCCATTACATGTTCTCTAGATTTTTCTTGTTTTGGTAAATATTTATCTATTGGTGAAATATTTTTCTATTGGTAAATATTTTTCAAGAGGTATTAGAGAACCTGGGAGAACAAAAATCTATTAGGACAATCCTGAGAAATAGGAAAACCAAATTTGTTCCTTTAGGAAGCAAAAATATTTGTTTAGGGGCTGGGGGAAGAGAATTATAATGGTAAAGATTAAGTAATTTTATGCTCCAGTCCATATAATGATGGAACACATGATGTCTATTGAATGGTCTCAGACTCAATTTCTATTTGGCCCCCTTGCATTCTGCCTTAAGCCAGGTGTGCAGACATTGCAACAACTCATAGTTCAACTGATTAAATATTAGCTGGAAGACTTATGCTGTGCATCTCAGAATTGGCCATGTTCAGAGAAAAGAAGCATTTATATATTGCTTCTCCTCTTTTATTGGTCAGTGGTTGTTCCATGGACTTCCAAGTTGCAAGTGGGTAAGTGTCAAAAGGACACCCCACACCAGGGTCTCAGTGAAACCCTGGGGAAAGAAGCAAGAGGAAGCTGATCAGGTGCTGTCAGGTTGAATCTAAGTAAAAGGAGTCAAAACAGATATAGAGTGATCACCACAGGAATGGCTGGGAAAAGAATGTTGTGCTCTAGAGGATGTGAAGTGATGCACAGCTGTCCCATACATCAGATAAGTTAAAAAAAAAAAAGAAATGTGGAATTTTATTCAATCCTGCAATAATTATTAAGGAGTGAATTATGTAAGAAAAATGCAAAACATTGTGGTAAAAGTTACTCTTGACTACTCTATTACCGTCAATAATATTTAATGTTACTTTTGCTTACAATTAAGCAGAAAACTTATTTAGGCCCCAGGGTGCCTGCTGTGAATGGGGTGCTTGAGCATATGTTTCCCTAGAAAATTCAGCTTGCTTCCCATAGAAGCCATGGACTCAAGTATGAGTCAGAGTACTTTTATCAACACCTCCCCCACTAAAAAATAAAAATAAAAAAAAAATCTGATCACCATTTCCAGATGGAAAGTGTGCCTGGAGTATTTACAGGTTAAAAAATGAGTTTTGTATTAAATTAGCTTTATGTTATTAGAGGCACTTTTAAACTCAGCAAGTGACAGGGAATTAGCCAAGTGAAAGTGCTCTGAAAACAACCCAATTATAATAAAAGATGTAAAGGACTTTTTTTAGAGGATAAAAGCTTAAATAACTTTTTCCCTGAAAGGCAAATATCATAACACATTTGATTGAACCTAAACATTTTCAGTTATTGTCATCTTAATGTATTTAATGCTTAACTATTATGAAATTATGGCAATTTAGAATAAAATTAAATATTTCCTTATGTCACAAATACCATCTCTTCCATACTGCAAAAATGACTTGCTGAGCTCTTGTCAAGTTTATCCTCCAAAGACAAATATTAGCCCACTTTCATACAGATTTGTCTCCCAGTACTGGAAGGACTGGACTTCTTTCCTGAGTGGCTGAGGTATTAGAGCAAATGAATTCCAGTTTTCCCTGTTATAATTTCTTTCCCTTCTACTACTATACCTTACAGTATTACCAGAAGCCTTGAAATATATTCATCTTGATTCATACAGTAGTGTAGGCTTTAGAGATTATGGTAAAATCTCTGTAATTTTTTAGTGCTTTTGGAAATACTGTTCTGAATGCCTGTTCCATTGAAGGTGGGTTGCCAATTAATATCTATTTGTCTATCTATCTGTCAAATAAAAAGATAGTGTATTTTAAATCAAGACCATCTGTAGCTTAGCAAAGTAAGGATTTATATTTAGAAAAGCACAGAATTAAAAAACAGAATAATTAACTAAGTTATTGTCTAAAATAATGTAAATAATTTTTAATTGGTAACTAAAACATTCTTGCATCTTATTATTTATGAAAATAGTTCAACATTATTTATTGGACATTTAAGCTTCTTGTAAATGTTAATATACTGAAAGACCTTTGTTATGTCCACTTCTCATTTAAATTTGTAGGAAAGATGATTATTAAAACTAATATTTTTCTTAGGAAAATTAGTGCAGTCATTATTATTTGATAATTGTCTTCTACACACACAGTCACAGTTATGTGCAATATCTTACAACACTATTTTGTAGACACCACGATTAGATTTGAATCAAGCTTGGGGTAAGCTGGTATAATATGAGTGTCATGTCAGCAAATTACAGGATTAAGTAAAGTTTCAAAGATCTATTAGACATTTTAAGGATAATTTATTTTTTTAAGTCCTATACTTCTGGACTGCTGGATTTTCAAGAGTTTTGTGTGTATGTTCTATTTTAAGGGGCAAATATGTTTAGAAGTGTTCCTGAGGCATGACTTAAAAATATGTAAAGAGAAATTAGATGAGGTTTATTTTGCTAATTTATGGCCTAAAGAATAATTTTTAAGAATCTGTTTTTCTAGACTAAAATTTTAAATCAAAAGAGCCACCAGGAAAGGTTTATTATTTCTTTTTGACCCTATAAATTTTGGCTTGCGAATCAGGGAACTCTATTAAATATTTTAAAGACTGTTAAGAATTTTAGAGGGAATATCAGGGACAAGATTTATCTTCCTGCTTTAAACAACCAAAAAATCCCAGGCAAAATATAATTTTTTTATAAAAAGGATTTAGGTATTGGAAGGCAGTTAACTCAGGAGAGTGATTCCTGAGAGAAACTGTCCTAGCTGCAACTGTCTTAGCTCACTGCATGAGCGGTGCTGCAACACAGGGAGGGAGAATCCCCAAATACCCCAGTTGTCTCTGCAAGGTGAGGAGACAGAATTTGGAGTGGCCAAAGGGGCTAGACTTTGGGCAAAGTGCTGGGGATAGGAGAGCGGCACAGTGAGAGAGAGAGAGAGATCTGGAGTGCAGTCTTCAGCTGAGTATTGATCACCACATGAGTGTAAAGAAACCCTGTGAAGCTAGGAAAAGAGCCAGAAAACATGGATCAGACAATCCTTGGCACTCTACCAATTTTCTACAATCTCTTTAAGAGGTTAGAAGCACAGGGAATATTTTCTAACTCATTCTATGTGGCCAGCATTATCCTAATACCAAAACCAGACAAAGACATTACAAGAAAACTACAGACCAATATTTCTTATAAACATAGATACAAAAGTCTTCAACAGAAAATTAGCAAATTGAATTCAAAATAGTGTAAAAAAGAATTCTACACCATGACCAAGGGGAATTTATCCCAGGTATGCAAAATTGGTTCGACATTCTAAAATCAATTAAGGTAAACTATTACATCAAGACTAAAAAAGAAAAGTTACATAATCATATCAATAGGTGCAGAAAAGCATTTGACAAAATCCAAAACCCATTCATGAAAAAAACTCTCAGTAAACTAGGAACAGAGGTGAACGTTCTCAACTTGATAAAGATTACAAAAAACATACAGCTAACACTATACTTAATGGTGAGAAACTCAGAGCGTTCCCACTGAGCTCAGCTACAAGGCAAGGATATTCCCTTTCACCACTTCTTTTCAGCATTATACTGGAAGTACTTGTAATCAATAGGGCAAATAAAGGAAATAAGTTTCCTTTGGGAAGGAAATATTGGGAAGGAAAACATAAAACTGTCTTTGTTTGCAGATGACATGACTGTCTATGTAGGAAATTTGAAAGAAGCAACAAAAAACCTCCTGGAACTAATAATCAATTATAGCAAGGTTGCAGGATATAAGATTAATATATAAAAGTTAATCGCTTTCTTTTATACCAGCAACAAACAAGTAGAATTTTAAATTAAAAACACAATACCATTTACACTAGTATCCTCCCCCAACAAAATGATATGCTTAGGTATAAATCTAACAAAGTACGTACAAGATCTGTATGAGAAAAACTATAAAATTCTCATGAATGAAATCAAAGAATAACTAAGGAAATGGAGAGATATTTCTTGTTCATGGACAGGAAAACTCAATTTGTCAAGGTGTCAGTTCTTCCCAACTTGATCTGTAGATTCAATGCAATCACAGTCAAAATCCAGCCAGTTTATTTCATGGATATCGACACACTCATTCTAAAGTTTATATGGAGAGGCAAAAAGAGCCAGAACAGACAACACAATACTGAAGGAGAACAAAGTTGGAGAACTGACTTCAGGACTTAACTTCAAAGCTACAATAATCAAGACACAGCATGGTATTAGCAAAAAAGAAAAAGAAAAACAAAAACCAAACCAAATAGATCAGTGGAACAGAATAGAGAGCCACAGGGCTTTCCTGGTGGCGCAGTGGTTGAGTCCGCCTGCCAATGCAGGGGACATGGGTTTGTGCCCCGGTCCGGGAATATCCCACGTGCCGCGGAGCAGCTGAGCCTGTGAGCCATGGCCACTGAGCCTGCGTGTCTGGAGCCTGTGCTCTGCAATGGGAGAGGCCACAACAGTGAGAGGCCCACATACCGCAAAAAAAAAAAAAAAAGAGAGAGCCACAAAATAGACCCACAAAAATATAATCAACTGATCTTTGACAGAGGAACAAAGGCAATATAATGAAGCCAAGACAGTTTTTTCAGCAAATGGTGCTGGAACACCTGGACATCCACATGCAAAAAAAAATCTAGATGCAGACTTGCAACCTTAATGAAAATTAATTCAAATGGATCATAAACTCAAAACTATAAAACTCCTAGAAGATACCATAGGAGATGTTATGACTTGGGGTATAGTGTTTTCCTTTCAGATATAACACCAAAGAATTGATCCATAAAAGCAATAATTGATAAACTGGACCTGATTTTTAAAAATCTGCTCTGTAGAATTAGAAAACAAGTGCAGACTAGAGAAAATATTTGCAAAAGACGCATCTGATAAAGGAGTTATCCAACATATACAAAGAACTGTTAAAAATCAACGATAAGAAAACAACCCAATTTAAAAATGGGCCAAAGACCTTAACAGACACCTTACCAGAGAAGATATACAAATGGCAAAAACACATATGAAAAGATGTTCCATATCAAATGTCATCAGGAAAATGCAAATTAAAATGATAATGGGATAAACACTACACACCTATTAGAGTGGCTAAAATCCGGAACACTGACAACACCAAATGCTGGTGAGAATGTGGAGTAACAGGCGCTCTCATACATTGCTGATGGGAATGCAAAATGGTACAGCTACTTTGGAAAATAGTTCGTTGGTTTCTTTCTTACAAAACTAAACATACTTTTACTGTATGATGCAACAAACATGTTTCTTGGTGTTTACTCAAAGGAGTTGAAAATATTATATATCCACACAAAAACCTGCACACAAATGTTTATAGCAGCTTTATTCATAATTGTCCAAACTTGGAAGCAACCAAGATGTCCTTCAGTAGGTGAACAGATAAATAAACTGTGGTACATTCAGACAGTGGAATACTATTGAGAACTAAAAGTAAATGAACTATCAAGCCATGAAAGACATGGACGAAACTTAAATGTATATTACCAAGTGAAAGAAGCCAATCCGAGAAGGCTACATACCGTATGATTTCAATTATATAACATTCTGGAAAAGGCAAGACTATGGAGACCACGAAGAGATGAGTGGTTATCACGGGTGTGAGGAGGCCGGATGTATGTTATTATATATTTGTCTCAACCCATTGAATGTACAACACCAAGACTGAACACTTAGATTAAATTATGGATTTTGGGTGATTATGATATGTCATTATAGGTTCATTCTTGGTAAGAAAAAAAAGGTACCATTTTGGTGAGTGATGTTGGTAATGGGGACGGCTATGAATGTGGGAGCAGGGGTCATATGGGAAATCCCTATGTTTCCTTAGGTTTATTATAAACCTAAAACTACTCTAAAAATAGTCTTTTAAACCAACCAACCAAACAAACAAACAAAAACTCTAGGACAATATCCCTCATGAACATAGGTGCTAAATATTAGCACATCAAATCCAACAATATATGAAAAGAATAGTATATCCTGATCAAGTAGGGTTTATCTCAGAAATACAAGGCTGGATTAACATTTGAAAATCAATCAATATAAATCACTATTTTAATAAACTAAAAGAGAAAAGCCATATGGTCATTTCAGTTGATGCAAAAAAATCACTTGAAAAAATTTAATATCAATTTATGATTAAAAAAATACTTTTAGTAAACTATGAAAAGGAGAGACTTTCCTCAAACTGATAAATGGTGTCTACAAAAACCCTACAACAAACGTCATACATGACCAGATTAAATGCTTTCCCCCTACTCTTTGGAACAAGGTGAGGATGTATGCTCTTACCACTTCTTTTCAACATTATACTAAAGGTCCTGGCTAGTTCTATAAAACAACTAAAGAATTAAAAAGCATGCAGTTGCAGAATACCAACATTCTTAAATAAATGAGCATAGGGATAGCAAGTGTTCTTGTTTAATGAAACCCTGATTTGTTTCTAGTGCAGATGAATGTAGTTTTCCTCTATTTTTGTAAGTTTAAATTTCCTATTCATCATTAGATAAAATAAAGAGGTAAATTTACTTCATAGTGGTATTTTTCCAAATGAAACCTTTTTTTTCCTTCTACCAGTGAGTGCTTTTGAAAGGCTGATGTCAAATAATGTGTATGTTTTGTAAAGCCTGTTAATATTGACCAAATCAGTATTTTCGTATTCTTGTATGGCAGTTAGCCTACTAATTTTTTGGCTAGGTCTGTAATATCCTAGTATATTCTTATAGACGTAATAACTGCCAGGAAAATGTTTTGCCAGGCCTCATTCAAGTAAGGGAAAGGATATTCATGATTATGTGACATATATATTTAGAATATAGTATTTCAAGTTAGATTTGGCAAGAAAAGAGTCATGCACTAAAACGTGAGATATCTTGAATCCTTTTGGAAAAACCCTCAAAGGAAAATAATTTAGGAGTTACTAACATTTCTCTTAACTCTGACTTCTCAATAAATGATTAGTTCATTTGCATTTTTCTTGACTGGTTTCCTTTCTATACAAATTTTCGTTAAACATGCTTTTCTTTCCAAGTGTTCTTTGTTGTAAGAGACCATGTGATTTATATTTTCATATGAATTCATATACACTGAATAAAGATCGTTTTATGTATTTCTTTGGGAGACTATCATGGTGTTGGGGAACTTTTCTCCCAATTTTGTAAAAATAGTCCGAGGACTAGGAATGTAGGTGTAAGTGCATCTATAGTTAGACCATCATAATAAACATATTTCTTGTGTTGGTTGACTATAATTGGAAACCTAGGACATCAACTATACTGTAGTTCTGGCCTCCAGTTGTCTTCAAGCTACATACATGGAGCCAACTTTGGCAAATGACTTTGCAATCTGACATACCACTTACTGCTTGAGATAACTTCTCTCTGGTCAAATTCAAAGTAATTTTTTTCATAGTACACTGGAGCTACAAAGAAAACAATCCAGCTGGTTTGATTTCACTTGTTTTGACTCCTCTCTCGGAGTATCTCTTGTTAAAACCAATTCCTGTTTTGGAGAATTTGTGGAGAATTTGATAATGGGATCATTGAAGTGTTGGTGACCGTGGCAAATATTAGAGAATGTAAACTTGTTAGTGAGGGCTTGAAAGTCTTATTGGTATGGAGACTGGAAGATAAAGAGACCAAGCCCATTTATCTCTTCCCTGGACTGTATGTTTGTGGAGACAGAGTTTCAGTTCCACTAACATCACTCAAGAATATGCCTGGGGAATCTATTCTTCCATGACTCTCTGCCAAAACAGCCTGGGAAACAGCTGGTGATAATTCTGGCTTCCTTCCCCCGCTCAACAGCTGATGTTCAGAAGCAGGGTGGCAATTGAGTGGGTGTGTTCTGAGCCATCGTATCACTGCTTCCCCTTCAGCTGCTCTTGCTCCCACGCTAAGGAGCAGATTGGAGGGCTGAGCTCCTAGAAGTGGCCTCAAAGGGAGGACGGTCCTACCACTTTAGGTACTGGGGGAAAAATGATTTTGGCAAACAGAGGTCCAGGGGCAAGAGTAGAAAATATCAAGTGCGTCTGTCATCTGCAGAGGAACCCTTATTTCAGATGCACTGTTAAGAATTCTATTCTTTAAAATGGGACAATAAAATAAGTATGGAATTTGGTGATTTATCATCTAAGGATAAAGTCTCTCAATTAACATACTTATCATTAATTATTTTAAATGTTACCTTTTCTTAACCCTGGGCCCTATTGACTAGAAAGTTAAAAGGTGGTAGCTTTAGATAAGGTTACTCTTGTCAACAGTCTATTTTCCCTTTTCATAGTCTCATGTAGTGAAAAAAGCCCCTTCACAGCTGGAGGTGTTTAGACATGTGTTCTAGTCTCAGCTTTACCAGCATCTAAAGTCATGTGAATAAATCACTTTATTTCCTACAACTGAATTTTCTCCCTGTAAAATGAGAGAATTAGGTTAAACTGAATTCTGACTGTTGAGCTGATATTAGTACATTGCAATGACAATTTTGGATCATTGTAGAATGACTTTAATCCCTCTTTTGCTTAATAGCCTTTCCCATATTTGAAGAATGCACCTGTGTTCATTCTATGTATTTTCTCCTCTAAGCTCATATTTGTTCTTCTTTCATCTCTTTTTCTCACAAATCAGTTTCTATTAATGGGTTTGAACATGCTCAAGAATATCACACTGGTTCTTAAACCATAACTTCAACTATTACACATGATGTTGCAAGTGTGGTCTGGTCAATTCAGAGTAACATTAATTTGGGGGCAGTTATATCATTCTCTTGATTTTTACTGAGCTTGAAATCAACCAAAATCACGAAATCATTTTAAGACGTTGTTATCTTTCATTACTGTTACCGCTCAAGTCCTCCTTTTACATTTATATCACTCATCTTTTTAGACTTAAGTGCAGATGTTTTGTCTGTAGTTTAAAAGGAGACTTCATTTCCATTTTAAGAGGAGCACATATTTTTGTTTAGGAGCAAACATTTTTCTTGTCAGACTTCTGTTTAAATCCTAACCCCAATACTTCATGGCTCTGGCACATTATTAAATCTAGTTAAAATCTTGATTCTCTCATCTGTAAAATGGGAATACCCACCTAATATTTTTGTGTGAACATCTACCGAGTCAATGTATGTGCAGCACTTGGTACAGCACCTGGGACTTAGTGGGTGGTCAATGAGGAGTAATTATTACCATTGCCCCACCTCCATTTTCCATTGTATTTTCTATCTCAATAAAGAGTTTCCTAGGGGCTTTCATGGTGGTGCAGTGGTTAAGACTCCCCCTGCCAGTGCAGGGGACACGGGTTCAAGCCCTGGTCCAGGAAGATCCCTCATGCTGCGGAACAACTAAGCCTGTGTGCCACAGCTACTGAGCCTTCGAGCCACAACTACTGAGCCCGCGTGCTGCAACTACTGAAGCCCACATGCCCTAGGGCCCGCAAGCCACAACTACTGAGCCTGACTGCCACAACTACTGAAGCCCACGTGCCTAGAGCCCGTGTTACATAACAAGAGAAGCTATCGCCACAAGAAGGCTGTGCACCGCAATGAAGAGTAGCCCCAGCTCGCCGCAACAAGAGAAAGCACACGCACAGCAACGAAGACCCAACACAGCCAAAAATAAATAGATAAATAAATAATTAAATTTTTTTTTTAATAAAAAGAATTTCCTAAATAAACCACCCATATTTTCATCTAGGGCTGTGATAAAATTTTTAATGGAAAAACACTGAGATATGAATCCTAAAGTATGCTACCCGTGATCTCTAGTCAAGGGATGAGGTTTTTTGTTTGTTTGTGGCATTTTTTATTAAGCACTCCTTGGACCACATTATTCAGTCATTAATCATCTAATAGTATCTTCCAGATCTCCTATCTCTATCTTGTCTATAAGAAAAATTTAAAAGAATTAAGGTTTGTTCTCACCTAATGTATTCCTTGTGATGTTATTCCAGCTTCCAAGTGATCATCAGTTTCCATTCTTAGTTTTTACAAACAATCTTTTAATAATTTGTTCTAGATTCTTGTCCAAATCTAAGCCAAGTTTATTGATACTGTACACTGCAGCATTTCCTTTATTTTCCTTTTCTACTTATTGGCATTGCACACCATCATTCCTGGAAAACTATTGCTTGTAATGAAATGATTTCTTCCTACAGTAATTCCATTCCCTTGGGCCAGGTCAGAAGAACGGCCTTTGACAACATTTAGATGGTTCTTGCCATAAGCTCACTGATTTGGGTTTCAAATTTCTCCTACCTGTGTTTTTTAATGCTCTGCCGTCTGGTGATACTTCTCTTAATATTTATTTCCTTTCCATTCAGAATCATTTTGTTTTGAGAAGCTTGGAAGCTTCTTCAGTAAAGCATTGTGAATTAGTTAGGGTTCTTTTGGATGCCAGTAACAGAAAATCTAATCCAAGGGAGTTTATTGGGAAACAACTGAACAGTCTAGGAACAATATGACTCAGACATTATTGGCAAGAGGGATTCAAACACTGTCTTCAGGACCTAGCTTATTTTTCCCTGTATGGATGCATGTTACCTTTTAAAATTTACTCCATTTGCAGATATTTGCCCTCCTATGTATTAAAGTCTGTGGCAGCTCCGATATGTATTGAGTTGGCCAAAAAGTTCTTTCGGGTTTCTATAACATCTTACGGAAAAACCCGAAAGAACTTTTTGGGCAACCCAATGGTCCCTCTCAAGGCCAGTGGGAAGGGGCATCTGGCTTTCTGGCAACTTCTGCAAAAATTTCCTGGTGTCTCTTTGGCTCTGCTGAGATCACATGCTCATCCATGAACTAATCCCTGTGACCAGGGAAATTTGAAGTTCTGTTCACTAGGCCTGACTGTTTGCTAATCCCTGGGATAGGAAGGATCCAACTCCAATAGAATCTTGTGGAATGTGAATGAGCACCAAGCCACATTACAATACCATCTCTCTAAATTAAGGTAGTAAACCAGAGAAGCAAAGTACAATTGTAATCAAACAAAACCCTTAGTTTTCCTGATTATAATCTCTCTCAAAGGCATGTGTGCACACATGCGAGTGTGCCAGATGCCCGCTTGTTTCTTTTGCTCTTCTGAATCTCCTGTGTATCTGTTTATCCCTTTTGCTATTAATTGGACATTTACAAACAAAGGAATGTCCTTGTTCTTAACTTTAAAATGATACTTAGCAGTTAAATATAAAAGCTTGGACATGTTTACCTCTGCTTTCTCCCCAAACTACAGTAAAATTACAGTAATGTAATAAATACACACAGACAGAGAGCAGGAGTAGAGACAGCTGAAGACTAGAGATGTAAACAGTATTTTGGAAGATGGAAATTTTATAGGCAAGCAGAATGGAGAAAGCCAATATCTCATGCTCTGTAGTGACAGAAGTCAATAAAAAACAAGATAATTTGCACTTGAGAACTCCAGAAAGAGTTAGGAAATGAAGATATCACACACATCTGAAGGCCTCAGCATGAAGCAGGGCTGAAAACAAGATGGTTGATTGACACTCTGTGTTAGGAATTCTTAGACCACTCATGTTTCTTCTCTTGGACCTACAGAAGACAGACAGGAGGTGTATTCTATATAGAGATAGACTCTGACCTTGGGAGTCCCAAGCACAGTAGATAGTAAGATGAGGTGCTACAGAAATCTCTGCACTCCTATACACTAACAATGAAAGAGCAGAAAGTGAAATTAAGGAAACAATCCCATTCACCACTGCAACAACAAAAATACCTAGGAATAAACCTACCTAAGGAGGCAAAAGACCTATAATCAGAAAACTATAAGACGCTGATGAAAGAAATTAAAGACGACACAAACAGATGGAGAGATATACCATGTTCTTGGGTTGGAAGAATCAATATTGTGAAAATGTCTATACTACCCAAAGCAATCTACAGATTCAATGCATTCCCTATCAAATTACCAATGGCATTTGTTACAGAACTAGAACAAAAAATCTTAAAATTTTTATGGAGGCACAAAAGACCCCGAATAGTCAAAGCAACCTTGAAGGAAAAAAATGGAGCTGGAGGAATTAGACTCCTGGACTTCAGACTATACTACAAAGCTACAGTAATCAAGACAATATGGTACTGGCACAAAAACAGAAATATAGATCAATGGAACAAATAGAAAGCCCAGAGCTAAACCCACACACCCATGGTCAACTAATCTATGGATTAGGAGGCAAGGATATACAAGGGAGAAAAGACAGTCTCTTCAATAAGTGGTGCTGGGAAAATGGGACAGCTACAAGTAAAAGAATGAAATTAGAACATTCCCAAACACCATACACAAAAATAAACTCAAAATGGATTAAGGACCTAAATGTAAGACAGGACACTATAAAACTCTTAGAGGAAAACATAGGAAGAACACTTTTTGACATAAATCACAGCAAGACCTTTTTTGACCCACCTCCTAGAGTAATGGAAATAAAAACAATAATAAAAAATGGGATTAATGAAACTTCAAAGCTTTTGCACAGCAAAGGAAACCATAAACAAGACAAAAAGACAACCCTCAGAAGGGGAGAAAATATTTGCAAATGAATCAATGGACAAACGATTAATCTCCAAAATATATAAATAGCTCATGCAGCTCAATATTAAAAAAACAAACAACCCAATCCAAAAATGGGCAGAAGACCTAAATAGACATTTCTCCAAAGAAGATATACAGATGGCCAAGAAACACATGAAAAGCTGCTCAACATCACTAATTATTAGAGAAATGCAAATCAAAACTACAGTGAGGTGTCACCTCACACCAGTTAGAATGGGCATCATCAGAAAATCTACAAACAACAAATGCTGGAGAGGGTGTTGAGAAAAGGGAACCCTCTTGCAGTACTGGTGGGAATGTAAATTGATACAGCCACTATGGAGAACAGTATGGAAGTTCCTTAAAAAACTAAAAATAGAGTTACCATATGACCCAGCAATCCCACTACTGGGCAAATACCCAAAACCGTAATTCATAATTAGAGAAGACCTTAGAGAAGATCACAGCAAGACCTTTTTTGACCCACCTCCTAGAGTAATGGAAATAAAAACAATAAAAAATCTTTATCCATTCGTCTGTCGAAAATTTTAACAAGTTCTAAATCAAACTTTTAGAGATGAAAAGTACAGAGTCTGAGATGGAAATTATACTGGGAGGAATACACAGCAGAAAAAAAGTCAGCCAAATTTAATAAGTGATGTTAGAAACTATACAAAATGAAAAAGGAAAAGATAATTAAAATGAACATAGCATCAGTAAGCTATGAGACAACTTCAAAGAGTCAACTGGAGTCCTTGAAGAACTGGAGGGAAGGTAACAGAAAGAATACATGAAAAACTAATGGTTAGAAGAGTTCCAAATTTGGTAAGAGTTCCAAATCTCCAAAATCAATGTGATGTACCCTGCATCTGTGGAATACATGAAGAGACAACGAATCATTCCAAATTGAGGAGGTGGACTTTGGGAGCAAAGATATATTATTTTTTCCCCTTTTTCTCTTTTTGTGAGTGTGTATGTGTATGCTTCTGTGTGTGATTTTGTCTGTATAGCTTTGCTTTCACAATTTGTCCTAGGGTTCTGTCTGTCTTTTTGTTTGTTTTTCTTTTTAACTTTTTAAAATTTTTTTCTTAATAATTTTTTATTTTAATAACTATTTATTTTATTTTATCTTCTTTCTTTCTATTTTTTCTCCCTTTTATTCTGAGCCGTGTGGATGAAAGGCTCTTGGTGCTCCAGCCAGGAGTCAGTGCTGTGCCTCTGAGGTGGGAGAGCCAACTTCAGGACACTGGTCCACAAGAGACCTCCCAGCTCCATGTAATATCAAACAGTGATCTCCCAGAGATCTCCATCTCAATGTCAAGTCCCAGCTCCACTCAACAACCAGCAAGCTACAATGCTAGACACCCTATGCCAAACGACTAGCAGGACAGGAGCACAGCCCCATCCATTAGCAGAGAGGCTGCCTAAAATCATAATAAGGCCACAAACACCCCAAAACACACCACTGGACGTGGACCTGCCCACCAGAAAGACAAGATCCAGTCTCATCCACCAGAATACAGGCACTAGTCCCCTCCACCAGGAAGCCTACACAACCCACTAAACCAACCTTAGCCACTGGGGACAGACACCAAAAACAACGGGAACTACGAACCTGCAGCCTGCAAAAAGGAGACCCAAAACACAGTAAGTTAAGCAAAATGAGAAGACAGAAAAACACACAGCAGATGAAGGAGCAAGATAAAAACCCACCAGACCTAATAAATGAAGAGGAAATAGGCAGTCTACCTGAAAAAGAATTCATAATAATGATAGTAAAGATGATCCAAAATCTTGGAAATAGAATAGAGAAAATACAAGAATCGCTTAACAAGGACCTAGAAGAACTAAACAGCAAACAGACAATGATGAACAACACAATAAATGAAATTAAAAATTCTCTAGAAGGGAACAGTAGCAGAATAATGAAGCAGAAGAATGGATAAGTGACCTGGAAGATAAAATAGTGGAAATGACTACTGCAGAGCAGAATAAAGAAAAAAGAATGAAAAGAACTGAGGACAGTCTCAGAGACCTCTGGGACAACATTAAACGCACCAACATTCGACTTATACAGGTCCCAGAAGAAGAAGAGAAAAAGAAAGGGACTGAGAAAATATTTGAAGAGATTATAGTTGAAAACTTCCCTAACATGGGAAAGGAAATGGTTAATCAAGTCCAGGAAGCACAGAGAGTCCCATACATGATAAATCCAAGGAGAAACATGCCAAGGCACATATTAATCAAACTATCAAATTAAATACAAAGAAAACATTAAAAGCAGCAAGGGAAAAACAACAAATAACACACAAGGGAATCCCCATAAGGTTAACAGCTGATCTTTCAGCAGAAACTCTGCAAGCCAGAAGGGAGTGGCAGGACATATTTAAAGTGATGAAGGAGAAAAACCTACAACCAAGATTACTCTACCCAGCAAGGATCTCATTCAGATTTGATGGAGAAATTAAAGCATTTACAGACAAGCAAAAGTTGAGAGAGTTCAGCACCACCAAACCAGCTTTACAACAAATGCTAAAGGAACTTCTCTCGGTAGGAAACACAAGAGAAGGAAAAGACCTACAGTAACAAACCCAAAACAACTAAGAAAATGGGAATAGGAACATACATATCGATAATTACCTTAAATGTAAGTGGATTAAATGCTTCCACCAAAAGACACAGACTCGCTGAATGGATGCAAAAATAAGACCCGTATATATGCTGTCTACAGGAGACCCACTTCAGACCTAGGGGCACATACACACTGAAAGTGAGGGGATGGAAAAAGATATTCCATGCAAATGGAAATCAAAAGAAAGCTGGAGTAGCAATTCTCATATTGGACAAAATAGACTTTAAAATAAAGACAATTACAAGAGACAAAACAATGTTAAGGTTTTATGCACCTCATAAGACAGCTTCAAAATATCTGGAACAAAAAGAATAGAACTTCGAGTAGAAATAGTAAGATCCACAAATATATTTGGAAATTTCACTACCCTTTCTCAACTATTGATAAAATGAGTGGACAAAGTCAATAAGGATATAGGAGATTTGATCTGTACTATCAATTACCTTGACCTATTTGATACTTATTAAACACTCCACCCAACAAAAACAGAATTCACATTCTTTTCAAGTGCACACAGAATATTATTGACAATGATCATGTTCTGGATCATAAAACAAGTCTCAGTAAATTTAAAATTATTCAAGCCATATAATGCTTGTTTTCTGAGTACAGTGTAATTAAGTTAAAAATCAGTAATGGAATAATCTTGGAAGATTTCCTAATATTTGTAAACTAAATAAAATAATTCTATATAACTAATTGGGCAAAGAAAAAATTACAAGGGAAATTAGAACTTTTTTTGCACTGAATGAAAATTAAAATACAACATGTCAAAATTTGTGGGGTGCGCTAAAGCAGTACTAAGAAAAAAATCATAGTGCTAAGTGCATATGTTAGAAAATAAGAATGGCCTCAAATCAGTGACACTAACTTCCTTCTTAAGAAATTTAAAATGTAGAGCAAATTACACCCAGTGTAAGTAGAAAACATGAAATAAAAACCTGAGCAGCAAGCAATGAAACAAAAAACAGAAAAGCAATAAAGAAAATCAATAAATCTAAAAGTTGTTGTTTAAGAAGATCAATACAAGTGATAAAACTCTAGCTGGACTAAGAACAAAGGAGAGGAGACAAATTACCAATATCCAAAATGAGAGGAGTGATGTTAGTACAGAATCTGGAGATACTAAAATATAATAAGAGAATATTATGAACAACATTATAGATAATTTGACAACTTAGCTGAAATGAGCAAATTCCACAAAAACCATAAACTATGAAGCCTCACTGAAGAGGAAGTAGATAATGTGAATAGATTGTTCTCTTGCCCCACTTTATTTATCACAATTCTAACTTTAACTTACTGATTATAGAAGTTCTTTTTGTATTCTGGGTATTAGTCCTTTTTGTTATAATGTATTGAAAATAATAACTTCCCCATGTTGTGTCTTACTCTTTTCACACTCTTAATAATTTTTTTTTTTTTTTTTGTGGTACGCGGGCCTCTCACTGTTGTGGCCTCTCCCGTTGGGGAGCACAGGCTCTGGACGCGCAGGCTCAGCAACCATGGCTCACAGGCCCAGCTGCTCCGCAGCATGTGGGATCCTCCCGGACCGGGGCATGAACCCGTGTCCCGTGCATCGACAGGCGGACTCTCAACCACTGTGCCACCAGGGAAGCCCCACACTCTTAATAATTTTTGATGAAAAAAAATTAACTTTAGTGAAGTCAAATTCTTCAGTCTTATGCTTTATGATTTGTGCTTTTTTGTGTATCATTTCAAAAATCTTTCACAAGATAATGAAAATACTTCCAGTGTTATTTCAAGACACCTTATTATTTTACATCTCACATTTAGATCTACAAAAATCTACAATTGATCTGCGGGTATAGTAAGGAGTAGAAGTCTACCTGCCACTTCTCCGAGGATACAATTGTCTCTATCAACACCATTTATTAAAAAGGTTTTCTTTTTCCTCTGTACTGAAGTGACAAGAAAGAAAGAAAAGAAGAAAGAGAAAGAAATTAAGAGAAAGAAAAATAAAAGAAAATATAAAACGGAGAAAGAAAGTAAAATGAGGAAAAGAGAAAAAGGTTAAAGAGAACAAACAAGTAGGGGTATTTATTGGATTTATGCACTTACCTATAGAACATTTTGCTAGAATTGACATTTTGATAATGCTTATTTTTCTAATCAATGAATTCAATATTTCCTCCATTTATTTCAACCTTATTGATATTTTCTTTCACAGCATATTAGAATTCTCCAGAGAAACAAAACCAATATATACATGTACATACATACAGATATATAGAAAGACATTTATTGTGAGGTATTGATTTTGGTTCATGGGACCATGGAGGCTAAGAAGTCCCATAATCTACCACCTACCAGCTGGAGACCCAGGAAGGCTAGTGGTGTAATTCCAGCCCAGACCCCAGTGACTGAGAATCAGGTGTCTATAGAGATAAGTCCCAGTCTGAGTCTGAAGACCCAAGAACCAGAGACTTTCTTCCTTGCAGTTAGGTTGGGGTTATGTAGAAAATCTTGGCAAATGGACTGTGCATAGAAGTGAGTTGTGCCACTTTGATCTGAGGCAGTTAAGGGTGGGTGTTTGTTCTCCATGTGCTTTCTCTTCCAGTGATGCAGCAAATCCTGATGCTGTTTCCTGATGCAGCAGCAAGATGATGCTTCGTCACAAGGTGATGAAGATTTTGTTAGCCTGGGATTCTAAGTTACTATGTGGAGCGGCGTTGCTTGCCAACCTTCACTGAACTTATAACATGAGCAAGAAATAGAACGTTGTTTTATTAAGCCACTGAGAATTTGGGATGCTTTGTTTCTACATCCTATTCTAGCCTCTTGTAGTAATTTTAGGAGTAATCATGGCCACATAGTAAGTACTCTTTATGAGAGAGTTGCCATTGGAGTTTTATGATATGAAACATATTTTTTAGAGCTTTGAAGTTTATAAGTGCTTTAACATATATTATCATTTGGTTTCACAATAATCATATGAGGTAGGCAGAGACGCTTCATTTTCTCTGTTTTACAAATTAAGAAAATGTAACACAGATCTGTTAAGTGACATACTCAAGAGCCCACTCATAGGAGACAGTACTGGGGCCTAGACATTCCAAGTTCGGGTCTAGAGTTCACATATCCTAAATTTGTAGCAAATCCCATATTCTAAATTATTTTTTCTTCAATGAACATTCATATTTCTCACCATCAAGAGTCAGTTTTGTAGTAAGGACTCATATTATCTAAAGAAAGTTGATTTTCCATTATGTGTCCTGCCCTTTGGGACCTGATAGACATATTCAGGAACTGCACATTCCCTAAGGAGCATATAATTAATAAATGGCTCATTTTACTATATGATATATATGAGTACATTATCCCTCTTCAGATCTTTTTACATCTCTATATATTGTAACAAATTTAAGTATTTTTATATATTCCTACTGAACTCGACTAGCACATGAGCACCTATAATGGCTCCTGGGATAAAAACCTTAAACTTACCCGAGATATCTCAGTCATAACCTGTTTTAAAGGTAATCAGTCTGATTTATCTGATTTAAATTGAGTCCAGTGGGTGTTTTCTGTTGCCTCTTTTTTCTTCCTCCAAGGGCAATCTGCATTGGGGGTGTGTGTGTGTGTGTGTGGAGATTTAGTTTACACATCATCCTTCATCAGGAGTCCGCAGGGGAGTAGAAGAGCTTCTGGTCCAAGTGGGGACCTTGGGACCCTGCTGACTTCTGCTTTTTCTATCTGGTCCATGGGTATGCCGTGCTGCCATCTGCTTCCAATGTCCATAGTCCCTGTCATGATCCTGATCACAATGTCAACCACTCTGGTCCACCTTGTTTCCACCTCAGCTGCCTTCTGATCTCCCCAGCCTTCTGAAAACTTCCCTGCCTGAGTGCGGGGAGGATTGCAGGAGGGATAGTTTGGGAGCAGTTTAGGAATTCATTTCTGTGTACCCAGCCATGATAGGACTTCTGTGAAGCTGCCCTTTGGTCCCTGTATAGAGATACCTCCACCCAACAGTACCTTGGACATTCAGCTTCTCTAAGTCACTTGGGCTTTCCTGGGCTATGCTCTGGCATTCATTTTTATTAAGCTCCTGCTTCCTAGATCTTAAAAGTTCAAAAGTTTCAAAGAATTGTAATTTTAAATGATAGTGCTGTGCTGTGAGGGGGTAAAAAAAGAAAGAAGAGCTAAAATTTCCTTCATCTCAACAGATTCCTTTGTCAGCAGCTGTTAACCACTTTTCTCCTGAGGGCAGTCTGTACATGAAAGCTAATTATTGGTAACAGGAGGTTAAAGCTAAAAGGAATGTAAACAGTTTACGATCAGTATATTATTCTTTAATACACCTAGGTTTTTCTTGTCCTCAGCGTTTTCATCTTCCCCATTTTTTTAAATTTTAATTTTTGGCATTTATCCAAAGAATGTGTCTTTGGCACCTCTTGTCTCAAGTGCCTACTTAGGTACAGAGTAGCTACTTAGTTAATGCATGCTGATTGCAGTAGTTTGAATGAGTTTCACATTGTACCTTTGTGTACAGTGTGTAAACTATTGATTCTTCCAAATGCCTTCAAAAGTGGTGAACGTACGTAAGCATATATGTTTACTGATTCAGTGGTATATGAATCATAATTCTTCTGAATACAAGGAATAGGAGGATGACTTGAACTATATGAGACAGAAGTAAGTTATTTGAATGACACTGGACTGTTTAGTCTAACTCTGAGAACAAGGATCAGTCGGCCCTCAGAGTTAAAGGTACCACAACGCTGAATCCTCCAGATCACTCATCTCCACTCTAAATACTGGCTTCAGTCTCTCAGTCCATATGGCAGGAAACATGACCACTGAATTCCCAAGCCTCAAACATCACAACTTGACCACCAGAGAGGAACTACTCTTCATCCCTTAGCTCATTTTTAGAGCTTTAGGATAAAACTTTAGTTGACTTACCTTGGGTCAGGTATTTGCCTCGGGACCGATTAATACTGACAGTAGGTTGTTATTACTGACCCTACTAAAGCCAAAATGGTTGCTGGTTCTCTCTTAAACGAGGTGACCTGGAATGAACAAATAATTACTGCATTGTATCCCTGTTATTTAGCAGAATGATGAACACATAGTAGGCATTCATAATTATTTGCTGACTAGTTGAATATTTTGTTGACTGATTAAAGAGGTGAGAGACTTGTCCATATGGTGGTATCATTTAAAGGAGCATTTTCTTTGAATCATTGTGTTTCCTCACATGGATCCAACTTCATTGTGCACTTTATGAAAAACCATTCTCCTTCTAATTTATGAAAACAATCACTGAAGTGATAAATATCCATTAATATGGACTAATAAGGCAGATCTAAACTAAACCATAACAGTTTAATTTGAAACGCATTCAGAGTGATTTTCCCTAGTTTTGAAGCTTTTACAATTCCCTACCAGACCCTCCTTTTTGGATAAAAGCCCAAAATACTCTTTTGGGTTTATTTAAGTAACTGATGGTAAATGACTATTTCTTTGACATATGTTGTAAAAAAACCTTTCCTAGTGTTCATGGGCTTAATTTCCCCACCATATACCTCAGCACTGCATGTGCATAATATTTTACACGACACATAGTTCAGTCGCTAGTTCTATTTAAATACTATAACACAATCACCTTTACCTCTTAAAACATTGTGATGTATCAGTCTACTTTTTATGGGGCTTGTACATTTAAAGTAATTTTTAAAAGTCTGTTGATTAATTAATTAGGTTGCAATTCCCCTTGTTCACAGCTAAAGAGGTGGAGGGCTAAAGAAGAGAGCATCTATATGTTCAGGGAGAGAAGACATGGAGATCAAGGATCTCACTCCCGTGCTCAGTTACTACATATGAACCTAAATTGTTTATGGATTCTGGATGAAAGTATTTCTAATTAATTCTCATTCAGGGATAAAGTTGTGCACATTAATTCCCAGACAAGCTAGTTTTTACTTAGGGTAAGTGTTATGATTGTGTAAGAGGCTGAAGTAGGATATA
This sequence comes from Delphinapterus leucas, assembly GCF_059928025.1. Classification (NCBI taxonomy): domain Eukaryota; kingdom Metazoa; phylum Chordata; class Mammalia; order Artiodactyla; family Monodontidae; genus Delphinapterus; species Delphinapterus leucas. Next base: position 37,017,635 of record NC_143136.1, on the reverse strand, counting down.
TGTATGTATACACACATGCACATGCATATATACACATACAACATATATATTTCATATATATACATACATGACTATCTATATCTGTATCTATATTCAATGTAAGTATGTCTCAATGCTGTTTCATAGTCTACCAAAGGTATCAAAGAATTTTCTGTTTCTCCTAAAACTGAAAAATCAAGCAGGCCTATTGAAACAGACTTTATTAGTCACTTAAGGATTCCCTGAAAGGAGGGATAATAGAGTGAGCATATCGCTATTCAAAGGTTCTGTTTCTTAAGATGAGGATATTGGAATTTTATCAAATCTAGAATACTGTTTTATTTGATCAAATTTATGGATATACCTAAAAAACTTTTAAAATTATATTTTTTGTTACCCTGATGATAATGACTAGTGTTATAATATAACCATATGTAATTGACACTGTCACACAATATTAGAATGATTCATGGAATAATAATTACTTTACTCCAAACAATTATCAGTTAAATTCTTGGGATCTAACAAGATATTTCTATATTTTCCAATTACCATTGACCTCTAGAATACGTAAACCTAAAAGTTACTTCCTTAGAATTAAGGAATTGTTATATAATGGAAAAGGAAAACTTGCCCTTTTGTTGGAAATTAGACCATAATTCATTTTCTAATTCAGTGTATTTTTCATCACTTTCCTTTCCAAAAGTCAAATGTGATTGTTTTTCTTACTTTATTTTCGTGAAGTGCAAATTAGAAGTGTTATAGCTAATCAATCGATGGCACCAGAATAGTTTTCAATAACCAGGGCATGAACCCTCTAACAAGGTTCAGTCAGTTCTATTTATAGTTCTCCTAAGTTAGGAACTATCTGTACACCCATGTTTCTGCATAATGACTTTTCAATGTGGTATCAGCAATCATTCCACAAGGCACAATCTCAAGATATCTATATGCATAAAGAATCTATCTAAAATAAAGGCTAAATTGGCTGGCCATTCATTAAACCATTTGCCTTTGAAAGCACTTTGTGAAATATCTCCATACAGGAGATGTTACAAGTCGAGTGTAGGACACAGCAAATTTTTTTTTTTTTTTTTTTTTTTTTTGCTTACCATATTGTATAACCATAACTTCTTTTGGAAACACTTCCTTCTCTAAGTGTCCTTTTCAAACACGTCTTCCTTCTTGCTCTAAAATGACAAACCATTTTGAGAATTTGGACTTAATTTAGCCCACACAGGATTAGCAGAAGAGACTCTCAAAAAACTTGCCTTAAATACTTAATAGCTGAAATGAGATGTACTGATGATTTTGCAAAACAAAAAAGTATGTTAGCATCAGACTCATGCCCTCAACCTCAGAGACTAGGAGAGCAAAGAATGAACACCATGGGTTCCCTTGGAAGAACAGTTGTCTTCTACATTTCTGAATGAGAAACTGTCCTATTCTTTTAAGACTTTGAAAGGAAAGGCATTTAAAAGAGCCATATTTTGAATTTCAAAGCAAAAATAATTCATTTCTTTTGAGCTTTTCTGTCCTTGAGAACACGAATGAAATCTTTTGGCAGGAATGAATAATGCTTTAATAAGACAATATCAAGGTAAGTACATTGTGCTCCTTACTGCCCTCTTTATATCTTTGTAAGTGTGAAGAGAGACATTAGGTCCAGACTTGCGTGTGGTTTCAGACCTCTAGGAATAGAGAAAAAACTTCCTGCATTATATCCTTAATTTTCCAATATGCTCCCTTTCTGCCACCCAAATAACATCACTTTCTCAAATTATTGCAGTCAAATTGGCCAGAAAATAATTCACCGTGCTTACTGTATTACATTTTTCTAAATTTTAGGCTAACATGTTCCCTTTCATTAATCTTTGACCAGTGTTTACAGATAGAAAAGACAATTAGTAAATTCATATAATCTCTTCTCAAAGTAATTTTTATTTACTAGCTTCTGCTGTTCATGTACCTTTAGAAAATAAAAATGTAATTCTACAAACTTGGCTGTTTTCTGAGGTCTTGTTTTTCTTACCATGGACAAAGGATCCAAGTTATCTATACACTAGGGAATCTTAAGATACAGGAATACAAGTGAATAAAGACTCGCAATTTTGTATTTGATAATTTTTCTTGGTGCCACAAAATGATTTTTATATGTCTATTCTTATTTTTGCTATCTATTTATATGGACATACATATTTTTAAGTGGTACATGATGATAAAAATTTTGAAGGTGTTAAAACATATAATTTAGTTTTAGGTATGCATATTTATAGCCTCTAAATGGAGATACCTGCTCACTGTTTTAGATAAAAAGCAAGTTATATATTCTCCCTTCCAATGACTACACCTATTTTCCTTATATCAACACATGACATCATCGTTTAAATCAAACCGATTTCTAAGCACCACAGCTGTTACTAGTTATTTAGAAGTCTAATTTGAGCAGAATGTGTCACGCCAACTTTGCACACACACGCTCACACAGGCAGTATTCACATTAAAACTTTCACCTCTATTAAATAGCAACAGTTCTTCAAAAATTCCAACACTCTACTCTTAACAACTAAATAAAATATGTGTCTTTGAGGAGTAATGTGCCTATTTTATTTTTATTCCTAGAGGCAAATCTTGTATTGAGTGGTGCAGTTTTGTTACCCTGCTGTCACTTTAATCCATCCTCAAAGATGCACGTGACACTGGGTGAGTTTAGTTTTCCAGCGTCATTGTTTTACTCTTCCTGAATTAAGGGTAAATCTCTGTGACTTTGTCTTCAATGGAGGTCACATAGATATAGCCATCAATATTGAAATAGCATTTTCTCATGCAAACAGAAGCTTTAATAGCCTTTACAAGGGTTTGCTCCTTAGGGAGACTAAATTCAAAATGGCACAAGCCATCTGTCATAGTGGGATTTTTTCAGTTCCCTTCTGCTGCACCTCTCTCTCTTCCTCTCTCCCTCTCTCTCTCCCGCTTCACTCTCTCTCTCTTTTGGTTCTATAAAGTGACAGCTTTATAATCCATTCTTTCACATTGACTAACATAAAAATAAATCCACAAACCTTTGTAGAGAGGCACATTCTATACCCAGATCAAATGAAAAATCAAATTTGCAATATTGAGCCCAACAGTGAATTCAGTGTCTACTGAGGAAACTCCCTATCACTCCGGCCATGGAGCACTTTGGGAGACAGGGAAGCTGTGGGCGGGTCCAGATGGAAGACTGTTGCAGGGATCTCCTTATTGTGTACATCTCTAAATCCTGATCTCAGAAGACTCTTGGCTGAGCTGGAATTGATATGGAAAGCATTTTTAAGAAAGAAAAAGGTTTCTTTGGGTAGAACTTCGATATTTCCTCCAAATTCAGCGATGAAAGAATTCATGAAAGAAGAATTTAAATCTTCATATCCTGAAAGTGCACTATTACTCCATAAAAAATAGAAATAATTATAAGTTAGTATCGGTTTTCACTGGTAGATTGTAAACTTAATCCAAGCTGACGCTGTCTCATTCATTATATAGCCCTAGTCTCTAGCAGGGTACCTGGTACCTATTAAGTACTTAGGCAATATTTGTGGAGGGAAGGAAGGAGTGGGGGGAGAAAGGAATGAAAGAAAAGGAAGAAGGAAGGGAAGGAAGGGAGGACAGGAGAAAGGAAAAAAAGAAAATCTACAATGAAAAGTGAAAAGCTCTCAGCTCTTTAGAAAGCATTGAACCTATGGAATCCCAACTATAAATTAAAACACTAAAAAAATGGTATATGTACTTCCCTGGCAGTCCAGTGGTTAAGACTCTGCACTTCCAGTGCAGGGCACATGGGTTTGATCCCTAGTCGGGGAACTAGGATCCCACATGTCCTGTGGCATGGCCAAAAGAAAACTAAACAAACAAACAAGAAAACCTCAAAGAATGGTATAAAAAAGCAAAACTACAAGTTATAGAAAATGTTCTTAAAACTAAATATCAACACTAGGTAGAGTAAGAATTGGCCTCCAGATTTGACGCTTTTTTCTTTGAGTCTAGAATTGAAATAGTTTTTGAATAACTTACAACCTCAGCTTATCTAAGATCATGTCCACAATTAGACTGGGAATGAACAATGCTTTGGGTAAAAGTGTGATTACCACTGTATTATGAATTTCCATGCTATCATGAGGGATCCACCAGTTACCATTAACTCTGGACTATGTCTAACTCAATTTTCTAGACTGTATTTGTTGTATTCTAATTAATTTTTAGTGACAAGATTTGCAGGATGTGATAAAGTATGTTAAATCAGACTGTATGAATAATGTTATGTATTTCTATATAAGTGAAATATTTTCCCTGGAATATGTGCCTTAATTTTCATTTCGTCTCATTAGATGAGCATAAGAACTAGAAATCATAACTACATAAGGAAGATAGAATATACAAAAGGGGACGATGGTAACCATGGAAAGACAGACTGAGGCCGATGTGCTGGTGTTTCATTGTGTGGTGCCTTAGCCAGTCTTCCACATTTGACCTGGGCTTCATCTGGTGTACAGTTAGACTAGCATTCAAGCCTCTCCGCTCCCTAGCTGGGTGTTACTCCATTTCACTGGACTAAAATAATACAATATTAATCTTGAAAGAATGAGAGAAGCAGACTTCTGAGATCATCTAGTAAATGGTAGAATGTTTTTGGCAGCTAAGTTATTTCTTCAAATGAAATTTTTCTCAGAAACCTCAAATAAAAAACTGATAAATTCCATGTTTCTCTTGTTGAAGCTGAGGTGGGCTGTCATCCTATACTGCCCACTGCCTTCCACCTCCATCCTGAACATTGATTTGCATTTTCCCACGTCTGGGCAGAACTTTAATGACACTATTCCCACCCTACCCCATGTCTTCTCCACTGGCCCCTTGTTTGCATGCCTGTTTTCTCATTTGTAGCCCAGCTCAAAACATTTCTTCTAGGTGGGCTTCTGTGATAGAGTTATTTGACTTTCACCCCTTCTCCACAAAACTCCACATTATTCTTAATTCAACTTATACAGATATTACTTTGTTGATTAGCTGGGTAGAAGTTGGGTGTTTTATGACCCAAATATATTTGCTGCATTGTTCACTAAACTGTAAAGCCTTTTATGACAAGGGTGGGCTCTGGTGACTCAAGCTTCCTCAGTGTTCACCTTGCCCACTACCATGAGCAACTGAGGACTATGGAGGCTTCCATTTTTGTTCTAAAACAATGACAGCTGTTTAGAGATTTGTAGTAATCAGTGGGCTTAACTTCAGCACTTATCTATGTTCACTACTTGGGACATAGCTTTAAAATTAAATTGTATAACCCTGGAGATCTTTGTTTAGCCCTGCATAGACTTGAACTCTAAACAAGCCTTTCAATTCATATACAAGGACTTAGTAACTTACTCAAATGATAGAGAAAGTAGTAGCAAAGCCTAGAACTCAAAGCTCCAGACTCTCAAGTGAGTAATCTTTGGTACAAGGACCACAGGACATCATTTCTTGTCACTGCATCATCTTTTACCTAGTTTTCTCATCTGTGAAATGGAAGTGCATTACCAAATTGCACCTAGGGTTACTTTATGCTTCTGAGAACTAGGATAAAAGATCAAATTGATTGATAAGTTCTATAGAAACATAAGGTTTTCCACTTGATATTGATTGGAAAGTGATTAAATACTAACGCCTGGAGACACTGTTACATGGGAGCTGCTGAATGGTAATATACAGGCATTGCTTAAATGGAAGACCCCCATTCGTTATTGAGTTCCGTTGACAGAGACTGTTTTGACTAAAGGCAGGTGAACCTGACCTGATATTTTGTTTTAGATTATTTCCCTCTGTGTATGCTAACTGCTCACCAAAATCCATTACTCATTTTTTAAAACATAACATCTGGCTGGGCATAAGACTACCCTGCTATAGGCTATATTTCCTGGCCTCTGTTTCAGGTATGTGGGTCAACGAGACTAAGTTGTTGTCGATGGAAGTGATGTGTTCTGTACATGAATGTTGTGTTCCACTATGTCACTTACTTAAAAGGAAATTGCAGGTATCCCATTTGCTTTTTTACTTCCATCCCATGGACCAGCTTAATCAAGCAGATGGCAACAATGCCCTAGGAGACCGGGGAGAAACAAAATGAAGGTGAACTGAGACCTGAATGACTACCTGGAGCAGAGCTGTGCCACTAACCAGAACTTCCCATCTACTTCTAGACTGGCACTTGGAAGAGAAATAGAATTCCAATCTTTTCAATTCAATTTTTGGGTCCATTTATTACAGGTGTAGCCTGTAACCTAACTAATGTTGTGTGTCTCCCAGCTGGAGGAGAGTGCAGTCACCACAGCTAGAGACAAAATACTAACATTTAAGAGAGGCAGTGACCCAAGCACTCTTCCATAGCTAGTGTACACATAGCAACAGTCCCTCATGAAAAACTCAGTTCCTAAAACCTAGGCACTGAACAAGTGCCATATCAAAGTGTAAGGTAGGCCTTGAACTGAAAAACAGACATGATAGGGTTATCAAACTATATTGAATTAAAGCAATGAGAACTATATAAAGATATAAATGGAGCATAAAATGTCCCTTAGTCATACTCGTTGAAGGTTATCATCTATTCCTTGGTGAGGAGGAACTGGAACAGCCCAAACCCCTGCATACCCTTCATAGTTCGTTGGATAGATGAACTATACATATTTTCATTACTGATAGAATTGCCTCATTCTTAATAACTTCATTGTTATCTGCATGGCTTCATGACTTCATTCATTAAAGAAACCATATGGGAATTGCAATATATAGATACCTGTTCAACAGACCCCATCTGGCATTCAGAGTTGATGAAACGAAGTAGTCAGCATTTGATTTATTTATTTTTTTTTGTGGGAGTTCTAGGTTCACATTTTATGGGATATGGTAACCTCATCCTCACTTTGATATCGGAATGCAATCAATATTCATTAATTTCTTCATTCAAAGAAATCTTTGTGTCGAATGCCTAGTATTTATGCACCTCGTAGTGTTATAGATACTGGAGGTTCCGAGTAAAATCACAGTCCTCCCAGTTTAGGGAAGGAGCTGATAGCATTCACTCTAATTACTGCCATCATATTTCTGGACTTTGTTCTCCTGGTTATTTTTCTTTTCTTTACCTTTTATTCCATTCACTTCAGCAGAGTGCTTTGGAAGTACATTAGTAGTAAATCAAAGGTGATGGTCATCCTCGACTCATTCAAATTTTCGTGTTTTGTTGTGTTTATATTGATAATGACAGCAGGTTTAATTGGGATCTTTACTGGTGTCCTCATATAAACAGCTGATTGCTTAAATGATTAGCTCAAGGGTTAATAAAGAAACTCATATTGTCTTTTGGATGTCCCAAGCTCATATACTTAGTTCAGCTTCTGTATTGCGTAGTGAAGGTAAATCAGGTGTCTTCGATATTCCTGTCATTTGACTATGTGCTATATAACTAGTTGGTGGTTTTGGAAAAGTAGGTTGTTTCTCAAGGTAGGTTTTCCTCATCTGCATGCTCCAGGCATCCCAATAGTTAATACCTAACAATTTATATTGGCTGAGTTCCGTTCCTTCTTCCATTTGGTAGCTCAACTGAAGCTTGATGTTTATGGTGGAAATTGTCTTGATTTCTTTAGATGAGATGAGCATCCAAGGAGTTGGAAAATGTGTTTTAATTAAGATTCTGCTAAATTTTACCAGACACCTACTTGGAAAACAAAGCAACTGAATAATTAACTCTGATGAGAGCAGATGCTGGTCTAATGACAACCTGTTACCGCTCAAGTGCATCATTAGTTGTTTTACTATGCTCTTTTAATATGTCCAGAGCTCTCCTCTGTTAATGAATAAATTGGTAGCTGTGTACTTAAAAGAGTTCCTCATTCTGGACTGTTGTAAAAGATATTTCTAGCATCTGCAAAATTCTTCATTTAAATAATTTGGTTCCCACCCAACAACCCCCCCTTCCTTCATCTATTTGGCGTGTGCTTGGAACCAAGCACTTCCTCATTTTTCCTTCTGAGATTATTTTAGCCATACATCAAGCGAAGCTTACAAATTGATGAGAATCTAATGATGCGTTTATTTACAGATGTGCATTTCAGTTCCCTGTTACGTTGTTGAGGGGTAGGAAGAGTTTAAAACTCTCTCCTCACCCTACCCCCACCAACGTTGTGGGAATGGCCGAGCACTGGACAAAATAAGAAATAGAAATAGCCTCATGTTTGATTTTATGTCAAGTTGTCAAATATGAATTGGTATCAAATTCTTTTTAAGTGCATAGTTCACCTTTCAAAATAGCCAAAGACTATTTTTGTTCATTTTTGTTTGTTTAATGCTGCAGTATCACTGTGCTATGGCTTCCTACCATAGCATACATTATTTTTAGATGAAAAATCATAGGCTTACAGTTTACGTCTTTGGCACAACAAAAAACAACCTGACCAACAATCTCAATTGTGAACCTGATGCAAAGCAAGGAAATGTAGAAACCAATTTGGATTCCATGTCCAGAGCCACAACATACATACCGTCATCTTGAGAAAGTTGAACGGTTTTAGGGAAATTCATGAATAAAAGATGAATACGAGCAGATGTTTTAGAGCACCTTAAATAATGTGCCAAGGTAAGGAGCACAGAAATATGTGTGCTTCATGACATTCTGTACTATGCTTCCTTGAAATCTGTCAGGCAATTCCCCGGGATTTGGCTACACCCTCTTCAGGTCCTGGAAGAGTGCAGAATAGGACCTTTGCCTCTTCCTTCCTTGTACTTCCAAAACCCAACTGCCTTCAACCAACAGAAGTTAATTTTTAGTATTCCTTAAAGATCTTCTAACAGAAAAAGAGCTGTACATAAAAATAACTGAAGCATTTTATTTTATCAAGTCATATTTCAAAATGCTCCTCTCTCTGTGGTAAGCAAAGTTTCAAAATATTTCCAACTATTTCTATTGTGGAGGGCAAAGGGAAACAAAGCATGTCAGTAATTTGTTTTATGAAATGTGCTTTAGAATGGTTTTACACATTCACAATGATATACAACTCTGCTTTACTCATTAAAAATTCTGGCTATCAACCAGAGACATTTTAATATAGATCGTATGGAGAAAGCCGCGTTTTTGTTTTTGCCTTCAATCCATCTATGCCAAAGCTGTGTTCAGAATCTGGCTTTAATGTGCCTGGACTCCCTCCTGTCAAACAATAGTCATTTCACTGCTACAGCTGGATGCAGCAAGGAACAGAGGCCTGCCCTTTGCTTATTCTCCTGGTAGAGAAGGAGAAGATACCATTGTCTGCTTCAATTCCACCCTTTCCGACCAAGGGTTCCATACAATGGCAGTCAGGAATTATTTTCAGTTTCTAACTTTTCAAAAAATGAGTGATGTGTTCACTGTTACAGACATGTGACTTACGTTCTGTTTTACGTGGCTTAGCTTATGTTCCATCCTGTTTCAGACAGTTTTCATTCTTCCCTATTTTTGGGGCATGGAGAGATTAGGGAAAGAATGGAAGCTAAAGTGGTGTGGGTTGTGAGGAGTCAATGTGATCCCCATGAAAAGCACCAAGCCCAGAACAGATGCCTATGAATGCACTTCACCCCCAGCCCCATCCCTAGCCCTAGGTACAGAGTATCCTCTGATCCCAGGAGAGGCAGCTGGTGAAGTGGGCAGCAGCCTAGCACTCAGAAGCTGGGGAGCTCCATTTAGCCCAGCCGTTCACTCTCTGTCCAACTTTGGACAAATCGTCTGACCTCTGGAAACTTTTTATCCTCATTTATAAGCTAGAAACAGTAACATTTAATCCAACCAGCTCACAGAATTAATGTAAGTACACTTAATTGACTGTCACACACTTTATACATTTGAAGTATCATCATCCTGAATCACTGGAACAGAAAGAAACATCGGGCAGGTTTTCTACTCTGCACAGAAGAAATAGTAAGAAACAGAACCAAATGCCCCCTTCAAGTTTGAGAAAGAGAGGAAACTGAAATATGGTAAACCAATCTATTATGGTTTATGGTGGTGAATATGGCTTTAAAACCTACCACTAAAATATACTTTACATATTATAAAAGTTCTAATATTTGCATGTACTTTTTCAGAAGAAGGTGGGTTTTCTAAATTATAGGAAAACATGATTGTTATATTTGATGACTAAAGATGTTCTTCAGTTTCAGTCCTATAAAACCTCAGATTTGTTGCATCTGGCATTCCCAAATTAAATATGGATGGCTTGGAGAAATATTCCCCTAAGATAAATTTTACTAAGGAAACACACCAAATGGCATTTCTGGGGAGTAACTGGCCTGTCCTGTGACCTTATCTCAGTGGGGAAGCTACAAGGAAGCTATAGAAGGTGGATGAAGAGAAGAGGGAGCAGTGATAAGTGGGAAACACAGTTCAGGGTCAAGTTGCTCCATAGAAGTCATTAAATAGTATGTTTAATGCAAATTAAGTCAATTTCCTCCTTTGGCACTTCCAACTTCACTCATCCACATGCAGCCTAATGCATAGTTTTGAACCTCTATTTAGCAGGGGTGGGGGTAGGGAGGGCGGTCATGGGACCTGTGACCAATGCAGTAGCACAGGGCCCGTGCTCAGAAGGGTCTAGCCTTGGAGTTTAATGCTCTGTGGTTGCCATGTTGAAATTCTTAGTACTTTTATCTTGGAATTTGTGTTTCATAAAAGTTAGCAGGACAATGGAGCATGCGCTGGGGGCTTGGAGGCTATGCTCTGGTGTGGACCAGTCCCCCACTCCCCTTCCACTCCCCTTCTTCTCCCATCCCCAGCCAGTTCTCAGCTGCTTGTTCCCTCTGCCCCTGGTGCCCAAGGCCCTGACTGTACTCGCTCGCTCCTCATCCCCACACCTTGACCTCTTACCCCTCATTGCCCCCTGTGCAGGGATGGCTATGGGTTCCATGGGCTGGGAGAAGGATGGAGGAACCTGCATTCTGCCTCTGTCCTCTGCCCGAGGGGTCCTGACACAGGGAAGAGTAAGGTCAGGCACGTGCCCAACAGTATCTTGACTTTCCGGCTATGAGCTGGCAGCACCATGGCCTGTTTGGCAGGACACCCAATGGAAGCCTCTTTCACACCCCTAATCTAGGCACCCAGCACCTTCTAGCATAGGGATTACAATTCCTTGGAGGTCTCCCTTCTGCTGTGGGTTGGGCAGTGGGCAGGTGGGAAGAGGAGGCTGACTTCCCATGTGTCTGAGCTGCATTTTCCTCTTGCACAGGGTCCTGGCACACTAGGTAGCCGGCCCTGCTATTTAGCAGTTTCTGAAACAAGACCTAAACTCCTCAGAAACAGTTGTAATGATATGGTCATTCTGTAAATGAGTTGCCAACTAAGGGTATAATAACCTCAAGTGCTTATGTAACAACCTAAATGGGAAAAGAATTTGAAAAAGAATAAATACATGTATATGTATAACTGAATCACTTTGCTGTACACCTGAAACTATCACAACACTGTTAATCAACTCTACTCCAATATAAAGTATAAAGTTAAAAAAATAAAATAGGTAATCAAAAAAAAAAAAAAAAAAAAGAAACCCAAGTGCGTCACTTACACATTTAAGAGAGCCTGTGGCCAGAAAGGTCACACAGGAATTGCTTATTTACTCTTACCGTTTTCTGGCAAATACTGCTTGGTCTGGATTGGACCGTTGTTCTGCTAACTCTGGATATACCCATGCCTCAATTTCCTCACTTGAAATTGGGGGTGATAATAAAAGCTTTATGGAGTTGTGAGGGTACAGTAAGAATGTACAGAAGGCACTTAACACAGTGCTCAGCATATGGCAAATCCTTTATATGTACAATAGGAATTTTTGTTGAAATACCACCACCCTCCTCATCACCCATATCCATTTACTCTAGAGAAAGTCTGCAAGATGAAAACAAAAACAAAAACATCGACTCAGACTGCTTTGGCTGGTTTGTAAGTGATATGGATTATGCATATCTCCTCTACTTGCTAAGAAAATAAACACCTATTAAAAAAAAAAGAGAAAATAAACACCATTACTAGGTATTAAATAGTAAATTGATACATACTGTAGATGGTAATTTTTTAACATATATGTCCCCTTGTGGATGTGAAATGGATCAGAACCATCAAGAATCTCAGCGATCAGGTAGTTCAGTGTGTTTAGTTTATAGGGAAGGAGAGAGATGAGGGGGCTCATATGCCAGGTCACACAGCCTCTTAATGGCAGAGGAGGACTAAAATACCTTGCAATCCCTCGTCTGTCTAACCCGTGTGCAATGTGCATTGAGGACCTGAAGGATAAGTAAACTTTTTAAAATTCTTAAAGTTATTGTGGCTGTTATGTTTACCCTTTAGAGCCTATTTTTTTGTCACAGCTATGATTTGTGTGATGTGACTCTTGGTTAAGAATGCAAAACTCCAGTCATCACTCCTTTTCTCTGCAAAGCACGATCTACTTTATGACACCCTGTTTCATGGCAGAATCCAGAAATCCTTTACAAGCAAGAGGGACAGCCTGAGAAATCAATGTCTCCAATAAAATAGTTTCCATTTCTGCAGTTGATAGCTCTTCTTGCACACATATGAGGCCACGGATATGCCTTCCTTTAGGTCTGGTGCTGTGTGTTAGGGCGGCCTGTATAGGAGCATGCGTGGTTACTGGAACATGACTTGAATCATTTTAGGTTTCATTTGGCCAGGCTGTACACAAGAATCTGAAATCAGGAGTCTGATTTTCATTTTGCCTCTTCCCCTGGCAGATCTCCTTTGTGTCCAGGGTTGCCATTTACTTCAAAGGGAATGCTCTTCGTAGAGGAGGTATCCAGGAAAGGAAGAAAAATGAGAATCCAACTCATTATTTTAAAGATGGTTAAAATAAACAAGTTAGCAATGCATGTTTTCTTTTAGACTACTCAATTGGGATCTTTTTGTCAAAGCAGGGTAGCTTGTGAGGCTTCTATTATCTGATCGCCATGTGAAGGGGATCAAATGCATTTTTCATTTGATGAAGTTGGGTAGAAGTTGGACTGAACTGAATTACACTGATTGCTATTCTCCATAATTCCCAACAAACTTTTAAAATACATTTACCTATTATACCCCTTCATTTTCTATAGCTGCAGAAGAAAAAAAAAGACTTGTACAGATACGGAAACTCAAAAAAGCAAGCCAGTCACTTGTTTTTATACAGAAACCAACATACTGACATTTTAATGATGCTGGGATACTGCCATAGTATGAAATTTTGTATTCAGAGCATTTAAAAAGGGAGTGGTGAAAAGACAAGTAAGCCCCCAGTGGAATGGATTCGATGAGCTTGTGTACAAGACAGGTACAAGGTAATGCTCAGCCTCCTTGGGTCACCTTTCCTCCTTAAAAAAATAGAGGAGCCCTTTAAATTTATGGGATGCACAGCTGACTGTAGTGCCTTTTATGGAGACCTCTTTGGGTCTGATTAATTAGTAATTGGGGCGAGAGCTATGCACTTCAGTGACTCTTGCTGCCTTGATTGTAAATCGCAATCTGGTGCTAAGTCTCAGCAGGTCACATTGCTGTTTTTGCTGTACCCCAGTGACACAAATGATTAAATCTGTGTAAACAGTATCATTATGAAAATATTTTTGTTATAGGCATGAGGAGTTAACACATTTTTATTTTGGATGGAAATTAAAATTATTTGTGGGAGCTTTGAATGTTTTCATCAATTGTCAGTCATCCCAATAGAGCATGTAGCGAAGTAACTGTTTAATTTTCACAAAGGAAAAAAAAATGCTCTCAGTCAGAGGGCTTGTAAAACTGAGAATTGTGATAATTATGTCATTCATAGTACACATAGCTACATTACAGACAAGTATTATGTCACTTAATAGTTAGTTAAACAAGTAAACAGAAATATGGGAACTCGCCTGCATATTCCCCTTACAACGGGGGCACTTTTGAATGAGTAGATATGTTGTTTTTTTTGTTTGTTTGTTTTGTTTTCTTTTTGCGGTACGCGGGCCTCTCACTGTTGTGGCCTCTCCCGTTGCGGAGCACAGGCTCCGGACACGCAGGCTCAGCAGCCATGGCCCACGGGCCCAGCCGCTCCGCGGCATGTGGGATCTTCCCGGACCGGTGCACGAACCCATGTCCCCTGCTTAGGCAGGCGGACTCTCAACCACTGCACCACCAGGAAAGCCCCCAGTAGATATGTTTTAATGGATGCCAGCACACACATACACACGCACGCACACAAACACACATACACACATGTGCATGCACGCACGCACACTCCCAGATACTTCCTTTATATTCTACATGTTTCCTAAGTTAGCTTTAACAGAACTTTGAGTTACCTCTGGACAGGAGAACTGGGAGCTGATGTGTTGCTACAGAACAACACACAGACTCAGGATGATGACTCAGGATGATGACTCAGGGATCCCAGGGACCAAGAGGGGTTTCATTGGAGGGATAAAGGTGGGCCGTTAGATCACCTTGAGCAGTTTAACATTGTTTACACTTGATTCTGAAGCAAGCACGTTTGATTTTTACACTATACCCACTTTGCAATCTGACCATTTGCACCTCTGAAAAAAAATTATTTTGGAAGGGTAGTAAGATTGAGCAAATGTGCAATTTGCCAGGATTGTAAACTTTATAAATCTTCATGTTTCTTTTTTTCTGAATGGCTACCTAGTTCTAAGCGGACATTAAAATTGTATTTGATAATCCTAATGAGGATTTCACCTCTATTTGCTGAGACTGGTGGTAAGTCAGCCCAAGCAGATGGATGCTCTCCTGTTTGCTTCATTTCACAGAGCACTTATTGGGAAAGGCTTAAATGAACTTTAATCAAATGTGCCTATTAAGTTACTGAGACTTGAGTTGCCGATCATCTACTTGCTAGCAACTAGAACTTAGATAAAAGAAAGATGACTTTTCTTCCCGTGAGCCTACAAATACCATGATCAAAATATCAAGGTGAAATTCACAAGAGGGAGCTAACAAATCAGCAAATTTGCCATGTGCCAACTTCCAGATTTGAACAAAGAATCTGCTGTATACATTTCAAATGGCTGCCTTCATATTACCTAGGCCTAAAAAACAAAAAAAACAAAACAAAACAAAACTGCCTTTGAAGAGAAGAGGAAGCATTTACCATACCCTTTAATGCTGTACAGATGTTGCAAATGCTTTTGCCAAAGGTGGGAGGAACTAAGTATGAAAGGACTGGCTGCAGGATATTGGTTATCAGTAGAATATTCAGAATAATGAAATTGTGTGTTACTACTTGGGGCATTTGTGCTTTCCTGATAAGTAGCTTGTTTGGGGTTTCCAAAGATCTTTGGGCATGGGTACGTCTGGAGAAATCTCATATTTGTTCACGACTCTCGGTTTTTTTTTTTAGTATATCCCATTAGCCATTGGCAATATTCATCCCTAATGGGAACTCTGAGAATCAGTTGATTAGATCATATTAGGAATAGTTTTGTACGTGTTACAACTATCTCTCCAAAGGACAAAGATATTTAAAAGGATTAATATAGAGGAGGGGAGATAGAAAAGAAAAAATGCTATTATTTACTTTTTTAACTACTCACCAACCTACTTCAAAGCATAAAGCCAAATCTAGATTTAGCTTCTAGAAAAAAGAGATTAAGGAAAAGCAAAGTTCAAACAGGAATGAAGACTAGGAAAATGTGAGGATAGTTTATTATTAAATATAAACAAATTCAGAGTGATTACATTTTCTTGTCAATTTTTTTTTTTGCTAATTCCAAAACTACACCTTATTTGTAATCTAACTTACGCAATGCCAATAAAATTTTAAGCCATTAAATTATTTGAGAAGTAATATTTTACAAAGTGTACAAGGCAACTTTTGATCAGCACTATATGCAAGATAATTAATTCATAAAATCAAGATTAATTCTGATTTAGGCAATGATAAATAAAATAATCACTCTTTCCTAGTAAATATTTGCACACTAGTTTTTCAGAATATAATATACAGAGAAGTTGGGATGTAATACACACACCATATGCAAGATACTATACATTTGTATATTTCCTTCTCCAGAAGAACAGCCCCTGTGGCACAGAACAAGGAAAATAAGTTCATCATAGTTCTGTGTAAAAGTATTATTTTCTATTGTAAGTGTAATGCAAGCTTATTAAACAAGTACCAGAAATGAGAATAAAATACCACTGCAAGTAACAGTAACAGTATTTATTATAAAGCAATCAGTCAGGTATGGCTCCAGATTCCACAAATAAACTGTTAACTTCTGCTGTTTTCTGTGCATTGTGTGTGGATGTGTTGGTCATACTCTCTATGAAATCTTGATCCTTCTGTGCAAAGTCTTTAGTAATCTAGGGTCCTTTCATTATGGATAGATGAACTTCTTTTCGACATTTTCAGGTAATGCTTCCTTCATTCATGAAAGACAATGTAAACTAGCAGATATATGGTGTTATTACAATGAAAGTTTTTTGGTGTAAGTTCTTGGAAAATGAATCTTTTAAAAAAGTGCTTCACTCTTATAAATCACGAAACTGTTGTTGAAACCAGGCGTTAAATATGGGAAGAAGATTGGTGCAGAGAAACAAGAAAGAGCCCCTCTTGTATATGTTTTCTTATGCTGCTACTTTTCTCATTGTTCACACTTGTGCCCACTCTCATCCCTAGACTCAAGGAAATTCAGTAAGCAACTCTAAGGATGTAACAGACACAAAGAAAATTGAGAATACCATAAAATCAGTTAGCTGTTTTATATCTGGGGAAACTTTGGGAAATATGGATATTTGCATATGACAAATTTAGAAGAAAGAACAGATTAGTGGTTTGAAGTTAAGAAGGGACAGGAGACAGGAGGGGAGTAAATGTGTCTGTAAAAGGGCAACATGATAGATCCTTGGAAATCTTCTGTATCTTAAATATATTAGATATATATTATATATCTATCTCGATATTCTGGTTGTGATCTGCACCATAGTTTTGCAAAATGCTACCTTTGGGTGAAACTGAGTAAAGGGTACATGGGATCTCTCTGTGTTGTTTCTTACAACTGTAGGTGAATCTACAATTATCTCAATAAGTTTAATGAAGAACATAAAATTGATTAGTTATTTTGTTTTTATAGAAACCTCTGGAAGTATGGATATATGCATATCTATGTGCATCTGTACAGATGACTTGCCTAAATTCTTTTAGGACTATACATTTTAATTTCAACTAAATAAAATATGCAAACACTTATGCATGTATTATTTATGTTGAATATATTTACCTTGATTTGATATTTTATTTAATTTGAGGAGTTATTTATGTATTATTTTTAAAAAACTTAAGAATGATTGTTTCTGAAAGCATGGTGCAGTGCGATGGTTAAAAGCATCTTGGGAGTCAGATTGCCTGGTTTGAATCCCCTCTATCACTTATAAACAATGAGTCTGAGCAGTTTATTTAATCAGTCTTCCCCAATTTGCTCCTCTTAAACTAATGACAACAGTAGCTATCTCATAACATTGTTATAGACAAACTAATATACATAAAACACATAGAATATAGCCTATCACACAGTAAGAACTATGTAAGTGTTTGCTGCTGCTATGAAGATAATGATGATGACGTTTAACAAGCGTCAACTTATAGAAAACTCATGTCAACCCTAGTTTTAGGTACCATTATTGATCTCATCATAGATGGCTAGAAGGGGTAAGTGTCTTTCCCAGGTCACAGAGCTTGTAATGTTTGGAAGGACTCTGCTTTAATCACTCTACTGTAAGTTTGTTAGTGAGATAGTCCAGAATTTTATTTTTGTTGTAATAAAATAACCTTATATTTTATTAGGCAAATAAACATCTGATTTTCTATTTAAACAATAGTGATTCAAAAAAGCTTCACTTAAAGTTTACCCAATTATTAAAAAACAAAACAAAACAAAACAATAGTGATTTAGAAACACCATTAGAAAACATTAAAAAAAGAAAACAACAGATTTTCTTCTTAGATTTTCAACATTCTTGATTCTCCTGGGTCTGGAAGGCATCTTCCCTCTGGTATTTTGGTCTTTCAGTTTTTCAGCCTGGATAAACCCAAAGTGAAGAGGTGTATAAAAACAAAGGAGAGGAAGCCAACCCAAAGTTCATTCTCAAAGCTCTGGAAAAGCTGAGGTTTGGTTTCAGTCCAATAAAGGGTCAAGATTCAGGTCAAATCTTATTTTATATTAAATGACTGCCTTCGTTTTGAAGCAATCTAGTAGTTAGAATTGTGGTAGTTTCTGGTTTTAGCTAGCCTTTGAGGGAAAATGCTGAAATTAATCTTTTCAATGGAAAGGGGACTCAACAATTTACCACAGCTACCAAAACAGGGACTTCCTGGGAAAAGAATGACCATTTGTTAAACTGATTGTCATGTGTAGTAAAAAGATTTTTTTTTTTTTTGGTTGTATTGAGTATATGAAAGTAAGCATGTATTTACGTTTGCCAGGGATATTTGTGTAAAAATTTATTGCCAAATTGGAAAATTGAAATCTTCATCATATGAGAGATAGTATAGCATGATTATTAAGAGTGCAGACTTTGAGGTCAGACTTCTTTAGTTCAAATCGTGGCTTTGCCACTTAAATGTGTAACATTGTGAGGATGGGAATAAAATAATTGTAGCTGCCTTATCAAGTGGTTTTAGAGAGTAAATAGTGAACATATTTACTATATTCACTAGAACTAGAAAATCATATGGTACATAGAAAGGGCTTAATAAAATTTAGCTCTATTATAAATTGCATAATTAAATACTATGTGCTGAGTTCTGACTTTACCTTATTTACATAAAAAATTTTCTTAATATTAGTAATTTCAAGCTAGTTACAGCAGAAATCAAAGGAAACGTCGTTAAGCAAGAAACCAAAGGGAGAGAAAAACAAATTAAATTATCCTACCTGGAGAAGTTGGAGTAAAGCAGGAAATGAAAGCTGGAAAAGGAATTACTAAAAAAATAAAAAACAAAGTAACAAATTAGATAATAGAAAACAGGAAATTGATAATATTCATGAATTTAACTTGTAAATGTTATTAAAAATTACAACAAAACCTGAATATGTTAGTAACCATAGCGGATGCTAAAAAATTATCAAAGAAATTTCCCTTTGTAAAAGTTACTAGGCTCACAGAGTTTCATGGAGAACGTCTTTCAAAAAACTTAACAGAAAATTCTTAATTCATTTAACATCTTTTATAGAATAAAAGAAAATAAAAAGTTTCCCAACTATAAGAAATTCTGGAAATTCTGATATCAGAAATCCCATCATCAGAAAATAAGACCAATAAAAGATATAAGAAAAAAGAAAAAAACTAAGAAAAGTATGGATTAAACTCACTTAAAATATAATACAAAAATCTTTAGTAAATTATCAGAGATAAAATCTGTTTGATGTCATCAGGATATAAAGCAAACCTATAGACCAGAATGAAAAATACTGAAATTCAACTAACTGTCTGTTGACCCGCTGTTATCTACCAATTCCTTACCAAGTCCTTTAGCTACATCTTTCCATAATGATGGGTAAAGAATGGTGGAAGAAGATGGGAAACAATCCACCAATTTTATTAACTTTTATTAGAAATCATATTATAGTGAACACAAAATTTAATCATGAGATCCCTGAAAGCCACAACCAAACAATGTACTATTGATTAAAAACAGAAAATAAATCCACAGATATTATTTCTTTAGAGGTGACTTTTCATAAGATGAATATCTAAGAGAAATTTTTATGTAGAGTCCTATATAGAGATAATTAAATAGCTTAATGGGTAATGTCTCTGGTTTGCCTAGTGTTAAAAAATATTTTTCATATAAATGAGTCTTTTACTGACTCTGAATTAAAAGATAAATGTAGCCAAATATTTCAATAGAAAGATAACTAGCCTGGGCCACTGCTTTTATTGTGAATCAGAGACTAACATTTAGGTTACTGTGGGGAATGGGTGGGCACACTCCATTTTAGACTCTGTTTCTCAAATGTCTTTTTCCAACTGAATATCAGCAGGAATTGAACAGCACTCAGTTCAAGTCCGAGCTTTCTGGCCAATACCTGGGACACCAGAATTCTGTGTTGTTTGTTGAAACAGGACTCAGAAACCAAATGCCAGATTTTCAAGTCCCAAGTTGACATTCTGTTATGACTACTGTATTAGCGATTTTGATTTATATTCTTTTTTCGCAGAATAAACAGTCCCATCTCCACATGGGGGCGATTTTCTTTTTCAGTGAAAGATTTTTTCTTTTTATTCAAATATAATTGACATACAATATCATATTAGTTTCAGGTGTACATAATAGTGATTTGATATTCACATATGTTTTGAACTGATCACTATAAGTCTAGTTACCATCTGTCACCATACAAAGTTACTACAATATTATGAATATGTTCCCTATACTGTACATTACACTCTGTGATTTATTTATTATATAGATGGAAATTTATGCCTCTTAATTCCCTTCACCTATTTAGCTCTCCCAGTAACCAGTAACCTCCCCCTCTGGAAACTACCAGTTTGTTTTCTGTATCTATGAGTTTATTTCTCTTTTGTTTGTTCGTTTGTTTTTCGGATTCCACATATACGTGAAATCATATGGTAATTTTCTTTCTTTGACTTATTTCACTTAGCGTAATACCCTCTAGATCCATCCATGTTATTGCAAATGGCAAGATTTCGTTCTTTTTTATGGCTGGGTAGTATTCCATTGTATATATGCCACATCTTCTTTATCCGTTCAGCTGTTGATGGACACTTACATTGTTCCATGTCTTGGCTATTGTGAATAATGCTGCAAGGAACATAGAAGTGCCAATATCTCTTTGATATCCTGTTTTCACTTCCTTTGGCTATATATCCAGAAGTGGATATTGCTGGGTCATATGGTAGTTCTTGTTTTTGAGGAAACTTCAGACTGTTTTCCATGTGGCTGTACCAATTTACATTCCCACCAACCCACCAAGAACCCACCAAGGGTTCTTTTTTCCATATCCTCACCAACACTTGTTATCTGTTGTCTTTGGTTTGTTGCCATTCTGACAGGGGCGAGGTGATATCTCATTGTGGTTTTGATTTGAATTTCCCTGAATACATGAAAAGATGCTCAACATCAGTCAAGGTTCTTAATATAATCGGGGACCAATTGAGGACAAAATAATAAAGCACATACTTTTAATTGTGAATGTGCACATAACAATAAATGACATCTGTTAATAATGGCCATAATTTGTTGCATAAACACATCAGGAACCATGCCTTACATGTATTGTCTTCATTTAATCCTCACATCCATCAGTGAAGTCGGGATTATTCTCTTCTTTATTTCATAGATGGGAAAGTTAGACAAGTCCTTGAATTGCACAGTTAGTAAGGGTTGGTGCCGAGATGGAATCAGGTTGTCTGTCGACAGCACTCAAGTCCTGACAATTCTGCTATCCCGCCTCTTATAACCATTTGTCTCCAATCTCCTGCCACCACCTTAGTTCAAGTCCTCATCACCTCTTGCCAGAATTCTGAGCCAGAGACACCCTTCATAGGTGTACTGCCAAAATTTGAAATGCAAATCAGTTTCGCAAACATTATTTTTAGTTAGAAGATATCATTTTTATTTTTTCATTCTTGGGTCCACAGAATGTTCTTTCAAATTTATCAGAGTTTCATATTTTAAAATGCCATGGCTTTTGTTTTTGTTTAAGTACAAGGGAAAGGGCAGAAAGAGGGAGATTAACGTTTATTAAGCCCCTAATATGTGCCGCGCAATATTTGCTTATAATTCCTCAAAATAACCCTGTAAGGGGGATGGAGACTGATACCTATTGATTGCCTCTTCTGGGACTCGTGCTGAGCTCAGTATTTTGCATATGTTAATTAATTAAGGGAGTTTAGAGTCTGGGCTGTGAGGTAGATGGTCAGTGTTCCCAGCCCTCTGACACACAGCAAGTAAAATACGGGAGATCCTTGGGTTTCAAATAATTGATTTTTTAAATTTATTTTTTCTCTCTGAATATTAATTATTGTAAACCAAATGATGACTAAAGTACTGAGAAAATAAACTTTGCTTTGAAGGTCAAAAACTGATACAATTTTTTTCCACTAGAAAAAAGTTGTGGTTTAATTTGCAAACATTTCATTAAATTCGTGTTTGCGTGTTTTCTGAGTTCTGCCTGCCTTCCTTTTTTTCTTTCACATCCCCCATAGCACTTAATGGTGTGATGTCCGATGAAGAGCTGAGGCTAGCTTTGGGAAGTTCTTAAATAATCTTGGGCCTTAAGAATTCACAGAAAAATCTAGAGTCAATAATTCTATCTTCCTAGTAGATACCATGTTTCAACAGTGCCTTTGTTGGCCATAAATAGCTGCTTACCTGTTCTTGCCATAACTTCTTCCTCTGAAATTGCCAGGTTAGGCACCCAAAGTAGGAATGGGTGGCAGGGTATATAATAAACACAGATGGCTGATTCAGAGAATACCGTTTATTTAATTTAAATACTATGGATTTAGCATCCATTTGGGCGCTAGTTCTGCAAAGTGGCTATCAATTTATCTCAGGTGTCTTAGTCAGCTCAGGCTGCTGTAAAAAATACCATAGACTGGGTGGCTTTCTCACAGTACTGGAGACTGGGGAGATCAAGGCTCTAGCAGATTTGTTGTCTGGTGAAGCCCCTCTTCCTGATTTGCAGACAGCCTCCTTGTTGCACCCTTACACAGAGAGGGGAGGGGGAGCAAACACTCTGGTTTCCTCTTATAAGGGCACTAATCCCATCATGAGACTGCATCCTCATGACTTCATCTAAACCTAATTACCTTTGAAAGGTTTTACCTCCAAATATCATCACTTTGGGGATTAGG
Source organism: Delphinapterus leucas (assembly GCF_059928025.1). Taxonomy (NCBI): domain Eukaryota; kingdom Metazoa; phylum Chordata; class Mammalia; order Artiodactyla; family Monodontidae; genus Delphinapterus; species Delphinapterus leucas. Next base: position 36,994,768 of record NC_143136.1, on the reverse strand, counting down.
GCTTCAACATATGAATTTTGGAGCGACAGCAAATATTCAGTCCATAGCACCAGGGTTAAATTTCAAAGATTTTGATTTATTTCTTTGGTCTCCTTTGGGTAGGACACGTGCAATTGGGAAAACACACAACTCATTCAAGCCTATATTGTTTTGGTGACATTCATCTTCTCTATCATGTTTAGAAACCGTAGGAGAAAGTTCTAAGCATAAAGTCCCTGACTGTGGAAACTTCTGCCTTTTGCTGAATTAGAGGACAACATTAAATATCATCCCATGGCCACACGTTTTCAATAGGTATTCTTAAAAGTGCTTCCCTCTCTTTCTCGATCTACACACACACACACACGCACGCACGCACGCACACACACATGGAGGGTACATTTCTTTTGGTGCTGTGACATTTGTCAACTACATAGGATGCTCGCGGCCCCACATAAGGTTACTGCCAGGCAATACAGAATGGGGGCCAGGAGTTGGATGGGAATGAGGGGGCAGGGGAGTAAGGGATGTCAAACTAATTATTGATCAATTTACTACGTCTATTTAGTAAGTCAGTCAGTCTCCAGATACTTTTGTAGTCTTTAAGGAAGACAAATGTTCACAGTTTAAATATCCCTAAATATATAACAGATGAACAAGCATGCTTTGGTGTGTAAATGCTGCATAGATTCAGAACCATCAAAAAGCCCCTCAAAAATGCTTTTCCATCTGCTGCTTCTAACTACATATCGCACGTTCTGGCAGCGCACTTCACAGTGGTGTGAAAGATAGGTTCAGAGCCAACCTGGCAAAATCTATTTATCTTTTTTTTTTTTCTTCTCCTAAATGTGTTTCTTTGTGCAGCTAAACTAGCAAACATATATAGGAACAAGGTGCCAGGGCTAAGAAGAGGCACTTGTCAGGCCTTAACCGTTCAAGAGAAAACCTGCTTCATGTTATGCCCTAAAACATTGACACCAAATTGCATCTTCTTAGAAAGTATGAGTTGGAGAAACCTTGGATTTTGTGTTCTCGGTACAACCCATTTCTAAGGGTTGCCTCAGTGTCCAGGGAAACTCGAGGGTTTCCTGAATAAGCCCATAGATGGAGTAGCCAGGAGAGTGCCTTTGGGAAGTGTGAGACAGCTTCCCTCAGAAGAGTATTGCTTGGTTTTCACTGAAGTAGTTGTATGCAATTCAGAAAGTAGATTCATGAGACACAGGCTCTGTTTTTATTCAAAGTAGCCCTTAAGCATAATCGTTCTCATGATCTGCTTAGAAGCATGGCCTTTGTAGTCATCGTGACAATCCACATGAATGCAGTTGTTGGAGTTACTGACCTACTCATAAAGGCTTCTTATTTGAAATGGTGCAACAGTTAGTTCCTCTACAAAGTGAATGTTCTTATTTCACAGCGTCAAGAGTCTCTGGTAAGATACTATTTATAGCTACCTCTCAGACTATGAGGTGTTATCAAACTATGTTAACATCATAGAGATGACGCATTTCTCTTTCTTTATATGATTTACTGATACTCCATGCTAGTAGAGGGTAGGAGTATTGGTATTAGTATTTGAGCACATTAGAGGGTCGGAGATGGTATTATACTTTTTAGCAGTCAGGAAAAACAAAACAAAATAATAATATCTTTACTTTACATGGAAAGTTATATTTCCCCTCAAATTCACTAGTCATTTTGGATAAACAGCAAGAAAAACCCTAGAGTTACTTTATGATTTATGTTGACACTCTTTAAGAGTTGAGATTTTGCTCCCAATTTAATTACTTTTCTTGTGATCATTTAATAATTGTTACCACCCTGATCTGACCAACATGATGTTGAGGACAGTGATTCTCTCAGGGTGACATCATGAGATATTTTGAGGGAGAACAGAGGTTCCCTTCGTGTCATCAACTCCAAGTAGTGATGCACCTTTTATGGTAACATGTCTGTAGCACAACGCTTGACCTATGGGTGGTCAGCTCTTTGGGATGTTCTTTAGGAATGACTTTTGATCATCCACAATTTTTTACTCTTCTCGAACATTTTGTCCTTTTTGAATATTTTCATGGTTTCAGTCTGGGAAAATTTTTATTCATGTATTTATTCCACAAATATTCATTGAAGTCTTCTATTGTCTCTGGAGATATTTTGGTGAAAATAAAACAAACATGACCCTTCAGTTGTGGGGCTTATAATCTAGTGAACAAAGTAAATGATAACTGAGGAAATAAGCACACTGTGTGTGTGTGTGTGTGTGTGTGTGTGTGTGTGCGCGCATATACTTATGCATATCTTCATTTATTCATTCTTCTTCATTCATCCATTCCTGTAATTGCTGGGTGTTATTACAAATTACAAATCATGAAGGAGACAATCAGGTGCAATAATAGGGAATTATGGGCAGGGAAATCTCCTTATCAGGTCATTATAAAATCAAGTCTTTGAAGACTTGACAATATGCCAATACCTAGAACATGAGAAGAGCTCTCCGTGTAAGGGAGAATGGGCAGCTTAAGCAGAGGAGACTGCATGTGTGAAAGTCACAGACAGGAAAGACTTTCCTGTGTTCATGAAACCAAAAAGAGGCTAAGTTGTCTGGAGCCAAGTACGAGAGTGGGAGAGTGATAAGAAATGAAGCTAGTTTTGGGAACCAGCTCAATTTGTTAAGAAATTTAAACTTTATTCCAACTGCAATGAGAAGCCATTGAAGGGGTTAAGCAGGATGTGACAGGATCCAAATATTTGTTTTTGTTTTACCATGCTCACTCTGGTGTTGCTTGGAAAACAGATTGGGAAGAGACAAGAATAAAATCTGGAAGACCATTAAGAAGGCAGGAGACCAAATGAGATATAATGGTGTCTTGGGCTAGCAGAGCTGAGAGTATGAAAGGAGAGAAAAGGTTGTATTCAAGAAAGATTTCGGAATTGATGAACACATTAATATTGATTATCTGTTTAGGGAGGATGAGAGAAAGTGGTGGGGCAGCACTCAAATTTCTGGCCAACACAATTCTAGATTACAATTTACTGAGAGGAGAGAGACTGGGGAGGATCAGCTTTGCAGCAAAACCAAGGAATCGGTTGTGAACAGGTTAAGTTTATGGCCTTTGGGAGAATCCCATTGCCTCCATTCCATTCCAGAGGAAATAAAAATAGTAATAACTAATGTTTATTGAGAAGTTACTGTGCTATCAACTATTTTATGTATCTTATATATAGTAACTCATTAGTCCTCAAACAGCCCTGTGAGGTAGGGGCTACTGTTATCTTCCTTATCCTGTGAAGATATTGAGGCTCAGAAAGGTTAAACAAAACTTGTACAAAGGCATGTACCTAGTAAATGGAGGAGCTGGTAGTCAAATCTGTGTAGTCTCGCCCAAGAACTCATTATCCCAACCAACCTGCTACCACTTCTAACAGGAGGACAATTAATGACAAGGAAACCATGATCCAAAGTTGACAAGTATTAGCAAATAAATGTTATATGAAGTGGAACAGGTGTGATCCCATACAGAAGAAATGAAAGAAGAATTCCCTAGGTGTCACTTCCTGTTCTGTTACAAATTACATTTCTGTTATTTAACTCTAACTCTTTCTCTGTGGAGCTTCAAAGGTTTAAGTCCTCTGAGATTTGGGGTGCAGATATGGCTCACCTAGTCATCTTTTTCGTAACAGTGTGAAGATACATACAGATATTCTAATATTCATTCTTGTAAGCAACAAATACAATAACAAGGGTAATTTCTGAACTTAAGTCTTACAATAGTATCATCTGTTTCAACAAAAATTGTTTGCAAATATATAAACAAAACAGACTGGGGGGCAAAAAAGGAAACCCCTCTAGGAAAAATGAGGGCCGACTAGAATGGAGGGCTGGCAGAGTCCTGTTGCCTCCCAGTCAACTACACTCCTAGCTGCAGGAACCCTTCTCAGGATTTCAGAAAGCATGCTTGGAAGAGTGTAGCATTTGAACAGGGGTTGCGCTAAAACACTTATACGGGACAGCCAAGTAAATAAGTTAGGGAAGGGAAAAACAGAATATTGTATTACTATAATGGTGGTGGGCAAATTGCTTTTTTTTTTTTTTGCAAATTGCTTTTAATTCTATCATATATGTTAAAAGACAAAAGTATCAAAAACAACTATAACTAAATGATATTAATGTATACATAATGTAAATAGATGCAAATTGTGTCATCAATAGCATATAATGTTAAGGGGAGGAGAGGTAAAAGCAAAGAGTTCTTGTATGCAAGTGAAGTTTATTTTTGATCAGCCTAAAATAGTCTGTTATAACCTTATGATATTTTACATAAGCCCCTTGGTAACTACAAAGAAAATACCTACAGAAGTTACACACAAAAAAAGACAAAGGAATCAAAACCTATCAATAAAATTTTTTTTTAAAAAGGCAAAAAAAAACCAAACAAACCCAAAAAGAAACACAAAGGAGAACAGCGAGAGAGAAAAAGAGGGACAAAATAACTACAAGAGAAACAGAAAACAGTTAACAAAATGGCAATAGTAAATCCTTCTCTATCAATAATCATGTTAAATGTAAATGGGCTAAACTCTCCAATAAAAAAGGCACTGAGTGACTGAATGATCTAACTGTATGCTGTATACTAGAGCCCACTTTAGATTCAAGGACACACATAGACTGAAAATGAAAAGGTGAAAAAGATATTACATCCAAATAGTAACCACAAGAAAGCAGGAGTGGCCAATACTAATCCAGATAAAGTAGATTTTAAGTCAAAAACTGTCTCTTAGAGACAAAGAAGGTCATTCATAATGATACAAGTGTCCACTCAGCAAGAAGATACAACAATTGTAAATATAGGTGCACTCAACATCAGAATACCTAAGTACAGTAATCCTACCTTATCCTTGGTTTTGCTTTCTGTGGTTTCAGTTACCTGCAGGTAATCATAGTCTGAAAATATTAAATGGAAAATTCTAGAAATAAACAATTCCTACATTTATTATTTTTTTTGAATAATGTTTATGCCTTGAATTCTAGCCCCAAGTGTGCCATCAACAGTGCAACTTAGAATAAGTCAGCAGTCTAGCCACTAGATTTTCCCACCAAGAAGATAACAAGATTAGATGACTCCTAGGGCTCTTCCAAATCTGATACTCTGTGACTTCAATCTGCAGCAGTGTTTTCACCTTTGGGGACCAATTACTCACAATCCTTTCTTTCTCTGTTGCTATAAAAATTGAAGGACATACATAAAACAGATAAGGATCATAATTCTAGTCGTAGTCGTGGAAAATCTCTTCCCCATGTGAACAATTCATACATTTAAATTGCACCCTATTCTGAGTAGCAAGATGAAATCTTGTGCCATCCTTCTCCGGCTTGCCTGGGATGTGAATCATCCCTTTGTTCAGCATACCCATGTTGTATACACTACTTGCCCATTAGTATAGAAAAAAACATAGTATATATAGGGTTTGGTACTATCCGTGGTTTCAGACATCCATTGGGAGTATGGGAACATATCTCCCATGGATAAGGGGGTGGATTTGTATACAACACAAATATTGACAGATCCGAAAGAAGAAATTTACAGGAATACAATAATAGTAGGAGACTTTAATGCCTTACTTTCAGTAATGGAAAGAACATCTAACCTGAAAAATCAATAAAGAAACAGGGGACTTGAACACACTATAGACCAATAGACCTAGCAGACATATGTAGAATTATTCACTCAACAGCAATAAAATATGCATTCTTCTCAACTGTATAAGGAAACATTGTCCGGGATACGTCACATGTTAGGTCACAAAACAAGGCTTAACAAATTTAAGAAGATTGAAATCATACCAAGTAACTTTTCCAACCACAATGGAATGAAACTAGAAATCAGTAATAGCAAGAAAGTGGGAAAATTCACAAATATGTGGAAATTAAATAACACATTCTTGAACAACCCACTGGGTCAAAGAGAAAATAAAAAGGGAATTTAAGGGCTTCCCTGGTGGCACAGTGGTTGAGAGTCCACCTGCTGATGCAGGGGACACAGGTTCGTGCCCCAGTCTGGGAAGATTGCACATGCTGCGGAGCGGCTAGGCCCGTGAGCCATGGCCACTGAGCCTGCATGTCCGGAGCCTGTGCTCCGCAATGGGAGAGGCCACAACAATGAGAGGCCCGTGTACCGCAAAAAAAAAAAAAAAAAGGGAATTTAAAAAATATCTCAAGACAAATGAAAATGAAAACACAATTTACCAAACTTATGGATGAAGCAAAATTAGTACTAAGAGGAAAGGTTATAGCAATAAACACCTACACTAAGAAAGAAGAAAGATCTCAAATTAACTTTACACATCAAGGAACGAGAAAAGGAAGAAAAGAAAATGGAAAGTTAACAGAATGAAGGAAATAATAAGGATCAGAAAAGAAGTAGAGAAAAGAAAAACAATAAAAAAAATTTTAAAACTAAGAGTTGAATTTTTGAAAAAAATAAAATTGACAAACCCTTAGCTAGATTAATAAAAAAAAGAAGACTCATATAAGTTAGAGAAGGGAACTAGGAATTTTATATTAATGTGTGGGCATGTTTTTCATTTTCACAAAGATGTATGCTCTCCTTCAGGCTTATAGAAAACAGTTCTTCAATTCCATTTCTTATTATATAACTTTTGGTGGTGACATGGTAGCAGAGGCAATAGTATAAATGTAATTTTCAAAGGCAACCTACAGCCTCAGGATGGCAGAGGCATCAGGAAAGGTTGGAAACTGTGGCAAACAGAACACAAGCCATCTAATGGGGCAGCTGCTACTTTGCTTCTGCCAGATGTTGATCTATGAGAATGTGGGCATAGTATTGCTAGAGCCTTCTGAATGTTTAAAAGAAGTTTCAAATCCAGATTTTTATATGAAATATCCTGATTTTTTAAATATTGGCTCAATATTTTAAAACATTTTCCTGGCTGAGTGAAACACACTGAATAACTATAGGTCAAATTTGGCCCAGTCTGTGGGCTACTAGTTTGTAACCTGCTTTAAAATAAGCCATATTTGCTAGTTGGGACATAAGAAAGCCATCTAGAGCACCCCAAATTTAGTTTATTTGAGCTGAGTTCTTACTATAATCTTAGACAATTTTGAGTAATAAAGCTTCAAATTATAAACTATGTAATGTAAGCCATATAATAAAAATGGGTTTTCAAATTCAAGAAGATGAGTTTAATGCCTGGCCTATCACCAAGGCCTGAAACACATTAAGCCCCTAAAAAAAATTCCTCGTGAAAACAGAAAACTTAGTATCTTTTGTATTTTGGTAAGAACACAGATTTTGGTGGTGGAACATGAATTCGAGTCCTAGACCTTCTGTGTGACTTCGGGCAAATTAATTAAGATCTCTTAGCCTTTTCTCCTGAACTGTAACCATGGTGAAAATGATACCTTTCTAATGAGTATATAAAGATTAGACTAGGTAATAAATGTTAATGCCTGACACTTAGTAGGTACCCAGTAAATGGTAGACATATAATTATCACAGATTATATCTTTATATTCATTGCTTTCTCATGACCTGACATGTTCACAAAGTTTGTACGGATGATTCAATTACATAATCTATATGACACATTGAATACAATGCCTGCTAAACCTTCCGTCAGTGTTGGTCACCATTGTTATTATTTGTAACAACAGTCCCATGTTACCCAGAGATATAGAGTGAATGGTTGCATATAAAGCACAATATTGTAGCTCTGGTCAGTGGAGTCGCAGTTCTGACTAACCTTCGCAGTGCTCAGCAGGCATATTCTTAAGTTTTGAAGAGCTGGTAATCATTCAATTTCTCTAAAATCAGGATTGATTTTTTGGTTGTTTTTTGTTTGTTTGTTTTTGTCCTGTATAGTTCTCAGAGTATCCTGCACAGCAAGGATGAATTTGCCGAAAGATTTTGGGAGACTCAGATTTCATGGGAATGTTCCCTGTATCAAGAACTATTTTAGAAAAGTTCAAAATACCCTACTACAGAAAACAATCCTTCAAGAAGTTTCCACCATAAAATGGCCAGATCTGTTATTTTGTCGCTCATTTTACAACCATTACAACGCGTACTGAAAAGGCTCTTTTCCATTCTGTCTAGACACATTTTCCTAGGCAACATCCTGAAACATAAGAATAAACACAAAAATGAACATATTACATCAAACGTACCACTGAGAGGAATGATAAGTTTAACCATTTCCCACGTGGGAGGCATATTGATGGTAATTATCTTTCCTCCTACTTCACTCAGGTTTACGGCTTCCTCTGTCGTGGTTGGGAGGGTCTGGTCATGCTTCACCACATACTTGAAGCATGTTTTAGTTGGCCGGGAGCCTACTGTGGCTTGAATATGGGGGAAGGGTGCTGGGAGTTTAAAGGGGAACTGGGTTTTCCATGGTGGGTAGGCTGTGTGCTGCTCATTGCTAGTACTCATGGGAAATTTATTCTCACAGGGACCTAGTGAGTGATCAGTGTGTTTAAAATAATATTGTCAGCAAGATATTTTCAATAATATGAAGATTTTTTTTCAAGGACATTTAACTACCTATGGGAAGCAATTTATTCTTCATGACAGGTAATTTTATTCAGGGTAGGAATATAATTTTAAGATAGCAAAACACCAGCTGACATGGAAGCCCTCTCTTCTGTGAATTCTTTCTTTGGCTGACAGACATGAAATGTTAGCTGCCTAGGAAGACCTTCACACCAACATTTTACCAGATATAATAAGAGAACCGTCCTTTGGTAGAACCTGAAGTCTTTCTGAACAGTGTTCTGGAAAACAGGTGGTTCATAAGACCACTTAATACCTCTTCTTGAAAGCAAATGCTTGAAGGACTGTCCAAGTTTTTAAGAAGACTGGGTACTTTTTGCACACCACATCCAATATGCTAAATAGACCTAATACATTTAATTCCTACCAAATTTTAATAATTGACACATAATCACATTTTCCCATTAATTTATGAGGATATGTATATGCTAGTATCAGAAAAAAGAATTACTTCAAATTTTTAAACACTTTTTGAAGTTTTTATGTCCCTGAGAGAAAATTAAGACAATTTAAAAACTTAACTCTGATATTCCATTTATTTTTAGGGAAAGATACATCCATTCCCAAAGAGACTTTTACATGTTGTAATGTTCCTAAATGCTTCCTATTTTAAACTTGAAACTAAATACTTTTTTCCATATTCTTTCACATACGTATGTGCACACACACTATGTATATTTATACTTAGCAAGTATAATCTATTACATGTAAATATAAATTTATATAATATATAGTAAATTAGATCCTACATGATACCTGCCATATGACATTCAATAAATTGGTGACTATTCACATGCAGTGCATTAGTATAAATGAAAAATGTGTCCATCTGTATTTTTCTCTGTTTAACATAATGATTAAAAAGTTTAGCCAGCCTAGGAGGCAGGAGTGTAGCTTATAACATTCACTGACATATGATAAAGTTTTCCATTCACACAATTTTCTGCCTTCTCTTCATTGCCTTTAGGAATTGAAGTGCAATATTAAACTGCTTACTGTAGATACCACAACACCTCATGATTATGGCTCTACAGAAATAATTATCTCTAAGTAAACTTGGAAACATACTTCTGGTATTTTACTTTTTTTAAATTGAAGAATAGTTGATTTGCAATATTGTGTTAGTTTCTGGTGTACAGCAAAGTGATTCAGTTTTATATGTATATACATATGGGTGTGAGTATTCTTTTTCAGATTCTTTTCAATTATTACAATATATTGAACACAGCTCCCTGTGCTATACAGTAGGACCTTGTTGTTTATCTACTTTATGTATAGTAGTTTGTACCTGATAATCCCAAACTCCCAGTTTATCCCTTCCCCTGCCCCCCCTTTCCCCTTTGGTAAGTGAGTTTGTTTTCTGTCTGTGAGTCTGTTTCGGTTTTGTAAGTAAGTTCATTTATATCATTTTTTTTTAGATTCCACATATAAGAGATATCATATAATATTTGTCTTTCTCTGTCTGACTTACTTCACTTACTATGATAATCTCTAGGTCTATCCGTGTTGCTGCAAATGGCATTATTTTATTCTTTTTACTGTATGATCCAGCAATCCCACTCCTGGGCATATATCCAGAGAAAACTCTAATTTGAAAAGATAAATACACCCCAATATTCATAGAAGCACTATTTACAATAGCCAAGACATGGAAGCAACCTAAGTGTCCATTGCCAGATATGGTATATATATATATTAATGGGTTGTATGTTTTTTAGACTAGTAAATATGCTCCAGCTTGTCTCATTGCTCTAATTTAACCCAAAAGATCTCCACCAGCAGTTGTTCTGATTGCACTCACTTCCTGAATTGGGTGCCTATGAATCATTTAATTTTCCCTGAAAATGTAGACTCCATAAACTAAATTGGAAGTTAGTAATGGACAACATCATCAACTCTCTTGAATCAGATTCCAGTACAGGGATAAAACCACATCTGGTTATTCCACACCTGGAATCTAATTCCAGGGGAGGTTCCTCAGCTTTTTACAAAGAAATACATCATCACATTTCAAAAGATGGCATTTTTTGAAAACATGTTTATTATCCTGTATTTGGTCCTCTTAAAATTAAATGAAAAACACTTTATTTCCTCCTATTTTCTTTTTTTTTTTTTTTCTAGGCAGGTAAAATCTCTAGGTCATTTTTTTGAGCCATCAATACATCTCATATACAAAAAGCAGTTGTGGATTTGCTTGCCAAACAAAGTACGAGAGAATTAACAGAGGTGGTATCATTCAATAGTAATTTAGCCTCAGATTTAATGTTTCAATTAAAACTTAATAAGCATGCATGAGATGTATCTACAGTGTATGTTGAATAGTGGTAAAAAAAACTTGTTTTGCCCACTTTTGCAAACTGGTAGATAGAACATATTTGTTTACTTGTAACATGATAATTCCTTGAGGTGTGAACACTAGGGTATGGAAGAGGTGAAGAGACAAACACTGTAACAGGTATTCTGCAGAAGTGTCAAGAGATGGAGAATGTTGCAACACAAACAAAAGATGGTGAATTGAAAATGATCTGTCCAGGGGTTGAACTGAAATTCTAAAAATGGCAAATAATCACATTATGTTGCTTGATTCATGAATCTTTAGAAGCATTCAACGTGGATTCAAGAAGAAATGTTGAATTGTAATTTTTGAATAGATATTATTCCATTATTAATGATTAGTGCATATTAAGGGAAAACAAGTACTAGTGTATTTGTCCTATTACATAAAGCAAAAATAATAGCCATATTTCATTGCCTTAATTTAAAACATAATTTTTTTACACAGTAGGTAAAATTATCACCTACTAAACTGAAGCCACCAATACAGACATCTATATTGTACCTTAATAGCAAGTAAAATGGTAATAATTGAGTATAAAAATGCATTTATAAAATGTCAAACATAGTATCAAACCTTTAATTTTCTAATTTCTAATATTTTTAAATGGACCATTTTCTTTATTTGCAATGAATTATCATAAACTGTATTTTTTAAAATTTTGAAATATTATCAATATCAGGTATGTTTAAATATTTAGTAGAATGGTAGAATCATGACATAATGCCTAGTGTAACTCAAACCTTTCTCTCTTTGGTCCTTTCAGATTCTAAAGTCAGTTTTTAAAAAGCCTACTAGTTTTTGGAAAGTAATTATTTTTCTCAGTAATTGATCAAATTTTGTTTTATTTTCATCTCTTCTTTTGATATACACAGATATCTCACTTTGAAAAAAGAACATATGCTTAAGAAAAAGGACAAAATCTTACTATTAAACGAGAATGTTTCAGAGAGAAAGTGATGTCTCAATACGTCAGGGAAGTATCTGATTTAAAAGGAAAATGCCATTATTTGCTTTATTAATTCAGTCTTTAACCACAATTTCTGAGAAGCCTAGTTCTTCAAATTATATTTTTTTTTAAAATCTACTTAATTGAATAAAGCAAGCTCTTTAACTCTTCAATCTACAATATATATTTTTCTCCCTAATGCCAAAGCATTTCAATGAAAAAGTAAAACTAGTAACATGTAGCCAAAACAACCAGGCAAGTTAATGATTTTTTTTCCTCTACCAGGTTGGTTTGGCACTTTGTAGACACCACTAAACCAGCTCGTGTTAGTGTTTGAAGGAAAGTGTTTTGGAGTTTCGCTTAGTTGTTTTTTCTCATTTTGATAGAACTTTTGTTTTCTGGAAATCTTCAAGAAATTTGTTATCCAACACTTCTAAAACAACCTGTTGCACTTTAAAAATTTAAATATCATAACAAAAAAGAATAAATCAAATGTGAGAACAGCTAAGTTTTTTAGAATGTTTCAGTCTTTTGCTGCAACAGAACATTCATTGTGATGACAATGGCCATGAAAACAGGAAAGGATTTGTAAATGTTGACCAAAGAAAGAAATGTATTCTCTGACTCTGCAGATCAACCTTAAGACATAACTTTTCATATAAGAGTATTTGCTTCAGTCACAAAGGTAAAAAATAATACTAATGTAAAAATATTACTAAGTAATTAGTAATATGTTACTTTGTTAATTTATAATTAATTTCAAACCAAAAATTACTTTAAGCCACTTTTAAGGAAATAAGTTGTACCCATAAAAGTAATAGCCCCTTTTTTGTTTTTATATAAATTTAGCATCCAATATTAAAATATTTGTCTTGCTATCTATTTGGTTTTACACTCAATTATTTTATGTGGTTTTCTTTAGTTTCTCAAGAGCACAAACACACATATTTACACACAAACACACAGTCACACATACTGATACATACAACCTCACACACATTCTCAAACAGCACACCCACACATGCACGTATTTGTGCACACACACACTCATAAACACATATAGTGCTTATGGACCACCAATCAAAATGAAATCAAAGGAAATACTGACAAGAATAGGTGTAAACTTGGTGATGATAAGGATATGCTACTTAATCTTATGTCTAAATAGAGTGAAGAGATTCCGGAAAAAGGGAACAACCCATTTGTATATAGTTAGATTCGGAGTGTAGGAATTGAAAATATAAATTGAAAATAATATGTGTAGTCCTGCAGTAAATTAGGAACATAATATTGTGAATAAAGTTTCACCAGTGTTAAAATACAGTCTAGAAAAAACTGAGGGATGCATCCACTGTGCTGAAAAGGTAAAAAATGTTCTGGGGATGGCTTCTGTATTCCACTGATTTTGACAATTGTTAGGTTGGGGCATCTTGACAGCAACCTGCAACTGAGCTTCTTTTCCAATCAGTGCTACAGACAAATTGATCTGGCTCTTCTAATGATTACCAATATTTTCAGCACATTCTTCCAGATTTCCATGTGTTCTTTGGCAGAGAAAGAAGCAGTTTGAAGATTTTCCCTTTAAGCCTTTGAAATTTTGGAATTCCTATGCAACATTTGTTAATGCACTCATGTCTCTGACATTACCAGCCACTTCCCAATTCTGGATATTTCTCTGAAGTTCTAATCAGAATTATATCAGTATTCTTGGTATTTCCTTGAGCCAGAAAGAATGAATATGGATTATTAGGTATTAATTAATTCCGTAATAATGCTAAATGTGTTTCAACTTTGGACTAATATTTTAAGAATATTGTGAGCTTATTTAAGTCCTGAAAAATGAATCTCCTTGTCTTATATTATCTCTGTGATAGTTGGGAGCAAACGTGGACTTGGGCATGTTTTGGTTTCCTTACCTCCACATCCCCTTTGAAACAGCATCCAGACTTCCACTTTAATTACCTCTTCTCCTCAGAATGCAGCCGATGGTAACCTAGGCATATAACTCAAGTCTAAGCCATCAGATGCTCCATCCTTGGTTTGAGTCTTTGGGAGCCCGAAAAGTGGATGCTGGAATTTTTTTTCTCCTAGTTTCTGTTTCCCACATAATAAATAATAAATACATTCATAAGGAAAAGAAAACCTCTAAAATACTGAAAACTTACTCTGCGCAAGGCATTGGTCTAGAAGAGAGACAAGTCATTTCTCTAGTCTAATGGGGGTGGGGTGGGGAAGATGATGGGAGGAGCTGTGTCCACCTTGGCTGTATTTCTCCAACATGGTGACATTACAGAAGTACTCAAGGCACAGATTCACACTACACTGACCTATGGAAATGTACTCTCTGGGTTAGAGTCAGAACCTGCATTTGTAACATCCTCCACTGGTGCTTATACACGCAGTGACATTGGAGAACCACTGCAGATTTACCCAATGGTAAAAGGCATGAGTTTCAAGTCAGTTCAGTGTGGAGAGTCCTGCTTGGTGGGTGGGTTTCCTTTCTGCAGGGATACAAGGATCTAGGTTTCTCCCTTCTTGTAATCCCTGCATTCATTCTCAGAGTACCCAGATGCTGGATAGGGAGAGAGATAATAAAGAATACAGACTTCTTAAAAATCCTTGTCTGGAAGTGACAATCACTTCTATTCACAGTTGATTGGCAGAACCTAATCTCTTGGCCATAAGTGAAGGCATAGAAGGCTGGGAAATGTAGTCTTTGGCTGGGAAACTTTTTTTTTTTTTTTTTTTTTTTTTAATCAACAACTACACATTATGGAAGGTGAAGCCCAAATAGTTGGTGGATTGTTCATCTCTAATACAGCAGTCACTTAACTATCTGAACCTTAACATTTAAGGTTAAGATTAGGTTAAAATGGGATAAGTAATAAATAGCCTGAATGTCTACTCTGATGATAAAATAATACAATGCATGAAACTCTTTGTAATACCCATGTCACTAGACAATTGCACATTATTTCTGATATGTCAAAATAAATCCTATGCATATCTTTGTTAAACAATAATTTATGTATACATTATAACTAGCTAGCTACTAGTGATGCATTTTCAATGTAATGCAAGCACGCTTTCCATGAATATTTCGTCATAGCACAGTATGAAAGTACATCAAATCCTTTGCAACAGCACTTGTTCTTAAAAAGACGATGAACAGACAGTTTAAAGAGTCTAATCTCATCATAGTGAGTGCAAAACAAGCAGACAAACAAACAAACAAAACCCTACCATGTAGAATTTATGAAAGGGATTTTGAACAAGGAAAATGGATTTATTTTTGACCTTGAGAAACCCATAGGCTGTGCATGACACACAAATAATTGTTGTGCTTTCCTAAAGATAATTAATAGAATTAAATCTTCTTTTTCATTATCTTTTTGAAACTAAAACAACAACAAATAAAAGCCAAATACATTCCATTCAATGAAAATTTTCCTTTCAGGGCATGGGACATCTGGTCTGAACTAAGGGATACAGTTATTCAGAGATGTTATAGATCATCCTCCTCTGAGGTACATTTTGATAATATTAGGCCATAATAAGACCATGAACTGATTAACATCCATTCAGATTTATTTGTTTAATAGATGATCAGAACCACCGACTCAAACTGGGTCATTTTAGAATATTACACTATATAGAGACAGAATGAGCCCTAAACCTCAGATTCTTCACAAAATGTCTCTTAAGACAGGGAAACATGCATAGAAGCAACAGTTTAAAAAAATTTAAAATTCAATACAAAATACTCATGGATTGGTTGTTGTGTGCCTGGTAGTCAACCCTAGAATTTGGGGTGGTAAGTAGCCATTTATACAACAATGACCATCACCATGAAAACTGACGTTTATTGAGTGCCTGCTATTTTCTAGATATTGTTCTACATGGTACTCTCATGTTTTCTTCTAAGAGTTTTATAGTTTTAGCTCTACACTTAGGTCTTTAATCCATTTTGAGTTGATGTTTGAATATAGAATAGGGTGAGGGCCTGGCTTCATTCTTTCGCATGCAGAATATAAAGTCTCATTTGTTCAAACAGTAGTTGTAGGAGGTGTATATTTGTCTTGTGCCAGGTTTTCCAGAGCAGACCCTGAGGTGATGTTCAAGCATTTCATTAAGGGACTTCTCACTTCATGAGAAGCCAGAAAGGGAGTAGTGGAAGCAGGACAAAAGGAGGGAAGAAGCCATGCAGAGTGCAACTTCAGGTGAAGTTCCAGCCTGAGCCTGATCCTGCAGGACAACTCTGGAAGGTAAAAGACAGTCTGGGGGTTGTCACCTTTCAGACAAAGGCTTTCATACTCCCAGTGTAAGGGTTACCCCAGGGCTTATGTAGACTCCCAGGCACTTCCAGCTCTCTGTTCAAGTAAGCAGAATGTTCCAGTGGCTCAGGGGCTGTCTTCCAAAGAGAGTTTCGGATGCAGATCATTTCAAGCAAAAAGACATAGGAGCTGGGGGGTGGCTACCAGTACCCATGAAAGAAATTGATGGAATCTTGACAGAACACCAATGACATTCATTTCAACATCACTACCTTCACTTAACAGAGAAGTGTATGAAAGCTAGAAAGGTGGAATACCTTTCTCTAACTGACATGAATAGTAAACGCTACAGCTCAAAATAAGCCCATGTCTGTGACTCTAAAGCCTATGCTTTGGAGAGTTATGGGACATATGAGAAGAATGTGGTAGGTGGAATTTGACATTTTAGCAGGTTAAAATGGGGTGGGCACATACTGGTTACTATAGCATCACTGAGAGTCTTTCTGTGTCCCAACCCCAGACCAAAAAAAAAAAAAAAAAACCATACTGGTATGAAATGATGAAGACTTGAATTAGAGGAGGCATTAGAGGTAATTTTTAAAATGTTCATGATCTTTCAACAAGTTAATCCCTTGCCTCACACCATACTTTAAAATTAACTCAAAATGGTTAAAGAACTAACTGTAAGCACTAAAACTATAAAACTCTTAGAAGAAAATAGAGGAGTTAATCTTTGAATTTAGCAATGGTTTCTCAGATATGACATCAGAAGCACAAGCAACAAAACTAAAAATAGATAAATTGGACTTCATCACATTTAGAATCTTGTATGCTTCAAAGGACATTCTCAAGAAAGTGAAAACACAGCCCAAGGAATAGGAAAGAATATTTACAAATTATATATCTGATAAGAGACCTGTATCTAGAATATACAAAGAACACTTACAAGTCAATAGTGAAAGGACATATAACAAATTACAAATAGCAGTTATAAAATGGGAAAGGGATCTGAATGGACATTTTTGTAAAGAAGATATAAAAATGCCCACTAAGCACATCAAAAGATGCTCAACATCATTAGTCATCAGGTAAATACATACAAATCCAAACCACAAGGAGATAGCATTTCACACCTGCCAGGATGGCTTTAATAAAAAAGTTATAGTAAGTGTTGGTGACGATGTGGAAATCAGAACCTCATACTCTGCTGGTGGGAATGTAAAATAGTACAACTCCTTTGGCAAATTGTCTGGAAATTCCTCAAAAGCCAAACATAGAGTTACTGTTTGATCAGCAATTCTACTTCTAGGTATATACCCAAGAGAAATGAAAACATATGTCCACATGAAAACTTGTACATGAGTGTTCATAGCAGCATTATATTCATAATGACCAAAAAATAGAAACAGTCATTATGGATGAATGGATAAACAAAATGTGGTATACCCATATAATGGAATATTTTTCAGCCATAAAAATAAATGAAATACTGATACACGCTACAGCATGGACGCTATGGTCTGAATGAATATTTGTGTCCCCTCGAAATTCACATGTTGAAATTCTAAGTTCCAAAAGTGATGATATTAATAGGTGGTGATTAGGTCATGAGGGTGAAGCCCTCATGAATGGGATTAGTATAAAAGAAATCCCTCAGAGCTCCCTACCACCTTGTAAGGATACAATGAGAAGTCTGCAGCCCAAAAGACGGCCCCCACCCAACTTTGCTGGTACCCTGATCTCAGATTTCCAGCCTCCAGGACTGTGAGAAATAAATTTCTGTTGTTTATGAGCTACCTAATGTGCTACCTTTGTTATAGCAGCCCCGACAGTCTAAGACAATAAATGAACCTTGAAAACAGTATGCTAAGTGAAAGAAGCCAGACACACCAAAGACCACATAGTATATGATTCCATTTATGAAATATCCAGAATAGGTGAATCTATAGAAACAGAAAGAAGATTAGTGGTTGCCTCAGACTGGCAGGAAAAGAATTGAACGACGATAGCTAAAGGGTATGGGGTTTCTAAAATTGATCGTGGTGATGGTTGTACAATGCTGTGAATATACTAAAAACTGTTGAATTATGCAGTTTAAATGAGTGAATTGTTTGGTATGTAAATTATACCCATAAAATTGAAAGAAGAAAAAAAGACCATAGGAGTAATATGCCTACTAGTAGCAATAAAAGTACTAGAATTGCAAGTCTTCTCTCTCATAACTAGGCTGACAACCTAGAATCCAAGATGTAAAGCATTCATCTAGGGTCTTGCTGGTAGGTGTTTTGTGGTCCTTCAAGGCTACTTCACAGCTATAGGAGAAGCTCCTGTTACAGAGCTGGGTTGGGTTTGGGAAATGCTCATTGAGGGCAGTTACTAAACAGCCAGGCGGTTGGGGCAATTTCAGCTCAGCCCCTGCCTTACCCATGTGATTGCATGCACCGTCCACTTTATGGGCAAAGCGAATCCTGGAAGCTGAGTGTTTGAAAGAGCTCTGGCCCTTTGTCACCTGCTGGCCTGCTTTGCTCTTTGGATGAGTGCACGGCTTGGAAGCCGGGGGACCTTGGCTGAGCCACTCCTTGAGCGGGGAGACACAGCACGTGTGGCTCCCGCAGCGGCCTCCAGATTGAAGGCGACTTCTTGTGAAATCAGCAGGGTGGGCAGCTGAAGAGCATGAGAATATTGTGCATTTGTAAATATTTGAGCACATCTGCTTAGCTCCCTCCCAAAAAACCACTGGGAAAACCCGCCTCGCATTGTGCCACGCAATGCTGTTGCCCTGCTCTAATTGTCAAATCTGTCGAGTGTTTTTCTCATGCACACAAAAATTAAACAGCGCTCTCCTCATTCATGATTAATTCAGCTGCAGCGCTGCACTGTGTCACACTGCATTTTTTAAAGTAATTGTTAAATTCTACCTCATAATCAGAGCAGTTTTAATTAACTTTTTGTCAGTTAATCTTTTTTTGCTCATACATTTTCCATGTCTAGTGTATATACTGCCTGTCTCTGCCCAGGGGTTTGCAGCCCCTCAGTATGAATGCTTAAGCCGTATTAGTGCCAATGGGTGTGCCACGTGCGAGTGGCGAGAGGGGACCTCCCAGGCTCCATTCTGCTCAGCTTTCCTGGGCCTTGCTGGTTATTCATTTGCATTAAATAGCTCCTCCACAGTGAGCTCATTTACAAGCTGCAAAGTTCAGGCTTGCTTCTCTCTTTCTCCTAGAATGTGTCTAGGAGAGAGATGGCACCTAGATGGGAAAACGGTAGACACAGAGGATGAGAGGGAGGAGACCCAAACTGGAATCTAGAGCAAACCCAGGGCAAAGGATGGGTCATGTTTGGTGTCCCTGAGTGATTCTCACCTGCAGAGTGAGCCCTTCCTTCCTTCCTTCCTTCCTTCCTTCCTTCCTTCCTTCCTTCCTTCCTTCCTTCCTTCCTTCCTCCCTCCCTCCCTCCCTCCCTCCCTCCCTCCCTCCCTCCCTTCCTCCCTCCCTTTCTTCCTTCCTTCCTCCCTTCCTCCCTTCCTTCCTCCCTCCCTTCCTTCCTTCCTTCCTTCCTTCCTTCCTGCCTTCCTGCCTTCCTGCCTTCCTGCCTTCCTGCCTTCCAAGCTGAAGGATACTGCCTTCAATATCTCTGACCTTGTCATTCTTACCAAAGTCACATTTCACATATTTGAACTTTTTTTTGCAGAGTTCATCCATCAATTATACGTACCCCTCAACTTACAGCTCTGCTTGCCCATGTCTTTTACCCCTCAAATGATATTTCCCATGTGTACATACCATAGAAAATCCAATTCCATATTAAGCAGTACACATCCAGGCTGTTTTCTCTCTCACAAGGGGCCTTGTTTAAAAGCAATTGTGTGGTAGCTTTTCTAAAAGTTTAAAAAATGTGCACATCTGTGTAATAGTGCCACTACTCCTGCTACTTCTAGCAAAGCAACCACTTTTGGGAATTTACAGGATGTAGTTTTCAGAATATGGCATCCGTTTCTCAGTGTTAAAAAGCATAAGACTGAAAAAGTAGGAACTGAAAATTCCCTATTTTAGGATCTGATGCTAAAATGCTGAGAGAGTCAATAAACACACCAGATGTTCAAATTGCTAGTTAAGTTATTTAAACAGAGTGTGGTCAAGCCCTAGAAGAAGGAATAGACTCATTCTATGAACATTTGTGCTGAGGTGTCACCATATCGAATTTGTTAATTAACCTCTTTGGCCCAGAGTCGACCTGAAGGATTGAATGTTATTCAGATAAAAATTGTGCCAGAGTTTCCTACTAAGAAGTGCATTAGAAAGTACCTTTAAGACAAAGTGTATTTTGTATGAAGTGCTTTGACCTCAAAAAATTAAGAGTGTGTGGAATTCAGAGTCTGTGCTCAAATCCTAAGTATGTGATCTACAGGGTATGTGGACAGGCAAGCAGCTTAACCCCTCTCAGTCATATATAAAAAGGGGATAACGATATTTTCTACATTATACTGTTTTCTGATAATTAAAAATTTTTTTATTGAAGTAGAGTCGATTTACAATGCTGTGTTACTTTCTGCTGTACAGCAAAGTGACTCAGTTATACATATGTATACATTCTTTTTTATATTCTTTTCCATTATGGTTTATCACAGGATATTGAATATAGTTCCCTGTGCTCTACAGTAGGACTTTGTTGGTTATCCATTCTATGTATAATAGTTTGCATCTGCTAACCCCAAACTCCCAATCCTTCCCTCCCCCTCCCCCCTCCCCCTCGGCAACCACAAGTCTGTTCTCTACGTCTGTGAGTCTGTTTCTGTTTCATAGATAAGTTCATTTGTGTCATATTTTAGATTCCACATATAAGTGATATCATATGGCTTTTGTCTTTCTCTGTCGGACTTACTGCACTTAGTATGATAATCTCTAAGTCCGTTAAAAGGAATGTTTTTAATGTACTTAGCACAGTGTAAGTTCTCAATAAAATAGCAGTAATGATGATCATGATGGTCTGTGCTTTTCTCTGTGCTGATTTAAAATCCTTTACATCACTCTGCACATAAATTCTGTGACAGGTACTTGGTGGGTCCAAGTACCTGTCACAGAATTTATCATGATCTTTCCTACCTCTGCCTTACAGAAGGAAGCTCCTTCTTGTGAGCTCTTAGAGGACTAGTTCCAAGTCTTGTTTAACTTGTATGTCCCATAGCCCTAACACAACGTCTTTCTTGTGTTCTGCGTGTGTTAAATAGAGGGTTGCTGAGTTGTAATCGAATCCTCATTTTTATCCTATTACTCATTCAATGACATTCAGTAAACCATACTGCAGAAAGCTGAATAAAGCATGGTTCCTGTCCTCAAAACATTCAAAGTTGAGTGAGATATTATTTACGTAGACAGATAATTACAGAACTGGGTGAAGTGCAGTTGTTCTGCCTCCCGGAGCTGGGAAAGGTTTTATTGAAAAGGCAAAGAGCACCTGTGCCTTGAATAAGCAGGAGTTTTACACAAACTGAGTCTAAGGGAAGGTCATTCAGGATAACCAGAGTAGAGTATGTAGGCAAAGGGTAGAATCATGAAACAGTCAAAGCATATTCAGGAAATGGTGAGAAGTGCCATGTGGTTGGATTTTGGTACACAGAGGTTTGTGGTGAATGTCACACTTTTTGTCCTATCAACATGTCCCTAAAATTTACATGCTAAAAATCTACAAAATCCTTTGACTTGGGTGGGTGTTTGTTGCATTGTCAACTGTGGTGGTTGCAGAAGATGAGGTGGAGGGGAAAAAACACAAACCAAGTGTCAGAGTTCTTGCTGAATGCCTCAGAGGTAAGTACGAGGTAGTGAGGGTGGGTGAATTTTAAAAGTGAGGGTTGATGTAGACAGGCTATGGAACAGTCTGGAGATAACTTTGCCATTTGTTATCCATAAAAAGCCAATTTCTGTTTCCCTTAGTTAATCCTTTTGTTGTGTGTGTGTGTGTATATGAACCTTAATTCTACTCCTAATGTGGTTGAGAAATTCAGCTCCCTGTTTGTGCTTTCCCAGAATTCTCTTGTTTGCTCTTTGTATTCAAGTACAAAGTAGAATGGCTCTAATCCAATTTTGATTTGGAAGCCAAGTATGATGGGAGTGTAGATGTCACAGCAATGTGTCCAAATTTACTTTATTTTTGAAATGTCGTGAATATGTTGCTTAGAATTATTCATCACTGGTATTCATTTTCCTACATAGGAGTATTTCATGATTCTATTTCTTAATTTGCGAGTTCTAATGTAAAATGTGCTGATATATCAACTTTATTAATATATAATCCCTGGAGCTGTATACTTTAATGTATAATAATTTCTAAACTTATAATTAAAAATATATATCGCAACAGACTACATAAAACTATTACAACCATTAAATCAATACTCAAGCATATTTTAATTTCTAGAAATTCTGCATAAGAAGAGCATTTATTTCTTGTTGATAGGGACAGGGAAAATATGTTAAAGACTTACTTTTTACATTTAATTTCAAATAAATTTAGCTATGTCATAAAATATCAAATAATTTTAGAGTTGGATTTGTAACTAAAATTAAATGACCAGTAAATTTTAGACTGCTAAATTTATAGTTTTTTTTGGAATGAACATTCTTCATATTTCATGCAATATAAACTAGAGACAAACACAGATAAAACAGAATTCACTATTTTTTACTGCATGCAAGCATTTATATTGAGTCCATTTAAAATTTATTTTTTAATGTTAAATCTTCATGGCCTGACTCAACTTCAATTTTTCCACTTAGCTTATTAAACAAGTCACTTTAATTATAATTGAAAAGAATAAATAAAATGTTGCTAGGTTTGTGGAGGACTCTGGATCATGGACATATTTGATTTGACCCCAAACTCAATAAAATTATTAATTACTAAGAGGGGACCCCCAAGGACTTCCTTTTAGAATTGAAAGCCCATGAAGTTCAAATGTACTTTGTAATTGGGTATTTCCAAACTAATATCAAATAGCAAATCTTTAATTAGTGTGCATAAAATTAAAATTTACTTACAGAGAATTAAACTGGAATTTGAAGTTCTCATAACCCAAACGAATATGAAGCTGAGAAATTCAATTTCACAGTCTCTTTTCTTTCACAATATATAATGCCATTTTTTTTAACATCTTTATTGGAGTATAATTGCTTTACATTGTTGCTTTACTAACAAGTTGCTGCTGTATAACAAAGTGAATACGTATACTTATACACCCATATCCCCTCCCTCTGCGTCTCCCTCCCACCCTCCCTATCCCACCCCTCTAGATGGTCACAAAGCACCGAGCTGATCTCCCTGTGCTATGCGGCTGCCTCCCACTAGCTGTCTATTTTACATTTGGTAGTGTATATATGTCCATGCCTCTCTCTCACTTCATCCCAGCTTACCCTTCCCCGTCCCCGTGTCCTCAAGTCCATTCTCTACGTCTGCGTCTTTATTCCTGTCCTGCCCCTAGGTTCTTCAGAACCATTTATTTTATTTTATTTTTTAGATTCCATATATATGTGTTACCATACAGTATTTGTTTTCCTGTTTCTGACTTACTTCACTCTGTATGACAGACTCTAGGTCCATCCACCTCACTACAAATAACTCCTTCAAAGAAGATATACAGATTGTCAACAAACACATGAAAGGATGCTCAACATCACTAATCATTAGAGAAATGCAAATCTAAACTACAATGAGGTATCACCTCACCTCACACTGGTCAGAATGGCCATCGTCAAAAAATCTACAAACAGGGCTTCCCTGGTGGCGCAGTGGTTGAGAGTCCGCCTGCCGATGCAGGAGACACGGGTTCGTGCCCCGGTCCGGGAAGATCCCACATGCCACAGAGCGGCTGGGCCCGTGAGCCATGGCCGCTGGGGCTGTGCGTTCGGGAGAGGCCACAGCAGTGAGAGGCCCGTGTACCGCAAAAAAAAAAATCTACAAAGAATAAATGCTGAGAGGGTGTGGAGAAAGGGAACCCTCTTGCACTGTTGGTGGGAATGTAAATTGTTACAGCCACTATGGAGAACAGTATGGAAGTTCCTTACAAAACTAAAAATAGAACTACCATATGGGCCAGCAATCCCACTACTGGGCATACACCATAATTCCAAAAGAGTCATGTACCACAATGTTCATTGCAGCTCTATTTACAGTAGCCAGGACACGGAAGCAACCTAAGTGTCTATCAACAGATGAATGGATAAAGAAGATGTGGCACGTATATACAATGGAATATTACTCAGCCATAAAAAGAAATGAAATATATAATGCCTTTTATTTTTCATTGCTATTCCATTTAGCAGATCTTTGTAAAGCAGAGTTTGTGAAGAATCCTAAAAGCATGAAGAAAGGTCATTAAGCAAAGCTATTGAAAGAGATACCAGATTAAAAATAGGCAACCAAAGGAATATATATATAATTTATTATATATTAAATATATATTATATGAAACTACCTTTACACTAAAATGCTTTAGAGCTGATAGACCTCAGTTTAGAACCTGGGGTCCTATACATTCAAATGGGCTGAGTTTGAGGCAATAAGTAGCACTTTTGTTTACTGTGTCCTAAACTTCAGAATTCAACTTCTATTTACCCTGTGAACACGTATAGCAATTGAAAAGACACCAGATTTCCAGAAAAAAACTCTTCGTATTGATTAAAAGTGTGTAAGCCATTGCTACCTAAAAGTGTCAGCCAAGATCAGAACAAATAGCCAACAAAATAAAACAGCTATTGTAAGGGTAGAAATGGGTTTCAGAATCAACAGTAAAGAAATAAATATGATGTTGTGCTGCCTTTGTCCGTACTCCACCAAAGATACAGTTTGCAGCATTTTTATTGGCACTCTGCCATACTTACTTTCATTTATCTGCCTCAAAGCACCATTTCAAAAAGTGCAAAAGCATGTTGTTGATAAAGTAGATTGTTTATAGCTGAATTGAAAATTTCAGAACAACACGTATTGTAATAAAGTGGGAGAGGGAGGTCCAGGAAGACTGCAGCTGCAGCTTTTTGAAACCTATGTCAACATCACTGCTAGAAATGGGAAGATGTGTTATTTTGCCCTACAAAATTTAATAAGCCAATCTTTATAAACTGAATTAAGTGACAAGTATTACCAAAAGCCATAAAGTCTACTGAGTCTTTATTTACTGAAACACTTTCCCAGCACATTGTTCCCATATTGCAGTCTCCTTTATAGTGTTGTGTTTGTAATGTACTCAGCTACTCAGGGGTGATATCAATGATAGTAAATCCTGGGCCGATGAGTCCCCATGTGTACCATAGTAATTTTAATACTTCTGCAGTTAAATACTGTTGGGTATAAATTTCAGCACCAACTTTAGTTGCTTCACTATGTTTTTTTCTTGTGGCTGTTCCTGCAAAATCACAGCCAACAGCTATGGAAATAAGAGAAATGCTTAAACAAATGGCAATTAGAAGAATGGAGATGGTACATCTCCTTTCTTTAATAGGGTTAAATATCATAGCTGATTTAATTTATGTACTCCATCCAATAAGTGACTATTATGAAACATTTCAGAAAAATATATTTTATGAAAACAATAACCTTTCTGAACTGGGTTCCCCAGATCACTAGGATTCCGTAAGATGTTACTTGGTATTCTCGGGGGAAAAATGTATTCTGTGGTCAAATGTATTCAATAAGAAATGAAGGGTTAAACAAAGTTAGATTTCTTAGACTTTTTGGTCTTTTATGTGCAATGTTAGTCTCCAAGAAGATGTGCTATTTCCCAACGTATTTGGCCATTAAAAAAAAAAAGTTAACAAAACCTATTGAGCACCTGTGGAACCAGGTGCTTGAGCACCTTGAGCACCAGGTGTTCTGTTATAACCAGCAGGAAATGCTGGGTTAGCCTTCTATTACATTTAATACACTGGGATTTAAGCAAACCTTTTACATCTAAATTCTGAGCATTTAGGAGGATCAGTGCCTAGCATAAGATATTTTGTAAAACTTTATTAAACATTTGTTGAATAAATTAATGAAACCTTGAATAAAGGCTATCTTGCTAATTAATGAGAGCCTGACAAGCTAACCGGTGGTGTCATTCTTTTGATGAATCCAATGACTTTGTATCAATTTTAAGGATTATGTTGAATTATCTTGCCTCAATTGTCTTTTAGAAATCTGATTCTTTTACATTTGTGCATGATCTACCTTTTTTCCCCCTACTCTAGGACCTTTTAGAATTTCTTTCGAGTTTTTTTAGAAATTACTCTTAGAATTATGTCTTAGCTCTTAGAATATCTTTCTCTTTGATGTTCTTCAATTTTACTACAATATGTCTTTACTAATCTATGATCCCTTGTCTTCTGAAGTTTTTCTATTATGTTTTATGTGATGTTTCCATTATTTATTCAAATATTTTTATCCCTTTCGATTGTTATTTTCTTCTCTGTGTTCTATTGTCCGTTTGTTGACAATTTTACTTCTATCCTCCATATCATTTAGGTTTATTTAAAAAGTTTTGTTCTCTTTATTTCTATCAATTTCAACCTGATTTTTCAAGACAATAATTTATACTTAGACTATAGCCATCCTGATTAGACTTGCCAGACAAAATATAGAACACCCTGTTAAATTTGAATGTCAGGTAAACTTTGACCACTTTTTTTTAGTGTAAATTGTCCAAAGTGGTATAAGTGGTAAAATGGGACATAATTAAAAATTTTTTTCGTTCATCTGAAATTCAAATTTAACTGGAAATCCTTTATTTTTATTTGCTAAATCTGTTTCCTCTGTTTCTATAACCTAAATACCAGTTTCTCTTTTTTTTGCTTCCATGATCAGTAAAATTATGTCCAGAACTTCCATTTCTCAGTGTCAGTAATATTACACGTCAGTGAATGAATGGATATAAATCATTAATATGGACTTTTTGGGAAAAATTTATCAAGATTTCTGATATGTTGAAAAGAGAATAGACAGGATCTTGGGTCAATTAAGCATTATACTATTCAGAAAAACAATGGGCTGATTTTCAGGTTTTTCAAGAATGCTGTCTGAATTATATAGGAAATTATATAGAAAAATGCCAACTGCTATGACAACGGAATCTCCAAATGTATAATGTCTTAAAAACAATAGAATTTTATTTCTTGGCAACATGACAATCCTGAGTGGATAAAATGTCAAGCATTTTAGGCAGCTAAATAGTTGGCTTTTTTTCCCCACTCCTATAGTTCGCAGCCACCATGATTGCCTCCATCCTGGTCAGCCAGAAAAGGGAATAAAGCCTAGAAGAGCATACATGAAAGTTTCTAAAGGATGAAGCCTGAAAGTGATACATATCATGTCTGCTCATACTCCGTTAGTTGGAATTCAATCACATAGCTGTGTCTAAGTTCAAGTGCGTCTGTAAAATGTAATTCAGCTCTCCCCAGGAAGAAGGGAGTAGATCGATTTTACTGAGTAGCTAATATTTGCGGTCATACACGCACTGCTTAAAGTGACACATGGCTATGCAAAAGAAGTATGGAATCGACTGCATGGATAATACTGGAGAATATTTTATTTTCCGGGAATTCATAACAATTGGATTTTTTGCTTCATCTGTAATTATTTACAGATATGACTAAATAGCACAGGTGTCTCAAGGAGGAAAATAAAATAAAATAAAAAATTTGACATTACACTGACATTTCCCAAGACTCAAGGAGTGAACAGCTTATATTCTCTAATACTTAACAGATTAATTATTAAGATGGATCTCCAAGGTGGTTTGGGAAAAACAAGGTGGTTTTATGTGGAATATGGGTAAGCCATTAAACAAAGCAGAGTAAGGAAGTCTGCCAAGGTATGTGAGTACCTCTTTAGCAGATGAATCAGAAATTTCTGTTTGCAGAGCTGTCAACATACCCCCTCTCCTAAATACTAATTGCTTAACAAACAAGATATTAAGATCTTTAAAATAAGTGTTTCTTTGTCTTTTCTGTTTCTTTTCTATTTATAAACATAGGATGGAAATCTCTACATGCAAAATATTTAGAGTTAGATGTTGTTGTAGGTAATTAGTGAAAAAGACTGTATGTTTTCTCATCCACCTGCTGGTAGAAGCAGATGGTAGCTTATTTCTGCCCATGTGACCTACAGATTCTTCAGGTTTACCAAAATACTATGACTATGGTAATAGCATTGTTCCCTTCCCAGGTATGATTAGGATTCTGGTGTATATAAACTGTCTAATTTCCTTCCTTGCCTCACCAACATTTTGATAGGAAATACAGAAGGATAGAGTATGGTTCTTGCCACCTGAAAAAACAGTTTTTAAATGATGCTTTCAAAAGCATAACTTTCCCCCCACAACAACAGTTACAATTTTTGATGGAAAGGATGCTATTATTTTCAATCTTATAATGAGAGAGAATCTTTTGGAGTTTATATCTTGTTTGATTTTAGCAAAAAAACAAACCAAAAAAAAGATGCAGTACCCTAGGTATAAGGGGATTGTCAGCCCCCAGCCATTATGACCCGTCTCCAAGCTCTGTTGCATGACTGGATGTTTCGCTCTTCATTCTTTTATAAGAAACCGGTGTATACATTATAATTTTATTAGCATATTAGAGAAAACAAGGTATATTTATTCAGCATAGTTGATTTGAATAACTAAACAAAATTAAAATGGAATTAATTTTTACTTCTTTCTTTTTATTATCCTTACCTAGTTCTAAAAATGTGCACTAAAAAAAGATGAAATGAAAAGTACAAGGACATTTTATGTAGCATCTGCTTAATCTTAGAACTAAAATGTGTTAAGGAAACTAATAGGATAAAAAGAATTCATGAAAAGATGTTAGTCTGTGGTTGTAGACCCTTCTCTTTGGCCAAACCATTAGAGTAGAAGATATGACCATTTGAAGCCTGTTACAGCTCAGATAATTTGCCAAGTCATTATTAGGACAGCTTATCTTTTCTTAGAAGACTAATCCAGAAGACTTGTCTTGTTAATAACCTCAGCATCAGTTAATGTTAACTTGTTTTAAACTTTGCCACAACTCTTGAGTGAGGTCTTCTAAAGACTTCATTTATATGTGGCAGGCAGGACTTGAAATGTTTTTTCCTAAGTTCTTCCTGATGTCTAGAAATGTGGTTATTCCAAAATTAGACTTTTTATACATTTTTAACAAACTTCAATTTTTTTGTAATGCATTTATGAACAAGGCTTTTGGTTCCCTTTCTTCCATCAAATTAAGGGCTACGTAATCAGCCAAAAAGTTGAATAAATCAAGAAATTCTGGTCAGGTGTATTGAAAACTCAAGAATGGCTCTTACAGGGCCAGTGCTATCCTCTGCTTAAGACCCTGGACGCATCCATTCATCATTGTGTATCTGGATTTCCTCTTGGAATGGAAATACCCAATATCTTTTTTGTAAGGGCAATTTTGTAAGCTCAAATAATGTAAAATATTTTGGGAAAAAATAATGTGGAAAAAACCCAAAGTATTGTTATTATAATTAAGAGGCAGTTCAGTTAAGTGTATACTAAATGCTTTGAGACTTCAAAAGCCTCACACTGAAAGGGGGCCACTGGGACCAGCCACAGAGTCATCACCTGGGAGCTTGCTAGAAACTCAGAATTGGGGCTCCACCCCAGACTTAATTGGGTTTTCCCTTTAGTAAGATTCACAGGATATTAATATGCACCTTAAACTTTAAGAACCACTGAAAAGCAACTCTGAGAAGCGTGTATGATGATTTCAATTCTACAGAAAAGGAATCTAGGCTCAGAGAGACAAAATTGTACAACTTGAGAAGCTCAGGTCTGTTTGAAGCTCACGTTCACACATTTCTACCACACTTTCTTGCTTTCAGTGCACTGTAGCCAGTTTTTAAAGACAAGTGCAAAACCGTTGTCTATTTCTTTTTTTTTACTATTTTTACTAGCTTTTGACTTATTCTGGCAATATTCTTCAAAAGGACATGCACTTACACAAATTCTGATGACAGTGAGACCATGCATGCTGAAGGAGACCAAGTTTGGTGGGAAGATCAATAGCATGGATTTTTGTGGCTTTGCACAGTTCTATTTTTGAGTGCTTGGAGGATCTTATTTATTAGAGTGTGTTTGCAGAAACTGTCAGTAAACATCTTTTCTTTGTTAATATTTAACCCACCAAGTCTTTCAAGCTTCCATCTTTTCCAGTTTCACAGTCCCACATGCTTTTTAATCCACTAATAGCACCAAACTGTCTCCATGGTGCAATAAAAGTCTTCTATTTTATGACTTCCTTGAATTACTACCCTAACTTATAATTTGCCAGATTTGTTTTTGCCTTCAAATCCCTTACTTCATTGTAGCCACTTGAAAAATATTACACCCTATGCGTTTTCCTCCCCAAACTCTAATGCTTATTTTTAATATACTAATAGTTCTTGCCCAGAATAATTTAGTCTTGCTGACATTCAGAATGTTTTATTCACCATTCAAAAGGACTTTTAGAAAGTTTTTCTATAAAATACTAGGAAATATTTGAAGTAGTTCTAATGATTGTTGAAATCTAGTAAACTTGAATTACGTTACATAATTGATAAAAATCCCACAAACAGTTTAGGGAAACTACAAAAAAAAAAAAAAAAGATCGGCTATTTAGATGCTTTCTAAACTTGCTTTTTAATGCTGAAGTATTTAGCATGGGCTAAATGGGCTGAGTTTCCATAAGTCAAGAGAGCTTCTTTTTTGAGTGGCAGTCATAAATACCTTGATCTTATCTGAAACAAGTGAAAGAGTGTGATTTGAGTTGAAGATAATTTTATTTTCATTGTATTTATTTAAGAGTCAGAAGGTGGGGAAGGGTTTAGTTTACAGCTTCCTTCCTAAGGAAGGGGAGATAAACTAGCGAATAGGAAAAGTATCTAATCATCAGTGCTTTTTCTTTTATCATAACTCCAAGGATTGACACTAGTTGCATGTGCGTGGGTCAATGTCTAGGAGGCCTTGGTCTCTAAATTAGAATCCGCCTAATACTTGTTCAACTCCCTTGTCTTGCATTGTCAACAATGCAGACTCTCCTAGATGAAGTATCAGTAGAGTGGCTGGTCACATTCTAAGCAGGTAGTGAGTTAGTTTCAAGCTGTGTATCTCTCAGCCTGGAACTTTTGCCCAGGATGCCAGGGAACTTTGTACACAGCTGAACCAAACACAAATGCTCTCTGCAGTTCTAACTCAGAAATTTCAGAACGTGTAAGGCAGTGAATAGATAGGGCAGGGTCAATTACTCTTCACCACATATATAGCAGCTGCGTTAGGCCATTGAACTAACAACGTGCAGATTGAATTACTGGGGAAAATGTGTTTGTGGGCTCCTAGCTGGATAGACTAATCAGAAAATACAGAGGAAAGCTGTATTTTTTCTAAACCATTTTACTTCTGAAATAGTCAAGAGGGACATGAGACATTGATTTGGGGAATTCATTCTGGTTAACTGGCCACTGATATAATCTCAATAGAAACTTCTTTTATTTTACAGTTGATTTTACTAAATTAAGTACTGATCATGCAGCTTATATAGTTCCTTATATGTAGCAAGCCCTCAGGAAATATGAACTATTTTATTGCAAATAATAGTAATAGTAATCATGTTAGTACCATCGCAGGATTTGTCAACATAAAATTTATCCTAATTATTAAGGAAAATATTGCCATCATCTAATTTTCTATCTCTTATGAATAAAGAAACAAAACTCTTGGTTGGAAAATACAGTGCATTTGTAATGGAAAAGGTTGTAATGCATGAAGGTATTACTCATATTGTAACATGTGAGATTTCTCTAGCTTACTTATTTGAATTTAGCATTGTAATATTTATTCTTTCCAGAAAAATACAAGTGTAAAATGAAACCTAGACTTTTGTTTTCAAGGTATGTTATTAGATTGTATCAGAACAACCTTCCCACTGAAGACTATAGAAAATCTCTTTGAAGGAGAAGTTATGAGGCATCAAGACTTGAGGGACAATGGACCTAGAAATTATCATGCTAAGTGAAGTCAGGCAGAAAGGACAAATATCATATGCTATTGCTTATATTTGGAATCTAAAATATGATACAAATGAACTTATTTACATAACAGAAATAGACTCACAGACATAGAGAACAAACTTACGGCTACCGAAGGGGAAAGTTGGGGAGAGGGATAAATTAGGAGTTTGGGATTAACAGATATACACTACTATATATACAATAGATAACCAACAAGGACCTACTGTATAGCACAAGGAACTATATTCAATATCTTCTAATAATCTATAATGGAAAAGAAACTGAAAAAAAATATATAGATATATATAAAACTACATATATATATATATATATATATATATATATATATATATATATCTCCTGGATTGAATTAAAGTAATCTGTCTGCCAGAAGCAAAAGTCAGTCCCCTTGGAGATAGATCATATCACCCAGACTCTTAAGTAATCTCTGTGATTTTTTTTTTCTTTTTATGCGGTACGCGGGCTTCTCACTGTTGTGGCCTCTCCCGTTGCGGAGCACAGCCTCCGGACGCGCAGGCTCAGCGGCCATGGCTCATGGGCCCAGCCGCTCCACGGCATGTGGGATCTTCCCAGACTGGGGCACGAACCCGTGTCCCCTGCATCGGCAGGCGGACTCTCAACCACTGCGCCACCAGGGAAGCCCCCTTCTCTATGATTTTCGATACAAAATATCCTGTAGTCAAGAAAAAAAAAAAAAAAGCATACCAAGAGGCAAGATTAAATGACTAGACACTAAAAGAAATATAGATAATAAAAACAGTCTAGTAGAAATCCAGTTAGTGGAGTTACTAAACATGTATGTTAAAATAACTATAATTAAAATATTAAAAACAATTAGTATCAATGTAAAATTTTTCTCCAATAGTTTTATTATAAAAAGGAAAAAATGGATATTCCAGGTCCAAACCATAAAATAATTAAAATTAGGAACCCTATAGATGCCTTTAATAGTGGATCAGGTAAGCTAAAGGAAAGATTAGTGTGATAGAAAATGGGCCAGTAAGAAATATTCAGATTGAAGCATGGGGAGAAAAATATGTTCATTTCAGGAAGCACAGAAGAGACATATGTGACATCATATAAAAAGCATAGCATATGTGTAACTGGAGTCCCAGAAGTAGAACAGGAAGGGAAGGAGGAAGAAACACTATTTGAAGAGATAATAACTAAGATAACAAATATAAAGCCACACATTTAACTAGTCCTATGAATCCAAGCAGTATTAAGACAATAAGATCTACATCTGAAATAACATAATAAAATTGCTGAAAACCAGAAATATAGAGGAAAAGGCAAAATGGAGAGAAGACCAGAATTTTATGTAATAAAACCCTGGCAGTAAGTTTCCTTCTTTTTTTTTTTTTTTTTTTTTTTTTTTCTGATATCCCCAGGTCTGGACTTGAGGCAGCTTAAAACTCATATATGGGCACCAGAGAGATCATCAGGAAAAGTGCTGTAGTTCTGGCTCAAGATGCAAAAAAGGAGAATTCCAAAACTTAGAGTAGAAAAAATATTCCTGTTTTATTTTTGTTTCCTTTATTCCATTCTCTTGTGTCCCAGACTCTGGGAAATCATGCAGCTGTGATGGTGGCAGGAGTGACAGTAGCAACAGAAGGGGCCCACAGGTACCTAAAACTCTCTAACAAAAGAGGTGTGGTCCCAGGATGGTGGAAAGAGCCAGTGGAACTGAATACGTGTGGACAATTTGAATTCAAGATAAAAGATAAAAACCTCAATGAGATTGTTCTGGAGGTACAGATGACCTACTCAAAGAGCATCGATGGTTCCTCCATGAGGAAGAAGATGAGTTGATTAAATATTTCTTGAGCCTTGACTGTGTGAGATGTTTCATTAGAGTTGTGGAATCAAGGTTTTAAAAGACATGGTCTTGACGCTGAAGAGTTTCCAGTCTAGTGATAACAATGAATACGTAAAGATAACTGCAATATAGCAGGATTAATACAATAGTAGAGGTATGGATACACCTGCTCTGGACACACCATGGGCAGGTTGGACATACCTCCAAGACATCTTTTAGAGACCTCTGTATTGAGATGTCTTGCTAACTCTTATCCCACGCCTCCCAACAGAATTTTAAAAACCTTAAAAACTTAATCGTCTTAACGCTATACCCTCCTCCTTCATTGAGACTACATTGCCTCAGTAGCAATAAAAAAACCGAAAAAAATTTCTTAAGTAATCTGCAAAGTAAAGAGCAGTAGAAAGTTTTGCAGAGACAATTGTGTCACTAAAGTCTGAGAAAGGTGTTATTCTTGATATTATAAAGACAAAAGAGGAAGAGAGACATGATACATATAACAATTCTGGTAAAACATTTGATGCAACATTTATCAAAACGTGAATGAATTAAGATGAATTTTTAGTTGATCAGTCAGCTTTAGAAATTTTAAACCTCATCTTCCACTCTCCAAAATAAATAAATAATGAAAAACATGGCAGTGGCAGATGAAGAAGGAATGTGCAAAATTCCATTGGGCTTGGCATTTAGTTCTATTTTTTTTTACATTGATATTGGAAATTAAAATTTCTAGATGAAATCCAATAGAACCTATTGACAATTGTTAGAATTAACAAGAGTTCTGCAACACTATTGTAAATGCTTTTAATTTGTAAAATTGATTGCATTCTTCTACACCAGAAGCCAAAGTTAGTCAGTGCAATTTCAAAACATATATAATATTATAATTTTTAAAACCATAAGATCCTATGAATCACTTTTAGGAAAAAAATATAAAATTTTATTAAGAGACTTTAATAAGCAAAAAAAATTGAGAGCTATACCATAATCAAAGGTTAATGCTCTCTCAAGTTAATCTATAAATTCAAAGCAACTTTAAGTTCTAATTCTAAACTCTATATGGAAGAGCAAGCAAGAAATGTAAAAATATTACTGGAAAGAAGAACAAGGTAATAACTTATTAGCTATCAATACTTATTATGAAGCTGCAGTAATTCAGACAGTAAGGCGTTTGCATGAGGATAGACAAATAGAATAGAGAAATGCGCACACATGTGGAAACTTGATATAAGGCAAAGATGGCATTACAGATCAATGGGAAACTATGAACTCCTTGCTAAATGGTCCTGGAACAATTAGTTATCCATGTGGTAAAAATGTGATTGAACCCCTGTATCACATTATGCACAAAAATAAATCCCAGCTGGATTAAGGACCTGAATGTGAAAAGCAAATTCTAAATTTTGAAAAAAAATATATTTGTATCCATAAGGCAGTATTTCTTAAACACACACACAAAACTCAAGGATAAATTAGCCCATTGATAAACTTGAATACATTAAGATTAAAAAATTTTTGTGCTCTTAAAGAAAATATTTTTAAAAATTAAAAATGAGTCACAAACCGAGGGGAGATATCTTAACAATATATATCACAGATAAAGGTATCCTAGAAATAACTTTGCTAAAAAAAGAGAAGAAAGGAAGGAAGGAGGGAAGAAAGGGGATAAGGAAGAAAGAAAGGAACAAATGAAAATCAAATAAAAGAATGATCACAAGATACGAACTTGCATAGAGGAAACCATAGTAAACAATAAAAATATGAAAATATTCTTGCTCTCATTAGAATAAAAAAATATATAATTAATCCTACAGTAAGAAAATTCTTCCCTCTTTATCAGATTCATTCATGAATGACAATACCAGGTATAGGTAAAGATGAGGAGCAACAGAACCTTATATTCTGATTTGGGAATTGAAAATTCACTTTGGAGAGAAATTTGGCAATAGCTTGTCAAGATGCATACACCCTAAACCAAGCAACTCTACTCTTACAATACAGTCTAGAAAAATTCTTCCCTATGCAAAAGGAGAAATGTACAATCATGTACAAAGCAGCAGTATTCTTAATAGCAAATTGTTAGAAATAATCTAAATGCCAGTTAAAAGAATAGATAAATAAATCATGCAGAGGCTTATAAAGTAGTAAAAAATGAATAAGCTAAAGCCATTCCTATCAACATGGATATATCTTACAAATAATGAATCTCACAATCTCAGCAAATAACGGTGAGGAATAATAAAAAACAAGTTACAGAATACATTATGATGTCATTTATTTAGGTTTAAAAGCATACAAAACAAAATTGTGCATTGCTGAAGGATACAAGCAAATGTATAAATGGTAAATAAATCCATGGACTGATAAGCAACAAATAATAGTTACATCCAAGAAGAAAGGTCAGGAGTTGAGATCTGAGATGGTACATGGGGACTTTACCTATATTAGTCATGTTTTATTTATTAGGCTGGACAGCTAGTAGATGGATATGTAAGTATTCATTGTACTGAAAGTTGCTGGGCCTCTAATAAGTGAATACTATACTAATAAGTGTAGTTGCAAACTGAAGAAGGTTATGTTACAGAAGACAACTATTTGGAAATATATATCTGGCCAACAATATGTGTGTGTGTGAGTGTGTGTAGACACACATAAGCAGAAAGAGAAAGAGAGAAATGTAAATTTGGAAGAAGTTGATAACATCTGGAGAGCAAATAAAAATAAACAGGAAAGAGTTCTGAATTTTATCGAACATTTTTCAGTTACCAAATACTATGATTTGAGTTTCCAGGAAGGACATATGGCAAAGAATTAGATTCATCTCTCCTGCAGAATGATTGTGTGATGTTCACTGATGTTCCCTGGGAAGATGATGTGATGTCTCAAACATAACTTCTGTGAGAGTGGATACAGTGGTTAACTTGTTTAGCTGTTTCCTTTGTGTTTGACAATTAGTAAGCTTACAGTGAAAATGTGCTAAATTAATAAACTTCTCTTTCTATACCGCAGTATATTCACAAATCCACTCAATTCTGCTCAGTATAACAAGTCACATTTCATAATAAATTGGGAGGTGTGACGGTGGGGATGGGATCTTGATTTTTCTTTTCAGGGATCCATTCCAGAACTCTTTTCAAGATCTGCCTTTGGTGTCTCAATCTAACTTAACTACCAGTTGGTGTTCCAAATGTTCTAAACCAGTATTCTCAAGTGCTAGGGAGCATCAGAATCACCCAGAGGGCTTGTTAAAACACACATTGCAAGGCCCTACCCTCAGCATTTATCTTTCAGTGAGACTGAAATGAAGACTGAGAAATTTGCCTTTCTAGCAAGTTCCCAGGTGATACTGATGCTGCCGGCCCTAGAACTAACTCTACTTCAAGAATCATTGTTCTAGATATTCTAGTACTTACATACACTTTTCATAATTGTGTAAAAGGTTAAAAATAAAGGAAAACTCTGATCCTTTTTGTAATCCTATAAGTAATTCTAATGATCTCTCATGCCAAAACGGGATGCTTTCATAAGCCTTTCTCCTGAGATCAGGAAACGAGAATGTCAGAGGTCTTAATGAAGATTAGTCCAGAGAATAAGGAGGAAAGAAACGTTAACCCACTCAGGTGTGACTGCAGACTTTGCCCTTGGCAGAGGGATAGGTAGGGGTGGGTCAACCTGTTCTACGTAAATCCTCTGTGCAGTATTCGACACTGTTGACTGACTGCAGCATCTCAAAACTCCCTCATACTTTAGACCCCCAGATTTCTGAACATCATACTTCCCAGGTTTCACTTCTGTTTCTCAGTTTCTTTCCTGAATTTCTTTGTCTGACTCACTCTTCTAAATGGAGATCCTAAGTGTTTCCTCACCAGTCACTTTCTCATAATGTCATTGCAATTGATCTTCTCTATTGTCAAGTCCTCATTTTCCATTTGTGGAAATATATTATGCGGAAATAACTCTTAAATCTGTTTCTTTGAGCTAGCCCTTTCTGTACACCTATATTTCCAAACACCTACAGATGTCACGTAGCATCTCAAATTGAATATAATTAAACTCATCTTTCTCCAGTCTTTCTACCACACTGGTCTACTTCCCTTTCCTCCCACCCAAAATTGAATTTATTTTTCTTGAATCTTTTATCTCCTTTATATTGGGAGACAGTATGTATGGTGTTTACATGCATAGATATTGGATTGGAACTGTTGCTTGATATTAGGCAAATTAATTAATATCTTTTAGGTACTGATCTTCTCTTCCATAATATGGAGCTAAAAATAGATTCTGCTTCATAGGTTTTTTTTTTTTTTAATGATATATCAGCAGTACCAGGGAACTTGATGTAAATGCAAATTCTAGCACCCTATTCTAGACCTACTGTATCAGAAACTCTAGGGTAGGGCCTGCAATCTGTTTTGACAAGCATCCAGGTGATTCTGATGCATGCTAGAGTATGAGAACCATTGATCCCAGGGAGTGATGATACTATTTACCCAGTCACCTCAGCCATAAATCTGGAAAATCTTCTTTTTTCTTTCCCACATATAGCCAATTCTATTGGTCATCGAGTCTCCCCAAACTAACTTAAATTTATCACTTTCTCTACTTTCAATTTCTATGTTCACTGTTGCCATAAACGCTCAAACAAATTGTTGCAATAGCTTCCTGATATCACTGCCACCAGTTTTGCCATCATCTAATTCCTTCTTTACAAGGCCATGAGAGTTGGGATTTAAAAAAAAAAAAAAATCTAATCATTTCCTTTTTAAAAAAAATTCTTCCCTGATTTCTTATCCATTATTGGACAAAGCGCAGACTCCTTATCATAAAGTAAGTAGTCTTTCATGGCTGGCTGGAGGATAAAATTAGACCTTCCTCAACTCCTGCCAAGTCTCTTTTCTTCAGACCTCCCTCCTTACAGAGCCGGTGGGTCCCAGTCTTTATACAAAGTAGCAATGCCTGCAGGGAAGAGCCATGACTCTGTGTTACAGGTTTGGTGTATTAGTGTGGAAAGTATTAGTGTGGGCTTTAGAAATGGGCACACCCAAATTCACCCTCCGTTTTCCCTTTTAATGTCTCTGGGACCCTTGGGCAAATTATTTAGTCTTCCTATGCTTCTGTTTCTTTATCTCTAAAATGAGCATATTAATAGAACCCATTTAATTGTGTAATCATGAATATCAAATAGGTGAATGCATGTACTACATCTACCATAATGTCTGGAGTGAGTGATCCATACATGACATTTCTTTTCTCTCCCATCTTCACCTTTCCAGGTTCTCGTGGTCTGTACAGGCTGTGTAAGGGCTGCCATGGATATGGGTTTCTTTAATACTTGAGGTATGCCATGTTGGATTATAAATACTTTATATGGTATTAGGTAGGCACTGTTTGCTCTTTGGTTACCAGAATCCATTTCCCTTCCTTATGGCACTCTGGCTATTCAGAAAATTATCTGTTACCCATTATGTGTAGTTTTGGTGAGAGGGTAATTCCAGATGCTGGCAAACCCCTGAGGAAACTGAGAGCCAGATCCTTTTTCTTCCCACCTTCTGATAATATCTGAGCAGGCAGTTAACCTAAACTCAGCCACTCTAAGTTTTCTGCAGGGACTTCAGCTCTTATTGGAGAGATGCGAGAGTTAGGAACTTTTAGTCCTTTATCCCAGCAGATGTCTCCTGACTTGGGTGTTTTCAACTCCTGAATGGTTGTTATGTTTCCCTTTTTGGACATGCAGAATTCCCTTGCTTAGCCTTTTCCAAGCAAGGCCCTTCAGGTTTCTGTCAATGCTATGACTCCCTAGAGAGTCTTCCAACAAAACCACAGTCAGTTTCTGCAGATTACACCCAGGAGGACTGGTATGTCATACTTTTCTTTGATTGATTCTTTTTTTCTCATTGGCGTTAAACACAAGGTCCCAAACTCTTTTGTGATTAGAGGAAAGGTCGTCATTCAAGAAGAGCTCATGTGAGACCTCGTGAAAATGCCAGTTTTCAGTTTTAGAATTGTGTACACAGTTTATAGGCAGTGCATGACCTCGATTCTCTCTTTCTAGCTCATGTTGATTAAAAATTGTTTTTTAAAGCAGATTTTCATTGCAAATGAAGACGGAAGCATCGTCAACTATATTTATCACTAACAGTCCTTACTTGCCAGTGATTATCAATTAGTGAAAACAGATTTTAAGGATTAAAACAATAACATACAGTATTTATCCTCCAAACCATACTTCTCATTTAAAAGTCTTTCCAATTGGCCTATAAAGGGCAATGTTGTCTTTTCTCTACGTGGAAAAAGAAGGCTTTCAATTTTGCACCATATTTATGTCTCTCTTCATAATTAACCATGTGTAAATGCTTCATTTCATTCTGCTGGGTTTTTTTGTTTGTTTTTAGTTTTTGTTGTTGTTTTTTTTGTAGTACTCAAAAACTGAAAAAAACCATTTACACTCTTAATCTACAGATCTACTACTTGGTTAGCAAATCTTACTATTCCATCCCTATAATGGTTACTGGTCTAGACATTTTCCTGTGACTTCTTTTTCAAAAAACATTTTAAATATGGGCATTGAAAACAATATTTCTCTTGTTATGTCATCTTACGTGTTAAATTAAACTATAGTCTCTGCAGCGAGAGCATTCACTATCATTTGAAGAAACAAAGGAGATGTAGCCACTCTAAGAACAAATCTATAAATGATGTTTAGTTATTCTAAGGAGTACACATAATACGTTTTAATTGCGCTTACTTTGCTCAAACTCAAGCTGACCAATTTCATTCAGAGCATGGGTCTTCAAAAATACAGCATGAATTCACTTCTCTTCATTTATTCAGTTTATATCTGTTGTGCTCCTAATGTGTACCAAGCTCTGTGTTAGGTCCCAGGAACTGAGACAGTGATTAAGATCAGTAGTCCCTGGGATACACCCTAATTTAGAATGGGGTTGGGAGGAAGACTTAACTCCTAGAGGAGGTGTTTGTGTTCCTGGCTGCAGTCAGCAGAGGTGTGGATAAAGAGTAAACCCATTCTTCAGTCCTCCTGTTTTCAGTGTGTGCCTGGGAGCTGATCTCAGGTGTGTCTTCCCCCCTTCCCCCTCCATGTGTGTATGCAACACATTTAATGCTCTTAACATTGACCAGAAATTCAAAGTGACAGATCCGGAGGTACTGCAATCTGGAACTCTTAACTTTTGTAAACTGGTGAGAATAGTGGAATGCACAAGGTCTCTACTTAACGACTTCTCCATCTTCTCTTATGGACTCCTCTGCTCAGCCATTCAGGAATAGGATATGTATTAGACAACTAACATCTGGTCTGAATATCTATTAGGACCATATGCTTTCCTCTGCTATATTATCATCCTAGAATAGATTAAGGGAAATCCAAACCAAATGGGGATTTGGGGAAATTTTCAAGGGTCACTTAATAAAGTAATTTTGGTTTTCCCTTTGCAAAGAACACAGCATACTGTAGAGACGATGAAGAGACCTAAGAACAGTCTCATGGCAGAAATAACCTGAATAAATAATCATCATAATCATAACCATATTGCTCACAATTTTCAAATGGGAAATAGAAACTGTTAATTGTCACAGTTACAAACGGATGTATCCTGCTGGGATCTTAGTTGAAAGATGAAGTTCTATGGAATAGCCTTGTCTTCTAAATGAAAACCAGTAGTTTTGGATCTGGCTTTGTTTTCTCCCAAAACTCCTTTGCCGTTAATATTCATAGTGGTTTGAGGACTGGCTCTTTTCCTCTCTCATAAAAATTTCTTGATTTATGATTGTGAGATCTTCATGGCCAAATGACAAAGGGCTAAGGTTTGATGGCATAAAAGCAAGCACTGACTAATGTTCTCCAAGAATGTATTGAGGGAGTAAAGTTCAGTTACTATGGTTTTGATTTTACAATTAGAATATAAGATATTTGGCTTTAAGAACGTGTTTCACTTCAAAATTCTATTAATGAAATAGACTTTATATCTGATTTTAAAACGTATCTCTACTCTTTTATGAAATTAGATCCACACAGAATTAATAGTTAAAACAGTGAACATGAATTATGATGGTAACTAGAAGCATAAAATTAAATTAATACTTTAT
The DNA here is from genome assembly GCF_059928025.1 of Delphinapterus leucas. NCBI lineage: Eukaryota > Metazoa > Chordata > Mammalia > Artiodactyla > Monodontidae > Delphinapterus > Delphinapterus leucas. The sequence goes on along the minus strand of NC_143136.1, from coordinate 36,952,701 downwards.
TTTCAACATTCTTACCTAATCAGAGCTAATTTGAAATTTTATCACTGAGACCATTTAAAGTGGATTAGGAATATGTTTTATTAAAAAATTATAAATAGAGTCTAATTTGACTATAGGTGTTAGGTAGGGGTAATATTTAAGGACATGGTTTATATTTTATCATTTTTTGAGTTCACACATACATATTGAAGCTTTTGACATAGTTCAGACATCAGCACAGAGGCAAATACAAGTCCATCTCTAGCTTAAGTTTACTAGTTAAGATGGGATTGTTTGTAGAGAACAAGACGCTGCTTCTCAGCTACTCCATCTGACTTTGCATCATGAATATGAAGCTAACTTCAAACTCATTTCATTTTGAGAAGCTTACATTTATTAATAAAAGATTTTTTGTTTTCCTTGGTAAGAGCCAGGGCCCACTGATCAACAACCGGTAATTAATTCCTTTAACCAGTTCTCCAACCATCTTGTACAATTTTAAATTAACATCCAAGCTGCCGGCAACATTCTACTCTTTTTTTATTCTCTCTTCTTTCTCAGGCCTTTTCCTTCTCATACCTTCCCATTTCTACTAAGTAATACTATTCTCCCGGGTATGAACTTTTTTTAAAAAATTGGGCTTAGGGATTACTAGAGAACAATTTATTTAGAGATCTGTTGTTAACTGTCTAATATGTCATTACAATTGATAGTAGCATTACTTTTACAAGAAAGGAATGAATAACTTCCAACTCAAAGAATAAAGTATTGATATATTTCATCAATAGAGAAAAATCTCCAATTAAAGTATCTTGATAGATTTTTTTTTAAAATTCATGTCAATTTTTATTTGTCCCTCCAGCTACGATCTAGAGCCTCTTGAAGAGGAGCAATGTCAACATTCCCACAGTCACTACTGCTTCTATGAACTACTTACATTCCATTTGAATTTCACTTTCAGCATTAGCACTTCTTGTTTTTTTGCTGCAGATTCATCTTTATTACCTAATACCCTGTTTCAATTATCCATTATTTTAACATTTTTATTGGAGTATAATTGCTTTACAATGGTGTGTTAGTTTCTGCTTTATAACAAAGTGAATCAGTTATACATATACATATATCCCCATATCTCTTCCCTCTTGCATCTCCCTCCCTCCCTCCCACCCTCCCTATCCCACCCTTCTATCTGGTCACAAAGCACCACCAAGCTGATCTCCCATAGATTTTTTAATCAGGTTAAGTCTTTATAAAGGTCCTATAAAAGTATAGGGACAAGAGAATAGAAAAACTAAGTCATCTAGACCCACTGATGGAGTTGGAAGTCATGAACTTCAAGTCAGGATCTGATTTCTAGAACAACCTTTTTCATGAATGTAAAAGATCCGAACATGGATATTTGTTTGATTTGGATAAATATAGATCAGTATGTTGTCATGAACAAGGGAGCCAAATATCTAAAGTCCATTTTTTCTATTTGCCTGAATAAATATGTGAAAAAAATATAAATACTTAAAAGCATCTATTTCCTAAATAAAGATATCTATAAATTTTCATTTATAACATTATATTTTTATCAGTTAGCAAAAAATATATGCAGTGGCTATCTCAATCAATGGTAATAGGACAAAGATGAAAAGTAAAACTTGAATCAATCATGAGAATATATTTGATTAATATGGATTCAAATCTTCCAAAAATTTTACAACTAATAGAAATCATCTCTGATGATTGGTAAAACTGGTTATTTAAATAGAGAAGTTTGATATTTTTAAAATTATGGTGGCAAACCATTATGGGTCTTAAGATCAATTAAATGGGACATAACCAACTTTTAAAAAAGAATGAAACAATACAATAATGCAGAACAGTGTAAAATTGAAACTATTAGATTGAATTGCAGTGAGTAAGGGTAATTGGTGTTTTCCAAAACTTTAGTTTCAGGCTATATGTTATCCTGACATACACACAAACGTATGCTTGTATTGAAGCACAGAAGGAAATATATATCTTATTGTGAGGCATAGTGAAATTGTTTAAATGCCACTGCATTAAATACTTGATAAGCCTTATCTTTGTCTCTCAAAGTTAAAAGATATAAAAGTGTTGGAAGGGGCTTCAGTTACTGATTGTGGGTTAAAAACTTTCATTGAGTGACAAAACTGTTCCAAGTAGTTTTATGAGAAATGAAACAGCAATCAAGAGGAATATGTTGCAGTCATAATGGTGCAATGAGTGTCATTTATCTAAATATGGAAAATGACAACAGACGTTCTTGCCCATTAATATAATCTACTCTAAGCCAAAAGTTGAATCTGTTTTCTATTTGTCAGCTAAAATCAAACAAGCCATAGTAGATAATATATTCTACGTTTGAAAATTAACAGAGCTAGCCTTTTCATCACACTGAGAATATTAAAAACCCACATAACCTTTCACTTGCAGCATGCTCTGGACTCTACTTGTTTTTGTTACTATATCAATGCGAGGCATATCATTTCAGAAAATGGGATAAGAAAAATATCTATTGAATGTTTTGTTTCAAAGTTGAAACCAATGTCAAATTGTAAACAATTTTAAGTTTTCTTTTTATTCTTCCTGAAAATTTACATACATAAGTATATGTGCATATATGTATTGGTTTTAGGTCTGCTTGATGTCAAACTAACTATACCTTTGAGTCAGTATCATGTGCACAAAAAATTCAAAAATTTTTCTTTTCTCTGTGGTTAAAGGTTATAGATATGAAAGGCTGAGGTATAGTCTTAAATTTCATTGAATTTTAGCCTCAATTAGGTTGGTTAAATGGTCTAGTAACTAGCACATGATCCTCAAAAGTTTTGTTATATCCCTATGATATGTAATAAATAACTCGAATAGAAATTATGGAACGTGTTGCTTCTGTAGCTACTACGTTCAACAGAGTCTTCCTTGCACCATAGTGGGGTTTTTTTAATTTAAATTGACAATTTATTCATCAAGGAGTTTGAGAGAAGGTGGAGAGAGGAAGGGAAATCTTCTTTTCCCTGTGACAAAGCGTTTGGCTGATAGAAACAGGTGGGGCAGGAACTTCAGAAGGGTAATGAATCATTCTAGAGTCTTCTCTCACTGTTCAAATGGTGTGCTTTTTTTCTTAAGAAAAAAACCAATAGTTGAAAGTTTGTTGTTTTGATTCTGATTAATGTTTCTTAAAAAGTAATTTTATGGAGAAAGAATTTGATTTTTTACTCTTTTAGATAGCATTGGCTTAAAAAAAGAAAAAAGCCAATGTCACATCTTTTACAATTCTTGCACCATCATGTTTTTATTGTTTAAATAAAAACTGTCCCAGAAATCTTACTACATGTAAAATATGAGTCAGATTGCACTTTAGGGAAACACTGGAAGTGAAATGGAAAGCATTCAGGTTATTTTTATAAAATAAAAAATAGTGTGCTTTTGCTTAATATACGGTATCTTCAAGTAAATGTATACCTTTAGCTTTATTATTAGTTTTGACTTAGCTACATGCTAAATTCTGTTCCTGAAATTCATAAAAAGTGAGATTTAGACTAATATATAACTGGTCTCTTCAAGAGCTTGTAGTTACTACATATAAGAGACTTTCTTAACATTGTCTTTGCGGCCTGTGAATAAAATAAACTATTAAAAAATACATATCAGTTTGATTTTTAGAAAGGGACAGCATCTTGTGAGCTCTGCCTAGGATGTAGATGTCTCATGAATGGTGGGAGAGCCACTTACAAAAGAGATAAAACCGCATACCCATGCATAAAATTCCCATTGGATTTAATGAAAGTAAAATTTGGCAGAAATCTGAAAAAATGGAGAGAACATGCGAACTTCTAGAGGAATTTATACACTCTTGTGAAGTTTAACCATATAGTCCCAAATTTCTATCCTCTTATTTTTATTAAGGAGATCAACACTCTATGGTGAAAAATGCAGACTCTCGAGTTACAATGACTGGGGTTCAGTTTTAGCTTTTCCACTTATAAACTGTAGGACCTGGATATTTTCAACCTTTCCTATTCCATTTTCCTCATCTGCACTATGTGGATCATGTAAGATCTACCACAAGGGGCTATTTTAAGAATTTAATGAGATAAGCTGTGTATTTAGCATAGTCCATGGCTCACATGAAGTGTTCATAAATGTCAATTAATACTGATATATGTTTTCTGATTAAATAATGATAAATGTTGAGAAATGCATATATATATATATATAAAGAGGAAAATTAAAATATGCCCATCACTCATGATTCAAATATTCTGAAATAACAATGCTGCATTTCCTTCTAGTATATGAAACTAGAATATATATATGTGTGTGTGTGTGTGTGTGTGTGTGTGTGTGTGTGTAGGTCTATTTCGACATTTATTTCCATATATATATATTTGGAAATGAATAGTATATGTAATTTGTCTGTGTAATTCTTTATTTTATTGTCTTGTTTTGATACAAGATTTAAAGAGAATTCTCCATGCTACCAGTCAATCATAGATGCCTTATAGATACCTCAAGACTTGAAAAATCAGGCCAGTTATGTTGTGCATGTGTGTGTCAGAGGTTCTTTATTATTACATTGTTGATTGGGATCCTGAAGCCCAAGCAATGTTCCCGCTATGTGAAAGAGAATCACATCACATATCCTGAAATTATCTCATTCAAATAAAAATAATAGAGTCTTATGTGATCACACACACACACAAATAAAACATATATGCACAGAATCCCTAGCCTCATTCCACGATGCACGAACACTGGTTGCTATTTTTGACCCACGTACTTACAAACTTTCCAATACTGCTCCTCTGCCGTTATTTAGCATTTGGCTCTGTTCTGTAGTTTTAAACTTGGTTTAACCCAAAAGTTCTCTTCCCAACTTAATACAATCTATATATATTTAATCTTTCCAAATATTACTCTAAAACACTGGGTATTCTCTCTCCCCCCTTTTCCCCCTTCTCTTTGTCCTCTCTCCCTTCCTCCTTTCCCTTTGACATTATCTACTCTGCTGCTACCATTTGAGTGTCTTCCTCATCTCTCTATAGTTGTACAAAATTTAATTTTCCTACAAAACTCAGAATAATTCTCAGATCTTCTGTGAAGTCGCCCTCAACTTTGATGAGAGTCTCCATTAAACTCTAGTATAAACTATGGGATACACCATTCACTTAGCATTTAGACGAAATTACTTGTTAATGGGATCTTCACTTAGAATTGGAAAGTACTGGGGACTCTTCACTTAACCTCTGGGAGACTACATGGAAACTGCTCTAATTCATATATCTTTCCCATTGTTCTTAAATTTTTTTCAGTATTTCTTTCTTTATTAAATCCATTTGTTTAGAGTAGATTATTTTGCCTTACCATTCTCCTAGTTGACGTAAGATTAATGTAATTTCAACAGTTGTCATACTGATTGACTTGTGCTGGCAAAAAGGCTAAGGACCCAACTGACGCCACTGGGGCCCAATTATCCAGCCAAGCCATTATTCATAACTACTTTTTGGTAGAATCATGCAAAATATTGAGAGTTCACAAGGTAGATGATCTCCAAGTTAAAGATAAAATTATAGCAACAAACTGATTTTCTATACCTTTCTTATAATTATTCTCCACATAATGTGGAATTTCTTATCCACATTATTATTTTTTTTTTCTTTTTTTGTGGAACGCGGGCCTCTCACTGCTGTGGCCTCTCCCGTTGCGGAGCACAGGTTCCGGACGCGCAGGCTCAGCGGCCATGGCTCACGGGCCCAGCCACTCCGCGGCATGTGGGATCTTCCCGGACCGGGGCACGAACCCGTGTCCGCTGCATCGACAGGCGGACTCTCAACCACTGCGCCACCAGGGAAGCCCCACATTCTTATAACAAGGCAAGGGTTGTAAAAGTCTGAAGTGACGTGAAAGAGAAGAAAAAGAATAAAATTGATTGAATCTCCTATGAGTTGCCAAGTTTAGTCTCTGTCTACTTACAAATAATTCCAGGATGCTAAAGGGCCAGAACATTTGGAAAGGGGAGAATAACATTAGCAACACCACGTAGTGATGCTATTATTTTTTTCTCCATCTTCTTTCTTCCATACTACTTAATACATTACAATGCTAAGAGCAGAGACTCCTTCATGATAGATGTTTAGAAAGTTGATAATAATATTGATGTAATGGAGTATGTCCAAATTGGCAAGAACATTTTGCCATGGTTTTGAGAACTTATATCTAGTGGAAAAATGAGTATCACAACAACGTGGGCATACCACAATGCTCCAATGATAATGATCCTGATAAAATATTCCTAGCTAGATATAAAATTACATTATATGCATAGAGCAGTGTTTCTTAACTTGGGCAATTTTGATTCTATAGTAGGTATTTAGTAAAGTCTGGAGACATTTTTGTTTTCACAACTAAAGGATGCCACTGGTATCTAATGAGTAGGGGCCAGGGATACTGTTAAAGGACCTACGTGCACAGGACAGCCCCATGTCAAAGAATCATCTGGCTCAGATGTAAATACTGCTGAGGTTGAGACACCCTGACTTAGAATTTCTAATGGAAGTGTAATTTTCTTGGTGGGTTCTTCAGCATCAGAGAATGGACCTCTCATTAATTTGTGGAACAGAGGTTACTTAGTGTTCTTCATGATAAGACACTGGGATAAAAATTGCTCCAAAAACTAGATACATATCGTATTCCCACAGAAGGTAAAGAAACATGCTCACCAACCTGCTGGATGTGTGATAGGAGAGCTGCCACTTTCTCTGTAAATATTCATCACTATGGAAACCTTCCCACATCCATGCACTCCTATAACCTTAAATGGCAAGTGTATGTTTTTATAAGGATGGTGAAAAAAAAGCAAATAATTTTTTTTTTGGTTTCTTCCTTTTCAGTGGTTCACATGAATGTTTTCCTTTTTTTTTTTTAACATCTTTATTGGAGTATAATTGCTTTACAATGGTGTGTTAGTTCCTGCTGTATAACAAAGTGAATCAGGTATACATATACATACATCCCCATATCTCCTCCCTCTTGCGTCTCCCTCCCACCCTCCCTATCCCACCACTCTAGGAGGACACAAAGCATCAAGCTGATCTCCCTGTGCTATGTGGCTGCTTCCCACTAGCTATCTATTTTACATTCGGTGGTGTATATATGTCCAAGCCACTCTCTCACTTCATCCCAGTTTACATTTCCCTCTCCCCATGTCCTCAAGTCCATTCCCTACATCTGCGTCTTTATTCCTGTCCTGCCCCTAGGTTCTTCAGAACTCTTTTTTTTTTTAGATTCCATATATATGTGTTAGCATACTGTGTTTGTTTTTCTCTTTCTGACTTACTTCACTCTGTATGACAGTCTCTAGGTCCATCCACCTTGCTACAAATAACTCAATTTCATTTCTTTTTATGGCTGAGTAATATTCCATTGTTTATATGTACCACATCTTCTTTATCCATTCATATGTCGATGGACTCTTAGGTGGCTTCCATGTCCTGGCTATTGTACATAGAGCTGCAGTGAACATTGTGGTACATGACTTTTTTTGAATTATGGTTTTCTCAGGGTATATGCCCAGTAGTGGGATTGCTGGGTCGTATGGTAGTTCTTTTTTAGTTTTTTAAGGAACCATACTGTTCTCTATAGTGGCTGTATCAATTTACATTCCCACCGACAGTACAAGATGGTTCCCTTTTCTCCACACCCTCTACATCATCTATTGTTTGTAGATTTTTTGATGATGGACATTCTGACTGGTTTGAGGTGATACCTCATTGTAGTTTTGATTTGCATTTCTCTAATGATTAGTGATGTTGAGCGTCCTTTCATGTGTTTGTTGGCAGTCTGTATGTCTTCTTTGCAGAAATGTCTATCTAGGTCTTCTGCCCATTTTTGGATTGGGTTGTTTGTTTTTTTGATATTGAGCTGCATGAGCTGCTTGTGTATTTTGGAGATTAATCCTTTTGTCAGTTGCTTTGTTTGCAGATATTTTCTCCCATTATGAGGGTCATCTTTCATCTTGTTTATGGTTTCCTTTTCTGTGCAAAAGGTTTGAAGTTTCATCAGGTCCCATTTGCTTATTTTTGTTTTTATTTCCATTCCTCTAGCAGGTGGGTCAAAAAGGATCTTGCTGTGATTTATGTCATAGAGTGTTCTGCCTATGTTTTCCTCTAAGAGTTTGACAGTGTCTGGCCTTACATTTAGGTCTTTAATCCATTGTGAGTTTATTTTTGTGTATGGTGCTAGGCAGTGTTCTAATTTCATTCTTTTACATGTAACTGTCCAGTTTTCCCAGCACCACTTATTGAAGAGGCTGTCTTTTCTCCATTGTATACTCTTGCCTGCTTTATCAAAGATAAGGTGACCATAGGTGCATGGGTTTATCTCTGGGCTTTCTAACCTGTTCCATTGATCTATATTTCTGGTTTTGTGCCAGTACCATACTGTCTTGATTACTGTAGCATTGTAGTATAGTCTGAAGTCAGGGAGCGTGATTCCTCCAGCTCCATTTTTCTTTCTCAAGATTGCGTTGGCTATTTGGGATCTTTTGTGTTTCCAAACAAATTATGAAATTTTATGTTCTAGTTCTGTGAAAAATGCCATTGGTAGTTTGATAGGGATTGCACTGAATCTGTAGATTGCTGTGGGTAGTATAGTCATTTTCACATTGTTGAATCTTCCAATCCAAAAACATGGTATATCTCTCCATCTGTTTGTATCATCTTTAATTTTTTTCAGCAGTGTCCTATAGTTTTCTGCATGCAGGTCTTTTGTCTCCTTAGGTAGGTTTATTCTTAGGTATTTTATTCTTTTTGTTACAATGGTAAATGGGAGTGTTTCCTTACTTTATCTTTCAGATTTTTCATTAGTGTATAGGAATGCAAGACATTTCTGTGCATTAATTTTGTATGCTGCTACTTTACCAAATTCATTGATGAGCTCTGGTAGTTTTTTGGTAGCATCTTTAGGATTCTCTATGTATAGTATCATGTCATCTGCAAACAGTGACAGCTTTACTTCTTTTCTGATTTGGATTCCTTTTATTTATTTTTCTTCTCTGATTGCTGTGGCCTAAAAATTCCAAAACAATGTTGAATAATAGTGGTGCAAGTGGGCAACCTTGTCCTCTTCCTAATCTTAGTGGAAATGGTTTCAGTTGTTCACCATTGTGGACGATGTTGCCTGTGGGTTTGTCATATATGGCCTTTATTATGTTGAGGTAAGTTCCCTCTATGCCTACTTTCTGGAGGGTTTTTATCATAAATTGGTGTTGCATTTGTCGAAAGCTTTTTCTGCATCTCTTGAGATATCATACAGTTTTTCTCTGTCAATTTGTTAATGTGGTTTATCACATTGAATGATTTGCATATATTGAAGAATACTTGCATTCCTGGGATAAACACCATTTGATCATGGTGTATGATCCTTTGAATGTACTGTTGGATTCTGTTTGGTAGTATTCTGTAGAGGATTTTTGCATCTATTTTCATCAGTGATATTGGACTGTAGTTTTCTTTTTTTGTGACATCTTTGGTTTTGGTATCAGGGTGATGTTGACCTCATAGCATGAGTTTGAGAGTGTTCCTCCCTGTGCTTTTGTTTGTTGGAAGATTTTTAATTACAGTCTCAATTTCAGTGCTTGTGATTGGTCTGTTTATATTTTCTCTTTCTTCCTGGTTCAGTCTTGAAAGTTTGTGCTTTTCTACGAATTTGTCCATTTCTTCTAGGTTGTCCATTTTATTGGCATATAGTTGCTTGTAGTACTCTCTCATGATCCTTTGTATTTCTGCAGTGTCAGTTGTTACTTCTCCTTTTTCATTTCTAATTCTATTGATTTGAGTCTTCTCCCTTTTTGTCTTGAGTCTGGCTAATGGTTTATCAATTTTGTTTATCTTCTTAAAGAACCAGCTTTTAGTTATACCGATATTTGCTATCATTTCCTTCATTTCTTTTTCATACATTTTGATCTGATCTTTATGATTTCTTTCCTTCTGCTAACTTTGGGGTTTTTTTGTTCTTCTTTCTCTAATTGTTTTAGGTGTAAGGTTAGGTTGTTTATCTGAGATATTCCTTTTTTCTTGAGATAGGATTTTATTGCTATAAACTTCCCTCTTAGAACTGCTTTTGCTGCATCCCATAGGTTTGGGGCCATCGTGTTTTCATTGTCATTTGTTTCTAGGTATTTTTTGATTTCCTCTTTGTTTTCTTCAGTGATCTCTTTGTTTTTAAGTAGTGTATTGTTTAGCCTCCATGTGTTTGTATTTTTTACTGATTTTTTCCGGTAATTGATATCTAATCCCATAGTGTTTCAGTCGGAAAAGATACTTGATACAATTTCAGTTTTCTTAAATTTACCAAGGCTTGATTTGTGACCCAAGATATGATCTGTCCTCGAGAATGTTCCATGAGCACTTGAGAAGAAAGTGTATTCTGTTGTTTTTAGATGGAATGTCCTATAAATATCAATTAAGTCCATTGTGTTTAATGTATCATTTAAAGCTTGTGTTTCCTTATTTATTTTCATTTTGGGTGATCTGTCCATTGGTAAAAATGGGGTGTTAAAGTCCCCTACTTTGATTGTATTACTGTCAATTTCCCCTTTTATGGCTGTTAGCATTTGCCTTAGTATTGAGGTGCTCCTATGTTGGGTTCATAAATATTTACAGTTGTTATATCATCTTCTTGGATTGATCCCTTGATCATTATGTAGTGTCCTTCTTTGTCTCTTGTAATAGTCTTTATGTAAAGTCTATTTTGTCTGATATGAGAATTGCTACTCCAGCTTTCTTTTGATGTCCATTTGCATGGAATATCTTTTTCCATCCCCTCAGTTTCAGTCTGGTTGTGTCCCTAGGTCTGAAGTGGGTCTCTTGTAGACAACATATGTACAGGTCTTGTTTTTGTATCCATTCAGCCAGTCTATGTCTTTCAGTTGGAGCATGTAATCCGTTTACATTTTAGGTAGTTATCGTTATGTATGTTCCTATTACCATTGTCTTAATTGTTTTGGGTTTGTTATTGTCTTTTTCTTCTCTTGTGTTTCCTGCCTAGAGAAGTTACTTTAACATTTGTTGTAAAGCTGGTTTGGTGGTGCTGAATTCTCTTAGCTTTTGTTTGTCTGTAAAGGTTTTTATTTCTCTGTTGAATCTGAATGAGATCCTTGCTGGGTAGAGTAATCTTGATTGTAGGATTTTCCCTTTCATCACTTTAAATATGTCCTACCACTCCCTTCTGGCTTGCAGAGTTTCTGCTGAAAGATCAGCTGTTAACCTTGTGGGGATTCCCTTTTATGTTATTTGTTGTTTTTCCCTTGCTGCTTTTAATTTTTTTCTTTGTATTTACCTTTTGGTAGTTTGATTAATATGTGTCTTCACATGCTTCTCCTTACATTTATTGTGTATGGGGCTCTCTGCGTTTCCTGGACTTCATTGACTATTTCCTTACCCATATTAGGGAAGTTTTCACCTATAATCTCTTTAAATATTTTCTCAGTCCCTTTTTTGTTCTCTTTTTTTGTACCCCTATAATTCACATGTTGGTGCATTTAATGTTCTCCCAGAGGTCTCTGAGACTGTCCTCAATTCTTTTCATTCTTTTTTCTTTATTCTGCTCTGCAGTAGTTATTTCCACTACTTTATCTTCCAAGTCACTTATCCATTCTTCTGCCTCAGTTATTCTGCTACTGATTCCTTCTAAAGAATTTTTAATTTCATTTATTGTGTTGTTCATCATTGCTTGTTTGCTCTTTAGTTCTTCTAGGTCCTTGTTAAACGTTTCTTGTAGTTTCTCCATTCTATTTCCAAGATTTTGGATCATCTTTACTATCATTATTCTGGATTCTTTTTCAGGTAGACTGCCTATTTCCTCTTCATTTGTTTGATGTGGTGGGTTTTTACCTTGCTTCTTCATCTGTTGTGTATTTCTATGTCTTCTCATTTTGCTTAACTTGCTGTGTTTGGGGTCTCCATTTCATGGACTGCAGGTTTGTAGTTCCCATTGTTTTTGGTGTCTGGTCCCAGTAGTAAAGTTGGTTCAGTCAGTTGTGTAGGCTTCCTGGTGGAGGGGACTAGTGCCTGTGTTGTGGTGGATGAGGCTGGATCTTGTCTTTCTTGTGGGCAGGACCACGTCTGGTGGTGTGTTTTGGGGTGTCTGTGAACTTATTATGATTTTAAGCAGCCTCTCTGCTAATGTGTGGGTTTGTGTTCCTGTCTTGCTAGTTGTTTGGCATAGGGTGTCCAGCACTGTAGCTTGCTGGTTGAGTGGAGCTGGGTCTTAGCATTGAGATGGTGATCTCTGGGAGAGCTTTCACCGTTTGATACTATGTGGGGCCAGGAGATCTCTTGTGGACCAATGTCCTGAACTAGCCTCTCCCACCTCAGAGGCTCAGGCCTGACACCCGACCACAGCACAAACACCCTGTCAGCCACACGGCTCAGAAGAAAAGGGAGACAAAAATGAAAGGATGTAAGTAAGAAAGAAAGAAAGAAAGAAAAAAATGAAAAGGTAAATAAAATAAAATGACTAAAAATAAAAAAGTACCGCTTCCCCAGTGGCACAGTGGTTGAGAGTCCGCCTGCCGATGCAGGGGACACGGGTTTGTGCCCCGGTCCAGGAAGATCCCACATGCCATGGAGGGGCTGGGCCCGTGAGCCATGGCCGTTGAGCCTGCGTGTCCTGAACCTGTGCTCCGCAATGGGAGAGGCCACAACAGTGAGAGGCCCACGAACCGCAAAAAAAAATAAAAATAAAAAAGTAATTAAGAAAGAAAGAAGTGAGCAACCACAGCAAAAAATAAATCGTTCAATAATAAGAAGCGCTAAAAACTATACTAAAAAACAAAGAAACCAAAAAAAAAAAAAAACCAGTCAGAACTCTAGGATAAGTGGCAAAAGCAAAGCTGTACAGACAAAATCACACAAAGAAGCATACACATAGACACTCACAAAATGAGAAAAAGAAAAATATATATATATAAAATAAAAAAGGAAGAGAGCAACCAAATCTATAAACAAATCTACCAATGATAACAAGCGCTAAAAACTAAACTAAGATAAACATATAAATCTGAAACTAGTCAGTCACATACAGCAAACCCCAAGTCTACACTTGCTCCCAAAGTCCATCCCCTCAATTTTGGTATAATTTGTTGTCTGTTCAGGTATTGCAGAGATGCAGGGTACATCAAGTTGATTGTGGAGATTTAATCCACTGCTCCTGAGGCTGCTGGGAGAAATTTCCCTTTCTCTTCTTTGTTCGCACAACTCCTTGGGTTCAGCTTTGGATTTGGCCCTGCCACTGAGTGTAGGTCACCTGAGGGCATCTTTTGGGAAGTCTGAGGTCTTCTGCCAGTGTTCAGTAGGTGCTGTGTAGGAGTTGTTCCACATGTAGATGTAGTTTTGATGTATTTGTGGGGAGGAAGGTGATCTTCACGTCTTAATCTTTCACCATCTTGAAGGTGCCCCCAGCTTCAGTCTGCTTGAAAGCAGTGCTCTATAAAATCTCAGTGATCACAGCAAGAGAAGAATCCTCTGAACTCTTCTCTCTGAAAAGGAAGACACTGTGCCGTGTGTCAGTGAAGCATATGAGGAAATCCATGGGTGGCATCAAAGTGTCCTTTGTGACTCAGGGGTCTATCTATCAAGGCAAACAGCCATCATGCACAGCACTGTCTTTTTCTGAAAACTCCTGCATCCAGGCTTCAAATGCAGAGCTCCATCAGAAGGATTCTGAGTGCCCCCCAAATCCTGCCTGGCTTCAGCGCCAATGACCTCTCCAGAAGGGGGGTGCACTGGGGTCGACCCCTCCAGAAAATTGCGTGCAGGGACTGAGCCCTCCAGGAGGGGGGAGTGCTGCAAATAAATTTCTCTATTGGCGTCTTACTGAATGTTTGATTAGAGATTCTAGACCAGTTAAAAAACATTTTACCCGAGCTATTCATTAAAATCTCCTGAGGAAACTTTATAAATTTTGATGCTCAGAACCTCCTCTTACCCTCGCAAAATTGTGTGGGCAATTGTGGTGCTGGGGTCCAGGCAACACTATATTTTAAAAGCTCCTCAGCTAATTCCAAGTTACAATAAAGGCTGAAAACAGTTGTTCTAGCTTTTACCAATAATGTTTCACGTAAAAAGAGACTGACCCGAATCCTTTCTATATTAATGAGTTAAATGCTCCAAATTCAAGAGGGAAGATCTAGATGTCACTTTGTGAGCCTTAAGGTGAGTGCTGACTTTTAGGATGATTATTGAAAGAATTATTTAAAAGTTGGCAAGCAGCTGGGGGTGGGTAACTGTTTGTTCCAATTCCTGTGTCTTCATATGTTAAAAGGAATGAAACAGAATAGTTTCCTACTGTACTTCAAGGGAAAAACCAGGTTTTGACTAGAAAGAGATTACAAGACACATCATGCCACGAAAAGAAAAATTTGATTTCATCCCTAAAAATTTCCCTGAGCAGGGGAAATGGTGTAAACGAGCCATCTGTGTTGTGATGTGAAACACATTCCCTGGTGGTGGCCCTTGCAGGGTGCCTGTATTATCTTCAAAAAAAGGAGGGTAAGCTGTGACAAAGTGAGAGAGTGGCATGGACATATATACACTACCAAACGTAAAATAGATAGCTAGTGGGAAGCAGCCGCATAGCACAGGGAGATCAGCTAGGTGGTTTGTGACCAGCTAGAGGGGTGGGATAGGGAGGGTGGGAGGGAGGGAGACGCAAGAGGGAAGAGATATGGGAACATATGTATATGTATACCTGATTCACTTTGTTATAAAGCAGAAACTAGCACACCATTGTAAAGCAATTATACTCCAATAAAGATGCTAAAAAAAAAAAAAAAAAGGAGGGGAACTTGCTGTGGGACCAAAGGCAGTGGGAATTCTGATCAACTTGTTTTCTAAATGTGCACAAAATCATTCCTGCAAGGAGATGCGATTTGCAAAAGTCAGGCAATGGATTAATTAGTATAAATCTAAGAATTAAATAAAATCCAGTATTGGCAAAGCAGAGCTTTGATGCTGCTCTACATAAACACAAAAATGAACTGTTAAATTTAGAAATGAACAGACTCAAATGCAGTTTGTCCTTTTTCTATGTATAGTATGAATCCTTCTGATCACGCACTGTACGTTTGATGGAAGCATGGGGCTGTAGCAAATGGCCCCCAGGAACGGATCCAAATCAGAAGTTCAATTTGCTTTAAGCTCTTTAAAGTGTTCCAGCGGTGCAAAGAGGACTGAATTCCCCCAAATTCTTATATTATCTTTGAAAATATTGAAATATACAAAAGGGGGTAGGGGAGGTGTGAAACTTGAGCAAGCCCAAGTTTGTTTTATCAAAAACATTTTATTTTGTTTTTAATGAAAAACAAATTATTAATAAAATTTTTAAAAATCATCATTTGTTCCATCTTCTGAACCTGCCATCATTCCTTGCTTTTTTTCTTTTTTCAGTCTCTAAGGTGTGGGCTGTCCCTGTGTCTTGGCGTTAGACAGGCCTGGGTATGAATCCCAGGTCCAGCTCCTCTTAGCCCTGGATTTCAGGAGGCTGATTGACCTCATGGATCCACAGTTTTATCTTCAGTAAAATGGAAATAATGGCATTTCCTTCAGTAGTTAGTTGTAAGGATTACTTTGGTGGCAATGAAATCATGTCATACTTGTAAAATAGAATACTACTTAGTAATAAAAAGGGTACATGCAAAGCATGGATGAATGTCAAAAGTATTGTGCTAAGTGAAAGAAGTCAGACTCAAGAAGCTGTATACTATATGTGTTTATTTATATTGCACTCTGGAAAAGGCAAGGCTGTAGGGACTGAAAAGAGTTCAGTGGGTGCCATGGGTTCAGGGTGGGGATGAGGGCTCACTGCAAAGAGACAGAGCTTTTGCGGGGGATGAAAATATCCTATAGTCGTGATGGTGGTGATGGTTACATGACAGTTCATGGAACAGTATAACCAAAATGGGTGAATGGTACCATATAAATCATGTCAGTAAACTTAACTACTACCCCCACCAAAGGTAGTGTGTTAAAAAAGTTAAAAGCAAAAATAAAGGTTAAGAAACTTGTAAGGGCCTAGCATGATAGTCTATAAACATACTTTTGTCACCTTTTCTCTATTTCACAGCCAAATAATTTAAATACAGAGTCTACCTTTTTTTTTTTTTTTTGTGGTACGCGGGCCTCTCAGTGTTGTGGCCTCTCCCGTTGCGGAGCACAGGCTCCGGACGCACAGGCTCAGCGGCCGTGGCTCACGGACCGAGCCGCTCCGCAGCATGTGGGATCTTCCCAGACTGGGGCACAAACCCGTGTCCCCTGCATCGGCAGGCGGACTCTCAACCACTGCGCCACCAGGGAAGCCCCAGAGTCTACCTTTGAATGCAATTCTTTACTCTCTACTTTATCCTTTACTTTAAAATTTTTGCTCTTTCACAAAACACCAATGACTATTGTCAAATCCAGTGTTTTCTTAAGTCTCTCTAACGTTTTTAAAGTTTCTTACAGCTTTGTGCAGTGGCAGTATCGTAGCCAATGAGGTTTATCTGAGGCGCAATTATTCTTAATTAAAGTTTCTTACAGTGCCTCCTTCTTGCTACTGTTTGCTTTCTAGACTTTGAGGACCCAGGGTCTCTTCACAGGCTCTTTCCTTTTCTGCCCATAAATATATTAATTCCTCAAAGTTTTTATCCAGTCCATTTCTTTATAGTTTTTTGCATTCATACCTGCTTTTGTACAATTTCAACCATGAATGACTTCCAAAAAATGTCCAAGTACCTATTGTGCCAGAGTCCAAAATCAGATCCAGATTTTATTTATTGTTGAGTAGCTCTGATTCTAAAACCAATAAATTGTTTTCCAACTAAAAATATCCCAGGATTATTTGTTAATTCAGTACTTCCTTAATGATTTTATGTGTCAACATTATAATTTACATGGTATCTTGTTATACTGTGTGTGTAAACATCTTGTTTCTAGAGTTTCCATTATGTTCCAATGATTTGTCGTTTCCTGAGCAAGTACCTCTGTGTTTCTCACTATGGTAATGTTATATTTTTATTTCTGACAATGCAAGTTTCCTTCATTACTTGTCTTTTTCCTTTCTTCTTCTTGGCTAATTTTGTCAGTGTATTCTTCCAGGTGAAAATTAGAATTATTTTATGAGGTTTCCCATGAAGGGATTATGATTGCATTACTTATATAAATTATATGAGGGCAAATGACATCTTGACAATATCAAGTCTTTCCTTCCAGTAACATTTATTTCTACATTTATTTGTCTTCTTCATGTCCTTCAGTAAAGTTGTGTACTTTTCTTCATGTAGGTTCTGTTCATTATTTGGCTAAATATTCTAATATTTTATGTGTTTTTCTGCTAGTATGACTAGAATAACTCCTTGATACTTTTTGGCCTGATTTTTGCTGCTAAATAGAGGAGGAATTTCCCTTGTTTCAGCAATATTTTAGTTTATTCTCTTAGCTTTTCTAATTATTCAATCATTTCATTTTAAATATTAATAATTTTATCCATTTCCAAGAAATTTGTCTCATTCATTTTTCTAGTCTTATTGATTTGATCAAAACTTCCAAAACTATGTTAAATAGTAGTGGTGCTAGAAATTGACTTTGTCTTAGACCGATTTTTAATGATAATGCTTCTAGTATTACCCCATTAACCAAACAACTGTAAGTTTGAGATTTTAAAAAATCTTGTTAAAGAATTATTTATCTATCAGGTGTATATGATTTTTTTTCCTAATGAGGTATGATTTTTTTCCTGAATACGTGTATTTGAAATTTTTGAGATACATATCCTCGTTTCCCCCCCTTTCACATGGTAAAATAAAGATGTATGAAGTGTATGAGGTAGGAGCGAGGGGGAATATGTGGTCTCACTGATACATTATTTATTATTTAAGTCCCCTGAGCTCCTAAGATTATGTAAGTGTATAAATGTCACCAGAATGCAAAGATATTCACTAATAATTGAACACTTTTAGATTTAGTCCCTTTCTCATGAGCTTATCTCATTGTAATATTAATTTTATATGCTATATTGACTTTAGACACTAAATATTAAACAATCCAAATCAATTGTAAAGCAAAATAGCAAATGTTATAAAAATACATATGATTTCATGAAATTGAAAAAAAAATGTTGAACAACTGCTAGGATCATGCTCAAATCCACTGAAACAAAAGGTTCTGAGAGATTTAAACCAGTACAGTGTGTAAAGAAGGAAACATCAAAAAGGTTGACAACATTAAATGCATTTGAGAGAGAATGCTTTGACTCTCAGTGGATCAAAAGTTCCTTGGAAAATGAATGGAGTCCTCCAGAAATTTTGCCAGAAGGACTTTTCTATGATAATTGTGAAAATGTGGTCATATAATTTTATTTGAGAAATACTTTAAAAAATTCTTAACATTTAATTCATTTTTATTTTAGTATGAAATTAGCTCATAACTTCGATTCCAAGCTGTATTTTGTTAGATATAAGCAAATACATTTCATAAATTTATTTGTTTTAGATAAAATCCCAATAAAAGTTTTTATTTTTTGAAACTACCTACTATGTATGTATGCTTCCTATTTTAACTGAATTAACTTCTAAAGATCATCTCCTATTATCTTGAGATAATGAAGACCCCCGCCAGACACTAATTTATTTCTAATACTGAAGCATTTTTATGTTACTGGAATGAAACTTACTTGTCCTTGGAATATTATTCTCTTAACAGTCCTTAGGATACTCATTGCTAGAATTTTATTTTTAAATTATTTTAGTTGCTATGACATGTATTACTTTTAGAATTGGAAAAAAATTAAGAAGGCATTTTAAAAGATTTGCTAGTATAGAATAATTAGTATAGAATATACTAGAATAATATTATATGTTCTAGTATTTATTATATATTCTAGTATAGAATGTATAGAACAGGTTTCTTTACTTACAAATGAAACTGGTCTGTAGTTTTTTTTTATATGGTATTCTTGTCAGGTTTTGATACACAATTGTACTGACTGTCAATTAAGAGGCTTGCAACTTTTGCAATATTTAAACAGTACAGAATTCTTTTGTATAAAAATAACTAGAATTGTTACATTGTATTTAGTAGTAACTTTTTGATAATTGTACATTTTCTACAATTATTAGATTATTTCAAAATCTGCTTTCTTTAAATAAGTATTGGAAATTCCTATTATTAAAATATTAAGCTTTATGGTTATATAGCCATAATAGATTCACAAAAATACCTGTCAATAGTAAACTCTCTTGTGGCAAATTTTCTGTAATTGTGCTTTCTCTAATTTTTTAATGGCTAAACATAACAACATTTTGTTTCTTTTTGCTCATATAAACACTGAATCCATTAAGTGTACGATTTATATATTTTCTATTTTATTCAAAAATATTACATAGCATTTAAAAAATACCTTTTAGCATTTGCATTTAGAATTCTGTTAGATTTACAATTATTCTGATTTATTTCTCTGTTTACTTGGCTTCAGAGTCTATGGAATCTTTCAAGAATACTATGTTATCGAACTTTTGATTTTCATTACCTCTAAGTCTGTTGAATAGATCTTCAATTTTTTTTTCAAAAAGAGGATATGAGTATTAAATTTCTCAAGCCTTTATATTATCTAAGATTGCCTTTATTTTGCCTTCACAGATTAAATACTGACTTTTAATTCAGAATAAATACAAATGCAAAGATAGCTGACAGTATTGGAGAGAAATTTTTAAGTAAACATTTCAGAAATACTTCACTATCAAGTACAAATAGACAACACAGAAAGTACAGGGGAAATGGAGATTGGCAAGGAGAAAAACAGAAAACCATCAAACAAAAAAGAAGACAAGTATTCAAGAGGGAAAATAAGAGAGAGGCAAAGTAAGGACAATCCAACACATCTATGAAAATAGTCCACAAAGAAGAAAAGAAAAGCTACAGAAAAGAACAAATACTAAAGACTATCACTCAAGAAAATTTCCTGAGAGAAGACAAACCTACTTACTGAAAGGACAACCTGAAAAATTGACCCAATATTGTCAACACCAAGGAATATTCCAATATAACTATTGTATTTTAATAACAAAGGGTGACAGAGCTTTGGCTATCAAGTTAAAAAGACAAAGGAAAGAAAGTTAGATTGATCTCAGATTTTGTGACAAAACATTTTATGCTAAGAAAAATGCAAGCCAAAGATTTTATACACAGCCAAAATGACCTTCAAGAATAAAATTCACAGTTATGAACACATAAGAATTTAGAGGAGATTGTTCCCAACGGCTCTGCCTGAAAACTATACAAACAAAAATTTCACATACACTAAGAAACTATTGGAGAAGCTTCTGCATAAGAGTTATTGGTAAGGTATTAAAGCAGAGAATCAAGGGGTCCTTAATTACAACATTCTCAACATGAACCTTAACTGGGAAAAGGTGTTTGGTATTTTGGAGGAAGCTAAAGAGCAATTCAATTTACAAGATTATTTCCATAGATAACGCTGGAGCAAGTCTTCCTGACCGTTGCTAAACTACAGAACCCTGAAGATAATGATTAAGAAAAGATGGACCCCTCCCCCAAACCATAAAGCAACATGAGATATTGAATTGCCTTTCCAGATTCATAGGCAGATGAGCAGACAAGTAGGATGATCCTTGTTGAACTGCAAGATGGAAAGAGTCCCTTAAGGTGCTCTATTTGGGGACGCTCAAGGTTTTTTATCCTCAATTGGATATTGTGAGTAACAAAGTATTTTTTTTTTAAATAATAAATACAAATGTATAACATAGTTCCTTTAGGTCACTTTTTCCCTCTCAAAACTCTGTTTTCTTCCATTTAGTGTTACAGAAGTCCAAAAATAGCCTGATTTTTATTTATGTTGTAGAGAAACATTTTTTGTTTTGTTTTGCTTTGCTTTGCTCTTGTCTTCTTCCTGGATGCTTGTATCTTAAACTTCATTCTTTAAAAAACAACAACAATAGCAACAACACAATACTAATTTGATCCATCTCGCAGTGTAGTTATCTGTCTTTTGAGGAAATATTTCAGAAAGAATGGAGAGGACAGGACACTCTTTGTCTATTAAAACACATATTCTTGTTTCCATTTGTTCTTTGCTCTGTAAATTGGCTTGTGTGAGTCATGATTTCTATCATCCCTTTTCATCATTCAGTCCTTTCCTTTGTGTTCTCTCTGAGTCTACACCAGGGCCGCTGAGAGTTCTGACTGGAAGAGAGAGAAAGCTTCCTCTGCCCTGTAGTCTGAAATGGCTATAAATTCCTGGACTCCAAACCCAACTAACTGTCTAAAAATTCTTCTGTTTTCTGGTCATTCCTCTCTTTCATGTTTCCCTTGATGTACTTTCCCAGTGATGACCTGGCCTCCCAGTTCCCACAAAATTCAATCAAATTTCTGACTTACATACCACACCGTGACTTACATCTGCCCTCATCTCTGCTTCTTCCCATCTTTACAACAGAGGAGTTCTCCATCTTCCCAGATGAAGATGCTCCTTCATCCCTTCTCACTCTATATAGTCTTCCTGCCTGATCTCAGACAGCACATTACCCTTGTTTACAGCCCATGTGTCGGCGACTATGGAATTTAGAGCCCCTGCCTGGCCACCTCTCCAGACTTCAGATTCTTATCTCCAAATACCTTTTAGACATTTCCACTGAAATATGTCACAGAAAATTCCAATTCAGTATGTCATGAATTTAACTCAGCATCCCCTCACCACTCATCTGATCTATATTTGTTCTCTCTCAGAGTAGATGGCATCTTCATCACTAAGTAACCCAAGCCAGACAAGCCTAGGTTGTCCTTGACTCATTTGTCTTCCTCATCATGCATATCAGATAATTGCCAAATATTTTTGTTTTCACTTCCTAATTTTAAATAAATTCCATCTACTTCTCTCCATGTTGGTATTCTTTAGACATCATTTCAGGCCATTATCATTCCTGATGATGACAGTTTCCTCTTATTTGGTCTCTTTGTTTCCATCTTACCTGCCTCTAGATAATTCTCCATACTGCCACAGAACAATGGTTTCAAGCCCCAAAATGATCATGCTACTTTCCTAAACAAGTATTTATGGCTTTATAGTGAGCTCAAGATAAAGTTTTTCCTCCTTAATGTGTCTCACAAGCCTTCTCAACCCGACATGCCCAGTCACCTCACCAGCTCCATCACTATTTACTCACACTCTACTCTGTGTAGCCTATGCTCCAGCCAGACCCCTTGTTTTCCTCCACCCAATCATTATCTTCTTATGCATCTATTCCTCTTTTGCCATTTACCAAGTTAACCCCTACTTATTCATTAGGTTTCAGTTTAGATGTTACTTTACCTAAAACCTCATTTCTGACCAAGTCTTCAAACCTACCCAATTTGGATTAAGTGTTCTTTCTGTGTGTCTCTGTAGCAGTCTATAAAATTTTATAAAATTTATTACTTGATATTATAAATGTCTGCTTATTTGGCCATATCTCCACCTAGACTGAACCTTCATGGGGGCAGGAATTATGTACGTCATTTTTGATTGAATCTTCCTGAGACTAACAATGCCTGGATACACTAGGCATGTAATAAATATTTGTTGAATGAATTAACCTAACTATAAACTATTTTCCTATTTTTCAAACAGTGTCAGGGAGAGGGTCACAGGGTGTGTGATCAGCTCATGCACAATTCTCTGATTGGTTGATGGTGAGGTAACAGAGTGAGGTTTAGGGAATCTCAGTCATCAACTTTTGGCTCCAACTGGTCTGGGGTCTACTTGCTGGTGGTCGGCATGCAGTTAACTTCTTCCACCTGGTGGAGGTTTTAGTATTTGCAAAACAACTTAAGGATATGGTTCAGGATATTATCTATAGCCCTTGAGGAGGAACCAAAGGTCCTTGATGTTGTTTATGGCTAAACTGTTATTGTTTTGTCTTGCTTGACTGTTCTCCTTTGTTTTTTCATTTCCTCACATCTCTGATTAAATTTGCTCTTTGGAACTTGGGGAAGGCCTAGGAGGCTAAAGCTTTTCTACAAACAAGAGGTGAGGGACACAGCAGGGAGGATAGGGAGGGTGTCTGTCCCTGGGAAGGCCCCACAGGATCCTGCTCGGTTTTACTTATAGAATACTAAAAAGGCCAATTAAGACTATGGTAAATTGCAACAGAAAGAATAAAATACCTAGGAATGAACCTACCAAAGGGGACAAAAGACCGGTATGCAGAAAACTATAAGACACTAATGAAAGAAATTAAAGACCATACAAACAGATGGAGAGATATACCATGTTCTTGGATAGGAAGAATCAACATTGTGAAAATGACTATACTACCCAAAGCAATCTACAGATTCAAGGCAATCCCTATCAAACTACCAATGGCATTTTTCACAGAACTACAACAACAAATTTCACAATTTGTATGGAAACACAAAAGAGCCCGAATAGCAAAAGCAATCTTGAGAAAGAAAAATGGAGCTGGAGGAATCAGGCTCCTGGACTTCAGGCTATACTACAAAGCTACAGTAATCAAGACAGTATGGTACTGGCACAAAAATAGAAATACAGATCAATGGAACAGGATAGAAAGCCCAGAGATAAACCCATGCACATATGGTCACCTTATCTTTGATAAAGGAGGCAAGAATATAAAATAGGAAAAGACAGCCTCTTCAATGAGTGGTGCTGGGAAAACTGGACAGCTATGTGTAAAAGAATGAAATTAGAACACTTCCTAACACCATACACAAAAATAAACTCAAAATGGATTAAAGACCTAAATGTAAGGCCAGACATTATAAAACTCTTAAGAGGAAAACATAGGCAGAACACTCTATGACATAAATCACAGTAAGATCCTTTTTGACCCACCTCCTAGAGAAATGGAAATAAAAACAAAAATAAACAAATGGGACATAATGAAACTTAAAGCAAAGGAAGCCATAAACAGTATGAAAAGACAACCCTCAGAATGGGAGAAAATATTTGCAAATGAAACAACTGACAAAGGATTAATCTCCAAAATATACAAGCCGCTCATGCAGCTCAATATCAAAAAAAAACACAAAAAACCAATCCAATCCAAAAATGGTCAGAGGACCTAAATAGACATTTCTCCAAAGAAGATATACGGATTACCAACAAACACATGAAAGGATGCTCAACATCACTAATCATTAGAGAAATGAAAATCACACTGGTCAGAATGGCCTTCATCAAAAAATCTACAAACAATAAATGCTGGAGAGGGTGTGGAGTAAAGGGAACCCTCTTGCACTGTTGGTGGGAATGTAAATTGATACAGCCACTATGGAGAACAGTATGGAGCTTCCTTAAAAAACTAAAAATAGAATTACCATATGATCCAGCAATCCCACTACTGGACATATGCCCTGAGAAAACTGTAATTCAAAAAAAGTCATGTACCACAATGTTCATTGCAGCTCTATTTACAATAGCCAGGACATGGAAGCAACCTAAGTATCCATCGACAGATGAATGGATAAAGAAGATGTGGCACATATATACAATGGAATATTACTCAGCCATAAAAAGAGCTGAAATTGAGTTATTTGCAGTGAAGTGGATGGACCTAGAGACTGTCATACGGAGTGAAGCAAGTCAGAAAGAGAAAAACAAAAACCGTATGCTAACACATATATATGGAATCTAAAAAAAAAAAAAAAAAAAAAAGTGTTCTGAAGAACCTAGGGACAGGACAGCAATAAAGATGCAGCTATAGAGAATGGACTTGAGGACACGGGAGGGGGAAGGGTAAGCTAGGACAAACTGAGAGAGTGGCATGGACATATATACATTACCGAATGTAAAATAGATAGCTAGTGGGAAGCAGCCACATAGCACAGGGAGATCAGCTTGGTGCTTTGTGTCCACCTAGAGGGGTGGGATAGGGAGGGTGGGAGGGAGACGCAAGAGGGAGGAGAAATGGGAATATATGTATATGTATAGCTGATTCACTTTGTTATACAGCAGAAACTACCACACCGTTGTAAAGCAATTATACTCCAATAAAGATGTTAAAAATAAAAATAGACTCTGGTAAGTTGTCAGATGAACAATCACTCTGCCAAGTTGGAATGCTGTCTTATAAGGTTCTATGTACCCTCTGCACTAATGTATATTCTGAACCAGTATATGTTGCTGTTTCTTTCCAAACTCCAAAGGAATGGCAGTGGTGTGGCACCTTTGGTAATTAAAACTATTTATCCATTGGCAAAATGTTTGTGTCTCTGCTTTATAATTCTGCACTCTGCTTTTTTAGAGGTTTTATCATCTGAAGGAGAAATGTTTTCATCAAGAGATATATAAGAATGATTTTACTGAATTAGAAGTGAATACTTCTACTTAGTCTTTTTGACATCTTCATGTCAGGAAAAATAGGAAGGAGAGAGATTCTAAAAACAGGCAAACAAACAAAACCAAGTATCACAAAACAAGTTATCTCATACAATACTTCTTTGTACAACTAGATCCAGTTGTTACATTCAGTGGAACACCATGTGAATAGAAACATCAAGG
The DNA here is from genome assembly GCF_059928025.1 of Delphinapterus leucas. Taxonomy (NCBI): domain Eukaryota; kingdom Metazoa; phylum Chordata; class Mammalia; order Artiodactyla; family Monodontidae; genus Delphinapterus; species Delphinapterus leucas. The sequence continues at coordinate 36,927,162 of NC_143136.1, read as the reverse complement.
TACAGATTCCTGAAAAGTAAACATTTAGGTTATGTCACTGACTAAAGAACCCCAACCGGCTGAGGCATAGGTTGAGATAAGTTGGAAAGGAGGAAAGTCATATATACTGTAGATATTGTCATGACCAGCTAGTAAAACAAGTACTATAACTTTTTCCTGCTTTTCCATTCATGCTGTATTATGTATATAGTTGAACTATTTTTCCGTTTCATTCTTCTTCCTATCTCCCACTATTGAATTTCAAGGGTGTGGTGATAGATAACTCTGAAATGTAATGCATAGGTACCAGAATATCCATTCAGGACTGTGACAAAACTAGAGGAAGAATGGACATCATTCCAAAGTCCCATGCTTGAGCCAGAGGCATTATATGATGAAATTTTGGGTTGTCCTCCCTTGAAGAGGAGGTGTGTGTGATTCTATGAAAGATCAGTTGCATTGTAAATTTTTGAACTATAAGTTTAAAAAAAGGTATAGATGAATACTGGAGACTTAATGGGGTGGAGCTTAGTGGCATTTGTTCAGCTTTGGCAACCCAAAAACTAAGTACATTTCCCTTTTGAGGAAATTTCAGAATCAGTGGGAGGGAAAGCTCCACATTCCTTTTTGGAAAGCGAAGTAAGACAGTTGTTTGTGTTTTTTTCGAACAAAGGCATGGATTTGACCTAAACTTATCCAATCCAGGGGCCATAGTGACAGAGAAGTTAAGGGACCTGTAGCATGACAGGGGGGTCTACCTGTAGTGCCAGTGATGTCACTAGTGAGTGGTTCAGTGGCTGCAATTCCAGTTGTGTCATCCCAACTAGACAGCGTCTGTGGTTGGATGGACTGGATTCTTGCTGCCTGGTCTCCCTGATTCTCCAGTTTTCTTAGCCTAGTTCTCCAGTCTTCTTATTGACTCAGGAAGCTCCCTGACATCTTTCCAATGCATTATTTTTTTCTGCATAAGTAAGCCAGAGTTAATATCTACTGTTTGCAACTGAGAATCCAGATTGGTACTGGTACTAAACCTAGGGCCTAAAGAGCAGTACAAAAGGGTTCAAGCTTGAGCAAGTTGGCCAACAGGAGCAAACAACTATGAACATAGGTTCCGTGTTTGTAGCCCAAGTGCCTGATGTGGCAATGCCTGTTACCTCGGGGCTTCCCCTTTCGGTTACATTATTGATAAATGAATGTTTCAGTTCTCTTATCATGAGTTCTTTCCAAAGCCTTGCTTTCCTTAACTCTTCTTTGCAAAAATGAACATGAGTTTTACCTTTGTGAAGAAGCTGTGCTTATAAACCTGAATTGCATAAGAAGGCCCACTCGATGAGAGAACTTATGAGGTGGTTATAACAATGGCTTTCCCAAAGAGCAGGCTTGATTTATTGATTCTGTAAAAGCAAAATCTGGTAAATAACTACACAATCAAGCAATTCATCTCCCATAACTATGAGACCCTAAACAAAGCAGGGGGGTAGTGTTTCATAGATAATTTGAATTTTCATCTAGAGCAAAGCATAACCTGTCTGTTGTGAAAATATGCAACAAACTTCCAGAAAAGAGGAAGTGAGGGGCAACTTCCTATTCATAGTTTTATTCGCTCTAGAGATAGACATATGTGAAAGTCTGCAAGCTGAATTTTTATAGATAATACAAAAAATCCTCATGCAATTTTAATAGCTGTAATTAGCCACTTTGAAAACTTTCTTTCATGTTTCAATTCATTAAAGGGACAGATTTTCAAAGTAATAAAATATTTTTTAATCTCTTACCCTAAAATGTTCAGTTTAACGTTTTTTCTAATTTCTAGTGAAATTTCATCTTGTTCCTTTTTTTATAAATGCACACCACATCATCATATTTTTATATTCAGTGGAAGGTTAAAAAATTGATAATTTGTAAACAAAAATCATCCTGAATATTTTACAATTTTATCTCCATCTTAATTATTTATAATGCAATATGCAGAATAAGATGTGTATGAATGAAGTTTGACTAAATATTCACAGTTTGGGAATATCTGGGTTCATTCGCTAATGCTTTTCAAAAAATTTCACACACAAAAAGCTCTTCATTACAATTAAGTGACTTCAGAGCCCCCCACAAAAGCCCGCACTGTGGTGAATAACCTTGAGCGCTTTTCCGTACATAATAATACATTTTAAGTGTCAGGACAGACCAGGTTAGGAAATAGTCACAATAGGAGCTTGACGGCACATATTCATTTTTACAAATGATGTTATCTATCATTTATAAAAGTGACTAATCCTGAAGGTGGTCAAAGAAGTGGCTTAACCTTCAGGAATGCACTGCACACCACCTAAGAGCAGAAGCAGCTGAGATCTCAGGGCTAAAGACTGAACCAGAGTTACAAACTTGTGACCCACGGACTAGGTGTGGCTTGTAAGCATGTTTTTACATGGACTGCCTGTGGATTAAAAATAAGTTAGTGAAAATACTCTGTATGATACCATAACGATGGACACATGTCATGACATATTTGGCCAAACTCATGGAATACAAAACACCAAGAGTAAACTGTAATGTAAACTATGGACTTTGGGTGATTATAATGTGTCAATGTGGGTTCGTCATCAATCATAACAAAGGTACTAGTCTGGCGAGGGACGTTAATAATGGGGGATCATCGGATGAATGGATAAAGAAGATGTGGCACATATATACAATGGAATATTACTCAGCCATAAAAAGAAACGAAATTGAGATATTTGTAGTGAGGTGGATGGGCCTAGAGTCTGTCATACAGAGTGAAGTAAGTCAGAAAGAGAAAGACAAATACCATATGCTAACACATATATATGGAATCTAAGAAAAAAAAATGTCATGAAGAACCTAGGGGTAAGACAGGAATAAAGACACAGACCTACTAGAGCATGGACTTGAGGATATGGGGAGGGGGAAGGGTAAGCTGTGACAAAGTGAGAGAGTGGCATGGACATATATACACTACCAAACGTAAAATAGATAGCTAGTGGGAAGCAGCCACATAGCACAGGGAGATCAGCTAGATGGTTTGTGACCAGCTAGAGGGGTAGGATAGGGAGGAGGGTGGGAGGGAGGGAGACGCAAGAGGGAAGAGATATGGGAACATATGTATATGTATAACTGTTTCACTTTGTTATAAAGCAGAAACTAACACACCATTGTAAAGCAATTATACTCCAATAAAGATGTAAAAAAAAAAAAATGGGGGAGGCTATGCATGTGTGGGGGCAGAGGGTATGTGGAGAATCTCTGTTCCTCCTTCTTAACTTTACAGTGAACCTAAAACTGCCTTTAAAAAGTCTTTAAGAATTAAAAAAAATATATTGGAGAGGATTGCTAACATTTTAAAATCAGTAACTTGTGTTAGGAGCTGAGTTGTCTCCCAAAATGCGTATGTTGAAGGCTTAACCTCTAGTACCTTAGATGTGATCTTATTTGGAAATAGATGTCATTGTAAATGTAAGTAGTTAAGATGATGTCATACTGGAGTGGAGTGGGCCCCCAATCCAGTATGACTGGTACCATTATAAAAAGGGGAAATTTGGACACAGACATGCACACAGGGAGATCACCATGTGAAGATGAAGGCAGACTGGGCGATGCTTTCGACTAAACAAGGAATGATGTTTGCCAGGAAAGCACCAAAAGCTAGGGGAGAGGCATGGAACAGATTCTTTCCCACAGTCCTCAGAAGAAACCATCCCTGTTGACACCTTGGTCTCAGACTTGCAGCCCCTAGAACTGGGAGACAATATGTACCTGTTGTTTACACTACTCAGTCACTCAGCCATGCAGCCCTAGGAACCAAATGCAACTTGCATGCAGAATTTCTGGTTTTCACCTTCTCTGAAAAGTAGCCTGGTTTGACAACACTCAGTTGATCAGCTAGAACAGAGTAGTAGCTGCCTCCTTTCCATGGGAAGTTCTGCAGTTCATCAAAGGCCCAGCCAGTCCGTTTTAATAATTTAAGTTACCTTCTTGATGCCCGATACCACCTCAAAGGAAAATGGGTCAGGAAGTTTTGGAAGAACCTAAATAAACATAATGTGACAATCTCTTGTGATCTTTGCAGCAAACAAAGTTGAAGGGCTCCGAGCATAAAGAAAAGAAAAAAAAAAAAACAAGAAAATTAAAAGCCTACCCAGGGAGTGTCTGATAACCTCAAATTTTAAAGAATTCTTACAAAGATAAAAGGAAAAACATAAAATTAACAACAATATGGAAAAGTTAACTAAATGCAACTGTGATAATGATGCCAGGAGGATCCTCAGATCCCCTAAATTGAGATTTTTCTGAACAAGAGGAAGACAGAAAGGGTATCCTAACTGTTTGAGGGAGCTGTTGATGCTGAGAGAAAGCTCTGGAAAAGGCACTACAGACACAGTCTAAAGAGAAGACCCAAGGAGACATGCATCTGGTTAGTGGGGATGCTTCTCCACTTAAGCTCCACTTTGAACAAGATCAAGCCATAAAATTGAGGCAAATTACATCCCCAGATTCTCAGGAATGTTGATCACAGACCCACTGCTGATAACCCCTGAGGAATAGTAGGGGATAAGAGAGGATCCTGAAGACTGGAAATGGACAATAATATTACAGTTTTCAAAGAAAGAAGTGTGGAAAATCTTTAGAAAATGCAGACAATATGTCTGATGGCATTCCCTAGGAAATAAAAATGAAATAATTATGATTCAAATGTACTTTGGAAATTAAGAGAAAAAAGTGATTAGGATCTGGAATTGGTTTAAAAATAAGAAGTCAGGTAGTAATAGAGGCACCAAGGAGGTGACCCACCTCTTGCTACTCTGTGCTTCTCTCACTTTTCCAACCCACCCTGGGCTCCCACCGTGGCTGAGCACATCTACACACTCCAGCCTTTGCACCACCTGCTCCTTCGTTCTGGAACTCTCCCCCTGCAAGCCTTGTGCCCTGATTCTTTTAAGGTTCTATTCCAGGGTCACCTTCTCTACGAGCCCATGGTGACCTGTGTAGAGTTCCAGCCTCCCCGCCCCCCATCCACGTCCTAGCCTGGCTTCACTTTTCTTCATAGCATGTATCTTTTTTCCTTAATTTTTTCTTTATTTTTTTCTTTATTTAATAAATACTACATGCACTTCATCGTACCAGTCACTGTTCCAGAGGCTTTTCAAATATTAATTCATTTAATCCTTTGATAACACTAAGAAGAAAATACTAGGATCCTCCCCATTTTGCAATTGGGGGAACGGAGGCATAGAGAAGCTGTAACAGTGGTAAGCAGCAGAGTTGCGTTTGAACACAGAAGTCCGGCTTCAGAGTCTGTTCTTTACTGCTCTGCTATTCTGCCACTGTCTGATACATCCTGTATTTAACTTACCTGTTTAGTGTATCATCTTTCTCCATACCCTTCCCCACAAAAATGTAAGCTGCATGAAGGCAGGATTTTGCTTTTTTTCTATTTTACTTTTGCTCTTAGAGTAAGGTGTGGCACGTGGGGGATGCTCAATAAATATCTTGTCAAGTGAGTACGATGCAAATATAAGAGGTCAGAAAGGTAAAAGTCTTCCGTTCTAGAGTAAGGCTCTCCTCTTATTGAGAATAGGGTTTAAAGGCTATTAATCTTTGAATCCTAGGCTCCTGGCAGAGTGCCTGGCTTGTGTAGTGAGAGTTGAGAGGAAGCGAAGAGCTGGAGAGGAAGCTGGAAATATGAAGTACTTGGCAGAACGTGAGCTAGGATAGCTCAACATCCTGAAAGCCCAGAGAAAAGAGATTTGTCAGGAATGAGAGGGTGATTCTTTATTAAAGGAAGAGAGGGACAATGTCTTTGCATTTTGCAAACACTCTGCTTCTGAGCCACTAATAAAATAGTCTGTCATTAAAATAGGAAAACATTTTAATGCAAAATATCTATTAAGCATTGCCCATACTTGAGCCACTTTGGTAAGCGCTGTGAGGCCTCCCAGCCCTGAAAAGGCTTGCAAGGGAGAATCTGATAGTCAAAATGGTATCAGGTAGAAACACCAAAAGCAACAATAGAGAACAGTAGAAGTACTGAAGGGCATCAAGGTCCCCATGATTAGTGCCAAAAGGTGAATGCTTTCAGAAGAAGGTGGGACCACAGTAGGCCAGCAAAATACATTTCTGGAGATCTGTCTCTCATTAGCATAAATGTGTGTCTTCATGAGTACAATCAACTTCAATCAGGTACTAAAATAAATGAGTGTAAGAAAAATATTAATAACCAAATAGCATTAGATGCCAACATAACCCTACCTAATGCCGTTAGTGTTTGGAGGAAAAACATTCAGATTCCTAATCTATTGGGGGATATTAACATAATGTGGCTTTGAAAATTTTAAAAAGATCTCATAATTAATTTAATCGGCATTTTGCATAGCATTCCCACTTGTAATCTGCACTTCTGCTTTAAAACTTACTATATAGCTGTCATTCTGATCCAATGAAATACCTCTTACTTAGGAAGAGACGAAATTTTCCAATGTTGAGGTTACGCAGACATGAAGATTGAAACATGTGTCTGTCACTGCAATTTCAATATGGTAGACTAATTGCAGGGGCCTGTGGGTATGGATTGATGTTGTTGAGTAGTCAGCCTTTACTGCCATTGCTTTCAGGGCAATTTGCATAGCATGGCTCATAGTGTTGTATGATTTTTCTTTTAAAAAGAATTCTACTTGTTAGTCACTAAACTATTTAACTCTTCCAGTGCTGACTAGCATCTGGGGCCCGTCTGCAGAGCAAGTGCACGTATCTCTCACTCTGCAAGGGCCAAGGGAGTTTGGAAAGGGTATCCCAGCTGGTGCAGTTCTGTCTTTCCATCCTCTAGGAAGATTATTATTGTAGGCTGGTCTCCCGAGGAAGTTGGCCCTGAGGCAGAGAAGAGTGTTTGGGAGGTTTGTTGTGGGAGTGCTCATGGGATCAACACCTGTGGAAGAGAAGGAAGCAGGATTAGGCAGAGGGAGAAATTGGACTATGATGCAGTCTCCATGGAAATGTATACCAACTCTCAGGGGAATTCTGAAGAGGTGATTGTGCCTCAGAATTGACCCAAGTTATGGCAAGAGGGCTAGGCTTTATACCCTCCCTCCCCAACACTGATTAGTCACTGAGTATGGGGTGCCCCATGAAGGGACATGCCCTGGAGAGATGCAGTCAGCTGAAGCAATCCCCAAAGATGGCTGATGGCTGAGGATTGTCTACCAAGGCCCCTCCCAGCTGCTGGGACAATAAGTCCTTTATTCCTGAAGGGGGACAAACCTGGGTGGGACCACGCAGTGTCTGCCATAATCATCACATATCTACTACTAACAAAGGCTCAATCAGATACCACCTAAGCAACCGAGTATAACCTGATGACTTTTGTGAGAAGGTCTTTCTGTGGAATATTCTAGAATCTGTTCCTCACTGCCTAGTAATTTAATGTGTTGTTAGTCATCAAAATTAATTCCATAATTATAAGCAATTTAAAGAGGTCTTTGGAAATTTCAGTCATTTGTCTCACACCTGAGAGAAATCAGATAATTACTTATACAGCTGCAAGTTTATATAGAACTATAATGATTTTTCTGTTTCAACCAACATAGGCACTGAAGCTTAGTATTTGCATGATCTTTTTGGATTGAAGATGAGGTTTCTCAAGGGACTTACTAATGGTCAGGTTTTTCTGGTTATAATGCTTTTTTTTGGACTTCACTAAAAGGAAGTTTGTATACGGTGAGTTGTGTTTCCCTCTATAATTTTAGAGTTCTTACTTTGTAAATCAATACAATTACCCTTTTAGGAAATTTTTGAACAAAACAATGGAAAAACAGTTTCAAAATGACACACGAATCATAGAGGCACTGGCTCTATACTTGCTGTGATGCACAAAGGAAATTTATTCACCTCATGGAATCTTTGCATTTGAGTCAAGGGGAAACATCTGAAGCTAGCACAGGCGAAGGCTCAGACAGAACATGGTTCAGATTTAAACACAAACAAAGGGTAATCTGGCCTGGCACAGTCTGGCCACTGCAGCAGACTATCTGAAGGTTATGTTTTATGTTTATTAGCTCCATCCAGATGGCATTTTATGTCCTTAATAACTTTGTCCCTGACTAAGCCATGAACCTACCATTTGACAAGCGCCGTAGGAAATGTCTATCAGCAGAAAAGTCATTTTATAATCAGAAACATCACTTGAACTATTCAGAATACATTTTGAAAGAGTTTCATCCCTTTTACAGGTCAATTCCTACAGTTATTTGTTGACGAACACACAGCTTTTCCAAACTTAACCTAAATCCAGTAAGAACCTGGAATTCCTTTAAAAGGGCTACATATTTATGCTAATATTTTATATGAGTAGTAACTTTCATGGTAAAGATCAAAGATGCACATTTATTCAGCTTTATAAGTCCATAAAATTAGTGTATAGTATGTATTAATGTTCCAGTGTTACAAAGAGACTGAAGAGCAGCAGGTCTGAGGTCATCCCGTGAATTTCTTGTAATCCTGGTTTCTCCCGGCTCTGTGCTCAAAACTCTGTCGAGAACAGTCTATACACACTGTGTTTAAGTTGTTCTTTAGGGAAGTCGTAAGCCGGCTTTTTGTGATGGTCATTTATGTCACTGACTAAATTCTGCTTCTAGATTTCAACCTCCTTGAGGGTAGCTATTACGTTTTACTTATCTGTGTCTCAGAGAGCTTATTGTAGACATTCAATATATATGTGAGGATTTTATTGAAATAATTCACTCCTTTTCTCCTTAAACTCTGGTCTTTAACTCTCTTGTGAAGTGTCAAGGTATTATCTTTAATAGTAAAAACATTCTTCTGCATTACTGTTTTGCAGATTTTTCAGTGGGAACAGAAACTTTTATCTGGAAATAAATTTCGATCAGAAAAAATAGTTTTTTTAATGTGTATTTAGCTTTTAATTTAAAAACATTTAGTATTATTAATGCCATTTAGTTTTTAATTTCACATCCTATCCCTTTCTTTCTTTCTCCCTTCCTTTCTTCCCCTCTTCCTTTATTCCGTCCTTCATTTTTTGATTCAACAAATATTTACTGAAGTGTTTACTATGTATACTAAGAACTGTGCTAAGCACATAATCATTTAAGAAAATTGTCAGTGTTCAAATTTTTCTTAAAGCATTCATTTTTTTCAAAAAGCTTTGGTAAGCTTTTTTTCCCCTGTATTCTCTTATTTCCTCAAAAAGAATATAAGACCTAATTAAATACTATGATGATAATTTTTGGGAACTAAACTTCAATTTATATTAACACATTTTAAAAACACTATCTTAAAGACTACTCCAGATTTGTCTGTATATTAGAAAACTTTGCCTAGATCCTAAGGCACAAGATCTGAAATCATTTTAAGGGGCAACTCATCCTCCTTAGAACAGAGTAGAGAACTGTTCACACATTTAATTAGTCAACGCTAACCAGGATGCATTTTTAAAGGATTGAGGTTCAACTCTAGGGAATTTAACTTGATTACAAGATAGGTCAAAAACATGGCAATATAGTAGGAAGTTAGCTTAAAATCTCCCTCATTAGAGATTGTCAGGGGAGAAATAGTAAAGTATTTTCCTTGCAATGTTTATGTAATCTTGACTGCAAAAGATTATTTCCTTTCCATCATTCTTCTCTGTAACCTCATCTATGACTTACAATTGAATGGTGTTTAAGAATGCATGGATAGCTGCCGTTTAATGGAATTTAGCAAACTAAGGAACTTGAAAATCTTTGTGAAGAATGATTAAGCTCTGCACCCCTTCTTGTGCATGGGTTTTTTTTTCCCCACACCAAGCAAGTCTTCTCTGACATCTACAAGTCAACTCAGTTCTGACACTGGAGACGGTGGCAGATCCCCCAGGTTAAAGGCTCGGTCCCACAGCACTGCCTCCCCACCACCCCACTTCAGATGCCAATGGCAAGTCCAGGTTGTTACCTGTACTTCTGACCAAACTGCTACAGATCGGAAATTCCATCAACCCCCTCGTCGGGTTAGATTAATCTACCAGAGTGGCTCACAGAACTCAGAGAGACACTTCACTTACTAGATCACCAGTGTATTGTCAAAGGATATAACTCCGGAACAGCCAGATGGAAGAGATACATGGGTCAGGGAATGGGGAAAGGACATGGAGATTCCATGCTCTCTCTCAGCCATTCTCTCTGAATCTCCACCTGTTCACCAACCCAGAAACTCTCTGAACACTGGTCCCTTGAGATGTTATGAAGGCTTTATTACACAGCCATGATTGATTAAATCGTTGGCCACTGGCAAATGATTCAGCCTCCAGCCCCTCTCCCTTCTGGGTGGTCTTGGGGGTGAGACTGAAAGTTCCAACCCTCTAATCACTTGGTTGCTTCCCCCAACAACCAGCCCCCATCCTTAGATTCAGTCCAAAAATTACCTCATTAACATAACAAAATACACCCCTGTAACTCTCTTTACTTAGGAAATTCCAAGGGTTTTAGGAGCTCTGTGCCAGAGATGGGGATGAAGACCCATTATATATTTCTTATTATAAATCACAATATCACAATGATATAAAATAAATATCAACTGTTTTTCTGTCTTTTAGTTAACAACATAGTTTTCTCACCAAGATGGTTGAATTGAAAGAACAGCTTGATCTGTTTATTGAAAACCAGGATGTGAGCAGGTAGAAGGCAAATGACTTCACCTCTCTGCCCCTCAGTCTTCACATCCATGTCATGAAGATAATATTATCTATATGCCATAGGTGTGGAGAATATGAAAGGGGATGGCCTGTTAGTCACCTTCTCAATGTATAACGCAATGTCACTGGCCTTTCTTCACATGGTCAAACCTCTTCAGACTGTGGCAATGGCAAAGTTTGGATTTACCAGGTCAGACCAACTAAAAAATTACATTTAGGGAATAATGCATAGGAAACATCAAGGACCAGGAGAAGGGACCAACAAATGAATTACTGAGCCTCACTTGTGAAGAAACGAGATTATTAACAATAAGCAATGTCAAGAAAATTAATAGTCCCAAACTTACCACTGAGGGCACTTGGACCTGTTGAAAACAGTGCCTCTGTATCATGTGCCAATTTTAAATCAAACAATTTTGCAACTTTGCTTGTGTTTAGGTGGAACGTTGATAACAAATGCTGATGGAACGTGGGCTGAGCCCCAATGGGCTGCGGCAAATGCTTGTAAGCTTGGTTGCTAGAAATCCCAAAAGGAGGAAAGGAATCAAAGGCAGAAAGGGTCCTCTGCCTGATCTGCCTTTTGCCGAGGAAACTGGAAATATTTGGAATCTCAAAGCCACCCACCCACCCGTGCCTCTAGTCCACACCATGAACAACCATGAAATAGTAGCTCATTTACTATTCGACTTCTTACACAGAAGGTGCTGAAACCATGAACTGCTTTGCGCTCAGTTTAGACTCTTGCTTTGTTTTCTGAGTGACAGTTGGGAGACAGATGCAGTTCTTACAAAGAGGGCTGTCTTTATAAACAAAAACAAAAATAGAAGGATACGTTCTTCGGCCCCAAAAAACTGCTCTGAGTCCTAAGTTAGGAAAGGAGTAAATGGATGAAAGAATGTGTTAGCATCATAACAGATTTGAACTCTAAATAGCTAATTTGGTCCCATACACATCATCTAGCAAAATGATAAAGAAAGTGATAGCAAAACAATCAAAGTATTTCAAAGGCATTTGAGGCAGTGGGGCAGAAAGATTTCTTGTTCCCATCCAAATGGATTAAGATAGGAAAGAGATGGTGATAACTTGTCTGTGTTCTGGGAAGCACATGCCATACCCATGGTCCTTCAAGATACAGTTTTGATGAACCTTGAAAATGCCCTTGTTCAGTGGGAGATGGAGAAGTAGCCCTTGGCTTCACCTCCAAGTGCCTTTTGTTGCACGGGCCAAGAACAAGAACGCTTGAATTTTAATCTCTTGATGAAATGAAGTCCATCCATTTTACATTTGTGGTTTTAAATATGGAGTGATCTGAAGTGGCATTGGCTTGTTATTCATAAATGCTGTGCTGGACACTTACTTTGATTTCATTATAATACAGCTACCAGGAAAACAATTCCTGCTAGGTTTCCTCTCCCCAACTACTCTGGATCCCAGCAATTTTTTTTTTCAGATAAAATGAAGACCAATATGGTTTTTTCCTACATCCATTTCAGTACGTTACATTTTAAAAATTAATTAATCATACCTTTTTAATTGTATACTTTTCTGTTAAACAGGATATGTACAGTCACTGCTTAGCATGTCCAGTGAATTATAGCTTATTTGGGATCTATTTTAAATATAAAGATCATGAATAAAAAGCTAGTTAAATCATTTCCAAGTAAACAAAATTTAGTGTGTATGTTATCTAGCAAAATATATATATTTTTAAGTAATAAGAGGAAATGACTTGAAACTGCCATCATCTTTTACAATAAATGCTGTTTTTCTTGAAGGCTGTCATACAATAAAGTTAAGTATTTAAATTGAAATATCACTGTTAATTGATGGAGTCTTCTGATACTGCTTAAGAGTTTTGATTTTAAGGAAGAATCTGTGAGCGTGAAATAAATAGATTTAAGAGGTAGATATACTGCTATTATTTCATAATTATATAGATATAAAAATATATGTATACATGGCATAATATAAAAAATATTTGTATAATGCATATGGTATCCTATATAATATAGAATGTATAACAAAATATATAGCACAGTATAATGTTAAATGGTAGATCATATAATTAACTATAAATTACCATCTAGTTAATACTATATAATAACAGTCTTGGAATATTTTGAGAGTGTGTTAGTAAAACTAAGCCATGACAAGAGCCTACCATAGTAATAATTATATGTAGAGTCATCTGTGTTGCTTAATTATCAAGTAGAAAATACTAATGAAATGGTATCTTTCATTAAAGGAGAAAGAAATGTACACTGACTGATTTTAGGAGTCCTTAGCATTTCAGAGTGCCAGGAGCTCTTGACTTCATACTAAACATCTATGCTGGCTGAAAGGTAAATAGCTTTGAATATTTACCCCTTTGTGTTTTATAAAAGGAATAAATGGCCTAAAAGTAGTGAACTTCCCCAAGTCATTTCCTTAGCAACTTTTTCTATGGGTTAGAAATATATGAGCTCCAAAGCCAGGTGCTCTCCTTATAAATAATTCTCTTCACTTTCAGAAATAATAGAGAGTAAACGTGCCAGAGTACTGGTATTCAAAGTAGCTACCACCTAACACTAAAACAGTACTTTACTCCATTTTCACGTTGCTGTTTCCTGGGAAAGCAAAGTGCTTTTGTGTGTGACCCGTACCAAGATGCAGCACATCATGCGCTCAAGGAAAGTCCTGATGCGAATGAGCTAAACAATTTCACTTCCCCCAGACCTGTTTGCTCCAAGTCATAGAACAGCTGACATGAGTTGAAAAATGAACACCTTAATGAGTTGATCGAGTTCAGTGTACCCAAAAGGCTGTGTGTGAGTTGCAGTACCAGAAAGTTCGTCTGCATCTCAGCCCTGCGGAGCTTGCGATGTGGCTTGTCACGGAGTTTCTTTTAGCTTCTGTGATTGCTCGCTCCACATGCTGCCATTTACAGTACACGGTATACAGTAAATCTATTTTTTGTCAAGATGGGCTGGGTTTTCACAGCTCTGCACATGACATCCAGTCACTCTTCTTGGCTCTTAATGCTTAACATGGTGTAGTCTTGATTTTTGGCTGATTGCCTCCAATATGTTCAATTTTGGATGATTTTTAGTTAGGTTTGTGAAATGATGCCCTAGAAATGTGAAAAATGTATAGGTTTCCTTAAAGGGCTTGCAGGCATCAGTCTGTTTCTTTGGGCATCATTTTGGAGCTGTAATATTTTCTCAAGCATTTGTGACGTGCCCTCAGTGGGCATTGGAGAGCGTTCAGGAGGCAGATAAAAGGAGGCTGAGGAAACATGAGCGGCTGTCTCTGGGGAGTGGAATTAGGAGTTGAAGTGGGTAGACGCTCACTTTTCATGATGCAGTTTATCTGTTTGCACCCTTTTTCTTTTAACCTAGTAAGTGTCTCATTTTGACAATTAAAAAGTTTAATTAAGAGAAAGGAATAAATATTTCCAATGCTATTGTCATTGTTAAACTCACCTTCTGCCTGGTCACTCATGTTTTTATAGCACTAAGTTCTATAAACACAAATCCCAGTGAATTATACTGTGTCTCTTCCTGAGCTTTAACTGGCCAATCTCATTTCTCAACAGTTTTGCTATTTCCACATGGACATTGTGTTTTTAGTTCCCACCTCCCATCCCCATGGTTTCCTTCAACTGCAGGACTACTTCTTTCTGATATGTCAAATGTGTTATCTTTGCATTATTGATGAGGTTTGGGGTTATCTGAATTGCCCAGGATAATGTTGCAGGAAGCACTCCTGACCAAATGCCTTCTAGAACTTACTTGACAGAAGCTTAGGTCAGTTGGTTATGAATCTGCATTATCGAGGCTACCATGTCACTAAATAAAGTAACCAGTAGCTTAGTCAAAGATGAAATATGAGTGGGAACCCCAACTGATTTATAGAAAATTTTATGTTTTAATTTTTTTTTAATATTGAAAACTATCACATATAAAAACTGTCTGCAAGAAACCAGAGAATAAGCATGAAATTCAGTATTTAATACTGGATCTCTTTTCTCCACCATGTTTCCATTTTCATTTGATTTGTATTTGAATATTGGTTAGGAAAGTGTGCATACAAATGCAGTTTCTCTTTTCCTTTTCCTGAGTCATATGATGTTAACAGATAAATATATAGATCCAAGTAATAAGAAGAGGATGCTGATACATGTGGCAAAAGTTATATAAATTATGTACCCTAAGTTGACTATTTTGAATGGACCTAAATAAAATAAATCCTCTAATTAAAAAAATAGATGGCTAATCATATTTCAATTTGAGGGGAGTTCTATGCCTAACCAGTTTACCATAGAAGGTGAAATGGAGTGGGCAGAGAAAGGGAAGGGACTCTGGGTTCCAGCCTTAACTGCCTTGGGGAATCTGCTAATCTCTTCACCTGAGTGATTAAGGGGTTGAACTGCGTGATATTTCATGTTCTTTCTAATTCTAAATTCTACAAGAAAATCAGCCTTCCACAGCTGGAGGCTCTCTGCCTCTCACTACACAGTGCCTAACACAGTGGCGCTTAATAAATGTGCATCAGAAGAGTAAACGAAGGACAAGGTAACGAGAGAATGAACCTCAACTACACTGTAAATAATAGATCCACAAGGTTATGAATGCCCCACTAAGAAGATTAGACAAAATCCCACCATGACAAACTCTTAGGCACAGTTGTATTGTCAGCATGTGCAAACACACACACACACACACACACACACACACACACACACACCCTTTGTGAGGATTCATCAAGACCTTTACCCTCAATGAAAATCTATAGGATGTGTGCTACAGACAGAAGTACAAACTGACTTGGAGATTTCTTTAAAACCGGTTAAACTCATAAAATTGTTTAGACCAATATATTTGTCAATCACTCAGTAACTGAAAGGTAGGAACTGTGGTTGTGAAGAGTTATATATGCAGCCATTCAATTAACCGAGTTCCCTGCATCTGAGAAAAACTGAGATCCAGACAAGTTTCACAGATCCTTCTCGGATCATCTGAATAGTTAATCTAGACTTTTAAATTGCAGAACTATGCTAGTAATTACAGCAATAAGCATTTTATTTGCATTTACCAAATATGTGCCAGGCATGATAGTAAGTGTTCTACATACATTTGCACTTAAGAGGTAGACACGGTGATTTAGGCCCACTTTACAGATGAGTGAACAGAGGCTTCACACTTACTCATTCAACAGATCTTTATTGAATGACTGCTATGTTACAGGATGTGTGCTGGGTGCTGAATTCATGGTGGTGAATTAAACAGTCTGAGAGAGATCTTGGTCAGGCCTGCCCTGTTCAGTCCCTCCTGGGCCAAGTCATGAAGAAGATAAATCAGTGCACAGGAACCTGAACCGTTCAGTCCTGGGTCATTGCAGTGCATCTGTGCATGCATGAAGGATAGTGGTTATTAGTTTACTTGTGAATACTGTAATGCAGAATAAAATTATACCTGAAATATGACGGTTAGATTCAAACATATGAGGTTAGATGCAAATACAAGGGGTGATTTTGACAGTGTTCCAGCATGACATGGCAAGGAATACAGGAGTGTTGATTAGTGTCTTTGCACAATGTGATGGTGGTGTCACCTCATTTAGCTTAACCACTACAACCCCTAGATTGTCTCATGAAGGAACTCGGAGAGATCCGAGAATCACACTCATCCAACTTGATGTTAACTCCTGTCCTTGTTTTTTTTCCAAGCCTGATGCAGTGAAGTGTAATTTGCACCAAATCTATGTGTCTGAGTGTTCTTCTCAATTCTCAAATCCAAGTTCCTGTTGAGCCAACCCATTCCCTGATCTCAGAGAGCTTACAGTCTTTTAGGGAAGATAGATGGTTAAAAACAGTCAACAAAACCAAAACCCTACAAAAGGCAAAACTAGTGATAGAAAGCAGAGGATAGGAAATAACTGTAAATGGGCACAAAGAAATCATCTGGAGTGATGGAAATGTTCTATATCCTGATGGTTGTGGTGGTCGTGAGACCCAATACATTTGTCAAAATGTACGAAGATGTACACTTAAAATTATTGAATTTTATTGTAAAGAAGTTATATTCCAGTAAAGCTGGCAAAACATTGCCACAAACTTTGTAATTTTAATATTATTTTAAATAAAAAATATTTCAGACTCATAATTTGTTACAATTTATATATACCTGTATGTCTATCTATATACATACAAATATACATGTATACAGTGTTAAACAAATATATATGACAAATAAAAATATGAGTATGTACATATACATGCATGTACATATTTTAAGACATTTCTAATTTGTTTTAAATTATATATAATTGTATGTACATATGTACATACATATGTATGTGTATGTACATATGTATATCATATTTTTTAAAGTGAAATGTAAAACTAGAATTTTGGAGGTCTTGAAGAAAGTCCTCCCTCAGATTTAATGTGAGAAATAAATCCAAAGTGTATTATTCTTAAGAATAGTCAAAAATTCCTTACACTTTTTTTCACTGAGTACTAAAATCATTTAGAGCAAGTTTACTAGACTGACATCTAAAACTGATGCGGGTCCAGCTGTCATAGTATATTACTTATTAAGTTATTTACATATAGTTAAGGAAAAAGCAAAAAAACCAATCAGACCATAATTATAAATTTTGATAAATACTTTGAAAGAGAAATATCAGAGTGCTAGGAAAAGTCAGGCAAAAGGAACTGATGATTTATTTTTTAAAAATAGCAAATTATTTTCAGTACTAATATCTACTGACTTAGTAAAAATAAGTTCTAAAAAGGAAAAAAAGTTATAAAGCAAGGGTTTAGAAGTAAACTAGTTTTCCCGTGTAAACTTCAGAAGGCTTGAGTGTTCTTAACTTGCTTATAGTTGACTTCCCATAAAGATGCTGCTCAGAATGGTTTTTTTTTTTTTTCTTGATAAGTTTCCTTTTTACTACATCTCTTTAACTGGTTATCTCCAGACCAGGAACAAACGGACCACTAAGGCTAATACTCATAATTGCACATATTTTTTGCTAGTATCTTTGTTTCTTTTTATAAAAGCAATCATGTCAGGTATTAAATTATGTTGAAAGAGTTTCCACATTTAACATAATGTGCTAATAACTATCACACACTTGCCTGAAAAGATGGTAAGGATATGAAGACTCTGGCCTCATTAGACAGAGACTATTACTGAGGAGGAGACAAGTGCCAATGTCTCATTAAAGGGTTACATACTGTGAAACAGAACAAGGTAATACTGTGTGATTTTTATATAGAAAAACACTATAGGGTAAAAACATTGACATGTTCAGTTAAAAATAATCCTTCAAAAGGCCAAAGTTAACAGTTAAAACCATTTTTTTATCTAGAAATTGGCAAAAGGTTTATCTAAAATGTTTATATTTTTGCCACTCCATAAATCAAAATTAGTTTTCCATTAAAAAAATTGGATCAGAGATGATGATCTTCTTGCCAATTTTTAGCTAAATGCAAATGGAAACATCTGAGATTTTAAACTGAAAACTGAAGTTTATAGATATATGGTAAAACTACTGCCTGTGAATGTTACATTGTGAGATCTAAGTAGCGTATGAGGTTATGAATTAACAATAATTTCAGATACATTAATTTCTTTATGCTAAACTTATAAACACAGAAGTAAAGCCCTAGATTTGTTATTAATGTGTTTATTATATTATTTATGCCCTTTAATCTTGATGGAATGATAGTATAACTTCTACCTGTTCTTCAAGTTTCAACTCAAAACTTTTTCCAGACTCCCAAAACAAGGCCAGGTGCTGGTTATCTGCTCTTCATAGCACCATGTGTCTTCCCTTTGTAGGTCTTGAATTTTTACCTGCCCTTGTGTTACCATTTGGTGAAAAAGCCTGTAAGCTACACAAGAGATCACGTGTGATTTTTACTCATCATTTCATCCCTAGCCCCTAATACAGCGCCCAGTGCCTAGTGGACATTTAACAAACATTTATTAAATGAATTAAATCTGATTGCCCCAGAGTGATTTCTATGACTTTTTTTTCAAAATATGACCATTGATTTATTAATCACTCTATCAACATTAGGTTTTCTCTTCTGTATTTCCCAAGTGTTATCTGCTTTAAATGTCCCAAACCAGCAAATTGCACCTTGTGCCTCAGGCTACTGTTTTGTTTCTCCCTCCTCTGCTTTCCACGCTCTTTCCCCAGCCTGTGAATGTGACCGTGGACAAGGAAGCGCTGAGGTATTAGCCCTTCTGCCCCTATTACAGTGCATGGCGTTATTTCCACCTGGACTCCACTATCAGAATCCTCTCTCCTACCTCTAGCGAAGGTGCCAAAATTTCTGGAAGAGAAAATACAGCTCTTCCTCCCCAAAACAATTTTGAGATTTTGGAATTCTAACGACATGGCAGAGCATTATATGAAATGTTTTTGTTTTTTGAGAAACTCTGTACTTTTAAAATGAAGTAGCTTCAGATCACCCTGATCAAGATTTACTAAGGTCTATGCAAGCTGCAAGTGACTTTCAGAATATAGATGATCTTCGGGCTCTAATGAATTGGTCCCAGAATTCTACTGACATCCTTTCAGTTAAAACCATTAAGTCAGAAGATGCAGTGTGTATTTATGCGACAGGGCGTAACCAGACTGCGGATGTATAAAATATATAACCAGGTACTAGTACTTTGATGGTCAAATCACATTTGATGACGTGGAAAGTCAATAAACATACAAGAGATTATTGGCAACAGTGTAACAACAGTTAGATTCTGCTCTTTTCCCCTGGGACAGAAACAGAACACTAACGTGGAAACCAAAATATAGCTTTACCTTGGGTCATAAAGACAAAGACAGCAATAGAAAAGATTCATTCTTGATGATCGATTTCATTTACCCCATGTGGTCCATTGTGGGAAAAGGAATGATTTTTACCAAAAGACAAACTTTGAACAAATGAGCTCATTTCCATCATGTTGACAAGTCTTAAGTCATGAGATATGCTGAAATACGCATCCCAAAGCTCCATTATAGAATCATTAAGCTGATTTCTTCATCAAAATATATATTTTTTTCTTTTTAAATTTTAAAGGAGAAGACAGGTGGTTAAAGACTAATGCATTTTAAAAGAACTGATGGGATCTAGCCAGCTCCCTCCTTGTCACACAACTCTTTGAATGATTAGGGGTACTGACTGCCAAATGTGTTTAAAAACTCATTTGAAATGAAGAAAAGACTCAGAAATAAACAAAAAGGGGAGGGAGGAAGGGGACATTTTAATTTTACATTTTTTTCTTGCTTTATTTTAAGAGGAGAAACTGTTCTTTTATTAAAAAATGGCAAAATTGTATTGAGATAAGTTGAACACTTACATTTTAGTTCTAAAATCTGAAGAAATTTTTAGCTGTCACTATTGACCCACAGATATGAAGTTAGCAGGAGAGTCAGTGATGTGATTTTAACATTTTAGTATTATAAAACTGCTTTCTTACAGATTTCTACTTAGATGTCTGCAAAAGCAATAGCCCTGTAATTAAAGTATGCAAATAAAGTATGATAACACTGAAGTATCAAGCAAACAATACCTTTATATGCTTACATGTATAAATTACATGCATCAAATATGTCTGATTTGAAATGCAGAATATAAACATGCCAGTGTAAAGTTGCGTTTACATGTATATATATATATAAAGCACATAATATATATGTTATAGATGTGTGTGGAAACACATAGTTTAAAAGTCACATGTGTCTTTACCAGTATTTCTACTGTCTATTCAATAACTGTCCCTCCAGCCCAGAAGAAAAAGAACTATTTTCAAGACAAGCTAGAAAATATTTGAAAATGGATGTAATCCTGAGTTTTCCAACAAGGTAGAAGAAATGTTGATAGTATGTAAAGGGTATTTTAGAATGTACTTGAATATTTATTATTGCTGTAAGTGTAGGGAGACACATGCCCATGGGTTGGGGTCAAGAACATTCTTAGTGTCCCAGTGCATAGGACCCATATCTGTCGTGGTCCATTTGAACTGTGGCACTCCTTAAAAAATAAAGGACATGCTCTGTAATTACCAGTCTGCCTGGGCATGCACATAAAGAGAGCTGACAAATGATAAAGGAAATTGGAAAGGTTGAGAGGATGAAGTCAATAATAGATTTATCTCCAGACATTTAGCACTTGAAGTGCATCTGTTATACAATATGTAGACATATTTTACAGCAAATTTGGAGATACTGTGAGCCCACTGGGAAGGGACAATATCTAATTTTATATTCTATATAATTCTGAGCATAACTTTGGTGCTTAATCAGTAAGAGGAGGAGGTACCCCCCTGTGCTTACAAAAGGAGAAATTCATGAAAAGGATATGGGGACATAACCTGGGGTTCTGCATGCCGTAGCAGTGTGGAAGAATGGGGCAAAATAAGAGCAAAGCCAAATGCGAACTAAGAGAACTATATTTTATGTACAACATGAGAAGATGGTAGTCTGAAGTTTTTTCAATCATTAAAAGGCAAAATTTCTATTTTTTGCCAAACTCAAAAAAAGTTATTGCAAGTTCTTATTCTAAAAGAGTACAAAAGTTCAGTAATAAATTGAAAACAATTTTTAACTAGCTTTCATTGTAATGCATTTAGGAAACAATTTCATGCCTGCTTGAACATTATTTTCCCCCAAAGAATTTGTCTTGTTCTTTCAAAAAATTTATTTTACTTCATGAATTCTGTAAATACTATTAATCATAGATATTGTAAAGTATTGGCTTTTATATTTCTAGTATTTAAAATAATATAGCCTCATTTATAATATGAGTGGAAAAGAAACAAATTATGCCTATTTATTTATGTAAATGTGATATGTATGTATAATTGAGAAATTTCTGTTTTACTATTCATGTTTTTCTCTTCACCTATCTGTTTTCTTTCCTCTGCCATGCATGTATGGAAAAACACACATGTCTTAAGGCTTTAATTTTGCTTAATTTTGTGTAAATTTGTCCAGTGTAGTTAAAAATCATGAGAAAAGATAATATTTTAAATAGTATTTTAAAATATTCTTGCATCATGGCTTACTGCCTAAGAAAGGAAGAAATACGCTTTGACCCTGTTGTTACTTCTTCTATAGTACATGATGCTAAATCAGTCAATTTGGCTAAAATATGTTTACCCAAAGGAATTACTTATGGCCTTTTAACTGAAACAGGCAGTTGGCTTTTGCCCTGCCATCTCCACATACACTTAATTTTGTAGCCACTGTGTGAATTTCTAAAGTCTCTGTTTTAGTTTTCAATTAAGATGAATTATGTCCCTTAGTTGTTGGAGAAGGTTATTTGACCAGTATGAAGAGGGCTTGGCACCCAGATCCTTGCTGTGGGAGGGTTTTCTGCTGTTACTGAGAAGCCAATTGCTTAGCAGTAAGTGGTGTGATACCATTCTTTCCCCAAACCATAGTACAGTGTTCTGTCTTGAGAGTTCATAGGTATACCTTTTTTAAGGCATTTCACATCAGAATGATCTGTCTTAGATGGAGAGTAACTCCAAGATGGAATGTGGCTAGACATAGCTTATAGTCTTGTCACTTACCTTACTGACTGTAGCTCACGTATATTAAAAGTTTCTGGTAAGAAACATGACAAACTTCTCACAGTCTGATGCATCGATTTAAACAGATTTACCAAACTTGTTATTACGTATTTTTAGTGCTTTCTTACAGTTATATCAATTCATTTGCTTCCCCCCACTTCCTTCTTTTGAAAAATCAAATATACAGACACTGGTCATGGCATAAATAACAAAGAAGAAGCTTAGGAACAATTTTAACATCTAAGATTTCCACTCTTAAAAAACTGAATTTTTTTCTGATTTTAATATTTAAAGTAGGTATCATGATCTAGATCTTGGTTAAAATACATAGTTTCTTTTAAGAGAATTTTTTTAAAAAAGGAAAACCAGATTCTGGCATTATCTCAGCAGAGCTTAAGCTAACATCCAGGACAAAATACAGAAAACAGGAAGAGTTGTTGATTCTTTTTTCTGAAGACACACTGTAGCATCCCCTTTGGAACTTTTATGCTGATAAAATCCAGTTACATTACTGGACAGTTGCCTGAAAGAGGAGATGTACAACAGTGTCTTAAAGGAACCGTTTTCTAATCAACTCAAGGTCATTCTCTCTTACATTAAGAAGGGATTCAGGACAACAGTTCTACCATAGCTTAACTGTATTTTATTTCAGCTTTGAATCGTTATGTGGATCAGAGCATCCTTAGAACTCACAACGCAAACTCTGACTACACTCTTGATTAGTTCCTTCCAATCAAGTAAAATAATTCCTAAAAATCCTCAGTAAATCAATCTTTGAAAATAGTGAGGAAAACATAATATACAGTTAAATGTACTATTAAGAAAATACAATAACCAACGGGACCCTCTTATAAGTCTTTTAAAACAGATAGACGTTTAACCTTGCTTTTTAAGAAATGTACATGATTTAAGAGACTAAACATCAAGAACAGAGCAGTGAATTAAAGAAGATATAACATTCAATTGTGTACTGGATACCAGCTATATTTTGCAGCTGTATAGTATTATTTTTAAATAAAATATGAGGGAAAAGAGCCAAATACAACTTTCTGAAAGAAATAAAGAGAGAACAGAATACAAGTTCAATAAGCTGAGATTTTAGTGTGTTTGACATAAAATGAAAATGCACAACTGTGATTTGGAGAACAGTTAGGCAAGATTATTATGTGCTCCTGGATATTCAGAAAACTGTGTCCAGATCCATTTTATGTTATAGTTCCCCGAAGTCCTGTGTGTGCCTTCTTATGTGAACATGAAGAATTCTGAACTAGACACTGTGGATGCACCAAGAGAGAATGCATTTGGAATTCTTTTATAAACAAAATTTCAGTAAGAAAAAGAAGCAATGTGAATTTTTGTTTTGAAATTTTGCAAGTAGATAAGGAAGAATGAGCCAAAATAGTCACTTCCAGCCTTTTTCATTGATCAGTTTATGGTTTCAAATAAAAATACTCCTTTAGAGTTTTAAAATGAGAAAAATATGTATATAAGAGTATATATATATATTTCTTTTCTGCCTGTTTCCAATATTAGATATTACAAAATTGTTTGAAACACTGCTTCTTCTAGGAATGGCTTCTACTCCTTTCATGAGTAAATATGGATTTACAGGAATTTTCTCTGACCTTTATAAAATGTTATAGTAGATTATATTACAGTGTTTTATTCTTCTATATACAATATGAAGGTCACTTATGTTGCATAATGAGTGAGGGCTCTATTTTACTAATGTTTTCCATATCACATTTCCAAACGGATCTCCAGCTTTATCCTTATGGTCTGGAAGTCGTTGGGTGGACCAATTTATTGTCTAGGGTTAAATGAAAACAATTCTAAGAAAAAGCTGCAGCTGAGGAAAACGAGGATTAAAAGAACAATTTAATTTTAACATTAAAAAAATCAGGTATTTGGTTTCCTTTCCCTTTCTTTAATGTATATTTGACTATGTGAACTTTTCATAATTGTTTTCCAATTTGATTATCAAAAAAGCTCATGCCTTTGCTATTTTGGGTATGCTAAAGTATTCTGTAGTGCCTTTTTCTGGGTTCACACTCTTTTTCTTGCTTCTAATAAATCCCTAACCAGCACTTTTTCTTTCCACTCCGTGTATTTTCTTCATTCTTTCTAGTTGCTGTTTTTGATCCCTCTTCCCTCATTTGGAAGCTTTCTTTGATACTTCAGACTCTAGATAAGTCAAAGAGGACCTCCATGGCTGCATGGTCCATTCAAGACCAGACATGCTAAGTGATATGGCTGCATTTCTTAGCAGATAATACTCTGTTTTTTCACATACTTCATTGTATCACCTGCCCCCAAAAAACCGAAATAGGGATTTCTTCTCGAAAGGAATAATAAATTTACACATGCTAAAAATTAAATTTCATAAGAGGAGCTTTTTATTGATGGTGTGGTAAGTCATTACAGTGCGGATCCTTCACCGGTCCAATGAGAAAAGAATGAATCTTTTCCCAATACAGCAACCTCCTTGTGGGTGGGATTAGGAAGTCGGGTATCCTTTGGAACACACGGGGAAAGTACATGTTGCAAAATTCTTTGAGGCTTTTGACTTTAGTGCCCCAAATTTGTCAGAAATCAGAAAATTTTCTTCTATTTTTTTATTTTGGTCGTTCTTTTTCTAATCAGGAACCAAGGATGACAAAAGCATGAAGTCAGACTCTGAGGGGGCATCAACCTTAGTAAATCATTCATATGCACACATACAAGGGTATTTAAACATATATATCACACGATGTAGAATCTTCACAGGAAAAAGAGGAGGCTTGGGCAATTTGGAAAGCTGCCACAGAAAAAAAATCTGGCCTTGGGTGTCTAAGGCAGTTGCCACCAGAGGGCGATTATTGTAACAAAGCTTCAGTCTACGCAATTGCTTTTTTTTTTGTCCTAGTTGTCCAGTTAACAAAAATGTAACATACTCACAATGGAACCTTAAACTTTATGCAGGATAACTCTGAGAGTTCATTTTCGATTTCAAAAAGGAAGTAATCATTGTTGATAGTGAATAAAGAAGGAAAGTGAAATTTCTCGATGGAAGATTTGCTAGTAGATTTTTATACGACAAATTGAAAGAAGAAAGTTGTGCCTTATTAGATGATTGAAACTCCAATGTACTTCACCCCAAAGAGATATTCATTTACTCTGTTTTACTCCTTTGTTTTCCTTAGGAGTGACAGAGTAAGTTGATGCATATTGCCAGGGGGTTTTGAAGCCATTAATTTTTAAAGGACTTTTTTCTTCTCCTTGCCAAGAGGCATCTTAGTGAGATATTTTGGACTTGGCCCTAAACATCCTTTATAGTTTTGTATACATTTTATCTTGGTCTGAACGTCAGACTATATAAGTATAGAGTGATGCATTTAATAGCATGAAATGTAACATAATGCAAGCTTTAATACCTGGAATACAGTAAACCAGTAGCTCTGAGTTATATTACCCGTCGTAAACTTCTTTAACCTGTGGCTCATTTTCAAAATAATAAACGTAACTATTCCATAAAAATATCTCAACACAGAAGAGCCAGAAAAGTGAAGGACATGAACAGATGGTACATCAATCTTCTGCATTTATACAATTTGTTTTTTAATGCAAATAGTGTGGGTTGCCTGCTCATGCCTTGGATATTTGTTCCAAAGATGAGCACATTTTCTTATCTTTCTGGATCAATGTGACATTTGCAGTTATCATAAAGTGGGAGCCCATTTAATGATGTTAATGCTTCCTTAATGTAAAAATAAAATCACCTTCTTTATAAAAACGAACAGACTAAAAGTCCCAAAGAGACCATTGAAATCTGTGACATTTGCAGTTACTGGTAACTGGATTGCTTGATTATACACAGGTAAAAAAAAAAACCTTAAAAGCATTGTTTATGATCGTTAATCAGGGCATTAAATGTGAATTCTAGATTCCCTTATGAGCAAGAGAGTAAACAAGAAACTATTTGGATAAAGAAACCAGCAAGTTAGGCTTTTTCAAAAGAGTTACCACAGTTAAATGTTAAATAAGCCTCTCTAAATTTTAAGAGAGCTTGCACATTTGTACTCTTTGTGGATCCTTAAAAATAAACGATAGTATTTCTGAGATGTAATGCTTTTCTAAAACAGAAAACACTTAAAAATAGTAAAGCGATTTAGGTAGTAATAGTAAAACATTGTAGGTGTGGTATTGATTTTTTTTAATCTTAATTCACAGAATGATACCAGTATATAGCCACCCCCCTCCTCCATATATTTCAAGCTTCGTGGAGAAAAGCCATTTATAGAAGTGAAGAGTGATGTTTCTAAGTCTTATTCAGTTCCATCAGTAGAACCCCCTTGGCTACCTCATGGGGAGCCTGCTTTGGGAATTCGTTTCTTTTTCCTGTGTATTGTTGTGTCTGTTTTCGATGTTTCATACACATGCCCAGAGGCCGTCTGGCAGCCTATACACTTTTTAAAGCCAATTTGAAAAAGCAAATCATTTTCCTTCCTGCTAAGACAGCTGGCTGTTGCATACAGCGTTTTCCACTAGAAATGAGTTATGGTCACTAACTAATTCCAGAAGGTCCAAAGACTTGGCATTTGATGAGAGCAAATTTTGATCACTATCAAATTGGCATCAACTCCAATAATGGGCTAACCTATGAAATGCAGAGCACAGGAGTGTCCTGTAAGTAACCTCAGCCACTCTGTGTAGCTTCCTAAAAAGCTTATGGAGATAAAACAACGACAACCCCACCTCAGGGACGTTCTCTAAAACAAGTGGAGGTAAGTCCTGAGTGTTTGCAACTTTTATAGATCTCATTTCATGTGGAATCAACTGGCTTCCCTGGTGGGTGGGGCCGTGTTGACAGAGGCTATCTATATATTTGAAATAGATCACACACCCAGTTCAATAAATAGAGCAGATGGAGTGAGACAAAGTTAAATCTGAGAAACAGGACCTTTATTGCAGCAATGAAATATTTTTCAGACTCAGGTCTATGTGCCCAGGATTTAAATGAAATCATGGTGTCTTGAAATAATTGAATCATATTTTGAAAAGAAAATAAACATGCTAGATGGGACTTCAGTCTCTCAGGAAGGCTGTTCATCCATTCACTAATTCAATCACCTATTTACTAACAAATATTTAACACCCGTTTTGCAAGCCAGGTACACACACAATGACAGGCATTAAGGATGCAGCAATAAATAAGATGGACACACGTTCTATCTTTCCAGAACTTGTAGTCCATCAGGGAAGAAATATGAGGCCAGTAATTATAATAAATGATAATAAAGATAGTGGTAGAGGATATATAGGGTATTTATGGAGGCATAGAGTATGGGGATGTAATCTAACCTAGAAGTCACGGATGAAAGGAAAGAAAAGAGTGTTCTAGAAGAGGGAGTGGTAAGGCTAAAGGCTTGGTGTAAATGGTGGTATATTGGAGGAACTAAAACGTGACAATCACAGCAGAAGGGGTGGAAAACTAATCACCTGGATTGGCTGAAAAGATCTGGGAAAGACCATATAATTCTTGGCATGTCAAAACAGAAGTTTAGTTGGTACTTCTTTACTTTCTGTAGCTAAAGAGTGTTTCAGAATTTCATACATTGCTACAGAACTGGTTAAAGCCATATTTGTCTTCACATACTCATAAACCCTTTCACAGTTCCAACCTAGTGACTGGCAAATAGTAGCTGTTCAATAAACTGTTGTAAAATAGAATCCAGAGGATGTATTTGTATTATTACTGGTTTACCAAGTTACCACAAACTTAGTGGCTCAAAACAACAGAAATTTATTATCTCACCATTCTGGTCGTTGTAAGCCTGAAATCAGTCCAACTCAAGATGTTGGTAGGGCTATACTCATTCAGAGCTTCTAGGGGAGAATTCAGTCCTTGTTTCTTCCAGCTTCTGGTGCCTCCTGGCATTCCTTGGTTTGTGGTTGCCTCACTCTATTCTCTGTCTCTCTCTTTACGTTGCCATCTCCTTTGTGTGTATCTGTCTAATCTCCCCCTGCTTCTCTCTCTCTTTTTTTTTATTATCTAAACTTTATTTTTAATTAAAAAAATTTTTTTATTGGAGTATAATTGCTTTACAATGTTTTGTTCGTTTCTGCTGTATAGTGAAGTGAGTCAGCTATATGTATACATATATTGCCCCCTCTAGGACCTCTCCCGCTCCATCCCACCCATCTAGGTCGTCACAGAGCACCGAGCTGAGCTTCCTGTGCTTTATAGCATGTTCCCACTAGCTATCTCTTTTACACATGGTAGTGTATATATGTTATTCCTAATCTCCCAATTCGTCCCATCCTCTCCTTCCCACCCTGTGTCCACATGTCTGTTCTCTACGTCCGCGTCTCTATTCCTGCCCTGCAAATAGGTTCATCTATACCATTTTTTTTTTAATAAGAACAATTGTGGTAGCATTTAGGGTCCACCCTGATTATCCAGGATAACCTTCCATCTCAAGGTTCTTAACTGTCCCATCTGCAAAGACTGACATATATGGTAACAGTTGAAGGCTCCAGGGATTAGGATCTGATATCTTTAAAGAGGGGGTATGTTTCAGTCTACCCAGTACTTATTCACATTTCTCATATTTAGGACTTCAGTGTTGAGAAAAAGGGTGGATAGTCCTACATTCAACTATTCTAGGATTTAAGTCAAATGCCAGTGTGGAAAGAACCATGCACCGTTGGTCTGGATATGACTATAGAACTCTGGCCCTTCTGTGCTGTAAGGGCCATGTGGGCATGAGAAAGGTCTCTAAGAACAAGTGATCACAAAGATGCTTTGAGTAATTTAGGGCTTACTTGTAGAGGCTAAGTGGATTATAAGAAATATGAGGGCAAGGCCAATGTCATTTTGTGGTTTCCATATGGATTAAGTCTGAAGGAGTCTTCTCTGTGATCACTGGCAGGTCCTTTCACAGTTCTACTGAGATGAGTTAAAACTTCCAAAGTAGGATCTTCATTTAACTTGAACTATACACCCAATGCTGGGAGTTTTGTTATTATTATTATTAAAAACAAACCAAAAAAAAACTATCCAAGATAAATTCTGTCTATATGCCAGATGATTTCTTAGGTTCCAGTTCACAATTACTAGATTTCTTAGAAGAGGTTCCACTCTAGAAATAAATCAACTAAAATAAGTTATAGGTATTCTCTGGTATAGCATTATATCATCCAAATTACATCAGTATCCTTGGGGTCAGTCCTAGCCCAGAACGTAGTAGAAGGGGAATCCAGAAATGCGTTGGGCACTTTACATGTGCCGTAATACTCAGTTCTCACAACAACTCAGTGAAATAATATTATCCCCGTTTAACAAATAATAAATCATGGCTCAAGAAGTACAATATATTTATGAAGTCATACAGCTAATTTGGAGTGGATCTGTGATTAGGATTCAAATCAGCCTGACCCCCACCCTGATGATTATTTCATCATACCAATCTTACTGCTCAGAAGCAGGACTGGAGGTTAAATGTCCTTGGATCCAGTTTGGGGTTTTGCCATTATGCCATGCATGACAATCAATGCTCAGAGGAGGCCATTTCAAGATAAATAGGAGAACATGTCATCTTACCACTACATTTAAGGAGTCCATTGCCTTAAGACAGAGTATAGTTCAAAAAAATAATTTTGAGTAAAGTGTAGCTAAACTAGTGGGTCACAGGGTCATAAACATCAAGAAAATGATCTTCATGGAGTCTTGCTCACTTTTGAGGCTGCTGTCATGAAGGACGGCCACCACCTTATTCCAGATATCCTTGGGGACATTGATAAAGACAACTATCTTTCTGATGAGATGACAACTATCCTTCTCTTGTTTCAGATGAGAGATGAAAAATTTGAACTATGTTTGTTTCTTCTAAGTTTAATGATATGACTTACTAATATTAGCAGAGCTCTGAGAACATATTTTTCTGATTTATATGGCTTTTACATGAGTCAGAAGCACAGCTACATATAGCAAATTTTCTTATTAAGTCATGGTAGAGTAAGCGTTCTGGGTATGCCAACGACATGGCTACTGCCTTCTCTTCAATAGTCTTTGGCATCCTAAGGATGTCACACGGTTTCTTCCTACAGCGAAGGACAGATTCATGCTGTTACTTTTTTTTTTTGAGAAATCTTGGTTGAAAGCACCAACAGTGATACAACTTGGTTCATTTTGTCATTTTTTACTCCCTTGAATTACTACATAAATATTAATAGCTAAACACATTGCAAACAGGTGGAGCTCATTCTGTCTCTGGAGCGCTGCCACCGTTATGTGATATCTCAGATGGGTGACGAGATTTTCCATGTGGGGAGGGCGGTCTGTCATTCCATGCCAACCCCATTGGACACACCCTTGGCTTGGAGTTCTTTATTTCCTGTGATATCTCTATGACAGCCTTCTTGGTCTTTTAACAGTTCATTCAGTAGAGTGGGAAGGAGTAACACACTCCATTTAAAATCCACATTCACTCCACTGTATATCTGGTTACTTTTTTTCAAAGAGTGGCTGTTACTGATAAGAACATGGAAGAGAGCCCCCAATATTTAAAGGTACACATCAGCTATGCATGAAATATTTTTGCCACACATCTACATTTGTGTATGCTTGATGAACTTTTCAAATGAAGGGAGACACAGATTTATTATGGTAGATAATATTATGATAAAGTCCCCCTTTTATCCCCTGATTTGCAGATACAAAGCTTAACCTATATATTTCTGCAAAGTAAAAATGTATTATTACAGTCATCAATACATAAGTGGCATGACTGTTTTCAAAGGCCTTAGCCATGTAGGCATATTTGTCTACCTTTTTATGCTGAATTGTTTTCTTTATGTATGTTTACCTTCAATGTACAGACATATTTCAAAATAAAATTCAGAAATCTGGGTGGACATAATGCTAGCCATAGTGACTAGAATAGTCTTCCTCTGTCAGTTAAATAATTCACCTAAATAGACTTGTTTTCAATAGGAAGCAAGCACATTCAGAATTGTCCTGGAATATGTTGAATATATGTGATTGTGTGTGATTCATTAGATTAGAAAATGTATGAGGCTCAGTGTACTTGAATTTCTCAACTGGTTTACAACAGATCCATTAACACATTTTGTTATAAACATTTAAAAAACTGATTTATAAGCCCAAATGGCCCATCTTCAAAACCTTATGCATTACAGAAGTTTCTGATTTACCCCTGCAGTTAGAAAAAATTAAATTCTATAATTTCATGGAAGAGGTTTGATTTGGTCAAAATCATGAAGCAAAATTGTATTTTTATTGTTATATCATTGGTTATTTATCATATGTTAATTTAAAGCAAAATATTGAGGTAAAATCACATCTTTTATTTTTTCTATGAGGTAGCAGCATTAAACCTATTTGACATGAATACTTTTAGTGCCCATATAAAAATCTGCAGTAAAAAAGATCAGCCTTCTGGTAGGGTTGAAACAGTCTAGTCAGTTTTGATGATCCTCTTCCTTCTCTACTTTTAGCTTAGATTCAGCCCCTTTCCTCATTTTTCCCTACCTAACATGCATTGTCTTGGGCACAGGCACTCTCTTCAAGGTGGTTAACATACATAATTTATTTTACCTTGGGACAGAGCCCATCACTTCCACCAGTTTGTACAGGAACCTGTGACAATCCACTATAGGAATACATATACTTAAATAACTCAAGCTACTAATTGTGCAGAGAGATGGAAAATAAGTAATGGGAGGAGGGGGACATAACTTCCATTTTCATCAGCCTTCATGCATACAGACAGTTTTGATACAGAGAAGATGAGAAGCACCAATGCGACTCAGAGCTCACAACCTTAAGCACAGCCTTTTCCTCCAATTATTAGACAGGGGACTGTACCAGGGAACCCCAATTTCCCCCGCCCCATTTATTGATATCTCTTAAAAATTGAGATCTATATTTAAATTCAAAGACTTGGGTTGCCGTGATTATACATGAACTTAATATCTGAGAGATAACAGAGCTCGGAGAGGTACGACTTTATGAAATGCTTTACTTGATTGGAAAAAATAAAAAGACTAATGGAGAAGAATTGGGCAGTGTTCTACTATAGTAATTTGAAATTCCACCTCAAGTCTTTCCTATTTATCTATTCAAATATGAAAAACAATATACATAACTAATAAGAATAAACTATTAACCTGCTTGAACCAACAATTATTTTTTTGGAAACAAAGTTCTTAGATCAGTTTTTCTGTTGCTACTTACTTGCTTTCCCCTGTTTGCTTATGAGTTTGTAGGATATTGGAATGGTGTCCTATTTGTCTTTGACTCTTTAGTTTAGTACAAATCATAAAAATGCCTGCACTTATCACAGTATGATGTATGTGCGTGTATATAAGTATAGAAAGTGACATTTTAGACAATAAAATAAAATGCTCTATTGAGAGTTTTTGAATTTCATTTTTCAAGTACTACATTTCTAATTAATAACATTGATAAAATGTTGAACATTATTTCTACCATTAAAGGTTAAGGGGCCATGAATCAAGTGTAGTTGTTGACATTCTGTTAGGTACCGAGACTACACGGTTCTGGTAATGTTTTATATATTAACAATAAAGATTAAAGAAACGGGGAGGGAGGGCATAAAGAGGAAAAGTTTAGAAAGTCATATTATAATTTACCAAGATATGATTTTTGGCAGCTCTTGTTTTTCTCCCTGCCTTCCATACCATCACCAAAAAAAAAAGGATTTGGACATCTAGAAAACATCTAGGAAATGTCCTCGTTGTGGCAACAAATATTTGTAATTTCTTCTATTGAAAAACCTATTTGAAAATAATAAAGTTCAACACCAAAGAGATGTTAAGCATTCTGTGAGAGGAGTTCTGTAAAGAGATTTCATTTGTGGAATTTATGCAACACTGGCCAAATCTGCTTCATTGAATTTTATCAGCATTAATAAAGCATCAGAGATCTGTAAATACTCTGTCAGATATCCAGGTGTATTTTAATTTCCCTTAGTCTCATGAATACTGTTAAACCTGTCTGCTTCTAAACATAAGATGAACAAACTTACAGAACCATAATTTCTTATTTAATACATGCCTTGTAACCTCATGAGAACCTCTCTCAGAAGCAGTAGGTTTAACATGGTACTGGACCACTAGTCAGAGAGCCTGGGTTCCAGCCCTAATTCTACTGTTGGCTAGTTGATGACTCTCAATAAGTCATCTTTGGGGCCTCAGTTTCCTCATATGTATTATGAAGAAGGTATTGGCTGTAGTAAGATGGACTTGGATTCAAGTTCCAGGCCTGTCACTTACCACCGTGTAACCTTGGGCAAGCTACATATCTTCTGATTGCTTCAGTCTCCCCATTTTTTGGAAAATATGTACATCATGGGGATATTTCAATAATTAATTGAGGTAACACAGATAAGGAGTTACCATAGCACCTCACACATAGTAAGTACTGCAATTATTATCCATAAAGGTTCATTTAATGACAACTCTTAAGAATTAAAGTTTTGTTTTCTTGAGTTGTGGTTATCTCATCATTTTATTTTCCTCATAAGCTCAAAAAAGGTAAAGAAGTAAATATTATCCCTCACTTGTAGTAAGTGGTAGTATGTCCTTCTCTTCTACAGATTGATTTTGTTTTTACTGTGTACAAACCCCAAAAAGACTTTCTAAAGGAAAATAGAGCTTGGTCAGGGAAGTGTAAGGAGAACACTGAGTGAAGGGAAACCATGTTATAGAACAAATGACTGTTTGTCGGGTTGTCAGTAGCTCAGAGTGAACATGATGTTATCACCTAGTATTTACTACAGGAAATTTCATGGAAGTCTTGGGACATATTCCCATGATGCTCAAGGGTAGGTTGTAACAAGGTGAGCAGAAGCTACGTGACAACAGAATTTGGCTCTCTATAAACAAGAGCACCTTTAATGTCAGAGCTCACCCAGAAATGGAACGGACTATCTCAAGCATCAAATTACTCAGGGACACTGTAGTTCAGTGGTGAGAGATTTAAGACCAGATTCAAGCCTCACCAAAAAATTTGCTATTGAAGAAATTTTCGTTATATTTAAACCAACATTTGTTCTTCTATATTTTCTATTTCTTTACTTCAAGTTGTTCACATCTATTTTCTAAATTAACCAGTTGATAGTTCTTTGTGCCGCCGTTAATGAGGTTCTAATTCCTGAATCTAATAAGCAAACCTTCATTCCTTATACATGTTACTGCTGGTTTTCAGTGGGTACTCAATAAATGTTATAATCATGACCCTATCTCTTAAGCCTAAGACTTTGATATAATTGATTTTTTTCTCTTGAAACTTTTTCTTTGGTTTCCACAAATCCGTTTGAGAAGTCCAGATTTAAAACATCTCACCCAAACATTTTTTGGCTGTTTTTAGGTTCTTTTGTGGGATTTTCTTTCCCTCAACCTTGAAATATGGGAGGACACAACACTTAACTCCTCTTTTCTCCTTGAGTAAACTCATCGCATTCAAACTAGAGTACTTAGAGATAATGAAACCCTAATAACCTAATTCTCCATTCCATGTAATATCTTAACTTTTGTCCTATGCATTTGGAATGGTACCAGCTATGTACTGTCCTTAGGAGAATTAAAAAAGTGGTCACTCATATCATTTTCTGTAAGACTTATTTCCCTCTTAGAACTCAGGTTGAGAAAGTCATTTCTGCAAAGCCTGGTCCAGGATGCCCAAGAGCTATGTTTCCAACATCTTACCAGCCATCAGCTGGACTGAGCAGGGACACTGTCATTTTCCCTTCAAACCTTTCTCTTCATTTTCAAATGCAGTGGTACACAACTGTCCAATCCCTTGCTCCGGAAGTTCAGGAGGAAACTGAGGTCTCTCCTCTCTAAAACTTGGAGTGATTACCTACTAAATATGTCTCAAATCAGTTGCCTTCTTTTTTCCATCCCACTGGCTCAGTTTAGCCTTTTATTACATTTTATTTGGACTATTATCAGAGGGAAGTAGCCCTATGTTTTCTATTCTTCCTGAATGAAATCTCATCTACCTACCACCATCATCTTCAGTCTATCCTTCAACGCTGTCCAAATGATCTCTTCTGGACATAAATAAAATCTTTTTGTTCATTTGGCTCCGTCTTGGCCCATCAGTTGGCATGGCACACAAGTTTTCTATCTTCTAGCCCAGGTTATCTTTTCCAATCCCCCAATACAATGTCTTCTCCTGTTGTGTTACTTGAAGTTCTTTGAATGCACAACACTTTTTTTTTAATCTTAGCTGTTACCTTTGCTATTACCTTTTCCTAATTACCATTCACCTCTTTACCTATCTGTGAACTTTACCCTTCCTTCATTATTCAAGTAAAGTTCATCATTCTCATTAAAACTCTTTAATCCCCCAGTTGGTTAGTAGCTAGTAGAGTGTCTGGAACATAGCAAATACTTAATAAGTGTTAAACTTTAAATGTATTATTATATATACCTGTTATTTTATTATTATGCTGTTGAAGGTGGGTTGCAGCCTCTGGATAACAGGTTGTACCAATAGAACTCTGAGTTCCTTCCAATCTAAGATCCTATGAGTCTATGATTTACCTTAAACTAAGTGTTTAGAAAATCTAAGATTAATCCCATTTCTTTTCTCCTTCGGTTTATATGACAACACTATATTAAGACATCAAAGATATTTCTCAATTGGTTAGGCTAGAATTCCTGGAATTAATATTGCAATCCTAAGTCTAAGACTACAATGTCACATTGACATTTCAAAAAATACATCTTGTAGCTCACTGGCACTTCAACAGAATTCTTTATTCATGAAGTTTCTTCATTTATTTTGTACTCAGTATAAGGCATATTTTATAGCACTTAAACATTAAATCACATTTCATTACTTCCCCCAAATTAGCCCTGAGACCTATTTTAAGTTTGAACAATTTCAGGTCACAAAAGTCTCACCTTACCTTATGGAGAAAGAAGCCCAGAAAAGAAAATCTCTATTTTTTTTTTTTTTAATCAAAATGAGTCCTTAAATCTCTATCTCACCATGGTGCTCTGTGTTTCTACTTTCCTCTTTCCCTCTCCTTCTCTGCTGACATTAGCATAAAAATGTGCTACCCTAACTCAGCAGTCTGTTAACTGATAAGCTATCAAAAATTCATCTGTTATTTTTACAGCTTAAAGGCAGATGCCATTT
Source organism: Delphinapterus leucas (assembly GCF_059928025.1). Lineage (NCBI taxonomy): Eukaryota > Metazoa > Chordata > Mammalia > Artiodactyla > Monodontidae > Delphinapterus > Delphinapterus leucas. The sequence goes on along the minus strand of NC_143136.1, from coordinate 36,890,750 downwards.
CAAGAATTAGAGTTGAATGAGTAGGATTTGTTAGTGCTTTTTAGATTCATCATTGTAAACTTGAGGTATTTTAAAATGGAATGATTGGAGGCTTGAAATATTATCCCATGAGCAATCAAGCTTTAGAATTTTGCTAGCCTTAAATTTTCGTCTGCATAAAATAATTTCATATCATGTTGTATCATAAAGAATTTTGGTTGTTGTCTAGCATTTCTATCGAAAATCTTTCCTGCATTAAATTCAGACAAATGTAATTATCCAGGAAAACGCAGATCAGACCATCCCCTTCTATTCCAGCAGGGGCCCCCTTTGCCATAAGATGCTTCTCAAGGTCTCCAAATATGTGCTTGGTAAACAATTATTTTCTCAGGTTGTATTTCTGAATTGCTTTGGGCACAATAAGGTGGCACTCAGGTTAGAAGGTGGGTCTGCTCCAGGTTGCAGGCCTTAAGACTCCTGGGATTGTTCTGGAAGTTTGTATTAGAAATCAATTTGAGTAAAAAACGAGGGGACTTGGTTTGCCAACATTTTTCACTGTTATGGAATGCTTTCTTATCACAGGGACTAGATATTGACTTAAAGATCATCCATTCACACACACAAAAAATGTCACCTATTTACAGAAAAGCGAAAGGAAAGTACAAGTGATGGAAAGGAAGATAAACTACTTAATAATACAAGATGTGTGTATCATTATGCTCCAATATGTTTTCTATTGTGTAACTGTCCAATAGTGGCTTGACAGATTGAAATCTGAATATGGTTTAATTCATTGATAAACTATTTGAAATATATGATCTCACCAATTCTTAAATTCTAGCTATTTTTGTCATAATCAGTGTGTAATTTTTCACAAATACCACCAATATCTTACAGAGAGTAAGCTGAACAAATGTATGTATATAATGGTTAGAAGATTATTTTTAAAGTAAACAATTATTTTTCATTACACAAGTATTAAATAAATACATGCTTGTTGTAAAACTTCAAAGAATACATAAACATATTGAGTAAAAATACGTTCTCTCCCTTTCCACATTTATCCTAAAACCAAATACTATCAATACATTAATATAAATCCTTTGAAGCTTTTTACCATGCAGTCATAGTGTCTCTTTATCATCTGTCTACTTATCCCTGTAGACTTTTGGACTTTATAAATTTTTATTTCCTTTAACTTGGTTTTTAAGCAGTATCATCTCATATGCACACAAGACTCAGGAATTAGACTGCCTGGATTCAGAATCTTTAACCTTCCACAGTTGCTTGACAGCTCTGTGCTTCAGTTTCCTCATATTTAAAGTATGCATAATAATAGTACTCACTTTAAAGAATTTTTGTGGGGAATGTTGTTGTGGTTGTGAGCATGTGTGTGTATGTGTGTGTGTATTCCATTGTTCTGGATATTTCACATATCAACTATATATATATACACACACACACACACACACACACACACATATGCATGAAGTAAGAATTATTCCTAGCACACAGTAAACATTAAATTAGTCATAGTGATAGTGTTAGTATTATTATTTTATACTTCAACACCCTCTTTTCACTTAATAATACATCTTCTGATCTTTCCAGATCACTCCATAAAGGTCTATTAGATTCATTTTAAACACTGCATAGTATTCTGGACTCTGGAAGTAATTTATTTAACTACTGTCTTTTGGATGGACCTTAAGTTTTCTTCCTTTTTTTTTTTTTGCAATTAGTATAATGTTGTAATGAGCATCCCTGTATGTGTGTGTATGAATTTATGTGACTGTACCTATAAATAAATTTTTAGAAATAGAATTGTTAGATCAAATGGTATCACAATTAATATTTCTTAACCCCCCCACAAATGTGCATTTCTCTCAATGGTGCAGTTGGGCATTCACCACTAAATAAAATGGTATGACTTTTAAATTTGTAACCTGATAGACAAAAAAAAAAGGTCTTAAAAAATTTTTTTGCACTTCTCTGATTAAAGGTGAGGTTGAGCATCTTTTCATGGATCATGTGTATTTCTTTAAGTATTTGCTATTTCTTTAAACTGATGATTTTTATGATCAAACATATTATAGATATTAATCATTTGAATCATATATGCCAAATAATTTATCCTATCCTTTTACCTGCTTTTTAAAATTTTGTGAATGTTGGGAATTCCCTGGAGGTCCAGTGGTTAAGACTCTGTGCTCCCAATGCAGGGGCGTGAGTTCAATCCCTGGTCAGGGAACTAAGATCCCACATGCTTTGTGACATGGCCAAAAAATAAATAAACATTAAAAAAATTGGAGAATGTCTTTTTTATTATTATAAAATCTTTACCTTTCAATGTAGTAAAAAAGATAATATTATTTGTAATGGCTTATGCTGTTTGGTACAAGAATAAACAAATATTAATGGAACAGAATAGAGAACAAAGAATTATATTCACTGTATATGGGACTTTAGTATGTGATATGATGCTATTTTAAATAATTAGGGAAAAGATAGGCTATTTAATAACTGCTATTGGACATGGCTATTTATATGGTGAAAGTAAGACAAATAAACCTCACACTTTCTCTTACAGAAACATAAATTTCATATGAATTCAAGAGCCATACATTTAAAAATTACCAAAATTAGAAAAATATTAATATATATTAAACAGAACACAAAATGAAGGTTTCTGTTTCAAATAGCTTTACAATATGTTTTAATATCTCTTTGGGCATTACCATTATTACTATTTTTTTCAAAAAATTTTCAGCTATGTCCATGCTTAGTCACTTCCAAATAACTTAACAATCAACTGGCCAAGTTCTGTAAAACTAGACTGGAATTTTAATTAGAGTTGCAATAAATTTATAGATTAGTTTAACTTTTAAAATCTCAGATTTATTTGAATTGTTTCATTCGGGAACATGTTATTTATTTTCACTTCCTCATATTACATAAAACTTAAGAATTATAAGATTACTTTTAGTGAGGCGGAGGGACTTAGAGTCTGTCATACAGAGTGAAGTAAGGCAGAAAGAGAAAAACAAATACCAGATGCTAACACATATATATGGAATCTAAAAAAAAAAAAAGATCATGAAGAACCTAGGGGCAAGAGGGGAATGAAGACACAGACCTACTGGAGAAAGGACTTGAGGATACGGGGAGGGGGAAGGGTAAGCTGGGACAAAGTGAGAGAATGGAATGGACATATATACACTACCAAACGTAAAATAGATAGCTAGTGGGAAGCAGCCGCATAGCACAGGGAGATCAGCTCAGTGCTTTGTGACCACCTAGAGGGGTGGGATAAGGAGGGTGGGAGGGAGGGAGACGCAAGAGGGAAGAGATATGGGGACATATGTATATGTATAACTGATTCACTTTGTTACAAAGCAGAAACTAACACACCATTGTAAAGCAATTATACTCCAATAAAGATGTTTTTAAAAAATAAATAAACATGACAAGTTTTCCCAAAAAAAAAAAAAGAATTATAAGATTCCACTTGTAACAATTACACACCAACAAATTGGATAACCTAGAAGAAATGAATAAATTCTTAGAAACATACAACCTACCAAAACTGAGTTATGAAGAAATCAAAAATATGAACAAACATAAAACTAGTAAGGAGATTAATTTGGCAAACACCTCCCAACAACAACAAAACTCCCAGGCTTCACTAGAGAATTCTACCAAACATTTAAAGAAGAATTAACACCAAAACCCTTCCAAAAGATTGAAGAAGAGGAAACACTTGCAAACTCATTTTATGAGGCCATTAATAACCTATACCAAAGTCAAGCAAAGACACCACAAGAAAAGAAAATTACAGACCAGTATCCCTGATACACATGGATGCAAAAGTCCTTCACAAAATACTAACAAAATTCAACATCACATTGAAAGGATCATACACTATCACCAAGGGGACTTATCACTGAGATGCAGGTATAGTTCAACACAAGAAAATTAATCAATGCAATACACCACATTCACAGCTCTGTACACTGAAAACTATAAAACATTCATGAAAAATATTGAAGAAGACCCAAATAAATGGAAAGATATTCTGTGTTCATGGATTGGAAGAATTAATATTGTTGAAATATCCATACTTTCTAAAGGGAAATACACATTAAATACAATCCCTGTCAGAATCCCAATGATATTTTTCATAGAAATAGAAAAAAAAATTCCTAAAATTCAAATGGAACCACACACACACAAAAGCCTTGATGCTAAAGTAATCTTGAGAAAGAAGAAAAGGGTTGAAGGAATCACACTTCCTGGTTTCAAATTATAAAACAAAGTTAGAGTAATCATAACAGTATGGTACTGGCATAAAAACATACGCCAATGGAACAGAATAGAGAGCCCAGAAATGAACTAATGCATATATGGTGAATTAATTTATGACAAAGTGGCCAAGAATATACAATAGGGAAAGACTAGTTTCTTCATTAAAGGACATTGGGAAAACTGAATATCCTCATGCAAAACAATGAAACTGAACCCTTTTAGCATACACAAAAATCAACTCAGAATGAATTAAAGATTTAAATGTAAGACCTGAAAATATAAAAGTCCTAGAAGAAAACAGGAGAAAAGCTCCTTGACATTGACCTTGGCAATGAATTTTTTTGGCTATGATACTGAAGGCTCAGGCAGCAAAAGCAAAAATAAACAAGAAGGATTACATCAAAGTAAAAATCATGTGTGCGGTAAAGGAAACAATCAACAAAATGAAGAAGCAATCTATGGATTAGGAGAAATATTTGCCAAGCATATATCTATTAAGGAGTTAATATCTAAAATATATAAGGAACTCATATGATTCAACACCAAAAACATAAATAACTCAATTTAAAAAATGGGCAAAGAACTTGAATAGACATTTCTCCAAAGAAGACATAGAAATGGCCTATAGATATGTGAAAAAGGTGGTCAGTATCACTAATCATCAGGGAAATACAAATCAAGACCACAGTGAGATATCACTTACACCTGCTAGGATGACCATTATCAAGAAAACAAAAGGTAACAACTGTTGGTGAGGATGTGGATAAATTGGAACCCTTGCACACTGTTGGTGGGAATATACTATTGTGCAGCCACTATGAAAGACAGTATGGAGTTTCCTCAAAAAAGTGAAAAGTAAAGCTACCTTATGATCCAGCAATCCCACTTCCGGGTATTTATCCAAAAGAAGTGAAAACAGGTTATTGAAGTGATATTTGCAGTCCTGTGTTCATTACAGTCTTATTCACTATGTCCAAGAAGTAGAAGCAATCTAAATGTCCATCAGCGGATGAATAGATAAAGAAAATGTAGTATATAATACAACGTAATAAAACGCAGCCTTAAAAAAGAAGAAAATCCTGTCACATGCTACAAAAAACTTGAGGACATTATGCTAAGTGTAATAAGCTAGTCACAGGACAAATATTGCATGACACCACTTATATGAGGTATCTAGAATATTCAAATTCATAGAAGCAGAGAGAAGAATCGTCGTTTCCACGGGCTAGGGGGAGAGGGAAATGAGGAGTTACTGTTCAATGGGTATAGAGTTTTACTCATGCAAGATAAAAATGTTCTAGAGATCTGCAGTAGAATAATGTGTATATAGTTAATACTATACTATATACTTAATTTATTAAAAGGGCAGATCTCATGTGATTTTTCTTACCACAATAAAAAAAGAAAAATAATCAGGTGTTTATGCGGATTTGCTGCTATATATTCATTCCTTTATAACAGTAGCAGAGTTGTCTGGTTTCAATGGTTTCCTTATGAGTGATTGGCTAACTACTGCCCATGGGCCAAATCCAGCTTGACATCTATTCTTGTAAATAATTTTTTATTGGAACCTATCCATGCTCAATTGTTTATGTATTTTCCTTGGTCACTTTTGTGCTACAAGGACAGAGTTGTATAAGTGTGACAGAGACCATATGACGCACAAAACCTAAACTATTTACTATCTGACCTTTTACAGAAAAAGTTTGCCAAATTCAGCTCTAGATGGTAGGGAATATCTTAACTTTAATGAATCTCGCTTAATCCCATTTATAGGGATTGCCAAGCATGTGTGCGTTGAATAAATGTTTGTGGGTCATGATGATATTACTGCTGCTGCTGATAATAATATTGAAATGTAAACTCCATAATTCTTTGAACACATAAAATTAATACAAACAATTAGCATAGAATTTCAGAACTGGACTGAAATTCAATCTCATCTATTCCACGGACAGGGGAAATGAGACACAGCAGGGCAAATTCTGATAGTTACTATTAATGATGCAAACGACTGCAAAACACAGTGGCTTAAAATAGCAACTGCTTGTTATTTCTTATGAGTCCATGGGTTGACTTAGCAGGTCTGCTCTCTGACTGGGCTCTGTTGATGTCGACTAGGCTTGCTCAAGCATTTGCAATGAGCTGATGACTTGGCTAGAAGCTGGCTGGTCAGGGATGGCCTCAGCTTAATGACTTAGCTCCCCATTCAAATGCCTCCCCTATTCCTTCAGCAAGGTATCCTGGACATATTCTCATGGCGACGGGAGGTTGAGGGGCTCATGAGACACAATGGAAATGCACTCATTTTTGGCCTTTATTCTCATCAACTTCTCTAATGTTTACTGACCAAATTAAGTTCGAAAATCAAGCCCAGAGTCTGTGTGGCTGGGCCCAAGGAGTGTGGATACTGGGAATGATGGAAAAGTACAATCAATTCGTACTGAATCAATTCCACTGAATAACATGGAATTGTACTGAATAACATTCGTACAATCAACTCCACTGAATAACATGTGCAAAACCACAGAGTATTTTAGCAGTTGGCATCCCCCTCTTAAGCTCTTACTATCACACCAAATAATTATTACTAATGTCCTTTACTATATAAGTTAAATAATCTTTTTTAGATAAAAAACTGTAAACAAAGTTTAAATTGATGGATCATAATTATGTATATCAGGTTTCCATTAGATATATAAGCTAATATATTTTAAAAGAATACATAAGCCTCAGAGAAGTTATTTTAATTGGAACTAAAAAGGAGAGAACAATTTTATTTATGTATACACTGTTTTTTTCCCATAAAGAATTGGTGAGATGCTTATATAATAAAGGATATCATCAATCAATGAATGACCCCATCTTTTCCAACAGGCTTGGATCCAATGTAAAAGAAATGGATGATGCTGAGGCTATTTTTTGTGTTACAGATATTTAAGACAATAATAAAATAAAAGGATAAAGACTTAACAACTTTAACATTCAAATATTTGCCTATCTAGTTTATAAAAGGGACTCACAGAAGGCAAAACAATAGAGAACCTGTGCCCACAGGCTTTCATCAGTTTACTTCAATACATATTACTTGAGTAGTTTCTTAATATCTAGCACTAATCGATGCTAGAGTAGATTGAAACACACACACACACACTCACACACACACAGAGTATGTCACTGATTTTTCTTTAGGATGCTCACAGTTTAGTTGTCTGTTCTTGATTCCATTAGTGTCAGCATAAAATTCAACAGAAAGCACAAAACCTAAGAATGTCGTTGGTCATGTGTCGTTCAGATCCCATTCACAGCTGCACCACAACTGTGCTATAGGAGATGTGGATGGTCAGTGTTTTAGTACTGGCAGTGTGTGAACTAGTTCAGTGCATACACTTTGGAGTTAACCTGCCTGTTTTTGAATTCTTACCCTGTCACCTCCTAAGTGTGTGACCTTGGCCTCACCAAGCCTTGGGCGAAGAACTCACCATACTCTAGAAGGGACCAACGAGCATTATTTCTAAAAGGAATAACACTAGGATTTACTGAACACCTTTTTTGTGCCAGATACTGTTCCAGGTGTTAGGATCCAAATAATAACGATTATTGCTAACAGATTGTGATTGATTTCTATGTGTCAGTAAGCAAAATTCCTTATCTAAAAGTTTTGGAGTCAGATATGATTCAGAATTAAAAATTGTTTAAGATGCTAAAACAGCAATACAACGCTTATAGAGCATATAATATAATATCCCCAGGGGGTCTAGGACAACATCTCGTAATCAAACACATTAACTTTTCTACACTGAAATAAGTGAATAGCTACACTTAAAGGAATAACGTCTTTAAATAGTTTCACATTAGTTAAAGCCACCACATGGGTTTGCTACAAATTTAAGAAAGAATGATCAGTTTCCTGAACATTTGGGATTTCAGAATTGAGAATAAGATATTGTGTCCCCGTTTAACCTATAAGGTTGGTATTATTATTGTCACTTCTGGTCCAAGGAAACTGAGGCACAGTGAAGTTAAAGAACCTGTCTCATTTTATCCAGGTAGAAGGAAGCAAACGAAAGCAATCTGGCTGAACCAAACCATGTCAACGACAAATAAGTTAGACTAAGGAGCTCAGGAAACTCAGAGTCCAGTTGGAAGAGACAGACGTGTGGTTGATAGGTACAGAGCACAGCGAGAAAAGCAGGTGCTAGAGATGTCCAAGGTGCTGTGAGGACCAAGGGGAGGTGCACTTCAAGGTGGGGCAGTGTCCTACACCCTAGAACAAATAGGACCACTGAGCTAAATAACTATGAGTCTAAAATTTAACTTACAATCTACGGTTTCTTGTGGTATTAGGTTTGCAGCGTTAGAATCTTGACTTGTGAAAGATACTCTATTTGTTTTAAACAAAACCTGGAATTCCACTGCTGAGGAAAGCAGGCCAGAAAACCCGAGGCATTTGAGGGCAGCCAAGTTAAATATTGTATCTCTTTTTAAGAAGTTAATCCCCATGGGTCTTCGACCTTTGTTCTTTGCTCCCAAAGGCAACGACATATGATGTTTATCTTGCCAGAAATAGTTAAAAGTCATCTAGGAGCTCTCCGCTGAGTGAGCCAACCCGCTTTGACCTTTTTGACTAGACCAACTCCTGTTACGTTAACCTCTGACTTCAGTCCTCTTAATGGCAATATTCCCCAGCACTGTAATTTCCCTCCCACTGTGTTCTCTCAGGCAAATATTTACTACTGAGGTTTCACTATTTATTTTTTCAAACAAAGTGGCAGGGACCACCCCATGCCACCACATCCTCATTTCATATTAGAACCCATCATTCCCGAGATATAATTTTACCAGAACAAATGTGCTTTAGGGACTTTTGACATGAGATGAAGGCTTGACTTCCTATCAAAACCAAAGCGGGCCCTTGTCAGCTTCAAGATGGATATAAACAAGAAATGCAAGCCTGTAATTGGTGATGGAAATCAGATAAGACCTCTTTAAATACAACCATTGATACAAAAATGTGAACTCGAATTACCTTTGATTAAGTCACTTAAAAAAATAAAGCTGGGGCGGGTTTAAAAGAAAGATTCTGAACACACTCTCGAATAAGATCTTGCAGTTTCCAGCCTCTCAAAGGCAAGCGGAAGAAAATTAAAGTCAGAACCGAAGGTTTATGAAATGAAACAGAACTCAGAACAGAGCTTCCTCACCTTTAACGTTTCTTAGGTCTCAGCAATGACAGGAGGCTAGGAATGATTCTTTGGGAAGCAGAAGCGTGTACTTTCTATGCACAGAAATCCAAATATCTATGTAGTCAATGTTCATTACTTAACCTCTTTGTGAGCTGTGAGGAATTCAGCTCAACCAGTGATGAACAAATTAACAAATAAACCATTCTCTACTTAACTGCTTGACATTAATTATTCAATAATAATCTTTATCCCCAATGAGTTATATAGCCTTTTCTAACGTTGGACATTTTAGACTCTTCTCTAGAAATAAAATGCAAAAGGATGAAGCTACTGCCTGCCCCAATTTCTATTCTTTGCTTTAAGTTTCACAACTTAATTCACTATGCAGAATTCCTTAAAAAAAATCCCATTTATTGATGTGGAAGAAATAATAATTAAATATTATACATTTTCTTCAGTTAAAAACTATTCCAAGTTATTTTCTGAGCCAAAGAGAACTTTGTAGCATTCTTTTAATAATTGTCTAAAATGCTTTTGAAAAGAGGAGGATATAGACTTAATCTTATTTCAAATTGTTAGAGTTTGTCAGTTAATAGATATGCCAGCAAATATAAGAAGAAAACAAATATACCAGATGAAAACATGTTTTAGTTCTTTGGATTTTTTAGCATTTGAATATTGCCTTCCTATTGTTATGTTATAAAAGCCAAATCCTACTATCTCATTGGAGATCTATCTTAGAAAGAACTGGGAACATTCTACAATACATGTGTAACCTTTCAAAGTCTGCTTCAGGCTTTATAGATAATACCAAATAGAAATCTTATATACTTGAAAGAAGGAGAGAAAGAAAGAAAGGAAGGAAGGAAGAAAGGGAGGAAGGAAGAGAAAAAATGACAGTATCTTTTAACAGATGGCAATCTGTTAAATTGAAATTTTGAAACTCCATATTATATTTAGAGTGTTACTTTAAAAATAGTAAATGCTCCATTACCTACCCTCCCTATTTTAATCCTTACTTGTAACCTAAATTATTGTATATTTATAGTTATTATTAGAAAATAATTATATGTTATGCTTTAATCCACATGTATCATATTTATGGAATAATCTTCTATGAAGATAAAATTACATTTCCATAAAGTAGTGATGTGAGGCCAATTTTTGTGGGAGGGTAGACAACATACCACATTAGAATGTTCTCTGAATTACACAGAAAAAATTACGTGACTTCATTTTTTTTTTTTTTTTTCGGGGCCCAGCCGCTCCGTGGCATGTGGGATCCTCCCGGACCGGGGCATGAACCCATGTCCCCTGCATCGTCAGGCGGACTCTCAACCACTGCGCCACCAGGGAAGCCCCCGTGACTTCATTTTTTACACACAACTATAAGCATTGGTATAAAGGAAACACACAATATACAAATGAAATTAGATTCTCTAAATAATAAAGTCCACTTATTTAGTTATGTCTTAATATTTACCAATAAGAGGTAAATATTAAATTTCTTTCTTTTCTTCCTCCCTTCTTCCCTCCTCCACACTCACTCTTTCTCCCTCCCTCTCTTCCTTCCTCCCTTCCTTTCTTTCTTTTTCTTTCTTTCATTAGAGGCATTATTAAGCCATTCTATCACAATCTTCCATTTTCTTGGGGCTGCTGTTGACACCCTTGAAAAAGTACCAGAAGAAAGGATGGGAAGGAGAAAGCACCTAATTTGGTATTTATTTCTTTATTTAGCTTCTTAGTGGAGCTAAATAGTAACTCTACTGGACTGTTACCCACATCCCCACTGCATCACACCACCTGTGCAGAGGGGACAGGCAAAGGAAATGTGGAATCATTGTTGGGCTACTTCTTTTACTACTTTTCCCTATAAAATAGGGTGAGTTATGAAGACAGAAAGGGCATTCCTTCCCTAGGATAGTGTTAAAACAAGGCATGGGGCAGGGGGGAGTTGAATACGGGTGTTACGTTAAAACAATCAAAGAGCTTGTGCATATCTCATTAAAACATATGCATTTATTTGTTCAAGTGGTAAATAAGCCCTTAGATTTTAAAAATTAACCCCCTAATAATTTTTTGAAGAAAGTTGTTTTTCATGAAAATCAGCTTTTTTCTTTTTTTTTCCTTTAAATGACAACTTTTTCCTTTTTTTTCCTTTCCTTCCACTTCCTTTCCTTTAAATTTCCTTTCCTTTTTTTTCCTGGCTATGCTCCTAATGACCTCAATAATAACTTTTTTCTGGAATATAATCAGTGTCATGTTCTATTTTATCACACTTACATCTCTGCAAATCTATTCTGCATAAGCAAATATAAAATCTCTAGGGATTAAAATATTTCCAAACCACACAATCAAGGAAAACAAGTTTCCTCTTAATTATTCTTTAAAAGAACGATTTACAATAGGAAGATATTTTTAGAATGCTCTATTGCATACAGCTATATGCACAACTGAACTCCAGTTGGTCCATTTGTGCAGATAAAACTAAGATTCCTTTTTTTCTCTCCCTCCCCAAATTGTTATTGTATTTGTGCTCAAGGACTGATTGTGGGGAAAACTGCATTCTCTACCATAAAAATTGCAAGAGGGAGGGTATGGTGATATATGTATACATATAGCTGATTCACTTTGTTATACAGCAGAAGCTAACACACCATTGTAAAGGAATTATACTCCAGTAAAGATGTTAAAAATAAATAAATAAATAAATAAAAAGAAAATATAATCAAACGGTAATTGGTCAACAACGATTGAAGCAACAACTTTCCCATGCAAGTCAGACACGCTTCATAACTGATGTTTGTACTCTGCTCAAGGTAGAGTGATTTCCATAAAACAAATCCTACTTGATAAAGTTCTTATTTTACACCAGTTTCCTTTATCCTTAAGTATGCAGTTTTATAAGTTAAGCAAGCTATTAAAGTTATTTTTCGTTCTATAGCACTGCCATCAATAAAAGGTCACTGATAATATAGATGAAAATATCGTCTTTGAAATTGAAAAGTAAGATATTCATTCCAAAGGTTTCAATTTTTAGATTAATAAGACATGTATATGATTAATAAGAAGAACTGGGTCACAAAGAAGGGATGGCAGGTACGACTTGCTGGTAAATGCATGTTTAAACTTAGCCAACTGAGATAAAGCTAGTTACTTTGGGCCAGCATCCAGGGATTTTGCCATTGAGTTTAATCTTGCCAATGACTCTTCTTACAAGTCTTTTAGAGATTACTAAGGAACTGATTAGATCTCTCATAATACCCTGCCCAGAAGGAGAGCCTAAATCAGCACCATAGTCATTGCTTTCCTATTTTATTTACAAGACATCTCTATGAATCTTTTTTTTTTTAACATCTTTATTGGAGTATAATTGCTTTACGATGGTGTTCTAGTTTCTGCTTTATAACAAAGTGCATCAGCTATACATATACATATATCCCCAAATCTCCCTCTTGTGTCTCCCTCCCACCCGTCTATGAATCTTTAAATTTAACTCTGGTAACTTCTTTATTGATTTTCCTGCTTGAGAAAGAACAGAACACACATGTTAAAAGATGGGGTAAAAGAGACATTGAAGGTTTTGAAACGGGATATGGGAACTGCTAATCTCAAAATTTCTCCTTTTTGGGCTTCTGGCATTAAAATAGACGTTGTAAGTGCTAAGAAAATATGGAACTAGTTGACTGATTTACCTTTGAGAAAGTACCACAGAAAATAACGTGTCTTATGGTTAAGTTTTCCATCTTTTTTATTTATTTTTTTTAGATTATTTATTTTGTTTACTTGGAGAGAGGACAAGAATTGCAACTTAAAATCTCTCCTTTACTGGTACTAGAGTGCTTACATTTGTATTTATTGATTAAATTCTCATTGGGTAAAACGCATATCCAAAATGTGGGAATCAGGGAGTGTGTCTTATCTGGAATAGGTCTATAACAATTTTAACTCATAATTTTAATTGATACCCTGCTACATTCAAATTCTGTAAGAGAGTTCTCTTAACAGGGCTAAATTATATTACTGTAGACGAATACAGTTTTTACTCGAATTCTGAAACATTTTATACATGTTGAGTACAATGAACTCTTCCATTACTTAGGAACACACTGAGAGAAAAAAAAATCATCTTAACAATATGAATGGTTGCCCCAAATACCCCTTGTGCTTTTATTTATTTATGTATTTTCCCATCTGTTTTAGAATGACAAAAGTCGAAAATAAGTTGATCTCAGGAAGAAGGGCACCAGGAATTCATTGTTGTGTCTTCTTGCAGAATGGTTTTGCATGTGATAACTATGTAACAGATTCTTATTTAATGAATATTGCTAAATAGGGCTTCCCTGGTGGCGCAGTGGTTGAGAGTCCGCCTGCCGGTGCAGGGGACACGGGTTCATGCCCCGGTCTGGGAAGATCCCACATGCCGCGGATCGGCTAGGCCCGTGAGCCATGGCCGCTGAGCCTGCGCGTCCGGAGCCTGTGCTCTGCAATGGGAGAGGCCACAGCAGTGAGAGGCCCGTGTACCGCAAAAAAAAAAAAAAAAAATTGCTAAATAGTAGAATTCTAAAAGTACGTTTGTTTTCATTTTAGTCCTTTGTGCATTTTCTCGACAAACATGTGCACTATGTAAATAATGCAATATTTATAGAGGCAAGTTCTGTAGTTGCCTGGATTCAAATCCTAGCTCTTCTGATTGTTAGCTGTGGATCCTTGCTTCACTTTGATAGTATCAATACTTATTACATAGGAATTAAATGAGAACATATGCAAGCACATACAGAGTAGTAGGCATGGAGTAAGCACTCAATAATGGTAGCATTTATCTCCAGGATTCAGGTTGACAACAGTGTTGGTGAGTGATTACCTGTCAGGTATTGTAACAGGTTCATTAGAAACTATAAAGGAGAAATTACAGCTTTTAATTTCAAACAACTCAAAGACTCGAAAGTTCTGTTGCAATCATGGGCCAACTGATAAAACCGTTGCTGAAGAATGAATAACTGGAGTGTTTCAGAAAAGTATGTTTTGAGGGATTTGTGTTCATGATAAACTCTAAGCAAAGGTGGGCTCTAAAAAATTTTAAGACACACTTCATTTATGTTCTAGAATTATAATTCAGTCAGCAATGAGAATGTACTGAATAAGAAAGGAAGAGGAAGCTAGTAGTTTTAGACATCTGTTAGAGCCATCTAAGGGAGAGAGAGTGGGGATCTGGCACACATGAAAGACATGAAACAATAGGACAGACAGGAAGTGGACCTCTGGGTCTGAAGAATAATTTAAAGATGATTCTTTGATTTCTGGTTATATGATATTTTTCTTCACTGAAAAATGAAGCACAGATATAAGGGCAAAATATAAATTTCAGTTTGCGCTTAGGAGTAGGTGGGTAAAACAATTGCCAGTAGAATGAGAGAAAGAACAGCCAGAGAGGTAAGAGAAGAGGCAGAGAGCGGCGATGGAGAAGTCACAGGCAAGGAGGAGAGGCAGATGTGGACCATGGGAGTAAATGCGATGAGGACAACGCACAAGTTTGGAAAGTAGTTCATCTGTAGAGGAAAGAAAGGGACATGAAGCCAATTAGAGTAGAGGACAAGGAGGGGTTGAAGAAATGAGGTCTATGCATGTAGAGCACCGTGAGATGAGGTTTGGCAGGAGAGGGAGGACCGTTATGGGAGGGGGGTCAACTGGGAATAGCACAGAAAAAAAATTAATTGACCTTACACATGCCAGGAACTCTTCTATTGATGTAGACATTTTATATAACTTAATCCCCACAGAAATCTATAAAGTGAGTATTATTTTCCCCATTTTACAAACGAATAAACTGGAATTCAGCCATTAAATTCAATAATTGAACCAAGTTCAAATAGGTAGTACAAGTTAGAATTGAGGGAATAAGAGAAACCTTCTTGGAAGATGTGCCTTTGCTCTGTTTCTCAAAGATTAGAAAGGATTTTCAGCAAGTGGAGCTGAGCAGAGAGGGTACTTCATAGGGAAAAAGTGTATTAGCAAAGACAGATGTGGGCAGGGGAAAGGTAGGTTCAGTCTGGCTGGTTGTGAGGGGTACATAGAGGCAGCCTGGCAACACATTTAGAAGTGGTGTGGTGGGCAATGAATGTCACCCTAGAAAAGTTAGGGGGAATTCCCTGGTGGTCCAGTGCACTTCCACTGCAGGGGGCACAGGTTTGATCTCAGGTCGGGGAACTAAGATCCCACGTGCTGCATGGTGTGGCCAAAAAAAAAAAAAAAAGGAAATTATTTTGAGTAAAGGAGTAAAGAAAGATCACTGGGGCTATACTTTAGAATATAATTAAAAAATTTTCCCTCTGGTACAAAATAATCCTTGAAACAAGAAAGCATATCAAACTATAATTATAGGATATTGAGAAAATAATATTATGCATTAGGCTGAACCACATGAAATGATCATTTTTGTGATGTCAAAAACTGTCAATTATTGATGTCAATTTCATAGGTTCAATCTAATATTGCAAGGTGTACGATTTCTTACTAGTTATAATCAGAGAAAATTTCAGACTTTTGAATACTTTTATTATTAAACAAGAAGGAATTAAAGAAAATGCCTAAGATTAAATTCAAGAAACTAAAAAGATAGCAAAAATAAACCTAAGGATAAAAACCCCCAATTAATGATTTTTTTAAGAAAAGAAAAAAGAGGTGGTTTGTTAACAAGCCAAGAATCGATTCTCTGTAAAACAAACCTCTGGTAAGACCAATAGAGGCAAAAAGAAAGGAAATACAAATACACATAGGGTGGAGGTTAGGAGGATGGTTTCTGAAGTTAGACAGCCTGGATTGAATTGCCTGTTGCCACGCTGATCCACACGACTCTGAGAAATGTTGTCTCGAAGTAGCAAGACCTACTACTATCTTTCATATATTAGTACATCAGAAGAGAAAAATATATCTCAGTTTTCTCATCTGAAATGGGCAAATGGCAGAATCTACCTCCTAGGACTGTTGTGAAGATTAAAGATTGTAAGATGTATACAGTGCTTAGCCTGGCAAACAGTATTATTACTATCATTTTACTAATATTTTTACTATTATGGAGAAAGAAGAGGAGGGTATAATCAGAGACAGGAAAATTCAAAACTTATAACTACCTTCCATGTGTAGCTCTAAACTAATTATTTAAAATCTTAATGAATTGGATCTTTGTAATAAAATCAAAACTGCCAAAGTAATATAAAACTTAAATATGTTAGTTCCTATAGAAGAAAATTTTAAATTGATCAATGATTATCAAAATATTTGTTAAGCCAAAATAGTTTCATCAGAAAGTTCTTTGAGGGACTTCCCTGGTGGCACAGTGGTTAAGAAACTACCTGCCAATGCAGGGGACATGGGTTCAATCCCTGGTCTGGGAAGATCCCACATGCTGCGAGGCAGCTAAGCCCGTGCACCACAACTACTGAGCCCATGAGTCTAGAGCCCGTGCTCTGCAACAAGAGAAGGCACCACAGTGAGAAGCACGTGCACCGCAACGAAGAGTAGCCCCCCATCGCCGCAACTAGAGAAAGCCTGCTCGCAGCAACGAAGACTCAACGCAGTCAAAAATGAATAAATAAAATAAATAGATTTTTAAAAAAAGAAAATTCTTTGAAATCTTCAAGAGGGAAACAGTAACAAAACAATTAAACCCTGTTCTAGCTGAGCTGTTTCAGAATGTAAATAAAGAATAAAAGGCTTCCCAGATAATTTTTCAAATTTAACATAAATCTGATCCCAAACCTGAAAATGTTAGCCTAAAAATGAAAACTATGAACTAATTTCATTTATAATAAATATAAAATTCCTAAATTAATGTGCAATATAAGAATACTAAAAGGATTTATTCTAGGATTTCAAGGATGTGTCAATATAAATCACAGTAAAACGAGAAAAAACTAAAGCACTCCTGTGGCCAGATTAGAAAAGGAATATCCAATTTGTTAACGGTTTTGTCCCCTTCCCACTTTTCCATAGTTATTAAAATATTAAATATTAAAAACATTTGGCTGCATAGAAGTATTGATATCTTTTTCCCCAAAGCATTCTAATGCCATCTTCTTTCTCACACTTTTGGCTTTCTTTATCCCGGAACTCTTTTCTTTTAAGTCAAGCATTTTTTTTTTTTTTGTAGTACACGGGCCTCTCACTGTTGTGGCCTCTCCCATTGCGGAGCACAGGCTCCGGACGCGCAGGCTCAGCGGCCATGGCTCACGGGCCCAGCCGCTCCGCGGCAAGTGGGATCTTCCCGGACCAGGGCACGGACCCGTGTCCCCTGCATTGGCAGGCGGACTGTCAACCACTGCGCCACCAGGGAAGCCCTCTGGAACTCTTTTTATTAGTGCCACACATCTTAAAAATTTTCTGTCCAGCTAGGATTAAAAGCAGAAGCCTATTCAGGAAGGATGGTCCTTCTCTACAAAGGCTGTGGGGCCCCAAAGCAAACCATTCCTGGCTCAATATTTTCTATCCTTAACATTTCTGCAGCAAGTGATAGTGAAAGCAAACTAAAACATTAAAGGCAATGAAAGAGGTTTATGGGAGGACATGTGTATCAGTCAGGGTCCCTGTAGAATACAAATGACATATTCACACCGGGTAATTTGAGGA
This sequence comes from Delphinapterus leucas, assembly GCF_059928025.1. Taxonomy (NCBI): domain Eukaryota; kingdom Metazoa; phylum Chordata; class Mammalia; order Artiodactyla; family Monodontidae; genus Delphinapterus; species Delphinapterus leucas. The sequence goes on along the minus strand of NC_143136.1, from coordinate 36,872,655 downwards.
GACTTTAAGAAAGGGTTTACACACGGTGGAACAAGTTACAATTGCATGAACAAGTCCAAGGAAATGAACAAAGAAGAGTATAGGACTCTTGGATAGTAAGAAGCACCTGAATTTGAAGGGGTAAGGAAAGGGAATTGGATAATGTACTGGGTTGAATAGTATCCCCTCAAACTTCATTTCCACCTGGAACCTGTAAAAGTGACTTTATTTGGGAATAGTGTCTTTGAAGATGTAATCAAGTTAAGATCAAGTCATACTGCATTAGGATGAGCCCTATCCCAATAACTACTGTTTTTATAAGAAGAGAGTAAGTTTAGACACAGACACATAAGGGATAGAGCAAGGTAAAGACAGAGGCAGAGATTGGAGTGATGCATCTACAAGCCAAGGAATGCTGGCAACCATCAGAAGCTAGAAGAAGCAAAGAAGAATTCTACCCAGAGTCTCCGGGAGTATGGCTCTGTCAACACCTTGATTTTAGACTTCTAGCCTCCAGAACTGCAAGAGAATAAATTTCTGTCATTGTTTTAAGTCACCCGGTTTGTGGTACTTTGTTATGGCTTCTCTAGCAAACTAATATAGCTACCAAAGACAAAATAGAAGACAAACAGAACCTGTCCAACACGCAGAGGAGTGGTGACAATAAGAAATATACAGTGTTGGCCTGGAGTCTTCCACAGTGTTCACCGAGACATTAGTCTGTCTTCTATTCACTGCCTCTTGGAAATGCTGACCATTCAACTCAGGACCTCCAGCTTCCTGCAATACTGTTGACCAATAACCAGGCTGGGCTGGGACAAGAGGATAGTAAAGCAGTCTGGAGGATGTTCATACTTCTTTAAGGAAAGAAAAGAGGTGCCCCAGAATGCAGATGGTATGCTAGTACTGGTAAAACAAACAAGCAAACAAACAGACAAACAAAACATGCTGTTCCATAAATGAAGGGAGAACAAAATGGCACTGTCCAATGTGAGAACTATATTTGAAATACTAAGACAATAGGAAATTAAAGCATGGGCTACAGAGCCTGAAACAGAGAGGGTGTCCAGCAAATCTGTGTTCAGGGCATTCATGGGCTGCTATCTGGCTGGAAGAATGAATGAAGTGCTGACATCAATTTAAGAATTACTGTACTCTTTCCCAGTCTTGAACACCAATTCTGTTACAAAGTTCTGAGTAGAAAATTTGCATAATCTTAGTTCCCTAATGAAATAGAGACTTTTGATCATGCTTGGTTAGGAATTTTATTTGTCTTGAGCTAAAATGAACGAGAAATTTTATTCTAGTCCAGAGCCTAAATGTCACGGAATAAATTATTTTATTCATTCAGATTATTTAGCCTTTAAACTGTTTTGTTTTAAATTATTTTACTTCAGAATTTTTAATATTTTACTTTAAAAACATACCATAACTTCTTAGGGAAAATGAATCTTTACTTTTCAGAAATGAATTATAATGAATAGAGCTGCATCACTTCCACTTAGGGTTTGATTTAGCAAGTCCAACAAAATGCTTAGTACCCCAGAATTGATACATTATTTCTGGCCTCAGCTGTCTTTTGAGACCACTCAGAGGAACAGCAAAGGTTTTCCTTGGGAAATACATTATTTTGAAGAGCAGCTTGGCAGTAGGTCCTTTATGTCACCTGTCTCTGCAATTCCCACCATGACCTGCACACGCCTTGGCACCTAGCAAGTGCCTGGTGAATGTGTGTTGAGTTGAATCAAACTAATTTAATGCATGAATCTTCAGAAGAAGCTTCCTTTCTTTTACCACTGCCTCTGCTTTCAGCCTTTAAACTCAAAACTTAAAGGGCAAAACATATAAATATATGCAAAGCTACTTGTATTTTCATTTTACTAAAGGTATTTATATCATAAGGCATTTAGAGTCATCTGCAGTGCTTTGTGAGACATTTAACTAGTATTGCCTTGGTTTTTCACTAATTAAAAATCAAGTTATTAGAGTATAAATCTACTGGCAGCATATTTAGGCAAGCACAACACAGACTCAGTATAAGATATAGGGAGGGGTCAGTGTTAAGTTTTATGACTGACACAGTGAAAATGACTTCCTCATTAAGAAAACATCTTGTCTCAAAGTGTAGTGGCTAGTCTAAGGGTCTCAGACCCCATAAACTAATTACCCGATAACATTCTTTCTTCTGTGCAAAAAATATTTTTCACATTTCTAAACATCGATGATGCTAAGCTAGAGGGAAGAGAGAGAGAGCTTTACCAACACAACTGTGTAAGAATGGCATGTGGTGGGCTGTATGTAATGTATGTAAAAAACATATGGACAGTTAATAAAGACTCCCAACCTGTTACCCAGAAGGAGGAAAATGACTGTTGTCACTGGGATGAGGTACATCTATCTTGGCCCATTCAGCAAGCTATGATGTGCTTTATTAGATGGAGTGATTTCACTGGCAACTCCTAAAGACTGTTCCGCTGTGTCATGGTGGCATTCTAGATACCAACATGGATTGTGCTACAATCCACGTATATATACAGGTTGGAACTTCCTTTCCAGTTGTGGGTTCATGCCCCTAAGGGATCAAAATAAGCTGAAAATAAATCAAACCAAGAATAGCGTAAGAGCAGTTACCAAAGAGTTTATTAACCTCCAAAGATGACTTGGAGGTGAAGTTCATCTCAGCCTAGGTCCTGGGGGTATTGGGATGGATGACAAGTTGCAGCTGTGGGCTTCTAAGTGTCCTCTGTCCAGCTATCAGTCTATCTACATAGGTGGAAGAATTGCATAAATAGACGGATCATTTTAGAAGATAGTGTGTTAAATGTGTCACAAGCTTTCATTTCCTTAAAAACCGTTATTCAGCAATGATCATGTGTTTCCTGGATTCTGGTGGTACAAAGGTGAATGACACTCCCTACTGATGACAAGCTTACAGCCAAGGCATATCCATCAATACAATGTGATTGGCCCATTATCTGAGGCTGGCTCAGGAGAGTAACACAGGGAAGCACCCATCTTACCTTGGTGAGGAGGTAACCTAGGGTGCATTTGAAAGAAAGGTTAGATATTAGAACATAGAGGATGAGGGTCAAAATAATTTTAGGCAGGGGGAATTCCCTGGTGGTCCAGTCGTTAGGATTTCGCACTTCCACTGCCGGAGGCCCAGGTTCGATCCCTGGTCCGGGAACAAGGACCCCCCAAGCCGCGTGGTGCGGCAAACAAATAAACTCTTTCAGGTGAAGAAACACTGAGGTTTGAGGTATGCAGAAGCGAGAAAGTACAGCCTGTAAAAAAAAGAAGTGGGTAGCTCATTATGGCTGCAGCTGCAGTACCTTGTGGGGGAGTGATGGGAAAGGGGGCTGGACTGGAAGGATGAGTACAGGTGATGTCATATGTATCGATATAATATAAAGCTTGGATTTTATACTGAAAGGGATAGGAAATTATTCAAATATATTAACTAAACAAAAAAAACATAACCAGACTCAAGTTTTAGAAAAATTGTTCTATTTGTGAAATGTATTTTTCTCCATCCTTGCCCGTCTCAATAAATGGTAAAATCAGTCATCTAGATGTTCAAGCCCCAAACCTAAGTGTGATTCTTTATTTTTCATTTTGTCTCACTCCCAATATCCAAAATACAACCAATCTAACTGTTTTCTTCATTTCGTTTTCCACCACCAGAGTGTAAGCCACTATCTTCTCTTAACCTGGATTATTTTAATAGTCTCACCATTTTGATTCAGGCTTTGCCTGTGTGAATCCAGTCTCCTCAGGACAAGGAGGGTGAGCTTATTAAAATTAAATCATATGATACCACTTCTCTGCTTAAAACTCTCCAGTATCCACCTATTGCTCCTAGAATAAATTCCAGACTCCTTTCAACTGTCTGCAGAGCTACATGATCTGCTGTTGGCCCACCTCTCCATCTCAGCTCATATAACACTTTCACCTGTGCTATTCTCTGTCCATACTGGGTCGTTCTCTGTTCCACTTTCATGCCCCTACTTACGTTTGGAAGACTCTCTACCCAGTTCCTCAAATGGCTGGGTCCTTCTTATCCTTCAAAACTCAACTAAATGTTACAAACTCAAAATGCATTTCTTAAAAAACATATTGTCACTTTATATCCATTAGTCAGTATCACATCACTATTTTATTTCCTTTATAGTACTTAAACCACCTGAAGTTATCCAGTTTGTTTCCTTGTCTTTCTCTGAGAATCAGAATGAAAACCTCTGGAGAGCAGAGATCTGGTCCATATTCTCAGTACCCAGGAAGCACTGGGTACATTGTTGTTACTCAATAAATACATTTTAATTGAATTTTTAAAAGTAGATATAGCAAAAATCAATTTGAAGGCTCTTGAAGGAATCTAGGTTAAAGATATGAGGGTCTGAACTTGGGCAGTAAGACTAAAGGTAGAGAGGAAGAAGTGGATTAGAAAGGTATTTTATGGATGGAATTGATAAAATTGGATAACCAGCTGGAACATGGTGAGAGTAAGAGAGACCCACTCAGCATGGAATGAACCAGACAGAAAATGTCCCTCGGGCCCTTCCAGTTTAAAGATTTGGAATATTTCTTTTTCTAAATAAAAGGATAAACAGCATGTGCTGTTGAATGAATGAATGGATCACTCTAACAGAAGAGTTATTGAATTATTCATGTTACCTAGGAGCACTTAAAAATATGTATTAAAATTGCACTGTATGGCAGCCCTGTGTTGGGTATTATAGGGGATACGGCAGAAGTAAAAGATGCTGTCTCTGCCCTTTTACAGTTGAGGATATAAAACGAAGGATCATAAAACAATTAGAAAGCAATCCAAGATATAATAGATCATCAAATTTGATTCACCAGGGCTTCAGGAACCATAGATCAGGCATAACATCTTAATTCAATGGCCTTCTAGGGTAGAAAAGGTTCTGATTTCACTCAAGTCCTTTCTTCTGGGTCAAGAAGCTATCTTTCTGGGCTCCAAAAATATCAGCATTTGAGAATTAAATTAATAACGTTCAACGAAGGAGGAGCATGATTCATTTTTTCAAACAGTAAGTGGATTTAATATTTATAGAAAAGTGCCTGAGTGTCTCAGACTGCTCCAAGGCTATTGATAGCATAGGCCCAGTTTTGAATAGGATGGATCAAGAAAAGAAGAACAGATTGAAATTGCTGCAGGAGGCATTGCTTTATAGAGGCTGTTTCTTCTTGTCTGTGACCTTATTTGATTTCTCCTCACTACACTAGAATCTCTCCTAGGATACACGTGGTGGTACCTTCATTTCTTGAGAGATGTTTCATAGCTCAGCACAGATCTTGCTTAACCAGGATTTGCTAGTTGATAGACAGTAAAAATGTAGGTCATCAACTCTAAGGAGAGTGTATGAAGGATGGTTTGTTTGCTATCTTCATTTGTTAAAATTGAAATTCTTGGAAGTAGATGATATAGGCAACATGACTTCTGAAGATCCCTCTGAAGTTGATGGTTCTGAATGTAAAACAGGTTATTCTGCATCATCCCATAGCCTGTGTTAATGCAACTGGCTTACTTGAAAAATCTCTGGATTCTTTATCAATAATGCAGCAACTTGAAGGCCATCACAACTGTATAGTCAGGTTTTATAACTTTGATGTCATTTTCACATGTGATACTTCACTTTTTTTTCTCCTAGCAGCCCTGGAAGGTGGATCCCTACCAGTAATAAGACTCATTACAGTAAGACTGTTAGGGACTTTATCTGGCTCATAGAGAGTCATGGTGAAGCTTGGATTAGATCCTGGCCCCTGGCCTCTTGGTTCCTCGCTTGTTCCATGCTAAATATATGGGCATTATTATGTGTACATAGTGATTTGTGGGCATAGGCAGCTTAGATTAGAAGGATCCACAGCCACACCCAAGCCTTGCTGCTTTTCTAATACTTGGAATCATAAAAGCACTGCATAGCCTTCCACTGACAGTATTATGAACACTTACTGTACTGATAAAAATTTATATTTATTCTGTATACTTGGCAGTCTCAGCCATGAACACTTCTGTTACTGAGCCATGCCAAAATACATAAAGTTTAAGGCTTGACCAAGCACTAAAGCAGAAGCTTTCACCCTTGAGAGTACTGAATAGGAGAATTAAGTAAATACTTTCATGCTGTATCAAAAGCATCTCTTACCCTGTTAATTAAGATCAAATTGAAATAATAAACAATTGCACTAGTGTATCTCCAATATCTGGTAAGTGCATTTCAGATTCAATTTTGAGTGAGTTTCATAGGTCTTAATGACAAAATTCTGCAAGAAATGGATATTATTAAAAGCCTAATATATAATTGATATTCAAAAGAATCACACAAGTAATTTAAAAGCAGAGAATAAAGAGTTCCACATGTCTACAGTTTATACCATGCTAAGTCCTTCACATGTGGTATCTCTTTTAACCCTTAAAACAGCCAAGTGAAGTTGATATTAGTGTCTACATTTTTAGATGAGAAAACTAAATTTTAGAGATGTTCAATAATTTCTTTAGAGTTGAACAAATATTTCTCCAACTTTGATTTCTTAACCCCTATATCAATGATTTCTACTATTGCCTGAGAAAACCCCTACAGCTACAGTTTGCTCTAAGATACTGAAGGACCTACTAGGAGTCACATGAAAGGGCTTTGACTTCGGGACAAGGGAATAAGGCCTTTAAACTAATGAGAAATCCAGAACTTGGAAAAATAAAGGTAGCAATAACAAGTAACCAAACGCAATAAAGTCAGTATTTAACAGAAGTAGAAGCCTTAGTAAGCAACCAGTGAGGCTGAGGAAAGCAACTTTGAGATACAGAGCAGGAAACTGAATACTCAGTGGGGAAATTTCACTCAAGTATATGTGAATGTTGCTACTCGTGCACTGTATCTGTGGTTCTTAAACCCTCTGGTGTCATGCTCCTCTTTTACAACAAATATTTTGTAAAATCCCCTTTATAACTATAAAATAGAATTCAGGACTTCCTTGGTGGTGCAGTGGTTAAGAATCCGCCTGCCAATGCAGGGAACACTGGTCCGATCCTTGGTCTGGGAAGATCCCACATGCCACAGAGCAACAAAGCCCGTGCGCTACAACTACTGAGTCTGTGTTCTAGAGCCCACGAGCCACAACTACTGAGCCCATGTGCCATAACTACTGAAGCCTGTGTGCCTAGAGTCTATGCTCCACAACAAGAGAAGCAACAGCAGTGAGAAGCCTGTGCAGCGCAACGAAGAGTAGCCCCCTCACTGCAACTAGAGAAAGCCTGCATGCAGCAAGGAAGACCTAACGCAGCCAAAACTGAAAAATAAATAAATAAATAAAATTTTAAAAATAAAATAAAATAGAATTCAGAGATAATATGAGAACTTTAAAGAAACAGGATAATGCTCTGTTGTAATAAAAGGAAGAAATAACGTATATAACTAACCAATCTATTTCAATATGTAAATATTGGGGGGATGCCTACTCTAGAAGACAGACGTATTCGTCTTTCTTTCAGTTTGGCATTTCCAAACTGCCCCTAGGGGCAAGCCCCCCTAAATACATAGGTTAGATGGATCTAGGCACATTAGTAAAGACTTTCTCACTAGACCCTGCTCTGAGCTAAAATGGGAAGGAAGAGTATTTAGGGCTTTCTGCCGTCTCTTTATTTCCAAGGAAGTTATTGATACAGAGGTAGAATTGAGGTGGAAACCAGTGGGAATTGTTTCCAAGATGGATTTCTTCAATGGGAGAAGGCACATTAGAGGTTAGAGGGGTTAGAGGGATTAGAGAGAGAGGAGTCCTTTGACTCAAAGATGCCCCACACCTAATCTTCAGGGAGACTTGGAGACAGTTCTCAGAAGGCTGGAGAAGGCTATTTCCAAGGGGTCCCTTTGTCCTTTTTCAGGTTCTTTCCCGGCTGGAAGCAGAGTATCTGGATTCAATGGGACATTTGGCATCCACGTGGTACAAAGGGGTGCCTCTCCCTCTGATTCCCTCTCTGAACCAATGTGTACCGTGTTTTCCTTCACTATAAAAAGCTGTGATTAATCCACCTTAAGCTGAGCAAAGAGGGTGGAGTACCACCCCGACCCTTGCACAGGCTTTCAATAGTACACTAAAGCACAAGATTTTGTAACTCTTAAATCACCTTCCCTTTGACTACCCAGATATATATCTAATTGAGGCCTGTCAAATTCTTTCTCAAAGCTGGCACCATGTCAATGACCTCCTGGCAATGGTCTCAGAGGGGTGAAGTGTACAATGGGAGGAAGTATTTCCTTTATTGGTTCTAAATTTACTAGCCTTTAGCTCCACTGAATTAAATTATGGTACAGGGTGAATATTATAGCTATAACTGACATTTATAAACTACCTTCCATCCATTAATCTTGAAATGCTATGCAAACTGATTAACAAAATTAAACGTACAGCCGTGTGCTCCCTTACGACTCTCTGGATAGTTGTAGATCTTCTGCAGTTTGAGTGATGCAGAAGTTGCCTCTGGTATCTCCATTTCTAATTTCAACATTTCTAATCCTGTTCTCTTCCCACCAGAACAGGTCTTGACTAGAGTAGCACAGTTTTCTACAACCTTCTATTCCTTTCCCTGACTCAGACAGAGAGAAGCATTTGTCACTGAATGGTGTGGTGGCCAGAGGTGATCCTGTGGGTTCTAGTAATATTCTACTTCACTTGCACATACTCTTTTTCCTCCCTCCCTCCCTTCCTTCCTTCCTTCCTTCCTTCTTTCTGCTCTCCCTCCCTCCCTCCCTGCTTTCCTTCCTTCTTCCTGTCTTCCCTTACATCCTTCATTTTTTGCTCTTTTCTCTGTCTATTTCTTTGTTCTTTACTCATCTCTTGACTCACTAGGAATTGATCCATAGTTTAAAGGTTCCCATTTCTCTTTTTCTTACTTCTGGGAGACAAGTGAAGGAAGTCAGGTGTGGGTATCTTGACTCTCTAACCTTCTCTGGCAAGAATAGCAAGTCTCTGAAGTGAAGACCGAGGCCTGAGCCCTGGGTGACTTTTTCAATTCATCCCACCTTATGATGAGTCCAAAAGGCTGTGTGGTATAGAGGAAAGCCCCAAGAGGCTGGTAAAGGAAAGACTAGGGTTTGTATCTAGGCTCTGACATCTACTCCCTGTGTGGTCTTGGGTGAATCGCTTAGCCACTCGAAGATGTAGTTTCATCAACTGTAAAATTAAAGATCTGGGCAACATGGCTTCTAAAGTTCCTTTAGTGAGCTGTCAAAGTTCTATGCTATCTCACCTTTTCTCATATCGGGTGACTTTTATGAAGTAGGCCTCTCTGAAATCAACCTGGCTTGGTTCCATTCTGAATAAAATCCTAAACCTGACAACTTACATGTCCCCAAGCCAGGGAAGAGCTGAAAGTCTTTCCCCACTTACGCATCTATATGTGCATAAGCAGACCAGATGTGAACGTCTACCTGGGCTGTGTAAATAGCTGTTGAGAATATGGACCAGGTGAGAGGAGCCAAGGTGAGGTATCAACCTCCCCACAATATTCAGTTTAAAAATTATAGCACGCTTTGGCTTATTTTCCAGCTTTATTGAGATATAATTGACATACAATATTGTGAGCTTAAGATGTACCACGTGTTGATTTGATACACATATATATTGCAAAATGACTACCACCGTAGCATTAGTTAATGTTTACATCACGTTATATTACTACCGTTTAATTTTTGCGGTGAGAACATTTAAAATTTAATGTCTTAGCAACTTTCAAGAATATAATACAATATTATTAATTATAATCACTATGCTGTACATGAGATCCCTAGAACTGATTCATCTTATAGCTGGAAGTTTGTACTCTGACCAACAACTACCCTTTTCCCCCCATCTTCCAGCCCCTGGTAACCACCATTCCAGTCTCTTATATCTATTAGTTCAGCTTTTTTTAGGTTCCACATATAAGTGATACCATGCAATATTTGCCTTTCTCTGTCTGGCTTATTTCACTTAGCATAACGCCCTCAAGGTCCACCCACCTTGTCACAAATGGCAGGATGTCCTTCTCTCTTATGGCTGAATAGTATTCATATATATCACCTCTTCTTTATCCATTCATCTGTTGAGAACATTTAAATTATTTCTGTATCTTGGTTATTGCAAATAATGCTATGATGAACATGGAAGTACAGATATCTCTATGATATCTTGTTTTCATTACGTTTGGATGTATACCGAGAAGTGAGATTCCTGGATGATATAGTAGTACTATTGTTTTTTTTTGTTTGTTTGGGTTTTCTTTGAGGAAACTCCATACTGTTTTCCGTAGATACTGGCTGCACCAATTTAAATTCCCACCAACAGTGAGAAAGGTTTACCTTTTCTCCACATCCTTGCCAACACTTTTTATCTCTTGTCTTTTTGATGATCCTAACAGGTGTGAGGTGAAATTTCATAATGGCTTTGATTTGCATTTCCCTGATGATCTGTGATGCTGAACACTTTTTCATGTACCTGTTGGCCATTTTTATGTCTTCTCTGGAAAAATGTCTACTCAGTTTCTCCACCCATTTTTAAAATTAGATTGGTTTTTGTTGTTGCTGCTGTTTTTGCTATGGAGTTGTATGAGTTCTTTGTATATTTTGGACATTAACCTATTAGCAGATATTACCCCTTATCAGAGAAGAATGTTTTAGAGCTGACACAAGACAATCAATAAGGTGTCAACTTATTTGATGGCTATCTTGGCAGAAAATCAGTGAACAGTAGCCTTTAGATACGCTGGATGCCTTTAGATACACACAGGAGCAAGGTGCTTTGTTTACCAGTCAAAGAACTTCGACACAGTCAGACGGACTAAGCAATGAGTTACACCGGGCATCACACTCCAGGCACAAATGGCAGCAAGGCAAACACTAATGGACAAATGGCGTTGCCCTGCTGAAAGCACAGGACATCATGACTGGAGTCTCCATTCCATTTCTGTTGTCATGAAATCATAGACATACAAACATAGACTCAGACTTTAGGAGGGAAACAGGAGTGAGGGGTTATCTGAGAGATTGCACAGGCATATATGAGAGACTGATCTCTGAATGAACTATTGAAATTACTAGATTTGACTAGACTTTAAGCCATATTTTTATACTGCTAACCAATGTGTGGGAGTTTCAGATGAAGGTGGTGGTAATTGGCAGAAGACAACTAGATTAAATTTAGACAAAATTAAAAGTACTCTCCTTTTTCTAAATATCCAAATTGTAGAGTGAGTTAAATTGTGTGACTCCATTAAAAAATAAATGGGGAAAGGAAAAATAGTCCTAGTATACTGATCTCATGAAACATTCTCAGATGTCAGGAAAAAAGAGAAGTAAGACAGAATTTTGGTGGGTGGAAATGTGCAAATACACCATTAATTTTAGTGTAGGCTGAGTCCTAAAATCTAGAATAACAGCAATTATTATTTAAATTGATTCATCCATTTAGTTAAAGTAGGTTTTAACGGCTACCATGTCCAGGCTCTATGTTAGGCCTTTGGGATGCAATAATGAGCAAAAAAGCATGGCCCCTGCCTTCATGGAAATTAGAGCTTTGTGAGAGAGGCAGATATTAGTCAATGGTCACACGAATGTAAAGTTACAACAGTATAAAGTGCTTTGAAGGACTGCAACAGTGAGCTATGAGAATGCATGGTGGAGAAAGTGTTTAGGGAGGGGAGTAAACTCCGAAGAGAAGACAGGGCTAAAATCTGAAGGACAGCCTTTAAAGTAAGGGCTCGAGAATGAGTCCACAGGCATGGCCAAGGCAGAAGAAGCATTTTGTGTAACGGGCATGGCCAAGGCAGAAGAGACGGTGTACTTAAGGGGTCTGCAGCTGGACAGCAGCCACAGAGGAGGGGTGAAAAGGAGGTGAGAGGGAGGTGGGCCAGGGCAGACCAAGCCAGGCTGGCCCTTTGAAGGAAACTGGTTTTATCTTAAGAGGAATGCAAAGTCACTGAGATGTCTTAAAAGAGTGTGTGTGGACCTCAAAAAGATAAATATATCCTTTCTACTTTTAAAACTAACTTCATCTACACATTTTGCTTTAAGGCGGGGGTTAGAAAAGGTTTTGCAGATAAATTATGTCTAACTAGGAGTTTCATGTTTATTACTATCAATTACTCAAAAAGTGTCACCCAGCAACCCAAAGAAAGAAAAGAGTTTCTAGATTCTCTGAGAACGTGCTCGCATATTAAATGGTCTGTACCTCATATCACGCGATTATTTCTCTTAAAGTTACAACGGTCATACCCATTTTCTTTCAGCTGACAGATTTGTCTTAGTATTGGCTTGAATAGGAGATTAGATCCCCATTCTAGAGGATTTTGTAGGTTTCCTGAATAAGTTATCCTTATTTAATTGGGTATATATTAAATAATACTCTGTGTGTGTATATGTGTCTATGTGTGTTGGGGGCGTTAGATGAAGGAGACAGAGATCCTTGAGCAATAATATCATCTCTTTTCCATTCATCTGAAGCATATAGGAAAGCTTCAATTTCATTTGGAAGAGTTCTGTTGGCTGACAAATAAACATACATTATATTACTAAATATAATATTACTAAACCTCTTTTAATTATGATAATTTGGGGAACAAGTAACTAACCCTTAAAAGCAACTTCAGTTCTACCATACACTCTGTGTGTGTGTGTGTGTGTGTGTGTGTGTGTGTGTGTAATATCATTATTGCTTTATCTGGTTATAAAAGAAATGCATATTTATAAATATGGGCACATCACATAAACAAAAGAGAACAAAGCCAAAAATAATGTCTCCTCTAATGGTGAGTCCAGGCTGGGGGTAGAGATGGAGCACAGACCAGAGATGCTTGCTCTTCAGAGTAGTTGATAATCAACACGTGGTGTCATTTCATTTTTAAGCCATCTTTTTGACATAGATTCTTTAAAATGATGACATCAAAACAGCCATATCTAAGTTGCTTTGCCAGAAGTCTTCCTTGGAGATAATGTGATAAATATAGCCAATGGTAAATTCTTTTCCTACTTTTTAAAAAAGGTGTTTTCCCCTTGGTATGTTTTCTTACTGCTATTTTGATGTATTGTCTTTTTATTTTATACTGTCCTGTGTTTTGCAAAATAAGAGATTCATGAGTCTAAAGCAAGTCTGTTCCTGGCCCACTAATCTGAATGCTGGTTAGTGTATTATAGAGAATGAAATTTTGGTTAGTGACTTCTTCACTGCCCAATTTAGGGAGTTTAGAGGGTTTGCTATCCCTAAATTGGTTTGTAGAGGACAAGATCTGCTTGTGGTAGCAGAGTAGACTCTATTCTCTGTGAGGTACACAGACCATCTCTCTACCACCTATTTTATATGGGCACCATACCCATCTCACACACACTACTAATTTTCTCCAACCATGGAAGAAAATTATGAACCATTATGTATGGTAAACCAATTTTATCTGCTTTTGGTGGTGCCTGTATCCATATCAATTATATTTATTTCCTGGGTAATTCAAAAGGAAATATATATATATATATATATACATATATGCACATATATAGAGAGAATTTCAGCAAATAACAAAAGGTGGGAAAGTGTTGTTTCATTTACTTTGTTTTGATTTTAAGTCTAGCAGGCTACATATTTGGCTCTAGTATAAGATTAATTATAATTCCTTTAGAGACACTTATTTGCAAAAACCAGCAGAGGTATGAAGTCCTCTCATATTTTTGATAAAGGAAACATTGAACAAAGGAACGTGTTGTGATATAGAATACTATTAAGTCTTTTAGTGTCAAAGTTAGGTAGTTACCCATTCATGGAAGGCAGTAAACTTAGACTCTTTTAAACAGATAAAGATAATTCTCGAATAATTATTTAAAAGCCTTGTGAAAGAATAATAAGAGGTTTTAAGATACAATTTTTAAAAACCCTTGTTTGTGTCACAGAGGACTTTTCTGAAGGTCACATATTCTTCCTCTCCAGTCTCTGCCTTCCAGGTAACAGTTTCCTGTCACACAGTGGTATCTCTGGCAACATGAATAACAAGGCAGTAGTATATTCAGGGCTAATGCTGAACAAATAAGAAGTGTACACCATTTTACCTCCCTTTTAGGAAGTTCTAATACTCCTGACACACTCGAATACCTGTCCCTAAAAGACACTTTCCTCTCTACTCAGGTCATAACTTTCTCTTGCCTTTTGTCAGGTGGTGGGAGAGAAAGGCTGACCCGGCCATATCTTTTCTAACACTCACCCTCCTGCTGGTAACAGATACCGCTTCCTGGCCCCAGAGACAATGAAGCACGTGACCCAGGCTTGGCCACACTGTATCTGTGCCAGTTACCTATTCCTGCATAACAAACTACTCCATAACTTAGTGATGTAGAATGACAGCTGCAACTTCTGCAATTTAGTCCTAGGACAGCTTGTCTCTGCTCCAAGTGGTGTAGGTGGAGGTGACTGAGTCACTCATGCAGCAGCATTCAGCTGGGAGCTTAGTGGGAGATGGAATGTCTGAATGGCTTCAGTCACATACTTGGTGCCTCAGCTGGGATGCCTGGAAAGGTCAGCGTGCCTTGGTTTTCCTCCAATACCAGATCTCTCATCATTTGCTGCTTACCCAAGCTTCTTTACGTGGTAGCTGGTAGCTGCCTTCCAGGAAGGGCAGAAGCAGAAGCTGACAGGCTTCTGAAGGCCTAGACACACAGCTGGCACAGTAACCTTTGGTTGCTTTTTTTTTTTTTGGTCATAGCAAGACACAGTATCAGTGTGGATTCCAGGGTAGAATAAAGAGATACCTCTTCTGGTGAAGGGAGTGTCATGCATGCAAAGACATGGAAGGAATTGTTGGCAGCCATGTTTGTAGAAAATCTATCACAGCATCTTCTCCTAGATGGTTGGTCACCCTGATCACCCCACCCAGGGACTAGACCTGACGTGAACTAGTCCAGAATAGTTCCCTGGATTTCCAAATTGAACCTGAGATAGAAGGGGGAAAAGAGCAAAAAGCAAAAACAAAAATCAGAACAAAAACCCCCAAAACAAAAAACAAGAACAAAACATTTTTCTCTCAGGTTATTGATCTGGAAGGATATAAGCCTAGTGCTATCAGTGGCCGTTTTCTCTGGTGATGGGAAATCCCCTCTGCAATAGGAAAGGATGTAGCCAACACTAGAGACAGGTGTAGAGAGAAACAGAGAGACAAAGCGGGAGGGAGAGAGGGAGGGAAGACAGGGGGAGGGGTGAGAAAGAGAAAGGGAAAGAGAGAATTTAATTCCTGGATCTGGTTCCTGAGGCCAGCTTAATTTGCTTTAACTAAATTGAAATAGGTTTCTGTTATTTTCAATCCAGAGGTTTCCAAAAGATTAAAAAAATCTTCAAGACCTAATGTCATCCTCTAAAAAAATTAAGCATAAGGATAAATATGTGTTCTTGGAGAGATTGGGAGAGGCATACAGGAATTATGGAAGTTAGGAAATTATGGAATTTCCATAATTAGGAATTATGGAAATTATGGAATTAGGGAAAGTTTGAAAAGAAAAATAGCAGTTTAAATCAAGCCCTATAGGAAACTTTCTCTGTGGCATTTTCATACTGGTATTGACTTTTGTAGAATAATACCCACCACTTTGAATTACAGGTGATTCTTTTCTCTCTAAAAATAATGTGAAAAGACATAAAATTTTTAATGGTGTTCTCACAGACTAGCTTAGTGTTAGAAACTTTTAATGGCACATACTTTGTTTTCAGATAAAGTTATACTAACAAAGTGTGCCCTCAAAAGAGGTAAGAAAGAAAAGCAATATACTAACACAGTATATTTTTCTGGCGTCCTGAAATTAAGAGTTTATAGTGTTTTAAATTATTTTTTACTTAATAATATACCAGGCTTTTTTTTTATAGTGAGGAAAATAATGGATATGAGATAATGGAAAATATATATATTGGCCTCTGCCCACTGTTCCTGGCACAGAGCTCCTAAAACCCTTGTATCTTCCTAAGTGTAAGAGTACAAGGAGCATCTTTTGTTCAAATATTTGGTTTTTGACCTCAGTTCCTGAGGACAGGGCTTCTAAATCCCTTGGAATTCCTGGGTGATAGGAATGTCTTTTGTTCTAATGACGTAATTCTTTGTGGGTTCCTGGATGGGGACTGGTCACGAGAAAGACCAAGCCATGATTAGAAGGTTGGTATTTTCAGCCTCACCCCCCATTCTCTGGAGAGGGGAGAGGGACTAGAAAAGGAGTTAATGATCTATCATGCCTATGTGATGAAACTTCCATAAAAATTGCAAAAGTATGGGGTTTGAGGACCTTCTGAACAGGTGGAGGTGCTTGGAGGGTGGTGTACCTAGAGAGGGCATGGGAGCTCCATGCCCCTTCCCACATACCTTCCCCCATATCTCTTCCACCTAGATATTCATCTGTAGTCTTTTTCACATCTTTTTATAATAAACAAAGAGCACTTGAGCACACGGCTTTCCAGTCTGCAATACATTTTCAGTGTCTCTACCTTCTCTGAGAATTGCGCTGCTTTTCATTGGCTGAGTCCTTGTCAGGAAAGAAGAAGTCTTTCTTCTTCCTGTTGGGCTCTGCTATCCTTGTTAAATATGAGAGCTCTTCCTTCTGATATCCTGATTCTATTTAATTGAGATTTCTGTTTAGTATTTCTTTTACATTATACAGTTTGAAAATCTATTAGTATTATATAGAATTCAATCCATTGTAAAGAAAATCTCATTTCTGCTGTGTGTCCTTCCTTAACTACTCACACAGAACACTCACTTCTGACACTTCTGGTCACCAAATGTGCATGGGTATTTCCCACACAAAGCAATTCTAGGACAACAGCTGGATGTCCTACAATTTAACTCAGTTCTAAAACTATCTACTTGGAGAGAGTATCAGATCCCACAGGTTAAGGGCTCAGTCCCATAAGACTGCCCTGAGATGCCAATTGCAAGTCTAGGTTGTTACCTGTGCATCTAACCAACTGGCTATAAATCGGAAGTTTCCATGACACCCTCCTAGAGTTAAATTAATTTGCTAGAGTGGCTTATAGAACTTGGGAAAACAGTTTGCTTATGTTTTACCCATTTATTATAGAAGGATATGAAAAAGGCTACAGATGGACATCCAGGTGGAAGAGATATGAGGAAAGGTATGTGGGAAGGGACGTGGAGCTCCCATGCCCTCTCTGGGTACACCACCCTCCAAGCACCTCCACCTGTTCAATGACCCAGAAGCTCCTCAAACCCCATACTTTTGGAATTTTCTTAAAACTGAATTAGACTCTAATATCTCCAAAATGTCCAGAATTGAATGGAATCCCTATCTCAATTGGTATTTTGAGGCTTCCAAACATTATCAGAAGCCTAAAATTGTCTCCTCTGCAAAACAGATTTTAAGATTAACTGAAACAAAAAAAAATTTTTAAAGATAAAATGGGAAGAGGAGATTAAGATAGCAGGGTAGGAGGATGTAAAACTCACCTCCCCACCATGAACACATCAAAAATACATCTATGTGTGGAATAATTCTCATGGAAAACTAAGAAGTGGAGACTGACAGAAAAACTCCTGTACAACCAAGCATGAAAGAAAGATCCACATACTGAATCAGGTAGGAAGGGAAGAGAAGAGATCAGGTTGGGACCTATGCCCCAGGCAGGGGACTCAGAGGAAAAGGGAGATTGCTCAGGCAGAGATCCTCCCTGGGGAGTGAGCAGTTCAAGCCACATATTGGGTGCCCCAATCCTGGCGTTCAGCACAAGGAAAATGAGCCCCCTTGGCTGGTTGGAGGGCCTTTGACACTAACTAGTGGGCTGTGGGAAGCCCAGACTCCAGTTGGGAGGAGGCTGCATTCACTTACTTACAGCCTCTGCAAGGCAGAGATGGGGGACTGAAACTACGCGGGTGGCTGACTGGTTTCCCATGGCCCCCTGGTGCGTGCTCCAGCCCAAGTCTAGTGAGCACTCCAGCCCACTTACTTCATGTTGCAGCTCCACACTGGAGTGAGGGCTGCCATGACAGAGAAAAGAATTCGACCATGAGTCAGAAGTGGGCAGACCGGAAGTGGTGTGTGAGCAGGGTGAGGGCCATTACTGGCGCTTAACACTGACAGTGCATCAGAAACAGCCCAGACATCTCTCTGTAGCTGGACTACGGCAGCCTGCTACCATCACATACTGAGAACCCCCACGAATCTCTCTTGCTCCAGCACTGCTCCCCTCTGGGGCAAGGGTACCACTGTTGGGAAGGGTGAGAGGCCACACAAAGGCAACAGAACCAGCTTGGACCCAAACCTCAAGGCTTCTGCTCCAGCAACTTGGGACCCACCCCTGCCCCCTATAGGGTCATGGTGACCACTGAGCAGAGGGGAAGCCTGGCCCATACCTGGTTCTGGCTTTAGCCTCTCCTTCTCCAGCCCCATCTCCTACAAAGTGATAGCTGACAGTATATCCTGAGGGACGACATGACCTGTGTGCACGTCAAATCCAGCTCTCACACCAAAGCCACTGGGTACACACAGACTGTATAGGGACACTCCCAGGTAAGGACACCCCTTCAAGACCACAATAGGTAACAGTTTCACTTAATTTCATAAAGAAAGTTAAACAAAATGAGAAGACAGAGGTATTGGTCTCAATTGAAAGAGCAAGAGAAAACCCCTGCAAAAAAAATAATAAAACCAAAACCCCCTCAATTTTCCAGATAAAGAATTCAAAGCATTAGTGATAAGAATGTTAGCTGAATTAAGGAAAAGAATCGATAAACATAGTGAGAATTTTAACAAGGAACTAGAAAATATAAAAAAGAACCAGTGATAACTGAAGAATACAATAACTGATTTAAAAGAAAACAAAACACTAGAAGGAATAAATAGCAGACTAGGTGATACTAAAGAATGCATAAGTGATCTGGAAGATAGAATAATGGAAATCACCCAATCAGAACAACAAAAAGAAAAAAACAAATAAAAAATGAGAACAATTTAGGAGATCGCTAGGATAGCACGAAGCATACCAACTGTAGGGGTCCCAGAATTGGAAGAGAGAGAAAGGGGTAGAAAATGTTTTTGATAAAGTTTTGGTTAAAAACTCATAAAGAGGGCTTCCCTGGTGGCGCAGTGGTTGAGAGTCCGCCTGCCGATGCAGGGGACACAGGTTCGTACCCCGGTCCGGGAAGATCCCACATGCCGCGCAGCGGCTGGGCCCGTGAGCCATGGCCGCTGAGCCTGTGCGTCCAGAGCCTGTGCTCCACAACGGGAGAGGCCACAACAGTGAGAAGGAAACAGATATCCAGGTACAGGAAGTACAGAGGATCTCAAACAAGATGAACCCAAACAGATCCACACTGAGACATATCATAATTAAAATGGCAAAAAAATTTAAGGTAAAGAAAGAATTTTAAGGCAGCAAGAGATATTAAGCCTTCTGATAATCTAGAGGATAAACCTTGAATTTCTCATATTCCCTGGACTAAAGCTGAACTGAAAGCCATAGTCAATGATCTTCCCAAAGTAACTGAAGATCCTCACAGCTTTGCTGAGGCATTTAATATACTTATTCAAACTTATCAACCTGGTTTCTCCAACTTGTATCAGCTAGATCATACACTTGTCAGTGGAGGCCAGGGCCAGAATTGGATGAAAACTGCTAATTGGGAAAGTATTAAAAGATCTCTAGAATTACAACCAGGAGACTGCCCTGCTAACTTATTATATTATCAGGCTTGGGCAGCTGCTAGGCAAATTTATCAGGCAATCCCCAGGGCTTTTCCAAAACCTATTGGTTGGAACAAAATTCAGGCTTGCACACAAAAATCTGATGAACTTGTTCATAACTATTACAATGGACTTCAGATCGTTTTTAAAGAAAATTCTAGTCTTCCTTTAGATGTTGATTCCACCAAGGTAGCTTTTAACTCTATTAATGGGCTGCACTGGGACCTCTCTCTTCTAGTAAAAAGGATCAGAATGGAATGGGAAACTGTCCACTCCAGATTTAGTGAATCTGGCAATCCAGGGCTCTCGTACTCTAGATGACTCACCTTTAAGGAAGATCACCAGAATTCTTAATCTTCAACTCCAGCAACTGAAGGCCCCTAAACAAAGCCAAAACTCGCCTAGTGTTTGCTATTATTGCAGAGAGCCAGGACACTGAAAAAGAGATTGTTACAGATTCAAGCACTTCAGGCGCCTTCAGCCCTCTAACCAGCCTTTCCAACATCCTCCCAATTCTCACTGATGGGGCTCCAATGAACTACAGGGGCTCTTCCCAACCCTCCCTCTTAATTGGCTTGGAGAAACATTTCTCCAGGTTGAGAATGAATCTCTTCCAGTCGTAACTGACACCAGAGTGACACTCGGTGCTCAACCCCGCTACTATAAAACAGCCCTTGCCTTGGAGTACTAGAACAATTCACATAGTGGGGAGCTCTAATGAACCTCAAGAGATTCCTCTCTCTGAACCTATTCCTTTTTGTTTAGGCCTCTTGAGAGATACACAGCCTTTTCTTCTTAGTTCCTCCACCCCATCCATTTATTAGGCCAAGACTTCTTAGACAAATATCATGCCAGAATTTCTTTCTTGCAAAAGGGGAAAGTAATTCTAGAACTTGACAGTGGTCATCAAAGCAGCCAACCATGTGAATTAAATGACCTTTTGACATCTTTTTATTTGTTCCATCTTCATCTTTGACAGTGCTAGAGCTGATTCTGGAAATAATGATCATTTATCCCTATTGAATTAGCTACCATTCTCCTTATGGGCGAAACTTCCAAACTGACATTGGCAAAATTCACAGCACACCTCCCATCAAGATTTGGATCGACCCCTCAAAACCTCTTCCAAGAATTAATCAATGCCCTCTAAGTAAAGAAGCCCTTCAAGGCATAAAGTCCATAATAGAAGATTACAAGGCTCAAGGCTTCATCATCCCTTGTACTAGTCCCTGTAATGCTCCCATTTTACCAGTGGGAAAACCTAAGGGCTGAGGGTAAAGGTTTGTTCAGGACCTCCAAGCAATAAACAACATTGTTATCCCTTGACACCTGCTATTCCTAAGCCTCATGCACCACTAACATCCATTCCCACTGGAAGCAACTTCTTTACTGTAATTGATTTATGCAGTACATTCTTTAGAATTCCAGTTGATGAAGCTAGCCAATACCTTTTTGTCTTCACTTGGGAATAAAAACAATTCACTTCAACAGAAATGCCTCAGGGCTTTACTGAGAGTCCTTCTTATTTCTCACAAATCCTGAAGACTAATCTGGATGATATAATTTCCCTAGAGGTTCTACTTTGTTGCAATATGTGGATGATTTGCTTCTTTGCTCTCCTTCTCAAGCCTCTTCACAGGAAGACAGCATCCACTTGCTAAAGCTTTTAGCCTTAAAGGGACATAAAGTCACGAAAGAAAAATTGCAGTTTGCCCAAAACCAGGTTTGATATTTAGGGCATCTGAACAAGGGCTACACGTAGATCCAGATAGACTTCATGGTGTCCTAAGTTTCCCAAACTCCAAAACTAAGTGCCAACTGCAAGATTTTCTCAGGTTAGTTGGTTGTTGCCAGAATTGGATTCCAAATTTCTCTCTTATGGCCCAACCTCTGAATGTTTTACTAAAGAACAACAACCCTGACCCAATTTTATGGGAAGAACAGGACAACATAGCTTTTAGGGCTTTAAAGGAGAGTTTGATAAACACACCTGCCCTTGGGCATCCCAGTTATCAGATTCCCTTTTCCCTTTTTGTATGTAAAAAGGAAGGGAATGTCTTGGGGGTACTCACCCAAATAACTCAGGGACCTTCATCAGTCCATTGAGTATTACAGCCAGAAACTGGACCCTGTGGCACGGGGCTACCTTCTTGCCTTAGAGGCATTATGGCCACTCCTTTTTTGGTTAAGGCCATAGAGCAATTGTTGTGGGATCTCCTTTAGCCATTTTTTGTACCTCATGCAGTAGAAGCCCTCCTGACTTGTCATCACATGACATTTCTCAGTCGCCTGCCTCTCCTCCTATGAAGTCCTTTTGTTAACTGCTCCTTACATAACTCTTTTACTCTGTGATAATCTTAACCCTGCTCCTCTGCTCTGTCACTGATGAAGTCCCTCACAACTACTTAACACTGATGGATCACCTTTTGACTCCCCATGACGGTCTATGGGAAATTCCATTGGGTAGCACTGACTTCTCATAATGGTTCTTATTGAAAAGGTGACAATGGCAAGTACGATGCTGGCTATGCTACTGTAACTCCTTTGATGTTGTTGAGGCCACAAGTTACCTATAGCTACGTTGGCCCAACAGGCTGAATGATATGCTCTTACACAGGCTTGTACTTTAACCAAGGACAAAATTGCCAATATTTATACTGATAGCAGACATAATTTTGGAGTAGCTCATGATTTTAGAAAGTTGTGGAAGCAACATGGCTTCCTTACTTACAGTGGAAATAAAATTAAAAATGACTCATGTTCAGGAATTATTGGATGCAATACTTTTTACTTGCTGCTTTAGTTATTATTAAGATTCCTGGGCATTCTAAACTTGACTCTGGAAGCTAAGGAAAATCACCTTGCTGACATTTCCACAAGGAATGCTGCCCTTAAAGCTACCAGCAGCAGCTAAACCTCTGTCATGATATAAAGGAATATTTTCCCAAATGATAACTT
This sequence comes from Delphinapterus leucas, assembly GCF_059928025.1. Lineage (NCBI taxonomy): Eukaryota > Metazoa > Chordata > Mammalia > Artiodactyla > Monodontidae > Delphinapterus > Delphinapterus leucas. The sequence goes on along the minus strand of NC_143136.1, from coordinate 36,850,009 downwards.
AGAAAAACTGGCTAGAAAATCCCAACAGCTGGCCTCAGAAAAGGAAAAACAAGATTGTAAATTCAACAATTGTTGGTTTGATAAAAATAGAAAGCTCTGGTTCAGACCAAATAACAATCCAGTCCTACTGAAGACTGTAAAAGTCTCACTCCTCACCACTGTATATGCATTAAACCATCCGTCTAGTGACAAAATGATAGCATTCCCCATTGGTGGGGAAAGCATTAATAAGGCTGCAAAAACTGTCCACCTCATTTGTCCCACTTGTCCAAAGTACAACCTTAGGGATTCCTGTCCATACTACTCCTGGGCATTTTAAATTGTCTAATGGACAACTTGAGGTCTGGCAAATGGATTTCATACAACTTCCTCCATTTAATGGTTATAGTCATGGTCTATATGTTTTCATACTGGACTGAAGCCGTCCCTTCAAGACAGCCTACTGCCTTGTCTGGGGCTAAAGTCCTTTTGGAAAAGATTCTCCCCATCTTAGGAACTCCTATCGAACTACATAGTGATCAAAGAACCCATTTTACTAGTCAGGTACTTTGACAAGCCTGTCCTGTTTGGCTGGTTTTACAGCACTTTCGTTGTGCTTACCACCCTCGATCCTTTGGTTTAGTCCAACATGGTAACCGCATTATTAAAACTCAATTAGTAAAATTTGTAGAGGCCCTCCAAATACCTTGGCCAAAAACATTGCAATTGATCCTTCTAAATCTCAGATCCATCCCTTTTGAAACTCATAAACTCTTACCCTTTGAGATAGTCACAGGATGCCCAATGCACTTGATTTCTGCCCCTTTCAATCCACAACTTATAAAAGGAGAGATACTCCAATATTGCAAAGGCCTAATTGCTTCTATCAAAAATAACCATGTTTTGACAGAGCAATATTTTCACACTGCACTTTTGGGAGATGAAGACTTTATGCATCACACCTTTCACACTGGGGATTTCATCTATTGGAAAAGACACCTCCAGAAAGAGTCTATTCAACCTTGCTGGAAAGGTCCTTATCAGGTACTGCTAAGCAACCCTTGCACCTCCCATCTCAGAAGATAAACAGTTACAGTCACATGACACACCTAAAGAAAGCACTGAACACTGAGTAGAGCCACACATCATCTGGTGGGTGATCTGACTGTAAAGATTTTCTGGAATTGAAGTGGACACCATTTGATGAGGCAGTTTTCCCAAGACATCCAGACCAGGCCTACTGGAAATTTGTCACCACAACTTTGATGATGACGTGGCACTTCAGATACTCTCCAGTGTCTATGATCTTGATAACATATGGACTTTAGATAAAAAGTGACTGTGAATTCTCCCTCCTACCCCTCTTTGTTACTCGCATGTGACCTCAACAGGTTTCCAATCTGTGCACTTTCCCTCCAGTTGAGACACTACATCCAGGAAAGGTCCTTCCTGGCATTGAAGGACACAAAGCCACTTAAACCAGGAAAACTGACTCTTGATCAGTGATGCTTTCAGAGAAAAATCTTGATCCCTCAAATAGAGCTGGGAGACTAGAGGGGGAAGCTCTCATGCCCTGTGAGTATAGCAGAGCCCAACAGGAAGAAGAAAGACTCCTCTGCTTTCCTGAAGGACTCAGCCAATGAAAAGCCATGGAGTCTTTGTTTACTATGGCCCTCCCCACTTCCTTTTCCCCTCTATAAAAGTGTTCTCTTTCCTTTGCCATGCAGGGACTTGTGCATGGCTCACCGTGGTTGCAGAACTCGAATTGCAATTCTCTGCTGATCCTGAATAATTTTGTTAATGGTGGTGGGGAAATAACTGGTAGTCTGTTTTAGGTCAACAATAACTAATACTGTGTAAAAGTTGTGATAGCAACAGCTGTAATTTATTCAGTATTTATTTTGAGCTAGGCACAAGGAGGATTTCTTTATATATGTGATAGAATATAAGTGAGATTTTGCTTTTGCTCCAGAACTGTGATTTAGAATAAATAGGGTTAAGTACATTCACTTCCATGTACACATCTTGAGGGCAGGGACCTTGCTTGCTGCAAAATCATTCCTAACTGAAGCTATGCATATGAACACCTCATCATAGTGACTTAACCAGATATGGAACTTTTTTTTTTTTTTTTTTTTTTTGCGGTACGCGGGCCTCTCACTGTTGTGGCCTCTCCCGTTGCGGAGCACAGGCTCCGGACGCGCAGGCTCAGCGGCCATGGCTCACAGGCCCAGCCGCTCCGTGGCATGTAGGATCTTCCCGGACCGGGGCACGAACCTGTGTCCCCTGCATCGGCAGATGGACTCTCAACCACTACGCCACCAGGGAAGCCCGGAACTATTTTTAAACAAAACAAGAAGTCCAGTGGTAGTAAGTCAAGACTGGTGAAGCTACTCCAGGATGTCATAAAGAGCCCAGGTCATCCTTAGTATATACTGTGTTCATCCTCATGTTTGTAAGATGCTCTCTCTTCTTCTAGCATTGGGTCTGCAATGCGAGAAGAAGGGGAAACAGGGAAGAGGTCTAAGGTCATTATAATAATGGCCCCCAATTAGTCATGATGTGCTTTTTCCATGCTCCTTTGAGTGTGGCATTGTCACTCTTCCAATAAAAAGGTGAGAGTCTATTTCTTCACTCCCCTGAGTATGAGCTGGCCTTATGATTTGCTTTTACCAAGAGCACGTGGCAGAAGTAGCATATGAGTGCTACAGCATAGGCCTTGAGAGACCTCTTACCTCTGCTCTAATCCTCTTGAGACCCTAGAAATTCATGCTGTAAAAAAAACCCAATAAAGGCTACCTAAGGATGAGAGGTCTCATGGAAGCGATCTGCGGTGCCTCAACCAACAGCCGGTACCAACCGCCAGGTATGTGGGTGAGGCCAGCCTCACTCTCAGATGACTTCAGCTGCATGAGTAAGCATAAGCCAGACCAGCTGAAGAACTACCCAGATTATCAAAGGACAGAATTATGAAAAATAATGAATTATTGTTGGCTTAAGTCAACAAGTTTTCGGAGGTTTGTTATAAAGCAATAGATAAATGATACTGGATTATGGAACTATGCCTAGGTCCAAAAATTGGGCCATTATTAAGGTACGTTCCCTGCTCCTGGAGCAGGGGTAACTGGCAACATGTGCTTGATTGGAATTCAGAATGGCTGGTCAGAATACCTGGTTAGAACACTAACTATAAAACCACCCACTTTTTTCCAGTGGAATCTGAAAGACTTGTGGTCTTGTGTAGGCTTTATATTTATATTGAGGTTATAATATTGCCTTTCCATGGGAAGGAGTGGGACATGTTTCTCCTACCCAAAGCTAAGTGAAGGGTCATCACTATTAAAGACTGGAGGTGCCCTTAAGAAGGAAAGCCTGGTACCTTATTTCCTGGTTAAATGCTTTCTGAGTTTCAGACCTCCCAGGTTCACTCCAGAGGTGAATGTGGTGAGAATAGGAAAGACTCGTAGACCCAGCTCCTTCAACACGGGGAAAATGAAAGGGATATTTGACAGACATTCGCTGTGTTTTAAAATATAGTGTACTAATAGAAAATTTGAGGTATAACAAGGCCATCAGCTCAGCAGATGACTGCCATAGTTTGTTACTCACAGTTCCCAAAAGGAGGGGGGATGCTACACATGGAGAGACACATGGGGAAGCACCAGAGTCAGTCATGGGGCAAAGGGAGAAGGGGGAACTGTGGGAAAGAGGCTTTATTGTGTTTTCTGCAGGAAAGAACAGGTGAGGCTTAGATTGGCTAGTTTAAATAATTTTACAGGCTCTGTTGCATAAGGACTGTCCGTAGTTGTCTAGTACCTGTCCCTGGGGTGGTAAAGTCAGGGGTATAGTCACCCGAAGTGTAGGAGCCTGATAATAGAAGGGCTTGAGGGGTATGGACTCTTTCCAGTGGTTTGTATTTGAACAGCATGATTTGGGGAGTAGGGGAAGTGATGGGGGGAGGGGCAGGAGGCCAAGGCAAAGTGACTCAAGCATTTTATCAGATTGTCCAGAACAAGACATGTCTGGCATGCGCATGTGGGGCAGTTGTTAAAACATCAAGCTCACAGAAGCTGGAAATGGTTAACACCCCCTGAGGACTGGAGGTGTCTACTCCCAGTTTAGAGATTTCTGAAGGCGAGAAGCCTGTATGCGTTACCAGAGCAAAGGTGCTTGGAGAGACCAAAATGCAGAGGGTCTCCCTCCCAGTTCTGCACAGCTCTCAGGGAGTCCTGGAGCACCAGGCTCCCAGGCTTTATAAACAGCAGCGGAGGTGAAAGAGGACCGGTCGCTGTGTTCCAGCAGCAGGCAGAGAAACCCTGAGATGCCAGAGCCGCCGCCTCCTTACCCCTACAGACGGCAAATCACCTGAGTAGTCCGCATTCTTGCAGGAAAAGAGACACTATGGAAGTGACGGGGCTCTAGAGGCTGAATGGGTTTGGGAATGGAAAGTAGGGGAAAGAAGGAAAGAAGGAAAGAAAGAAAGAAGGAAAGAAAGAAAGAAAGAAAGAAAGAAAGAAAGAAAGAAAGAAAGGAAGGAAGGAAGGAAGGAAGGAAGGAAGGAAGGAAAAAAGGAAAGAAGGAAGGAAGGAAGAAAGAGAGAAAGAGAGAGAAAGAAAGGAAGAAAGAAAGAGTGTAAAGGCACATCTCTGCTCCTGTTTTCACACGGTCCACTCCAAGCCCAGCTTTTTATATGCTGATATATGTACTATTCTGATATACAAATACATCTTATTCTGTAACCAAAAGTGACTTTAAAATTAAGGAATGTGACTATGATGTCATCAAAGGAACTGCCACAATTTAGAGTGAGATAATTATGGAAAAGAGTTAAATTGATTCATGTTTATATACCAGTGTTATAAATCAGTCCTATATACACAATCTTGGTCAGTCCTAACAGCAACCTTATGAGGTAAATATTATTAAATCTATTTGACAGATGAGGAAAGTGAGGGGCAGAGAGGTGAACTAAATAAACAGTGTGAAGTGGCAGAGGTGAAATGTGAACTCAGATGTGTGATGCCTGAATTCTTAAGGCCTAAACTACACTAGTAAGTTTTGAGTCTTGCTCTTTGGTTTTGTTACTTATATTGTGTTTTGAATTTACTTGTTCTTTTTTTTTTTCCCGAAAGGGTTTCATTTTCTTTTCTGTATAATTAGATAAAGACTTAAGAGAGGGTCTCACTTTTCTGACATGGCAGTTGGAGGGGCAGGAGTTATCTTAGGCCAGAGGTGGCCACGGCACCCAATATGAGTTCAGGGTTTCAGACTCCTTCCATTAGTGTTTGTTCTAGTTTGTCACATCGCCTCTTTAATTTCAGTCATCATTATCATTTGTTAATTTCAACCAATCTTCTTTACAAATAGGAAACAGGTTCGTAAGTACCAACGTTGTTGGTAAAACTTAAGCCAGGAGCCAAGAAGGCAGGAACCTACTCTCACTTCTGTCCCCAACCAGCCGTGTAGCTTGGGGCAATCTCTTTAACAGCTTTTGGTTCCAGTTTTTCCTGTATAAATCAAGAGGATTTGGCTAAATGATTCCTATAGTTCCCTTTAGTTTTAACTTTTCAAACCCGTGTGACAAAGTCCAATCTTCTTTCTATAAGACTGTTAAGTCCATTTTTTCTCAAATTGTTTACTTTTATTTCACATAAAAATAGTCCTGAAGGAAGCTAGGAGATCAGATCATCAAGGCCCTGACTCCTTCCTGAACCTTTTGAGAGAGGAAAAATACACAGAGGATGAATGATTTTATATTTACGTTTAGATATATATTCTTATAGAACTAGAGCTTAGCGTTTCATATACTCTCCCTTGTATCCTTGTCATTCACAAGGCAAGTAAGTGAAAGAAGCATAGAATCAGGTAGAAAGTATGTAAACTGCTAAAATTCAACTTTGTTTCCAAAAAACATTTCATTGAGACGATTAAATCACTTTTCTAAAAAAAATATGACAGGATGCCTCATCTGTCAGGAAGGAAGTGTGTTTTGGTTGCCACTTCAGAACTTCTGTTAAGATTGTCCAAGGCATGTGTTAGGAAAGGAAGGCACACTTCCTAGGTCACTGAGCATTTGCCGCTGAGCATATGCTACCTCACGGTGGCACACAGCCACAACTTCTTATTACATGGTGATCTGAATATTTTATGGATATTCTGAATGGTAAGATAATTGATGATAGAACACTGAAGGAAAGAACTGATAGCTTTTTTGTTGGTAGCATGTATCAGATTGTCAATTAAATGCTTGTGGTAAAGGAAAAATATTGCTGCAGCAGACATCAAGACAGACCTTTAACTAAAAGTGCGGCACACGTAAGGAGGTGCAGAGATCCATGCCTTCTAGAACGAGCTCATTGCTCTTTTGTATTAACTCAAAGTACTCTGACGTTTACATTTAGCAACAAAGATTGGGCTTGCTTATCTTGTTTAAAGTTTATTGGTAAGAGAAAGGAAAGTACTGGTGTTTGTTGTACAGATAGAGAAGACTAATTTGCTAAGTGAAAAATTAGCTGCCTCAAATCATTTTGGGGACGTGGCAGGGTATACAAATTTTACAGCTTTGAAGTATTTCCGTGCAATGTACTGAAGAGAACTTCCAACAAAAGGGGTTTTGAGGTACTTCTCATCTAAATGTAATGTCTATTTTTATTTGCTGGAAATCAGTTAATTCTCTTGCTAAGTGTTCCCACAGTGCTTTGTACTCAGTCTCGGCAAGATTCTCAGCTCTCTCGTAATGATTTACATTTTGCCCATCTTCCACAACAGAGTGCAAACCCTAGGAAACAGAAACCATGCCTGTCTTGTTCATGTCTGTAACTGTCAGTGCCAAGCACTGGGCTTGCCACGGAGTGGGAGTCCATAAATATTTGATGATTAGTAAGTAGTTGCCTAAGAGAGGGTCTTCCAAGATACACTTGAATGGTAAGGCAGCTAGCTGATACATTTGGTAAAATTCTTCCTCAGAGTGCTCCAACAGTACAAACAGCTGTATTATTTTTCAGTGCAATAATAGTAGTACTAAATCAAAAGCCTATTCAGTACATAAAAAAAAAAAATCTGTTTCCATCTCTTCAGAGCATAGAGGAGAGTGCTCTGAGATCTCTAAACTATTTTGTAATGATGAGCGTAGCTAGTTTAAAAATAATGGGTAGGTAAGTAAACTTTCAGTCAGAAAACAGTTTTCCATGACACCAGACAATGGACTTTTTTCTTACCTTTTAAAATCATCTGGTCAGTTGTTTTGATAACATTCACATGTCGTGGTCATGGTTTTGTACGATAACTAATTTTATTATAAAACGTACAAATACTCAGTTCTCTAAATTTTAGGATCTGTAGCTCTCTAATCTCTGTGAGCACTTGAATTTTAATGGTGACTTTCTGTTGATACTTTTGTAAATGTTGTGCTCTCTCTAGAAAGTTTGTTGGCAACTCAAATTTTTATTGCTTTCTCAATGCCAGGCACATGAAATAGGCTTAAAATTACAGTTGTGCTAAATAACCTTTTAACATAATCTATAGATAGAAGTAATCCACTAATGATATCCTGAGACGCAGCCTCTTTGCCATTCATTTTGGCAGCCTTTAGATCACGTTCTGTGGGGCAAGGCTCTCGCAAATGCCTAATATGGTCCTGAAAGCTGGGGCTGTGGTGGGTTTAATAAGTCCCAGTCTTTTTACAGAAACGAAATTCAAAGACATTGTCACGATTTTTGGAGCAGCAACTGAGAGTCACTTAATATTAAAGAGAAATGGTTCCAGAGGACCAACTTCATTCCCTGAAATCAACTAACAATTTTTAGTTTGCTTATTCTTTCCCAGCTCACTCACCCTAAATTACAGAGCTTTCATTTCTTTGGCAACCGCTAAAAAAATGACATCAAACCAGGCGGCCGTACAGCTCATACCTTCAATGTGTTCTTATTAACCATATTTGAAAGGAAGACTCCTGCAGCCTCAGCTTTGTAATGCTAACTCCAGAATACCTTGGATGTGATGGTTCACGTGACTTTCACTAGCTATGAAACTCTTAAATATCCAACATCATTTTTCAGATTTTTTTTTAACGTATCAGAAACTGATTGTCTTGGCTTCACAATAACATGACCCATTATTCCACCAGATTAAGGGATGAGGGAGAGAGATATATGTTATTTATTATTAAAAACCTATTGCAGGGCTTCCCTGGTGGCGCAGTGGTTGAGAGTCCGCCTGCCGATGCAGGGGACATGGGTTCGTTCCCCGGTCCGGGAAGAACCCACATGCCGCGGAGCGGCTGGGCCCGTGAGCCATGGCCGCTGAGCCTGTGTGTCCGGAGCCTGTGCTCCGCAAGGGGAGAGGCCACAACAGTGAGAGACCTGCATACCGCAAAAAAAAAAAAAAACCTATTGCAAAAGTGATGCAGGATAAAGAGCAAGCTTGCCTTTTAAATCATAATAGCATTATAATTGTTCTACCAGGAATAAATGTTTGTTGAATACCCTTATTGCCAACACCAGGTTCACTTACTCTATTCAGTAACTTCCTGAGCTAGGTCTTCTCTAATCCTGACCTTACAGGTAAGGAAACTGAGGCTTAGAGAGAGAGTGGCATGCTTAAACTCGCACAACTGGAAAGTGATGGACCAGTGTTTAGACATAGCCAGTCTGATGCCGGGGATTAACTACTGTGCTACAAAAATAAGATTTTATAGACATCTGAGAGAGGAGTTTGTTTTGAACAACGTTAAATACAACAACCCATTGCAGTTTCAAAAAGTAAGTTATCAAGATCTCAAGTAGATATTATACAACCGTGAAGGCAGGAGGTGGAAAATCGAGGACAGAGTGTTTTAATATATTCATAAATAATATTTTATGGCTGCCATCAAAATCACTGGTTAGAGCCCAACATCCACCTATTTTAACATACAGACACAGAAACTCAGAAACATGAATATACGTATAAAAAGTAATTACAAATTTTGAGCCATCACTACCACAGTAATAGAATAGTCAGTGTATGACGTTTGGCGTGTATTGGGGGCAGGGACAGGGCAAATGTGCTATTGTTTGTGTCAAGGGATGTGAACCAAGAGGACTTTAAACATTTAAACAAAGGAAGGTGTCTGGATTAAGTGCTGAGTACTTTCTACACAGCAGGTTTGGGAGACAGGAACTACACGGGTGCTTTGGACGCTTTGGAAATGGCAGCAAATGGCAGGTTGGATGGTTTATCTTCATTAGCTGTGAGCAGTAGCTTTTGACATACATTCCAGACCCTAGTGCTGCTATAATGTGGTGAAACCCCCCCGACAACTGTAAGCACACTGCATTTGCCAGACCTTCACCCTTCAGTTAAATCCCTTTCTCTTACCCCATTTACACTCAAGCAATTTTCCTAATGCAGATGTTTCCAACCAGACCCTCAGCATTCTGGGGATAATCCCACCTCTGAATTTTTTCTTTTTCTTTTTACGTATACATGTATCTATTCTTTTCAAATTCTTTTCCCACTTAGGTTGTTACATAATACTGAGCAGACTTCTGACTTTTAAAAGGCTTTCATCTTCTTCCTCTCCTCTTAACCTTCAGTTTCTCTCTGCAATCATAATCCCATCCTTTCTTCAGAATCCATGCCTACTGGTGCCATTGATGCAAACCCACCTTCCAGCCCCCAGGACCCTTTTGCTCTTTAGTGGCTCCTTCTTAGTGCAGCCTCCATCACTGCTTCTCCCCGGCATGTGTGTGTACATACTCTACTAAAAGTCTTTGCTTGACCTTGACCTCGCTGTTGTTCCCTTTAGTCACTGGACTTCACAACTAAGATTAATCACACACAATGACTCCATGCTTCACTTAACCCTCAGTGCCCAGCCTTCTCGTGGCTTCTCATCAAACCACTTGCTGAACCATAACTCTCAGAGCTCTCCACTGACTGCCTCAGTGTTAGATAAAGCGTTTTGCCTTTCACATTCCCCATAGCCTGGGTGTAACATGATACTATTGCCCGTTCATGCCCCTTCCAAAATCTCTCCTGATACATTGTCCTCGCATCTTCTTTGGCTGATTCATTTATTATTGACCTATCCAGTCATCCATTCATTTATTTAGCACACATTCATATTCTTTAGCACACATAACTGCACCAAGTGGGCCTTTATTAAAGGCCCACTTGGTGCAGTTATAGCTAAGAAATGCAGATACAGAAATGCAAGTCCAGTCTGTAAGCAGGAGACAAAAAATGAAACGGTTAAAAATGAGTATGACACATGCATCATAGAGCCAGGGAAAGGTTTCTACAAGTGGGAAAGTGGGGAGCCTGATCAACTGAGAGGAGTAAGGGAAGGCTTCCAAGAGGAGACACTGGGTGTGCTATGATGATCCACTTTACCCAGTGAGAAGAGAAAGTCACATCAAGGTTGTACAGCTGTGGGAGAAGGGCCCAGTCCTTCAGTGAGGTTGGAATATAAGCTGTCTTGGTGACAGTCACAGGAGATGGAGCTGGCTGGATATATGATCACAATGTAAGTAGCATTTTCTGGCAAGCTATCAAGTTTGGAAATCATCCTGAAGCTATAAAGAGTTTTGGCCAGTGGAGGTGACATGATCAATTCGTGCTTTAGAAATATTATTCTGGCATCAATGTGAAGAATAAATTGGAGGAGGGCAAGACTTCCTTTACTTAACTTTCTTCTTTTCCCCTGTTAAGGAAATTCCTCATAACCTATGCTGTTATTTCACATTCTTTTCCTGGGACAATGTATCCACTGCTGTATAGTCAATTTTCCTAACAACTAGATGACTATTAAATCTTATTTTCTGCCTCTGACCTTGCTCCCAAATAAGGTCCATTCTACTTCAGCCTGCTTTAAGTCATTTCCTTTCTGACGCTGCTGTGTTCCAGCATCAGCTGGGCTTCACAGCATGGGGACATCTTCAATTTCCTCCCTTCTCTTATTCCATTGATCAGGGTTGGCAGCTTTATACTTTCTATTGTCTTTCGCATTTTTTCTTTCCATTCCCATTCTTATCGATGTATCAGATCTATGTTGTTTATCTAGATTCCTGATAACGACTCTTTAAGTCTGTCTACTGTTTCTTATTTCTCCAGTTGTTCATGTTTGGTACATATACACTAATATTATGCTATAGGTTAGACATATAAATGAAAAACAGCATGCACGCAAAACAACATATAAACGCTTTATAGTTTAGAAATCATAAAATGGGCATCCATGTTTCTACCACCAAGGTTAAGGCACAAAAAAACATTATCGGTAAAATAGAAACCCTCTGTGTACCCCTCTCCACTCTCATCTCCTCTTTCCTCCACCCAGAAGTAACCATTATCCTGAATTTTATGTTCATCAGCCCCTTCCATCTCCTTCTATTTTTAACCCCCAATGTATGTATATTGTTTGTTTGCCTGTTTTTAAAAACATTTTTATAGGATAAATCATACTATATATATTCATCAGTGACTTATTCCTTTCACTTAATATTACATATTTGAGACTCATCTAATTTGATGTATGTAGCAGTAGTGTGTTTACCTTCACTGCTAGTAATATCCCATCATATAAATTTACCTAAGTTTCCTTCTCTATTCTAATGCTTGCTCATTTTTTCTTTATACTACAAACAGTGCTCTTTTAGATATCCTCATACAGGTTTTGTGGTGTACATGTGTAGGCATTTCTTTGGGAAACAGGAAATGCTGGATTGTAATATGTGTGTGCGTGTTCAGCCTTGCTGGTTAATGACAGTCAGCTTTTCAATTTGGTTATATCAATTTATACCCCCATTAGAGTTTTTCTGGTTCTATATCCTTGGTAATTTATATTGTCCAATTAAAAAACAAGTTTTTTTCCCAATCTGGTAGGTGTGAAACCATGTCACTTTATTATTCTAATTTGCATTTCTCTGATTACTAATTAGATTAAGCATCTTTTCATATGTTTACAGGCCATTTGAGCTTTCTTATGTATGAAATTCCTGTTTAAGTTGCCAATCTTTCCACTGGTTGTTTATCATTTTCTTATTGATTCTTAGAGGTCCTTTATGTATTGTGGGTTATAATACTTTGTACATTATAAGTACAAGTATATTCTATTTTTCTTATTTTTATTATATATTTTTTTCTATAAGGAACACATGCTACCAGTAAAGTTTCAAAAAAAATATTTAAGGGGCTTCCCTGGTGGCCCAGTGGTTAAGAATCCACCTGCCAATGCAGGGGACACAGGTTCGAGTCCTGGTCTGGGAAGATCCCACATCCTGTGGAGCAACTAAGCCTGTGCGCCACAACTACTGAGCCTGTGCTCTAGGGCCCGTGAGCCACAACTACTGAAGCCTGCGGGCCTAGAGCCTGTGCTCTACAAGAGAAGCCACCGCAGTGAGAAACCCGCATACTGGAACAGAGAGCAGTCCCCACTTGCCGCAACTAGAGAAAGCCAGTGAGAAGCAACAAAGACCCAACACAGCCAAAAAAAAATAAAGTATTTAAAAATGAAGGTACAAATTAAATTCCATGTATAAGTGCACTAGGTTCTCAGCACTGTCACACCAGGACAGAAAAGAGGGCTAACAAACCCAGTATGTTGCACAAATACCAGTAAAGAAATAAATATCAAGATATATATGTTCAAGATCAAATCTAGAAATCTTCTTTTTTCTCTTTTGAAACCTTGAGAATATGTAAAGACATTTTAATAATGTTAGTTAGAAAACTACTCTACCAAATATTAAACCCATTTATGGTGTCCATAACTGGCAAGACCTTGTAGCTAGCCCCAGGAATATAAATTTTTATCACTAGACATCATTAACCTTTTCAATGTACCTTAAAAATAAATAAATAAGCTATTTTTACTTTGTTGCATGTATATTTTAATAGAATTAAAAAAAATTTTTATCCACACCAGAAGTTGTGTGCCAGGGTGGTTTTCGCTGGCTTGCAAGAGCCAATTGTGCACATTGTTTTCCAATTCCACATTCAAATGTCATGTTGGCAGCTTGAAATTGGCAATGGTAGGAGTGTTTACACCATGGATATTGGAAAATGCTTCAAATCAGAGCTTTTGTATTTTTTTGCCCAGATGGTCAGTTTTTAAAATTTACCAACATACCACTGCTCACCTACCATTCCACAGAAACCATCCTTGTTACGGTCACCTATGAACGTAAAGTTGCCAAATCCAACACGCATTTCTGTTTACTTTTTATTTGACCTCTCAGTCACATCTGATACTGCTGATCACTTCTTTCTTCTTGAAATACTTTCTTCAGCTGGACTCCAAGGCTCTTCTTTCTCTTGATTCTCCAGCTACTTTATTGACCACCCTTTCTTGGTCCCATGATCTCTTTTCTTTTAATCTCTCCAACATCTAAATGTTAGATAGTTGAAGGCTCAATCCTTAGAATTCTTCTCTTTTCTATCTACACTCACTCCCAGGGTGATGTCACTCATACTCATGTCTTTACATTCCATGCATAGATGATTACTCTCAAATGAGCATTTCCAGCCTTAGTATTCCTCCAATTAACAAATCAATATATCAGCTGTGAGCTTGGCATCACCTCATCAATGTTTAATGGGCAGCTCAAATTTAACATGTATGAAATCCAACTCTTGATTGTTCTCTCCAAATTTGTCCTTTAGTCTTCCCCATCTCAATATAATGCAATTGTTATCTACCAGTTATTCATGACAAAAATATTAAAGTCATTCTTTTTTTTAACCATTTTAAAAATTGAAGTATAGTTAATTTACAATGTTGTGTTAGTTTCAGATGTACAGCAAAGTGATTCAGTCATAATATATATATATATATATATTCCTTTCAGATTCTTTTCTATTATAGGTTATTACAAGATATTGAATATAGTTCCCTATGCTATACAGTTGGTACTTGTTGTTTATCTATTTTATATATAGTAGTGTGTATATGTTAATCCCAAACTCCTCATTTATCTACCCCCCCTCCCGGCACTATACCCTTTGGTAACCATAAGTTTGTTTTCTATGTCTGTGAGTCTATTTCTGTTTTGTAAATAAGTTCATTTATATCCATTTTTTAGATTCCACATATAAGTGATATCATGATATTTGTCTTTCTCCTCCTGACTTACTTCACTTAATATGATAATTCCCCACTGTGGTCGAAGCCACAATCCTGTAACCTTGGATTACTGTCTCCTAGCATCTACATTTGTCCCTGTATGGTCTATGCTCCATACAGTAGACAAAGGAATCCTTTAAAATCACAAATCGGATCATGTAATTTCTATTTGTTTCCACCTGCCCCTGGTGAAATCCTTATCACAGCCTTCAAATCCCTCTATAATCTGACCATCCACTGCCTCTTTGACCTGATCTCCTACTTCTCTCTGCCTGGCACCTTGCCCCACCCCGGCCATATAGGCAAGTTTTCAAACAAGTCAAGTCCATTCATGGCACAGGATCTTTGTATGTGACTAATCTCTCTGCCCGGAATGCTCTTTCCTCCCAGAGCTACAAAGGTTCATTCCCTCATGTGACATCAAAGAGGCCACGCTGACCATTTTCTAGGCATTCTTGACCATCCCCTACCCACCTTACTCTTTATTATCCTTCTTTAGGGCACTTCTCACAACTTGCCACATTGTTCGTGTCTTCATGCATATCTCCCCATTAACACCTAAGCTAGGTAAGAACAGAGCCCCTGTTTTTCTGGCTGCTACATCCCCATAACTTAGAAAAATCCTTACTTTGTAGTCAGTACTGTATTTTATTTTTAAATAAAATATATGTATAGTAGGTACTTTTATCTTTTTAAATAAAAAATGTTTAAAATAACGTTTATTTTATATTAGTTTTCATATGTAAAGATAAGCAGAAGAAAAGAAGTTGACTGCCATGCTCTCATTAGTTCTGTTCATTTTCTAAAAAGATATCAAGTATAAAAAGGAGATTTGTGTAGTGAGTAGTGATCTGTTCACTTGCCAAGGATCCACCACAGAGAATCAAGTGTGAAAAAATAAAGTGATAAAGCCTACATGGATACCATGGGTATTTTGCCCACTTAGTTTTATAGATTCTGGATAACTGTCATTTTCTAGGTGCAAAAGAGTGGTCTGATCAGGCACATACTGGCTTTAATCTTGTTATTCACAACGGTTACAAAAGTTTGCTCCTCACCAGAGGGAGTACCATATAGACATCCCATCAGTTCTGTGAAAAATTTCTGAAACCCTCTACTTGATATCTTCCTGCCAAATCCCTGCTGACTGCAAATGAGCACAAAATGTCAGCTTTTGTTATTTGAAGCACTAATGATGGATTTGAAATATTATCCTAACTTTGATTCCAGGATTTACTATTATGATTTAACAGATGCAGCATTCCAAGTCCTGTTAACAAAAGAATCAGATTTTAATAGGGAGCATGTTTCAAATCCAAATAGATCAAATTTGGGGGAATTATTTTAGGAGGCTTTTTTTCAGGTTCTAATCAAATTTTAAAAATCATATCTGAATCAAACCTGTTAAATTTCCTGGGGAACTAAGGTTGCAATCCCATTGCTAAGGAATATTCTCTTTTTTATTCTCTTGTGGTTGAAATTTTACTCATTGATATGATCACTATCAATCAAATATTTAATGATAGACCATTTAAAGAAAATCTTTAAATCTTAAAACTAAAAAAAATCATTATTTTAGATTGTTCTTACTTTTCAACAAATAAGAACCATCTTTATGAGTGTTTATCAGGAAAGACACTAATGAAGCAAAAAGCCTTATCTTTCTTCAATTCACCCATCCATTTCCTTGAAGTCTGGTTTTAACTCATCTATGTGTTCATTGTGCCTTGTTAAATTATATGTCTAATTCATTCTAGAACAAAGAACAACTGAACTGAGAGGTGAAATGATATCTGTGACTAATCTCAAAACAAAAGTCTATTCTTCAGAGCCCCAGCCCAGTTCTGAAAATACCAGAGAGTTGTTCCTGGAAACCTTGCAAAATCTGATACTGTTCTCCAAAAGATAATAAAGAGGACTGGTACACTTTTATAATGTCTTTATGCAGTACAATTGAAAAGTTATGAACTAATACCTCTACTCTTATGAGAATTAGTTGGTTGTTATACATTTCCACCTAGAATGCTTGTGACTTTTTTTAATTAAGATTTTATTTTTTAGAGCCATTTTAGGTTCACAGTAAAATTGAGGGGAAGGTACAGAGATTTCCCATTTACCCCGTTCCTCCATAAATACATAGCCTCTTCCATTATCAACGTCTCCCACCAGAGTGACACATTTGTTACAACTGAAGAACCTACACTGACACATCACAGTCACCTAAAATCCATAGTTTACATTAGGATTCACTCTTGGTGTAGTACATTCTATGGGTTTGGACAAATGTATAATGACTTGTATCCATCATTATGATATTGCACAGAGTATTTTCACTGTCCTAAAAATCCTCTGTGCGCTGCCTATTCATCTCCCCCTGCCATCCCTGGCAACCACTGATCTTTTTACTGTTTCCATAGTTTTGCCTTTTCCAGAATGTTATATAGTTAGAATCAACGTGTAGCCTTTTCAGATTGACTGTTTTCATTTAGTAATGTGCATTTAAGACTTTTCCATGTCTTTTCATGATTTGATAGCCCATTTCTGGGTTTTTTGGGGGGTTTTTTTTTGTTTTTTTTTTTTTGGCTGTACGCAGGCCTCTCACTGTTGTGGCCTCTCCCGTTGCGGAGCACAGGAGTTGCAGGCTCAGCGGCCATGGCTCACGGGCCCAGCCACTCCGCGGCATGTGGGTTCTTCCCGGACCGGAGGAAGAACCCATGTCCCCTGCATCGGCAGGCGGACTCTCAACCACTGCGCCACCAGGGAAGCCCCAGCCCATTTCTTTTTAATGTTGAATAATAGTTCAGCATCCAGATGTACCGAAGTATATCCATTCACCTACTGAAGGACATCTTGGTTGCTTTCACGTTTTGGCAATTATGAATAAAGTTTCTATAAACATTATGTGTGGGTTTTTGTGTGGACATAAGTTTTCAACTCTTTTGGATAAATATTGCTGGATGGTGTGGTAAGAGTAGATTTAGTTTTGTAAGAAACTACCAAACTGTCTTCCAAAGCGGCTGTACCATTTTGTATTCCCATCAGCAATGGAGAGTTTCTGTAACTCCACATCCTCACCAGCATTTAATGTTGTCAGTATTCCAGATTTTGGCCACTCTAATGGGTGTCTAGTGGTATCTCATTGTTTTGATTTGCATTTCCCTGATGACATATGATGTGGAGCGTCCTTTCATATGCTTATTTGCCATCTGTATATCTCTTTTGGTGAAGTGTCTGTTAAGGTCTTTGGCCTATTTTTTATTAGGGTTGTTTCTTTTCTTATTGTTGAATTTTAAAGGTTTTTGGTGATTTTGGGATAACGGTTCTTTATCAGAAGTGTCTTTTGCAAATATTTTCCCCCAGTCTGTGCTTGTCTTCTCATTCTCTTGACACTGTCTAACACAGAGCAAAAGTTTTAAACTTCAATGAAGTCAAGCTTATCAATTATTACTCCATGGATCATGTCTTTGGTGTTGTATCTGAAAAATCACCATACTCAAGGGCATCTAGGTTTTTTTTTTAATGTTATCTTCTAGGATTTGTATAGTTTTGCATTGTACACTAAGGTCTGTGATTCATTTTGAGGTTATTTTTGTGAAGGGTGTAAGGTCTTTGCTAAGACTCAATTTTTTTTTACATGTAGATGTACAGTTGTCCCAGTACCATTTGTTGAAGACTATCTTTGCTCCATTGTATTGCCTTTGCTCCTTTCTCAAAAATCAGTTGCCTATATGTGAGTTTATTTCTACGTTCTCTATTCTCTTCCACTGATCTATTTGTCTATTCTTTTGCCAGTATCACACTGTCTTGATT
Source organism: Delphinapterus leucas (assembly GCF_059928025.1). Classification (NCBI taxonomy): domain Eukaryota; kingdom Metazoa; phylum Chordata; class Mammalia; order Artiodactyla; family Monodontidae; genus Delphinapterus; species Delphinapterus leucas. Next base: position 36,832,116 of record NC_143136.1, on the reverse strand, counting down.
ACTGTAGGTTTCTAGTATGCCTTGAAGTCAGGTTGTATAAGTCCTCCAACTTTGTTCTTTCCTTCAATATTGTGTTAGCTATTGTGATCTTTTGCCTTTTGCTTTTGATTCTATTTTTCTAATATTGACTAATTTTTTTGGAAAATAATTCTAGTGGGCTTTTTTAGACAACTACATGGAATGTTAAAAAGAGAAAAAGATTCTCCAAGTCTGTGGCACGCATCCATGACAGGGAAAGACTGCGGCACGCAGGTGATTTTTTCCGTTACAGAATAAGGATCTAGAAAGAGAGCTGAATCAATATATTCTTAAACATTTACTTTAATCATGTTGGAAGAATAAAAAAGAAAAGGAGTAGAAATTGTTTTTAAAAAGGTATCTTTTAGTTCTAAGTCTGAATGTTTTGAAATAGGAGCTAAAATGGAGGCTAATAACTGGAAAAATCTGAATCATGACACTAAGTGTTAATAAATGACACTGTAAAGTAAATAACTTACCAAAAACAACATTTTCACATTCTAGTTTTCCTTCTCTGAGTTAATAAATCATTATGCATTATATATTAACATATATCCATAAATATTAATATACATTATATACTAAATATGCACTTTACTTATGTATACATATGATACTTACTACATGCCATACGTTCTACTTGATGGTGGTGATCTGAAATGAATACAACATAGTACCTGCTCTTAAGGGTTCATATTGTAGAAAGAGGGAGGGTTAAGCACAGAGTTATTTCCCAGGCCTGTTTGGGTATTGTTATATGGTCTAAAAACAATGAACCAGTAGTAATTCTTTGTTCTAGTCCACCAGTTAGATTGCTTTAACCCTGGCCTCCCTGAGGCCCTTTATCTAGAAGGCTTCAAATAAGAGACTAGAGACTTAGAGCTGTGAGTCTCTTTCTTACATGAATATTCCCATGATTCCCAGGCTCCCAGATAGGGTTACCATATAAAACACAAGATGCCCAGTTAAATGTAAATTTCAGATAAATAAATATTTCTTTAGTACAAGTATTCCCAGGCAATATATGGGACATACCTATACTTTAAAAATTATTGTTTATCTGAAATTCAAACTATATTTTTATTTGATAAATTTGTGAACCTACTGCAGTGTACAGTGGAAAATGACCCTGACCAACCATTCCCCATGTATGAGGCTGGTTGGTGCAGCCTAAAGAAGGACACCATAGCTGCCACTCCTGAGATGCCATGGTATACCTCTGCTAAGTACTTTCTTTTTTTATGTAGATAGATATAGATATATCAATTTTCATATATACATAATATCATATGTAATATATAAATAATATAACATATATGTACAGAGAAAAAATATATATCACCTGGTTATCTCCCACCCCCCCTAAACTGTTTTATGCCCTCAGTTTCTTTCAGAATATCCAGCAATACAACTTTTATTTAACTCAGTCTCTTTACGGTCTTCCTTTTTCCCTGAATTCTGACATTAATTTTAAAAATTGTATAAGGTTTTCAGAGCCACCTAAGGCTCTGAAAAAAATGGCAGTCAATGTTTTCCTACTTCTAACATAGTTTATCACCAATGACAACTTTGTTCCACCTAATTATCGTTCCCCTCAAAGTGAGCTCTTTTCTTACTGACAATGCTCAGGAACTGAGGCGTGATATTTGTCCACCAATTTTTACCAGTTCCTAGATGGGAAGCTACAATTATAGTAAAACGGAATGGTGAATATGATGGGCGTATGCTGTGTGCATAGAAACACCTGATTGGGCTGTTGGCGGGGGTGGTACTAGTGAACTGAAAATGGAAGGAGAAAAGAGGGAGAAAAGAGTTTTCTGGACCAAGAAAAGCATCTGTAAAGATACAAAGGCATGTGAGAACATAGACTAGTCCAGAAAGGTAAGTTGCTGAACGCTGTTAGAGTTTAGGAGGCTTGTGGGACAGCCAGTAGGAGATTAAGCATAGTTTAGATTTTGAAGCATCTTCTTTATCTTGCCACAGAGTTTGGGCTTCACCCTGAGGGAAAAAGGAACCATTAAGAATTTTAAGAAGAGAACTGCAAGGTCAGGGTCTTAGATTGGGTTCTTTTGAAAGTGGAACCTGAGGCAAGGACTTTAGTGTCAGTAGTTTATTTAGGAGGTGATCCCAGGAAGCAGGGGTGAGGGAGCAGAGAGAGCTGGGTAGAGAAGGAGGAAAAACCAATAAAAGAGTCAATTGGGAGGAGATACTGGGATATATGTATATGTATAGCTGATTCACTTTGTTATAAAGCAGAAGCTAACACACCATTGTAAAGCAATTATACTCCAATAAAGATGTGGAAAAAAAAAAAGAGTTAACTGGGAATCAAACACAGCGTTTTGATTCCATAAGTATTTCTGAGGAGGGTACAAAATGCATTCCAGCCTTGGGAAAGATAGAAGCTGAGGCATTTATCCAGTGACCCCCATCCCTCATTGCTTGAGGGTTGCCTGGGACTGGATGTCGTTAAGTCTCTACTCCCAGGTCTATCAGATGCACAGGTCAAGTAGTTTCCAGTACCTTTCCTAGCTTGGCAGGGAGAAAGCAGAGATGGCACACTTGTTTGAGGTGGGACTCTGTACACAAATATGAGATTATGACTAAAATTAAAGCCCTAGCCCAGGGGATGAGATGCTAGGCACCAAGAGTATCTGTTACAATCAGAAATTAATCTGCAATTTACATCATAAATACAACTTTCACAATTATAATATACATTATAAATATATTTTGCTATTATATTACAATCATAGCAGTTAAAAGGGAATCATTTGCAAGAAAGCCAAGAGTAGAAGAAAATATTGATTGATGCATGAATGTTATGATGTAATATTTAGAATTAAAGTCTTTTACACAAATAGTTCTTATCTGCTAGGAACCTGTAATCTGAAACCCATGCTATACTAATGCCTTCCAAAAATATGACACCAGCCAAAAGATGTATAGACAGAATGTAAACATTAAAAGAAGCAAGAATAAACTTGCTTTTTAAAATAGAAAGAATAAGATGTTTCTTAGTGTGGTTTATTTGTAGTTTTCAAAACTGTAAATGAATATTCATTCACATATAAATTGCCTTTAACTGAACTTGCTAAATGGGTGAAAGAGAAAAGAGAGAAAAGAGATTGAGGGGTAGGGAGGTAATATTTATTGAGTTTCCACTATGAGGTTTTTTATATCTATTAATTTTGTATACTTCACAACCACCCTTGGAAGTAGGTACTATCATCCCTCTGTAAATAGAAGGAAACTTAGGATCAGGTGGGTAGAGGGCTTGTTCAAAGTCACACAGCTAGTCAATGATAAAGTCTGGACTCAAATCCATATCTTCCTGATTCTCCTTTCCACTTTGTTTTGCTGTCTTAAAAGTTAGTTGTTTTGTAAGGCAAAACATTGAAATACTTGTAACTGTAAAAAAAGAAAAATATGGTAACATCATCCACAAATACTAGAACATATATTGCCATATTATGTGTTGTAAAATATGTGCTTTGATATTTTTATAAACACAGTAATATCTACAATAGAATATATTCAGACCACATGAAAGGAGTCTCTGAATATGTTCAAATGTGAAGAAGGCTCTTTTTGTCATGGGCAAAGTTTAGCAATAATAAAAGTGTAGCAGCGTGTTTAGTAAAGAGAGAGAAAAGAATGTTTCCTTTGGTCATGTTTTCCAACTTTATATATTTGCTTATCATTTTAATATAAATAGGGTATATTTACATAGCCTAAAGGAATAGGAACCAGATTCCTTGTTTTCAAGATGCCAAGAAAATATAACTTCAAGGATGATAAGCAGTAACAGAAAAGAGTGAATCAAAAATATCAAGCTTCTATCTGATTCCTGACCAAGATTTTAATTTTATTGCACAAATATGCCATGACAACGGATATATACAGTAGTACCACCCACCCAAACCTGAGGCATGGAAGGGTCTGCCAGCATTCCCATTATAATCTTTGAAGGGAATTCCGATATTTTAATACACATGAAATTGGCATCTAGGTTCTCAGCAAGATGTATTTTTGCTAAATAAAACAAAAAAAGTTTTAAAAAAGAGCCCTAAATAGTGTCTGCTGTCTTTGATTAGAAGCCACGTAACATGCAAATTCTGGTGAACCATTAGATATTATGATGTCAGTGGAACACCTGTACTGGTCTTGGTGACACTGATGTGGCTCCAGATGATAATGCCAAAGGAGAGACTTTTATTTACAGGGGTAGGGAGAAAGGTGCAGTATCCAAATTCTTCAAGCTACTACAGAAATTACATGTGTACCAAATAATCATTAAATCTTAATTTAAATCGCTCTGCTTTTCATTTTAGAAAGTGAAAAACTGTCATTGACGAGAGGGAAGACTGAATAATGGTAGAAGCACAGCCTCTGGAGCCATACTGCCTGGGTTTGAATCCCAGGTCCATTTAATTCTTAGCTATGTGACCATGGCAAATTACTCAACCTCATAATGCCTCCATTTCCCACTCTATAAAATGAGACTAGTAATAGTGCCTATCTTATAGTTTTGAGGATTTAATGAATTAATACAAATAAGTGCTTAGAACAAACAGCAGACACTCATTAAATGTTGAAAACTAAGCAAAAAGTCCATTTATTTATATACATTCTGGATAAGTAAATCTACTCTCAAACTGTGCAGGAAGGAGTAAGTATGAAATTCATATATGTGTATGTGTGTATGTGAAAGTATTTGTTTTTCTCTCTTAAACACAGATGCTGGGCTTCCCTGGTGGCGCAGTGGTTGAGAGTCCGCCTGACGATGCAGGGGACACGGGTTCCTGCCCCGGTCTGGGAAGATCCCACATGCCGCGGAGCGGCTGGGCCCGTGAGCCATGGCCTCTGAGCCTGCGTGTCCGGAGCCTTCGCGTCCGGAGCCTGTGCTCCGCAATGGGAGAGGCCACAACAGTGAGAGGCCCGCGTACCACAAAACAAAAACAAAAACACAGATGCTGTGAAAATTGTCATAGCTATAAATTAAAACTTCTTTATAAAGATAATAAAAATAATACATGTATTTCTTAGAGTTTCTGTGAGAAAAGTCTACTATATGCCAAAAGGTATGCAGCTTCTCAGGGTGGAGGTGAGGTCAAATGGACCACCAAACTCATGTAAAGGATTAGGACAATTTTAACCATTAGACATGATGATCCATGTCTAGAGTAGTGTTGTCCAGTAGAAATATAATGCAAGCCATATGTGTAATGTTAAATTTCCTAGTAGGCACATTTAAAAAGTTTTAAAAAGCTGATGAAATTAATCTTAATAATATACATTATGACAATATATCAAAAATGTTACCATTACAACAGATAATAAGCATAAAAATTATTAATGAGAAATTTTACATCTTTTTTTGTACTAAGTCACAGAAATCCAGTGTATATTTCATTCTTACTGCATACTTAATTCACACTAGTCATATTTCAAATGCTCAATAGCCATTTGTGGCTAGTGGCTACCATATTGGAAAGTGTAAGTCTAGAACTATATACTTTTCAAGGGTCTAAAACCTTAAAAATATTAAAATAACTGAAAAATTTAAAATAGTAAAGGTTTATTAAACACCTACAAAATACAAAATCTACCAAAGTTGATAATTTTTAAGAAGTTTAATGTTCATTAAAATATCATCACATTTGAAATAAACTTGTAGGCTCATGTCTTGTGCTTATGTCACAAGAATCCTGAGTATGCATGATGCTTTTGGAGACGTCATAGCATGCTGTAAATTGTTACTCATAGTCTAAACAATCTCAAAAGCAAAAGTATCTTTCAAAAGTTTACTAAGTTTTATTTATCATGGGATGAGAATCATTTTAATATGTTTGATATTATGTAGAATGGGGACTCAAAATATCTTTATGTCTTCAAAATGGCCTGAGTAGAATAATGTAGTCTTTTTTTTTTTAATTATTATTATAATTTTTTTTTTTTTTGCGGTACATGGGCCTCTCACTGTTGTGGCATCTCCCGTTGCGGATCACAGGCTCCAGACACGCAGGCTCAGCGGCCACGGCTCACGGGCCCAGTTGCTCCGCGGCATGTGGGATCTTCCTAGACCGGGGCAGGAACCCGTGTCCCCTGCATCGGCAGGCAGACTCTCAACCACTGCGCCACCAGGGAAGCCCAATAATGTAGTCTTATTACTGGCCATCATGGCCATGGTGACTTCAGGCCAAGAACCCCAGGATAAGGCAAAACATTTGCCCTGTAATTTGGACTCCTCTTACTCAAGTCCCAGTCTCTTCCTCTAATAAAATTGTAGCATGGTTGGAAAGCTCTGGTATAATCGTTTCCTCCAGTTGTACTCCCAACTTGCTCTATTTTCTATTCTCCAATTCAGTTTCCAGGCAGAAAAGCATGGAAGAGCCGTCTCTGAAGTTGGTGGAACTAAGATCCAATCCCAACTCCATCATTTAGGAGCTATGTGACCTTTGGAAATTTATATTCTTCTCTGAGCCTCAGGCTTTTCATTTGCAAAAGGCGATAATAATACCACAGTTGTTATGATGCCTAAATGAGAGCCTGTAGGTAAGGCACCTGAACCTTAGCTTGGTGCTTTGGCAGTGGATGCTCAGTACATTATTTCTCTCACAAATTCTATATTCAACTTTTACTAACAAAAGGAACTAATGGTTATTGGGCACCTTCTATATGTCATCCCCTGTTGTAGATATTAGTTTGTTATCTAATTTTTATATCCTCATGACAACTCTATGAGTTAGGAATTTTTCACCTCACTTTACTGGTGAATATAATGAAGATCATGGAGGTTAAGTGGCCTGTACAAGGTCAAACCATATCGTTGAATGGAGCAAGATGCATCATAAGAATTTTGTAATGGTCTCATCTAACAGATTGAGAAACACGGTGAAGAAGCACATTCTCAGAAATACAATCAACTTTCATTTATTCAGTGACTGAATATCCCCCTTGTATCATTCTCTTAAAATTTGTGCCACAAGCTCATAGTGGACTTAATTCCTTTGCAGATGGAAAGTGGCTATTAATATATACATTCACACAGACATTAGTGTAGAAGAAAATCCACAGACTTCTAAAGTAAAGCTAGAATCTGTTGTTTACTAATAATTATGTTGATAGGAAGGAAGGATAAGAGTGTTTACTTCTGAGGCTGCCTGACCATCACAATGCGCTTCCTTAACACATCAACTTTCAGGCTCCCTTTTCAACACGCTTCAACTTAAGAATACCCCTCTACACAGGGAACTATATTCAGTGTCCTGCTATAAACCATATGGAAAAGAATATGAAAAAGAATGTATATATGTATAACTGAGTCACTTTGCTATATACCAGAAACTAACACGACATTGTAAATCAACTATACTTCAATAAAATAAAGTAAAAAGAAAAGAATACCCCTCTAATTCAGGTGAGGGCTGGAAGTGGGCGAAATCGTGGATTTCCAAGTCAGCAAATGGCAAGAGGCAACTTGTAAGGGGTGGGTTGGTGGGACATGGGGTAGGGTGATAACATACATGCCAAGGCATTCACAGTGCTCCTTCGGGAAAACACTAAGATCCTTTTCCTTTGCTAAGACTGTAACATTTTCTGTAACTGGCATTTTTCACAGCATGAGGTTCTGTCTGTTGCAGTAGCCAAGGCTAGGGCGAGGGGCTCTGAGAGAGGGGGATGTGGATGGTGAGGTAGGTGTAGCCCACAGGTCCTGTGGTTTTCTGTCCTGCATCTCCAGGCAGTGCTAGGCTTCTCTGTGGCCTGCTGCCTGTCCCCTGTGGATGCCACAGGGTTTTCTCTTTCTCCTCTAGGCTTTCTGTAGAGTATTTTAGATTAACTTTTCTCCTTTTTGTGTAACATTGGAGAGTTGTGGCTTTTCATAAATTCCATGTTTTTCAATCAACCATAATTCACATTCTCCTTTTGATGCTCATCTTGTAGTAGTTTTGAATAGTGGGAGCCCTTTTAAGGCTGGCGCTTGTGGCCTTTTGACATTGCCCCATGACTCTTTGAAAAATGTTGTGTTTTCTTACACTAGCTGTTCTAGGCTCGGCGTCCCTGCTCCAGATTTGAAATTACCTGTTTCTTCAGATTAAGCCCAGGTCTCCACAGGAAAAACAAACAAACAAAAAAACAAATAGCACAGAGATAATAATCTAATAATCTAGGCATTAAGATGAATCATGGTAAAATACTGCTTCTGGATTATATCACTAGACCAAGCTCAGGAAATATATGCATATTGATGCTTAGTATTCTGTTCTAACAACAGAGTCTTCCTATACTTTTTTTAGTTCTAAAATTATATAGCCAGATTTATATGAAAATCTTACTTCTTTGAGAAAATAAAAGTATTTATCTGATAATCTTTAGAATTTTTTTCCAGAGTATCAATGCCAATAATAATGCAAACAATAACACTCTTGAATGAAGTTCAAGGTTTTCTATGTAATCCTTTCTGTCCTTAAAATGCACCCCACTAAACAGTGGTATTCCAAGGTCGGGGAGGGCAGTGGGAGCCATCTGCCCCATGGAGGAACATCTTATTGACAGTGTTAGAACTGCTGGTGCACAGTTATAACAAAAGGCAGACTGATTTTTAGTCACTCTTAGAATTGTTTCTAAGTGTTTTTTAGGCAATGTTCAGGCTTCTTGCCTGAACCCAGGTTATCCCCCTTTCAAAGTCCCACCCCTCGCCCCCCATATACCACTGCTACCAGCTACATACAAATTTCTGTATCCTTGCATCATTCCCAAATTCTCATTCAGTTTTACCATGTAAGGGCTTCCCTGGATAGTTCTTGCAGTAGTTTCAGTTCATTTTCAATTTAAAGGCATTGGCATTTGTCCAGCCGACAGTCAGGAGTTCTTAGAAGGTGACTTCTAAGCTACTCATCTTTTCCCGGGGGCAGAGTTCACCTCACAGAAGAGGGTGAATTCCGCACTCCCATTCTACCTTGAGAAGATAGGAAAACTTGAGCAGCTCTGTATCCAAAAATTTGTACATGAGTTTCATTTCACCACCATCTGGTTCATCCACAATGAGATAATGTATATTTATAAGTGCAAGATTTATATATTTCAGTTCTGGCTGGCACACAAAAAAAAAGAAAATCTGCTTCCTACTATTTAATTTCTAGTGATATTAGAACTATCATATTTTCATATATTTAAATACATAGCAACTTTTCTAAATCCGGTTCTGATATTAAAGCTTTTAAATTTATCTTGCTACCTTTTTGAAACTACAAACGCTTCTTCTTTATACTATGCAAGATACCTTATCAACATGATATACATGCTATAAATTGTTATAGCAAAGTTTGTGAAATAAAGATCCAAATTATTTCATAGTCAGAGTTAGATTATCAGAGAAGTAAGTATAAATATAGGCTATTGAGTTTTATCCACAATCCTCTTTTGACTTTTATCATTAGAGATATAATTTTAATTTATATAACTTATACACACAGTATATAAAATTATATAGATATACGTGTGTGTGTATATATATGAATCTTTATTTTAATTAAAAATAGCCCTAGCAAAGAACTTAAATTTTTCAGTGGACTTACTATAATGCTTCTTAAGTTCATACTTCTAAAATCTAATTTGAAAAAAGAAAACCTAAAATCACTCCAGATAAAATGTAAATAAATAAATATTAGGAACATGTATCACTAAAATTTTATACAGATTATATAAATAGTGGTTTCTTCTAGAACTAATTCATAAAAAATCAGTTTTTCTACTTTTAATATACTTTATTATGATATATTTCAATTCTAAATGTATGTTGTATAAAACACTAATGTAAAACTTTAGATATTTACTTTTGAAATAGAAATTCAGTTCCTTCACAGAATCAAAATATGCCATGCCCAGCACCCCCATCTCTTCTTTTTGTAGTAATTGTATTAAACTCTACAGAGAAAAGAAAAAAAAAACCACAAAACAATATCATTTAAATTTAGGGCAAAGCATTAATTTTTGCAGTTTTACTGTACAATCTATTTTTACCAACTTGTGATAAGGCACAGATGATTCATTAACCAAGAAAGGAGAGATGGTTGATTTGACTTCTAACTTTCTAGAATCATGGCTCTTGCTAATGATACAAATTTAAAGCTGACACTTTTTTCTTTTTTTCTGCCTTAGCCTCCTATTTATTACTTAGCCTGGGAGTGTTCATTTCATTCCAAAGATAAATTTATTTTTTGACTTTAAATCTAGTGGGGTCAAGTGAAAGAACAACTGACAGCCTTATACATATATACTCACAATGTCATACTGTTTTGCTGGCTAGAAACACAAGCGGGGGAAGGGGAGGGTGGGATGAATTGGGAGATTAGGATTGACATATATACACTGCCATGTGTAAAATACATAGCTAGTGGGAACCTGCTGTATAGCACAGGGAGCTCAGCTTGGTGCTCTGTGATGACCTAGATGGGTGGGATGGGGGGTTGGTGAGAGAGAGGTCCAAGAGGGAGGGGATATATGTATACATAGAGCTGATACACTTCATTGTACAGCAGAAACTAACACAACATTTTAAAGCAATTATATTCAATAAAAAAATCTATACCTAAATAATCAAACATAGTTCTTTACATTTCATAACGTTGCCAGTTGAAACTCCATGATTTCAACTGAATATTTTCCAATGGTTCCACTCTTAAGATCCTGAAATCTAAAGATGTCATTTTAAATTCAATGTATCAAACTCAGGACTCCTTGCTCTTTTCGGGGAGAACCGCTTCCCATAAGATGTATTTGAATGTTAATATATATTCAAACGTTCTTTTGGAATAGGATCCTTTTCAATGCCAGCCATTTTTTCACCTCTGTCCTTTTGTTACCTAGGCTTATTCTGAGGAAGAAGTTACTCTAATTTGGTTCATTTCTAATTAGTCAAAATTTAAGATTTAGCTGATGGAGTGATAAAGTCAATAAAAATAGACTTCTTCTGAGGAGGTATCATGAATTTTCTAAGTCCATTATTTGTAGGGTATGCCCTCTCAAGGATCAAAGACCTGGGTACTGATACCTTAAGGATAAATTCTCTCTGACAAGGTTTCTGCTTTTATTCAGGCTTTTCACAGGCATTGAAAAAACCCTCTCCTTGATTTTTCTTTCCTCTTTCACTTCCTGGCCTTAACTTGCCTTGTCTTTTTTGTCTTTCCTTTTCTTTTCTTTCCCTTCCCTTCCTTTCTCTTCCCTTTCCTTTCCCTTCCCTCCTCCCACCTCCCTTCCTCTCTCCTTCCTTCCTCTTCTTTTCCTTCTCTAGTCCTTAATGCATTTTTTTTAACCTCTGTTTATCTCTGATGGAGGAAATTAAAAATATGTCCTTTGTAAGTCTCAGCCTCCAAAAGACACAAGCAACTTCAGAATTGAGGTTTCTGACTTTTTTCTTGGAAATTTGATAACACCAAGAGCCATGAGAGCTAACTATGGGCATCCCTGGTGTTACAGTTCCAAATTTTAGAGATCTGGGACCACAAAGGTCCAATCTGATAAAGCATGTAATGGGTTTCTCTTCGGATCCTTGAACTGAGGAGAGGCCATGATATGTTGATCTAGGCTAGGGATGAAAACAGGATACTAAATTTTATATGGGATCATAAGAGACAAAATTAAATTGTAGGTCTCGGTGGTATAAAAAGTAGACAGACAGGAAGACTCAGTTTGTTTCCCTGCCTAAAATGGTAATGTGCTTCTGAACTGAAATAAGTTCAGGATGAAGCCTATCCATAGCTGAAAGGATATAAGCTAAATTATACCCTTATATTCTTCATAGCTAAAAGGATATAAAGGGGAAAACGTAAGATAGCAGTGGATCTTACTTGTGTATTTTACATAAGATGAAGATTTGTCTATAACTGGGGAGAGGGGCTGATACACACACACACACACACACACAGTGACCTCTATGCAAAGAACAAAATTGAAAAGATAAACTAAACTCAGAACATCACTGGATTCAAATCCCCTGTGATACTCTTGATTGCCCATTTCCAGGTAGTGTGAGAGAAAAGGGATTGAGTTCATGAGACCTTTCACTTTGTGGTTCAAATTTAATAAAAACATATCCAATGGATGGCAAAGGCGTTTAGTGAGGTCAGGTGGCAGAATAGTCTCAGAGAAACCTATGAAAGGAAAATCACGATGAGAGCAGGAAGTGGGAGAGTCCCCTCTGGTAATTTACACCCCACACCAAAGCCAAGGACGTTGTCATTCTGGCACACCGGGGAGAAGGGCTGCTCTTACGTTAGAGAACATGAACTCCAAGATTAGTGAATGGGGGGCCCAGGCAGTTTTCCTATACAGTCTCTGACTAAACATCACTCAGGCAAGGACTATCTTCCCTTGTGTCTTTACAATCCATCCAAGTGTGGCAAGGGCAGAGACCCACACTGAGGGCACATGTAGAAAGACCTGGAGTTAGTAGCCTGCTCAGGTCTTTAGCAAGCGGGCAGCACAATTTCTGGTTTTACCAAAAGTGACCCTGGCAGATGCTATCTCTGAAAGGTCTACAGAGGTTTGGCAGTACTGGCAGCCACTCCGGCTCTCCAGCAGTCTACCTGCAGCCGCCCCCAGTATGGTGGTGGCTGTGCTGCTGTCAGTGGAGAACTACAGATGTGCACATCCCAGGCGGGAGCTGATGTCTGGGAGCCTAATGTTTCAGAGCCTGGCATCACCTAGGTCTGAGGGAGGCACCAGGTGAACAGCAGGGACAAATACAAGACAACGCACAGGACTCCATCTTATACCAAGTGGAAACCAAGGAAAGTGGCTAGACTCTACTAATTTGCCAGGAGGGGTCTGAAGTTATTTTACAGTTGTGACCCTTTCTTGACCATGCCAGTTGGTAAAGTCTGGGATATTGTGATAGACGTGCAAAAGTTTTGGTAAACTGACATTTTGCTGAATGAGTTATAGCTTAATGTAAATATTTACCATCTTTACAAGTATTTTATGAAATGATTTTGGGCTGCAGCATGGTATATACTATCATATGGACATACAACATAACTCACTTAACTAGTCTCCCAGATTTGGAAATTTAAGATTGTTTCTATGGTTTTTTTTTTTCAAATTTGAATAATGCCATCACAAATATATTTGTAGATATATCTTTGAAGATATGCTTTTGTGTAAATCCCCAATAATTTGCCAGTTGGGATTTTTATAGCTTGTTTTTCATTTTAGCAAGTTTCTATAATTCATAAATCACAATCTTAATGTCGATTTTTCATTTTTTCTTTTCTATATTTAACAAATGAGTAGTATATATTTTTAAAAGCATACACAGTAAAAAAGAGAAAAGGAAAAAAAACAAGATTTTTTACTGAGTCAATACTCAGTTGCATTATTCCATTCATATCATACTTATGATACTAAAATCTACTTTCACCTTGTCATTTGACACTGATAATTAAACAAATTTTAACAAACTTGAAGAAAGTTTTTTTCTCTGAAGACTTCCCTTATTTGCACTTATCAAAAGATGTCACTCCTTCAAGATAGGTGAATATCAAATTTAAATCACAAATATTCAAACCACATTAACGAAGAGAATTTCAAGTCATCTCATTGTCACGGTGACAATGTCCAGATATTTCAATACACTTACATTGCTATTTACTGCTACAAAGACAAACTTCTCTACCACATGAATTGGTAGTCATACCACAATATGAATGTAACTTTTCTACAAAATGAAGACATTTTTTCTAAAGCATTTTGGAAGTAAATTAAATATTAAAATTCATGCCCAGATTTTTTTTTTCATAAATCTGTCAACTTTTTCTTACCTTAAAAGTAAACTATGTGAGACAAGAAAAAGAAAAGCTAGACAAAGAAACACCAGCCAAGAATTCTGAATTGGAAGAACCCTGAGTTTTTCTGTACGGCTGCAAACTGCCTAACTGAGAGTGAGAGAATTCTGCTACCTACTGGGCACTTAGTATATATTAATTAGTTCTCCCACCAACTTGGTGAGGGAAGTTACAATTATAGATGAAGAGACTGGGGTTTAGAAATCTTCAAAACTTGGCCCAATATCACATAGAAAGTAAGTTGAAGACATCCGTAGGAAACTAGAATGTGTGTACGTCCAACACATGCCCACTGCTTTCCAGTACAGCACTGGTGTGAATTCAGAACTATTGGCTACCACGCTAGACCTTCCTCGATACCAACATATGGCTCAAGATGTCCTTAGTGAAAGGCCCAGGAGCCTGGGAAAGTAAGTGTAATTATTTGTACAAAATTAATACAGTCCCAAGATAACAATGAGATTAATTAAATTAGAAGCATATTCATCTAATATTCTCTCAAATTGCTTTCTGAGTAGAAAACTACTGTAACCCAGAAAGGCACTAGGCCTCTTATTTAGGGAGAAAGGATGGACAAGCTGGCACTCCCCTCCCCGACTCACACATGTTCCCTCAGTCCCTTTACTCCCTGTCCTTTGTCCCCAGATTCTACCTCCCTCGCCAGACCAGCAGTCATTCTCTGCCTCACAGGACTCCTCTGGGTAAGAAATGGAGGCTGTCTTGGAGGTCTAGTCTGTGCAAGAATCTCTGAAGTAAAATCAGAACATTTGTGCTTAATTCTATGTTACCTTATCTCCTGTGCCTTATATTAAAAGGCTTTCTCTTATATTAAAAGGCTTGCAAAAGGAAAGATCCTCTTCTGCTGTTTAAACTAAGCCTTAATTAAGGGAAGGGAGTTGTTAGGTGGGGAAGGGGAGAGATCCAGAAAGAAAGTTTGTGGAGGTGTGAGGTTGAGAGCTGCTTCACACTGCTTCAAAGCCACACTCCCAGTGAGTATTTCCCAGAAAATAACAGCGAACAACGAACGTGAGAATAGTCACTTTTTCTTAAACTCTTTGATGGGTTAACTATAGATTTCCAGCCTCATACTCATTTGCAAACAGAACTATTCCTCTGAGACAGATTAAAGAGGATAACTGTGCCAAATCAAAGCCTTGGGATGGAAGGACAAAGGCAGTCAGTATCCTTTTCATCACCTCTCCTCTGGACAGTCCTGTCTAGATAAGTCTACAATAACTTTTAAAAATCCAGTTCAAATCAAGACACCTTTATAATTCTTATTTCTCATTCTAATAATTCACTAAAAAAAGAAAACTTTTATATGTCTGGTACTGTGTCATGGTGGAGGCTCTAAAGATAAGAGAGACATGATCCTTATCCTAGAGGAACTTACCATCCGAAAAGGGAGATAGAATAGCAAATGGACATTAGTAACACTTTAAAAATATTAATTAACATGCATTGATTTTCCCACATGTTCTGGTGGGTGACCCCCCACGGCTCATTCAGTTGGAAGAATCCATTCCTTTGAATGGCTTTGGGCTTTTGTGAAAAAGCAAAACAGTCATTGGTCAGCTTCTGGCCTCCAAAATGGTCTATTTAATCCTATGTCAGTAAGTCAAAGATTTTGACTACAGGAGTTGGGCTTTTTGAGAGCAGAAAATGTTGAGAATCAAAAGAAAGAGTCACGGGGCTTCCCTGGTGGCGCAGTGGTTGAGAGTCCACCTGCCGATGCAGGGGACGCGGGTTCGTGCCCTGGTCCGGGAAGATCCCACATGCCGCGGAGCGGCTAGGCCCGTGAGCCATGGCCGCTGAGCCTGCGCGTCCGGAGCCTGTGCTCCGCAACGGGAGAGGCCACAGCAGTGAGAGGCCCGCGTACCGCAAAAAACAAACAAACAAACAAACGAAAGAGTCATAAGGGAGTAGGACAGAAAGACTATCCACAGTAGCTAATCCAGAAACGAACCTTATCCCAGGAAGAGTGGGGAATTTGAGGGGGTGAGGAGTGAGGTCATCAGGGTCTTCGGTAGCTGTGATGAGCTGGTGGGGAGGAACAGCGTGAGCAGGAGAGATTTCCCGAGGTCCTCACAGCAGCACAGTCCATGGCCAACACTAAGCACTAAGGGCGGCTTGGGAGATGAGCCAGCACTGACTGTCCTCCAGACCATTCAATGCAAGGGGCGGGGGGTTGGGGGAGGGGGGCACCACCGCTCATGCTGAAGTTGGGGAGCTCAGCTAGCTGGCCTGGTTACCACCTGAACAGGGCCTGCCAAGAGGCTTATAGATGTCTTCCACAGTTGGTACTCCTCTGTGTCCTGCAATGCAGCTCTTTTGAATCATCCCACTTGGTCCAGCTACTGTCAAAGGCCCAGGCATTGTCATTTCCATGGGATAGAGCCTGGGCCCTGCCACAGAGTGACGATGGAGCCATGGAAGGCAAATCCCCAAAGCACACCCCAGCAATGTGGTGACAACTGCAAGCTGGGACAGTGCTGCAGAGACCCAACCAGCCCAGTGGCCCTTCTTCACTTCTTCTGAGATCATAGAGCCCTCAGTTTTCTGGATGGATATACAGTGGCTCAGGGCAGATGTCCCTTTTCCCTGCCCCACAATCTCCATTTCTGAGTTTGAAACCAGCCCTCTGCTCTGTTCTTGTCCAAGCAGCAGGCTTTTCATGACTTCTAGACTACATCATTTCTGTCTTGCTATTGCCATACATCAATACTTCCATGGCCTGATATTTTTTCCAAAGAATCCAGTTTGTTTCTTAGAAATCCATGTTTATTAACTCCTTTCCCAGAAAGTGGTCAAGCCTCATCCTTCTAGGTGAACCTGCTTAATGAGATCCTGATTCATTAAACTCTATACAACAGATAAAGGGCTGGGGTGGAGATATGAGCTGTTTAGTAGAAAGAAATGTGATAATGTTCCAATTAAAGATTTACCGTATTACTGAATTTAAAAAATTAGTAAACACTACCATATTACTTAATTGATATACCGAATTACTTAATTGGCTAAAGTAGCAGAGGTCTGCTAGATCTTATGCATGCCTAATTCTAACAAGTTGGCCTGACACTTTACCTTACTAAAGAGGTCTGTCTCAAGGAAATGAAATTATAAAGCACATGCTACTAATAATACATCTGAGTCATATTACTAAAGGTGACAGATCTGATATTTGCTGACAGATACAAATTGACTTAAGTATTAATAGTAATAAATCGAGGCAGGATTTAAATATGTAGTCTAATGTGACTCTGTTATCAATAAAAATCTGTGATCTTGCTGGCCTCACAGGAGATAGATTTCTGTTGCTTAGGACGGTATAGTAACTACTTCATACTGAGGCTTACCTGTCATCAGAGAGGTATCTTCAAACATGTGCAATGGCTCATTTACATAGTTAAGTGCATTGTCTACACATTTAGCATTGGACTATTCATTTTAAGAATACAGAAAATATTCACAGAGTTCATAGAGAAAGTGAGAAGTCCTCTTTAATTTTCATGAAACAATATTGAACATATAAGTGTGTGGGCGGGTGGCTGTGTAGGTGGGTGTGTGAGTGTGGGTGTCCATATTTTATTGTGTAATGCAAAGTGTAAATGCTCTAGATCCAGGGACTACAAGCTTGTGGTGAATTTGCATGCAAATTCAGCCTGCAGACACGGAGACTTTGTTTGGCCCATAGTGTTTTAAACATAGGGACATTTCACACACAAAAAATTTGGATTTCTGATTTCAGGCAACAGTGGGCATTCCCACACAGCAACAGTTGGTTTGATCTGAATAGGAGCTGTCCCATTTAGGTGCAATACATACACTCAGGTTTGCCATGATCTCTCCATACTATCCTGTTCTAGCCTGCTTCAGTCATTTACATAACCTGCTTGGCTCCTGTCGGTATTTTAAGTTTTTTTACCTCTGCTTTAGACATTCAAAGCCACCTCAAACATCAGAGTAGAAAGGAATGAAGAGTAATGGAGAGTGAAGTATTTAAAGAATGATTCATGAAAAAAAGAGATTTAATATGGGAATTTAAAGGTGAATATAAAAGGACTTGGGATAGTCAAAAGGGGGAAAGGAAGGCTCCTAGTAAGGGAAAAATAGGATGAGTGAGGCATCGAGGCATGAATAATCATGGTAGCCTGCACTCTGAGGATTTCAGTAGACAAGTGAGACTAACATTCCACATGAAGGGAATAAAGGAGTATTTGTGTTTAGTCTAATTTGGTCAGAAATGAGGATCCAGTAAAGGAATTTTAGGAAGGAGGTAATATGATACAAGGAAAGTGGTATTTTATAGGTAACTGTAGGTAGAGGAATATGTTGGGAGAGACTGGACTCAGAGGGACCAGGTGAGTAGCTGTGCAGTAATTAGGTGTGAAATAAGGAGGAAGCCCCAGCTGGAGGTTTGTAGAAACCTTGGGAAAAACTGTACATGAGACGTTTTGAAAGACTAAGCAACTGGCCTTGAAAAACATGTATTTCCCGTAATCGCTATGTTCATAGGTAAATGGTTATCCTGACTTTAAAATACTAGGTATATTTGTTTCATAAATTAATTAGTACTTAATCTATCTTGATATGAAATCTATTATTTCTTTGAATTTAATAATTATCATTTACGTGAAGCTATTTCTGAGACTATTTCTCCATGCCCTTGTTCTTCATCATAAACCTCTCCAACATCAAAAATTATGTGTCCTGTGTCTAGGTTCCTTAGTAACCCATTTATATTGTAATGGACGATAATTTTTAAAATGTAATTCTTCTTTAAGGAATAATGGATATTAAGACAGGACTCAGGAAAATAAAGTTTAGATATTTTGAGTTGTAAAAGATTTAGTGATTAATCTAATCCCCTTATTTTCTGACCTGTTGGTCAGAAAACTGAGGCCCAGTTGGTACAAGTGATGGATTGAACTAATAAAAATGGCTACTTTTGAGCAATGCAAAAGTTTCTTCCTTCCAATTTCAGGAGTTTAGGTAAATTAGCTCCTATGCAAGACTTGCTCTGATTCTCTGCACGATCATACATGTGCTACTCAGTCAGTCAAGAATTTCTGAGACATAGTACCTCTCATGCTGCTTTGTACTAGAAGACTGAGAAAATCCATCTTTGGAGTACTGGTGGAAGACATGTTTAGGAGCCATTATAAGTGTTGTTTGGTGCCACGATCATCAAGCCTTTCTTAGGGCTGGACATTTCTAACACATTGCTATTTCAGATTTGGTAGTATGAAGTCTTAACTTCAGGTATACTGAATTTTATTTTACTTGCTGAAACTATTGGAGACCCAAGGCAGAGAGTTTCATAAGCCTATACCTCTAAGCAAGTCTCAAGTTAAAGAAGCATGAGTCCCAGAGTAAGGTCTGATTCAAGGACCTGCTCCATTTGCAGCCTGGCTAAGACGCATGTAGCTCAGGCGTGGATTTTATCTTCATTAAAATTTATAGGTATTTTAACCCACAAATTAATTAAAATGCCTTCTACCTGAATTGAAATATTGCAGTAACAACACATTATCTAATAAAACAATTTATACACAAAGAGGATTTTACTCTCTCATTTTGGAAGATCTGCCTCTAAATTTTAATGCCTTCATTGGATGTTGGCCAGTGTGACTCTCACTCCACAGATATCATAAATCTAGATCTTTTAAAGATGATTTCAGTAGATGTTGATGGTATCTATGCTAACAAGCCCTAGCTAAAACAAAGTACCAGTTCATGGTGATTCTTCTAAAAGTGAAACCAAATGGGCATGTCATTCAGATGACTTAATATCTATATGCGTCTGGATGTATAATAAAATGACAAGTTAAAATTAAACTTAAAATGAATTCTATTTTCTGTATGCTAGGATCAGTTATAAATTTAACATCCTATAGTAGTTTGTCAATCAAAGGAGAAAATTTATAGAGTGAGAATAATACACATAACTACATTTTTCTAAATATATGTACATCATATAATTATAACATGAAATACTTATGATTAGCAGTAACTTCTAGAAGAAAGTATTAAATAATTGTGTTCAATGATATATTTGGTTGCCTTTCTAAAATTATCCTCAAAGTGAGTTGTCTAGCTCATTTTAAAACCAATGTTCATGTTAAGAAACTAAGGGTTAAATACCATGTAAACCTAACATTGAAAATGATTTATTAATGCATAACCCTTCCTTAGCGGATAGGAAAGCGTGAAGAGGTTGAATGTTCAGAGAGGCCTTTTCAGGATGGCAATTTCCTTACCATAAAAGTTGGCAGCCCTGAGGCTTCCCTGGAGGTCCAGTGATTAAGACTCCGTGCTTCCACTGCAGGGGGCATGTGTTAGATCCCTGGTTGGGAAACTAAGATCCTACATGCTGCGTGGCCACAAAAAAACCAAAAAAACAAAACAAAAAACAAAGCTGGCAGCCCTTTGGTTTCTGAAGGCATCACTGGCACCTGGGATGATTTTCAAAGTTGAGAAACAAGAAACTGTTTAGATGTAGCATAAGAGCACTGTCCTTTGAACTGCATTTCTAATACTCTATCATTTCTTTGTTTCAAAATGACAATTACTTTAGCATTTAAAAAAATCTGGAGTCTGAATCCTTTATGAGAACAAACCTGGAAAGTTTAGAACTTGAATTAAAATTTCTGGGGACTTCCCTCATGGCGCAGTGGATAAGACTCCGCGCTCCCAATGCAGGGGCGGCAGGTTCGATCCCTGGTCAGGGAACTCGATCCCACATGCATGCCACAACTAAGGAGCCGGCAAGCTGCAACTAAGGAGCCAGGCTGCCATGACTAAGACCCAGTGCAACCAAATAAATAAATAAAAATAAATATTAAAATTTCTATTGCCAAAAAATGTATACTTCTTTAGAAACTATTCTGATCATATTGTTCCCCTTACTGTTGTTTTTCCTTTCGATTTCTCAAGACATTGAGATTGTGTATCCCTTCTTTCATCAATGGTTTATTTTCCGTAATGTAGCCTTGGCACCATATATTTCAGAAATCCTATCCATCTGACCAATACATAAAATAATATTTGACCCACCATGACTCAATCCCTTTGCTCTTATACTTCTTAATTTTTTTATAGCACTTACCATCTGGCATCTTATGGATATATTTGTAATATTTGTTTGCTGGCTTGTCATTCCTTCTACTAGAAGATGAGCTTGGTGGGGACAGGGCTTAATCTGTTTTGTTTGTTGCTGGGTCCCTTGTGCCCACAGTACCTGGCACACAGTAGGTGCTAAATAAAGAGATTTTGAATATGTTTGATGAATTATTGAACTTTTAAAGAAAAGTTCACTATCATGTCTAGAACACTGATCCTGCCAATCATTTTCTTCTACAACAGAGAGGATGATATATATATGGAAGTTAAAAGAAAAAACAAAACAAGCATTTTGCAAAACCAATTCATCACAGTATGAGTCCCTTAAGATTTATCCACCTGTGTAGACAGTTTTTGTGTCACAGTGGAGGAGAATAAAGGAAAAGAAGTCAATGTAGCCTATAAAAAGATGAGACCAACTAACTCAGTGTATCAGAGAATCCTAATAATAGTAATCAATCACTTATAAATTCAAACAGCATTTACTTTTGGCAGGGAACTTGGTGCCAAGAATTTATCCTGCATTCTCTTTATTTATGATAAAACAAAAATGATGTTCCACTTTGTCATGAAACAATACTTTAAGTGATGCTTTTAAAAATATATACACTGTACTTGAAACAACTCTTTCCTGATTTATGATTATAGATGCCACTATGCACGTGCTATGGTAGTTGATATAAAAAGGAGTGTGCTCAGCCACCATGTAAGTAAGGATGGATGCATTTTCCATTAGACTAGAAGTCTTAATACCTTATCCATTCCCAAGTTTTTCCCAAGAGAGCACCAATTTGGTTTTCATCTCTGGAGATGTTAGTACTCACTTGCCAATGGAATAAAATTCACACATGATTTAAGGTCTCTGATCTTATCATACTTTAATTTTATGTGCTATATACTAGGAGACTAGTCTTCACTGGGAAAACTTAAGGGATTTTTCTTTCTCCCTGGCATTATTTTCCAGCATTTGAAGTTACATACTTTTAGGCTGACAGTACTTTGACTATAGAATATGTGTGCATTGCACTATTCTTTCACTAGCAATTTGATTTCCATTAGAGTATACTCTGTGTGTGTGTGTCCTGTCTCTCATGTGTGTGCACTCATGCACATTTATTACTTTGATAGAGATTTCATTGGGGATCATTATTATTCTTTTGTTTTTGACATAGGAAAGTATTGCTTGTAATACTCTCAAGATTACAAGGAGAAAAAAAAGAGGAAGTGGACCTTTTATGTAATTTCAGGGTGCTTTTGGATTTCTACTAAGTCAGGTTACAACAAATATAAATGTTTCCAAAATGGTCAGTGCCCTTAACTTCTAAAGCAATTTATAGACCCTGACCCCATGAACACTGGTTTCATTTATAACAAGCTAGACAAAGACTGGAAGAAAACAGTAAAAAACATTCAGTAGTTTTCAACCTGTACCTTATATAAGACTAGATTTTGGCTTGGAAGTTTCAGTTTTCAAATTAAATCAATTGAACTGAATTGGGTCCCATTCCTTCATGAGCCCATTACCCCTGGTTAGTTCTTTTTAAGTGGTTACATGTTCCACCGTCTGGCAATAACTGGTCTTCCATACCATTGTAGGTAGTCTTAGATTAAGGACCCTGTCTGAATCCAGTGCTTTGATTAGTACTTGACACAGAGCCGGCAGAGTTCTTTGTTTCTTTTATAAACGGTGTGACCTTGGACAAGTCAGTAACCACTCTGGAAACAGCTTCTCTTACCTGTAAAATAAGGGAATTGAGCTAGAAGGCTGACTTCAAACTGCTGTCCTAGAAAATGGAAGACGAAAAGAGGGAACAGAATAAGCAGATATCTGGTTTTCCTATTCTCACCAGGGCAGATTCTATTTGATTTGTTTTGCATATTGAGTTTTTTGATAATGAAAGAATCACAAAATTAATACAAGTTTGGAAATCTCTGGGCTAGAGGATCATCAAGTCTCTTTCTAGTATTAACTACTTTTATTATATTAGTTTTTATCTTCTTGATCTGTAGATTACACAAGAAATAAAGAAAATAAAAGCACTCTGGGTGGTGAGATTATGCAAGGTTTGTAATTTCTTTTTTTCCTGTATTTTCCATAGTGAGCATATATTATCATTATTATGCAGAAATTAATACTCTTTAAAAATAGCTAAAATGAGCATGTACAATGTAACAGTCAAGAAAAACTCTAGATTTTTTAAAAATTTCACTGAAATATATATATATATATATGATATACTGAATAAACATAGGGGAGAAAAAGAGACAGGGAGAAAAGTAAACAGTTATGGGTTGATGTTTTCACAGCATGGCATTTAAAAATCATTTTATATATATTAGAACATGAATTATGACTTACATAACCAAAATCAGCCCCAAATTATAATATTTGTTTCGGGTGCTTTCCATTCTTATAAATTATATTAGCAGATGTAGTTTATATTCATTGAGTACATACATTAAACAATAAGATTTTTAAGATCAATTCATTTTTTTAATGGTTGGTCTTTAGAAAACTGAATAAAAGAAAAATTAACGCTGGTATTAATTAGTAAATGAGAAATATTACATATTGTTTAAAAAAACCTCTATAGCTTAAAGCCAAGGAAATTCTTTCTCTGGTCCAGTCTTCTAACCTTTCAAAAAACAATATAATATACTCAAATTCATTGTAATATTTTAAAATTGCCTCTAATAAGCCATTTTCTCAAATCATTCTGGCTTTTTATGTAATCACTATTCAAGCTCCGATGAGCAGTAGAGCCAAAAACCATTGTTTTAGTTTTTGCTGCTTTTAAAACCAGTTTGTTTTCCTGGAACCAGTCTGCCAAAGTCTTTTTGCAGTTCAGTAGTTAAGTGAGAAACAGATTTGCCATTAAAATGCACAGTCGTGCCATCTGCATAAAGATGTATAGAGCAGTAATGACATATCCATGTTAAATCATTAATAAAAAGAGAAAAGAGGATCGGGCCCATGACTGACACTGTTGCTTAATAACTGAAGGAGAAGGAGTGGAAGAGACAGCCCTGTGAACAGTAACAGATTGATGTCTGTCGGAGCCATTTCTTATCTTTTGACAGTGTTTGGGCCGGAGCCCACGCTCCCTACCTTCTGTAGTCAAAGCCCACGGTTCACTAGGCCAGAGCAGTTTGAGAAATTAATAAAAACTATCACTTAATTCAGAATTCCCCTCAAGACATGTATTCATTAATATTAGGTTGTCATGGACTGACATATGAAGTGTTGGCAAATTCCTTAAAGGCTTTTCATATGTGGAACGCATGTGTGTTTCCCTCATCAGCATCTTGGAGCCTTCTGAATACTTATTATCAGAATTAACCACCATACTAATAGGTTTACTGCATGATTTCTTATTTTATTTTATATAGGGGAGATAGAGTTTCTGAGGATGTTAAAGTGGGTCATGAATTAAATAACTGATACAAAATATAAATTTCAAATTTGGGAAATTTCTTTGGAAAGGAAAGATGGGACAAATAAATGAATTTTACTCTTGGGTAAAGTTATACCTTTTGATCTTCATTTTCCTGGTGCCAAAGTCAGTGAACAATATTTATTTTGATATAATGTGTGAAGTTATAGGAGGAATTGTAGATACGATTCCCCTGGCCCTTAGGAATTAACAATTTAAAGGGAACTCTTAACCCATAAGAAAGATAGATAATCCAGGCATCAAAAAAATATAAAGGAGTTCAAAACTAATTCTGGCTGGTCATAATATATATACATCTATAGGAGTCCTGAACTGATGGGAGTAAACAGATTTAAGTGGCATTAGTCTGGAATGATTTTTAAAAAGCCGTAAACTGGGGGAAATGCTGATGCCTTATTTTGATAGTCTAAATCTACCTTATACTATGGATACTAGTCATAGGTTGTGTTGTTCATGGTTGTATAGTTCAACATTCAGTGAGACCTGAAACTGGATAAAATGTCCTTCTTGCCTATGTTTGCAAATATTTCCTCTGTGATATAAATATACACGTGCTATAGGATGACCATATGTTTGTGGGTCAAGGGATCTAAGTGCTCATCTCCCTTGGACACTAACTAGTTGAGTGATAATAAACAAGTCAGTCTCCTTCTTCCTCAGACTTCCCTCCTGTAAATTTAGATCCCTTTTGGCCCTTGCATTCTAGAATTCTGTTATATGTCAATAACCATCTTACAGTTGTGGGGATAACGTGTGCGTTAAAACCCTTTCCTGACAATCTTAATACCTTTATAAATGCCTGTTAATGGACTCCATACAAGTACAAAGCACACGTATCAATAAAAAGGAAATAATCAGGCTTTCTTTCCTTAACCGTTTACTCTGAGAGAGCCCAGTTATATGTCAGGAACTGTGCTTGGCATGGAGACACAGGGAGGTGCAAAACAAACTCAGTTCCTGTATTCATGGAACTTTTAGTTTGGGAGACATTAAACACTTGAGGGAAGAAACAAATGTATAATTGCTAATTATGTTAACTGATTTGGAAAAAGGCATAAGGTTCTAGGAGGAATTTACCACGAGCTGGGGTCTAAGGGAAGCCCTTGAGGAGAATCCATGTGGGGTTTTTTTGAGGTATAACTGACATATAACATTATATGAGTTTCAGGTATACAACATAATGATTCATTTTTTGTATATATTGAGAAATGATCACCATTGGATCGTATGGTAATTCTATTTTTAATTTTTTGAGGAACCTCCATACTGTTTTCCATAGTGACTGCACCAATTTACATTCCTACCAACAATGCACAAGTGTTCCCTTTTCTCTACATCCTTGCCAATACTTGTTATTTGTCTTTTTGATAATAGCCATTCTGACAGGTGTGAGGTGGTATCTCATTGTGGTTTTGATTTGCATTTCCCTGATGATTAGTGATGTTGAGTACCTTTTCCCGTACCTGTTGGCCATTTTCTTCTTTAGCAAAATGTCTATTCAGATTCTCTATTTTTTAATTGGGTTGTTTGTTTTTTTGCTATTGAGTTGTATGAGTCCTTTGAGCTGAGATGTATAGTATAGAATATGCAGGATGTATATATAATATGTATATGTATGTATGGTACAAGCAGGAGTTAATTGGGTGTTGGGATTCAGGGTGAAGAGACTGTTAAAGTGTGCAAGGCAAATGTAACAGTAAGTGCAAAGGCCCTAGACTCACTAGAGAAGGTGAAAGAAGGCTGTTGTCACTCACTCAGGGGAAGAGGAATAGTAGAAGTTGGCGAGTTAGGCAGGGTCCACATCATGCAAGGGCTTGCAGGCTAGACTATAAACACCATTTTGATTAGCTGCTGAGAAATAGTTCTAAAAAAATTCCTAGGAATCCACAGAACACCTTCCACTTCTGCGATGGAAAGAAAGAACGTGCTTTATCTTGGACACTGTATTGAATCATTTTTCTCTGAGTAGCCTCTCTAATGAAGGAGCAGCTTGCTTACCAGCATACAGAATGCTTGGAGAGTTTTCTGAATTATGAACACAGTAACTAATAATAATAATACATGAGAGTCTGAGGCTCAATAATGCTTACCCGAAGTTGCCATTTCCAGAAAAAAAGTATCCAAATCAACAAAATATGGTGATCAGAACAATTCTAAAGTACAGAACTGCCTTTCTCTTATTATTTTATTTGGCTAGAGTACAGACCCAAAATACATTCCCTGAACTACCTGTAGCTTGCACATTCTGAAAGATGCTGGATTCTTGCGACTCAAAGGGAGTTCTGCAGACCAGCGGCATCATGAAGAGTATGTTAGCAATGCAGAGTCTCAGGTCCCTCCCCTGACCCACTGAATCTGAAACTGCATTTTATCAAGATATTCAAGGGAATTTTTGTACACATTGAAGTTTAAGAAGCACTGCTTTAGGTACTGGGAAAAATGATTTCAAAATAATGTATAAATTAGAGCTTCGAAAGGAAATTTAAAATTAGCTTCCTTGTAGTTAATTATCATTTTAATGTAAAATAGCCTTAACACTTTCATAAATTCAAATTTAATTATTGTTATGGAAAATGTTTCACTAGGAAACAATTACTCTAGGCATGGTGCCAACAGTTTCAAGGTTTAAAATTTACTCAAAACACAGCAAAATATTTTGAGTGTATACATATTTCCTTGTAGGGTAGAAGTAGCCATGCTAAGCATCCAATATTGAAATATCTATTACTGAAATTGTTCACAATGGTTAAAGGCAAGCAACAATTCAATGCTATGTCCTTGTACTAAAATGACTGTTAAATAATCCTTTAGCTCTTAAGACTCTTACAGTCAAAATCTAGAACTATTTATGGGATTCATGTTTGAAATTTCCAAGAGTATTTGGACTTATTTGGAGCTCAAGTTTATACAATAAAAACATGTTCTTAACAATTTATTTAACTAAATTTGGAGCTCCAAGCTCTCAATGGATGTATGAATCATAGGAGCCTTGCCAGATGTTTTGGAGTGTGGAATCCAAAACGCATTAGCAGCATGGCATGTCATGAAGTCTGATGCAAAACATTTCTTCTCTCTTTCCAAAAAGGCTTGTTCAGT
The DNA here is from genome assembly GCF_059928025.1 of Delphinapterus leucas. Taxonomy (NCBI): domain Eukaryota; kingdom Metazoa; phylum Chordata; class Mammalia; order Artiodactyla; family Monodontidae; genus Delphinapterus; species Delphinapterus leucas. The sequence goes on along the minus strand of NC_143136.1, from coordinate 36,804,578 downwards.
TTCTATTGTAAGGCATGAACTATGGTGACAGTTCAGAGCTCTAGGGAAACATCTAAAATCCTTAAGTAGTATCTACCCAGACAGTGGAAATATGAGGCAATTATCTACACGATCAATGTCATAAAAAGCTTGCCCACCCAGCCATATCCAGATAACCAAGTCCAATATGTGTATTTACCTCTTAGGTTTATTTCACTTTTTTATGCCTAATGTTCTGTAGATGATCTCTTGTTCCTTGCTCCATTTTCACCCTCCTCACATCAGCAGATGACCATCTTTATTCTTTACAGAGAAAACAATTAATTAGAAAAATCTTCTGAAAAGTCCCATAATTTTACCAACACAGGGGTCAGAATCTCTTTATTTCTCTGGGATACTGCTGTGCCATTTATACCTTCTTTTTCTTACCCTTTTCCTCTGAATCTTTCCCCTCATCTTTTAAATTTGTCCCAGTATTTAATAGCATCAAATTTGATACACAGTAGTGGGCTTTCAATAAATGTATAAGATGAAGGCTTTATTCTCAAACATGTAAAAACAAATACAACGCACCCAATTATCTACTTTTGACCCTGTTCTCCCCTGAAGACGTCATTTGTCTTTGTCTTTCCCACTTCTCTTAGAATTAGGCTTCTTGAGAGAGAAATGAACACGCTTCAACTCCTTTAAAACATGAATTCCCATAAATGGTAATTTATATATATTAAAATGCTTTTGTCAGTATAAGTCATGCCTAAGTAGCAATGTTGGGAAAATAATCATCTATAATGATAACCTGGCATTTATTGAGAGTTGCTGTCTTTCAGACATTGTGCTAATTGCTTTAAACGAATACTCTTATTTAATTCTCAGAATAATTCTGTGAGATGTTCTCATCATTACCTTCATTTCCTGACGACAAAAATGGAGGGTAGTAACTCGCTCAAAGTCACAGAATGAGTAGGGGGCGGGTCTAAGGTGTGAACCTAGATAGACATAATTTTAGATTCCACGTTGTTAGCCAGATTCTACCACCTGTCAATGGCCTTGTGATACGGTAAATTCAGAACATTACCAGCATCTAGTATTTCCAGCAGTATTACCCTTAGACCAAAGGAAGGAGAGCCCTCACTTGGGTCCCATGCCCGGCTCTGTTCTAACCCTTCCCCACAGGGTAAGGAGTCTGCTGTGCAAAGGGCACATACAACCCAAAGGGCAGGTCCTCTCCTCTAAGGATGCCTGGAGTACCTAAAGCTGGAACTGCCTTCGCAATAGCCTTTGTGCCACTTCCAGGCCACGCACAGGCCTCTTTCCCAGATCTGTGCTCCTGAGCAAAGACCAAGATGTTGGAGTCCATACCTCTAGCTACGCCCAGGTGTTGCCAAGGGGTGCCCACAAAAGTGTACTTGAGGCCTCAGGGAGTGGGATAGAGCCAGGACTGTCAGGAGAAAGGGCACAGGTGGCAAACCAGGGCTTGGGACTGGGCTTTCTCTGCCCTACCACATTTCTAGCTCAGAAATCCAAAAAGTCTAAAGATCCTAAAATCTGGCCTTCCAGGTAATAGAATGGAAATTTTTTGCAAGTAGGACAGAGAACATTTTATTTTACAGCTGTTTAAGCCTGACTGAAAACACTTAAATATTTAGGCCCATGGTATATGGGCCTCAACTATTTGCTTGTCCCAGGCCCTGCAATTGTTAGGAGTGGGACTGGATGTCGAGTTCTTTCTTTACCTTTTAAAACTACAGGAGACTGAATACCACAAAGCGTTTTTTAATGCTACCACAATATTATGCATCTTAGAATGGTATTTTTTAGATTTTTTTAGATTTTAGTATGTACAAGAATCACCTGGAGCAATGAGTGTCCAAATTTAATGTGCATAGGAAACACCTGAGGATCTTGTTAAACTGCAGGTACTGAGTCAGCAGGTTGCAGGTGGGGCCTGAGAGTCTGAATTTCTAACAAGCTCCCAGGTGATGCTGATCCCATCAGTCTTTGGAGCACATTTGGAGCATCAAGGACCTACAGTACTTGTTTAAAAATGCAAATTCTTGGGCATAACCTTCAGGAATTCTGATTAAGGAAATCTAAATGGGACCCAGATGGTGAACAAAACAGGAATTTTTAAGAAGCAACCCAGGTGGTGCTGGTAAGGTGGTCTGTAGCCCACATTTTAAGAACAAATGCTTTAGAACATGCTTCTTAAACTGTACTATGCATATAGATTACTGGAAATCTTGTTAAAATGAAGATTCTGAATTATTCAGAGGCTGCGTTTCTGGTAGGCTTCCAGGTGATGCTGGAGCTACAGACCTGCTGACCACACTTTGAGTAGTGAGACTTTAAGGGACCATCTCAGGGTCTTCATTGTTTGGCCATTTTGAATCCAATTTGTTTAGTTGTGAGGTAAAGAGTGAGAAGGTGACTTGGGATATTATGTCTATAGACAACATTCTCAATCCTTTGCTTCACAAATTTCATCCAAATAATCTTCAGAGCCTTTGTGTGACCCCAGATGTGCTAGTGGTCCCTTTCCTAAATTTTTTCTAAAGTTTGGCCCTTCTTCTATCCCTGCTGTCAGTAACAACTGGGCTGATCCTTTTTGTAGGTGTTTCCAAGAAGCATCTGTGGGTTATCCAATAGCTTGAATAGACATGACATATCAGACATTTGGACCAAAAAGGATACTTGACTTAACTACTGAGGCAATGGAGTCCCCATCTTAGGAGCCCACTGAGTGATACTGAACACCTTTAGTGCTCAGTGAATGTCGTGAAAAGTTATTAATCTTATAAATGGGGATGTACAGCGGGCTAATCCAGATGCTGGTGTTTCTTTGGATGATCCATTCTACAGCCTGAATCACTATTTGTGGGCAGAGGAATTAGACTGTGCCTATTCACAGGCTGGTCCTAGTATTTGTGATCAAATTAGTGACAAGCATTGTCCACAGAGCAGCTTATAAAGGTGAATTAAATTAATTCAGGGATTGTTAACAATGCAGAGCTAGACTTTCTGCAGGTCCCAGAGATACTGTCTTGCTGAGGCCTGAAGCACCCAGTGACAGTTTGCATTCTACGTGCAGAGTCAAAGTCCTTAACACTGAACTAGCTTCTTTAAAATTTGTTGTACTAGGTTTATTACTTGGGACATCTATTAAAAATTGTGTAATACCTTAAATGGTATTGCAAATTGTAATATCTCCTCACATCTGCCTGCTTTTAAATGTTGGAACAAACACAAAAGATTCATTAAACAACAACTAAACCTGAGGGCAAGGGAATCGCATGAAAAGAGCTCTATAATTAAGCCAATTCTTTAGGCTGGTGAAAAACTTAAATTTTTTTTCTCCAGTAATATATAAAGCAGTCAGATTGACGTCTCTACCAGAGATAATATTAATTTATTGACATAATAGAATGATGAACCAATAAAATGCACTTGATTCTTAAGGATCAAGACATCTTAAGGATGTCTTTCAAATATAATGACAAAAGACAAGATTCTCTTTCATTTATATCACAGATATTTCACGTATTTCAGTGTCTGGAAACAAGAAATTGAGAGCCCTTCAAGCTCATCTACACCAGGGTTATCAGGTGTCGTCCCCAGACCAGCAGCATCAGCAAAATTTGAGATTTTGTTGGAAATGCAAAATCTCCGGCTACATCCCTGACCAAAAGGGTTCAGCCCAGAAATCTGTGTTTTAATAAGCCTCTGATGATTCTGGCATGGGGTCAAATTTGAGAACCTCTAATCCATACCAATCCTTTCCAATTAAATTTATTCAACAGATATTTACTGTACACCTCAAGAGGAGGAAGCAGGACATTTAGCCCAGAAGGGATTTTAGTACAGAAATTTGATCATGAATATAGAGCTTTAAGATGATACTAGAATTCCTTTAGACCCCATACAAAAACTAAAATTTTAAATGGATTTATAAACCGGGGTCTTTTTTTTTTTTTAATCTTTTCAGTAAATACAAATGAGAGGAAACACTTTAGCCTTAACGATGGGATAAGACGCAGATTCTGTTTTGCCCTCATAATGAGGTTTCTCTGACTGCAGAAGGAGGTTCTGGAATAAAATCAATTATCTAGAAAGCTTGTAAGAAAAGTGAACAACTTGAGAGTGCAAAGGTAAAATGGACACAGAATGTTATAAAAACATTTTATTTATTTATTTATTTTTAACATCTTTATTGTAGTATAATTGCTTTACCATGGTGTGTTAGTTTCTGCTTTATAACAAAGTGAATCAGCTATATGTGTACATATATCCCCATATCCCCTCCCTCTTGCGTCTCCCTCCCACCCTCCCTATCCCACCTCTCTAGGTGGTCACAAAGCACAGAGCTGATCTCCCTGTGCTATGCAGCTGCTTCCCACTAGCTAGCTATTTTACGTTTGTTAGTATATATAAGTCCATGCCACTCTCTCACTTTGTCCCAGCTTACCCTTCCCCCTCCTTGTGTCCTCAAGTCCATTCTCTACGTCTGTGTCTTTATTCCTGTCCTGCCCCTAGGTTCTTCAGAACCTTTTTTTTTTTTTTTTTTAGATTCCATATACATGTGTTAGCATACGGTGTTTGTTTTTCTCTTTCTGACTTACTTCACTCTGTATGACAGAGTTATTTGTAGTGAGGTGGATAAAAACATTTTAGAGTAGCCCACCCAGACAAGGGAATGGGGAATGGGGAATGGGGATGTAGGAGTGGAAGGAAAGTTTGCTATTACGTCCTTAACTTAGGGATTTTCCTCATCATCATTTTACCCCACACCAGGGGCCTTCAGACATGCAGTGTTCTCTTCTTAAATGACAGAAATAATAATGAATGAAGGTGAGAGGGTTGTTTCACAGCATTAATGATCTCAATTGAGCTGCTGACATTTATTATTTACAATATTTCTCACATTAATTTTTGACACAATAGTGTCTTAGTAGATCGCATACCATGGGCAGGAAAGGAGGTTTTTGAATTTAATTTACTTCATGCAAACTAAAAAGTCCACACTGATTTATAAGTGTACAATGGAATAAGATTCAATGAGCCTTGATGAGACAAAGCTGAAATAATTCAGAATCAGGAGGCTGAAATATTATAGGCAGTTTGTTCATCTCTGAAATCTCATACTGTTATTTAAATTCCTCTAAGTTCATTAATCCCATTTAATAGCAGCTGATGCAAATCCACTTGGACTTTGGGGAGGAAAAATATAATGGGCCATAATGCCCTTGTGCCACAGAAAATAATATAATTCATTTTACTTTGCAAGAGGTCACAATTGAAGAGTTTGAGATTTTGAGCTGCCATAACTACAAATTTAGCAAAAAGTAGGCATTTAATGATAGAGTTCACTTTGGTGGTTTAGGTTTTATTTTGAATGTTTGTTTTGTCTTAAAAACACTAATGCTGAAATGTTGTCTCAAATCTTTATTTTCAAATCACTTATTATATTACCATAAATTATAGGGTACAGTAAAGGCCAGATTTAAAAGAAAGCACACTTTACTGTCTCATTTTCCTATAAATAACATGACACTTTATGAAATAAGAATTATCATAAAAGTTTCTCTCTTTTTTTCTCCTATAACTCCAGTTGCAAGCACTGAGCTAATGGCCTTCCTCCAAGTAGCTCAGTGGACTAGTCCAAATATAGGAGCATAATGGGTAGAGGTTAACTGTAGGAAGTCTGAGAAAAATGGTAATCTATAATTTCACCACAATTATAATGTTTCTCTTAAATAATAGTTAAGTCCGTGGGGTGAGTGCTAACAAATACCTTTTAAAGATGCTCTTATTACTTTCATTGTTTTGATGCTTTTGCACTTTCCACATATGCTATTAGAAGCAGTAAAAGACCTGAGCTTTGGCCCATGAGATTTAGAGATTGTGGTTAACAATTGAGCAGAGGCCTCAGCCCATCAGCCCATCCTCGAGGGTGGAGTACATTGTTATCTAGAGGGCCAGGCCAGGCCACATTTACAGGAAGCAAAACTAGCTGAGTTAAGAGACTCTTTGTCAGGATTAACCAGGCCTCCATCTAAGCCCCTCAGAGGAGGAAATAATGTTTGGCTTAATTGGGATGACTCAGAGAAAACCTTCTTTTTTTTCCCAGTAAGGAGATGATAGATAAAAATCTTCAATTTTAGTGGGTTTATGTGTAAATTCTATTTTGTCTTTTTTATACCCCGCCTTTGAGAAAGGAAAGTTTACAAGTAAAACTCTCTCTTGAGTACAGAACCCGATGGGTCATACAGACAGCTGTGTCTTAATCTCCTACGTGGAATATGGTCCAGGTTCCAAGAATCAAAGAAGAACATGTGAGTTGCACATTTAAAACAAATGGTGGGTAGTGAGTGAGATGAGCATCTCTGTAATTAGACCTGTAATTTTAAAGTATGAGATACACTGTTATGTTACCAGGCTTCAGGATCTCTTTTTATCAGATATCTTGGGGACAAAAGAAAGGTTTGTCTGGAGGAAAAATTCTTGGGATCAGTGAACAGAGGGAACAGTAAAACAGAGACAATTCTCCCAGGTGGATTTATTGGTTTATTTCAGGAGAGTCCTTCTTCTGTCCCCACTGTCACACACTGTACTATTATGGATTGTGATTAGGGATGGGATCATACGTTTCGCCAAGTTTAAAACCCACACAAAATTGTAGGGTTAGAGTCTGGAACAAAACTCCAACCTCCCGGTGTGGAGTTTTTCTACTTATGGCAAAATGTGGCTTCCGGGAGGGTGAGTTAAGATGCCTCAAAGGGAAAAAATTCTTCCAAAGGAACATTTTGATAATTCAAGTGTAAATAAATATAAATCCAAAACACATTTTTAATTAAAGGGAAATTGCTTAGAAAAACACACTTATATCCACTCCCCTTCCGCACATACTCACTCACAATCCCCTCCGAATAAAGTTCAAAAGGGGTAGCCTTGGAGAGGGAGCGCTTATACACCCACACTGGGTTGCCTCTTGCGGATAGTGTCTCAGAATCAGGCTTTTTGAATACACTTAAGACTCACCAAAATAATACAAAAAAGTACTTTGTTCCAAATCACAATAAATCACATTAAATAAAATAAAAGCAACTGGTTATGAAACTTATATTGTTATTTCCCCACATTAAAAATACCTAAATTTTTGCACTTTAATCTCAAGAACCTGATCTTTCCACAGTGAGATTTTCCACTTCCCAAGAAGTCCCTGTACTTTGAAAGCCACAGTTCCTTTGCATTTTCACCTGTTTCTGTTACCATTCTACCATACCAAGGCACTTGAATTACTGGATGTAAAATATGAAGATTTAGTTTGTTCTTTCTTTTAAGCTCTCTTTCTCTTCTTGTGGCTTTTGTGGTATCTTGTAATTATGTTTCGTAAAATGCTTTCAGGCCCATCTTCTCCATATATAGATATATAAAAATATATATAATAAGCAACCATTCAGAGGGAAAGAAGACAGGAACAATGAGAAAGGGAAAATATGAAAAGAAGTATTCAGTTACCCTCAAACATTTATACTATCTATCTATGGTCTAGTATTTTTTCTTTAAACCCGGCTTCAAAAGGAAACCTAAAGACACTGATAACCTCTTAGAGAGCTCTCACCAGCTGCCTACAAGGACAAGTAGAATTTAGTATTTGTTTCACTATTTATACAAGAAAGGCCAAAGGAAGTTTCGCTTGTGGAAACGAAGTAATTAGAAGAGCACATAGAAATTAGCCTTGAATTTTTACTCTTAAGTGTGTTTTTTTTTTTAACATCTTTATTGGAGTATAATTGCTTTACAACGGTGTGTTAGTTTCTGCTTTATAACAAAGTGAATCAGCTATACATATACATATATCCCCATATCTCCTCCCTCTTGCATCTCCCTCCCACCCTCCATATCCCAACCCCCTTATCCCACCCCTCTAGGTGGTCACAAAGCACTGAGCTGATCTCCCTGTGCTATGCGGCTGCTTCCCATGAGTTTTATAATGTCCTTCTACCCCCATATAGATATCTGTCTCCCCCCCAAGCTGAACTCAAGTGAAGGGGTGTGTCTTGTTCATTTTGATATTCTCACTGGACCTGGAAATTATAAGACAAACACTTTTTTGTTCCAGTTTGAAACATGTGTAGTCCAAAGGCAAAACCGATAAATAGGTTTGATTCATTTATCTGGACTTTGAAAATATTATTTTTATCTTTATTTGAATCCCAAGAAACTCATTAAAGGTACATTTTTAGGGTGTCAAAACTATATTACTTTTCATCAAAAGAAACAAGAAATCAGAGAGCTATATAAGAAATCAGAGCTAAATCTTTATTCTAAATTTCAATCTGTCCTTTATTTATGATGGTGGGAGCCTTTTTTATTATTTTAAATAAATATTTGGTATTTAACATCAATTTGCAGAGAAAATCTTAAGCTTTGCTACGTTTGGGGAAAAAAAGCTATTTAGGTTTTTTTTTCTTTTTTTCCATTCAGTGCTTACCATCATACTAATTAAGAGATAATTTAGCAATAACAATGAAGACTTATGATTCCTTTTTTCTTTAACTGAATTTCTTCTTTTCAAGTTAACGATTAAACACACGGAGTAGCATAATTGGGGGAAAATGAGATTTCCCAGGCAGTGAATGGCTTTCTGATAGGTTACAAATTTATTATGAACAGATAAGCTACTGTATTTTCAATTGGACAATCAAAATATCATTTTACTTCAAAGGAAAAGGGGCAATAATTGAATGACTCGACTTACTTCATATTTATGGCTATTTCCTCATTATAGAATACAGTTGGACATAGTTTTACATTCCTGTGAACTGAACCCATTTCTTTCGGCACATGGAGTTTACTACATGAAGAGGCGTATTGTACAGCAGACAAAATGAGAAGCATATAAGAATCAGGTCAATGGCAATAAACCATTCTTGCTAAGTATTCAGTTCCCCCCTTAACAGAATTAAGACTATCTTAAGTTATCTTAGAAACACCTCTTCGCTCCTATAGTTTAGACATCTACAACTTTGTATTTAAAAGCATCTCATTTTTCTTCAGAGAGCCTGAGGAATGTGAGGTTACACATACATATAACACAGTGCTAAAGAAGGGTACAACCCAAGGTTGTACAAAAAAATAAACTTAAAAATGTTACTTAGAAATTAAGAACTTGATAAAACAATGACATGGCGGACAAATTTGTTAAATTCGCGCTTGCAGATGTTTGGCAGGGTGCTTGAGATGGCAGTGATCAAACCATGTAATCCTACTGTGAAAGTGTCTGTGCCTCAGTCACGTGTAGTAATCCTCAAGCCAAGAGCCATGAGTACACTCAAACAGACGCCAGTGGAGACAGAGAGGTTAACTTTTTCCATTCAGCACAGACATATCTAAAACCAGACTTTGATTAACCTCACTGTTATCATTATTTAACATTTATAAAATGCCAGTGATGCACTTCATGATGAATAAAACATCAACTGGTCTTGATGAATCCTACATGTTGTTTTTATGTAAAGGGCAAATCCAGATCTCTACCACTGGGATAAGAACCAAGTTGATATTACTCTTCAAATATAACGCATGAGGTCAAAGAATTCTCCTTGAATCTATGATCAAATAATACAAGTCACACTCCTGCCAAATGTTATGGTGTGTATTGCGGGTACCATAATTTTCTTAGGTTTGTTCTCAATTTATGTATTTAAGACCTAAGTCTCAAGGAGTCTTACTTTTGGGGAACTGGCTGCTATTAATCCAAAGGAATAGAAAGTTAGTAACTATGAATATTCACATTGATATACAAAAGTCAGGTAGGTCTAGAAGAGCTTCATAGGAACTGATCATTCCTTCATGTGATATTTATTGAGATTATACTCTAAGTGAGAAACAAGACATTATTACTGACCTCAAAAACTCACAATCTAGTGGCAGGGGATACCAGGGATACAAATATGTAAAAGAAAACTGCACTGCAGTTTCACAGGCATAGGGAATTGCACACTGGGTACCCCTAACAGCTGGAGTGCAACATAAGGAGAGAGAATTCTTCCCCGAGGAAGAATGTGGTTGAGCTGAGTCTTAACAGTTTAATGGAAAATTAGCCTGTCCAAGGGCTGGAGATAGAGTGTTCAAAGAAGGGACAATGGTATATAGTCAAGAAGTAGAAGCAAAGGAGACCTTTGGGCATGAGGGCAACTTGCCAGTACAGGTTGGTAGGCTGGGGCATGCAGGGGAGTGGTCTGAGATGAGGATAGAGGCAATTCCAGAGGACTTTGTAGGATACTCTGGGATTTACATTGACAGCACTGCCGCACTTTCGAAAACCTCCAAGTAGATGAGTGTCAGGAATCAGTTTTACATTTAAAAAAATTTACTGGCACCATGTAGTAAATTTTTAAAGAAGATAAGGCTGAAATGATTGGAGAGGAATGATTGGTGTTTTAACTTATTTTGAGATATCACCACGGTTTTTCTCTTCAGTTTTAATTCCTGAAAGTATGACTACCATCATGCCTTATTAGAATGCATCCTCACTCAGTCAGCTGGCTTATAGGAAAGGCACTAGAACCATGATAATTCCAGATCGTCAAGACAAAGCAGGTAGGAATTCCCTGGTGGTCCAGTGGTTAGGACTGCACTCTCACAGCCAAGGGCCGGGTTCAGTCCCTGGTCAGGGAACTAAGATCCCACAAGCTGCAGCGCAGCCAGAAAAGAAAAAAAAAAAAAAAAAAAGGCAGAAAAGCAGATAATGTGTTCTTCCACATGCTATTTGGCAAGTCACTTTGCTTCCCATTTCATCATAAAAATCATTGTCATAGTTTCTCTATTGGGATTTATTTGTTAAATCTTTTTTTTTTGATGCCACTATAAATCATCAGTATCATGGTCCTTCTTCAACAGTCTTATGACCAGCAGCTGTTAGTAATATTCATTTTGTTTATCACGTGCTAAGCACTGTGATAAGCATACAAGTACATTATTGTCTTAAATCCTCCAGTAACTCTATGAGGCCGATTCCATCATCATCATCATCATATCCCCATTTTACATATGAAGAAACTGAGGCTTAAAGAAATTATGTGATCTGCTCCCTGGCAACACCAGGACATGGCAGAGCCAGGATAGGAACCCAAAGCTGTTTTACACGAAAGCCTGTGTGCTTGATAATTTCTATATCCTGCCTGTTTGAACCAGTTTCCACTAGAAACCAGTTTCCACTAGTTTTGACTTTTAACTCTTGTTTCCAAAATATTTCTCTTCAATAGATGATATACTCTCCTTCAAAGGAAAATACTTCAGCAACTTTAATAGCATGTTTAAAATGGACTCTTTATAGTTTTGTTTGTTTTATTTGTGTCAATTGGCCTTTTAAAAGTCTCTCTCTTGTTTGGTTGCAACTTTGGTTTTATTCATATTTTAAATCAAGATCTTTCTTCCTGTGGCGTCCACACAGGCCACTCTTGGTTCATCCTTACGTTGCAGCAGAGGTTAAAAATGGAAAATTCAGGGCCCTTAACTGGACTCTGGCTTTATAATTGCCTCTGTGGTACTCTCACCACATTCCCAGATGTGCAAGAGAGACAGAGGGGATAGTGAGGGAAGTGAAATGTTAAAATAAGGCTAAGCAAACAGTTTGCCCAACAGATGTTAACCCAATTCATAATTTAAAAGTTCCTATTTTTGTTCACGACTTAAACAATGGACATTTTACTTTCTCCTCTAAATATTGCCTGTGAATTAGGTTCAGAAAACTAAAGTCATCAGTATTTCCATCAAAATTTTTTCCTAGTCATAAATCGAAGAAACAAAAGGAATATGTTTTCTTTTTATTTGAAGCATATATTTTGAATCCTTGTTAATACTTAGACAATTTGTTTAAATATGTCTTCTTAGTTAATATGGTTACCAGGACTAGATTTAATCAAGGTTGAATAACATAATACAAATACCACTGGGAAAGCAGTATCCAAGCATTACACTGACATAATTTTAAACAGAATAAATGAAATCAACTATGACCAGCACTTCTTTTTCCCAAGTGACTCTTCATGGTAACCTTTGTCTTTAGATGGAATTAGGAAGTATTAGAGAAAACCTGGTAAATTTATTAGACTAAACTAGTATTATCCCCCATAGAGGTATATTAACTGATCATTTATAGCTGTTACAATGAGGAGAGGAAAAGGATACTTGCGTAAACTTTAAAACTATATTTGACAAATTATTTTTCTAGCAGAATCAAGTTTAAAAACATGAAATTTCCTGATCTCTAGTCTTTTACTCAAACCAGAAGAAAGTTGCACCCTTATGTCTCCCTACGTGTTGGGTCCTGAAATCGCCCCTGCATCACAGTCAAGCAGACAGGACCAGTTCATGGGTGCAGGAAGATACAGTTGACACAAGGGCTGGTTAGAATGTTGGTGGTAAAAGTGAAATGTGTATTGGAGGAGATAAACTAATTGCAAGCCTAGCCCTTGTGCTATAAACGGGCAGTAAATAGACAACAAAGGTATATGGAAAAGAACAAAGAAAAAAATAAAACCTGAGAAAATCTAAAGACTAATTGAATTTTAGGTGAAAACTCAGGATAACAAGAAAGAACATTCTTTCAAAGAGAGAAATTTCTTTTCTGATCCTCTATTAGTACATTGTTGACTTCCGTATTTTTTCTTTCCTTTTTTTTATGGTATCTTAACCATTTTTCATAGGTCAAAGTTATATACTTAAACACTCATGGGCTTTCTACTTAACAGAGGACTGACGATGGAGAACAGAGATGCTACAGAGAGAAGTGAGTATCCAGTTATAATCGTAGGTGGATATATCTTAAGAAAGAAGTACCTGATGAAGATGACGATTATTTAAGACATTTCATGGAATTATAGGATAAAAAACCTGGATGTGACCTTAGAAACAAAAGCCCCAAAGTCTTACGTTTCACAGATGAAAGGAAAACAACAACTAAGGATTAGATATTTTAATGAACTACCATAGGTTACATATTTCAGTTCTGGATTCTCTGTTGTCCTTTCAATTATGTGATATGCCTAGGTGCGTCAGAGATACTGAGGTTGTATGAGGACCTAAAAAGTTGGGCTAACATACATGTTGGGCAGAATCACACTTAAAAATTCAACAACTTTAAAACGTTGGCTTCAACCGTATCAAATTTATAGTTTCTATTATTTTTCCCTGGAAAATTGTCTCTTCTTCCCTGATGAAAATAACTTTACTTTGGAATAATTTGTGTATTATTCATTTTTAAATCATGGTTTCCAACAAGTCTGTGAGTATGAATGTAACTTTTCCCCTCCCATTTTGAACTTTTGGTGAGAAACTGTAACTGCAAAGATATATATGAGGAAGTTGAGGAATTTCCAAAAAGCTATAGCATAAAGTAACTTTTGTTATTAAAGTGATACAAATAGGGATTTTACTAAAATTATTTATAACCACAAAAATTTTACAGAGGTAAATATTTTAACATTGACTGCAAAATTTATGGACTTAACTCTCTGTGAAAGTGAAAACACGTAAGTGACCAATTTTGTTGTATATACTATGTATCAGTTATTGTTATATTTTCATTACATAATATAATATAAATTACTATATATTATAAGCATATATTGAAACTGATTAGAATGAAGAAATAGTGTAGATTGCTTTCTTCTTTTTCTGACCATTTTTAAGCTTTAAGACTATGTCCCATTATGGTGATTTTGAATCTTATATTAAAAGATAGTCTTTGAAAACCTAGTGATTTTTTTAATGTCCCCTCAACAGAGTTTTTTTAAACTTCATGGCATTTTACTAGTAATACCAATCAAGAGAAAAGTAATATCTATATAACCAAATAGATGGAAAGATTCTTCATACCAAACCTATGTGCCTCCTTAGTGGGGTCCTGAGCTAAGGAAAAAAATTAAATCCTAACTTGGCTCTCCTTTGTATGAGGGAATCCAGGTCAAACTTTTATCCCCCCAAAGAGTGACATATCCCAGAAACCAAAAACAAACAAAAAGATTCAGTAGAAGGAGGAAACATGCTGTTTTTCTGCTGACTCCTAGGGCTAGGCTGTCACTGAGCAGAAGAGAGGAAAATGGGCAGCCCAGTGCAAGAAAGGGGCACACACATTCAACAAATAAGCCGCATGATTAGAGACTTTGTTACTAATTACAATTAAACTGAAAAATAAACAGTTTCCTTTTGGCTGAAGGATTGAGTGTCTGAAGGACAAAGGCTGTCCTGGATGATGGTCCTTTCATATTGTTATTAACTTAGTGACAGACTTTTTTAGACAATGAGACCTATGTTCACAATGAAAGTAAAATGATTATAAAAATTACTTTGAAAACTCTACTTTCCATGTCTGGATTTATGAGAGAAGTGTGAGTTAGGAGCAGAGACATGAGGGAGAGAGCAAAGAAAATAATATGTTTAAGATCATCAGACATATCGTGACTGCAAGACCTGACAAAAAGCAATGGAACAGAGAATTAGGTTAACATTTAGAATTTCTTTGTAGTACATAAATCTAATTCTTTACAAATTAGATCTTTTGCCTGAATATCTGAATTTCTAAAGAATGCATTTTCTACATATCTGGGGTCAAAGAACAAATCACAGGTAAGTGTTCAAAAAGAAAGTAAAATGACTATCATTGTGCATGTGTGTATATATATATATATGAAGATATATACATATGTCTTCATATATATTCATATAGATATGTCTTTAGCTTCTATATGGTATTGATTTTTAAGAATTATTCAGGTAGTACGTGAAAAGGTGTTGTTGATTCAGTAGATGGCAGTCTTCCCACTGAGCCACTAAAAACCATTGTGGAAATCGCATTTTGAGAGAAGGAAAAATTGTTTTTGAAGTTAAAATACAGCTTTCTGACACTAATTATTAAAGATTACATTTAGTTTGAAAATTCAGTGTCTTTATGTTGATGTCAAACAATTTAAATTAATTATTCCTTATACCAAATCAGTGAGACAAGTTGGATCTATTCCTCTAATTATAACAGGAATGACAAGAAAGACAGATCCCTCCCCCCACCCCCATACCTCTGAGTACTCACATGCTAGGTAAGAAAGGAAATTTATTAATTTAGGCCTCTGGACACTGAACCCAAAGTATCACCTCTTTGACCTTATATTCTCCCATCAAACAAAGAAACGTACAAACAAAAGCAAAAACCTTTCATGTTGTGGTGCCCTTCCAGAGTTTCAGAGGTGCATAAGATGGAAAACTTTGGTAGACTCTCTGGAGAGTGATTCATTGTTCTGCCACTTACCTTACAATCCTGGGAAAGTTACTTAAACTCTCCAAGACTGCAGTACTCCCTCTGTGAAAGCAGGGATAATAAAGCCAGCATTACAGGATTGCCGTGAGGATAAAAAATAACCTTATGCTAGACATTTAATAGAAGTTTGTTTCCTTTTCTTTATGTTCTCCCTCTTCCTAAAAATGATCTTGGGGAGATACATATGTATATATTCAAATAGGTGGATTTTTAAAGTGAGTTAAAATTAATTTTACTCTGATAATTTTAGGCTTCCTCGTGTGAAAATTGGCACCGCTCTTTAAGGAATGTGGGCTCAAGAATCCAAAATCAGGGATCTCATCACTATTTTAAATTAGATCTTTTTTTTTTTAACTTTATTGTGTATTCACAGTATATTGATCACTAATTATCTTTTGTACTATGTAGAAGCTTGTGCATGAGTTAATCTTATCCGAAAATGATATTTTACTCCTACTACGAAAATGTTATTTAATATTTAGTGTTTGAAAAGAGAAAGTAAAATTAGATTTATTCATTGTGGACAGTAAGCAATACTTAGGAAGTTATTATGAAAAGAAAATTCTAAATATATCTTCATTTACTGTCTTCTCCATCCAAGTAAGCCACAAGGACTTATTATTTGTACTCTAGCAAATGAGAATTATTATAAAGCAAGAGAATCCCATTATCCTTAGGTCTACTAATATTTCATGGGTTGGTATTATTAATTCAGTATCAGATTGACTTCCGATTATGCATATAGAGTATAAAATACTTGACATTTTATAGTCCATTTGTTCCTAACCAATTTTTAAAAATTTAAAAATTTATTTGCCCAAAGAAATGTCACAGCTTACTCCAATTCATCTATTTCTTCAGTTGCCTGTCCTTACTGCCTTAATTTAGGAAAGCACGTGAACTTTACTGGAGTAACTACCTTAGAAAGCTGATGTTCGCCTCAGTTCTGATCTCTTATCCATGAAATAGAAGACACTGATTTATACTTTTGAAAAACAATCCCTCTGCCGTCTACATAATTTGCATAGTTACTGAAAAGACAGATCGAGCTCTGTTACTCTGAGAGTAAAGCATTTATTATGGCCCATCTTAGTTTGAAGTGCTGGGAAAAGAATTGTTTTTTCATGCTGCTGCTGCTGTAGCAGAGAGCGCTGGTCAGGGGACTGACTGGCGTGGGCCTGTCACTCAGAAGCACAGAGTTTCCTCTGCTAGTAGGACTTCTACCAACCCTGTATTGTTTGTCAGAAAGCTAACTGCTTTAAGGAAAGTAGCCATGATTTTTTGTGTGGGGGTTTTGTTTTGTTTTGTCAAGGTAAAGTAGATAAGAGTCATTGCCAATACATTTTTGAAATTTCATTCATTAAAGGTTTTTCATGTCACTTCTCTTGCTCGTTTAGAGCCGTTGATTTCAAAGTTGAACATATTTTAAAAGCTATAAAAAGGTGGGACTAAGGGGAACCCTGAGTGCAGATCTGGGAGAACAATATTTCTCCCTGTGTTTTCCCAAAGTAGCAGGCGAGAGGAGCGGAATCCTGTAAACAACGGAATAGTTATTAAATGAGATAAATAAAATCTGCTGGAGGAAGCACTTCTGTTGTTGGTATCCCTTTAATTCACTGTATTTCTTATCAAAATAGTCATACTTCAAATGTGTGGTGTTAGTTAACCATATTCAAGTCACTGTGAAGAATTGTGAGTTTCTTGAATGTGAAGAGGTCATCTCATTTTTCTCTGAATTCTCCACCCTAAGCAGAATGACTGACACACCGCAGGCTTTCCAAAGAGTGGCTGCTGATTGCATTACTGAATGAATGAGTGAATGATTTCTCTGATCGTAAATTTATCAGGATTAAAATGAACTTAGAGTAGAGATTGCTGATGTAAAGAACCAAATCCTGGTATGTAGCTCTAATGTGAATTGCTCAACAATCTTACAAACACCTTGCCATTCCCAGCTACTACCGACAGGCAATCATTCTTATCCACTTATTTCTACAAATCATTGTAATTTGGATTAACTAACCCAGATCAACCCTATCTCTATGTAAAGGCTTGGCAATATCCATTTAGGTCTATTGGCAAATAAATCCAAATTTCCAGGGCTTTTGCCAAGTTGGGAAAATATTTGATTATAATGATAGTCTTAGTCTCCAGATAATATTTAGAATTTGGGTGATGATACATTGATACACAGCATTTCTAAGCGCAAAAGTAGCTTCACTCACCTGATTGCTAATTAGGGTCAAGGTCTTCTGTTTCATAAGCCGAATTTCTCATTGTGGCTATTATGATTGATAACAGGATGTGACTTAAGCTTATATGTTTAAACAAACACAGGAACAAAGAGACACACCTAAGTAAGCACAGGGAGATCATTCCACAAAGGCACCTGGGAAGTTCCCTGACCGGATCAGAATGGATTTGTGATTAGTGATATGATCATTTGACCCCGTCTAACCTAGTGATGTGCACTTTTAATCTCCCCTCATCTGGTTCTGAATTACACTACTTCTACAAAATGATTAAATTTTTGATCCATTTAATCAATATAGTATTTTTATTTTAGTTTAATTTACAAAATACGTACACACATTTTTTCAGGCACAAACTCAATAAAATTTCTACCTTTATTGCCATGGCACCAGAAATAATGCTATGAACCCAGAGAAGAAGTGAAAGTGTCCAACGTGCCATGAAATGGTAGCACACTCTTTCCCACATTTCCCATTGAAAAAAAAGTTTGGAATGGTACTTTTAACTCCCTTTTATGTTATCAATAAGATTGTTTTTTAAACTTATAAATTAAGCACCTTCTCACAAAGGAAACTATACCTAGTATTTCTTATGATGGACACGTAATTTTATGCATGTTAACACCCAAGAATTTTAAAAGGGGGGAGGGGAGATATTTCATCGTACTCTGAGAACTGGATGGATGAGGATGACACAAAAAAGGGTTTGTTTTCAGATTAGCAAATCATGTAGGAGAGGGGGATTAAAGAGGGACAGGGGGTCTTCCCTGGTGGCACAGTGGTTGGGAGTCCGCCTGCCGATGCAGGGAACGCAGTGTTCGTGCCGCGGTCTGGGAGGATCCCACATGCCATGGAGCGGCTGGGCCCGTGAGCCATGGCCGCTGAGCCTGCGCGTCCGGAGCCTGTGCTCCGCAACAGGAGAGGCCACAACAGTGAGAGGCCCGCGTACCGCAAAAAATAAATAAATAAATAAATAAATAAATAAATAAATAAATAATAAATAAAGAGGGACAGGGGGCTAGAGAGAACACTCCAGCTGAGATTACACCAAGTACTCTTTTCTGTGTTTGGACTTTTCTGCTCAGTGTCATAACAACATGTATGTGATCTTTGTGTTAAGCCAAGGTAAAATGACCAATCTCCACCTTTCTGGATATCAAAAAGAATTCATAGAATGATGGCACCAAGGAGTTCTTTCTGCCATTGTTTTCCTAGCTGTTACTGAGCTGTAGACCAAAAGCAGGCAGGCTAGAAATAGAGATATCTTCACTTGATTCCTCCAAAAATTAGACTCTCCTCAACGGTATTCAGAGGCTGAGCTATGACCCTTCTATGCTAATTGTATAGCTATTTGAGGTTTCACAAGCTGGCTCTGAAGGACCAGCTTGAATGCTTCCAGGGGCAGATTTTCAGCATGCCAGTAGATTACCTGGTGTCAGGAATTTGCCGTGGCTAAGCAGAGCCAAAAGTCATGCTCCATTCATATCTCTTTAAACAATTCAACTTAAACACTAAATGATGCCTACTATGACTGCGAATTACATTACCCTCATCAGAACTGTGGTATGCAAATACATTTTGAAGCATACTCACAGGTAACATAATAGAAGTCTGACTCTACTCTGGTTTTTTCTGCAAATAGTACATTGACAGGACTTCACTCAGCTAGTTTGAAAGCAGATTCTCCCATCAGTCTCATGATCAAGAATATACACTAAGCATCTATAAGCTTAATTAAGTGCTTATTGGCTATGAAAATGTTAATGATAAAAACTCATATTCTGATAAAAATATTAATTAAATAAAACTTGCCTTAAAATTGTGTCTTGGGGACTTCCCTGGCGGTCCAGTGGTTAAGATTCTGCACTTCCAATGCAGGGACGTGGGTTCGATTGCTGGTCAGGGAACTAAGATCCCATACGCCACGTGGCTTGGCCCAAAAAAAAAAAAGAAAAAATTGTCTCAAGCCTTTCATTATCTGATGAATACTCACTCGAAATGTGGCTATTCAATAAAATTAGCCAAGTAGCACTAAGGACTAAGGATTCCTGATTATTAGGAAACACAGAAATCTTTACAAATATAAAAAGAAGTTGCAAAGGAAGGCATCAAAAGAATCTATTGTCCATATCGCATGATCAGTCTTAGCAATAGACTGTATACTGAAAGGGAGAGACAAGGAATCAGCAATCTTTGTCAAATTCTTTCTCATTTGTTTTCAGTTTTAAAATATCTTCAAAATAACTGACTTGAACTTCAAATTCATTGCTCTCCTGACACTGTTAAAAATACCTTTTCATATCACTTCCTCATTTGCTTTGTCACCTTTTTTAAAAGAAAAAGTTGAAGATTAAAATTTTATATACTTTTATTACCAAGTTTCCAATATATTGGCATCTTATAAAACCTATCACTGGGGTCCCACCCATGGTTTTTCTAGTTCCAGATCAGTTCAGCTATTGTCTCAGAGGAAAGACCAGTTAGGGTGGACTGTGTTCCCATTACAGGTTCTTTCCCATGCTGAATTTGGATGGTGTTTATGGCATACACCAAGATAGTGTTGAAGTGATCTTGAGGGTTTAATAGGTCACTGACCTCTTGCCCCATTCTCATGAATACCTCATGAAATTATCTCAGATTCTTTTCCATTGGAAAGCAGAATTTATTATAATACTTTATAGGTGTTGACTTTTCCCAGTTGCTACTTCCTTCAGTACATTTACCCTCAGAATTCTTACCTATTTTATAAAATAAAAAAGTTTGTTACTTCAATAAAGGTGTAAATACTTTGTGGATTGGACTCTTTTATGAGGTTATTTAAAGTCTGAGCTAAATCAAGTAATCGGCCCCCAGCACTGCCAGGAGGATGCAGCCAAGTAATATACTACTTGCTGGCAGCACTCTTTTATTTTTATGAAATTTTCTTTCCATTTCTTTCTTACCCTATTCACTTTAATTCACCAGGCTATATCATATTGTCCTTATTTTGAAGGATATCTGTTCGTAAGATAACTATTTTGAATCCAATTGGAAATAAGTGAAACTGTATATTATTGTATGCTCCTATACAGATAGATAAAAATATTTCAAATATACAGTAGTAAGTAAATAAAAGTTGTTGATAAAATTGGAAACAACCAAACAAACGTGAGTTTCCCAAAGGCAGGAGGTTGTGACTCTTACTTATTTTATTTTCAGCTCCTAGCTCAGAGCTTCACACCGAGTCATCATCATTAAATGTAATTTGTTGAATGAATGTTCTCCCACTAGATATCAGAACGGTCTATAATACTTTTCTCCTACTCCAGTCCTGGGTAGTATTGTATCCTCTTCAGATACAGATTAAGGGTGGGAGAATTATCACTGTAGTTAAGTGGTTCTCTCCCATCATATTGGCAAGTTTCTAATCTTTGTACTGACTGAACACATAATCTGATTTAAGACTTCCTTTTTCTTGAATTGTACTCATTTTTCCTTTTGTAGAGAACAGAGGTAATAAAGTTAGCGTCAGGAGTTTGAATCCTTGCTAAGCCTCTTACTGGATGGGCGAAGCACAATTAGTTACCTCAAGGACTCTGGCACATCAACAGTACCACTGCAGGAACCAGAAGGACCAGGCTAAGGTGGTCCTGCCAAGGGAAGGGACAGTATTTGGGAGAAGTAGCAGCAACTCCCAGGAAAGACAAATTGGTGAGCCATGTATCAGCCCTGTCAGCTGTGGTAAGGCGCCTTCATACAGCTTCTCTGGGGCCAGACTCCTCACCATAGTACACTAAGGCATTGGTCATCAACTTGGGCTGCAGATAAAAATTATCTTGGGAGCTCTTAAGAAATATTCATGCCTGTGACCTCACTCTAGCACAATTAGCTCAAATATCCCCAGCATGGGTCTATTTTTTCATGTTCTCCATGACTCTAATGTTCAGCTGGGGTTGAGAACCAGACACCTAAGGATGTCAGAGCAGAAAAAGAGAAATGATACCGGGTCCATTTCCAATGAGACTTCTTTGTGAGCATACGTGGAATGATCCTTCCTGGGATACCCAGAACTGCGAGTTAGGCAGTGTGCCCTGGGAAAGAGAAAATGGCAAAGGTGCTGCAAACCCTGCAATAGCAAGTTACCAAAATATGAAGCATTCTTTTTTTAAACACAATTTTTCATATGGGTCACAAGTGTCATAGTTTAAAACTTTAACTCATGGGGAATGATGAGAAAATGTACATTCTTTCTTTAATCTAGAAGTAAACTGGTAAACCTCCTGAGCCTGCATTTGCTAGATTGAAAAAAAAAAAATGCTCCTCTCAAGACTTTTTTCAAAAATAAATTTTTTTTTTTATTTATTTATTTTTGACTGCGTTGGGTCTTCGTTGCTGCGCACGGGCTTTCTCTAGTTGCGGCGAGTGGGTGCTACTCTTCATCGCGGTGCGCGGGCTTCTCATTGCGGTGGCTTTTCTTGTTGCGGAGCATGGGCTCTAGGCACGCGGACTTCAATAGTTGTGGCACGCAGACTCAGTAGTTTTGGCTCACAGGCTCTAGAGTGCAGACCCAGTAGTTCTGGTACACAGGCTTAGTTGCTCCGTGGCATGTGGGATCTTCCCGGACCAGGGCTTGAACCCGTGTCCCCTGCATTGGCAGACAGATTCTTAACTAGTGCGACACCAGGGAAGTCCCTCCTCTCAAGTTTAATACTGGGTTGGTCAAAAAGTTCATTCAAGTTTTTCTGTAAGATGGCACAGAAAAACCCGAACGAAATTTTGGGCCAACCTAATACTTAGGAATTTCCAAAAATGCGAACAGTCCCTTAGGTTGGATAAAAAGGCTCCGTAAAAGGCTGTATCCTGTATCCCTTGATGTCTTCCCTAAGGTGAGGATCAGGTGGATGGAATGTTTTCCTACTATCTGCCCTGCTGGCACGCAGTTCTGAAATCTCTGATGAGCTTGTGATCCATTCTTTTATTCATGGCCATCTTGGCACTGAGACGCTTCCCGTCAGTTCACTTGGGTACAGATCTTAAGTCGCCATGTCCCTCATGAGGCTCCCCTGACTTATTGGTCCCCTCCGCTAATCACCAACTAGCTTGTCTGGCATGCCTGCTCTTCCCTCTGCCTAACTGGACCCTCCTTATGTTGGCATGGCCCTCCCCCTTCCAGAGTCCCATGTGTCCTTCCCCCTCTGGGTTCTAGGTATCACAACACCATTCCAGTACCATAGGACCAAAGTAGAGAGAAAGCAAATCAGAACAAATATTTGATTGCTTTCTCTCTTCTCTTTTACAAACTCACCCAGAGCTTTCTTATTTGTCCTATATCACCCCTCTATAGAAGATCAGTAATAGATTTTTTTTCTATGCTGGAGAACACAAATCTTCATTGGGTTGCAAAAAGATGAGATAAATGAACTTATAAAATTCACTCTACAACAACCTGATTTCAAAGCTTTCATATTGCTATGTGATACCTTAAATGTGAGAAGCTAGGTAGTTTTTCTTTCTTTTGCATTGTCTCAAACAAATCTATAACACTAGAGATTATAACAAATCTCAAACACTATATTTTATTCAGTTCAAATGGCTCCCAGGAGGCAAGCTCCCTCTATTTGAGAAAATAAAGAAAGTTGTGACTCAGGAGCTGACTAAAAGAACTGGTGGGATATAGAATACTTGTCCCCTGAGTCACCAGTTCAAATGTGACCCCAAATTGCTAACATCTGAGTGTCACTTGCTAGTCTCAGCATGATCACTGAGGAAGAGAAGCCACATCATATGCATACCACAACTGCCTGCTGTTTCCAATAGAGAAGCAAGGTTACAATGAACCCCCAGAACTTACCTTTCCCTCCTCCTGTACCTCCCCAGCATTGTCCTAATATAAACTAATGTCTGAGATTTATTTTCCAAAAGAATCGTGCAGTTCTCAATGTATTTTTTTATCCTAAATGAGTTTCAATTAAACACACAAGACATGGTATTTTTGTTTCATCAAATGTCATTGGCCAGAGAAGATAGTGCAATGAGTGCACTAATTGCCCTAATATCATACATACGAGTAATAATAATGATCATTAACATTGACTGAGCGTCCGTGATGTGTTAGAGATTGTGCTAGCATCTTACACAGATTCCAGAATTTAAACTTCAAAACAACACTGAAAAGTAACTATTATGATCTTCATTTTATAAATGAGGAAACTGAGATGCAGGTAACTTAGGTATCTTACCCAAGAATATAGCTAGTCAGGTGCAGACTTGAGATTTTTATCCCTGCTCTTCTGGCTCCAAAGCCATGCTACTTCTCTTATGCGCATGTATTTCCCACATCTTGCTTCCAGTGGCTGTTTCTTGGTCAGTTACTTCCTGTGCATTTTAGATGTGTCATTTTGCCTAAGGAAGCTCAGCAGGCTGACCCTTGGAGTATACTACCAATTAACGACACTAAGATTGTCAAATCTAGTTATATTTTAGACTAATGTAAAAACGTGAAGACTTAAATCTCCTTAAAGGTAGTCTTTATCCAAGTTTTCCAAGAGGCTTTTCCACTTTCACTAGTCATTTCAAACTAAATAATTCACAGATAGATAGAAGTATAATTTTATTTAAGTAAGAAATTAGGCAAAAGAAAACTTGACCCATATGCTCAGATGACCCATAAAGAAATTAAAATTAAAAGCAAATCTCATGATATTTAATTTTGAATTAGAAGATGGCTTAACTTTCTCTTCATTCAGATGTTCTTATGCTTTTCTTTGCTTGACTATGGAAATAAATTGTTTTTTAAAATATTAACTATAAGTTTTCTCAGTAAGAGAATAGTTATTTCATTTAAAGCAAAATTCACTGGAAGTAACCTTCATGTAACAATTTTAGGAGTTCTTGGGGGAGCCAATGTTCTATAAAGTCAGTTTTAATTGGCTAGATCAAGAAAATATTTGTCGCTATGGCAATCAGAGCCTTAAGGCGGAAATAATAGATGGATTCGGGAGTTAAGTTCTCTTTGTATTCCTAAGTATTTTTCTCATGTAGCCATTTTTCTTTGGAGCCATGGAATTCCTGTTTGTGCCCATGGCACAATTTAAAAGATAACGGACCAGCACCTCAGCTGGTGTTATAATTGTTGATTCCAAGGTTTTCATTCTAGAACCAATAGCCTGAGAAATGACCATTGCAAAGAAAAATTTTAGTCAGTGGACCTCATCGGACAAATGAATATTGATTGTATGTCTCTGTGTTCTGAGTGCTCATGCACTTGAGGCCAAAGACAAACCCATTTGGATTAAATGCAAGGTCTAGTGAAAGGCTCCCCCATGTAATTCAAACGTGGCCTAACAAAATTTGGTGGTGCATGGTAACTGTAATAGCACTACTGAACTAGAGAAATCAGCACAAACAACATGGCAAATATGTATTTAGACCCATAGCAACAACCACCACCAAAAGAATAGCACCAGGTTTATGAGTCATGGGCCATTAAACTTAATAAGTAATAAACTATGATTAAATTACAAACATATTTTTATTATGCCACAATGGTGAGGAGCCATGCTTATTAGGTTTAGTTGCAGGAGCCAATATGCACCTATAAACATGCAGTGGGAAGAGCGAATCTCCCTGTGAAGGGCCAGCCATAGGTTCAGGAACCTGAAGCAGCCTTGCTGGCAGTGCCAGGAAGAAACTGTAGGGTCAGCCTTGTTTCACCCCTCAGAACTCTCTGACCACAGTTTCTAAAAGCAATCCAATTTCCCTCCTATTTGACTGCAGGTAGGAAATCACTTTGCTTTACAAATCCCCAAAAGGAAACTATCTGATAGAATCTAAGAGACTGATTCATCTTCCTAAGATGTTTGGGCAAAAATACCGAGTAACATTTTTAGACTGGAAAAGTTTAAAGGAACATTCCTGCACACTTTAGCACTTAGAGAGCAATGGATTTCATTTGCTGGATTAAGTCTGAAATCATAGTTTGAAAGCTGGTGTCCTATAGTCTGGATCTAACTAACAGACAGGCATAGTATTTTTAAAAATTTGTATTGGCTACAACAAAAGCTCTAAGTGAGGCAGAAGATAGATGCGTCCCCAGGGCAAACAGTTGGAGTTTGTTCTCTGTGGACCAATACTCCGAGACGATAATAACGGGACAATTGAGAGAGGAGTCTGGGCCCTGCACAGATAGAAGATAAAAGACCATATATTCCTCATTCTTGAAGTCAGGAGACCTCCCTGACTACACGTATGCAGAAAGGCTCCCTGGAGGTCAAAAGGGGAGTGATGCTAAGTGGCTAAGTCTACCCATAAGCCTCTTTGGTAGAATCCATCTAGGCTAAGAGATGCGTGCATACATGGGAAGATCCTGAGATATACCAAATACGGACTTTGAACCAGGCAAATCAAAATGATTGGCCAAAGGCTGGGTAATATGTGAAACCCAGAAGAAATACCCCAAGGGCACGACTCTCTCTCTGAGCCCGCCGTGTGTCTATCCACATGTACGGTACTCTTTATTTCTCCTAATAAATACTTTACTTGTTTCACTATTTTCCGTCTTGTGGGAATTCCTTTTCTGCAAAGCCGTAGAGCCAGGGCCTTGTCACTGACCACTGGCCTAGTGGCTAGGATTCAGTACTCTCACTGTCGTGACCCGACCTCAATCTCTGGAAGGGAACCGAAACCCTGCTTCAAGCCGCTGCAGGCTGAGGCCACCCGAAATCATAAGTACACAATCTTAATCTGACAGCAATCTTTTAGAACTGGGTACTGGTTGAACTGCCACTATTGACTATGTGGGATCCACCTGTTCAACGAAGTGCCTTCCTGGTTCCTTCTTTCATATATGCTCTCTACCTGGATACATGGGAGTTGTTAACCTCTGAATAAATAGATGGCCCACAGAAGAAAATTTCTATTATTTAATGGCTTTTCCTACCCCATGGACTCAGAGTTTTACTGGCAACTCCTGCCAGCACACAGCCCGTCCCTTCTCCTACACCTCACCTCCTTGAAAAATTAAAATCTCCTTTAAACAAGGAAATAGTAGCCTAAAATTATCCTTGGAAAAATGTAAGACATAAAGAAAATAGATAAACTATGAAGATATACATCACTTGAATCTCAGGGTGTAAAGTTAATTTTTAATTCACCTGCTCTTGCCAATAAACCAGCACAAAAATTATTACAACCACATCTGTAATAGATGGTGAGTCAGCTTCTTCTCAGTGCCAAGGAGTTTTACTAACAGAAAAGAATTGGTTCTAGTATTGAAAATATTTATGTTAAAATAATATTTCTTAAACAAAGTATATTTACAAACTGTATTTACAAAGTGTATTAAGCAAACTCAGTATAAGAAACAAATTTGGTATTAGCCTAGAATGACATGACTTTCTGGCACGGGATTGAATATCGTGATATACTGATTATAGAACCTTTTTGATAAAAATGAGTTATGAGTGTGAAATGAACTTTAACTGCATATTAAGCATTTGCCTGAGTGCTTTTCCTTACATGTTCTTTTATCTTATCTTCACATCTATTCTACAAGTAAGTGTTTAACCTATTTTTAATGAAAGAACTGGAGATCCAAAGAAGCCAAAAAACTTGTCCCAGGCCACACAACTAGCACAGAGCATGGCCCATTCACCGAGCTGAGAAGTAATTTTTTTTTTTAACATCCTTATGGAAGTAAAAGTGCTTTACATTGTTTTGTTAGTTTCTGCTGTATAACAAAGTGAATCGGCTGTACGTATACATATATCCCAATATCCCCTCCCTCTTGCATCTCCCTCCCACCCTCTCTATCCCACCCCTCTAGGTGGTCACAAAGCACTGAGCCGATCTCCCTGTGCTATGCAGTTGCTTCCCACTAGCTATCTATTTTACATTTGGTAGTGTATATATGTCCATGCCACTCGGTCACTATTTCCCAGCTTACCCTTCCCCCTCCCCATGTCCAGAAGTCCACTCTCTATGTCTGTGTCTTCATTCCTGTCCTGCCCCTAGGTTCTTGAGAACCATTATAATTTTTTTTAGATTCCATTTATATGTGTCAGCATACTGTATTTTTTTTTTGTCTTTCTGACTTACTTCACTCTGTATGACAGACTCTAGGTCCATCCACCTCACTACAAATAACTCAATTTCGTTTCTGAGTAATATTCCATTGTATATATGTGCCACATCTTCTTTATCCATTCATTTGTCGATGGACACTTAGGTTGCTTCCATGTCCTGGCTGTTGTAAAGAGTGCTGCAATGAACATTATGGTACATGGCTCTTTTTGAATTATGCTTTTCTCAGGGTATACGCCCAGTAGTGGGATTGCTGGGTCGTATGGTAGTTCTATTTTTAGATTTTAAGGAACCTCATACTGTCCTCCATTGTGACTATATAAATTTACATTCCCACCAACAGTGCAAGAAGGTTCCCTTTTCTCTACACCCTCTCTAGCATTTATTGTTTGTAAATATTTTGATGACGGCCATTCTGAGCGGTGTGAGGTGATACCTCTTTGTATGTTTGATGTGCATTTCTCTAATGATTAGTGATGTTGAGCATCCTTTCATGTGTTTGTTGGGAATCTGTATATCTTCTTTGGAGAAATGTCTATTTAGGTCATCTGCCCATTTTTGGATTGGGTTGTTTGTTTTTATGATATTGAACTGCATGAGCTGCTTGTATATTTTGGAGATGAATCCTTTGTCAGTTGCTTCATTTGCAAATATTTTTTCCCATTCTGAGGGTTGTCTTTTCGTCTTGCTTATGGTTTCCTTTGCTGCCCAAAAGCTTTGAAGTTTCATTAGGTCCCATTTGTTTATTTTTGGTTTTACTTCCATTTCTCTAAGAGCTGGGTCAAAAAGGATCTTGCTGTGATTTATGTCATGGAGTGTTCTGCCTATGTTTTCCTCTAAGAGTTTTATAGTGTCTGGCCTTACATTTAGGTCTTTAATCCATTTTGAGTTGATTTTTGTGTATGGTCTTAGGTAGTGCTCTAATTTCATTCTTTTACAAGTAGCTGTCCAGTTTTCCCAGCACCAGTTATTGAAGAGGCTGTCTTTTCTCCGTTGTGTATTCTTGCCTACTTTATCAAAGATAAGGTGACCATAGGTGCATGGGTTTATCTCTGGGCTTTCTATCCTGTTCCATTGATCTATATTTCTGTTTTTGTGCCAGTACCATATTGTGTTGATTACTGTAGCTTTGTAGTATAGTCTGAAGTCAGGGAGTCTGATTCCTCCACCTCTGTTTTTCTTTCTCAAGATTACTTTGGCTATTTTGGGGTCTTTTGTGTTTCCATACAAATTATGAAATTTTGTGTTCTACTTCTGTGAAAAATGCCATTGGTGGTTTGATAAGGATTGCATGGAATCTGTAGATTGCTTTGGGTAGTATATTCATTTTCACAATATTGATTCTTCCAATCCAAGAACATGATGTATCTCTCCATCTGTTGGTATCATCTTTAATTTCTTTCATCAGTGTCTAATAGTTTTCTGCATACAGGTCTTTTGTCTCCTTTGGTAGGTTTACTCTGAGGTAATTTATTCTTTTTGTTGCAATGGTAAATGGGAGTGTTTCCTCAATTTCTCTTTCAGATTTTTCATCATTAGTGTATAGGAACGCAAGACATTTCTGTGCATTAATTTTGTATCCTGCTACTTCACCAAATTCATTGATTAGCTCTAGTAGTTTTCTGGTAGCATCCTTAGGATTCTCTATGCATAGTATCATGTCATCTGTAAACAGTGACAGTTTTAGTTCTTCTTTCCGATTTGGATTCCTTTTATATCTTTTGCTTCTCTGATTGCTGTGACTAGAGCTTCCAAAACTATGTTGAATAAGAGTGGTGAGAGTGGGCAACCTTGTCTTGTTCCTGATCTTAGTGGAAATGGTTTCAGTTTTTCACCATTGAGAATGATGTTGCCTGTGGGTTTGTCATATATGGCCTTTACTATGTTGAGGTAAGTTCCCTCTATGCCTACTTTCTGGAGGGTTTTTATCATAAATTGGTGTTGTATTTTGTCAAAAGCTTCTTCTGCATCTATTGATACGATCATATGGTTTTTCTCCTTCAATTTGTGAATATGGTTTATCACATTGTTTGACTTGCATATACTGAAGAATCCTTGCATTCCTCGGATAAACTCCACTTGATCATGGTGTTTGATCCTTTTAATGTGCTGTTGGATTCTGTTTCCTAGTATTTTGTTGAGGATATTTGCATCTATGTTCATCAGTGATATTGGTCTGTTGTTTTCTTTGTGACGTCTTTGTCTGGTTTTGGTATCAGGGTAATGGTGGCCTTGTAGAATGAGTTTGGGAGTGTTCCTCCCTCTGCTATATTTTGGAAGAGTTTGAGAAGGATATGTGTTAGCTCTTCTCTAAATGTTTGATAGAATTCGCCTGTGAAGCCATCTGGTCCTGTGCTTTTGTTTGTTGGAAGATTTTTAATTACAGTTTCAATTTCAGTGCTTGTGATTGGTTTGTTCATATTTTCTCTTTCTTCCTGGTTCAGTCTTGGAAGGTTGTGCTTTTTAGGAATTTGTCCATTTATTCCAGGTTGTCCAATATATTGGCATATAGTTGCTTATAGTAATCTCTCACAATACTTTGTATTTCTGCAGTGTCAGTTGTTACTGCTCCCTTTTCATTTCTAATTCTGTTGATTTGAGGCTTCTCCCTTTTTTTCCTGATGAGTCTGGCTTATGGTTTATCAATTTTCTTTACCTTCTCAAAGAACCAGCTTTTAGTTTCACTGATATTTGCTATCATTTCTTTTTCATACATTTCTGATCTGATCTTTATGATTTCTTTCCTTCTGCTAACTTTGGAGTTTTTTTGTTCTTCTTTCTCTAATTGCTTTAGGTGTAAGGTTAGGTTGTTTATCTGAGATATTCCTTTTTTCTTGAGGTAGGATTGTATTGCTATAAACTTCCCTCTTAGAACTGCTTTTGCTGAATCGTATAGGTTTGGGGCCATTGTGTTTTCATTGTCATCTGTTTCTAGGTATTTTTGATTTCCTCTTTGATTTCTTCAATGATCTCTTGGTTATTTAGTAGGGTATTGTTTAGCCTCCATGTGTTTGTAATTTTTACTTTTTTTTCCCTGTAATTGATATCTAATCTCATAGCGCTGTGGTTGGAAAAGATATTTGATATGATTCCAATTTTCTTAAATTTATGGAGGCTTGATTTGTGACCCCAGATATGAGTTATCCTGGAGAATGTTCCATGAGCACCTGAGAAGAAAGTGTATTCTGTTTTTTATGGATGCAATTGTCCTATAAATATAAATTAAATCCATCTTGTTTAATATGTCATTTAAAATTTGTGTTTCCTTATTTATTTTCATTTTGGTTGATCTGTCCATTGGTGAAAGTGGGGTGTTAAAGTCCCCTACTATGATTGTGTTACTGTCAATTTCCCATTTTGTGGCTGTTAGCATTTGCCTTATGTATTGAGGTGCTCCTATATTGGGTGCACAAATATTTACAATTGTTATATCTTCTTCTTGGATGGATCCCTTGATCATTATGTAGTGTCCTTCTTTGTCTCTTATAATAGTCTTTATTTTAAAGTGTATTCTTTTCTAATATGAGAATTGCTACTCCAGCTTTTGATTTCCATTTGCATGGAATATCTTTTTCCATATCCTCACTTTCAATCTGTATGTGTCCTGAGGTCTGAATTGGTCTCTTGTAGACAGCATATATATGGGTCTTGTTTTTGTATCCATTCAACCATTCTATGTCTTTTGGT
The DNA here is from genome assembly GCF_059928025.1 of Delphinapterus leucas. NCBI lineage: Eukaryota > Metazoa > Chordata > Mammalia > Artiodactyla > Monodontidae > Delphinapterus > Delphinapterus leucas. Next base: position 36,773,285 of record NC_143136.1, on the reverse strand, counting down.
TGGAGCATTTAATCCATTTACATTTAAGGTAGTTATCGATATGTATGTTCCTATTACCATTTTCTTAATTGTTTTGGGGGTATTATTGTAGGTCTTTTCCTTCTCTTTTGTTACCTGTCTAGAGAAGTTCCTTTAGCATTTGTTGTAAAGCTGGTTTGGTGGTGCTGAATTCTCTTAGCTTTTGATTGTCTGTAAAGGTTTTAATTTCTCCATCAAATCTGAATGAGATCCTTGCTGGGTAATCTTGGTTGTAGGTTTTTCCCTTTCATTACTTTAGATATGTCCTGCCACTCCCTTCTGGCTTGCAGAGTTTCTGGTGAAAGAACAGCTGTTAACCTTATGGGGATTCCCTTGTATGTTATTTGTTGCTTTTCCCTTGCTGCTTTTAATATTTCTTCTTTGTATTTAATTTTTGATAGTTTGTTTAATATGTGTCTCAGAGTGTTTCTCCTTGGATTTATCCTGTATGGGACTCTCTGAACTTCCTGGACTTGATTGACTATTTCCTTTCCCATATTAGGGAAATTTTCAACTATAATCTCTTCAAATACTTTCTCAATCCTTTTCTTTTTCTCTTCTTCCTCTGGGACCCCTATTATTTGAATGTTGGTGTATTTAATGTTGTCCCAGAAGTCTCTGAGACTGTCCTCAATTCTCTTCAGTCTTTTTTCTTTATTCTGCTCTGCAGTAGTTATTTCCACTATTTTATCTTCCAGGTCACTTATCCGTTCTTCTGCCTCAGTTATTCTGCTATTGATTCCTTCTAGAGAATTTTTAATTTCATTTATCCTGTTGCTCATCACTGTTTGCTTGCTCTTTAGTTCTCCTAGGTTCTTGTTAAACGTTTCTTTTATTTTCTCCATTCTATTTTAAGATTTTGAATCATCTTTACTATCATTACTCTGCATTCTTTTTCAGATAGACTGCCTATTTCCTCTTCATTTGTTTGGTCTGGTGGGTTTTTACCTTGCTCCTTCATCTGCTGTGTATTTCTCTGTCTTCTCATTTTGCTTAACTTACTGTGTTTGGGGTCTCCTTTTTGCAGGCTGCAGGTTCATAATTCCCATTGTTTTTGGTGTCTGCTCCCAGTGGGTAAGGTTGGGTCAGTGGGTTTTGTAGGCTTCCTGGTGGAGGGGGCTGGTGCTTGTGTTCTGGTGGATAAAGCTGGATCTTGTCTTTCTAGTTGGCAGGATCGAGTCCAGTGGTGTGTTTTGGGGTGTCTGTGAACTTATTATGATTTTAGTCAACCTCTCTGTTAATGGGTGGGGTTGTGTTCCTGTCTTGCTAATTGTTTGGTATGGGGTGTCCAGCACTGGAGCTTGCTGGTCGTTGAGTAGAGCTGGGTCTTCGTGTTGAGATGGAGATCTCTGTGAGAGCTCTCGCCAATTGATATTAAGTGGGGTCTGAGGTCTCTGGTGGTCCAGTGTCCTGAACTCAGCTCTCTCACCTCTGAAGCTCAGGCCTGACACCGGCCAGAGCACTAAGACCCTGTCAGTCACATGGCTCAGAAGAAAAGGGAGAAAAAAAAAAAAAAGAAAGAAAAATAAATCTAGAAAATAAAATAATCGTTATTAAAATTAAAAATATATTACTAAAAATAAAAACTAACAAAAGAAGGGAGCAACCAAACCAATAAATGAATCCACCAATGATAACAAGTGCTACAAACTTAACTAAGATAAACTTATAAATCAGAAACTAGTCAGTCACATACAGCAAACCCCAAGTCTACCGTTGCCCCCAAAGTCCACCGCCTCAGTTTTAGGATGATTCATTGTCTATTCAGGTATTCCACAGATGCAGGGTACATCAAGTTTATTGTGGAGATTTAATCCACTGTGCCTGAGGCTGCTGGGAGAGATTTCCCTGTCTCTTCTTTGTTCGCACAGCTCCTGGGGTTCCGCTTTGGATTTGGCCCCGCCTCTACGTTAGGTCACCAGAGGGCATCTGTTCCCGCCCAGACAGGACAGGGTTAAAGTAGCAGCTGATTAGGTGGCTCTGGCTCACTCAGGCTAGGGGGGAGGGAGGGGTACAGAATGCAGGGCAAGCCTGAGGTGGCAGAGTCCGGTGTGACGTTGCAACAGCCTGCAGCACACCATGTGTTCTCCCAGAGAAGCTGTCCCTGGATCACAGGACCCTGGCAGTGGCGGGCTGCACAGGCTCCCGGGAGGGGAGGTGTGGATAGCGACCTGTGCTCGCACACAGGCTTCTTGGTGCTCGCGTCCATCTCTGGAGCTTGTTTAGGCGGCGCTCTGAATCTCCTCTCCTCACACACCCCGAAACAATGGTCTCTTGCCTCTTAGGCAGGTCCTGACTTTTTCGCGGACTCCCTGCCCACTAGCTGTAGTGCACTAATTCCCTTCAGGCTGTGTTCACTCAGCCAACCCCAGTCCTCTCCCTGCGCTCCGACCGAAGCCCGAGCCTCAGCTCCCAGCCCCCGCCCGCCACCGCGGGTGAGCAGAGAAGCCTCTTGGGCTGGTGAGTGCTGGTTGGCACCGATACTCTGTGAAGGAATGTCTCTGCTTTACCCTCTGCACCCCTATTGCTGCGCTCTCCTCCATGGCTCTGAAGCTTCACCCACACCTACCCACCATCTCCACCAGTAAAGAGTCTTCTTGGTGTGTGGAAACTTTTCCTCCTTCACAGCTCTCTTCCAGAGGTGCAGGTCCTGTCCCTATTCTTTTGTCTCTGTCTTTTCTTTTTTCTTTTGCCCTACCCAGGTACGTGGGGAGTTTCTTGCCTTTTGGGAGGTCTGAGGTCTTCTGCCAGCGTTCAGTAGGTGTTCTGTAGGAGTTGTTCCACATGTTGTATTTTTGATGTATTTGTGGGGAGGAAGGTGATCTCCATGTCTTATTCCTCTGCCATCTTGAAGGTCCATCCTCCTAAGTGATTTTGAATGGTTTAAGCAACAGAACCTGGACCTGTCACTGAGCATTCTCACACTATACCATAACTTTCTGATTTTGGCAGAAGGAAGGAGTGCTAAGGTGTTGGACATTAGAAGTCATAATACTATGATCCACTTTTCATAGTAATATGATCCATCTTAATTGCTGGCCTGTGGGCAGGATTTTGATCTTAGTGAGACAAATTTGGTGATAAATGATACTCAGACCTCTTATGTTTGATTGTCTTTTGTTAACTCAGCATTGTTTCTGTCCCCCAAAGCCACACTTCCCGGAGCTCCTGTCCCATATTGCTCTAAGTCAGAGTTTGTCAATGAAAGGAATACAAGTAGATGGAAGATGAAAGTGAGGAGAGGTCATTATTTTTAGGAGTTATGGCATGTCACACGGTTGAAATGAGGTCATAGAGACTTTCCAGGTTACTGGGGGTACCCACGAGGCTATACAGACTCAGATGTTTAGTGTGAGCCTTTGTAGAATCTTTTGAGAATTTCAGCAGTTTCCCCATGAAACTTTTGAGAACTACTCAGTTTGAGTCTTCAAAGGAGGTCTGCAGTGACCATTTCTCCAATCTTCAGCTGCAGCCTTCGTGCCCTTTAGTCATGCAGCTCTTTCCCACATACCTGCATTTCCTTATTTCTATATCACCCCTTTCATTCCCATAAGACATGGAATGGTTTTGTTTTCCTGTGTGAAGCTTAACTGACACACCATCCCTGTTCCTGATATTTGACCACCCCAGGACACAGGATCAACTTTGTAAAACTTGGAGCCACCAGGGAATGAGCTCACTAAGGCAGACACTATTGGCTGTGCTCCAAAATCAGTTCTATTCTTCTTCCTTTGTAAAAGCAGCTCCTTGTAGCTAAGAAGACCCACGTGAGTGATTTCAAGTCAACGGGATGTAGTAAGTGGAAGTGATGTAATTTCAGAAAATGTCCATAAAGGAAAGGGCTGTTCCCTTCTTCATACTTCCTCCTTTCTGCTGGCTGGAAAACAATAGTTTGAGTTCCAGCAACTATTTCGAACCATCATGGAATTTGGGTTATTGAAGAGTCACACAATAGAACAGAAAGTTGAAAAGAGACTGGGCCCCTAATATTGTGAGCAAGCCTGCAAGAACTAGATAGCCAAATCTAGACACTTATATATGAGGGAATGAAACTTCTATTTGATTTAAGTCACTGATATTTGGATATTTCTGTCGCTTCTGGTTATAACAAGTACTGATACAACAACCTTACCAGATATTTTCAGACTGTTAGGTTGGAGGAAGGGAGAGAAAACTCAGTGGACCCTTCAGGGGAGGAGCCTACAACTGCCAGGACAAGAGTAAGAGAGGGTGTGAGCAAGACTCATCAGATGTGTCTTACCCACCTGAAGACAAAAAGATATCTTAACAGCTGGCTATTCTGGTTAAGAAAGAAGCTGAAGTAATCTTGAAATGCATAGAGCAGAAAGGGAATCACTGGGACTTGATCTTCTTTTAAAACTGCTATTTTACTCCAATGTATGTTTATTTATAATTTGTCTATGTCCCACTTTTCCAGAAAGATAATAATTTTATTTTATTAAAATTATTTTTATTTTATTTTTCCAGAAAAATAATTTTTAACAGCTTAGACACATATATACAAGATTACAAAAATAATAAATGAGGCCATTAAAAAAAAATGTTATGAAGAAATAATATGCAAAATGCCTAACGTGAGATGTGGTCTGTTTTGTTCAACACCGTATTTCCAGAACCTAAAATGTTGCTAAGTAAATATTTGGTTAAAAATATGCACATTCTGAATAGACATTTATTGGTTTTGCCTGTCTAACTTCTTTACGTCCCTTCTTTTCCTATAACAAGCACTTCGTTTGTCTTTTGTAGTTTAGGCAGTGTTGACCATACCACTGGCTCCGGAAGGCTCCTCACATAATCTGACAATGAGAGCCTCACCTGGAACTTTCGGGAGAGATATGCAGAAAGAGGTACTCTTCCCACTCTCCACCACCGTTGGAGTTGTTGACCTGGTGGAAAATAAGCCTACCCTGGGTCACTCTTTTTTGGATCTGAGTGTGATCCTGTTTGAAGCTAATTTAATACCTGGGCTTTTCAGTTTTCTGACCCAGTCATTTTTAGCTGGGACCTCAAAGGACATTTAGCACTTAGAACCAAGAGTCCTGACTACTACAGAGTGGATGAAAATTTGATTCTTAACTTCTTAGCAGTTAGTGTAAGCAGCAAACTAGCATGAGCTAGTTCCTCAGGAGGTGCATAGCTGTCCTAAGTGGCAGTACTTAAGATGAATGTCACCGACACATCCTTAGAAGGGAAACAGAAACCTTCTTTTTGTAATTATATCCTGACCTTCTTAGAAGCAACTAACACTAATAATAGTCTGTAAATAAATATCATATATTGCCAGTCATCAAGGCTGTATTTAAATATGTTTGCATGGTCACTGCTCATTGTTGAGGAGTTTGTGCAATACACAAGGGGGCACTGCCAGGAAGACCCTCTTTCCAATTTGTCAGCTTAGAAGAAGTACCTTTTCTAATTTGCATAAAGACATTTTACAAGCTCACGCAACTCTACATGTTCACATGTGTAATTTCAAAGGAAGCAGAAAATGGTTCTGATCTGTAGTCATAATAAAGCTATCACCCTTAATTTACTTCAAAGAACCTCTTGGAATAAGGTTTGCTCCATCCAGAATGGTAAGAGTTGCCACTGCTGATATTAACAAATGAGTGTGTGTCTCAATTGTCATGTGGTAACATGTACAATATGTTGCTCAGAGCAACTGATGACTTTGGGATCTTTTTCCATAGCACTCAAAATGCAAATTTTTCTTCTGTTTTCTATTAATATAATAAATAAGAGCTTTTATGTAAGGAAGTATTTTTATGCACAAAGACTGTCAGTTTCCAAGCAGGAAAATCTTGAAGTTCTTTCCCTTGATATGTCATAAAATTGATATAACTTTAGAAGATGGAAAGATCACTAGGTCAAATAAAGCATGTTGGGTCAGATTAGGTCTGAGTCAGGCAATCTATTTGATGGTTGGAGATAAAATAAATGTCAAAGAATTTTGCCAGTTTCTCAAAAAGTTCTGTAGATTTTAGTGAGAGAGTGGAGGCTGAAATAACATGGGAGTGCAGCTCAATAGGAAAGCTTATTTTGTACATTACTTGATACTTTTAAAGGCTAAACAATTACTAGGTAAAAGAAGCCAATCTGTAAAGGCTGCATACTGTATGATTCCAACTGCATGACATTCTGGAAAAAGCAAAATTATGGAGAAAGTAAAAGCATCATTTGTTTTCAAGGGTCAGGGGAGGGGGCATGGAGGGATGAATTTGTGGAGCACAGATTTTTAAGGCAGTGAAACTACTCTGTATAATAGTATAATGGTGGATAGATGTATTAAATATTTGTCAAAACCTATAAAATGTACAACAAAGCTTGGACCCTAATGTAAACTCTAGACTTTGGGTGATAATGATGTGTCAATGTAGGTTTATCAAGTGTAACAAATGTGCCACTCTGCGGGATGTTAATAATGGCAGAGGCTGTGCATATGTGGAGGCCGAAGGTATATGTGAAACCTCTGGACCCTCCACCAATTTTGCTGTGAACCTAAAACTGCTCTAAAAAACAAATACTATTTTTTTAAATTAGGATTCATTTTAGGCCACCAAAATACGGCAGACATCATCTGAGCATATAGCCCATCTTTCCTTATTAGTCTTAGACCTTTAAATTTAAAAAAAATTATTTATTTATATTTTATATTACATGTATATTTATATATATATCTACACACACACACAAACACACATGTTAATGTGGAAAAACAAGAACTGTGACAGTCTTACACCCCCCCTTCCACACACACACACACACACACACACACACACATACACACATATTAGCATTGAAAAACAAGAAAAGTGCCTTCCTTGAAGCAGAAGCCATGAACTGTTCTGGCATGAGAGGAGATAACTGGTGTCAGATCGAAAATGAATCCACAGATCCCAATCTGTGTAGTCGGCTTTTACAATAGGTAACAACGAGTGCAAAGGTGACATGTGGGAAGCAAAAGTGACTCGTGGGGTGATATCAGGATGATTTATTGGGGGATCATAGTAAGAGTAGCCAAATGAATCAGCCTGTTTTGCAAAGAAACAGGTAGTGGTTTGGAACAGAAATTGTAGTTTAGGCTAAAGAAGTTTTGTGCTCTGGGTGGCTGGAAATACCCCAACATAATTTGGATCTCTCATATCCTAGAGACAGGTAACTGGTAAACTCTACCATTAGTACAACCACTCTGTTCCTAAAAATCATTAAGAGCAGGCTTTTATAACATTTACAGCAGTCAAACACAGAGCCAATAGGGAATCTCAGTTAAAAATATTGGTATACAACCAAAAATCATCAACTATTTGAAGAAGAAGAACACTTCTAAAATTAGTATCTAAGTCAAAAAATAGAAGAGCTAATATTTGATGAAACAAAGTTAATAGAGCAAAGTGAAGGGGAAATTTAAATAATGATACTGAATGTAATTATAAAAATACAAGAGGATTTAACAATAAAGAAAAAGTCAGCTAGAAATTTTGGAAATTAAAACAAACAAAACTTCACTACATGGCAGCACTGATACAATTCAAAAAGTAATCTGTGGAGCTGAAAGCTTAATCTGCTTGATTCTCCAAGAATATAGCAACAAAATGGACAAAGAAATTGCTAGTATGAAAGAAAATGTTAAAAATTAGAGTATAAACCCAGAAGTGCTAATGTCCTTTGATTGGGAGTTCCAGAAAAAAAAGAAAACAAAATGAAGTGGAGGAAGTACCAAAAAAATTTAGAGAACTAAATGTCTGACCTAAATAAATATACAAGTCTTCAGATTACAGAAGTCTACCAAGTGCTAAGTTGAATGAATGGAAAGGATCCACTCCTAGACATATAAATAATGAAATTTCAAAACAGCAAGAATAAAGACAAAGCAACTTGTGAAAGAAAGAAATATAATCTGCAGAAAAATGAGAATAAGATTAGAAACAATTCCCAACCTATAAAACTGAACATATTAAAACATTATTACTAAAGAATCAAAGTTCTGAGGAAAAATGGTTTTGAACCTTTAATTAAATACCTAGCCAATCAACCATTCAAATATGAGGGGAAAATAAAATGTTTTCATACTGCAAGGATTCAGAACATGTATCACCGAAGAAACTATTTTGAAAAGATTACTTGTGAATATACTACAACATACAACAAAATAAAAAATGAACCCAAGAGAAAACTTTGGATTATAAAAACAAAGGAAACAGTAGTATGCAGCTTAAATTCATTTCAATAAATTCATTTCAATCACAAAACTGAAATAGTAATATACAGTTAAAATCCTAGACTATATCACTCAGGAGGTTGACAGCTTGGGTGGGGTAAGGTAGATTTCAAGAAGGAACAACGGAAGTAAACACAAGCTAAGTGTCTTATTTTGTTTAGGAAAAGATTTAAAGTCACATTACTTCTAGATATTTAGAAACTAAAATTTAATGAAATGCTTTTAAATTTCAAGGCTATAAGATTGAGAAAACTCAATGCTGAAAATGGAGGTGGGGTAACAATTGTTTATAGTTTCAACTTTTTATCATTCATTCCTTCTGTCCATATGTTTACCTCTCCAGCTTTTTTGGAATTTGACTTAACCTATCAAGAAATTTCACATCTGCAGCTCAGGTATCTCAAGGCGCCACCCAGACCAGAACACTCGTATCTAGTTATTTTCTTCTACTCCTTCCTAGTTTAGTTTTCCTGCTTCTTTCAGATCTAGAAAGGATTGTCCAGCCTACTTCACCAAATCTTTCTTACCCCTGGTCTTTGAGTGAAACCTCAGTTTCCTTTCTGTTCTCCCCTCAAACATTTGTCAGAAATCAGGAAACCCAGGCTGCTCTAGAAATTTTGCTTCTACTTTTTCTAGTTTTGCTAAATGCCTGTGTTCATGGGTCATTTTTCTTAGATCTTCTATAGTGCTGCTTTTGAAAACCACGAAGGATGTCCTTACTGATAAATGATTTATAAATATTGAAGTTACATACTTGATAAAATAATACTTAAAAAAAACAAGCTTGAATCAAAATTATTAGAAAAATAATTAGAATAAAATTACAGGATTTTAAGGCTCAATATTTTGCAACCTGATAGGAATATGAAAAGGCTCTTTCAGGAAAAGAAACTTTCAAGAATTGATCCTAAATCAGTTTTTCGAAAGGAGATCACTTTGATTTTCCAATGTAGTTCCTCTTAATTATCAATGCAAGAACAATTTATGTCCATTTCTCATTTAAAATGGTCTCATTGGCATTGTTATTTTGATTTTTTGTTCTTGATCCGAAGCTTGATTTTAAAATTTAATTTAGACATGAGCAAAAACACAGGGCTTCTTCACCAGTATTAAGTAATTTCCAGAACCATGTGGCTTTCCTTGAATGGCTTGTGGAGATAATCTTTGCTTAGGTTGGGTGTGAACAGGGGAAAAGCAATATCCTGAATTTGTAGGAGTTGTTCATATGGCCTCTGTTACTAATATATGCCAAACTCTAGCTTGAAACTAAAGAGCTGCATGCAGCTGTCACTATTAACAAATAATGAAACAAAAATCGTAGTAGTAGCTATGTAAATAGTATCAATTTCAAATAAAAAAATAGGTTTTGAAAATTGTATAATGTATAAGAAAATAATGCTAGATATTTGCAAAGTGTCTGTATATAAAACAGACTTTATATAAAATAGATTATGCAAAGATTATATTCAAATTTAATTGATGAGAAAGACATGTAAAAAATAAAAGAAAAATAAATAAAGAAAAACCTGGGTTACCAGTTATGTAACCCCTCTTGCCTACATATACCTACATACCAAAGGACCAAGACAAGCAATTTCCACAGGGGAATCCACCCAAACGTTTTAAGAAAGAGAAAACTTCAATACTACTTAAGTTGTTCTAGAACCTAGAAAAAGAAAAAAAGTTCCAAATTTTAAAATAAGGTTAATACAACAAAGTATGAATACTGAAAAATGTAACATAAAAATTACATACTAATTTCACTTATGAATTTTGATACAAAAATCCTAAACAAAATATTAGCAAATAGACTCCAATTGAATATTAAAATAATATATCACTGTCAACTGGTTGTTTCAAGTTAGAAAAATTATTAATATAATTTACCATATTAAGAGTTCAAAGAGGAAAGCTATAATCATCTTCATAGATACTAAAAAAGCAGTTTAAAAAAAATCAATGGCCAAATCCTCAACAAAATACTAGCAAACTGAATCCAGCAACATGTAAAAAAGGATTATACACCTTGACCAAATATGACTTATTCAAAGAAAGCAAAGTTGGTTTAACATCTGAAAAGCAATTAATATAACCCACTCATCAATGGAATGACAGAAAAAACAACACCTGATCATCTCAATAACTGCAGAAAAAGCATTTCAGAATATCCAATACTCCTTCATGATAAAAACAATAAGCTAGGAAAAGAAGGGAACTTCCTTAATCTGATAAAGAGCATCTATGAAAAACCCATAGCTAACAACATACTTAATGGTGAAAGATTGGATATTTTCCCTCTAAGATCAGGAAAAAGATACGGATGTCCACATCTCAACATTTTACTAGAGGTTCTAATCAGGATAATTAATCAAGAAAATGAAATAAAAGGCATCTAGATTGGAAAGGAAGTTAAACTATTTCTATTCAAAGAGGCCATGATCAGGCTTCCCTGGTGGCGCAGTGGTTAGGAGTCCGCCTGCCGATACAGGGGACACGGGTTCATGCCCTGGTCCGGGAAGATCCCACATGCCGCGGAGCGGCTGGGCCCGTGAGCCATGGCCGCTGAGCCTGCGCGTCCGGAGCCTGTGCTCCGCAACGGGAGAGGCCACAACAGTGAGAGGCCCGCGTACCCCAAAAAAAGGAAAAAAAAAAAGAGACCATGATCAAATATGTAGAAAAAATGTATAGAAAATCCTAAGTAACACTGTGTAATCATCACCACTATCATCACAAAATTTTTTCATTATCCTCAACAAAAACTTTGTACCCATTAAACAATAACTGTCCTCCACCCTCAGCTCCTAGTACCCATGAATTTTTTTATCTTCATGAATGTATCTATTCTAGGCAACCTAATATAAGTGGTATCACACAACATTTGTCCTACTGTGTCTGAATTATTTTGCTAAGCATAGTGTTTACAAAATCCATTCATGTTATAGCATATATGAAAATTTCATTCTTTTTATGGCTGAATAATATGCCATTGTATATACTTACATTTTGTTTGTCCATTCATCTAACGATGGACATTTGGACTCTTTACACATTTTGGCTATTGTGAATAATGCTGCTATGAATATTGGTGTCCAGATATCTGCTGCAGTCCTTGCTTTCAATTCTTTTGGATATATAACTAGAAGTGAAATTGCAGGGTCACATGGTAATCCTATGATTGATTTTCTGAGAAACCACCTAACTATCCTCCACAGTGGCCACATCATTTTACATTCCCATCAGCAGTGCATGAGGTTACAAACCTTGTCCAATTCCTGGACAAGGCTTGTTCTTTTCTGTTTTGTTTTTGTTTTTTTCTTTTATAATTATAGCCATTCTAGTAGGTGTGAAGTGGTACCCCACTGTAGTTTTGATTTGCATTTACCCACTGACTAATGATGTTGAGCATCTTTTCATGTGCTTATTGGTCTGTTTTTTGTAGGTCTCATCTTATGGATAGTGATGCTATCAGGAATGAGGGGTCACCACATCTGGGCCCACACTACTTGTGGCTAGAACCACACAGACATCTCCCTGACCAGAGCCAATGCTGTGGCCAGACTGGAACTTGTAATTCTTACTATGCTTGCAAGAGGCACCTCAGCAACAATCATCAGGGAACTTTGCAAAAAAAAGATTTATTATTCACAAGTCCTAGAGGGTACACAGCATACCCAACGGCCACATAACAAGATGGCGGGGAGAGGGTTAGGGATGCAAGCACAGGAACAGACCTGGGGCTCTGCTATTAGTGGGGTCTGAGGGAGGAGTGCCAAGGTTTTTGTGAGTCCACTCTTTATTGGCTAATTTAAAACGTTAAGGGGTAGAATTAGGGTGCAGGAAGGGAAAAGTGGGCTCTCTCAAGTAGTCAGTTATCTAGGTTACTCAGGGCTTTCTAAAAAGTAAACTTCATGGGTGGGGTGACCTTGTTTCTCACCTAGTTATTTTACTAGCAGCTGAGTCATACAACTGGCAATGCATTTATTTGAGATGGATGTCTTTGAAATGGATGCCTTGGCAATCAAAAGTTTAATGTCAGGCACTTACATTACAATCAAAAAGCTTAACGTCAGGTATTTATACTATGTGGTTATTTGTCTTCTCTGGAGAAATATCTATTTGAAAACTTTGATCATTTTTAAAAATTGGTTTTTTGTTGTTGTTGTTGTTGCTGAGTTGATGGTTTCTTAAATATGACAGAAAGCACAAGCAACAAAATTTCTAAATATAGATAAATTGGACTACAGTAAAATTAAAAACATTTGTGTTTTAGAACATACCACTGAAAAAAGTGAAAATTCAACCCACAGAATGGGAGAAAGTATTTGCAAATCATATTTTGATAAGGGTTTTGTAGCTAAAATAAGTAAAAAACTCATACTACTCAATAATAAAAGGACAAATAATCCAATTATAAAAGAGGAAAAGGACCTAAATAGATTTTCCTCCAAAAATGATGTACAAATGGTCAATAAGCAAATGAAAAGATGTTCAACATCATTAGCCTTCAGGGAATGAAAATCAAAGCCACAATGAGATACCGTAACTACTAGGACGACTAAAATTAAAAATTCAGATAACAATTGCTGGCAAGGATATGAAGAAATCAGAACCCTCCTATACTGCTGGTGGGCATGTAAAATGGTGCAGTAACTTTGGAAAATGGTCCCATAGTTCTTCAGATAATAAGACACAGAGTTATCTTATGACTAAGCAATTCCATTCCTAGGTATATGCTCCAACACAAAAAACTTGTATACCAATGTTTATAACAGTATTAGTCATCATAGCCAAAAGATGGAAACAAGTGCCCCTCAACCAATAAACAGATAAATGAAATGTGGTATATCCATATAATGGAATATTAATGAGCCACAAAAGGAATGAAATACTGATATATACTGTAACATGAATAAACTTTGAAAACACCATGCTACATGAAATAAGCCAATCATAAAGAACCACATATTATATGATTCCATTTATATGAAATTCCAGAACAGGCAAATCTATGGAGAAGGAGAGTAGATCAGTGGTCGCCCAGGGAGGAAGAGAGTGGGGGAAATGCTAATGGTAATGGAGTTTCATTCTGAGATGATGTTCTAAAGTTGATTATGGTGGTGGTTGCACAACTCTGTGAATATATACTAAAAACTATCGAATTGGGCTTCCCTGGTGGCGCAGTGGTTGAGAGTCTGCCTGCTAATGCAGGGGACATGGGTTCGAGCCCTGGGCTGGGAGGATCCCACACGCCGCGGAGCAACTAGGCCCGTGAGCCACAACTACTGAGCCTGCGCGTCTGGAGCCTGTGCTCCGCAACAAGAGAGGCCGCGATAGTGAGAGGCCCGCGCACCGCGATGAAGAGTGGCCCCCGCTCGCCGCAACTAGAGAAGGCCCTCGCACGGAAACGAAGACCCAACATAGCCCCCCCAAATTTTTTTAATTAATTAATTTAAAAAAAAACTATCGAATTGTACATTTTAAATGTACACATAGGGAGTTCCCTGGCACTCCAGTGGTTAAGACTCTGATCTTCCACTGCAGGGGGCATGGGTTCAATCCCTGGTCGGGGAACTAAGATCCTGCATGCCATGCAGCATGGCCAAACAAAAACAAATCCCCATACATATAAATTATATGGTATGTTAACTATATCTCAGTAAAAATATTTGTCAAAAAATGAGTAGCTACCTTTCATTTTAAAATAATAAAAACAGAATGAGAAAACTTTAAAGGTAATAGATAAGCTTCTTATCTTGACTGTGATGATGGTTTCACAGGTATATACCTATTTAATAACTCAAAAAATTGTACGCTTTTAATAAATGTATATCAAATATAGCTCAATAGAGCTTTGGAAAGATATGATAATAGAAAAACTCATAAAATATGAATACGCATTACTTATGTGCCAGGATTAAGATGATCATTAATGGGATATATAAGAAGCATTTCCACTAATTTCAGAAAGAAACAGACTTTTAAAAAACTTGCTATAACATTATTTAACCATATTCTAGAGGTGGTATAAGCAAACAAATTAGATGATAAAAAGCAAAATAAAACTTATAGATATTATAATTGTTTTAAAAAATAAATGTAAAAAAAAGTAAACCAAACCTTAGGAACAATAAAAGACTCACTAAGTCATTGGGCCTTAAATTAATACTTGAAAGTCAATAACTTTTATCTATGCAAACATCAATCAGTTAGAAAATATAGTGGAAGTAAAACCACATTTAAAATGGCAACAAAAACAATGATATACCAGAAATGTGAAAGGTTCATAAGAAAAAAAATGCAGATTTAAACAAATGAAAAGCACATACAATTCTTACTTAGAACAATGTAACATCATACATCAATTATCCTCGAATTAATCTGTAATTTAGTGGATCTGTAATTTAATGGATCCTAATAAAAGAGAAACAGGGTTGTTTTGAAATTCAGGAAGCTGAATCTGAAGTTCATGTAAAAATTCAAAGTGCATATGAAAATTTCACATTTAAGAATTTATCCTACAGATATATTTTCATATGTGTGAAACGGCATATATGCAAAGTTATTTATGTCACATTATAATTGCAAAGGAGTCTATATAGTCTAAATAACCATCAAAAGAATTGGTTAACCATTTTTTGGTACATTTATATAATTAAATACTATGCAACCATAAAAAAGCAATCATACTGATATTGAAAAATCTCCCAAATATACTGTTAAATCTAAAAAGCAAGGTGCAAGCAGAGTAAGTAAAGTAAACTAAAGAGTATGTTACCTCTGTGTTAAAAAATAAAGAAGTATGTATAATTATTTTGTGGGCATAGAATAGCTCTGGAAGTATATTCAAAAACCTGGTAACAGAGGTTGCTTCTGGTGCTAGGGAACCAGGGAACCAGGGTTTGTGGGAGGTATAATTTTACATATACTCTATACATTTACATTTATATAGAGTAAATTTACATTTACTCTATACTCATTTGTACCTTTGGAATTTTGTGAAAACGTATATGTTTTCACAAAATAAAAGAAAATCGTCTAAAGAGGAGATTAGATATAAAAAGTGAAGAACAATTTCATCCTCCTTCCCAACAAGTTAAGAAGAGACACATTTTATGCTTTTGGGTAAAAAGGGGAAAATAAGGTAGCTAAACCTAAAAATATGGTATTTAAAATGTCCAAATGCATACCTATGGGAACACAACAAAAAATGGAATTAATTCTGCTTTGAATTTGGGCAAAAATCCTTTACCTGGACCTCAAAGCTTGGGAAAGTGATGGTAGAGGAGTCTGGGAGACAGGAAGAATGAAATCAAGGTGACAAACGTTCTTTGTGTTTGAAAGTGGTGAGTGGTTTAGCTAAACTGTAGCACATGGAAAACAAGGTGAAGTTGTTAGAAGAAAAAAGCAACGATGATTTTCAACCAGGTCTTGTAGAACCCTGTGTCATTCTTGGAAGAGTCTGGACACATTTTCCTGGTTTTAGTGGGTCTTTGAAAGTCTGTGAGCAAAGGATTTTCTGGATGAAAATCAAACTTTGGGAGGATTATCACAGTTACTTTAGGACATAGAATTAACTAGCTCTCATTCATTAATTCATCCATTCATTGTACAAATATTTGTTCAGTGTAACTATGAGTCAGGTAGGCCTTGTATAAAATCCACTGTATTTTAGAACTTGTATGTATTAATTTGTTTTTCCTGATGCTAAAAGTAATATATGTTTATTATTGACAATTTTGGAAAGATGCAGAATTACAAAGAATGACTCAAAATTCTACTACCTAAAATAAACCTCCATAAGATTCTGATGTGTGCATATGTGCATGCCTGTGTGAGGTCATCTTATACTCACACACACACACACACACACGTCAATGTACTGTTTTATTTACTTAATCTTAAATCATGAATATTTCCTATATTTTCAAAGATAATAACTATTTTCAAAATTTATAGAAAGCTTAGTCTGTGTCAGACACTGAGAGAAGCATTTTTTATGCAATCATATTATTTAATTCTTAAACCTATGACATCTTTTGCTTTTAATCTCTATTTTACAGGTGAGGACAGGGTACCAAGAACACCTGGTTCAGTGAGTAATGGAGAGAGGATCTAATCCCAGGAATAACTGCAGATACTGGGCTCCAAATAACCAAATGCAACTGTTTCATCAGCAAAATGACATTGATAGCCATGCAATCTCCATCATGTGGATGCACTATAGGCCCCTTGATTGGTTTTAGATTTTTAAGCAATTATACTGTTTTTAATTATATGCCAATATATCCTGGGTCTCATCCAGGGGGCAGAGAGCATAAGAAGGAAAAAAAATGTTTTCTTTCCATTTTTCAAGCTAGAGGGGGCTGCTCCATAATAAAAAGCTCTTGTAAGTTCCTGGCTTCAGGTTGATGAAATTTCCTTCAAAGTTATTTCCTACTTTACCTGTAAGACTTCATTTTTGGTGCTGATGTCGCTTTATTTTTTTCCTGTGTCTTCAGAAGTATTTAAATAGGATTTGAAGAGAAATTAATTAAGGGACTGCTAGCTATCAGAAAATGGGACACTGATATTAAGCTACAATTAGGATAATCATTCCAAATTGTTTCCTTTAATTGAAATGTGCTCGTGTTTATTTTGCCACTCTTAATGTCATACTTTTCTATTAAATTACCACATTCCGCCAGTTTCTACAACTCAAAATATTTCAGTTAATGGGAGGAACATTAACTTTTCATGGAGATTGTGATGCTTAAACATTTCATTTAATTATTAAAAAAACTATAAAGATAAAATATTTATTTACTATCTCTTATGGGCTGTCTACTGCTATTTAATTCCCACAATTAATCCCATTTTACAGTATATAAACCAAAAAATAAGCAGTTTTTTTAAGGTAAGTAATGGTAAATAATGTAGCCAGGACTTGAACCCAGGTCTCACATGATTTTTTTCAACATATCATGTAGCCTTCTTAAGAATGTAAGAAAAGCAGAGTAGCTTGCATAATTATAAACAGAAGCTTTAACAGAGGAATTTTACAGAATGAGAAATTTATTTTGAGTCTTTAAACTTACAGAAAAGGATGCAAAAGTTGAATCAACACAGGTTTTTGTAAAAATTACTTACTGGGGCCTCTTCAGTTGGTCATTTATCCTCAGTGATAATCTCAAATCTACTGGGAGGGCCAGATTTTCAAGATTATATCTATTTATTTCACCCATATAAGCATACAGATGAACAAGGTCTTGAAACTTTCTAATTTATATTTCCTTTTACATAACTGTCCTTTTACTGCCAAGGGCATTTATATAAGGGTTAACAAGATAATGAAAGTTAAAGGAATGCATAACTCTGGTGCTATATTACGCTCAATGAAGTGTGTTTGTGTGTGTTGTTTTGTTTTTTAGTTTTATAAGGTAAATTCTGCCTTCTAGAAGGTTCTGGGTTTTGTCATTTGATAATGTCACTGTAGGCAGTTGAGACAGCTTGCAGAATTTACTGAAAGTGGAATTTTGTTTGTTTTATTAAAAAAAAATACTGAAATTTCTCCTTACCAAATCAATGGCAATGTCAAGGATAAAACAACTGTGAGTTTAATGCATAAAAGAAAGACTTGAAAGTCATATATTTAAAAACAGGATCATTATTTAAATACCAATGACATTACACACGAGGACTGAAATAAATAAGCCATCATCAGTGACTTGAGTAGCAAAGTTTGTTTTCTCTGGGGAGAAAGCTTGCTTGCTGCCACAGTCCTCAAAACATAATTTATAAGAAAATTTGAAGAAAAAAAGTTAATGTGTTACGCTTCCCATCTTAAAGGCATAAAGACATTAGGGAAATAAAATAACATTGGGCTTAACTTAGAAATCAAGTCAATGTATTGTCTTAAGCCAGCATATGTAAAAATGTGCTGTTTGTTAGATTATCTTTGAGCATCCACAGGAATTGTATAGACATAGAACTTATAGCATTGACTGCAAAATTGTGCAGGGAAGTAGACTTACCCTCCAGCATTTGATGACACAATTCAACTTGCAAAATTTTAGAATTGTTTGAAAGCCAAAACAATCAGAGAGAGGAATGAAGTTGAATCTCCTGGTAAACTTTCTTATAACAATGTTTGTTTGCATATTCTTTTACTAAGTTATAGTTTTTTATCTAAATTCTCTGGTATGGTCTCAGTGAAAATACTCAGTGTATATGTTGTGAAAAACCAAATTTCCCTTTGGGGAATACCTATATCATGGAGGATTTCTGAAGTGTGAGGTGTTAAGGATTTCTACTTTACTTTTTTTTTTTTTTTTTTTTTTTGCGGTACGTGGGCCTCTCACTGCTGTGGCCCCTCCCGCTGCAGAGCACAGGCTTCGGACGCGCAGGTCCAGCAGCCATGGCTCACGGGCCCGGCCACTCCGTGGCATGTGGGATCTTCCCAGACCGGGGCACGAACCCGCATCCCCTGCATCGGCAGGCGGACTCTCAACCACTGCGCCACCAGGGATGCCCTCTGCTTTACATTTTTAGCCTGAAGGAATAATGGAATAATGTATTAAAATATTAATTTACTAATTTCGATTTTTGTTTAGTGCTTTAGAATAGGCTTAGAGGAGGAAAAGGTAGGTTTTTGTTTGTTTGTTTAATTTCTCTATCAGATAAGAACTTTCACCCAAGGTGGTATTAGGAGATGCACAGACTAAGCCCTCCCCTTTGAGAATACAGCTAAACACATCATTTCCCACCTCTTCTAACTCCTGCTCAAAACTTTTTGGTTTCTAGGAGTTAAAAGACCTTTGCACTACTGTGTGCAATTTCTTTGTAGTCACTGACACCAATTCTGCAATTTTTTTATGCTGGTGCTTTTGCTATTCATGCATCCGCAGGCAATGGCATCCACTTCACCACTGCCCCCAGCCAATAATAATAGTCAGACACCAGTTTTAAGATGTATCCTGCTTTCAGATACATTCAAATGGGAAAATGTGTGCCTCTTGGAATCAACGAAACACAGTACATGTTTGCTATTCATTTGTTTATTTTCTCTCCCCCTGACTAGAGTGTCTGCTTTTTGAGGGTAAGAACCTTTATCTGCTTTAACTACATATATATGTCATATATATGTATGTGTATATATATATGTATATATATGACACAGAGTAGTAATATATATGACACATAATAGCATTCCAATAAATACTCTTAAATCAATGAACTAATGAAAATTGTCTTAATGCAAACAACTCTTAAGACGGGAAAATGACAACAGAAATGTAGGCATTAAGAAAACAAAATACTTTGAAACTCACAGTGCAGAAAACTAAAACTTAAGTCAGTCAGGTTAATTATTGATGGGATCCTCTTACTATTGATTTATAGCTGTTGAATAAAAAATCAGAGTCCAAAAAAGGAGAAAAACAGTACACTTCAAAATATATTTTGTTAATGAACACATACATTTCAGAGTACAGAAATATTTGCCACTTCAAGATAATATCTAGAATATATAGATCTTATTCTTTAAATGCTCTGTTCACTCTTTGTTCTTTTGGCATTATCCAATGAATGAAAAAGGCCTTTAAACTCTTACCACACATCATTAGGGAGAACATGAACATATCCTAAAGACTAATTTAAATATGGGAGTGGGGGGCTACTAATTGAAAGATTTAAGTGGTTATATTTGATTTATAAATAGGCTGTCCTAGATAAAAAGGAGCCAGGAATCAATGTGCCAGGTTAGAAGAGACCAGATGCTGAGAAAAGTAGCCCTATTTTCTAGAAAGGCCCTTCAGTGGGAGACAGTGAGGGAAATACAGTTGTGCCTTGTGAGCCATATTTTCAATCATTTCTCTGAGTGGAAACTGGTAAAAATCAAATGTTCCACACCTTATTTTGGTATTGCTGAAGATTTAAATATAAATTATTTATATCTAAACATGAACAAATGAGAAAGCCCCTATATTTTCAATAACATTGAAATATCCTGCGAAAATCTGAAACTCCTTTTTTTTTTTTTTAGAAGAAAAGTAGTTCAATAGAGGTGAAGATCACATACTAGCTGGAAGTAAACATTTGCAAAAATAAATCTCTGTGTATCGACTTACAGAAAATTCCTTTTAAAATCGAATTCAAGTTACATATTACAAATCACATTACAGAACTTTTTCTTTTCCTATGGTATTCAGTCTCTTGATTATTAGGGACCATGAGCCCTGGCTTAGAAGTAGAAACTTAAGTCAGTGACCTTATTTTTATTGCCAAACAGAGATCTGAATTCATATAATAAGAGAGCAGTGGAGATGAGATATGACAGAATTCATTAATGTGCCAAGGATGTGGCCAACTTGTCTACAACTAGTTAAAAGGCAAATACACAGATTGATCATTTTTCTTTCCAGGACTGTACGTCACAATACACATGGCCTGTTTCCTAAAACCTTCTGTCTAATGTTTAATAGATTGATGGAACTTCAAAAACAACACTCTCTACAGTCCTGCTAGACAAGAGGGGACATGAAGATACTCTAGGTTAGAGGAGAGATTATTTGCAATCTGAGCTGGAAAGGATTAGTTTCTTTACTTCACATTTTCTACCTTTATACTAAAAATTTGGCTTCAGAAGGGGTTGTGTCTTGAATCTGAGATAAAAATGAATGGCAAACAATTTTGATTCAATTTTTACTTTTAAAAAATATTTTATCTTCAGCTTTTAATACACAAAGTAGTTACTAGCTTTATCAGATGGATATCTATGTCAAAGAGGCAAAGGTCAGTTATAAATGGTCCTTTTCCTATCTTTTTTTAAAATTTTTATTGGAGTATAGTTGATTTACAATGTGTTAATTTCTGCTGTACAGCAAAGCGAGTCAGAATCAGTTATATATATATATATTTATATTATATATATATATGTATGTATACACACACACACATATAGCCACTCTTTTTTAGATTCTTTTCCCATATTTCCCATATAGGTCATTACAGAGTATTGAAGAGAGTTCCCTGTGCTATACAGTAGGTCCTTATTAGTTATCTACTTTATATATAGTAGTATGTATATGTCAATCCCAGTCTCCCAATTTATCCCTCCCTTCCTTTCCCCCTGGTAACCAAAAGTTTGTTTTCTACATCTGTGACTCTATTTCTGATTTGTAAATAAGTTCTTTTGTACCATTTTTTTAGATTCCACATATAAGAGATATCATATGATTTAAATGCTCCTTTTCTTAAAGAAACAAGCATGGTATAGTTCTTAGGAGTCAAAAT
Source organism: Delphinapterus leucas (assembly GCF_059928025.1). Lineage (NCBI taxonomy): Eukaryota > Metazoa > Chordata > Mammalia > Artiodactyla > Monodontidae > Delphinapterus > Delphinapterus leucas. The sequence goes on along the minus strand of NC_143136.1, from coordinate 36,751,759 downwards.
TCTCAAGCTCTGACACCTGATGCCTCTACACTATTAGGCAGAAGGCACAAGTTCAGTCCCATGCCTGGGTGTTAAAATGGTGCAACCTGCCTTGCCTGCTTCCCAGGATTACCTTAAAGAGAAAAAAGAGATTAATGCATGGTAAACCTTTCCAATAAGAGTTATTCTAAGGCAGGATATTATCTTCAAAGCTCTAGTTAAATTTTCAGGGGACTTCATAAAACATCATCTTCCTGAACTGTGTGTTCTTTTAAAGAAATTTAATGCATTATTCATTGAACTGAAAGTTAATAAATTATGCTTTAGTCCCTAATTGTCCAACCTTCTCTAGATGTTAGTCTGTATTTGTCCCACTTTCCATCCTTGGTCAGATCACTTAACTTTTACCTGCTCTGTATTTGTGTACTTCATCACCTCTTGTTTTCAGAATTTTAAAGATTCTATCTGGCAAAAACAAATAAATTAGCTAAATTAACTGTTCATTAAGAATAATTAGATCACTGCTGAGAAGAATTTCCTGTTCTTCTTTTGCACAAATGCAGAGAAACTGGTATAGGCCTAGAGAACCCATATTGCCCTCCTCAAACTAGAATTTTATGATATTACACAAAAATGGGAGTTGTCAGATAGGGGCTGGGTATCTCAACTTCTGGGGATGCCCTGAGCTACCCAGAGAGAGTCCCTTCATCACTTTCTAAGGTCTGGTAACCAAATTTGACTTGACTTGTGCAGCAGTCACCCACCCTTTTCTGGCCCGTGAAGACTAATTGGTATGTCGCATATCATTTCCCTGAATGGCTTACATTGTAGAGTTTACTGCATATTATGTGTGCTTTGAACTATGTACCCTTAAACGCACACTACTCTGGATCTTAAATGATTTACATTATAAAGTGTTCCATAATTTGCAAAGTAATTTTTAAATATATTACCTCATTTGATGTTTGTAACAGCTCTCTAAGGCAGGAAGCTCACTATGACTCCCATTAAAGAAATGGAGAATCAGAGCCACAAAGAGGTTATACAACATGCTCAAAGTCACATGGGTCATAAAAGACAGAACAGGCCAAAAGCCTTGTATCCTGACTCCTGGTTTAGTGCTCTATGTATTGTATGCCTCCCATTATCATCCTCTGTCCATTCATTCATTCAGTCACTCAGTCCCTGCAGTTTGCTTCAAGTTGGCAGCAAAGTGGAAAATGCTCTCAGAGTCTCAGGTCCTGGATAATTCACAATAACAACCTATACCTCAGTTTCTTCACGTGTAAACAGGAAAAGTTTGAACTAGATGATTTCCAAAATAAAATAATGGATAACATGATATAGTGGAGAGAGCAGAGCACGGACCATGTACTAAAACAATTCCAGATTCGAATTTTGGTCCTTCTGGCTATATGATTTGGGGAATTTTATATAACCTCTTTGGTTATTAGTTTCCTCACATGTAAAGCCAGAGATGTTAACATTAACTTTGAAACAATCTTGTGAAAAATAAATAATATATGCAAAGGAATTTGCCAAATGACAAGCACTCAATAAATACCAGTTATTCCTCTTAGTGTTAACACTTGTCATATTCTAAAGGCATATACATTATTTTTAATAGCAGTTTTATCCTTATCTATAAAGGCTTTGATAGCTTTACTAACTTCAAAGGGAAAAGCATTAAATATACTAACATTCATATGATCAAAAACAGCTTCAGGAAACAATATTTTTATCAAACAGTTAATCTGTAGGAATTTAGCATTGATTATTTTCCTCAGGATTCAAATCAGAAAAGAAAACCTCAGATCAATGATAAGAAATGGGAGCACATTTTAATATAACTCTCATCTTTTGTTTTAATAGGAATATAAAAATTAAGTAGATGAATTCTACACAACAGAGCAGATGGAATCTTATTGCATAGGCTTATCCTTTAAACCGGTAAATAAAAAGAAGCAGGTTCATGTGGAAAAAAAAATATTAATGATCTCAAAAAAATGGAGCATAGATAGTGGGTATAAATAATTCTGCTTGCCCAAATGTTTCATTATAACTGGGAAATAAAAGTACATAATTTATTTTTCAAATTATTTAGGCTTACTATTAAACAGTAACATCTTTGGAAAAATTAAATCACAATTATTATCAGCAATAGGGGTAAGAAACCACATAGTTACATCTCCCAAAAGAGTAACTTACCAGTTACAATGAATTTGAAGGTTTTAATGGAGTTCTGGCAGGGCTGAGTCAGATTACAGAGAAAAACCATACAGACATATGAGGATCTTTCTCTTTTTGTCTCTCTTGTTACAAAGTAAGAAGCATTTGGGTAACTTTTTTAAATTTAAAATTTTTATTTTTAACATATATTAATTTGAAGCATCATTTCAGGTCCAGGTGCCGGGTGGAAAGTGATTGATGTTTCAGGGATGGGAAAAGGGTGGATACTGGGAGACATCCAAATTATAAACATTTAAAAATCCTGGAAAAATACACATTTCCTCTAAGAATAGATCCACACAAAATATCTAATTTTAATCTGTTTGTTTGTTGCTGCATGCATCCAAGGTAATATTATAAGCAGTTTTCAAATAAACATAATTAATCTTTGACCCTATCAAATTAACTATCCATTTAGCTTATCTATATTTTTGTTCACGAAAAATATCAACACCATATTTTAATGTATGTGGTTCAATACCATTTATATTCTAAACGTGTCCTACTTCAATATAAAGGGAATTTTTAAATTTTTATTTTTTTATAAAATGTTAAATGAAATATTTTACTTTAGAAAATATTAGAAAGTGAGCTTTAGAAGAGAATGAAATTAAGTTTTTTATAAAATTCACATTTAGTTTCATAAGTTAGTGTACATTTCTTGATACACTGACTTGAAAACAGTATCTAAGCTTTGTAGTATGCAACCTAATAAAATAAGACAACTGATAAATATGACTGATGATATCAAGTTAATCATTGGGTATCATATTCAGAAAAAAATTTTTTCAAGCATTCATTCTAACATCAATTTTTGGGTGCTCAGACATGTCACCGAGGAAAGTTATTTTTAAGATATTGCATTTCTATTCTCTACCTTGTATATATATATTTTTACATAAGGTTTGTACTAAAAAAAGTGGTTAACATTATCAGAATCTATTATAAATCACCAACAACTGGGAGATGCTGTAATTCCCAAAGATACTATATGCCTACTTTATTGATGTGCCTCTTTGAACAGACTCCATTTTAGATCAAGCTTGAGATGGTGCCTACTTCTGGATCTGAAGTTGCTAAACTTTATAATAACATTAATAATAAAACCTCACAGACAGAGCTTCAACAAAGGAAAAAAATCAATAAAAGCACCAGAAATACCCAAATCCTATGAGGAATCAAGTTTAGTTTGGTTCTTCTCCTTAATGTAATTTCTCAAGAGATAAATTCAGAAACTCATCAGGTTCATATTCAGGGTCCTGATAGCAGTAAAAATTAATAAAAGCCCAGCTATTTGGAACACAAACTTAAAGAATCTAAATAAGCCTAATGAACTTTACTTGTAATAAGTCAGAAATAAAGATAAAGGTGTGATTAAATGGTGATGATTTAACTCCTTAAAACTTCCAGTAACCATCTTGACCTTTGATTACCTCTACCAAGATAAGCAATATTATGATCATGCCAGTATTTAAAGGCAGAAAAAGTTACACAGTCATAAACTTATAGATCTCATGATTCTTCATTATCCATTTATTATTGGTTCAAGTTGATACAACCTACAGTAGATTAGCTCAATTGATTAGGGAATGGTGTCAAGGAGAGCAGAGGATCATTTTGGTCTGTGGAGTTAAAGTTAGCTGTATTCTGTGCTTTTGTATAGCACAAGAGTAGAGTTAATTCTATCAAGGCATCTACAAGGATATGCCACTGCCTCAAAGGGAAGAAGATCAAAACAACATAGACTGATCATCATTAATCTATGCATCACTTCTGGAAAAATAATTCCCATGCCTTCATGGTAGTGGGTCAGTGGTATCTTCTTTGGCGCCATTCAATACATATTTAGGTCATTTATAGGAGTTGGACAATTGTTAGTTTGAATTTAAAATGTAAACTTGTGTTATATTTGTTTTCTTTAGCTCTATTATATCAATTTACTATAATTTTGTTTGTTTGTTTTAATCTACCTCCTTTATATCAATTGTGGTTTTTTTCCAATGGTCTTTTAATAAATTCTATCCAGAAAGTATATTACTATGTACAAATTACTCTTTGTCTTACATGGTATCCTGTATAGACATTTTCCATTCCCAGTACTCAATTTAGCACTCTTATGATTCAATGATAACCAAAGCTTATACTATTAAATGATTCAAGAGAGCTTTATAAATTTTTATTATGAAATTTTGTTAAATAAAATGATTTTCATTTTTTGTTCATTCATTCATTTATTCATTATTTACTGAGTGCCTACTATGAGCCAGGTTTTGTCTTAGTGGTAAAAAGAGAGACGGAGTTCTAACACTCACAGCCAATTCATAAACACACCTACTTCCTACCAACCTTAAACAAACGCAATGTTATTATATTACAAATCACAAGTGGAGGAAAACTTTTCTTGAGCCTAACTGTTCCTCTAGCAAGCTATAGCATATTATTTTGGGAAAAGGATTGAACCTTATGTGTCACACCCCAGAGTTGACAACAGCTGTTAAAAAGAAAAAGTCTCTAGTTACACAGCTTTGGCTTCTGTTCATTTTGTGATTATTATTATAAGTCAAAAGTCTATAGCAATAAAAATGACATCAACAGGAACAACAATAACCATAATATGTGCCAAATATTGTCTACATCTATATCAACAGTGCATATTCATTGCAGGAGGAATGGTTGTGAAGTCTTGGGGGCTAGCTGACTCAATAAAAGGCCAATAAGGAACAAATCATAGTAGCCTTTCAACTTCCATCAGGTCACAAGGCACTCAGAGTAGAAATTAAAACCTGGTTTACAACTTTGAAAAATGAACTTCAGGTCATGGTAAGAAGATCAGTCAATAGCATGTTGAAAAAAGACTTTTAAAAAACTGTTTAGGCCATAAAGAGAACATGACACTTTATTACTGCAAACCACAACAAAAAATCCAACTTTCACTAAAGTAGGTAGCATATTAGGCCAATAAAGAAAGGGTAAAAGACAAAGCTCTGTGCTTGACTAGCAAACATTTTATTGTCTCCTAGGGAAGGAAATAACATTTACAAAATACAAATAACAAGAGAAAAAAATGTGGAAATTTGAATGTAACATCTGAGAGAATGCTTGGCTCATCATCCTCGAAACCTCTTTACATAAAATAAATATTTAAGTTGTTACCCTCGATGGACTTCAACTTACACGTTTATAAATGACAAACATATAGTAAATACTATACAAATATGTTATGTACATTAAAAATATACACAAAAGAGAAAAATGTAAGGGATTAGATAAAACTATACCCAAGTAGCAATTCTAATATTTTCTTTTTGAAAAAGATAGTATTGCTCACACCCTGGATTCTGGACATTCCACTTTGGTGATCCCTTTGTAGAAATAAAAATTGGCTGAAGACAAAGTCAAAAGAAATAGCAGCTTAGCATGTATTATTCATGAGCACATTCCATAGGACAGTGAGTTTTAAGCTAATAAATTAGGACAACATTGCAAATCTATGAATAGAAGGATTCTGGTATGTTACTAAAACCATACTAACTCCATAGTTAAATTCCTTAGAATCACTGAATATCAGACAGGCCTAGCCTTGAACAAAATCAAGAGCATGATACATATGTTTTCGAGCAATAACAATGCTAATAATGCAGAAAATTTGAAGTTATATTTCTCAACACTCTCAGCACCTCATGTGTCACTTGATTATCAGGATACTAAAATCTTGTTAATATAAACTCTTAAAACTCTTAAATTCTGAACTAGGGACCATTTAGCATTGGGGCTAACATTTATCTTCCTTACTCTTTCTTCTTAGGTAATATAAAATAGAGATTATTCAGAGGGTTGTTTTAAAGAATTAAACAGACTACCTCTCAGCACTTGAGAAGCCCTCATTTACATAGTGAAACATATTTACTAATTAAACAGACTTGTCTATTGATGAAAGCAATAAGCAAGCAACACTTTTTAAGCCTAATTTGAGCTACTGTGTACATCTGAAATAAAATTTCATTTATTTAAAATATTATTTAATTATTGCCCACCAATTCTGCCCAGTTTTTTCCATTCTGTTTAATTAGTGAGGTTTCTCTTATTCAAAGTGTCATCGATGCATGCATTATGATATTATTCTTCATATTTCAGCCCTTAAAAACATTTATTTACAAAGTATTTAGCTATAGGAGGAATAGTAAAGGCTTTAAAGGACACGTTTTATATACTGATTCAATTATTGACAATCAAGCATCACCTAGAGGAATTATATAAATAAATGTCTTTGTTTTATCAGGGTTCTACAAGTACGTAAAATAGAAGTGATATTGTCACATTTCTTAATGAGATTGAGGATCCTTGAGGTTTTTATGAAACCTTGAGAAGAGAGTGTATAGGAAAGAGATTGTACATTTTACAAGTATAAGTACTTGATCTAAAAAAAAGTTGTATGGCCTAAGATTAATGCAAAAATATTATGGACTGAGATTTAAACCAAATTGGTTGTGTATGCATTTACTTATCACCCAGTAGGCATGGCAGAACTCCATCTTATTATGTTTAAAAGTATAAATCTCAAATTTGTACGTCATATGGATGGAATGTATCCAGCAATAAATATGCAGTTTAGAGGAACCTTTGCAATGCTGTAGAATAATTTGGACAGCTGGTGTTATTGGTTGATCTACAAGGTTTTTGGTGTTCTTATCAATCTGCTCTTTTACACTTAATTTAAATTTAGTATAAATATTCACTGTCAAAAAAATTAAATTGGGGGAGAATAATCTCACATTTTAACTCAGGATATAAAACCAAAATATTAGCAGATGAAGTACATAGATAGGTGAGTTTTTGTGGTTCAGATGGTATGCAGACAAAGAAAGTGGTAATTTGTTTCTGTTTATGCAGACTTAGATAGACTTCTAAAATGAAAAAGAGGAATTCTTCTAGCTGCCAGTTCTGTGGCATACATGCTCTTTTTATTAGAAAAAGTTGTTAAATTACTAATAACACATAACATTTGTGAGTACTTTCTCAAAGCATTTCCACATATTATTATCTCACAATTTTAGGGGATTAAAAGTAACAAAATATAGCAAAAGGCAGTTATGGTAGGTAATTTGGAATGTTATATACCAATCTTGGATTTATACAGGTAGAGGAAGAAAGTCTTTAATCCTTTACCTTTCATATTTGAGAATACAGACTAGCATATTAGTACCTATAGTTTAAGAGTTACTTGTACAATGAATACTAAGTGGTTTTGTCTCTTTTGCATTCCTTGTATATGTATTATTATTACTTGGAGTAGAGTTGACCTGGTGTGGTTTTTGCAGCCCTAATGGACTGTCTTCATGAAACCCAAATCATATTGTTTCTGTCTTTTCCACCCAACACAACAATGTACACCTAAGCGGCTATGGTCATATTAGCCCTACATGAGACTCTAACTTAATGGTATTTAACTCCCTCTTCAAATAAGGCAGCATTTCTAAAGTACCTTTAAAGTAACTCCTACATCGGAGGACGACAAAAGAACAAGGCCTGAGTATGTTTTACATGGATTCTGCCAGACTCAACAAAAGGATGATATTTGGCCACTTGGAACATAGAGGAACATAATATATGATTGTATGAATGTGTAAAAGGGCAATCCATCAGAAAAATTCTAGATATTATCTAGCAAGTAACAAATGAAAAGCAAGCTATTTGCAAACATGAGGGCAGGTGAAAATATGGGAGGCCTCATCAGGAACTTAGGAGAGCCAGAAAGTATGTGAAGCTTTAATTTCTTAAAAGGTAAAAGAAATTTCCAATTATCAAATCACCAGTTATCAAACTCAAGAAAGGTAAAAATTCTTCAAGCAGGGAGAGAAGAGACCACAGGAACAGAATGCCACGTTCTACTCATACCCTAACACAAAAGTATCTGTAGTTTTCTACACTTTACTAAATATGTCTGACACATCACTCGGCTCTAAATTGAGTTGGTATGTCAGGACAGTATAAGTACTGAGTATTTATATAATTGGAATTATAATATAACTCTATCAGGAGAATAGGTTGGGAGATGACAAGGGTGCATGTGTGGTAGGCATAGGAGAGTAAAGATGCTAAATCCCTAACAGTATATTTTTCCCATAGTAAGACATCACTGCAATAGAAAATTCAAGAATTTGAATGATTTAGAGAAAAGAATCAGCACAATAATATCTTACTATAACTCATATTGGTCAAGTGCATAGAATTTATCTTTTTAATCTAATGTTTTTAAGGGTTCAGAATTTTAAGAGTAGTTTTAAGCAAAAAGAAATTATCCCTGGTTTTAATTCTGACAAAATAAAGTGATATTGATCCAGACACTAAATAACAAAAATTTGAAAAGGAATTGAGAAAAGGCCAATGCCTGTAAGACAGCAACTTGGCCTAAAATAAAATCCGTAAAATCCACATGATCATTACAGAAGGATAGAGGATTCTGGGTAAGAAAAATGATTTAAAGAGTAATTAAATATCTCAGCCCTTCTTGGAAAATATTATTTACCACATTATAAATAAATAAAACAAAGAACTTTTTAGTATACTCCCCCCTCTCAAAAAAATTAGTGTTGAACTTCCCTGGTGGTGCAGTGGTTAAGAATCCGCCTGCTAATGCAGGGGACATGGTTCGAGCCCTGGTCTGGGAGGATCCCACATGCCGCGGAGCAACTAAGCCCATGCGCCACAATTACTGAGTCTGCACTCTAGAGCCCGGTAGCCACAAATACTGAGCCTATGTGCTGCAACTACTGAAGCCTGCATGCCTAGAGCCTGTGATCTGCAACAAGAGAAGCCGCTGCAGTGAGAAGCCCACACACTGCAATGAAGAGTAGCCCTTGCTCGCCACAACTAGAGGAAGCCTGTGCACAGCAATGAAGACCCAACAGAGCCAAAAAATAAATAAATAAAATAAATAAATAAGTAAATAAAGTGTCATATGTTCATACAGTGGAATATCATTAAAAAAATTAGTGTCACTGTTCAGAGCCTATTTCTAATTTATATGTCTTACTTTTTATATTTTTATTCCATCATCTAATTTTTCTATTTTTTGCTTTGTATAATGTATCTCTTGCCTGACCAGATGGCAGTGAATCAGCCAATAATCACGGAAGGCACATCGTAATATATTAACATCCTAATGAATTATTGCAGATCTGTTTCCAAAAGTCACAACCAATAATTAAAATACCGAGTTGACCTGGAAACAAGATTGCAAGATCTGAAAACATCCTGGTATGGCATTCTTATTGCTCACCAGTTTCCATTACCAAGGTCTCCCTACTAGAACTTCAAATTTGTTCAGGTAATCACCTCTTCCCAAATAGCCCCAGTGCTTCATGTGAAGTAGCCCCACCCTCCACTCCTTAGGTAAGAGGTTCCAATGGTAATCACTTTGCTAATGATTAGTTTAGAAATAGGAAGATGACTAGAAAGTTCTTCATTGTTCTTCTGGCAGAATGATAAGATCTCTCTCTCTTCTCTCCTGTCAAAGGTGAACAACATATAAAGTGGCTCTTATTGCCCTTGGCAGCCATCTAATCTCCAGGAATTTAACCAGCCTTAGCATGAAGCCAAAGCAGAACAGACAGATGGAAATGCACCTTGATGGTAATGGTGGACCACGGTATGAATTAATTGTACCTTTCCCATAATCTGAACTTCCTGTTATATGTGCTAATGGTTTCTTACAAGCCACTCTCAATTGGGTTTTCTATTACATGTATCAAAATCTTGACTAAATTTAAACTGATATTTCTTAGAATCATTAAAATTTGTAAACTCAAAAGTAACTGAATTTCATTCTTTTCTTTCTCTCATTTTACATAATTCCAGAATTTCAGGCTCAAATAAACCATGAAAAATGCCACTCTTTTGTGTGTGGGTGCACAGACACACATGTACAGTGTTACAAATGTATACGTGAGTGTGTAGTTGTGTACTGTAAGGCAGTAGAGTATCCAGAATTCAGAGGGAGTGTTCTGGAGCTTATACAGCAACCAGGGAAGGCACAGTGAGTGATAGAAATATTGTCAGGGAGGCAACAGGGATAGTGGGGAGAGGAGCTGGCTTGTGTAAAGGCTTGTAAGTAGAATCTCAGACACACTCTAAGGCACACTATTACTATTTTGAAACATTAGTATTTCTGCTCAGTGTTAGTTTGCAAACAATTTTAAATAAAAAGTATGAATATTCACAATCTATTTACTTTTTTATTTTCAGTCTTTAAATTTATTTTCTAAGATAAAAACCCAAATGATTTAAAGAATCAGATAATTCTGTAAGTTTTTTAAATGAAGAATTAGAGTTCTCCATCCTCCTTCCTTTCCATTTCTTCTTCTGTAGAGGTAGCCACTTTTGCTTCTTCTAGCTGGTTCTTTCTCTAAATAATTCAAATTCTTTGATTTTTCATTTTAGACATTACCTATTGAATTCCTGCCACGTGAGAAGTTAAAGATTTAGCTTCCCCTACTCCCTTGCTGCTACCACACATGCACTCCCTTATCATCCCCACCCCATCTTCCCATTATCATTTTGATTAGATTAACATTCAGTATTTACACTGTAGTGACTATATAAATTCAACTCAGATTTGGGTCGTGTACTAGTGATGTGCTTGTAAACCGACTCTATGAAAAGAAAAAATATATATCCTGATTTATACAGTTTGCTAATTTCCATGGTGTAAATACTCCCACCTTGGCCAGTTTCAAATTACTGACTTGAGGTCACTAAATGAAAATTTGAAAGAGATGGGCATATTTGATTCTCAAGGGCTCTTTTCCTTTGGGTTAACAATTGTCTTGTTTATATTTGTTTCTTTGCTACATTTTCTATGTACTTATAAATTATGAAACAGCAAGCTCCCTTCACCATGTAACTCCCTTCTTAAGATGTACAGATATATCAGATATTCTACTGATTTTATGCCTTTGAAAAAGTCTCTCCTGGCGCCTTCTGTTCCAGTTGCCTTCTATACCTGGTACACCATCATCCTGGCATCTCTTTTCACTATCAACCCAAGATTCTCCTTCCCATCTTGGATCCCCTGTGTCCTTGACCTCATGTGTTATAGGCTAAATGTTTGTGTCTCCCCAAAATTCATGTGTCAAAATGTTAACCCCAAAAGTTATGGTATTAGGAGACAGTGCTTCTGGTGTGTGATTAAGCCACAAGGGTGGAACCCTCATGAACAGGATTAGTTCCCTTACAAAAGAGACCACAGAGGGCTCCCTCACCCCTTGCAGCACATGAGGATACAATGAAAGGACAGCCATCTGCAAACAAGGAAGTGGGCTTTCAGCAGAACTGAATCTGCTAGCACTTTGATCTTGGACTTTCCAGCCACCAGAACTGTGAGAAATAAGTTTGTTGTTTAAGTTATTCAGTCTATGGTACTTTGTTATAGCAGCCTGAGCTAAGACACCATGTCTTTCTCTTTCCTGGCTTACTGCTTCATTTTGGTGGAGCACTTCCTCCAGTATCTTCTGAAAAAAATTTTTTAGACTCTGCATATCTGAAAATGCCTTTATTCTCCCATCACACCGGAATGATAGTAGGAATGACCCTATGACTCCAGTTCGTAAGTAATTTCCTTCAGAATGTTGAAGGCTTTACTTCATTTTGTTTTAGCTTTTAATATGGGTATTGAGAAGCCCAATGGGATTCTGATTCCAGATCCTTTGCATGTAATCTGTTTTTCCTCTGTTGAAAACTCTAAGGACTCTGTCCAAAATATTAATGTTTTTAAAATTAGAATGCATTAAAGTATCACTCTAATAACATTAGTTTCACTTGTATTCCAAAATGGTCTTATGAGTAAGAAGAAAAAGGATGGACTACTGCATACCTTAGAGACAATATGACAGTCTATATCTGAATGTGCCCATAAGAGTGTAACATATATAAATATGTATGTTAAAGTAGAAAAGATAAAAATGTCTCCTAAAAGGGACTGATTAGGAGATTTCATTTATTTCACATTGTGTGTATGTGTGTTTATGTGTGTGAGGGGCAGAAATTAAAGGAGGGAAAAAGCAGAAAAGCTTGGAATGGAAAAGGGGAAAGTGACTTTGCTGCTTGGCCTTGAGAATAGGTAGTTTAAAAATACTGTTAATGAATTTCTATTACTGAGAAGGATAAAGAGAAAAACAAGCAAAATGAACTATAATGTTACCTTGCAGATTAATTATCCTCATATTTTAAATAATACTAGTAATCAAAGTAACACATGAGCAAGAACAAAAATTCAAGTGGTCATAAAGTGATACTGTGAAAGTAAAATTCTTCCTTCCCAATCTGCAGTCACACATTTCACAGGCTTTAATTATCTTCCTAGAAGAAGGTTAACAGTATATTAAGAATGAAAAAAAATTACCAAAGGTGTAATGCCATAATACTTTTCTGCCCTTACTTTAATAAATAATAATGTATTCCATATTAGTTTATACAAGCTTACTCCATTCTCTTTAATGGCTGCACAGTATTCCATGGTATTGACAAGGGTTAGCGAACTATGGCTTAAGGGTCAAATCTGACCCACTGCTTGTTTTTTGTATAATCCATGAGCTAAGAATAATTTTTACATTTTTAAATGATTAAGGAAAATAAAAAGAAGAATACTGTTTTTGCAACATGAGAAAATTATATGAAATTCAAATTTCAGTGTCCACAAATGATGTTTTATTAGTACATAGCTGGGCTCATTCAATTTATGTATTGTCTGGGGCTGCTTTTGCACTACAGCAGAGTTAAGTGTTGTGACAGAGACAGTGTAGCCTGCAAAGCCTAAACAATTCACTATCTGGCCCTTTACAGGAAAAGTTGTGCTGACCTCTTACATAGACCATTTAATTTATTTAACTCAATGTTCAAAATTCATAGGGTTTTTAATTCTATGAGTGAAAGGGTTAAAAGTGGCAGAATGAGCAAAGATAAAGAAGATGCAAATATGGTGAACAATTAAGAAATTCTTCACTGTGGATTTGGGTAGGAAAGTGATAAGAGACAGAACAGAAAGATAGGTTGTGGCCATACCATGCCATCATTAGAATGCCAGTTTAAGGAATCTGCCATTCATCTGGAAGGAAACTGGGAAACCTCCAAGGATTTTGAGCATGGGTGGGGAGTAGCACAAACAGGATCTACTTTAGGAGATTAATCTGGCTAGGCAATGTGGAATTCATATAGAGTGTACTGCTAATAGGTAAGGATTCTATTTATAGGATTATTTTAATAACCCATAAAAAGGTCATGAATTCATGTGAAGATATATTCTAAAGTGTAAATATATCACTGAAATAATTTCTACAGTTCTAAAAAATCCAAGAAATGTATCTCTGTGTTTATGTATGTGAATTATTTGTTTGTAAAAAAACCTTCAAGTATATCCTACCACTGAAGTTTTGGCCTACTCTCTTTCAGTACACTCAGCTACAATTTTAAAATGTGTTTTCCATGTAACAAACAACCCAAAAAACTAATTGAGTCATACACTAGTTGCTGAATTAAGCTAGACAATGGTAACTGATTATCTGATTATTTCTTAATGTATTACTTATAAGCTTAAGGCTCAAGATATGGCAATGGAAGACATACAGGATTGTCTGTTATTTCAAAGGCATAATGTGAAGTGCTCATCATAATCTGATTAAAAATCCTAAATAGTAAGAATGCTGGTCTCCTAGACGGGAGTAATCCTAATTAACCTTATAAAAATAAGATTTGTACAGTATGTGGAAAATTAAGGATATAAACAACCATTAAAAGAAAAGCCTAACCACATTATAATAATTATATTCAACTGACACGAGAGGCAATAGTCACAAAGCAGTACCATATTTTATTTTATTTTTTTAACATCTTTATTGTAAAATTGCTCTACAATGGTGTGTTATTTTCTGCTTTACAACAAAGTGAATAAGCCAAACATAAACATATATCCCCATATCTCCTCCCTCTTGCATCTCCCTCCCACTCGGCCCTATCCCACCCTTCTAGGTGGTCACAAAGCACCGAACAGATCTCCCTGTGCTATGTGGCTGCTTCCCACTAGCTATCGATTTTACATTTGGTAGTGTATATGTGTCCATGCCACTCTCTCACTTGGTCCCAGCTTACCCTTCCCCCTCCCCATATCCTCAAGCCCATTCTCTACGTCTGTGTCTTTATCCCTGTCCTGCTCCTAGGTTCTTCAGAACCTTTTTTTTTTTTTTACATTCTATATATATGTGTTAGCATACAGTATTTGTTTTTCTCTTTCTGACTTACTTCACTCTGTATGACAGACTCTAGGTCCATCCACCTCACTACAAATAACTCAATTTCGTTTCTTTTTATGGCTGAGTAATACTCTGTTGTATATATGTGCCACATCTTCTTTATCCATTCATCTGTCGATGGACACTTAGGTTGCTTCCATGTCCTGGCTATTGTAAATAGAGATGCAATGAATATTGTGGTACATGACTCTTGTTGAATTATGGTTTTATCAGAGTATAGGCCCAGGAGTGGGATTGCTGGGTCGTATGGTAGTTCTATTTTTAGTTTTTTAAGGAACATCCATAATGTTCTCCACAGTGGCTGTATCAGTTCATGTTCACACCAACGGTGCAAGAAGGTTCCCTTTTCTCCACACCCTCTCCAGCATTTATTGTTTGTAGATTTTCTGATGATGGCCATTCTGACTGGTGTGAGGTGATACCTCATTGTAGTTTTGATTTGCATTTCTCTAATGATTAGTGATGTTGAGCATCCTTTCATGTGTTTGTTGGGAATCTGTATATCTTCTTTGGAGAAATATCTATTTAGGTCATCTGCCCATTTTTGGATTGGGTTGTTTGTTTTTCTGGTATTGAGCTGCATGAGCTGCTTGTATAGTCTGGATATTAATCCTTTGTCAATTGCTTCATTTGCAAATATGTTATCTCATTCTGAGGGTTGTCTTTTCATCTTGTTTATGGTTTCCTTTTTTATGAGAAAGCTTTTAAGTGTCATTAGGTCCCATTTGCTTACTTCTGCTTTTATTTCCATTTCTCTAGGAGGTGGGTCAAAAAGGATCTTACTGTGATTTATGTCACAGAGTGTTCTGCCTATGTTCTCCTCTAACAGTTTTATACTGTCTGGCCTTACATTTAGGTCTTTAATCCATTTTGAGTTTATTTTTGTGTATGGTGTTAAGGAATGTCCTAATTTCATTCTTTTACAGGTAGCTGTCCAGTTTCCTGAGCACCACCTATTGAAGAGGCAGTCTTTTCTCCACTGTATATTCTTGCCTCCTTTATCAAAGATAAGGTGACCATAGGTGCATGGATTTATCTCTGGGCTTTCTATCCTGTTCCATTGATCTATATTTCTATTTTTGTGCCAGTACCATACTGTCCTGATTACTGTAGCTTTGTAGTATAGTCTGAAGTCTGGGAGCCTGATTCCTCCAGCTCCATTTTTCTTTCTCAAGATTTTTTTGGCTATTCGGGGTCTTCTGTGTTTCAATACAAATTGTGTAATTCTTTGTTCTAGTTCTGTGAAAAATTCCATTGCTAGTTTGATAGGGATTGCATTGAATGTGTAGATTGCTTTGAGTAGTATAGTCATTTTCACCATGTTGATTTTTCCAATCCAAGAACATGGTATAGCTCTCCATCTGTTTGTATCATATTTAATTTCTTTCATCAGTGTCTTATATTTTCTGCATACAGGTCTTTTGTCTCCTTAGGTAGGGTTATTCCTCGGTATTTTTTTTTTTTTGGCAATGGTAAATGGGAGTGTTTCCTTAATTTCTCTTTCATATTTTTCATCATTAGTGTATAGGAATGCAAGAGATTTCTGTGCATTAATTTTGTATCCTGCTACTTTACCAAATTTATTGATTAGCTCTAGTAGTTTTCCAGTAGCATCTTTAGGATTCTCTATGTATAGTATCATGTCATCTGCAAACAGCTTTACTTCTTTTCCGATTTGGATTACATTTATTTCTTTTTCTTCTCTGATTGCTGTGGCTAAAACTTGCAAAACTATGTTGAATAATAGTGGTGAGAGTGGACAACACTGTGTTGTTCCTGATCTTAGGGGACATGGTTTCAGTTTTTCACCATTGAGAATGGTGTTGGCTGTGGTTTTGTCATATATGGCCTTTACTATATTGAGGTAAGTTCCCTCTATGCCTACTTTCTGGAGGGTTTTTATCATAAATGGGTGTTGAATTTTGTCAAAAGGTTTTTCTGCATCTATTGAGATAATCACATGGGTTTTATCCTTCATTTTGTTAATGTGGTGTATCACATTGTTTGATTTTCATATACTGAAGAATCCTTGCATCCCTGGGATAAACCCCACTCAATCATGGTGAATGACCCTTTTAATGTGCTGTTGGATTCTGTTTCCTAGTATTTTGTTGAGAATATTTGCATCTATGCTCATCATTGATATTGGCCTGTAGTTTTCTTTCTTTGTGACATCTTTGTCTGGTTTTGATATCAGGGTGATGGTGTCCTCACAGAATCAGTTTGGGAGTGTTCCTCACTGCTATATTTTGGAAGACTTTGAGAAGGATAGGTGTTAACTATTCTCTAAAAGTTTGATAGAATTCGCCTGTGAAGCCATCTGGTCCTGTGTTTTTGTTTGTTGTTAATATTTTTAATCACAGTCTCAATTCCAGGGCTTGTGATTGGTCTGTTTATATATTCTATTTATTCCTGGTTCCGTCTCGGAAGGTTGTGCTTTTTTAAGAATCTGTCCATTTCTTCCAGGTTTTCCATTTTATTGGCATATAGTTGCTTGTAGTAATCTCTCACAATCCTTTGTATTTCTGCAGTGTCAGTTGTTCCTTCTCCTTTTTCATTTCTAATTCTATTGATTTTAGTCTTCTCTCTTTTTTTCCTGATGAGTCTGGCTAATGGTTTATCGATTTTGTTTATCTTCTCAAAGAAGCAGCTTTTAGTTTTATTGATCTTTGCTATCGTTTCCTTCATTTCTTTTTCATTTATTTCTGATCTGAATTTTATGATTTCTTTCCTTCTGCTAACTTTGGAGTTTTTTTGTTCTTCTCTAATTGCTTTAGGTGTAAGGTTAGGTTGTTTATTTGAGATGTTTCTTATTTCTTGAGGTAGTATTGTATTGCTATAAACTTCCCTCTTTGAAGTGCTTTTGCTGCATCCCATAGGTTTTGGGTCGTCGTGTTTTCATTGTCATTTGTTTCTAGGTAGTTTTGATTTCCTTTTTGAATTCTTCAGTGATCTCGTGGTTATTCAGTAGTGTATTGTTTAGCCTCCATGTGTTTGTATTTTTTACAGATTTTTTCCAGTAATTGATATCTAGTCTCATAGCATTGTGGTCGGAAAAGATACTTGATGTGATTTCAATTTTCTTAAATTTACCAAGGCTTGATTTGTGACCCAAGATATGATCTGTCCTAGAGAATGTTCCATGAGCACTTGAGAAGAAAGTGTATTCTGTTGTTTTTAGATGGAATGTCCTATAAATATCAATGAAGTCCATCTTGTTTAATGTATCATTTAAAGCTTATGTTTCCTTATTTATTTTCATTTTAGATGATCTGTCTACTGGTGAAAGTGGGGTGCTAAAGCCCCTACTATGACTGTGTTACTGTCGATTTCCACTTTTATTATTGTTAACATTTGCCTTTTGTATTGAGGTGCTCCTATGTTGGGTGCATAAATATTTACAATTGTTATATCTTCTTCTTAGATGGATCCCTTGGTCATTATGTCATGTCCTTCTCTGTCTCTTATAATAGTCTTTATTTTTAAGTCTATTTTGTCTGATACAAGAATTGCTATTCCAGCTTTCTTTTGATTTCCATTTGCATGGAATATCTCTTTCCATACCCTCACTTTCAGTCGGTATGTGTCCTGAGGTCTGAATTTGTCTCTTGTAGACAGTATATATACGGGTCTTGTGCTTGTATCCATTTAGCCAGTCTATGTCCTTTTGCTTGGAGCATTTAATCCATTTACATTTAAGGTAGTTATTGATATGTATGTTCCTATTACCATATTCTTAATTGTTTTGGGTTTGTTAATGTAGGTCTTTTCCTTCTCTTGTGTTTCCTTCCTAGAGAAGTTCCTTTAGCATTTGTTGTAAAGCTGGTTTGGTGGTGCTAATTCTCTTAGCTTTTGCATGTCTGAAAAGCTTGAATTTCTCCGTCAAATCTGAATGAGATCCTCATTGGGTAGAGTAATCTTGATTGTAGGTATTTCCCTTTCATCACTTTAGATATGTCCCACCACTCCTTTCTGGCTTGCAGAGTTTCTGCTGAAGGATCAGGTGTTAACCTTATGAGGATTCCGTTGTATGTTGTTGTTTCTCCCTTGCTGCTTTTCACATGTTTTCTTTGTATTTAATTTTTGATAGTTTGATGAATATGTGCCTTGGCATGTTTCTCCTTGGATTTTTCCTGTATGGGACTCTCTGCACCTCCTGGACTTGATTGACTATTTCTCTTCCCATTTTAGGGAAATTTTCAACTATAATCACTTCAAATATATTTGCAGTCCCTTTCCTTTTCTCTTCTACTTCTGGGACCACTATAATTTGAATGTTGGTGTGTTTATTTTTGTTCCAGAGGTCTCTGAGGCTGTCCTCAATTCTTTTCATTCTTTTATCTTTATTCTGCTCTGCGGTAGTTATTTCCAGTACTTTATCGTCCAGGTCACTTATGCTTTTTTCTGCCTCATTTGTTCTGCTATTGATTCCTTCTAGAGCATTTTTAATTTTATTTATTGTTTTGTTCATCATTGCTTGATTGCTATTTAGTTCTTGTAGGTCTGTGATAAACATTTCTTTTATTTCCTCCATTCTATTTACAAGATTTTAGATCATCATTAGTATAATTACTCTGAATTCTTTTTCAGGTAGACTGCCTATTTCCTCTTCATTTGTTTGGTCTGGTGGGCTTTTGCCTTTCTCCTTCATATGCTGTGTATTTCTCTGTTTTTTCATTTTGCTTTACTTACTGTGTTTGGGGTCTCCTTTTCACAGGCTGCAGGTTCATAATTTCCATTGTTTTTGGTGTCTGCCCCCAGTGGCTAAGGTTTGATAGTGGGTTTTGTAGGCTTCCTGGTGGAAGGGATTAGTGCCTGTGTTCTAGAGGATGAGGCTGGATCTTGTCTTTCTGGTGGGCAGGACCATGTCCAGTGGTGTGTTTTGGGGTGTCTTTGATCTTATTATGATTTTAGGCAGCCTCTCTGCTAATGGGTGGGGTTGTGTTCCTGTCTTGCTAGTTGTTTGGCATAGGGTGTCCAGCACTGTAGCTTGCTGGTTGTTGAGTGGAGCTGGGTCCTAGCGTTGAGATGGAGATCTCTGAGAGATCTTTTGCTGTTTGATAGTATGTGGAGCCCAGAGGTCTCTGGTGGACCAATGTCCTGAACTCGGCTCTCCCACCTCAGAAGCACAGGCCTGACACCTGGCCACAGCACAGAGACTGTCAACCACATGGCTCAGAAGAAAAAGGAGAAAAAAAAAATAAAGAAAGAAAAAAAGAAAATAAATAAAAATAAAGTTATTAAAATAAAAAGATATTTTAAAAATTAAAAAGTGGGCTTCCCTGGTGGTGCAGTGGTTGAGAGTCCGCCTGCCGATGCAGGGGACACGGGTTTGTGCCCCAGTCCAGAAGGATCCCACATGCCGCAGAGCGGCTTGGCCTGTGAGCCATGGCCGCTGAGCCTGCACGTCCGGAGCCTGTGCTCTGCAGCAGGAGAGACCACAACAGTGAGGGGCCCACATACTACAAAAAAAAAAAAAAAAAAAAAAATTTAAAAGTAATGTAAAGAAAGAAGGGAGCAACCAAACCAAAAAACAAATCCACCAGTGATAACAAGCACTAAAAACTATACTAAAAAAAAAAAAAAAAAATGGTCAGACTAAACCCTAGGACTAATGGTAAAAGCAAAACTATACAGACAAACTCACACAAAGAAGCATACACATACACACTGACAAAAAGAGAAAAAGGAAAAATATATATGTATCTACATATTAAAAAAAAAAGGAGAGCAACCAAATCAATAACCAAATCTACCAATGATAATAAGCTCTAAATACTAAATTAAGATAAACATAAAACTGAAGACAAATTAGATGCAGAAAGCAAACCCTAAGTCTACATTTGCTCCCAAAGTCCACCACCTCAATTGTGGGATGATTCGTTGTCTATTCAGGCGTTCCACAGATGCAGGGTACATCAAGTTGATTGTGGAGATTTAATCTGCTGCTCCTGAGGCTGCTGGGAGAGATTTCCCTTTCTCTTCTTTGTTTGCACAGCTCCTGGGGTTCAGCTTTGACTTTGGCCCCGCCTCTGCATGTAGGTTGCCTGAGGGCATCTGTTCATCCCCTCTGCTGATTAGGGGACTCTGTCTCACTCAGGCCAGGATGAGGGAGGGGTACAGAATGCAGGGCAAGCCTGCGGCAGCAGAGGCCAACATGACATTGCAACAGCCTGAGGTGCACCGTGTGTTCTCCCAGGGAAGCTGCCCCTGGATTACAGGACCTTGGCTGTGGCGGGCTGCACAGCCTCCGGGTAGGGGAGGTAGGTGTGGACAGTTACCTGTGCTTGCATACAGGCTTCTTGGTGGTGGCAGCAGCAGCCTTAGCATTTCGTGCCCGTCTCTGTGGTCCCCCCTGATAGCCTCGGCTCGAGCCCATCTCTGGAGCTCGTTTAGGCGGTGCTCTGAATCCCCTCTCCTCACACACCCCGAAACAATGGTCTCTTGCCTCTTAGGCAGTTCCAGACTTTTTCTCAGACTCCCACCCGGCTAGCTGTGTTGCACTAGCCCCCTTCAGGCTGTGTTCATGCAGCCAACCCCAGTCCTCTCCCTGGGATCTGACCTCCAAAGCATGAGCCTCAGCTCCCAGCCCCCACCCGCCCCAGCGGGTGAGCAGACAAGCCTCTCGGGCTGATGAGTGCTGGTCAGCACCAATCGTCTGTGCGGGAATCTCTCTGCTTTGCCCTCTGCACCTCTGTTGCTGCACTCTCCTCCATGGTCCCAAAGCTTCCCCACCACTGCTACCCCCCATCTCCGCCAGTGAAGGGGCTTCCTGGTGTGTGGAAACTTTTCCTCCTTCACAGCTCCCTCCCCAAGGTGCAGGTCCTGTCCCTATTCTTTTGTCTCTGTTTTTTCTTTTTTGTTTTGCCCTACCCAGGTACATGGGGAGTTTCTTGCCTTTTGGGAAGTCTGAGGTCTTCTGCCAGCGTTCAGTAAGTGTTCTGTAGGACTTGTTCCACATGTAGATGCAGTTCTGATGTATTTGTGGGGAGGAAGGTGATCTCCACATCTTTCTCCTCTGCCTCCTTGAACGTTTCCCCCCAGTACCATATTTTAAATGCCATCATAAATAATATAAAATTGTAATGTTATATTGTTATTATTAAAAATAATATATTAAATTATTCTTTTAAACATCCAAATAAGTTGTTCTGTTAACATAGAGATTTGAATGCATACTCTGTACTTTAAAAAAAAAGAGTCAGCTAGACATTAAGTTAAATTGTATTAGAAAATGAACAAATAAAGTAAAAATAATTTAACACTTATAGTAGAAGTTTACATATATCAGTATGTCTTAGTATTGGGGCACTAACATGAAGAGAAAAAAGGAAATTTGGTTTAGTTCTGTTTAGAAGAGTTTTTGGGGTTTTTTTTACATTGTTTATGGTTAATAACTGGCCATTCTAGTCATAAAAGTAAGCGTAGTGGTTTAGAACTTCGACTCCAGTGACAGGAAGAACTGAATTTCTAATTATGTGATTTTGCCAAGTTCCTTAACCATTTCAAGCCTCATCTATTATAATGATAATATCTACCCTGAGCTCAAAGGTTTGTTGGTAGGTTTAAATGTGCTTATGAACTTAGCATTGGCCATTGTAAGAATACTAAGCATTAAATAAGTGATAACTATTGTTTTATTATAGTTATTACTTCCCATCTTAAGTTTTTCCTTTCGTTGCATGTTGGCATGTTAGAAAGATGGAAGAGAGAGAATTGAAAATAAAGAGTAACAATATAATTACTTCCAATCCCCTTCCCACTCACCTACTCAAGCATTGGCTTGGGAGAAATGTTAACATTAGTCAATTGTTATTGCGGTTCATGGCCTTTAATGGGTACTTAAAAGACATGTTATGGAGACTGTTATTAGAACACAAAACAAAAAATTACTCAGAACGTCTGTCTACAGGGAATACTTCTGAATTCCCGTCAGAACCACTGGACTTTGAATCTCCCATCTTCCTGCTTACTAGAAACCCTTGTGAGTGTGACATTGTCAGAAACATCTGACCTGCATATTTCTCTTGAGGCATTCTTGCAATATGCTGCTATATTTAATGGTCTATTTACAAGCTTAAAGAGCTATGTTTGCTAAGACACAACATCTCCATAAATATGTAATAGACAGGGAAATAATTGTGCACACCTGTAAGAAAATTTTGACAACACTAGCCCTTCTTTGCTTGTTCTGGAAAACTGCTTTGCACAAACGAGTTTCCTAGAAAACTTCATTAATCAACACATACTATTCCCTTACTGCAAAGATGGTGTTTTATTTTACATTATTGTATTGTGGTAATTGTTCTCATATATATTTTTAAAACTTCATATAAATTGGGTGGCTGGTAAGAAAATTTCTTGGTCATATAAAAGATGTGCAGGGGCTTCCCTGGTGGCGCAGTGGTTGAGAGTCCGCCTGCCGATGCAGGGGACACGGGTTCGTGCCCCGGTCCGGGAAGATCCCACATGCTGCAGAGCGGCTGGGCCCGTGATACATGTCCACTGAGCCTGCGCATCTGGAGCCTGTGCTCCGCAACGGGAGAGGCCACAACAGTGAGAGGCCCGCGTACCGCAAAAAAAAAAAAAAAAAAAAATTGTGCAGAAGAAATGAGGAGCACATGACCAGTTACAATGAATGCCCCAGTTGATAAAAGTATTTGTTTAGCAATCATATAACCACCCCAACTCTTCTGTGATAATTTGCTTTGCCTTAAATAATGTATGTTTTACTGATTGATATGCAGGAATGCATCACTCAACTAGTAAGCGAATCTAGCCAGCTACCTATCTCCCATATCCCAGCATGGCCTTGTTTCTCTGATCTGACATCAAGCATGGAAGAAATTGCCATGAACTGATAAAAAATATGCTGCTTTAAAAAAAGTTACATGGTTCCCTAAGTCAAGTTTTAGGTCTAGAGACAGAAGTAAAGAGAAAACAAAGTGGGGTTTTTTTTGTTTGTTTTGTTTTTTAAGAAATGAGCACTGAAATCATAAACTAATCAAAGAACAGAATGCTGCTCTGTCCATGACAACTTGGAGAGCATATCCAAAATACATATACAAAATGAAAGAATGAATCAGGAAACTACTTTAATCAATACAAGTGCCTTATCAAATAAGGGATAACAGGTTAGTCAAGGTCAGAATTCAGTTGACTGTGGTTTGAGTATATGCATAGCATGATTAGAATTCTACATGGATATGTGATACAGAAAAAAAAAAAAGTCAAGTGCCTGCAAACTGCAGCAATAAGAGATGAAGTCAACGGTCTACAAAATTAATCTTTACCACAAGTAAAAGCTGGTTGATAAATCTTGAGGAGTCTGTTTATTTATTTTCACAAACATGAAGTTAACAGGAGAAGCGCATCAGCTACCACATTTCCACACAGGGATTTTTCTTGAGAACTGAAAAGTCACAGAGGAGAAAGGTTAGAATGAGGAAAATGTCTTGAAAGCAAATGAAACTGGCCTATCATACAAGAAAATGCCTTCAAGAAGATTCATATCCAAGAATTAGAAGCATGGGTTAGATATCTGGTAGCGCTGGGCAGACCAACATGTATTTGATAGCAACACAGCAAGCTTTAAGATTAAGTTATATTTATTCTACAAAAAATCTCCAGGACATTGAGGTGCAAGGAAACATTTCTTTGACTATATACACTCAATCAAATAAAAATCCAGGAGCAGGGCAAGACTGGCTGCACTGTTTCTAATAATGTTGGTGCTTTAGTGATTTTCATAAATTTCCAATGTTTGAAAGACTCAGTCTACAGCCTTTGCAAATGTAAAAGTTCTGCTGTATTTACCTTCAAATATATTTGTCATGTTGTAGTAAAAAAAAATTAGGCTTGTTTTCAAATGGTGCACACCTTACATTTAATTGATTTCATTCTTAAGGTGTAAATATATTTAGATAAGCCTGTTTGTTACTACTATTGGAACTAGATACATTAAGCATAATTCATTGAAGTAGATACCCATTACCTTCAGGTCAAATTGAAATTTCATTTGGAAATGTACAATACTTTGACTGATTCCATGATCTAAGTCAGTGGCAACAGGTAAAAATGTATTTTCAAGAACATGTTTTAAAATTTACTTAATATTTCTTTCCTAAAAGGAGTGCACAGAGTCATTCAAGGTGGCCACATTTCCTCCCTGACCTCTACCCATATTATTAATTACTAGAATGTAATGGCATAAGGAGGAGAGTGTGATGTCAAGTTGACAGCCTTAGCATATGAGATCTACAGACTCAGTTGAAAGTGTGCTGTTAATGTTTCATATTAATAAAAAGGAATCATATAGAGTGTGTTATATGTCTTGAGAACTCTGAATAAATGTTTTTTATACATATTTTCAAAAAGCTGCATTTTCTCATAGAGTTCGTTAGTTAACAATGATCTGATTTATTTCACTGCCTCAGTGTAACTGACCACAAAGTGTGTATACAGTGGTAAATACATCAACTTACTTTTTTTCTAATTCTTCCAAAATGGCATAAGTGACCTAGAAATAAATATATTTTTGATGAAAAATTTGCTTCCATAGTAATATGTTAAGATGTCATTCTTTGTGATAATGTAGAGAATATGAAAGTAAACTGTTGAAGTCCACTTGAAACGTAACAATTGTAAATGTAAAAGGGGATGACTGAAACATGTAAAGGGTAGATAAAATGACTTATATTGTCAAAAGTTGATCTCTGGAAGAATGATTCTTTGAAACCTTCTCTGTAGATCCATTACTTTATATGATATTGCTTCAAAACTTAATGGGCATTACTGAAATGTTATACTACCTTGGCAGTCATTACTGAATTTTATTTTTTTTGCTTTCTTCCCTGTGGTTCTGTTTGTTGGGATAGATGGTTAGAAGTATTTTTAAGGCCAGCTAACAGATTTGTTTTGTGAGTCTAACATCATTAGGAAAGTATTGATTTCACCTGCTGACTAAATAGGGCATTCAATAAAAAACTATGTTCACCTTCCAGAAGAATTATTTACCTCTGGAAAACTATCCAAATGATTGTTTTAGCATTTGTGAATATGCGTTGACAGCTTTTAAGATGCTGCATCATTATATTCTATGATTCTAGTCATGTCTCCCTTTTGAGTATTTCAAGATGCTGTCATTTATTTATCTTCATCTTTCAATCTATGTCTAGGATGAGACCTCCATGAGCACAGGGACTCTATTCCACTTACTGCTACAACTCTAGGGCCTATGTGCCTGGCACATAGGAGGCATTTGACTGAATGATGGTTGCTTTGAGACTATATGATCATTATAGATGTAGCATCTTTAATATTCTAGTTCTTGGCCAAAATGCAAGATCCTTTATAAACGACTATGAAAATTCTGCATTAGAGTTTTAGCTACAGAAATCAGAGAAGAAAAGAAAACTACAGGTCAATATCACTGATGAACATAGATGCAAATATCCTCAACAAAATATTAGCAAACAGAATCCAACAGCACATTAAAAGGATCACACATCATGATCAAGTGGAGTTTATCCCAGGGATGAAAGGATTCTTCAGTATATGAAAATCAATCAATGTGATATATCATATTAACAAAATGAAGGATAAAAACCATGTGATCATCTCAATACATGCAGAAAATGCTTTCAACAAAATTCAATACCCATTTATGATAAATACCCTCCAGAAAGAAGGCATAGAGGGAACTTATCTCAACATAATAAAGGCCATATATGACAAACTCACAACCAACATCATTCTCAATGGTGAAAAACTAAAACCATTTCCTCTAAGATCAGGAACCAGACAAGGTTGTCCACTGTCACCACTATTATTCAACATAGATTTGCAAGTTTTAGCTACAGAAATCAGAGAAGGAAAAGAAATAAAAATAATCCAAATCGGAAAAGAAGAAGTAAAGCTGTCACTGTTTGCAGATGATATGATACTATACATAGAGAATCCTAAAGATGCTACCAGAAAACTACGAGAGCTAATCAATGAATTTTGTAAAGTAGCAGGATACAAAATTAATGCACAGAAATCTCTTGCATTCCTATACACTAATGATGAAAAATCTGAAAGAGAAATTAAGGAAACACTCCCATTTACCACTGCAACAAAAAGAATAAATTACCTAGGAATAAACCGACCTAAGGAGACAAAAGACCTGTATGCAGAAAACTATAAGACACTGATGAAGCAAATTAAAGATGATACAAACAAATGGAGTGATATACCATGTTCTTGGATTGGAAGAATCAACATTGTGAAAATTACTATACTACCCAAAGCAATCTACACATTCAATGCAATCCCTATCAAATTACCAATGGCATATTTCACAGAACTAGAACAAAAAATTTCACAATGTGTATGGAAACACAGAAGACTCCGAATAGCATAAGCAATCTTGAGAAAGAAAAACGGAGCTGGAGGAATCAGGCTCCCAGACTTCAGACTATACTACAAAGCTACAGTAATCAGGACAGTATGGTACTGGCACAAAAACAGAAATATAGATCAATGGAACAGGACAGAAAGCCCAGAGATAAACCCATGCACATATGGTCACCTTATTTTTGATAAAGGAGGAAAGAATATTCAATGGAGAAAAGACAACCTGTTCAATAAGTGGTGCTCGGAAAACTCGACAGCTACATGTAAAAAGGATGAAATTAGAATGCTCCTTAACACCACACACATAAATAAACCCAAAATGGATTAAAGACCTAAATGTAAGGCCAGACAGTATAAAACTCTTAGAGGAAAACATAGGCAGGACACTCTATGCAATAAATCACGGCAAGATCCTTTTTGATCCACCTCCTAGAGAAACAGAAATAAAAGCAAAAATAAACAAATTGCACATAATGAAACTTAAAAGCTTTGCACAGCAATGGAAACCATAAGCAAGACAAAAAGACAACCCCAGAATTGGAGAAAATATTTGCAAATGAAGCAACTGACAGAGGATTAATCTCCAAATTATACAAGCAGCTCATGCAACTCAATATCAAAAAAACAAACAACCCAATCCACAAATGAGCAGATGACCTTAATAGACATTTCTCCAAAGAAGACATACAGATTACCAATAAACACATGAAAGGATGCTGAACATCACTAATCATTAGAGAAATGCAAATCAAAACTACAGTGAGGTATCACCTCATACCAGTCAGAATGGCCATCATCAGAAAATCTACAAAGAATAAATGCTGGAGAGGGTGTGGAGAAAAGGGAACCCTCTTGCACTGTTGGTAGGAATGTAAATTGATACAGCTACTATGGAGAACAGTATGGAGGTTCATTAAAAAACTAAAAATAGAACTACCATACAATCCAGCAATCCCACTACTGGGCATTACCCTGAGAAAACCATAATTCAAAAAGAGTTTTCTACTACAATGTTCATTGCACCTCTATTTACAATAGCCAGGACATGGAAGCAACCTAAGTGTCCTCGACAGATGAATGGATAAAGTAGATGTGATGCATATATACAAGGAATATTACTCAGCCATAAAAGGAAAGAAAATTGAGTTATTTGTAATGAGGTGGATGGACCTAGAGTCTGTCATACAGAGTGAAGTAAGTCAGAAAGAGAAAAACAAATACAGTATGCTGACACACATATATGGAATCTAAAAAAAATTATAATGGTTCTCAAGAACCTAGGGGCAGGAGAGGAATGAAGACACAGACATAGAGAGTGGACTTATGGACATGGGGAGGGGGAAGGGTAAGCTGGGACAAAGTGAGAGGCTGTCATTGACATATATACACTACCAAATGTCAAATAGATAGCTAGTGGGAAGCAGCCACATAGCACAGGGAGATCAGCTTTGTGCTTTGTGACCACCTAGAGACATGGGATAGTGAGCATGGGAGGGAGACGCAAGAGGGAGGAGATATGGGGATATATGTATATGTATAGCTGATTCACTTTGTTATACTGCAGAAACTAACACACCATTGTAAAGCAATTATACTCCAATAAAGACTTTTAAAAAAAAGAAAAAAAATTTATATGAAGTACAAAGGACTTACAATCGCCAAAGCAATCCTTAAAAAAAAGAAGTGTTGAGGACTTACACCACTTGATTTTCAAGGCTTGCTATAAAGCTACAGTAACCAAGATAGGGTGGCACAGCCATAACGTTAGACAAATAGACAAATGGAACAGAAGAGAGAGCTCAGAAATTGATCCACATTTTTACAGTTATTTGCTTTTTTGATAAAGGCAAGAAAGTAATCCAAAACCAAAAGAAATACAGTTGACCCTTAAACAACATAGGGGTTAACCCACATATGACTTATAGTTTACCCTCTGTATCCAAAGTAGAACCAACTTCAGATCGTGTAGTGCTGTAGTATTTACTTTTGAAAAATATCTGTGTAAAAATGGACCCAGTGCAGTTCAAACCCATGTTATACAAGGGTCAACTGGTATATTTTTAGCAAATGGTGCTGAAATAACTGGTTACTGATACAAAAACAACAAGAACCTCAAATCCCTACTTACCATACACAAAATTAATTTGAGATGGACACAGATCTAAACATAAAAGCTAATACTGGGACTTCCTTGGCAGTCCAGTGGTTAAGACTCCACGCTTCCATTGCAGGGGGCAAGGCTTTGATCCCTGGTCAGGGAACTAAGATCCCACATGCCATGCAGTGTGGCCAAAAAAAGCTAAAACCATAAAGCTTTTAAAGCAAAATGTCAGAGAGATCTTCATGACTTAGAGATATGTAAAGATTCCTTAGGTAGCAAAAAACTATAACCATAAAATAAATAATTGATAATTTAGACTTTATCAAATTAAAAAAAACCCTTCTCGTTAAAGGACACCATCAATAAAATAACCCACAGACTATGAGGAAATAATCACAAAATATGTATCTGACAAACAACAGTATGTAGGAAATAGAAAGAGCTTCTACAAAACAAAAGAGACAAACAACCCAATGATAAATGAGCAAAACATTTATACAAATCAAGCAATCAGCACTTCAAAAAATGCTGTACTTCATTACTCACCAAGGAATTGCAAACTATACCACAGTAAAATACAAATACACACCCACTAGAATGGCTAAAATTGAAAAGACTGAGAACCCCAAATATGGTGAAGATGTAGAGAAACTGAAACTCTATTATGAGTAAGAAAGCCAACAACCATTTTGGGGAAGAAAATCTGGCAGTTTCTCACAATTTAAACCTACATGTACCTGATGGCTAGCAATTCAATCCCAGGCATTTACTCTAGAGAAATAAAAACATTGACAAAAAAACCTTTATAAGAATACTCATAGCAGCTTTATTCATAATAGTCAAAAATTGGAAAGAGCTCAGGTGTTCATCAATAGGAGAATGAGTGGACTAAAAAGTGGAATATTCATGCAATGGAATATTCTTCAGCAGCAAAAAAGAGCAAAAGTAGTGCTACATACAAACATGAATAAATCTCAAAAATATTACGCTGAGTCAAGGAAAACTTACGTACATGAGCATATATTGTATGAGTCCAACTATATGAAATTCTAGAACTGAAAAAGCTACTCTATGGAGAAAAAAATTAGAACAGTGGTTTCCTCTGTGAGTTTAAGAGCAGGAATTGGGAAGGGACATGAGCTTTTCAGGGAGATGGTAATAGTATATTTCTGATATTGGTTTAGGTTACACAGATGTATGCATTTATCACAATTCAGAGTGTGTATACTTAAGATTTATGTATTTCATTGTGTGTGAATTTTACATCAAGAGACAAACTGCAAACAATTATTGAACACTTGCTAATTATATGTACAGTGAAATACGTAGGAAGAACTGAACTTATATCTGCAATTTAACTTGAAATGCATCAAAAATAAGATGGATTCCGAATGGCTAGAGTAATGATAGAGAATGTGATAAAGCAAGTATAGTAATGTCATTAACGGCATCATTGGACGTTAGTATATTGGTGTTTACTATAAAATTCCTTTCAACATTGCTGCATGTTTAAAATTTTTCTTTAAAAATTTGGAGATTTAAAAGAATCAATTATCTACACTTGGCTAGTTTCAGTAACTGGTGACTCAAACTCATACTCCAATATTGTAAGTGAAAACATTCTGAGAAGCTATTTAAAGTTCCTATCAGTGAACAGCAACTATCATTATCTAGATATGGAATATCTAGAGACAGTTCAAAGCAAGATGCCAGCAAGTGCCTCTCTCTTCTCCCTCTTCTTCCTCTTCCTCCACTTTCTATTTTTACTGGCAAGTGGGCCCTCTGTTCAGGCCAAAATGAGCAGTTAAGATGGGAATGTTAATTTATTTGTTAGTACAACAGTATTTGGGGGGAAAAAAAACAGATCACAATGCTAGCATCCTTTGTCAGCATGTGTTATCATTAAAAATACCAACAAAAAGAAGTAGGATATGATGGTTCCCCAGAGTTAAATGATGCAGAGTGATAGGGGAGGGCAGAAACTTATCTTCAACAGCTAGTTTACCTTTCTCTTCTGGCTTTTTGCTCTCACTGTCTACTCTACTAACAAAACTTATTTTCCTGATTGAACTAAAAAATGTATTTCCAGGACTATGTAAATTACTGTTAATAGTATTAAATTATCTGCCTTCCCAGAAGCATTTCACACAATTCAAAGGCTACAGGTAAAAGAAGACTTAGGTATGAGTAGATAAGGTTTATTTTTTTAACTTTGTTTTTTGCAATTAAATTATATATGTCTGCTGACACACTCACACTGTGTATCAGGCTAGGATTCAGAGAGATGTGAGGAAATTTCAAATTTGCCATTGTTCCACATATCCCAAATAAAAGAATATGTGGCAAGATTTCTCCATGATTGAGCAATAAACACAAGGAGATCATAATGGCAGCTCATAAAATGTTTCCCTGGGAGCAAGGAGAACCAAGTTCTAGAACCAATCATCTGTATAACTTCCGCAAATCTGAATTCCCTGGAATCTCTAATTTTCTGAGGCCTCAAACACTTCAGCACATACAGAATCCTGGGTTTATGCCTTGGAGGATGGCAGCTATAGATCAGACTTTATTGTAGAAGAAGAAGAAGACGCTCCTAACAGAACTTTGAACTATTGCATGGAAGAAGTAACTACCTGAATCAACAGTCTCCTTAGAAAAACAACAATAATAATAGGTTATAATGTATATTCACAATATAACCAACTAAGCAATGAAAATAATTAGGAATTGTATGAAAGCAGGAAGTGTGAGGACATTGTTTTTCCACTGCCCAAACTGCTTCCTGAAATAAAGTGGATTTGTTTAATCCACTGGATACTAGACACCTAACTTAATAATTTACCGTTGAACACTCAGCCTTGACTTTTAGCTTACAGACCTTCTTACTCTCTTACTTTGAAAGCTCACCTCAAATTAATCTAAGCTGCACAAATGTTTCAGTAGGAGTCACTGCATTACCACTTGGGGACAGAGTCAATGTGTTCCACAAAGGCAACCATCTCAAGTCCAAGTCTCTGAAGAGTGATCATTTATTTGAGTCATGTCTGCTGGAATCTGTGATTCAGCTCTGGTTAAGAGAAGCTGAGCGGTCAACCAACATGCTTACCCCCATCAAGTCTTTGAACCGGCATCTTGATTTATTATGTAAATTTACTTAAGAAGTTAGACAAATCAAAAGTAACTTGAATGTTTTCACTTAAAATACTCAGCAACCTAATTCAACAATAATTTATGATACTTTTTTAACTAACCATAATATAAACATTTAGAAAAGTAATTCTCTTATACCTTTGGCTTGTTAGAAAGTCACTCTATTTTCTACTCCATCCCAAACTTGCTGTGTTCAATTGATTTATGGAACATAATCTTTTGGGTTAAAAAAAAAAAGAAGCAAAACACCAGAGGAGGATATACCAGTGGGATTATGGAACTTCCTTTTGCTCCAAAAAGGAATTCTTGCTGAAGCCTGGTCTAATGTGATGATTAATTTTACAGAACTGTCCCTGACCAATGTCACTATAGCAATGAAAATAAACTATAAGACCAGGATACAGCCAGAAGGGAAAAGTTCATTAAGAAATAAAAGTAAGGACAAAATTGCTCATTAAAGTGGCTAACCAGGGTTGTTTTATGAGAAGACGGTTTAAAGAAAATAATAGAGGGTTGCAATGTATTTTAAAGAGATGAATTCAAATGTGACTCATAGATTCCGGTTTCAATAAAATTCTGTGGAATATAACAGTTTAGCTCCATGGAAAAAAAGAATAGTTAGTGGACCCTATTATAATATTTGAAGTATTCTAACATGAAACCTGACTTGCCCACAACTGCAAGAAGTATACCATTAACTTCAGAATTGTGGAAAAAAAAAAAAAAGAAAAGAGTATAATGATTTTTTTAGCCTTGGACCTGGTCCAAGGAGAAGAAATTCCCACTTAAAATGTTTCTAAATGTGAATGCAAAAAAATTGTTTTTTTAGAAAATTGGAAATCATTTTCAACAGCTTCTAGTACTTCAGTGAACTTCTGAAGAGATTGTTTTAAACAGTTTGGTCCATTAGAAACTAGTCAACACACGTAAGAGTTGGGTGCTTCCCTTATCTACAAAGAGAAAGTAATTCTAAAGTTTATCCTTAAAAATAGTGCCATATCTTCCACGTAGATAGATAGATAGATAGATATAGGTATCCTAGATATTGAAATCTGAACAGATACTCAAAGCGTGTATGATATGTTAGATCCTGTTTTCCAAAGGGAAAACATTTCCATTATTTTTTCTCATAGAAAACTGATTAGCCCATTTCAAAATGCAAGCCAAAACTCTGTATCTCATTATAGTGTCTTTTAATAAGGACAACAATGGATGTGAGTACAGCTACTTTACCCCAAAATGCAATCTGATATTTGGACGGGTTTTGAATGGAGAAGTCAAGAGTCTGAGAAATCTAGTATTTACAATAATGGTTCAGATTAGCCAATCTAGCCAGTTTGGAAATAAATCGACAATTCACTCAAGTATTGTTTGCTCATCCTGAGTTCAGCATTGTGCTAGATTATAGGAAAGTTTCTGTCTCAGAAACTTCTGGTAATAGCAAAGATGTAGGAGGGGAAAAAAAGTTACCATTAAGCAATTGGTAAATAAAGCAATAAAGTTTCATTTTTGCAGCACAGACATTGAGTATGGAAAAGAATTTTGGTGTTTCTTAGGACATTTGGGAAGACTTCATATATAGTAAGACTGAAATGGGACTTTTAATGCTAGCTGGGCTACAGCAGGAGAAAAATCCAGAAAGCTTCCGGTTCGGAGCTAATCCTGGTCCATAGCAAGAGCTATGTTTGTTGAACAAATGTTCTATGTTAGTGAACAACCTCGGCAAAAACAAAAAGCAGGTTAGAGAAAATAGTCTAAGTAAAGTGATTTAGATAAATTAATGGGATAAAAGTTAAGCTACTAATGACAAATTCATGGTAGCTGCCATTTATTAATTACTTATTATGTAAAAGAAACTCTATTTGGATACCACAAGTATTGCATCATTTAATTTTTATAAAAACTCTATGAAGTGGTTATTATCACCCATTTTAGAGATAAGAACATAGGAACTTAAAGAGACTAAGCGACTTGCTCAAGGACACAACTAAAAAGTGACCACAGTTCAAGAGCAGGATGGTCTAGGCTGACTACCATTCGCAGCACTATAAAGTGGAATATAAGGTAGAGGTGGGATAAAATATGCGAAAGAAGAAAGACTAAAATTGTTCTAGGGTAAAAGTAAGGAGGTTCAACATGATATGGTTTTTTAGAAGGGGTTTATGGGCAGGCAGTAAGGACCAGATTCAATCCCATTAGTAATAGAGCTGAACCTAGGAGAAATTTATTTTGTCAATTAGCCCATTTTATCGCACTGACTTCTACTTTTGTGCTGTTTTCTTTGAGTTATTCATATTGCAAGTTAATTATATTTATTTTTTCTCAGTTGAGTAGCATGATGAAAATGACACT
Source organism: Delphinapterus leucas (assembly GCF_059928025.1). Taxonomy (NCBI): domain Eukaryota; kingdom Metazoa; phylum Chordata; class Mammalia; order Artiodactyla; family Monodontidae; genus Delphinapterus; species Delphinapterus leucas. The sequence goes on along the minus strand of NC_143136.1, from coordinate 36,717,250 downwards.
GGATCTCAATCAGAAACCCTGGTTGGAAGCTTTGTTGGTCACTGGTTGCTTGTCTAGGTTTATCTTGGGCACAACTCCCTTCCTAAGGCCCCTTCCAGCTCACTACATTATTATTACATTCCGTGCCAACCACAGTTGCCTAATATTAACTGATTGTGCCACTTCTGAATTACTGCTTGGGAAGCAGGGCCTACTGATTTTATTTCTTTTATTACCCATGACCCCACAGAAAGGCAGATTGGCTAGGAAAAATAAATAAATAATGTGGGTTAGTAAATGCTTTTGGTGCTATTTACCCTTACTCTTTTGCTCACCCCTCTTTATCATCACAGTCTCAATCCCAATTCCCATCTATTTTGGTTTCAGCTGATTATATTGTTCTTTTATTTAATTTTTCCCTTGCATTTTCCATTCACTTAGAACAGGATACCACATTAAATGAGGCTCCAGTCTCACTTAAGGATGCATTTTGCAAACCAAATAAAGTAAAATCATCAGTAAATTCCAAATGCTTTATGATGCTCCTCTACACATGTACAAATTCCAGTAAGGCTTTCGTTATGAAAACAATTCTAAGACAAGGATTCCAGATGCAATTAATAATTTTTTTTCTAGCCATGCCATTTATTTGAAGTCTATTACAAGGATCTAATATATTCAACTTTGGGGGAAAAAAAAACATTTAGAGAGAACTTGGACCGACAGAAGCCAAACCAGAACTTGTTAAAAATTGCTTAGCATATTAAAAAATGCTGAAATAAGAATAAATCAGGATCTACCAGAGAAAATAAAGGAGAGTGGCAAGATAAATAGTTTAGCAACGCTCAAAGTCACATGATATGATGTTCTGTCATCAAAAATCATACAATAGGAAAAAGATTTTAGTAGTTACACTGCCAGATCCCTTTATTTTGAAAGTGAGAAAACTCAGGGTCAGGGACATAACTTGCTGGTTAACGACAGAGCAGAGACCATAACTCAGACGTTGAGACAGAAGTCTGTAAACAATTAGAGCCATCACTAACATTTCACACTGATTTGCCTCTTTGATTTAAGAATAATACAGTCCAGTCAATATTTCTTGCTTTTTTCCTTGATTGTTTTATATATTGGACTTCTATTCTATGGGTCCTTGTTGTCTTCTAGGTTTGACAAACTGATTTTCTTCCTTATTTAAAGCACTAACTGCATTCTCGACACACTCTGAGAAAGCTGGGTAAGGCAGGATGCTTAGTCAGGGAAGTCTCCACTGTAAATGTCTCCATTGTTTTGGGGCAGCTTCCCTGGGACTACCAGGAAGATGTTCCTTGTCCTGACATAGTGGTCAGGATGGTGAAAGCACCAGGGACGGGAACACTTGGCTTCTGCTCTTCCTTGGTAAGAAGATTGCTTCCAGAACACCATCTATGGAGAAAGGATTCTTCCTCTAAGCTGACAGCATCTGTCTTCAGGCCAAGGGAGTATTTCTGGATTCTCACAGGAATATATAATGTGCATATTTGTATGTATGTATGTGTATATACATATGTGTATATATATATATGTATGTGTGTGTTTGAAGTAATTTTTTAAAATACTGGATTACTTCTTTCCTCTCTATATTTCCATGCCCCAAAGTATGAAAATAAAAAATAGATCTTAACTCATGGAAGAAAATAAACAATTTAACCAATATATACACATTCTAGATAGTCACAAAAGCTGTGTTCACTCTCTATTATTAGATCTTAAGATTCTTATACCCACTTATATATAAAACTCTCCTCCTCAAACCTCTTTCTCACTCTCTCTCCTTTTCTATCTCTATTTCTATCTCTATACCTCTTGAATGAGTGTACATACACATACACACATACATTCCTATCTCGTTCAATCCCCGTAAGCTCAATTCCACCCCCATCAGTTTATGGTGGACAAAGAACCAGTGGCCTATAATATTGCTTTAATATTCAGCTCTCGTAACTTGGTGCCTCAAACTTTCACATGACTCTTTTGAGTGGCTTTTAAGAACAGAGGGAGTGATAAAATTAAAGAATTTACTATGCCTTCACTCTACCGTCAAAAGAGTCGAAAGGAATCGGACACAGGACAGAGAAGTTTTGACAAATTTTAGAGATGGAGAACTGGTATGAAGGGCAAAGCCAACTGAGAAGCTGGTAGGTTATGAATTAATATTAGATTGGTTGGGGATTGGTCTGGGAGAAGGAGAGATTTCTAAAAGTGAGGAAGTGCCAGAATTATATCCAATAGAAATTCATCCACTACATAGTTTTTTCTTGAGGAGGTGTTAGATAATATGTCCAATCAAAACTCATCCATTTCATCATTTCTCTTGAATTGTGTCTAAATATGAGTACTAAAAGATACATCTATGATTAATAACTTCGGGGTATAGGTTACATGACTCAATATATAAAATATACACTAACCTGCAATAGCATTCATGAACATGAGCCCAGACAGTTAATAGCCCTGCCTTGCTCAAGTTAAAGTTTGAGTAGATTTAAGCCATTAACACACAATCTAAAGCTCTTTCTAAATTAATTATGACTATCCACAGGTATGTACTTCACCATGGTGATAGGTTTCTTTTCAAAATTGTGCTATCTTAACCTCAGTAGAATCTTTAAGAATGACATGATTTTAAAACATATGGAATAAGAGAGATGTTATATATGCATTTTCTGTTTCATTAAACTTGTAGTTATATTTTCTTAACTGAATTTTATATTTCTAGAAGTTTAAAATATCCTCTTGAGCAACAGCTAGACGCCGTTGACCAATTGATGTTAGACACTAAGTAATATTTCTTCAAATTTATGAGTTGTTCACATTAATTTCTCCCAGATTTCAAAATACTTTGACGTATTCTGAGAGATCTGGCAATTCCTACCGCCTGCTATATGTTAGAGACTCTTCTATTTATGCTATTCATTCAGATACCACAAAAAAGTATAACCTTTTAAAAGACCTTTACAGTCATTGCTGGGGATTCAAATTTAATTCAACTTCATATGGAGTTACCAATGCAAATAATTCAAAAGACAATAGAAGAGACAGATAATTTCTACACATAGGTAAATTTTCACATAACAGAAAAATGGCAACAGTATTAAAGCTAACTTTTCCTCCTTGGGATTAGCAAATTTCTTTTGACATTGATTGTAAACTATACATATTCCAATTTCAGAAACATGAAAATGTTAAAACTGTACATTTTAATTTCAATAACATATAGTATTGATCAGGGGTCCCCAACCCGGTCCGCGGCCTGTTAGGAACCAGGCCGCACAGCAGGAGGTGAGCAGCGGGCAAGCGAGTGAAGCTTCATCTGCCGCTCCCCATGCCCCCTATTGCTTGCATTACCTCCTGAACCATCCCCCCAGTCCCCCCGTGGAAAAATTGTCTTCCATGAAACTGGTCCCTGGTGCCGAAAAAGGGTGGGGACTGCTGGAGATGACCTCCTTTCTTTTACTTTTACATAGTTAAATACTCCTGTGCTCTTGACACTTTGTCATCCTTCACTTTTGTATGTTCTTGATCTCAGCTTCTCCTACTTGTTCCTACACTCCAGTGTACCCAATAGATATCTCAACAAATTTGCTCTCCCACCCTTCAGTAGCCTTCTGTGTCCAATCACTTTTGTCTTATTACTTTTTCCCCTTAAAAATGTTCAGGTATGGCATCTCATTACTTCTTTAAGCTACTCACCATAGCTATCCATCTTTGCACTGAAAAACTTTTCAAAGGTTAGCTCCTGCCTCTACTTTCTTACTATCCATAAGCCATTTAAATCCTCATGACCTGGCTTTAGGCTCCACCATTCTAATGAAATCATTCTCTTTTTAGGTCTGTTGAATTTCTAATTATCAGAACCCACTGAGTTTCTTCATCCTTTATCCTATTAGACCTTGAACATTTGGTCTCTTGATTTGTTATTAGTAACTTGATACTCTTTCCTTCTTAGCTTCCAATTCTTTATACTTTTCCCTTAACATCTTCTTCCCTAAATCGTTTACCTATTCCTCTTCTGCCCAACTCTCCTCCCATAAAAGGTAACCATTTCTATGTGCACTCTTTATCTAAATCTCACACTTGACATCAGCCCTTCTCATAGCTTCAACAACCACTTTAGGTCAATGATCCCCAAATTGTGATGCTCATGTCACACTTCTGCATTTCCAGATTTCTGTTTATCTACCATTGATTGTCATGGCTGCATCTCAAATTGGACATACCCAACACCAAACCCACCATTACCTCTCCCCAACCTCTCCTGCTTTTTTTGAAGGTCCATGCCATTCTCCCAATCATCTATACATGAAACCTTGGATTCACCGCCAACGTTTTCTTTTCTCTTACCTTCATTAAGTTAATGACTGAAGCTTGTAGACATCACTGTTTAAAAACAGTTTGTGTCTGCTCCTGTTCTTTTTTTGTTTCCACTTTTCTGATACTGGTGAAATTATTTCTTGCTCAATTATGTAAATAGTCCCTTATATTTGGTCCCTTCTTGGCCCTAATTCACCATTCCCCCAATATAGCCTCCTGAAAGCTGCATGACTCTGATCACACCACTCCCTAGTGAAAAGTCTTATCAAACCCTCATTAATAACTACCCAATAATTTAGCCTTAGCCTAGCATTTAGAACATCCCATGAGTGAGCCTAACTTACCCTCTCTTCAAAACCGATCTCACATTAGAGACTAGTGTTATTCAATCTAAAACCAGCCAAAACAGTCTTAACCATCATCTGGACTTGCAGTTCTGCCCAGAAATCCTTCATGTCCCCAGTCTCCACTAATCTTTATTCTCTAATGCTAATATTTCAACTCTTTCTTGACTCTTCTTACACACCCTTCACAATTCCTGTCTTACAGCAGAAGACTTCACCTCCTGCTTCAATAAAAAATAGAGGCACTGGGACTTCCCTGGTGGCACAGTGGTTGGGGGTCCGCCTGCTGATGCAGGGGATGCGGGTTCGTGCCCCGGTCCGGGAGGATCCCACGTGCCGCGGAGCGGCTGGGCCCGTGGGCCATGGCCGCTGAGCCTGCGCGTCCGGAGCCTGTGCTCCACAACGGGAGAGGCCACAGCGGTGAGAGGCCCGCGTACTGGAAGAAAAAAAAATAGAGGCATTGGACAGGGACTTTCAAATACTCTCTTCTCCCTCACATAAAATTTACCCCCATCCTTACTTCTTACCTATTCTTCCCCTATAGTTCCAAAAAGAGGAGTGACTTCTTCCTGTCCAGCACCTATCCCTCCATCTTCCTCTGCATCCCATATCTTCCAATTTCTTAACTGCCTTGTTATGCCCTCTTTATCCTATATCTTCAGCCTTTCACTGTTTATTATTCACCTGATCTTCTGTCTTATAATCAAGTGCATTTCTCTTCTATAAAGTGAAACTTCTCCTGACCTAATGTTCCCTCTAGTAGTCATTTAGCTTCTTCCTTACAGACTCAGTATTCTGGGAAAGGTAGTTTGTATTCATTTGTCTCTACCTCCTTGTCTTGCATTCACTTTCCAACTCATTGTAATATGGTTTCTACTTCCATCACTACACTAAACGTGCTATTACCATGGTTTCCGCTAGCCTTACAGTTGCTAAATCCAATGGGAGATTTCAGTCCTTGTGTCAATTGATGTCTTTGCAGAATTTGAAACTGTTTGCTACTCTATCCTTATTGAAACTCTCCTCTCCCTTGTTTTAGGTGATAACTGCTCTATTAGGGCTTTCCTCCTACCCCTCACACCATTTCTATTTCTCCCTTGAAGGCCTCTATCTTTCCATCTTTCTTATCAATGGTTATGTTCTCTGCCCTCTTCTCTTCATGCTCCCTCTAGGTGAATTCATCCATCACCACATCCTTTTTGCCAATGATTTCCAAACCTATACTTCAGCCTAAAATTCTGCTCCAGGCACCAGAACTATAAATTCACTTGCTGCCTGGTAATTACCACTTGGCATCTCCAAATCAATCTCATTCAAAACTAATTTTATTTGTTCATTCCCTTGATCCCCAACCACCAGCAAACCAAACATATTCATCGTCCTTATTCCTTACCTGGATAAATGACACAACCATCAATATAGTCACCCCAGCCAAAAGCATCCAGTGACTCTCCTCATCCTGTTAATTCCATCACCTTAATAACTTGTCAATACAAACTTGCCTGGATAACTACTGCAATTTCCTCACTAGTCTTTGCCTCCAGTCATATCTCATATCTTCATCCTTCAACCTACATGATGCTTCCAGAATGATGTTTCTAGCATATAGATCTGACTATGTAACTATCTTGAAATCATTTATATGAGTTCTCATTGGCTTTAAGATAAAACTCGAACTGTTTGACTCCAAATATCATATCCATGGAGATTCTTAGTGATGTAACTGAGAATCCAGGGTCAGAAAACACAAAACAGAACACGGAAAATGGTAAGACAGCAATACACATTTACCAGCTATGTCTACCTTTCCTTGGTCCTTTGCTTACCCTTTTCTCTCAACTACAGAACACCACAGAATCTTTTAAAAATAATATTGCAATGATAGTATATATAGAGCTCAATTAGATTTTTTAATGCATTTTCAGACTTACTGCTTAATTTAATCTTCATTATACTCTATGAAGTATACTTACATGTAGATTTTACAGGTGAGAAAATTGCTGTTAATTAATTTCAAGTAAAATCCCCAGGATCACTAAGCTTAGTGAGGGCTAGAACTAGATCTTGAAGGCCCTTATTGTATTCTTGGACTCTATGATCTTTCCATTATTTCCCTTTTTTTATTGAGGTATAGTTGATTTACATTATTAGTTTCAGATGTACAACATAGTGATTCAAAAGTTTTATAGATTATACTCCATTTATAGTTATTATAAAATATTGACTATATTCTCTGTGTTGTACAATAAATCCCTATAACTTATTTATTTTATAATAGTAATTTGGATCTCTTAATCCTCTACCCCTATCTTGCCCCTCCACTCTTCCCTCTCCTTACTGGTAAACACTAATTTGTTCTATATATCTGTGAGTCTGTTTCTTTTATGCTATGCTCACTAGTTCGTTTTATTTTTTAGATTCCATATATAAGTGATAGCATACAGTATTTGTCTTACTCTGTCTGACTTATTTCACTAAACATAATAACATTGAGGTCCATCTATGTCATTGCAAATGGCAAATTTTCATTCTTTTTTATGGCTGAGTACTATTCTAGTGTGTGTGTGTGTGTGTGTGTGTGTGTGTGTGTGTGTATCACATCTTCTTTATCCATTCGTTGATGAATACTTAGGTTGCTTCCATATCTCAGCTACTGTAAATAATGCTGCTATGAACAGTGGGGTGCGTGTATCTTTTCAAATTGGTGTTATTGTCTTCTTTGAATATATACCCAGGAGTGGAATTGCTGGATTATATGGTAGTTCTATCATTAGTTCTTTGAGGAACCGCCATACTGTTTCACACACCAATTTAAATTCCCACCAATGGTGTATTAGGGTTCCCTTTTCTCCACATCCTAGCCAATATTTGTTATTTGTGGACTTTTTGATGATAGCCATTCTGATGCGTATAAGGTGATATCTCATTATGGTTTTAATTTGCATTTCTCTGATTAGCTATGTTGAGCATTTTTCATGTGCCTGTTGCCCATCTGTATGTCTTCTTTGGGAAAATCTTCAGTTCTTCTGCCCATTTTTGAATTGGATTTTTTGTTATTTTGATATTGAGCTGTATGAGCTGTTTATATATTTTGGATATTAACCCTTATTGGTTATATTTTTTGCAAATATTTTCTCCCATTCACTAGGCTGTCTTTTCATTGTGTCAATGGTTTCCTTTGCTGTGCAAAAGCTTTTAACTTCAATTAGATCTCATGTGTTTATTTTTGCTTTTGTTTCCTTTGCCTTAGGAGACAGATCTAAAAAAATATTGATGCAATTAATGTCAAACAGTGTTCTGCCTATGTTCTTTCTAGGAGTTTTATAGTTTCCAGTCTTACTTACGTTTAGGTTTTTAATCCATTTTGAGTTTATTTTTGTATATGGTGTGAGAAAATATTCTAATTTCATTCTTTTACAAGTAGCTATACAGTTTTCCTAGCACCACTTGTTGAAGAGATTGTCTTTTCTCCACTGTGTAGTCTTGCCTCTTCTGTTGCTGATTAATTGACCATAAGTGTGTGGGTTTATTTCTGAGCTCTCTATTCTCTTCCATTGATCTATGTGTCTGTTTTTATGCCAGTACCATACTGCTTTGATTATTATAGCATTGTAATACAGTCTACAGTCAGCTCTGTTCTTCTTTATCAAGATTGTCTTGGCTATTCAGGGTCTTTTGTGTTTCCATGCAAACTTTAAAATTATTTTTTCTAGTTCTGTGGAAAATGCTCTTGGCATTTTGGTAGGGATTGCACTGAATCTGTAAATTGCATTGGGTTGTATGGTTATTTTAACAATATTAATTCTTCCAATCCATGAACACAGTATATCTTTCCATCTCTTTTTGTCATCTTCAATTATTTTCATCAGGTCTTACAGTTTTACCCCCTTAGGTAGATTTATGCCTAGGTACTTTTTATTTTTGATGCAATTGTAAATGGGCTTGTTTCCTCAATTTCTCTTTTGATAGTTCATTGCTCGTGTTTTAGGGTTAGTGTTAATGTTTAGTGTCTCTACTTGTGCCTTGTTTTGTTTTTTGTTTTGGTTTGCTAAAAGAAGTTGCCTTAACATTTCTCGTAAAGCTGGTTTGGTGGTGCTGAACTCTTAGCTTTTGCTTGTCTGTAAAAGTTTTGATCTCTCCATCAAAACTGAAAGACAGCCCTGCCAGGTAGAGTATTCTTGGTTGTAGGCTTTTCCCTTTCATCACTTTTTTTTTTTTTTGGCTGCATTGGGTCTTTATTGCTGTGTGTGGGCTCTCTCTAGTTGCAGTGAGCAGTGGCTACTCTTCATTGCAGTGTGCAGGCTTCTTGTTGTGATGGCTTCTCTTGTTGTGGAGCACGGACTCTAGGTGCATGGGCTTCAGTAGTTGTGGCACACAGGCTCAGTAGTTGTGGCACACAGGCTCATTAGTTGTGGCTCACAAGCTCTAGAGCACAGGCTCAGTAGTTGTGACACACAGACTTAGTTGCTCTGCAGCATGTGGGATCTTCCCGGACCAGGGCTCGAACCCGTGTTCCCTGCATTGGCAGGTGGATTCTTAACCAGTGCACCACCAGAAAAGTCCCTCCCTTTCATCACTTTAAATATATCATGCCACTCCTTTCTGGCCTGCAGAATTTCATTGAAAAGTCAGCTGATAGCCTTATAGGCATTCCCTTGTATATAACTTACTACTTTTCCCTTGCTGCTTCTAATATCCTCTCTTTATCTTTAATTTTTGCCATTTTAATTACAATGTGTTTTGCTGTGATCCTCTTTCATTGATCCTGTTTGGGACTCTCTGTGCTTCCTGGACATGGATGTCTGTTTGCTTTCCCAGATTAGAGAAGTTTTCAGCTATTATGTCTTCAAATATATTCTCTGCCTCTTTTTCTCTTCTCCTTCACAGAACCCTATAATACAAATGTTAGTATGCTCAATGTTGTCCTAGAAGTCTTTTAAACTGTCCTCATTTTTAAAATTCTTTTTTTCTGTCCAGCTTCAGTGATTTCCACTACTCTGTCTTACAGCTTGCTGCTCTGTTCCTCTGCATCATTTAGTCTGTTGTTGATTCCTTCTAGTGTATTTTTCATTTCACTCATTGTATTCTTAATCTCTTTCTGGTTGTTCTTTATATTTTCTGACTCTTTGTTAAAAACTTCTAACTTCTTGTTTTGTTCATCTATTCTTCTCCTGATTTCTTTGATCATCTTTAAGATTATTACCTTGAACTCTTTCTCCACTTTCACTTAGTTCTTCTTTTGTGGTTTTATCTGGTTCCTTCCTTTGCAACATCATTTGGAACATGTTTCTCTGTCACTTCATTTTGCTTGACTTGCTGTTTTTATTTCTGTTTATCTGGTAGGTTGGTTATGCTCCCTGACCTTGGAGAAATGGTCTTTTGTAGGAGACATCATATGCATTCCAGAAGCACACTTCTCTCTGGTCACCAGAGCTATATGCTCTATGGTTCCCTCCTATGAGGGCTGTGTGTGTCTTCCTGTTGTGGCAGGCTATGTGGGTGATCTGGTAGGTGTGGCTGGCCCCTGGTATTGGTTGGTTGCCAGCCTCTGGTTGGTGGGGCAGGTCATGAGGCAGCTGGCTATGGAACCCTGAGGGGCCCCAGGCTTGTGCCAGCCCACTGGTGGTCAAGGCTGGAACCTGGGGTCTGGCTGCAGGGACCAGGGCTCCCAGTGATGGTGTCGGACCACTGGTGGATAGGGCCTGTTCCTGACACAGCTGGCTGCAGAGCTGTGGTTGTCCTGGGGCTGCTATCTGTCTGCTCATAGGTGAGGCTCGTCCTGAGGCTAGTGCAGGCTAGCTTGTGGGCAGGGCCAGGGCCCAGGAGATTCTGGGGCTTGTGCCTTCCCACTGACGGGTAGACTTGGGTCCTGGTGTCTCTGGCTGCAGGGGCCTGGATATAGTGCTTTCACACTGGTGTGTGTGGTTGGGTCCTCAGCCTTCTGGTGGGCAAGGCCATGTTCAGGGGTGGCTGTGGCCTGCCTTAGGAGGTCTTAAGGCAGTTAGGTGGAGCTGTATCCCTGCCCAGTTAGTTGCTTGGCCTGAAGCTTCCATACTGGTGCCTACAGGCTAGTGGGCGGGATTGGGATTGGGTCCTGAGGCTAATAGCTAGAGGGAGGATTCCAAAATGGCACTTGCCAGCGCCAGTGTCCATGTGATAAGACAAGCTCCCCAAAATGGTTGCCGTAGTGTCTGTCTCCAGAGTGGGCTCCAGTTGTCTCCCAGGAGATTCTCCAAGATCAGCAGGTAGGTCTGACCCAGGATTCTTTCAAATTATTGATTCTGCCCTAAGTCCCTGAGCATGGGAGATTTTGTGTGTGTCAAGAATGGAGTCTCTATTTCCCACAGCCCTTTAGGTCTCCTGAAAGTAAGCCCCACTGGCCTTCGAAGCCAAACTTTCTGGGAGCTCGTCTTCCCAGCACAGGATGCCCTGGGCTGGGGAGCCCAATGTGAGACTCCGATCTCTTATTCCTTGGGGAGAACCTCTGCAATTGTAATTATTCTCCCATCTGTGGGTTGCCCACCTAGGAGTATGGGTCTTGACTATACCGCGATTCCACTCCTCCTACCTGTCTTGTTGTGGTTCCTTCTTTACATCTTTAGTTGTATGAGATCTTTTCTGGTAGGTTCCAGTCTTTTTCCTTGATAGTTGTTCTGTAAATATTTATTATTTTGGTGTGCCCATGAGGGGAGGTGTGCTCAGGGTCTTTCTACTCCACCATCTTGGGACTATGTCCAGACTCTATGCCCTTTCTATTCTTTTTTTCATGGTACTTCTCAATCTACCTCAGTGGATCACAACCTCAGTGAGATATTAGAATCACCTGGGAAGTTTTTAAGAAATAATAATGCCTGAGCTCCACCTACAGAAATTCACATTTAATTGGTCCAAGAGAGAACCTGTCTCTCTGTGTTTTGCAAAAACTTCTTGGGTAACTATAATGTCCAGCCACAATTCTTTTAAATAGGTACATATTTATCTTCTTTGGATGGTCCTTGATGTCACGTCCACGTTCAAATTCCTCACTGTATTTCTTTATGCTTTGGACGTAGCATGCAAAAAACCTGTGACTTAAAATACCATTACATATTATAACCAGAAAAATAATCAAGCCAAATGCCAACCATGTTCATAAGGAAAAAGGTTAGCATTAAAATTCAGATGACTGAGCTTAAAAAAAAAAACAAAAAACCTAAGAAAAATGTTTGTTCACAGTCTGGGGTTTGAAATGTGGCCCTACAAAAATAAATAGGTCTTAAATTCTGGTAGAAGCAGTTTGGGGGATGCTGTCCTAATCAATTCCCCAGTGAACTAGCCCCACTAACCTTATAATCTTGGCACTCCCTAAATTGTGTTTTTGTAACAACTTGCACAATCTCCATTTTTTGCATCTTCCTTTTCTCTGGTGTAACTGACCTTAGAAGATATTGACAGTCCTGAACTAAATGATGAAACAACCTCTTTTCCCCTTTCAGCCCACCTGGGAAAGATACTCTTGCACATAGTCATTTTTAAAGTATAATTAACAAGAAAAGGGGAAACTGGTTAATAAAATAGAATTGTATTAAGTTCTGCCCCATGGTACTTGAGAAATACTAGGACAATGACATTTATGAGCCATGCTCAAAAAGGAATGGCGGATGAACTTCCCTGGTGGCACAGTGGTTAAGAATCCACCTGCCAATGCAGGGGACACAGGTTCAAGCCCTTGTCTGGGAAGATCCCACATGCCACAGAGCAACAAAGCCCATGGGCCACAACTACTGAGCCTGTGCTCCAGAGCCCACAAGCCACAACTACTGAGTCCACGTGCCACAGCTACTGAAGCCCATGAGCCCTAGAGCCCATGCTCCGCAACGAGATAAGCCACCGCAATGAGAAGCCCATGCACCACGTTGAAGAGTAGGCCCCGCTTGCCACAGCTAGAGAAACATGCACAGCAACAAAGACCTAATGCAGCCAAAAATAAATAAATAAAATAAATAAATTTATTAAAAAAAAAAAAAGAATCTGCCTGCCAATGCAGGAGACATGGGTTCAAACCCTGGTCCAGGAAGATCCCACATGCCGCGGAGCAACTAAGCCCTTGCACCACAACTACTAAGCCTGCGCTCTAGAGCCCACAAGCCACAACTACTGAGACCACGTGCCACAACTACCAAAGCCTGCGCACCCTAGAGCCCGTGCTCCATAACAAGAGAAGCCACTGCAATGAGAAGCCCATGCACCTCACCAAAGAGCAGCCCTTGCTCACCGCAACTAGAGAAAGCCTGTGTGCAGCAACAAAGACACAGTGCAGCCAAAAATAAATAATAAATAAATAAATAAATTTGTCAAAAAAAAAAACAAAAAAAGGAAGGGAGGAAGAAAGAGTTGCCATCCAAGTCAGTTAAAAAAACTCATCCCCTGCCTCTCCACGCCCTGGAGTATTTTTCCAGAAAAGGAAATATCTGTTGATCTTCTGGATGCCTCTGAGCGAGACAGACCTCCCCATCAACAATATGTGCAGAAATCCTGCAATTTCCGCGAAAGGGAGATCTGCCTCCAGGTTACAAATGGGCTTGGGGACCTGACTGAGACGGTTTGCAGCACAGGGTATACAAGATGTTTCCAAGCAAGGACTGGGAAAGAGAATTCAGCATTGATTTAGAACAGTAGCTTTCAAACTATTCTGCCTGGGATGGTAAGACAAGTAACCCTTGTACATACTGACCCAGTATATGCCGAAATGTATGTCTGTATGGGTGTGGTATGTATTTAAAAATAAATTTACAAGGAAGAGTTTTGCAATCCATTAGTAGGTCATGAAATCAATTTTGCATGTGTCAACCAGCACTTTTAAAGAAGAGTTTAATCAGTTTGCCTTTTACACATTAACAGTGAGTATTATTTTATGACTTCAGTTGCATACACTAATTTCTAAAAGACATAAACTCACAAACTCACTTTACTAAATCTAAAGAAACCAAATTAAGTAATAATATCCATGAAAGGAGACGGAAACCTTTTGCCAATCAGTGGGTCTCAGGACGTTTCAATCACTCTGTCAACAAATATACACTGATCAAAGGCACCTTGCTAACCACTGAGGAAAAAGTGTTCCAAGTAGACCATCTTCAAATTTCTCCTCTGCCCACTGGTTATTCCAAGCTTAGCCTTACTTATGCTAAGAACCATACCCAGAGCCACCGTTGTGAGAGAAGGATGACCAAAGTTTTGGGGGAAGGTAGATACAGCTGAAAAAACACACGTGTTGCTATCTTATGTCTATTTTTCCAGTTTTGTTTTGGGGTCTCTGACCACGGATGCCCAGGACTTTCATTATGAATTCCCATTGCTTAGGGTCCCCAGGTCAGGTGCCCAACCAATTCCAGTGCTCTTGAGCAGTTACTTCCTCTTCTGCCTCACTGAAACTTACCTGCCCTGTAATGCCATCTTTCTTGGTCTAAGAGATGAGATAAAAGGCTCTTGAGGCATTAATGGTAATAGTATCTGAAATGTGATATCTTTCCAGCTAGTATCATCCTTTCGACAGGAGCATTCCAACAGCACGAGTACTGTAAATAATTTAGGGTAAGTCAATTCATCATTTCAATCAAAGGGATACTGAAGAGAGCTAGAAAGATACTGTCTGTACCCTTAAAGGAATTTTGAGTCTGGCAGTAAAGACAGATATTAAACAAGTAAGTATTGATATAATATGAAAGTGGTATTTAAAAAGTTAAGTAAGGGAGATACATAAATTTATAGAAAGATAATTTAGTTAAGTCTAGTGGGTCAGACAAGTCTTCTGAGGCAATAGCATTTAAATTGAGGCTTGTGGATAAGCAGGCATTAGCTAGGTGAGGGACGAGGGCCACGACATGGATCTTTGTAGACAGACCGTCGCTTGACTAGCTGTGTACATTTGGGAAAACACTTTTAACTCTTAAGCTTCCGTTTTCTTGTGTAAAAAATCAAGGAAATAAACCAATCTCAGATGATTGCATATAAAGCATTTAGCACAAGCTTAGTACTTAGTACTCAATACGTAGCCACCAGCAGTGTAGCAGTGGTACTAGTACCGGTAGTGGTAGCAACAGTACTCAGCCAGTGGAATACTGGTTTCCAGATGAAAGATGAAATTTATGTGAATCTTTACAGACTGGGGTTTATGGGAGAGCTGCATATTCATAAGCCTCACTCATCTGAAGTACAAGACATTTGATGGGCAACTAATGGCTCTGTGAGGCCCTCAGAGGCAAGCAAACAATCTCAGAATACAGGTATGGAGCAACCGGCATTTGGCAGTAGGAGCCCAGGAAGTCCTGTAGTTAGAGAAGGTCTTTCTTCAGAACAGGAATGTGGGACTCCTGCTTTCATTAAGTCATTATCTTCTGTGTTATGGTTTATACTGAGGCTTCATTTACTCTTTCCAAGATAATTTAAACATGTTTTAATAGTTCAAATTGGAGTGAGCAGACTGAAGAGAAGCCTTAGTTGATGCTCCTTTTACATTTGTCATGTCACATCTTTAGTATGGACCGAACAATAAGAATAGAAACCATTTTGAGAAATACTAATAATTGTTCCATTGTATTGATCCAGTGATAAGCAGGAAATGACTATGCAAGTGAATGTTTTTCAAGCATCAATAGAAACCTACACTCTAAAGACAGTTCATTCATCTTTTTTTGTTTTTTTTACCAGATAAAGGAAATAATTCTTTCGATCATTCTTTCTTAACAATGGTAATAAATCGTTCCTCATAAACTCTTTCAATTTAAAGTGTTCTGTTATTAAATAATTACTGCTCAGTGAGTAATAGTGTCCCAAGAATGTACCAAAACAACAGCCCAGTTATAACCAAACTCTATTCAAAAATCTCTCAATGGCTCCATGGAAACATGAATCTTATATAACTCTTTAGTTTGGCATATGGCCCTCTGATTCCAACACATTTTACTAAGTTCATTTGTATATGATTCCCAGACACTCCAGCTGAACTAGATTACTCATGGTTTCCCACACACAGCCCTCAATTTCCTGGCTTCCTGCCTTTGTTTATGCCATTGCTTCTATCTATAACAATCTCCTCTACTCTGTAAAACCCTACCATCCATCAGATCATCCCAAATGCCATCTTCCTTTCAAGATCACCAAGTCTTTCTTGGTCTCGAAAATTTGATGGGACTGCCTTTTCCGAAGCCTCCCAATACTTTAGATTCATGTTATCTACCATTTTTATGCTATTTGTGTTTTAAATTTATTTATCTGCCTCATCTTCCTTTATGGATTGTAAACTTCTTGGGGCCACCTACTGCATTTTACCATTCTTGTATTCCTGTACCATTTCTCAAAATGCCTAATGCTATGGTTAGCATAGAGGTTGAGAATATGGACTTCAGGGGCAAAAATAAATAAAATGGTGTCCTGAATCTACCATGTCACACACACAAATCTGTGTGACTTTGGCCAAATGGCAATCTTTTTAAGCCGTATTTCTTCATTTGAAAAACAGCTAGGTCACATGACATCCTCTAACAATGTGATGAAGGCTTTGAACATTGCCCGAAGGTAAATATACAAACCTATATATACAATCAGTCTATACACATATACACTTGCATCTACCCATTGGTGTTCTAGAGCAGAAGATCTCAAATTGTGGTCTGTATATGCTTGGAGGTCCCCAAGACTTTATAGGACATACAAGAGGTAAACCTATTTTCGTAAATACACTCAGAGATTATTTACTATTTTCTCTGTGTCAACAGGTGCACTGTTGACACAAAAGTAATGATGGATAAAACCACTGGCATCTTAGGATGAATCAAGGCAGTGGCACCAAGCTGTCATTGTATTCATTGTATTCTTTATTAGTCATTTTATTCTTCACTGCTATGCACTTGCCGTTTAAACATGACAGTTTCACTTAAAGTCCTTGAGGAAGCAATAAAAGTAATTAATTTTTTTTAGATCTCAAACCTGAGTCACATTCTGTGTGTGAAACAGGAAGTACACATACAGCACTTCTGCTACATACTGAAGTACAGTACAACGGTTGCTCTGAGGAAAGGCATGAGTGTTTGAGCTGTGAGCTGAACTAATCGCTTCTTTTTTATTAAAACTTTTATTTTTACTTGAAGGAATAACTGACCACCAAACTAGTATTCAGACCATAGTTTAGGTATTTGCCAGACATTTTCTCACAAATGAGCAAAGGGAGCTTATTGTTTCGAGGAATAAAAACTGAAAGTATTTGTCACCAAAGGTAAAATTTGAGCTTTCAAGCAAAAATGAAAATTTTAGAAGACTTATATAGGCCGCTGTGAGCCTAATAGCTTCCCAATACCTGAAGAATTTTCTGAGCTCAAAGGTGATACTAATAAATAGTATTTTTAAAATAGCTTGTATTATAAAATGTGTCAACATTTGGAAGATCTGCATAACTCGGTAGCCAATATTTTCAAATGACCAATGCATGATGATATAAAATTATGTGTGGGTAAAAGACCGATCCAAAGTTAGTGAGATAAAACAATCTATTTTCACGTAACAGAATTTTAAAAGTTCATCAATAATGGTTTAAATCGCACATGGCAGCTACCTTTAATAAAATAACACTTGTTCAGTTTTGCTCTAACCCAGATAAACAAAATCTCTTTGAGTCCTCAAGCATTTTTTAAGCATGTTCTCTTGACCTGAGAACAATGAAGCTCCTAAAGTAATGGTTCCCAAGTTAAGAACATTTGCTCTAATAAAAAGCCCACAATTCCACGAAGTGAAGTATAGGCTTCTGCCATGCCAGTCCCGGGTTCCTAGAGTCAGGTCTCTGTGTGAGAGGAAATCTCTCTCATGAAAGTAGGAGACTGAAACAAACAAACAAAAAAAGAGCAGTGTAAAATTACAAGGATGGCAGGCCATGCCGAACTGGCTCTGGGCTTTCCGGTTCCCTCATTTTCTTCTGCTGGGTCAGCTATGGCAGCCATGAAGACCCTGAACCCCAAGGCCGAGGTGGCCTGAGTCTAGGCGGTATTGGCGGTCAACATCAGCGTGGCCCGGGGGCTGCAGGATGTGCTGAGGACCAACTTGGGGCCTAAGGGCACCATGAAGATGCTTGTTTCTGGTGCTGGAGACATCAAGCTCACTAAAGATGGAAATGTGCTGCTTCATGAAATGCAAATTCAACACGCAACAACCTTCTTAACAGCCAAATTAGCAACAGCCCAGAATGACATAACTGGTGATGGTACCACTTCCAATGTCCTAATCATGGGAGAGCTCCTGAAGCAGGCAGATCACTACATTTCTGAAGGTCTTTGCCCCAGAATAATTACAGAAGGATTTGAAGGTGCAAAAGAAAAGGCACTTCAGTTTTTGGAACAAGTCAAAGTAAGCAAAGGGATGGACAGGGAAACACCATAGACGTGGCCAGAACATCTCTATGTACTAAAGTTCATGCTGAACTTACTGATGTCTTAACAGAGGCTGTAGTGGACTCCATTTTAGCCCTTAAAAAACAAGATGAACCTATTGACCTCTTCATGGTTGAGATCATGGAGATGAAACCTAAATCTGAAAACAATAGAAGCTTAATCAGAGGTCTTGTTTTGGACCATGGGGCATGGCATCCTGATACGAAAAAGAGAACAGAAGATGCGTA
Organism: Delphinapterus leucas; assembly: GCF_059928025.1. Lineage (NCBI taxonomy): Eukaryota > Metazoa > Chordata > Mammalia > Artiodactyla > Monodontidae > Delphinapterus > Delphinapterus leucas. The sequence goes on along the minus strand of NC_143136.1, from coordinate 36,698,929 downwards.
CATCCTCACATGCAACGTGTCATTAGAATATGAAAAAACAAGTGAATTCTGGCTTTTTTTTACAAGAGTACAGAGGAGAGAGAGAAACTAGTGAAAGCTGAAAGAAAATTCATTGAAGACAGAGTTAAAAAAATAACAGACCTGAAAAAGAAATTCTGTGGTGATGTTGATAAAGGATTTGTTGTTATTAATCAAAAGAGAATTGACACCTTTTCCTTAGATGCTCTTGCAGAAGAAGGCATAGTAGCTCTTTGCAGAGCTAAAAGAAGAAATATGGAAAGGCTGACTCTTGCTTGTAGTGGGGTAGCCCTAAATTCTCTTGATGACCTAAATCCTGATTGTTTGGGACATGCAGGACTTGTCTATGAATATACATTGGGAGAAGAGAAGTTCACCTTTATTGAGAAATGTAACAATCCTTGCTCGGTCACATTGTTGATCAAAGGACCAAAAAAGCACACTCTTACTCAAATCAAAGATGCAATAAGAGATGGCTTGAGGCCGGTTAAAAATGCTATTGATGATGGCTGTGTAGTTCCAGGTGCTGGTGCAGTGGAAGTGGCAATGGCAGAAGCCCTGATTAAATACAAGCCCAGTGTAAAGGGCAGGGCCCAACTTGGAGTTCAAGCATGTGCTGATGCATTGCTCATTATTCCCAAGGTTCTTGCTCAGAACTCTGGTTTTGACTTTCAGGAAACTCTAGTTAAAGTTCAAGCAGAACATTCAGAATCAGGTCAACTCGTGCGTGTGGACTTCAACACAGGTGAGCCAATGGTAACAACAGAAGTAGGCATATGGGATATCTACTGCATAAAGAAACAGCTTCTTCATTCCTGCATTGTGATCGCCACCAACATTCTCCTGGTTGATGAGATCATGAGAGCTGGAATGTCTTCTCTAAAAGGTTGCACTGAAGCTCTTCCCTTGTATCATCTGAATCGTGAAGACTCTACAGAGTGATACTAAGAATATAGCTATGGAATTTTTGTCCAAGCTTCAAAAGATTTTCAAAGGATTTTTTCTCCTATATAAAAAAAGGAGAGAACACTGGCACCTATTCAGATTCTGAAGTTCTGAAATTATAATTACAGTATTTTTTAAATTGCACTGCAGTGTACACATACAGCAGGCCAAACTTACCCAATAAAAAGGACATTTTATTTTAGCTTCAGTGATATAAAAATACATGTTAGATAAGCATATGTTATCTACCTTGTTATTAAATATTCCTTGAAAAACAAACTTTAATGGTTTAATAATTCTTCTAATGAATGTATTTTAATTTATCTCCAATAGTTCCCCGTCATTAAGCATTTAAGTTTTCAATTTTTATGCTAGTTATAAATAAGACTTAAGTAACTTAAGGTTCGGAAAGCATTCCTGCTTCCTTAGTATAAATCCTTTTGAGCAGGGGTTCTCCCAACCCCCAGGCTGAAGACCAGTACTGGTCAGCAGCCTGTTAGCAAGGAGGCTGCACAGCAGGTGAGCAGCGAGCAAGCAAGGGAAGCTTCATTTGCTGCTTCCCATGGCTTGCATTACCGCCGAACCATCCCCATTCCCCCTATCGCTCACATTACTACTTGAACCATCTCCCCTCTTGAAAAATTGTCTTCCACGAAACCGGTTCCTGGGGCCAAAAACATTGGGGACCGCTGCTTTTGAGTAAAAAAAAACTATTGGACAAATTGGACTTTTCATGCTTTATGAAATAGCTTTGGTAAAATGCTTCCCAGAAACGTTAAGTTGTAGTGAGTAGAAAGATGGAATTAGAGGCAAGGGAATTGAAAGAGCTGCAAGTCTAAAGTGGCAAAAATAGGAAAGGTAGAGGTTAAAAACATGGTTGAGGGCGTGGTGACTAAGGACTAGGTGAGACAGGAGATTTTCAGGCAAGACCGTATTTTCACACCTCGGAACATTTGCTTAGGCTGATATCCCTCCCAAACCGTCTAGTGTCCTCTTTTTTTCACCCAAGTTACTGCTCTCTTCTACATGTTTCCACAAAATACAGCAGGTGTATCTGAAGCCCTTGAAAGTGAAGTTGTGTGCTGCTACACTTTGTGTTTTGAGGACTTGTCAGTTGCCTATAGTGAGTGTGCAATAAATATGAAGTTGAAAAACATAAAATTACAAGGATGAATGCCTCTTTATCTTATCTCTCCCCAGCAGAATCCTGAAAATATAGTTAAAAATTAGATTTTTAAAAAATTAGATTGTATTTCTTTATGCTCTAAGATGAAATTATTTTTGTGAAGAAAACATGCATCCAATTTGTTTGAATGAACATTTTCACATAATGAATTATTGTCACACTCCCCTCCCCCACACAAATCTTTTTGCAGTTGGTCCACTGTTTTATGAAAATTTTGATTATTTATTAATTAGAACAAGATGAGTGGCATGTAGACAAATAGCCATTTTAAAGAGATTTTCATGAGTTATAAGACACAGTGTCTACAGAAATATTCAGCTTGGTGAATCTAATACTCAGTGAACACTTTCCAGACCATATTAAAACATTTGGCCACAAAAGGAACTTTTCTTCTGTTTTACTGTTTAGATGGGCTTAGGAAAGGAAAGAAAAACAAAAAGGAAGAAGAAGTGAACAGAAAAGTTAGGAAAAGGAGGCTTTTAACCATCACATGAGCAGTAAGGACAAATGTACTGAGATCCAGTCAGAAGTCTTTTAGGACTCTCCCATCTTGCTCTTTTCTCCTAACGTTGGCCTGTTGCTGCTACTCAGGACACAACTGTCACAAGGTGGAAACACAGAGGTAGGCTCCTCCATACTACTTGGTTGGACCTACAGTTAGTTTTTCTGCTTATAGCTCTACAATCAGGTGAATTGGTTCTTAGCCTGGAATGACAAGAACCTTTGACCTATTGCATTATACTGGTTTCCAGGAGATTTTAAGAACAAGGATATGTTAGAGTCCCAGGAAAAATACACATATCTAAGTAGCAAATTTTATCAGAAGTTGTGGTGTCTGAACATAAGGCAGAAATAACTGAGATTCCTTATAAAAATGCCAGGAAATCCATGAGACACAAAAGATATCTAGAAGATATCTATTTTTCTAGGAAGAAATTTTTGAGGGGAAAAAATCTTTCAGCTTTTAAGACCTCTCATAATTTGTTCTCTGCCACATAGCCCTCAGCAAAACTTCACATTGTCTATCAATGAAGGCAAATTGTTAAGGCTTCTAGTTTCTGAGTCTCCACATTCTCGCATACCCCAACCTTAGAGATCTTAAAGAGAATGCCTTTTTACGCTAGAAACATGTAAATATGCTATGAGTGTTCATGTGCCTCTTTCCTGGTGCAGTAAAAGTAAATAATGATAAATAAGGTTATAGCTTTGAAAAAAAATACTTTCCTCCAATATAGTTTTGATGGTGTTTCTCAAAAAATGCTTCTCACTTCTGGGTATTTCCAAAGGTCATGTTGCTTCTTAAAATCCGGCCCCATCATTCTTTGTACTCCCTCATTTCTACCCCACTTTCATTTTTACCCACATGCATCCATATCTGATTTCAGCTTCCCTCCTCACCACCCTCATGCTTCCAGGAATCCTGAACCTGTTCAGTGTCTTATATATTTGACTTAATTCTCTGATCACATCTTTAGTAATTTTATTTATTCAGTAAGTATGTATTGAGCAACTCCTATAAATCAGGCACCAATAACATACTAGGTATCCAGAGAGGAAGAGAAGACATATCCCCATCCTTAAGAATCTTACAGATATCCCAATCAACATCTCAGCAAGTAATTTTGTGGATACTGACAAATTGATTCTAAAGTTTATAGGGAGAGCAGAAAACCAGAATAGCCATACAATTTGGAAGGAGAACAAAGTTGGAGGACTGACAGTACCAGTCAAGTCTTACTATGAAGCTACAGTAATCAAGAAAGTGTGGTATTGGTGAAAAAAGAGACAAATAGGTCAATGGAGCAGAATCAAGAGCCCAGAAGTAGACCCACATAAACATAGTCAACTGATAACTGACAAAGGGGCAAAGGCAATACAATGGATCAAAGACAACCTTTTCAAAATGAATCTAGACACAGACCTTACACCATTTATAAAAATCAACCCCAAATGGATCATAAGACTAAACGTAAAACACAGAACTGTAAAACTCCTAGAAGAACATAAGAAAAAAACTAGATGACTTTGGGTACGGTGATGACTTTTTAGATACAATACCACAGACACAATTCATTAAAGAAGTAATTGATAAGCTGAACTTCATTAAAATTAAAAACTTCTGCTCTGCAAAAAACAATGTCAAGAAACGAGAAGACAAGCCACAGACTAGGAGAAAATATTTTCTAAAGACACATCTGATAAAGAACTGTTATCCAAAACATAGAAAGAATACTTAAAACTCAACAGTAAGAAAACAGACAACCAGATTAAAAAATGGGCAAGAAATTTTACCAGTCATCTTACCAAAGAAGATATATAGATGGCAAACAAGCATATGAAAAGATGTTCCACATCACATGCCATCAGTGAAATGTAAATTAAAACAACAATGAGATACCAGTATACACCTATTAGAATGGCCAGAATCTGGAAGACTGACAACACCAAGTGATGATGATGATGTGGAGCAGCAGGAACTCTCCTTCATTGCTGGTGGGAATGCACAATGGTACAGTCACTTTGGAAAACAGTTTGGCAGCTTCTTAGAAAACTAAATGTACTCTTACCATACAATTCAGAAATTGTACTCCTTGGTATTTATCCAAAGAAACTGAAAATTTATGTCCACACAAAAACCTGCACATGGGTATTTACAGCAGCTTTATTCATAATTGTAAAAACTGGAAAGCAATCATGATGTCCTTCAGTGGGTACATGGAAAAATAAACTGTGGTACATCCAGGTAATGGCATATTATTCAGTGCTAAAAGAAATGCACTATCAAGCCATGAAAAGACTTGGAGGAAACACAAATACATTCTTACTAAGTGAAGGAAGACAATCTGATAAGGCTACATACTATATAATTCCAACTATATGGCATTCTGGAAAAAGCAAAATTATGGAAACAGTAAAAAGATCAATGGTTGTCCGGAGTTGGGAAGGAGGGGAGAGATAAACGGGCAAAAGACAGAGGGTTTTTTAGGGCAGTGAAAATACTCTGTATTATACTATAATGATGGATACATGTCATTATATATTTGTCTAAACCCATTGAGTGTACAACACTAAGAGTGAACTCTAATGTAAACTATGTTCTTTGGGTGATAATGATGTGACATGCAGGTTCATCAACTGTAACATGTGCCACTCTGGGGGGGGATGTTGATAATGGGGGAGGCTGGGCGTGTGTGGGGGGCAGAAGGTATATAGGAATCTCTGCACTTTCCTCTTAGTTTGCTGTAAACCTAAAACTCCTCTAAAAAAATAGTCTTTAAAAAGCAAACAAATTTACTATTGCTTAGGGGAGACAATGACACAATTATAATATAGTATAAATGCTATAAAAATAATATTATACCTATAGACTTTGCCTCCTTATCTTGACTTTAAACTCCTTAAAGGTTTGGTTATGTATTTTTATAAATTCATCAAACAAAACTCAGGCCCAAGACGGTATTCAATGAACACTGTGAACTAAAGAAAGGAGATACTGAACCCTCACCTAAATGTAGTATGTCCACGACCACATCAGAGGTATGAACCCGGCCATAGCCTGTGTGTGGCAATGTCTGGACCAGAGGAGGTATAAGGAGCTCACTTACCAATGACGTGGTAAAAATTCCAAACTCAATGTTCCCAGCATCTGTGGAAACGGGTGTGGCCGTATTCAAAATCATGGCCTGTGGCAGTAAATCTCATTGAAAATTTGCCAGAGTAGACAAAAACCACAGGAAACTGTGATTTACAAAGTCTTAACTTCAAACTCTACAGGGTCTACTCAATCTCTCACACATCATACAATAATAACTTAAATAATATGATGTTTGGGAAGTATCTCCTGATAGAGTCAGACTACTCCAGGAGACAACTGGGCCAACAGTCGGACTTTCTACCTTTGAGGCATATTGTGGTTAACTAGGCAGGAGAGATGGGTAAGTGGAATCAGTGGGCCTTCTGCTCCTTCACTCAGAAGTCCTCATGATGACCAGCACTGGGGCCTGGGGTTCACCTACCTATCTCTGCAATTCATCTCAGTATCAAATCCTAAGAGCATAAAATGCAGGTTACAAAGTATTGTTATTCTCAAAGCAATTTCCTGTAATCATGCATTCCCACAAAGTATGATCCAATTAGGCAGTCCAGGAATTTTATATTGATTTCATCCATGGACAAACTGAGGTACAGAGAAGTTAAGTAGCAAATGTTTATGGTCATACAGCTGGTAAACTCTATCACCATTATCTCTCAGAGATTGAGAGAGGCCTATACCATTCCATATATTTAAAAGAAGTATTAAAAAATGTCAAAACAGGTAGACAAATATCATTTTTTAAATGTTTTTAACAAATAACTATTATTAATATATGATATACAATGCAAAATAATTACAAGTAAAGGAATGTGTGTGTGTGAATGTGTGGATTCACACATATATATTCTCCAGACAGTATGACCTAGTAATCTATGTGTAGGGTTATATGACAGATATTTGGTGGCAAGAAAACTCTTATTTACCTACACAATAGCATTTTCCCCATTGGCAGAAATATTCCCGGTCTGAGAAAATAATGGAAATGAATTATTACTGAGCTAGTATAATCATAGTATTATTCTCCTTATTATTTATTTAGACGTAGTCACGGGACCCAATTCTGGTGAAAGAGACCTTTCTACTTTGGATCATGTTATGTACGCGTATGATGTCTGGATCCGTGGGAGCCATTTTGAAGTAATGAGGTGGCAATACTAAGAACAAAACCAAGTGTTAATAATGGAAGAGTAAAAAAATGGAAGAGCCTGTATCTGTTCTCAATGACTTTACTGACCCACCAGAACTGCCAGCCTGTGACTACTTTATTAATCTAACAAAATATTTTTCTAAAACCTTAAGAAATAGAACTTAGTTGGGTTTTCTCTTATTTGTATTTGAAAGCATCTTGACTACAATTTTCTTCTTTCAATCTTGCTCATGATTATATGTAAAACTTCTTTTGGAGAGAACATCAACATATATATTACAGGCCCTTTGTGAATGTGAAGCCAAAGCCAGCTGCCCTCCCAGACCTCCCTGCGGAAAAACTTTCTCTTTGCATAGAGAATGTTAGAGATTAGACCAGGACTCCTCAGCTGCTAGACTCCAGACTAGTATTTTTCTGACACACAGTGCTCTGTGGAACTACCACAAAGGTTATCTGGTCTTCCTATCACTAAGGATAAAAACTAAGGACCTTGTATCATATCTGTCTCTCCCCCAAAGCAACATGAATTCAATGATAAAAATCAACTCCATTAAAACAAGAATTTCTAGGTTCAAATAGGTGGTGTTGGGAATAATCTGAAGATCAGCAGAGGAAGATCAATGAAAGCAGAATATCTCTCCCTTCATGACTGAATATGCAATAAAGATAAATGACAGTAAAGTACTTCAGAGATTCATAGAATTATGCTGACTTTGTGACTTTCTTCTGAGGATCTCAGAAAAATTATGTAAAGAATGCTCATCTTCACATCAGATTCAGGTATTACACATGTGAACAGGAAAAAGAGAAGCTCATTCACTGCCCTGCTCTCCATTCACTTTGTATGTGGTGTGTGGGTGTACTTAAACAGTATGCCTATTTATATTCAATCACATATGGATGCTATATATGAATTAGGTATCTATAATGCAGATACTTTAAATATTTGTTTACCACCAACTGCTTAACTGGGATTTCCATGAATAGAATAAAAGATGTATGCATTAAATATATGTGTAGATGTATATGAGGATCTGGTATAACTTACTATTATTTCCTTTTATGGGTCAAGCAGGAAAAACGAGAAAATCAAGTATCCTAAGTAAATTTTGCCCATTTCTATATACTTCCCCCACCATGAAACAACAGGCTTAATACACCATACACATCATTTTAAGGGAGAAGGAGAGAGAATCAGCTAGGGAAAAAAGAAACCCCAAGTTTAAAAAGAAAATTATCACAGTGGTACATGGCTGTTCATTCTTTTTGTAGAAAATGTTTTCATGTTTATTTTAAGTCCAACAAAAATGTAAGTATTTTAAACAAACAAAAATGTGTCAGGGATAACAATAGGCTATTTTTGAGGTTGGAAGAAAAAAGAAGCTTGCCAGGAGTAGGCATGTATATTTTGAAGCATACTGCTTCAAAAAGCAGGATGTCGGGATGTTGCATCTTTAATTTTTCTGTTAATTATGGATTGAGCATTGTTGTGAATCTTGTCCTCAAAACCGAGCTCAGAAAATAAGAGCAGATGCTCATCCCCAGGTTTGGCTCATATGGGAATTGAACGGAACATATTGGTTTATAATTAATGTAATTTGTTGGATTATCTTTTGTGAAGGAGCGAAGGTAAACAACCTTGCAGCATTGTAGTAATATCTTTGGAGCTTGGAACTTCTGTAGTTATGGAGAAAAAAGAAAAAGGAAAAGGAAAAAAGCTCTTCCTGTCACATTACAGGGAATTTTGAAATGTCTGTCACATTCAAACGTACTTTTAATTAATTCAAAGGAAAGAATTAGGTGAAAGACCCTAAAGCTAATCACAAGTAGTGTGTAAAATGAGAGCCACTGGTTTCCCAATGGGGAATTTTGATAAATTGAATTCTCTTTTCCATTTGCTTTAATTTCATTGTGCAGTAGGGAAATGGAAGGGAAACATTTTCCCTTCTCTCTAAACAGGAAATTGGGCACAACACAAAATTCATTGATTTGAATATTTATCTTTTGGGGGGCACTGTATTATTCATAAGAAATATGTATACAATGACTTTTCTCCACAAAGGTCAGGGCGTCTGTGTATCTCATCTTTGTTTTATTCTCCATACCCCTCAGAGGTATAGATGTTATCTTCAGTTTAAATAAACTCATTCATGAAAAAAAGAAAGTAACCTTAACCCTTTTCCACACACAACCAAACCAAGAAGGATAAACACCTTTTGGTGTGATGTTGTCCAGTCACAAAATGTTTCCTCTGCCTCACATCGATCTCGGGAGCATGTGTATAACTTTAGGTCTTTGACAATCTTTGACTATCCAGTTTTGATACTGGATCATCTGAATTTTCATTTTGATATTTTTCTGTGTGTTATATGCCATTTAAAAAAATGGTTTTCTTAGCTTCTAATAGAGTGGTAGGTTTGAAGCTTTTTGTTACCTTTATATGATTAACAGGTAAAAAGTATATTTTAATTGACTTTTTACTTTTTTCATATATTCTTACATTTGATTGCTAAAAATAAATTATTCTTCCCAATATCTCTCAACTAGAAACCCAATTTAAGGCCTCACAGGTCCAGAATTTGGTAGTAATTTGAGGGAAAAAAAAGGGGTGGGGGAGGGAGTGAAGACTTTTAAAATTTTTATTTAAAAGCAAATGATGTGCATCCCCTTTAAAAACAATTACATAAATAATGTTAATCTTATATTTATTGTCTAAAATGAATTCCCAAGTTTCATCTTAGAAATGATTTCCTTTGGAAGCCTTTTCAGAATACCCTTCATCCAAAGAATGATTTACATGTTCTTTCTGTGTACATTATAATACCTCATTCTTTCCCACATGATATTCGGTACCACACCCTAATAGAATTGCCTGCCTGTTTGTCTCTCCTATTAATATGTGAGTGTCTAGCATTTTACTGTACTCTAAAAGTATTTGTTGAAACAATGGAAGAAATGGGGTATTGTTTGACCCCAAGAATCTAGAGAATGAGGGTAATTTTTCACAAAATTAGCACCCATGTTATCTTTATTTTAGAATGTAATCGCATTTATGGAAGTCCAAGGAAACAAGAGCGATGATTTAGAAGGTGATATTAAATTCCTTACACAGTCATAATTTTCTTGACTACTTGTTGTAAGTCCAGAGGAGGGTAAAGTAAAAGTCTCAAGTCAATTAGTTCACAAATAGCTATCATTATTGAAAACCAATCCATATATTAGTGTTGAGAGGCATATAGTGGAATTTTGGGGGAGGATCTCTACGTTGTAGTAAGAAAGATACAACTAACATTTACTGACAAAATATGGTATATAATTAAATATAAAATTGTGCAGCACATGATTTTCTTAACCATATGTGGCCAGAAAAGAAGAAAATGTTTAGGGCTGGAATTATCAGAGGTGTCAAGGAGGTAATCAAACACAGATGACTTGTGTAGGTTAGCATTAACTCTGGCCAGGTTAAGAAGCCTTACATAGATTCTCACTTAATCCTCATTGTCTCTTTTCAAGTCAGGCATTTTGTCTTCATGCTACATAGAAGAAAATAACAGACAAATAAATGAAATCCCTAAGGTAATACTACCAATTAATGGTATATCTGGTTTTGAGTCCTGCTTCCTTCACAGTACTATATGATGACTGACAGAATATATAAAAAGGAACAGAGAAATGAATTAAAAATCATCCAATAAAAGAGAGGGCAGACATAAGTAGATGAAAAAGAAGTAGTGGAGTGCCATTTCACTAAAGACAAAGAAGTAGAGTGTTTCAAGAAGGAAATACAGTGAACAGTGTCAAAAACTACAAACAGGTCAAGGAGACTGCATTTGTCATTGTGTTTGACAACAAAGATGGTGATTTTTGAAAGAGTTGCTTCAGTAAGTGAGTGGAATGAAAACCGCTTCAGAAGTAAGGACAGAGTGATAACAGAAGAGCAGCATAGGTTGATGTATGTGTTAAAAATAAAGCAGATACAAGTTAACTAGAAGAAAGAGTGACTAAGGTCAAGCAAAGGCTTGCCTCAAGATAGAGAGATGTGAATTATTGAAACTAGAGGAGGGAGAAATGGAATGGAGAAGAAAGGGACAAGTGGGAGGCAAAAAATCTCAATCTAGTGTACCAGGGCAAGGTTAGCACTTCTAAGACTCTTCTTCTGAGACTGGGAAAATTTGAAGAGATGTCTGTAGCAGTAGAAAAAAACAGAATGATATGAAGATGAGAATCAATGAAGGATAGCCTTGATCTTTTTATTTTAAGAACAAGGTGAGCTCACTAGCTGAGAAAAGGAGCAGTGAGGGAAGTGTTGAAGGCTGGAGGAGAAACAGTCTGTTGCAGCTGAAATGGTAACAATGAAAATCCTCCTTCCTCAGGATCATCTACATAAACTTAACTGCTTATAAGGTATCTTCCTTCCTGATCAAATAAAAATGATGATTTGGCTCTTAAAAATCCCCAAAGGACTTTAGGACAATCTGGATGGCATGAAATGGTACGGTCTCCAGTGCAAAAAAAAAAAAAAAAGAAAGAAAGAAGGAAAGAAAAAGTGGACAGATTGACCAATATAGAAACTCTGGCCTTTCTCCAAAATTACAGCATGTCATTGGCAAAAATTAGAAGTATGAGCCAGATCTCAATTCAGTTCTATTTCTGCTACACTCCACTGTCTCTCAAATAACATAGGTATTTATGTATATGATTTTAAAAGCACTGGTTTGAAAAACTATATTGTAGAAAAATACATAATGAGAACCATACCTAATACCTAGTTTAAAGAAGATTGACTATATCCTTTGTTTTGCTTTAGGGAGTAAATAATTTGTTTCTACTTATCAAAAATTTTACCAGGTTATTTGCAAACATATAGAGAGCTACTGACCTCTCATCCCTTCAGACTTGGATTCATTTTATTTTTAAACCATTGAATGCTATTCATTCTAAACTTCTTGGTTGAGAACTGAACCATAGATGATAAAAACCAAACTGAACAGTGTTCAGGCAAATATGTGAAGTGAGCCAAATTTATTTTTGGAGATTCTGTTTTCCTGTGCCCAGGAATCCAACTCAAATTTTCAAATTCTCAAATCTTTGCCCATCTATATATCAACCCCATGCTCCATGTTCCCAAAGAGTATAGATTGCAAGGAAGATGATCCAAGGAACTCACACTTATGGACATGGCTTTTTTTTTTTTTTTTTTGCATTCAAACTAAACAAATTTTAAAATTATAAATAATAAAAAACAAAAACAAAAATTATACTCTAAACAATGTTGAAAGAAAAATGAAAGTCTTGGGGGAAATCTTTGTAATAGATATATCAAAAACTAATATTAAAAAAAGGAAGAAAATCTTAACCTATCAAGAGAAATTAAGTAATTTTAGTGCCTGCATACAGTGGAATTATTTGTATCCATTTTTTTTTGTATCCTTTTAAAAAGATGAGGCATATATGTATATTCATTGATATGGATAGTTCTTTTGACATATTTTTAAATATAAAAAGGTATGAGAGCAACATATATTAGATGGTATACACCTATGTATATCAAGTTATGTGTTCACTCCTAAAGAGGAGGAATCTGGAAGAATATTTACGAAATATTGATTGTGCTTTCTTATAGATGGTGGAATTTAAGGTTTTCTTTTAGTATCTTCTATATACTTTCCATATTGCTTAAGTATTTATTATCTTTATAATAAAAAAGTAAAATAATAAACACTTCAGTTAGTATCTTAATATTTATAACTGCAAGGGAATGGATGTATCGTCAGTTTTATAACTGCAAGGGAATGGATTATCATCAGTTTTATAATTTTCAATTATAGTTGGTAAAATAGGTCCTGAGATATGAATTGTTTTGGCCAGTATCTATAAGTTAGTCTCCTGACTTTGCAGTACTCTTCCTTCTCTACCATACTGCCTGAACATGAACAAAACATGCACAGAAAAATAACTCATTTAGACATTTATAAGTTGGCAGACCAGAGTCTTCATTTATATCGTACTTCTAATGCATATGAGCTTCTCTCCATTCAAAAAAGGAAGAGGGCACCAAAGTTAACTCAAGAAAGATGTGTTGGAATATTGAAACCACAAAAGCTAGCAAAGATTCTGAAAACTCTTCAAAATTTGTATTTGTTATTTTTAGGAAGGCTTCTTTTAAAGCCATATAAAACATATATATCTCACAGAATTTTGAATTAAGCTACAGCAACAGCAATGGATTTTGTGACCCAAATCCTAGGCTTAAGGTCATAGATGGACTACATTTTCAGCTCAGAGATGTGTTTTTCTAATAAGTCACAAATGCGACTGCTATAATAATAGTTTCATGCCGTACTCACTAGAAAACTGTTCAGTCAAAGAGAATGAGAAGCTTATCACAGATTGATGACTTTCTGATATGGGATGTTAAAATTTTCGTATCCTTATAAATTAAGAAATACTAGAATGAAGTGACCAGATGTTCAGCTTCCTTTCTGGAATTTCAAATGTATGTGTGTGTGCATGCATACAACAGAAACCATTCCTCTGAAAAGCAGAGACTTCTTATCGGAAAATGTGTCTTCTTACACTGTCATCAACCTTCATTTATTATCCATAGTGCTTACATTTCAACACCTTGCATTTTTACGTCCTCTTTTATATAGGAACTACACAGATTTTAGAAGACATTCTTAAAAAAAAAAGGAACTATCTTTCTCCTACTAGAGCTTAGATGAGTGCCTAGGAAATGCTATGTAAAACTGGGCAGAAACCACCCATGAAACCTCAAAGGAATTTTAAGATAGCCAATCTTTCTACCTTTGTACTCTAGAAGGCAAAAGATTCTGCCAAGTAGATGAAAGTAGAAAACATGGCAAGGTCAATTCTTGTCTTTTACCTTTTCCTTTCATGACCTTCAGGTGTTAGTCCTCTAAAACTACTTTAGTCTACGTGGTACCACAAGTATCAGGAGAAAGAGAACATTTCTCAGAAATGAAGCCATAACATGATTCAAATAAGAATTCTAAGGCTCAGTAGTAAAGCACCATTGTGAGTCTACATGACTGTATTAGGAAATGTATGTAAGGATGGTTTTAATAAGAAACTTACAACCTTTTTTTTTAAAGTTCAGAAATAGGCATTTTTTTTCAAAATTAAAAAATAGCACATATTAATAATAGTCATGGCAAACATCCTCCCAAAAAGCATGCTATAATACTCATTGCTCTTTTATTTCTATTCTTCTTCTGATCTACGATCAAAATTTATTTTTCAAATTTTGTTCAAAAAGTAAATGAAAAACAAACTGTTTCTTGGCTGAGACTCTGAATTCTTGGCAATTAGCATACTAAAAATAAATTCACCTTACATTGATTTACACTCTACTATAATAGGGCTACAGACTATTTTTCTTATATTGTTATTCTCTTTTGAAATGCATCCCTAGTAAGATGTAAAAGCATGTTATTTTATCTTTATTTATATAATTATAGGATGTTTAAAGTTTCTGACCCATAAAGCTGCCTTCCAGAAGTAGAAGTCTGGTCTAGACTGGCTTTCCTCTCAAGTTGATTAAAATGAGGATGAAGAAATATCTTCTTAGAAGACTACACCAAACCAATCCATTTTATCACTAAAAATTCACCTCTTAAAAGTTTTTAATATTTGTGTTAAGACAAGAGTTGCTGGGCCTACTGTTTTTAAATACAAATATCCTTGTAAACGTTAACCTATAAAAGTTAACTTGATACCTTAGAACAGGTTAGAAAAACAAATTATTCCAAGCAAATTATTCTGAAACCTAGCTGAGAGTAAAACCCTTAAGAGTTAGGATATAGAAGAAAAATTCCCATTTCAAGGTGGTGGTGAATAATGGGAACCTAGACACTCATTAAACAATAAGAAGACTCTGTGGGAACCAAAGAACTAAGATCAGAGTGTGATTCTGGCAGTGTGTATGAGTAAATATGGATCCATCTGTAAGATTTCTATTCCTTAGTGAGGGGCTCATCCAGCCACAGTTCCATCCAGTTCTTTGCTAAGATGGAATATTGCCCTCTTCTACTGTCTGCCACCAAAGGTAGGAGAAAATAGGAAGGGGGTAGGCCCTTAGGTGTAAGCTAACCAGATGGCTGCTGATAGGGTGTCATTGAAATATATCTCAACATACTCTGATGAAAATAATATTTTTTCCACTGTTGGAGACGGATGTTGAATTTCCCATTTCTCTTGTTGCAATGTGTAGGGACTTTGGTCTCTCTCTGTTTTCCATGGGGTAAGGAGCAGAAAGAACTGAGCTCACTGTCTCTTCAATAGTAGAAGAGAAGATGATGAAGGTACTGGGCTGGTGAGAATAAGGTAAGAGAGAATTTTCAAGATGAGAAGAGGAAAGATTGAGGGAAAAAAACACCCAAAGGGAAAGGCATAAAAGGAAAAGGAGGGGAAAGGAAGAAAGATATAGGGTGAAGCAAGTACTAATGGCCAGGGAAGACAGTGAAGGTATTCAGGACATTTCACTTATTTTAGAATTTTGCTTACATCAAATCTCTTGATATTTGTTTAATTGACTCTCTGTTTGCACTGAATCAAGTAACATGTATAAAGTAAAGAAACCAAGGAAAGAGACTTAGTAAAACCAACTTGTATTAAGTTAGGGTCCCATTAGGAGACAGAGATGACACCAGTTATTTGGACAGAGAGAATTTAATATAACTAAGTAAGTGAAGTGTTAACTAAGTAAGTAAAGTGTTAACTAAGTAAGTGAAAGAGTAAAAAGAATATTAAGGTGGTGTAGAGGTAACAGCTACAGGAAGAAGCTACCATACTTAGGGCTGAAGGAATAAAGGCAAGAGGTTGGAATTATTAAAATTTAGAAGGCTGGAGGAGAGGCTCTGTGGTGCTGAAATTCAAACTTCTAAGGCAGGGCACTGCTGGGCTGGTGCTGGTGTCTCTCAGTGTCTGGTAAGGTTGGTTCTACAAGTGTTGGATAAACCACAAGATGGATCCACATGCTGCTATCAGAAGGCACTGCTGCTGCCGAGATGAAAAAGTGATACTGCGGTGATGCTTACAAGAATAAGGAGCAGACAGGAAACCCTTAAGAAGTTGATGTGCGCTGACAGCAATAAGATGAAAGAAGAAGCCGCTTCCCTTCTCCATCTAGTACCGCCTACTGGCAGAGCCTAACTGAGAAACAGCTGGTGAAGTAGAAATGTGGTCGCAGAGTCCCTGCCCCAGCATCACAAAACTGAGTATAGAAGAGTGGGCTTGGAGATGAGAGACAATAGCTTAAGAACTGGCACACAACCTTTAAAAGCATTATCTTCCCAATTGTTTTTTATTCCTTAATTTTGAGGAGGTTTTATCAAAATCAGAAAATAAGGAAGGCAAAAACAGTATCCTTACTCCAGTTATAACCCCTTTTAAATAAACCAAATTATGAAAAGCCTGTATTTATTTTTTTAATAAAAACAATTATTTCATTTATAGAAAATTATTATGGGACTCTGCTTTCATTCTAAATTCTCTTTAGTTTATTATTACTCTTATTCAACAAATATTTATTGAATACTGAATGTATCATAAAGTATTCTAGGTGCTTGAAATACACCAAGGAATAAGAGACAATATTCTTGTCCTCATAGAATATGATTCTTTTTAAGAAGTAAGATTATATCAATATTCAGCAAAAATCGATTACAAATCTTTTATGAAGAAGAGAACTGGGGTACAATGTGAGATACTTATATTGACAGTATGGCAAGAGACACATTTAAAGATATTTTGAGATTTTCTAACCACATAGGCCTGTCAATTTTTCCTGCATACTCTCAGATATATTTCCTTCACCTTCTTCCTAGAACTCTAAATAGATTTATAGAGGTACTATATGTTGTCCAAAGTTCTATGAATCATACCATCGAAATAACTCACACCCAACAGCCATAACATAGAAGCCCTAGAACTTTCCTCTTTTAGCATCTACCGCCCCATAAGATATAAGAATAATTTAGTGTGAATAAGACAAGGAGGGAAATGTGGGAAATGTTGACTAATATGCTTCCTTTAAATAAATGTTACTATATGTATCTTTCTACCATGTAGTAACAGTTTATAAACTCAACTGTAGTTTTAGCCATTTAAAAATCATCTCTGTGATGACTCCATGCCAATTAAAAGAATTGCTCTGATTTATGCTGAGATCAGGTAGTGTTTCTTGGAACCAGCATGGTCTCATTAAACTTATCTTCCATATTTATTCTTACAGATATTCAGAGAAATCTCTAAAGGCTTAATATAGCAGACTTGAATTGTGACACCTCTCCCCTGAAAAGAATCCAAAACTCCTTTCTCATTCATCAAGATAGAACCTAAGACACAGGTATTATAACATAGTTTTAATATTTTAAGAGGAGGTATGATCTTCAAAGTCTTAGAAATAGTAGATTCACTGCCACCAGAAATATTCAAACTTAAACACAAACCTTTAACTGTAACTAGCCAAGAGCTTTGCATAGTAGGTGCTCCATTAAGGTTTGCTGAACACATTTTATTTATTTTTAATAATAAATAAACAAAGAAATTCTTCTGTATCTCTCAGCAATTCCTCCATTTAACTGCTCTTATGCCCCAGATGTTCTTATAGTTGTCCAAAGTAATCTCTCACTTTTCTAGGTCTCTCTGCACATAGGTCAGAATTATTTTCTTAATGCTTCCTCCTGTTCTTGTATTGCAAAGATAGATCTGAAATGTCATCCTCTGTTAGGAGATGAGGAAAAAACTACCTATCCTCTTATACCCCCATTCTTTAACCATGTTTCCCAAGAAGGTGAATCTCACCTCTTCATGCTAAGACAGACAACTGAACATGTCATCCAATTTTCTATATGATGAGATGGAATCAGTCTATATACAAAGACACTTCAAAACCTAGCTCAAGCCAGCTCTTCAGATCGCATCTCAACACCTCCTCCATATATCCTCTGAATGCCTACCCAGAGCAACAGAAGTCCAAACTTTACCCACTTCCCTTTGTTTGGCAATGTCATCTCAATACTGGCAATGATTGGGAAGTGTAGATCAGAAAAGAGAATGTTAAAATTGGGTACAGCCATACCTGATGTGCAGTGTCGTAGGAGTGATGAAGGTCACAGCTTTTCTTACTGTAGAAAATTCTATTTCAAGACCATCAATGCTGATTGTGAACTTCACAAGTACTGCCAAGTCCTTTCCCTTTTGGCTATCAGTGACTTTGCTTTCTCCAGCTGCCAGACATAGCCTACTAAATGCAAACAACTTTAAAATAACATTTCTTCCCGGGCACAAAATAACAAAAGCCAGGTTTTCTGAGAGAAGCATAAAGCCTTAATTTGGGCTCTGCCTCTGAACCATTTTAGAATTTCATAAAGTGAAAGAGCATTGGTCAGCCATTGTCTTTTCAAAGCATTTGATCTAATGTTGTTTTGTCCTTGGATTGGGTGGGAAAGTCTTCCCATTATAATACTAATAAGAAAAAAAAGTACTTCCTGAAAATGAAATCCTGTCAAATTTGATGTTTTGTTTTCTAGTCACAAGGGTAGACTGCTTATTCTAGGAGTAGCTGGAACGTGGGGAGCAGAGGAACTTGAAAGAAAAACAGAGTTAGAGTTGTGTTCAGTAGGTAATATTATTAAAAATAAAATCATTTTGTAGCCTGTCATCTTGATGTTATGAAACCCAGTAGCATGTTTTTTTCCCTTTCAAATGAATTTTGTTTTTAATAAGTTTGGCTAAAAGTATAAATGCTTTTGGTGAGGTCAACTTGAACTTGTGGCTTTTCTTAGCCTTTGGGGTCTACACCTCAGAGAGTTTTCTGTTTTTATTGGAAGTTTAGATTTTGTTGACTGAGCTGGGAGTTTCTTTGTGAGAGCACTGAGTCCTTTAATGTTTTCTTTTTTGGTCTCTTTTGCTGTTTAAAAGAATGACTTGAGGATAAATCTGGTGCCTTGGATAGATAAATAAATCTGACAAAATTATAAATGACTCAGTTAACTGGAGCAGGAAGGGGAAAATAATAGTGAATTAGTTTTAAAAGGAAAATACACCCCTCAGTAAAATGCATGAAACCCTAACAAATACAAATGCCACTCAGAAAAAAAAAGTTTAATTTTTAAGGAAAGAAAATAGTCAATTCATCCTAGTGCTAAAAAACAACCAAACCAAAAAAAAAAAGTTGTGATAATATCTTCCCATGTGATATATTATAGTTAACTTTATACCTTATGAAATATTTCAAGTTTTATTTATGTAATAAATCTATTTTAGTATGTTAATACAATAATTGAATTGTATAACTGCTATATTTCATTAGAAATTAGAATTTTTATTAGAAATTTATGATTTTAAGAAGAGTAAGTCACAAAGACCATAATTTGACCATGAAAGAGCTGACTTTACAAATTCAGACTGGCTGAGAAAATCAGACCTTGACTGTGTAAAAATAAGAATGTTTGTCTGATGCATGTAACATATGGGTGCTCATAGAAGAGATGCGTATTTTCAGGGGTGGTTGTATTCATTGGCTGAGAGAAAGTGATGTAGGACATATAATTGCCTGGCTCCCTTTTGTGCCTCCTATTGTGAGTAGAAGAGAATCTTCTAAAAAGATAGACAAAAGTTCTTTACTTCTGTTCAACTCACATAATTTTGCCTCAGGATGATTCATTTTTTTATAAATATTATGAGGCCTGGGGTGTCAGATTAGTCACCATAGTAAGCATAGTAAGCACGACAGCTTGCTCCGTTTACGCACTCTGTATAACAGTCACTATACATAGTATTTATATATTATCCATTTGTAAAGAATATCTGGGTAATATTTAAAGAAAAAGCATTTCCTTAATAACTCAAAAGACATTTAAGTCCTTTAGAGTGTGAGGTAATTTTGAGTTTTAAATACATGAACTACATGTATATGGAAATGTACATGGAATAGGGCTAGATAGATTATTAAAATTTTGAATTAACTCTAAACTTTTAGATATACTTAAGCGAGATCTAAATTGACACAAGTTTTTGATCTTTAAAGTGGGAACAGTATTTACCTCACGAGGACTTTTGGAGATACATTAACATGATAAAGAGCTTAGAATAATACCTGGTAATACGGTAGGTGTTTAGACAGCATGTTACAGAGGAAAACGCATGAGCTTTGTGGGTTGGAGGTTGGGTAGTAGAGAGTTAATCTTACCTTGTTTAGACTATATCTCCAACACCTGCAAACTTGCAATCTTGGCCAAGTTCTTAAAGGTTTAGTCTTTTCATCTGTAAAATACAACAGTACAACAGCTCATAAGATATGTGTGAGGATTATACAAGACCTAGTAGGTCTTGTATAAGCTCTTCTTACCTAGTAGTAAGCTTCTTATAAGCTCTTCTTACCTAGTAGTAAGCTCTTCTCTCATAGCTTAGTCTTGAAACAAGAACTATGGGATCAATTAAAATAAGGATTACACATACACACAAAATGTTGTCTGAGGCCATTCACAGCTCTTCATTTAGCTATTCTATTTACTGTCCTGAGGAAACTTTAATGTAATTACTATGTTGGTTTTGGGCTCTACACATAGCTGTAGGATAAGAGAATAGTCTTTGGTGTCAAGTAGATCTGATTTCAAATCCTCATACTGTCATTCAGTATCTCTCTTCCAGTTTTAAAGATTATCCTTGTAGTTTTGAGAAGCATGCTAAAGTTAAAATTTAAATGATTAACATAGCAAAAGACCTAGCACTCTATTCTAGCAGACCCTGAGAGCTTCCTTCAGAGAAGTAGATAAAATCAAGTTTAAAGCATCAAGAATTCATCAGCCAAGGCAGTCAGTTGTTAGACTTCTAAGACAGCCCCCAATACTCCCTGCTGCCTGGTTGCACCTGCTGTTCTGTAATATCCCCCCACAGTGTGTTGATCTCTTTCTCTCATTCTTCTCATTTGCTGCTGTGATGAGACAAGCTGCCATCTTGTGAGCCCTTACCTTGGTGCAGCCTTGCGAGTCTAGATCCCTGACCCATAGAAACTACGAGATAATCAATAGGCTTGTTTTAAGTCTATTGATTAATAAATTTGCAGATGATTTGCTATGTAGCAAGATACAAATAACACAGATGAGTAGGACAAGATGACTAAAATTAGGCTGGGATTCATAGACTAAAACTGAAAAAGTGAATTATTTATGTTTTGTTTTCAAATACAAATCAAACATAAACCTTTGACACTGCCATGAAAGTTTTTAGACCATCACAACTACTTTAGTGCCTTTGCCTAATTTTTTTGAGTCCTTACTTTAACAGTTATTTGTTCCCAAAAGTTTTACTTAATTTGGAAATTCTTAAATGTCTCTCTAAGTTGAAAATGAGAAGCCAATAGAGACAAGTCACACTGAAGAGCCTTCATTCCCCATATAGTATCTGTACCATCAGCAACAGCTGCAATACAGAGAGTCTAATAGCATAAGGAGCCATTAAGACAGGCAGATATATTGTACTTTAATTAGGAAAAAGTTCATCTTTTTTTTTCGGTACGTGGGCCTCTCACTGTTGTGGCCTCTCCCGCTGCGGAGCACAGGCTCAGGACGCGCAGGCTCAGTGGCCATGGCTCACGGGCCCAGCCGCTCCACGGCACGTGGGATCTTCCCGGACCGGGGCACGAACCCGTGTCCCCTGCATCGGCAGGCAGACTCTCAACCACTGTGCCACCAGGGAAGCCCTCATCTTTTTTATATAGCTCAAAAATCTCATAAAAGACAAATAGAAGTAAATCTAATGCTGAAATTATCATCCTAAAATTGACAAAAATTGTTTTAAGAGATTTTTCATAACCCCTTTCCCCAGTGTAGAGAGTTTTACTCATTCATACTGAGAAAAACTAAACCAAGTCAGATTGCTCAGTGTTGTGTATTACAATGAAATTGCCAAGCCCTTCGCTTTCACTGGATTGGCACTGGCAGTACTCTTTGCTCCCAATGATCCAAAAAGCTTCCTGTCTTGCAAACCACGAAGTCTGAACAAATGCCATTTTGCCTCGGAGAGCTTCAGAGTCAACATCTCAGAGAGCAGATTAATTACCCTGTGGGGCTCCCAGCCTCTCCTTGGCCAGGTCTCGAGTCAACCAGAGCAGAGCAGCCCTCATTTAGATCATCAGGCTTCGGAAGTGGATCTTTGAAACTTGCTTGGGTTTGCACTCCAGTTTGTAGTACTCATGCTATATATAATTAAATGAACATATTTTAAAATTGTATGTCTAAATTTATTTATTTATATACATACATTTTTTTCCACTCTGATATGTTTTCAAAGAATTAATGGCACCCAATGTCCTAGCAAGAGCAAGAATATTCCAGAGCCAGAATCAAGTCATGAGAAATTGTTCTCCTCTAGCAAATATATTAACAGAGAGTCACTTCAAAGGGATATATCTACCCAGACTTAGAGCTCTACTCTATGTCATACTGAAGTTTCTGTCTGAAAAATGTAAAAGTCAGTCATTCATTTTTTTTAGGTATTCTAAGTTGACCAGAGCACTGCACTAATTGACAGCAAAACGCTGGACTTAATATCTCTGAGGGCTCCTGGATTCCTTCTGTTCTGTGGCCACAGACTGAATCCCTAACTATAGCCAGATGTTTTATCAATGAGCGAGATCACAAATCTATTACCAATACTACAAAAACAATCTCAGTGTCTGATATATTTCAATACTAATGATAGTTCATAAATAGCATCTTCAAATGCAAAAAGAAAATTTCTTTACAGATCTATTGACTGGTTTCATTTAATTTTTCATGGTACTGATTAGTTTACAGATTTAAATGAGGACTTCTTTTGGTCTCATGTTGACATGCCCCATTTCCCCAACAGCCCAAAAAGTCTAGCTCACATAAACGAGAAATAATCCCTAGCTTTATATAAATTATTATATAGTTATGCATTCATGAGAATACAGCAAAAATATAATTTCAGTCTGGTAAAAACCAATTTAATTTTTATTTACTTCTGTAATATTTTACAGGTATTTCCATTCTTCCACTTATTATATTGAAAATATTAAAACTGATATTAACTACATTCCCAGTTAGCCTTTATCACACTTCTATGTTTCACTCAGAATATGTCAAGGAAGCAAATATTTTGGGGGAGTTAATGTAATGATATTTGAAAATTATCTTCTTTACATAAGAATAAAGTATAATTTATTGAATTTCAACTAGTAGAGCCAAATTTTGATACTGTAATGGAAGAGTAAAAGAAGTTTGGGTAAACTAGAAGCTTCAGAAAAGTAGCTTTATAAATAACTCAATTTCGTTTCTTTTTATGGCTGAGTAATATTCCACTGTATACATGTACCACATCTTCTTTATCCATTCATCTGTCAACAGACACTTCGGTTGCTTCCATGTCCTGGCTGTACATATAGCTGGTTCATTTTGTTGTGTAGCAGAGGCTAGCACAACATTGTAAAGCAATTATACTCCAATAAAGATGTTTTTAAAAAGTAGCTTTATAATTTATTTTAATATCTGCAATAACTTGAAGTACAGTAATCCACAATATTTATCTCCAAAATCACAATGATTCATCATGAAGAAAAAACTGAGGGGAAAAAATTTTTATTGGTGCCAAAATAAATGTTTTCTATGTTTTATTCTTATATCAAGAGTCTTAATAATGTTTGCACCATCTACTTCTGAGATTTTATACCAAGAAATATAACCTAAAGTGAGAAGGAAACTAGCCAGATTTAGTTGATGGAAAATTATTTATAATAGAAAAAAACAAAATTAACGAAATGTTTAATAATTGGTAGATAGCTAAATAAATTGAGATAATATGCAATTAATTTTCTTCCCACAGATATTTACTTATTTCCCCTTATATGCCAGGTATCATGCTTGTCCCTGGGTATACAGCTGTGAACATGGAAGGCTACGATCCTAATACCATAAAGTTTATTTTATTAAAAATGATGTTTATGAAACTTTGTACCAAGGTGAAACGTGTAGAATGGTTAGTAAAAAATTTATGTAACATAAAAAATTGTTTATGTAATATGATCATAGCTATGAACAAATTAGGTATAGAAAAACATTAAAGAATATAACTGAAATGCTCATTGTACATTTCTTTGTGTAAATGGATTTTGAGTGTCTTCATTTATGTTAATATCAGTTAATAATAATATCCTAACATTCTTGTAATAAATTATCGTGTTTATATCAAAAAAGACTGTGTCTTTTTTGTCATAACAAAGTCATAACAAAGTTTCTTGGAAAACTTCAAAACTGAATTCAAGGCAATTGAATAGATCTCTAAAAGTTAAAAACAAGATACAGAGGGTAGAAAAACATGCAAAATTTTTTTCATTTTGTTATTTGTTCAGTTTCATTGGGGTACATTTAATATTTAAAATTGCACATATTCAGTTCATACATTTTGATGAGTTTGGACATATGCATATACCCATGGTACCATCATCACAATCAAGGTAATAAACATATTATTACATATTAAGTGGTAAGAACACAACATGAGAGCTACCCCCCTAACAAGACTTCACATGCACAATACCATATTGTTAACTACAGGCACTTTCCATCACTCTACTTTTCTGTATTTGCTGAATTCTTTTTTTTAATATAAATTTATTTTATTCATTCACTTATTCATTCATTCATTCATTCATTCATTCATTTTTGGCTGTGTTGGGTCTTCATTGTTGCCTGCAGGCTTTTTCTCTAGTTGCGGCGCACAGAGGCTACCCTTCATTGCGGTGCATGGGCTTCTCATTGAGGTGGCTTCTCTTTGTTGCAGAGCATGGGCTCTAGGTGCGCGAGCTTCAGTAGTTGTGGCATATGAGCTCCGTAGTTGTGGCTCATGGGCTTAGTAGTTGTGGCACACAAGCTTAGTTGCTCCACGGCATGTGGGATCTTCCCAGACCAGGGCTTGAACCCACGTCCCCTGCATTGGCAGGTGGATTCTTAACCACTGAGCCACCAGGGAAGTCCCTGTATTTGCTGAATTCTATATAATGAACATATTTTACATATGGAAAATAGCATAACCTTATTTCTAAAACAAAAATAATAACTGAGCTTGAGGAATAACTGTTCGCTTCACTCTCATCTTCCTATTGAAATATTGATGAAATCCTGAGATGTTGGAAGAGTTTCACAGCACAGTAAGCTCTGAGCAATGATTCGTTAGTTTATTTGCATCACACATCCACCCCAGCCTCACTTCCACTAACTGAAAGTCTTTGAGGCAGAACTGCGGGGTCTCCACCTACTCTGAACTGTCTCCATCTACCTCAGAAACATAAGGCTTCTGCAAGAAAAGAGGAGAGAAAACATCCTCTCTATAATTTTCTGAGGTTCCGGAGCGATCTCAGCCTCCATTTTTAGTATTTATTTTTCCATATCTACTTCTGAAGACAAAACTTGACATGTGATATAGGATTGAATCCTGGGAGAGAAATTCAGTCCTCTGAAGGGACAAACACGGCAGACTGTAAGATTGGACACTGTGGACCTCTAGTTCTACAGTCTCTCACCCGCAGAGGACAGAGAGGAGTACAGGGAGTATTAATGTGTTCAGGAGGAGATCATCCTGAGCATCACCTCAGGAGTCTTCTCAGCCTAGGAGAGCCATGCCAGACAAATAAGGCCTGAGCACTGAAAACCAGGCTTGACATATGCATGGTAAGCACTTCTCCAAGTTCAAATCAGAGAAAGAGTCTATTAATCAAGCACGAAGACTGTAAAGTATACCAAAAGAGCCATTTTTTTCCTCATTCAAATATGAAAAAATAGCAAAAGAACAACTAAAAAACTACCACACTTATACACACACACAGAACTAAAGAAAAGATTCTAAACATAGAATAACGTGGAAAGTAGTGACTATTCAGAAAAGAATCATGTTTGGGCAGAGTTTAACAACAGAAAACAAAGCTAAATTGTAGAAAGCATCTTTTTTGTGTTGCTGGTAACATTCAAGAAAACAAGATCACTATAAAGGAAGAGATGAAAAATCTGATCAAATGAAAATAATTCATTTTGAAAAGGCATCTAAATGTAACAGAGTTAAAGTCAATTAGAAGTGTAAAGTTTAAGACAATTAAAATCTGCATTATAAGATATAAAGAGTAAAATTAAAACTGCAGAAAATTGAATAAGGATTTGAAAGTTAAAGATAAGCAGTTCCTCAAAAATGAAAGAGACAATGGCAAAGAGATGAAACAGAGAGATGGGGACAGAAAGAGAGAGAGAGAAAGGCAGAAGGGGAGGGAGGGGGAAGAGAGAAAGAAAGAGTGTGAGAGAGAGAGAGAAAGAGAGAGGGAGAGAGGGAGAGCAAGAAAACAGATGCTTAACCTGGAAAAATTAGTAACCCTGATAAGGTCATAACAAATGGAATACAAGTCTTATTCTTTGAATAAAAAGTAGAAAAGCTTTCCTGAGTCTATAGTTGATAATACAGACTAGAAATATATAGTTTATAGATAATGTATGTTAAGATTATTATATAGGGGCTTCCCTGGTGGCGCAGTGGTTAAGAGTCCGCCTGCTGATGCAGGGGACACGGGTTCGTGCCCCGGTCCAGGAAGATCCCACATGCCGCGGAGCGGCTGGGCCCGTGAGCCATGGCCGCTGAGCCTGCGCATCTGGAGCCTGGGCTCCGCAACGGGAGAGGCCACAACAGTGAGAGGCCCGCGTGCCGCAAAAAAAAAAATATATATATATAAATATTATATAATATTATATATAATACATTATCTATAACAATATTATATATATATAGTTGATATTTTGCCTACTGAATTCCAGGCAAAATTATTTGTTTCATTTAATCATGTTTAACCTTTAATCTATGTGGAAAACTATGTGGATATATTTTAGGAGTTTGGGATCTGTTTTTCCCCCAAACAAGTAATCAATTTCCCTTTCTACTATTTCTTGAATAGTCCATTCTTTCTCCAATAATTGTAACAAAAACAACATTAGGACCTTTCCAAACCTGGCCCATAGTAGGTAATAAATATTTGTTGAATTAGTGAATAGTAACAATAGCTCAATTTATTGAACACCTTTTTTGCTCAGGTATGTGTCATACAATAATTTTACAAAAGTTAATTTATACAAAAGCTTATTTAATCTTTCTAACAATACTGTAAAGTAAGACTTTTATTTCCATTTTATAAATGAGGACAAATTATTTTCCAGAGTCTATTGTGCATCTGATGGGTGGAGCAAGGAATTTTAACCTATGAAGTCAGACTCTAGAAACAGCTCTCTTAAAACTATGCAATACAGCTCCCCAGAAATATGAAGTCCCACATGTTTTAATTCATTTAGTTCATACATACATGTGAACATATAATCTATTTCTATGCCTATACCACTGTAGCTTTTTGGTGTTCTGATACCTGCCAGACCAAGGCTCCCTTTATTGTTATTTTTGTTTCAAAATTCTCTTGGCTATTCTTACACATTTTCTTTTCCAGGTAAATTTTAAGATTAGCTTGTTGGATTTTAAATTTTTAAAGATCCTATTGTGATTTTAATAGGTATTTAACATGTATTACATGGGATTAGGATTGAACTAATAGATTAAGGTCAGGAGAAGTAATAACTCTCCAGTATTGAGCATTCCCTTGCTATATCATGGTGCGCCTTGCCCTTCATGTCTTCTCTATGCTTCAGAGGAGTTTTGTAGCTTTTATCACCTTCTAGGTTTGCACAGTTCTTTTTCAATTTATCCCTAGATACTTTGTGTTTTATAGCATATGGCTACTTTTTTCTAGTTGGTTATTTCAGAAATGTAAGAAAAACTCCAATTTTTGAAAGGTGATCACCTTATTGAGCCCTCTTTTATAATATTGTTTAGTTGATTCCTGAATAATCCAATTGGATGCTCTTTTTTTCTACAGAAGATACAGTTTAAAATCTTACATACCTCCAAATTAGTTTTTCTTTCTTACTTCATTGCCTAAGATATCAAGTGTTAAAAAATAAAGGTCTTCATTAGTTTTAATTTCCTTGTTTGTAATATTGTTATTTTAATAATAATGATAATAATATCTACCACAGAGTGATAGTGAGAGGAGTAAATTAGACAACACAGGAGAAAATTCTTAGAGCAGTAACACACCAGCACAGTTTGCCCTCTCACCGCAATCATCACCTTTACTATCATTTTTTAAATTTAATTAGAAATCTTTCTAATTTTCACCATATTAGTGAGAACTCTTCTAACAGATATTCTTTCTCAAGTTAAGGGAATTTTCTTCTGTTCCTTTCTCAGGAATAACCTGTTCAGAGTCTGTCAAGTTGGTCATGTGCTTTTTCTTGTATAATCTGTTAAGGTGGCCAACTCTATTTTAGATTTCCTAAGCTTAAATTATCCCTGTTGAATTCTACTTCATCATTATGTATACACTGCTGGGTTTAGGTTGGTCAGTTTTACTATTTTAACACTTTTCACTCTATGCATAAGTGAGATAGGTCTTTTTTTTTTCTACAGTCCTTGTCTAATTTTAGTATCATAATAGTTTTGTCTTATAGAATGAGTTGCAAAACCTTCAGTCTGTATCCAAGAGCTATAGGGTTGACAGGATAGAAAGGGCTTTGGTAAGTCTTATAGAATGTGGCTGGTACTTATTCAAGGGCAGATTTCTGAATAGCTTTTTAATTTCTTTTATGATTATTGATCTAATCAGGATTTCTGTGTTACTTGGAGTCTCTTGGTAATTTGTATTTTCCTGGAAAATGGATTTTCTTTAAAAATCTATTCTATATCTATCGTGCTACTCTGTTCTTTGTTATAATATTCTTTTTAAAGTCAGTTTTTCTTAATCAAATTTACTAAAAGTTTGGTCTATTGTTCTTTTTGAAAAAGCAGCTTTTAGTCTTATTAATCAAGTCTACTTCCTCATATCTAGTGGTTTGTGTTCTATTTCATTAATTTCTGCTTCTATCTTCATTAATTTCTTCCTACTACTTACATTTTATTTACATTTTTACCTTTTCTAGCTCCTTGTGTTTAAAACTTGATTCATTAAGTTTTCATCTTTCTTGTTTCCTATTTCTACTTCATCATTATAATAAATGAATTTAAAGTTGTTATTTTCTTCTCTTAGCAATCATTTTGGCCAAATTACAGGTTTTTTTCTTTTTTTTCTTTCTTTCTTTTTTTTTCTATTTTTAATGCTCTCATCATGCTTCACTTCAAAATAATTTGAATTTTTATTTTCTCTTTAACCCAAGAATTATTTATGGGGTGTTTTACAATTTTAAGTGGATTGATATTTTTCATTTCTCTTTGTTCCTAGTTCTTAATTTTATTGCACTGTGGCCAGACATCGTCCTCAGTATGATTCTTGTTTTGGATAATTTATGGAACATTTCCTTGTGGCCTAACATAATGGTTAAGAATGCAGGCTTGTGTTTAGAATGGTGCCTCACACACAGTAAATACCATGAACTCAAGGTCAAATATTATGTATTTTGCACACACATTTGAATGTGTGTACATGATTTATTTATGTATATTTATTTGTATTGATTTTGTTAAATTCTAAATCCTTATATTTGTGAACTTGATCTTCTGAATACTCAGAGATCCACGCTCTTTGAAATTCTACATTTCTCCTTGCATTCTAACATTTTTCTTTGTACATTGAATGCTATATTATTTTCTGCACAGAAATGTATTATTTTATCTGATATCTCTCTGGTATATTTTTATTATTTCATAATATATCTACTTTCTTTTTATTAGCATTCTCCCATTTATTTTCAAACTTTCTATGTCATTTAATTTTTTTTTTTTTCAAGCAAACTTTTAATTGAAATGTAATGTCTTTTCTTTTTGGTGTATCTCTTCCAAATTGTATATATGTGTGTATGTATGTGTATTCTCTTTTACCCAGAGCAAATATGTATTAAACATTAAAATTAATCTATTTACAATTACTTTGATTATTGATGTTAAATTTATTTTTGATATCATATTACTCTTTAAATTTTTCACACCTTCTTGCTATTTCTCTTTTATTGCCTTAATAGCAGTTTTCTATATAATTCAAGAACGATTATTGAATCCACATTTATTCCTTCAGTAGCTTGGATATTTTATACACTGTCAACATTCATTATGGCTCTCTACCTATCCTTTCTAAAAGAACCCTGCTTCAATTTAAGTATCCATTTTCTTTTGCACAACCATGTGTGTCAGGGCAGGCACTTCCCATAGGGAATTATTTATTAATTGCTCAAGTCAGTTGTGGAAGTCTCACTTCTATTAACTCTGAATGGTTTAATCATGGTCATATGATATAATTTCTATGTAATGAGACTGCATTTACTTGGGGGTTATTGGGAAATATTTTCTGGATTGATTAAAAAATTAAAAAACACACATAAGGACACACAGACTCTCTTCTTCCACTGTGTGTTGTCCTAAATAGATGTGATAATCCAGAAAAACTGATGCCATCTTCCAGCTATCTTCTTAACTGAAGATAAGCCCCTCTCTGAGAAAAGAAGAATGGAAAACAGAAAGAAGCTCAGCCTATAGGTTATGTTTAAGTCACCAAACGAACAAATCAAGGAACTGCTGTACCTTGGAACTTCTCTATAGAGAAGGAGGAGAACTGATTGCCACTAAGGTTTAAGCTACCTTGAGTTATATTTTCTGTTATTGCAGTTGAATCATCCTAACTCTTGCAATGTTTAAAGTCAAATTTTTCTATCAATATCTAGATTGAAAATCTAATTAGTCTCTATAGCTTCTTACTGGATTAAACACTACTAAACAAAATTTCACTTCCCATAAACCTTGCCCCCCTTATATCCCAACTTTATCTACTTATATATAAATTTAGTTCCATATTCTTTTAAATTACTATATTATTCTGCACTTTCAATTCATAGTAACTATCTTAAGCCTTCAGGCATCTTCCATTATTTATTTATACTTAGAAATACGTTTTATTCATTTCTTTGCTTACCTCTTTTCTTGAATTCTCCATATTTTTCTTTTGCAGTTTTATTTTTATTGATGTAAGAACATCACTGAGTAATTCTTTTAGATCGCTGTTGAGTTCTATTTTGGTCAGACATAAAACTCTAGTTTTATAAAATACCTTCCTTCATAACTTTAAAAACATTCTCTATTGTCTTTTTGCATCCTATGCAAAGAAAATATGTTAATAGCTTTTCTCTGATTCTTTATGAATTGCCTTTTTACCTCTGAAAAATTTTGTATGCCTTTCTTTTTATCCTTAAGTAAATTTGCTTACGATATTTATTGATGTGGGTTTTCTTAGTTTGCTTTGTTTTCTTTGTTTTTTAGTTCTTGTTATCATTTCAGCTTTTATTTTAATCCTGCTGTGCACTCTAAAAACAAAGATGCCTTTCTTTAAGTCAGAAAGAGTTTTCTTCTAATATTTCCTTGGTCATTCCTTTCTTTCCATTCTCTTAGGTTTTTCCTGTTAAAAAGCTGTTGGAACCACTGGCTCTAATTCTTTCTCATTTTCCATATATTTGTCATTTTGCACTTTGTCCAATCTTATTCTGTACATGTCTTACCTCAATCTTGCAGTTCTCTCTTTAGCCATGTATTATACATTTTGATACTCAGCCCCAAAATAGGGTATTCTAGCAAAAATATTTCTAATTTAGAAGAACTCAGTTTCCTTTTCACAGCAGTCTTCTTTTTGTAATAAATGCAACAGCATGTTAAATCTCTAGCTAACATTAATACGATTATTTCAAAGTTTGATTTTATTCCCTCTATTAATGCTCATCATGGGGGGTTCATTCTATTTGTTAAGTGTGTTTCTAATATGTTACTTTTCTTCAATCGTTTAATGTTCATTGCATCAGTTTAATGTTCATTGCATCCCACATGCTCCGCGGCATGTGGGATCTTCCCAGACCGGGGCACGAACCCGTGTCCCCTGAATCGGCAGGAGGACTCTATACATGAGATTTTATATGCGAGATGTGTACATTAGATTTTATGTATGAAATCTGTATGTGAAGCAGTGGATAATACTGCTTCTTGAACACTTAAGTATCAGTGCTAAGGATAAGAACTGAAACAGTTCTGTTCTGACTACGCATTGGTTTCCAATTCCAAACTTACAAGTATTTAAGGCTTTGTATTCTAATACCAAATCTGTCAGTTTATTGCTTTTCAACTCCAAGTTCACCCTTCATTGTCTGTTCTTAGAAAATTGTAATGGGTCCTTTAGCTATCCTTTTCTTTGTCAATTAGCATGAAACTAAACTTTGCTAGTAGAGAGCACTAGAGAAACATTGCGGGAAGGGGTTTTCTTTACTGGTTTTGCTGGTCTTATTCAGCCCAGCTTTTGCAGCTTGGGAGGCTTCTGCAGCACCCAATTCTTGTAATACATGGTGGCCAGAAAACCAGTGGCCAGCCCTTCCCCTGGTATACTACTTGGGTGGTTTTGTATGTGCCTCGAGAGAGACACTACCCCAGGGAACAGCTTTCCCCATCACCTAAGAGGGTAGATTTCCACAAGTTCCACCAGTGTGACCCCAAAGTTATTTCTCTGTCATTCAGTGATTCATGGCCTTAACCTCTCCAAGAAGGTTTGAATCTCAGCCCCCAAAGGGACAGGGGGAATGTGTGTATGGAACTATTGCTGAGCTAGTGACTGCTCCTTATATCTACTATTCCTATATTCTTTATAATTCTTGTTAAGTCTTACTAACCAATCTCTTGTTACTCATCCTCTGTAATAATTAATAATTCTTTAAATTAAACCTTCCCTTTCAATTTACTGTGTAGTTTCTCTCTTTTGATCAGACCCTGACTGATGCAAAATTTAGTCTATATACTCTCCTCTCTTTCCAGACCTATCAATTTATCTCCTCTCTATCATAAACAGCATCATTCTAGTAACTAATAAATTATGCCATTATTATTCCAAACTAAACGCATCTATTTAGATCTTGGTCCCCACACACTGCCTATAATTTTACTCCCCTTTCTTTTACAATCTATGAATATGTCACATCAAATACTGTCACTTATTAACAATAAAAATTTGATAACACTATATAATCCATGAGTAAACTCTAATCCCAAATACTAGTTAAATACTAATTAGAATATTTACAATAGGGGGCTTCCCTGGTGGCACAGTGGTTAAGAATCCACCTGCCAATGCAGGGGACATGGGTTAGAGCCCTCGTCTGGGAAGATCCCACATGCCACAGAGCAACTAAGCCCGTGCACCACAACTACTGAGCCTGCACTCCAGAGCCCGTGAGTTACAACTACTGAAGCCCGCGTGCCTAGAGCCCCTGCTCCACAACAAGAGAAGCCATTGCAATGAGAAGCCCACACACCGCAACGGAGAGTAGCCCCCACTCGCCACAACTAGAGGAAGCCTGTGTGTAGCAATGAAGAACCAACACAGCCAAAAATAAATAAAATAAATAAATTTATTTTAAAAAGTATTTACAATAAAAATAAGATACTACCTATTAAATTTTGAGACTGAATCTACATTTAAAATAATTATATTACATTACTTTAAACGTTTTCATTTTTAAGTTCTAAGAGTAAAAAATGAATAAACTTTTAATATTCAAAATTCAACTTTTTATTTTAATAGAGTCAGGAAGAATACCATGGTGATGATAAAAAAATTTTTAATACTAATGGAAACAGAAAAAGAACTGACATATCTGTAAGTTGTTTCTTTGGGAAAAAGACATAAAATACATACTTCAAAGTAGGTAAATAAAGAAAAAAAAGTAATATAAATATGTAACAAAAGATAATAGGAAAGAAGAAAGAATGGAAAGAAGGAAGGAAGGAAGGAAAGAAGAAAGAAAGGGAGAGAGGGAGGGAGGACCAAATAATAGAAGTGAATGCAATGAAAAATATGGAGACAATTTTTATAAATAAAATTCAACATTTATCACTGAATAAAACTCTTAGAAAATCAGAAATAGTATATTCCCTTAGCATGATTAAGAACACAAACTTAGGAGGAGCTTCAAGATGGCGGAAGAGTAAGACGCGGAGATCACTCTTCCTCCCCACAAATACATCAGAAATACATCTACACGTGGAACTGCTCCTATAGAACACCTACTGAACACTGGCAGAAGACCTCAGACCTCCTAAAAGGCAAGAACCCCCCCACGTACCTGGGTAGGGCAAAAGAAAAAAGAATAAACAGAGACAAAAGGATAGGGATGGGACCTGCACCAGTGGGAGGGAGCTGTGAAGGAGGAAAGATTTCCACACACTAGGAAGCCCCTTCACGGGCGGAGACTGCAGGTGGCAGAGGGGGAAAGCTTCAGAGCCACGGAGAAGAGCGCAGCAACAGGGGTGCGGAGGGCAAAGCAGAGAGATTCCCGAACAGAGGATCGGTGCCAACCAGCACTCACCAGCCCGAGAGACTTGTCTGCTCACCCGCCAGGGCGGGCGGGGGCTGGGAGCTGAGGCTCGAGCTTCGGTTGGGTCCCAGGGAGAGGACTGGGGATGGCGGCATGAACACAGCCTGAAGGGGCTAGTACGCCACAGCTAGCGGGGAGGGAGTCCGGGAAAAAGTCTGGACCTGCCGAAGAGGCAAGAGACTTTTTCTTGCCTCTTTGTTTCCTGTTGCGTGAGGAAAGGGGATTAAGAGCGCCACTTAAAGGAGCTCCAGAGACAGGCACGAGCCGTGGCTATCAGCACAGACCCCAAAGACGGGCATGGGACCCAAAGGCTGCTGCTACAGCCATCAAGAAGGCTGTGTGCAAGCACTGGTCACTATCCACACCTCCCCTCCCGGGAGCCTGTGCAGCCCGCCATTGCCAGGGTCCTGTGATCCAGGGACAACTTCCCCAGGAGAATGCATGGTGCGCCTCAGGCTGGTGCAACGTCACGGTAGCCTCTGCCACTGCAGGCTCGCCCTGCATATGTACCTCTGCCTCCCCCTGGCCTGAGTGAGCCAGAGCCCCCGAATCAGCTGCTCCTTTAACCCCGTCCTGTCTGAGTGACGAAGAGACGCCCTCAAGTGACCTATACGCAGAGGCGGGTCCAAATCCAAAGCTGAACCCCGGGAGCTGGATGAACAAAGAAGAGAAAGGGAAATCTCTCCCAGCAGCTTCAGGAGCAGCAGATTAAATCTCCACAATCAACTTGATGTACCCTGCA
The DNA here is from genome assembly GCF_059928025.1 of Delphinapterus leucas. Lineage (NCBI taxonomy): Eukaryota > Metazoa > Chordata > Mammalia > Artiodactyla > Monodontidae > Delphinapterus > Delphinapterus leucas. The sequence continues at coordinate 36,663,838 of NC_143136.1, read as the reverse complement.
TCTGTGGAATACCTGAAGAGAAAACGAATCATCCGAAATTGAGGAGGTGGACTTTGGGAACAACGAAAAAATCCTCAACAAAATACTAGCACACAGAATCCAACAGCACATTAAAAGGATCATACAACATGATCAAGCGGGTTTTATCCCAGGAATGCAAGGATTCTTCAATATATGCAAATCAATGTGATACACCATATTAACAAATTGAAGGAGAAAAACCACATGATCATCTAAATAGATGCAGAAAAAAGCTTTTGACAAAATACAACACCTATTTATGATAAAAAAAAAAATCCCGAAAGTAGGCATAGAGGGAACTTACCTCAACATAATAAAGGCCATATATGACAAACCCACAGCCAACATCGTGCTCAATGGTGAAAAACTGAAAGCATTTCCACTAAGACCAGGAGCAAGACAAGGTTGCCCACTCTCACCACTATTATTCAACATCGTTTTGGAAGTTTTAGCCAGAGCAATCAGAGAAGAAAAATAAATAAAAGGAATCCAAATCGGAAAAGAAGAAAAACTGTCACTGTTTGCAGATGACATGATACTATACACAGAGAATCCTAAAGATGCCACCAGAAAACTACTAGAGCTAATTAATGAATTTGGTAAAGTAGCAGGATAAAAAATTAGTGCACAGAAATCTCTTGCATTCCTATACACCAATGATGAAAAATCTGAAAGAGAAATTAAGGAAACACTCCCATTTATCATTGCAAAAAATAAAATAAAATACCTAGGAATAAGCCTACCTAAGGAGACAAAAGACCTGCATGCATATAAATATAAGACACTGGAGAAAGAAATTAAAGATGATACAAAAAGATAGAGAGATATACCATGTTCTTGGATTGGAAGAATCAACATTGTAAAAATGACTCTACTACCCAAAGCAATCTACAGATTCAATACAATCCCTATCAAACTACCAGTGGCATTTTCCACAGAACTAGAACAAAAAATTTCACAATTTGTATAGAAACACAAAAGACTCCGAAGAGCCAAAGCAATCTTGAGAAAGAAAAATGGAGCTGGAGGAATCATGCTCCCTGACTTCAGACTATACTACAGAGCTACAGTAATCAAGACAGTATGGTATTGGCACAAAAACAGAAATATAGATCAATGGAACAGGATAGAAAGCCCAGAGATAAACCCACACACATATGGTCACCTTATCTTTGATAAAGGACGCAAGAATATACAGTGGAGAAAAGACAGCCTCTTCAATAAGTGGTGCTGGGAAAACTGTACAGCTGCATGTAAAAGAATGAAATTAGAACACTCTCTAATACCAGACACAAAAATAAACTCACAATGGATTAAAGACCTAAATGTAAGGCCAGACACCATCAAACTCTTAGAGGAACACATAGGCAGAACACTCTATGACATAAATAATAGCAAGATCCTTTTTGACCCACCTCCTAGAGAAATGGAAATAAAAACAAAAATAAACAAATGGGACCTAATGAAACTTCAAAGCTTTTGCACAGCAAAGGAAACCATAAATAAGACCAAAACACAACCCTCAGAATGGGAGAAAATATTTGCAAAGGAAGCAACTGACAAAGGATTAATCTCCAAAACATACAAGCAACTCATGCAGCTCAATATCTAAAAAACAAACAACCCAATCCAAAAATGGGCAGAAGACCTAAATAGACATTTCTCCAAAGAAGATATACAGATTGCCAACAAATACATGAAAGAATGCTCAACATCAGTAATCATTAGAGAAATGCAAATAAAAACTACAATGAGATATCATCTCACACTGGTCAGAATGGCCATCTCCAAAAAATCTACAAAGAATAAATGCTGGGAGGGTGTGGAGAAAAGGGAATCCTCTTGCACTGTTGGTGGGAATGTAAATTGATACAGCCACTATGGAGAACAGTATGGCGGTTCCTTAAAAAACTAAAAATAGAACTACCATATGACCCAGCAATCCCACTACTGGGCATATACCCTGAGAAGACCATAATTCAAAAAGAGTCATGTACTACAATGTTCATTGCAGCTCTCTTTACAATAGCCAGGACACGGAACAACCTAAGTGTCCATCAACAGATAAATGGATAAAGAAGATGTGGCACATATATACAATGGAATATTACTCAGCCATAAAAAGGAATGAAATTGAGTTATTTGTAGTGAGGTGGATGGACCTAGAGACTGTCATACAGCATGAAGTAAGTCAAAAAGAGAAAAACAAATATCGTATGCTAACACATATATATGGAATCTAAAAAAAAAAAAAAAAAAAAAGAAAAAACAAAATGGTTAGAAGAACCTAGGGGAAAGACGGGAATAAAGATGCAGACCTACTAGAGAATGGACTTGAGGATACAGGGAGGGGGAAGGGTAAGCTGGGACAAGGTGAGAGAGTGGCATGGACATATATACAGTACCAAACATAAAATAGATAGTTAGTGGGAAGCAAACGCTTAGCACAGGGAGATGAGCTCGGTGCTTTGTCACCACCTAGAGTGGTGGGATAGAGAGGGTGGGAGGGAGGGAGACGCAAGAGGGAAGATATATGGGTACATATGTGTATGTATAACTGATTCACTTTGTTGTAAAGCAGAAACTGACACACCATTGTAAAGCAATTATACTCTAATAAAGATGTTTAAAAAAATTATAAATAAAAATATATCTGATGTTAAAGAACATAAAAAAAGTGAACAGAAGCTTTGAACAAAAAAAGAATACTATCTTAGGTCATTAGTTAACATTATGTTTGAATATAAAATAATATAAAAATTATCTTAGAGTCATAAAACATTATAGGTTTAAAAAGGAAAAGTTTACAAAGGAAAAAAACATAGTATGGTCTCGGTATTTTTATATATATTTATATATTTACACACCACGCATGTATGTATGTATATATTACATCAAATTATTAACAACAAATTAAATCTATAACTAGCTGTTATTTTTCACTTAATAGATTTGGAAAGATGATTAAAGTCCTAATGACTATTAATACCAGGGATGGTGTGATGGGACTGGCACTCTTACACAATGCTCAGAATGTAAAAAGAGTCTCTTTTTTGGAACATAATAAAGTAATAAGTATTTGGGATCCTGCAAAGGTGATATATTTTGATCAAAAATCCCACACTAGAAATTTAGCATAAGGAAATTAGAAAGATGTCAATTAATCATATATAAAGATATTTATTGCAACATTGTATAAAACCTTATGCCATAGAAAAATGCTCAACAACAGCAGAATGTTTAATCATACTATAGCCATGCTATAGAAACATATGATAGTGCTCTAAATCATTTATAAAAGAATAATTAATGATGTGGAAAAGTACTCATGATATAATTTTAAGTGATAAAAAGGTACTAAATTACATCCACAATATGACTCACTTTTATAGATGGGATGAGGGAAAGAAGGAAGAAAGAAAGATAGGAGAGGCACAGAGCAGAAATGAGGGAGGAAGGGAGGGAAAAAGTAAAAACTAGAAAAATACATTGAAGTGTTTTTTTGATTATATAAAACTAAATAATTAAGGACAATTTTTAATCATCCTTATTTCTACAATCATTAGCTCTCTGTTTGACAAGGAGGGAAAATAATTAACATTTTTATGTTAAATCTATAGTTTCTAAAATAGGGTTATCACGTTTTAGGTAGACTCAAAAGTTAAAAGTTTAGTTAGACAATGACTATCATTGGGTTTTCATGAAAGCCAGATTATTTTTGTTTCTAGAACAGTGCCTTTGTTTTTCCAGAAGCCAAAAGAGAAATGAAAGAAACCAAGGAGGAAAGAAGATGCTTGGAAGACTAACTGGGATTTTCCCCCTTATAAGCTATTAATAACCACTGAAATATTTATTCTGCCTGAGAAACCGAGCTTTCTTCAAGGGTTTTTGAAATGAAAATCTTCTGAAATGGCTGGGTATGTGAAACAAAGGAACCATAAAATCACAAAAGGCTAAAGCTAAAATTGTTTCTCTACTTTGGAGGGACACATTACTTTGTCCTTCACCCTAAGTTTTCATTCCTCTATTTCAGTTATCAGCCAAACATTTAGCCTTTTCTACCTACTAAAGGCTAGAATGTACTGTAAGCTAGTTTGCTAGGATATAAAGGCAAATAAGAAATGGCCTTTGGTTACAGTCTAGCAAGTTAATCTTGTGATCTACTCAAGGCTAGTTACAAGTTTAGATTAAATATAGAAAGAATAGTTAAATCTTACTAAAAGAAGTGCTAATCACTCTTAGATATTTCCTTAAATAGTCCTTAATATGTATTATATTTTTAAATGTAAAACTTTATCATCATTAAAATTAGGCTGTTTTAACAAAATACTTTATTATTAATGAAAAGATATAATTTGTAGAAGATTTGATATATTCTTTTGAATAACTTATATCTATAGTTGAAAACCTTAATAATTATGAAACTATTAAAACCCCTCCTCAGTGAAAATAGTTTCTTAATCAAATTGAAGCATAGGAAATAGTAGAAAAGAAACAGCTTCATTCAAACTAGTTCTGCAAACACAAAAGCCATAAATAAATGGTGTGGTTGTCCTCCAATACCCCATTCTCTTCTCTCCTCAGTAACAGGATTCTCAGATTTGTTCATGACCACACAGTTTCTTGCAGCTAGTATGACCATGTGACAACATTCTGACCAACAGACTATAAGCAGAACTTATATGGTGGACACAACTGTCTGGAAGTATTCTAAAAAGGTGAAAGCATACCTTCTCCCACCTCTTTTACTCCTTCCTGCTAGAATGTAGCAGAATGTAGATGGGATGGTTGGACAGAGAGCAACCACCTTGAATCACAAGGTGGAAGCTGGGTGTGATAAGTGGCAGAACATAAGACAGAGCGAACCTGAACCCCCAATAATTTTGGAGCCAACATATCAACTCTAGATGAACTACATTTATATGAAGAAAAGTGTACTTCTATCTTTTTAAATCCACTGTTTTTTTGGGTCTTCTTTCACTAATGACCAAATCTCATCTTAACTATTACAAACGGCAAACATCCTAGCCTAGCTTCTCTAATTCTACTTCCACTCAGATATCATGCCTGCTCCTTGCTCAGTGCTAAAAACACCTCTCAGCATGATCACATCCATAGCCCAAGTTAACTACAGCCTTTTCAGTACTGTTCAGCTCTTAAATTTTTACAGGACTTGGAACAGAAAACCTGCCGGGCATTTTCAATGGGATCGTGTGTAAATCATGTAATGCTACTGTCCTCAGTGTCTTTATTTATCAAATGAGTACAGTAATACATACTGTGATAACAATAAAATCCATTTATAATTCATGTAATGGTATTGTGAGGCAAGTATTACAATTGGCAGAGTTTCAGAGAACTTAAGCTAAATTCTCAAGATTACATCTTAGTAGCAGAACAGGTATTCAAACTCAGGTAAGTCTATTCTAAATACTATAATCCTTCAGATACACGTCATTATCCTTTACCTTTTACCTTGGGAATAGTCACTGAGGGAACCTGTCCAAAACAGTTAGATTACCTGTCACACAGCAGATGCACATTAAGTGTGAATTATCTCCCCTCTGCTCTGTCTTACATGTTGGTAAAATGAGAGCATTTTGCTTTCATTCTCCTCCATATATAATCTCACATGAGGACAACTCTGTGAAAGAATCAATCTGGACGAATTCCACTTTTAAATAAAAATATCATGGAATACAATTTTACATTTGAAAAATCCCAGGCCCAGTAATTTTTCAACAGATTGAATGCATTAAGCTTTTGTATATATGTAGACCTATACTGGAAGATATACAAAGTTAATCAGAGAGTAACAATTCCTGTCCTCTAAGAATTTATAACCTAAAATATGCCACATAGATGTGGGCTCCAATACACACAAATTCCAACAAACATCAACACATGAATAAAAAAGAACAGTACAACCTTTCAGTCCTGTGTTGAACAGAATTGTTTTTAATATACACATACAAATTAGAATAATACTTAAATGCAAATCAGAACCCTTGTGAGTGGGAAGGATGAAGAATTTGTCTAAAAGAAGGCATCCTCCCAATTAACTTCACATACCAGGGTTTCTCTAACAGATATACAATGCTAAGAAAATAAGCTCTTAGATGCAGGGGTATAAAGGCATATTTGCACAAACTAATTATTAAGCAAAACGGTCCTATAAAAGTGAAGGTCTTTTTTTAAGACAGGAAAAAAGAAAAAGTTCCAAATGATTTTTTCAGTGTAGAAAAGTGTAATATAGAAACACAAAGACAAGGATTTTCTTTCAGGTTTTGACATTTAGAAACCCTCTACCCATAGATACTTACAAATTGGGAAATTCATTTAGGATAGAAAATCAACACAGAATAAGGAAACCAACAAGCCAAAAATTTAAGTAGCCTTTACTGTATGGTGGTAATGATGCAGCTAGTCAGTGTTTCTTCATGGTATTTTTTCCTTTTTTGAATGAAATACTTTCTTGCATAACTTCTGGAAGGCCTAAGATATACTTCCCTTAAGCAGTGGACCTCTACGCTGGTTAAATCAAATATGCTCCACCCCTCTCCCACTTCTCATTCTCTCAAATTCCCTTTCCCGAAGTCTGAAATGAACTTCTCACAATACATTTAAGTTAGGACAGCTCTGCTCCTCTTCAAACCTTAAAAAAAGAGCAGTTTCAATTGCACCCCTGGCCAAATCTACCACCTGTGTATTGAAATGATTAAAAAAATTCAACATTAAAAAATAAACAAAGCAAAACTCTACTTCCATTCCCACTTATGAACTGTGTCTGGCAGATTAACCTGAAAATTAGAGTGGGAAAGATTCTGCAGTGATTCTATTGCTGAATATAAAGACAGCCCCAAGCTGAGGGTTTTCATCTTCACCTGATTTATCCCTTCCTTTCCTCCATCTATTTCATTCCCAAGGCAGAGACTCAATCTTTTCTCCTACTGAAGTCATTGAAAGAGTGAAATCTATCTTATCCAAGCAAAACAATTTCATTCATCATATTGCAGTCTCATCGATTAGGAGTTAACCGGTAAAATAAAACACCAAGAACCTCTCTTTTGACCGTGAGATGTTTCCTGAATATTCCTAGTGCCCTGGGACAGCTCAATCCAACCTCTTTACTATTTATTTATTTGTTTATCAATCTATTTAACAAATATTTATTGAATGCCCATTGAGTGACCATGGCTTGTACAAGATATTTGCTTTTATTTGATATTCAGCTGATGTAGACATATATTGATTGAGCCTTTAAACCTCTTACCTCCCAATTAAAATATAATCTCCTTGATTGGGATGAGGGGTCTTACTTTTCTCCTCATTGCCTAGTAGACAGCCCAAATAGTATTTTCTCAATAATTAGTTTGTATATAGAAGTATCAGGTTTAAGCTACATGTTATTTCTGCTTTGAAGTCCTATAACTCAAACCATTGTATCCCCTTCTCAATTAAAATTTTTGCAGTTTCTTCATGGTCTGTGGGCTGTAGTGGGTACAGTTCACCTCTCTACAAGTTAGGAGAAAATTGAATTTCCATCTTTGGGGATTCACCTACATTTCAGACACTGCCCGATGTGCTGGTTACACATGCCTGCTTTGTGAATACAATGAGCTCAACTTATTTTATTGACTACATTGAAACAATGACTCATTTTATTCCAGACTCCACACAGTGCCACAAAACTGTAGCTACCATAATGGTATTATAAAAGAACTTTAATACGTCAGTGCAAGACTTGCCAACTAGAAATATGCCTTCAGTGGTGTGGATTGACTAGAGATTGTTGTTGGAAAGGTCTTTTCAATCCTTTAGTCATTCATTTTACATAGGTATATAATTACTCTTTATGCCCCCAAAATATGTGACCATAAAATCAAGAAATCTATAATATTTAACTAAAATGCACATGTTATAGGATGTGAAGTGTGATGCTGTTATCTCAGTTGTTACTAAGTGCCCATTACTGAGAACAAAATGTTAGGTTGTTAAGTGTTCATATCTTCTATGTACCACCAGAATAAACATGCAGGACATTAAAATGATAGACAAAAACTGGTCTGCCACCCTTAGCCTATCACCTACCTCAAGACTATATAAAAGAGACATGATAAAGATAGATGAAAATGTTTCAATTAATAGGAATTTCTAAGAAACAAGTTGCTGGGCTATTTGGTGTTTCCCTCACTCCTAAAGAGGAGAAGAACTGCTTGCCGTAAACTTCAGACCCATTTGGGGGAAAGGAAGAGCTTTAGGAACCTCCTAAAGAGTTTGAGATGAGTCTTCCATGATTTGAATAGTGGTAATTGAGTCCAACTTAGAACTGAGGCTGTCTCAGATGGTATAATAAGAAGAAAAGCAGCTACAGTGTGAGAAAAATGTCAGCTCTACCAGTGCTGGACAGAAGGAAATCTCTTGAGAGGGGTTGGGCTTGAGTCAGATTAAGTCATTAAATCTGAATGCCACAGCTAAAAGTCACCCACTGCCCCCCTGACTCCCAAATAGAGTCTGTGAAGTTTGTGCCACCAAAAAATGAGCTAAAGAAGAACTTGTAAGCGGCCAGTTGAAGATGTATCATTTGCTTCAAGGAAGAGTGCAAGAGGTCCCCAGTGATGGTGGGTATTCTAAAAGGCCACAAAATTGCCCCAAAAGAGAAAGAGCAAATTTGGCCATCTTTCAAACCCAGAGATCACTAATACCAGATTACCACCTAACCAATCAAGTAATATGTTCTAATTTCTCCCTCCCCATACCCGATCCCAAAAGGCCAGAGGAAGCATAGTAAATGTAATGTAATTTCACCTTGGTTCTCTTGGTATACTTACTTTTGAACTGATTCACCATGTAGTGAAGAAGTCTAAACAGGATGAGGAGAGTCCTATGTGGAGAGAAACCAAGCCCTGGCTGAGTTCCCAGACAAAAGCCAGCACCTGCTTGCCAGCCATGTGAAAGAGCAATCTTGAAAATGGATGTTCCAGCTCCCAACTGACTCATCTCAGCTAACATATGTGGGGAAGAAATTAGCTATCCTCATCTAGCCTTCTCCAAATTGCAGATTGATGAGAAAAATATACTACCATTGTGGTTCAAACTCACTAAGTTTTGGAGTAGTTTGTTACTAGCAATTGTAACCAGAACAGATTACCAAACCCAATGTGTATTCAGAGAAGGTAGACATTGGAAGAGATATTGAAACTCTGATAATAGATGAACTGTATTTTATCACACCGGAAACTGTCTTTTGAGAAGCACTAATGAGACTCTGGAACCTGCTTGAGATGTCTGGAGATGAGAAGGGAACCCATCCTACCCTATCCCACTAATTTGAAAGTCAGTGGTGATAAACAATAAAGCCAAGTCTTTAAAATTGTTTTCTGCTTGTACCACACAAGTCATTTCTTAAGTAAATCAGTCACTAATGAAACAAAATGATGTTGATCATACTATAATGTTTGGAGGGGGCTGAAGAGCAAGTTGGGATGACAATGTAGCTGCAAGAGTGGCACTGTATATAAATGCTAGCTGAATATGATGTGTAAATTAGAGTGGCCTTTTGTTGCTTTTGCACAGCAAAGGAAACCATAAACAAAACAAAAAGACAGCCTACAGAATAGGAGAAAATATTTGTAAATGATGCTACTGACAAGGGATTAATTTCCAAAATATACAAAGAGCTCATATAAAACATATGAGCTTAATATAAAAAAGAGATTAATATAAAAAATATGAGTTTAATATAAAAAAATCAATCAAAAAATGGGCAGAAGACCTAAACAGGCATTTCTCAAAAGAAGATACAGGTTGCCAACAGGCACATGGAAAGATGCTCAATATCACTAGTTATTAGAGAAATGCAAATCAGAACTACAATGAGGTATCACCTCACACCAGTCAGACTAGCCATCATTATAAAGTCAACAAATAACAAATGCTGGAGAGGGTGTTGAGAAAAAGGAACTCTCCTACACTATTGGTACAGCCACTATGGAAAACAGTACAGATGCTCCTTAAAAAACTAAAAATAGAACTAGTATATGATCCGGCAATCCCACTCCTGGGCATATATCTGGAGAAAATCTAATTTGAAAATATACATGCACCCCAATATTCATAGTAGCACTATTTACAATAACTAAGACATGGAAACAACCTAAATGCCCATCGACAGACGAATGGATAAAGAAGATGTGGCATATTCATACAATGGAATATTACTCAGCCATAAAAAAGAATGAAATAATGCCATTTGCAGCAACATGGATGGACTTAGAGATTATCATATTAAGTGAAGTAAGTCAGACAGAGAAAGACAAATATTATATGATATCACTTATATATGGAATCTAAAAAGATGATACAAATGAACTTATTTACAAAACAGAACTAGACTCATGGACATAGAAAATAAACTTATGGTTACCAAAGAGGTTGGGGGGGTGGATAAATTAGATGTCTGGGATTAACATATACATACTACTAAATATAGAATAGATAAACAACAAGGACATACTGTATAGCACAGGGAACCACATTCAACATCTTCTAATAACCTATAGTGGAAAATAATCTGAAAAATAATAGATATATAGATGTATAACAGAATCACTTGCTGTACACCTGAAACTAACACATTGTAAATTAACTATAGTTCAATTTTTTAAATGGTTTTAATAAATAAATACATTTTAATAAAAAGAATGGCCTTTTGTAGAAAAAAAACAGAAGCCACTAGGTTCAGCTTAAAACAAATTTGAAACCTGTCAGCAGTAATATTCAAAGTGAGCATAAGATCAAACATCTTGAAGTATGTATTCTTCCCTATCTCCAGCATTAGCACAATGACCAGTAAGTGCCCAATAAATACTGGTGACTGAATAAATAAATGAGTGACTCTTTGTCAGAGAATTAACCTGTGCCCATGGTTGGAAATTGCAATGCTGAAATTAGAGAACTATTTCCATTCTTGAATACATCCTTGGTTCAAGATGCAATGGGTTACTTCCACCAGATACACTTGTCCCAGTACCACCACTGGCTAGGTTTGTAGAATATCCTTGCAGCAGTCAGAAGAGACAGCATTTTACTATCTACTCACCAGGCAGGAAAGAATTAGACTGAGGCAACTAGTAAGTTTTTTAATAATATAACTATGGTACAAATTATTTCAAAATAGAAGAGTTGTATTTATTAGAAATGTTATTATTGAGTGTTTCTTACTATTTAAATGCCTCAGAAACACATGTGCTTGACTATTTAACAAGCTTATTTAAGAATGACTTACAAATAAATGCATTATCCAGTCATTCCTGCCATTTTAAGAGTTCAGTGTATCATAATTTATGGTAATACAAGTAGAATCATGAAAGGCATGAGTCAAAATGACATAAAGATTATCTAATATAACCCAGTAATTTTATGTTTAAGGAAACTGAATCCTAGAAATGTTGTTATTTATCCAAGATCACATACCTTAAGAGTGCTGAAAAGACAAAACCAAAGATCTCTTCATTTCTACTCCAGGACTCTTTTCTTTATATCATTCTGTATCTGATATTCATAAAATATAAAAGTTCAATAGATATAAAATTGTCTAGACATGTAAATGATGTTAAATATATAAACAGGTTTACCTATATTACAAAGCTATAGTAACCAATACAGTATGGTATTGGCATAGAAACAGACACTAGGACAATGAAACATAACAGAGGGCCCAGAAATAAACCCATGTATATATGATCAATTAATTTTTGACAAGAATATACAATGAGGAAAGAATAGTCTCTTCAACAAATGATGTAGGAAAACCTGGAGAGCCAAAAGCAAAAAAAAAAAAAAAAAAGAAGAAAAGAAAATGGACCTCTATTTTACACCATACACAAAAATCAATTAAAAACCATTAAAAATGGATTAAAGACTTGAATGTAAGCCATAAAATTCCTAGAAGAAAACACAAAGGGTAAGCTCCTTCGCACTGGTCTTGGTAATGATTTTTTGGATTTGACACTAAAAGCAAAGGCAACAAAAGCAAAAGGAAACAAGTGGAACTGCATCCAACTAAAAAACTTCTGCATAACAAAGGAAACAATCAACAAAATGAAAAGGCAACCTAACAAACCAGAGAAAATATCTGCAAACCATATACCAATAAGAAGTTAATATCCAAAATATACAAGAAACTCATAGAACTCAATAGCAAAAAACCATATAATCCAACTTAAAAATGGACAAAGGGTCTAGACGTTTTTCCAAAGAAGACATACAGATGGCCAACAAGTACATGAAAAGGGGGTCAACATCACTAATCATAAGGGAAATCAAAACCACAATGAGATATCACTTTATACCTGTTAGGATGTCTATTGTCAAAAAGATAAGAGATAACAAATGCTGGTGAGGATGTGAAGAAAGGGAACCCTTGTGCACTGTTGGTGGGAATGTAAACTGGTACAGCCACTACAGAAAACAGTATGAAGGCTCCTCAAAAAATTGAAAATAGAACTACCACATGATCCAGCAATTTCACTTCTGGGTATATATATCCAAAGAAACTTCAATCATTATCTCAAAGAGATATCTGTACTCCCATGTTCATAGCAGCATTATTCACAGTAGCCAAGGTATGGAAATGACCTAAGTACTCATGTCATCTATAGATGAATGGATAAAGAAAATTTGAAAATATGAATACACACACACACACACACACACACACACATCCCAAATGGAATTTTATTCAGCCTTAAAAAAGAAGGAAATCATGTCATTTGCGACAACATGGATGAACCTGGAAGGCATTATCCTCAGTGAAATAAGCCAGAGAAAGACAAATATAGAATGGTTTCACTTACATGTGGAATCTAAAAAAAACAAAACAGTCAAACTCATAGAAACAAAGGGTAGAAAAGTGGTTGTTAGGGGCTGGGGCATGGGGGAAATAGGGAGAGGTTGGTAAAGGGTACAAACTTTAAGTTATAGTATGAATAAAATCTGAGGCTCTAATGTATAACATGGGGACTATAGTCAATAACACTGTATTGTATAATTGAAAATTTGCTAAGAGAGTAGAACTTAAATGTTCTCACCAAAAAAAACAAAAAAAAGGCAAATATGTGAGTTGTTAGATGTGTTAATAAACTCAATGGTGGGGAAGGGAAATCCCTTCACCATGTATACATATATCAAATCATCACATTGTACACTTTAAATATGTTACAATTTTATCAATTATGTATTCATGAAGCTGGAAAAAATATATAAATATGTTTAAATGGGATATCAGTGTTGAAAAAAAGAGTATTATTTTGAAACTTCTCTATAGTTAATATATGTTTTCAGTGAAGAACTATTTTCAACCATCTATGAATATTAGTTTAGAATTACAATAATCACAGTTTGTCATGTATAAATAGCACATTTCATAACTTTTCATTCATTCCATAAACAATTGGATATTTACAATGTGCTAAATATTGTACTAGGGGGAAGGCACACAGTCCTGAATAAGATGAAAATTCTAGAATCTGGAGTATTGTAGAAAACAGAGATATTATAAAATATTATCCTAAGTATGATGTGTAATAAAGGAGAACTTGCTTTGTATAAGTTTCTTAATCTACTCAAACCTCAGTTTCTCATCTATAAAATGAGGATAGTCATAATCATTTCCTCATAATTTCTGTGTGGATTAAGTGAAGTAAATGCTCTAGAATACTATGATTCCTCAATAAATGTTAGCTCCATGCAATTTCATTATGGTTACTGAGTGAGAGGGGAATGTATAACATGGGCATCCAAACCATTCTGAGGGGTCTCAGAAGAATTCCTTAAGGAAGTGATAAAAAAAAAAAGTAAGAACTAGCTGAATAAAATAGGAGGGGGTGTCCTAGGCAGAGAGGACACACATTTATGAGCTTGAGGAGAGGGAAATGAGGAATTATGCACCACATTTGATGAAATATAACTGTAAAGTCTAATACAATAGCCACTAGCCACATGTGGCTATTTAAGTTTAAATGTAAATGGACTGTAATTAGATGAACCTAAGATGCAATTCTTCAGTCGCACTAGCCACATTTCAAGTCCTTGATAGCCACATGTGGCTCTTCAGAACTAAAGTTAGAAAGGCTTGAATTTAAAGAACCAAAGAGACAATGATGGCCCATGAGGCTGGAAAAGCAGGTAGAGCAAGAGATTATAGTGGACCTTGTGAGCTATATAACTGATTTGGGATATATTTTATTTTATTTTATTATTTTTTTAACATCTTTATTGGAGTATAATTGCTTTACAATGGTGTGTTAGTTTCAGCTTTATAACAAAGTGAATCAGTTATACATATACATATATCCCCATATGGGATATATTTTAAAGGCGATGGCACAGCAAAGGAAACCATGAACAAAAAGAAAAGGCAACCTCCTGAATGAGAGAAAATATTTGCTAGTTATATAACTAATGAGGGGTTAATATCCAAAATACATAAAGAATTAATATAAATCAATAGCAAAAGCCTCCCAAATAATCCAATTTAAAAATGGGCAGAGGATCTGAATAGATATTTTTCTAAAGAAGCCATAAAGATGGCCAACAGGTACATAAAAAGGTACTCAACATTATTAATCATCAGGGACATCAAAACCACAATGAGATAATTACCTCTCACCTGTTAGGATGGCTATTTTATTAAAAAGATAAGAAATAACAAATATTGGTAAGGATCCGGTGAAGGGTTGTACACTGTTGGTGGGAATGCAAATTGGTGCAGCCACTATGAAAAACAGAACGGAGGTTCCTCAAAAAATTAAAAATAGAACTACCATATAACTAGCAATTCCATTTCTGGATATTTATCTGAAGAAAACAAAAACACTAACTGGAAAAGATATATGCACCCCTGTGTTCATTGCAGCATTACGGCATTACTTACAATACCCAAGACATGGAAACAACGTATAAGTGTTCATCAATGGATGAATGGGTAAAGAAAGTGTGATGTGTTTGTGTGTGTGTGTGTGTAAAATGCAATATTATTCAGCCATAAAAAAGATGGAAATCTTGCCATTGGGACAACATAGATGGACCTTGAGGGCATGATGCTAAGTGAAATAAGTTAGACAGAGAATGACATATACCATATGATCTCACTTATATGGGGAATCTAAAAAACAAACAAACAAACACAAAAACCCAGATCTCATAGATACAGGGAAGAGATTGGTGGTTGCCAGAGATAGGGGATGTGAGGTGGGGGCAATAGGTGAAGGTGGCCAAAAGGTAAAACCTTTCACTTATAAAATAAACAAGTCAAGGGGATATAATGAACTACATGGTGACTATAATTAATAATACTGTATTGTATATTGGAAACTTGCTAAAAGTGTAGATTTTAAAAGCACTTATCACAAGAAAAAATTATAAGTGGTGAGATGTTAAGCAGAATTATTGTGATAATGATTTTGCCATGTATACAAATATCAAATCATTATGTTATACACCTGAAACTAATATAATGTTATATGTCAATTATATCTCAAAAAGAAAGAAAGAAAGAGGAAGAAAAAAGAAAAAATGAAAGTTGGAAGGGAGTGGGGGAAGGAAGGAAGGGAGAAAGGCAATGAAAATCTTTCCTTAACAAATCATCTATTTTTCTAAAGTAAATTAAAAATATACTATTTTCTTCCCAAATGCCTCACTTAAATTGTTTGTTGTTTTCACAGCACACTTTTACTATATGTTTCTTTTGTAAGAAAGTGAAACTGTTTGGATTACATTCATGTTTAATACAATTCTGTGACTTGCCCCAAATCCAATAGCAGTTAATTAAAGCTCAAACTAGAATCCAAGTCTCCTGCCTTTTACACAAGAGGGAGTATGACTAAATATAACCACATTATCTACTTTTTCTTACTTGCAGAGAAATGTTTATAAAAAATACTTATATTGCTGTCTATAGATTTCATTTAAAAAATAAGTCCAGATGTCATAAAAATGTGGAAAATACATTTTTTTTCGTGGGATACCAATTGATATCAAAAGCAAAGATTTACTATTTAATTTGGGCAGTAGAAAAACAGAAATCTAAAATCATGAAAAATATGGAGTTAACTCATGAATAGAGTTTTACAAAAGAGGAAACCAACAGAAAAATTGTGTATTACAGGTAGTTGTATGTCTCCTAGATGGCAGGTCTCAGTAGTCTGAATTCCTAGCTTGAATGTTTTTGTATCTGTTACTATCACTTTCTATTGATTTATGACTTTTTCACTCAATCTCATTTGTGTAATTCCAGATTGTGAATATACAAAATCAACCAACTAGACCACATCCAGGACAAATCCACCAGGTAAACCATGCTAGCAGTTTACTTTGATGGATAAACCTGTAACCAAACACACCTTGCAAGAAAAACTGATGCAAAATATAAAATTAAAATGACAGAGAAGAAG
The DNA here is from genome assembly GCF_059928025.1 of Delphinapterus leucas. Lineage (NCBI taxonomy): Eukaryota > Metazoa > Chordata > Mammalia > Artiodactyla > Monodontidae > Delphinapterus > Delphinapterus leucas. Next base: position 36,647,363 of record NC_143136.1, on the reverse strand, counting down.
AGAAAGAAGAGAGAAAAACAGAAGAAAGAACAGGAGAGGCTCCAAGATAAAGTCATGAACTCCAACCATTTAAATTGAACATGCAATTAGGAGACAGGAAAATACATTTTTAAAAGGAAAGAATTTTTTTCCAAATTGACTGTCTACAAATAGCCTATAATTTTACCTCTGTATTGTCCTATCCAAGGAAAGTTAGAGACACTTCTATATGAAAAATCATGTAACCTTGAGAAAGGTAAATTGTTGTCACAGTTGTTAATAGTGGCATTGAGAACTAAGTAGAAGACACGTACGAAACTCAACTAACACTCACATTGACCTTGTATGATGGGCACCACCACAGCTTTTAAAATTATGATGGAGTCTCTTATTAATGAACTTTGCAATATTAAAAAAAATTGCTGCTATTCTGTCAGCAATGTGCATTCCTTGCAGTATTAATCTCTCTAACCCCTTCATGTCCTTACTATCTAACTATAAAAACAGTTGAACAAATAATAGAACCCAATAAAATCCTTCATTGCAGAATCTAAGAAGAATGCTACACGAGGTCCAAGACAAGAATAAAAACATTTCCTATATTCCAAGGAAAACAGCATTCAGATTAAAGCCAATTTATAGTGGGGTGGTTTTATAGGGCTTTGTTTTTTACTTTAACTTGGCCTTCTCAAGAGCTTGTGAAGGTTACGATGCTTATTCACAAGAGACTCTTCATTATAAATGGAAAAGTATGTCAGGACCAACAAAGCAAACTGCAAATTATTACGCATTATATTTAGCCATGTAGTTATAATGTATACCCCTCAGAAATGTTGAGGATGGATGGTGTATTCAAATGAATTGATTAAATAAATCATTTACTAGCTGAACTTTGATTTCACAGTATACTTATTTCTTTCAATTTAAAGTTTCTTAACTTTATGAAAAGCTCAAAAGTGTAATACCTGGCCATAAGCAATTATCAAATTCATTTAAATTTACTTATTCAAATTTTACCAAATCTATTATCTTTCAGTCCAGTATATTTATTGTTCTATACCTCTGGTCACAGATATCTATTCCAAGGTTTCTAAATAAGGATGATTAATTTTAAAAGGAGGCCAAAACCAGACTGAGTTAAAACCTTTGAGGTGCACTATTCCACAAATTCACATCATCATCAATTCTCTACAAAATGAGCCCTTCTTATAATTATGCATCCATGAAAACAGCCTAGAACTTTGGAACCCAGAAAGAACTCTCCAGCAGCTGTCATTGGGGAAACCCACAAGTCACCAACAGAAGCTGGGTAATTCCACACTCCAAAAACCTAAATATTTCACTTGAAATTTGTTTGCCTTAAGTTTTCAGCTAAAAGAAGGAATACTTTTAAGAATTCACATTCAAAAATTATGCCTATGCTAATTATATCTTCAGATTCATAAGGTAAAATCAGGGAATCCAGAGTTCAGAAACAAATGAGTTACAAGGCAAGTAGACGGTTGTCAAGAGGATGTTGAAGTTTAAGTAGGAATCTGCCTGTCCATGAGCATCATAGCAAAAATCTAATCCCTACACATTTTCATCTATCATAGTTCAAATCCAGGTTATGATTCTGAAAGTCACAAAAAGATTCCATGGAGTTGTGTCCAGGAAAAAAAGGTTTTCATTCATTCATTTAAAAATGTTATTCTTTTACATGTAGCTGTCCAGTTTTCCCAGAAATTAGAACACTCCCTAACACCAGACACAAAAATAAACTCAAAATGGATTAAAGACCTAAATGTAAGGCCAGACACTATAAAACTCTTAGAGGAAAACATAGGCAGAACACTCTATGACATAAATCACAGCAAGATCCTTTTTGACCCACCTCCTAGAGAAATGGAAATAAAAACAAAAATAAACAAATGGGACCTAATGAAACTTCAAAGCTTTTGCACAGCAAAGGAAACCATAAACAAGATGAAAGGACAACCCTCAGAATGGGAGAAAATATTTGCAGATGAAGCAACTGACAAAGGATTAATCTCCAAAATTTACAAGCAGCTCATGCAGTTCAATATCAAAAAACAAACAACCCAATCCAAAAATGGGCAGAAGACCTAAATAGACATTTCTCCAAAGAAGATATACAGATTGCCAACAAACACACGAAAGGATGCTCAACATCACTAATCATTAGAGAAATGCAAATCAAAACTACAATGAGGTATCACCTCACACCAGTCAGAATGGCCATCATCAAATAATCTACAAACAGTAAATGCTGGAGAGGGTGTGGAGAAAAGGGAAACCTCTTGCACTGTTGGTGGGAATGTAAATTGATACAGCCACTATGGAGAACAGTATGGAGGTTCCTTAGAAAACTAAAAATAGAACTACCATATGACCCGCAATCCCACTACTGGGCATATACCCTGAGAAAACCATAATTCAAAAAGAGTCATGTACTACAATGTTCATTGCAGCTCTATTTACAATAGCCAGGACATGGAAGCAACCTAAATGTCCATCGACAGATGAATGGATAAAGAAGATGTGGTACATATATACAATGGAATATCAGCCATAAAAAGAAACGAAACTGAGTTATTTGTAGTGAGGTGGATGGACCTAGAGACTGTCATACACAGTGAAGGAAGTCAGAAAGAGAAAAATAAATACTGTATGCTAACACATATATATGGAATCTTAAAAAAAAAAGGGTTCTGAAGAACCTAGGGGCAGGACAGGAATAAAGACGCAGATATAGAGAATGAGCTTGAGGACATGGGGAGAGGGAAGAGTAAGCTGGGATGAAGTGAGAGAGTGGCATGGACTTATATATACTACCAAATGTAAAATAGATAGCTAGTGGGAAGCAGCCGCATAGCATAGAGAGATCAGTTCAGGGCTTTGGGACCACCTAGAGGGGTGGGATAGGGAGGGTGGGAGGGAAATGCAAGAGTGAGGGGATATGGGTATATATGTATACGTATAGCTGATTCATTTTGTTATAAAGCAGAAACTAACACACCATTGTAAAGCAATTATACTCCAATAAAGATGTTTAAAAAAATAAAAATATAATTCACTGGGTATCTGTCTTGTCATGGACTGTTTGGGCTCCAAGGAGAATTAGAGAACAAGAAAGACAAGATCTCTGCTCTCATTAGCCTAAGGTGAGTAAGAAAAAGAAGTGTGTCTTAAAAAGGACTTGTATTTGATCTTTCATCCTGTGAAGCAGGCAGTGTAGTTATTTCTAATCCTAGCTTACGCATTAGGAATCCAAAACCCTGGGAAGAAGAACCACTTGTTCTTTAACTCCATTATTACTTGGAACAAGTTTTACTTGAACAAAATTCATCAATATTATTGTATATGTCCCTGTAAGTTATCAAGCTTAAAACTAGATGATGTGTAAATGTGCTTACTATTAAAGAACCCATAGAATTTAAGAGCTAGATAGAAATTTACTTACACAATAGTCTTGTTATTTTACAGACGGGGAAACTGAGGGCCAAGAATGTGATCAAATTACATTGGAAGTAAAATTAATATGGGAAGTAAGATCTCCTAAATATATTATTGATTTTCCAGATACTATATTATACCCCAAAGTTTTATGCTTTCATAGATACCAGGATGTTTTCTAAGATGACAAGACAACATTTGTGTCCTCTCTGGAGAAGAATATTGCTTTTCATAAAGTCTAAAATAGCCTAGAATCTCCTTTGAAAAGCAGGTGAAAATAAAATTAAACCCATTAACTGGAAGTAATGTATTTCTTTAGCTAAAACAAAACAAAACACCAATGACAAAAATCATTTCACTTGCACTGAGAGAAATAAAATATTACTCAAGTTGCAATTATCTGTGAAGAACAGTGATTCCCTAGCCGGCACCTTAGGAGAAATTGATTGCTTTTTATGCCCTTTGTTTATTCATTTTATAGACTTAATGGCTGACAAATGACCATTTCATTATTATACGATGCCTCTGCTCTTTTCCAGAGTTGATTCCGCTCTTCTTTGTGCCTAACAGTAGCAATAGTGTGCATACAACTTATTTCAAGTACTTAGATGTACCTTAATTTTCAAGCCCAATTTATGGTTGGTTGTGGTTGGTTTCCTGACAGCATTCCAGTTTCTCGAACATTTTGCTCTTGGTAAGAGATCATGTACATTTGCTAATATGCATATCACATCCGTTTGTTTTGTTTTCTCCCAGTGGTAAATAAAGAATATGTCTGTCCTCACAGGTCAAGAAGAGGAGAGGAGAATCATGGTTATGTACACCTCAGATTTATGGATCAAGGAATTTCATCTGCATAGTAATATTTTGGTCTGGGGAAGGCCCCTGTTAATACCTCTTCCTTTTGCCTGGACCTAGGCCAAGCTGTACAAATATCAATCTACTTACCTGCACAAAATGGAAGCTACTCAGGAATTTTTTTAAATGACACAGTGCTTAAGAGCATAGATGTGGAAACAAGACAACCTGACTCTGAATCTCAGCCTATGTAACTTTATGCAAAATTCTTTCCTTTTTTGCATCTCACTTACCTATCTTCAAAAATCTACATATTAGGTGTTACTGTCTTATAGGAGTGTTGTGATAATGAAAATAATTCAAGTAAAGATTAAATTATATTTAATTTGGGGCTTAGAACAGTGCATGTCATACAGTAAGGACAGAAAGCAAGTTAGCTATTAGCATTGGTTCTTATCTTTTCATCTGAAAAGCTTTCTTTCACACACCCATCGTTACATGCCTTGTCCTCAACTTGGCTTAATAGTTTTACAACTTCCAGGACCATCTACCCTCTAAGCTGTACATAAAGTGAATAATATCCTAGAAATAAAGAGACCTACTTGTTACTTTTGAAGGACAGGATTTCTCTCTATTGCTCCCTCCCCATGATTAGAAAGAAGCACGGCGTTCTTCACTATCCAAGCAGCATGGTGAAACTCAGGCAGGAGAGCATGATAGAACAGCAAACAGCGTACCTGTTCTTTACCACACGATAGGGGCTAGTCTAAGCGCTTGACTCATTATCATGCTATGAGACTAACAGTAATAGCATCCCCATTTTACAGAAAAAGAGTGAGAGGCAAAGCTTCTTACCCAGGGTCACAAAGCTGAAAATTTAGAGAGCCAGGATTTGAACCTAGGTATCTCATATTCATAGTCTGGTTCTTTGTCACTCTGTTATACAGCCTCTCATCATAAAAGGTCTCAAAGTAAGTCTAGGATATTTGGATACAAAATAATAGTCATGAATATAGAATGCATGAGTTTTTATGTATACCTCAAAGATTTTCACATTTAATCTTCTTAATGGGGAGAGTAGTTCATAGCATATTTATTGAGCCCCTACTGTGTACAGGAATTGTTCTAAGAACTGAAAATATAACAATTAAGAAAAAGTCCATTCCCTCATAGAGCTGACATGCTACTTGGGAAAATATATACAAATCAAGTAAATAATATAATATCATAGAAAAAACAGTTTAAGAGGTTAGAAAGTGAATAGAGATGGTATGCTAGAATAGTAAAAGAGATATCTTTGATCATAAATACTCTAGAGGAAAAGTAGCCATAGCCCACAAAAACTCTCACCATTTCTACTTTATCCTTCCCTATCCAGAGCACCAGAGTTCAAATGTCTCCCCAGGCAAGCCTGGGGATAAATGAATCACTAATAAATGAATCAACTAGACATAGACCACCCAGCCTTTCTGTTAGTACAGGAGTAACCGGGTAGAAAAATACAGTTTACTCATGACCTAAGATGATGAAGTTTGCAAGATCCCAGTAGGCACTGAAGGGGTTGTACACTTAATAAATTCAATAACGAAATGGCAGGGCGTGAGAAGAGAATGACAAGGATAGAGGATGGATTGGGGTCAAAGAGAAAAGGCATCAGAAAGAGAATCATAGAGAAAGAAAATGATAGGAATCAATACAGAACAATGCTCAAAAGTCTGGGGAAGATTGTTGACAAATTATATATACCTATGTTTCTTTGAGTGTAATTCAAGCTCCCTGGAGGTCCCCAAGGCACTTTCAGGAAGTCTGTAAGGTCAAAACTATTTTCGTTATAATATTAAGATGTTGTATGCCTTTTTCACTCTCATTTTTCTCTCACAGGTGTACAGATTCATTGATATGGTTTCAGATTCCACACTGTAACTGACCTTTAGGAAACTGGTTCTTGCTGAGTTTTGGCATAGTATCAAAGGAGAATATCCATAATTATTGGAAAAGGCTACTAAAATACACCTCTTTCTTTCAACTATACATCTAAGCCCAGATTTCTCCTTATACTTCAACCAAAATAACATTTCAACATATTGAATGCAGAAGCAAATATGAAAATCCAACTGTCTTCTCTTAAGCCAAATATTAAAGAGCTGACAAAAATGTAAAATAATTGCACTACCGTTAGTAAAACATTTGTTTGAAAAAGGTTTAAAATATTTATTCATTAAAAATAATTATTCTATTACACATTAGCATAAATAACATGTTTTCTGAAAAAGTACTATTTTCAATATCCTCAGTTTTACTCTACTGCAGTAAATATAAATAGGTATAACCCACATAAAATCTCTTTGAGGTGCACAATAATTTTTAAGAGCCTTTAGAGGCCCTGATACCTAAAATTTTGAAAACTGCCTGTCTAGAAAATTTGCTTTCCACTTTGTTCAACATAAGGGATTGAGGAAGCTGAACCAAGTGTATAATGTTTGGAGCAATTACTCGATCCTCTTCACTAAAAATCCACTAAACCCTGCAGCAGACTGAATTTTCTAAAAATGGTCCCACATGCTACTCTAAAATTTTGACACTCCTCCCATTAAAAGGTAAAATCTAGTTCCCTTCTCTAATTTGGGTCAGTCCTAGTGGCTCATGCCATCGTGGAGGCAATGCTTCATGCCCTCTGGGGGTGAGTGCAAGGGTCAGCACTGTTTCCATCTAGATCTCTCTCTGCTAAGATGTGTGCCTTGGAAGAGTATAGCCCTGAGGTAAGAAGTCTAGTTAACCCAAAGCTGCCATGCTGGAGAGACTATTTTGAGAGATTGCATAAAAACAGAAAGAGCTGTCTGAGGATCCCTATCTGTTCCTTATTCTAACTGCTCAAGTCCTCTCAGCATTCACCTCCAGACCTGAGAGTAACTAGCCTTCAGGTGATCCCAGGCCCTATCCTTCAAGCCACCTCAACTGACCCAGATGAGCAGAGAGGAGCTATCCCTACCAAGCCTTGCCCAAATTGCAAACTCACCAGCAAAATAAATGTTGCCATTGTTTTAGGACCCTAAGGTTCAGAGTAATTTGCTATACAGCCAGAGTAATTGGAATAAGCCCTCAACTGGGAGCAGTGGATTTGTCTTAGGGAAAAGTGGTATAATAACTACAACAGGGAGTAAATGGGTGTCCACTTCTTCCATGATCATATCCTCACTGAGAAGCTCAAAGGGAAGAACTTCAGCTCAGAGACAAACACACAGATGAAGAAACAAGGAAGTATATTGCACATCTTCCCCATCTATGGAAGATCACTGGAAACTTACTATGCAAAATAAATAAATGGAGACCCATCAAATTGGGTTACAGAACTAATGAAGACGATATGGTGGAAGAAAAGGAAAAAGGCAACAATTAGAAGGAATAATTATTTTAAGGACTCACTTTAATAAAACTTATATCAGTTATGCATATTACTTTATATATTATTTTAATTATATTATTTTATATATATAATATTAATAGCCAACCCTATTTGGAAGGTACTATTATTATTCCTATTTTGCAGATAAGAGAACAGATGATGTTCAAGAATGTTTATCAATTTGCCTAAAGTTACACAGCTATAGATCAAACTTGGGTCCATCAGATTCTGAGACTAATAGAAAGCTGCTTTCCTCCATTTGAAATTCTGGATTTTTCTGCCATATTAAGATCCCTCCTTGCCCTCAATATAATAAAGCTGCTGGAAGTTTTTATGCTCTAACCTGAGATACAAGGAGAGAAAAATATGGCATACTTTAAAGGTAAGATTTCCATTTTCTCTCAGGAGAGAATTGTCTTTGTAGCACCATGTGAAGCACTGGTTAATGGCAGGTGGTGTTAGGGACAAGATGGAATGAAGAGAACACTAACAATTTACTACAAATGATTTTTCAATTGAAGAGAAAAAAGGAAATATGCCAGAAGGCTGTGTATGAGAGGTCAACACCTGCTCCTACCTCCGTGTGTCCACAGATTCTGACATCTCATCTGCTGGGAAATCATATGCGCTGAGATGCCAGCCAAGCCAGGGAGCACCAGAGCCTTTCTGCCAGCAACTGCCAGGTCTTAGTCTCCTGAATGCCACTCAGCGGCATCATGCTCCTTGAAATGACTCACAAAACCCCATACACTGTGGCAAAATAAAGGCTGAGTGTGACTTTACGTGACGAGCAGATGCCACGATGCCTCACTGGTGCACATCATAAATGACATATATTGCTTCATTGCTAATGTGCATTCACAGTAGTCTTAGGGAGTGGAGTAAAGAAATGTCCCTTTGTAAAATGCTTAAGCATTCAGCAAATATTGAGTACTTAATTTGGCTAGGAGCTGTTGTTTACTGATGAAAATTGACTGGGGTTCTAGTGCCTAGTGGATGATTTCCTTTTATCCAAAGTCCTAGATGAACAACAAGCTTTCTTACTGCCTTCATAGGCCTGCGATAGAGAATTTTCTAGTCCCTAGTTAATTGATAGGAAGTTCTTCCTAATTCCAGCCTTATATTGGTAGCTCAACAGCTTATGGCCTATACTGTTCTTCCTGAATAGAAATAAAAACTGAAGGCCATAAACTTTCTTATATCTATTTCCTAAATGCCTGTGAACTGTTCAGCTTCAACCTCTCTCTTATTCTGAGGTAACTCTATTTCTCACTACTATATATTTCCCCATCTTGATTTTGAGCTCAATTAATTTATTTTAAATTTTATTTAATTATTTAATAATTTCATTATTTTAAAAATAATTTTAGTAAGCATTTGGAAAGGAACTTTATACATTAGCTCAGGCTGTCTCAAAAGGGAGCTTATATGGAAACTCTGTACTTTTCTTTTTTTGTAACTTTTCTGTAAATCTAAAATTATTTCAAAGTTAAAAATTTAAAATATTTGCATTTTGTTTTGTCTGGATTTCACATGTTATTTTAGAAAAAAGATCATAGGATTTGATATCAAGCAGTCTCAAGCCTGGCTTTATATCTTATTTGTTATGTTAATTTGTGCAAGTCACTTAACCTCACTGAGCCCTAATTTTCTCTGTTGAATAGACAACCTATTTCATGGGCCTATTACAAGTTGAAAATTAGGCTATATAATAGAGTCAACATATATCATTTCTTCCATCTCCAACTCCTATTTGCAAGGCTGATAAATTGAAAATCACTGCTTTCATGTGATGCTTAACCAGCATACTCTCTTATTATCCATAGTTGTTTGTTGAACTTAGACACACTAAAAATCTAAAGCTAATTCTCATAAATTAAGATGTACATGGTAAGTATTAGAGCAACTGCTAAAGAAATAACCCAAAATATACTGTAAAAAAATTTAACTAAAATGTCATACTAGAAAATAATTAATTAAAAGAAAGCAGCAAAGGAGGAACAAAGGAACAACACAGATATGAGACATACAGAAAACAAAAAGTAAAATGACAGACATCTCTATCAAAAGTAACATAAACATAAGTAGATTATACAATCCAATGTGAAGGCAAAGACTGTCAGGCTGGATTTAAAAAAAAAAATCAAACTATATTCTGTATACAGGAAATATAGTTTAGATTCAAAGACACAAATGAAAGTAAAATGATGGAAAAAGATATACCATGCAAACAACAACCACAAGAAATTTGGAGTGACTGTACTGATATCAGATGCAATAGGCTTTAAAACAAAATATGTGACTAGAGATTTTTAAAAATTATAATGATAGTTAATCCATCAGGAATATACACAAATTATAAACATATGTTCACCTAATAACAGAGCACCCAAATACTGAAGCGAAAAGTGATAAAAATGAAGGAAGAAATAGACAATTCAAAAATAATAAGTGTACACGCAAAACCCCTCTTTCAATAATGGGTAAAATAACTAGGCAGATCAATAAGAAAATATAAGACTTGGACAAAACTATAAGCCAACTAGACCTAACAGACATTTATAGAACACTCTACCCAACAACAATAGAATATACATTCTTCTCAAGTAACATGGAAAATTCTCCAGAGTAGATAATTTAGTAGGGTATAAAACACACATCAATAAATTTTAAAGTTTTAAAATGATTCAAAGTATATTCCCCAACTACAATGGAATGGAATTAGAAATCAACAACAAAAAAATTTGAGAAACTCAAAATTATGTAGAAATTAAACAGTGTACTCCTAAGTAGCAAAAGGGATCAAAAAAGAAATAAAAGGAGAAATTACAAAATACATTGAAGTGAATGGGAACATATCAAAATTTATATAATGCACTTCTTAGAGGAAAATTTTTAGCTTTAAATGCCTATATTACTAAAGAAAAAATATCTCAAATCAATAACCTAACCTTAAACCTAAGGACCTGGAAAAGAAAAGCAAACAAAACCTAAAGAAAACAGAACAAAGGAAATAATAAAAATTAGAATGACAACTAATGAAATAGAAAATAAAGAAACAACAGAAAAAATATCATTGAAACCCAAACTTGGTTTTTTAAAAAATCAACAAAATTGACAAATATTTAGCTAGGTTGACCAAAATAAAAAGAGAGAAGACTCAAATTACTGATATCTGAAATAAAAGGGAGGACATTATTATTTACCTTACAGAAATTGAAAGGATTACTATAAACAATCATATGTGAATAAATTAGATAACATTTAATGGACAGATTCCTGAAAAGAAAGAAACCACCAAAACTGACTCAACAAAGAAATACATAATCTGAAGAACTTATAACAAGTAATGAAATTAAATTAGTAATAAAAAAAAGTCAAATAAAGAAGAACTCAAGGCCATACGGCTTCACTGCTGAATTCTACCATTTAAGAAGAATTAATACAATTCTTCACAAATTCTTCCAAAAAATAGAAGAGAAAACATGCTATAACTCATTCTATGAGGCCAGTATTACAATGATGCTAAAAACATACAAAGACTTGGGGAAAAAAAGGAAAACTACAGACCAATATCTCTCATGAATATGGAAAAAAAAATCCTTAACAAATTACTAGCAAACTGAATCTAGCAAAACATAGGAAGAATTATATAATATGGGGACTTCCCTGGTGGTCCAGTGGTAAAGAATCCGCCTTACAATGCAGGGGATGTGGATTTGATCCCTGGTCAGGGAACTAAGCTCCCACACGCCTCATGGCAACTAAGCCCACGTGCCACAACTACTGAGCTCGCGTGCCTCAACTAGAGAGCCTGCATGACGCAAACTACAGAGCCCACGTGCTCTGGAACCCATACGCCACAATTACAGAGCCCAGGCGCCCTGGAGCCTGTGTGCCACAACTAGAGAAGAGAAAACCTGCATACCACAACTACAGAGAAGCCTGCGTGCCTCAAAGAAGATCCCGTGCCACAACTAAGACCTGATGCAACCAAAAATAAATTAAATACATAAATTGCAAATAAATCTTAAAAAAAATTATACAATATGGACAAGTGGGATCTATCCCAGGTATGGAAGATGGTTTAACATTCATAATGTAGTACCCCATATCAATAGAATAAAAAGCAAAAAAAAAAAAAAAACCCACATAATCATCTCAATAAATTCAGGAAAAGCATTTGATGATACCCAACACCTTTTCATAATATAAACACTCAACAAACTAAGAATAGGAGGGAACTTCCTCAACCTGATCAAAGGTAACTATGAAAAACCCACAGCAAACATTATATTTAATGGTGAAAGACTGGCTGCTTTCTCCCTTATATCAGAAACACGGATATCCATTCTCATCACTTCTAATCAAAATTGGTTCTAGCCAGAAATTAAGCAAGAAAAAATAAATAAAAACCATTGAGATTAGAATGGAAAAGTATAACTATCTCTACTTACAGATGACATAATCTTATACATAGAAAATATTCCTAAGAAATCCACTTAAAAAAAAGCAACCTATCAGAACTAATAAACAAGTTCAGCAATGTTGCAGGTATCAATGTACAAAAATCAACTGTATTTTTACATTCTTAATTAACAATCCAAAAATTAAATTAAGAAAACCAACTTGCGATAGCATCAAAAAAGAATAAAATATTACTAAGAAAAGAAGTACACAACTCAAGACTCTGAAAACAAGAAATATTGTTGAGAGAAATTAAAGAACATCTAAATGAATGGAAAAACATCCCATGTCATGGATCAGAAGACTTAATATTGCTAACATAGCAATACTCCTCAAATTAATTTACAGATTCAATGCAATTCTTATCAGAACCCAGCTGACTTCATTGTAGAAATTAACAAGCTGATTATAAAATTTATAAGGAATTGCAAGGAACCAAGAATAGCCAAAAGGTTCTTAAAAAAAAAGAACAAAATATGAAAGACGCATACTTCACACTTTCAAAATTTGTTACAAAGCAATGGTAATTGGCATAAGGGTAGACATATAAATTAATAGAGTAGAATTGAGAGTTCAGAAATAAACCTCATTTCTATATGCTCAACTGAATTTTGACAAGGGTGCTAAGTCCATAGTTAAAATATCTTTTCAAGAAATAGTGCTGGGATAAATATACAGCCACAGTTTTTTTATATTTTTCCATTTGTTTGACTGTTGGTTTAAAAATGGAATAATACAAGATGTATTATGTCAGGGGTAGGCAGGCTTTTCTGTAAAGGGACAGTTAGTAAATAATTTAGGTTTTGTGGGCTATGTGATCTTTGTTACAGCTATTCGTTTCTGCTATTAATAGTGTGAGAACACTCATAGACAATACATATAAATAAATGATTGTGGCCATGTTCTAATAAAGCTTTGTTTACAAACACAGGTAGTGAACTAGATCTGGCCCATGGGTCAAAATTTGCGTATCTCTGTATTATATTTTAAATTTAGATATGATACTTTATCAGCAACTAAACAAATATTTTAATGATAGATCAAGGACCTCCTAATTTTTTAAATCTTTCAAGTCAACATGTTTCTAAGCAATACTATATAAAGTTTCAGCATATATTATTAGAGGAAAATGTTTCAAGATATTTTGGACACCATTTATGAAAATCAACACTCCTCTAGATGTGAGTTTTAAGGATGAGAATGAAAATTAATTAATATTGAAAATAAAAATACCTTTGGCATTTTTATATTCTAAAACCACATATAACATACTAAAGTGACAAGCTCTTTTCACATGATACACAATTCTCTCCATATCAAGGCATCTATTAGAAATACAAGTAAATGGTCTAATATCCCTTAGCCATGTGACCTACAAAGGCATGTCATAGTACGAATATTAAAAAAAAAACACACACAGATGCTGAATTTTCTTAATTTAAATTTTGTAAAAAAGGCACATAGATAATATATTATGCTAGATACCTTTTATTATACACCATTAATATTTAGATAATTAACAATACATGTGTAAAGTATAATATAAACCAATCAGTATTACCAGGAGAGCTTTAAGATTTAACTTTTATTCTTCTGTCATTTAATTTCCAATCAAAAGTTTACCTAGGGGCTTCCCTAGTGGCGCAGTGGTTAAGAATCCACCTGCCAATGCAGGGGACATGGGTTCGAGCCCTGCTCCGGGAAGATCCCACATGCCGCGGAGCAACTAAGCCCATGCACCACAACTACTGAGCCTGTGCCCTACAGCCCGTGAACCACAACTACTGAGCCCTCACGCCACAACTACTGAAGCCCGCACGCCTAGAGCCCATGCTCCGCAACAAGAGAAGCCACCTCAAGGAGAAGCCCGCGCACCACAACGAAGAGTAGCCCCCGCTCACCGCAACTAGAGAAAGCCCACGTGCAGCAATGAAGACCCAACACAGCCAAAAATAAATAAATAAATAATAAAATAAATAAATAAAAAGTTTACCTAAACACAGTTTTCTGTAACTAATGTGCTAAAACACATATTGAAGGTACAATGCATGTCAACCTTGATTTTTCTCACTCAGTGACATGGTCTGAATCTTAAAACCTCACAATGTGCAACTAGATACATTTGTGTAAAAGCCCCACCCATGATGTTAATGGCACCATTTCCATGGTAACTTTAATGCTTAAAAAGGAAAAAACAGAAGGAGTCAAGAAAACTGTACAAAGTGAACAAAATAAATTATTAGATTGAACATATGTGGCATAAACAAAATATGGGGTGCAGTTATTAAAAATCAATTGCCTTTTAAAAATGAAAACAAGCATAAATCAGACATGGAACTTCAACTTATGGGAAACGTGGTCATCCTAAACTCATAGCAGTAAAATTATCCTAGTATGTCGGATGTCACCAAATTGTGAGCTCACAAACACATCAACGTATTCAATCATCCTTGTATTGTGGAGGTTCAAACTTCCATGTAATATTGACATTATTAATGAATTAAAAACAAAAATTGATGTGCAATCATTAGATTTATGCCAATAATAGCAAATAGCTATGTGTATTATGCATTTCAATATTATCGTATAAATTATTTTCTGTCTTCAAATTAGAAACACAATGTCAATTTTATACAAAGAGGTACATTTAAAACATATTTTCATTGCAGGAAATCCTAAGTGTCTCATTTAAGTTTGATATTTTTAAGATAAGTCACTGACATTGGAACAAATTGTAATGAAATAAACAAGCTAGTCACTGCTACAGAACTAAGAACACAATCCACTTTATTCTTAAGTGAATTATTTCATTGTTATACAATTGAGTCATCTAAACTAAAATCAGGCCATTTTTTATTTTTCAAAGTCATTTATTTGCTCACAGAAGAGTACCTTAGATTTTATTAAATCTATTTTGTTAACTCTACTTCATTAAATCTTCACTATCCATTTCTGCCTTTTTCAAGTCTGTCTTTCTATTTCTATCAATTCTGAACATTTTGGTGAGTGAATTATGTACTCACTACCAAACATCTTTGGAAGAGAAGTGATATAGAATCACTGAGAACTCACTTGGCCTACTTCATCATTTTGCTTTAAGTTGGCTCTACCAACATTGATGCCCTAAACTGAAAACTAAAATTTGATTTTCAATTGTTCAAGGCCTCTATTCCAATATAATCATGAATAATAACATGTGATGTCTTCAGAATTATGAGCTAAAATTTGATTTCCAATTATTGTTTCATTCAACCAATGAATGTATTGAATGCCTACTATGTGAAAGGTGCCATCCTTCGCAGTAGGGACACAAATACAAATCTGGAATGGTACAGCCCACAGGAGCTGATTTTCTAGTGAAAGTGAGAGAGAAATATACTAATAATGGCTTACAGTATGATAAAAGTGGGTTTCCTCAGGGTGCTATGTTGTCTAAGTTTTTAAAAATCTGAATATAAGGAATAAAAGAGATGGTAGAAATCATCTAGTCCAACTCCTTTCTTTCACTTCTAAAGAAACTGATTATAACAGACTGTGGGTATATGCATATGGGTGTGTGTGTGTGTGTGTGTGTGTGTGTGTGTGTGTTTCCATGGTCCTGTAAAAATATAAAGAAAAAATGTACAAAGCAGGATCTCATTGATGTAACCTGTATGCACATATATAAAAATATATGATATGATATGGTATAAAAGAAGGTGCACTTGGCTGGAAATCTGACAAGGCTTCTATTTGCACATTGCTGAATTTTAGGTATATGACATGGATAAGATGTTCAGCAGTTTCTTCATCTACATTATGAATTTAGTTCAATCTCTATCACCAAATTCTCCAGGTTGTTGTGAGGACCGAATGTAGTAAAGGGTACAAAAGTGCTTTGTAAATTAAAGCACAATAAAATATAACATTTGATAGTATTTCATATAACAAATCTAGATATAAAAAAGATGATTAGTTTAATTGTGGGTAATTAATTGGATTAGCAACATAAAGTGCTTAGTTAATTGTGAATTAGAAGAGAGAATGAAGGTTACTTAATTCTTATCCATTCATTATTTATTGTCATATTTGAGATATACAAATAGTTGAATCAACGGGGAGGAAAAAACAACTAGCAAATTTAAGAAGTTTGTTTCTATGTCTTCTTCCATTCCCAAGACAGAGCATGGCACTTCTGTCCTGATAAGAACAGTTGGTATATGAAAGTTTACATGCTAATAGATCAATGCTGGTACATACTGCACTCACAGTTCCTTCCAAGGAAAGATGCCCTCCCTACCCATTGCCCTCACTGAGGAGGAAGCTGTGAGTATGTGGGTTTGATCCTACATATTCTCTTCCCTCAGCATCCCAGCTTATTGAAAAACTGGTAAGTGCAAGAGCCAAACGTAGCCAATCAATTGATGGCTATTTAGATGGTATGACATGGCCTAGATGAAAGTCTCTTTGAAGAATTTAAACTTTGAGATATTGGGATATTGAAGCAGTTAACCGTGAGAGACTGAGGCTGGATGATGCATAGAGAGAAACCATGACATAGAGTCAGGGCCATAAAGGCTAATGGCTTTTGTATCAGGGTGATGCTGGCCTCCTTACAGGCCAATATCATTGATGAACATAGATGCAAAAATCCTCAACAAAATGCTAGCAAACCAAAACTAACAATATATTAAAAGTATCATACAACATGATCAAGTGGGATTTATCCCAGGGATGCAAGGATTTTTCAATACCCACAAACCAATGTGATATACCACATTAACAGACTGAAGAATGAAAACCATACTATAATATCAATAGGTGCAGAAAAAGCTTTTGATAAAATTCAGAATCCATTTATGATAATAACTCTCCAGAAAGTGGGCATAGAGGGAACCTACCTCAACATAATAAAGGCCATATATGACAAACCCACAGTAACATAATAAAGGCCATATATGACAAACCCACAGTAACATATATGACAAAACCCACAGTTTGCCATATATGACAAACTCATATATGACAAAACCCACAGGGCATAGAGGGAACCTACCTCAACATAATAAAGGCCATATATGACAAACCCACAGCATGCTCAATGGTGAAAAACTGAAAGCATTTCCTCTAAGGTCAGGAACAAGACAAGGATGCCCACTCTTGCCACTTTTATTCAACATAGTTTTGGAAGTCCTAGCCACAGCAATCAAAGAAGAAAAAGAAATAAGAGGAATCCAAATTGGAAAGGAAGAAGTAAAACTGTCATTGCTTGCAGATGACATGATACTATACATAGAAAATCCTAGACACCACCAGAAAGCTGCTCATCAATGAATCCAGTAATATTACAGGATACAAAATCAATATACAGAAATCTGTTACATTTCTATACACTAACAACAAAGTATCAGAAAGAGAAATTAGGGAAATAATCCCATTTACCATCACATCAAAAAGAATAAAATACCTAGGAACAAATCTACCTAAAGAGGCAAAAGACCTGTACACCAAAAACTATAAGACCCTGATGAAAGAAATTGAAGACTACACAAACAGATGGAAAGATATACCATATTCTTTGATTGAAGAATCAACATGGTAAAAATGACCACACTACCCAAGGCAATCTACAGATTCAGCACAATCCCTATCAAAATACCAAGGCCATTTTTCACAGAACTAGAACAGATAATTTTAAAATTTATATGTAAACACAAAAGACCCTGAATAACCAAAACAATCTTGAGAAAGAAGAACAGAGCTAGAGGAATTACACTCCCTGGCTTCAGACTATACTACAAAGCTATGGTAATCCAAACAGTATGGTACTGGCACAAAAACAGATACATAGATCAGTGGAACAGGATAGAGAGCCCAGAAATAAACTCACACACTTATGGTCAATTAATCTATGACAGAGGAGGCCAGAATATACAATGGAGAAAAGACGGTCTCTTCAATAAGTGGTGCTGGGAAAAATGGACAGTTACATGTAAAACAATGAAATTAGAACATCCTCTAATACCATAAACAAAGAAAAGATAGAGGGCTTCCCTGATGGCGCAGTGGTTGAGAGTCCGCCTGCCGATGCAGGGGACACGGGTTCGTGCCCCGGTCCGGGAGGATCCCACATGCCGCATAGCGGCTGGGCCCATGAGCCATGGCCGCTGAGCCTGCATGTCCGGAGCCTGTGCTCCGCAACGGGAGAGGCCACAACAGTGAGAGGCCTGCATACCGCAAAAAAAAGAAAAAGCAAAAGAAAATGCGATTACCAGAGGGCCTCCCTTATCTCCTGAAGCTGCAGGAAAGAATGTGATGAAATTAGGGCTAGAGATGCAAAGAAGTCACAGGTACAAATAAAATCAACAGGTCTCTTAGCCAAAGTAGTGCCCTGAGAGAGAAAGAAAGGGGCCCTAAGACCTGGGATGGGGATATACAGCATGTATCTTAAACTAAATTCCATTGAATTTTCAATGCTGACAAAAGCAGTCTCTTTTCTTTTGCCTGAAGAGAACAGCCTTCCATTGACGGAAGACTGCATAATGACTGCATCTGAGACAACAACCTCACAAGATAATGGTTGTTCTCCACAAGAAACGCTCCAGTCTCTCCTTATTGCCACCAAAATAGTGAGCAGGACTGGATGACCACACAGCTTGAGCAAGAAAGTTACCTCTTCAGAGAGTAAACAGTTTACAGATTAAAGAAATCGCATGTCTTAAACATCTTTGGCAAGAATCAGAGGAATATGTGTTAAAGTGTACCTTAAGGGTATTGGACTGAAAAACTGAAATGTAATCACTCATCCATGATTCAGAGTGCAATGGCTACAAAGACACCATAGCCAGACCTAATACTGAGTTTTGGCCCAAATCCATCTCCTAGTAGGTTCATTGGGTCTATGTAACTATGCTGTGGTTGTTTTATGCCACTAACTGTATAACTGTGAAAGATATACCTAGTAACTAGTAGACTCTTCACATTGGTTCCCTGGTCTGTGGAGTAAATTATGCTGTGATAGGAGAGTTAAATGGAGCCCCTGAAATTTCTTTTACTTAACCAAGATAGTAAATCATAAGCGTTACTGCATTCTAGGAGGATTTGCAGAGACCAGCAACAAAATCAAAGGATGAAGGATGCTATTTCTCATCATATCCCCATTCAGTTCACCTGCTTGTTCGCTACAAAAACCAGATGAATTATAAAAAAAAAAATGACAGTGGGCCACAACAAGTGGTAACTCCGACAACAGTAAAGAATATGGCATTTTTACTGAAAGAGATCAACACCATCTCCAGCACTTGGTGTGCAGCTACTGAACTGGTGAATACATTCTTTTCAATTCCCTTCAACAACAGGGATCAAAAGTATTCATTTATACATGGGAAAGACCCAATACACAATCACTGCCTTGCTTTGGAGTCATATTAACTTTATTGTTCTCTGTCAACATATAATTTGCAGGGACCCTTAATCATCTTGATATTCTGGAGACAATCATACTTCAGAAAAACCCACAAAAATTCAGAAGTCTTCCATGCTATCAAACATTTCAAGGATCCAAAGATCTGGGCAAAACTTGGACATCCCCTCTAAGGTAAAAATACAGGCTGTTGCAACTTACACTCCCTAAAACTAATAATAAGACATAATGCATTTTAAGGTCTTTTTGGATTTTGAAGGCAATACACTCAATTTTGGCTAATAAAGCATCTATCAGATAACTCTCATGTGACAGTTTTAAGTGGACCTAGAGCAAGAGAAGGCTCTATGGCACAGAATTTAGTATAAATTGCCCTGCCACTCAGGCTATATTACTTGGTTGAGCAAGTCAATGGCGATAGAAGTAGCCATGGTAGATAAGGACACTTTGAGGAGTCTCTGGCAAGTCACAAGAGACTTAACAGCACATATGCCCGCATTCTAGAGCAAAGCCATGCTTCCTGCTGCAGAGACCATTCTATGCTTGCAAAATTAATCCTGGTTTGTTTCTAACCCTTAATAGAGCCTGAGTATCTGACCATGAGACACCAGATGAGTATACAACCAAAGCTTCCCATAAAGAACTGGGTATTATCAATACATAGAGTCATAAGGTAGAGAAGACAAAGCAACGATATATCATCTGATGGAAATGGTACATTTGAAGTTGAGAAGGCACAAGTAAATCACATAAACAGGTAGTGAAACCTTCCATGGCATCTACCACCGTCGCACTGAGCATCTCTTCTTCAACTCACAATCCTGGGCTCACAGGGTATTTTCCCAACACCAACTGATGGAGAAGGAAAAAATTTAAGCAGGTTCACAGTTGAGTCAGTTTGGTATGTTGGTGCTGGCCATAAATGGAAATGGGTGAGAGGAAGTCCTCCCAGAGCAGAGCTGAAAGTAAAACATTTACCCATTCAACTACGTGTAGGTGGAAGTGGCATAAAGTACAATTGTACATAGATTCCTAGATTTGACTGGCTGGTTAAGGGTGTGGAAGAAACAAAATCGGAAAATCAGAGTGTAGAGTGAGAAAGAAGTTTGTGGATAAAATAAGTGAGAAGGCACAAAGTATGTGAATCTTTTTGGATCTAAGATTAATGCCCAGAAAACAGCCTCTACCATAGAGGAATTACTCAACATCTAAATGGACAAAAAATCCTGAACCTAAGGATGTCATCCAGCCTCTGTTCTCAGCTACCTCAGTGCTAGAACAATGGGCCCATAATGGAGGAAAAATGGTGGAAGGGATGGCGGCTATCCATCGGACCAACACCATGGATTCTCTCTCACCAAGGCTAATTTAGGTACTGCCACTGATGAAAGTCCAACCAGCCAGGTGAGCCCTTGATATGGCATCATCCCTCAAGGATACCAGCCAACCACCTGTCATCAGGTGGAGTACATCAGATCCCTTTTACTATGGAGGCAGCAGCAATTTGCACTTACCAGAATTAAACCTACATCTCCTTTCTTACTCACAGTGCCTCTTCCAGCACCATCTCTTAGGGGATTACAGAATACCTGATCTATAGGCATGATATCCTGAACAACACTGTCTTTGTATTTGTTTTTTTTTTTTTTTTTGCTGTACGTGGGCCTCTCACTGTTGTGGTCTCTCCCGTTGTGGAGCACAGGCTCCAGACGCGCAGGCTCAGCGGCCATGGCTCACGGGCTCAGCCGCTCTGCGGCATGTGGGATCTTTCCGGACCGGGGCACGAACCCGTGTCCCCTGCATCGGCAGGCGGACTCTCAACCACTGCGCCACCAGGGAAGCCCTGAACAACACTGTCTTGATCAAGAGAACCATTTTATGAAAAAGGAAATCAATAAGCAAATGATCACAGGATCGATCAACTGGTCTTATACAATTCATTTATAAGCAGTTGACCTAACAGAATAGCATATTAAAGGAATATTACAACCTCGATTAAGTATCTGCTCAGGAAAATTCCCTTTCATGTTTAACACGTTTTCTTCTAGGATATAATATACAAACTGAACTAAACCCAGCAATGGAGATTTTTATCATTCTTTGTGATATCTAATAGAATAAGACTAGAAATGTCCAAAAACTACTCTTCCAGGACTCCCAAGCTTCCAATAAATGATAATAAAATATGCTTTGGCAATAAAACAAAAAGTACCTAAAAACCCACAGAAATACCATATAAAGAAAGCAAGACTCTAAACTGGCTGGTAGTGTGTGTAATGAAATAGCAATTTTTCAAGAGACTTGAGGTTATAGAAAAGGGACAAAAGAAAAAAAATAGAGAAAAGACAAGAGAAGACTGTAGCAGCTTTAGTAATTAGAGCAACTAGAGTGGACAAACCTAAGAGGAGGCAAATAATATAATAATGGGGAGGAAGAGTTAAGGAAAAAAGAGGGAAACTGTAGTAGCAACAATTATATAGAACCTACTACATGCTAGGTGTTATTTAAATGTCTTACAAATGCTAACTGATTTAATACTCGTAACAACCCTATGAGGTATCCCCAGTTTACAGATAATAAAACTGAAGCATATACAGTTAAAGTAACTTGCCTAAGGTGACTCTACTAGCAAGTTAACAGTTTTGGGATGTGAATGTTGGAAGCCACACTCTGGAGTTCACATCCCTAAAACAGCCTCTAGTATCTTTTTTTTAATTGTGGTGAAATACACATAGTGTAAAATTTACCATCTTAACTATTCTTAACTGTACAGTTTAGTGGCATTAAGTACATTCACATTGTTGTGCTATCCTCACAACACTCCATCCACAAAACTCTTTTAATCTTGCAAAACTGAAACTCATATTCATTAAATAATAACTCCCAATGTCCTCCAACGCTCAGACCTTGGCAACC
Organism: Delphinapterus leucas; assembly: GCF_059928025.1. Lineage (NCBI taxonomy): Eukaryota > Metazoa > Chordata > Mammalia > Artiodactyla > Monodontidae > Delphinapterus > Delphinapterus leucas. Next base: position 36,624,942 of record NC_143136.1, on the reverse strand, counting down.
AACATTCTGTCTCTATGAATTTGACCACTCTAGGTACCTGACATAAGTGAGATCACACAACATTGGTCCTTTTGTGACTGGTTTAGTTCACTCAGATTCATCCATGTTGCAGCATGGAACAGAATTCACTCCATTTTGAAGGCTGAATAATACTCCACTGTATGTATATAACACATTTTGTTGATGCATTCATCCACTGATGGACATTTGGCTTGCTTAAACATTTTGGCTATTGCCATGAACATGGGTATACAAATATACGTTTGAGTTCCTGCTTTCAATATTCTTGGTTACAAACACAGAAGTAAAATTGCTGGATCATATGGCAATTCTATTTTGAATTTTTTTGAGGAACCACAATATGGGTTTCTATAGCAGCTGTAACATTTTACAATTCCACCCATAGTGCAAAAGGGTTCCTATTTCTCCATATCCTCACCAACATTGTTATATTCTGGTTTTTGGATACTAGCCATCATAGTGAGTGTGGGGTGGCATCTAAATGTTGTTTTAATTTGCATTTCCCTAATGGTTAGTGAGGTTGAACATCTGTTCATGTGATTGTTGGCCATTTATAATAATATTTGGAGAAATGTCTATTCAAGTCCTTTGGTCATTTTTTAATTGTATTACTTGGATTTTTGTTGTTGAGTTATAGGAGTTCTTTATATATTCTGAATACCAACCCCTTATTAATATATGATTTGTAAATATTTTCTCACACTCTGTAGATTACCTTTTTCACTCTGTTGATCTTTTTTTGTTTTTTGTTTTTTTGATGCAAGGAAGTTTTAAATTTTCATGCAGGCCAATTTAACTATCTTTTCTTTTGTTTCCTGTGCTGTTGATGTTATATCCAAGAAATCATTGTCAAATCCAATGTTATGAAGATTTTCCCATATATTTTCTTCTAATAGTGTTATAGTTTTAGGTTTTATATTTAGGTCATTAATGTATTTTGAGTTAATTTTTATGTATGATGTAAGTTAAGAGTCCAACTTCATTCTTTGCATGTGGATGCCTAGTTTTCCCAATACCGTATGTTGAAAAGACTGTCATTTCCCCCACTGAATGGTCCTGGTACTACTGTCAAACACTATTTGCCCATTTATATGCAAGTTTATTTCTGAGCTCAGTTTATTTCTGAGCTCTCTATTCTGTTCTGTTGGTATAGATGTCTGTCTTTATGCTAGTACCACAACTGTCTTGATTGTTGTTGCTTTGTAGTATGTTTTGAACTCAGGAAGTATGAGACCTCCAACTTTGTTCTTCTTTTCCAAGAAGTTTTCTTAGCATTTAATGTATTAATGTAATTTTTTGTGAATCTCTAAGAGAGGGAGAAAATATGGAAGGTTTTATTTACCCAGAATATTTTATCAGATTATCCTAGGGAACACATTTTAGGAAATATTGCTCTGCATAATTCAGATTTTTTTAAAAAATTCTGACTGATAGCCACTGACACACAATTTTCAAAATTCATTGGGTTTTAATAACCCAAAATAATCATTTTCTTTTTAAAATAAAAAAATTATTTCAAATTTTATAATACAAATTCAAATGCTTATAAACGATAATTATGATGAAACAATGGTCTTGAGATAGTTAGCTTTAGACTTGCCTGAGAGAGACAGAAAACACAATGATGAATTAAATAAGAAAGTAGTTTATTTCTTCCTTGTGTCAAAATCCAAAGGTCAGTGGCCCAGGACTGGGCTAGAGCACACGGTGTATATCCTCCCTTCCCAAGATCACCTCATAGTATGTCATGTGCTGATGGTGATAAGATGCAAAACAAAATATTTGAAATGACATAAGAGGTAACATTATTTGAAAATTCACTTAATAGCAAGATGATTCTGTTACTCTGAAACAACTCTTAAAAGTGAGAATACTAGTTTTGTAGAGGAAGGTGTTTACAGGGCTAAAAACTCACTTGCATTGTGGATATATATATTAAATACAAAGATCTCTCAAGTTGAAATCTCACAGTGATATAGGTAAGACTAAAAACATCACTGCATTTCAGTGAATTTAACAGCCTCTGACTACATTCCATCTGATGTTTTATGCTCTCTCAAGAAATATACATCTGTCCAGCGACTTACACACATACACTTGTATGGCACCTCATGCCCTATAAAAGAGCAAAGTCCATCATTATTCCAGGAACAGGTGTGTGTCATTCTATATAAATTCCAAAAAGAGGACACACCCACTAGAGTAGCAAAGTAATTTTCAATTTCAAAATGATCACTACTTTGATCGGTGGGGCAAATAGAACACTTTCACACTACAATATATTGCATAATATTGCATATGAGCTAACCTTCCGGGCTTATGCTGTACATTAGCCTACTGTTGATCATTAGCTGCTATGCATTTCCACATACACACACATTCACACACAAACACGCCTACTACATTCCTGCCATGTTCTATCATTTTGATATTTGGCAAGAGAATCTCTTTAAATTCAAGATTGTGATGTCTGGTGAAAATCAACTCTTCTTTCTGGTCCTGTCTGTTCCTCTGGGCCTTGCTCCACAATTATGCTCCCTCAACTCTCTTGTCTTCTGCCAGCCTTTTCCTCTGTGTTGGCACCTCTATTTTCAGTGATGAGCAATCCAAGTCTCTCCTGTTTTAACAGTAAAATTGCTCTCATGATCTTATATCCTCTTCCTCAAATTCCCCCTTCATTTTCCTTCACTTATCATATATATTTCTCATAATACAAATCTATTTTCTCCATCTCCATTCTCTCTTCAATCTGACTAGAATATATTCCCTGAGACACACAAGTCTCTTAATTACCAAACCCAATGGGTATTTTTGAGTTCTTATCCCAGTTACGCTTCCTGCAGCATTTGATACAGTTGGCTAGCTTCTCCTAATGAAACTATTCCTGACTTGGTTTCTATGATGTCGTACTCTGCTAGTTCTCCCGCATTTCTTCATCATTCTTTCTTAGTCCCTTTCAAATTATTCTCGTCAGAATTTCCCAGAGACTCAAATTTGATGTTTTTTTCTCAGTTTAAATGTCATCCCTACTTTAGTACTTTATATAAAGAGCCTCTGAGTTCCCAACAGAACTGCAAACTCAACATGTCCAAAACGAATACCTTACCTTTCCCCGAAATGCTCTTCCTCATGTTTCTCTGATAAGCATCAGAGATAGTTTCATTCTTTCAGGTACCCAAGTCAAAATTCAAGAGCCAGTTTTGACATATCCCCTTTTCTCATCCACCATATCTAATTAAATAAAAAATCTAACTGATTTTATTTCCAAAATGTATCTCAAATCCATCTGAACATACATCTTTTAGTCTAACTTGTCATATTCTTTTGTCAGAACCATGTAATAGACCACTAACTGATCTCTCAAATTCTGCCTCAAATCTGTGTCCCACACTGTTACCAAAAACCTCTACCTAAAATGAAAACCTTGCCATGCCTTCCTCCTGATTAAAATCTGTAGATGATTTCCAGGAAAAAGCTTCCAGCACATTGACATAGGCTACATGGTCCCCCACAATCTGGTTCCTGCCTTCCTTTCCAGGCTTCCCACTTGCTGTCAACCACATATTCTAGTACTTCATGCTCCTGCAGCACTAAATTACTTATAAATTTCTGGACTCACCATGGCCTTTGTCAATGTTCTTCACTCTTCATTCTTTGCACTCCATCCATCTGGTAAATCTACTCACCTTTCAAAACCTTTCCAGGCATCAGCTTCTCTAGGAAGATCTCCCTAGGGCTCCAGGTGGAGTTAATTATTTTCCCATCTACTGTTTCTCTATATCTTTTTTTTAAAAAATATATCTATGTAGCTTATTTATTTTATTTTATTTATTTATTTTCAATTTATTTATTATTTATTTTGGGCTGTGTTGGGTCTTTGTTGCTGCGTGCAGGCTTTCTCTATCTGCAGTGAGCGGGGGCTACTCTTCATTGAGGTGAGTGGGCTTCTTATTGCGGCAGCTTCTCTTGTTGCGGATCATAGGTTCTAGGCATGCAGGTTTCAGTAGCTGTGGCACATGGGCTCAGTAGTTACGGCTCACAGGCTCTAGAGCTCAGTCTCAGTAGTTGTGGCGCATGGGCTTAGTTGCTCTGTGGCATGTGGGATCTTCCCGGACCAGGGCTCGAACCCCTATTCCCTGCATTGGCAGGTGGATTCTTAACCACTGCACCACCAGGGCAGTCCCTCTCTATCTTGTATGTATTTTTATCATTGCACTATTGCTCTCTATTATAAGTATTTATCAGCCTGTTTTATCTTTCTCCAATAAATTGTAAGTTTCTCAATAGCAAGAATGATGTGCTATTCATCCTTTTATTTCCAGCATCTAGCATACTTATTCCCACTGCCTTGGAATTCAGGAAATGTTGGTAGAACTGAACTGAAGTGAATTCATTGTTCTTAGAGAACACTTTGTTTTGTTTCCTTTATAGAAATAATATATTTTAAATCATATCATAAGGTTTCCAGTTCAAGATGAAGAATAAACTCACATGTTCCTTTTCAAAACCGAATAGACATCACAATGCACAAATGGAGGATGAATTAAGAATTAAACAGAAGATAGGAGGCAGAGTTCTGAGAAAAACACATATTTTGACTAATTTTTTGAATATTGAAAGTGGAAAGGATCTATTGGAGAGTAAACCAGCGGAAGCTGTACTCAGAACACAAGTAAGACTTTTTTTCTCTTGAAGGTAGAGCCGTATTAGAATCAACAAAGAGCAGATTAGGAAAAGAGCAAAAATCTAGGAAATTATTTGTAGGATTTTACAAAACACTTTATGAAGTACCTCTAACGTGTCAAGGCTAAAAAACATAGAACTTATCTCTAAAGAAATAGGTACATATGTCTGAGAAAGAATATGGTGTCCTTAGAGATGGTGACATTCCACAATGAAGCTCTCTTTATTTGGGCTTTGGCTAAGAGGAGTTAGTGTAGCGTAGGTCCAAGAGCTAATTTGGGACCGTTCTAAGTCTCTACTTCTTTGCCCACTATCATTAACTGAATGTTTGTGTTCCCCCAAAAGTTATATGTTGAAATCCTAACACCCAATATGATGGTATTAGGAGGTGGGGTATTGGGAGGTAATTAGGTTATGAAGGTAGAGCCCTTGTAAATAGGATCAGTGCCCTTATAAGAAGAGACACAGACATGAGATTTCTCTCTCTCTCTTTCTTCCTCTTCCCTGGCCCCCTTCTCTTTGCCATGTAAGGATATAACAAGAAGATAGTCATCTGCAAACCAGGAAGAGTGTCCTCCCCTAACACTGGATCTGCCAACACCTTGATTTTGGACTTCCCAGCCTCAAGAACTGTGAGAAATAAAATTCTGTTATTTAAGCCACCCAGTCTGTGGTCTTCTGTCATAGCAGCCAAGGGAGGGCAGTAGTTAAAATATGCCAAAATTCTTGTTTTGTTTAAGATAAAATTATAGATAGTTTTTTTATAGATATTTATTTTTAATATTTATTAAAAATTTTGAAACTTTAAAACATTCAAAGTAAACCATAAGAATACACAAGAATCAGACTTCCCTGGTGGCGCCATGGTTAAGAATCCACCTGCCACTGCAGGGGACACAGATTCGAGCCCTGGTCCAGGAAGATCCCACATGCCGCGGAGCACCTAAGCCCGTGTGCCACAACTACTGAGCCTGCACTCTAGAGCCCACAAGCCACAACTACTTAGCCCATGTGCTGCAACTACTAATACCCGCATGCCTAGAGCTTGTGCTCTGCAACAAGAGAAGCCACTGCAATGAGAAGCCTGTGCACCGCGATGAAGAGTAGCCCCTGCTCGCTACAACTAGAGAAAGCCCATGTGCAGCAACAAAGACCTATCCCAGCCAAAAATAAATAAATTTTTAAAATTAAAAAAAAAATACATAAGAATCTATAACTTTTAAGACATTCAAAGAAATGAAAAGAATAATGGATAATCAATCAGTACCACTAAATATAGGAAAACAGAAACAAAATAACATAAACCTAAAGATAAAATAATCAATAAAAAATAAAGCCAAATACAGTAGTGAATACTCCAAATACAAATGAGTTAATTTTCCTATTAAAAGATGGAGTGGTATGTAATCATTGATGATGATGAATATCTATCATTTTAAAATAAAAATAAAACTATTTTCATACTTTAAAGTAAATATATTTTTAAAGACTATTATATTGGATCAGAGAAAAAAATTCAGTAATATGCTAGTTATGAGACAATATAATAAAACAAGCAAAATTATTGGAAATAGAGGAATAAGCCAAACTGTTCTAGGACATTTTAATTTTTAAAAAAATAATACCAAGTAGAACTCAATGCATAAAGCATTAAAAGAGTGGCAAGAAAGTGAACAATAAAACAAAAGAAAATGGAAGAAAGGAATTAATGTGAAAAAAACTCCAATTTATTAAAAGACAAAAAAGAAAGGGATTTTAAACAGGCAAGTGATAAATGAAACCAAAACATTTGGCGATTCTCTCTAGAGAAAGAGAGAGATCAAAAATATTCTTTAATGAACCCCATGAGAGGAGGAGCCCTGATTACCTTGGTAATGGTTGTGTATTGATGCCTCACACAGTGCCTGGCACACAGTCAAAACTCATTATTATCCAGGAATGAGAATAAATTCTAATTTGGAGATGACTTAGGAAATAATAAAAAGTTTACAAATCAAGCAAATAACTCTAAAAGACTAAGTGAAATACACATAAAACTTATCAGATCCACTAAGAGAAGGAAAATCAGAAAAACAAAGAAAAGATTTTTTTTAATTGTTAAAGAAATACCTCTCAGAAAAGATGTCCGGCCCTTTTAGTTTTACGGGCAATTTCCATTAAAACACCAAATGAAAAATTATCTGTTTAAGGTATTCCAGAACTTAGAATAGAAAGCTTCCCAATTCACTTCACAAGGCTTACATAACCCTTACAAAAATATTGCACACTACTAAAAATAGAAGACTATACTTATGAATATGGGTGTATAAATTCTAAATACTATATTAGCAAATTGAATGCAGTGGTATATTAAAAGAAGAATATACCATGACTAAGTAGACTTATTCCAGAATGCAAGAATGGTTTAATATTAGACATTCGATTAGTGCTGTGCATTATATTAATAGGTTAAAGAAGAAAAACCATATCTGTTATATTAATAAATGCCAGAAAGTTTTTTTTTATAATATTCAAGCTGAAATCTTAAAAAAAGTTTAAAAACAGAAGGAGACTGCTTTAGCTATGTAAAAAAGGAATTAGAAATCAACAATAAAATTCACACTGAATCATAAAAATTTAGAGGTACCCCATCAGAAAGAGAAAGAAATAAAAAGATGTGTTCAAAACACTGTTCTCTAGTTAAGACAATAAAGAAAAATGAAATGAGTTATACATTACCAGAAAGAATATCATTTGAAATGTTTTTATCAGTACAGAAAAACAAACATAAACAGGCTTAAACAATACATACGTTATTGTCTTACATAAAAGAGAAGTCCAGCAGAGGTGAGTATCAAAATAAGGCAAATTTTAACATCAGAATCAAGGAATGCTATGGGCCAGTGTTAAATGGAGGAGATAGCTAGATTGCAAGATGGTGGGATAGCATCCCCCTGCTTCAACCAGAGGGAGGGAGGGAGAACACAAGTGGGAAAAAGGTTAAAGGGGTTGTAGGCTCTATTCTATGCCCTCACTAATCATTGAATTCACCTCCAACTGCTAACACCCAAATAAATCCTACCTTCTGTTGTCCTACCTTCTAGCTTATCAGTCCTAGAAGATGGGATAGCCAGTTTTCAAGGCAGAACGCTGACTTCAAATCATGATTCTGCTATTTACTAGCATTGTGACCTTGAGCAAATTACTTAATAGAATTAAGTTTCTGTGTCTGCAGGTACACTATGGGATATCAACCATGCATAACTCTTATGGGTTGTTATAAAGCATAAATGAACTATCATGGTGCTTGGCGTTTAGTAAAAACACTCATTATGGAAAATATCATTCACCAGAATTCCAGGGCCTGGGATGCTACTTCTTTACACGAAGAACCATCTGAGTGAAAGATAAGCTAAAATTTCCAGGTATCAGGTATAGCAACTAGGGATATCCCATGTAGAAAATCTGGTTACAAACAGTGCAGAAAAATGGGAGAAAAGAAAATAAAAAATGAAGGGGCCATTTGAATGAGAAAGGCTTTTGGAAGCAGCAATCAATTAGAAACTCTGGGTTGAGAGAAGCATATATTGTCTCCTAATGGTTGTGATATGTTAAATCTCTGAATCCTCACTTCAGGGAAAGCTACAGTAAAGAAACATGCTCCTCACCGAGGTTTCTGGAGTTAGACTGCAAATTATTTAAAATCAGACACAATTCATTGATTGAACCATGTTGGATCCTGGGTTTTGGGGGAGGGTTAAAGTAAGCTTTCATAGTTGAAAGCTATTATAATTGTTATTTTTATGCCAGCTTTCATGACTATATACACATATGTATATATTCATGAAAACGATCAATATATACATATGGGGATATGTATATATACTTATTTATACTTACAAATTCACCAACTCTATTAGGAAGCTCTTTCTTCCATGTTTGGATCTCATCCTTCTTTGCTCTGCCAGTTTTTCCTTACAGCCTTCTCCAAGCCTCAGCCTGCTGTAGTACTGCTTCTCTGTTTCAATTTAAAGTTAACCTCCCTTATAAGCAAGGCTGCACAGGGTCCTGTTTTCACTACTTCCAGGACCCAAATCTAATGACCCTTTTGGGTAATCTGACCTTGCAGCAGCAAAACTCTGACAAGAATAAGAGAAGAAAGTAGAAATATGTCCACATCACAGAGTTGCAAAATGCTAGTGTTATAGGAAATTATCAAAACAGTAGGAGATAAAGTAGTCTTTGATGACCAGGAAATCAAGGGCAAGAACTACAGGGGAGATGATGGGAGAGGCCAAGTGACATCTACATATTAAAGAAAATAAGCAAGAATGAATGAGGCTATAATTCTACCCTGGGGGTTCTGGTGACAAACCACTCGGATTCTGACTTCATGGTAACATGTCACCGCCAGCACCCCTCAGTGGAATTATAGCCTTGCCATTACAGGGTTGCTTGTCTGTTATTATGCTCAGAAGAGTTTAGAAAATATGCCCAGCGCTGCGGAAATGAAAAGTGGAGGCAGCCAGGCAGAGCTTGCAATCAAGTTCTTCCTGAAAATGTTCCAGGAGAGCTTGATGCGCTGAAGTGGCTGCCGCACGGCCCTGTTGGTAGGCTGTTTTCAAAGAAGTTCATCTTCCATCAGATTTCTTCTATCCCTCACTAGCCCCACAATTGCAATAGCCTCTAATTCCCTGCCACTAAGCCGTGGGGTGTTAGTGACCAACCTCATGGTAGTGGCAGCAGTCTTAGAAGCAAACTAAACTAATAGCCTTGGATACAAAGGTCTTGTGAACTGCCCACCACAAAAGGGCCACATGCTTTGAAAACTATTTCTTTTTGAACAAAGCAAAGTAAGGTTCAGAAAGGAATAGTTTTCATTCCTAACGGGAGAGTTGTGAGGAGAGCAAGGAAATTATGGCTAAAACGGAGATGGACCAAGTTTGAATCTTTTACAAAGATTTTCTAAGGGTATGGAAATCCTGGATGTTCTCTTGTCTGGAATCACCTAAGAATGAGAATAGTTTAGCTACAATCATAGCTCTTGTTTTCATTTAATTACAGTGAGCATTTATTTAAAGCAGTAAATTATGGTACCCTCTAGGTATTATGCAGTAGAATGTGTAACCAAATAAACGTAAACTATCTAAAAGTGTAAAGATATAAAACCATAGGAAATCTTATCAAATTAAAACCTGAATTGGTGTGTTATTCCTCATTGTTCCTCCACCCATCTCAAACTCTTAGCATAGTATTATAAACATAACAGTTACTCCAGAAGCAAAAGAACATTTAAATCTGTTTATTTGTATAAATGGATAGACAGATGGATGATGGATGGACGGATAGACATTTAAAGTTTATAATCAAAATCTTCAACAAGGATAGAACACTGATGGCTGCCTCATAGTCAAAGTCCTGATGCAGTTGCATCCCCATATCCTCACCTGTGGCAGACCGTTTTATAGATCATGGCATTCATTTTACTGAGTACCTTGGAATCTTCAGAATAAAGATCTCCAATCATACAAGGGCACTTAAGATAAATTCTAGAACTGCTAATATCCTTAACCAACATTTTGCCCCCTGGTCACACTGCAGTAATCCAATTTAGAAATATGCTGAGTGGTGAGACTGGTTGGCTTTCGTGATGAGGACACAGTTTCCTTCCCACACACAGGAGCCTGGCTGTGTTTTTTTTTCCCCAACTAAGGCTGTCTGTGGTACCTGAAAAATGACTCAAGCAGAGCTCTCATGATGCAAACAGCCCTAACATCCTACCAAAAATAATCCACTATATCTTCTGAGGCTTCTGAATCCAGTCCTAAAATAATTTCCTCTTTTTCTATTACTCGTGCCAGTTTAATAGAGGGAAAGGTGTCAAAGAAGAAATAGGTGACTAGGGGTTGGATTAGGCAAAAAGGAGGCAAATTACTTGGTATCATTTGTTGAACAGAAAATAAGGTAATTTAGTGAAAATAAACAGCTCTTTAAGTTCTTTTTTTTTTTTTTAATGTACAGTGGGCCATTCCAGAATAATTATAAACATTGTAAAAGTCTACACTTAGTATTTATTTTTAAATTTAGGTAACTTTTTGTGACACCGTTTTTCAGATTTTAAATTATTGTATAGAAGCTCTTTAACTTCGTACTCACTGATTGAATTTTTAAAATCAGCAAAACTAAATACTTGGGCCCCTCTTCTGACCATTAGAGTCAAGAGCTTCACCTCCAGAGCCAGATAAAAAACTCTGAAGCCCAGCTATACATCCTTCATTTATGATCCCTGTTGGGCTTGATTCCTATTTCATACTTTATGTTGCATTTTAAACAGAATATTTTTCTCATTGTATCCATGATTGCTTTTTATTGGAATGTAAGAAAGCTTGCAGTTTTTTACTGATCACAGTACTCTTATGACAAAGATTTTACAGGTGATTCAAATTTTCTAAGTGGGTGATCATTTTATCTACAAATGATGTTTCACTTTTCCATTCCAATAATTATATCTCGTTCTTCCTCTTCTTGTCTTAATTGCATTGCCTAAGATATCTAATACTGTTTTGAAAAGTAGAGATCCCTTATCAGCTGTGTGACCTTGAGCAAAGTACTTTAACCCATTTATGTCTCAGTTTCCATATCTGTAAAATTGGGATACTACTATCATTAACTTAACAGGGTTGTTATAAATCATAAAGCTCTTAAAGATTATAAGTGCTTACTTATATAGCACTGTAATTATTTTATCTGTATCATAATGCACATTAGCAATTTTCAAATAGTGATATATATAGTGTTCATAATCATCATTTTAATGGTATATAATATTCAATTGAGTTGACTAGTTTTCATTTTTATTTATTACCTGCCTATTTATTCAAAGTATTTGAAGTGTTCAGAGAATGTAATACACATGACATTCAAAATATGAGTTCTGTAATGCTAATGATCTTGCCTAACAGTCCTTTCAAATGACTTTCATTAAAAAATGGGTTGAAAAAGAATAGACATGTGTATATGTATAACTGAATCACTTTGCTGTACACCTGAAACTAAAACAACATTGTTAATCTACTATGCTTCAATATAAAATAAATTTTTTTTTAAAAAATGGGTTGAGAGTCAATTTTAGTGGGTCCCAGATTTAGGATAAAAATGGTCACTTTTGGAAAAAGTACCATAAAAATTTTCTGCTTTCTGTGTGTATCAGTGACAAATTCTAGCACTGGTCTACCCCAAAGCAATTTTTATAAATAATATAAAAAAGGATATTAATATAATATGAATTTTGCATATAGAAGAGACTTTTCACGATATATAAATATAGTCCAATCTTCCTTTTTTTTTAAAGGTGGAGAAACAAACAGAACAATTCCTTGAAATGTTGTTACATTGGGGAGGAAACTATCAAACATTTGATGACAATACTGTGTTTAGTTTAATCATAACACATCATTAATTTATTAATATTTATTGAACATTCATGATCTAAAAGGGCTGCATATACAACAGTGAACAAAATGATCCAGTGAACAGGAACAATATTTGAATGTTAGAAGCTAATAAAAAGCTCTGTCTAATAAAAAGCCTAGACCATGTGGAGGGAATATTGACCAACATCTACACACTAGAAAATCAGAAATCAAAATAAGGCATTTACCTCATATATACAGTCAGTAGTCACCTTGCCTATTTTAGTAACATTACCAAACCTATACCCTAGTTCAAGCTAACATTTACCCTGGATGACCGCAACAGC